>NC_060120.1:1054207220-1059207220 GCF_021461395.2 Schistocerca americana
AGTAAATGATAAGTAAATGTTCTTGATATGTTAAAAAGTGTAGACCTATATAATGTGAGTGAAAGGAAGCTTGTGGTATAAATTTTTTTTGGATGGAAAATTCACATAAAGATTCAGAACCACTTTATAAATGTAAAATTTAGTGTTCCCATCAAATTTGTACTTAGTAAAATTTACTGGAAACTGGGGCATGTGTAACAACAACTGTACATATAATAATTTTTTCTTCTGATTTTCGATAAATTAGTGTAAGCAATGTTTTGATTTCATTTCTTTTTCTTTTCGTGTCATTATGTTAAAGAAACTGTAAGCAACTTTCGATGTGAATATTAATATTTATGTCAAATTTCAAGCAATGCTATAACAGAATTGAAGTGTAACCCATGTTGAATCTATTGTAACATGTTTAAAATAGTAATTGTGCGCCTGGTCCATACGTAGGCAATGTATTAGGATATGTGGAATGCAAAACCTTTGGTGAATACCCTGTCTGTAGGGGAGCGGTAAAAGGTGGAGGCAGGCGAGCGCGGTAAAATGCACACGGGCGCTGCACGGCATAAAGGGCTCAGCAGAGTTAGTCGGAGTTGGGCATCGGTCTGAGAAACACGCTCTGGATCGAGGAGGCTCTCCTGGAAAACGTGATTTCATTGAGCCTCGGATGTGCCGTTTCCGACGACTATACAGCATGGCTATATTCCATAGGCACTGAATGGAAAAGTATTGCGACGCTAAGAAGAAGCAAAGTGCCGATACATCAAGAGCCATAGCTGTGATTGTATGTGTGCTTTGCGCCTCGCCATCTCGCCGCCCGCCAACCGCCGCGTCGACACGAACAGGTTGAAACATTTAGTACTGTATTCGTGTGGACCAGTGTTACTTTTGTTCCTGACTGTTCAATAACAACTTAACTTTTACCAGAATTGTCCTATCATTCAATTATCCTCATCACTAACCTAGACAGGGTCCTTTCCACATGTTGTGCAATCCGAGTGTCCCGAAATGAAGATTTAAAGTTTATGTTAATAAGAATTACCTGCAGACCTATCTAGGCTAGAATGATGTATAAGGAACTTTATTGTTAGTGAATATACAAGTAAAGAACATAGGTCTGACAAAGTTGGAAGATAATGTTGAAATTGGTTTAGTAATGAAGTATAATTAATTTGAGACAAAAATAATGGTAGTTAAATAAGCAAGAAATAAGACAAAAAGAGTAGTAATCCATATATTGGAAACCTTGAGTGCTTAATGAGTTCAATAGTCAAAGAATTTCAATACAGTGACAATTACAGTTTCAGGGTCCCCCCCCCCCACCCCCCTTTTCTTTTCTATTCATTTCAATTCTGAAGTGTACTGAACTGATTTGACCAGCAAAGTTAAAGTCAATATAAAACCTAAATTTATCAGTGTTTTACCCTTCTTAAAATTGACATTGTATGTGTGTTTCAGAAGTGCTATTTCTAGGGTAACCTATGCCCGATTTCAGTCGGATCAATAGACAAAACGCAGTTTGTAGTAATCATTATAGTGTAATGTTGTGTATTTATAGCTTGTCCAAATTAGTACAGAAAGGGAAAATATTAGTTCAGTAGATTTTTCTGGTTCTAAAATTTACCATATAATGCAGTATTACTACGTGTTGTTATGCTTGTACGTACATCACTTGTACAAGGGAAAAACTCACTTAATACCTAATTAGGCCGGCGACCGTATTATTAACAATTGGTAGCATCTGCTGTGTATGTTTCTTGCCCGTCCTAACGTGTAGTTCCACTTTAGACTTGCTTGACGTATCATTGATGTTACTGAGTGGGTGTAAGTCTGATTTTGCCTCCATTCAGGTACACGCGGTCAACATATTTACTAAAATCCTTTCTTACAAGGTGAAGCCCGTCACCTTACCATAGTACAGGCTTAAAGAGTTAACGTACGCCCGAGCGTAGACGTTACAAGCTGCGGGAAAACGAAAGCGCAGAGGGCAGTGTCACTATTAGTAATGCAGGCAGAGGAGCTTAAAGCTGCAGTGAAAAGCGTAGGCGTGGAGAATACAAGGAATACGTTGACCGTAGAGAGACTCTGTAATCTGAGAGTAAATTCGTCGCCTCCTGTGCGGACAGCGAACTGTGGTATGAATTTTGATAACGACGAGGAAGAATGCAAAAGACACTTTGTCTCAGTACAATCCTACTTTTTCCCAGACCCGAATCACGACATAGCGCCTTCGATATGATTAAACCAATTTGAGCACTCGAGACCTCACTCATGGGGAAATGTGCTTAGAACAAAATTCGCTTGCCGTCATCTGAGAGGTGAAGCAGCTACCCGAATGCAAATAATGCTTAAGGACTGTCAAACGTGTGAAGACTTCAAAACGGCGTTTCTCAACAACTTCTGGTCTCGGAGCATGCAAGAACTGGTAAAGTTAGGTATCTTTATGCGAGAAAACTATGCAGGCAGTAGATACAAGCACCCAGAGGAATATTACAAAGATCTCATGAAAAGTAATGAGTTTCTTGATGCACCGCATGACCCGAAGGAACATAATAGAATTTGCCTGACCAAGCTTCCGAATAAATTTCGCAAAGAAACTACAATTGCAGAAAGAGGTATGGATGAAATTAGTGGTTTTTCAGAACCTGCTGCAAGAATTAGATGCCGAAAGAAATGTAAATGAGCAACAGAACATAGTTAGGTTCAAAGGCAATCATGACGGGAATTACGGGCAGAGCCACAACCAGAGTTGGAGGCTTTAGTTTGCTCGCTGTAATAACTATGATCGTGTTAATGCCAGGAGCCCACGGCGCAGTAATAGAGCCACAAATCTAAATCAAGAAATGGGTCGAGTAAGAGTTAGGGGCAGAAGTGTCATCTGTAGCAAAAAACAAATTAGGTTAGCGTAAAATTAGTATTCTACAACATTATATGTAAAGGGATTTGGTACTCTTTACTGTCTTTGCCTGGTCATCTGTTAGGTATGAATCGTAATAACGAGTGTCGAAGGAAGATATTCGTACGTTATGGTCGTGATTTGCTCTGCAGGAGCGATGATCACTTGCAAGGGAAACAAGAAGAAATTACGCTAGGAAAGGTAAACCTTTCGCAATGTATAATGATGGGGAAATGCGCCTTAGATGCGCTAATGTAGAGTAATGGCTCGCGCCGAAGTGGCGACGGGACCAACTGTCGGTTGTGTTGTTATAGTGGTGTGCAGAGACGCAGCGCTATGAAGTGTTACTGACTTAGGTAGTAATGACTTTGAGAGACCCCGAGGGAGAGCTGAACGCTGTAAGAGTGCATGACAGACCATAGCGAGGAAAATCAGACAGAAGAAAGTTAAGGATCCTGGAGGTAAACCATCCAGAGGAGTGAAGGCAGGACTAACTAAAGAGGAAGCCCATGGAGGTAACAGAAGGGAGTATTGGTTGTAAGCATAAATGACATCTATTTCGCGAACGATGATAATTGTATTATATTGTGTGTTAACTGGGGGCCTAGAAACGACAGAGAGGCTACGCCCCCGCCGCAGCCGCAGTGGTCCACAACCCCAGACGACTACCGCAGTCCATTTCACCCCTCCGCCGCCTCAAACCGAACCCAGGGTTATTGTGCGGTTTCACCCCCGGTGGATCTCCCCCCCAGGGAAAGTCTCACACCAGACGAGTGTAACCCCTCTGTTTGCCTGGTAGAGTAATGGTGTTGTACGCGTACGTGGAGAACTTGGTTGCGCAGCAATCGCCGACATAGTGTAGCTGAGGCGGAATAAGGGGAACCAGCCCGCATTCGCCGTGGTAGATGGAAAACCGCCTAAAAACCATCCACAGACTGGCCGTTTCACCGGATCTCGACATAAGTCCGCCGGGTGGATTCGTACCGGGAACCAGGCGTTAGACCGCACGGCCAACCGGGCGAGCAACGATGATGATACTTGTAGAATAAGAAGTAAATATAAAGTATTCCCTTAGCCATAAACTAGTAGTGTGTGATACGTGGTATCTGTGCTTGATATTGTCCACAGGGAATAAAAATTCCCTGAAAAGGACAAGATCATGATGACTATGGATTGAGATGAACTGCGAATAACAAGAATTGGTGCAATGACTAAAGAGGAGGTATAATGTTTCTATCAGATTTTAAGTGAACAACGCCCTAGTGGTTTCCTTAGCGTACTAAACTTGATAGAACGGAGAGCAAAATGTCCGAATTCGGTAAAGTATAAGATTGGTCTGAGAAGTAATAAGTCCAGGAGGTATCGTTCCAGTAAGTGTTGATTTTGTATATTATTCTCTTGTACTGGGTAATTGTCTGCTTAGCATTTAGTGGTGTGTTATCCTAGTTTACCGTTTGTGTGTCGTTAAGGAACAGTAATAAAACATCTAACCTGTTTTGGAGGAAGATTAGAGAAAGGGTGATAGTAGAAAAGAATACTTTTGACCATATTGTGATTTGTAAATGTTTTGGGTAATAAGCATGCAACTTAGACTCAGATAATCTATGAGATGTGAGCATGCAGAATCATAGGTCATAGGACATTGCATACCGTTCCTCACAACCCATAGTACCTGTCCTGATTGACTACATAATTAGCTCCGTTATGGGCAATCAACTACATTTAAATAAGAAATAAAGCACTCCGCCTTCAGGCCACGGGTGGGCTACCGTGACCATCCGACCGCCGTGTCATCCTCAGTGGAGGATGCGGATGGGAGGGGCGTGGGGTCAGCACACCGCTCTCCCGGTCGTTATGATGGTATTCTTGACCGAAGCCGCTACTATTCGGTCGAGTAGCTCCTCAATTGGCAGCACGAGGCTGAGTGCGCCCCGAAAAATGGCAACAGCACATGGCGGCCTGGATGGTCACCCTTCCAAGTGCCGACCACGACCGACAGCGCTTAATTTCGGTAATCTCACGGGAACCGGTGTAATTTAAGTAAGAAATAGGCTAGTTATTGTAGGACGTCTCCAACATTGTAGACTTCTATGGACGTTTTTCTCTATTTAACTGTTATCATATATTGTTAATTCATTCAGTAAGTGTAAAGTGCCTCACAGATGAGAACGGAAATCTTAGAGGCCTGTGTTTGTAAGCAAACATCTAATGTATATTCGCCGTTAATTGTAAAGCTCAGACAAAATCCGTGGATAATAAAGTTTCCATGTACAGTCGGTTAAGTGAAAAGTGTACTTGGTACAAACAACAGAGTAACTGACGACTCCTAAAGTTTAAAGGAGAGACAACTGTTCTGTTTAAATGTTGCAAGGTGACGGCGGGGAGAAAAGATGAATCGAGTCTGGCGCTACCCTGCCCCCTCTGCCAAGCGGCAGAGGCGGAGACAACAGGCATGGGGGTGCAGCTCACGCACGGCCCGCGCTGCGGCATGTGGCGAGTCTGGACGGCAAGCCGCAGAAGGGTGACGCCCGGTCAGAGCGGCTAAATTCTTTCCACTGCGTAGAACAAATTGTGTTTTTGTTGAGACGCACTAACAATCTCCTATTGTATCAGTATTTGATCCTTATGTCTTAGGATAAATTGCTGCGTTTACATAATGAACACCAACCTGTATTGGATATAAAAGTGATCAGTTGCTTAAGATGATTTGATTTATAGAATTTTTGTAATGTTATGAATCTGTACATAACGAGTGCCAACATGTATTGGATATAAGTTTGATTAATTCCTTACGATGATTTCATCTATAGAATTTTTGTAATGTTATGAATATTTGTGGCAATAGCCACTGTGTCAGTGGTATTCCGTTGTGTGGTCTTCGCAAGTTAACTACCTTGAACCTTGCCAAGCATAACAAGAAAATAATAATAACGGTTTGGTGTGGCGTGGAGATTAGGGTCTCCTTCTCGTGGCACCAATTGAATAATGTACTGGACTGTCTTTCCATCGGAAAGACAGTCCTGAGTCCATTTTCCTCGAAGATACCCGAGAGTGATGAAGCGGAACTCGTTGTATACAGAGGGGTCCAAGAAATGTATCCACTGTTTAAAAGTCCGCAACTGGAAAACTAATTGACGGAGTTGTCTCATCTTTGGTAGCGTAATAGTTTGTAATTCCGGCAATCGCCACACAAGCGTTGTATTGCGTTGTTTTGTTTAGTCAGATGACAATAGCCAGTGTTTTGTTCTTAGTTGCACCTAGTTACTCGAGTGAACATGCCTAGCGCAAGACTTATATTCGATGAAAGGAAGTCAGTTTTGAAGTGGTATTTTAAGTACGAAAACATTAATGAGGTTCAACGGCAATGGCAAAATGAGTATCAAACAGAGACACCGACGCGATTAAAGATTCGTCGCATTCGAGACAAATAGGAAGCCGGAGGCTGTTTTAGAGATGTATACAAACAACGATCTGGATGACAGTAACAAGTCCAGCTAACTCCCGTCGTGTGTTACAACAATTCACTCGCTCACCACAGAAGACTGTGAGACAGTGTGCCCCTGAAACTGGAGTGAGTCGCTCAAGTGTTCGGCGAATTTTGAAGACAGCAAAGTGGAAGTGCTACATCCCACGATTGATACACGCAGTGAACTTGGACGACCCAGATCATAGAATGGAGTGCTGCGACTGGTTTACTAACAAGGTGCGCAACGATGAAGAGTTTGCAGAGATGAGTGTGTGGTCTGATGAGGCACAGTTCAAACTCAATGGTATAGTAAATCACCATAATTGCATCTACTTGGCCACCGAAAATCCGAACGTCCATGGAGATAACGCCGTGAATTTGCCAGGAGTAAATGTGTGGTGTGGGTTGTCTTACCAGGGCTTGATTGGGCCATTCTTCTTTGACGGCACAGTTACTGATGAGGTGTACCTTCAGAAGCTTCAGACATCCATTTTACCTGCCATCCGAGACTTGTATGGAGACGGAAGAGTTTACTTTCAACAAGATAGTGCCCCAGCCCACTACCAAAATCGTGTTACGGCGTATATCGACGAATATCTACCACGAAGATGAATACGCCGTAGAGGTGCTGTGGAGTATCCACCACCTTCCCCAGACCTAACTCCTCTGGACTTTTACCTGTGGGGAACACTAAAGGACGTCGTTTATCGACAAAAGCCATGCACATTGGATGAACTTCGAGAATCTATCGTACATTCATGTGCAAATATCCAACTGAACATGTTGAAGTCAGTAGTTCGTGTTGCAGTTCGGCGGGATCGTTTAGGTGTGGATGTTAATGGTGACCATTTCGAACAACTACAGTGATATCTTGAAGTTGGACTTTAAGCTATAATTTCACGAAAATCAATTAGATTGCAAGTTATGGACTTTTAAACAGTGGATACATTTTTTTGGACCCCTCTGTAGTAGACGAGTGAATAATCGTACGGTAGTTGGGAGTGTGAGATAGGGAAGGAATGATCTTCTGTGTCCGTATTTCTTACATTTCTGTTGGCTACCGCAACTTGTAATAGTATTAATGTTATAATTAGTTAATGTTTCATTACACCCCCGTAACTATTTGATTTGTTGGCAATGTTGCACGTTACATAAAATATATGGATTAAACTATAGTATTTAGGAAAGATCAGGTTTAGTGCCCACTCATAGTATAAAGACACGCAAAATTTCCCGCCATATGATAGTAAATGTTCTCCCCTCCAGCTCAGTAATATAGTGTTGTATCTGAACGCAAGATTGGCAGTCATAGTCAAGAGCACCACTTGCTAGCCCCTCTTGATCTTATGTTTTTAATAAAAATTGAAATACTTAGGCAGATACTCAAATTCCGCCATGATCGAGTTCGCCTGTAGTGTCTTTTCTGAACTTGTTCTGCGTGGCCTGTAGCAATTAAAGGTAATAAGCATCGGTTTACATATAATAGTGTGCCTGAATAAAATTCCATTGAAGCCACGTCTGTGGACCCCTCTTCCTTTCCATAATTACGTGGCGAAAGTGAATCATGTTAACTAGAGAGAGCAGTTGTGATGGTGTATACCACAACAAATACACGGCTAGTTGTTGAAATGCCATCGGTATTGAATAAATACCAATTAATCTATACCCTGGACTGATTATTTTATCCTTCCATCATAAAGAAAAGGTGAAAGTCACTACCTCACTACCACAGTCGAATGCTGGGCCATGAAAGTAAATAAAAGGTCTTTGCTGCCTATTAAGATCTGCATAGGTGCCTTCTGTAGTGGTTCTAAAAATATTGCGTTATCCGTTGCGTTCAAATTTTTACCGGTTGATTAAATCCTCCCGCTAGAAATTATTAATACCTCTGCAATAACTCGGAAGGGCCTACAATTTCGTGGATCACACAGATTTGTTAAACTATTACTACAAAGAATAGCTTGCATGAGCTCTAGGACATAACAAACGGCAGTAATCTTCCTACCAGGACAGTTCTAACAATACCACCGCTAGTAGAAGGTTACATTGCACGGTCACTGCATGGAACCTCCCCTGGGAGTCCAGTACTAGTGACCGATGCACCGTTGCCTGCTGTTTACTGTAACTCTCCTACCCTCACATTGACGATGCGACACAGAAATTGCTTCCCGATAGCATACTACAGGTTCTCTGCAACTTCTTTCCAAGACATTAAGACCGCCCTCAGGTGTTGTCTCACCATTAGGAGGTTGCTGGGCTGTGGCATAAGCCTCTATGACATTTCTGGAGTCATTCTACTAAAGGACATCTATGATACTGGCTCGGCTATGGTCACCTCGTGGAAATTCTCCTGGGAATCAAGTAACTTGTAACTGATACACCGCTGTCCGTATGCTGTAACCGTCGCGACACAGATATTGCTTCGCGGCTGCATACTACAGGCTCTTGCCAACTTCTCTCCAAGAGACTAATGCCGCCTTCAGTTGTCCCCCCCCCCCCCCTCCTTAGCGTTGCATAAGCCTCCAGGATATCGTCAGTCATTCTTCTAGTGTACTTCTATGATGCTGGCGCGGCTACGGTCACCACATGGAACATTTCATGGGAATCAAGTAGACTGTAACCGATGCACTGCTACTCGTTTACTGTGACTCAAACATTTTCACATTTACGATGCGACACATTGCATGCTACAGGCTCCCTGCCGAGATTGACTCTATGAGATTAATCCCGTCCTCAGGAGTTTTCTCGCCACTAGGCGAGTTCTGGGCTATTCCATAGGCCTCGATGATATTGTCAGAGTCATTCTGCAAGTGTACATCTATGATAATGGCGCGGCTATGTTCACCGCATGGACTCTCTTGGGATTTCAAAAGCTTGTAACCAATGTACAGCTTCCCATTTCTGAAACACTCCCAGCCTCATACCGACAATGTGGCACAGAAATTGGTTCGCGATTGCATAGCACAACCTCACTTGAGAGGTCTGTCCAAGAGGCTAATCCCGCCCTCATAAATTGTCTCGACATTAAGTGGGTGCTGGGCTATTCCATAAGCCTCGAGGACATTGTAGGAGCCATTCTTCTTGCGAGCATCTATGATAGTCGCGGCTATGGTCCAGTAGTTTGTAACTGATGCACCGCTGCCCAATTCCTGTAACCCTCACATTGACGATGTTCCACGGAAATTGCTTCACGGTTGAATCTACAGGCTCATAGCAGACTTGTCTCCGAGAGACTAATGCCGGTGTCAGGAGTTATCTCGCCATTACGCTTGCATAAGGCTCGAGATCATTTTTAGAGTCATTCTGCTACTGTAAATCTATGATACTAGCGCGGCTACTGTCAGCGATTTGAAGCTGTCGTGGACGTCCAGTAGACTGTAACCGAAGCACCCCTACACATTTAATATATACCTTGCTCACTGACCTTAATCATGTTACACAGAAATTGTTTCGCAGTTGCTTATTACAGGCCTCCAGCTAACTCCTCTCCACGAGACTAATGTCGCCCTCAGGACTTGTCTACCCATTATGTGGGTGATGAGGTTTTGCATAAGCTTCGAGGAAATTGTCGGAGTCATTTCGCTAGTGTACATATATGATATTGACTCAATTACGATCACTGCAGCCGGTCGTTGTGGCCGAGCGGTTCTAGGAGCTTCAGTCCGGAACCGCGCTGCTGCTACTGTCGCAAGTTCGAATCCTGCCTTGGGCATGGATGCGCGTGATGTCCTTAGGTTAGTTAGGTTTCAGTAGTTCTAAGTCTAGGGGACTGATGACCTCAGACGTTAAGTTTCATAGTGCTCAGAGCCATTTGAACCATCACTGCATGGAACCTCTCATGGTAGTCCATTGGCTTGTAACCTACGCACTGCTGCCAATTTACTGTAACTGTCACACCCTCACACTGACGACACGGCGCAGAAATTACTTCTCGACTGCATACTACAGCTCCGTGGCGACTTCACTGCTACAGACTAATCCTGCCCTCATAAGTTGTCTCCCCCTTAGGCGGGTGCTGGGATATTGTATAAGCCTCGAGGACATTGACGGAGTCATTTCGTTAGTGTACATGTATGATATTGGATCAGTTACAATCACTGCATGGAACGTCTTATGGAAGTCCATTGGCTTGTAACCGATGCACCGCTGCCCGTTTACTGTCACACCCTCTCATTGACGATGTGATACAGATATTGCTTCACGTCTGAATACCGCAGGCACTCTGCCGACGTCTCTCCAAGACAGTAATCCCGCCCGCAAGAGCCATAAAGAGGGTTCTGGGCTATTCCTTAAGTCTCGAGGACACTGTCGGAGTCATTCTGCTAGTGTACATCTATGATACAGACGCCGCTATGGTCAACGCATTGAAAATCTCCCGGCAGTCCAGTAACTTGTAACCGATGTAACATTGCTCATTTATTGTAATTTACACACGATCACATTGACGAAGCGACCAGAAATTGCCTCGCTATTGCTTACTACAGGCCCCTGACCGACATCTCTCCCGCAGACTAACGATACCCTCCGAAATTGTATCATTTTTACACGCATGTTGGGCTATTGCACAAGCCTCGAGGTCGTTGTCGGAGTCATTCTGCTAGTGTACATCGATGATAATGACGGGGCTACGGTGGAATCTCCCCTGGGAATCAAGTTGCTTGAAACCAATGCGCCGTTCACCCTTTACTGTAACCACCACACCCTTGTACTGACAATGTGACACAGAAATTGCTTAGCGATTGCAAACCACAAGCTCACTTATGACGTCTCTCCAAGAAACTAATCCATCAGTCAGGACCAGCCGCGAAATTAGGCTGGTGCTGGGATATTTCGTAGGCTCTAGGACATGGTCGGAGTCATTCTGCTGCTGTATATCTATGAAACTGGCATCTATGAAACTCACCGCATGGATCCTTTCCCGGGAGTCCAGTAGCTTGTAACCGATGCACCGCACTCCGTTTACTGTAACCCTCGCTCCTTCACAATGATGATGCGACACAGAAGTTGCGTCGGAAATGAATGCTACTGGGCCCTTGCTGACCTCTCTCCAAGCAACTAACGTGGATATGGTCACTACATGGAAACTCTACTGGCGGTCCAATATCTTGTAGCAACTGCACCACTGCCCATCTACTGTAACCCTCGCACCTTCACATTGACGATGCGACAAAGTAATTGCGGCACAACTGAATATTACAGGCCACTTTCCGACTTCTCTCCAAGAGACTAATGCCGCTACAGTCCATCAACAAACCTATCCCGGGAGTCCAGAAGATTATATCCGATGCACCACTGCCCAATTACTGTAACCCTCACAGCATTACATTGACGATGCGACACAGAAAATGAGTCGCGATTGAATACTACAGATTCCATTATTCCATACTCGAATAGACTAACGTGGCTACGTGTACTGCATGGAACATCTCCTGGGAGTCCAGCAGCTTATCGACGATGCACCGCTCCACATTTACGGTAACCCCCGAACCTTGGGATTGACGATGCAACACAGAAATAGCGTCGCACTGAATACTACAGTGCCCTTGCTGACTTCTCTCCAAGAGACTAACGGGGCTATAGTCGCGAATGGAATCTCTCCTGGGAATGCAGTGGCATATATCCGAGGCACCACTGCCCGTTGGCAGAAACCCTCACATCATCACATGACGTTGCCACACAGAAAATGCGTCGCCACTGAATACTACAGGTCCGTTGCCTACTACCCTCCAAGCGACTAACACGGCTACAGTCACTCCCTGGAACCACTCCTGGGAGTTCAGTAGCTTGTATCTGATGCACCACTGCCTGTTTACTGTAATTCTCGACAGTCACGTTGTTGATGCGACATAGAAATTGCGATTGAAAATTGCAGGCTCCATGACACCTTCTCTCCAAGCGACTACGGCGGCTATGGTCAGCACGTGGAACATCTCCTGGGAGTCCATGATCTTGTATGCGATCCACCAGTGCCCATTACTGCAACCCTCGCACCCTCGAATTGACGATGTGACACAGAAATTGCATCGCGATTTTAAACTAGAGGCTCCATGCCAACTTCTCTCCAAGAGACTATTTCGGTTACAGTCTTTGCATGGAAACTCTACTGGTAGTCCAGTAGATTTTACCCGATTCACCGATGGCCATTTATTGTAACCCTCACACGCTCATAGTGACAATGCGACACAGAAATTGCGATTGGATACTACAGGCTCTTTGCTGACTTCTTTCCTGCAGACTAACTCTGCTATGGTCACTGCATGGAACATCTTCTGGATGTCCAGTAGCATGTATCAGGTGCTCTACTTTACGTTTACTGTTACACTCGCCCCCTCACTATGACGGTACGACTCAGAAATTGCGTCGCGATTAAATACTACAGGCTCTATACCGACTTCTCTACAAGTGACTAACGTGGCTATGGTCACCACACGTAAACTCTCCTTGGAGTCCACTATCTTATACGTGATGCGCCACTGCCCGTTTACTGCAACGATCGCATCCGCACTTTTACTTTGCGACACAAATATTTCATAGCGATTCAGTAATACACGCTCCACTCTGAATTCTCTTCAAGAGATTAACGCGAATATGGTCACTGCATGTTACCTGTGCTGGGAGTCCAGAGGCTTATACCTGATGTCCCACTGCCTGTTTATTGTAATGCTGGCACCCTCAAATTGACGACGCGTCACAGAAATTGCGTCATAATTGAACACTACAGGCTCGATGCCCACTTCTGTCCAGGGTACTAACGCAGTTTCGGTCACGGCATGGAACCTCTCCTGGGAGCCCAGTAGATTGTATTCGAAGCACCACAGCCCCTTTACTGTGACCCTAGCACCCTTATGTTTCCGATTCAACACAGAAATTGCATCGCGTTTGAAAACTACAGGCTCCATGACGACTTCTCTGCAAGAGACTTACGCAGTTACAGTCACCAAATCGAAGCTCTGCTGGGAAGTCAGTAGCTTACACAAGATGCACCATTACCAATTTACTGTAACCCCCTCACGCTCACATTGACGATGCGGCAAAGAAATTGCATTGTGATGAATACTAAAGGCTCCCTTTCCAACTGACTAACGCGGTACAATCACAGTGTGGAACCTCTCCTGGAATTCCAATAGCTTGAATCCAATGCACAATTGCTCATTTACTGTAACTTTCGACCCTGACATTGACGTTGTGACACAGAAAGTTTATGGCGATTGATACTACAATCTCCTTGCCATGTTCTCTCCAAGCGACTAACACGTCTATCGTCACAGCATGTAACCTCTTCTGAGAGTGCAGTAATATGTATCCCATACACCATGTCCATTTACTGTGCCCCTCACACCCTCACATTGACGTTGCAAAACAGAAATTCTGTCTCAATTGAATACTACAGGCTGCATGCCGAATTCTCTCCAACAGACTAACGTGTTTACGGTCACTTCATCGAACCTCCGTTGGAAGGCCAGTAGCTTATACCCAACGCACCACTGCTGTTTACTGTAACCGTCGCATCCTCACATTGACATTGCGACAAAGAAGTCGCATAGCGATTGAATACTACAGGCTCCAAGCCAACTTCACTCCAAGAGACTAATTCGGCTATGGTCACTGCATGGAACCCCTGGTGGGAGTCCATTAGCTTATACCAGAGGTCCATTAGTTTATACCCGATTCACCACTGCCCGTTTACGATAATCCTTGCACCCTCAATGCGACATGGAAATATTGTGGCGATTGAATACTACTCCATGCTAACTCCTCTCCATGAGACTAACGCGGCTACAGCCAGAACTTGGACTCTTTCCTTGGATTCCAGTTGCTTATACCCGTTTCACCACTGCCTGTTTGCTGTAAACCTCCCTCCCTCACTTTGGGATTGCGACACAGATATTGCATTGCTTTTCAAAACTACAGGCTCCATGCCGACTTCCCTGCAAGAGACTTACGTGGTTACAGTACCGGATGGAAGCTCTGCTGGGAAGCCAGTAGCTTATACAAGATGCACCACTACCAATTTAGTGTAGCCCCCTGACGCTCACATTGACGATGCGACACAGAAATTGGATTGTGATGAATACTACAGGCTCCGTGCTGACTTCTTTCCAGAAGACAAACACGGCTTTTGTTATTTCATGGAACGTCTCCTGGAAGTGCAGTAGCTTATACTTGATGCTCCAATGCCCGTTTAATGTAACCCACACAAAGCCATTGCGACACTGAAACTGTGTCGTGATTGAATACTTCAGCCTCCATGCAGACTACTCTCAAGCAACTAAGGCGCTTACGATCAACGCATGGAACTTCTCCTGTGAGTCTAGTAGCTTGTTTCCGATGCACCACTGCTCGTTTACTGTAACCTAGCACGCTTACATAGGCGATGCGACACAGAAATTGCGTCGCTATTGAATACTACAGGCTCTATGCCGAATTCAAGAGAGTAACGTGGCTACAGTCGCCGCATCGAATCTCTCTTGCGGGTCTAGTAGCTTATACATGATTCACCACTGCCAGTTTACTGTAATACTCGCACATTTACATTGACGACGCAACACGGAAATTTTGTCGCGACTAAATGCCACAAGTTCCACGCAGACTTCTCTCTAAGAGACTTACGCAGCTATGGTCCCCTCATGGAATATCTGGTATCTAATGCAGCACTGCGCATTTACTCTAACTCTAGCACCGTCATATGACGATGATACACAGATACTACATCGCGATTGAATACTACATGCTCCACACTGACTTCTCCCCAAGAGGATAACGCGGCTACAGTCACGTCATGGAAACACTTCTGGGAGTCCAGTAGCTTATAAGCCATACCTCACTGCCCGTTTACTGTCACCATTGCACCCTCATATTGTCAATACGACCCAAAAATTGCGTCGCGATTCAATACTAGAGGCTCCACGGTGACATTTCTCCAAATGAGACTACAGTCACAACTTGGAATCTCTAATGGGAGTGCAATGGCTGATACCCATTGCACTACTGTCCATTTACTGTAACACCCCTTCCCCCCCTGCTCCCATTGACGATGTGACAAAGAAATTGCATCGCAACTCAACAATACAGTCTCCGTGCCGACGTCTCTACAGGCGATTAATAGGACTACGGTCACCGCATGGAACCGCTCCTGGAATTCCTGTATCTTGTATCCTATGCACCACTGCCAGTTTACTGCAACGCTTGCACTCTCTCAGTGACGAAGCGACACAGAAATTTCCTCGTGGTTGAATATCAGGCTCCATGCCTACTTCTCTCCAAGAGACTAACGCGGCTATGGACACTGCATGGAACCCCTCCTGGGATTCCATTATCTTGTATCCGATGCACCACTGCCCATTTACTGAAACTCTCACACCCTCATATGATGATGAAAGACTGAATCTACGTCGCTATTGAATGCTACATGCTCCATGCCGACTTCTCAGTGCGGGCCACCAGAGATTATCAAATGTTCCCGTAATGTCAATCATTATTGCCATGGCGTATTTCTGTTTTGTGGTGTTAACTATGTGCAGGGCCTGGTTGATGGCATCATCTATTGATCTGCCAGGTCTGAAGCCAAATTGGTCTTGGCTCATACCCCTGAGAGCTCTGAGTGTTTGCAGGAGCTTACACAGTAGCTTCTCCTGAATCTTTGCTAGGGTGTTTATTAGGCATATTGGCCTGTAAGTCTTTGGATCTGAAGGATCCCTGTCCTCTGATTTCATAATAATGACTGCTTTGGAGGTTTTCCATATTGTTGGTACACTGCCCAGCCGTAAGGCATCGTTCAGTAGCGTTGTTAGTAACGGGGTGAACTGCGGTGCTAGTTTTTTTTCAGTATTTCCGAGTGGATACATAGCTATCGCCACCTCTTCTTGCGCGAAAGGACAGGTGACAGTCGCAGTGTTGTGTGGTGTGTGTAGGTTTTCTCTTAATGTTGCATGATATTGTGTGTCTCTATCGATAACGTCATCAGGGAGCAGCTTATACAGCAGAAAATCTGCTGTATTCCTCCATCCATTCGTCATCGTGCCGTCATCATGCCTTAGCGTTCCCAGAACTAGTGGGGTTTTTATCTTCTCTGTCAGTATTTTGTATGGTTCCCCCGATATATTTTGCTCTGTTTGTGTTGTTACAAATTGCTCCCATTGTTGTCTACGCGTGTTGTATAGGGTCTGTCTACATAAGTCTTGTGCATGCCTATATGCTTCAAGTCTTATTCTTCCGTCCCTATCTGCTATCGCCCTTTGATATAATTTACGTTTGCGTCTTGCATTTTGTTTGAGTCTCGTGAGTTCGTTGGTCCATGGTACTGGTGAGCATTTTGTGTTCTTTGCCGTCGGTATTGAAGTGTTTTGTGCATGTTGTATCACCTGTGTTAACTTGAGTGCTCTGTAATCGATACTTCCATTGATATTTTCTAGATCGTGTTGTTGAATAATTTCCGTTATTTTGTTCCAGTCTGCTTTGTGCAACAACAAGTGTCTGGTGTGTGATTGGGTCATTATATTCTGAGTGTGAGTTGGTGTGTATGTTATGACATTGTGATCACTACTGGTTATGTTGTCGGCCGAAGTGGCCGTGCGGTTCTAGGCGCTACAGTCTGGAGCCGCGTGTCCGCTACGGTCGCAGGTTCGAATCCTGCCTCGGGCATGGATGTGTGTCATGTCCTTAGGTTAGTTAGGTTTAAGTACTAAGTTCTAGGAGACTGATGACCACAGCAGTTAAGTCCCATAGTGCTCAGAGCCATTTGAACCATTTTGGTTATGTTGTCCTGTACAGTCCAGTTTGTTGCTGCATTATTTGCTAGCATAAAGTCGATGTTATTGCTCGTACCATCGAACCCTGCATATGTTGGTATAGGTCCTTCTGTATTCATTACGTGTAACTGTGTTTCTTGTATTAGGTCGGTGATTATGCGTCCTCTGTTGTGTCTGAGTTCCAGAGGGCCGATCTGGAATTAACGTCAGCACATATCACTAATTTTTTGCTTCTGGCATACGTTACTAGGTCTCTAATGTAGTCTGCGTAAGGCTGTATTTGATGGCTGTATTGGGTGTACGTGGATGCAATAACCCATGTGACGTTCCCGTTAGTTATCTCTATGGTAACCAATTGTTGATTGCATAACTGTGTTACCTTAATTATGTTACAAGTTCTGTTTAGAATTACTATTGCAGCCTTACCGTCATTGGTGCCTGTTATTTTGGTAGCATGTTTTGGTAGACATATCAGTTGCCCATTTCCATTATAAGGTTCTTGTAAGCATATGATGTCTGCCGGCAAGTCTTGTGCTATTTTAGGGATTTCTGCGCTGACTGTCGTACTGTTTTTTGTTTTATGTTGTAAGATATTCATTTTTTGTCTATGAGTTCTGGATGTTTTACGTGTACAAAACATTTGCTGCCAGTCTGTGAGTAATCAAAATATGTTCGACCGTGTGCTCTTACATGATGTATATATACGAGTTGTCCAAGTCGAATGATTCTGACCTGCGAGGGCAGACCTGGAGCATGAGGTCGAGCAGCGGCTCTTCTGATGTGGGAATATTTTCTGTCCTTAGGATGATTCTGTCTGTTTGCTCAGTTACTGGAAAACAGAGAGAATCTCCCTTTGGTTGGCACAATCTAAGTAGCATCCGCTACGCTGCAATATATCTTTTTTTCTCTAGCCTAAAAAGTAAGTTAAATTCTGAATTATCATAATTAGTTGTAGCTGGCTTACTTTTGGTGCTGGTTTCTGTTGCGGTCTCTGAGATGGTACTAGAGTGATTGTGGCATGGTGTTGGCCGCTGATTGGCAGACATTTTAAGACCTCTTTGGGATGTCATGCAGTTACATTTCGTTTTTTCACACGCTTCTTCAATGATTTTTGCCTTCACACGTTTCTCATTGATGTCGGTGGTGCTTGCTGGTGTAGTGTCGGCGAAGGTGGTGATTTGTGTGGGACTGACTGTATGTGTTATGTTGTGTTTGTTGATGTTTGGAGTGGAGGTTGTTTCTAGACGAACGTTGACATCGTTGCAAATGTCACATGTCTCTCCCTCAGATTTGTTCACATATAATTGGTCTACTTTTATGAGTCTGGGTCCGGTAGTTCTGAGTTTTCTATTAGTCTCTGTCTTGATTGTTTCGATGTGTATTGATTCAGGGTCTATGTGACTGTCTGATCCTTGTTCCTATCTCCCAGGGTGAAGAGTGCCTCGCGATACAAATTTGACTGGTTTGATGTACTGTTCACATTTACGTGTGTCGTAGGGTTTTCCATGTGATGATGATTCTGGTTTGTGTTCATCTTGTGTATGTGTGATGTGATGTACTTCAGTTGGGAGAGATTGGGAAGGAGTATGGCGGTTTTGTTTGTACATTTTCTTGTGCACAATGTATGTAAGTTCATCTTCTAACTCATCTACCCTCTGCGTTAATGTCATTTGGAAGTTTATCCAGTGGTGTAATTGTCTTTTAATTTGCTTTGCCACCTCGTAGTGGATGGAGCCACCGATTGTCATGTCATCTATATATTCTATCGTATTAATGGAGCTATCATGTAACGTCGTTGAGTGTGTTAGGGGCGGGATGGGTTCATTATCGTCGTAATTCTTCGGCAGAAGATTCATTTGTCTTCTCCAGGAAATTGCTCTTTGGTGGCTTCTCTGTCATGTTGATGGTGATATGTATTTATGTGTTTTGGGTGATTGGCTTTGGGCGTTCGTGTTTCTCGCGTGTTCTGATTTTAGCTGCCATAGTCTATACTGTCCAGGAGCCGGTCATGCAATTGTTTATAGGTCTGACAAACACATCCTTTTGTTTTATTGCAGGCACGGCCTCTGTATTTGCAGGGGATGCAGACGCAAACCGCGGACGTGCACACACTGCGATTGTGTCCTTGGTTGCCGCACTTGGCACACGTAACGTCGGCCTTTCAGCAGGTATTAGTCGTATGTCCTAGGTCACAACACTTAAAACACTGGTTTACTACTGTATATTCACAGAAAGTGATTCGAAGTCTGTGTAGACTCTCTGTCTTCATGTAAGGACTCTGTACAGGTGTGGGCTGATGGCCAGTATCTGGTGACTAAAACCCCTTCCCTTAGGCCTTGTTTTAAACCTTCTTTTGACTTCTCTGTCGACGTCATCTTTCGTTGTGTCACCACTTAGAATCTGCTCGTAAAGGCTTTCTAGAAACTCCTTGTCGGTAAGTGTATCTGGCAGGTGATATAGTGCCACGAGTGGCTTGCGTTTTCGGGGTCCTTCACAGACGATGGTGTGCAGGTCTTTAGTCTCTCCTATTATTTTTCGACAATACTCCTGTGTTTCCGTTTCTACTATAACTGCAGTTTGGGTGGTTATGATTGATTTTATATGTATATTCTCTTTCCTGGGATTTATGTTCTTGGTGACTGTCTGTCGAACAGCTTTGGCGTCTTGATTTGCTGTCGATTTTATAAATAGGGTTGTGGCCTCTTTTGTTTTAGCCTGTTCTATTCTTCGAGCCTCTTAGGTTTTGGGCTCTATTGGTAAGGCGGCAGTAGATGCCAGTGTCTGTGCTTGTGTTGGCTCTTGTTGTGTGACGTTATTAGTTAGTTCTCTAATTTGTTGTTGCAAGTCTCGGTTCGCTACACTCAATTCTCTATTTTTGTCCTCTAATTTCTCAGCCTTCCCTTGCAAAGTTTGTAATTGTAAGTCTCTGACTGGATTCGAGGCTCCCTGTAGTCCAAGTCTTAATCGCCTATTTTCATAGTTTAGGCAGTACAGTTTAGCTTCAAGGCTAGTTATGTGGAAAGCTTAGGGAAACACTTTGTCTCTAATGACGGTTAACAGAGCAGATGAAACATGTTTAGCTTTTAACTCTGCTCCTATTTCGCCCATTATTTTGTCTATGGCTGCTCTCTTTTGACTGGGGGACATAGGGACAAGTTCTTCCTCCGTGTGTTTCATTCCGGATGTGACATTGATTTCTCGAGCTAGTGTCTTACCCCATGCATTCCTTCTTGTTCCGTCGGCCTCTGGTGTGGTGGTGTTGCTGCTTCGTCGGCTGGAATCCAGGGCCGGGCGTAGGCAGGCGGTTGTTTATCAACAGCTGGGGGCACAGCAGGTGGCCGCTACTGCTGACGTCGACGGCGGGGCGCGGGGCAGCCGGTGGCCGCTGCCGACGCGTCGGGTTCCGCTGCGCCGCTGTCGGCGTCATTCTGGTAATGTACATCTACGATACTGGAGCGGTTTAGTTCACCACATGGAACCTCTCCTGGGAGTTCGGAATCTTGTAACTGATGCACCTCAGTCCGTTTAACTGTCTCTCGCACCCTGTCATTGACGGTGCGACACAGAAATTTTTTTGTGATTGAATACTACAGGCCACTGGCGGCTTCTCTCCAAGTGACTAATGCCGCCCTTAAGAGTTGCCTCGCCATTGAGCGGGCACTGGGCTAACGCATAATTCTCGAGACTATTGTATCAGTCATGATGCTGGCGCGGCTACGATCGTTGCTCGGAGTCACTTCTGGAAGTTCAGTAGTTTGTAACTGATGCACCTCAGATCGTTTAACTGTCTCTCGCACCCTATCATTGATGATGCGACACAAAGATTGCTTTGCGAATGCATACTACAGGCTCCCTGCCGACTTCCCTAAAATAGACAGCCGCCCTGAGGAGTTGTTTCGCCATTAGGCCAGTGCTGGGCTATTTCTCAAGTCTCGAGAATTTGTTGGAGTCACTCTGATAGTGTACATATGTGATGCTGCCACGACTACGATCACTGTGTAAAACGTCCTCTAGAAGTCCAGTAGCTTGTAGCCAAAGCACAGCTGCTCGTATACTGTAAACGTCACACCCTCACATTGACGATGCGACAGAGAAAACGCTTCGGGATTGAATAAGGCGTGATACCTGCCGACTTTCTCCATGAGACTAATGCCGAGCTCCGGCGTTGTCTTGCCATTAGGTGGGTGCTGCGCTGTTGCATTAGCCTCGGGGACATTGTCGGAGTGATTGGGCTACTGTACATGTACGATAGTGGCGCGGCTACGGTCACTGCATGGAGCCTCTCCTAGGAGCCCAGTAGCTTATATCTGATGCACCACAGTCCATTTACTGTAACCCTCGCACCATTACACTGACGATGCGACACAGAAATTGCTTCGCGGTTGCATTCTACAGGTTCCCTGACTACTTGTCTGCGAGAGACTAATGCCGCTTTTTTTATGTTTTGTCGAAAGAGTGTTCGCTTTTGGCGATTTTTTTCTTCTGGATTGGAAAGGTGTGCGAAATAGTGATATATAGTTTCTCTTTATTGTGTATTCGCTTGCAAAAGGACTTGGGCTCTCCGTGGGTCCTTGAGTCCTTTTAAGGTGTTGGTTATATATTAGTACGAGTGAGTAGCTATAACTATTTACATGTAAAACCCAGAATAACTGAAGATTACTTCATCCTTGATGGTCCTGTGTAGGGGCAATGTCGTGGTAGGGCCTGGCCTACATTCGCAAGTGGGCGGACATTTCACCGATACTCACCTAATTCGTGGAAAGGGCGAGTTGCCTGGTCTTTTATCTTCTTAGCGACGTATTTTTCTGAAGTCAGCACTTGTATGTTGAAAGGGTCCTGTAGCCACCTTTCATTGCCAACTCTCGTAGTGGTCAAGTCGGCAAAGAGGTTTCCGCTACTTGTGAGAAATCCACCTGCGTTAGGTTGGTGGCGGAAATGGCATCCTGCGGTTTTCCGGTCCACGCGGAGCGTGGAAGAGGCTGGAGAAGCGGGAGGCAGTCCGCCACCGGTACGGGAGGCGTACACAGCTGTGCTCCAGTCGAAGAAGGATGAGTTGGACTGACCGCGTGGCGCGTTGTCACATAGAGAGGGGAGCTTTTAGCTTTTGGTCTCGAATTTCGTCTTATAAAGATTTACTTGCTGGGTTGCAGCAGGGAATGCAAGGCTTTTGTAGACTTTCAGTTTGATTCCCAATGCAAACTTGACTTTGATCCGTGAGAGGAACGCAGCACAAATGAGTTGCATATGTTGAAGTGCCCTCGGTTCAGTGTGAATGTTTATGTGCCTACAACTGTGTGTGTGTGCTTCTACTCTTTTCTGGATCTTGCTAATTTTTGTGTATTTGTGGATTTTCTTTGTCTCATGTGATTAAAATTTGGCCACGGTCCATAGAAGTTGTCTCCGCGGACCGAGTGGGCACGCGAGTCTGTTATGAAACATATAGTATTTCACAAGCAATTGTACATAGTTAGCATGCAACAGCAGTCTATAGATGCACTACATCGCCGGCCGGAGTGGCCGCGCGGTTAAAGGCGCTACAGTCTGGAACCGCACGACCGCTACGGTCGCAGGTTCGAATCCTGCCTCGGGCATGGATGTGTGTGATGACCTTAGGTTAGTTAGGTTTAAGTAGTTCTAAGTTCTGGGGGGCTTATGACCACAGCAGTTGAGTCCCATAGTGCTCAGAGACATTTGCACTACATCAATGTTTTAAGGAATAAATAATTTTGCCTTCAATCTTATCTTGTGTACCGATGTTACGTCGCCGTTACCTTCGCCATTTACCTTGTAGTTTTCCTTGTTGGCCCACCTATAGCGTTTCCATGTGCACAGGTGTAGTGATTAGTGTCCCTTTTTTTTATCTGAAACAAATGCTCTGGAACAGATCGTGTTTTCACGAATCTTGCTGCAGGCTGCACTTACGCATGGTGTTCACGACCTATTTACTTTACTCAATACTTGATTCACGGGAAGAATGCCTGGATCATATTAATAACTACATCCCATTCTTTATCAATGACTTTACAATGAATGTTCTTTTGTGAGTTTTTCTTATTAATAAATTAAGTAACTTTCCGACTCAGTGCTACCTCTTCTTGGTCGTGTGGCTAGAGTTGGTGGCGACCCTATCTTTTATATTGATTTCAGTGTCAAATAGCATTTTCTTATTCAAAGTGCGCGTGGGTCTTTTAGCTATCAGGATACATTCAAAGGGCGCTTCATGCTTCTTGCACATAGCGTCCTTTTATTCACGCTACTTACACATGGCGACCCTGCCAGGATTTCGGTAAACCAGAGATCTTCTGATGCGCAGTGAGGATTAGTTATTTTCGGTTGGATGTGCTAATTGGTATATTGTCTTTCTGTGATACAGAATTTACGTGAATTTATGATATAGGTGTGCATTTTCTTACATGATTTATCTTGTATATGTATTACTGTATAGATATTGTGATTTAGTATTCGATTGTGCTACAAGTGTGGGTTGACTCTTGTCCTGTGGCGTGTATCGGTCTCATATAGTAAATCTTGGGTGCTTTGTGGGGACTGTGAGTCCATTAGGAGACTTTGCCATTATTCTTGTTGTATTTTGGAGCACGGAGTAACTATCCTTATGATGGAGATGCGTAGCTGTTCAGGGAGCCGCGATCGGAAAAACCTGCCAGACAATAACCCTGAACAAGGACGAGGTCAAAACGTCGAGTCCGACCAGGAACGAAACGCGGAAAACACAAGTACAAGTGTTGTCCATCCTGAGCCCGCCGTAGTGATTTCGAATCATCCGATAGATGCAAATTCATTACAGGCTATGCTACGACAATTACTAGACAGTAATAGGAGACATATCGAGGAAGTGAATAAAAAACGAGCAGAAGAAAATAGGAGGCATATCGAGGAAGCGAATAAAAGATTGACTAGTGAAATAGTACAGGGTGTTGGGGAGAAACTGGCGATCATTGACCAACGCATCTCCACCTTAGAAGAGGGGCACCAAGTCATTAGCAAGCAGGTGATGGAGCAAGAAGAAAGGTTCGCTGGGAATATACGTATACTAGCAGAACAATGCCAGAGTGAACAAGCGGCTCTTGAGTCCCGAGTAGGACGAAATTCCGCCAGGGATCTCCGCGCATTAGCAGAACAATGCCAGAGTTACCATGCGGCTCTTGTGTCCCGAATAGAGGACACTGCGGCTAAGTGCCCGGTCCACCTTAGCGCGCAGGTAGAAACCCTCAGCCAGGCGATAATAGCTCTCGAGCGAGAGCAAGGGCTTACGCAAACAAAACAAGACACGGCCCACCGAGAGATGCGAGAAGAAATAGCCAGGATCTCAGACGCAGTGGCGCGTAAGTCTGACAATAATAGGGAAACGATTACCTCGTCATCAGCGGATGCAGACGAAATACGGTCGATAACGAAATGTCCGCGTGGACAGTGTGAAATAAAAATACAACAAAGACGGGTTACCGAGGGAATATGTGAGCGCATGGCTCGTTTAGAACTTCACCTAAAAGGGTTAAAGGCCCATGAAGTTGAAAGAAATGAACGAAAGGGCCATTATTCCGACGATGATTCCGGGAACGATGGCGAATTTGATCATCGTCATGATCACGGATCTCGTACCAGGTGGGAACGTTCGCCAAGGGAAACTCACGAATTTGACTTTAAACATTTTCTGACCGGGAGGAAGTTTGAAGTCTTCCGTAACTCGGCTACGGGGATTCACCCGCGGGCCTGGTTACAGCAGTTCGAGTTCTCCCTCCCTCCTACGTGGCCCAGTGCGCACAAAACAGAGTATATGTGCGGCTACCTCGAAGGTGAGCCAGCAGCGCGGATGAGGTCAATTGCACGCAATTGCTACACTGTTGGGGAGCTTCGTCAACACTTCCTGTCGATACATTGGTCAGTGGCAGCGCAAAGTCGTGTAAAACACGGACTCATTATGCTACCAGAGTTAAACAGGTCAAAATTCTCCAGCCCTGTGCAGATGCTCGAGCACATGCTGCAGGCAAATGAACATCTTGGCGATCCTTATGGACCTGCAGAATTTATTCGTATTTGCCTGGGAAAGTTTCCAATGCAGTTGCGGCACGTTATCCTTGCAGGACGATGTAAGGATGACGTAGAGGGGTTTCGCAATTTCCTTTTAGAGCTTGAGTGCGATGCGAATGGCACCACGCAGAATTACGGTCAGAGCGCCTACGAGCAGCGGCCGCGCGAGCGAAGCCGCAGCCGTAGAGACAGGTGGCACTCCAGACGTAACGGGTCGCCTCAGAGTTACAGGGCGCGCGAGCGTTGGCAGCGTCGCGATTCCTCACGGAACGCGGGCCGAACGAACGATGCCAATCGTCATCATTCGCCGAGAGTAAATCAAAGACACCCCCGGGAGTTTAGAAGATATGGTAATGAGCAGAGATACTGGAGTAATTATAGCGGACCTAGGAACGGTAGTCGTGACCGACCACAGAATAATTATCGAACAAGCAACAACAGGGGTGCTGTAAACAGTACGGGTGGTCCGCCATTGGGTGTTGAAATTCGTCCCGCAAACCCGCGTCACAATCCGCCACATGACCCTAATCAAAGGGATCAATGACTAGCGGCTGACTCGGTTGGCGACAACTTAATGAGGACCAGTGATATTGATGTGCATTTGATAGAGGAAGACGATATTAGGGAAGATTTGTTGAGGGAGGACCACAGTATTGGTGTGCCCGCGGTAAACCCAGTCGTGTCTGTTTACATTCGGGGAGTCAGTCTCAGATGTGTACTCGATACAGGCAGCCCCTTTTCGCTGATTAGTGAGGCGGCGTTTCGGAAGTCTGAGGAAACGGGGAGTTGGCCAACTTTCCAGGTGAGAGGAACTACAGTCAGGGGCGCGATATATGGAAAAAGTGTTAAATTTAAAGTTCAGACTCGAGTAAACTTCGTCTGTCAAGGACATGAGTTTGAATTCAATTTTTTTGTGATGCCGCTGATGAGCGTGGCGATGATATTGGGGACTGACTTCATGATTGCCCACCGCGCCGTAATCGACGTGGCTGGCGGTGTTATGACTATCATTGCCGGGAGCAACCCTGTCAGTCTAATTTTCGAGGAATGTGTTTTGCGCAAGGAGTCTGAGGTGAGCTGTCTGAAATTTCACGTTAGGACTGAGTCGCGACCTGGGCAGGAGGTTTTGGTCAATCTGATTAGTGACCTAGATTCACAACCTAATGAGTATGGTAGGAACGATGTTTTCACGAGCGCGGTGAAAAGGTGTATTGCTGGTGCGGGAGCCTCGGAAGCGAATCGTATGGAACTGTGTCGCGTTCTGAGAAGCCATTCCCGAGTATTTTCGGATTCACCGGGGGCAATTGATGGATTTCTGTACCGCTTTACGGTGCGCGAGCATCTTCCTTTCTTTGTTAAGCCCCACCCCATCCCACTGGTGCACAAGAGCAGTGTGGAAGCCGAAATAAGTAGGATGCTGGAGCAGGGTATAATAGAGCGAGCTAGGAGTTCATACAACTCGCCATTACTCGTTGTGCCAAAGCGGGACAAGTCCGTGCGTTTGGTGTTGGACTCACGGTAAATAAATACGGTAGTCATGTCTGAGACAGATAGGCCAGAAGGATTGGAGGAACTGTTGCAAAGGTTTCATGGCGTGAAAGTTTTGTCATCCGTTGACCTCCGAAACAGCTATTGGCAAATTATGCTCGATTCGTCTTGCAGGCAATACACTGCCTTCCTCTGCTATGGGAGCTGCTACCAGTTTAAACGTCTCCCTTTCGGGTTGAATGTTTCTTCAGCCGCCTTCATAAGAGGCCTGAATAGCATACTACCTGACGACCTAAGAGCGCGCGTAACTGTGTATGTGGACGACATTCTAATTGCAGAGAAGTCATGGGAGGAACACAACCGGGTTCTAAATCGATTGCTCGAAGTATTCGAGAAAGCGGGGGTGACCGTGAATGTGGACAAATCCCAGTTCGGGCGTGAAAGCATAAAGTTTCTGGGTTATATTGTGTCGGCGGATGGAATTCATCCGGATCCCGAAAAAATTTCAGCAATTGCGGAGTGCGCAACGCCCACGTCAAAGCGTCAGCTCAGGGGTTATTTGGGGCTTTGCAATTTCTACGAGAGATTTATAAATCTCAATGTTTTGTCCACCCCTCGTTTATGTGCACTGACGGGTAAGAACACCGTTTGGATGTGGGACGATCAAGCACAGAGCGAATTTGACGAATTAAAGAATGCACTCGTTAACGCTCCATTGCTCGCCCATCCGGATTTGAATCGGGAGTTTTGCCTGATGACAGATAGTTCACTGACGGGGCTGGGAGCGGTGTTGTTCCAGACGGATGGTGGAAAGGACCCGTCCACCTGGAAAACTATCTCGTTCGCCAGCCGTGTGCTCTCGCGGAGTGAACGGAACTACTCTGTCACGGAGCTTGAAGCCCTGGCAATTGTCTGGCATTCAAGAAATTCCGTCACTATTTGTTCGGGCGCACGACCAGGGTGTACAGTGACCACCGAGCACTACAATTCCTAATGAGCGCCAAAATCAATCACGGTAGACTCGGACGGTGGACGGTGTTCCTCAGGAATACCACTTCACGATAGAGTACATTCCGGGGCACAAGAACATTATTGCTGATGCTCTATCTCGGATGCCTATCGGGCTCACCCATGCTGAGGATAACGCTATTGATGAAAACAATTTCAGTGTGTTATACCTTCAAAATGTGGCATTCGAGAATTATGTCACTACGTCACTAGGCAATATCGGGGCGGAACAAGACAAGGACGAAGTCTTGCGTGACATCAAAGAGAAATGGCATCATAAATCCCACGCGGCCATCAGGCAGTATTATATTATCCGAAATGGCATCCTATTTAAGAGGCGAGCTCTGGATGACTCCAGGTGGCTGTCAGCGATTCCGGAGGAACTGGTGAACAAGCTCGTGTGGTACGTGCATTTGAGCTACGGTCACTTTGGTGCGAGGAAATGCTTGGAGAAGCTGCGGGAAACCTGTTACATTAATAATATGCTTCGGCGTATACGTAAAGTAATTAGGGTATGCAAGCCCTGTCATCAAGCCAAGCCGCCCACCGTGTCGTTTGCCGCACCAATACACCCGATAGTTCCCAATAAACTCAGGGATCTCGCAGCAGTAGATCTATTCGGTCCGCTAGTGCGTTCTAGGAACGGATTTGCGTACATATTTGTGGCAGTATAGCTGACTTCAAAATTCGTCTGCCTCACCCCGCTGCGTAGGGCCACCGGGAAGGCAGTAGCTGCCGCGTTCGCAAATCACTTCTTACGGGAGGTTGGCACTGTGAAGCGTGTGATTTCGGACAACGGGCCACAATTCAGGTCACGTCACTGAGAGCATATGCTGCGGAGAAAGCGAGTGAAACCGATCTTTATCTCCATTTTCTGCCCTTCAGCAAATCCTTGTGAAAAGTGGATGAAGGAGATTGGAAAATTGTGTAGGTTATACTGCCACCGTGACCACCGGACGTGGGACACGAAAATAGCCGGTTTCCAGAACATACTAAATGAGTTGCCAAATTCCTCGACGACGTTGCCACCGATTCTGGTCCTGAAAAACAAGGAGCCTCCGAGTAAAATAAAAGAGGTGGTTCCCTGGCCAGTAGAACCCAGGTTACGAAGATCTGCAATTGTGGAGCTTGCCCTGAAAAATTAAAGAGTGCCGCCGAGGCTCGGATAAGAACCTACAAAAAGAAGGTGCGGAATATAACTTTTCACGTGGGCCAGAAAGCACTTGTACGCTCGCACAAGCTCTCTAATAAACGGGCTGGGTTGTCAAAGAAGTTCTTCTTCTTATTCAACGGGCCGTACAGAATCAAGCGGATTACAAATCCGAATGCGCTTGAAGTAGAAACACTCCGCTCTCGAAAGTCGAAGGGCCTGCACCACATCTCCAACGTAAAACTTTACATTGAATAAGAAGTAGAAGATCTTGCCCCTCGGAGGTCGGAATGACGCATTGCCCATATGCTTTTTCGCACTCATTCTTTTGTGAGTAAAATTACAGTGCATATTTTCCAATGTTTTGATTCACACTGGTGTGATTAAAATTAAAGTGTATATTTTCTGTGTATTGTAAAGGGTACCCCAATATGTGTGTAGTTATTTCTTCTTGTCAGCAGAAAGGAGTAGTGTTGTGCAGTTTCAAAACATCTGAATGTGAATGATTATGAGGCTTATATGAAGCGTTTCCTATTACAGTAAGATGGCTTTCGTTCTTTGATGACTAAAAAGGTATCGGGTGTGTTGGCGTGGCGAGTCAATGGTCGTAAGGTAATTCTTGATGATAAATTACAGTTTTAGTGTTCTTATTCCCCTTAGGTGAGCATGATTCAGTGAGATTTTTCAAATGTACTGCGATGTTAATGAAGCAACTTGGTGACTTGTAGGTGAAGGACATGTGTATGAAGGGAGATTAATAGTGTTTGATTTTCAGAGTTGCCATCTTATAAGATATTTGGAAAGTGTAACTTGCCGTCACATACTACTAGGTACGGTTGAGGACACCAGGTGTATATGGAAACAGCTTATAACCTCAAGCAGCTTGATATTTAATAGAGAATCAATGCGACTACCTCCAAGCTAAAATAACATGACGGTAGGTGAGGACCCCTGGAGACATGTGGTGAGTAAGTGTGTAATCATTATGAGTATCTTATGATAGCAGTAAGTTGGGTACTCATGGCCCTGGACAATGGATTTCTTTTGACAGTATTTTTTTATGTACTTATAGGACGAAGTGTTTATGTGTTTGCTAATAGGATAGGATGATTTTTGTTTTCATTTTTATGCCCACTGACCTTTTGCATTAGTCTGATGAATAGATGTTGAAACATTTACCATTCCAGATGTGACTTGAATGAACTTTCTGTGTCTCATTAATCATAACTTTTATTATGCAATGTCCATAGAAAAGAAGTCTCGGAAATTTTTCACAGATCAGCAAATATGTTCTGCAAACCTTGGAGAAGCAGTCAATGAACAACGATATGGGTATTGGTGTTGAAAGGAATATTTTGTTTATATGTGGGAATTGTAGTCGGGCTATATGGAGATGGTGACTAGTACGAGCTGTGTAGATTGTGTGTGAGAGCGTAGTTAGGAGCAGGTAGAGTTTTGTGTCTGTAGCTAGCAGCGGCGCCAAATCCTATCCAAATCCTGACCAAACCTTGTACAAGATCTACCCTGAATGATTGACAGCAGATGTAATGCTGGAACTATATTTTATAAAAAGGATTTTTTGTTTGTTTGAATATTGGTTATTTAATTTTCTTCATTGTTTTTTTTTATTAGTAATGTTAAGAAGGCCCTTTTTGTCAAGTTAATTTTGGGCACTATTCCATGTATTGATCAGGAGTGAGAAACTCCGAAGATTTTGTGGTAATCTGTACACATGATATTTTGTAACGATCCCTGCGAGCGCAGTTCTTAAGTGGGTGCAAGGCCGCCTAGGGAGCCTCCGCATCAGAAAGCACAGGGCTTGGTCCACCGGCAGGCGTTGCCGAACCCTGGTATCAACGGCGAAGTAGTGATGCGGCGAGCGGTCACAGCTGTTTCCCCGTCAGAGGGGAGGGGATGCTGGTCTTCCCCCAGACGCAGGCTCACACCGGAGCCCGCAGGCGTGTCACCACGGCAGCGCCAGCTGATGGCCGGCGTTCCACCCCATGCGCTAGTCATCTGACAAGCGAAAGGGAAAGTATGACGCACACCAGGCGAGGCCGCCGATCCCTGAGCGCCGCTAGTCCAGACGGCTGCTGCGGTGAGGTAACGCCCACTGCCCGGAGAGACGCGGGTCCCACCACTGACGCATCAGCTGAGACGGTGCAAAGAGGTGATAAGCGGGTCTCAAGCCCGACACCCGCACGAGTTTACGTCGACTTCGATGCGACGCAGAAGAGCGCGTGTCTCCCCATTGACACGACAGGAGACGGGGGCGTGTGTCGATAAAACACATTCCTCCACAACACACGGACCACGACCGCTAAGCCGCCTTCTCGATGATGAGGCAGGGCCCACAAGTGGCGATGTCCTGCAAATCTGCAACGCCGAACCATCCCACAGTATGGACGCAGAGGGTGGGAACGGACACGAGGCAACGTCGCGGGGTGCTGTCTAGGATGAGCAACCTGGGTTACAACGGACGTTACAATCAACGCCGCTGCGAACTCCCCAGTTCAGTGTTGTAGTCCCCTAGTAGCTTATCCTCCAAGTCACCTTTAGAAGAGACGCCCACCCCAGCACCTAAAGAGAATACCCAGTGAAACAACCATGTGGCGAAACTGAAAAATGACAGCGTGTCAACTAGTTGACCTCTGGATGTGTTTTTGTACTCATGTCTTATTTTCCATAGGTGATTATTTACCAGCTGTCATACCATTGGGTTCATTAATGATTTTGTATCACTGTATTTGTTGTGAATATTGTATTTTGCACTTTCACTTGCATGCTTTTATACAGGGTGATTCAAAAAGAATACCACAACTTTAGGAATTTAAAACTCTGCAACGACAAAAGGCAGAGCTAAGCACTATCTGTCGGCGAATTAAGGGAGCTATAAAGTTTCATTTAGTTGTACATTTGTTCGCTTGAGGCGCTGTTGACTAGGCGTCATCGTCAGTTGATGCTAAGATGGCGACCGCTCAACAGAAAGCTTTTTGTGTTATTGAGTACGGCAGAAGTGAATCGACGACAGTTGTTCAGCGTGCATTTAGAACGCAGTATGGTGTTAAACCTCCTGATAGGTGGTGTATTAAACGTTGGTATAAACAGTTTACAGAGAATGGGTGTTTGTGCAAAGGGAAAAGTTCTGGACGGCCGAGAACGAGTGATGAAAATGTAGCACGCATCCAGCAAGCATTTGTTCGCAGCCCAGGAAAATCGACTCGCAGAGCTAGCAGAGAGCTGCAAATTCCACAATCAACTGTATGGAGAGTCCACATTGGCACTTATCTGTCCGTAACTACCAGAACCTCAACTACCCGAGGCGATGGATCGGCCGCCAGTCAGCCCGTGACAGAGCACTTCATCACTGGCCTCCAAGAAGCCCTGATCTTAACCCCTGCGATTTTTTCTAATGGGGGTATGTTAAGGATATGGTGTTTCGGCCACCTCTCCCAGCCACCATTGATGATTTGAAACGAGAAATAACAGCAGCTATCCAAACTGTTACGCCTGATATGCTACAGAGAGTGTGGAACGAGTTGGAGTATCGGGTTGATATTGCTCGAGTGTCTGGAGGGGGCCATATTGAACATCTCTGAACTTGTTTTTGAGTGAAAAAAAACCTTTTTAACTACTCTTTGTAATGATGTATAACAGAAGGTTATATTACGTTTCTTTCATTAAATACACATTTTTGAAGTTGTGGTATTCTTTTTGAATCACCCTGTATATGTCAGCACCAGATGATACTACTTTGGTTCGTGATAATGATTTTGCATCATTGTATTTGTTTATATATTTATATATATTATGTACCTGTTCACCTATGTCTCTATGTTAACTTTTGATAGTTGGTTAAAGCAATTTTAAAATAATATCTCATGGTTGCGGTCGTAGTAGGTCAGATGACATGATGTTAGCGTAGTATATCACGCTTAATTTAATTTCTTCTGTTTGCTTTGCGAACCGCATGAGGTCACAATTATTGACTAAGGTCAGATAAAGCTCACTTGGATATAAGAGATTAATCAACTCCTTTGTGCTGCTGTTTACTGTTGCAATTGTTACTCGTTAGGGTATGTTTGTTTCGAAGAGTGTTGGCGAATCTCCTAGCATGGCGAGAAAATTCGCGGCCCAGTCTTCTCCGGGACGTTTGGGGTGATGAAAGGGTCCTGTAGCCACCTTTCATTGCCAACTCTCGTAGTGGTCAAGTCGGCAAAGAGGTTTCCGCTACTTGGGAGAAATCCACCTGCGTTAGGTTGGTGGCGGAAATGGCATCCTGGGGTTTTCCGGTCCACGCGGAGCGTGGAAGAGGCTGGAGAAGCGGGAGGCAGTCTGCCGCCGGTACGGGAAGCGTACACAGCTGTGCTCCAGTCGAAGAAGGGTGAGTTGGACTGACCGCGTGGCGCGTTGTCACATAGAGAGGGGAGCTTTTAGCTTTTGGTCTCGAATTTCGTCTTATAAAGATTTACTTGCTGGGTTGCAGCAGGGAATGCAAGGCTTTTGTACACTTTCAGTTTGATTCCCAATGCAGTCTTGACTTTGATCCGTGAGAGGAACGCAGCACAAAGGAGTTGCATATGTTGAAGTGCCCTCGGTTCAGTGTGAATGTTTATGTGCCTACAACTGTGTGTGTATGCTTCTAATCTTTTCCGGATCTTGGTAATTTTTGTGTATTTGTGGATTTTCTTTGTCTCATGTGATTAAAATTTGGCCACGGTCCATAGAAGTTGTCTCCGCGGACCGAGTGGGCACGCGAGTCTGTTATGAAACGTATAGTATTTCACAAGCAATTGTACATAGTTAGCATGCAACAGCAGTCTATAGATGCACTACATCAATGTTTTAAGGAATAAATAATTTTGCCTTCAATCTTATCTTGTGTACCGATGTTACGTCGCCGTTACCTTCGCCATTTACCTTGTAGTTTTCCTTGTTGGCCCACCTATAGCGTTTCCATGTGCACAGGTGTAGTGATTAGTGTCCCTTTTTTTTATCTGAAACAAATGCTCTGGAACAGATCGTGTTTTCACGAATCTTGCTGCAGGCTGCACTTACGCATGGTGTTCACGACCTATTTACTTTACTCAATACTTGATTCACGGGAAGAATGCCTGGATCATATTAATAACTACATCCCATTCTTTATCAATGACTTTACAATGAATGTTCTTTTGGGAGTTTTTCTTATTAATAAATTAAGTAATTTTCCGACTCAGTGCTACCTCTTCTTGGTCGTGTGGCTAGAGTTGGTGGCGATCCTGTCTTTTATATTGATTTCAGTGTCAAATAGCATTTTCTTATTCAAAGTGCGCGTGGGTCTTTTAGCTATCAGGATACATTCAAAGGGCGCTTCATGCTTCTTGCACATAGCGTCCATTTATTCACGCCACTTACAATGTCTCTCGTCCTGGACCACCTTGGGGCGCCTAGGCTCCACTTCAATCACCTGTTTAGTAGTGGTCGCAAACTGTGTATATTAGTCACATCTACATCTAAACATCTACATCTACGTGATTACTCTGCTATTCACAATTAAGTGCCTGTCAGAGGGTTCAATGAACCATCTTTTGCTGTCACTGTACCGTTCCACTGTCGAATGGCGCGCGGGTAAAACGAGCGCTTACATTTTTCTGTGCGAGCCCTGATTTCTCTTATTTTATCGTGATGATCATTTCTCCCTCTGTAGGTGGCTGCTAACAGAATGTTTTCGCCATCAGAGGAGAAACCTGGTGATTCAAATTTCATGAGAAGATCCCATCGCAACGAAAAAGCCTTTGCTTTTATAATTGCCACTTCAATTCACGTATCATATGTGGTGCAGTGTCTCTACTATTTCCCGATAATACAAAACGAGCCACCTTTTTTTAACCTTTTACATGTCATCCGTCAGTCCCACCTGATGCGAATCGCAAACCGCACAGCCATACTCCAGAATAGGGCGAACATGTGTAGTGTAAGCAGTCTCTTTAGTAGATCTGTTGCAGCTTCTGAGGGTTCTGCCAATGAATCGCAGTCGCACATATTGTTCCCTAAGTCGTCGAGCCGAAAAGCAGGGACGATTGTACCGTTGATCTAGAAAGTTTTAATTTCGTTGACAGGTTTAGATTCCAGCTCGTGAAAAACGGCGTGAGTGCCCAGATCATCTTCGTACCATTCAATTTTCTATCTCGTATGTGTTTGGTAAAAGTCATCCCTTTATCCAGTATCTCTCCCAGGTATTTCGTCGTCGTAGTCAAGGGTACTGTCTGTCCATTGATAGCAAGTCGTGTCCTCAGTTCCGGCCGTTTATTCGTAAAGAGTATTGCTGTAGTTTTCTTAGGGTTTAGGGTGATTTTTATTGCTCTTTGCCCATTGTTCGGTGATGAAAATTTGTCGCTGCAACCTGTTGACAAGTTGTTCGATGTTCCTTCCAGAGGCTAGGAAGGCCGTGTCATCGGCGTACAGACTGGCGGTGACCTGTTGAACGGTGGGAATGTCGTTAACATTCAAATTAAACAGGCACGGCGATATCACCGCTCCCTGTGGGATGCCAGCTGAAACCGTTTTCAGTGATGATTTCTTCCCATCTGTTTGTACAGACAGACGCCTTTCCTGCAGAAAGCTATCAATCAGCTTGATGTAATAGTAGGGAAGACGGATTTGATCGACTAGTTTGACTATAATCTTGTCACGCCACACCCGATCACATGTCTTTTCGATATCTAGGAAAACCCCAACTGTGGAGTTCCGTCTATTGAGGTTGAGTTGTACGGACTCTGTGATCCGAAGCAGCTGAATCTCTGCCGATAACCGTGGCTGGAAGGCAAACTGTTCGTGGCGGATGATGTTATTTTTCTTTCAGATAGTCTTTGAGACGGTGTAGCAGCATCCGTTCCAGTATTTTGCTGAGTGTGGACCACAGCTGTCTGGCAACGCTAGGTTTTTGCCTCTTCTGGGAATAGGGATCCTCTTCACCTTCTTCCAGTCTGCAGGGAAGTAGCTGTTGAGTAAGCAGCTATTGATCATTCGAGTTAAGAGAATGATGGCCTTTCTCGGAAGATGCTTGTAAGATCGGCGTTGGCCACAGAGTCCTTGCCATGTGCCGAGTGCTTCGTCTTCCTGATGAGTTTTCTAACTTCAGCGGGAGTGCTAAGAACAGGCTTTTGTTGAGTGAGAGTTGGCTGAAGTCGGCGATTCGCTGCCGGATACGGACCTCTCCCCTTAGGTCCTCTGTATCCTGTGGGGGAGGAGCTGTCATGCGGTGTTCATATACGTCGGCATACAATTCAGCTTAGCCAAGAGAGTCGTATGTGAAGCCATATGGGCGGCGTATTGCTCTCTTTGGTGATCTCGGTCGACACAATGCCCTGACATATCACCACTCTTCCCTAGTCTGGAGGAATATTACGTCCATCTTTGTTTCCCAGAGGTCTTGGCGCCATTCTTCAGCTCAGCGGCGTATCTCCCAGGACAGACGATGCCTCAGGCGTCTGTCTTCTGTGAGTGTTCAGGCGATGCTTGATGTCTGTGAGATGAGGAGGGAATGTTCCAAATTGATCCTCATGACAAAAGACATCAAACGTGTTGTTGCCCGTTGGATTTTAGCTGTCAAAGTTGCCACAACGATGTCAATTTCGGGAATTGTAGAGACTGCTTGGGTCAGTCGGACGTTATTGTTAAGGTACGTCGCAGAGAGATCCCAGTTAAGAGCTCTGGGGCTTGGAGGTCGTACTGGAAGGCCGCCATCCTCGAGAAGTCCTAGAACTGGTAGATGATCAGAGGACAGGTCCTGGTTGGTCTTGAGCTGTGGATTTGCAGTGATATTTTTAACACTAGCTATATCGAGAACGTCAGCCTCCGGGACGGCGAACTCTGGGATGCGTGTCGGCTCCCGTGGCCCATACATGGTGACTTGAAGATCGTTCTCTAGATCATAGAGTAGCTGTCCCTTTTGGTTGGCCCTCCATGGATACCAAGCACCATGTTTGGAGTTAGTCTCCCCCCAGCAAGACCTTATTAAATCGGTTAAAGACAGCATGTGGCCATCAACTGTTTCTTGGGGCTAAGGTACGCCGCCACTAGAGTTATGTTCCCTATTGGCGTGATGATTGTAACCGATGTGGCTTCCAGTGATTCTAGGGGCGGTAGACCTTCTGATGATGTTGGATAGTGTTTTTGACGAACACTGCAGTTCCGCCATCTCGTTGTCCAACCGATCCGTCCTATAACCTTGCGTGTTGCGTAATTTGAAACTACTCATCTCCGTCAGGTGCGTTTCCGATATGAGAACTATGTCCAACCTGTGCCTTCTAATAAATTCGTTCAGTTCAAGTTGTTTACGTCTTGCTCCACCGGAATTCCAAATACACAGTTGGAGGTGTCTTGTTCTGCGGCCGTTTGGCTGTAGTAGACGCATATCTTGCAGTTTTGTCTCTCCTAGGTGAGAGTGTATCTGCATAGGATCGTGAAATCAGTCGCCTTGGAGTCCTCTTATATTTGGGGGTGTCCGGATGGCTGTTGTTCTTGTGCCTCACAGTCCATCTTGCTAGTCGTTGCTGGCGTTGTCGATTGCTGAACTATCTTCACCGTCGGTTTCTTGGCCGGCTGTTGCGGCTGGACTTTATATCTCCGGAGGAGTGCCTGGTATTTTTCGCAGCCTCACCATGAGGCGAAGTGGTCTTTGTCACAGTTAGTACATTTTTTCTTTGACGGTGCGGGGCAGACTGCAGTCTTTCGTTCGATAGTCTCCAGCGAACTTTACGCGGCGGGGTGGCATCCAGCAATAATTTGCCGTATGCTCGAAGCGTTGACAGTTTTTGCACTGTGTCGGCCCATCGTTTGACCGATAATCTTCAAAGCCACCCTCGTGTAGGGACGGTACCGGATGTCGCAGATTTTGTGGTTGTCTTTTGCTTAGGAAGGCTGACACAGTACGTGGGAAGCCGAACCAATTCACCACTGACTTAATCTCCTTCTCCCCTTTTATACTGATGTACCCTGGCGTGGGGGAATCCTTTTTCACTTAATGCTTCCTGGAGTTGACGTTCTGTGATCTGTGCAGGCAGTTGTTAAATCACCACCTTAACTTCCTTTTCCTTCAGCGGTTGATGTGTGAAGTGTAGGAAGTCGCAGTTCTCAAAAAATTTCAGGGCCTTTCTTTGATCCTCAAAGGACTCGAAGTCGTATTTAATCTGGTCCTCTGGAAGATTACCTTCAGGATTCCGGAGAGTTGTTTTTGTAGCGCGTTATTCAGATCCACATACCAGCCAATACAATAAATCGTCACTGGTAGAGCGTGTTTTTGTTTCGCTGCGTCAGATGCAGCAGTGGCTTGTTGTTCCGACGTTCCTTGTTCGAGGTTTCGCGTCTGCATGGAACCGTCCTTGTTGTCATCTCTGGGGGTAATAGGTGTGAACCTATTGGTAGTCTCAATCGTCTCAGCTCGTCGTGTCTGAGGCTCGTGTCTTCTTTCGAGTTTCTCCGACATTGCCGTTTATGTCACACGAGGGCGAAATTGTCCAGTGGTTCTTGGTCAATCAGTTCCATGTACTCGCCGAATTCCAGCGGTGTTGTCCTGTCCTGACCAACATCAGGTTCGTCGTGAAGGACGCTACCACGCGGAGGGTACGAGTTTTCTTCTGCCGTGAAAGTTTCAGTTTTGTGCTGCGCCAAAGGCTACCGCGAACGCTCTTGTTTACCGGAGAAGCGGCTGTTGGTGTTAGTAGGGCGTGTTGTTCTGTCATCGCTGCGGCGCCAATCAATTGCACAGCTCCGGCTGTGTGAAACGTTGAACTCTCATAAACCGCGTCCACAGCCTGTGTCCTCGCCCTTCGATATCCATCTGCCGGTGCCGAATTCATCACAGGCGATCGACCCCTTCCTGCGGGCGCTCTGCACGGTTTGCTTGCGCTGACGTCGCGCTCTTGACAGCGACTAATGCCGCCCTCAGGAGTTGTCTCGCCATTTGGAAAGTGATGCGCTACTGCGTAAGCCTCAATTACACTGTCGGACACATTTTGCTAGTGTACAGACACCCCTCGCCCTTTCGTTATGCTGATCCGCACAGCTTTAAAGTGTGCTACACAGCATAACAGGCAAGGCGAAGAAGTGCCACCAACATACTATGCACAGGCATGAAATTGAAAAACTATCCGAACTTTAAGAAACTTCCTAGCAGATTAAAACTGTGTGCCCGACCGAGACTCGAACTCGGTACCTTTGCCTTTCGCGGGCAAGTGCTCTACCAACTGAGCTACCGAAGCACGACTCACGCCCGGTACTCACAGCTTTACTTCTGCCAGTACCTCGTCTCCTACCTTCCAAACTTTACAGAAGCTCTCCTTATTCGAACTTTGTCAGACAGTTTTCAATCATGTGTAAGACTATATTAATGCTGATTAGTGTGTTAAACACAACACGTAAATATAAGATGCAAATGAAAGAAGAAACTCTAATTAGTATGAACCGTGCTAATAAAAATGAATTTCAAAAAATGGTTCAAATGGCTCTGAGCACTATGGGATTTAACATCTGAGGTCATCAGTACCCTAGAACTCAGAACTACTTAAACCTAACTAACCTAAGGACATCACACACATCCAAGCCCGAGGCAGGATTCGAACCTGCGACCGTAGCGGTCGTACGGATCCAGACTGTAGCACCTACAACCGCTCGGCCACTCCGTCCGGAAATGAATTTCAGCTTATAGAGATGACATAACTGTTTTAGTAAGACAAAGTACCCCAAATCATTAAGAATTAGCAAAATATTATGCGCATTTATCCGCGAAACGGTCTGTTTCAACGTTCAGACCAGTCGTACTGGATTACCATTGCTGACCTACCATGAAAGTGAGCAAATTTAGCAATTCGTGAAGATTCATAACGACATTCAGTTAAAAATCTTTCAGTGCCACAGGTAAGTCAATTCAATTATTGACATAAGCAGAAAAAGTAGGCAGTAACAAGTATGAAATTCTACAAGAGTTTCATATTGACGTCCACAGGGCACCGGTACAGAATAAAGGTAGCAATAAAACGTACTGGAGGCGCGAGAATTTCTTAAAATTGCTTTACTGATAGTCTATCTGCCTCCATTGAGATTAGAACCGAAAACAAACCAGACCAAACACCTTTCACTACGCTAGCAGACAACCCAAGCAAACAACCCTCTATTATTATCCCAGACATGAATAAGCCGGCAATTTCGCAATGAAAATGGCAAAATGATCTGCAGTTTCTGTTGCATAGAGCTTTCTGGACTCAAAAACAAGAATTTTCTACCTTTATGTCACCGCTTATGTGACAATCACTACGGATGTTTATCGAAATAACAAAATACTATTATTAACCAGTAAATTTAGTAGGATAATTATGCACCATCCCAGGAAACAAACGGCAACATAGCTGCCAAACGGATTCCACAGTGTTTCGGATTCTCCATTAGACTCGCCACAGCCAGAAAACGTTCATTATCCGAAGTGTTTCTTAATCCAGCTACTAGCAATGGGAATGCTCGCACTTCTAAAACGCGGTGGCATTGATACTGGGATCTGAACGACCACGTGTATAGGCAAATGGATTTTGTTTCCATTCTTGTAAATGTGATTTGGATCGAAAGCGTAGCTACGATTAATATGCTGATGTATCGACTGCAACTAGAACATTTCGAATAAGAAGTAGGGAGAATTGTTTATGCGGCCTTCATCTTCAGTAGCTGTCGTAGCTATTTTCGTTGTTAGGATTTCGTCATCTAAATTAGTAAAAATGGATCCCTAGTAGTCTCACTTTCTTGACCGTCTATCTCTCTACCCAACCCTTAACATCCTTTTACCTAGACTACGGATAAACATAATAAGCGCAAATGTATTGTACTTCCTGCGGCATACGGCCCCTTTGTGGCGTAAAAAAGTGAGCTTCTATGTCGACGCAATCTAAAGATACGGCCGTTTATGTAAAGAAAATTTACGCGGAAGGTCAAAAAAGGCTCTAAGAACTATGCTACCAAACTGCTTAGGTCGTCAGTCCCCTAGACATAGAACTACTTAAACCTATCTAACCTAAGGACGTCACACACATCCATGCCCGAGATAGGATTCCAACCTGCGACTGAAGCAGCCGCGCGGTTCGTGACTGAAGCGCCTAGAACAGCTCGGCCAACGTACCCGGCGAAACCCTTTTCACCTAATGTGTAATGGTAATATATACTGTCTGGTGAAGATAAACTGTATTCACCAGCAACTTGATCACGAAACTTTTACGAAGCTACATTCAAATTTTGTTCGAAGTCGTCTGCAATATCCACTTATAAACACCCTAGGAACGTCGTATGCGATATCCAGTTCTGAAGACGCTGGCAGATACTGCAGTACGATAACAAGTAGTTAAGAATTTATTGTTATTGGTCCATGTATGACACTTTATTTCAGCATCAATTTAACGCACCTAGATGTTTGTCTGTCGCTAAAAATAATGAACAACAACTAAATACACAGCAAGCAACTTTGATGTTCAGATCAAATGTAACACACATGTCACAATAACAACGTAATTTCGTTGTTACAACTACATGACTACATCTACAGGATTTCTTTGCAATCCAGACTTACGTACCTCTCAGAGGGTTCACCGAACCACCTTCGGACTATTCCTCTACCCTCCCACTCTTTAACAGCGTGCGCGAAAAAGGACCAGTTAAATCTTTTCTTACGAGCCCTGAATTACATTATTACTGTGGTCATTTCTTCCTGTGTCAGTTCCCAAGGAAATAATGTTTTGGCATTTAGAACAAATGTTGGTGATTGAAATTTCATGAAAATATCTCGCAGCAACGAAAAACGCTTTTGTCTTCTTGAATGTCACCCCAATTTGCTTATCAAATCTGGGACTCTCTCTCTCCCTATTTCCTGACATTACAAATCGTGCTACCGTACCTTGGATGTTTTTGGCGTGTACTGTCAATCACCACTTCTGAGAAAACGATGCCTCAGCGACTACTGTCGCGACTTCAGAACTCTGTGCTACCAGTTCGAAACCCGGTTGTTCCTTTTTTTCTTTCCCCTCACTCTCTGAATTATCTAAGAATTTATATTGAAACAATGTTATCGCTATTCTCCAATTAATTTACTGTGTAATGAAAGAAATTAAAAAAGATAAACGAATGGTTCAAATGGCTCTGAGCACTATGGGACTTAACATCTATGGTCATCAGTCCCCTAGAACTTAGAACTACTTAAACCTAACTAACCTAAGGATAGCACATAACACCCAGTCATCACGAGGCAGAGAAAATCCCTGACCCCGCCGGGATTCGATCCCGGGATCCCGGGCGCGGGAAGCGAGAACGCTACCGCACGACCACGAGTTGCGGACTAAGTCCTAAATAGTTTTCATAAAAACACCGTTTAAAGAAAAAACATAAGTGGCGCTGAATAATAAAGATAGAAATCCAGAATTTGTTTATAATGTGGCAATGCATGTAAAAAATAAATGGTGCAAGTTTCAACAGAATAGAATAAAAGTAATAGTCAGAATCCACGTTTTTAAGAAAAATTGGAGGAGCTAAATAACAGACTTAGAAATGTAAAAATTTGTATTATGCTTCAGTTCACCCTTAAAATTATAAATAAGAGACCTCGTTAAGCTACTTCTAATAGTTTCCGAGTGATTTAATTAAAACTAAATTTGCAATTATAACGTACCCATCTGTCGTAGAGTAAGTACCTGTAATTTTAATGCTAGAAAATTTTGGTTACAGCACACGAGGAAACTTATTAAGTAATAGAGCTATAACAAATTTTAGGGCTGAAATACTAATAACAAACAATACAAGGTCTTTTAAAGTTATAGTTCAGAGGTAACGATCTACCGGCAGTTCCACTTTACAAATTATAGAAGGCAAAGTTTTTATTCAACTGAGCTGAAACTTTTTCTGTGATTTCAACGAACTTACCTGAATGCACGTAAAAACTAAGAAGATTATAAATAAATTCATAACTTTGTTGTGGAAGATTATGTGTCCTAGAAAGCAGTCGTTCACGGGCTGCTGCCGTATGCATACGGTAGGTGACAGCTGATGTTCCCGTGGCCGTCCGCTGCGGCACATATATAAATACAGCCCGAGGGGCAGGAGAAAGCCTCCCCTGCCCATATGGGGCAGGGGAATGAAATCACAATAAAGAAAACAAAAAAACAAAAAACAGGAGAAAGGATCGTTTCATACTCAGCCACTGTAAGGTCAGCGTCTGTTTAACGCCGGATTGCGCTCTGCCACGGATGATGTCAGAGACGGACTGTGACAAAATGCGTATTTTCTGTAATGACTGATAGTGAACTCAAGAGGACTGAACACCGTCCTAGATCGCTTAGATTTTGCTAAAGTATCTGTTAGTGTGCTGGTCGTGATAATTACAAATCCGCGAGTCAGGTGGTGAATATTAATTCCACTTTTGTCGCGAGCATTTATTTCCAACATTTATTTGAGTATTAGTAGTCAGGACTAAAGACAATTTGGTAGGAACGTACCGTAGAGGTCGCCCCTGAACTGATAATAGTGCAGCTTAGGACAGCAAGATTTACTGTCTATTGAACAGAGTGAATTTCAAATTGTTGTGCGCGGGATACTTCACTAAATATCTGTATCAACTAGAACTTTATATCTTCATTTATAATCATAGTCCTGATCCTGCTAGGCAGAAAGATAATAGTAACATTTCTTTCAGTGGGCTGAACCAAAAGGTGGACGTGCAGGCTGGAAACTGTTGTCAGTATGTTCTCCACTGCTTTCTGGCTGACCACAAAAATAGTTGACAGCCGCGCGTGCGAAAGACAGCGAACTACAAAAACTAACAACTACAGTTATATAATATAAATTTTACCTGACACCACACACTAATGTCACCACACTGAACGTCTCCTTGTAACCAATGCACCGCTGCTCGTTCACTGTAACAGTCACACCAACACACTGACGATGCGACACAGTGATAGCTTCGAAATTGTATACTATAGGCTGCCTACCGACTTCTCTCCAACGTACTATTGCCGCTCTCTAGAATTGTCTCGCCATTTGGCGAGTGCTGGGCTATTGCAAAAGCCTCGAGGACAATGTCAGAATCATTCTGCTAGTGTAAATTTTTGATTCTGGAGCGGCAACGGTTACTGCACCGAACGTCTCATGGGAGTCCAGTAGCTTGTAACCGATGCACCGCTACCCGTTTACTGTAACCCTCGCACCCTCACACTGACGATGCAGCACAGAAATTACTTCGTGTTTGCATGCTACAGCCTCCCTACCTACCTCTCTCCAAGAGACTAATGCCGCCATCAGGAGATGTCTCGACATTAGGCGGGTGCTGGGCTATTGCATAAGCCTCGAGAACATAGAGTCATTCTGCTAGTGTTCATATATGATTGTAGCCCGGCCATGGTCAACACATGGAACCTCTCCGAGGCGTCCGGTAGCTTATAAGTGATGCACCGCAGCCCGTTTAGTGTAACTTTCGCAGCCTCACATTGACGTGGCAAAACAGATATTTCTTTGCTGTTGCGTAGTACAGGCTCCCTGCCGACTTCTCTCCTACGGACTAAAGTCGCCCTCAGAAGATGTCTTGCCATTAGGCAGGTGTCTTGTTAGTGTATAAGTCTTGAGGACATTGTTGGAGAAATTCTGTTAGTGTATACCCATAATACTGGCGGGGGTACGGTCACCACATCGGACCGATACATCACTGCACGTTTACTGCAACCTCGCACTCTCACATCGACGATTTGACACAGAAATTGCTTCCCATTTGTGAACTACAGGCTCCATGCCGAATTATCCCCGAAAGACTAATGCTGCTCTCAGGAGTTGTCACACCATTAGGCAGATGCAGAGCTATTGCATCAGCCTCAAAGACGTTGTCGGTATCATTCTGCTATTTTACATCTATGATAATGGCGCGGCTACAATCACCACATGGAACCGCATGGGAGTCCAGTAGCTTATGACTGACGAGCCGCTGGCGATTACTGTTGCGCTCACACCTTCATATTGGCGATGTGATACAGAAATTGCTTCTCGATTGCATACTGCAAGCGCGTCATCTACCCGAGAGACTAATGCCGCATTCAGGAGTTGTCTCGCCATTAGACGGGTACTGAGCTATTGCATTACCCTCTAGGAGATTTTCGGATTAAATCTGCTACTGTACATATATGATACTGGCGAGGCTGCAGTCCAGTTGCGTGTAATTGATGCAGCGCTGCTAATTTACTGTAAGCCTCGCACCATCACAATGAAGATGCGACACAGAATTTGTTCACGATTGCATACTAGAAGCTCACTGGCGACTTGTCGCAAATGGAATAATGCCGCCCTCAGGTGTTGTCTCGCTATTATGGGGGTGCTGGACTATTGGATAAGCCTCGGGGACATGGACGGAGCCATTTCGCTAGTGTACATTTGTGATGTTTGTGCGGCACCAGTCACACCATGGAAGCACTCACTGCAGTCCAGTAGCTAGTAACCGATGCAATACAGCCAATATCCTGTAACTCTCGCACCCTCACATTGACGATGCAACACAGAAATTGCTTCGCAGTTACATTCTACGAGCTCCCAGACAGTTTTTCTCCATGAGACTTATTCCTCCGTCAGCAGTTGTCTCGCCATTAGGCAGGTGCTGAAGTATTGCACAAGCCTCAAACAAGTTGTGGGAGTCATTCTGCTAGTGTATATCTATGATACTGGTTATAGTCACTAGATGGGACCTGTCCTGGAAGTCTAATAGCCTATGACCGATGCACCGCTGGCCAATTATTGTGTTGCTTGCACCCTCACATTGACGATATGAAACAGAAATGGTTGCATGCTACAGGTATCCTATCGACTTCTCTCCAAGAGAGTAATGCCATCCTCAGGACTTACCTCGCCATTTTTCGGGAGCTGGGCTGTTGCATAAGCCTCGAGGACATTGACGGAATTGTTCTGCTACTTTACACGAGTCATATTGGCGCGGCTATGGTCACCCCATGGAATCTCTCCTGGGAGTCCATAAGCTTGTAACCGGTGCACCGCGCCCCAACATTCATGATGCGACACAGAAATTGCTTTGTGATTTCATACTAGAGGCTCCTTACCGACCTCTATCCAAGAGACTATTTCCTCCCTCAGTAATTGTCTCGCCGTTATACGTGTGCTGGGCTATCGCATTAACAGCAAGGACGTTGTCGGAGTCATTCTGCTACATCTATGACACTGGTTCTGCTGCGATCACTAAATGGAACCTCTCCTGGGAGTTAAGTAGCTTGTAACCGATGCACTATTGCCTGTCTCACCATCACGTTGACGATGCAACACAGATATTGCTTCGCAATTGCATAATACCGGTTCCTTGCGACATATCTCCAGGAGACTAATGCTGCCCTCAGGAGTTGTCTTGCCATTAGGCGAGTCATGGGCTATTGTATAAGCATCGAGGGCATTGTCAGAGTCGTTGTGGTAGTGCACATCTATGATGCTGGCGTGGCTATGGTCGGCCCATTGAACCTCTCCTGGGCGTGTAGTATCTACTAACCGATGCCCCGCACCCCCATTTACTGCAACCTCACGTTCATAATACGACACAGAAATTGGTTCGCGATTGCATACTACAGGCTCCTTGCTGACTTTTGACCAAGAGCCTTATCCCAGCCTCAGGAGTTGTAACGTCATTAGGTGGATGCTGGTTTATCGCCTAAGCCTCGTCGATATATTCGGTGTGACTCTGCTAGTGTACATACATGATACTGGCGAGACTATGGTCACTGCATGGAACCTCTTCTGGAAGTCCAGTACCTCGTAACCGATGCACTGCCGCCAGTTTACCGTAACCCTCACACCCACACATTGACAATGCGACACCGAAATTGCTTCGCAGTTCATACCACAGGCTAACTGCTGGCATCTCTCCAAGAGACTAATGACGCCCTGAGGAGTTGTCTCGAAATTAGGAATGAGCTGGGCTATTGCATAAATTTCAAGGACATTGTCGGAGTCATTCTGCTGTTGTACATCTATGGTAATGACACGTTTATCATATGGAGCCTCTTCCGGGGGACCAATAGCTAGTAACCGATGCACAGCTGTCCATTCACTGTAAGCGTCCGTGTTTGCATACTACAGGCTCCCTTCCGACTTCTCTCCATGTGACTAATGCTGAACTGTAGAACTGTCATGCTATTAGGCAGGTGCTGGTGTACTGCATAAACCTTGAGGATGTTGTTGGAGTCATTCTGCTAGTATACATCTACAATATAGGTGCGGCTACGGTCATCACATGGAACCTCTTTTGGGAGTCCAGTAGCTTATAACCCATGCACAGCTCCCCATTTACTGTTGTAGCGGCACCACCATTTAGGATACGGGAAGTTAGTTTTGTGCAATATTCTGAGCACAAGTTACAGCCAAGGGCGGGCCAGATTGCAGTGGCTACGAATACCAACACTTGCAAAGTAGAATAGAGGCCACAGGGCCGTCAAATTTCTGAAAGAGTATGTGTAGTGGATTTGCATTTCGCAAATCACAGACAGAATGGGCAGACAGGCCAACCTAGCGTGTTACGAATACGTGACGCAAAGCGGCACGTATGGCAAAACAGAGGGGCACAGCTGTGTATAAATAGGTTGCAGGTTTCTAATGAGATTCATTCAAATGTGGCAGCTCTCCTAGATGGCGTGGCCGTGTCACACCACCAGCTACACGTAGCAGCAGATAGGGCTCCAGCGTTCCAGTCCACGGCGGTTCGCTGGTTCGACCCTCTGAGGCAGATGCATGGTCAGTAGCCAGCCAGCAGCAGGCCACTCCATGGCTCACTACCGCTTTTGGTCGTCCTGGCTTTCAACACATGCCGGAGGCATCCTGAGGCGCGGGCCGCAGATTCGGACGCCGGATCGCAGGCGCTTGTTGTCGCCGTGATCTGAGCCACTCTGATGAGAAGCATGCATCATTCCGCACCAAGCCGTTTTGCAGACAGTGAAGTGGACCCAGTAACACAGATCGAGAGGAACGGGTGCTCTGTAGTTGGAAACAGTATATAACTTGGAAAGCTCGGACGAGTCTGAATACGGTGCCTTCTTCCTCTTCCCGCTACATTTGGTGTTGCTGCTACATTCGGTGGCAGAAGTTCCCATTACATTTGGTGTCAGAATAGTGGACGTCATCAGTCCAGTCTGACGTTCGAGCCCACCACCTGCATTACATTCACAACATGTGGTGAGTTTTGCCCAGTTTTCTTTTCAGTATTGGACATTTTCTTGCCTTTTCGTGTTTTTGAGTATGGCTCATGGCAAGCCATTTTAGATGTTTTGCATAGGCATGTAATTTTTTTGTCTTAATAAGTGTTAGTGTAATTGGCGCAGTAAGAATTATTTATATTTTTCGTGACATGTAATTAATTTTGTGTTTGTTTGAGTATGATGATATGGAGTATGATGATAGTCTGGTGGCACTGCTGTTCCCTTTGTGTTCGCTTGTGCACTCACTAACACATCCCGCTCTTCTGTCGGGTTTGCTTTAGATTCCTTAGTATTCAAGTTAACCATAGCTTGTGCATTTTATAACTGCCGGTGGAAGACACGATCAAAGGCGTCCTGTAATACTTGGCAGCACACGACTGTAGGAAGCATCTCGGCATTGTTCAGTCATGTTACAGTGTGTTACTACTTCTGCGTATACTTAGCGTCTGCTGAAATGGTTAGCCATCGCGCCAACATACATAATCGTGGAGTATGTCCAGATGGAAAAGTGACGATAAGTAACCTTATTCAGTTCTGACAGAACAAAAACCGAGAGTTTGTAAGTAGGCTGTATAGGTTTTTTATTGGTAACGCCACGCAGCGCTCTGTATGAAAATCACTGGCTGTGCTGTGTGCAGTCTGTGACTGGTTTGCATTTTTGTTGGCTGTTGTAGTGTTGGGCAGTTGGCTGTTAACAGCGCGTAGCGTTGCGCAGTTGGAGGTGAGCCGCCAGCAGTGGTGGATGTGGGGAGAGAAACGGCGGAGTTCTGAGAGCGGATGATCTGGACGTGTGTCCATAACACACAGTAAATTTGTAAAACTGGATGTCATGAAATGCTATATATATTTCGACTTTTGAACACTATTAAGGTAAATACATTGTTTGTTGTCTATCAAAATCTTTCATTTGCTAACTATGCCTATCAGTAGTTAGTGCCTATAGTAGTTTGAATCTTTTATTTAGCTGGCAGTAGTGGTGCTCGCTGTATTGCAGTAGTTTGAGTAACAAAGATTTTTGTGAGGTAAGTGATTTGTGAAAGGTATAGGTTAATGTTAGTCAGGGCCATTCTTTTGTAGGGATTATTGAAAGTCAGATTGCGTTGCACTAAAAATATTGTGTGTCATTTCAGTGTTGATCGGAATAGGTAGAGAGCGAAATGTCTGAGTACGTTGAGTTCTGCTCAGCTGCTTGAAATTCACATAATGTAAGAGATTTATCAGCACAGTAATTCATTAAGTTTTCTAAGGGGACATTTCATATGGCGACCCTGCCAGGATTCGAACCTGGAATCTTCTGATTTTTTCTTGTAGTCTGTGTAGTTAGTGTAGCTATTGTTTATTGGTAGTGTGTAATTATAGAGAGAATTTACTTTGTAGTTGTAGTTTTTCGTTGTTGTACAGGAAAACAGATGTGTCATGCATGTAGATTTGCACCAAGTATTTCGCAGCTGTGCTTGCAATTAACTAGATATTATTTTCAGTGCTATGTTAATGTGTTTTCTTATTTCGCTCTTCGAATTGTGCTTTTCTGTGTTATCGTGTGAAATATTGTGACAATAATGGCGTGTGAAAAACGTAACACTAGGCTCCAGAGTAAACTGAGAAATAACAGTGACGACGAGCGTAGCTTATCAGCACCACTGTGTAATGAGTTAACAGACATTCAAAGTGGTAATTTGGTAATTGTGCATAGGGAAACGGAGCGGGCGGCAAATAATGGCGTTGACAGTCAAACATTTAGTGAACAGGGAAGCATTATCGATCGATCAGTCGGCAACAGCTCGCCTCAGGAATCCGAAATGACACAATCTCGCAAATACTGTAGATTCAGGTTTTTGGTCCTCACCGTTTTCTCAAATAAGTCAAGACACATCTTCTGCTTGTCAAAATGTGAATGTTGCCGGTGCAAATTCACTGCCGAAAAGCTCTGAGGAACATGTTTCAGACAACAGTGCATTGTTATTAAAATTAATACAACAAATGGGACAAAAGCTTCAAAAGTTAGACTCAATGGAACAAAATCTTCAAAAGTTAGACACGATGGAACAAAATCAGAGACAAATACAGCAAAAGCTTCAAAAGTTAGACACAATGGAACAAAATCTTCGAAAGTTAGACACAATGGAACAAAATCTTCAAAAGTTAGACTCAGTGGAACAAATGCTTTAACAAACACCCTGAAGATATAGCTGCAGAGTTACTTAAAATCGAATATAAATGTCGAAAAGTCTGTAATGTAAAAACAAAAATTTGTGAGCATTTTCAACCTATTTTTTCGCGTCATGAAAATGCATTACAGAATCACGAAGCAGCCATAAAAGAACTACAAACTATTGTTCATGTAAATCACTACACCTTGCAAGCTAAAATTGACTCAGTTGCATCTACCGATTCGGTTACGCAACTTGCAAAAACTCAGGAAAACTTAAAGGACACAGAAAATACGATTTCAACACAAATGGACACTCTGAAACTTGGTTCAGAAAAACACACTGAGGAAATCACTTCACTATCGGAGAAAGTAGCCGAACTTTCGGATCAGTTCACTAACTTATCTACAAAGGTAGATGATGATCTGAATGACACAATACCCTTAGCCTTCACTGACACAGAAGTGTATGAACAAATTAAAAAATTCAAACAATATCAAAATCAAATCAATACACAGTATAAAAGAGAAATTCGGGAAGTACAAGATCAGTTGACACAGGTAATACAAGAATTACATATTTCAGAGGAGACTAACGCTCCAACAGGGGAAGGGGGTCTTAGAAATACGGAACAGCCACAAAATAATAACTCAGGGCACTTCGGAAATTATGAAAGACATTGGCAAGGTACACCAAATTTTGAGATGGAACCGCCGAAAAGAAGTAACAATGACCGATGTGCGAATCGCCGACATGATGATTTTGACTATAAGCTGTTCATTACTACACGTAAATTCAAAACATTTAAGAATTCAGGCAACGACATTCACCCACAAGCATGGCTCCATCAGTTCTCTCATTCTTTTCCTCCCAACTGGTCGTTGGAGCACAGGTTAGAATTTATGTGTGGCTACTTAGAGAATGAACCACCTGTAAGAATGCGAAGGTCATTCAAGATTGTCACAGTGAAGGAGAATTTTATCATGCCTTCCTTTCAGCATATTGGTCTCAAGCTAATCAAGACCGAGTAAAACATAGCATCATAATGATGAATCATTTCGAACAATCTGAATTTTCCACTCTTGTCAAATATTTCGAAGACATGATACATAAGAATCAGTATCTTTCAAACCCATACAGCCCCTCAGAACTCATCCGCATTGGCTTAATCTAATTGCCCGAACATTTACGACATATTATTTTGGCAGGACGTTGCAGAGACGACATTGAAGCATTTCAGGGACTGTTACAAGAATTGGAAATTGACACTGACAATCGCGGAACGCGAAAACAGGAGCACAACAATTACAGGTCACATCCGTCAAAATTCCGCGATGACAGAAATAACAACTGGACACGACAGGGCTATTCTTACAACGTAAATCGTGACCAAAACAGACACCACCCGTATGACAGCCGTTGGCACAGTAGTAAGAACTACAGGGAAAGATCACCTCTCCGCGGTGACTTTTTGAATGAATACAAAACAATCTTAAACTTTCACGATGCTGAAATAATTTTAGAGAAAGAAGGTAAGTCAATAGCTTTGAAATTTGAAGATTGGCTCTCAAACCTCGACGAGGAAATTAATCGGCTTTACCTCCTGTGAGACAACAGTTCGGAATTGTCGACGGAACTTGACACTAACAATCACTCTGCAAGTACTGACAGGGATGATATCGACGGCGTATTTGATACTAATGAGTTACTTCAGAATAAAATTAAAAAAATTGAGTATTGTAATGACACTGATAGGCAGGACCTTTTCGAGATTTTTTAAGCACATTCCACAGTTTTTACTCACAAAACAGGAACAATCAAGGGATTTCAATACCAATTTCGTGTTCGTGAGCATACTAAATTTTGTGTTAGGCCATACGTAATTCCGGCACATTATAGGGACCGTGTTATAACAGAAATACAATCTATGCTTGATGAGGGCATTATTGAGTCTGCAGTTAGCTCATACAACAATCCATTACATGTTGTTGAGAAGAAAAATGGATCGATCAGGCTTGTCTTAGATTCGAGACAAATCAATACTATCATCATTCCTGAAACAGACAGGCCGCAAATGTTGGAAGAATTTCTTCAAAATTTTAATGGTGTAAAAGTGTCTTCTATTGATCTCAGATCCAGCTTTTATCAGATCGAACTTCATCCAGAATGTAGAAAATACACAGCTTTTCTTTGTTTCGGCGTTTGTTATCAATTTCGGAATCTTCCTTTTGATTTGGACATTTCTTCGGCAGCATTAATTCGTGGCCTAAATTCCATATTACCTGATTTCTTAAAATGTCATATCACCTTATATGTGGACGATATTCTGATAGCAGAAGCCTCATGGGAACAACATCATCGCATCCTCAACAGTTTGTTACGTATCTTTGCAGAATCTGGAATTACATTAACTTGGAAAAGTCTGAATTCGGTAGGTCAAAGGTGAGGTTTCTGGGACATATTACTTCTTCTGAAGGCATTCAGCCGGATCCTGAAAAGTTAGAAGCAATCAGAGCCATTCCAGTTCCATTCACAAAAAAACAAGTGCGCAGTTTTCTAGGTCTCGTAAATTTTTACCGTCGTTTTCTGAATATGAAAATTCTAGTTACACCAAAACTTTGTTCTCTCACTGGAAAAAAATTCTATTTGGAACTGGGACGAACAAGAAAAGTTGGAATTCAATTCTTTGAAAGAAGCGCTACTTAACGCGCCAATACTAGCTTATCCAGATCTGTCACAAGATTTCTGCCTTAGCACGGATTCTTCTAAAGTCGGTCTTGGTGCCCATTTAATTCAAGAAGCCATAGAAAATGACACTACTGTTCAGAAAACCATTGCTTTTGCTAGCCGAGTGCTAACACAATCTGAAAAAAATTATTGCGTTACTGAATTAGAAGCTTTAGCTATCGTTTCGGCATTTAACAAATTCCGTTTCTTTCTTTCTGGTAAGCACGTAAAAGTATGCAGTGATCACCGTGCATTACAATTTATTATGTCTTCAAAACTAAATCATGACAGGTTAAATGTTGGGCATTGTTTCTGTAAGAATTCCACTTCGCGATAGTCTACATTCCCGGCAAGCAGAGCACTCTTGCGGACGCACTGTCACGCGCACTGGCTGGGCTTGAGAAAAGTAACACAGAATGCAACCTCAAGAAAAATTTCAGTATTCTTTACATTCAGAAAGTCGCCTTTGAAAACCTTTAAGGACATTGTTCATGAACAAGATAAAGATCCGAATAGGAAAGACATCAAAAGTAAATGGCATGAAAGGACACACACACAAATTCTGCATTATTATCTCGTTAGAAACAACATACTCTTCAAACGCTGCACTGTTGATGACAGGCTATGGGTACTTTGCATTCCTGACGATTTTGTTAATAAGCTCATTTGGTACATTCATTTCAGCTACGCACATTTTGGTCCACGAAAATGTTATCATATTTTTCGGACGACTGGATATTTTAACAATATGGAAAAGAGAATTCGAAGAGTCTTGTCTATTTGTAAAGTTTGTCAAAAGGCTAACCCATCTACTGTCTCACATCGTGCTCCGCTGTTTCCTATCATTCCTTCCAAATTAAAAGAATTTGCTGCTGTTGATCTCTTGGGACCCTTTGTCAGAACATCTAATGGATTTTCGTACCTTCTAGTCACTGTTGAACTTACTTCAAAATTTGTTTCTTTCACACCGTTACGTAAAGCCACTGGACGGTCTGTATCCAACGCCTTTGTTAAAAATTTCTTACGTGAAGTTGGACACGTTAGTAAAGTCATTTCAGGTAACGGACCGCAATTCATATCTGCTGTTTGGTCACGCATGCTTCAGAACCATAAAATCAAACCTGTTTTTATTTCATTGTACTAACCACATTGTAACCCGTCTGAACGGGTTATGAAAGAAATCAATAAGCTTTGCAGACTTTATTGTCACAGAAAGCATCAGCATTGGGACAGATATTTACACTTATTTCAAAACGTGCAGAATGAAATGCCTCATGACTCCACTGCTTTACCACCTATTGCTGTACAGAAGAATGAAGAACCACCGAACAGAATCAGAGAGCTTATACCTTTTCCGAATACACGTAAACTTCGGCTCAAAGACATAATTGATTTGCCTATTAAAAATATAAATTCTGCAGCAGACAAAAGGAGAATACTACACGGTAAAGCAAATACGGTCGCAGGTTCGAATCCTGCCTCGGGCGTGGATGTGTGTGATGTCCTTAGGTTAGTTAGGTTTAAGTAGTTCTAAGTTCTAGGGGACTGATGACCACAGCAGTTAAGTCCCATAGTGCTCAGAGCCGTTTGAGCCATTCTTCATTCATTGTCACATAAGAAGAAACACTTGAGTCACAAATTCTTTCTGATTTACAATGAACCTTACAGAATCCGACGTATACCACATGATAATTGCGTTGAAGTTAAAACTCTGCGTACTAGGAAGAGTAAAGGATTGCACCACATTTCACATGTAAAACCGTTTATTCAGAGATAATCTGTTTTTTTAACTTATTCCATGCTATAAAATTTTTCACTTCACGTTACTAGTACTCTTTGTCACACTTAGAAACTGTTAACATGCAACTATGTTTTAAAATTAACTATCCAGTCTAGAACCTAGGGAACATATTTAGACAGTAATTACGAATGCATTGTTGTAGTGAACAGACGACGCAGTGTTATTGGGTGTGTACATTCTTGCTTGTTAGTTGCACGATTACGTATTAACTATAAGGCTTACATACTTAGAACATATACCAGTACTGCTAATAAAATATTACTGCAACATTTTGGTTTACTTGAAAACTCATTATGGATTTAAAATGCTTTCTGAGAGATACCAGATGACACAGTGGTTAGTTTATTTGACTGCTACACGACTATATCACGACGCTACTAATGTGTGACACAGTTTACATGGTTGCTTTTGCGGTGTATCTGTATTATATCTGCGCAGTTTGTCTGAATTCGTCTGGAAAGGAATACATGTTTTAGTAGTAACTTTTGTGGTATAGCTACAATGACACAGCCTTTTCTGTAGCACAACAATACGTTACAGTACAGTACTTACTTCATCACGGCAATAAGCGTAACAACTACGATATCTATACGCATAGCAATTCACTTTGTTTATTACGAGGTAAGTACATTGACTTCTACAGAACTTTGCTTACGGACGACGATAATAGCGACACTTGGCACATTTTTTACCCCTAAGTAATGACAGAGATTGTCTTACAACAAGACGCACAGTTTAGAGCTATAGTACACGTATTTGAGTGATTGATTTTGTACTTAAAACATTTATGTTTAAAGATTTTTGAATTACAATGATACAAAGGTTTTCCGTGATACATTTCATTCCATTGCTGTAATCTGTAACACCTGAGGGTATAATTACATTAATCCTCAGGGGGGTACACTCTTACTTTGTGCACTATATGTTTGGTAAGCACAAGGAGCCCTAGCTAATATGGTATTTGGTTATACAACTTTACACATCTGTACCATATTTCTCTAACACAGAAGTACACAGCTATCTGATTATTTAACAGAGAAACAAATTTTTTTTTACTATGTCAGTGACACATGTTTACGCAAATACACCGTTGGATAACTTCACACTTATGAAATTGTATTTAGTCTGTACTTTGTGAACTGTTCGTATTTTTGCAGAACCATTGTGAGAGTATGAGAGCTTGGAATGATGTATTTGGTGTGGGATTATCATTTTTAAAGTACGTTTGAGGTAGATGACACTACTGAAATGGGCAGAGAATTCTTTTTAGGTTTTTAAATTATTGCAGCAAGCTACGACGATTTTGAGATTTCACTAAGGTCTTATGATATTATTACGACGACGATGTGTATTATGCTGTTCAGGTATGTTTATGATCAAAAAGCTGATGTTATGTGAGGAATTTGATTATGCTATGTATTTATTATGATGAAATATTGAAGAAGTGTCGATAGATATGTATGTGTGTAATAAGGTAATGAGTAGTGGTTAGGGACTCTGATTTGTGAAAAAGGATGTTGGAAACCAAGAATCGTACTTTAAGGGTTATGAAATGTGTGTAAATGCGTGAATGTATCACAATGCCGACGAATATTTTTTGGACATTATTATATTTATAGGATTTTCTTTCTACACATTTGCAATGCAAATTCACGACCTGTAAAATTTCTATTTGAGACTGTCACTGTAGTGCAAACTAGTGTCGTAAATATTTCGGTAAGAAAGCTAAGTGACCTTGACGTAATGCGCTTAAGCGCCAAGCTATGCGACAGTCGCCTGGAAAAAAAAGCCATGCCTTTCAGAGGCACAACAAAAAAATGGAGAGGCCATTAACCTCGCTATTACATTCCTTTCTAGAAAGCATCACAAATACGACACGCCCATTAGTTGGAAAGATACTTAACATCTGCACACCTCATTATGACAAGCGCCTTTCTACGAGAGTTGAGAGAATTTCTACTAACTTATGAAATGCCACATGACTATTGAATGATATTTTTATGCTTTACTTGGTACATAGTTGCTTATTTCATTTGATATCTGGTTTCCTGCTGTGTTCCAGCATTGGTTTTATAAAATAACATTAAATGCATTTGCTAATGTGAACACTTTCTGTCACCAGATCTATTAAATAATAATTTTATGATCCACATTCTTCGAAAAAGGAGCACTTGGAAAGGAAAGAACAATAAGAAGCGACTAATAACAGTAACTGCATACATAATTTTCTTTTCAAGTACTTGGTAATATCTTTTGTAGAATAAGTTGCTGTGCACCACTTTAATTACATAGACATTAAGATGTGAATAGACATTTCCCTTATCTGCATTGTTGTCTTTAGTGTACAATTTTTTTGCTTGTGGGTTTGTCATGATTAGATATAAGTTATTGCATTTGCTGCTGCTGTTTGCCAGGCATAGTGTTACTGAATTTCTCTTTGTATTACTCTGTTAAGCCAGTTTTACTACTGATTTATTTTTCTTGTTTGCTGAACAGTGCCTTATATTAGTTGTAATATTGCAATTGCTTTGCTAATTTAGATTTACTGCTGCTAGCTTTGCCAATTTGTATTTTTTGTCATTGCTGTTTGTGTTAATATGTTGTGTGTTGCTGCATTGCCTCGTCCCTTAGTAGAATATATCTGAGCTCAGTAGATTTAAGTTAGCTTAAGAGGGGGTAGGCTATATAAGAGAACGAGTTGTGATGAATTGGAAGAAATGCATTGAGAAGCTATAAGAAAATGGTTTGGCCAAACAAGAATTTTTAAAGAGGATATGAACAAAACAGTAGGGTTTAGGGACGAGAGGTATAGATAGGACTTTTTGGGAATAATGATGAATGAAGGGAGAAGTTTTGTTTGGAAAATACTACAGTAAAACAAACCATGTCTTTTCTTTTTGTGTTATCCCACTATGTGTTTGTGTACCCTTGTGTATTTGTGTTCTTCTTGTCTTTATGTGTTTATCTGATAAGAGATATGTTGTAGAATTTTTCTAATAATGTTTAGACGTTATTTATTCTGTTTTGTTTTTATGGTCACGTGTGAAGTTGATGTTTCGAAAGTTATTCAGACCTTTTATGTAATTGCTTATGTCATAATTCCAGTAACACTGATGTATATGTTTATTTCTTTTCTTTTGTAAAGCCCCTATTGCTACAAATGTTATCTGTATTTTATGTTCTTTAATGATGTATTTTGTACCTTTGTAATTGCATTCTTATGTTGTAAATTTATAATTGTATAGACACCAGTTCTTCAAATTAAGTATCATTTCACTGCACACGTTTCTGTTGGTCATAATATATGCACAGTATGTGAGAAGTTGGGACTGTTAGTGCTTGCACGTGTGTAAATAATTCAGCAAGGGACTGGTTAACAGCATGCTGGTTCTAAGAACGTTTCAAAAAAAAAATTGTTTTGGGAGTGCACAAGTGGTGGTTTATGGACTTGCCATATGGTCCGCAAGACTCTTCAATGGTGATTATGCACCTGCACAGTCGCAACAGATGGCTGCTGGCCGTCTCTACAATGACTGCAGTGGGTCTGCACCTCTGGTGGCCCACCACTAGCGTAATCTCTACCAGGGCTACAGTGAGTCTGCTCTGTGGCGACCTATCTACCAATATTCTTCAAAACTTCGACTGACTCTGCGGTGGGTTTTCTCTGTTGTGGCCCATTGCTTGTCTGCATGTCAAGAGTCAGCACTGTCTTTTCGTTGGAAGGACAACACTACTTCTTCAAGAGTGCATGGAAACCCACTACTTCCGTGTGCATTTTCCTTTACTGCTCAGACTTTGTGCATAAAATTGTAATTAATACTGTGATGAATGATTAGGACTGTCTTTATGGACTGTGAGAAAATTTTAGCTTTTGACCAACAGTGTATCAATAAGTGTGCATTTGATATCTTTGTTATTGTAATTATGAAAAATTTTTAAAATCTGTATTGGCCATGGCCCAAAACTATTTGTAAAATTTTTTGTGGGGAGTATGGGGGCTATGTAAGTAGGCTGTATAAGTTTTTTTATTGGTAACGCCACGTAGCGCTCTGTATGAAAATCACTGGCTGTGCTGTGTGCAGTCTGTGGCTGGTTTGCATTGTTGTTGGCTATTGTAGTATTGGGAAGTTGGCTGTTAACAGCGCGTAGCATTGCGCAGTTGGAGATGAGCCGCCAGCAGTGGTGGATGTCGGGAGAGAAATGGCGGAGTTTTGAGACCGGATGATCTGGACTTGTGTCCATCACAGACAGTAAATTTGTAAGACTGGATGTCATGAACTGCTATATATATTATGACTTTTGAACACTATTAAGGTAAATACATTGTTTTTTCTCTATCAAAATCTTTCATTTGCTAACTATGCCTGTCAGTAGTTAGTGCCTATAGTAGTTTGAATCTTTTATTTAGCTGGCAGTAGTGGTGGTCGCTGTATTGCAGTAGTTCGAGTAACGAAGATTTTCGTGAGGTAAGTGATTTGTGAAAGGTATAGGTTAATATTAGTCAGGGCTATTTTTTTGTAGGGATTATTGAAAGTCAGATTGCGTTGCGCTAAGAATATTGTGTGTCAGTTTAGTGTTGGTCAGAATAGGTACAGAGCGAAATGTCTGAGTACCTTGAGTTCTGCTCAGCTGTATGAAATTCAAATAATGTAAGAGATTTATCAGCACAGTAATTCATTAAGTTTTCTAAGGGGACGTTTAAAGATCTCCTACATTTTTAAAAAATGCAAGAAAAGGATATCTCTGGTTGAGAGGGAGGGCATTGTAGTATGACGTGCACATCTTCTCAAAACAATTAGAGAAAATGAGTAAAGGGCAGAGAAACCTTAAACTGTGATTTGGATCCAAACTCCTGTTATTAAATCCTAAAGTAATATTTTTTCCTTTTTTTCGTATTCTTCTCTCTAGAAGGATGTAATAATAGGAGTTGTATTACATGTTCGCTTCAGTTATTAGACAGTAACAGAAGTCTTGTATTTTTTTTTCGTGTCCTACGCGCTCCTGTGGAATATATTAAAAACAGAAGTACCATTGTCTCCTACACAAACAGGTGCATTGTACGCTGTAAAACAAGTTTCATTATCCTGCTGTCCAATTCGACTGTTTTTCTGTGCAAATGTGTTAACAGAATTTATGTTTGTTTTATTTGCTGCTGTTATACCAAGAAAAATTCAGGAACAGTGTTACATTTTTACTGGGCGCAGTTATTTCCATTGTCCTTCACTGGAATCAACCAATAACACGTTAACTGTGTGCAGCGTGTTTAACTGAACCGGCTATTATGAAGCGAACAGGTTAAAATAATTGAGTGAATAAATTCAGTAATGTAGGTAACATTGTGAATAAAATAATATAGTTAACGTTTTGTCCTGGAACCAGGGAGAGAGACTGAAAAAACCAGTGTCATGATCTGATGACACCGGTGTCTTTTCATTTCATTAAGTTATTTTTTTTTTCATTTCGATCTTTGTTTTGTGCCGGCAGCATGCGAAAAAGGGAAACACACGCCAGATCTCCACTCCGCAAAGCAGGTGGCAATTTCGGCGTGCGGTGGCGCACAGCTCCCAACGTCGTCGTGGAGGATCCCCAATGTATCTCACGAATTTTCTTGAGAACAGAAAGAGGCCTTTAAAATCAATTTCGTTAATTACGAACTTCTAGCATGCTGGAGTAACCTGAGTCAGTGACTTCTGTTACCCAACAGAGCGAAAGTCCAGTTCAAGTTGCAAATATTTTATTCGCTGTCTAGCTTCGGGTCGAGACCCATTTTCAAATAAACACAGCAAAGTCTAAAATGACATTTCCAGATGTGTAAGAAAATGTGTACCGTACGTTCACAGTGCATACAGCTGTATCTGTGGGGTAAGACAGCTATGTGCGGCTGGCCGCTAAGTGGGAGATCGGACAGGTTGGTGTGACTGTTGCGCTGATCAGAGACGCATCGCCCAACGACTCACCATGCTTTTGTTCACTACGAGGTCTCCGTAGACATGCTGCAGGCGCTTATATCTGCGATGCTCTAATTTTCCGCTAGAAGAAAGTCAATGGTGACCTCGTCTTGGAAAGCGCCCCGATTACAGACACCATTTTGGAGTCTACTTATAACGCACCAACTAAAGAAACTTTATGAAACCTGAGGGCTGAGGCAGAAATTCTGTACGATGTCCCACAAGAAATGTCCCACTTTTTGAACCAAACAACAAAGAATGTGTTGCGGTACTCATTGAATGCCCCTCCTAATATCTTCTCCTTATAATGTATTATTACAGAACTTATTCCTGTGCCGTCTATAGCTACGATGCCACAACGTAGGTGCACGCTCTCGTAAGTTGGCACTACGAGAGAAGACTGCTTACGCCAACTACAGCGCCCTCTGGCTGACGCTGTGGAGCTCAGCGAGCGCCAGCTTGATTTCCGCCCATTTCATCAAGAGCAGACGGCCTCCAAACATCGCTTTGACTACTGAGTGGGCTAGCTTGCTATTGAGACTTTGATCCGTCATGGACTACGGCTTCACACCTACGTACTCATCCTAGCCAAAGTTATGTAAGCCTTTTGAACCGTCCGTTTACTTTCAAAATCTTTCCTTGAAGAATTTACTTTATTTACTAGCGATTCATCAAGAACATTAACACATTTAATCACACTATGTGAGCGTGGAAGTAGTTGCCAGTGGGTAACTGATAAAAACAATTTCTTTCAACAAATGGAAATTTTATTCCTAAAAACCCTTTTTTTTTAAAAAAAAAGATTTAAAATTATAATCAGAAAGCACCCTCTAAATATGAAGTTACAATTTATTCAGAGGCAGAAATAATGATTTTTTTTTTTTTTTACAGTATGAGCTTTCGGGCTGCGAACATTGCTGCTCCCTTTTAACACGACCGCTCACAACAACCTCCGAAAGACTACAATGCTACCAATCTGCAACACACCAGATTACTTTAAACTAAAAATTTAAACAACTCACACAAACACATGAACTATGCACCCCGTAGGAGAGACTGAAATGGCACAAATCACTCACATTAAAAAACATGAACTTGCCACCGAAGGAGCAACTTTTTTTAAAAAAAAAACTCTTACGGTTGAAGGATGGCAACTTTATATACTAAAATGACCATTTAAATAAAAACCCATAAAATCCAATGTTACATAAAATATACAAACATGCTCTACATTACAAAATGGTTCAAATGGCTCTGAGCACTATGGTATTTAACATCTGAGGTCATCAGTCCCCTAGAATTAGAACTACTTAAACCTAACTAACATAAGGACATCACACATATCTATGCCCGAGGCAGGATTCGAACCTGCGACCGTAGCGGTCGCGCGGTTCCAGACTGTAGCGCCTAGAACCGCTCGGCCACCCGGCCGGCCTCTATATTACACATATATCGCCTCTCAAAATAATAGGCAAGCAATAAATTCGTTCGAATCCGACAAACATGACAGAGGCAGCTATTAACGTACGGCAGAGCGACAGACAGACAGACATACAGATACTAACTGCCTAACAAATGCGGACGAGAGACGGACGAGCAAGCTGAGGACGAGAGACTGACCAAGAAAACAAAGAGAATTTAACAAGTAAATGAAGCAACATATCACGTATCATTTCTAAAAAACTGTGATGTCTGGCAAAGACCTGCCGCAGTACAGCCAAAACGCTCTCCTCAACCGTCCGCTGCCAGCCGCTTCAACGTGCGCAGGAAGGCGCGCCGATATCCCGTCTCACGGCGTCACAGCTCGCGCCGGCCAGACTGATGTCGTGGGTTGACTCCTGTTGCTCTCGAGTCGGCCGCGAAGCCACTACCCTTCGCTATACGGCGCGGCCCACTGGACTCACGTGGCGACCTCACATGCGCCGACGCTCAAGACGGACAAGTCATCTTGTGTCCCAGTTCGCGACCGACCAACCGATCGATCCAACCGCCAATGCCCATTGCCTGAACAAACTCGAGCAGACTGGCGGCCTAAAACATACTAGCACTCCCGACGACAGACAGACACTGACTGCCCCACACTGATCCGGCTGATCAACTGACCAGACCTGCCGCCTAGCGAGCTCATAGCGCCCCTTAAATGCACGTAGAAAAGGCTACCTTTCCCCTTTCCCACCAGAGGGAGACACCAAAGCTGCGACTGCCACAGCGGCGCCACCGGCAGAAACTGAGGGCGACTGCTTCACACTACGCGCTGCGGCGCGCTCTTCAAAACAGCAAATTTACCACGGTTCACCTTTGTTTACTCTAGTAAAAAAGTGTTAGTTACATGCAGTAACGAATTGTTTTACCTCTCCTGCTCCTACTCCAACTCGCTTCCTTCACTCTCGGCCTATATTACAGAAACAATTCACAGGAGCAGACCCACGCGCCACCTGCCTATCCAGGCGGGATACAAAAAAGTGGCGACGAGGATGGTATGAATTTTTTTCTCCTCTTGCCTATGTTTTTTGCTCGGCACTGCTTTATCTTTATTTGTGCTCTCTCCGTGTGAGTGAGTGAGTGTGTGCTCCCACCCTTCACTCTAAGAAATCATTTTGTTTCAACGATGGCTTCGCAACAGGAGCAGGCTTCGCTGTCCGATATTGTACGGTTTCAGGCTCAGCAAATGACGCACGTGCTTGCTGCTATGAATGGACTGGTCACACTACAAATTTCCGCACCCTCGGCGCCTCCGACGGCCCCGCCTGTGCCGCAGACGACGCCTATGGCGCCGCCATTCCGTGCCTTCAGTCAGGACTCTGAAGCTGGCCAGAGCACACTGCTCTGTTCGAGGCCCACCTCGCCGCATACAACACACCAGGTCAGAGCGGCTTGCCTTTTTCATTGCTAACGCCGGTGTTGTGTTCTACCATGTGCTCCTAAAATTGTTTCCCACCACCCGCCCTGAAACTAAAAGTTACGCCAAAGTGATAGAAGCTTTTAACTCCAACTTCCGTGGCAGTGTATATATGGTAGCTGAATGTTACAAATTTTTTCGTCTCCGGCGTGGTCCTACTGAGTCAAATAAATCATGGTTGGCTGACCATTAGGGATTAATATTTGATTGCGACTTTAATTGCTCTTGTGGACTTTCCTATGCGGATATCATGATTCGGGATGCTATAGTGCAGGATGTGGTGGATCACCGCATCCGCGAGCAACTCCTTAGATTTAAAAAAACCCATGTTTCCAGGAAGTAGTAGACTTGCTAGACAGACAAGATACATCAGACATGGCTACTTCCACGTTCGACGTGATCTTGGGTGTGTGTAGTGTTAGCGAGGCACAACACGTGCCCTTCCACCCTGACCCGGCACAGGGGGACATGCCGCGCCACTCGCACGCACATAAACAATTTTACAACCAGGCACTCACTAAGAAACTGAAATCTTGTCCGAACTGCTTCCGTGCTCAGCCACGGGACAGTTGCCGATCCTGTAATGCACAGTGCTAGTTTTGCAATTAGAAAGGACATGTGCAAGCTGTGTGTAGTAAAAGACACTCTAAGTCTCAGACTGTTTCACGTTCGCGTGAATTGCGTGGGCGTCACCGCACCGCAAACCGCCATTATCATCATTGCAATCATCAGTCTATGGACATTAATGCCATTTTTTCAAAGCATTCTGCTTCACGTGCTTTTACAGCTCGTAGTGTGCATGAACAAGTTTTGCCAGACGCTTCCTCTTGCATTCAGCGTGATGCGAATAAACTTTTTGGGACTGTGAACGTTTGTGGATGTTCCGTTAGCATGCAGCTGGACACTGATGCGTCTGTTTCTTTTCTCAACAGATCGTATGTCTTGCTTGGTTAACCACTGATCATCGTCTGCATTCCATGCTGACTGCATTTACTGGACAGGAAATTTCAGTGCTAGGTGTGTGTACTTTGCTAGCCACACAGGGTGCGACGACTAAAACTGTGTCTTTTCATTTTCTCCACTCTAGTAATTCTCGGAACATTTTTGGCACGGACGCATTTGAACTATTTGGCCTCACAATTCAGAACACTGTCCTTTGCGTCAACGCCTGTGACCATCCAGACAGTGTGGCCGCAGTATGACTTTGCTGAACTCTTTTCTGAGGGCGTTGGTTGTGCCACAGACTTTGCAGCGCATATTGTAGTTAGAGACAATGCCACGCCTATTTTCCGACGCGCAAACCCAGTAACGCGCGACGCCGTAGCTGCTGAACTTCAGCATTTGCGAGACATTGCCATTGAACCTGTTTCTGCTTCGAAATGGGCTTCGCCTATAATGTGTGTGAAAAAAATGAAACGGTCCTCTCCGTATTTGTGCTAACTTTATGTCTAGAGTAAATCCCCAGACGGTGGTAGCTACGTTTCCGTTACGGCGTCCTGGAGACATTTTTGATAAGCTTGCTGCGGGAAAATTCTTTTTCATTATTGACTTGCAGGACGCATACTTTGATATTCCGCTCGATGAACAGTCACGGTGACATTCTGTGATCAACACCCACCTTGGATTGTTCAAGTTTCGCCGCCTTCCATTCGGTTGCGCTTCGGCTCCTGCTATTTTTCAGTCTTACTTGCAGCAGTTGTCTGCCACTGTCCCTGGTTGTTCCAGTTATCTGGACGATATTGTGGTATCAGATCGCACCGCTGACGAACACCTGCAGAATTTGTGTGCCTTATTTACTGTACTTTGCAGGCAGGACTCAAGTGTAACAGAGACAAGTGCAAATGTTTCCAAACTGAGATTCAGTATTTAGAACATAGGATTAACGGACAGGGTATGCACCCCTCACCGTCAAATCTCCGTGCGATTAGGGACTTTCCAACATCCAGGAACTTCAAGAAACATAACAACGTTCCTTTTGTTTGGTCTTCCGAATGTGACGCTGCTTTCCACAAGCTCAAATCTGCTTTGTTGAATGATCGCTGTTTGATTCCTTTCGATCCCTCCAAACTGGTTGTTTTCGCTGTTGGTGCGTCTTCTCACGGCATCGGAGCGGCTCTCTCGCGCCGCATTGCTTCTTTTGATTGCATATCCCTTTTGCATCTAAATTGCTCAATTCTGCCAGCAAAGATATTCCGAAATCGAGAAAGAGGCTTTAGATATTCTATATTGAGTGACGAAGTTTCATGAATTTTTGTATGGTCGCAAGTTCTATTTGGTCACCGACCATAAGCCTTTGACGTCGTTGTTTCACCAATCAAAGCCAGTTCCAGCCTGTAGTGCACAAAAGTTGCAACTTTGGTCTTTGTTTTTGTCTAACTACCATTATGAAATTTTGTATCGGCCAACGGCCCAGCATGGCAATGCTGATGCTTTGTCTCGTCTGACTATCAGTCCTGATGAGGTGTTTTTCCTCCTAATTGTCAAGCATTTTCATTGATTCGGAAGATAAGGATTTCGCTGTTGATTTTCCGGTGGATATTCGTCGCATTGCTCCCGCGACAGCCGCTGATGCTTCTTTGCAGATTGTTTTTCAGTATATTCGTACTCAATGACCTCCGTCTGCTGCACAGATTAGTGATCCTCTTGTTCGACGATACTTTGCGCAACGTCAAAACCTGTCTGTACACCAGGGTGTTATTTTGTTGCGAACTGACAATGATCAGTCTCGTGTGGTTATACCTCGTTCCTTGCAGCCAGAATTCCTCCGCTTACTGCACGCTGGTCATTGGGGTGTAGTGCGGATAGAGCAATCAGCGCGCGGTCACTGCACTTGGGTCGGTATTGATAACCAAATTGAGAATTTGCTGCCGCGCGGGATTAGCGGAGCGGTCTCAGGCGCTGCAGTCATGGACTGTGCGGCTGGTCCCGGCGGAGGTTCGAGTCCTCCCTCGGGCATGGGTGTGTGTGTTTGTCCTTAGGATAATTTAGGTTAAGTAGTGTGTAAGCTTAGGGACTGATGACCTTACCAGTTGTCCCATAAGATTTCACACACATTTGAACATTTGAGAATTTGCTTGTTAATTGTCGCCGTTGCACAGAGCACCAATATGGTCCCCGCCAGCGCTTCTTTGCGTGAACGACTCCTACTGCACCTCGTCAGCACGTTCGTACTGATTTTGTGGGACGTTTCTGGGACACCGCCTGGTTGATATTCATTGATGCTTACAGCAGCTTTTCTTTTGTTGTACTTACGTTCAAAAATGTTTCAAATGGCTCTGAGCATTATGGGAATTAACTGCTAAGGTCACCAGTCCCCTAGAACTTAGAACTACCTAAACCTAACTAAGCTAAGGACATCACACACATCCATGCCCGAGGCAGGATTCGAACCTGCGACCGTAGCGGTCACGCGGTTCCAGACTCTAGCGCCTAGAACCGCTCGGCCACCCTAGCCGGCTGTTGTACTTACGTCTTCTGCCACACCTGCGAGTACTATTCTGACTCTGACGACTTTTTTTTTTCTTGCAATGTGGGCATTCCTGAAGCCATTGTCTCTGACAACGGCCCCCAATTTGTGTCCTCCAAGTTTGAAGCATTCTGTGCTGCTAATGGCATTCGCCATCTGACCTCAGAACCGTTCCATCCCCAGTCGAACGGCGAGGCTGAACGCTTTGTGCGTACATTTAAGTCGCAGATGAACAAGTTGCACGCCATGCACTCTCGCGAGCACGTCCTATGGACTTTCCTTGCTTCATATCGCTCCCAGCTGTGCGGCGCCCATTCCCCAGCAGAACTGCTCCGTGGCCGTGTACATTGGTCGCTAATACAGCTGTTGTACCCTCCACTGCATGCTCCCGCTGCTTCATTTTGGCTTGTGGCGCATGATTTTGTTTTCTATCATGATTGCTCTGGCAGGCAGCGCTGGGAGCAGGGGTGCATTCTTCGCCAGCTTGGCTGCGCTTTGTTTGTAATTTCTGGTCCCCCTGGAAATGTCAAGCGACACCGGAACCAGATCCGTTTGTGCCGTCCTCGGTTATCTGCCGCTGGTTCTTTTCCGGCAGAATTGGATGCTTCGCAGCTCCCGCCCCCACAGCCCGTGACTCCACCGACGGCGCCGCCGCCGCTCGCGCCTACGGTGCAGGCGCCCGTGCCTGCGCCGCCAGTCTGGTCTGGTGCGCCGGGCGGGCGCCTCTTGTCGCCGCCACAGACCCGCCTCCGGCTGCCGTCGCCGTCGTGTTCCTCCGCGGTGCCGGAGGCGATGGACGCTGAGGCTGACGTCAGCCCGCTGCCGGCGCGGTCGCCAATGGAGTTGGTGCTCCGCCTCTTCGTCTGAGCATACCCAGTGGCGGTGCGCGTCCCGGACAGGTTTTGCAATGGGCGTTTTCCTCAGCCCCTCGCGAGCAATTCAGGGACACGGGCGGGCAGCATGTCATGGCAGTTCTGCTGTCCTCCCCCACAATTGCACGGCCCCTGGGTCCCTCTCCCTGCTGTCGGAAGCCCTATTCCACGATGGTGCGCCATTTCAGTGGGGAAGGGTGTGGCGTTGTTAGTTACGATGCCACAACGTAGGTGCACGCTCTGGTAAGTTGGCACTATGAGAGAAGACTAACTAAGCCGACTACAGAGCCCTCTGGCTGACGCTGTGGAGCTCAGCGAGTTCCAGCTCGATTTCCGCCCATTTCATCGAGAGCACATGGCCTGGAAACATCTATTCGACTACCGAGTGGGCTAGCGTGCCACTGAGACTTTGATCTGACATGGACTACAGCTCACCCTAGATAAAGTTATGAAAGCCTTTATTTACTTGTGTTTTTTTTTAGTAAAAAACTGTTAGAAACATGTGGTGCCGAAGTGTTTCGCCTCTTCTGCTCCTACTCGCTTCCTTCACTCTCGGCCTATATTATAGAAACAGTTCACACGAGCAGACCCACCCGCCGCCTATCCAGGCGGGACACAAAAATTTCCATTTATGGATGTTGTAGCATCCATTTGATATCCCCTACCTTTTCGGATAGCAGTGTCCATTCGACGTGGTTACTGTTGTCGTTTTTACGTCGTCAGTATTTTCAACTCGACAGCGTCTGGTCTACCACTCGAATTTAGTGACTCACAGGCACAGATCTCTATGGAGCAAAGAAGTTTCTCGAATTTTTGGTTCTTACCAACTGCACAACATATTTGCACAGAAAGTTTCTGGCGTACGAATACTAACTTCGCTTTCGTGGAACATGTCTGTCTATTAGTTTTTCGTATTTCGTATTCGAATAGGATGCACATATTGTTTGCATTTGGATATTTGGCGCTTTGTAACAAAAATTCTTACGGTCGGAACAGACTAGAACATCAAACAATGAGGTACATGTTAGTGGGCATACATCATTCCTCATATGGCAAGAACCTTATTTATTTTTTATTTTTTTAGGCTATTCCCACATCAAGTTGCTGATATTGTGTGAATACTCACACAGCACAAGAGTAAATGCCATATTGGGGAAAACATGCAAGGTTTTGGAAATAGACTTTCATGCTCTCCGAATAGGGAAATATTTGCCCATGGCGACAAAAAAATGGATCAAATGGCTCTGAGCACTATGAGACTTCTAAGGTCATCAATCCCCTAGAACTTAGAACTACTTAAATCTAACAAACCTAACGACATCACACACATCCATGCCCGAGGCAGGATTCGAACCTGCGAACGTAGCGGTCGCGCGGTTCCACACTGTAGCGCCTAGAACCGCTCGGCCACCCTGGCCGATCCGATGGCTATAAAATGAAACTTTATTATATGTGTCCAACTGCGGTCTTTCTCAGTGTATCACAGTGCTGGTCATGTGTCGCATCCTGTAATACCCGGAAACGCTACCTTAGACTTGGGCTAAATCTTTGAGAAGATTCACTTAACGAGCTGCCAGATACATCTGTCACCTGTAGCTTGGAGGCGCACGCCAATTAACCCAGCCCGTTGCAGGCGTGACACTCTGTGAGTGGCTGTCTCCGCGATTAGCGATTCGCGCTGGGTGTTGAAGGGCGATGCGGATGGGAGTGATGTCCTCTGACGACTTGTAGCGTAGGAGAGCTTGGTGGAATGGGGCCGATGATTGCGCAATGTGGACAATGGCTGCCAGCCAGCGTTTGACGGCCGCCGCGAACATTGTGCGTCTGCCCTTAAAGGGCCGAGCTGCGATCCGGCGCGGCGTGCTTTGAGGGGCGGCCGTGCGTGCGTGCGTGCGGTGCGTGGAGCGTGCGTAGTGCCGCCTCGCTGCCCGCCGACTGAGCGCGGCTCCGGCAATGTCTCTGTCACAGCTGAGAGGCCATTGCGTCCGCGAGCCATATTTCACTTTCACTACCGCAGCGTATAACGGAACCGGCTACCCGTTCGTTTGTAAGAACTCAATATTTAATATCAGACTGAGACGTAGTCTCTGCACGGGGGCAAAGGTTCTGTGACCGTACATCGGCAGTAGGTGGCAGTCAACCGTACTCACCAATATGCTCCCATGTCATAGCAAGGTTTCAGATTCATGGCGCGACCAAGAACTGTTCAAAAAAATCCAGAACATTCAGTGTGTTGGAGCGAAATGTGGTTGGCATCCCTTCACACGTATCTGTTTAATGTGTAACTGCCGGAAGCTTCATTGTTGTGTGTCTGTTCAAAAAATGGTTCAAATGGCTGTGAGCACTATGGGGCTTAACATCTGTGGTCATCAGTCCCCTAGAACTTAGAACTACTTAAACCTAACTAACCCAAGGACATCACACACATCCATGCCCGAGGCAGGATTCGAACCTGCGACCGTAGCGGTCGCGCCGTTCCAGGCTGAAGCGCCTAGAACCGCTCGGCCACACTGGCCGGCTGTGTGTCTGATAGTTATTGTTCAGTGCTGTATTGAGTAGAACGTTGTGTCACACAGTTGGCGAAATTCGAGATGGCAGAGCTGGAGGAGCAACGCGTCTGCATGAAATTTTGCTTGAAACTTAAAAACCTCTACAGAGACACACCAAATGGTGGACGAAGTTTACAGTGATGAGTGCTCAAACCGTACTCGGTGTTACGAATGGTTCTCACGGTTGTCACGGAAGGTAAAGATGACCCTTAAACGTCTACGGACGACTCTCATGTCAGGAACGTCAACAAAATTGTGGTTGCCAATCGAAGACTGACTGTCAGAGAGATTACAGAACAATGTAAAATTTCAGTTTCATCATGTCATGAAATACTGGCACAGAATCCTGGAATGCATCGTGTTGCCGCCAAGAGTGTTCCACGAGTTATGAGTTAAGGCCAGAAAGACCATCGCCTCAAAATCCGCGAAGAGATTTCGTATTACGCAAATGGAACTAGATGTTCCTTAAGAGAATCATAAAAGCGGATGAGACGTGGATCCACGGCTGTGACGCTCAGACCAAAGTTCAATCTTGACAATGGGACGGGAAGCTGTGAGACCAAAAAGCTCTCTTCAAAATGGTTCAAATGGCTCTGAGCACTGTGGGACTTAACTGCTGAGTTCATCAGTCCCCTAGAACGTAGAACTACTTAAACCTAACTAACCTAAGAACATCACACACATCCCTGCCCGAGGCAGGATTGGAACCTGCGACCGTAGCGGTCGCCCGGTTCCAGACTGTAGCGCCTAGAATCAATCGGCCATTTCGGCCGGCAACTGTCTTCAGGTCAGGTGAAATGTCAAAGCCATGTTTATAGCTTTCTTTGGCTTTGGATTAGTTAATCTTGAATTCGTGTCACCGGTATAAAATGTAAACGGTGCTACTATCGAGACGTGTTTCGACGCCTGCGTGAATGTGTGAGAAGGAAAGCCGTGCCTCACGATAACGCACCTGTACATTCGTCCCTGTTGGTGTGTGACTATCGCACAAGAAACGAAATCACTGCGCTGCCTCATCCTCTGCACTCTCCAGATAATGCCCCTACGGATTTTTTAGTATTTCCAAAGTTAAAAACTCCGTTGAAAGAAAAAGATTTTCAACGATAGACAAGATAAAAGAACATTCGCAGACGGCGCTTGGTGCGACCCAGCAAGAGGCGTACCAAGACAGCTTCCGGAAGCGGAAATGGCGTTGGGAGCGTTGGAGCAAATTTGGAGGAGAGTATTTCGAAGGAAACTATGCACAATAAGCAAACGGCAAGCGTAGAAAAATTTTGCGGAACAAGTTCATGAATTTTTTGAACAGGCGTCGTATAGTGCAGAGAAAGGACATTTGTAACTCCGTAGCTAGTAGTGAAGTAGGCATAATTACGTTAGGAAACCGGAGAAGTGTGCTCTGAGGATTCCGCACAAACTTAACTATGTATCCAGAAAATTATAGTAATTTCGTGTGAGTTATTGACGTGATGCAAGTCATTCATTTGGACGTCACTTCAGTGTCCCTAACATACCCCAGTTATCCAAGCAGGGACAAGGGACCTACAGTCTAACGTGGAACCAGAAACATTTCTTGTTTTTGTTGACTCGTCACATCGTTGAGATGCGAAAGCGAGGTTGAAATAAAGACTCAAAAATCCGTGGTCCGATAGAGATTCGGTCCTGTCACCCTCTCGGTTATCAGGCACGTGGTTTGCCGCTAGACTGCCAGGCCCGACATCTCCATAAGCAGTTCATCTACAGATTTTGATGAATGAGTTTCAAGATATGTGAAATAAATGGACACATCTTTTGACTCCATTTTCTAAGAAGCTGAAATTATTTAGGCTGCCAATGGACCGTACACCTTAGTATTCGACAGAATTTTCAACTTGATATCTCCACCCGTTTTCGGGAGCAAGAGCTTATCAGACGGACAGACCGACAAACGGACAACAAATGGTAAAAAAATATTTTTATGTGGTATAATTAAAAATTCACATTTTTCGGCTTCTTTTCTTTTGATGTAGGCTTACTGTGAGATCTTCCTTCGGTCAAGTTTTGTGATGCCAGGTCAACGGGAGGTACGCTAAAGTTTTTCATGAGTAACTTGGCTAGTTTCAAAATATGTGACAGTAATAACGTATCACTTCATTCATTGACTTATAAGCTTAAATTTTTCACATCGGCAGGATGCTGTAGATTTCGGTATGAGACAAATTTCGACGTTACGCCCTCACCCCTTCCTGAAAAAATTAGGTCTCAGCAGTCAGACACACAGACTGACACACGCACAGAGACGGACAGACAAAAAGTGATCCTATAAGGGATCCATTTTCCCCGTTTGATGTACGGAACCTTAGAAACTTGCCTCCATGTGTCCCAAGATTGTTGGCTGCTACAGTTAATTTAGAATTAAAACTAAAGCATTTTCTCAGTAATTGAAAGTAAGCCAAGATAAGTATTACAACCAAACCAAAAACGAATTTTAAGTATCCTAAAATTATACGTAATTGATTGATCCAATTCATACAGAATAACAGTTGTTTACATACAAGAGTTAAAACTGCTAAAATACAAAACTGAATGAAAAAGGTAATAGCCCACTGTAGCTGTATTTATTTAAGTCGATTAGGGACTTACACAACCGGTTCCGCTGCTTTTAAGTCACATCTTCTGGTGCATATCTGTACAGAAAATTTTATGAATTAATGGGCTGATAATGGAGAAATAATGTTGTTTGAGGTACCTTAAAGTACTGAGCCAATAGGCTTAACAAATAAGGAAATGTTATGTATCTAGTTCGGGAGCTAGGCGTGGATCACAAACGCTCCACAAAGCACGAGCCTGTACGTACTTAATAAGTACGTTTTCTAATTTCATACCAAAGAATGCTTAGTTACATGTGTTATGTCATATGGTAGTTGGAGATATTACAGAATGCCGGGAGTCACATTTGGGGTGGATAGGTAATGTTCTCAGTGTTTTTCAATTGGTAAAACCCATCGTCAATGATGAATTTCGTCTAAAAAACGAATTAATAATCGGAAACTGATCGTTCATTAAAAAGCAGAGGTACACTAATTAACATAAAGAGATGGGGACAACCCCATGTTACGTGGAACAACTGCCAAATATGGGCCTGACCTGTGTTAAAAATCCCGAACTGTTCCTGTGGGCCTATGTCAAGCAACAGACGATGCCCCTCGTAAATCTTATCCGGGTAAATATTGGCCCTGGGGTGATCGAACAATAAAAATAAAGTTAGTGATGAAAACTAATAAAATTAATGTACTGAGATAAATTTTATCATGGGTTTTGGGAGGAAGGGGGGGGGGGGGGCAGCAATGATCGAAAGGAAGAAGCTTACGCTCAAGATCAATCTTACCGGTAGCCGACACGCTTATGTGTGTTTGCCACCAATAAAATAGTAATCGTACCAGCTGACAACACAAGCTATGAAGTGTCCAGTGTGTTGCCGGAGCATGTGCGGTGTCATCCATCCGGGTACTGAGACGGTTAAGGAAATAGAAATCCCGCACGCAACACGGAAGACATGAGAAGCGCACTGCCAGTACTCTGTTGAAGAACTGCTACCGCCACGCGAACAAGTAGACTCGGCTATCTATATCACATAAAAATAGAGAACGTGTGTGGTATTAATGTAATAATGATACTAAGGCGAAAATTTTAACAATTGCTACTTATTTCTGTAACAACGTACACGTTAAATAGATCAGATGACCTAAATGGGAACCGACAGCGGAAGTAAACTTGGATATAAACTTCAGAAACTGTAATAAGCTAACCAGCTAATTAGATGGTGAGAAACCTTACTTCGAAAATTCAAACAGCCAAAATTGGCCAACAATGCTCGGTGTCTTCATTCCGTTTGGTTATTGAGGATATTATCAGGGGACTGCCTTACGGACATTGTTATATATTTCTCCTCAAGCACATTTAAAACGCCGCCCTTTCTCTCTTTACGTGGTATCTCCAAATTTGAAAAGAGGTCTTAGTAAAACAATTAAACACCTGTATGTAAACACTTATTATTCTATATGAATTTGTCAATCAGTTATGTGTAAGCACTTTAGCTCTGGCTGTACTAGTTTCAAAACAATCTGTAACGACTTGCAAAACATGGCTAAAAGGGAACATTACAATTTTTTAGTAAAAGTAGATGAATATCCGATTGAACAATCCATGTTTAGTGGACCATATTTCCCCAAATTACTTTCTCAATACGCTGAAAAAGCAGGCTCACATATCAACACATTCAAGTAAGCGCAATTGTGACTTTTTTTACGTGTAGAAATCCGTGAGCTATACCCAAAAACGAGACAGTAGTAATAAGATTCTGTTTGAGGCACAATTGAAGTTAGCTGGTCTGATTACTATGAGGTCCTTCGATACAGTAAGTGAGCATTTGAATGAGTGTGCCAATAGATTAAAAGATAGGCTTTGGTCGGTTCATCAGAAGAAACTACAAAAGTTATGCTATCGAAGTATGGAACCTCACATTCCTAGTGCGCCTCAAAGTGCATTTCTACCGGTTTGCATCCAAACTGACATTAGGTTCAACACCAGTGACTCACTACTAATTGAGAAAGGATTATCATATAATATCACTAACCCGTTATCCCAACAACAAATTAATTATTCCGTAGCTCACTCCTTAGCCGCAACACATGGCGTTCTGCCTGCCATTAAAATTAATAAGGTAATACGTGGATACTTCCAACAGCAAGGGGCTGATCCACATGAATATTCTGAGTCGATCTCGGAAAACGAAGCTCTTCGTACCATTAATAAGAAATAAGGTGATAACAGAGTGATCAGAACTAGGTCAGATAAGACTAAAGCAAGTATTATTATGAAGCAGGACGAGTGCGTAGCCAACATACATGGTTTTCTCGAAGGGAACAACAACTCTCGCTACAGATTCTTTCAGACTGCAAAGTTTTTGGCCCTATTCATCCTTTACCACCACTTTTCTAAACAGATCTCTCACACATGAATCCATAAGCATCCAGGTGAAGAGCAGTTACCTAGTTACATAAGACAGGTCGAGTCGTCAACGCCAGAAATGGTATCGGCTACCAGAAAGAAGACTTGTAAGCCAGTTATATTAAATAGCATTATATACACCCATTAACTTTTTCGTTACGAAGCAACGCACTTCTAATCTACATTCTAAAAGACTTAAACATTCCCACTGTCGCCAACACAGGATCTTCAGACATTAAAAATGTGTATCTCAATGTATCTACAGACCAAGTCTGGAATGTAATTCCTGAAAATCTTCGCACCTATAGCAATCGTACACTTGATGAAATTAATGAAATGCTGAAGTTATTAGTAATTGTTGTTAATTATAATTACTTCAAGGTTGGTGATCCTTTTTTCATTCATGTGCATGGACTAGCAATGTGTTGCACTATATATTAGTCTCTGGCAAACATTTTTCTGTCTATGTTAGTACATGATTTTGTGCAACAACGCCCATCTTATAATGTAGGAATTCTTCGTTGGTTTCGTTATGTTGATGATGTTTTCTTACTATAAAAACATCACAGTGAGTTTTGCAGTTCCCTAGTTGACCACTTGAATTTGCAGCAGTCTAAGTATTGAATTTACAATCGAACACAGGGTAAATGACACGCTCCCTTAGCTTCACATTAGGAAACTGTGCTGTTATTTCCGATATTTACCAAAAACCGTCAACCACTGACACTCTACTCCATCGTTCTTCAATTCATCCCATGAAAAATGAAAAGCCTGCCTTCCGCTCGCTTCTCCATCTTCACCATCAAGTCCCCCTATACCCCTCACCACGCCGATTGAGCGATCGCAGAGAAACTACTATCGGGGTCCGCACAGTCAGTTGACGGGAGCCACCCGCGCCGATATCGGTCCGTGCGGACGCACGCGCCCACCCACCTGAGGGATCCTCCTTTTGTTCTCGTGGCCCCAGACAAAGCAACACGTGACGGCATCCCTTTGACGAGGAAATTCCATACTCGCTTTCTGTCTCTCTCTCTCCCTCTCCCTCCCTCTCTCTCTCTCTCTCTCTCTTTCTCTCTCTCTCTCTCTCTCTCTCTCTCAAGTAGTTACTTCCTGTTTGTATGAAGTATGAACCAACGTGTCCTAACATGCTGACTGTGGTTTCCATCCCTCCTCCGAACACTGTGTTCCTATGACCTAACGCTGAATCGGTGAACCTACATAAAGCCTCCCATGCATCCACTTACATCCTTATTGTGTGATCTGGCACGCAATACGCATGCCAGGCTTTCTGTGATATGAAGGCCAGGGGCAAAGGACGATTGAACATAATTCGTGTTGTGAACTCTCTTCATTTTAACAGAGCAGACCACGTTAGTTTTATTAACGACCTACTACGAAACACCTCAAGTTTCACTGACTATTATGGAACAGAATAATTTACAATTACAAAACTGTGCCACATTAATTAACAGCAAAAAACATAATAATAAAAATTGTAGGAGCACAATAAAAGAGCTAATAACTCTCTCTAGAAAGAATCATTAACATTTTCAATTCAAAATAAAAGTATGTGCCGCGAATAAGCTCCATAGAAGAAAATTACTACACCACCGGACAGCAAAGGTGCCCAATTCACGCAAGAGAAACAACCAGACACAACTGATGTTAAATATTGCGTCCAGCAGGTACAATAGTCAGTGAGAACTTCATGGAATTAACAAATCTTAAATATCCTAGTGTTCAGCCAGTTAGAAAAAACACCAGTGCACAAAAGCAGTAAGATTAATAACAGTTCAGTTGGCTGAGCCACACTTGCATAAACATATTTAAGTAAATAATCTAGTAATCACTCAGCTGGCCAATTAGCCGGTCAATACTACAAAAATTTACTTGCTTTAGAAATTAAAAACAATTAAAGAGAGAGCTGCAGCAGGAGTGCAAATAACCACAAAACTACCGAAGTATACAGCCACAGTACTGGAACATTACATGGCAGTTATAGATATGATTATTGCTGAGCCTCGGCTCATTCGCAACCGATGTGTACAACGATCCAGGAAGGACAGCGCGGAGCCTACACATGGCAGCAGTCCATCGTCCATCTCCAGGTGCGGTCGGTTGCTGAAGCGCACAACACACTCCTTCCCTCTGCACGCGCCCCACGCGTCCAGAGGTTTGCAGCTGGCTACAACTGAGGTCCCAATGGCCCGAAATCCAGGCACCCTCCTGTATGCCTCTTCCCTTTATCGCTGCTGCGATCAGATTCGGTAACTGCTAACTGCCGAACTTTTACCAGCACTCAGCTGCCGGCACCCTACTCATCTCGCCGCCAGGTTACAACTCGGCCGCCTCACACCGACCGAAGTCTCTCCCTTTCCCGGTCTCACAGTCACACCCCTCGCGCCTCGCATCTCCATGCAAATCCCACCCTACTAAGGCAAAGACGTTCTACTGGAGACTGTGGCGCGACCTATCGATCGTGCAGCAGTTCATGATCATATGTGGCTACATCAGGTTATCTGTGTCTTTCCTTGTGTAATTGCCGGTTTTCACAGTCCTCGTTTATTTGTTTCTGCACTAATCGTTTACATTACCTGATGAAACGTTCAGCAGACACTAGCAGTACTAGTGGTAAACGCCGTAGGCAATCAAAGGAACGAGAATTACCGGGTAAGGACATATTCCGATCGATACTTGTAACCTTTTTTTTTACAATTCTTTCACTAACAATTGCATAGTAACGAATACATATCATCTTAGTCTTTCAGCATATATCCATGAAATACTGGATGCAATGGAGGCTGAGAGGAATTAGCAGCAACATCGTCATAAGTATATATATTTTTCTATGTCTTACTATAGTGTGTACGTTATATGTTGATGCTATTTAGTGATCAACGAGTCTGAGACACATTCTTTTCGTTAAAAAAAATTCATTCTGAAACTACATCGTAGCACTATGTACACGTAGTATCTTGCTATTGCGCGGCCAACAAGCCTTAGGCATATTATTCGTTGTTGTACGTGATTTCGAGGATCAGGAGTGGGGAAGGAGAGAGGTTGTGATACCTTTTCCGTCGCAGCTATCATTTAAGTATATATTGTAACGGTTACTGCCTGAAGTTAAGCGCCGGTACACCAGTGCGGAACGACAGAGAAGAGATATCTGTCAGAATACGTCAGACAGTCGCATGCTGACAGACCCCTCTCTAGGACGAGAAAGTGACAGCTGCGGCCCCTATGCGAAGAGGACATAAACGCCGCGCGTGATTGGTTGCGGTCCAGTTGAAGAGTAGTTTCAACATTAGGCACTTATAGATCAGTGATTTCGGGTTGTTTATGCTGATGAACACTGCTTATTTTGCATGTTGCCCTATGCTTGCATCAGTTTGAACGTTGTCTAGCGATCCGAGAAAGCAGGTTTCCTAGACACCCCATATTTGACTACAAGGCTGGATTTAACGCTAAAGAAAACTTTTGTACGTTTATACATATTTACTTTGTTAGATCAGTATGTTGTAGGCGATGTAGGAGAGCTGGATCGATGGATCCACGGTGATTTAGATGAGAATGATGACATGCCAGAATGGTTAGAGATGGAGAGGAAGCTGCATGGCCGTGAGGATATGCCCTGAGGGTAAGCCACGGAGCCAGGCTGATATATGTAATTTATATATGTATTCACCCTGCTTATATATAATCAGTGTTCTTTATTTCCTTGCAGGAGCAGAAGGCGATGTCTGATACGTTGCACTTATTTTTTTTCTCGTTATTCTTCCAATACTCGCGTCTGTCGCACAAGGACTATCCCCACCGTACGTCTTGGTGCAGGTACCAGTGGTGGTGAAGAAAAAGTCATCTAGTCGAGGTCTTGTGCGGCACGCTCCACCTTGTAAGATGGATATCGTCAGTATGTGGGAAGTTGCAGCTGCAGCCTTACCCACCCCCGTGCTACCGTCCCCACACCAACTCCACTCTGGCGTCCATGGGCCAGCCTCCCTCCGGCAACTTGGTCAGGGCTGTGACAGGAGCTATCCCCACATCCACAGCGGCAGTCAGGCTGCTTAATTTAAGGCAATGCACAATATCCCCCTCCCGCCTCCCTCCCCCCCCCTCCACAGTTTCTCGCCCAAACACCAAGGTACAAACACCTCCATGCTCCTCGTCGCAGCCTGCACAACTTCGTCGTCATCTAGCTGTAATCATAGTAATAGTGGTGGTAGTAACCCTGTGGTAAGTGGCCGTTCCCTTCCCCAACCTTTTAGTGATGGACATCATATTAGTGACACCGTACCACAATTAAAAACACCAAGTGTTTGGAGGCACCTTTGAGGAATGAATCCCGTTCAGTAGGATCGAGAATCCAGAAGGAGGGTACTGAGACCATGTAGAGTTCCTGAAATCGTGTCTTCCTGTTCTGGAAACGCAGCTCCTCAAGGTCGTTAATGATCCACAGCATTCTGCTTTAAAATATAGTGCTACGCTCTGCTGCAAACTGTCGCATCCCTTCTCCCAAACAGATCCCTGGCGTTGAAGAGACAAGTCTTCACTATCTTTGGCGGTAAAATGCGTAATATCACGGAACACGTCAATTGCCGAGTGGTTTCATGAGTCCACCTTGAGTGGTATACTGGACTAGTTTTCGCCGGCAGCAGTAGCCGAGCAGTTCTAGGCGCTTCAGTCCCGAACCGCGCGACTGCTACGGTCGCAGGTTCGAATCCTGCCTCGGGCATGGATGTGTGTGATGTCCTTAGGTTAGTTAGGCTTAAGTAGTTCTAAGTTCTAGGAGACTGATGACCTCAGATGTTAAGTCCCATAGTGCTCACGGCCATGTGAGCCATGTGAACTGGACTGGTTTTCCTACATGAAAGTCAGATTCAAATGGTTCAAATGGCTCTGAGCACTATGGGACTTAACTTGTGAGGTCATCAGTCTCCTAGAACTCAGAACTACTTAAACCTAACTAAGGACAGTACACACATCCATGCCAGAGGCAGGATTCGAATCTGCGACCGTAGCGGTCGCGCGGCTCCAGACTGTAGCGCCTAGAACCGCTCGGCCACTTCGGCCGGCTGGAAGTCAGAGGGTCAACTAAAGCACTCAGCCGAACACTACACCTTGACATCCAGACACATGTCTATGAATCAGTAAATGGATGGCCCAGCTATATCAAGCTTCCTAAGGATGTTGTTGTGGTCTTCAGTCCTGAGACTGGTTTGATGCAGCTCTCCATGCTACTCTATCCTATGCAAGCCTCTTCATCTCCCAGTACCTACTGCAGCCTACATCCTTCTGAATCTGCTTAGTGTATTCATCTCTTGGTCTCCCTCTACCATTTTTACCCTCCACGCTGCCCTCCAGTACTAAATTGGTGATTCCTTGATGCCTTAGAACATGTCCTACCAACCGATCCCTTCCTCTAGTCATGCCACAAACTTCTCTTCTCCCCAATTCTATTCAATACCTCCTCATTAGTTATGTGATCTACCCATCTAATCTTCAGCATTCTTCTGTAGCACCACATTTCGAAAGCTTCTATTCTCTTCTTGTCCAAACTATTTACCGTCCATGTTTCACTTCCATACATGGCTACACTCCATACAAATACTTTCAGAAATGACTTCCTGACACTTAAATCAATACTGGATGTTAACAAATTTCTCTTCTTCAGAAACGCTTTCCTTGCCATTGCCAGTCTACATTTTATATCCTCTCTACTTCGACCATCATCAGTTATTTTGCTCCCCAAATAGCAAAACTCCTTTATTACTTTAAGTGTCTCATTTCCTAACCTAATTCCCTCAGCATCACCCGACTTAATTCGACTACATTCCATTATCCTCGTTTTGCTTTTGTTGATGTTAATCTTATATCCTCCTTTCAAGACAATGTCCATTCCGTTCAACTGCTCTTCCGAGTCCTTTGCTGTCTCTGACAGAATTACAATGTCATCGGCAAACCTCAAAGTTTTTATTTCTTGTCCATGGATTTTAATACCTAGTCCGAACTTTTCTTTCGTTTCCTTTACTGCTTGCTCAATATACAGATTTAACAGCATCGGGGAGAGGCTACAACCCTGTCTCACTCCCTTCCCAACCACTGCTTCCCTTTCATGCCCCTCGACTCTTATAACTGCCATCTGGTTTCTGTACAAATTGTAAATAGCTTTTCGCTCCCTGTATTTTACCCCTGCCACCTTCAGAATCTGAAAGAGAGTATTCCAGTCAACATTGTCAAAAGCTTTCTCTAAGTCTACAAATGCTAGAAACGTAGGTTTGCCTTTCCTTAATCTAGCTTCCAAGATAAGTCGTAGGGTCAGTATCGCCTCACGTGGAATCCAAACTGATCTTCCCCGAGGTCTGCTTCTACTAGTTTTTCCATTCGTCTGTAAATAATTCGCGTTAGTATTTTGCAGCCGTGACTTATCAAACTGATAGTTTGGTAATTTTCACATCTGTCAACACCTGCTTTCTTTGGGATTGGAATTATTATATTCTTCTTGAAGTCAGGGTATTTCGCCTCTCATATATCTTGCTCACCAGAAGGTAGAGTTTTGTCAGGACTGGCTCTCCCAAGGCTGTCAGTAGTTCTAGTGAAATGTTGTCCACTCCCGGGGCCTTGTTTCGACTCAGGTCTTTCAGTGCTCTGTCAAACTCTTCACGCAGTATCATATCTCCCATTCCATCTTCATCCACATCCTCTTCCATTTCCATAATATTGTCCACAAATACATCGCCCTCGTATAGACCCTCTACATACTACTTCCACCTTTCTGCTTTCCCTTCTTTGCTTAGAACTGGGTTTCCATCTGAGCTCTTGATATTCATACAAGTGGTTCTCTTTTCGCCAAAGGTCTCTTTAATTTTTCTGTAGGCAGTATCTATCTTACCCCTAGTGAGACAAGCCTCTACATCCTTACATTTGTCCTCTAGCCATCCCTGCTTAGCCATTTTGGACTTCCTGTCGATCTCATTTTTGAGACGTTTGTATTCCTTTTTCCCTGCTTCATTTACTGGATTTTTATATTTTCTCCTTTCGTCAATTAAATTCAATATTTCTTCTGTTACCCAAGGATTTCTACTAGCCCTTGTCTTTTTACCTACTTGATCCTCTGCTGCCTTCACTACTTCATCCCTGAAAGCTACCCATCCTTCTTCTACTGTATTTCTTTCCCCCATTCCTGTCAATTGTTCCCTTATGCTCTCCCTGAAACTCTGTACAACCTCGGGTTCTTTCAGGTTATCCAGGTCCCATCTCCTTAAATGCCCACCTTTTTCCTAAGGATATAGCCGCTAAACATGCATGTATTAAAGTCAAAAATGAGGATGACGAGGCTGGTTTTGCATAGCAAGTCCTGGCTTGTGAAAGAAATTAAGCGAAGAATCCACAGTCCACATCTCAATACCGTAAACATACTGACCTTTGTAGCTGTTATAACTTTGACGGTATCGAGCTTTCAGTAGAAACTCAGGATATACCTAAATCTGGGGTGAAGAATATTGGAATGTCGGTTTATGTTTATGGCCTGGGAAACGTGAGTCAGGTGAGCAGAAGAAGCGGGATGAACATATAGTAATGGAACCCCTCCATATCTGAAAATCTGCCGATGGAAAGTAAGAACAAAGACAATTAATTACTGCTGGATCAGAGATACATCCTGACTCCTTTACTCCCAGCTGGCTAAACGCAGGTTTAAAAAGTATGTTTGCTTAAAGTGACTCAATGCTTTGCTAATAACTTGTATGAGGAAATGCTTCCATTATACTGCGCTTCTAACATCACGGTACATGTTATTATACCTACTGAGCAAAAGAAATTCGTAAAATTTAAGAATGCCAAACATCAGGAGGGGTATGCCGACTCTGAATGCATCCTCGCTCCTGTGGGCCACTGTGAAGGTGACCTTACACCTTCAGATACTACTCTGACAGAAAAACACGTATCATATGTGGCAGTGCACCAAGCTGTATAGTCCTATGATTCGAGTCTTAACCAATGCAAATCTTATGTCGGAGATCATCATGTGTTTTAACTTCTCACTGAGCCTGAAAAACTTTAATGTGAGATTGATAAGCTTTACAGCAACAATATTCCCATGACCAAATCGATGAGGAATGAAGATTTGTACATGATGGCGGTGGGCCACCATATTTGTCGGCTGCTGTTAGGAAAGCAGAAACTCCTCGGAGGCACCACAGTCGTCGTACAAGGAAGTTTTGAGGCGCCACCCATAATATATGCAACTTGAAGTATCAGTTACGGAGATATATACCCGTTTTCTTGCATAATTTAAGTGGGTGTGACGCCCACTTTCTTGTTGAGCACTTGGTTGATTTCGGTGTGGTGAAGCGTCCTGTCAGAGTCCTACCTGAGAGTGTACAGAAATATATTTAAATCTCCAAATACATGACGCCAATAAGCTCCGCATCTTTGACTCGCTATGTTTCATGCAGGCACCAATCTAGAAACGTGTTGAAAGTCTGCCTGAGAACAATTTGCACATCAGTTGAATTGCGTTCCCCAACGAATAAAAGGTGAAAATTGTGACCAGAAGTGGGATTTTCCATATGAGTGTCTGGGTAGTATGGCAAAACAACAAAACCAGGTTACCCGACCTAACTGTTTTCTCCAGAAACCTTACACGCGATGCCACAACAAATACAGATTATAACCATGCTGTGAATGTCTCGTGGGAATTAAACATCTCCACTTCAGCGGAACACGCAAAGCTTTATAGGGATACAGTCATGCACTTTCTCGTCGATGTTTTAGAGAAATTCCGAAATCTACGGATGACTACACATTCTCTAGGTTTCTCCTTTTATTACACAGCAACTGGGTTGTCTTGGTGCGCTTTGCTCAAGAAAACGAAGCAAGCATCGAGTTATTGACCGATACTGACATCTTTTCTTTCAGCGAGGGATCTGTTGGGGATGTTGACAAAGCGTCCATAGTGATGCCAAGAAAAATAATCCACGTATGAGTGACAGTTTCAATGCATCCCTCGACTGGAGTTACATCATGTACTTGAATGTCAATAACTTGTACAGGAACACAGTGCAGCAATCACTGCCGATTCGAGATTTTCGATGGGTGCACGAAAAATAATGCAAGGGATTAGATGGAAAAATCGAGGGTATGGTGGCTGATTCTTATGTGGGGTATGTGATGGAGGCGGAACACACATACATTGTTAGCTTGTATGAGGCACACGCCGATTTGACGCCGTGTCTGGAGCAACTTGTTCTGCAAGGATGTTCCACCCCAAAAGTGATGAAAACGCTGGGGAATAAGAGGAAATACATTATTGATTATCGTAATCTCCAGCAAAGTCTCTGTTTGAGAATGAGGCTGGTTACAATCATTCAGGCCATCTCCCCGTGACTGAAGTAGTATACTGATTCGAATACAAAACAGGTAGCTTCCGTGAAATGCGACTTTGGGAAAGAATTTTTTAAATTAATGAGTAATTCATAATATTCAATGAGTACTTCGTTGCTTTAGAGATGGCGAAGGTTGCATCAGAGTACACGAAACTTATATATGTGGCGGTGTATACACTAGACCTATCCAAAGTCCATAAGTACCGATTCCATTGTGAGTTTCCGAAAATTCATTTCACAGATTCTAAGTTACTTTTTACGGATACAGACAGCTTCATCTGTTGCATGAAGAACTGCTGTCCATATGAAGTCACGAGGTGCCATGCACAATAATTCTACACCCCTTCACACACTGTTGATAAACCTTATCCTCTATTCCACAGAGCAAGAAAAGTATCAGAATAATGAAAGACGAGGCGAATGGTCACTGATTGTGAAGTTTGTAGGTCCATGAGCAAAAATGTATGTGTGTCGCACAGTCCAAGGTGCCACCCAGAGGCAGGCTAAGGGTGTGCACTCTGTGGCATCGAAAGCCCTTACGACTGACGACTATTTGCGGCAACTGTAAAGTAGTGTTCGCGGTGCTGCGCTGCACCAAAGGCAGATGGTGCGGCAAATAGCAAACTAGAAATCGATCAATGGGTTACGAGGTGTCTGCTGTGCTGCAATCTAAAGTAGGCCTCATTATGAGAAAAGAGACATTTGTGATGACGGGACTGAAACTCTCCTGCATTCAAATTAGACACTTGTTGAAAGAGAGGAGTTGGGGAACTCTTGAGTTAGAGGGAGAGAATGAGACTGAGTGTAATTGTTGCAGAATGTTATGGCCTTTTTATCATACTGTAAGTGTGTGCGTGTGTGTGTGTGTGTGTGTGTGTGTGTGTGTGTGTCGTAACATTTATTTATTTATGCACATCATGTGTCTGAGGAATGTGTACTGTGTACACTTGTTAAAAAAGTCAGCATTTCATTGACAAAAGTTGTACTTGTAAAATATCTCCACACTCTATGAACACACTAAAAAAAAGGTCCATAAGAAATATATATACTCACCTTGCACGTCATTTTAACAGAATAGTTTTTAAGTTTCACCTGCCAATAGCTGTCCAAATCTGATTAGTTTTTAAATATATTTATTGTAGTTCACAGTCCATCAGACTTGTTGTTGTTGTATAACAACCATCTAACTTCCAGTAGTTGTACTGTTGAATTTAGTTCTAGCGTAAGAATAAAACTATCTTAACATAAATTTTAGTGTAGATTTATGTATCTGAAAATTGTACGTATTTCAAACACAAATTTTTTTTGTTATTGTATGAAGAATGTATCTCGGTACTGAGTATTAGAATCAAGTTTTACCTCAAGACCTATACTGCACATGAAGACTCAAACAGCATTTGAGAATTGAATAAATGAAAAAATTCGTCACCATACGTCTTTGTTGATGTTATTTACAGAAAAACATAATGCAGTTGTATGAGTATGTATGAAGGATATGGAAGACACAAATGATATTTGCTTCCAGAGACATATAGCAAACAAGTCTTAATTACATCTCCTGTGCTTAAGTAGAACCACAGACGTGGTATCAGCGTAAACCTACATACTAACAATGTGTGAAAGGAAGTACACAGATTGTGAGGTAAAAATTCATTTCATCAGGTTACCTTCTATTAGGAAATTGGGTTCACTCAGCGACTATTATGCAATTTCTAAATGATAGAGCACGGCAATGAGTCGTCCTTTCTTTCTTTCTTACTTTTCTTTCTTTTTTCTTTCTTTCTTTCTTTCTTTTTTTTTTGCGAGTTTTATTTCGCAAATCCAGACTTCGGTTAGTGCCTAGCCATTATCAATGCACTATTTTTTAATCTCGATGCATGTTAGTTCCCTGTTGTTTGGGCGTAATTAGGTAGAAGAATCCCATTCTTCATCTTCTTCTTCTGATCTTCTTCTGCACCGTAACAGGAACAGTCGCTTACGACAAACTCCTGATATTTCACCCACTTCATCATGATACCAACTACATTGGGTTTTGGTGTGCAATGGGCTTTTGCAGAAAATATGTATACACCTCACAGACATAGCTGCAGTATTGGCAGGATATATATACACACATGAAAATTTGTCCTTCATTCTGTCTAATAATGACTGAAGAGGCTGACTGTGGTGATGAGTTACTCAGACAGGATATATATACACACATGAAAATTTGTCCTTCATTCTGTCTAATAATGACTGAAGAGGCTGACTGTGGTGATGAGTTACTCAGACAGCTTGGGGCTGTTTCAGTATGTTAGACTTTGCAGTGAAAATACTGGTTGCAGTACCACTATTATGACAGAGGTAAGAACAAAATAAAACATGGTTTATGTAATATACGAGGGTTGGAATTTTAATAATGGCAACTATTTATTGGCAGCTCGTATAAAATAGATACGTGTTTGAAAGTTTTACTGACCATCAAAGTAGTCACCAGCATTGTGTACAACCCGTTGCCAGCGATGTGGAAGTCGTAGGATACACATAGCATTGCCAATTGTGTTGACAGTTCGAGCAGCGCGATCTATTGCCCGACGAATTTGTAGCAGTTCTGAAACGAATGCCGTGAAGTGTTTTCTTCAGTATAGAAATCGAGTTGAGCTCACGATGGCTTAAGTCAGGGGAGTGCAGTAGGTGGTACAGCGCTTAGCAGCCCCATCAGTCAAACAAATCAGTAACAGCTTGCACTGTATGTGCTTGAGCATTGTCCTGCAAAATAATGGTCAGGTCCTGCAGAAAGAACCATCACTTCTAAGCTGGTCGTAGGTTGTGTTCCAAAAATGAACAGTGGAGGAGTCTTAAGTAATTAATCATTTTGTATTTATGAAGAGTTTCACATTGATCCTGTAAGTTAACAGTCGATCAGTCAGTCTGAGGACTGTTTCCAAAAGAGGAACGAATTTACCACCATTTTTATTCGTCATAGTGGAAGGACATAAGGTAGTATACATCCAAACCATGTGATCAAAAGTATCCGGTCACCCATAAAAACATAAATTTTTCATATTAGGTGCATTGTGCTGTCACCTACTGCCAGGTACCTCCATATAAGTGACCTCAGTAGTCATTAGACATCGTGAGATAGCAGAATGGACGCTCCGCTGAACTCACGGACTTTGAACGTGGTCAGGTGATTGGGTCTCACTTTTTTCATACGCCTGTACTCGAGATTTCTCCACTTATAAACATCCCTAGGTCCACTGCTTCCGATGTGGTAGTGAAGTGGAAACATGAACGGACACGTACAGCACAAAAGCGTACAGAACCTGATCTGTTGACTAACAGAGACCGCCGACACTTGAAGAGGGTCGTAATGTGTAATACGCAGACATCTTTCCATACCATCACACAGAAATTGCAAATTGCATCAGGAACCACTACAAATACTGTGACAGTTACGCGGGAGGTGAGAAAACTTGGATTTGATGGTCTAGCGGTGCTCACAAGCCACTCAAGCTACAATCAAGACTGAAGTTAAGTCAAATGCAAACACTCAAAATTCCACCGCAGTTCATCATGCAATAGAAATTACATAGGCAGATCATAGGAATTCCTGTATCACTGAGTTACTATTGTATCCTTAGCCTCTGTAGAATGTATAGACATACATAGTACACCTGGTAAACCATGTGGCACTGACACTCATCACAAAGTAAATAAGAAAATTGATGATCATTAATCAACAAAAATGCTCTCAATGGTTTTCGATTTCTCTAGCAATGACCCTACATTACCTTAGAGCACCCATTAATAGTTATGGATCAGGGAATACTATCTATCCAACTTAGCGAAACGCCTGGCTACAAACCCATATACAAAGAGACGTAGGCTAAATTTGCAAAATGAAACCGTACATTTATATCGGAGCAGCCTGAATCAGATGCAATACTTATTTCAGTAAATATCTCTGTATAGTTACAGCTAGTTAGTATCTTTAATATACGGTACTAACAGGGATGCGAGCCGTTATGCCTTTTGGAATCATAAAGAAAATCCTCGAATTATTTAAATTCAACCCGTCGAGCTTTCTATCGTATCTAGCAATAATTACCGGGTGATAAAGGTGCCTGAAACTTTGAAATTTAACAGCTTTGGTCCGCTGCAGGTGTCTTGCGCGAACTGCGCTAAGAACCAAACACTAAGAAAGATCGTGAAAACTAATAAAAATTAACCAAACCCACTGTATTATCTGAGAAGCTTTAGTTAATGATTGTAAAGTACAAAAGGCATCACGCAGAGTTCCAGATCCACCCTCCAACCTTCCTAACTACACTATTTGTATCATCTAAATTGTCAAGTCCATCACCATTATCACATCTCCTAGCGTCTCCCTCTCTTAAACAAGATATCTCGGAAACGATGTAAGATGATATAGCACAATTTCTACTAAATTTTCTTATCACACCACTGTCTATGTCGTCGTACTGCACAGTCCTAATATGGTGTCCCACTGGTACCTAAGTGTCTCCATTTTGAGGCTTTGGGGGGGGGGGAGGAGGGGGGAAGAAGCCTTCAATTGGCAGAGCACCCATGCGCCCTGTAAAACTATGGACAGGATTTGAAACCTCCGCGAACCTTTTTGCACAACCTCGCCGATATATTTCTATTTACAAAACCATCGCCTTCAGCTCATCTCCGCTTAATGCTAACGTTGTACTAGGTCACACTTCCATTCACTCATTTTCATGGAAAGGTAAAGATAGGACTCAGAAGTGTGACTAACAAAATAAAACACAGTGAATTTGCGATTCCCCTATACAGATGGCGTTGTGTCAGAAAATTACCTCACGTATGCCCTGCCTTTGCTGCTACAACACCTTACTTCTGAGATAAGGTACTCAGCCAGCAATCGAAGCCTGAACTCACGTCTGACACCAGTCTGTGTGTCGTAATCCGACGGGGGTCGCAACGTACTTGCGTGAATCCCTCAGTCGAAAAGGCAGTCATGTTGGGCTTTTCAGTTCTACTGATTCTTCGGCACTCGAGCCAGGGAATAAGTTGGCAACACAACGATCACAAAATACACGATAAAGACAGTAGACACTTGATTAGTATGCTACAATGTAATACCTTGTGTGGTCAGTTTAAACAACATTGTCATAGATGCAAGGGAGTAAGGACATTGCGTAGTGACTGTCACCGAACAACTGTCACGAATCCAGTAAAATAATTCACATACCATACCGAGAGTACATAATTATCACGAAAATTAATAAGAAGGTTAGCGATTGTACAGCAATGTACAATACATTCCATAAAAAGGAACACCGTCCTAACACGCCTTGAAGGCCCAACGGCACCGACCGGCGCCGTGTCATACTCAGCCCTTAAGCCGTCGGCACACGGACCGTGCTGTCGAACGTTAACGTTGAGCGTGCCAAGTTCAACGTGCTGGTGAACGCCCAGGAACGATGCGACTTGTGCATACGGTACGTGGGCCCCAACGTGCTATACGTGATCGCAACGCACTCCAGCGGCAGTTGACGGATGTTTCTAGTTCGTAAATCACACGGTTTACTCAACGGGCGCGCGTAAAATTCCCACGTTAGCTGTAGTAAAACGCACATTTCCTCCATCGTCCACGAAAAGGAAAGTACTATGTCCAATCAATAAGGACACAGGCTTATAAAAGTTCCATTACAAACAGTGTGTTACAAATTTGGAATACTTCTCCGCATAAGATAAACGTTATTTCATCATTCCCACATTTTAGAAAAACCCCAAGGTCAGACTTACTTGATCACTGTTCCTACCCAGCAGAATCTTTGCAACATGTGTATTACGAAGCGCAAAAGAAAAAGGAGCAAAATATCTTTATACAAGTAGCGCAAGCTGACCTGTAGATTAAGCCAATCGAACAAAGTCACCCTCAAAAAAAGGTGAACTTATATTTACATAACATCAGATATATACTTACATTAAACTAATAATTTAGTATCAGAACCTAATAAAAACGCGAATGTTAGAAAAAAACTTAGAAGTATCAAGACGCGAACCACTACCTCCAACAAACAACACAATACTGGACAGTGAGGCTACTCATTACGCTAAATCAACATCACACCCCTCGCGTCTAATCATATTATGTTACCTCTTGCTGAAAACCTTAATCGTAGATGTGTTACTACTTGAGATTTAATTATAACAAATTGTACCAAGTACATTGCGTTTTGGGTGGATCTTCAGTGTGTCGCTGCCTTCAAATAGCCTACTCTCATAATACGCAAGTTACAATAATTCTTTTGCCACGAATGTGATGTTTCTCATTATTTTATTGGTACGAATTACACAACTAACAAGGGGTTTTCCAGTGATTCTCAATTTGCTGGTGCTCAGAAGCAGCATATATACATATAGGCTTGAAATTAATGCCAACATGGCGCCTCGCAGCTCTGTACTGAAGGGAGACAGCGTGCTTGTGACGTGGGTGGCGTTGTGCCACCTCATTGGTCAACGCTCAGACGCACGCTCAGAATATCTGGCATGCCAGATATTGCTCTGCACGTTCGGAAAGACTCCCGAACGTGCTATTACACGCTATGACGTCAGAAACTCGGCACGCTCAACGCTCAACGTTCGGATGCACGGGCCGTGTGCCGACGGCTTTAGGCGACATCGGATGCGGATACGGAGGGGCATGTGGTCAGCACACCGCTCTCCCTGCCGTTGTCAGTTGTCGTGACCGGTGCCGCTACTTCTGAGTGAAGTAGCTCCTCAATTGGCCTCACAAGGACTGAGTGCATCCAGCTTGCCAACAGCTCTTTGCAGACCTAGACAGTGAGCGATCCAACTGTTCGCCAAGCCCGACAAAATCTAACTTCGGTGATCTGGTGGGAACCTGCGTTACCACTGCGGCAAGTCCATTGGCAGAATGAATTTCATAAGCGCATATAAAAGGAATCGAGCGCTCATTGGTTTGTCAGCACAATAACTCTTCCTAGCCTACTGGGAAAATTTTAATTTGGGCGAGATTTAAATTGACAAGGGTTACACTACAATACAATAATTGTAAAAGGCGCCATTCTATCGTGTCATAGTGATTGTAATGACACGTTTGGAAAATAGTTTGCGCTGTGTCGTCTGAACAAGACACTGCCACGGCAGAAACACCACAGGCGCAAAGATGCGAGCTGGTGCCAGTGCCATGGACACACGCCACTTGCGCCAGTTGCACCAGCATCGCGGCTGGCGTTGAGGATGAAGATGTCGACTTCGTCTCGCACAGTTGTCGGCTGAGTACAATCCGCCGATGACCGGACGATAACGGACAGAAGCCTACTCGGATGATAGCAGCTGTCGCCATCGTCCAGGGCTGACTTAGGGTTGGTTCAAATGGCAGCACTATTTGACTTAACTTCTGAGGTCATCAGTCCCCTAGAACTTAGAACTAATTAAACCTAACTAACCTAAGGACATCACACACATCCATGCCCGAGGCAGGATTCGAACCTGCGACCGTAGCGGTCGCTCGGTTCCAGAGTCATTTTCTCTGGAATCGTCATTCCAATCAGTCACTTCATTTTGAGTAAGTACTATGCATCCTTGGTTTACTTTATCATTGTTTGCCACTAAACCTACATTTTCAGTGTTTTCATTTGTAGTTTACATCCACAGCGAAATCATTCATACCTGTATCAGAATTCTCGATGGGATCATTTCTTTTATTGAATTTATCATTTCGCATTCATGACCAAAGTTTGAATCTATGTTTTCACTTGAATTATTTTTGCCTACATATTATTAAACCCATGTCAAATTTCACTAGTATTTATTTGTGTCTCACCCACCGGACTGTCACTGCTATTGTGAAACTGAACTCCTTCTATATCTAACTCTCTTTTCCCCAGACATTTTACTAATATTAATGTTCCATTTACATATCTTAGGCTGCTAGATGCAAGCGCCACACTTACGGTACTTTTCCTCCATGACGCACTGCGGCTTACTCTCGTAGTTGTGGGCTGCGCCGCAGGCTGGGACTCCGCTGTGGTGGTGTGCTGAAGCTCACTCTTCAAACGCGCCCTGCATTGCTAAAGGCGCCAACCGCTGCTTGCTAACGCCGCACCTGTTGTCTGTGGCTGCCTCACTCTTCTCATAGCTCATGTGATGATTTATAATGCAACCCCATGTACCGTGCACACAAAATTGAGTTTTATTCTCGTTGCACTTCTGTATTTCCTATTCCTGCTTTATACCGAAACTACTTTCACGCCAACAAAAAAATTGAGTTGCAGCATCAATTATTAAAGTTCAACTGGAGTTCAAAACCAGTTCATACACAGTTAGAAGCCTACTACTCACAGTTACTATGCAGTTCTCTGGATATTTAAAGTTCACACATGTAACAGTACTTACACATTTCACTGGTCGGTTAGAGTTCACAGTTCTCGTTACTACAGCCTTGCCTCATAATTCCAAAGGACTTCGACTTAGAAGATGTCCCCACAAGAGATGCCATGTACTGCATGTGGAAGAGTGAAAAAGATTGGCCGAGAGGGATTTATGTTTATATGATGAACACCTTTCCTCGGAAATTTCATCGCTTCATACCTCCTCTGTATTACCACTACCACAGGTGACGTGTTACTAATGTCTTTTGCACTAAAACTGCAGCACGCGCGAGGTGCCTAGTAGCTTGCGGCGTCCTGAGTGGAATGTATAAATCCTGGATAATCTTCACCAACACACAGTCTTCTCTGGTTGTTGTCCCCTGTACAGAAAACAACTCGTAGGTCGCGAGTCTCTTATCTGCAGGCTGTAATAAACTATCACAGAAGAACTCACACTGAAACAATAATTAAAATTTGAACTGGTTTGTTTAAAACGAGATGAAATTCACTTTTTACTATCAGAATACGATAAACTGCAAAATCGTTGTACAAACAATTTCCACCTTCACATTTTCATAGAGAACATACAAAATGATGAAGTGCGTATGAAATTGTTATCAAACTGTTCGCAGTTACGTGCCCAGAAAACCGAGATTTCAAATTAGGTTCTTAACCAATACCAACGGCGGCAGATAATATGTGTGTCCTCTGAGACTGTCGAACCAGGTCACATCTTACCGCCGAACCACTTCGCCCCCCATCCAATTTAGGCGCGACCAGAAGATCTCCGAAGTACTTCGTCTGCCTTCTCCTTTAGCAGTTGGTTATTATTCTTCTGGTAATAAACACTTTTCAAATAAAGGAATGATAGCCTGCCGTTCAGGTATGCTTTTATGTGAAATGCAAGTAAATTCACTGTTTAGTTCTTTTAACACTAATTACAGAAGTTTATCATTTTGGCGAAGAACACAGTAGCCAATCGCGAAGAAGGGCCACAATTTAGGCGGTATTTCTCACTTCTCGTACCGAATACAGCATCTGTTACCCATACCTCACACCACACTGCGTCATCTTTCCACTGCTTCTTCGTAACTGCCTTAAGAAGCGCTTCTTGTAGCGCAATATGATAGCTGTAAGGCCAGAAATACTACAGTCATAGTACAGCCCATAAAATGGGGTCATATGGACGTAAGCATTTATATTTCAAACAACTCCAATTAGTTATTCATACTCTTTGGGACACCATTTGACTGAGCGGATTTAATAACAAACTGAGCATTATTTGCTCATCATCATGGTTCACCAAAGAAACGAGTTTGTTACGCTCTACAGATGACAAAGACAAATGCCATTCCCTTGACCCTCATCATAAAGTAATAAATTTACACTAAAACTAAGCACTGAAATTGAGTTCAGACTGATGTAAGCATTATATAATTACTGTCATGGACCAATAAAAAGAGTTCAGCGTTACCTAAATTTCAAATAACATAAAAAATAAAAATAAAATGAAATAACATTTTAGTCGCATAGCTGTTGGAGAATGTCATTGTTAAAGAAAAAAGCTAACTACCTAAATATTGTTGATTCACCATCGTGGACCACAACTCATCATGATATAAACAACATCATCACGGTATAAACGTTGTATTTTCGCCGTCATTGATCACAATACAAGTGAGTTCATCATGATTTAACTATTACCACTTCACCGAAATGAATCACAATACAAATGTGTTAACCATGACGTGAACATTATCCACGTCACACCTATAAGCTGAAGATGTCAGAACACGTAATCATTAAATTTGCAATTAGGACGGCCAGTAGAATGTTTCTGCCATGCTTGTCACCCACAATAACATCCATTCCAGTGTGACTTAGGAAGTCGGGATGAGGTGTACACTTAGCATGGAAGGTCTAGGCACCTACTATGTCACTCCTTAACACAACAGTTAGCAAATAAATTATTAACAATTTACAAAATTGTTAAGGCTTTCGTGGCCACTTATTGACAAACTGCGTGTTGGCTTCTGCCTCGGGTTCTTCGGCCGACGTTCATCTAATGATTTTTCTGACGTTTCGCCAGCACGAGTGGCTGGCATTGTCAAAGCTTCACCCTCCATTGCCGGTGGTGAACTGGAGGCGAGCTCGCGGCCGCAGACTATATGTCCCTGGCGCGCCAACGTCCGAGGGCTTCTCCGCGGTCATTTCCGGTGCGGTTCTCCTCTTGCTACCTGCGACGGTCGTTGGCTGCAGTACGGGAAGCCAGGATCCGTTTACCTTAAGGCTTTCCTCTTTCTTGTTGAAAATGTTCGCGTGTTTTTGGATTTCTACAGCTTCTCTGAACAAGCGCGTGTGATAGTGCTTCTCTACAGCCAGTACTTCCGTGTCGGCGAATTTTATTACGTGGTCGGTCTCATTCAGTGCGTGCTCTGCCACGGCCGATTTCTCCACCTGCCCCAACCTGCAATGTCGCTTATGCTCTTTGATCCTGGTGTTAATTGATCGTCCAGTCATTCCGACATAAACTTTTCCGCATGTGCATGGTATACGGTATATTCCCGACATTGCAAGTGGGTCTCTTTTCTCCTTCGCCGATCTAAGACACTCTTTCATCTTCCTTGTCGGTTTGAAAATCGTCTTTACGCCGTGTTTGCGCAATATACGGCCGATTCTGTCCGTCACTCTGGGAATGTATGGCAGAAAGGCCGTACCCGACATTTCTTTTTCTGGTTCCCTACTTCGCGGAGTGTTTGGCTCTGTTACACTTCTAATGTAATTTGTGGAGTACCCATTGCTCCTCAGAACAGTTTCCAGGTGTTGCATTTCTCGTTTGAGGTGTTGAGGCTCACATATTCGTCCTCCACTTTATTCAAAACAAGCTTTTATAAAACAGGTTAGAGACAACCAACACGGGGCGGTTCTTAAGGCAATATCAAAATATACAGTTGCAACAACTTACTTAAAAGATGAGCCCCGGAGATTTCGAGACTTAAGAGACAAATTACAATATGAAGGTGATTTTAAAGGTGGCACAAGTAATCACTTTTTTTAAGGCAATAATCTACTATATGAAAGTGATTTACAACACACACCAGTTCGTTACGAACCCATATAACACAAAGAACACAACAAGTTAATTAATACAATTGATTCCCAAGCAAATTTAAAACCCCTTTTTTTACATATACATAAAATAGGTTCAATAACTACCAAACGGGTAGTTACGCCAGGCTGCCCATCCGGCAGTCACTTCCCATTAGACGACACGTCACAGCTTCTGTGCACCGAAGCAGAACGTGTGGCCGCTCCCACACTCCCGAACTCGCAAGAAACTGGAACACAAACAGACCGCAGAAAACACGGCAAACACCAAGCAAAGATAAATTAATATAAATTAAAAGATCAATAAACAGTATAAATGAAGAACCAATAAATGCTTTCAATAAAGTGAGTCAAATTTTTTGGCAATATCAGTTCTGTTAAACATTCAAACTAAGAACTGTACACAAATCCAATGCTGAAAATATAGTATAATTTGTCAAAATTTCACATATGATTAAGGCCGACAATGTGTCCAAAGATGAAATGGAAATAATTTCAAGATAATATCACGTTATTCAAATGCACAACTTCACACATTAATTTCGTTACATAGGTCTGCGATGTAGCGGCCAATTGTGTAAGCTTGGCATGCAGAAAATTACAAATAGACTATGAACTACTATCTTTGATACTTTACAGTTACTACATCTTTTGAGAACACTGACTACTGGTCTCCATGTGGTCACACACCTTGCCGGCTGCTCTTACTTCAGCAACACGTACATTACGGCAACCAACCAACAAGTACACTCGCTGGAACACAAATCGTTCAACGAAACCAAGGTACCAAAACCACTTATACCGTCGATGGAGAGCGTTGTTCAAGATGGTCTCGAGGGATGGGTCTCTCTGAGAAAACAGGCTCCGAAGAAATGCGACGAGCAGGCAGGTCCCCCACAAACTCACGCCCGTCTTGCAAGGTAGACGGGCCGCGGCGCTGGTGACCGAGCCCGCGTGTCTTCCTCCTTCGTCCCCGCGAGCACGTCCTTCCGCCTCGTAGCTAGTCCGGCCACAAACTCTCCGATCGCCAAAACAGTCGCCAGATCACAACAGGGGCAAAGATCGTAGTACAGCCAGGTAATATATAGTCACGTGTCAAAGAGCTAGTGTGCAAGAAAAAGCGCACCACGGCCCATCCAGTACCTTAGTCCGTGTCACCATTAGACCTGCTCTGAGTGCGACGGATGTCAGCCGGATACTGTCCTTGCCGCTCAATGTGTATGGTACCTCAAGATCAAGCGAACACCGTGACATTATCAATGATGATTTCACCTTCTGCTATTGTGCATCATTGTTTCGGGTCCCACGCTGGTATGCATCATGGGGCAGTGCCGCCCTGCTGCCTGGATGGCGTGCGGCGTGCTGGGTGGCGGGGGGAGGGGGGGGGGCGTGTCGCTCGCCCTACGGCTCACGTGCCCTTAGCGCTAGGATTTCACCCGGAACAAGTCCCGCCCATTCACCCCCCTCCACGCTTATCCATAGTGTATGGCCCTCCCCTAAACGGCCGCCAGTTCCGCAAATTGGAAGCTACAACAAAGTTGTTATCGTCGCAGTCCAACACGTGTTATACTGTGATGAAATTCAGTAACGATAAGAAATTTAAGCTTTTCTGGATAGTAATGTAGTATGAATCTGCATTATTAAAGAAATAAAAATATTTATAGAGAATTGAAAGCATCGCCAGCAATAGAAAACAAAAAATAACGTGATGTTATTTAAGGGCAATAAGGAGAAATATTCATTAACTAATTCACTTACTATAATACGTTTATTTGAGGGAAACGGCAAACATACAATGCGAAACCAATGGTCTTGAATCTGTCATGTCAGCAGTAAAGCCACGGATGCACTCGAATAACTCTGTTGTCTAAAATCACCGTTATATAGAAATAAGTGAAGGTTGTTTTGTTTATGTAGGCCCTCATAGTAGCTCACGAAAATTAAAGAATATAAGAATGTCATAAAGTAGAAATGCCTAATGAAAGCAGTAAGATATTTGCATGTATGACATATTTCGTTAGTATTTGCATGGGTAATGGGTGAATTTTAACTTGTAAATTCTTCCAATACCATACCTGCGCATTATAAACGAGGTTACAAAGAATTGTAGCTGTTTCTGTGTGATTAGTGACCTATATGCTGTTGCAACGTCTCAGGGAAATAATGTGTCGTTATTCTTTGTCCTGTCTGTTTTTAACCAAAAGATTTATTAATTTCGTAAATGTCATTCAAACCATTTTTTAAAAAAAATAATGTGATGTTTATGTTTGTCACAGAGCAGTTATGGAGGAAATATATGCTACGGTGTTTCATGGCTGTAAAACGTCCTTCATGCTGTGCTAGCTCTTCTTTCACCCCTAAAATTTTTCAGCAGAACTATTCAGTGAATAGCACGCGAAATCAGCTTGGATCGATCTAGCAACAACAAAGTAATTTTGATGCCCTCTGGAAGTATAGTGAACATTGGTGCTTGTTTCACATATACTGTCTGAGTTCTGAAACTTAAGTGTCAAGTATACTGTGGTTCCTCTTTCTCCAAACAAATTATTCTTTGAGGGTAGGTTTATCCTGTTTTAGCTTTGGGTGCTTTTCCTCACATAGAAGTATGTTTCTTCATAGGCTATTCATCTGGATACTGAGTTCTCGTATTTAAAGAATTCAGTGCTACATTGTTTTCTGTTATGTTTGCTGTGGAAGTACCTGGCACAGCTGAGGCCAACTGTGCACGTTTCTTGTAATGTGTCTTTTAACTACCTGGGAAAATTTAAGACCCAGCAAGATATTAGTTTAACATTCATTGACTCCAAGTGCAGCCGAACGCGGTAAGCCACGTGGGTCAACTGAAACGATGCCCAAGCGCCGAAAACCGGGGGTGAGTGGGCGGGACTTGTTCCGGGTGAAATCCTAGCGCTAACGATTCCTCTACGGCTCTCTTCTGGTGACGCTAGGGCGCTGGCGTGGAGGGGGCGTGGCGCCATTAACTCGGCGCGCCAACTCCAGAGTGACTGCCCCGGCTCGGCCTTGGTGGGGTGGCTGCTCGCCACAGCTCTGCTAAGCCCCAGTCCCCCTGCGACAGGAGGGGGAAGGCCGCCGTTGCCGACCGCCCTGAGTACGTCACCTTGGGTCGCCCTGCAGCCACAGATAACGGGAAACTGCCGTGTTGCGGTACGTCACCGCCTTCTTGAGCGCAACTGACCATTCTTCCTTTCTCCTCGCCAACATTTGCTTACAGCACACAAACACACGAACATTAGTGAATGTACTCGACACGGCAAACCTTTCCCCCTCTGCTCTCATTTCTACATACACAGAAGGATCCCACTAAAGCTATTTTTACTAACAAATACAATTATCACTTTGCTTGTACGCTCACAGGATCATCCTCCTAGTTAACTTTACAAAAGATGATAGAGGATCCTGTCCAGTCCTAACAGATCTTAACCTTCAAATGAAAATACAGTATTTAACATGTCCCCTTCTTAGAATTGACTAATTCGCCACTCTATACAAAAAGTTCTGTGACAAACAAACGGAAACTTCTTTATCACATCTTAAGTACGACGGGTGGAACTTTAATAGTGGCAACTATTTATTTACACCTCGTACAAAATAGATACGTGTTTCAAAGTTTTACTGACCTTGAAAGTAGCCACCAGCATTGTGCATAACCCTTCGCCAGCGATGTGGAAGTCGTAGGATTCTCTTAGCAGTGCCAGTTGTGCTGACAGTTCGAGCGGCGCGGTCTATTGCCCGATGAATTTGTAGCAGTTCTGAAGTGAATGCCGTGAAGGGTTTCCTTCAGTTTATAAATCGAGTTGAACTTACGAGGGCTTAAGTCAGGGGAGTGCAGTAGGTGGTATAGCACTTAGAAGCCCCGTCAGTCAAACAAATCAGTAACAGCTTGCACTGTACGTTCTTGAGCATTTTCCTGCAAAATGATTGTCAGATCTTGCAGAAAGCGTCACCTCTTCTGTCTCTACGCTGTTCATTTTTGGAACACAACCCAGTACCAGCTTAGAGGTGGTATTTGTTTTTGACGTATTGGTAGAATCTTTTATGTTTCTCTTCTAGATGACTTAAGGAGGTTCTATTGCAAGGCTGCCAGTAAAATGATTGTGATTTTTCCGATATATGAACGGATAGCTAAAAAGACCGTATTCTGTAATCTTATTAAACGTGTCTGAAATATTTGGCATACCCACGTGCATGACAATTTATTTATGGACACTAATTTGAACGCTGTGCTTTTATCCATCAAACTGAAAGAAATCGCTTAACGTAGATGTTTCGGTAGATTGTATGTTTTCTTTCTTGGAAATTTAAATTTTTACTTTATCATTATGTCGATGAAAGTATCGAAATAGAGAGGACATTCTGCAAAGATCGGTAGTTTTTGCAGCAAGATAGTGGAAGTCCGCAATGCGTCTGGAGTACAGCAGTGTTTGGTTGTGAAACACGGATTGTGGGAAAACGGGAACAGAAGAGAATCAAAGCATTTGAGATGTGGTGCTACAGACGAATGTTGAAAATTAGGTGGACTGACAAGGTAACGAATGAGGAGGCTCTGCGCAGAATCGGAGAGGAAAGGAATATCTGGGAAACACTGATAAGGAGAAGGGATAGGATGATAGGACATCTGTTAAGACATGAGAGAATGATTTCCATGGTTCTAGAGAGAGACGTCCCATTACGTCCAATGCTGGGCTGCTTGCCAATATCAGAGAGCCCTGGCAGTAGTGACAATATAAAAGGTAAAAATTAATTGAAGTTTGTGTTGGGGAGGACACTCAGCTTAGAACGTTCGTGCAGCGATGTTAACTATAGTACTGCGGTGATCTGATGATTAGCGTTTCTGCCTAGCAAGCAAAAACAAACCGTGTTCGAGTCCGGACTGCAGCACAAATTTTAATTCATTTCGTCTGCTTCGATCATTATCGTAGATAATGAAAAGAGACTTAAATGTCTCAAGGAAATATTTAATTATAGGATGATATTATTCAGTTGCGGAACCATTCGATTGACTTACATATCCGTAGCAGAATACTATGGCTATGAAGCACTTCTTCTAGTGTCGTTACTTGATTAACTGATTCAGTGACATACTACCGTAAAAGGTAGTATTATATAATTAGGAGTTACTACACTAAACAATGCGATGTTTGTCTTCAGCACAGATGTATACTCTGAAGGCAGACACAAGGGTTATAGGTGTCTCTAAATCGGAATATCGACTGCTGCATCGTTACTGTTTAAAGCGTTATAATCAGAGCGTGTCAGCTATAACACTGCAAAACGCCCAGATCTCCTTAGCAAATTCGCGTCGAAATTTATTTCCAAAGGTCAACAGAGTGTGGCGACAATATTTTCTTAGGCGTTAGGCTGCGTCAAATTCCTATTCAATCCATTTTAATGCCCGACATCTCGATTCCTCTGCCAGTCGGGATGCTACTCAGCATTCCACCGTTGTCTCTGGGACGCCGAAAACTATGGAAAGACAGCGTTGCGATCGCTTATAAAAGATATCCGTGGCCTAGTGGATGTGCCAGCGCGGTAGCTCAGCGTGTTCGGTCAGAAGGCTCGCTGTCCTCTGTGATAAAAAATAATAATAATAATGATAATAAAGTCTCCAGTGATGAATTTCAGGACCAGACCAAGTAATGAAAAAATAAGAGAATCGTCTTTCATCAGTAATCAAAACGTCATCGTACCCGGGTTCGCACGCCACTGCTTAAATCTTGAATAAAAATCATCAGTAACAGCGGCCGAAGATTTCCGGCGGTCCAAGACGTCAGGCAGAAGAAATCACCTGGTTCTGCCAACTGCCTTGTCACAGAGGGCGGAGGAGCAAATAGAAAGTTCAGGACATTCTCTTGCCCTTGGGATGAATCTGCAATGGTTAACGGCACGAGAATGCAGAAGGAAATGGAAACCACTGCATTGAGGATAGAGAATTTGTGTCCTCGGGAAATGTGGCCTGTAACTGTCCACTGGCAAAAGATTCCGGACTAGAAGATTCATACCTTCGGAAGGGGAGGAGGAGTGATAAGCGTAGGTCACCATGAGAAAAAGACAGAATAGCCAACGAAAGGATAAAGTTCCACTTGTCGGGATGTGAAATGTCAGAAGTTTTAACGTGGTACTGAAGCTAGAAAATCTGAAAAGGGCACTGCTAAGGCTCAGTCTAGATATGGTGGAGGTCAGTGAAGTGAATTGAAAAGCAGACAAAGATATCCGGTCAGGTGAATGGGGCGTACTATCAGGAGTAGCTGCAAATGGTATAACGGGAGTGGGATTCGTTATGAACAGGAAGGGAGAGCAGAGAGTGTGTTACTGTCAATAGTTCAGTAATAGGATTGCTCGCATCAAAATCGACAGCAAACAAACACCAACAACAATAGTTCAGGTACATGTGCCGAAGTCGCAAGCTGAAGATAAAATAGGGAAAGGATATGAGGATACTGAAAAGGTAATACAGTGCGTAAAGGGAGATGGATATCTAATATTCATTATATGATCTCCAATATGGTTCAGGGGAAGGAGTAGAAGAAATGGTTAGGGCTATATGGACTTGGTAGTAGGAATGAGAGAGAAGAAAGACTCCTTGAGTTCTCCAAATCAGCGAATAATAGAGAATACTCTGTTCAAGATGAAGGGGTGCACTTCAAAAAGGCCGAAAGACAGGGAAAGATTTCAGTTAGATTACATTAAGGTAAGTCAGATGCCGAAATCCAGGAGCAAGTAGAGACTCAGATCACTATTAAGTAGTGACAATGAGTAGGCTAGAGTTTAAGAGGCTAGCCAGCAAGAAGAAGTGGGCTGGCTCTGAGCACTATGGGACTTAACATCTATGGTCATCAGTCCACTAGAACTTAGAACTAGTTAAACCTAACTAACCTAAGGAGATCACACAATACCCAGCCATCACGAGGCAGAGAAAATCCCTGACCCCACCGGGAATCGAACCCGGGAACCCGGGCGTGGGAAGCGAGAACGCTACCGCACGACCACGAGATGCGGGCAGAAGAAGTGGGTTACGGAAGTACTAAGGAATGAAGAGGTACGCTTAAAGTTCTCCTAGGCTATAGATACTGCGATAAGGAGTAGCTCATTAGGTGGCTCAGCTGAAGCGGAATGGACGTCTCCCAAAATTTGGAAAGACAAACGAAGGTGCAAATAAAGTAACTGCGAAGGAACCATGGGTAATAGAAAGAATACTTCAGTTGAGCGATGAAAGAAGGGGTTACAAAAACGTTCAGGGAAATTCAGGAATACAGAAAAACAAGTCACTTAGGAATGAAATGAATAGGAAGTTCAGACAAGCAAGGCGGAATGGCAGCATGAATAACGTGTAGAAATCGGAAAATCAATGATTGTCGTAAAAGAGTGCAGTAGGTATTCGACTGTTAAATGCAGAGTAGAGAACTGATAGATAGAAAAACTACACTCGAGGTCACTACGCTATACGAGGGAAGAGTTGCCTGATGACGTGACACAAAAAGAAATAGGAATCTACATAGAATAGATGGTTTTAAAACCAGAATTTGAAAGAGATATGGAAGGCTTAAAATCAAATAAGAAAAAGGGGATCGATAACATTCCATAAGAATTTAAAAAATCATGATGGAGAGAGAGGGGGAAGGGGGTAGGTTCAAATGGCTCTGAGCACTATGGGACTTAACTTCTGAGATCATCAGTCCCCTGGAACTTAGAACTACTTAAACCTAACTAATCTAAGGACAATACACACATCCATGCCAGAGGCAGGATTCGAACCTGCGACCGTAGCGGTCGCGCGGTTACAGACTGTAGCGCCTAGAACCGCTCGGTCACTCCAGCCGGCGGGAGGGGGGGTGGGGCGAGGGGGGCGGTAGGGAGTGGCAACAAAACGACTATTCGTGTTGCTGTGTAGAACATATGCGTCTGGATAAAACCATCGGACTCGGGTAAAACCATCATTCACACAATTCCGAAGACCACTAGAGCTGACAAGTGCGAAAATTACCGCACAATCAGCTTAATAGCTCATGCATGAAGGCTGCTGACAAGATTAGTACACAGAAGAATGGAAAAAGAAAATTGAGGGTGTGTTAGATGACGATCAGTTTGGCTTTAGGAAAGGCAAAGGCACCAGAGAGGCAACTCTGATGTCGCGGTTGATAATGAAAGCAAGACCAAAGAAAAATCAAGACACGTTTATAGGTTTTGTCAAACAGGAAAAAGCGTTCGTCAATGTAAAATCTTGAAAGAAGTTCGAAATTCTGATAAAAATTAGCGTAGTCTATAGGGAAAGACAAGTACTACACGTGCAGAACCCAAGAAGGAATTCTAAGAACTAAGGCTCGAGTTAAAAACAGTGTATAACAGAAATGTAAACTTTCGCCCCTTCTGTTCAATCTACACTTCGAAGAAGCAATGATGGAAATAAAAGTTCAAGAGCTGAATTAAAATTCAAGATGAAAGGTCATCAATGGTAAGGTTCGCTGAAGACGTTGCTACACTCAGTGATAGTGAAGTAGAATTGCAGGTTATACAGATTGAAATGAACTAATTAGTAAATCGAAGAAAGGTGAAATTAATGAGAAGTATCAGAAATGAGAACAGCAGGAAACTTAACATCACAATTGATGACCAGGAAGTAGATGAATGTACGGAATTCTGCTACATGGGCAGCAAAATAACCTATGACGGACGGAGTAAGGAGACTAGCACTTGCAAAAGGGAATTTCCAGCCAAGAGAAATCTGTTAGTATCGAACATTGACCGTAATCTGAGGAAGAAATTTCTGAGATTGTATATTTGGGGCACAGTGATAGTGAAACATGGACTGTGGCTGAACCGGAACAGAAGAGAATCGAAGCATTTGAGTTGCGATTCTACAGAATAATGTTGAAACTTATGTGCACTGATAAGGTAAGGAACGGGGAGGTTCTCGGCAGAAATGCTGAGGAAAGGGATGTATGGGAAACAAGAAGAAGGGACACGACGGTAGGATATCTGTTAAGCATTCCGGCTGAATGTTGCTCAGAATTTCGTAGAATTTACATCAGTCTTGTGTAGCCATGTAGAATAGTCGTCCACATAGTAGGAGCCAGCGAAATAGTTTTAGTTTTACTTTGCTTAATGCCCTTTCTTTGAAATGTTCCACCAAAAATGTGAGCTCCTACACCCAACAAAGATGAGCTCAACTCGACCGCGAACGTACTTCGAAAAGGTCACACATATTTTGAGCAATTTTACCTGCAATTGTCTCAATAGTACCTGCTACTGCGAAGTTAGTAACTAAAGATTTAATGTCAAAACCAAGCCGTGTGTCAGTTGCGGATAGTTTCACTGAAACCAGCAATTACAACAAGGTGTTATGAATCGCTCATAGATCAGTTCGTTTTTCCGAGAAGACTCATTATTCTACAAGGTAGACGACTAGATAAAATATGTGTTAAAGAATTAATCCCATCTGTAGACGTTGTTCTATCTTCCAGGTACACCAGAGGAATCGAAACACGGAACATCGAAGAAGGTTGAAGATAAGTATGACGCATATTAGCGAGAACAACTTCAGTGGCAATGGCCGCCAAATCATAATTATATATCAACACAGATCAGGTAATCTCGCTATATTGATTACAATCATTATTCGAAAAAGTAAATCCTTTTAAGATGTCTCTGTCGCATCTTGCTGTCTGGTGTCCACCTACATCCATACTTTGCAAATCACTGTGAAGTGCATGGAAGAGGCTGCATCCAGTTATTAAACTTTTCACCGTTCCATTCCGGTACCAACTGTGAGAAGAACGACTGTTTAAACGCCTCTGTGCGTGCCGTAACTAACCTGATCTTGTCTTCACAGTCACTATGGTAGTGGTATGTAGGGAATTGTAGTATATTCCTAATCATCCGAAGCAGTTTCCTGCAATATTTTAAGTCGGCTTTCTCGTGATAGTTTACGTGTATCTTCAAGGGCCTGCCAGTTCAATTGTCTCAGCATTTCGATGACACACTCCAAGGGTCAGACAAACCGGCGACAATTCTTGCTTGTCTTCTGTGTATACAGTGTGTTCAATATCCCCTGGTAGTCCACCACATTCGAGCAGTACCTTAGGACGGATGACAAGTGTGAGTTGTAGCCAGTCTATTTTGTAAACTGATTGCAGTTCTCTAGTATTTTACCAACGAATCGAAGTCTGCAACCTGTTTTATCCACGACTGAGTCTATGGGATCGTTCCATTGCATATCAAAAATGGTTCAAATGGCTCTGAGCACTATGGGACTTAACATCTGAGATCATCAGTCCCCTAGAACTTAGAACTACTTGAACCTAACTCACCTAAGGACATCACACACAGCCATGCCCGAGGCAGGATTCGAACCTGCGACTGTAGCGGTCGGTTCCAGGCTGAAGCGCCTAGAACCGCTCGGCCACACCAGCCGGCCATTGCATGTCCCCACAAATTGTTACACCTGCGAAAGTGTAAGAATTTACCGAATCTAAATGTAACTGACTAGTGTTATGCCGGCCGGTGTGGCCGTGCGGTCTAGGCGCTTCAGTCTGGAACCGCGTGACCGCTCCGGTCGCAGGTTCGAATCCTGCCTCGGGCATGGATGTGTGATGTCCTTACGTTAGTTAGGTTTAAGTAGTTCTAAGTTCTGGGGGACTGATGACCACGGATGTTAAGTCCCATAGTGGTCATAGCCATTTGAACCATTTGACTAGTATTAAAGAATATTGCGCTGTTTCATTTTCTGAAGTGTTCAATTTTATATTTATGAAAATTTAAAGCAAGTTTTAAATCTTTGCGGCCAATTTGAGTTCTTATCAAGACCTGTCACGATATTTCTAGAGTGTCTTTCAAACCTTACTTCGTTGTAGATAACTGCATCATCTGCGAAAATTCTGAGGTTACTATTAGTATTGTCCACAAGGTCATTAATGCAAAACATGAAGAGCAAGAGTCCCAACAAATTTATCCAGCGTAGACCACAAGCTGAATCGGTGGATGCGCGCAGGTCTTTATATGGGGAGTTCTCGCTTTTCTTGGGCTCAATTACTGCTTTCTCTTACTTGTGTTAGCATAAAGAGATCATTTCTCGCCACCAGGAACGATACAAGACAGGAATGGTTGGCTCTGTTCACAAGGCAACTGATGACCATGCGGAGTCGATGCACACAATTTTTGAAACTTACCCGTTTCATGCAACCGTCTCACATAGGTTGAATGATCTCAGTTCATCACACTGGCCAGTTCTCGAGTACACGGACATGGATTATTGTGGATTAACTCGTTTAAACGATCTTCGTGAAACGACTGTTCCCGAACGTAAAGGGTTACAAATATTAAAACGATTCTTCTTAGAACGAGAAAACAATTTTCTTGCCGCACTCTGTCCAATGGCATTGTTCCCACATACGGCTGCCTCGGTGCTGTCATCCTTGTAGTGAACTGAAACAGAAAAACACGTCGGGAATGTACCGATTTCCCTATTTGACATTCCATTTTCTAGCGTACGCAGCTTCACTCACTATCTCCAAACGACAAATGGCAATACGTCAACTCTAATAGCGACAGTGAACTACAAATAAAAATGACAATCGATAAATAAACTCATAGCAACTGAAATACCAACATCCAACGACCTTATGCACCAACCTAACATTAGGTCTGCCAAAAGCACTGGTAATGTTTTCAGTTTACGATGTAGTACAACAGAATGCGGAGCCTTTTCATTAAACTTTCAAAGCACTGCAAATAGATAAACTACTGATTAGAATGACGACAAATCTGAACGGAACATTGTCGATGAAGGGGCAAACATTATTGAAAGAAAAAAAAATAATGAAAATTTTCGTACTTGATGACGCTGTAAGCGTCATAACGTAAATGAGTTCGGCTACATATGACAGATGAATTGCAGTACGGGTGCAATGGTATGAACTGCACATTCAACTAACCGTGGTGTGCCATGTACATAAGGGCACTAATTTGGTGTGGTGTCACCGCCAGACACCACACTTGCTAGGTGGTAGTTTTAAATCGGCCGCGGTCCATTAGTACATGTCGGACCCGCGTGTCGCCACTGTGTGATCGCTGACCGAGCGCCACCACAAGGCAGGTCTCGAGATACGGGATAGCACTCGCCCCAGTTGTACGGACGACTTTGCTAGCGACTACACTGACGAAGCCTCGCTCCTTTGCCGAGCAGATAGTTAGAATAGCCTTCAGCTAAGTCCATGGCTACGACCTAGCAAGGCGCCATTAGCCTTACATAGCAATTGATACTTATCGTATAAAGCATGTCTCATCAAGAACGATGTATACAACAAGGATGGATTAAAGTTAAGTATTCCAAAAGCTACGTACTTTTCTTTATAGCATTCATTACGTATCCTGTTTCAGACCTCACGCCATCCTTCGTGTGTTTATAGCGTGCATTGCGGCCCCCTCAAATCACACTGTGTCGGCACTTCTGTCGACACATCATTTGGCATTTAGCAATTATGGCACTCTTAGGTAAGTCCGTCCATAACAGCTAGGGCGTACAAAATCGGTTCGCAAAAGCCAGTTTTTAACTGTCCTGAGGCAAAAAATCGCAGAAGTAGCAATAATGATATCGGTTTTTAATCATCCTGAGGCCAAAATCCTCACAAAAACAACATAGAAGTAGGTAAAAACTGTGTTGAGACCGGTTCAAGGCACATTTCATACGCTGTTTGCCGTGTTTTGCCACGAGTTTAAATCAAGAAAGCATATTAGGGGGCACCGTGTCAGGGGTCACGTTCTGAATGTGTTCCACAATGTGTGCCTTCGGTTCAGCTACGTTTGTAATCGGAGAGTTGAACACAGCATCTTTCAGGTAGTCACAGAGCCAGAAATCACACGGATTATGATTTAGTGATCTGGACGCCCGTGCCGTGTCTTATTTAGCATATTTTGTCGCTTTGTAGTGCCATCTAGTTGTCAGATTTTAGTTAATTTTATTTTAAGAACGTTTCCACTTCTTCGATACTATGTCGTTAAAATTTGACGACATTATGAGCAGTGGTTTTTACAGCGTTTTGAAACTTGAACTTTAGTTTCGCTGGTGTGCAAAAGTAAAGCAACAAATCGCTATTTCGCTCTCTTGCGCCAAATTCACGATATAATCATAAAAACTGTGAACAGATGACCTACGATCGTGTTCTGCACGAAAGAAGGGAAAACCACGCCAAAGATGACGTCAGGACACCCATAAAACGGAATAGCATTTACTGGGTAGTCCCAAGTCCACAGTCGCTGGATACACTGTCACAGACGCTGCAGTATGGCACGGAGAATACGACCACCAGACTCTGTGCTGGAGGACCATAGAAAGAATGAAAGCAGAACAGTTGCAAGCTGATATGGCCTGATGACTTAATGTGAATTGTTCTGTTGTTTCCCGAATGTGGCGACAACTTATAGAGACCGAAACTGTATCCTGAAGACCAGGGTAGGGCCGTCCAAGTGTGACATCAGAAGACAGAACCGCTATTTGGCTTTAAGAGCACGACGATACCGCCTAAGTACTGGACAGCAGTTCACATGTAAGCTAGCATCATACAATGGATTTGTTATATCCAGGTAAACAGTGTGCAGAAAGCTTCGGCAGAGTGGCCTTTACTGTCGGAGACCAGCTGTGTGTGTACCTCTGACGCGTCTTCAAAGAAGGCAACAACTAGAGTGGAGTCGTCAACACACCCCCTGAATGGTCGCTCAGGGGGCCAATGTTCTTTTCACAGATAGTCCCGATTTGGTCTTGACGGATTCTCATCTGGAGGGAACGTAAAACATGATTTCGGGACCCAAACGTTACGGGAAGAGACATATAGCGAGGATGATCCCTAATGATGTGGGCATGGGTTGTGTTGACCGCTCAAACACGTCTTCAAGAAATTTTGCGGTGGGTGAATCGGCAAGGTTTACCTGGTTTGAGATATCGTGACGAGATCTTTAGACCTCATGAGCGGTTGTTATGAGGTGCTGTTGGCCCAGACTTCGTAAGAGAGACGATTAAGGTCAAACTCATAGAGCACCGGTGGTTGACGTTTCGTACGAAACGGAAGATACTGGACACGTGACGTGGCCTGCTTGATCTCCCGATGTGAATATCAGAGTATGTCTGGGATGCACTGCAGTGACTGGTTGCATCACGTCAGCATCCACCAACCTCCCTCCAAGGCAACTGAGCAGTTCTGCTGGAAGAATGGGCGTTATTGCCTCAACATGATAGTTATGACATCATTCACAGCATGCCCCGTCGTTGTCGGGCCTGTATTGCTGCCGCCGGCCGGGGTGGCCGAGCGGTTCTAGGCACTACAGCCTGGAACCGGGCGTCCGCTACGGTCGCAGGTTCGAATCCTGCCTCGGGCATGGATGTGTGTGACGTCTTTAGGTTAGTTAGGTTTAAGTAGTTCTAAGTTCTAGGGGACTGATGACCTCAGAACTTAAGTCTCATAGTGCTCAGAGCCATTTGAACCATTTGTATTGCTGTCAGATAGGGTCACATCCCATACTGAGCACACTAACCAGGTGTCGGAACGTGTGTGCAAATCCGTTATGTTGGAAAAAACGAAGAACCTGTTTTGTCTACCAGAATGCATGTTACAGTTGTTCGTTTAGTGGAGAAATACACGCACCCTTGCAAAATTCCGCTTGTTGCTTTAATTTTGGACACCAGTGTGTAATTAGTTATAACTGAAGTTAAATAATAATAATAATTATATATAATTATAATAACCGCCTATTTCACGACAACTGCCGGAGATTTGAAAAATCAAGTCGAAAACTCGTTCAAATTTTGCGTTCAGGTTTGGATATAAGTTTTCCGAAAAATCTTTGTCTGAGACTACTGAAATACCGTAGTCGGCTTATAAACGCAAATAAAAGTAAATAAACGTGCGAACTTAACTTTTTTTACGTTTCGCTGATTTCATGTTGACTTTAACATTGTCACACTGCCGCGTCGAAATGTCTTACAAAAAATGTAAACTGTGAGATAACACAACCCAGTTCGTCCACTTGGGGCGGGAAACCAGAGAGACCAAGGTTTTGTTTATGACTATAAAGTAAATGAGTGTTAAAGATATACGCGTTAGGTCCGGGAAATGGAAGATCTGGTTGTGCCGAGGACGCTCCGGGCTTAAGAAGGGACGCCGTTTGCAACGTGACGAATCCGCTGGTTGCCGCGATGTGGGGGCGCTTCTTCGCCCTCGTCGCGTCGGATGTCTGTCCGCAGGCAGCAGCCGGCGCGCCCGGAATCCAATCCGGGAACGTTTTGTGGGGCTGTGCCCTCTCCCCCTCCTGCCGGCAGCGTTTTCGCCGCTGCAAGCTAATTCTGGAGACGGCCGCGCCCCGCTGGAATTGTGGAGGGATTGCGGAGGGCTGCCGAGGGCTATTGGCGAGCAGCATCGGCAGCGAATACCGCCGCCCCGTCTCCCTGGAACCGGGTCCCAGCCGCACGTCCGCGTCACGGGATATTTCTCCCTGTGCTTCTTCCACTGCAGTGGCGTCTATCACGTCTGAGCCACTGAACAGTATAGTACTGTAAGCTACACATTTGTAGGGGGACATATCGTCTTCTAAATTGGCGGTACGTAAAATGACCCTGTGATATGACACCCTCCAAAATAAAGAATTACAAATGTTTTTTATTCCAGTCTTTGATCACAATATCAATTCTATAGACGATGACCGGTTTCAGTTCGTAATGACCATCCTCAGATCTACAATATACAAATATTTACACCTTATGAGCAGTGTGTCTTTCAACATAATACAGCAATACGTATCACAGTACACTATCATACAACCAGGAAAATGTACAGATAAAATACGGTAAAATGGTTCAAATGGCTCTGAGCACTATGGGACTCAACTGCTGTGGTCATAAGTCCCCTAGAACTTAGAACTACTTAAACCTAACTAACCTAAGGACATCACACACGTACCTTTTTTACACCCTGTACTAAAGTAATAAGGCCATAATGGCATCGTCAAAACATGTAAATATAATCTGCACAGCATCGTCACATAGATCCAAAATAAGGTATAGAATACACCACAACGTCCACACAGTCATTATTGCAACTGGCTACTGAAGTACAGCAGCTACCAGAAATCTGTTTGCTTACATCCTCCCTAAATGACGCTACTATTGACTGTTAATATGTTGTTCAAACGTTTTCTGTGGGAGACATATCACGATGTATGCAAAGACCTCTAGTGGTTACGTTCTTACGATCGGTGCGCGCCTACATAACATGCTGGCGGCCGACCCAACAGAGGGCGCTGATCATTGATCTGTCTTTCTTCAGCTGTCATATAGACATTTTATCTTTCATAGGCAATTTATAGGCTCCTACATGCAATGTATTACGTATATTAATTGTTCACCGTAAATTAACCATAAAAATGGTCGGACTTATTCTCCTCATATATTTCCTTTTAATAATTTTGTGTGGATAACTATATTAGTCTTTTAATGTATCACAATTGGTTTGTACGACAGTTATCAATTTTAAAAGTCTGCTACATGTATTTTACCTAATGTGTTTTGTCTGATTTATTTATTTTTTATTTATTTATTTTTTTTTTTTTTGCGTAAATGATGACCATCTAAGCACACAGTAGCGACATCTAGGGTGATTATAGGCAAACAGATTTCTGGTAGCTACTGTACTTCAGCAGCCAGTTGCAATAATGACTGTGTGGACGATGTGGCCTATTCTACACCTTATTTTAGATCTATGTGACGATGCTGTGCTGATTATATTTATATGTTTTGACGATGCCATTATGGCCTTTTAGTATATGGTGTAAAAAATACGTTTTACCGTATTTTATCTGTACATTTCCCTGGTTGTATGACAGTATATTGTGATAGGTATTGCTATGTTATGTGAAAGAAAAAAAATGGTTCAAATGGCTCTGAGCACTATGGGACTCAACTGCTGATGTCATTAGTCCCCTAGAACTTAGAACTAGTTAAACCTAACTAACCTAAGGACATCACAAACATCCATGCCCGAGGCAGGATTCGAACCTGCGACCGTAGCGGTCTTGCGGTTTATGTGAAAGACACATTGCTCATAAGGTGTATATATTTGTATATTGTTGATTTGAGGATGGTCATTACGGACTGAAACCGGTCATCGTCTAAAGAATTGGTATTTTGATCAAAGACTGGAATAAAATACATTTGACACTACTGCGTCACTTTATAAGCGACTATGTCGCAGTTGGTGATAAAGGATTACGATTGAAATGGCTACTATACGAAGCAAATATCAACATCAATTTCGTTTATTTAGTTCATGTGGCTCATGAACATTAACAACCTATAACAGTATTAAGGTAAATCCTTGGCATATCTGATAAAAGAGGCAGGGGGAGATTTTGATAAGCCCATAGATGAAACAACTGTAATTACGAAGTTGTACTGCGATTGTGATGATGTTAGTACAAAAGACAGAGTGCTAAGGAGGGGAAAGTGTTGCCACTGGGGCCGGACTTGAAACCAAACCATATGGATGCAAGTCTTCAAAGTGAAGCCTGCAGTTATCGATATTCTACGAAAATGTCCTTACCTTCCATACACGATATCTCGTAGTCACGGATCGGTCTCACCGTAGCAAACTGTAGATGGACCTACAGAGTCAGCGGCGGTACACAAATGACCCTCTCCAGCGGCTAAGTCTAATTAGCCTGAATTCTCTCCCTGATCCCACTGCTCGGACTGCGTCACAGAGCGGCAGTGGTGGAGGCTCCCAGAGATCAAGCGATGAAAGCTCCCATTATCAAGACATCAAGCCGAAGTAGATATGTACCCAATGGTTACTGAAAGGAAAACTTATTTCTACGCTTTGGGCTTTTTACTCAGTTTGGATCGTTTGATCTTTAAGTGCCGAGAAAGGCATCTCACTTTCTTCTTATATCTCTCTGGGGCCAAAGAGGTGTCCTTCGAAGTACACTCGAGTTTCTCTCTCTAGCATTAGTGAGACAAAGTATTATGACCACCTGCTCAATAGCTTGTTTGTTCATCTTTGAAACGAAATACCTCGCTGATTCTGCGTATCAGAAATCCGACAGTTTGTTGGTAGGTTTGTGGAGGTGTGTGGCATTAGATGTCTACACACAGGTCATGTAATTTGCTTAAACAACAGGCCGCTGATTTGTGTACGAGATGATGAAGCCTGATAGCGACCCAGATGGGTCCCATAGCATTTAGATCAGGCAAATTTCGTCGCCGAGATATGAATGTGAGTTCACAGCAATGCTCCTCAAAGCACTGCCAGCACAGCTCACACGAACTGTGCAACTTTTACCTGCTCAATACACGAACTGAGCAACTTGCCCCAAACAGTCCTGACCACCAATACATGAACTCAGCAACACACGATCTGAGCAACTTTCAAATGCGCACCAGCAGATTACATTGCAAGTACTTTTATTCAGGGAATTTATTGAAGTTATAGAAACCAATACAAATGTTGCTAATACTTCCATTGTGGAATTTTTTTGAACTTATAGACAAAAAACTAAATTTTGTAGGAAACACACTTTAAAAAGTGCAGTCATTTTCGCCATTTCTAAATTGCAAAATTATTCTATCGATGAATACTTGTCACTCTCTGGCTCTCTTGTCCGTTTTTGGCAAGAAACTACAGCGAACACTATTCAGTCGAATGTGTCTGTTTGCACTCTTCTCAAAGTGCTCACAAAATTATAAATGTTAGGATGAGTTGATTCAAAAAATGAATTAAAACGAGAATGAAAGCTCTAGCATTTGTTGGTCGTTCTCCAAAGAGCAGAGGATTCGTCTGCCTAAATAGAAGGCGAGGAAGATGCATTTTCCTCGTCAATATAATTTTCCAATAGATAGTCGGAGAATTACGTCAGTAATGAATCTTCTGGCATGATACTCATAACATCACCAACGTCTGGGAAGCCCAGGTCTGCGCTCTTCTACCTGAAGGGAAAATTGCTCAGGTCGTGTGCGGGGATTGGTGAGTCCTAATCTGGACCCCGTCTATGTTGCTCAGTTCGTGTCCGGCCCTGCAGCAAGGTTGTGCCTCCGGGACACGCACGGTTGTACTGCTGATAGATGACATTGCCGTGTCGGGGAAGACATCAAGCATGAAGGGATGCTGGTGGTTCACAGCTGTCAGTGTGTCTTCCATTACTACCACACGCGCCATGCGAGTAAAGGAGAAGGTCCCCATAGCATAATACTGTTGCCACCAGACTGCGTCAATGGCGCACTGGACGTGGCGAGCTGCCGTCCACCTCGCTGACGGCACTTGTGGAGACAACCATCGACCTAACCTACCAAAATGTGATTCACCCGAAGAGCCGACTTGTTTCCATTGTTCGACGGTCGAATCCAGATGGTCCCGTGCCTACTGCGGTCGTAACTGACGATGTCGTTGGGTCAATATGTGAACACGTACGGGTGGTCTGCTGCGGAGCTCCATGTTTAACACTATACGATGAACGGCGTGCTCTGAAACCTTGTGCGTGCACCGTCATTGTGCCCTTTCGGCAGAGGCGCCACAGATCAGTGCCAACAAGCCTACGAAACCCGCGTTCCGTGACGGGTCGTGGACGTCCGACCGTTTAGCGCCTAGTGTAGTTTCACTGTTCTTCAACCTGTTTATGTACATGTTCCCGACAGTAGCACGTGAACATTCGACTAGTTTCACCGGTTTCGAGGTACTCGTTCACAGGCTCTGCGTAATAATAATCTACCGTGTGTCAAAGTCTCTTATCTCAAGGGGTTTCCTGATTTATAGCGCACGTCTTCCTAGGGTGCCCCTTATCCCGCGTCTGCTCCGCTAACATATTCTTGTCACAGTATCACGTGCCTGCAACGCCACCAGGCGGCATACAACGTCACGATGGCAGTGGTCGTTATGTTTTGTCTTATCAGCGTATATTAGCCAATCCTGGCAATTCTTACATTGTGTAAACATCTAGTTTCTTCGTGAAGACAACGTTCGGGAGCGTCATATACTTTCAAGGGTGCCTGAAACTGTGGGTTCTCTCTCCGTCTCCTACAGGTTGTCTGTAGTGTCTGGTCTTTCCCAAGGTAGTACAGCTTTCTACGTTTTGCGCACGAAAGTTCCTTCCTGTACTTTGCTAAAACAGAGATGTGGCCCATAAACAGTCACTGCTGGGGCCTTATACATCAGGAGATCCCTCCAATGTCGCCTGCTGCGCACCTGACACACAACTGCCGCAGAATCAGTGGCCTGCGACCCTCCTATCGCGTCCTTCCCAGAACTGCTCCAAGGTCGCTCCTCTGTTCGCCTACGTCACTCCGCTAACGACTTCTTAGAAAAGCACACTCAATAAAATATAAATAACGATAATTGTCTACTGACAAACACTAGTACTGTAATTCCGTACAATTCTCGCTGTCTATCAATTTTCGAAATTTGTGGTAAGTCCCTATGGGACCAAACTATTGAGGTCATCGGTCCCTAGGCTTACACTCTTAATCTAACTTAAACTAACTTCCGCTGTACACAATGCAGCAAAACGTATTCACGTCTTTCCGCTATAGAGTTATTTTGCACGCACCATAAGCGGACCACACCACAACCACGAAAATACAGCAACATCATAACACCAGCCCCTCTGTGTTTCATTGCTGACGCTAAACAAGATGACAGGCAACGTTCTCTGGGCATTCGCCAAACCCAAGCCCTTCCGTTGGATTGCCACAGCGTACACCGTGATTCATCTCTACAAATCACTCGTTCCCAGTCGTCCACGGTCCAGTCGGATCGCTCTTTACAGCACCTGAAGTGTCATTTGGCACTGACTACACAAATGTGTGTCTGATGACCAGCTGCTCTATAATTGATATACCATTCTCATTAACTCCTGCTGGGTGTCCTCAAGATACTCTGTTGGGAAAATTGTATTGCAGGATGACCGCGAGACCACTATATTGCCCCCGTCCTATGCCACGCTCAGGGATAGTTAGAATGAGATAAGAGAGTTCAGGGCACGTACAAACGCATGATCGCTTTTCCATCGTTCAATATGCAAATGATATACGACTGAACTCGCAAATATCGCCACGAAATAATTTCAGTGATGGAATGTACAGTGGCTTCCACAGTATAGAGCGTTCTACAACAGACGTAGCTTCTGCGGCGCATCTGGGCATATTACAACAGAACAACAGGTGGATATCTCGTGGGACAAGGCTGTATGGATTTCTGTACCGCTGAGCTATGTGATATGGTCTGCTGAAGCCATATTGCGAAATCATCTGCTGTATTCACATAATTTATAAAGCACAAGAAACGTATCCCAAAATGTAAGAGCTGAAAAGTTACAATCTACATCCCGCGGCTACGGCATTCTGTACGACAAGAAACTAAACGCTTATCGTGCTATCTGAGGGTGAAAAATGTGCGTGTGAAGGGAAATAAAACTTCCGTGGGCATAGTCTGCTTCAGTACTGTAGGTAATCCGTTAGAGCGGATGAATCAATGAATGAGCCACCTGAAAAAGTTAGTACCAAATTTTCCAAACAGCCACACACGAAAATGCGATCTTTCAGAGGTTCATATTTTGCTTTTTATTGATAATAGAGATTCGGCGTCAAGAGCAGTGGATAGCTGTAGACCATTTCTATACTTATCGGAAGACCGGACGTACTGCAGCTATCCTACAGTAAAGGGTCAAAATTTAAACATCACTCACTTCCTCCAGCCCAGGCAGTTGGAGCAAAACAGTTGCTACTGTTGCCTTAGGTGTGGTCTAAGGGGACCGCAAACGGCTTACAAAAGGACCACTTGTTCGTGGGCGACTCCTGAGGAAATTCGGAAAAACCATAATTTTTGGGTACGTCAATTACCACAGACAGACGGATCGTTGAAACTTTGCCATACGTTTTTAAGATGATATTCACGGGGAAATTAGAAACTTTTTCCGATATCATTGTCCTCTACCGAGATCCAGAGGTTCAAAATTTCCATAGTAACGCATATAAAATATGCACGTAATATCTGGTCACAAACACAAATAAATTGACGTAGTGAACACATGGCAAGTGTTGTGATGGCATAGAAGAGTTCTGAGGTCACCAAACATTGTTGTTAGCCAGTACTTTTTAGAAATAAAATTTTATATCGCGCTGCCTCTGTATAATGGGCACTTCACTCCGGCACAAACGTGTGCAAAGTTGTACTACAGTGACAAAAAATCGTCTAAAAAGGGTCTTAACGTGATTGAAAAGAAGTTCAAATTGCTAAAAATTACATAAAACTGGAATGACTGAAAACTCAGTCCTAATACCATTTTTGCTCTTAAGATGGAAATAATAAGCCCGGCGAATCCGACGAAATATGATGGAAAAGAAAAGTATCCAGAAAAAAAGTAAAACATACGATTTTGTGGTAACCTTATATTATGCGTACTTCTTTGTTCTTTATATGTATCGAAGTCTGTAAGTGTCTCGAAATATATAAATGAACTGTCAAAACTTTACTGGACTACAGTATTTGTTACACACAATCGTGCTGTAACAGGGGAGAAAAGATCTTGTCAGGGCACAGAAAAGCCGAATAATCTCCTCTTTTAATGATTCTGATAGAAAAGTGGTCAGCTAGCTGCGTAAATCCTCATTTCGCTTTTCTCAACAAAATTCTTTTCGCACGAACATATTCACCCTTTTCTGTATTGGAAGAGACTAGCAGAGCGATAGCGACGGTGGAAGTGAGACGAGACAATGTCAGTGAGGGCGTAGGAGAGAGGTCGGTCAGTGAGAGGCAGTGGCAATGATAGAGAAAGAGAGATGAATGAAGACAATAGCAGAGGGTGCTGCAGAGAGAGGAGACATCGATGGTCAGTGAGAGACAGTGGCGGTGAAGAAGAAAGAGAGACGCATGATGCTGGAAGGAGTGGAAGTATTAGAGAAAGGGGAGAGTGGAAATGAAAACTGCAGATGAGAGCAGGCCATACATAGTCATTGGAGGTCTGGACCCTCCCAGACCGCGTACTTTAACACGTAAGTATAGGGGATGCCGCATTTTGGATAGGAATTTTGAACATGTGAGTATAGGGAAAAATATGATATGGTTGGTTGGTTGGTTGGTTGGTTTGGGGAAGGAGACCAGACAGCGTGGTCATCGGTCTCATCGGATTAGGGAAGGATTGGGAAGGAAGTCGGCCGTGCCCTTTCAGAGGAACCATCCCGGCATTTGCCTGGAGCGATTTAGGGAAATCACGGAAAACCTAAATCAGGATGGCCGGACGCGGGATTGAACCGTCGTCCTCCCGAATGCGAGTCCAGTGTCTAACCACTGCGCCACCCCGCTCGGTAAAATATGATATGGATCCCCCCCTTACCAACAGAACTTTCTAGCAGCCGATGTATAGTGGAAAAGTGGCATTGGGAAAGAAATACTTAAGGAGGGAGTGCAAGTGAAAGAGGAGACAGACGCACTGGGATATACTGTAAATTAGTGGGAGGAAAGGGGGAGAGATATATAGTAACTGAGAGCGAGAAGATGGGTATGAATGCTTAAATGCAGAGACTGAGTAAAGGGATTTAGTATGTTGTGTCTGTAAAGAGCGTGAGTATCTTCGCATGCCAAAATTTTTGTTGAGGAAGGCGGAATGAGCACTGAAACAGCTTGGTTTCTCACTTTACTCTCAGAGTCTTTTAAAGGGGATCATTTTTTCCTTTTCTGTGCTTCGACAGAAGCATTTTTAGAAGTTGAAAATTACTCGTAGCTTCCGCGGAAACATTCAGTGTTCGTATATGTGATTAAACAAACATTTCAACTGGGTTCCTCTACATGATTTGTAGAAATCCACAGCTATCTCACCTCAATATAAGTGCTTACGTCACTCCTGTGTCATCAGTAGGTGCAAACAATTAAAATATGCTGTGGTTTCAGATCCGAACACAAGGAAAGAAGGTGGGAGAAGTGAAGAGGTGACTGGGCGAACAAACATTTCGCAGTATCACGTGCTGGATTAATGGTGGCTCTGTGGTTGGTTCCTGCGTTGTTTCACATGACAAGTTGCCGTGTTGTGATTACGAACTCAACGAAATGGGTATGATTTTTCCGCCAATTTACTTTGATGTAAATGCCTTTTTTTATTTGCATTGTTTCACCAAAAGTATTCCGACACTATTAGTGGGAATTAACATGAGGCGTATGTGCCGTTTGCCCTTATGAGGGCTTGACCTCTGTTAGGGCAGTTTCAATAAGGTGTCTCAACATCTGTAGAGAAATGACAACCCATTGATTCTTAAGAGATGACTCTGGGTCTGGATCGAAGGTGAACTCCATTTGGTTCAGTTAGGGACTAGGGCAGGCCAGTTGCCTAATCACGCTGATACAGTCACCTTTATCTGAACTGTTCCTTTACTGTACGCAGTACCCAAGGCTGCAAAATGTGCCCATATCCTTCTGCTACGGCGTTTTCTTAAGTGCCACAAGCGGATCCTACCCTGATCACGAAAAACACACGAGCACCGTAACATAGACCCCTCTGTACTTGACTGTTGGTACTACACATGACGCTTAATGACGTTCTCGAAGCTTTAGCCAAACCCAAATCCTCCTATCGCATTGCCACATGGTACAGCGTGATTTACCTCTCAAAAACACTCGTTTCCAGTGTTCCACCGTCCACGGTATCGCTCTTTTCACCACCACTAACGTCGCCTAGCAACGACTGCAGGAATATGTGGTTTGTCAGGAGCTGCTCAACCTGTAGCCCACTCTTTTTAACTCTCTGTGTACATCAGTGCGTGGTAGCGCTGTGGATCCCATTCTTTCCTCTGATTTCGTGGAATGTTTTACAGCCACCCTCCGTAATGGTCAGCAGCCCCCGTTCGTCCCTACATGAGGTCTGCCTGGTACGGATTTAGCTACTATTATGCCTTCGGGTTCCCACTGCAGTCACACAGTTGACTTAGGTGGCTTTGGAAGGGTTGAAATGTCCCTGGCGGCAGTGTTACTCAAGTGACATCCGAAGATTTATCCACTTTCTAAGTCAGCGAGCTCTACTGACCAACCCGTCCTGGTGGTCCCGCTTCTCTACCGATAACACAACTCTCTCCCCTACACATTACAATGGCGCATCCGCCTATCATGACATATTGTGCTCAGTTACGCTTTACGTGGAGGTGTCCGGACATTTGACAATATTTTTCGCGAAACTAACGTTATCACCATCTACAACATCTTGTTGCATCATGTCAGGTGACCGGACGTTATGAAATTACGAAATATGCACTACTCACCCTTACGGAGGAAATTTTAATCAGAAATGTGGGGCATCTGCGTTTCGTGTAGTATCGATTTTCCGAAACTGCTAGGTTCTCTCTTATCGTCTGTCTGACCAGTGGAGACAGCCGATACACAGACAGGTCTCATCCATCTCCCTAGTACGCAAGCTCGCCACACACTAATATGACTTCAACTTTACGGACTGCGGCTCATCATTCTAGAAAGACTCCCTCTACTGTTGATCCTGTCTTCGTTGGCGACATCTATGCTGCTGTAGGATGTACGCAGCTCTGACCTTCGAGCACTACCGTTTCGGGAGAGGCGCAGCCATGTACACTATGTAATCAAAAGTATCCGGACATCGGGCTGAAAAAGACTTACAAGTTCGTGCCGCCCTCCATCGATAATGCTGGAATTCAATGCGGTGTTGGACCACCTTTATCCTTGATGACAGCTTTCACTCTCGTAAGCATACGTTCAATCAATAGCTGGAAGGTTTCTTGGGGAATTGCAGCCCATTCTTCACTAAGCGTTGCACTTAGGATAGATATCGATGTCGGTCGGTGAGGCATGGCACGAAGTCAGCGTTCAAAACATCCCACAGGCGTTCTGTAGGATTCAGGTCAGGACTCTGTGCAAGCCAGTCCATTACAGGGATATTATTGTCGTGTAACCACTCTGCCACAGGTCGTGCATTATGAACAGGTGCTGGATCGTGTTGAAAGATGCAATCGTCATCCCCGAACTGCTCTTCAGCAGTGGGAAGCAAGGAGGTGCTTAAAATATCAATGCAGCCCTGTGCTGTGATAATGTCACGCAAAACAACAAGGGGTGCAAGCCCTCTCCATCAGAAACATGACCACACCATAGCACCTCCGCCTCCGAATTTTTTCTGTTGGCACTACACACGCTGGCAGATGACGCTCGACCATGATATCCAAGTTTTCTCACCTCCCGCCTAACTGCCATAGTACTTGCAGTGGATCCTAGTGCGGTTTGGAATTCCTCTGTGATGGTCTGGACAGATGTCTCCCTATTACTCATTACGACCCTCTTCAAATGTCGGCGGTCTCTGTCAGTCAACAGACGAGGTCGGCCTATACGTTTTCGCGCTGTAAGTGTCCTATCACGTTTCCACTTCACTATCACATCGGAAACAGTGGACCTAGGGATGTTTGGGAGTGTGGAAATCTCGCGTACAGACCTATGAGACAAGTGAAACCCAATCACCTGACCATGTTCCTAGTCCGTGAGTTCCGTGAAGCACCCTATTCTGCTCTCCCACGAAGTCTAATGAATACTCGGGTCGCTGATATGAAGTATCGGACAGTAGGTGGCAGCACAATGCACCTAATATGAAAAACATACGTTTTTGTGGGTGTCCGGATACTTTTGACCATATAGTCTATATCAGGTCCTCATTTTTCGTTATTGACCTCCGCGACTTACCTCAGCAGTTGTTTTGGAACTGGTGCCGTCTGTATAGGTTGTACATTGAACGAAGGTCTCTAAGTGTGCCAGGAACAGATCTTCGTACTTGCCTGGAGCCATGCTGTATCTAGATAAGACCCGCGTTTCACTAGAACGGAAGTGAAGACAGATTCCCAGTATGAGCCCAGAAGAATCCATTACACATTATGTTCCACATGTTTCGAGAAGAACATGATGAACTGTAGCAAAACAATTACCACAACCTGTGTCAATTCTGTTGTGTGATTTCAAAACTTGAGCGAGATCCCAACATTCACATGCTAATGAGTAAATTCTCTTTTATTTTCACGTGTGCTTTACACACACATTTCTTTACCCTGCACAATAAGACCGTGAGAAGCATCAGAAATCGATAAGTTAGATATAACATCAGCCACACACCTGAGCGCATGTAATTGATGTGTCGCATACATTGCAGAGCCCCTTCAAGAAGGTGACACACTTTGTTGAGACCTACTACAACTAACCACAAAATTTAAGAATGAACTATGCAAGTCTTCTCTAATTGCAAACTGGGACTATAAGACAAGAAATATAAAAGAAGACGCACCATGAGGGGTGTATAACAATGGGACGAAAGTCGGCAGATGTGGTGTACACATACAGAGAAACAAATGATTACGATTTGGGAAATTTCGAAAATTGTTTTACGAGAAAAAGTATGTCAATAACACGTTAGTCCACCTCTGGCCCTTATGCAAGCAGCTTTTCAGCTTGGTATTGATTGATTGATTCATTGGTCTTCCTAAGAGATATCGTGCCAAATTCTGTCCAATTGACGCATTAGTCCGTCAATATCCCGAGGTGATTGGAGTGCCCTGGCCAGAATGCTCCAAATGCTCTCACTGTGGGAGAGATCAGATGACCTTGCTGGCTAAAGTAGGCTTTTGGCAAGCACGGAGACAAACTGTGGAATCTCTCGCCGGATTATCTTTCTAAAACGTAAACCCAGTATGGCTTGCCCCGGCGATAAAACGGGGCACAGAATATCGTCGACGTACCGCAGTGCTGTAACGGTGCAGCGAATGACAACCAGAGGTGTCCTGCTACGTAATGAAATCGCTTCCCAGTCCATCACTCCTGCCTGTCGTGCTGTACGGAAGGCGACAGCAATGCTGGCGTCCCGCTCCTATCCTGTGTGTTTCCAGACACGTCTTTGGCCTGGAATATCACTGTATGGAATAGAACTGTCTTCAGTGATCAGCCCTGCTACTAATTGAGCCCCTACGTCCAGTAAAAACGTACATAGTCATTTCATCTATCGATTTCAGCCCTATTCGGTTAATTCCTTGGAACTGCGCCGCTGCTTTTTCTTACTTTGAGTGTACACGAGAGCACTCTCTGTTCAGTTTCAGGAATCCGTTTACACAACATTAGTTTCTGATGTAATCCATTGCCTACCATCACTTTATATTACCACTGAGTCTCGCATCAAACGTGACAGTACATTTCTCGCAGTGGCGTAAGTTTTACAGCTGCAGGCAGCTATGCTCCAAGACAGAGTTCTTGTACACATTGTGTATTATTACCCGTCATCCGCTATAACTTACATTATTTTTCTGACAGGTTTCGAACACCTTGCACCACCTTCCGTTGTCGAGAGCTCTTTTTAAGTCGATATAACCAATGAACGTGTCTCGATAATTCTCAAGTCTTTCTCCCATTATGAAGCACGACGTTAGAACTGCGTTTTTCTTGTGCCTCTAACTTTCCTAAAGCGAAACTGATTGTCATCTAAACAGATTCTCGATTTTGTGTTTCATTCTCCCTAATGCATGTAGAAGCTGTTAGGCTCAGTATGCGACTATTTCTCGCACTTACCTACCGCAGCGATCTTCAGGACTGTGTGGATAACACTTCCTCGAAAATCTGCCGGTATCCGAACGGACTCATAGATTCCAAAGAAACCAACCTGACTAATCATTTAGTTTTCACTTGCTCCAGTTACTTTAGAAATACATAATAAATGTTATCTGAACCTTCAAGCTTACGTCGTCGCAAGTCTTACAATGTTTCTCTAATACAGGTGGTACGCAGCTCTGGCGCATTGGCGTCTGTGGTAGGAACGACAGGGCCAAACTGAGATTGAATATCACTCGTGTTGCAAACTTTTTCTGTTTTTTAACAGAACAACGTAAGATAGTTTTATTAAACTGAGCCATGCACGGCTCGTGTTAATGCCATTTATTGTTTGTCATCTTCTACTACGGTACTGCGGCCCCGTTTTCTTATTCCATTTACTGGCGTCACGAACTTCCTGCCTTACTTGCCCGTCAGCGGCAGCAGCCGGGCGTATCGAGTAGTGCACTGTCGTACCATCTCTAGAGCGACCGGGTCGTCGTGTGTCTGGCAGTCAGTTCGGGACGGACCAGCAGTGCAGTCGGGGACGGAGCGCCGGTGAGGCGTGGACAGCCAGTGCTCGCCGACCGCTGGCGACACACACGAACTGTCCGACTGAGGTAGATTGGAGCGGGACGTTCGGTTGGTCGTCTCATCGGCCGACGTTTATGTGGTACTTTCACCGTTTCCCGGCCTGGGAATTGGTTTGTTTGCGTGGAGCATTGAGGAAGTCTCCGCGGCGCGTGTCTGGCAGGACCCACTGACGGCGTCCGCGCGCTGTCGTAGTACGAGGGGCTGTTCCTATTGCTGCGAGGTCCGTGGCCCACCGATCCAGGACACCGAAGTTGAGTTTTGACTTAATCTACCAGCCAGCCCCAACAGTTCACATTGTGTCTTTTGAATTTCGTTGTGGGCTGTTCGGACATTCCCGCTGGCAACAGCGTGTGTTTTCAAGTTGGCGAAATCCTATCTGATGTGTTGGCAGAAGAGCCAACACCGTGTTGCTAGAGGAGGCCGAAATGCACGCGTTTAAGCTCACGCAAACTGGCGTGAGGTCTGGAACAGGACAATGTAATTAATATAGCCAATAAGGTACGTTGCTGCTGGAATACTTAACTTTAATCCATAATTGGTGTACATCGCTCTTGACGGTACATGTTTTACAATCTCAATATTAACTGGTAATGGCGCCTTGCTAGGTCGTAGCAAATGACGTAGCTGAAGGCTATGCTAACTATCGTCTCGGCAAATGAGAGCGTATTTGTCAGTGAACCATTCCTAGCAACGTCGGCTGTACAACTGGGGCGAGTGCTATGACGTCTCTCTAGACCTGCCGTGTGGCGGCGCTCGGTCTGTAATCACTGACAGTGGCGACATGCGGGTCCGACGTATACTAACGGACCGCGGCCGATTTAAAGGCTACCACCTAGCAAGTGTGGTGTCTGGCGGTGACACCACATTCCTTCCTCGCAAATCGGTGTACGGTTGTGTTATAAGGCTTCCGCCCGCCGTGGGGAGGACCCCATGTTGATGTATGCGACGAGGTGGGGAGCCTAACAACAGGCGAGGCTGTGCCACCCGCACCCTGCCATTCGGTCCGAGGGGAGCTAGGAAACGCCTGAAAACCTAGTCCAGGGTGCACGCCAACATGCAGTGTATGCGCCCGTAAAGAGACAGGAGGGGCCGAAGGGTCGACCTCCATCGCGTCGGGGCACCCGACGGGCGAAGACGACATATGGTCCGGAGCGGGCAAGAGTTCCATGTCGGAGGACAGCTGGTCACGGGAAGCGATCGGCGGCGCGTTACATAGGGAGGCGCTTGGCAGCTGCAGCGAAGCGTCCACTTCGGGTGTCGCCGGCGGGAGAACAACCGGCGGCGGCGGCGCGTTGCCATGGGGCAAAATGGAAGGCAGCGTCGGTAACACCTGGGGATGAGGCGAGCCAGTAGATGGGTCCCCAGGGCGCTGACCGGACGGCACCGTCGCTGAAAGCAGACGGGGAGCGGCAGAACCCAGGCGACGACTGAGGCGCAGCTGATGGAGAGGCCGACGCACCTCACCAGAGGCCCCCAAAACCAGATACATAGCGCGGCCGAGGCAGCGAAGAATGCGCCCTGCGAGCCAACGCCGTGAACCTCGATAGTTGCGATAGTATACAACGTCGCTTGGAGCAAAAGCAGGTGGCTGCCGCTGCACAGGAACCTGATGCGGCGGATGTAGCAAAGACATCAAGGTTCGATGAGGACGACCGTGGAGCAACTCAGCCGGCGAGCGACCATCTCGGGGCTGAGAGCGATACGAGGACAAAAAGTGCAATAACGCGTCCTCCCAAGAATGCGACTCTTTCAACTTCAACATCTGTGACTTGAAAGTCCTGACCAAACGTTCAGCGGCACCGTTTGACTGAGGCGAAAACGGCGCGGATGTCAGATGGTGAATACCATTGGCCTTACAGAATGACTGAAATTCTACGGACATGAATTGTGGGCCATTGTCGGAAACAATAGTCTGTGGAAGACCTTAAATGCAAAAGATAGCGGATAACGTTTGGATGGTGGCAGATGACGTCGTGGAAGACATCCTGACAACAAAAGGAAAATTACTGAAGAATCGACTACAACCAACCATCGAGCATTCCAGAATGGACCAGCAAAATCTATGTGTAAGCGTTGCCACGGGGAAGTGGCTTTCGGCCATGCAAAGAATTTCCGCGGCGGTGCGGATTGTTGTTCGCCACACGCCATGTAAGAAGAGCACATATTCGTAATCGCAGCATCGATTCCGAACCAAGTACAGTGCTGACGAGCAAGTTGTTTCGTTCGCACTATACCCCAATGTCCTTGGTGGAGAAGCCGTAAGACAGAGGACTGTAATGAACGTGGGACCACGACCCTGGACTGATCATTATCAGAACGCAACAGCAAAACACCACGTCGTACAAAAAGTCTCTCCTCGTGAGCAAAAAATCTGCGAACCAACGGATCCTCGATCCGTGACTTTGACAAGGGCCATTGCGTAGCAACAAAACGCTAAACGGTAGCAAGGACAGGGTCAGCTGCTGTGGGTGTAGCTACACGACGAAAATCAATCGGAAACGAGTCGACCACGTCATCGGTTTCCGAGTCAATGAACATGCAAGCAAGTTCGGAAGAATCGAATGCTCTATCCTCAGCAACAGGCAAACGGGACAACGCATCGGCGTTGCCATGCTTAGCAGTGGACCGATACAAGATATCGTAGCGGTATTGCGAGAGGAAAATAGACCAGCGAATGAATTTCTGCGCTGTACGTGGAGGTACAGGCTTGTTCGGATGAAAAAGCGATGTCAAAGGTTTGTGGTCACTGATGATGTTAAAGTGACTACCATACAAGAAATCATGAAACTTAGTAACACCAAACACAAGAGCCAAAGTTTCTTTCTCGATCTGTGAATAATTTCTTTGCGCAGACGAGAGCAATTTGGACGCAAAGGCAATAGGGCGATCATGCGATCCATCTTTGTGCGCAAGCACAGCACCGATCCCGAAATCCGATGCATCTACCATCAACAAAAGGGGTTCCTGGGGATCGAATGGCGTAAGGCAAGTAGTGGAAAGCAACGCCGATTTCAACTGGCGAAAGGTGCGTTCGCATTCCGTCTTCCAGACGAACGGAACACCTTTACGTCGTAAGCGATGAAGCGGAGCTGAAATGGAAGAAGCGTGGCGCACATATCTGTTATAGTAATTGATTTTTCCCAGCACACTTTGTAGCTGCTTCAAATTCTGCCGCGAAGGCAAGTCTTGTATGGCACGGAGGTGCTCAGGACTGGGATGTATGCCTTGGGCATTGATTACATGTCCCAGATAGGGTAAGTCACGAGCAAAAAACACACACTTGTCCTTCCGCAATCGAAACCATTTTGTCGCAAGACCTGAAATAATGTTCTGAGATTGGCTAAATGTTCTTCTTCCGTCTTTCCGGAGATCACAATATCGTCCAGATACACTCCTGGAAATGGAAAAAAGAACACATTGACACCGGTGTGTCAGACCCACCATACTTGCTCCGGACACTGCGAGAGGGCTGTACAAGCAATGATCACACGCACGGCACAGCGGACACACCAAGAACCGCGGTGTTGGCCGTCGAATGGCGCTAGCTGCGCAGCATTTGTGCACCGCCGCCGTCAGTGTCAGCCAGTTTGCCGTGGCATACGGAGCTCCATCGCAGTCTTTAACACTGGTAGCATGCCGCGACAGCGTGGACGTGAACCGTATGTGCAGTTGACGGACTTTGAGCGAGGGCGTATAGTGGGCATGCGGGAGGCCGGGTGGACGTACCGCCGAATTGCTCAACACGTGGGGCGTGAGGTCTCCACAGTACATCGATGTTGTCGCCAGTGGTCGGTGGAAGGTGCACGTGCCCATCGACCTGGGACCGGACCGCAGCGACGCACGGATGCACGCCAAGACCGTAGGATCCTACGCAGTGCCGTAGGGGACCGCACCGCCACTTCCCAGCAAATTAGGGACACTGTTGCTCCTGGGGCATCGGCGAGGACCACTCGCAACCGTCTCCATGAAGCTGGGCTACGGTCCCGCACACCGTTAGGCCGTCTTCCGCTCACGCCCCAACATCGTGCAGCCCGCCTCCAGTGGTGTCGCGACAGGCGTGAATGGAGGGACGAATGGAGACGTGTCGTCTTCAGCGATGTGAGTCGCTTCTGCCTTGGTGCCAATGATGGTCGTATGCGTGTTTGGCGCCGTGCAGGTGAGCGCCACAATCAGGACTGCATACGACCGAGGCACACAGGGCCAACACCCGGCATCATGGTGTGGGGAGCGATCTCCTACACTGGCCGTACACCACTGGTGATCGTCGAGGGGACACTGAATAGTGCACGGTACATCCAAATCGTCATCGAACCCATCGTTCTACCATTCCTAGACCGGCAAGGGAACTTGCTGTTCCAACAGGGCAATGCACGTCCGCATGTATCCCGTGCCACCCAACGTGCTCTAGAAGGTGTAAGTCAACTACCCTGGCCAGCAAGATCTCCGGATCTGTCCCCCATTGAGCATGTTTGGGACTGGATGAAGCGTCGTCTCACGCGGTCTGCACGTCCAGCACGAACGCTGGTCCAACTGAGGCGCCAGGTGGAAATGGCATGGCAAGCCGTTCCACAGGACTACATCCAGCATCTCTACGATCGTCTCCATGGGAGAATAGCAGCCTGCATTGCTGCGAAAGGTGGATATACACTGTACTAGTGCCGACATTGTGCATGCTCTGTTGCCTGTGTCTATGTGCCTGTGGTTCTGTCAGTGTGATCATGTGATGTATCTGACCCCAGGAATGTGTCAATAAAGTTTCCCCTTCCTGGGACAATGAATTCACGGTGTTCTTATTTCAATTTCCAGGAGTGTAGTTGGCTGCAGTAGGGACCGACGCACAAACAGTTTGCAGATATTGCTGAAACAATGCAGGGGCGGATGCACACCCGAATGGCAGTCTTTTGAACCGATACAAACCAAGATGCGTGTTAACCACCAAAACGCGCTGGGATTCGTCGTCCACCGGTATCTGCAAGTACGCATCTGCTAGGTCCAACTTCGAAAAATATTTACCCGGGCACAGTTTGTCAAAAAGATCTTCTGGGCGGGGTAGGAAAAGTTGCAGTCACTAGTTGGGGATTCACTGTTGCCTTGAAGTCCACGCAAAGTCTCAATTTTCCATAAGGCTTTTGCAAAATTACTAAGGGTGATACCCAGAGAGAAGCCTGCACACGTTCAAGCACACCTTGTGATTCCAAATAGTGTAATGTTCTTGCGACCTCTTCACACAAGGCATGGGGAACATTGCGCGCTCTGAAAAATTTCGGTTGTGCGTTGACTTTCAGTTCCAAATGTGCTTTATAGTTCTTAGCGCAACCAAGGCCTGGTGCAAAAATGTCTGCAAATTCTTCACATAGACGAGAAACACTGGCTGAAGGCACAGTCTGGTTCACTGATAGGCCTGATTGACTATAGACAAGTTAAACAACTGAAATATATCGAAACCAAACAAGTTCACTGCAGAAGAAGAACGAAGGACGGAAAAAGACACAAGTTTTGTTTGTCCCTTGTATGTCGCAAGAAATCTGCACTGTCCTAACACAGGGATATCCCGACTGGAATAGCTAGTTAACTTAACATTTGCAGCACGCAACGGAGGTGTGCCCAGTTGTTTGTACGTGTCTTTATTGATTAGTGAAACTGCAGCTCCGGTATCGAGCTGGAATGGTATCATGTTGCCATTTATGACCAAATCTACAAAAAGTTTATTGTCCTGCTGACGACAAGAGCTACTGTCTCGTGCAACGTGATCTGACACTGGTACAGAATCACTTGCTACTTGACTGGATTTTCGGCGATGTTGACGCACACTATTTTTGGGACGAACACAGTCACTGTTAGAGAGTGTGGCACTGGGCGGAGTGGAATGACCTGCATGAATTTCCATGGGCGGCGGTTCACGAGCCTGAGTATTCTTGGTTCGATTCCGATTCCGGCGCGAAGCAAAGGGCCTGGAATGGTTGTGAGTGTCCGTTTGGAGCTTTTTCTGGCAAACACTTTGAACATGTCGTTTTTTAATACAGAAAAAGCAAATAGCTTGGCGTGACGGGAAATTCTCATGCGAATGTCTAGTTGCACACTGTGGACATGATTTCACTGCATTTGCTTGCTTGCGCGGCACACATAGCGGAGAGCTTGGCGGCAGCTGCGCAGATGGGCGCGAGGGCTGTTTACTGTTCCGTGCAGCTCGCCCGGCGGGCCGGTTAATGTGACACACGGCTGGCGAAGTTTCAAATGATTCCTGAGCAAAGTCAAGTGTGTCCTGCCTATCCAATATGTCTATCACTTGTTGAAGGGAGGGATTGACTAGTTTCAATATCTGTTCCCTTATACGAAGATCAGAAACGTTCTGTGCAATTGCATCACGTACCATAGTATCTGAATAAGGGAGTCCACATTCACACTCAAAAGCACAATCCCTAGTAAGGCCTTGCAAAGTTGCAACCCACTCCCGATTAGTTTGACCAGCCGAACGTTTTGTACGAAAGAACGTATACCTTTTTGTAACGACATTGACTGATTCTTTGAAATATGCATCTAATGCCGACAAAATTTCTTCGTAGGACAGAGTTGCTACGTCGCGTCGGGGAAACAATTTCACTATCACACAGTACGTGGACATGCCGACACAAGAAATCAAAAAAGGCTGCCGCTCATAACCTTGAATTCTGTAGGCGGCGAGATGGAATCCAAATTGGCATGACCACTCCGTCCAGCTTTCCAGTGCAGCATCAAAAGGACGAAAAGGTGGTGCAACTGCGTGTTGTGGCTGTGGTAGCGGTGGAGCGGCGGCTGCCGCAACGTTTTGCATTGCACGTTGACTCTGGACGAGCTGTCCAAGGGCATCCAATAAGGTCTGCATCTGCTGATTCTCAAAGCGATAAAATTCGGACAGTACATCTGGCGATTGTGGCGAAGCCATGACACAAGTAATTTAAGCAAGTATAAAGAAGAAGACCGGTTTTACACTCGTCGCCATATAATGTGTTAACAGAAGAGCCAACACCGTGTTGCTGGAGGAGGCCGAAATGCACGTGTTTAAGCTCACGCAAACTGGCGTGAGGTCTGGAACAGGACAATGTAATTAATATAGCCAATAAGGCACGTTGCTGCTGGAATACTTAACTTTAATCCATAATTGGTGTACATCGCTCTTGACGGTGCATGTTTTACGATCTCAATATTAACTGGTAAAGGCGCCTTGCTAGGTCGTAGCAAATGACGTAGCTGAAGGCTATGCTAACTATCGTCTCGGCAAATGAGAGCGTATTTGTCAGTGAACCATTCCTAGCAACGTCGGCTGTACAACTGGGGCGAGTGCTATGACGTCTCTCTAGACCTGCCGTGTGGCGGCGCTCGGTCTGTAATCACTGACAGTGGCGATACGCGGATCCGACGTATACTTACGGACCGCGGCCGATTTAAAGGCTACCACCTAGCAAGTGTGGTGTCTGGCGGGGACACCACACTATCCGCCGTGCTATGGAGTGTAACTTAAGTCGATTATTTTGGATTTTAAGTGCATCAACAGAATCTTCTGCTTTGTGGCCGTTAACGTTCCGGTTACCTGCCCTGGCCGTTGACGAAAATTCCGGCAGAGTATTTTCCTCGTTGTGTTGTGGCTGTCCAGCATGGCGTGTAGTTTGACAGCCGAATGTGTAATTCGTTGTGAGCGCCGATAGCTTCTGCATTGTTCCGTTGAACTCCCTGTTGTGTGCAGGTCCGGTGGAGAGGAAGTTATCTTGTCACATGGTCCATTGACTGTCTGTCGGTTGGGTTGCCGTCGGATTGAGAATTGTTGGGCCTACTGCCTGTCTCATCTGAGCGAGCGTCAGTGTTTGAATTCCATACCGACTCTTAGAAAATTCTGAGCGCCGTTTGATGTACCGTCTTTTCTTATTTGTCCTTGTTGTTCGTTTATGTATGGCTTCTAGCCGATTTTAAATTAAAGCTGTTTTGCCCTTAAGGCGTATGACTGTTTGGGCCTTCAGCCTCATTTTAAGGAATGTTTTAAGATAAGGCCTTCTGCATTTTAAATCCAATTTCCTGTTATCAAGTCTTAAGTTATCGGCCTTCAGCCGATTTTAAATTAAAGTTGTTTTGCCCTTAAGGTGTGAGATTGAATGGCACCTTTAGCCGGGAATTAGGTCCTAAAATTAATGTTTGGCTTGCTCTGTTTTTAATATTTTCTTTACTCTCGTAATGTTTATCAAATGAATAAAGTAGTATGTTCGACTGCAACTGACAGTTACTCATTCAGGCCACTTTCCACAAATTAAACTGTCCTGTCCTGCGGTTATAGCAGGGGATCTCATAAACATCATTGGAAAAACACCTCCAGTGATACTGACAACTACTAAACAGAAGAATTTACGATCATGAAACTCTACCATACTGATTAATAGCAAAAAGGTTAAGTACAATAATAGAAACTATGTCAGTAGAATAAAAGGCCCAAACATTCTTTCTTTAAAGAAACTTTGATTTACAATCCAAAATAGCAGCATAATGCGCAAATAAGCACCATATAAGAAAATAACTATAACGGCAGATAATGGAGGTGCGCAAAGAACGCGAGAGAAATGTCCAGACAAAATTGATGTGAAATACCGCGTCCTGAATGATAGGCCGGCCGGAGTGGCCATGCGGTTCTAGGCGCTACAGTCTGGAACCGAGCGACCGCTACGGTCGCAGGTTCGAATGCTGCCTCGGGCATAGATGTGTGTGATGTCCTTAGGTTAGTTAGGTTTAATTAGTTCTAAGTTCTAGGCGACTGATGACCTGAGAAGTTAAGTCCCATAGTGCTCAGAGCCATTTGAACCATTTTTTGAACCTGAATGATACAAATAGTCAGTGAGAACCTTATTGAAATTAACAGATCTTAAATCTCCTAGTTTCGCCAGTTCAAAATCCAACAGTGCATCCAAGGAGCAAGATTAATAACCGTTCACACTTCCATAAACACATTTAAGGAAATAATCTAATGATTACTGTATCGGAAAATTACCGATTAACACTTCAGTAATTTATATGAGCTACAAATAAAACAATTAAAAGGACACACAATGATTAAGACACAAAGAAATACATCGACGTACTACATAACCCTGTCTTGAAATGGCGTAATGCGCCCGGCTGGCAATTCGGTCGAGCTCGGTGGTGGTGGTCAGTGTTTAACGACCCGTCGACAACGAGGTCATTAGAGACGGAGCGCAAGCTCGGGTTAGGGAAGGATTGGGAAGAAAATCGGCCGTGCCCTTTCAAAGGAACCATCCCGGCATTTGCCTGAAACGATTTAGGGAAATCACGGAAAACCTAAATCAGGATGGCCGGAGACGGGATTGAACCGTAGTCCTCCCGAATGCGGTCGAGCTCGGACTTGGCTCCATTATCGGCGCTGCACCTGCTCTATCAAGCGGGCAAATTTCACCCACGTCCACCAAAAAGAAACGAAAATGGCAGCCTAATTAACTGAGGACCGTTTACTATAGACCGAACGTCACCGCACGGCGGTCAAAGTTACAGCAGTAAGAAAAACAAGTAAATATGAGTAACTCTTCAATGAGTTAAAGAAGTCAAATCTGTGAAGCCTGCAAGACAGCCATAGTACAAACACAGTTTCAAATGAAGTTACCGAACAAGAAGTTCGACTCCCAACCACAAATTGCACCAATCTCGCGCCACGTGGTCGACGGGTGAACAAGTAACTGCCTCCGAGCGGAGCAATAAACTCCAAGCAAATATGTTCGGTTGGCTAACGAACCCCTGACTAACAGCGGATAGAACATAACCTTTTAAATAACATTACAGCCACGTAAAAGATAGTAGTAACAAACGCAAAACGAAGTCCTCACTGAGAGACTTGGTAATTAAGATGAAGAGGCCCCATTCTGACAAAGAATAAAGAAAAAGACAATCAAACTTGCTAGTAAAAACACCCAATAAGACAATAAATGAAACTTTGCTCTCCAGTAATAGCAAAAGCAAGGTGTGTCGCGTGAAATGAGCCCACTTGGTAACTTAGTATACAGAGTGATTCACGAAGATATGCAAATGTTTTAATATGTTATTCTACAAGTAAGACTAAAGAAAAGAGTTCACATAAACATAGGTCCGCAAACGTTTAGTTACGGAGTTACGGCTAGTAAAAGATTTTCCCTGAAATTTAGTAACTTCGCTAATGTGAAGCCATCGCAAAACTGTACGAGGTTAAAGTGAACCCCGGTTTCCACTTGATATTGATCTGGTGAATCTTTCAACATGACGGCACGCCTGCACATTTTACCAACGCCGTTACTACACATTTTAATGAACATTTTCCCCATAAATGAACTGGTCGTGGTGCTACACGCCTGTGGCCAACCAGACCGTCCGATTTAACACCAATGGATTTTTGCGTATGGGGATGGATGAAAGGCATTGTGTATGAGGTCAAAGTCAATACACATGAGGCATTACTTGCTCCCATTATGAATGCAATAGACGAAACTAAGAACAACCTTGTGAAACTGAAACGAGCAACAAAATCTGTTCATATACGTGTAGCTAAATGCATTCAACTCGGTGGAGATACTTTTGAACATTTATTGAGAATGTATTGAGAAATTGAATGCACACTGTACAACTTCCTTAACACTGAGCTTTGTTTTTTCCGGTTTAACATGAATTCACGTGTGTTACGGTATTAATAAAAGCAGATTATCTGACACATTCATATAGTTTCAGTTAACGTTATTAGCATCATTTTTCCAAAAATTAAATTCTCTACATCTTCTGTTGAGAACTTTGTGCTATTGTCGGGAATTAAAGAAACAAATTGGGCCAAGTAGTTAATAAATTAAAAATTTTACGATATTGCTTCTTTGCTTTTCTGGATGTCCTGGAAAACTACTGCAGATGCAGGGCTGGGGGCATGTTTTATTAGATTCACCAAACAACAAAATAAATGGAAATCGTGCTTTACTTTAACTTCGTACAGTTTTTTGATGGCTTCATATTAGCAAAGTTGCTAAATATCAGTCAAAACCTTTTATTACAAATAACTCCGTAACTAAACATTTGCGGATCTATGTTTATATGTCTTTTAGGTGTAGCATAACGTAATAAAATATTTCCATATCTCCGTGAATCACCCTCTATAAACGCGCATCGCCACAGATCGGAAGCCTTACAGCAGCCAACTAGGAGGCTGAGACTGAGCTTCGCAAATAAAAGTTCAATAAAGAAACAAATTCAGTGGTGTTATAAGAGTGCATACGTAGCTCTCCTGCCTACAGGCAGAAGCGAGATTAATAACTAGAAGTGTGATGTGGAACTGGACGTGAGCCTCGAACAAACAACCAGTAAACAACCGAATTAAATAGTCACAGTAATGGTACAGTAAATGGCAATTACAGCTATGGTTAGTGCCGATTCTCGGCACACTGGCATCCGACAAAACCTAATCGGAAGGTCACCAGACATATCAGTAAAACGACCCAGCAAGGACATCGTGTAGCCAGCATACAGCCTCAACACAGCGGCAGTCGGCAGCCTGCCTCCAGGTACGGCCGGTCGCTGAAGCTCGCAACACGTTCCTTCCCTCAGCATAGCGCGCGCGAAATATCATGGCCGCTAGACGCGCGGTAGGCTGGGGAAGCGTGGGGAGAGCGGCAGTGGTGGGGGGTCGCTCAGAGCGCTGTGGGAGAAAAGTCGAGAGCAGGACGAGCAAGTGCCGCTCTAAACTGAATTCTACGCACACATTTTTTTGTAAATAGTACGTGGGGCCCGGTTCTAGGCACTTCAGTCCGGAACCGCGCGACTGCTATGGTCGCAGGTTCGAATCCTGCCTCGGGCAGGAACTTGCGACCGTAGCAGCAGCGTGGTTCCTGTCTGAACCGCTTAGAACCGCTCGGTCACAGCGGCCGGCGGTTCGCAATCCAGGATTCCCCCTGTGCGTTTCTTCCCTGTGTCGCTGCTACGCTCAGAGCAGACATCAAGGGACCATCAGTTCAGTACTGGAGGGTAAAATGGTTCAAATGGGTCTGAGCACTATGGGACTTAACATCTATGGTCATCAGTCCCCTAGAACTTAGAACTACTTAAACCTAACTAACCTAAGGACATCACACACATCCATGCTCAAGGCAGGATTCGAACCTGCGACCGTAGCGGTCACGCGGTTCCAGACTGGAGCGCCTAGAACCACACTGCCTCATCGGCCGGCTACTGGAGGGAAAAAATCGCAGAGGAAGACCAAGAGATGAATGTAGGATGCAAACTCAGAAGGAAGTCGGATGCAGTAGTTACTCGGAGATGAAGAGGCTCGTACAGGATAGAGTAGCATAGAGAGCTGACTCAAGGCCACACCGGCAAAATCGTCATTATCACTGCACTACAGGCTTTAATTTTGTTAACTAACGTACCAGCCATCAGCTGCCGCCATACTCGCATCTACAGACCATCTATACAAGATTTAACTCACATTATATGTGCTCATTACGGGCACCGCTTTCAGTGCAACAGTCAATAAGAGGGCGCGACATGGGTGGAAGTACAACGATATCAGACCGCTTTGGAAATCTGTTTATTGTGTTGGGTGTGTTCAGGGACAAAGTAGTTCGTTGGGACTACATTAAGCAGATGATCTGTCTGCATGTTCTAACATGCCTGTTCCTTAATGCAACTGTCATGTATTGTGAACCTAAACTGGGAGTCATGCTCTGTCCATTGATACGTGTCAGGTTTCGTAATGTACTGCAGTTTTCTTCTGAAACACCAAAGCTGTTTATGAATAACACTATACCGGATCACTTGTTTCTTCCATTTGTTCTCGTATCACGTTAAAAGTTCCATTCCCCTGTAGAGGGCTTCATGGCACTTTTCCCACCTATTCGGTCTCCGCACGTAACAAAACTATAACTTTTTATTCTACAACGACATTTCTCTTGGAAGAGTCGAAACCCAAGTACAGCATGCGCGTAAACACTACACCTAACATCACAATCAGTACTACGTTCTGATGCTGACTATTGTTCCACTGTATGCAGCAGAAACTGTCGTCTTAGAAAGATGGATGCATTCGTTAATGGTACCATGAGGTTACTTTTCTGTTTTCTCGAATATCACCACTCTTCTACTTCTCTCTCTCTCTCTCTCTATTCGTTTAGTCGGTTCCGACTCTTCGTGACCCCATGAACCAAATCACGCCACTTTTTCCTGTCTTGCACTTTCTCCCGTAGACCTTCCAGGTTGGAACACATTGCTTCTGTGATGCCATCGATCCATCTCATCCTCTGACGTCCTCTTCTTCTAGTTCCTCCAATCTTCCCCAGCATTAATGTTTCTTCCAGCGAGGCATGCCTTCGCATTGTGTGTCCAAAATAGGTCAGCTTTTGTTTTAAGATTAGACCTTCCAGGGAGAAATCTGGTTTAATTTGCTCCAATATTGATCTGTTGGTTCTCTTTGCAGTCCATGGAACTCTAAGAAGTTTCCTCCAACACCACAATTCGAAGGAGTCAATTCTTCGCCGTTCAGCCTTTCTAATGGTCCAGGTCACACATCCATACATCACAACTGGAAAGACCATAGCCCTCACAATACGGATCTTTGTTGCTAGTGTTATATCTCTGGACCTTATAACCTTGTCAAGGTTTGACATCGCCTGTCTACCGAGCAACAGGCATCTCCGGATTTCATGGCTGCAGTCACCGTCAGCAGAGATCTGGGAACCGAGATAACTGAATGTGGTCACTACCTCCATGGTTTCTCCTGCTATATCCCACGAATTGGTAGGTGTAGTTGCCATAATTTTCGTTTTCTTCACATTCAGCATAAGACCAGCCTTTTCACTTTCGTCTTTCACCTTCAGTAAGAGTGTTCTCAATTCTTCTTCACAATCTGCCAACAGGATCGTATCATCCGCGTACCTGAGGTTGTTTACAATTATTCCAGCTATTTTAATTCCTGTTTCTCCTTCATCTAGCCTCGCATTCCTCATGACATGTTCTGCATACAGATTGAATAAGTACGGTGACAGTATGCAGCCTTGCCGGACCCCTTTCTGAATCTTTATCCATTTCGTTGCTCCATACATAGTTCTCACCGTGGCTTCTTGGTCAAGGTATAAACTCCGTATCAGATGAATGAGGTGATCTGGGACACCCATGTTTTTCAGTACGTTCCATAATTTGTAGTGATCGACACAGTCAAAGGCTTTGGGATAGTCAATAAAGCAGAGGTACACATCTTTCTGGAATTCTCTTCTACTTAAGTGGAAACTATAGATGACTGAAGAGTGTAACAAGATCAGCCACGTCTCGGCCTACAAAGATCTGGCAATAAATAATACCTGACCTCCTTGCACACTTAAATCTAGGAAACCTATGTGAAACCACACTCCGCCGACATAATACTTGCAAGAACAATTGAGATCGGAATGGGCATCCCTTCGAGGAGCTACATGGTTTACACACACCCAAACACGTCACTTCCAGAAATTCACCTGCTACGAAGTCTTGGAGCCGCCTAAAGAGATTCAGAAAATGGGCATGCCAAATCGGAAGCTATGCTCTTAACGTGGAAAACGGCTGAAAATCGTCAGCGTGTCTTTGGCGCTCGAGAACAAACAGTACAGCACATACTGACGGATAGCACCTGGAGAAGATCCGAAGTGACGTGGGCCGATTTGTTAATATACGAATTTAACTATGTGTATAGACAGTTGCCGGCCGAAGTGGCCGTGCGGTTAAAGGCGCTGCAGTCTGGAACCGCAAGACCGCTACGGTCGCAGGTTCGAATCCTGCCTCGGGCATGGATGTTTGTGACGTCCTTAGGTTAGTTAGGTTTAACTAGTTCTAAGTTCTAGGGGACTAATGACCTCAGCAGTTGAGTCCCATAGTGCTCAGAGCCATTTGAACCAATTTGTATAGACAGTTCATCAATCCCGGGAACCGGAAACCTCGACGATTTTTGTCTGTTTCTCAATATCCCTACTGGCATGATATCAAAATATGCGACATAAATGACCGTATGTTTTGATTGCGTTGTGACATAGAAGCTTAAATTTTTTATATAATCAAGGGTCAGTAGAATTTAGGATGTTATACGAATTTCATCGCAAAATGTCCACCCGTTCCTAATAAATACGGGTTTTAACCCACGGACAAACAGGCAGTCGGCTAACATGACAAATTTTTTTTCGTATGACACATTTAAAGATTAACCATTATCGGTTTTTTTTCCTTTACTTGTGCAGTAAAACCCGGCTTCCTGCCAAATTTCATAATTCTGGACCAATGGGAAGCAACCTATAGAATTTCATGACTAAGTTTGCGAGTACCAAAATACATTGATGAGTCATGGCATAGTGATGACCTGCTTGATAGCTTGTTTGTCCGTCTTTAGAACGAAATACATCACTGATTCTGCGCATCAGGGGTTCGAAACTTGGTGGAGGTATGTGGCTTTAGATGTTTACACACAGGTCATGTTATACGCGTGACTAATGGAATGCTAATTTGCGTACGTTGTGATGGCTCCCCATAGCGCCCCAAATAGGTTTCATAGGATTTTACAGCAGGTGAATTTGGTCGCTGAGACATCAACGTGAGTTCAGTATTTTTCTCCTGAAACCATAGTTGGACGGTTCATGGACAGTTATACTGTTTAAAGATGACAACGTCTTCGGGGAACACATTTAGCATGTAGGGATATAGAGGTGGTTCGCAGGTGTCAGCGTCTCTTAGATTACGACAACAGATCCCATTCAAGGACAGGAGAATGTCTCCCATAGCATAATGCTGCTGCCACCAGCCTGCGTCAGCGGCGCGCCTCACTTTCCGAGCCTCCGTTTACGTCGACGATGGCGTTTGTGGAGACGATCATCGACCTAGTGTAGGAAAAATGTGATTCACCCGAAGAGCCGACGGTCGAGTCCCGATGGTTCCGTGCCCATTGCAATCGTAATTGATGATGCGTTGGGTCAACATGTGAACACGTAGGGGTGGTCTGCTGCGGAGTTTCCCCTTCAACACTGTACGATAAACAGTGTGTGCTCCGAAACATTTGTGCTATCACCAGTATTGTGCTCTTTCGTCAGAGATCCGACAGATCACCATCTATGCTACTTTAAAGAGCAAACAAGGCTCCGAATCCCATTTTTGTGAGGAGTCGTTAACGTCCAACCGTTTAACGCCTAGTGGTAGTTTCACTGTCATTCTACCCCTTTCCGTAGATTCTCACAACAGTAGCACGTCGACATTCGACCAGCTTCACCGTTTTTGAGATTCTCGTTGACAAGCTCTGCATAATCTGCCTTTGCCAAAGTCGGTTATCTCAATGGATTTTCCCATTTGCAGCCCGTATCTTCGCTAGGGTGATCCCCGTCCGTGTCTGCTCTGCTTACATACATTTTGTTACCGCATCAGGTGCACGGTACGCCGCCAGCTGGCATCCAACGTCGCGGTGAGGAGCGATTATAATATTTTGGCTTATCAGTGTATATGACATAAATTGCCGTATCTTTTGAATGCGTTCATTTGGGTCATTAAAGGTTGTATACCGCCAAGGGCCCATAGTATATGACATAAATTTCAACTTGATACATCCACCCATTGCTGAGAAAAGGGTTCAAATGGTTCAAATGGCTCCGAGCACTACGGGACTTAACTTCTGAGGTCATCAGTTCCCTAGAACTTAGAACTACTTAAACCTAACTTACCTAAGAACCCGAGGCAGGATTCGATCCTGCGACCATAGCGGTCACGCGGTTCCAGGCTGTAGCGCCTAGAACCGCTCGGCCACACCGGCCGGCTGAGAAAAGGGGTCATAAAGACGGACGCACAGACAGTTGGTAATTTGGGCACCACTTCCGTGACTTGATGCGCCCTACAGAGTTACCTGGAATGTGAATCACGGGTGGATTCTGGTGACTCGCCACATCGATGAGAGGTGAAGGCTGTGTTTAAACGGAGACCGAAAAAATCTGTGGTCAAATCGAGATTCAATCCGGCAACCTGGCGCTTTACCGCTAGACCACCAGTGTAGACGTGTATGTAGGTAGTTTATCTATAGAAATGATTCGCAGCCTATCTGAGGGCATTATCCCAGAGCGCATCAGTAATTTTACCGCCAGTTTCGGAACCACTGATGAGTGAGTTTGCGAGTATCAAAAGATGATTGCATTGATTTTGAAGCTTAAATTCTGTACAGCGCCAGTTGACCATAGAGCTCAGTAAGTGAGATGAATTTCAACTTTATACGTCCACCAATTACTAACGGAAAGGGGTTTTGACAGTCGAACAGACACAAGACTGACATGCAGACAGACAGAGAGACGAACATGAAAATGAACTTTTGATGTTTACGATTTCACCGACTGAATTACGGAACCCTAGTAATGAAGTGTGGTAAAAAACCTAGTTTTTAATTCACGTTTAAATACTGAAATTGCCGTTAAACATTAAATTGAATGCTGTACAAACAAAATAAGTGTTTGATATTTGAATGCACGAGACTGCTGCTTACCTCTTTCTGTGGGGACGCGCACAGTGTGTTTATTGGCCCCTGCAGACGCCGCAGCCCGTGCTGCTACTGTGCTGTCGCGCCGCTGCCCGCTCTGCCCAGGGCGATCCGGCAGAGCAGCGAGGCGCGCGCCGGCCGAGTGTCGCCTGGAGGAAGCGGCGCCGCTACTCACCAAGTCCGCCCTAAGTCTCGGCGCAACTTTGCCGCCCTTCCGTAACGGACACGGCGAGCTTCTCCGAGTAACTCCGCCGATTTCTGGGACACGCCTTCAACTTGCTACTTCTCGGCTTCGTATTCCTCTCCCCTGCACTTGGCGAAAGTTGCGTCCTACGTACCTCAAAATTTGTTACTGGCGTCAAAGAATCAACTTTTACGGCACGCCACAAAGTTAATCCTATTGATGTACACCAGGGTCCATTCAGCTCTTCAGATTTCCTCTCTGTCTCTTTTTCGAATTGCTTGTATTCTGTCTCACACGCCAGTACGCCTTCTACTTATGTACGCTGGCGCGCAGAACTTAAGGACGAAAGTGATTTTCACATGATGTGTCACTCTCAAGTAACATAACTCGATGAAACTTGGACTGTACATACAAAGAACTGTTGCAGTATAGTGGAGTACAGCACAGAAGGTAAAAGAAAGAAATACGCAGTGGGACAAAGTGAAATGACAGTTTTATTCAACGACAATAATTACACTGAAGCCATCGCGATTCATGACGACCACCTGGACATTACAAACGGCTGGACATAGTTCTTAATAAAGTTTGCGATCGCCATCGACGGCACTGCACGCCCTGCAGCATACTCCATGCTGGCCACAAAGTTGCTACTGAGTTGTTGTGGTAGGGCGTTTCGCTCGCCCACCAGCGCGGTTGGCACCTATTGGATGGTTGTTGGTGAATGTGGATGTGCTGCAATGCGTCTCCCCAACCCCACAAGTGCTCGATGAGGTTCAAGTCCGAGAACCGGCACTTTGTGACGGTTCGCGCTGCTCGCCCCGTCGGAGGTTCGAGTCATCAATCGGGCAAGGGTGTGTGTGTGCTGTGTTTATAGTAAGTTGGTTTAAGTTAGATTACATTGTATGTTAGCCTACGGACCGATGACCTCAGCAGTTCGGTCCCACAGGAACTTACCACAAATTTTTATTTTCTTTCGAAGGAATGGACAGGCCAGTCCATTTGCAGAATATCCTCTCGTTCCAAGAGCTGTTCCATCTGCGCTTTTCGATGCTGTCGTGCGTTGCCCTCCTTAATAATTAAACCCGGGGATATGCGTCATTGCAAAGACACTCATGGGAAAGAAGCACAGGTTACAGTAACGTTGACCGGTAAGTGAACAGTGTTGAAAGATTTGGGTGTGAATGAACCCATGGAGCACTATGACCCTCCAACCACAATACGTAGACCAGCAAAACCATCTTGTTCGACTATATCCACGGGTGAAATACGTGTTCCCAACCCCTCGCAGTCTGTGGGTGCTTCCAGAGTGATGGGTTTGATGGTTGCTTGCTATGGTGTGGGGAGCCGTAATGTTGCGTGAGCGAGGTGAGGTAGTGTTTAGCACGCTGGACTTACACTGGGAAAGACGACGTTCGAATACGCGTCCGATCATTTAACCTCATTTCCTTCAATCCCTCCAAGTGAATTCACGGATGTGTCTTTGACATCGCACGCATATATCATTCCCAGTACTTGAATTATTGCGAGCGTGTGGTCATTCTCTAACAATCTCGATGTCGACTGGACGTTAAACACGGTCTTCCTTCCTTATTTTCTAGAATTTTTCACGGGGCACACCGACCTCCAAAGCTTTTAACGTGGTACACCCACCACTCAACGTTTTTGTAACACTGCACTCATCCCTAAGCGTGTCTTTTCACGGCTCGAGTTGGACCTGACTCATTTCTATGTATGGCAATGCGCCACCTTATCAAAATGCACAGGTGGAGGAACTCTTGGAACGAGAGGATTTTAGGGACAGCACTTATCTGCCCGTTACCCTCAAATCCCATCCAGTACATGTGGGACGCGTTAGGGAGACTTTCTCCAGGACGTCGACATGCACCAAAGACCATTCAGCGCTTGCCAACCGCTCTGATGGAGGAATGGAACGCACCACGGCAAGAACTCCTTACCAAAGTTGTGGCCAGCATCGCGGTATGCGTTGCCCTCCTAGGCGATCACACACACAATAAAGAACCACGTCCCACATTTTGCAATGCCCAGGAGGCCATCATGTGTAGCTACTATCTTTGAACACATATATGTTCGTCTCATGGCGTATGTCTTCTCCTTATCGTCTTTATTATGCTGTAGCAGCTTTTTCTACGAATGCTCCAAGTTTCATTGAGCTGTGTTTCTTGGCAGTCACACATCATGTGCAAGTTACTTTTGTCCCTAAATTTTGCACAGCAGTGTAAATGCAGCGGTGATTGGAATCTAATAGAGAATGAACGTTCGATGGTGTTTCGTCCCTTATTGTCATTAAATCAGTAGAAACAACCCCGACCTGTACATCTGTTTATGTCTGAGGCATTAGTGGTAGAGCTCTGATGTGTATTGTATTTTGACAACATAAAATAAAATACAGCAGATATTATTAGACGAATACTACCATGATGATTGGGACGTGAAATTTACAATTCTTCAACAGTCACCAAGAGCGATCACAACAAAACGCAAACAGATGCTTGTACTTGTAGTTCACAAAGATTTATTGCACATACCCCCAAAAGAGTTTTACAAAATCTTTTAAGAATCCACCTTTCCAATAGCCACCAATAACAAGGCTAATCAAAGCGTTTATACAGTCTTTACATGAGTTCATAGAATGAAACAAGTTTAGATCCTTCCCTTTTAATTAAACAAGTAAACGGACCCCAATGAATATGAATTAAACGTAATTCGCCACAAAGGCAACAGAAATTTAGCGGGACAAAATGTCCACAGGTGCATTAAGCAACAGTACAGAAAACTTAATAACAACTTGTTAAAGAGCAATTCTAGCGATGGAAAGCTTAGTCCATTAAACAGATCAATGGGATTCCACTAATAAAATAATCACTATACCACAGAACTCACTCGTGGAATTCCTTCCAAGTATAACGCAAAATATGTGCAAAACAGTTATTTTAATAGTCACTTTAAATTCCATGCAATAACGGGCACACCCCGACGAATGAGCCACACAAATTCAAGAGAAACCAGGTACCAGGAACAGGGGACGTACCTTGGTGCAACTAGAACACCCTAACGAGAAAAGTCCCCAAATAATAGCGAGAGAAAAATACCCAACTTCCATTAAATACTGGGGCGAGCAGCGACATTTACAAGGTGCAGCTAAATAGCGTGGTGCGTCGCCAAAACGTAGCTGGCTGAGCTAACGACTTCCAAACAAAATTCGCCCAAGACGTCGCCCCCTGTATCGGTGAGTCCCGAATTGATTGTGCCCGCCGCTGTAAGTACACTGGAACAGATTTAAAACAAAACAAGGACAGACAATTAAACCAAAACAGACAACACAAATCACTTTAATTTCAAAGTTATAACCCCTTCAAATTTAGAAATAACACCCTCAACAGAAAGAAAATCTCAAATAAATGACGTGGAAAATTATTCACTTCTTACAGTTCAGAATTCAAAATTTTTACAGGCAGCCCCTACCATTTACGAGCATAAAGTCACGATAAGTTAACGGCCTGCCAAACCAGGAATTTTAAAACTATAATACAAGACACGAACGTCAAGGCCCTTTCAAACGGAGACCACAATATAAATCACAAGATACTTAAGTACATTAGAAACCCACCGTTTCACGAGCAATATAAAACATGGCCTGCGCACTTTGCTAGAATGACTCAAGCAGGTTCCACGCTACTCACGCTTAGTATTCCCGTCACTGGACAGTGTTTTATACTCTGAACACCACTAATCAATATATTTTTATATGAACCAAGAGTCAATTCCTTATTTCCGCCTCAGTGGCCATAATCAAACACTGTTTCCGGCTATGAACACGAATTACGATCAGATTGATCACCAATGCCACTTCAAAGAAAATAGCTGGTCCCCACCGTTAGTAGCAACAAGCGACGAGACTCGAAATAGCGTACATAGGCGCCCAGCATAAAGTCGTACTATTTACATCCTTGTTAGTACATTAGAGGCCATCACCACCAGTCCGGCGCTGACACACTTCTCAACGCTCCATGTAATGGTCACTGCGAGACTCCACAACGCAACCTATGCTCATATCACGAGAAAGCACGACCTCTAGCTCCAGGGAGCGGAAAATCAAGACTCACATCACCGAAAGCACCGCACTTAAATAGCGGCCAGAAGAGGACAATAAAAAAAAACCACACACATGCCAGAACAACGTGGATTGCTGCCCCAACTAGAAAGAGAATCATTCGAGCCAGCGATGCCACCACGGCTCAAAGATGATGATGTTCTGTTTGTTGGGCGCTCAACTGCGTGCTCATCAGCACCCGCACAAATGCCCGAATTTACACAGTCCAATTTCTACACGGTTCAAACTAGTCGCTGTCACGAGCGCTGATGATGAAGAAATGATGAGGACAGCACGAACACCCAGACCCCGTGCAGAGAAAATCCCCAACGTGGCCCTAAATCGAACCCGGGACCCCTTGAATCAGAGGCAGCAACTCTAGCCACTAGACCACGACCTGCGGACAGAACACTACCATGAGAGCGCCTTTGATTTACATAATAAAATATATTTTGTAGATGACACCCTTTCAGAAGCTATTGATTATTCCGGAAGTGAAAGTCTGCTGAAGAATCTTCAGACAGTGAAACAGAAAACAGAACTGAGTGTACTGTCCGAAGGAGAAATGATTACAATGGTGTATAAAACTTCCCGTTAGGAGATACTGCTCCGTTATTGGCAATATTGTGGCTCATATTTCATCCGTAGAAAGACCGCCCAAATACTGTCAAATCCCACACGCAAATATTCCGTATATTAGTACATCCGTATGTAGTTGAGAATATTTTTCCTTTCACCAATCCGTATGTCAAGGTTTCAGTTTGTGTAAATCCTCATTTATTGTGTTAGTACTATGTTGCAAGTGTTGCGAAAGATAGGTAACTAATCTGACAATCAAAAACGGCAAAGTGCTGAAAAATCTCTAACTGCTTCTCAGAGAATTATCCACGAAGAAGAACGAAGTAATTACAGGTACGCAAATCAGTATCAAACAAGAATTTCAGTGGTTATTCAAATAACTTCTGCATCATCATCTGCCCCAGACAATACCAGCATTCTAAGGACAGGAGAACATAATTACTGCACAAGAAATAAAAACAGGCCATATCACCCTCAACACTGCCACAGAAAGTTCCTAGCGTGTGGAAAAATGAATGAACGAAACTTGCCGGCAGATTAAAAATGTGGCCGCACTGGAATTAAAACCCAGTATACAGCCCACGCGGTCAGTGGTCTAAGAACAGCGAACCCTGCGCTGCAAAGTGAAAGACCTATTCTCGACTGTATGAGCGGTTTCGAACAGCAATACAAATAACTACCCTATTAACACTCCCTTTCTCATTTTTTGAATGAATATTTTTCTTTCATTTTGTTCTCTTCATGTTGAGATTATAAGGGTCTACTAAGATGTGGATTGGAATCTTCCTGGCAGATTAAAACTGTGTGCCGGACCCAGATTTAAGCTCTAGACGTTCCCCTTTCGGGGGCAAGTTCTCTACCATTTTTTTTTCTCGAATGAAAACAAACCCAAGACCAAGAATCGAACATGGACCAGTAGTTTGGTAGTAGATCATCTCACTGTGTGTGTATGGGGGGAGGGGGGAGGAGGGGTGGAGCATGTCTGCATGCAGTGTACGGTACAGCTTCCCTGCGTGGTGCCAGTTATTCGGCAGTGTGTTCCAGCTGGATATCCAGTAACGTACATCCTGACCCACATTGGGCCCATAAGGTCATAAAACCTATTATAAAATTTAAGAGGGTGTCTGTCAGGGCCTGGCGTTTTGTTGGGAGCACCGCACAACATACCCTCTCGCAGTTCTTCGAAAGTGACCTGCGACAAGAACGTACCATCATCTTGTGGGTTCCGAGAGACGGGTAGGTCGGACAGCACTTCCCTGACTCCTACATTCATGTTGTTCTCTCACTCGCAGAGAAGTGTTTATGACTGTGTGAAAGCTCGTACGATGTCCATTTGCGATTCAGCTCGTCGTCTTTCCTCCATCTCGAACTCCGTAATGAGCTGCCTCTTGCGTCTTCTCCTATCTTGACTGATATGGTGGACGGAAGGTTGTGCTCCACTAACATCAGTTGTCCTGGTTCGCATCCGCATACCCGCGAGACGTACGGCGGTGATACTCAGCAACCTTGCCTTGACGTGGTGTTTTGCCGATAGTCGTTCCGGTAACGGCGGTTGCACAGCCAGTTCGCGGAGCGCAGTGTAGTAGAAATCAGTGGTCGCAGTATACCAGCGTGCTCCATCTCGTCCATAGCTAGCTAAGGTTCAAAAATGGTTCAAATGGCTCGAAGCACTATGGGACTTAACATCTGAGGTCACCAGTCCCCTAGACTTAGAAACTACTTAAACCTAACTAACCTAAGGACATCACACACATCCACGCCCGAGGCAGGATTCGAACCTGCGACCGTAGCGGTAGCGCGGTTCCAGACTGTAGCGCCTTTAACCGCTCGGCCACCTCGGCCGGCAGCTAAGGTTCGGCACAAGGCGGGTTTGACACACCGTAACCACCACTGAAGTACGTAACCATAGGCGGGTAATAGCCCGTGATATTTGCTCCATGTGGACTCAACATCGCGACGCAAAATACAACAAGAAGGGCCTCAAAGAGTCCCCACGGACCTCTACTTCGTTGGACGCGTTGGCGCGGGAGGATGACAGTACACACATACGCTAGGTGATCCGTGAACACTGCCGGCCACACCTCAGGGTCGACAACTGTCGATCGCAGGCCGGGTGTGACGTAAGTTCGATCAAAACGGCTCGCGGAATGATTAGTAAAGTAGGTGTATGCCTTTCGGTCGCCGTGTTGTATGACCCAAGTATCCAACAAAGCCAAGTCCTTTACAAGTGCCTGAAGTGCTGCGCAGCTGGTATAATGCGGCACTTGGTCGGATGGTCTGAGCACGCAATTGAAATCGCCGCCTACAACAAATTGGTCGGCATTGCCCTGGAAGGCCAGAGCTATGTCTTCGGCAAAAGAGGTGCGGTGTTCTCTCCTGCTGTCGGTGCCGGAAGGAGCATACAGGTTCACCAGACGATTTGTTCCAACCGTGAGTACGACTCCCCGGGCCGACGGTAAATAGGATACATCAGTTGTCACAATATCTTCCCTCAGCCGAATAGCTGTATCTCCTCCAACCCCATCTGAAGGCATAGTGTAGGCGTCATATCCGTAGGTATCGATGCATAGTCGTGATAGGACTTCTTTAAGAAAAACAGCATCTGGATCTGCAACTCGTAACGTGTCTTGCAGCATACGCGTTTCGAGAGCAGAAGTAACACCGTTGACATTGATCGTGGCGAGGCGGTATGCATGTTCCATCAAGTCGAGGGGCGTGTCCATGGAATTACAGGTGACGAGTAGTCGTGGTGTGGACCGTCGTTAGGATGAAGAGATACGAAGCGACGGGTGTGGGTTATGCCGGGCTAGGCGTCTGTCACGGTCGACGTAGACGCTGCCAACGGCATCGGTGTATCGTCAGCGTCCTAAAACGCATCCCGCATCCCGATCTCCTGTGCCCAGTCTCCCAGTGACGTCGATACTAGAGTGCTGCAACGATCAGTGTTTGACCGGTCACGACTCGCCAGTTGACGGGGGACCGAGCCGCTCGTGTCCGGCCCCACACGACTCGGCTCGGTCACGTACTCGCCCCATGTCTGTTGTCCGGATTCCGGACACGCGGATAACCGAGCACGACCGGTCACCGCTGACGTCTCACCTCGCCTCGCCCCGGCTCGCTGCACTGTACTTTACAAATCAAACCTCTCTCTCTCTCTCTCTCTCTTTTAATACAAAAGTAACATTTCCAAGAGCGGGTACGTGACACAGCTAAATTCATAAAGCACCTGGAAAGTAAAATGATATTTCAATACAATTGCAGATAGAAGACGAGTCTCATTTCCAAACAAAAGAGATATTTTTCCTTTCATTTATAGGAAACATTAAATAAGTGCTTTCCCTGTAATCTAGAAGACAACCATCTTCATAAAGAAAGCATACAAAGAACATTAAACATTTACAGACGTAACTTGTCATACGTTTCAATTGTTTGCAACATAAACAAAAGTATAGTTATTGTTGATCAGCAGGAAATCACTAACGCGTTCCGGATTTAATTGGCTGCGGCAATTTGTTAGTAACATGCCGGCTTTACTAAAGCACCTTTCACTAGGTGCGCTTGTTGCTGGGATACATAAAATACGTCTTGCAACTGCAGCCAAACCTGGCAGATCTGTTTCATGTCTGCTCCACCACTTTAAGATGTCATCATCATCTCCGGGGTGCATTAAAATGTACAGATCTACTTCATCTGCTGCGGATGATCTGTTGTTCCTCCATTCCTTGAAACGAGCTCTCTTTCTGGGTGGTGATGACACAGTACTTGAAGGATTTATGATAATAAACAAAAGAGACAAGTAATACAGAACTGATATGGAAATCATCGAAACATTCCCGTAAGAGACCGATGACCTCGCTGTTTGGTCTCTCCCCCCAAACACCCCGACGCCCGTTCCCATAAAAACGAGATGTTTTACGTTAATGAAATATTATACGAGTCACAACATTCCCGTTTCTCTATGATACACTTTCCACTAACTATGCAAAACCGATTATGTTAATGATTGAATGTTGTACCTGCGTACGTAGCACACATTTGGCGCACATTGTTAAGAACTTCCTGCTTTTCACTTACTTCAAGCATATTGAGATAAGGGAAGGACGGCCAAAGAAACGATCTTTGAGAGGTTTCTTGCAACTGTGTTTCTTTAAATGAGTGGTTCCCGACTGGAAAAACAATAAAGTGGAGCAGTTTATGCACGATACGTACCCAGTAGACGCAATGTTTTCATCTACAACCAACAGAAATGTACTCCATACTTGGCTTTTTAGACCTTCCCGTTTCTTTAATGTGTAAACATTGGTTTCAATCTTACGTCTTACTACACTGGCTTCCTCGCGCTGCATGATTACAGAGAGAGACACACCATAAATAAGAAGCCCGTACTGGCTGCAGTGTCACACGGATAGTAACACGTGTAACGTGTTTGAAGTTACGTGCTACGTATTCGGTCACAGCTTCTATGCTCGGTCACTAGAACTAGTGCGGGTAGCCTATCCAGTTAGGGTCTGCTCGCCCCACCTCGTATTTTGTGCTCGCTTACTCGGTCATGCAGGACTCTAGTCGATACCACTGGGTCTCGAGAGGCAGATGTAGTCATGGGTGCATCCCCGGGGTCGGGGCTTCGGTGATCTCCCGCATCTCCACAGTACGCAGACCCACCGGTAGCGGTAGAAGACGTCGAACCGAGTGGTACGTTAGTATCGCCCGTGTCGGATCGGTTTATCGGCTGTTCTACTGCGTCGGTTGTTAAGCGCCACTTCCTTATGGAGCTTTGGCGATTTCTGTTCGCGCTGTCTTGCCCCTGAGTCTGACGCAGGGCATGAGGAGGCCGCGACAGCGTGTTCTTCAGCTTCCACCGCACCGTCGTCTTGCCGTTGTAGAGCTGCGCCTGGGATCGACGAGGGGGCAGCAGACGGAATCGGAGAATCGGAGCTGGAAGACGCTGGGGGCTCCTGACGAACTATTGCAAGGGCCTCCAACGCTTGCACCAATACAGAAGGGTCGTCATAGACAGCTGGCATCTCCCGTCTCGCCGCCACAACGAACGTAATCGGCATAGAGGTCGCTATCAACGGTTGAATCTGAACGGCTGAAGGCGTCTCCACGACACGACGTTGCAGGCATTCGGCACGCAAGTGTCTACCTGTCCACATCCGGAGCAGGTCCTCGGTTTGACCATAGTAAATAATTATCGCCCTGCAACCTGACCTGACACATCCCGTTACGTACAGGGTAAGTTTTGAAGATCTTCCATTTTTCGGTCGTATGGCCCAGGACTGTGCCATAGGATCGAAGAGCAAGGGTGACCAAATACACTGGAACTTCAAATGGTAGCTCAAACACGCGCACATTTTGTATTTCCAGTCCAGCACCTTCAACCGTTACCAAACCCATGTTTCCGGCAGACTGGCAGAACCTATAATCTTCCGACAAGCGTCTGAGAAGTTTGTCACAGGCCTCATCGTAAGTGAACTTAAGATATACAATGCCGGAGACGATGGACAAGTGGATACTTAGCAGATTTTTCGGGTCAACGTGTATTACGTCACGTAAAAATCTCTCTACTCCGTGAGTCTTGGGTACATAGCATCGAACTGCAGCTTCATCGTGGCTTTCCGATACGAAAGATCTATCGGATGTCAGGGACGTAACTATAATACCAAATACTAGCGCGTTGATTAGCCGTGTCCGGCGACTGGTCCCAGCGGAGGTTCGAGTCTTCCCTCGGGCATGGGTGTGGTTGTTTGTCCTTAGGATAATTTAGGTTACATAGTGTATAAGCTTAGGGACTGATGACCTTAGCAGTTAAGTCCCATAAGATTTCACACACACTAGCGCGTTGGCGCGGCAAACAACAACACACCCGAAAACGCGACACGGGGCGGCCGAGACGTACCACACCCCTCCACAGCCTAAGGCCGACTGAACGTTGAGGTTCATATTTCATCCGTAGAAAGATCGGCCAAGGACTGTCAAATCCCACATGCAAGTATTTCGTATATTAGTACATCCACCTGTAGTTGAGAATATTTTTCCTTTCACCTATCCGCATGTCAAGGTATGAGTCTGTGTAATTCCTCATATCTTGTGCCATTACTATGTTGCAAGTGTTGCGAAAGATAGGTAACTAATTTGAAGCATTAAAACGGCAAAGTGCTGAAAAATCCCTAACTGCCTCTCAGCCAGTTATTCACGAAGAAGAGCGAAGTAATTACAGGTACACAAATCATTATCAAACAAGAATTTCAATGGCTTTTCAAACTCCAGGTGTTTGAAAAAAAGTTCTGCGTCATCATCTGCCCCAGACATCACCAAGAGCGAGGATAAGTTCCATAATACCAGCATTCGAAGGAGAGGAGAACATAGTTAGTGCACAAGAAATAAAAACAAGCCATATCACCCTCAACATCACCGCAGCAAGTGGCTAGCGTGTGGAAAAATGAATGAACGAAACTCCCCGGCAGATTAAAAGTGTGGCCGCACTGGTATTAAAACACAGTGTACGGCCCACGCGGTCAGTGGTCTAAGAACAGCGAACCCTGCGCTGCAAAGTGAAACACCCATTCTTGACTGTATGAGCGGTTCGAACAGCAATACAAATAACTACCCTATTAACACTCCCTCTCTCATTTTTGAATGAAAGTGTTTTCTTTCATTTTGTTCTTAAGATGTTGGGATTATAAGAACCTACTAAGACGTGGACTGAAACTTCGTGGCAGATTAAAACCGTGTTCCGGACCGAGTCTCGAACTCGGGACCTTTGCCTTTCTCAGGCAAGTGCTCTACCAACTGAGATACCCAAGCAAAACTAACGCCCTGTCCTCACAATTTTACCTCCGCCAGTACCTCGTCTCCTACCTTCCAAACTTCACAGAAACGATCCTGCAAAACTTGCAAAACTAGCACAAGCGGGATAAAGAATATTGCGAAGGCATGACTTTGCCAAGGCCTGGGGGATGTTTCTAGAATAAGATTTTCACTCTGCAGCGGAGTGTGCGCTGAAATGAAACTTCCTGGCGTGTCTCCGGAAAATTCTTTCTTCCAAAACGTTGGTGATATTTCCCATCAGGAAGGCGTTTTAGTCAGTATGCTGCATCACACGTTGAAACGGTACAGTACCGCCCGACATTGAAAATAGGTACAACATTCTTCGTTATTCTTGTCAGAACAACATATTTTTTGAAATAATAACTGAATTTCACTTAATACACCGAAGCCGGATACCAGTGTCGGAAAGAAGGATAATTCATTTATTAAATTGATCACATGTGCACTCCCACAAAATAAATCCCTACATCCAATTTTGTGAGATACTTGAAATGAATGAATGTATGGAAGTCTGCTAACCGCAGATAGTGAATGTCCAATATATGATCATCTTTGAGATGGTCCTTTAGTCACCTTTGGTGGAACCAAAGAGATGAAATTTACCTGAGCTTTGAGCGCCTGAAATGTGGCTGGCCAATACGGTAGTATGGTGCTCCCCCACCTCGGCGGAGGTGCGAGATGACCTGAAGAACGGACGTTTCAGCACTCTGGCGCTGGATCTTGTTTTGGTAAGACCTGTCTTAAGTGTGCTCTGTAAAGACAAAAGAGTGGAGAGGATGGTATGCATGTGAAATACTTAAGAGTAGTTTGGAATAATTATTTATCTATTTCAGGAACTTTTGGGGGGAGAATTAAATGACAGGCAGGTAATATTAAGGGGATAGTAGTAATCTTCGGAAGTGACCAACGGTCACAATGAAACCACGTGTAGTACTAAGTTGATATACTTGCGAGTGCTAGTACTAAGTTGAAATACTTCGGAGTGCTAAAGTTAAGCTGAATTTCTGGCGTGTGCACTATAAGTTGGAAATATTTAAGAAATGGCGTGTGCAGTACTTGAAATTAGAGACGAGCACTTCCACGTGGTGAGTACTGTGTGGGTCTCAATCTGTGTATGAGACAAAGGATAAAGAGAAGTACTCGCGTGTGTGACGAATATGATCTTAATATTACTTTGCATGTTATGTTTCCGTGCCGGCCGAAGTGGCCGTGCGGTTAAAGGCGCTGCAGTCTGGAACCGCAAGACCGCTACGGTCGCAGGTTCGAATGCTGCCTCGGGCATGGATGTTTGTGATGTCCTTAGGTTAGTTAGGTTTAACTAGTTCTAAGTTCTAGGGGACTAATGACCTCAGCAGTTGAGTCCCATAGTGCTCAGAGCCATTTGAACCATTTTTTTTCCGTGTGACGCTAGATTCAAACCCTAACACTCTGAGAGAGAAACAAGGTGAGTCAGCCGTCTATCCAGCAACGCCACTTGGCTTGCATTGCACAAGAAGACGTGCATATATCCTCCAGGGTTCGTGGTAGGAAAGATGAATATGATCTTAATATTACCTTTGCGTGTTATGTTTCCGTGTGACGCTAGATTCAAACTCTTAATACTCTGAGAGAGAAGCAAGGTGAGTCAGCCGTCTATCCAGCAACGCCACTTGGCTTGCATTGCACGGGATGACGTGCATATATCCTCCAGAGTTCGTAGTAGGAAAGAAAAGTTACGAAGTGGGGCAGTGTCGTGTGAAACTGGGATGAATACTAATTGAAGTGGGGAAGCTGAAAGTGAAGTGTGACTATTCTTTGTGATTGTATTCTATGTTGCCAGTGTGATGTATTTCACGTAATTTATTTATGTGTGGTTTGCAAGGGAGAGTAGCAAGATAGGTTCAGAGACAGTGGGTTATGCATGTTGCTTTATGTACCGCTCGGTCTGGAGGAAATTTTCGTGATGATGGGCGTGAGAGTCGAGGTGTGAGATATAGCAAAAGATCCACCATCCTATCCAGAAAGTACACTGTAGCGTTAGATAATTACGAGACCATAAGGTAGAGAATCACCAATGTAAAGCCATGCCCACTGGGCGGAGTTTCTCATGAGTAACTGTTGTATAAAATGTAATTGTGCGTTTTGTTATCTTTGAATCATAATAGAATTTATCAGAATAAAAAAGATAGTGAAAAGAAAAAGATTGGTGGCCTTGTTCTTCGAATAGTGTCTAGTCATGATACCCAGAATTAAAATGTGTGCGCCATTCATATTCAGTGCGATGGCCACGTGTTGATCAAAGCTGTTGGGTAAGAAAGAAAATGTGGTATTGCCATTGCGTAGTGAACAATCAGAGTTGTGTAAATTACTAATAGTCAGATGTGCGTTATCCGTTTCCCTTGCGTAATATTCAAACAGGAGAATAATTTGTAGCTTAATTGTGAGTACTAGAGCTCATAATCAGTCATTGATGTTACTCCATAAATAAGAATAAATCCACTCGCTTGGCAGACCACTCATCTTGCAGGCCTGACTGCTTAATGCCACAGTATGAGCAAGGCATGAGGGTGCCTCTCAACGTAATCGAACGTGACCTATTCCACACGTTACGGCCCGTAGAAAAATCATCGCTCTTAAAGATATAAAGTTGTAGATACTGCAGATGGGCGTCACGTAGTGCGAGTAGTGTTTACACAGGAGGACCAACGGAATGGAGAGATACCAGAGAAGATGGCGTTACTTTAAATTAAGCTGTGACTTGCTTTGTCTGCTTAATAACAGTTCTTCATTTGACAAATTTTTAGATTTAATTATTTTGAAGAATCTTACAAAAACTTGTGAAGTAAATTTTTACGTGAAGCTGGGATCTTTTACTGCTCTTGCTGCTCATTCAGTGTCAGCTGACGCTGAAGTTCTCGACCCTCACAATGGTACGTGCATCGCCGTTGTCAGTGATGCTTTGTGTTGCTCTGCGGACTAGTAGGCAGGACATGCCTGTACCAGAAAAAGTCACTATGGGGATAGTCAACCAGCTCCACAGATGTTTTAAGTATTGAAAGAATACATGATGAGACGAAACCAATTAATCGAATAACTTAGGGAGACGACACATTTTGTGAGCGGTAACTGGAATTCTATGTTACGAAAAGAAAACGTGGGAGGAATAGTGGGTCGTGGACTGGGGGTAATGAATGAAAGATAAAGCACTCTGGTAGACTTTCGAGCAGAGGAAAATTTAATTAAGGCTAACACTTGGTTTCAGAATCAATAAAGAACGTTTTATACGTCGATAAGACCCAGGAAGTTTTCAGATACACTGCGCAACGAAATTAATGTATCACTTTTTTGAAATCCCGTAATTGTGTCCTTTTATCACACGTAAGTTAGAACTTTTGTTCAAAGTTGCGTACACCTTACTTCTGTAATGGTGCAAAAGCGTGGTGCACTACGAGGTCACCCTAGGATTCGGTGACATTTCAAACGGCAGGGTATCGACACATGTGAAAGAAAGGCCACAGCTCAGAAATTCCTGTGACGTGTAAGGTAGGTTAATTACGTCACGTTGGCATCAAATTTCACCACAGTTCTGTCCAACGGCCACCGTGGACGTGAGAAGGTCTTCAAGACCCATGCTATCCACATTTCGCCATTCTTTTCACGTTTCTACGATGGAGGTCACCCAGCTTTGAAATCAATCGGTTTTCTGAGGAGTGGTCGAAGAAAACGTTTCAGACACACTGCCGCTCAGAATCGACCCAAAAAGGCCTCAGAGAGTGGAACAAAGGATGTCAGTGAAACCATCCCTTGGGACGTTGATTTCAATACATTCCTCAGTCGTAAACGACGCTTCAGTTCAGTGAGCAACAGCTCGACATTTTTGATAACATTTCGACATTGCTGACACCCCCTGGGCGTTTCAACTCTCGTCTAAGGACATTGTGTGCCTCAACCTGATTGAACGTGAGCGCACGTCTTTGGAGTGTAGTCCACCGCAATTTTTTGTGCGATGCACATGGTGGAATTACAAGAAACTGTCAGAATGACAATCACTTAGCTTCACGGCTGCTGTAGCGCCTGAGAGTTAACCAAACGCTTCGACACCACTGAGGTGGGGTCTGCCTGTGTTCACGAGCTACAGCAACTGCAGGGCTGAATGGTTGACGAATTTTCTGACAAAAGACAAAAGCTTGGGAGATACGAAGAGTGTTGCCGATATGAATGGGTCCTAGAAGGAAACTTTGGCGTTTTATTCACGCACATGTTGATGTTGCACATCCACGTGGTTACGCCACAGGAAGGTGTGAAACAGGAGTGCTGCCAAGCATAAACACCCTTTGCTACTTCGAAACATACTCAAATTTCGTCGCGTGGATTTGAACGGTTCCTGGTCGCTACACACTGTACATGGTGGTCGCAACAAATTCTAAAGGGATGTTCTCACATGCTGTGGCCTGGAGCTCCATGATGTCCTTAGAATAGGATCGATACGCCCAGGTGTGTAGGCAGCAGTGTCGTATTTTGCCATGGACGTCGTCCTGGGAATCAATGCATCACTGGAAGTGGTTGTTGCATTGAAACTTTTTATGTCACCCCCTGAGGCTTTTTCGTGTCCGTCCTGAACGTTAGTGTGTCTGAAATCTTTTCCTCGGCCACCAATAGGAAAATCACGCGATTTTACCGCTGGTTGTCGCCATTCTGACCTTCACTGCAGAGGCGTGAAAAGGAGGTAAGAAACTGAGGTAAGAGCTGGTGTGCCGATCTGCCCATCGTGTGACACGTCCACAGCGGTGTTGATGACGATTGTGGTCAAATTTGGTGCCAATGTGATATGGTTAACCTATCCAACTTCTGAGCTGTGGCCTTTTCTTCAGCATATGTCGACACTTCGCCGTTTGAAGAGTCGACGATTTTGTGGGTGACGTAGCAGGGCGCCATGCTTTTGCATGGTTACAGAAGGATGTTGTCCGCAACATGCAGCCAAATTTCAATCTTATGAGCCGCAGTGGAAGACTATTAAGGGGTCTAAAAAAGTGATCATTTAATTGCGCTTAAGGGTGTAGATACATTATGTGAAGACAGGAACTGCGAAACATTTCCAAGGGTAGATGTGGACTCCAACGTAATTTATTGGTTGTTAACTGCAGAGGAGAATTGAAAGAACTGACGGAAGGTATTAAACTGAGGACGTGGAAACTAGCTAAGGTGAAAGAATCAGAGGTTACAGTGAGTTTAAAAGGGAGAATTAGGTAACGATTGGCTGAAACAGGGATAACGAATACAATACATGACGAACTGATACCCTTTTAAGATGAAATAGTAAAGAGAGAGAGAGGAGTAAATAGCCAAAAAGATAATGTTCAGTAGAAATCCTATGGTAACGCATATCACTGGATAAAGGAGAAATGATTTTAAGAAATGAGCAAATGGAGCAGGCGACAGCGGATACGGAAGTCTAAAAATGAGATTATCATCAAGTGCACAATAACAGAGCCGGTATGTTAGACGAGAATTACGAAAAATGGCTCTGAGCGCTATGGGACTTAACATCTGAGGTCATCAGTCCCCTAGAACTTAGAACTACTTAAACGTAACTAACCTAAGGACATCACTTACATCCATGCCCGAGGCAGGATTCGAACCTGCGATCGCGGTTAACGCGGTTCAAGACTGAAGCGCCTAGAACCGCTCGGCCACACCGGCCGGCGAGAATTACGATGTAGGAGCATGTGTAAGTAGGGGAAAACAGATACAGCCATAAGCAAAATGAAAGGCACATTTCGAGAGATGAGGAACAGATGTATGAATACCAAGAACTCAATTGACAAGGTAGTACGAAGGAAAGAAGGAAAAATTGCAAGGTGTAAGGCATGTATAGAAAGGTTTCATGAGAGAAACGAATTTGAAGGCAGTATTATGAAAACGGAAGAGGAAGTTCATGAAGATAAGTTGCGTGATATGATACTGCGAGAAGAATTCGACAGAGCATTGAAAGACCTAAGTCGAAAAAAACTTCCTCCAGTAGACTGAGATTCTTGGGTGACCCAGAAACGAGGAAACTATTCCAGCTGATGTACAAGATCTGTGCGACAGACGAAATAGCCTCATACTTCAAGAAGTAACAATTCCAAATGCAAATAAGGTTGGTGGCGACGCGTGTGAAGGTCACCGAACTGTCAGTATGACAAGGAATGGATGCGACCTACTTACACGAATTATTTGCAGAAGACATGAAGCCGACCTCGGAAAAGGTCAGTTTGTCTTACAGAAGTGTAGGAGCATGCGACGTAATAATGTCTCTAGGACTTCTCTTAGCAGATGTCTGAAGGAAGGAAAAATACACTTACAGCATTTCAATATTTAAAGAGTGTTTCTGATAATGGTGACTGGGTCACACTCTTTGAAATTTCGAGAGTGGCAGGGGTCAAATGCAAGAAGCGGAAGTTCATTTACAATTTGTACAGAACCCAGAATGGTGCTGTAAGCAGCTGAAGCAGTAGTTGAGAAGGGACCAAGAGGTGGACGTGGCCTACCCCCATGTTGTTCAATCTGTACACGGAGTAAGCAACGACGGAAACACTGGAAAAAGAGACGGAATTAAAGTTCAGGGAGAAGAATTAAAAACTTAGAGTTTCTTCTGACGATATGATAATTTTGTCAACGACAGGAGAGGGCTTGGAAGAGTTGGTGAATGGAGCAGCCGTCTTGGAAATTGGAAATTTGTGATAAGGTCTTATGGGACCAAACTGCTGCGTTCATTGGTCCCTAAGCCTAACACTACTTAATCTAACTTAAACTAATTTACGCTATAGGCAACACACACACCCATGCCCGAGGGAGAACTCGAACCTCCGACGTGGGGAGCCGCAGCGGACGTCTTGAAAGAAGGTCATGCTGAAGTGGTAAGATAAGGAAGCACGACACTGAAAGCAACAGATGCTGACTGGGCAGCAAAATAACTGATGGCGGCCGAAGGAAAAAATACATAACACGCAGACTAGCTACAGCATGAAAAGTGTTTCGGAAAAAGAGGAATGTTTTGACATCTAATCTCAATTTACCTGTTAGAAGGTCTTTCCTAAGTGTACTAATGTTGATTGAAAAATGAACTGCAAGCAGTTCCGACAAAAAGGAAATGGAAGCTACAGACGAATGCTGAGTATAACATGAGTAGATCGAGTAACTAATGAGGTGGTATCGAATCAGAATGAGAAAGAAAGAAATTTTTAGCACAACGTGCAAATCGACTAACAGAAGGGATTAGTCTACAGGACATACACTGAAGTATCAAGGAATCGACAGATTCAGTAGATAGTGCGTTGGGTTAATATTGTATAGGGAGGCCCAGGTATGAATACAATATGGAGCTTCAGTGGGTGTAGGTCGCAGTAGCTATTCGCAGATGAAGAGGCGTACAGGATAAGATATGCTGGAGAGATCATCAAACCGGTCTTAGGACTGTAGACCAAAACAAAACAAATGCTGAATTCACCTAACGTTTACGTAATACGACTGAATAGGATTACAAAACTTTAAATGAGAAAACCTTGTTGTCATTAAGTTGTTACTGCACCTATATAATCCATCATAGCTTTATACACTATTTATCCTGTTTTCGTTATATCGCAGTCAAATGGTTCAAATGGCTCTGAGCACTATGAAACTCAACTGCTGAGGTCATAAGTCCCCTAGAACTTAGAACTACTTAAACCTAACTAACCTAAGGACAACACACACATCCATGCCCGAGGCAGGATTCGAACCTGTGACTGTAGCGGTCGCGCAGTGCCAGACTGTAGCGCTTAGAACCGCTCGGCCACCAGCGGCTGGCTATCGCAGTCAGATTCCTGCTTTGTTAATCTCTAGCGTTTTGGTAACTGCTGTCTCCCCACTAGTTCACTCGAGACTTAAAAAGATTATTTGGAAGCATGTAGTCGGTGTTCGAAAGTCAGAACGAAGAACTCACATGATAACGTTGAATGCTCGTTCAATATGTAAAAGTGTTGACTCCATAGCGATACTTTTATCCACATTTTAAAAACTCTGACAAGATTTTCTGTATCATACTTAATCCTCAGATTCGGTTGCTTCTTAAGTTCACATCATATGGTCGCTTAGTACTGGAGAGAGTGAGAGGAAGATTGAAACCGGTTAATTCACTGCGAGCTTAAAAGCGGCAAACATTCGATACGCCACTATGGTTGTGGGTTACACCTTGATTCACTTGAATGCAACCATTGATGCGTCTGCTCAGCTCCCAGCAGACTCGTAAAGCCCCTTTCTCTCCACTTTCTATGTCCTACTAAGCAAACAAACAAGTGCTCAGGATCACACAGCTCACCAGCGGGTCATCACACAGACCTCTCGCTTTACTCAAAACTGCTTTAATCATCAAGCTTGGATGTTCTGAAAAACGTAGACATCAGGAAGTTTGTGTTAAAAATACTACTCTAACAGTTTTTATGTCTGCTGTATACTGACGAGTTCCTTCGTATCGTTTTTCCTTCCCCACATGCTCTCATTTTTCTCCAGATTACATTCAATTCAAACCCGCACCATAAACAATCCTGACAGATATTTTTTTGTTGTCATAAGTATTTTCAGTTCCTCTTGCAGACTGTCCCTCGTCAGCACCACTTACCACGGAGTTCTCACATTCCAAACGGTCAGTTTTTTTACTTCGTCTTATAATTGCCGTCAATGCAAAAATCACATTCATATCAGAATTTCATTCTATAAAGGGTGGTATCTACTCAGCTTATTATAGACAATAATTCCGTCCGAACAGGCCTTGGAAGGCTCAACGGTGCCGACCGACGGCCGTGTCATCATCAGCCCACAGGCGTCACCGGATGCTGACATGGAGGGTCATGGTGTCAGCACGCTGCTCTCCTAGCTATATGAGAGTTTACGAGACCGGAGCCGCTACTTCTCAATCAAGTAGCTCCTCAGTATGCCTCCCAAGGGCTGAGTGAACCCCTCTTGCCGTCAGCGCTAGGTAGAACGGATGGTCACCCATTCAACTGCTAGCCCAGCCCGACAGCGCCTAACTTCGGCATCTGACGGGAACCGGTGTTGCCACTGCGCCGAGGCCATTGGCATTACAGGCACTAAAGGCTTCAATAATTCTTGTAGTAAAGTAAAATCACAGTGAATAATTTCCGTGTACTAGCCTCGAATCTAAAAATCGTAGGGTGAAGCATGTATTTCTGCTAGATCCAGGATGCCTCGCTTTTGTTCGCACACCTATAGTTACCTAGTTTAAGTCAGTAGCTCAAATAGGTCTGTTTCTGTCTTCTCTACCCACTGGTAAATGATTACTTTCACAAAAGATTAACATATCTAATCTTAACGTATTCAGGCTACTTGTTTATTAAGTTTCGAAAGGTGCGAAATAGAAACCACAGTGAAATTCAAAAATGTTTTATTTGTAACTATTAGCTTTACCTTCCAGCTACCTCTGTACATAGTAGCCACTCTGACTTAAAAATCTGTCGTAGATTTGTACCAACTTTCCAGTAACCTGGTCACAGAAGGCAGCCGCCTGTGCTTTTAGCCAATTCTCTACACTGCTCTGCAGATCATTGTCTGTGCCAAAATGTAATCCTCATAGCCAGTGTTTCATGCGAGCAAAGAGAAGAAAATCAGAGGTGGACCAAGTCCGAGGTGTGTGGTGGTAGTCGAACGCTTCCCATTGAAAACGTTGCAGAAGAGTGATCATTGAAACTGTAGTATGTGGCCTAGAATTGTCATGAAAAAGAATATGCATGACGTTTACGTTATGCAGACTCCAGGAAACCTGGCAAAATCTCTCAGCATTTTTTGTCCAACTTTACGTGCTTCCTGTGCGCTCAGAACTGGAAACAACGACGTGAAGCGACCGGCGGGAATATTAAAGAGACTGACAACCACACTTTTGGAAAGCTTCATAGGATTTTCAGTGTGGTTTCCATTTCGCGATCGACTGAACCTTAATAAACGAATACCCCTCTGACAAAAGTCGTGGGATGTGTCCTAACCTGTCGGACCTCCTTTTGCAGACGAAGTGCAACAACTCAAGGTGGCGTGGACTGAAACAAGTCTTTGCAAGTCCCCTGCAGAAATACTGAGCCGCGCTGCCTTTATACCGTCCATTGTTGCGAAAGTCTTGCCGCTGCACGATTTTGTGCACGAACTGGCCTCTCGATTAGGTCCCGTAAGTGTCCGGTGGGATCCATGTAGGCTGATCTTGGTAGCCATATCATTCACTCCAACTGTCAAAGAAGTTGTTCAAACCAATCATCTTCAAACTGGTCACTAACAACTGTGGTCCGGTGACATGGCGCATCATCATCATCAGTTATCTGCTATATTAGCAGGTCCTTTGCCTCTCCATTTTCTGCGATCCATTGCTTCCTTCTTAAGGCTGCTGTATGTTGTACCGTCCATCATGTCATCCAGTATCTGGAATCTCTTCCTTCCTCGCTTCCTTTTCCTTTCTACATAACCTTCTAAAACTGTTTTTATCAGTCCGTCATTCTTTCTTAATATATGCCCAATCCAATTTCTTTTTCTTCTCTTTATTACATCTAGTAACTGCCTTTTCTCTCCCACTCTTCTCAGTACCTCTTCATTTTTTACTCTGTCCATCCAACTTATTCCTTCCATCTTCCGCCATGTCCAGATCTCAAAAGCCTCCAGCCTTTCTCTGTCTTTTTTCCTCATAGTCCATGTTTCAGCGCCATATAGAAGAACACTCCATACAAGACATTTTATGAGTCTCTTTCTGAGTTCTCTGTCCATACCGCTGCAGAAGATTCTCCTTTTCTTATAAAACGCCTCTTTTGCCATTGCTATCGTTGTTTTAATTTTAATTTAATGGCGCATAGTCATCCACAACAATTCCGTGGTTCTTTGGGAACAAGAAGTCAAGAATGGCTGCAGATGGTCACAAAGCAGACGAACATAACAATTTACAGTCAATGATCGGGGTCAGTGCGACCAGACGACGTAATACAGGGTGATTCAGAAAGAATACCACAACTTTAGGAATTTAAAACTCTGCAACGACAAAAGGCAGAGCTAAGCATTATCTGTCGGCGAATTGAGGGAGCTATAAAGTTTCATTTAGATGTACATTTGTTCGCTTGAGGCGCTGTTGACTAGGCGTCAGCGTCAGTTGATGCTAAGATGGCGACCGCTCAACAGAAAGCTTTTTGTGTTATTGAGTACGGCAGTTGTGAACCGACGACAGTTGTTCAGCGTGCATTTCGAACGAAGTATGGTGTTAAACCTCCTGATAGGTGGTGTATTAAACGTTGGTATAAACAGTTTACAGAGAATGGGTGTTTGTGCAAAGGGAAAAGTTCTGGACGGCCGAGAACGGGTGATGAAAATGTAGCACGCATCCAGCAAGCATTAGATCGCAGCCCAGGAAAATCGACTCGCAGAGCTAGCAGAGAGCTGCAAATTCCACAATCAACTGTGTGGGGAGTCCTACGAAAAAGGTTAGTTATGAATCCTTATCGTCTGAAATTGTTTCAAAGATTGTGTTTAGTGATGAAGTAACTTTCCACACTAACGGGAAAGTCAACCGTCACAATGTCTGTGTATGGGGCACTGAGAATCCGCGGGAAACAACTCAGTATGAACGTGACTCGCCTAAGGTGAACGTTTTCTGTGCCATTTCAGCCAATAAAGTTTTTGGTCCCTTTTTCTTCGAAGGTGCTACTGTAACTGGACTACAGTATCTGGAGATGTTAGAGAATTGGCTGTTCCCTCAGCTCGAACAAGAAGCACAACAATTCATATTTCAGCAGGATGGAGCGCCACCACATTGGCACTTATCTGTCCGTAACTACCTGAACGTCAACTACCTGAGGCGATGGATCGGCCGCCAGGCAGCCCTTACAGAGCACTTCATCACTGGCCTCCAAGAAGCCCTGATCTTACCCCCTGCGATTTTTTCTTATGGGGGTATGTTAAGGATATGGTGTTTCGGCCACCTCTCCCAGCCACCATTGATGATTTGAAACGAGAAATAACAGCAGCTATCCAAACTGTTACGCCTGATATGCTACAGAGAGTGTGGAACGAGTTGGAGTATCGGGTTAATATTGCTCGTGTGTCTGGAGGGGGCCATATTGAACATCTCTGAACTTGTTTTTGAGTGAAAAAAAACCTTTTTAAATACTCTTTGTAATGATGTATAACAGAAGGTTATATTATGTTTCTTTCATTAAATACACATTTTTAAAGTTGTGGTATTCTTTTTGAATCACCCTGTATATTCCATGTGAACACAACACATACCATTATGGACCTGCATTCAACTTGCATAGTGTCGGGTTAACAACTGGGGTCCGTTGTATCGCTGGGTTCTGCGCCTCACTGATAGCTACCATCAGCTCTTCTCAGCTGATATCGGGACCCATTTGACCAGGTCACGGTTTCCCGTTAGTCTAGGGTCCAACCAATACGGTCACGAGTCGAGGAGAGGCGATGCAGGCGATGTAGTGCTGCTAGCAAAGGCAGACGCGTCGGTCCTCTGCTGCCATAGCGCATTGATGCCAGATGTCACCGCACTGCCCCAACGGATACGTTCGTCGTACGTCCCACAAGGATTTCTGCTGTCATTTCAAGCACTGTTGTTTGTATGTTAGCGTTGACAATTCTTCGCAAACGCCGGTGCTCTCGGGCAGTAAGTGAAGGCCGTGAGCCACTGTGTTGAAGATGGTGAGAAGTAATGCCTCGTTTTTGAAATTCTCAGCACACTCTTCACAATGTGGATTTCGGAATATTGAATTCTCTACCGATTTCCGAAATGGAATTGCCCATGCATCTAGCTCCAACGACCGTTCCGTGTTCAAAGTCTGTTAATACTCGCAGTGCGGCCATCATAATGTCGGAAACATTTTCTGGGGCATCGATAGCAACGATGCCAAGGCACAGTTCCTCGAGTTGGCACTATGAGACAACGACGACAGCGCATTCTAGCCGGAGCGGGAGAGCACTACGAGCTCCGCGACAGATTCTGCCCATTTGATGAAGAGCAAACGGCCGGGACACTTCGCTTCAGCTTCGCACCTCTGTACAGGTTATGTATGCCTCTTTATATATATACAGGATCCAGTAAACCACTTTTACTTACGTGCAGTATTGACGTATTTTTCCTGCTCCTGCTCCTACCCACGCGCCCCTTCCAGGAGGGGTACAAAATTTGGCGACGAGGTTTCCCCTGTCTTTTCCTTTTTTTGCTCGCTACTGCTTTCTTTTTGTGCTAGCCTCAGTCTAAGACTTTCAGTTGTATAAAGCACGGCTTCGCCACAGGAACAGTCTTCGCTGTCCGATCTTGTATGTTTTCGGGCTCAGAAAATTACGCAGCTGCTGGCTACCATAAATGGATTGGCCACACTAAAAACTGCAGCTACTTCGGCGTCTCCAATGCCACCACCTATACCGACGCCATCGCCGACGCCACCGCCATTTCGTACCTTCAATCCTGACGTTGAACGCTGGCCAGAATACATCGCCCAGCTCGAGGCACACTTGGCAGCATACAACATACCAAGTACAGAGCCGCTTGCTTTTTTCATTGCCAACGTGGGTGTTGTGTTGCACCGTGTGCTCGTGAAATTGTTTCGCACCACCCGCCCAGAAACTAAAACTTACAATGAACTGATTGACGCTTTGAACTACCACGACCGTGATAGTGTAAATGTGGCAGCTGCACCCTACAAATTCTTTCGCCTCCGGCGTGGCCCTACTCAGTCCAATAAATCTTGGTTAGCGGACCTGCAGGGACTAACTTTTGATTATGACTTTAATTGCTCGTGTGGACGCTCATATGCGGACATAATGATTAGAGACACTATTGCGCAGAATGTGGCGGATCACAGCATTCACAAGCAAATCCTCAGATTTAAAAACCCGTCTTTGCAGGAAGTAGTGGACTTGCTAGACAGACAAGATACATTAGACATGGCTACTTCCGCGTTCCACGTGACCCCGGGTGTGTGTACTGTTCGCGCGGCACGTGCCCGTCCGCCTTGCCCAGCCAGTCACGTCGCGCCGCTCGCGTGTACGTAAACATGGTTCAAACTAGGCACCCACTAAGAAACTGAAATCATGTCCGAACTTTTTCGTGTCCACCTACGGGACAGTTGCCCATCCCGTCAACCACAGTGTTATTTTTGTAATAAGAAAGGACCCGTGCAAGCCGTGGTGTCACCGCCAGACACCACACTTGCTAGGTGGTGGCCTTTAAATCGGCCGCGGTCCGCTAGTATACGTCGGACCCGCGTGTCGCCACTGTCAGTGATTGCGGACCGAGCGCCGCCACACGGCAGGTCTAGAGAGACGTCCTAGCACTCGCCGCAGTTGTACAGCCGACTTTGCTAGCGATGCTACACTGACAAATACGCTCTCATTTGCCGAGACGATAGTTAGCATAGCCTTCAGCTACGTCATTTGCTACGACCTAGCAAGGCGCCATTACCAGTTTATATTGAGATTGTAATTAATGTATCAACAAGAGCGATGTTCTCGAGTTATGTATTAAAGTTAAGTATTCAAGCAACTACGTTCTTTTCTTGATAGGATAATTACTTTACCTTGTTCCAGACCTCACGCCAGTCTGCGTGAGATTAAACGCGTGCATTTCGGCCTCCTCTAGCAACACGGTGTTGGCTCTTCTGCCAACACATCACAAGCTGTGTGCTGTAAGAGAAACACTAATTCACGACTTGTCTCCCGTTCGCGTGACTCGCGTGGGCGTCACCGCAACGGAAACCGCCATAATTCACATCAGACTATGGACGTTAATGCCATTTATTCCAAGCCTTCTGATTAATGTGCTTCTACAGCTCGTCGTGTGAATCAAGTTTTGCCACACACTTCCTCTCGCATTCAGCGCGATGCGAGGAAACTTTTTGTGACTTTGAACACTAGTGGACGTTCTGTTCGCCTGCAGCTGGACACTGGTGCGTCAGTTTCTTTACTGAACAGATCGACGTATGACTTGCTTGGCTCGCCCCCGCTTCGTCGTTCACATTCCACATTTACTGGACAGGAAATATCAGTGCTTGGCGTGTGTAGTTTGCAGGCCACGCATGGTGCAACGACCCGAACAGTGTCTTTCCATGCGCTCCGCTCTAGTGATGCTACGAATATTTTTGGCATGGACGCGTTTTAATTTTTGTACTTTGCATCAACGCTAGTGACCATGAAGACAGTGTTGCCGCACTCTGCGATGATTGTGCTGAACTATTTTCTGATCGCCTTGGTTGTGCCACAGACGTTGCAGCGCACGTTGTAGTTAAAGGCAATGCCATGCCTATTTTCGGGCGCGCACGCCAGGTACCGCACGCACTGCGCGACGCCGTACCTGCAGAACTTCAACATTTGCAAGACATTGGTGTCATTGAATCTGTTTCTGCTTCGCCATGGGCTTCGCCTTTAGTGTGTGTGAAGAAACCAAACGGTCGTCTCTGTATTTGTGCTGACTTTAAGTCTACAGTAAATCCCCAGACAGTGGTAGCTACATTTTCCTTACCGCGTCCTGAAGACATTTTTGATAAGCTTGGTGCGGGAAAATTCTTTTCCCGATTGACTTGCGGGATGCATACTTTCAGATTCCGCTCGACGAACAGCGCTATTTTGTGATCCGCACTCACCTTGGATTGTTCAAGTTTCGCCGCCTTCCATTCGGTTGTGCTTCGGCTCCTGCTATTTTTCAGTCTTACTTGCAGCAGTTGTGTGCCACTGTCCCTGGTTGTTCCAATTATCTGGACGATATAGTTGTATTTGGTCGCACCCCTGACGAACATTTGCAAAATTTGCGTGCCTTATTTACTGTACTTCTTCAGGCAGGACTAAAGTGTAACAGAGACAAGTGCAAATTTTTTCAAACTGAGATTCAGTATTTAGGACATATGATTAACGGACATGGTATCCACCCCTCGCCGTCACATGTCAGTGCGATTAGAGACTTGCCAGCACCCAGGAACTTAAAAGATCTTCAGTGGGTGTTGGGCAAGTTTACATATTAAATTCGGTTTATACGAAATGCAGCGCAGATTGCAATGCCTTTGCATCGCCTTCGGCGTAAGAACGTTCCTTTCGCTTGGTCTTCCGAATGTGACGCTGCTTTCCACAAGCTCAAATCTGCTTTGTAGAGTGATCGCTTGTTGATTCCTTTCGATCCCTCCCAACGAGTTGTTTTGGCTGTCGATGCATCTTCTCACGGCATCGGAGCGGTTCTCTCGCTCCGCATTAATTCTGTCGATCTCCCGATCACTTTTGCGTCTATGTTGCTCAATTCCGCCCAGAAAAACTATTCTCAAATCGAGAAAGAAGCTTTAGCTATTGTCTATGGAGTGACTAAGTTTCATGATTTTTTTTACGATCGTAAGTTCTATTTGGTCACCGACCATAAGACTTTGAGGTCGTTGTTCCACCCGTCAAAGACAGTTCCGGCCCGTACTGCACAAAAGTTGCAACGTTGGTCTTTGTTTTTGTCTAACTACAATTACGTAACCTTGTTTCCCCCTACGGCCCAGCATGGCCAAGCTGATGCTTTGTCTTGTGTACCTACCGGTCCTGACGAAGTGTTTGATTCTTCCAAACTGTCCTGCATGTTTATTGATTCGCAAGATAAGGAATTAGCTGATTTTTTTCCAGTGGATTTTCGTCGCATTGCTTCCACGACAGCCATCGATGCTTCTTTGCAGATTCTTTTGCGGTTTCTTCGTACTCAATGGCCTCAATCAGATTCGTGGTCCACTTGCTCGAGGTTACTTTGCGCAACGTCACAGCTTGTCTGTACACCACAGTGTTATCCTGCTACGAACTGACAATGATCAGTCTCATGTGGTTGTACCTCGTTCCTTGCAGTCGGAAATTCTCCCCTTGCTGCACGCTGGTCATTGGGGCATAGTGTGGACGAAGCAATTAGAGCGTCGTCACTGCACTTGGTCGACATTGATAAACAAATTGAGAAATTGCTTGGCAACTGTCGATATTGCACGGAGCATCAATCTGCTCCCCGCCCGCGTTTCTTTGCGTGGCCGACTCCTACTGCGCCGTGGCAGCGCGTTCATATTGATTTAGCGGGTCCGTTCTGGGACACCCGCTGGTTGATAGCTATTGATGCGTACAGCAACTTTCCTGTCGTTGTCCCTATGTCTTCTACTACATCTGCGAGTACTGTATGGGCTTTGACGTCTATTTTCTGCATTGAAGCCAATTCGTGTCCTCAGAGTTTGAAGCGTTCTGTGCTGCTAATGGCATTCGCCGTCTGACATCAGCCCCGTTCGACCCCCAGTCAAACGGCGAGGCTGAACGCTTTGTGCGTACGTTTAAGTTGCAGATGAGCAATTGCGCGCCACGCAGTCTCCCGAGCGCGCTCTGGACTTTCCTAGCTTCCTATCGCTCTCAGCCGAGCGGCACCCGTCCCTCAGCGGAACTGCTACATGGCCGCGCCCATCGGTCGCCCCTGCAGCTATTGCACCAGCCGCCTCGTGCTCCAGCTGCTTCGCATCGTTCTGGCTTGGAGCCGCATGATTTGGTGCTCTATCGCGTTTTCTCTGGCAGGCAGCGCCGGGAGCAGGGGAGCATTCTTTGCCAGCCCACGGCCCGACCTCCGGCCGCCGGCGCCGCTACCGCCGCCGCCGCCGCCATGTTCCTCCACGGTGCCATTGTAAGTAGGCTGTTTAGGTTTTTTTATTGGTAACGCCACCTCTGTATGAAAATCACTGGCTGTGCTGTGTGCAGTCTGTGGCTGCTTTGCATTGTTGTAATACTCGCCATTGTAGTGTTAGGCAGCTGGCTGTGAACAGCGCGTAGCGTTGCGCAGTTGGAGGTGAGCCGCCAGCAGTGGTGGATGTGGGGAGAGAGATGGCGGAGTTTTGAAATTTGTCATGAACTGCTATATTTATATATGATGATATCAAGGTAAATACATTGTTTGTTCTCTATTAATATCTTTCATTTGCTAACTATCCCTATCAGTAGTTAGTGCCTTCCATAGTTCGAATCTTTTATTCAGCTGGCAGTAGTGGCGCTCGCTGTATTGCAGTAGCTTGAGCAGCGAAGATTTTTGTGAGGTAAGTGATTTGTGAAAGGTATAGTTTAATGTTAGTCAAGGCCATTAGTTTGTAGGGAATTTTGAAAGTCAGATTGCGTTGCGCTAACAAAATATTGTGTGTCAGTTTAAGGACAGTCGTGTATAATTGTTCAAAGGGGACGTTTCATATGTCGACCCTTAGCCGAGGATACCTCACTGGAATCTTCAGATTTTTTGTTGTAGTTTGTGTAATTAGTGTAGATTTTGTTGATTGCTAGCGCGTAATTGTAGAGAAAATCTCCTTTGTAGTTGCAGTCTTTCATTGTTGTACAGTAAAACAGTTGTGGTACGCATGTAGATTTGCACCAAGTATTTCGCAGCTGCAATTAACTAGATATTATTTTCAGTGCTATGTTAATGTGTTCTCTTATTTTTGATTTTCAAATTGTGTTTTTCTGTGTTGTCGTGTGAAATATTGTGACAATAATGGCGTGTGAAAAACGTAATACTAGGCTCCAAAGTAAACTGAGAAATGACAGTGAAGAAAGCAGTGTGTTAGCGCCACCGAGTAATGAATTAACTAATGTTCAAAGTAGTAATTTGGTAATTGTACATAGGGAAATGGAGCGGGCTGCAAACAATGGTGTAGACAGTGAAACAATTAGTGAACAGGGAAGCATTATCGATCGATCGGTCGGCAACAGCTCGCCTCAGGAATCCGAAATGACAGGACACAATCTTGCAAATACTGTAGATTCAGGTTTTGCGTCCTCACCCTTTTCTCAAATAAGTCAAGACACATTTTCAGCTATTCAAACTGCGAATATTGCCGGTTCAAATGTGTTGCCGAATAGCACTGAGGAACATGTTTCATACACCAGTGCATTGTTATTACAATTAATGCGACACAGTGGAACAAAATCTTAAAAAGTTAGACACAATGGAACAAAATCAGAGACAAACACAGCAACAGCTTCAAAAGTTAGACTCATTGGAACAAACTCTTGAACAAACGCGTGAAGATTTAACTACTGAGTTACATAACATTGAATCGAAATGTCAAAAAGTCTGTAATGACGTAAAAACTCAAATTTGTGAGCATTTTCAACCTATTTTTTTGGCGGCATGAAAATGCATTACAGAATCACGAAGCAGCCATAAAAGAACTGCAAATTATTGTTCATGAAAATCATGAGACCTTGCAAGCTAAATTTGACTCAGTTGCATCTACCGATTCGGTTATGCAACTTGCAAAAACTCAGGAAAACTTTAAGGACACAGTAGATACTCTGAAACTTGGTTCAGAAAAACACTGAAGAAATAAGTACACTATCGGAGAAAGTAGCCGAACTTTCGGATCAGGTCACTAACTTATCTACAAAGGTAGATGATGATCTGAATGACACAAGACCCGTAGCCTTCACTGACACAGAAGAGTATGAACAAATAAGAAAATTCAAACAAAATCAGAATCAAATTAATACACAACACCAAAGAGAAATCCGGGAAGTACAAGATCAGCTGACACAGGTAATACAAGAATTACGTATTTCAGAGGACACTCGCGCTCCAACACGGGAAGAGGGACTTAGAAACACGGAAAAGCCGCAAAATAATAACACAGGGCATTTCGGAAGTTATGAAAGAAATTGGCAATGTGCACCGAATTTTGAGATGGAACGGCCGACACGACCTAACAATGACCGATATGCGACTCGCCGACATGATGATTTTGACTATAAGCTGTTCATTACTACACGTAAATTCAAAACATTTAAGAATTCTGGCAACGACATTCATCCACAAGCGTGGCTCCATCAATTCTCTCATTGTTTTCCTCCCAACTGGTCATTAGAACACAGATTAGAATTTATGTGTGGCTACTTGGAGAATGAACCAGCTGTAAGAATGCGATCGGTCATTCACGACTGCCACAGTGAAGGAGAATTTTACCATGCCTTCCTCTCAGCATATTGGTCGCAAGCCACACAAGACCGAGTAAAACAAAGCATCATGATGATGAAACACTTTGAACAATCTGAATTTTCCAGTCTTGTCAAATATTTTGAAGACATGTTGCACAAGAATCAGTACCTGACAAACCCATACAGCTCCTCAGAACTCATCCGCATTTGCTTACTCAAATTGCCTGAACATTTACGACATATTATTTTAGCAGGACGTTGCAAAGAAGACATTGAGGCTTTTCAGGGACTGTTACAAGAACTGGAAATTGACACAGACAGTCGCCGGATGCGAAAACAGGAAAACAATCACTACAGGTCACATACGTCACAATTCCGTGATGACAGAAACAATAACTGGACACGAAAAGGCTATTCTTACAACGCAAATCGTGACCAAAACAGACACCACACATATGACAACCGCTGGCAGAGTAATAATAGTTACAGAGAAAGATCGCATTTCCAAAGTAGTGAATATGACAGAGACAATCAGAGAAACAGACAATATGGGAACCAAAATAATTATTATCAAGGGAGACAGAATAACTTCAGACGCAACAGTTCAGCGCGCAGTTACGATTCAGGGAGAAATTCTCCACCACTTAACCGACAAGAAAGAAACTACAGGAACTATCGACATGACAACAGATGATGTGATCGTAACGACAGACCTGAATTGCATCAGAACTGGCGGGATTCAATCAGAGCAGGGCCCTCTCGAGGAGGTGAATTTGTAGAAGTCAGGTCTCCAAATCCCAATAACGACGCGCGCCAACAAAGAGACAATAGGCAATGACTCACACCGCTGGCAGCCACAAGACGTTCTTATGACACTAAAGACGCAGCTGCCGTAGCTAGTAATTACGTAAAAATGGAAGACATTAGGGACATATTACTCCAGGAACACGACGTAAAACATAACAACATTGCATATCCTGTGATTCACATTACTGTAAATGACGTAAAATTTACGGCAGTTCTTGACTCTGGCAGTCCCATTTCAGTAATCAGTGAAACAGCCTTTAGCAAATGCAACAAATCGAACGAATGTCCCACACTTCCGTTACGTAAGACTAAATTACAAGGTGCAATCTTTGGAAAAAGTGTAGATGTACGCCAACAAACCAACTTAGAATTCTTTTGTCAAAGCCACAGCTTCTCTATGAGCTTTCATATTGTTCCATTATTGTCGACGGAAATTATATTGGGAGTAGACTTTTTGAATGAATGCAAAGCAATCTTAAACTTTCACGATGCTGAAATAAGTTTAGAGAAAGAAGGTAAGTCAATAGCTTTGAAATTTGAAGACTGGCTCTCAAACCATGATGAGGAAATTAATCGGCTTTACGTTCTGTTAGACAACAGTTCGGAATTTTCTACGGAACTAGACACTAACAATCACTCTGCAAGTACTGACAGGGATGACATCGACGGCATATTTGAAATTAATGAGTTAATTCAGAATAAAATTCAAACAATTGAGAATTGTAATGACACTGATAGGCAGGACCTTTTTGAGATTTTACAAGCACATTCCACAGTTTTTACTCACAAAACAGGAACAATCAAGGGATTTCAATACCAATTTCGTGTTAGACCATACGTAATTCCGGCGCATTATAGGGACCGTGTTAGAACAGAAATACAATCTATGCTTAATGAGGGCATTATTGAGCCTGCAGTAAGCTCATACAACAACCCATTACATGTTGTTGAAAAGAAAAATGGATCGATCAGGCTTGTTTTAGATTCGAGACAAATCAATACTATCATCATTCCTGAAACAGACAGGCCGCAGACGATGGAAGAACTTCTTCAAAATTTTAATGGTGTAAAAGTGTTGTCTTCCATTGATCTCAGATCCAGCTTTTATCAGATCGAACTTCATCCAGAATGTAGAAAATACACAGCTTTCCTTTGTTTCGGCGTTTGTTATCAGTTTCGGAAACTTCCCTTTGGTTTGAACATTTCTTCAGCAGCATTCATTCGCGGGCTAAATTCCATATTACCTGAGTTCTTAAAACGTCACATCACCTTATATGTGGACGATATTCTAATAGCAGAAGCTTCATGGGAACTACATAATCGCATCCTCAACAGTTTGTTACGTATTTTTGCAGAATCTGGAATTACAGTTAACTTGGAAAAGTCTGAATTCGGTAGGTCAAAGGTGAGGTTTTTGGGACATATTATTTCTTCTGAAGGCATTCAGCCGGATCCTGAAAAGTTAGAAGCAATCAGAGCCATTCCAGTTCCATCCACAAAAAGACAAGTCCGCAGTTTTCTAGGTCTCGTAAATTTTTACCGTCGTTTTCTGAATATGCAAATTCTTGTTACACCAAAACTTTGTTCTCTCACTGGAAAAAATACTATTTGGAACTGGGACGAACAAGCACAGTTGGAATTCAATTCTTTGAAAGAAGCGTTACTTCACGCGCCAATCTTAGCTCATCCAGATCTGTCACAAGATTTCTGCCTTAGCACGGATTCTTCTAAAGTCGGTCTTGGTGCCCATTTATTTCAAGAAGCCATAGAAAATGGCACTACCATTCAGAAAACCATTGCTTTTGCTAGCCGAGTGCTAACAAAATCTGAAAAAAATTATTCCGTTACTGAATTAGAAGCTTTAGCTATCGTTTGGGCATTTAACAAATTCCGTTTCTTTCTTTCTGGTAAGCACGTAAAAGTATACAGTGATCATCGTGCATTACAATTTCTTATGTCTTCAAAATTAAATCATGACAGGTTAAAACGTTGGGCATTGTTTCTGCAAGAATTCCGCTTCACAATAGTCTACATTCCCGGTAAGGAGAACATTGTTGCGGACGCACTGTCACGCGCACCGGCTGGGCTTGAGAAAAGTAACACAGAAGGCAACCTCGAGAAAAATTTCAGTATTCTTTACATTCAGAAAGTCGCCTTTGAAAACTTCATCACCACATCTTTAAAGGACATTGCTCATGAACAAGATAAAGATCCGATTTGGAAAGACATCAAAAGTAAATGGCATGAAAAGACATACACTCAGATTCGGCATTATTACCTGGTTAGAAACAACATACTCTTCAAACGCTGCACTGTTGATGACAAGCTATGGGTACTTTGCATTCCATACGATTTTGTTAATAAGCTCATTTGGTACATTCATTTCAGCTACGCACATTTTGGCCCACGAAAATGTTATCATATTCTTCGAACGACTTGTTATTTTAACAATATGGAAAAAAGAATTCGAAGAGTCTTGTCTATTTGTAAACTTTGTCAAAAGGCGAAACCATCTACTGTCTCACATCGTGCTCCGTTGTTTCCTATTATTCCTTCTAAATTAAAAGAATTTGCGGCTGTTGATCTCTTGGGACCGCTTGTCAGAACATCCAATGGATTTTCGTACGTTCTAGTCGCTGTTGAACTTACTTCAAAATTTGTTTCTTTCACTCCGTTACGTAAAGCCACTGGACGGTCTGTATCCAACGCCTTTGTTAAAAATTTCTTACGTGAAGTTGGACACGTTAGTAAAGTCATTTCAGATAACGGACCGCAATTCAGATCTGCTGTTTGGTCACGCATGCTTCGCAACCATAAAATCAAACCTGTTTTTATTTCATTGTACTCACCACATTGTAACCCCTCCGAACGGATTATGAAAGAAATCAATAAGCTTTGCAGACTTTATTGTCACAGAAAGCATCAGCATTGGGACAGATATTTACACTTATTTCAAAACGTGCTGAATGAAATGCCTCACGACTCCACTGCTTTACCACCTACTCTTGTACTGAAGAATGAAGAACCACCGAACAGAATCAGAGAGCTTGTACCTTTCCCGAATATGCGTAAACTTCGACACAAAGACATAATTGATTTGGCTCTTAAAAATATAAAATCTGCAGCAGACAAAAGGAGAAAACTACACGGTAAATCAAATGCAAAGAAGTTGTATATTGGTCAGAAAGTTCTCATTAAAGCTCATTCATTGTCACATAAGAAGAAACACTTGAGTCACAAATTCTTTCTAGTTTACAATGGACCTTACAGAATCCGACGTATACCACATGATAATTGCGTTGAAGTTGAAACTCTGCGTACTAGGAAGAGTAAAGGTTTACACCACATTTCACATGTAAAACCGTTTATTGAAAGATAATCTGGTTTTTAACTTAGTCTTTGTCATAAAATTTTTCGCTTCACATTACTAATATGCTTTGTCAGACTTAGAATCTGTTAACATACAACAATGTTTGAAGTTAAATATCCAATCAAGAACCAAGAGAACTTATTTAAACAGAAATGACGAATGCATTGTTATAGTGAACAGACGTCACAGTGTTATTGTGTGTGTACATTCTTGCTTGTTTGTTGCACGATTACGTAACGACTATAAGGCTCACATACTTAGAACATTTACCAGTACTGTTAATGAGATTTTAATGCAACATTTTGGTTTATTTGAAAATACATTCTGAATTTAAAGTGCTTTCTGAGAGATACCAGATGACACAGAGGTTAGTTTATGTGACAGCTACACGATTTTTATCACGACGCTACTAATGAGTGACAATTTACAATGTTGCTTTTGCGGTGTATCTGTTTTATATCTGCACAGTTTTCTGAATTCTTCTGGAAAGAAAAACATGTTTTAGTAGTAACTTTTGTGGTATAGCAACAATGAGACAGCCTTTTTCGTGGCATAACAATACGTTACTGTACAGTACTTTCTTCATCACGCCAATAAGCATAATAACTACGATATCTATACGCAAAGCATTTCACTTTTGTTTATCATGTGGTAAGTACATTGACTTCTGCAGAACTTAGCTTTCGGAGGACGATAACTACGACACTTCCATAGAGATTATGTTGCGACAAGATGCACAGTTTAGCGCTACAGTACACGCATTTGAGTGATTAATCTTATACTTAAAACACTTATTTTTAAAGATTTTTTTTTAATTACAAAGAAAGTTTTCCGTGATATATTTCATTCCATTGCTGTAATTTGTAACACCTGAGGGTATAATTACATTAATCCTCAGGGGGGTATACGCCTACTTTGTGTACCATGTGTTTGGCAACCACAAGGAACCCTAGCTAATATGGTATTTGCTTATACAACTTTACACATCGGTACCATATTTCTCTAACACACAAATTACACAGCTATCTGATCATGTAACTGAGAGATAAACTTTTTTTATTACATCAGTGACAGATGTTTACGCAATTACACAGTTGGATAACTTCACACTTATGAAATTGTATTTTGTCTGTACTTTGTGAAATGCTCATATTTTTTTGGAACCATTGTGATACTATGAGAGCTTTGAATGATGTATTTGCTATGGATTCATGATTTTTAAAGTACGTTTGAGGCAGATGACACTTTTGACATGAGCAGAGAATTTTTTTAATTATTGGAGGAAGCTACGACGATTTTGAGATTTGACTGAGGTGTTATGTTGTTATTTTTACGACGACGATGTGTATTATGCTGCTGAGGTATGTTTACGATTAATAGGCTGAGGCTATATGAGTTATTTGATTATGCTTCATATTTATAATGACGAAATATTGACGAGTGTCGATGGATACGTATATGTGTAATAAGGTAAGGAGTAATGAATAGTGGGTAGGGACTCTTGACTTGTGAAAAAGGATGTTGGAAACCAAGAATCGTACTTTAAGAGTTATGAAATGTGTGTAAATGCGTGAATGTATCACAATGCCGGTGAAAATTTTTTGGACAACGTTATGTTCATAGGATTTTCTTTCTACAGATTTGCAATGCTAATTCTTGACCTGTGAAATATTTTTGTGTGAGACTGTCACTGTAGCGGAAACTGGTGTCGTAAATATTTCTGTAAGAAAGTTAAGTGACCACCTGCACGTAATGCGTCGTGGGCACGCAGCTGTGTCAAACACCTGGAGAACAAGCCATTAGGGTGTGCCTTTCCGGAAGCACAGGTAGAAAAAAAAAGAAAAAAGGCAGGCCTTTATCCTCGCCATTGGCATTCCTTTAGAGAAAATATTGCAAATGCGACACCCTCATTACTTCCATTAACCTTGCTATTGACATTCCTTTGTAGAAAGCATCGCAAATATTACACGCTCATTACCTTGAAAACATATGATTACTCGTACTTTGTGCTAATTACTGGAATGCTTATGAATTGATGGGAAATATTCGTACATCTGCACACCTGATTATGACAAGCGTCTTTCTATGAGAGTTGAGAGAATTTCTACTAACTTACGAAATGTCACATGACTACTGAATGATATTTTTATGCTTTGCTTTTCATAGTTGCTTATTTCATTTGTTATCTGGTTTCCAGCTGTGTTGCAGCATTGCTTTTATAAAATGAAATGCATTTGCTAATGTGAACACTTTCTGTCAACAGATCTATTAAATAATTATTTTATGATCCACATTCTTTAAAAAAGGAGCACTTGGAAAGGAAAGAACAATAAGAAGGAACTAGTAACAGTAACACATAATTTTCTTTTCAAGTACATGGTAATATTTCTTTTTACAATCAGTTGTTGTGGTGCACCACTTTAATTACATAGATATTAAGATGTGAATATACATTTCCCTTATCTGCATTGTTGTTTTTACTGTAATATTTTTCTGCTTGAGCTTTGTCATGTATAGATATAAGTTTTATATTTTTTATATTTGCTGCTGCTGTTTGCCAGGCATAGTGCTACTGAATTTTAAATTGTGTTACTCTGTTAAGCTAATTTTACTACTGACTTATTTTTCTTGCTACTGTACATTGGCTCATGTTAGTTGTAATGTTGCATTGCTTGGTAATTTATATTTACTGTAGCTTGCTTTGCAATTTTCCATTTTTTTTGCATTACTGTTTGTGTTAATTTGTTATGTGCTGCTGCATTGCCTCGTCCCTTAGTTTAGTATCTGAGCTCAGTAGATTTAAGTTAGCTTAAGAGGAGACTATATAAGAAACTAACTATTATAAATTTATAAGAAATGCATTGAGAAGCTATCAGAAAATGGTCTGGCAAAATAAAAAGGATACTGTACAGTGGAGAAAAACTATTATTGACAGAGGATGTGAACAGAATACAGAAAGCAGAGAGAAAAACTATTTTTGACAGAGGATGTGAACGAAATACAGAAGGCAGGCTTAGATAGGACTTTTGGGAATAATGATGAATGAAGGGAGATCTCCAAGAAGCAAAGAAAGTTTTGTTTGCAAAATACTGCAATGAAACAAACCCTGTCCTTTCCTTTTGTGTTATCCCACTATGTGTTTGGGTACCCTTGTGTATATATGTTCTTCCTGTCTTTATATGTTTACCTCATCAGACTTTCGTTGTAGAATTTTTCTCATACTCAGCTACATGAACTATGATGAGGAATACTGTTATCCTCAAATATAATTTGCGTTAATAATATGTTATTTACTTTGTAAAGATGTTAGACATTATTAATTCTGTTTTGTTTTAATGCTCATGTGTAAAGTTGATGTTTCAAAAGTTATTCTGATCTTTTATGTATTTACTTATGTCATAATTCCTGTAACACTGATGTATATGTTTATTTCTATTCTTTTGTAAAGCCCCTATTACTACAAACGTTATCTGTATTATTATGTTTTTAATGATGTGTTTTGTACCTTTGTTATTGTATTCTTATGTTATAAAATTGTAATTGTCACCAGTTCATGATATTATTAACTTGTTAGTTACATTTCACTGCACACGTTTCTGTTGGTCATAGTATATGGACAATATGTGAGAAGTAGGGACTGATAGTGTTTGCACGTGTGTTAATGATTCAGCAAGGGACTGGATAACAGCATTGCTGGTTCTAAGGACAATTTCAAAAACTTTGTGAGTGCACAAGTGGTGGTTTATGGACTTGCTATATTATCCGCAAGACTCTTCAACGGTGATTGTGCACCTGCACAGTCACAACAGATGGCTGCTGGCTATCTCTCCAAGGACTACAGTGGGTCTGCATCTTTGATGACCCACCAGTACCATTATCTCTACAAGGACTACAGTGGGTCTGCATCTATGATGACCCACCATGCCATTATTTCTACAAGGACTGCAGTGGGTCTGCACCTCTGGTGGCCCACCAATACCGTAATCTCTACCAGGACTACAGTGGGTCTGCTCTGTGATGACCTACCTACCAATACTCTTCAAAATTTCGACTGACTCTGCTGTGGGTTTGCTCTGTTGTGGCCCATTACCTGTCTGCATGTCGAGAGTCAGCACTGTCTTTCCATTGGAAGGACAACACTACTTCTTCAAGACTGCATGGAAATCCACTACTTCCGTGTGCATTTTCTTTTACTGCTCAGACTTTGAGAAAAACACTGCTATTCTCCTGTTATGTACGATTAGGACTGTCTTTATGGACTGTGAGACAATTTTAGCTTTTGACCAACATTGTATCAATAAGTGTGTGCCTTTGATTTCTTTGTTATTGTAATTGTGAAAAAAATTTTAACAAATATGTATTGGCCAGTGCCCAAAAAAATTTGTAAAATTTTTTGTGGGGAGCATGGGGGCTATGTAAGTAGGCTGTTTAGGTTTTTTTATTGGTAACGCCACCTCTGTATGAAAATCACTGGCTGTGCTGTGTGCAGTCTGTGGCTGCTTTGCATTGTTGTAATACTCGCCATTGTAGTGTTAGGCAGCTGGCTGTGAACAGCGCGTAGCGTTGCGCAGTTGGAGGTGAGCCGCCAGCAGTGGTGGATGTGGGGAGAGAGATGGCGGAGTTTTGAAATTTGTCATGAACTGCTATATTTATATATGATGATATCAAGGTAAATACATTGTTTGTTCTCTATTAATATCTTTCATTTGCTAACTATCCCTATCAGTAGTTAGTGCCTTCCATAGTTCGAATCTTTTATTCAGCTGGCAGTAGTGGCGCTCGCTGTATTGCAGTAGCTTGAGCAGCGAAGATTTTTGTGAGGTAAGTGATTTGTGAAAGGTATAGTTTAATGTTAGTCAGGGCCATTAGTTTGTAGGGAATTTTGAAAGTCAGATTGCGTTGCGCTAACAAAATATTGTGTGTCAGTTTAAGGACAGTCGTGTATAATTGTTCAAAGGGGACGTTTCACCATAACCGATGGACGCTGAGGCTGCCGTGACGCCGCCCCCACCGCCGCCACCGCCACCACCGCCGCCATCGCCCATGGAGGTCGCTGCTCCACCTCCTCCTTCGAGCATCCCCAGTAGCGGCGCGTGGCCTGGGCAGGTTTTCCATTGGGCGTTATCCTCGTCCCCTCGCGAGCAATTTGGCGTTGCGAGAAGTTCTGCTGTCCACCCCCTCAGCTGCGGCGCCCCTGGGTCGGAAGCCGTACTCAACGACGGGGCGTCGTTTCCGGCAGGAGGGATGTGGTATCGATAACAAGAAGCCACGGCACAGTTTCTCAAGTTGTCACTATGAGACACCGACGACAGCGCACTCTGGCCGGAGCGGGAGAGCTCTGCGACAGATTCTGTTCATTTGATGAAGAGCAGACGCCCGGGACACTTCGCTGCAGCTTCGCACCTCTATACAAGTTATGTATGCCTCTGTGTATATATTCAGGCTTACGTGCAGTACCGAAGTATTTTCCTTGCTCCTACTCCAACACACGCGCCGCATTCCAGGCGGGACACAAAATGTTCACGTGAATCACCTGAGTACAGATGACAGATCCGCCAATCTACTGCTCCCCTTGTGCGTACGGTACTACCGCCATCTGTATATGTGCATATCTCTATCCCATGACTTTTGTCACCTGAGTGTATATATATAAGCCAGCAAGACACCGATGCGTGTATATAGGCGGCAACGCGTAGGCAAGGAGTTGGTGTGGTCTTCAGATGGAAACGTTTTGATCACATTAGTTCCGACTAAAGGGCATTTGATTTGTGTGCTACATAATTGCTATGTAGTTATTACTATTATTATCATATGCATCAATTACAGTAATACACAGTTCAGTAAAACAAAGAAATATATATAAAAATGAACATGCGAAATTGTGTACAGTACACAAGTTTTAAAACGGCTCAGACTACACTCGGATGTTGGTACACTCGATCCAGCGGAGTACCTCGTAGGATGCTTGATGGAGCTTCTCAATGCCACCAGGGAAGCGTCTGAGTGCACATTCATTCACAATGTGGCTCATTGTTTGGGTATCAACACAGTCACACACACTGTCACTTGAAAAGTCCCACTTTTACTTTGTAGTAAAGAGCGACTCAACTGTATACCAGAATGTCGCATCGAGACACTTTCCAGCCGTCTAAATTTCCAGTTGTTATTGTATTTGAGCAATCGGTTTTGGCGCTACATTACGCCACCTTCAGGCCCCCTTATCGACTTGTAGGCACATTCCCATCTGTGGTCCGATCAAAATAGCGGCCAGCGTTCAGTAACTGGCTTCCGTAGCTTCTTGACACAGCGATCCCTTCTATCATCACTTGCCGACTCAAGTCGTTCAGCGGACCTGAACATGGCACAACGTAGCGCTGAAACTGATTGCTCAAACAAAATAACAACTGCAAATTTAGACGGCTGAAAGGTGTTTTGATTCGACGTCCTCTACTGAACAGCAGAGGTCCCGTAACCACCAGTATAAAGACAGGCATACAGAGACATTTGTATGTCATTCCCACATGGAGACAGCTATTGAACTGTATGAAAAAAAAAAAACGTAAATTAGTCACAAACAACGTCGTGCACGCTCTTGGTTCAACATGTATACGTCACTACAATTATTCAGATTTAGGTTATGACTCGTTCGATAGGCCTGCCATTTTTGGCGATGATGTGGGACAGACGAACAGGAAATTCTGCATCACCCGCAGAAGTGTTGGAGTATAGATGGTGTCGATGACCTCCTGAATGGCTCTTTCCAGCTCAGCAATGGTTTTTGGGATTATTGCTGTACTTCCTGTCCTTGATGTAGTCCCACAGAAAGGAGTAGTACGTGTTCAGATCTGGAGAATATGGTGGTCAACGTCCATGCTAGAGGCTTCGGGTTGACCCAGAGCCAGAATACGTTCGCGAAAGCACTCCTCCATGACACCAAACTCTCTTCTGCTTCGATGGGTCGAGCATGAACCATGTCTTGTCACTTTGGATAGTAGAGATGAAATCATCTTCCAAAACCTTCACGTACTGTTCGGCAGTCACCGCTCCATCAAGGAGTATCTCATCCATTATTCCGTGACTGGACACTGCACACGACATAGTGAGCCTGTTGAGGATGAAGAGACTTCTCGATGGCGAAATGCGGATTCTAGTCCCCCAAATGCATCAAATTTACTTCTTGACGAACCTATCCAAATGAAACTGGGTTTCGTAGCAAAACGAAACCATACACTTCCCATTATGCCCCGGGGCCAACCTTGTAGTTTGAACATCCTAAGGCAAACCGTTCAGAAGTTATGACGATTTTACTGTTACCCTGTATCAACGACACACAAGTAAATCAAACGAATTTCACTATTGAGCCAAAACATTGTGGTCACTATCCACCGTGTGTGTGTATTCCTGCTGGTTGTGTAGCGAGCGCGCGAAGCGTTTAGGAAAATATTTGAGCGGAGCAGAGCCGAATAACGTTATAACGATGAAACGGGTGGTAATGAGGAAATCCACTGACATAAGGGACTTTGACAGAGGACGCCTGGGAAGGAGCGTCTCGGAAACAGCGAAACTGGTCGGCTGTTACTGTATTACTGTCGTGAGCACCTATGGAAAGCAGTTGGTGAAATCACGAGAAGACTAGGTGTTGGACGTACATACCTCGCCATAGAACGCAGAGTTAAGAGGCTCGACCTCTGTGTAAAATGGGATAGGTTGCGACCTGTCTCAGATCTCACGATGGCGTGTGATGCTGATGCAGGCAGCACGCAGAGCACACAGTCCAGCGCACATTGCTCGGCATGCGTCTCGACACCAGACGACGCATACTTGTCCCCATGCTGAGGCAAGGGAATCGTCAATTACGATTGTACTGGCCACAGCATCGACGATATTTGACAGTAGATGGAAAGGAGTCATGCTTCTTGTGACCACTAGATCGACGGATAAGTGAAGACACGTACCACTCATTGAACGGCAGCTAGGAACATGCACAGTGGGGCCAGTATTATTCTACGGAGGACATTCATCTGAACATCCGCGCGAGTTTTTATAGTAATGAAAGTAATCCTGACAGCTGTGGACTGCGGGAAAATTACTGCAGACTACCTGTACCCGTTCATTCTCGATGTCTTTCTTGTGGTGGTGTAACTTCCAGCAGGATAGCTACCCTTGTGAAAAGGCTAGAATAGTGCCAGCGTGGTCTGAAGAGCAAAATACAAAATTCGCCTGATCTGAACCTGGCGGAACACATGTTAGACGCTCTCAGGCGGCAACTCCACGCAAACAAATCACTGGCCTGCACGAGAATTGCGTGACTTGTACGTAGACGTCTGCTACCACAAATCTCAAGAAAACAGCCAAGGAGCCGTCCAATACACGGCACGTAGACTCGCTTCTACGGTGCGTTCCGAAACTGGATCAATATGCTGTGAAGTAGGCGACCAAAATGTTTTGGAATATCATCGTAGTTTTCGAACACATTCATGTAAATTCGGTTTGAATGCTTTCTTGATTCATTTGACTGTATTGTAAGTTACCAGACAATTTCGGATGAAGTTCACTGTGGCATGACCAAAGGCATTAATCACTTCTTTCTAGAGCCCCTTGTGCGTCTGTTAGTGTAAACTGTGAAATTATCCCTTTCCAATCCACCCCATCAACCTCCGCTCACCCCCTCCCCCACAACATGTGAAAAGTCTTTGGTTGAGAGAATCATTATCATGTGTGTAGTCTGACACAAGGTTTCTGACAGGCAAAATGCTCTTCTAAGTAATGATTTGAGTCAGTTATCAGACACTTACCTTTTTTTTTAGCGACATTAGGGTTGCGTGTTGTTGTTGTTGTTGTTGTGGTTGTGTGGTTGATTCCCAATAACGTAGCGGCTGACAGTTACCTATATATTCCTCTACGTATATACACTGAAGCACCAAAGTAACTGGTATAGGCATGCGCAATCAACAGGCAGAATACGGTGCTTCGGTCGGCAACGTCTGTATAAGAAAACAACCGTCGGGCGCAGTTGTTAGATCGGTTACTGCTGCTACAGTGACAGGGTATCAAGATTTAAGTGAGTTTGAACCTCATGTTATAATCGGCGCATGAGCCATGGGACACAGCATCTTCAAGATTGCGTCGAAATGCGGATCTTCCAGTACGACCATTTCACTAGTGTACTGCGGATATCAGGAATATTGTAAAACATGAAATCTCCAACATCACTGCGGCCGGAAAAAGATCCTGCAAGAACGGGACCAACGATGACTGTAGAGAATCGTTCAACGTGACAGAAGTGCAACCCTTCCACAAATTGCTGCAGATTTCAATGCTGGGCCATCAACAAGTGTCAAGGTGCGAACCATTCAACACAAATCATCGATAAGGACTTTCGGACCCGATGGCCCACTCGTGTACCCATGATGATTGCACGACACAAAGCTTTACGCCTCGCCTGGACCCATCAACACCGACATTGGACTGTTGATGACTGGAAACGTGATGCCTGGTCGGACGAGTGTCGTTTCAAATTGTATCGAGAGGACGGACGTGTACGGGCATGGAGACAACCTCATGAATCCGTGGATCCTGCATGTCAGCAGGGAAGTGTTCAGGCTGGTGGAGGCTGAGTAATGGTGTGGGGTGTGTGCAGTTGGAGCGAAAGGGGACGCCTGGAACGTCTAGACGCGAATGCGACAGGTGACACGTACGTAAGCATTCCGTCTGATCACCTGAATGCATTCACGTCCATTGTGCATTCTGACGGATTTGAACACTTCCAGCAGGACAGTGCCACAGCCCACACGTCCAGAATTGCTACAGAGTGGCTCCAGGAGCTCTCTTCCGAGTTAAAACACTCTCGATGTTCACCAAACTTCCCAAACATGAACATTATTGAGCATATCTGGGATGTCTTGTAACGTGCTGTTCAGAAGAGATCTCCACAACCTCGCGCTACTACTGATTTGTGAACAGCCGTTTAGTATTATGGTGTCATTTGTCTCCAGCACTACTTTAGCCATTATTCGAGTCCATGTCACGTCGTGTTGCGGCACTTCTGTGTGCTCGCAAGTACACCACTTTCTTTGGTTCTTCAGTGCACATATCAGTCGCTTACATTCGAAAAGCAAATATGTAAATTTATAATAAACTAGAATGGAATATATTTAATGAATGGAAAAAGGCCATGATGTCAGAATATGCAGAAGGTTTCTCATAAGACAGAAGGCATACACGATTGTCCAAAGAATGTGGAGTGTGTCAACGCGTTTTCTCTCGTCATTTTTCATTAATTTTGATGTATATATTCGATTGAACTTATTTAAACCTGTTCATATTGTACAAACACATTTTTCGTGTTGGAAAATACTATACTACAACTAACCTTGTGGGCGCTGTTATCATTATTTCTTTAGTTGAACTTTCAAGCTGTGGCATACTCCGTGGGACAGAACACTCAAAGTGGAACGCAAGCAGAACGGAAGCCGTGCGGATGAAGGACAAGGTGTTCTGAGAACTGGCGGATGGCTGACACAAGTATAGGCAGCTGGGTTCCCACACATTATCCAAATGAGAGAGAAGGACCAGTCGTAGGCTCTGCGGTGCTATCGTGGCCGTACCAGTGACTCTGGAGCAATGCGAGCCAAGACGTCAGACACACAGAAAGGAGAAGTCCAGCCGGGAGACTGCGCTTTTATGGACTGCGTCCTGTTACAGAGAGATATCCCGAAAGCTTTGGTTCTGTAGTAAGTAAATCCAAGAGGCGAGGGACGGCAGTCATGCCTATGTCCAAGAAACAATATGTCAAATGGACTCTTTTTAGCCATCCAAAAATACAAGGAAACAGGATTCTATCTCTCTCTCTCTCTCTCTCTCTCTCTCTCTCTCTCTCTCTCTCTATATATATATATATATATATATATATATATATATATATATATATATTACTGGACATTAAAATTGCTTGCTACACGACGAAGATGACGTGCTACAGACGCGAAATTTAACCGACAGGAAGAAGATGCTCTATATGCAAATGATTAGCTTTTCAGAGCATTCACACAAGGCTGGCGCCGATGGCGACACCTACAACGTGCTGCCATGAGGGAGTTTTCCAACCAATTTCTCATACACAAACAGCAGTTGACCGGCGTTGCCTGGTGAAACGTTGTTGTGATGCCTTGTGTAAGGAGGAGAAATGAGTACCATCACGTTTGATAAAGCTCGGATTGTAGCCTATGGCGATTGCGGTTTATCGTATCGCGACATTGCTGCTCGCGTTGATTGAGATCCAATGACTGTTAGCATAATATGGAATCGGTGGGTTAAGGAGGATAATACGGAACGCCGTGCTGGATCCCAATGGTCTCGTATTACTAGCAGCCAAGATGACAGGCATCTTATCCTCATGGGTGTAATGGATGGTGCAGCCACGTCTCGATCCCTGAGTCAACAGATGGGGACGTTTGCAAGACAACATGTAGTGTCACCGCCAGACACAACACTTGCTAGGTGGTAGCCTTTAAATCGGCCGCGGTCCATTAGTATACGTCGGACCCGCGTGTCGCCACTGTCAGTGATTGCAGACCGAGCGCCACCACACGGCAGGTCTAGTGAGACGTCCTAGCAATCGCCCCAGTTGTACTGCCGACTTTGCTAGCGATGTTACACTGACAAATACGCTCTCATTTGCCGAGACGATAGTTAGCATAGCATTCAGCTACGCCATTTGCTACGACCTAGCAAGGCGCCATTACCAGTTATATTGAGATTATATTAATTTATCAAGAGCAATTTTCTACAATTATCGTTTAAAGTTAGGTATTACAGCAACTGCGTCCGTTTTTCTAAGTTCTCATTTCCTTGTAATGTTCCAGACCTCACGCCAATATGCGTGAGCTTAAAAGCGTGCATTTCGGCCTCCTCTAGCAACACGGTGTTGGCTCTTCTGCCAACACTTCACAACAACCATCTACACGATCAGTTCGACGATGTTTGCAGCAGCATGGACCATCACCTCGGAGACCACGGCTGCGGTTACCCTTGACGCTGCATCACAGACAGGAGCGCCTGTGGTGGTGTACTCAACGATGAACGTGGGTGCAAGAATGGCAAAACGTCATTTTTTCGGAGGTTCTGTTTACAGCATCATGATGGTTCCATCCGTGTTTGGCGACATCGCGGTGAACGCACATTGGAAGCGTGTATTCGTCATCGCCATACTGGCGTATCAGCCGGCGTGATGGTATGGGGTGCCATTCGTTACACGTCTCGGTCACCTCTTGTTCGCATTGACGGCACTTTGAACAGTGGACGTTACATTTCAGATGTGTTACGATCCGTGGCTCTACCATTCATTCGATCCCTGCGAAACCCTATATTTCAGCAGTATAATGCACGATCGCATGTTGCAGGTCCTGTACGGGCCTTTCTGGATACAGAAAATGTTTGAATGCTGCCCTGGCCAGGACATTCTCCAGATCTCTCAGCAATTGAAAAAGTCTGGTCACTGGTGGCCGAGCAACTGGCTCGTCACAATACGCCAGTCACTACTCTTGATTAACTGTGGTATCGTGTTGAAACTGCATGGGCAGCTGTACCTGTACACGCCACCCAAGTTCTGTTTGACTCAATGCCCAGGCGTATCAAGGCAGTTATTACGGGCAGAGGTGATTGTTCTGGGTACTGATTTCTCAGGATCTATGCACCAATTGCGTGAAAATTTAATCACATGTCAGTTCTAGTGTCATATATTTGTCCAATGAATACCTGTTTATCTTCTGCATTTCTTCTATGTGTAGCAATTTTAATGGCCAGTAGTGTATGTATGGGAGGCTGTTGCCTGAAAACGAAGTTATTTTTTTCTCTTAATTCTCTTCTCACACCTAGAGGAAACTTTGCTAGCTGCTAGCAGCTGAACAAGACCACTGTTTGGTGGCTGTCAGTTGATGTCAGTATGATTAGACGTTTCAACAGATTTTTTTCGAGAACGGAGGGACGGAAAGCGGGCTTATTTGATTTAACGTTTGTTGCGAGTTTCTTGTGGGAGATTGTTAGCAACAACGAAATAATGCCATTGGTGCAGGAAATTTACTTCTTGACGACTGGTGGAGGAGCTTTTCTAGCCACAGGTCGCAGAATTTCAACTGGGATGGCCGACTTCAAAAGCAGCTCTCCACTGTGGCGGAGTCTGACAGAGTGACATTCGAGTTCGCAGCAGAGCACTTGTAGGTGGACGCTTGCTGGCAGCCAGAAACGCCATCAGCGGCCTGCTCACTCTACATGAACCATTATGGTGAGAGTAACTTGCAGCACCGGAAAGATAGAGTGAAGGGAACTTAGGGATTCAGTATCATTTTAATTAGCCTTCCCACTTTCGACAGTACAGTTACATTATTGTAGATAACTCTAGTTTCCCTTTAAATCCATAAAATAACTGTTATTGATGCGTAGGCAGTTTGAGGTAAATTCATTAGGAGAGGGTTATGGTATTTAGAAAATTCTAATTTGCCACCAATCAACTTTTCAATCCGTGTTTGCCCAGTGTCAGTTTCAGTGTAGTCAATTCTTATTGTGCATGTAGTAATTTTATGATGCGCTTTTTCCTTTTTTGTAGACTTAAATTTATGTAATAAATTCAGAGTTAATTCAAAAAATGGTTTTGATTCTTGTAGCTAGAAAATTCTCCGACATGATTAGTGTTTTTCAATAATAACTTGCGCACACCCCAACTTAAGTTTCATTGCTGTGGACGCAACCTGCCAAAGCGTTAACTTAGTCCATTAGGCACATTTAATACAACGTTGATTCTTAAGGGTGGATCTGTCTCACAGTTGATTCCAACACAGATTATTTCTTCATAACACTCCGGTGTAGCAAATGTTATTAAAAAAATCCTAAACTGAAGATAAGCTTTTTGTTTGGGAAGTCTATGAGAATTTTTCGAAAACCACAGTGGATTTGGCATGGAATACGGTTAATCCTAGCGCCAAAAAATTCATTCGGCGAAGCACTTCAAAACCGTCCTCTACACTGAATGTCGCTACAGATACAGTTTTTTCATTCTTGTTGTTGAGAACCGCATCTCAGTCATCACCTCAACAAGTTCTAAGACCATCTCCCCAACTTATACGACGATACGCTACTGTATACCTGTTCACTTGTAGCGGGTGATGACTTCAGATGCTGCTCGTGAGCTTCAATATGACACTTTAAATTCAAATATGATTATTGAAATTAGTTCGACAAAGCCCGTTGTTTAAAACTGTTGTGCTTAGAACTAGAAAATTATGTGTATCCTCACGCTATCGCCATTTACATATTTCAAAGAACGCATTAAAATTGAGTCAGAATTAACATAGTCGCTGAATTGTATGTCATTTATGTCTGTAGTGTCTGAAAAGAATAAATAGATAAGCACCGTCTGTAATCAGCTGTTTACACCTTAATGGTGACCCATAGAAAAGTATGTTTTACCCTCCGCCATGCACCGTTGGTGGCGTGGGGAGTATTTATGTAGATGTAGATGCCGATGTGGATGACACCGTAAGGTCCTATTTAATACAAGCAACATCATCAAAAACAAAAATCGAAAACTGGTTTTGACCAGAAGCGAAATAAAAAGTGTATCGAGCAAATAATTTTTAACTGATGGGGAGACAATAATCAACATGATCCCCTTTCTTGCAGTTTTGTTCATTAGAAAATTTGAGCAGCAGTACATCATTATAGAACAGCACCCAATTTTTTTGTTCTGTAATCCACTTGCTTTTCTTAACATCTACTCAAAAACGTACGGTAGTTAACCATCCATTTAAAAACATAACGTTATTGAAAACGCAACACAAATGTGACGTTGACTTTCCTGCACTAGCACAGAGTGTCGGCCAACGGGGAAATGTAACTTGTCCACTCACTGGAATTGACAGTAAATACGTATAAACACTAGGAAAACGCACACGTGTCATTGAAACAACCGACTTCACATTTGTGTGAGTTCTGAGTACCGGTGCCTGCCTTTACATCATGCAACATTTAGTTTAAAAGCACACCATTATTGTACTGTATGCACATATATTGTAAATAAGACGACACTGTACCAATGGTCAGTGTCTCAAGGAAATTAGGGATAGTTTGTCTAGAACTTTCTGAAAGTGAAGCCTTTACTCGTTTCGGGCTGTCATCACTCGGGCAAAAGACAAATTCCGCATCTCGGTGCCAGCCTGTGTCGCTGGTCTGAGCGTAGTACTCACGACGAGGACTACTACCGGTCGAACGCTTAGCGACTTCTTCCGGCAGTTCTCGACCAATGGGTGTGCGGGAAGAAATCACGTGACGCCCTGTCAGACGGGTGCAAAGTGTCGATTCCGGGACGAAGACGCTATCTGCTACGGCCGCTTGTTACGTCCTCCAGTTTCCCTACCTAGACTATGTGATCAAAAGCATCTGAACGCCCCCAAAAACATAAGTTATTCATGTTAGGTGCATTGTGCTGCCACCTACTGCCAGGTAGTCCATATCGGCGACCTGAGTAGTCATTAGACATCGCATCGTGAGAGAGCAGAATAAGGCGTTCCGTGGAGCTCACGGACTTCGATCGTGGTCAGGTGATACAAGTAACACCAGATTACCTGACCACGTCATACGTCTGCACACGAGATGTCCACACTTCTAAACATCCATAGGTCCATTGTTTCCGATGTGATAGTGACGTGGAAACGTGAAGGGACACGTACGCCACAAACGCTTACATGCCGACCTCGTCTGTTCACTGACAGAGACAGTCGACAGTTAAAGAGGGTCATAAAGCGTAATAGGCAGATATATATGCAGACCATTACACTGGAATTTCAAGCTGCATTAGGATCCACTGCAAGTATTATGAGAGTTAGGCGGGAGGTGAGAAAACTTGAATTTCCTGGTCGTGCGGCTGCTTATAAGTCACACATGACGCAGATAATTGCAAAATGACGCCTCGCTTGGTGTAAGGAGCGTAAACAATGGACGATTGAATAGTGGAAAGACTATATGTGGAGTGACGAATTACGGTACACACTGTGGCGATCCGATGGCAGGTTGTGGATATTGCGAATGTCCAGTGGACGTCATCTGCCAGCGTGTGTAGTGCCAACAGTGAAATTTGGAGGTCGTGGTGTTACGGTGTGGTAGTGTTCTTCATGGAGGGGGCTTGCTCCCCTTGCTGTTTTGCGTGGCACTCTCCTGCACAGGCCTACATTGATGTTTTAAGCACCTTTTTGCTTCCCACTATTGAAGAGCAATTCGGAGATGGCGACTGTATCTTTCAATACGATCGAGTACCTGTTTACAATGCACGGCCTATAGCGGAGTGGTTACACTACAATAACATCCCTGTAATGGACTGGACCGCACAAAGTCCAGACCTGAATCCTCTAGAACACCTGTGGGATATTTTGGAACGTTGACTTCGTACCAGGCATCACCGACCGACATCGATACCTCTCCTCTGTGTAGCACTCCGAGAAGAATGGGCTGCAACTCCCCAAGAAACCTTCCAGCACCTGATTGAACGTGAGTGGAAGGTGTCATCAAGGCTAAGGGTGGGCCAACACCATATTGAATTCCAGTATTACCTTTGGAGGGTTCTACGAATTTGTTAGTCATTCTCAGACAGGTGTCCGAATACTTTTGATAACTTAGTGTAAGTCGACCGTTTCGGCCTTCAGACAATGACGTCTTCCCTGGGTGGGACCCACATATCCCGAACCATGGAGGAAGTCTGCTGACATGATTAAGTAATCTTTCGGCTCTTTCTTGGAAATTAACTATCCTGCATGCTCACCCCTAAGCCTCACCGAGCCTGTCTAAACAACATCCTTGCAATTATTGTTTTCCTGAAGCATATTCTCCACGGATGAATGGGATTTCTTTTTACCTTTTGTTGGAGTAGAGCCTGCTTACACTAACCGTCTTCCTGTAACGTTTCTGTGGTTTTATCGGCTGTCGGCTTAAGACAGGAGGTATTCTGCAAACACAGGGGAGCCCGTCCCACGATGCATTAAGCCTCGATGTTGTACACCGCACAGCAACCTGAGCGACACGTGGGGCGAGCGCCGCACTCGTTGCCGGACCTTCTGCTCCGAGAACCAGCCACAGACCACTGCGGTAGCAAGCTGTGGTGCTCTCGATTGTTCATGACGCGTCTGGCTAGAATGAAAATTTTTTGGCTTTTTCCACCGTCACCGAGAGCAACTACAGTCTGGTTCTACATTCCAATGAAGTCGATTTTTTATCCCACTTAGACGCAAAAAGATGTGGAGAACAATGTAAACATGGGTGCCGTCGCGAAAAACTTCGTTCCAGAATGTATTAATAATTTAGGTTGATTCTTTCAGTGAAAGTACTGAAGGCCGCTTCGAAATATTATACTGAAAGAGGTAGGTTTACGTATCTACTCGACGAGGCAGAAATATATGTCCATAAAAGAGAATCACCACATCATCTACTCCATGAACAGAAAGAATTAGCCAATGCAGCCTTTCCACGAATGTCACTCATCAAATTCAAATGTTCAAATGTGTGTGAAATCCTATGGGACTTAACTGCTAAGGTCATCAGTCCCTAAGCTTACACAGTACTTTGCCTAAATTATCCTAAGTACAAACACACACACCCATGCCCGAGGGAGGACTCGAACCTCCGCCGGGACCAGCCGTGTCACTCATCTTTAGAACATAAATAAACACTATTCTTTTCGACAACAGCGTGCAGTCATTTATTAAATAAAGACACTACGCTAAAATAAGCATCCTTCTCAATCACACATCAATACACTTGTTACATTAATCTTTCAGTTAGCCATCATATGTTAATATAATTTCTACTATCGTAATATTTATCTATTTCTCACCACTTATATTATTCCCTGTGTGCACCACAATATTTACGTAACATCGTTTAAGTAACGTTCTTAAAAAGTCGGTTGCTACATCTGTTGACTTAATTGTAATTAATGCTCACTGACTGTTAAAAGCACAAAAGGTAACGTCTACTGATTCTAATTTATTCCGCCCTCTCGTCTTATACAGGGCGCCTAGGAAACCTACTTCTCGGATTGCTAGACAACAATTCAAGTAATTCGTTTTAATGACTTATATTATTGTAGGATAAATGACAGTACTTAACTTTTGTAATTATGACACTTTACAATGGTGATGTCGCTAGCAATGGGCGACATGCAAATAATCAATGTCCTTCAGTGTATACAAGTCCAATACAAGTCCATAAGTTCATAAGTTACTGCTGTCGGCTAGATTTCAACTGGGCCGCGGATAGGCAGTGAGGCGCTTAAGTCCTCTTCGAGTAGATGGCGCTACCGTCACGGTGTCGTCCTAGAGAGGGGTCCGTCAGCGTACTTTTGTCTGGAATCTTCTCACACCCCTCTCTGCTGTAATGTTCCTGGTCGACGTTCAGGAGCTTGACCTTACGCCGGAACATTGTACTGTCATATCGCAAAGAATGAATTTATTGGGCATTGTTACATCGATGATCTTTTTGCACATTTCACGTGTGCCAAAATCATTTTGGTATGTGTGTGTGGTATTTTGCGCAATGTGGTTACACATAAATCATATAAGGGCTAATTGTACTCAACAGTATACCGTGAATAGAAGCCAACAATATTTCAACAAAATTACACACAATTTTCGACGTAGCTACTGCTACTAATCAGTCTTAAATATATCTTTACATTCTGTTCGACAGTTATGAAGGATAGTCACGTTTAAATAGATCATTTCTATCACAGTTATTTACTTTAGGGCACCACCATCCCAGGGGAATATACAACAATGTGTATATAGCTTATTCAATCTTCAAACAGGTCAGTATCTTGCGAACAATCCTCCGAAGATGCGCCTGGTTTTCATAATCGGGTTACGTCGATATTTACTTAAGTAAACAGCAATATCGGTACTGGCTGGTTGTTGTGTTTTTCTTTGAAAGAATCAGCCTACATTTTGTACACAGCCACCGTCTCAGATCGTCAGTTTTCGACAAAATAATGTTCCCATTGTGAGACGTTGTTCTTTATCTCTCGGGCACTGGCCTGCAAGAAGCAATTCCTGCGCCTCAGAAGTGTCACCTTAGAGGTTGGGTTTCATTCAACACGACAAGATCAGCTGTGTTTCAAGAAGTCCGAGAATCCGAGCCTTCAACACAGACAATTAATAACTTTACGTCTTACCGTCAACTTTGATAGGAAGTCACATTGTTTCCTAGACGACTGAAATATTGTCCGTGTAATACATTTCTTTTCGTCGTCTTTGATTCACGTACCATTTTAATCAGCAAGTAATTCGTTTTCCTGCGCAGGAGAAAGAATTTGTTGCGTAGGAAGACCTTCAGCACCGTTTGAAGTGAATTCTCGCGCTCACCAAGCTTCCCTTTTTTGCGCTCATGCAGTTGCCTCGTTATTCCAACTGGGTAGTCGCACAAATGAAAGGGGAGCGAAGGTATGAAAAATGGGCGTGTGAGAGCAGCTGTAAGAAATCAGAAATGCGTAGAATAAGAGACACGTCTATGTTTGTTTTCTGAACATAACGGTCCCATATTGATCAAAATGGTTAAGCGTGCTCTACACACAATGCGCTATTGGCCGCAAACAATAAATCTGCATCGTGAATCATCTGGCGCATATGTGTCTCATTACGTTAAGCGACAAACGCTTCCAATTCTAGAAGAGATGTTTTAGATAAAACACCCCATTACAGAGGAGGGCATCGACTTGGTTTTCTCTTGAACATACATTTTCGGACTACAGTAACAATTACGGAGACAAACTGTCACAGTTTCAGAGCCGGTGAAACATTTGAAACATTGTCATTCCACGAATAAAATAATGAAAACAATCCTTGCAAGGGTCCTCTGAGTACCTACGTGTGTGGTTTCTTGCCGCTGATTGAGCTTGATTGTAACTTAGAATTAATCGCGTTTTCTAAATCAGATTGCTTCTTCTCGATTTCGACATCCTCCGATTTCCCAATATTTTTTCATTCCATCGACGCTATATTTTCTGACAATTTTGCTCCAGTTTTGTTTCTTATTTTTCACTGAAGGTAAGAATCTACAACCTTCTTTCGAAACGTAACTCTGTTCAGAATTTCGTATTGTTCAACATTCATCTCTTTCAGATCACTTCTGATTTCTTGGAGCCACCTGCACCAGGGAGTCTTTTTGTGGTTGACATGTTCAAAAATACTCTTCCATGTCATGTTATCGTTTATTCGAGTGAGGTGGCCACATCGCTGCATTTAGTTGTTCATCGTTCTTGTACAGCTCTTCATTTGTGCTGTTAGGGTTTTCGTCATTTTGTTTTATTGTGCGTGGTATTCCTCTTAGGATTTTCCCCTCTTCCTTTCCCATGTTTTCTAATTCTCCTAGCTCTGTAAAATAGAAACATTCGACTCCGTATAAAACTTTTTTTCTATTAGTGTTACATATAGCTGTATAGGAAGTAGCTCAGTTATTGTACACATCTTCAGTCAACTGAAATGCCATTTATGTCTCCGTTGCCTGAGTTTACTAGTCTCTCCGACACAGTCGTTCTTCTGTATTGTCTCAGAAAGGTATTAAAATTTATTGCCACTTTTAATTTTCCTGTAACATGTAGCCAGGAAATTTGAACCGTCTTTTACATCTGCAATATTTTTCTGGTTCTGATGGCACATTCTTTTCTGCAATTCTTTCCAAAATGTTACTTTTTCTTGTTGCCATTACTATTTCTCCGGACATTATCGCAGTATGGTCGGTCAGAGCTACACACTGAACTCTAAAATTCTTGCTGTCTTATACCAGTAGAAACTCCGTTGTTTCTGAGTCGTCTTTCCAATCTCAGATCACCTTTCCAAGTAGAAAACTGAACAAAACAGGGAACAGATCATTTCCTTGTGTAAAACTGGTTCGCACCTCGAAATATTTAGAACTGTCTCTTAAAAAGCATAACTTAAGAGTTTGTTTCTTTAATGAGGGATGAACTCTTGCAGTGTGTGAAACGGAAATGTTGTATCAACAGAGAAGAGTGCGTTTTTGAAGTCGAAAAACACATGCCATTCATTGCTTTATTCTGCCTTCGATTACGAGCTTACTATTCAGGATCTACTCCATACAGGATGTTCACATCCAAAATTCACCGTGATACTCACCCATCTTGTCGTGTAGCAGCTTCTCTGCCCTACTATATAACGCTTTGGGTATGATCAGCAGGTTGGCATTAATTTCTTAACGACTAGAAAGTATTTAAAAATTCCCCGTTTCCGCCTGCTTGTGAAGAGTTGTGACCTGAGTCGTGTTCGCCTCGATAATCGATAGCTGCTGTCAGAAACGCGACGTTTTTTTACCGGGCGGGCGCGTTTGCTGCGAGTATGATTGATGGCCGCCGCCTGTCGCAGCGCGAAGCGCGCCCCCTGGCGACCCGGCTTCACTGCATGGCAGGCGGACTGCCCGGCCCTGGCGTAACCCGCTGCGACGCCCTACGGCTTACGCGCTTACTGCGCCATATCCTCCACACGACGCCGCAGTACGGACAGAGGAACACTTGTCCCCTTCTACGTAGTTCTGCAATTATGCTCGTCTATCACGACAGGAGAGAATTTTCGTCCACAGGAATCACAAACTGGGGCAGTAAGTTTAGTTTTGAAAGTTAACAATTGCCTTTTTTCCTTTGCATTAGCTACCCATTTGAGTAGCCGATTATCCGATAAGTCCCAAAGAAAACGCATCTGACTACAATAATTGTAGCGAAAACAGTAAGCCTTCGTAAGCACGACGGTAAACAGACTTATGAGTCTGGGAATGAAATGTTTAGTTACTGCCGCAAGGAAAGTAAGTGGAATTAAGGGAGTACAGAGATTATGAAATTCTTAGTGAAATGGAGATCACCGTGTAACGCTACCGCCCTGCTCGGACGTACGTTATCTCTATAAAGCCTGTACTGTAATAAGTTCACGGGCTTCACCTTATAAACAAGGATTTTAGTACATTAGTTGACCGCGCGTACCTAATGGAAGCAAGATCGGACTTATACTCAGTCAATAACTACAGTGATGCATCAAGCAAATGTAAAGTATAATTACCCTTCAGCATAGACAAGAAGTACACACAGTAGATGCTACCTATAATTAATAATTCGGTCGCCAGCCTACTTAGGCAATGAGTGAGTTTTTCCTTGTACAAGTGGGTGCATGTACAAGCATAGTAACACGTAGTAATGATGCGTTATATGGCAAAGTTTGGAACCGGAAAAATCCACTGAACTAAAGTTTTCTCTCTTTGTACTAATTTGGATGAACTAAATTTACACAACACCACACAGTAATGATTACTACGAACTGCATTTTGTATGTTGAGCAGACTGAAATCGGGCATAGATTACCCTATAATTAGCAGTTTTGAAAGCACATATACAATGTTACTACTAAAGATGGAAAAACAATAATACACTTAGGTATAATATAGAATTTAGCTTTACTGGTCAAATCTGAGCAGTACACATCAAGGTTTGAACGAATGGATAAGAGAAAAAGGGGGGGGGGGGCCTGAAACTGTTATAGTGGTTATACTGAAACTGTTAAGTACTGAAGGCAAATTAACACACAAAATTTATCAATCTCTGGATAACTACTCTTTTGTCTTACTTCTGAATAATTTAACTGTCATTATTTCTGTTTCAAATTAATTAAATAACATCGCTAACTCAATAAAAAAAAACTCTTTTGGTCTTTACCAATATTTGCAACAACATACAGAACTATAGATTCCTTTATGGCATAGATTACTCTGCTGATAATTTTCATCAACACAAACATTAAACTTTCTGTTTAGGATACTCGGATTGCACAATACGAGGTAAGGATCCTGTCTAGGTCAGTGATCAGGATAAGTCATGGCTAAAGCAATTCTGGTAAAAGTCACGTTATTATTGAACCATTAGAAACAGTTTCGACACTGGTCCACACAGATACACTTCTAAAGATGAAATAAATGTTTGACCTGTGCAAGTCGGTGCGGCGGATGGCGGGCAGCGAGATAGCGGGCAGCACGGCACACATACAAGCACGGCTAAGGCTCACACAACATCGGCACTTTCCATCTTCTTAGCGTCGTAATTTTTCCAATTTTGTGCCTCAGAATATAGCCATGCCAAGTAGTCGTCGGAATCGGTTCATCCGAGGCTCAATGGAATCCACTTTTCCTGGGTAGCCTCCTCGGTACAGTGCGTGTACTTCCGACTGTTGCTCGCCTCCGACTGTGTTACTGAGCCCGTTGTGCAGAACCGCGCTAGTGTGCGTTTTCCCGCCTCGCCTGCCTCCACCTTTTCCCGCTCCCCTACAGGTAGGGTATTCACCACAGGTTTTCTACTACACATATCCTAACGCATTACCTACGTATGGACCAAGTGTATAAATTACAATTTTCACATCTTACAATAGTTTTAACACTAAATACACTTCCCTTTGATTACCACATTATTTGAAATCTAACAGAAATAATAATATTCGTTTCAAAAGTTACACACAGTTTCTTTAACATGACACGAAAAGAATCGAAAAAGAAATTCAACACATTGCTATTATTAATTTATCTAAATTCATAAAGAAAAAAATTTATTATACGTATAATTGTCGTTACACATGCCCCTGTTTCCAGAAAATTTTCTTAAGTCTAAATTTTATGGGAACACTAATAAATCTTACAATTATACAGTGGTTCCGAGTCTTTACTTAATTGTTCAAAAAGATTTACACTACATATTTCCTTTTGCTCACTGTATATAGGTTTACACTTTTTTAATACTTCTAGAATAATTACTTGTCATTTACTCAAGTGCCTTTTGCACAGTCCAACTTCCCATCATAACCTCACTAAAATAGCAATTTACTCATTTTTTCTGAATTTCTCAAAGAAATAATTTAAAATTCTGGAATACAAACATTTAACTACAAAAACAATTGCATATTTTGTATACACTATAAAATAATTTATCGCTGCATGCTTTGAATAGCAGTCCATTTTCTTACTTACTAAACAAAACACACACACATATATTCAGAAAATTAACTACACATATTTGCTGCCTATTATGCGGATTTGGGCAGTCCTTTTCACTTCATATGGTGACATCTCCTGGATCACATTTACAATTTTCCATCGATTATTTATCTGCCCTCATTGGTATTTGGCAGTCCTTCATATTATGGTTCATACACTGCCCATTTTCATTTTGACAGTCCCATCTTTTATCTGACTGATAGCATTTATCCTTTCTTTTCAGTCCTTTTCTCCATACATTTTTACAGTTACAGTACAATTGGTAATCTGAAACTCACATAACTACATTAGCACACTTTCAAGGGTATACAGACATTTACAAAGATTAGATACATTTAGAATAATTTGGGTTCAGCATAAGATACAGCACATTTACTCGTTCCTAGGTACATACAATTTTAGGTCCACAATATTTCTTACGCCTAAAGGTCTTTTGGATTTTGGGTAGATCAGGTAGTAAGCATTGTCGTGTGGAATATTCTGTATTACATATGGTCCATTATAAATATACTTAAATTTTGAAATTTCATGGTTTAGTTCACTAGACTTTTCGTGGGTTTTTAAAAGAACATAATCTCCAATTTTAAATTTTGAAACTTTTAAATTTTTATTGTGTCTTTTAGATCTAGATTCAGCTTTTTGCTTTGCCCTTTTTATCACCAATTCTTTCTTTTGATCCAATCCCAAACTTGTACAAGGTGGAAACTCTAGTTTTTCTTCAATTAAACTTTTACTACTTCTGCCTAACAAAATTCCTTCCGGTGGAAATCCTGTAGTTTCATGATGTAAGGTGTTCATGACATTCTCAAAATCCGATATAAATCTGCCCCAGGCTCTAATTCAACAAACAATAATTCACTTTCAGATAAAACTGAGTTACAGTAATAATAAAGTCATGCATAATATTAATAATATATAAAATTACAACATCCTGCCCCCTAATCTCTTTATTAACAAGGCAGTCTTTTCTGGTTCATCAAACAGTCACTTAAGTCTGGTGGCTTCTTAGGCTTCTGGAGTTCAAAGTCTTTGCTTACTTGAACTCTTCGCAAAATAAACACAGAGTCGTCAGGTGGCTCTTTCTTTCTTTGTTCAGTTTCAACGTCTGGATTTTGTTTTGATACGTCGTCATCGTTAGGTACAATATCGTACTTAACTGCATCCCCTTTATTTCCACTGATTTTCTCATACCCTCTTTCAGTAAAAGTATATTCATTTTCCTTTACACCTGAAAATTCATCTTCACTAGAGTCATCACTACACTCTTCCTCAACATCAGATTCACTTAAGCACGCTACTTTTGCACAATAGGGAAAGTTAATATATTCATTTTCGTCTATATTTATGTATCTTTCATCATCCGAACTATCGTCGGAATCCAACCATTCCGGATCGCTTTCAGGTTCTAACATAAAAGCTTTTCTGAGACAGGCACTAAGTCCTTTCTCTGTATTATCGTCAGGCTTGGATTTCAATTCAATCTCCTCTTTTGGCAAAACGGCCTCATCCTCAGCTTTATTCACATCCACTGTGACTTCATATTTGGTGTAATCCTCGTGGACTTTAATTACTTTCAGGTAATCATCTACCCCTTCTCCACGGTGCCTCTCGGTAGCAGCTTGTACTATTGGCGGACTGTTAGCAGAAGTTATTTCTTCATCAATGCGGAGGATTTCATCCTCCAAATCCTTCCTATCATTAACCTTCATCCTATTGGCAGCACGCGTACTTTGCGCGGCGCTATTTATTCTCCCCTCTTCAAATTTGGGCCACGTCACTTTATGGACGTCCCTACTATCTCTCTTTCCACCAACTAATTTCTTCGCCTCATACTCCTTCTTAAAATCCTCCCACTCACATTGCTTTAGGCCCTTGTACCGATCATCGATCTGCACACGCCAATCAGTTACTTCTGCTAGTTCATCCTCGCCTTTTATCTCATTGCAAACACTGCTAACCGCACCTCTCTGTGTATTTACAGTTTCAATTATTGTTTCCTTTGCCACGGAATTATCACTCGTAAAATTTTCTTTAGCTCTGACGTCTATGTTCGTATCTACTGCTGCCGTATTGCTAGCGGCTTCTTTCCGAACAGATGTTCGGCTAGGCTGGGCCGTTGCCCTCTGATGCTCCACTCGCCTGTTAACATGTAGCGCTCTGTGCGGCAGCGATGATTCATTCTGGCTCGCACCTGACGCTTGTTTCGCCACAACACGTCGCGGCGTTCCACGCTCGTCCCTAGCCTGTCTTATTACATTACGGTCGGTCCGGTATCTTTTCTTGAATCGGGGCCGGTATATATTGTCCGCTTCCGTTTGGCCCGCAACGTTCGCGGAAATTAGTTTCCCGCGTCGTAATTATTTTGCGCGGTATACCCTCTACCGCGACCTGGATTATTTCCTCTACCTCTTCCTCTGCCTCTTCCTCTCTGTATTACATTGACGCGAAATCCATCGCCGTCATTTCGTTCGTCATTGTGTCGGTTATTACGGTTACCAAAACTTTGATAATTGGCACGACTTTCGCGCCAATGATCTTCGTCTTCGACTCTTTCGAGAAATGCTTGGAAGCTGCGATGATTGCTTCCTACATACCTTTTTGAATCCTCCGGAAGCTTTTTATATAGCTCCCAGATAATTTCCGAATCTGATCTTCTACCTCTTAGGTGTGTCAATTTCCGGTACCAATACTCACAGAAATCTTTCAAAGAATTTCTGCCCCGGTTATCATGCTGTTTGGCCATGATAAACTCGCGCCATAAATGGTCCTGCTTTTGTTCAGACCAATATTCTTCCGTAAATCTTTGCCTGAATTCTTCGAAAGTCATTCGTTCGGTATTTAAATTTATTCCCCAGCGCTTAGCGTCACCTGCTAAGGCGCTAATTACTACGTTTATCTTTTCCTGATCAGACAAGTGCTCAGGAAATACTCTCTCGCAATTTTTGATAAAATCTAACGGATGCCACCCGTTATGTTTCTTGGCCGGATCGAAGCGTTCCTCGCCTTCTAACAGCTTCGTAATTGGTGTGCCATTACAGACAACACCAGGCCTATCTTTAATTTTGCTCTCCAGATCGAAAATTCTGCCTTGAATTTTCGTAGTATTTTGTTCACAATTTTGAACACATCCGATTACTTTTTTATTTAAATCCCTTTCAGTGTCTGAAACTACCTTTTTCAATTGCGATATCCCGTGTTGACATTCGTTTACGACCTCAGTTTTAAGACCGAAAACTTTTTCGTCTACCTTAGTTTCAACCAAAGGTTCTACTTTCTCTTGGATGTTGAGAATTTCAACATCAAATCTACTATTAATGTTTCCAATTTCCTCCTGCATAGTATCCATATTTTTGTTAATGGTATCAATTTCAAATTTCAGAGTATTTACCACAGAACTTAAATTACCCACTTTTTGTTCTACCTGTTCTATCTGTTTACTAATTTTAATTCCCTGTCCTTCCACCTGTGCTTTAATTTGATCCACCTGTGTTTTGAGTTGCTCGTTAACGTGTGTTTTGAGCTGTTCATTCTGCGTTTTGAGCTGCTGATCAACATGTGTTTTAAGCTGATTAACCTGATTGCCGACTTGATTTTGAAGTTGCTCATTCTGTCCTGCAATTTGTTTGGTTAATTGTTCAAATAAGTCGTTCATACTTAAAATTTTTATACTGTTTTGTTCTACAGGATCGATGTGTTCCGATTCTACTTCAGAAGTTTCTTTCGGTTCTTTCTTTATCTGTGGTGAATCAAATATGTCAGTGGATTCGTTCACATACCCACTATCATCTACAAAGTCACCCTCTGCTTCCTGTTTTGTCCCTTGTTGTGTTCGAGGCGATCTCAACCTTTCAATCTGTTCATTGACATGTTCGTGGTATTGTATGTACGCCAACTGTCTTTCGCTAACGCCATCTGTTATCTGGCCGCGTAAACTCCGGCTACTGCCAGCCGCATTCTCCATTTCACTTGGCGCATCTACCCTGCCTACGTTCCTGTCCATATTGAATGCCAACTATACCACACTATTATACTTGACTCACACTGCAGTTTATTTTGCTAAACTTTATTGCAATTCGTGCCACTGAACATCCACTGTTCGGTATTTACATTAATTTGTAACCGACAACAGATGGATGTCCTGTCACCGGGAAGCCACTTGTAACACTACCGCCCTGCTCGGACGTACGTTATCTCTATAAAGCCTGTACTGTAATAAGTTCACGGGCTTCACCTTATAAACAAGGATTTTAGTACATTAGTTGACCGCGCGTACCTAATGGAAGCAAGATCGGACTTATACTCAGTCAATAACTACAGTGATGCATCAAGCAAATGTAAAGTATAATTACCCTTCAGCATAGACAAGAAGTACACACAGTAGATGCTACCTATAATTAATAATTCGGTCGCCAGCCTACTTAGGCAATGAGTGAGTTTTTCCTTGTACAAGTGGGTGCATGTACAAGCATAGTAACACGTAGTAATGATGCGTTATATGGCAAAGTTTGGAACCGGAAAAATCCACTGAACTAAAGTTTTCTCTCTTTGTACTAATTTGGATGAACTAAATTTACACAACACCACACAGTAATGATTACTACGAACTGCATTTTGTATGTTGAGCAGACTGAAATCGGGCATAGATTACCCTATAATTAGCAGTTTTGAAAGCACATATACAATGTTACTACTAAAGATGGAAAAACAATAATACACTTAGGTATAATATAGAATTTAGCTTTACTGGTCAAATCTGAGCAGTACACATCAAGGTTTGAACGAATGGATAAGAGAAAAAGGGGGGGGGGGGCCCTGAAACTGTTATAGTGGTTATACTGAAACTGTTAAGTACTGAAGGCAAATTAACACACAAAATTTATCAATCTCTGGATAACTACTCTTTTGTCTTACTTCTGAATAATTTAACTGTCATTATTTCTGTTTCAAATTAATTAAATAACATCGCTAACTCAATAAAAAAAAACTCTTTTGGTCTTTACCAATATTTGCAACAACATACAGAACTATAGATTCCTTTATGGCATAGATTACTCTGCTGATAATTTTCATCAACACAAACATTAAACTTTCTGTTTAGGATACTCGGATTGCACAATACGAGGTAAGGATCCTGTCTAGGTCAGTGATCAGGATAAGTCATGGCTAAAGCAATTCTGGTAAAAGTCACGTTATTATTGAACCATTAGAAACAGTTTCGACACTGGTCCACACAGATACACTTCTAAAGATGAAATAAATGTTTGACCTGTGCAAGTCGGTGCGGCGGATGGCGGGCAGCGAGATAGCGGGCAGCACGGCACACATACAAGCACGGCTAAGGCTCACACAACATCGGCACTTTCCATCTTCTTAGCGTCGTAATTTTTCCAATTTTGTGCCTCAGAATATAGCCATGCCAAGTAGTCGTCGGAATCGGTTCATCCGAGGCTCAATGGAATCCACTTTTCCTGGGTAGCCTCCTCGGTACAGTGCGTGTACTTCCGACTGTTGCTCGCCTCCGACTGTGTTACTGAGCCCGTTGTGCAGAACCGCGCTAGTGTGCGTTTTCCCGCCTCGCCTGCCTCCACCTTTTCCCGCTCCCCTACAGGTAGGGTATTCACCACAGGTTTTCTACTACACATATCCTAACGCATTACCTACGTATGGACCAAGTGTATAAATTACAATTTTCACATCTTACAATAGTTTTAACACTAAATACACTTCCCTTTGATTACCACATTATTTGAAATCTAACAGAAATAATAATATTCGTTTCAAAAGTTACACACAGTTTCTTTAACATGACACGAAAAGAATCGAAAAAGAAATTCAACACATTGCTATTATTAATTTATCTAAATTCATAAAGAAAAAAATTTATTATACGTATAATTGTCGTTACAACCGCATACAGGAAGTAACTAAATTCCCTTTACAGACTTTCAGGTCAGGTTCCTTGCACCAGAACAAGAAACATAGGCTCAAAGATGTTACCTTAAGAGCTATGAGCACTTGTTCATCTTCGATACGGTGAAACAATTCTCTTCGACTGCAAGCTCATTTCTTTCCATTTCTTTCGGAGGTAGTACTCAGCGAAACAAGAAAAACGTGTTCGCTAAAAATGGGCTCTGAAACGAATTCCTTAAGAGCTAGAAGGGATGTGTTCCACAGTATCGAAGATGAACAAGTGCGCGTAACTCTTCAGGTAAGACCGAGGTGAGCGGAAATGCACTGCTGCAGACTGGCGCAGCACGGCCCAGTGTACCACGCAACGGCGAGGCAGTACGTAGCAAATTTTGTACGTTAGTCGTTCGGAAACCTTCGAGCAAAATGGACGAATGTGACATTGATGGGATAGTAATTTATTTATTACGTGAGGAAGAAGACTACAAATAGATGTATGTCAACGTTGCTGACCTCGGAAAGATTAGTGGCGCGGATCTTTTCAAGCTGAGATTTAGCAACCAAACGGGAAACAAATACCTTGAACATAGCGGGCGAGAAAGAATTACCAGGCATAAGAGTTCGATATCCTCAAGTGATTGTTGGAAACGAAACTTTTCCATTAAACCGTATTTGATGAGACATTCCGGTATACAATTAGATGAGCAATCGAAGAAAAATATACGACAGCAGACGAAGCAGACAACGAAGAGTTCCAGAAAATGCTTTTGGAATACTTTGCCAAAAATTTAGGCTTAACTGTCGCAAGATATTCTCAGTCCAGAACATGTAAAGAACGTGACTCTTGCCACTTGTATCTTGCACATTTTTCTCAGCCACCATATAGTGTTGTTTAAGAATGAAGAAACTGAAGAGAAACAATTACGAGACTATCGTTATATACGAGGCGATTTCGTAAATAACGCTGTCCAGTTACGGGATACACTTAAAGATTGTTCGAAATCCCCTTAAGATAGTTTGGTCGGCTAACAACATGGTAAATGGGGGATGTCGTCAAAGAGAAAATAATCATTAAAAATATGTAATAATAAGCATGTACATTTCACAAGATAAAAAAAAATTAATTCGTAGGTGTTCTTACGTCCCATTTCCTTAGCATATACTTTCCAAATGTTGCCTTTTCTGGTACTGTTCATACAACGTATATTCTGAAGGTCATATATCTCTAGATATCCACTTATACTCTCTATTAACTTTTCTCCTTATAATACCATTTTGAGAAACACACTTTCGTTTCACACTACGAAATAGGTGTATCATATGCAGTGTTGTGGCACTTGCTACCCCTCACTAGCGACAACGGAACTACGCGACACCGTACGGCGCGTCATACTTGGCCAGTCGGTCAATTCTTCTTCGCAGTGCTGCGCCACGCAGATCCCCTGCCGCGCAGTGCGTTCTCTCTCATACAATACAATATTTGGTCACGTCGTGCCGCCCCGCTCTGCTGCGGTGCATTGCTGCTCGGTGCAATCCTACCTTTCAGGTACGCATTTTAAAGCTCATATTTAGTAGACTTTTCTTTCTTGTTTTGGTCTCTGGAGTCTGAAAAGCTAATTTTATTACGCACTCTATACGGTCTTCCTCTTAGGGCGCACGTTTATGGAGTTTGTATGATCTCAAGCAACAGTGAACATTAGTTAAATGCAAAAACTCAGATTTCTGAAGACAACGAAATATTGTCTCTCAGCATTCGATGACAGTTGAACATAAGCCAGCGCTGGCTGCGCTGCTTAGTTACCATCAGACTCTTGGGCGAATAATTACCCCAGAAGAGCTCAAAAGTCATGTAACATATAGTACTTCACGAGGCGTTATGAAATGTGCAAGATAATTGTGAGCGACGGTGCAATTAAACAGGGCAGTATATCATTGCTGCAGACCACGAACTTACGTAAGCACGTGGCTGAGAGATATAAAACAAGGAAGATTTGTAAATGACGGGCACTCCGACACCATATTTGTTACTAACTTGCTCTGCCGGATACCACTCCTTATACAGAATAACAATTCATACATTAAACCTCATTAATCAACAAAAAAAATCGAAGAGAGCATCTAGGAAGTAAATGCCTTTACAGAAGAAGCAACATTGTTTTTCCAGAACTGTAGGATGAAAAGACTGAATTAAACAAAAGAATCTGAGTATCGGAAGTAGGAGTCACAGGTGCATATTTTCAGCACTACTTGAAAGTAACTGAAATCTGACATATAGACGTCTTTACTCAAAGCGAGAAATGTAAAATATTTGGGCTAATTAATCATCATGATGGGAACTAGGGAAACTTATAGCACCACATACACCTGTGGCGTACTTAGCTGACGTAACATACACCACTTCATTAGAAATGAAAACAATCACATGTCCATCTTCCACGTTACAACATTTAGTAAAAAGATCGGAGTAAATAAAAAATGAGTATGCCCTTGTACACAGACTTGCCACCACTTAATTGACGTGAGTATGTTATAGAAAATGTTCACACTAATCACTGTTTTTACGCAGACATAAAACATATGAGCGATGCAGGGATTGACCTGTTCCCTGAAATACACCCGTAGTCTCAATCACTTCTGCGGCTGCCACAATGCGAGATACCAAATCCGGTTCATACTCACCTCGCGTCACATGCACGCTCTATTTAATGGCTCGCAGAGGGAAAAAATCCGGAGTATCAAGTTTGGCGAACGTGGAGGTCACCGCTTGGTTCAGCGCGTTCGATCCATCTGCACGTACGTTGCATGAGTATTCTATAGTACCCAAACGTACTCTTGTGTGAACTGAAAATGCTTTCACGGTGAAAGCAAGCCTTTTCTGTAGACAACAATCTTTCAGGGAAATGAAGCTGACATGCTACTCGTTGCAGGACCCAGTCAAAAAATCCTGATGCCTAGGGAAGTTGTCCGGAACCCACAGCTTGTGCCTTTTGTCGGTGGAAAGGAAGTAACACAGTCTCGTCAAAGACATTCTAGACGTGACGCCGGGCCACGCGTAGTAACCGCGCGGTTTAGGACGCCATGGCATGGACTGCCCCTCCCGCCGGAGGTTCGAGTCCTCCCTAGGGCTTGGGTGTGTGTGTTTAAGTAGTGTGTAAGTCTAGGGACCGATGATATCAGCAGTTCGGTTTCTTAGGAATTCACACACATTTGAACATTCGTGACGCCGGTCCACGTCTTGTTACTGAGCTGTTACTCACGTACAAGTCGTTGGATCTTGCTCTAAGAATGTAATACGTCATCATCAATCCAATTTGTACAGACAGTACGTCTCACAACGTAAATCCTACGAGCCACCCTTGCATTGCCATGAGCAGCGCCATAAGCCACGTGTAGGTCATTCAAGTTACCGCTTCACAACGCTCATTCACTCACCGGTACCCAGTCTAGTCGGATCACTGTACCTACGGAATGCGATGAAAAGGAAGTTAAAACTAGAGTTCTGCATTGCGCATCAGCCCCACATAGTGACAATGACTAGGCACAATTTGTTTGCATCTGGCAAGCACAAACAAGTTTCAATCTCGAAGACCGTCGCACAGTTGGAGTTTAAATTGATAAATCTACCGTCGAAAATATGCAAACCCGACTCCTAGTTCCTACCCTCAAATTCCTTCGTCTGATACTGTTTTCCTGCCCTACAGATTTTGGTCAATGTGCTTTTCCACAGCCTGTATAAAATAATGATATCAAGGAATTATACTGTTTGTTAGTTAGTGAGAGGTGTATTTAGTATGTCAGATGGCCGTGGAATGCAACAGAATGTATGGGCATTCCTGTTAACTTGGACAGGCGGCCAGACGTTTCCACAAAGAACTAAGTTCTGCTTTTTTTCAATTGAAATGTCAAGTAAGATAAAACATTTTCTGCATCTAACTGTGTCACTGAAAAAACAAGTTCGTCCTACATGAATGCAGCTGGTTACCTTCGCGATGTATAGTAATGTTACACACAGATTTACCAAGAACGTTATCCACATTACAGCTTTCTCAGCTGTTTTCGTGGAATACTCTGGGCTATCTCATCATGCTGGAGGACACACTGGATCAACACAAATACGCATCTGTGCTTGGGAACCATGTCCACACCTACACGCAGGTTCTTTCTCATCGGCTAGATGGCATCTACCAGCAGGACAATGCAAAGGCTCACACAGCTCGCAGAGTACGTGCGTGATTCCATGAGCACCACGATGAGTTTACCGCACTCCCCTGGCCACCAAATTCCCCGGACTCTGAACACAAATTTGCAGCAACATAATACGGAGCAGAAACCTACAATTGCATTATCGAGCAGAACCAAGACCAAAAGCATCTCAGGAGCGATTGGGGCAACGCCACGCCGTGTTCAGAAATAACATGTCGTCTGTTCGACTACCGCAAACCAGAGAGCTTTCCGGGAGTATGTCACACATCTGGTCAGAACACACAGCTACACACCATCGACAACAATGTATATGAGCTTCATTGGATGAGGCAGGACAAGGTAACATTGAATTATGAATGAGAGGCGTTGATGGGAGAAACAGTCGAGTTTCGGTTTCTAGATTTTATTGAGAAGAATTTTGCTCCATTTCTTCTAGAAGTTATAACAGATGAAGCGATAAATTTACAAAATTTTAAAAGTGATTCCTTATCACATCAATTGTCTTTTAGTGATTATCACAAACTTCACCTCTTATTTTCATTACAATCTGACCTATCTTCATTTTGCCATCGACGCGATCGTGTGAAGCAAAATTGTGATTCCCCGCTTTCAGTGTACGACTCCACCCCAAAAAAATGGTTCAAATTGCTCTGAGCACTATGCGACTTAACTTCTGAGGTCGTCGCATAGAACTTAGAACTAATTAAACCTAACTAATCTAAGGGCATCACACACATCCATCGAACTTGCGACCGTAGCGCTCGCTCGGCTCCAGACTCTAGCGCCTAGATCCGCACGGCCACTCCGGCCGGCTACTGCACCCCATTCCAGGCGTACGCAACAAAGCGGCACCAACAGTCTAGACATCATGCCGCAGCAGTGTGACTCCGTAGCTACTTATCTTTCTTTTGTTTCTATCCACTGCCTTGCGATTCACTCTATTCAAACCAAGATCGACATGTTGGAACATCAAAATGGCTCTGAGCACTATGGGACTTAACATCTGTGGTCATCAGTCCCCTAGAACTTAGAACTACTTAAACCTAACTAACCTAAGGACATCACACAACACCCAGTCATCACGAGGCAGAGAAAATCCCTGACCCCGCCGGGAATCGAACCCGGGAACCCGGGCGCGGGAAGCGAGAACGCTACCGCACGACCACGAGCTGCGGACTGTTGGAACATCAATCTGTTCCAGGAATCGCTTCCTTCTGCTCAGAGGCTGCAGTTACCGGAGGTCGTAAGAAAACCATCCTAAAGCAGTGATCAGTACCATTTTGCGACTATTGCCAATCTCTCTTTCTATAGCCTCCATCGATGCTCACTGCTGACGAGTGTTTCCTCTTTTACAGAATTGCAGCTTGAAATTCCTTGGGATCAGAAGCCCCTGGGCCGCGCAGGGTGTCCGTGTGGTGTAAGGTGCCTTTTCACGGTTCGCGGCCTCCCCCCGACGGAGGTTCGAGTCCTCCCTCGGACATGGGTGTGCGTGTTCACCTTAGCGTAGGTTAATTTGAGTTAGATTAAGTAGTGTGTAAGCCTAGGGACCGATGTCCTACGCAGTTTGGTCCCATAGTCCTTTCCACAAATTTCCAATTTCCAAAATTTCTAGAAGCCCTTGGGGCACTATCAGCGGTTTCTTTATGGAGCTGCAACTGCGACACGTTCGCTCAAGCCATTTAAGGAGCAAGTGTGTCACTGAGGTGACATGATGCATTGTGGATTCTAGTCATGCAGGTAAAAGTCCCATATGTGGACTATATTTTAGTAACAGTTTGAGTGGCTCCGTTGTACAGCACTGGGCTGTACTTCAAAAACAAGAAGAGGCGTTTCATGGCCATACATAAATGCTGACCATAGCACAATGTGCTCTTATCACATCTCAATTTTCTGTTGTCTTTCCTAGCCTGTGGGTCTCCCAATTTTCCATTACTCTAGGTAACAGCACTCATTAATACGGTCCTGTATAGGACGTAGGGACATAAAAATTTCGTAGGTATTTGGGGCAGATGAAGAAAAATCTCTACACCACGTGCTGTGTGAACAAAACTGATGCGGGTAATGCGCTGTTGTATGATTCGTAGTATCAGTAGCAGATCTCGGTTGGATGTAAGGGTTCGTAATAGAGAGTAGATAACCGGTGTTTCTGAGCGCTGACGGTGTCTCTGGACCAGCTGCAAAGTCCTCGATTCTGTCACATGTTAAGGTCGACTTCAGAGAGGGTAATTTTATCATAAAATCAGCCTCTCAGAGTAGAATGTTGTGTAGCTGTTGTTTGTTTTGCACACTGTCTACTCACATTAGTGCGGCCATCTTTCAAAAGGCTGAATAACCAACTTTTTTAGGGCGGACCCCTGCGAGACGTGCGGGGAGAGAGTCATTGGGGTTATGGAACGTACCGAAAGCAATGTAGAGGCCCGCCGCCTCCAGTGCCGTGGTCAGTTGCGCTTGGTCTCTCGGCTGAGCATTCATTCCGCTAACAGCCAGAGCGAAGCCGTCCCGCACATTCTGGGATTAGATCTGAGTCCGGGGAATTTGGTGGCCAGGGGAGTGCGGTAAACTCATCGTGGTGCTCATGGAATCACGCACGTACTCTGCGAGCTGTGTGAGCCTTTGCATTGTCCTGCTGGTAGATGCCATCTAGCCGATGAGAAAGAACCTGCGTGTAGGTGTGGACATGGTTCCCAAGCACAGATGCGTATTTGTGTTGATCCAGGGTGTCCTCCAGCATGATGAGATAGCCCAGAGTGTTCCACGAAAACATTGCCGAGTCGGTAGTGCTCCCTCCCTTAAGACGATTGTATTCTGCTTTCAGACGTTTCACTCGACAAACGCCAATAGCCCTCTGTAGGATAGCAAACAAAACATTATTCATCTGAAAAGACTACCTGCCTCCACGCAGAGGATTTGAGTGGGAATTCCAACCATCGTAGCCGGTGAACAGCAGTCAGCGTGGGTGTACGACCCAGGCGGGTGCTGCAGAGACCCATATGCGTTGCCATTCACTGAACGATCATTGAGTAGACGCTATTAGTAGCGCTTTGGTTCATCTGGGCGGTCAGTTGCCCGACAGTTGCACGTTTATTCCCCGCCGTCGTTCACCCCTTTCGTCTATGAGCCGTGGAGCACCGTAGTTGCCTCGCCACATGTTTTGACGCTCACTGTATGCTAACCACAGCGGCGCGTGAACTTAGCTGTTTCGGAAATGCTTCCGCCGTTGGCCCGAAAGCCTATAATCACGCTCTGTTGAAGATCGAATCAATAGCTCCGTCTGCACATTACGACAACGTCTGCACTGTTTTCGCACAGCCCCAGCACACTTTGTATAACCTCCAATGCTGGTGATGCCACCTGCCGTCTGTCTGCGAGTGGTTACTGTCAGTTGACGTCGAACATAGGAGGCGGTCACTGTAATGTGATTGACCGTGTATGTGTTCAGTTTCCCTGTCAAAGGCGAGTGGTTGTAACAACAACTACTCGGTACTATTTGTACTATTGTACATATAAGTAATCCTTTTTATCTGATTTTACGATAAACTTGTGAAACTGATGTTCTGATTTCATTTATTTTTGTTTCATGCCATTATGTTAAGAAAACTGTAAATAAGTTTCAATGTGAATATTAATGTTTATGTCACATGTCAAGTAATATTGTAATAGAATTGAAATGTAACAAATGTTGAAACTGTTGTAAGATGTTTAAAATTGTAAGTCTGCGTCTGGTCCATATGTAGACAATGTGTTAGGATATGTAGAATGCAAAACCTCGGGTGAATACCCGGTCCGCCAGGGAGCGGTAAAAGGTGGATGGCAGGCGAGCGCGGGAAAATGCGCACGGGCACTGCACGACACAACGTGCTCAGTAGTAGTAGTTGGAGTTTGGCACTAGTTTGAGCGACACTTTCTGGAGCGAGGAGGCTCTCCTGGAAGACGTAGCTTCACTGAGCCTCGGGTATGCCGTTCTAACGCCAACACAGCATGGCAAAATTCCATTGGCACTAAATGGAAAAGTATTGCGACGCTAAGAAGAATTAAAGTGCGATACGTAAAGAGCCATAGCTGTGGTTGTATGTGTGTTCTGTGCCTCGCCACCTTCCCGCCCGCCAACCGCCGCATCGTTACTAGCAGGTTGAAACTTTTAGTACTGTATTCGTATGGATCAGAGAGTGAACTGTGCTTGTTTGGTGCAATAATAACCTAAATTTTACCAGAACTTTTCCATCATTTGATTATCCTCACAACTAACCTAGACAGGGACCTTTCCAATCCGAGTGTCCCGAAATGAAAATTAAAAGTTGTGTTAATAATAATTATTTGCAGACCTAGCTATATTAGAATGGTGTTTAAAGAAATGTTTTGTTAATGAACCAGTAAATCAATAGCGATGGTCTAACGAAGTCGAAAGATAACTTTAGTATTGATATAGTAATGAAGTTCATTATTTCGAGCCAGATTTAATGGCATTTAAATGAGCAGTAAATAAGATGTAAGGGGTAATAACTTATATACTGAAAATCTTGAACGAATAAAAAATTCAGTATTCATTTTTTTAAATACAGCGATCGTAACAGTTTCAGGATCACCCCCCCCCCCCCCCCCATTCCCGCAATTCACTTGAATTTTGAAGTGTTCTAAATTGATTCGACCAGCAAAAGTTAAAGTCAGTATAAAAGTCAAAATTTATCACTGTTTATCTTTATCAAAATTGACATTTTGTGTGTGGCATTGAAGTACAATTTCTAGGGTAAACTATGTCCGATTTTAATCAGATTGATAGACAGTATAAAGTTTTGTAGTAAACATTATAGTGTATTGTTATGGCCGGCCGGAGTGGCCGTGCGGTTCTAGGCGCTACAGTCTGGAGCCGAGCGGCCGCTACGGTCGCAGGTTCGAGTCCTGCCTCGGGCATGAATGTGTGTGATGTCCTTAGGTTAGTTAGGTTTAATTAGTTCTAAGTTCTAGGCGACTGATGACCTCAGAAGTTAAGTCGCATTTTGCTCAGAGTTATTTGAACCGTTTGTATTGTTATGTATTCATGGTTTTCCATATCAGTACAGATCGTGAAACTATCAGCAATAGATTTTCTGGTTCTAAAATTCTACTACTATAATATGCAGTGTTACAATTTGTTGTTTTGCATGAATATATACCAATTTGTACAGGGAAGAAACTTAGTTAATGCCTAATTAGGCTGAAGACAGTATTATTATCACATTGGTAGCATCTTCTGGGATGCTTTTGATCCATCCTGGCGTGTAATTGCATTTCGAACTTACTTGGCGGATCATTGTTATTACAGAGTAGATGCAAGTCTGATTTGCCACCATTCAGGCACACACGGTCGATATCTACGCGAAAATCCTTTCTCATAAGATGAATCCCGCTCACTTACCATAGCACAGGCTTTAATGAGTAGTGTGTCAGGGGGATTACATGGTAAGCTCTATGAGCCCAGGCGCTAGTCCCACTCAGATCTGATGAAATGCAGGGACTTGCCAATATAGCAGTCTCCCCGTAATTAATTATCACACTGAGGTAACCCCAAGAAAGTTATTTTTGGGTTGGCGGGTAATTAATTTACGCTTATCAACTGAGGTAACCCCAAGAATGTTATTTTTTGCTTGGTCTTGCTACCACATATTGCTGTAATGTAGAATGAAAGGCCGGTCTTTGTGGCCGAGCTGTTCTAGGCGCTTCAGTCCGGAACCGCGCTGCTGCTACTATCGCAGGTTTGAATCCTGCCTCGGGCATGGATGTGTGTGATGTCCGTAGGTTAGTTAGGGCTAAGTAGTTCTAAGTCTAGGGGACTGATGACCTCAGATGTTAAGTCCCATAGTGCTCATAGCCATTTGAACGATTTGGAAATGAAAGACTCATCCGAGACACTCGATTACAGTCATGTGGCGAAGTTCTTGAGTACCTACATGATGGTCTGGATAACTACATAACCACAGTGCGTATGTGTCGTGGAGCATTGCTTACGGTTCGTAAAACCTTATTCTGTATGACCTGCAGGAGACGTATGTGCATTCGATACACATAACCCCAAACTGGAGCTGCAGAGATCTGTAGAGGAATTACAATAAAGACAACTGGTTTCGCACGTGTGTGCGACGGCCGCTTGCGCCCATACAGACATGCACATACACATACATACACACAGGAAGGACTGCCTTTTACTGCCAGATGACACTTCTAGACGGCTGCAAGCGTCGGTACATCAGCGGCTGATCGGCTGTATACGAAACAAATCACATGACGTCCAACAGCCATTACTCGACGTAGTGTCACATTGGCGGCTATAATCACAGACATAGGCTTAAATTAGGTAAGCTTCGCCCGACATTGCGTGGATCCGAGTTTTTGAAGGCTGCAATTCGTCACTGCGACTGGATCATAAAAGTGAGAAATATAATAACTTCTATCAGCGCATTGGTTAGCTTATTGACCTGCCATGCTGTAGGTCGTAGGTTCGATTCTCATCAAAATGTGTTATAATATTTTATTTCTAAACCGAAGCAGAGAAGTCTGATTATCATTTTTGTTCATTTAATTGGTTTCAATGTAATTTTTTCTAATTCTTTGCCACGTCATTAACATCACCGTTGTGAGTTTTCTATGTGCACTGATTTTTACACTTATTACTGGATTTTCGTACGGCATTTGGCTGTGTCCTGTACACTCTGAAACCAAGAGCCAACGAGATATAAATTCTACTAGAGACTGGTGAACACCACTTTCTCGGATATGTTACACACCACTAAGCAGCGGTTATCTTAGGGCATGAGTTTAAATTCAGGAATACAAAACGCGTCTATTGCCGCAGAGCGGTCATTGGTCATTTGAAATCAGCTGTCGAACAGAAAAATCTCGCATTTCTGACATACCTCTCGGAGGCCGCTTCCAACACTGTTCCACGTTACACATTAGCAGCATTTGTGAAATGACTCACCTTGTTTTTTTTTTTTTTTTTTATTGTAATTTTGCACCTTATACAAGGTGGGCTGGCAGCGGCAATGTTACGCCGCTTTTCAGCCTCAGGCAGTACACATAGAGATAAACAGTGAAGACACATGAGTAACAGAACATAACGGTGGTTAAAATAACAGTAGACACAGTAATTAAGAAACATGAAGCCGTTCACATGCGAAGAAAACAAAAGACTGTCAGCACTGTGCACGAATACTGATGATGGTGACGATACACGCGAGCGATGGAGCGTGGGTGGCGAACAACACTGAAGCACAAACTGATGGCGGCGATCCCCGGCGTGCTAAGGGGTTGGGAGAGGGAGAAGGGAGAGCTTAGATGTCTGCGGCAGAGGAGATGGGGGTGGAAAGAAGGTATGGGGGGGAAGGGAAGCCTGGGGGGAGGAGGGGGAGGAAGGAGGAGAGAGAGAAGGGAGGGAGGGACTTACTTTGTACATGTGTTACCTATAACCGAACAGTAGCCGGCGGCCGAAGTGGTAACACCATAGCGGCAAGTGACAGATGTCAACTGTCAAGTAATTTTTCACGGTCTATAGTCACAAATTTGTTAAGTTAGTTAAATTGTTTCATGTTTCAAGGTGAAAACCACATATTCTGATTACAATGTGAATATGAAAATCATTTAACAAAAGCTTATGTAGGTATTAAAGTTGTTCGCTACAGTTTTGTCACGTCATACGGTCATCCTGCAGAGGAGTAGAAGGATAACTTAATAATGCTAACGAATATTCATTTTTTTCTTGGTTTGCTATCCACATAATTTTTTAAAATAATCTCTAACTTTGTTGATACCCTGGCGTTTTTTGCTACCTCAAATGCTATGGCTCATTGCATCTTGTTAACCACTGTTCACAAACTTCAACAGGACACGTCTGTTTCATCCACATTGCATGAAAATATTATTTTAATGATTAACTTGGGTTCGGCTTGTCCATCATATTGGTTTTCTGTTGTTCGCTTATAACTGTGCCTGGGTGGCGGAATGCAACCAATTTTATTCGTTTTATTTACTTCTTTTTCATAGCATCCTATGTCGTCCGTTACATGTAATCTAATCAAATTGAATGTTAGCTATCAAAGCTGCCTCCTGGCGTGACTGTACTGGAGACAGTTTGACCCACTCTTTTTGGGAGAACGTCCTGCGATACGTTAGTCAAACAATGGCGCAGACTGTGAAATTTTCCACCGAACTCTCACTCGAAACTTTGCTTTGTGGATTGGTGGGAGGTTGTGTGACGGGCACGGTCATTTTTAGCTCCCACCCGATTGGGCAAAGTATTTGGCGCTTCGAAGTGGTTTCTCGTGACGACTGGGTGGCGGCAACTCCTACTCTGTGAGGACGCACCAATGCACATCGTCTGGGATGTTTTGAAAGGTAGTTGGTAAAAGAAAGTAACTAACACCTGCTGCATCCGAGCGTACTTAGGACAAAACATTTTGGCAGGGAATCCACTTTACTCCTTAGGTTTGTAATGTTGGTAATCTGCCCAATAATTAAATCAGTTATCGAGGGATTTATGTAGTTAAATTAACATGTGCAAATTTTCATTGTTTTTCAGGTAAGTTTCTGAAAGCACGACTTCGTTCTTTGTTAGGCCAGTATGTACAATTCTGTCATCGTGCGCTACAAATATTTTTGACCAGATTGTATGATCACTATTAAGGCTTCACAACCGCCTCCAATTCATAGTATCTGTTGGTGACCGTATCTTTTAATGTTTCCCTTACACTGTGGTGGCTAATGCTTGAATTTTTAGTGTGTCCGCAAGAACATCCTTGTCCTAACTCTCAGATGGCACGATCCTTTGCTGATACTTCAAGAATAAAATTGTAGAATTGATTAACAACTGCATAAGGAATCATAACAGCAAACTGAATATTGCTTGTTAAATGCCTAATAAACTTCGAGGAGAGAATACGTAGTTTTAATATATGTATTTTCCATGATGTATGATTCGCTACACTTTCCGGCTACATGCATCACACCCCGCCTTTCCATCTCGTTTGTTTGATGAGAATGGCTGTCTTACTTGAGAAGTGGCGTGTTAAATTATCAGTTAGATTCATTCCCTGATAAGTCGTAATGAAGTCATTTAGTAAGATTCTGTTTCGCACTTTAAGAAAAATACTAGTATCGGATATTGTTATGTTCTTTTGAGAACCTCACACAACATTTCACGCTGTGGAATTCGCCAACAGGCAGGCCCTGTCTGATCTTGATACGAAGCACAATAGGCCCACCAAGGACATGTGGTATGACGAAAGGTGCATTACACATGTGTAATATTGCTAAAGTATAGAATTAAGGTTAAATAGTACCAATCACTTATAAAAACACAGTTTAATACGTAATAACAATTATCTCTACTGTGCAGCAGAAACAAGATACTGGTCACAGGAAGATCTTTTCAGTGTAAATATCGACTGTTTCAGATTTGATTAAGCTAACGTATCACATAGAGGAAACAAGACTCTATGTTTTAATACATAACAGTCTTAGAGTACGGCGCGCCTTGGAGAAACACTAGAAAATGGACTTCTTGCAGGAACTTCAAATATTCATATACATTGCCCTAGATAGAAAAACAAGAACTTAGACTCAGTTAAAAGTTCAAAAAACTTACATTCCCTCACCAATCAATATTGTTGAAACAGTTAACACGTAATATTAATGACTGTGTACCCAATAGCAGTGTTTTCGTAAATCTTCCAAATGATGTCTATACTCTCAGACTATCACAGTCTCCCTTATTTGGTAGACCAACGTCAGAGACGCATCAGCAAGTAGTACACAAGACCCTGAAAATAACAGACAACGCCAGGATCGACACATCGGTAGCTAAATCAGACAAGGTTTGTTTTGACCTCCTCTTGCTTTTACTGCACAGCAGACTTGAATGTGATGACGTGTTTGAAGCTTCCTTTGCAAGTTTATGAAAAGGTGATTAGCAAGAGGCAAGGAGCCATAGTGATGGAGGCAGCGGAGCACGCCAAAACAATACGTCCATTTCGTATGAACAAACTGAGTGATTATTTAAAAATACTTTTATGTAAAGAGCAAACCAACAAAAACGTGAATATTTACTATCACGTCTGGATGAGCAGACATTGTTGACTATAGACAGCCTCCCGGAAATACGTCTGAATAAATTCGTTTAATGTGAATAACTTGGCTTCAGCTGTGTTGGGCGTAGATGTAGTACCCACAGGTGTATGAAATTTTCTGCCGGACCGAGACTCGAACTCGGATTTCCAACTCATCGCGAGCTATCTATCGTAAATGGATGTAGACAGTTCCACATATAGAAGTTTGGATAGGTTTGGTAGGACTACATGGATAGTCTAATGGCTGAGGCACTGCTAGCGATAAGCGAGAGATCCAGGTTCTAGTCGGGGCCCGGCACAAATTTTCGTATACCGGCAATAACTAGTGCAGCTGTACATAACGTATGCCAAACCAAATTATTTGCATTCAGCGAATTTATTTCGATGTAAAGTGAGTATTCTTCCTGATTAGGTTACCCTTTCCTTTCTCGGTATAATGGCCACAGCACATGTTAAAACAGGTTTCAGACCTCCGCGTACTTTTATTGAATGTTTCTTGTATTGTCACAGTAACCTGAGGATGTCATTTGTACCTCGAAACATGTTATATATTATCAAACAATTTAAATTGGTCAACAAAACTGTTTTTGAAAGATGTCGGAGCATACGACGTCGTGTCTGCCGTAGTGAATCCACCTACTTGCTCATTCCAGCGGTCTTCCGTCATGTTGTCTTACAAGGGGACCCTCCATACAGTAAATCACGGATTTTGATGCCCTTAAAATACGTTGCAGAAGCACTTACCCTGAGTACGTGGTAATCCGGTTTTCTAGTGACGAGCCTTGGTTTTTGAGGAAATCGATTTTGAAGTTCATTGTGTGCTTTGTATACCCGTAACATTACATACATTCCGAGGAAGTCAGTGTAGCTCAGCGACAGTCCGCCTTTAGCCGCGGAGCAGCTCGGACTTGTTTACGTCCCGGCTGCGAACGTTCGCGGAAGAAGCGGCGTTTACACCGTCGTCAGTCGCGTGTGTTACTGTTTGAATCGAACGCAATGCCACACAATTTCCGAAAAACCACGATATCGTTCACGTTCCGTAACGAGTATGCACGACCGAAGGCTTTTGAAATCGAACGTTTCTTGAGGGACGAAGTGCAGCTTAATTACACGGAGATTATTGGAATTCATTTATCAATCGTGAGCAGCACTCTTTACGTATAGATGATTGACGACGCAGCATGCGATAGGATCATTGAAGCCGCCAAACGAGGATTCCAGTTCCGACTCTCCGATGGTCATATTGGCGAAGTTTTAGTCGCTCATTCGGGCCTGGGCGTGCGTACCATTCGAGTCTTCGAGCTGCCTTTCGAGGTACCAGAATCCTTGGTCACTGAATCGCTCCAGCCATATGGCAGAGTTATCAGTCATACGGCCTAACGTTGAGCAAGTTTTAGCACGTATCCCGTGCTCAATGGTCTCCGACAGGTGCGAATTGCGCTTACGAAACATGTGCCATCGCACATCAACATCGGCGGCTGTCGAGCTATTGTCATCTATGATGGACAGCCCCGGACATGCTCCGGCTGTGGTGGTGTAGGACATCTTCGATCTGCGTGTATGCAGAGGAGACTCGTGCAACTCCCCAGCGGAGACCTCCAGAATACGACTACACCAACGTCACTGCCGATGACGTACGTGGCAGCGCTTCTCGGGGAAGTGACGCCGAGGTCGGAGCGCACTATCGAACCGACGCCGCAGTTGATTGAGGCGCCTTCGGACCCCACTGAAGAAGGAATGGCTCCGACCAACCTCCAATCCCAGACATTACAGGTGGTGCAGCAAGAGGATGACAGCATCACAACAGGCATGGAAGCTGAAGTATAACGGCCCCAGGGCGTTGTGGCGGCGGCGAGAGCGCAGGTGGTGCAAGATTCGCCAACACCAGAGGCAGAGGTTAGGGCCCGAAAACAACGCTCGCCAAAGCGCCGCAAGAAGCGCCGACTAAACTCTGCGGAGAAGACCTGTCTGACTTGGAACCACAAGCTTCGGATGTCGCAGACCATATGAATTCGGACAGTGAAAAGATGTCATGTCGTTCAGACGACGCATCTACTCAGGGGCCTGCTACCCCTTCTGCGGTGGAGTCTAAAGCTGCGAAAGAACAACAGATATCACACATCAATGCCGCACAGGAAAATTTAGAGCGCCCCGATGATATCAGCTGGTATGAGCAGGACGACGAAATTACCGATGCGGACCATTCTACTGGTGGGGACTCGCATCCGTCCGCATCTCAAGACACCTAATACCGCACGGACACGTCCGTCGGCGACGCTCTGCGGATGTGCAAAGGGACTATCGATACGGTGAAACTTTAACATGATGTGGAGATGACAGCTACTCGACCCCAGGCATACAGAATAGGGGCAGTGAATGTAAATACCATTAGATCGCCCGTGAAACAGCAGTTGTTTAGGGGCATGATATACGCGTCGGATGTGGATATACTGATGGTGCAGGAAATTTACATTCCTGAGTTCCAGGTAGTCCTTGGATACATCTCCTACACCTCGCCGCACTCGAACAACGACAGTGAAACGGCGATATTGGTCCGGGACGGGATTCCGGTTCGCGACCTGGCTTATCTACCTTCGGCACGAGGACTGGCGATAACTGTTAATGGAATTCGCATACTCAGTGTTTATGCCCCTTCCGGCACAAACAACAGACGGGCCCGTGCGAGATATCATTCGGAAGAGATTGTGCCCTTATTTACCGACAGATTCGATCATTTCATTATAGGTGGTGACTTCAATTGTGTTTTAGCCCAAAAAGACCAGACTCCTCATTACAATATCTGTCGTGAATTGCATGTGCTACGCCGCGATCTGGAGTTAAGCGACACCTGGGACATGATTCATAGGAACCTTGAGGGATATACTTTTTATACCAGTCACTCGGCGAGCAGACTCGATCGCATATATGTTTCGGTTGGCCTACAGGATAAGGTGGTCGACGCGGAACGATGGCCTGCGGCATTTACTGATCATCTGGCTTACATTTGTACCATATCACTCCCTAGGCAAAGTGTGTGGAGAAGCCGCGAGACATGGAAGCTCAATTCGTCACTTCTGGCGGACCCCGAATGTCGTCAGAGAGTCGAGGAGGTATGGGCCACATGTCAACGCCGTCTACCAACATATACCTCCGTGCTTCAATGGTGGCTCGAGTGTACTAAGCCGGCAATAAGAAGAGCTCTCATACAGTATGGTCGGGATAACACGAGATGGCAAAGAGACACTCTTGATTATTATTACACCATGCTTCGTGAGCTGTCCGTCCAGGTGCCGTCTGCAGAACATCATGCGGAAGTTCATCGTGTCAAGGCACAAATCCTGTCGATCACGCGACGACGACTGGGTGGCATCCCAATCCGGGCAAGATGTCTCGACAGCATCACTGGGGAACTTACCTCGATGCACCATGTGTCGCGGGAACATAAACATTACCGCCGGGCATTGGTAACAGTGCTCCACGGTTTAGATGGCCGTCAACTGACAACACAACAGGAAATTGCAAATGAATTTTCAGAGCATTTCCGCCACCTCTATGCCGGTACACCGACGGACCGTCTGGTGGGGGAAGAGATACTGCAACATCTGCAAACAACACTGACAGAGACGGATAAGGCAGCGCTTATGGAGCCACTCACAGAAGACGATAAAAAGGTGGCACTCACAAAAGGAGCGGCCCATAAATCACCAGGGCCAGATGGGATTACGCTAGAGTTTTATCGAGAATTCGTGGACATGATGATGCCACAGTTGGTGTCGATGTACAATGAGGCGATGCGTCCGGACATGCGCCTACCGTCGGATTTTGTGACGGGCTTTCTTCTTCCCATCCCGAAGATGGCGGGGAGTCGCAGTGTTAATCAATATCAGCCTCTCACTATGCTAAACACCGACTATAAAATCTTTGCACGACTACTAGCGTCTCGTCTCAAGCTGGCGATATCCAGGACAATATCCCCTGATCAGGCTTGCCTAGGGGTGCGAAGCAACATCTCCTCGGCGTTAAGTGAATACCGTGACGTTATCGCCCTTGCGGAAACGTGTAAAATGCGAGCAGCGATGATACCTGTGTACTTCGATCGTGCGTTCGACAGGATAAACTTGGCGTCAGTTATGATCAGAATGGCGATTCCACCTGTTTTCATCTCCATCGTTATGAGGCTAATACGAGGGGCTACATCGAAGGTGATTGTAAACGGTCGGGAAGCGGGTTCGATTCCTATTATCAGCTCAGTCCGACAAGGGTGCCCACTCTCCATGATGCTGTTTGCGATAGCGCTTGAGCCGCTGATGTGTGTTATGAGGCGCTCACTTACTGGGATAGCGCTTAATGAGAACTCTTTCGTTTGTCGCGCATATGCGGACGACCAGATCCTTCTTGTCAGATCAGGACATGAAGTGCGTCAGGCTGTTGAACATCTAGACTCTTACGGGACGGCGACAGGCAGTGTCGTTAACATGACGAAATCCAAAATTATGCACATTGGACGGGGTCTGGAAGACGTACCGGGACCGTTTCAGACGGTGGAATCGCTGAGATGTCTGGTGATTACATTTACCCGTTCACTACGGCGGTCAGCGGCGGCGAGTTCTCGGCGGCTTCTGCAGAATGTTCGTCTGACGATACGCAACAACTCACTGAGCCTTTGACATGATCCAACGTGTGGCATACACCAACGTTCACACAGCGTCACGACTGCCCCATTTAGCGCAGATCCTACCAATACCGAAGGGCATCGCCGACCGTCTCATGGCTGCCTTTGGTTACTATGTTAGTACTGGGATGTTATTTAAGATCAAATATTATACGTTAACGCTACAGTTCCGGGACGGTGGCCTCAACCTCACAAACGTGCGAAACGAAGCTCTGGCGCTTTACATGCGAGCGATGATACGAAATTGGCAACAAAGAAAGCATACCATAACGTCAGCTCTGATAGAAGTACTTGTTCCGCCTTCGTACGAACCCCCTATTGCGGTGGGCAATATTTCGCCTTCTCTTGCACACATTGCCTCATTTCTTGTTGATTACAGTTATGTTCGTCTGAAAGTACCTTCGACGAGAATACCCACGACTCGGGAGATCTATAGATGCTTGATGGATCACCATGGCCGCAACATAATGAAATTCAAATACCCGTCGAGAACGTGGAACCACATTTAGTGTGCAGTGCATACTCCATTACTGTCAACAGCAGCGAGATCGATGTGGTATATTCACCGTAAACGTGTGACCAGGAGTCGATTACATACAATTCATATGGTCGATTCTCCTCTTTGCACAAACTGTGGACTGTTAGCAACGGAAGAACATGGTTTAGTGTGTGGCGCAGCGAGGAACGTCTGGATGCTGACGCGTCGAATACTGGCCTTCCTTCGGCGCACTAACTACACAGAAATCACATCGGATGTACTTTTTCTACCGGACAAGATCTTTTTTCCCAAACAAAAGACGTATGTGGTCAACTGGATCTCTGGACATGCGACGAAATATTTGTATTCGAACGATATTAAGTCCGTGATGGATTATTGGATGTATTTACAAGAAAAACACGAGCTCATACGGAGTCATACGAAATACAGGACTTACTTTTCCAATTTTTTAGGAAGTGTTTTTCACAATCCGCTCCACAGCTGGGGTGTCCCAGAACTGGGAAGACTCCTGCAGCAGAACGACTAGAGACAGTACTGCGCGGTTCAATTATATTGGCATATAGCACACTGAGAAGAAAACTGGCCCCTACCTGTTGGCGCCAGTTATGACTGCATTATGTTAACGTGAAAAAAAAAAACCACACACACACAACGATGGTAAACACCGAAACCGCCTCAGATAATGGTCCTTCGAATGGTCGACGCAGGAGAAATAAATACCGCCCACACTGGCAGAAATGGTCAAGATTATATGGCTTTCTGCCAGGTTTATGATGCGACACCGCGTGCTGCGGGGATTGTGATGCAGATGATAACTTCATCTTCACTCCCGCCCGTGACTAGTATTGTCATTTACTATATTCCTGTTTCCAAAAAAAAAAAAAAAAAAAAAAAATAATAAATAAATAAATAAATAAATAAATAAAATAAAAAAAGGCGGCCTTTGCGTTGATTTTATGGTTTACAAATTGTTTTTGCTGTCTCGATACTTTTCTTATCCCTAGGACAGCACAATTGTACGATTAAAGATTGTTTGTTTACCCTGCCTTCCTGTTCCCCCCCCCCCCCCCCAAAAAAAAATAAAAAAAGTGGTCGCGTTGTTGGACCATAAAGCGAAGGAACCGCGTTTTTATTTTTATTTTATTTTTTCAGGAAAAAAAGATGGATGGGAAAAAATATATAAAAAAAGGGTGAAAAAAAGTTGGTAGAGCTCTTGGGGAAAAATAAATGGAATGTCAACACGATGCAGTTATTTATTCGTTGGTTCAAATCTCCCCATCATCAGGTCATTTTTTCGTTCAATTAAAAACAAGAAAGGGGTAGCGTCTAAAAAAAATGAAAAAAAGCGGTAAAGGTTCACGGCTACCACGTGGGAGGCACCGTTCGTGCACTTTCGTTTTTTTCTTTCAAAATCGAACGAATTTTTCAATTTTATTTCAAAGAATATCAACAAACAGTGTAAGGTGTGTGAAATTGTAGCGACATATTGTTATTAATTTTTTCTGTCATACAATATTACAAAAACTTATTTTTCATCGTGCACATTGCTTGATGTGCCAGAACAATATTGTGGGTTATACTTATCATAGAAATAACCGAAGCACAAATTTTCGCAGCACCACGCGTATTTTATGAAAGCAACCGTCTTGCAGGCGCGTGGTTTCTTCATGAGCGATACCGGGAAACACAATCTTTTTTTCATTCAAAGAGATTTCTCTTTCATCCGTTAATTTCGATGCGAACCATGCGGATCTAATCGTGCTTTCAAAATTAGGTGCGCTGAATTGATGTAGGATTAGCGAATGTAATTTTATCTAATCTTTCCTAGAAGCGATCTCTCTGTCGTCTTTCATCACGTCGGAAGCATTCTGAAGAATTTTCTTGAGGATTTTCGCCTGTCAGTAAAAATAAACCTCGCAGGGCTGGCAATAAGGAGTGTACTTTGGTGCGACCACTTTTAGGGTGCAGGTGCTCGCTTTCGTTTCATCAGTGAATAGATCATCGTATAAAGCTGAATCGGTTTGCCCTCCCCACGAATCGATAATGTAAAAAAAAATATTTCTGTCCCACGTACGGACGAATTATAGAACGCAAACATTCTTCGTACTCCAATTCCGTGAACTTACTGGATTTCCTGTGGGACACGACTTCATTTCTGTATTTCCCAGTTAATTCGTTTTCTCGTTTTAGAACGTTAGGACCAAATTTTCGGGACGATTATTGCATACATAAAAGAATGGCAGCAAGATTCGAACACGGTACCCCCAGTGCAGTAACCATGAACCTTTACCACTGCGCTACGCTGACTTGCTCATAATATATGTAACGTTACGGGTACATAAAGCGCGTAATGAACTTCAAAAGCGATTTTCTCAAGGCCCGTCGCTAAAAAACCGGATAGCCACGTACTCAGGGTAAGTGTCTCTACAACATATTTGAAGCGCATCATAATTCGTGATTTACATAATGGAGGGTCCCCTTGTTAGTGTCCAGGGTTCACACCCATAGGGGTTACACTACAAATGGTTTACTGATCCGTTTCCTTATTTCCAAATTAAGTTTCTTGCTGGTGAGTAAATTCTTTATCTATTTAAACACAGTTTCTTCCTATAGTATTTTGTTTACAATTTCGTTACGGTTCATGCCAACTTGTGCTTCTAAAAACTGCTCCCGAAGTAGGTATATTCGTTTATCGCCTCTAACACTTTTCTTCCAATTGTCATGCTCAGAGTTTCATATTCTTAGTCGATACTGCATATTATTACCTCTGTTTTTCTCTTGTCTATTATCAAACCACACTGATTACAGAAAATCCTTTCCTCTGTGCTGAGGACCTTCTCTGGATCTTCTTTCATTTCCCTAACCACAGGGAGCATATCTCAGCACGTCTATCTGACACATGCTGCACGTACCCACACAAACACGTCAGGACCGAAACACTGTCCCATCTGCTTCTTCGAATTCAGGGTTTTTCTTCCTTTCCAAGTACATACAGTAGCTCCGGAAACGCTGAACGCCTATAGCCAGTTTCCTACTTCAGTTTGTATACCATGTGAACGCACATCAGCTACACTCACTACCAACAAGTATTTTTGCTGGTGAAATTGGGACATTGTTATCTGCATCGCAAGGGTGACTGTGCGGTAGCGCTGTGCTGTGCCTGACGTGGACTTTCGGTTCATGATATTTAATCCACACCGATCGTGGATTGAGAAATGGGTTTATGTGTCAAGGGCAGAATCATTCACGATTAAATCCCTTACACCGAAAAACAGTGTGTTTTCGTAATCAGTGATTGTATGTTTGCTAATGTGCTCGGTATTGATTTGCTATGCAACAAGCTTTACGTATTGAGCGTCATTATGTTCTGCATTTCCGCGAATTCCGATAGGCAGTGCCTCCGATAATGGAACTTCCATTTTAATTACGTTCGCACGTGGTAAAATAACATGGTGTGGGACGTGCAAATGGCGAAACGACAGCAATCAAGCAGGTGGAGGGCATCAGACAACGCGCTGAAAATGTTGGGTACGTGATTGCAGTTCACATACATGATCCCGAGGTATGGTCAAATCGAAAGACTCCTGTACAAAGGCTATAACTAATCGAGGCCCTTGAATCTATTGGGGAGAAGGAACTGCACAAAGAATACGCGTATAGAAATTCACGACGTCTACAGTACATGTAAAAATTAGTTATTAAACTAGAAGCTCTGCGTGACAGCGATACTCTTACACTTTGCATAACATGGGAAAAGTTTTGGAGAAGGAACGCTTAGTAATGAGAAAAAGTCTCGGGCCAAACAGAACGGCGGTAGACAAAGCTTCCGCTAAGCAACAAAAAAATTATCCAGCCTCTCAGTAGACATCTGAGAAGGAAGATTTACATTTGATGTACTCGTTAACAGATCCCAAGCAGCAAGACTTACCTACAATATTGGACACACAAACATGGAACGACTGGTAACTGTTGCTTTCACTGAACACGTCGAAAACGATATGCAAAGGATCTTCTTTAGATTCTCGTAAGTTTTTGAGAGAAGCTACGGCTGTTGGAAACTTCGCACATGAGATGTACAGTCAGGGAACGAAACTGCGGAGAAAACAGGGACAAGAAAGAGCTCACGAAGAAAAACTTGCAGCTAAATCGAAACCCACAGGAGTGACCCATGAGGTAGATTAACTGTATTTAAAACACTCAATGTGTGTGAGGACAATACACGGTGGCATAAGATACTGCAGTTCATACCAGTGGTACTATATTTTTAGCAACGGTGGATGGACAGTGGCATGTAATTTTAATGATAAACAAATGGTCATTAAAAGTGCTACACCACGAAGACGACGTGGAAGAAGATGCTGTGATATGCAAATGATTAGCTTTCCAGAGCATTCACACAAGGTTGGCGCCGGTGGCAACACCTACAACGTACTGACATGAGGAAAGTTTCCAACCGATTTCTCATACACAAACAGCAGTTGACCAGCGTTGCCTGGTGAAACGTTGTTGTGATGCCTCGTGTAAGGAGGAGAAATGCGTACAATCACGTTTCCGTCTTTGATAAAGGTCGGATTGTAGCCTATCGCGATTGCGGTTTATCGTATCGCGACTTTGCTGCTCGCGTTGGTCGAGATCCAACGATTGATAGCAGAATATGGAATCGGTAGGTTCAGGAAGGTAACACGGAACGCCGTGCTGGATCCCAACGGCCTCGTATCACTAGCAGTCTAGATGACAGGCGTCTTATCCGCATGGCTGTAACGGATCGTGCAGCCACGTCTCGATCCCTGAGTAAACAGATGAGGACGTTTGAAAGACAACAACCATCTGCACGAACAGTTCGACGACGTTTGCAGCAGCATGGACTATCAGCTCGGAGACCATGGCTACGGTTACCCTTGACGCTGCATCACAGACAGGAGCGCCTGCGATGGTGTACCCAACGACGAACCTGGATGCACGAATGGCAAAACGTCATTTTTTCGGATGAATCGAGGTTCTGTTTACAGCATCATGACGGTCGCATCCGTGTTTGGCGACATCGCGGTGAACGCACATTGGAACCGTGTATTCGTCATCGCCATACTGGCGTATCACCCGGCGTGCTGGTATGGGGTGCCATTCGTTACGCGTCTCGGTCACCTCCTGTTCGCATTGGCGGCACTTTGGACAGTGGACGTTGCATTTCAGATGTATTACGACCCGTGGCTCTCCCCTTCATTCGATCCCTGCAAAACCCTACATTTCAGCAGTGTAATGCACGACCGCATGTTGCAGGTCCTGTACGGGCCTTTCTGGATACAAAAGATGTTCGACTGCTGCTCTGGCCAGCACATTCTCCAGATGTCTCACCAATTGAAAACGTCTGGTCAATGGTGGCCGAGCCACTGGCTCGTCACAATACGCCAGTCACTACTCTTGATGAACTGTCGTATCGTGTTGAAGCTGCATGAGCAGCTGTACCTGCACACGCCATCCAAACTCTGTTTGACTCAATGCCCAGGCGTATCAAGGCCGTTATTACGGCCAGAGGTGATTGTTGTGGGTACTGATTTCTCAGGATCTATGCACCCAAATTGCGTGAAAATGTAATCACATGTCAGTTCTAGTATAATATATTTGTCCAATAAATACCCGTTTATCATCTGGATTTCTTCTTAGCCCGCATCCCGTGGTCGTGCGGTAGCGTTCTCGCTTCCCACGCCCGGGTTCCCGGGTTCGATTCCCGGCGGGGTCAGGGATTTTCTCTGCCTCGTGATGGCTGGATGTTGTGTGCTGTCCTTAGGTTAGTTAGGTTTAAGTAGTTCTAAGTTCTAGGGGACTTATGACCACAGCAGTTGAGTCCCATAGTGCTCAGAGCCATTTGAACCATTTATTTGATTTCTTCTTGGTGTAGCAATTTTAATGGCTAGTAGTGTACGTCGGACATTATACAAGGAAAAGTACAAAACTGAGACTACATTGGCTACCGCTGTGGACGTTTACTGCTTAGGGTCCACAAGCAAAAGGCTCGTCAATGTTGGAAGAGGGATTTCACCTCAGGGTAGAAGCTTCCAATATACGAAATTTTCCCGACAAAACTATCACATCGGACAAATACTATTTGTCCAACGTCTCTCCGTATTACAACAATGAGAGTAGTGGAAGACGTCAAAGTTTCGTCAGCAATGTACTGGGCGGGTGACTTAAAATATAGTGTCAAAATACACAGCCTGACAAAAATTGACAGGTTGATGGAATATCAATATTTCAGTGATTAAAAAAGGGAGTCAAATTTGCAGAGATCTTGGCAGCATGACGCCACATATCAGCGTGACCTTGCACCCCGTCTATCCTGGATGCCTGCAGTAATTCTATTAGGGAGGGTGTGATAAGTCCGTGTCTCCTGTGACGAGCTGGCCGACTACCGTTGCAACTGGTCCCTGACGCCCTGGGTACTGGGACTGGTACGCAACTGACTCCCGAGCTGGTTCCACAAGCGTTCTATTGGGGGCGCACCTGGTCGATCTGGTGGCAGTGCGAGTACCTTGCCGTCACACAGACGGGTCGCAGAAACTCGTGCCCTGCTTGGATCAGTAATGTCCTGTTGGAAAATGGCAGCACGATGCTGAGGTATAGTGCACACAGAATGCCGTGGCCCATAGATGCGGAGACGGCAACGCGAGCGTGGGGAGAATGTTAGTGGTGGGGAAATACCGAGCACTGGAGAGGAAGTGCCATTCTAAACTGAAGCATTCTTTTTCTTTTGAGTCATCAGTTTTCTGACTGGTTTGATGTGGTCCACCACGAATTCCTCTCCGGCGCCAACCTCTTCATCTCAAAGTAGCGCTTGCTACGTACGTTCTCAATTATTTGCTGGATATATTCCGACGTCTTCGTCTACAGTTTTTGCCCTCTAAAGCTTCCTGTAGTACTATGGAAGTCATTTCCTGATGTCCTTCCACCCTGTTCTCCTTGTCAGCGATTTCCACATATTTTTTCCTCTCTGATTCTGTGCAGAACCTTCTCATTTCTTACCTTATCAGTCTACCTAATTTTCAACATTCGTCTGAAGCACCACATCTCAAACGCCTCGATTGTCTTCTGTTTTGGTTTTCCCATAGTCCATGTTTCACTACCATACAACGCTGTTCTCCAAACGTGTGTTCTCAGAAATTTCTGCCTCAAGTTAAGGCCCACGTTTGATAACAGTAGAACTCTCATGACCAGGAATGCCGTATTGGCCAGTGCTCGCCTGCTTTTTATGTCCTCTTTGCTCCATCCGTCGTTGTTGTCTTACTGCCTAGGTAGTAGAATTCCTTAACTTCATCTACTTCGTAGCCATCGATCCTGATGTTAAGTTTTCCGCTGTTCTCATTTCTGCTACTTCTTATTACTTTCGTCTTTCTTCGATTTACTTTCAATCCATATTCTGTACTCCTTAGACTGTTCATTCCACTGAGGAGATCATGTAATCCTTATTCACTTTCACTAATGATAGCAATGTCATCAGCGAATCTTATAGTAGACGTCCTTTCAAACTGAATTTTAGTTCCACTCCTTCATCTTTCTTTTATTTGCATATTGCTTATTCGATTTCCAAATTGAAAAGTAGGGGCGAAAGACTACATCCGTGTCCTACAACCTATTTAGTCCGAGCACTTGATTCTGCTCGTCCACTCTTTTTATTCCCTCTTGTCTCTTGTAAATATTGTGTATTATCCATCTCTCAGTATAGCTTACCCCTATTTTTTTCAGAATTTCGGACATCTTGCATCATTTTACAATGTCCAACACTTTTTCCAGGTCCACAAATCCTATGAAGGGGTTTTGACTTTTCATTAGTCTTGCATTCATTATCAACCGCAACGTCAGAATTGCCTGTCTAGTGCCCTTACCTTTCCTAAAGCAAGTCTGATCATCATCTAAGACATCCTCAGTTTTTCTCATCTTTCTGTACACTATTCTTGTCAGCAACTTGAATGCATAAACTGTTAAGCTGATTGTGCTGTAATTGTTGTACTTGTCAGCTCCTGCAGTCTTCGGAATTGGGTGGATGATATTTTTCTAAAAGTCAGATGGTATGTCAGCAGACTTATACAGTCCACACCAACATGAATAGTCGTATTGAAGCCCTTTCCCCCAGCGATTTGAGAAATTCTAGTGGAATATTATCTATCCCTTTTGCCTTATTTGAGCTTAAGTCCTGCGAAGCTCTCTTAAATTCTGATCCTATCACTGGATCCCCTATCTCTTCTAAATCGACTCCTGTTTCATCAGTCAAATCTTCCCCCTCCTAGAGGCCTTCAATATGCTGTTTTCACCTATCTGCTCTGTCCTCAGCATTTCCCATTGCACACTTAATGTTAGCATCCTTGCTTTAAATTTCAAAGAAGATTGTTTTCACGTTCCTATATGCTGATTCATTCCTTGCGATAATCATTTCTTTCTTGATTTCTTCACTTTTCATCTAGCCATTTCGTCTTAGCCACCTGCGCTTCCTACTTATTTCATTCCTCAGCAACCAGTATTTCTGTGTTCCTGGATTCCCCTGAACATTTTTGTGCTTTCCTCTTTCATCGATCAGCTGAGATATTTCTTCTGTTACCCATGGTTCCTTCGCAGTTTCTTTCTTTGCACCTGCGTTTTTCTTTCCAAATTTTAGAGTTGTCAATCCCTCTTCAACTGAACTAGCTTCTGAGCTACTATTTATCGCAGTATCTATAGCCTAGGAGAACTTTCTTCGTAGTTACCTTCTTTGTACCTACGTTTTTCTTTCCAGCTTCTGTGTTTGCTTTTTTTAGTGATGTCCATTCCTTTTCAACTGAACTGCATACTGAGCTATTCCTTAATCGCAGTATGTATATCCTCGAAGAACTTCCAGCATATCTCTTCACTACTTAGTACTTTTGTATCCCATTTCATTGCGTATTGACTCTTCCTGATTAATCTCTTAAACTTCAGCCTACTTTTCATCACTACCGCATTGTTATCTGAGTCTACATCTGCTCCTGGGTACGCCTTACAATCCAGTATCTGATTTCGGATTCTCTGCCTGACCATGATGTAATCTAACAGAAATCTACCCTATCACCCGGCCTTTTCTAAGTATACCTCCTCCTCTTGTGATTCTTGAACAGAGTATTCGATACTACCAGCTGAAATTTATTACAAAACTCAGTTAGTTTTTCTTCCCTCCCATTCCTTGTTCAAAGCCCATATTCTCCTCTAACCTTTTCTTCTACTCCTTCCCCTGCAACCACATTCCGGTCCCCCATGGGGGTTATATTACCATCTCCTGAATCCAACGATTTAATTTTGGAGATACTTTCAGTGTCATATGTGGGTACTGTCTGAAAAATATGTTGCCGTTAGAGATAGTAGTACATTAGTAATAAATTAAAATGTCACACCTCATGCTGAAGTTTTACGGCACTAACAGCGAAAATGTAATTAGGGATGAACTTTTTCCTTAGATTATTTTGTGCGACGTGTCAGCAAGAAAAAGTTTCGAAGAGGTTTGAAATTATGTGTAAAGTTTCTTGTATGTCGCTAACTGCTCTCATTATGAAACACTTGCTGAGTTTCTTGCGGGTAATTTTCACACAATCAGTTATGCTGTTTCAAGGCACACACAGTTCTAAATGAAATACTTGATTTGTCGTGTGAAACCATTTTCAATTTGGTCAATAAAGGTATGAAATACCTAAAATCATATTTCTGTTGCTCCTGGAGACTACTTTTAATTGGGACATAGCTGAGCGCTGCAGCTGTTTAGTAAAATACGACACGAAAACATTTTGTCCACCACAAACGTTTCTTTGTATTTTGTTTTCTTCATGTCCACTGAAAGCTCTATCTCTCTCTCTTTTTCATGGATAGAGTGCGTTGAGTAGACTGCAACGCGTGCCACATCATTGTCCTTTGGCTCTTTGAACTTTGAATGTTAGTAGCGTCTTTTATTCTGCATTTTTGAGTACTCGGACTGTGGAGTGGCCTAGGGAACAGTGTGATCAGAGTGTCAAAACATTTGAATGCACACAGTGCCTACGTCTTGATTGGCGCAGTTTTGCTTAGGCTGTTTCACCAGCGGAGTCCATCGTATTTTCTAAAGCCTTACAGCATTGATCTGAGGTAGATAATTATGGTGATAAAATACAATACACATTGGCCACATGAGTCAAAATTTGTTTTATGAAGCTTCCAGCTAGCTGACTATGTTAGTTTCAAAAATTTGTGTACATTAGAGTATTGGCAAATGGGCGGATTTTATCTCAGTTCCGTAGAGGTAAACTCTGATTTCGTGCTTCGACTGGCTGAATGTACGTCCTACGACAAGAACTGACTAGTTGTTGTTACGAGACGATCACGCCTGCTGGTCATCACCGATTTCGTCCAAATTTACGGCACGTGCAAAACCTGGCCACAAATGATAGTGACGGAACGGGGAGCTCCAGATGGCAAAGCGTTTCAAAATGGGGCATCGGGCCATTTATGTTGGCATAGTTTGCAGCCAGTTTACTGGCGCAGAGGAAAGGTTACAGAACAGTAACCCGAGAGTCGTGGGTTGAATCCTCACGTGAAATCATTTTTATTTTGAATATTTACGTCGCTAACACTGCAAATAAGTCTGCTTTGATCATTTTCCGCACAATGATTTCGCATAGAGATCCTTCCGCTGCACCAACTCCTGCTTACAAGCTATGATAGCTCATGCCTCCCCAGAACAGACCTTCTCGCTTGCTACGCGGCAACAATTAGTCCTCTAGAAGAAAATGAGCAGGACCTTTTTGTAGGAAATTTAATGCAATTACATTTTCTATTGTGATACGTTTTCGCTATACCCCGAATTTTTCGCATTACTCAAGTAAAACTGGTTTGGAGGCCACATTTATTTTTCTTTAATAACTTTAAAGCTAGCGAAAGCGTAATCTAGAGCAACATTTAAGTACAATAAATTTCCAACAAAGGTCCTGTTCAATTTTCCTGTAGGACTACTAATTCTCACGGAGCAAGCGAGAGAGTATGAAGACATTGGACACAGTATTTAAATTCGTTGCGCGTTGCATAAGACTCTTAAGTAGGGGCAGCTGAATCATCCTGCATAATGCTGGTTTTCTTTGGCACCTGGACATCGGGTTACAGTATCACTTCCTCTTAATACTCAGTATTATGGATATACCGATTTGGATCGTTAGTACTTTTCACATTATTCTGTATTCAAAAATATTATACTGCTTCAGTTGTGAATTCGTGCTATTTTCCTTTTCATCCAGAATTTCTAGGTTTTGTATTACTCAGCGAAAAGGTAATGTTCGATATATGCTTACTACAGATTTAGTGAAACTAAACATAGTTTATTGCATTCTATATAAAGTAAAACTAGTAGAATTTTCGTTATATTGTCGCTCTGTGTAATATTATAGGCCACTAGTTTATAAAAGTAGTTGGTTGATAGCACCATCAGGGAGCTTCTGATTTCGAGTAGCCATGAAGCCTCATATCGGTCAGTTCTCTGACACCCGTAGCACACATACTTCCTTGTTCCTGCAGCCAGCATTGCGGGTGTTGGGTCTTGATTACATCCACATACGGACTACGTAACTGTTACCGTTCTTAATTACTTTGTATCAACACACAGATTTGGCAATATGAGCAGTACATCTGTATGCGATAAATTAACAACATCGTAAAAAATTTTATAACCAATTACAGCCTTTTCCAACACACATGATAATAGTGTAATAACTCTTAAGTAATACACTTTCCCGGGTCTTTATTTTTGTCTCGATCTAATACATTCTGCAGTATATACATTCCTGTACAATCCTTAAATTTAATAACAGCATTTATACTCAGCGGATTATGACGAGGGGTAATGTCTAGTGACCTGACCCGCCCGGTTAGCCGTTCGGTCTAACGCACTGCTTTCCGAGCGGGAATGCGTGGCGGTCCGCGGCATGAATCCGCCCGGCGGATTAGCGTCGAGGTCCAGTGTGCCGGTCAGTCTGTGAATGGTGTTTAAGGCGGTTTTCCGTCTGCCTCGTCGAATGCGAGCTACTTACCCTTATTCCGCTTCAGTTACATTGGGGTTACACTCGCCTAGTGTGAGATGTTCCTGTGGAGACCCACTGGGGGCCAAACCGCGCAATAACCCTGAGTTCGGTGTGGGGTGGCGCTGGGGTGAATGGACTGCTGTAGCCTGTGGTGGTATTGTGACCACTGTGTGCCACGGCTGAGACGAACTCTCTCCGGCATTTCTAGGTTTCCAGTTAAACACAGTACAATATAATACAATGTCTGGTGGCTTATACACATTTAAAACAATAATTTTATATTCGTATGTATCGCATCATGTAAGCTCATTTATGAAATGTAGCTTGTTATTGTTCATCTCTTATATGCAATTTTCTGTATTTTCTGATCTGAAGACCACTCATCAGAGCTGAAACTAGTTTGCAATAATGCGATTTTTGGGGTCTTGACATAACAGAACAGTTCTCTCCCTACCTGAGAACGTCATGTAAGAACAAACAAATACCGTCACTACTAAACGTAGTTCTTGTTATTGCTCTGCTTTCATGCGAACGGCTGTCTCGTCCAGATCACTCAGCATCATGACTTAGGTGAGGTTGGAGAGTGACTTGACCTCCATGTGCCACCACTACACTAGCTGCAGCGCCACAAGGTGACCACTGAGCTCTTTCTACGGTTAAATTAATATGTCGTGAATTGGCTTTTCCTTACATCTATAAATACTCATAGGTAAAACGTGTTCAGTAAATGCCTGCGTTGGAATTCCCGTAATCGATTATATGTTGTTGTTTTTGCTTTGTATCAAACTATGTTTGTGTACTTGTTGCTTCTTTCCGTCGGAACGCTTTTGCGATTATGGAAAAGCTGGTACATTGCGTGTTTACATACACGGAAGGTGTAATGTCATTTGTAGCGGCGTATTATTCTTACGTACATTCCACAATTTTTATTTTATTTCGTGGTATCAAAATATTATTGATTGTTTGATTTGTAACATTCCCTTGTGAAATCGTTTGATGCTAAGACATACATGCATATTGTCTTCGATGTAATGCAAGGAGGATTAAGATCTGTATATGTTTTTTCTTCTGCAATGATGCGATTCCCTTTTTTGTTGGTGTGTGATAAATGACGTGCTGAAATTCAATATATCGGCTATTTTATTTACAGTAATGATCAACCTGTAATAATTTTTAATTTTACCTGGAAGAAAATCTTACCCACTTCGATTCTTTCAATTGCTTTACTTTGCATCACTGAAATATGGAATAAATGACACTACAAATAAATAGTGATTTTATGTTGTACCTCGTTAAGGCCGCATGGCATTTTAAAATCAGAGAGCTCACTGTAATGTGTGGAATAAATTTGTAAATGTGTGAAGAGAGTTATGAGCCAAGCTTTGCTGTTTCATGGATTGCCTCGGGCATTAAGTTGGTAACCTGTGACAGGGAGCTGTATGTAGCGTGGCTCGCGTGAGGTGACTGTTTTATTCACCCTTTATCCCGTCTCAGCAGTTTTTAGGGTGAGCAGACATGAGGACAGCAGACGCCATAGAGCAGTAACCACTGGCTTTATCTGCACTCCGCGTTTCCTGCGCCAGAAGCTGTTTGACGCCCTCGAAGAGATGGAATGAGCCTCCTGCACTTTCTTAAACGAAAGTAAGGGTGAGGCGGTAAGAGACTCTCTGACAGCACTATAGCCGACGTAATAGTTATGAGAGATTCAGCAACTGTAGTGATGTTCAATGTAAATCTCATTTATTGTTGCGTATTAGTTGCACTTTTTTAACTACGTTACATGATTCAGTCACTCTGGGCCGTCTTCAGGTCGAAGTAGTTGCGTGAGCATCCCGTCTTTTCTACTCAAAACCACGCTGTGGTGTGTAGTTGTCAATAGACGGAATGCTGCCGCACCTACTTAGATCTGGAGATGGTACAGTGTGATTGAAACTTCTAATCTAATTAAAATGTGTGACTGAGACGCTACAACAAATTAAAATTATATCGGTGATAAATTTGAAGGAAATGAGAAGTTCAAACGAACAGTAAGAGCTTCCACAGCTTGTAGTATAATACTCTACTTATTATCAGTATTACGTTGGACGCGCGCTGGTGTCTTAGAAGGTACAGAGAAGGGACGACATTGGTGCACATCGAGGATCTTACTGCATTAGTTTTTCGCTCATCTGTGAATTCTTCCATCGCACGACATCCCATTCTCTCGAGGTGCATCCTCGTCCATATTAAAGTTCCAGTTCACTCGCTATTTTGACTTCTTCCCAGCCTATATATTCTTTGTATTTCTTCTTTTTACTTTTCGTTGTAGTAGCTATATTTATCTATCCTATACTTTACACGAATCTGATGTAGTCATTTTCGATGCAGCGATACGAGCATTGAAGTAACCCCTTTCCTTTGTCTCTGAAGAATGTTCTCGACTTTGGCGAGTCTGTTTGCTTTCGACCAGTAGAATATTGCGGCGAGGTTACACTGGCGATTACTCCACTCGTAGGAATTGGGATGTGCACTTACCTGTGGTAGGTTGGAAGTTCATAGGTTGCTAATACACTCTAAGACAACAGAGGGTGCACCACGAATGAAGTTTCTGTATGGGACGGAAATCAGTATGTGTGATGAACAGTCAAATGATTATAATTTCAGAAAAATTGGAAGATTTATTCGAGAGAAACAGCTTCATGAACTGAGGAATGCAATAACTCGTTGGTACATCTCTGGCCCTTACGCAAGCAGTAATTCGCATTGTGGTTTGTTGTTGGATGTCCTCCTGAAAGACAGCGTGCAAAATTCTCTCCAATAGCCGAGTTAGATCGTCAAACTTCCGAGCTGGTTGGAGGGAATTACTCATAGTGTCTTTCAACCGTCCTCAGCTGGGGAAAGGTCCAGCAACTTTCTTGACAAAGATAGAGTTTGGCAAACACGAACGCAAGTGGTATAAACTCTCATCGTGTGTGGTCGGTCATTATTTTGCTGAAATCTGAGCCCAAGATGTCTTGCCATGAAGTTCAACAAAACATAGCGTAGAATATCGTCGATGTACCGCTGTGTTGTAAGGGTGTCGCAATTGACAACGAAAGAGATCCTGCTATGAAAGGAAATGGCATCCCCACTCCTGCGTGTTGGGCCGTATGGTGAGCGACGAACAATTGCCTATCTTATCAATCTCCGGGTTGTGTTCAAACATGTCACCGACCTTGAATCTCACTGACTGGAGTATAATTGTCTCCAGTGATGAGTCTCGCTTCGAAATGAGCCCCGACGACAAGGGAAGACTTCTCTGGCGATGCCCCAGAGACAGCACTCGTGGGACGCCAAACTGACTGCCGCCCGACAACCAGTTATGGTGGTATGGGGTCCCATTTTTTAATAGCGGGACCCCTTTGGTTGTCACCCTTAAAGCACTGCAGTACGTCGACGATATTATGCAGTCCGGTTTGTTGCTTTCGCCCTTCATGACAAGATAATGCCCGCCCGCAGACGGCGAGAGTTAATACTCCTTCGTGCTTATAAAACCCTACAGTGGCGAGCAAGGACGCCGGATCTCTCCCCAGTTCAAAACATTACGAGCGTTTTGGGTAATGTCTTCAACCGCCTCGCAGTTTAGACCATCTAACACGGAGTTCGACAGAGTTTGGCACGATACCTCTCAGGAGGACGTCCAACAACTCTATCAGTCAGTGCCAAGTCGAATAACTGCTTGCATAAGGCTCGGAGGTAGATCAGTACCTTATTGACTTGCTGAATTTGTGAAGCACATTTTGTTGAATAAATCATCCATTGTTTCTGAAATTGCAATCATCTACATCACTTCTACCGATCTCCGTCCCGTTCTGACAATTCCTTCGTGGTATGCATTTTTTTTTTTTTTACCTTAGAGTGTACTTGACTGAATGGAAGCTGATTATCATATCGTACATTTTTCACTTTCTCAAGAACTTGCTTGTAGTGAACCTAAATCCCATAATTGAATATCTGAGTACCCCTGCAGTTCTATAAAATCGATTCTTTCTAATCAGTGACAATATAATTGTTAATCAATTTGTCTTTCGGCTTTTAGTCGAAATATACGTTATCATTCTTTCTATTCGGTCCAAAATCTGTGGCATCGTTTTACGACTTGGAGCCACTCAAGGAGTATAGGAAATCGATCACTGAATTCCGATCTCATAAGTAGCACATGCTAACCCAATATTCTGTGCGTCCTATTAATTTGCAGGTGCTGATAAACGTGCTGTTTAACTGACTACTGTTTGTCAAGCATTGAACTATTTAATTTTTCTCACTACTATGGTGTTACATAAGAGTGAGAGTCAGGATTTAAATCTACACTCAGCTGATGAATGTATTTTTACGTATGAAGATGATTACAAACTTGAGGAGACATTATTTGTGCAAAGTTCGACGCTGTAATCGTCGAACTAAACCGTTCAGGTAGGTCTGCTGCCTTTATGAGTGTGTGATACCGTCTGTGTTCAGTTTCAAGAGACAGCTATTCCAAACAGTTGTTTCTGGCACATGAGGATCATACATTTTCATAGTTTGAAGGTTTCAGGGCTTGTTTATCACTACCTTCGGGAGTGTTACTTGTTTTTCTATCACACATACCGCTTTCCTTATTGACGAATGTCTCTGCCACGATATTTTCTGATCATAAACAGATTTACTGGTCATTTTAGCAGCCTTAGATTCAATCCTGTGTAATTTCTTTATTTGTTTGGCCATAGTGTCATTAGTTGCTTTATAATTAATGAAGGTATTTTTGATCCGTCGTTGCAACTACAAAAATGAGTGAAATTTTTCACCAGACGCGTTTCGCATTATTGAGGTAAAACATCATCAGTGGTCTGTAATTAAGTTATTTACATTTTGGTCTGCTTTTCAGATCGAAAAACAGTTCGTTAGGAATAGACTGATTTGATTTTTCAGGAGATGCCATCTGCTAGAACATCGTTGCTTTTCTGCATTAGACACTGATAATTTTGGTCTAATTTTTAAATGTTCTGCAGCACTATGCATTAGTCGTAACACACATTTATGCACACCACTGGGTTCTGTATATTTTTGTACTTCAAGTATGTGTAGTTGTTTGTGTTTTGTAGTATTGCCAACATAACCTTTCCACTACTTTGTCTTTGACCTACAACATTTTTTTAATTAGATAATTGTATGTATTTAATCCCATTTAATTATGTTTCATTGTATTTATGTACTGTGTAACAGTAGAGAAGGAATAGCGGCGGAGAGAATTCTTTTTCTTATTATTATTTTTTTTTATTGGAGGGGGAAACCATGATGAGTGGACACAAGTATAATGCAGTGTGATGGAGTGTGAGTTAGAGGAGAAGGTGAGGAGCGATAAGTGAAATGAAACTGTGGGTGGGGGGTGGGTGGGGGGTTGGGAGGGAGGGAGTGGTTGTGGGAGGGTGGGAAGGGTGAAAGATGGAAAAGGGTCCTTTTTTTCATGTAATTTCATCAATTATTCTATATAGAGTCTGGTTTCCAATACCTATCTGGGCATTGAGCAACTGTCTATTTTGTGTTAATGCTTTTTGTATGTGGAAATTTTCTGGGAAAGAGAGGAGGTGTCTGTCTTCACTGATTTTTATGATATTCATATTGTTTACAATATTGCTTGGTCTATGTGATCTTCATTTAGATGATCTGCAAATGTTGTATGATTTTTACCATATTTCAATGGTGTGATGTGTTCTGTATAAGTTGTGTCTAGTGTCCTCCCAGTCATTGCAGTGTATATCTTCTCACAAGACCTGCAACTGAGCTGATAGATACCATTGTTGGTTTCTGTCTGGCTTTGATTTTATCTTTGGGCTGTGCTTGTGTACGGAATGGTTTGTTTTGTAAGCAATCTTTCAGCATTGTGTTTTGAATATGTTTCCTATTTTATGAGTAATTCGTTATGGTAGGTCTTAGCATGCCATTTTTTGTTGTAGTGCAAATAGTATGAGTTAATGTGATTTGGTTAGTTTTTCCATTATTTGTCTCTATTTTTTGTTTAGTTTGTCTACCATTGTTTCATTGCGTCAATCTTTTAATGCTATTTGTTTTATAATGACAAATTCTTTCTGTTAATTAGAAGAGTTTAGGGGGATCCTGTTCGTCTGTTTAACATGTTTCTGATTGCTGCTTGTTTGTGGTATTGTGGGTTGCTTGAAGTTTCATTTAAAATTATGTCACTTGTTGTGGGATTTCTGTATATGTTAAATGTGTGTTTATTATTGTCTTTTCTTATGGTTATGTCTAAGATGTGGAGTGTGTTTTCTTGTTCTTCTTCTCTTGTGAAATTTATGTTTTTGGGTACAGTATTTATGTCTTTGTGTAGTTGCTGTATTCTGTATTTAGGTTCTCTACCAATCATATTATGTCATCCGTGTATCTGTACTAGTAAATGGTGCTGTAGCTTTGTTTTATGTCTTCAAATATTAGTTTTTGTATATGATTCATAATAATGATGGCTAATGTTCCATAGATAGGGGAAGCCATGTGCAAACCTTTTTGTACGTAGTATTCTTGACTGAATTCGAAATAATTTTGTTGTGTTATTAACTGTAATAATTTTAAGGTTTCTTCCGTGTGTTCATAATGTAAATGATGGTGTTTTCAGGATTTCTTCAATTATTTTTATGGTTTTGTTAACAGGGATGCAACTGTACATACTTTATACATCAAAGGAGAGCAATGTCGTTGTGTCAGGGATTTTAGTGACTTTTATATGTTCACCAGTTGACAGGTATTTCTGATTTTGTATAATTGCCTAGATTATAATACTAGGTGAGCTGAGACTGCATTTGTTTTGCTAGTAGGTATGTTGGAGCTGCTCTAAAATTTACTACTGGATAGACTGGATTACTTTCTTTATGGACCTTTGGTTGATATCTCATGTTTGGGGCTAGAGGTTTTTTTTGTGCAAGTCTCTGTTTCACTCCGTCTATGAATATATACTCTATGTTTTTGAGTGTGTTTTTAACATGTGTCTGAAATCTGTTAGTTGGGTTTGATTTTAACTTTTTTATGATGTTTTTGGTAAAGAATTCTTCTCTTTTTTCTATGTATTCTTTTTTTATCATAAAGACAAAATTATAAACTTTGTCACATTTTGTTGTAATAACATTTTCTGTTTGCAGTTTTTTCATTAGATTTGTAAGCTGTGTTTCATCACAACTATTTTGGAATTTATTTTTTTTAAAAATCTCTGATGGTGTGTTATTAATATTTTCTTTTATTAACTCCCTACTTATCCCTGTGGTTACATTACCAGTTCCATTTTTCTGTGATGAGGATATATTCAGATTATATTATAAGATCTTGTGTCTGTTGTTCATTTGCAGGTGAGTCAAATCGGTGTTTTCATCTGGTGTTATATCTGTAAGACTGACCACACTAGGATATAAATTGAGTATATGAATGTGTTTGCTGTTATGGGGTATTGTGTGGCGCAATTAGAGATTTTCAATTTCCTTGTTATGCATTAGTCGCATTTTGTTTATACTCTGCATGTGCACTTTTCGACAATGGAAGTAAAAATAGCCAGATTATTTAATTTTTGTGCTATCAGAATGTGAATTTCGTATAATTCTTTCTCTAATGTCTGTTTCTTTGTATACAGTGATTTAATCAATGATTATTGAATTAGATAGTTTCAACTTATACAAATTGAAATGAATCTTCTTAAACAGGTAATAGAGACCAACTAAAAATTCTCATCAAGGTTGCATGAAATTCTTCACTTCTGTGGCCATAGTGTCCATAGTTGCTGTACAGTTCATGAGGGTATTTTTGATCTGCAGTTACAACTACAAAAATGTGTTATTCTTTCAACAGATATGTTTCGCTTTATTGAGGTAAAGCATCGTCAGCGGTCTGTATTTAATTTATTTACATTCTGATTGCCTTTAGGTACAAAAACTGCTTCTTAAGAATAGATTGATTTCAATTTACAGTGATTTTTTAGCAGATTTCTCACTTAGATCCGAAAATGCCGTCTGCTAGCACATCGTTGTTCTTCTGTGTTTGATACTGATAACTTTGGTTAAACTTTTAGATGTTATGCAGCACTATGCATTTCTCACAATACACTTTTATGCACATCACTGTATTCTGTTAGTTTTTGTACTTCAAGTATGTGTTGCTGTTTGGGTTTTGTAGTATTGCCAACATAACCTTTACGCTACTTTGTCCTTGACATACAGTACCATTTTAATTAGGTTTTATATATATATATATATATATATATATATATATATATATATATATGTGTGTGTGTGTGTGTGTGTGTGTGTGTGTGTGTGATTTGCATTGCACCACAACAAATTCACTCATAAAATTGAAATATATTCAAAAACAAGGCATAAATATTGCTTACATAACAAATAATTCCATATAAGAGTACATCCCAAAAATAAAATAAAAACCAGGCAGATACCAACAATGTAGTATCTATCAGCTCAGTTCCAGAGATTGTGAGAAGATATACATTGGAATAACTGGTAGGATATTTGACACAAGTTATAAAGAACACATCAGTACATTCAAATACAGTTCAAATGATTCAACATTTGCGATCACCAAAATAAGAACACCATACACCAAGCGATACTGCAAACAGTATGAATATCATGAAAATCAGTAAAGACAGACACCTGCTCCCTTTCCAAAACAGTTTCCACATACAACAAGCATTAACACAAAATAAAGAGTTGCTCATTGATGACCTAATAGATATTGGAAATCAGATTCTATACAGAATAATTGATGAAATAACATGAAAAAGAGTCTTTTCTGTCCTTCACCCCTTGCACTCTCTCACAACGACCCACGACCACTCACAGTTTCACTTCGCTTATTGCTCCTCATCTTCTCCTCTAACTCACACTCCATCACACTGCTGTATACTTATGTCCACTCATCATGGTTTCTCCTCCCATAAAAAGAATTAATAAAAGAAAAAGAAAAAGGAATGCTTTCCATTTCTATTCCTTCTCTACCGTTACACAGTACATAAATACACTGAAACATAATTAAATAGAATTACAGAAATACAGTAATATAATTAAAAATATATTATAGGTCGAAGACAAAGTAGTGAAAAGTTTATGTTGGCAACACTACAAAACACGAACAACAACACATACTTGAAGAGCAAAAACATACAGAATACAGTGTTGTGCGTATAAGTGTGTTGTGTGAAATGCATAGTGCTGCAGAACAACTAAAAATTAGACCAAAACTATCAGTGTCTAGCGCAAAAAAAAACAACGATGTGCTAGCAGATGGCATCTCCTGATGTAAGCAAGATATCAGCCGAAAAATCACGGTAAGTACAAATCAACCTATTCTTAACGAAGTGTTTTTCGATCTAAAAAACAAATCAAAATGTAAATAACTTAATTATAGACCACTGATGATGCTTTATATCAATAAAGCGAAACGCGTCTGGTTAAAAACATCACGCATTTTTGTAGTTGCAATGACGGATCAAAAATGCCGTCATGAATCAATACAGTTTGTATTTACTTGGGTAGAACCTTATAGTTGTGTACTGTATTTGTGCAGAATTTCCCTTTTTTGTAGACGTGATTGTCTTTTTGACTACTACTTCCGTCATTTAACCACAAGGCTTATCATATTTTTGATGAAACTCTCTGTATCATGGTATTACTACTTGTAATAGGTGTACATATTTTTACACTTATATTGATGTTTAGCAAACCATCTAATGAGCATTTACATCTCTATCCGTACTTTGAAGTATGGAACTGGAGCAGTTAATGATGTTGTAGTGATGAAGTTCACTGAGACAAGTTTAGTTTTCACAATTTGCTTAGAAGAGAATTCTGGCTATTTCTGAGCATTTCCTATTTACTGTGTTAGGTTTAACGCAATGTAGATAAATAGGAAATAATGGCATTGGCTGAACATAAAAATCTACTCAGATTTGATTAGACATTGAGAAAATTATCTTCGACTTTAAAAATATTTAAAAATATGGGGAAACACTGTGTTCAGTGACTAGCAGATTATTTCTTAAGAATTATAAGTGAATTTGTCTTCGTTTTTGTTTTCAATTTATTCATCTTGACATCATAATTATTTTGTAGTCTATAAAAATTTTAATTTCTCTGTGTTGCTGAGAGGATTTCTTTCTCAAGTGTTATTTATCTTTCTTGTATTTGGCACTCTGGGATAATCGTTTTCAGACGCGTATGCTGGTGCATTATAATTTTATTTTGTTAGACGTGAAGAGTGATTTGCCATCTACTTATTCAGTTTCATGAATCAGATATTTGTAATAGGAATCATCTATGGAACTCAACTGGTTTAATGCAGAAATTAATAGCATTGTGAATCAGCTTGGAGCCTAACCTTTCTTAGAAAATCAGTTTTTGTGAGTTGAAGTATTGGTTTCAGAAAATACATCCCCCCACCGCCACCACACCCCAACCGGTCATGTCTTATAGTGAATGAGTTGAGGTACATGACTGGTTGAGGTGACATTTCCAGATCACTATACAGTGCTTAAATGTTGAGCAGAGTGTAATTCACCTCTTTCAGTATATGGAAAAGTGTTGGATATACTGATGGACTCTATTGGGTTTTGTGTACCGTCACATAGTGCTGTGATTAGCACTTAGCAGTATATTTTTTAAATATCTAAATTCTATTGTAATACTTTTTTCATAATTCAGTATTTTTCCTATCATGTACTTTTCTGTAATTTCTAATTTTGATGCTGGTCTGTGGTACTGAGAAGGAAGTCAGAATGCTTATATTCTTTGTCACGAAAATTAGATGCTGTATAAAGAATTGTTCAAGGTTTAGTGAGTGGTTTTGTGGCATAAAGAATTGTTCAAGGCTTAGTGAGTGATGTATAATTTTCTTTATTGTAGTGGTGTTTGTGAATCTGAGGTTATCGTTGGAAGTTGTTGTGAGGCTATTGGCGATTATATTATTCACTGTAGGGTGGAGAAGCATATTCTGTAAAGGTGTGAGGAGAGAGGTGGAAAAGGTAACATGCTGGAGCATTCTGATTCTGGTTTCTTGTGGCTTGCTGTTCAGAGAGAGGATATTACGCCTTATAGTGATTCAGTTAATATGTGTGTTAAAAATTTAGAGAGTGTTGGAATCAGTTACGTTAACGCTTTGAATAAAGGTGTCAGTAATGTCATGAGTGAGGGATCAGTTATTACTGATAGGGCTCAGCTGCTGGCATCTCCTAGTAGTTGCAATGTATCTGCAGATGTTTCTACAGCTTTCACTTCTCTAGCTAGAGAATAGGTTACTATTTCAAGTCCATAGCATACTCATTTTGCGCAGATTATAACTTAATCATAGCTAATACTTGGTTTAAGAATCATGAAAGAAGGTTGTATACATGGAAGAACCCTGGAGATACTAAAAGGTATCAAATAGATTATATAATGGTAAGACAGAGATTTAGGAACCAGGTTTTAAATTGTAAGACATTTCCAGCGGCAGATGTGGACTCTGACCACAATCTATTAGTTATGAACTGTAGATTAAAACTGAAGAAACTGCAAAAAGGTGGGAATTTAAGGAGATGGGACCTGGATAAACTGAAAGAACCAGAGATTGTACACAGTTTCAGAGAGAACATAAGAGAACAATTGACAGGAATGGGGGAAAGAAATACAGTAGAAGATGAATGGGTAGCTTTGACGAATGAAATAGTGAAAGCAGCAGAGGATCAAATAGGTAAAAAGACGAGGGCTGGTAGAAACCCTTGGGTAACAGAAGAAATATTGAATTTAATTGATGAAAGGAGAAAATATAAAAACGCAGTAAATGAAGCAGGCAAAAAGGAATACAAACGTCTCAAAAATGATATCAACACGAAGTTCAAAATGGCTAAGCAGGGATGGCTAGAGGACAAATGTAAGGATGTAGTGGCTTATCTCACGAGGGGTAAGATAGATAATGCCTACAGGAAAATTAAAGAGACCTTTGGAGAAAGGAGAACCACTTGCATGAATATCAAGAGCTCAGATGGAAACCCAGTTCTAAGCAAAGAAGGGAAAGCAGAAAGGTGGAAGGAGTATATAGAGGGCCTACACAAGGGCGATGTACTTGAGGACAATATTATAGAAATGGAAGAGGATGTAGATGAAGATGAAATGGGAGATATGGTATTGTGTGAAGAGTTTGACAGAGCACTGAAAGACCTGAGTCGAAACAAGGCCCCCGGAGTGGACAACATTCCATTAGAACTACTGACAACCTTGGGAGAGCCAGTCCTGACAAAACTCTACAATCTGGTGAGCAAGATATATGAGACAGGCGAAATACCCTCAGACTTCAAGAAGAATATAATAATCCCAATCCCAAAGAAAGCAGGTGTTTACAGATGTGAAAATTAATAAACTATCAGTTTAATAAGTCACAGCTGCAAAATACTAACGCAAATTCTTTACGGACAAATGGAAAAACTGATAGAAGCCGACCTGGGGGAAGATCAGTTTGGATTCCGTAGAAATGTTGGAACACGTGAGGCAATACTGAACCTACGACTTATCTTAGAAGAAAGATTAAGGAAAGGCAAACCTACGTTTCTAGCATTTGTAGACTTAGAGAAAGCTTTTGACAATGTTGATTGGAACACTCTTTTCAAATTCTGAAGGTGGCAGGGGTAAAATACAGAGATCGAAAGGCTATTTACAATTTGTACAGAAAGCAGATGGCAGTTATAAGAGTAGAGGGGTATGAAAGGGAAGCAGTGGTTGGGAAGGGAGTGAGACAGGGTTGTAGCCTCTCCCTGATGTTATTCAATCTGTATATTGAGCAAGCAATAAAGGAAACAAAAGAAAAGTTCGGAGTAGGTATTAAAATCCATGGAGAAGAAATAAAAACTTTGAGGTTCGCCGATGACATTGTAATTCTGTCAGAGACAGCAAAGGACTTGGATGAGCAATTGAATGGAATGGACAGTGTCTTGAAATGAGGGTGTAAGATGATCATCAACAAAAGCAAAACTAGGATAATGGAATGTAGTCGAATTAAGTCAGGTGATGCTGAGGGAACTAGATTAGGAAATGAGACACTTCTAGTAGTAAAGAGTTCTGCTGTTTGGGGAGCAAAATAACTGATCATGGTCGAAGTAGACAAGATATAAAATGTAGACTGGCAATGGCAAGGAAAGCGTTTCTTAAGAAGAAAAATTTGTTAACATCGAGCACAGATTTAAGCGTCAGGAAGTCGTTTCTCAAAGTATTTGTATGGAGTGTAGCCCTGTATGGAAGTGAAACGTGGACGATAAATAGCTTAGACAAGAAGAGAATAGAAGCTTTCGAAATGTGCTGCTGCAGAAGAATGCTGAAGATTAGTTGGGTAGATCACATAACTAATGAGGAGGTATTGAATAGAATTAGGGAGAAGAGGAGTTTGTGGCACAACTTGATTTGAAGAAGGGATCAGTTGGTAGGACATATTCTGAGGCATCATGGGATCATACTGAACCTACGACTTATCTTAGAAGAAAGATTATGGAAAGGCAAACCTACGTTTCTAGCATTTGTAGACTTAGAGAAAGCCTTTGACAATGTTGACTGGAATACCCTTTTCAAATTCTGAAGGTGACAGGGCTAAAATACAGAGATCGAAAGGCTATTTACAATTTGTACAGAAAGCAGATGGCAGTTATAAGAGTAGAGGGGTATGAAAGGGAAGCAGTGGTTGGGAAGGGAGTGAGACAGGGTTGTAGCCTCTCCCTGATGTTATTCAATCTGTATATTGAGCAAGCAATAAAGGAAACAAAAGAAAAGTTCGGAGTAGGTATTAAAATCCATGGAAAAGAAATAAAAACTTTGAGGTTCGCCGATGACATTGTAATTCTGTCAGAGACAGCAAAGGACTTGGATGAGCAATTGAATGGAATGGACAGTGTCTTGAAATGAGGGTGTAAGATGATCATCAACAAAAGCAAAACTAGGATAATGGAATGTAGTCGAATTAAGTCAGGTGATGCTGAGGGAACTAGATTAGGAAATGAGACACTTCTAGTAGTAAAGAGTTCTGCTGTTTGGGGAGCAAAATAACTGATCATGGTCGAAGTAGACAAGATATAAAATGTAGACTGGCAATGGCAAGGAAAGCGTTTCTTAAGAAGAAAAATTTGTTAACATCGAGCACAGATTTAAGCGTCAGGAAGTCGTTTCTCAAAGTATTTGTATGGAGTGTAGCCCTGTATGGAAGTGAAACGTGGACGATAAATAGCTTAGACAAGAAGAGAATAGAAGCTTTCGAAATGTGCTGCTGCAGAAGAATGCTGAAGATTAGTTGGGTAGATCACATAACTAATGAGGAGGTATTGAATAGAATTAGGGAGAAGAGGAGTTTGTGGCACAACTTGATTTGAAGAAGGGATCAGTTGGTAGGACATATTCTGAGGCATCATGGGATCATACTGAACCTACGACTTATCTTAGAAGAAAGATTATGGAAAGGCAAACCTACGTTTCTAGCATTTGTAGACTTAGAGAAAGCCTTTGACAATGTTGACTGGAATACCCTTTTCAAATTCTGAAGGTGACAGGGCTAAAATACAGAGATCGAAAGGCTATTTACAATTTGTACAGAAAGCAGATGGCAGTTATAAGAGTAGAGGGGTATGAAAGGGAAGCAGTGGTTGGGAAGGGAGTGAGACAGGGTTGTAGCCTCTCCCTGATGTTATTCAATCTGTATATTGAGCAAGCAATAAAGGAAACAAAAGAAAAGTTCGGAGTAGGTATTAAAATCCATGGAAAAGAAATAAAAACTTTGAGGTTCGCCGATGACATTGTAATTCTGTCAGAGACAGCAAAGGACTTGGATGAGCAATTGAATGGAATGGACAGTATCTTGAAAGGAGGATATAAGATGAACATCAACAAAAGCAAAAGTAGGATAATGGAATGTAGTCGAATTAAGTCAGGCGATGCTGAGAGAATTAGATTAGGAAATGAGACAAAGTAGTAAAGGAATTTTGCTATTTGGGGAGCAAAATAACTGATGATCGTCGAAGTAGAGAGGATATAAAATGTAGACTGGCAATGGCAAGGAAAGCGTTTCTTAAGAAGAAAAATTTGTTAACATCGAGCATAGATTTAAGCGTCAGGAAGTCGTTTCTCAAAGTATTTATATGTAGTGTAGCCATGTATGGAAGTTAAACGTGGACGATAAATAGCTTAGACAAGAAGAGAATAGAAGCTTTCGAAATGCGGTGCTACAGAAGAATGCTGAAGATTAGATGGGTTGATCACATAACTAATGAGGAGGTATTGAATAGAATTGGGGAGAGGAGGAGCTTGTGGCACAATTTGACCAGAAGAAGTGATCGGTTGGTAGGACATGTTCTGAGACATCGAGGAATCACCAATTTAGAATTGGAGGGCAGCTTGGAGGGTAAAAATCGTAGAGGGAGACCAAGAGATGAATACACTAAGCAGATTCAGAAGGATGTAGGTTGCAGTAGGTACTGGGAGATGAAGAAGCTTGCACAAGATAGAGTAGCATGGAGAGCTGCATCAAACCAGTCTCAGGACTGAAGACCACAACAACAGCAGCATACGCATAAAAATTTCCTCAACGCAATATTGGCATGTAGAAGTGAAACATTTCAAACAAGCAACAGGATAGTGTAAAGCTGCTTAGGGAAGACTTAAAAGCAAGTAACAGATCCAATGCAATGACGCTTAGGGCGGATTTAGAAGCTAATAGTAAAGAAATGAGTGTGGATATGTCAGAAGAAGCAGAATCAATTATGAAGAGCTTGATGAGAAATGGGGAGAAAGAACTGTGGCCACTGCTACAGAGTAATCTGACAGGTTAGTAACAAAATTTTCACTTAACGTTGATGGGTGAAGAGTTTAGAGCAGTAAATTGAATTTGTAGGTGAGATATTTAAGATGAATTAGATGGGCTTAGGGCGTTCTTGAGACAAAAACTACATTCATCTTTTGTTGAGAGAATTTCTACTGTAGAAAGTAAACTTGTCACTTTTCCTGAGTATAATAATAAATTAGAGGAAGTTCATTTTAACAAAATGTGCATCAGCAAAATTACTTTAGAAACTTCATGCAGGAATATGAGAAGAATACAACAGATATCTCAGAGAGACTTGTGGTGATACTTAGCAAGAAAGATGTTACTAAAATTCAGGAACATACTTGAAATCATACGACGTTACTACATAGTTTACAGACCAATTTTGAGAGTTTGAAGATTTGTTCAGAGAAGGAGTTATGAGAAAATAGGGAGATATTTAAAAAACGGTTAAGAAGGTTGAGGACTTGGGTTGGTTGTTGGTGCTGGTAGAGTGTGATTTGGTGGAAGTCACAGTCATTCAGGGAGAGACTATCGATGAACCTGCTAACCACACAGCACATGCTAAATCATAATTGAGAGTTGAATCTGCATTAGGACTGTGTATTGTAAATATATAACATGATATGTGTGCTGATGTGATTGTGCCTGATCGCTATGAACCCAGAGCACTTACAATGATCTAGTAAGAAATACAACCAAACTTCAGAGAGGAAGGGTGAGTTCTCCAACAATACTGCTCTTTCTGTTGGGAATCAACAAGGATTTGTTAATGCCAGGCCACTGATGTGTAAAGCTTCAGTATATATCATGTGTTTTCATAATGTGGATTTCTCTTGTCAATGTTAATATGATTTTGAATGTTCTTACCATGTGGTGTTGAACAGTATTTACAATTTCTTGTGTTCAGTGTGAGGTAATTTGCTATATGCTTTATGCAACTCTTACTTTGTGTGTCTCACTTAATTAATGTTCCTGGCCCTATGATATTGACGCAGAATGAGCATTATGGTAGCTTAGCGAAATAGTACAGGAGAAACAATTGCTGCATTCAACTCAAAACCTGATGAAAAGTAAGATGCATTTATAATATTTGTTTCTGAATGTGTATGGTGAAGTGATATAGAATGATTTTCATTATTTGTGGGGCCTGAACTATGAAAGGTGATTACGAATGAGTATATAATCAGATTTACTTCATGGAATCGATTATGTGTAAATATGCATTGATACAATGTGGAGATTTACAATTTTTTTTTTCTGAGTGCGTGTTTGTTGAGCTGTTTAGATAAAGTGACAGTTCTTGTCGGGTGTTGATAAGTGAACTTGTGTTTTGCAACTGGTTGCTGCTTGTGTAAATATGTGCTCCTGTTGTGAAGTACATGTTGTCTGTGTCATCATTAACAAATTACTATGAATAGACATCGAGGAGACTATGAATAAGATAAAAAAGTGAGGATGTCATGAAAGTACATGTAGGTTAGCGTTGAATGAAAATGAATGCTCACGAAGAAATTTGTATTATTTGCATTAATGTCATTTCTTAATAAAAATGAGTTCACAAAATGAATATCAGTGTGTCGTAAGTTAATGGAAGAATGTTCATGGTTACTGTTGAATGACATAATGGAACTGGTTCTGTCCAGTAAAGACTGCTTAAGTATGACGATTGATGATGTCTCTAGACAGTGGTGGCACTGATTACAATTACAGGTAGATGTGTTTATTTCGTTTGTGGTTATGGTGAATACTGTGAATCTGAATTTACTTGAGGTTAAATTTTCTGTGCAGTTATGAATTCTCTCCGAGGTAAAATTAAACATAATACGCTCCTGACGGCGGTTCGTTCACTAGCCTGGCAGCCACTGCTCCATAAGCTGAGACCGTCGCCAAAAATCAAAGATTGAGATCACACAAGCCCAGCTAGGTAGCCCATTATTAATCAAATCCTAGAGCAGAGATACAGACACGTCACAAAGGGATCACTGAACCGAAAAAAGAACATGAAGACAGCAAATAATGTAATCATAACTGAAACGGAAACAGACGAGAAAATCAGGAAGCTGGAACAAATTCCAGAGCTGTGAGCCACCTTGGGGGTGGAGGCCGGAAGTGATAGTGCATGATGCCCCAGTTATCATATCAGAAAATGAAACAGTTGAGTCAGCATTCGAAAGGAATTTGGAGGGAACCGCAGTTAGGACTTCTTAGAAGAAACAAAACTCAGGTTCAAAACAGGTCCACAGAAGAGCTGACAGATTATTTTGTGCTGGAGGTAAATCCAAAAGTCATAGTATAAGTGGTCACAGAAAAGAATATACATTAGATTTAGATCAATCACAGTGAAGAACTATCCTGTTGTAGTCACTAAATGCTATAACTGTCACGACTATGGGCCCATTCTATAGTACTGGGAGGGAAACAAACCCCGATATGCTCCCACTGTAGAAAATGTGACCATCTAAAAAAGGACTGTAAAATAGGAAATGAACTCCAGTGTGCATTACATGTGCAGAAAGAAAGAAAACATGTAGCCAACGTCGTAATGACCCTGTAACATACCAAATATTTTTGGACGGAAAATTCAAAGAACACAATACGGATTCTGAATCATTGTGTAATATACTGAGTAGCATCTCAGCATCCACAGACTAAATACAAACGCAACAAATATCATGTGGACAGTCGAAGAGGTAGATAAAACACTGTCTAGAAAGAAATCAATTAAACCCGATATCACTCAGAGCTGACAAGGAAAGGTCTGATTTGGTGGCATAAAGGTCGTCAGTGAAATGCTCATTCCCTCTGGGCTTTGATTCCAGCACGTTTCAAGGTTGGAAGCTATTTCCAGTGTGATGAGCCACAGGACGACTTTCTTGACAGCCTTTGAAACTGTTGACACCCCCGAACGTTTCAACACCTCTCTATGGACATTGTGGGGTTGCATCGCCACTGCACATGATCACACACCTTAGGAGTGCAGCGCGACTGCTATTTTTACTCTCATGTACAGGTTGTAACCACTACGGACCGTTTAAAACCATGGCATGAAATTTTAAAGTGATTGAAAGCAGTAGAGGATGACTATGCTTTCTCAGCCCTCCCGTTTCACGCCCTCCTGCAGCGTGATTACAGAGAGGTCCAACAATGACACCTCTATCAATATAACTGAAAAGTGTCCCTCTGAGACCCCAAGTTTGGCAATATTCTCTCTGTCATGCGCCCAGATTTATCAAGAATTTTACAAATGTGACTATACCTGCAGTCACCCTATACCCCTGTAGGCAGGCAACTTGCATTGGGGGGGTGTAAAGTTGTGGCCTGCTTGCAGGTGTCTGGAGCTACTTTGTAGATCTTCTCTGTAAAGGTACATTTTTAAAATTCTCCACAAATGTGGGGGTTGGTACACTGAGGGCACAGCTGAACTTGTGGAGACTGGGGGGTTAGAGGACCCTTTGCCATTGTACTCAAGCATGTGTCAACATTGCACCCCTCCGTGATCAACACCACAGAAGGACATGAAACAGAAGGACTGAAAAGCACAAGCACCCTTTTCTGCTTCTGAACACATTCAAACTTCGTTGAATGATTTTGAACGATCTGTAGTTATACAAGCCTATACCTGAGGGCAAAAGTTTTGGTCACCCTGCACCCAAATGAGTACTATCACGTTCAGTGGTGGTGTATGCTCACAATGTCCTTAGGGAGGATGAAATATTCGGGGGCGTCAGCAGCGTCAAAGGCTGTCAAGAAAGTCGCCCTTTGTTCACTGAACCAAGAACTGTCGTTTTCGATCGTGAAGTGTGCGGGTATTGGCGCCCCAAGGAAAGGCGTGGCTTCTTCCAAGCCCTGAAGGCTTTTCATACCGACTCTGAACGGGTACGCGTCTGAAATCCTTTCTGCGGGCACCTAAATAAGGTGTTTCTGTTCTGACCTCCACCGCAGATGAGTGAAAAGAAGGGCTCAGACGTGGGTAAGAGTGGTTGTGACAACCTTTCTTCCCATCGTGTGAAACATTTACCGCATCGTTGGAAGAACTGTGGTGAAATTTGGTGCTAATGTGATATCATTCATCCACTTTACGCCGCACATGAACTTCAGAGCTTTGGCCTTTCAACGCACGTTTCTACACCATGCCATTTGAGGCCTGAGGGCGCTCCCGCCGGGGCTCCATGCTTTTGCAGGACTGCAGGGAAAGCCTCTACTTACCTCTGACTGAAATTTCAAAGTTCTGCGTCGCAATGAAAGACAATTACGGAGTTTCGCACGAGTGATCGTTTAAATCTGTACCGCATTGTAGATAACGGACTGAAACAAAATAGAAAGTAGATAAAAATGAAATAAAACTGTGCTATTGTAGTTTCGTTTATTGATTTTTGCATTAATAAGGAGTCTATGAGGTTTGTTGGTTTCCAGCTGAACGGAAGTTATTGCCAGGCGATGTGTCTTGTGATTGTTTGAGTTTGGGCAGTAGTCTGAAACATGACAGATAAATTTATTATCTTGTTAAGATTATGAAGCCTACAGACTTAGGTCCACATGTTGTCAGTACACCTGAGATTTATTTGTAATAGATTATTAGAACGAAGGTAACACTGACAATTCAGCACATATTTAACAACATTTTACGATGTAATAAGTGTCGCACTCATCGGATCCTGTGATACTCTCGCAGTCAAAAGAATGCATTTTGACTCATGTACTCATGTCAGATAGTCTTATATTCTGAAAGAATGTAACTTTTGCAGTGTTACTTGAAAATGGCCCTTAGGCCGAAATTGCAATCGTAATAATAAATATCTCATACAGTCAACGGCGACTATGATGTCTTTTAAGAAAAATTACGTACCTAATGGTGTTTCTGATGTAAACATTGTAGCCTAGTTGCGAACTGACGATGATTTTGTATGTGCTGATCCCTGGTATGGCCAAATACAGAAATATTGCAGTATTTTGCTGGTGCTAGGTTCATGGCAGCCGAGGGTTTATTTAATGGGAGCATTAAAGGAGACTAGTGGTGTTAGAATGATGAAGAAAGAAAATCTTTTTTTCGTTTTAGCTGTAGCTGGATTCAGAGCTTGTGTGCAACTATAGAAACCAATTACGATTTGTATTGCGGAGTAAAACCATACTATATTTCTTCTGAACGGGTCCACAGGAATTGAAGACAGATAACGTGGAACAACCACAAGAACAGTTGAAAAAGAACTTCTTTTTTAGGTGAACAGTATTAAGGAATGGAAAACTGAACATGCCCTCTTCATACCTAAATGTTGGTGAGTCAATCGAGTCATTTTGAATCAAAGGTAACAACAGGCGAGATATGTAAATGTGTTCGAATAGAATTTGTGGTGAACCACTGGTGTCTTTTAGATTTAATGTCTTTGGATAATTTGCTTTCTTCTCACAGATACTGTAATTGTGTGAGAAGTCGGTGAACTAGTATCTCATTCTGGGTGTGTGTGTAGTTAAATATTGTTCTTAATGGGTAGTCGTGTGTGTCTGATTTAATGTTGTCAATATAATAACCCTTATTTGAAGTTACTTCTGCCTAATTTAAATTTTCAGCGGTATACTTTCTCATAACATTTTTCAGTGATATGTCTGACACGCAGTTACTTGTGCAATTTGTCTTTATATTATTACGTTTGTTGTTAATGGATTTACTGATATGATTGTTGCCATGTTGCCATGTTTTCTCTTACTCTGCGCATGTATATGCCTGGGAACTCTCTGATAAAAGTAAACAGGTTGTTTCGTAACGAAAGAATAGGTTTCAGGGCTTGTAGGGTTTTTGATACATTCAACATTTTTTTGTGGTTTGTGATCTTCCAAAAGACTGGTTCGATACAGCTCTCACCACCTATTCTGTCCCGTACAAAGCACTTCCGAATAAGTATTGCAACTTACATCCTCCTGAAATTGCATACTATTTCATCTCTTGGTCTCCCTGTACAATCATCGAGTGAGGTGGCGCAGTGGTTAGCACACTGGAATCGCATTCAGGAGGACGACGTTTCAAACTCACGTCCGGCAATCTTGATTTATGTCTTCCGTGATTTCCCTAAATCGCGTCTGGCAAATGCCAGGATGATTCCTTTGGAAGGGCAGGGCCGATTTTCTTTTCCATTCTTCCCTAATCCGATGCGACCGATGACCTAGCTGTTTGGTCCCCTCCACCAAAATGATGAACTAACCAACCTCTACAATTTTTAACTACCACACTTCCCTCGAATACTAAATTAATGATCCCTTGATGACTCAGAATCTGTCCTATCCGTCGATCACTCCTTCTAGTCAAGTTGTGCCACTAATTTCTATCTTTCTCCGTATCTAATCTTCAGCATTATTCTGTAGCACCTGACTGTGAAAGCATCTATTCTTTTCTTGCCTAAACATTTTATCGTCCATGTTTCACATCCATACATGGCTACATTCTACATAAATAATTTCAGAAAATATTTTCTTACTCTTAAATCTTTATTTGGTGTTAACAAATATCTCTTCTTCAGAAACGTCGTCCTTCCCATTACCAGCCAACATTTTATATTCTCTCTACTTCGGCCATCTTCAGTTACTTTGCTGCCCAAAAAATAAAACTCATCTTCTTATTTAAGTGTCGTGTTTCCTTGTTAATTCCTTCAGCGTCATCTGATTTAATTCTACTTCATTTCATTGTGCTTGTTTTTCTTTTAATGTTGTTCATCTTATATCCTCCATTCAAGACATCGTCGATTCCGTACAGCTGATCTTTGAAGCCTTTGCCTGTCTCTGGTAGAATCATAAAATCATGGGCAAACCTCAAAGTTTTTATTTCTACTCCTCTACACTTTAATTCCTACTCTAATTTTTTTTTTTTGCTTTCTTTTACTGCTTTCTCAATGTACAGATTGAATAACATCGGAGAGCAATTGTTTATTTAATTTCACCTCTCACTTTTCACCTTATCCTCTAACTCACACTCCATCACACTGCTATACACTTACGTCCACTCATCATGGTTTCTCGCTCCCACTAAAAAAAAAAAAGGTTGCTGTTCGCTCCCTGCACATTACACAAATACCCGAAAATATAATTGAATATAATTGCACACATACAATAATCTACAATAATCTAATATAAAAAATATTCTGGGCCAAAGAGAAAGTAGTGGAAAGGTTATGTTGGCAACATTACAAAACACAAACCACAACGCATACGTAGAAGTACAAAAACATACAAAATAAAGTGGTGTGCAAAAAAGTGTGTTGTGAAAAACATAATAAATGCATAGTGCTGCATAACAAGTAAAAATTAGACCAAAGTTATCAGTGTCTTACGCAGAAGAACAACGATGTGCTATCAGACGGTATTTCCCAACGTAAGCGAGAAATCAACCGAAAATCACCGTAGATATAAATCAACTTATTCTTAACGAACTGTTTGTCGATCTAAAAGCAAAACGAAATGTAAGTAACTTAATTACAGATCAGTGCTTTACCTCAACAAAGCGAAACGTGTCTGGTGAAAAAAAAATCACACACGTCTGTAGTTGTAACGACAGAGCAAAAATACTCTCAAGAGTGACAGTAATGATTAAACACTGCTCGTCCTTATTACACTCTGTAGTGTGCAGGATACAGTCGCGGGGTCACGGCTTCTGCGACCTGCTGGGGGGATAGCTCCTCGGTGGCTATTGGCATCTAGTACTAAAGTGACGGGTGCTTTGTTGCGCTGTGGCCCAATATTGCACTGACAAATTTCGCTATAGTCGGTATCGGCGCGAGTCAGCAACACGCAACTGCCCTTCGGCAGTTCACTGGCCGACATCAGACGCCCTGGTACCACGCGTCTGGACTGGCGTCTGGACCGTCACATTCCGCACGGTAACGTCCGCCACGACAATAGCGACATTTTTCTGAAACAGCAGTCAGTTGATTAGCCAAGACGGTGTTCCTTTACGTGGTTCGACAAAGGACATGAGAAAAATACTTGGCAACCCACTCTATATGTTTATTCTTCTCTAATAGATATCAATACTGTTACTGTAACAGCAGTAACACGATTTACAGTGTACTGAGGCCCTGGTCATATTGTAGATATAATAATGTGCGGACTTTTCATGCGAAATGTAATTAATATAATTTGTTTGTCAACTGACAAGAACCAGATATGCTGTTTATCTACGTGTGAGCGATTATACGGTCTGGATGTAGTATTAATGTACTAGGATATATATCGTACATCAACATACATCATATCAGGAGCAACTTATTTTACAACTTGCAAAAGAGTGACACATTGATGTGCAATGCAACGTGACGAATTGCAAACAAGTGCAGCCTAGAATTCAGAGTACTGAGTAGTGATATTCTAACATGAAGCCGCCCTCTCAACAGCTGATGCCGGTTTCCTCCACAACAGTGTTTTCCGTAACTATCTCTGAGGTTCTAGAAGACGACCGTGCGAAAACAGCAAGGCACACAGAAAATAGAGTAGCTCTACAAGCTTTTGACTCACATCCTATGTGATCGTTATGGACGCGACTTTTGACACATCACAAGTAGACCTGGCTTTGGAATTCATGGAAGTCGCAAACACGAACTGCTGATGAAGGCCTGACAGCAGCCCAGTTTGAAAATCTGTTCACGGGTTTGCTTATCTCCAAGCGCGAACTAATTCGTTGCAGTAATAGAGGGCGGATGCTGTATTTACATGTTGTGACGCTCCTGGACTCCAGAATCGAAACTTGGAGAATTGCTCCATCCACGGATATGTGTCATTTTCCTGTGTATCTAGTTGTTCTCACACAGGCGTCTTTTGAAATCCTGGAGTTATTTATGAATATTGTTGTGCTGTTGTGCAGTGGGAATACACATAACCTCCCATTATGTTTCTTTAAAGTTTGGAGACGTTTCTCCTTGATATTGCACCCTTAGGCTGTGGCCAGTGTGGGTACCAGGAAGAGCCGTCAGTACTACATGAGCCAATAGACGGCGTCCCAGGCTCGATTCCCGGCCGCGTTGGGGACAGGGTGTCGGTGCTGTGCTCATCATTTCATCATCATAATCATCATCATCATTTGAAACAGTGGCTAAATTGGAGTGTGTAAAAAATTGGACTGTGTAAAAATTGTGACTTTCTACGGGTGCTGATGACCACGCAGTTGAGCTCTCCACAGTCCAAACGTGCTGAGGAGCCAGTAGCTGGAATACTTATATGTCGGTGATATCCACAACAAGATTTTTAGTTAAGTGATCAAAACACAGCGAAAGGAACACTATGCATACTTATCGGACGGTAACATATCATTTGCTACATTATTTTCGGTACGTCAAAGAGGCAGCAGTCTAGTATCAAAAGCCACAGCGATCACAACACGTTCATCTTTGCCTTCTGCTGTTCCATTCTGCGTTGTTTTAACCACCTCATTAAGACTGCACATTTGTACGTAGACGGAAAATAAGGAAAGAACATAATACAACACCTCGACCTAAGTTTCATGAAATTTGACTGTACATGTCCCAATAGCCCTACCAATCTTTCTCATTGTTTGTTACACGGCTTGTTTATTCAACGACTTAGTTTCCGTGGTCGTCCGACTCCTAGCCTTCAAAGATCCACATTTCACCAACAAATGATCAAGTTAAGTAAGAACAGACTGATTTTCATATTTTAAAATAATAACCGAATGGCCTTATTAGTGAAAGTAATTTTCATACTATGTGCTTTCTAGTCTGAATTTACAACTTCGTCGATAACCAAATGAAATCATTTTATGGACCTCAAGCAACTGAGAAATATACTGCAGAGAGAAGGGTGAAGGCATCTCGATGTTTTCGCTCTATACTCACGAATTTTCTCATAACTCTTGCCATAAAATTACAGCGAGGGAGGACTCGAACCTCCGCCGGGACCAGCAGCACAATCCATGACTGCAGCGACCTAGACCGCTCGGCTAATCCCATGCGGCATAAATAAGAAAACTTTGTGCTAAAATTTCTTTGAGGAGGAACATAGAATAAACATTTGTACTACAGAAACTTTACACATTCAACTAAGTTCACAACGATCAGTGAAACATATTTATTAGCTTTAAAAGTTACACTTTATTTTATTAGATTAACCAAATATTTGTATACATTTGTTTACACAAAAATACGATATAAACATTTACATCAATAGTTAATACAATTTACAGTAAATTCTCTCTGAATGTATACATTTTTTTCATCATTTTTTGCTGATATTTTCTCATTAAATAACACTCAGGTATTAATTAGCGGATGTTTTATTCTGTAAAACTTCATATGCAAAAATCATAATTTATTATCCACTGCAGGCATGCTGCAGGTACATCGAATTGGTGTATGAGAAGCAGAAACACTAAGACACTCTCTGCTGTAAATCTAAGACATTCAGTGGCACAACGTTACAAGCGAGGCAGTCTTTGTTACTGTAAGAAGGGGGAGAGGGCGGTCCCTGGCTTCCGCGCGGGTCACCCGGGCTGGGTTGTCACAGCACAGTGCTGAGTGACGTCATAGTGTCCGGGAAGTGGTTCAGGGAACAGGCAGCTCTGCCGGCAGTGCTGCAACGTGCCGGCAGCCGAACTGCTCCGTTACGTCACGTTGGGTGCGCTGACCACACAGTGCCATCTTGTGCCTGTGTTATCTCTATGTTCCTGTAAAGATACAGCTTCAGGTGTACTCTCTGTCCATTGGAATGTGTCAGATGTTCAGACTGTCATATAGTACCATTACAAATAAAGGTAGCTTAGGTCCTGTTAGACGCGTCCTTCAATTAAGTATATGAGCCTAAGCAAGGAAGGCGAAATTGTTGGACCTGATGACGAGATAAACACTCGGTGGTGGAGCACTCAAGTAACTCTCTTCATTCTTCACAAAATATTTATATAAGACGAACTGCCTCTCTTTTCAGTGGCGTACAGTATCAATAGAGGTAAGGGCAAGTCACGTTCAACGTTAATGCGTGATTTCTCATGTGCGGGACATCATGACCATGTCAAACGACTTCGTGATGGACTGGGAAATTAGGGTGGTATCGTTCTTCTTTCACCTCTCACCGCTGAATAACACATCGCAGGTGCACATAACCTTTTTAACTTGCAAAATTTTAACGCTGTGTTATCATGTAATCGTGTACTCAGACACTAACTGAAGGGAAAAGTCAACTTTCTACACAAATATTTACTTTCTTTTCTCATAAAAGTAGTACATATATTCGAAAATCCCCTCCATCCTCCCCCCCTCCCCCCACCAAACAATTATTGTGTTTTGGCGCCACAGGAAATGCCGCCATTTCGTTTATAAAAAGTTTGGTGTGCTTAAGTAGATACGAGACATAACTTACCCTCTACTCCCAAGTTATCATAAAGGAGAGGGATCGTATGGTAAGATGAACAGATAATACAAATGTTATACGATGATGGAGGGTCGCAAGGACACTTTGCGGTGGAGAGTATCGAAATTCAGCAAAGAGTTGCAGTCTACATCATGTAGATTTCCCACGCCACGTCGAAAGCAGTAGCTGTGGAACAGAGCTGCTTGAAGAAAATTATAATAACGGCCTGTGGGAAAACGTATAACAGGATAATTCGTATATGTGAGTTACTCCATGTCTGTAAACGAGACTGAATCCTTTGTTGAAATGTAATATGAAAAATGCAACGTGTGCATTACCATACGTTTTGGGAACTTAAAGAGAACTACTTCGAAATTAAGCTGCATAGCGTTAGGTGCAGTCTTATGCTGTTTCATGTTAGTGAACAAGCAAACATGAACATGGATGACGGTCAGAAATCGCATATAAGTTTTAATGAGGGATAAAACAATCAATTGGCTGGTTGCCTTTATCCTTCGTTAGTGAACATACGCTAAGAAATTAATGTAAGAAAAGAAGAGAAGCATCGTGGTCGAGATATGTGTCACGTAGCTTCTGCTGTACTGACAGTGGCAGATGAAATTACAACCAGCGATAACCATACTGAGACTTATTTGAGGACATCCACGCTTACGTTTAGGTACCAAAAGGAAAGCTTTCCCAAGAAAAATTAACGACCGAAATTTCATCTAGCAATTGGTGAAAAATGAAGGAAAAAGATGTCTTCTCCTTTTCTTCTGCTTGTTACGCTGTACGAAGAAATTCAATTGCGTAGCGATAGTTCCACAGAACTTTCACATTCCACAACATAAGCCACGGAAATAAATACATACGTTTACAGCTGCAGACTATAGAGTCGAAATTTTGGATTACCGGTACCAGAACGTTGCTGTCTCTTGTGAAATGATGTGATGAGGGACCTAACCATACCTCATTTGTGATGGTTTTCCCTCCAAATGCCGTTTCATAGTTCTCAAATAATGTGGTTGAAGACTGTGAAATTATTAAGTAGTGGTTTCCCCACTTTCGTAATAGCGATTTGCGCAAATAATTCGGTCTCTTTAGTTTTACCTGGGTACAAAGGAACGCCTAAACGTGTGTGTGTCGCTGGTTCCCTCCCACTTCGCACTCATAAATATTCCGCTTGTTTATCGACGGCGGACTGCCAGTTGGGTTTCCGCTCGCAGCGCACAGAGCTCGCGCCCGCCATTACAATCGGCATACTGATTCAGCCCTGCGACACGCGCCATTAAACGCACATTTTTGCGCCAACTGGGGAAATGACTGAACAGTGCGCACGCAGAATTCATTACTGTTGTCCGTAATAACAGTCATATTGCACGGTCTGTCAATGAATATTCGTACCATTTCCAAAGGATGTTTTACAAGTCAAACGCAATTCACGCTAACAATAAACGAAGACCATTGATGGATTCAAACAGAAAGGAAATGTGTTTTCCTTTATTACGTGGACATATGTGTCATTCGACATTTTTTGGGTTTTTCTCATCTGGACCAGTTCATCTTAAAAAATATCACCGTAGCAATTAATGACGAAGTGTTTTTAAATTGTATATCCCAAGCCGTAAAACGTATACTAGTGTGAAAAGAAAAAAAGTCCTTGAAGTAATTTACAATGTCAGGTATTTGATTTCAAAGTATCTTTAACTAATCAAGTGAATGAAAACGGTGACAATTTCGGAACTGTTGCGAAAAATATTTCTTGTCACTTCCATCCCCACCGTAGGGAAGTGCCCAGGCAAGTATCCATACACAGTAACTGAAGAACACTCTCCCCGCCCCCCTCGTAGCTCGATAAATGAAAGTCGGGCTGTTTGTCACAACAATGGCTTGTACACTACTCGCCCTTTGTTTGCGACGTCGCTCGCTATCGAAGGAAGGGAAAGGAGCGAATTGTGACACTGATTTCATGTAGAAGTATTTAGAAACAGAGAGCCATCTGAGACAAACAATTATTATGAACTAACAAAACACCAGAATCGTAAAGGTGCCATGGAAGCATTTAAACGTACACATTCAGGCATATATCAAAAAAATTTAATCCAAAATGTCATACCCTAGTGGCTGCGATTTCCTCAGATATTCCCGTTTATTATCTTAACAATCCCCGATTTGTGCTCCATTTTCTGTAGGCCATGACGTTACCTGCACAGCATGAAAATCATGTCACACTTACAGTTGACAGAAGAATTACATCGTGAAACTAGTGCATTAGATATTACTAGTACGCTTCTTTGGCGGAACTAGAGTTATTCAGAGAAAAGTAAACTGGATAGACACAAAAGAAAGAAGTTCTTCAGTGTGGGTTCAAGGAAGAAAGTGATTCTATGATTCTCATCGTGGCAAGTATGCGTCTTAGGGAGACTCTTCAACTTGTGGAGGCTATGTCGGTACAATGTCTTGTTAATGTGACATTTTCTGGAAGTACTGCACAGTTTAGACCGACGAGATGAGTACTTCAATTAAGCTGAGACAAGGTAGTGTAAGATATAATGGAAAATGAGTTAGTTGTTAGGAACTGCCTATTCAGCGTTAGCAATCTCAGTATACCGGAAAAATTTATACTCTGAGAACGACTTTTTAGCCTGCTCAGGACTGATAAAATCACATTGCTTTGCGGTATAAGGAGTCAAAGAATAGAATTAAGGGCTACATCTTTCTTTACAGATGACGATTACTTAAGAGCATTCGGAGCTCAAATAAGGCTTGGGTTCCTGACACATTATGTGCTATGTGTTGCTCACAGAGAAAAGACAGAATTTTTCAGCCATTTCCACCGAGTTAGATGGTAACGTTAGATCATATGGGGAGGAAACAGAAAGACAATGATCAACAGCGGAGGGTTAGAAGGGCCAGACGAGTAATCGCTAATGATGGGAAATGTGATTGTGATGAAGGGCAAGCGGAAAGCGAACGCGGAATTATCGCAGAGAAGGGCAGGTAGGGTAATCATGAAAAAGGGGCATGGAGGGATCACAATGAAGGACAGCCCGAGTAAGTGTGAAGAAGGGAATACGAACTTATTGTGAAGAAGGGCAGGCCAAGTAATGACGAAGATGTGGATGCAGGGTGACTGTGATGAAGGGCAAGCCGAATAATGATGAGGAAGTGGACGCAGATTGACTGCGAAGAATGGCAGGCTGAGTAATTATGAACAACGAGATGCTGAGTGATCACGATGAAGGGCACGCTTTGTAATTCTGAACGAGGGGACATTGGGTGATCGCGAAAAAGCGCAGAGCAAGTAATCGTGAACAAAAGAATACAGAATGACTGCGATGGGAGGCACGTTGAATAATTGTGAGGAAGGGATACAGAGGGATGACGAAGAATGTGGTATGATCACAGTGTACACAACCCATTCCTGCTGCAGAGGACGTAAGTGGTCACCAGGGGTTACGAGTACAAGATTCACATTTCAGTTCCATTCATTGCGTCTTATACTATGCCAGTACAGCGATAACTCCTGTTAAACATAAAGTACTACATTCGTTGTTCAAATATTATTGAAATAGTGCCAAAGTTTTAATATATTCTATTGTTTCATCTGTCTGTATTACAGGCTACTTGCGTATCTAAAGAGAGCTGACGATACAATGCGTTAATTCTTTTGAAAATGACATTCCTCCTTCGTGCAGAAGCTGTTCTAGCAACATTTCTGTCGCTGGTCTCAGGACGTGACTTTCGATTTCCTCAGCAAAGGCTGACGCCACGGTCAAAGGAGCAAGTTACCTGCACTCTTCTTGGATACAATATCGAGCTCTCTCTCACTGGAAACATTCCCTCGAACTGTGGCAGACCAAAGGATCATGTAACTGTCGTGGAAACTAACACGGCTCTCTGAGAACTCAAGACTTGGACTTAATTTAACTGTGGTGGTAGGCACGAGCACCGACCAACAGATATAAGACGTGAATCTGACGCACCTGCCATAATCTAGTCTTAACTCGACCTGTGTAACTGACAGACTCTGGCAAGGTATATTTTCTGAAACAAGGAAATCGATCATGAACTACAAGGAAGGAGGGAAGGTGTTGGCTAACCAGCTTTCCACAGTACATGGCTATAACGCCATTCAATCTGCTATTGAGACATTTTTACGCAAGGAGACGTTTTGTAGTTTGCGAGGAACAAAGACGTACCTGATTTTTGTTCACTGTAGTATTACTCCCTTCTTTATGCCACGTATACGTTAGTTTGAGAAGCAATTCAAGATTTGCCATTTTGGACAGTCACAATATACAACTTTTGTAAATAAAGAAAGGATGCAAAACTATCAGCAGAGAGAGAGAGAGAGAGAGAGAGAATATTGTCACTCTATTCACTCCCAGTCTGAACATAGTGGAACGAAAAAGACACTCCCTTCACTGGAACATGTGATTTGCTATTTGTGGCTAGCTGTTCTAACAAAGGATGCTGATCTGATTCCCTGTTGACTTATGTGATGAAAAACGCCCTCGTCGTTAAATGATAGGACTTTCCTCGTATTCGAGTTACGGGTTTTCTCAAAAGACAGTTGGCATACGAATTCTAAATTGCAGGATTTCTGCTGTCCTGTGGGGTGGAAATTTGAGAAGCAACTTTCAATTGAAATTGCCCCAGACTGGGAGTGCTGTGATTCGGAGACAGCAGAGCCATCCGAATTATCGGTATCTTCGACATAGGGCCAGTTTGAGTGACTGCCTTCACTACAAGTGTGGGATTGATCATTTTTTGGTCTACACGACGAGGTTCAGTGCTGGAGATAAACGGTCTGTATCGCAGCTATACACCAACGGGCATTCCATGCAGAGCTCTGCGCTTAGAGCTGTTTGTGTGCTCAGAAGCGAGATTTTCACTAACGCTTAATCACTTCTAACAACATATCTAGCATTCTTGATCTTGTAGCTATGCTTGCGAGGTGCCAAGTATTCATCAACGTAGCTGCCGGTAATTGGGGCGCGTAATTGCAAATTAGTTAACGTGCCATTCTCAGGAGTGTGTGGATGGTCAAAAGACTTCACATTTTTGTAATTTTTGACAATTATGGGAAATATCAAAACTAAATGCGAGTATTACAATCCAATTATCGACCTCACTGTAGCTAGCATTTAATCTGTCCCAGTAAGCTTTACATGTACCCTAGTCACTGCACAGATTGCCCAGACGGGAAGGAAAGAATGTTTGCGATCTATGTCAGCAACGAACAAATAAGCTTACAGTTTGACTGTGTCCTGCTCAAAGTGACATCCTATAATTCAGCATCATCGATTTAGGGGAGTCCCCTTAAACAACATCTATATTCCATGATGGTATCTTCTGCGCTGTCTACATCGAGTATTACATCGCCTCTTTTGAGTTTTTTCTCCTTTGACAACGGAAATGAAATACTAATTCAGTAAGAAGCCAACTCGGTAGATGTTCGTGGTTAAACACTGGCTTACAAAGAGAGAAAATTAAAAGAGCGTCGCAAGTCCACTGACAGGCGAATGTTAGTTAGTTAGAAGACGTACGATATCGTCCGAAATTATTCACCTGCCTCGTTTACTAGCTTGCTCATTGACATCCGTGAAACAGTGTCAAAAATACCGATTATTATATGCTTTACAATACGCAGTAAACACCAGAGATAGACTCCACGGAATTGTGGACTGTGATGCAGTAGATCAGAACAGAGATAATCTGGAGGAATGAAAAACTACAAAGCGGAATTCTCCCTGAGGAAAGGACGTCCGGAGAGTGAGAGTAGCTGCTTTTGTAGGATACTACAATAATTACGTTGAAGAAATCACGAGAACGTGAGTCATATCGGTAAACCGACTGTAAACAAAACCGTTCCCTGGTCAGTTGTCTCACCTCTTCCAGTATAGCATCCTAACCAGGCGCCATGGACTGCAACAGAGCTATCTTCAGGTCTTGAGGGATATTCCAGATTTCCTAAAAGAAATATTGCCATTTTATATTTAAAAGTTTATACGTATCTGTTTGTTTTACTAAATTGAAAAACGAGTTTTTAGGAAAAGGGACAACAGAATTCGTGTAGGCACATCTGGGAAAATGAAAATTGTGCTCACATATTCAGAACAATTCATCTGAACACTTTGTACAGGCCGGGAAAAATAAATATGGGCTCTGAAATGTTTATAAGACTTACGTAGAATTCACCCTTGTTAATGAAAAGGAGAACTACTTATCGGAGAAAATGCTGGAAACAGCCAATAGGTTTCTGTGACATGTCTGCGGATACGCGTCTCTCTTACGCACTATCGCGAGTACTTCACGTTTTAGTAGTGATGGGGGTATACACGTTTAGCGACAAGTTGAATGCGGCACAATATGATGCTCACGGTAAAACGGCACATGTTCATTATTTAGTGTTAAGCGAAACACAATTCACGGAAAACATGTACGGAACGCATGTGCAAGAGTTTAAGAAGTATCGTGGCGAAATCTCCACTCAAAGTCTGTATGGAAAATTTAGTGCCAAAGAGGCGCAATGCCGGCTCTGTAACGATATTCGTTAACAATGGCCAGTCCCGCGACAGTCCTATTGTACGCGTTTTCCGAGCCCGCTTTATTTTACAGGCTTTAGGAACGGTAGCGGCCATTGGAGTGTACAGTAGATGTAAACATTAAGTGTGACTGTTATGATACGCTTGTATTAGAGTAACCACGTGGACATACGAAAAATTACTGTAACGTGAGAATAGTGGCGAGTGTAATTGTTTTTCAAAGTATAACGACATGTATACAAAGAAAGTACAGGAAATGCAACCTTACAGAGGAATGTAGGTAGTCGAGAATTGATTTCTAAGTTCTACTGATCTGTCGTTAACATCCATCCAGAAACTTGTGTGTTTTACTCTGAGACTAAAGTACAGGATGGGAAGAGTAGAGTCTTTGCTGGCTACAAAGTACACGTTGCCCTTTAGGTGGTACTAAACTGTTTGTCCGTGACAGTCTCGACTTTTCACAGTGATAGCTATTTCCAAAGTTTGTCCACTAGTGTGTGTCTGCTGGAGACGAGGATACAGTCATCGCTGGGTGTAGCTCGTATGAGGGTCAGGACGTCGTGTTATCACAGAAGGCTGGGCACAGCCACTGCAGCCTTCGCCTCTGTCAAAGTTTTCGTAGGCGGGGCGGCGCTGCCAGCCTGCGGCCGCGGAGCGGTCACTGTGGGGTCGGAGGACTGACAGCCGCCGGGGGACCGGAAAGCGGTCGGAGCGAGCGGGGGCGGCTATGCTCCGGCGCCGGCGAGGCGGGCGGCGAGCAGCGCGGCGTGGGCGGCGACGGCGGCGGCTGCGGCGGCGGCCGCGGGGGCGGAGAGGCGTCGCGGCGCCGCCGCCAGGCCGGAGGCGCGCGTCACGGCGAGCAGCACGCTGCCCTCGGCCAGCCCGCGCGGCGACCGCACCACCAGCGAGTACTCGCCCGCGTCCGACGGCGACGCCGCCGCCAGCGTCAGCGCAGCCTCGCGGCACAGCGGCGAACTGCCGGCCTGCAACGCGCACGCACTAAGCTGTGGCCACGTTCACCAGCGTTACACACGGCATCGCAGAAAAATTTCTGCAGGTACATCGTCAGCTGCTGACAACCATTTCCTAGACGTCATCTCTGTTTCCTTACTGTTTACAAAGTGTGACGGTGTACGTCATATAACGCAAAAGAAAAAGCATCTTGTGACCACTGGAGAAAGTGCCACGGGTTACTCCAACGCCGTAACACATACACGCTCTGTTAATCCATATACAGTGGTGCCCAAAATTAAAGAAACAAACCGCTATTTCTCTGCGTCTAATTCGCGATATAATCATACAAACTGTCTACCAGATGTCCGTAAGATCTTGTTCCACGCGGAAGAGGGCATTCCGGTCAAGGGATAACCGTGCCAACGATGACATCGGTGCACCTATGGAACGAGCAAGTGTTGTCCGAGTAGTTTCGCATCTACAGCCGCTATGTACGCAGTCGCAGGCGCTGTACTATGGCGCAGAGAAGACGCTTACCAAACGCTATGCGGTGGAGGGCCATAGGAAGAACGGAAGCAGAAGAGCCGGAAATTGATGTAGCCCGACGGCTTAGTATGAAACGTTCTATTGTTTCTCGAATGTTGCGATAGTTTATTGACACCAAAACTGTATCCCGAAGACCAGGGCAGGGCCGACCACGTGTGACTTCAGAAGAGAGGACCGTCATTTGGCCGTAATGGCACGACAGTACCGCCTTATTAGTGCAAGGCAACTGGCTTGTGAGCCCGCATCATCCACTGGGCGTGCTGTATCGAGGCAAACCATGAGCAAGAGGCTTACTGTCGCACCTGGTGTGTCTATCTTTGACCCGTCTTCACAGAAAGGAACGTCCACAGTGGAATCATCAACATGCTACCTGAGCGTCGAACGGTGGCTCAGTAATGTTTTCACACCTGAGTCCCGATTAAGTATGGAGAGTGATTATCGATGGATTCGCATCTGGAGCGAATGTGGAACACAATTTCGGGACTCAAACATTGTAAAAAGATACAGATATCGAGGATAATCCCTAACTGTGTGGACAGGGATTATTTTTACAGCTCGGACCCCTATTCATGTAACTGTACAGGAGAATCGGCGACGTGTACTTGCAGTCAGGTATCGTGACTGGATCTTGGGACTTCTTATGCGGTTGTTGCGAGGTGCTGTGCGCCCAGACGTCATACTGATGGACGATAGTGCCCGACCTTATAGACCACGGGTGGTTAATGTTTTCTCGGAAACGGAAGATGGAATGACGTCGCCTGCCCGATCTCCCGGTTTGAATCCCATAGGGCACGTCTGGGATGCATTAGAGAGGTGGGTTGCATCACGTCGGAATCCACCAACCAGTCTCCAAGACTGCGAGCAGCTCTGCACGTAGAAAGGTGGTTACTGCCTCAACATGAGACTGATGGCATCAATCACAGCATGCCCCGTCGTTATCAACGTGTACTGCTGCCAGAGGGGGCCATACCCCACACTGAGCACACTGACCAGTTGTCGGAATGTGTGAGCAAATCTGTTAAGTTGCAAAAGCGAAGAACATTTTCGCCTACCATTATGCATGTTGCAGTTGTTTACTTTTTAAATTCTTTGCATTGTTTCTACTCTACTATCACCTGTTTATATTGCTTTGAGGCAAAATAAACGCAGCCTTACAAAATTTCCGTTTCTTGTTTTACTTTTGGACATCAGCGTATTAACACCTCGTGATGAATGTTCGAAACGTTTTGTGGAAATAAATGTAAAATGGCGGATAACAGTAAACTAGTTCCAGTCTCTTGTTACTGGTTTAGGCCTAGATGTTGACCATATTGTCGCAGTGATAAAAATTAGTTATAGAATTTTGTTTTGTGATATATTAGATACACACTATACGAACAAAGGTATACAGACGGGTACTAAAGGACATTAACGCTGGGTGTGACCGCCGTTCACGTTTATCGTGGCTTCTACACTGTTACAGACGCTTTCAGGAAACTGTCTGTGGAGGAACAGCAGGCTATTATTTCTCACGAGCCGAGAATAGTGACGGTAGTGATGTTCGATGCTGTCGTCTGGAGCGAAGTCGACCTTCTGTGTCAACCCAACGACATCCCACTGGGTCCAAGTCGGGTGAAGCCATTTCAGAAATGTTATTGTCCACATACCATTTCCTGACAGATGATGATTAAGGACAGGATGTAGTGTCATGCATATGCAACCAATCCTAACTGTCTCTCAACTGTAAACAGTACACTATGCTGTAAAATCGTTTCGTACCCTACCATTTTAGGGTTTTCGTAAGTGCCATCAGAAGAGCATATCCTAACCACAACTAGTACCCCCATACCCCCTCAGTTCGGCACTGCTGGCACTACACATGACCCGAGGTAACATTCTGCGGGAATTCGACAAGCCCAAACCCTGCGACAGATGATTCATTGTCCACCCCCGCCAGCTGAGTGGTCAGCGCGACAGAATGTGCATCCTGAGGGCTCGGGTTCGATTCCCGTCTGCGTCGGAGATTTTCTCCGCTAACGGACTGGGTGTTGTGTTGTCCTAATCATCATTATTTCATCCCCATCGACGCGCAAGTCACCGAAGCGGCGTCAAATCGAAAGACTTACACCCGGCGAATGGTCTACCTGACGGGAGGCCCTAGTCACACGACATTTACATACGATTCATTACTCCAATTCACTCGGTTCCACTCACCCGGTGCTCGGTGGAGTCTCCCTTAACACTTCGTCGAGCGTCGTTTAGCACTGACGATATCGATATGTGGCTTAGGAGAAGCTGCTCAACCACTGAACCTGAACATTTTTAAATCCCTACCCGCAGTATTTGCGCTAGGTGCAGTGTTGGTAGCACTTCGGAAAGCAGGAATCGTTTCTTACGCTGATTTCCTGCGATTTCTTAGAACCACTCACGGCTAGATCCATGGTCCCTGTCCGACAGTACATGAGGTCTACCTAGTTTTAAATGGTTCTGAGCACTATGGGACTCAACTGCTGAGGTCATTAGTCCCGTAGAACTTAGAACTAGTTAAACCCAACTAACCTAAGGACATCACAAACATCCATGCCCGAGGCAGGATTCGAACCTGCGACCGTAGCGGTCTTGCGGTTCCAGACTGCAGCGCCTTTAACCGCACGGCCACTTCGGCCGGCTACCTAGTTTTAGTTTGGTTGTGGTTGTTCCTCCGCGTTTCCAGTTTAAAACTCCGTCACTAACATACGATTCGGGCAGCTTTAGAGGGAATGGAACTGTCGCTAATGTATTTGTTACTGAGATGACGGCCGATGACTAGTCCACTTGCGAAGTCACTGAGTCTCCAGAACGAACCACTCTGGTGTTGCTGCTCCTGTGCTGCCAGCACAGTAACCCCCAAGTTGGTTTTATCCTGCCTGGTCAGCCTCTCGTGAAGTCTCGGGATCGATTCTGTATTACGTACTGATGTCCGGGTACTTTTCAGCAGAATGTGTAGTTGCCTTACCATTCTTTTGCAATCCCTACACATCAGTGCTTTTGTTTCCAAAATACGACAAATACACTTCTTGTAAGACTTGCATAAGCGTATTAAGAATAAATAAGGCAAGTCTCCAGTTCGGCGCTAGCGGCCGTGCGAAGCGGAGGTCCGATACTTCCGCCTGTGCGGCGTCTGCGAGTGTTTGTTTACTTGTGGACTTAGTCTTCGCGCGGGCTAGTAACAACGATCATGGCGAACAAGTACAGGAAAACTACATTACGATTCAATTTCTGCAAAGACTACGAACGACCAAAGGCTTTAGCAGTGGAACGATTCATTCGAGAGGAAGTCAAGATACCGCCAAACGATATTGTCGAAATTCACCTGTTCATCATCAGTCCCACGGTGTATGTTAAGATGGTAAATGACGCGGCGTGTGAGAGAATTCTACAGGCGACACAAGCAGGTCTCCGATTTTGCCACAGTGACGGGAACGTCGGCACGGTAACTGTAGAATGTCCTGGTCTGGGTGTACGGACAATATGTGTTTTTGAGCTGCCATTTGAGTTCCCGGCTGACGATGGTATCGAGGCTTTTAAACCATACGGCATGGTACATGGTCACACCGCAGAACGCTGGACACAATTCGCCACGTACCCCGTTCTTAACGGAGTGCGACAGATTACTATTGATCTTCAGAAGCATGTACCGTCCTAACTGACAATTGGTGGTTGTCGGGCGGTGGTGATTTTCGATGGTCAACCACGTACATGTTCTGACTGTGGCTAGGAGGGACACCTCTGGTCGAACTGTATGCAACGGCGGATTACGCCACTGCCTTCAGATGTGCGAGAGCCGTCGCCGGCGATGACAGTACTACCGATCACCTATGCCAAAGCACTCACTACGCCCGCTGATGACCGAAGGGACACAGTCCCCGTGGAAGATCAAGATTGGACTCTCCGAAACCTTGTAGCAGAGGTCAGGATGACAGAGGATGCTGCTCCATCGAACATACAATCTACGGCGACAACATCAGATAAGACCGAACTCCCACCAAGCACACCGATAGTAAACGAAGCAGTTCCAGCCACTACGGATGCTGTTCCGTCTGGAACGCACTCTGTGACGACAAAATCAGCTTCGACCGAACTCCCACCAAGTACAACGATGGGACTCGAAACACTTCCAGTTCCTATGGCTGCTTTCCTGTCGGGCAGCCGTGATTTCCTACAATCTGAGGACACGTAAGGAAGACCACGCAAACAACGTTCCCCGAAAAGGAGGAAACGGCGGCATCGCATGACATCTCTTCGGGATGACTCCCCTTGCTCCGACGACGATGTGCATGTGGACCAAGACGACACAACAGCCTCTACGAAACAGGATGGGGCAATGGAAACTGTTCGATCAGTCCGCAGGGGTCTGTCACATTGACGGTACCGGGACGTGGTGATGCTGAAGAGGAATCAAGCCAGTTGGCTCTCCAGACGCAGATACTGTGGCTATGGACACGAATATATCACTGCCTGCAAAGATGTGGTATGACGATATTGAGGAGGCGCAGGACGTCATACAGAGGCAGCCGGCACTCACGAAGACGGCCTAATAATTGCTGAAGGTGAAGGGAGAGGGGCGAGAGAACGTCTTCTAACTCAGCCCCCAGCGCCGATTCAGGGAGATGTTGTTGCGCCTCGACAGATTGGGATTCAACGCCATGCGAACCGTATTGCGACATTAAATATAAATGACGTGCGTTCACCGGCCAAAATACACCTACTGAAGGAAACGATTTCGGCATCTGATGTGGATATTGCTTTGCTGCAGGAATTCCACATAGCTGCACTCCCATGCATCGCAGGCTACGAATCCTATTCGTCACACGGAAATCACAATGGGAGTGGGGTGGCAGTTTGCGTGTGAGATGGCTTCCCAGTGGAAAATGTGTGTTATCTTCCGTCGGCCAGGGGAATGGCTTTCACGACGTTTGGGACACGCATCATCAATCTTTATGCACCGTCGGGAAATAATAGGCGGCGGGAAAGATCACGATTTTATGCAGAAGACATTGCCCCACTATTCCATGGACGTTATGAATGTAATAATTGGTGGATATTTCATCTGTGTTCTCAGCCAGAAAAACCAATGGCCGCAAGCAAACATCAGGAGTTGCGAATCGTTGTCAACGACCTTGTACTTAGTGACACGTGGGAATTACGACATGGAGATGCACCGGGATACACTTGTGTGACAAGTCAGATTAGATAGCATTTATATCTCACGGGCTCATGCAAATGATGTCCAGGACGCGGAACGCTGACCATTGGCATTTTCAGATCACATGGCTTACATCTGTACGGTGCTTCTTCCCCGTAGAGATGTGTGGAACACTGAGGCCGCGTGGAAACTAAAGATTCAACATGTACATGATCCTTAATGCCGTCAACGGATCCTTGAGACATGGACGATGTGCGAGGGAAAGGTTGGAAGGTAAGCGACGATGCTTGATTGATGGCTGACTTGTGCTAAACCAGCGGTTCGCCGTATGTTCATCTCATATAGCAGGGAGATGGCAGAATGGCGCCGCCGTACGACAGGCTTTTATTTTGCAGCACTGAGCGACCTGGATGATGGTCCGCCGCGACAGGACACCTGGATCGAATGCAAAAGAATCAAAGCTAAAGTAGTGGCTTTAGCTCGGAAACATCTTCAGGGAACCATGGTGCGCGCCAGATGTCATGATACGATAAGGCACAAGATTCCTTCCATGCACCACGTCGTGAATGAACGAAAGCACCGACGACGCCTTTTGGTACGGGAATTAATAACCCGCGAGGACCGTAGAGTGACGCGTCAAGCGGACATTGTCTCTGCATTCGTCGACCATTACCAACACATCTATCGGGAAGAAACAGCCCCTGTCGATGACCTCGACCGTATACTCACGTACGTCTTCCGTACACTGACGGTGGAAGCCGCGGGAACCTTACTGGAAGCCATTAGCTGTGAGGAAGTACATGATGCGATGGCACAAGGTGCGTTGAATCGGTCCCCAGGCATTGATGGGCTTCCTGCCGAATTTTATCGAGAATTTTGCAACGAAATGGCACCGCGATAGACGGAAATGTACAACGAGATTTTAAATTCCGATGCGCCTGTTCCACCGGCTTTTATGGAAGGCCTCCACCGGCTTTTATGGAAGGCCTCTTGGTGCCAGTACTTAAACCGACGCCAGGAAGTACGGTCACACATTATCGCCCCATCACCCTGCTTAATGCCGACTATAAGATCTTTGCACGGTTGCTAGCGTCCCGATGTCGTATGTTAATTCGTAGCGTTCTCTTTCCAGAACAGACGACACCGGATGGATCGGTGAATGTGCAAACAGCTACTGGCGAATGCCGTGATGTGATAGCGCTGGAGGAGGAGTGCCGGCTTTAAGCGACGATGGTGGCGGTTGGTTTTGACAGTGCTTTTGATAACGTGCGCCACAACTATCTGTACGCTGTACTGGAACAAATGTGATTCCAGACCGTTTCACTGGTCTCATTAGAAGGATTTATGGGAGCGCACAACCCTTGGTACAGGTTAATGGGCGTATAACAGGGCCCACTCAAATTCGACGATCCATTCGCCAGGGCTGCCCTCTTTCGATGCCGTTGTTCGCGGTAGCCTTGGAACCATTAATTGGGAGGCTAACAACTTCTCTATCTGGGATGGAACTACGGGACTACACCTTCAAATGTCGTGCCTATGCGGACGACCACCTGCTGCTCGTTTGTTCTGAGGAAGGGGTGAAGACGGTCCTTGAACTGTTGTTGGACCACAGTGTGACGGCGGGTAGTGCAGTGAACATGAACAAATCGGCGGCAATGGCGGCTGGAAGGGGCCTTACACCGGAAGAAATCAGTCCGTTTCCTTATGTGCAACGATTCCGCTACCTCGGCATAGACTTTACCTCATCTGTAAAACATACTGCGGCAGTTAACTACCGACGTATTTTACAGACAACACGTACCATGGTCCGACGGCGCCTTGGTCCTTTGCAGCGAGTCGAGTATCTGAACACTTATGTGGTTTCTCGAATGGCGCATATTTCGCAGATCCTGCCCCAACCACTCACGCTCGAGCGTCGACTTCAATCAGCACTAGGCTATTTTGTGATGATTCGATCGGCACTCAAGGTGCGATACGCAACGCTCACGCTCGCTACGGACAAGGGGGGACTCGGACTTACGAATGTTCACTGCCGAGCGACGGCGCTCCTTCTAGCCACGATGTACAAGCAATGGCGTAGCGGGCGTGATTCCCTTACATCCCGCCTACTGGATCTCCTAGTTCCTTTCTTCCCTCACACCTCCGGTGGCGGTGGGCAACATTATGCCACATTTTGCGCATGTATCAACATTTATCGTGGAACTTGGTTACATCAGAGACGAGCTTCCGCGCACGAGACCGCCATGCGCGAAGGATTTTTATGTTTGGCTGCTACGACGGATAAGTCGTAATGTCATTGAACTCAAACACTCCAGGTTGCATTGGCCGAAGATTTGGAGACATGTGCACCAAAAATTCCTTCCTACCTTCGTTCGGGAACTGTGGTTCTCTGTCGCCTGTGGCAAGTTCAACACCAACCAACGGCTCCATGCAATTGGACTAGTGAACACTCCACTATGCCCGAAATGTCGCCAAGTGGATGACGACCATCACCGCTTAACTTGTATCGCGGTGGAGGACGTCTGGCTCCTAGGAAGACCGATGGTGGCTTGCTACCTCCGTGTGACCCGGAAACATATTACACCTGCTTCCTTCTTACATCCGGAGAGTGACTACCTTCCGGCGGCTAAATCACAGTCGATCATCTGGGTCAAAGGTTGGACGATCGCGTACCTCTATGGGGATGCTGCCAAGTCGCGACTTGACTTGTAGTATTTCTTGCAGCAAGCCCACAATGAGGTTCATAGATCGGAAAACCTTTGCCAACTATCTTCAGGCAGTCTTCCTCGACCCCCCACGCAGTTGGGATGTGCCGAGTGCAGTCGGTGTGCACATCATTTGACAATGAACCTCACGCTTCTCTCACCACTAAATATGTAATGCACATCCTATACCATGAAATGATCTACATGTTCCTTTTAAAAGAGTGATCTTTATTGAAAATAAAAATAAATAAATAACATCCCTGTTCCTTTTTTTTTTTTTTTTTTTTTTTTTTTTTTTTTTTTTTTTTTTTTTACAGAGAATGCATTTCAGGTGCTCCAGATTTCATGTTTCTTCTGCGAGTATGCGAAGTTTCGAAGAATGTGAACTAACGGCGGAACGACAGTGATCCATGGAACTGCGTTTACGCAAGACATTCCTTTCAAGAAACGTAACTTATCTGAGTACTCGGCTGCCGAAAGAGAATCCGTGGTCTTTAACCATAAAAATTGATTTCTAGCGTATCGTACCGATGCAGTTGATTGGGGTAGTTCTGGGTGATGAGTAAAGAGAGTTAAAGCGCCAGTAAGTGGAGAAACTGAGCTCCATGACGCCGCATTAGGGACGTCCTGAGGCGGCCACTGCTCCCGACATGGGGAATCGGGTTGATGCCATTATTAGTGCAGATAGATGCACCGCAACTCGAAAACTGTATCCACAGCTATCAGCGAGCACTGTAACTGCATGTACAATGAATGACACTCTTGGATATTGAAAGGTGTTCTCAGGATCTGTTCCACGAATGCTCATAACAGACAACTAGATTCAAAGCAAAGTCATGGCATCCGAACTCTTGGAGCAGCTTGCGGCCAATGGTGAGGCCTTTTTGTAACAGGTTGTTTTAGCCGGAAATAAATAAGTACTCACTGGAGTTGCATCAACAGCAATCCCCGAAAAAGAAGAAACTGAAGACGGGTCCAGCTGGTGGAAGAGTTAAGTTTACAATCATTTGGGCTAGTGATAATGTCATTCTCGTGGACATGTTGCCATTATGGTAGTTCAGAGGCATGTGTGAAGACCCTCAACAAACTCAAGAACCACTTCCAGTGTGGTTCGTTTGACAAGAATCTTAAATAAATGTTACTCCAACGCGAGACTATGCGTCAACACAAAAGTCTCATAAGTCGGGAGGACATCGCCAGATTTGGTTGGAAATCATTGCTTTGTCCACACTATAGCCCATATCACAACTCGCATCTGTTTGGACCACTTAAGATTCTGTATGTGAGGCACACTTTGACGACGATGACAGTGTAGTTCTTGGAGTGGAAACATACGACGGTACAGAGCGAGGCGTTGCAGTGGTTAGGACACTGGACTCACATTCGGGAGGACGACCATTCAAACCCGCGTCCAGCCATACCGATTTAGGTTTCTCGTGATTTCACAAAATGGCTGCAGACAAATACTGATATGGTTCCTCAGAAAGGGGCACAAGCGTGTTCCAATCGCATCCTTCAATAATCTGGGGTGATGCTCCGTCTCTTAATGATCTCACTGTCGATGGAACATTAACCTCTAATCTTCGTTCCGTTATTTTACGAGCACAGCGTAGAAGCTTTACCAATATGGAATACATATCGTACACAACGCTGGAGTAAGGCCATAGAACGTGACGGAGAATATGCAGAAAAACATTACATTTCAAAGAACATGGACGGATATTGTGACCAAATTCCATTTCTTCAGCAGATATATATACTGAGAAAGAGATGGCGGAACACTATTTACTGAACGACCTTCGAAGATTCGTGTCAGACTCTTTTAGCAAGGACGCCAATAACCTCGCTTTTCAGTGATCTAAATAGGTAAGCACACTCTCGCACACTTTCTATCTCTCTCTCTCTATCTCTCTTTCTCTCGCTCTGTCTCTCTCTCTCTCTGTCTGTCTCTCTCTCTATCCCTCTCTCACACACACACACACACACACACACACACACACACCCACACCCTCTCTCTCTCTCTCTCTCTTTCTCTATCTCTCTCTCACGCGTGTGCGTGCGTACACAGACTTCATATGTTCCACAAATCACGCTCCAGTGTTGGCAAAAGGAACCTCCCATTGTGAAAGGTATTAAGATTTCAACTCGCTCCATTGCCCGATGGATTGCAGAAGGAATAACTGTCTGTTTGACTCTGTCTGCGTGGTAATTAGCCTAAGTCCATCTTCACGGCACCAATAGGAAGAAGGAATAGAATGAAAGCACAGTGAAATACCCATCTTTTGCAGATGATTTTGCAATACTTTCATGAAATATACATCTTCTAATAATTGGTAAATAGAGAAATCAGTAAAAAATATAAATTTCGTGAAAAATATAAAAACAGTTAACTAAAATACATAGAAATTCAGGTAAAATAGAATGAATTAGTGAATTAAAATGCCTTGCAAAAATATCAGATAGAGCTAGAAAGATATAAAACAGATATAAGAAATAGTAGGAGAGAAAGAGATTATGCTTTAACCAGAAATAGATACAAAAGATATTCAGACATAGAAATACAAAGAAATAATCATATATAGAAAGAAACTACGATAAAAAATTGTATATGATGGAAATAAACTATTTAAAGACTGAAATAATAAATTTAAATAAGCAAAGGACTGCATGAAGTACGGAAATGAGAAAGAATGGCAAATAATTGAGCATGGTAGGAATTAACTATTTAAAAGCTTGAAAAAATAAATTTAATAATGGAACATAAGTACGAAGTAGGGAAGTAAGAAAGAATGGAAAGAAACAACAACAAAGCGCTGTAAGTAAAAGAAAGGAACTATTTAAAGAATGGAATACTGAATTTAAAAGTCTTTGAAAGGAAAAAGTAAGTAAGTAAATGGACAGAAAAAAGGAAAACACAGCACAAAAAGATGGTGAATCTATGCTCGAAAAGCAGGAAACAACACGAACAGAAGAGGAACAGAAGTTGCGAGCTGAGTGGGGAGAAGTGAGGGAAATGTTGCAATAGAGGAGAGAGTAGAGCAGAGAGCTACTGACGGTGAGGTTGTGGGCGGTGAGGCGGCCGGTGGCGTTTCCGGGCCGCAGCAGCGCCGCGGCGGCGGCGGACGACACGAGCCAGAGGGCCCGCTGCGCCGCCGGGTTGGCGCAGAACTCGAAGCGCAGCGTGACGCTCTGGCCGCTGCGCGCCGACACGGTCGCGTTGCTGGGGTGCACCACCGGCGCGCCTGCAACACACAGCCCGCGGCCAGCTGCAGGCGCCGCGCACTGCCACACTGCTGCACTGCCTGCACGCCCGTGGAAGTGGCAGGCAGCGAACTTCAAAACTGCACAGACGGTGCTACGTGCTTCCGAATACAAGTCAAATGTGCAAAGTAGGCAGCTGTAAACGGATGCAGTAGCTGTGTACAAGAAAACAGTGTGTAGTGAGTTTCTGAGTCAGATATCGCATTTGGAAGTCAGTTTCTTGTGAGAAAACAGTACTGCAACTCGTGAAACACGTCCAAATTCGTGGCCTGTGAAGACTGCAGTCTTCCTTTACGACATAATCCTGCTTGTTACGTTCGACGAGGTCCCACGACTACCACGCGAATATGGAACCGCTTTAATCAAGCGACAACCACCCGAGAGGGCAGATATGCTGTTCACACGTCTGTACCGTAGTGTACGGCTGTGTCATGTACGCACATCAAAAACAGTGGTGCATCACTCCTAAATTTCGAAATTCGTGGCAGACAAAGCAGAAACTGGCTCTGAAGCATTCGTGTCTATTCATATACAAGGTGCCCAGACCATCAACACGAAAATATAAAATGAAAATGAAAAAAAAAGAATCTATAACGACAGACTCGTCTCTTCCCACAGGGGGGGGTGTGTCACAGCCCACTTGAGCGACGTCATTTGGTGGAATGTCGCCTTGCTCAGATGCGGGTATTAATCCGTCGTTGCATGCCAGCGATAAGACCATAGAGACAGCCCAGCGACAAACTGCCTCACCCTTCACCAGCTATTCAGTCACAAATCACCCAGAGAGCGTGGTCATTGTCAACGTCCAAGAACAGTTTGCTTGAATCGATGCCACACGTATTCGATTGAGTGTATGTCTGGGGAACAAAGAGGTTACTCCATTATGGTGAGCCTAGCCTGGTGTAGGAACGTGTTCACGGGAACAACACGGTGAGCACGTGATCAAGACAAACTGTCACCAAAATTTTGGCGATACACTACCACTAATGGCTGTAGAATCTTGTCCCCATACTATAGAGATGTAAGGGTGCCCTCAATAACCACGAGAGTTGTACGATGGTCCAATGTTATTTCATCCCAGATCATCATCCAGCACCACGTTGTTCCACATGTGGGACTCAATGTTGGAGACCTTCGATATTACCTGCCTGCGATTATCAGGGTACAAACAGATCCAAATTTCCCCACCCAGTGCGAGCACCTGAGACGTCTACTCTGCATGTGTTCTGGTCCACCTTTAACGGTGTCCCTGCTGTTGTGGTGTACGACAAAGTATTCTCCTTGGCCGTCGACAAGATTCACAGCATTCAATCGTGCCATATCAGTTTGAAGCGGTACATCACGTTCTGTTACCTCCTGGAACGTCGTATTCAGTTGCAGGTCATTCAGCCCACGGTTATTGTGACTGAAAAGCCTTAGCTATAGCTTATCCTGTGCATCTGTTGAACATGGACGGCCTGTTCCGCGTAGGTCGACAACACTACCTGTCCACTGGCATTGATTCTCTCTCTGCACCACATCACTCTGACTCTGCTGCACACGTCGAAAACTTCTCCGGCTCACAAGCCTTCTGCACGCAAAGTGATGATGCAGATATGATCATTGGTCGCGACTGTCCTCTTATGCCATGATGAGTGGCCATTCTACTTTTCCACAGACTAATCAGTCCCTACATTCAACTCATTTGCTGCAACCCACTCAAGTGCGGCGTTCTGTTCATAGGCAGGGTCGTGATAACTGTGTGTACATTTGCAGACAGACAACATTGGCAACATCCCAATAGGCACAGGATCAGTCACAATAGCAACAGCACCTTTGCGACTTGTCGTATTATGCGAAACGTTTGTTGAAGTTCTTGCCTTGGTCATAAATGGGGTTGTTTGGAGTCAAACAATTGCATAGACAGTACAACCTCTGCAGTACTATGATCAGGAAGCATGATAACTATTGTTGCTGCTACACTTGCTGCAGCTGCAGATATATTTGAACCAGCAGAAGCGTTCCGAACAATACTGGATACATAAGTAGCATCATGCCACCTTTTATGAGTCCTGGATCTGCGTGCAGCATAAGAATGGACCTGCCATTGTGTTGCCGTCTTGATGAAAACAGTGTTGGCAGACACCATTCGCTATTGTCACCCAACCCCCAGTTGTTGGTGCGACAGTATGGGACACCACAGGGTACGCAACATTATCATCTCTGGTTTATAAACACATCAGAAAAAGGTTTGCATCGTACCGGTTCCCAGAACTCCTGAAGATAGACGTTCACTGTGCACATTGCATCGCCAACAAAGTCCCATTGGCTGTTGAGAGACGTCACTGAACCCTCCCAGATATGTAAACAACCATGCATGAGCAGCGCCTATTAGACGGAGGGCGTCCGACAGCAGATCAGTCCGTCATTTCACCAGGAAGGAGGAACACGGCTGGTGTTGTCTGTAGTTCAACCGTGCCTAGACCGTCAATACCGCGATTCGATCGCGTGTGCATTGTTACTTTGTGCCAGGAAGGTATCTCAAAATGGAAAGTGTCCAGGCGACTCGGAGTGAACCAAAGCAATGTTGTTCGGACATGGAGGAGATACAGAGAGACAGAAGCTGTCGATGACATGCCTCGCTCAGGCCGCCCAAGGGCTTCTACTATAGTGGACGGCTCTGCCTACGGATTAGGGGGCGGAGGACCCTGACAGCAACGACATCATGTTGAATAATGCTTTTCATGCAGCCACAGAATGTCGTGTTACGACTCGAACTGTGCGCAATAGCCTGCACTATGCGCAACTTCACTCCCGACGTTCATGGCGAGGTCCATCTTTGCAACCACGATACCATGCAGCTCGGTACAGATGGACCCAACAACAAGCAGAATGGACCGCCGAGGATTGGCATCACGTTCTCTTCACCGTTGATTGTCGTGTATGCCTTCAACCAGACAATCGTGGGAGACGTGTATGGAGGTAACCCGGTCAGGCTGAACGCCTTAGACACACTGTCCAGCGAGTGCAGCGAGGTGGAGGTTCCCTGCTGTTTTGATGTGGCATTACGTGGACCCGTAACACACTGTAACGGCTGTACAATACGTGAATGTCATCCGCCGACTGATAGTGCAGCCATATTGGCAGGATATTGGCGACGCATTCGTCTTCATGGACGAAAATTCGCGCACCCGTAATGCACATCTTGTGAATGACATCCTTCAGGATAACGACAACACTCGACTAGAGCGGCCAGCATGTTACCCAGACATGAACCCAATCAAACATGGCTAGAATAGTTTGAAAAGGGCTGCTTATGGACGACGTGACCGACCAACCACTCTGAGGTATGTACGCCGAATCGCAGTTGAGGAGTGGGACAATCTGGACCAACAGTGCCTTGATGAACTATGCCACGACAAATACAGGTATGCATCAGTGCAAGACGATGTGCTACTGGGTATTAGGGGCACCGGTGTGTACAGGAATCTGGACCACCACCTGTGAAGGTCTAGCTGTATGGTGGCACAACATGCAATGCATTGTTTTCATGAGCAATAATAAGGGCGGAAATAATGTTTTTGTTGATCTCTATTCCCATTTTCGGTACAATCTCCGGAACTCTCGGTACGGAGGTAATGAAAAACTTTTTTGATGTGTATATAATTTCAACAACAGACGCTACATTTTTTATGTCTTACGGTCGATCACCAGCCCCCCCTCCCTTCCACCCCATGAACCATGGACCTTGCCGTTGGTGGGGAGGCTTGCATGCCTCAGCGATACAAATAGGCATACCGTAGGTGAAACCACAACGGTGGGGTATCTGTTGAGAGGCCATCAGACGTGTGGTTCCTGAAGAGGGGCAGCAGCCTTTTCAATACTTACAGGGGTAACAGTCTGGATGATTGACTGATGTGCCCTTGCAACACTAGCCAAAACGGCCTTGCTCAGCTGGTACTGCGAACGGTTGAAAGCAAGGGGAAGCTACAGCCGTAATTTTTCCCGAGCGCATGCATCTTTAGTGTATGGTTAAATGATAATGGCGTCCTCTCGGGTAAAATATTCCGGAAGTAAAATAGTCCCCCTTTCGGATCTCCAGGCGGGGGCTACTCAAGACGACGTCGTTATCAGGAGAAGGAAAACTGGCGTTCTACGGATCGGAACGTGGAATGTTAGATCCCTTAATCGGGCAGGTAGGTTAGAAAATTTAAAAAGGGAAATGGATAGGTTAAAGTTAGATACAGTGGGAATTAGTGGGGCTCGGTGGCAGGAGGAATATGACTTTTGGTCACGTGAATACAGGGTCATAAATATAAGATCAAATAGGGGTAATGCAGGAGTAGGTTTGTTAATGAATAAAAAATAGGAGTGCGGGTAAGCTACTACAAACAGCATAATGAACGCATTATTGTGGCCAAGATAGATACAAAGCCCACGCCTACTACAGTAGTACAAGTTTATATGCCAACTAGCTATGCAAATGACGGAGAAATTGATGAAATTTGTGATGAGATAAAAGAAATTATTCAGATAGTGAAGGGAGACGAAAATTTAATAGTCATGTGTGACTGGAATTCGATAGTAGGAAGAGGGCGAGAAGTAATCGTAGTAGGTGAATATGGACTGGAAGTAAGAGATGAAAGAGGAAGCCCCCTGGTAGAATTTTGCACAGAGCATAACTTAATCATAGCTGACACCTCGTTCAAGAATCACGAAAGAAGGTTGTATACATGAAAGACGCCTGGAGTTACTAGAAGATATCAGATAGATTATATAATGGTAAGACAGAGATTTAGGAACCAGGTTTTAAATTGTAAGACATTTCCAGGGGCAGATATGGACTCTGACCACAATCTATTGGTTATGAACTGTAGAATAAAACTGAAGAAATTGCAAAAAGGTGGGAATTTAAGGAGATGGGATCTGGATAAACTGACTAAACCAGAGGTTATACATAGTTTCAGGGAGAGCATAAGGGAACAATTGACAGAAATGAGAGATAGAAATACAGTAGAAGAAGAATAGGTAGCTTTGAGGGATGAAGAAGTGAAGGCAGCAGAGGATCAAATAGGTAAAAAGACGAGGGCTAGTAGAAATCCTTGGGTAACAGAAGAACTATTGAATTTAATTGATGAAAGGAGAAAATATAAAAGTGCAGTAAATGAAGCAGACAAAAAGGAATACAAACGTCTCAAAAATGAGATAGACAGTAAGGGCAAAATGGCTAAGCAGGGATGGCTAGAGGACAAATGTGAGGATGTAGAGGATTATCTCACTAGGGGTAAGATAGACACGAAAATTAAAGAGATCTTTGGAGAAAAGAGAACCTCTTATATGAACATGAAGAGACCAGATGGAAACCCAGTTCTAAGCAAAGAAGGGAAAGCAGAAAGGTGGAGGGAGTGTATAGACGGTCTATATAAGGGCAATGTAAGCGGAGTTAATATAGAAGTGGGAGAGGATGTAGATGAAGATGAAATGGGAGATATGAAAATGCGTGAATAGTTTGACAGGGCATTGAAAGACCTGAGTCGAAACAAGACCCCGGGAGTAGACAACATTACATTAGAACTACTGACAGCCTTGGGAGAGCCAGTCCTAACAAAACTCTACCATCTGGTGAGCAAGATGTATGAGACAGCGGAAATACCCTCAGACGTCTAGAGAAATATAAGAATTGCAATCCCAGAGAAAGCAGGTGTTGACAGATGTGAAAATTACCGAACTATCAGTTTAATAAGTCACGACTGCAAAATACTAACGCAAATTCTCTACAGACGAATGGAAAAACCGGTAGAAGGCGACCTCGGCAAAGATAAGTTTGGATTCCGTAGGAATGTTGGAACATGTGAGGCAATACTGACCCTACGACTTATCTTAGAAGATAGATTACGGAAAGGCAAACCTACGTTTCTAGCATTTGTGGACTTAGAAAAGCTTTTGACAATGTTGACTGGAAAACTCTCTTTCAAACTCTGAAGGTGGCAGGGGTAAAAAACAGGGAGCGAAAGGCTATTTACAATTTGTACAGAAACCAGATGGCAGTTATAAGAGACGAGAAACATAAAAGGGAAGCAGTGGTTGGGAAGGGAGTGATACGGCGCTGTAGCCTCTCTAGGATGTTATTCAATCTGTATATTGAGCAAGCAGTAAAGGAAACAAAAGAAAAATTCGGAGTAGGTTGGTTGGATGGTTGTTTCGGGGAAGGAGACCAGACAGCGAGGTCATCGGTCTCATCGGATTAGGGAAGGACGGGGAAGGAAGTCGGCCGTGCCCTTTGAAAGGAACCATTCCGGCGTTTGCCTGGAGCGTTTTAGGGAAATCACGGAAAACCTAAATCAGGATGGCCGGACGCGGGATTGAACCGTCGTCCTCCCGAATGCGAGTCCAGTGTCTAACCACTGCGCCACCTCGCTCGGTCGGAGTAGGTATTAAAATCGATGGAGAAGAAATAAAAACTTTGAGGTTCGCCGATGACATTGTAATTCTGTCGGACACAGCAAAGGACTTGGAGTAGCACTTGAACGGAATGGACGGTGTCTTGAAAGGAGGATATAAGATGAACTTCAACAAAAGCAAAACGAGGATATGGAATGTAGTCGTATTAATTCGGGTGATGCTGAGGGAATTAGATTAGGTAATGAGACGCTTAAAGTAGTAAAGGAGTTTTGCTATTTGGGGAGCAAAGTAACTGGTCGAAGTAGAGAGGATATAAAATGTAGACTGGAAATGGCAAAGAAGCCGTTTCTGAAGAAGAGAAATTTGTTAACATCAAGTATAGATTTAAGTGTCAGCAAGTTGTTTCTGAAAGTATTTGTATGGAGTGTAGCCATGTATGAAAGTGAACTGTGGACGATAAATAGTTTGGACAACAAGAAAATAGAAGCTCTCGAAATGTGATGCTACAGAAGGATGCTGAAGATTAGATGGGTAGATCACATAACTAATGAGGAGGTATTGAATAGAATTAGGGAGGAGTTTGTGGCACAACTTGATTTGAAGAAGGGATCAGTTGGTAGGACATATTCTGAGGCATCATGGGATCACCAATTTGGTATTTGGAGGGCAGCGTGGAGGGTAAAAGTCGTAGAGGGAAATCAAGAGATGAATACACTAAGCAGATTCAGAAGGTTGTAGGTTGCAGTAGGTACTGGGAGATGAAGAAGCTTGCACAGGATGGAGTAGCATGGAGAGCTGCATCAAACCAGTCTCAGGGCTGAAGACCACAACAACAACAACAACAACAACAAGGTCGGTCACTGTTCCTTACTTCTGTATGCCTCTGTGCCGTTATCTTTGTACAAGATTCCTGTTCAACCGTGACCTACTGGTGTTGGGTAAAAGTATGGAAACATCAAAGACACGTTTTCATCCCTAATACAACCGATCAAATATTCAAAGTAAGACAAATACTAGATGAGAACTGGGAGAACAATCGCGATTCCTTTCTGCGTGTTTATAGACTTTAACTAAGCATATGACAGCACAGTGAGACAGGAGATGTGGACGACAATGGCAGGATGTGTGATACCGGACAAGCTGATAAAGCTAACTAGAATGTGTGTGATGGAATCAAAGTGTAGAGTGAAAGAACAGAGACATTAGAGGTAAACACAGGAGTGAGACATGGAGATAACATATGATCAACCTTCTTAAATTTGGTGCACAATAGCATCCTGAGTAAACACAGGAATCTGCAGGAATCACCATAGGGAAAAAGATGAATGTTCAGGCTTTAGCAGATGAGATTGTGATGATAGGAAAGAGCATGGAAGACCTGGAGATAATGGGAACTGTACACATGGAAGAAGCTAGGAAAGTTGGTCTAAGTATAAATGAAAATAAAAGGAAGTTCATGGTAATAAGAAGAAGAGGTCTATTACGACCAAACCATCTAATAATGAGGAACCTAACAATACAGAAGGCAGACACCTTAACTTACCTCAGCGTCAACATTAACAAACAGAACCTTATAGAGCAACGGATCGTAACGAGAATTCAAGACGTGGAAAGATGTCCAGGAGCTATACATAACATCATACTATCTAAATTACTTTCCAGACAGGCAAAAATAAGAATATATTAGACCATCATTAAAACAAACTTGCTAAGCAAGCGAGACATAGACTCTGACAAAAAAAAAGAGGGGAAAAATTCATCACTATCGAAAATAAAGTACTGAGAAAAATATATGGACCTTCGAAAGAAAATGACCAGGGGAGAATAAGGAAAAACATAGAGCTCATACAATTATATATATCGTAGGGAGTGTGAAAATTAAAAGACTCAGGTGGTATGGAAATGTGAGGGGGAGAGGAGAGAACAAGGTGATAATGACAGTGATGGGTGGAGAAGCCGAAGGAATGACACCACTAGGACGGATGAGATCGAGATGCAACATTAATAACATGGAAGGCATACAGATACTGGGTCTTGGGTATGAGGATGAAGCTGACCGAAATGTGTGGAAGGCTGGAAAGACTGAGGCCAAGGACCAGCTACAGTTTGTGTGTCCAGTATAAGAAGAAGAAGAAGAATACGGTGTAGGAAAATTTTTGCCATTCCGAACACGTTACAGTCGTATCTGATTTCATAAATGCATGTCCTGTGTGGTTTTCAAGGGAATATCGTGTCATTCTGCCTGCAAGTCAGTGGCAAGTTCACGTAAAGGTGATGGAGCTGGATAGCGCCCACGCCCCCCTCTCCCAAAGTACACTACAAAGTCTAAATTATGTTGAGATCTGGTGACTGTGGTGGCCAGGGAAGATGGGGAATTTCATAATTGTGAGCACAATGCAAATTCTGGGTAATGTGAGAGTTGTGAACCGGGGCACCGCCTTCTTGCGACACAGCATCACCAAATATTACACCATGAGATGGACCAGATGAGACAGAATTTTCACACAATCCTTAGCAGTGATACGAGCTCACACATTAAGCATGGAGCTCATGGAACACCACGATATCGCTGTCACCACAGTTCCACCATATTTCAGTCAGAAGTTGTCCAAGATACTACTCCTGGCGGATGTAAAATGAATGTGCACAACGGAAAATAATAAACGCTAAATGCAGATTTGGCCCAGTCTAACTATCCCCTGCAGCGGATCTTAGGATCTCTTAATTCTATAAATTACAATCTAAACATAAATGAATGATGAAGGCAACTTATCCTACTAAATGATAAACGCTGTCCCTGCTTATACAAGGTGTTACAAAAAGGTACGGCCAAATTTTCAGGAAACATTCCTCACACACAAAGAAAGATAATATGTTATGTGGACATGTGTCCGGAAACGCTTACTTTCCATATTAGAGCTCATTTTATTACTTCTCTTCAAATCACATTAATCATGGAATGGAAACACACAGCAACAGAACGTACCAGCGTGACTTCAAACACTTTGTTACAGCAAATGTTCAAAATTTCCTCCGTTAGCGAGGATACATACTTCCACCCTCCGTCGCATGGAATCCCTGATGCGCTGATGCAGCCCTGGAGAATGGCGTATTGTATCACAGCCGTCCATAATACGAGCACGAAGAGTCTCTACATTTGGTACGCGGGTTGCGTAGACAAGAGCTTTCAAATGTCCCCATAAATGAACGTCAAAAGGGTTGATGTCAGGAGAGCGTGGAGGCCATGGAATTGGTCCACCTCTACCAATCCATCGGTCACGGAATCTGTTGTTGAGGAGCGTACGAACACTTCGACTGAAATGTGCAGGAGCTCCATCGTGCATGAACCACAAGTTGTGTCGTACTTATAAAGGCACATTTCCTAGCAGCACAGGTAGAGTACCCCGTATGAAATCATGATTACGTGCTCCATTGAGCGTAGGTGGAAGAACATAGGGCCCAATCAAGACATCACCAACAATTCCCTGCCCAAACGTTCACAGAAAATCTGTGTTGATGACGTGATTGCGCAATTGCGTGCGGATTCTCGTCAGCCCACACATGTTGATTGTGAAAATTTACGATTTGATCACGTTGGAATGAAGCCTCATCCGTAAAGAGAACATTTGCACTGAAATGAGGATTGACACATTGTTGGATGAACCATTCGCAGAAGTGTACCCGTGGAGGCCAATCAGCTGCAGATAGTGCCTGCACACGCTGTACATGGTACGGAAACAGCTGGTTCTCCCGTAGCACTCTCCATACAGTGACGTGGTCAACGTTACCTTGTACAGCAGCAACTTCTCTGACGCTGACATTAGGGTTATCGTCAACTGCACGAAGAATTGCCTCGTCCATTGCAGGTGTCCTCGTCGTTCTAGGTCTTCCCCAGTCGCGAGTCATAGGCTGGAATGTTCCGTGCTCCCTAAGACTAAAATGAGCTCTAACGTGGAAATTAAGCGTTTCCGGACACATGTCCACATAACATCTTTTCTTTATTTGTGTGTGAGGAATGTTTCCTGAAAGTTCGGCAGTACCTTTTTGTAACACCCTGTATATTTATTGTAGATTAAAAAATACCTTTATAAAAAAAAGTTTACATTTCCTAAGTAAAATTACTGATCAGTTGCCAAACTCTGCCCCTTATTATGAGTGCACAGTCTAATACCAGTAACGTGAAATGACTGATATCATCTATGTACCAAACACTAGAAGACACTGCTTCAAAGACGATCTACGGTGGTGTGGAAGTTTGCGAGAAAATACCTATATTCATACGATGGTACGCTTCTGAGTAAAAAGCCTTGGAAATAACGCAGCCTGCGTGGTTTCCGAGGTGCCGCTTCACGGTTCCTCTTACCTACGTCCAAGATTTGCAAAGTTCGGATGTATTATCTGGTCATCGTTCTGGCCCTACTACAATAGCGGCCGGTCGCGACTCTATTGTTCCCCAGCGCTCAGATGTCTCACTGTCCGTGTTGCTACTTCCTGTGTTTAAGCAGGACCAACGCAACTGTGTGGGCCTTCCGCCCAGGGCTTGAGTTCCGCCTCCCATTTCGTTTCCACTGTCGTTCCAACATCTATTAGTATAGGCAATCATTCGTTACGTTGTTTCTATAATAAAGACACTCCGTCACCTTTCATTTAATAAGCGTTAACAATTACTTACAAGGCGTATGTGACAATGTCAGTCTCCTTTAAATATTTATATATACGATGTACGACTTATCAAATGATATCTAATTGTGGTTGCAGTTCACGGCAAATTATGTGGATGAGTGGTTGTAAGGTGAGAATTTATGGCCACCTTACAGTTGGAAACTGTCAAACAGGACTGTCTGACTAACTGACGTTTCTACACTGCTCCATAGCCCAGGTTTTATGGCTTCAGCATCACGTCTTCATGTTATAGGCATTTGCGTCGAGTCGTTTTGAAATTCCTGTTCTTCCTCTTATTTGTCAATTCTTTTCCGTGACTGTTCGTCACAATCACCCAGCACACACTTCCGTCCCAGTTATCATTTAGGGCCGACAATGTTTCTCCATATATGCGGTATGAATCTTTGATATGATGCCTCTTGGAACACCAAACACTTCTGCTGCCTTGGCTCAGAAACTGCACACCATATGAGTCCCATCAATTTGCTCACGTTCGACTACACTGAGCTTCGATATAATGCAGTTGCATCTACACACAACATCAGTCTGACCACAAACTGACTCTAGCAACGTCCTAAAGGCATTGCACAAGTATCGTTCGTGGTGCAATACGACGGTGCAACTGACAGGTTTGGCCATTTTTTTTTCTTTCTCTTTTTCTTCTTCTTTTTCTTCTAAGGATCTCTCACATGTGAATTCCATTCAGGGTAGAGTGAGTGTCCACTGTACCTTGTTATTTTTTGAGAACCTTCACATAATCGTTGGAGAAACTGTTGAACTTTACCAAAGTTCCATGTACATGCAGCTCAGCTATAGCGACCTCAGTGAGCAAGTTACTCCACAGTTATCCTTCAGCAAAGTGACGAAAGACGAACGCCGGAAAGACTATTCTCTCAAGTGCCAGTACATTGCTACCTGCCGTGGCGCTAGCATCATAGTGTACACCGTTGCCGGACGCGCGATGTGTACTGTGGGACGATAAAATCGTACGCAACAGTAGTTATCAATCGCGTTGTTCTGCTGGCCAATAAAGAGGGTTATCTCCGGTGCAGTGTATCATTTATTAAGTTTCCAAATGTCATACATTATTAAGATCTGGTTCTCTACAAGTGGCATTGAAACCTGGAGAACTCCCACAAATGCCTGTTACTTTGCAGTAAACACTAGAGAGTGAAAAGTTCTGAGTGGAGGAACATACTGCTCATCAGTTATTTTCGATCCGTCAGTGACAGTTTTCATCAGATCGTCATGCAGCATTTGGGTGATTGTCACAGCATTTCCATTACTGTCTCGAATATGTCTTAGTAATTTATGTTTTACTTTTGGGGAGCACACTGATGTTACTCTAGCTGAGTAGCAAAGAAAAGAAAATTTCGATATGCTAGCAAGTTTGGCGAACGGCCTCTACCTATTATACAGGGTGTAATGCACATAAGTGCAGATATTGCTATCTGTGGTACGTTAATACGTAGACATATCTGTGTGTTGGTTGTTTTTTCTCTGCGTCTAACAGTCTTCCCACAAAAACGTCAAGTAATTCACTTCCTGATATTTCTTCACGGACCTAACTGCCTCCCAGCATAGACTTACCATTTAGCATCAGCGTATCCGCACTTCAACACCTAGTCAACTGCCCAGGGGACAATAAGCATTAATGGCGTGATCTTGCCACACGTACTTGGAGGTATTATCCAGCCTAAAAAAACATTAGTATGCTAATACTGATGTATGTTGGTCAGTTAACCGCCCTCAATCACAAATAAGAATACACTACTGGCCATTAAAATTACTACACCAAGAAGAAATGCAGATGATAAAATGGGTATTCATTGGACAAATATATTATACTAGAACTTACTTGTGATTACAATTTCACGCAGTTTGTGTGCATAGATCCTGAGAAATCAGTAACCAGGACAACCACCTCTGGCCGTAATAACGGCCTTGATACGCCTGGGCATTGAGTCAAACAGAGGTTGGATGTCGTGTACAGGTACAGCTGCCAATGCAGCTTCAACACAATACCACAGTTCATCATGAGTAGTGACTAGCGTATTGTGACGAGCCAGTTGCTACCATTGACCAGACGTTTTCAATAGGTGAAAAATCTGGAGAATGTGCTGGCCAGGGCAGCAGTCGAACATTTTCTGTATCCAGAAAGGCCGGTACAGGACCTGCATCATGCGGTCGTGCATTATCGTCCTGAAACGTTAGGTTTCGCAGGGATCGATTGAAGGGTAGAGCCACGGGTCGTAACACATCTGAAATGTAACGTCCACTGTTCAAAGATGTGATGCAGCGTCAAGGGTAACGGCAGCCATGGTCTCCGAGCTGATAGTCCATGCTGCCGCAAACGTTGTCGAACTGTTCGTGCAGATGGTTGTTGTCTTGCAAACGTCCCCATCTGTTGACTCAGGGATCGAGACGTGGCTGCACGATCCGTTGCAGCCATGCGGATAAGATGCCTGTCATCTCGACTGCTAGTGATACGAGGCGGTAGGGATCCAGCACGGTGTTCCGTATTACCCTCCTGAACCCACCGATTCCATATTCTGCGAACAGTCTTTGGATCTCGACCAAAGCGAGCAGCAATGTCGCGATACGATAAACCGCAGTCGCGATAGGCTACACGCCGACCTTTATCAAAGTCGGAAACGTGATGGTACGCATTTCTCCTCTTTACAAGACGCATCACAACAACGTTTTACCAGGCAACGCCGGTCAACTGCGGTTGGAAACTTTCCTCATGTCAGCACGTTGAAGGTGTCTCCACTGGCGTCAACCTTGTTTGAATGCTCTGAAAAGCTAATCATTTGCATATCACAGCATCTTCTTCCTGTTGGTTAAATTTCGCGTCTGTAGAACATCATCTTCGTGGTGTAGCAATTTTAATGGCAAGTAGTGTATCCGCACTTTCACCTGTTACACCCTCTATATTGATTTCAGAGCAAAGTTAAACTGCAGGTTAAATTGATTCGATACCGCAACAGCCGCTGTCGTACCTTTTGTCGAAAATTACCGCAGCGCCGTCAGGTGCACAGCTTTTGTAGCGGGTGGGCGGGAAGTGGTGCACGACTCACATCGTATGGGTTATTCATTCTGGTCCCAGCGAACCGCGGCGGCTATCGCACTTTGCACTCGCTGGGTGACCTGTTCCGCCGAAGCCGATGATTTCGTCATGAAACACGGGCAGCAGTTTCCGACAACCTGCCCGCCTACTCAGGGGCGAAGGACACGACGCAGCGCCGCGCGCCGCAGACGCAGCCGCCCGCGTGGGAGTGTCCCGAGTCCGTAGCAAGCGCTGCAGGAGGTGGAGGGAGTGGGCGAGCGGCTGCGAGAGCTACTGTTTGCCACGAGGCGCCGCAGTGTTGCCACATCACCCGCCGTTTGTTGCACAGGTGAGGCGGCTCACTGAAAAGCGGTGTTCGCGACGGACTTCATGGAGCCAGTGGGTGTAAGGACGAAGCATGAGACTTCACGTGTGATGTGCCGCCGTGTCCACCGGCAGCAGCACGGGGAAGGATAAAAGGCAGATAACCGTCGCTATTTGGTCGGAAAATTAATCTGACTCATGTGTCGGCGCGAGTTCGTTCTTTGTCCCTCTAACAGTTCAATCCACCTACCTCAGTAAGCTTCTTGATCCTTGTTCCCTTTCACCCTGACGTAGTAGATACTAGCTGTAAAGCAGTGTTGGAGAAACACCGATTACTAGGTGTATAAGTATGAAACTGGAATTTGGTAGCTATAATTACACGTACGTTGTTCGAAACTGATAAACAGTATTTCATTCAAAACAATTGCTATTTATACAATTATCGCACCTCTCCGGCACGCTAAGAATGCCACGCCAAAATAAAAGTTCTTCTTTTGAAGCAAACCGCCAGTGAACCATTTTCGTACATTATCATACGAACTGAAGCGTTGTTCATCAGAACGTGTCCCAGTGATGCAAGTAAATGATAACCGGTCGGAGCCAAGTCTGGAGAATAAGCCGCATGCCCTAGTGTTTCACAACTGAACGTCTCGATCGTTTTCTTGACACGTTTTGCAGTCTGTGATGGGACGTTATCATGGAGCAATATGTCTTTGTCTTCCCTTTTTCCATATTACGATCGTTTTTCACGTAATGCTCAATTTAAATCGATCATTTGCTAAAGTTAGCGATCATTGTTAACAGTTTCACCAGGTTTTAGCAGCTCATAATAGATATACCCTTCTGACCCCACCAAACACAGAGCGCTGTCTCCTTTCCAAAGGAATCTGGTCTTGCAGTGGATGTCGATGGTTTGCCTGGATATCACTCATGATTTACGACGCTTAGGATTCTCAAAATATATCCATTTTTCACTATTCGATAGAGAAACGACTTTCTTTTGTATCTGTCGATGAGTATTTCACAAGTGGTCTTACGATTTGCTTGCTGTCTTTCATTCACCTTTCCCATAGCATTCAACGGAAGAGTAACGACCTTCTGTTCAGTCTGAGTATCAACTTCATCCAATAAGGCCTGCAATTCGTTGACTTCGAACTTTTCGGGATTGTCGTTTCTCACGTAAAAATCACCACTTCTGAACTTTTGAATTTTTTAGCCACTCGAAACACCGCGTTTTCCCAAGAGCATGTTCGCCGAAAGCTTCGACGAGCATTCGGTGCGATTCTGCTGCAGTTTTCTTTAAATGAGAACAGAAAACCAATTCTGTCCGCAAATCGTAGTTCGTAGGCACAAAACTCGATATGTTTAGGTTTGAAACAGATACCTATGTACGGAACTTGGGTAACTGTGTGTTGACATTCGTCGAAAGCAGTTGCAGGAAGCAGATGGCGCTGCAGACTCGGTCTTACGGGCACTACATTGACACTGACGGCTACCACCATCTATAGCAAATTTCCGGTTTTATACTTCTACACCTGGTAAATACTCACCAAACAAGGGCCTTATAAGGCAAGCTTGAACGCAGCATTTGGAAGCCGGTCTCGGATCTACGATATTTCCGAACGGGCAAAAGCTTTAGTGGTTCTCCACCCCCCCTGAACATTTGGGATGGGACATCAAAAAACATATTTTTGAAAAGTATGTTTATTTTGTAGCGCACATCTTTCTGAAGAGGTTAATAATGTTGGAGAAAATGCAAGAAATGTTATTTGGTCGTAAGTGTGCCAAAGTGCAGTGCCAGGTCTCTTCACACAGCATTCTTCAATAGCATGTCACCGTGTTTGTATCTGTGGAATTTAAATATGTACATTTTTTAACAGAAGCTATCAGACCTATAACCCTCACCCTACCCCCCCCCCCCCCCCCCCCCACCCTTTGGCCTGCGGGAAAGATATTTTTATTTCTACATGTGAAGGGGATTCATCTGGCAGTGACACCGCGTTCGCTATGCACCCATTAAAAAATTATGATTCGTTCAGAAATGAACTTAGAATGTGCTCAAAAATATTTAAAAACAGACAGAGATGTGTTTCAACATAATATGAATAATCGATAAACGAACTTGCACTGAATGCTAGGTGCTTCGTAAAACAAGGTTTCTTCCTTCAAGAATATGAATTTGGCGCCCCCTGAAATTGCCGCCAGGAGCCAATACCCCGTTTTCTCACCCCATGGATCCGGGCTGGTGGAAGTTCGTAAAAATATCGGGGATGCGGGATGCTGAGTAATTTGCGTGAAGAGGTTTAAAGGTCACTTACTTAGGCTTTAATACATCCAAATCAAGTGGCAAATGACTATCAAGTCCGTATTTACTGCCTTATTTATTATCGATACAAGTTATTTCTGTTTTTACTACAAATTTATTGCACAAAAGCTTCCGGAAGTTCACCACTCTGATCCGAATGATTTTGATGTTCTGTACAGTCACTGATCCACAGCTATTCACTGCTATGTTCACTAAACACGCCATGCTCAGTTTTAAGTACAACAAGAAAGTTCACATCCAAAATTACTTCCAATATAAGTAACTTAAAATTTTCAGACTTCCAGATCAATATTCAGAACTGTAGTCGCTCCACAACTCCCACAAAAGAACGAACAGAACGCAAGATTTTCTTCATCTTAACAAAAATATTTGTGGCTTGGTTCCTCATTGACCTGCACAGTGAAACAGTTCCCGAATGTCTCCTAGAGACACAGGACTGCAGCGCAAAGCACTACTCCGTCTCTCAAATAATAGTGATAATTCCATAAATATCTGACGAGTTACAGAAAGCGATATATAGAAGAAACTCTCAATTTACGGAACCAAATTTAATTTAAACGAAACACAATCCGAATTATCCCCACCAATAATTGCTCATTGATTTAACACCTAAACTGCTTCTGGTTGCTTTTATACAAAAGTATGCACACTGAACATTCGTCACGTACGTCACTACGATGTACATAGTTCCTAACAAAGTAAAATATCCGCACTTTGCATACGTTATCCATACACTCTCTCACTCACTCCACAATACACACACAACAAAATATAATTAAACAACGCGTTTTGAAGTGGTCTAGGGGTAGCGTCTTTGATTCATAACCAAAACGTCTTCGGTCCTGGCTTCGATCCCCACCGCTGCCTAAATTTTGATAAATAATCAGCATTGGCGGCCGAAGACTTCCGGCATAAGAAGTCAGCCTCATTCTCCCAACGGCCTTGTCAAAGAGGGCGGAGGAGCGGATAGAGGTTCAGGGCACTCTCTTGTCCTAAGGGTGGGAAATTTCCCTTAAACGCGGAAGAATCAGCAATGATCAAGGACATGAGGATGCAGAAGGCAATGGAAACCACTGCATTAAAGACACGTAACGTGTATCCTCAGGACATGTGGCCTGTAATTGAAGAAGTGTCATGATGATCTCTCCATTGGCAAAAGATTCCGGAATAGTCCCCCATTCGGATCTCCGGGAGGGGACTGCCAAGGGGGAGGTTACCATGAGAAAGAGATTGAATAATCAACGAAAGGATAACGTTCTACGAGTCGGGGCGTGGAATGTCAGAAGCTTGAACGTGGTAGGGAAACTAGAAAATCTGAAAAGGGAAATGCAAAGGCTCAATCTAGATTTAGTAGGGGTCAGTGAAGTGGAAGGAAGACAAGGATTTCTGGTCAGATGAGTATCGGGTAATATCAACAGCAGCAGAAAATGGTATAACAGGTGTAGGATTCGTTATGAATAGGAAGGTAGGGCAGAGGTTGTGTTACTGTGAACAGTTCAGTGACCGGGTTGTTCTAATCAGAATGGACAGCAGACCAACACCGACAACGATGGTTCAGGTATACATGCCGACGTCGCAAGCTGAAGATGAACAGATGGAGAAAGTGTATGAGGATATTGAAAGGGTAATGCGGTATGTAAAGGGGGACGAAAATCTAATAGTTATGAACGACTGGAATGGAGTTGTAGGGGAAGGAGTAGAATAAAACGTTACAGGAGAATATGGGCTAGGGACAAGGAATGAAAGAGGAGAAAGACTAATTGAGTTCTGTAACAAGTTTCAGCTAGTAATAGTGAATACCCTGTTCAAGAATCACAAGAGGAGGAGGTATACTTGGAAAAGGCCGGGAGATACGGGAAGATTTCAATTAGACAGAGATTCCGAAATCAGATACTGGATTGTAAGGCATACCCAGGAGCAGATATAGACTCAGATCACAATATAGTAGTGATGAAGAGTAGGCTGAAGTTCCAGACATTAGTCAGGAAGAATCAATACGCAAAGAAGTGGGATACGGAAGTACTAAGGAATGACGAGGTACGTTTAAGTTCTCGAACGCTACAGATACAGCAATAAGGAATAGCGCAGTAGGCAGTACAGTTGAAGAGGAATGGACATCTCTAAAAAGGGCCATCACAGAAGTTGGGAAGGAAAACGTAGGTACGAAGAAGGTATCTGCGAAGAAACCATGGGTAACAGAAGAAATACTTCAGTTGATTGCTGAAAGGAGGAAGTACATACATGTTCCGGGAAAATCAGGAATACAGAAATACAAGTCGCTGAGGAATGAAATAAATAGGAAGTGCAGGGAAGCTAAGACGAAATGGCTGCAGGAAAAATGTGAAGACATCGAAAAAGATATGATTGTCGGAAGGACAGACTCAGCATACAGGAAAGTCAAAACAACCTTTGGTGACATTAAAAGCAACGGTGGTAACATTACGAGTGCAATGGGAATTTCACTGTTAAATGCAGAGAAGAAGCAGACAGGTGGAAAGAATACATTGAAAGCCTCTATGAGGGTGAAGATTTGTCTGATGAGATAGAAGAAGAAACAGGAGTCGACTTAGAGGAGATAGTGGATCTAATATTAGAAACGGAATTTAAAAGACCTATGGAGGACTTATGGACAAATAAGGCTGAAGGGATAGATAACATTCCATCAGAATTTCTAAAATCATTGGAGGAAGTGGCAACAAAACGACTATTCACGTTGGTGTGTAGAATATATGAGTCTGGCGATATACCATTTGACTTTCGGAAAAGCATCATCCACACAATTCCGAAGACGGCAAGAGCTGACAAGTGCGAGAATTATCGCACAATCAGCTTAACAGCTCATGCATCGAAGCTGCTTACAAGAATAATATGCAGAAGAATGGAAAAGGAAATTGAGAATGTGCTAGGTGACGATTAGTTTGGCTATAGGAAAAGTAAAGGGACGAGAGAGGCAATTCTGACGTTACGGCTAATAATGGAAGCAAGGCTAAAGAAAAATCAAGACATTTTCATAGGATTTGTCGACCTGGAAAAAGCGTTCGACAAGATAAAATGGTGCAAGCTGTTCGAGATTCTGAAAAAGTAGGGGTAAGCTATAGGGTGAGAAGGGTCATATACAATATGTACAACAACCAAGAGGGAATAATAAGAGTGGACGATCAAGAACGAAGTGCTCGTATTAAGAAGGGTGTAAGACAAGGCTGTAGCCTTTCGCCCCTACTCTTCAATCTGTACATCGAGGAAGCAATGATGGAAATAAAAGAAAGGTTCAGGAGTGCAATTAAAATACAAGGTGCAAGGATATCAATGATACGATTCGCTGATGACATTGCTATCCTGAGTGAAAGTGAAGAAGAATTAAATGATCAGCTGAACGGAATGAACAGTCTAATGAGTACACAGTATGGTTTGAGAGTAAATCGGAGAAAGACGAAGGTAATGAGAAGTAGTAGAAATTAGAACAGCGAGAAACTTAACATCAGGTTGATGGTCACGAAGTCAGTGAAGTTAAGGAATTCTGCTACCTAAGCCGTAAAACAACCAATGACGGACGGAGCAAGGAGGACATCAAAAGCAGACTCGCTATGGCAAAAAAGGCATTTCTGGCCAAGAGAAGTCTACTAATATCAAATACCGGCCTTAATGTGAGGAAGAAATTTCTGAGGATGTACGTCTGGAGTACAGCATTGTATGGTAGTGAAACATGGACTGTGGGAAACCGGAACAGAAGAGAATCGAAGCATTTGAGATGTGGTGCTATAGAGGAATGTTGAAAATTAGGTGGACTGATAAGGTAAGGAATGAGGAGGTTCTACGCAGAATCGGAGAGGAAAGGAATATGTGGAAAACACTGATAAGGAGAAGGGACAGGATGATAGGACATCTGCTAAGACATGAGGGAATCGCTCAGAGAGTCGCTGCGCTGATGTGAGAACAAAAGAAAAAAAAAGTACTGCTGTCCTCACGGCTACACGGCAGGTCCCACTTCAAAATCGCTTACCTCAGTGGAAGGTGTAAATACCGCATCCTCGTAGTGTGAGATATATCAGAGAAAATCCAAAAAATCCAAATCACAAGTCCCAAAGTAATAAAAGAGGGCCATTTTCTTTTCAAGATCCCCGAATGGTAGTGAATGGAAACCACAGTGAAATAAAAAATGTTTTATTTCTAACATTTAACTCCAACTTCCCGCTATTTCTCTACATAGTCGCCACTCCGACTTAGACATTTGTCGTATTTATGTACCAGCTTTTCAATACCCTCGTCATAAGAGGCAGACGCCTATGCTTTCTACCAGTTTTCCTATGTTGGTCCGCAGGTTGTTGTCTGTGCCAAAATGCTGCCCTCGTAACCAGCGATTCATCTGAGCGTAGAGACGAAAATGTGAGGGAGACTAGTCCGGACTGTACGGTGGGTGACCAAACACTTTCCGTCGCAAGCGCTGCAGGAGAATTTTCGTTGCGTCTGCAGTGTGCGCCCGAGCATTGTCATGAAGAAGGAAAACGCCTGATAACATTCCCCTTCGCTTATTCCGAATTGCCCTTCGCAGACGACTTTCTCGAATCGCCTGATCCACTCGCTGAATACGATCATCGGTTGACGCTCATTTCCTTTCCTCATTGTCTGAACCTTGAATGCCTGTACCTCCTGCTTCAATGTTTCTGCTTCATTGCCGCACTTATCTATCAAACGTGTTAGTTTCACTATGTGGGCTACATGTAATCAGGTGGAACCCCTCAGCATGAAGAAATCGAGTGACGGCACGCACGCACTTCACACCTGACAAGAGACCCTATCGTTCTAGGCATCTTTACGTACTAACTGTGCGCTCAGAACTGAACATCGCGACATGACGCGATCGGCGGCCATATTACAGACACTGTGTAACACATAGGCACAAAGATTCGTCGTACTCTCACTGCAGTTCTCGTTTCGCAACAAATCGGATGACTTAAAATAAATAACCCTCGGACTTCAGTTCTCACAACAATCTGCATTGCCTTGCAGCTACATTTGCTGACTTCAGCATTTTACGGTTTGAAGTAACCTGTTGTCGGAAAACGAGATTCTCAAGAGCGAGTCACTAAGACGATTTACTGCTGTCAAAAAGCTCAGATTTACGCGGTATAACAGGAAATTTATCTGTAGTAGGATACTTTCTATGACAACAACTGTACTTGTTATTCTTATCTGAAATACGATTAACGTCTGACGATTGGGGTTTAGAATCATGTAGAATTTTTTAAAGAAAATTATATTCGCCGTTGACTGTAGAAATTATTGATTTCACATTCGCAATTTCGGCCTTTAGGCCATTTTCAAGTGATACTGCAAAAGGTTTTGCTTCAGTACACGTCATATTTTGAAATCTTTCGACAGCGAAAGGGCCTATTTTTGATGATGATATGTATACATAGCGTAAGATTTTAAAGTGTGACATCTGCTGAAGCAAAATCATTTGCAGTGCCACATGAAAATGGCACGAGGACCGAAATTACAACTGTGAAATAAACAATTTCTACAGTCAACGGCGAATACGATGTCCTTTAAAAAATGTAATATGCATTTTTCTACAACAGCAACTGTGTGTGCTATGCTTGTCTGACATGGGATGCTGTCTATGACAAAAACTGAATCACATGTTCCGGGGAAGGATTGAAATTTGTTGTCCAGTGGGTTTACTGAGGCGTCAGGTTTTAGTTCCAAAACTTTTCTTCCCAAATTTTTCCTTGCTAACACTGTACACCGTCATTCTAGGTTCAGAAGCTGCTTTTCGCTCGACTCGTTTGGAAACTAGTAAGACAGGTACTCCATTTTCCAATTCGTTCTTAAACTATTTTCGTACATTGGACACGATTTCACGATTTGACTTTATCGTATTTAAATACACTGTTTCCTGTCCGGATTTCTACGTAGTGTCTGAATCCCGATTCCTCTTATTTAGCAGTAGTTGGTTACCAAGCGTTGTCGAGTTATGTATTTATATAACTCCCCCCATTTGTCCACCTCTTCCTTCCCCGACTTTCTGTTGTCCTCATTCCCTTTCCCTCTGTCCTTCTCCTCTTGCCCGTCTATCTGTTCATTACTACTCCCCTCTTCTCCATTCATCACCTCCCCACTCCCTGTCCACACCTATCCCTTCTCTGCCTATCTCACCTTAACCCCTCTCTCTGTTTCTCTCCGCACTCTCTGTCCATCTGCTCATCCCCCTTTTTCTACTTGACACCTCCTTCCCTAACTCTGTCAACATCCTCCTACCCCATCCTTCACCATTCATCACCCCCATGCCATTCGAAGGTTTCTATTTGTTATCCCCTAGAATTCCTTTTCGTATAGTAGTAACGTATGTACCAAGTTTGGTTAAAATCGAACCAGACGTTTAGGAGGAGCGTTTTACCCACAGATTCATATATGTACTCGACTGTCAAATATATTACACACACAGCTAACGGGTCTGTCACATATTTGTAAACTTATTTCAAATGCGAATTTCGTCCTGCTCTTTCGTTTCCATGAAATTGCAATTTCGGTCTTAGGGTCATTTTCATGTGATACTGCAAAAGATTTTGCTTCTGTGCATGTCACACTTTTATCCTCCGACAGTGTTTAAGACGTATATATCCTGAACTATGCGTCGTACAATGATATAATTTTGCGGATACTGTACATTAGTATATGTAAATAATGTCTGCAGAATGTCAGACGAATAGAGCTATAAATAATAAAATAATAAGTAATAAATTGAAACGCCATGCCTGATGCGGCCGTTTCACTGCATGAACAGTGGAGATGAAGTAAGCGATAAACATTTTCCTCTCATTATTTTGTGTGTGTGTGTGTTTGGAGGGGGGGGAGGGGTACGGTGAGGGAGTTGTCAGATAGCAAATGTTTTATAAAGGTTTAGAAATATGCGTAATGTTTGTTGCAAGTTACAAAGCACTCTCATCCTCAAACACTGAATGAATGAAGTCTGGCAATTTGTATGTCGTGGACTACACTTCTTTTTTTTTTTTTTGCACGGTTTGGCAGTTTACCCTCATCATAAATAAAAGTAACGTACTGCTCATAACTATCTGGATAAATTCATTACTGCCTGACTGACGATTGCCAAAGAATCACAGTCATTAAATAACTGGGAGTAAGAGAGGATACTGAAAGGATAATACAGTACTCAAAAGGAGATAAACCTCTAATAGCCATAGCGGACTGGAATGTGGTTGTACGGGAGGGATTAGAAGAAAGCGTAACAGGAGAATATGGTCTAGATAGTAGGAACGAGCGAGGAGAAAGGCTAACTGATTTCTGTAACAAATAACAGTTAGAAATATCGAATACAATACTCTGTTCAAGTAGATTCCAGTCAGATTACATAATGGTCAGGCAGAGATTTAGAATCAAATAGTGGAGTGTAAGGCTTATCCAGGAGCAGATAAAGTTTCAGTAATAGTCTTAGTAATGATGAAGCGTATGCTAAGGGCAAGGAGTAGTACTAAGGAATGAAGAGATAGATGCTCTTGAAGTACCCTGACGCTATAGAAAATGCGATAATGAACAGCTCAGTAGCAGTTCAGTTGATGAGGAATGGACATCACTAAAATGAGCAGGTTACAGAAATTGGAGAGAAAACAGCAGTTACATGGAAGGTAACTGAGAAGAAACCATAGGAAACAGAAGAAACATTTCAGTTGATCGACGAAATAAGGGAGTACAAAGATGTTCAGGGAAATTGAGGAATATAGAAATACAAATCACATAGAAACGAAAAACTGGAGGTGCAGGGAAGCTAAGTCGAAATGGCTGCATGAAAATATGAAGTTGAAATAGAAATGATTGTCGGAAGAACGTACTCACCACATAGAAAAAGAAGCCTCGGTGAAATTAAAATCAAAGGTTGGTTACTTTCAGAGTGCAGTGGGAATGTCACCGTTAAATTCAGAAGAGAGAGCAGACAGGTGGAAAGAAGACACTGAAGGCCTCTAGTAGGGAAAGACTCGTCTGATGAGGTGTTAGACGAAGAAACAGGAGCCGAAAGGGAAGAGATAGGGGATCCAGTATTAGAATCAGGATTGAAAAGAACTTTGGACAACTTAAAATCAAATAAGGCAGAAGGCATCGACAACATATAATCGGAATTTCTAAAATCATTGAGGAAGGAGGAAACCGGCTACAAACGTTGGCATGTAGAATGTTTGAGACTGGCACCATACCATCAGACATTGCGAGAAACCATTGTCCACACATTCCCGAGGATTTCAAGAGGTGACGAGTTGGTTCAAATGGTTCTGAGCACTACGGGGCTTAACATCTGAGGTCATTAGTCCCCTAGAACTTAGAACTACTTAAACCTAACTAACCTAAGGACACCACACACATCCATGCCCCAGGCAGGATTCGAACCTGCGACCGTAGCGGTCACGCGGTTCCAGACTGAAGCGCCTAGAACTGCACGGCCACACCGGCCGGCTGCTGACGAGTGCTAGAATTATCGCACAATTATCTTAACAGTTCATGCATCCAGATTGATGACAAGAATAATATGCAGCAGAATGGAAAGGAAAGTTGGGTACCCGTTCGACGATGGTCAGGAAAGGTAAAGGCATGAGAAAGATAGTTCCCAATATGGACACAAGACCGAAGGAAAATCGAGAAACATCTAAAGGGTTTTTCGACCTGGGGAAAACGTTCGACAAGGTAAAGTGGCGCAAGAGGTTCGAAATCCTGTAAGATAGGTGTAAGCTATTGGAAAAGACGGGTAATACCAAATATTTACATGAACCAAGAGGGAATAATAAGCCTAGGAGACAAAGAACGCACTTCTCGGATTGAAAAGGGTGTGACAAGGGTGTTCAATCTATACATCGAATAAGAAATGACGCAAATGAAGGAAACATTTAAGAGTGGGATTAAGATTCAGGGACAAAGGATATCAATGACAAGATTCGCTGACGACATTGCTATCCTCAGTGAAAATGCAGAAGAACTGCAGGATGTGCTGAATGGACTGACTGTTCTAATGAGTACAGAATACTGAGAGTAAATCGAAGAAAGACGAAAGTAATGAGAAGTAGCAGAAATGAGAACAACGAGAAGTTAAAATCAGAATTGAGGATCACGAAGTAGACAATGTTGAGGAACTCTGCTACCTAGGTAGCACAATAACCCAGGACGGATGTAGCAAGTAGTACATAACAAGCAAACTAGCACTGTCAGAAAGGGCATTCCTGGGAAAGAGAAGTCTACTAGTATCAATCTTAAGTTAAGGAATAAATTTCTGAGAATGTACATTTGGAGCACTGTATTGTAGGGCAGCGACTCATAGACTGTGGGGAAACCGGAACAGAGGAGAATGTAAGCCTTTGAGACGTGGTGCTACAGAAGTATGTTGAAAATTAGGAGGGTTGACAACATAAGGAATCGGCGAGAAAAAGAACATACGGGACACAATGAAAAGAAAGGACAGGAATATAGGACATCTGTTAGACATCAGAGAATAACATCCATGGTACCAAAGGGAGCTGCAGAGGATAAAAGCTGTAGAGGGAGAGAGATTGGAATACATCCAAAAAATAATTGAGGGTGTACCAGCAAATAATTGATGTTGTAGGTTGTAATTTCTATTCTGAGGGGAAGGAGCTGGATAGGAGAGGAATTGGAGGTGGTCACCATAAAACCAGTGAGAATAGTGATGTCAACCATCCTCCACATCCTCCCCCAATCCGCGCCCCCGCCCATGAAAACAAGGGAGTGAGAGAGAGAAACTGTTTAATGTAGACTCTCTATATAAAACTGATTATGGAGAAGATACCAGCCAGACTGAGACTCAGTGGAGGAATCCTAATGAACCGTTATGGTGGCGAGGAGGAGGAGTTTTACAGAACCATGTTTCTACAGCCAGTTCAGAGTTGCTCCTCTCGTCTGCGTCCCTTACCAGGTAAGTCTGATCACTGAAATAGAGAACATTCAAAGATTAGCAGCGATTTTCGTCACAGATAATTTAGGTAAAAGTGCTCATGGAACACAATACAAGCATTGTGTATCATGGCGCGGTTTGCTGTTAAAATTCTGAGATTATACTTTCCTCTAAAAATTAAAAAATACATTGCTTCTTTGTACGTATATCTCACGAAACGAGACAGATTCGAGCTCACACGCAGACCCATAAATTGTCGATATTTCCTGCGCAACCTTAGCGACTACAGCATGAAAGGTGGAGGGGAGTGACAGTGTCAAACCTCGTACCCTCCTCCAGAGTGTAGATGTAGGCCGGCCCGGTGGTTGTAATTAAACTGGCAGTAGTCCAAGTCCTATAGTGCATCCTCTTTACATTGCAGGACGCTGAAACATCATAGATATTTTCATTAATCGGTGCGTTTGCGGAAAAATAATAGCTCCACATCCTGTTGCCAAGTGAAAAGCGTTATGGAATGTAGGAGACAAGGAGGAAATGACTCTATGGGCGTGGGTCGTGAGCCGTGTTTGCGTAGCTCAGTCGGTAGAGCATTTCCCCTCGAAAGAAAAAGGTCCGAGGTTCGAGTCTCGGTCCGACACATAGCTTTAATCTGCCAGGAAGTTTCATACCTACGATGTTTCAGCGTCCTGAAATACATGCAGCCGACACTATAGCAGTCGGAACACCGTCAGTTTAATTAATCTGACAAAAAGAATCGCAACACTAAGAAGGAGTTCTGTGAGATAAACTTAAATTGGTAGGCCTGTTTGTACGTTTGAGAAATGGTGTCTCTTTAAACTTCGTGCCAGTTGCATAAGAGTGGCGATCGTAACGCCATTATGAGGATGAAATATCAGATTTGTTTTAAATACACGCTGTAACGGTAGTGAATGTTGGTATAGTCAAGAATGCCTTTAAGACGACAAAGACGCTGTTATGGACACCTCAGTGAGTCTGAAAGAGGACTTGTAATAGGGCTACGAGACGTTGGATGTTCCTTCTGCGATACTGCAGAAACACTTGGCAGGAATGCAGCCACTGTAAATGACTGCTGGCAGCGGTGGTCACGAGAATCTACGGTCGCAAGAAGACCGGCATCAAGACGACCAGGTAGCTCTGCCAGGAGGGAAGATCATCGTGTTCGGCGTATGGCTCTGGTGCATCGTACTGCGTCTGCAGCAGCTGTTGGCACCATGGTGACACTAAGGACAGTTACAAATCGGTTACTCCAATGACAGCTCCAAGCAAGTCGTCCTATATCTGCATTCCACTGACTCCAAACCACTACTATATCCGCCTTCAGAGGCGTCAAGCGGGAGCTCACTGGTAGGCAGAATGGAGGCCTGTGCTGTTTTCTGAAGACAACTGGTTCTTCCTCGGTGCCAGTGAAGGATGTGTATTAATTACGAGAAGGCCAGTGGAGAGTCTGTAATCAGCCTGCTGCACATGCTGGACCTACATGTGGAATTACGGTCTGGAATGAGGTTACATCCTACAGCAAAAGCACTGTCCTGCTTACCCCATGCGTCTTGGCTGTAAATTTGTACGTCAATCTGGTGATTCAACCTGTTGTGCTGTCATTCATAAACAGCATCCAGGGGTGTTTTCCAATAGGATAATGCTTGCTCATATATCGCTGTTGCAACCAAACATGCTCTACAGAGTATCGACACATTGCCTTGGTGTGGTAGGTCACCATACCTATCTCCAGTCGTGCAGATATGGGACATCATCGGTCGATAACTACAGCGTCATCCACAAACAGCATTAATCGTCCCTGTACTGACACACCAAATCCAATAGGCATGGAAGTCCATCCCACAAACTGACATCTTGCACCTTTACAACACAATGCGTGCACAATTGCATGCTTGCATTCAACATTCTGGTGGTTATACGGGTTACTAATGTACCAACATTTAACATTTGAAATGGCTTATCTCGCGATTAGATCAACCTGTGTTCTTGCAATGTTAATCACTTAAATATTTTATGTAGACAAATATATTTCCCAAGTTTCATTAGTCTACGTTAAGTAGTTTTTTGTGTTGCGATTTTTTTTTCATCAGTGTAAAGACTTGCAGTAGATAGCACCTGGACACCTGCTCGGTCCCAAGAAGGAAAGTCAGTTTATAGGAGGTTCCAGAAATTTTTAACACAAACAAAAATCTTCATATTCCGTGTTCCGAAAGTTTTCTGAGAAAGAATACATTTTACGTACAACTTCCTTTACACTTCGGCAGCTATATTTATATACCGTCATGCGTGTCTCTATTCGTTTTTTCAACCTTTCTACCATCAAGATTCATCCCACACAAAGTTTTCATTTCGACGTGATCTGTAGAGACCTGTTCAGACATTTGTTGAATAAGAGAGCTGGAGAATTTTATGTTCACTCACTATGTTTTTGAACATAAGAGGTAATCACCGGAGTACCCCCACATACATATTATTGTAATATGTTGTACCCCAAACTATGACATCTTTTTCTTTTCTTTTAAATTCAGTGCTTTGGAATTGCACTTTCTTAGTTGACATCGTTACGTAGTACAATGAAGAAAACTGCACAGCACTACACATATTATTCACGGGTACGAATGAGCTACAAAGTGAAATTGCGTTTAGTGCCTAAACTCATTGCGCTCCGAGTCCACGTAAATTTTCACTTCCTGTGTATAGGTAGCTTAAGGATGATCAGCGGATGTAATACAACCCACAAAGAAATAGCTGCACCTGCGTCTATATCTACATCCGCACTATCGAACCCACTGTGAAGTGCATGAAAAAGGATACTTTCCGTTGTACGAAATATTAGGGCTATTTCCCGTTCCATTCACGTCTGGAGTGCGGAACAAATACCAGTCTGAACACGTCTGTGCGCGCTGTAATCAAAGTAATCGCTCGATTCCTATGGGAGAGATACGCAGGGGTTTCTTGAATACTCCTTAAGTCACCATTTACAGGCGATAGTTAAACTTTGTAAATAGGCTTTCTGGCTTGTGTCTATCTTTAAGTGTGTGCCAGTTTTTTCAGAATCTCTGTGACATCGTCACGTGGGTCAGATTAGCATGTGACCATTCGTGCTGCCCTTTGTAACGCAGCAAATTATTAAGAGTTGTCAGCTTTCAATGATAGCGCAGCTTGCTGTGGAACCGGGAGCAGAGCAGGTGTTCGTTCTCACTGTGGCACAGCTGACGCTCTCTACTGGACCGAGCGAGCCGTGTATTTGCCTAACACAGCGTGAAATACGTGACAGGTACTCTCTATGAAACTGACAAAGTACTATAGAATATTAATTGGTCTTTTTGACATTTTGTATACCAAATTATATGGTTAACAGAACCATACTCCAACAATTTCGGAGATATAAATTTTTATTAAAAAGACGTAATAACTGTGCTGGCATTGTGAAACGGAGTTAGGGACTGAATTTTTTTTTTTCCTGTGGAACTTAACATCTATGGTCATCAGTACCCTAGAACGTAGAACTACTTTAACCTATCTAACCTAAGGACATCACACAACACCCAGTCATCACGAGGCAAAGAAAATCCCTGACCCCGCCGGGAATCGAACCCGGGAACCCGTGCGTGAGAAGCGAGAACGCTACCACACGACCACGAGCTGCGGACTAGGGACTGAAATGTGTTGATCTATAGTACTGTGGAAAATTATTATTTTATTCTGTTTTGGTTGTTTGAGTGTTTGGAGAGACTGAGAGAGTGAATGGAGAACATACGTAGAGTGAGAATGTAATATTTTATTAAAACTATGTAAATGTATGAGTGAGAAAGTTGTGCATTACGGGAATTAGTGACGTATGTCCGAGTATGCTTGATTTTGTTAAGGCAGCCAGAAGTAGCGTGGAGTATTAAATTTAGTATTAATTTATTTTGTGGAAAGCAATCGTATTTTGCTTAAATTAAATTAAATTAAGTTCCGGAATTACGTGAATTATAGTCTAAATTGATTGTTGTAATCTGATTGGCTGACAGAAATACCACGAGTATAGAAGTACTCGAGATGATCTGATAGGCTGCTCAACATACTAGTTAATAGGAATTCAGCGTTTTTCGCGCGTTTTAGTGGGCCTTTGTACCTGTGATCTATGAGTCGATACAGTCGCTTGGGGACGTCTTCCAGTAAAAAAATGCATTAAACCGCGCAGATCAGATTTGTAACAAAATGAAGAAATTCGCACATTCGATGGGTTCTCGTTTCGTTGACGAAGAGCGACTACAGTACTGAGTGTTTTGTGAAAGGCTGAGCCTTGCGAGTGGTTTATTTAAGGAGATATTCACGTGTGAACATTTCGTGTCGTCCATAAACTCCGTGTGGCGTGTCTCGAGCAGACGACAAGAAATTATGGCGAGCTCTTCTTTACAAGAAGCCTACTGAACGACTGAATGTGTTAACTCGCAAGCAGTCGTCGGTCAATGACTGTTGAGAACGCTTAAAATATCGGGACGGATTAAATATTTTTTCGCTGCTTTCGGGTGTGAACTTTTCACGCAAACACTTAGAAACATTGCATAATTAATGTCGGGATATTAAGAACGGACTTGATAGCGATTTTCCTTTTTTTAAAGACAAAACCAGATCAAAGAAATTTAAGACATTTTTTAAAGTCTTTTATCAAAGGGTCCCAAATACTCGACAATTTAACTAACTTTCACCTACTGCCCTTGGACTTGAGTTATGTAGCATTTGCGTCGTAGGTACTTGGGCGGATTTTCGGCAACGCTGCTTTTGTCGGCTAAACCAGCATCCACCATCGCAGAGTAAAGGTGCAGACAACCTGAAGCCTATCCAGGTAGGTGGGCAGATTGTTTAAAGGACAGTGAGAGCCCAACCCGCCGTGCTGCACCTTGTCTGTTATGTTTAACAAACCTGTTAGTCCTATTTGGTACAGGTGCTACACACTCGAGCAGAATTCTAGAATGGGTTGCACGAGTGACCTGAAGGCATGTTACATTGACTAATTGAAGTTCCCTAGTATTCTACCAATGAACCGTCGTGTGCCATCCGCTTTACGTATGTCCGAGCGTAAACGATCATACTACACAATTATTTTCCGCATCAGTGTGGCATAACTGTTCATATGTTTACGCACTCAGCTATTTTCTACAACGAAAGGAGTGGACACTGTTGAACGAATTGATTTCAGGAAGTTGAGGGCCTTCCGTCGTCCATGTCGAGTCCCTTGCGGCACCACGTCAACCACACGTGTGCTTGGTTATGTTGGTAATGCGTACTACCTGGTCTCCACAGGCGCCGTAGTAACACTGTTACATTATTGCAGAAGAGTTAATGAGACGTGCGGTCTGAGCTTTCTGCCCACCTCAGCCTCTGCTGTGATGGAACGGCACTGATAGTTATAGCATGATGGTACAACAAGGCAAAAAAGGGACAAAAATGAATTTCATTTAGTGGTCAAGTTTTGAAAATGTATCCGACTCTGTTGTAAATTTATTGGGAACCGACGTAAATGTCTTGCGGCCTGATGGAAGTGTAATGTGTACTGACGTAAATTTCTGTAGGTAGAGTAAATGACATTAAGATGCAAGTCGAGAAAAATAAGTGAAACCATTTCACTATCTTTTTCGTCTGTATTCTGTAAAATTTGAGGACTTCACACACGAATTCTTCTCCTGTGTCAAGCTCTTCATTTCAGGGTACCGCTTGCACCCAACCTCCTATGTCCCAGTCTCTGTCTTCCCCCAAAGATTTTACCGTCTGCGAGCCCTACAAATACCATGTTAGCTTCACCCTGATATCCTCTCACGCTGTCTAGTCTTCTTTTCTGTGTTTTTCACATGTTCCCCTCCTAGCCATTTCTGCAAAAGGCATCGTTTCTTATCTTGTCAGTCGAACTAGTTTCAACATCCTTCTATAAGAGATCATCTCACGCTCTTCAATTATCTTCTTTCTCTGTTCCGCCACAGCCGGCGATTCACTTCCTTCAAATCTTAATTCCTGTCGTACTTTGAAAGAAATATAATTCTCAAATTAAGAACGATATTTGATAGTACTAGACTTCTTTTGGCCATGAATGACCCCCTTGCCCGTGATACTTCCATTTTTAAGTCCTTCTTGTTTCATCTATCTTGTATAACTTTTCTTCCAAGGTAGCAGAACTACTTGTCTCCATTTAATCCGTAGTCTTCTATTTTGATGGTAGCATTCTGGCTCATCTTCTTTCTGTTGTTCATCATTACTTTCGTCTTTCTTTACCTTACTCTCGTTCCTTAGTGTATTCTCATTAGACTGACCGTTGTATTCAAATGTTTCTGTAATTCTTCCTTCCTTTAAAAAAAAAGTTTTCAAATGTGTGTGAAATCTTATGGGACTTTGGGACTTAACTGCTAAGTCCCTAAGCTTACACACTGCATAACCTAAATTATCGTATGGACAAACACACACACCCATGCCCGATGGAGGACTCGAACCTCCGCCGGGACCTTACCTTCATTGCAGGTACTAATGTCATCAACAAATTTTATGATCGAAATCATTTCACCCTGAATTTCCATGCCACTCCTGAACTTTTATTTCCACCATTGCTCTTCGATGTATAGATTGACAGTATTGGCAAAAGACTATTTCCCCATGTTACAACCTTTTTAATTCGAGCACTTTTTCTTGCCTGTTCTCATTAACTGAGGATAGAAGCAATGTACGCAACCTGCTGCGTACAGAGCAAATTTTGATGCAAGTGTGAAAAGAGTTCTAAATGTTGGGGCAGAGTGTGTCTGAGATGGAACATGGGAACAAACCCGGTATTCACATTGTGGGATGTGGGAAAGCACCTAAAAACCACATACAGGTTGGCTGGCAGGCCGACCCCCGTCTTTGAACCGCCGGTCGTAATCTATCGGGGCATGGCGTACCTCCCCGTCCTAGAAGCAGTCGGGTTACACGCATGCGTATCCATGCGGCTCGAGCACTTCGTTCGTCTGCCAGTCATATTTCTCCCTCTCGCTTCTCGTACACATTGTATTTTACCAGCAATTCCTTGTATGTTACACATATTTTTCTGATAGTTTCGAAAATCTTGCAACATTTCACCTCTTCGATGAGCTTTTTCGTCGATCATTTCTATGAACACGTCTTGATTGTTCTTAAGTCTTCCTTCAATTATCGAGATAAACATCAGAACCGTGTTGCTTCTACTTTACCGAAAGCCGAGGTGATCGCCTTTCTTTGTATATTACATACATTTTACTGATAATTTCGAACATCTTGCAACATTTCACATTTTCAGTCAGTTTGAAAGGGTACAGTACCGCCCGAAATTGAAAATAGGCACAACATTCTTCGTTATTCTTGTCAGAACAACATATTTTTTGTAATAATAACTCAATTTCACTTAATACACCGAAGCTGGATACCAGTGTAGGAAAGTATGACAATTTATTTATTTAATAGATCACATGTGCACTCCCACAAAATAAATCCCCACATCCAATTTGGTGAGATCTGCAAAATAAATGAATGTACGGTCGTCTGCTAACCACAGATAGTGAATGTGTAAAATATGATCATCTTTGAGACGGTCCTTTGGTCAATTTTGGTGGAACCAAAGAGATGAAATTTACCTGTGCTTTGAGCGCCTGAAATGTGGCTGACCAATGGGTAGCATGGTCTTCCCCCACCTCGACGGAGATGCGAGATGACCTGAAGAACGGCCATGTTTCAGCACTCTGCCGCTGGATCTTGTGTTGGTAAGACCTGTCTTAGGTGTGCTCCGTAAAGACAAAAGAGTGGAGACATGGTATGCATGTGAAGTAAGAGTAGTTTGGAATAATAATTTCTCTATTTCAGGATTTTTGTGGGGAGAATCAAATGTCAGTCAGGTAATATTAAGGGGATCGTAGTAATCTTCGGAAGTGACCGACGGTCACAATGAAACCATGTGTAGCAATAAGTTGAAATACTTCCGAGTGCTAAAGTTAAGCTGAATTACTGGCGTGTGTACTATAAATTGGAAATATTTAAGAAATGGCGTGTGCAGGACTTGAAATTAGAGACGAGTACTTCCACGTGGTGAGTAGTGTGTGAGTCTCAATCTGTGTGTGAGACAAAGGAAAAAGAGAAGTACTCGTCCATGGTATCAGTTGAGGACTCACGTGTGTGACGATTATGTTCTTAATATTACTTTGCGTGTTATGTTTCCGTGTGACGCTTGAATCAAACTATAATACTATCAGAGTGAAGCAAGGAGAGTCAGCCGTCTATCCAGCAACGCCAATCGACTTGCATTGCACAGGAAGACGTGCATATATCCTCCAGAGTTCATAGTAGGAAAGAAAAGCTACGAAGTGGGGAAGTGTCGTGTGGAACTGGGATGAATTCTAATTGAAGTGGGAAAGCTGAAAATGGTGTGATTATAACGTTGTGACTATTCCTTGTGTTGTATTCCATGTTGCCAGTGTGGTGTATTTCATGTAATTGAAGTATGTGTGGTTTGCATGGGAGAGTAGCAAGATAGGTTCAGAGGTTGTGGGTTATGCACGTTCCTTTTGTACCGCTCGGTCTGGAGGAAATTTTCGTGATGATGGGTGTGAGATTCGAAGTGTGAGATATAGCAGAAGATCCACCATCCTATCCAGAAAGTGCACTGTAGTGTTAGATAATTAAGAAACCATAAGATAGAGAATCACCAACGTAAGGCCATGCCCACTGGGCAGAGTTTCTCATGTGCAATTGTTGTAGAAAATGTAATGGTGTGTTTAGGTTATAGAATTTATCGGAATAAAAAAGATAGTAAGAAGAAAAAGATTGGTGGCCTTTTCCTTCGAATTGTATGTTGTCATGATATCCAAAATTTATAATGCGTGCGCCATTCATATTCAGTGCGATGGCCACGTGTTGATCAAAGCCGTTGGGTAAGAAAGAAAATGTGGTATTGCCAGTGCGTAGTGAACAGTCAGAGTTGTGTAAATTACTAATAGTCAGAAGTGCATTATCCATTTCCGCTGCATAATATTCAAACAGGAGAATAATTTTTAACTTAATTGTGGGTTCTAGAGCTCATGTTACTTGATAAATAAGAAAGAATCCACTCGCTTGGCAGACCACTCATCTTGCGGGCCTGACTGCTTGATGCCACAGTATGAGCAAGGCATGTGGGTGCCTCTCAAGTTTTTTGGTCGATAATGTCTATTTTCCTAGGTCTTGCATCCATTATCAAGCGTAACTTTAGAACTTTCTCTCTGGTATCTTTATGTTTCCTAAAGCCAAAGTGATAGTCGTCTCACAGGATTGCAGTTTTCTTTTCCATATCCTGAATATTATTGCTGTGGACAACCTCGTTGAATGAACTATTAAGAAAATTGAGCGATCGCTTACGTACTCATCTACACTTGCTACCTTCTCGATTATGTGGATGACACTCTTCCGAATATGTCATGGGATATTTCTTGACTGGCACGTTCTAGAACCCAACCTGAATAATCGTTTGACTGCTACTTCCACCAAAGATATTGGAAGTTCCAGTTGAGTGATGATTACGCCTTCTGGCTTATTTTATCGCAAGCATACGTAGCCTAAATCTGGATGTTTGTTTTAAAACTACCTGCGAAGCCAGACGTGTGTGTGAAGCGGTGAATTGCGGCTGAGCCTGCGCTGCTGGCGACGCCGGCCCGTAGCCATTCACTGCGGTCTGCGGCGGCGCTGCGCACTCATCTCGCACAGCCCGTTCCAAACTCGAAATCATTCATTAGTGCATCCGAAGTAGCGGAAGTGTACATACGCCGAAAAGCATGCCTGAGAAATTTTAATTGCCGCTCCGAACGGGGACACAGGCTTTAACATTTCATCGGTGGAAAAAAAAAAACACCGCATCATTTTAAGCCCTTCATTAATGAAAAATGTGACCAGTTTCGCGTCCTCTCCGACTGCGGCAAAGCCCGTGTTTGTCAGACGAGTCCGTGTCCGCGGCTGGACACGGCCAGGGCGGCCCGGCAGTTCGGCGGTAATCTACGGCCGCTGGGCGAGGTGATTAGCCGCCGGCAGCCGGAAGTCGATACCGAATCCGGAGAGCGTCCGGAATTACAGCCGGAGTTTAACGGAGTTCCCGAGGACTTCAGACCACATAAAGCAGAAGGGATGAAGGCCATTCCTTCGGAACTTCTAAAATCATTGGGAGAAATGGGCACCAAAAGGTTATTCAAATTGGTGTACAGAATGAATTAAAGTGAAGACATATCATCAGACTATCGTATAAAGGGACCCACACAATTCCGAACGAAGCAAGAGCGGATGGAGATCTTTCGCACAAACAGCTTAACAGCTCATGCGTCCAATATACTCACTACAGTAACTAACAGAACAATGCCGCAGAATGCCGCTGATCTATTAGGTGAAGATTAGTTTGGCATTAGGGAAAGTAAGGGAACCACAGAGTCATTTCTGAAGTTGGGCTTGAAAATGAAAGACAAGTCTGAAAATAATCAAGATACTTTCATTAAATTTCCCGATCTAGAACAAGGATACGACAAAGTAAAGTGATAAAGGTTGTTTCATATCCTAAGAAAATAGGAGTTAATTATGGAAGAAAGACAGCTAGTACGCAATACGTATACAAACCAGCAGGGAAATATAAAAATGGAAAATGAAGAACTAGGTGCTCGGAACGAAAAGGGACTAAGTCATGAATGTTGCAGAAGGAATGAAAAGAGCATGCCAAATTTTAAAGACCTCTAAACCCCCAAGTTGCATCAGACGATGAAAACCAGTTTTAATTCTGCTGATGTACGAATATTAGATTGCATAAACAGTGTAATATGTACTTTGTTTTATATTAATAGTTATTTTATGATTGACTTGCTGATACAGTGTTGTTCTAACCTTTATGAAATATCATTCTGCGATATGAAACGAAGTAAGATGCATTTTGTCAAGAGTCAGTGAAATGTTCTGCAGAAGGTATGTTATAATCCATGGTATAGTCCATTATTGTGTTAAACTCTGTTACACCCCTTTACAAAATGGTTCAAATGGCTCTGAGCACTATGGGACTCAACTGCTGAGGTCATTAGTCCCCTAGAACGTAGAACTAGTTAAACCTAACTAACCTAAGGACATCACAAACATCCATGCCCGAGGCAGGATTCGAATCTGCGACCGTAGCGGTCTTGCGGTTCCAGACTGCAGCGCCTTTAACCGCACGGCCACTTCGGCCGGCACACACCTTTACATCTGATACCAGTGTGCATGAATATGTTGATCTATGCTTTACAGATTCGATTATGTCAACGTAGTTTGCTGTAACCGGACTTCACAATACATTCTGACCAATAGGGTTTTGGCTAACTATTTATTTCTAATTTCTGCTACCGGTCACTTTTTTTATTTTGTGTTTAATCTAACATAATACAACGCGTTTTGAAAATCTTCTGTCCATCTTCAGGCGTTTATACACACATACATGCATACAGAAAAATGTTTCTCAAAAACAAACAGTCTTAAACTAGATTAATTTAGAAATTTTTGTCCATTGTTTGTTACTGTTGTGGCTGATGTGGCATTTGGGGGGGGGGGGGGGGGAGGGGGGCAGTGGATGACTAGAAATCGAAATCAGTGGTGTCTTCTGCTGTTTTTCTTTCTTGTTGTGGACTATATATGATATCATAACTATTTCATCATCTTGCTGCTTCACTTGCATCACTGGTGTAATAGCGGAGCTGTTGATTAACGTTACACTATTGCACATTTTATTTTGTCACTGATTGCCAACGTAATTCACTGCAAAAATTGCTTCGACATACATGTAAACATTATGCACACAACACAAGATGGCGGACTGTAGTATGTGTATCTGTATCGACTATCGAGGTTTTGTATCGATATTCTTGGTACTGACAGATTTGTAGTCTATTATTTGCATTGACATATTCTGAATCTATTGAATTAGAACTGGCTTAAGACTGCTGAACAGTGTTGTAAGCATAATGTTTACATGTATGTCGAAGCAATTTGCACAGCGAATTAGATGGCAATCAGCGACAAAATACAATGTGCAATAGTGTAATGTTACTCATCAGATCCGACATTACACCAGTGATGCAAGTGAAGCAGCTTGATGATGAAATCGCTGTGATATCATACATAGTCAACCACAAGGAAGAAAACATCACTGATTTCGATTTCTAGCCATACACTGCCTCCCTCCTCTCCCCAAATGTCGCACCAGCCGCTACAGTAACAAACAATGGACAAAGAGTTCTAAATGAATCTAGTTTAAGACTGTTTGTTTTTGAATAACATTTCTCTGTATGTATGTTTGTTAATTACATTCCACATCCGCTAAGACTTCCTTTGATTGTAGGATTAAACGAAACGAAGTGTGTGAGTGACGGAATAAATTTTGTAGGCCACAACCGTATTCTTATGAGTGTGTTTTAAGGAATCTCGTTTACGTCCCTGCGTCCCGAAGCCACCATGTCATTTTCTAGAAGATAAGCGTTTTTGTTTTTTCGGCGTGCAGAGAAACTCGCCATTACCTGTTGAAAGCAGTCGCCGGTCCCTGGAGGAGGGAGGACGTAAACGAGTTTGGTGTTTAATCAGGCGGCACAGATCCGGAAACAGCTGCGATGACTGTCTGGCGGGCCGCCAGCGAGCGGCGCGCAGAAAAAGGGAGAGGGGGTGGGGATGGGGGTGCAGCTGATGAGGGCGGGGAGGCAGGGAGGGAGAGAACCGGGTTGTGCCTGCGAGCGCTGCGCTCTGCGACCAGTAAGTGCAGTCTACTGTATTAGCTATCGTCCAACCTGTTTACTAAGGTATGGCAGCAGTGGATGCTGTCAGCTCTGTGGCCTAGCTTTGTCGTGAAAACTGTCCATTGCCCTGCGATTTGGGTCTCTTGCTACCCTCTGCAGTAACAGAGATACATTCCGGGAATAATTAGTTACAATCCAACGAAGTAAGGAGCTTTGAAGTTGATGATCAACTAATATATCTAGTATGAAGTAATAACGGGAGACATTTCTCGTTTTCCACAGACGATATTGAACTCACATAGGTGGTAAATATGGGGAAAGAGGTAGTTGCTTATTGGGACAGACAGAAAGTAAAAATGGAATTTAATCACGATTCCAAAATCTTTAAGACTGGGAAACAACTGAACACGTTTCTGAAGTTTTTGACAGTCGTTCACGCGGACTGCACTTGCCACAGCTTTGGAAGACTCACGCTATGTGAAAGTGGAATAATCTACGGTAGAAGAACTATATCAGATTAAAGACACCAACGTGCGAAGGATTTTTGGACCAGGAATAGGGTGAACTTATCTATTTTCCGTATGTAGCGGATTCTGCACATCTTTCCAAATTTGCGTACGTCTCTTGGCAGAGATAAAACAGGAAAAACAGCACATCGCAATGGAAATTTGTAAATTACAGCTTTGTATTGTACCTAACTTTGTAATGTGCCGAAAAAGTATTATGGTAAGTGAGTGTTGTGTACATAGTTCCTCGTAGTCAGCGCGTACACAACTTTCCCACTAGAGCGCGCCCCGCTAAGCACAACAGACAACAGCGCAGGTGCAGCACTCGTCTGTCTCCGCACTACGAGATGGCGCTGTCTTAGAGACGGACCAAATTCTGCTTCTGCCGATCCGCGTGTTAATATGTCTCGCAGCCAATGAGATTGCTGCTAACGTAGAACGTTTTCTCCTCGCGGATCACACCTGCGCAGTGATACCTGAACGCTCGAGGTATTATAACGAGTGTACAGACCTCCAATTAGTCAGTCTGCATCAGTCTGCAGTCAAGTTTCAGTCCGTGCCTAATAAAATTATCGTATTCCTGTACATAGACATGAAGATAAATGTATAGACACTTTGTCAAATATCAGAGATATGTGAGAATAAGATTAACGTACCAAGACCAAAGGAACTTCAGATTGTCAATTGTAAATAGCATCCAGAATCAAGTTAAGTAAGGTTTATGATTGTTATTATTTTAATAAATGTGTGTGAAAATTAATCAAGTTCTGTTTAAAGTTGGTCACCGTCAATGTGCTACTCTAAGCGTGCAAGTGGCATTTCTATCGTCTGACCTAACAGCAGAAGATAAACACGCTACGATAAGACCACGAGACATATTGCTGACACTCGCTTACTTCGCTAGAGCGTCAAGTCAAATAATCTGATGGTGTGTGTACCGAAGGTCTTACAGTACGTACACCACAGTGAGAAACCTTGAATAATCTGCAAATGAAGAAAAGAGGAAAAGAATCGATTAGCAGCCAAAGAAAATGTAGTGAATCTCATACTATAACGTAGCAGAGACTGCACACGTTTGAGTGTGAAAGAAATAATACTGAATGCCTGCATGGGACGGACTTGAGCTCAAAATAAAAACAAGGACGTTTAACGACTTTTCAAAGTTGTCGGAATCTATATTTTGTATGTACTTTTTGTTTAAATTAAAAACCTGGAACACAAAGCTGTGGTAAAGAAAACAAAGTTGGACAGTCTTTGAAAGCTGTCGATATGGATATTTCGTACATGCTCTTCGCTTCAATTAGCAAGCCGGGACACTTGCTGTCATAAGATTTTAATGCATTTGTTCCAAATCCACCGAAACTCCAAAACGACGTATTTTAACTGCGAGAGACATCTGACCAAGATATGTGTCGCATTCTCAAAAGCGAAGTACTGTATTTTGCGATAGTATTGTGTTCAAACAGCAACAGATCTAAAATTAAAGATTTCGGACAAAGTTCTCCAGATTATTTCTAAGAGAACTCGACAGATTTGGTGTGTCAACGGCGGCCGCTGATAACAAAGCCGTATGAACGAGCCTATTGTATTTCTAGCTGGTGCAGCACTATTTATTTGCTTCCAGTTTCTGAATTTTGTTCAGATTATTACTCCGTTTCCGTACCCCACAACGGGACCATACGAACTTCCCTTCATCGTTTCGATTCTCATTGACGGAGTATGTAGGGTGCGACTAGGACCTCAACGTATGTAAACACGAAGCAACAAAGCTCATATTTTTTCGAGAAAATCGAGTTTGAAAATTTTAGGACCGCTTATAAACTTTGTATGGTAGCTAGTATTCAAGGAGTCCGCAGCTCAGTGAGCGTAGGGTTTGTTTCATAAGCAAACGGTCCTTGCGGCGAATCGGGATACCGGTCCTTTTGTTTCATTCCTATGTTATTCTGCCAGTGTGCTGTATTAAGGTAATTCTTCGTAAATGTGTTCCGCTGCTTCCTGGTGACGTCTATTTTCAGACGTAAGTGAGGAATCTTACTAAACGACTACAAAATTGCGTGTACTTCATCGATAGGAATAGAGAGACAGCCTGTAGAGAAACAGTGATGAGCCATTTGTTGACACTGGGTTTGATCAGGCAATGGTAATTGGCGGTTGGATCGGTCGGTTGGTCGGTCGCACACTGGGACACAAGATGACTCCGTCTTAGGCGTCGGTGCATGTGAGGTCGCCACGTGAGTCCAGTGGGCCGCGCCGTATAGCGAGGGGTAGTGGCTTCGCGGTGCACACGAGAGCAACAGGAGTGAACCCACGATATCGGTCTGGCTGGTGCGAGCTGCGACGCCGTGAGACGGGAGATCGGCGCGACTTCCGTTGAAGCGGTTGGCAGCGGACAGTTCGGGAGAGCGATTTGGGGATGCTGGCCTTCTGGAGAAATCGCAGTTTATTAGAAGTTAAGTGCTTGGTGATATGTTGTTTCATTTACTCTTGTTAAATTCTACTTCTCTTGGTGAGGTCACCAGCCGTTTTGTTTTGGGGTCGTCCCACCATTCTTCTCCGTTGGTTGTTTATGAATTGGGTGGTCCGTTTTTCCCTTGTGGAGTAGGGGCGGGTTAGAGCAACCTGCGGTTCGGGTTGTTCGGTAATCTCCCTATCAATCTACCGTACGTTAGTAGCTGCCTCTTTCATGCTTGTCGGATTTGTTGTGTTATCGGATTTATTGCTTGGAGTGTAACGGCCTAAAACCTGAAATATGTTTTGGTCTTGCCTATCATCTTGAGAGGCATCTGTAGAGCATCTTAACTTGTTTGCCCAACCTTGTAGAATTTTATATAAGATTGCATTTTATAGGCTTTTATTTAACTGATCATTTTAGTATAAAAAGTTGCCACCCTTTCACCGTAAGACTTTTCTTAGAAGTTAAAATCAAGTTGCACCTTCGGTGGTAAAGTTAATATTTTAATTTTTAGTGTTTTGTACCATTTCCATCTCTCCTACGGGGGGTGCATAGCTTTTGTGCTTGTGTAAATTGTTAAAACTTTTAGTGTAAAGTAATCTGGTGTGTTGCAGATTTGCACCAGTGTAGTCTTTCAGAGGCTGTTGTGAGCAGTCGTAACTACGGCCGTGTCAAAAAGAGCGGCAAGGTTCTCTGCCCAAAAGCTCATACAGTCAAAACTTGTTTCTTTCTACCTCTGAATAAATTGTAACTTGATATTTAGAAGGTGCTTTCTGATCATAGTTTTAAATCTGCTTCTTTTAAAAAAGTGCTTTAGGCACTATTAAAGTGAATAAAATTCCCATTTGTTAAAAGGAATTTGCTTATGATTTCATCAGTTACTCCCTGGCAAGTACTTCCATGTAAACGTAGTGTGATTAAATGTGTTAGTGTTCTTGATGAATCGCTAGTAAATAAAACAAATTCTTAAGTATATTATTTGAAAATAAATCACGGTTCAACGGCCAGACCCAAAATCCATATGTCGTCATTCCTGCGTCACGACCTGTACTCATACACACATTATGAAATTCCCGTAGAACGGAGGACATTTTAATTTAAAGCCGGTGCCTGGTATCGGCGGATAAGTGTGACTGCATCGTTCTTCTCAAGAACACAGGCACTCAGTATGGTATTTCTATTTACGGCTGTTACAAACAATTTGAAGAGAAGGCAAGGTATCTGAAAGGCAAAAGTAGTGGTCGGTGTTCTGTTTCGGAGCTGACTGCTGATCACGTTCGAGCCGCTTATCAACGAGACCCACAGAAGACAGCACGTCGAGCACATAGGGGTCTTTCCCGTAAACGTTTGAATATGAGACGATTGTACTTGGTCCAGGCACTCATGACCAGATCATGCAGCATGAACTGAGTTCTTTGACAAGATGTTGGCAAGAATGGACAGTGACAACGCAATGTCAGACAGTTAATTTTTACAAGGGGCTACGCAAAAACCGGAGTAACATTGCTGTGGGCGGAGCCTGTGTAGTACGCATTTCTGCCGCTAGCAGTGTAGAGCGCAACTCTTTGCTGGTACACTCCCGCCTGTGTTGTGGTGGACTTGGCTTGTTCTGCTCATCTGCAGTGATTGTTTGTGCTAGCACTCTTTTGTTCATGATTGATTTTTTACTACGGCAGGTTTAAGTGAACAACATCTAGCTGTGAAATTTTGTTTTCTACTCGGTATAAACGCTTCTGAAAATTTTTTAATGCTGAAAACAGCTCACCAAGATGACGCAATGCGAAAAATTCAAGTGTACGAGTGGTTTAGTCGTTTTAAAAAACGGCGATATATAGATTGTTGACAAACCTCGTTCTGGACGTCAGTCCACTGCCTCAATCGACGAAAATATCGAAAAAATTTGAGAGCTTGTGCTCACAGCCTTCGACAGACAATTGATCAACTATCAGAGATTAGTGGGTTATGCTGGAGCCCCCTTCAGCGAATTTTAACGGGAGATTTGGGAATGAAAAGGGTTGCTGCCAAGTTTGTTCCTCTGGTTCTGACAGAATCGAAAGGAACGTCGAATTGAAACATGTCGTACTTTTAAACAACAGCTGGAAACTGTTCCAAATTTCTGTCAAACTTCATTACCGGTAATGGTGATGAGTCGTTGTTGCTATGGTTACGAACCAGAAGCAAAGGAACAGTCAAGTCAATGGAAAACATCATCGTTACCACATCAAAAAAAAACTCTTCAGGTCAAATCAAACATCAAAACAATGCTGATTTGCTTTTTTTGATCCCAAGGGCATAGTTTATTCACTGTCTGTTCCCCCAGATCAGACCGTTAATCAAACCTTTCATTTGGAAGTCTTAAGAAGATTGCGCAACACTGTTCTTCCAAAAAGACCCGGTTTGTAGCAACATATGACTGGTTCTTACACCGCAACAGTCACACAGCCATTCTGTTAGACACTTTTAACTAAAAAAGACATGGTTCTAGTTAAAAAGCCATGGTTCCGCTGCCCCATGCTCCTTAGTCGCCTGACCTGGCTCCGTGCGACTTTTTCTTATTTCCACGCAAGAAAAGGGGCATGAAAAGACACCTATTTGACAACATTAAAGAAGTCTAAAATCGATGGAGGAACTGTCAGCCATTTCTAAAGATCACTACGAAATATCTTTCGAACGATGGAACCACCGATGGGTCAGATTTATTAGTTACGCTGGAAAGTATTTTGAAGGCGATAAGGTTGTTTTGTAAATAATTGGAAAAACATTGCTTTTAGAAAGTAATTCCTTTCTATTTTTTCTTTTTTTTTGTACCCCCTTTTAGTGTCGAAGCAACATCTTACAGCAGCTGTAAATTTAGTCGGCCCAATGTTCGTTTCTGGAGAACAGAAAACCCGCATTTCGTCGCTGAACATGGAAGACATTCTCGAAAAGTCAATGTATCCCACAGATAGAGAAGTTTTACATCCCTGTCTTTTTCATGGAGAGAAACCACGCAGGCGTTTGCTACCTCAACATGTTTTCCTCGTGGCTTCAGCGTCAATTCTCGCAACAGGGTGGTGCAGCACCTCAGTTGGCTGTTCGGAAACACATAAACAAACGTCTACCCGGAGGATGACCGCGTGGATGCTGATGACGAGGTGAAGTGGCGATACCCAACACAGGTAGAAGACTTAAATTGTTGTGATTTCCTTTACGGGGTAACGTTAATGGGGGAAGTTGATGAAATTCACCAAAAATGTCAACTTTAGATTTATTTTTCATTTGTTAGTACCACACATGGACAATAAGCTTCCAAAATTTCAATGCTGAAATCGCATCTGAAGTGCCTGAAAATTAATTAAAAGTGTGACGCAGCCTCCCTGATACGCCACGGTCATAGGGATAACAACCCCTACATTCACAAGGAGTGGCTTCCAAATTGTATCCTGGATCTTGTTAAGCCGACTTACAGGTTTATGGGCGATCCTGAACTTCTCAAAAGGTGTGTTCATGGCAAAACTCAAAATCCAAATGAGTCTCTAAATTCACTCATACGGAAACGATGACCTAAAAACACATTTGCATGTGCTACAGTTGTCAGAATAGCAACTTATGATGCATTTATTGTATTTAATGATGGGAACGTCGGGAGGATGAAGGTATTAGAAAGAATGGGCTTCAAGATAGGAAATTTTACTCAAGACATCCTGAGCAAAATAGATTCACAGTGCGTCTCTGCAGCTGAAAAGTCAGTTGAAGACCTGGTAAAGGGAAGAAGGCAGACAACCAGAAACCAGAAGAGAATACTTGAAGGGGAAGACGACCCAGAGAACAAATGTGGTGCCTTCTGAAGAAGTGACATAAGGGAAAAATGTTAGGTTGAACTTTAAATTGCGTTTCCTGAAAAGTCTGTTTTTTGATGTAGTTTTTCTTCGGATTCTATGAATGCTAGAATCATGGAATTTTGTACACATATATCTGTAAACGTATTAAACGTTGTCTCAAGAGCAAATTTTGAAATTCTGATTGAAAGCTGAGATATGGAGCAAAGTGCTTGGAATTTTGCATGAATTTAAAATTGTATTAGTGGAATTATAATTTAAAAAATATATATAAAAATTCTCCTATTTGACCTGTTCCAGAACCTCAAGAGAGAAGCTTACAACATATAAAGAGATGAAACAGACAAATTTTTTTAGAAATCTCTAGAATACTTTCTGAGAAAAAGGAAGATACATTATTTTTAGTAAATAAAACTTCAGATTTCATTTTTAAAAAAATGAATGTATATAAACAAAGGAATTTATATGTAAATGTGTTACTTTCACGTAAAGCGTGGTAGAAAATTTCATTCCCAAATCTCCAAAATTGGGGATTTCGTGCATTTTTGAAATAGTGTGTATTTTTCATCAACGTAGAGGGAGACCAAGAGATGAATACACCAAGCAGATTCAGAAGGATGTAGGTTGCAGTAAGTACTGGGAGATGAAGAAGCTTGCACAGGATAGAGTAGCATGGAGAGCTGCATCAAACCAGTCTCAGGACTGAAGACCACAACAACAACCCCCTTAATGACAAAGTGCTCGTCAGACCCCTGCAACAGCTACGCGAGTGGAACACAGCCACGGGAGAGTCCATCGCATCCGACGTGTTTGGCAAGATTTGGGAAGAGTATGACTACAGTGTGACTCACGGACCACATATCGAGTCCTGTAACGGACTGAGTCCTGAAAGTGTGCAGGTTCCTGTGAGTCTGTGGGAGCGCAGAGTAGTGTCGCGCTGCTGCACTGACCGGTGACGTTGAGGCGGACGCTGAGCGCGGCGCGGCGCCGGTCGAGCAGCCCCTGCGCGCGGCGGTCCGGCTCGCAGCGGTAGACGCCCGCCTCCTGGTACAGCACGCGCTCCAGAGACAGCTGCGGGCCCGCGCCCACCGCCTCCCCGTAGCGCCGCCAGCACGCGCCGCCGGGGCACTGCAGCGTCACCGCGCTGCCCAGCGCCGCCTCCACCTGCTGGCCGCCGCCCCCGCCGCCCGCGCCACCGCCCCCGCCGCCCTCGTCTGACATGGCCTCCCCGCCGCTGCCGCCGCCGCCGCCAGCGACGCCGACTCCACCTGCTGCGTCCTCCTCCACGCCGGCCTCGCCGTCGTCTGCAAAGCGACACAGCGCGTCCACACTTAGGCTCGTATGACAAACCGGCCAACCACTGATTCTTTACAGGGGTTAGGACGTCAAAGGAGCCGACTTGGAGCAGGAGAGGCACCGCAAGACATTTTAATTTCCACTATCTATAATTTTCCAAAATAACTGATGACGGTCGAAGTAGAGAGGATAGTAAATGTTGACTGGCAAAATAACAGATGACGGTCGAAGTAGAGAGGATATTAAATGTAGACTGGCAATGGCGAAGAAAGCGTTTCTGATGAAGATAAATTTGTTAACATCGAGTATAGATTTAAGTGTCAGGAAGTCGTTTCTGAAAGTATTTGTATGGAGTGTAGCCATGTATGTAAGTGAAACATGGACGATGAATAGTTTGGATAAGAAGAGAATAGAAGCTTTCGAAATGTGGTGCTACAGAAGAATGCTGAGGATTAGATGGGTAGATCACATAACTAATGAAGAGGTATGGAACGGAATTGGGGAGGAGTTTGTGGCACAACTTGACTAGAAGAAGGGATCGGTTGGTAGGACATGTTCTGAGGCATCAAGGGATCACCAATTACGATTGGAGGGCAGCGTGGAGGGTAAAAATCGTAGAGGGAGACCAAGAGATGAATACACTAAGCAGATTCAGAAGGATGTAGGCTGCAGTACGTACTGGGAAATGAAGAAGCTTGCACAGGATAGAATAGCATGGAGAGCTGCATCAAACCAGTCTCAGGACTGAAGACCACAACAACAACAACACATACTTTTCCAAATATAGTCATAAAACTTTGTCGGCAGGACCAGGAAGGATTCAGAAATCAAACTTATAGCAGTGGAAGTTCAAAAGCACAACGAAATTAATATTTTTTACATGTGAAATTTCATCCTTTTTTTCAATTACTATTGGCTGCATTTGTTGCTATAAGTACACTTTTCTTCATAAGTACGAGAAATTCTTCGATGAATCTTGCACAGCATACAAACCATACTTGCAGGTATATAAAACTCTAGAATTTTGCAAATATATTAGAAACTGTGGTAAATTAACCATAAAATTTGAGATTTTTCTAAACATGAAGTTTAAAAGGTAACAGCTCATTCATTTTTTCATAAATTAAATAAATTCTACACTTTCATACACCTGTAAGTATGGCTTGCATCCTGTGCAAAACTGATCGAAGATTTTCTCTTACATATGAAGAAAAGTGTACCTATAGCAACAAATACAGTCAATAGTAAGTGAAAAAAATGATGAAATTTCACATGTAAAACAAAGTTATTTTGTTATGTTTTTGAACTTCCACTGCTACAAGTGTGAATCCTCAATCCTTCCTGGTAATTCTGACAAAGTTTTATGAATTTATTTGTAAAAGTATAGACAGTGGAATTTAAAATGTCCTGTGGTGCCTCTCCTGCTCCAAGTCGGCCCTTTTGACGTCCCCCCTAAAGAATCGAACTCCCATGTATAACATAGCCTGAAACGTCCGATTAAAAATGAGTTACTACACTAAATATTTGTCGTTTAGCATTTAAGCAAGAAAAAATTTACGAAAGTTCTGAATTTATGCTTAAATTTTGTTGGAAGTAGTTATGTACTCTCGTTATTAAACACTGCAAGAATATACTCTGGGTAATGAGCGCTCCATTTGAGCAGAAGCTATTTTATCACGCATCTTAATGTTTATGGCGTTTTATCTCCTGAACTGTGTATCCTATAGTGATATAATTTCGCACACACATTCAGTGCTACATCGCAATCTGGAAAAAACCGTGAAACACCTCAAAAACACTACAAATAAGCAACATCGAATTACAGAATTTTACACAGCTTTTACTGAAATAGTGTAAGCTTCCTTTATATTTCAACTACACATTTTTCAGTAAATTCCATTGTATGCCAAAAACGTACATCAGCCAACCTCGAAGAGATACTCTTTTTATTTAAAACAACCAGTTTCGACAGACTTTGCTGTCATCTTCGGATAATTAAAATCTTTTTGTTATGAAGCGTGCTAGTTTTACGTTGTATCTCACACCAAGTTGTCATGTGGATAAAAATCAGCACCAAAAATATTTATGAAATGCTGGCTGGTGTACGTTTTTAGCAAGTAAAATGTATCGATCCTTCGGTCTTATCAAAATGAGAAAATTCAATCAAATTCCATTATATTCCGTACAACAGAAATATGGACATATAATCCTGTTCTCGTAGTCAATTTTTCTCAAGTATAGCATTTTTGATTTGAATTGCTGGTATAGATGGAGTGTAATATGTAGACACTGTACGCAAACTGTGTTGCGTATAGTGTTAGTAGTAAATAAGTAATGAATTAAAACGTCATGATTGATGTGGAAGTTTGCATAAAGAGCGAAAATTTACTAAGCGACAAACTTTCTTTCCTTTTTCATGATTTTGTTTGGGGTGACAAAGACAAAAAATTTCGCGAAGGTTTGAAATTACGTGAAAACTTTCTTAGAAGTAGTGGGTGCTTTGATTCTCAAATACTGGATGAACGTAGTCCATGTACCTCGGCACAGTCAGTTTCACTGCCTTTAGATGAACACACATTTTCTCACTGTAATATGTTACCTATTGTGCCAAATCCGTAACGTAAGGTTATATCTCTTAACGGGTAGCTTATAAAAGATTTTATACTTTTAAATTCGGTCAATAACCACTTGAAATACTGCAAATGGAGTGCTGCAAGCTGTACCAGGTTCTGCGATCCGGTTTCCGCTGTGATAATAGTTTTCCTTTAGGCAGAAAAGCTTGGGTCTAAAAAGCGAACACGGATTAGGAAGACATCGCTAGTGCGAAACTCAGCATGTCCTTATATCTTACAATATCCTGCGAACGATACATGCAGGCTAACAAAAAAATGGTTCAAATGGCTCTGAGCACTATGGGACTTAACTACTGAGGTCATCCGTCCCCTAGAACTTAGAACTACTTAAACCTAACTAACCTAAGGACATCACACACATCCATGCCCGAGGCAGGATTCGAACCTGCGACCGTAGCGATCACGTGGTTCCAGACCGTAGCGCCTAGAACCGCTTGGCCACTCCGGCCACCCTGCAGGCTAACAGACAGATTTTGTATTTTTACATTTTCTGAAAGCTTTTGACATAGTGGCCCACTGCAGACTGCTAACAAAGGTCCGAGCATACGCAATAGGTTATCAGCTGCTTGAGTGGCTGTAAGACTTTTCAAGTAATAGAACCCAGGACATTCTCCGGAACGATGATTGCTCATCGCTTTCAAGGGTATCGTCAGGAGTGCCGCTGGGAAGTGGGGCAGAGCTCGGTCTGTACAACGTGATTGACTCCAGAGATAGGGCGAGCAGCAGTTGTGACGACGCTGTAGTCAACGCGAAATTACCGCTGTTTAGTGAGTGTAAGATGCAGGACGAATTAGACAGACTTCCTACTTGGTGTGACGAATAGCAGCTAGATCTAAATGTAGAAAAATGCAAGTTCATCCAAATAAGTAGGAAAAACTGTGGTGTCACCGCCAGACACCACACTTGCTAGGTGGTAGCCTTTAAATCGGCCGCGGTCCGCTAGTATACGTCGGACCCGCGTGCCGCCACTATCAGTGATTGCAGACCGAGCGCCGCCACACGGCAGGTCTAGAGAGACTTCCTAGCACTCGCCCCAGTTGTACAACCGACTTTGCTAGCGATGGTTCTCTGACAAAATACGCTCTCATTTCCCGAGACGATAGTTTAGCATAGCCTTCAGCTACATCATTTGCTACGACCTAGCAAGGCGCCATTATCATTTGCTATTTATCTTGTGATGCATGTACCGTCAGACCGATGTTCACCAGTTATGGGTTAAAGTTAAGTATTCCAGAAGCTACGTACTTTTTTTACTAGACTCAACTCCTTTAACTGTTCCAGACCTCACGCCATCCTGCGTGAGCTTTAACGCGTGCCCTTCGGCCTCCCGTCCTAGTGGATTGGCTGTCTTGCCAGTCCACAAAAAAAATTGCCAGTCCACAAAAAAAAAAAAAAAAACCAATCCCGTATGTTGGAATACAAGCTCGAGGAGTAGGTGTATCTCTCCATATGTGTTTCCATATGTGTTTCCGAGTGCTATCTAAATGCTTGAATTAGAGTACTGTTGTAGCATACAGCTTAGGTGGAGTGTTGTTTGGGCAGGGGGTTGTGAGAATGTGGCTCTCAGTTCAACATTTACTTTATATTAACATCAAAATACTTCTGATAACATAATAGTCATATGCTTTCAATAGAAGAAAATATTTCTGTAGCCTTTAAATATCATTAAGTAGAGCTCAATACAGAAATATCTTCCATGAAGTAAAAAATTAAATTCCAAATTATGCCCTAATTGACAAAACCAAACAACAATTTCAGTAATTGCTGGGCTCTTGGGCATAAACAGTCACAATATCTGACATAACATTAGTATCAAAACACTTATAGATGGAAAAAGAAGTTTTAGACTTTATTAAGAACATAAACCGCGACAACTCATTGACACACTATGACTGCTGTGACGAACAGCAAACACAACATGCTACACACAGCACTCCACCAAACTACTTGCACATATATCCTAACAAATACTTATAAAATAACATAAACAATTGATTATCGCTGTAGAACGAAAAAGCAGTTACAATGTGTCATTCAAACAAAATTTCAGTGACTAATACAATTAATCACACTCACAGCAGTAGGTAACAAACAGAACTGCTCTTGGTGCAGCAAACAAAGCAGTCCTATGTGCCATCAATAAACAACAACAACTTGTTATACAATAACATTTGTGGTAGGCGAACGCACCCAGTACACACCACAAAAGACACATAGTGCACTGCATAAACCATAAAGTCACCAGTGCGCAACCATCAGCTGCAAAACCAATCAGATAGTGGTCTTTTCTCCACCTCGACTGGGACTGTTGTCTGTCTGACCACAAAAAGACACCAACCGCAACACTAGGATGCTGGATCCACAAAGTTTCCGTACCCCATTCAGTCTGTAGTGACGTATAGCTGACAGACCCACAACACATCATCTTCCTGGAATCGAGGTCAAAGGGAAATATGGACCGTGATACTACAGGTGCAGTGACAGTTTTTGGCGGAGAGCGAGGTATTATTTTTGACCAATTTAGTAATTCGTAGCAGCGCCTGTAAATAGACAGCGCTCTCTTTAACACCTGACAGCGTTAAAGGACTTATTCGGGTACCTCTTCAGTGACATCGTGATTTCCCACTTGGCCCCAGACGTGCCCGAGCATTCGCGATGCACCCTAGGCAAGGCAACTTGTGCGACGTCACAAGTTCGTGGTGGGGCCCGCGTTTCTCGTGAGCCTCGCTCGTAAATCTCGCACACGGCTCTGCTCAGCACTCGCTCGTTGGTCTCCGTGCGGAGACTGCCTGCTGCCCCGACCTTCCTGGCTACCAGCCCGGCCACGGAGGCGCTCGAGGCAGTCACGTGTCCAAGCCGCCACCTCTCGTGGCCACAGCACAACCTCCGTACAAAATGCCTCTCTGGAGGCACTATACCTGGCACACGGTCGTTTACTTCAGTCCGTCGTGCGCTGCCTGTTATTTGTTTGTAAATGATGTAATCTCTTATTTCATGCACTTCCTTTGTATAGTGCACCAAGGGTTCGCTGGTCAGTTATTCACTTCCTACAAATTAACCATCTAATTGCGTTTCCATTTTCTACGTGTGCCGAACTATATGGACATAGGTCTCCGTAGTCATTCTATAAAATGAGCATACTGGGTGTTTCCGGAAGAGAGTGCAAACATATAACAGAACATAAAGGATGCCACACTAAACAATTTGAGGTGGGGAACGAGGGGTCGGATAAGCCACCTTCATCTACATCTACATTGATACTCCGCAAGCCACCCAACGGTGTGTGGCGGAGGGCACTTTACGTGCCACTGTCATTACCTCCCTTTCCTGTTCCAGTCGCGTATGGTTCGAGGGAAGAACGACTGTCTGAAAGCCTCCGTGCGCGCTCTAATCTCTCTAATTTTACATTCGTGATCTCCTCGGGAGGTATAAGTAGGGGGAAGCAATATATTCGATACCTCATCCAGAAACGCACCCTCTCGAAACCTGGCGAGCAAGCTACACCGCGATGCAGAGCGCCTCTCTTGCAGAGTCTGCCACTTGAGTTTGTTAAACATCTCCGTAACGCTATCACGCTTGCCATATAACCCTGTGACGAAACGCGCAGCTATTCTTTCGATCTTCTCTATCTACTCTGTCAACCCGACCTGGTACGGATCCCACACTGATGAGCAATACTCAAGTATAGGCCGAACGAGTGCTTTGTAAGCCACCTCCTTTGTTGATGGACTACATTTTCTAAGGACTCTCCCAATGAATCTCAATCTGGTACCCGCCTTACCAACAATTAATTTTATATGATCATTCCACTTCAAATCGTTCCGCACGCATACTCCCAGATATTTTACAGAAGTAACTGCTACCATTGTTTGTTCCGCTATCATATAATCATACAATAAAGGATCCTTCTTTCTATGTATTCGCAATACATTACATTTGTCTATGTTAAGGGTCAGTTGCCACTCCCTGCACCAAGTGCCTATCCGCTGCAGATCTTCCTGCATTTCGCTACAATTTTCTAATGCTGCAACTTCTCTGTATACTACAGCATCATCCGCGAAAAGCCGCATGGAACTTCCGACACTATCTACTAGGTCATTTATATATACTGTGAAAAGCAATGGTCCCATAACACTCCCCTGTGGCACGCCAGAGGTTACTTTAACGTCTGTAGACGTCTCTCCATTGATAACAACATGCTGTGTTCTGTTTGCTAAAAACTCTTCAATCCAGCCACACAGCTGGTCTGATATTCCGTAGGCTCCTACTTTGTTTATCAGGCGACAGTGCGGAACTGTATCGAACGCCTTCCGGAAGTCAAGAAAGATAGCATCTACCTGGGAGCCTGTATCTAATATTTTCTGGGTCTCATGAACAAATAAGGCGAGCTGGGTCTCACACGATCGCTGTTTCCGGAATCCATGTTGATTCCTACATAGTAGATTCTGGGTTTCCAGAAATGACATGATACGCGAGCAAAAAACATGTTCTAAAATTCTACAAGAGATCGACGTAAGAGATATAGGTCTATAGTTTTGCGCATCTGCTCGACGACCCTTCTTGAAGACTGGGACTATCTGTGCTCTTTTCCAATCATTTGGAACCCTCCGTTCCTCTAGAGACTTGCGGTACACGGCTGTTAGAAGGGGGGCAAGTTCTTTCGCGTACTCTGTGTAGAATCGAATTGGTATCCCGTCAGGTCCAGTGGACTTTCCTCTATTGAGTGATTCCAGTTGCTTTTCTATTCCTTGGACACTTATTTCGATGTCAGCCATTTTTCCGTTTGTGCGAGGATTTAGAGAAGGAACTGCAGTGCGGTCTTCCTCTGTGAAACAGCTTTGGAAAAAGGTGTTTACTATTTCAGCTTTACGCGTGTCATCCTCTGTTTCAATGCCATCATCATCCCGTAGTGTCTGGATATGCTGTTTCGAGCCACTTACTGATTTAACGTAAGACCAGAACTTCCTAGGATTTTCTGTCAAGTCGGTACATAGAATTTCACTTTCGAATTCAATGAACGCTTCACGCATAGCCCTCCTTACGCTAACTTTGACATCGTTTAGCTTCCGTTTGTCTGAGAGGTTTTGGCTGCGTTTAAACTTGGAGTGGAGCCCTCTTTGCTTTCGCAGTAGTTTCCTAACTTTGTTGTTGTACCACGGTGGGTTTTTCCCGTCCCTCACAGTTTTACTCGGCACGTACCTGTCTAAAACGCATTTTACGATTGCCTTGAACTTTTTCCATAAACACTCAACATTGCCAGTGTCGGAACAGGAGATAATACGAATAAATTCACATTACTGTCTGCTTTTTTATCGCCATTAGTTACAGTTAACTGCAAGTACCATTATTGACAGAATGAACGTAGCATTTGTTCTGTATCTTACGAAATGTGCTGAAACTGACGGCTATCAATCTCAATGCAAGTATGATATCGGCGAACAAGATTCTGACGCAAACTGACAAATATTCCTGGTATGTGTCGAATCATACTTTAGATGTTACCATAGGAAATAATCAAGGTGATTCGGGTCAGATGACCTCGCAGGCCGTGGAATGGGCGACCAGGAAATACTGCACCGGTACTGCTCTATCGTACTGTAGTGTACGTTTCTGAATAGCGCTGAGTAATGAATGGATCTGTCGTTGATTCATAGTACATTCTGTCATGGGACAATGTAAATACGATACAACACACTCATATTATGGACAAGTAAGCAAACATAACGTGCATCATGACTTCCTGGTAATCAGGTTCGTACTCCTTGTTTCCTCGCAGGAAGAGAAGAACGTACCCATACATGTAAATAAAGAGCACAGTAATGTAAACTTGTAAGGATGTTAGTTGTAAATAAACTGTAAAATAGTAATTCCAGACAAAGCGGTAGACAAATTTACTTCCATATGTCCTTAAACTGGCCTCTCGCACCCCAGGTTCCCTATCTCGAATGTTCAGTAGAGTATTCTCTATGTTCTGTTAAATTTTTGCACTCTCTTACGGGAAAACCCTGAATGTTGTTACATGGTGCTTCTTTCACAGTTCAAAATGTTTCCGAGATGTTTGGTAACTGACTTCCTATAAATAAACGATCTAATTGTATGATTTCATCCCACATTCATCTTACACTGAAGCACGTGGCCATAGGTCAGTTTAGTGAACTCATAAGACGATTTTCTTAATACCCCTTTCACTGCTCAGTGAGCTGTGGAAGTGTTTGCTGGTCACATATAAGAAAAGACCTTAAGGTGCAGATCTGGTGAAGCTTAGCAAGTAATGAAATAAGATAAAATAAGTTTTCCAATTTCACGCCACTGTTTTTATCTGGTGGATCACGTGAATACTTAGGGAGTGCTGTGAGACGCGTAAAGGTTCTTCTGTTTCTTGCAGGCTGAAGTAATTTTCTTTCATATATTGTCCCACAACTTACTATTCTATCAGTCATTTCTCCAAACTATGCACATAATTCAGAAGCACAATGGACTATCGCTTCTAAATATTTCTTTCCACGCCCCAATTGGACATTCCTCTCTTGTGGTTTGTGTGATGTGTTTCTCCAGTACTAATTTAGTTTTAATGGTGTGATTGATTCTCCTTTTGAACGTAATCTTATTGGTCATTTTTCAGTGCGCCACAGGGTCAAGTCATGGTTTGTAGGCTATTCATACAACAAACGCAATGAAAGTATTCTCTGTCTCAGTTAACAACCAGTACCGAATGCACCCGCCTGATCCAAGTTAGTTTTGATTAGGAACGAGATGATCAGAAGGCTCAAACATATGAAGGTACCATGAGTAAATTTGGAGTTGACATAATGACCCCACCTTGTCAAGTTTCTATTAGTTAATTGAAAGGTTAAGCGGATTGCTTACCATTCCTCTCACTAGTTAAGTACGCTACTTGCAATATAGAGAGAGAAGTTTCATTTACCGTCTTCCCAGAGTCCGAAGGAACATAGAATGTATCTCCCTAACATCGACCAAGAAATGGAGAAATTTCTCTAATGTTTTTGAACAACGATCTTGACATTTTGTAGGTCTTTTAAAAGCCTGTGTCTTTTCTATAACTGCGCATGGCACAGAGGGTTATGATACTGAGATGCATAATCGATAATTTGATTTGCGGTCAGAAATATAATACTGAATGAATTTTTACTTTATCTTCGTCTATAAACTGACAATTACGTAAAATGTTCATTGACAGAAAAAAAAATCACATCACCAAAAAGTAATTAATATAGAGTCATGAAATTTAGGGAATACTTTTCTCTAGGTAACATACATTGAAGAGCCAAAGAAACTGGTACACCTGCCTAATATCGTGTAGGGCCCCGGTGGGCAAGCAGAAGAGCCTCAACACGACGTGGCATGGACTAGACTAATGTCTGAAGTAGTGCTGGAGGAAACTGACACCATGAATCCTGTACGGCTGTCCATAAATGCGTAAGAGTAAGCGGGGGTTTTGAACAGCACGTTGCAAGGCATCCAAGATTTGCCCATTAATATTCATGTTTGGCGAGTTTGTTGGCCAACGGAAATATTTAAACTCAGAATAGTGTCTGCGGAGCGGTCTGTAGCAATTCTGGAAGTATAGTGTGTCGCATTGTCCTGCTCGAATTACCCTAGTCCGTCGGAATGCGCAATGGTCTAGAATGGAAGCTGGTGATCAGACAGGATGCTTGCGTACGTGTCACCTGTCAGAGTCGTATCTAGACGTATCAAGGGTTCCATATCACGCCAACTGCACACACCCCACACCATTACAGAGCGTCCACAAGCTTGAACAGTCCTCTGATGACATGCAGGGTCCATGGATTCATGAGGTTGTCACGATAATTCTACACGTCCATCCGCTCGATATACGACGGGCGTATAGAAAGTAAGCTCCGATCGGCTGCGAAATGGAAACGACTATGAAAATCCGATAAAGCTTTGCACAGATGTGTTGGGTAGTGTCTCTAGTATAACCCCAGTTAGCATCACGTCGCTCTTCTCATTTCTGAGCTCGCAGTGAGTGCGTAAAGATGTCTAGAAAATAATGTCTGCCGCCAAGTACGAGGGCCTGGTGAGAAATTTCGCCTGAAGCTATGCAGCTAACATTACATAACTGTCGTGCTGTTTCTTCTTCAAGACAATTCTCAGCCGCATTCTGCAGGGGCAATGAAGATGCTCCTGCATCGTTTTCAAATGGAAATGTTAGATTACCCACAATACAGTCCGCAATTGTCTCCCCCTGAGTTTCATCTCTGGTCACATGAACCGCTGTCTTTGAAGACAACATTTTGACACAGACCACGAGGTGTAGGCCAGTGTGGAGAATTGGCAGAAAGCACTGGCGGCTGCCTTCTATGATGAGGCTATTGAAAAGTTGGTACAACGCTATGACAAAAGTCTAAGTCAGAACGGCGACTACGTAGAAAAGTAGCTGAAAGGTGTAGCTAATTGTTAGAAGTAAAACATTTCTGATGTTCACTGTGGTTTCAATTTGGCAATCAATCGGAGCTTACTTTCTGAACAGGCCTCGTAATTTGAAACGAGACTTGTCCGACCAGGCAACATGTTTCCAGTCATCAAAAGACCAGTGTCGGTGTTGATGGGTCCAGGTGAGACTAAAGCTTCACATCGTGAAGTTATCAAGGGTATATGAGTGGTACTTCGGCTCCGAAATCCCACTTTGATGATGTTTCGTTGAATGGTTCGCGCGCTGACACTTGTTGATGGCACAGCACTGAAATCTGAAGCAATCTGCTGAAGGATTGCACTTCTATCACGCTGGACGATTCTCTTCAGTTGTCGTTGGTCTCGTTCTTGCAGGATCTTTTTTCAGCCACAGCGAAGTCGGAGATTTGATGCTTTACCGGATTACTGATAGTCACGGTATACTTGTGAAATGGTTATACGGGTAAATCCCCATCGCTACCTCGAAGATGCTGTGTCTCATCGCTCGTGCGGCGACTATAACACCACGTTCAACTTCACTTAAATCTTGATAAGCATTGTAACAGTAGTAACCGATCTAACAACTGCCCCAGGCAGTTGTTGCCTTATATAGGCGTCGCCGACCGCAGCGCCGTATTCTGCCTGTTTACGCATCTCTGTATTTGAATACGCAAGCCTATACCAGTTTCTTTTGCGCTTCAGTGTATTTAAGCGATTAACTTTGCAACATCACAGGTTAATATAAGCGCGAGATAAGCCATTGCAAAAGTTAAATGCTGGTTAATTAATAACTCGTGTATCCGGTGTGGTATCGATAGCTACGATGCCACGGCGTAGGTTGGCTCTACGACCCCGGCACCGACGACAGCACCCTTCAGCAGGCGCTGTCCAGATCTACGAGCTCCGCTCCAGATTCTCCCCATATGATCAAGAGTAGACGGCCGGGACTCTTCGCTTCAGCTTCGCACCTACGTACTAAGTTATGTATGCCTCTGCATATATTCATGCACCAGTAAACCACTTTTACTCACTCGCAGTACCGACGTGTTTTACCTCACCTGCTCCTACTCGCTTCCTTCATTCGGCCAACCTTTCAGTTTTCAGGAAGAGACCCATGCACCGCCTTCCAGGCGGGATACAAAATCCGGCAGACTATTGAATACGAGCATGCAAATGTGCATGCATTGTGTTGTACAGGTGTCGGGGGTCAGATTGTGGCATGGAGTTCCATGGTGGTCAATACAAGGACGGTTGATGCTGTTTCTGGATGACGCTGGAGTTATCGGATGACGTCTCATATGTGCTCGATTGGAGACTGATCCGTTGATCGAGCAGGTAAATGCAACATGTTGATACTCTGTAGAGTAAGTTGGATTACAACAGCGGAATGTAGGCGAGCGTTATGCCGTTACAAATCAACCCGTGGAATGCTGTTCATGAGTCTCACCACGACAAGTCGAATCAACAGATTGACGTACAGTTTTGAAGTCGGGGTGAGTGGGATAACCACGAGAGTATTCTTGCTGTCATATGAAATCGCACACCAAACCATACACAGCTCGATGTACACGTCCAATGTGCCTAGCACGGAGGCAGGTTGGTTGCAGACCCACAACTGGCCTCCCTCTCCTTCTAACTAATATATATCCGTCACTGGCAACGAAGCAGAACCAGCTTTCGTCAGAAAACACAGTAGACCTCCACTCTGTCATCCCGATGAGGTCTCGCTTGACTCCAGTTAAGTGGTAAATGACCGTGTTTGTGATCAGTGGAGTATACGCTACAGCGTTTCTGGCTCCCAGCTGTCCCTTAGGTAAGCGATTTGTAACAGTTGGTTGCGTAGCTGTGGTGCCAACTGATGTTCAGAGTGCTGTTCCAGACGCAGTACGATGCGCCAGAGCCCCTCATCGACCACGATGGTCTTTGTTGTCGGTAGTGCGACGTGACCGTCCTGAGACCAGTCTTCTTGCAACTGTACATTCTCGTGACAACAACTGTCAGGAAGCATGTGCAACGGATACAGTCCTGCCAGATCTTTCTACAGTATCGCAGAAGGAATATCCACCTTCTCGTAGCCCTATTGCATGACCCCGTTAAAACTTTTTAAGGTGTTGATAACAGCGTCTTTGTCACCTTACTGCAATTCTTGACCAACATCAATTCGCCACGTCCAATCTTAAATGTAGCTAAAGCTCAAGACAGCTACAGCGTGTGTTTAAAGCAAACCTGAGCTGCATCCTCATCCCGTCGCTACTAACGCCACTATAACGTAACTGGCGTGAAATCTGAATCGACTTTATCTTTCAGATGTCGTAACACGCCTACCAACTTCTGTTTGTGCCACATATCTCCTTTTAATGTTGCAATTTTTTTTTTTCGTTGGTGCAGTTTTTGAAAGGTTGAGGCGTTACTTTCGTTTCGCCTCAGGTTGCAGAAGAAAGTAATTATGTTTTCTATATCGAGATATAAGTCTTTCTTTGATTGCTAGCAGCTTCAACACTTCGCTGGGTGAAAGGAATATTTGACGCATTCGTTTATTTCTTTTCATCATTTCACAAAGAGGTCACACGCCGTGTATGTATACTCCTTGTTCCACCCTGTATGAGTGTGCACGGGTATCAATGGAAGTCAGATGTAGGGGGTGCATGGACCAAAGGGAACAGTTTAAGGGAATGGCAGTCATTGCCAACATTACAAGAATAACGGCAGGTAGGCCAGAGCAGCAAGCAAAGATGAAAGCATGCACGAGGGTAGGTTACAAAGTTGGTACGGGGGTGAGGTGAGTCTCCCCACCACCGCGTTGGAATAGGACCGTTGGTCGGATTTTGGCGCGTGCAGAGCACTGTGGGGCTAGCCATGAGACGGACCGGACGCGGGAGAACAGCAGCTCGCAGATTTGGTGAGATAAAAAATGACCTAATGTGGCTAAAAATTCACGACAGGGTATGCTCATAGCACGCATTAAACATATCTTCATCGGTACAAGTTACGGCTTTAATTTTCGGAAATGTGTTTGTAAAATTTTGCTTTGTGGTAGTGAGCATGCAACAGGAACCATCAGTTCATGTAGCTATTTCCCGAGTTCACTTTTAGCTCAATGAGTGCAGATTGCGTATCAGATCGTAGATCGAGAAATTTCTGTCATGAAATTTAATTATTTTTTGTACTTTCTTTGTGAGTTCAGTTCGCACTTTATTTTGGCGCCAATAGTACATCATTTTTGCCGAGAATCTTTTCTTTAATAGAGGGTTTCTACCTTCAGCAGTGGCCTACCTTAAATTTCTAGTAGTGTAATTCATGCATGATGATACGTGAGTCTTAAAGAATGAATGACGATTATCCCGCTAAAGACAGTGTGGCCCACTTATGTATTTTTTGTGTTATTATGAAATTATATGTCATATATTTTTTGTGTTATTATGAAAATATGTGTCATATATTTTTTGTGTTATTATGAAATTATGTGTCATATATGAAATTATTCGTGTTGTGTTTTCGTTTTGTCATTGTTCTACCCATGAGAGGTTTAACGCTGATTCAGACATAAGTTTTGTAACTGAAGAGTAATTCTAATGTATCGTGTCCTAAAATATTTTCATCGGAGTAGAAAATAAAATGTATTAAATGAGAGCATTTCAATTAAGAAATGTTCCCCCAGTGACCTGATAAATGAAATGGGTAGGATGTATCTTATTCAGTTCAATTAAACCTGGGAAGCCTTTTTAGTTCTATTTTCTAAATTTAATGAAAGATAGAAATAATCTGCAATTTGAATTTAGACAGGCTACCAGCTGCTATAGTGACGGCTTTGAGTTCAACCATCCCAGAACGTTATCTTAGAGAAATTCGCACCAGTTTCCGTTGCACACATTTCAAAAATAATTAATTTGTTTCTCAAGTTAATCAAATAAGGTCACAATATAGGCACCATTTCTTATGGGCCTGGTATATTAGCAGCCAGGACGCAAAGTCGAGTACAATTCTCTAAGGTAACGCGAGGAGATGGTCACATAGGTTCAATATAAATTAAAAATATATAAAGAACCAGCATACAGCCAACGAGCAGTCCTATAGCAAGGTCTACTAAAAAATCATTCGATATAAACGCATTTTTTAAAGAATGACTCGACAAAGCATCGTTAAAAGATTGAGAAACATGCTTTCCTTGTTCATATTTTTCTTTATCGTTCGTCTTTAGAAATAATCCACTCAGTTCCATGAATAAATCGATATATGCATTTGTTTGGGTCAAACGTGTACTTGTAGCTCTCTAATTTGTCTCCCTAAACCGATCGTTCAGAATGAATGGCTCAGTCAAATCATCTCCATAAATGTGGAGGGATTATCACCTGCCAAATAGGATTTACTGGCTGATTTGTGCAGATCGAACGAATGTCACGTCCTATGCCTACAGAAAACGCACCGAGGCCCAAACAGCAATAGACCTAAAATTGCGGGCATGAAACTGGCAATCGAACGGCCTGACGATCAATACGGAAGTGCAATTTTCATACGAGAGGGAGTAGCCTACGACGGGTTTCAACTTTCAGACAAAAACAACATTGAACTTCTCAGAGTTGAGACTAATCATATGACAATAACATCAATATATAAGCCTCCAAATACGCCATTCGAATATGACCTGACGCGCAATAATCCCCTTCCCTCGGGCAGTATTGTAATGGGCGACTTCAATAGTCACCATACACGCTGGGGATACAATGAATCTAATGAAGACGGACTCACGGTGGAGACATGGGCAGATGCTGAATCACTCTGTCTCATACACGACGCCAAACTCCCCCCATCTTTTAACAGCGGCAGGTGGCAAAGGGGATACAACTGTGACCTCGTCTTCGTCAGCCAGAACTTGGTAACTGAGTGCGTGAAAGATGTCCTGGGTCCTATTCCACACTCCCAACATAGACCCATCCAACTCACAGTTACTTCAGCAGTGGTGCCAGTGCGCATTCCATTTCGACGAAGATTTAATTTCAAGAGGGCAAACTGGGAAGGTTTCGCAATTGGAATCGACAAAAAGCTGCAAACTCTGGAACCAACACCCAGCAACTACGATAAGTTCATAGAAATCGTCCAGAATGTATCAAGAAAGTCTATCCCTAGGGGCTGCAGAACGGAGTTTGTACCGGACCTAACGAAAGACAGCCAGCAACTATACGATGCATATAAGGAAAAGTATGAGGAGAACCCATTCTCTGAAGAAACTCTTGAACTTGCAAATGCACTTACCGACCAGCTAATCGAGAAGCGCCGAGAAGAATGGAAACATCTAATTGAAAGTGTAGACATGAAACATTCTAGCGGATTGCCTGGAAGACAATTAAGAAGCTAAATAATGACCCTAAGCAGCAAACGGAAGCACCAAGAGTAACAGCCAGCCAAATAGCGCACCAACTCGTTCTTAATGGGAAAACGAAGACTCCATCAAAAACCATCCCAATAAGAAGTGGCGAAAGTGACACGAACTACTACAGCCGTCCATTTACCATCGAAGAGCTAGAGTCTGCACTTAAATCTCTGAAACCTGGCAAAGCAGCAGGGCTAGACGACCTTAGGAATGAACAGATCCTTAAATTTGGCGTGAACACGAAAAACTGGCTGCTCCTACTTTTCAATACCTGTATCCGGCTAAACAACATCCCGAAAATCTTGAGAAAGGGCAAGGTCATAGCCATTCCAAAACCCGGCAAACCATTGGACGAGCCAAAAAATTTCAGACCGGTAACATTACTTTGCTGCTTGTACAAGGTGTTCGAGCGCATGCTGCTGAATCGACTTGTGCCTAATATTGATCATCAGATAATTCCGGAACAGGCGGGGTTTCGCCCTGGGAAAACTTGCACTGGACAGGTCTTGAATCTTACCCAGTTCATAGAGCATGGGTACGAGAACCGTCTAATTACTGGAGCCGTACTTGTAGACCTCTCATCCGCATTCGACACTGTAAATCACAAACTGCTGCTCACTAAAATATACACTATGACTAATGATTTCGGGCTGATACATATTATATCAACTCTTCTCAGCAACAGACGGTTCATCGTAAACCTGGGAGGGAGGCGAAGCCGATGGCGTATCCAGAAAAATTGACTACCCCAAGGGCAGTGTCCTCGCACCCACTCTTTTCAACATATACGTGAACGATCAACCAGTTGCACCAGGGACTAGGAGCTTTGCTTACACGGACGATCTTGCAATAGCCGTGCAGGGTCGGAACTTTAACGACATAGAAATTAGCCTTACGAACGCCCTCAATGGTCTAACGCCATACTACGAAGCCAACTGCCTACGCCCGAACGCAGCAAAAACATTATCCTGCCTATTCCATCTTCGAAACCGAGACGCCAAACATACCCTAAACATCACGTGGAACAACCAACGGATCGCGCTCAGCAGCACTCCTTGTTATTTAGGCGTCACCCTTGATCGCACACTTACTTACAGACATCATGTAGACAAGGTCAGGGGCAAACTATCAACAAGAAACAAGCTCCTGAGTAAGCTCACCTCCACAAAATGGGGTGCCAACCCACATACTTTACGTACGTCGGCACTTGCACTCTGCTACTCGATTGCTGAATACGCTGCCCGAGTTTGGGAAAGATCAGCGCATGCGAAACGAGTGGATCCTCTGCTGAACGATGCCTGTCGCGTAATCACGGGATGCCTAAGACCCACTCCGGTTAGCCAACTTTATTTGCTTAGTGGCATAGCTCCATCCAACATCAGATGAGCTATAGTAAGCGAAGCAGAGCGGCCGGCCGGTGGTGGCCGAGCGGTTCTGGCGCTACAGTCTGGAACCGCGCGACCGCTACGGTCGCAGGTTCGAATCCTGCCTCGGGCATGGATGTGTGTGTTGTCCTTAGGTTAGTTAGGTTTAAGTAGTTCTAAGTTCTAGGGGACTTATGACCTCAGCAGTTGAGTCCCATAGTGCTCAGAGCCATTTGAACCATTTTTTTTGAAGCAGAGCGCCTCAAGCAGCTGCGCGACCAGCGCCATCCTCACTTCGGACAAAACCCCCGACACACACGTCTAAAATCAAGACTGAGTTTCCTCACTTCAGGTCAACCGCTCGAAACCACAAAACAAAAGGCCAGATTGTCAAAATGGCAAGCAACACTGCCTACGGGAGACCAGGCACCTCTAATCTCACCCAACGAACAATTGGCCTCTGGAAATGAGCTAAAATGGCCATTATGGAGAACTCTCAACCGCCTACGAACTGGGGTGGACAGATGCAACGTAAACATGTGTAAATGGGGATACCGAGATGGGACGGACACGTGCCAGTGCGGACAGACACAAACAATGGACCACTTCCTGGAATGCAGTAACATGGGGGAAGTGTGCAGGAAAGAAGATCTGGCAAACGCTACGGCAGTGACAGTTAAATGCGCTGAATTTTGGCGGGACGTGATATGATATATATATACTAAGTTTGTCTTTATATTGTAATGTTACTCCCCATTTTGGGTTTGTTTTATTTATTCATATGTGTATTGTATATGTATTTGTGTGTATATGTAATATGTGGATTGTCTATGGCTTGGACACGATTAAATAAATAAATAAATGGGTCAGTATGTACTTCCTGAGCCATGTGCAGGCCTACCGGTAGAAGTAACAGAAACAAAAGGTAAGGTATGTGGCGTCACCGCCAGACACCACACTTGCTAGGTGGTAGCCTTTAAATCGGCCGCGGTCCGGTAGTATACGTCGGACCCGCGTGTCGCCACTGTCAGTGATTGCAGACCGAGCGCCGCCACACGGCAGGTCTAGAGAGACGTCCTAGTACTCGCCCCGGTTGTACAGCCGACTTTGCTAGCGATGGTTCACTGACAAATTACGCTCTCATTTGCCGAGACGATAGTTAGCATAGCCTTCAGCTACGTCATTTGCTACGACCTAGCAAGGCGCCATTATCATTTGCTATTTATCTTGTGATGCATGTACCGTCAGACCGATGTTCACCAATTATGGATTAAAGTTAAGTATTCCCGCAGCTACGTACTTTATTTGCTAGTCTCAATTACTTTACCTGTTCCAGACCTCACGCCAGCCTGCGTGAGCTTAAACGCGTGCCTTTCGGCTTCCTCCTAGTGGCTTGGCTGTCTTGCCAAGTCAAAACAAGGTAAATAACAGTAAAGTGAATCAACTAACGCCCCGCAGCGAGCTGCCTGCAGCACGTGAAAGCGCAGGTGGCAAACACTGAGCACTGTGCGGCCGGTCTCGGCATTCGCTCCCCACTTGGCCGCACCCTGCTGTTTCCCCCGGGCACCCGCTGGCTGACTGCTACTGCCGACCGCCACCCTCCGCGCTCATCCCCCGGACTCGACGGCGGGGAAAAATTTCCGTCCTTTATCTGGAACTAAATTATGAAGTAATTTGTACTGGAAATGAGCCTGTCGGATGTAGATGCAGGACTCAAATTGGGAACGACGGGCAAATCAGTCACGCTGCTGCAGTTTCAATAAGACGTTCGCCAGGGGTGGTTGTCCACGAAGGAGCGCATCGAAAGGAATACTTCGCCAAAATGAACCTGTTTTAGAAAGCATCTCTCGTGTGAAACTCAGCTTGCCATTTTCTCGCATGATATACTGCGAACTATGAATGAAGGGAAAATGGCAGGTTCCATATTTCTCGATTTCCAGAAAGTATTTGACACGGTGCCCCATTGCAGGCTGTTGACGAAGGTACGAGCATATGGAATAATTTCACAGATATGTGACTGGCTCGAAGACTTCTTAAGTAACAGAACCCAGTGTGTTGTCCTCCACGGCGAAAGTTAATCAGAGACAAAGTTGTTGTCAGGAGTGGCTGAAGGAAATAGATAAATGATTTGGCGGACAGGGTGGGCAGCAATCTGCAGTTGTTAGCTGAGGATGCCGTGGTGTACGGTAAGATGTCCAAGTTCAGTGACTGTAGGAAGATACAAGAAGACTTAGCCAAAATTTCCAGTTGATGGAATGAGTGGCAGCTAGCCCTAAATGTGGAAAAATGTGAGTTAATGCGGATGAATGGGAAGAACAATCCTGTAATATTCGGATACAGTGTTACTAGTGTCCTGGTTGAGACAGTCAAGTCGTTTAAATATCTGGGCGTAACGTTGCAGAGTGATATGAGCTGGAACGAGCATGTGAAAACTGTGGCACGGACGTTAGGAAACAGTGGTTCACCTGTAAAGGAGACCGCATACCGGATACTGGTGTGACGTATTCTTGAGTACTGTTCGGGTATTTGGGGTCCGTACCAGGTCTGTTTGAATGGAGACAACGAAGTAATTCAGAGGCGGGCTGCTAAATTTGTTACCGGTAGATTCGGACAACACGTACGTTTTACGGAGAGGCTTTGGGAACTCGAATGGGAATACCTGGAGGGAAGGCGACATTCTTTTTCGAGAATCCCTATTGAGAAAATTTGAAGCTGACTGCCGAACGATTCTATTGTCGCGAACATACACTGCGCGTAAGAACCACGAAGGTAAGATACGAGAAATTAGGGCTTATACGGAGACATATACGTAATCGATTTCCCCTCGCTCTATTTGCGAGTGGAACAGGAAATCAAATGACGCACTGTACGGTGGCTTGCGGAGTATCTGTGTAGATGTAGATGTAGATGTAGATGAACGAACGAGGAACGAACACAAGGAACCGTCGTTTACCGTTCGCTTCGGGCCACTCACGTTCCAGTTTCTGCATCGCTCGGTCGGTATCGTTCTGACTCTGGTAGTTTCTCGTTCCTCTCCTACCGTTCTTCATTTAGTAGCTAGTTATAATCCCTTTCGTCCACTGTGTTCGCCCATAATTGTTCAATTTCAGATCCTTCTCGAATGACATTCAGCGTCAGCGACCACCAATTTATGACTTCGATACGTTTTTATATTAAAATTATAACGAGAAGTTACGATTCGCCGGAACATGCTTTACGACACGTTAGTCCATGTTTCTGAAAACACAATTTTGACTCGCGGAAGTGTGAAGGGGTGGTTACAAACTATCGAGAACAAGTATTAAGTGGGTGACCTAGAGATATTCCTTACCCACTATGCATTAGTGACGAAGGCACAACGCAGGCAGGAACAAACTAACTACACTGCCCGCAAAGGTGTGTTGCCTACACGACTGGGTCGGCAAGGAATACTAACAGGTGGAACCATGCTGACAAGGGAAACTCCCCATCGCACCCACTCAAATTTAGTGGCCAAATGGCCCAGTAAATAGTCCATCAAAAGCAGAACACAGATCATGCACGATAACAGGAAGACGGTGTGAAAGAAGAAGGAAACTGGGAACAAGTAACGGTCCAAGATCTACATGTGCAACATCGAGCAAGTTACAAGAACTACGGCGGCGTGGTTGTGTGGTCTCCGTGTTGGATTGCAAAGCCGGAGATTCGTGTACAAATCTCCTTCGCGACCCAATATTATTAGCTATTATTATTATTATTATTATTTCACAAAATTATGAACTTTCTGATATGTATGAGGCGGAACTATGAGCCTCATGGTAAAAGGGTGACACGGCTGAGTCACGCAATTTCACTCTTAGTTCTACCACGAGGTGTGGCCATTAATTGCAAGCGACGATCACGTAGGATGACGTAAGGATGAATGACTATACTTGACGGGATGTATCTGGAACATCTTAGATGATGTGAAAGTAGTAGACACGAATACCATTAAAAGCTTAAAGTCCGTATCAACGGTGAACGTCGATCTTGATTTTGTACAATAATATTTACAAGTGCAGTTATACACTGAACTGCGAATACTTCTTTACAATTCTGATTGCTTCACACACATATATCAATTGTCAATGCATAAACTGTATGTGGCGCCTGGCAAGGTCGTAGCTACTGATTTAACTGGAGGCTATGCCAACTAGCGTCTGTGCAAATGAGATGTCTGAAGCTGTAACAAGTGAACCATTCCTATTAAAGTCGGGTGTAGAACTGGCCAGTGCGCTAGCTTGTCTCGTAAGACCAGCCGAGTGGCGGCGCTCGGTCTGCTAGCGTCGACAATGGCGACTCGCGGGTCCGATGTGTACTGACGGACCGCGGCCGATTTAAAGCCTACAACCTGGCAAGTGTGGTGTCTTGCGGTGACACCACACTTCCTGTCCGTTCATTGACGTGTCTGTTCTCCTTCTGTAGTCTTGGCAATTATCATACTGTACATTGGTTATAGAATATGAGTCATATGGTAGAATATATTATCGTCTCGAGTAAAGGTGACGAATAGTGAGAGCACGCAAGATGGTTCAAATGGCTCTGAGCACTGTGGGACTTAAACATCTGTGGTCATCAGTCCCATAGAACTTAGAACTACTTAAAGCTAACTAACCGAAGGACATCACACACATCCATGCAAGAGGCAGCGGTCGCGCGGTTCCAAACTGAAGCGCCTAGAACCGCACGGCCACAACGGCCGGCTAGCACGCAAGATGCCTCATAGAGCTACCACATAAATGAAAACAACAAATAGCCGGCCGGTGTGGCCGAGCGGTTCTAGGCGCTTCAGTCTGGAACCGCGCGACCGCTACGGTCGCAGGTTCGAATCCTGCCTCGGGTATGGATGTGTGTGATGTCCTTAGGTTAGTTAGGTTTAAGTAGTTCTAAGTTCTAGGGGACTGATGACCTCAGATGTTGTCCCATAGTGTTCAGAGCCATTTGAACCAAAACAACAAACAAACCGGTATGAACTATGTTACAACATAGATGAGAACTTCCAAACTGAAGGCAAGAGTCATAACATGGGGCACTTGTGTAGAACAAATAGGAGGTACGTGCGTCCGAAGGTCCCTTCCTTATACCTCGCTGTTGCAAACCGACATTACACCACGACAGAGACACAACTTTGAATACAGCGGACAGACTTGTCAATGACCAGACGGCCAGTTCATAATTTTGTGAAAAAAAAAGTGGGGCATGAGGGAGACTTGAACACGGGTCTCCCACTCCGCTCAATGCTGCGCATCTCGAGCGTGGACAGCTCACTGTTTCTATTTTGCATCTTTTTTGACAGTTCTGTACACATTCTTCCTGTTTACATGCTTGAGCTGTGTTCAGTCTTTAGAGGGCTGCCCGCTGGGCTATCTTATCACAAAATCTGAAGGGGGTGCGATGGGGAGTACTGTCTGACATGTACTTCTCATTGATTTACAGAGTACGTACACCACCTGGTCAAAAGTATCCAGGCATCGAGTCGTAATGCGGGACTGACCGACACACGTCACGACGAGTCGGGCAGTGCTGTGTTGTCAGTACAGCAGCAGTGACAGCAGAACGCGGCGGTCAGCAGAGCTGAGTAACTTCGAGTATTCGGTGCCAGCCGAGTAATGAAACTATCGGGAACATTTCAGCCCTTGTAAAGCTGCCGAACTCCATTGCTGGTGACGTGACTACGAGGCGGAGACGCGAAGGAAGAAACACAGTTAAACCGAGTACCAGCCAGGCCTCACACTCGTACAGGGAGGGACCGTCAAGCATTCCGGAGGATCGTTGTAAACAAAAACCGCATGACGTTACCGGAAAGAATTTCTGGTTAATTTAAAATTGTTGCCAGCACTCCAGCGAGAACAATCACTATGTCTATACGGTTCAAAAGAATCGAATGCAATGGATGAGCAGCTTCTCAAAAGACACAAATTTCTGTAGTCGCTTGAGGCGACGTAAAAAGTGACGCAAGTGGAAACTGCAGACTGGAAACGACTAATTCGGAGTGATGAAACACTTGGTACCCTTCCCTATGGAAGGGAATGAGCTTGGTGAACGTCTGGAAAACGTTACTTGGAACCACGTGTAGCACCAACAGCGGTGTGAGTCACGGTGTGAGCTTGTTTTTCGTGGCTACCGTGTGGCCTTCTTATTGTGCTTGGGAAAACGTTAATTGCGGGTGGATGAGAACACCAATGTGTATTGCATACGGTAGAGAAACACACTGGAGACGATTACTGTTTCTATCACAACGTGAATGCGCCTTGTCATGAATCAGCGGCTACGAGGCAATGGTCTGTGGGCAGTTACATTCCCGAAATGGATTCATAAGTCTTTTTGGGATTGGTTCGAGCGCCAACTTCGCTCCAGACCTCAGTGTCGGCCATCACTAGCTTCTTTCAGCTCTTGAGGAACAATAGTCAGCCAGACCGCCATGGACATTCACAGTTCTAATTGCAACTGTCACCAGCAGAGTTCAAGCTTTCATAAAGTTGAAGAATGGACACTCAGCAATGAGCGCTTTCTACGTCAGTATTTCGTTGCTTTCAGGTGAACAGCAGCGCACTATGGCGGGGTACAAGAATAGCTACCTTTACATGTTCATTGAGTATGGTTTCCTCTGTGACGTGTGTGTCATATTCGTGTCTGCGATCATTTGATGGTTCTCTCGTGTTTGGGAAACTGAACTAATCAGCAATGCAAACGATTTCGTCTGTCTTCCAGCACGTGAACTCACATACCTCGTTTTATTACCGAAACCTTTATTAATTTATATAGAAAGATGTAAGAAATGATAACGTATGGTGTTAACACGAGGTTCAGGAGTTTGACTAGTTGAAGATGAAAGCTATCTAAGTTAAAAGAAGTACAAACTGATTGACAGGAGTCTTACACTTGCAGCTTTACATACGTATTATGCCATCCCACTGTTAAAAATATCGCTAATCGAATTCAAAGTATACTAAACTTGTTTCTGTTACTTCTCCAATGGAAATGATTACACTCTAGAAGGAATCGAAAACCACTCGATTTGTGCATAATAGAAAAATCATTATGCCTCTACTGCGCACGAATGTTGTACTGGATTGTAAGTCCCACTGTTAAGGGTCCCTGTGTTTTGCTTCGTTTAGTTTTTTTTCCCGATTCCTTGTGATATCCGTCTAACTACAGGTTATTATGTATGTCCTACGCGCATTATGAGGATGTTTCACTTATTTCTCGTGCTAACACCAGTATATTATTGTATGCCTAGAGTCATACGATAATTTCCTGCTATATGTGGGGCCTAACGCCTGAAATATTTCGTACCCGTCGACATTTCATTCATTTTAACGCATGTGAAATGTTACAGGAACAGAAAAGAATTCCTTATCTCTGGATATTGATACATTGCCTAACACAGGTATGTCCGCACCTCGTGGTCTTGCAGTAGCGTTTTCGCATTCCCCACACGGGATCCCGTGTTCAATTCCCGGTGGGGTCGGGGATTTTTCCTGCCTGAGATGACTGGGTGTTGTTGTGTCGTCTTTATCATCACCATTCTTCTCCATTACGTTCGGACGAGTGCAACGGCAAACCACCTCCGCTAGGACGTTGCCTAGTACAGTGGAGCGGGCCTCCCGCAATTTTCCCCTACGCTCCTCGGAGTATGGGACCTCGTCACCAACAATACAGGCATCACTTCAGAGCTCTGATGGACGACGGTGTTTTCATTGTTTGTAGTGCTTGTTATATCCATCTAAAAGTGGATTTGTTTTGTTACTGTAACCTGCGGGCACTATGAGTGTTTTTGTCTCTTTTAACTGCTAATACTATCGTGTTATTGCCTTGGAGACAGCCAGCTCGCGTTTAAGGATGTGGTAAAAAGTTTGTTTAAATCCATTAAATATTCGTCTTCGGATCAGACTGGCTATGTGTTTTATGCGTTATTTATTATGTATCAGCCACATAACTATCATTAGGCTTTGGCACTGCGTGTGCGTTACCTGAATACAGACGGTATCTTGTCTTCTCAGGCAACACACAACTTCATGTAGGTTTCGAATTTATCTTTCTTATTCACTATCCGTAGCATGTTGTAATTGTTATTGTCTGACCGATAGTATTCTAAGGGTTTTTAGGAGATATTTTGTTTAGTGATCCTGTTTGCCAGTGACTACAAACTTCAGTGTTGAGCACAGTATATGTGCCGTCTGTTATGCATTGGACGACAACCTTTAAGAATTTTTTTTTTGTAGTGTGCTGTTGTTGCGAGTATGTTTTTTCGCTCGTTTTTATTTAAGAACCATTTTCTCGCATTTTAGCTATAGTACGACAGATAGTGGAATTTTGTAGGCATTCAGTGCATTTTTTGATTAAATTAGGATTGCTTTCATATATATACTGATGGTGAGATACTATTGTACATGTTTGCGATGGTTGTCGAAATATGGTTTGACCCAATTCGCAAACAATGTCATTGAGCTTCTAAGAATTTTAGCAGCTGCTCCATATGAAAGCTTTGGTCTCTTTGGATGTTTTACAGGGAACAGTGCCTCGTGGCGCTTCAGATAATTTGCGCTCATTTCAAACTGCCACCGACAAAACAAAACATTCAAATCTCTCACTGATTATCTACACACTGTGTAAAAGCGCACTGATTACAGATTCAACATCACTATCAGAGATATCACTGTGGACGTTACATTTAAAACTATGGCGTACACTTTCTTGTGGAACTGACTCACATTCTTTGTGAACTTTGGAGATCCAGCAGCCGGCCGAAGTGGCCGTGCGGTTAAAGGCGCTGCAGCCTGGAACCGCAAGACCGCTACGGTCGCAGGTTCGAATCCTGCCTCGGGCATGGATGTTTGTGATGTCCTTAGGTAAGTTAGGTTTAACTAGTTCTAAGTTCTAGGGGACTAATGACCTCAGCAGTTGAGTCCCATAGTGCTCAGAGCCACTTGAACCATTTAGATCCAGCAGCCGAATATTTCAGCTAATTCGACTTTGTCTAATTTCACGAAAAGTATACCTTTCCATTTATTACCATACTGGAGCCAACATTTTCCAGCAGACGGAGCGGAGATGTAAAAAAGTTGACCACAAATCGTGTAGGAGGGAAACTGGAAAATTTCGTGTAATAGAGTGTGTTCATTAAATACTACTGACTAGAGGAAAAGTAGTAGTGATTAGGTTGTGGATTAATGAACAGGAAATAAAATACCCATTAAAAAAAGAAACCGAATCTTTTTCGTGTCTGTTAATACGTTTTTGCCGACAGCAACTCCGCGGCTCGCGTGCCATACTGACCAACCCCCACAGCACATGTGGCTGTGAAAGAGAGTGGAGTATAACACAAGTTACTGTTGCATGCCTTAATTTTCTAAGCCTCTACACCCATCTGAAGGAACGTAGAATTTATGTCAATTCGTACACATGTAGGGGACATATATATCCAGTGAGAGATTAAGATAAAAATTTGAGTCCGAGAGATTCATCACAATTTCCCTTCTCCGAGACAGAGCCACACACGGCCTCTACGCGTTGGCTGGAGGCCCCACGAAAGCCTGTCTCACACACACAGTAAGATTCAGCCCTACCTCACTTGTCGGCTTTTGCCACAGGTCCATCTGCTGCTAGCCGTCTCACTGCAGGGGGTGCCGCATGGTTTCTTTGATAGCCATTCTAGAATTCTCTGAATTCTACCTGCACTGGCCATTGAGCATTCCTGTTGAAGTCTGAGGTCACAGCGTGGAAGACAGGGTTTCATAGAGAATGCTGGAGAATGCGTGGGTCAGAAGTAACTGTCACACTCCTTCTGGTCGTTCTCCTACATTTCTCAAACAATTTAAAGAAACCGGTGAAAAATCTTAAAGCTTCATTCATCAGCTGCATGATGAAGTCCTTATCGTTTCGTTTAAGGTTACAGTTAATGTAATACTACGAAATTCGGTAACCCACTGCTCGAAATTTCAATAGCCCAGAAATAAAATGAAGGATCATTATTGATATATACTAGATGCATGGTACGTTAGACACTGCTGCATACGAAATATAGCTATGAGGGTGTGGTGAAAAGTAATTTCCACGAATCGTTTTTTGCGAAAACTCTTAAAGATTTTTTATACACACATCAAAAACCTGTACAGAAAATTGGAGTAGAGATCAACATATGCATCATTTCTGCCTTTTATATTGCTCATGAAAACCACACATTGCATGTTGTAACACCATACAGCTAGACCTTCAGAGGTGGTGAGCCAGATTGCTGTACACATCGGTACCTCTAATACCCAGTAGAACATCATCTTGCATTGGTGCATGCCTGTATTCATCGTGGCATACTATCCACAAGTTCATCAACCCACTGTTGGTCAGACTGTCCCACTCCTCAACGGCGATTCGAGGTAGATCCCTCAGAGTGGTTGGTGGGTCACGTCGTCCATAAATAGCCCTTTTTAGTCTATCCTAGACATGTACGATAGGGTTCATGTCTGGAGAACATGCTGGCCACTCTAGTCGAGCGATGTCGTTATCCCGAAAGAAGTCATTCACAAGATATGCACGATGAGTCCGCGAATTGTCGTCCATGAAGACGAATGCCTCGCCAATATGCTGCCGATATGGTTGTGCTGTCGGCCGGAGGATGGCACTCACGCATTGTACAGCCGTTACGGCGCCTACCATGACCACCAGCGGCGTACGTCGGCCACACATAATGCCGCCCCAAAACAGCGGGGAACCTCCACCTTACTGCACTCGCTGGACAGTGTAAGGCGTTTAGCCTGAGCGCGTTGCCTCCAAACACTTCTCCGACGATTGTCTCGTTGAAGTCATATGCGACGCTCATCGATTAATAGAACGTGATGCCAATCCTGAGCAGTCCATTCGGCCTATCTGTACTGTGGTGCATGGTGTCGTGGTTACAAGGATGGACCTCGCCATGAATGTCGGGATTGAGGTTGCGCATCGTGCAGCCTATTGCGCACAGTTTGAGTCGTGACACGACGTTCTGTGGCTGCACTATATGCATTATTCAACATGGTGGCGTTGCTGTCATGGTTCCTCCGAGCCATGATGCGTAGTTAGCGGCCATCCACTGCCGTAGTCGCCTTTGGGCGGCCTGAGCGAGGCATGTCATCGACAGTTCCTGGCTTTCTGTATCTCTTCCATGTCCAAACAACACCACTTTGGTGCACTCCGAGACGCCTGGACACTTCCCTTGTTGAGAGCACTTCCTGGCAGAAAGTAACAATGCGGACGCGATCGCACCGCGGTATTGACCCTCAACGCAACACGAGCCGTATACCTCCTTCTTGGTGCAATGACTGGAACTAATCGGCTGTCGAACCCCCTCCATCCAATAGGCGCTGCTCATGCAATCCCGTTTACATCTTTAGGCGGGTTTAGTGATATCTCTGAACAGTCAACGTCTACCTTCAGGAGTTCTGAGCACCAGGGTGACGCAAAACTTTTTTTGATGTGAGTATAAAACAAACATAATTAGCATTCTACATCTATATGCTTCATGTCTACGCATTAATTCCTCAACACAGTGGCCTGGTGACAAATACATTTCTCCCACCAAGAGAACAGTGTGTTGATACTGCCGCTGTAGGATGTTTGACTTTGTTGAGGAAGCCACAACCTCACATCTGCTTGCACCGCTTGATCACCATCGACATGAATTCTTTGAAAGAGTTGGGATCAAGGGAGTGAATGGAGGGTGATCGTTGTCATTGAATCGAAAGCGTCGCAATCTCACAGATATGGCAGCTCTAATGTGTGGTCCGGCATTGTCATGTTGAGGAATAGGGCGCTGCATGTGTGGACAAACTCTTCGAAACTCAATTACAAGACGCTGATTGTCACACACCGCCATAATTACGTTAGACACTGCCATATTACTCACTACAATTCAGAGCCCCTCTAGTGGGAGACGGCTGCAAATATGTGGACATGAAAAATAAAGATATTCAATGTTAATAACGTTTGTTTCATCTGAGAAGTATTAAGTATTTTCACATAAAAAATTTAGAGCGATACTTCTTAGCACGCCGTCATAACAATGTAATTTTTCTTTAAGCTTGGGAGAGCTCTACTATTCAGAAAATGAATTTTATATAGTGGACACACTTGCACCTACGTGCGTAAATTATAAAGCAAGATTGAAATATCACATATTATAAAGCAAGACTGAAATATCGCATTATTTCTCATATACAATAAACCATTCGAGATATCGAAACGAGTTTTTGGTAAACGGCAGCACACAAATTCGAGAGTATTTTCCCGTACATACTATAAGTACCTATGGATTTTTTTAGTGGGATGTTATAATTCAGTAAGGGTCGTCAATAGGAGGTGAAACGAAAACTGCTGTGGATTTTGTTGCGAAGTAGCTGAAGTATCTATATGTTTATTTTTATTGTAAAAAATGGTTTACCTGTCTTGCCCTCAGTTTCTTGTTTAATAAGACACTGCTTCAGATTGCTGTCCCACATACATCACCTGAGAGTTAAAAAATTATATCTAAATTGATGACAGAGAAGGATGAAAAGAAAAGGAAAGGGAGCGGATCACTGCTGTCACCTGCGTCCGGAGATTACGTGGAATCAGCGGCGACGAGTAAAAATGTGTACCGGACTGGGATTCGATCCTAGGATCCCCGCTAACAAGACAGCGGCGTTGACCAGTGCGTCATCCAGAACACATCCCGGCACGCCTCAGGGCCGATCCACAGTCCCATCGAGCGCCACCTATCTCCAGCCGCTGTCCATTTCCTCCATATTCGCTCCCTGAGATTAGCAAAGGAGGTCGGACATATTTTTGCATCGGCACTGAAGAAGATGGATTCATTGCCCATCTAGGCGAATCACATTACATGAACGCGTGGTGTCTGTTCTTCCGGACATGTCCGAAAGAACAGACATGTCCGAATGAACAGATACCACATGTTCGTGTAAGTTTAAAAAATCGTACAGGCTCATCAAAGTCGTGCTACCCTGCAGACACTTGCGCAGACGTGTTGGCTACAGGCCCCTACTAACGACAGCGAGACTCTGGACGCGTCTGCCCGCAGTAGGAAGAGTCTCCGTAGCGGTTCTGTCGCTGAGACGCATCCAACGCGGAGACGCGAGCCGCTGGCGTGCAGCGGCGCCGAGGGGGTGTGGCCGTGGGTGGACGAGAAGAAGGAAGGGGGAGGGGGTCGGACGAGGCAAGGCGTATTCCGGCGATTGTTTCCGCCTGGGGGCGCAGCCCGGCCCACGGATCACGGTCCGCTGCATATTTCACTCTAGGAAGCGCTAATAAAAACTGCCCGCCGACCGCCGACCGCCGACCACACAGCCGCGCCGACCAGATAGCGCGCGGGCGGAGCCGCTCCGCGCCACGCCTGCCTGCCCCCAGGGAGGTCATCTCCCAGGCTGGCTGGCTCACCCTCCGCACCGGCTCACCACTAACTGGAATCCTGCAACGAATACTCCTCAGCTCGTAAATTCGGTTCGTCGGCTGAAGAACCGAGAAAAAACTGTAAGGGTCCCCTTCGGAATCGTTACGGAGCACTGCTGCGTCAGGCGTGGGAACGACAGATAAGACCTGAGCAAGCCCAATTTTCTGAAACCCAGTAGATTCCCATATGCACGAGTCTCGTAGGTGTGCTTACCCTAGCTGCTGTATCGCCAACAGTTACACGCCCAATTCGTGTCCGATGTGGTGCTGAGGTTAGGATTATTCTGACTGTGAGTCGCAGCTCCTGCACGCTAGATTTCACTCAAACATCACAAGCTACGCTGAATGAGCGATTCACTTGGCAAAGTCAGCCCACCAGCGAATTCTAGCTACCTACTGCAGAGGGCGCTAGCAAGACAGAACACTGTTTCACGTCACGCACCACGTGGAACAACAAGTGACATCTCCATCGCTGCCTGTCAGCGCCTTCGCAGCTGATCATCGCGGCCCCTCCTTGTCTTTGCTGCCAGTCCTTCCTACCAGTCTTCGCAGCCAGATCTTACCATCACCATTGGTCATCGTCAGTGATTGCCAGACAAAAACCGTCGCTGCTAGTCTCGATCAGCCAACGACCACCGTCTCTGCCCACAACTCTGATGTCCACATCATATGTTCACACCTGCACCCCAAACCTACCTCCCCTTACAACTTTACCTCCCACTCACTGTCCTCTCGTGCTCTTCCCATCTACTCCACGTTCCCCACTACTCGGATGACATAAACTGTTTACCCGATCACACACGCTGCATCCCCATTCTTAACTAACTCCTCATTTGCAGATGACGCCATTCCAGCATACTCTGCTGATCCGTTGCCGCCGCTGCCACTGCCATCTTCAATTTTAGAACTGCACCAGTCAGCAGCGTCATCTGCTCTGACCGATGCTCCGTTGCCACCGCCATCATCACATCTGTGTCCAGAAGTAGCAGCCCCAGCAATACCTACTTCACCGACACTCAACCTTTTTATACACTGATGCTATGACTTCATCAGCCACACCAATATCCAACCCTTTTACCTGTCGCTACTGTGACTACATCAGCCACACATTCATCTGCTTCAACCCAATCAGCTCCAACATCGAAAAAAAAAAGCCGTGCAAAAACCTGTTCCACTCCACAGCCAATAACCTACGACACCTCATCCTGAAACGAACTCTGCAAACCATCTGCTACAGGTACTCCACCGACCTCTGAACCCCAAAAAGCCTCCCACACCAAGTCTACGCATCAGAAACTATGAAGTCCACTTTCACCCCATCCCCGACATCTGATCCAAAACATTCTTTCATCATTTCACGTTTAGATGTCAAACGCCTCAATCCACCAACATTATCTCTCAGCATAAAAATGTACATTTGAGATCTCAAAATATCACAATTGATACCCCACAAATCAATAATCAAGTCTACTGATCCTGACTTCCAAACCACCTGCCTCACAGAGTACCTTCCTTGACTTTTGATACATATTGATCCTACGAATCACAGCTGGGGAGGTTGACTGGAAACTCAGTTCTTATCCCGACTGCAATATCCGAACAGCTCTCTGTATTCGCCACCTCTCCTGACCCACTTTCCTCGTCTACCTTTGTCTTTTTCTTTTCGCAAATTCCTTGTATTATAGATCATCTTCTGCAGCCTACATCTATCAACGCAAAAATGAAGCAGAACCTTCCTGATCCCAAGCCTATCCTTGCCACAAATGCCTTATCTAAAATCACTTCTTATTTCTGGATTGCAGAAACTAGGCCACCTGCCCCCACATTAAACCTAACGACCTGTGCCAACACTCTTCTAAATTTGTCCTCATCCGTCCTTAAGACAAAAATCAATCCTATCCAACGTATACCCACAGTTTATAGGCAAACCCCTACAAACACAGCCTGAAATGACTGTCCTGAACCGCCCCCTTGACACACCACTTCAGCCAACATCTTCTCACGCGCTGCTGCTTTCTCCAAAGACATCATCCATTTTATTACCACTGTCCTTTAAAATATCCTCCTATTCCAACGCTCAAGTATCTTGCGTCAGGCCTCCGCGGCTACCTGTACAGCTTTCCATTTAAAAAGCGCTGTCACTTAATCTCTAAGCTACTTCCACCGCCTATTTCCCTCACTCGACACCCTCTTCTATTTCGTTCTCGCTCAACAATTTACCAGCCTCTCAAAGCCCCTGCCCCACACCCCTCTTCACCAGTACGCAACATCCAGTCTCACACAGCAGCATAACTGGTTCCTTCCCACCACCACATCCCTCTCCCACCCACAACCCACAACATTTTCTCCTCCTTCACTTGATTGGCAGTTGTTTTCATCCTTGGTTCAATAGCCACCCTGTTCTCTTCCGTCTACACTTTACCTGATACTGTTCATCAAGTAAAAGCTTTAGCACTATCCTCTGCATCTCATCGTCTCCGAACAGCTCGCCAGTCAACGTCACGTCCATCACATCAGCACCACTCAAAAGTTTCTGCCGTCTCTGTTCACCTTCTTTGTTGTAAACACTACCGCAGGCTGAAGATCGTCTATATTGCTGCTGCCAGTGCCAGGCTGCCGCCCCCGTGAAGGGGAATGAAATGACAAAAAGAAAAGGCCAGCGGGCAAGGCATGTGCGAGAGCATTCCTACGATTCTAGCAAGTGCCAGTCAGAGTCCTATTTCCAGCCTCCCCCGCTACCACTCCAGTTTATCGTTACTCACCCGTCCGAAGAAGGATGCTCTGTTCTTTGACAACGTGTGCCCCGCTGTGCAGTGCCTGCACCGGACAGAAGACTGTAGTATGCACGAATTGCACATAGTTGCAGAGCAGGATTTACGGGTTGCTTTTTCATCCTTTATTTGCAGGAGAAACAGAAACATAAGTGTAAGTGCCATTAGCGTTGCCAGCATGGGTTCATTCAAAACGAAAATACGGTGATGTGTCAAGCGACACACAGACAGAAAGTGTTTATACAGTCATGAGCCAAAACATTATGACCACCTGGTAATAGCTTGTTTGTCAAGCTTTGGAACGAAATGCGTGACTGATTCTGAGTATTAGGAATCCGACAGTTCGTTGGTAGGTTTGTGGAGGGATATGGCATGCTATCTCTACACACAGGTCATGCAGTTCGCATAAATATCGGGCTGATGATTTGAGTACGCGGTGATGTCGCCCGATAGCGACCCAGATGGGTTCCGTAGGATTTACTCCAGGCGGATCTGGTCTGCGAGACGTCAACGTGAGTACACTATAATGCTCCTCAAACCCTGTAGGTCGGTTCTGGCTCCGAGACACAGACAGTTCTACTGCTGAAAGATGAAATCGCCGCCGGGGAAGACATCAAGCAGATGGTTCGCAGCCGTCAGCGTGCCTTTCATTACTACCACAGGTCTCATGCAAGCACAGGCTCGCGTAGCATAATACTGTTGCCACCAGCTTGGGTCCGTGGCACACTACACGTTTCGAGTCGCCGTTTACCTCGATGAAGGTGACTGTGGAGACGACTTTCGACCTGATACAGCAGAAATGTGATTCGCCCGAAAAGCCGACACGCTTCCATTGATCAGCGGTCGAGTCCCGATGGTCTCGTGCCCACTGAACTCGTAACTGACGATGTCATTGGGTCAACATTTGAAGACGTATGGGTGTTGTGCTGCGGAGCTCCACGTTCAAGAATGTACGTAGAATGGTGTGATCTGAAACACCTGTGCGTACACCAGCAATGTGCTCTTCCTGCAGGGATGCCACAGATCGCCATCTATCTTACTTTACAGGGCAGGCAAGCCTGGGAACCCCAAGTTCTGTGAAGAGTCGTGTAAGTCAAATCATTTAACGCCTTGTGGTAGTTTCACTGTCCTTCTACGTATTTCCGTATACGCTCACGACAGCAGCACGTGAAAATTCGATGAGATCCGCCGTTTTCGAGATACAGGCTCTGTTTGATGATTACGTGCTCGTTGTCGAAGTCGATTCTTTCAATGAATTTCCCTATTTGCAGCTCGTATCTCCGCTAGGGTGATCCCCTGTCTGCTCCGCTGACATACTTTTGTTAGCACGTCACGCACCCGTAACGCAACCTAGTGGAATCCAGAGTCGCAGTGGGCAGCGGTCATAATATTTTTCTTATCAGTGTATAGCGTCCACTGTTGTTGTCAGACTAGGTGATAACATGTGAGGTTCTTTCTGTTCTTGAATGTGTTTATTTTTCCTAATAGTACGTTAACTGGAACTCTGCAGATGACAGAAGACAACTTGCAGCCTTGAGCAGTGCTGCAGTATAGGACGGCAGCGAGTAGGAAGCCGGTTCCCTCGGAGGCAGTGGTAAGGGCTGGACCATACAGTATAGCGATCACGAATCAAGAGGGAGGGTCAGAGGAATGCGAGCCTTGAGGACGGATCTCGTCGGCATTCGGAATATAAAGGAATCGTGTTTTTGGCGAACCGCTAATTTTACTTTATTAAATATTAATGATTTATATTCACTTTTGTGATACCTAGTAGTACGAGGCGCCAATGGCTAATCAGAGCTTCTCTACAATAACAACGCTGTTCAGTAAACCAGTAAATTCAGTAAGCAAATGAATATTGTTAACTTACATATGATATACGATGGGGCCACGAAATTTTACGATTTAAGGAAGAGATTTCGGCTGCATGCCAATCTCGCCTGTTCTTATTTAACAGTCGGTTTTACTCAGCTCTCGGGTTTTATTATCTTTTTGACAGAAATTGCTTCATAATTTAAAGCTGTTACCACTTTAAGGTATTTGCTGAAGTACGCAACGTAATGGCATCCCAGGGCTTGTCTCGTATGAATTAGCTACCTGCAGCACCACTTGTTGTTAAGATCACAGGCTGCCGGATTACATCTCCTGAAAAATCCAGTGCGGGACAAGGGCTACATAGGGGGCAAAATCTGAGACAGCCTCACATAGGACAGGAGGACAGGTACGACAAAATCCTGCACGCCTGTTCACTAAGATAATCCATAAAAAGGTCATTTTAACTTGATCAATAACCGGTGGGAAGGCTTGAGCAGTATATGGTACTGTACGCCTCCTGTGCCACTTTCTACGGAATCACGCCTCTTCCGATTTTCAGCTGAGCCAGTTTCTCTTGTAACGATAATTTGCGGCGTCATTGGCAGTTAGTAAATAAAGATTATACATCAGAATTACAGTATGTCTTTTTATTGAAATTATCATACCCATAATTTCAAATCACGGTGAAGGGCAGTTTCATGGGAAGTCCAGCGTATCCTAAAAAGTTAGAGCGCAGTTCAGGGTGCCAGTTCTATTTGCGTGAAAATCACATATTTTAATACCTTGACTGAAACGTGTTCACACAACATAGAACTGTTAAAAACGCAGAAAGGCAGAGATAACTACAGAAATGTTACATTATTGTATTGTGTATATCATATCACTGCACTTGACTGGAGCACTGCAAATCTGAAATCAGATTCAGTCAAGGCAAAGAATCTTGATAGTTGTCGATTCAGTTTTATCAAAGTTTCAGTCAATTGATATTAATGAAAATATCGTCTCCTGAGTGAAATTAGTATAAAGTTATTTTTGGTCGCGTGGTAGATTCAAGCTCAGTAACTTCTTCAAAAAGCTTCTTAAATAGCATGTCAAGAAATTAGCTAAGCAGTGGTCTCATATTGGTGAGATTAGTTCATGGAAGTTACTCTTACACAAATTGTTCCGTCACTGCGACTAATAAAGATTCTGACTTTCATTAAATGTTATTTTGGGTATATTTCTTAAAAAGAAACCAAAAGTAGAAAATTCAGTACCAACGTAAGAACTGACAGAACCATTTCGCATTAAAAGTGAGGAATAATTTCAAGCAATTTTATGCTGAAGATGAAAGTATATTACGTTAGGCCAGAATCTACTTGTCGTTAGTGTAAATTTAGGTTATTATCGAGGAAGAGTATTATGACTAAAGCAATCGAGCCGACGCTGACCGACTGCTTCCAACATGTCTTTGATCAGAAACGAAAAAAGAGGAAGACTGGAGTGCTCCACAGAATTACATCACAATATCATGGGTGTTACCTTTCTTGTCCGTGACACAACAGTTTTCCTGTACGCTTATTACTTACCTAATTTGTATGCGTCGTGCATGTATTTCATTAAACATTTCAAGAAACATTAAAAGATTGTTCGATGTTTATGAGAAACTGAAATGCCTGGGGCGGTAAAGAACAATAAAACTTATTAACAGTGGATTCTTCATCAGACTACAAACAGCAATAGTTGCATTCCTTTTTAGCTTACGAACTACTGATATCAGGTACTTTTCATATGGCGACATGAGCTTCGCTATATGTGTGTGTCATTTGTATCCAAAAGAATATGATATCTGTTGTGGAAATGGGTACACGCGGCGAGTGACAGCTAGGTCAAAAGGAGTTCTGCTGAAAAAACCAAGGGAAAAGGTATAGCATTTTTCATATTTCGATTGAGCCATCCCGTATTTGCACAGCAGAAACATGGTGACAGAATCGGAAGATGTCAAAAGTGTGTGGTTTGCCCAATAGAAAATTTAAAATCAAGCACTAAGACGACTACGGAATAATAATGGAATTAGCCGGCCGCGGTGGCCTTGCGGTTCTAGGCGCTGCAGTCCGGAACCGCGGACCAACTGAGCTACCCAAGCACTACTCAAGACCCGTCTTCACAACTTTAATTGCACCAGTACCTCGTCTCCTACATTCCAAACCTCACAGAAGCTCTCCTGCGAACCTAGGAGAACAAGCACTCCAGGAAGAAGGGATCTTGCGGAGGCATCGCTTTGTCACTGTGTGGGGGCTTCCGATTCTGGACGTAGTGGTCTAAGGACGATGAGACACTGAGACACAGCATTTACAGCAAAACCAATGCATATGGACCAGTATCTACATGCAACGAGTAGTCATGCAACAAACGAGAACATTGGGGGTCCAGTGGAATTATACAACCTGGGAAATGTAAACCTTGACATAAGAGATGGATTTCCTTAAGCGATTCTTAACCAGAATGGCAACACTGACAAACAGATCCGTCGTGCCATCAGGTTAAGGCCTTCACTGGAACCAGCAGAAGATTCATGTGGATCTGTTGCTTTCCTACCGCATGATGGAGGCACAGATTCTAAGATAGGAAAGATTTTGAAAAGACGTAACATCAAAAGTATATTTCCTCCGCCAGTCAATAGATTAAAGTGCTCTTTGGGTCGCTGAAAGATGACCTAAGACTGAGTACGTCCCGCGAATACGAAAATCGTTACCGTTGTGGCAACTGCATTCGCAATCCACTTTGGAAGCAGTATTCACATATACCATTCAACGGGGCAGAGATATTTATCATTGTACGACACATAGTCCAGGAGGTATGACGTTATAAACACTGAGGTACATGTAAAACTGCCATGTCATGCAACACATTGAAAGTTATTAATTCCTTACAACTTCATCTATTCCGAACACATTTCGGAGACAGCATGCAGATGAACCTAAATGTACCTAGAAAAATATATCAAGTACGACGCAGAGGATATGACGCCATACACAATGAGACGCGTGAAAACTTCCACTTCATGCATAACGTTTTCATTTACTACTTTCTTACTACTAACTGTAGCCACAGTACATTTCACAGACAGTAGCCACATGTACTATCCGATATACTTGCAAAATGATATCATTGTACAGCAGATAGTTCAAAAGATACGACCTGATCAACCTTGAGCTGCATGGAAGTGAAGCTGCAGGGCGGATTTCACTAGAGATATAGGTAAAATATGTGTACAAATACGTGTTAAATATGTTAATTATATGTGAAATGTAGTTGAATTGTTTGTACGTGGGCAAAGCCATGTGTAAAGGGCTCATCCTGAGCCCCTGTAACTGTTTCAACCGAAATATTACGGGTTGAGTGGTATAACGTGGAGAGAGAAGAGAGATTTACAGACAGCGATTAGAAAGGAAGCGATGGGCACAAATAGGGGAAGTGTAAATGGCCAGGAAGTGGGGAGCTTAAAATGGGCAGAGAGAGAGGAAGGAGGAGATGTATTTGGATGGGGTAGGGAAGGAGACAGAATTATAGTGAAAAGGAGATGAAGGGAGGGGGACTGAGCAGATGGCCAGAGGGGCAGAAGCAAATAGTCAGAGAAAGTTGAGGAGGAGTTGGACAGAGAGGGTTGCTGGGGAGATGGACATTTGACGGTGTGATCAGGGGATGGAGGGGGTACGAGAAGATGGAATCGGAGGACGAAGGAGGAGACGGACAGAGGGGGAAGAAACGGACAGAGGGGTTAGGACCATATTGTCAGAGGGAGGGAGAGGAGGAGATGGACAGGTGGTGGGAGGAAATGGACTGAATGTGAAGGTGGAGCAAGTGAAAAGAGTGTGAGGAACGAGGAGATGGAACTGAAGGTGGAGGAGAGATCGGTTTGGGAGAGGGAGAAAGCGATGGATAGAGGGGGGAGAAGCAGATGGACAGAAGGGGAGCAGCAGACACAGAAAGAGTGGGGAGGAGGAGATGAACATGGAGAGAAGGTAGCAGGTGATGGACACGAGAGGGGTAGGCGAGGAGATAGACACAGATGTTTGCAGAGAAAATGAACGGAGAATGATATACAGGACATAGAATCCCGTCTGAGGCCTGCGATCCTTTTCATGTTAATAATTGGCAACCAATGCTGTACAATCGCAATAAAGTTATGAGATGTTCATTTTATTAGAATATGTTACGTGTCTCAGGATTACACCCATCTTCAGACATCTGTTACAACAAAAGTACAAAACATAAGCGAACAGCACACTCAACACGTCTCAACGTTACAGAAAATGAGATATGGTCATATGAGTTACATACCACAAACGCCAACTCCTTCCTTACCAACTAGGCGAACAACCTTGACAACTCACAGAAAGTGTCGAATAACATATGACTGCGACACAAGCAGTCTTCAAGCAGAGTGTCAAATAGGTGGGCAGAGACAAGAGTAGGAGGAGACAGAATTGCCAGGATGAGGAGGAGATGGAATTGAGTGGGATCAACAGATGGACAGAGAAGGCAGGAGTAAATTGAAAAAGAGGTGGTACAGGAGGAAATGAACTGGGAGATGGATAAAATGGGAGGAAGAGAAGCACATTGAGAGTTGAAGGAAGGAATGTAACTGGAGAGGGCGGGAGGAGACGAACAGAGGGGGAAGGAGCGGATTTGCAGAGGAGAAAGAAACGCGTGGACTGAGGGAGCAAGTTGATAGATAGAGATGGGATGGGAATGAATAGAGAGAGAGGTCATGATGAGACATATAGAGAGGGAGAGGAGGAGGAGATGGACCGACGGAGGGATAGAAGGAGATGGACAGAGAGTGGAGATTGGAGGAAGTGAACGGTGAGAGGGTGTTGAGGAGATGGACAGGAAGGGCGTGAAAAAAGAGAACGACAGGGAGAGAGGGAAGGAGGAGATGGAATAACAGAAGACTGCCATAAATACATAGCACAGGAATGGCAGGTGCACGGCTAGTTATAAGCGGAGAGAAGGTGTACACATTCAGTAAAATTTGGACTTCCGCTTCTTATGACTTGAAAAAGAAAACAACGTTCGTTGACTCGTCCAGCGGAATGTGTTGACAGAGGTACTCGATACCGATTCATTGTTTTTGTTGTACTTTCACTTCCGTTGGACGTATAAAAGGGCCGACGTTCGCGATATGAATCATTTCCGGTGATACTAGCAAACAGCCCTCTCACCTGAAAACGGCGGCCAGATGGACCGCGGAAACACTGCGTGTAGATGACTCTATGGTACCGCTACGAAACAAACAGGAATGTCACCAGGTAGTACGTTAGAAATGCCCATGTTGTCAGACGATGATGCCTGTTTCGAATCCTTTCTATGCACAATTGTTTCGCTTTCCGGAGACTACATGCCATTGCATCACAATTTAATTCAATGCCTGCAAGTTACTCTGAGAATTCTCCGACTGTCAGTCGCTAACCGTAAGCTGTGATAAGCTGTGCGGTGCGTGAAGTAACACGACTGTCACTTGTTTTTCGAAGTAGCGAAACGAAGACCATGCGGCAGGCAGTTGTTACGAAATGTGAATTGTTTGTAAATACGGACCACTCACGCATTGATTACTGCAGACCTCTTACCACATGAATTTTTCATTTTAGACCATCATTTCCTTATCTCAAACACAGTGTTCAGTGTCTTTTACCGACTATACAATTTTAACCCTTAAGTTTTGTTGTGCCCTGTGCCAAAGTCGTGCAAGGAAAATAATGAAGCTTTTGTGAGCCACCTGCTTTTAACTTTTATCTCTTTCACCATACTCTGTTGACTTTCTGTCTGTCGTCTGACAAGATCTTTAATAAAAAAAATAACTGAGAAGTTCCATGAAGCGAGATTCGGTGCATATAACTGTGTTGGGGCATACGAGGAGACAGTCATCAGCACACTGACACACAGAGGACGGATATCGTGCAGAATCTATCGTATGATCTAAAATGTCTAAAAATGTTTAATAAAATGACGGGCAGCATTCCGCTCACTTTAGAGTTGCATCTTCGTGTTATTATTAATGTTTGGCGGCATGGGCATTTTCCAGTACACCAAATAGTGCCTTGTTTCTGATCGATAATGGAAAACTTTTACATGCCCCCCCCCCCCCAAAAAAAAGGAGACTACTCGCAATACTATTTCAGTAGCGTTTCGGTGCTTTATTAGTCTACTAAACGATTCCGTTTACTACTGGAAACATTCGGTAGGGACCGCTTTTCTCATTTCGTAACGAATTTTGTACTAATGAGCAGGTTTGATTTTACATGACTCACGATTCAGCTATGACGACAAAAGAATACAGTGCAAATACCAAGCTGTACGGCGAATTAAAAATGGACGGAAACTGCGATCAGCATGCTTCTAGATTTCTTTCATATCACCTCGGATTTTAGGTCACCGTTGATACACAGTGCTTTAGATGCGTCTTTAAAAGAAATAATTGAGAGGAGTTAAATCTGGAGTCTATGATGATTGAGTCACTAATCCATCGATCAAGAGCTAGTTTATCTAATGGCCTCCTAGTCAAAAAAGAAGTACAGTGTATGCTTGATACCCATCAACCACATTAACAACTAAACAACTGTGTTGCTACCTCTACTAAGTCTTTCAGTGCATTTTGGGTACACCCAGAGCGCTGCTCACCATTTAATGCTCGATCGTTTGCAAAACTATTTAGAAAAAATATCTGTATGGTGCAAAAATCTTCAACTGATCCTAAATAATGAAAAGTGTGATGTTATCCACATGAGTGTTAGGAGGAATCCGTTAAACTTCGGTTACAGGATAAATGAGTCAGATCTAAAGGCCGTAAATTCAACTAAATACCTACGAACATTAATTACGACCAACTTGAATAGGAAAGGACACACAGAAAATATTGTGGTGTAGAGGCAAACCAAAGACTGCGTTTTATTGTCAGAATACTTAGAAAATGTAAGAGATCAACTAAAGAGACTGCCTACGTTACGCTTGTCCGTCCCCTTTTGTGGTACTGCTGCGCAGTCCGGGATTCTTACCAGATAAGATTAAGTGGGTACATCGAGAAAGTTCAAAGAAGGGCAGCACGTTTTTTATTGTCGCTAAATAGGGGACAGAGTGTCACGGACATGATACAGGTTTCAGGATAGACAGCATTAAAACAAAGGCGGTTTCCTTACGGCGGAATCTTCTCACGAAATTTCAATCACCAACTTTGCCCTCCAAATTCCAAAATATTTTGTAGACACCGACCTATATAGGGAGACACGATCATCATAAGGGAAATCAGAGCTCGCAAAGTTATAGGAGTTCGTTTTTTCCGCGCGCTGTTCGAGATTGGAATAACAGAATTATAGTGACGGTCGTTAATGAACCCTCTGCCAGGCATTTAACTGCGATTTGGAGAGTATTCATGTAGATCCATCCATGTAGATCTAGATCAATGAATGAAGTCAGGTAACTGTATCATGGATGAGGTCACAACTGGTGTCTGTGCTCCAGACATTCTGTCTGATTTGCCGGCGTAGCCAGTGAGGTTTGCTTATGACCAACATTGTGTATATTTATCTCGCCGCTAGAGTAGAAAGAGGTTTCATCAGTGCATGGTAAAACATGTGGCAGTCATGATTTTGACTAAGAAACTGGTGTAGAAGGTGATTCATTTTTGTATATCATCTTCGATGTACTGCTGACGAATATGGATGAGATACGAACGTAAACAAGTAACATGTAGAATTCTGCAGTGAATTCTGCAGTCGATATGTCTGCTCGCCCCGAATTCTGCGCAGTTCTTCATATAAACGTTGTGGCTCGAGATTTCCTGCAGCAAGAACATTGCAGTAGTATCTTCTCTCACGGATCCTCTGACTTGTGTATTACGAAAGTGGGTCGATATCGGGATCCTACTAAGAATCGCCCAGTCACTTAAAAATACGTCGTAGCCAGAGACGAGTGGAGACAGCACACAATCCCTTGAATATGTAACTGCCGTAGTTGCTCTTGTTAGACCCGAATAATGGCGATGGCTGTGAGAGTACTCCATGTACCGCTCCAGCGTACCACGTCTCCTATACCACGCACAAATGATAAGCGGCAAGAACGATAGTTTGTGGATCTCATTGTGAGTTCCAATTCTCCTAGCCCTCCCTCCATGGGCAGTTTGCGAAAATACTTTGGGGAAGCAGTATGTTGGCTGACTCTTCTAGGAAAGTAGGCTTCGCTCGCATCTCGTGGTCGTGCGGTAGCGTTCTCGCTTCCCACGCCCGGGTTCCCGGGTTCGATTCCCGGCGGGGTCAGGAATTTTCTCTGCCTCGTGATGGCTGGGTGTTGTGTGCTGTCCTTAGGTTAGTTAGGTTTAAGTAGTTCTAAGTTCTAGGGGACTGATGACCATAGATGTTAAGTCCCATAGTGCTCAGAGCCATTTTTTGAACGTAGGCTTAAGGAATTTTAACAGTAAACCAAGGAGTGATTCGCAGTACGTCGCTTGTAGAGTTTGCCATTCGAGTTAGGTGAAGATATCTCTCTCCCATGGTTACCAAACGAACTTCTGAAGAAACGTTCTGTTCTTCTGCCCATCTTGTCTTTTTCATCAATCCATCCTGCGTAGTAATGGTAGCAGAACGGCGAGAGGTAGGCAGGTTTCCTGAGAAGTCTTTATCAACCTGTCATTTGCCTTTCACACGGCTAGTTTGAAGTTCGGCAACCGTGTGATCATACAATGATGGGTCTCCTCACCTTTTTATATGGCCAATAAGTTACATATATTTGTGATGAGACTACATTGCCAATACCTGCTCCAAACATCGATATTTTGCAGGTCTTTCTTCATATCGGCACAATTGACAAACATTTCTACTTCTCGGTGTACAGGAGAATCATGCAGGAACTGCCTCATGGATCTTCTGACATCCTCTAGGAAAATTATGCATATTATGGAGACCAACCGACCTATAACACTTGTTTACGGTGCGTCCAATGTTATTTTTACGTCTACTAAAGATTTGTCTCTCTTAAGAATAACATGCTGTGATCTACACCGTCCGGTCATTTAAATCTCGCCACCTGTCAAAAGCTTCAGTAACCACCTTTTGTAGCGCGGACAGCACCAAGACGTACAGGGAGGGACTCAGTGAAGTTGTGGAAGGCACCGTCTGGAATGCGGAGCCATTTCGACTCCAGTGCCGTGACCTATACAAGCTGACACCACGACATATAAATATATCAACTTGTATAAAGTAGACATGGCTTAAAGGCAAATCATCTGCACTTGGTAATGGCCTAAGGCCGAAATTGCAATACTGGAAGTAAAAAGTTTAACAGTCACTGGCGTAAACATGATGTTTTTCATGTTGCATTTCCTTGCTGGTAGATGCCGTCGTGCCGAGGACAAGTAAACTACATGCAGTGGTGGGCATGGTTCCGAAGCATAGACCCATAATTTTGTTGATCCTCTGTGACTTCCAGAATGACGAGGTCACCCGGGTAATGTCACGAAAATATTCCCGAGGCCTTAGCGCTCCATCCTGCTTGGATCCTTTCGTCGACATATCTGATGGAGCATAAAACATGACACATTGGAAGAGTCCAGCTGTCGCTACTTAGTGGGCGTCCAGATACGGTACAGGCGTGCAAATTCCAGCCTTCGCTGCCGATGAAGAGCAGTAGGAACGGTTGCATGGACCAGCCGCCTGCTGTGGAGGCCCATAAGCAGCAACATCTGCTCAACAGTCGTTGGGGAGGACCTGTTGGTGGCCCCTTAATTCATGTGGGTGGTGAGCTGCTCAATAGATGCATGTCAGCTCGCCCGTACACATTTCCACAGCGGTTTTTGATAGCGCCATTTTGCCGTATACGGTGTACTGTACTTTAACCACGACGGCACAAGTTAGCCGTTTCAGAAATGCTTTCACCCTTGTCCCGAAAGCCAATGATCATTCGCTTTTCGACGTCAGATAAATCGCTCAGTTTCCGTCGTACAAAAACTTCTGCTTTGTTTCCCGCATTTCCGCCTTACTCCCACTCAACGTCATGCTTTATACACTGAAGAACCAAAGAAACTGGTACACTTGCCTAACATCGTGCAGGGCGCGCGCGAGCAAGGAGAAGTGCGGCATCACGACGTAGCATGGACTCGACTAATGTAGTGCTGGAGGGAACTGACACCATGAATCTTGCAGGTTTGTCCATAAATTCGTAGGAGTACGAAGGGGTGGAGATCTCTTCTGACAGCACGTCTCAACGAATCAAAGATATGCTCAATAATGTTTGTCTGGTGATTTGGTAGCCAGCGCAAGTGTTTAAACTCAGAAGAGTGCTTCTGGAGCCACTCTGTAGCAATTCCAGATGTGTGAGATGTCGTATTGTCCTGCTGGAACTGACCAAGCCCGTCAAAATGCACAATGGACATGAATGGATTCAGGTGATCGGACATTGTCCTTACGTATGTGTCACCTGTCAGATTCGTATCCGGACATATCAGGGGTTCCGTATCGCTCCAAATCCACACGCTCTACACCATTACAGAGCCTCCACCAGCTTGAACAGTACCCTGCTAACATGCTGGGTCCATGGGTTCGTGAGGTTGTCTCCATACTCGTAAACGTCCATCCCCTGGATACAATTTCAAACGAGACTCGTCCAACCAGGCAACTTGTTTCCAGTCATGAACAGTCCAATGTCGTTGTTGACGGACCCAGACAAGTCGTAAAGCTTTGTGTCGTGCAGTCATCAAGTGTATGCGAGTGGGCCTTCGGCTTCGAAAGCCCATATGGATGGTGTTTTGTTGAATGGTTCGCACACTGACACTTGTTGAGCACCCAGCATTGAAATCTGCAGAAATTTGCTTTGAACGATTCCATTCATTCGTCATTGGTCCCGATCTTTCAGGATCTTTTTCCAGTCGCAGCGGTATCGATTTGATGTATCGGATTGCTGATATTCGCGGTACACTCGTGAACCGGTCGTACGGGAAAGTACCCACATCATCTTTACGTCGGAGATGCTATGTTTCATCGCTCGTTCGCAGACTATAACGCCACATACATTAAAAGTCACTTAAATCTTGATAACCTGTCATTGTAGCAGCAGTAATCGGTCTACGAACTACGCCAGACACTTGTCTTGTGTAGGCGTTGCCGATCGCAGTGTCGTATTCTGTCTGTTTATACGTTTCTGCATTTGAATACGCATGCATACACCCGTTTCTTTGGCGCTTCAGTGTATATCCTTGACTGCTAGTCGTGGCACCTGCCGTCAGTGAGTGATCAGTGCACGTAGAGCATAGGCGCTGATCATATTAATATGATTGGACCGTGTATTTGCAAGCAAGCCCTCGGTCTAGTCACTAATCTGGTCCAGTATTCCGTACACACAAATTTGGTTTATTAGATGACAGTGCGGAACTGAACAAGCTTGACGTATTATAACATTCAGTCGATATTGTAGAAACTCACACTCGAGATTGAAGTGGCTGTTTTAGACACAAAAGACACTGAGATAGTAGCGTGGGTTTCATCTGAAGTTGAGGAGGTAGTGTGCTACACTCAAATAGGTACTGAATGAATAGTATGAAATTCTTAGATCAATTGTGAGGAAACTGGAAATTTCTTAATTACCTTCAGGTTGAAATTGAAATTTGTGGTAAGGTCTTACGGGACCAAACTGCTGAGGCCCTCGGTCCCTAGGCTTATACACTACTTAATCTAACTTAAACTAACTTACGCTATGGACAACACAGACAGCCATGTCTGAGGGAGGACTCGAACCTCCGACGTGGGGAGCCATGAGAACGGCGGTAAGGCGTCCTATACTGCGTGGCTACTTCTCGCGGCGATCGATTGTGAGGATGAGGCAGTATCGTGATGTACTCACAGATGACGTTGAGGTAGTAGCCGATGGAGCTGGCGTCGCGACTGGTGCACTTGTACCAGCCCATGTGCTCGCGGCTGATGGAGCTGAAGTTGAGGAAACCATCGTTGGACTGGGCTACCGGCGGCGCGCCGTCATCTGCACAACACAGGGGATCAAGTCAGCAGCGAGCACATCTGCGAGACATAAAACTCATACGACAGGCAATATTTTATTCTGCTTGCCGCTCTGCGACGCCATTGTACTGCATACTTTCAACGTTTTCCATCTTATTAATTTTTTTGAATCAGGTGCAATGTCAGCAATCGAAACATAGTTCAAATAGACAGTTTATAGTAAACATCACAAATTTCCTCTTTAATTGCGGAAGTTGTCAGCCATTCCCTTGTCACTAGTTCCATCTTTAATTACGGAAGTTCTCAGTCTTTTCTTTATCAACAGTACAATGTATTAGGCATACCTGCAGCACTTGTGACTTCACTGAGACCGTTTTACACAGAGTTGGAAAGACTGGAGGAAAGGGTTCAGACATCAGATAGTGCAACATTACTCTACGTCTCCAAATGCAACGGAACATTTTCTATCATTTTTCTGTTCTTGCTTCCATTGTCTAGGAAAAGTGCAAACTATCTCCCGTACCACCATGAATTTTCTTAAGGCAGTCTAATAACACACTGCGTAACGGAATTAGAGGATCACATTCTCGGAACCCTCTAGTTATTCCGGATTGTGATGTATGAGTTTGAAATATGGTTCGAAGGTGCCGACAGCGTGGCGCCCTGCGACGTCATCTTTACGGACTCGGCGGCGCTTCTGACAGCAAAACTGTCGACACGTGGCCACAGCTCAGGGGTTCACGTGAGATGTGAGGTGTGTTAATGATAGCACATTAGCACCAAATTTCAGGACTGTTCTGCCTAAAGTCATCATTGATATGTCACGTGATGAGAAGGTGCCGCACCTCTTCATACACATTGCACTCCTTCTTTTGACCCTTACATGAGAGGAGTTAGAGTGTGGGAATCATCCGGGTTTCTTACGTCTGGGTGACGAAAACATTTCAGAGGCAACGCCACTCAGATTCGTCAGGGAAGGGGCTTGTGGGGGTGGTATGTCCAAGGAAACAGAGAAATCTATCATAAATCTAAAGTCAGGGCCGTTTCCATGCGAACAACGCCCTACAAATTCAAACTAAGCCGAGAAGCGCGCATGACAATTTTGACTGCTGTCGTGTATACAGGATCTAGTGTAATAATTTGTGATAAGTATTATATCGGCCAAACCGGCCTCTCTTTTGACGTAAAGTTTAAAGAAAATTTACAGCCAAGTATCAAAATTGCCTTTCGGTTACACTTACCAGAAAACGGCCATATTATGGACAACGTTGAGAAAAGTATGCGTACTTTACGCAGATTGCGAAAATGTCATGCTGTCGATTTACTGGAAGAGCTTGAAATTTGTAAATCCAAAAACCAGGAACCGGTAAAAGCACCTAATGCCTACTTTACTCTATTTGATGAGGTTTTACGCCTGTCGCATGTGTATTTGCCCTCCGTTTACATAGTATAAACTGCATCACACATTTGCTCTATTTTCTTCTTTGTTCGTTTTACTCTAGTGTTTGTTTGTCACTCCTCTGTTTATGCAATACATTTCATTAACAAGATAATCTTATTAAGCCACTGTTACAATATTTTATTACGATTTACTTGGAACTGTGTTTCACATGGTACGTTAGGCCCTCTGGCGATTAAGTTCCTCCGACTTCTCGTCTATGCTGCATTATGGCGGCTATACCAACAGATGTCGCTGATTACTTACTCTAGTCTTTTCTTATCATCCCTTTCGCTTCTTCCTCTAATTATTCCGTCAACTTCGCAATACTTTATTGGCCCCATAGCTAGTGGGTGCGGTGCATTATCAACATGACCTCTATATTTATGTTCTGTTGTGGCAACTGACGAAGGAAGTCTCTTCTGCTACATTTTCAGAGGCGAGCAGATCAGCACTAATTTTTCCCAAGTTGTATTATCATTTTTACAATTTCTATACTATAATCAAACACGAGCAAAAATTTCGTTGCTGTAAGACTAGCAGTTTTCAAGAGAGAAAAAATTTTATTCGCTAAAAAGATGTTTTTCAGCTCTGTTTACACAACGAAACATCAGTCCATCTCCAATTATGTTACAGCTAGAGCGGTGAAATTTTAGCTGGAATTATATTTAACATGTTCTCATAACATCGTGTGAAACATTGACTAAAATGCTGTTACTTTAGGGACAAACGTGGATTCAACGAAATTTAGACTTACCTCTAAATTCTCCGTAAGCTCTGTAATTATGTAAAGTAAAAATGAACACTGTATTTTTTGTGTTCTTCTTTGTTGCATGAACGTTGTGGTAATGAGACGAGCGCCGACGGCTGTTCTTCGTGCTGCACAAAAATTTCGAATCGCTGGATTTATATTTCACCTGTCCTCTACTGGGAAAAGCCTAAGGCAGAGAAAACTCTTCTGCGACTACAGTTAGGAGATGGATGACGTATCCCGTATTGAATATCATTGTTGAAATCAGTACTATGCATGCTATTACTGAAAGTCTCACTACGTAGCATTGGAGTGCATTCTTTTGTGTTGAACACACCAACATGAAGTGACGTTTGAATACAAAAGGTAATACGGTAATTGTGTTTTGTATATTTTGTGTAATAAACAAGCCGAAATGATTTCTGAAGACAAAAGGTAAAAATTGACTTTTGTATGTTTGTTGAAATATTTATGAAGAGAGTCATTCGCAGATGTGCCTTGCTGGAGGATTAACTCAATTGCTCACATACACTGAAAAAACTAATTAGTGAACAGTACAGGATTGAAGGAGTGTTATCTGTGGTTCGGAAATAGTTCACCGAGATTTATAGGGTGGTAAGAAATTGTTGTGGCGTAACAAGCTAGCTACGCCACACTGAGAAGGGAGCCGAAAGGCACGCGTACACACACGCCCACTGGCGTCAAGTCTGGAACAGGATACGTTATGACTGCTATAAAGAAAATACGTAGCTTTGGAATATACTTAACTTTTAATCACTCCTTGTGATACATCTCTCTTGACTATACAAATGAGACTCGTAAGATACATGCACTGTTACAATTGGCGCCTTGCTAGGTCGTAGCCATGGACTTAGCTGAAGGCTATTCTAACTGTCTCTCGGCAAATGAGAGAAAGGCTTCGTCAGTGTAGTCGCTAGCAAAGTCGTCGTACAACTGGGGCGAGTGCTATCCCGTATCTCGAGACCTGCCTTGTGGTGGCGCTCGGTCTGCGATCACACAGTGGCGACACGCGGGTCCGACATGTACTAAATGGACCGCGGCCGATTTAAGCTACCACCTAGCAAGTGTGGTGTCTGGCGGTGACACCACAGAAATAATCTGAAAAGCTTGTAAGGTTTGTGGAGCGTATGTTGGGCTGAGAAATATTTCTTAAGGAAAACTTTCGATACAGTGCGCAGTTTCTGAGGTAATTAGTATGGAGGGTTAGGCAATCATGCCGTCGCTCGCAAATTGAAGCTGCCCGCCAAAGACGATGTCGCCAACCGTGTCCTTCATCAGTTTTCTAAAACCCAATAAGAGAGCAATACAAACCATGGACATGGTACGGTAGTAAGGATATAACCCGAACCGAAGGCTGAGCAGCCACGTGAGCTATAATATACGCTATGAGAGCAACTAACACTAATTGTATCTGGCGGGCTGCTTCAATTTACGCGCTCAACGGCCTCGCTGACTAACTTCAATTCTAACTGACTAGGAAACGGCGCAAAATGTCTATTTTCTTTTTCTTAACAGTTATGTATCAGCGAACACATCCTGCAACGCGCTATTCCTGCAACACGGGCTGTTTCGGTTGTTTCCCACAGCCGTGCATTTAAAAGGGGCTCCTCGCCCAGGCCGTGAAGCCCCAAGGGCTGCCTGCCGGCCGTGTCATCCTGTGCCTTGCGGAGTCAGGGGGATGCGGTACGGAGGGACAACAAGTGTTCAGCACAGCACATCTCCCGGCCGTTTTGCAGACTTCCAACACCGTAGAGCAGCTACTCCTCGGGTAGGTAGCTCCTCAAGTGCCGTCACGAGGTGAGCGCACCTCGTACTAGTCTTACCACCAAACGAAAAATACTCATCTGTAGCGGGAATCGAACCCGCGCCCTCCACACACCAGCCATGTGCGCTGATCACTCGACTGCGGTGGCGGACCAGAGATATATGTATAACAGTGTTAGGTGATTAAACATCGCGATCCGTTAACAAAATGGGGGTAGGAAAGTACTTTACTGAGAGCAACTGAAAATAATCGAAGAACTCACTGATATAGAAAATACTTAATTTCTTATTTGAGTGTTGTATACACCAGACATTAGGTGCTTATTAGGTATTATAGTTGGTTGCGGAGATGACGTGCGAACGGCCTTGCCGCAGTAGTAACATCGGGTTCCGTGAGATATCCGAAGTGCTGTCGCGCTTGGCTAGCACTTTCGAGTGCTGTTACAAGGGGGTGGACTCAGCCCTTGTGAGGCTAATTGAGGAGCTACTTGACTGAGAAGTCACGAAAACGGACGACGTCTGGGAGACCGGCGTGCTGACCACATGCCTCTCCGTATCCGCATCTGGAGACGCCTAAGGGTTGAGGATGACACCGCGGTCGGTCGGTAACTTTGGGCGTTTAAGGCCTGTGCGGATGGTGTTTGTTCGTTTCTTCCCATAGATAACACGACCAGTCGACAACTAAGACCAACACAACTTCAGACAATAAAATTTTACCTGTAGTACTTTCGTATGATGTGTCACTCACTGCCACGTAATATAGCTCGAGGAAAGTGGGACCATACAAAGAAAGAACTACTTCAGTACAGTACGTCAGAGTACAGCACGGAAAGTGATTTAAAAAAATACGCATTGAGATGAACAGAAATATCACATTTATTCAAAGGAAATTGTTAGAATGTGATAGTCCCTTGACGTTATAAAAGGTGGGACATGGTTCTCAGTTGGTTGTGTGATTACCACGGATCACATCGCATGTTCAGCAATGTGATTTCAAGTTCTCCACAAATCTGGTAAGGAATTATCGTACTACGACGTTTCATTCCTACACCGGTGCGGTTCATAACTGCTGGTGCATGTGAATGTGCTGCAATAGTCTCCCCAAGTGTTCGATGGGTTATAAATCGGAGGAACGCGTAGACCACTCTGTCCGCCTAATATCCTCTCGTTCCAAGAGCTCTTCCACCTGCGCTGTTCACTGCGGTCGCGTATTCCCGTCCAGGAAAGTGACGTCAGCGCCGAATGCACCCCCGAAAAGACGCAAATGAGGAAGGAATGCAGTGTCAGAATAACGTTGATTGGTGACTGTACCGTGTTAAAAGTTTTGCGAAGTTTCCAACAGCGTAGGGCTGGACCAAACCGGAATGATGTTGCATACACTTTTCCATCTACATCAACATCTAGGTGGATACCCTGAAAATCACATTTAAGTGCCTGGCAGAGTGTTCACCGGAGAACCTTCACAATAATTCTCTATTATTTCGACCTCCTACGGCGCGCACAAAAAACTAGCACCTTCATCTTTCCCTGCGACCTATGATTTCCCTTATTTTATCATGTCTTATCCTGATGTAGGTCAGTGCCAACAAAATATCTTCGCATTCGGAGGGGAAAGTTGGTGATTGAAGTTTCGTGAGAAGATCCCGCCATAACCTAAAACGGTTTTGTTTTAGTGATGTCCACCCCAGGTCCTGTATCATTTCACTGACACTCTCTCCCCTATTTCGCGATAATACAACACGCGCTGCCCTTCTTTGAACTTCCTGGATGCACTCCGTCAATCCTATCAGGTAATGATCCCACATCAAGCAGCAATATTCTAAAAGTGGACGGGCAAGCGCAGTGTAGGCAGTCTCTTTAGCAGATCTGTTACATTTTCTTTGAGCTCTTCAAATAAAACGCAGTATTTGGTTTGCCTTCCCCATAACATTTTCTGAGAGTAAGTTCCAATTTAAGTTGTTCGCAACTGTAGTTGCTAGATATTTAGTTGAATTTATCCTTTTTACATTTTACTGATTTATCGTGTAACCGAAGTTTAACGGATTCCTTTAAGCGCTCATGTGGATGACCTCACACCTTACGTTATTTAGAGTCAATTTCAATTTTTATACCATACAGATGTCTTTTCAATATCGTTTTGCAAATTGTTTTGGTCTTCTTATGACTTTACTAGACGATAAACGAGAGCATCATCTGCAAACAACCTAAGATAGCTTCTTAGATTGTCTCCCAAATCGTTTATATAGATAAGCAACAGCAAAGGTACTATAACACTACCTTCGGGAAAATCAGATATCGGTTCTGTTTTACTCAATGACTTTGTGTCAGTTACTAAGAAATGTGAACTTTCCGACAGGAAATCACGAATCCAGTCACATAACTGAGAAGGTATTCCATAACCACGCAATGTCACTACAAGCCGGTTGTGTGGGACAGTGTCAGAAGACTTCTGTAAATCTAGAAATACGAGATCAATTTCAAATCCCTTGTCAATAACACTCGACACTTCGTGTGACTAAAGAAATAGTCGTTATTCACAAAAACGATGTTTTCTAAATCCGTGTCGACTGTATGTCAAAAAAATGGCTCTGAGCACTATGGGACTTAACATCGGAGGTCATCAGTCCCCTAGAACATAGAACTACTTAAACCTAACTAACCTAAGGACATCACACACATCCATGCCCGAGACAGGATTCGAACCTGCGACCGTAGCAGTCGCGCGGTTCCAACTGAAGCGCCTAGAACCGCTCGGCCACACCGGCCGGCTGACTGTGTGTCAACAAACGGTTCTCTTCGACATAATTCATAATGTTCCACCACAATATATGTTCCAAAATCATCATCGTTAATGATATGGGTCCGCGATTTAGCGGATTACTCCTACTACCTTCCTGGAATGTTCGTTTGACCTTTTCAACTCCCGCCGCACGGAGTGGTCGTGCGGTTTGATTCGGTATGTAACGGATTGCACGGCCCTTTCTGCCGCAGGTTCGAGTCTTCCCTCTGGCATTGGTGTTTGTGTTGTTCTTAGCGTAGGTCTAGGGACCGATGACCTCAGTAGTTTGGTCCCTTAGGAATTCACACAAATTTTTTTTGTGCAACTTCTCAGTCTTTGAGTACGGATCTTTCGTCGATCTTTCGGTTTGTATATAATTGTTAAGTATGGTGCTACTGTATCAGCGTACACTGAAAGGAACTTATCTGGTATACTGTCTGCACCGGAAGATTTGCTTGTTTTTAGGTGATTTAAGTTAAGGCAGAAGTAAAGCTGTGAGTACCGGGCGTGAGTCGTGCTTCGGTAGCTCAGTTGGTAGAGCACTTGCCCACGAAAGGCAAAGGTCCCGAGTTCGAGTCTCGGTCGGGCACACAGTTTTAATCTGCCAGGAAGTTTCATATCAGCGCACACTATGCTGCAGAGTGAAAATCTCATTCTGTGATTTATGTTGCTTCACTACTCCGAGGATATCTGCTTCTACGTTACTTATGTTGGCAGCTGTTCTTGATTCGAATTTTGGAATATATTCTGGAATATATTCTCCAGTGAGAGCATATTCATTCTCCGAAGTGACACCGGACATTCCCTCATACGGCGAGGATTCAGAAAACGTAGTTGACCCAGGAACATCATCGAATACAATCATTTTGGTGATCCACGAATTACGGTCCAGCGAGGCATAACACTGCATTGCCGTACTGACCTCCGAGACGTTGAACACGACGCAGTTGCCGGTCAGCTTTATTGTAATACTGTACTGCTTCCCCTCGTGCGTCTTTTCAGGGGTTCCTTCGGACCTACCTTTATTCTTGTGGATGACAATACTCTACCGCAACGAATTGAACAGGTGGAAGGGCTCCTGGAATGAGAGGATACTAGGTGACTCGAGTAGCCTGCAGGTTTTCCCCGGCTGAGATCTGGCACGTGTGGCGTCCGCTGGGGAGACATGATGCAGGACGTCCAAATGCACCATCGATCATCCGGCAGTTCTCAATCTCGCTGGTGGAGGAATGAAGTGGGCATCCACCAGAACTCCTTACCAACTTTATGGTCAGCATGGGAGCACTTTACGCAACACTCACTGCTGTCCCTACCGATCCCACGTGCTATTAACAACCATTCCCACATTTTATAATGTCCAGTGAGCTATAACATATCACGGTGACTCCAGTACAACTACTGCCTTTGAATAAGAGAGTCATTTCTGTTAGTCTTAATGCGTGTTTCTTTCGGTTACCTCTACCAGGACTAAACAGTAGTAGTTCTTTCCACATATGGTCCAAGTTTCATCGAGCTATGTTTCTTAGCGGTGACGCACCACAACCTTTCTCGCCCTGTTCCATCTCAAAGGAGGCGAACCTGCGGACTGCCTCACTACCTGCAGGAGTGGTCGTGTACATGGTAGCGTACACGCAGCAGTACACGGTCTAAGAAAAATTCTAATACATTCATTCCTAGCGCTGACAAGCTGCGATTTTCGCTCCGTGTAAAAGAATTCCTTCAACGCGAGACGAAACAAGGTACAACTGTCCTGGTGCGTTGTCTGCTTTGAGAACTAAGTTGGTCTGTTTCTTAACGCCATTGCTGTTTCGTGTTTTTCCATAGAATTCTCCAATGTCCCTCTGTGAAGTAGCTCAGTCTTCAGAAGAGAAAAGGGATTCCTTATAAGGGGCCGTGCTAATAGCAACGGTTTTGTTTCATTCTATGTTGCATTTTTATTTGTCCTTCAGCCAAACATAAGCATTTTGTAACTCTCTTCCACTGTACACCTCACATGTGTTTTCCATGACGCACACTTTCCTTTCATTCCGAAACCATTTTCAGCTCGGCTGTCGAATTTCCCCGCAGAACGTGGCACTTTCATCAGCTCGTTTCGAATGCCGCGTAGGCACGGAAACAAAAGAGTGTGCTGTTTGTGTTCCACGGGCAGTGTTTGTCTGCTCGCTCGCCTCCAATAGAATTGTGCTGAGCCTTTCCTCGGGACGTGATGTCTTTTCTTTCTCTCACTTTAGAAGTGGTTCACTCTAGCATGACTGTACCGTGGCTTCCAAACCTGAAATGCATATTACATTCCGTTTCGTTTCCCCAAACAATTTTGCATTTGACATCACTGCTTTTCTCCTTTTTCGGCTGTCGTTCTGCGATAGTTACTCATTTGGCATAGGAAGAGATGTAACAGGCTCGGAAACAACCTGCGCTCATGAAATTTTTTTCGTATAATTCTGTTTCCATGCCTTCACACTGGCTGCACCGAGAACCCCTGCATCAAAATGTGTCTTCACCGGTAATTGAATTCATGTAATAGACGTCACATAGTTAAGTTGCTAAAACATATGCTCTTCGTGAGACATCATTAACTGATGAATAGATATCACTTATTTCCACGAAGACAGAGGTGGAGGGATTATTGGCAAAGTTTAAATCGTTTATAAGTCGTGCTCGGGAGTTATACGTGCCAGATAAGTTGATTAAGGATGGAACAGACCCAATGTGGTATAATAGTAAAATTCTGAAAATGATGAGGAAACAGGGACTGTCGTATTCTGGATTCAAAACGAAAGCGCAAGCGACGAGAGCTAAATGTGCGCGTGTAAGAAGATCGACAGACGTACACAACTACCACCGTCATAGCTTAGCGAAAGTTGTTGCCTAGAAGTCGAGAAAATTCTGGTCACACGTAAAATCAATAAGCAGGTCGAAATATTCCAGCCAGTCACATGACGATCATTTTCGGGTGGCAATAGAAGAGAGCAAAGGAAACGTGAAGTTCCAAATTTCACGTTTAAGGAATCGTACAAAGATACTGTCGCTGACCATCGCACAGATTCCCATATGAATGACTTAGTAATAAGCATCTCTGGCGAAGAGAAACAACTGAAAGAGTTGACAACAAGTAAGTTGCCAGGTCCAGGTGAGATTCTACTCTATTTTTGCATAGAGTGCTCTGCGACATTGGGCACTTACTTAGCTTGCATTTATCCAGAAACTCTGCCGGCCGGGGTGGCCGAGCGTTTCTAGGCGCTACAGTCTGGAACCGCGCCACCGCTGCGGTCGCAGGTTCGAATCCTGCCTCGGGCATGGATGTGTGTGATGTCCTTAGGTTAGTTAGGTTTAAGTAGTTCTAAGTTCTAGGGGACTGATGACCTTAGAAGTTAAGTCCCATAGTGCTCAGAGCCATTTAAACCATTTTTTTTATCCAGAAACTCTCGTCCAGCGCAAAGTCCCAAGCGACCGGAAAAGTAACGCATGTGACTCCTGTGTATAAGGAAGGTAAGAGAACGGACTCGCATACTTACAGACCAGTATCCATAACTTCGGAAGTCTTGAACATATAACCAAGGAAGTAGGGCGACGGACGGATTCCCTATTCCTTTATTACCGGAAAGCGCTTGACACGGTGCCCTGCTGCAGACCGCTGACGAAGGCCCGAGCTTACGGATTATGTTTGCAGTTATGTGAGTGGCTTGAAGTCGTCTTGAATAATATAACCCCCGAGCTGTCCTCGACGGAGCGTTCGTCTGAGAGAAGGGTATCGTCTGGAGAGCCCCAGGGAAGTGCGATAGGACCGCACATATTCCCTGTTTACATAAATGACCTGACGAACAAACTGAGCAGGAATCTGAGCTGTTGGCTAATTATGCTGTGGCGTACATCTACATGATCACTTTAAATCCACAGTTAAGTACCTGTAAGAGTCTTCATCGAACGACTTTCACTCTGTTTCTTTACCGTTTCACTTTCCTATAGCATGCGGGACGAACGAACACTTAAATTTTTCGGTACGAGCTCTGAATTCTCTTACTTTATTACAATTACAGTTTCTCCCTATAATGTTGCTTGTCAACAAACGTTTTGCGCTTTGTGAGGACAAGTTTGGAGACTGAAGTTTAGTGTAAATCTCTCGCCGCTACGACAAACGCCTTTGTTAAAACGCCTTTGTTAACACGTCTTTGTTTGGATGGTTGCCAAACCAACTGGCGTGACATATTCATGACACTCAGTCGCGTACTTTGTTGCAATACAAAACAAGATGTAATTGTTTGAACTTTTTCGATGTTTTGCGTCAGTCCTACCTAGTAAGGATCCCATACCGCACAGGAAGTACTCCAGCAGGATGGATAAGCGTAGTTTAGGCAGTACCTTTTGTAGACCTGTTGCATCTTCTAACTTTAAACCAACAAAACGATGTCTTTGGTTAACCGCAAGATTACCTATGTGATAATATAAATTTGAGTTGATCGTAATTGCAATTCGTGGGTATTTCTTTGAATTTTCAGCCTTTAAATTTGTGTGATTTAAGGCGTCGTCCTTGAGTGCAAGATGACTTATACTCTAGTTGGTGTGATGAGCAGTAGGTTGCTCTAACTGTAGAAAAATGGAAGTCAATGTGGATGAGTAGAAAAAACAGCGTGCCAATACAGCATTAGCAGTGTGCTGCTCGACACAGTCACGTCGATCAAATACTGAGGCGTAACACAGTTATGTGATACGATGTGGAACGAGCACGTCACGTTGTTGATAGGGAAGGCAAGCGATCGACTTCATTTTATTGGGAAAATTTTGGCAAATTGTAGTTCAGCTATAAAGAAGATGGCGTATAGAAATCTAATGCGACCCATATCTGAGTGCTGCTCGAGTTTTTGGGATCCCCACCAGGTCGAAGCAATTCAAAGGCGTGCTGCTAGATTCGTTACCGGCAGATTCGAACAACATGCAAATATTACGGATATGCCCCGTGAAAAATGGGAAACTTTGGAGGTTCCTTTCGTGAAATTCTATTGAGAAAAGTTAGAAAACCGGCGTTTGAGACCGGCTGCGAAACGATTCTACTGCCGACAACTTAGAGCCCAAGTAAGGGCAGAAAGATAAGCTGAGAAAAGTAGGGTTGATAGGTAGGCATTTTTCTTCACTGTTACCGAGTGGAACAGAAGAAGAAAAGACTGGTACTGGTACGAGGTAGCTTCCGTTGTGCAGTGGCTCACGGAGTATTGATGTACATTTAGATGTAAATCAATACTTCGTTAACATGAATCACAGCCTTTCCATAGATATGCGACAGGCTTTCCACATTATTCGGATATTGGTAGAGGCCAATGGTGAGACGTTTTATCTTAAACTACGCCACAGCCGACTGCCTTCCCAAGTCTTGTCCAGTTTGAATTTCCTTAAAGGAAGTGATACAACAGTCCAGAATAATACAGAACTGAAGTTTAAATTGATTGCCTCTGGTACAAATGAAAACAATCATTTGACACCTTCTTTTCGTGAGTGCGTCTGAGCTTCCGTGGCGGTCGTGAAAGAGTCATGTTCGTTGCTGCGATGTGAACCTCACACTGTTGGCGGTTTGTGGCGTACGAGACAAACCGTGTGACCGGCTTTTCCGTGGGTTTAAATGGTAACATTTACTGGTGGGAACGGATTAACTGTCTAAACTGCTACATTTTTGTTGATGGTGGTGTCTGAAGACTGGTTTGAAACAGTTCTCCACGCTACTCTGTGTTGTGCAAGCGTCTTCATCTCAGGCTATCAAATCAGTTTAATGAAGGTCTACCGTTGTCGTCTTGACCCGCTAGACAGTGTTAAACAACACAAGGCTCAATAACTGAAAGATTTGTAGCTGTTTAACTACTTTAGTCGCTTAAAAACTTTACGACTGCCTATAGTCACGATGACCGTTCACAATACTTTCACAGTTGCATTGTGCCAGACCGTAGTTTTGATTTGTCCCAGACAATTCCACAGTTGAGTCACTGATTTTCTGTTTGGATCTGCTGTTGTGAGCGAACTTCCTTTACTGAAGAAGCACGCAAAAAATTCGTTAAAGAAAATGAATTCGGCGTCAGGTATATAACAGCCCTTTCCTATTTACGGGACAATACTTTCCACTCGACGTTTTTAGCACGAGATGATACGTGTTTGTAGATTACTGAAGGGCAGTTGTTCAGGTATCTCTACCTGCTCCATAACTGCACCATGAGTATATGTGTTCTGCTGAGCAATACAGGAAAATCGCTAAGATAACGGGTATTGAAAAGTTATGTGTACAAGTCCGTTAAACTTATCCGATATGTAGACCAGATTATTCAGTATGGAGCCCGGCCCGCACGCAGCGATATGCCTGCACGGGTGTCTGTACGTGCTGTGAATCGACGCATGTACCGTGCTGCACACGGCACAGTGTCTGTCTGCAGTCGTCCCGCCATCTGTCGCTCTAGGACAGAACTTGCACCTGCGAGCTGCTACCTCACGCAAAGGTTATACAGGCCCAGTATACGAACTTTCTACACGGGAAATTATTCTGTGGTATATGTTCGGAAATGGTAAAATAGTAAAAAAGCTGAGAATGAAAAGAACGATCTAACTGGTGAAAGAGACTCATCATGCGACGGATGTTTCCACATGTTAGTTTGCTTCATTTACTTCACGTGTCACACGGTGAGTCAGGTGGCAAGCTAGATGACTGGCGAATTTACAGTATGTGATCAAAAGTATCTGGCTGCCCCCCAAAAAGGTGCAATGTGATGCCACCACTGCCAAGTACTCCAATCAGCGACCTCAGTAGTCATTAGAATGAGGCGATCCGCGGAACTCACGGACTCCGTACGTGGTCAGGTGATTGGGTGTCACTTGTGTCATACGTCTGTAATCGAGATTTCCACACCACACTCCTAAACATCTATAGGTCCACTGTTTCCGATGTAATAGTGAAGTGGAAACATGATGTAACACATACAGCACAAAAGTGTACAGGCAGATCTCGTCTGCTGACTGACAGAGACCGCCGACAGCTGAAGAGGGTCGTACTGTGTAATAGCCAGACATCTCTCCAGACCATCACACAGGAATTCCACACTGCGTCAAGATCCACTGCAAGTAGTATGAGCATCGTGCGACTCGCACTTGCAGTTTAGCGAAGCGTCAGTTAATATGCTGTCACCAAAACAACGCAGGACATACACCTCGTAAGAAGGATTAATGCATCAAACTTAGTTTTTACGTAATTATGTAAAATTAGGATTTAAAATAAATTGGTAGCTCTATTCTCTAACAATGATAGGTTTATGAAAGACGGATTCGTTTTCATGTTCTATACAGGGTGTTTCCGGAAGAGTGTCCAAAATTGTAACGAGAAATAGAGCGCGCTCCACTGAAAAATTTGAGGTAGGGAACCTGGGAACGGAGAAGCCAGCTTAAGGAGATATGGAAGAAAATTGGTCTACCTCTTTCAGTAGCATTACTGTTTTCCAGATTATTTACAACTAACATGCGTACAAGTTTATACGCACTGTGCTGTTTATGTACATGTAAATTCTTTATTTCCTGGAAGGCAACAAGATAACTATTAGTAGGAAGTCTACCTAGCCGTCTGAATGGTTTCCTGTACTTGAGGTTCGCGCAAGGAGTTGTACCTGCATTGTCGGAAAACGTACCTATGGCTGTTCGTGAGAGATACAACATGATGGTGCACCGCCTCACTTTGGTGTGGATGTCCGCAGCCATTTCTATGGTGTATCTCCTGGTCGCTGGATTGAAAGTGGAGGTCCTATTCCACGGTCTGCGAGGTCACCTGACCTGAATCCCCACGATCGTTCCCAGTGTGGATATCTAAAGTCATTTGTGTATGAGACCCCAGTGGATACGGACATAAAAATAGTTGCCAGTATTGAAGCTGCCTGTGATGTGATTGAAACACACCAGGAATATTTGTCACCGTGCGTTAGAATCATATTTGCCGATATCATTCTTGCATTGCGGTTGATGGCCGTCGGTTCTAGCACATTTTGGAAGATACAGTACAAATGGCACGCTCATTGTTTCAGTAATGGTATTTGATGTTAACTGTAACTAATGTAAGCAAAAAAGTACACAGTGATGTGGATTTATTCGTGTTATCTCCTTAAGCTGACTTCTTTGACTCTAGATTCGCTAACTCAAATTGTTCAGTGGAGCATCCTCTATTGTCCTGTCATACTTTTGCACGCTCTTAACGAAACACCGTGTATAGACAGTAATTATAACTTCGCTATCAGTCTTGGGGCACGGATGAGGGAAGAGATTAAGCCAAACAGAAGAGGGGTGTACCTAGCAATAATGAAACTATGTTGTTCCACAAAGGGCAGCTGCTGTTATCTTCTTTTATCTATTTAATTACTTACTTAGCGGTCCCACGATGTGATGACGCTGTAATCAAAATATTACTACTTATATTACATTAAAGGGGGCAACACACAATACTTTTTTTCTTTATAGAAATTTTTTGCGTCTTTTTTTATTTTTCATTTAATTTTTATCTAGTTCTCTTGCTGACTTCTTTCTTATTTTATAGATTACCATCGCCCCCCTTTTTGTCGGTCGTTATGAATGACTAAGAATTATTAGTAGCCTATATTATGTACGTTTACGTTACCTCTAATATAATCTACAATTGAAAACAATCTTTGAATCATATTTCTGTCTTTAATTCGAGCAACTTCAAATACACAGAATACTAAGATTTTTGGCAACGGATATCGAAGTAACCGAAGCATGGTTTGCATTTACACTCTTCTTGTGCGTGAAATATTTTGCGTCTTTTTTTATTTTTCATTTAATTTTTATCTAGTTCTCTTGCTGACTTCTTTCTTATTTTATAGATTACCATCGCCCCCCTTTTTGTCGGTCGTTATGAATGACTAAGAATTATTAGTAGCCTATATTATGTACGTTTACGTTACCTCTAATATAATCTACAATTGAAAACAATCTTTGAATCATATTTCTGTCTTTAATTCGAGCAACTTCAAATACACAGAATACTAAGATTTTTGGCAACGGATATCGAAGTAACCGAAGCATGGTTTGCATTTACACTCTTCTTGTGCGTGAAATATTTTCGCCAGGTAAGCTGCAGTTAGCCTGCCTCATTTCATTCACAAGTTTTTCCTCCGTTTGCATTTATTTTGTCCTCATTCATGTTTGTTGATATTGTACTAACGCTTGGGATGCAAAAATACATTAACTACTGCGTAGTTTGAGTAGGAAAAAGGATTAAAAAATCGAGATTTTTCTTATGGAATTTACAGACGGCAACCTTTCTCATCACCCGATAACAACTTCGACAGCAGTGAGCGTCGCGGCTGTAAGATAGACTGCGTGCTTCGTCGAGGCACTGTGCAGTACCAGCCTTCGCCGCCTGCCACCTCGGTCGTACCACTAGGCACGTGGTGAAGCTGTTGACACTGTGGGGCTGCCAGCGCTCACGTCTCGGTGATAACGAGCGTTGGCAGAGCGTGGTAGAAAACTCCCCGCCGACGAGTTCCACAGGACCTTCAGCAGATCAACATTAGCGGCACAACAGCTGCCTGGGGCGATAGAAGACGCTACTTTGGCATCACACTGGACAAATGCCTATCATGGCCACGACATACCCCTGACAACAGGGTAAACTCTTGTGTAAGATCCGCCGCCAGCTAGCCGGTGCTGAATCCACTCTGACGTTCCCACCACTCCTCGCCGTGATACCGTATATCGCACTACCCCAACCTGGACTCCAGTACGCTGCGGTGGTGTGAGGCAACGCCGCTTGAAAGCTGGTGAAGAGGCTCCAAACTCTGCAAAATTGAGAGCTAAATATAGCCCTACATGTGAATGGTGGCCCTCCTTCGGAGATCGTACACCAAATTGTCGGTGTCCAGCGACCCTGTAAACGCTGCTGCGAGACTACGTGATCTCCCTGCAGACAAAATGCAGGTCTCGCGAAACCCGAAGATTGAAGCTCTCGCACAAACTGGACAAATGGTTCAAATGGTTCTGAGCACTATGGGACTTAACATTTGAGGTCATAAGTCCCCTAGAACTTAGAACTACTTAAACCTAACTAACCTAAGGCATCACACACATCCATGCCCGAGGCAGGATTCGAACCTGCGACCGTAGCAGTCACGCGGTTCCAAACTGAAGCGCCTCGAACCACACGGCCACTCCTGCCGGCCAAACTGGACACTTCCTAGCATCAACGATATGACTGAACCCGTTCTTAGCAACTCCAACACAAGAAGATGGGTTACTTAGAGGACACAACAAACGGGAAGAGGAACAAGAATGAGGGAAATGGCCACAAGATTTGAGCTCCTCATCAACAGGGAACAGAAAATTCCCAATCAAGATTTATTTGTGTAGCAGTACATCGGGAGAACGGCTATCTGTGGGACGCGACGCCTGCAGCAACATCAACTCACTGTTCAGGTCATAGATGAGTCACCTGAGGCAAGTGACACGGCTCCCTTCCAGAGTGTCCGCCCAATTTGAATTATTTGATGACTCGCAGTCGGAAGGATAGTGGTTCAAATCCTCGCCCAGCGATCCAGATTTAGGTTTTTTTGTGGTTCTCCTAGCCCGCCCGGTTAGTCGTGCTGTCTAACGCAATGCTTTCCGGGAGGGAAGGCGTGCCGGCCAGTCTGTGAATGGTTTTTAAGGCGGTTTTCCATCTGCCTCAGCGAATGCGTACTTGTTCCCCTCATTCCACCTCCGTTACACTATGTCGGCGGTTGCTGCGCAAACACTATCTCCAAGTATGCGTACACCATAATTACTCTACCACGCAAACATTTGGGGTTACAGTCGTCTAGTGTGAGACGTTCGACGTTCACGGGTGGCGGGGGAGGGGGGGGGGGGGCGGGAGACTGGGAGGGGGAGATCCACTGGCGTCCAAACCGCTCAATAGCCCTGGGTTCGGTGTGGGGCAACGGTGGGGTGAGTGGACTGCTGTAACCTGTTCTGGAGTTGTGAACCACCGAGGGCGGGAACGAAGCCTCTCCCTCGTTTCTGGGTCCCCAGTTCCATACAATACAATGGTTCTCCCAATTCACGCAAGGCCAGAGCCAGGGTGGTATGTTGGAAGAGGATTTCCTTCTCCGTCCTTACTCGAATCGAACTTGTGCATCTGCCTCTACGACTTCATTGTCGACATGACGCTGGACCTCAAACTTCCATTATTTTTTATTTTTTATCCCCTTTTATTTACCTCTTAACATACTAGCTTTCTTCTGTTTACTTACAAGTGAACAAATCTTACATGTTATTGCATGAATTATGAAACTTCGTTCAAATTGTTTATTTTTTTTTTAGAGTTTTATTAGCGATTCCATACTGCTTCCATACTTAGTCTTACCTTATCATAGTCCTTAAAAAACATTAGGCAGGGTGATCGGGTGATAGGTGATCGGTACCCAGGTGTCATACATATACTGTGAACGTGATCTGCATCGAGTTGAGTTTACAGCAGGCTAGGCTGTAATTGCAGCACCCAAAACCTCGGTACCAGTTCAGACTAAAAACTGTTGCAAGGTACCGACGAATGCTGCAAACGCATGCAACTAACGCTACGTCCAGAAATTCGTGGGGTTCGGATGGTACCCAGGAAGGACGATGACTCTGTGGCAGCCAAGTCCAAAGGACATAACGTGAGAAGTGCACAGTTATACGGTTGCTCCGTTAGTGGGAGCCTACCACTCTACGAAGTACCCAACCAACTTCAGTTTCTTCTGAGTAGGATAGCATAAGACCACGCACTGCAGAGTCCCCTGTCGAGCTGAGAGATAGATATTTGACGGCGACGGTTCAGATGAAGGGAAACCCAGCACCAGCACCGCAGACGGACGTCTGTGGGTCAGTTGTGACTGTTTTGTGGACTGGTACTTGTACAGAAGTGGAATTCCTGCGGGGTGCAAGGCACGTCAGGCAGTTTTTCGCTCTCACATTCCTCGTCTTCACCAACTCACAAGCTGACAGTAACCAACCTAACTTGTAATACCTGATGATGGGAACGGAACCTCATTGTGATAACGACAAAATAAATTATTGTGAAGAAGTGCGGTTTTTTCCACCTTACAACATGTCGGGTGGTTGTAATTAAAGTTTCGCAACTTGATCAGGAGTAGAAGGAATATTGTTTACCGTATGAGTACCCAACTTTACGGGAAACATGTTCAGACTGTGGGCTGCAGGATTTGCGTTCTCAGTAGTGTTAGTTACATGAGTGTCTTCCCCCTGAGTGGTCAGCGCGACAGAATGTCAATCTTAAGGGCCCGGGTTCGATTCCCTGCTGGGTCGGAGATCTTCTCAACTCCCCATCGACGCGTAAGTTACCGAAGTGGCGTCAAGTTGAAAGACTTTCACCCGGCGAACGGTCTACGCGACGGGAGGCCCTAGTCACACGACATTTACATTTGGTGCCATGAGTTGCCATTAGGCGCCAATACTGGTATGGCGACGTGGGGTTGCAACACAGGCATGAATACGTTGCACACAATTAACATGGGTCTGGACAAGATGAACAGGGCTTTTCTAATTATGCTGTTATAGCAAAAACAAAAAATAAATAGTGTTGCTGCTCTTAGCGAGTATCGATACATTAAAAAAATATTGAGAGATCCTCTTTCCGGATAGGAACTGAAGAGCATCGTTAAGAATCTAGAATTAACTGGAGGCTTAGGAATTGCTCCTGGAAGCCACAAATTTTTGAAGAATGCTGGTAGCAGTGTGCGATCTTCAAGCACTACACGAGCTGTGTCAAGACAGCTGAAGTTAGCATGACCCACTGTTCAGAAAGCGCTCCGAACAGTCGTGAAATCGTATCTACCATGAGGTTCTAGACCGTCGTGGATGTAGGTGGTCGTCACATTGATCGACGTTTTGTAACCTGAAACACGAAAATGTTACGAAGTTATGGTTCAAATGGCTCTGAGCTCTATAGGAGTTAACATCTGAGGTCATGAGTCCCCTAGACTTATAGCTACTTACACCTAACTAACCTAACGACATCACACACATCCATGACCGAGGCAGTATTCGAACCTGCGACCGTAGCAACCGCTTGGTTCCGGACTGAAGTGCCTAGAACCGCTCGGCCACCGCGGCCGGCGGTACGCAGTTAACAAATGTTAAACCCTCATGTAGAAATTAAAACGTGTTTCCTTCATTAATTTACTTGTTACTTCTCTTCCGCATGTTCTTATAAATGTTTCTACAGAATTTCATTGTCCTACAATCTATCGTTTATCATGTGGGCCTTCACAAGGAGTGAGTTTCATTATAACTGTCCTGTATATTAAAACCAATTAATATATCGAATAAAAACTGCCACCAGTTGCGGAAGATAGTAGTCAAAAGCTCTTGACTTAGGTTTCAATCCACTTAATGGGCCATCATGATGTGTCACCAACAGACTTAACCATAGTTAAAATTGACAAACAGTAAAAACAGCCATCATGATCAGCATGTAAAACGAAATAAGGCTTCTGAAGGAAGCCAATTCATATGGGTTGAAACAGGTCAAGAGCTCTGGAATACTACCTTCCTGCTGCAGCCATGCTTAAGATTTTAATGTAATTCCTAGAAACGCAAGTCGTAAATTACTGCAAGCTATGCGACACGACTAGACAGGTTGGCTCAAATGGCTCTGAGTACTATGGGACTTAACTTCTGAGGTCATCAGTCTCCTAGAACTTAGAAGTACTTAAACCTAACTAACCTAAGGATATCACACACATCCACGCCCGAGGCAGGATTCGAACCTGCGACCGTAGGGCTGGACAGGAAACAAAAACAAATTCGCTCCTCCCACGAAGACCTCCGGCCCCCGGAGGATCATTTCTGCGCAGAAATGTCGCTCCGTGCAAGTGGTTGAACAACTCCGGAGGCATGTACAGACGCGTGCGGAAGGCCACGGCACCTCCACATTCGGTAACTCGCACGTGTATCGGCAATCCCACTCACACCCCACAAACAAACACCCACACATAAGCACACACACACACACACACACACACACACACACACACACACGCACACGCACGCAAGTTTTCTCGCGGCGGAGGCGCAGCCGCGCCCCCAGAGCAGAGCTAGGAGCGCCCCTGCCCTCGCCCCCAGCCGTGCCTTTGATGTCACCGCGCCGTGTTTACGCGGCCCGGCCGGCGCTCTGCGACCCGAGCTCAGGCAGGCTCAGGCCGGTCCAGTCCACTCTAGGCGGTTTCCAGAGAGCTGCGCTGGAGGCGGGCAGGGCCGCACTTTGAGCCGGCGCCGCGCAGCTCGTCCCACTTGTGGACACGCCAGGTGGGTCGTTCCTGCGACGGTCGCCACTCGCTCGCCGTCGTCTTGCGCTTCCCAAACAACAGCCCTGGCTGACCCCTCCACGCGTGAGCTGCCGTCGAGCAAGCGCTTCCCTTCTTGGTTGGAAGGTACGGTAATAATTCGGTAAAACGGAATCATTACGTGATCATTTTGCTGTCTGTCTGTTTGTTATGGCCCCGTTTTCCCACAAAAGGGCAGAGATGTCAAGTCGAAATTTGCTTCAAATACTAAGGTCTACAATCCCTTGCCAGCATAAAACCTTTAAGCTTCTAAGTTAACGCAGTCGAAGGATGAAGCGATTATGTCACATATTTTAATACTCGGAAATTCACTGAACAAAACCTAACGGGTATTTCCCTTTCACTTATAATCATGAAATTTGACAAGAAACAAGGTTTCACAGCACAATTAAAGGAAAAAAAGCCGGAAAATACTTTTTTTTATATGTTCTCCAGCTTCTGTCAGTCCGTTAAGACTGCTCTATTGTGATCGAGGGCTTTGGAGGCGTATTTCTACAATTCCTGAAACGCAATAACGGGTAGAGGTAAAAAGTTGAAATTGATGTCCAATACATTCGGTCTACAGCCGGTTGGTGTTGAAAAAAAAAAATGAACCCTCCAAGAAATTCAATAAAAAGGTACGGTCACTTACGTCATATACATTGGTGTACAAAATTAAAACTAGAACCGGAAATTTTGCTAGGTTGCGTCTATTTTGCCACAAAACAGTGTAAACAGGTGATAGTAAAGCACAAACAATATAAAGAACACAGATCGTAAACAACTGTAACTTGCATAACGGTAGACAAAAATGTTCTTCGTTTCTTCCAAACTAACGGATTTGCACACGCATTCCGACAACCGATTAATGTGCTGAGCATGGGTTGTGACCACTTGTGGCATCATCAATACAGGGCTGACAACGACAGGGTATGTTATGAATGATGTCATCAATTTCATGTTAAGGCAATAACGGCCATTATTCCTGCAGCGCTGCTCGCAATTCTTGGAGAGTAGTTGGTCGATGTTGACGTGATCCAGCCCGTCTCCCTAGTGCATTCCAGACATGCTTTATGGGATTAAAATCAGAAGAGCGAGCACGCCACATCACGCATGCAGTATCTTCCATTTTGAAGAAAACATCAACCACCCGTACTCTATGAGGTCGAGCATTATCGTCCATCAGTACGAAATCTGTGTCCACACCAACTCGCAATAACCGCACGTTTCGTCCATAGATCTCGTCCCGATATCTGACTGCAGTTAAACCTTGCTGATTTACCCGTACACTTTCATGAAGAGGTGTTCCAGTGGTCAACACAATCCTTTCCCACACCATTAAGGATCCCCATCGATATCGGTCTCTTTCCAGAATGTTTGAATTCCGTAAGCGTGTTCGAGATACGCACCAGACGCGAATGCGCCGAGAATTATTCTCCAGACGAATTCGGAACTCTGTTGCGAACACAACACTGACCCACTGTTCGATCGTCCAGGTGGTATGATGACGACTCCACTATGGACGTTTCCTTCTGTGAAGACGCATCAGAGGTACACATACAGAAGGTCTCCGACAGTAAAGGCTACTGTGCGAAGCCTTCTGTACGCCGTTTGTCCCCATACAACACGTCCAGTGGGTGCTGCGAGATCAGATGCCAGTTGCCGTGCAGTACAAAGGCGGTACCGCCACGCCCTTCGACCAAATAACTCTTTTTGATATCACACGTGATCGGCCCGGCCCTGGAGTTGCGGATACTGTTTCGGTCCCTACAAATTGTCGCCACACCCGAGGAAAAACAGAACGATTCACAGTAACCCTTTGGGTCATATGCGTCTGCGACTCTCCTGCTTCCATTCATCTTATGGCCCTCAACCAAAGTCTCTACTAGGCGTCTTCTCTGTGCCATACTGCACCGTCTGTGACTGTGTACACAATGACTTTGAATGTGGGCCTACCCGGCAAACACTACCCCCTTTGACAGGTGCCCTGTCGTCATCGTCGAAGTGATTTTCCGTAAACCGTAATGTCATCTTCCGTCCAGAAAGCGATTATATCGATGTCTGTTAACATTTTGTATGATTATACACTTTATTATACTCATTACGGGGAAACAGTGGTTTGTTGGTTTAATATTGGACTCCAGTGTATTTTAGAGGTAAAGCGCGTGTCTGGGAACTGACAGGTCGCGGAACCCCTTCCCGCGTTCGTATAACTGGGGTAGGTTAGCGACACGCAAGTCTCCCAGAATTGGTCACCCAGTGAAAGGCGTGTGCCACCCAGCACGCCACACGAAATTATTATTATTGTCTAGCGACTCGTTTTAATTAAAGCACAGTTATTCACGGAGGTAAATTGTGAGCTGTAATTATATATGGCGGTGGGACTTGGCAAATATTCTAATCCGTTAATACAAGATCAATTTACACTGGAAAAATTACTTCCAATTTTTACCACCAGATGCAAATCTAGCTCTGTGAATGCAAAGAAGACGTACAATGTGGGTCAAATAAAAGTGGTGGATACGATAGGACTTCAATGTATGCAGGTAGTCACACCCCTACAGTTGCTTCCAATAGGACGGAGCAACTGTCCATACAGCCGGCCGAATCTTGGAACACACTCACACAGCCTTCACGCCTGACAGAGTCGTTAGCAGTGGTCAGTGTGGTCTCAGCCCTTGCTGGCCACCCATTTCACCTCATCTCTGAATGTGCGACTACTTCGTGTGGGAAGCCTTCAAGTCTAAGATGTATCGCTACAACCCTCAAGAACTTCAGCAGAATATTTAGGATGAGACTGCAGCAATTCAAGCAGTCGAGCATCGATCCGCCTTCAGCAACTTGCCGACGGGGGTCAAAATATTCCAAAAAACGAATGGTGGTCACTTCCAACATCTGCTACAGTCAGCGTGTCCTTTCCTCAGCTGTGTTTCCTCGTTTCCTGTTCCCAGGGCCACTTTTATTTGCCGCACCCTGTATGAAAATTTTTTCCATATGTAGTGGATTAAGAATGGAATGTGGGCAGAAAAGGTCAAACAAGTGACAAATGCACAATGTTGATTTCAAATTAACTGTCGCTCACACAGTTTGTTCAATATGAGCACCGGAGACGACGACGAGGTTCTCTACAGTGCCAGATTTGCTCCTGGTGCTCAAAATTCGAACTAAAAATCGTAAATCAGTTCCGCGATAATTCATTAGCGTGTCTACCAAGTTTCTCTGCTATACTGTAACTACAGCTACCACTGGACCTCACTGGCTACGTGCATTTTAATTATAACAGCCCGGTATGTACACAAGTTTGTATGGAATCCTCAGAGCCCGAGTCCTATGCGCACATGGGCGTCTCCCTTCCCTTTCTGCTCCCCTGCAGCGAGACGACTGCACAGTAGATCCTGTCACGTACTCGCAAAGTTGCCAGAAGGGAAGTGAGAAAGTGTAACTCAATACGTTGGCTCCCAGAACAACTGCCGCCTGGGACAGTTGAAGGAAGTTAGAGGAGCGGCTGCTATTACTGACCGGCCGGAAGTATGGGCCATTTCCTGTCTCTCGGGTTTGCCGTTAGACATCCAACGCACGCAGTGCTTGCAATTAAGCGCACCTGCTAGAACTTGGGTGATGTACCTGTTGAGATTGCGCCACAAATAAAATTTTATCCGCCTTTGAGTGGCGAAGCAGGTGAACGGTGTATTTTTCAGCTTCGATTTATACTGTTCAAGGTAAAAACCAGTATTATGATACTAGTCGGATGTATGCGACAGCATGCGTAAATAGTACGTTTCAAAACACCGTGCAGAAAAACAGGATTTCCCGGTGCTCATAACTCGGGTTCTGTTGGTGATACAAAGGTTCGAACAAGCATTTGGTATAGGTCTTGGGCTAGGGACCATTTATAAAAGCACCAAAAGAATCGTGCTCGGTGTCAATTTCCTACATTAGAAGTCTGAATATTACATACTTCCTTCTGCTTAGGCAAATGCAGCAAATCGGTTGGTTCTTTTTACATTTGTTGTGGTCAGCGATGGATTTGACGAGACCTACGGAAGCGCCATTAGTTCATGGGCGGTTCCTCAACAAAAAGGTTGTTTTTCTTCACTAAATTTTCGCCATTACCAGCGGACCAATCCTAAGCTCAGGATTCCAAAACAGCTGTGCACAGAAAATGCCTGAAATTTTTTCATAAACATTGTTCACGAACAACTTTGAAAAATTTCTTAACGACCTTGTCCGTTTCCACGAGACAAGGTTCGAAACTACACATAGAATCCGGTATGAGAGGAAACCTAAATAAATAACCGCAGCAAACTGCTCATATTTTAACAGTATATTCTATAGGCTTTTATCTAGAAGAGCAATCTCCCTGTTTTCAAAAATCTTTATCCGTTGTCGACAAACACGCCAAAATATAGTTCTTTGGGTATCAAAACCAAGCCGCGGATTCCAAAATGGCTATGCACAAAAAATGGCTGTAATTTTTAGGATGTATTCCTAAGACCTCGATCTCGAACAGCTTTGAAAATAGTCCTCATATCCTCATCTGTTTCCAACATACAGAGGCTCAAATTTACTTTACTTGTAACTGTAAAATACGCAGATAAAATCCGGTGTCAGCCGAAAACGAAGATTATAATGTGACGTAGTACGTACAAATATGGCAGAAAGTCTGTCCGTTATCATCTGGAACCCCATGCTGTAGTATTGAATAATAAGCAATGCTATTTTGCACGTAAAATCCAGTGAGAGGTGTAAAATTATTTTCGCGTTATTCTAATTTCACTTGAGTAAAGTATCTAAATTTTATAGACCGATACATTTCTTTCCATATGAGTTGGATGACCTGCTGCCGTAAAATTATTGGGAAATTTTTTAAAGGCGCTGAGGAAGGCAGAGTGAGAAAGCTGATACCCACTTTTCAGACAGAGTCTTTTAAATAAACACCAACATTTTTGCAATATTTGTGTTCTAATAGGAGAATTTTAGACTGGTATTTAATATTTAAGTAGCTTAATGTATATTGTAGCTTAACACATTCAATTCCGCTGAATATTTTGTTCCCCCTTGTTTCAATGTGCAATGTCAGGCGGGCAGTAAAGGCCATACCGAAGTCGTGAGGTGTTTTTAGGGTACGATGCCAGGATTCAGGGAGAAGTCCTCCAGTGAGGATTGAGGGGAGTAGCCCGAGGATGCTACGAAGCGAGCGGTTCCAAGTGTTTCGGAAGAGGGAATGACCGAAAGAGCTGCCACCGGTCGTTTTGATGTCCCTAGAACTACACTGCAAAGGAGGTTGAAATAAGTTGTATGGCATCACGAGACATCTGCGACACTTCGGCTAGTGTTATTCAAACCATCAGTGATTGTGGGGATTCTTTTTTTTTTTTTTTTTTGTTTTTTTTTTGAAGAAAACTGTGTGAAGTGTGAATGTTGTGAGTGTCGGGTACATAAACTACGTGAAGACCCAGTAGATTCATTGCATTACAACGAACACAGTTTTTTTTTTCAGCTTCGAAATGTAGGTTCAGTTCAGCTTACTAGTTTAAAGTGAAAGAATCGAAATATTATGTTCTGTAATAAGTTTTACGTTTCTGTTGTCAGTTTTTACTTTAATTTCCTTAATTTATTTGTAATACTGTACTTGTACTTTTGATACATAAAGAGACTACAGTAATTTTTGAAACACAAAATCATATTTTTTTCGGTACAAAAGTATCTATTGTTTTGTGGCCCCTGCTAACTGACACTTTTATTAACAGTTTGAAGTGGTACATACACATACATAAAAACAAATGTTCAAATAAACGTTCATTTCAAAACAATAACAAAAGTTTTATACCAGCTTTGGCTTAAGTGGCTCACACGGTCTGCCGCTCACCTAATACGAGCAGTTCTCTAGCCTCTCGAGAAAGTATTAAGCAGGTGACCACTACAGAATTTTTGGCAGACGCATGCAGACCAACTTGGATGCTACTGGAGGTTTCCACTCCTTTCATTCCAGAGTATCCAAAGCGCGAAAGTGATACAGTGATCGTTTAAGTATTGTCCGCCTGGGTAAGGACAGAGAGTTGTTGTCACAGTGCTGGGTTATTACCTTTCAATCGTCGTATAGTAAGTCATACGTTTAGAGGCAGTCATTCCTCAGAAGTCAGAAAAATTTTAGAGATAACAGCCACCTGAAAGGCAACAAGCTACCGAAATCAGTCTTGCCACTCTTTCATTCCGTCTACCTACAGGATGATAATTATTGAACTAAATGGGACAGAAAACTTAAGTTAGTTACAAGCTACGACATGCACACACTTTATTCAATATGTAAACGTCACTACACATATTCGGGTTTAGATTATGACGTGTCCGATACGCTAGCCATCATTGGATGTGGCGCAGACGAATAGCGAAATTCTGCATGAACCGTTGAAGTGTCGGAAAATCAATGTTGTCGATGACTTCCTGAATGGCAATGGCAATGGCAATGGCAATGGTTTTGGAGTTACTGCTGTACATCTTATCTGTAATACAGCCCCCACAGAAAAGAGTCGCATGTCTTCAGATTCGGTGCATATGACGGCGAATCGAGGCCCATACCAGCGCCCAGAATGCGGTCCGAAAAGTGGTCCTCCAGAACGTCGAACACTGTCCTGTGGTCGAACTCCATTTTGCATGAACCACATCTTGTCGAAATCAGTGTCACTTTGGATAATGGGGATGAAATCATCTTCCAAAACCTTCAGGCAGCCTTCGGTAGTCATAGCGCCATCAAGGAATATCGCACCCATTATTCCGTGACTGGATATTGCTCACCACACGGTCAGCCGTTAAGGGTGAAGAGACTTCTCGACCGCGAAATGCGGATTCTCAGTTCCCCAAAACACCAGTTTTGCTTATTGACGGACCCATCCAAATGAAAGTGGGTTTCGTCGCTAAGCTAAACCACACATACGTATACTAATTTCCATCATGCCCCGCGGCCACCGTTCCATATCGAACGTCCTAACGCAAGCCGTTCGGAAACTATGTCCATTTTATTTCACGTAGTTCAAAAATTGTTACCCAATCAGCACTCGATTGTGGAACAGTCTCGGACATTGGTCAGCTACATCTGTTTCAATACACTACAGGTAGCACAACAACAACAACAACAACAACAACAGCAACAAAAACAACAACAACAATAATAATAATTCCATGTAGCTCACGGGTCCGATGCAACTCCAATTGAACGCTACTTGGACAACTTGCGTGTCCCTAACCTACCTACCGAGCGAGGTGGCGCAGTGGTAGCACACTGGAATCGCATTCGGGAGGACGACGGTTCAATCCCGTCTCCAGCCATCCTGATTTAGGTTTTCCGTGATTTCCCTAAATCGTTTCAGGCAAATGCCGGGATGGTTCCTTTGAAAGGGCACGGCCGATTTCCTTCCCAATCCTTCCCTAACCCGAGCTTGCGCTCCGTCTCTAATGACCTCGTTGTCGACGGGACGTTAAACACTAACCACCACCACCACCTAACCTACCTCAGTGATTCTAAGTGTGCGAAGGGGCCCACAGTTTAACGTGAATTGGAACCGCGTGTCGTTGCTGGTACATCTTCTCGTTGTTGATATGTTATAGCTATATTAAAGGCAGAGTGAAAATTCTAGACTTCCATTCTGCGACCATTCGTTTTCCAGGCACATGCTTTAACCCTAGACGACTACACGGGAGATAAGAGTCAGCTGCAGACAACTATACGGTTCAAATGGCTCTGAGCACTATGGGACTATCTGTGGTCATCAGTCGCCTAGGCTTAGAACTACTTAAACCTAAGGACATCACACACATCCATGCCCGAGGCAGGATTCGAACCTGCGACAGTAGCAGTCGCGCCGTTCCGAAATGAAACGCCTGGAACCGCTCGGAAACAGCAGCCGGCTGATAATTACAGGAAGGGCGCTCCGAAGTAGAAAATGGTTTGAGAAGATGACTGTGTTATGTGCTGGTCTAGAGAGTACTTTACCTTGTTGAGAACGACTATTTCTGCTGTCCTACTCAGATAGCAGCCCAAGAATTAACGATGAGTAAAGTGAGCACACTTACTGGGAGGGTGACAGAACACACGCAGTTTGTTGTGGTCGTTTCTGCGCTTATCGGCACATAGCCCTGATGATTGCTCGTAGGAGGAAGTGATATGGTCGCAATAGCGAACGCCACAAACGTGCAACACACAATCATTGACCGACCGAGGTGGCGCAGTGGTTATCACACTGGACTCGCATTCGGGTGGACGACAGTTCAAATCCGCGTCCGGCCATGCTAATTTAGGTTTCCCGTGATTCACCTAAATCGCTTCAAGCAAATGCCGGGATAGTTCCTTTGAAAGGGCACGGCCGATTTCCTTCCCCAACCTTCCCTCATCCTATTGGACCGATGACCTCGCTGTCTGATCCCCTCTCCCATATCAACCAACCAAACACAACCACTCAACGCCATTTCAGCTGGCATTAGCTCTCATAACAGAGCGAAGAACAGAATCAGCCAAAATGAAATATGTTTATACTGCAAGTTTATTTTTAACTGGATTGGGTACACATTTTTTTATATATTTCTCTATAAACGAAGCGACGCTCACACCTCCTTACGAATTTGCACTTACTGCAATAGTGTATTCAGTTCAGTCAAGTGATGTTTCAGCATTATCCTCCAAGTTCCTCGCAGAAAAAGAAAATCTTATGACTGTACCGTGTAGGGTTGCAGATGGTAGAGACTTTCTGCAATGATGGGTGGTAAATATATTTCTTGAGTTTTGGTTGTGGTGAATTTCTACGTTCGCCATTACGTGATGCAGTTCCGCTTGATCCTTAGCTTTAGTGTTCAATATAAGCGCCGCTTGTTTCTCGAATGAGTGGCATACGTTCATTTAGGTTGGAGGCAGTATTAACACATTTTATTGGAAGGACTCTATATCCTACAAAGACAGACAGCGGCATTCGATCGCGATTAAAAGAAAATGATAACGCATACGTGTGTCCCGAAACTGCGTAAGGCAGTTTGAAGATCATGCGTGTGGCCCGCTACAACGTAATGCAGTTCACAGGGCACAGGAGAACAAGAACTGGCGGTGCAGCTTCTTCGAAGTGCAGAGCGGATGCGTTATGTGTGACCACGTTTTTAGAGGTAGGGAGACCACCGACACTGTGTCATTCTATTAAACTCTGTTTGGAATTACTTTACGATTGACAGCTATGACAGAAGTAATTGTGTGGGACGCACGAAGAAGGCACGCCAAGAATACAGCCCATCCCACGAGAACTGCTGTGTAGCCGCAGCAAGCACATATTATTACCAGGCCTTCACCCCCAACACTATTTCACGACTTGCCGCTTGCTCTGCGCTACATGTTCAGGCAGCTCGTTGTCCTGTCGGATGTCTCGTTTCGAGCTGACATTTTGTACGTTTTCATTTCTTACAGTCGCGAGGTTAAGAATTCATTTGTTATTATTACTCTCTCTTGTGTGACATTAAACAGTGTGAGAGGTAAATGAGTCAAATGTTACTCCATGGGAATGTTCTAGGTCACTCTCTCCGCCAGGAATGGTTCGCATGTCAAATCCGTACAAAGTCAGTAACTATTATTGATCATACTCGCGTACATTCTGTGTTGTTGATGATGAAACGCCTGCCATGACAAAGCGAAAATAGGAGATGACTCGACTACATAGACAAAACGTCAGAATAACTGACACATTGAAAAAGGTGGTGGAGATTATGGATTTAATATCCCTCCATGAAAAGCAGTAAGAAAACCGTCAGTTACAAGCACGCCATCATCATAGAAGCGTTGCGTTTATTTAAAGAAAAATTCTTCGGTTTAGGTAATTACACCTCGATAAATAACGACAGTGACATGGTCAGTAAAAGCATTAGTGATTATCGATGGCAGAAATGACAGTTTTTCTGTTCTCATGGCGAAATAGATGCACAGACTGATTCAGCTGAATGTCCGCTGGGTGCGGTTGAAGTAATTATCTGCACAGAAAAATTAGACTATCGTAAGTTATGACTAATAATAAGAAGGCTGTTTCCAGCATTTCAGGAATTCAGTCTCAATCGCGTAAAAGAAATCCCTCTCACTATTTGTATTATAATTGTTGCAGTGCTGAGATAGTGTATTGTGTTAGCACTATACTTCTTCTTATTCAGCTTGATAAGTTTCTTCATCTTGATTACGAGGCGTAGCATTTTAGCTACGCTGCAGTTAAGTACAAAGTTTGATCACAAAGAAACAGGTAGATTATAAACGTAACACTCTGACTTGCTCAACGTAACCAAACGGCCAACCACTTGGGTTTTAATGCAGGAGCGCAGCGAAATGAATCACATTTGAGTCAAATTATCTGCTGCAGAGATCCGCAACAGCGTTCTGGTTTGCAGCAGTTGAAAATATGGTGTATGCTTGAGACATCGTTTCTAGTGCGTCGAAATTTCTACACCGGTGTCCAAAATTAAAGCAACAAACTAAAATTATGCAAAGTTGAGTTTATTTTGAAACAAAGCTGAATAAACACGTGATAGCAAAGTAATAACAATGTAAAGAAAACACATTGTAAGTAGGCTGTTTAGGTTTTTTTATTGGTAACGCCACCTCTGTATGAAAATCACTGGCTGTGCTGTGTGCAGTCTGTGGCTGCTTTGTATTGTTGTAATACTCGCCATTGTAGTGTTAGGCAGCTGGCTGTGAACAGCGCGTAGCGTTGCGCAGTTGGAGGTGAGCCACCAGCAGTGGTGGATGTGGGGAGAGAGATGGCGGAGTTTTGTAATTTGTCATGAACTGCTAGATATATGATGATATTAAGGTAAATACATTGTTTGTTCTCTATTAATATCTTTCATTTGCTAACTATCCCTATCAGTAGTTAGTGCCTTCCGTAGTTTGAATCTTTTATTTAGCTGGCAGTAGTGGCGCTCGCGGTATTGCAGTAGTTCGAGTAATGAAGATTTTTGTGAGGTAAGTGATTTCTGAAAGGTATAGTTTAATGTTACTCAGGGACATTCTTCTGCAGGGATCTTTGATAGTCAGATTGCGTTGCGCTAAAAATATTGTGTGTCAGGTTAAGCACAGTCTTGTACAATTGTTCAAAGTATGTAAGTAGGCTGTTTAGGTTTTTTTATTGGCAACGCCACCTCTGTATGAAAATCACTAAGTAGGCTGTTTAGGTTTTTTTATTGGTAACGCCACCTCTGTATGAAAATCACTGGCTGTGCTGTGTGCAGTCTGTGGCTGCTTTGCAGTGTTGTAATACTCGCCATTGTAGTGTTAGGCAGCTGGCTGTGAACAGCGCGTAGCGTTGCGCAGTTGGAGGTGAGCCGCCAGCAATGGTGGATGTGGGGAGAGAGATGGCGGAGTTTTGTAATTTGTCATGAACTGCTCGATATATGAGGATATTAAGGTAAATACATTGTTTGTTCTCTATTAATATCTTTCATTTGCTAACTATCCCTATCAGTAGTTAGTGCCTTCCGTAGTTTGAATCTTTTATTTAGCTGGCAGTAGTGGCGCTCGCGGTATTGCAGTAGTTCGAGTAATGAAGATTTTTGTGAGGTAAGTGATTTCTGAAAGGTATAGTTTAATGTTACTCAGGGACATTCTTTTGCAGGGATCTTTGATAGTCAGATTGCGTTGCTCTAAAAACATTGTGTGTCAGGTTAAGCACAGTCTTGTACAATTGTTCAAAGGGGACTTTTCAACATTATAAACAACAGCAACATACATAACGGTAGGCAAAAATGTTCTTCGTTTCTTCACCCTTCACAGATTTGCACACACGTTACGACAATTAGTTAATCTGCTCAGTATGTGGTGCGACCACTTGTGGCAGCAATACAGACCTGACAACGACGGGGTATGCTGTGATGATGTCACCAATTTTATTATAAGGCAATAACGCCCATTCTTTCAACAGAACTGCTCGCAAGCCTTGGAAATGGCTGACGAATTCTGACTGATGCAACCCGCCTCTCTAGCGCATCCCTAACATGCTCTATGGAATTCAAATCGGGAGAGTGAGCAGGCGACACCATCATGCTGTATCTTCCGTTTCCAAGAGAACATCTACCACCCGTGCTGTATTAGGTCTAGCATTATCGTCCATCAGTACGAAATCTGAGCGTGGAGCACCACGCAACAACTGCAAATTAGGTCCCAAGATGTCGTCACGATACCTTGCCGATTCACCTGTGCAATTTCATGAAGAGGTGTTAGAGTGGTAAACAAAATTCCTGCCACGCCATTACGGATCTTACTCGATATGGACCTCTTTCCACAGTGTTTTGGTGTTGAAATGGTAATCCACGTAGCCTCCAGAAGCGAACCCGTCGCGAGTCACTCTCCAGATCAAATCAGGACTCATTTGTGAAAAGGACTTTGGCCCAAAGTTCGGCAGTCCAGGTAGCATGTTGACGACTCTACTCTAGACTTTCCCGTCTGTGAGGACGCATTAGAGGTACACATACAGTAGGTCTCTGACTACTCTGAAAAGGCTTCTGTATACCCTTTGCCTCGACACAACTCGTCCAGTGGATGCTGAGATCAGCTGCTGTGCAATACTAAGGCGGTGCTGTCGTCGTCTTACAGCCAAATAACGGTCTTCTCTTTCTGATGGCACAAGTCGTCGGCCCTGCCCTGGTTTCGGAAACAACTGCTGCCACATGCAAGAAACAACAGAACAATTCACATGAAGCCACTGGGCCACATCAGTTTGCGACTATTCTGCTTCCATTCTTCCTATGGCCCTCAGCCGCAGAGAGTCTGGTAGGCGTCTTCCCTGTGCTATACTGCACCGTTTGTGACTGTGTGCACAGGGATTGTGGATGTGGGAATACCCGGCAAACAAGGCTCCGTTTGATAGGTGCCCTGACGTCATCACTGGTGTCGTTGCCCGTTGACTGTAATGCCATCTTCCGTTCAGAATACAATCGTACTTACAGTTGTTGGCTGTTTCTGTGATTATATCGTGAATGAGACACGGGACAGAGAAATAGCGGTTTGTTGCTTTAATTTTGGACAGCAGTGTATACCGTCGTCTGAAAATGTATTATCGTAAATTTTCGTCTCAAAAATTTGTTGCCGCTAATAAAACTAAAATGGAAACATAGTGCACAGTCGTCTGTTCTATCTTTGTACATCGAGTAGTTTGCCAGTCCGAGCGAGTTGACTGGAACATGAAGTGACCTCCACTTATCCTGACGAAGTGTCAGTCCCAAAGTGTTTCCGGACGGACGGCAGACACGCGTACTGAGCGCCAGGCAAGGAACATCAGCCGCGTCCACTGTCTCTGTGTCTTCTTGGTGGGGCAGGTTTCTGCCCAGACCCCCTCAACCCCTCCCATATCCCTTTTATTTCGTGAAGGCAGAGGCAGGCGCTGTGCTGCGTGGCGCTCAGCTCGACGGACCGGAACCCTTCCAGCCTGGAGCCTGGAGACGCTACTTGCTGTCCAGCGCCGGAGACCGCTGCCCGTCCGTCGCTCTCAGAACAGAAGACGACGCTACAGAGATAGCTCTCCTTGACCGCAGACTGCGAGAAAGGAAATTCGACGAAAATTCACGCATGACGTAAGCTGCAATTTCTTTTCTCAGCAGTTCTGAAACGTGTGTTCGTCACTGCCTCTGAGAAATCCCTCACACAATCCGAACGACAAGCACTTGAAAAAAAAAAAAAAAAAAAAGAAAAGGAGAGAGAGAGAGAGAGAGAAGAAGGGACGGAGAGAGAGAAGGAGGAAAAAAAATGGTTCAAATGGATCTAAGCACTATGGGACTCAACTGCTGTGGTCATAAGTCCCCTAGAACTTAGAACCAATTAAACATAACTAAGGACATCACACACATCCATGCCCGAGGCAGGATTCGAATCTGCGACCGTAGCGGTCGTGCGGTTCCAGACTGTAGCGCCTTTAACCGCTCGGCCAATCCGGCCGGCAGAAGGAGAAAGAGAGAAAGAAAGAAACCTGGGAAGCCAACACTTTCTGTCTTACCATAACTTTTCGCTTTCCTATGAGGCCTGATTCATTAAAGAAAACTATAACCATTACCGAAATTCGCTCATTCTCGCGCATATTGTCGTTGTAAAATGTTGTACGTATCTTCACTGTAAATTCCAATCCACTCTGGCCGTTACGACGTAGCACCGTCATGACAGGGTACATTTATACCGTCTGTCATGTCAGGCAACGTCATGTCGATTGCCTTAGGCCATTACGGTGCAGTGAAATTGAGGTTATGAGGTACCATCTCTGATACAAAAAGTCGTATTGTGGTATCGCAATTGCGGAACTAACAAATACAAAATTTATTAATGGCCAAAGCAAACTTTAGAACTTATGTTCTTGATCAGTTCTGTACAGCCATTTGCTGAGAATTAAGCAACATTTCAAAATATCGACTTTTATTTGCTATTCAAAATACATACTGTAAATCGACATTTATTCTGTACTTAAAGTACACTGACGGAAAAATCCATAATACCGAAAAATAATTAATGACAGTAATGAAATCTAGGGAATACATTTGTCAGGTAACATATTTAAGTGACTAACGGTGTAAGATTGATGGTTAATGTTAGTGCTAGATAAGCCTTTGCAAATCTCAAATGCTGATACCCTAATAACCGGTTTAATCACCAGAATGTTGAATGAAAGCATGCAAACGTGGATGCATTGTGTTGTACAGGTGCCGGATGTCAGAGTCTGGCACGGAGTTCTACGCCTGTTGCACTTGATCTTTCAATACAAGGACGCGTCATGCCGTTCGTGGATGACGCTGGAGTTGACTTCCTATGATTTCTCCGAGTTGTAGCGGTAGGTTGTTCCATGGTGGTACCTACTGTTGCCAGGTTTGCTGTTGCAGATGGTCGTCCCTCGCGGTAGTTTCAAGTGGTCGTCCGGAGCCCGGTCTTCTTGCGACCGTACATTCCCGTGACCACCGCTACCAGCAATCATGTACAGTGGTTACATTTCTGTCAAGTCTCTCTGCAGTACTGCAGAAAGAACATCGAGCTTCTCGTAGCCCTGTTACAACACCTCGATCAAACTCAGTGATATATTGATAATGTAGTCTTTGTCGACTTTAAGGAATTCTTGACTTACATCAACTCATAACGTCCAATGCCAAAGGTGTCCATGACCGCCACAGCGTATGTTTAAAGCAAGTACAATCCGCGTCCTCGCAGAGGCGTTATAGCACCACTCTTATGCGACTGCCGCGAAACATACGTAGACATATTTCAGGTCTAGAAAGACACCTAACAACGTATGTCGCAAAACTCCTTCTTGGTGTTCCTTTTTTTTTCGTCAATGTGTATACTAGGTCGTTATAATTAATCTGTCGATGTTCCGAGCACAGCATACATCGCTGACGCTGAAACATCGTAGGTACGTTCATGAATCAGTCTGCTCGCGGAGTATGCTAAAAAAAAAATAACTGTTCCACTTTCTGCCACCTGTTGTGAAATGTTTTCTGTTAAGATGTCAATATCCAGAATGAGATTTTCACTCTGCAGCGGAGTGTGCGCTGATATGAAACTTCCTGGCAGATTAAAACTGTGTGCCCGACCGAGACTCGAACTCGGGACCTTTGCTCCGCTGCAGAGTGAAAATCTCATTCTGGAAACATCCCCCAGGCTGTGGCTAAGCCATGTCTCCGCTATATCCTTTCTTTCAGGAGTGCTAGTTCTGCAAGGTTCGCAGAAGAGCGTCTGTAAAGTTTGGAAGGTAGGAGGTGAGATACTGGCAGAAGTAAAGCTGTGAGTACCGGGCGTGAGTCGTGCTTCGGTAGCTCAGTTGGTAGAGCAATTGCCCGCGAAAGGCAAAGGTCCCGAGTTCGAGGAGGAGGAGGAGGAGATTAGTGTTTAACGTCCCATCGACAACGAGGCCATTAGAGACGGAGTACAAGGTCGGGTTAGGGAAGGATGAGGAAGGAAATCGGCCGGGCCCTTTCAAAGGAACCATCCCGGCATTTGCCTGAAGTGATATAGGGAAATCACGGAAAACCTAAATCTGGATGGCCGGACGCGGAACTGAACCGTCGTCCTTCCGAATGCGAGTCCAGTGTGCTAACCACTGCGCCACCTCGCTCGGTCCCGAGTTCGAGTCTCGGTCGGGCACACAGTTTTAATCTGCCAGGAAGTTTCAAGATGTCAATATGTTTTTTGTCGTTTTGTGACGCGTGTTTATCTCTTTTGTAATGTGACTACTGATGCAAAGGGTTAAAAAAGTTGAAGTTTTCCGTGTGAAACGGAATGGGTATTGCAAAGGAAGACTGTGCACTCCTGGTAAGGTTGTTCTATCGAAACAGCAGCAATAGTACCTCTACGTTGCCGGAATATTGCAGCCTGAAACAGCCGCGTCGGTAAATGGACTAAAGAATATGATCAAGAAATTTGAAGAAACATGTGAATTTGGTGGTCAAGCAGGCCATTGGTTGAAATTGTTGTGTCTATAGACAACGTGCAGCACAAGCTTCTAATTCTGCAGCCAGTGCTCCATCTCTGTCACGGGAATTGTCTCTCAGCTGCCCAACACTTCAAAACATTTTGGGGCCCAGTTTACACAGGTATCCCTAGAAGATAGTGCTGCCCATAGAATGATGGATGGAAGATAGGATACAATGTCGTGACTTTGTCTTTCGTTTCTTGGCACGCACAGAAATGGGTGACATGTGGCCGTGGAACATTCTTTGGACGGACGAGGTACATTTTATTCTGCACGGTACCGTGATGCACAGATGTGTCGCAAATGGTGTGGTACTCCACCACAGGTCGTGCAGGGAAGTCGCAATGGAGAAAAACAAGTAAGTCACCATGATACATTTCACATTTGCCACGAAAACAAAGCGTAGCAATAAAATGAAGATTAAGAAGACACGAGAGCATTAAACCCCCTACTATAACAGGAGATAGAGTGACGAAATGCTTAACTTTCGGTATTAGCGCATGATGACGCCGTCAAAACTTACTTCACGGGAGACCTTGAGGTGACGGTCGGTATGCGTAACTGAATGCCGCCACTTGATACGCATTGTGGAGCGTTTTGGCGTGACGTGGCGTGATGCGACGTGCGTGACGCCCAGTATGAATGCGGCTTAACACCTGCTGCCAATGACACTGTAGTTAAAAAAATGACGCTTGTCCACTTATATTGAATGTAGTATGTAGTAGTCTTCCGCTCCTAGTGTTCAATCTGCGTAGCAAAGAAGCAATGATGGAAATAAATGAAAGGAGTGGTGCAGTCGGCAGGAAAGAACTAACCATCAATTTTGAACACTCTATACTTGACTGAAACACCTTCTTTGCGTGAACTAATTTTCGAACTCAAGAACAACAAGAAACACAATAATTCTTATGGCGGCAGAAACCAGATAAAAGTTACGAGGCAATGAAAAGAAATAATAACCCAAATACTACGCTACACAACTACAAAGTGCCGTTACGCCCAACAAGATACAAATTACTACAGAAGGCTATGGCGAGTGTCTAGTGGGCTACAACTGGTGTAGGTATTGACCGGAGCTGTCCTAGCTGTAGGTATACGCTGCCGGTCTGATTCTGCTGGCGTGCTTACAACACCGATTCTACGGAGTGTTACACTTGAAATTGTTCAAATTGGTGGATCTCTGTCACATGGCTGGTGGTAGTCAAGTGAAGGTAGGATTCGGTTACGATTGTGGACGGAGCAGTAATCAGTTACTACTGGTTGCCTTTTACAGTTACACACATTTATTTTTAAACAGTAATTCCAGACTCAACAATATTTGAACAAATACCACACGTTATTAATGAAGTAATAAATAACTGTGTAAATAATAGTGTTTTCAGTGCTTTACGATTTAGAAAATCACCATAAAATACAGATACAGTTAATGTCTTAAAAAAAAGAAAAAAAACCTCTGATCACGACTGAAGGCCTTACACGCCAGGAACGCCAATTATATAAAAAAATTAGAATCCTGTTGTAAAACAGCAAAAACAAGCAAAGGTTAATTAAAAGAAACAAGCAACTGACCACCTAACGGGTGAAATAAGATTATGGTAACCTTGTAACACAACATTTACACTGCTAGATTTGTTCCAGAAGACGACCAGAACTATTAACTAGACGTACATAGCCTTTAATGTAGCCATTACAAGGTATGGTAATAAATAATACAATAATAAAACACAAGTATCACTCATAGACGGTGCTCCAGGAATCGACTTCTGAGAAGGTCCGGCAATAAACACTTTCCCTAGCGATGAGATAGGCGGCCAAGAGTTGCATTCACTTCACAAAATGGTAATTAAACTAGTGGCAGTGTAACGAATGACTAATGATAATCTTGCTGAAGCTACCCGACGTTCAATAAACCAAATGCCAGAATAGAACAACATGGCAAAGCCGGAACTAGCGGACTGCACTACACTCTCACAATACTATGCTTTGGCCGGCCAGTGTGGCCGAGTGGTTCTACGCATTTCAGTCTGGAACAGCGAGACTACTACTGTCGCAGGTTCGAATCCTACTTCGGTCATGGGTGTGTGTGATGTCCTTAGGTTTGTTAGGTTTAAGTAGTTCTAAGTTCTAGGGGACTGATGACCTCATATGTGAAGTTCCATAGCGCTCAGAGCCATTTCAATCAATACTGAGCTTAGAGCGCCCGAAACGAGAAAGGAATCACTAGCACCAGAGTAGGAGAATCACAAACGCCCAACAATCATGAAAGCTGTCAAACCTACATGCCTTATTGGACAGCAGCGAGTAGGTGAGGAAACATACACTGCCATTACATACACTAACCCCCAGGGTAGTTAACTGGGGTGACAGTGGGCACCAGGCAGGAAAAATACCGCTGGTTGAACTTAACAAATTGTAACAAGCTGAACGCAGTAAAGTAATAAGGAGTGGAGGAAAGGTAATCAGATCCGATTTTCCCAAGCACTCCACTCGCTGCTCTTCGCCTCGGCGACACTACGAGTAGCAACACGAACCCAAGTTACTGGAGAATCGCGAGATGTCACAATGGTGGAGGTTTCTCTACTGAATTGAAATGTACTCATCTTACAGCCGGTAGGATCCGGTTTACGACGAGGTCGTGCATCCTCGTGACCACAGCCCTTCCATACAGCAGTTCATGCTTGCCGCTAGCGGTCCCGGCGTGTCGACGCACTGTGCGGACCTGGCATATGATGAAAGTGTGTCGATGTTTACATTCACTGAGCTCATGAAAGGAGGTCAGCAGCCCACCTCGCTTGGCTGATGCATTAAAATTCAAGGTGAAAGGATATCGGTGATATGATTCGCTGATGACATTGCTATCCTCAGTGAAAGTAACGAAGAATTACATTAATCAAAATATCCCCGGGTGTGCTGCCGGTCTACAGTGTCCAACGGGCACAATATTTCGGCGATCATACATGTCGCCATCATCAGGTGAACTGACGGACTGAGTTCCTGTGAACGTGCCGGCACGGAGATCCGTACGCTATGGCTGCTCAAAGGGAACTGGGAATTGCATTAACTGCGGAATGGAATGAACATTCTACTGAGTACAGAATGTGGATAGACAGTAAATTGAAGAAAGACGAAAGTAATGAAAAGTAGCAGAAATGAGAGGAGCGTGAGACTTAACATCATGATTGATGATCACAAAGTAGATGAAGTTAAGGACTTCCGCTACCTAGACAGAAAAACAATCAATGACGGGTGAAGCAAGCAGGACACCGAAAGCAGACTAACACTGGCAAATGGGCATTCCTCGCCAAGGGAAGTCTACTAGAGTCACACAAACGCCTTAATTTGAGGACGAAATTTCTGAGAATTTACGTTTAAAGCACAGCATTGTATGATCGTGCAGCATGCACTGTGGGAATGCGGGAACAGAAGAGAATCAGATCATTTGAGATACAGTGCTGCTGACGAATGTTGAACATTCAGTGGACTTATGAGGTAAGGGATGAGGAGGTTCACCGCAGGATCGGAGACGAAAGGAATATGTGCAATACGCTAACAAGAAGGAGGGACAAGATGATAGAACATGTATTAAGACATCAGGGAATGGCGTCCATGGTACTAGAGGTAGCTGTAGAAGAAGACAGAGATTGGAATACATCTAGAAAATAATTGAGAACCTAGGTTGTAAGTGCTACTCTGAGATGAAGAGGTTGCCACAGGAGAGGAATTCGTGGGAGGCTGCATCAAACCAGTGAAATGACTGATGATTCAGAGTGAAGTATATATCTCCACATTGTCTAGTTTCCTAGTTACTTGTGTATTATGACAGTTACTTTCCTTTTAAATGATTGTTCCGCTTCATCATTACTGCTAACATGTCTGACGAATACGTCTTATATTTAACACTGAAGAAAAAGCAGTTGTAGACTAACTTTCTATTAAGAAACAGAGTTTAGTATTACAATGGCATTAAAATTAGAAAATAAAAAATGTAGATTACACCTAGACCCGGAATGGAACTCTCGAATTATTATTCTAATGAAAAGCTCTTCCCACTGCACTATCCGTGCAGCACATTTAGGCAGTACTCAATCATGATGCCTGTCGTACATGTGATTGGCTTCGTTCGTTAGTGCTCTACCGAAAGTACGCACTGGACGGAATTTTACTACAAACATTTCCGTACTATATGTATGCTACAAACAGCGCTGTGGCGTCCTACAACGCGAATATTGGCTCACGCTGCACAGATATTTCACACGACTGCTACATCTCTGAAACACAATGTCGCACAGTGTTACACTACAATCTCAGCTACGCATTGTTAAACATCTTCCAGAGGAACTGCTGTAATGAGGCGGCGGGGATGAATTAACTGAGATTCATCAAAAGCCACCCCTTGTCAGGCTTGCTGCTTGAAGAGTAATGGACACTACTGCATAGCGTGATAGAGCGAGTGGTGCAGGTGATGCGAAAGGAAATTTCATGGTAACTGAATAACGGAAGAACGCGAAGAGAAAACATGAGAAAAGAAATGAAAACAGTGGGATGTTGTCCGAAGGAACGCTGTAAATTCGATATGAGTAAGTAATGCGCATTACAGAGACGGTCATCTACAAACGGGGTACGTATTTGTAGGAAGGAATACGAAATTAAATTAAGGCTCTGATAATACAACACAATGAGTAGAAGAAAAATGACATTCTAAACATTTAATAAGCGTTTGTAATAGTGTTTCATTTTGTAAATGCATTTAAATACAAGCACAACTGCTATTATTAATAGTTTGACTGCGAATCCCATCAACTGACGGGACGCGACAACTTCGGGAGACTGCCGACCCTGACATGTAATGGGGTACAATTTCTCCTACTTTTAAATACGAAATCACGTATATTAATGGGCTCGATAGGTCTTCATAGTGTTGCAAGGGGAGTTTATAAAACAGCCGTTTCCTGATTGAAGTCAAGGTGCTGGAGGGCAGCAACCGAATGTTCAGTACGGAAAGAACTGAAGGACTTTGCTTCCCTTTGTCTTACAGACGACGAAATTTTTCGTGAATTGGAGCAAGATTTTGTTGAGAGTGACGGTGAGGATTACGATATCGACCATCCAGATGACGACCCTGTCTCTGTGAAACACGATTTGTGTCAAACTTACAGCGGGTATCTCTCGTTTTGATTTCGAAAAAGTTCGTTGAAACGATGTGTTCTTTTCTGACGTTTCTTCCATTTGTGAACCATGGAACACTGCAAGAAAAGACACTACATACCACTGCGACGAGTGCAGAATTGCCACTTGTTTCGAAGTGTATCACTCAAAGAATTAGGGTGAAAGCAATATGTAATAATTTATATATGTAATCTAACATCAGAAGAGGCACCAATGTCAGCACTGAATAGGGGATCGTGGAGGAATTTTATAAGGGGGCTATGCTCCAGACTGAACGCTGAAAGGCATAAATGATGATGATGATGATGTAATCTAGAACATGAAGTTTCAGACATTCATAAAAGATTAATATCAGAGTTAAATACTGACTACTGTACGTAAAAACAAATATTGAAAAACCATGAAATACTGGCATTCTAAGAAACGACAAAGTTTGCGTGCCTGGCAGTCAATGTGTGTGTCAATTAATCATCCGCTCACACAGACAACACAACGCTTCGTCAGGTAATTACAGCGACACAATTGTGGGTTTGATGAGAGTAGCATTAGTCTGAAATAGAATAGATGGCATGAAGTGTTCCGCATGGTGTCAAATTTTAACGATCAGTACTTGGGGACCAGTAGCCTGTTTAATGGTAGCTGCTGTCATAACATGCTAATATACGGAGGTTACCAATTAATACACATGCGGACCGAGGTCAACCCCACGATGACAGTATTGGCTCTTGAGTAAAAAGTTTGACTGCTACTGTTCTAGCGTCTGCCGACGACACAGCTATTTTATGATACTCAATAGAAGCAGCCACTATACAGGTAGAATTCTTGAAAGAAAAAGCTGAAAACTGTGTTTACAAATTTCTTTTGCAAAACCAAATTTATGATATTATAAGGTATCCGCCAATAAATACGGAAATATGAGAGCACTGACCGATTCGAGTATCTAGGAAAAGTAAATGAACAAGACATTTCGCAGAAGGAATCCACTAAAGCAATAGTTAACAAAATGAAAACAGCGTATTACCTCACCAAGGACGTATTAAATAAGAAGTCAAAGCCCTTCAGTGTTGAAGGTAGACAGTGGTCTACAGTAATTTGCTCAAAAGCACTTTATGCAGCAGAGTGTGTAGCTAGATGACGGAAGCGCTGGAAATCATAGAAAAAAATACACGAAGGAAATTTTTGGTACCATTTAAATAGCAAACATAATACAGAAGACGTCATAATAGTGAACTGTGTAAACATATCGAAAAAATTACAGAAATGATTAGAATAAGAACAGCTTTCTATGGATACATCAAAAGGATTAATCAAAATAGGCAGACAAACAGTCGGTTCAATTGTTTCGATAAACTGAAAATGAATAATACATCGAAGAGAGGACTCGAAAGGGCAAAGAAGACCTCCGAATTACTGCACAAGGCACAGGGGAACGGCTGCCAAAATAAAGAAAAGGAAAAATGGTTCAAATGGCTCTAAACACTATGGGACTAAACATCTGAGGTCATCAGTCCGCTAGACTTAAAACTAGTTAACCCAGGTAACCTAAGGACATCACACACATCCATGACCGAGGCAGGATTCGAACTTGCGACCGGAGCAGCAGCGCGGTTCTAGACTGAAGCGCCTAGAACCGCTCGGCCACAGCTTCGGGCTGAACGGCTGCCACTTAAAGAGAAATAGCAAGTTGCCAGAGGTCCCACAGAAAAACCAAGAGGAAGACTGGAGCCAGCTGGACAGAAGAAAGAAAACATGGAAAATGAAATGATGAATGTGGAAGGGAGGTAGCTGAAACAGTTGAAATGAGCGTAGTGCGTAGTGGCTCATACGTAGAAAAAGAAAAAGAAGGAAAATGGTTTTAAACTATTCACGAATATAAAGAAATGTGAGGAGGGAGAATAGTAACAATTACATTGCTATTCGTTCGGTGAAAATCAAATCAAACAAGTCGGTAACAAAAAAACAAAGTAAAGTAAATACTTCGTTGCTTCAGAGAGGATATCTACCATTGCTGAGATATGTAGCCTAGGAACACAGAAACAATGCAAGCGTCGATCAGGATAGAGGTTAGTAATTGAAAGAAATGAGTGTTGATTTAGAACAAGAGAAGTTTCTTTTTTTAATGGTTTAGTGTCTCACAACAATACATAATAGACCGTAGATGTATCAAATGTATCATTTCTACCACTCGAATGACCTTTATATGGACGACGTTTCTCAACCACATTCACTGACAATGTGGTTTTATCAACGTGTTTGGCAGTAAACCACTGCTTTCATCGTCACCAGAAAAAAGGTGGTAGCAGACGAGGTCGTTAGTGTCTTGTAGAAAAGTAACGTGATTGTATTGGACAATAAATATTTTTTAACTAGTATTTCATCAGAAACTCTTATCTCCATCACGAACGAGAGATAAGTCATTCTACGCTATGACATAGCCCATAAATTATGAGGGACACCGTGCGTTTCTCAAAAGGCACAACTGGCAATTGAAAAAAATATAAAATAAGAAAATTTTATTGCTCGGGAGAACTAATGTGAGCATACCAGAAAACAGTGAATGGAATAATATAACACTGTGGAAATCCTGTAACACCAATATGGATTGTAAGTAGGTTGTACTATGCAACTGTGTGTATGCAACTATGAAGTGGTTGTTCTTTACTAATGAAGGTCACTGAATTGTCAGAAAGAAAGTTGAAGTTCATTACACATTTATTGTTATAGCTAAAGGATATTTAAAAATAATGGAATTTTATAATATATGTCTGCTGGTTCATGCTTAAGGAATTTGTATTGTGTAGTATAAAAGATGTAGGGACCCCCCCCCCCCCCCCTTCCCCTACGGAAGTGGCTTGGCGGTCGATCTGGGCGACTACTGGGTGAGCACGCTAGGCAGTCAGTGGCTAGCCGTCGTACGGTTAACATCAAGGGTGCCAAGTGAGGTATTTGGAAGCTAATCTATACTGAAAACTTGCTTCGGATGTGGATTCAGTTGTCGGATGGTGCTCTTGACATTATGGAATGGCTCGAAAATGAGGGAATTACGTCGCCAAGAAGAATGGGTAAACAGCATTCAACTTACAGAGCGTGGGACGAGTCAGCTGCCACATTGCTTGCCACCACTACTGCGCCAGTGCTCCGCCAATTACAGGAACACAGAATGTATAGGAGCATGGACCAGTACATTTGTGTGAGTGTTTTTCTCAATAATAATTCAAGTGGTATAAACCTGTGACTGAAGCCTGACATTGTCCTAGCCATGAACCGATGCAGGATCCTATCCCAAGAGCGCAGAAACCCGAACATCCTGTTTCTAACTAAATGATAATTTGGTTTTGGTTTAAATGTGCAAAAGATCAGTGCCAGAGTGTTTAAATGTTAATGTAAAAATACCTGCTTCATAGGTGATGAAAAAGGCATATAATTTGAACTTATATGAAACGTACTTTTGCATTGATTATTACCATGAACTACTTTCTACAGTTAATTGAGCTCAGTGTTTGAGTAAATTGAAATTTGTTTATAAATTAATCACAGAGTTTGCCTGTAGAAAAAGTAACAGTTTATGGGTCTCCACAGTAATCTTTTCTCAGATTAAAAGATAATTGGGAATTTCATCGCTATTACAAGAAATCTGTGACAGTCTAATAATGAGAGTATAAAAAAGTGTCTAGTATGATTATTTAATTTCATTCGTGGTATGTATTTGTTAGCTAAGTGGGGACTCTTTTTCGTAGCTAACTTTGGTCCAGTGTGTACTGTGATAACAACCAAGGCAAAGTTGATTAATTATTGCTATAGTAACTATTATTATTGTGTATAAAGTACCTTTGTTTTCCTTTGATTACTGATTTTTGCAAATGATAACAACTGTTATCCACTACTTAGTTCTCCCTGTAGTCGTGAATATCCAGGGCACTATTCAAAGAGAGAATTAATGAAAATCACTTCTGCAAAATCATATTTAAATTCCTTGAATATCATATTTCAAATTATTATATCAAATTAGGTTGGCGACCGTTTGTTGTTTCATTCACATGAACTTCATTACTTGAATCCTCTCCAAAGCAAAGGCTGTTAAGTCTTTCTATTAATTGCCACTTACACGAAATTAATGTTCGATACCCTTTGTCCATTAGGTAATCACACGCTCAAATACAGAAATCCTCCCAGATGGAAACACTACTGTGAAAATAGCGCTATACTTGGCGCAAAATCTCGGCGAGTGATTCATAACGTTGTACAAACATATTTCATCTGTAATCCATGACGAAACGTGAAAGTGAGTCTAAGTGAGTCTTTTTCACAAAACGCACAAGACAGATACTCGACCGACAGACAAACAAGCTTAGCTTGTACGTTAAAAAAAATAGTGCAATTCGAGAAAAGACAGATTAAGAAAACACAAGCAGAGCTGAATAGAAGTAAAACGTTAAGGCTGGGTGGTAGCAAATAGCTTGTACGTTAAAAAATAGTGAAATTCGAGAAAAGACAGATTAAAAAAACACAAGCAGAGCTGAATAGAAGTAAAACGTTAAGGCTGGGTGGTAGCAATGTGTTTCTCTCTAGGTGCTAACCATCACTGACGACCGAAAACATTCTAAGGGAACCGCAACTTAAAGTCAGCAACAATCAGCAATAACACACTTGTACCCTCTGCGGTAGTAGCATACTTAGCTAACCACAGTCAAAAGAAATTTTGTAAATGATGGCGGCTAGCACTGATCTATAACTACAGGTATGCTACGAGACTAGATGTGTGTCGAACAAAAGTGAAGGTGAGCAAATTACCTACACTTCAATCACCCAGTATTTGAGAATGACGACCCTTAGACAGCCGGTGTGGCCGAGTGGTTCTAGGCGCTTCAGTCTGGAACCGCGCGACCGCTACGGTCACAGGTTCGAATCCTGCCTCGGGCATAGATGTGTGTGATGTCCTTATGTTAGTTGGGTTTAAGTAGTTCTAATTCTAGGGGACTGATGACCTCAGATGTTAAGTACCATAGTGCTCAGAGCCATTTGAACCATTTTTGACAGCCCTTAGAAACTTCCTGTAAATGTTAACAACAATTTTAAATCTTTTCGAAAATTTTTCTGACTGACACCCTTCTAACCCACCAAATAATGAAAAGAATCAAAATCATCAGTTACTACATTTTCGCTGTTCATTTACCATGCACGCGTGACGTTTCTAATTTTCTAGTTCTGTACTACCAACTCTGCGCGCAACCGATTTTGGAAACAGCGTTTACCTGTACCGCTCCATGTTACGGAAAAATTACATCAGTGTATGAGACCTACTTCAGGAGATGCGTGTATGACGTCATGAATATTGAGATATCTGAAAACCAACATTTTCATTAGTCTATGCGCGAATAATCCGAAACTAAAATAACCAACATAATAATGGTTTTGCGTCTTCAGGGACAGACGTTTTACAACTTTAACGCCAAATATCTAATACATTAACTCATGTGTAAAGATTCGGATATCTGAAACCGTTTTATACGTGAGAGTACGAATCTTTGAAGAATTGCGAACGGAGTGCTTGAACAGAGAATATGTATTGCGAGTAAGGCGAAAAATGAGCAAAATAATGAAGAGTAGTGGAAATGAGATGAGCGACAACCTTAACATTAAAATTGCTGACCGTGAAGTAGTCGAAGTGAATGGCTGCTAGTACCTTGAAAGCAGAATGACGGACGACACAAGGAGGACCTAAAGAATGGATTTGCACAGGCTGATGGAGCATTTTTAGCTGAAATAAGTGTTCTAATCTAAAAGACAAGGTAGCACTTTTCTAGCGGTCTTATTTACCCTTGTCTGTAACCCAGGAATAAAGTCCAGAATCCAGAATGAGATTTTCAGTCTGTAGCCAAGTGTGCGCTGGCAGATTAAAACTGTGTGTCGGACCGAGACTCGAACTCGGGACCTTTGCCTTTCGTGGGCAAGTGCTCTACCATATTTTTTTTACGCCACTTTTTTAAATTTTTAATAAGTTGCAGGTAAGGAGAAAACAAATAAAAAACCTCTTGTGTATGAAAATAAAAGTCGACGTTCTTCATAAAATAACACAATATAATTTGAAAACGTAAAACATAAAAGGTAGCTATATTTCCGCAATTACCTTATTTTTTATTTCTTTTTAATTTTTTATATTTTTTAATTCTTTATTGTTAACATAAAAGAGTATAGAGCCTCACCATCAGCAGCAATCCAAATTTTTTATGTTATTTTTTTTTGGGGGGGGGGGGGGGAAGGGGAGAGCACAAGATAAAGAAAACAAATAGGCTGCAGATAGAGAGCTATGCGTGAGAAGCGTAAACATGTGTAAAGAAAAGAAAAAAACTTAGAAAAGGAGGAGAAAAAAGTGACAGAAAATAGAAATACTTTCCGCGCCATGCTCCACTTTAGCGCGCCATCAGAACAAAATGCATTCTATAATTGACCATTGAAGTGGAACGTGGGATCGTCCAGTCTTGGCTGGCACGGTTCATTGAGATTCCAGCTTTGAGGCGGGTTGGTGAAAATACTCTGTAAATAGTTCGCGAAAGTGGCCCGATAGTGTCGATGTCGGCGAAGGGCGTGGTGATGTACGCGGAGGCGTGTCCAAAAGTACGCCGGATCGACGATGTCGTCCCGGAAGAGGTAGTTGACAGCCATGCCACTGATCCATGTGATGGCGTGCCACTTAGCCGATGGAAAGTAGGGCGTGTCGGGGTATATCATCATGGGAGGAGAAACGTGATGTGGTGGTACTCTGAGGTAGAAAGCCACAATCTTCTGTACGAGGGTCCAGACGGCTGCTACTGGCCCACACTCAAAACGATGTAAATCTGTATCTTCGACATTGCACTTGAGGCCCAGGGATGAGTCCACCAGTGCGAACGATGCAGTTTCTGTCTTGTAGTATACTTGCCGTTGACGAGAAGGTACCACATAGAGGTGGTGTCAATGGTGTGATATGGTTGGTGGATCGTTTTCCAAACTGTAGGCCATGAAACCTGGGGGTGACGTGTTTCGACGGGGTTGAGGGGTGGAGACTTTCGGAGAAGGCAATAGATGTCGCGTGTGGTCGTCTTCCTGGTCGTGTGGAGCTCGGTGCATATGGTAGCTGTACTCCAAAAAGAAACGGCCGATATGTGACATCGGAGGTGGGATGTGTGCCAGAGACGTCGGTGGGCGTCTCGAAACAGGTGCGAGATCGGTGGTCAACATTCCAGTAAAACTAGCATTTTGGCTTTTCCATAACCGGAGCGTAGTATTGGTGTAAAGTGCCGTAGTCCTGGCTCTCACATTAACCAGATCGAGGCCACCGTCCCGCTTCGGTAAGGTGAGAGCTTCATACTGGACTTTGAAGATGTGTTCAGAACAAATAAAACAGCCGAAAGCCGCCTGTAATCTGGCCGCCATTGTCGCAGTGATGGACAGAATCAGCGCTATATGGGGTATCCGAGCTGCCAGATGGGTATTGACGAAGGTGACTCTCTGGCACATATTCAGCGGGCGTAGTATGTGATTTTGTATGTTGGCCCGGATGCGTTGCAGTAGCGCCCGAAAATTGATCGCCGAGGTGCGGCGAATGTCACGCGTGTACACTAATCCGAGACAACGAAGGGTGTCCACCAGTTGAAATGGGACTACGCCGTCTGCGGGAAGGCCGCGGCCGATCTTCATGGCGCATGATTTTGCCACGTTCATAGCGCTCCCTGCCCCTGCACTGTAACGGGTAATCCACTGCATTACGGCTTGTACGTCGGCCGCTGAACGTACGACGAGGGCCAAGTCGTCCGCGTAAGCTCGGCAGCGGAATACCTGTCAAACTTCGCCGTAATCCGCAATTGAGTGGTTCCATCGCAATGGCATAAAGCACCGTCGACAAAGGGCAACCCTGCCGTACTGAGCGTTCAATCCGTACATGTTCTGTATGTCTGCCGTTGACGAGAAGTCTGGACGTTGCTCCACGAAGGAGCCGCATAATCACTTGCGTGAACGTCGGGGGAATTGCCATGCCGTCCATCACTGCTTTGAGGAATATATGATTGACGCGGTCAAACGCTTGTTTGAAGTTGATGGAGATTAAAGCGCCCGGCAGTCGCGAGTGTGTTGCCACAGCGATCACATCTCGATATTCACTCAGGGCTGTCTGTATATTACGATCGCCGCCTAAGGATGTTTGTTCGTGGGAAACAATGTCTCATAAGACATGTTTGAGTTGCACTGCTAGAAGGCGTGTGAAAATCTTGAAGTCGGAATTGAGTAACGTGATCGGCCGATAACTATCGAGTCGTGTTCCTCCTGCTGGTTTCGGGACTGGTACAAGTAAGCCTTCCATGAACATCGGTGGCGGGTTCGCCGCGCCGGACAAAAGTTCCCAGTACATGTCCCTCCATCGTGGCATCATCAAATCTTGGAAGGTTCTGTAAAATTCGAGAGGTAAACCATCCGGGCCGGGAGATCGATTCAGAGACCCCTTGGCCACAGCGCCTTGGACGTCGTCGGTGGTCACCTCAGAAGTCAGGAGGGTTGCAGCTGCTGCGTTTAGAGTACCAAGTGTCTCCTGGGCAACCTCAGCAATGGCCTCTGCACCGGCAGGTAATTCTTGATAGAAAAGTCTATAGTGCGTTGTGAATGCATCCGCAATGGTAGCTTGCGAAGTCAGCCGTCGTCCATAAGGTAGGTCTGAAGTTGTCATTAAAGCCTGTCGGCGTCGACGAACATTTTGAACAATGTGATGCATAGAGGGTTCTTCACCGTTAATCCTATCTTGGCTGCGTGCTCGTACAATGGCTCCCTCTAGACGGGATCTGGTCAAGGTTAAAATCTTTGCCTTGATGCGTTGAGCTTCTTTTAGACGATCCGGGAATGGAGGATGATCCATGAGTTCACGTAGAGCGCTTTAGTAGAAATCAGTTGTGTGGTGATTCCACCTGGCTTTGGCTCTGCCGTAGTGTGTCAATGTGCGTCGGATGGCCGGTTTGGCGCACAGCAACCACCACTGCAGAGTGGTCTCGTAACGCATAATGCGTTGAACACAGGTGTGCCACGTGTCGGTGACCTGGTGGACGAGGAAGCGAAGTTCCGGACATGTGGTGAAATGGGGGTATTGGTCTGTGCGCTCGAGAACACAGTTGAAATCTCCACCTACGTTGAGTTGATCGTATCGGCTGAGGAATAAAGGCGTGATATCTTCTGCGTAGAACTGGGAGCGATCCCTCCGTTTATCAGTGCCCGATGGGGCGTAGAGGTTTATGATTTTGATTCCTTCAACTGTTATGGCCACCCCTCGCGCCGTTGGGAGGTTTGTGACATCGGAAACTGCAATGCCTTCTCGTAGGAGGATGGCTGCGCCTGCTTGTTCCATAGCTGCAGGGGCGGCGTACGTCTCATATCCATAACACCTAGTCCAAGTTGCTGTTCTCAGTTCTTGTAACAGGGTGATGTCGATGTCCGCTGCTCTTAGCGTGTCACGGAGCAGTAGAAGTTTAACGTGGGAGCCGATATGATTAGTATTCATAGTAGCTATACGGTACGCCTGATGGGAGATCCGTGCTGCCGATAGGTTCGTATCTGGTGAAGATTGTCGTGGTGGATGCTGGAAGTCCATAGAAGTCGCAGGAGCCGCCGTAGAAACTTCCCCCATTTTAGTGTTGGTCTAACGGAGGAACAGATCTCATTTCCGCATCAGATGGAGGGGGGAAATCCGTGTCATCTGCCCATGAAAGGTGTCCGACAGGTTTGACATCGGCGAGAGGTGGCAGCACTGGCCGAGTCGGCTCAATTGCGTCGGTGACAACAGGCGTGCTATGTACCATGGCACCTGGGCGCGGGGTTTGCGCACGGTCTCTGTTGGACGGTTCACCGTCTTGTGGATGACGCGTCTCCGTGGCAGTGGAGAAAATGTTATCGTGTTCTCCGTCAGAGTGATGTGCCATCTCTTCGTCCTACGGAGGTGGCTCAATGGTCGATTCTGATGTTTGCGGCGTTCTTTTGTCGTTCGGGCGACTTCTGCTTTCGGCAATGAGTTTCGGCGTCTGAGGAAGGAAGAGATTCACGTCGTTCCGGGGCAAAAGCCGCTGGTGCTATGATGCGGTCGTCATTCTCTAGAACACTCTCATTGGTATCCTTGTGGTCGTCTAGCGTGGGTGTTTCGGGCTGTTGGACATGTTCACGGGCGGCATCGCCGGTGTCAGGGTGCTGGGACGCCTCCAGGTGTATCGGACCAGAGAGATGCTCATGAACGGCGTCTTGTGAGGGCTGGACGTACAGTGTAGCCGCATGAGTTCGTCACGAGGGATCTTCACGTCTTCGCGTAGGAAGCATTCGACGGCCAGTGCTTTGGGTCGTGCGTATTCATTTGAGAAGGTGATCTTAAGAGTGTTCTTCCTGTAAGAGTTGGCCATTAGAGAGTGTTCGACTGAGAAGTGCTGTGACGAGGAAGTAAACAAAACACTCCGCGCGTGCAGCGGCGTGGACGGCCGAGCGCGGTGCGCACTGCTGCCCTGCCGAACCCAGGCTACCCAAGCACCACTCACGACCCGTCCTCACAGCTTTACTTCTGCCAGTACCTTGCCCGCGAAAGGCTAATTTCCCGAGTTCAAGTCTCGGTCCGGCACACAGTTTTAATCTGCCAGGAAGTTTCAAAGTTCGGAATGTCGACAGATTCACATGTGCAAATCCTTGCGACGCCAGGTTCCACTGTGCTGGTGCAGCTAGGCCATTTGCGAGCTGTAGCAGCAGCCCAGCTCCTTCAGGCCTGAATGCTACTGGGCGCCGCAGGGCCGCCGCGTGTTGACGGCAGCCAGAGCACGCTACGCCGCAAGGCGGAACCCGCGTCAGCTGCAGGTGCTGCGCCAGCCCTGGGGGCGTGGCGGCGCGATACGCCAGCAGTTAATCTCGGCCGCGCGCTTTTAGCTCCTTTTTCGGCCTCGGTTTCCAATTTAATGAACGCTACGGGCGGGATTTATGAGCGCTCCACGCACGCGCTAATTGCAGAAAACGAATGTGCGACGTTTCCAGGGCGCGTTCGGATAAGCGTTCGCCGGGAGGAATGGGAATGACCGCATTAGCGGACGCCCGTCATTTGTTACGAGGAATATTGCGCGTGAAAACGGAGCAAATGTCGCACCGACGTGTTGGAACACGGACGCGGCGGTGGAGCCGGGGCGGTGAAGAGCAAAAAGGATTCGAAGAATGACTAAAGGCAGAGAGAAAAGGGCGGAAGGCTAGGTTCGATGAAAGAGAGATAAATAGATGGAGATATACAGGAAAGGCGCACAAAGTACAGGAACAGATTAATAGTGAGAAAGTCATGCAAGCAACGAATTAGTTCCTAACTGACCTTTCACCTGTACTCTGCACTGGCCTATCTCACAATGTTGCGCAACGAAGGAACTTATGTTCGTGCTCCAGGGGGCGTGCCATATTGTTAGCTCTCTTGTGTCTCTCATCTGGAGAGCAAGAATTAGCTGACGAACCTCTGCATGGTCTTGACACCACGCGCCGCCAGAAATGGCTGAACAATAAATTTGACTTCAAACAATCAAGCAGAAAAGCCTGGTCACCATTACGCAACAATAACGTCAAAAAACAGAATACAGTTGTGTGAACATCGTCTCAATATATAAAATATCTGTTTCCCGACCTGACTCCATCCAGGTGAAGTGAGAACTGAAAAACGTGATGGAAAATTGGTCACAATATAGCCCATATTCCGTCCCATTCATTACATAAGGTATTTCAACTGCTTTACAATACACTAAGTGAGTTGATGCTCTGGGTTTCGATAGTATACCTCCAGAATTCCACCTGCACTGTGATAAATATGCTGAAATATGAGTAGCCCAATTTAGAATTCTGCAAACAGGATCTATTCCAGGATTTATGAGACAGACGAAGATTGTTGGAATCTTAAAACTAGGTAAAACCAACAACAAATCTGAGTATAATGTACAAATTACTTGAGAGACTGCTGTGTAGTAAATAGGTGTCGAGATACTCAGAAAGATTCGTGTTGAACATGCTGGATTCGGAACAAACCGAAGGTGTGTGGCGAAATACTTCCACTGAGAATATACATAGAAGCTGGCTTCCAGAAAGAACTAAAGACATTCGCTGCATTTATTGACATGCTTGCCGTGTGAAGGCAGTGTAATATCCTGCACTACTTCTTAACAGTACTCTGAACAAAAGACCGTTTCCAATAAGTACAGGCAACACCAATAGTGATCTGAAGGTCATCAACAATGGCCTACCTCAAGGCTCAGTAGTAGCTCCATACTATTACTTCAGCTTGTGTATTGCAGAGATACCAGCTATGCAGTCCAGGATATTTGGTTATTCTGATGACTGGGTGATAACAACATGCATAAAGAATACGAGCTCACCGAAAATATAATAACAAAGGACCTAATTAAAATGTGGATCAACTGAACATTTATCAAAACGGACTCCACTGCAATCATTTGAGTAATCTTATAGCCAGTCGAGAACTGGGCATATTTTTCGAGAGTGATCGTCCGGCCCACAACAAACCCGAGAAGAAAGAATAATCTTCTGATCAATTATAAGAAAAACTGCAACAACTAGCAATTGCCAATACATGGAGACATCCTGCTATCCAAAATAACAGGCAGCGCCTCAGACATCTCCCACTCAATCTCCACGAATTTTGGACGCAGGAGTGGTATAATTATACTCCAGCAGAGCTGTAGAGCTTTCTCCACTCCAACAACAAACCAAGAGAACCTTATCTGCCCTGGAGTACGTGTAGTACAGATAACAGGAAACGGACCAACCGTGGGAGATGTGGTGACCTACTATACAGATTGAGGAAGATTACGATTGCAGAGTGCACCTGTGGCTTTCCAAGACTGTCAGACAAATTGTGGAAGAAAGCCCTCAAAATTCGTGCCCTGGACTTCTTGGACTCTACAGTACATAAGATAAATTATATAAATGATATGTCTGTAAATTTGTAAATAATGTACATGTCGTATTATATTATACAGTATTTGTAGTTTTAAAGTAATGTGTAGTTGCCATACCATTAATAATTATCTGGCATTTCAACAGCGCCAGTGACTGGCGAAACGACTTTAAAATCATTAAACAAATATGAGCGAAAGGAAATTCCACAGACACAGTGTCTATGCCACCCCTACACTGGTGAGACGGCGTGCTGTATTGGTTAGGGTTCTCCAGTCATCCGACTGGTTTGGTGCAGCGTCCCTCCATTTCGTCCTATGTGCCAGTCTCTCCACCTCAACATTCTCATTTGTTTTCACTGTCTCTGCCTTTCCTTACGACTTTCGTCCACTCCTCCAATACCACGACCTAATGAACGCACTATTATCCTGTCTTCATTTTGTCTGCACCCTCAAGTACCATGACTTAATGAATGCCGGATCATCCTGTCCCCACATAATTTGTCGTTTTTTATGCTAGTTGGGAAAAATAAAACTGGCCCGAAAAATATCACATGCGCCTTATGACACACAACCCAGCCTACATCATCTGCCCTAGCAGCAGTTAAGTTGGGTCACCTATTTTTAAGTAGCGTGGAATATTTTTCGGGCCACTTCTGTTTCGTCCATGGTGTACAACCACTTCACATCGTTTTCGTCGTCCTTCTGTAACACATCTCAAATGTATAGATTCTCTTCTTTCACAGTCTATAATTCTCTGTCATGCCGTGCTGTGTTCCAGATGTTCATGTTGAGAGTTTATTCATCAACTTCAGGCCCGTATTTGATACTTGTAGATTTATTTGGATGAAGAATTCTCTCTCTGCCAGTGTTAGTAGTAAGCTTCGTATGTCCTTCTTGCTCCGAGCACCATGCGTTATTTTTCTTCCACGGTAACCAAATTTGTCTATGATATGATTTCCCATTTCATGTTAGGATTTGTCACTGTGGTAGCGCCTAAAGACTGGGCACCACACCCAAGTCAGCAATGCACATCGGTGCCACAGATTTGAGCAATGTCTTGCTGCAATCCGCAGTGACATATGAGAGAGGCTGAAGAAGGCAGCCACTCTCTCTAAGCACAGCAGCGCCCGCACAAGGAAGTCAATATAGAGCTGAGTATGGAAGTGCTCAGGCCTGTTTGTGAACTCAGCTGAAGCAGTCGACATCATCTAGTACGACTAAAGATTTATTCAAGTCTCACATGGAAGCCGACCGCGGTGGCCGAGTGGTTCTAGGCGCTTCAGTTCGGAACCGCGCTGCTGCTACAGTCGCAGGTTAGAATCCTTCCTCGGGCATGGGTGTGTGTGATGTTTTAGGTTAGTTAGGTTTAAGTAGTTCTACGTCTAGGGGACTGATGACCTCAGATGTTAAGTCCCATAGTGCTTTGAGCCATTTGAGCCATTTCTCACACGTAAATGTACTTTTGTAAATGCTGAACGTTGTACTTCAAGAGAATAGTTCGTTAACTAGTGCATCAAGTAATGCTTTAACACTCAGTGGCAGTTTTACATATCCGTGAACCCCTGAGGAAGTTTTGTATCGTCATGACAGTCACCAATTTAAGTTTTACCACTTTTACTTTCTTCGGTTTACTCTTAGCACACATTTTGCTCTCAAATAGTTTGCACTGTCGAACGCAGGATCGCTTTTGTTGCTCGCTGAGTCCTGGTCTCTTGTCTGGGAACTTCGTGTCAGTAATCGCGTAGCGACCACGGAGAAATTTGATCACACAACGCGTGGTCTTCAGGGCAGTAAGGTATACACGTCTGGGAATCCTGAAATTACTAGTGTCTGGTCCCACTGAGACGTCGTGACTTTATATCAGCTGCCACATGCAACATATGGCTACTCACAGACCACTGACGACAAATGTTTGGGACACTAAGCAGTATTTGTCTGCTGTAATTGACACAGAGTTCAAAAACCAGATGATGAAAAGCTGAATGTTACCAAATGGAAGACTAATTCCCATTCTCTCTCCTGCATCTCATATGAACATGGCCTTTGCCGAATCTGTCTGCGGAAGAGAGGAACGTGCACTTGCATTAAATTATGTTAGAGATCAGGCAGATTCCTTACTGAAGATTTGCAATTAGCGTTCAAAACTGAACCATTGTTTCTACCAATAGGAGAAGAACGAGTTCACGAAATGTCTTGCCGAATATATGATTTGTCAAAGAATGTTTGGCCGATGCATCCAATGCTCAATGGCCGATCCTCTCAGCGACATGAAGTCCTTGAAGGGGGAGGGGGTGGGGCGGGCTTTGTGATGGGGGCGAGTGGCTGTAGCAGCAGAGTTCCACCCCGGAAACAACACTCCCACGCAGTCTGCTGGCGCCTCACAAGTGTTTCGGAAACCAACTCCATCTATAAGACCAGGGTAAGTTACACACGATATCAGATGGGCATAGAGTAGCTTCTGCTGCTTGTAAAAGAGCAGCTGTGGTAACTTTTCAGTGCAGCACAAATGATCGAAAGGAACTTTTCGACAAGAATATAAAATATGAATAGGCATTTCATCATAGATTACACAATATCGTTTGACCTTGTCATAAAATAAAAATTAAGACAACTTTTTTCCCAAATCATCTCTAACAACTACGGCAAAATATTTAAGAATTATATAAGAGTATGCTACTACATTACAGGCCAACAGTGTTGATGAGGTTAATGATCCGAGAGTAACAAAACAAAGGTTCTTACATTGACGCAATTACGTGCTGATATTATCAACACCATTAATTGTTGTTGGGGTACGCAAGAAAGTCACGCAGTCTTAAACTATTAGTACTATCTCCTAACATTTTCAATAGAAGTCAATTGACCACTAAGGCCTCTAATCTGTTTACTACTTTTCTCTTTTCTCTACAAAGCGTAGCGATATTTCGTAAGTAATCTCTTTAATATTGTTTTATTACTTATCCAATGCAATAAATGTGGGAACATTTTTAATTTAGTCGGTTAAATTTTAGTTTTGTGTGACACCATACAGAAGTATGTGACACTGTATTAAAGGTACATGAAGTTACTTGTACTTTCCGCGTTTGTGTTTTACATCATATTATACTAGATGACAAATGTTATAACATAGAACTGTTTAGCTATTGTCTAATTGTACTTTTATATAGTAACAAATGCGTGATGCTTTACTAGGCACACCTACTCGTATATGAAGAACTCTATATATGTTCAGAGAATTTCAAGTGCACGTTCTGTATGTCCGTTTGCTTAATCATGAACTGCATGCAGTTTGTTTACATGTAAAACAATTATCTTTAGTTTTGTCTTTTTTGCACAATCCAATTTGGCAAGCTGTTCGTTTAGCACCTTTAGACGTTCCTTCGTCTACATCGTCTACCACGTGTAGTAGTATGAAACCGGAATTTCCCCAATGGATGGTGCTAGCCATCAGCGTAGGGCACTGAGACCGCGTCTGCAGCGGCATCTGCTTCCTGTAACGGCTGACGACGAATGTCAACATACAGTAACCCAAGTTCCATATATCGGTATCTGTTTCAAACCGGTAAAAATGTCGATTTCTGTGCCAACGAAAAACAATTAGCGGACAGCATTGGTTTTGTGTTACTATTTGATGAAAATTGCTGCAGAATCGCATCGAATGCTTGTTGAAGATTTCGGCAAACATGCTCTTGGGAAAACACAGTGTTTCGAGTGGTTCCAAAAATTAAATGGTTCAAATGGCTCTGAGCATTATGGGACTTAACATCTGTTGTCATCAGTCCCCTAGAACGTAGAACTACTTAAACATAACGAACCTAGGGACATCACACCCATCTATGCCCGAGGCAGGATTCGAACCTGCGGCCGTAGCAGTCGCTCGATTCCGGACTGAAGTGCGCAGAACCGCTCGGCCACCGCCGCCGGCCAAAAACTAATACATGGTGATTTTGACGTGAGAAACGATGAGTGCAGGAAACCACCGAAAAAGTTTGAAGGTAACAAAGTGAAGGCCTTATTGGATGAAGATTATAAACTCAACAGGAACAATTAAATGTGACGCAGAAAACCGTTTCTCTTCGGTTGAAGTCTATGGCAAAGGTGGACAAAATGGGAAAATGGATTGCTCATGAACTGAATGAAAGACAGCAAGCAACTCGAAAGACCACATCGGAAATGCTGCTCCTCAGATACAAAAAAATGCCGTTTCTCCATCTAATAATGGCAAGTAATGAAAAATGGATCCTAAGCGTCGTAAATCATGGGTGAATCCAGGAAAACCATCGGCATCCACGGCAAGACCAAATCGCTTTGGAAAGAAGACAATGCTCTGTGTTTGTGGGATCAGAAGCATATCGTCTATTATGAGCTGCTAAATCATGGTGATACCCTCAACACTGGCGCTACCAACGGCAAATGATCGATTTAAATGGAGAATTACGCGAGAAATAACCGGAATATGGAAAAAGGCAACACGAAGTTATATTGCTCCATGACAACGCCCCATCTGACAAAGCAAAACTGGTCAGGAAAACGATCGAGGATTTGAGTTGGAACATACAAGGGCATGAGGCTTATTCTCCAGATTTCGTTCCTTCCAATTGTCATATATTTGCATAAGTGGGACACGCTCTCGCCGAACAACGCTTCAATTCCTGTGAGAAAGTACGAAAATGGCTCGATAGCTGGTCCGCTTGAAAAGAACTGCCTTTTTTGTGGTGGCATTTATAACCTGCTGGAGAGGTGGGAGAAATGTATAAACAGCAATGGAGATTATTTTTAATAAAATATTGTTTAGGCACCACATTTTTCATTTCGTAAAATGTTCAGTTTTACATTTTTGAAGATTTAAAGCAAGTTACCAATCGATGCACCACTTGAGAATTTTGTCTAACTGAACATTTATGCAGCTTCTTTCAGACAGTTTCATTGTAGATAACTGATCAACTCCACAAAAAAAATATAGTGTGCAAGATCATTAATATACAACTTGATCAGCAAGATCCTCAACACACTTCCCTTAAGCACACATGAAGTTACTCTACATCTGACGATGATTCTCCAGCCGAGATAACATGCTGCCTTCTCCCTAACAGAAAATTCCTTATGATTATACTTTTGACTACAAGCATACGTGTGGTACTGAGCCAAATGTTTTCCGGAAATTATATAATGCATCTAAATGTCTATATTGATCCAAAGCTTTCAATACGTCACGTGAGAAAAGTGCAAGTTGTGTTTCATATGATCGATGTTTTCGGAATGCATGCTGGATGGCATGGAGGAGATCATTCTGTTCGAGATACCTCATAACGCTTAAGCTCAGAAAATGTTCCAAGATTCTACAACAAATCGATGTCAAGGATATTGAACAGTAGATTTGAGGATCACTTCAGCTACTCCTTCGGGGGGTCTACGGTAGATCATAGTTTAAGAGTAGGTAACATCCTCAGTGTCAGTTCCTGTCTCATTCGCTAGTGACTGGACAGTAATCTTGGTACCACTAAGAGTCTTGAGTTGTGTGAAGGATTATTTGACAGTATTCTGCTACGGTAGTCGCTGAAGGCTTCACGCGTTTCTCTCTTGACAGCCAAACTCGTTTCATTCAACATATCTCTAGCTATAGCACTATATTTTGTTTTACACCTATTCTACCTATCGCCAGTGAAAGTGGATGGAGTCTAGAACAGCTGAGGGCGAGAAGAATTCCCAATTGTTATCACTACTTCTTTTACAGCTTTCATTATTAAGGTGCGTTGAGAGATCGTACAGTCGGTTATCAACTTGTATAAGGTGTGGTCGTTGATCGTAGCTAAATCTAGAATGTTACTGAAAACATGTATGGGCCAACACCTCGCCGTGGCTCTTATGCTACATTTGCGTGAGATTTGATGTATCACATCTTCGGCGAATTTGGTGTTATTATAAAAGTGGGCTGTTTCTAGAGTTTTCTTTCCTGCAGCCGCATCGATTGTTACAATTCAATCCACAGAAGTATGAAGGACCACATTTTTCTTACTCTTCCCTTAGTAGCACTTGAATGACGTAGACTTTGTTCTTTTCTCACAGTGGTGGCACTTCCGCTCCAGTCCCGTTCACAGTACCACCAACGCTTGCATCTCTATATTTCAGTTCTTTTGACAGCCTAATAGAAGTTAAGAACGTGTCTGATGTATTCTCCCCTATTGTAAGGTTCCGTGAGATGTTCTTTCAGGCTAGTATCCGTTGTTCTCGTTTTATGGTTCAAATGGCTCTGAGCACTATGGGACTTAACATCAGAGGTCATGAGTCCCCTAGAACTTAGAACTACTTAAACCTACCTAACCTAAGGACATCACACACATCCATGACCGAAGCAGGATTCGAACCTGCGACCGTAGCGGTCGCGCGGTTCCAGTGTGTTTCATCTTTCCTCAAATAAAAAAAAAACATTCAGGAAATACCTAATCTTAGTTTCTGTTACCAGTCAGTCACTTATTATCAGTTTCCAGAGGCCACGACTGTGACAGCGATCCAGTACAGTTACCAGTTGAACTAATACTGACAACAATGAGGTGCTCAGTGGAAATTTGTTGTAAGTTCCTATGGGACCAAACCGCTGACGTCATAGGTCCCTAGGCTTACACACTACTTTATGTGACTTAAACTAACTTACGCTAAGGAGGACTCGAACCACTGACGGTGATAGCGGCGCGAACCGTGGCAAGGCGCTCTAGTCCATGCGGCTGGTGCTCAGTGATTGAGTCACGCGACGTTGCGTGAAGTTCATCGTCATCTAAAAGAGGGGTAAATGAACCAGGTAAAATACATTTCTGTGAGAAGTTGTCCATTAAACACGATCTGGTGCCAATTGAAACAATTAAGGAAAATGAAACATTCCCTAAAACAATTAAAATTCATAAAGTCAGAGGAGTAGACTATTTTATGGAGCACTGTGCTGTGGCACCTCTGTAGGAGTTGGTGTGTGTGTGGTGCTGCGGTAGGTGGTGCGGAACCAGTGCCGACGCTATGATCAATTTAACAATATAGCTTCATTTTATGTTCAAGTCTACATGAAGCAGGCATGTCTCCCCTTGTGAGCTCTGAGTGGAGCGGCTGGTGTCGGCTGCTAGGACGGCGTCTGCCGACTTTGCGTCAGTACTCCGGCTCAGTGACGAATGCCAAGCCACGGCCAGCTGCGACACACCCGGCGGCGGTCCCACTGCTCTCTCCTCCCCGATGGCAGAGGCGGCTGTGTGCGGGTCTCGACCCGCGTCCCTCGGACAGGCAGCGGACGGCGACTGGCGTTTTGACGCCGAGTCCGTCGCTGGGACACAGCGTCGACGGAGGCAGGTCGGCGGGGCTGTGGCAGCTGGGTCCTTAAAGGACCCAGTGCGACGTCAGACGCAGCCTGGCCTCGAACCGGAGGCCGCTGATGACGCTGCCCAGTCGTCTCGCGGTCCTGCGGTGCTCCGCCGTCAAAATGGCTCTGAGCACTATGGGACTCAACTGCTGAGGTCATTAGTCCCCTAGAACGTAGAACTAGTTAAACCTAACTAACCTAAGGACATCACAAACATCCATGCCCGAGGCAGGGTTCGAACCTGCGACTGTAGCGGTCCTGCGGTTCCAGGCTGCAGCGCCTTTAACCGCACGGCCACTTCGGCCGGCGCTCCGCCGTCGTGGTGAGGCTGGCTACTCAGCAGTGACCGACTCACCGATTCGAATGACGTCCTGTCCTCAAATTCATTATATTCCTTTACTGTCCATTTGCTTCTCTAAAACGTTATGTCTTGTCACGACATCCATCGCAAAGAGTCTCGCTCGAATGTGGTGGTAACGACCCCCATACTACATCGTTCTTTGCTGCGCAGGGCAGTTTACTGCTATGCTCAGCTATCCTCGCTACAGACCTCACTAGCGCACCTGTCGTTAAAAATGTAAATTTCGTCTGACTAGGGACTCCAGTTGGGTAGACCGTTCACCGGGTGCAAGTCTTTCGATCTGACGGCACTTCGGCGATTTGCGCGTCGATGGGGATGAAATGATGATGATTAGGACAACACAACACCCTGAGCGGAGAAAATCTCCGACCCAGCCGGGAACCGAAACCGAGCCCTTAGGATTGACATTCTGTCGTGCTGACCACTCAGCTACCGGCGGCGGACGCACCTGTTGTTGAGCATTAAATGTCGACATGGCGTTTCCGACAGCCAGTGCTGTTACCACAATACTCCGCGGCGGCCTCCATGCTACTTTCAGTCTCTTACGATAAAGATTTAATACTTTTACCTAAAATACTTGGAAGTGCCACCATAATTTTAACACGAAAGGAATTCGTATCTCAAAATGAAAAAGTGATCAACTGACCTCTGCCAGTAGTTCTCCTGTTGAGGCAGCGAACACGTTTCTCACTACTTTAGGCCAGGCAACAGTGGCAGCTCCACAGTCGTGCTTACGTGTTACCACAGCAACTTCAGGACAGTTTCCACTGTGGTTCAAAATGGTTCAAATGGCTCTGAGCACTATGCGACTTAACTTCTGAGGTCATCAGTCGCCTAGAACTTAGAACTAATTAAACCTAACTAACCTAAGGACAGCACACACATCCATGAAGGAGGCAGGATTGGAACCTGCGACCGGAGCGGTCGCTCGGCTCCAGACTGTAGCGCCTAGAAGCACACGGCCACTCTCCTGTACGGACGAATCGTGGAAAGTGGAGCAAGGACGGGGTTAGAGCTTGGCCAGAGATCCTGTTCTACAGGAAGATCCATAATTCCTTCTGGGGTTTCAGAAGACAGCTGCAGGAAGACTACAAGACACCGAAAGATAGACACACATCTGTGGACAGACCGTCTCTCCAAGTTCTTAAACCAAAATACAGTTGTTCAGTATGACGACCATTTCTAACGTAGCAAATGTCGATACGTGCATTTAATTCAATGAACTCACTGACGTGAACTGCCTCGTATAGCGGGACAGCAGTACGCTTCAGACATCTGTTCATCGTAGTGGCAAAAATGCAAGCGCAAACAAAACCGATTTCGTAGATTTTATAATATGTTTAATAGGCAACCGATCACGATAGCATAAGCTGAAACATTATCGGAATTACGACCCCAAAACTTTTTGATTTTTCTGCTTCTTTTTTGTCAAAAGAAACTTTTTTAGTGGTTACGAAATCATCTGAGGCAGCTCACGGGTCATTTCAGACAAAATATAGAGTTGTACGCTTCATACAGGAAAGACAACTTCGGCGTTTCTTTCTTTTCCTGTTTTTTTATGACATGATGCATATAAAGCACAGGCTTGAAAATAGCGGCACCTGTCAAATACTATTGGAATAAGAATGTTAACGAGTGGTGAGATCCTCATTGTAATATGTGTGAGGTGGTCGTGAAGGATCAAGAAATACACGCTTGTGGGTGGCGTACGGAGGACGCGGGAAGCGGGGACTGGCAAAGGGTTGCGGTTGCGCGCGGTGCTCGGCGCTCGGCTCACCTTTGACCCAGACGGGGCTGGACGGCGGGTTGGAGTCGACGTCGCACTTGAGGGAGACGGCCATGCCCTCCAGCAGCGGGAAGCCGAAGCCGGGCGTGCGGCTGATGGCGAAGGACGGGCTGTCTGCAACAGCAAGGCGGCGGGCGTCAGCCGAGGCGTGTGCTCTGCTCTGGCGTGGATAGGTTGATGTATCACAGTGAAGCATCAAAGAATCTCTATATCTACATCCATATCTACATGGTTACTCTGCATTTTACACTTAACTGCCTGGCTGGGGATTCATCGAACCATTTTCATACTTCTTCTCTCCATTACACTCTCGAATGGCGCGAGGGAAAAAGGAACACCAAAATCTTTCCGTTCGAGCTCTGATTTCTCTTATTTAATTATGATGATCATTTCTACCTACGTAGATGGGTGTCAACAAAATATTTTGGCTTTCGGAAGAGGAAGTTGGTGATTGAAATTTCGTAAATAGATCTCGCCGCAAAGAAAACCACCTTTGTTTCAGTGACTGCCAATCCAACTTGCGTATCACATCAGTTACACTCTCATCTCTATTGCGCGATAACACGAATCGAGCTTCCCTTCTTTGCACTTTTTCGATGTCCTCCGGCAATCCTACCCGGTAAGGATCCCACACCGCGCAGCAATATTCCAGCAGAGGACGGAAAAGTGTAATGTAGGCTGTCTCTTTAGTGGGTTTGTTGCATCTTCTAAGTGTTCTGCCAACAAAGCGCAGTCTTTGTTTCGCCTTTCCCACAGCCGGCCGGAGTGACCGAGCGGTTCTAGGCGCTACAGTGTGGAACCGCGAGACCGCCACGGTCGCAGGTTCGAATCCTGCCTCGGGCATGGATGTGTGTGATGTCCTTAGGTTAGTTAGGTTTAAGTAGTTCTAAGTTGTAGGGGCCTGATAACCACAGAAGTTAAGTCCCATAATGCTCAGAGCCATTTGAAGCCTTCCCCACAATATTATCTATGTGGTCTCTCCAGTTTAAGTTGCTCGTAATTGTAATTCCTAAGTATTTAGTCGAATCGACAGCCCTTAGATTTGTGCGACTTATCGTATACCCAAAATTTATCGGATTTCTTTTAGTACCCATATGTATGACCTCGCACTTTTCTTTGTTTAGTGCCAATTGCTACTTTCGCACCATTCAGAAATTATCTCTGGATCACTTAGTAATTGGAATTGATCGCCTGATGATTTTACTAGACTGTAAATTACAGGGTCATCTGAAAACAATCTAAGGGGTCTACTTAGATTATCACCTAGATCATTTATGTAAATCAGGAACAGCAGAGGGCCTATGACACTACCTTGCAGAACGCCAGATATCACTTCTGTTCTACTCGACGATTTACCGTCTATCACCACGAACTGTGACCACTCTAAGAGGAAATCATGAGACGATACTCCACATGCACGCAATTTGATTGATAGTCTCGTACAGGCATGCGTTTTCAAATACAAAGATATGTAAATAGGCAGAATGCGGCGCTGCGGTCGGAAACGCCTATTTATAATAGTGTCTGGCGCAGTTGTTAGATCGATTACTGCCGCTACAATGGCTGGTAGTCAAGATTTAAGTCGGCGTACGGGCGATGGGACAGAGAATCTCCGAGGCAGAGATGAAATGGGGATTTTCCGCTACGACCATTTCACGAGCGTACCGTGAATATCAGGAATACGGTAAAATATCAAATCTCTGACATCACTGCGGCCAGAAAAAGATCCTGTAAGAACGGGACCAACGACGACTGAAGAGAATCGTTCAACGTGACAAAAGTTGTAGCCTTCCGCGAATTGCAGCAGATTTCAATGCTGGGCCATCAACAAGTGTCAGCGTGCGAACCATTCAACGAAACATCATCGATATGGGCTTTCGGAGTCGAAGGCTCACTCGTACACACTTAATCACTGCACGCCTCGACTGGGCCCGTCAACACCGACACTGAATTGTTGACAACTGGAAACATGTTGCCTGCTTGGACGAGTCTCCTTTCAAATTGCATCGAGCGGATGGACGTGTGCGGGTATGGAGACAACCTCATGAGCCCATGCACCGTGCACGTCAGCAGTGGACTGTTCAAGCTGTGGTGGTGTTGGGCGAGCGCAGTTGGAGTGATATCAGACATCTGATGCGTCTAGATACGACTCTGACAGGTGCCACGTACGTAAGTATCCTGTCTGATCACCTGCATCCATTCACGTCCATTGTGAATTCTGACTTAATTGGGCAATTCCAGCAGGACAATGCGACATCCCACACGTCCAGTATTGCTACAGAGTGGGTCCAGGAACACTGCTCTGAGTTTAAACATTTCCACTGCCCACCAGTCTCCCCAGACATGAACTTTATTGAACATATCTGGGATGTCTTGCAAAATGCTGTTCACAGTAGATCTGCACCCCCTCGTACTCTTACCAATTTATGGACAGCCCTGCACGATTCCTGGTATCATTTCCCACCAGCACTATTTCAGACATTAGTCGAGTCCATGCTACGTCGTGTTGCTGCACTTCTGCGTGCTCCCGGGGTCCGCACAAGATATTATGCCTAACAGTTTCTTTGGCTCCCACAGCATCAACTATATTTCATGTTTGACTCCTACCCTATGTGGACGCCCAGTGACAAGGCAGTGTAATTTTCAGACTTGCTGATCCGACGCAAATGTAGTGTGCCAATCACAAGGATTGAGAATGACGCAAATATATGATTTGAGAGTACAACGTAACGAATGACATTCTCAGATTATTATCTTATCAGAAGCCAAAAGAAACTAGTGGTAGGAACTTCTTTCATTTGCATGTCACCTATGTAGTCTATAAGGCGAAGTCCCATTGAATCAGTACATCTTACAGGCTGAAATTAGAACTGCCTGTGCTAACATCTGACACTGCTCTATAAAGGAAAGCTCACAGTCTTATTTCCTTTTGTTTCTGGTCCTATATCAACGTACATGCATGAAGTGGAAACGAAATGTAAAGCTTTTTGATCAGCAGCGGCAGATGAATAGACATGCCACAATGTGGCTTGCATGCAACGCAATATTGAAAGGGCGAGAGGGCAGACTGCACAGGTAGAATTAATACTAAGTGAGGTTTTGTCAGCTACAGTGGTGCAATGAAATATGCTGGATTTAGATATGTCGCAGGAAGATGACAGTAATCTAGTGAGGGAACCAGCACCGCCTGGCGTTCCCACTGGACGTTAGGGTAAACAACGCGCTAGGTTCCCTCAACCTCTGTTAAGGATGAGAGTAGAGTTTTCCGTCAATTAGATTCCAGAAACTGCGCAGTTCTCGTCTGTGTGGTATTTTTGAACGAAAATATGGAATTGTTTAGATTAGGGGCCGTAGAGATGCCACTAATGTTATACGTATATGCTAGGAAAAGTTCCGTTCGGAGGTTGGATAGGGCTATAATTTCAAAACAGTCAGTCCAGAGCATCCATGAAAATGTGTAAACAGGTGATCCTGGCTAGTGCTGTGAGTCAGTTAACAGATAACCATTAAGGGGATTGCCAGAGTGTGAAGGAACAGTTTGGAACATACATAAATAGTATGAGAAGAGCTGCCCAAGCGTTGTGCTTTCTTCAGGTACGAAAACAGCAGCCCTTGGTCACTAAGCCGTTACCAAACGCTGGATGTTTCCATGGGACAAAGAAAGATAGGCGCTGGGTTGTTTCCCTTCAATAGTCTGTTTTGCTCACTCTCGTTATCGACAACAAGTGGACCACTCGTCAGTAACATAATGGAAAGCAAGCGACGTATTTGAATTTCTAATCGGGTTAACGTTGAATGTTTCTCTGTATCTAATATTCCAGAAACTGGAACTATCGTATCACATCACGGCAAGCCGATATCTCGATGTCATCAGTGCAGACAACGTCTGAATGCCTACGAGATTCAGGAAGCTGCCAGCATGGGGTTACTAGGTGAGGGAATGAAACACGATGTTCAAAATTCCAATTTTCCTTCCTCTTCTTTCACCCCAGTTATGCAATTCTAAGTTTCAGTAGCACACTGATTGCTTTCGTGTGCTAGATCAGCTGTCTAAGAATGTCACACAATAGTAACGTAAATTTTTGTGGATCTCATTCTGTAAATAATGGTAACGATATTGTCGTAGGATAAATTACGAAGTAGACATGTGCCATTAGTACACGAGGGGCAGTGTCAACTTTGACATTCATTACCTTCAGACTTCCAGAAGAATTTCATCCACAGGATCCAGAAGTTAACAAAGCCAGCCAAATGCGAGAGCTGTCGCACAGTGAGCTCAACACCTCACGCACCCAAACTGCAGACAAAAATAATAAACTGAAGAATGGAAAAGAAAACGGAAGGCGACGGCACCAGGCAGTTCTGACGATGCCCTTGGTAATGAAAGCAAGACTGATGAAAAAAAAGACGTATTTATCGACCTAAAAATGTAAAATGATGCAGGATGTTCGAAACTCTGAGAAAAATTGGAGTAAGCTACAGGGAAAGACGTGTAATATACGATAGTCTAAGGGTCAAGGTGGAGCACTAAGAATGAAAGACCAAGAACGAAGTGCTCGTGTAAAACTACGGCATAAGACAGGGATGCAGTCTGTCGGCTCTGTTGTTCAGTCTATACGTTGAAGAAGGAATGATTGAAATAAGGAGAAGTCCAATACTGGGATTAAAATTCTGGGCGAAAGAAAATTGACGATAAGATTCGCTAATGACATTGCTATCTTCAGTAAAATCGAGGAAGAGTTGCACGAATTGTTGGACAGAATTTCAGTCTAATGAGCAAACAATGTGGATTGATAGTAAAGGGAAGAAAGACAACAATAATGAGGAACAGCAGAAATGAGATTAGTGATGAAATGAGCATTAAAACTGGTGACCACGAAATAGATGAAATGAAAAACTCAGCTACTTTGGCAGCAAAATAACACCTGACGAGCGAAGCTCGATTTAGTAGCAGGATAACACAAGTCACGATGTTATTGATGACCGAAAGAAATCTACTAGAATCAAAAATCTGCCTCAGTGTGAGTAACAAACGTCTGAGACTGTACGTTTGGAGAACAGCGTTGTATGGTAATAGAACATCAATTGTGGGAAAACTGGAACAGAAGAGAGTCAAAGCGTATGGGATGTATTGCTAAGTAATGACGTTACAAATTAGGGTTTGGATTTGCTAAAACCATCCTAAGGACAAGATCGTATAAATATTTTTTGTTTAAGACAACCGACTTCGACAGGCATTACTGTCATCTTCAGGTCTTAAATAATCTGTTTGTCATGAACCGTGTCCATTTTAAGTTAGGGCATAACCCAAGTAACAGCACATTACCAGAGCTTTGTCATGACTAAACTATTTTAAGACATGAAGCACCTTTTGCAAGCGGATGTATCCATATATATATATACTCAAGTGCCAAAGTACCATGGTATAGGCATGCGTATTCAAAGACAGTGACATGTAAACAGGCAGAATATGGTGCTATGGGACACAGCTTAACAGAATCTGTACCGAAAATTGGAACAGGGATCAACATCAGAGATCAACGTCATGTCCGTCCTTTTCATTGCTCATGAAAACCACACTTTGCATGTAGTACCACCATACAGCGAGACCTTCAGAGGTGGTGGACCAGATTGTTGTACACACCGGTACCTCTAATACCCAGTAGCACGTCCACTTGCATTGAAACATGACTGTACTGGTCGTGACATACTAACCACAACTTCATCAAGGCACTGTTTGTCCAGATTGTCCCACTCGTCAACGACGATTTGGCGTTCATCCCTAAGAGGGTTGGTGGGTCGCGTCGTCCATAAACAGCCATTTCAATCTATCTATGTTCGATATGGTTCATGTCTGGAGAACATGCTGGTCACTCTAGTCGAGCGATTTCGTTGTCCTGAAGGAAGTCATTCACAAGATGTGCACGATGGGGACGCGAATTGTCGTCCATGAAGACGAAAACCTCACCAATACGCTGCCGACATGGTTGCACTATCGGTCGGAGGATGGCATTCATGTATCGTACAGCCGTTACGGCGCCTTCCATGACCACCAGCGGCGTACGTCGACCACACCAAATCATCAGGGAACCTCCACCTTGCTGCACTCGCTGGACAGTTGTCTAAGACATTCAGCCTGGCCGGGATGCCTCCAAACACGTGTCAGACTATTGTCTGGTTGAAGGCACATGCGACACTTATCGGTGAAGAGAACGTGATGCCAGTCCTGAGTGGTCCATTCGGCATGTTGTAGGATCCATCTGTACCGCACTGCATGGCGTCGTGGTTGAAAAAATGGACCTCGCCATGGACGTCGGGAGTGAAATTGCGCATCGTGCAGCCTATTGCGCGCAGTTTGAGTCGTAACACGACTTCCTGTGGGTGCACGAAAAGCATAGTTCAACATGGTGTCGTAGCTGTTGTGGTGTCACCGCCAGACACCACACTTGCTAGGTGGTAGTTTTAAATCGGCCCCGGTCCATTAGTACATGTCGGACCCGCGTGTCGCCACTGTGTGATCGCAGACCGAGCGCCACCACAAGGCAGGTCTCGAGATACGGACTAGCACTCGCCCCAGTTGTACGGACGACTTTGCTAGCGACTACATGGACGAAGCATTGCTCATTAGCCGAGCCAATAGTTAGAATAGCCTTCAGCTAAGTCAATGACTACGACCTAGCAAGGCGCCATTAGTAACATTGCATGTATCTAAAGAGTCTCACTTGTATCGCCACAAGCTCCAGATGTACCAAACGGATGGATTAAAGTTAAGTATTCCAGAAGCTACGTACTTTTCTTTATAGCATTCATTACGTATCCTGTTTCAGACCTCACGCCCATCTGCGTGAGCGTAGCGCGTGCCTTTCGGCTTCCTCTCATTGTGTCTAGGCTGTCTTGTCTAGACACAACAGCTGTCACGGTTCCTCAGAGTCATAATTCGTAGGTAGCGGTCATCGACTGCAGTAGTAGCCCTTGTGCGGCCTGAGCGAGGCATGTCATGAACAGTTCCCGTCTCTCTTTACCTCCTCCATGTCCGAACAACTCCATTTTGGTCTACTACGTGACGCCTGGACACTTCCTTTTTGGGAGCCCTTACTGCCACAGGGAAACAATGCGGGTGCGATCTAACAGCGGTGTTGACCGTCTAGGCATGGTTGAACTACAGACAACACTAGCCGTGTACCTCCTTCCTGGTGGAACGATTGGAACTGATCGGCTGTCGGACCCTCTCCTTCTAATAGGCGCTGCTCATGCATGGTTGTTTATAACTTTGGGGGGGTTTAGTGACATCTCTGAAAAGTCAAAGTGATTGTGTCTGTGATACAATATGCACAGTCAACGTCTATCTTCAGGAGTTCTGGGAACTGGGGTGATGTTAAACATTTTTGATATGTGTCTATATATATCAGTCATTCACAAACATAGTCCACAGTAGCACATCTGTTTACATATGCAATTTTTTTTTTTTTTTGGTCATCAGTCTACTGACTGGTTTGATGCGGCCCGCCACGAATTCCTTTCCTGTGCTAACCTCTTCATCTCAGAGTAGCACTTGCAACCTACGTCCTCAATTATTTGCTTGACGTATTCCAATCTCTGTCTTCCTCTACAGTTTTTGCCCTCTAGTACCATGGAAGTCATTCCCTCATGTCTTAGCAGATGTCCTATCATCCTGTCCCTTCTCCTTATCAGTGTTTTCCACATATTCCTTTCCTCTCCGATTCTGCGTAGAACCTCCTCATTCCTTACCTTACCAGTCCACCTAATCTTCAACATTCGTCTATAGCACCACATCTCAAATGCTTAGATTCTCTTCTGTTCCGGTTTTCCCACAGTCCATGTTTCACTACCATACAATGCTGTACTCCAGACGTACATCCTCAGAAATGTCTTCCTCAAATTAAGGCCGGTATTTGATATTAGCAGACTTCTCTTGGCAAGAAATGCCTTTTTTGCCATAGCGAGTCTGCTTTTGATGTCCTCCTTGCTACGTCCGTCATTGGTTATTTTACTGCCTAGGTAGCAGAATTCCTTAACTTCATTTACTTCGTGACCATCAATCCTGATGTTAAGTTTCTCGCAGTTCTCATTTCTACTACTTCTCATTACCTTCGTCTATCTCCGATTTACTCTCAAACCATACTGTGTACTCATTAGACTGTTCATTCTGTTCAGCAGATCATTTAATTCTTCTTCACTTTCACTCAGGATAGCAATGTCATCAGCGAATCGTATCATTGATATCCTTTCACCTTGGATTTTAATTCCACTCCTGAACCTTTCTTTCATTTCCATCATTGCTTCCTCGATGTACAGATTGAAAAGTAGGGGCGAAAGGCTACAACCTTGTCTTACACCCTTCTTAATACGAGCACTTCATTCTTGATCGTCCACTCTTATTATTCCCTCTTGGTTGATGTACATATTGTATATGACCCGTCTCTCCCTATAGCTTACCCCTACTTTTTTCAGAATCTCGAACAGCTTGCACCATTTTATATTATCGAACGCTTTTTCCAGATCGACAAATCCTATGAAAGTGTCTTGATTTTTCTTTAGCCTTGCTTCCATTATTAGCCTTAACGTCAGAATTGCCTCTCTCGTCCCTTTACTTTTCCTAAAGCCAAACTGATCGTCACCTAGCGCATTCTCAATTATCTTTTCCATTCTTATGTATATTATTCTTGTAAGCAGCTTCGATGCTTGAGCTGTTAAGCTGATTGTGCGATAATTCTCGCACTTATCAGCTCTTGCCGTCTTCGAAATTGTGTGGATGATGCTTTTCCGAAAGTCAGATGGTATATCGCCAGACTCATTTATTCTACACACCAACGTCAATAGTCGTTTTGTTGCCACTTCCCCCAATGATTTTAGAAATTCTGATGGAATGTTATCTATCCCTTCTGCCTTATTTGACCGTAAGTCCTCCAAAGCTCTTTTAAATTCCGATTCTAATACTGGATCCCCTATCTCTTCTAAATCGACTCCTGTTTCTTCTTCTATCACATCCGCCAAATCTTCACCCTCATAGAGGCTTTCAATGTATTCTTTCCATCTATCTGCTCTCTCCTCTGCATTTAACAGTGGAATTCCCGTTGCACTCTTAATGTTACCACCGTTGCTTTTAATGTCACGAAAGGTTGTTTTGACTTTCCTGTATGCTGAGTCTGTCCTTCCGACAATCATAGCTTTTTCGATGTCTTCACATTTTTCCTGCAGCCATTTTATCTTAGCTTCCCTGCACTTCCTATTTATTTCATTCCTCAGCGACTTGTATTTCTGTATTCCTGATTTTCCCGGAACATGTTTGTACTTCCTCCTTTCATCAATCAACTGAAGTATTTCTTCTGTTACCCATGGTTTCTTTGCAGCTACCTCCTTTGTACGTATGTTTTCCTTCCCAACTTCTGTGATGGCCCTTTTTAGAGATGTCCATTTTTCTTCAATTGTACTGCCTACTGCGCTATTCCTTATTGCTGTATACATAGCGTTAGAGAACTTCAAACGTATCTCGTCATTCCTTAGTACTTCCGTATCCCACTTCTTTACGTACTGATTTTTCCTGACTAATGTCTCGAACTTCAGACTACTCTTCATCACTACTATATTGTGATCTGAGTCTATATCTGCTCCTGGGTACGCCTTACAATCCAGTATCTGATTTCGGAATCTCTGTCTGACCATGATGTAATCTAACTGAAATCTTCCCGTATATCCCGGCCTTTTCCAAATATACCTCCTCCTCTTGTGATTCTTGAACAGGGTATTCGCTATTACTAGTTGAAACTTGTTGCAGAACTCAATTAGCCTTTCTCCTCTTTCATTTCTTGTCCCAAGCCCATAGTCTCCTGTAACCTTTTCTTCTACTCCTTCCCCTATAACTGCATTCCAGTCGCCCATGACTATTAGATTTTCGTCCCCCTTTACATACTGCATTACCCTTTCAATATCCTCATACACTCTCTCAATCTGTTCATCTTCAGCTTGCGACGTCAGCATATATACCTGAACTATCGTTGTCGGTGTTGGTGTGCTGTCGATTCTTATTAGAACAACCCGGTCACTGAACTGTTCACAGTAACACACCCTCTGCCCTACCTTCCTCTTCATAACGAATCCTACACCTGTTATACCATTTTCTGCTGCTGTTGATATTACCCGATACTCATCTGACCAGAAATCCTTGTCTTCCTTCCACTTCACTTCACTGACCCCTACTATATCTAGATTGAACCTTTGCATTTCCCTTTTCAGATTTTCTAGTTTCCCTACCACGTTCAAACTTCTGATTTTCCACGCCCCGACTCGTAGAACGTTATCCTTTCGTAGATTATTCAATCTTTTTCTCATGGTAACCTCCCCCTTGCCAGTCCCCTCCCGGAGATCCGAATGGGGGACTATTCCGGAATCTTTTGCCAATGGAGAGATCATCATGACACTTCTGCAATTACAGGCCACATGTCCTGTGGATACACGTTACGTGTCTTCAATGCAGTGGTTTCCTATTGCCTTCTGCATCCTCATGTCGTTGGTCATTGCTGATTCTTCCGCCTTTAGGGGCAATTTCCCACCCCTAGGACAAGAGAGTGCCCTGAACCTCTATCCGCTCCTCCGCCCTCTTTGACGAGGCCGTTGGCAGAATGAGGCTGACTTGTTATGCCGGAAGTCTTCGTTCGCCAATGCTGATTATTTATCAAAATTTAGGAAGTGGCGGGGATCGAACCCGGGGCCGTAGTCGTTTTGATCATGAATCTAAGACGTTACCCCTAGACCACGGGTATCCTCACATATGTAGTACGTATTCAAAAACATTTGAGAATATGACCAATTTATGTATACAGATGTGATTCGGTGTTGGTGTTTTCGTGACTAACATTCATTTTTTAGTGGTGTGTACATACACTGTCAGAGCCATTTTCAAAAGGTGCTTTATGTTTTTAGTTGTTTCACTTTTTTATCCACATGACAATTTGAGTTAAGGCCGATTAAAATGGACACATTTCATAACAAAAACATTTTTAAGTCCTGAAGACAACACCATAGTTCGTCAAAAATATTTATACCATCTCGGCTTTAGAATGCTTTTAGCAAATTAAACAGATAGCTCCTTCTGTTTTCTCAAAATGAGAAAATTCATTAGGTGTGGGATGTACTATAGATGGATTTCTCAAATTAGGCGGGGCGACGGGGAAGCGAGGGTCATATAGAAAATACTGACAAGAAGAAGAGACAGGATAATAGGACATGTGTTAAGGCTTCAGGAAATAACTTACATAGTACCAGAGGTGCCTGTAGAGGGTAAATCTGTAAGGGAAGAGATTGGAACAGATCAAACAAATAATTGTGGACGTAAGGTCCAAGTGCTGCTACGAGATGAATAGGTTGCACGAGGTAGGAATTCCTGGCTGCCTGCTGCAGACAAGTCAGGATTCTGATGACAAAAAATCTTAATCAAAACCCTGTCAATGCAAGAAACATCTCAGCGAGTATTAAAGGTGCAGTGTTGGACAGCATTTTGGGAACATTTTTGGGACGGAGAGATCGGGGAGCTTGGCGTGGTATTACGTGGAATGAAGTAGGCAGTTTTGTTTTATCTGGTGTACAAAATGATAATGATAATTGTGAGCATTCTAATTCTGCGAACGTATATGTTAGTGATGTAGAGGGACCATATGAGGTAGAATTTAAGCGCATACAGGGAGAATAAACTGTGACAACCCTCACCTCGCGACACGGCGCGGCACCCCGGCTGCCTGCGAAGGGCTGGAGCTGTCCAGTGTCGTATACAGTCGTTACTCAGTAACGAATGTGGAAGGTGATTCCAATACCGTTTCGGTACTGCCAGAAAGATTTTGTTACTCGCAAGTTCCTTTCCCCAAACGTACCTCCGTCGCTCTCAGCGCTCTCGGAGTGATGGAAAAGTTTCGTTTCTAATAAGTCTTCTTGCATGCACGTAGTTCCTGCTGACTCGGTAGCTTCCGAATTCCTCCCATATCTTATTCTCAGTGGTCAAGCCAGAAGTGACACGGAGTATCGAATACATTTTCACAATCACCACGTTTTCTTTTGCCCATGCGTTTGGTGTCAGTCTCGTGCCGAGTCGGCGCTATTCGTAAGCCTCGAGTCCGTTTACTCCCAGAAACGCTTCACAAGACGTGTGCTGCGAATTCGGACACCATGCGTGAGCAGAAGACGGCGTGAGTGACTTCTGAGCTGACTGTACACTGGAGTGATAAAAGTCATGGGACAGCGAAATGCACATATACAGATGGCGGTGGTATCACGTGCAAAAGCTACAGAAGGCAAGGCATTGGAGGAGCTCTCATGTGTACTCAGGTAATTCACGTGAAAAGATTTCTGGCGTGATTATGGCTGCGCGATGGGAATTAATGCACTTTGTCGTGTATTGATAATATGAGTTAGACATCCAGAACATTCCATATCAGAAATCGTGAGGGTCTTCATTATTCCGAGATGCACAATGGCGAGAGTGTGCCGAGAATACCAAATTTCGTGCTTTACCTCTCACCACGGGCAAAGCAGTAGCCGACGACCTTATCGATCCTAGAGAAGTGGCGCATTGGTAGAGCTGTCACTGCTGGCGGAAAAACTACACTGCGTGAGATAACCGCGGAAATCGATGTGGGGCGTACGACGAACGCACACGTTAGGACAGTTCGACGAAATTTGGCATTGCCAGGCTGTGGCAGCAGACGACGTACGCGAGTGTCTTTGCCAACAGCGCGACGTAACTCGCAGCACCTGTCCTTGACTTGAGACCATATCGCTTAGACCCTAGACGACTGGATATTCCTGCACTGTTCACGTTTCCTTTGGTAAGTGCTGATGGGAGGATGGTTTCAAGTTGGCAACAAGTCACTGTGCAAGGTGGTGGTGGTTCTAGAATGGTGTGGGCTGTGTTTATATGGAAGTGGCTGGGTCCTCTGGTCCAACTGATCAGATCATTGACTGGAATGGTTACGTTCGGCTACATGGAGACCATTTTCAGTCGTTCATGGACATTCATGTTCCCAAACAACGATGGAATTTTTATGGATGACAATGAGCCATGTCATCGGGCTCCAATTGTTTGCGATTGGTCTGAAGAAGATTCTGGACATTTCGTGCGAATTATATGGCCACCCAGATCGTCGGACGGGAATCCTATTGAACGGTTATGGGACATAATCGAGAGGTCAGTTCGCGTACAATATCCTGCACCAGTAAAATTTTGCAATTACAAACGGCTACAGAGGTCGTATCGCTCAGTATTTATGCGGGGACTTCCAACTACTTGTTGAGCTATGCCATGTCGAGGAGTTCCACTACGCCGAGCAAATGGAGGTCCGAAACAGTACAAGGAGGTATCCCGGGACTTTTATCACCTCAATGTACGTCCCCGACGATTGTTTCTATCAACCTACCTTTGTTATATTGTGTTTAGTTCGACAGTAAAATTAAGTAATGACCTGAGTTCAATGTAGAACGTGGTACAATTATTACGTGGAGCAATAAAAGTGAACGGTGGGATTATTTCTCCAGAGAAACGCCAAATGTGATTTGAGGTGTTACAGCTGCCGCACTACGAGTGAGCTGGTCTCCACACAACCGTATGCACGTTAAGCACGCTGTTAGACGACTTTTAGAAAATGGTTAAGGACTGCTCCATTCCAAATCAGACGAAAAATGGGAAAACCGACCTCAAATGATTAATAATTCTTACGTGTGTCAATTGAAGTAAAAGAAAATAACTTTCTCAGTTTTGGCCCTTAAGTGTCTAGTTTCCGATTTAAAATTCGGTAAAGTAGGATTTCAACAGATCAGGTTGTAGAGTTATTCAATTTCAGTGACACGTTTCGCTCTTTAGGCGATCAGCAGATTTTCTAAAAAACAAGAAAGCAATCCATTAACAACAAGTAGAGAGAGGCGCATGGTCCTCTTTTGTACGACTTCACGAACAAATAAACTGAAAGTATATTAAAACTTGCACAAAATTAACTGGACATAAAACCACAGTGTTACAGAGTCATAAGGAATAAGAGGTGCACCTAGTTAAAAGAAACAGACGACGACAATAATCCACTCCGTGTACGAACGAGACGGGAAAATCTCAAAAAAAAGAAAAAAAAAATTCAAATGACCGCAAATATACATTTGAATCTATTCGCTTTACACAGTTTCATATACACGCACGCGTCTTACGAATAATTTTGCCAACTATCTAGTTATCTTTCGCCACACTTGTGCTATGTGTGATTTCTAGTCTGCCATAGTTTACATCTACACCTGAATCTACTCAGACAGTACGCACGCCACCGTACGGTGCGTGGCAGATAGTATTCTGTACTACTTTCACTAAATGTTCTGTTCCACTCGCTAACAGAGAGAGGGAGAAACGACTGTCTATATCCCTCCTTATGAGCCTTTATTCCTCGTATCTTACCTTCGTGGTCCTTAGGCGCAATGTATGTTGGCGGCAGTAGAATCGTTCGACAGTCGGCTTGAAATGACGGTTCCTTAAACTTTATGAATAGCGTTTTTTTTTAAAAAAAAGAACGTTGCCTTCCCACCATGGATTCCCATTTAAATTACCGAAGCATCTGAGTAACACTTACGTGTTGCCAACCTACCGGTAACAAATCTAGCAACGCGCCTATGAATTGCTTTGATGTCTTCCTTCCATCCGACCTAGTACGGATCTCAAACACTCGGGCGGTACTGAAAAATAGATCGTACCATGTCCTATATGCGATCTCGTTTACAGGTCAACAATTCTTTTCTAAAATTTTCGTAATAAAGCGAAGTCGACCATTTGCCTTCCCTACCGCAGTTCCCACACGCTCGTTCCACCTCATATCGCTTCGGAACGTTACGCCCAGGTACTTACACGATTTGACCATGTCAAGCGGGACACTAACAGCACTGTATCCGAACGTTACAGGTTTGAATCACTACTCATCCGCACTGACTTACACTCTTCCACATTTAGGGCTAGCTGCCATTCATCACACCAACTGGAAATTTTTTCAAAGTCGTCTTGTAGCGTCCTACAGTCACTCAACTTCGACATCTTACCGTAAGCCACGATTTCATCGGCAAACAACCGCAGATTGCTGCCCCCCTCCCCCCCTTCCTCCCCTGTCCACCAAATCATTTATGTATACAGAGAACAACAACGGTCTCTACCATGCTTCGCACGGGCACTGATGGCGGTACCCTTGTCTCATTTGAACACTCGCAATCAAGGACTACAAACAGGGGTCTGTTATTTAAGAACTCTTCGAGCCCTCACATATCTGTGAACTTATTCAATGTGTCCTGTGCTCATATGACGGTATGTTTGCACTGACCCACAGACGTCCGACACTGGCACCGAGGCACCTCCACCCTGCCCTCCCTAGACACTACTGAAGCTGTAAACAGCGGTGTTTCGGGGATGAGTGAAATGCACGCCACAGAGCGTCTGGCTCGGATCTTCCTTGAAGTGATCTATTTCTGACAGTTCGTTGTGTCACTTTGGTGCCAGCTGCTGCTGCAGACGCCGCTGCAGATGCTGGTCCACAGCCACACGCCGGACACAACGGTCCCCCCTCTCACTAGTATCACGTGGCCATCCGGACCCCGGCCTTCTTGCGACCGCAGCTTCCCGTGACCACCTGTGCCAGTAATCACCTACAGTGGCTACATTCCTGCAAGTCATTCTGACGTATCGCAGAAGGAACTTCCAGCTTCCCGTAGCCCTATTATACGGTCTCTTTCAAACTCACTGGGTGTTGATAAGGGCATCTTCGTTGCCTTTGTCTTAATGGCATTCTTCACTAACATCAACTCACGACCTCCAATCTCAAATGTAACCAACCGACCGTTACAGTTTGTTATATGAATGTTTAATGTCAGTTCTTTCTGATTCGCCTCGATGGGCAATGAACCACTACCTTCATGTGGGTCCATAAGTAAGTTCCACTTCCTGCTGGAATCTTGGGTTAAAATGTAAATTCGTAAGGTGAAATGTTAAAATTTATTTATAGTCCTTTTTATGAATCTGTGAAGTAGCTAGTATGGAGGCCATGGACAGGGAATGTGGATAGGGATGTTGGGTGGGAATGTTGGTCGGTCGAGAGGCCTACCGAGCTAGTCCGCGCGATGGTAGAAACACCATGTCTGGGTCGCTCAGTGGTTAACGCTACTGACTGATAAGCAGGAGATCCTGGGTTCGATTCCCGATCCAGCACACATTTTCACTCATTGCCGTTGATTCCGCTAAAACTCTAGATGTAACTCATATCAATAGTTCCTTCTCTTTCCTTTGCTTTCCATCCCTCCACTTTCAATTCACACAGTGCGCATTTAAAGCAAACCTTTTTTGCATTTTCATAGTTGTGCTTCTAGAGCATATGACTGGCGAAAAATATGAATAGACATCATCTTTCAGACGTAGGAAGACGCTACCAACTTTCGTTCAAGTCGCACAACTCGTTCTTGGTGCTGCGATTTTTTTTCCGTCACTGTATTTAAGCTTACGATGTGCTTAGGTTACGATGGGCTGCGGCGAAACATAAACAACAGGTGCCCGACAACAGCCTCGTCACAATTCATGGGTGTTGCCTCCGTGTCGATTTACTTTTATTTTTTCTACAGCTCACCACTGAAGATAGCACAGGAAAGATTACTAATACCGTTTTTAGATCAAATGCTCATCAATTTGGTACAATTTTTAATCCATTTAAGTTATTGTGTATTTGAGAAAAACAATAACATGATGAAAATTACATTAAATTTTAGTATAAAACACCTTGCAGATACCACTTCGAAATACACAGTACTACCTTGTTTTTCAATTTTATTTGTGAGTTTACCCTTGAATAGCTTCTGAGCTACGAATCACAGAATCGTGGGAGTTTATCAAATTATAATTACTCTGACCTTAGACACGGAAGCAATTTTTTATTACAGCTGCGAGTTTGCAAATATATTAACTTAAACTCTACTGTAGACGACAAGAAACTGTATCCCTACAAAAAATGCAAAGTTTCACGCCGACTGAGGTAAAATGGAACAGCCTATATGCAGTAACTTCGAAGCTAAGGAAAGTCTCTATAGTTTTATGTCTAGATGTTTCACCGCAGATACAAAGGCAACATCATTTTTCCCTGTCCATCTACGGAAGAACACCAATTTGTCATTTCAGATACAGCAGATAGCACGTAAAGCGCAGACGCCGGGCAGTATTGGTCATGTCAGTCCGCACTCACAAATTGGCAGAGGGACAGGAATGACAGCCTGCTAGGCAGTATCGAGTTTACGTAAGTCGATGTTGCGTCGTCTTCGCTCTACCATTACTTGTCCGTCTAGTAAAACCTCTATGAAGCAGTCCCTAGACTTGGTCATTTAGGTCTCCTTCAATGTTTGTATTAAAAGTAGAATAATTTTTTTCCAGTAGACCAGATTCTGATCTCTATTTCCCCAGCCTATGTCCGTTGGCCATCGTGCCCCGCCAAAAACGTTACTGGTAAATAGTCTTCCTCATTTGGCCACTGGTTGAGTGAAATTCACAATACTGTTACTCTTCAGGACGACACAAACCGATAGTGTCAATTGCATTTCCGTTCTGGGCATCTAATATTGTAGGAAATACTTCCGATTATTATGTTTTATACGTAATAAAGATGTGAGGTATACCGAGAAGCCAGATTTTGGCTACGTAGGCGATTAAATAATACATCATAACTATAGTGCATGAGCACAGACTTCTTAATACAATTCAGGTGCTCCAATATAGATCTGTAATGCTACGTAAGTAACTTTATTGACTCTGGGGGGACGAACGGCGATCCGGGCCATTCCATGAAACTTTATTTTCCGATGCTGGGGGAATGGCGTCGTGTTCTTTTGTTAGTATAGGAAGATTGGAACATAAAGTAGAATGTGAGTAAACAGATCCTGGACTAAAGATATTGAGATGGGAAGTAATAAAGGCTACGAGTAAAGCAATGGGCTGTGACGAAACACGACTAAAAGTGTTAAAACTGTAGAAGTGGAGTAACAGCTAAACTGACAAACCTCATTAATAGGATATTTAACGAGTGCATTTACCCTCCATACTGTGTTTAGTTAAATAGATCCTAGTCTCTTTGCCAAAGAAATAATAGGCCAAAGAATTTAAAGACTTTACGCCAAACTGATTTCATATGTGACATCACAAATGGCGTGTGAAAGCTTGTACTCAGAAGATTTTACAGATTAACAAGGAATTCGTGGAGGGAGTCACAGTTTGGGTTCTGAAAAGGAAAAGGGCCGTGAGAAATGTACCGGGAGATGAGGATGGCAAGTCAAAAAATCCTGGTATTTCTTAGGAATATCTTAATCTGTTTGTTGATTGGTAATAGACGATTGTGTGAGTTGAGCGGAGTATCGTCCTCACGTCACTGGCAGATGTGGTGTAGTCTGGATGGACAGAAGAATGGTAGGGAAACCAAAAGTATGGATAGGCAATGAGAAAACAGATGAGGCAAGTATTGCAAGTTTTGTTATACAAGGGTAGTTAGTATTTTTAACTACTTTTTACAATTCATGTTATGAGGAAGTAACGAAGCGTTAGGACAAACTGGCGGAATGATAGAACCAGACGTAAGGGTAATTGACATGTCGCTGTAGTTGTGGATTTCAGCACGAAAAATGGTTTGATGCAGATCTCTACCTAGTCTATCTCGCGCAAGCCTCTTCATCTCTAGATAACTACTGTAGCCTATGTTGTGTCTAGACAAGACAGCCTAGACACAATGAGAGGAAGCCGAAAGGCACGCGCTACGCTCACGCAGATGGGCGTGAGGTCTGAAACAGGATACGTAATGAATGCTATAAAGAAAAGTACGTAGCTTCTGGAATACTTAACTTTAATCCATCCTTTTGGTACATCTGGAGATTGTGGCGATACAAGTGAGACTATTTAGATACATACAATGTTACTAATGGCGCCTTGCTAGGTCGTAGCCATTGACTTAGCTGAAGGCTATTCTAAATATCGGCTCGGCAAAGGAGCGAGGCTTCGTCAGTGTAGTCGCTAGCTACGTCGTCCGTACAACTGGGGCGAGTGCTAGTCAGTCTCTCGAGACCTGCCTTGTGGTGGCGCTCGGTCTGCGATCCCTGACAGTGGCGACACGCGGGTCCGACATGTACTAATGGACCGCGGCCGATTTAAAACTACCACCTAGCAAGTGTGGTGTCTGGCGGTGACACCACAGCCTACATGCAGTTAAACGGGCTGACTGTATTCGACCTTTGGCCTCCCTCCAAAATTTTATTCCCATACGTATCTCCATTACCAAGATGATGATTCCTTCATGCCCAAGGATACGTTATTTTAGTCAAATTATGCCATAAACGTCTTATTCTGTCCAATTCCGTTCGGTACCTTTTTTTAACTATTCGATTTATGCATCACATCTTAAGCATTGTTCTGCAGCAACAGACTTCAAAAGATTCTATTATCTCATATAGTGACGTAGGTTATGGTGGATGTTGTAATTGAAAATAAAGTCTTCCAGGATGTTATACACCGTCACTTTTCTCTTCAGTCTTCAGCTAACGGTGAACAGTAGAATATTTCGAAAAATAAACCAGCAGAGGAGTCGACATGCACATCGCGCAGAAGAAACTGACGAGGAGCATGACGCGGTATAACTTTATCATCCTTCTTTCACTTCCATGGAAGGCTACGCTACAGACAAATAAATTCATAAAAGAATTCCTAACACTTATTATTATGTTAGACGTTAACAAATTCGTCTTTTTCAAAAATGCTTACCTTGCTATTGCTAGTCTGAGCTTTGTAACCTTTCTACTTTCGTGGTCGTGATAGCTGATGCCATCTACTACATTAAGAGTCTCATTTCCCAATCTAATTTCCTCAGACTCGCCTGATTTAAGTCGACTAAGTTCCTTTTACAGACCGAATAACATTGGGAAAACGTTAAAACGCCACACAGCTCACTTGTGTTCATCGCTTCTCTTTAACATCCTTCGACTCTTACAACTGCTGTTTGGTTTCCATACAAATTATAAATTACCTTTGCGTCCTTTAACTTTACCCACGCTAGCTCCAGAATCTCAAAGAATGTAGACTACTCCACATCGTCAAAAATTTCCTATTAATCAACAGATGTTATGAAGATAGATTAGCCATTCTTCAGTCAATCTTATATGATAAGGTGTAGGGTCAGTAATGCCTTACATGTTACACTACGTCACTACAACCCAATCTGATTCCCCCAAGGACTGGCTCTACCATTTTTTATTCTGTATATACTTCGTGTTAGTGTATTGCAACCATGATTCAGTTCAGTAACATTGACACTTGCCAAAACCAACATTTTCTTTGGAACTGGAATTATTACATTCATGTCTGAGAGTCATTCGTCTAGCACCATAATGTTGCCATTATTAGAGAAAACAAAACGATAGAATATGGTGAAGAGGATTTGAAATGTGGAGGAAGTACATGGAATGAGAGTAGATATAGAGACGACCAAAATGATGTTAATTAGCAAACATGAGGGCTGCGTAATAACTTCGTTCTAAGGAAAAATACTGGAAGACATTATTTACCATAGGAAGTTTGTGTCAGATAGTGAAGTCTGTATGAGGACAATAAACAGAACATATATGAGTAAAAGGGCCATAAAAATGTGCAGTTAGATAGTAAAAAGAAATCTGATATAGTAAAGAAAAGGACTTTGAAAGAAGTTTGTCTGGTGTGTGGTATAGTACGACAATGATTCATGAACATTAAAAGAGGGAAGGAAAAATAGTTGATTCTGTTTGAAATGTGGTTGTGGGGAAAAATATAAAATGGAGTGGCAGAATAAAGGATGCAGAGGAACTGCTAAGAGTAGGAGAGGCATGACAGCTAGCGAAAATGATCAGAATTGGGAAAACGAAGCCAGAGCGTAGAATGCGAAGAAATTGCGCTGCAGGAATGATTGCAGAGAAGATGGAGGGAGGGAGAGACAGAAAAAGCAAAAGAAAGATGAGGAGGGAATAATACCAGGAATACACGACAACGAAAAGAAAGAACAGACAATTGTGAGCAGGACTCGTCACTTGAATGTTCTGTACAACCTTAATTATGTATATAAATTTGTCTATAGGTTTTGAATACTGATTTTCCGAGTATCAAAATATATGTAATAAATGAGCGTATCTTTTGATTATATTTACTTGTAAACTTAAATTCTTTATGCCGTCAAATTATTGTCGACCTAAGTACAAGGACAAATAGGCACACGGAAGTCCTATAAGGCAGTGGTTCCGAAGTTTTCTGAGACCGATCAGATATAAGACAATTTGCCCCACTGCCACCATCAAAGCCGCCTAACTAAACTTGAGAATGAAAAACAATTTTCTTTCTAAACTTTCAGTTTTAAAATGACGAAAGGTAAATGCTATTTAGATGCCGTAGGTGTTTCATTAAATCATGGACTGGTGAGTCTATGAGAAGATTGGCACTCCTTATTTGTAGCTCCCTCTTTTTATACGATGGGCAACGGCCTTGCCGCAGTGGATACACCGGTTCCCGTCAGATCACCGAAGTTAAGCGCTGTCGGGCATGGTCAGCACTTGCATGGGTGACCATACGGCCGCCATGCGCTGTTGCCATTTTTCGGGGTGCACTCAGCCTCATGATCCCAATTCAGGAGCTCCTCGATCTAATAGTAGCGGCTCCGGTCAAAGAAAACCATTCTAACGACCGGGAGAGCGGTGTGCTGACCACATGCCCCTCCTATCCGCATCCTGAGCTGAGGATGACACGGCGGTCGGATGGTCCCGATGGGCCACTTGTGGCCTGATGATGGAGTGCTTTTTTTTTATATATAATGATCAAGCAATTCTCATTTCATCACGGGTGCTTTCCACAGTCACTCGTCAGATAAGAAAGCTAACAATCCACGTTGAGGATGGAGACTTGTTACAAGACTTGTTTTCTCAGCACCACACCCCTCTGTAGCGATACTTGCGTCACCCACATCCTGCACTTCCTCTTAGAATCAACTTAATTAAATTGTGTTCACTGTACTTAGACCTACAGTCTGTTAATCACTCGATAGGTGAATTGCCAGAAATTAGAAGAATTGATGCTGCCAATGCTGTCAGTCAGACCACAGCCGCATCAATAACAATACTGTGTAAGCCCTACAGCTGTGTAGTAGCACCTACAGTTTCTGTTGTGTTATCATTTAATTAATTTATTGTTGCGAAATAAAAATGGAATCTATCCTCAGGAACTATTTACAACTCGTAGAAAGCATTATCATGAGATTTTTAAGCATATGCACTGTATCTGTCTCAGGTTTGGACGCAAGGTCGAAAGTAAAAAGTATTTGTGTAATGGGTGGACTATTTGAGGAAGACTATTTTGACACATTTGTTCCAGAAGCTACAGCGTCCACCATGTTACGTGATGTGTTAATGGCAGTATTTGACAGAAACGTAATCACTGGTAACTCGCATAATCATCTCCTTACGAAATAGTGATAATGGCAATATTCTTTTAAAAATAATTTACTTTCGTGATCGAAACACAAATGGAGACTTTAAGTTTTAGTTCTCAGAAACTTATAATTCACCTCTCAGGAGGTAATTAATCCCCGGTTGAGAACAACTGGTATAGGGGTTACGTTTTTACCGACTGTTGTACGAAAGGCTAAAATGGGACGAAGCTAGCAACAGATTAAGCAAGAGATGCAAAGTACAAGTGTGGTGTCACCGCCAGACACCACACTTGCTAGGTGGTAGCCTTTAAATCGGCCGCGGTCCGTTAGTATACGTCGGACCCGCGTGTCGCCACTGTCAGTGATTGCAGACCGAGCGCCGCCACACGGCAGGTCTAGAGACACTTCCTAGCACTCGCCCAGTTGTACAGCCGACTTTGCTAGCAATGGTTCGCTGACAAATTACGATCTCATTGGCCGAGACGATAGTTAGCGTAGCCTTCAGCTACGTCATTTGCTACGACCTAGCAAGGTGCCATTATCATTTGCTATTTATCTTGTGATGCATGTACCGTCAGACCGATGTTCACCAATTATGGATTAAAGTTAAGTATTCCAACAGCTACGTACTTTATTTGCTAGACTCAAATCCTTTAACTGTTCCAGACCTCACGCCAGCCTGCGTGAGTTTAAACGCGTGCCTTTCGGCTTCACCTCCTAGTGGCTTGGGTGTCTTGCTAAGTCACAACAACAAGAAAGTGAAGGGCATGGGGTCGAAGGAAGACGGACGCAGCACAATGGAGACGGTGTGGCATTAATGCCATATCGTTGCCACGGTTATTACATTTTGGTTGTTATGTTTTAATCACAATATAAGAAGATTTTCTACGGGACGTAAGCGAGTAGGTAGGATCACAGGGCAGACTCATCGAACAATGTCATATTACGTGAGAACGAGCGGGTGAGCAACGGCCGTATCGTTCTACAACAGAGAGAGAGAGAGAGAGAGAGAGTGAGGCTTCACCTACAACAATGGATGCCAAGAAGAGAGTTTTGTATTATTCATATTTACTGTGTAAACATTAACGTATAGCGCCAATCGTACTGGTTACGTTACTTGCACTGAGAACTCGTGAACAATAATATCGGTATCACTCAGTTCATCAGGAAATACTAATTATAAATTTTAATTACTGTTAGTGCTTATTGACAGTAAGGGCAGATCTGTCCCAAGAGGGTCCTGAGAGGGCAGCCACCAAACTGGTAAGGCAACTCACAAGGAATCTACGATCGGTTTCGGTTTCCGAGGAGGTAATGTATGAATCTTTGTATAAAGCCTGACCTCATTTAATGACGGAACAGTTTACTGAAAAATTGCCTTGGTATCCGAGGTGATAACAAGTGAACTACTGCGTGAAGCGAAACTCCGCGTAAACACGGAATTAATAGAGTTCATTCGGAAAACTTATTTGTGCAACTTCGTGTGAACTCGAATTTCATGTGAAGTACTTTGTTACTTTTGCGGAGCTTGGGAACTAATGATTAATGACTGCTAATCTTATTATGAATATTACTGATAGACTGGCTACAGATATCGTTTTGTTAATTGTGGGATTGGAGAAATAAGGCGAAGTTAGGTCGCTTTCTAACGCTTCATGATTCTCATTGCGCTTAGCATTTAAACCTACGCACTTTCCATATTACTGTGACCTGTGTATTGCATAAGCCTCAGAGCCCGCGACCGATGGAGAAGAAGCAAGGTAAGGAAATTGATGAAGTGTGGACGAACTGGACTATCATCATCAAATCACACAAGGGAAACTCCCGTCGTACCCTCATCAGATTTAGTGGTAAGATGGCCCGTGGATAACCCGTCAAAAACCGAACACAGATGTATCTTGAAAATAGGAAGAGGGTTTATTGAACAGTGAAAAAAAGCAAAATAGAAACCCTGAGCGGACCAAGAACAAAAAGTGCAATAAAGAACAGCTTGACGCAGCAGTGGTTTCGTAGGCAGCTGGCCACTGGGATGGACTGCCAAATAAGCGAGCCGTATTGAAAACTTTCTCGTGCCTTTTTTTTTCAGAACACTGTAAACATTCGAATTCTTGTTCTCGTTCGGTCTTGGCAGTTGTCATGCTATCCATTGGTTATATAATTTGAGTCATATGCTAACAATGCGTTACCATCGCCAGCAAATGTGACGAATGGTGAGAACAAGCGACGTACCACGTAGACGTCTCACACAAATTAAAACAACAAATGAACGGTTGTGAATTGCGTCACAACAAAGGAATTCAAGAGTCAACTTCCAAAGCGGAACACAACTTCAAAAACGTTTAAAACATGTGTTTTGACAGAGCACAGAGAAACTGTGTGAGTGTGAAACTGTTGCGTTGATTTCTTGCAGCTTATGTGGCAAACTATTATATTTCCATAATTTCCTCGGGAGCGATCACATTCTCATTCATACGAACGCCTATATCGGGCAAGGACGCATATCTACTGGCTTACCAGTCGTACAAATTAGGTGCGATAAGAGTTTCCTATCATATGACACACGTACTGTCACTAGTGCCGTACATGACACACCAGACCTGTTTCCCGGTGTAGGATTCGGTTGACTTCTTGCCTTGTCATCAAACGTTTCCGGTTCCCATTCGAAAGCCACTTCCTTTGTACTGTCAATATGGGCCCCTACTTACACCTCGCCGTTGTAAACGGACGTTACACCACGGCACAGACACAAATCTGAATGAAACGAATAGCGAAAAAAAAAAAAAAGGCAGAGGGACGTATGCACGGGGTCCCCTGCGGCATAGCCTACAACAGTAAACACTTAAGCACGACACGATTTCTATTTAGGTTGGCTTCATATTGTACCTCTTGTCCTTGGACCGTTCACTGTTTCTATTTTGCTTTTTTATTTTTGTTACAGTCCAGCTACTTCTTCCTGTTTTCATGCTTGGTCTGTGTTCAGCTTTTGACGGGTTGTCCACTGGGCTCTCTTACCAATAAATCTGAGGGGTGTGAGATGGGGAGACTCCCTAGTCAACATCACTTTGCGCCCTCGTGTACTCCCCGTCTGTTGTGGTAGAGTTACAGCGGACCGCAGGTGGTACTCACACTGGACGTCGAGCAGCAGCGAGACCTGTAGCGCGGGCTGCGGCAGCGCGGGGTGCTGCACGAGGCACGCGACGCTGGCGTTGTGGTGCGCGCGCAGCAGCCGCGCCAGCCGCGCCTCGGAGCGCAGCACGTGGGCCGCGGCGGGCAGCGGCGCGGCGGGCTGCGTGCTCAGCAGGGGCACGGCGCCGTGCTGGTGCTGTTGCGGCTGCGCCTGCGCGTCCGGCTGCCCGGCGAGCGCCAGCCGCCACGAGAGGCGCGGCGGCGGCTCTCCGCCCTCGGCCACGCAGCCCACGGCGAGCGCCGAGCCCTCCAGCACCGGCAGGAACACGTTGCCGGGGTCCAGCCGCCGCCCGTCCACCTCCAAGAAGACCGCGTGCGGCGGCTCTGCCCACAGACAAACACACACGCAGCTCTGAGCACCAGCACTCTCAATAAACGGCTGCCGTACGAGGACTATTTGTTTTTCGAGGTCCGATCAGTCGCGAAATGGAAACTACAACGAAACTTCAAAACGTCGTACTTCTTAGACACACCCTAGCTACTTCTCTACATAGTCACCCCTCTGACTACGACATTTTATCGTAGCACTGCACCGACTGTCCAACATCTAAGCCGGCCGGAGTGGCCGTGCGGTTTGAGCATCTAGGCTCTACAGTCTGGAACCGGGTGACCGCTACGGTCGCAGGTTCGAATCCTGCCTCGGGCATGGATGTGTGTGATGTCCTTAGGTTAGTTAGGTTTAATTAGTTCTAAGTTCTAGGGGACTGATGACCTCAGAAGTTAAGTCGAATAGTGCTCAGAGCCATTTGAACCATTTGAACCAACATATAAGTAGCGGCCTGTGCTTTCCACCAATTCTTTAGGTTGGTCTGGAGCTCGTTGTCTGTGCCAAAATACTAAAAAACAAAGAGATCATAATCAGAGGGAGCCAAGTCCGGGATGTAAGGTCAGTGGTCAAACACCTCCCGTGATTAAATATTTACCATCGAAAACTTTGCAATGTGCACCCTAACATTGATTGGCGCGAGGAAACACAGTAAGTGCTAGCAAAAATCCTCATCGCTTGATTTTCTCTATGGAGAGTAATAGGACTTGTCTCATTCTTTATGTGCATAAATGATCTGACGAACAGGGTAAGTAGAAAATAACAGCTGTATACTGGATGAAACTGTGGTGTACACGAACGTGTCGTCTTTGAGTGCTATGATCAGAGAACTTAGGACTCCTATGGAGGCTAGTAGACCGCCGTTTCTCCCTCGTTCTGTGTGCGAGTGGAGCAGAAAAGGAAATGAGTTGCAGTCATACAGTGTTCCTACAGCTGTGCACCCAACGGCAGCTTGCGGAATATGTATGTAGATATAGATGTACACGATTTTCTCGTATCACCTGGCCTACTCGCTGGACAGCATCATTTGTTGACATTCTGTTCCTTCCCTGAGCGACTGAATTATGAATGTCTGTACGTCCAACTTCACAGTTCCTGCACTACTGCCCCACTTTGTCAGTTACACGTGACAGTTATGGTATGTGGAGTGCATGAAATCAGGCGGCACCCCTCAGCACGCACCTCACACATGGTGGGAGACTCTTATTACTCCAGGCACATTTACATGCTCAATGTGCGCTCAAAACTGAAAAGTGCGACGTGAACTGTTCAAAGCGCATTCTAGAGACGCTGCATAATACATGTGTGCAAATCTTCATTGGATTATCATTGTGGATTTAACTGTGCGACCTATCAGACTTAATGTAAAATTAGCCCTCATGTAAATTATCTGCGAGAAGGTGTCTCACAGTTGAAAGATGATTAATGAAGAACACGTTTATAGTGCAACATTTGAAAGAGCGTCAAAAGTATACATCTGCGGCAGTTAAAATAGCATGTACGAAAACAGGCCTGCCTAGTTTTGAAATTTTACACACAGTTCTTACCAGATCTTCTCCCTGGTTCCTATGGAAGTCCAGAATTATTTTAGACTTGACGTCTTATCAGCGATATTGAACTCCAGATTTTACGTGTCAGTCTATGTATTTAATATTTCAGATAAGCATCAAGGACTTACAGTTGAGTACGCTGATGGCTCCAAACAGTGGGACTCCCATGGTTAGTCCGTGTACCTCGACCGAATCATAAGGATACTGGCCATCCACATGAGTACATTGTATTTAGTGCTGTGCTCCCGCGATTCTGGAGGCACTCCATCCAGTGAGGCTCTTCAGGGCGAGCAGTTTCTCTTCGGTTCTGTATACCTTAGTAGCCACAATCATTGCAGCACATGAACCCGAGAAACTTGCCGAGCCAATCCATGACAATTTGTACTTTCTTCAAGGTTGGGAAGCAAGTATCACTCTGCTGCATCTGACAATTTTGAGCCTTTATCGACGCCTGCAGGGAACATGACGTCACACAGTGAATCGTTCTGCTGCAGACTGTTATATCAATGTTGCGTCAGATATCGTGGAATGGCTGGCAGTAACAATGAGCTGCAGTTGACGAAGCAAGCAAGACAGCCATGGCGAACCTCTTGCCGGTAATTTATTGGGACGAGGTGATCCTGACCTATCTCCGAAGTGAGTACTGTCCCCTAGCATATGGCTTCCTATCTCCTTAAATGGATCCTCTGGTCTGTAATGCCTGCAGCGTGCAACACTGTGTGCCACATTTTTATTGAGTGCTTTTCATATTGCGACTAGAGGGAAAAGCGAATGTCGGTGGCGATATGTCCTCTATTTTAGCTGATGTAGAAACGAGTACGGAGAGGGTTTTAACGTTTTGTATAGTCTAGACCTTGGCCTAATCTTTATGGCTGGAGATTTTAGTGTTTTGAGGAGTCTTTGACCCAGCCTTTTTGTTGCTGTGATGGGCCAGCCACAGATATTGCCTGTATTCTTTTACTTCTCTCCATAGCTTTTTTTTTGTCTAGCAGTATGTATTCAGTCTTGTAAGCTATGGGATTTTCTTCGTTTCGTGTGTGTGTGTGCGTGGATGATTGTGGTTTAGCAAACTAAAAGAAATTGCAAAACACGCAATTAATTATTAGTTCCATGGTGAGTGTAATTTTGTGTAGTGACCCTTCTAGCAGGCTCACTATGCAAGTTAATTTATGAACCGATGGATCCAGCTCGAGCAGCAATTTTATATTGTATACATTTGTTAGCTACAGAAAATAGTTATGACTGTAACATTTCTGTATGATAACTACAAAAAACTTTCAATAAAAGTTTGCTTCAATCATCTGCTAGTGAAGAACCCTCAGAACAGTACAATATTTGTTGTCTTTTATCACAAATTAGATAAAGGATTTTTCATACTTTGTGGTTTGTGATGGTGGTATGAACCTTTGTAAGTCTGTGATTGATAGTAACTTTCATCAATATTGTTGATAATTTTTCTAATAAGTTACGTTACAGGAAAACTGAAGAGTCCACTTGAACTGAAGCAGATATATGTATGACTAATTCTGTGATTTGGTTTCATAATGTAGATAAAATATTACCTACAATTTAGCACTGTATAACTGACTGGTTTTGGAATCGACGTAGGTTAACAATGTTATGCACTGTTAACCTATTTTCGGACTTTTTCAGTTCTGATTGTGTGGTATAGCAATTGTATATTGCTCCTTCTTTTTCTCACACTTGGGGAATCACGTATTTTTAAGAAATGCATGGCAATTTTTAATGAAATTGAATGTTTTTATACTTTCCGGAGGGGCTATTGACTTCATATACTACGTCATGCATTTTGAAGTCGTTTTCAACCTCAGTTTTGCTTTCCTTCAGTTGAGAGTGTTTACCTAGCGATCAATGTGGCGTAGTGCTGAGCACGGTGGATTCACATTCTGGAGGCTTCAAATCGCCATCCAATCATCCAGATTTAGGTTTCTCGGGATTTCTCTTCATCGCTCCTGACGAATGCCTGGATGGTGCTTCTCAAAGGGCACGACCCATTGCCCTCCACATCCCTTCGTAATACGAGCTTGTGCTCCGTCTGTAATGACGGCACTGTCGATATAACGTTTCCTTCCTTGAGACTGTTGTGAAAAGCAAAGCAGAAAAGGGAGGAGACCTTTCACCAAGCTTTTTATACAATATGCATTCTAGAGCTGTTCAGTTGGCATTGATTGTTTTTGTGAAAACTGTGGTTTGATTGACAGTTGACGAACCTATTATCCACTTGTGTCACAAATCAAGAAATAGCAGCCCACTGAAATGTTTGGGGGGATGAAAGATGGGCCGTGACCGAACCGGCGTGGTTCCGCTGGTGCCAGCGTGGCGTTTGAATTTCCTGGCGGCTACATCTAGCAACACGACCGAGACATATAGAGGGCGTAGCTGAGCTGGGTCGACGGAATGCAGGACGACACGCGTGAGTCTCTTGAGCCGGGCGAGATGCAACGACACGGAACCGGCAGTCAGGCACGTAATTGCAGCAGGTCAGGAGCACCAACCACGACTGCCGCTCAAGTTGGGAATGTTATTGAGTGTGGTGGGATTAGGAGTGGCAGCCCGGTTTGCGGCGCCATGTCACGGATTGCGCAGCCCCTTGCCGGTGGTTCGAGTGCTTCCTGGGTCATGGATGTGTGTGTTGTTCTTGGCATAGTTTAAGTACTGTGTGAGTCTAGGAACCGATGACCTCAGCAGTTTGTTCCCTTAGGAATTTACACACATTTGAACATTTCATTAGGGACACGACAGCTAGATCACCAGCAGTTGTGCAGTGCCTACCCGCTACTCGCGAGGAGCTTTCGGGGGCAGTTTTGGTATCAGAATAATTGCTGAGTGAATTATGTTTGAACGTTCGCTGTGTCAGTTGTAACTCGAACAAAACTGGTTGTGAAGACTGCTTATTTCAAAATTTGTTTTTAATGGGCCCGATTTTATTTCAGTCCTAATTGAACCACTATCAAGAAACTATTTTCCCATAAATATTGTGTAAGGTAACTCACGTAATCTAACGAGTCATTTCGCTCACCTGTCGTTCTGCTACACAGTGGTCCAGATCGTGTTTGCTTCAGATTATGTGGTTTATTATTATTAATCGCTAATAAAACCGATTTTTACGATACATTTTGATTGTTACAGGATAGGTGACGAGAGAATGAGCGACCTGAGAGAGACATGGTAGTATCAGGGGCAGTGAGCCCCTTGGGTGTGTAGCCAAGCAAGAGCGTATGGTGAAGGAAGTATTGCGTCACTCTGTTGTAACAACGTCGCATCCCAATCAGGAGAGTGAGCTCGTCGCCATTATTGAATCAACTGTAACAGGCTCTGCTGTTTCAGTTTTTTAGGTTGGTGAGCCATCCTGCACGCAATTGAGGCGTTTGAATGTCCGAATAATGCATTACGTGAATAGGTCGCGTGATTTGCTTTGTGTCGAAGGGAGCGGCCAACTGAGTAAACAAATAGGCCAGTTACAGGGACAAGCTTGTGACATCTCTGAACGCATTGAGGAAATGCTTGCCTACTCAAAGTGCAGGAGGGAGATTAGAAGCAAAGAGCTCGGAAGCTTCTGGAAGGGAAATTCAGTATTGCAGTCAGATCGATCGGCGAGTTGTAGACAGCCCTCAAGCCTGCGTAACGAACGGCGAGTGCCGGTAGGTGTTTGCTAAGCTACCTAGTTCTTTACTTGGAAAGTTATAACCGACTAGAAAGCTGTCGGTCAATATTTTAGCACAGATACAGCAACTGCTGCGATTCCTAGCTGATTTACAGGAGCAAGGTGGAAATTGTGGCCTGAGGAGGCCAACAGTTCAATAAGTCACTATATCCAAAATTTACAGGCCATTTAATGCACTATTTTTGCACAGAAAGTGGGCCAGTACATTTTCAATGAATTCCGTCAATACTTACGTTTGGAGCATTGCAGGAAATAGTGGAGAATAACTATTGCAGAGTAAAAGATACTGAAGGCACTTACAATAGTACTTGCACAATATCAGACACACCGTCAGGTTGTTACGTTTACTGTATGGTGACGCGGAGATTATAGATAATATTCTTGAACAGACTGATCCAATTGTTAGGTGTAGGTTATGGTTTGTGAAGACACCACAGACTTACAAACTATGCTACACATGTCTAGGCCGTTCGCTATGTGTACGTGAAGAGAAAAGGAGACAGGGATATGTGAAGGCGCCAAAGGAGATTCGGAGACGGTACTATAAGAATATCAGAACGACGTTTAGCTATTACGGAGTTGGGATCCCTGACCATTTTAATCGGACAGAAATCTGACTGACGAGCCAGGAAGTCGAGGGGGAAAGTTAGAGCAGGTACACCCTTGGCGTGCAAGCGAGTTGTTGATTTTTCTATTGATTATCTTCCATTTATATGTCTTACTGCATTATTTGTAACAGCTCATTATCATTAAGTACGGAAGAACAGTACCACAAGTAACAGCCACCGCGTCGATTAACCCCATTGAGAACTGGGCTCGCGAGCTGCAGGATGGAAAACTCTGGTAATCTAAAATTGTTGCGGTATTCATGTTTTAATTGAGGTTCCAGGCATTCACTGGGACGATCCAGGGGAGGTACCTCGTCACTTAGCTGTTTCTGTGATTCTTGATTCTCATTTTATCCAACATCCAGGACTTATGCTTAATTGGAGGGAAAAGCAATTTTCGTTTCTCTTCGGTATGATGCGAACTTATTTTCTGAGCTTGATGTACTTTTGTAGGTGGGGATATTCAGTCGCCAAATAAATTCAAACCTTCAGCTGTCCTTTATTTTGCACAATTCGCTAACAGTTTAGGTCAAAGACCATTATGAAGCTTAGCTGCCGTTTATGCCATCTAAGCTTGACAGTGGTCACTGACCGAAACTGTTAGCGAATTTTACAAAATAAAGGACAGCTGCAGGTTTCACTATGAATTTTAACAACTCTCGTAAGGCGCCGATGCAGGTTAAAGGCGTCATAACTACAGATTCACACAAGTGTGTTAATTATAGTCATACATCTCCTGAGCAGGTCGCACAGTTGCGCAACGTACATCAGTTATATCCGGACGTGCTGACCGATAACTGCCGACTCCTGCGTTTGGCGAGTGCGATACTGAGCTTACTGATTAATGCAGTCAGACAACCATCGAAAAAGAACCAGCTGAAGCCGGTCTTGGGTGAAATGCTTCAAGACAGAATTGTAAGACTTTCCTACTCTCCATATTCCTTACCAACATCTCTCGTTCTAAAGTGGGATGGTAGCGTTTGGCTTGTTATAGATTACTTGCACTAAACAAAAAGATATTTTTACAGTCCATCCAGATGCCTGATTTACATTCTTCCACTTCTTGGTATAGTAGGGCTAAACTCTTCACTGCTTTGAATCTCGGTCATGACTATTTGTATTCTCAGATTTACTTGTCTGAAGTTCCCTAGTCAGTTACAATGTTTTCTACCAGGTCGAATTTGTAGAAATTTAACAAGGTTTTTTCGACTCCCAAGTTGAGAGTATTTTTTTCAGATATCTAATTTAAACTCTTCTATCACTACCTAGATGACTTGATTACCTTCAATGAGGATTTCCGTGAGTGTATTCGGCATAATGGGATGGTTTTCCGCCGGTTGCAGCAGGTTGGGCTCACAGATAAAATTTCTGAAGTAAAATTCTCTCTTTCACGAACGTCATTTGTAGATCATATAGTTTCTCCCCTGGGTACTAACGACCATCAGTATTGTATTGATTCTATTTACATATATCCACAGCCTTAATATTTCAGGGCCAAGAAGGGTCATCAGAATCACCTGTTGTGTTCTATGTCACAAGCATCACTTTGGAAGCACCATAGTCAATTATGCCGCTTGCAGCTGAAGCAGGTATTTGATGATTTTTTATTATATCTTACGTTGTATATAACAGGTGATCAAGAAGTTTCCGTTCAAGGGCCGTGCAATCCAGCGTCGGCAAGCCAATCACTCAGAATCACCGTGACCACTGAGGCAAGTGTCTCAGCGACGCAACAGGTTTAAGAGAACCGTTCGGTAACACGCCCTGACCTGCTGCATCAGTAAGTCCGTAAATGCATGCTGCACATCTTCGTCCAACAGGTATCGGCGATCCTTTGAGGCCTTGCTCATGGGACCGTAGGCGCGATAATCGCACGGGGAGAGACGGGGACTACTGGGCGGCTGCCCAAGTGTCTCCCTCTGGAGCTGGCGTAACTCTACATCACGACATGTGCGATATGTGGACGTGTGTTGTCACCAGGCAGCAGCACCTCTTCGCGCTTCATTTTACAACGATGGTTTTCGTGCCCTACAAACAGTTCTCATCATCCGATGTGTGTGTACCGCTGCTCGTCCTTTGGCAGCCAAAGAAAGAAAAACTGCATATTGGTCCTGTTTGTAGGCATTTGGTAATAACGATTCCATAGTTCTCGTTTCCGTATTTTATCGTATGCGTGTCGGTAGGACACGAAGACCACATTAGTCATTGGCCTAAATGTTGATGCTTATACACCTGCATCGGAGTCGCGCTATTTCGCATACACGCTGTAGCTACGCCCTCAGTCTCGAACTTTACGATCGGCCCTTACAAACTGACGATCCCTCGAAAACACGTCATTTTTGTGCGATTCGTTAACCTTAGTGTAATGGATACTGGTGCAGACGGAGATAACCTATTTAATGTGAATATTTTTTATTTACCTTTATGTTTTATAAAAGGTGTTGCGTACATAGTTCCGCGTAGTCAGTGCGTACACAACTTTCCCACTAGAGCGCGCCCCGCTAAGCACAACAGCGCAGGCGCAGCGCTCGTCCGTCTCCGCACTACGAGATGGCGCTGTCTTAGAGACGGACCAAATTCTGCTTCCGCCGATCCGTGTATTAATATGTAACGCAGCCAATGAGATTGCTGCTAACGTAGAACCTTTCCTCCTTGCAGATCACACGCGCAGTGATACCTGAACGCGCGAGGAATTACAGCGAGTGAACAGACTTCCGATTAGTCAGTCTGCATTAGTCTGCATCAGTCTGCATTAGTTTGTACTAGTCAATAGTTAAGTTTCAGTCTACGCCTAATAAGATTATCATATTCCTGTACATAGCCATGAAGATAAACGTATAGACACTTTGTCAAGTATCAGAGATATGTGAGAATAAGACTAACGTACCATGACCAAAGGAACTTCAGATTGTCAATTGTAAATAGCATCCAGGACCAAGTTAACTTATTTTTGTGCTTGTTATTATTTTAATAAATGTGTTTGAAAATTAATCTAGTTCTGTTTAAAGTTGGTCACCGTCAATCTGCTACTCTAAGCGTACAAGTGGCATTTCTATCGTCTGACCTAACGGCAGAAGATAAACACGCCACGATAAGACCACGAGACATATTGCTGACACCCGCCTACATCGTTAGAGCGACAAGTCAAATAATCTGATGGTGTGTGTACCGAAGGTCTTGTAGTACGCACACCACAGATCCAGAATGAGATTTTCACTCTGCAGCGGAGTGTGCGCTTACATGAAACTTCCTGGCAGAATAAAACTGTTTGCTGGACTGAGACTCGAACTCGAGACCTTTGCCTTTCGCGGGCAAGTGGCATTTCTATCGTCTGACCTAACGGCAGAAGATAAACACGCCACGATAAGACCATGAGACATATTGCTGGCAGTCGCCCACTTCCTTAGAGCGACAAGTCAAATAATCTGATGGCGCGTGTACTGAAGGTCTTACTGTACGCACTCCACAAAAGGTTCTGTGACTTTTTTCAGTAAATTAACAGAAATATGATGTGACATGCAACGGTATGTAAGTAAATGGAAGATCGCGCTCTATTCAGGACAAGTCATTCGATTGCCTGACCCAGCCAGCGACTTATTTACTCCCAATTAAATTTTTATTTATTCTTTAATTTACAAATATTTCCAGATTTTGGGATACATCTTTAATTTATAAGCATTGTGCGTGAATTTGTTCAGAATCGAGCATCTGTGCGTGTACACAGATGCACAGACACCCACACACGCAGACACACACACACACACACACACACACACACACACACACACACACACACACACTTTTGCGCGCGTGTGCTCTTAATAGTAATTTTGCGTAAATAAATAATTCTTAGACTTTATCTACAAAAGATCGTGCACTGCTAATGGTAGGAGATTTTTCAATTTATTTCAAGACTCTTGTATTTCACATGCTCTAAAAATTCCGGTACTGAGTAGAAACTGTAATCTACGAACAATTCCGTTAGGGTTTCAAGTCTCTTCTATTTCACTTGCTCTGAAAATTACACTACCGAAACAGTGATCTAACATAAATGCCATTACTGTTTTGCTAAAAAGGGAGAATAATTAAATAAATTTTGTCTTAATGGAAGACTAATATAAATTTTTGTCTCGCTGTTTGTAATGAAAATTTTTGAAGCAGCTGTGCTTAATGACTGGACAAGGAATTTCCCTTTTGCCTTGTATCATGTTCACTGCTACCGAAGATTTTACTTGCACGTACTACAGAGTAATATGGATATCATATGGGCAGTGGAGAAAACGTGCTTTTTAATACCGCTAATGTATGAATTTAACACGCTTCCCTAGAAGTGGTCACCCACCACGGCCTGCTTGATTTCCTCACGCTTCTGATAGACATTTGGTACGACTCACTTCTAGCACAGACTTCGTAGAAAGCAGGTGAGACTAACACGCGGAATGGAGAGCCCTCTTCGTAACTGACAGCGGTGACTGAAGTCTATTCTGCGCAGAAGGTGTTCTCTCCTAAGTGCAGGGGTACGACAAAAGAATTTAAACACCGCGAGAAATGCCTGCTTCTACATAAACGCAGGTGCTAACCAATCCTGCGTGTTTCGCTGTTGTATTTGACCAACGAACGCCAGCTGTGCAGTGTTTGCAGTACGTCGCAAGTGTAAGTCGTGATTAAAGCAGGGCTCTGTGTAGTTGTGACCGCATTACTTCGGAGTTCAGTGAGTCCGCTTGTCGAACTGTTGGTTCCAGTTTTGTCTGTGCTTCCACTACCAAGATGGTCGATGAGTTCGGTATTTCAAGAGGCACCGTATCGGACAGCATACAGCGGAAGCCGAGAGACATCATACGGGAAGTCACAACGCGGAGGGAAGTGTGTTTCGACTGAACGTGACAGACAAGGAGGACGACAGCTGTAAAAGTCACTGCACATCTGAGTGTACTCTCGTGAGGCCTCTCAGTACCAAAACAGCACGAAGAGAGTTTCAGAAGCAAGAAACTGCAGGGTGAGCTGGAATTCCAAAGTCATTCGTCAGCTATGCAAGTGCGCGTAACATGGAAACGTGCTACCGAAACAGCGAAACCTGGATTACGCAGTAATGGAAGAGTGCCATTTCGTCGAATGAGTCATATCTTACGCTGTTTCCAATCTCTGTCCGAGTGTACTTCCAATGGGTAAAAATGGACTGGGGTTTAGTGTTGATGTGTGCAACGATATAGTTGTATTCCATGGGCCCCAAGGACGCTTTGCTAGACAGATTTACTGCAGACGATATGCGACCATTGTGGCTGATTAGGTCCAACCGATAGTACAATGTGTGTCCCCAATGGTGATACTGTGTCCCAAGACCGTAGGACCCTGGTCAAACAGCTCACTTCATCCAGGACTGGTTTTGTGATGAATTGTCACATCTCGTCTGGCCATCATAATTCACCAGATGTCAATATTACTGAACCTTTGTTGTCTACTTTGGAGAGAAGGACGCGTGATCGCTGTCTACTTTCATCATCAATACATGATCTTGTCACTACGTTGCAGGTATAATGGTGTAAGGTTCCCTTGAATAAAAATACAGGACCTGTATTTGTCCATTTTGAGACGACTGTAACGTACTTTGATTGTCAACGGTTTTCCAAGACCGTATGAGGTATGGTAATATGTTTCCATAAAATTTGTACACCACCTGTATATTATAGATTCAGCTGCGATGGTTGTAAGATCTTATGGGACCAAACTGCTGTGGTCATCGGTCCCTAGGCTTACACACTACTTAATCAAACTAACTTTCGCTAGGGGCAACAAACACACCCATCTCCGAGGGAGCACGCGCATCTTCGATTAAGGCAGCCGCGCGAACCTTGGCAAGGCTCCCCAGACCGCGCCGCTACATCGCGCGGTGAGACAGCTGTATAGGCTTGTTGTTGTTACCAATGAAGTAAAAGGTATGCCAATGACATAGTGCTAAACTCTTAAACGCATACGTTTGAGATAAACATAATGCTAACTGGACACATGCTTCATTGATCTGATCACACTCCAAGCGAACAGGCTATAATATTTGAACTGTAGTGTAATTTTCATGTATTCAACGACCTTCCTCTCGTTACTGTTGCGTACAGCGGCCAACCTAGACGGACAGGGTTAACCAGAAATCCAGCAACAATCTTTCAGAGGATGTTCAGCGATGCTGTCTGATATTTTAGTATATGGACGCCGCTGCTTTCTGAGTTACTGTCCTTGATTCTGTTTCTTGTGCGAATCAACTTTGTATCTGTATGGCATTCAAGACATCTCACAGCAATGAAAATGTTGACGGCATTCGTTGCTTCGCTTACTACCATTCGCTCACGATGCATGGCGCAGAAAACAGTAGTATCAGCTTCAGTATTTGGCTTCAAGCTTGCATTCGGTACAGCCTGGTTCTACCTTGGGTGCGTTTTTTTTATAGTGTTAGTTGCACGATGACAATGATAGTCAGCTACACGGATAATTGACCGAGAACTATCTCGTGCATGGGTGCACTGAATGCAATGGGGAGAGGGGAGAGCACTTCTGGTTCACCCTCTATATAGTCACGCAGCAAACATAACCCACCAGGGTCTACGTATAGTGGTGCAAAAAAAAAAAAAGAAGGAAAGAAAAACCAAAAGCACAGTACGCCACCATGCCTAACAATGCCTAACACACTTTAGGAAGGCATATGCTATTCAAAACAGCTTCCAGTTGTCGCGGAATGTATAAATACGGGAAGTGTACGGTTTTCGAGGTAACAATAATAGAGAGGGATAGTGACCACGCAGCCTTCTCTCCAATGTAGGCCACAAAAGCTAGGTAAATTGAGTTCTGGAGACTGTGGTGGCCGGCTGACGCGCTCGCAAAACCAGGTCTGGGAGATGTGAGCCGTGTGAAAAGGTAACCTGTCTTCTTGGCACACAGCATCACCATCTGGGAACAGACATTAAACCATGGGACCAACCAGGTCAGCAAAAGTGGTATTATAATCGTTGGCATTAAGGCGACCTTACAAATCGACTCATCCGACTACATTACGTTCATCCACTGCTCCATAGGCCTAGTTTTATGGCTTCAGCATCACGTTTTTCTTTATGGTCAGTTTTATCGCCGATGAGTGCTTATGGAATTGCATGTCGCCCTGCAAGTAAAGGCTTATGGAGCTCTTTTTGTAAGGCTGACACGTATCGCAAGTGCAAATATTCAGTTGTGCAGTGATTTTTGCAGCAGTTGTCTCAGTTGCAATTGTCGTCAATGGCAGTGTGTCGCGATCACTCAACACGTAATTGCGTCTGCGTTGTGACGTCGTTTCCCCTGCATGCAGCACACGAGTGAACTTTCGATGCGGAGCCTCTTGACACACCAACAATTTAAGCTCCCTTGGCTACGGAAGCACGCATCATACGGGTAGCAACAATTTGCTTACGTTGGAATCCACGTAGCTCCGACATAATACTGTTAAAACTACACAGAGTGACACTTGCAACGTACTGAGGACACCGCAGAGGTGACGAAGGTGGTCATACACGACACCGCAAACCTAAAAGCTTGCCTGGCTTCAGCATTTGTGTACAAGCAGGCGTTTCTCGCCGTTGAGCCGTGCACCGCTGGAGTCCATCCCATTTATTGTTTCTCATCTTCTATTACGGTAGTGCCGCCTCGTTTTCTTATTCCATTTACTGGCGTCACTAACTTGATGCCTTACTTGCCCGTGAGTGGCATCGGCAGCGCGTATCGATAAGCGCACTGTCGTACCATCTCTGGAGCAACCGATAGTATTTCCGGGTCGTCGTGTGTCGGGTAGTCAGCGAGTGGGAAACGCACCAGCAGTAAAGTCGCCAAGGAACAGCAGTCGCGGACGGACCAGCAGTCCAGTCGGTCGGTTGGCACGGAGCAGCAAGCAAGCCCCATCGCGCGGGGTCGGGCTGGAGCCGCTGGCGGCGTGCACTTGCTGTTGGAATGTGAGTGCTTGCGAGTGCTATGAAGTTATTCGCCCACAGATCTTGGACATGAAAGTTCAGCCCTCACTTAACTTACTATCGAACCTCAACTGTTTGCATTTCTTCGTTTGATTCTGGTTGTCGCTTTTGGGACATTCCAGCGAGAAACAACATGTCTGCATTTATGTGAGCTAAGATTCGAGCCGTCTTCCTGTGAAATTTAACTTAATTTATTTCCTGTTATGGAAGTTCACCAGCGGTATCTTCTGCCTCGTGGCCGTTGACGTTCCGGTTACCTGCCCTGGTCGTTGACGTAATTTTAGGCAGTGTATTTTCCTTGTTGTTGCTGTCCAGCGCGGCGTGTAGTTCGACAGCTGAGGTGTTGTTGGTCGTTGCGTGCGCCAGTATTGTGTGTGTCGTGTATTGAAATCGGTTTGCTGGTTGCGTGGAGCGGAACTGATTTGGTTGATTGGTCGGTAGGCTGTCTGTCGGTTGGGTTGCCTCCAGATTAAGAAGTCGTTGGACAGGCAGCCTGTCTCACCTAAACGGGAGTAGGTGTTACAATCCCAGGCTGACTCTTGGAAACTTCTGAGTGCCATTCCTTGTGTGTTACATAGTAATTTCCCTATTTGGTTTTTAGTTATTTGTTGATGTGCGGCCTTCAGCCGAGTTTTAATTTCTGTTAAATTAATGTTTCTGTTTTCCCCTGAAGGGATAAGATTGTTATGCTTTTGTTTTAAGATAAGGCCTTCTGCCTTTTGATTGAAACTCGTCTTATTGCTTAATATGCGGCCTCCACCCAAGTTCCTTAAGATGAAATTGCTAAGGTCTTCAGCCTGTTTAGACTGAAGATTTAGAAAAAAAATTAGGTGAAACCTCCAGTAGAACCTTGTATTTCAATTTCTTGGTTAGACCTTGCGTCTTGGTATTTGAGTGTGGCTTACTGACGATCTGAAGTTAATCAAGGAAGGTTGATTAAGGCTGTAAGTGTTTTGCATCCTTGTTGTAGTATTGTGTGTTGATAAATAAAGTTTGTATGTTGAGTGCAACTGACAGCAATCATTTTGGCCCCTTTACACAACCTAATCAGCTCTGTCCTGCTAGCACAGGCTTTTCAGCAGTGTCTTCATATTTTTGTTCAAACTCTGTAGTCGTAACGTCCACTAGACTTTCCAAAGTAAATGATTTCGTGTTGGGATTTTTGAAGAAGCAAGTTATTACAATAATTTAAAACAAGTTTCAGTAGTTTACATGCCCGTCTATTCCGTAAATACCCTCCCCCGACTTCTTACGATTTAGGGACAGATGAGCAGGTCCTATTCTGTGAGACCTTAACTTTTTCCGGCGAATCGAATGTTCAAATAACTTACGGGTTTGCTGCCGGGTGACGTCGTCGAACACCGCCGATATTTCGACAGGAGCACACCCTGCCATTCTAAAGGCACAAATGCAAGGAAGAAAAAATGTGCAAGCAAATTTAATACCTCGGTTCACAGAGGAGAAACAAGGAAAACACCACACACAGAACAAGTGTCAACACAACCAAATATAACCAACATCAGAAATATCGATAGTTACTATTAATCAACAGGTGAGGTAGCACTAATTCTGTCCTTCTGTTTTTTGATGAGAGACAGAGCCGGATTCCAAGCAGCATTTCAACAAAATCCACCATCTCTGTTAATAAGGTTGCTTGTTAGTCTGATTTCAACAGCTTCCTTAATAACACTGTCCCAATAGCTGGACGTGCAAGCCAGAATCTCCGTGTTGTTGTATTCCATAGGATGACCGGTGTGAAGGCAATGTTCTGCAATAGCGGATTTGTTCGGTTGTTGTAAGCGTGTCTGACGCTTATGTTCAATACGCCGGTCTTCCACAGTTCTGATTGTCTGACCAATATTTGACATGCCACAACTGCAAGGAATACGATAGACCCCAGCCTTACGCAAACCAAGATCATCTTTTACGGACGCCAACAGGGCCTTAATCTTATAAGGTGGTCGAAAAACACATTTCACATCATATTTCCACAAAATACGGACAAACCTGTTGTAAATGCTTCCTGCGTAAGGCAAAAAGGCCGTAGACTTTGGTGCCACTTCGTTGTTATCGTCACTCACCCGCTGCACAGAAGGCTGATGGCGCAACGCACGTTTGATCTGCCTCTCACAATAACCATTCTGACGAAAGGTGACTTCGAGATGTGCTAGCTCAGCTGCCAAACTTTCAGGGTCTGAGATAACGTGGGCCCTGTGAACCAAGGTGCGAAGTACCCCTTCACGCTGAGCTGGATGGAGACAACTATCAGCTGGCAGATACAAGTCAGTGTGAGTGGGCTTCCTATAAACAGAATGTCCCAATGTACTATCAGTCTTCCTTTTGACAAACACATCAAGGAAGGGAGGGCATCCATTCTTTTCCACCTCCATAGTGAACTGAATATTCGGTTGGATTGAATTCAGATGTTCAAAACACCGGTATAAATTCTCACTACTATGAGACCAAACAACAAAAGTATCGTCTACATATCTAAAAAAAATCATGCAGGTTTCAAGGTCGCTGATTCCAATGCACGTTCCTCAAAGTCCTCCATAAACAAATTGGCCACAATAGGTGACAATGGGCTTCCCATTGCAACTCCATCAGTCTGTTCATAGTACTGACCATTGAATAAAAAGTAAGTGAAAGTCAGCACATGTCGAAACAAATTTGTTAACTCGGCACCAAACTTAACCTCAGTTAGCTGCAACGAATCAGAGAGAGGAACGCGAGTGAAAAGGGAAACCACATGAAAACTGACTAAAACATCAGAGTCATTCAAACGCAATCCCTGCAATCGACGTAAGAAATCTGCAGAGTTCTTAATGTGGTGTTCACACCTACCAACTAGTGGCCTCAACAAACTAGCAAGATGTTTAGCTACACGATATGTCGGAGCACCAATATTAGAAACAATAAGCCTCAACGGGAAAGCCTCTTTGTAGACCATAGGGAGGCCATATAACCTAGGTGGTACAGCACAGTAAGAATTAAGACTCTTGATAGTCTCCTGTGACAAAGAACTTTTCTTCAGGAGGTTATTTGTCTTTCTCTCAACGCTCTTAGTAGGGTCGGCACCGATTTTGCGATACGCCGAATCAGAAAGTAGACACTGCATCTTTTGAATGTAATCGTGCTTGTTCAACAAAACGGTGGCGTTACCCTTGTCCGCAGGTAAAATAACAATATCAGGATCCATTCTCAGTGAACGTAAAGCAGCCGCCTCTACTGCTGTAATGTTACACTTTGGTGGACGGGCCCCAGTCAACACACAACAAGCTTCCCTCCTAACCTCTTCCGCAGCCTCGGAAGGTAGTTTATAAACAGCTTGTTTGATAGAACTAATAAAATTCTCTTTACATTTCACTGCAACAGTGCCTAAAACTCGTACATCTTATTCACTATCTAATGCGAAGTATACGGTGACACCTATAGAAAGTGGAACTGATCCTCTTCGGCGGTGGGCGAGTCACTGGATGTCGTCTGAGCAACAAAACCATTCGGGATACATCAGCCCTTCTAAATCTTCCCATTTCGACTGATGGTGACCTGACTGTAAAGTGGGACACCGAAGGAACAACAACAGTCAAACGGACAACAGGCAGATCTCCTGTAACTGACGAACAGGGACCGTCGAGCACTGAGGAGGGTGGTTGTAAAATTAGAGTGAAACCGGCGGAAGAGAACATCCCTGAGTTTAAAAGCACTACCAGCGGTACAGCCAGCACAGTGACGGTGCATAGGGAGATAACAGCAAAGAGGTTCAATGCTCCAGCAGCTCCTTATCACATATACATGTCTTCAGTCCTCGATGAGCGACGCTTGAGATGGTGTAAAGGCAGACGGCACTGGACAATGAATGACTGGAAACGAGTGATTATGGATGATGGTATGCACTGTGGCAGTCCGATGGTAGGGTTGGGATTTGGCTAATGCCTGTAGAATGGTACGTGTTATCATGTTTGTTTCCGGATGTGAAATACAGTCGAGCGGGAAGTGTTACGGTAGTGGGGTGTTTCTCGTGGAGCAGGTAAGACCAGTTATTCCGGTTAAGAAGACGTAAAGTGCGGAGGGATATGAATACGTTTTATGCCATAATGTGCTGTGTAGAGTAGAAGGAACAGTTCTGGAATGGTCATTGTTTTAATAATCACAACAATACTCACTCATCCACGTGAGTGCTAAAAGGAATGCGTTAAACTTGGGTTACACGATAAATCAGTCAAATCTGAAGGCCGTATATTCAATTAAACACCTAGGAATTAGAATTACGAACAACTTACGTTGGAAAGAACACAGAAAATGGTGTGGGGAACGCTAACCAAAGACTGAGTTTCATTGGCAATACATTTACAAGTTTTAACAGATCTGCTACGCTTGTCCGTCCTCTTTTGGAATACTGCTGCGCAGTATGGGATCCTCAACAGATGCGATTGACGCAGTACATCGAGAAAGTTCAAAGAAGAGCAGCACGTTTTGTACTATCGCGAAATAGGAGAGAGAGTGTTACTGACACGATACATGATTTGGGGCGGACACCATTAACACAAAGGCGTTTTTGTTGTTGTAGAATCTTCTCACGAAATTTCAATCACCAACTTTCTCCTCCGAATGCTAGAATATTTTGTAGACGCCGCCCTACATAGGGAGAAACGAACGCCATAATAAAATAAGGAAAATCAGACCTCGCACGGAGAGATATAGTTGCTCGTTTTTTCTGCCACTATTCGAGACTGGAATAGTAGAGAATTGTGAAGGTGCTTCGATGAACTCTCTGCCAGGCACTTAAACGTGAATTGCAGAGTATCGATGAAGATATACATGTAGACCGTCATGAAACAGTGTCGGTGAGTCAATAGTTTGTGGAAAATACCGTTTCTGAGACAGACCCAACGGAACACCTTTACGATGGGTTTTAACGTCAACTTCCCTCGAACGTTTTACAATACTACATTCTTCGGTTTCGGTTCTTGAGGAAGAATGAGCTGCTACTCCCCAGCAGACATTCAGACACATGACTGGAAGCGTCCTCAGCAGTTTTAAAACCGTCATAAAGGTGAATGTCCCATATTAATGTCTACTAACAGCCATCTGGATTCTTTTCATCAGATGGTATATATCGGTTCCTATATAGTCCCTTAACTTTGTAATTTTACGTTGCGTTCGCCTATAAAGTTTTCCTTCCTTAGTTGAGTTGGTTGGTTGATTCCGGGGAAGGGGACCAAACAGCGGTGTCATCGGTACCATCCTGGCATTTTCCTGAAGCGATTTAGGTAAATCACGGAAAACCTAAATCAGGGTGGCCGGACGCGGATCTGAACCGTCGTCCTCGCGAAAGCGAGTCCAGTGTGCCAACCACTGAGCAACCTTGCTCGGTTACTGGCGTTAATTAACCTCCTCGTGTGCTGCAAGATGTCCTATCCAGCTTGTAACAATGCAATGAATCAAACTAGAACAGCAAAATTCCCTATAGTACAGTCTATTTCCCTGGGTCAGCAATAAAAAAATGTCAGAATGGACGTCCTTTTCTTGCCACATAATAGACGTCTTTCTATCGCCTGTAAGTACAAAGCTACTCTTGGACTAATATCTGTAAAACTGTTTGTTCTTTGAAAAGTTGGCACAAGTTACGTACTGGCATATAGAGTCTACTACTGACATGAAGTGGTCCTCGTATTGTGGTTTTCTCCGGAGCAGCACTATTGATAAAGGACTCGAAAGAGAAGACTTCGGCAAATTTCCTGCACTTATGATTGTATGCCAAATTATTTCCTTAGCTTTATAAAAATTATAGTTTCGATATTATCACACTTAGTAATGGCGTAAAGTAAAGAAACAGCAGTAAACTGTCACTTATTAATTTTCATGCTCGAATGTTAAATAATACCACATTAAGACTGTGGTGTCGTCCGAAGAACGAGACCCAGCCACAACTAAGGACAGTCGCTGTCTGAAGCAGGGAAGGATTAGAGATGTCAGCGTAGACACCCACTCAGGATTTTCCGGAAGATTACTTAGGTGAGAACGCAGCACCGCTCATCCACTCTGCAGTCATCACTTACGACGACAACATCGCCTTACTTCAGACCCAATAGAATGAGTTTCCTTAGAAGTCAGAACCGTATCGAAGATCATAGTGAGTTGGACACTCAGAGAAAAGACTGTCATTCTAAACTGTGTCAAGTGCAAGGAGTACAGCGACAGTAATAAATATATAACTGACTTTACTGTGGGCTTGGATATTTTGCAGGTTAAGTTTTCTCTCGTCTTCCGGTTGTAATAAAGTGATCCAATATTTTGTTGTGCCGTATTATCTGCTCGACCAACTCCCGAATAAATATTGGGTTGGAAGCGACCCAATGCAGAGCAGATGCGAATGTCTCAATTGCTTTTTTCGCCTGTCACTAGAAACACACTGACTAAGCCGTGGCAGTTTCCACTCGAGTAGTTATAATGAAAATCGTGTTCTACGTGTGACTGAATCCACATTCAAGGAAATACGACTGTTGGAAAAAAATTTAAAAAAAGGAAAAAGCAACATGCGCTGCTCGTTTGGGGAACCACTGTTCTGTCGCACGTAAAGCGATTTACCTTTGGCACACGTTTAATGCAAATGATGATTTCTGACGCAGATCTGCTGTTTAAAACACAAATGAGGCATCAAGGCAGCCGTCAAGGCTGATAACCGAATTAAAGTCCATGACGGACTCCCGACTGCCTCCAAATTGAGCTCTCGTAACTGTGTTACAGGAGTGCGCCCCGGCCTCTGGTACCAGAGCGGGCTGCGTCAGCACGTGCCTGGTTGTATGCCTGTCGTCTCGTTCCAACTGCCACAGAAACTCGAGGAAAAGTCCTCGCACACCAGCATCGGAGAGTGTTTTCTTTTCCTTTTCCTTCCTCTGGTGAGGAGCGGAACTGCTGAAAAATAGCCTCCTGATAAACAAAACAGTAGAGGGACGGAAGGGATCTATTCACAAATTTCTGTTTTGTTTAAACCGGTTTTAAGCGGAGTTTCCTGTCTGACTGCGTTTACCTTTAGTAGTTCCGGCTTCCAGTTTACTTTCTATTGTTTCCTCCCATAGCACACATGCAGAGTCCTGCCTCCAACTTTTCAGATGGCTCATCCCATTCGACATAGTCGCTTCTTAGCAGCAGGAAACAAATATTTTTTTACGACGGAAGGCTGACAACTAATTTTTATTTGTTTATTTCTTCCTGTATACAAAGTTTGCTGTTAATCGTGGCACAAAGATGAAAGGCAAACTTCTTTTTTTAACTAATGTCTCTTTTTTTACCACATAATCTACTGCCTATTAGGACACCATCAGCTAACAAGGTCGCGATAAGTTGGCGAAGAAACATTTTTAAAGTCAGTGGTAGGCGTAAAACATCATCCGAAATCTTATTAATCGCTTTTAACGAAAATTATTTTGACTCGTTCAGGAAGCCCAATGGTTGCAGAAACATACTTGACCTGGAATGAAATTTTCGCTTTACAGTAGAGTGTGCGCTGATATGAAACTTCCTGGCAGATTAAAACTGTGTGCCGCATCGAGACACGAACTCGGGACCTTTGCCTTTCGCTGGCATGCGCTCTACCGACTGAGCTACCCTAGCACGTCTCACGCCCCCTCCTCACAGCTTTAATTCCGCCAGGACGGCTTCTGTGAAGTTTGGAAGGTAGGAGACGAGGTACTGGCGGAATTAAAGCTGTGAGGACGGGGCGTGAGTCGTGCTAGGGTAGCTCAGTCGGTAGAGCGCATGCCAGCGAAAGGCAAAGGTCCCGAGTTCGTGTCTCGATGCGGCACACAGTTTTAATCTGCCAGGAAGTTTCATACTTGACCTCTTATGAACTAATAATCCTGAGGAAATAGGGAACATCATGACAGATATAAAGATTAGCGGACACAGTGTCGTTGTAACTTCACTGGTTATCGTAACATCCAAATCCGGAAAAAATAATCGAAAAATATAAATATTTCAAAATGCAGATGAGAATATGAGTGACGCCTTCTTTAGATGCAGTTGCCACTCCTTCCAGACCATCGAAGTGTAGATCTGATGTACATCAGCGAAATAGGATTGACTGCAACTGACAGATTTATACCACATAAATGAATAAGAAACGGAACTGATCCTCCATGGAACACAAGACAGTACTGAAAATTGTTCCAGATCCAAAGAAAAAACAGGCCAAATTCAAATGAATTAAAAAATTCTAAGACTGGCGATTCTCTATAGAAGCTCGAAATATGGCATGGACCTCATTGCGAAATGCTTTTAAAAATTTTAATTGCGAAACCTGGCAGAAACAGAAAGAGATTCTGATTGTATGTAAGGTACAACAGTGGTAAGACAAAATAAATATCTTCATTGCACGGCCGGCCGGAGTGGCCGTGCAGTTGTCGGCGCTGCAGTCTGGAACCGAGCGACCGCTACGGTCGTAGGTTCAAATCCTGCCTCGCGCATGGATGTGTGTGATGTCCTTAGGTTAGTTAGGTTTAATTAATTCTAAGTTCTAGGCGACTGATGACCACAGAAGTTAAGTCGCATAGCGCTCAGAGCCATTTTTCTTCATTGCACGATACTAATGGTAATGTTACCAATGACAGCGACATTAAAGCGAAGTTGATAACCACGGTATTCCGAAATTACTTCACTACAGAAGACGAAGTAAATATTACAAAATTCGAAATAAGAGCAGCTGCCAATAAGAGCAGCTTAGGTCTAGATATCCTCCTGCAGCGAAGCAACTTAAATTGCTTAATAAAGTCTTCCGGTCCAGATCGTATACGAATTATATTTCTTTCAGAGTATGATGATATAACAGATCTATACCTAGTAACCATATACTACTTCCCAAATTCCAAAAGACCCATACCCGATGACTGGAAAGTGTCACAGGTTAGACAAATACACACAAAATTAATTCGCTGAATTATAGGCCAATAGTACAGCATTTAGTAAGACTTTGGAACACCACGAATTACCTTGAAGGAAACTATCTATTGAGACACGATCATCATAGATTCAGAAAATGTTTATTTTCAGCCGGCCGCGGTGGTCTTGCGGCTCTAGGCGCTCAGTCCAGAGCCGCGCGACTGCTACGGTCGCAGGTTCGAATCCTGCCTCGGGCATGGATGTGTGTGATGTCCTTAGGTTAGTTAGGTTTGAGTAGTTCTAAGTTCTAGGGGACTGATGACCACAGATGTTAAGTCCCATAGTGCTCAGAGCCATTTGAACCATTTTGTTTATTTTCTGAAACACAACTAGCTCTTCATTCACACGAATTAATGAATGCTATCAACAGGGATCTCAGTTTTCTTCCATATTTCGAGATTTATGGGCATCTGTTGGCAAAATTCCTCACAAGCCACTTCTAATAAAGCTACATGCCTACAGAGTTTCGTCCGGGTTGTGCCGCTGGACTCGAGATTTCCTATCACAGTTTGCAGTAACTGACGGAGACCCAACTCGTAAAAAAGAGGTATATAGCGCTTTCCAGAGGAGTTATAGACTACATAGTCTTTATAATCTATGTAAACGATATAGGAGACAATCTGAGCAGTCCTGTCGGTCATTTTGGCAGATGATGCTACCGTTTCTGTGTAGTAAAGTCCTGTGAAGATCAAAACCAATCGCAAAATCATACAGACAAAATATATGTAAGGTACGGAAAGTTGCAGTTGACTCTAAATAATAAAAAATATGTAGCAGTCCACGTGAGCATGAAAAGAATCAATTAAATTTTAGATGCACGAGAAACTGCACAAATCTAAAAAGGTTTTCAGGTCAACTTAACACTTAGGAATTACAATTACGAGCAACTTAAAGTGCAATGATCACACAGATAATGTTGTGGGTAACGCAAACCAAAGACTGCGTCTTACTGAAAGAACACTTAGAAGATGCAACAGGTCTTCTAAACTGTCTGCTTGTCCGTCCTCTTCTGGAGTAATGTTGCGTGGTATGGGCTAACTACAAGATAGGACTGACGGAGTGCAATGAAAAAGTTCAGATAATGGCAGCTCGTTTTGTATTATCACGAAACAGAAGAGAGTGTGACGGACTTGTTAAACGAGGAAGGATGGCAATCATTAAAACAAATGTATATTTATTCAGCTGATTGGTAAATAAAAATCCTTTCCTGTAAAGATCTCACGTCTGCAGCCAGCTATCTACATACATTTTTAATCTTTCTTTAGAGAAAATACGTTTTTCATTGCAGCGAGATCTTTTCATAAAAGCCGGCCGGTGTGGCCAAGCGGTTCTAGGCGGTATAGTTTGGAACCGAGCGACCACTACGGTCGCAGGTTCGAATCCTGCCTCGGGCATGGATGTGTGTGATGTCCTTAGGTTAGTTACGTTTAAGTAATTCTAAGTTCTAGTGGACTGATGACCTTAGAAGTTAAGTCCCATAGTGCACAGAGCCATTTGAACAATTTTTTTTTTCTTCACAAAATTTCAATCACCAACTTTCTCCTTTGAATGCGAGAATATTTTGTTGGCGTCCATCTACGTAGGGAGAAACGATCATCGTAATAAAGTACGAGAAATCACGGCTCGCACGGAGACGGTTAAGTGCTCTTTCTTTCCAAGCTCTATTCGACAGCGGAACGGTAGAGAAATAGTCTGAAGTTGGTCTGATGAGTCCTTTGCCGGGCAGTTAACTGTAAATTACAAGAGTATTCATGCAGGTATCGACGTAGATGTCTATGGCGTACGCACTAGATGTCCAGTCAAATGTGCATCAGGCGACTTATGTGTGAGATAATCATATTACAGTAGCTTGCGGCATTTCAGTACTATAGTGTGGTACAAGAGCACAGGAAAAAGAGTTGAGAGTGGATCAATTAAAATGAAATCAGTGACTACTGTACGAGAGACGTATTTGAATACGGATATCACGTGATCTCTGACTTCTTATTTCTAATATTACATTGCAACAAAATTTTTATTGCTCTTTCTTGGTACCATGTAGTCAGAGTTAACTTATGTGTGGACTTGTTTTGCATTGTATTCAGAAACCCTGCGTAGATTGGGATGGTTTCCATTCACTTCGTACTATTTGTAACGTAAAGTGTGATTTAGTAGTGTTGTATACTTAAGATGCCGTTGATTTACGTATGTTGTACATTCCTTATAAAAGTAAACGCCTCGATAGTAATTGGAGCCCAAGTGAAGTTTCTATTGGAATGTGTGTCTCTTTCAGTGACAACTATTTTACCTGGAATTCATCCACTCCCAAATTTTGCCGATGTAAAATTGTACGACACTACAACACAATAAAGTCACTCGCTACTGTACAATGTATGGCACGCTAAAAGTCTGATGAAAACATTGCCTGTCTACTGTCATGCCTAGACCTAGGGTTTGGAGCTACAAAAAGATGAAAGCAAAAGGTGTAGAAAAGAGACGTTGAAAGCGCAAAGTGTTAAGAAAACGGTGCAAAATTGATTCGGAAAGATGATAAAACAAATAACAGTCAACCAATCATGGTTTTTCTGTTTTTTAAGGGGACTGCATATATGATCACTCAATGAATCTTTATATATAGAGAAAGCTCGAAAACAAGTCATAAAAGTCTGTTTTTTAAGGGGACTGCATATATGATCACTCAATGAATCTTTATATATAGAGAAAGCTCGAAAACAAGTCATAAAAGTTGGGTATTTCTTTTCTAAAAGGTAACCGACGTTATTGATCGTTGCCACGGCTGTCGCTGCAGAAAGTATTGGCCAAATTTAGCATCCTTCATATCTGTCAAACAGATCTCTATGCTTATTTTTCAAAATACCATTTCTGTATTTTTTCATGCCTCTTGTCAGTAAAGAGTGTCCTTGTATGACGTAAAGTTTATCTTAAGATTCTTGTTTTTCTGACAGTCCATTAGCATTTCTTACAGCTCAACATGGCGAGCCGTGGCGGGATTGTTGGCGTCACCTATCGAATTCCTGGCGCCACTAGCTCGACTTCTCGTGCGATGTCCCCCTGTTTTGAGGTGACTAAGATCTCTGCGCGAGGCTTTTGATGGGGACGGGCCGTGTTGTAGCGTGGCGAGTTGGGGAGTGGATACGCAGCAAGGAGGACGGCGTGAGAGGTGCACTCGGCGAGCAGGGCGGGCGCCTGCTCAAGCGTCTTGGGGACGGAGTCCGGTGGCTGATTGCTGGGCAAATTTGTAGGCCGATTTGAATCCGTGGCTGATTTCGAGTGGCGTCTTCGTGCGTAGCCTGGCCAGCCAGGTGTTACTCGCTGGTGTCCGTCGCCACATCGTGCCTCTGCAGCTTTTGCACTATGGATTTCGCACGATTTGTTAAATTGTCGCTTGGGTCGGAGGATATTAAAATAGTGTGCGGTATCGTTCATGCTTACTGAATGGAGACCGTTCGTTTATGTTTAGATGATTGGTTTGGAGCTATTAAGTGCTTTAGTGCAGTGTCGTCGCCACAGTTCCTGCTGGTTTTCCGTAGACACGGTATGGCCGGCGAAATTTTGAGTGGCGTGCAGTTTGCATTTTGTTACATCGTTGCTGTTTCTGCAAGCTTCTTGGTCTTGCAGTTTTGGCGCGTGTTCACTATTGGTTAGAGAAATCATCTTACGGTGAAAAGAGGTGCTGTTGCATGTGCAGCGAAAAATTCAGTGCGCACTTTGTGTGGTTGGTCTGGTGCACCATCAACAGGCGCGGAAGGAGGTCAGTGTTGCCTGTGTCTCATGCCACGTCCTACCGCGGAGTGTCGCCCACGTCAACTATTCTGGTGTTGTTGCATGGGGCATGGCATTGCCGTTATTCTGTGTCTGGCTTGACGCTAATAGCAGGCCATGGGTCGTTCATTCTGTCTGTGTCTCTCTCTCTCTCTCTCTCTCTCTCTCTCTCTCTCTCTCTCTCTCTCTCTCTCTCTCTCTGTGTGTGTGTGTGTGTGTGTGTGTGTGTGTGTGTGTGTGTGTGTGTGTGTGTGTGTGTACGTGTGTGTACTTGTGAGTGTGTGTGTGTGTGTGTATATGTTTGTTGCTGTAAGTGTCCTACAGCGACGTTTTACACTCCTACGGCGGAATGTGATTACTGACTTTACGCATGTGTGGTGGTTGTGGAAGATTGTAATTGATATCCTTGTTCAGATTTGTTTTTTCGGCACTATGGACATAAAACCATATGGTTGCGCCATTAGCGGCAGTGCCTGTGAAAGAATTACACGCTGTAAGCATCCTCCTGAAATATACCAGAAAGTGTGTTTGCCAAATTCAGTGTGAGCAAAGAATTGATGATTTGTAATTTGATAAAGCTCAATTGGCGTGACCTTTTGATACTGTTTGCCAGTGTTGTGTTTAATAAAATTAAAAGTACGAGTGTAAGTTCCAAGCTAGATGTGAGTGCACCACGCTCCCTTAGGATAGTGTACTGATTATTCACTTAGCATAAGTGATGTCTATGCAGATTTAGCACTGTTAAGCAGTTTTACTTCAGAATGTATCTCTCCTAAGGCGTGCTAAGCTATTTAAGCTGTTCTGAGAGAAAATTAATTAGTTCTTACTGATGATTAGACGTGTAGAGAGCACAACGCGTAATGGTGTACCGTTAATGTGGTGCTTTGGGTACTAGTAGTTATGAGATGTGTTGTCCTGTGATGACTGGTGTCCACAGGTTCATTAGCCTGTTAGATGTGGTGTAAATTGTTATTGTGCGATAGTTCACGTCGACGAGAATGAACTGATGAAACTTGGAATTCAAAAAAGCCAAGTTTTGATATTATTTACTAAATTGCATATGTATTATCACGCTTTTAATCTTTAGAGTAAAGACGGCCGGCTTGTTTTGTATTTGGAAATTTTACTTAACTGAATCTGTTGTTATTGGAGGCCTGCCTGCCCCCTTGTTAGTTAAATTAAGAGTTGTATCATAATTCGGGGCCCAGGAGATGACCTGGGGGAGTCTCTGGGAACACCTTGAGACTCTGGCGAAACGATGGGTGTGATACGCCGTTACAAGAACTGAGCAAGAGAGTTCTCTTAGCCTCTGTCACCTCAATTCTTCACTTTCCTGCCTACACGTGGTGCCCCTGTTAAGCCGAGCACCGAGCAACTATAGTTTTCAAGCTGGGAACTCATCTAGTGTCAACAGGGGAAGGCCGGCCGGGGTGGCCGTGCGGTTCTAGGCGTTACAGTCTAGAACCGCGTGACCACTACGGTCGCAGGTTCGAATCCTGCCTCTGGCATGGATGTATGTGATGTCCTTAGGTTAGTTAGGTTTAGGTAGTTCTAAGTTCTAGGGGAGTGATTACATTAGAAGTTAAGTCCCATAGTGCACAGAGCCATTTGAACCATTTAACAGGGGAAGGTTGTAAACGAAGTTCTGCAGTTTGTATTCTGGCAGCACCACACAAGACCCAATATCTTTGAAATATCAGTATTTAACTTCTAATGCCACAGGTACGCTTTGAATAATGCGTAAGACGTGTGTAACATAGTTTGATTACAGAATACTGACTGGTAAAAAAAAAAATGCAGGTAATATGTAAAGAACTTGATCTGCAAGCCTCAGCAATACTCGATCACGTTTTGCTGCATTAGGCCACAGCACAAAATTTGCATTATTGCAACTTTGCATCACACTGGCACTGTCTTTTCACAGGAAAGGGAGTCAGTAACAGGCGGCGATTCGCTTGTGCTTCATTTTGGCGTCCAGTTGTCAGTGGTTTCATCAAGAGAAAAGTACACTGGATCATTGGTTACTGTTGGTCTATTCCCTGACAATTTTCTTCAGACATGGGCTCAAAGTATAATTTCTTGCTGTAACAGTTTCGGAAGCAGAATTTTCAGTATATTTTTGCTTCTATGATTTCATAACTGGGTTTTTGAGCTTGGAAAGGGGAACATCAGATGTTAGAAATACGACCGCTCATTAGAAAAAGAAATTTGTTTTTGTTGAACTTGGTGATTCCAGCGCTTCACCAACTAACTGGCTAACTATACACTTGCTTGTTGTAGTTACACATTATTGCCGCGCTTTCGGCTTTCCACATGCTTCTGATCAGAATTTTTTCGATATTTCTCATCAGCTGCGTTGAGTACTCAAATGCTGCTCCTTACTACATATTCATCACCGAGATTACCGCCCCTACCAAACTGTTAAACAATGTCACACATTGCATCGGCGCTGTGGGTATTGTTAGAATTGACGTACTTAACGCAGACTTCCTCTCCAGGAAGTCACTTTATTTTCGAAATTTATGAGCGTATGTGACAAAGATGGCATACTTCGATCTTCTATACGATGCTGAGTTATTTACAGTAATTTTTTACCGTTTTTTAGATTTTCTCTTCCGTGCTTTATTTCAGGTTTCTTTTTATATTCAGATCTCTTATCCACGACGATGTGACAATAATGTTTTACATTACTAAATTCACCATACAGCGAATGTCGACACATATCTGCTGTAATTAATATAGTATCTACTTCTGTTGAATCAGTAGCTGATATGTAGAAAGTAAATTCTCCAGGGGGAATAAACAAGGAGGTTACACTATGAGAAAATTCCTTAATACCGAAAAAGTGAACACTACCCCCGCCATATTGGTGGGTCTTAGTGCTGCTCTTCGATCTGATTTATAACAGGAGTAAAATGTTTGGCTGTTTTGCTGCGATACACACCATGCTCGACGAGTGAGACCTGGCGTTATGAAACTATGGTTTCAACAGTCCGATGGTGGCATTCATCCAAGAAAGTATATTGTTTCAAAGTACGTACTTAGAAGTGACTGTCAATTCAACGCATTAATGTTAATAGGATATGTTTAACACAGGGCTGTAACGGGTAAAAACAGACTTCCAAGACTCATCAAGATGGCGGATAGGCTTCATCTTAACGTCTTTTCTCGGCTTATGTAACGCCATCTCCATTTTATTCTAACTTCTTTGGTAATAAATCGCTGGAAAAATAAGAACGAAGAATAATCCGAAATATATATTTACTCTCCTTCTGCCAAGGAAAAAGCGTTGAGGTGGGCGAAGACGGAACATCAGATGAGCTTTTAGGCTTACAAGTGCCAAATAGGGCGTCAGTACGTCTGAAGATATCCATTAGAGATGGTTAAGCATTTCAGACGAGAAGACTAAAGGGAAGACATAATTTCAATGTCGTGAAACTCCTAGGTCTAGTAGCCACCAGAAACTTCTGTGTAGTTGTCAATATATTTTGTTTTCAATGCTTTCTTTCTTGCAGAAGAGTATATTTGTATGCACAACACAGTTGTTACCTAATGGGCCAATATGCCGAAGCCATTTACTAATGTACTAATGTTAATGGAACAAAATAAAAAGCTACTGTCTTCTCGCTCGTTTTTCCGTTAAAATCTCACATCTACACATCTCCCCCGCAAACCAGTGTACAGTGTACGGAGGGTAGAACACCGTACCAGTTTGAGTGATTCGTTGTTCCATTCCATTGTCCTGTTCAGCGATGGGAAATGTCTGTATGACTTATATTCTTGTAATCTCTACGAGATATACACGATAGTGGTTGTAGAGTGGTGGCAACGTCTTCATGAAATACAGGTCCCTTCAATAAGGCCGACTGGTTTTAGTCAGAAATATGTTGAATTTGTTCCGAAGACCCCCATTTTATTTCGTCGAGCATTTCTGTTACACGTTTCGAGTGGGCTGTACCGAACTGTTACGATCTTAGCAGGCGCCTCTGAACTTGCTCCATATCGGTCGACAAGCTGCCCACTCTGCCAATGCATAAAACAATTTTTGAACCGAAGGAATGTCTTTAAATATGGTGCCTTTTGTTTGTAGCGACACCGGCGTTGCTCAGTGTGGTGTGCGTGCTGTAAGACCTTCAGTACACACACCATCACATTACTTGACTTGTCGCTCTAACTAAGTAGGCGAGTGTCAGCAATAAGTCTCGTGGTTTTATCGTGGCGTGTTTATTTTCTACCGTTAGGTCAGACGGTAGAAATGCCACTTGCACGCTTAGAGTAGCAGATTGACGGTTACCAACTTTAAACAGAACTTGATTAATTTTCATACACATTTATTAAAATAATAACAAGCATAAAAATTACTTAACTTGGTTCTGGATGCTATTTACAATTGATAATCTGAAGTTCCTTTGGTATTGGTACGTTAAACTTATTCTCACATATATCTCTGATACTTGACAAAAGTGTCTATACATTTATCTTCATGGCTAAGTACAGGAATATGGTAATCTCATTAGGCGCAGACTGAAACTTGATATAGACTGGTACAGACAAATGTAGAACTCGTACAGACTAGTACAGACTAATGCACACTGGTACAGACTGATGCAGACAAATGCAGACTGGCTAATCGGAGGTCTGTACACTCGTTATAATCCCTCGCGCGTTCATGTATTACTGCGCGTGTGTGATCCGCAATGAGAAAAAGTTCTACGTTAGCAGCAATCTCATTGGCTGCGTTACATATTAATACGCGGTTCGGCGGAAGCAGAATGTCGTCCGTCTCTATGGCAGCGCCATCTCGTAGTGCAGAGACGGACAAGCGCTGTGCATGCGCTGTTGTGCTTAGCGGGAAGCGCTCTAGTGGGAAAGTTGTGTACGCGCTGACTACGCGGTACTATATACACAACACTCAAATGGCTCTGAGCACTATGGGACTCAACTGCTGAGGTCATTAGTCCCCTAGAACTTAGAACTAGTTAAACCTAACCAACCTAAGGACATCACAAACATCCATGCCCGAGACAGGATTCGAACCTGCGATCGTAGCGGTCTTGCGGTTCCAGACTGCAGCGCCTTTAACCGCACGGCCACTTCGGCCGGCTATACACAACACTCAGCCAAAGTGAATGAGAGGGACCATCGCACAATAAAGGCGCCAATACTCACCTGTTTCTTGTAGCTTCTCTGAAGAATAATTTTACTTCTCAGTAGTACGATTCCGGTTTGATTTTCAGATAAGAACAGCCTGCGCTTATAATTCATTCATCTCTTCACAAACAGTAATTTCCACGTTTCCGTATTACCTTCAAACTTACTACTTTCTCATTACAGTCAGTCATCGTTGTCCACAAATTAAAAATTATACTTTCTCTTCAAAAATTGGTTTACATAAATAAAACAATACACCGTGCGTAATTTCACTAAAGAATTTCATGATCAAGAGTCATCTGAATAAACGTCTGAATATAAAATAGAATTACAGCTATACTTCAGGGCAGTGTGATCTAAGAACCATATCTCATTCCCACTAACTTTGTAGGGACCGATGACCATAGCAGTCTGGTCCCTTTAATTCCACTAACCAACCAACCACTAAAATTGTACGACATCGACTACTAAGAGGGATAATGATTGTATACACACCCAAGAAAGTACTTTTTATGACAACTGAATTACTTATCTTTTATCTTTCCTTTGAAATCACTTTAAAAGTTGGTAACCAACACTTCCAGTGTGAACGATTTCAAATTTACAAGTAGTTGCTGATACAGTTATGAAATAAATGGAATGTAGGAGAAATAATTGTTATTTGAAAACCAGTTAAAGTAATTTAAAAGTGGATATGAAATAATGAATAGAACGCTATATTTCAGAGACACATGTTCTCAAAAATTACAAATAAGGTAATTTCTTTGATGTTACATTCAATGCTTTACACATGTTTTTATATTCATATATAAACAAAATATTTCCTTATTATTTGTTTACTCAAAAACCAAAATTTTCTGATTTAAGAAAAACGTCTGTGTATGGAGTAATCTGTATATTTCTGTGTATTGGTAAAATCATTTTCTTCTGTGTGTCGAGTAATTAGTGTGTATCGTCAAGCCCAATACGCGGTGAAAATAAGCCATAGATCAGTTCCATTGTAGTATCTATGCACTCAGAGTACTAGGTCAACACTCTGAAATTACTACCGCATTTTAAACAGGCAGCACAACTGTTTCGCGCTAATGCTTACGGCAGTGCAAGTATTAGCTACCTCACTTTACTATATACATACAACACTGTGACAGCTGGTATTCTCTTTCTTTAGAACAAAATAAAATTATAATCTTGATGGGGCTGATGAGAGCATTTCTTCGGAAAATGTTGTTAACATATGAAGACCAGCTATTCAACATTATTCCTGTTGTGGCGTAACAAGACAGCTACGCCACACTGAAGTAGCCGAAAGGCACGCGTAATCTCACGTAGGCTAGATAGAGGTCTGAAACAGGATACGTAATGAATGGTAGCAAGAAAAGTACGTAGCTGTTATAATACTTAACTTTTAATCCGTCATTGGTTTACAACGTTCTTGATGAGACATTTCATACGATAACTATCAAACAATGTAAGGCTAATGACGCCTTGCTAGGTCGTAGCCATGAACTTAGCTGAAGGCTATTCTAACTGTCTCTCGGCAAATGAGAGAAGGGCTTCGTCAGTGTAGTCGCTAGCAAAGTCGTCGTACAACTGGGCCGAGTCCTATTCCGTATCTCGAGACCGGCCTTGTGGTGGCGCTCGGTCTGCGATCACACAGTGGCGACACGCGGGTCCGACATGTACTAATGGACCGCGGCCGATTTAAAACTACCACCCAGCAAGTGTGGTGTCTGCCGGTGACACCACAATTCCCAACAGGTGACCAACTTGACGTTATAATTCACGCGACTCTGAAATATACTAAAAGTACGGCGGGTATGATGAGAAATTCGTCTGATGGCGGTTTCCTTAGGTCTGAAATCTGCAGCAGGCCGGGAAAGTGGATCATGGCGTCTGGTCAAAGTTGATGGCTGCGCCGACGGATTGCCCTTGCAGCGCTGGCTTGTGCTGCGGTCTCGGCGCTCGCCTGCTGTATCCTACATCTACGTCGATACTCCGCAAACCAGGCTGCTGTGTTGGTGGAGGCTATCTTTCCCGTCCTTTGTTCCAATTGCGAATGGCGCGAGGGAATAGTGTCAGTGAACCTCCGGATGAGTTCTGATTTCTCTGATTTTATGTCGTCATCATTTCACGAGACACGTGTGAAAGTAATACGGTGGCCGACCCTTCGTGGAACGAACACTCTTGGAATTTCAATACTAAACCTCTCCGTGACACACGCCTTCCCTCTTGTAGCGTTTGCCGCTGGAGTTTGAATATCTCTGTAACGCTCTGGTAGTGGTTAAGTCCCTATGGGACCAAACTGCTGAGGTCCTCGGTCCCTAGGCTTACACACTACTTAAACTAACTTATGCTAACGACAACACACACATCCATGCTGAAGGTAGGACTCGAACCTCCGACAGGGGGATCCGCGCGAACCGTGGCAAGGCTTCTAAGACCAAGCGGCTGTAACGCTCTTCGGTGGGTTTTCTGTATCTCTTCTTTTAACAAAATCTGGTAATAGTCCTACACTGATGGCCACTACTCGAAAACAGATCCAAGAAGGGTTTTGCACACCAATTCTTGAGTGGAGAGTTTATGTTTCTATTTCTCCAAATAAATATTAGCCTGATATAACCCCTTGCTTTTCTTACTATTTGTTTTATGTGGTCGCTTACATCTTAAGGTATTTACACTTTCCAGTGATGTTTAATAAATAATGCAGAGTAACGCATTTGCTCAGCTCTTTATCCCGAATGTACAAGTTCAGTTCTTAGTCCCTGCATCAGTCGTCTAACTCTGGTCTTCCTGCATTTCGCGTCATTGAGAACCGCATCGTCTGCGACAAACTTAATTGAGCCTTCAACGTTATATACTGGATGATATATATATATATATATATATATATATATATATATATATATATATATATATATATATATAACCTTTAAATCTGTCAGTTTCCTTCCGGTAGGGGCGGCGTGTTAAGGAAGTCCTGAGTGCAGTTAGAGCCTTGTTCGATACTAAGTAAGCTCGTATATTGTCCACTAAACCACAGTGAGAGAGTGTATCGAATGCCTTCCCGGAGTTAAGGAACACAATACATCATCAACCTGTGTGCCGGTTTCTATGGCGCTGCCTGTGTCATGGACGAACGAAGGGAGCTGAGCTCCACCAGATTCGCTAATACCACGCTGTTTCTCCTAAAGAAGATTTTCGTTCTCCAGAAACAGTCCGATCCTTGAGTTTAAAACATATTACACGTTTTTGAAACAGATTGGCATCAGAAATATGGGGCTATAATTATACAGATGTGTCTGACGATCCTTCTCGAATACGGGAATGGCCGACTGGAGTGGCCAAGCGGTTCTAGGCGCTTCAGTCTGGAACCGCGCGACCGCTACGGTCGCAGGTTCGAATCCTGCCTCGGGCATGGATGTGTGTTACGTCTTTAGTTTAGTTAGGTTTAAGTAGTTCTAAGTTCTAGGGGACTGATGACCTCTGATGTTAAGTCCCATAGTGCTCAGAGCCATTTGAACCAATACGGGAATGACAAGTGTTTTACTTCCCAGTTGATTACTCCAGTGGCCCAAGACAACCACAACTATAATCACAGCAACTTCTTTAGCACTACCTCTGTAGTATCCCACAGCATCTCGTCCACGATGTCCGCATACCGTCTGCCCCCGGCAGCTGAGTGGTCAGCGCGACGGGATGTCAATCCTAAGGGCCCAAGTTCGATTCCCTGCTGGGTTGGAGATTTTGTCCGCTAAGGGACTGGGTGTTGTCCTAATCATCATCATTTCATCCCATCGACGCGAAGTCACAGAAGTGACGTCATATCGCAAGACTTGCACCCGGCGAACGGGCTACCCGACGGGAGGCCCTAGTTCCACGACATTTACATTTATTTTACTCTGGGTACCTCTCCACTGTGGAGCTGTTTCATTGATTTTCTCTTCGCGAACAGTTATTTCAATGTCTGCGTTTCGATGCTCGTTTGATGATCGAAATGAAGAAGCGGATACGCCGGGCATTCCTAAGATCGACGCTGTTTGCGATACTCACAAACGATCCTCGAGGATAAGCCTCTAAGTCCATGAGGCTGATTGTAGATGGCGCACTACTGTGTAGAGAGCTAACATTCTTAGAAGTGAATTACTATCATTCGACTCCTGACGTAAATAAATGTAATGCAATGTACGTAGAAAGACGATACTATCTCCCACCGTTAAAGTGTGTGGTCAGCGATGTGTTACTGATATGAGTCACAAGTTTCAAGTATAGGCCTTTTGTGCAGAGCGATCGAAAGTGGAACCACCACATAATTCTAGCCATCGGTAAGAGGGATGTTTGATGCATTGGAAGAATATAAAGGAACTGTAAATAACATACGAAAGACGTCGACCAATTGCCGAGTATCGTGCATCGATCTGGCACCTACCCCACTTTGGAAGAGAAACTGTTCAGAGAAGAACTGCACGGTTTCCCACCCGTATGTCTAGCGAGCGCGAGGACGGTACGCAGACGCTCAGCAGCATCCACACCTACTTCGACATCGAAGACTCCGCAAGCCGGTTACGGTGTGTGGGCAAATGTAATTCTGGTAGCCTGCAAATCCCGTTTTCCACTCGCGCACTGTCCCTTCTATTAACCCAACGTGGTAAGAGTCCCACACATATTACACATATTTTACACAAAATATTCAAGAATTGGACGAATAAATGTTTTATTTGGCATTTCTTTCGTGATATATTACATTCCCTCAAGATTATTCAGATGAACCTCTGCCTGACATCCTCTACCCCTAAAATTGTTAGAAGTGGTCATTCCATTTTATGGCACGCCGACTAGTTATTCTTACATATTTTACAGTTGTTACTGTGCAACATATTTTTCATAAATGGTGCTGCCTACACCCAACATTTTATGTTCATGTAGTCAGCTGCCACTCTCTGCTGCAGTAATCAGCGCTCTGCTGGCCACTCTGCTTTTCGCTACCCTCCTCTGACGTTGCCACCTTTTTAAATACAGCAGCATCGCTTGCAAAATGTTTCACATGCCTTTCCGTCGTTATCCACAGTAACATTCACACACATGTTAAACACCAACGGCCCCTATCACAATTCCTAGGGGTGCTCCAGAATTTACATTTACGTCTTTCAGTTTCACACCGTTAAGAAAATCACCTTAATGAAGTCACACATCTGATTCGATGTTCAGTGAGTTGTTATTTTATTCACCAATTGACAGAGCGGAACTGCATCGAATATCTTCCAGGATTCAAGGAATGCCGCAAATGCTAGGCGCCTTTGACGACAGCGCTTTGAATTTGATTGGAGAGCGAAGTGAGCTGTGTGTCTCTAGATCACTCTTTACCGAATGCATCTTGGTTTGTATAGAAGACATTTTAGTTACCAAGAAACGTTATAGTGCGAGAGCACAGAAAATAATTCTTGAGCAGACTGACATCAGTGAGAGACGTCACAAGAAAGATTCAGAAACTTTTGAAGTTCCGTTTTAAAAAACGAGGAGAGAACTTCCTTCGGTACTGGTCTTACACAGTGACCTCACCAGATTCGCTATTACAATCAATTGCAGCAACTACTTTTCTTTCCCTTGCACCATTCAAATTCGAAATGGGAACAGGAACAAACAGCACTGCCACACTGCGTGGCGTCCCCATTTCCACGAACCACAGAGTAGAGTTGTAGACTGTAGAGGATGTACCCAGGCGTGTCAAAAAATGTATACGTACATTGAACTGTCATGGAGAATTCATTTCCCGTTCTACAAGCTACAATTTCTCGGACGAACTAACATTATATTCTTCAACACGTGGCAGTAGGATCGTCGCTCTTTCTAGTCAACACAGTTATTGAGAAGGAACTTATTTCACCATGGCGGACTACGTTTGAGCCTTACAGCATCGGAGCAGGTGATGTCTGAGAATGGTGCTGCGGTTCAGTGAAAGTGAGAAGTCAGTAGGGCGCACAACCACTTTCAAGGTTAACCTTTACACATCTGCGAGAGAAATTCGAAGTAGATAGAACTTTGTGTGATGTGTATAAAGGCAATCAGGACGACCCTATACAGTTACAACTGATGAATCCTCTGCAGCGGTCTCCGAAAATTATCAGCGCTCACCTCAGAAATCCTCAAGGTAAGGGGCTCGTGAGAGAAATTTGAATGCTAGTATTGTGCCACGCATTCTGAAGAAATTTATGTCCCGTGCGCACATCTCAAGCCCGGTGGGATATCTAAGTAACGACAATCCACATCGAAGGATAGAATTTTTTCTGTGGATTCGGATGGTGAGACATGAACTGGGATTTACAGGTAACGTAATCTGATGGCGTGACGTTCTATTCAAACTTAATAGAAATGTCCCTTGGAAAACTTGCGTGCACTGGGCTGAATATAAGACACACACTACAGCCGAAAAAATCTGTGAATTTGCTGATGTTAATGGAAGGTGCGGTTTGCCTGTAAGGATACAGATTGGGCATTTCCACTTTCAAGGTAACAGGATTGGAGAAACGTACCTAACAATGCTTTGATTCCATATTGCATGTCATTTTTGCATAATACGGTCACGGGAAATCTTGTTACCTGCAAGATGCCGCCCTATCACACTATCTTTGGGGCGTATGGGAATATCTGGGTTGAAATTTTCCAGCCCAGTGCATAAGATACAGGGGTCAAATCGAGATTCCTTCACGTTTGATTTCTGCTTATGGTGCACAGCAAAAGGTCAGGTGTACAAATGTAAACCACGTAACCTGGACACACTTCGTCATGTACGCAGAAATCCCATTTGACATTTTGATACAACATACTGAATCATTGGTGACTCAGGAAAGTACTGATGCTGAGGAGCAAAATTTTGAACATTAATCGGAAATTGGATTTTTATCTTCCCATTTCCTGAAATTCAACATTCTTGAACGGAAAATTAATTTTCTAGCACACTTCAGAATGAATACAGTTTTTGGTCCTTATATATGTTCCAATACACTCCTGAGTAACATAGTGCCAAATTCTGCCGAATTTGAGCGTTAAATACTAAAAACTCCGGTATTGTTGGAGGGCCCAAATGAAGAAGCAGATACGAAATGTACCGGGTGAGTCATGGATGAGGAAAAATATGTCGTGCAAATTGTCACACACTGATCTACAAACATAAATTCGTTTTCCGCGTGTTCCTATGTCAATAAATGACAATGCAGTTGAATGATAAAAATCTGGAAACATGAAGTGGACTTTGGGTGTTACTGTGCGCCGACATTGGCCAAGGGGACACGTAGGCAACAGGGCACATCATGCGAGTGTTGCAGGTAGTCTAGCCGCTGACGAGAAGGCGAGGCTTGCGGCGTCAAGCGACGGTCTGCGTGACACTGCGAGCGATGACAGCGCCCACATCCCTCTCGTACCAATTACGCTGGCCTGTATTATGTATCGGGGCTAGCTGGCATAGGGGAAGGAGGGGCTGCACTACTGTACATGCATGTTTTATAATTTGGTTTTTGTGTCTAAGACTTAGTTTTAAGAAACGAGTACATAGATGCAGAATACAAAATACAACTACACAGGTATGTGGCAGTTGGCCTCCCGGTTGGCCTTGCGGTCTAACGAGCGGCTTTCCGGGTGGGATGGAGCGCCGGTCCCCGGCACGAATCCGCCCGACGGATTTGTGTCGAGGTCCGGTGAGCCGGCCAGTCTGTGGATGGTTTTTAGGCAGTTTTCCATCTGCCTCGGCAAATGCGGAAAGGTTCCCCTTATTCTGCCTCAGTTACGCTATGTCGGCGATTGCTGCGCAAACAAGTTCTCCACGCACGCGTGCACCACCATTACTCTACCACGCAAACATAGGGGTTACACTCGTCTGGTGTGAGACGTTCCCTGGGGGGTCCACCGGGGGCCGAACCGCACAATAACTCTGGGTTCAGTATGGGGCGGCGGAGGGATGAAGTGGACTGTGGTAGTCGTCATGGGGTTGCGGACCACTGCAGCTGCGGCGGGGACGGAGCCTCTCCGTCTTTTCTAGGTCCCCGGTCAACATAACATAACATACCATGTGGCAGTTAATACAAACGAATATCGTGTGATCAAAAAGTCAGTATAAATTTGAAAACTTAATAAACATGGAATAATGTAGACAGAGAGGTAAAAATTGACACATGCTTGGAATGACATGGGGTTTTATAAGAACAAAAAAAAAAGTATTGCTAGACGCGTGAAAGATGTCTTGCTCGAGTCGTTTGGTGATGATCGTGTGCTCAGCCACTACTTTCGTCATGCTTGGCCTCCCAGGTCCCCAGCCTCAGTCCGTGCGATTACTGGATTTGGAGTTATCTGAAGTCGCAAGTGTATCGTGATCGACCGACATCTCTAGGGATGCTGAAAGACAACATCCGACGCCAATGCCTCACCATAAATCCGGTCATGCTTTACAGTGCTGTTCACAACAGTATTCCTCGACTACAGCTATTGTTGAGGAATGATAGTGGACATATTGAGCATTTCCTGTAAAGAACATCATCTTTGCGTTATCTTACTTTGTTATGCTAATTATTGCTATTCTGATCAGATGAAGCGCCATCTGTCGGAAATTTTTTGAACGTTTGTATTTTTTGGTTCTAATAAAACCCCATGTCATTCCAAGCATGTGTGTCAATTTGTACCTCTCTATCTACATTATTCAGTGATTTATTCAGTTTTCAAATTTATACTGGCTTTTTGATCAGCCGGTACAATACAGTTGTACAAATCGCAACTAACATTAAACACATGACCAGAATCTGCAGTGGCGGTTTATAAGTACTGTTCGAAATGACGGCTACGATGTGTGTGGCAAAGTTGAACTCTTCGCAGGAAGGATTGCTGAACACGATCCAACATGTCTGTATCTCTTTGCGTAATCTCACAGGCATGTTGTATTCTGCTTTGAAGGGTGTTAACATCAACAACCCCTCCTTCATAAATCACAGATTTAAGATGTCCCCACAAAAAAAAATCCAGTGGATTCAGGTCTGGAGATCTTGCTGCCCATGATACAGGCCCTCCACGACCGATCCATTTCGATGGTTAGGCACTGTCCAGGTGGCGTCACACTGTGCCACTGGAGTGAGCGAGTCCACCATCATGCATGTACCACAGTTTCATACGAGAGGTCAAACTTAAGTCCTCCAACAATTCCGGTAATGTAGCATCCAGTAAACGCAGATACCACTCTCCTGTAACCCTTTGTGGTAGCACACGTGGCCCTATGAGATGGTTTTCAATAACATCACACCAAATATTGACACCGCATCGTTGTTGGTACCTTCGTATCACAGTGCTGTGAGGGTTTTCTTCCGCCCATTCGTGGCAATTACGAATTCACTATACCCTTCTTCGTGAAATAGGCTTCGTCGGCGAACAGTATTTTTCGTGAAATTTCCTGGTCGTGGGTCTCACGCGGTAGGATAAAGTTGCAGAAGTCCAGCCTCTTCTGGCAGTTTTCGGCAATAATGCTTGTACCATCTGCATGCGGAAGGGACGGTAATGGTTTCTATGGAGTACTCGCATAACAGTAGATTGTGCCATTCCGATCGCAGTGGCGAGAGTCCTGGTGCTTATTGTTCGGTCCTCCGCAACAGTTTGTAACACTTTTTCTTCCCCGTCGACGGTCAGCCACGACCACTAAATCCTGGTGGTGCTACACATGCACCATACTCCCTCAAGCGCCTGTCCACAGAGTAAAACGTTTTTGCGGATGGAAGGCGCCGGCTAAGGAACCTCTCGTGATACAGCTGCCTTGCAACGTGAGCTCTTCCATCTGCAAGCCCGTAGGTGAGCTGGATGTCGGGTTATTCCTCGTTTGTAAAACATGCCACGGTATTGTAGTGGCACTGCGGTGCGGCCGTTCGCATCTGTCGACACGGTGAGTATCGGGCAGTGTGAGCAGCGCAGAGGTGTTGTAAACACGTCATGCAAGCCGCTGTTTTACTTCCGCCGTTGACCACCCTTTCCGCTTACGGGACAAACATTCCCTAACATGGGACTGTACACTCCGTTACCACCAGCAACGAGTGATTCACAAATTCTGATACAATTTCACATACGATTTGATTTGTTTTTCTCGTATCTTTCAAACGCTGGCAGACACACATCAGCTCATTGGTGTGTCATCTATGGGTGAATGACATGTCACGCTCGTGAGGCTCGTCGGTATCTCGTTCAATGGTTAACAGGTGTTTTTGTTTTACGTACACAGTACACCGAGAGAACGAAATTAACAACGGTGCGTCAGGTGTTACGCATAGCAGCATGCGGTCCTCGACATATATTTCCTCATTTATGATTCACCCTTTATACAGGGTGGCCCATTGATAGTGACAGTGCCAAATATCACAGGAAATAAGCATCAAACGAGAAAACTACAATGCCCGAAACTTGTCTAGCTTGAAGGAGGAATCCAGATGGCGCTATGGTTGGCCCGCTAGATGGCGCTGCCATAGGTGAAACGGATATCAGCTGCGTTTTTTTTAAATATGATCCCCCATTTCTTATTACATATTCATGTAGTACGCAAAGAAATATGAATGTTTTAGTTGGACCACTTTTTTCGCTTTGTGATAGACGGCGCTGTAATAGTCACAAAAGTATGGCTAACAAATTTAGACGAACAGTTGGTAACAGGTAAGTTTTTTAAATTGCGCTTTTGGACAGTATTTGGGTCAGTACCTCTCAGTAGGATATCCAGCAACTCTGTCAATCAATGTAAACCGAATATCTGCTTATGTATGGCCAGAAGTGGACCAAAAGATAGTTATATGCTTGCTCAACTTGTGAAGCTCTTTCTGTTGAATAAATCATCCACTTCTACTGAAGTTATAGTCATTTGCCTTTCAGCACATGAACATCACATCTACCGATTTCCGTCTCATTCAGATAATTCCGCCGAGATGTGTCTGTCTCTTTCTTGTCTTGGGAGAGAGACAGAGAAAGAATTTTCATATGGCTATATGTATGTGTATGCATATACATGTAACGCTCGGCAGACCATCATGAATTGCGGTGACGTCAGTGTTAAATATTGTCTTTGAACAAAAGTGCGATCTGGGCAATTGTGTCAGTGTTTTCCTGTGTTATACTGCAGCCGTTTTTTTTCTATGTATGTTTCAAGTGTATCGAGTTATACTAATTACTTGACACTGACACATCACGCGAAAGTCACTTTCATACTTAAGTTTTGTTTACCAGCGCACATTATACGTCAGCCCAGGAGTGAAAAGTACACACCAGAAACGAATACACGAGCAACGGGCAGCAGTTAAAGCTGGGAAAATGACAGTTGAACTGAGGTGAACGGTAGTTGGTTGGTACGAAGAAAGAAGAAGAATCCGAGGAAAAGATGAGCGGCAATAGTGTGCGTAAGGTTCCACGTGGGACAAAAGCAAAAATTTCGTAATTATATCGAAATGTCTTCAACGAGCGGTTAATTTCCGAACAAAATTACAATTATTGGTCGTAGGGTACAGCGGGACTATACCGCTCACGGGGTTGATCCGCCTGAAATAAGAAGTGTTGCAACTGTGCGCTAGTTTCTCACAGAGTCAGGGTTGTTTTGTCCACAGTTTTTTCATAACCTCTGTCTCGTCGCATGTGGTTGCAGTAAGGGTGTTTTCTGTTGCATTATTGACAGGTCAGAAGAACAAACTCTATAGGTAAGCGAACTGTGACATGCTAACAAATTATGGTGTACCATCCACAATAATGCGAAATTTTCAACTCTTATTCTTGCTTGAATAAAAATATACGTTATTGAGCGTGTGTATCAACAAATATTGCTGTCCTTTATCACAAGGTTTTGCAATGCCGCGTGTTTCGAAATGTCTGCCCATGAGGCTATTTCGTCCCGTGCAGTTGCTGCTACTTCCGCTCAATGAAATGACTAGTTTAATAGGTGTTTTACAGCGAAATTCTAGAGAACACGATTTCTTGGTTTCTTTTCGGGTGATCCTTATATACAAAAGATAAAGTCAACAGCTTCATGGACCGAGGACAATATGAAACAAGTAGCTCCTCTGGATAAAGTGTCAGTAATGTGCCACATGATTTCTCGTGGTGTATGTGGGTGCAAAGGGGCGAAATAGGTTTACTTGTGGTAAATGCTTTTGATTTTGAAACAGCCACTGTGGCGTAATAGCCTCTTGGATGGGCGGAAATCCCAACCATTTTTATGTAATGCTATTTCTGCCTTCTTCAGATGTTTTTTAGTGCTTTGATCGTGTAAAAGAATTTCGACCTTTTATGTACTGTAATATATTCACAATTAACACAAAATAATTGTATCACATTGACAGATTTCCTAAAAAGTTTCGTGTCATATTATACCGGGTATTTGCGGCGTGGTGTGGCCGCGCGCTTAGAGGAACCATGTCAAGGATTGCGCTGCCCCTCCCACTGGAGATTCGAGTCCTCCCTCGGGCATGGTTGTGTGAGTTGTTCTTAGCATAAGTTAGTTTGAGTAGTGTGTAAGTCTAGGGACCGATGATGTCAGCAGTATGGTCCCTTAGGAATTCACACACATTTGAACATACAGGGTATTTCCGTAAGAGAACGTAAAAATTTAACAGGATATAGAGGATGCTCCACTGAACAGTTTGAGATAAGAGACCTGAGATGGGAGAAGCCTGCTTGAAGAGGTAATAGGAATAAAATCATATTACTGTGTATTTTTTTATTTATATTATTTAACCGCATATACTATCATTGACAGAATGAACGTACCGTTTGTACTGTACGTTACAAAACTGACGGCCATCAAACTCAACGTAAGCATGACATCAGCGAACAAGATTATGACGGACCCTGACAAATACACCAGGTGTGTTTCGAATCGCATTACGTCACAGGCAGATACAGTTTTGGATACTAACTCAGTCTCTGTATCCACTGGGGTCTCAAACCCATAGGAGCCGCGCGGAGTAGCCGAGCGGCCTGAGGCGCCTTGTCACGGTCTGTGCGGCTTCCCACGTTGGAGGTTCGAGTGCTCCCTCGGGCATGGGTGTGTGTGTTGTCGATAGCGTAAGTTAGTATAAGTTAGATTAAGTAGTGTGTAGGCTTAGGGACCGATGACCTCAGCAGTTTGGCCCCATAAGACCTTACCGCAAATTTCCAAAAATTTCCCCATCGGAAATAATCAAGGGGATTCAGGTCAGTTGACCTCGCAGGCCATGGAATACGACCTCCCCTCCCAATCCAGTGACCAGGAAATACTGTACCGGTGCTGGTCCATCGTGTTGTACCGTATGTCTCTGAATAGCAGTGAGTAATGAATGGCTCTGTCGTTGATCCACTGCACATTCTGTCATGGGACAGTGGAAATACCACTCAACAGAGCCACCTTACAGACAAGTAAAGTAAACAATACCTACATAACGACTTCTTGGTAATTAGATGCGCCATTCTTGTTTCCTTGCAGGAAATAATGTACGTGTAAATAAACAGCAGAGTAGGTCTACTTGTAAACCTGTACGCATATTAGTTGTAAATAAGCTGGAAAACAGTAATGCTAGACAAAGCGGTCCATATCTTCTGGAGCTAACTTCTCCGACCCCAGGTTCCCTGTCTCAAATTGTTCAGTGAAGAATTTTCTATGTCTTGTTACATTTTTCCACGCTATTACGGAAACACGCTGTATAGGACTTAAAGTTGAAGCGAGTGGAATAGCTGCGTTGTACCCTAAGTGGTTGCATCAGGATCTAGACATCATTAGACAGTATGAGGAGAAGGTTTCTCCACCAGTATGCGGACGGATAGGTCAAGACTAACTAAACAATTTTCTGGTTCACTACCTCAACTGTGCTGATCCACAGACAGTTCTATAATCAGTTTGACTGGGAATTCGACTGTCGGAAACGAGGCATCAGCGCGTGCCGGGCAACCTGAGTGCGCCGCCAGGTTTTCGCAACACGGCAGTACCTGACGCCACGCCACGCGCTGTGGAAGCCTCTGGTAGGACAGAGCAGAGTCTGCTGACAGACAGACAGACAGAGAGACGGCCGCTGTCAGCGCGTGGCGGGGCGAGGCTGCGCCGCCGTTGATGTCCGCTACCCGATCCGCTGCCGAGCAAATAGAATTGTTTGCCTGGAAACTCATTTGCGAGAGCAAACAGGGGCGCGCGGCGCGCACGTCGCCGCTTCCTTTTGAGTCCGCGTCGCTGGAGGACTGCCGCTAAAGAAAATTCGCCGCGTCTCTCGTTACTGTAAGCTATAAAGGGTCAGAAGCGAAATTAACAAACAGCCACCCTGCACTCGTTTGGCTTCCGCGACGAATGCGTCTTGTTCACTATAGTAATTCCGTGAAAGTGAGGCGGACGCCGAAGGTGTTGCTGGCGAGGGGAACCCGCCATAGGTCGCTTTCAGGTACAGCCGAAAATTGGCAGGCAGAGAGGAGGGGTGAAAATAAAGGGACTGTATCAGGCAGACTGCGCACCGTGTTTCTCAGTGACACAGTTGCGCAGTGGTTACAATCACTGCTCTTAAATTTTTGCACCCCGAGTTCAAATTCAGTCTCATGTTCCTTTTCTCTCTCTCTTCGTTGCGCAAGTATGTTTGTGACATAATGAAAATACAGTGGAATGGTTGATGAAAGTACTGAGCATTTTATATCATATTTAAAATATGTTTTATGGTTACAAAATATTATAATATATAATTAACGGTAATGGATAATCAAAAACATATAAATTCTATTATACCACTCTTTGCATTGATTTCTACTTTCTTGCTCCCAGAGTACCAGTGAGTTCTCCTGTGGGATATCTGTCACAGAAACATTGAATGCATAAAAAATTCGGTGCACCACGACCAACGTTCTTTAGTGAGAATATAATCGTAAAAACATCCTCGATGAAGTAGTTACATACCTAGCGATAATTTCGCGGCAAACTACGCATATCGAAAAATCATCTCGAAAGCTGGAGCCAGCGGTTAATTATAGATGAAGCAGTGTATTTTAATTACTTCATTTGTCCTCTGATTACGCTTGGCGGATGAGATTAAAACATACCATATCGGCAACAGGCGAATGCCATTCCCCACCTGTCTGTACAAGTGTACTTCGCAGGGTTAACACAAAGCCTTGCACTTAGGTGGAATTATTTTTAATGTAAGCTTCAGTATTCCGACGTCATCTACAAACGGTCATCATATGTGGCCCAACCGAAGAGTCAATAATGTAGAGAAACTACGCCATTTGTACCTAAGGTCACAAAACTTTGTAAAAAACTGATGATAGTTTTTTTGAGTACCCCAGATTTTTTGGCTGTTGCGTACACATTCTGTTGCCGCTGCTTTAATTCGTTTACCTCTTGTTAGAATCTAGATCCAAATTTGTTACTGACTTATCAGACAGAAGCAAAAGCTGTTGTTAGCTATCTTCTAGAATGTATAAATCTGTGTCAGTGATACAACATATTTTTAATAATATTTGAAATTATTATTGTTTTATCAACACGCCCATTGTATTTGATGATATTACAAAAGATATCGATGTGACATACTTCCGTCTTAACAAAAGCGATGAAAATGAATGTAGGATGGATTCGAACACGGAGTGGAAAATTTGGAAGTTGTACTCTTCGCCACCGCGCTACCAAGTAAGTCGGTTACAGGTTGCGCAGGCGGACTAATGAAGTGGCGAGACTATCGACTGATCACGTCTAAGCCAAAATAGGCGTCCCTTCATGTTCGCCCTTGTTTTACCACGCTACGTTATGACTGTATCGGAGCGCCAGATATGCCTGGATCCCTTGCTAGTTTTGTTAAGACGCAACACAGACTGAGAACTGTCATAATGTAGACTAATGTAGAGGGGTTAACTACAGCTCGACGATTTAGTTATTATATTTAGAATTAGAATATTTCAACGATCCCCCCACTCGTGTAGTCTGGCTCACCGCCTTGAGTATGAGGTACTGCTGCGATACGCTGCTGTTTTGAAGTGTAAGAGCGGATGTGTTTTCACCGATAAAGTAGATGAACATTCTGAGGCTAGACGAAGTTGCTTAACTGAAGTAGATGTAAAGACCAAAATTGTTATTGCGGTTATTGGAAACTCAGTTGTAAATTTCTAACGCATCGATCTTGAACAAAGAATTAAAATATCCCAGGAACAGGCGCACCGCTAATACAGCTATCACTACCTCTCTATTTGATCGTACACCTTTAGTGGACTTCTGGCACGTGCAACGAGCATTAATGCAGTCGCGCTTTCCGGAGTTCAGTGACACGTGCGAGATTCACGTAAAAGTTGTCAGCTGTCTTTGTCTTAACCATGCCGTGTGACTCCATTGGCGAGATAAAAACGGGTACAGTTTTGCCAAGGAATAATGACATGTAAGGATAGTTTTCGGAAGGAATGGGCAGACACGCCGCATACGGAGAGCGCCATGGGACCAAAACCAGCAATTACCAGACAATCTGGCAAAGGTGAACCCAGAGGCGTTCGTGCTACCTTTCTGTATTTTCGCCAGAGTTCACACTTCGATCGGGAGCTCAACTATTTGTTCCGTTCAGATGCTTCAAGCATATGTAGAACAAAATTGATCTGTTGTGAAAATAGCGTACTTCGCCCAAAACTGGAAGCGTCGACTAAACTGAGCACCAGGAAACATTCGATCAATGTACCACTGCGAGAAAACGTTAGGAATCAGCCCATAATGTTGTTTAAGCTCAAAGTGCTGGCCTAATCCAGGGAAAAATCGGGAGACTGCTGTGGGAACATTCGATCCACTGAGTTGTACTCATTTCGCCGGCCGTGGTGGCCGAGCGGTTCTAGGCGCTTCAGACCGGAACCGCGTGACTGCTACGGTCGCGAGTTCGAATTTTGCCTCGGCCGTGGATGTGTGTGATGTCCTTAGGTTAGTTAGGTTTATGTAGTACAAGTTCTAGGGGACTGATGACCTCAAATGTTAAGTCCCATAGTGCTCAGAGCCATTTGAACCATTTTTGCACTCACTTCAACAAAGAAATACGCTCCACTTCAGACGTAACGACAAATTTGATCTAGGCTTCCGGAATCCCGGTGTGTGGCAATAGAAAAGAAAGGAATTTTATGGGTTAACGTTCCATCGTCGATGACGTCAGCAGTCATGGAGCACAAGTTGGTATTGAGGAAGAATGGGAAGAGAAATCAGCCATGCTCTCTTAAAGGAAATATCCAGCCTCTCACCTAAAAGGCTTTGTGGAAACCTCGCACATAAAGCCGAGGACTCGAGGCTCAGCAGTCCAGACGCTGTGCACGAAGCGTCAACTCCACTGCCTACCAGATGCACGTCGCTGAGAAGTTACACTAAGGACACAGAAGTAAGATTACAGTTCGGACTAAAACCAGAACAGATCAGTCGTAGAAGTTGGTCACACTCGGCGACACAGAAAAAAAAATAATGTACACAATATAACAAGTCTATTGAACAAAAGATGTCTGCTTCAACGGTATGGAAAATAAGTCAAGAATACCTCAACAAGAGTGACATAAAGGTACTAAATAAATGTGGATCAGAGTAAGGTCAGCCGGCATCAAACCCCGAGTGCACTGGTCAGAGACTAAGACCAGAGAGAAAAGAACACTGGTATATGCTACGTTCGGAACTAACATTGCCCGGAACCAAGTCGCCAGTGATCACTGGCTGGATGCTAAGTTCGCGGCCTGTAAGTCTGAGCCCTAGGATGACGACTCTTTTTGTTTAGTTCAATAACTATGATGATCTTCGACAGTGACGGTTGTCATTCACGATGGACTTCGAAAAGCCTGCCTGACTCGTGCTGTCCTTGCACCAGCTTACATAGCTGCCTGCTGAGGAATACTGTTAGAACTACACTCCTGGAAATTGAAATAAGAACACCGTGAATTCATTGTCCCAGGAAGGGGAAACTTTATTGACACATTCCTGGGGTCAGATACATCACATGATCACACTGACAGAACCACAGGCACATAGACACAGGCAACAGAGCATGCACAATGTCGGCACTAGTACAGTGTATATCCACCTTTCGCAGCAATGCAGGCTGCTATTCTCCCATGGAGACGATCGTAGAGATGCTGGATGTAGTCCTGTGGAACGGCTTGCCATGCCATTTCTACCTGGCGCCTCAGTTGGACCAGCGTTCGTGCTGGACGTGCAAACCGCGTGAGACGACGCTTCATCCAGTCCCAAACATGCTCAATGGGGGACAGATCCGGAGATCTTGCTGGCCAGGGTAGTTGACTTACACCTTCTAGAGCACGTTGGGTGGCACGGGATACATGCGGACGTGCATTGTCCTGTTGGAACAGCAAGTTCCCTTGCCGGTCTAGGAATGGTACAACGATGGGTTCGATGACGGTTTGGATGCACCGTGCACTATTCAGTGTCCCCTCGACGATCACCAGTGGTGTACGGCCAGTGTAGGAGATCGCTCCCCACACCATGATGCCGGGTGTTGGCCCTGTGTGCCTCGGTCGTATGCAGTCCTGATTGTGGCGCTCACCTGCACGGCGCCATACACGCATACGACCATCATTGGCACCAAGGCAGAAGCGACTCTCATCGCTGAAGACGACACGTCTCCATTCGTCCCTCCATTCACGCCTGTCGCGACACCACTGGAGGCGGGCTGCACGATGTTGGGGCGTGAGCGGAAGACGGCCTAACGGTGTGCGGGACCGTAGCCCAGCTTCATGGAGACGGTTGCGAATGGTCCTCGCCGATACCCCAGGAGCAACAGTGTCCCTAATTTGCTGGGAAGTGGCGGTGCGGTCCCCTACGGCACTGCATGGGATCCTACGGTCTTGGCGTGCATCCGTGCGTCGATGCGGTCCGGTCCCAGGTCGACGGGCACGTGCACCTTCCGCCGACCACTGGCGACAACATCGATGTACTGTGGAGACCTCACGCCCCACGTGTTGAGCAATTCGGTGGTACGTCCACCCGGCCTCCCGCATGCCCACTATACGCCCTCGCTCAAAGTCCGTCAACTGCACATACGGTTCACGTCCACGCTGTCGCGGCATGCTACCAGTGTTAAAGACTGCGATGGAGCTCCGTATGCCACGGGAAACTGGCTGACACTGACGGCGGCGGTGCACAAATGCTGCGCAGCTAGCGCCATTCGACGGCCAACACCGCGGTTCCTGGTGTGTCCGCTGTGCCGTGCGTGTGATCATTGCCTGTACAGGCCTCTCGCAGTGTCCGGAGCAAGTATGGTGGGTCTGACACACCGGTGTCAATGTGTTCTTTCTTCCATTTCCATGAGTGTATTTTCTTGTCACGTGGCGCGCGGATGCAGATAAATGCCGTGTTGGCTTCGCCTCCTGGTGGCCGGTCCCGAAGGCGTCGCGTCGCACTTACAATGCTGAGGTGTGCAGGGGCAGTGGTGGCTGACTTATGATGGAGTTTACCAAAGGGTTGACATGGCACCAGAGATGTACACATTTCGCTTCTAACCTGGCCATGCTTGCCTGTCCGAAAGAACAGACACTGCGAATTCATATAAGCGCAATGGATCCACCTTATTCGGTGCGAGTGCACGAGTACGTCCGACCTCTGGCGGTAATGTCATAGTAGCGAGCATGGAGCAGATTAACAGGGACTGCGGATAGGTGGCGCTCCGTGCGAATGTGGGTCGGCCGTGAGGCGTGCTGAGATAGTCTGCGAAGTTGTACCAGATGTCGCAGAGGTTAACGCGCCTGCCTAGCAAGCAAGAGGTTGCGGGTTAGAATCCCGCTCTGTCATACTCGTCGCCGCAGAATCCACTAACATCCCGATGCATCAGACATCAGTAATCGATCTCCCTTTCTTTCCATTCTCCCCTCTCCACCTCCTTTTACATATGCCCGTCTTCTGGCGGCGCTATGCTGTGTAGCAATTTATTCCGTACGCTTTCATTACAGTGTTATGAAGAGGGTTCCGAAGTCGATGGAAAGTCGTTTTTTCACTCGATTATCACGAGTCTCAATGAAATATGTATCCATTTTGGCTCATTGTAGCCCAGAAAATGGATTTTACTTGTCCTTTTATTCCTTTTCGCAATATTTCGCGCTTAGTTATGTATTTTGATATGAATGGTTTTCTCTGAAATTTCACCCTCTTTCGACTAGTTGTTCTCTATTCTAACTATCATCAGTTTACCTCTAATATATCTGTTTTGTAGTAAGTAGAACTGTTGTGGATTGACAAGAGAGCCAACCCACTATGAGAGGAAGCCGAAAGGCACGCGTTTTAGCTCACGCAGGCTGCAGTGAGGTCTGGAACAGGTCAAGGAAATTAGACTAGAAAAAAAAGGACGTAGCTGTGGAATACTTAACTTTAATCCATAAATGGTGAACATCGCTCTTGACGGTACATGTTTTACGGCATCAATAGCAACTGGTAATGGCGCCCTGCTAGGTCGTAGCAAACGACGTAGCTGAAGCCTATGCTAACTATCGTCTCGGCAAATGAGAGCGTATTTTGTCAGTGAACCATCGCTAGCAAAGTCGGCTGTACAACTGGGGCGAGTGCTAGGAAGTCTCTCTAGACCTGCCGTGTGGCGGCTCTCGGTCTGAAATCACTGATAGTGGCGACACGCGGGTCCGACGTATACTAACGGACCGCGACCGATTTAAAGGCTACCACCTAGCAAGTTTGGTGTCTGGCGGTGACACCACAAGAAAAATCTCTGAAAGTTGGGATCCTTTGTACCAAGGAATCTGAAGACATATTACATTGCAATGAAAACAAAAGCATTAGTGAAACTACCTGGCAGATTAAAACTGTGTGCCGGACCGAGAGTCGAACTTGGGATCTTTGCCTTTCGCGGGCAAGGAGTTTGGGTAGCTCAGTTGGTAGAGCACTTGCCCGTGAAAGGCAAAGGTCACAAGTTCGAGTCTTGGTCCGGCACACAGTTTTAATCTGCCAGGTAGTTTCGTATCAGCGCACACTCCGCTCCAGAGTGAAAATCTCATTCTAAAGCATTAGTATTTTCCAGATAAATATGACCACAGGTGTACCAGTTTTAATTACTTTTTCCCCGCACTCTGAAATAAAGCTAAGTGGCCAAACCAGTTCATTCTAAATTTTTAAAATACATTTTCGCAAGCACGAATTTCGTTATTCATATTATGTTAATCGAAAAAGCACTTGTCCGAAGAAGCTTTTTCTTCATACTGAGATATCTTTGCAGTACGTTATATACCACAAGAACGTTGTTTTTAACGTCCACTGAGCCAAATTTTTTTTCCTGTGTTATTCAAAGTTTGTTAAATCGCCTCAGTTCCTTAGTAGAAATTTCCACACATTTGTCAGCCACTAAGTTTCTGTACTCTTTCAAAAAAATTATGGAGTGAAGAAACTGCTGGTCAAATTTTCAAACATGCTGTAACATACTCGAGATTCTCGAATGAGTGTTTAGTAACTTTTTATACCATCTGCTTTGCGAGATACCTATGTCTTATTGTTTTATTGTATTGTGTTCTATTATGATTGTCATAAAGACACGACAGCTTTTCCCATGCTGTACTTGGACTCTGTTTCGTGAGTGCTATACGTATATTCCACAGTTCTTAATTTCTCTTCAGTATCCTGTAAGTTTGGTTTATTCATTTTGCTGCTCCCACAGTTAGGATAAATCATCCGCAATGAGACTACCTATTCGAACACGTATCTGGCTATCATGTAATCACGTTGAACTGATAGCGCAACTTGTTTTCATGTGCAGCAGGCTGAACAGGTCCCGTGAAACTTGCCAGGCTTGTAGAAACTCAAGCTGGCCTAATTCAACAACTGTGCTTCAGAACAGATGTGCTCTTGAGTCTCCGTTGCGGCAGGATGAGCTGCTTTAATGGTTTGTATGGATATACGGGCACGTAGGCAGGCAGGAGAATTTGCATACCTCTGCATGGCACAAGGAATGATTGCTGAGACACAATTTCCTCCTGGTACACGTTGTAACGTCTATAATGAAAGTATGTTCGCACGTTTTCATTCATTATTTACAACTAGTTTAGGCAAGCTTTTGACTTCAACATCGTAGCTTAGGTGGGTAGATAGAATAACTATTGTGGAATTGGTCAAAAAAGAAATTTATGGTACAACTTGACGAAAATATGGGAACGACCTATAGGACGCATCCTCAGACACCAACGAATAGCTGATTTGGTAATGGAGGGAAGATGAAGGAAGGTTTAAATAGAGGTAAATTTCATTAGTTACGCGGAGATAAAAGAGGCGTAACAGAGTACACTAGAGCTGAGAGCTGCCTCAGACTAGTTTTGAGACTGAAGATTACAATAACAACGTTACCTTCATCAATTACTGTTAAAAAACTGAAAATATTGGATCCACCTCTTACACAGCATGTCATTAACTGTTGCAAAATAATCTCATACAAAGTGTAAAATATTAGAGACTCTACCAGCACCAGCTTTCCGGTCATCATGCGGTCGAGTATTTCGTTAATTCATCACATAATTAACTTTTGATTAATACTGAAAGAAAATGTGGCTGGAAGGGTAAGAGAGAAGGACATGCAACTACAAACCAGTCGCTTTGCTGAAGGTTGCTTCGAGAAGACCATGTGTGGAACTTGATGCGAACGCGAGTGTAAGTGAAAGCTGTAAGCGGGGCTATCTTGTGCAAACTTACGCTCGGTTTTTACTTCTCATCAACAAGATAGTCTTGTATCATGGAAATACGTTAACACTGTGAATAATCACTGTGTTAACATTATTTAACAGATCTGCGACATTTCGATCTCTTTACCACGGGGACTCCCGGAAATTTACGCAAGACGCAGAAACATCATAAAACAACTATTTTTCTGTAAGCTGATTCGTAGAGTTTGAGAATATGTTGCGCGATACGAATGTAATCTGACAGGAACTATACAAAGCTTACTGTGCGTTAAAGGTTTTTCAGTTATCCACACAATACGTTTTTCGACAAAAGATTACTTTCGTATCTGAAAAGTAAGCATATTTCATCAGTATCTGTGATTTTCATTTTTTTAAAATACTTTTAAATCCAACAACTTACGAAGTAAGGCTCGAAAATATTTTTAGAATATACTTTTGTTCATATTTCAATTACGTTAGGTTGATATTAAAAATTAAAAATCTAAAACAGGGTGACGAAATCAAATTCATTAAAGAAATCCTAGTCGATATCATCACAAATTACCAGAAAAAATGACCCTGTCTGGTGATCCTTTAAATGTACTAAGGGGAAATGAATGTATAAAAAAAAAGCGGCTATTCAACTTTTATACCATTTTTTCTTCTTAGAAAACCCGATATCTAATAAAGCTAATGGATTTATTTCGTTATTTTTATTACCTATGTTTTTTAATCTGTATTTTCGTAATAAAAGTGCAACAAAATGTATTTTGAAAACTGCAATTTTGGCGGTGTTCAGGTACAACGTGACTCAAATCCAGTTTTTGATGGGATGAAAGTGAGAAATCTTCCAAGAAAACCGTCAAACTGACCGGCAGAACCGACTCTTAACGACCTAGGACTGAAGCACTACAATCCTCGTCTCCTGAGTTCGATACTTTGTTATGCAGTCACATCAAACGGACCGTGCTGGTGGCAACGCGGTGTATCAAAGTAAGTTATTCCTGGAAAAAACCTGGCATTCTGTTATGAGAAAACAGTCTGTGACCCACATTGCAGGAGGTGGCAAATGCCCTATGTCCCTCCCTACAACGTATTGCGAGTTGGATTCCGTTTCGGTATCTTAATCATTAATGACTATTTCTTAAAAAAACGTTGGCCGGTAATCCCGGAACGAAAGCCAACACCTAACACATCAACAAGTGGTCAAGAATGAAACTACTATTTCTTTAAGGTATTTCTCTTACTCGCAGACAGGTGTTTAACTAATTTGAGGTTTCATTGTTTCCATATTATCTGCAGAAATTTTCACTTGCACTTACGCGGTTGTTTCACGAGGAAGAAATGTTGCTTGGATAATTCAACGTAGTTGAGGTCATGACAGAATTTCATTTTCCGTCAGAGGCAAATGAATCATGCTGGTATTCCAGCATGGACTGTATCAGAGGAAATTAACGATGATAGTAATATGTCTGTGTGGATGCACGACACAAGGTCCTTCGTGCCCATGGTTTAGGTGACAAGTATCGATAAATGGAGCAAAATTATTAAAAGCTGTAAGTACAAGGGCAAACATAAACAACGACCTAAAAACAAACACACACACACACACACACACACACACACACACACACACACACACGTACGTTGGCGTGTATGGCACATGACGTTCACAATTTTCAAATAAGAGAGCAGAGCTGTAAAACGTGCACACACAAGCAAGACTAGATCATACCGAGTTCCTGTAAAACAGGAACAAACTAATTCGATCTGCTCCCCATGAATTTTAGTTCAGTGCCTTTAGGGACCAAGTTTCAGATCCCTAACCTGTGGAAACCATGTGTGTAAAGTCAAACGTGAGGCGCAGAAACTACAGTGTCTTTAAAATTAAGAATTGTGTCCACCAACATAAGCTCGATAAAGTTTAAGACAGAACGTAAACAATTAAAGGAAACGCACACAGAATTCTTGGTTGAGGAATTAGAACCGGTACACTCTGCACATTCAACGTATTTTCAAGTAACCAGTTGCAAACGGACGAGTTGTTGCAATGCTCGCGGGGAACAAAAATGACGGAGAAGTCGTCAGCAAACAAAGAACGCTAGACATGACGTTTAGCTGTCGGAGTCACATAACTAATAGTTACAGCAAAGACAATGTTACTTTGAAGGACTGTGTTCTCTTCCTCACAACAGTCAGAGAGTATGTCATATACTCCCTACGTAAAATAGCATGATGAGAAGCAGCACAGTATGAAGACATACTCTAAACCCCATTCATGGATCTGCCTGACGATTTTGTGTCTGCAAGTAGTACAACATTCCTTCTCGATGACACAAAATAAATTGCAGTGATAAGAAAAGAAAAAGACACGACGCTCCATGAAAGAATTTTCTGAATGGGACGAAAATCGGTAGATAAGATGTATATGCACAGACAAGCAAATGATAACAATTTAAAAAAATTCGATTATTGATCCAAGAGAAAGAGTTTGACAAACTGAGGAGCTCAATAACACTATGGACCAACTCTGGTCCTTATGCAAGGAGCTGTTCGACTTGATCGATGGGCTTGTTGGATGCCTTGCAAAGAGATATCGTGCCAAATACTGTTAACTGATGCGTTATATCGTCAGAATACCGAGATCGTTGGAGGGCATTGCCCAAAATACTCCAAATGATCTCAACTGGAGGGAGATCCAGCGAAATTGTTGGCCAACGTAGGGTTTGGCAAGCACGAAGACAAGTAGTGGAAACTCTCGCCGTTTGCGGGCGGGCATTATGTTGCTGAAATGTAAGCCCAGTATGGCTTGCCATGAAGGGCAACAAAACGGGGAATAAAAAATCTTAGACGTGCTGCTTTGCTATAAGCGTGCCGTGGATGACAACGAAAGGACATCCCGGACAACCACTCCTGGGTCTACATCTACGGGATTACTCTGATATTCACAATAAAGTGCCTGGCAAAGGCTTCAATGAACCACCTTCAAACTGTCTCCCTACCGTTCCACTCTCGAACGGCATTCGGGAAAAACGACCACTTAATTCTTTCTGCTCGAGCCCTGATTTCTCTTATTTTTCGTGATGATCATTTCTCCCTATGTAGCTGGGTCCAACAGAATGTTTTAACAATCGGAGGAGAAAACTGGTGCTTGAAATTTGACGAGAAGATCCCGTCGCAACGAAAAACGCCTTTGTTTTATTGATTGCCACTCCAGTTCACGTATCATGTCTGTGACACTATCTCCCCTATATCGTGATAACACAAAACGAGTAGCCCTTGTTTGTACTCTTTCTATGTCATCCGAAAGTCCCCCCTGATGCGCATCCCACACCGCCCAGCAATACTCCAGAATAGGGCGGACAAGCGCGGTGTAAACAGTCTCTTCGGTAGACCTGTCGCACCTTCTAAGTGTTCTGCCAATGAACCGCAGTCTTTGGTATGCTCTAGCCACAATATTATCTATGTAGTCGTTCCAATTTAGTTTATTTGTAATTGTAATCCCTAAGTACTTAGTTGAATTTACAGCCTTCAGATTTGTGTGACTTATCGCGTAATCGAAATTTAGCTGATTTCTTTTAGTACTCATGTGAATAACTTGACACTTTTCCTTATTCAGGGCCAACTGCCACTTTTCGCACCATACAGATATCTTATCTAAATAATTTTGCAATTCGTTTTGGTCATCTGATGACTTTACAAGACGGTAAATGACAGCATCATCTGCAAACAATCTATGACAGCTACTCATATTGTCTCCTATGTCGTTAATATGGATCAGGAACAATAGAGGGTCTATAACACTTCCTTGGGGAACGCCGGATATTGCTTCTGTTTTACTCGGTGACTTTCCGTCTATTACTACGAACTGTGACCTTTCTGACAGGAAATCACGAATCCAGTGGCACAACTGAGGTGATACTCCGTAGGCACGCAGTTTGATTAGAGGACGCTTGCCAGGAACGGTGTCGAAAGCCTTCTTGAAATCTAAAATTATGGAATCAATTTGACATCCCCTGTCGATAGCACTTGTTACTTCACGAGTGTAAAGAGCTAGTATTGTTTCACAAGAACGATATTTTCGGAAACCGTGCTGACTATGTGTCAATAAATCGTTTTCTTCGAGGTACTTCATAATGTTCGAATACAGTATATGTTCCAGAACCTTACTGCAAATCGACGTTAGTGACACAGGCCTGTAATTCAGCGGATTACTCCTACTTCCCTTTTTGGGTATTGGTGTGACTTGAGAAATTTTCCAGTCATTAGGTACGGGTTTTTCTGTGAGCGAGGGGTTGTATATAATTGCTAAATGTGGAGCTATTTTATCAGCGTACTCTGGGAGGAACCTGACAGGTATACAATATGGACCGGAGACCTTGCCTTTATTGATATAAGCTGCTTCGTTACTCCGAGGATATCTACTTCTATGTTTCTCATCTTGGCAGTTGTTCTTGACTGGATTTCAGGAATATTTACTTCATTTTGTTTGGTGAAGGAGTTTCGAAAAACTGCGTTTAACAAGTTTTCTTTAGTGGCACTATCATCATCAGTGACTTCGTCGTTATTGTCGCGCAATGAACGTACTGATTGCGTCTTGCCACTGGTGTGCTTTATGTATGACCAGAATATCTTTGGGTTTTCTGCTAGATTTCCAGACATGCTTTCTCCCTTGCTTCTGCATCAACGATATGACACGTTTTGTGTACCATGGGGTCCGCAGCTCGTGGTCGTGCGGTACCGTTCTCGCTTCCCATGCCCGGGTTCCCGGGTTCGATTCCCGGCAGGGTCAGGGATTTTCTCTGCCTCGTGATGACTGGGTGTTGCGTCATGTCCTTAGGTTAGTTAGGTTTAAGTAGTTCTAAGTTCTAGGGGACTGATGACCATAGATGTTAAGTCCCATAGTGCTCAGAGCCAGTTGAACCAGTTGTACCATGGGGTATCAGGACCATCACTTATTGATTTATGTAGTATATATATCTGAATTGCTGTCGATACTATCTCTTTGAAAACATTCCATACCTTTTCTACAATTATATGATCAGATCGATAGGAGTGAAGACTGTCTCTTAAAAAGGCATTAAGAGCATTTTTATCAGCTTTTTTTTTTTAAGTAGATATACCTTGCGTTTCTTTTTGATGGTTGTATGTGTTACGGTATTCAGCCTAGCAGCAACTGCCTTGTGGTCGCTAATCCCTGTTTTCGTCACAATACTCGCTATTTGTCCAGGATTATTTGTTGTTAAAAGGTCAAGTATGCTTTCGCAACGATTTCCCCTCGGGGTGGGCTCATGAACTAATTGTTCAAAATAATTTTCTGAGAAAGCATTTCGGATAACGTTTATTGCCTGCCGCCGGCTTTAAACGTATAATTTTTCCAGCATATGGAGGGTAGACTGAAGTCACCACCGACTATAATTGTATAGCGGGGTACTTATCTGAAATACGGCTCAAGTTTCTTTGAACTGTTCAGCAACTATATCTTTTGAGTCGGGGGGGGGGGGGGGGGGGGGGTCGGTAAAACGGTCCAATTAATAGTTTAATCCGATTGTCAGGTTCAACCTCTACCCATACTATTTCACACGAACTATCTACTTCAATTTCGGTACAAGGCAAACTACTTCTGACACCAATTAATACTCCACCACCAACTGTATTTAATCTATCCTTTCTGAACAATCTTAGATCATTTGAAAAAATTTTGGCTGAACTTATTTCCAGTTGTACCTACAACTATTTGAGCCTCATTGCTTTCTATTAGGGTTTGGAGCTCTGGTTCTTTCCCAAAACAGCTACGACAATTTACAACTACAATCGTTTCTACAACTACCTTACTTTGTTTTACCTGCCCACTTTTAGACGGACGTCCCTTCTGTGGTTCCCTGAGACCCTCTAACCTAAAAAAACCGCCCATTCACTTCCACACAGCCCCCGCTACCCGTGTAGCCACCTCCTGTGTGTAGTGGACTCCTGACCTATTAACCGGAACCCGGAAACCCACCACCCGATTTCGCAAGTCAAGGAATCTGCAGCCTACACGGTTACAGAACCGCCTGATTCAGACCCTCCACTCGGCTCTGCACCAAAGGACGACAATCCGTTCTATCGACGATGCTGCAGACGGTGAGCTCCGCCTTAATCTTGGAAGCAAGACTGACAGTCTTTACCATTTCCGCTAGCCGCCTGAAACCAGACAGAATCTGCTCCTATCCAAAGCGACCCACTTCATTGGTACCGACATGAGCCACCACCTGCAGTTGGCTGCACCCTGTACTCTTCATGGCATCCAGAAGCACCCTTTCCACATCCGGAATGACTATCCCCAGAATGTACACGGAGTGCACACTGGCTTCCTTCCCCTCCTTGGCAGCCATGTTCCTAAGGGGCCCCACTGCGCGCCTAACGTTTGAGCTCCCAACTACCAGCAAACCCACCCTCTGTAAATGCCTTGACCTTGCGGGCCTAGAAGCTTCCTCTGGAACATGGTGGACGGCTGCATCCGGCTTAGAGACATCGTCAGCCACATTCCGATTGTTCGTCAAACGAACCGGGGAGGCCCTACGATCGGCCCCTCGGAAAGTTTTTCGCTGCCTGTCAGACTACGGAACGATCTTCCACTCGACCACGGGTGAGGGGTCAACCTCAGTGCAGGCAGTACCCGGGGCGGCCACAGCAGTGGGCCGAATGGGGTACACGTGGGACGTGCTCGACGTCCCTCGCATCCCCGCGTTCGATCCCCCACAGCGATGCCCCTTGGCAGCAACTGTGAGCGAGGGGTCGCCAACTCAGCTCCCATCTGTACACAATACATTTCCTGTACGTTACTGCAGTCGCTCCTGTTTGAACCTCGTAAAAATGTATAACAAGCGAACGGTGTACTCGCCTTATTAGTAGCAGGAACTAGCGGTGCTGCTCTCGCTGACGGTCTAACCGACACTGAGCTGTTCTAACCAAACAAACAAAAGCCTGTACCACATGACGGCTGATAACAACGGCGGTACTATACACTACAGCGTTACTGAAATAAAAGGTTCTGCCTAGTAAGCACTCAAACACGCAAGAAATGACAATAATAAACTAATGGCGACCGCTATCCACGGCATCTGCAGACATGTTTTTGCTGGTCTTCGGAGCTCTGTTCGAAGCAGGGTTCAAGACTGAGGACAATTCTATTCAAATCAGTGCGATTCCTGACAGAATACGTGTCTGGAGTCGCTCCGGTCTGTGGGAGAAATCTATACTGATTGTCGCCCGCCATACGGCCTGACAACAATGAGTGATTTATATTCACAGCATGACCCCTTTAGTTGTCATCTGCTGCACTCTCACAGCACAACGGTACGTCAAAGATGTTCTACGCCTCGTTTGGTTGCCCTTCATCCAAGCCTTCCTAGGCTTACATTTCAGCAAGGTAACGCCCGTCTGCACGGGGCCAGAGTTTCTATTGCTTGTTGTAGTTCTTGCTAAACCCTGCCCTGTCTAGCAGTGTCGCCGGATCTCTCCCCATCTGAAAACGTTTGAAACATTATTGGCAGGTCCTTCCAACCAGTTTGGAATTTTGACGATCCAACCGGCCAGTTGGACAGAATGCTACACGGTATCCAACCACTCTCTCAATCAGTGCCCAACTAAATAGATTCTTGCTTAGGAACTAGACCTGAACCAACCCGTTACTGACTTTCTCAATCCGTGAAACCTTTCATCTTGAATATATTATCAGTTTTTCTCAAATTGTAATCATTTGTTTGTCTGAGCATGTACGTCACAGAATGAGATTTTCACTGTGCAGCGGAGTGTGCGCTGATATGAAACTTCCTGGCAGATTAAAACTGTGTGCCTGACCAAGACTCGAACTCGGGACCTTTACCTGGTAGAGTACTTGCGCGCGAAAGTCAAAGGTCCCGTGTTCGATTCTCTGTCCGGCACAAAGTTTTAATCTGTCAGAAAGTTTCATGTACATCACACATACCCATTTCCGTTCCATTCGGATGATGTCTTCGTAGTGCGACTTTTTATTTTATTTTATGTCATTGTCTTTAGACTGTGCATCCATTAACTAATTCCGACGCAGAAATACCTTTTGTATTGCCGCTTCTAGGTGGGCCAGGTTACCAGGGGTTGAGCGAGATGTCGCCGGCCGGGGTGGCCAAGCGGTTCTAGGCGCTACAGTCTGGAGCCGCGCGACCGCTACGGTCGCAGGTTCGAATCCTGCCTCGGGCATGGATGTGTGTGATGTCCTTAGGTTAGTTAGGTTTAAGTAGTTCTAAGTTCTAGGTGACTGATGACCATAGTAGTTAAGTCCCATAGTGCTCAGAGCCATTTGAACCATTTGAGCGATATGTCCAGAACTGACAGTGAAAGCTACTACAGAGTTGCCTAGCTTCTAGGATCAAAGACCGGACGGAGTTGAACATCTGCTCGTAGGTGTTTCGTACACAACTAGTGAGGGCAACCCTACGATAACTACACGGTCATCTAGGCTACAGACTTTCCAGGCTTCAAAAGGTGAAATTAAAGTAGCCTCTTGCCAGCAGTCTGGAGACTGTACTGACGCACAAATGACGTTAAAGTTTCCGAGGCGGATTTCTTTATTTCGATTAGTGAGGTGCCGTAACATATTATAATGGACCCTGTCGTGAGCAGGTGACGTGTAGCGAGGTGTAGAAAAAGCAGAATTCACTCCTATATGGAAAAGGGGCAGCTGTAGTCTTCATCAGTGATGAAACTGAGGTTCCTGCTGCCCCTCTGAGCAGCCTCTGTTGCGCCGGAAAACTGAGTCCTGACTGGTTGTGGCGGTAACTGTGGCGAAATAAACAGCCATAGTCTGCGATAGCCTGGTGACTTTCATTTACCATTACTGCAGCCACTGGGCACCTCCCTCTTGTCCAGTGAAGACGACGGTTCAATCCCGCGTCCGGCCATCCTGATTTAGGTTTTCCGTGATTTCCCTAAATCGCTTCAGGCAAATGCCGGGGTGGTTCCTTAGAAAGGGCACGGCCGAATTCTCTCCCCATCCTTCCCTAATCCGAGCTTGTGCTCCGTCTCTAATGACCTCGTTGTCGACGAGACGTTAAACAGTAATCTCCTACCCCTCCTCTTGTCCAGTGATCCTCCTGACCGTCTCCCATACGGCTGTCCTAGTGGAATGGTTTATGGTCGTCATGAACTGTTTCCATGACTCTTTTGGCTGTTTCTAATCATGCACAGACATTTATCCGAATGGCTTCGAGGTCCCCTGCAGGTGACCGTCACTTAAACATACACAGAGCCGCTCGTCTGGTCCTGCATGCAGAGCGGTATTCGTCACTCCAACAAGCGTCAGGCTGCCTCTGCCTTTGTAGCTGCCTTGAAGGCTGCGGCGTGGTGGATCATTTTGGTGATATGTCCCATCCATTGTTGGATGCTGTCACGGTGTTCAAATACTGCAAGTCGGCTGTAAAGCGAACAGTCAGCCATTCTGGGCACCTGTCGTTGCAACTTTCTATTCTTCTGAGGCGGAATCCAGAACGAGCTCACCTGAGAGCCAGTTATCGACCACTTTCCATAGAGTGGTACGTGTGAGGGGCCAAAGCGCATACTTTGCTGCATGTTCAACGAACACGCAAATGAGGGTATGAGAAGTCTCTCAATTGCTCTACCCGTAGCGCACGTGATTACAGTGGCAGAACGCTCATTGTATGTGCTAAAATCACCACAGAGGAGGAAGAAGTGTTGGTGGAGCTGGGTAGGAAGTTCATAGTGCCTTCTCGTTTAGCATCTCATGTGGGGGCAGCTAGAGCGAATATATTGTCAATTTATGAGGCGCGTGTACTCATACAGTTTACACATATTGGATGGTTGTACCAGAGAGAAACGAGGAGCTCTAGGCATTGTTTACTAAAAATTCCACTCCTCCTTTAGCTCTCTCTTCACTAAGGTGCCGGCCGCAGTGGTCTAGCGGTTCTAGGCGCTCAGTCTGGAACCGCGCGACTGCTACGGTCGCAGGTTCGAATCCTGCCTCGGGCATGGATGTGTGTGATGTCCTTAGGTTAGTTAGGTTTAAGTAGTTCTAAGTTCTAGGGGACTGATGACCACAGATGTTAAGTCCCGTAGTGCTCAGAGCCATTTCACTAAGGTCGTCTTATTTGTGGAGAATGTAGTCACATAGGTCAGAGGCGTCAGAGAATTTAAGACGTGGCTCTTGAAGATAATTACACATTGGTCTTGCGTGATTTAATAGATGTAGTTCCTTCATAAATTCCCTGATCCCTCTGAAGTTGCACGGTGGTATGGAATCCATCGTAAGGGTGATTTTATTCTCTGTTTTCCCCTGTGTTGTCCTCCTCCGTAATGGGGATAAGGCATTAATAGGATGGCGGGGAGGAGGCGGTTACTAGAGGGTTAGTCAGTTCCCACATGCAGACGTCGAGGCTTGCAGCTGCATTTACGGGTGTAGGCTGATGTTTTGTGCTCAGCTGCCAAACTCTGGGGGCAACACTAGTATTCTGTACAGAATGATTCTGTGCTCAGGCAAAAGACTTCACAATACTGAGTGGCTGTGTGTCCTTAAACGCCTTCTTCGTGTCAGACTACGAAATGCGTTGGGTGACTTTAATCTCCTGGATTTTCCTCTGCCAAGACAGGACATTCCTTGCTCCAAGTTGACACACTCGGGTGAGGTAGTTGATTGAGAACCTGATTTGTGGACAACGGAGCCACAACTTACACATGTAGTCTGATTGTTGCAAACCATTGTTATTCAGGATGAAAGATGGCGACTTCTGCAGCTCATTATCAGACCTTTTCATGAAATTCCGAACCGTTCTTCTTTCGTGATCTTTTTTCCTGTTCCCTTAACAACAGTTTATCCCATCGTCACTGGTTACAGGGTACTCTGCAGTTAGTTGGGCATTTCACAACGTGTTCGCCGGCCGAGGTGGCCGAGCGATTCAAGGCGCTACAGCCTGGAACCGGGAACGGTCGCAGGTTCGAATCCTGCAACGGGCGTGGATGTGTGTGATGTCCTTAGGTTGGTTAGGTTTAAGTAGTTCTAAGTGCTAGGGGACTGATGACCTCACAAGTTAAGTCCCATAGTGCTCAGAGCCATTTGAACCGACAACGTGTTTATTAGAGCATCTTTCTAGTTATCGATCAGGAGTGCCTCATGCGCACGCAGCTTATTGACACATTTAAGTTGAGCTGCAAGTCCCTCTAAAAAAGCGGCAGCTTTTGAAATGAACCGTCTACACGTTTCATAACAATAAAAACATTACTTCCCAAATTCACTTATTTCACAGACGTTTCAAATGGACTAGTAACACGACATCTCTTTCAGGTTTTAATGTTAATACTGCCCAATGAACCACCCGAACCTCTGAAAGTATCAGAAAGAGATTTAGACATCATGAAAGTGCAGTGATCAGCTAGGGAAGTAAGTCCACCCTGACAGAGGCCCACCTTCGTGGCTAAGCCTAATGCAGCTGGGGTACGGCCGGCTACTCGGAGGTCTCCCGTTAACGCCTGCTACACCATAACTGCCATGCTTCGCATCAGCAGCCGGCTCATCTTGGGATTGAGGATATTTTGGTTCAACTGGCTCTGAGCACTATGGGACTTAACATCTGAGGTCATCAGTCCCCTAGAACTTTGAACTACTTAAACCTAATTAACCTAAGGACATCACACACATCCATGCCCAAAGCAGGATTCGAACCTGCGACCGCAGCGGTCGCGCGGCTCCAGATTGTAGCGCCTAGAACCGCTCGGCCACTTCAGCCGGCTGGATATTTTGGGGTTACTTTCCTGAGCCGGTAGAAACGGAACTCTTATGGGTCATTTACGTGTCCGTCCGTTCATCTGTCAGTCTGTCTGCCGGACTCTCAACACAAATTTTTCTCAAAAACGGGTAGAGGTACCAAGCTCTAATTTGTGTCAGATACTAAGGTGTACAGTCCCCTGGCGGTGGGAAAACCTTAGGTCACTGCTGTTAAAGTTACTGCCATTTATATCATATTTTCGATACTCGGAAACACACTCATATAAACGTACAGGGCATTTTCCGTTGACGTATAACCATAAAAGTTGACAAGAAGCAAGGTTGGTAGAACAGGTAAAGGAAAAATATCTGGAAATCGTTAATTTGTAGTTACATTACATAAAAGAGTCCTTTTTGCCACTTGTTGTCACCTTTCTCTCTGTCCGTCTGTTTAGTCCCCTTTTTCTGAGGAACGGCTGGACGCTAGAGGCATCAAGTTGAAATTTAGATCGGGTACTAGGATCTACGGTACCGTGGCGGTGTAAAGAAATTTTAGTTTGTAACTAAATGTAATCTTTAAGTACGGCCGTCTGTAAAGAGCCATTTCTCCAAGGAACGGTTGGAGGCGTCAATGACCGTTTTGTTGTATTTTTTTTTATTTTTTCTGATTGTTTTATACCAGCCAAGATCTCCATTTCCTGTGACACTCATCGTTCCACTGTAGCGCCGCACGTAGGTCGCTGAAGCATGCCCAAGAGCTCGCGGCACTTACAAGATCCCAGCTAAGGAAACAAGGATTTGTCAAGCCCGTACACAGAAAACAAAGGCTGAGCTCCATAGGATGCTCGTCATGTAGAACGACCAGCGGAGGTACGCGTGGATTAGTCAAAAGTACCGCGGATGCGGCGAGCATTTCCTCCGGAAACACACAAGGTAATCTTTTTTTTTTTTTTTTTTGTCGCAAAGCCAAGAGGTGTATGACTTGACAAATCTTGTAAGTTCTGTGAAGTGAATCATCTTTTGTATTTAAGAATCTCTGGTACTCATGCGCACCCCAACGTGACGTTAAGAGAGTTACTGAGCATTGATACCCAGTATAGTTACTCTCAATTTTGACATTTCAATATTTGCTTGGGGTGCATCGACAGTAAGTCAGCATCTGAGACGAGGGAAACATCTCTTTCTAAAAGACTGCGAAGTGTGCTGTCAGGCAGTTTCATCACTGCCGCGTTGTTGAAGACACAAATCCGTGTGCAGATGTATATATTGTTATCGTTCTATATCTGCTTTTAATTTTCAGACTATTGACATGTAAGTGTGTGTGTGTGTGTGTGTGTGTGTGTGTGTGTGTGTGTGTGTGTGTGTGTGTGTATGAATTGAGAAAGATGTGGAGTATATTAAAATTTTACCTTCAATTCTTCAAACGGACAACTAATTTGGTATTATATATCGCAAACAGTACGACAGAAATTACCAGTGGAGTCATACAAACAGATGACGAGTCTTTGTGGTTAAGAAAGGTTCAGATAATTCCTGATAGAAAGTGAAAGAAATAAGAGAAGAATAAAAATGGCAGGGCTGCTTTTACTCTACTAAACTGGATATTTAAAACTCTAGGTTTCTGGTGTGATAAATATGAGGACTGGCATTCGAAGGTTATAACCAAGTTTCATTTGTAGTAATAGAACTTGAAGTTTAAACGAGAAGATCATCCAAAACCTGTGGCTGCTGGCCGCGCAGTAGATATATTCTTACTAGTAGCTAATGGAAGAGGAAACAAGTGAAACAGACAGGAGTGGAGGGCATAATTATGAGAATAACGAAACTGCAATGAAAAAAGTTTGGGCGAAAGAGGTGCGGGAAGAGGGGATTGGGGGGGGGGGGGGGGGGGGCTTAGCCTGGTGAATGAGTGGTGCATGGATCAAGGGAGTCCATTGCTCCATTCCAGTACGCAGAAGAAGACCTGATTCAAGGGGGTTCGATGACGTCAGCAAAAACCGCAGCGCCTGCAGAAGTGTGCAGGGAGCCTTTATCTAGGAGCGGCTGTCGGATGGCTGCTACTGGGAGAAGCTGAAACTGAGGAAACCTTTAACGTGCCAGTCCCAGCGGGAGTTAGACAGCTATCTGAGCTGCATTACTGCAGACAATCGAATGTACCAACCTTGGCGTACTACGTGTGAGAGGAGAAGCCCTACTTTGGCAGTGGATCCCCGGTGCATAGGACAACACAATCCGCCGCAGCTTACGTCGTTACATTGCCAACTGTCACAGTTTCCCTGGGAAGTGACGGCAAGCAGCGTTTTTGGTACTGTGGCAGTGGACGGGGCCTTTCCCAGAATAATGCTGGAAATTCGGTGCAGGCTGAGAATTAATTTTCCACCTACCAGTGAAGTGTAGCGTATTGTGATTTAGATAGATTCTGTTCATGTGCGTTTCTTGCCTCAGTTATTTTAGTTAGTAATTACTGTATTCCTTATAATGTTAAAGCCAACAGCAAGGTCGCAGTGGTAGCGCCGATTCACGACAGATCACCGCAATTAATCGCTGTTGGTCTTGGTTAACTCTTGGATGGGTGACCGTCTGGGTCTGCCGAGCGCTGTTGGCAAGCGGGGAGCGCTCAGTCCTTGTGAGGCCAATTGAGGAGCTGCCTCATTGTGAAATAGTGGCTCTGGTCACGAAACCCGACAACGGCCGGGAGAACGTGGGCTAGTCACATACCTGTCTATATCCAGGTTCAGTGACGCGTATTGACTGAGGATGCCACGCCAGTCGGCCGGTACTTTCAGGACTGCAGAGGTCTGTTCGGACAGAGTAATAATGTTAAAGTATTTAGTGTAAATTAATCATTGCGTGGGAGTGACGGCATACTTTGTTGACTGACTCAAAAGGCGCACTGCTGAAGGATCTACATAAGGTAGCGGAACAGATTGTATGTGCTCCTTCGATGGCAGCTGCACAGAGGAATTGGAGGATTGGTTTGTTCGGTCTTCATTTTAAAGACTATCCGCATGAGGACCGTAGAGCACAGCGTGACCTGTTTCCTCTCATCTCTGCTACTTTTTTGGAATTATATTTGCTGCTTCGAATGCACAGCCGACCTAATTAGCGGCAAATTTCAAAGAAATAAGAAAAGGTACAGGAGTGGCCTTAAAACTTGAAGATGAAAAGATGTTAGTGGTAAGATCCTTTGATGACATTGAATGTAATGAAGAATCACAGGACCTGTTAAATGGGATGAACAGTCAAATGAACATAGAATATGTATTGAAAGTAAACCGAAGAAAGAGGAAAATAATGGAGAGTGGTGGAAATGAGATAAGTGAGAAATTTAAAATCAAAATTGTGAACCGCAAACACGGTAAAGTGAGGGAATTATGCTACCTTCAAAGCAAAATAGGACATGACGCCCGAAGCAGGGAAGGCACAAAAATCGGAGCAACACAGGCAAATCTTAACACCCAAAATTGACCTTAGTTTGAGTACGAAACTCCTGAGAGTGTAGTCTGTAGGACAGCATTGTGTGGAATTGAGCCATGAATTGCGGGAAAGCCGGCCGGTGTGGCCGTGCGGTTCTAGGCGCTTCAGTCTGGAACCGCTTGATCGCTACGGTCGCAGGTTCGAATCCTGCCTCGGGCATGGATGTGTGTGATGTCCTTAGGTTAGTTAGGTTTAAGTAGTTCTAAGTTCTAGGGGACTGATGACCACGGATGTTAAGTCCCATAGTGCTCAGAGCCATTTGAACCAATTGCGGGAAAACAAATAACTGAGTACGCAGCATACAAGCGTTACCCTGTAATGAAGAGTCTGGCAGAGAAGAGGGACTCGTGGCGGGTCGCTTCAGATCATTCAGATAATCGATGGCCAACCAGCATAAACACCTCGCCCCCTTCCACCCAACCCAGCCCAAATAAAATGTAAACTGATGTCAGATAACTACTTCATCCTGCAATATTTCAGATTTTCCAATAACACCGACAGTATCCTCACGTAAATCCAGCTATGGAGTTGATGCTGTTTCATCACGATACCGCTTTCCCCATAACCACCTTCTCATTTCAGAGTAGATGATTACAAATTGATGAGTCCGCAATGCCCAAGTACTATGCCATTACACAGACTGAAAAATCTCGTATTTTTATGACGTTTAGTGAACTGTTCTGCAGAGACTGAGTATTTTAAACGGCATTTGTCCAACTTCCCTACGCGTTATGGCTGCAAATTAAAGATGACATAATCATTTTTCTGATATCTGTTCATTGAGTGAAATACATTGGTAGATTCGTCATTAAAATCGTCGTGAATGTGGTCGTTCTTCTTGTTCATAACAGGAACATTACCCGGCAGTATTTTAAACTGAGGCGGCTGAGAATTGCAGCAAATAGGGTTAGCAACACACTGATTTGTAATGCAGCTGCCTTGACACGTTTGTCACGTAGCCTATGCTGACAGTGTAGAGGCGCGGCCTGAAAGCTATAACTGCTGCTGCTGGTTTGGTATGCTGCAATGAGGGAAACATAGGTAGCCTTGAATAAGGCGACGCTTAAACATTGGTCTTACGGCGGTTCAAGCTGGAGTGCAGTATCCACGGAGCACAGAGGCTCCACGCGTTACAGCCATGTCTGCGGGTTTGCCAGCATTGCAGGCGTAACTGGCGAGTTTCAGTCCGACGGAGGGTGCCGCCTTAGCCGCACTGTTTTGCAACGCCCGTCACGTGGCCGGAAGCAGAGTGTTGCTCTGTATCCTCCAATATGCCTGGCATTTAGGGGTCTGCACGGCCCGATGGGAGCAGAGGGGAGAGTCAGACGGTCTGCTACCGGGCCCGGGGTCGTGCCAGCTAATACGACGTGTGCCAACTTACTGGCGGTGTATCTACGTCTGATTAGGGCTCTTCTGCAGAGCGATTGCTAGTGAAAAATGATGTTTAACGTCGGTCCTCCTCAGAAAAGAGTTAAAAATTGTGTGTTTTTATTCAGTAATAAATGTAGTGAACTATAATTCACAACTGATGCAATATTTTCTGCATTCTCAATACAACAAAGGTCGTACTGAACTGAAAACCATTGGATATTGACGGAAACCGCACGAGGTCATGCCATGGGGCGCTTACACACACCCCAATGTCCAAGTAAAGAAGACGGAGTGTACTTTTCTAGACCTTCTCGTGCTACTTATCTTTACGTCGTTAGCAAAAGTGCATTCAGATCACAATAGAAACATTGAAATGCACGGCATCGACACCGGTAGATTTGTAATAATTACGATCAGTTTCTCGTAGGGGAAGTGATGTACTAGTCATCGTAAGTAAGTTTATTGCTGGCAACTGAACTTTCCTTTATCGCACTGCCGCAACTAGAATACACACAGTTGGTTTTGTCGAACGTGGATTCTGACCATTTTAGACGCATGTGCTACTGAAACAATAGTTAAATACAACAGCTGTTCACTACTTTCACCAATTTATATTTAAGCAAAGGGGAAGGTTTGGTGGATATTAACCACAAGGAATTAGGAGTATTTATATAGAAGACCTTCCAGCTCGTAGCACTGGTAGCTCCTATGTTGGGTGAATAGCTGTAGCTGTGGCCTCTGTCATCTCTCCTCTTAAGAGTCTAAATTAGAAAAGATCATCGAAAGATGGGAGGAATGGCCTTTGGATGTCAATTATCACTCTTTCCTAGAGTATCAAAGACCTGCTAACCTGTCCGAGGCGTCGGACTTTGTTTGTTACAGCAGGTATTTTACCGCCTAGTTGATTAACAACGAGGGAGCTATAGTCTGACAATACATCTGTTTATAAATGGACACGTAAATGACAGGAAGCCCGGTCACAAGTTTCCCAAACTCACTCACTATAATGCAGCGTGTGGGCAAGCAGTGGTCCTTCCGGAAAAGCAAGTGAAAATTACAGAAGTTCAAACATTTAACGTCATCTTCAGAACGAAGGGCAGTGGATAGACAGAACGCAGAAGTGAATTAACATAGAAGACTATAATGAAATAAGCTAGGCACGGGGCAGGAGTACGGTCACAGTAACAGGGATCGGACACCAGACTGCGCCGGTATCGCGCGCTGAGCTCGCGGATGGCTAAACGAGGCTACTCCCAAGGTAATGGAAAACATCGGTGGCTACAAAATGGCTATAACTACCGTGTGATGAATCTCGCGATGTCGACACATTTAGAAACTACAACGGAACTGAGAGCTCTCCGGGCCACTTACAGATAACAACAGCGCACGTCCGCAGTGTACGAAAAGGTCCTAGGAGCCATCCTAACAGAGGCTGCAGGTATAACCGTTCGTGCTGTCCTGGCCGAAAGGAGTTTCCAAGTTAATGCCCTCAGGTTGGTTGACCGGAACTGACGCCGATTCCCGGAACGCGGAATAACTGTGTGTCTCCGTCAAAGGGTGGCCTCAAAGACGACTCGAAATTATGGCCAGGAAGTCGAGCAATATCTCGCCTTCTTGGTCGATTTCTGCATTAAATAAATGGTTAAAAAATGGTTCAAATGGCTCTGATCACTACGGGACTTAACATCTGTGGTCATCAGTCCCCTAGAACTTAGAACTACTTAAACCTAACTAACCTAAGGACATCACACTCATCCATGCCCGAGGCAGGATTCGAACCTGCGACCGTAGCAGTCCCGCGGTTCCGGACTGAGCGCCTAGAACCGCTAGACCACCGCTGCCGGCAAATAAATGGTAAATGCCAGTTATTGTCTTAATCTTCAACCGATGATCCTCTACGCCGAAAATACCTCGGTAGTGTCTGTGAAACTGTGAAAATAGGTTTAGTAGTGTCAAATGCGTAATTAAGATTGATGACTTCTCAGTTAATTAATTGACTGGACTGAGATATGTATCGGTTTAATCGAAATTTTTATTGGCAGTTGGAATCTCTAATCAGCATTAAGGATTAATTTTATTACTCTCACATTACGAGGCCCTCGCGACGTGCGTTATCTGCTTTTCACGGTGCCACTGTGTCACACTTTAACTGTCTGAATAAACGTAGCGCGCCATCAGACACGCTCTGTAGCACATTTAAGCACTAAAGCTCGACGTATCACAGTGTACTCTCAGTTCACGCCATTTTCCGCATCATAATTAATTCTTACTGTCATTTCTGTGACTTTTTATGTTCCTCGCGTATTGTACTGCTAACTAGGCCAGGTAACTCCATTATCCTCTATACTCGCTATACTCCAACTCTCTTCATCTAACTGTTCCTCTGATTTTACATTGCTGTTAATTCCTCTATTCGTAATACTTGTACAACAGAAAACGTACACATAGAATTCTCATATACGTACAGATTAGCATATACTGAAGAGCCAAAGAAACTGGCACTCTTGCCTAATACCTTGTAGTGCCCTCGCAGGGACGCAGAAGTGGCGCAATGGACTCGACCAATAACTGAAGTAGTGCTGGAGGGAACGAACGCCATGAATCCTGCAGGGCTGTCCAGAAACCGGTAAAAAGTACGAGGGTGTGGAGATCTCTTCTGAACAACACGTTGCAAGGCATCCCAGGTATTCTCAGTAATGTTCATGTCTGGGGAGTTTGGTGGACAGTGGAAGTGTTTAAAGTCAGAAGAGTGTTCCTGGAGCCAGTCCGTAGTAATTCTGCAAGTGTGAAGTGTCGCATTGTCCTGCTGGAATCACCCAAGTCCGTCGGAATACACAATGGACGTGAGCGGATGCGGTCATCAGATAGGATGCTTACATATGTGCCACCTGTCAGAGTCATATCGAGACGTATCAGGGGTCCCATATCACTCCAACTGCACACGTCCCACACCATTACAGAGCATCCACCAGCTTGAACAGTCCCCTGCTGACATGCAGCGTCCACGGATTCATGAGGTTGTCTCCATACCCCTACAACTCGATCCGCTAGAGACAATTTGAAACGAGTCTCGTCCAAACCACGCAAAATGATTCCAGTCACCAACAGTCCAATGTCGGTGTCGACGGGCCCAGGCGAGGCGTAAAGCTTTGTGTCGTGCAGCCATCAGGGGTACTCGAGTGGGCATTCTTCTCCGGAAGCCCATATCGATGATGTTTCGTTGTATGATTCGCACGCTGACACTAGTCGATATCCCAACATTGAAATCTGCAACAATCTGCGGAAGGATTGCGCTTCTATCAGTTGAACGATTCTCTTCAGTTGTTGTCGGTCTCGTTCTTGCAGGATCTTTTCCCGGCCGCAATGATGTCGGAGACTTTATGTTTTACAGGATTCCGGTCGCAGGTTCGAATCCTGCCTCGGGCATGGGTGTGTGTGATGTCCTTAGGTTAGTTCGGTTTAAGTAGTTCTAAGTTCTAGGGGACTGATGACCACAGCAGTTGAGTCCCATAGTGCTCAGAGCCATTTGAACCATTTTTTTTACAGGATTCCTGATATTCACGGTACACTCGTGAAATGATCGTAACGGTAAATTAAGGGTAAATCCTCACTTGATCTCTACATCGGAGATGCTGTGCCCCATCGCCGACTATAACACCACGTTCAAATTCACTTAAATCTTGATATAAGCGATCAAACAACTGCGCCACACACTTGTCTTATATAGGCATTACCGACCACAGCGCCGTTTTCTCCCTGTTTACACATACCTGTACTTGAATACGTATACGTATATCAGTTTCTGTGGCGCTTCAGTGTAATTCAGATAACTCAAGTAACTTCGGCCACATTTTATTGTATGTCCCCAGCACTCAGCTTGATAGTAGACTGCGTGGATCTGGGACCATCCTGGAGTGTCTAGAACGAAGAAAGTTCCCCACTCCTAATCCATATTAAACCTAGCAACTGCTGGGCCCTACTCAAGAAACCACAGCGCTCTGTAGTTAATATCAAGTAACGAAAAATTAAGGAAAAAGTAGACCCTCTAGAAAAAATCAGTTGCAGCCCGTACCTTCGAGAACATGCTGGAACGTTCGAGAAGAACTGGTATCGCGCACAGAGAAACGCACGCTACACTGAAGAAGAGAGACCTGTACCGTTCACCTCAAATATGAGAAGGACAATTACGAAAAAAGTTAATTAGTAAACCAGTTACTTCACTATTGTATGAAAGCCTGACAATGTGGGTTGTGGGTCATTTACGAAGTCATGTTGTGGCGTTAGCGACTAACTGCAGGTCAGTCGCTGAGTCGCTGCCCTGTGCATCGTATGGCAGCACACGAGTACAGTAGAGTTTAGAAGGGGACTGACCCTACCGATTTCGCCCAAATTTGTGATATATGCAGAGCTTGGCAAGAAACGGAACTGTGTGGAGTGACAGCACCAGCTGGGAAAGCGCTTAGAAGCGCAAACGCAAATTCCTTGGAGCGGATGGAGCAGCGCAAAGTACGGAGGACGGCAAGCTGAAGGTCTTGGGTCTGGGTCCTTAAGCGGATCTGTTTTTTTTTTTTTACTTTCAATTTTTCCATTGGTTACACGGCAAACAAACTGAAATAATGCTCAATATCTTGTAATTATCAGTTTTTTCATAAAAAACACGACAAGGAAAATCAAAGGATGATTTGAGATTGCAAATAAACTTCCAGGAAACGACTGTAATCTCTACACGAGAATTTCGTATATAGAGTTACGTGGTCTTATTACTTTATAGTTGATCATTTACACGTGCTTGGTTGATATTCGTAGTAAAAATGGAAGAAGCTGCAGTGTGGAAACAAACCACGCACTACTCATCATTTCGCGAAATATTAGTGCGACAGCTGGAGACCTGCAAAGAGACGAAACTAATAGGATATGCAGTCCTATGAGGTTATTTACAATCCTCTCATGAAATGTTAATTCCAGAGTCTTTGTGTGGGCGCTGTAAATACAATACGTACTTCGAAATTTATCTGCACGCTCAAACATTCCTTTGCCTTTCGTTTTCATACTTTTTTATAATATTATTAATAAGTAAAATACACTGATTATTATAATGGTTTATTTGCTGTATAAGTGGTGTAAAACTGAATACAAAAGAAGAAAGAAGTATATACATTACAATTCGACCTCGCCCCTACCCATCCGCCACCGGTTACCATTTTCAAATCTTTCCGCGGCCTTAGCCGTTGCTTGGTAACTACGCTAACATAAGTAGCTCGTGCTCCCTACCCCCCCCCCCCCCCCCCGAAAATGTTATTTCTTGTAAACGCTATCCATCTCGAGTTCTCACTCCTGTCACTTTCATTACTGGCCAAGCCCCGCATATACCATAAATCGAACAAAGAGTGAGATCACCAGTTGGCTCGGCACCCTTGTTACAACACCACACGCCAGCAGCTGGCCGCAGCTGCTTGCCGCTGATGGGTAGCAGCAGCAACTGCTGAGTTATGCTGACTGTGCTGATGGGAGGTAATATGTGAGTGGAAACCATGTAACACTCCTTCTCTGAAACCGGGATGAACGGCCAGTCGTGAATTCGTCTTTGATAAACGTCGTTTATCCGGACGTCTCCACTACTTACTTTACACCTTTCAAGAAAATAAACGTGTTGTATACCACGTCAGCATCCGTTCACTGATGCTCAGATTCCCGACGTAATGTTTCCGTCCTCTTGCTATTACCTCATTAACAACCTGATTAGAACACATTTTCCGAAAACTGTCTTGAGCAACTAGTTGGAGAACCCACCCAGTGGAAATATTTTAGACCTTCCAGCATGACCTTATCGGCGATGTCAGTCTATACAGAGAGATTAGTATTCATGATGTCATGAGCGACTATGGTTACTAAGGTCAACAAATAAATCGAGAGTGTTAGGAGGGTATTTCCTCTATGAAGAGCAGATAAGCAGTTGTTAGCATACTACATAGACAATGAATGGCCATATTAAGTTCCAGTACGAGGAATTATAGGTAAAACTTGAAATATGTGTCGAGTAAGTGGATTAAAAACGGAAAAGACGCACCGTGATTTTGCAACAAAGTTTTAAAAATACTCAGGGAGCAAAGACTGTTGCCCTCTCGGTTGAAAAGAGAACCCGCAATTGACGACAGGCAGTAGGTAGTAGTGATTTACAAGTCTGTAAAAAGATCCATGCGCAAATCATACAACGAATGCCACTCTCATACCATAGCAAATGATCTTGACGAGAAAATTAGGTCATACGTAAAATCGCTAGCTATTCGAAGGTTTCTACGAGTCACAGTGTGACAGAACAGCTATTATACTCTACGCACAAAACTGATCTTGTGGACAAGGTGAGAGGACAGGCTGTTAGCTAATCATGCCGTGTTGTCCGGAAGGTGTCGTCGTTGAGTGACTGTAGGCGGATACAAGATGACTTAGACAAAATTTCTAGTTAGTTTGATGACCGTAGAAAAATGTGGGCTGATAAAGAAGGGTAGGAAGAACAATCCGGTAATACAGAATTAGTAGTGTGCTATTTCACACATTCACGTCGATTAAGTACCTACACATCACGTTGCAAAGTGATGTGAAATGGAACGAACAAGTACGGGCTGTAGTAGGGAAGGCGAATGGTCGACGCCAGTTTATAAGGAGAATTTTAGAGAAGTGTGGTTCATCTGTAGGGGAGACCGCGTATGGGACACTAGAGAGACCCATTTCTGCATACTGCTGGAGTGTTTGGGATCTGCACCAGGTCGGATGAAAGGAAGACATCGAAGCAGTTGCGAGATATTTTATCGGTAGCTTCGATCAACACGCCAGTATTGGAGGAATTGCTTGAATCCTGGAAGGAAGGCGACGTTCTTTTCGAGGAACAGCGATGAGAAAATTTCGAGAACCGGCATTTGAAAATGACTGGGGAAAGAGTCTACTGACGTCAACATACATATCATCTAAATCTAAGGACAGTGAAGACAAAGGAAATTGCAGTCCGCGCGAAGTTCGTGCCTCACTATATTTGCGAGTGGAACAGGAAAGAAGAGGTTTAAGGTTCCCGCCGCCACGTACCGCATTAGCCAAATTCCGATCTCTGGCGATGCAGCGGGCAGTAGTCTGTCACGGAACAGAGGCGCTTGGTGCACTAGCCGTTCGTTCCTGAAAATGTATCACCGCCGCACGTTCGGTGCCCATTTCCGACCATTTGCTCCTCACTTCAAAATACTGACGGTAGCCGTACTCAGTCATCTGGGGAACTTTCCATGACGGCATACACGCGCTTTGAAACATATTGTCTAGTCGCAGTTCACTTCCTCTACCTGTACGTTGACACCGGTGATCAGGTGTGCCAACAACGCTAATTCAAAAAACCCCTCAGGTCTTCTTCATCTGACTAGCAGTGTACTCGTTGGCATCCTGTAGAGCTGGTGTCTACTTGTCCCGAACGACGTTTCTTCGTCCGACCCAGTCGTCTTCTTTAGGTGCTGCGAGTTGTGCATGAAATGGAAACAACAACTCGTTTCAACACCATCACTAAAATACAATTTAAGTGTTTAATTTATGGAACGTTGGTATGTTTATGCAGTTAAATACCTTGTCTCTCTTCAGTGTTCCCAGTATTATGCTCTGTGTATAATTTAACGTACGGTCGGTCCTAGTATTATAGCGATGAAGCTAGTATCTACAAATCGAAAAATCGAGGGATCAAATCCCGAGTAGACTCCGCAGTTTTCAGTCTGTTTTCAATCTATGATTCACCTCTCGGCCATGTGGAGATTGGCCAGAAATGAGACGTGGTTCAGATTCCATGATGAACTTTAGGTTGGTTTCCGGGGTAGGTTAGGGTAACGCAAGTTGCTGAAGTGGCGTTCATCTGAAAGGCTTTCACCTGGCCGTTGACCCACACGAAATAAATATAATTATTATTTTCTAATGGATGAAACATTACGACCTGTCTCGACGTGTAGTGGTTGTGAACTCAATTAAACTTCTTTTCTGTGGGAATATATTTTTTATCTGTCGAATAGTTTCCATTAACCAAGTCCTTAGATTGAATTACCTTCCCCTACAGGTTGTGTTAACGTTATTTTTCGTAATTAAGTTTCAGTTTTTTTTTTTTTTTTTGTAAATAAAGTCATACTTCGGAATCAAAATTTTCGTTAAGTGTCGTTACCTGAAGTGTTTTAGCTTAAATGCTAAATTTAACTTACGCAACGATATCGTCATCCTCGCATGTCATCCTACTGATGACAAACAACCGGAGAATATCGAAGCGTAACTATCCAGAGCGACTTTAAGTAGACTGACCACCTGAAAAAGTTGGGAAAAGCAGATACCAGACTCAGGTTCATCGGAAGAATCTTAAGGAAATGTAACTCATCCACGAAAGAAGTGGCTTAGAAGTCGCTTGTTTGCCCGATTCTTCAGTATTGTTCATCTCTTTGGGATCCCTATCATGTAGGACTGATAGAGAGAGAAGATACCAACGAAGAGCGGCGCGTTTCGGCACGGGATCGTTTAGCTGGCGGGAGAGCGTTACGGAGACGCTAAGCAAACTCCACTGGCAGACGTCACATGGGAGGCGTTGTGCATCACGGAGAGATTTACTACTGAAATTTCGGGACAGCACTTTTCACGAGGAGTCAGACAACATGTTACTTCCCCCCACATACATCTCGCGCATTAACCACGAGGAGAAAATTCGAGAAATTAAAGCCGGTACAGTGTCTTACCGACAATAATTCTTCCCACGCAAAGCTCGCGAATGGAACAGGGTTGAAGGGATCTGATAGTTGTACCGAAAATATCCTCCGCCACACACCATCAGGTGGCTCGTGGAGTATGATGTAGGTGCAGACACATGTTCATCGAGCTGCCGACAAACGAAGTATATCAGTTCCTCTCAACTTCTAAATGCTGTATCACAGTTGAAACTCATAATACTTCTTTCCGGACCCAAATGTGGATCAAATAATTGCACATCCCTTCAGGAGTGTTGCCAGAAGTACCCTCAGCCACGCACCGTTAGGTGTGGATACCGCGTCCTGTACACAGCGACGTGGGGCGCCGCCGCTCTCCACGCTGAGTCACTGGGCGTGGGCGGAGCTTAGTGTTGGGGAGGGGCGGGGCGGGCACGCGACCAGGCTGCGATTCATCAGACGGGACGGGGCAGCGCGCCACGTGCCCGCCGCGTGTGCAGCCAGACAGCCGGTCTTAATCCAAGTCGCCCGGCGCCCTCCCACGGGTCAACGATATTAAAACGGTCGACGAGAAATTAATGGGGCAGCGACAAAGCAAGTGCGCAGCAGTCATTTGTCCTGCTGTCAAATAACTCAGAGCGGTGTGTGCACGTGGCGAGGCGCGGCGCTGCTCTGGCCACCACCTGCTCCTACCAGAGCGCCTCACCGCCTCGTAACCGTCATCCGGATCTACTCCACGTTCAACAGCCGACGTTCCTGCCACTTCTAGTAGCAATGACGTTTTTCTTCCCTATAGGTACATTTGCATTCAAAAGTAGGTATGTAGTAGTAACCTGTAACACGGTCCTACTCAATACATCAATATAATATTGGTATCTACACAAAAAATTCTCGTTGAAATGTTTTAAGTTAGTGGGTTTACAACTTGATTAGAATTTATCTGCGAAGCTGGTAATATTGACATATCCGAATTAATCTTCGTGTGTGACATTGAAATCGTCACACAGATGCCACACAGATAATACCCTGCTGAATGTGATTCCATAATTTAGTATGCTACGTGGCAAAAGTAACACTTTTTGCAGTCTGAAAACGATTAAAACTATCTGTGGCATCGTGCAGAAGTGTAGTCCAACTAAAGTGTGTTAGTGAGTTAAGATATGTAATGTTATTGTTATGGTCTTCAGCACTGAGACTGGTTTGGTGCAGCTCTCCATGCTACTCTATCCTGTGGAAGTTTCTTCATCTCCCAGTACCTACTGCAACCTACATCCTTCTGAATCTGCTTAGTGTGTTCATCTCTTGGTCTCCCTCTACACCGCCCTCCAATACTAAATTGGTGATCCCTTGATGTCTCAGAACATGTCCTACCAACCGATCCCTTCTTCTAGTCAAATTGTGACACAAATTCCTCTTCTCCCCAATTCTACTCACTACCTCCTCATTAGTTATGTGATCTACCCATCTAATATTCATCATACCTCTGTAGCACCACATTTCGAAAGCTTCTATTCTCTTCTTGTCCACACTATTTATCATCCCTGTTTCACTTCCATACATGGCTACACTCCATACAAATACTTCCAGAAACGCCTTCCTGACACATCTATACTCGATATTTACAAATTTCTCTTCTTCAGAAACGCTTTTATTGCCATTGCCGGTCTACGTTTTATACCCTCTCTACTTCGACCATCATCATTATTTTGCTCCCCAAATAGCCAAACTCCTTTACTACTTTGTCTCATTTCCTAATCTAATTCCCTGAGCATCACCGGACTTAATCCGACTACATTCCATTATCCTCGTTTTGCTTTTGTTGATGTTCACCTTATATCCTACATTCTAGACACTGTCTATTCCATTCAACTGCTCTTCCAAGTCCTTACCCGTCTCTGACAAAATTACATTGTCATCGGCGGACTTCAAAGTTTTTATTTCTTCTCCATGGATTTAGAGAAAGCTTTTGACAGTGTTGACTGGAATACTGTCTTTCAAATTCTGAAGGTGGCAGGGGTAAAATACAGGGAGCGAAAGGCTATTTACAATTTGTACAGAACCCAGATGGCAATTATAAGAGTCGAAGGACATGAAAGGGAAGCAGTGGTTGGGAAGGAAGTGAAACAGGGTTTTAGCCTCTCCCCGATGTTATTCTATCTGTATGTTAAGATATGTACTAATGAAAGCAATATTATGTGAATATATATGATTCATAATTGCACGTTACACGAATACTTTGTAATTTGTACAGTAATTGACATAAACTGGAAATTCCCTTTCTTTTGACAGCGATTGGTCACCACGATATATGGAGTATTTCGGATACTCTTTATATACTGGTTTGGGCGAAAATATGGAAACACCAGAAACATTACTAGTCCGAAAATGGCTGTAGCCCGACATTTGACGTTCAAAATAGCTTCCAACAATCTCAGAATGGATAAATAAGACTCCTGCATGCTGTTCAAGGGAATATTATACCATTCTTGCTTGCAAACAGTGACAAGTTCGGGCGAATGCGATGAGTTAAATAGCGACCATGTACCCTTCTCTCCCAAGTACGCCGGCCGGAGTGGCCGTGCGGTTCTAGGCGCTACAGCCTGGAACCGAGCGACCGCTACGGTCACAGGTTCGAATCCTGCGCCGGGCATGGATGTGTGTGATGTCGTTAGGTTAGTTAGGTTTAATTAGTTCTAAGTTCTAGGCGACTGCTGACCTCAGAAGTTAAGTCGCAGAGAGCTCAGAGCCATTTCAGCCTTTTCTCCCAAGTACATCAATTTTTTTTTCTTGGTCATCAGTCTACTGACTGGTTTGATGCGGCCCGCCACGAATTCTTTTCCTGTGCTAACCTCTTCATCTCAGAGTAGCACTTGCAGCCTACGTCCTCAACTATTTTCTTGACGTATTCCAATCTCTGTCTTCCTCTACAGTTTTTGCCCTTAACAGCTCCCTCTAGTACCATGGAAGTCATTCCCTCATGTCTTAGCAGATGTTCTATCATCCTGTCCCTTCTCCTTATCAGTGTTTTCCACATATTCCTTTCCTCTCCGATTCTGCGTAGAACCTCCACATTCCTTACCTTATCAGTCCACCTAATTTTCAACATTCGTCTATAGCACCACATCTCAAATGCTTCGATTCTCTTCTGCTCCGGTTTTCCCACAGTCCATGTTTCACTACCATACAATGCTGTACTCCAGACGTACATCCTCAGAAATTTCTTCCTCAAATTAAGGCCGGTATTTGATATTAGTAGACTTCTCTTGGCCACAAATGCCTTTTTTGCCACAGCGAGTCTGCTTTTGATGTCCTCCTTGCTACGTCCGTCATTGGTTATTTTACTGCCTAGGTAGCAGAATTCCTTAACTTCATTGACTTCGTGACCATCAATCCTGATGTTAAGTTACTCGCTGTTCTCATTTCTACTACTTCTCATTACCTTCGTCTTTCTCCGATTTACTCTCAAACCATACTGTGTACTCATTAGACTGTTCATTCCGTTCAGCAGATCATTTAATTGTTCTTCACTTTCACCCAGGATAGCAATGTCATCAGCGAATCGTATCATTGATATCATTTCACCTTGTATTTAAATTCCACTCCAGAACTTTCTTTTATTTCCATCATTGCTTCCTCTATTTACAGATTGAAGAGTAGGGGCGAAAGGCTATAGCCTTGTCTTACACCCTTCATAATACGAGCACTTCGTTCTTGATCGTCCACTCTTATTATTCCCTCTTGGTTGTTGTACATATTGAATATGACCCGTTTCTCCCTATAGCCTACCCCTACATTTTTCAGAATCTCGAACAGCTTGCACCATTGTATATTGTCGAACGCTTTTTCCAGGTCGACAAATCCTATGAAAGTGTCTTGATTTTTCTTTAGCCTTGCTTCCATTATTAGCCGTAACGTCAGAATTGCCTCTCTCGTCCCTTTACTTTTCCTAAAGCCAAACTGATCGTCACCTAGCGCATTCTCAATTTCCTTTTCCATTCTTCTGTATATTATTCTTGTAAGCAACTTCGATGCATGAGCTGTTAAGCTGATTGTGCGATAATTCTCGCACTTGTAAGCTCTTGCCGTCTTCGGAATTGTGTGGATGATGCTTTTCCGAAAGTCAGATGGTATATCGCCAGACTCATATATTCTACACACCAACGTGAATAGTCGTTTTGTTGCCACTTCCCCCAATGATTTTAGAAATTCTGATGGAATGTTATCTATCCCTTCTGCCTTATTTGACCGTAAGTCCTCCAAAGCTCTTTTAAATTCCGATTCTAATACTGGATCCCCTATCTCTTCTAAATCGACTCCAGTTTCTTCTTCTATCACATCAGACTAATATTCCCCCTCATAGAGGCTTTCAATGTATTCTTTCCACCTATCTGCTCTCTCCTCTGTATTTAACAGTGGAATTCCCGTTGCACTCTTAATGTTACCACCGTTGCTTTTAATGTCACCAAAGGTTGTTTTGACTTTCCTGTATGCTGAGTCTGTCCTTCTGACAATCATATCTTTTTCGACGTCTTCACATTTTTCCTGCAGCCATTTCGTCTTAGCTTCCATGCACTTCCTATTTATTTCATTCCTCAGCGACTTGTATTTCTGTATTCCTAATTTTCCCGGAACGTGTTTGTACTTCCTTCTTTCATCAATCAACTGAAGTATTTCTTCTGTTACCCATGGTTTCTTCGCAGCTACCTCCTTTGTACCTATGTTTTACCTATGTTTTCCTTCCCAACTTCTGTGATGGCCCTTTTTAGAGGTGTCCATTCCTCTTCAACCGTACTGCCTACTGCGCTATTCCTTATTGCTGTATCTACAGCGTTAGAGAACTTCAAACGTATCTCGTCATTCCTTAGTACTTCCGTATGCCACTTCTTTGCGTATTGATTCTTCCTGACTAATGTCTTGAACTTCAGCCTACTCTTCATCACTACTATATTGTGATCTGAGTCTATATCTGCTCCTGGGTACGCCTTACAATCCAGTATCTGATTTCGGAATCTCTGTCTGAACATGATGTAGTCTAATTGAAATCTTCCAGTATCTCCCGGCCTTTTCCAAGTATACCTCCTCTCCTTCTCTTGTGATTCTTGAACAGGGTATTCGTTATTACTAGCTGAAACTTGTTACAGAACTCAATTAGTCTTTCTCCTCTTTCATTCCTTGTCCCAAGCCCATATTCTCCTGTAACCTTTTCTTCTACTCCTTCCCCTACAACTGCATTCCGTCGCCCATGACTATTAGATTTTCGTCCCCCTTTACATACTGCATTACCCTTTCAATATCCTCATACACTCTATCTGTTCATCTTCAGCTTCCGACGTCGGCATGTATACCTGAACTATCGTTGTCGGTGTTGGTCTGCTGTCGATTCTGATTAGAACAACCCGGTCACTGAACTGTTCACAGTAACACACCCTCTGCCCTACCTTCCTATTCATAACGAATTCTACACCTGTTATACCATTTTCTGCTGCTGTTCATATTACCCGATACTCATCTGACCAGAAATCCTTGTCTTCCTTTCACTTAACTTCACTGACCTAAACTATATCTAGATTGAGCCTTTGCATTTCCCTTTTCAGATTTTCTAGTTTCCCTACCACGTTCAAGCTTCTGACATTCCACGCCCCAACTCGTAGAACGTTATCCTTTTGTAGATTATTGAATCTTTTTCTCATGGTAACCTCCCCCTTGGCAGTCCCCTCCCGGAGATCCAAATGGGGGACTATTCCGGAATCTTTTGCCAATGGAGAGATCATCATGACACTTCTTCAATTACAGGCCACATTTCCTGTGGATACACGTTACGTGTCTTTACTGCAGTGGTTTCCATTGCTTTCTGCATCCTCATGTCGTTGATCATTGTTGATCACAAAGACTCTATAATATTGAGACGTGCTGAGTGAGGTGTCCCAGGGGAGACGCAGCAGTTCTTTCCTGTGGTCACAAAACCAGCCGCAGTCTGTAGACAGATTCTCTGCCGTCCTCGAACACAGCATCACCTCTGGGCAACTAGCATTATACTATAGAATAGACGTGATCAGCAAAAATGATCACATATTCCTTGACAGTATACGATCTTGTAGAGCAATCATGGCACCCATCGAATACCATGATATAGCTGTATAAATCATCGGCGAACCCCCACTGTGTTCCACTCTTCGAGCCTAAAATCTGCCAGAAATTCGAAACAGAGCACAAAAACAGTCATCCGATCAAATCTATGTTTTGTTGTTTGTGCGGTTCTAGGCGCTACAGTCTGGAACCGAGCGACCGCTACGGTCGCAGGTTCGAATCCTGCCTCGGGCATGGATGTGTGTGATGTCCTTATGTTAGTTAGGTTTAATTAGTTCTAAGTTCCAGGCGACTGATGACCTCAGAAGTTAAGTCGCATAGTGCTCAGAGCCATTTGAACCCTTTTGTTATTGTTTGTGGACTACGTTATCCTGTCGGGGACATTTCCATCACAAATGCGTGGTTTTGGATTTCCAGTTCGCCCTGCGATTCCCAGCTTGTGGAACTCCCTTCGAGTTGTTTTGTTGCTGACAGGGCTCGCGAGTACGACATTCAGTTCTGCAGATACTTTTGCAGCTCTCGTCTTCTTATTTTGGGTCACAATCTCTTCAATGGCCGTTTACGATTGTCACTCAACACATACTTTCGTTCGCTTTGTGACTTAGCGCATGATTATCTTCCGCTTTTTCTTTGCAATGCGGCATACATCTTCTCTTGAAACAGCAAACACTTCGGCTACCTTGGTTACGGAAGCACCTACCATGCAAGTACCAACAGTTTGCCTATGTTCACTTATCTCCAATATAATGCACTCAGAACTACGCAGAACATACAACAGCGCAACATAGAGGCTTTGCTAGCATCATCATTTATGTTTAGGAATGCATTTAGATATTTTTATCAGGGCCCTTTTGTTAAACATTGATTGAAAATGTTTAAAAACTGTAATTCACTCTAACTTATTTTAGTGTTCTACGACCCCAGTTACATTTTCAAATAGAGCCTTTGTAATGAATATTACATCTACGGCTCGATGCACACGATCGATTTATTATCGCCAGCTCTCTCTCTATCTCTCTCGCGCGCGCGTTTCAGCAGTGTTTGTGAAACAATGAGGCAGCGCACGTGCTACGGCAATGACGCTGCGAACTCTGCTACGGCAGAGAGAATTGTGCTCGCCGGTCGCTGCTGTGTCTCGCACATCGCCGCGAGGCAGCTTAAGTGAATGGGGCAGTGCACGCGCGTTCGCAACCCTGCTACGGATGCAGCAGGTTTGGAAGTGGAATCGTTCATCGAACGGCTAAAGGAAATTCCCTGAAATATGGAACCTGTCTCGCTACGAGTGTCATAATAGGATTAAGGAGAGAGCTGCATAGTTTCAAGTGTTCGTTAAGTTTTGTGAGGGTTTTGTCGCGAAACCGAATGAGGAGGGAAATGATACAGATAAGCGTCACTGTTAAACTAATATCTGTCTGTGTTCTAGAGGTGGCAGTTTTGGTCCAATGTGGTGGCCATTCAAAACTCGATTTACCATCAAGCAGCAAATACTTTGTTCCCTGGGTTGAGCCCTTTAGTCTAAATGAACAAATCTTCACAAAACAATAACAGTTTAAAATAATTTCTGTTATCTCGGCCGCTTGAATATAATCAATGCCGTACTGTGCTGCAGTCACAATAAACATAACTGCTAATACTTCATTAGCGATATAAATTGAATAGTCCTCCGCATTCGTGAATAAATTAATTCAGTGCTCACTATGATGGTTACCGACCAATTTCAGATATACAGTATCTCTCTTACCGTGGTACTTTGCCAACATTGTATTTAAATCTTTGAAATAATCAATGAAAACAATTCTACAACTGTTAAGTGGACTTAGGTTTCAGTTGATGGCATGACATTGCCCAGATTAAGCAGCATGCTTTTGGAATCCCACGGAGTTTTTCATCCACCTCTTTTTCTACAAATTTCGGTATGCACTCTTTGAGCAAGACTTCCCAAACAGATTTATAGACTTTCCTTACTATTTCACACACTGTTACGTGGGAGAGTCTGTACTGATAATGCATGTCAATTAGAGTACAGCTACTACCCCGGTAAGTGGAAAAGATGGACAGTTGCCGTCAAAGTTGTTGTTTCACTGTTAATTAATCAAACTAGTGTACATTCGTTCGAAAATAAAGACTTTACATTCATCTACTATTAAATCCATAAACAGTGTCATGAACGCTCGTTTCAGCAACCGTGGACTAACCCGTCGGTGAATCCAAAAACCTGCTGTGTCGTTTCTTAATGTATTCATAAACAAAATAAACAAACACTGCCCGCTTTCTTCTGCCTACGCGCATACTGGTTGGAGTCCAATCCAGTACCATTGCGCCATTATCGATGCGATGCCATCCTTTCTGCAACGAAACGATTTCTGAGGCCACGACTTCGCTGCGAGCAAGCGCAGCTGTTACTCGCTCGGGTGCGTCGATTCTAAGCAAACCAATTCTAGTGCGAGATATGTGTATATCAATGTAACAGTCGCTGCGTGTAACAGGCTTCTGAAAGGAAGGTAGCCTGGTATGTGTGTTTGCTGTGTTTCTGTGGCGTGTCCCATTTCCGCGAAAAAACGCACACTACAGATCGACGGAACGAAGTCAGTAGTGAGCTAACAACGGAAGCGGACTCCGAACGGCTGTGGTCAGCGATTCGACCGCGCTGCTTCGTTGTAGGAAGCAGAAGAAACCGGCCAGCAAGACACGTGCTGCGGTAGTGACGTCTCGTCACTCCCCTGATAGTGACATATCTATCCTCGAGGGTATCCACCGTCACAGAAGGGTTATCTGCCCTTGTTCTCCGCTGCACAACTCCGGAGATTCTCCTCGATCTTGATGATCTTGCCTGAACAACATAGCAGAAGTACTGTTTCCCATAAGAGAAAAACCCTTTCTGCCCAAGTCCATGCCTCCTGGAAGTCCTTCTCGGTAGCAGATATCCTCACTATATTAGAGAATGGAATAACATCTCCAGATTTAAGTGGCCATTAATAACGTACCTGCTGTGGCAGTAATATTGTCTACCTTTATTACTGTACGCACTCCTTCTACTGTACATCCTTGTTCCTAACCAGGTCTTCATGATTTCCAAACCGTCTGAGCTGCTGCAACCTACTTTAATTTTTTTTCCGACGGAGCTCATTACGTCAGAAATAACTTTTGTACACCATAAGTACATTTTGTATCTTCCAGTACCACTGTTATTATTATTATTATTATTATTGTAGCGGTAGCATCAGAAGTGGTAGCAGTAGTACTGCTAGTGTTAACTATAGTTACTAGTCAGTACACACGTTCAGGTGACCTTTATTATACAATGTTGTTGTTATGGTCTTCAGTCCCGAGACTGGTTTGATGCAGCTCTCTATGCTACTCCATCCTGTGCAAGCTTTTTCATCTCCCAGTACTTACTGCAACCTACATCCTTCTGATTCTGCGTAGTGTATTCATCTCTTGGTCTCCCTCTATGATTTTTACCCTCCACGCTGCCCCCCAATGCTAAATTTGTGATCCCTTGATGCCTCAGAACATGTCCTACCAACCGCTCCCTTCTTCTTGTCAAGTTCTGCCGCAAACTCCTCCCCAATTCTATTCAATATCTCCTCATTAGTTATGTGATCTACTCATCTAATGTTCACCATTCTTCTGTAGCACCACATTTCGAAAGCTTCTATTCCCTTCTTGTCCAAACTATTTATAGTCCATGTTTCACTTCCATACATGGCTACACTCATTACGAATACTTTCAAAAACTACTTCCTGACACTTAAATCTATACTCGATGTTAACTAATTTCTCATCTTCAGAAACGCATTCCTTGCCATTGCCAGTCTACATTTTATATCCTCTCTACTTCGACCGTCATCAGTTCCTTTTCTCCCCAAATAGCAAAACTCCTTTACTACTTTAAGTGTCTCATTTCCTAATCTGATTCCCTCAACATCACCCGATTTAATTCGACTAGATTCCATTATCCTCGTTTTGCTTTTGTTGATGTTCATCTTATATCCTCCTTTCAGGACAATGTCCATTCCTTTCAACTGCTCTTCCAAGTCCTTTGCTGTCTCTGGCAGAATTACAATGTCATCGGCAAACCTCAAAGTTTTTATTTCTTCTCCATGGTTTTTAATACCTACTCCGAATCTTTCTTTTTGTTTTCTTTACTGCTTGCTCAATATACACATTGAATAACATCGGGGAGAGGCTACAACTCTGTCTCACTCCCTTCCCAACCAATGCTTCCCTTTCATGCCTCTCGACTCTTATAACTGCCATCTGCTTTCTGTACATATTGTAAGTAGCCTTTCGCTCCCTGTATTTTACCCCCGTCACCTTTAGAAGTTGAAAGAGAGTATTCCAGTCAACATTGTCAAAAGCTTTCTCTAACTCTACAAATGCTAGAAACGTAGGTTTGCCTTTCCTTAATCCTTCTTCTAAGATAAGTCGTAAGGTCGGTATTGCCTCACGTGTTCCAATATTTCTACGGAATCCAAACTGATCTTCTCCGAGGTCTGCTTCTACCAGTTTTTCCATTCGTCTGTGAAGAATTCGCGTTAATATTTTGCGGTTGTGACTTATTAAACTGATAGTTCGGTAATTTTCACATCTGTCAAAACCTGCTTTCCAAGTGATTGGAAGCCGGCCGAAGTGGCCGTGCGGATAAAGGCGCTGCAGTTTGGAACCGCAAGACCGCTACGGTCGCAGGTTCGAATCCTGCCTCGGGCATGGATGTTTGTGATGTCCTTAGGTTAGTTAGGTTTAACTAGTTCTAAGTTCTAGGGGACTAATGACCTCAGCAGTTGAGTCCCATAGTGCTCAGAGCCATTGCCAAGTGATTGGAATTATATTCTTCTTGAAGTCTGACGGTATTTCGACTGTCTCATACATCTTGCTCACCATATGGTGGAGTTTTGTCACGACTGGCTCTCCCAAGGTTGTCAGTAGTTCTAATGGATTGTTGTCTACTCCTAGGGCCTTGTTTCGACTCACGTCTTTCAGTGCTCTGCCAAACTCTTCACGTAGGATCCTATCTCCCATTTGATCTTCGTCTACATCCTGTTCCATTTCCATAATATTGTCCTTAAGTACATCGCTCTTGTATAGACCCTCTATATACTCCCACCTTTCTGCTTTCCCTTCTTTGCTTAGAACAGGGTTTCCATCTGAGCTCTTGATATTCATACAAGTGGTTCTCTTTTCTCCAAAGGTCTCTTTAATTTTCCTGTAGGCAGTATCTATCTTACCCCTAGTGAGATAAGCCTCTACATCCTTACATTTGTCCTCTAGGCATCCCTGCTTAGCCATTTTGCACTTCCTGTCGATCTAATTTTTGAGACGTTTGTTTTCCTCTTTTGCCTGCTTCATTTACTGCATTTTTATATTTTCTCCATTCATCAAATAAATTCAATATCTCTTCTGTTACCCTAGAATTTCTACTAGCCATCGTCATTTTACCTACTTGATCCTCTTCTGCCTTCACTACTTCATCCCTCAGAGCTACCCATTCTTCTTCTACTGTATTTCTTTCCCCCATTCTTGTCAGTTGTTCCCTTATGCTCTCCCTGAAACTCTGTACATCCTCTGGTTTAGTCAGTTTATCCAGGTCCCATATCCTTAAATTCCCACCTTTTTGCAGTTTCTTCGGTTTTAATCTACAGTTCATAACCAATAGATTGTAGTCAGATTCCACATCTGCCCCTGGAAATGTCTTACAGTTTAAAACCTGGTTTCTAAATCTGTGTCTTACCATTATGTAATCTATCTGAAACCTGTCAGTATCTCCAGGCTTCTTCCATGTATACAGCCTTCTTTTATGATTCTTGAACCAAGTGTTTGTTAGCTATGATTAAGTTGTGCTCTGTGCAAAATTCTACCAGGCGGCTTCCTCTTTCATTTCTTAGCCCCAATCCATATTCACCTACTGCGTTTCTTTCTCTCCCTTTTCCTACTACCGAATCCCAGTCACCCATGATTATTAAATTTTCGTCAGCCTTCAATATCTGAATAATTTCTTTTATTTCATCATACATTTCTTCAATTTCTTCGTCATCTGCAGAGCTAGTTGGAGGGGCCATCAAAAAGTTTCCGTGTGAGTGGACTGCTGCAGCGTATATGCAACGTAGCGCGACTCCGTTGCCTTTATATAAGCACCGACACGTAGGCAAGGTGTCAGTGTGGCATTCGTGTCTGTCCGACGTGTGAAGCCGCAAATGTGGAAATGCGAACAATGACGATGTTGTTACCAACTGCGTCCAAACAGGACCAACATTTTGATGTTATTTTCCTTACTACCTGGAAGGACAGACAGCGGTAGAATGAAGAAAGTGTATGGTGCAGCACATCTGTCGCAAACCACCGTTGTGTAGTGCTGCCCTAAGTTCATGATAACGCATGTTCCAGTATCGGAAATGTAACGCAGAAGCTACGCCAACTCAAGTAAGGGACACCCCAGCACTCGCCCTCTATGCCTGCTCTCTCCCCGTGCAGTTATCACGCCTTCGGTCCCATAAAAGAGGCCCTGAAGGGGCGACGATTCCTGGCCCATGCGGGTGTGCACCAGGCAGTTACGAACTTCTTTACGCAGCGGAACACAACGTTCTACAAAAGTAGATTCTTCAACCTGGTGACTCGGTGGGATCATTGGCTCAATGATAACTGACATTTTGACTGACTGGCATACTGATTGTGGTCTTTACGGCCTTCGAACGGAAACATATATGAAATCTATTTCATTGCTGTCTGTCTTATTAAAATTGTTGTTGTTTGTTAGCTAACTATGATGGATAAAAGAAATAATCTGTGTGCAACTCCCTGGTGTGATGTAAGAGAGCGCCTGAAGGGCGTAATCTGAGTAGGTTAAATAAGTAAGTTAAATTCTGTGCTCAGAGGCTGTGACTGTTAGCGGTTACGGCATAATTAAGTACTGTGGCTGTAGATAGATTCCTGTTCTTCCACTGCCGAGACCATTATTTCATCTTGCGTTCTAGATGGTTGTACCTCCGGCTACCCTCACCCCGTGAATGTTTCCTTTTAATGCGATTTTCCATTTCTAACCTCATTTTAACTTGTATTCCGCATTTCGTAATTTGTGACGCAAAATAGCAAGGAAATTTCTGGTCTGTGTCGCAGTCAACCACGACAAAAGCTTTCAATTTTTCGTCTTCAACCAAAGTTTCGCCGGATTCGTGTCTAGTCACCTTAAGTAGCAGTAGGTTAGTCTCGACGTTTAAACTGCGCATTTGTAGTACATAAGATAGTTTTATACCTGATGTATCTGAAAGCCCTATGCAACTTTCAGCTTGGTTAGAACACCTGTACCGATATCAGAATTCCGCAACGCAAGTTACGCTGTGTCGTCAAGAGTGCTTCTGTTACTAGTATCATCACCCGCCGCCCCCTCCCCACCGCACGACGAACATTTGTCCTGTTGTGCTGACACGAATATTTCAGTTCTTTACTACAAATTTGATCGTTTGATACTGAGGCAGTAGGGTATTTATACATATATTTTATTCAAATTGCCAGTGACGTAAGCGACGGAGACTGCAGAAGAACAGTGTCGTAGTTATTATCAACAAGGGGTGCATGTTTGCGTGTTGGGGGAATGTTGTACAATAGCCGCTTGTTGGGACAAAGAGTAGGAGGTTGGCCGTTAAGTTCGAGGTCGGCGAAGAAGAGAGAAGCATTGTCTTTGTCAGGCTTCGTGCCAAAGGTTGCATTTCATTGGCAGGACACTTAGAAGATGCAACAAGTCCACTTAAGAGACAGCTTAGACTACACTCGTTCGTTCTCTGTTAGAATATTGCTGCGCGGTGTATGATCCTTACCAGGTGGGATTCACGGAGGACATCGAAATGGTGCAAAAAAGGAAGCTCCTTTTGTATTATCACGTAATAGGGGAGAAAGTGTGGCAGATGTGATACGCGAGTTGGGATGGAAGTCATTAAAGCAAAGACGTTTATTGTCGCGGCGAGATCTATTTACGAAATTTCAGTCACCAACTTTCTCTTCCGAATGCGAAAATATTTTGTTGAGCCCAATATACACAGGCAGGAATGATCATCAAAATAAAATAAGAGAAATCAGAGCTCGAACAGAAAGATATACGTGTTCGTTTTTCCTGCGCGCTGTTCGGGAGTGGAATGGTAGGGAGATAGTGTTGTGGACTGGCAAAACAGCCAATCCACTCGGACGGGAGGCCGAAGGGCACGCGTTTAAGCTCACGCAGGATGGCGTGAGGTCTGGAACAGGTCAAGGTCTTTATAGTAGCAAAAATAGTACATAGCTTCTGGAATACTTAACATTAATCCACAATTGGTGAACATCGGTCTGACGGTACATGCATCACAAGATAAATAGCAAATGATAATGACGCCTTGCTAGGTCGCAGCAAATGACGCTGCTGAAGGCTTTGCCAACTATCGTCTCGGCAAATGAGAGCGTAATTTGTCAGTGAACCATCGCTAGCAAAGCCGGCTGTCCAACTGGGGCGAGTGCTAGGACGTCTCTCTAGACCTGCCGTGTGGCGGCGCTCCGTCTGCAATCACTGACAGTGGCGACACGCGGGTCCGACGTATACTACCGGACCGCGGCCGATTTAAAGGCTACCACCTAGCAAGTGTGGTGTCTGGTGGTGACACGACAGATAGTAAGATTGTGGTTCGATGAACCCTCTGCCAGGCACTTAAATGTGAATTGCAGAGTAATCATGTAGATGTAGATGTAGATGTAGCCTCACAGGTAGCTTAATACGGTAAAACCTACTTTTTTCCTGAGTGAGGTTCGTGTCTACGACATCAGTTACACTGTCGACCTGGGGCCAGCTAACGTTCTCAGGAGTCAGCTTCTGAAGGAAAGCCAGCGATTTTCGGAGAGAGCCACGGACAGTGCTGGAGGCGGGACGTGCCTGCAGGTGAGGGACGGGCCGCTGCCTGCGACGGCTTCCCCGTCAGCCAGTGACGTCACTGTCGCCGCAGCGAACAACGCTGCAGTTCGCATCTGAGCCCGCTGTGAATAGCGAAATCCTGACCAAACAGTGCTTCTTTTTCTTCCACAGTCATCCGGTTTCTGTGCTCTTTCCTTGCGCCCGTGCGCTGAAATGCTTTAGGAATGTACTCAGTTTCTACTAGTATTCCAGTGCTTGTAAATGTTTTTTACACGACTAGTACAGATAATGTGATGTGAGTTTCTGTCCACGTTAATTTTTTAGGCTGATCAAGGTCACAATACAGCTGTCCAATGCTGCGAGCTGTATCGAAGCGAAGTTCTTGAATCCAGAGCATTTTCATTTAGATTAATGTGTGCGGTTAACTTCTTAGGGGAGCTGTAGAGTTACATTAATCTGTTCACCATATTCTGTGCAATTATTTCGGCTAGCCATACGTGAACTTATTTTATTATTAGTAATTAACTTATCGTAGGCGAAGACCGACGGATGGTACTATCAGACTCATTCACTCGCGGGGAGACGGGCGTTCGTCGTTAAGCTTCAGTTACCCACGTCCTTTCGTTCTGCTCATTTCGTACGTATGGGAGGGTACATTTGCCCGTCGCTGCACTCAGTGTACGCTCTCTGAATTCGTACAATAAACTTCCCCGTTACTATCGGTGGCCGGCCGAGCTGGCCGTGCGGTTCTAGGCGCTTCAATCTGGAACCGCGTGACCGCTACGGTCGCAGGTTCAAATCCTGCCTCGGCCATGGATGTGTGTGATCTCCTTAGGTTAGTTAGGCGACTGATGACCTCAGAAGGTAAGTCGGATAGTGCTCAGAGCCATTTGAACCATTTGAATTATTATCCGCGTCTGATTTATACTACCTGTCACTGACTTTAATAAGTATATCCACAAGGGTCTTTAGCTTACTAAGCGCTGTGAGGAAACCTCTACTTACATTTCCCTATGAGTCGTACCTGGCAGTGGTTCCTACATGATGAGCAGCGCACAGTGCACTAAACAATTGAACGGTCACTTTTTTGAAACCCCGTGATTTTCTCCCATTGCTATTCAGCAGTGTGAAACTCGGCTGAAACGTTCCTCCAATCTTCCTCACTGATGGTCCAGAAGCGTGGAGACCTGCGACGTCACACTCAGATTTGGTGACACTTCGAACAGCAAGGTGTAGAAACATGCGAAAAAAAGGCCATAGCTCAGTTCATGTAAACTAGAAAGCAAGTTAACGACGTAGCATTGGCAGCAAATTTCTTTACGCCCCCCCTCCCCCCCCCCCCCCCCCCCCCCCCCGACGACGTGCCACATGATCGGAAGTCTGTACAGCCCCTTCTCCTATCCACATCCCACACCTTTTGTTGATCCCTCAGCGATGGAGGTCAGAACCGCGACGCGCAGCGTCGAAATTACTTTTCTTCTAGGTGGTTGAGGAAATTATTTCAAACACACCGCCGCTCAGAATAAACACTAAAGCGGCTCTGGAGGTTGAGATAAAATGTATCAATCAGTCGACTCTTTCCCCTCGAGCGTTAATTTATACACATTTCACTCTCGAAAACTACAGTTTCCAGTGGTACGTGCAACATAATGGCAATCTTCACAACTTTTGACGCTTGAGACACACCCCGGACGATTCAATAACTCAGTTAGGATATCGTGGTGCTGCAGCTCCAATGAACGCGATATGACCCCATTGTAATGTAGTGAGACGTTAATTCTTACTGTGGAATACAGGGAGAAACACTAGAGACCGTCGAAAATCATTCAATGGAACTTCAACGTGATCCGAAGCAACAAAAGGTTTTTATGGTTTTCAGCCCTCCTATTTCACGCCCTCCTGTGGCGTGATCACGCACGTTGTGACATTCACACATGCTTGGATAAAATAGCAAAGAGTCCCTCTACGACCCCTAGTTCGTGAACACTCTCAGTGTCACCCGCAAACCTCAGCTGAGCACTTTAAAATGTACCTGTATGTACAGAGACACCTTATTGGTGATAAGCGTTGAGTTTATTTTGTGTAATTAATCTGAGTATAAGTTTCTTTGTGGTTAGTATTCTTGGCCTACATGTAGATTCCTATGAAGCGAGGTATAAATCAGCCGATGCGTAGGGCACTGGAGGAAGACGCACCTCACACATTTACATTCATTTTTACACTTTTCTGCAGGTCCAGGCCTCACAAAATCACATGCCGTGGCAATTCTTAGTTGCAGAAGCATAATTCCTGTTTCGCTAATGCTTCAGATTGTAGTGCTTTCACCATCAGCAAGAATTATCGCTTAACAGTGACATTAGTTATGCTTTATTTCAGAAATACGAAGATGACAAGGTAACAAAGTATGATATCAATCATCTAAAACTATTTTTCTTGCGGTGCCTCACTAGGCTGCTTAGTTTCTTTATGCTGAGCCCATACGCAGTTTGTTTCGTAGTGAGATAGTGAATTTGTCTTTGGGGAAACATTAGATTCTGGCCCTTGTCAGAGTTTTAAAGGGTATGGTGAATCATAGTGTGTCGAAAAATGTGATCTGTGTCACTAAATGATATTGTTAATGTGACATAACGCCACCGTCTTGGCACGTAATAGATAACACATATTATTCCAAACACCATATGGGCGGACGGACAGTTGAGCAGAAATAATAATTTGTTAAACACAAGATTTTGGGGACAACGAGATTTGATTGAAGGTTTAAGTAATGAGGTTTCTTGAAACAGTTCGAATGGTTCGAATGGCTCTGAGCACTATGGGACTTAAAATCTGAGGTCATCAGTCCACTAGAACTTAGAACTACTTAAACCTAACTAACCTAAGGACATCACACACGTCCATGCCCGAGGAAGGATTCGAACCGGCGACCGTAGTAGTTGCACGGTTCCAGACTGAAGCGCCTACAACCGCTCGGCCACCCCAGCTGGCCCTGAAACTGTAATTGCCTGTAACTTTTGTGTGCAGTTTTATTTCATTTTTGAGTAAGTGAACTATAAATAATCATCAAGTCAAAGTAATTTTATATTATCACGTACCAATGTTGCTCATAAACACCCACTGCAGTATTCTATTACTGTAAAAAGAGTAGCGGCAGGGTTATACTGTGATGTGCGCAGGTTCTATGTATTCGAAGTTTCGAATGTTTCAAAGTCAAATGAGATGGGGTGAGGCTGATTATGTGTGTCAACTGGCAGGTATGGTGGGTATCCGCTGATCTCCACAAGCGTCTAATTGGGCCAACATAGAGCAACACAAAACAGGCCACAGGCGCCTGTACGATTAGTGGACCACCCGGCAAACTAAGGATGCTGAAACCCGTCGGGTCAGCTAACTCATAACCACTGCAGGTGACCATTCATTCACATTAAGAGTCGCTAAGCGTGACAACCAGATATGTCCAGTTAGTACGGTTAAGTCTTATATGGCATGAATGGCTGGGAGACTCCAACGTGCGGGTTCAGCCTCCTAGTTGAAAATTGTAAGAGGTATGCGCTATATGCGCTGCCTGCAATAGGCAAGACATAGGAGAGTCTCTGACCAGAGAGCAGTATGTAGTTAGTTGTTGCTTGTCGCTAGTCGGCATTAGTCTTCAGTAGTCTGCGTGAGTCGGCGGTAGTCTGCGCGTGTCTGCGCGTGTCGGCAGTCTGCTCTGGTCGGGACTCTGGAGGATGAGTATTATTGTAGACGGTAAAGAAGCAGCCTTGCGCTATCTAGTAATGTATGTTAACTGTCATCCAATATCTTAAAAGGAAAGCCCCAATAATAATGTTTATAATATAAAGTAATTTTTTTTAAAAAAAGCATTCATTTCAATTTAAAGATTTTATTCAATAGATTATCTTTCCTTTCATGAATAACAAAGCATAGGCCAGCATTGCACGGAGCTGTGCCGAAATTTTTTTATGTAAGAGCAGATATATTCGCAGTTTTTATTGAGGTAAGAATTTTTGCTTTTTTTATTCAGAATTCAGGGCCGAGGCGCAGCGCTGCTGTCGTCATAAAATTTACCAGGTTACTGAATTTTTTTTATTATTTTGGTGTTTAGGAACTTTTCTGTTTCGAACTTAACATTAAATGAGAAAAGAATATTGTGGAAACATTAAATGTGAATGCATTTCTGCACAGAGATTATAAATGGGAGCCAATTTTGTTCAGAGGTTACAATATTTAAAATTCATTTAATTATTATTTCCGTGGGGAGGTTACACAAAAATTCGTTTTTTTTATTATTACTTCCCTGTGGAGTTTACACTTGGTTCATATTTTAATTTAAAATATTTCTGTGGGGAGATTACACTTGGCGACATCCGGCCAGGATCATATTTCTTTGTGACTCTTCTGATAAGTAGTCATATATCTGCTCTTATTTACTTAAATGTAGTTTGTATCTGGCGCAACGCATTTACTAATTAGTCTTCTTTCTTTCACAGATCATCGGCAATTTGTTGCTCTTTGATGTAATTGTGTTTGTTGCATTTTGCATTGTCCTTGTTTCATTTGTGCTTAATTCTGATTTGTGAAAAATGCCGCGAAAAACTGTCAACGGTACATCGCGATGTGCAATGAATGAAATAACCGATTCGAATATTTTGACTGATAATACTAGCGACACTCAGTGTCTTAATGATAGTCCTCCATTTACAGACAATCAGTGCCTACCGACCACTAGTAATGATTTTAATGCTAATGATGAGCAAACAAATTCAATTGTGTCCTCTGTCAATTTAACGACAATTGAAGACGCGCGACGTTCTGTTACAATGAACGTTACCCAGTTTAACACACCCGATTTGCAAAATTTGAATTGTGAACAGATAAATTTTTCTAACGAAAATGAACAGTGTACTCAAAGTACGGCAGATTTATTTGATTCCGAGGTAGTGACTAACAGTGCACATCCGATTGGGAAACATTTTCAAGAATCACAGAATGACCAAATGGTTACACAAAACGTGACAATTGCAGGTACGTCATCAAACAACACAGAGAATAGAGTAGGTAATATTGGGTTGGATCAAATTATGGCAGTATTGCTACAACAGAATTAAAAAGAAGACAACCTTAATGAAAGTTTCAAACAACTTAGTGAACAGAACAAACAACTTAATGAAAAACTAGATAACAATTCCAAACAGCTTAGTGAACAGATTGCAGCCGTTGCCGTGCAATGTCATGATAGTAAGGAACAATTACGTGAGGAAATTAAGGCTTGTGCTAGGAACAGTAGTGAAGAAATTAGATCTCTGGCACAAGAATTAAATAATAGATATGCAGCTACAATTAAATTACGTAGAGACGAAATTAGTGCAGTCGGTAAACAATGCTCTGAAAACGCAACAAAGTTACGCGACGAGTTTAAATTAATGTCAGCAGAACTTTCACGCACACTGGATGCAAAAGTAGATGCGAAATTTGACCAACAGAACAGTCAAATTGACGAACGTTTTAATCACCACCTACATAACAGTGAAACGCGTTACCGTAAATTCATACAGAAACAAAATAAAGTAAAACGACAAGTCATGGAAACACTTACCGCACAGAGACAGGAAGATAAGCGTAAATTGTTTACGAAGGCGAAAACATACGTAGACAACAATATTGCTACAGTATCAGACGAAATTAATACTATCAAACAGCTGAACACCGAATTGCGTGATGAAATTTCCGATCTTAAATCAAAAACAGATACACACACAGCAGACTTTCAGACAATGACCGACAGACTTGAACAATTAGAACTAATACAGGATCCCGATGCCATCAAAGCAGACATTAAAAAATTGAACGAAACCACACGTAAAATACAAAAACAAATTAATGCTTGTGATACTAAAAACGATGATCAGGTAAAATTACTGACTGAAAAATATGATGAATTGGCCAGTCGTATTGACGTTATTGAAAGTAATAATGACAGCAAATCAGACGATACTTCACCGGTTTCGTTTAATCAAACACCTGAATTCCAAAATTTACAGCAGACAATCAGTGAGATAGGTTCGTCCAATAATACATTACGTAGAAAATTGTCAACTTTACAGCAAGAAGTGACAGAGATGAAAAATGTTTCAGTCAATAACACGTCACAGCATATGGCACATTCCGAACATTTGTCACACTCACACAGCCAGTATAGTTTACGTAATTTACAGAGACTACGTGACTTAGAATACGATGTGTACAGACAAACAGATTCTCACACAGATCTAAACCTGTTCATAAATTCAGTGACGATAACGTTGATTATAAGCAATTTTTATCCGTAAGAAAATCTAAGGTATTTGAAAATGACACAGCACAGGTACACGCTTTGAACTGGATACGTCGATTTATTTTTGTATTTTCATCAGCTTGGCCTGTAATGCAGAAACTAGAATTGGCATGGATACAGCAATTTGCTTTTGAATTTTCACCGGCATTGCCTGTAATGCAGAAGCTAAAATTTATTTGCAGCGCGTAATAAACCTCAGGGGATTCATTACGCTTCGATGAATATGTGCCGTAGTGTGCACAGGGCCCCGAGCCGTAGTAGTGCTGTTTCATCTTTAGTTTTCTGCACTGCTGCCTTCTCTTCTACTATCCTTTATATCTATCAAAACAGCTCTTCAACTATCGATCTGTCTATAATTATGAAAGTGTAAAGAAAACCCAGTAAGACAAGTTTTACCGAAAGTGACATTTTTCATTAGACGCTCCAGAAATGACAATCACGAGAACTTTAATATCAGACAAAATTTTAATCATTAGTATGTGCAAAATTGTCAGCAGTCGCAAACACATTTTGGTAACAATAGAGTTTTTTCCCATCAACAGCAACAAAACCAACCGGTTAGCATACCTAACCAACAATGTATTGTACAAGGTCAACCAAGCTTTAATGTTTCGCTGCGTACGTGTATAGCGTCGGCCCCAACACATAGTAATGCACAGCAACAAGGAAATCAGTACGTACAGAAATCACAACATTTCAATTCCTATCGCAATGCACCATATAGAAATGACTATCATGACAGACGTAAAAATAATGAGCGTACGTTTAATAAAAGTTGGTCTTAAGAGCAGCAAAATCATCCGCAACAACATATTATCATGAATGAACCAGGCAGTAGATATCATCCCGAACGTAATACGTCAGGAAGAAATAACAGAACAGTTCAAATAGTGGAAATGCCACAGCATCCTGCCGAAAATAATAGCACGTCAGATAGAATTTGACTAAATACAGTACAGGTTGCATCTTCCAGTAACGCAAGCAATACTTTTGACACAAAGAATCTTGTTCACGAAAATGTTGTTACTTTTGACGACATCCGAGACACTCTTTTGCAGGAAAGACCAGTTATTCAAAAAACCATTTCACACCCTGTCATCGAAGTAAAAATTGGATCATCCAAATTTTCAGCAGTAATCGATTCTGGATCTCCTATGTCAGTCATAAATGAGGAAACTTTCAACGAATGTAACAAAGAGAATACCTATCCTACGTTACCATTAGGCAAAACGAAAGTAAAAGGAGCAGTATCTGGTAAAGGAGTAGATGTTAAATTACAGACACATTTATCATTTTGTATTGCAGGTCATACATTTCACTCAAATTTTTGGATTGTTCCCTTATTGACGACAGACGTTATTTTAGGTACGAATTTTCTGGTACAACACGACGCAATTATTGACTTTCAAAACTCCTATTTAATGCTGAAGGATGAAAATGTACAACTGGGTTTAGAATTTCAGCACTTTTTATCTGCAGAAGAACAAACAATTAATCGTACAGAGGTCATTTCCGCATCACCTAACATAGACTGTCATTCCACATTGTTCACAGATACGTACGTACACAACTATAATACTCCAGACGAAGCCGACTATGACGTTATACAGATGATTCCTGATAAAGTTACACAGAGCAGTGCAAATACAGACGACGAACGCACACAACTACGCAAAATTCTTTTACAGCAAGCTCCAGTTTTTGACAACGTTCCTGGTACTATGTCCGGTTTTATGTATGAATTTCAAGTTAAACAGCACGACACATTTAAAGCCAAACATTATCCCAATCCGTATATTCACAGAGAACAAGTTAAGAAAGAATTGCAAGCTATGGTTGACCAAGGAATTATTGAACCGGCAGTTAGTCCGTACATAAACCCGCTCCATATTGTTAAGAAAAAGGATGGTTCACTTCGCCTCGTACTTGATTCGCGTCACATCAACGACATTATTATTAATGAAACGGATCGCCCACAGACACTAGAAGAACTTCTACAGAAATTTCATGGTACTGCTATTTATTCCACATTAGATTTGAAATCGGGATTTTGGCAAATTCAACTCCATCCGGACTGCAGAAAGTACACGGCTTTTCTTTGTTTTGGTGACTGTTATCAATTTTGTAAATTACCGTTCGGTTTAACTATTTCTTCAGCAGCATTTATTCGTGGTTTGAATACAATACTTCCGACAGAACTTAAAGACAGAATCACAACGTATGTAGACGACATATTTGCAGAAGCTAACTGGTCTGAACACAATCTGGTTCTTGAACAACTGTTACGAACTTTTCGTGCACAAGGACTCACAGTTAATCTCAGTAAATCGCACTTTGGTAAAACTTCTATTAAATTTCTTGGACATGTAATTTCAACAGAGGGCATTGCGCCTGACCCGGAAAAACTTCAAGCTTTACGTGACGTTACTGTTCCTACGACGAAGAAACAACTACGCAGTTTTTTGGGTTGAATTAACTTTTTTCGTAAATTTATTCATTACTCTGCTTTAGACACCCCTAGATTATGTCAATTGACAGGTAAAAACACTATTTAGTCCTGGGATAAGCAAGCACATTCTGAATTGATGAACCTGAAACATGCTTTGTTGAATGCACCACTTTTATCGCACCCAGATCTTACTAGAAATTTTTCCATTGCCACTGACAGTTCTAACACCGCTTTAGGCGTACACATTTTTCAGGAAATTGAAGAAGATGGCACTACAGTAATTAAAAACATCGCCTTTGCGAGTCGCATTCTGTCACCTGCTGAACGCAATTATTCTGCTACAGAACTTGAAACATTATGTGTTGTATGGGCATTTACGAGATTTCGGCATTTCCTTTATGGAAGACATACGACCGTTTACACAGACCATAGAGCGATACAGTTTTTACTTTCCGCTAAATTTACACACGACAGATCAAGCAGATGGAAACTTTATTTAAAGAATTTAATTTTACAATTGTTCACATTCCCGGTACACAAAATATTGTAGCAGACGCATTATCCCGTTCTCTCAGCAACAATCAGCAAGACATCGCAACCAACTTCTGCAAAGCAAATTTCAGCGTCATGTACATTCAACAAGTTGCATTTGAAAATTTCATTTCGGCGTCATTACAAGACATAGCACAAGAGCAGAGTAAAGACAACGTGTGGAAAGAGATTAAACACCTTTGGCAAGATAAGAATAATGTTACCAATAGAAACCATTACACTGTACGCAATGACATTCTGTTTCGCCGCTCTCACCCTGACAGCAACAATTGGTTCTTATGCATTCCTGACGAGCTTGTTAACAAATTAATCCGGTATACTCATTTAAGTTACGCTCATTACGGAGCCAGAAAATGTTTTCTTATACTGAGACAGAACTGTTATTTTACCAACATGGGGAAACGTATTCGACGAGTTTTAGCGTCATGTAAAATCTGCCAGAAAGCTAAGTCAGATACGACTTCACATATTCCTCCATTACATCCCATTGTACCTGTTAAATTGAGACACATGGCCGCTGTAGACATTTTTGGTCCGATTCCCAGAACTAATAGAGGTTTTTGCTACATCTTTGTTGCTGTTGAACTCACTTCAAAATTAGTTACCTTCACTCCGTTACGCAAAGCTACTGCTAAAACTGTTTCGAAAGCATTTGTAAAACATTTTCTATTTCATGTAGGGCATGTATTGAAAGTAATTTCCGACAATGGATCACAGTTTCGATCTGCTATATGGAAACGTATGTTACGAGCTAGAAACATTTCTCCGATCTATATTTCCAGGTACCATGCTTCTTCGAACCCTTGTGAACGATTAATGAAAGAAATTAGTAAACTGTGTAGGATATACTGCCATAAAAAATATATTGATTGGGACACACACACACTCTCATTCCAGGATGTAATTAATTCCATACCAAATGAATCTACTACGCTATCTCCGTCTGTTATACTGAAAAATGTTGAACGACCTAACAAAATTAAAGAATTAGTAACCTTTCCTACATCTCGTCGACTACGACACCATGAAATAATTGACATTGCGCTGAACAACATCAAACGTGCCGCAGAGCGCTGGAAAAGACAGCAAAAACAGGTTTGTACACGCCGTGACTTTCACATTGGACAGAAGATATTAGTACGCACACATTATTTATCTAACAAAGGAAAAAGTAGATGTAGTAAATTTGAGCTTCTATACGCAGGTCCATATCGAATTCGCAGCATTCCTCACCCCAATGTAGTACACGTCGAAACTCTGAGAACCAGAAAAACCAAAGGCAATCACAATATCTCCGACATCAAACCCTTTACTGAATGAACATACTTTATCATTTATCACACTGTAATGCCATTTTCTGATTTTCTTTTATGACCACTTATGCAATTACATTCACATGAACACTTACTGATGATTATCGTATTTTTTTTGGCACGGTAAGGTTAGCAGGTCACTCTTTTTGTCGTTACAAATCAGACTGTGCACATTTTCCATTTTTCATGTATGTATGATTGTTTTCCATTTTTGTTTGTATGCACTGTGAAATATTTGAGATGTTACAAACACCAGTTAACTTTGACATTTTGCCTTATGATATCTCAACATCGTGACTATTTTACATTTTTTTTTTTTTTTTTTTTTTTTTTTTTTGCTGCTACATTGTGATACTCTGTGTACATTTTTGCACCTGCACACTGTCTATGTTTTTGACATATTACGTTTTCTGTCATGCTATGCTGTATGCTTAATTATATCACTAGAAACCAGTTTTTATTTAATGGGTATATGATTTAAATGCAAGACATTAATCATTGTTTATCATTTTCAGAAAGAAATAACGTGTAAAAGAAATAAATTAAACAGAAATGGGAATTTCACCTTCGCAATGAACGAAAGAAAATGAAATACCTGGTCACGAAGAGTAAATGGATCAGAATTAACAAGCATTAACAAGAATATACTATACACGTCTATGATAGCAGTCTTAAGTAATTTTTTCTTTCAGAATACGAGGCGACTGATGCAGACTGTCAGAGAGAACTACACATCTTAGTTTTAGTGATGAAATATGCTAGAAGTAAGGAACTTTATACTATGAATAGTTGTATGATGAAGTGTCTTTTTCCAGATGATAATGAATGATGATGCAGAATATGCTGATATAGATAATGAAGTTTTTCTTTACAGATGATGATAATAATGGAGTTATGATGATATGGATAATGAAGTTTTCTTTGCAGATGAGGATAATGTTGAAGTTTATGTATTTATGCTATGTAGTTATTTAAGTATTTGTTGCAGTTCATTTTGACATTATGTCTTATGTCGCATGGTATGATGACTGAAGATTTTGGAAAGGACAGCTAGACAACATATATATTTAACACACATTTCATTACCTGTTAATTCGAAGTTCACTACTTTTCAGCATAATATGCGTTTCTTCTTTCAGCTTAATAATCCATTTTGTATTTTTGCAGGAGAAATTAGTCATGAAATTAATGTGCTATATGCAGTTGGTCATTAAACCTGTGTCATTTATGAATGTGATCACATATACTCTATTTGTTTCATAACCTTGCTACAGCTGACTTATGACGAATGACGTTACCCATCTTCATTTGCAGCAATAAGTCAAAAGCAAATATTGTTATGCCCCAGCAATTAATTATCGATCCCAACGCAATGCATTGCTAGCACAAAAAAATGTATTACCAGTCCCAAATAATACAACCAATTTAAAGGAGTTATGAGTAATACTGAGTGATGTATTCTAATCACAGACTTTGAGTAATAGTTACAGAGTGTTACATTTTAATTATGTCTTATGTCACTTGAATGATGAGTTCTGAGTAATAGTGAATGATATTTTGTAATAATGCATGCATGCTCTACACTCATTAACTCCTGTTTTGATTGATGACTTCTGATGATTTGTAACTGGCCAATGTGTGCCAATAACTATTTTTAAATATGTCGTATGTCACTTGAATGATGAAAAATGTTTTGTAATATTCAATATTTGCTGGCCAATGAATGCCACTGTTTAAATTTATAATATGTCACTCTCATGCTATATATATGAATACCAGTAGCTTGATGCTACACTCTTTAACTCCTGTTTTGAATGATGACTTCTGATGATTTGTAACTGGCCAATGAGTGCCAATAGTTATTTTAAAATATGTCATATGTCACTTGAATGATGAAAATGTTTTGTAATACTCAATACTTGCTGGCCAACGAATGCCACTGTTTCTTATATTTTAAATTTGTATTATGTCACTTTTATGCTATATATATAATTACTAGTAGCTTGATGCTACACTCATTAGCTCCTGTTTTGAATGATGACTTCTGATGGTTTGTAACTGGTCAATGAGTGCCAATGTTCTCTGTAAATAGATAACTTATCAACATTATTCTGTAATACTTCATACATGCCACAGAAATGGTCAGTAACTGGGCGATGAGTGACTCCAATTAATCAAATCAGTTGATAGACTAGTAATTATCAATAATGACTGGCATAAGACTTAATGTCCTTCACCTTCTGATCTAATTACCAGAAATTACTGAAATATCCGTTTGTCCTGTCTATCCTCATGCTCATGGAGCACTATATTTGGTTTTTGCACTAATTCTACGTTGGTGTACCTTACAAGAACGTGGTGTTGACACGACATGCTGTCCACCACCTTGAGCGATGGAGATGTTATTATGGTCCCACTGTTTGGTGTACCTAATGTACTACCAAAATGATGACATGGAATATTACTACGACATTTCAGTGTCTTGGCTACACTGATTAATACTTCAGGGAAAAGAACTTCAGATTGTCTCACTTGGTGTTGTGCTTCTGTAGAAAGATATGCACTTTCAGTGCAGCTGCGTGCAACCTAATGTGCGACAACCATGATGCAATCCTTCCCTTTCCTATCCTAGTTCTTGTAAAATAGTAAAAAAAAAATTACAGTGCGTGTGCACTTTATGTCATTTGTTAATATGATTTGTACTCATAGTGTATCCTTTTTGTGATTTCCTGATATTCTGCACTACAGTGCGTGTGCACTTTATGTAATTGTTAATATGATTTGTACTCATTGTGTATACTTTTTGTGACTTCCTGATATTCTGCACTACAGTGCGTGTGCACTTTTGCCATTTGTTAATATGTTTTGTACTCATTGTGTATACATTTTGTCATTGCTTGATATGTTCTGTACTCAGTGCATGTGCACTGTATTTTATTTCATGTTCTGCACTTATATATATGTATATATTCTGTGATTGTAAACTTAGTTAATTAGGAAAAATTCCAATTGACTCACCATTGCTGCCAAATTTTTGCCCCCCCCCCCCCCCCAAGTGGAGGGTTATGTAAGAGGTATGCTCTATATGCGCTGCCTGCACTAGGCAAGGCATAGGAGAGTCTCTGACCAGAGAGCAGTATGTAGTTACTTGTTGCTTGTCGGTAGTCGGCATTAGTCTTCAGTAGTCGGCGGTAGTCTGCGCGTGTCTGCGCGTGTCGGCAGTCTGCTCTGGTCGGCACTCTGGAGGATGAGTATTATTGTAGAAGGTAAAGAAGCAGCCTTGCGCATATCTAGTAATGTATGTTAACTGTCATCCAATTTCTTTAAAAAAATGCCCCAATAATAATTTTTATAATATAAAGTAATTTTTTTTAAAAAAAAGCATTCATTTCAATTTAAAGATTTTATTCAATGGATTATCTTTCCTTTCATGAATCACAAAGCATAGGCCAGCACTGCACGGAGCTGTGCCGAAAATTTTTTGTGTAAGAGCAGATACATTCGCAGTTTTTATTGAGGTAAGAATTTTTCCTTTTCTTATTCAGAATACAGGGCCGAGACGCAGCGCTGCTGTCGTCATTAAATTTACCAGGTTACTGAATTTTTTTATTATTTTGGTGTTTCGGAACTTTTCTGTTTCGAACTTAACGTGAAATGAGAAAAGAATTTTGTGGAACATTAAATGTGAATGCATTTCTGCAAAGAGATTATAAATGGGAGCCAATTTTGTTCAGAGGTTACAATATTTAAAATTCATTTAATTATTATTTCCGTGGGGAGGTTACACAAAAATTCATTTTTTTATTATTATTTCTGTGGGGAGTTTACACTTGGTTCATATTCTAATTTTAAATATTTCTGTGGGGACGTTACAAAAGGTTTTCCAATCCTTCGTGAAGTACGAGAGTCGTGTGGGTAAGTGTATCGTCGCTTACGTGTAGGTGACTGTAGTGGTGTGTATGTAATGTAGAGTCATGTTCATGTTGGAGATGCTGAGACAATGAAGAGGGTGATTCCTGGTTCTGGCACATAGGCTACTCTCACAAACAGCACCGAGGGGACTGCCGAGCTTAGAATCCTCATCCGATGGACGGATCAACATAAAAAATGTCACATGCCATCGTTTCATGTAACACTGCGGCGAGGTTTGGAATTTAATCCACGATTTTGGGGCAAAAATTGGTGATCAGGGACTTACGCCACTACTCCTCCCTCTTTCTGCCGTAATGGCAAAAATGAAATTGTCACCGGCGTATCCGGTCCGTAACCCATCCAAGTATTGGCTATTCTCGACACTACTTAACTTCAGTGATGTTACGGGAAATAGTGTATCCAACTCGGCACGGTCGTTGACAACTTGTCCAGTTGGAAAACACACACCAAACTTCAGAAGAAACAGTTCATACTTGGACGTTGTCATAGGAATTTATTCAGGATTATCATATTTTCACAACCGCAGGGAATGTTCACACGTTCACTTCTCACACAAGAACACGTGGTAGTCGTCACTAACCACGCACTAAGTCATGGTATCTAGATTCGTTTATAGCAATTACTTTTTCCACTCCTTGTTTACAATCAAATTAACAAGTCAACTTTTATATTATTGTAGCTATCGGCAAACTGTTCCGATATGAGAAACAGTACTTTATTAATTCTGTCCAAGAAAAATGGAAACCAAGTTAAATTGTTTTGAAGATTTTTCTTGTTGTAGACTGATGTGTTTTTACCTCATCTAAGACAAACTTTTTTTTATGTTTACATCTGTCAAGCCATTTGTTTAATATAGCACTCCAGCAATATACTTCAGGCCGAGTATTAATTTTGTAAACACATACACGGAACAAAGATTCATATCACTATAATTATTATTACCTTTTGGCAACACAAATAATCAGAATAGGAACCAAATATGTCGTAGTCATACTCATGCCATTAATTTAATTAGGACTCAGTCAGGCGGTATCGTGCCTTCCCATTTTGTTTGCCCTAATATACAACTGTAAGGACTCGTTTACTCGCTACAGTGGACTATTGCGGTAGCTGAATTTGAAAATGCCCAAGTTATGTGATGAAAGAGTTTTGCATTGTTGGATGCTTTTACTATAAAGTTTCGGAAGTGTGATGATGTTTGGTTTGTGCGGTGCTCAGCTGCGCAGTCATCAGCGCCCCTACAAATTCCCAATCCGCACACAGTCGGATATAGCCACTTTCAAGAATGATGATCGAATGATGAGGACAACACAAACACCCAGTCCCTGGGCAGAGAAAATCCCCAACCCGGCCGGGAATTGAAACTGGGACCCCGTGATCTAGAGGTAGCAACGCTAGCCATTAGTCCTCGAGCTGCGTAGGAAGGGTGATGATGAGATGATGTGCTATTACTGTCACATACCATTAAACGATATTGTTTTATTTTCGGTGGATATTTCTAATTCGTGTAGCGCGTTGGTGTAATGTGTCTGAGGTGAGAAAGCAGCGCCTGCCACGCTGGGTGGTTTGCCACCGGAAGCATCCCTAAAGCCTCTTCTGTCGGCAGAAAGACCGTCGTTGAATGTCATTGGCGTGAACATGGCCCACTTCGTAGAGAACAGGCAGTTTGCAGAACTTTGGCAACAACAAGGTCAGCTGCTACTGAAAGCGAGGCTGGCGAATTCACCCCCAGGGCAGCGTATGCCACAGCTGCCCTACAGTCCCCACAGAATGAGAGCGACATTCTTTCTTTTCTACGTGCCTTCAAGAAACAGGTCCCATGGCGTCACCTTGCCAGTGTGGGAGAATCAGTTGCGTCCGCTCAAAAAAATTCGTTTATCCAGTGGTACTGAATGGACAGAGTAATTAGTGCATAAGGCTGACCAATGATGAAGCCGCGGTTCTCGTCAAGTGCTAACTTCTGGTTAAGAAACGTTCATCCTCTATGCAAACTTAGGGACGTTACGTGTCCCATGCATTTTCATGGATTTAGCAACTGTTCTCTCCCGTCACACTGGCAACAGCAAGAGCAAAGAATTGAGGGTCGTGAGCTTGGATCTTGGGCACTCTCTTCCTGTCCGTCGATGGGACGCCATTATATGTAGGCGACATTTGGTGCTGGTTAGCACGTGCTAGCTGTTTAAGTACATGTACGTAGCGTAGTTGCCAACACCATCCACATTCTTCACAACTCGCTACTACCTATTTCCTTTTCGTTCCAAGTTCTGTTGCTCATCATAGATATATATTTGTGGTTTCTTCATGTAGTATTTAACTCGATTACGCGAAATGCCCAGATAAGCAGAACTTGTGTGTTAGCTCCATACAAATTTTCACAGTTTTTGGATACCCTCCCATGCCGTCACCAATCATGTTAGTGTCCTTTATTAATATATTTAACTAAACTTTTCCCTATTATTCTCATTGCGATTCATTACAGTTATTAGAGGAAATAAATAGCGTGTATGTACGTAGTGGCTATTCTTTCGGACATGTCCGATTCTTGAACTATTCCGATAACTTGTGCTCATCTTGTTTCAGTTCGATTTTAGGTATTATGTTATCAAAGCAATGAGCAGTCCATTCACTTGTGTTGCATGAGTAATTTCTCCTGATACTCAGTCTCGAAGTTCAGTGAACTGTTGTCATGGTTGTCAAGGTTTTGCACAGGAACCAGGAGACAAAACCTGAAGGCTCGGTTCCCGAAGGAGCGAGGCATATTTTGCTGCAAGCCTGCAGCTGGTTAAAATCAATTAAGACACATTCCCTGTGGAACACAGGATGCCCGAGAAGCGGGTCAAGACAGATGCGGGACAAAAGTTATGCAAGGACGGCCGGTAGCGGGCGTGGATGACAAAAGATGAGGGTGGTTACCTCGTGTTGTTGCCAGGCGGGGTGAAATGTGAGTCAATTTGATGCAATAGAAAGGCAAAGACACGAAGGTGCAGATGTCCTAGTTATTTCACGCTATGGCGTAAGTGACCTCACCCGATACAGTATAAAAAAAGCCTGTACTGAGAAAGTATAAAAAACCGTACGTTCTACTCAACGCGACTGCAATCTGGGATACACCAACCACAGAGAGATCTACGGTGGTACACAAAGCGACATGATTATACAAGCAAGCAACACGACACTTGGCCTCCACTATCGACGGACCTACAGCTCGTTCTAAGTATAGTGCTGTGGGCTTAGTGCCTACCAGCAGGTGGGGCACCTGGGGCCTACTTCCAGCCGCTACCAGGCTTCTTCCTTGGAGGTGGGCTGTTTCACAAAGGCTCCGCAGGTTCAGGTGTACTGTCGCTTTATATCTCTGCTGAAAGTGTGGGGGCTCCAGTTGAGGGTTGTATTCCTCTGCAAGGACCACAGTAGAGTTGCACGGTTTCCGATGCTTCCTGTCCTGAGCTGCAAAGATACCCCGGATGGAACTCACACTACCACAAGCGCCGGATATCAGCGTTCCTGCTGCGATCACCGGACAGTGGTGCCTTCTCACTCGCTGCCTTGAGCACAAATCCCGGCTTGTCTTGCCACTACAATGTGTCCCTACAAGTGTTTCAGCTTGTTCTTCGGTATGATGTGTGACTAGTAATAATATTTCTCTGAGCAATCACTGACAAGCCACCACCTAAACTCACAGGTGCCACTCTAGAGAGCATCCACGCTGGGACTCCATACATTGAATGCTTTCCCGTGAGACTCACTCCTTTTCCTTAAATATTCATTTTTGTATGAAATTCTATAACATAATCACAACCAGTGGTTGTGTAAAAAGGATCGTAATCATCACCATGTCAACACATTTTACACGCCATCATGTTTTGTGGAAGCAAATGTATAGCATACTCGTACAAACAAACACCATCTGGATCGTAACTTTTTATTACCGTCCACCGATTATCTTTACCTGTAGATCAACACAGTGCAATTTGCCGTCAGCAAAGTGCAGTTAATCATCAGCGAGTTTTAGACAACTTTGATAAACTGCAGTTCGTGACGCCAGACCTGAAGACGGTCTGGAGTTCAAATTGAAACTGATAGCCGGTAACAAAAAGTTGTAATCCAGATGGTGCTTTTTTTTCATTGTAATAGGACTGCGTCAGCTGTGACAGTATAAGTGCCTGCAGTGCAGTCTACTGACCCCTGTGTAGCTGGCGCGGCTTACGCTCTGGTGAGTGTATGGCGGGGCGGCCGGCCACTCACCGGTGACGGCGAGCCGGTGCTGGGCGGCGCGCCCGGGCAGCGGCCGGTGCGACCTGGCGTCGCGCCGCTCGCAGCGCCACAGGCCGGCGTCCTCGAGGCGCACGCTGCTGATGCGCAGCTGGCCCGCCTCTAGCGTCGCGTAGCGGTGCCCGCCGTCGCCGCCGCCCCCGCCGCCCCCGATGCCGCGCCACGGGCCGCCCCCGCTGGGCCGGTGGCGCCAGTGCGGGGTGCCCGGCGGCGGCGCGCACTCCAGCACGGCCTCCTGGTGCAGCCGCACCGACACCTCGCTGCTCACCTCCGCCTCCTCCTCCTCCTCCTCGGGGGCCGCGGGGGCGGGGCCGGCCGGGGGCGGCAGCGGCTGCTCCACCGAGCCGTCGTCCGCCGTCGGCGCCGTCGTCACGTCTGCAACAGCCAGACGCCACCTGTTGCCCGCTTACCTGCCTCACGATTACAGCCAGACTGAAGCGGTAGAGTTCTCGAGCTTACGCGCTTGTACGTAGGCCCTTCAGAAAGTAAAATACACGCGTCATCCGAAGTTTCGGACACCGTGCGACAAGTGTGGCAAGAGACAGTACTTGGCTTTCCTGCGGACCCAGTTCTGGTGCGGTACTCATAACAGGTGAACCATGATGTGGCAGTCAAATGGCATGGCAGCTGGAAACGTACTGCAGACTTGAAGTACGTGGTTCAGTGCCATTATTCTGTGCAAAACGTGAAAACTGCACAGAGATTCACCGTGAGATTCTGACAGTACATGGACCAAATGGAGCGTTGCATCGAGCTATAGTGAAATGGCCAATTGCTTGATCTGTTACCCACCAACTGCGGTGATGCCGATGGGGAGTCGAGATCCTGCACAGTGCGATTTCCATATTTTCTTCAAGCTGAAGAAATATCTGGGGAGGAAAGAGAATTTACAAGTATGAGGACGTGAATGCTGCGGTTCTCCAACGGCTCCGTGATCGAGGAGAGAATTTCTGTTGTCGAGGAACTGAACAGCCGGTAGAAAGTTCCGACCGTTATTTATACAGACTTGATGACTGTGTTGAAAAATAGTGTGTCGTCTTTGTGTCACTTTGAAGTGAACTGAACCTTTCAATAAAAGTTGTTTGGACTGCCATAATAGTGCGTAATTTACTTTCTGAAGTCCTCTGGTTCAAAAATGTTCAAACGTGTGTGAATTCCTAAGGGACCAAACTACTGACGTCATCGGTCCCTAGACTTACACAGTACTTAAACTAACTTATGCTAATAACAATCCACACCCATCTCCGAGGGAGGAATCGAACCTCCAGCGGGAATGGCCGCGCAATCCGTAACATGGCGCCTCTAACCACGCGGCCACTCTGAACTCCTAGTCTCTTGCTGTAAGAGAATACTCGTTAAGGGTGCACTCAGTTTAGCCTTTCGCGCAGCACAGCACACGAAAGAGTCAGAGAGTATTCACTATATAGAAACATCGTAGGATTTTAGAAACATCGTATAGTAGATCTTAAAGCCAAAATGTCAGGTTCAAATGGCTCTGAGCACTATGGGACTTAACTACTGTGGTCATAAGTCCCATAGAACTTAGAACTAATTAAACCTAACCAACCTAAGGACATCACACACATCCATGCCCGAGGCAGGATTCGAACCTGCGACCGTAGCGGTCACGTGGTTCCAGACTGTAGCGCCTATAACCGCACGGTCACTCCGACCGGCCAAAATGTCAGGCCCCGACTTTGACAAAAGAAGACTACTTGTTGCAGCTGTCAGTAACGGTACAGTTTTTGAAACGAATTGTTTTCTGGACCTGTCTCTTAACTGCACCTGTGGAACTGCCTTGCGACTAGCCATACATGACCAAGGGTCGAGTAAGGGGGCAGACATTATCTTTGAACGATCTACGGAAGTAACATTTGCCGTTTTTGTAGCTAAGCGTAGACTGGGGCACGTCATTGTTCATTCAGGTCATGCTTTCGTTGTGTTCAGTAGCATGTGCCCTTCGTCTGTGGCAAAAACGATATTTTGAATTATGTAAATATATCTTCCGTGATCATATCTAAGATTAATTATGATACAGATGAATATAAGTAGTTGTATGAAGAAAAACCTTCAATTGTCTATTATTTTCACACGGTCTGTGACAGCATTGAAGATAATTACGAAATGATACGGCAGTTCAGGAATGGCGTTTCGGCTACAGGCATTGTCAGGGTATCTTGATACTTAAGTTTTGATTTTATAACACGTAAGTTGTTAAGGAGCACTCTACATAAACGGAGAAATATTCAGTTTCATGTTGAATGTGGAAAAAGCCGTAAGAATTACCTTGTATGTGAATCATTATGTCGTATGTCAGTTTACGAGAGCGGAGCCGCTACTTCATAATCAAGCAGCTCCTCAGTTTGCGTTACAAGAGCTAAGTGCACCCCGCTTGCCGACAGCGCTCGGGAGATCTGATGGTCACCCGTCCTAGCACAGCCCGACAGTGCTTAACTTCGGTGATCTGATGGGAGCCGGTGTTGCCCCTACAGCGAGGCTGTTGGCTGTAACACGTACGTATCTAGTTATTTTTATTGGTGACTTAGGACGGTGTACTGCCATCGATATTTACTTCATTCGCAAACAAATAACTATACCTATCATAACTAGCTTTAATTGGCCAGTACCTCTAACTGCATGTGGCGAGAGCAAGCCACTCATGCTTATTTTCCCCTGGGGAGCAGGTCATGTGTTGGAGTGAGACGGTGTGGATGCTGAACGGTTAGTCTCTACTGAGATGCGTAGTCCAGTTACCGGCGCTGCTAACGACAGTGCACAAGACGTCAGGCCATAAAATTTGTGAAATGATTGTGGGAAGACTGTTCGCCATATAGAAAGGAAACCAACACACCGATGACTCTACACAATAAGGTACCCCATATATAAAAATATGTGCACTTATAAACATTATATCCTATATAAAGGTAAAGTTATTTTACGGAATTCAAGAAAAGCATTTGATGCACTACTTCCTTATAATTCTTAGCTCTCTTTCTTCCAAGTAAGTTTTCTCATACTTTCTTGAAACACTGCCATGCTCGCGCTTCTGCGTCAGTCACGCATGATTAAAAATTTTGATCTAGCTGAAGTTCTCTGATTTGAGGGCACACAGATACAACTTTAATATCTGCTGCTCGAAGACGAGGAAATTTTCTTCTCAGATATGCAGATTCTCAGCCAGCTTCATGCATCACCTTTGCATACTGTTTAATTAAACAGTGTCGGTTGTGAATAAATGGAAGAAAGACATCTTCAAAAACTACTGCCAGACTATGACGATATCACTCTCTTCGCCCTGTTTCCAGTTTCGTTCAGGTAATTTCTTATTGTGTGTGTGTGTGTGTGTGTGTGTGTGTGTGTGTGTGTATAAAATGCATGTTTGACTCAACAGCTGTTTTTATTTTAAACCCAAATTCTACCGGTTTCGGTCTTGGATCTTCTTCAAGAATGAAGGGTTAAAATGGTTTACGCCACCATACTGCACTAGTCATTACTTAAAATGTGTAGTACCTGCCATGAATTTAAATATATGACACAGGACTTTAAAAGCAAACACCCGAATACTAAATGTATACAGAGGGCATGCACCATACATTTTAAGTTACGACCAGTGCAGTATGGTGGATTAAACCATTTTAACCCTTCATCCGTGAAGATGATCCAAGACCGAAACCGGTAGAATTTGGGTTTAAAATAAAAACAGCTGACGGTTCAAATACGCATTTTATAACATCTTGGGTGTTCTGCCGGATATCAGCGTCGTACTTGCACGATATTTCGGTCAAGTAGCTCGTGACCTTCATCAGGTGCGACCTGCGACTGCTCCTCGAGTGGACCTGGTCCAGTATTTATGCCTATGGCCTTCCCCCTCCACCAACGGCTGCCGGCGCTTCCTCTGTGGTCCGCGCCCATTCCCTGCGACCTGCTGGTCAAACGGAAGAACCAGAGACATGGAGATAGAAAACGAGCCCCTGACGGACTGCCAGGCGCACCAGACCGAAGATGGAACACCCAGAAGTGGGACTGGTGGGCGCGGACCGCAGAGGGAACATCCAGAGCCGCAGCGGACGAAAAACGGAGCGGCAACGCTCCAACAGGTCGTGGTGAGCGGGCGCGGACCGCAGGGGGAACGCTTGGTACCCCAGACCGTAGATGAAACCCCCAGGAGGGGGTTTGGTGGGCACGGACCGCAGAGGGAACACCTAGAACCGTAGCGGACGGAAAACGGAGCAGCCACGCTCCAGCTGGTCACAGGGAATGGGCGCGGACCACAGAGGAAGCGCCGGCAGCCGTTGGTGGAGGGGGAAGGCCATAGGCATAAATACTGGACCAGGTCCACTCGAGGAGCAGTGTCAGGTCGCACCTGATGAAGGTCACGAGCTACGTGACCGAAATATCGTGCAAGTACGACAATGATATCCGGCAGAACACCCGACAACGCAAGATGTCATTAGATCGCCGGGAAAGCCTGAGGAGTTACATGCATTTTATACATTACTTAACGGCTGTTGGCAGTCACTTTCCAAAATTATTTTCTGTATAATTGCCACAGTACCGTACTTCAGCCGGCGACCGTCCAGCCATCTTCAAGTGAGTGTCCGCATATATAAAGAGCCTCCACTCCTGTGGATTGCATCTGAAGCTGAGTGCTTTCATTAATAAAGCGGGAAAACAGCCAAAGTTGCATTTTTATTAAGCGTGCAACATCGCTGGAGAACGTCTCTTTCCTCTTGCTTGCGAAGTAGGAAACAAAAATAGTTTTTTTGTGAGTAAATTCGCTAATGTTAATACTTTGGTGCAGAAGATTATATTCCTGTCACCTCGAACCAAACAAGTCTGCCGATTCCTTTTTTACTAAGTCCTTCGTGACGCGCTAGCTCGCTTAAATCTACCTGTATTTATAAGTGTGGCCTTGAAGTACTGTGTGAATCCTGGCACAGTTATCGAACGCTGTCCATTCGAGTCTGCCTGCCAGAACGGAACTGACTATGTGCTAATTGTGTTGATATCACCCAGACCCACTACGTGTTCCAAAACTTCCTCCTTCCAGTTCAGCTTAAATCTACCTGTATTTATAAGTGTGGCCTTGAAGTACTGTGTGAATCCTGGCACAGTTATCGAACGCTGTCCATCCGAGTCTGCCTGCCAGAACGGAACTATGTGCTAGTTGTGTTGATATCACCCAGACCCACTACGTGTTCCAAAACTTCCTCCTTCCAGTTCAGCTCAGTCACATACGTATAAACACTGGACAAAGTGTTACTTTAGAGAATCGTATTTGATTTCCTAAGCAATTGCTGTTGGTCCTCAGTAGGAGCAAATGTCACTAGTGTACTACCAGGAATCGCTCGTACTAAACCAGCTGCCTAGCTCTGCCTGTAGAAACAATTCAATTTCGCTCGTGGATTAATTGCATTAAAATTGTGTGATGGCGAGTGAACTTTAAATGCCTGATTGTAAATCACAGGGATCTTAATCCTGAAGCGTAAACATATTGTAATTAATTTATGCCACTAATACACACAATGTAATACGGGCAGTGTCCTGAGAAAATAATGTACATCAGGGAGCTCGGCAAAATCAGTAAAATTAAAAAATGTGTCACTTTATATCTGTATAATTCGGTGGTACACAATTAAAGTTCCAATTCCAAACGATGTCGAGAGAGAACCAATGCTCAGAATATCGTCAAATCAGAACAGCATATTACTGTCGCAAGGGGAAACGTCATGGAACAAGAAAAAAAAATCAATGAAAAATTTTACTGATAGATGGCGCCGTAACACCAACAGGCACGCTGCACACGGTTGTTCTTCTGTTTGCATCTGAGACTCCCGACATGGCTGTCTTCATGAAGGATAGCGCGCTGCTAGTAAAGCTCTTTTACAAGAACTGTGACTGTACACCAGCGACTGGCAGGAATTTCCTACACTCAAGAGTATGAAAAGGCATTGGTCCGGTTTATGGTAAGGGTCTGGAGGAAATGATTACAAAATTCTTAATGACAGAAAGCAGTCGATCTGAAGTCAGTCGAAGACGTAACCACACAAATATGAGAGATCGAGCGGAGGTGTGCAAACATGTAGTGTACGGGAAATTGCCCGAACGTTGGACACGCCTGCGAGCACGGTGACTAAAATACTACGAAACACTCTGCAGAACTGCAGAATATGAACAACGAAAAATCCGCACGTACATCAACCGGTACCACTTCATTCTGTAAAGATGACTGTGGGTTGACAGTATAGTTTATCATAGGGCCGTATTTATTCTGAAGGTGAGTCCTACGCTGCGAGAGTCTCACGCACCGTGGTCATTCCAAACCTTCAACAGCGTGGACGTGTGGGTGGGATCATTTCTACGCAAGATGGCGCTCCTCCACGCACTGTACAGCCAGTGAAGCGGCGGCTGCAGAGGCATTTCGAAAATGCTAGAATTGTCAGCCGTCATTTCCTCACAGCCTGGCTGTCCAGATCACCTTATCTTAAACCGTGGGACTTCTGGCTGTGACGTTATCTGCAAGATGTGTTGAGTGTTCCTATTACGAACGTAGCTCAATTGAAGCCATGCGTTTCGAAACGCATTCTGAACGTGATCTACGAGATTTGTTGTGGAGCATGCTGTTTCTCGATTTCATCTTCAGGCAGAAAACGGTTTAAAGTATATTGAACGTGTCTTGCGTTAGTCTCACGAAAATTAGAAAACAAAGTCATTTCGCTTTTTGTGCGGTTTTTGGTCCCAGGACAATAAGAAACCGATGTCATTTTGCTTTTTGTGCTGTTTTTGGCCTCAGGATTATTAAAAACAGATTTTTCCTGTTCGATGTGGTACGTCTTTTCCGTGGTAGATGAGAATACCTAACTTATAGTGCCGCAACTGTTGACTGCCGTTCTTGTGCAGTGGTGCGCATTGAACAGTACAGCTCTGCAGTGCAAACCATTTGCGATTCATCTGTCGTTTGTAGCCGACCCCATTTACGTTAAGACGCTCACAGTGCTATCTATTGGTAAAATTTTCGTTAAATGTTTTTCTTCCACCAAGTCTCCCCTTGCGTGAGTAATGATACTTTCCGTGTTTGACTTCATTCTGAGCAGTGGTTTCTACAAAGTTTTGGAACTGGAACTACAATTATGGATACCTTGTAGCAGTAGTGGAACTCGGGGCGGAACGGGATACTTAATGTTTAACAATTTCTATAAAATAAGGGAACAGAAGGAAACATTTTTTAAAGTGAAAAAACACCTTGTAGTGTAAGCTAATGTACCTTATTTTAAAATCACTTAAAACAATACATTTTGCATTTTTTACAATTTTTCAAAGAAAGTCTTGCATATTTCCCGTTCCGCCCCACCGACGGGGCAGAAAGGGATGAGGGTATTTTTTGTTAAATTATTGCATAAACGTTGAATTTGAATTATGAGTATCGTATTAAACTATAAGAAAATGTTGTATAACAGGCAATTTAGCTTAAGGAATGTGTAATTTTAACAATTAAAAAATCATTCTTCAAAATAAGAAAATATTTTAATGTCATTCTGAAAATGTACAGTGCTTAATAACCACCAAACCACTAACTACCAGTCCTTTCGACAATAGTCACAAGTCAGTATTTCCTCTTCATCTTCGCTGTCTATGCCAGCACATGAATTGTGTGCCCACTCTGGCATGCAACCCAGCCCTCATTAGAAACGGAGTATAAGTCCCCACAGTAAAGACACACAGCATCCTCTCTCTCTGATTCTCTCTTCTCCATCATCTTCTTCCTTTTATTTTTCTTAAGGTCTTTGATGTCCTCTGTTTTGGTTTTTTTGGGTGTACAGTATGATATTTTTGCCTTAAGTTGCATTGCACCTGACGTCTCTGTCCTGACATTGTTTATGTTTGTGCACCCTCCTCCTTTCCGTGGGCCTACTTTACGTGCGACATCATTCTGCAGTTTCTTCTTACAAGGAGAGTCTGTTAATACGACGGTTTTCCCTCTTCGGCTTGTAGTCCGCCGAGTATTTAGACGGATTATTGGGATTGGAATGACAGCCTCGGGCGATATCAGGAAAGCTGAGTTGTTCGGCGAACATAGCTGGTTGGGAGAGTCTGGCATCCATCAACATCCAGGCTGGGTTTGCTTTCTGCTTGCATCAAAATATGACGGGGCAGAACGGGACACTATCCCATTCTGCCCCGTCCCGTTCCGCCCCAAGAGCACTTTTGACGTTAACAACTTTTATGGAGTGTAAAAACTGACGTATTTAAACGCATTAAATAACTAAAGTATAACAAATTCCATGCACTTTAAGAGAATGTGTCATTTTAGGGTATAAAATTAACAATTAATAGCTTACCTGGCCTTGAAATTCACCAAACGTTAGAACAACGCAAGCGGTAACGTTACAGACAACAATTCACTTAGATCTCGCACTTCAAACTAAATCAGAATGGCTGCCCTCACTTCCATTCGGAGAAATGGTTACATGCCCATACAACAAGTTGTAACTCTGTCCAGTCTAGAAAAGAGCAATTTCCCATTGTGCCCCGCCACCCCGTTCTGCCCCGAGTTCCCCTATATATGTTGCGTTCTTATTCTAAGTGTCAGAAAGGTCTTAATCATTCTACTAGCGTCGCAAGAGATGTTATTTATTTTTATAAGCAGTTCTGTATGCCCCCCAATTCGATTGGATCCTGCGGCTAATTCAGACTTCAGCCACCGCCATTTTTGTCGTGTCAAGAGTACATGTCAAAATTACTGCGTCTTCCTCCATATACTCAATATCTGGGACTTTTTCGTTACGAGACACGCTTTATCTATTCCTGGTAAGAAGATAGCGTTACCAAAGTTGCCTCGTGTATCCGTGGCTATTTGTGGCAAAGTGTGTTTACACATGCAACATCGACATGTCCTTCTGCAGCTCAGGGTCTCAGCTTTACGTCACTACTACGTCATTTACGGGGTGCTGTTAGTCTCATCTGCAAGACAAGTGGAATCTGGGGCTAGTGAAATGACGCGGGAGCGAGGGGAAATTTAGTGGCGCGAACTGACGGCGGAATACGCAACTAATTCAAGCTGATGAGACAAAGCAAACAATCGGGTTAAACGATTTCTTAGGCATCGATGCCAAATAGAGTGCTTTTATGGTTTTTATTCATTTCTAAAGTACGCTGCATTTCGTGGCATACACGTAATATCGCAGATATGTATATGTGATGCTTGATTCGTAAAAAGAGAGGTTTCGGCCCTGTGACATCCGAGAGGCTTCTTAAAACGTTGGGCTGACACTTATCTAAGCAGTTCAAAAGTGTAAATGCAGTGTTTGTTTTGCACCATTTCAACTGAAAGAAGGAAGAGTGGACTTAATGTCCAAGCGATATCAAGGTCGTTAGAGACGGAGACAAGGTCAGATAGTGTTAAGGATGGGGAAGGAAATTGGCCGTGCCCTTTCAAAGAAATCATTCCGGCATCTGCTTGGAGTGATTTATGGACGTCATGGAAAACCTGAATCTGGATGTCCGGACGCAGGTACAAACCCTCGTACTTCCGAACGCGTTTTCAGTGTGCTATCCACTACGCCACCAATACATATGTACAGTGAAACTTCCTGGCAGAATAAAACCGTGTGCCGGACCAAGACTCGAACTCGGGACCTTTGCCTTTCGCGGGCAAGTGCTTTACCAACTGAGCTACCCAAGCACGACTCACGCCCCGTCCTCACAGCTTTACTTCTGCCAGTACCTCGTCTCCTACATTCCAAACTTAACAAAAGCTCTCCTGCGAACCTTGCAGAACTAGCACTCCTGAAAGAAAGGATATTGCGGAGACATGGCTTAGCCACAGCCTGGGGGATGTTTCCAGAATGAGATTTCCACTCTGCAGCGGAGTGTGCGCTGATATGAAACTTCCTGGCAGATTAAAACTGTTTGCCATGTCTCCGCAATATCCTTTCTTTCAGGAGTGCTAGTTCTGCAAGGTGTGCAGGAGAGCTTCTGTTAAGTTTGGAAGGTAGGAGACGAGGTACTGGCAGAAGTAAAGCTGTGAGGACGGGGCGTGAGTCGTGCTTGGGTAGCTCAGTTGGTAGAGCACTTGCCCCCGAAAGGCAAAGTTCCCGAGTTCGAGTCTCGTTCCGGCACACAGTTTTAATCTGCCAGGAAGTTTCACATCAGCGCACACGCCGCTGCAGGATGTATTACGACGTCCGCCCCGAGCAGATGCAACGAACAGAAACGAACAAAATGAGATTAAAAAAAAAAAAAAAAAAGAGTGAAAATCGAATTCTGGAGACATATGTACAGTGTTTTTTTTCTTTTGTATGTGTTGACGTAAGCTACACAATACAGTACCGCACTGCTACGTGTACAGTGTGTGCATTAAAACACAAAAAAACTCAGAGCACTATTGAATCAATGATGTACTTAACTCACCGCAACATGCTATCAGTTCATTACCGTGTAATATCAGTGGGGCTGTGTAAGTAATTCTGACGTATTGTGTCAAACTGAAGCAATAAATTTAATTTTTCGACGCTAGGGAGGTCATTGTACACCAGAAGCGACTCTCATTGAATTATAGACAAAATTCAGCCGCATCTTCTGTGGGAAATTAGCTCTACATCATCGAAATTAGTTTCGTATAATACAATTAGGGTTTTATAGACAAAAAGTTGTTGAACCACAAGGAAGTGACTGTGGCGGAAAAAAAAAGAATTTCAAGCAGATTCGAAGATGAGACACTTGCACTTGTTTATTCAGATATAGTGATCGTTTACGATCTTGTACCTTTTCAGTTTAAGTGCACTGTATCTCAGCTTTACATCACTACTACGTGATTTACGGGGTGCTGTTACCCCCATCTGCATGACAAGAGGGATCTGGGGCTAGTGAACCGATGCGCGAACGAGGGGAAATTCAGGCGCGCGAACTGACGGCGGAATAGTCTGTCGTGCTGAGATGTTAATACCACGACATCAATATACATTGATCGTGAATGCGGTGTAGCTGCCTTGTCGAAGAACTCGTTACAAACTTACCTTCCATATTCTATTTTATATGATGTGTGCATAACGACTTTTATTGTTGTATCCTGTGCTGCAGCATCGGTTGGATTGTTAAGTCCTACATGAGGTTCCTGTTTGAAAATTAGTGAGACCCACATGAATACGTGTAATTCACTCTATTTTCAGTTCAGGTTATTCAGACACCCGTACTTAGGTAGCATAGTGGACTTTACGTTTGATATCTGAAATAATGTAACCTTTTCAGACCCTCCGGCTACGACTGTGTGCACTAATATTTAGTGTGTATTAGATGCACAGAAATATTTTCCCTCATGGAGATCACACGTACACGTCTGTAAATGTTCGTTCTTATCGTCATGTTCAAGTGTTTCCACCTGTTGGCTGTCACTGTGAAAATATCGTCAAGTGAATGTAGCAGTGTACAGCAGGTTGTGACCGCCAGAATTCACGGAAGTTGTTGGTTAGTTAGACAAAACTACATAATTTAATACTATTGTTCTTTGCATTGCAATTATTGTAATCTAAGTTTCTTTATTAAAACAGTGAATATTTAAAGAATGTTTATTTTAGTCCATAAAAAGAAGCAAAATTTTCAAAGTGGACACTGAAAACGGGTACACTCAATTTTATAAATCATGCATCTAAAATCAGTAAAAAAAAACACACATAAGAGCACTATAGCGTAAGGAAAATTTTCCTCCCTCGAGAAAAAATTCAGGACTCAAAGGGTTAATACTGCCTACTGCTTACCATCCCCATTACTGAAACCAAATTGAATTTTTCTAACATTAGCAAGATATAGACCGAGACTTGTTCCATTCATATGTAATGTTGTTATAGTCTGTCGTGATGAGATTTTAATACCACGGCATCAATATACATTGACCGAGAATGTGATGTAGCTGCCTCGTCGACGAACTCGTTACAAACTTACCTTCCATGATGAAAATAGCTCACTAATGCAAAGACTAACTTATCTTTGAATGTTCTTTACACGTAATGCTGAGTGAAACATTGACTGAATTACGTGGAAAAATATTTAGTTTACTTAATGTGGCACAACGTATTCATGTAAGGACTTACGGTTCTTCACATCTGTTGTCTCACGAAACTTATACTTGATGTAACTGAATTTACTGAGGTTATCAGTCCCCTTGAACTTAGAACTACTTAAACCTAAATAACTTAGAGACATCACATACATCCATGCCCGAGGCAGGAATCGAACTTGCGACCGTAGGGGTCGCGCAGTTCCAGACTGAAGCGCCTAGAACCGCTCGGCCACAATGGCCGGCAACTGAATTTACGAAAGATAAGAATTTGACGTAAATGTATAAAATTTGCGAAAATCTTGCAGTTATTATTGTACCTCAAGAATAAAAATTTTCAACGTAGACCACACCCACTAGAGTCACATAAACATGTGGTGTCCTCAGCACAGCGATACAAATACCAGTTCTTCGACGTCCCTTTAAAAATCACTTAAGAAGTATAACCCGCTTGGTGACTTAAATGCCGAATTGCTAACCCTATTGCGAAATTATTGCAGTTCATAGACAAAACGAAAACTGCCCCGCTGAATCTCAGTCGCAAGAGCCGCTCTGACACTTCATCCGATACTTGAACCATATAAATGTCGACAAGCCAACATGGCTCGCCCACATTAGTAATGCAAAAAATGTTGCCTTTCGTCGAGAATAGTTGTAAGAGAAGAGATCTTAAGATAATATCTCACACATAAAAACCGTTGCTGCTTATACTAATATGCTTGGTGTTACAAATGGGACATACGCCTTTCGAACAGATATATTTATTAAACAGTAAGAGACACATCTGTGAAAATTAGGATACATACTTACGATTCTCTCAAGTTTAGATTACAGACGTTCAATAAGTCCTCCACCTGCGACACGAAAAATATTACAACGAAACTCGAATTCTTCCCGTATTCTGGTAAGCCTGATATTATGGCATTGCACGTACGTTTCTTCACCTCTACTAGGTTCTGTGGTAGTGCTTGTTCGCAAACGTTGTCCCAGAAATGAAATGAACGTGTGGCACTGATGGCCGGGAGACCCCATTCGGGGAATGATGAGGACAACGCAGCACCCACTACACGAACGGAGAAAATCTCCAACCCGGACGGGAATTGAACCTGGGCCCGCTTCATGGAAGGCAAACACATTACCACTCAGCTAAGAATGCCGACAGCATCGTCCCCACATGAAGAAATCACAGGACGTCAAATATTGCGACCGTGCTAGCCAGCTGTTAAACCTAAGTCACCGGTTATTTGATGACCAAGCCAACGGTTCGGTCATTCAGAAGTTAACGTACTTTGCAACTGCACTGAGGGGATGCCCGGTCTTTCCGAAAAATGAAGTTGTCCTCGTTCAGCCTCGGAAACAACCATTTTTGTAGCGTAACAAGTTACTGCTCACCGTTAATCTGTTCCCATCAAAGAAGAATGGTCCGTATAGAGATGAGTGGGATATCGCACAAAACGCTCTGACTTTGGGTGACTGCCGTACATGTTAAAATGTGTTTATTTACTTACGGACTAGGGCGTGGAGTTGCTTCATCACGGCGCGTTGTGCGAAAGCGTCTTCACTGTCAATAGCACTCTGAAGCTCATCAGAAAATGCCACACGTTTGCCTTTTCATCATGACGTAGAGCCTGTGACAGCTGTAAATTGTACTGCTTCGTAACTAACCGACCTTTCAAACAAGCCAAATTGTTTTTTCAGACAATGGTAACTCCCAACTGGCGCGACAATTTGATTTTACAGGCCTACTCTGGAAAGCGGTTTGATTTTGTGTGACATTTTCGTCGGAAACACCAGAGTGGCCATGACTCATTCCTTTATTTACAAACTGTCGATACCATCTGCGAATGTCCCACTTATTTGGACAATCAGTTTGGTACATCAGTCTGAAACGCCTTTGTACTATATTGCTGGAATTACGCTTCACGAACTCGAGAACACAAAATATTTCTGCCGCAGAGTAGCCATTTTGCCACATGCGACGGTAACCAATCACACACAAGACAACGGACATCTATTGGCAATGAATACAAATCAGTCACTGTATTAGTTAATGCAGCAACCGAGCCGTGGCGTAGCGATCGATAGTTCTGGCAACATAAAACTTTGTTTCATCAACATCTACATCTACATATTCATCTTCTTTTTTGAACACCCTGTATATCTCTCTCTCTCTCCCTCCCTCCCTCCCTCTCTATCTGTCTGTCTCTCTCTCTCTCTCTCTCTATCTATCTATCTTTCTGTCTCTCTCAGGATGTATAAATGCAGTCACATTCAACAGCATTCATTTCACCCTTGTATACTACAGCCGCTTACAAAGCACGCAACGTCTACGCGCCAGAGTTTCTCACTGGCTAAGGCCGCTCACGCCTCAAACAATTACAGCAGATACACTACTGTAGCAGACATCGTAGCTGAAGTCGATCAATGGGTTCAGAGATAAGAACAGAGGGTGCTGTGAAACTTCCTGGCAGATTAAAACTGTGTGCCCGACCGAGACTCGAAATCGGGACCTTTGCCTCTCGCGGGCAACTGAGCTACCGAAGCACGACTCACGCCCGGTACTCACAGCTTTACTTCTGCCAGTACCTCGTCTCCTACCTTCCAAACTTACCTTCGGTAGCTCAGTTGGTAGAGCACTTGCCCGCGAAAGGCAAAGGTCCCGAGTTCGAGTCTCGGTCGGGCACACAGTTTTAATCTGCCAGGAAGTTTCATATCAGCGCACACTCCGCTGCAGAGTGAAAATCTCATTCTGGAAACAGAGGTTGCTGCTATGGTCAGAGGGACATTTGGTATTCTTGAGCGCCTCCCTTGTCGCGCAAAGCAGCGAGCCCTCGCTATTGTCTTTGTTGTCGATTCGGGTTGCCGACCTTCGTGTGCTACTGCGATCTCTGGACGATACCGCAAAATGTTTCGAAGAGACTAACTTCACACATTCAGAAATTGCATTTCTTTACTTCTCACTAGTTTCGTTTATTAGTAGTTACCAGCTTAGAAATTATTTCGGCTTAACTGATATAATATTCAGTGAAAAATTGAATGATAGTGCGGCATTGTTGGCCGGGAGGCCCCATCCGCTGAAGTTCAGTCGCCAGGTGCGGCAATATTTCAGGCGACGACACATTGGGCGACTTGCGCATCGGTGATTGTAAGGACAACACGACACCCAGTCCACGAGCGGAGAAAATCTCCAACGCGGCCGGGAGTTGAACCCTGGCCCACTGCATGGTGGGCAAACACGATACCACTTAGCTAAGCAGGAGGGCACATTCAGTCTGCTAAATAAATTGTCTGTGATCAAACAGTTCCGCGGTAAATGTTCAACTAACTTCAGCAGTCACTATTATCACTGTTCCCTACACGCGTATTTAAAAAAAGAAGCCTGTCTCTCCTTAGTAACTCTTCACGCTTCACACTTTGCCTTGTATCCGCCTATCAAACTTTGTCTCGCTCACCAGGCAGGCCGTTCGGGCAGCAGCACCGCCAGGACCACTTGGGTTACAGGTTTTATCACGTAATTAGTTAAACTGACGGAGAACAGGGAGAAAGGAAAGTAAAGGTAAGAGATTATTAATATCAGCTGTATCAAGACTTTTTGCGGTATCATCAGAGACGCGTGAAAAGGTGTGCCGGACCAAAATTCGAACTCAGGATTGCCTGCATTGTAGGTAGCTGCGTTATTGTCTCCGCCACAGGGACACAGAGTTAGCGGCAACTGTGCGGTCTATCTTGGCACGTGTCTCGATCGACCGTCTCTCCCTCCTAGCGCAACCTATCTACAGTCCCTTTTCACGTCCTCCATGCATGCTACTTTTACATTCCTGCAGGAGGTCGGACGTAATTATGCGTTCGCGCTGTAAGTGTTGAATGCATTTATTGTCCATCGAGGCTAATCAGTTATTTGAATGTCTGGTGTCTGCTCTTTCTAACATGTCATTCATATAACAGAGATATTATCCTTGTATACACGGATCTCCAGATGTCAGATACTGAGATCGGTACAAAACGTTGTACGTAAATAAGGTATCAACTAAACAGCGGCTGAGTGCGTACTATGTGCTGTCGTTCAGTAGAACACGCAGAAAGAGTAACTAAAAGTAAGACCAGAACTACGGAACACAGGAAAGGCGTATCTGTGAGAGACAGTTTTGCAGATCTCGCATATATCACTCAGATTTTGCCTCTTTTCTTACGGAACGACAGGTATGTGACACTGTCAGCGTGTCAACGCGTGGGTGAGTTGGCAGAGCGTGTGACAGTCATGCCAAAGATCTCACGTTCAAACCCACCTGCAAACAATTTACTTTAACTCTTTACACGTTAAACTGTTATGTAGGAGAACATTTTCTTCACGCCTACAAGAAATTTTTTAGCAGACTGCTTTCGCTTCGTTAGTTGAAAGTAGCAAACCCACAGAATACATCTCTATAGATAGGTGCGGCGTTCTGTCGTACATAGGTGACACAACACACACCACTCCTGATGAAGCAGCTTGTGATTTCACAGAATAAACATAAACAGTAAAATAAAGAAAAAATTGCATCACACGAGTAGAAGTATTAATACTGGCACTCTCGTGCATAATACAGAGAAAAATTGTCACCATTGAGGTGTAAAATCAGGAAGGACCTTTTATATGACGACCTATAACGCTCTGCCAATTCCCGGCGGAAATTATGCATATTACTTGCTCACAGTTACCCTTTTCCTGTGCTCTGTAGTTCTGGTGTTACTTTTAACTAACGTTTCACCGGTTCTGCTGCACGAAGCACGTAGTACGAAATAAATCGGAGTTTTGGTTGATACTGCTATAGACATACAACATTTGGTACCGCTCTGAGTGCCTGACGTCTGGACGTTTGGGTGTGAGTTACATGTCGCATCCACAGAGTCTGACGGAGCAAAACTCGCCGACAGGCAGCCGGCCTGTCGCATCAGAGAGCGCTGTCAACAGGGTACTGTTTTGTAGTGACAGGTCATGTGACCTCGCAGCGCCACGCAGGTATCCACAAGAGCTAATTAGACCAAACCCGGACCGAGCGCAGTCATGTCGGCAGTACCAGCAGTTCAGTTCCAGCACTACCAGTTGGCAGCACTAACAGTTTCGTCTCAGCGCTCCGAGTCGACAGAAGCAGCCCGACTCGACACACAGCACGTCATCCGTCACACACTGGCAGTAGCGCCCCCATAACGTCCCACGTTTTCACGCCACTATCTATTACGATCCCCACCCCCCTCCCCCCCACCATGAACCATGGACCTTGCCGTTTGTGGGGAGGCTTCCGTGCCTAAACGATACAGATAGCCGTACCGTAGGTGCAACCACAACGGAGGGATATGTGTTGAGAGGCCAGACAAACGTGTGGTTCCTGAAGAGGGGCAGCAGCCTTTTCAGTAGTTGCAAGGGCAACAGTCTGGATGATTGACTGACCTGGCGTTGTACCACTAACCAAAACGGCCTCACTGTGCTGGTACTGCGAACGGCTGAAAGCAAGGGGAAACTGCAGCCGTAATTTTTCCCGAGGGCATACAGCTTTACTGTATGATTAAATGATGATGGCGTCCTCTTGGGTAAAATATTCCGGAGGTAAAATAGTCCCCCATTCGGATCTCCAGGCGGGGAATACTCAAGACGACGTCGTTATCAAGAGAAAGAAAACTGGCGTTCTACGAATCGGAGCGTGGAATGTCAGATCCCTTAATCGGGCAGGTGGGTTAGAAAATTTGAAAAGGGAGATGGATAGGTTAAAGTTAGATATAGTGGGAATTAGTGAAGTTCGGTGGCAGGAGGAACAAGATTTTTGGTCAGGTGAGTACAGGGCTATAAACACAAAATCAAATAGGGGTAATGCAGGAGTAGGTTTAATAATGAAGAGGAAAATAGGAATGCGGGTAAGCTACTACAAACAGCATAGTGAACGCATTATGGTGGCCAAGATAGATACGAAGCCCACGCCTATCACAGTAGTACAAGTTTATATGCCAAATAGCTCTGCAGATGACGAAGAAATTGATGAAATGTATGATGAGATAAAAGAAATCATTCAGGTAGTGAAGGGAGACGAGTATGTAATAGTCACGGGTGACGAATTCGACAGTAGGAAAACGAAGAGAAGGAAACGTAGTAGGTGATTATGGATTGGGGCTAAGAAATGTAAGAGGAAGCCGCCTGGTAGAATTTTGCACAGAGCACAACTTAGTCATAGCTAACAAACACTTGGTTCAAGAATCATAAAAGAAGCTGTATACATGGAAGAAGCCTGGAGATGCTGACAGGTTTCAGATAGATTATATAATGGTAAGACACAGATTTAGAAACCAGGTTTCAAACTGTAAGACATTTCCAGGGGCAGGTGTGGAATCTGACCACAATCTATTTGTTGTGAACTGTAGATTAAAACTGAAGAAACGGCAAAAAGGTGGGAATTTAAGGATATGGGACCTGGCTAAACTAACTAAACCAGAGGTTGTACAGAGTTTCAGGGAGAGCGTAAGGGAACAACTGACAAGAATGGGGGAAAGAAATACAGTAGAAGAAGAATGGGTAGCTCTGAGGAATGAAGTAGTGAAGGCAGAAGAGGATGAAGTAGCTAAAAAGACGAGGGCTAGTAGAAATTCTAGGGTAACAGAAGAGATATTGAACTTAATTGATGAATGGAGAAAATATAAAAATGCAGTAAATGAAGCAGGCAAAAAGGAATACAAACGTCTCAAAAATTAGATCGACAGGAAGTGCAAAATGGCTAAGCAGGGATGGCTAGAGGACAAATGTAAGGATGTAGAGGCTTATCTCACGAGGGGTGAGATAGATACTGCCTACAGGAAAATTAAAGAGACCTTTGGAGTAAAGTGAACCACTTGCATGAATATCAAGAGCTCAGCTGGAAACCCAGTTCTAAGCAAAGGAGGGAAAGCAGAAAGGTGGAAGGTGTATATGGAGGGTCAATACAGGAGCGATGTTCTTGAGAACAATATTATGGAAATGGAACAGGAGGTAGATGACGATAAAATCGGAGATATCATACTGCGTGAAAAGTTTGAAAGAGCACTGAAAGACCAAAGTCGAAACAAGGCCCCGGGAGTAGACAAAATTCCATTAGAACTACTGACAGCCTTGGGAGAGCCAGTCCTGACGAAACTCTACCATCTGGTGAGCAAAATGTATGAGACAGGCGAAATACCCACAGACTTCAAGAAGAATATAATAATTCCAATTCCAAAGAAAACAGGTGTTGACACATGTGAAAATTACCGAACTATCAGTTTAATAAGTCACAGCTGCAAAATACTAACGCGAATTCTTTACAGATGAATGCAAAAACTGGTAGAAGCCGACCTCGGGGAAGATCAGTTTGGACTCCGTGGAAATGTTGGAACATGTGAGGCAATACTGACCTTACGACTTATCTTAGAAGAAAGACTAAGGAAAGGCAAATCTACGTTTCTAGCATTTGTAGACTTACAGAAAGCTTTTGACAATGTTGGCTGGAATACTCTCTTTCAAATTGTGAAGGTGGCGGGTGTAAAATACAGGGAGCGAAAGGCTATTTACAATTTGTACAGAAACCAGATGGCAGTTATACGAGTCGAGGGATATGAAAGGGAAGCAGTGGTTGGGAAGGGAGGGAGACAGGGTTTTAGCCTCTCCCCGATGTTATTCAATCTGTATACTGAGTAATCAATAAAGGAAACAAAAGAAAAGTTCGGAGTAGGTATTAAAATCCATGGAGAAGAAATAAAAACTCTGAGGTTCGCCGATGACATTGTAATTCTGTCAGAGACAGCAAAGGACTTGGAAGAGCAGTTGAACGGAATTGACAGTGTCTTGAAAGGAGGGTATAAGATGAACATCAACAAAAGCAAAACGAGGATAATGGAATGTAGTCGAATTAAGTCGGGTGATGCTGAGGGGATTAGACTAGGAAATGAGACACTTAAAGTACTTAAGGAATTTTCCTACTTGGGGAGCAAAATAACTGATGATGGTCGAAGTAGAGAGGATATAAAATGTGGACTGGCAATGGCAAGGAAAGCGTTTCTGAAGAAGAGAAATTTGTTAACATCGAATATACATTTATGTGTCAGGAAGTCTTTTCTGAAAGTATTTGTATGGAGTGTAGCCATGTATGGTAGTGAAACATGGACGATAAATAGTTTGGACAAGAAGAGAATAGAAGGTTTCGAAATATGGTGCTACAGAAGAATGCTGAAGATTAGATGGGTAGATCACATAACTAATGAGAAGGTATTGAATAGAATTGGAGAGAAGAGGAGTTTGTGACACAACTTCACCTGAAGAAGTGATCGGTGGGTAGGACATGTTCTGAGGCATCAAGGGATAACAAATTTAGTACTGAAGGGCAGCGTGGAGGGTAAAAATCGTAGAGGGAGACCTAGAGATGAATACACCAAGCAGATTCAGAAGGACGTAGACTTCACTAGGTACTGGGAGATGAAGAAGCTTGCACAGGATAGAGTAGCATGGTGAGCTGCATCAAAGCAGTCTCAGGACTGAAGACCACAACAGCAACAACAACCTATTACGATTCTAGGGTACACCACAGGCGACGTCATACGGAAGACATTTTTGGTGAATATAGTTGTGTGGATACCCATCCAAGGGCATTGTGAGTTTCGTTTTGTTAATGAAGTTGTGCTTTTAAAAGTGTCTTCTATCATTCCCCAGGAAGATGATACTAAATGACCCGTTGTGGCTTTCTCGCAATGTACCTATTTCACTATTTACATGATATTTGACCGATTTGTTGCCGTTGGAACGCAGGAGAGCGTGGTTGCCGGTTGGGTGGACAGTCTGAGATGACGAACGAAGCGGTAACGAGCTTTCCTTGGGGCCTCTTCGCCGTGGTGTTAGCTGTTGCCAGGCCACCAATATTGCGGTCATGTAACCTCGTGTAAGGTATTGAGTACCGACGCGGCCTATGTTGCGATTTTATGAGAATGGCGCCGCGGTGTCAGGCCATTGCTCACTCTTGTTTTGGTCTGTCTTCCTTCTGTTGCAGGGTACAGACGCCCCTGTTTCCATGGTATTCGAATGGCAGTGAGATTCCAAGGTCTGGTAGACATTTTAGACTGATTCATTGGTTGACATCTTATTACACTACTGGCCATTATAATTGCTACACCACGAAGATGACGTGACGTGCTACAGACGCGAAATTTAACCAACAGGAAGAAGATGCTGTGATATGCAAATGATAAGATTTTCAGAGCATTCACACAAGGTTGGCGCCGGTGGCGACACCTACAACGTGCTGACATGAGGAAAGTTGCCAACCGATTTCTAATACACAAACAGCAGTTGACCGGCGTTCCCTGGTGAAACATTGTTGTGATGCCTCGTGTAAGGAGGAGAAATGCGTACCATCACGTTTCCGACTTTGATAAAGGTCGGATTGTAGCCCATCGCGATCGCGGTTTATTGTATCGCGACATTGCTGCTCGCGTTGGTCGAGATCCAATGACTGTTAGCAGAATATGGAATCAGTGGGTTCAGGAAGGTAATACGGAACGCCGTGCTGCGTCCCAACGGCCTCGTATCACTAGCAGTCGAGATGACAGGCATCTTATCCGCACGGCTGTAACGGATCGTCCAGCCACATCTCGAATAGTCCAAATGGCTCTGAGCTCTATGGGACTTAACATCTGAGGTCATCAGTCCCCTAGAACTTAGAACTACTTAAACCTAACTAACCTGAGGAAATCACACACATCCATGCCTGAGGCAGGAATCGAACCTGCGACCGTAGCAGTCGGGCGCCACGTCTCGATCCCTGAGTGAACAGACGGGGACGTTTGCAAGACAACAACCATCTGCACGAACAGTTCGACGACGTTTGCAGCAGCATGGACTATCAGCTCGGAGACCATGGCTGCGGTTACCCTTGACGCTGCATCACAGACAGGAGCGCCTGCGATGGTGTACTCAACGACGAACCTGGGTGCACGAATGGCAAAACGTCATTTTTTAGGCTGAATCCAGGTTCTGTTTACAGCATCATGATGGTCGCATCCGTGTCTGGCGACATCGCGGTGAGCGCACATTGGAAGCGTGTATTCGTCATCGCCATACTGGCGTATCACCCGGCGTAATGGTATGGGGTGCCATTGCATACACGTCTCGGTCACCTCTTGTTCGCGTTGACGGCACTTTGAAGAGTGGACGGTTACATTTCAGATGTGTTACGACCCGTGGCTCTTCCCTTCATTCGATCCCTTAGAAACCCTACATTTCAGCAGGATAATGCACGACTGCATGTTGCAGGTCCTGTACGGGCCTTTCTGGATACAGAAAATGTTCGGCTGCTGCCCTGGCCAGCAATTCCTCCAGATCTCTCACCAATTGAAAACGTCTGGTCAATGGTGGCCGAGCAACTGGCTTGTCACAATGCGCCAGTCACTACTCTCGATGATCTGTGGTATCGAGTTGAAGCTGCATGGGCAGCTGTACGTGTACACGCCATCCAAGCTCTGTTTGACTCAATGCCCATGTGTATCAAGGCCGTTATTACGGCCAGAGGTGGTTGTTCTGGGTACTGATTTCTCAGGATCTATGCACCCAAACTGCGTGAAAATGTAATCACATGTCAGTTCTAGTATAATATATCTGTCCAATGTATACCCGTTTATCATCTGCATTTCTTCTTGGTGTAGCAATTTTAATGTCCACTAGTGTATAATTTGTTTCATGTGTCAGCTTTATAAATCCCTGGTGCTTGCGAACCTTAAGCCAGTGTAAAGCGCCTTGTTCCAGGAGAAAGTTTATTTGGGAAGTTGACGGTGTACATTTGTAAATTGCGTTACCTGATTTGTCCCCATCCCATTAATTCTTCTGCTTTTTAAAGTAAAATGTTGGTTAAGCAGTTTTCAATTGAAGGTGCAGTGAAAGGATTAGCATTACCAGCTACCACGGACGTTTGATTGTTCGTATCAGAGTGTGTCAGTTTTGATATTTTACTGGCCTATTTATAATTTGCTTTTGTTGTTCTGGCTTCCTTGAAGCTAATGCGAAAAGCCTATGCTGCCTAAGAAATTATACAGTGAGCCCTATTTAAGAAGCTCAGATACATTTTGGTCTCTTCCAGGAACTAATTTTTTTACCGTTATTGACTAATATGTGTATGGATGAGCTCCGAATGTCATGCGAGCGTTCTTGTCGCTACTCCAACGGTTTGCTAAACAGAAAAAATCTGATATTACTATTATATTGCTGAAGTTATTTTTTTAAAATATTTTCAGCTGGTTGTTAAATCTTTTGGTTGCCATGGTTTTTGGTAAGAGCTCAGATTAATTAATTCTACCATAAGAGTTATATATTTTGCGAACGGCTGTGTGCTGGAATTCTAATTAAAATTATTTGTGCTCCAGAGAAGTATCGTTAATAATTTATCATTCTGCATTGCTGGTACGTGTGACCCCTAGATCGAGCCTCACTTACTCACGTTCCGACGCCTTGATTAGCTGTGTGTCTACGTCATTTGGAGAGCATACACTCGGCACCTCCCGCCGCTGTCTGTCCTTCGCGCTGTTTCCTCCAGCCTCAGCATCACTACTTAATTTTCGTATTCAAGTTAAGTTCGTTGTTGGCATAATTCTGAATTTGTATTCGTTACCTCGTTGGCTTCATCTTAAGCAGATTCTGATGTACGTGGGGATCCCAACATATACCTTAATCTGTTGTAACCAAATTATCTTGCTGTTATTGGAAAATGTGTTATATCTTCTATTGACGTGTATTTCTGGGGTCAAAATTAGCTTTCCTGGAAACTGGTGTTAAATTGTTGTTCGTTGTTTTAAGTATGGTTTTTGTTTATCAGTCAAGTTTAAATCATGTTTTATTCTCACCATTTGGTAATTACGGCCCTTCTGATCTGTTCTGGTAGTGTTATTTAGATTTACGTCTGCCTTTGTTGCAATCTTACCATATTTCATTCTTTGTCTTGTATAGGGCTGTCTCGCCTTAGAGAATATTAAGCCATCGTGGGTTAAAGTTAATTTTAAATTTTCTGTAAATTATTTATATTGGTATTGAATTTTAAATGAGTCTCATAACTTGGGTTTTTAGTCAATTTAAAAAAAAAGCTTCATTGGTTGCTATGTGATTGGAACTGCGTAAAATACATTTGTATTCCACCAACGAATGAAATGTAAAATCGCCAGTGGTCCAGCCCTGCCTGGTTTACCTAGCTGGCTGAATTCAGAGGTTCGTAATACACTTTGCAGTAGGAAACTAAATCGGAGCAAACCGCAGATCTTCACGCAGTAATAGTCGACGCATATGAAGAGAGGTCGCTGACTGCCCTCTACAAGCATGGCCACGTGCCTAACTACGAAGCTCGCATCGTCGTCGCGTGGAACGACGGTGCGCCACACCCGCGTCGCGCATAAATGTCTCAACGAGGACGTATTGTCGTCCTTCGTTTCTCCACTCACGAGGGGCTCACGAGGCTCAAAGAGCGCTACCAGCGGGAAAGTAAGTGAGCCCCTGCGCGGCCTCTGCAGCTAAGCACGAGCTCACACGGCACGCTTCTGCCGGTACAAACACACTTGCTTCTAAAGCTGTCCTCTCACCGAACGTGGAAACGCACGTGGGCGAGGAGCCTGTAAGGTCACAGAATGGAATTCACGTTACTCTGCATTTCAGAACGTGAAATAAAGAACCTGGCAATTCAGACTTCTGATACGTGGAAAGGGATGTTTTACGTCACGAGCAGAATAGAGGAGCCGGCATATTGTGTGTCGTTAAACATCTTATCTGGTGGATTTTCTTCCTAATACAGTACGTGATATGAATATAAGCTGTTTCAAATCATCAACAAATTGAGAACCCTCGAAAACGCTTCATTTTAGCTACGATATAATAAAATGCCTGGAAACTATATATCGGTGGTATAGGCCTTATGTAGTTGATGATTTTTTGTTATAGCTTGTGATCTAGGCGGCACGCAGTGGCCGCGCGGTTAGAGGCGCCATGTCACGGATTGCGCGGCTCTCCCCGCTGGAGGCTCGAGTCCTCCCTCGGGCATGAGTGTGTGTGTTGTTCTTAGAATAAGTTAGTTTAGGTTAGCTTAAGTAGTGTGTAAGTCTAGGGTTCGATGACCTCAGCAGTTTGGTCCTTTAGGAATTCACACACATTTGAATATTTATATACTACTGTTTCAGTGCTACGGCACAATGATGACTTACCAAAAGCGTTTTTTTCCGCTACAATTTGCATATTTAATATCGAATAAAGACATTTATAGATACAGTCGTTTGACAGTGTATGCCATATACGGAGGCCAGGTTGTTATATCCACACAGTAGCGTAGTTAGTAGCATCAAATGTGTGAGAATTCCTAAGGGAAGAAATTGCTGAGGTCATCAGTCCCTTGACTTACACACTACTTAAACTAAATTATGCTAAGAACAACACACACACCCACGCCTGAGGGAGGACTCGAGCCTCCGGCGGGGAGAGCCTCGCAATCCGTGACATGGCGCCTCCAACCGCGCAGCCACTCCGCGAGGCTTTAGCAGCTCAAATGGTTCCAATGGCTTTTAGCACTACTGGACTTAACATCTGAGGTCATCAGTCTCCTAGACTTAAAACTACTTAACGTAACTAACCTAAGGACAGCACACATATCTATGCCCGAGGCAGGATTCGAACCTGCGACTGTAGCAGCCATGCGGTTCCGGACTGACGCGCCAAGAACCGGCCGGCTCTTTATCAGCATCGTGAGCTCTTTAATAGTGGAGAGAGAAGTACCAGATTCATCTCCTTCGAATTTTTTTTATTCGCTTCTGTTTTCTAAAATACTCTAGGTTTTCCTCGTTTATTTCATGGATGTATTATCCGAAAAGTTGATGTTATTTGTTACCAATGATGCACTAAGTTCCTGTTGCCAAGGCCAACGACTGCAGCGCTTCCCCAACGGCCAGAAATGTTAATGTAACCGCCAGTCTATGTCTAAAACTAAACACAATCCACACACTTTAAGTTTTTGCTCTTCTCAAACTGTCTGTAAAATACATGTACCTATGTCTGGGTTTCTGCACTGGTTCATATTTTTATCTTGCCGGTAAATATCTTTTTCGGTAAAGGTGAGCGGTTTCGGAAAGATCTCCTCTCCCATTCGAATGAAATTACATAATGAATCTCGAACTTCCAATGTATCAGATAAAGTACGACATTTCAGAGTGTCGGTACTCAATTCGACATCGAGAAGATGGATGTGATGAATTTCCAAACTTACATTAGGCCGGTCGGAGTGGCCGTGCGGTTCTAGGCGCTACAGTTTGGAGCCGAGCGACAGCTACGGTCGCAGGTTCGAATCCTGCCTCGGGCATGGATGTGTGTGATGTCCTTAGGTTAGTTAGGTTTCAGTAGTTCTAAGTTCTAGGCAACTGATGACCTCAGAAGTTAAGTCGCATAATGCTCAGAGCCATTTGAACCATTTTGAACTTACATTAGACGCTGCAACTTAAACACATTTAATTTAAAACTGAAAATGCGATGAAAATTCAGTTGAATTAGCAAATAACTTCTACTAGCATGTATCTCAGATCGTTGTACACCATTATGTAGTGTTCCGCTACCAGCAATTCGCTGTCCAGTCCATCCACGATTTTCTGCGTTTTCTTTCGACGTTCGCTAACAGCGTTAACGTAGCTATTTTAAGCTCGTCGATTTCCGTAAAGAAACTGTGCGGTATGCGAGCGAAATAAAGCCGGAAGCGGCCACTGGATAGCGCTGAGAGCACAAACCACTTTAACCAGCTCGTCTCGTGTGACGGCAGTGGTGTCTCTCGATACATCTGATGCCTCGTTCGCGACCACGTCAACGTTGTACTTGCCTCGTCCCGTGTGAGGACGGCTTAAGGGGTAACGATAGCGCGACGGACATAAATATTACTCTAGTTCAGGATTTTTCTTCTCCGTACCGGAATGTAGTAGACAAATGGGGTTTGCTGCAATGAATCAAGCAAACGCTGAAATTTTATCGGTATTTTTCATTGAAAAACATTAATATCTTCGCTGTGTAATTGGGATTTTGCCGAGGCAGCTCTGAAAACGGGTAGATCGACGGTTGTCTCTATAACTACGGTTGTGATTAGCTGAAACATGAAATTAACGTACCATCCTGATCCTTACATATGTAATTTTAGTTCGTCGTAGGGATATACAAAAAACAAAACAAAAAAATGCGACATTATAGATACATGAAAAAATGGCCATTTTTGACCCCACCCTTTTTTTTGATGAACAAAATACTTACTAATGAGAAATCAATTTGCTTCAAGCGAGACGCGAAACCAAAAATTATTAAAATCGAATGAAAATTGTAGTGTGCACAACGACAACCATCCCGAAAAACATGATTCCGAGAAAAAAGTGTTTAAAGTTTGACAAGTAATTATCATATATGAAAAAGGGACAAAACTTGAAACTTGCGGACATCGATGCCCGGTCCTTTAATAACCGTCGCTCTTCCTAGTGGATGGCCCCATTCTACCACTGTGACCTGATACCCTTCATTTTCATCCTCAAAGCCCTTCTCGTCGCTGAGCGCAAAGCCGCTGGCGTCTCTGTTTTCACAAGAAAAGTGCACTTCATCGCCGATTTTGATTTGAAGGGCATTTGCCACGTGCATTAATGCAGTATGGCCTACATTAGATAGACATACGACGAAATATGATGCAATGTTGACAATTTCGCTTCGGCTGGATGTACGAGGTGCATTCAAGTTCTAAGGCATCCGATTTCTTTTCTAATTAACTACTCACGCGAAATCGATGAAACTGGCGCTACTTCTCGACGTAATCGCCCTGAAGACGTACACATTTTTCACAACGCTGACGCCATGATTCCATGGCAGCGGCGAAGGCTTCTTTAGGAGTCTGTTTTGACCTCTGGAAAATCGCTGAGGCAATAGCATCACGGCTGGTGAATGTGCGGCCACGCCGGCCGAAGTGGCCGTGCGGTTAAAGGCGCTGCAGTCTGGAACCGCAAGACCGCTACGGTCGCAGGTTCGAATCCTGCCTCGGGCATGGATGTTTGTGATGTCCTTAGGTTAGTTAGGTTTAACTAGTTCTAAGTTCTAGGGGACTAATGACCTCAGCAGTTGAGTCCCATAGTGCTCAGAGCCATTTGAACCATTTGTGCGGGCACGGAGAGTGTCTTTCGTTGTTGGAAAAAGCCAAAAGTCACTAGGAGCCAGGTGAGGTGAGTAGGGAGCATGAGGAATCACTTCAAAGTTGTTATCACGAAGAAACTGTTGCGTAACGTTAGCTCGATGTGCGGGTGCGTTGTCTTGATGAAACAGCACACGCGCAGCCTCTCCCGGGCGTTTTTGTTGCAGTGCAGGAAGGAATTTGTTCTTCAAAACATTTTCGTTGGATGCACCTGTTACCGTAGTGCCCTTTGGAATGCAATGGGTAAGGATTACGTCCTCGCTGTCCCAGAACATGGACACCATCATTTTTTCAGCACTTGCGGTTACCCAAACTTTTTTGGTGGCGGTGAATCTGTGTGCTTCCATTGAGCTGACTGGCGCTTTGTTTCTGGATTGAAAAATGGCATTACGTCTCATCCATTGTCACAACCGACGAAAAGAAAGTCCCATTCATGCTGTCGTTGCGCGTCAACATTGCTTGGCAACATGCCAGACGGGCAGCCATGCGGTCGTCCGTCAGCATTCTTGGCACCCACCTGGATGACACTTTTCGCATTTTCAGGTCGTCATGCAGGATTGTGTGCACAGACCCCACAGAAATGCCAACTCTGGAGGCGATCTGTTCAACTGTCATTCGGCGATCCCCCAAAGCAATTCTCTCCACTTTCTCGATCATGTCGTCAGACCGGCTTGTGCGAGCCCGAGGTTGTTACGGTTTGTTGTCACACGATGTTCTGCCTTCATTAAACTGTCGCATCCACGAACGCACTTTCTACACATACCTAACTCCATCACCACATGTCTCCTTCAACTGTCGATGAATTTCAATTGGTTTCACACCACGCAAATTCAGAAAACAAATGATTACACGCTGTTCAAGTAAGGAAAACGTCGCCATTTTAAGTATTTAAAGCAGTTCTCATTCTCGCCGCTGGTGGTAAAATTCCATCTGCCGTACGGTGCTGCTATCTCTGGGACGTATTGACAATGAACGCGGCCTCATTTTAAAACAATGCGCATGTTTCTATCTCTTTCCAGTCCGGAGAAAGAAAATCGGAGGCCTTAGAACTTAATGCACCTTGTATTTTTGGAGAATATGTCCAAATAAGTCTATTGAAACTTTCGTTCGTATTTTGAGTAAAACCACCTAAACAATACTCCAGCAAATCACGTTTACTCAGATCGGTGTAAATTGGAGCGTAAGCGCAGGACCGGTTCTCCAAGGCTCGGCTTCAAACGATCAAAAAACCAGTACTTTCTAGGGTTCGCGCACAGTATTTTGAGGCATAATTCTTCAAGTTATATGCTTTCGAATTCCGTGAAAAAAAATAATTTTGGAGGTTTTCCGATTGTTGCCCTGTCGTTTCCCCTTAAGGCTGGGACCGCACAAACTAAATGTTTCCGTAACGGCAGACGCACTCCGGCGCTACGCAGACAGGTAGCTGAAGGGCTGGCTCGTTTTGTCGGGATGTAGAGCGCGTATCCGGATATTTCCATGTGGGTCCAAAAATGTTGAAATGTATGTGACATGTTATAAGACCTAACTGCTAAGCTTACACCTAAATTATCCTAAGGACAAACACACACACCCATGCTCGAGGGAGGACTCGAACCTCCGCAGGGAGCAGCAGCACAGTCCATGACTACAGCGCCCCACACCGCTCGGCTAATCCCGCGCGGCCATGTGGGTCCGTTGAGTAGTAATAATGGAGATGACGTAGTTCAAAAATGGTTCAAATGGCTCCGAGCTTTATGGGACTTAACATCTGAGGTCATCAGTCCCCTAGAACTTAGAACTACTTAAACCTAACTAACCTATGGACATCACACACATCCATGCCCGAGGCAGGATTCGAACCTGCGACCGTAGCGGTCGGGTGGTTCCAGACAGAAGCGCCTAGAACCGCTCGGCCACACATTACGTAGTTGCTGCTATGCATGTCGAGAAGGCAAATAGGGAGTAAGAGACTGAAGTGTGCACAGAAACGCAGCTTGGGAGGGATGGAATAGAGAAGGACGGCGAGGGAAGGAGAGACGTGGAGACCTTTCGTAATGACATGCTGTTCAGGTGCTGGTGAGTACAGCAAAGAGAAAAAAAGGGACATTAGGACAGTAAATTGCGGAGGACAAAATAAATTTATCTCCAATTTCCTGCTATCTGATGAGGGTGGTGTTTCCCACGCCGCCGGCATTCGTTTTCGACGATTTGCATCGATTGCCCGTCGCCTGTGTGAGGGACAGCGCTGCGAAGCAGGCAAACAGACCACAGCCGTCAGCACGGCAGGCGCAGGCGCGGTTTCCAAATCGCTCACGAGCCGTGAACTACACTACCGGCCATTAAAATTGCTGCACCACGAAGATGACGAGGTACAGACGCGAAATGTAACCGACAAGAAGAAGATGCTGTGATATGCAAATGATGAGCTTTTTAGAGCATTCACACAACGTTGGCGCCGGTGGCGACCTACAACGTGCTGACATGAGAAAAGTTTCCAACCGATCTCTCATACATAAACAGCAGTTGACCGGCGTTGCCTGGTGATACGTTGTTGTGATGCCTGGTGTAAGGAGGAGAAATGCGTACCATCACGTGCAGCCACGTCTCGATCCCTAAGTCAACAGATGGGGACGTTTGCAAGACAACAACCATATACACGAACAGTTACACGACGTTTGCAGCAGCATGGACTATCAGCTCGGAGACCATGGCTGCGGTTACCCTTGACGCTGCATCACAGACAGGAGCGCCTGCGATGGTGTGCTCAACGACGAACCTGGGTGCACGAATGGCCAAACAGCATTTTTTCGGATGAATCTACGTTCTGTTTACAGCATAATGATGGTCGCATCCACGTTTGGCGACATCACGGTGAACGCACATTGGAAGCGTGTATTCGTCATCACCCGACGTGATGTTATGGGGTGCCATTGATTACACGTGTCGGTCACCTGTTGTTCACACTGACGGCACTTTGAACAGTGGACGTTACATTTCAGATGTGTTACGACCCGTGGCTCTACTCTTCATTCGATCCCTGAGAAACCCTTCATTTCAACAGGATAACGCACGAGCGCATGTTGCAGGTCCCTTACGGGCCTTTCTCGATACAGAAAATGTTCGAATGCTGCCCTGGTAAGCACATTCTCCAGATCTCTCACCAACTGAAAACGCCTGGTCAATGGTGGCCGAGCAACTGGCTTGTCACAATGCGCCAGTCACTACTCTCGATGATCTGTGGTATCGAGTTGAAGCTGCATGGGCAGCTGTACGTGTACACGCCATCCAAGCTCTGTTTGACTCAATGCCCATGTGTATCAAGGCCGTTATTACGGCCAGAGGTGGTTGTTCTGGGTACTGATTTCTCAGGATCTATGCACCCAAATTGCGTGAAAATGTAATCACATGTTAGTTCTAGTATACTATATTTGACCAATGAATTCCCGTTTATCATCTGCGTTTCTTCTTGCTGCAACAATTTTAATGACCAGTAGTGTACAATATCAACGTAACATCTTTATGTAAGACATCGTCAGACGATTTATATTGTTGTAGTTGTGGTCTTCAGTCTGAAAACTGATTTGATGGAGCTCTCCACGCTGCTCTGACCTACGCAGGCCTCATCATCTCCGAATAACTACTGTAACCTGCGCCTGTTTAAACCTCCTTATTGTAGTGAAGCCCTGCTCAGTCTTTATAATTCTTATCGCCCAATCGCTTCGGCCACTTAACACATTGATTACTCCTTGATGCCTCGGGATGTGTTTTGTCAAAATATACCTTTCCTTCGTCGAGTTCTTCTGCAAAGATTTTTCTGCTCTAGCCCGCTTTAGTGCCCCTTCACTGCTTACTATAAATGCAAATGTATTCTTGAGTGACACTGTTGTCATCTGACAAAAGAGCTTACTTGTTAACGAGAAGCGGAAAGGTGGGGATCTAGATCTACATCTACATGATTACTCTGCAATTCACACTTAGGTGACTGGCAGAGGGGTCATCGAACCATTTTCATACTACTTCTCTACCATCCCACTCTCGAATGGCGCGTGGGAAAAATGAACACCTAAATCTTTCCGTTCGAGCTCTGATTTCTCTTATTTTATTATGATGATCATTCCCTACGCAGGTGGGTGTCAACAAAATATTTACGCATTCGGAAGAGAAAGTTTGAAATTTCGTAAATAGATCTCGCCGCAAAGAAAACCGCCTTTGTTTCAGTGACTGCCATCCCAACTCGCGTATCGTTTCAGTGACAGTCTCACCCCTATTGCGCGATAACACGAAACGAGCTGCTCTTCTTTGCACTTTTTCGATGTTCTCCGTCAATCCTACCTGGTAAGGATCCCACACCGCGCAACAATATTCCAGCAGAGGACGGACAAGTGTAATGTAGGCTGTCTCCTTAGTTGTCGCATCTTCTAAGTGTTCCGCCAACAAAGCGCAGTCTTTGTTTCGCCTTCTCCACAATATTATCTATGTGGTCTTTCCAATTTAATTTGCTCGTAATTGTAATTCCTAGATATTTAGTCGAAATGACAGCTCATAGATTTATGTGATTTATCGTATACCCAAATTTTATCGGATTTCTTTTAGTGCCCATGTGGATGATCTCGCACTTTTCTTTGTTTAGTGCTAATTGCCAGTTTTCGTGCCATACAGAAATTCTCTCTAGATCATTTTCTAATTGGAATTGATCGTGCTAACTGCAAAGACTACTCAGAGAAGAAATTTAGCATATGAGGAAAATCTACACATAGCGAAAGAATAAAAACGTCTCGTATCTATTTTCAAAGAGAAACCAGTAAACTTCCAAACTAAATGCTTTACAGGAGACTACGCTTGAAGAGCAAATTCCAGTTAAGAAGGCAAATGAGTCATTACGTAAGGAAAAGGTATAAAGTGTACTGGAGATCAGAATATATTTGAAAATATCAAAAAGTGGAAAGTCTGGTGTGCATGAATAGCGTTTCAGAACGTAAACATCAAAACTGTTTTTGTGAGGCTGGCTCCTGAAGACGCGATCCCCAGGTCTAACTGGAGGAACCTGCGACATCGAGTTCCAGTAAGTCTGGTGACGTCCATCGCCTCCGAACATACAGGGTGAGGACTACCCGTGCAGAATGAGATCTCTGACGTGGCGATGTGGAACATAAGGTTTCGGAGAGCATTCTCGGTCTCGAAGTACAGAATAAATCTCACCGGATCATCGCAGTGTGGAACGAAATACTACACATTGCGACGCAAAATTGCTTTCTAGGCTTCAGGCTAAACTGAACAATCACCATATCGAAATACCTCTTTCTAAAGCTTTTAGTGTTAAAACGTGCAGAAATTACAAATTTTCGGACATGAGGTGCGTTTTTCGCCGTGGTGCAACTTTCACAAACGCTGACTGGTTCCGTGCAGGCCGTCTGTTAGTTTCTCGCATCCAGCAATTACTTGTGATTTTGTAGATTTCCTTTCCGGAACGTTCTAAGACGTACCTTATATTTGGAATAGTGTAATTTGCGTCGTCATTTTTACATAACTATCAATAAGAATACCCTCCACAGCGGCAAGCAGTTCATCTCATTCTGAGCCTTCTTGTGTGCTCAATTAAAGTATTCCAAGTGTGAAAAGTCGATTCTGATCTCGTAACTGGTTCCAAATTGAACGTGAGATGGTTTGGCAGAGACGATGGCTACCTTGGACAACGGTACCGCCGTGTCTTTAAGCCCTCCCGAGTCAAAACTCTACTCGAAGCGGCGCTTCGAGAGCTGTCTATCCTCACCCATGCACCATGACTTGTTGCACACTTGTTATTCTTCCTCGTCTAACTCTTTGTCACTGCATGGTTGGAGCCTTAAAATCATCTAGGAACCTGATACTGACTGTCAGTGCACAAACAACAGTAAAGAATCACGTCATGGATTAAAACATTTGGGAAAATCATCTTAAGTCACGAATAAAAACGATAAAAGTGCAAGTTCTTTTGACATCACACTGTGAATGTAACAGAAACAAACATGTCTTTGGTGTAACTTTGTGTTCCTTTTTATTTGTCAAAAAGTTTGTTGTTACTATTGTTAAGTGTAAGAAACGGAAATGATGTGTTTTACACAGACATAAACATTTTTAAAGTCTTGCAATTATTAATTCAGCTCAGCAAAAGGTTTAAGTAAAATGTGGGCAGTAATTCGATAGATGAGCTGATGCGGTATCGTCTAACACTTATGTCGATTATCGATATTGTAACATCTCTGTTCTTTAACTTCTCCGACTTTGTGCCTTAAAAATTATGAGTTGCAGTAACCTCCAGAATGACATTTTCGTTCTTCAACGGAATGTACGATGATATGAAACTTCCTGGCAAGTTAAAACTGTATGCCGGACCGGGACTCTAACCCGGGACAGCCACCAGCATAGTTCAAACACCTGAAGATGGACAGTTTCTCCGAGAAAATATTGTGGAGTTCGCCCACGTCGTCCGGCGCCAAGCCCGTGAAGACTATTTACAACATCTCTCAAGTTTGGAAGGTAGAAGACGAGATACTGAGAGAAGTAAAATTGTGAGAACGGGTCGTGAGCCGAGCTTCGGTAGCTCAGATGCTAGAGCACTTTCCCGAGGAAGGCAAAGTTCTCGTGCTGGAGTCTCGGACTGACACACAGTTTTAATCTGCCAGGAAGCTGCATTAACCTAGTTGAAATACAACTTATTGAGTGCCCATATACAAAACTCACGTTCTGTGCAATGCAAATGCTTATACAGGGTGGTCGGAAACAGTTTGAAAAGCTTGCAAGGATCTAGCAGAGTAGGTTGTGCTGAGGAATAATTGTTAAGAAAAAATTCCATAAGTTGCGCCGTTTCCGACTTCAATTAGGTTGTTAGCCAATTAGGCCGTTGCACTTGCAAATTCAAGCGCCCAGAGTCGGTGTCGCCAAACGCGTTCTCCATTTGGTTTCCTGTAACCGAACTAGGGAGCAGGACAGGAAGGGACGTGGGATGGTAGTAAGGCTCGAACCCGAACCAAAAGTAAGCAGCCTCCGCACCATCATCTACGATATGAAAACTACTGACAGTTGTCGTATCCGATGGACGGCTTGAATCTGTGCTCGCAACGGCCTGATTGGCTAACCTGAATGCTAATTAAGTCTGAAACGACACAAATTACCGAATGTTTTTCTTACCAATTATTTGTCAGTACAACCTATCCTGCAACATGTTTCTGACAATCCTTTATACATTCTATGAGAACAAGTAGTGTTCATATTAGTCAAAATCTTTATTTATCAGTAGTGGAGTTTCAGTGCCACTGCACGTCAGGCCATGTTAAGTGGCATAATGTAATCAGCATAATACTTTACACTCAAAAGCTTTTAGTATTCTTTAATGCAAAGTAATTCGTTTCGATCGTTTTTAACTAGAAACCAAGTTAGTTTATGGCTGGTTACATTGCCAATGCATTCTGTTGCTTTTCGTGTTCATTTGCTAAACACAGTTCTACAGAAAGTGAAGTTAACGTGAAATTACTTTTGCCTAATACAGGCTGGCGACCGTCTGTATTTTTGAATGACCACATCTCTATATTTAACGCTTCAGCTGACGAATAACAGTCCGATTACTTTTCATTAGCATACACGATCACAGTTAGGGGTAGCATATTAGGGTGGAATCGAGAGCATTAGTATCCCCCAAGAGTGTCAGAATCCGCATGACTCACCTTGTACTCTGGCTCGTGTGTCAGCGAGCATTCCATGAAATGGTGGTTATGTGTGCAGAGGTTGGTGCGGTGGTGGGAGTCAGGTAGCGTGTTTTTTCCCGATACAGCCATCAGTGCGACTGTGCTGTAGCCGAAGCTGCGTTGTAGTGCTAACGCCTGTTTCTTCACCTGTACAGTCATCTGTGTTGGTTTGGGATGCTGAACTTTGTTCCTTTCTGCTGGGAGTGCAGAAGGATGGCGTAGGTTATCTTCTATCACAAAGATTTCCAACCATTGGTAATAAAATGATATTGAAATTATTACAAGTCCTCTAAGATATTACAGTCGTTTCACAGTGCCTCTAAGTGATACCTACGTAGAGTCCAGAGCTGGCCTGCGATGCTACCAGAGCCTGAGTCTAGGAGACGACGGACGAACTCTGCAGCTTGCAGGCTCGGCGGTAAGTGGATACTGTACACGGTTCGGTGCACTGAACAGAACTTTCCGCTGCAGCTGACAGCTCCGGTATGTAAAGTGTGTATTACACGATGATCCGCCGCGAGAGGTTGTGGACTAGCGCGACAGCCGTCTAGCGGTAGAACGGTTGGAACTACCAAAATTGACAGATGCATTATCCGCCGCGCCAGAATAGAAAGCAGTTCTAAACTGCCGTCAATCCGCACATGCCGTAATATAAAACGAGCTGTTGAGTCTGTAATTCACAACAGTAGTAACTTACATAAAAGGATAACAATTAATTAATAAATAATCATAAAAAAATTCTTATTAAATAGGAACCGTGAGTTCACATAAGTAATTTGAACGAATGACGTTCCAATATGTCACACGGTTCCCCTTGTGTTTCGCGCGGTGGAACAAATGACTTTACAAGACATCAGATAGTTCTATTTGCATTTCGCGCAATATCACCATCTACTGCCCATGCTTGACAGATATATCCCGCGTGGATGGTGTAATAGGTCTGTAATATGTGATTCTTGAGTTTCTCCCGGCGTATTTGATAGTCAAAATATCCACGGATGTGCTGCCGGTCTATAGTGTCCAACGGGCACAATATTTCGGCGATCATACATGTCGCCATCATCAGGTGAACTGACGGACTGAGCTCCTGTGAACGTGCCGGCACGGAGATCCGTACGCTACGGCTGCTCAGAGGGAACTGGGTTCGGTCCATACACCCCAACATCAAATTCACTGTGGAGACTGAAACGGAGGGTAAATTACCTTTACTTGACGTCTTGGTCAAGAGAAGGGCTGACGGCACCCTAGGTCATGGGGAGTACCGGAAGACAACGCACACTGATCTGTATTTGCACGCAGACACCTGCCACCACCCTTCACAGAGGAATGGGGTACTTAAAACTCTAGTACATAGGGCGCGCACTATCTCTGACGCAGAGAGTCTACCCCAGGAATTGGAACATCTGAGAACCGTATTTCGAAAAAATGGGTATTCAGAGTGGCAGATTCAACGTGCTCTCCGCCCAACCACTGCAGCACAACCTGTTGAGATGGATGAAGTCACGAGGGAGGAGGTAGGCACTGCATTTGTTCTATACACAGGCGCACTTTCGGGGAAAATCGCCCGCATTCTGAAGAAACACCGGGTCGGAACTGTGTTTTGTCCTCCAAATAAAACTCGTGCACTGGTGGGGAGCGCCAAAGATGACCTCGGTTTGAGGAAGGCCGGCGTGTACCAGATTCCGTGCCAATGTGGCAAGTCGTATATTGGTCAGACGCTGCGTACCGTCGAGGATCGATGCCGTGAACACCAGAGGCACACTCGACTGATGTATCCGAGCAAGTCGGCGGTCGCTGAACATTGTTTGTCGGAAAATCACGCCATGGAGTATGACCGCACGAGTATTCTGGTACCGATGTCGAGATACTGGGACAGCGTTGTTAGAGAGGCCATCGAAATTCGCACCAATGACGACCTCATAAACCGTGACTGTGGCTATAATCTTAGCAGGGCTTGGGAACCAGCGACTGGGTTAATCAAGAGTAAATCGAGCAAACGACGACCACGGCGGACAGAGCCATCACACCGACGTCATCTCAGACGCCGTCGCAATCTGTTCCACCGCGCGACCGTGGCGCGGGGCGCGGACGGCGGAGGGAGCGCGCCGCGGGCGGAGGGTATTTAAATCGGCCACCGCCGCGACCGAACCCAGTTCCCTCTGAGCAGCCATTGCGTACGGATCTCCGTGCCGGCACATTCACAGGAGCTCAGTCCGTCAGTTCACCTAATGATGGCGACATGTATGATCGCCGAAATATTGTGCCCGTTGGACACTATAGACCGGCAGCACACCCGTGGATATTTTGACTAGGTCTGTAATAGTTCTGTGATAGCCTGTAGTTACAGATATGCACGCTTGGGGTGCTGGTACATAGGTGTATGGTTTAAGCGCATCGTGTAATAGGGGCTTTAGGCATCGCTCAATCACTTTCCACGCGGCCTCTGGCGGGTTTATTGCTGAATTTTATGATAACTGTAATCTGTGTAGATGTACAGGGTGACTCAAAATAATGGGAAATTTTGGAACGCGTTTTCGCAACGCTGGAACGTAGGTGACGCCAAGTGACTTACAGAATGCTGCTCGCGCTGTCTTGCTGTTTAGTAAACAGTACACGTGGAGAAATTAAACTGTGTGCCTTTGCGGTATAAGGCTTTTACAACAATGTTTGTGTGGAGGCCGCACGTCGACAATTTCGGTGTCATTTCAACATCGGACAGCATGGTCGCGTTCCCTCAACGCATATAATCAATACTTGAGTCCGAAATTTTGAAGCGCAAGATATGCATTGAAGAAACAGTCTGCAGGGAGACCCCAAACCGGCTCGCACCGGAGACAATATCGAGGCAACGCTAGCTGCTTTCGTAAAAAAGCCCGCAGCGCCGTGTTTGACGTCATGCAGAGACTGTACAATTACTCGTTCGAGTGTCTAAAGAATACTGAAAGCGGATTTAGAGTTCCGTCATTACAGGCTGCAGGTCGTTCAGCAGCTCCAACCTAACGATCTGCTAACGTGTAGACAGTATGCCGAACTCACATTAGCAAAAGTGCACGATGAGGGCAGTTTCATTACCAACCTGTGGCCGTCAAACGAAGCTCATTACCCACCTCAATGGCTTTGTCAATAGAGACAATTTTGGTGTCAGCATAATCCACGTCAGGTACGCGAGCTTTCATTACACGACAGCCAGGTTACTGGGTGGAACGCCATGTCGTGTGTGTGTGTGTGTGTGTGTCTGTGTTTGTGTGTATGTGTTGTATTTGGGGGGCGGGGTCTGTGCGCTCAACTGCGAGGTTATCAACGCCATGATACTCATAAAGAAAAGAATAATGGTAAACTGTATGAAACTGTTGTACTCAGTGAGGAAGAAATCTATAAAATGGCACTCATTCACTCACTGCCACTCCAGGCGGGTTGAACCACACAGTCACTGCACCACGCCATCGAGTGGCGTAGCAAAAGCTACTTTTTTGAAGATGATGCTGGGTCTGCAATCACATTAGCAACTGTTCGGTATGTTGCCATGATGAAAAGTTTTGTTGGGCATGATCTGCCCCAATTTCCTGCCAACAGTTGTTTCAGCATGACGGAGCAATGGCACGGTTATCGATGACAGCTGCGCACCCGTTGTTTGGTAACAGTGTTGTTTCAAGGCACTTTCACACTGGATGGCCCCAACATCGCGCAACCTGAGAGAGCGATTTCCCATACTCCACCTGCTACCATCGAAGGACTTACAGTGAGAATACGAGAGGAAATCTCCAGGACCCGTATTGAAATAATCGGTCGAGCCACGCATAAGGTTCCAATCAGATTGTGGGAGCTCAGCTATCCGCTGTGATGCAGAAGAAAATAAAATGCTTATTACATTCAGTAATAGCACACACTGTACTATACAGTACATTGACGTAAATAAATACGTGTAAAGTAACTGTGCTCATCCATTAATCTCCATTCGAAAATTTCTCCTTCTTTTGCATCTCCTGCAGAATAGTCGCATATAGGTGGTCGGGCAAAGAACGGGTACTGATCGATAATTTCTGCATGAATAACTAAAAAACTCGATTGGAAAGAATAATTGGAAGAAATTGGAAGGTAAGTTATAAATCTGAACACATATGTTGGGTGAACTTTAACTGGTACTAAAATCAACTGATCTTCAATGTCAATACATTTCAGATTAATATTCAGATTTTGAGTTACGTACTGCTCACATTAGTTCCATTGTTCGTAGTGCTGACTATGATAATGCCGATACAGGACCGCACCTCCGCAGTTCGCGCAAATTCCGCTTGTCTGCTTCGAACCGCCTGATACATGATTCTAGGCGCTGACGAAATGATGAACAGGCGGGTATGACTGATGTAAATACAGGGCTATTACAAATGATTGAAGCGATTTCATAAATTCACTGTAGCTCCATTCATTGACATATGGTCACGACACACTACAGATACGTAGAAAAACTCATAAAGTTTTGTTCGGCTGAAGCCGCACTTCAGTCAGTTATAACAGTGCAACGACACTTCAGGACGAAGTTCAACAAAGATCCACCAACTGCTAACTCCATTCGGCGATGGTATGCGCAGTTTAAAGCTTCTGGATGCCTCTGTAAGGGCAAATCAACGGGTCGGCCTGCAGTGAGCGAAGAAACGGTTGATCGCGTGCAGGCAAGTTTCACGCGTAGCCCGCGGAAGTCGACTCATAAAGCAAGCAGGGAGCTAAACGTACCACAGCCGATGGTTTGGAAAATCTTACGGAATAGACTAAAGTAGAAGCCTTACCGTTTACAATTGCTACAAGCCCTGACACCCGATGACAAAGTCAAACGCTTTGAATTTTCGGTGCGGTTGCAACAGCTCATGGAAGAGGATCCCTTCAGTGCGAAACTTGTTTTCAGTGATGAAGCAACATTTTTTTCTTAATGGTGAAGTGAACAGACACAATGTGCGAATCTGGGCGGTAGAGAATCCTCACGCATCCGTGCAGCAAATTCGCAATTCACCAAAAGTTAACGTGTTTTGTCCAATCTCACGGTTTAAAGTTTACGGCCCCTTTTTCTTCTGCGAAACAAAAGTTACAGGATACGTGTGTCTGGACATGCTGGAAAATTGGCTCATGCCACAACTGGAGAGCGACAACGCCGGCTTCATCTTTCAACAGGATGGTGCTTAACCGCACTTCCATCATGATGTTCGGCATTTCTTAAACAGGAGATTGGAAAACCGATGGATCGGTCGTGGTGGAGATCATGATCAGCAATTCATGTCATGGCCTCCTCGCTCTCCCGACGTAACCCCTTGCGATTTCTTTCTGTGGGGTTATGTGAAAGATTCAGTGCTTAAACCTCCTCTACCAAGAAACGTGCCAGAACTGCGAGCTCGCATCAAAGATGCTTTCGAACTCATTGATGGGGACATGCTGCGCCGAGTGTGGGAGGAACTTGATTATCGGCTGGATGTCTGCCGAATCACTAAAGGGGCACATTTCGAACATTTGTGAATGCCTAAAAAAATTTTTTGAGTTTTTGTATGTGTGTGCAAAACATTGTGAAAATATCTCAAATAATAAAGTTATTGTAGAGCTGTGAAATCGCTTCAATCATTTGTAATAACCCTGTATATGAATAGACTTGGCTCTCGTAATAATTTTTATATGTTGTTGTTGTGGTCTTCAGTCCTGAGACTGGTTTGATGCAGCTCTCCATGCTACCCTATCCTGTTCAAGCTTCTTCATCTCCCAGTACTTACTGCAACCTACATCCTTCTGAATCTGCTTAGTGAATTCATCTCTTGGAATCCCTCTACGATTTTTACCCTCCACGCTGCCCTCCAATGCTAAATTTGTGATTCCTTGATGCTCAGTACATGGCCTACCAACCGGTCCATTCTTCTTGTCAAGTTGTGCCACAAACTCCTCTTCTCCCCAATTCTATTCAATACCTCCTCACTAGTTATGTGATCTACCCATGTAATCTTCAGCATTCTTCTGTGGCATCACATTTCGAAAGCTTCTGTTCTCTTCTTGTCCAAACTATTTATCGTCCATGGTTCACTACCATACAACGCTGCACTCCATACACTTTCAGAAACGACTTCCTGACACTTAAATCATTAATCGATGTTAACAAATTTCTCTTCTTCAGAAACGCTTTCCTTGTCATTGCCAGTCTATATTTTATATCTTCTCTACTTCGACCATCATCAGTTATTTTGCTCCCCAAATAGCAAAACTCCTTTACTATAAGTGTCTCATTTCCTAATCTAATTCCCTCAGCTTCACCCGACTTAATTCGACTACATTCCATTATCCTCGTTCTGCTTTTATTGATGTTCACTTTATATCCTCCTCTCAAGGCACTGTCATTTCCGTTCAACTGCTCTTCCACGTCCGTTGCTGTCTCTGACAGAATTACAATGTCATCGGCGAACCACAAAATTTTTATTGCTTCTCCGTGTATTTTATAACCTACTCCGAATTTTTCTTTTGTTTCCTTTACTGCCTGCTCAATATACAGATTGAATAACATCAGAGAGAGGCTACTACCCTGTCTCACTCCCTCCCCAACCACTGCTTCCCATTCATGGCCCTCGACTCTTATAACTGCCATCTGGTTTCTGTACAAATTGAAAATAGCCTTTCGCTTCCTGTATTTTACCCCTGCCACCTTTAGAATTTGAAAGAGAGTATTCCAGTCAACATTGTCAAAAGCATCAAACTTTTATAACACTTTTTAACACACGGTTGGAATACACATTTTAGACGATACTGGTACGACGGAGGTAGTCATACGTCCGCCCGCTACCACTTACGGAAACAAACAGATGAAGATACTGGAATTAATCAATTGAAGAGCGTATCTCTTCCCTTTTTTGTGTCAAAAAATTGTTTTTGCCACAAAACAACTCGCTACTTTACCTTAAAGAAAAGAACGAAGAAAGGAAGAAAAAAAATAATATGATTCATCATAACCATCTAAAGCTACTCGAATTCGGATTTCCCGCTCATCGCGAGCGGTTGCCTTACTATTTAGGCTATCCAACCACGCCGCCCGAAACTTCTGTACGGCACACACTTATCTATTTCGTCTCATGGTTTACCGCTCATGGTAAAGGGAAAATGCAGGTTCGAGTCGCAGTCCGACACAAATTTTCGTGTGTCACTATAGGAAATACATCTATATCTGCTACAGTAAAGTAGAATTTTAGGAATAAATTTCAATATTTGACACTCTTTCGACATCAAATACAGATAAAGATATTAATAATTTCGTGTTGCTCAGTGGTCTCTTTCACTTGGGCACCATTTGAAAGACTTGCATGTCTCTAACCTAACGCAGTTACCTACTGGCAAAGTGTGACCCACAGTTTAACATGGAAGGTGACTGCGTATTGTTCCTGGTAACTCATCACATCGTTGAGATGTTGAAAGGAAGACTGAAAAAGCAGTGCACAGACAGTGATTCGATCCTGCGACTTCTTTTTTCGATGCACATGGTTCACAACTAGACCACCAGACCCGACGTGTATAATTCCGATGAGTCCCTTTGCGAGTATCCAAATATGTGACATACATAGCCGAGTCTTATGATTGCATTGACTTAGAATCTCAAGTTTTTTACAGTGCCAAGGGGTTGCAGACTTTAGTAACCTGCTTCAGAAAAATTTGAACTAGATTCCTCTATCAGTTCCTTATAAAAATGAGTGTTATAAAGTGTTTCTATAAGGGATTTGTTTTTACCGACTGAGGTACGCAACTCTAAAAATTACAAAAATCTGACTGCCGTGTGGTCTTCTTGTCGGTCGGTAGGCCTATGTTCTCAACTCAATTCAGTTTTTTTTTTTTTTTTTTAATGATACAAAACGGAATGATGACTGTTACGTTGAGCAGCTGTTCCACGAGAAACTTACAACTGTGAATGTATTATTTACCACTTACTTTTGCACCCATTCTTATGGTTTCGCACCTGAGCTGCTGTTGTACCCTTCCTAATACCACTGGGTTCAGTTTGACCCCAATCTAAATTCTTGTTTTTTCTTGAATGTAACATGTATGAAAGTGGAACATGTTCAATAGCAGTAACGTACGTTCATTGAAATACTTCCAGTATAACGATAATGGCATCCGTCCATCCTTGAGGGATGATGATGTAGTATGCTTGGTTCAGAGTCTGCAGCGTCTGCTGTGGCTAAAAAGTCCCACTCGAGAGTGGCAGTCCCGACTGCAGTTTGGACATGTGAAATTTGAGGGACTTTGAACAGAAGTCGCTTTGTCTCTTCGCTTTGTCCTCTTCCTGATTTGTTCCTGTGTGCGTTCGTCCTTTGAGAGCTTGACGCCGTTGCGCACAGTTACTCGCCACTTGACACGGTCATCTGTAATGCTTTCCCAGCGACTTGGGTTGATTCTGTTCTTGGTCAGGTTACTCTTGCAGACATCCTTGAAACGAAGATGCGGTCGTTCCACTGGCTTCACACCCTCCTGAAGTTCTCCGTACAGCAGTTATTTCGGTATCCGTTCAGGATCCATGCGGCTGACATGTCCCAACCATCTTAGACGTCGATGACTCAGGAGTGCAAAGATGCTGGTTGTGCTTGCACGATGAAAGACTTCGGTGTTGGGTACTCTATCTCTCCAAGAGATCTGAAAGATCTTCCGGAGACAGTGGAGATGGAAGCTGTTGAATCGAGATTCATGCCTAGAAAGAGTTGTCCATGTCTCACAGCTATAGAGAAGGGTGCTTATAACACAAGCGTTGTAGACTTTTAATTTAGTTTTTGTGGTTAGCAATCCGTTGTTCCATACTCTGTTTTTCAGTCTAGGCATGACAGCTGATGCCTTTGTGATTCTGTTAGTAATTTCAGTGTCCATGGACAAGTTGCTACATATTGTGGATCCCAAGTAGGTAAAGTCATCAACTACCTGGAGAGGATTGCCATCAATGCTGATGGATGGAAGGTTGGTAGTGCTCTGCGCCATGATCTTAGTCTTTTGAAGGCTGATGAGTAGACCAAATTTTTCACAGGCATTTGATAATTTGTTGATTATATACTGCAGCTCATCTTCTGTGTTCGCTACTAGAGCTGCATCTTCCGCATATAGCAACTCACGGATAACAACTGTATTTACTTTGGTCTTGGCCATGAGGCGAGCAATGTTGAAAAGATTTCCATCAGACCTCGTATGTAGATACAATCCCTCCTCACAGTCTTCAAAGGCAAATCTGAACAGAAGGGAAAAGAAAATCCCAAATAATGTAGGAGCAACACACACCCCTGTTTCACACAGCTATTAACAGGGAATGCTTCTGATGTTTTACCGTTGAAGCAGATTGTTGCTTGTGTTTTCTCATCGAAAGAGACAATTATTTGTAGTAGATTAGGTGGGTATCCAATCCTCCGCAACAGTTTGAAAAATCCCATTTTTGGTCACTAAATCAAACGCTTTAACAAGGTCAATGAAAGCAATATAAAGTGGCCTCTGCTGCTCACGAAATTTCTCTTGTAGCTGTCTTATGGACTGCCAGTATATACCGTGCATATTACATGGGGTCTTCATCACTCCAGTGATACTCAACGAAACAAGAAAATCCTGGTAGTAGGAGGGTTGACTTCATTAACTGAACTTACAAAACTGGAACAGCATGGATGCGTAGGTCGACTTTCCCTTCCGTGGTCAAAATACTTTGATATACCGTTAGTTCATCTTGCCACATCGCTGATGGAGCTTAATTAACAGAGCGACTGTCTGCTGCTCACCGAAAATGCTTTCGTTTGCTGCCAGCCGCCCTCGCTGGGTTCTCAAGGCACCGGCGGCCGCACAAAAGTTCCGCGCCGGGCCCCCCGATGTCGACTTTCTTGTCTCGGCCAGTTAGTGGGACGGAACCGCGTGAAATTGGAGAAGGCTCGAGTAATAGGCCGAGGACAGCCGCGCGTGATCCAAGTCCTAATGAAGTGTGCAGCGGCCGCGTCCCGGCCATTACGTGCTCAGCCGAGCCCTAACGAGGGCACAGGCCTGGGGGGGGAGGGGGGGGGGAGAGGGAGGATGAGAGGGAGGGAGAACTCCTCTGCTAATGGCCGGCCTGCCCCGGCTGTCAGGCACACAGGTGGGAGCGGCCAGCAGCTAGCGAGGGCCAGCTTAGGCAGCCTCTGTGTAGACAGAGTGGCCAGTCCCAAGGGCAGGCGCCTGTCGGCTAGAGCTCCACCTGGGTCTCGCAAGTCACACCAAAACAGGACTCCTGCACTGCTTGACATCTGCTACCGAACAGAGACAATGTTGGACAGGGATAATCACAGGCAGTGATGGACGACGTGAAACACAATTCATACGTAGTAGGGGCGATGTGATGTAATTATAACGAAATATGACACATATTTCTCACCATGGGAAAGCAGGACAGCAGACGTAAATAACGTTCAAGTTTGACACAAGTCAGAAGCCCAACGGAAACGTCGACATCGAACTCTTAGTAAGAAATATGCCCTCATCGAGCACTACAGCATATGTTGCACCTGTTATTCACGCTGGCAGCCAAACTCGACGGGGGTGCTGTCTCATTCCTTTCCCAAGGCGGGTTTCTGTTTCTTCATAGTTCGGGGATAGTGTGTTCGCTGAAAAACACATGTGCCACGCGGATCCCAGGTATCCTCTATAGATTTAGGTCTGCAGAGTATGCGGGCCTTACCATGCGTCCAGCACCCTCAGTTTCCAGTACGTCCGACACCTCAGCGGTCCTGCGGCGGACATTGCCGTCCATAAACAGGAAGTCTGGAGCTACCGCAACCCATGACACAGAATAATCTCCCTGACTGCCGCTGTGCTGTAACGATACTTCGAGCAATGATATACAGTGGTATCCCGGCCATTGTGCTTAGGACTTGCTCTCACCATAACGCCAAGGTCATACAGAAAACGTTCATAAACGTTCTGTGGTGCGCAAGGTGTTACCCTCTCTCTCTTCACACTAAATGGTGGCCAGAATCACTTACCACAGAAATCGGGATACATCGGAGGACATCACTCAGGACAACTGTTGCTGACCACAACCAACATGTTCCTTACAGCAACGGACTCTTTCTCGACAGTGGTGTTGCTGAAGTGGGATACATTTAACATTCTTTCAAACACACAAACCAGGCTGATTTAGCTGCCGCGAAATGGTTCTGGCAGATACACGCGTATTGGTAGCGGTTGCAAAGTCAACAGCGATCTGCATAAGACTGAGATGTCTGTTCCTTCTTGCTCCTACGGCTACGCATCTAACCTCTTACGATGTGATGGTCCATCTACGACCACCGGCATTTTTTCGCACAGCATTTCCACCTTCATCGACTCCTTCTTATCTTGCGATGGCACTTTTGGACACACCCAATATTATACCACCCTAGTGACACTTTGACAGTCCTCGAGCAGTCCAGGTTCTCGTCCACGATCGTAGGCATTCAGACAATGTCTTCTAGACACGTTGCCGTACCACAGGGAATGTCGCAGTAATCAGTTCCACAACAACCTGCGTCAAATTCTGTACTTCATGAACTGTCGAATGCATGCACAGCGGGCTTCGCTGCAGTTAACAAACATGCCTCGCCCTCCACATTTCTTTTACTAATACTGGTCGGAAGGTCAATTGCAATTGTCGGCTGTTTGGCATTAATTTGTAGCTGTTCCTCAGCAACTGTCAGTTGTTGCTTAGCAACGGTCCGTTGCTCCTTACCTGTTCTCAGGGGGTGTAGCTTCTTTGTTGGTACGGCTAAAAAGAATACTCCACCTACATGGCTGTTATCCTAATGTTGAGTGTACTGAACTGTACGGTGTGGAGCAGTGTATACATCAGACTAACGTCAAGGACAGTGATTTATTAGCAGTTAATTCTAGTTTTCTTCTTGTTTTGCAAAAAGTGGGAATCGACCAGTCATAAATGGTTCAAATGGCTCTGAGCACTATGGGACTCAACTTCTGAGGTCATTAGTCCCCTAGAACTTAGAACTAGTTAAACCTAACTAACCAAAGGACATCACACACATCCATGCCCGAGGCAGGATTCAAACCTGCGACCGTAGCGGTCTCACAGTTCCAGACTGCAGCGCCTAGAACCGCACGGCCACTTCGGAGGGCCGACCAGTCATACTCCCATTTGTTTCAGTTCAGCTGTTCTGAAGCCATTTTAGTTTTTCTTGGTGTGATATTCATCGCTGAAGACGATAGCCTCCTGCCTACGGCAGGATTATGGCATTTATGAGGAATTAGGTGTCTCAATGTCTAACCTCGTGCTGCTGTGAACAGACAGTGGTGCGTGGAATGTGTGTCGAGCTGACTTCTGCGATCTGACAGCTGTCCTGTTTCGGAAGAACGCTCGACTGGAAATGAATCGAAAATCAAAATAAATTGCTCAGCACAGATGTATAGCCAGTTTGCGTTACTACCGAAACAGCACCTTTCCTCAGTTTCTATTGGAACAGTACCATAGAATTCTGTGTCATTTCGTTTACAGATCTGCTGATGTACTGAATATTCCCAGAGTTCTTCCAAGAAATCTGTCAAGTGCAAATTCCCCCCCCCCCTCCACCACCACCATCATCAACTCTAAACAAACGATTTTGATGAAACTTGGCATGTATATAGATTGTGCAAACTAATGCAATATGTATGCTTTCGTTTCTACCCAATTTCTCATTTAAAAAGTAAAACACACTTCTAAAGGTAATTTAAGGTATTAGTTTTAGAGGCAGTATCTTTGCAACCATGATATATGAAAAACGTGTTCCATATAAAAGCTAAAATGTGATCTACATTATTGAAAATGTTAATTATTCTATAAATTAAAACTTATGTTACAACATAAATACAAGAAGCTTTCATGCCACATACAGCCATGCGTAATAAAGCTGCTTTGTGATATACCATTTTTGGAAAATAGGATGCACACAGTGTGTTGTCAGAGGAGGAGGATATTAGTGTTTAACGTCCCATCGACAACGAGGTCATTAGAGACGGAGCGCAAGCTCGGGTGAGGGAAGGATGGGGAAGGAAATCGGCCGTGCCCTTTCAATGGAACCATCCCGGCATTTGCCGGAAGCGATTTAGGGAAATCACGGAAAACCTAAATCAGGATGGCCGGAGACGGGATTGAACCGTCGTCCTCCCGAATGCGAGTCCAGTGTGCTAACCACTGCGCCACCTCGCTCGGTTGTTGTCAGAGTATTTCAAACAAATGTAATTGTAATATCTATAGGTTCATCAGTATTCTAATTCTTTGTTTTACTTATTTTTGTTTTACATTTAATTTGTTGTTTTACGTTTTACATCGGCGTTTTCGATTTTGTAATTTAGTTTACGATTTCACACTATGATTATTATGATACAAAATCATTACAATAATTAAAATCTTTAAAGAATTACTTAAAGCACAACGTTTTACTCTGTGCACACAGAAAGACCGAAATTTCTTCAGGTAATAGCCATGGCACAATATAAAACAAAATTCAGCAGGATCCTCAAACAGTGGCAAGCGATTCTCTAAACATGTCGATTTCTGTCAGACACACTTCATTCCTTGGGAAAACCTTGCCCAAGAGAATAGATCAAATGCTAGCGACTGCAGCTGGACTGTACTGCTTCTCAAGTGAAGACTGGCATCGTAATCATTCAACAGAACAAGATCTGAAAATCTTCTCACAAAATTCTTCCAACATCGAACACCATATATGGTATATATTGGACATATATGGCCAATGAATGCACCTCTCCCATTGAGTCCTTTGGGATCACTAATGAGCAAATTGATTGTTCTCGGGTACAATGCTCAAAGTGGTACATTCACAATCACCACCCAAAGAATCTAACACTAACAGAGACTTTTCTCTCACAATGGGAAAGAAAAATTCTTTAATATATCTTTTGATCTGATCAGACTATAGCCTAATACATTTCGATGCTGTCACAAGAACATGTGGGGCTCCAGAAAGAGATTTTCGAATTCTCGATTCAGACTCTCCTTTAGTTTCTTTTGAAACTATGGAAAGGACGTGGACATGTTGATAACACAGTTTTGAGCATTGTAGCTGAGGATAAGGAACTCTTTTATCTGCCGATCCCCAAACGCCCAAAGTCGCAGATACACTGAGAGACATATATGGCTTCCCATGTTTGAAGAACTTTGTGAGAAGATTTTCAGGTCTAGTTCTGCTGAATGACTATGATGTCAATGATCACTTGAGAAGCAACACTATCAAGTTAAGGCACTAGCACATAACCAGTTCTCTATGTCAAATTTTTGCAATGTACTGAAATATCATCATCATCATCGTCTTCTAACTGCAGTTTCTTGAGTGTGGTGTGCAAGCGATCGACATCTCCTTCTGTCTTCATACATCTTCTGTTCCAGGACAGCTTCTCATTTGTGCCATTTCTCCTCCACATTTGATGTTACAGTCATTATCCATCGTTTCCTTGGTCTTCCCAATGTTCTGCTTCCTACAAGGTTCAGGTTGAAATACCTTTTGACAGGTGTTTCACTGTTCATTCTCATTATGTGCCCATGCCACTGCAGTCTGCGTTTCTTTATGATACTGGTAAGAGGAACCTCAATACCCTCTACATTTCTGTTCATCTCATTCCTGATTTCGTCCTTTCTAGTTGTATGGTTCACAGTTCTAATAAATCTTATTTCTGTTGCCTGAATTTGGCTGAGGTCTACGTTTAGTAGGGTACATGTTTGTAAAACATATGTTACTATTGGTACGAACTAGGTGTAGTACATGGTCGCTTTTGCTTGTCTTGGCATTTTATCATCCGAGAGATGATTTCTGATGTTAGTGTATTTCCTGCTTAATGGTGCTGCCTTTCGAGATCATGCTTCCTAGGTACATGAAGTGGGAAACATATTATATTTTGACTCCTTCTAGAAATATATTTGAGGTGGTTCCTTGTGTGCTGATGGTCATTTTTAGTATGAAGTTTCTTTGATGGTAGACATTTCGTTTTCTGTGTATTTTCTTGATAGATTTTATGATCTTGCGCATTACTATTACAAACAGGAGTGGTGATTGGGCACTTTCTTGTTTTGCATCTTTCTTTGTTTCAAACCGGACTGATAATCCATTGCCTGTATGGACACAGCCGTAACACATCCAGTATTGCATATTGACTTTATCAGTTAGGTACTTTGGCATCATATGGACTTTCAAAAATTCCTGCACATTGTTATGAGGAACAGTGTCATACTCCTTTTCAATGTCCGCAAATAAAATCATAAGATTTCTTCCATATTCACAGTACTTTCCTGTCTGCATTCTTACTGCAAAAATTAGATCCATAGTACCTCTGTCTTTCCTGAATCCATAAGCAAAGGTTCTGCTATCTTTCTAATTATCATTTCTATGACCTTTCTTAAAAACTTCCGGGTGTGTGACAGCAGATTGATGCCTCCGTAAGTTCCACATTTTCGTTGGTTACCATTTTTGAATAGAAGGATAATGACTCCTTTACTCCAGTCTTCTGGGACTTTTTATTTTCTTCCCCTCGCCATTGGGCATCATATGCAACCATTAACTTGATCAGTGGAGATAGGTCACCTTACCTATCAACCAATTGAGTAATTCTTGCCTGGCGCATCCATGCTGTGAGTGTGGGCATCCTCCACATCAGTAGGCCAGTGCGAAAGGATGGCTAAGTTCAGGCAGGGATCCACCTTCACGGGGTTCAACGTTTATGTATGCCCAGGGTTATGGGTGAAGACCTTAATGGCACCTTTGGCAGAGAAGGAGACCTTCACAATGGTGCAAATGGTGGATGAGGCAACCCATCCTCCCTGGGGATAATTACAAGAGGACACCACAACATTGTAGAGAACAGGGATCTTGAAAGGCCAAGGGAGTAAACACTGAAACAAAATCGTCACATGTGTTAGGCCAAGCAAGTCAGAAGCTGAGGAAATATATACTACTTTCAAACATAAAATAATAATGTACTGAAATGTGTGATACAGATCAAGATATTTAGAAAATCTCCAGTCACCAACTAAAATAATGTGAATTTTGTTTCAATTGTGTTGACTGCCATGTGTAAAGTGTCGATATGTCGTTCATTTTATGTGCACTATATAAATAATGCTGTGTTTTAAGCATTTCTTTGCAGATTATCATTAGTGAAATGATGTTGTATCATAATAATGGGTCACCTTTATGTGAAATGTCTCGCAAAGAAACAAAATTAAAATCGACAATGTAAATCGTAAAATAACAAAATCATAAAGTAAAAGTAAGGAAAATAAATACATAAAATAGTAGTGAATGTTACATATTTTATTTCGGTATGTTGAAAATATTCTGACAGTACATTGTGTATAGCTTATTTTCCAAAAATAGCATTCCAGAAACCTGCTTTATTATACATGGATGTATGTAACATGAAAGTTCCTTAATGTATCCTGTAAGATAAGTTTTCATTTTTCATAATGAATTAATAACACTGAGGTGCTTTGCCACATTGCAAATTTTTGCAGAAGTTGATTATTCGTTTTTCGTAACTGATATCTGCGTTTCATCTTGAAATGAAACATTCACATATCATGACTTAGAAGGTATTCCCATGAGATCAAACATACCAAATTACCTTCCAGTGTGTTTTACCTCTTAGAAATAAAATTAGGCAGACTGGAGAAAACAGGTATTGCATTATTTTGATCCCTCTATGTACCCACCAAGTTCCATCAAGATCCTCATTTTAAATCTGTGTATGTTCACTAGTAAGTCTTTTACTGGCTCTGTGAAACACAACTTGTACATTATCATGCCATTTTATATCGTTTGATAGTATTTGTCCCAGTAGGTACTGTATGTAGCATACTCTGGATCTATTAACTGTTCTTTTACTGGTACACTTTGTGGTTTTTTTCTCCTTGTTATGAGAACTCTGTTATTTAAGGAGATCCTCGAATCATTACATCAAGTGGATGTTTAATCCAGATACTTACAATCGCCCAACGATGGTATTTTGCTGTACACAACAGCATTCTCAGCAAACTATTCCATATTGGACTGGCCGCTATGTTAATTGTTTATGCATACATAAAACATTAGAAGTCCCCTTGCTCTTCCTTCTGGATTATCTGATGTTACTTGTGGTGCTGCAACCATTCGCTGTCATTAATGTAGCGGTATCTATTAATCAAATTTTACTTGAGCTAAACAGTTACTTCTGAAGATATTACACTGTATGTTAGTGTCTTGGTTCATGATGGCCAGTGTTGCATTGTGTGGAATCCATTTCGAGATTCTACGAAGATGCAGCCTACTTGTGGACCTACATATATTATTCGCAAGATATCGTGTATGAATAAAGAAAAGAGTGTTTCTTCTGAATCTCAGCTGATTCAATAAGTTTGTTTCCCTCCTGGAACGAGATGACATTTGAAACTAGACTGTGTTTTGGGATGCTGCAACAGAAGGGCGACAGCAATGCTGGTTTATACCCATGTGCTTCCTGCCTGTTATCCTGTAAACAAAAGGAACCTGCACTCAGCAGAGCTATTCAATGTGCTAGAACTATTCGATGATTGTGAGTCAGGTTAGGTGCTAATTCAGTGCCGGATTAGGTGCAATACCTAGTTGCCAAATGTGTGAGGCCATGAAGGTTTGTCCACTTTAAGTAGTGTTCACTATTGTACAAGACTAGGGTTAGTGGACTTTGATATTGCACATTTGTCGATATCCAAATAATGCTGTCCTCATGCATGAAAACATGTTCAAGGCATAATTTAAAATGTCTGCTATTCATCTGCTCTTTTTTTCAGTTTCAACACCTAACCTACACATTAGAAACTGAATGGAATATATGAGTACATTACTTGATGATATGTATCACCAGGACTTCCACAGATTTTGTGATAACTATTTCACTGGGATCTGATAGTGAAAATTAATGAAAGCTTCAACTATGGCCCTTCTTACAGCTGTATGACTTCCTATTATTTTTTTCTGCATCAGCATCCCTACATTTTCTTGTGTAGTAAGATTGTACTATCCACTGTTCTTGCAACATTCTACAAATGTTACCATTAAAATAGGTGGGATCTATCAACATGTTTTATTAGTAGATATTATATGCCAATTCTGGCAGAAAAGGAAATTAAAAAAACCCTATTTATTAATTAATCTGTTTAATTAATCGATTGTTTAATTCAACTGATTTATTATTCAACTAACTGATTTCAATAATAAATAAAAATTAGTCCATATAAAACCATAGTATTAGTTTTACTGTATCCCATTTATCTATACCCATGAACGAAATATTCATTCATTTTCTTTATAAATAAATTTTACATATCATGATTATGTATAGCCATGAACGAATTTCTTATTTATATAAAAAAATTGTTAAATTATTTCTTCATAAATTAAAAGTAAATGTGTGTGATAAATTGAAATTCATGAAAATATTTTCAATACACTGAGTGATCAAAAAGTCAAATGTGGAGAACACAAAAAAAATTAATCTAACAGTAATTATAGAAATTTGTTATATGAAGGACATAATGAAACTATTGATTGTTTAAAAGCACTTAGTTTGACGTAGCTTACATATGGTCATTTTTAACTTTATGAGGATAGAGATATAGATGATTGGAAAGAAATTGAAGTACCAGCTTCTTAATTTTTATGACTGTAGAAGAAATAGCTAATTATTTAAAAAATTGATATTTTAAAATAAATTCAAAAATCAAATTCTCTCTTATCATAACTGCAAGGAATATACCATATTATATATTAATATTTTTACTATCATTATGAATGAGATGTAGAGAAGAAGTACAAATTTTTTATGTTATCAGATACATTAAGGGATTATATTTTTCCTCCAATAAACACAATTTAAAATAATTTTTAGTTACAATTCAATGTTATAACTCATAAGTTAAGTGCTCTATAGCATACATAATTATTTATGCAGTTGCATCATTTGGAATTTTATCATGAAAAGTAGCATACAGTTTCATTATTGTTTTGTGTAATCAACACTTTCATTCTTCGACACATATTTTTTACATAGATACTGTAATTTTGAATAAAATAATGGACTTAAATTTACCCAGATATTCAATGGTTTTATTGTTTTAAAATCTATAAAAGAATCTTAAGCTTATAAAAAATTATTTGGTATACCAACATTCTATAATTCCTCATTTCTCCCAGTTCTTAGAAAAATATTTTGGAATGTAACATGATCAAATAAAAATTTATTGTAACTGATTGTTTTTTTTCATTTAGTTTGAGAAAGAAAGAAAATAAAGTAAGGCATATCAAATTCAGCAGAGTAATATCAAAATATCCTTTTCCATTTAATTCATCAATCTCAATTGTTTGTGGTTCAAGCAGATACACTAGAATTTTAGGATTTGCAATCTTTCTTGTTCCAGTTCAAGTGAACATGCTGATACACATTTTACAACAAGACCATGAATCTCTGTTGATTCTGTGGTTCTGTAACAGTTTTTCCTTCTTCTGGAAGTGTATAGTTTATTTCAATTGCAGCTTCGTTTTTATCAGCCCATCTAATAATTAAATCATTTTGAAGGAGCTCCAAGTAAATATTTCTTTTATCTCCTTCCCAAATAATTTTCCAAATCTTTCAAAATCCACAAAATAATTCTATTGGACAAATTACTTCATTTTGCTTGTTTTAAATTTCCCATTATTAAGAATATATCCTTCCATATTTAATTCATTTAATAGAGGTGAAGTTAGTTGAATAAGGAGGGATGAAGAGATAAATGGACACTCAGTTCTGGACAGCATATTGCTATACTTTTAATTGTGATAACATCAAACAGTTTTGTAAATAATTATTGTCTGATTTTTATTAGGTTTTCCATTGTACATTGGGTAGCCTTTACCATCTGTTCCATTAGTACTAAAAGTCATACAAAGTTGTGAATGACTTAGATGATTCTATCCACCACCAAAAACGATAGTAATTTCCATTTCCTTCATTGGAATACTTCAATTACTTTTTGTTTTCTCATTAACAGGGAATGAGTAAAATTTTTAACTCTAAATTTATTCATGATCTATTAAGAAAAAAGGAATATTAAGTCTCAGCAAAACCAGGCTTTTAATCTCGGACTAAGTCATTTATAGAATTACTGTTACCCAAGCACCATTAAAGATAACCAATTTATCATTTCCATCAGTTTAGTAATTACTAAATTTTGAATAGCAATGAAATTTAGAATTTTTGCGAGTTAATTTTGTTAATGAATTAGTGGTTACCAAAACCAGCATTTCGTTTCAATGAAAATCAAAATTATTATTTATTAATTGAAATTGAATAATTTTAAGAATGTCATTAGTATTCGTTTTTATTAGCTTGAATAATTTGATTATTACATCCCAAAAATTGTACAATACCATTTTCATATCCATAAATATATTAACATTTTTCATAGTAACTCAATTAAAAGTTTTGTCTTCTTTAATATGTATATTAGGTTTTATTGATTTAATAAATTTATTCAGATTTTACAAACGATATTCATCAACAGTTATTTCTATTATTTTTCAGTCTTAAATAATATATGGTTTTTTGATGTAATATTTGGAGTTAAAAATGTTGAATGAAAATCGAATAATGTTTCATTTCTTTAAATTTATTCTTATTTTAACACTTAATCTATTTTTAAAAACAGATGAAGTATCACTCACCTTAAATCGATGAGCCATTGATATTAACAAAAATTATGTAAATAAGTGTGGAATGATTGGGAACCAAAAATAAGAATGCAAGATAAAATTAAAAATTAAACATGGAAAATTTTTATTTAATTCTATTAGATATGTAATCATTGAATGAAGTGGATGTGATCACTATTTATTTAAGATTATATTGTAGCTCCAAGAAGATTAAACTGGACATAAACTAATCATATGGTTCTAAATGCTTGGATCAAGCAAAATGTCAACAATTTATAAAAGGATATGTAAAAATAGAAAACAAACTTAATGTGAAAACTCGCTATGTTATTGAAAATAATAATGAAATTATTGTGAAAATATTTCACTTGTAGTTTTTCATGATCTCATTCTTGAAAGTCAAGGTATAGTTAAATAATATTTTACTACATATGGACATAGGGAACAGATTTTTTTGTTACATTCAAAATATTAAGAAATACCAAAACACAGAGTTACAGATAACTTAAATTTTTAGATGTTTTAGGAAAGATAATAAATTCTAAATCCTATTTATCATTACTTCGATTGAGGTGATTTAAAATTTGATTATTGTAAATAAATGTGCAGTAAATATTCTGATAAAGATGCATGTGGTTTTGTTAGCTGAGATATGACAAGATGAGTGACTGATGGAAAATATAGGTAAAACTTTATGAATTTCTAAACATTGAACATAAATCGTGCACTAAATCTTAAACAGGAAGGTTAGCTATGAAAATATATAATCAATTATTGTTTTTTATTTCTAATAAAATTTTAAAAAAATATGATGCAGAGATTTCAAAAAAGAACACAATATGAAAAATATATAGAAGAAGAACACCTGTTACCAATACAACTAAAACCTTAAACAAGGAATTAAAGTATTAGGTGAAAAAGTTTGAGGACACACACGAGAGACACTACACAAGAAGAAAAACAAATGATGCCTTATAATCAGTATTATTTTGCAGAATTTAATGTTATTCCAACAATTATACCACATGATAGAGATAAATGAAAATATTACAAGGAGGGGCCAACACCACGATATCTATTGAATAAATATGAGGAAGAAGCTAATGATAGGAAAAATTGAAAAAAACGAAGAACATTGAATGTTACAAATATAAATATAAGTGAAAGAATTTTAGAATATATTAATGATAGTGAAGAAAAAACATTTTGGATTATGAGATGTTGGTAAAATGAAATATTTTACTAATTTAACTTTAGAATTTATTGGAGATAAATTGACAGTTGTTAATAGAACATGCAAAGGTGCTTATTTGATTAGATTTCGGAATAATGTTACTCAAACAGTTTTGAAATTTGAAAAATATTTAAAAAGATTAGTAAATATGTTAATTAATGTACTACCAATGAATTAAGTATTTATGGTTACAATTATTGTGGCCCTGAAACAAAATCAGAAGGAAGATTAGCTGGAGCTGAATAATGGAATAAATCATTCAGGGGAAGCTTGTAAAAAATACTATGTTGTTTAAGGGAATAATGAAGATTTTCAAGGAACACACAAAGTGGATAAAGAACTTCAATTAGCTGCAAAAGGAAGAATGTATACAAAACAAGTCTTCATTTGGTAATAAATCAGCTTCTTCACAGTTTGAACAATAATGTATGAAAACGAAATGGGTTTAAATGTTAATGAAAAATGATGGGGCTTATAATGTTTTACAAATTTTTCATCCTAATAAATCATAATAATTATGCTAAACTTCCAAAATAAAAACCAAAATTAATTAAACTATAGTGATGAAGTATATGCTATTGATAATTTTTAAGAGCTGTACAAAGAAAGACACATAAAGGAAATTGGAAATTTAATTATAAAATTAGGTATTTCTGTTCTAAACCGAATTGTTGAATATCTAACACAAAAACAGCAAAGCGCGTGGTGGAAATTTAACAATGTTGATGCTGCATTAGGTGCAATTTATTCATTGTATGGTAGTGTAGCAGTCATAGCTATGTGAATTCAGGACAGTCAAAAAATGATAAAGGATTATAAAAAGAAAAAGTCAATGTACTAGTGGAAACTGAAACTGCTTCTAGATTAATAAAAGTAAAAAAATACCAAAAAATATGCAATCAATACATAAATCCTCTATCAAATTGTGGTGTAGAAAAACTTGTTAATCAGTTAAAAATTAATATATTTTCTTGGTGGATTCATGATTGATAATTAATCAAGATACCAATGTTGAAAGTGGAATAGTAAATTTAGATACATCTAAGGGTTTTTTTACTCTTTCGACTGCATATTACAGGATATATAAACTTTCTGTTTTACTTTTTTGGTGGTAATGTACCAAAACAATTTGTTAACTATATATAGAAAGAATAAATTATATTGTAAAGACAATAAAAAAATTAAACGATTTGTTTGTGGTCATTTTCGTTTATTTGCATTAAAACTCTTGTTAATAATAATAATGTCAAAACTTTTAAATATAATAAATGCAGATTTTTGGAAATGAATAAAACTTCAAAGGTAATAAATTATAAAAAAATCATACGTTTTTAGTTACTAGACCAGCAAATTACTGTTGAGTTAGCTCATGTTTGTGAAATAAAAATTAAGAGTATCCAAATATAAAAAAGTTAAAAAAGAATGAATGTCAAAATTTGACTTTTCCCAACTTGCAAAGATTCCAATCATTGTTAGATACAAAAACTATACTGTTACTGTAGATGTAAAGTTAAACCTATTTAGTGAAATAAGCTCAGTTCTTTTGTCAACTTTTGTTCCATTTAAATGAAGGAATATCATGTCAGTTGTTTGAAGTGTAAATGAATCAATATGACAGATAATGTATGGTGATAACAATTAAAACTGGAAATCTAGGAATTGAAGGTATCTGTCCTATTTATTACTGTAATATCTAAATCAATGAGAAAAGAATCAAAATTAATAAACGTAGCATCTTTTGGATTTGGTGATTAATTTCAAACAGATATAATCGAAATCGACTCAGGTAATTGAAAACCAGTATCCATAATAAATAAAGGTTATAAATATTTATTGATGTAATTTCACAATTTCCTTGTGCTATTCCAGTTAAACATTATGAAAGTAAAAATATAGTTGAATAAATTGAAAAATTCTTAAAAATAAATCACCAAAAAAATTTCCAACAGACAATGATAAACAATCTCATAATATTTTTTCTATAATTAATAAAAAATAATATTATTCATACTTAAACCTTTAATGAAACAATATCATCTGTTGTTAAAAGGCTTAAAAGAATGTTTACAGAAAATAATTCCAATAGAGTTTTATATGTCAAGTTATTATAAACTGGTTGATTTAGGTAAACATATTTATGATGAATAAAACAACACAGTACATTCCAGCATTAAAATGGACACTTAACATTAATACAGTAAAACGAATTAATCATATTGAAACTGTATGACTCTAAAATTTGTTACAAAATAGTGCTAAATATTAAACTGGTGATAAAGTTAGATTTAGAAAATAAATAGGAATATTTGAGAATGGATAATTAGCAAATTTTTCAACAGTGTTTATTGAAATTTTAGATTTTATGCATTCACATACGAATAAAAAGTTTAAATGGTACACTAATAAAATGACATTCTTAAGAAAATGATCTACTAATTATAAATTTCGTAGGTGTTCATCTTGATGACAAAATTTAAATATGTGATTGTGAATTCCTAAGTGACAAAACTGCTGCTGTCATCGGTCCCCAATTTTAAATAAGAAAGGTAATACAGTGAATGTTATATAATTAGGATTTGATAATTCACACAATTGTTCTAACCATAAAGATGCACTTATTTTAGAAGCCTGCTTTAGTTGCTGCAAAATACAGCCTTATAATTTTTTATGAAAATTGAGTCTGTCATTTAAAATTCAAACATGTTTGGTATAAATTGTAATAGTGATTCTGCAAATTCTTTTATTAAAGAAGATGGTATAAATCAATGTCATAAATAATTATAACAAAAATGATGCAGTGTGAGAATGATTTGAGGATCTAAATTTTTAATTAATTGCATCAATTGTCAGATAGTTTTATTTCATTAGATTTATGTAGAAATGGTAATGACTATTGATCACTATTAAATTATGAGAAAGGACATGCAATTTTTATATTATATTGAAAAAAATGAATTCATTTGAACATCTTAAACTATTAAATTTTTTTAATTTTATTTTTTCTTTATTAACAGAAAATGAGAATAAAGTGATTTGTTCACTATCAAGAAAAAGAAAATTTTAACGAAATGAAAATTTATTAAGGAATACACCTGTAAATACGGGTTTATAAATTATACAAAGGAGAAACAAAAGAATGTGGGGAAAATTAATCAGGACATGTAAAAGAAAACATTAATAACTGGAATAAAAAAAAATTAGTGGGAAATAATGAAAAGTATAAAAAAATTTCTAAATCTTTTCATAGATGTGTCTCAGAAAAGAGAAAAAAACGTTTTATTTATAAAAAACATAAAGAGTTGAATGTTTTTGTGTGATATGTTTTTAAAATATAAAGGGAAATAATCAAAAATTTCAGCATACGGAAAAATTAAAAAGCAATTAATTAATTTTTATTTTATAATAGGTTCAGTTTGATCAGGTTTACTGATTTTGCCAATTATCGTTTGTAGTTGCTTTTCAATGACCATATTGTAAAGTTTTTTTCTACTTCTTCACTTATGCTCATAACTACAAATAAATTTATTACAATCAACGGTATACAGTTTTGGTTTACATTATCATTTTAGATTTATTTGTCTAAATTGTTTTATTTTATTGCTTACACATATTACTTTATCATCAAAAGTAATTTCAGTTTTTACAAGTAATTTTTTCAGCGCTTCATTATTGATTTCATACTTATAAGAAAAATTTTTAGAACTTACACTTATACTTATGTGCTAACATAATATTGCTTTATTTTAATCATTCATTTCTTTATATAGTTTTCTTGGTTCCTCATGAATTTTACATCAATCAATTTTTTAATAATTTCCCCTGTCAATTTCTTCTAGTTCGTCGTTGATTTCATATCTACAGGCACATCTACAGTTGTCACATTTTAGAAGAGAAGAACTTTATAAATAATACGTTTTCAAAAACCAACCAAATAAAGTTTGTTTATTGTTGTTCTTACATCAAAAACACAAGAGCCTGTATACATAAAACATAAAACTTCTTGAAGTATTAAGTATACTCCATCCTATGAAATTGGTTTATTGTTTTTTACTATTTGTCATCATACGAACTGCAACAGATTTATGAAAATATACTGCATGCTCATTATTTGGATTTAAAATATAAAATGTGTATTGTTTTGGATTTCCTACTGTTTAAATGTTCTTTATTTCTGATACTGTCCATTGTTTTATCGAAAATGTTATTCATTAATTTAAAAAAGTCTTTTACAAATACGTTAGCTGAATTATTTTCTCCATTTCTGTAGTAAAATCAATAAATATTTTCAACCAATCAGATTGTTTGAATGATTAAATCCTATCCACTTTCGTTAATTTTAATACAAGCTTTCTACATAGGTTAAGATTTCTAAAGTGTAAAACATGTTTTTCTTGGCTATTTAATGTTGTTAATAATTTATTACTTCTCTCTGCTGCTACTGCTAAATATTTGTATCGATCATGTAAATTTTTTGCTATTATAAATCTATTTCTCAAATATAACGATATTTATTGCTGTCTTATGTTTCACATATTTTTTCAAAATTGAAATAACCTCTCGAAATTTTTAGATGGTAAAAATTGAGACATTTCACATCAATTAGAGTGTTGTGTCCAAATGTGTAAGATAATTTAAATGCGTTTCAGAAAATTTTTCGTACCTGTATTATTTGATTTTGCATATGTAGTAAAACTTTGTGATATTCCTGTACAAATTACTTCTTAATCTTTTACTAAATCTAATTCAGCTTTTGTCATTTTTGACATACATTTCCAAGTGCAGTAAAGTTCCATGCTGTATCGAGTTTATAAGATCAAATACATGTCCCAGTAAAATTTTCAAAAATTTTAGCTGATATTGAAACACCAGATTTCTTATACAATCATGTAAATTCTTCTAAGTTTTTATTATTATATTTTGATGCAATCTGTTTTTACATATTGATAGTGTTTAAAATTTACGTCACTTTTATTATTTCTTGAACAGTCCGCCCCTGGTAACTGAGTGAACAGGGCGACTAAATTTCATAGCTAATGGCCCGAGTTCGATTACTGGCTGGGTCAGGGACTGGGTGTGCTTATTATCATTTGATCCCCATCGATATGAATATCGCCGAAGTGGCGTCAACTCAAAATACTTGCACCAGGCGACTGGTCCACCCGACGGGAGCCCCTAGCCACATGGTATTATATATTTCTTGAACAAAAATATTTCTAAGAGACAGTTTTGTTTATACCAATTTATCTTTATTTTGCACATAATCATATGTGTAAACACCTCTTGTAATCATTCAATATAATGTTGCTGTGTGTCTAAATTATTTCTTTATAAGTTTATCAGTGCTCAATTCAATGAATTTAAATGTATTCTACAACCTTAATGTTATTCCATAATCAACATTTTGGATAAATGAAATATATTTTTGTGCATTATTTGCCATAGTGTCAATATGTTGATTCTCTATCACCAGTTCTTTAATAAACAAATGAATGGCATAATTTATTATGCAACAAAAATAAACTGGAAAATTAGGATTTTTATTAATAATATTACAACCATAATTCACAGTTGCTCTATATTTTTCCTGGTCAATGAGAATTATCTCTTGTTTTTTTTTTCTCCTTTAGTAAATTTTTTCAGTCTGAAAATTTTATCTGTCTTCTTTAATTTTTATAATTAATGTATTTCTGCTACGTTATTTTTGGTTCTATTGATTTTAAAAGTTCATTTTATGTTGCATGTTTACCAGTATATGTTACAGGTTCCTTATCATCTGTATTAGAAAATTTGTATTAATAATTAAACGATAGTGATACATGTTTTTTACGTTAATTAATATTAATATTTTCAGGATGTGTTATTAAATAACAGAAATTCAAAACCTAAATAAATTGCAAAAGATACGAATAATGAATGATTATAAAATTCAGATTTAATTTTCTCACCTTTCTGGACAACAGTATTTACTTCTTTATGTTTTCTACACCCATTAATGTGATTGGCCAACTTTCTCTAGTGAACATAAATTTGATGTTCATTTAAGTTGTTTGTGTACTAATTGGTCTAGGAAATTTTTTCAAACAAAAATAAGAACTACTTTTTTCTTGAATTATAAGAAGATAACATGTTTTGCTTGTTTATTTTTTGTATGTTAAAGAAAGCATATGATAAAATCTTTAATCATAATCATAAATATTAACTGAAATATTTGATTTTTTCAAATTTTGGAATATCTGTTATTTGTACTCGAAAATTAATCTTTCTGTTTCAAAACTTTTATAAAATTCTAATTCAAGTTTTTCATACTTTTCAATTCATTCTGCATTGTGAAGTGAAAGCCATTAAGCTGAAACATTGTTGGTCTATACCTTATATATTAGTTACACCTATCTTATCTTTAATATCTTTTGGTAAATTTATACAAGATAAACCAGAAATTAGTCTGTGTCTAATAACACTTAATGCTGAAATATTTTTATGTAATAAAGACAAACCAGATACGTATTTTCCTTTGCAGTTCAGATAATGGTTATTCCATGATTTTTGATGAGAATCTTCTAAATTACTTGTTCTTATTAAAACTTCATTACTTGTTTAAAATTAAATTCTTGGATTACATTTTAATTTATGAAATTTAAAAATTTGTGTTATATGTAACTGTATATAGTATTAAAATATTCATTAATTTGGTAATTCAATCTCCTTTCATTTGACTGAGAAAGTTTTTTGAAACAACAATATTATTATTATTTTATTAATCTTTTATTCTTGATTTAAAAGCAGATTTTCTATTAAGTCATTTTAGTGATTTTAGAAGAATCATTGTCATCTAAAATATAGTCACCAGAATAATCTTTGATAATTTTTTTTATTTCTTGCTGACTGCTAGAAGCTTTTGATAATTATTTTGATCTTTCATCTTATTAATATTACCTTCAATTGTTCGATCTGATCGATTAGTCATTGTTTCATAAGTTTGGAAATAATTGTTATATATCTCATTTTACAGATTTGAAGAATTTATTAAAATTAAGAAAATTGAATATATTTAGTTATTTTTCAATTCATTTCAATATCATATCATTAATATTATGGATATAATTAGAGCTTAGAATTAGTTAAATGAATTTTTCTTTAAATATTTTGATCAATTTTTTTAAATTTATCATTTTACAAAGGGTTTATATTTTTGTATCTGAGTTTTCTCTTTTCTTCTTTTTTAATATTAAAATAATGAATAAATTCCATGAGATCTTTGTGAGATACATTTGTATAATGTCTACCTTTACCATAATGTTCTAATTTATCTAGCTCGAAGTAACCTGACACACATTTTTCCTAGCAATAATTTACTAAATTTTGAAATAGATTTACTTTGAAGTACATTTTTTCGTTTTATTTGCAAAAAAATAGATTTCCATTCTTTTACAAAATGTTTGCATTTCAAATATGTTTGTATTCCTTTTTGTGTGTTGAGTAATGTACAAAAATATTTAAATTTTTTAACATGTAAAGTTGATATGTACCTTTGAACTTTTGAAGGAAAGTAAAATCGTTTCTAGTGGTAAAAACGATTTGGTGGACCCTTTTCATTTAAGAACAATTTATTAGAATTTCTATATTTTAAAATAAATAAGAATTGCTTAATGGGTGCAGATAAATTTGAGCTTATAGATCTTATTTACCAAGAAAAAATTTATTAATTCTGTATACTTTAAAAGAGATGAGAATTTTATTCGCGGTAATAGATGAATGGGATATAGCATAACAAAAATCACAGAGTTATTTTGGAAAATTCTGATTAATTAATCAATTTCATTAACTGACTCACAAATCAATTAAAATTACTTAATTAATCAATTAAACTGTTTACTTAATAAATTATAGAATTTTTAAAAATAAGCTTTCACACCAAAATCGGTATCTAATACTACATTTATTACTATGCAAATATCATAGTTACTCAGTTTGCTTTTTATAATGTCTTCGATTTGTAATTGCAATTGGTTTTTGATTGCTAGTCTAAAGGAAATGTTCTCAGTTCATTTGTTATGATAAAAAATTTTAAATTGGATATGCATCAGTTCAACAAAGCACACAATTTAAAAAAATTTGGTTCAAATGGCTCTGAGCACTATGGGACTCAACTTCTAAGGTCATCAGTCCCCTATAACTTAGAACTGCTTAAACCTACCTAACCTAAGGACAGCACACACGTCCATGCCCAGGACAGGATTCGAACCTGCGACCATAGCGGTCACATGGTTCCAGACTGTAGTGCCTAGAACCGCTCGGCCACTCGGGCCGGCACACAATCTCACATAACTTCATTGATGACTTTTTTAACCTTGATGAATGTTGTTCCTGTAACAGCATTACGATCGTCAATCCATCTTTCATTGGTGCCACCCTCAAAAAGATCGAACCATTGTACTAGGAAGTCTACAGAATTTTCTTCAAGTGGTTCTTCTCAGACTAGTTCTTCAATGCAGTCGTCTGAGAATGTTTTCAGTCTTATGTCACAAGACTGTATTTATCTTCAATAAGGCATGCTCAGTTTCTTTAGATGATCCTGGACAGTTCAATGTCACAAACTGCTTCTATCGTCTGGCCAGTGTATTTCTGTCATAGAGAGTTTGAACTTTATTTGAATGACTCTACGACTGATGTGACTGTACAGAAACTTGATGTTGTCTGAGTCCATGGACCACAGTGACTCCTGTCCACATTATTTCGCAGTTGGATTCATTGTGGAGGTCACTGTAGCTAATACTACTGCTTGACACTTTAAACACCCGTCCTTCTGGAGTGTCTTATCTGTCTCTCCTACATATGTTCCTTGTGTTCTGTACTCTACACTCTGTGATCCAGCCAACTTCCAGTTCATCTTTTGTTGTGGTGGCACCTGCTTCCTGTGCTGTTTTAGTATGAATACTCCGCCAGTAACATATGGAGAATGCCACACCTGATACCCTGTTCATTGTAATAGCAGCTTTGAGGGAGGTTGGTTTGCCAAATGGACCAGCATGGAACTTGTGGTGGGGGCAGTGGAGCACCACCACCTGGTCTGGGAGCAACATCAGTCACTCAACATGGGAGACTGGATGGTACTGGGTGACACACTTAGTTGTGTGAAGCACAAAGGCTGGCAGAGAAGGTGGGCACGATACAGGGGCGAAAGGAAAAAAGTTTGAATTCAATGCCTGCTGTAATGGGATAGGTTCGCTTGTCAATGGACCAAATATACAAGTAAAGAGTTATTTTACTCTGTAAACAAGTATTATGGGAAATGCAGAAAGAAGGCAGTTCTTCAGGTTCTGTCTGGAGAGAGAAGCAGCCTCCAATAGATGCAGGGGCAATCTATGGACGAAGGATAATGGTGATGGATTCAGAGCGAGCTGGCAAACAATTGAGCCTATGGAATTTTCTTCCAGGCTACCTATTCACTGAAAGGAGGCTATAAAAATGAACTGGTGTATTTCATTTACTCATCCTTAGTACCAATTTATTTTATTTTCCAAAATCATTGTGCATAGTTGGTGAACACTATAACTGTATGATGTAATTATGAAAACTGGGATGAGAGGAGGCAAAGAGAACGAATAGGATAGGAACTACTGACGATAGCTACGTCGGGATCTTATGCATTATCAGCATGACAAGTGTAAATGTTTGACAAACAGGCATTCGAATCTGGGATGTCCTGCATCCTAGGAAGTTGCTTTAACCAATGGGGTGAGAGAGGACATGGCACTGTTTTCATATTTAAGGCAACTATAGAATGTCATTATAACTAGATATCATTTTTGTGACGACGACAGGAAGTTATCAATATGAGCAGCCAATGACGGGAGCATGTACATTGTTGATGTATGTAGGATTTTTGTGATGGCTGTCCTTTAAATAGTATATTCTGGAGTTTAGACCACGCAAGCTGTTAGGTTATTTAACAGCAAATCTTGCAGCGAACATTTTGCAGCTGTTAGAGAGAGGAACATCTCGATGCACTTACCGAGGACTCTAACACTGGTCTCAAGATTTTCTCTCACCGTCGTGCAGACAATACTTTCGGACGAAGAGGCGAAAAAACTCCCTTTCTGGATGTATGTGCTAGGCGCCTTTGGCCACAGCAGGGACAGGGGCGCAGGAGATAAATACATCGCAAGTCAAGGCACTTCGACAGTGTCGTAAACGCTCATTCTGTAAAGTGGTGGAAACCAGAAAAATTCGCGAATTTTGATGTTAACTTTGGACTGGACGCCATCGACCGAGCCATCAAGTGGTGAGTTTTTTGGTAAGCCTCCGGCCTTCAGAAGAATTTTAGAAGAGAATGCAACATTTATGGCGGTTCAGATGTGGTCTATGTTGCTACACAAATCACTTCTCTTAATTTAGGTGAGGCCCCTGGTTGATCATACTGTAATGTTCACTTTAGGCCTAGACGGAAACTCAAAACATGCTGCCTACAGCGGCTTTGGGAGAAACAAGGCAGGAGCAAAACGACTTCTCCTCGTTGCAAGGGAATTTAATAGTCAGAGATAGTGATAATAGTGGTATCCTCCAATGCAGGCTAGCAACAACAACCTCTTTCGGAGGGCAGAAGCACTTTAGCAGATGCATGACCAGGTAGACAAGTGGAAGGTGCACAAGTTAAAGTGATTACTCTCAAGGCATAAACTAACAGTCACCTATACCCTTTCTGATCAAACCGCAACACCTGTGTAGTCTTGCAGTGCCACCTCAAGAGAATGTTCATGTCAATTGCGTGGACTACCTTGGCACACTTCTCGACCGAATCCCACTCCCACCGAGCGCCATCTATTTTCAGTCCTCCATGCTCGCTGCTTTGAAGTTCCCTCAGGAGGTCCAATGTACTTGTGCATCTGCACTGAAGTTGGTGGATTGATTGCCAATCGAGGGGAATCAGTTATATGAATGTGTGGTGTCTGTTCTTTCAGACTCGTCTCCCCTGAGTCTACATAAAGCCCCGATGCACCTGGCATCAATAGTTCCTCCCCTTTCCTTTCTACCCTCTCTACCTTCAATTTCCGTAATACGGATCACAGCTGCGGATTTGACGTGGTGACTGTTCTTTTGGATGTGTCTGAAGGAACAGACACCAAGCATTCATGTAATAACTTGCTGAGGGCAGTGGTTCTTCAGGGTATCCGCTCTGTGCAATGACATTTCGTTCCTGTTTCGCTGATAGCTTTTGAATTAGATCTACAAGATCCCTGGATTGTGGCCGCTTCCATTGTGGCTGTGTCTCCGCCCAGTGGATGATGGTAACAGCTGGAGGGACGAGACTCCGGCAGTCAAAAAAGGCTGACGAGGCTAGTGTTTGAAACCACAGTCCATCCAACAATACTCCAGGGAACTGCCAGTGAAGACGTCTAACTTTTTGCAGCTAAGTCGACAGTCTTTCTACAGGATTGACTCTTACACTTCTCCGACAGGACTGTGGTTGCTTCAGCCTCGAAGTGACGCAAGACACTTTCAAGATACTCTACCTTCCACGTATGAAGGTGACTGTAAGTAGAAAGTGTGTAGTTGCACACTATTTCAGGAGCCACTCCATTCTAACGATTCATTGTGGGCACACTTGTTTTAAATTGGAGGGTGCATGGGCTTTGCCACTCGATTTAATGATGAGACCCCTGCTTCAACTCTACGTCCCCACCAGGCGTCTGGCCGGCAGAGGAACTGCGATCTGGCAGCGGCAAACGAGCGACGGACCGCGAGTGGAGCAACCGCGCCCTGCCGCCGATAACGAAGCCCGCCAGCGGCGGAGGCGGAGGCGGAAGTGCACGCAGACCAGGCGGGAGGTCACGAGGTGCTCCAGCCGGCGCCTGGCCGCTGCCGCTGCCGCCGGCGCCGCTGTAACGAGCTGACGTCGCCTTCGGCGCGCTGTGCTTTCCGTCCGCCGACTTGCCCTGCAACTCCACATCAATCTCGGTCACCTCTGCCTGTCGAGAGACCGTTCGGAGCAGACAGTGTCAGTCCAGTGCGCCACCTACTGTCATCAATTTATTTCTATCACGCTCCTCTGAACTCTCAGTAGCGTCAACAGTAGTCTGAGATCGTGGATGCTGTAGTGAGAATGTTGTGTAACCGATCGACATCGAAGTTTCCACATTGTCTTACTTCAGATGATAGTTGACCACAAATTGCTGGAAATACGAGTAGTATATATACCGTAAAATAGCTATCATTAACTATGCAGAACGACCTTAAGCGGAATGACCACATAAAGAAAATACAGGGGTGGTTATAATTAAAGTGCAGATACTTACGGAGATCCAGACTGGACTTTGAGCTGTAACTACCGTGGCAGCGAAACTCGATAAGCATGCTAATGTTTTAACGAGGAATCGACTTATGCTGAAAAAATAATTCCAATCTTGGCCATCAGGTACAAGTCTGGTGCTGTGCAGCATCTCCTCCTCGTCTCGTGTAATACTGAACAAATTCTATAAGCCAAGGTTAATAATGAAATCCACATTACGCCGTTTTAACTTTGATATTTTCTACCCACGTCCCTTTCCTAATGCATCACATATGGAAATTTTTCTATAAGTCTTTCTTGCATTTCTAAACGTCTTTCTTTCATTCACAGCGACAGAGTTGCACCAGGCGGCCATATTTGGAACTAATTTTCTTCCAACGTAAACCGGTTCCGTATTAATGTATTAGAATATCTACGTAGTTTTGCTGTCACGCCATAAGTACATCCCACATTGGAGATCTGTGAATAGCTGCACTTTAATAATAACAGCCTAGTCGTAGCAAAAAGCGGATTCTAAACTAGCAGAAGACTCTTATGGAAGTGTAATTCATCCAGTACAGAAATGACTTACAAGGCGCTTGTTCGTCCGATTCTTGTGTATTCATTATGAATCTGGAACACTGACGATGTACAGATATAAAAGATGAAGAGGATTCAACAATGAGCGGCGTGGTCTGCCACTGGGATATTTAGTCGGCGTGACAGCGTTACAGAGATGCGGAGCAAACTCCAGTGCCATACGCCACAAGAGAGGCGTGGTGCTTCACGGTGAGGTTTACCACTGACATGCTGAGAGAGTACTTGCAGGGAAGAGTCGGATATGATATCACTTCTTTGCATGTCCATCTTATTGGAGATCGTTCCGGGAGTCGGTTGTTCCATACAGGATGTCAAGTCTTTCAAGACCCGCGCGGGATTAGCCGAGTGGTCTTGGCGCTGCAGTCCTGGACTGTGCGGCTGGTCCCGGCGGAGGTTCGAGTCCTCAATCGAGCATGGGTGTGTGTTTGCCCTTAGGATGATTTTGGTTAAGTAGTGTGTAAGCTTAGGAACTGATGGCCTTAGCAGTTAAGTCCCATAAGATTTCACACACATTTGAACATTTTTGAAGTGTTTCAACCGTCCAGTTTCCCAATTTATTTTATTTAGGTACCAGTTTCAGCGTTTTACTACGCCATCTTCAGGGCCCTGACCGACGTGTGAGAAGGATACTGGTATTATTAGATTTTTGCTATAGCGATCACTTCAACCACCATCTGCTAGATGGCCCTGGTATTGATTAGAACTGAGGTAGAATCTTTCTACACGTCGGTCAGGGAGTTGAAGATGGCGTAGTAAAACGCTGAAACTGCTAGCCAAGCAAAATACGTTTGGAAACTAGAGTGTTGAAAGGAGTTGACATCCTGATATTACTTCCTTCCACATATATCTCGCGAGATGACCAATGTAACAAAGTTCAAGAATCTAGAGCTAATACAGAGACTTATCGACAATCATTTTACCACGCTCCATTCGTGAATGGAACGGGGAAGGAGGATCAGTTGGTGGTACCAAAAGTATCCTCCGCCACACACTGTCAGCTGGCTTTTGGAGTAATGATGAAGATGTAGATGACCACCTCTGCAATTTTAAATTTTATGTGGTACAATGCACATTTCAGCCGAGTCCATTACAACTAAAAAGCAAATTTTTCGTTGTTTTTTGCTTAATGCTGGAGACGAAAATTAAGTGTGTTAATCTTGATCCTGGGCAAGAAATCTGTGGTTCTCCTTATGAACAACTTTTAGAAAAACAGATTTTACATTTCATTGGCTGTGATAGCAATCAAAAAATTCTCTGTAGTATTAAAGCGGCGCATGACGATGATGGGGCTCTCAACTGTGCGGTCATCAGCGCCCCTTCGAAGTACCAATTTTTACACAGACCAATCTGTACACAATCCAATCTAGCCACTGTGACGAATGACGATGATGACGATGAAATAATGAGGACAACATAAACACCCAGTCCCCGAACAGAGAAAAATCCACAACCCGGTCGGGAATCGAACCTGGGACCCTGTGATCCAGAGGCAGCAAAGCGGCACATGAGAATAATGGCTAACGCTCATCGTCAAGCACACGTACGGCAGTGAACAAGCGCGCAGCACTGGCAGTGCTATATCTGTGGTCATCAGACAAGTAAGCACAAACCCCTTTAAAGCGGTGGTGACCAAGGATGGATGCCAAAGTAAGAAATAATAACGAGGTTGACGGTCGCGTTACAAAATAACAAAGAATTCCTGGCTGTATGCCCAGACAACAAAACAACTCTTGGTAGAAGGCCATTTATAATACAAGAACACTCCGTACCTCCACTAACTAGTCTGGCAGAAGCCCGGCATTCAGATTTACTGGAGCCAGCTTGAATTAGGCTATCAGGGTAGTTCAGTAAATAAACAAATATGTTGACATCTTGGGTTGTCGGGTGTTCTGCCGGATATCAGCGTCGTACTTGCACGATATTTCGGTCACGTAGCTCGAGACCTTCATCAGGTGCGACCTGAGACTGCTCCTCGAGTGGATCTGGTCCAGTATTTATGCCTATGGACTTCCCCCTTCACCAACGGCTGCAGGCGCTTCCTCTGTGGTCCGCGCCCATTCCCTGTGACCTGCTGGAGCGTTGCTGCTCCGTTTTCCGTCCGCTGCGGTTCTAGGTGTTCCCTCTGCGGTCCGCGCCCACCAAACCCGCTCCTGGGGGTTTCATCTACGGTCTGGGGTAACAGGCGTTCCCCCTGCGGTCCGCGCCCGCTCACCACGACCTGTTGGAGCGTTGCCGCTCCGTTTTTCATCTGCTGCGGCTCTGGATGTTCCCTCTGCGGTCCGCGCTCACCAGTCCCACTTCTGGGTGTTCCATCTTCGGTCTGGTGCTCCTGGCAGTCCGTCAGGGGCTCGTTTACCATCTCCATGTCTCTGGTTCTTCTGTTTGTGTAGTGTTGCAGCTGGCCCCGTTGCTCCTTTAACAATTCCAGAGCCGGATCCCAGGCTCTGCTTAGCTGGTACCCTGTGTCACGATTCATAAGATCGTCAGCCATTTTAATCTCAATCGATTCTCTTATGACACTGTCCCAAAATCTGGGTGTTTGTGCTAGAATCTTGGTATCCTCATACTTCATGGCATGATCTAGCTCTAGACAGTGTTCAGCAATGGCTGACTTAGTCACCTGTCTTAATCTAGTGTGCCTCTGATGTTCTTTGCACCTGATCTCCACAGTTCTTGTCGTCTGGCCAATGTAGGACATGCCACATTGGCAAGGTGTATTGTAAATCCCTGGTTTTCGTAACCCCAGGTCGTCTTTGACACTCCCCAGCAGTCCCCCGATCTTGTTGGATGGACAGAAAACACACTTGATAGGTCTCGAGCTACGTGACCGAAATATCGTGCAAGTACGACGCTGATATCCGGCAGAACACCTGACAACCCAAGATGTCATTAGATCGCCGGGAAAGCCTGAAGAGTTAAAACAAATATGTTAATTACGTTTTCAAGAGTTAGACATCAATTACTGACAGTCAATGTCCACAACAGGTGAGACGTTTTAGAGTTCGGTGCAACAGAATACCATAACCAACATAATTTATAGATGTAAACTGTTGACATGGCATCGTAAGCCACACGTCGTCTGGCAGTGGTTGGAACCGTAGTGACTGCCCCGGGAGGACGGCTCGGCGGCGTAGTGGCTATGGTCTGCGACGCACCTTCCTGGATGCACGGAAGTAAGTCCCTGATGGTGCAAGAGCGGTTGTTGTCTGCGCCTGGCTCTGCGGCTCGCCCGGCAAAGACGGGCTTCTGTGATCGCTGAGTGGTTTTAAATAGGCTGCCAGTGGCAGACCAATCTGCTTACTATTTCCAGTCACGTGTCTATGTGCAATAAGTTAGTGCAAATACCTAGCGACCTCTAGCAACGCATCTAATGCTTCCTGGCGGCAGCTGGTGCGACCTGGAATCGGCTGGCCCCTAGTTTGTCCGGGACCCGCCTGACTCACCTGTTGTGCAGGTGCGCCTAGGCGCATGGCCGAGTTGCATTGACGGAAGAAAAATCTCAAGGCCACGACGAAGCTGTGTGACATAAAGGAAAGGCGTGTTTCTACATCAGAATGATGATGTCTATTAGAATTTCGCAGCAGTCACATAACAGAACTAGAAGTGCCGCTGTTAGGATGCAAACAGCTTTACTTTACATAGATGCTGCAACGGTCGTGATGGTTAGTTGTCTTTGGCATTGGATCTAGTGAGTTGATGTTATTTAAGAACGCCTTTAAAGTTACAAAGACGCCATTATCCACACCTTACTGACTTTGAACGAGGTTGTGTCATAGGGCTACAAGAAGCTGTATGTTCCTTCTGCGATACTGCGCGAAGACTTGGCAAGATTGTAGCCACTGTCGATGGTTGCTGGCAGCGGTGGTCAAGAGACTGTACATTCGCAAAAAGACTTGACTCCGGACGGCCACGTGGCACTACCGACAGGGAAGACCATTGTTTTACTCATATGGCTCTGGCGCATCGTACTCCCTCTGCAGCGGCAATTCAGGCAGCAGTTGACACCACAGTGCCACAACGAACTGTGTAAATCAGTTACTTCTTGGACAACTCCAAGCCAAGCACCCTGTTGCGTGCATTGTACCGACCCGAAACCACTGTCATCTGCGACTTCTGTGGCACCATGCGAGGGCTCATTGGAGGCAGGGTGAAGGTCTGTTGTGTGTTTTCTTATGACAGCTGGTGCCAGTGATGGCCTTGTGTTGGTCAGAAGGAGGCTAGCTGAGAGCGTTACTAGCGCGCTACACGCACTGGTCCTATACCTGGAGTTATGGTCTAGAATGCTATTTCGTATGGTAGCAGGAGCACTATAGTGGTTATACCACGTACCCTTAATGCAAATTTGTGCGTCAGTCTCGTGATACGACCTACTGTGATGACATACATGAACGGCATTCCAAGGGGAGATTTCGAACAGGATAACGCTCGCCTACACACCGCTGTTGTAACCCAACAAGCTTTACAGAGTGTCGACATGTTGCCTGGCCTGCGCCATCACCAGATCTGTCTCCAATGTAGCACGTATGGGACATCATTGGACGACAGTTCCAGTGTCATCCACAAGGAGCATCAACCGTTACTGTATCTACCGACCAAGGGCAACAGGCACGGAACTCCGTCCCACAAACTGACATCCGGCACCTGAAAAACTCAATGCATCTACATTTGCATCCTTGCAACAACATTCTGGCGGCTACACCAGTTATTAATGTTCTAGCATTTCACATTTGAAAGTGGTTGCCTCGAGCTTATATTAACCTGTGATATTGCAGTGTCAATCGCTTAAATGTTTCCATAGACCAATTTGGTGCCGAAATTTCATTACTCTTCGTTAATTACACACGTAAAAAAGGTTTGCATCACCTCGGTTCCGAGAGTTCCAGAACCTGTACTGAAAATTGGAATAGAGATCAACATAAACATCATCTTAGAACCTTTTTGTCGCTCATGAAAACCACACATTGCATGTTGTATCACCATATACCGAGACCTTCAGAGACTGTGGCCCAGATTGCTGTACACACCGGTACCTCTACTACCCAGAAGCACGTCCTCTTGCATTGAAGTATGCCTGTATTCGTCTTGGCATACTATTCACAACTTCATCAAGGCACTGTTGGTCCAGATTGTCCCACTCCTCAACGGCCATTTGGCGTAGATCCCTCAGAGTGCTTGGTGGGTCACGTCGTCCATAAATATCCCTTTCCAATCCATCCGAGGCATGTAGAATAGGGTTCATCTCTGGAGAACATGATGGCTGCTCTATTCGAGCGATGTCGTTATCCTGAAGGAAGTCTTTCACAATATGTGCACAATGGGGGCGCAAAATGTCGTCCATGAAGGCGAATGCCTCGCCAATATGCTGCCGATAGGGTTACACTATCGGTAGCAGATGGCATTCACGTATCGTACAGCCGTTACGGCGTCTTCCATGAGCACCAACGGCGCCCGTCGGCCCCACATAACGCCACCCAAAAACAGCAGGAAACCTCCACCATGCTGCACTCGCTGGGCAGTGTGTCCAAGGCGTTCAGCCTGACCCGGTTGCCTCCAAACACGTCTCCGACGTTTTTCTGGTTGAAGGCACATGCGACACTCATCGGTGAAGAGTAGGTGATTCCAATCCTGAGGGTCCATTCAACATGTTGTTGGACCCATCTGTACCGCGCTGCATGGTGTCGCGGTTGAAAAGATGGGCCTCGCCATGGATGTCGGGAGTGAAGCTCCGCACCATGCAGCCTACTGCGCACATTTTGATTCGTAACACGACATCCTGGGGTTGCACGAGACACATTATTCATCATAGTGGCGTTGCTGTCAGGTAGTGGTCATCCACTGCTGTATTAGCCCTCGGGCGATCTGAGCGAGGCATGTAATCGACAGTTCCTGTCTCTCTGTATCTCCTCCATGTCCGAACAACATCGCTTGGTTCACTCCGAGACGCCTGGACACTTATCGTCTTGAGAGCGCTTCCTGTCACAAAAATAACAATGCGGATGCGATCGAACCGCGGTATTGACCGTCTAGGCATTGTTGAACTACAGACAACACGAGCCGTGTACCTCCTTCCTGGTGGAATGACTGGAACTGATCGGCTGTCGGACCCCCTCCGTCTATTAGGCGGTGCTCAAGCAAGTTGTTGACATTTTTGGGCGGGTTTAGTGACATCTCTGAACAGTCAAAGCGACTGTGTCTGTGATACAATATCCACAGTCAACGTCTATCTTCAGGAGTTCTGTGAACTGGAGTGATGCAAAACTTTTTTATGTGTGTATTTTTTGGTGTTGTGATTCTTTTTCCTCCCATGTATTAGAAAGTAAAGTTAACCAGCTGGCGTTGCCGTGCCACACAACTAAGGAGGACTACTGAGTTGTGCTAACGTGCACACAGATTAAATTTTTGAAGCAGTCACCTGGTACATTGAGGACAACGAGTGACACGTTGCCGGAAGGTAGGAAACAGATTACTCACGGTGTGGCATATAATCAACATAAATGTTAAGAAATAAAGATCCACTCAAGATGCGGCGTTACCGCTGAAACTAATTTGGGCCCAAAAAATAGACAGTTTGCATCAAACCGGAAAGGAGGACAGCTTTATCGTCGATAGTCGTGCGACTAGCCGCTACAGAAAATGTGAGGCTCCTCGTTGTGTGGCAGATGACAGTGAACAGGAGACTGCTTCGGGCTGACTGAGAGAGATAACGTCCCTGATCTGATGATCGGTTTGCCCCATTCTAAAGTCTACAACAGATGTTTTTCAGCAAACTTCAATCTAGCCTGTTTATTGGGTCTTGGAGCAGCTTTCTGCAGTCGTTTCCCGAACGCAAGATGTTTGTCATGTCACAGAATCCGTCGTAGATATCTAGTAGTTACTGTCAACTACGAATCAGCAACCAGTTTTGAAGAGTAATTGTTTGTGGCTCTTGCTTTCGAAAAACTAACTGTTTACAGGCCTTAGATAATTTTCTGCTTTGCTCGTATTTTCTGTTCCATTCATGTCGTACACCCAGTCTAATGAAATTATCTGTCACTATATTTGAACGGTTCAGCTTCTTGGCAATTTAATGATTAGGGAGTCCCATTTCCTTGAAAGTACCGATTTTTCCTTTCTCATCACATGCTAAATGTTTTAAGCGTGACATTGTCAACGTTGTGGTTTATGTACACAAGAAGTAGTAGCACTAATGGTCTCTGTTTCCCATGTGTGGTAAAGATACGTACACACATACTAACGCCGCACATAGCCGACTGCCTCCATAAAGAGTTCAACCACCTAGCAGGTGTTGATGTCTTGTTATATTCTGTGCCACTACTAGCATTAAATGAGATACAATTTGACTGCCTCTGTCGGCATAATGGATCCAACACTATTGCATAAACACTGTGCACAACTATTCCACTGTTGTTGTTGTTGTGGTCTTCAGTCCTGAGACTGATTTGATGCAGCTCTCCATGCTACTCTATCCTGTGCAAGCTTCTTCATCTCCCAGTACCTACTGCAACCTACATCCTTCTGAATTTGCTTAGTGTATTCATCTCTTGGTCTCCCTCGACGATTTTTACCCTCCACGCTGCCCTCCAATACTAAATTGGTGATCCCTTGATGCCTCAGAACATGTCCTACCAACCGATCCCTTCTTCTGGTCAAGTTGTGCCACAAACTTCTCATCTCCCCAATCCCATTCAATACTTCCTCATTAGTTATGTGATCTACCCATCTAATCTTCAACATTCTTCTGAAGCACCACATTTCGAAAGCTTCTATTCTCTTCTTGTCCAAACAATTTATCGTCCATGTTTCACTTCCAAACATGGCAACACTCCATACAAATACTTTCAGAAATGACGTCCTGACATTTAAATCTATACTCGATGTTAACAAATTTCTCTTCTTCAGAAACGCTTTCCTTGCCATTGCCAGTCTACATTTTATATCCTCTCTACTTCGACCATCATCAGTTATTTTGCTCCCCAAATAGCAAAACTCCTTTACTACTTTAAGTGTCTCATTTCCTAATCTAATTCCCTGAGCATCACCCGACTTAATTAGACTACATTCCATTAGCCGGCCGCGGTGGTCTAGCGGTTCTAGGCGCTCAGTCCGGAACCGCGCGACTGCTACGGTCGCAGGTTCGAATCCTGCCTCGGGCATGGATGTGTGTGATGTCCTTAGGTTAGTTGGGTTTAAGTAGTTCTAAGTTCTAGGGGACTGATGACCACAGATGTTAAGTCCCATAGTGCTCAGAGCCATTTGAACCATTTACATTCCATTATCCTTGTTTTGTTTTGTTGATGTTCATCTTATATCCTCCTTTCAAGACACTGTCCATTCCATTCAACTGCTCTTCCAAGTCCTTTGCTGTCTCTGACAGAATTACAATGTCATCGGCGAACCGCAAAGTTTTTATTTCTTCTCCATGAATTTTAATACCTACTCCGAATTTTTCTTTTGTTTCCTTTACTGCTTGCTCAATATACAGATTGAACAACATCGGGGAGAGGCTACAACCCTGTCTTACTCCCTTTCCAACCACTGCTTCCCTTTCACGTCCCTCGACTCTTATAACTGCGATCTGGTTTCTGTACAAACTGTAAATAGCCTTTCGCTCCCTGTATTTTACCCCTGCCACCTTTAGAATTTGAAAGAGAGTATTCCAGTCAACATTGTCAAAAGCTTTCTCTAAGTCTACAAATGCTAGGTTTGCCTTTCCTTAATCTTTCTTCTAAGATAAGTCGTAAGGTCAGTATTGCCTCACGTGTTCCAGTGTTTCTACGGAATCCAAACTGATCTTCCCCGATGTTGGCTTCTACTAGTTTTTCCATTCGTGTGTAAAGAATTCATGTTAGTATTTTGCAGCTGTGACTTATTAAACTGATAGTTCGGTAATTTTCACATCTGTCAACACCTGCTTTCTTTGGGATTGGAATTATTATATTCTTCTTGAAGTCTGAGGGTATTTCGCCTGTTTCATACATCTTGCTCACCAGATGGTAGAGTTTTGTCAGGACTGGCTCTCCCAAGGTTATCAGTAGTTCTAGTGGAATGTTGTCTACTCCGGGGGCCTTGTTTCCACTATTCCACTAGACAACGTTAATTTTTCTGTAACTATTCATGCCTTTACACTGATTTCCAATACTGTGTACATAGTGTTCCTCTCTAGCTCTTTTTGCGAGTGGACCAGGAATGGAAATGTCTAGTAGTGGTATAAGGTACCACCCCCACCCCCCCCTCCCCTCTCACAGCAGGCACCATACGGTGACTTGAGGAGTATATACGTAGATGTACATGTAGAGGTTGGAATGACTTAGATAATGAGAGACGATTGTGAGAAGAAGAATTTGAAGATGCATGAAAATGATATGAAAGAAGCATTAACCTGGAAGGTGTTGGGCAGCATATTAAGTAGTCTCATACTACTTTGCTACACAATGTACGAAATGATTGACATCATAAATAACAGCGTTTAAAGGGAGAATGTGAATAGTAAGAAAAACCACAGTAAAAATTGGTTGTATAGAGTCGGAGAGATGTAGATGACAGGCTGACGAAAGGGAAAGAAGTCATGGGCTTAATGGGTCTTGAGTGACGTCATCAGGAGGGTTTAACACCGAAAGAGAAACAGGAATAGCTACGATGGGGTTCGGGCTATTGGGGAGTCAGACCTAGACAGAAGTGTTTTGAAAAATAAGAGGGTGTAGTGGAGAAGGAGGTGGCATGAGGAATGAGACAAGTAGCTGTGGAGCTGGAGCAGCCGGAACGAGGCTGGGCAGACAGCTGGCATTAGGGGGAGGGTGGGGGCAGCAGGTAACGAGAAGTGAGTGTCGGCGGCGGGCTGGCGTCTCGGCGCTCGGAGGCCCCGCCCTGGCCGCGACTGGGGCCGGCCCGCTAATAAGAATTAATTGCGGGCCGCGCGGAACACGTGTAGCGCCTAATTGGGAAACACGGCAGGCGGCCGGGGCCGAGCAGTCGGCGGCCGTCCCCGCGCGCTCCTCTCCTCAAACAGCGGCAACTCTCGTAGGGAAATATTAAAACGCTGTGGGAGGCGGCAAGTGGCCGCTCCGCCGAGCACCTGCGAGCGTGGGCTGCAGGGGGAGAGAGGGGGCAGGGCAGGTGAGAAGCGGAGAGTATAGGTGAGGAGAGAAGAGAGGAAGGACAGAGGTGAGAGAGTAGGCAGGAGAGAATAGGCGAGAGGCAAATGCCGCAGCGACCTTGCAGCCCTTTACACTCAGGCTGTCACGTTTAATGAGCAACATATTCCCACTTCATGCAAATGTTCCCAAACTCTTTTATTCACATTATTCTCTTCCTTGATCTCCATTAACGGTGCGAAAACTACGAGGGCGTGCTGAAAAGTAATGTTTGCGAATCTTTTATGTGGATACTCTTAAAACTTTTTAAATAAAACAAATTTCATTGATATTCTACATCTTTATTCCTCATGCTACATATTTATTTCCTTAAATGGTGCCGGCCGCGGTGGACGAGCTTTTCTAGGCGCTTCAGCCCGGAACCGCGATTCTGATGCGGTCGCAGGTTCGACTCCTACGTCGGGCATGGATGTGTGTCCTTAGGTTAGTTACGTTTAAGTAGTTCTAAGTTCAAGGGGACTGATGCCCTCAGATGTTAAGTCCCATACTGCTCAGAGCCATCTGAACCTTAATTGGTCACCCTGGTGCCGAACACATTTCTCCGAATGAGAGACCAGTCTGTCGATACCGTTACGGTGGAATGCCTGACCTTGTTGTCGGAGCCACAACTTAACCTCTGCTTGTACCACCTCATCACTACCAAAGGGATGTCCTCCAAAATGTTTTTTAAGTTAAGGAAGCTTACGACAATCGGATGGGGCCAAGTCGGGACTGTGTGGAGGGTGATCGATGATAGTGAACTCAAGGAGTCGGATGGTAACAGATGTCTCAGCGCGCGTGTGTCGTCTGGCGCTGTGACTCTAAACGAGATCGTGCTCCTCGTGTGGACGAACTCTTAGACTCGAGACACGACTACACGCGCTGTCTCTCACGCACTGGCGTACTCCCGCCACACAGCACCATCTTACATGCTACAATTCCGAGCTCTCTGTCGGCAGAGGCTGAAAATATCTGGACACGAAGAATAAACATACAGAATGTTAATAACATTCCTTTTTTTTTGAAGAGCTTTAAGAGTTTTCACATAAGATATTCGGAGTCATTACTTTTCCAGCGCCCCATCGTATTATCATGTGATGTAACAGTGTGCATCCACATCCACATCCATACCATTACTCTTCAAGTACCTGGCAGAGAGTTCATCGAACCATTTTCATACTACTTCTCTACCCTTCCACTCTCGAAAAGCGCATGGGAAAAAGGACACCTAAATCTTTCCGTTCGAGCTCTGATTTCTCTTATTTTATTGTGATGATCATTTTTTGGAAGTCAACAAAATATTTTCGCATTCGGAAGAGAAAGTTGGTGATTGAAATTTCGTAAATAGATCTCGCTCCAAAGAAAACCGCCTTTGTTTCAGTGACTGACACTCCAACTCTCATATCATATCAGTGACACTGTCACCCCTTCTGCACGATAACACGAAATGAGCTGCCCTTCTTTGAACTTTTTCGATGTCCTACGTCAACCTTATCTGGTAAGAATCCCGCACTGCGCAGCAATATTCCAGCAGAGGATGGACAAGTGTCTCTTTAGTGGGTTTGTCGCATCTTCTAAGTGTTCTGCCAGCAAAGCGCAGTCTTCGATTCGCCTTTCCCACAATATTATTTATGTGGTCATTCCAATTTAAGTTGCTCGTAATTGTAATTCCTAGATATGTAGTCGAATTAACAGCCCTTAGATCTGTGCAGTTTATCGTATACCAAAAATTTATCGGATTTCTTTTAGTACCTATGTGGATGACCTCACACTTTTCTTTGTTTAGTGCCAATTGACAGTGACCGAGATGTTCTAGGCGCTTCAGTCTGGAACCGCGCGACCGCGACGGTCGCAGGTTCGAATCCTGTCTCGGGCATGGATGTGTGTGTTGTCCTTAGCTTAGTTAGGTTTAAGTAGTTCTAAGTTCTAGGGGACTGATGACCTCAGATGTTAAGTCCCATAGTTCTCAGAGCCATTTGAACCAGCCAATTGACACTTTTCGCACCATACAGAAATTCTCTCTCATACAAACTATCAATAGATGTCGTTACAATCGTGTTCTACACGGAAATGACATTCCGATCAACGGACAACCACGCCAGCAATGACGTCGGGGCACCTTACATGCAGGGCATTGTTTGCATGGTAGTCCCACATCCACAGTCGCTGTGTACAGAGACTGTGCAGTATGCCACAGACAAGACGCCTACAGACTCTTTGCTTTGGAGGGTCATAGGAGAAATGAAAGCAGGAGAGTCGCAAACTAATGTGGCCCGATCGTTTAATGTGAATCGTTCTGTTGCTTCTCGGACGAGGCTACAGTTTTATAGAGACAGAAACAGTATGCCAGAGTCCAGGGCAGGGCCTATTACGGGTGACGTCAGGAAGTGTGGTTCGTTATTTGGCTGAAGGGCACGACAGTACCGGGTTAGTACTGCACTGGATCTAGCATCTGACTTCGTAGCATCCCCTGGACGTGTTGTATCGAGGCAAACGGCGTGCAGAAGGCTTCAGAACAATGGCCTTCATTCTTGGAGACCTTCTGTCTGTCTACCTCTGCTGTGTCTTCACAGTAGTGAACGTCTACACTGGAGCCATCAAGATTCCCCCTGGACGGTAGGAAGGTGGGCCAATGTTCTTTTCACAGATGAGTCCCAATTTGGTCTGAAGAGTGATTCTCGAAGGATTCGCGTATGTATGGCACTTGCAACACGAATTCAGGTCCCAAACATTGTAAAAAGAGACATATCGAGAAGGATCTCTAATGGTGTGGGCAGGGATTATTGTTGACCACTCGAACACCTCTTCATGAAATTGTACTGCTTAGTCATCAATATCTAACTGCTGTCAGGTACCGTGAGGAGATCTTGGGACCTCATGCGCTGTTGCGTACTGATGGCCGACAATGCTCGACTTCATAGAGCAGGCTTTTTTTTCTTTTTTTAACGGAAGATAGTGCACTCATGACGTGTCCTGCTCTCTCTCCAGATTTGAACCCCATAGAGCATGTCTCGAATGCCGAATGCATTAGGGAGACAGCTTGCATCACGTCAGCATCCACCAAAAACTCTCCAGGACTGGCAAGTAGTTCTGCAGGAAGAATGGGTGTTATTACCTCAACATGAGATTGGTGACATCATTCCCCTTAATTAGAAAATTAACCAATTGTCAGAATGTGTGTGAAAATCCGTTAAGTTGTAAAAGAACGAAGAACATTTTTGTGTACCTTTATGCATGCTGGAATTGATTACGTTCCGTATTCTTTACATTGCTTCTACTTTACTGTCACCAGTTTATATTGTTTTGTTGCAAAATAAACGTAACCTTTCAAAATTTTCGTTTGTTGCTTTAAGTTTGGACATCAGTGTAAGACAGGAGAAGCTGGAGGCATCACATTAAGATATGAGGGGCTGTAAATGGCAGACGGCTGCAGAAATAGGAGTTATGTAATGTGCACGCTAATAACTGCGAGTGCTTAAAAGTACATAAATTTAAGTCCTAAAAACTGTTCTTATAAAGTATTTGGATGAAATTCAGTCTTATATGAAAGCGAATCTTGAACGATAAACAGTATGCAGAAGAACAGAATTCTTTATCGTAGCGTGCTGAAGATTAGTTGGGTAATCGAGTGATTAAGTGAGAGATAAGATATTTGTGGAAGATAAAAAAACGGTTATACAGGACGTACAAAACACCCTCATACATCAACTAAGATTTCATTTGGTTATTGTGCAAAGTGATGAGAGAAGAGTCGGGTATGGTGACACTTCTAGAGCGAACTAAGTCATGAAAGCAGTAATCGTGTTCAAATGGACGTAGTTTCTAACAGATGTGAAAATATACAGAGTACAATAGCGCGTAGAGCTTCATCAAATCAGTCATCGGACAACATAGTAGAATGTCTACCAAATCGAAACACAAGTGCCGTAAGAGAAGAATGATCCTTCACGTATCCTTGAACAGACTGTTTTTGGCTTAATTTTGCGACATAGTACCTACAGAGCGATATATATACGGCTAAGGAATAACCGTGGTTTACACTGTAAAGGCAGCAGTTTCAATTTTCGAAGCAATTTTGACTTTCGTGGTCGTGTATCTGACACCAGAATTTTCTCCACATGTTCGTTATACTGTCATAGTCTCATTCATCTTCATCCAGTATGTCCTACAGATCCCAGGCATTTTGGAAACATTTCAATGCAGGCAGTCTAGTTCGTAGATAAATATTAGTTCTCAGTATCCCACCAACAACTTGCCACTCGCTTCATCTGCATCTGTACACTGTGGCCATTCTAGCTCAGATTTTGTTTCAACTGGGCTCGTTTGCAACCTGACAGAGACCGACTGCTACTAATTAAACATTTATTTAAAGGATACTGCAGTCCTAGATTAAACAAGGTCAGTAAATTCACACTTCATTGGCAATAGTCCAGCGAGGATTCCTTATGGCACTTGTGTAGTTGTGGATAACTGTCAGGGAAGACTTGTTGCGTTGTGTACGTCTAGAAGCTTTCACTCCAGCAACTAACATGCCACATTAAGCGTACAAACGTTTTGTTTTTATTAGACGTCGGCTCTATCGGCATGTCAACGGTATAGAAACATTAAGCACTGCTTTCGTTCGGTTTTGTGCAAAATACTTGATTAACTGTTATATGCATAAATCAAAGTGTATGTATATGTGCATGTCTGTGACAGTCTTCCAAACCGCTGGCCCGATTTTCAACCAGTTTTGGCGCAGGAAAAGCAGATCTCGCAAGTATCAATTCTATGGAGTTTATGGAGTTTATAACCTCCTAACACCAATAGAAAAAACGTTTCATTTTTCTCTGCACCTGCCGTATAGGCTGCTCTGCACGCCACGCTTATTGTGTGTTAACTTTATCGACCAGCTTTATCGACGCGCTTTTCATGGTGGTCGGTACGTCTGTAGCACATAAATGATTTTCAAGCCCTGCCCTGCATGACATGTGTGTTATGGGAGTAGTTTAGGCCTGCTTTTTTGAAACGTATTGCAGGGGCTACAAGTGCCGACGAGTATGCCCGGAGACAAGATGAGATGGATTGAAAAGGGGATGGACAGAGCTCTGGGAAGAGGAAATGGCAGATAGAGGTGAGAAGGGGGAGATGCAAGAGGCAGGTGGAAAGCGTAGAAAGGCTGTGGGCAGGTGGAAAAGTAAGAGGGGTATGTGGTGGTGGAAAGAGAAAGGCGGAGGAGGATATGTTCAGAGGGAAGTAGGAGGAAAATGTGGTCAGAGAGAGAGGCTGGAGGGAAAGCACAAGGAGAGAGGAGGGAGGAAGAGAGTTCTGAGGATGGGGTGGACAAAGAGATTGAGAAAGAGGTGGAGAGGGGAAAGAGGAGGTGTATTCAAAATCTTTGTGGGACACATACGTGGGCGATGCTGTGGGAAAAGGGCCAATGTAACAATGAACATGTAGATTACTGCTTAAATCATGGAACGTTGCATAAATGTCCATTTCTGTGACTTATTTAACATCTACCACATAAATAGTCGCTCAGTCATCTTGTCTGGTAGGGACATTACCAGTTTATTTCAGCTGCAGAAAAGTACAAAGTTATTTATTTCATTTAATGAGAAATGTACGGCATGATTCAGAAATACCGAGGGTTCAGTAAATAGCATACAGCCCAGCGAAAAGTGTTGTGAAAGTGTCTGGGAAGGCCCGTGGGAGAGTTGTTGTAAGACCACAGCACACCGACAACCAGAACCGAGCGACTGCTGGAGAACCTCTCGGAATGATACCAGGAGTCTGGTAGGCCATATTATGTTGAGGGAAACACTGGAGAGTCTTAGAAAAGAGGCTCAAATGGCTCTGAGCGCTATGGGACTCAACTGCTGAGGTCATTAGTCCCCTAGAACTTAGAACTAGTTAAACCTAACTAACCTAAGGACATCACAAACATCCATGCCCGAGGCAGGATTCGAACCTGCGACCGGAGCGGTCTTGCGGTTCCAGACTGCAGCGCCTTTAACCGCACGGCCACTTCGGCCGGCTCTTAGAAAAGAGCTGGTGCGGACTGCAAACTGGGCGACATTCTGTTCTGCTGCTGCAGAGTGGATGTAATAGCTTCCCGCAGTCCAGTGTTCACACATACGAGTGCTACACACCAGAATGAAATATAGTGGATAGTAGCTTCGAACATTTTTTATATAAATCACGAACGCAGAAAAGGAAGAAGTGAAATAAGTACTACCCAGCAAAAAGAATAACGGATACGACACTAGTAACGACGAATGGAAACAGATAGTAAAATCAGACCATACACTGGAAGTACACCAAAAAATAACTTTCTCAAAAAAAAATGGCTCTGAGCACTATGGGACTCAACTGCTGAGGTCATTAGTCCCCTAGAACTTAGAACTAGTTAAACCTAACTAACCTAAGGACATCACAAACATCCATGCCCGAGGCAGGATTCGAACCTGCGTTCGTAGCGGTCTTGCGGTTCCAGACTGCAGCGCCTTTAACCGCACGGCCTAACTTTCTCAGAGTGGAATGATGTAGTGAAAAAGACTTCGATTCTAGATTATCACTACTGGACATTCATGAAGCAAGATTCATTGCGGATATATGTTCACTGCAAATAAGAAGCCGATAATTGTGCTAGACCACCAACAGAGAGAAATTACTTCATAACATGTATCTTGAAGACGTAGCACACGTCACGAAACGACTAGATAGAAACGCACGATAGGTGACAAGAAACAGACGAACGCTGAAGCTTCAACGGAAAGTATCGAAAGGTACGTGAAATGACATAGACTTCCCTATTGTTCCACACGTCCGGCAGTGAAGAATAAGTAAATCGGAGCTTTCGATGAACATTGTGTTAAGAAATGATAGAACTGTGTGATTTTGCTAGGAACTTCAGAAATGGCATCCAATAAATGAGGGAAAATAATGTGAGTAATGTTACACCAACTTCTGTCGGCATGCGGCCAACGGGATGTGAGGTCACGGAAAATCCTTGACGATGTCTTCAGTTCTGAACAGAAGATGATGCTGACTGATATCATTCATTTATTTGAATTATTTCAAAAAAACTAATTACAGGCTTTCCAGCCACTCACAAATTCACACAATAAATGATTTTCAATGTCAAAAGACTCACAGTAGCATCAGGTTTAACATCACGTTGAATATTTTAGTTGGCTCACGGACAGAGACCTGGCTCCAAATTTTCGATTGCACTACCTCTAAATATTTTTTGCGACAGAAGAATATTAATTTTGAAACACACAGGTGTTGCATTTCTAATAACTAACTGCGAAATCGAAATTTTTCACCGTTTCTGTCAAACACTGTCATTCCAAAACATGCGTGTTCTTGAATCTGGGACGTTCAACGATGAAGTTACTAGCCCTTGGTGCAATATCCACATTCTCGTCCGGCTTGTGCACACATTTATCCGCTAATTGCTTGAACTCATCTCCACAATACTTTACCATACTGTACAATGTGTATTCTACCCAACCTGCTCCAAACAAGTTACCATAGCTTTTCCACTGTAAACTGTTCAACTTTATCTATAGATAAAATATCTTTCGCCCAACAGGCAATCCGGCATAAACGATCGTAACCAAACGTTCGTCTGACTCAGGAAGGACTCTCATAATATTTATACACAACTGACGCTTAGATTGCTTTGCTTGAGCAGAAGAATAAAACGTTGACAGAATTTTCATAAGTTGAGCGCTCAATACATTCCTTACATCAACCTGTGCTTGCATTCAAGAGTTGTTGAACTTGATTCATAGAAGTTTCCAGGAGTCATTAAGGATCTACCCCCGCACAAAGTCCAGGCCCTTTCCACCCTGTTTGCTGTGCCACAACAGCCTTCCACAGTCAAGGCTGAGTAAGTGTCAGTTAAATTTCCGGGAAGGTACACATTTCCGCTCCGAAAGACAGAGCCAGATGCTACAGCTTGAAAATTCTGTGACAAGCACCTTACAACAGTTTATTCGGCGGGGATGGGGTGAAGGGAGGGGCGGGCAGGTGGGGGCAGTGGGAAGTTGCGATCCAAGTTGGTAGCCTTCACAAAACGCTTTAAGTGTTCAGTAATGTTTCTAATCACGATAATGGGGTTTTAAAGCGTAGCATGTTGTCGACAAAAGGTGGCCTTTAGATGTCTATGATGCTCTCTCCTCCAGAAAGCTGACAGCGGTAAGAACTGCTACTTTTTGTCGGTCACCGCCTGGGTGCCCCCAGTCACGGCTTCAGACGGGGAGAGCGTTCCTAAAATCCGCGTCAGACTCGGTGTGCAGGCAGTGTAGGGCGTCGCGGTCGCCGTCGCTTTGTGGCGTTTGCTTGCGTTAGGCGCCGCACCGAGTAATTGCGTCCGTTAATCCCGGCGTCGCGGCGCAGCACACCGACGCCACACTCTCCGGATTACGGCTGTCTGCCTCCCTGCCAGCGCGCATGCGCACCGTCACCCGTGTCTCTCGGAAACAGCTGCCTCGCCTGCTGCGTCGCCCACCATTTGCATTGTGTCACACTATAGTCTTCCCTCCTGACATAATACCCGCTTAACCAGGTTTCGTGAAAACAGTGTTATATATCGTTTTATTGCGTCTCGAAACGTTTGCATTTAAAGTGTATGATTTTTTTGTATTTAGAAACAATTATGGACAATGCTTTTACACTCTGACGTCGGTACCCAAGTAAGACGATTTGGAAAGATTCTACAGTTTGAGGTAGTAAAAATCATTCTCTATGCATTGCTTTATTTGACATAACGCAAGAAAAACGCAACGTTTGTAGCTGCTTTCATTGGTGACCTGTGGCAAGCAAATTGTTTCATACCGTTCACTATTAATTGTTCTTCCATCCTCTACAGCAATGGTTAGAATATTTCCAGTCTAACGAAAAGAAGGAGTTTACATTTCTTGGAAGTGATTCGCAAAAGAACGACATTCGCCGCTTTCGGTTCGTCTTTCTTGCTCGAACATAACCGCGTTAAGCGTCCTGTTGCGACGTAATATAGAGATTTTAGTTTTGCATGCTCCGATGTTTTGAGCTTTTACATTGACACAACTCTACCTCAGAACTTTTCTTGAGCGCAGAATCGATCATGAACGTACATTTTTAACAGGTGAATGTTCATGCAAGTGGGAATATCAAAATGGGTGTAAGATTTAGGATTAAATCTCACTGCATCCAAATCCAGGCGGTACTGGTTTGTCACGCTAGGCTCATTACCCCCAATTATCGGGAATTCCTACGATTTTTATCCATAATTGGAACAAACACCAACTGCTCTCACTGAGCAAAGAGCCTAAGTGTAATAACAGATAACAGTCGAACTCCACTGTGCCAAAAGGCATCATCGTTTCTCATACCCTAAAGAAATATAAAACATTCTTCCTTCTTGACATGAAAAAAAAAATTGTGCAAACACTTGCCCATCAAATTATTGATTGAAGCGATGTTATCCTGCAAGGCGTTTCTCAGGAAAGTTCACGGCACCTGGAACTGGTTATTAATGCGTGTGTTCGTCATATCTGTGATTTTCAACCCTTTGATCACATTTCACCACCATATGCACAGTCATACTGGCTGTGTGCAGACAAGCGCAGAGATTTCCTTACTCCTATTTCTTCTACTCGCTCATCAATGTGCTGTGTCCCTCATCTCTCTCCTCGGTCATAACGTTCTTGTCTGGACAGCACAGCAGGAACAGCCGTTCCCACCAGAGCAAAATCCTTTCCGTCCCGTTCCATCGTTCAACCAGTTTCCTGAAGTCCTTCGCACAAGGATAACACCGCAACTCCCATAATCCGATTTCTCCGAAATTTCGCTCAGTGAAAGAGGAATCAAAATAAACACGTCTCTCGGCTTATCCGCAGATATTCTACCATTTCTCAAAAAACGGCCGTCAATGGTTTCGCAGTAACTGCGATGTCTCTTGCAGCACGGTCATTTCAGCCGAAATACTGGCATAGTGGTTACCGTCGCAGCCTCCCAACTTTGCCTCCATGTTTTTACCCTATTTTACCTTTTATTTTTCATTTATCTACTCATGTACGTAGAAGATTACCACACGAATGTTTCTTAGCAAGTTTTGAGATACAAGGACATTATATTATTTGTAAAATTACAACTGGATTTCACGAAGTCATACATTTATTATATACCATATGTATGTATTATATTTTCAATGGTTACAATCTGTTTACATTCTCATATTTCATTTTATTTTAATTCTTATACTTCATTCTTATGTTTACTTTTCAGGAAAAGTTGCTGCATTCTCTTGGGCGATACTGATTGTATAAACAATCGGAACATAGAATTTACGAATACCGCGAGCAATGCTCCAAGCCAGGTATGCTGGAGTGACACTTCTTCATATGAATCTTACTTTGGAAATAAACTTCGTCTGCAATGATGAACATTTGACGCTTTGTCAATAATTTCGTGGCAAACCACGCATAATGGGTCACTTTTTCGAACACTGGAGCGTGGAATTGACGATGAATTAGGGTACTCTAGATTAATTTTCTCATTCATTTAGTTTTTTACTTAATTCTATCCATTGTCTGCAGTGTTTCTTCCGTGTCTGTATTACGTTCTTAATAATAAAGAAAAACTCCGTTCAGCCAAAAATCATTTAGAGCACTGGAAGTTCATCTTCATGTGCTTTGACAGTTTACATCACCTTTACATCTCGTTTAGTTCTGTGCCTGGCAAGATCACATTGTTATATTACAGACTGCCACATTATGAAAAATAAGTTTATAATACTACGATATATCGAAAATTAGCTTACTGTTCGTAGTAACCTACACCTACTACTACTAACAGTAAGTTACTTTCCGATTTATCATAGTTTTGTAAACTTGTATTTCATAATGTGGCAGTTCGTAATATAACAATGTGATCTTGCCAGATCCAGAACTAAAAGAAACGTTAAGTTGTTGCAGATTGTGAAAGCACCTGAAGATGAGACTCCGGGGCACCAAATGCATCGTGCATTGTGCAGAGTTATTAAACACGGTTTTCCGCTACTCTTTCACAAAAAAAGACGAAGTAAGTATTCCTGAATTCCAATCAAGAACGACTGCCAGGATGAGAAACATAGAAGTAGATATTCTCGGTATAACAAAGCAGCTCCTGTCCATATTGTATACCAGTCAGGTTCCTTTCAGAGTTGCTAATACAATAGCTTCATATTTAGCAATTATATACAACCGCTCGCTCACAGAAAGATCCATAACTTAAGATTGGAAAATTGCTCAACTCACACCAATACCCGAAAAGGAAATAGGACTAATCCGTTGAAATACAGGCCCTTATGACAAACGTCGGTTTCCAGTAGGGTTTTGGAACGTAATTATACTGTATTCGACCATTATGAAGTACCTCGAAGAAAACGATTTATTGACACATACCACGAATTGAGAAAATATCGTTCTTGCGAAACACAACTATCTCTTTATACTCATGAAGTGAGTGCTATCCAGGGGATGTCAAAATGATTCCATATTTTTAGATTTCCAGAATGCTTTCGACTCCGATTCTGGCAAGCGTCTTCTAACCAAACTGAGTGCGAAATATCGCCTCATTTGTGCGACTGGATTCGTGATATCCTGTCAGGAAGAAAATAGACGGAAAGTCATCGAGTTAGACATAAGGCGTTCACCAAAGAAGAATTATAGGCCCTCTATCGTTCCTTATCTATGTTAATGACATAGGAGACAATCTGAGTAGCCGTCTTAGATTGTTTGCAGATGATTCTGTCACTTACCGTCTTGTTAAGTCATCAGATGACCAAAACAAATCGCAAAATTATTTAGATAAGATATCTGTATGGTGCGGAAAATGGCAATTAACCCTGAATAAAGAAAAGTGTAAAGTTATTCACATGAGTACTAAAAGAAATCCGCTAAATTTCCATTACGCGATTAAGTCACACAAATCTGAAGGCTGTAAATTCAACTAAATACTTAGGTTTTACAATTACAAACAACTTAAACTGGAATGATCACATAGATAATGTTGGGGGTAGAGCAAAGTAAAGATTGCAATTCGTTGGCCCAAAACTTAGAAGGTGCAACAGGTCTACTAAATAGACTGCTTACATCCCGATTGTTCGCCCTGTTCTGGAGTACTGCTGTGCGGTATGGGATCCGCATCAGGTGGGACTGTCGGAAAACTTTGAAAAATTACAAAGAAGGCAGCTCGTTTTGTATTATCGTGAAGTATGGAAAATAGTGCCACAGACATGATACGTGAATTGGAGTGGCAATCATTAAAACAAAGGCGATTTTCGTTGTGACGGGATCTTCTCATAAAATTTCAATCATCAGTTTTCTCCGATTGCGAAAATATTCTGTTGGCACCCAGATACATAGCGTGAAAGGATTGTCACGGTAGAATAAGAGAAATCATGGCTCGCAAAGATAATTTAAGTGCTAGTTTTTCCCGCGCACCTTTAGAGAGTGGAACGATAGAGAGACAGCTTGAAGGTGGCAGAATAATCACGTTGATATAGATGTAGATGTAGAATAAAATCATGGTTTGTGGCTGAAGGCTGTCGTTCTTCAATCATTTTTTTCATTCATTCAGACACGCAACTAGTAGACGAATAAAAGGAAACGTTATTTCTATATACACAAGAAAACGTTCGTGTATTAGACGAATGACAAAAGTAAAAATTGTGTACGGAACACGGGGCGCAAAAGAGTGAATCCGCGGCACTGGCATCTGCGCCGTCGTATCAGTTCAACTGTTTACTCGCTGAAAGGCAGATGAAGTACGTTGAAAATATTGACTGTCGTCTTCTCGGAAACAGTCGAGTATCTACGTATAAGCAGAGACACGTGCTCGCTTATTTTCACCGGCCTTCCACTCGGGGAAGTTTCTGGGAATCGGGTTACGGCATTTGTCCTTTTCTCCTTCTCAGATCCCGATTCTGGAATAATATCCCGCATTATATCAGAGAAATGGATGGCGTCTCCAGCTTCAGAAGGCCGTTAATGACATATCCAAAAGGGAACAAAAATTATTACCTTCGTCCTATACGCACTCGTTATGCTTGTCCATCTTATCCCCATAAGCCACATCTTCGCCATTGCGCAGTATTCTTGGCTGGTGCAATCTCCTTAAATTTCTTTTCCCCAGAACTCTCTATATTAGAAAACATCTGTTTCTTACGTCTCTAAATTATTTTATGCATTTACCACTGACATTATTTTTATTACTGTCAATGTCATTATTATTATGATCATTACTAGTAGTAGTAAGTAAAACATGGACGATAAATAGTTTAGACAGGAAGAGAATAGAAGCTTTCGGAATGCGGTGCTACAGAAGAATGCTGAAAAATACATGGGTAGACCACGTAACTACTGAATAGAACTGGGGAGAAGAGGAAACTCTGGGACAACTTGACTAGAAGAAGAGATCGGTTGATAGGACACATTCTGAGGCAGCAGCAGTTTAGTATTGGAGGGGAGCGCGGAGGATAAAAATCGTAGAGGGAGACCAAAAGATGAATACAGTAAGCAGATTCAGAAGGCTCTAGGTTGCGGTAGTTACTCGAAGATGAAGAAGCTTGCAGAAGATAGAGTAGCAAGGAGAGATGCATCAAACCAGCCTCTAGACTGAAGAACACAACAACAAAAACAACAACTGTAGTAGTAATAATATTAGTATTCCTATTATCATTAACAGTGGCAGAGCAATGAAGGCACTGCCATTGTTACCTTTATTAGCTCATAATCAGTATGATTTACTCATATTGCCACTGTCGACACAAATAATCCTAATAATATTTGTCATATCAAAGTTTTTATTTCTCAAGTAACTATGAAATAAAAAACCTTATGTATGTGCGAATAACCTGATTCTGTGGAAGAGAGTGCCTAATGGCCTAATAAGCCAGGGTTGATTAAAGAAATAAATGAAATATACTCTGGTTTTCAATGTGTACATGGATGCCTCCGTTTCGCTGCGATGCGCACACGGTGAAACGGTGCAGTAGTTTCCGCTCTATAAGCAGCAGGTTTCGCTGCTCGCTCGCATCTAGAATACAAACAGAGGCGGCTCTGCCGCCAATTTTATTGCACAACCCGTCCGGCCGCGGGTGCAACAGAACCCATGTGGGCGGGTGGAAAGAAATGTGTCAGGCATCACGATACGTATTTATATGTGACGTGTATTATGCATTTCTTGTACGTGAATGTGAATCGGCACATGAACTTTCCTAATCCTCCTCACACCTTTCCGTAAGCGTGGCCAAATCTTAGTTGGGAAGTAGTTCTGTAGTATAGTAGTGCCAACCTCACTCCTGGGTAGTGGATCAGAGAGGCATCACAGGCAGGTAAAAGTCAAAGGCATTCCAGTGTCACAAGATTTGGGGTGGAGAGGTTGGTCACGGCCAAGTGGTGCGACCATCCCCTCCACCGGGGCCCAGGAAGACCTCCGGGTGCCCGCCATATTCGAGGAGGGTAACAGAAGACGGGTAAGTGAGCAGACGTGCCCTGTTTCAAAGTTCACGCATGGAAGAGAGGTATTTGAATATTTGTATAATTCTTTAATTTCCAGCTTTGGATTGTGTAAGGAAATGAATGTTCTCATTTAATTTCGGAAATATGACCCCCTCTGGTCCCCAGTTTGCCCGTTATCCTCCTCACATAGAGGATGTCCTATGTAAAATATTGGGAGAGTTTGGTGGTATACGTTTTGCCAACGCAATTCCGTCCTGCCCGTAGCAATGTGCGTGCAGATTAGTATGTAATATACCCGAGCTATAAGTTGTAAAATTGTAATATCAGTAAACTGGAACAATTGCTGCAAGCGCTGTAAAGTATAGTGATAATGTTCAAACTAAATAGGTAATCAACTGTCATCAATCTTTAACATACCTTAAAAATCACAAATAAGTCAAGTTAAAGGAATTCTTTTAAAATAAAAGATACAGAATGCAGGGACCAGCGTGTGAGCCCTCCAGCCCCTTGCCTAGTATCGTACAGAAAGGGCACGCTCTCTAGGTAGCGCCCTCAAGCTCCGCTCCCAAGTTATCCGTTGCGCAATTTTCATTCAGTGCTTGACGACATCAACTTTCATCTGGCGTCCTTAGGCAAGGAGGTTTGACGGGAAACTTTCAACGGGCTAAATCTGTTCTGCAATGTCGCTCACAACATCAGTGTTTATTGGTACAACGATGGATTTTCGTCGGCCTTCTCGATTTCACCGCTGAAGCAAAGGCGAACACGCTGATGTTTTGCAAAACCGATTTTGGGCACCGTTTTCTGAAAGCGAACTCCTCGGAGAACACCTCTTCATATAAGTAAACTGAATTCCAGATTTTTGTTGTAGGGTGGCATGACGCACCTCTGTAAAACCTGGCCCATGCGCTTGCGCACAGGGTGCGTCTGTTCCCGGTTATCGACTGAGGCAAAACGGCGCGAATGCACAGTGTATGACATAGCGACAATGTGGGTCGAAGGACACGTGGATGCTCTACAACGATCTTATCCGTCGCCAGCAGCACGCGGCACGCAAACAAGAGAATTCGTAACAAGTTTGTGAGGGGACATTTTATTTGATAAATGTACAAAATGGTGACGTAAAGACTTAGTGTAAGCCGCAAGTTTGTCACACAACACCACAGTGGCTGCAGAACGAGCAAACCGATGAGACTACGCCACTGAAAAAAACCTCAAGAGCAGGAGAACATTTTTGGAGGATACAGTGTTTTCCACCTGGTGACCTAGAGGAGGATATATGGACACACTTCTGCGCTGTCGTAGTCTTCGCCGAGTCAGCTGCGATTTCGAGAGGTATCTTTGTCAATGCCACTGCCAATTAATCCACACTTCTGGTGATGCGTCACCGATCTTCCCATCATGATGTTGACCACCCAGCTGACGACATGACGGCTGTGAGCTGTCAGGGCTGCCCAGGTTTCGCCACCGCTTCCAGACCGGGGAAGCGGAAGTTTTCGCCTCATCCCGCTGTGGGCAGGAACTCGTAATGACACACGACACGTGCTGCTATTGATGCCCAGGCAAAACGCCTTGCGAGGGTTTGCTCTGCGAGTTGAGCTTCTTGTTAATATTTGTTTTGCCTCAGTCAGTCACGGCAAATACATAGTCACATTGTATTGTGCTGATTTCGAATAGTTCACTACACGCAATTACCAACGTTATTGTTTGATTTCCCGCTATGTCATATTTCGGTTTCACATCTCAACATCTTCTCCTTCGTGTTTATATACACAAATGGTTCAAATGACTCTGAGCACTATGGGACTCAACTGCTGAGGTCATTAGTCCCCTAGAACTTAGAACTAGTTAAACCTAACTAACCTGAGGACATCACACACATCCATGACCGAGGCAGGATTCGAACCTGTGACCGTAGCGGTCTTGCGGTTCCAGACTGCAGCGCCTTTAACCGCACGGCCACTTCGGCCGGATTTATATACACAGAGTAGCGTGTTTAAATTTGCCTTATGGTAAGCAGGCAATTAACTGAAGACCTTAAGAAAACACAATGTGATATGAAAAAATTACTGGTGAAACTCAAGCCTCAGTAAGTAGTTTATTAAATGAGAATAGATGTTTCTACACTCCTGGAAATGGAAAAAAGAACACATTGACACCGGTGTGTCAGACCCACCATACTTGCTCCGGACACTGCGAGAGGGCTGTACAAGCAATGATCACACGCACGGCACAGCGGACACACCAGGAACCGCGGTGTTGGCCGTCGAATGGCGCTAGCTGCGCAGCATTTGTGCACCGCCGCCGTCAGTGTCAGCCAGTTTGCCGTGGCATACGGAGCTCCATCGCAGTCTTTAACACTGGTAGCATGCCGCTACAGCGTGGACGTGAACCGTATGTGCAGTTGACGGACTTTGAGCGAGGGCATATAGTGGGCATGCGGGAGGCCGGGTGGACGTACCGCCGAATTGCTCAACACGTGGGGCGTGAGGTCTCCACAGTACATCGATGTTGTCGCCAGTGGTCGGCGGAAGGTGCACGTGCCCGTCGACCTGGAACCGGACCGCAGCGACGCACGGATGCACGCCAAGACCGTAGGATCCTACGCAGTGCCGTAGGGGACCGCACCGCCACTTCCCAGCAAATTAGGGACACTGTTGCTCCTGGGGTATCGGCGAGGAGCATTCGCAACCGTCTCCATGAAGCTGGGCTACGGTCCCGCACACCGTTAGGCCGTCTTCCGCTCACGCCCCAACATCGTGCAGCCCGCCTCCAGTGGTGTCGCGACAGGCGTGAATGGAGGGACGAATGGAGACGTGTCGTCTTCAGCGATGAGAATCGCTTCTGCCTTGGTGCCAATGATGGTCGTATGCGTGTTTGGCGCCGTGCAGGTGAGCGCCACAATCAGGACTGCATACGATCGAGGCACACAGGGCCAACACCCGGCATCATGGTGTGGGGAGCGATCTCCTACACTGGCCGTACACCACTGGTGATCGTCGAGGGGACACTGAATAGTGCACGGTACATCCAAACCGTCATCGAACCCATCGTTCTACCATTCCTAGACCGGCAAGGGAACTTGCTGTTCCAACAGGACAATGCACGTCCGCATGTATCCCGTGCCACCCAACGTGCTCTAGAAGGTGTAAGTCAACTACCCTGGCCAGCAAGATCTCCGGATCTGTCCCCCATTGAGCATGTTTGGGACTGGATGAAGCGTCGTCTCACGCGGTCTGCACGTCCAGCACGAACGCTGGTCCAACTGAGGCGCCAGGTGGAAATGGCATGGCAAGCCGTTCCACAGGACTACATCCAGCATCTCTACGATCGTCTCCATGGGAGAATAGCAGCCTGCATTGCTGCGAAAGGTGGATATACACTGTACTAGTGCCGACATTGTGCATGCTCTGTTGCCTGTGTCTATGTGCCTCTGGTTCTGTCAGTGTGATCATGTGATGTATCTGACCCCAGGAATGTGTCAATAAAGTTTCCCCTTCCTGGGACAATGAATTCACGGTGTTCTTATTTCAATTTCCAGGAGTGTATATGGCGATTACAACAGCAGGTATGATTCTTTATCAAAATCGTAGACATAATATTTTGCGTTGAGAGCACGTGCCAAAACACATTTCCGACTCCCGGAATGCATGAATAGAGGACAATGTTTATGCCATCGGCTTTCGTACATCAAAGTCAGCATTTTATGTTGTCACAAATCACCATTTTATCTGTATTTTAGAGTGAAAGGTGTAGCCAGCGTAATGTGTGTAAGATTGCAGTAATTACAGTGTCCAGTCACAAGCTGTCAGAAGCCTGACTAACCACCTTTTCTAGCGCGACCGCTTCGAGATGTGCAGGAAGAGCGCCAGTGAGGTTCTGTAAGGTACCGCCGGAAATTTCGAGCCATGCGACTGCAGTGACGTGGCCAGATGGGCTAAGTTTCTCGGTCGAGAAACCCAAAAGGGGTGGTCCCTCAGGATAGCGATTGTGTTTAAATTGGAAGAGTCAGAGGGCCATCGGAGTACAGGGTACACATCCTAGTGCTCTTCGAACCCATGACCACTGCATGACTGCATGCTGTGTGACACGTTTCGTTTTCTTGCTGCTAGATGGTTTCGTGCCGAGGAAACACAAACTGCATATAGTGGGTCACTTGATCCGTTGTGCCTTCCAGAACGACGAGATTACCAAAGAAATGCCACGAAAGCGTTTCCCAGACGATAACGCCCCCCCCCCCCCTCCGGCCCCTCCGGCCTGGGCCATTCCGACGATTTTTGCAGGTTGTTTGCTTTCAGACGTTTCACGCCTTACACGCCAACAGCCATCTAATTGAAGGAGCATAAAACGTGATTCATCTGGAGAGGCCAAGCGTCGCCATTCAGTGGACGTGCAGTTGCGGTATTACCGTCTTCGTCGCCGATGGACATGGTCAGAATGGATGTACGAACCTGAAGCCTTCTACGGAGGCCCATACGCAGCAACGTTCGCTGGTCGGTCTTGAGGAGACGTCATTGCTAGCTCCTTGGTTCATCTGGGCGGTCTTTTGTCCAACAGTTGGCATCTCCGAACCAGCCAAATCCGTTTCATGTGTGGCCCGTGGTGAACCACAGCCGCCTCGGCGCCGGTTTTAGATAAAGCCACTTCGCCATGCAAGGTATACTTTAACAACGACACGTGTAGTGGGACGCGGAATTGAAGCGCCACCCATGCACCAGTGTCAGCCCAGTTTGCAGGTGAATATAAGGTTAATTTAGTGTTTTGTTTATGTATTTTGTAATATTTGTAATGTTTGTGAATTATCTAAAGTTTTGTATTTATTTTTATGTTTCATGTACGGAGAGGGCGGCGCAACAAACGGAGACAGCATCTTCACTGTCGGGACCAGAGAGAAAATTGCTGGCCACTATACGTCGCGGGTCGACAGCCAAAGAGCAACAGAAGATCCTGAAACCGAGTTGTTACGTCGTGCTTCTAAAAACTGAAAAAATAAGAACTTGTAATGTTTCTACAACAATGACGTCATAGAAAGTTTAATCATGTTGTAAATGTTCAGTCCTATCTTGTCAAGACACATGTTCACGTCTGTATGTAGTATATATGAAGATGATAAACTAGTGTATACTACAAAAGTTTAAATACGTGTTCCGAGAATTTATTTATGAAGAATTATATTAAGGAAGAAATATTACTGATTTATTTGACAAGATTATTAATTTTTGGCAACGTTCATCGCGAGTTTGAGTCTTAAAAGTTTATTCAATGTGGTTTTAATATTTATTAAAGCAGATAACTTGCATTAATATAATTTCTGAGAAGAAACAAACGACATCTACATTGAAAAAAATTTGCGCAAACCAACTGGACTGAGTGACGTAATTCTGCGCATACGACTCAAATGATGATGTTTTAATTACAGTTTCGTTCAAGAACCATTCAGAGACAACTTTAAAAAGAATTTTCAGTATTGAAGTGTTTTGTAACTGACGTAGGTGATGAAGTCTTCACATGGTTATATGTCAAAAGAAAATCATTTATACAAACCTTACGTCGTTACACTGCACACGCCAACAGTTCAAAAACTAATCCGTTTCATAAAATCTTCCACCCTCGACCTGAAAGCCAATAATCATTCCATTTTAGACGTCAGGAAAATAGCACCCATTCCACATGACGGCAACTGCTATACTGTTTTCGGGTCCACCCGACGCTATTTGAACCCTCCCGGAGTTGGTGCTGCCGTCTGCCATCGGTGAATGGTTGTTGCACGTTGACGTGGAACTCTGAAGGTGGTAATTTTAGCTGTAGTAGACCGTGCATTTTTCAATTGAAATGCCATGTGTACTGAGTGTAATCCTACATTATGCACGTTTACTAGGCCCAGATGAAGTACTTCCACATAATTTGACAAAGTAAATAGTTCTACAGCATCCTCAGTTCAGACGAAATAGTCTCACATAATTTAAGAAAATAAATAAATAAAGTTTTAAGTAGGCATCATACACACGATACGTATGTTATGAATGATACGTAACAGGAACATGGACCAGAGAATAGTAGCGGAACATTGCACAACAAGGCACACCAGCTCCCGCTGCGCTGAAGTCGCTAAGGCTACTTTGTGGACAAGCTGTAATGCCTTTACCAGTGAATACATTGAGTTCATGAGGTGTATCTGAAGATACACTTTGCGTTACATAGGGTAAGGTGTTACATGTCCGACAAACAAGTTGGCTCTGTGGAACATACAGGGTGTAAATTTTAAGTTGACAAACCAGGTAAATCGAAAAATAAGCTTTACACGAAAAAATGTGTAGAATCCAAAGCTGATTATTTACGAGGGGAACATCTTCACTCCAGTGGGTTTGAGGCGGGAGGCAACTTTAAAATTTCAAATGGGACCCCCCATTTTTTTTTTTTTTTTTTTTTTTTTGCTGAATCAGATTGTACACAAAAGAACTACGTACATTTCGTCTTAAGCGTTTGTTTTGATTCTTGGTAGTTGGCGCTGTAATTCGAGAAAATCCATAAAAAAATACTTATTTACTTCGTAATTTTCGATTCGCTAAAACTAAAACCCTTGCATGGAAAATTGTTAAGGAAAATAAAAAATACTTATTTACTTCATAAATTTTGATTCGCTAAAACTGAAACTCCCTCTCTCTCCCCATAGGGTGGGGTTTGAGAGAGAGGAACTAGAGTTTTACGAATGTTGTCCCACTTATCCGAATATGCTGAAAAAATTAACACAGTATTTGGGTCAACATTTGTAAAACTCTAATTCCTCTCTCTCAAACCCCACCCTATGGGGAGAGAGGGAGAGTTTTAGTTTTAGCGACTCAAAATTTACGAAGTAAATAAGTATTTTTTATTCATCCTTTAGCATTTTCCACGCAAAAATGAGAACATTGATTTTCTTGAATTATAGCGCCAACTACCAAGAAACAAAACAAGTGTTTAAGACAAAATTTACGTAGCTTTTCATGCAGAATCTGATTCTGTAATAAAAAATGGGGGTTGCATTTGAAATTTTAAAGTTACTTCCGCCCCCACCCCACAGAGGGCTGGGGTGGAGGGCTAATTTTAGCACCAACAGATGTCTCCTTTGAAAATAATCAGCTTTGGATTCTACACAGTTTTTCGTGTGAAACTTATTTATCGATTTATTCTTGTTTGGCAACCTAAAATTTACCCCTGTATATGAAAGATATACGAATGCACTTCCAATTCTTAACGCAAGGTGAGAGGGCAGGAAAAAGGACACAGTGCAGCAGTAACATGATTTCCCATACCCCCCCCCCCCCCCTCCAGCCGCCAGACTACCGTCGAACATTAGCTAAGAAACGGGAAGAAGTTCCCTTTATACCTAAAGCTGAAAGCACCTACCACAGAAACCTGAACATGAAATAAACAGAGAAAGCATCTTCTGTGAAACTGTAGCCTCTTCATCTATCTAAAAATATTAAAACACTACGTTAAAGTATAGGGTTCTAAAATGTGCTCGCCACAAAGCAAAGGAACGACAAACTAGCGTGCCCGTCACCAGGTTAAAAGAAAGGTAATCATTAGAAGGCTAGCGTCCTGGCAAAACTTGGAAGGGCCCATCATTTCAGAAGGAGGTACGCTTCGGCCGTGTTGTCCCCTTCTGCTGACGGGTGTTGTCCAACACTTGCCGCTACTCTGTCCTATCTTTTCCGCTTCCCCTACCGTAAATCTCCGGCTGACCTCCTGGCTCAAGAGCAAGGCGATGCTCTGTAGGGGAGTGGCATATTTTACCATAGCGGCCTCAGGCTTCCCTCTTATATTTCTGTGTGCCACTGTTTATTCGCATCTGCTGGTCGTACACAGCTACCTGGCAAGGGCACCCATTCTCCCTTACTTTTTTCAAGGGCAGCTTGAAGGCTAGTGAGCCAGAAAACATTTTTCTACAACGTACGTTTCATCAAGTGTGCGAACGAAACTGTACTGCCATGTACTTCCAGGGCAGTGCTATTCGTTTTATAGTGTTTGTTATAACAGTTGCACTCATCTTGATCCACCTTACTCCAAGAACTAATACTCTACACGATAGGAAGGCAAAGAGGTGATACGGTCCAACCTTGGAGTAAGGCATTAACAGAAGTCACGTCATTATGTAAACTGCAGTTCATCTTACAGTACCAGCTGGCATTGTTTCTGATACGAGGTCATAACAAATTAGTCACCAGAGTAGGCAACAGAAAGCACTGTATATACTTCATGTACAAACAAGTGCATCAGCAGTTGTCTGTCAGCGATGTCTTGCTCTTGCTCTGGCTTATTCACTTCCTAGCACCAGAGCTCTTACGCTGGGTCCAACGTGCTCTGTAGAGGACGCACCTTGAAGCTATTCCGTCACGTTGATGTTGTAGCACCAGCTACAAACTTCATTGATTCATTTATCAAACAAGATGTCAAAACGTAATTAGATACATTATGGATTATTTTGGACAATGAGGCATCCAGTTCAGCCCTATCTTTGCCCTCGGATGACTCAAGGGCTCAGCGTCGATTACGTAACTGCATTACCCTCACTCGATACTTCTTGCATCCAGCTGCAATCACTGAAGGCTAATGGAGGATAGCTGAGACGAATATGAAGTTCTTGGAGCGGGTGTTGTCTTTCCGCAAATAGTGTTTCTTTTCTAGATCTCATGTGGCTATAAGGTATGTTCCCAGTCCTGTGATTCTGAACACGTTGAAAAGTCTGAACAGGACTCAGAACAGAATCTTAAAACGGAGGAAGCCTGCCTTCTTAATCTCTTGTTCATCGCCATTATGTCTTGTGACATCATTCTCCAGCTATATGCGATTTGATGCCACACTGCTGACGCAGACAATTCAACTTCGCCATCGCCATTCTGAATATCTGTTTACTGCACCGAGACAAAGACGTAATGCAGGCGGACATCATCTCCTGGAATTACACAACACTGGGAGCAGGGGTGTTTAATGTGTGGACCACTTGTAGCACAAGAAATACTGTCTTCGTCTGTGTCTTCTAACGACGATGCAGACATAGACTAACGTCTTTGTTTTGAGAGTCTGATCAAACAACCCAACTTCAAATGGAAAAATAATAGTTACTCGTCATTAGAAACGTCCAGATATATTTCATGTAAACATGGTGCCGGGCAGAATTTTCAAAGCTATCCTAGATTTTTCTCCATATCGGCGCTGGACCCCATTTTTCGAACTTTCCGGCGAATAATGCTGAAGAGTAGTGTACGTGAACTTTTAGTATATACCGTACAACCATTCAGTTCATAATGGACTCACATATTTTTTCTCGCCGAGAAACTGGATGGAACAAGAAGCACTCTTAGTACAGAATAAATGTAAAAATACCATCACGGATGGGTTTCCAGAATATCACGATTGCCAGCTTTGATTACCCATTTTGTCAATGCAGTTTATGTACCATAGACAAATATACAAATGACGCAATCCTCAGAATTGATTGCTTATTCTAATACCTAGGAGAAATCATTTAATCATCGTGGGTTAATAGTGAATCTAATATCTCGAATAAAGTAACGCAGTCGTCTACGGTAAATCATAATACTGACAAAGAGAGTACATAGAAGTTGGAGAAACTTCAGAGATACACCTCACAACAGGATGTCAGTATTGTGGAATACTGAATGTGGAACATTGTTTTCATTGTGTACATTGATCATTACAGCCACACTACAGTAAATATGCAGGAAATGAAATCACCTAGGAAGTATTTATGGATGGTAGGAAAATGATATGAATCGTGGTAACATTCCGAGAAAGTGAAAGACATTCTCAGGGAAGCCTCCTGATCTTTGCGGTGACATTACTGAAAGTAACAATGCTGTACAGATGAAAACGGTTGCACGTCATTGTGGCCGAGCGGTTCTAGGCCCTTCAGTCCGGAACCACGCTGCTGGTACGGTCGCAGGTTCGAATCCTGCCTCAGGCATGGATGTGTGTGATGTCCTTAGGTTGGTTAGGTTTAAGTAGGTCTAAGTCTAGGGGACTAATGCCCTCAGATGTTGTCCCATAGTGTTTAGAGCCTCTTTTTGAAAACAGTTCTTTACGTTACCGTCTCAGACAATTAACGATAGCTATTTTCGCGATGATGCATTAAGAGGCTCTCAGCAAATTAACATCGTTAAGCACGTGATAGAGAAATAAGTCCAGCTATTCTGTTGGGTGCTAAGGGTTTATGGAACAACCAGCTGTTCTTCTTGTAGTGTTTAGTGCGAGGACTTTGTGTAGGCAGTACATTTGTTGTCACGCTGCCGTGCCTATCGCCGTTTCTCATTTCTGTTCGTTTCTTTAGGTGTTACACCCAATATTTTTCATAATGATATGTGTACACTGATCGTGATCTTTCTTTTCTCCCCTTCCGATTGACATATCGCGAAGTTTGTTTTCTACACACATATTTTTAATGAAACACGTACCAATCAACTTCTAATCTTTTTCGTTCTTCTAAAAGAGTCATCATTCGTTACCTAGCTGATCCTTTTAATTTTCATGATATGATTCCAAGATAATCTCTTAAGCGAATGTGTCAGTTTTCTCCCTCCGTGCCCAAAATCCTGGTCTCACATAGTGCACGCTTCCAATTTTGCTTCTACACAAGTAAACAAGTAGAAGCACGTCCGTTGGACATACATAATTTTTACTGGGGCAACAGGCTATTTTCATAGATACGTTAAAAGAATGGTTCGGATTGTTGATATTCTGAGTGATTACAACATTAAAATACAATTTTCTGTCAATATGTTCACAAAATATCGGTAATCTGTATGTTAGTTAAAGCTTAAAATTCGTTGTTTCATGATTTTGGTTACGTGAACGAAAACAGTCTTTGGCTGAAGCAATATTGACGACACAGGCTATGAGTAAGGGGAGTGTCGGTCAAAGTTACTAGTGTTCTTCCGCAGTTCTTTTACAGAGAGTCTAGAAACGTAGTAAAGGAAAACGCATCCTGTAAAGGTTGACAATAGAAATTTACCGAAAGGTGATTCGTTTGTGGTCTTTTCGTTCTTGAATAGCAACCCAGATATTTATGTTTCGAAAATAAGTAGCGTGAAAACTGCTTTGCATGGCGACTGGAACGGAAGCATTGTGACACAGAAATAATTCGTAGAATTGTCTTAAAACCGAAGGAATCTGCAACTGGATTAATTGCTCTGACCATGCTGGAAAGGTTTAGCAGGGCAACTTGCGAAAGCCTACACGATATAACACAATGAACACTCTTGAACTCGTAAGACAATTCTGATTGTTAATTGATGTACTTATTTCCAGAACCACTAAAGAATTCCAAGTACCTCATTTCTCAATTTTCAGATTTTCAGACAGCGTAAAATGATGTGTGGGGAACTGCAGAGCACCATCGTGTTTGCTCAAATATGGTTCAAATGGCTCTGCGCGCTATGGGACTTAACATCTGAGGTCGTCAGTCCCCTAAACTTAGAACTACTTAAACCTAACTAACCTAAGGACATCACACGCATCCATTCCCGAGGCAGGATTCGAAACTGCACCGTAGCAGCAGCGCGGTTGCGGACTGAAGCGCCTAGAACCACTCGGCTCGTGTTTGCCTTCGTCAGCTTTACACACTAGTTTTTCCGTTTGTCCAGGCCATTAATATAAACCACCGGAAAATAGTGCCTATGAAATACTTAGTTGGCGCAGCAGAACCTTAAAGTGTCTGTTGTTCTATTGCATACCTAAGTGCTGCTGAAGCACTATGATTTAATAGTGCTTAAGCACAACTTTCATTTTATCGTAGTGTCCTGGTCTCGTTATATTTTGTCGATGTTTCTAAGCAATATTCAGTTTCCTTTTTGTCAAAATCAGTCTTTAACGAGTAGTTTGGGACGAATAATGTTGCCGCAAATTCTTCAATGCTTTCTCAGATTCTTCAGACTAAGAGCTACATCAAGCATGAAAAACAGTTGCTTAAAACCATTCTTGTGTTTCATCTCAGATTGATGAGGTTTAAACTGAAGCAAACACTCGTAAATGAAAATATATATTAACATTCATTACGATAGAGGATTTAAAGCTATTACATAACTATACTTTGAATAAAGTATATTCAAGTGGACTATGATATTAAGTGAACAGCACAGAAAGGGAAAAAAGAAAAAAAATTGATGCGAACATTTGCTTACGAACACTCATTAGAAGTCCACCACACTATCTACACTACTGGCCATTAAAATTGCTACAACACGAAGACGACGTGTTACAGACACGAAATTTATCCGACAGGACGAAGATGCTGTGATATGTAAATGATTAGCTTTTCAGAGCATTCACACAAAGATGGCGCCGGTGGCGACACCTACAACGTGCTGACATGAAGAAAGTTTCCAAACGATTTCTCATACACAAACAGCAGGTGACCGGCGTTGCCTGGTGAAATGCTGGTGTGATGCCTCGTGTAAGGAGGAGAAATGCGTACCATCACGTTTCCGACTTTGATAAAGGTCGGATTGTAGCATATCGCGATTGCGGTTTATCGTATCGCGACATTGCTGCTCACGTTGGTCAAGATCCAATGACTGTTAGCAGAACATGGAATCGGTGGGTTCAGGAGAGTAATACGCAGCGCCTTGCTGGATCCCAGCGGCCTCGTATCACTAGCAGTCGAGATGACAGGCATCTTATCCGCATGGCTGTAACGGATCGTGCAGCCACGTCTCGATCCCTGAGTCAACAGATGGGGACGTTTGCAAGACAACAACCATCTTTACGAACAGTTTGACGACGTTTGCAACAGCATGGACTATCAGCTCGGAGGCCATGGCTACGGTTACCCTTGACGCTGCATCACAGACAGGAGCGCTTACGATGGTGTACTCAACGACTAACCTGGGTGGACGAATGGCAAAACGTCATTTTTTCGGATGAATCGAGGTTCTGTGTACAGCATCATGATGGTCGCATCCATGTTTGGCGACATCGCGGTGAACGCACATTGGAAGCATGTATTCGTCATCGCCATACTGGCGTATCACCCGGCGTGATGGTATGGGGTGCCATTGCATACACGTCTCGGTCACCTCTTGTTCGCATTGACGGCACTTTGAAAAGTGGACGTTACATTTCAGATGTGTTATGACCCGTGGCTCTACCCTTCATTCGATCCCTGCGAAATCCTACATTTCAGCAGGATAATGCACGAGCGGATGTTGCAGATCCTGTACGAACCTTTCTGGATACAGAAAATGTTCGACTGCTGCCCTGGCCAGCACATTCTCCAGATCTCTCACCTATTGAAAACGTCTGGTCAATGGTGGCCGAGCAACTGGCTCGTCACAATACGCCAGTCACTACTCTTGATGAACTGTGGTATCGAATTGAAGGTGCATGGGCAGCTGTACCTGTACACGCCATCCAAGCTCTGCTTGACGCAACGCCCAGGCGTATCAAGGCCGTTATTACGGCCAGAGGTGGTTGTTCTGGGTACTGATTTCTCAGGATATATGCACCCAAATTGCGTGAAAATGTAATCACATGTCAGTTCTAGCATAATATATTTGTCCATTGAATACCCGTTTATTATCTGCATTTCTTCTTGGTGTAGCAATTTCCAGTAGTGTAGCTACATACATAAATCTACCTAGAGATCAAGCAGACAATATGCAATTAATAATAACGGCTCAGTCTACTGGTAAATTGAATTAACATTAGCAACAGCCTCTATAGCAATGTTTGCCGTTAGCTCAGTGTTGGGCAACTATAGCGCGTCAATAAAATACCAATTGAAGATCCCGACAAAGTTCAAAAATGGTTCAAATGGCTCTGAGCACTATGGGACTTAAGTTCTAAGGTCATCAGTCCCCTAAAACTTAGAACTACTTAAACATAACTTACCTAAGGACATCACACACATCCATGCCCGAGGCAGGATTCGAAACTGCGACCGTTGCGGTCTTGTGGTTCCAGACTGTAGCGCCTACAACCGCTCTGCCACCCCGGCCGGGCCCATAAAAGTAATAAAACCCATACCGCGGACTTATTGTAACGTTCGCGCCATTCGCAACAAGATCCAGGCGTATTATTATCCATTCAGTGTCCTAAATGGAATAGGATCTATCTAAATATAAGTTAAAACAACGATTCCCTCCGTAATAATTATCGGGGGTGATGAAGCATACAAGGTAAGTAACTAGCAGCACGCTACGTGTGATACGCACATTCACAGGCATTTTCAGCTGCCTGTGTAACAATTCTACAACCACCTACGTACATTTCGCGTAACGTCCGCTACCATAAGATAAGCAGGGCTCGTACGGATGCATATAGGCAGCCGCTTTCCCCTCCCTCCTTTTGAGAGTGGAATGGGATAGGAAAGTAGTGATACTTTATGCCCTCCGCCATACACCATACGGTGGCTTGCGGAGTATCGAAGCAGAGGTAGATGTGAAACAGGACTGGCCCAGGCTGAAATTCCGTCTTGAACAACATAACTAGAAGAATAGCTTTACCTTCTGACTTCACAGCAGGAATAAATGGGGAACCAGTTACGAAAACGGGCCACATCAGCTAAAACTTATTCAGTTGCTGTTAACTGTACCGAGACTATAAACAGTGAGCCTGCACAGCAGCGTGTGGAAGTTGTATGGATATTATGATCGACATTGTAAAGATACAGGTTGTGTGGTGACTGCTTTCCTTAATTATGTATTTAAGTTTATATATTTCAATGAGATTAATCAAGGTTTGGGAGAAACGTCATAAAATGTATGGAAACTGTTGTGACTTGGCAAGACAGCCAAGTCACTATGAGAGGAAGCCGAAAGGCACGCATTTAAGCTCACGCAGGCTGGCGTGAGGTCTGGAACAGGTAAAGTAATTGAGACTAGCAAATAAAGTACGAAGCTGCTGCAATACTTAACTTTAATCCATAAGTGGTGAACATAGCTCTTGACGGTACATGCATCACAAGATAAATAGCAAATGATAATGGCGCCTTGCTAGGTCGTAGCTAATGACATAGCTGAAGGCTATGCTAACTATCGTCTCGGCAAATGAGAGCGTAATTTGTCAGTGAACCATCGCTAGCAAAGTCGGCTGTACAACTGGGACGAGTGCTAGGAAGTCTCTCTAGACCTGCCGTGTGGCGGCGCTCGATCTGCAATCACTGACAGTGGCGACACGCGCGTCCGACGTATACTAACGGACCGCGGCCGATTTAAAGGCTACCACCTAGCAAGTGTGGTGTCTGGCGGTGACACCACAGAAACATCTATCTTGTCTATAAGGAAACGCGAAACTCAACGTGTATTTGAGTTTCGCACTGTCTTATGTATAAGATAGATGACCCATATCTCTCTATGACGTGTTACCTCAAACTTTGATTAATCTGATGATGTATATATCGGAAAGAATAATTAAGTAAAGCTGTCACTACACAGCCTGAGACTTCCACTTCTTTTCTTATAGCGTCCATTATAGCTCTGATACAAACTTCAAATTACGAAAAAAATGGGCGCATACATCTTACGCGACTTCACGTCACACTAGTTCACAGTAAATTCTTCGCAACGTTTTACACGAACGTGCATTTTCGTGTTAAGGGTTCATCGAAAAATTCAGAACGTTTTAGGAAAGGGGGATACTGACGCATTACCGGCATTCAAATAAATTTTTCTAGTAAAGCTGAAGATCATAGAGCAGAAGACACTAGCAGTATCGAGATAATAAACGGTAGACAGCCCATCGTTAAATGGACGCTGTAATCACGGTGGTACAGTTTACGACAGCCAAGTTAGAAATGTTCGCGGCGTGGGTCGCTCAGAGTGACGCGATGTGTGGTGCCACGGTACCATGCATTGATACGCGATCGATGGTATACCCAGCCGAAACAACTGCGCATTCAGGATCTGAAACAATGCACCAGTCACGAATGGACACAACTGAGTCAGCTAATACAGAAAAGCTGAGTCGAGCTATAACCGAGAAGTCTAAGAGGAAAATTTCCGCGAATGGTAACGAACTGGGGCAAAGCGATGTAAAAGAGAGCCCTCCAAAACTTGCAAAGGTTACCAACGAGACTGGATATATACCAGTGCCTGAGTCAGAACTGGTCTCTGTCGCAGAACACCATTTGTCTCTGGACGGTTGTAAGGGAGGAAATAATGCACACACCATGCGGTTTGTAGGCTTAAGTAGAACCAAGTGGAAATATAGGAAAAGAGGAGCGAACCCTATTTTCAGTCCAAAATAGAGACCCATTACAACATCAGGAGCAATAAGTATAGACACAGGACTTAGGAAGCAGTAATTCACAACGACATCAGACATTAATTACCCATGAAAATTATAAAATTTGTGCTTTCACGATCAACAGAATTTCAACTAATCTGAAACTGGCACAGTTTCAACGGTTTTTAAACACGGCCAAAATCGAAGAAGGAACAATACTACAACGAAGGAGAAAAATTTTAATTTGTTCGTTAATGAGAAGCATTAACTTGAGCTACTATATGTATCGAAGTGAGTTGATTTAGGCAAAATATTACTATTTATGCAGTGATAAACATAAATTTCAATTTTGGAACAAAGGGAAACATAAAGCATTTTAGAAGAAGGAGGCGTTACACTGAAGAGCCGAAGAAACTGGTACACCAGTGTAATATCGTGTAGTGCCACTGCGAGCACGCAGAAGTGCTGCAACACGACGTGGTACGGAGTCGACTAATGTCTGAAGTAATGCTGGAGGGAACTGACACCATGAACCCTGCACGGCTGTCCGTAAATCCGTAAGAGTACGAGGGTGTGGAGATCTCTGCTGAACAGCACGTTGCAAGACATCTGAAATATGCTCAATAATGGTATGTCTTGGGAGTTTGGCAGCCATCGGAAGTCCTTAAACTCAAAATAGTGTTTCTGGAGCAACTCTGCAGCAATTCTGGTCATATGGGGTGACGCACTGTCCTGATGGAATTGCCGTAGTCCGTCAGAATGCACAATGCACATAAATGGATGAAGGTGATGAGACAGTATACTTATGTACGTGTTACCTGTCAGAGTTGTATCTAGACGTATCAGGACTTCCATATCACTTCAACTGCACACGCCCCACTCCATTACAGAGCCTCCACTGGCTTGAACAGTCCGCTGCTGACATGCAGGGTCTATAGATACATGAGATTGTCTGCATACCCTACACGCCCATCCGCTGGATAATGGTTCAAATGGCTCTGGGCACTATGGGACTTAACTTCCAAGGTCATCAGTCCCATAGAACTTAGAACTAATTAAACTTAACTAACATAAGGACATCACACACATCCATTCCCGAAGCAGGATTCGAACCTGCGACCGTAGCGGTCGCACGGTTCCAGACTGTAGCGCGTAGAAACGCTCGGCCACCCCGGCCGGCCATCCGCTGGATATAATTTGAAACGAGACTCGTTCGACCAGGCAACATATTTCCAGTCCTCAACAGTTCAATGTCAATGTTGACAGGCCGAGGTCAGGAGTAAAGCTTTCTGACGAGCAGTCATAAGGGTACACGAGTGAACATTTCATGTCGATGATGTTAAGTTGGATGATTCGCACGCTGACACTGGTTCACGGCCCAGCATTGAAATCTGTGTCAGTTTGCGGAAGGGCTACGCTCCTGTCACGTTGAAGAATTCTCTTCAATCGTCGTAGGTCCCGTTCTTACGGGACCTTTTCCCGGCCGCAGCGATGTCAGAGATTTGATGTTTTTCCGAGTTCCTGATATTCACGGTACAGTCGTGAAATGGTCGTACGGGAAAAACCACAGTTCATAGCTACCTCGGAGGTGCTGTGTGCGCCCACTATAACACCAAGTTCAAACTCACTGAAATGTTGATAACCTGCCATTGTAGCAGCAGTAAACGATCTGAAAACTGTGCAAGACACTTGTTGTCCTATATGGGCGTTGCCGACTGCAGCGCAGTATGCTGTCTGTTTACATTTATCTGTATTTGAGTAACGTTTGTACCATTTTGTTTAGCGTCTCAGTGTATAATTTAAGAATTAAGAAATATGTAGACTTAACAACATTATTACGTTTTTCTCAGTTCCATGGACGAATACGTTTCTTTATTATTTTGTTTACAATTGGGAATGGATTTAATTTACAAATATAAAGTGTAGTTGATCCATGCTGTCGGGTTCGTATCAGAGTCGGTCCAAGGATTTTTATCTCTCACATATTCGTTTTTCGTGATATTTGTTATACGCCGAGATTCATGCTGCTTTGGAGTGCACAGTAAACCGTAACAGCCCCCCGCCCCCTGCTCTCACGCACCCACCACCAAAATCAATAACTGTCTACACATCTGCATAAATTAGTTCACAGTTTCAGAGGAAGGCAACGGTAAGCAACCTCCCAAAGGACCATGCTTAGATAAGCACTGTGGTGTTCAAAACAATCTCCGGATTGATGACAGTTTTACGTTATTCTACATGAATTCATTGCGTTTTCTTTATTTTGTTTTTTAACCATATCTTGCACACGATAATTTTAACATACTCTGTGATTCTGCACCAAACACAGCACGTTTCCTTGCGGGACTTCTGTGATATTTATATCTTGTAAACCTTGTTCCATTTCTGGTAACTAACTGATTTTGACTTCCTCTTTATTTATAGTGCTCAGTATTCATTTGGTGAGACGACTGATTTCCATTTTACAAACATTTCCGCAAAATTTGACGCGCCTCATGGACATGGTGCCAGTGGACCTGTATATTAAAATATACAGAAGAGGTGTTCTGCTTCTCTTGATTGAGTCCTATTATGTTCCTAAGAACTTTCAACTCTTGCTTTTCGATTTCCACAAGTTTAGAGTCATCTCCAACAGTTTTGGTATGTGATGTGTACAGTGCTGCAGATAAAAAACAGTATTAGTATAATGAAATTTCACATATTGTTTTTGTGTTTTAGTGGTTCCACGTGATTCTGCGCGACTTTTCCAGTAGTAAGATACTGTTCTACATTTGAAATCAGTATTGTTTGCATGCAGACTGTTGACTAGTACTCAGTGCACTCACCAATCCGTCGAAACCCTCTATAAAGCCATCAAGCTGGACGCAGACTTACCTGAAACGAAAGAGACAAAAACATTATTAGAAATGTACCAGGCGGGAGGGTTTCAGCAGTATGCTAACAAATTGGAGCAATTTAATCACTGCTGCCTGGTAAAGACTCTTCGTTGCTTTCAGAAGATCAATACCAGGCAGGATACTTACCCTAAAATAGTGGACTTGAGAATGATAATCTTTTTATAGGCTTTATAAGAGCGTTTCATAATGTAAATAGAAATAAACTTTGGATAGTACTGGAAAATAATAGTTGAATAAAAGTAGTGGCAACACTGTTATAATTCGTGTCAGTCTTTATGGACAGACGTTCACCGTATTACATGCTCACATCTCGATCATCTCGATCACGTTCCACCGCAGAGATGCAAGGCGTCGTACATCATCAGTGTTGATCACCCGCACGGACCGCCCTACGGCACGGATGATGTCTTCCCTTGTGCTGTAGCTCGTACCACGAAGAGATTCCTTCGTTTTTGGTGAACAGGTCGTAATCGCATGGACTCGTATCGGGTGAATGTTCCACCGTAGCATGCAGCGCCGGCACGTCGGCCTGGAACGCTACATTGGAGAGGGCTGTGAGACGACGTCAGCCAATAGGAAGCTGACTAGGACTACACCACAACAGAAGCGGCCACAATGCGAAGAGAATATAAGCGCCGCTCCGCATTAGCCACTGTCCATCTCCTTTCCCAAGGTGGCTTCCGTCACCTCCCCCTCCCGGATGATGCCCTCTCTCCCTCCATTTATCCTTCCTATCAACTCTGATCCTCCATCCCCCTCCTTTCCTCTGTCCTTTCCCTGGGCTCCCTCTCCCCCCCCTTCTGTCCTGTTTTTCTCCCCACTAAACCTCTCCCTACGTCCCTTCTCCCCCCCAGTCCTTTTGTATTCCCCTCCTCTGCCTACCCCACTCCCTGTCGCGTCTGCCCCCCACCCCTCTTATGGGTCCTCATCCTCCTTCAGCTCCTTTCCCGGCTCCCCCCTTCTTTTTTACTCTCCTTTCCCCCCTTTTTTGTTTTCCCATCTTCTGTCCAGTTTCCCCCCACCTGCTCTCGACTGTGGTGTCACATTTGCCAACTTTTTAGTGCAGTGTTCCAGTGACTATTCAGTGTTGTTTGTTTTTCTCGTGTTGCGAACAGAAACCATGCTGTCGCTAGGTGTGAATTTTATGTCCTTTGCGAACAGAATCCAGACTGTCGCCGTGGTTTTTTAATTGTCTATTGTTTTCCCTGTCTGCTTTGTATGTATTTTTATTAGCGTCATCATCCCTATGTTGTTGTTTTAAGTTCCACGATTTCTTTTCGCCTTGTTACTCTCTAAGTCTCCAATTTTATCGCCTGTATTTTATTATTTGTTCTCTTGATCTTTGTCACAAAATCTGTCGGCTGAAGAGCGGCATACTAAGCTGCTGCCAGCCCGCCCCCTTCGGGGGGAATTGAAATTCAATAAATGAAAAAAAAAAAAAAAATTAGCCACTGCCGCACTGAAAGACGAGCCGTCGTCCACACGCCTTAGCCGTGACTTATGAACTGTTGTGTTCTGCTTGCATTAAAATCGTGTATACCTAAGGACATTGATTATTCGTATGTTGCCAATTGTTTGCGACACCTCGTTGTGAGAAAGCAAAGTTTTGTCAATTTAACTTACTGTAATAAACTCCATTAATAAGGTTTGCTTGAATTGTTATCTAGACATCCGAGAAAACAGCTTCCTAGGCACTCTATATTAGACGAGTGCGCAGGATACGACGGTGAACACGTCAGATGTTCCAGGATCTCCCACCTCCACGCACGCAGGAGCTCCTGATCGGAGTTCACCGTGTAGAGTCGTGCACGGACATGAAGGACGATGGGACACAGTGCCAGAAGGTGTCGTCGCTTTCTTCTCTGTGCGGGACGTACGTGTTGTCGCAAGTAGTAGGGGGCTGCAGTGGGCGTCTGTAAGGCGCTTGAACTGGCCTCCCGCGTTTTCAGACAGTACACGCTGCAACTGACGCAAACACAGCCGTCTCCATTCACTGCACCACTTCAACTGACCTCCTGCTATGAGCCGCAGACAGCGCGCTTGCCATTTGACGCACATCCTACATGTTACGGCACTGTTTCCACCACTTTTTATGCAATCCACGTATCTGTCAACAGGTCGTATAACGCCCGAGCAAAACATCAAGTACCATAATAAATGCAGATAAAGAAAGGCAGATGAAATACTAATAAATAAAGAAATACGACAACTATCCAATGTTAGATATTTTTTTTTCACACCTACATTAATGACTCTATTGAAAATTAATAGCAACGTATGTACAAAAGCATGTATTTCGAGCTCTCTGCATTACGCTGTAAGGAAACAGACAGGGGGGGAGGAAAAACTATACAAACTCTTAAGCAATATCACTTGAGGGATCTCCATCAGGCCCCTCTGATACACGTACCTGTTGCTTTTCCTCTGCTACTAGCACCAATTGCCAGGAAGTGTGTCTTTTATCATGTTACCAGTAATCGGGCACCTGAATCACTCTACATACTTGTTCCATCACTCATCGTGTTTGCATGACTGAAACGAGTCAACTCGAGTTTTCGTGAGAGAAGCCAATAGCTGCCTGTGTGCTGCTTTAACTTCGTGTGCGGCTCCACTTTTGCCGATAGCTGTAGTGGAAACAGAGAGAAAGAGAGGTCTAGTTATGTCATCAGAGCCAGTGCAATGGCAGGGAAAAGGCTTGGCAGGCAGCAGCGTCCGCATCATTGTCGATATGCCTCCCTCCCCCCCGCTCCTTAGAGGAGCGTAAGCTGTTAGTTTTCTGGGCGGAAAGGGTTACAGTTCTGCGGGAAATTGGTGAGTATGGACTAATCTGTGAGCAGTCCACGGATGAAGGTATTTGAATTTTTAGTTTGAGAATTTCAATTAGTTTTATTTCAGTTCTTTTGGTTGTCAGGGTTATTCATGCTAGTTATCGTTGGAATAATCTCGTGTATAAATTTAATATCAATCTTGAGTTTTCTAGTAAGAAACTTTGTGTATAAATGAGCTAGACTCTCATCTATAGGCTACAAAAAAAAAAAAAAAAAAAAAAAAAAAAAACCTTTGGCTTCCCATACCGGTAGTGTAGTGTATTCATTCTCACTGAATACGATAAATTTGTTAAACGAAATTACGTATGAAGCGAGACTGAATTTAGGATCATTCATGGGCTTTTCGGAACTTGAAAGTCGATGGCTTTCTGCACGCACGCTGCCACCTTGTCAATAGTAGAATCTAAGGCAATTTTTTATTAACCTACTGTAAGTGTGTGCATCTTCAGTGCGTGACGGTTGAATGAAATGCGCTCCAAGTTTCTATTGAATTTTTCTGTTGCAAATCGATGAGTTTTCACTGTGGAAACCTAGGTTTCCCGACCACGTGTGAGAAGAGTAAAGTGTACTGCATCTTTAAAATCAGTCAGTCGACAGATCTCAATCTGTATTGTGGATTTCCTTAGCCAAATTATGTCTGTAGTTCGAGAATTGAGCAGTTTAGAGTAATTTCGCAGCTGGTGGAACTCGACGACATTTACTTCGTCCTTTCACTAATTTTTTCGACCTAAAGTCTTGCATTACTATATGCCTGTGAACTTTGTCGAAGATATAACCTAGGCTTTTCTTTGTATGTATCGTTACCACGTTCGAGCGCGTGTCTAACAGCCCTCGTCCCATATCACATCTACAGCTAAGATACTCTCTGCTGGGTAGCAATTGGTTACTATGGTAGTTTTGATAATAATAGTTCGGTGTTTATTTCGGTGTGTTGTGGTATGAGAGAGTGTACGAGTACTAGATAAGTTTTCCTCATTCCTGTACCCCCTTGGTTATCCTAAGTACCACACATTATTGTTTCGGTTTAGTGCACTGGTGCATTTCATTGAAGATTCGGATAAAGTACAGGACCACTCCAACTTACTATTTTTGTGAATGCTATTGTTTTTTCCGTACTTCGTCCAGGTTCAATCAAATTCCTTAAAAAACCTTTTGGGCCGTAAGTTACAAAAACATTCTTCACGATTTCTACATGCTAATGTATTTTTGAAAGGGTGAGTTGAAAGACTTATTGATGAAATTGGATGTTCTATACTCTCTTCTGAGTTAACATGTAAAGTGTAAAAGGTAGCTATGCGTTTCACATTATTTTTAAATGATTATCAGATGCAACCAGTGAATGGGACTACAGTTGGATGCTTACACGAAGGAGCTGTCTCTAAATTGAAGTATTTTAATCTGACCTCCACATACACTTTTAACAGTACCTTCTAAACAGATATGTTACACGCTTCGAACACAGTTCACTTTCAGGCCGATTACTTGCTTCATTCGCCGGTCGGAGTGGCCGAGCGGTTAAAGGCGCTACAGTCTGGAACCGCACGACCGCTACGGTCGCAGGTTCGAATCCTGCCTCGGGCATGGATGTGTGTGATGTCCTTAGGTTAGTTAGGTTTAAGTAGTTCTAAGTTCTAGGGGACTTATGACCACAGCAGTTGAGTCTCATAGTGCTCAGAGCCATTTGAACCATTTGAACTTGCTTCATTCTCGAGCTTTTGGGAAATGTGCAACACTGGTGTTTGGTCTAATGAAAAAGTAAAATACAGGTTTTATATTACGAGTACAGGGAAACAAATGCGCAGGAGGGGAAACTACTAAGGAGATCATTACACAGAGAGCAATTGTTTTTGAAAATGTAAGTAAATTCCGTGTACTCTTGTTTACAAGTCGGTTGTCACCTTTTGTAGAATATTTTTTGTGAAAACATTTCCCGAAATTAGAGGTAAATATAGATAACGTTGGTAAAGAACTGGAACTACCATGTAAAATTGTCTTTGTCGTGGTTCAGTGGTATGACTACCGTATCACACCATACCTCGGGGTAATAAACTGAGCAGTTTTAATATTTGCTATTTCGGAAGAGTAAATACTGATATATATTTCTTTGTTACGCTGAGAAAAAGTCTTTTATAACGCACAGGGATAAGCGAGTATAGGCAACTGCATTACCAGCAGCTGTTTAAACACTTCTGTTTGATTTGCTCTGCATAGTACTGAAATTTCAAAGTCATCAGAATTAAGTTTACGAAACAAGTGATATCCACCAACGACAATGTGAATATTATGTGTTATGGTTTCCATCAGGAACTTCTGGAGAAATTGACTATGAGTTTCACTGTTAGTGTTTATCCCGCTTACAGTGAACTCATTCGCACTGGTAACAAGTACCTTACATTTATCACACCCTCTCGTGAATTTTACTAAGTAGTACCATGCGTAAACCTGCTACGTACAACAGTATGCATAAGTTATTCTGACAGGTTTCTGCCGGCCGAAGTGGCCGTGCGCTTCTAGGCGCTGCAGTCTGGAACCGCGAGACCGCTACGGTCGCAGGTTGGAGTCCTGCCTCGGGCATGGATGTGTATGATGTCCTTAGGATAGTTAGGTTCAACCAGCTCTAAGTTCTATGGGACTAATGACCTCAGAAGTTGAGTCCCATAGTGCTCAGAGCCTTTTGAACCATTTTGACAGGTTTCTATTGTATTTTCATGTTGATGAGCATTCTCTAAGTGCCTGATACACACCTACCGAGCAAGGTGCGCAGTGGTTAGCACACTGAACTAGCATTCGGAAGGACGACGGTTCAAATCTTCGTCCGACCATCCTGGTTTCGCATCCTTGAAACAACGCAAGGTTGTGCTTCGTCTCTAGTGACGGGACGTTAAACACTAATCTCTCCCTCTTACCCGATACCTGTTCATCAGACGCTATGCAGAATTAAGTGTCAAGTCTTCCAGAAAAATTTCGCAGTCCGTCTGAAACTTACGGTATAACAAATATTTGCAGCCTATAAAAGTGTTGTAAGTAATTTGTGTTTCGATCAGTTTGTTGACTGTGGTCCGATACCGACACACATAAATCGAGAAGTAGAGTCGATTCTAACAAAGCTCAAACGCAGCCCATGATCCCAGTTTTTTTTTTTTTTTTTTTTTTTTTTTTTTTTTTTTTTTTTTTTTTTTTTTTTTTTTTTGCCTTCTACAGCTCCCTCTAGTATCATAGAAGTCACTCCCTAACGTCTTAACAGATGTTCTGTCACCCTGTCCCTTCTCCTTGTCAGCGTCTTCCACATATTCCTTTCCTCTTCGATTCTGTGCAGCATCTCCTCATTCCTTACCTTATCGGTCCGCCTAATTTTTAACATTCGCCCGTAGCACCACGGGCACAGATGCTTCGATTCTCTACTGTTCGGCTTTTCTCACAGTCCATGTTTCGATGCCTTACAATACTGTGCTCCTAACATACATTCTCAGAAATTTCTTCCTCAAATTAAGGCCTATGTTTGATACTAGTAGACTTCTCTTCGCCAGGAATGCTCCTTTTGCCAGTGCTAATCTGCTTTTGATGTAGTCCTTGCTCCGTCCATCATGGGGTATTTTGCTGCTCAGGTAGCAGAAATCATTAATTTCCTCTACTTCGTATCCATCAATCCCGATGTTAAGTTTCTCGCTGACATTTCTGCTACTTCTCATTACTTTCGTCTTTCGTCGATTTACTCTCAGTCCATATTCTGTATTTTTAGACTGTTCATCCCATTCAGCAGATCGTGTAATTCTTCTTCACTTTCACTCAGAATAACAATTTCATCAGCGAATCGTATCATTCATATCCTTTCACCTTGAATTTTAACTCCACTTCTCGACCTATGTTTTATTTCCATCATTGCTTCTTCGATGTACATACTGAACAGTAGAGGCGAAAGGCTAATTCCTGTCTTACGCCCTTTGTTATCCGAACACTTCGTACTGGATCTTCCATTCTTATTATTCCCTCTTCGTTCTTGTACGTATTGTACATTACTCGTCTCTCCGTATGGCGTACCCCTACTTTCCTCAGAATTTCGAACATCTTGCAGCATTTTACACTGTCGATCGCTTTTTCCAGGTCGACAAATCCTATTAACGTATCTAAATTTTTCTTTAGTCTTGCCTGTTATCAAGTCCAACGTCGGAATTGCCTCTCTGCTACCTTTACGTTTCTTGAAGCCAAACCGATCGTCATCCAACACATCCTAAACGTTTGTTTCCCCCTCCACATCCCTTAAACACGCACCTCGAAGCACGGGGCACGGAATCGTACCACATGGGATTAGCACGATCTTAATCTAGCGGCTTACGAGCAGGAGCTGCCCTCGCTCGGCACCGTTGTCGTTATGTCACGCGGGCTATTTATAGGCCGACTCCCACTACAGCGTGGCGCGCGGCGACGGCAGCGGCAGCGGCAGCGGCAGCGGCAAGCGTTTTCCGCTGTGGCGCGGCTGCAATTGGCGTTCCCATATGGAAGTGTCAGACGCTAGCGGTAGCAGATGACGCACCGCCACTGTGGTGTGGGGCGGGTCTCACTGAAACGCCTGCCGCATTTGATTAACTATACCGTGAAGCTACATGAAAGAAAGCCTAATTGGATGATGACATAGCAATTTTTTATTTTCTTTACGAGGTACTGTTTCACATATTTCATTATTCATGTTTCCTTATTTCACCATAAACAGATTCGATGATTACTATTCACAACTGTTTACTGCCTCATACTGAAAACCGTTCGACCCAGAACAGAAACTTATTATTACTGTCATAACAGCATTTAATATTGCAGATTGCAGTACCTAAATGCAGTTTACTACAATGATAGTACGGTACCTGTTATGTAGAAGTCTTTCATTTATAATTGTTGAAAATGTCTGACGGTTGACACTGGGTATGTGCTGTGTTAATATCATGTATTTTAGCCACTGTGTGAGTGTTGGTAATTGAAACTACCAATGTAGTGGTATCACCAAACCCAGCCATTAACATTATCATTATCAAGATAGACATAAAGGTAACACCAACATCACAGTGATACAAGTTTACATGGCTATCTACACCACAGATGACGAACAGATTGAAACAATGTACGAGAAAAGATTCTTCACACAATTAAGAGAGACAAAAATTTAAAATGTGATGAGAGACTGGAATTCTAGAGGAGGCACAGGAAACGAAAATAGTAGAAAATCATAGGTTTGAGGAAAGGGATGAAAGGCGAAGCCAACTGAAAGAATTTTTGCCCAGAGCGTAATTTAACCATCGCCAAAACTTTGCTTAAGAATCATGAAAGGAGGAATCATATTTGGAAAAAGGATTTCGGAACCAGATTTTAAAACGTAGTACATTTCACGGTGCAGACGCAGTTCGACGATAATATATTGGTTATGATCTGCAGTTTACGACTAAAGGGATAGTAAACGGAAGCAAATCAAGGAGATAGAACCTGAATAATTTAAGATCCAGAGTTTTACGATAATCTTATAGTGGCAATTAGGCAATGACTGACTGAAATTGAGGAAGGAATCCACTACAGTACGAATGGGTATCTTTGAGAGGAGAAGTGGTGAAGGCAGCAGAGGATGCAAATGGGAAAAAGGTACAGTAAAAATCCTTGGATAAAACACGATATATTGAACTCAATTGACAATAGGGACAATATAAAAATGCAGCAAATAAAGTAGACCATATGGGATAGAGACGTCTAAAAGTGACGTTGACAGAGCTCAAAATCTCAACTTCTATTCTGCGATTCGAAAACATTGATGCAGATTAAAAAAGGAAAAGCAACTGTCAAGAGCTCATTTGGCAAACCAAAACTAAGCAATGAAGAGAAGGCTAGAAGGTGGAATACGTGGAAAAGAAAGAAGGAGGGGCTATATGAAGTAACATGAAGACAATTCCTGTGACATGTCTGAACACGGATGACAGTACTGATCCTGCCACGTAACTAGTAGGCAGGCTGATAAAACGCTTACCTGTGTTTAGAGCATTTGTATTTTTAGAGAATGATTTTGACAACCTTAACTGAAAGACACTCTTTGAACGCTCTGGAGGCATCAGCGAAAAATCACAGGGACTTTTAAAGAACCCAAACTGCAGTTGTAAGGCTTTAACGACTTGAAAGGGAAGCCGTAATTAAGAAGGCAGAAGTAGAGAAGATACAAAATGCAGACCACCAATAGCAAGAAAAGCGTTTCTGGAAAAGGAAATGTATTCAAATCGAATATACACTCCTGGAAATTGAAATAAGAACACCGTGAATTCATTGTCCCAGGAAGGGGAAACTTTATTGACACATTCCTGGGGTCAGATACATCACATGATCACACTGACAGAACCACAGGCACATAGACACAGGCAACAGAGCATGCACAATGTCGGCACTAGTACAGTGTATATACACCTTTCGCAGCAATGCAGGCTGCTATTCTCCCATGGAGACGATCGTAGAGATGCTGGATGTAGTCCTGTGGAACGGCTTGCCATGCCATTTCCACCTGGCGCCTCAGTTGGACCAGCGTTCGTGCTGGACGTGCAGACCGCGTGAGACGACGCTTCATCCAGTCCCAAACATGCTCAATGGGGGACAGATCCGGAGATCTTGCTGGCCAGGGTAGTTGACTTACACCTCCTAGAGCACGTTGGGTGGCACGGGATACATGCGGACGTGCATTGTCCTGTTGGAACAGCAAGTTCCCTTGCCGGTCTAGGAATGGTAGAACGATGGGTTCGATGACGGTTTGGATGTACCGTGCACTATTCAGTGTCCCCTCGACGATCACCAGTGGTGTACGGCCAGTGTAGGAGATCGCTCCCCACACCATGATGCCGGGTGTTGGCCCTGTGTGCCTCGGTCGTATGCAGTCCTGATTGTGGCGCTCACCTGCACGGCGCCAAACACGCATACGACCATCATTGGCACCAAGGCAGAAGCGACTCTCATCGCTGAAGACGACACGTCTCCATTCGTCCCTCCATTCACGCCTGTCGCGACACCACTGGAGGCGGGCTGCACGATGTTGGGGCGTGAGCGGAAGACGGCCTAACGGTGGGCGGGACCGTAGCCCAGCTTCATGGAGACGGTTGCGAATGGTCCTCGCCGATACCCCAGGAGCAACAGTGTCCCTAATTAACTGGGAAGTGGCGGTGCGGTCCCCTGCGGCACTGCGTAGGATCCTACGGTCTTGGCGTGCATCCGTGCGTCGCTGCGGTCCGGTCCCAGGTCGACGGGCACGTGCACCTTCCGCCGACCACTGGCGACAACATCGATGTACTGTGGAGACCTCACGCCCCACGTGTTGAGCAATTCGGCGGTACGTCCACCCGGCCTCCCGCATGCCCACTATACGCCCTCGCTCAAAGTCCGTCAACTGCACATACGGTTCACGTCCACGCTGTCGCGGCATGCTACCAGTGTTAAAGACTGCGATGGAGCTCCGTATGCCACGGCAAACTGGCTGACACTGACGGCGGCGGTGCACAAATGCTGCGCAGCTAGCGCCATTCGACGGCCAACACCGCGGTTGCTGGTGTGTCCGCTGTGCCGTGCGTGTGATCATTGCTTGTACAGCCCTCTCGCAGTGTCCGGAGCAAGTATGGTGGGTCTGACACGCCGGTGTCAATGTGTTCTTTTTTCCATTTCCAGGAGTGTAAATTTAAATAGTTGGGTAGTACTTTATAAGGTATTTGTATGGAGTGTAGTCAAGTGAAACGTAGACAATGTCCATTTCTGTCAAGAAGACAATGGACACTTTCAAAATGTGGAGCTAAAAAAGAATGCTGAAGATTAGATATGTAGATCGTATAATTAAAGAAGAGATACTGAATTAAATGGAGGGGGAAAAGGAAATTGCGGCATAACGTCTCTGAAGGAAGGGATTAGAAAACAGGACATATTCTGAGGCATCTAGGAATCGTCATTTAGTAATGAAGGCTAAATTTTGGAGAGAGAGAGAAAGATATAGAGACCAAGGCTTGCCAACGGCAAGCAGATTCGAATGGATGTAGGATGAAGTGGTTACGTAGAGACGATGAGGCCTACACAGGGTGGACTACTGTAGAGCACTTTACCAACACAGTCTTCAGGCGGAAGACTACAGCAAAAAAATGAGACGAATTGTATTTCTTGTTAATGTAACCGAGCGGCAAGTAACATTACCTTTGATTAGGTACGTCACTTGCGTATTTATAGCCAGAACATTTTTTTAATATAGCCTGCAGCACATATCACTGTAATGTATTTGTGTATGTATCTCTATTACTCTCTGCAAGTAGCCTTATGTTAGGGAAAAATTACAACCTCAATGCAGTTTTCTTATGGCGACTGTCAGCAAACGATAAAGCTGAATTGCTGTTTTGGCGGCTCATCATTTGCGGCATTTTCCACAGAACTTTTATACCTTCATGAACCAACAACCAGTAACCGGTTACGAATTATCAAATGTTCAGATTTGTGTGAAATCTGCTAAGGTCATCAGTCCCTAAGCTAACACACCACTTAATCAAAATTATCCTACGGACAAACACACACACCAATGCCCGAGGGAGGACTCGAACCTCCGCCGGGACCAGCCGCACAGTCCATGACTGCAGCGCCCGAGACCGCTCGGCTAATCCCGCGCGGCTACGAATTATCCAGGATTTTCGAATGCGCTGATAGCTCTCAAACTGTGTAGAAGTCATCGGTGTTAAATGTATTGCAGTGCAGTTCTACGTATACTGTCACACGCTTTTGTGGAGTCTTTTCCGCTGACTTTCAATATCATGTGCCAATTCTTAGACGTATTAAAGGATGCTCTAACATCGTATGAAACAATTTTTAATTACCGTTTGTGACAGGAAAGCATGTTAATCAAAAAATAAGTAGGACATTTTGGCAACTAAATTTCGACTCGGCAATTGGATCATAACACCTAAAGCCGTAACTGTGAAACCAATTATTATTATTGGTCCTTCATAACTATCGGCAAGACTGGGATCAGTGAGACTTTACGGATATCGAAGACGATGCATAGAATATTATATTTGGTACTTCATGCCAAGGTGTTTGAAACAAACATTCGATCAGACATGTAACATCTTTCGGTAAAAGAAATCGACTTATCATAGGATATATATCCCGCCGGTAAAGACTAATTTAGCAATGCTGGGAAGAGTAATCGGCAATCTGGTGTTATTACAAATAATTATAAAGTATTCCAAATGTTGCAAATAAAAAATGTCTCAATGCAAACAAAGTAATTAATAACAAATTTGTTTACTTGTACATCACCAACATAATAAACGCCATTTTCTTCCTGTGATGTATTTTATTTGTTCCAGACGCGTTTCACCTTTTACTTTAAGGCGTTTCCAGTGGAATATTTGCAATATTTGTAGATTATATAACAGATCACCTCTTATTTTTTACGTGAATGAGTAATTACTTACACTTACTTGAGTTTTTGGCTGGCGTCTGCGTTCCATCTCATCTGGCCTCAGGCTGTAGGTCACACTGTAACTTCACTTATGAGACATAAGCACAGTTTCACATTACAAATTTTTTTCACAGTTTTCATGTTCTTTGCACTAATTGGTGTGGAGCACTATTATTCTTCTGTTACTAGCTACGGATATTTTACCAAAAACTGATTTATACTCGTAACTACTGTGTGTTCAATTTATATCTCTCGTTATTTGGTTTGTTTATGTACATGTTGCCTACCTTAACAAGTATATGCTGAAAAGTCTGTTCATTTCTGTTCGCTTTATATGTGTTTCTGTGTAGTCAGTCAGGGCAAATTGTGGAAAGTTGATTGTGAATCTAATAGCTGTCAAAGAGTGATTGAAAGTTTCTGTGTTCAGCTGATCCGATTTTTGGTTTACATACAAAGTGGAAATGTTCATGTAAAAGCGAGGACAAAGGGGTTGGGTGGTAATATTCTGATAATAATCCTCTGCTGGAGTGTTATTCCACTACTCCATTTATCAAAGTAAGCAGTGAGTTTGCTCTTACATGAACCCCTCCACAAAACATTTCAACCAAAACTCAAATCAGCTGGACAGCAAAACTTTCAACTACTCTTTGACAGCTATTGCTTTCACATTCAGCTTTCTATGACTTACACCAGCTAGGCACATACATATACAGATATAAGGAGAACAGAAATGAGCAGATGTTAATTTTCTGCATTCGTTAAGTTGGCAACGTGTACATAAACACACCAAATAGGTAGAGCTAAAAGTGAATGCACTGTAGTTACCACTTTAAATCACAGTGTTTGGCAAAATGCCTACACCTAGTGGTAGAAGAATAAAAGGACTCCACACCAATTAGGGCAAATAACATGAAAATTTTGAAGAAAAAAGTGCGAACGTGAAAATGTGCTTATGTTCCGCAAGTTAAGTTTTAGTGCGATCTCCAGCATGTGACCAGATGAGAATAATCACAGATGTCAGCCAGAACTCGATTAACTGTAAGTAATCACATATTTACGTGGAAAAATGAGTTGTGAACTGTTTTATAATTTACAAATATCGCATATCTAAACAAAATTGAATTATTCTAGACTCCACTGAAAATGTGTGAAAGTAACAGGCGAAACGCATTTGGAACAAGTGACATACACTGCAACAAGAAAAATCGTTTGTTACTTACAAAACGAAATAACCAATAGTTGTAGATACTTAGCAACTCATATCTTATGAGATATCAGCAAATTAGTTTCGCTTTAACTAGTGTAGGTCTATATGTTGTTGTTGTTGTTGTGGTCTTCAGTCCTGAGAGTGGTTTGATGCAGCTCTCCATGCTACTCTATCCTGTGCAAGCTTCTTCATCTCCCAGTACATACTGCAACCTACATCCTTCTGAATCTGCTTAGTGTATTCATCTCTTGGTCTCCCTCTACGATTTGTACCCTCCACGCTGCCCTCCAATGCTAAATTTGTGATCCCTTGATGCCTCAGAATATGTCCTACCAACCGGTCCCTTCTTCTTGTCAAGTTGTGCCACAAACTCCTCTTCTCCCCAATTCTATTCAATACCTCTTCATTAGTTATGTGATCTACCCATCTAATCTTCAGCATTCTTCTGTAGCACCACATTTCGAAAGCTTCTATTCTCTTCTTGTAAAAATTCTTTATCGTCCATGTTTCACTTCCATACATGGCTACACTCCATGCAAATACTTTCAGAAACGACTTCCTGAGACTTAAATCTATACTCGATGTTAACAAATTTCTCTTCTTCAGAAACGCTTTCCTTGCCATTGCCAGTCTACATTTTATATCCTCTCTACTTCGCCCATCATCAGTTATTTTGGCCCCCAAATAGCAGAACTCCTTTACTACTTTAAGTGTCTCATTTCCTAATCTAATTCCCTCAGCATCATCCGACTTAATTTGACTACATTCCATTATCCTCGTTTTGCTTTTGTTGATGTTCAACTTATATCCTCCTTTCAAGACACTGTCCATTCCGTTCAACTGCTCTTCCAAGTCCTTTACTGTCTCTAACAGAATTACAATGTCATCGGCGAACCTCGAAGCTTTTATTTCTTCTTTATGGATTTTAATACCTACTCCGAATTTTTATTTTGTTTCCTTTACTGCTTGCTCAATATACAGATTGAATAACATCGGGGAGAGGCTACAAACCTGTCTCATTCCCTTCCTAACCACTGCTTCCCATTCATGCCCCTCGACTCTTATAACTGCCATCTGGTTTCTGTACAAACTGTAAACAGCCTTTCGCTCCCTGCCAACTTCAGAATTTAAAGACTATTCCAGTCCATATTGTCAAAAGCTTTCTCTAAATCTACAAATGCTAGGAACGTAGCTTTGCCTTTCCTTAATCTTTCATCTAAAATAAGTCTTAGGGTCAGTATTGCCTCACGTGTTCCAATATTATAGGATATTATAAATATTAATGGTTTTCATGACACTGTAATTTTCATTTCACATGCTATTAAATGCCGTTTGAAGACGTTCATCGATCCATTGTGAAAAACTGTAGTTCTTTTCACGCCTCGATAGATAAATAGCGTTTTCACACTTATCATGCGACAAAATACGTGACTCTTTAAGAGCTATCATTTTCAAAAAAAACCACGATTCGATTTCTTGATCCGTTCCCGAAACTGGGGCTGATACAACCACATGATATACGACGAACACTGCGGAGTATTAGTTGCATCGCTAGCGACCCGTGCGCGGCCACCATGAGGCCTGTCCGCCGACATGTCATCCAATATCTCGAGAGTGGTGGTAGCTATCATTGTGCTCTCAAATTTAAAAACATTTTCCATGCGTTGGCTACATTTCATATGCAGTAGTTTATTACCTAAAATTTACTATAAGCAAAGTCTACGCAATGAGTTTTTATCTCTGGGCACTCAATGAAATTTCGTATAGTAGTTCACGTAAGTGATACAGCAAGTAACCATGATGAATAACGAAAACAAATTCAGTCCTTTATCGAACAAAGGCTGTAAGATGCAGAAAAATCAAATTTTTTTCAGCTAATAGTTTCCTTGAAATTGGATGATAAGTATTTCATAGCTTCCGCAGCGCCTGCGCCAGCACTTCGGCGAAAGTATGTATGGCCAGATGACCTGTACCTGACGTCACGCCCAACGTGTTCTGTGATTGGCGGCATGGACCTGCAGAGCGGCACGAGGCAACGGTTCGACATGGGCAAACCGCGATGCAGAGCCGGCCTTGTCGCGCCTCTGACGCCGTTTCCATGGCAACTAAGGCTCTGCCCCGCAGTTTTGATGCGCGGGAACCCCAATGGGAAGCGGCCGTATCAGTTGTTGCAGTTCCAGCTCTGCAACCCTCGCAGCTTGCGCGGCAGCGTGGCTCTGGAAGGTTACGTCGGTGGCGGATGGTGCCCGCACCTCGAAGCCTGGGCACCCCCCCCCCCCCTTTTACCCCCCACCACATCCCGGCTCACCCGCAGCAGCAGACCACTCGAGGCAGCGTCGCTTAACCCGACGCCATGCTGGGCGTGATTTCCGCCGGATAAGCTCTTCTCATCCACGAGCGGCCACTGCTACGGTTAATTTGCAGTTCTCTCTCATTTCAGACACACACGTCGCCTGCTAATGCGTCGGAACTGATGCAACTTCTCTCTTACAAATACCTGCTGAGGCCACTACCGTTATTCGTGCAGTAGTCAACGTTTCTGCATATCGACACTGTTCACTGTACGAGGACTGAGCATTCTGACTGGCAGCGTTGCTTTCACCTACTGGCTAGTATAGCTGGTTGCGCCTGTCACCTTAACGCGATAATTTGCCACGAACGCTGCACATGCACGGCGGGGACTGTCAGCTGTCTCATGACACATATTCACTTTCTAATTAATTTTCTTTTGGTTGAATCTCACGAGGATTTATCAACTTACTTCAATAAAAGATATGCAGGTATGTGGAGAATGATTCACAGAATGTAAAATCGCCGGCCGCGGTGGTCTCGCGGATCTAGGCGCGCAGTCCGGAGCCGCGCGACTGCTACGGTCGCAGGTTCGAATCCTGCCTCGGGCATGGATGTGTGTGATGTCCTTAGGTTAGTTAGGTTTAAGTAGTTCTAAGTTCTAGGGGACTGATGACCACAGCTGTTAAGTCCCATAGTGCTCAGAGCCATTTGAACCATTTTTTTGAAAGTAAAATCGTTTTTTAATCACTGGAAGGAACCAGTTGCTTACATCCACATCTCTACGCATGAATTGAAAACCACGGTGAAGTGAAGGGCAGAGGGACTCCCCAATACACGAGTTATTAGAACTTCTTTGCGTGCCACTGACATGCGGTGCATGGGCAGAATAATGCTCGGAGATTTTTGTCCAATCTTGTCATAGTGTTCCAAACAGGAACGATGTGTGTGATAGTTGTGTTATATTCGCAGATTCATCACATAAAGGTGGTTCTAGAAACATTCTAAGTAGGCTTTCATGGGATAGACTGCTTCTATCTTCAAGTCACTAGCATCTTCGGCATTGCATCTTCTTGACAACACATCTGCGTCCATTTATGCTGCCCTCCTCGGCATACATTCAATGTCCTCTGTCAGTCTTACTTGGTACTGGTCTAATTCACCTGATCAGTATGATACGATGTGTCTCACAGATCATTTCTAAGCTGTCACCTCAGCCATTGAATCTGAAGTGTAGGTGCACGAGCAAGACTATCTCCCGTAAACTGACTCATTCCACATCATTTAGACAGAAGATTCGTTCATATGATATACTGACCATGTTACTAACTAATTCATATCTGATGATTTATTCGGTACCTTATTTGCTGATATTGGTGCAGTAACAGACCTTAGATGTCCATTGCATTTCGGAGGCGTAGAACGGTTGTTATTCTTCTGAGAAATTTACTTTCAAAGATGAATTTGACCCAAATTACAATAAACATCTGCCCGCTTAGTTTGCGGGAATCATACCAGTACATAAACTTCGTCCTTACTGATCACTGAAGTGAGACACCAGCATACCTTATATTCATATAAATTAACTTCGTTATATTTTCATAATTGTTTCAAATTCTAATTTTACTTTTACAATAGCAAATCACTTTCCTTTCTGTATAAATTTACATCAAAATCTCAGGAACTGAAATTTACAACGTGACTGCCGTTAATAATCCAAAATCCCTTTTTTCGAGTATCTGTAATACATCCGGCTCCATTGACATCGCAGATAGAACTAGTTTATTGTCTTTGTTCATTCTGCGACTCGCAGCAAGCACGGGATACTGACGCGCCCGATGCCAATTATTAGCGTTGGAACTCACAATGGAATCTAACACTATTTTTACACAATTGTATCACAAAAGAACACTTTCGGTTAGTGACCTGTCTTCCCCTTTCCTATGGGACGCAAGCTCCCTTTCACACGCTGTCTCATGTCATACCAGAAGATGTACTTTCATACCGTTATTCATGTGTAATTCCGACAATTCAAAAGACGACTGTGTAGAAACTATAAGCCTTAGAGAAAAGATAACGTGGGCAGAGCATCTCTCAAATTTTTCAACTCACACGAAAGGCGCTGAATATAATCACCATCTGCGATTTGCCAGCGTCGGTAAGTACGTGCAACTCAATGAAGTGTCTGCTGCTGCTGCTACTCGGTAAAATGCGACAACAGCAGCCCGCTTTGGAAATCTATAGGTTGGATTGCCTATTTGCAGCCACTGACTAATTCGATGACACAGTATGGAACGGATGATCTGTCTATAAGGTGCGGCGCTTAAATCCGGACAAATTTCAGTTTGAATTTCCTGCCATATCGTTGTTCCACCGGATTAGTCATTGGCGTCCTTGAAAGCCATAAACATGTAGTAAACAGTGATAACGTTAAAATGGCCGATATGTTAAGGACAAGTACGGACTACAACCGAAAAGCCGCGATTATCGAAAGGTTTCAAGCTCGGCGTACGTACGTCCACTGAAATAGTTTGATTCCTCGGGTACCTGAGAACAACTGTTTACGATAATGTAGTCTAGTATAACGCTTCGGAGAAGTCTAGGGAAGATTCCGTTAACCCGGCGAGGAAATCTCACTCGAGTAAACGCGTGTCACGAACTGCGGCACTCATCGAAAAGGCACAGGCGCGATTTACTATTAAAATTTCTGGGCAGCACTTTAAAGGAGAAGTCAGACAATATATTACTCCCCCCCCCCCCCCTACACACATCGTGCGTATTGACCATGAGGAAAAAATTCGAGAAATTACAGCCAATACAGAGGCTTACCGACAATCATTCTTCCCACGCACTATTCGCGAGTGGAACAGGGCTGGAGGGATCAGATAGTGGCACCGAAAGTACCCTCCACCACACACCATTAGGTGCCTTGCGAAGTACGATGTAGACGTAGATGTAGATTTCGGAGGACACGGAGCAATCGCTAAGAAACTGGTATCATTGAATGTGAGCGAGCGAACAAAATGCGTCGGATGGCAGAGGAGGACCTCACACGAGCCATTCAGTCCAAAACTGGTTCTCGGATAACGTCAAAGGACTTCTAGCCCCGGAATAGTCCAAATTTTAACCTCCAAGACTTCTATGTTTGGAGCGTAGTCGAAAGAGTTACCAACAAGACGAGGCATCGTAATGTCGCGTCTCTACGCACCGTTATCGAAGCAGCATTCCCGAATATGGAAAGCGCCGTCTCAAAGAGAGCGTGCGACGGCTCCTAAACAAAACTGGAGGTGGGCGTTTGCGCTGGAGGGAGTTTCATCGAGTAATGTTGCTCTCGAAAGATACCTCTGCTTATATGTACAAGGATTTTTATTTAGTTCGCCTGCCTAGTGCGAGTCTTACTTCAGTCGACGCCACATTGGGGGACTCGTGCGCCGATGATGAGCATGAGGACGACGAGGACAACACAACACCCAATCCCCGAGTGGAGAACATCTCCAACCCGGCCGGGAATTGAACCCGGGCCCGCTTGCGTGGGAGGCGATCACGTTACCATCCAGCTAAGCAGGCGGACATTTTCATTTGTATTTCACTTTAATAAATTTGCTTTTAAAGAAAAGTTTCATTTATCCGAATTTAAGCGACACACCCTGTACACGTCCGGATCGGCTGCCTCCTGGTCGTACGCTGTGGAACTACGCCACAGTTTATACAATCAGTCTAAACTTATGGAGCTGGTCTGTCAACTGATACGGGTCATTTTTATCTACGTCTAGCAATTATCTTCTCAAACCGCGGAGAGACTTATGAGTAAAACTGTATTTGTTGTCAATACGCATGCAGAAACTTGTGTTTTCCATTTCCTTTCTTTATTTTATTCTCAGGCTCAAAAATCATATTTCTGCGAACAAAACTGCAAAACAAAACCACCGCGAATGAAGAACTGGCACCTACAGATATGTACAGACACTCGAGCAGCTGCGGTGGAAATACGCGGTCCTGTTTGGAAGGGGGCAGCTGATGTTCGGAAGCTGCTGACAGGCTGTGGAACGCCCCAGTGCGGCTTCCGTAGCGCTCAGCACGAAGCTGGGCCGCCTCTAGCCGGCCACGCCCTCCCACCACACCTCTGCAGGCCACGCCCAGTGCTGAATGCTGTGCGCTCTGAGGGAACTGTCAAATGTTCAAATGGCTACGAGCACTATGAGACTTTCCATCTGAGATCATCAGTCCGCTAGAACTTAGAACTACTCAAACCTAACTAACCTAACGACACCACACACTTCCATGCCCGAGGCAGGATTCGAACCTGCGACCGTAGTAGTCGCGCGGTTCTGGGCTGGAGCGCCTAGAACCGCTCGGCCACAGCGGCCGGCTGGAAACTCTCCTGTTTTGTCCTATCCTGTCCTGACTGGGAGCGATCGCAGACAACAACTATACTTTACTACCCTACTCACAACTGCAAATTGTACTGCAGGTGCTTCACGTCCACGAGAATCCACCGGCGGTTCTGTAACCTGAACAGAACACTCTTACCTTTGGGGTGCGCTGTTTTTTTCCACCATTAGCGTATTTGCAGGGAAGTAAAATCCACATGTACCTTCGGATTTCAACGCGGAAAATAGTTACGGAGTGCGTGGTAGAAATTTCTTTTCATTGTAACATATTCGTCGTGTTTGACCATGAATAATAAACGCGACGATAGTTTGAAAAGTTCGCAGAACCACCGCCCGATGTTAGCTCTAGCACAAACGGGTCACCACGAGGTAATACGTCACCCTTTATGAGTAAACAAGTGACGCATCAGTCCTATGAGTAGAGGTCGGTGGTGCGATCGATGGTTCAAATGGCTCTGAGCACTATGGGACTTAACATCTGAGGTCATTAGTCCCCTAGAACTTAGAACTACTTAAACCTAACTAACCTAAGGACATCACACACATCCATGCCCGAAGCAGGATTCGAACCTGCGACCGTAGCGGTCGTGCGGATCCGGACTGAATGGCCTAGAACCTCTCGGCCACAACGGCCCGCTGGTGCGGTCGCTTTTCTGTTCTATACACTTATGTGGATATGGTGTCTGTTCTTTCGGACATGTCCGAAAGAGCAGACACCATATCCCTATACGTATATAGTTACGGCAATACCGGCCATGACCTTCCTCTTCTGTACGGGTGCACACATATTACCCGAACTCTTATGGGACTTGGTAAGACTGTCTTCCACGAGTAATGAGTGTGTTGGGTAGGGACACTACGAATGTGGGTCCCGCAGGAGGCGAGAGCTAGATAGTCCCTGCAGTGGCACAATCCTCTGTGCCCTCGATGGCTCAGATGGATAGAGCGTCTGTCATGTAAGCAGGAGATCCCGGGTTCGAGACCCGGTCGGGGCACACATTTTCACTTGTCCCCGTTGAGATATATCAACGCTCTTCACCAGCTGAAGGCATTAATATATAATTCTAATTTGTTTTCTGTTCTGGTTACCGAGCAATGATTTGAGAAGACAGAGAAAAAAATCCAGATTAGAGCAGTGATTAACTAATAGGAAGGTTTGAAAGGAAAGGGAATATATGCCAATTTTCAGAACACACTGCTAGGCTCTAATCCTTCATATTCAAAACTTTCGAAGTGAACGAACTAGTTTAAAGTTGCTGGGGACAGCTTAGGTGGTGATCCGAGTACTAGTCGAACAAGATTTGCCACTATCCCAGAAATTATTAATATCCATCATCTGTGTATTCTGTTTCCTTATACTATCGTTCATTTTTTGCAACATCTCCATGATCGCGTCCTGTCCTGTAACACTGTCTTCCGCTGAACTGTGCGATCTCTTTCTATTGTGTGTCTAGGTGACTTTAGAACTGAAATTAGTTTTGCCGATGACGGAAAATTACGAAACTGAAGAGAATCTTCAAACTGTATAGTAACTTGATCATACTTGGCATGCTTTAGGAAATCCGGGATAAAGGTAGCTGTAATAGAAAGCGATTGTGGACAAGAGCGGGAAAAGGCGGAAGATGACCGATCTGCTCCAGACAATAAGCCAATACGCGCACGGTCACAATGAAGCCGATCTCATCGCCTGGTGGTACAGACTTACGGCGACAGTCGGTGAAAAATATAATGTAAGAAACTGACAAGATTAATCCAAGAAGGAACGAGTTTTTGGCATCCGGAGGTTGAAAATTATCATAACCGAGATATAGCTCTGAATTTGTGGACTGAAATCGTAGCTATACTGGAAACAAACGCCAGGCAAAATCTTTATGGAAAATTTCAAGGGTAAATTATACTTTGAAAAAATAAGTTTTCATGTGTGAAGAGTGGTATTCCGTAAACTTTAATGGGTCTTTTTTCAGTTACAGTAGAGGTGCATTAGCTGACGACACATTATTATTACTGCTTACTGGCGTTTTTATGCCATTGGACAGGTGTTTCTGTCACGTAAAGTGGCTTGCAATTGTTGTGTATATGTCTTTGTCTTCATGTTTAGAGGATCTTATCTTGAAATTGTTTTTCATCTTTTATACGCACGTTGTATGACAGTAGCTGAAGGTTAATTGACATACGTTTATTTTGCTGAATTTATTCGAATTTGTGAAGAGTGTTTGGGACTCATGTTTGCATTACAACTTTTCTCTCTTCGTATCATATATTCGTAAAACTAGTCTGCTTATTTCCATAAGAGTGTATCGAGTGAGGTGGCACAGTGGTTAGCACACTAGACTCGCATTCGGGATGACGACGGTTCAAACCCGAGTCCGGGCATCCTGTTTATATTTTCCGTCATTTCCCTAAAATCGCCTCAGACAAATGACGGGATGGTTTCATCGAAAGGGCACGGCCGACTTCCTTACGCCGGCGGGAGTGGCCGACGATTCTAGGCACTACAGTCTGGAACCGCGCGACCGCTACGGTCGCAGATTCGAAACGTGCCTCCGGCCTGGATGTGTGTGATGTCCCTAGGTTAGTTAGGTTTAAGTAGCTCTAATTCTGGGGACTGCTGACCTCAAAAGTTAAGTCCCATGGTGCTCAGAGCCATTTTGACTTCCTTCCCCATCCTTCCCTAATCCGACGGGACCAACGACCTCGCTGTTTGGTGCCCTCCTCCAGATCAACTAAGCAACCCATAAGAGTACAGTACTCGCCAGTTTCTTTTGTAGACAGAATTAGCTCCTTTATATGCATTCAGTGTCTTTTTAATAACAAAATGCGCTGTGTAGTACCCGTCTTCAAGTACAGAGGCGTCGTGCCATTCTTCCCGCCGTCGAAGGTTAAAACAGAGTCAAATCTTTTTGATACAGCAGATTTTTTAATGCAACCTAACCTAACATCATTGACCTCTTGACAAACTGACGCGAGAGATCGGACACACTGTGACCAACCTTTGGGACGGTGTTATCGGGCGACATCTGGCGACGGCGTCTGGCGGTCGTTGTCGGTGCCCGTGTGAACGCAGACCTAGAAGGGCAGTGTCGTCCGCGTAGACTGCACTGTTAGCTTCCCACAACCAGGCTGGTGGCTTGCTAACCCTTCTGCGAGATTCGATTTGTCAGCCACTGGCTGGGGAATGGATTGTCCGTCCCCCTGGGCCAACACTACGGTGGAATCTGCGGGACGTTTTGTCGGCGCGGCCCAGCGGCCGGCAGCCGGTGTGCCGACCCCGCCGTCGTGTGAGCCTCCTGCGTCCTCGAGCTCGCCTCGCCTCGCCTCCTCTCCGCTCCTCTCCTCTCCTCTGCTCTCGCGGCGCTGGCGACAAGAGCCCTCTGGAGGAGGACCACACCCACACCCACGCCTCACACCTCACACCTCACGCCTCGGCCGCGCCTCGCCTGCTCTATATTTAGACAGGCGGCGCGCGCCCGCGGCAGCGCCGTCTCTGGCGCGCTTCTCGATCCAGCTTCACTGCAGGCCGCGGCCTTCTACAGTGCCTCCACCTCAGCACACCATCACCTCCACTACGTGACACCCAGCCGGGATGCTGGTTGTGGCAGGCATCTGCAGCAGCCCACTACGCATCTGTGGCGTGGAGATCGGGCAGACGTGATTAGACAAGTAACAGCTAGCACAGAGTTGCGAAAGCTGTCATTTCACACCACGAATAGGGAGAAAAGAAACCTCAATATAGGGTGTCTTTGGAGGGGTAATACAGACAGGGCTACTAGAAATGATTAATTCGGTTTCGAACATCTGTATTACATATAGAAATAGGACTGATGCTGGAATAGAACTGCAAAAGCACCTGATTCGCATTTTACACTCTACTAAAATTCTATGAGTATCCCTCTGGTGACATAACACACTACCAAATGGTAAAGTTCGTTCCTCAACTGAAGTAGCGTTATCCTGTCTATGGTCATAACAGCAGCGTTGATGGGTTCTCTGAGCTCTTTCAGAGTCCTTGGAAGAGGGAGGGGAGGGGGATGACAACAAGGCTTTATGTAGAAACACCTTCGGAGATGGCGGGGGGAGGGAGAGGGGGGCGTGGGAACAGAGCCATATCCACATCATTCTCGTCAAAAATGGTTCAAATGGCTCGGAGCACTATGGGACAACCTCTGAGGTCTTCAGTCCCCTAGACCCCTTAAACCTAACTAACCTAAGAACATCACACACATCCATGCCCGAGACAGAATTCGAACCTGCGACCGCAGCAGCGGCGCGGTTCCGGACTGGAGCGCCTAGATCCTCTTGGGCACCGCGTCCGGCCATCTTCGTCACTACACTCAATCTAGCTGAACAGTCCCTGTCTTTCATTAGCCAAAAAAAAAGAAAAAAAGAAAATGGCTCTGAGCACTATGGCACTTAACATCTTTGGTTATCAGTCCCCTCGAACTTTGAACCACTGAAACCTAACTAACCTAAGGAAATCACACACATCCATGCCCGAGGCAGGATTCGAACCTGCGACCGTAGCAGTCAAATGGTTCAAATGGCTCTGAGCACTATGGGACTCAACTGCTGAGGTCATTAGTCCCCTAGAACTTAGAACTAGTTAAGCCTAACTATCCTAAGGACATCACAAACATCCATGCCCGAGGCAGGATTCGAACCTGCGACCGTAGCGGTCTTGCGGTTCCAGACTGCAGCGCCTTTAACCGCACGGCCACTTCGGCCGGCCCGTAGCAGTCACGCGGTTCCGGACCGCAGCGCCTAGAACCGCACGGTCACCGCGGCCGGCTTTCATTAACCAAACAGAACATTAAAATGTGAAACTTCCTTAAGACTAATATAATGTTACTTTAAATCCGTCTTGATTGCAATTTTTTTTTTTATTATTCATGCTACGTAGCATGTGAAAGTTGCTGAATTGGACGGGTTACTCCTGTAACTTAAATATCAGATCTGAAGATGGTTCTGAATGAACCGAAACCGGTCATATGAATAATAAAAAAAATTTGCAATCAAGACGGATTTAAAGTAACATTATAAAATCACTGATTGCTGTTATCCCATAAGACATTATGTCTGTTTTTGCAAAATTCCTTAAGACTAAGTCGTGCACATATATTAACTTAGAATTAAATTGCAAACGAGTTAAATGCAGCCCAAGGAAAAACATGAACACAAGAGAAAGGACAAAATTACCTTGAAACGCGGGAGCGTATAGGGACACAATCCAAAAGCCATACTTTAAGGCCGGCCGCGGTGGTCATGCGGTTCTAGGCGATCAGTCCGGAACCGCGCGACTGCTACGGTCGCAGGTTCGAATCCTGCCTCGGGCATGGATGTGTGTGATGTCCTTAGGTTAGTTAGGTTTAAGTAGTTCTAAGTTCTAGGGGACTGATGACCACAGGTGTTAAGTCCCATAGTGCTCAGAGCCATTTGAACAATACTTTTAAATACACAAGAATGTATTACAGTCTTTTACATCATGCAAGTATGCGTAATCAAACAACACTGTTAATTACAGACGCTGTTGTAAACTGTTACAACACACCCCCCGGCCCCACATTATGCCAATAGCGACCGACCTTGCCGTATCATGGACACTCTTTTTCCAGATTGGTGCAGGAAACTTTTGAAAGAAGAAGCGAGCGTACATGTAACAACTAACGTAATGATATCACAAGCTCACAACATACCACGAGCTCGGGACTGCACAACACAACGGCATTAACTATAACTAAAAAATATTTTCACAAATAAGGAAATGTCGAAACCCAACTTTAAGATAAGATATACACGGCGGCAGCCAATGGCGTCGGAAAATTTTTGCACAGTTACTGCACTCGGAAAAGGCAATACATTTAGCGATAGCCATCCAATAACAAACAGTTAGTGAATAGTTGTGATTAGCTAATTGGCCAATAATTGAAATGTAAGGGTACTAAAGAAGAGTGTGTCTCGATGAACCTCAGCCTTCTTAAGACAACTCAATAAAATGAAAATCACACAAAAGCTTTAATAGGAACTTTAACACATATATTGAAACAAAACACTTACCTTTAGAAAGAGGCAACAGGCACATTGACAAAGAAAGTTCGCATAACGTTAATTAAGCTTAGTGTTGGTAGGAACAGGGTTCAAATGGCTCTGAGCACTATGGGACTTAACTTCTGAGGTCATCAGTCCCCTTGAACTTAGAACTACTTAAACGTAACTAACCTAAGGACATCACACACATCCATTCCCGAGGCAGGATTCGAACCTGCGACCTTACCTGTCGCGCGGTTCCAGACTGTAGCGCCTAGAGCCGCTCGGCCACTCCGGCCGGCTAGGAAGAGGGCAAAGCGAACTAAATAATTAAGGCACGGGCAGTGAACAAAGTGTGCATGCTCACTAATAACGTGCCGAAGCACAGCTCAGACCTGTTCAGCCACATCAGACTATTTTTGCCACCAGCGCAGAACGTCTCTCCAGTGTGACAGCAAGTAAAGGCGGTTAGTACTCATCCTATTCCATTTTAATTAACTGCAGTAATGCCGCCACCCAGTACGGTTACAACGGCCGTCTCAACCCGCTGCAGCAAAGGACCTCTTTCACTCCGGGTTCAGTCTCTCTCGACGAATTGCTGACACGCCACAACATTTTTCGGCTTTCACTGGTGTCTACTACAAGTGTTAAAGTAAACTTCGGCACCACACCACCTGGTGCCTACCGTAAACTCAGCTTCCACGGAGCACTGCAGTGCGCTCAGAGGTAAACCACCGCACTCACCTGCCCGTCCAGTTTTGAGCTTACTGCTCCTCACGTTCGCCCTTTACGATACTCCAATGAGCAGAGATGGAAGACGAAATTCTCGGAATCAGCAGCCAGTCTTGGAAAAAACCCCTCTACAAGAACTGAAGGTAAGAGATACTTATCTGTCGCCGTATTTTCAAGGCACTGTACTCGTAACTCCAACTCTCGGGCACATCGCAAGCTCGGTCGGTGTACTGTTCATTTTGTGCACCAATCATATTTGTGCATGTAATACAGTGGAAACCATGGATCTTTGAAAACGAAGTAATCGTTTATAGTAGCCCTGTATTGTAAGACGTGATTTTATAGACTATATACAAGAACACTGCGGGAATAATGTATGCAAGGCTGCTATTACTGTCATTCACGGCGGATTCAGCACGTTCGAAAAGGAGATGGAAGTACATGATTATAATTTTGTCGTTGGCTAGTGGCAAATTATCAGGTAATCCAGTTAACACTGTTTACTGATGAAGCCACGTTCACTCGTGACTGTAGAAATATCACTTCTTACAGCGCGGTCATACGAAAACAAGCATACCCTGATGGAACGCTTTTCTGTAAATGTCTGGGGTGGTGGGATAACCAAGCAGTTGACTGGGCCTTTTTTGTTGCCGTAGCGTCTTGGAAGGACCCGTTATCTACACTTTGTAAGACGTGTTTCCAGAATTAATGAAGAGTTTCTTATGCGTACAAATCGCATCTTCTTCCAGCGTGAAGATACCTCTGCACGTTCCAGTCGCGAATCACCGCTACTCTTGCCTGGCTTCTTCAGCGACCCTACGGCGTCGCCCCTGTTCGCTGTACAGCACTGTATTAAGGAAAGTATGGCCATCCTATTCCCCTGCGTTTGTCGCCGTCCGCAGTTCAGGATCGGCTGAAACCGTGTCACGTCATTGTGCGCCTATGGCTTACGAGTTAAGCATAGGAAGACATGTGAATTTTCGAAGTTTAAAGTAGAATAACGCCTCAGTGCTGCGCATTTGGCTGTTCGTTTCGAGGCGAAAAGGGAGGAAAACTGTCTAGAGTTCCTTCCGAAGGGAGAGACGCAACAAGAAGGAAAATATGGCTGATGAGAATCAGCAGAGTCATCTGGCAGCACACAGGCATTCAGTCAGTTTTATTCATTTCTGGCCTTTTGTCTTTGTCTGCTTTCTACATTTATGTTAGTTAGTTTCCAATCCATTCGAACAGCAAAAATGTCAGTAGAGCTAGTAGGATGGTTTGATGGTAATTTAATTATAAAATAGAAGTCTTAGAGATAAAACTGCCACTGTTAGCACTGAAAACGAAAAATAGTCAGGCCCACCTTATGAAGTTACCATGACTGGTAAAAAATTTGATCTGATTGACTGTACAGTATGGTTAAACTTATATGTATAATGCTCACAATATTAAATTTTACTTTGTACCACACAATGTAATGTACAAAAAGAAAAAAAAGGATTTTGCGTTACGCAAATACCAAACCTACGACCTTCCATGTAGTAACCATTTACGTTACCCTGAGACTATTATTACTGTTACGATCTAACCGCTAGTCAACAGCCGGCCGCGGTGGTCTCGCGGTTCTAGGCGCGCAGTCCGGAACCGTGCGACTGCTACGGTCGCAGGTTCGAATCCTGCCTCGGGCATGGATGTGTGTGATGTCCTTAGGTTAGTTAGGTTTAAGTAGTTCTAAGTTCTAGGGGACTGATGACCACAGCAGTTGAGTCCCATAGTGCTCAGAGCCATTTGAGCTAGTCAACATTGTATGCATGCGAATACAGTTGTTCCTCTTTCCTACAGCCTACTTCTGATCGTACGCCTAGTTTTTTTCGAACACCTTTTAAAAATATTGTATTCTCTTGTACCATCATAATCATTCTTGTAATGTCACAGAACAATTTGCAGACAAAATTTTATCGGATAGATCTGACAAATATAAAGCATACATAACCATATAGGCACGCCTATCAATTCTATTTACTAAGGTAGCGCGCATATATATTTGAATGCAACGCTTTATCTCGTATGAGAAAAGAGACATTGGGCGAATTTGTAGTACCGAGTAGCACAGTAACAAGAAGTAAGTCGATATACAGCTTTAAATTAGCGATGGACTTTTCCTTACTCTTGCAAACTAATATTGGTTCCCCTTGGTCCTGACCAATATAACGCTAATTACGAAAACAGTTGTTCAAACTCAATACCGCAACAAGAACTAAATCTGCCATGATCCGTTTGAAGCCACTAATCAGTTTAGAAGTGCATTAGCAGTGCACTAGGCGCTCCAGTCTGGAATCGTGTGACTGCTACGGTCGCTGGTTCGAATCCTGCCTCGGGCATGGATGTGTGTGTTATTCTTAGGTTAGTTTAAGTAGTTCTAAATTCTAGGGGACTGATGACCTCAGATGTTAAGTCCCATAGTGCTCAGAGCCATTTGAAGCTTTAAACGGTTGAGTTCAGTTCTGTAATATACACAGCTAAATATGCCGCAGACGTCAATGTACCACCAGCGGCGCAGTGGGCCCAAAATGGCAGCCACTGGCAAGTTTGTCGTACTTTCCCTACACGGAGCTTCAGTTCGCTGCTTTCCTCTCGCGCTGCAGCGCTCCCGTCTGTGACATGCCGCCATGCCAGGCGCCGGCAACGTGGCTCACATCAGTCTGCGGTCGCGATTGATTTAAAGATGCGGCGGTCCCTCCGGGCAGCGGCCGTTCCCGGCTCGAATAAAAGTATAGTCCGAGCCCGACCGGATGCGTTTCCAATGCAAAGCGGGCCGCGCGAAAAAAGAGCCCTTCGGAAGGGGTTCATTCCGCGCGTGGCGGGTCGGATTTCCATAAAACACGTCCCATTTCGGCAGGAAGTCGCCTGTCCGTAGCGGGGAAACAGACCGCGCTGCTCTTAGTTTCGACTGCAGCCTCAGTGTCTCATCTTTCTTGACCGACAGGTAATCTACGAGTCAGTGATTAATATAGGGCCAATGACTAAAATGTCATTCCTCAGCGTTCTTTAACTGCATGCTTTGACATATTGCCACCGTCAGAAACAAATTATAGTTTCTTAAAAGACATCATAGTCGCCGTTGACTGCATAAAATATTTATTTTTACTATTGCAATTTCGGCCTTATGGCCGTTTTCAAATAATCTGCAAAAGTTACATTCTGGCAGAATATAAAACTGACATGAGTACATGTCTTCGTCAAAATACAGCCTTTTGACTGTGAGAGTCCCACAAGATCCCACAAAAGGCTGCATTTTGACGACGACATGTAGCTACTCATGTCAGATAGTTTTATTTTCTGACAGAATGTAACTTTTGCAGTTAACTTTAAAACAGCCATAAGGCCGGAATTGCAATAGTAACAATAAATATTTTATACAGTCAACGGCTACTATGATGTCTTTTAAAAAATATTATATGACTGCGAATCCCAACCATGAGAAGTTAATCAAATATAGAACGGTAGCATCTGTTTGAGAAACAAGTGAGTTATCTGCGAAATATGGTTTATCTGCCCTGTTACTTTCTACGGTACAACCACGTCAAATTTAGTACAAAAAGACCCTTTTCACACACCTCTCCTATCACTTCTGGTATCGCTTTGCACTTGGAAACGTACTGGTCACCGTATTCACACTCAGGAAAAGAGAGAAAGTTTACACGATCTTTCGAAACAGCGTCGTCAAAGACAGCTGCCGACAGCTGTATGTGAAGAACATGCTCCGGTTTAGTCAGAAAACGTTAATAAATTTTAGAGAACAACATTTTGCAACCGTTATCGGTCACGGACAATAATGTTAGCGAATCGGTAAATCTACTGGGGCTCCACCGTTAGCAGTATCTCTTGCCATTTAGGTTCAGTCCTCTGTTCATTAAGACGGTTTCCATTTATCCTGAATGTTTCGTACATGTATTTCTTAATGCGCAAAGAGGGGCTGGAGCGTCGCAAACAAATGTCCGAGTGTCGGGCATGGCATTGGTAGCTCCAGTGATTGTATACTATTAAACAGCGTCTACAGAATAGGGATCTGCATTTGGTTCGCTCTTATTCTTGTCACTGATAAAAGAAAATCTTCCATTACATATCCAAAGTGCTCCATTCGCTGACAGTGCAGGTATTATAATCAAGCCTAATCGAGAAACTTCTGCACTAGAAAATGTAAACGGAATTTTCTTGAAAATGAATAACTAACTCTCTACAAATGGACCGTCTATTAATTTAGATAAAACATAGTACTTACTCTTCAGTACTCCACAAGGCCTGACCCAGCCACTGTAAATAATGAGTGACGTACAATCAACAAACGAATACTCTAGGTCCTTAAGGGTGTGTATTGACAGGAAGCTGATCAGGAAGTCACATGCTACAGATCTTAAACGCCTAAGTTTCAAAATCGTTGCAGTACAGATAATTTCACACTTCTGAGCTGAAAACGACAAAAAATGCCTTACTTTGCATATTTTCGTTCATTAAAGTGTCATAACGCCATATTATCGGTAACGTGTTTATCGCACAGAATCATGTCAAATGGTTCAAATGGTTCTGAGCACATCTGAGGTGATCAGTCCCCTAGAACTTATAACTACTTAAACCTAACTAACCTAAAGAAACATCCATGCCCGAGGCAGGATTCGAACCTGCGACCGTAGCGGTCAGGCGGTTCCAGACTGAAGCTCCTAGAACAGCTCGGCCACACCGGTCGGCAAGAATTATGTCGTAGGATGATGTGTCCACATAGAACATCTTGTAGAGCACTGTTTATTCACAGTTATAACGGTCGTGGTGGTACAACATTGTTTCCCCCATTTTCTTCTTTTTAGTTTATTTTGCAGTTTTCCGATCCTAACTTCATACAATTTTGTTTGTAACTAACTAAAATTACAGCTGTCATGCTACTCTATACTCTGGAAGCCTCTTCATCTCGAAATAATTACTACAATATTTACAATATACGTCCAACTGAATCTGCATCTGCTTAGTGTATTTCTGCCTTCGTCTCCCTCTAGGAGTCTGAGCCCCCTCCCCCCTCCTTCGACACACACACACAGTTTCCACCAGTACTAAACAGATGATCTCTTGATGCCTCAGAATGTGTCCTGTCAACCGATTCCTTCTTTTAGTCAAGTTGTGTCACTAACTTCTTGTCTCCCTAATTCTATTCAGTACTCCTCATAAATTACACGACTTCCCATGAAATATTCAGCATTCTTCTGTATCACAACATTTCAGAAGCTTCTATTCTTTCCTTTCCTAAAATGTTTATCGTCCATGTTTCACACCCAAGACAAACACTTAAGTCAGTATTCGATGTTAACAAATTTCTCTTCTTCAGAAACGCTTTGCTTCCCATTGCCAGTCTACATTTTATATCCTGTCCACTTTGGCTATCATCAGTTATTTTACTGCCCAAATAACAAGACCTGTTTATTGCTTTTTGTGTCTTATATCATAATTTATTCTCTCAGCATTACGTGATTTAATTTTATTATAATCCACGCACTTGTTTTGCTGTTGTTGATGTTCATCTTACACCCTTCAATCTAGACACTGTCCAATCCGTTCAACTGCTCTCTCAAGTCCTTTGCTGTCTCTGGCGGAATAACAGTGTCATCGGAAAGTCTCAAAGATTTTTCCTGTAATAATTTTCGGGTCTTGATCCCGTCGACATTCTGACACCATATTTCGGCCCAGAGACGTCCTGCCGTCATCGGGTGAGTAGGAAACTACTTGACAGCCCAGGTACATTCATCGTATTTATGCCGAATCTCGCGCAGAATCCTGCCTAACGCTGTTGAAATGTGTGCCACAACGGAGTAGCACGTCGCCAGCTGCAAGAACTGCTGTCCACAGCCTCCGAGAAGATACTAGCACAGTCTTACTCCCTGCAGACAAAGGTAATGCCACCGTTCTCTTGACAAGGGAGCCTACAACGAGAACATGTTTAGTCAGCTCAGTGATTCTACGTGCCACAAAATCGAAAAGGACCTAACAAGCCGTACATTAAGAAATCAGCCACTCTTAAACGATAGTTCTCTATGTAAACAAGTTATCATGAGGCTGAGACCACACAATTCAGTACCACCAAGACTATATGTTGTTCCCAAGATATACAAGGATAGTGTTCCACTACTATTAAAAGTGAGTAATATCGGTGCCTCGGCCCATTCTACTGCGAAACATCTGGCCTCTACTCAAGCCGCATATGGGAAAATGTTATCACCATATACGTAATTCTGTGGATTTTATCAATAGCTTGAAGACAGTTAAGCTCGTATTTAGTCGTTAGCTATGATGTGGTCTCACTTTTTACCAAAGTGCCTTTAATGGACTCGTTACATCTTATTTAACTTACACAGTGCAGACCTGACGGTCTTGTTTGTACATACTCTCTCTTCAACCTACTTCTTATTTAATAATGAATACTTTCAACAAACAGACGACGTTGTCGGGGTGGCTAATTATTTTTTGTGGACGACTTTGAGGAAAACGCACTTGAATCTGTTGTTTAAAAGAGCACGGTTTTCTGGCGTTATGTAGGTGATACTATTGTTGTATGACCTCATGGCAGACAAGAACTGAACAGTTCCTTTGTCACTTAAACGCATTACAGAGAACATCAAGTTTACGGTGGGGACTGAGAAAGAGGGGATTTTACCCTTTCTAGACGTGCTAGTACGCAGTAAGTGATGGGTCATTGGGACATTCTGTGTACAGAGAGCCAACGCACACAGTTCTGTGTCTCCTGGAGTCTAGCTGACGTCACCCTGCACAAACCGCCGGTGTTTTTAGTACCTTAACACATCCGGTGCACGTAATATCGGACGATGAAAACCTCCACACAGAATTAGAACACTTGGAGAAGGTTTTCTAAGAGCATTGCTACACTTCACGCCAAATAGGGAGAGCCATTCACAGCCATAACAACAAGAAGCAAATGCACTAAGGACACTGATGACAACTATAAACAAACTTAATTCCTTCCTAGTGCCGGTAATTTGTCTTCCAAAATATACAGATCGCTCAGGAAAAATAAAACCAATCTTATCTTCCATCCATGAGAGAAGGGCTTGGCCCTGGTTAGATCCGTTAAGGCGATTTACAACTGAAAAGAGAAGGCGTTCACAAAAATCTCTGTGAGTGTGGTGCTGCATATATAGGCCAGACGACACGACCTGTCGAGGAGCATTGTAGAGAACACGAAAGATACACCCATTATCGGCGACCGTTAAAACAAGCGGTTACAGAACACTGTATTCCCATGGAACACTCAATCGAATACAATGTAACAAAATTTTTAACTCCAGTTTCCTGTTTCTGGGATTCAGTAATCAAAGAATTGGTAGAAATACGTCTCTCCGGTAATCCTACAAAACGAGACAACGGCTTTCAACTGAATAAAATTTGGAATCCTATAATTAGAGTTATCGAGTCACAGCGGAATCGACGGGGTCATTCGATACTCAACGATTAAATCATCTCTCATCTCCACCACCGAGGGCAGCACACACAACTCGGTTGTCCCGCTTTTGTCACCACCTGACGCATGCGCCGCAAGACGCCAGCACATCTCGCATGCGCGAGGTTTGGCACAAATACCGTGAATGCACCTGGGCTCTTCAGTAATTGTCTACTCATCGGAAGATGGCCGGACGTCTCTGGGTCGAAATATCGAGGCAGCACACCCGAAAATTACTAGAAGAAGAAACACGATGGGAAAATTTCAGAAGTTGCCTCAAAGTTTTTATTGCTCTTCACTGAGCTTTAATTTCTACTCCGTGTTTTTCTTTGGTTTCCCTTACTGTTTGCTCAATGTACAGATCGAATGACATCGGGGATAAGACTGTCTCACTTCCTTCTCAACCACTGCTTTGCTTTCGACTTTCGACTACTGTCTGGTTTCTGTATGAATTGCAAATAGCCTTTCGCCCCTGTATTTTACCTTCAGATCTGCAAAGAAAGTATTCCAGTGAGCATTGTCAAACGCTTTCTCTAGGACTACAAATGCTATAAACGTATGTATGCCTTCCGTTAACTTATCTTCTAAGATAAGTAGGAGATTCAGTATTGCCCCATGTGTGCTTCATTTCTGCGGAATCCAGACTCATCTTCACCGAGGTCAGCTTCAACTAGTTTCATTTTGCGTTCTGATGTAAAGAATTAGTGTTCGTATTTGCTACCGTGCGGTTTTAAACTGATAAGTTGATAACTATAGCAGTTGTCAGCAGCAACTGCTTTCTTTGGAATTGGACTTATTACATTCTTCTTCAAGTCTGAAGGGATTTCGAGTAGATGTAATAAAAGCCTCACAACATGACAAGGTGCAGATGTTAATACAAACATAGACTCAAGTTTTACGTAACAATTTTTAATTCGTAATTAAGTTTCATAGTAGACTCTCAAGGAGTCTTACTCGTAAGGATTGGACAAAATGCATCAGTATTGTAAAAGTAAGAAAGTATTATTTACAATTGTGATGACTAGCAACAAACATGAATAAATGATAATTTTTATGGTGTTACATGTCAGTCTCATTTTGTGTTCCTGTTATAGTAACAGTGCCAAAATTTCGCCGCTATTTTTGTCCTGGTCATGAATGTAATAGATGAATAAACGTTGAATTAGGGTGTTGGCTGGCTAAGGAAGTTCGTTCTAAAGACTGTCAGATATAGTGGGTATTTCATCTGAAATAATTTAAACTTTTAAGTCAGTGTGGAACACAAAACAGGCGAATATGTTGGTCTTTAAAAGACTCGGACAGAAAAATGGGGAACGAGTGCTTCAATCTCATTCCACTTTCCTCACTAAAACTTTTGGCATGCTAATATATTCCCACCCTTTTAACACAGTACATTCGAAATCCTTTTACTACTCTTTGCCACTCACCCTCTCCTCCCACCGGCACTGTCTCCACAGCAAGTCAAACATTCTGAGTGGTCCATTCTACTTTTTCCCCTACACCTACGTGTTTAACATTTCGGTTGAAAATGCTCGCTGCTCCACACCTACGTGTTAAAGCTCACCTGTCTGGGAAGACAACCGTCCCCGTTTACCCCTCTCTCCCCCCTCGAAGCCTATATTTGGTCACCACGTTACTTTTCATTTCTACTCTCTCTTTAGCTCCCATTACATCTGTTTCCAGCGATCTCTCTATCTGTCTCTTTCGCTGCCATTGTCTCTCACTGATCATCACTATCTCCTCGCTCTTTGACTCTTTGTCTTCATGCATCTCTCTTTTTCTTTTATTGCAACTCTCTTTTGCACACTATCACTGACTCTTCTCTCCCTATCTCCCATTGCCACTCCCTCCTCTCTCTTCCACCGTCGTTGTCTCGTTGTTACTTTCTTTCGGCAGTCTTTTGTAGACGAACATGCTCGTCTATTTTGTGCTCCAACAGGGGCATTTTTCCGCTGGTTTCCTTCTATTACCTGCTATCGGAGGGCGTGCTGCTCATAAAAAACGATTTCTGGAGGACGGTAAAGTTTTGACAGTATGTTTATATCTCTCGACACGTTTATGAGCTTGGACACATTGGCAATGTACGGTTAATACAGAATCATTTCTTTTATATTTATCCTGGATATTTTGCTCATCAATTGCGATTAATCGAAAGCTCCGTGTTTATACGAGGGCTATCCACAAAGTACATTACGTTTTGGAATTAAAAATAAATAAAGTATTGGAATTTTTTTTAATTATATACAGATGAAAGCCACACTTAAATACTACTTTTCTACATAGTTGCCATTTAAATTAAGGCGCTTATCGTAGCGATGGACGAGCTTGGAAATTCCTTCGTCGTAAAATTCGGCCGCCTGCGCCTTCAACCACGTGGTTACCTCTTCTTTTGGGACAGAAAAGGTGTGATTTTTGTGGATTTCCTGGAAAAAGGCACTACAATAAACTCTCAAAGGTATTGTCAAACTCTGCAAAAACTCAGAAGAGCAATACAAAACAAGCGCAGGGGAAAGTTGGGCTCAAAGATCTTGCTGATTCACGACAACGCACGGGCCCACACGGCAAATGCCACTCGTGAAGTTCTCGAATCTTTTAAGTGGGAGTTGTTTCGTCATCCGCCGTACAGTCCCGACCTGGCACCGAGCGACTTCCACTTATTCCCAGCAATGAAGAAGTGGTTGGCAATGCAGCGGTTTGATGACGACGCACAGCTTCAAGAAGATGTAACCACGTGGTTGAAGGCGCAGGCGGCCGAATTTTACGACGAAGGAATTTCCAAGCTCGTCCATCGCTACGATAAGTGCCTTAATTTAAATGGCAACTATGTAGAAAAGTAGTATTTAAGGGTGGCTTTAATCTGTATATAATAAAAAAATTTCCAATACTTTATTTATTTTTAATTCCAAAACGTAATGTACTTTGTGGATAGCCCTCGTATTTTGTGTCATAAAAGAGTAAAATACTTATTGCGAATATTTTACTGAATTTTCAGCCTCTCCAGTTTTGCATAATTTGTTGCAGTTATTTATGAGCTGTTTTCAGGCGTGTTAAGACCATTTTTAGCCCATTGATGTCACTGTAGTCTGTATTTGGACATAACTGAATAGGTGAGAAGTATGTAATATACAGAGACAGTGCATCATAACGATTTATTGGTGAAAAGATGATAACTAAAAATTTAGTTTTTTGATCTCAGAATCATGACGATAAACTTGCCATTTGTTCACTGAGTCAGTGAAAGCTACATTTACGCTTCGTATCGGGTACTACATACGTATTTTACGTACATAAATAAGGCTACTTTAAACCTCTGCATTTAGATAAGGAAAAATGATATAGAAAATAGTGTCAAAGTTTCCCATGAATATCGTCTTGTGCGGTTCTGGGCGCTTCAGTCTGGAACCGCGTGACCGCTGCGGTCGCAGGTTCGAATCCTGCCTCGGGCATGGATGTGTGTGATGTCCTTATGTTAGTTAGGTTTAATTAGTTCTAAGTTCTAGGCGACTGATGACCTCAGAAGTTAAGTCGCATAGTGCTCAGAGCCATTTGACCCAATATCGTCTGACGAACATATGAAAAAAGTTGGGAAGATTTACGATGGATAGAAATTATAGAAATGACCATCCTCACGATTGGTGCTCTTGGTACACAAAAATCATCATTGTCCGGACGTATCTTGATGAAGGATAAAGATTTTCCAAAACGGAAAAATGGCATTTCTGCATTAATTTCTGGAGAATTTATAGTTAAAATTTCAGCTATTTTCTACTGTTAGTTATTTGTATCACTGCGACCCACGATTCAAAGAATGCTAAATACCAGTGTTTGCGATGCTCTGTATACGTGTGGAAACTTTCAACCTCTGGATTTCGGTAACGAATAAGAATATGGAAAAAAATTTCGAAGTTCGCCGAGAATATCATATTACATGTAGTAAAAATTTCGGCAATCTGCCATGAATAGAAATTATAGAATTGGCCACCCCACAATTGGAATTTTCCGTACCCTAAATCCATGGTTTCTCTGAGTTTTTGCAGCAACCGCCCACGAGCAAATTGTGCTTTTATAAGTTACCTAATATCACCTTAGACTGCAGTAAATCCAAAAGAAAGCAGCTGATTTGTTTTATTTTCCTGGGGGGAGGAAGTATGTAATATTTGAGTTTTGACCCTGTACTGCTGGTAAATACAGTATACAAATTGTCCCTATGACAAAGGCTATACTAAACACTTCACACCTCATCTCTGTTATCAACTACACCCGAGATATTAGCCCGTGGAAAAGCTGCCTTCTGGAACATTTTGTTCCTGTGTACTGTAGTGCTAGGACCGATTATGTTCTTTCCATTGTTTTGAACACTCCGAATTTCGTCAATGTGTGTAGATGGAGCACGTGGCCATGTGGTGACAGACGTATAGATTATCGGTTTTACTGTCGACTTGTAAAGCAGGGGAGTGTTTTTCTTATTTAGAAACGACCTTCTGCTGCTAAATGGATATAAGGCAGCTAACCCTGTTTCCTTCTTACCTGACCAGTCATATTTCCTTACCTGGGTGTGGAAATACGAAGTTCCGCATAAGGAAACGGTAGATTTCATGTCCAAAGCAGATGAATCCTAAGTTCTAAATACTGCAACTACTCCGAAATTACCAATCGAGCCTCATTTAGAACTGCGAGAGAAACATCCAGAAATTACTACAGATCCATCTGAAAAAGCAGAGTTGATAATGACACATCTGTAATTAACATAGCTACGGAAAGAAGCTATACCTCGTTCAATGAGGACTTTCTCACTGTTCATCCGGATGAACATAGTTTTACGATGTGGTCAGCTTAACAGAGCTGCCCTGTGCATTCCGCGCGCCACCGTACAGTCTTGCAACGGGGAATACTTCTTACCAGTACCAATCGTATCTTCTGTCTTGTTCCAATACGTAATGTTCTTGTGCGCGTTCCAATCTTATCGTCTGGTCGCTACTTGGCGTGTGTGAGCGAAAGTCACACGGATAATAATTATTACCTCAAAAATTGAATTTAGGTAGTTACCTGGTAGTTTGTTTGCGGGTACACGTACACAGTCGGGGTACACGCTAAACTTCCCATCACGCAGTCCCCTGGCACCAACGTTAGACAAGCGAAAATAAAATAGAGCAACCCATTGATACAGTGGATTATCGTGGGGTAATTCGGTTACGGCAGCAGTCCATATGTTTCCGCTGCGTCACGCCGGTCCAGGCGATTTCTCTAGACGTGTGCACTGTCCTGACACAACTACAGTATACTGCCGTAAGCGAATTACCCCACGATCATATCAGCAGCCTGCGCTATTTTGAGGCTAGGGTACCACGGCACGGGAATTTTAGTGTGTACTAGAAACGCACACATGTAATTACCAACAAAAAAATAAACAATTACTTACGGTGCTTTATTTATTCGAAGTGACAAGGTTTTGTGACTGTAGTCATTGTGTTAACTGAAGAACGAGCAGCGTTTGTGGTGGGAGATTCTGGCTGTTCGCGGAAGAATGCCTTACCCGCCACACTGGATGAGTAAGTGTCATTTTCCCGTCTAGAAGTGCATGGCAGTGTGAGGTGATAAACGTAGAATGTGTCCGTGCACTTTCCTTTCATACGTCTCCTAGTAGGTAACAACTGCGTTCCGCATAATGTTAACCTTTCCCGAAATAAAGCTCCCACGATGTCTCTACCTGTCGCATCGCCACTCAAGCAAGGCACCCTCTGCGAAAGTACTGTTATAAGCCCGTGAAACAGCCAGTAGTTGTTACACGTGACATCGACTGTGTGGGGATTCACCTGCTCGCTTTTCAGTTTGCAGATGGGCTATACCTGTTGTTCTGCGCTGGCGGCATGGACGATCTCACAGTCTTTTCCGTACACACGTTCTTCACACTTATCCGACGTAATTTCTCGAGATAGCAGTCGCCTTTCTTGCAAAGATTCCAAAATACGTTCCTTGGCCGTGTCTGTTACGCTCCCGTCCCATGATGTACCGATCTGTCACTAGCAGACTGGCTGTGGACTGACTTTACAGAGACGCTCGCCCACAACATTTCAGCACATCACAGCCTTCCTTTCTACTCTAGACTTATTTCACATGTTCATTTCATTTCGCATCACTTCCAAGCAACAATGATGTGCCTTTCAACGATATAAAGTGCTCCAAATATACACCACTAATGACGTAACTGGATAATGCGTGGTTATTTTTATTTCCTATGGAGGGGACTTCAGGGCTGGTTGACAATGCTAGTGGTTCACAATTCGTAATAAAATCATTGTTGAGATTGTATTTCTGTGGACGTATTAATAAAAGAGGATTTTCTAGCACATAGTATACTATTTTTAAAATTACCAAATATACAGAACCAGTTGAAAAATCATGTTTTATTTATTGTGAATAAATAAAACATGATTCTGCGACTGGTTGCTGCATATTTGGTAATTTTATGGTTTACGGGCGCTGCACGATTTGTGAATCACATGGAGCCCGCCATTGATAAGTATTATTTTTGTTTTAAAGAAATCACACTTATTTCCCGGTTTTAGAAGCTAATGAAACAGCGTCATAAGATAACTCTAACGATGCTGCTAGATGACGAAGACCAATAAAAGTTACATACACCTCATTCGTAGAAAGTATAAAGCAGTACATTAGGTAGTTTAACTTTGACATGTATTTCTTGTTCAATGGTGTTTAATGAAATGATTGTGATGTTGAAAGTTAACTCTCTATAGCTCCACATCAGTGTTCTTCATTCACAAATATTCCTGCTTGGGAGTTTGAGCATTAGCAACACTCTAGACAGTCTTCTGGTTGAGGATGAACTTACATTTTGTCTATGGAGTGCGTGATTAATTATTTTGTAAATTTTTTTATTTGTTTATAGACGCAGTCACACGTTTATGACACAGTCATAACCGCTTTCGACCATACAACGACCATCTTCAGATTCTAAAGGCGGCATACACCGAACACAGGTTCATGCGTTGATAAGGCACGAAGCTGTGTTCAGTGTATGCCGCCTTTAGAATCTGAAGATGGTCATTGTATGGCCGAAAACGGTTATGACTGTGTCGTAAACATGTGATTGCTTCGATAAACAAACAAACAAATTTTTCAACGTACAGGGTTCGGTCAAAATTTTTCAAGCACCTCGAGAAATGAATGCTTGGACATAAATGCAGATGTTAGCAAAGCCTGCAAGTTGTGTTGTTGTATTTGACCACGAAATTTACCAGAGCAATGTCCTAAATACGCTGCAAGTGTCAGTCGTGCTGAGAACAATGTTCTGCGCAGTTGGGGTGTATGTGTCGGACATAAGTGACTTTAGGCTGTGCGGCTGTTCCCTGCGGAGATTCGAGCTACTGTGCGGCTGGTCCCGGCGGAGGATCGGGGGTTCGAGTCTCCCGTCGGCCATGGGTGTGTGTGTTTGTCGTTAGGTTAAGTAGTGTGTAAGCTTAGGGACTGATGACTTTAGATGTTAAGTCCCATAAGATTTCACACACATTTTTTTGACTGTAGGCTTCACCAAATCGCTAATGCTGGTTTGACAGGTACCACCGTAACCAAGGTAGTGGAAATTTTTGTATTCCATGAGCCGACGTATAGAAGGTAGCGTATACACGGAAAACGGAAAAACATCGTCCAATTCACAAGGATAAAAATGTGTGTTGAGTGATTATGAGAGACAGATACTGAAGAGGACTATGACGAAAGAGGACGATAGCTGGGAAAGCCACTGCAGAACTGAGTGTCGCACTAGCGAATCCTGCTGTCAGCCCTACAACAACAAGAAGGGAGCCCCATAAGCTGGGGACTGCAGCGCGAGCGGGTATTTCGAAACCACTCATCGGTGACGCAACTGCCAAAGCCCTAAAACATGGACTGTGGGGTAATGGAAGAGAGTAACTTCATCTTGTGATCTTGTTTCATACTGTTTCTAACTTCTGGCCCAGTTTACATCCCAAGAGTGAAAGGGCCGCATAGTCACTGCAGAAGACAACATTACTTCCATGGAGTACCTAAGCCTGGAGCCTTTTGGCTGACCAGGTCCACCGCATGGTATGACATTTCTTGACAAATGTGTTACCGTGTTCCGAGACGACGAGGTCCCTGTTAATAATGTTTGTATCTTCGAGGACTCGTTTCGTGAGCAAGAGGATGAAATATCGCATCTCCCCTGGCTATCGCAGTTCGCAGATCTGAATGTTATTGAGCTTTCGTGGTCTGCTTTCGTCAGATGGGTTCGAGATCGTTACCCACCTACACCATTGTTAACCGGAACATGCCACTGCTTTTGCTGGGAAATCAAGACAAGATTCCATTGAGAAGCAAACAGGATCTGTATTTATCCATTCAAGACGACGGGATCTCTCCTCCACGGGGTTATGAATTTATAAAAGACGAAAACAAAAGACGGATCGAAAGTTAGTTGGGCATCTACTGAGTTCTAAACGGTAAAAAAATTGGGAAACAGCACCTGCCTGGCTAGCCTCGCGGCCTAACGCGCAGCTTTCCGAGCGGGAAGCAGCCATGCAAATAAAATTTCCTCCACTGATATTTCGGCAGCGTATCGTCCAGCCATCCTCAGAGCGAGTCACAAGACTGACGACAAGATGCCAACCGCGGCCTTATATGCTGCACCGCGGCGGAAGTGCGCATGCGGGTCACATATTCTGGTCGGCGGCAGAGACATACGCTTACACATGTAAGACTGTGGCGAAAGCGTAGACATTCGATTCGCTTATCGATGTATGATGGGCGGCGGTGACACCATGGCGAATTCTCTGCAGTTTTACTACCCCAAGAGCCGGATTCCATTGTTTGTCCAAATTAAAACCATTATTAAATTACTAGCTAATCTAATCGCTAGAGCTTCCTTGAAGATAGATTCCCAAAAGGAAGAGGTGGATGTTGAAATCTTCACATCACTATAATTCATAGAATTCCCTGTATCAATACAATTTTTGGCCTCAGCTGACTTGTCTGGCTGTAATAAGCGTGTGTATCTTCGATGCTCCAGACATATCTCAAGAACAGTGCGTGTTGTTTGACCTATGTACGACTTCTCACAATTTCCGCAAGGAATCTGATACATACTCGCTTTACGAAGCTATAAATCGTCCTTCACAGAGCCGAGTAAAGCTGCAATTTTCCTGGGGGGCAGGAAGATCACATTAACACAGTGTTTCTCAAGAATACGGCTTATCTTCGAGGAAAGAGCACCTACATAGGGCAAAAACGCATTAGATCTGAAGGAATTACTATCTTCTTCCCCATCACATACCTGCATTCTAGGTTTTCCACTGACTGCTCTACGAATTTGTTGCGGAAAAAATCTATTCGATTTAAAAATGCTCTTGAGGTATGTGAGCTCTTCTTGCAAATAGTCTTTATCGGATATACAGTGCGACCTATGCACTAAATTGGTTCAAATGGCTCTGAGCACTACGAGACTTAACTTCTGAGGACATCAGTCTCCTAGAACTTAGAAGTACTTAAACCTAACTAACCTACGGACATCACACATCCATGCCCAAGGCAGGATTCGAACCTGCGACCGTAGCGGTAACGCTATTCCAGACTGTAGCGCCTAGAACGGCTCGGCCACCCTGGCCGGCCCTATGCACTAAGGTCTTAAGGACACATATGATTTGTGAAGGGAAGATTTTAGCATCCACTTCTTCCTTTTGGGAGTCTGTCTTCAAGGAAGCTATAAAGATTAGATTAGCTAATAATTTAATAAATAGGGGTAGTGGTTTTAATTTGGACAAAACATGGGGTGGTTAAACTGCAGAGAAGTCGTCATGGTGTCACCGCCACCGATCATACATCGATAAGCGAATCGAACGTCTGAACACCTTCGCCACAGGCGGAACATGTGTAAGCGTATTTCTTTGCCGCCGTCTAGCATATGTGTCCCGCATGCGCAGTACTGCCGCGGTGCAGCATATAAAGCAGCGCTTGGCATCTTGTCGTCAGTCATGTGACTCACTCTGAGGATGGCCGGACGACACGTGGCCGAAATATTAGTGGCGGCAATTTTATTTGCGTGGCTGCATGCTCGAAATTTAATGGACTATTTGCGGACACACTCGTCTGGTATGAGACGTTCCCATGGGTGGGGGTAGGGGGTGTGGAGGGGAGGGTGGTCCAATGGGGGCCAAACTGCAGAATAACCCCGAGTTCGGTGTGGGGCGGCGGTGGGGTTGGTGGACTGCTGTGGCCTGTTGTGAGGTTGTGAACCTCAGAGGGCTACGGCGGGACGAAGCCTCTCCGTCGTTTCTAGGTCCCCGGTTCAATACACACAATGGGAAACATCTCTGAGAGAAAGAGCAGAGACGTTGTTTGATGACGAGGGTGAATGAGATTCGAATTCCGCCATTCCTCCACACTGGTTTGCAATTTTTTTTATGTGCCGAAATGTCGTCCCCACAGTCTGTAGGTCACAAGAGAGAGATAAAACTCAAGGAGCAACCAAGTGCGTGACGTATGATGAGTGTCAGAACACCGGTGCATGGGCATCTTCATCGTCCCCGCAGTGTGTGGCCGAGAACTGTCATGAAGAGGGTAATGCAAGAGGGTTGCCTTATGTGGGCTGCATGAAATCAGGCGAAATCTCTCAGCAGCCACTAATACTTGGTGAGAGACAGTATTTTCTAGCCACTGTACGTACTCGCTGTGCGCTCAGAACTGCGAAGAGAGACGCGGCACCATCGTCGTGCATATTGGGGGGCACTGCCCAACATATCTGAGCAAAGCTTCATCGGATTTTCAATAGGATTTCGCAGCTAATCTGGCCTTAATAAACGAATATCCGCCGCAGCATCGGTCAGTGATTTGCAGTCGGCTCGCGGTGCAGATTGCGTTGTCTCAGAGGTCGCCGTTGCCGAGTGCAACCTCTAACGCGCGACCGCATCCTACCGTGATTACTCTGTACCCGTTAGACCCCAAGGTGATGGAGGCCAGAAAATGCTGCTAAGATGGTAGTGGCGGAGTTCCACACCAGTTTCCAGGAACTGTGCAAAACCGATCGGCGTCGAAAGGAGCCTACGGCAGTGTTGGCTGCAGAAAAAATGGCTCTGAGCACTATGGGACTTAACATCTGAGGTCATCAGCTCCCTACAACTTAGAACTACTTAATCCTAACTAACCTAAGCACGTCACACACATCCATGTCCGAGGCAGGATTTGAACCTGCGACAGTAGCAGTCACGCTGTTCTGAACAGAAGTCCTAGAACCGCTAGGCCACCGCGGCCGGCAGTTGGCTGCTGAGCTTGTCACCATTAATTTTATTGCCACCAAGGTAGTGTTGCCTTCACTTCACCAGTGAAACAGGGACCGTGCAGCCAGCACCGCAGGGGAAGCCGCGCTGGGAACTGCTACTGCCTTCTACGTAGTGGAGATAGCGGCGACTTCCAGACTCGTATGCTGTCCACTGTGCTGTGGCACCAGTCGGGTGCACCGGGATAGATGGTCTCCATCAGCGCCAGCGTCGAAACGAAGCCGATTTTAACAAAACAGCTCTTTTACCTTCAACGGTTCACGCCATCGAGGGCCTGGTATTTTTCTGTTGGTTTTAATACGAGGGACGATCAGAAAGTCAGTTTCGTCACTCTTTCTCATGTCATCATGAACTATACATCTTTCACAGTTTTTCGTCATAGTGGTCATCGACACTGAGACGTTTGTCGAGGCGTTCAGTAAGTTTGAAGAAACCACTGTGGCTAATCTCTGTGCATAGGATGTAAGGAATTGTCGCAGCCATTCTAGCACCATTGATTTCATTCGCGGTTATGGAGGGACGATTATCTCAACCTTCATTCTCCACACTATGTCTTCTTCCTCCCAACATGCAACACCAGCGACGAACTATTTGACGAAGCAACACGTCATTCTGCCGTCCTGATGTGTAGTCGGGTCACCGGTCTCCTACTAATCTCTCTACACTCTACTCGTGCGTCTTTAGGCCACCGCTGAAGCCACTTCCATTGTTGAACCAGAAACGGATGTGGATTCGTACAACACCTGTTTGCGTCACCTGGTGTACAGTCTTGTCTTTCAAAAATAATGATGAATCTTCCTTTCAGAACGATCCTCGTATAATGCTTGGCGAGTATCAGATATTCCGAACTTTTCATCCGATGGTCCTTTACTGCTGTAACACATCAGTGGGTGCATAATCAAGAGAAAATGTTTATTTTGTATTTCGATGTTAGGTTTTACAGTTCATTAAATCTGCAGTCAGTCCACCTGCGATTGTGGTCATTGGAGGTGTAATTTTCCCTTCTGTACGTATCTGTTATTTAACTTTTCATCAGTTGAATAATTCGATACTCTTCCTTTCTTAACTCTGGTCGAAACGTTCGTTAAGTGTGTGAAACATCTAGGACAATAGTTCCCAACTTTTGTTGCACCACCTTTACCGCTGAATGCAATTAAGACATTAAATACTGTCCCCCCTCCCCCTGCCATCTGTTGCCTTCCCACCTCCCCCAGATTATGACCAAATGTAGCACCTGATTAAGTTGCAGAATGAAAGACTTTTTTTGGAAGGCTTTTGTCGTGGGTTGGCAGGAGAGTCAACACCGGGTTAATAGAGGAAGCCGAAAGGCACGCGTTATAGCTCACGCAGGCTGGCGTGAGGTCTGGAACAGGACAAGGAAATTAGAATTTAGAAAAAAAGGACGTAGCTGGTGGAGTACTTAACTTTAATCCATAAATGATGAGCGTCGCTCTTGACGGTACATTATTCATAATATCAATAGTAACTGAACATGGCGCCTTGCTAGGTCGTAGCAAATGACGTAGCTGAAGCCTATGCTAACTATCGTCTCGGCAAATGAAAGCGTATTTTGTCAGTGAACCATCGCTAGCAAAGTCGGTTGTACAACTGGGGCGAGTGCTAGGAAGTCTCTCTAGACCTGCCGTGTGGCGGCGCTCGGTCTGCAATCACTGATAGTGGCGACACGCGGGTCCGACGTATACTAACGGACCGCGGCCGATTTAAAGGCTACCACCTAGAAGTGTGGTGTCTGGCGGTGACACCACAACTTTACTTTCAAAAATTAGGAAAGACAAATTATATTTAGCTCGTCTGTGTGAGTGAGGGGAAAGTGGGGTGCTAGAATGAATCACGAAGGAACTTGTGCTACCCACAACTCTTTCTCAGATAAGAAAGCTAACTATCCACAGTACGGGTAGATTCTTGTTACAAAACATACTTCCCCTGCATTATTCCTCAACGTAGCGGCTCTTGCTTGACCTGCACGTAGTAACTCCACTTAAAATCAAACAAGTTCAGATGTGTGTACTATATTTACTGCTCATAGATATCTTGTCTGCTGCACTCTTTGCTTCTGAACTGGCAGAAACTGGAAGACTTGAGGATGTTAATGCTTTGAGTCCAACCAATCTAATAATAATAACAATAAATAATAATAATAACAATAACACTGCGTACTGCACTACAGTAACCCTTATGTAGTTACTACTGTGTCGTGCTGCCAGTTAATTCATTTATGTGTTTCGAAAAGAATAATGAAGCAATACGGGCCGGCTGGGTGGCCAAGCGGTTCTAGGCGCTACGGTCGCAGGTTCGAATCCTGCCTCGGGCATGGATGTGTGTGATGTCTTTAGGTTAGTTCGGTTTAAGTAGTTCTAAGTTCTAGGGGACTGATGACCTCAGATGTTAAGTCCCATAGTGCTCAGTGCCATTTGAACCATTTTTTAAAGCAATACGAGCATATGGACTTATATAAAACTTGGAGAAGACGTTTTCTTGATATATTTAGTATTTCCAGCATGAGATTTTCACTCTGCAGCGGAGTGTGCGCTGATATGAAACTTCCTGGCAGATTAAAACAGTGTGCCGCACCGAGACTCGAACTTTGCGTTTCGCGGGCACGTGCTCTACAAACTATTTTGTTTTTCATTTTATTCGTCGTTGATCGTTGTGTTTGGTCGTTGCGGACGTCACGTAACATCTGTTCAAGTTCGTAGTTGACTCTTTCAATCTGTTTTTTATTACAGAGGCCAACGAGCTCTCTGACCAAACACGCTGAGCTACCGTGCCGGCTACCAACTGAGCTACCCAAGCACGACTCAAGCCCTGTCCTCACAGCTTTACTTGCCCACGAAAGGCAAAGGTCCCGAGTTAGAGTCTCGGTCAAGCACACCGTTTTAATCTGCCAGGAAGTTTCATATTTAGTATTTATTATGTATGTGTCTCACTTTTATCGTCAACCAAGTAAGTGACAATGCACATGTTTCTGTAGTGGGTGGGCTGTATGAGGACCTCTCACCTCTACCACGTTAATAGTGCTAATTGAGAGAAAATAATTACCGATACCTTATGTAATCAACATTAGAGGCTTACAAAACTGTTGCAGTAGTAATGAACTTTTGAAGATTTAGTTTCGCGACTAACACAGAATCGAATCGCTTATTTTTTACACCTCAGAAAATATCATTTTACATCTCCAGGGGTAATAACCCCCAGGTTGGGAAGCACTGATCTAGGAAGAGCGTGAGGTGCACCGTGTCGGCTGATCGGCACACGAGTCGCTGCGAGCGGGTCGCCAGGTGTCAGTCTGGTCGCGGCGTCGGCGGCGGCGTCGGCGGTGGCGTCGGTTCGGGAGCAGCGCAGCGCCGCGCTGCGGGAGGCAGGCGCCGGATCGATGCGGCTTGGGAACCGCCGCCGCCGCCACCGCCGCCGCCGCCCCCTCTCCGCCCCCGGCCCGGCGGGCTGCAGCCGGTCGCTCTCATTACGCAGCGCCGCCTGTGACGCCGCCCCCGCCGCCGCCAGAATTGGCCGTCCGGTGGCCGCTGCCATTATTTCGCCACAGCCGGAACGCGCAGCTCCGCGGGTTCCCCATTAGGTCGCGCGGCCGTTCTGAACGCAACGCTGCGCTCGGCTCTGCCGCCGCGGCGCAGTTCCGCGGTACCGCTTGCCGACTATTCTCCCTCCTCCACACCGCGCGTTACTAACAGAATCCGCAACTACACAATGGTGCTCGTTGTCCAGTAACCACGCGATAGATGCCTCGAATAAAATCCACTCTGATCGTGTTCTCTGTTACAATCTCAAGTGTTCCACAGAAAACTGAGATAGTCACGGGTAGATAAAAACTAGAAGTTGGGCTACACAGAAAGTGTTACTAGAACTGAAATATTTACCAATCAATCGCGGTCTTCGTCTTATTGGGTGTGGGGAAATGTAAAGTGGTGTGTCTTATGGTAACTGCTGCAAGCAATAAAATTTTCTACAGTTGTAATCTTATCTGTTAACAAGCTGGAGACGTTCGAAATGCGGAAGTACCGAAGCATGTCAAGACGTTATGATTCCGTCGCATCACGAGTACTTGACCAATAACGAACCGTCTGATAAAAATTTTCATTTCGTAATGACCCTGAAACACAGGAAAGCGTGGTATTTCGCACACTTCTCTCGGAATGACCGCAGCCTCATATGGTTCGTCAAAAGGTGGAATTTATGGCTGTGGTCTGAGAAGAGTTCCACGCTTTCAGAACTTGCGACACCACCTCCGATATCGCAGCTATTGCAACATTGACTAGAGAACTGACTATGGAGGAGAATGTTCCATAGTCGTCAACAGCCTTCTCTAGGGAGAAGGAGTTTCACGTTCTGAGACTCTCCGAGAACGGCTTGGATTCGCAGCTATTAAGACAGTGACTAGAGTACTCTAATGACCTCCACAGAGGAAACAGATACGGAAAGAAAACAGAGAGAGGGTAAACGGAGAGAGAGGAGGGAGAGGACGGGATGAACGGAGCACAGAAAGAAGAGGAGACGCCCAGGGGTGGGGGGTAGGAGGAAATCGAGAGAGTGGTCGTGCGGTAGCGTTCTCGCTTCCCACGCCCGGGTTCCCGGGTTCGATTCCCGGCGGGGTCAGGGATTTTCTCTGCCTCGTGATGGCTGGGTGTTGTGTGCTGTCCTTAGGTTAGTTAGGTTTAAGTAGTTCTAAGTTCTAGGGGACTTATGACCACAGCAGTTGAGTCCCATAGTGCTCAGAGCCATTTGAATTTTTGAAATCGAGAGAGAAAATGAACAGAGAGAGGGGATAGGAAGAGACAGATAAAGAAAAGGGGAACAGGAAGTAGAATTGGAAAGGGAAGAAGGAGACAGAAAGAGAGGAGAAGCAAACGAATAGAGCGAGGAGGAGCAGATAGTATGAGGTGGGAAGGGAAGATAGAGAGAGGGAGGGGCAGGAGGAGATGGACAGAGAGAAGAAGATGGGCAGAAGATGGGTTGGTGGAGATAGGCAGAGAGAAGGGTAAGGAGTAGATGGACTAATAGAACATTGGAATAAATTATATACCCGCGAGACACCGGCTGTTCAGATAGTTCGTTATCTGATACAGACTAGACATCAAACTCACTCTGGTTATTAGAGAGCCCTTTCTGAACTTTCATCTCTAGGCAACAGAAGCCTCTCATGGATTCAATCCAGAAACATAAAGATACTTAAGCATACGCTCAATACTTTGTCTCGGGTTTATTTCTCTGAGGATGTGAGACCCAGCCAGTGAACGCGAAAAACTTCTAGAAACGGTGGAAATGTGGACGCGAGGCACAATCAGGCACACAGCTCGATCCGAACGAAAATAAATCATCGTTCACTCGAAGAAGTTAGGCAAGCCGTGGATGAAGTATAACGAGCGACCAGAAAACTTCTAGGTTACTTACTAAAGCTTAACAAACAGGTAAAAACCTTTTATAAAGAATAAATACATGTTTAAAAGTGCGGAGTGTGACCAAGGGGAACAGAAACCCAAAGATGTGAGGATCGGGGTGGCCACTAAATCTATCGATTGATGAAATGCTCAGTGTGAGACCAAAGAAAACGGTTTTAACCATCATGTTTAGAATATGGCAATGTTGGTGGTGAAATATCCACACACCACTCATAAACAGATACACAAGTATCAGGGCAACTCACAGAGTCCGCTCACGCTTCTTAACTTACAGTAAAACTACAATCTAAGTAAGCAAGGGGAAAAATATTTCAATCGGAGCGCAAAAAAGGGCTAATACGCCCCTGTTTCAAAATATTGTGACTGAAAAGTGGGGTACTAGCTGATCCAGTTTATCTTCCTCGTCACATTTAAAAAACGTTCCCAAAAAATCTGGCATGCGAACGTATGTTGTAGGATGGTGGACTAAATCTAGGAAAATTTACAATAAACTGACCTGGACTATTTTTCGGCCCATGGCTCAGAAATTTGTGGAGAAAACCATACATTTATACCAATTGTAATTGAAAGAACTTCGGTAAATTTATTTATTAAGTGATTATCTAAGATATCTAAGGAGTTAGTTAAAAAGTATGACATTAGAGTGTCAATCTAAAATAACTAAACAATTAGTACACCTTGAAACATCAGACAACTGCAAGTATGTAATCGTCTCTTAAAGGCGCTACAGTCTGGAACCGCACTACCGCTACGGTCGCAGGTTCGAATCCTGCCTCGGGCATGGATGTGTGTGATGTCCTTAGGTTAGTTAGGTTTAAGTAGTTCTAAGTTCTAGGGGACTTATGACCACAGCAGTTGAGTCCCATAGTGCTCAGAGCCATTTGAACCATCGCCTCTTAAACCAAACAATAGTAAATTAACGACTGCTTCTGATGGGGAAATTTAAATCCAAGCATGCTACGAAATTTTGGTCTTTCTTCAGGCCAACGAGCTTAGTGAAAGGGACAGTGATCCATGTCAGAAACTGTTCCTTAAAAAAAGCGATTTTCTTTATAGATGCATCCATTTTCGCCATTAAATGAAAAGTAAGTTGTTTCTCACCTTGCAATGTGTTACTGAGAGTAGTCTACATATAACTCTATTTAACATGGAAAGTCTGTAATCAGTTACGGATTCTTTAATTTTCGTTCTTGGTTTATTTTCGCTTCAAAAATTGCAAAATAGCGAGTCTTCATAGAGAATTCGCTCGAGATACGTCCTTTCATTTAATAAAAACACTTTTCCGCAATTTAGCTATTTATTAGTTCACAGATCATTTAGTAAAACAGTATCGCACATGTCAGAAACATTACAGAAATAATATATATACGTATAAAACAATAACAAAAAACCGAGCGGGGTGGCGCAGTGGTTAGACACTGGACTCGCATTCGGGAGGACGACGGTTCAATCCCGCGTCCGGTCATCCTGATTTAGGTTTTCCGTGATTTCCCTAAATCACTCCAGGCAAATGCCGGGATGGTTCCTCTGAAAGGGCACGGCCGACTTCCTTCCCAATCCTTCCCTAATCCGATGAGACCGATGACCACGCTGTCTGGTCTCCTTCCCCAAACCAACCAACCAACTAACAAAAAAGATTGACAAGATGAGGAAAATGAAGATGCAAAAGTGATATAAATGTTACGAGCGACATAACTGCTTCATAGGCTTTCACTGATTATGAAAATAAATAATTCACGATTGTGTGGCAACTGAGTGATTCGTTTGTGATATACGTTGTTGAGAAATATGAAACTAAGGTGCACGCAATACTTTCACGGTTTTCTCTCGTCCCCCCTCCTCCCTCTCAAATAACGTGCTGTTGTAGAGGGCAAGCGTGCACCCAGGCGAGAGCGACTGGTCCGCATGCACGAGCACTGCACGCGAGGCCGAGTTCCCGGTCACCCCTAATGCAGAAGAAGCGACGAATAAGCATGTGACGTTCAACTTTATTTCAGGAAAGTAATGACTGGCCCCTGCGAATCTGCAAACAGTGGCAGCTCGACCGACAAAGACGAAACCATCCCTCTAACGAAAGCGTCATTTGCACAAGAAAGAGATATCTCCAGTGCTGCGCGGCAGCCGACGCTTTCACTTGGTGCCTGCTGTGAGGGCTACGCGAGGAGTCACGTGACAGCAGGGCGGCGCACAGTAGCAGGTGATGAGCGCGACTGCGTGCGCCCAGCGAAAACAGCGCTGATGAGATTTCGCGGCAAGCGGCAGGCTGGCGCCGTATTAGCGGCTCCCTCGCCACTGGCGCCACAAATTGGCCTCCTCCAGTTCTTGCTCCTCTTCCACCGCCCCCGCCGCCGCCGCCGCCGCCCCTCTCCCGTAATAAGGTGGGCGGGGGCGGCGTGCGAACGCAAATTACCTGCCGACTCGGCCCCTGCGTCCGCCCTCGCCTCGCCGCCGTAAACACGCAAAAGAAAACGCCGCCGGCGCCTGCCTACCGCCGGTCTCTGGCTGAGATAACCCGCGTGCCGACGTGGCCTGTTGCGTCACAGCGCGCTTGCCGGCGCCAGGTTTCCTGCTCGGTAAATATCTGTGATCTGTGCAACGACCGATGATAACATTACAATAGACAGCTTACATTACGACTACATGTCCTCGTTGTACTACATCGACATCTCGACTTCCCCCTGAAGTGCTCCCACGCGACGAACCTGCTTCACTGTAGCGGAGCTGAGGCGACAGTCTGCATCTCCGGGTGCAGCTCAACTGAGAATCGCGTCAACTTTTCGCTCCTGGCAATGCTATCAGCTATTTTGTTAACGTCCAACTAAGCATATGAAGGGACGTGATAAATGTGCACTACAGGCCATTAAAATTGTTACACCAGGAAGATGACGTGCTAAACACGCGAAGTTTAACCGACAGGAAGAAGATGCTGTGATATGCAAATGATTAGCTTTTCAGAGCAATCAAACAAGGTTGGCGTCGGTGGCGACACCTACAACGTGCTGACATGAGGAAACTTTCCAACCGATTGCTCTTACACAAACAGCAGTTGACTGGCGTTGCCTGGTGAAACGTCGTTGTGATGCCTCATGTAAGGAGGAGAAATGCGTACCATCACGTTTCCGACTTTGATAAAGGTCGGATTGTAACCTATCGGGATTGCGGTTTATCATATCGCGACACTGCTGCTTGCGCTGGTCGAGTGGTCGAGATCCAATGACTGTTAGCAAAACATGGAATGGGTGGGTTCAGGAGGGTACGGAACACCGTGCTGGATCCCAACAGCCTCGTATCACTAGCAGTCGAGGTGACAGGCATCTTATTTGCATGGTTGTAACGGATCGTGCAGCCACGTCTCGATCCCTGAGTCATTAGATGGGGACGTTTGCAAGACAACAACCATCTGCACGAAGAGTTCGACGTCGTTTGCAGCAGCATGGACTATTAGCTCGGAGACCATGGCTGCGATTACCGTTGACGTTGCATCACAGACAGGAGCGCCTGCGATTGTGTACTCAACGACGAACCTGGGTGCACGAATGGCAAAATGTCTTTTTTTTAGATGAATCCAGGTTCTGTTTACAGCATCATGATGGTCACATCCGTGTTTGGCGATATCGCGGTGAACTCACATTGGAAGCGTGTATTCGTCAGCGCCATACTGGCGTATCACCCGGCGTGATGGTATCGGGTGGCATTGGTTACACGTCTCGGTCACCCCTTGTTCGCATTGACGGCACTTTGAACAGTGGACGTTATATTTCAGATGTGTTACGGCCCGTGGCTCTACCCTTCATTCGATCCCAGCGAAACCATACATTTCAGCAGGATAATGCACGACCGCATGTTGCAGGTCCTGTACGGGCCTTTCTGGTTACAGAAAATTTTCGACTGCTGCCCTGGCCAGCAGATTCTCCACATCTCTGACTAACTGAAATTGTCTGGTCAATGGTGGACGAGCAACTGGCTCGTAACAATACGCCAGTCACTACTCTTGATGAACTATGGTATCGTGTTGAAGCTGCATGGGCAGCTGTACCTGTACACGCCATCCAAGCTCTCTTTGACTCAATGCCCAGGAGCATCAAGGCCGTTATTACGGCCAGAGGTGGTTGTTCTGGGTACTGATTTCTCGGGATCTATGCACCCAAATAGCGTGAAAATGTAATCACATGTCTGTTCTAGTAGAATACATCTGTCCAATGAATACCCGTTTATTATCTGTATTTCTTCTTGGTGTTGCAATTTTAATGGCCAGCAGTGTACATGGTACAGAGTGATTCAGCTGTCTCTACCGATGTAATTTTATGCAACTCGCAATGTTAAATCTAGCCGTCTAAAATCACACGTGAGATTTTCATGTTCTCTACCTCACTAAGTGCAAACTCTTACTCCTATAGAAGTCCGAAACCATATCTGAGTGGGCGGCGCGCCGGCTTGTCATGCCGGGGAGCCCGGGTTCGATTCTCTGTTGGGTCGCAGAATTTTCTCCGCTCAGGGACTGGGTGTTTGTGTCGTCTTCATCATAATCATTGCATCCTCATCGATGAGCAAATCGCCGAAGTGGTGTCACCTCAAAAGAGTTGCACCAGGTGATCTGGTCTGCCCACCGGCAGGCCCTCGCCACACGACATTTGACTTCACGACTACAGAATAAATTACCAGAACCTTTTGTGGGAAATTGGTAGTAGTGAGTTTTCTACTGCTGGACGTTTTCGCCAGAGGCCAGAGTTTTCACTTTACTGAAGAAAACTCACAAAAGTGACCTTCAAAGGCACTCATTCACTGTACAAAAATTTCCGACTACACGAACTATTCCCGATATTCGACCTCTTCTGGTTTCCCTTGATTGGGCCGTTACGCCAGGAGCATAGCCGGCTATTTCGTTAATATTATTAATTTAAGAATGCCCGTGAGGGTATTGCAAGAGAAGCAACTTTTGTAAACGTTACGGTAAAACTAATATTACGTTGGCTGTTCGATCCAACTTTAGCCCTTACAAGCGCAGTAGTTCGTAGTCAGAAGGTCTGACGAATACAACGATATAATTGTTTAATTTCCTCTATAAAAATTCACAAAATTGTTGCGTAGAACTTACACAAACGTCAATTTTACAGTAGTCGAATGTGAAAAATAATTCGTGCAGTCGCAATATATATATATACATTTTTTTTTTTTTTTTTTTTTTGCGCTGGCGGAAGGGAGTGCCATTAAATCATGAGCGTTGGGCTGAGTGCAGAAATCTGGATGTGCTTGAAAGTCACATTTGCACGTTCTTCATGAATAACTCGAAAATTATTGCCTCTAGTGAATGCGTATCCAAGTACAAAACTGAACTACATTAAATTTCGTACAAGAAGGTTACGTTCACTTTTTCAGCAGGACTGTCGGTCTGCTTGTAGCGAGCAAGAGCATATAAAAATTTCACGTGTGGCTTTTGATGGACAAGTATAACATTTCAGGATGCATAAAACGACGTCGGAAATGAAGCTGAATTATTCCGTATGAGAACCGCAATTTTCACAGTGACTCGGTTTTCGCTACTTTAACGTATAGAAAAGGACAAGTCAGATTTTCTACATCATACTTTTTATCTATATCTGACTGAAGATACAGCTTTGAAATATGCTAGAAAGCATTTGCTCATCGACACGATTTTGACTAATATTACGGTAATCCGAAAATTATTGCGCGTATATGAAGTACAATATCGCGACTGAATACGACGAAAGTCAGTCAACAGGGCGAATGCTCTTGCAGATACGCTTGCTCTGTTACCACAGATGTTTCCATTTGTACCCAAGTTGCATGACGCATAAAGGCCCTAGTTGAGTCTTGCCGCATGAAAGCAGAACCCTGCATTCCTCAAAATGTATACCACCCTGGCTACTAAAAGTGATGTTTTCGTCCTTGCATAGCAGTACTGCCGGCCGTTGTGACCGAGCGGTTCTAGGCGCTTCAGTCTTGCTGTGAGAACTGTAATGGACCTACTCGTAAACTGGCTACTTATCACTGCTACTGAGATTTAACTTCAGAAGTTTGTTCAGAAGCGATCGATTTTTAATTTCGTACTTAATAAGGTAAAGACGAAAACTGATCACAAAAACTGTATGGTGACAAACGTTCACCTACAAAAGTCACTCATGAAGAGTATAATCATCCATGTTATTCAAAACTGTAATCCTGTAGCACTAATAGGTATGCTACAAGTATGGCAATTGTTTCACATATCGTATTACACTTCCTAACCATAAATTATTCTCTGCTGTGCTCACAGACTCGCGATTTTATATGGGCACTGAAAACTTTTGGACCGTACTCTTTGGGCCCTCAAGTAAGGCAGACTTGGGTAGCATGACACCACTTCTCTAGGCGGTCATTTGGCGCACAGCCAAAGGCATACAATCTGATTCGACTACATTGATCTTTCCATGTAGATACTAAAATCAAATTTTGGGTGTGTGGTAACAGAATACTATTGATTGGTTTTCCCCTGTGCTTACTAACTAAATCCGATTTATATTTTAGAAATAATAACTTAATGCTAACGTGAATTTTTCGCACGTTGAACCGAGGGCTGTCCCTGTATCACCTATCAGAGCTTCCGACCATACAACGCAACTATTCAGTTAGTGTAATTTCTCATGATAGATGTACTACCACTGTTGGCCGCCCGGAATGGCCGCGTGGTTTGAGGGAGCATGTCACGGATTGCGCGGCTTTCTCCCGCCGGAGGTTCGAGTCCTCAATCGGGCATGGGTGTGTATGTTGTTCTTAGCATAAGTTAGTATAACTTAGTTAAAGTACTGTGTAAGTATGGGGACCGAAGACCGCAGCAGTTTGATCCGTTAGGAATTCACACACATTTGAACATACTACCATTGTTGTTCTTACCTCATTCCACTATATGACTTCATGTGTCCACTACTCCGTCGTTCCACAACTGTCATTTAGAGCACCGCAATAAGTCTATTATCTCACTGAGCCACAGGTGTTACAATATGCATGGTCACTATGGTATTGAACGGCCATTAAACCAGACATTGTTTTCCCTCCTTGACGACTATTTTGGTATGCTAACACATTCTACTAATTTTTTAGAGTCTGGTGCGGTATTGGGATGAAGTTTTACATCTTTTGGGTTACTGCGCAGGAGGTTATACATGCAAAACGTTGACTCTGTGAGCACATCTTTCCACAGACCTCAATTTTCTTGCTAATTTGGCGAATGTTACATGTTATACATGCAGCAGCAGTGCAAACTAAGGCGGAGGTGTTTCCCATTTTTGTTGCTTGATACGATGCAAACGTCTGCCTTTGAAATGCAGTCTCGATCTCCATGTTGGCGCTCAGTCGATGCACCACAGCCTTCACCTGGCAGCAGAGAGCCAGAGCCCTGTCCCAGCTGGGACTTAAGGTGCACTTGTTTTGGGTCGCCATACGAGACCCTGCTGCGTCAGTGCAGGCTGGCGTGGCGAGCGGCCGACTTCATAAGTCAATTCAGCCACAATACTTGTTCCTTCTGAGACTTAAAAAAAAAAATTCTAATGATATGTAAAATAGAAGTATTTACTTTGACCATGTTATGTATTTAAAAAGAAAACGAATCAAATGTGAGCCAGTAGTTGATGCAATGACCAATGTATGCTGCACCCGCTGTGATATGGAGTAGCGTTTCCTGACGTGTTGCTAACAGGCTGATATAATGAACCAGCCCTTGGAAGGATGTGTATTGCTGTCATCGGTGGGCTGCTTTTCCCTACATCGTCGTGTTGCCAGCACAGAATATCTACGCACTTTTACTTACGTCAGTTTTATACGCCTGGTATTTACTGAGTTCTGTAATATATCGTACGGGGCGTAATCCAGCCTCGCTCATTCGGCAGTTATGCTTTGTACACTTTTGACGATCAACTATTTGGTTTGCTCAATGTTGCTATGACAACCTAACAATGTGGTTTACTCCTAACTTCCTGATATCTGAGACTCCATCTGCATTATCTAATACTATCATTTTGAACCTGATGTGGCATCTATGCTGAGGTGAAACAGGTGGTTACAAATGAAGCACGTACAGCTACAGGGCTTTAGAAACACATCATTCTTATAATTTTTATGATAATTTAAACGGCTATTGTTATTCGCACAATTTTAATTTTTTTGCTGCAGAAATAAACTAATGTACTCCCAGTCCCCCCAGATCTCAAACAGCCCACATATCTCTTTGCTCGTAGTAGGGAATGAAAACAAAAATTGGTATAGTCTTGTAAGTGCCCATAAAACAAAGAATGACGCTTCTTTACGTACGTGGCTGTGCTTTTGCCGGTTTCAGCACATGAGTCCATATGTACTTTTGTGGACTGGCAAGACAGCCAATCCACTAGGACGGGAGGTCGAAGGGCACGCGTTTAAGCTCACGCAGGATGGCGTGGGGTCTGGAACAGGACAAGGTCTTTATAGTAGCAAAAATAGTACGTAGCTTCTGGAATACTTAACTTTAATCCATAATTCGTGAACATCGATCTGACGGTACATGCATCGCAAGATAAATAGCAATTGATAATGGCGCCTTGCTAGGTCGTAGCAAATGACGTAGCTGAGAGCTATGCTAACTATCGTCTCGGCAAATGGGTGCGTAATTTGTCAGTGAACCATCGCTAGCAAAGTCGGCTGTACAACTGGGGCGAGTGCTAGGAAGTCTCTCTAGACCTGCCGTGTGGCGGCGCTCGGTCTGCAATCACTGATAGTGGCGACACGCGTGTCCGACGTATACTAATGGACCGCGGCCGATTTAAAGGCTACCACCTAGTAAGTGTGGTGTCTGGCGGTGACACCACATGTACTCTGCAGCAGTTACCAAAAAGGCCCGTGACGTACTCTTTGTCACATGACTTCAGTCTCCTCCTATCCCGTATCCGGGAATGTTTTCATTATGTAAAGTTGTTTCTTGCGTAGATGTTGGATGTAGCAGGAAATGTTTTGTCTGTAGTCCAACAACAACCCAAGACATTTGGCACCCTCTTGTCTTTTAGCTGCTCCTCATTTTTTACTGTAGAGTCTCGGCCACTTGAGAACGCCTAGGTGGCATCGTAGGAGATGCGTCGTCATTTGGATTTTTCCATAATGGCACACACTTCTGCCGCGTACCCTTAACCTCTTCTTGACAGATCTCCACGTCTTCCCTCCTGCCTCTGCATCACCGTGTACCTTTCCTCGAGACTGGATCCATCCTAAGCGTGGTGGCCAAATTTGCCCTCATGCTGTTAGGAGTGTGGTGGTTGTTTCATGCTTTTGTTCAGACTATATCTTCTGCAACATCTGCGCCGTATCTGGTGCCGCTATTCCGAGCAGTACATGTAAGTAGTCTGCAGCGTGGGTCGTATACAGCACTTTGTCCAACAGCAGGTGCAGTTCCATGTCCACTCGTGTGGCATGAGTGCAGACTCGCTCCACACTGGGACTCAGAACTCTGCTGCCAAATACTCGTACGTAGCGTAAGCATAGGGCGGCCGTGGGCAGAGGGGAATGATGATCGCCCACACTGTGCCGGCTGGCAGTTCCAACAACGTGATATCAGAGGTAAGGACTCCCATGATGGTAGCTCTCAGACAGTAGAGATTGCTGCAGGGCTTCATACCTAATCCTGTAAGCGTGACTCAAATTTCGCTTAACCTCTCCGTTTAGAAGAGGAAAAGTGCAAGTCTTAGTTATGACTGGATTTGCTCGTAACTGGTAACACTTTCGGTGGTGTCACCGCCAGACACCACACTTGCTAGGTGGTAGCCTTTAAATCGGCCGCGGTCCGGTAGTATACGTCGGACCCGCGTGTCGCCACTATCAGTGATTGCAGACCGAGCGCCGCCACACGGCAGGTCTAGAGAGACGTCCTAGCACTCGCCCCAGTTGTACAGCCGACTTTGCTAGCGATGGTTCACTGACAAATTACGCTCTCATTTGCCGAGACGATAGTTAGCATAGCTTTCAGCTACGTCATTTGCTACGACCTAGCAAGGCGCCATTATCAATTGCTATTTATCTTGTGATGCATGTACCGTCAGACCGATGTTCACCAATTATGGATTAAAGTTAAGTATTCCAGAAGCTACGTACTCTTTTTGCTACTATAAGACCTTGACCTGTTCCAGACCTCACGCCATCCTGCGAGAGCTTAAACGCGTGCCTTTCGGCTACCTCGTAGTGGCTTGGCTGTCTCGCCAAGTCACAACACTTTCACTGTCTATTCGAAGTGCTGAGAACGGCAAATGTATTACTTTTCTGGCTCTCGTGTAACACCTCGATAGCACTGGCAAGAACTGAGACGGAGAAATGACTTTCATGACTCACCAAGTGCATGCGAACGCTCAAATATGTTTCAGCTGCTTTTCTCTTGGTTACTTCTTCTGATCAGCAGCCCCTTCTCAATGCCCTTTTCACCAGAGGATATCGCCACGCACAGCCACTTGTGTGTAATGGAAGAAAAAGCAAACGTGTACGCTTATTGCAGTTCAATATACTGTACTATGTATGCCATTGTGATAGCAAAATGGCGGCTTGCGTTCGCTGCCCGTTGTGTCAACACGACGCGAAACGCTGTTGAAAGTTGAGGCCGTGTGTGCGGGGACACTTTGTGGCTCGTCGCGTTTTCAACACAAGAAGTTATGCGCCAAACCGTCATAGACTACAATGACGTCATGCGAACATTGAACCACCGTCGTGAGCCACAGAATACAGAAATTCTGGTTCGAAGTCGTCCGCGTCAGCAAAACTTATGCTTTGTTGGACCAGACAACAGAGAAATGTGTTCACACGATAGGTCTGGGCTCTAGGCATGTATTACATACAACCTTACGTGCACTACCGTGCTGGTCAAAGAAGCTGTCTCGGACGCGTCTGTCGGGGGGACGAATAGGTGCAGTTTCACGTATCCGTCTTGCCGTGCCATGGGTTCGGCAGGGAGGTGTGTCCATCATGATTTGGGCTGCTATGTGCTACTGACGGAAAAATCCACATCACCAAAAAATTAATTAATGTAGAGGAATTTTATTTTGAAATACATTTGTCTAGGTAACACATTCAAGCGATTAACACTGCAAGACCACAGGTTAATGTAAGGGTGAAATGAAACATGGCAAATGTGAAATACTGGTACATTAATAACCAGAGTAATCGCCAGAATGTAGAGTGCAAGCATGCACACATTGTATGCACTTTGTTGCAGAGGTATCGGATGTCAGTTTGAGGGGATCGAATTCTATGCCTGTTGCAAATGGTTCAAATGGCTCTGAGCACTATGGGACTCAACTGCTGAGGTCATTAGTCCCCTAGAACTTAGAACTAGTGAAACCTAACTAACCTAAGGACATCACAAACATCCATGCCCGATGCAGGATTCGAACCTGCGACCGTAGCGGTCTTGCGGTTCCAGACTGCAGCGCCTTTAACCACACGGTGCCTGTTGCACTTGCCAGTCAATACAGAGACAGTAACAACGGTTGTGGATGACACTGTAGTCTTCGTTCGATAGTGTCCCATATGTTCTCGACTGGAAACAGATGTGGTGATGGAGCAGGCCAAAACAACATGTCACCATTCTGTAGAGCATATTGGATTACAACAGCGGTTGTATCCTGTTGGAAAACAACCCGTGGAATGTTGTTGATGATGGCAGTACAACAGGTTGAATAGGATTAGTAGCGTACATGTGGTTCAAATGGCTCTGAGCACTATGGGACTTAACTGCTGTGGTCATCAGTCCCCTAGAACTTAGAACTACTTAAACCTAACTAACCTAAGGACATCACACACATCCATGCCCGAGGCAGGATTCGAACCTGCGACCGTAGCGGTCACGCGGTTCCAGACTGTAGCGCCTAGAACCGCTCGGCCACTCCGGCCAGCAGTCGCGTACAAGTTTGTAGTCGGGGTGTTTGGGGTAGTCACCATTACGCTCCTGCTGTTCTTCTGAATCGCACCCTAGACCGTAACTCCAGGCAAAGGTCCAGTGCGTATAGCACGCAGACAGGTTGTCTGCAGACCCTCAACTGACCTCCATCTAACCAACACACGGCCATCACTGGCACGGAAGCAGATCAAGCTTTCATAAGGAACCACGACGGGCCTAGACTCTGCCCACCAATGGGCTCTCGCTTGAAAACATGAAGACGGAAATGGCGACGGTTAGGGCTCAGTGGAATGCACGTTACAAGCGTCTGGCTCGGAGCTATCTATGAAATAACCGATTTGTAACAGTCACTGTATCACTGTGCTACCAACTGCTGCTCAAATTGCTGCTGCAGGTGCAGTACGAAGCGCCACAGCTATACGCCGCACACGATAGCCTCCGCTCACGGCAGTGCGCCATGGCCGTCCGGAGCACTGTCATCTTGCGACCAGCCGGCAGTTGTGGCCGAGCGGTTGTAGGTGCTTCAGTCCGGCACCGCGCTTGTCCTGCGGTCGCAGGATCGAATTCTGCCTCCGGCATGGTTGTGTGTGATGTCCTTAGGTTGGTTAGTGTGGTGTCACCGCCAGACACCACACTTGCTAGGTGGTAGCCTTTAAATCGGCCGCGGTCCATTAGTATACGCCGGACCCGCGTGTCGCCACTGTCAGTGATCGCAGACCGAGCGCCACCACACGGCAGGTCTAGAGAGACTTACTAGCACTCGCCCCAGTTGTATAGCCGACTTTGCTATCGAAGCTACACTGATCAATACGCTCTCATTTGCCGAGACGATAGTTAGCATAGCCTTCAGCTAAGTCATTGGCTACGACCTAGCAAGGCGCCATTAGCAGTGTATAGTAAAATGGAGATTATATCTGTACAAGAGCGATGTACACCGATTATGGATTTAAGTTAAGTATTACAAGATTTTCGTACTTTATTGCAATTCTCAAGACATTGTCCTGTTCCAGACCTCACGCCGGTCTGCGTGTATTTAGACGCGTGCATTTCGGCCTCCTGTAGCGACACGGTGTTGGCCCTTGAGCAAACACTACAGTTAGGTTTAAGTAGCTCTAGGTGACTGATGACCTCAGATGTTATGTCTCATAGTGCTTAGAGCCATTTGAACCATCTTGCGACCGTACATTCTCGCGACCACTGCTGCCGGCAGTCATGCATGGTGGCTATATTCCTGCCAAGTCTTTCTGCAATCGCAGAAGGAACATCCAGTTTCTCGTAGCCCTATCACAGGATCTCGTTCAGTGAGGTGTTGATAACGGCTTCTCGTCTTTGACGGCTTAAAGCCATTACTGTCTAACGTCAACTCACGACTTCCAATGTGTAGTATCATTGCCACAGATACTACTTCAACGCCGCGCCAACACAAGGTTGGCAGCCCGTCGTTTGTCGAGCACAGCGGAATCTAGCGGGCTGTGCAGCTCAACAGGAGTGTGCCTCGTTCACTTCTTAGCTAGATTTCAACCTAGGCAGACGCACTTTCATAATCGGCCCTCAGCCAGTTCTGTAATGTTTGCATTGATTCTTTGAGGGGGGCCGTTCAGGTTTAGTCTCTGAGAATATGTTGTATTAGTTCATGGTATTCCATGTTTCGAGATTTTGTTATAGCCGCAGCTGTAGTCCTACAAACTACTGAAGATAAGTAATTTTCATTGTTCTATGTGTTTCTTGAATAATAATCCTTCTTTCTAACAGTGTGCCGTACCGCATATTATTGCAGCCTGGATTCCTTCAGAACCTATCAACTCGGCCTCCTACTTATCTGCATTTAGTAACGAGCTGAAAACACCCACGCGTTTTGTGCCTCTAAACAGTGAGACACAATACAATGGCAAGGGTAACTAACGCCCACGCCCACGCTCATCGCGTATCGAAAGCACACCGTGCTGTCCTCCTCATTTGCATGCCTCTAACGCCACTGTTATGCGACTGGCGTGAAATCTTTCAGATGTAGAAACACTCCTACCAATTTACGTTTATGTCACGCAAATCTTTCTTGTTGTTGCAATTATATGGTGACGTGTAATCCATTGTACAGTGCTTCTACGGATTAGTGTGTGTTTATGTTCCATCATAGTGGTAGTTAAGGCATTAGGATACACAACAGTTGCGCGTGTTGCGTCGCGCATTGACTTACATGAGCGAAGGAATCCTGAATCCTGAGCTTAAGCCTGAGTTACGTCTGCTGACAGAGGCGAGACGGCCGCTAGCTCTTGTCGTGGCAGGGAACTGGCGCAAGTCGCAGCGGCTGGGGGGGGGGGGGGGGGGGAGGGTCTTAGCTCCAACTCCAGTCCATTACTGGCAGGGCATGCCTCAAATAAGCAAAGCGGAAATAATCGCATTACGGATAGCGCCAACTTCTCTGGAGCAGCAAACACAATTACTTCTGGTTTTACGGTCTGTCTCGTTAGCTCTAGGTGGCGGAGCTCACCCTCTGCCGCGCTGCTGCTTCTCCTGTTTCGCTCTCCTCTCCTCTCCGTCCCCTCTCTCCATCCTTACCCGCTGTCTGCCTCGTTACCCGTGACGTCTGCTGGGTTTCCCGATCAGCCGCGATTCTTTCCGCCGCGAAACGTCGCCCTCAACCCGAGCGCTCCTGCCCGGACAGCGCAAGGCCCAGCAGGGACAGACGTTGCAACAACATCCCGAGACACGTGCCGCCCTGTTTCTCGGAGACAGTTTACTTGTTTTGTAGACTAAGAGGAAGAAAGAGGTAAGACATAGGAGGGAAAGATAAAGAGGTCCTAGCCACACATAACACCATTGCGCTCTTCAAACACGAAAGGGTGACCATTTGTACAATTTTCCCGATGTCTGACGAGTGGACACAAAGAGAGTGTGACCAGAGAACGGCGGACAGTGTGCAGCACAAACATCAACGTTAAATTCTACGAACTGCTTTTATAGTTACGAGTGCTGCGTAAATTTACATACATACTCCGCAAGTAACTTTGCAGAGGTTTCTTACCTCTGTGCTAGTTATAGTTCATCTTCCAATTACTGTCCCGTATATAGCGTGGGATGAACGTTTAAACAGGATTTCACAGAATAGTTTGTGTCTACCTCCAGGTGCCTCATAATTCAATTTCTCCACCATCGTGACTCGTCACTATTTCTGCTGACGTTCGAAATCCTCTGTCAATGCTATTTGGTACTGGTCCCAGACGCTTGACCAATATTCTAGGATGTGACACACAATCGTTTTCAAATAATTTCCTTTGTAGGTGTATTGCTGTGGTGTGTGTACTGAGAGACCTTCGGTACACACACCATCAGATTATTTGAGTTGTCGCTCTAACGAAGTAGGCGAGTGTCAGAAATATGTCTTGTGGCCTTATCGTGGTGTGTTTATCTTCTGCTGTTAGGACATACGATAGAAATGCCACTTGCACGCTTAGAGTAGCAGATTGATGGTGAGCAACTTTAAACAGAACTTGATTAATTTTCACACTCATTTATTAAAATAATAACAAGCATAAACATTATGTAACTTGATTCTGGATGCTATTTACAATTGACAGTCTGAAGTTCCTTTGGTCTTGGTATGTTAATCTTATTCTCACATATCTCTGATACTTGACAAAGTGTCTCTACATTTCTCTTCATGGCTATGTACAGGAATATGATAATCTTATTAGGCGCAGACTGAAACTTGACTATAGACTGGCACAGACTAATGCAGACTTGTACAGACTGGTGCAGACAAATGCAGACTAACTAATCAGAGGTCTGTACACTCGTTATAATACCTCGCGCTTTCAGATATCTCCGTGCGAGTGTGATCCGCGAGGAGAAAAGGTTCTACATTAGCAGCAGTCTCATTGGCTGCGTTACATATTAATATGTGGATCGGCGGAAGCAGAATTTGGTCCGTCTCTAAGGCAGCGCCATCTTGTAGTGCGGAGACGGACGAGCGCTGCGCCTGCGCTGTTGTGTTTAGCGGGGCACGCTCTAGGGGGAAAGTTATGTATGCGCTGACTATGCGGAACTATGTAAACAACAATTGCATTTCCCTCTTTTTCTACCAAGTCAGCCGCCTGCTTTACCTGAGACAGTGCGTAAGAGATCATTCTGTTTCATATCCCTGCAGGCCGTTACAACCACATCTTTGTATGAGCTGACAGACTCCAACTGTGAGCCTGTGATACTGAAGCAAGTTGCCAATACTTGCACCACTTTGAAATCTTATCTGTATACGGCTTAATTTTTGTCCAGCTTTTCCACACAGTGCGTTATAGATAACTACTTCATCTGTGAAAGGTCTGAATTTACTATTACTAATGTCTACAATGTCATTAACATACGACATGAATAGTAAGGGTTCCAACATACTATCCACAGGCACATCTGAAGCTACTCCTACACATTCCCTAAAGAAACTCTCAATCCCGTCACAAGTTTCGCTTCATACCCCACACAATCTTATCTTCGGTAGTAACCTTGTTCATTCGCAAAGATGATTATACAAATTTGTCACCATAGGACCAGTCAGGGTGTAGTAACTTGTGTCAATAAATTACATCTTGCGAAGAATTAATCAGCAAAAATTCTTCTTATGAAAGAGAAATGAAATATATTTTAAAGAATTGGCGAAGTGGGAATAGAGATCGTGCATTGAGGGTTCCGTCCCAATTTAATTATGTATGTAGATAGGTCATTCACATTTACCTCTTACCGATTTCGATACTGGCAATGTATTGGCGCTGGGAATTCCAAGACGTTCGAGAATGTTTTAATTTCAAGTTAGATTTTTTTGTGCAATTATGCATTCGCTATTGTAATTTTTCGTTTACTTTATTAATTCTACGATTATATTAACAAGCTCTGCTAATTAGCAGTATCAATTACTTTTCCTTTACATGTACTGTAAAACTTTACGTGTTGGCAAATATCTTCATTCTAGGTGAAAGGGAAGCACCCGATAGATTTTGGTGAGTGGATTTCCAAGTATCAAAACATAGGAAGTAAATAGCAGCAAGTTTTGACTGCATTGAGTTGAAAGCTTAAAATTTTTCAACGACAAGGGAGCACAGATAAGTAGCCCAGATGCAAAAGCGGCTAAGTCAGTTTTAAAACGTTTTTGAGAAAATCCGAAAAACGTAGCTTTGCTCTAACAGCAATATTACAACGGTGGTTAAGTACTGAAATTCTGGTTTATTTTAAATATTTAAGAAGATTGAAACCTTTACACAAAAAAACTAAACATGAATTACTACAACGAACAATATTAATATTACTCAGATTTCGTCACTGAATTCGGTCTTATCATCTGTCATGAAAGTGAGAAATCTTTGGAAATAAATCTTGGGAAAATGAAGTATTGCAAAGAAACTATCACAAAGTAAAATGAAGTATACAGCGTTTAAGCTGTGTTGGGGGAATCGCCGTCGCCTAAAAGCTCAAAATCAAGTCCTTCATCCTTGCTGTTTCGACATTCGTCTGTTTCCATCATCTGCTGCTCAAAAACATCAGTGCAGGAACTTTTCCTCCTCCGGCCATGTCTCTCCCCATTGTAGTTCTAAGAGCCGCCTGACGTCCATAATCTTAGCTTTTTTTCTGTGGGGCGCCTTTTGGAATCTCCTCAGGGAGAGTTTCTTTCGTGATACGTTTGTCTCTTTTAACAATAGATTTCGGCTCTCCACTTTCAAAATTGTAGGTTCGGGAGTGGAATCAAAATTCAAGACGATAGGATATCAATTATACGATTTGCTGGTGACGCTGCTATCCTCAATGAAAGTGAAAAAGAGTTACAGAATCTGGTGACTGGAAGGAACAGTCTAATGAGTACATAACATGGGCTAAGAGTAAATCGAAGAAAGACGAAAGCAACAAGAAGTAGCAGAAATGGCAACAGCGAGAATGTTAACATCAAGATTCATGGTCACGAAGTAGATGAAGTTAAGGTATTGGGGAAGTCATTCCTGGCCAAGAGATGTCTACTAGTAGCAAGCGCAGGCCTTAATCTGAGGAAGAAATTTCTGAGAATGTACATTTGTAGCACAGCATTCTATGGAGGTGAAACATGGACGGTGGGAAAATCGGAACAGAAGACAATCGAAGGATCTGAGATGAGGTTCTAGAGACAGTATGTTGAAAATTAGGTTGTTTGATAAGGTAAGAAATGATGAGATTCTGCGGAGAACAAAAGGATAGGAATATGTGGAAAACACTGGCAAGGAAAAGGGACAGGATCATAGAACATCTGTTAAGACATTGCGGAATAACTTCCATGGTACTAGAGGGTGTTGTAGAGGGTACAAGCTCATGAGGAGGACAGAGACAGGAATGCATCCAGTAAATAATAGAGGACTTAGGTAGCAAGTAATACTTGGCACTGGAGAGGAATTCGGGGCGGATCCCATCACCTATTCAGAAGACCGATTATTTAAAAAAGAAAAGAAAGGGACAGGGTGAGTTGTAGCTTACGGCTGTTTGCTGATAACGAACTGTCGTCATTTAATGATAATTGGCATATACAATGTGACGTAGGCTAAATTTCTAGTTTGTGTGATGAATGGCTGCTTGCTCTACAGGTAGAAAAATGTAGGTTAATGTAAATGAGTAGGAAAAGCAGTCCCGTTACGTTGTAATAAGGGATTAGGATGGTCTTGCTTGACACAGACACGTCGACTAAATATCTGGGTGTAGCGTTGCAAAGCCATATGAAATGGAATGAGCATGTCAGGTTGGTAGTAGGTAAGGCAAATGCTCGACTTAGTTTTGTTGGGAGAGTTTTGGAACGTGTACCTTACACGTAAAGGGGCCATAATATGGGTCGCCATTGCGACCAGTTCTTGAGTACTGTTCGAGCATTTGGAATCCCCACTACATAGGATTAAAGGGAGTAATCGAAACAATTCAGCGGCGTACTGATAGGTTTGTTTCGGTAGGATCGATACGCATACAGGCATTACATAGATGCTTCATGAGGTCAAATGGGAATTCCTGGGAGGAAGATGACGCTCTTTCCGCATGGCGCTGTTGCGGAAATCTTGAGAACCGGCATTTGTGTAGAACGATTCTATTGCCGCTAGTGTACATTTCGCGTAAGGCCACGAAGATGAGGTACAAAAATCATGGTTCGTAGAGAAGCTTTTAGACAGTCGCTTTACCCTCGCTCTGCGATAAAAACAGGGAAGGAATTGACTAGAAGTGGTAAGATGTGCCAAGCCACTCGGGGCAGCCGTACGGTCTGAGGCGCCTTATCACGGTCCGTGCGGCTCCCCCTCCCCCCTCCACCCTCCCCCCCCCCCCTCCCCTCCGTCGGCACGTACGGGTGTGCTGGATAAGGCATCCGAATCAGACTGCATGTGAGCCTCCGTCATCCAAGATGAGGTTCCACGGCTGGTGAGCCCTTTCAATATGAAGACGTTGCAAGTCTGTGACCGCATACAGGTTCGAACTGTGTGCAGTTGTCCTTCCGACCGTGATTTCTTTATTTTTGAAGCAATATATGAGTGCGTTGCGTCTCTTCTTTCTGATATTTGAGAAAGAACAAACGCCACGCATTCATATACTCGATTGGCCTCAATGGGCAAATGATTGATACACTTCAGTACAGTTCGACGTTCACGTCGACCTCCAGCGGGAATCTAAAATTTGCGAGCGTGGATGGGCAATGCAGACAGGTGACGCTGGGTGTGAATGTGAGTCAGCCGGATATTGTACAGAAATAGCATACGGTTTTGCGATAAACTCTGTGTCTGGGCCGGCCGCTGTGACCGAGCGGTTCTAGGCGCTTTAGTCCGGAACCGCGCTGCTGCTACGGTCGCACGTTCGAATCCTGCCTCGGGCATGGATGTGTGTGATGTCCATAGGTTAGTTAGGTTTAAGTTATTCTAAGTCTAGGTCTGATGACCTAAGATGTTAAGTCCCATAGTACTTAGAGCCATTTGAACTATTTGAACCATCTGTGTCTGGTCGGTGCAGTACTTAACGCAACTGCCTAGGAAGCAGGATGTCCCAGGCCGGATCCGGCACACAATTCCACAAATCGCCGCTGATTCGGCATACAGTCCTTATGCTGCTGATATCAATAGTTCCTTCCCTCCCCTTTCCTTATGTGCCCAATCCACGGTCAATTTACGTAATCCTCTAGAACAGGCAGAGCTACATTCATGGTCATGAAATTAAACAGAAACATGGGTAAAAGTAAGCTGATTGTTGAGTTACGCACATACGGTCGTTAACCAGAAAGTCCATCCGTATTCGCAAATTTTGGGCGCAGCCTCGAATCCTCCCGCGGACAGAAAAATGGTACCGAATACTACCACGCCCGCAAGGGTCTGAGAAACGGTGGGACCGAATACTCCAGTTTGGAGCAGGTAGCAGTTCTAAACGTTATGAATACTCCAAGCAGACAGAGGAAAGCATATGAAGCTACAGTAGAAGATGTAAAAAATTTTCGCGAGGATTGTATGTTTCAAAGTTTTATCTTTTATCCTATTGAGATAAAGTCTTGCCGGCACAGCGCCAGCAACTAAGTCCCACTCAAGGTCACGCGCAAAGCGTGCGTAAGTGAATCAATATTTTTTGTTCAAAACATGGGAGGGGTAGGGGAAGGAGATGAGGAACATGGCAGAGATAATTAAACTATTGTCTATAACACAACATACAATGTGTCAGTTTGGGAGGATTCGGTCCTGTTACCTGCTTACCTACCTGGTTTCGGGAGGATTTGGGGCTGCGCCCCAAATTTTAAACCACGCATTTTCATAGCTGTTCCATGCTCTCTCTCCCTCCCTGTCCCCCTAACTCTCTCTCTCTCTCTCTCTCTCTTTCTCTTTTTTCCCACCTCCCACCCCTACCTCTCTCTCCTCTCCATTCTAAACACCTACTCACACAAGCACACACGTCACAGTGCCAATATTTGCGTCCAAGAACGACTGTCAAACCAGTGCGCGCACCCGCTCGTGTCGGTGTTATCATTACTCGCACCGCATACGCTTACGGGCAAACGCCGCCCGTTTGCGGACCTGGAGGGTACACACGGCGGCCTCGATGCTGCAACGGATGATCGGCGAAGTTAGGGGTGAGGTTGCCGGGACGCACCTGGCCAGTAATCAAGCCAAATGGAATGTAAATAAATACGGACCGGGCCGTGCGGCTGAATCCACTAGCGCGGCGCGCGGCCCTGTTTGCGAGCACAACAGCAGGCGTGGTGTGGTGTGGTGTGGCGTGGCGTGGCGTGGCGTGCCGTCCGTTGCCGTGGCGGCCTAGGCGAGTCTTTTAATAGTCGCTAATCCGGCGCTCATCTCGTCGATAACCCGGCGCCGAGCCGCGCCGTCCCGCGCCGCAGCCTACGGCTACCGCTGTGCCCCAGGCTGGCCTGGCCGCTGCTGTCGAGATGGAGCGCCCACTGTCAGCAGCTGGCAGCGTCAGTATGGCGGCGTGTGCCAGGATTCCGTGCCACAACTCGAGTTAAAGTCACATTATCTGCTGCTCGGGAGAACTCGCTTTAACCGTTAGCCTGTATGTTCGTCCTGTGTATGACTTCGTACACAAAAGTAAGGAAAGGTGGGCTACAGAGTCGTGCCACAGCTGTCGTCGTAGGAAAGCTGGACAGCAGCAGAAATGATTAGTGAACAACTAACACAGCAGACACAAGATTTACTTAAGGGGGGACGTTTATGAAATTGACCAAAAATGTAATTTTCGTTTTATTTTTTTATTTGTTATTACAACTCATGGACAGTAAGTTCCCAAAGTTCCAATGTTGAAATCGCATCCGAAGTGGCTGAAAATTAATTAAAAGTGTGACGCGGCCTCCCTGCCACGCCCACGTTTTGAAGCAGCACTTCAATAGCAGCTCAGTGAACAACGATTCTGTGTAATACTTTCAACCAAACGTGTGCGGGATACATCTAGAAGGCCGTGATACATACTCTTCGGTTTTATAAATCATCTTTGTTCCGCATCTTATAAACAATAACAAACTAGCTGCATCGTTTATGATCCGAATGAGTCTCTAAATTCACTCACATGGAAACGACGCCCTAAAAACACATTTGTGTCTCCTACAGTTGTCAGAATTGCAACTTATAAAGCAGTTATTGTATTTAATGATGGTAACGTCGGGATGATGACGGTATTACAAAGAATAGGCTTCAAGATAGGAAATTTTACTTAATACATCCTGAGAAAAATAGATTTACAGCGTGTCTCGGCAGCTGAAAAATCAGTTGAAGACCTGGTAAAGGAAAGAAGACAGACAACAAGAAATCAGAAGTGAAGGCTTGAAAGGAAAGACGACCCAGAGTACAAACATGATACCTTCTGAAGAAGTGACATAAGGAAAACGTTAAGTTGAACTTTAAATTACGTTTCCTGAAAAGTTTTTTTTAAGTTTATGTACTTTTTCCTCATATTCTATGAAAGCTAGGATTACGAAATTTTCTCCAAATATTTTTGTCTCAAGAGCAAATTTAGTAATTCTGATTGCAAGCTGAGATATGGAGTACAGCGCTTGAAATTTTGCATGAATTTAAAATTGTACTTGAGGAATTATAATTCAAAAATTATGAAAATTCTTCTATTTGACATATTCCACAAACCTCATGAGAGAAGCTTACAACATATAAAGAGATGAAACAGAGAAATTTGTGTTGAAAACTCTTGAATACTTTCTAAGAAAAAGGAACATGCATTATTATTTGAAAATAAAATTTCAAATTTCATTAAAAGAAAACCTGAACACATATAATCAAAGGATTTTATATGTAAATGTGTGACTTTCATGTAAAGTGTGATACACAATTTCATTGACATACCTCCAAAACTGTGGACCTGGTGCAATTTTGAAATAGTGTGTGTTTTTCGTCACTGTCCCCCCTTATGTTTCTCTAAACGTTCGAAGACTCATTACAAACGATACAACAAGAAATAGAATGCAGCTCACAAGGAAGAAGAACGAACGAAACTGTCGTGGCATAGCGGCTCCGAGCGCAAATGGTCTGAGCGGTTGCCGCCGGCCGCCGTGTATCTCGGTGTCAGAGGGCGCTCGTGGTATGGTGTCACTGCAGGTGTGGCTCAGCGGGTGAGCACCACTGGCTCTGCCCGATCCCGAGTGGCCGATATTGGCGTCGATTCGAAGCTTGCAGTTCAGCTGCTATGACGCCTGGATGGTAATATCAACACATGGTATCACAGATCCGACTCAGATTTTTCTCTTCTTCTTCTGCCTTTCACACATTAGGCCTATCTAGATCCATACCTACATCACTAATCTCCAGTCCACTCATAAGTGACTGGCACAGGATTCACTTTCACTCTCTCTGTCTACTATTCCACTCTCGAAATCTTTACGTGCAATTTCTGACTTTTCTGATTATATTTCAGTGACCAGGTCTCCCATTACTTTCGCATTTGGAGGATAAAATTGGTGATTGAAGTGTCACGAGAAAATCTCGCCACAACCAAAAATGTCTTTATTTTAGTAATAGCCATCCCAAACCGCACATCGTAGCTGTAACACTTTCTCACCTTTATCGCGATGACAAAAACGAGCTGCCCTTCTTTGAACTTTTTCGATATCCCCCGTCAGTTCCCTCTGGAAAGCATCCCATACTGCGGAGGGATGGAGAGGTTGGAAAAGCCTAATGTGGGTAGTCTCTTTACTAGACCTGTTACGTCCTCTAAGTGTTTTGCAGATAAAACGCAGTCCTCGACTCGTCTTCACTACCCCATTATCTAAGTGACTGTTTCTACTGAAGTTGTTTCCCATTGTTAATCCTATGTATTTAGAAATGCCTTTAGATTTGCTAGATTTACCGAGTAACGTAAATGTAATACTCATGTGAATCACCTACCACTTTGCTTTATTTATGGCAATTACTACTTTTTTCACCACGCTTAGAACTTCTTTAAATCATTTTGCAATTGGTTTCCATCTTCTGAAGACTCACCCATTCAAATAAACGAGAGCCCAACGAGTACAATCCTGTTTCTTTGAAAAGCATTGAACTAATTCCGTTCTAATAACTACAAGTAGATATAATAATAAACGGAACTCATTTTCCTTAATAATTCAAGGTTTCTTCATATATTTAAATAAATGTTTTGTTGTGGTCTTCAGTCGAAAGACTGCTTTGATGCAGCTCTCCATGCTACTTTATCCTCTACAAGCCTCTTCATCGCCGAATAACTACTGCAGCCTACATCTCTTGCTCTCTCTCTACAATTTTTAATCCCCCCCCCCCCTGCCGCCGCGATTCCCTCCACTACTAAATTGGTGATCCCTTGATGACCAGAATCGTTTACTACCAACCGATACCTTCTTATAGTCTACTTGTACCACAACTTCTTTTCCTCCCCAATTCTATTCAATACTTTCTCATTAGTTCATTAGTTCCGTGATCTACCCACATAATCTTTAGCATTCTTCTGTAGCACCACATTTCAAAAGCTCCTATTCTCTTCTTATCTGAACTATTCATCGTCCATTTTCACTTTCATACATGTCTACACACCATACAACTACTTTCAGAAAAGACTTCCTGGCACTTAAACCTATACTGGATGTTAACAAATTTCTCTTCTTCAGAAACGCTTTCCTTGCCATCGCCAATCTACATTTTTTATCCTCTCTACTTCGACCATCATCAGTTATTTTACTGCCCAAATAGCAAAACTCATCTAGTACTGTAAGTGTCTCATTTCCTATTCTAATTCCCTCAGAATCACCTGATTTAATTCGACCATATTCCATTATTTCTATTTGCTTTGTTTTATGTTCATCTTATATCCTGCTTTCAACACACGGTCCAATCCGTTCAACTGCTCTTCCAAGTCCTTTGTTATCTCTGACAGAATTACAATGTCGTAACGTTTAAGTTCACACATTAATACATTTAAGTAGAATTTATTCATGTTCCAGTAATATTTCTTCACGAGGCATTTATTTTCTGAAGATTTTATTCCTGGAGAATGACGTTAGCCTACGTTTTCATAAAATAAAATGTTATTCCTGAAAATTGCTGTGTTCTGCCCAAATATCCCTGTCCATACCAGGTTATGCCAACTCATCCCTAGGGGAATGCCAACTAACCCCGCCACTGGGGTTAGCAGGTAGTTTTTTTTTCATTTAATAGGGAAGACACAGGTTAGTTGGTGGAAGCTTCTATTTGTCACCACGGAGCCAGAGCGTTGCCATCGTGTCACCGGTCGTGGATGTAAACGTGCGCCATGCGGCGTGACTAGAGTCTGCAATCTTTTAGGAAAATTGTGGGATATCCGAAGCACGTATTTAATTAAAGGGCCGAACGTGATTCTGTAGTCAGAACGCTTAGTTATCTACAGCATTTATCATAATATCTCCACGTGTTACACAATATATATATATATATATATATATGAAACTCAGAAACCAAAATCTATGCCAACTAGCCCCGGTCTCCTCTATCCAATGCTAGATCTGATGAAATAAACACGCTTTAGAGGGATAAGGCGGTTAATTACATGCACCCTGTTGATACGCATAGTGCAGCTAGTTTTTGTGACAGCTTTTCTCAGCTGAGGAACATCAAAATGTCACTTCAGAATGGACCGTGAAGAACTCCCTAAGGTGTGTACTTCCCGTATAAGCAGAAACAAGCTTGAGGAAGCGACGCCGGAACACTAATGCATCATCAGAGCTTGTGCGAACACCGCCACAGGGGGAGTGTGTGGGGAGGAGGAGGTTGGTTTGGTGGAAAGGTAGCTCGCGCTTCGACAAGGGATGATACCAGATGAATTAGATTCACTGAAATGAAATCAGTTGACCTATAGGTTTCAAATTAGTCACGACATATTGATTTCAATGCGGGATAGTCATTTCTGACTGCCTCTCACCGATACACTTCATGTTACTGCACCTTTATTAATTTTATCCAAATAAGTTATTCATTTCTTAATAAACGAAAAAACTATGGAAGTGGAGAGTACATACAAAGAGTTTTACGGCTTCGTCAAGGCGGCGGTTACGGCAGCAGCACGCTGACACTTTCGCCACTCGGCAACAAGGCGAACTGTTTACCGTCTACGAACGTGCTCAACCTGCAGGGCAAGCGAATTGACAGAGATGCGATAGTAATATAGACTGACGAACCAAAACATTATGACCACCTGCTTAACAGCTTGCTGGGCCATCTATGTAATGTGATATACCGCTGATTCTACTTCACATCGTATCTACAGTTCGCTGGTAATTCTGTGGAGCTATGTGGCAGCGGGTGTCCCGTAAGTAACTGGCCACTGATTTGTGTTCGCGGTGATGACGCTCGATAGCTAGCCGGATGGGAACCATCGGATTCACATCAGGCGAATATGGTGGCCAAGATCATGCTCCTCGAACCATTGTAGCACGATTCTGGTTTCGAGACACAGACAATAATACTGCTGAAAGATGACATCGCCGCCAGGAAAGACAACAAGCAGGCGCTTTGCAACTGACATGAAGTCTTCGATTACGACCACAGGTCCCATGCAAACGCAGGAGAGTGTTTATGACAGCATAATACTGCTCCCACTAGCCTACGTCCATAGCGCGGTGCATGTTTCGAGCAGCCGTTCGCCCAGATGACAGCATATATGTAGACGAACATTAATCTGGTGAAGCAAATACGTTTATTCATTTTACGAGCCTACACGATTCAAGTGATACAAAAGTCCTATCTCGATGACCCCGGGCCCACTACAATCGTAACTGACGATATCGTTGGACCAGCATGGGTATACACAGGGGTCGGCTGCTGCGGAGCCACTTTTTCAACAATGTGCACTGACTGGTGTGCTCCGGAACACACGTGCGTCCACCGGCATTATGCTCTTCCACCAGAGGTGCCGTAGATCGCCATCTCTCCTACTTTACGCAGCATATAAGCCTCGAATCCTCACATTCTGTGAAGAGTTGTGGACGTCCAACTACTTAGCGGCTAGTTGTTCTACCATTTTTCATAGATGCTCACGAGAGCAACACGAGACAAATCGACCAGCGTCGCAGTTTTCGAAATACTCATTCACAGGCTCTGCGTAATAGTGATCAGCCCTTCGGAAAATCCTAGTGGATTTCTCTGTTGGCAGCTCATATCATCGCTACGGTAATCCCCCAGCTATCTCTCTTCGGCTTAGACGACTTTCTCACTGGGTAAAGTACCCGCAACGCCACAGATGAGACATCGAACCTTTCAGTGGGCAGTGGACATAATGTTTTGGTTGATGAGTGTGCAGTTACGTGCTAGTCGAAGACCACGGACCTGCCAGCACGCTGCTTACACAGAGGATGGTGCCACAGGCCAAACTCTCTGCACCGAATTCGGCGGACTTTATTTGTTACCCAGCCACCGCCATGGTTTACCCCTACCGGCTCCAGCATCCGATTATGCTTCGCCTTCGCACGTCGCTGCCGTCAACAAAGTACCACGTAGTTAGGGACTCTACTTGGGAATTAGACTGAGGTAGAGAGACATGTTGCTGTTGTGGTCTTCAGTCCAGAGACTGGTTTGATGCAGCTCTCCATGCTATTCTATCCTGTGCAAGATTCTTCATCTCCCAGTACCTACTGCAACCTACATCCTTCTGAATCTGCTTAGTGTATTCATCTCTTGGTCTCCCTCTACGATTTTTACCCTCCACGCTGCCCTCCAATGCTAAATTTGTGGTCCCTTGATGCCTCAAAACATGTCCTACCAACCGATCCCTTCTTCTAGTCAAGTTGTGCCACAAACTTCTCTTCTCCCCAATCCTATTCAATACCTCCTCATTAGTTACGTGATCTACCCACCTTATCTTCAGCGTTCTTCTGTAGCACCACATTTCGAAAGCTTCTATTCTCTTCTTGTTCAAACTAGTTATCGTCCATGTTTCACTTCCATACATGGCTACACTCCATACAAATACTTTCAGAAACGACTTCCTGACACTTAAATCTATACTCGACGTTAACAAATTTCTCTTCTTGAGAAACGCTTTCCTTGCCATTGCCAGTCTACATTTTATATCCTCTCTACTTCGACCATCATCAGTTATTTTACTCCCTAAATAGCAAAACTCCTTTACTACTTTAAGTGTCTCATATCCTAATCTAATTCCCTCAGCATCACCGACTTAACTTGACTACATTCCATTATCCTCGTTTTGCTTTTGCTTTCAAGACACTGTCCATTCCGTTCAACTGCTCTTCCAAGTCCTTTGCTGTCTCTGACAGAATTACAGTGTCATCGCCGAACCACAAAGTTTTTATTTCTTCTCTATGGGTTTTAATGCCTAGTCCGAATTTTTCTTTTGTTTCCTTCACTGCTTGCTCAATATACAGATTGAATAACATCGGGGACAGGGTACAACCCTGTCTCACTCCCTTCACAACCACTGCTTCCCTTTGATGTCCCTCGACTCTTGTAACTGCCATCTGGTTTCTGTACAAATTGTAAATAGCCTTTCGCTCCCTGTAGTTTACCCCTGCCACCTTCAGAATTTGAAAGAGACATACCGAGTACAAAGTATTGTTTACCTGTTACTTTCGTTATTGACGGAAGAAGAACATTTATTGAAAGTGACTGCGTATGATTTTGTTTTTGTTTCAAATTTCTGAGTATGATTGTCGACTTGAGTCACACTTCGATTTATTTCTCAGCCCTTTCCCGAAAACATAATCCTTCCGTTTGTTTCTTTCCTTTTGTATGATGAGCGTACTGTATACTCAGAATATGCTCTAATCTATCGTTAGTGAGAAATTACTTTAAAACCATGTCTAGTCACTTTAAAATAGAATTACTTTCTCTACTATGCCAAGCCGCGCCCACAAATGTCACTCACGCCGTCTATTGCTTGCGCACGGAATTTTAATTCACGTGACAAGCGGGACGTTCTAGTCAGTAGCGAATTGGAGGTTCCCAAATACCCCCGACTCGCACCAAAAAAAACTACAAATTGTATGTGGGATAAAGACGTGGTAAAATGTATTCTCCACTCAATTGTCTCTACTGACTTGCTCCGTTCATTGTCTCAAAAAATGGCTCTGAGCACTATGGGACTCAACTTCTGAGGTAATCAGTTCCCTAGAACTTATAACTACTTAAACCTAACTAACCTAAGGACATCACACACATCCATGCCCAAGGCGGGATTCGAACCTGCGAGCGTAGCTGTCGCGCGGCTCCAGACTGAAGCGCCTAGAACCGCTTGGCCACCCCGGCCGGCCGATTTTCACAGAAAGGACGAATATGAAAACCACGAAGTCGGCAACTCTGGAATGTGGAGATCAAGTTGCCCCGGATCAGTGGTCCCCGTTTCTATGTAGTGAGAAATGCAAACAATTAGAGGGTGTTTTACAAGTAATGTTAAGGGACCAAAACTTAAGACTATAGTCTAAAATCGAACGACTCAATTTTCAGTCTATAGGATTAAGTGAACGCTCTGAATATCAAAATAACATTAACAGATCAAAGATGCTTAGAAAAACTATAAAAAACAGATGTAAAGAAATAAAAAAGAAAATAAATATAAAAACTGTAATGATCATCCACAGGGGTACTTGTAGATTTAAGTATTGTCGAGGCTAGTGTAGCAATATATCTACATGTAGTTGCAGTTGTACTGGGTGGCTACAATTGAAACGCAGTTACATGCGGAGGTCCAGTGTCGGTTGTAATTATCGTAAGGCGACGACACTTAGTAGATATGCTACTTCGAATTACTCTGGAAATAAATACAACCAGTTTTTGCCACCCGGCGCAAATCTGGCGCTGCGAATGGAAGAAAGATATAAAAATGCTTCCGTATGTAATGCTTTAGGAACACGCCGTGTGCAGAAAGATTAAATAAGTGATAAAAGTGTTTGTATGTATATTTATATATATTCTCTGGCCCTCGTATAATTTATTTAATATGAGCACCGGAGACGTCAACAAGATGCTGTACAGCGCCAGATTTGTACCTGATGTACAAAATTGGACCTAGTTTTTTTCCATGATGAATCGATTCCGCATTAACGCAGTAGCATACCTCCCAGGTTTCATTGCCACACGACAATAACAACCCACACTGGAACTCCGTCAGTCGCTGCACTTTAGTTGAAACCACCCACTTGTTAGTAAAGCTCGGGCTCCTGCCAAGCTGCCAGCAACAATTTTAGTAATACATGCTGGAAGCTATTCACTTACAGCTTGAATAAAATTCCAATTAGTTTATATTGGTTAATTTTTCAGTATTATATTTTATTTCCACTCTAGCTGTTCCCAACCAAGTGTTGGTATGGCTGTCTGAGAAAAAAAGGGAAAGAGGAAGTACACATTTCTAATTGGTATGGGAATTGGATGTACATCCTAATCCTTCCCCTCTTATCTATCTCCTCCTCCTCCTCCTCCTCCTTTTGTCCATATCCGTCCCTTTCACCTCTCTCTGTCCATCACCTCCTCCACCTCTCTTGTCCATCTTCTTCACCCCTTTCTCTCCTTCTCCTCCTGCCCTTCTCTCTTCTCTTCTCTCTGTCCATCACCTCATTCCCTCTTTCTATATCCTACTCTACTTGTCTTTCATCTCCTCCTGACCACTCTCACTGAGTGTCTCCTCATTTCCTCACTATAAGTCAGTTTCCTCTCTGCCCATCTTCCCTTCGTCCTCCCCCACCCCCCCACCTCCCTCTCCCTGTATCTGATCTTGACGATTGTATACTGTTATCGCAAATTCACATTCCGTAGTTGCATTCTAATTATAAGCTGACAAGCCACGAATACAACCTACCAAAAACGTTTTACTATTATATAGTTTAGAAATATATTTATGTAGGGTGAATCACTAACTATTTCCACCAAGAATAACTCCGGAAGTATGATATGAGATGAGAGATGACAAGTTTGAGGAACGAAAGTTGCATGGGACAATGGGGACCATAATATGACGTTGGTTTTTTGTTGCTTGGTCGGGTCGCTCCAGAGATATAAAGGTCAACTTTGTTTTCTTAAATGGGATGCTATAGTTTGGTATTTATTTTCTCATAGCGGCTCTTCGAAGGTCAACGAAGTCACAAAGGTGGCATGAACGTCCATTTACAGAAGGTGTTCGAAGTGATGACCATTGGTATCAATGCAGTGCTGCAATCTTCTTATCATGGATTGACTGGTATTCCTTATCACATCGGCACTTACCGAAGCACATGATCTGATAATTCTCTATCGCATATCTTCTGGTGTTGTTGGAACGTATTTATAAACAACGTCTTTTACGAATCCCCACAAAAAAAATTATCCAGAGGCGTCAAGTTTGGCGAACGAGCTGGCCACGACACATCTCCTCCGCGTCCAATCCAACGATTTGGGAATTGTCTCTGCAACTCATTTCTAGCCATCAGCAAGAAATGTGCCGGACTCCCATCCTGTTGATATCACATTCTATTCCTTGTCCCTAAACATATTTCTTCCAATAACAGACCTAATGTTTTTTTGCAGGAATGTGGTGTACTTCCTACGATGAAGATGAAATAGGGGCCTACGATTCTGTCCTCCAGATTCCAGCATCATACATTCACCGACCACGGTTTTTGGTGTGCGACTTGCCGCCGCCAACATGGATTTTCAGTTGCCCAATAATGCATGTTATGCAAATGAACATTTCCATGGTTCGTGAATGTAGCCTCATCAGTAAATAAAATCAAATCATGAAATGTGTCATCCGTCTGAATCTGCCCATCGCCAGCATTCAAGGCGACGCATCTCGAACCACAGTAGCCGTTCCCTCGTTGGGAACTTGTATATCCGTACCAGTTAAATCTTGGTGGAGACTCACATGGTAGGGATGATATTTGTGGCGATGCAGAACACGAACAACACTATTCTGGCTCGTGCCAGATTCCTTTGCGATTTGGCGCGAACTAACACAAGGATCTCGAACCACAGTAGCAAGAGTATCAGTTCCCGTTCCCTCTTCAGGAACTTTCCTTTACCGAATATGTTTCCGATGCGTTAAAGATACAGCTGTCCTCAATTTATCAAACACGTATTTAATTGTACGACGTGTAGGGTGAGTACATTGAGGATATCTTTAAGCGTATAAGTCTCCAGTTCTCACTGAATTTCGTTGGCAGTCTCCGTAAATGAGGAGCATATCGACTTGTTCTTTGAAGGAATACATCATTTACATTCGCTTGATTCGACGATACTAGTCTTACCGTTCCTACTAGTGTTGTATTGTGAAACCGTCGAATGGTTTTTACATGTCAATTGCATGTTAGATCCATACGCCATATTCGGCCAAATTCACTATTTGCACGATATACGAGAGAGAATTATCAGAGTATTTGCTTCGATAAGTGCCTATGTGATAAGAAACACCACTCAATCCATGATAAGAAGATGGCAGCACTGCACTGATACCAATGGTCATCACTTCGAACACCTTCTGTAAATGGACGTTCATGCCACCGTTGTGACCTTCGTTGACCTTCAAAGACCTTACTGTTACACGTCATTGGATTCGTCTCCATAGCCGCTAACAGAAAATAAGTACCAAACCACAACATACTATTAAAAAAAAAAAAAAAAAAATTGACCTTCGTATCTCTGAAGCGACCCCACCTAGCAACGAAAGACCAACGTCATATTATGGCGCCCGCTGTGCCATGCAACATTCGTCCCACAAACTTTTCAGCTACTATCATACTTTCGGAGTTATTCTGGGTGGCAAAAGTTGGTGACTCACTCTGTATACAAGCGCAAAAATTTGAGGTAAATCGGTCATAAGCTTATTGAGAGTTTTGGTAATAACGTTTTCCCCTGATATATTACGCGTTTGTTTATATGTTATGTACATTAGATGTAAGTATATACAAACACCCTCGTATTCGAATTTAGCGTTTTGTCGATATTTCAAAGCAATGATGAAGAACATTCGGAGATGTAAAATTTTGAAGAAAACGAACATTTTCGTTCTCCTACAGATTTCTCATAAAAGTATTAATTTACACTGATATGTTACGCAGTTCAACAAAAAAATTATTGACAAAGATGTTCGAACACATTCATTATATTTCAGAGGCCCTAAAAACATGACTTTACTTTTCCGGAATTGGCTCTAGTTCTGAAGAGGTTTATGTTTTTGGACTATTTTAAAATTTTCCATAGATGCTGATATTCCATCAGTATCGTTTGTCTTTATTTTTATCCAACTTTTTATACTCTTTAATACTGCACAATTAAACGTTGTGTTAAATACTTTAAAATTTATTTTGTATTCTTATTTTATCTGTTTCTGGAGTTCTTCACGAAGAGTATGGATAAACAACTCCGATGTCTTCTGCTGTATTTGCGGAGAATATTGCCTCTGGAGACACACTTTGTAAAGAAGGCATACCTTGCATATGTTGGGATACTGCTTGGCGACCAAGGTAGACCATGTGATCCCCACACCGTTTTTAAAAATTGTGTAGAATGTCTTCGACAGTGAAAGAATGGACTAAGAGAATGCTTAAATGTCGTTTTACCAATGATCTGGCGAGAGGCAAAAAATCACCATAATGACTGTTACTTTCGTGTTGTAGATGTCAAAGGTTTCAATCGATTCAGGAAACGTAAATATGAGTATCTAAATTTAGAATCAGCCAAGAGACCTGTGGCACGTAGTGGAGAAGTTCCTATATCAGTGTTTACTAAACAACCTGAACTTGTAATGTCAGAACCTAAGAAATACAGGATTTGGAGTTCAAAAGCAGCATCAGCAGTGGAAGTGAATATGAAGGAGAAATTTCTACGCCTGAACTGTTCACTCTAGAGAAGCTAAATGATCTGTTACAATATCGCCAAAGAATGGAGCAGAACTTCTGGCATCCACGCTATAGGAAACCAACTGTCTTAGTCCAGAAGCGAAAATTTCCGTGTTCCGTACAAGGGAAGCAGATCTTCTGCAATACTTCAGGCAAGACGGATAATGTATACATATTGCAGTAACATTACCGGTCTACTCATTCAGAAGGGATCACAGGAATATCGACCAAAAGACTCGCAGCTCCACCAGAGACCTGAAATGTGTCTTGGTTCATAACAGTAACATCCTCTCATGCATTACCATTGGCCACTCAACAAAAGTGAAAGAGGAATATGAAACTATTAAAATCATATTGCAGAAATTACGCTATGATGACCATCAATGGTCTGTTTGTTGTGATATGACGATGCCAAACATCTCTCTTGGCCAGCAGTGTGGGTATACTATATACCCTTGTTTTATGTGCTAATGGAACACCAGAGGAAAACAAGATTATTGGAGCAAACTGACATTGTCTTTAAGCAAAACTCTTATCGTAGGTGCAGCCAACATCATCATCAGGAGCAATTACCAATTTACCATATAAAGCTAGGACTGATGAAGCAATTTGTTAAGGTACTAGATATTGAAGAAAATTGTTCCAAATACATATATAGATTTTTTTCTGCATGTAGCGTTGAAAAATTGAAAGCAGGTATATTTGATGGGCCACGGATTCGTAAACTCACGAATATTCCAACGAGACAAAGTTCACGAATGATTCAGAACTGTCGGCTTGGCGTGATGATAACTTAGTTGTGAAAAACTTCTTAGGTAATCATAAGGCAGACAATCGCAAAGAAATTGTGAAGAACATGTTGACAGCCATTAAAAAGTTGCGTGTTGATATGAGTACCAAAGTGCATTTCCTACAATGCCACTTATCAAGATTTTCGGATAACTAAGGCGATTACAGCGAGAAGCAAGGGGAGAGGTTTCGTGAAGAAATGAAGATAATGGAAGACAGATATCGAGGTAGGTGGGGCACACACATACATGATGGCAGACTACTGTCGGCACCTCCTGCGCGATTGCCCTGAAGACCGATACAGAAGAACATGAAACCAACATCGTTTCGTGAAGCAGTTATTGCTATAGTCTCACTGAATGTAGGTATATTGTTTTGACTGTTATTATGTAATGTAACGTAATTACTGAATTACATTAGTTAATATGTCATTATGGTGTTATCTGAGACAGTAATCACGTGACTTCCGATCAGGAGACGCCTACTCAGATATGATACTACAGTGTGTTTATATTCACGAATGAATGTTAAACTGCCACAAACGGGAGCCACTTCAGCAGAACTGAGGTTGTATTCGCATTCAGCAACACAAAGTTGTTCTAAAAGCACTTAAAAATCATTGGCAAGAAAACAGCGTGTAGCAGTGTTGTATGTGGTGCTCTAGTAGACGTACAAAAGCACTTGGGAATTTCAATACAACGTTGTGTCAATATTTAGGGTAACCGGTGAAGAAATTTAAGAGATTTAGGATATTGAAAAAATAACCTTCGTTTTCTTTTTAAAAAATCTTAAACCCACGAAATTTCTTCAGCGATTCCTTTGAAATTTTGACACTACGTTGCATTCAAGTACGTGCGTTTTTTTTTCTACCTTCTACAGCGTCATCTGGTATTTCACATGAATCACCTACAACTTGAATCGCAAATACAGCGGTAATGGAATGGGTTACTGACGTGCGGTTTTCGCAGAATGGGTTGGTAGTCACGGGGCTCGTATTGTTAGCCAATCAACATGTTGCAATAATACGTATAAAATGTATTTTATGTGCAAATATACACTTCTTAAGTGTAACAATGCCTATTTACATTAACAAAATAAAGTAGGGTAAAGTAAAATGTCAGTGGTGTTTATTGCACGATTGGGGTAACAGTCGTTTTTGAAACATCGTGTTTTGGAAAGTTCCCTTTTCGACACCTATACAGTACCTGTGGTAGTACACAGTAAAGAACAACAGAGGTGCAGGCAGTAGTTCTGTGGATTCTGAGGTCACTGACCAGCACAGATTGTGTTCAAAACGACCACCGGTAGCAGCGGTACACGCTTCCAGTCTGACTGGAACGACTGCTGCACACGTGCTGGGATTTCAGCAGCAATGGCCGTGCGGGATGGGTAATATGTCGTTGCATATCACGTGATGCGGTTGGTATGTCCATCTAGACAGCCTCTTTCACCTTTCAACACAGAAAAAAATTCTACAAGCGTCAAACCCGGGGATCGGCCAAGATACAAGTCCTCTGCATCCAATCCAATGATTTGGAATCATTTCGTGAATACGTGCTGTAGTACTCCGTCCACTATTGGCTGGACAACACTCACGTTGGTACCACAGGTTCCTCATAGTCTGCTGAGGAACACCTTCTAGCACCTGTGGAAGATGGTCTGCCGGCCGGTGTGGCCTAACGGTTCTAGGCGCTACAGTCTGGAACAGCGCGATCGCTACCGTCGCAGGTTCGAAGCCTGCCTGGGGCATGGATGTGTGTGATGTCCTTAGGTTAGTTAGGTTTAAGTAGTTCTAAGTTCTAGGGGACTGATGACCTCAGAAGTTAAGCCCCATAGTGCTCAGAGCCGTTTGAACAATTTTTTTTTTAAAGATGGTCTGTTAGAAAGATGCGATACTTGTGGGCGTTCATTGTTCCATCTATGAAAAACGGGCGTATGGGCTGATTCCTCACTATCACATACAACACGTTTGCACGCAATGGACGCTGACGTTACCCCAGACGAAGTCATCGGCTATTGTCAACCGACAAATAGTGCATGTTTCGACAGTTTACCTCAGCTTGAATGATAATGTGGCTTCATCACTAAACAAGATACAAGATACATCAGGATTATTGTGTGCTAATGACCATGTAAAGAACCTAACACGATTCTTACTACCGTTTTCATGCAGCTCTTGATGGAGAGAGATGAGATAGGGATGGAATCTATGTTGATGGAGAATGCGTAGGACACCTGCGTGACTCCTGACACTTCCTCGTGCGACTGTGCGGGAGCCAACGTGCAACAGCAGAAGGACAGAAGAGGGGGAAATTACTGTCCTTCTGTTACGTTGTCCAGGTTTTATGCTAACACTGACAAGTAACTGGTGGAAGAGGTTGATAAGTAACTGCCGAGATGGTTGACGTCTGTTGGGACATCTTGCCGCATACACCGTACAAGAACGAGATGCATTCTTCGTACACTCTCCGTACGCCATGAGCATTTCGGCTTTTTCTGCACTGGTATATCCTATCGTCCACTCACGACCTATTGCTTGGACAGCCACACACTAACTGACAAGCGAATCGAAATACATTCAGGGAACACATGAACGCTGTAAGGAAACATAACAACATTGTACCTACACAAGATGAATGATACAAACAAGTGTCAGTTTGGAAACTCCGAAAAATACGATATTTCGTAAACGACTTGCAGTGGAATACTACAACAAACACCACAGACATTCTAATTTACCAAACTTTTATTTAGTTAATATCAGTAGGTATCGTTCCATTTAACAAAGTGTATGCCTGCACAAGAGATGCGCTTTCTAAGTATTATTACAATCCATTGATTAGCTAACAATACCAGCCGATGACTACCAATCCATTTTGTGAGAAACGCACGACAATAGCACTTTCCTTTTCCGCAATAGTTTCCGTGCTAGTTTTAGGTGATTCATCATGCACATATATACAGGTTGTTTCACAGTTCATATTACGTTATCACATACTTCTATATGTTGTAGAGGGGACTAAGTACATCAACTTTTACGTAGAAACCCACGTCCACAAACAACATTCACCGGTGGTACAGAGCATCAAAATTATAGGTGCCGACGCCTGTAGACGTATGTATATCCGGAGGGTATTCGTGACGAAGTTACCAACCTTCTAGGATAATCGAGAAGGATAAATATATCAGTTTGACGTAATGGTCGTTGCACCGGAAGCGAACGTGTTGAAAGTTACAGGCGAAAACCGTTCTAATACAACTGACAAGTGTTGGTACCGCTGTTGCTAAGATTGTGGGGTAGGAAACTTTCAGAGGGAGTAGTATGGGCCACAACAAGGAAAGAATGTTCAGTAAATATTGGCTCAAAAGTGCACATCTGAGGAGCTAGGAGCACTTGTGCATATTGGCTACAGCGAAAGACATCTCTACTGAACAAGTGCTCATAGCTCTTAACGTATGGATTTTAGAGCCCATATTTACTGGAGATTACTTCCTTATTTTCGTCCATACTACCACCTCTGAAAGTTGCTTACCGTACAGTCTTAGCAATGGCAGTACTTTTAGAGGTATCAGGACGTTCTTCGCTTATGACTTTCGACTATCTCGGTTCTTGTACAGAGGTTCTTACCACAAGTTGATACATATTTCCTTCGCCAACATCCTAGAAAGGTTGTAACATCGTCACGAAACCACCTCGAATGTACAAATACAAACATCTACGGGCGCCTACACTTAGAACTTTGATGCTCCGTGGCCGTCGGGTGTGGCCGAGCGATTGTAGGCGCTTCAGTCTGGAACCGCGCGACCACTACGGTCCCAGGTTCGAATCCTGCCTCAGGCATGGGTGTGTGTGATGTACCTAGGTTAGTTAGGTTTAAGTAGTTCTAGGTTCTAGGGGACTGATGACGTCAGATGTTGAGTCCCATAGTGCTCAGAGTCATTTTAACCATTTTTTGATGCTCCGTAGCTCGTTAGATGACGTTTCCGAACAAGGATTCCTGTGTAAGACTTGATCTACTAAGTTCCCACTAAAATCTTTAGAAGTGTGTAACATGATAACACGTCTAAAACTCATTGCAATAAACTGAATTTATTTCAAATGAGTCGTCACGAAAGTACGGCAATCGAGGCACTAATTGGAGGAATACAGAAATTACCGATTCACTCTCTACACAGAAATGTACTGCATGCTGGTAAAACGACAAGCGAGTGATGTAATATTTCAGGCAAAACGCAATCGTTATTTGGAATCTAACAGTATATCTGTGACTCGGTAACAGATAAACGGGATAAGCAACAGCTCTAGAACAGGATTTCCTAAAAGAGTAAATAAATGCACCGCACTAAACTACTAATATCATGGCGTTTCCTTTTCGACATTCTGACGGTGCTGAGTATTTATTTTTAAATTTTACGGTGTTTTCTGTGCTACTAGTTATGATTTAAAATTGAAGTAATCACTTACATATTCGCACTATTGTCATTCGGTTCAAATGATCCACAATATATCTTTATCTGCGTTGGGGTTGCCGTGACAGTTGTATTGGAGGAGCTGTTATTAACTTTCTTATTCGCAATCTCGTTAACGCCTTTGCGAGGTACACACACTAATGAGTAGTTATGGTTTAAAACTGAAGTAATCCTTGAGTAAAACAAGCTCTTCTGAGTTTTTTAAATTTTTTACCCTACAAAGTAAATAAGGTGTTGCATCTAATTACTAGGAACCTGAAAGTGTTCCGTCATGGGAAACTTTTGGGAGCCCTGGTCTAGACTGAGATGACAGTGATGCGTGGGAGCAGCGAGGCAGCGGCAGTCGGCCGCGGAGCTGCGGAGCGGTCTCTCTCGTCGGCAGAGACAATCGCAGCCCGCTCTCCCGCCCCCGCCACCGCCACCGCCCACGCTACGCGCCATTGCGCCCGCAGGCGCCGAGAGGAGCAAGCGTCTGGCCGCGCAGCTGCGCCACGCTCCGGCTGCCACCAAAAGAATTCCGATATCGCGACGGGGTCCGCACCAGAGGCGAACGAAGCACGACTCGCGCCCGTTCTGTCACTGTTCGGAGGTGCTGCTCTGCTGCTTTATCGTCTGCACTGGACCCTCACTTTCCGTGTTACAGCTGCCGTGCATTTATTCCGGCGAGCAGGGTACAGATGTTTGGGATCGATACTCCGCAATTCCTATAGCAGTACAGACCGACCCATTGTAATACCCCATTTCCAGCCCGTGTCTGTGCGTTCTTCCTTTGCTTTTTGTTTGCGGTATGACCACTTGCAGGGGAGGAAGCTTCCTTCATCCCGGAGACGCGAGGCTGGCCTCTGACTGGTTTGACCCGGCTGGCATCGAATCCTCTCCTGTGCCTACCTCGTCACCTCAAAAAAAAAAAAAAAAAAAAAATAAAATAAAATTATTTGCTGGGTGTATTCCAGTCTCTGTCTTCCTCTATCGTTTTTACCCTCTACAGCTCCTTCTAGTACCATGGAAGGTATTTTCTGATGTCTTAACATATGTCCTATCATCCTGTCCCTTCTATTTGTCTTTTCTTTTCGACATATTTCTTTATAATCCTTCCTTATTCCGTACGTTATCATTCCACCTAATTTTCAACTTTCTTTTCTAGGACCGCATCTTAAACGCCTCTATTCTCCTCTCTTCCGATTTCTCCACAGTCCATTTTTCACCAGTTCAATCCTGTGATCCAAAGGTACATTTCCTTCTTCGATTGAGGCCTATGTTTAATATTAGTACGTTTCTCTAAGCCACGAAAGCCTTATTGCCAGTGTGCTTTTTCTGTCCTCATTACTCCTTCCATCATGGGTTATTTTGTCGAATAGGTAGCAGAGTTTCTTAACTTAGTCTACTATTTCATCAATATCTGGCGGTTGTCATCACTGTTGCTTTTCATTACTTTCTCCGATTTAATCTCAGTCCAAATTTGTACAGAGGCATATGGGCAGTCATTTTTTCCTCGTTCTGTTTCGGAGTGGAACAGGGAGAGAAGATGCTAGTTGTGGTACGAAGTACCCTCCGCCAAGCACCGTATGGTGGATTGCGGAGTATGTATGTAGATGTACATGTGCTCATTTGACTGTTCAGTCCGTTCTACAGATTCCGTAATTCATCTTTATTTCCGGTGGCGATAGTAATATCATCAGCGGATATATAATACTGATATACTTTCACTTCGAATTTTAATTCCACCCTTGAATCTTTCTTTTATTTCCGACATCGTTAATTAGATATTTATTTTGGTCCAGACTGTGTACCAATTAGGTTCCTTTCAGAGTATGCTGATGCAGTAGCTCTATGCATAAGAATCTTATAAAACCGTTCGCTCGACGAAAAATCCGTACCCAAAGACTGGGAAGTTGCACAGGTCACACCAACATTCAAGAAAGGTAGTAGCATTAATCCACTAAGTTACAGGCCCATATCATTAACGTAGATATGCAGCAGGATTTTGGAGCATTTATTGTGTTCGGACATAATGAATTACCTTGGAGAAAACAGTCTATTGACACACAGTCAACACGGATTTGCAAAACATCGTTCTTGTGAAGCTAGCTATTTATTCGCATGAAGTGCTGAGTACTATTGACAAGGAATTTCAAATTTATCCTATATTTCTTGATTTCCGAAAGGCTTTTCACACTGTACCACCCAAGTCTCTTGCTTTGAGCTTGCAGAGAAGCTCTGTGGATGGCCTTAAGTGTTTCGGCTGCCCTGAACATTTCGTTGACCTGATTAAACCTCTCCATGATGAGATGACTGGATAGGTCATCTGCCACAATGAAACATCTAATGAATTCCCAACAACGAATGGGCTCAAACAATGATGTGTTCATGTACCAACATTATTTGCCTAGTACCTGGCAGCTATGGTCTATGAGGCATATATGAAGAACGCTGCGGTAGAACTAAAACACAGGTTCGATGGAGGATTATTTAACCAATCCAGACTTCACTCAAAAAAGTTCACAAGTACCACTCGTGTAACGGAGCTGCAGTATGCTGACGACAGTGCCTCTCCAGCTCATTCACCTGGAAAGATATAGCAGTCTGTTAATTGTTCAGCAGGGCATATAAAGGACTAGGGCTTTCTATCAATATTCAAAAGACAAAGGTGCTTGCACAGCCAGCCCCTGGTTCCTCCAAAAAATGGTTCGAATGGCTCTAAGCACTATGGGACTTAGTATCTGAGGTCATCAGTCCCCTAGAACTTAGAACTATTTAAACCTAACTAACCTAAGAACACCACACACGTCCATGCCCATGGCAGGATGCGAAACTGCGACCGTGGCAGCAGTGCGGTTCCGGACTGAAGCGCCTATAACCGCTCGGACACACTGGCTCCTCTCTTCCCGATTTTAGTATATCCATTTCTGATACACTCTTGGAACAATTGTATCTTTCCTTTATCTAGGAAGCGTATTGTCATCTAATAGCTCATCTGAAAAAGACGTGTAGAACAGAATACGTGCTGCCCATGTAGCATTTGGTCGTCTCAGGAAACGTGTGTTCCTGAATAAAGACATAACACCATACATAATACTGATGATGTATAAAGCTGTTGTCATCTCAACGCTGCTCTATGGTTGCGAAACCTAGACATTATACGGCCGCAGTCTGAAGAAACTAGAGTGAGTCAACCAACAGAAGCTAAGATACATCATGAACGTGAAATGGGATGACTTTATATCAAATACCACCGTTCTTCAGAAAGCGAATGGTACGCAAGCTCTCATTATTGGACACCAACTAAGATTGGTTTGGCATGTCCAGCGGATGAGACATGATAAACTTCCACTTAAAATGCTGTACAGTGAAGTGAACACAGGTAAAAGGCCGCGAGGTTCCCCTCTTACACGGTATAAGGGTCAGTACAAGAAAAATCTAAAAACCATGAACATCGATCCTAGGAACTGGTCCACCATAGCAGAAGATCGCAGCTGCTGGCGCTCAACTACCTCAAATGCTCTACAGAACTTTGAGCAGGATCGTCGAAGACTGGAGAATGACAAACGCCACAGACGTAAGCTCCTGCATATCCTCCACCTTCCATCATTTGTAATTTGTGTGGTCGCCCGTTCCATTCTAGGACTGGACTGCTAAGTCTTCAAAGACATTTCCACACCTTACCCGTGACAATGGAAATCTCAGGAGAGAAACGAAGACTCGGATACGCGTATCAACCGACGAGTTCAAAAATTCCGTAACTTTATTCATAAAATTTTTATACGGTTGCCTTTTACTTATTGTGCGTAGTCTCCTTCGAAATACTCTCCTCCGCAGTTGATACACCGCTCCCAACGCTGTTTTCACTTCTGGAAGCAGACTTGGTATGCCTCTTACTGGATCACGTGAAGCGCCCTCTGCCAATATTATTTCATCTCATTTATCGTTTCAAATCTTTGTCTCTTCAACGGAGTTTTCAACTTTAGAAATAAAGAAAGAAGTCCGCAGGAGCCTGGTCTGTAGAGTGCGTAGGACGAGGCAGCACTGTGATTTCGCGTATTGTACAATAATGACGCACGAACAGGGATGCATGTGCGGATGCGTTATAGTGATGCCCAAGCTATGAATTTTCTCGCCACATTTCAGATCGTTTCCTTCTCACATTTTCTCACAGGGGTCGCAAAACGACCCGATAGTACTATCGAATAACAGTTTGTCCCTGTAGCACGACTAATGCTTCAAAGTCAATGAAAACTACCAGCGTGGCTTTGACATTTGACCTGGCGTGACGTGGCGAGCTTCTTTTGTCTTGGAGGACCTTTCTCGACCCGTTGTGAAAGCTGAACCCTCGTCTGAACATCGTAACGGTGGGCCCACTTCTCAGGACCAGTTACGATTCTCTTAAGGAGCACCTCGTTCTCATTTGCTCGATGCAAAAGCTCTTCACAGACTGCGAGGCGGTGTTCCCGGTCTTGACTCATGAGTTGTGGGACGAACTTGGCGGCGACACGACGCATTTTAAGTTGATATGTAACGATTTGATGACATGATACAATTGAAATATTACATTCCTCTGCAATCTCTCGGACAGTCAGTCTTCGATTGGCACGCACAGTTCCACTGATGTTCGTGACATCAGCGTCGTTGGTAGATGTCGAAGGGCGTCCTGAACGAGAGTCATCTTTCACTTCCTTCCGACCATTTTTAAACCGTGAGTACCATTCGTAACACCGAGTACGGCTTAATCATTCATCACCGTAGGCTTCCTTCATCATTTTATGTGTCTCTGTAAAGATTTTCTAAGTTTCGCGCGTTGCTCCTCTAATTCTGCCACCTCGAATTGCACAAACTGTGCGACACAACGTTCTATTCAATACAGCACTGAATAATAACTAACAGGCATACGACAATGAAACTTTTGGCAGTTACACATTAAACACAGGCACTTGCAGAGATGCCAACCGCATTTCACTCCGACGCACAACTAGCTAGAAATTACAAACCTTCCGGGGTTTTTTGAAAAGACGTCGTACAATAAATCGGTATTTCTGTTGTTTCAACAACAACATCTAAAACGATATCTACGCGCTATAAATCAACGATTTTCGAGTAAAACCTGAATTAAAACAATGAAATTTTCAATTTTGCTATAAACAGTGTTTAGTTTTAAGTAATAGACAGGAGGACAGCTATGTAGAACAAAAATGTTCCGTAGGTTACACGGCGCTTCATACATCCAGGCTTATAGACGGTTGACTGCTTTCTGGTTTCTAGACGAATCTAGTAAGACATCGATCGGATACGTAAACAAAGCTTTCGAAACGAGGTAACGTCCGAATGGTGTACAACACACTTAACGTAGAAATAACGGGGCTACCATATTAATTGACCAAAACTGCCAGGAAAACTACGATAGCCTGCGCCTACTTACGACAGTCTACAGTAGTCTTCTCTAGTTTTGCAACTACAGCTCTGAGTATTGTCACTGAACTAGTTGTAAGTTTAACACCGCCTCGTGAGTCAAGACGAGGCTAATGATCCTTATTTAAAGTGCTTTTATGTATGAGCAGTGAATTAATCTGGGACCACCATTAACCGTTTCCAATTAAATACTGGAGAGCTATACGTGACCGCGTAATTAGTCTCGCGCGTCGCACACCGGCCAGAGTAGGCTACTGTGTGCTCTGGCCACGGCCGCGCGAATTGACGGGAGCTCCGAGGCACACACGCTATGATGTAAATCACTGCGCCTCGGTTCGTGCTCACTTATTTGTTACATAGTTTAATTCTTAATTTCTTTGCGTGTTTTTGGTACTTGCATTGTTTAATTCATAAATTTCGGGCGTATTATAGTATTTGAGAGTTGTAGCATCTAGTGTACTAGTGTAAAATCGCGTAGTCTCCTTCCGCCGCCGAGCAGTGTGTCAGCAGTGTGCAAGTTGCAGCATTACTGCATTTACTGGGCAATCTTGTATTTTAATAACCGTTTAAATTTTGTGTCGATTTGTTTGTGCTCTCTGTAGATTAGTTCAGACGTTCTTTGCACAACAGTTTTTAGCATGGATAGGGACTGCATCTGCTGTGTTCGGATGCAGGCTGAGTTGGCATCCCTTCGCTCCCAGCTTCAGGCAGTGTTGGCTTCGGTCAAACAGCATGAGGCTGTTGCCAAGGGGCATCACTGTGGGGGTCCGGATGGGGGTTTGTCGGTGACGGCCAGCTCGTCCCACGCATCCTCCGATCGGACTACGACTGTGGCTGCCCGGGATACTGAACACATTGAGGCTGATCCCTCACCTGTGGTAGAGTGGGAGGTCGTCTCGAGGTGTGGCAGGGGGTGAAAGACATTCCGGAGGGCTGAACGGAAGGCCTCTCCAGTTTGTCTGACAAACCGGTTTGCCATATTGTATTTTCTGTCTCAGGCTGATACTGATCTTCGGCCGGACATGGCTGCTTGTCCTGTTCCAGAGGTTGCCCCTCAGTCTGCAAGATTCGGGCGGTCGCAGAGGGTGGGCTTACTGGTAATTGGGAGCTCCAACGTCAGGCGCGTAATGGGGCCCCTTAGGAATATGGCAGCAAGTGAGGGGAAGAAAACCAATGTGCACTCCGTGTGCATATCGGGGGGAGTCATTCCAGATGTGGAAAGGGTCCTTCCGGATGCCATGAAGGGTATAGGGTGCACCCATCTGCAGGTGGACGCTCATGTCGGCACCAATGATTTGTGTCGCTGTGGATCGGAGGAAATCTTCTCTGGCTTCCGGCGGCTATCTGATTTGGTGAAGACTGCCAGTCTCGCTATCGGGATGAAAGCAGAGATCACCATCTGCAGCATCGTCGACGGGACTGACTGCGGACCTTTGGTACTGAGCCGAGTGGAGGGTCTGAATCAGAGACTGAGACGGTTCTGCGACCGTGTGGGCTGCAGATTCCTCGACTTGCGCCATAGGGTGGTGGGGTTTCGGGTTCCGCTGGATAGGTCAGGAGTCCACTACACACAGCAAGGGGCTGCACGGGTAGCAGGGGTTGTGTGGCGTGGACTGGGTGGTTTTTTAGGTTAGATGGCCTCGGGCAAGTACAGAAAGGGTAACAGCCTCAAAGGGTGCGCGGCAAAGTCAGGACATGCGGGGACCAAGCAGCAATCGGTATTGTAATTGTAAACTGTCGAAGCTGCATTGGTAAAGTACCGGAACTTCAAGCGCTGATAGAAAGCACAGAAGCTGAAATCGTTATAGGTACAGAAAGCTGGCTGAAGCCAGAGATAAATTCTGCCGAAATTTTTACAAAGGTACAGACGGTGTTTAGAAAGGATAGATTGCATGCAACCGGTGGTGGCGTGTATGTCGCTGTTAGTAGTAGTTTATCCTGTAGTGAAGTAGAAGTGGATAGTTCCTGTCAATTATTATGGGTGGAAGTTACACTCAACAACCGAGCTAGGTTAATAATTGGCTCCTTTTACCGACCTCCCGACTCAGCAGCATTAGTGGCAGAACAACTGAGAGAAAATTTGGAATACATTTCACATAAATATTCTCAGCATGTTATAGTCTTAGGTGGAGATTTCAATTTACCAGATATAGACTGGGACACACAGATGTTTAGGACGGGTGGTAGGGACAGAGCATCGAGTGACATTATACTGAGTGCACTATCCGAAAATTACCTCGAGCAATTAAACAGAGAACCGACTCGTGGAGATAACATCTTGGACCTACAGATAACAAAGAGACCCGAACTTTTTGACTCTGTAAGTGCAGAACAGGGAATCAGTGATCATAAGGCCGTTGCAGCATCCCTGAATATGGAAGTTAATAGGAATATAAAAAATTGGAGGAAGGTTTATCTGTTTAGCAAGAGTAATAGAAGGCAGATTTCAGACTACCTAACAGATCAAAACGAAAATTTCTGTTCCGACACTCACATTGTTGAGTGTTTATGGAAAAAGTTCAAGGCAATCGTAAAATGCGTTTTAGACAGGTACGTGCCGAGTAAAACTGTGAGGGACGGGAAAAACCCACCGTGGTTCAACAACAAAGTTAGGAAACTACTGCGAAAGCAAAGAGAGTTTAAACGCAGCCAAAACCTCTCAGACAAACAGAAGCTAAACGATGTCAAAGTTAGCGTAAGGAGGGCTATGCGTGAAGCGTTCAGTGAATTCGAAAGCAAAATTCTATGTACCGACTTGACAGAAAATCCTAGGAAGTTCTGGTCTTATGTTAAATCAGTAAGTAGCTCGAAACAGCATATCCAGACACTCCGGGATGATGATGGCATTGAAACAGAGGATGACACGCGTAAAGCTAATACTAAACACCTTTTTCCAGAGCTGTTTCATAGAGGAAGACCGCGCTGCAGTTCATTCTCTAAATCCTCGCACAAACGAAAAAAAGGCTGACATCGAAATAAGTGTCCAAGGAATAGAAAAGCAACTGGAATCACTCAACAGAGGAAAGTCCACTGGACCTGACGGGATACCAATTCCGTTCTACACAGAGTACACGAAAGAACTTGCCCCCCTTCTAACAGCCGTGTACCGCAAGTCTCTAGGGAAACTGAAGGTTCCAAATGATTGGAAAAGAGCACACGTAGTCCCAGTTTTCAAGAAGGGTCGTCGAGCAGATGCGCAAAACTATAGACCTGTATCTCTGACGTCGAACTTTTGTAGAATTTTAGAACATGTTTTTTGCTCGAGTATGATGTCGTTTTTGGAAACCCAGAATCTACTCTGTAGGAATCAACATGGATCCCGGAAACAGCGATCGTGTGAGATCCAACTCGCTTTATTTGTTCATGAGACCCAGAAAATATTAGATCCAGGCTCCCAGGTAGATGTTATTTTCCTTGACTTCCGGAAGGCGTTCGATACAGTTCCGCACTGTTGCCTGATAAACAAAGTAAGATCCTACAGAATATCAGACCGGCTGTGTGGCTGGATTGAAGAGTTTTTAGCAAACAGAGCACAGCATATTGTTATCAATGGAGAGACGTCTACAGACGTTAAAGTAACCTCTGGCGTGCCACAGGGGAGTGTTATGGGACCATTGCTTTTCACAATATACAGGTGAGTCACCTAACGTTACCGCTGGATATATTTCGTAAACCACATCAAATACTGACGAATCGATTCCATAGACCGAACGTGAGGAGAGAGGCTAGTGTAATTGGTTGATACAAACCTTAAAAAAATGCACGGAAGTATGTTTTTTAACACAAACCTTCGTTTTTTTAAATGGAACCCCGTTAGTTTTGTTATCACATCTGAACATATAAACAAATACGTAATCAGTGCCGTTTGTTGCATTGTAAAATGTTAATTACATCCGGCGATATTGTAACCTAAAGTTGACGCTTGAGTACCACTTCTCCGCTGTTCGATCGTGTGTATCGGAGAGCACCGAATTACGTAGGAATCCAAAGGAAACGGTGATGGACCTTAGGTACAGAAGAGACTGGAACAGCGCATTATGTCCACATGCTAACACCTTTTTATTGGTCTTTTTCACTGACGCACATGTACATTACAATGAAGAGTGAGGTACACGTACACACGTGGTTTCCGTTTTCAATTACGGAGTGGAATAGAGTGTTTCCCGACGTGTCAGGCCAATAGATGTTCAATGTGGTGGCCATTATTTGCTGCAGACAATTGCAATATCTGGCGTAATGAATGTCGTACACGCCGCAGTACATCTGGTGTAATGTCGACGCAGGCTGCCACAATACGTTGTTTCACATCCTCTGGGGTTGTAGGCATATCACGGTACACATTCTCCTTTAACGTAGCCCACAGAAGGAAGTCCAGAGGTGTAAGATCAGGAGAACGGGCTGGCCAATTTATGCGTCCTCCACGTCCTATGAAACGCCATTCGAACGTGTACCTCACCCCTCATGGTAACGTACAAGTGCGTCAGTGAAAAAGACCAATAAAAAGGTGTTGGCATGTGGACGTAATGTGCTGTTCCACTCTCCTCTGTACCTAAGGTCCATCACCGTTCCCTTTGGATCCCTACGTAATTCGGTGCTCTCCGATACACACGATCGAACAGCGGAAGAATGGTACTCAAGCGTCAACTTTAGGTTACAATATCTCCGGATGTAATTAACATTTTACAATGCAACAAACGGCACTGATTACGTATTTGTTTATATGTTCAGATGTGATAGCAAAAGTAACGGGGTTCCATTTAAAAAACGTTGGTTAGTGTTAAAAAACATACTTCCGTCCATTTTTTTATGGTTTGTATTAACCAATTACGCTAGCCCCTCTCCTCACGTTCGGTCTGTGGGATCGATTCGTCAGTATTTGATGTGGTTTACGAAATATATCCAGCGGTAATGTTAGGTGACTAACGCTGTATATAAATGACCTAGCAGATAGTGTCGGACGTTCCATGCGGCTTTTCGCGGATGATGCTGTAGTATACAGAGAAGTTGTAGTATTAGAAAATTGTAGCGAAATGCAGGAAGATCTGCAGCGGATAGGCACTTGGTGCAGGGAGTGGCAACTGACCCTTAACATAGACAAATGTGATGTATTGCGAATACATCGAAAGAAGGGTCCTTTATTGTATGATTATATGATAGCGGAACAAACACTGGTAGCAGTTACTTCTGTAAAATGTCTATGAGTATGCGTGCGGAACGATTTTAAGTGGAATGATCAAATGAAATTAATTGGTAAGGCGGGTACCAGGATGAGATTCATTGGGAGGGTCCTTAGAAAATGTAGTCCGTCAACAAAGGAGGTGGCTTACAAAACACTCGTTCGACCTATACTTGAGTATTGCTCATCAGTGTGGGATCCGTACCAGATCGGGTTGACAGAGGAGATAGAGAAGATCCAAAGAAGAGCAGCGCGTTTCGTCACAGGGTTATTTGGTAACCGTGATAGCGTTACGGAGATGTTTAGCAAACTCAAGTGGCAGACTCTGCAAGAGAGGCGCTCTGCATCGCGGTGTAGCTTGCTCGCCACGTTTCGAGAGGGTGCATTTCTGGATGAGGTATCGAATATATTGCTTCCCCTACTTATACCTCCCGAGGAGATCACGAATATAAAATTAGAGAGATTCGAGTGCGCACGGAGGATTTCAGACAGTCGTTCTTCCCGCGAACCATACGCGACTGGAACAGAAAAGGGAGGTAATGACAGTGGCACGTAAAGTGCCCTCCGCCACACACCGTTGGGTGGCTTGCGGAGTATAAATGTAGATGTAGATGTAGACACTGGGAGCAGAGGCACGTCAGTGACGAGGGAGGACAGGCTGGTGGAAATTATCAAAAGTTTAGACTGCGTGACCTGTCTGGTCTCCTTCGTTTCCGCATTATGATTCTGTGGGGCACTGTGGTCAACAAAAATACTGTCGAGTACCGTCTCGGGAATGTTACTCAGGCAAGTAGCATCTTTTGTTACCTTTCCACGTTTCATTGTAACTGTAAATATAATAGACAATGAGATAGCACTTTTATATTAAAAATGTTTTTGTTATTACTTCATAAACACCCCCTTTCAACAAAGCACTGTAGATCATACACGATACGGACAACACAAACAGTAATAAGAGTATATTCAACAGACAAGATCATGGAATAATTTTCGCGTTTAATGTATGTAGCCTCGAACACTCAGAACAAATCCTTCCGGATATACACAACACTGAATATTTTTTAAAGTTTATTTGTTATTAGCTACTCACATACATACTGTGTAGGCATAATACTTTCATAGAATTTGCAACTGGGTCAAAGTAACATTCGACCATCCTCATAAATACATGTTATGGCACTCATCCTTAAATTTATCGTCAGAATGAAATTCTTACGGATATACAGTTATACTGATGGATATGAATTGATAGTTGACCAACTTGTTTGTATAAGAAGTATTTAATTCATTTCTTTCATTTATTTCAACGCCCACCTTTCCTTTCATTTCATGTTCTGTTATAAAACTGGCTGTGGTGTCGCACGCACTCCTGGTTGTATCTCCAGAAACTGAGATAGTGTAAGGCGACAGGCAGTAACCAAGTCTCGAGCGATCCTTTGAAAAACTGACTCTGCTCTTGCATTCAAAGAAAATGCAGTTTATCACAAACTGTTACGTCGTCACATTGACAGCAGGGCGTGACCAGTACGCCGATTTTATGTTAGTGGTCGGAGAAGGATCAATGAGTAACACACATTCTCGCAATGGCCGCAACTTGCCGCAACTACACCGACGCAACACCAAGGAGTTGTGTGACGTAAACGAAAGCTGGTAGGCATTTTTCTACATCTGAAAGATGATTTCTATTCCCGTTTCGCTCCAAAAGCACCGTTTTGAGGATACAAATCAGGTTTGTTTTAAATACACGCCGTAACGGTCGTGGGAGTTAGTTACCTTTGAGACAGGACGCGGTGAGTTGATGTTAGTGAAGAATCCCTTTAGGTTAATATAGACACACCTCAGCGACATTGAACGTTCTCTAGGGCTACGAGAAGCTGGATGTTCCTCCTGTGATGCTGCAGAAAGACTTGTCAGAAATGTGGCCACTGTTCCTGTTTGCTGGCAGAGGCGGTCACGAGAATGTACGGTACAAGACGGTCGGCCTCCGGAGGTACACTTGACACTACCGAGGAGGAAGACCGTCGTTATCGGCGTATGGCTCTGGCGCTCCGTAGTGCATCTGCAGCAGCAATTTGAGGAGCAGTTGGCATCACAGTGACACAACGAACTCTTACGAATCGGTTGCTTCAACGACAGCTCCGACCGGGCCCCCTGTAGCGTGCATTCCTGACCCCAACTCACCACTATTTGAGACTTCAGTGCTGTCAAGCAACAGCTCATTCGGGGCAAGCCGGAGGTCTGCTGTGTTTCCAGGTGAAAGCTGGATCTGCCTCGCTGCCAGTGATGGCCGTCTGTTGATTTAAAGGAGGCCAGTTGAGGTCCTGCAATCAACCTGTCTGCGTGCTACAAACACATGACCTATTCTGTGAGCTATGGTCTGGGGTGCGTTTTCGTACGACAGCAGAAACACTCCCGTTGTTGTCCCACGCACTCTGACAGCAAGTTTGTACGTCAGTCAGATGATGGCACCTGTTGTGTGCTACCGTTCATGAAGAGCATCCACGGGGTGTTTTCGAAAAGGGTAACGTTAGCCCGCATACCGCTCTTGCCAGTCAACATGCGCTACAGAACATCGACATGTTACCTTGACCTGTTCGATGACCAGATCTGTCTCCAGTCAAGTACATATGGAACATCATTCGACTACGACTCCAGCGTCATCCACAGACAGCATTAACCGCCCCTGTCGTGACGGACCAAATACAACTGGCATGGAACTCCGTCCCTGCAAACTGACATCCGGCACCTATACAACGAAATGCATTCACGATTGCATATTATGGCTGTTACACTGGTCATTAATCTTCCAGCATTTCACAACTGCAACGGTTTATCTCGCACTTACGTTAACCTGTGATCTTGCAATGTTAATCACATAAATACACTACCTAGACAAATGTATGGTAGAAATTTCATTACTCTACGTCAATTACCTTTTCAGTGTTGCGATTTCTTTTCCATCATTGTATTTTCCTGGATTTTCTCTAGTTTGCAGACCATGGCTAACTCGGTATCAAAGGCTGTAAACTTTCATAACTTTTACATCTTATATTTCGACTTTGGTCGCATTCCTGCTACATTCAACATTTATCAACTACAGCTATAAATCCGCACAGCTGTAGATCGATATGTATTAATTCATCTAGCACCCCGCCCTACAACCTGTTATATAAAGAATCGAAATCCCATGTAAGGAACATTTGTTTCATGGATGTCAATGTTTATAACTCATTGCCTCTTGAGCTTTGTGCCGTACATCAATATAATTCTGCAAGTGTATGCAGTGGTACATGCGAATATCTACAATTATAAGAGTAATCATAACTTAAAAAGTCAAGTCTCATGCTGATCCATAAACGGTAGAAGTGAGATAAACAATTGTCCTCTTGCCTTTCATTGTTTTGAGGGAAGGGGGGGTTAAGTGGTAAAAGTTTAAGATGGTGTCAGATTACATGTAAGGCTCTTGGAAGTCGCTAGGTGCTCTCATTCTCAAATGCTGGAGTAACATATTTTTAGTAACTTACGAGCTATGACTTACACTGCCCTAAGACATGGGCGCAGTTTCTAAGCTTAATACTTGACTTCAAGTTGAAACAATCTCCAGACCCACCAAGACGGTTAGGAACAGTTGACTTGGACATACCAACAAATCACTCGTAGCGGAATGTGTTTTTAAAGACAGTGAGCATGAAATAAATTTAAGTGACACGAGCGTGCTAGCCAGGACGTCGCATAGTTGTGCACATACATACGGGGAAGCTATAGAGATTCAGAAACACAAAAATAGTTTTAATAGAAAAGACGAAGTCTTAAAGTTAGACAAGATGTGGCGTTCGGCTTTGCACCAACTATGTGAAAATGATTACCTTCAATAGAAAATAATGACACTAGTCAGAGATAGATCTACAGCCTGTCCAACGTGACGTACTGTGGTGCCCTCTATGCGCTCTATATAAACGGGACCTCCATGGCCTGACAGCCAGTCGTTGACCCACCATGGAAGTTGTTGCCCGCAGTTGGTAACGAAATGTCAGGAAGAAGAAGCCTTACAAATCGACCATGATCTGTCAACCCGGAAGTTTTAACTAATGATTCATATATTTTACTTTGACTCCCTCGCACTGCGCATAGCGTGGTTAAGACAATGTATGATAGGCAAGGAGAGAACCTTAGGACACAGACATGTGAATAGCATTGACCTATATTATATAGGACGTCCAGCGAAGTAGTCTTTGATTTGAAAATTACGTATCTATAAGATCGAAAGACGAATGCAACAAACGATATGTTTATTGCGAAGGCTGTATGAATTTTATACAGAAGTTTCGAAACAATTCAAAAACTGGCTAACACTTAGCGCTGTACCCCGTGCAGATCGTACAGTATCAGCGCCATAATTAAACTCGTCATGTGCAAGCACTCTTTGCAGTCACATCGCAATCATTTCGAAACGTCTACCAATCGCAATACAGAGAGGGCGCAAACGAACAATGAAGTTCGCCATCACGTCCTCTAGGTGCGTCAACCAAAATGTATTCGGATGCCGCACGGATCACAAATTCAAGTGGTGTTGGGTTGTTCCGGTAGACACTGTCTTTCAATGTGCCCCACAAAAAGATCTCACAGGTATCCAGATCACGAGTTGAGGAGGCGGGGTGGTGTGGCAGTCCATCCCTGTACCAATAAATTTGCAGTAAATTCGCGCTTTGACTCTATTCCCGAAGTAGTCATCAAGAAAGCGAAACATTTATTCTGTGCGATGTGTCTGGCCTCCATCTTGCATGAACCACTCGGTGGCTTTTCGATAAAGCAAAGCAACAAACTGTTCCAAAACTGCCACGTAACGTTCTCCAGTGATCATTTCCCGCATGAAAAGAGAGTCAATAACGCATATACTGCATACCGCAACTCAAACAGTAACTCTGGGAGAATGTAGTGGTTTCGCTTCAGACAAATGGACGTGTTCAGAATCCCAAAATCATCAGTCATATTTATTCAGGACTCCATTCAAGTGGAAGTGTGCTTCATCTGTGAACCAGCTGTACCCAACACCAAATTCTTCATTGTCAATCACCATGAGAACCTGGTTTGCATAGACAGCCTTCTGTGGTACAGCATGTACAGGTATGGACTGGTGGCTCTGGATTTTGAATGGAAACGTGCGTGGGCTCTGTCTCAAACTATTCCTTGCTGCAATTCCTCAGACGGGTTTCCTTGCCTGAATAATTCCAGAAACTGTGGCGAGATTTTCAGGAGTAATTACGGTTTGCCTGGATCCAACATTCCCCGCTAGATCACAAGCCACGCAGTGCCGCCGGTCCATTGGGATGTCTCGACGAGTTTGCGAATGGTTTTCACGTCGGCTCCTTTTTGGAACATTAAATCGTGCCTGAAAACTGTACCTTGTTGCTGTAACTTACGGTATGCCAGCACCACATAAAAAACAAGTTGTTCAATGTCATACAAGATTTCGACTTCCCGCTTGGGTAGTCTAACCTCCTTTCACGTTTCTCCGGTGGAACTGATAGCCATGAGCTGCGGCGCACTATTTATAGGCAGTACGTATTGCGATTACAACGCCATCTCGTAGCAGCTTTTCTATTTCGAAATTTCTGTATAACTTCTGTGTAAAATTATTGCAAGTTTCATAATAAACATAATTTTCTTGGTGCTCGTCTATCGTATTAGGTTACGAAATACTTAATTTTCAATTCGGAGACTCCTTCGCTTGACACCAGTAACATCACAGATTAAGGGTCGACCTGCAACAGCAATCGCACAACTTGCGTACGGGCCGCTAGACGCCGCCGCGAGCGCTAAGAGTGCATTGCGATCGCAGGCGTGCGTGTTTCGTACGGGCCGCGAGGTGCCGCCACGAGCGCAACCGTATATAAGTGCCGACGGAGTTCGGCCAGCTCTCATTTTGTTGGCATCTCATTTTTGCCTATTCTCTTATTTGCTTAGTTGCTTAGCTCTTATTCGTTTATGGCTCATGTTATTGTGCTCTCTTTCAGCTATTCTGATTGTTTTGATTTACTCCCAATTGAGAAGTGCTCATTTTGCCATTTCACTTTTGCATATTTCTCATTTTGCTAATAATATGCTCCTTAGCTTTTTACAGTTGAATTAACGTAGTCTCATGTGTTGTTTGTTGATTTCAGTCTGTTCATATTTTCATGTTCTTTAAATACTGTAATAATTATCGGAAGAATTTCTTCCCTTAAACTTGTGTAAAGTATTCTCGATGTAGGATTTGTTCTATGACACAGGTGTAAGGTTTTGAATATAAATTATATACGAAACTGTGCTTTGAAAGGAATTTATTTTTTCAGTTTGTACTACATCAGACGACAATTTTGTGATATGAGGGAGAAATTTGAGGGGCGAACCCATGGAAATAGTCTTAAGTGATCCCCTCTAAAATTAAAAATTTGTGTGACACTGAAAGACGTGACACTGTAGGCACCAAAAAAAAATTTATATATAAAATTATACGTCACACACCCTGTATTTTTTAATGATAAATCACCCTACTCCTTGTGCTTACTCTTCGCACCTACGTCATTAGCTTGAAACAGGCCTTAGTTGTGCGTTCTCTTCTCCAGCGCTGAAAAGCCTAACAAAGGCCAGACTTGTATGTGTTTGACCGGACACGATTGCAAAAGACCGGACTTGCCCGGCTAAGCCCGGACACTTGGCTACCCTAGTGTGGCATACATACCACCACTATTTAAGACCTACTTCGTCCAGACTGGAAACAGATATGATGTAATTGCGGCAGTGCGTCACTTGTGACTATATTTACCGGTACCCCGTACTTGTACCTCTGACGAAAAGTAAATCAGAACCGCTAGTTTTGAGACGTCCTACGGCAGAGTTTTATTTTCTTGCCAGTAGACACGTTGTATTATCACCTTTAAAATGCGCAGAAAAGCGGTGAAACAATATTTTGAAAAGTGTAAATTTCAACACCCCCCACCCCTCCAAGGAAGGTCACAATACCGGTACATTTTTTTTCTTTTTTACAAATCAAACAGTGAATTGTGGTACATTAGCCACATATCGTACATAAAAATGTGTGTATAATCTACGTTCCAAGATTTACCTATCGTAAAGTAGCCAGCGACCACGTTTTTAAATGCCAACTCAGCGAATGCATGAATTAAGGTTTCTCTTGTTTTATTTTAACACAGCGTTTCCTCGGAATCGACTGAAACCGAACCAATTCCACTGTGCACCTGCCCACGTGCCGTGCAGCAGTGCAGCCAAGTGGCATTGCGGGTTGCCTGCCTGCTAGGAGTGTACGCCACGTTTCCCGGATGGAGGCGCCGCTTTAGAGGCTTTCAGAGAGATGAGCGCCTAGCGCTTACGCAGGCCGCGCAACACGGCGCCCGCGTCACATTCAGCCAGCGAGATCCGTTCCCTAGTCTGCTGTAACAATGGCACCGACTTCGGTGGGTTCCGACGACAACCTACATGGGACATAAGACGGCCGAGCGTTTCCAGTCAGTACATCAGTACGTGCTCGGCCACAAAGCAGTCTATCTCACAGTCCGAACGTAGAGGCTTCGGACGACAATCGACGAAATTCAATTCAGTTTGTTTTCTTCCGTAGAAATGGCCGATTTCCTCATACACAATATGTTGCCTGTGAAAAACTGACAAGTTTAGTTGAAGAGAGAAGGAGTTTGTGTGATCCTGAGGATGGAATATATCATTGTCGCGATATACATCCGAATCTATCGACTGAAACAGCAGCTTTATTGGAATCCATAGGTAGGCAAAATTTCCAGCGGAAAATTTAGGCGTAAATTACATGCTAAGAAAATAATTTGTTCAAGTGAGAAGGGTGGTGTATCTTATGTTTAAAGTTACCATAGAGGATCCTTCTTGGTTTGTGGTAAGTTGTCAGTAAGTATTGTTAGTGCTGGTATCAGAGACTGTAAGCCTAAATTACAGCCTCATAAAATTAATTGTTCAAGTAAGAATACTGGCTTATCTCTGTTTAAAGTTACTGTAATGGATCTGTTTCGGTTGTGATAGATGCAGGGTTTAGCTGGCTACGAATTTTTACTGCTGCTTACTGCTATTTCAACGTGATTAGGGTGTGTTATATGAAGTGATTCGCAAAATTAATGCAGTGCGTGTGCTTCCGCTTCTCAGTGCTTAGATGTTCAGGGAATCTTATTGTAAAAGTTATCCATGTCTCTCACACATATTCTGAATGACAGTCATTACAAGTTAACTGACACACGCATGATTTTTTCTGAATTTGTTAAAACTGTGAGAAACGTTCGAAATCTTCTCTGAGAAATTCATACCGTGGACACTCACTTTCGTGTTTATGTCCGATATGTGCACAAAATATGCATCAAAATACACACGAACAGTTATACGATTATCTAAAATACATATTCTAAATGAAACAGCAAGGTATAATGCAGTTTTAAAGCTGACATGCTGAAGTGCGTTAAATATGGCAATGAGTGTGTATAAATATGATGCGAACATAAACATTAGACTACCTTACAGATCAGTCTGTTACCACAATCTTCTGTTTTACATTACCCTCGTTATCTTTGTCAACTTACAAGTAAACTATCGCCCTCCAACATAAATTACACATCGGGCTACGCTAAAGATCAGTGTGTCACCACGCCACCATGACCTGGATTTCAGGTGGTTTAACACTCTCTAGCCGTCTTCTTTGTAGTACGCTGTCCATTGTGATTGCAGCTTGTATACCTTGCTTCCCTACAATGTTTCACACTCTATATGTAAGTTTGTTACGAAATGTCTGTGTGTCCTATATGTTCTTGTTCCATGAGACAGTCTGTTCTTGGTGCGTTTTGTGTATTTCTTCTTGCTATGTGATTATTACTGTTGCATACTGTAGCGGTTTTCTTTCGTATGTTTTGTGCCTGTTGTGTTTATTTTATATGTCTTACTTATACATATTTTTGGAAGCAACCTGTCTGATTATGTTCAGTTCGTACAAGTAAGTGTATTTATTCACTGTAACTCAATAGATTCTATACGAGGTTCAAATGGCTCTGAGCACTATGGGACTTAACTTCTGAGGTCATCAGTCCCCTAGAACTAAGAACTATTTAAACATAGTTAACCTAAGGACAGCACACACATCCATGCGCGAGGCAGGATTCGAACCTGCGTCCGTAGCGGTCGCGCGGTTCCAGATTGTAGCGGCTAGAACCGCTCGGCCACCCCCTATACGAGGTATTTGGCCTATTTGTCTGTTGGTCTAGTTAGATTTGTTGTGTGTTTGTATGATGGATGTTGTGCCTTCTTGTCTACTGAGAACTGGTACTGGTGGTCTGTAGTTCCAGTGTGATGTTTGTCTGCCAGGCTAAATGATTTCTTGCTGCAGCTCTAAAATAAATCACTGTTTTCCTTAGCACTTCCAGTTGATGAATTCTTGATTAATTTTATACATCAGTCTTGCTTTATTTTTATATTCCTTTTTGTTACCAATCTTCTGACTTGTTTGGGTAGCACTTGTAAGATACATCTTTAATTATTTGCTGGATTTACCGCAGTCTCTGTTTTCCTCTAAAACTTTTACACTCGGCACCTTCCTTTAGTATCATGCGAGTGATTCCACGGCGTTTTAACAGGTTTCCTATCACCGTCCCCTTCCCCTTCTCAGTGTTTTTCACATATTCCTTTCCTCTCCGAATCTACACAGAACCTCCTCATTCATTACCTTATAATTCCACCTAATTTTCATCATTCGTCTGTAGCACCACATCTCAAATTCTTCGATTATCTTCTGTTCCACTTCTTCCAGAGTCCGTGTTTCACTAAGTGCTCCAAATTTACATTCTCAGAAGTTTCTTCTTCACATTAAGACCTATGCTTGATTCCAGTAGATTTCTATTGGCCAGAAATACTCTTTTTGCCATTTCTAGTCTGTTTTTGACGTGCGCCTTGCTCCATCCATCATCGGTTATTTTGTTGCCTAGGTAGTAGATTTCCTTGATCTACTTTGTGACCATCAACCTCGATATTAATCTGCTACTTGTCATTACTTTCGTCTTTCTTCGATTTACTTTCAGTCAGTATTCTGTACAATAGACAATTCATTCCACCCAGCATATCCTGAAATTCTTCTTCACTTTCGCTCGGGGTAGCAATGTCATCAGCGAATCTTATCGCTGATACCCTTTCACCTTGACTCTTGATTCCACTACTGAACATATCTTTTACTTCCATTATTGCTTCTTCGATGCATAGATTGAACAGTAGGTGCGGAAGAATACATCCCTGTCTTACACCCATTTTAATCCGAGTACTTCGTTCTTTGTCTTCCAGTCTTCTTATTCCCTCTTGGCTCTTGTACATGTTGTTTAGTACCCGTCTCTCCCTGTAGATTAGGCTTATTTTCCTCAGAAATTTGAAAATCGTGCACCATTTTACATAGTGGAAAGCTTTTTCCAAGTCGACAAATCCTATGAACGTGTATTCATCTTTCTATAGTCGTGCTTCCATTATCAAACGCAACGTCAGAACTGCCTCTCTGGTGCCTTTACCTTTCCTAAAGCCAAACTGATCGTCTTTTAACACATCCTCAATTTTATTTTCCATTCTTCTGTGTACTATTTTTGTAAGCATCTTGGATGCATGAGCTGCCACGGTGATTGTGCGATAATTCTCGCACTTGTCAGCTCTTGCAGTATTCAGAATTGTGTGGATGATATTTTTTTCGAAAGTCGGATGGAACATCGCCAGGCTCACACATTCTACACCCCCACGTCAATAGTCGCTTTGTTGCCACTTACCCCAATGATTTCAGAAATTCTTATGGAACGTTATCTATCCCTTCTGTCTTCGAAAGCTCTTTCAAATATTGGCTCCGATACTGGACCCAAATCTCTTCGAAATCGACTTATGTTTCGTCATCTATCACATCAGACAAGTCTTCGCCCTCATAGAGGCCTTCATTGTACCCTTTCCACCTATCCACTCTCTCCTCTGCATTTAAGAGTAGAATTCCTGTTGCACTCTTAATGTTACCATCCCCCTTACCTTTAATTTCACTAAATATTGTTTTGACTTTTCTATATTCTGTGTCAGTCCTTCCGGTAATCATTTCTATTTCGATTTCTTACATTCTTCACGCTGCCATTTCTCCATTTTATGTTTAACCAAGAATATTTTGAACAGAGTGACGGCGTCGTATTGGTAGCCCCATAACTCCACTGGAGGCTAACCTTTTGCAGAGGATTTTCAGGAAAGAACACTTGAATCAAAGGTTCTTAAACCATTTCTTTTTGGAGCCACATTGATGATATTATTATAGTGTGGCCCCGCGAGAAAGATAATTTGATGGAGTTTTTACATAATTTTAACTCCATTCATGAGAACGTTCGATTTACTATGGAATTACAGAGAGGTGGTTGCGTATGTTTTGGTCAGACGGAAGAGTGACGGCTCTCTGGGACACACTGTTTGTCGTAAGATTACTCACACTGATTTGTACTTCCATTCCTCAAGCAGCCATCACTAATCCCAAACCATGAGTGTGTTTAAAACCCTTGTACACAAGGCCCATACAGTGTCGGATGTCGATAGTTCGTCCAGAGACCTTGCACATTTAAGGACACTGTTCAGAGACAACGGATACTCGACCTGGCAAATTAACAGGGCATTATCAGCTAAAACCAAGAACCGTGAAGTGGATGAAGAGGAGAACTCACCACCAAATTCCCTAGCTTTTCTTTCCTTCGTTGGAAATATTTCCTACAAAATAGCAAAAATCCTTAGTAATTTTGCCAGCCGGAGTGGCCGAGTGGTTCTAAGCGCTACAGTCTGGACCCGCGCGACCGCTGCGGTCGCAGGTTCGAATCCTGCCTCGGGCATCGATGTGTCTGATTTCCTTAGGTTGGTTAGGTTTAAGTAGTTCTAAGTTCTAGGGGACTGATGACCTTAGCAGTTAAGTCCCATAGTGCTCAGAGCCATTTCAACCTTAGTAATTTTAAGGTGAAAGTGACTTTCCGCCCACCATCTAAGATTTCGAACCTGCTGTGATCGGTGAGGTATACTTTGTCATTGCAGAATGCGGTAATTTACAAAATACCTTGCCGGTGTGGTATGACCTATACTGGACAAACTACACGCACAGTGGAACAACGTTGCACAGAACATAAACGTTGCATTCGCCTTTTGCAATCCAACAAGTCCTGCAATTGCGGAACATTGTATCTCCAACGGACAGAACATTAATTTTGGCTACAGAAACATCTTTCTGGTACTCCAGTATAAAAGAATTCTGTGAAATACGCGTCGCGGAAAATCTAATGACCCGTGACACCGGCTACCAGATGGATAATGCGTGGAATCCAATCATCTCCGAGATTTGCTCCAGACGAAGACGCGGCCATGACTGCGGCGAGCGGGAACGCCGAAGGCAGCTGATCCTTGCAGTTCCACCAGCGAGGGTGCTGCCGCCGGCGGGTGTGGTCCTTCTGTCACCGTGATTCTGAAGCACGCGAGACGATTCTCTCGGCGCGCTATATAAGGCGGAGGGGAGAATGTCAGACTCATCACGTCATACCTGCGTGACCGGACGTTCCACGTTCGTGCCGAAGACCTCTGGGGACGTGAGCAACGAAATGGCTGCCGAAATTAAATGCCACTAAAAGTAAGGCCGTTATAATAACGATATGTTGAGTGCCCATCGACCTTCAGCCGTTGCGAATCATGGGAGGCCCCTCCCCTGGTCTCGCACGGCTAAATATCTAGGGGTAACGCTTGATAGGCATCTCACCTGGAAACAGCACGTCAGTGATGTCTGGGGGAAAGCGAATGGTCGTTTGAAGGCGCTATATCCCCTAATAAACCCACAATCGACGCTTCCACACCGCTGTGGAATTACGCTATATCTGGCACTGTTCCGACCAGTGCTAGAATAAGCGTCTGCAGTGTGGAGGATTGCAGCGGATACTGACAAACGTCGGCACAGAGCTATGTGACTCGCCCTGCTAGACTACCCGACCAGGGCCTTCCTTGAGGAGACAGGGGACCTCGTGGTAAGGAATCGAATAAACAGACTGCCAGACGAATTTTTGAAGCGTCGCGGCAGTCTGACAATAGGCTCGTTTCAAGTCTGGGAAACCAGCAGCACCGACGACGCTATAACCGCTGGCGCAACCTGCTTCGGCAGTGAGTTAGGCGGTAACAGAAACGCGTCAACGGTCCTGACGCGAAGAGGAAACACAAGAACGTTAGGGTAAGAAAGGGCGCATGGAGAAAACTCAGGAACAGTTGGAAGATATCTTATCCTGCACAAACACAGGCAGAAAGGACTGTCGTTTAGGAAAAGAGCACGTGTTATCGTTAGTCTTCGATGATTCACTGGAACGTGACTGGCAAGCATCCAGTCGGAACATTGTGAAGCGAAGTTTACGACGACCGGCTGCGATCCGGAAATCTCTTCGAACATTATTTCATCTGGTTTAGAGTTAGGTGCTCTGCAGATCAGCACTCTAGAAGAGATATGCTGCAACAGGTATAAGCAGCCTCAATTGTTTCAACTTGGTATTAAAAAGTATAAATAAAAGTTCAATATGATTACGACTAGTCTGTTTTTCACTGAAATTCATTGTCTGAAGTTGGATTGATTCTCATTTTCCCCACTAATCATCTCTAGTACGTAACAGAATGTTACTCTCTTCATATGCATACACGTGTAGAATTTTTGTGGTTCTTGTTCTATTAATAGTAACTGAGGTAAGAACTTAAGGCTGTCACCACCTTCTTCTAGAAACTGATTTAGCTCATTAATACGCAGTAGGCGTCGTCTGTAGACACAGAAACGCCGACGCCTCCATTTCGCCAAGAAATGACGATGGAGACGGGGACGCAGTGCGGCCAAGCTGTCGGCCGATGTAATCGGGTGACTACTGGCGATGGCGTCTGGCAAATGCGGGCAGAACACTGCTTTGCACACAGCGCCCTCTTGTCTGGCGACCTCAATAAGCCTCCCACAGCATGCCGTGCTTCACAGAACCACGACCATGGCGACCTGCAGGAAACAAAGTGATTCTCTGTGCGTCAGTCCCGTTCTCCGTACTGGTCGCTCCGGTGTGATGAGGTCACCAGGATGCGCCTCCACGTGGGACACGGTCCACTAACGTTACCTACTCCGACGCGAAGGTCCCCAGTGTGTTAAACCTGTGGTCTACGGCTCACCATTAGCCACATTTTAATACACTGAATTTTGAATTTGGACCAAGGGGCAGCAGTTAATGTTATTGCAACTGTCATCAGGTTCAGGTAATGACCAGACGAGTGCTACACTTTTCAATTTTTTGCAGTGTGTAGTCTCAAACCTGAGGTCTCAAATAGGAATGGGTTTTATTCTCCGTGTGTGTGTGTGTGTGTGTGTGTGTGTGTGTGTGTGTGTGTGTGCGTGTGTGTGCGTGTGTATGTGTTTGTGTTTTTGTGTGTGTGTGTGTGTGTGTGTGTGTGTGTGTGTGTGTTTGTGTGCGTGTGTGTTTGTTTGTGTGTGTGTGTGTGTGTGTGTGTGTGTGTGTGTGTGTTTGAGTGAGAGAGTGGGAGAGAGAGAGGGAGAAAGAGAGAGAAAGGCTGCATAAAAGTAAATTTCAGATGATTTTTTTTTTAATTTCGGTATTCTACTTTTTTCCCTTCTTCTGTTTTAGTTAAACATTGCATAGCTCTCTCTTTTAAAGTCTCAGTAATCTCTGTTCCTCCCCTTTAATGTGGAGCCGTTAACCAGAAAATTGCGGCCAGAGCCCACATCTGCCTTTATATTTAGGTTTTGAAATCGCATTCTTCCAGTTTCACGGGATGACCCAGGCGGAATAATCATATTCAGGGATGGGACAGGAACGTCTTCATGGACGACTATTCGTACCCCTATCGTGCGCATCTTGTGAATGACTTCATTCAGGATAACGACATCGCTCTACTAGAGTGACCAGCGTGTTCTCCCGACATGACGCTATCGAACAGGCCTGGGATGGATTGAAAAGGGCTCTTTATGGACGACGTGATCCACCAACCAGCCTGAGGGACCGACGCCGAATCGTCGTTGAGGAGTGGGACATTCAGAAAAAACAGTGCCTTGATGAACTTGTGGACAGTATGCCACGTCGAATACAGGCATGTATCAGTGCAAGAGGAAGTGCCACTGGGTATTAGAGTTACTGGTATGTACAGCAGTCTGGACCACCACCTCTGAAGGTCACGTGTGGTGTCACCGCCAGACACCACACTTGCTAGGTGGTAGCCTTTAAATCGGCCGCGGTCCGGTAGTATACGTCGGGCCCGCGTGTCGCCACTGTCAGTGATAGCAGACTGAGCGCCACCACACGGCAGGTCTAGAGAGACGTCCTAGCACTCGCCCCAGTTGTAGAGCAGACTTTGCTAGCAATGCTACACTGACAAATACGCTCTCAACTGCCGAGACGATAGTTAGCATGGCCTTCAGCTACGTCATTTGCTACGACCTAGCAAGACGCCATTACCAGTTTATATTGAGCTTATTATTGATGTATCAACAAGAGCGATGTTCTCCAATTGTGGATTAAAGTTAAGTATTCCAAGATCTTCGTACTTTATTTGCAGTTATCAAGACATTGTCCTGTTCCAGACCTCACGCCAGTCTGCGTGAGCTTAAACGCGTGCCTTTCGGCTAACTCCGAGTGGCTTGGCTGTCTTGCCAAGTCACAACATCACGTTGTATGGTGATACAACATGCAATGTGTGGTTTTCATGAGCAATAAAAAGGGCGGAAATGATGTTTATGTTTATCTCTACACCAACTTTCTGTACAGGTTCCGTAACACCCAGAGCCCTGGGGATGGAAAACGTTTTTTTGATGTGTGTACGTATCTGTCTTAAGAGCTATGAGCCCTTATACATCTTCGACGCTGTGAAACACATCTCTTCCACTGCAAAATCTTTTCTTTCCATATTTTGAGCGATGGTAGTATGGATCAAAATGTTTCAATTGGCTCTATGGGACTAAACATCTGAGGTCATCAGTCCACTAGTACGTAGGAGTACTTAAACCTAACTAACCTAAGGACATCACAATTATCCATGCCCGAGGCAGGATTCGAACTTGCGACCGCTAGTCGCATGGCTCCAGACTGAAGCGCCTAGAACAGCTCGACCACATCGGTCGGCTAGTATGGATCAAAAAAACAAAAAACGTCAAGTAAACATGAGCTCTAAAGTGCACACCTTAAGGGCAATGAGCACTCGTTCGTCTTCGCTACCGTGCAACGTATCTCCTTCACCGAACAAGTGCTCGCAGCTCTCAAAGAAGCCATGTGTACTTGACACGTTTTCTTATTTCCGTTCATAACACCTATTTTCAAAATATGGAACATGTTATCCATTTTATAGCCTATACATACTACACTTTCGTTGTTCCCATCATATCCGTAAATACTAACCATTCCTCGTTGGATCTCCAGGATTTGATCTCCAGGATTTTTCTACTTATGATGATTGTGTAAGTAAATGATTAAATCATGGACTCCGTAAAATTCTTGTACCGTACGTAGTTTCCCCTTTAACTGCTCCCACGACGCCCCCCCCCCCCACACACACACTTTCGGAGCATCTATTCTTACTATTTTTTACTTCTCTTCTTTTTTTTTAGTGTCAAATTCCAGCCTCCCGTAATAACTAAATTTTCATCTCATATCTGAGAAATTTCTTAAATTTCATAAATTCCTTCCATCTGTTTATCGTATGCAGAATTAATACAGCTATATACTTGTACTGTTGGGTTTTGGATTCGGATTTATATTGCTACGATAGTCTGTTCGTTATGCTGTTCATAGAACCTTACTATTTTCTTATAAATTATTATCCCTGGCCTAGAATTACTCCTATCTGATGTTGTCTTCATTAACTCATTTGACTAGATTACCTTTCTTTCTTTCAAAGAGCCCGCCGGAGTCGCCGAGCGGCTCTAGTCGCTACAGTCTGGAACCGCGCGACCGCTACGGTCGCAGGTTCGAATCCTGCCTCGGGCATGGATGTGTGTGATGTCCTTACGTTAGTAAGGTTTAAGTAGTTCTAACTTCTAGGGGACTGATGACCACAGCAGTTAAGTCCCATAGTGCTCAGAGCCATTTGAAACATTCTTTTTTTTTTCTTTCAAAGAACTTCACTAATTACCACTACATCTAACTAAAACCTACACAATTCGACATTTTAAATGCTCTTACCGAGCTATCTCATTAAGGGATTTAACATTCCACACCGTGTCACAAAGAACACTAATTTCGTTTCTACTAATGACGACAAACTCCTGCGTAGTCCGAGGCGGGAGGCCCGAATGAGGGAATCTTTGAGCTCCCGAATGTTTTACCCAAGTTAATGCAATTACGATTAAGTTATACAGCAAAGTTGTAGATTATATGCTGAGTTAGGAGTATACAAATGAACAAGTGGTCTCCATTACTTTAAAAGCAGAATTTTTTGTTCAAATGGCTCTGAGCACTATGGGACTTAATTTCTGAGGTCATCAGTCCCCTAGAACTTAGAACTACTTAAACTTAACTAACCTAAGTACATCACACACATCCATGCCCGAGGCAGGATTCGAACCTGAAACCGCAGCGGTCGTGCGGTTACAGACTGTAGCGCCTAGAACCGCTCGGCCACCCTGAAATTTTTTGTATGACTCTGTAGTTGATACAGTAATTTCCGCTGGAAATAAAAGCTCCACAGCTGCACTTCTTTTGTTTCAGGGTCGCGGACCTTCTGTCGAGCAGTGATGAAGCGTTTCTAGCGTTTCTGATCATTAAATGAGTTCATTCTGCTTCCGATACTGAGTTAAAAGTGGCACTGGTGATCTATTACCTTTCTAGGGCGCGAACCCACTGCGCCCGTTTTATCACTTTGTTCTGTGTAGAATTTTGCAGCTTCTTACGACAATACTTCGCAGTATGTGCAAAACTAGTGGATGGACCGCAGTTTAACTCCTTAGTGACTGAATTTTGTTATGCGTCTCTCCCGCTCTTTTTTTTTTTTTTTTTTTTTTTTACGTGATTATCGCGTAGCAACTGTTTGTGCTCGGCGACAAAAATTCAGTTTCTCTGGAAAAATTTTTAAACACGATCCGAGCTGTGAATCACAGTGTCAGGCAGCCAGTGGCGGCAGAAGTCGCACATGGGGCTTTTGGCTGGAACTCGTCTGCAGCGAACACGCGGCGTCCATCGCTTATCGCAATAATGGCCGCGCACCGCAAATACGGAGGCCGGGCCCCGAATCGAAATGAAGTATCCTCCTGTGTATATGTGATTGTCCAAACAGCCGGACAAAAGATTTCATATTTGATGCACATTGTCGTGTTAAACAAGGCCGCAAACGAATGTATCGCTGTATAATGCCGTTTTCCATAATCACGTTTTCAATTAAGCGCCACCAAAGGCTTGTCGTTAGCGGCGGAACAAAACCCATTGGTGGCGATGACGCGCTTGTGCGTCCGTCCGTCCGTGCGCGTGCGCGCGTGTGTGTGTGTGTGTGTGTGTGTGTGTGTGTGTGCGGGGCAGCGAAATGCCGCTCTGCGCCAGCGCCGCGTGCGTCCGTGACGCCCCGGACCTGCTCGAAGCACGTCGTGTGTGTGTGCGTGTGTGTGTGTGTGGGTGGGTGGATGGGTGGGAGGGGGGGGGGGGAAGGGCGAGTGCTGACGCAACGCATTCTGCCGATGCGAGGGGCTGCACCAGCAGACTGCCAGTGTCTCCCACGCCACTACTTCTTACGGAAGTGAAAGCTTCTATTCTCCCGTCTGACAAACTTCCTAGTGTAATAAAATGACGCCAGAATTGAATCGCTGGTAGCCCAGACACAAGGACCAGAACAAGTCGAATAGAGGAAACAAAGCATGAAATCCTGTTGATAATGGCTCTGAGCACTATGGGACTTAACTTCAGTCTCTTAGAACTTAGAACTATTTAAACCTAACTAACCTAAGGACATCACACACATCCATGCCCGAGGTAGGATTCGAACCTGCGACCGTAACGGTCGCGCGGTTCCAGACTGTAGAGCCTAGAACCGCTCGGCCATCCCAGCCGGCTGAAATCGTGTAGTGTCATGCTTTTGTACAGTGCTAGGAGGGAACATCATGAACAGCACACCAAAAATCTCCACCAGTTGGCTGTGAACTTAGGATTCCAGGTTGCGTTTGGACGCCACTTTTTTATCTATTTCTTGAACATTTAGAAAACAGAGGATTCTATAGAAAATGTTTCCCAGCAAAAAACTATACTGCAGTAATTTTCCTATAAAAGTGTCCTATTCATTTCCTCTGTAGGACAAACATTACCTGCGTTGCAGGGAACGAAAAGAATCGCACAATATTAAAAGTAGTGTTTTAATAGTATAAAATTAACGTTTGCATTTATATGAAGTGAATTAAGAACAAAATTACATATGTGTGCCACGCCTAAGTGCAGTAGAGACGTATTAAGGGGTAAATTATATGCTGGGGGTATGACAGTGTAGAGAGGGCCGGGTTGGAGTGTATGTGGGGGAAAATACAGGGCGACATTTATTCAACTATACGAAATAAAATCCTCATAACTTCTGAAAGATTTTCTCTAGGACGTTCAAACTGCGCAGTTGGCCGCGGGGGATGATGGAAATTAATGTGCGCATGCGGTTTATTGCTGTCGGCCATTTGCACGTTAAAATGTCGTGCTACAGCGTGCCAGAGAGTATAGCCCATCAGCCATTAAGCCCCAGCGCCATGGAACAGCGATTGTGTTTAGCCAACACTGTTGTCCACAGAACTGACGAACAGGACTTCGTTGTGAAAATGGTTTGGTTCGGCGACGAATCCCTCTTTCATTTGAATGGGATCGTCAGTAAGCAAAATTGGCGCATTTGGGGGACTGAGAATCCGCATTTCGCGATCGAGAAGTCTCTTCACCCTCAACGGGTGACTGTGTGGTATGCAATGTCCAGTCACGGAATAATCGGTGCGACATTCCTTGATACCACAATAACTACCATGAAGGATTTAGAAGATGATTTCATCCCCATTATCCAAAGTGACTCTGATTTTGACAAGACGTGGTTCATGCAAGATGGAGATCGACCTCATCGAATGTCCTGGAGGAGCACTTTGGGTACCGCATTCTGGCTCTCGGGGTACCCAGAGACCACTGGCATGGGCCTCGCTTGGCCGCCATATCTTCGGATCTGAACACATATGACTCCTTTTTGTGGGGCTGTATTAAAGACCAGGTGTACAGCAATAACCAGTTAACCACTTCTGAGCTGAAAACTGCCATTCAAGAGGTCACCGACAGCATCGATGTGCCGACACTTCAGCGGGTCACGCAAAATTTCACTATTCGTCTGCGCCGCATGATCACCAATGACGGCAGGCATACCGAACATGTCGTAACCTAAATCCGAAGACCTGTAATGTCTTTCACATGCTGAATAAAAGTGGTCACGCCGTAGTTTGTAAGTAGTTTGCTTTCTTTCATATAGTTCAATAATTGTCGCCCTGATGGTCACCTGACTGCGGTCTGTGGTTGTGCACTTCCCTCCTTCATAAGTGTGCAGACTGAACAGCGGGCTGGTGATTCAGCACTCTGTCCAGATCACAGGCATACCTGGGGAGTGTTTATTTTCCATAAACTTCAATAACACTACGGGGAATACGGCTTTGAGTTACTGTTAATAGTAAAGCAAGAAACTCGAATGTACGGAATCCGCGTAAAGCTTTGCACACTGTTCTACACTGCTAGAGGGGAAACTAATTCTTAGTTAATCTTTACGGCTACTGTAGAGTTTTTCTTCGAAAGCACCTTGCCCCACCACGAGCGCTGCTCGCTTTCCATTTTGCGGACAGACTACACCTCCCTAGCACTTCCTGTCGAGTTATCTCACTTGAGTAGAAATATGAACTTCAGTGAGTTCCTCTTCGTATGCTGAAGTCCTTTTCAGTTGATTGAGCGAACGCTTATTTGCAGTTGTTAAAAGAGGTATTAAGTAAAAAAGTTCAAAACCTGGAGCTGTGAAGGCTCTTACACACTGAAGGGCTGCCCCAAACGTAACGTGTTTTCAATAAGTATTCGATAGTGTCGATTTCATTGTCTTCACTATCACTGGCTGGACTTCCAGAGCATGAGGTATCAAAAGCATCATTCCAGTCTCAGCTCTTCCAACATTTGAAGAGGGCCAGAGGCTTAAATTGTCTCCCTCTGCGATAGAAATAGGTCACTTAGGCGTTATGGAACTTCAGATCTTTCAAAGCAAGTCAAGAAATGCATAAGATTACTGTTGTAGACTTGAACTGGATCAGCCCTATTTCATCAGATATCTTGAAACCTACCTTGCACAATATATTGTGGACGCATGGACAGTGTTTCCACACAGTGCAGCTCACTGCACATGTGTCATCAGTTCCTGAATGGATGAGATTTGCGCACTCTACCAGTAACACAATACATGGTGAGAGAAATTCAGTAACTTTATGACACTCATTAATTCACTACCAACTGAACATAACACGACTGCATAGCTTTACAATACGCTGTGAACAACAGACAGCAACAAGATGACACATTTACCAACCAAACCCCTTTCCCACCAACACCACATCTCAGCCATACGTTAGAGGCAAGTATTGTACATATAAAACACTTAACAACTGCAAAAACTTACTCATTTAATAAACAGATAATAAATCCACTATATAAACACAAGCTCAATTAAGCTCTTTTCCTTCTGCTCACGTAAGAGGAAATGTTGAGAAGGTGTACTCAGTCTGTAAACTGAAAAGCGTATAGCACTTGTCCTGCGGGAAATTGCCTTTCCTGGAAGAACGCTATGGCTGCCGTACAGGGTAAGTAAGAATTAATTTCCCCTCTAGGAGTGTGTAGAGTGTGTGTAGAGTCTGTCCATATGCGTTTCTTGAGTTACTGTCGTTAGTGACTCACATCTCTATTACACGTAGTGTTAACGCATTTTGTGGGGAATACACACACTCCAGGGCATATCTGCGTATTGCTCCACCACTGTTCACAAGGCGCGCTGTGTAGTGTCGGTATAACTTTGCGAAACACCCTGTGGTTGCTTCTTGTAACATGGTTGGTTAGATAGCGTGGGGAATCACCTACTCTGTCCCCAACGGTCAGATTAATGACGTTGAGAACTAGATGACCACAACCAGGCGACCTGCCTTACATCACGCTTCTATCGCCCATTTCTCCCTCCATTCTGTTATAACCCCTAAATGAAATATATCTCTTAACAGTTAGACGTGGTACACACCTTTAGTATATGTTCTTAATCCACTTAATTCAACGATAAACGTTAACTGTACACCATTAAAAGTGTATTTTCAATCTTGTTCGATCCATTATAAATTATCAGTGCAAGTCTGCGACTGTGAAAACAGTGGGTTTGTTTATAAAACACTTTTTCTGCTACCAATCTTTCATTTATATTTTACACAACGCGTTTTGGGAAATGAGTCTCATTTTCAAGTGCCTTTCCCCCTGTGTAATACGCCGGTTTTTCGTAACGATTTTTATGTGTGGGATTCTGCTTTTTTATGTTGACTATACATGTTTCATAGCCTATTTGCGCAGGGTCTCGCGGAAGTTAAACATCACACACAGTTTGAAACGGGCAGTATCGAAAACAGGAAACTTAAATAAAGAAACAGTTTTTGCGTATTTATTATATAAACATAACGATATTAAAAAAATTGTATACACAGCTATGTGCTGTTTCGTTTTCTTCCTGGCAGTCGGTTTTAACTGGAAAATGGGAAAGTTGTGTGAATGGCTTACGAGGAGCGAGAAGGAAATGGACACAGAGAGAAGGGAGAAGAAGATCAGGATGTGTATCCAGTTGCCATACATATTTAGGAATTGCGAATCTTGCTGTGTTCGCTAGTGTTACATATGTGCAAGGGGCCTCTACCGAACTGAGATTTGTATGTAACCCACTCTGTTATAAAAGATTTGAATGTGTTCTACAAACAATTCCAACTTGTTCTTAGCCATGATGCACTTAATATTGCAGAGACATGAAATCAAAGAATTAGGGCAAAAGTGCCGCGCAGAAGCAAGATCCCTACCAAATTTGTTCACAGACAATACACTGCCTTCCACTGTGCATGTGAAAGGTGTTTTCGAAAAAATCGTTCAGCAGCTCCAGCATTATAACTTCTATTTCCCAAGAAAGGTCACAGATTAACTAATCTTATCCACTCCAGGATCTGTATCGTAAAGTTTTGGATAGCGAAACCTTTATCTGTTTGGGAGGTAGGGGTGTTAGCAAATTGTTGCTGGACAGTTTTTTGTTACTGATACAGGATTGGACGCCAGCTGCAGGTAATAGTATATGAAAGACTCGTCGTGTTCTCTACTTGCTCGATCCGTCATTGCCCTGCTTAGGACGCTTAAAAACTTTGATTTTCGTGAAAAAAAAACCCATCAGGTGCCCAAATGGACGCACACCTTCTTATAGTAAGACTTCTTTGAGTCTTCTTTCGCATTCCTGGCCAGAGTCGTCATATGCCTAATAAATATAAAGTTGGAACAAAAAATATCGGTTCGCAAAGCCCTGAGTGGAAACCTTCTCTTAGCTCTAGCGCGACATCATTCAGAAGTAGAACAGGGAATGCGACAGTGGCACCTAGAACTCGCTAACCTGGGAGCGTTATCGTAGGGTGCTGTGGGGACACCGTTCTTAAACTGACTATACCTGCCTTCTAAGTCGGTGTGGGGTTCTCCAGATTCGAAAATTTTGGTTATTGTTGTCTGGCACACGTGACAGTTTGTACGCTTGTAATTAAGCCTACCGTGACTTGTACAGCGACGCCGAGCGGCAACAAGAACGTTCTTGGAGATTTTCGAGAAAAAAGTGGTCGCTACGTGAGACGTCAGACTGGGGCATCTACAGCGATTTTGAAGATAAAATGGTGATAGGGCACCATCAGTGCTGCAGTGGAGAAGTGTGGAGCAGCATTAACTGATTAAACAAATCAGTACTGCTCTGGAGTGGCCACACGCGCCGGAACGAAGAGGGAGAACGGAACACCAGAGAAGGCGGTGCGGCGACGTCAGCCTGAAGCCCGCTGACAGGGACCGCGCGGCGACAGGAGCGAACTCTGCAAAAAGTTAAGGTTAGTGCCGCTCCTGCCAGCCTCGGCCGGACATTAGTGGACAGTATTCGCGGAGCGTAGCACGGCCCAGCAGAGTCCTACAAGAACAGTTAATAGAGATCTACAAACTGTGCAACAGGCTTGCTCGTTTGATCATTGTGAGTAACAAGGACTCGGATTTATCTTGCATGTCGCCCATCGCCCGAGACACCTTTGTACATTTAAGTATTGTCAATCTGCTTTATTGAAATAAAACTAGTAGCAGTATTTACTTGAGTTGTTGTATAGCATTCCGAGACCGCAACATCCCTTAGGCACCCTATACCAGACGAGTGGGCAAGACCTAACAAACTGGCGAAGAGTCTCATCCGAATTCCGTGCCTGAGGCCCAGGGCATTTCGTGTATATTGTGCTGGGTCCTTAATTATCTCTTGTCTTTACTTTGCAGGGGCTCTTATTTCTGTAAGTTTCTTGTCGTTTCGGCTAATCATTGTTTTCGGGTGGACATTAGAAAAAATTTCTTTGTGCTTATATTTGTCTGTTTGTTGCATATTTGTCTTCCAACATGCTCACCCCTTCCATCCCCCCCCCCCCCCCCCCCCCCCGGTCCCGCCCCCTTCTGAGGCGCCGCAGCCGGAAGAGTTAGATGCTACACAGCAAATCCAGATGTTTCAGTTTCAGACGCAGCAAATATCTACCCTGCTCAACACGGTGCAGCAGCTACTGGCCAACGCTGCACGCTCGACAGAACAACACCAACTTCTACAGCTGCTATGCCACCTTTTCGACAGGTTTGTGAACAAGAAGAGGAAGGGCTCCAGTGGCTGTCCCAGTACGAATCACATCTCGTCGCTCACAATGTACCAGGTACCGTGAAACTTCTCTATCTATTACCAAATGGCGGCCGGTGTGGCAGAGCGGTTCTAGGCGCTTCAGTCTAGAACCGCGCGACTGCTACGGTCGCGGGTTCGAATAATGCCTCGGGCATGGATGTATGATGTCCTTAGGTTAGTTAGGTTTAAATAGTTCTAAGCTATAGGGGACTGACGACTTCAGGTGTTAAGTCCCATAGTGCTCAGAGCCATTTGAACCATATTATAAAATGTTCAAATGTGTGTGAATCCATAAGGGGCCAAACTGCTAAGGCCATCGGTCGCTAGACTTACACACTACTTAAACTAACTTATACTAAGAACAACACACACACCCATGCCCCAGGGAGGACTCGAACCTCGGCAAGAGCGGCTGCGCAGTCCGAGACATGGCGCCTCAAACCGCGTGGCCATTCCGCGTGGCTATCTATTATCAACAGTAGGAAGTGCAGTGTTCAGACTTATCCAGAAGTTAAATCCTAGCGCCACTCCGAGCGAACTGTTGTACGACCAAGCTGTACAGTCCCTAACGAACTACACTCCTGGAAATTGAAATAAGAACACCGTGAATTCATTGTCCCAGGAAGTCCGCCCCAGTAGCTGAGTGGTCAGCGTGACGGATTGCCGTCCTCTGGGCCCGGGTTCGATTCCCGGCTGGGTCGGAGATTTTCTCCGCTCAGGGACTGGGTGTTGTGTTGTGTTCATCATCATTTCATCCCCATCCGGCGTGCAGGTCGCCCAATGTGGCGCCGAATGTAATAAGACCTGCGATATGGCGGCCGGACCTGCCCCGCGAGGGGCCTCCCGGCCAATGACGCCAAACGCTCATCATCATTGTCCCAGGAAGGGGAAACTTTATTGACACATTCCTGGGGTCAGATACATCACATGATCACACTGACAGAACCACAGGCACATAGACACAGGCAACAGAGCATGCACAATGTCGGCACTAGTACAGTGTATATCCACCTTTCGCAGCAATGCAGGCTGCTATTCTCCCATGGAGACGATCGTAGAGATGCTGGATGTAGTCCTGTGGAACGGCTTGCCATGCCATTTCCACCTGGCGCCTCAGTTGGACCAGCGTTCGTGCTGGACGTGCAGACCGCGTGAGACGACGCTTCATCCAGTCCCAAACATGCTCAATGGGGGACATATCCGGAGATTTTGCTGGCCAGGGTAGTTGACTTACACCTTCTAGAGCACGTTGGGTGGCACGGGATACATGCGGACGTGCATTGTCCTGTTGGAACAGCAAGTTCCCTTGCCGGTCTCGGAATGGTAGAACGATGGGCTCGATGACGGTTTGGATGTACCGTGCACTATTCAGTGTCCCCTCGACGATCACCAGTGGTGTACGGCCAGTGTAGGAGATCGCTCCCCACACCATGATGCCGGGTGTTGGCCCTGTGTGCCTCGGTCGTATGCAGTCCTGATTGTGGCGCTCACCTGCACGGCGCCAAACACGCATACGACCATCATTGGCACCAAGGCAGAAGCGACTCTCATCGCTGAAGACGACACGTCTCCATTCGTCCCTCCATTCACGCCTGTCGCGACACCACTGGAGGCGGGCTGCACGATGTTGGGGCGTGAGCGGAAGACGGCCTAACGGTGTGCGGGACCGTAGCCCAGCTTCATGGAGACGGTTGCGAATGGTCCTCGCCGATACCCCAGGAGCAACAGTGTCCCTAATTTGCTGGGAAGTGGCGGTGCGGTCCCCTACGGCACTGCGTAGGATCCTACGGTCTTGGCGTGCATCCGTGCGTCGCTGCGGTCCGGTCCCAGGTCGACGGGCACGTGCACCTTCCGCCGACCACTGGCGACAACATCGATGTACTGTGGAGACCTCACGCCCCACGTGTTGAGCAATTCGGCGGTACGTCCACCCGGCCTCCCGCATGCCCACTATACGCCCTCGCTCAAAGTCCGTCAACTGCACATACGGTTCACGTCCACGCTGTCGCGGCATGCTACCAGTGTTAAAGACTGCGATGGAGCTCCGTATGCCACGGCAAACTGGCTGACACTGACGGCGGCGGTGCACAAATGCTGCGCAGCTAGCGCCATTCGACGGCCAACACCACGGTTCCTGGTGTGCCGTGCGTGTGATCATTGCTTGTACAGCCCTATCGCAGTGTCCGGAGCAAGTATGGTGGGTCTGACACACCGGTGTCAATGTGTTCTTTTTTCCATTTCCGGGAGTGTATTATGACCAACAAGAGAATGTGGTAGGGCAGCTAGGTATCAGTTCTTTAATTTCAAGAAACGGTCATAACAATCAATCTCGAGTACATAAAAGATTTGCAGGGTATGGCAAGGAAATGCAAATTTAAATGTGCTTGTGGTGCCTTATATTCAAATGTTATGTTGCGATTGTGTACAATGTGCCTTATGTCAAACTCAGAGAACAGATTTTGAAACAGTCTGATCCATCATTTCAGCCGGTAGTGCAAATACTAGACCAGCACGATTTCGGTGCCTTGTCGGCTCATACATTTCAGCAGACAGTTGTTCGCCGGGTTGAGTACCTTCGTTGTGATCACCTCATTCCGCACCGGAGGCGTGCTCTGGACAAGCCGAGTAAATAACCTTCCACGCTGCGTACGTAGTTCGCTAAACAATAGGTTACACGGGCGAACAGAATGAAGTCTTGCCGCGCGGGAATAGCCGAGCGGTCTGGGCCGCTGCAGTCATGGACTGTGCGGCTGGTCCCGGCGGAGGTTCGAGTCCTCCCTCGGTCATGGGTGTATGTGTTTGTCCTTAGGATACTTTATGTTAAGTAGTGTAAGCTTAGGGACTGATGACCTTAGCAGTTAAGTCCGATAAGATTTCACACACAATGAAGTCTTGCCCTCGCTGTTATAAATTGCGCAAACGCCAAGACTGTCCCTCCCAACAAGCTCAGTGCTACAATTGGGGTAGGAAAAGACATGTGCAAGCCGTATGTTTGCAACGGAACAAGCATAAGAAATCTAGTCACAAGGCACCTGTCATTATTGCAGTATATTCCAAGGCTGCAACTAGCAAGCATGCAGTTTTGTCAGTGATACGTCAGTCAAACAAACATTTTGTTCCATTTACTTATTTGTGGGAAACGTGTGAAATTTCAATTGGACATGGATGCCTCTGTCACATTGCTCAATTGTCACACAAATGAACTGTTAGGCTACCCACGTCTGTCTAAAACTAGCACACAACTGACGGCTTGTAATGGACAAGATATTCCCGCTCTTGGAACATGTACTTTGCCTGCCATGTATCGCTCGCGGATGAGAACAGTGACTTTTACAGTGTTACAATCACGTGAGTGTGAAAATATATTTGGTCTTGATTCTTTTCACTTGTTTGCCTTTCACATTCAGGACAATGTGTTGTCAGTGTCTGCATATAATGCCAAAGAAAATGTAGCTAGCTTGCTAAAAGAATTCCCAGAACTCTTTTCTGAAGGTTTAGGCAAAGCTAATAATTTTGTTGCACATATTACTCTGAAAAATAATGCTCACCTGAAATTTTGCCGGCCAAGAACTGTTCCCATTGCATTACGGGACAAAGTCGCTGCTGAACTTCAAGAATTGAAAGATAACAGAGTTATTGCACCCCTGTCGGCTACTCAATGGGCAAGTCCACAGATTTTGCTTCCCCAACCTTCAGGTTGCATTCGCCTCTGTGTTAACCTTAAATCTTAAATCTACAGTCAACCCACGAACTGTAATTGATACTTATCCATTGCCACGCCCAGATTATCTCATGGACAAATTAGGTGCTGGACGCTACTTTTCAATGATTAGGGCGACGCGTATCTTCGAATTCCGCTCGGTGAAGAATCTGAAAACGTGTGTGTAGTAAACACTCAATTGGGATTGTTTAAATATTTGCGTTTGCTCTTTTGGCACTCATTCCGCAGCCGCCATTTACTAACGGTATTTGAAACAGCTGATTGCGCAATTACCAGACTGTTGAAACTATTTCGTCGACATTGTCGTAGCAGGCCGTGCACCTCAAGATCATATTGCAAATTTCCGTGCTTCATTTCGTATGTTAACTGATGCAGGAATAGAGTATAGACTGAACAAATAGAATTTCTTAAACCTGAGTTGCAGTATCTTGATCATTTCATAAACAGGCAAGGTATACATCCTCTTCAGTCGCATTTGTTAACCATACGAGACTTGCCAGTTCCTCTCACTATCACAGAATTTCAGTCAGTTTTGGGGAAAATGAACTATTATATTCGGTTCATACTGAATGCTGCACAAATCGCAGCTCCATTGCATCGCTTGCGTCAGAAGAATGTCCCATTTGTTTGGACAGATGAGTGACAAGTAGATTTCCAAAAATTTAAAAATGCGTTGCTCAGTGATCGATGCTTAATTCACTTTGATCCTGACAAACCAGTTGTATTGCAAGTAGACGCTTCTTCTTACGGAGTCGGTGCCGTGCTTTCGCACAGAATTGGTGATAAAGACACACCTATTGTTTTTGAATCAAAAGTGTTGTACAAAGCTCAGTGTAACTATTCACAGATTGAAAAAGAGGCATATGCTATTGTGTATAGTGTCACCAAATTCCACCACTATTTGTGTGGCAGAAAATTCTGCTTATCAACTGATCACAAGCCCTTTCTGTCGTTGTTTCATCCTTTGAAACCGGTTCCTCTACGAACCACCCAAAAATGGCAAAGATGGGCTTTGTTGTTGTCTCAATACCAGTACGAGACTGTGTACCGTCCGACAACTAAACATGGGAATGCGGAAGCACTTTCCCATCTTCCGGTCGGCGCTGATACAGAATTTGACGCTTCTGCTGCATCTTGTTGTCACATCGATGATCAGGGTTCTGAATTGCTTCAGTCTTTTTCGCTGGACTATAAGAAAATGGCACAGGCCACGGAATCTGATCCAGATTTGTATGTTTTGCTCAACTACATTCGCACACCTTCGTCTCACTCATTCACTAAAATAAGGAACTCTGTAGTGCATCGATACTTTGCACTTCGGCATAGCCTAGCTCCACAGAAAGGTGTAATTCTTGTTCAGAATGACAGTGAACGGCCACGTATGTTGATCTCCATAGCTTTGCAAAAGGAAGGGTTGCATTTAATTCACCAAGGACACTGGGGGATTGTACGTAGGAAACAGGTATCGCGCAGACGCTGTACTTGGCAGGGTATGGACGCCCAAATAAGACAAATGGCGTCACAGTGTCAGCATGTGCGGAAAATCAGTCCGCTCCGCCACAAAATTGTCTGCTTGGCCTAAACCGCAATCGTCATTGCAACGTGTGCACATAGACTTTGTGGGACCTTTTTGGAATACCCGTTGGTTAGTTGTGGTTGACTCATACAGCAAGTTTCCTTTTGCGGTGAAAATGAACTCGACAACGTCACGTAGCACAATTTAGATGTTGTCATCGATTTTTTGCCTAGAAGGTTTACCTGACGTAATAGTGTCAGGCAACAGACCGCAGCACACGCCAAACGAAATCGCAATATTCTGTGAATGCAGTGGCGTACATCATCTAATTAGTGCACCGTTCCATCCACAGTCAAACGGCGAAGCGGAACGTTTTGCCAGAATCTTAAAGCAGCAGATGGCCAAACTTCGCTCCTCACACAGCAGGGATCAAGCACTGCAGCTGTTTCTCGCCTACCATCGTTCGCACCCTCCAGATGGACCATCGCCAGCGGAATTGCTTAACGGCCGCCGCCATCGGACACACAACAACTGCTCCATCCTCCTCAGCATCCGGCGCCGAAGGAAGGCCACAAGTATCGCTCCGCGCCGCATGATATTGTCTTTTACAGGGTTTTTAGCGGCAGCAGACGGTGGGCGTCAGGCGGGATGGTCAGTTGACTTGGCGCTTGCTTGTATCTTCTTTCAGGTCCAGATGGCTTGCAGCGCCACCATCAAAGTCAAGTTCGCTATTGTCACGTACAAGTTGATCTTTCAGTCTCTCTTCCCCCACAATCACGGGTCCAGAGGACAGCGCGGCCACAGCAGCCGCCAGAGGGTGTCTTGGCGACACCGCGGTACGACTCCATGGAGACAGAGCCTTCGGCCCCTCCGCCTCCTTTCGTCCTACCGATGGAGCTGGGCTTGAACACACCGTAGCAGTCGCCGCCTTCTGGTCCGTGGCAGCAGGAGGTGGACGCGTACCCTTCTGGTCTTTTTCCAGAGGATGTTCGCGCCAGATCGTAGGCCGGATGGCGGGGTACGCCCGGAAGCTCCACGTCCCCTCAGCCCCAGCTTCCGGCCAGACGTTGGGCCCATACTCCTGCATCCCCCGCTGTGGTCGCTTTTGGGGGGATGAATTTTCTGGCGTAACCACAAGCACCGGAACGAAGAGGAAGAACGCAAGACCAGAGAAGGCGCTGTGGCGTCGTCAGCCAGTAGCCCGCTGACAGGGACCGCGCGGCCACAGGAGCGACCCCTGCAAAAAGTTAAGATAAGCGCCGCTACTGCCAGCCTCGGTCGGACATTAGTGGACAGGATTCGCCGAGCGTAGCACGGCCTAACAGAGTGCTACAAGAACAGCAGTGATCTAGAAACTATGTAACAGGCTTGTTAGTTTGAACACTGTGTGTAGTAAGGACGCGGATTTATGTTGCATGTCACCCATCGCTCGAGACACCTCTGTACAGTAAAGTACTGCCAATCTGCTTTATAGAAGTAAAACTGCTAATGTTACTTGCTGGAATTGTTGTATAGCATTCAGAGAACGCAGCATCCCCTAGGCACCCCATGCGAGACGAGCGGGCAAGACCCAACAAGTATAAGTGAATTCGAAAATGTGAATGTAAGGTGATCCTAAAGCACCTAATATTTTGTAACGTTAAAATATCAAGCGGTAAAGTATCGGTGCATATATTGCTTACCTGTCTATTAATTGGAGGCGGTTCCAACATAACCATCATCTCTGCCTTAACTATAAATATTGTGCTGACGGTCAATAATATTCACGTTGTAAGTTAACCAAGTTTAGGTGATTATAGCAGTTCTTGCGTGAAATCGGTTATACCAGCTATCATGTCACTACATTTGTTTCTTAGACTTCTCTCATTTCACTGGAGAATAGTAAATGGTAGGTTGGTTGCATTAGGTGTGTATTTGTAAAATGTTCTCGCACAAGTAGGATTGCTGGTGTTTCGCACTAAATTTATCTTATCTGAGAAAATACGATCACACGATATTTTCTATAAATGATTTTATGTATGATAGAGAAATTGGAACTGGCTAACCATTGGCTGGAACAATGGCCTTACTATCGAATCCAGGCAGTAGTTTCGTTGTAATGCTAGATAGAACTTGCCAGACAAATTTGGGGTTACGAAATAACTCTGCCCTAGTTTGCTTGCCAACACATGGTCCCTAGCATGCTCGCAAATGAGTGTTTTGGCAGGGCTGCTTTCGCTGAATTCGGAGGCACCGTTCGGCCCAGCTGCGCTTATTGCTGTGTGTCGGACGCTGGGCGGAAATGAGTTGTTCGGGTGCGGAAAGGAAGCTGCGAACTCGGAACATAAATGAACAGACTGCAGTCGAATGACCCGAAACGAGTTTTGCCGTTATTTAGGATATAGTGAACATGAGCAATCAGTGGTTAACTGTGTACCAGAGCAGAGTATACAAATAAACTCGTCGCGCTTTGTAACCGCGTAGGCTTCCGCTGTTTGTCTCACTTGACATAAGAGTTTTCAAAGATTTTCGCCACGTCATATTATAAAAAAAAACTATTACTGGAGAAACCAATGTTTCGGCGACCCTTACAGTGGCCTTCTTGAAGGTCCACCCAGGTACCAGTAGCACCAGTCTCACAAACCTTTGATATTAACTGCTGTACACTGCTGTATCATGTTCAGCTTCGTATTTGGCACATCTTGTTCGTCTCAGACACTATGCACATACGTGACTGAAAGGAAGACAATTATAACATTCTTTAATGGGAGGCACTCGAAGCTGAAATGCGTACCTCAGTCTGTAAACATAGACATATTCGGCGAGACTTTGAGACTTGAACAGTGACACAACGGGAAGGGACGACGGTACTTGATTCCAGTAGAGACGTGTATACGCGAAATCTGATTGATCTTTACAGCAGAAGAGAAACTGAGACTGTGACACTGTTAACATACCAGTGTACATCTACATGTACATCTACATGGATACTCTGCAAATCACATTTAAGTGCCTGGCAGAGGGTTCATCGAACCACCTTCACAATTATCTATTATTCCAATCTCTTTTAGCGCGTGGAAAGAATGAACACCTATATCTTTCCCTACGAGCTCTGATTTCCCTCATTTTATAATGGTGATCGTTCTTCCCTATGTAGGTCGGTGTCAACAAAACATTTTGGCATTCGGAGGGTAAAGTTTGTGATTCGAATTTCGTGAGAAGATTCTGTCGCAAGGAAAAACGCCTTTCTTTTAATGATTTCCAGCCCAAATCCTGTATCATTTCTGTGGCACTCTCTCCCATACTTCGCGATAATACAAAACGCTGCCTTCCTTTGAATTTTTTTGATGTATTCCGTCAGCCCTGTATGGTGAGGATCCCACACTGCGCAGAGTATTCTAAAAGAGGACGGACAAGCGTAGTGTAGGCAGTCTCCTTAGCAGGTCTGTTACATTTTCTAAGTGTCCTACCAATAAAACGCATTCTTTGGTTAGCCTTCCCCACAACATTTCCTATGTGTTCTTTCCAATTTACGTTGTTCGTAACTGCAATACCTAGGTAATCGAGATCTTTGTCAGTGATCCGCTGTTTGCTTTTACCATCGGTAAAGTAGCCAATAGATTAGTACCACTCGGAGAATCGTGCTAAACTCTGATTCTGTTCCCTACCACTCTCTTGATTTCTACAGATTTTCTTTCCATGCATCAGTCCCGTCCATCTCCTCATCGGAGTGACACTGGCGCAATACCTCAGCGTGTACGGTTACTGGACCGGCAAATGGCCTGGCAAACTCCTGCAATGTGGAAAAAAAACAAAAACTGAGTGATGTTTTCACACATGGAATTTAGTAAATTAATCTGATATGTGTCATGCAATATCCACAGAGAACTGATGGCGAAAAATAGCGAAGGCACAGATAGGTGGGACGAAAGAAAACGGTGGTGAGAATAAACGGTTGCCATGCGGAAGATGAGGTTCTCTTTCCAGGTACTGCCGGGGATTTTCCGTTGGTACACTGGTATGGTGTTCACTGAGCCTCGTGATGCAAGTTGTTGAGCTACGGGCTACTTGATTCAGAAACGGAGGGTCCCAGGTCCATAAAGTCGACAAAAGGGCCCTGAGAGTGGTGGGCTGGCCACACGGCCCTCCACGCCGCATCTGCAGGACGACACATGCCACAGGATGACGCGCCGACCGGTCGACATCCCTTGGACCTTCAGTCTGGACGAGGAGCTCCATTTATACATTAGATAAGTCAGATCTCGATGTCTCCCTGTATGGAGCTAAGTTTGCTACAGGAAATTTATCACCGACATTTGAGTAGGGGCAGTTGCGTAATACCGTAAAGAGGGTGAAAGGGGCGCTTGAGACACTTATGAAGTTTGTAAACGTATTACTGCCGATAGCTGATACGGATCCACTGTCGTAAACAGACGTGCAGTACGCCAGTTAATGTGCTTCGCGGGCCGCGTATATCAAAGGGCGCGTTTATTCCGCTCGTGGACATTGAGTGGATCTTGGTGTGATGCTACGAATTCTTCGACAATAGCTCGAAGAAACGTTCGGCGTCCTTTTATTATACCTAACTTGACAGATCGGCAGCGTTTGCGGCGACCGCAGACGTCGGTGCGACGTCGCCGCTTCGCCAGAGGCATCCGATTACACTCAGTAACTCTAGGCTGACAGGCAGGGGGCGTCCCGGTCACTCCAGATCATTCGTGATTCGGCGCAAGTCCAAGAGGTGGTGCTTCGTACACAGCCAGAGGTCGCCGCTGGCGGTGAGCCAGATCGCTGGTCGATCATCAGCGATCGGCTTGTTATCTTTGGCGCGTCTCCGGGCATGAGCATCTTTGCGTTTTCGGCTGGGGCGCGCGGGACGGCGAGAGGCAGTGGGTTTGGGCCGGTCGGTGAGACTGGCGGAGTTGTGGCTCGGGCGTAAGCACATGTGTGATGTCTGTTACGCTGGGGCTGTTTGCTAATCGTGAAACTCCTGCGACGGTTACTGGCTGCCTGGAAGGCATTTCATATAAACTGCACCTAGCCTCGCAGTGAGAGGGGAGTCCGGAGTTGGTGTTGGTCTAGATGTTTGTACAAATTGAGGTGCCTGTGTGTGAAGCACTGCATGGGCCTGTTGGTTGCTTCGTCCTTCTGGCAGCCACCGCAAGCGGATGTTCGGCCGGAATGTCTACAGTATTTTGGTGAGCATGGTGTGAACAAGTTCTCGTAGGATGTGCTCCCAGCCTCTTAGCCTGTGTTATTTGTGGGTGCCGACCCCTTGTCTGTTACTGCTTCCCGGTGTCCTGTAATATTTCACAGCAAAACTGTGTTCTTGTGGCATTCTGTGTTTCTGGCTCAGCCGCCGCCTAGACAGGGGAAAGATTTGTGCCCCAACTGAAAGGGGGGGGGGGTTCGATTAGACATCTTTTGGAATTCCTTAATGCTGTAATTTAGACATATAAAAATAATTGTTCTTTCAGAATAAGCGCATGTTTCTTTGGGACACTGCAGTTCAAACAGGAGTGGCGTAATGTTAATGAGTATTTGTTATTCGTCAAATGAAGTGTATTTAATGTCTTCCTGTTTTCTAGTGCACGCAGCTGTGTTATTGAACTCATTTTGAAATGTTCTGTCGGGTGAATGACTGCTCCCCACTTCAGTGTATTCTTTTGAGTAGTATTGTAAGGTTTTTTGGATATTTGTCAGTGGGGTGTATTGTGTCAATTTTGTTTTTCTCTTTCTTTTGAATTACGGTGAATTGTTTGTCTGGTTATTGGCGTAACTCGCACTTCACGCACTAAATCAGCTGACATTGAAATTGTTTTTTTATTCCTGTTTAATGTCAGGTAGATTCAAATGTAACTTCATTTATGTTATTTGAAATAAATGTTTTGGACTGACCTTAATGAATTATGTGCAATCGAACTAAGGGAGCCAGTCCTTCATTAGTGCTTAACAGTGGCACGTGGTTCGGGTTGTGAGTCCCGTGGTCGCGCCAGACGGCAACTCCCATGATGGAGCAAACTGTTAGCTCTCTATCCTCTTTACACTGAGGTGACAAATGTTATGGGATACAGATGCGCACACATGCATATGGTTGTAGTACCGTGTACACAAGACATAAAAGGGCAGTGCAGTGTCGGTGTTGTCAGTTGCACTCAGGCGATTCATGTGAAAAGGTTTCCGATGTGATTATGGCCGCACCACGGCAGTTAACAGACTTTGATAGCGGAATCGTACTTGGAGCTAGACGTATGGGACATTCCATTTCGCAAATGGTTGGCGAATTCAATATCCCGAGAGCCACAATGCCAAGAGTGTGTCGGGAATACCAAAGTTCAAGTATTACCTTTCACCAAGGGCACCACAGTGGCCGAGTGACTGACAGCCTTCACTTAACGACCGACAGCAACGGCGTTTTCCTAGAGTTGTCACCGCTAACATACAAGCAACACTGCGTGAAATAACGATAGAAATCAATGTGGGACATACAATGAAAGCGTCCGATACAATGAACGTGTCCCTTAGGACAGTGCGGCGAGATTGGGCGTTAATGGGCTGTGGCACCAGACCGACGCGACTGCCTTTGCTAACAGCACGGCATCACATGCAGCGCCTCTTCTGAGGTCGTGACTGCCTCAGATGGACCCTAGACGACTGGAAAGTCGTGGTCCGGTCACATGAGACCGGATTTCAATTTGTTGGATCTGACGGTAGGGTTCGAGTGTGTCGCACACCAGACGAAGCCATAGACTTAAGTTATCAACAAGGCACTGTGCACGCTGGCTGCGGCTCCATAATGGTGTAGACTATGTTTTCATGGAATGGACTGGGTCCTCTGGTCCAAATGAACCGACCATTGACTCAAAATGGTTATGTTTGGCAACTTGGAAACCATCTGCACTCATTTACGGATTTCAAGTTCCCAAGCAATACAACTGTGCGAGGTGCCGGGGATAGCAGTGTATTTAACACTAAATTCTTCTAGAATTTTCATATGTAAATGATGCTCTAAGCCCCCCCCCCTTATTCTAACTCCGACTTTTGCTATTGCACATGGGTTAAGAAGAAACGCGAACTGACTGTAATCGACCCTGCAAGTGGAGTAGAAAAGAGTTTGGCACCTGCAATAATGTAATTTGTCAGAAATTAATTAAATAAAGGAAAGTTTCATTAACGTAGTGAGAAATGAAAGGTTTGCTCTACTGATTAACAGAATGAAAATTCTGTCCAAAATAACAATTTGATTTATTATGACTAAACTCAAAATAATAAACAAAACACATCAAACATTTACAATACTTCAAATTGGATCAAATTGGATACTCAAATAAATGCTGTGTAGGTGAGAAGGTGAAGTTGTCCATAAACTAGATTGTGATATTTATGACGAAGTAGTATGTGGAGCCAATTCCTTGCAACTCCAATCTTAAGAGAAACACACAGCCAACCCAACATTAATTGCTGCTACAGTAGTGAGAACTCAGACAATGAACACCCAAGACAGAACAAAGTTAGAAAAAGACGAACAGGCGCGCTCTGCTGAGCTCTGATTGTCACCTAGGAAAATCCCTATCTGCCGGTGCTGCGGACATACATTACCAAACTGTTTTCTTAACTGCAAGGACACGATCTGGCGTTCCGGAGATGATCGCTGGTTGCTTCGACGTCCCGTCGTGGTGATGATAATGTCGCGAGTATAGCCCGAAACAAATTATCCTGGTCTGGTTGTTCCAGACTAAAGACTTCCTAGCGATACAAATGCGCCACTGAGGGAGACGAAGAAGGCTCCCCACACAATCACTGATGGTACAGTGATTGGTTTTAACAAGTGAAGTCACACAGTAACTACGATACAGTCAACTTTAGCCAAAACTGCTCAAGACAGACAACATTTGCCGCTTGTACGCAGAACGCTCAATTGCCAACTGTACTCGGAAAGTTACGTTGAAGTCGAAACTTCAGCAACTTTGTCAAACAGTTACAATTAAATAAAAGTATATTAGACAGCCAACGGAAGGCGGGCTGTCCAGAGCGGCGAGAGCTCAGTCTTGTAACCTACTCCGACCGAAAGGCGAGAGCCGACTACCGCAAGAGCACCCGTACAAACCGAACACAGAAAATTCCCGCCCCCACGACAGTGGTCGTCGTTAAACGTTTCAATCAGCAACTCGAAAACCGGCGGAAAATTCCACTCTAATGCCGAAGCACAACCATTCCACCAATGGAGATTCTTGGCGCCAATTTCTGCGCCGATTTTGCTACGTCACGGAGCTATGCCCTGAGCAAGCCAATCACAGTTACGATTTTGCAGAAAACGCGGGAATTTTCCCGCCAGGACTGCCTGGCAACACAAGTCATTCCCACGCCTCGATGGTAGCCCGCCAGAAAGTGTTTTCGCTAAGTTTCTGCGAAGTAACGGAATCTCTAGCCCCGCCACTCCCTCAGGCCCCTGCAGGAGCGTCTCCGCCGCTATTATGACAATGTCGGCGTCTGGAAAGCATTGACTCGACTCCCTCACACCCGTCGCCTTAACCCTTTCAAGATCAGCAGAGCCCACCTGTCACTCGACCACCCAGGTGACGAGAGATGCTGCGTGGGAAGTCTGCGTGTGAAGGAATAGCAAATTTTCACTGCATGCAATTAGGGAGGAAAATCGAATTTCTTAGAGTAAGATAGAAATATGTGAGGGGGTTTCTGCCACCTCTCAGCTGTTCCAGTACAACTAGAGTGAAGAGCAATCTCAACAATTCGGGCGAATAATTTGACCACCCAGATCACCTGACATTAATCCCATAGAACATTTACGGTTGTAATCGAAAGGTCAGTTTGTGTACAAAATCCTTCAGCGCCAAAACGTACGATATTATGACGGCTGCAGATGCAGCACGGCTCGGTATTTCTGCAGGGGACGTCCAACAACTTGAGTCCATGCTACGTCGAATCATTGCACTACACTGGACAAAAGGAGATCCGATACTATATTAGGAGGCATCCCATGACTTTTGGCTCCTCAGTAAGTCAGTGCACGCAGAAATCGAATGGAAGACACTGAGAAGTCGCACCAAAGATAAGGCCAATCTTGGAAGACTTCCTGACCCCAGTACCACGAATGTCAGTTACTAGAAGCAATAACTCAGAAGCGAGGACAGATCTCTGAGGCAAATCATTATAAATAAAACAGAAGTAGTTCAGTATTCATGTTGCCAGCTTTTACTGCCTGTAAATATTGGAAACAGTCAAATGTAAATTTTACACACGAATCTGTGTGTCATTGCGTTTGCAGTCTAACAAGCTACCTTATATGCTCCGCCTACTAGTGGATATCCAATGGCCGCCGATTCCGGATGTCTGTCTGACCGTATCTTCAGGTATTGGCCATCTATTGCCATTACCAATGTTGTGTATTTCAGCCGTAACGACAGATTTTCTTATTGGCACAACATGGAAATACGGATAAGTCTTCATCGCACAGTTCTTCATTAAGTGTTGCGCGCTACGAAATTTTATCATCAGAGAGAAATTTCGAAACGCGTAACGCTTAATACCCATTTGTGCGATCAAGACTTTTCCGTATGTCCGAGTTGTGCCAAATCTGAATGGTTGCCTGCCTCTAACACGGATCAAGTAACGGGGCTTTTCTTACTGCAGCCAGTGTCACGCCAAGTAGCTGAGTCGGTTACCTCAGGCTCCAGACCCGGTGATAAGTTGGCCGATCGTGACCTGCAGTGGGGCAGCACTAGGAGCCGCCGACATAGTTGTTTAATTTCATTAGGAAATTGCGCAGATTAATGGCAGGGGGACGAGGTGTGTAAGCTAATGTTCCGGATTTTCCTGAAGTCTTCCTTGTTCGCTCTTATAGCAGTAAATGAGAGTGCCTAACTTTAACTTAACATCTCTTATAATTCTTGAACAGTGCCGCGCTAAAATTATAAAATTTCCGCCAGTCTTACTTAAGTAATGTCGGCTCCGTATAAAGCTAAAATCTAAAATTACTGTCTGTTGTCGCGTTAAAAAAAGTGGAAACAAAATTTGGAACGTAAAATATATGTGGTATCGATAGCTACGATGCCACGGCGTAGGTGCAAGTTCATAGGTTGCCACTACGAGACCGACACCTACGACAGCGCCCTCTAGCAGGCACTGTCCAGATCTACGAGCTCCGCTCCAGATTCTACCCATTTGATTTCGAGGAGCAGACCTAGCAACATTGTTTTTACTTCATAGGGGGCAATTACAGACTTTGTTACTTCAATAATAGTTTGTCCTACTACTAGTGGCTATTAACGTTGATGTCTATTCAGTTGCACCTACGGGCTCTTCAGTGTAAAGGTACGTATGTCATTGACTAATATTCTCTATTAAATGTACTTTCACTTAAAACGCTGTACCGAGAATCTTACCTCACCTGCTCCTGCTCACTTCCTACATTCGGCCTACCCATTCAGTTTACAGGAGCACACCCAAGCGCCGCCTTCCAGGCGGGATACAAAAAAATATATATTGACAATACTGCAGAAGTGTTCGTTTTATTTGAGGGAATAATTTGAATAACTTCTCTTGTTTATCGAAGGAAGTGTCCGCCAAATTCAAGCTTGGGACTCTTATGGGAATAATCTACCTATTATTTTCTCTTTGCTTTTTTCCTATAATTATAAAAATTTTATTTCATTAATTTTCGGTAAAAGAGTTAGGTAGGGAGATGTACACGACAGAGCAACCGTTATTAACAGTGTTTTTACTTTCAGAGAGTAACTGTAAGCAATTGTTGTATTTCTGTGGGTTATATCCAGTGCCGAGGAGAGGGATGCATTCGTGTGTCGCACCTCAAAGGATACAAAATTTGTGTCTGTCTACCGTGTCTTCCTTCGTCGTCGTCGTTGTTGCCGTGAAGCACCGTTACACCAAGTGGAAAGGCGCGTCGATCTTAGAGCATGAGATATGGTAACCTTAAGTCACTGACAACACACAACGGTCACGGTAGCACCTGATTCCAGAATAGCTGCAGTAGTTAGGATCTACGAACTACGCCCTCTTGACCGGGTCCCCAAAACTAAACTCGTAACGAGATCCCTTCGAAGCAAATTGTCATAACGATCGTCTATAAAGGCTTCGTACAAAAATAAGAAATGTTACAGTTTATGGAATAATAACAGATACGACCAAACTGTCTTGTTTCTTCTGTTTTATTTAACGTAACTTTGTTCACAGTTTTATTTCGCGTTCACCACTCATTCACACTCTGATGTGGAGTATTTGCGAGTGCCTGAAACCTAACTCCCAAGTTCCATCGAAACCCTTTGATGAACAGTTTTGGTTGCTTGACACCAACAGTCAATGAAAATGATACAGTTTTTCTCCTTTTCATAAATTGGAGCCCGCTTTCAGCGATATAATAAAAAAAAAAAACGGTCTCAATACCGCGTTCCTCGTGAGATGCGTATAGATTTATCCCGGAATTGACAGCCCTGTAGGTGTACTCAATTTAATGACCACACTTCGCTATCCGCGATTTGATGTAGCTAAATGTCCTTTTGCTACTCTGATTGTATACCGTAGTTATTTAAAACTCGCCCCTATATTTTTTCACCACGCACAATTAGCACTTCTTTACTTATTTATTTCTAAGAGTAAACGAAAAAAATGACGCCGTATCATCGGCTTCGTCGATATAGAGCAAAACAACTCTATATGCCCAATTTTACCTCTTCTTATAGGATCGGCGACCTTACTCATTAATTTACTACATATTATTTCAAATAACACTAAACAGGTATCGCCGTTATATTTTAATTGTATTCAAAAGCATGTTATTATTATTATGACCGACCAAATCGTAACAAATCGCGCGGCGTGCGTTTTTAACGATAGCTTTACACTCGCCCAGCCTTTGTTCATGCAATATTATATATAAATAAACAGACAGGACCGAAAGATCGATCTCTCTACCGTAACCAATAGAGGCAAATACGCTATTCAAGTTCCGTTCCATCTATCTTGACTCGTATTGTTACATCTGAATAGTCATGAAATTATTTCATAAACTAAGAGTGACTGACGGGATGAAAAATTTTCTTTTAGGCGTATTCTCAACGAACGGGTACTCCGGCTATCGATAGGCATGCGACAGCATGCGAAACCTAATATCTTCCAAAACGCCGCACATAAAAATGGGATTTTACCAAGGCCCATACCTCCTGTCCCATTGGTGTCAGAAGGGTAGAATCAAGTGTTTCGGTAGCCCTTGGGATAGGGACCGCCTTCACACTCAACAAAAGGATAGTCTTACTGTAACTATCCTACAGTACAGGGTCAAAGTCCGAATATTACATATTTCTTCCAACTTCGGCAAATGGAGGAAATCGGCCGGTTCTTTTCGCATTGAGGGGCTTATCCAACTCTCACATAGTTCATATACGGTACCTGAGAAAGCCCGAAAACATGGTTTTTAGGTACGAAAACTGAGCTACGGGTTCCGAAGAAACCGATCTCAAATACCCTTGAAAATCATTCTGTTGTCATTACCGGTTTCTGCGATACAGCGCATCAAAGTTGTCTTATTAGTATACGTAAAGTACGCACATAATATCCGCTGTGAGGCGAAAACAGAGTTTATAAAGTGAAGCAGCACGGAGAAATATGCTGTAACGTTGTAAACTACGAAAATTATACTGACCCAGAAAATTCTTCTTCTATGAGTGACAAGCCTTGCTGCGCAGGGAGAAGAAGAGAACCGAAGGAAAAATCCTCTCTTGGAGCACAAAAAAGGCGAGTATAGGAAAAGAAATCCACTGCTGCACAGCTACACTATTGATGACAAACAGCTTGAGACAGCGCCTGCCGTAAAATATGTAGGTTCAAGTTTCTAAATCAATGATTCAAATGGCTCTGAGCACTATGGAACTTAACTTCTGAGGTCATCAGTCCCCGAGAACTTAGAACTACTTAAACCTAACTAACCTAAGGACATCACACACATCCATACCCGAGGCAGGATTCGAACCTATGACCTGAGCGAACGCGTGGTTCCAGACTGTAGCGCCTAGAACCACTCGGCCACTCCAGCCGGCTTCAAGTTTCTAGAGCGACCGTATTGGAATGACCATATAAAACCGATAGTGGGAAAAGCAGACACCAGACATATTCATCGGGAGAATTTTAAGGAAATGTAACTCAACCACGATGGCAGTGGCTCATGAGGCGCTTGATCGCCCGATTCTTGAGTGTTGTTCATCTATCTGGGTCTGATAGAGGAGATGGAGAAGATCCAACGGAGAGCGGCGCGTTTCCTCACAGGATGTTTAGCTGGAGAGAGAGCGTTACGGAGATGCTAAACATACTCGACTGGCAGACGCTACAAGAGAGGCGTTGTGCATCACGGATAGATATACTATAGAAATTTCGGACAGCACTTTTCAGGAGGAGTTGGACAACATATTACTTTTCCCACATACATCTCGCGTATTGACCACGAGCAGAAAATTCGAGAAATCAGAGCCAGTACAGAGGTTTACTGACAATCATTCTCCCACGCACTATTCGCGAGTGGAACAGGGTTGGAGGGATCAGATAGTGGTACCGGAAGTACCCTCCGCCACACACCATTCGATGGCTTGCGGAATATGATGTAGATGTAGCGTTTGTTAGGAGTCTCTGACTGGAAAGTGGGGTACCTGCTGCCTCATTCTACCCTCCTCATCATGTTTAAAAGTTTTCCCAAAAATTTTGGCATGCGAACATAGTTGCGCTTTTTTATGTTTAGAGAGAAGGAGGTAGTGGCAGAGGGAAAGAGACGAAAAAGTAAGGAATTTTGCAAGGTAGTACACATTGGCAACGGTATAGAAAGAGCGAAGAAGAGAATGACACTGTATGACAATGAGAGGGACAGTTGTAGTGGATCATGACCGACAACGACAAAATGGTGCTAGCAAACAGTGATGGATGCAGTGTCAGTGGGAGACGGATAAAGAGAAGGAGAAAGTGGAAGGTGTGTGAGAGCCAGTGATAATGAGTTGCAGTGTCTATGGCAATGACAACGAGAAAGAGAACTGTAGTGAAAATGAGAAGATACAGCAGCTGTGGCAAGGAATGAAAGTTGCAGTAAGTGAGAGAGAGCAACAGAGACAGTAGGAGGAGGCAGTATTAGTAGGGCTAAACGAAGGAGATTGTGGCTGTGAGAAAGAAGTCAGCGACAGTTAGATTGCCTCGAAGAGGTAATAACAATGAGCTGGGCTGACTGAGTGAGTGAGTATGGTCAAGAGGGAGTGGGTGGATATCAGTGGCTTACAGCGATGTACTAGTGGGTGTGACAGAGTTATAGTTAGGGGAGGTAGTGGGAGTGAAGGGTGAGCTGCATGTTAAAAAGAGTGCAAATATATTCGCATGCCAAAATTTTTGGGAAAATGTGATGAGGAAGGCAAAATGAGGCAGCTGCCAACCCACTTTTTAGGAAGAGGTTAAGGAAACATAAAGATAAATATATTACGATGGTGGAATAATGTGTTCATTAGACGTATGCTTTTCATACGTGCAGCTTTCGCTTCAGGTCATCAGTATCACACTCCTCCTATTTCCATTCCGCTACGTGTATGCTCGAGTAGGCTCACCCGTGAGCTCCCGTACTCGAGTCACGAGTTGATTCCCTGCCCCTCTCCGGAGCAACTACTAAGGTTCCGAGTAACGAACGAACTGGACGCGCGTTCCGATCGCCTTCACCAGGTAGACGGTGGAGCACACGGTGCTGGTAATTCAATGATGGTCAACACGTTTCACTTAACGATACGTCCTATTTCTTCACGCAGGTAGAGTACCACTGCAACTAGGTGGGATTCCTGGAGCAGCGTGGCGCCGCTTTGGAGGCGGCTCCCACCTTTAGAGGCGTGGCGGTCGTCGTACTGGAAGGTGACCGCGGCCACAACACGGAACACAGCCCTCTGAGTGCGCGCGCGCGCCCCAGGGCACCCGTTGGTGTGAATTCATTATCACAAGTCGCTGCACCCATTGCTGAGCACCACGAATCACAGCTTTCCATCCCTAACGGTAACCACTCTTCCTAAGAGCCTGCTGAAAAGATAGCTGGAGACCTTATCGATTTGGTATGTCAACCTGCTCGCTGGTCTCCTCCACGGTCCCGTGTCGTCGATCTTTCCTTGCATAATTATTTTCTCTACACTATGAACAACGGCTTGGAGAATATTTGGTTGACACCTGATGAAAGGCACTTACTGAGTTGCGCGGCAATGAACACATTATTTCTTCTTTCTGTCGATTTTATGAGCAGCACCAGCACCAAAGCTCAACTGCATCGGGCACTACTTGTGTCTGGCCTTAAACGTCCGTATCTCACATCCAGAAAAGAACACGATAAACACTAGTCTTTCAACGGGCCGGACCTTTGTACAGTTTGTCATCGCTCTGAATTTTCAGATGTTGCTGAACTTCTTCATAGCCGCTCGTCACAGCTTGACCCGTCCTCTTATCTTCCCAACTTCCAGTTTCGTGGAATGTTAACACACGATAGATGAAAGAACACTTGGCTTTCAGTTAGTTTAATCGTCCTGCGATTTGGACCCCATGTTCCTCGATTGGTTATAGTGAATTCTGACTTCCTAAGATTCCATTCCATAGAATAAGGACCATTACATTTGTTAGTAACTCAATAAGTTCATGTTTACTGCTGGCCGAATGTATAGTATCATCAGCAAATCATAGGCTGTTCATGGTTCTTATACCAATTCAGATGCTTATAGCCTTGTGGTATCGGCCGCTATCCGGCCGGCCACACCCCCGTCAGTTACGCCCCCGTGTTTCCTACAGCCGCCACCGCGTCACAAGGGCTTTTCCACGAATGATTACGGGGCTGCCAATGACATGCAAATAGGACTGGGTGTTGTGTTGTCCTCATCATCGTTTCATCCTTATCACCGGCGTGCGAGTCGTCCAATTTGGCGTCGAATGAAATAAGACTTGCACTTGGCGGCCGGACTTCTCCAAAAGGATGCCATTCGCTCATTCCATTTTTATCCTCTCTCCAGAGGTCCAGCGGCGGGTGTACTTGAGTTCAAACATTCAAGCAGTGACCCCCATTTCCTGTGTTTGCCGCTCGGGGTAGCCGCTCGAACTGAAGCGTCTTGCCACAGTTCGCGTGGCTGCCCCCGTAGCAGGTTCGAGTCCTCCCCCTGGCACGGGTGTCGCGTTGTCCTTAGCGTAAGTTAGTTTACGTTAGATTAAGTAGTGTGTAAGCTTATGGGACGGTGACTTCAGCAGTTAGATCCCAGAAGGTCTAAGATTGTACCTGTGGTCTAGGGGTAGCGTCTTCGAGTCATAATCAAAACGTCTTCTGTCCCGGGTTCGATCCCCGCCACTGCCTAAATTTTGATAAATAATCGGCATTGGCAGACGAAGACTTCCGGCATAAGAAGTCAGCCTCATTCTGCCAACGGCCTTGTCAAAGAGGGTGGAGGAGCGGATAGAGGTTCAGGGCACGCTCTTGTTCTAGGGGTGAGAAATTGCCCTAAAGGTTGAAGAATCAGCAATGATCAACGACATGAGAATGCAGAAGGGAATGGAAACCACTGCATTAAAGAGACGTAACGTGTATCTATAGGACATGTGGCCTGTAATTGAAGAAGTGTCATGATGATCTCTCCATTGGCAAAAGATTCCGAAATAGTCCAGCATTCGGATCTCCGGGAGGGGACTGCCAAGGGGGAGGTTACCGTGAGAAAAAGATTGAACAATCTACGAAGGGATAACGTTCTACGAGTCGGGGCGTGGAATGTCAGAAGCTTGAACGTGGTAGGGAAACTAGAAAATCTGAAAAGGGAAATGCAAAGGCTCAATCTAGATAGAGTAGGGGTCAGTGAAGTGGAAGGAAGACAAGGATTTCTGGTCAGATGAGTATCGGGTAATATCAACAGCAGCAGAATATGGTATAACAGGTGTAGGATTCGTTATGAATAGGAAGGTAGGGCAGAGGGTGTGTTACTGTGAACAGTTCAGTGACCAGGTTGTTCTAATCAGAATCGACAGCACACCAACACCGACAACGATAGTTCAGGTATACATGCCGACGTCGCAAGCTGAAGGTGAACAGATTGAGACAGTGTATGAGGATGTTGAAAGGGTAATGCAGTATGTAAAGGGGGACGAAAATCTAATAGTCATGGGCGACTGGAATGCAGTTGTAGGGGAAGGAGTAGAAGAAAAGGTTACAGGAGAATATGGGCTTGGGACAAGGATTGAAAGAGGAGAAAGACTAATTGGGTTCTGTAACAAGTTTCAGCTAGTAATAGCGAATACCCTGTTCAAGAATCACAAGAGGAGGAGGTATACTTGGAAAAGGCCGGGAGATACGGGAAGATTTCAATTAAATTACATCATGGTCAGACAGAGATTCCGAAATTAGATACTGGATTGTAAGGCGTACCCAGGAGCAGATATAGACTCAGATCACAATATAGTAGTGATGAAGAGTAGGCTGAAGTTCAAGACATTAGTCAGGAAGAATCAATACGCAAAGAAGTGGGATACGGAAGTACTAAGGAATGACGAGATACAATTGAAGTTCTCTAACGCTATAGATACAGCAGTAAGGAATAGCGCAGTAGGTAGTAGGCAGTACAATTGAAGAGGAATGGACATCTCTAAAAAGGGCCATCACAGAAGTTGGGAAGGAAAACATAGGTACAAAGAAGGTAGCTGCGAAGAAACCATCGGTAACAGAAGAAATACCTCAGTTGATTGATGAAAGGAGGAAGTACAAACATGTTCCGGGAAAATCAGGAAGACAGAAATACAAGTCGCTGAGGAATGAAATAAATAGGAAGTGCAGGGAAGCTAAGACGAAATGGCTGCAGGAAAAATGTGAAGACATCGAAAAAGATATGATTGTCGGAAGGACAGACTCAGCATACAGGAAAGTCAAAACAACCTTTGGTGACATTAAAAGCAACGGTGGTAACTTTAAGAGTGCAACAGGAATTCCACTGTTAAATGCAGAGGAGAGAGCAGATAGGTGGAAAGAATACATTGAAAGCCTCTATGAGGGTGAAGATATGTCTGATGTGATAAAAGAAGAAACAGGAGTCGATTTAGAAGAGATAGGGGATCCTGTATTAGAATCGGATTTTAAAAGAGCTTTGGAGGACTTACGGTCAAATAAGGCAGAAGGGATAGATAACATTCCATCAGAATTTCTAAAATCATTGGGAGAAGTGGCAACAAAACGACTATTCACGTTGGTGTGTAGAATATATGAGTCTGGCGATATACCATCTGACTTTCGGAAAAGCATCATCCACACAATTCCGAAGACGGCAAGAGCTGACAAGTGCGAGAATTATCGCACAATCAGCTTAACAGCTCATGCATCGAAGCTGCTTACAAGAATAATATACAGAAGAATGGAAAAGAAAATTGAGAATGCGCTAGGTGACGATCAGTTTGGCTTTAGGAAAAGTAAAGGGACGAGAAAAGCAATTCTGACGTTACGGCTAATAATGGAAGCAAGGCTAAAGAAAAATCAAGACACTTTCATAGGAGTTGTCGACCTGGAAAAAGCGTTCGACGATATAAAATTTTGCAAGCTGTTCGAGATTCTGAAACAAGTAGGGGTAAGCTATAGGGAGAGACGGGTCATATACAATATGTACAACAACCAAGAGGGAATAATAAGAGGGGACGATCAAGAACGAAGTGCTCGTATTAAGAAGGGTGTAAGACAAGGCTGTAGCCTTTCGTCCCTACTCTTCAATCTGATCGAGGAAGCAATGATGGAAATAAAAGAAAGGTTCAGGAGTGGAATTAAAATACAAGGTGAAAGGATATCAATGATACGATTCGCTGATGACATTGCTATCGTGAGTGAAAGTGAAGAAGAATTAAATGATCTGCTGAACGGAATGGACAGTCTAATGAGTACACAGTATGGTTTGAGAGTAAATCGGAGAAAGACGAAGGTAATGAGAAGTAGTAGAAATGAGAACAGCGAGACACTTAACATCAGGATTGATGGTCACGAAATCAATGAAGTTAAGGAATTCTGCTACCTAGGCAGTAAAATAACCAATGACGGACGGAGCAAGGAGGACATCAAAAGCAGACTCGTTATGGCAAAAAAGGCATTTCTGGCCAAGAGAAGTCTACTAATATCAAATACCAGCCTCAATTTGAGGAAGAAATTTCTGATGATGTACGTCTGGAGTACAGCATTGTATGGTAGTGAAACATGGACTGTGGGAAAACCGGAACAGAAGAGAATCGAAGCATTTGAGATGTGGTGCTATAGACGAATGTTGAAAATTAGGTGGACTGATAAGGTAAGGAATGAGGAGGTTCTACGCAGAATCGGAGAGGAAAGGAATATGTGGAAAACACTGATAAGGAGAAGGGGCAGGATGATAGGATATCTGCTAAGACATGAGGGAATGACTTCCATGGTACTAGAGGGAGCTGTAGAGGGCAAAAACTGTAGAGGAAGGCAGAGATTGGAATACGTCAAGCTAATAATTTAGGACGTAGGTTGTAAGTGCTACTCTGAGATGAAGAGGTTAGCACAGGAAAGGAATTCTTGGCGGGCCGCATCAAACCAGTCAGTAGATCAGTAGACTGATGACCAAAAAAAAAGTCTAAAGCGCTGCAGTCATGGACTGTGCCGCTGGTCCAGGCTGAGGTTCGAGTCCTCCCTCGGGCATGGGTGTGTGTGTTTGTCCTTAGGATAATGTAGGTTAAGTAGTGTGTAGGCTTAGGGACTGATGACCTTAGCCGTTATGTCCCATAAGATTTCACACACACACCACACACACACACACACACACACACACACACACACACACACACACACACAAATTTCCAAAATTTCCTGGGTTTCCCAGTTCAACAACATTTACAGACTTTCATAGTGGTCAGGGCTCCGCCTCTCCTGACTAGCGATCGTATTGAAGAGTGACAGACCTATAAATCCTTTCTATCTGTACCTCTTTATACATTCAAATCTAGTGTTAGCAACTGACACTGTAAATTCAGAAAGAAAGTTGTGTATTTGATACTAGATGTACAATAAATTAATATCTGAACTCTCTGTTCGTGAATCTCATCTGTTTCTCGCTCCTGTGTGCACTAAAGAACGACGCAGCATGCGAAGGACGACATAAGAAGTCTGACCAGCAGGAGATATCCTAATGACATATGTTGCACACTTGGCCGCATGGGTCGCAACCTTGTCTGACACCTTTTAATAGAATGAAGAAATCACACGTGGCAGCACTTGTCTTCACAACTGGGAGATCATTGTTGTAGATACTTCTGAGCAATTCCCTGAAGTGTCGTGGGACACAAAACTCTGCAAGAAACTGCTGCAACTTTTCCAGACAAGAATCTCAAAGGCTTTCCTTTCGTCACGGGATCAGATGAAAACGGGAACTCAGAACTCTCTTGATTTCTCAGTTATTTGTCGTATGCTGACGACCTGTCCCCGAGTTCATTTTTCTTCAGCAAAACCTGTTTGTTTTGTGGATATATGAGCCTGAATGTAGGGCTTCAAACGCACAGAAAAGAACAGGATGTTGTAATGTTGTAACAACGTGGATAATTCTTCTTAGTGTCGCCTACTATCCAAAGGAAGTGGATGTGACCTTTAAAATGAAATGCTGATTACTCGTAGTTTAGACGAGCCGACACGTACTTAGTTCACAATAAAAAACGTACGTTGAAAGGAGGGAATTTTAAGGTAGACAACGATTTATTTACAGGTGGGTGCGTGGAAGCGTTCATGAAAAACTGCGTTACTGACAATAACTTACCGTGTACTTGTAAATTTACAGCGATGACATGGAAACTACAGATAATGACGGGGCAGAATTCACAACTTTTTGCGAAAACTCTGTCTTGCGAAGAAATTACTTGGGTTTCTAAGGTTTCTTCTCTTACGGCTAGTCCGAATATCGATATCTACATACGAGTCCAGAGAACACTGTGGTCCGCTAGTCGTAGCAATCAGTAAAACTACATCTCTGGTCACAACGCTGTATTTCTTTGCACGGCGGACAGTACGAGTCGGTCTGACGATATTAGGGCGAGTAGTGAATGGTTGAAGAGGTCGACAGTGAGACATTTATTTTGAGACCATTCGCCTATTAAGGATAAGAAACTTACTCAAGCCAAATAATTAAAGGTTCAATCTGCCACTGCGCCAACGCCCGGTGTCGATGGTCACGTGCCATTTCAGTCCTAGTTGCCGATGTCTTGGTGTTGACATTGGCACACACATGGGAGGTCGCCTGCGGACGCCCATCATTAGGAGTGTTCGGTGCACTGTATGTTCAGAACCCACTTTACTCCGCCCAGCATCAAAGTCTGGTGTTATATCCGTAACAGCTCACCGCCTGTACTGTTTCACCTGTTTATCCAGGCTACGACGGCCGCCATTTACCACGACGTCCAGACATTGTAGCCAGCCGAAGAGGCCGTGCAGTTCTGGGCGCTACAGTCTGGAACCGAGCGACCGCTACGGGCGCAGGTTCGAAACCTGCCTCGGGCATGGATGTGTGTGATGTCCTTAGGTTGACCTCAGAAGTTAAGTCGCATAGTGCTCAGAGCCATTTGAACCATTTGAACCATCCAGACGCCGTTTCACCGCGTCTTTCGTCACCTTCTGGAGACACTAATCACAGCATTTCTCGAACGCCAGACGATTCGTGGAGTTGCCGAAACGGTCGTGCTGGGCCTCCGGACCATCAAATCAGCCCACGGAAAAACACAGATAGATCGGGTGCCTTCCCCATTCTACACACAGCCAGCACGCTCATTGATACTACATGCTCCGTGTGTGTGTCTGACTAGTAGTCATTCGTCGTCAGGTGACGCTGGTATCGCCTACTTGGGTTTATATTGATAGCAAGTCGGTGGTCATAATGCTCTGGCTGAGCAGTGTATTTCATAAACGTTAAATAATTTAGTGTGGGCGGAGCGATAGTGTTGTAAGACAGGAAGCGAAAACCGTGAATGGTGAAGGTCAAGTTCCGAATGTTGCGCCAGTGTATCTCATTAACCACTCCCCGTTACGTCGTGCAGCTCTCTCACTCGTCGGACGTGCAGACGTGACGACCTGCCGTGCGTCCGAGCGCTGGCGTCCACGTGCCGGCCCGCCCTCTCCCTGCAGCCAATCGCGGCCACTTGTCGCAATCAGGGACCCTGCTGTCTCACTCACAGCTGAAGCCGCCGGCGCCACGCACCTCTCTGTCGTCGAGGCCCGTACACGGCTCACCACTTGCGTGTGTCATTCCTACAGCCGCAGTACTATCAAGGAACCTCTTTAATGTATAGGGTGAGTCATCTAACATTACCGCTGGATATATTTCGTAAACCACATCAAATTCTGACGAACCGCTTCCACAGACCGAACGTGAGGAGAGGCCTAGTGTAATTGTTTCACACAAACCATACAAAAATGCACGGAAGTACGTTTTTTAACACAAACCTACGTTTTTTAAAAATGGAACCACGTTAGTTTTGTTAGCACATCTGAACATATAAACAAATACGTAATCAGTGCCGTTTGTTGCATTGTAAAATGTTAATTACACCCGGAGATATTGTAACCTAAAGTTGACGCTTGAAACCTCCGACGTTCAGTTGCGTGTTGTAACAAACACGGGCCACGGTCGGCGACCAGCGTCTGCAGGGACATGTTTACGATGACGGCCGTGTTTACGAGTGTGGCTGTAGTGCACTGTTGTGGTTTGGTCTAGCTTTTGCAGCGTCCGCACATAGCGCTTGCTGCTATTGTTATGCTGCATTCGTCTCCGCACGCGGACCGACTGTAGTACACCGTGTTACCAGACGTCTGTGATAGTGTAGTGTTGTAGGAACTGTGACTGTGGTGTCACCGCCAGACACCACACTTGCTAGGTGGTAGCTTAAATCGGCCGCGGTCCATTTAGTACATGTCGGACCCGCGTGTCGCCACTGTGTGATCGCAGACCGAGCGCCACCACAAGGCAGGTCTCGAGATACGGGATAGGACTCGCCCCAGTTGTACGACGACTTTGCTAGCGACTACACTGACGAAGCCTTTCTCTCATTTGCCGAGAGACAGTTAGAATAGCCTTCAGCTAAGTCCATGGCTACGACCTAGCAAGGCGCCATTAGCCTTACATACTTTGATAGTATCGTATGCAATGTCTTAACAAGAAGAACGATGTACACAACAAGGATAAATAAAAGATAAGTATTCGAGGAGCTGCATACTTTTCTTATGAGAATTCACTACTTGTCCTGTTCCAGAATTCACGCCCGTCTGCTTTAGATAGCTTCCATTTCGGCCTCCTCTATCTACAAGGTGTTGGCACATTTACCAACACATCAGTGACCATGGTGTATTCCAACTCTGAAAAGGCGGAGATGATACTCATCTATGGCGAGTGTCGACGAAATGCAGCTGAAGCCGGCAGGGTGTATGCAGAACGGTACCCGGACAGAGAGCATCCAACGTGCCGCACATTGCAAAACATCTACCGCCAACTGTATGCAACAGGTATGGTCGTAGCACGCAAACGGGTCCGTAACAGGCCCGTCACAGGAGAAGCTGGTGCAGTTGGTGTGTTAGCTGCTGTTGCCATGAACCCACACATGAGTACACGGGACATTGCGAGAGCCGGTGGACTGAGTCAAAGTAGTGTCATGCGCATACTGCATCGTCACCGCTTTAACCCGTTTCATGTGTCGCTACATCAACAATTACATGGTGATGACTTTAATCATCGAGCGCAATTCTATCAATGGGCATTAACAGAGAATGCGTGGCAGTTCTACCTGTTTACCGATGAAACGGGTTTCACAAACCACGGGGCAGTGAATCTACGGAACATGCATTACTGGTCCGTGGACAATCCTCGCTGGCTCAGACAGGTAGAGCGACTGCGACCGTGGACTGTAAATGTATGGTGCGGAATTATGGCGACCACCTCATTGGTTCTCGCTTCATTGCAGGGGCCCAAACAGCTGCGACATACATCGCGTTTCTACAGAATGATCTGTCAACGTTGCTCGAAAATGTCCCGCTGGAAACGCGTCGACGTATGTGGTATCAGCATGACGGTGCACCTGCACATTCCGCAATTAACACTAGGCTGACCCTTGACAGGATGTTCGACGGGCGTTTCATAGGACGTGGAGGACGCATAAATTGGCCAGCCCGTTCTCCTGATCTTACACCTCTGGACTTCTTTCAGTGGGGTACGTTAAAGGAGAATGTAGACCGTGATGTGCCTACAACCCCAGAGGATATGAAACAACGTATTGTGGCAGCCTGCGGCGACATTACTCCACATGTACTGCTGCGTGTACGACATTCATTACGCCAGAGATTGCAATTGTGTGCAGCAAATAATGGCCACCACATTGAACATCTATTGGCCTGACATGTGGGGACACACTCTATTCCACTCCGTAATTGAAAACGGAAACCACGTGTGTACGTGTACCTCACTCCTCATGGTAATGTATATGTGCGTCAGTGAAAAAGACCAATAAAAAGGTCTTAGCATGTGGTCGTAATGTGCTGTTCCAGTCCCATCTGTACCTAAGGTCCATCACCGTTCCCTTTGGATCCCTACGTAATTCGGTGCTCTCCGATACACACGATCGAACAGCGGAGGAGTGGTACTCAAGCGTCAACTTTAGGTTACAATATCTCCGGATGTAATTAACATTTTACAATGCAACAAACGGCACTGATTACGCATTTGTTTATATATTCAGATGTGCTAACAAAACTAACGGGGTTCCATTTTTTAAAAAAACTTAGGTTTGTGTTAAAAAACATACTTCCGTGCATTTTTTATGGTTTGTATTAACCAATTACACTAGCCCCTCTCCTCACGTTCGGTCTGTGGAATCGATTCGTCAGTATTTGATGTGGTTTACGAAATATATCCAGCGGTTATATTAGGTGACTCACCCTGTATGTATAAAACTCTTGAGGGCGATGTCTCGGATGGCCAATAACGTTTACGGCATTCGACGCTGCTCATATTATATTATCTACCATGAATCCACAGTATTGACTGCTATTGGCAACAGGTAGCGGGAATGAAGGTATCCAATGGTGAGCACAGCATGAGGCTAAGAAGGATAGCTGAACTGTTTAGTAGACGAGTAACTCACAACAGTCCTACAGTACTAGTAACAAAGAAATTGCACCGATAAACAAAGCAAACATTACATTATATCTACAAAAACTGTTACCGAAGTTAACATTTCGTCAGAAATGAGACCAAATAATTTCGCAGAGTGAAAAAGAAGTAGCAGATGAAATACCGGCGTTTTTGCAAGATGAGTCAATTTGATATGTTGTATCGTATAAGCTCGACTGTGCGGACAGTGTACCTGACGAATACAATGATGACGACAGGTGCTTTAACAAGTGAAAGTGGTACTGGAACAGGTGTCGAGCCATGGTTCACCTTCCTCATAGGACAGGGAGTCAAATTCCACCTCCACTGAACCGTAGTAAAGGACTGAACATAATTACGTACTTGGAAGATAATCCATAGCAAAAATAAAAAAAATAAAATAAATAAAATAAAAAATAAAATAAAATAAAATAAAAAATAAAACAATTTTGAACATATTTCAAATGAGACCGCAACAGCATGACCGTGTAGTGCAAAAGAAAAACTACAGATATTTAAGGAAGCACAAGGCGACCTCATTACGAAAACTATTGTTTGCTCGTTTCAAGGTTGCTCGACACAATTTTACATGATACGCATAAGAGTGACCTACTGCGTAATGCACACCAAACAGCGCGTGACAGATATTACAGACATTTCAAGGGAAACAAGATGGTTGCATAACTTCAGACAGTGCTGCTGAATTGGAAGAAGTAAGGTAACAAAATTTCAAACAAAGCGTCAACTTGAAGATCCACAGCAAACTACGGAGGCCCTAAATTTTATAGATGAGACAGACAAACTTCTCCCAGTCGTTCACCAAGGAATTGGTTTTCAACTCCAACTATTGGGATTTGAAATGGAAGTGCATATGAAAGGAATGCAGGAAAGCAGAGATACCAAAAGACTTGTATCGAGATCGTCTAACATGAATGCCTTAACGTATTCTTATATAATTATGCCGACTGTTAATCTGGATGATAAATGGGCTGGAAAGTTATTTATTGTTCTGCGAGAAGATGAAGGTGCTCTGCCCCCTTCGATTCTTTCTCGTCTGCGTGATCTTACAAGTTGTTGTTGTTGTGGTCTTCAGTCCTGAGACTGGTTTGATGCAGCTCTCCATGCTACTCTATCCTGTGCAAGCTTCTTCATCTCCCAGTACTTACTGCAACCTACATCCTTCTGAATCTGCTTAGTGTATTCATCTCTTGGTCTCCCTCTACGATTTTTACCCTCCACACTGCCCTCCAATGCTAAATTTGTGATTCCTTGATGCCTCAAAACATGTCCTACCAACCGATCCCTTCTTCTACTCAAGTTGTGCCACAAGCTTCTCTTCTCCCCAATCCTATTCAATACCTCCTCATTAGTTATGTGATCTACCCATCTAATGTTCAGCATTCTTCTGTAGCACCACATTTCGAAAGCTTCTATTCTCTTCTTGTCTAAACTATTTATCGTCCATGTTTCACTTCCATACATGGCTACACTCCATACAAACACTTTCAGAAACGACTTCCTGACACTTAAATCTATACTCGGTGTTAACAAATTTCTCTTCTTCAGAAACGCTTTCCTTCCCATTGCCAGTCTACATTATATATCCTCTCTACTTCGACCATCATCTGTTATTTTACTCCCTAAATAGCAAAACTCCTTTACTACTTTGAGTGTCTCATTTCCTAATCTAATTCCCTCAGCATCACCCGATTTAATTTGACTACATTCCATTATCCTCGTTTTGCTTTTGTTGATGTTCATCTTATATGCTCCTTTCAAGACACTGTCCATTCCGTTCAACAGCTCTTCCAAGTCCTTTGCTGTCTCTGACAGAATTACAATGTCATCGGCGAACCTCAAAGTTTTACTTCTTCTCCATGAATCTTAATACCAACTCCGAATTTTTCTTTTGTTTCCTTTACTGCCTTCTCAATATACAGATTGAATAACATCGGGGAGAGGCTACAACCCTGTCTCACCCCCTTCCCAACCACTGCTTCCCTTTCATGCCCCTCGACTCTTATAACTGCCATCTGGTTTCTGTACAAATTGTAAATAGCCTTTCGCTCCCTGTATTTTACCCCTGCCACCTTCAGAATCTGAAAGAGAGTATTCCAGTCAACATTGTCAAAAGCTTTCTCTAAGCCTACAAATGCTAGAAACGTAGGTTTGCCTTTTCTTAATCTTTCTTCTAAGATAAGTCGTAAGGTTAGTATTGCCTCACGTGTTCCAACATTTGTACGGAATCCAAACTGATCTTCCCCGAGGTCCGCTTCTACCAGTTTTTCCATTCGTCTGTAAAGAATTCGCGTTAGTATTTTGCAGCTGTGACTTATTAAACTGATAGTTCGGTAATTTTCACATCTGTCAACACCTGCTTTCTTTGGGATTGGAATTATTATATTCTTCCTGAAGTCTGAGGGTATTTCGCCTGTCTCATACATCTTGCTCACCGGATGGTAGAGTTTTGTCATGACTGGCTCTCCCAAGGCCATCAGTAGTTCTAATGGAATGTTGTCTACTCCCGGGGCCTTGTTTCGACTCAGGTCTTTCAGTGCTCTGTCAAACTCTTCACGCAGTATCTTATCTCCCATTTCGTCTTCATCTACATCCTCTTCCATTTCCATTGCCCTTGTATAGACCCTCTATATACGCCTTCCACCTTTCTGCCTTCCCTTCTTTGCTTAGAACTGGGTTGCCATCTGAGATCTTACAAGGGCAGTAGGAAATATCTACGTCATAGCAAGCAAGAGTGAAAAAATGGGCGCAAGAGAACTACAAATATGGTATGAGCACTGCATTTGTCCAACAACTGGCCAAAATAAATTGATTTTGTTCATTTTGAGGTCTGCGTATAAAAACCATTCTTCTTCAGAAGAGATTGTTCCTCCTGAAAAGTGTGTGACATTGCAGTGAGTACCACCTAGAATCAATAGACAAACTCAGCCTCTGTATGTTTGTTTTTTCCGTGCCTATAAAACATGTTATCACATCATCTGCAGCTAGGCCTTAAAGTATAGCCAGATTCATGATAAGCTCCACGACGGACTGTTTCGCATTCGGTTGCGTGCAGTCGCTTTCCGTAAGGTCTCATCAACCTTTTACAACAATGCGCATGTGTATGCATTCTTTTAAGACTTGATGCCTAACTGAAAGTATTGCACGTTTTGTAACTCCCAGGGAGTTCTACTTCTTTCTTGATGGTGGCAATCTTTGTGATCACTGTGACGCGCCATTTTTCATTCGGTATTCATTGTGTAAGTTAATGGTTTGTTCTGAACATTTGCTTAGTGTCGACGATGTCTATTTTGTGAACTGTAATACCTGCATCCCATAGAAGGTTAATCTCTGCACCTTCTGGAGACTCATTTTCTGTCAGCCTCCTGGTGCACATGGTGAGCAGCAGCTATTGTTTTACTGCCATAATTGGTAACACCACACTTTCAATAGAGCCTCACTAAAGAATGAATTTGCGACCTCGAAAGCAAGGGGTTCCCTGCAAGCCATCACCCGAAACACACAACTCAATTACTCACACTTTCCTACACAGGAACGAACAGGCAAGATGGTCAGCAGGAAACGCATCTCATTTACCTACTGCCACCGTGTTACAGAGCACGGCAAATGGAGCGTCTGAATGGGAATGTAGACGTCTAAAAAATGAGACTGACAACAATTGTGAAATGGTTAAGCTGGAATGTTTGCTGCCCAAATACAAAAGTATGCATGTCTACGGGAATAATAGATTCCGGCTGTAGGAAAATTAAAAAGAGCATTGGAACAAAGAGAAGCACCCGCATAAATATCGTTCTCACTGCAAGCCAGTACTCAGCAAAGAAGGAAAAGCTGAATACAAAGACACCGTTCCTCATAAGAGGTAGCTAATCAAATTTCATGCCTATAGAGTATCGTCTCAGTTGGGCGACTGGATTCGTGCTATCCTGTCAGAAAAGTCACATTTTGTAATAACTGACGGAAAGCAATCGAGTAAAACAAAGAAGTGTTTCAGGCCTTCTGCTCTTTCTGGTGTCAATAAGCGATTGAAGTCATCAAATGATCAAAACCAATTACAACATGACGTATAAAGGGTATCAGTATTGTGCGAAAAGGGACAATTGACTCTAAATAATGTAACATGCGAAGCCATCTACATGAGTATAGAAAGGAATCCGCTAAATTTCGGTTGCAAGACATATCACACAAATCTAAAGGCCGCCAATTCAACTAAATAAGTAGGGATTACAATTATGAATAACTGGAATTGGAACGATCACATAGATAACGTTATGAAAGCAAACCAAAATCTGCCTTTTGTTGGTAGAACACTTTGAAAATGCAACAGATCTATTAAAGGGAATGTTTCCGCTAAGCGCGTGCGCCCTCTCCTGGAGTGTTCCTGTGCGGTGTGGGATCCACATCAGATAGGATTGACGGAGAACATCGATAAAGTTGAAAGAAGGGCATCTCGTTTTGCATTATCGCGGAAGTAGAGCAGACAGAGAGACGGATGAGATACGGGAGTAGGGGTGGTCATCGTTAAAGCAAAGGCGCCTTTCGTTGCAACAGGATCTTCTCATGAAATTTCAATCACCAACTTTCTCCTCAGAGTGCGGAAATGTTTCGTTGGACCCCATCTACTTAGGAAGAAATTATCATCATAATAAAATAAGGAAAACTGAAGATCGCACGGCGCTGTTCGCGATTGGAACTGTAGAGAATGGAACTGTGGAGGAATAATATGACAGTGGTTGGATGACCATCCGCCAGGAACTTAATTGTGACTAGCAGAGTGATTATATACAGGGCTATTACAAATGATTGAAGCGATTTCATAAATTCACTGTAGCTCCATTCATTGACATATGGTCACGACACACTACAAATACGTAGAAAAACTCATAAGTTTTGTTCGGCTGAAGCCGCACTTCAGGTTTCTGCCGCCAGAGCGCTCGAGAGCGCAGTGAGACAAAATGGCGACAGGAGCGGAGAAAGCGTATGTCATGCTTGAAATTCACTCACATCAGTCAGTCTTAACAGTGCAACGATACTTCAGGACGAAGTTCAACAAAGATCCACCAACTACTAACTCCATTCGGCGATTGTATGCGCAGTTTAAAGCTTCTGGATGCCTCTGTAAGGGGAAATCAACGGGTCGGCCTGCAGTGAACGAAGAAACGGTTGAACGCGTGGGGGCAAGTTTCACGCGTAGCCCGCGGAAGTCGACGAATAAAGCAAGCAGGGAGCTAAACGTACCACAGCTGACGGTTTGGAAAATCTTACGGAAAAGGCTAAAGCAGAGGCCTTACCGTTTACAATTGCTACAAGCCCTGACACCCGATGACAAAGTCAAACGCTTTGAATTTTTGGCGCGGTTGCTACAGCTCATGGAAGAGGATGCCTTCAGCGCGAAACTTGTTTTCAGTGATGAAGCAACATTTTTTCTTAATGGTGAAGTGAACAGACACAATGTGCGAATCTGGGCGGTAGAGAATCCTCACGCATTCGTGCAGCAAATTCGCAATTCACCAAAAGCTAACGTGTTTTGTGCAATCTCACGGTTTAAAATTTACGGCCCCTTTTTCTTCTGCGAAAAAAACGTTACAGGATACGTATATCTGGACATGCTGGAAAATTGGCTCATGCCACAACTGGAGACCGACAGCGCCGACTTCATCTTTCAACAGGATGGTGCTCCACCGCACTTCCATCATGATGTTCGGCATTTCTTAAACAGGAGATTGGAAAACCGATGGATCGGTCGTGGTGGAGATCATGATCAGCAATTCTTGTCATGGCCTCCACGCTCTCCCGACTTAACCCCATGCGATTTCTTTCTGTGGGGTTATGTGAAAGTTTCAGTGTTTTAACCTCCTCTACCAAGAAACGTGCCAGAACTGCGAGCTCGCATCAACGATGCTTTCGAACTCATTGATGGGGACATGCTGCGCCGAGTGTGGGAGGAACTTGATAATCGGCTTGATGTCTACCGAATCACTAAAGAGGCACATATCGAACATTTGTGAATGCCTAAAAAAACTTTTTGAATTTTTGTATGTGTGTGCAAAGCATTGTGAAAATATCTCAAATAATAAAGTTATTGCAGAGCTGTGAAATCGCTTCAATCATTTGTAATAACCCTGTAGATGTAGATGGGCTACACAAGGGAAAAAACGTGATGGCAGCACCATAGGAAGGAAAGAGGAAATAATTTAAGTTGAAATAGGATATGTGATCCAGATCTTTCCCCGATAGAACAAGAGTGACACCAGCTCGACAGTCAACCCTCCCAGTGGCAGTATATACGGGATAGCCGGGTCCTGTTACAACAGCTGTGGGCCACATGGCTTCAGGGGAGGATGGCATTATCAGCACCCAACAAAGTTTAGTGGGGTCTACAGTTGGATGGGTAATAGTACCGTGCAATATGCTGATTTGTAAGGCTTCTCAGCGGAGTGTTTGCGTGCATCCAGGTCAGAGGAGATGCAACGTCACACTCCTACGTACGCCCATATTGGCAGGTTACTTGCACCTTCGGGTCGATTTTGTAATCACTCAAATAACATCTTGTACCCTCTCAACACGTAAAGTTTCATTTTGTTTCCTCGTCCGCTCCTTGGTGCTTCGCTCTTTTGTCAGGCAGTGTATTACAAAAATATTAAATATCGTTATGCATGCGACAGCGTGCGTACTTAATATCTTCCAAAATGACGCGCATAAAAACGTGATTTTCTGGTGCTTATCCTTGCATTCTATTGGTGATAAAAAGATAGAGTCAATTACTCTGGATAGTCCTTGGGTTAGGACCATCTGTATACACAAAACAAATGTCGTCTCAGTGCATCTATCCTAGAACACAGGATGAAGGTGTGAATACTACTCACTTCCTGCTGCTTAGGCAAATGGAGCCAATTGGTTGGCTCTTTTTGCATTTGATGTGCTCTACTGTGAGGTTGATGGTGATTATGGAGGCATCATCTGTTCATTGGCGGTACCTCGGAAAACACCACGTAAAGATAATCAAAATATCCACGGGTGTACTGCCGGTCTACGGTGTCCAACGGGCACAATGTTTCGGCGATCATACATGTCGCCGTCATCAGGTGAACTAACGCACTGCGCTCCTGTGAATGTGCCGGCACGGAGATCCGTGCGCTATGGCTGCTCAGGTGGAACTGTGTTCTGTCGCGGCGGCGGCCGATTTAAATACCCTCCGCCCGCGGCGCGCTCCCTCCGCTGTCCGTGCCCCGCGCCACGGTCGCGCGGTGGAACAAATTGCGACGGCGTCTGAGATGATGTCGGTGTGATGGCTCTGTCCGCCGGGGTCCTCACAACTATACGTTTGCTCGATTTACTCTTGATTAACCCAATCGCTGGTTCCCAAGCCTTGCTCAGATTATAGCCACAGTCACGGTTTATGAGGTCGTCATTGGTGCGAATTTCGATGGCCTCTCTAACAACGCTGCCCCAGTATCTCGACGTCTGTACCAGAATCCTCGTGCTTTCATACTCCATAGCGTGATTTTCCGACAAACAATGTTCAGCGACCGCCGACTTGCTCGGATACATCAGTCGAATGTGCCTCTGGTGTTCACGGCATCGATCCTCGACGGTACGCATCGTCTGACCAATATACGACTTGCCACATTGACACGGAATCTGGTACACGCCGGCCTTCCTCAAACCGAGGTCATCTTTGGCGCTCCCCACCAGTACAAGAGTTTTATTCGGAGGACAAAAGTCAGTTCCGACCCGGTGTTTCTTCAAAATGCGGGCGATTTTCCCCGAGAGTGCGCCTGTATATGGAATAAACGCAGTGCCTACCTCCTCCCACGTGATTTCATCCATCTCCACAGGTTGTGCTGTTGTGGTTGGGCGGAGAGCATGTTGAATCTGCCACTCTAAGTACCCATTTTTTCGAAATACAGTTCTCAGGTGTTCCAATTCCTGGGGTAGACTCTCTGCGTCAGAGATAGTGCGCGCCCTATGTACTAGAGTTTTAAGTACACCATTCCTCTGTGAAGGGCGGTGGCAAGTGTCTGCGTGCAAATACAGATCAGTGTGCGTTGTCTTCCGGTACACGCCATGACCTAAGGTGCCGTCAGCCCTACTACTACATTCTCCTCTCCCCGTCCGTGTCCCACTCTTGCTCTCTCTTACTGTTGATATCTCATTACTGGCATTTTGGCAGCACTTAACCTATTGTTTTGTTAAGTGGTTTCCATGTTACCCCCATTTCCTTAAACTGTTCACCGCCTTTGATACCAAATTAAGTAATTAGTTAAGTCCTCCCACCATTTTCTGGTACACTTTTCGAATTTCACATGCTTTTGAACACTATTTCTGGCGCATTTTTCTTTGTCACCCACTCGCATAAACTACTGCACTTTCGTTTTAGATAAAAATTATGCAAATTAACCTGGTGTTCTGCACTTAACCTGCTGTTCTGCTCCATATCACCCACTCGCGCACACCCTCCCCTTAACTACTGTACTCTTAACATAGTACTGATATAAAAAATTTATTTAAATCTTCACATTTGTGGGGTAGTTTTTTTCTAATTCACAACATCCTATTGGTCAGTGAAATAGGTGGAATATAGTTTAAACAAAAGATCCCTAGTAAAAGACTCATCCTGCCACCTGACACACAACGCTGATGGTGCCAAATACGCACACACCCCCAGGAGTTGGGGTGCACCATTGGCCACTGCAAAGTGATGATGCGGCCGTCAGCAGCTGAGCCATGCACAGGTGTCCATTCGGGTTCCGCAAGCATGAGTCTGTGGAGTCCCTTTCACGCTTGACACCTAAGAAATTCCTGACGAAATACATGTTCATCTTTTCACAGTGCTGCTGTGATACCTCTCTACCTGTGGATACTGATGTCACAGGTCACACTAGATTAACCTTATTCAATGCTTCTGAGAATAGCACTGTGTGCATTGTTCCTAGCGATCCTAACGAGACAGCTCATCCGTCACTGAATTAACCTGTCAAACTGCTGCTGCTGCTGGTTAACATATTGCGGTTTGTGAGATGATTATGCCTCTCTTTCTAAGACACAATGGTAGTACTCGCAGGAAAAATTTATGAGACATGTCCACCTTTGGCTAATTTTCTGTCAGTGTTGTTATGTATCGCCAGCAGTCAGTTATTGGCGAAGCTTTATACTTAGTAGTAGCGGATGTGTGATAGGTTCGCTTAATTGTGTGCATATCACACAGAATCTATACTTTAAGGAAGTAGTTTTTTTTTTTCGTTTTACAGTTTGTTACCTTAATTTATCGTACAGAAACCTCCAGCAAGGATGTATTTCATGTGGCGGAAATATATTTCTTACACTGGAATACTAACAGTGCTCATTCCAGATGACTGACAGGTTGGAAACTGAAGCGATCTACCATACAGCCCGTTTTAAGTGCAGAACCTTCCAGACTTATGAGTGTATGAGTTTAAGTTCTCTCTTACCAACACCCTCCTGGCACTGATCCCACACACTAGAACAATACTCTAAAATTGATAGCATAGTTGATTTATGTAAAATGCTTTGAACTCGATCCATCTGGAGCTACATCATGCGCAAAAACCACCCATTTCTTCTTCCCCTTAACCACCTGCTGTTACATCACAACACTTTCAAATCTACTACTATACACCAATAAAGGGTGCAAACCTCCTTGACATGGGCACGCCTGGAGAAATTTTGTGCACTTGGATGGGCGAGGGTCATCAATCTCCATTCATTCCCGAGATGTGGAATGTAGTGGTCTACTTCTGGTCAGATGCAGATTAAATCGGTAGTGGTGCTGCAGAGGAGGTTGGTCAAAGACAGTGCGACAGAGTCTTTCAGTCTCTAATTTTATCCTAAGACTGCGAGAATGCTCTGTGACACCCATCTGCATAGAGATAGATCGTAAATTGTGCAATATACTCAAGGCGCCAGAAACATGTAGGGTGTTGTCTGGTTTACTTTTTATGATGTATATGTTCGAGAATTAACCATGAATGGATGTTCTTCACAGTCATCTATCTACATTTGCAATGATACTCGCAAAGTAGAGAAGGGGCCATTTAGCTATGACATTAAAATGAAATTGGGTAACATGCTGTTGCACCACTGGTCAGTGTTGATGCTTATTATTACGGTACATGGATTGTGTCTTTTCGACCCCATCCATTGACTGGTACACTGTTGGTTACCACATAATGATTGACTTTCATCTCTTGTTTGAGATAGAGAAAGTGTTTTGGTGGAAGGGCAACACCTTCTGGGGCTTGGCTAGCACCGACACAGTGATCGCGTAAATGATTGCAATATGAGGAATCAGTTGGGACACAGAGCCGTCAGCTACTCTGTCACTGTGACAGTTGAGTTTAAATGTAGCGGTCGTCAGTCACCTTTGGACAGCAGTTTGGAAGCTTTCCACAATGCAGGCAAACTTTTCCAGTTCCCTTATGTTGTAATTGTCTTTTATTTAAAATCATCCAGTGTGTGTGGTGTGGTTTGGCAGCAGCAGTAACAACATGATTTATACCATGCAAAGTCTAGTTCCCTGTGAGAATCTATGAATCAGAACGTGTTAATATCCATTTAGAACCTGACACGGCCCCTGAAGTCGTGGCGGAGAAACAGAATTATGGTAGTGTACAAAACGTGTTACAGCAGAAAAAGCAATGTTTCAAACAACGACACAGGATGGCAGGGGTCGTCTCTTGTGACTTATTGTATAGTTTGTGGGATATGGTCATCCTCCTACAGTGCAGGCGATGCAGCTTTACACTTCTCTGTGCAATATATCAATACCTGTTTAATTAATAGGACTGTCACATGTGCTCGATGCCGGCATGCAGGCGGTATTTGATTTCGACATATGCAGTACAAATCTAGTGGAGTTCTCTATCAGATGAAGTTAGTGTAGCTTTTATAGTTCGTAATTTTTCTCGGTTGGATGGTACAGAATAACGATGATAGCATTTGGGGTGATAGATGTGAATGGGACCTGAGGAATGTGGACCTGCTCGAAACTAAAGTATTTGTATGAAGTTTGGAGACGCACCACAATGCAGTAACAAAATCCTCGTCCTTCTCCCAGTTCTCGTACTGTCTTTTAAACTACGTCATGTTGCAGGAGCAGGCTTCATTCGGCAGAGACCTTACACATCATACGTAGCTGGCAGAGCTACACCAACATGTTCCCATTTCCATCGAATGGTCAAAACACAGTCTTGTCATACTAACTCAGCTTAGCCTGTTTCTACTCAGATTGCAGAAGGTGGTAGATATAGTTTTCTCTGACTTCTACTCAGTTGCGACTTAAACTGGAACGATCACATGTGCAGAGCTGCAGGGATGGTAGGGCAGAGTCTTTGGGGCAGTTGCAAGATGCATAGGGACTAGCTAAAGCCACATTGGAATTTTACTGTAGCAAACAAGTTCGAGAAAGGTGACTCGTTTTGACATATGGGAGTGCCATATGAATCACTAGCGGCTGTAATCATTAAAGGAATTCTCCATGGGATCCAATGCAGGTATGTGGTTGAATGCAAAGACTTGATTCCTTATCCCAAACAGCATTTCTAGTGGACAGTGTAACACTAGAAATCTGAGAAGCCTGTGTGCTTTTCGTACAACGTCAATCAGCGCACCATCTACTGTTTGTGATCCTTCTCAATAAACCTTTGCCTATAAACTAGTGGGCATATCGCAGAACCTCTGACATGGCATCGAGACAGAATACGTTACAAATACTGGAGAAATATCTAGCGGCGGCATGAAGGCATTGGAAATATCTGTTTCATACCACGTGCCCTAGCTGAATCACTTTCAAAATTCAGCGACTTTATCATGAGGTTGCATCATGGGTTATGGGTAACCGCACTGCTGGTCTGATAATATACACTCCTACGATCGCCATCGATATTCAGTGTCGCGGTCTTTGTCTGGAAAAATCAATTCATTCAGAGGTAATGCCATACATCGATTTATAAAGCCAGTATAGCTTTTACATGAATATTCATGTGTACCCGTACAACCAAGACCGATTGCGATAGTAATATGGTCGTTGCCATCGTGTTCTTTTTTTTTAACATATTGCGGTTTCTGAGATGATTATGCCTCTCTTTCTAAGACACAATGGTAGTACTCGCAGGAAAAATTTATGAGACATGTCCACCTTTCGCTAATTTTCTGTCAGTGTTGTTATGTATCGCCAGCAGTCAGTTATTGGCGAAGCCTTATACTTAGTAGTAGCGGATGTGTGATAGGTTCGCCTTGAGTATCAGGCTTATAAAGTATGTGTGTGTGTGTGTGTGTGTGTGTGTGTGTGTGTGAGAGAGAGAGAGAGAGAGAGAGAGAGAGAGAGTGTATTCTGACATGTGCAAAGGAAATGACTATGTCCAGTCGTAAGGAACATATGGATTTGATGTGGAATACTGTGACATCAAAGAGAAGAGTATGTCAAGTCATAAGAATGGTACAGATATTTCTGTTTCAAGGCCACAGCCATCAGCAAGGTTATTTCCGATACTTCGCTCATTGTCGAATGTCGTCCAATTGAGACCGCTATCGTAATATTTAACTGTATGTACAGTGACAAAATATATATGTGGTCAGTTTGCTAGGTCGATTCTGTCTATTTGTGCTTGGTGCGCTGCAGCGGCCTGTGGAAGAATGATTCACGTTTCCGGCTAACGGTAAGAGCTGTCTGAATGGAGAGGCTTGCTTGTATGCAGGAATGTAGCTGACTTAACTGTGTTGTCCTCTGGACGGCCGAATAGTGAACTAATACATAGTATGTGTTCATCAGCTTTCGTGATCGCGTGGAAATTTGAGAAGATTCAATATGGACGTGTGTTTGCGTTGGACCATTATTCCTTCCCATGTAAATTGTCTGGCTGACCGTATCTGCACATTTCGCTCCTACATTTAGTTGAGGGAACATCAATTGTGGCGTCTGTATCTAGCAGGTGAATGATGAGAGGAAGACACATTTGCTGGTTCTCTAAGCATAACGTTCTAACAGCTTCTTTTGTTTTTTCGTAACACACTCAGTTTTGCCAACTGAAGCGACAGATCCATCTCGCGCTGATCCTACTCTTGCTCTAATGTGTTAAACAGGTACGGTGCTTAACAGCATGAACTCAAAAATGCGCTTAGACTACGAGAGCTGTGCAGTTTCTACACCCACCTACTCCGCCTGTGAAAATTAACTCCAAATGAATGTATTCTAGTGTTGTTTGCGCTCACAATGATTCCTCAGTCATGGGATAGTTGTATGATCTAGATGGTGGAATACATGAATGGAATGCACTGACAAAAACCCCAACTTGGAGGTCTGAATGTGTATGTATAAAAGATACCACTGCATATTGGCTGGATTTACAAGTATCGACAATGCCAAACGGTTTCGTGGAAGTGGTGAAATCGATAAACCAAGAAGGTTCTAGGGCTTTTTAAAATTTTAATCACATCCTTTAGTCATCAAAAAATACGTAATGGCGGGAGGCTATTTTGCAGTGCGAGAACGAGACCTAGCTGCTGCAAATGTGGACATCTCATGATTTTTTTATACGCCTACAATTGATAGAAACATCATGCTCTTGCTTCAATAGAAAGGTACCGTTGCTTATGTTCCGACATACGTTTGTGAGAAGTAAGCAAATTACTATTCATATAAAAAAATTACGAATGTCTAGTCATAATGGGAGGATAGATTGCACATTGCGAATTGTGATTTCAATGCACTGAGGAGTCTATCCGAACGTAAGTGGTTACAGATTCATTTCGTAAATAGCTGCACAATGTAGCAATGAAAGTGTTCAACTGAACCTGCTATAGTGTACAAACGTGTCGGGCAATGCAGTTGAAACAATACGTCCCCTCTTTGGCACACCTAAGTGTACCCTCGCATTTTCCTTGTTGTTATATCGATAGTTATGTTGATTACAGTGCACCAAACTGCGTTGGTGATGTCCTTCCAAGCATTACATCATTGGGTGCAGCATTCATTATCACATAGTGCCGGACACCTGCCCTTCATAACACTTGTCTGAGAGAATCTTGGCAGGATACAGCGCCTTCCAGAAGTGTTGATTCAAAAACTTTGTCAGATAATTTTCTAGGACTAAAGAGAATCTAAACATATAGCCAGTGTGAGTGTATATATACCATAATTTTTTTGGGTGCTGTAGAGATATAAAAGATAACTGCAGTGTTTGTGTAAAATGTGTATATATTGTACTGTAATGTTACTGTAGCTTATGTTTTTGCATGATCAGAGAAAATGAGTGTGTATCCTATCATGAGACACGTATATATTCAGTGCATCGATGACCGCTAGGGTATGAGAGAGATTTTTATGTGGAAAAATTTGTGTGCAATACATACTGAGATTTGTTCCAAAACCACAGCTATCAAGAGGATACATTACCTATAAATCGGTCAGTGTCAGATTGCAGCAACAATCGTAATACTTAATTGTAGTTACAATGGTAAATATGTTCCTGGTTCCCAATATCCTTGTGAGTCTTGTATGTATTTGATGATATGTACACAACTTTTATGGGGTTTAACTGTCACTGTAATGTGGCGATCTGTGCAAAATAGTTTTGCCGCTGAATGTCTCGTCTGCACAAAACAATGGCAGATGGTGCTCACACACAGCAGGGGCAGCAGTTTGATAGGTAAATTCAGTCATGAATAGGCTGTCCCATTAGGATCGCTCGGTACAATGCACCCTGTACTATTCTGGGAAGCATTGTAACAGATTTCTGTAGCACAACCTGTGACATCAGTATCCACAGGTAGAGAGGTATCGCGCCAGTATGGTGCCTAGGTGAACACGTATTTCGACAGGAATTTCTCAGGTGTCAAGTATGAAAGGAATGCCGCCACTTCATGCTTGCGGGACTCGAATGGACACTTGTGTGTGGCTCGGCAGCTGACCGCCACGTCATCACTTCGCAGGGGCTGATGGTGCACCCCGACTCTTGGGAGTGTGTGAGGAGACGGCAGCATTGGCGTTGGGCATCAGGTGGCGACATGTGTTTTTTACTAGTGATGTTTTGTTTAAACTATATTCGATCGATTGCACTGACCAAAAGAATTCTGTGAATTAGAAAAAACTTCCCCATACATACGAAAAATATCGATTTAATTAATTTGCATACATTTTTTAGATCAGCACGGTGTTAGCCATGCAATAGTTAATGGGAGGGTGTGCATGAGTGGGTGACACGGAGCAGAACAGCAGGTTAAGTGCAGAAGACTAGCTTAATTTGCATAATTTTTATGTAAAACGCAGTACAATAGTTTGAGGGGGTGGTTGACAGAGAAAAATGCGCCAGAAATAACATTCAAAAGTTTGTGAAATTCGAAAAGTGTACCAGAGAATGGTGGGTGGTCACTTAATTTGGTATCAAAGGTGGTGAATAGCTTACTACATGTTTCCAAACAGCAGAGAATGATGAGAAAGAGAAATCCAACTCCCACAAACTGAATTTTTTGTAAATAAACAATATACCTTTGAGTTTCCATCAAAGAGTCACCAATTTCCATGTATTCCACACAGTGCCATAAATCCTCTAAATTTTTTAAATAAACAATATTCCACAAATTTTTTGAACTGTTTAAACAATATTCCATATACTGCAATCGAATTACCTCTAAATGACGAATCAACTGCGTCTCTTTCCCGCCAATTTCCACGAAGAGATGGGAGGGGAGGGGTTCTACCAGAGGGGCAGAGTTTAATTAATTGATCAATTTAATTAAGTAGCCAATCTAATTTATGAGAGTGAGAAGGGCTATTCCAATAACTCAGACCTGAAAGTGTACCTGTAGCATCAAGGGGTGAGGGGGACTTTTCCTGTGAGGTGCGGGAGGAGGGAGAGGGGGTGGGAGAACAGTAGGTTAAGTACCTATTAGTGAAAAGGAAGGATCCTTCTAGCAGAACAATAGGTTAATGATGTGTCAATCAAATGAGAACATTAGGTTTGTCCCTGAGTACATTCGGGAGGACAATGGTTCAATCCCTCATCTGGCTATCCTGATTTAGGTTTTCCATGATATCCCTGAATCGCTGAAGGCAAATTCTGCAATGGTTCCTTTGAGAGAGTACAGCCAGCTCCCTTGGCCATCCTTCCCTAATCCAATGAGAGCGATGACCTTGGTGTTTGGTCTCCTCCCCCAAACAATTCAAGCCATTCTGAGTGCATACCTGCCCCTGATGCAGGCAACCCACACTAACAAAAGGCGCTCTAACATAATTTGTTACACTACTTGCATGCTGTCGCAAGCATGCCAATATCAGATTGTGTATAGTGAGGAGAATGTAACAGACATATGCATGACTTCTGAAGTGTAATGTACTGAGGTCAATCTAACATGGAAGTTATGGGTTTGTAGTTATACATATGAAGTTATACATTCATTATATTTTTCAGTAATATTTCTTCGTTTGTAGCAATGTCAGATGATTCAGATTTTATTTTCGTATAGACACATAATGGCTCACACCTTTTGAAATAACACCTTTGAAAATAGTCTCTGTACAGGGAGACTCACTCGCTGGCACAGTGTGGACTGTCTGTTCACTCCTAAGACAGCTGACGATCGACTAGAAAGGCGAAAGCTCGTTCACGGCAAAAAAATGGAATAATGAAATAAACAATGTTGCCCAATATTTGTACTTTGTTTTTCGGTTTTTAAAGTGTTAGTTTCTGTCAATCGTGGGGCAACCTGTACGCAAGGTACCATTTTCTTTCGACTTAAATGCACGCGAACCAACTTATGGATAATTTCGTGAATTCTATCCACGTAACAGAGATTTGTTTTCCGGAAAAGTGAAGAGAAATCAGATTTTGATTGGTTTCTATATCTCGTACCAGCAATGGTTCTCCAAGAACGTCGATATTTTGAGAAAACAGTATTCGGACATATCTCGCATTCGAAAGATTGTACTAGCAGTAGCGTTATTAGCATTTACCAGATGTGGTTAAACACCAGTAAACACCGTTGAATCTTTAGACCAGGAGCTAGAATACGACTTGTCACACACGCGACAGCAGAATTTAGATGGACAGAAGATTGGTACGCTATTACAGCGGACGCCGGCAGACGGGCGCCCACCTCCTCACCCAACCCCCAACTCACCGCTACTGGCCCGCTCGGCCGCCGCCGCCGCCTATTTATCACGGCCACACTCACCCCCTCCACCCCCACCAGTAGGGGTGGCTGACCTGGTGCGCGGTCGAGGACCTCGCCCTCACAAAGGGCCGCTCGGCACAGCCCCACAGCCCCCACCCTACACCTGCTCTCCGCTGCCCAGAATAGGGCCACAGTGTTTGGCAAGGGTGCCTGTGTATTCGTGTGGCCGTGGGTTCGGCAGCCGTTTAACCGAACACATGATGGACTCACGCCTTCAACAAACTTATAAAGAGGACCTCAGCTGATCATACTTTGAAATGTGAAGTCTATGACGTACAATTTCATATCTTAGCGTTCAATTTACAAATAATACAATATTTTTTGTAGAAAGGAAGAGGTAGTTAAATAAATTAAAATATGAGTTCCTACCTAGCACAAAACTACGGATTCTAGCTACCGGTTAGTTGTAGTCCACAATTCAGAATCCTCTTAGAGAGGTATTACACGCATTAGACATCAAAGCAAGTAATGCCACATAAGTTCGCGGTCGGAACAGGGACGCCGATGTTTCATTTCTACAGGTGTCCACTGCAGTCGGCAGTGAAACGTTAGTCAATAATTTTACAGTTCGAACACGGAGTGTCGGGCACGTCACAAGTCCACGCAACCAACAGACAACACGTACATAAACACTTAAACACATACACATCAATACTTTTTTTAAAATTTTAGTCTGTGATAATTCACAACTTTGTCCCAGAAACAAATTGAAGCAGTTCCAATCCTCCAGTCAGACCAAAGTTTTGGAGAGGTTTTTGTCAACTGTTAGGAGAATACCAGTCCTGTTGCTCCCTTCCCACTCAGTTCGAATTGGGACTTCCTCAGCCCTGCCCCGACCCCATTGTGCCGTGAAGTATGGCTCAGAACGACCGGGAGTCTTTAGTGGTCCAGATTTCAAACAGACCCCACTGCTCTTGGATAACGATGCACCTCGGTATGGAAATTTTCTCAGAACTGCAATCGTAAAAGTCTACTTATTATTAAACACTTTTATAATTACAGCAATGCCTGTAGGAAAGTACTACTATCCACGCCAGCACATTGAAGTGACTTGGACTCGACTAATGTCTGAAGTAGTACTGGAGGGAGCGGACACCAAGAATCCTGCAGGACTCTCCATAAATCCGTAAGAGTACGAAATGTTGGAGAGCTCTTCTGAACAGCATGTTGCAAGGCATCCCAGATATTCTCAATAATGTTCATGTCTGGGAAGTTTGGTGGCCAGCGGAAGTGTTCCTGGAGACACTCTGCAGCAATTGTGGACGTGTGAGTTGTCCCGCTGGAATTGCCCAAATCCACCGTATTGCACGAGGTACATGAATGAATCCAGGTGATCAGACACGATTCTTACGTATGTGTCACTTGTCAGAATCATATCTAGACTCCCCATATCACTCCAACTGTACATGCCTCACCCCATTATAGAGCCTCCACCAGCTTGAACAGTCCCCTGCTGACATTTAGGGTCCATGGATTCGTCAGATTGTCTCCATACAATAGAATTTGAAACGAGATTCGTCCGACCGGGCAGCATGTTTCCAGTCATTGACAATCCAACGTCGAAGTTGACTGGCCCTGACGAAGTGTAAAGCTTTGTGTGGTGCAGTGATCTAGGGTACACGGCTGGGCCTTCGGCTCCAAAAGCCCATATCGAATGGTTCGCACGCTGAAACTTGTAGATGGCTCAGCATTGAAATCTGCAGCAGTTCGCCGAACGGTTGCACTTCTGTCACACTGAACGATTCTCTTCAGTCGTCGTTGGTCCCGTTCTTGGAGGATCTTTTTCCGGCCCCAGCGATGTCGGAGATTGATCTTTTACCCGATTCCTGATATCCACTGTACACTCGTGATATGCTTGAATGGGAAAATCCCCACTTCATCGCTATCTCGGAGATGCTGTGTTCCATCGCTCGTGCGCCGACTGTAACACCACGTTCAGACTCACTTTAATCTTGATAACCTGCCATTGTAGCAACAATGACCGATGTAACAACTGCGCCAGACATGTGTTGTCTTATGTAGGCATTGACGACCGCAGCTCCGTTTTATGCATGTTCACATATCCCATCATGCCTATACCGTCTTCTTTGGCGCTTCAGTGTAACTGTGGCAAAGACGGCGAATGATCTCTTCGGTGCGGATCCACACCAAGCTCGAACTTTTACGAGAGTCAGCGAAATGCTGCAAGTAATGAAGATAATTACCAAATGGCACTGCATTAGTAGTACGCGGATAAGTTAAGAATTTAGGTCTGACGTGAGGCGTACTAGCGTAGTCTGTGGATGGCTTAGTTGTCAGAGTAACGGCCTGGTAAGCAAGGGACCCTGGTTTGAATTCTGGTCCGGCTCAGATTTTCAACTTTCCCTACATCAATCTTTGCCCAGTTGTAGCCATTGTCTATAACTGACTTACGTCTTAAAACATTAACATTTCTCATAAACTAACAATTAAGTTTCAAAGCCAAATTATTTATAATGCGATAGTTGTAGATCTCATGGTATTTTTCCGTTTTGGTACTTAGTTACCATCGACATGTCTGCCCATAAAAAAGAACAGCACTCTTTACACAATGCGCTTTCTGTGTACATTGATATACATTTCCCAGTGTTTCCGGTAAATTAAGACTTCGTATAGTTTTTGTACACTTGTAACCGTCTTGTAGTAGTTGCCATATTCAAAGCAGTCTGCCTCATCTAAATGTCTCTATAGCTCAAGTGTCAGTGTGGTGTAAGTTTTGGCTATCAGTTGTAAGACGCATTGCATAATCTAGCATTTTGTCGCCCTTGGCACCCCTCTCAGCTTAGCATCCTAAATCATGGTTTGTGTCGCTTAGACATTAAACTAGCCTTGGATAAATGAGACACATGGATATTAATAAAAACATTCTATAAGTCATACCGTAGATCCTACTTGACATATGAGAAAAGCAAAACCGTTATCGTATCATGAGACTTCAATGAAAATGGATGAAATTAAAGACAAGTTAATGCTGAAAAAAAAATGAAAAAAAAAAGGAAATATCCGCAGCTCGTGGTCTAGTGCTCCCTCTGGATCACGGGGTCCCGGGTTGGGGATTTTCTCTGCCCAGGGACTGGGTATTTGTGTTGTCCTCATCATTTCATCATCATCATTTGTGACAGTGGCTGGATTGGATTGTGAAAAAATCGGACCCCGTGTAAAAATTGTAACTTTGTACGGGCGCTGATGACCGCGCAGTTGAGCTCCCCAGAAACCAAACATCATCATCATTAATGCTGCAAAATTGTTCTGTCTGTACTACTTACGTATAGAAAGATATAAAGAATAGGCACAGTTTGTGTGTGTGTGTGTGTGTGTGTGTGTGTGTGTGTGTGTTTGAGAATGGTGCTGAGAATGAGAAAGGAAGATACAGTGAGAGAGGGAGAAAGATGGTGACAAACGGGCGAGGATAAGGATGGAGGAAAGAAGTCTTCCTTAGCGCTTGTTTGCTCCTTTCGAGCATGCATTCTGTGAAACAGGTTCTGTAGTTTGATTAACAAACATATTTTTTTATGTTTTGTTACAGATAAGTAGAAAGTCTTATGAGGACATTAAAGAACCTTGAACATCGCAGCGCGTCAGCAATCGTTGGTTAATATATTAAAAAACTAAAAACCCGCCTCGATTGTGAAAAATGCACCTAGTGTTATGTTTTAACCCAGGTTTCGGCGTAGATAACTATACCTTCTTCGCCGGCCGGAGTGGCCGAGCGGTTAAAGGCGCTACAGTCTGGAACCACACGACCGCTACGGTCGCTGGTTCGAATCCTGCCTCGGGCATGGATGTGTGTGATGTCCTTAGGTTAGTCAATTTTAAGTAGTTCTAAGATCTAGGGGACTTATGACCACAGCAGTTGAGTCCCATAGTGCTCAGAGCCATTTTTATACCTCCTTCAGAACAACAATAAAACCCACATGTGCCTAAGAAGACCTTTCTCAATGATTAAAAGAACACCATAGCTTGACATTTATAAACGAAAAAAAAGGAAAACACGAACAGTACGTTTGTACAAAGTCAGAACCACTACTTAACTTAATGGTGTACGCTCCACTTCACACCGGCCTATGTTCGATGGGCCATGACCCGCCATAAACTGCTATGAGGAAATGTAATAACGGGTTAACTGTAAACCTAGCGCTCTCTATCTCCAACTGGAATCAAACAGGCGACCTCTGAGGTTTCCACACGCGAGAGTTCCGGTTTGCAGCAACTGAAAACATAATTTACTCTTAAGATTTAGTACGCGTAAACTAACTGCTTGAATTAAATAACAGAAAACTTTCTATTACTGCTGATAATTGATTTATGATCAAACAGCCGTAATCCAAGGCATAGTTCTATGCCTACGGTTCCGTCCTCCACTGCTGCAGACATCGTCACTGGCTCTAGCTACACAGCGATATGTGAAAGTCCCAAACAAGCTCAGAAAGCTGAACTGTTTAGGTGAGACCGCAACAGCTTTCTGGGACGATATAAACTTTGACGCCGTCTCCATCGGTGGAAGACGAAAGTTTATAGAACTAAGCCGTGAACTGCGGTCATATTCCCACGAATAAAATATCAATAATAGCGCAAATACTGGCCGTGGAGGCCTGGATTCTGCGAGAGAAGTTTCCACCACGGCGAAAATTCGGTAATGACGTCAGGAAATTAATTTTCGTACATGCTGTCTATAACGCATTATAAATTTGCTACCGCAGTTAAATATGAAATGAAAGTATAGAGTTGCTCCTCCAGAAGACACTGATGCTAGTTCTGTCTTTGTATATCGAGTGGTTTGCGAGTCTGGGTCAGTTGAACAAAATGTAAGATTACCCGTGTGTTCTTGGCGGGACGTAGCAACGTAATGCTCAGCGCCACCATGTGTCATTCAAAAATGGCTCTGAGCACTATGGGACTTAACATCTATGGTCATCAGTCCCCTAGAACTTAGAACCACTTAAACCTAACTAACCTAAGGACAGCACACAACACCCAGCCATCACGAGGCAGAGAAAATCCCTGACCCCGCCGGGAATCGAACCCGGGAACCCGGGTGTGGGAAGCGAGAATGCTACCGCACGACCACGAGATGCGGGCATGTGTCATTCCTCCACAGGTTTTGCACAGGCTGTACGTAATATCCTGTACAAGCACCGTAAAGGTGTGAAACACGATCAAGAGACAATGCCGAGTCATATGGAACCCATAGTTCAGAACAGGAGGATGGATGGACAAAAAACAAAAAAAAAAACAGTTGGAAGAATAGCTCGATAGTTGATGCCCCCCAAATAGAGGTATTAAAAATACAGGAAATGAAATGTTAAATAAGTAACTGTACTGTGCCAAAAAGTTTCGCCCAACTGTGTCTGTCCTACAGAGAAGGAAGAAACATTTGCATACCAATTCTGAAGGGAGAGGAATCCAAAAAAGCATTAAAATTACAGAACAATAACTTTGATACCACATGTTATCAAGATTCTCTTCCAAAAATTCATCCAGAACTGACTAAAACACGTCAAAAAGTTAGAGCTGTCAACAACACTTATTTACGAGCAAAGCATTTAGCCGTGTCAGTTACAAAAAGAAAGTGAGAATTACTAGGTTTTGTGGGAATACGAGAACGTCAAATATAGTTAACAAGAAATCCGTAGAAAAACCAAGAAACAAAAGTAAAAGTACGGAAAGAATATACAGAAACTTTCGATACAGGGAAAGGACTCGGACAGGGACGTATTAGATCTCCGTACCTTCTCAATTTGTATGGTGACTACGTAATGAGAACTGCAGGTCGGGAAACTGGAATTAAAACTGCGGACGGAAGAGGACATTTGATCAACAACTCTTGGGATGTGCAGAGGGCAGAAGTCTTATAACAGGTGGTGAAAAAGACATTAAAAATATGGTGAAATGAATATATGAAAAAAGTGAATAAATTGTATACTCCTAAATTTGAAGAAAACAAAAATAATTTTGATAACAGGATGCAGACAGTGTTAGAGCGACAAGTCATTGAGGAAGTCGATAAATATGCGGTATGTTTCAAACGTCTATGGGTGACGGATCACGTTATAGGGAACGACTTTTGTTAGAGACCAAAACGTTCGCGGACGCTTCGCCGTGCGTAGTTTCATTGAATTTACCGGCTCTGAGACGACGAGGTTTCACCGAAATAGCAGGCTGTACAAACCAGGTGCGCTCCGTCTGTGTTCTAAGTACCCCAGTAAACTGATACAGTGATTTTTCAGCAAGGAATCTTTAAAACTGAATGTATCCAAGCGGAGAAAAATATTTTAGAGGCTCGGCCAATCCCCTTCTATCTTTCACGCAGAGCCCGTCACTGGATTACAGGCAACACACGTTGCACACTAACATCGCAGAATGCCTACGACCTGCAGACTCTCAGGAGTACAGCCCATTAGAAAAGACGCTTAGTGGAGCCGGGAAGCGACAGCGAACATTTGGTCTCGAAGAAAAGGCGTTCATCACGACGCGGTCCACCACTTCACGACAATATCGAGCAGGTGCCACACAGTGGAAATAAGGGTTTAATTTGGAAAATCCGTTACAATTAGACTAAATAAATTACTAAAGGCAAGGAAAAAGCGGCTTAAACATCCACATTCCCCATTATTTGGCACGGATGTGAATCATGAACAACGAAAAAAGTAGATAGCAAAAACATTATTTTGCAATGCGGAATTGGAGAAGGGCCGCTAGGGTTCAGTAGACCGGAGAAACAAAAACGTGGAAGACTCTTGGGAAAAAAAAAAACTATCTTCGGAGCTCATCATACTCGAGATGTCATTAACGTACTTCGGGCATATCATGAGACAAGAAGACTCGCTTTAAAAAGCTTTAAAGCTTATCAGAACGGAAAGTTTCAGATGGAGAGGCAGACCACGGGGAAGTTGAACGGAGGACACGAGAGAAAGCACCGGAATGAATCTGGAAGAACTGAAGACCAAAGCAACATCCAGGTCTGCATGAGAGGACACCGTTTATTTCGTAGGCAGCGGTCGGAGACGACTTGATTGATTACAACAAGAACAAGTAAGTACGACCGTGCAAGGGAGATTTCTCAGCTATTCGGGAAAGCGCTAGAAATGGAAGGGTGTACGAGAGCAACCATAGGGTTGACGATCGAGACCACAAACAAAAGCCATCCTCGTCGAGCTGACGAGGCGAGCGGAACGAGGCTAGCCACCTCGCAGGAGAGGGTCCTACCGACAAATCCTGGTTTCTAAACGGGCGGACGAGAATCACCAACATACTTTGCTAACAGCCTTGCTCTTCCCGGATAGATTCCTTGCTCACTTACTTCTGTCAAAAAAAAAAAAAAAAGAAAAAAAAAACCTCTTGTGTTCCACCGCTTTACCAACTATATGTTATAGGTGCCATTCTGTTCTAAAGGACGGCAATTACGTTTTCTCAGAATCTGTAACTCGTCCCACTCCCTACTTAGAAAGCGTTATCCAATGTTCCGATTTCACGTTGGCCACTAGTGCATAATTATCTGTCAGTAGATGCGTCCAATATGCGTTCGGTGGAGTCATGCGGTTAGTGGTGGGACACTTTCCGGAACGAGCAAATTAACTAAAGCAAGTCGACGCAGATTAAGTGCCGAATTTCTATATTTACCTGCTACCTTTACGTTAATTAAATCATCAGCACATTACACAGACGGCGAACCATCTAATTACGCAAATGCGTCACTGCAAAATTGTGAGGTCATTTATACCGTCAACAGAAACGTCATTAACGTTATTATCACCCTGTCAGAGAAGTGGTTGGGAAAGTTTACAGCAACTAAATCACAGTTCATGCTCAACCGAAACACTCAATGAGAAAAATCGTGAGTGAATAGGCTGGCGGAATGTCTATCATTGATCGCACAACTTTAGCTGGTCTTTGGAGCCCCCTTTGGAAGAGACCTTACACGTCAACAGGCTACCTCTTGAGTAACTAATAAGCGTTAGACCACGTTTAGCACACCAACAGCAGCTGGAAGCTTGTTCGTAGGAATGCAGCACGAGTTATTTGGCTTTTCACCAGTTTAACGACAAAGGCTTAATTTTCGGAGACTGTCAGTAACGAATGTAAACGGTATATGTCTCGACAATACCGAGTACACACGGTACAGTATGTACTCGTTGCCTATGTGGAAGTAGGTGCGATACGGCCTGGAGTCGCTGATCGACGTCGAGGCAAGCTCACTGAAGTGTAGTTCTCACCTTAGGAAGTGTCCAATAGGCGCTGCATCGACCCGAGGTGTGGGTAAGACCTTTGAAACCCAATGAGCTCCAAAGTGCCCAGTGGCCGCTGAGTCGTGCCGTCTACAAAGCTGTCAACTGCTTGGCAACCCCAACAACAGTTGTAGGTCTTCAAAGCAAACACAAGCGCTGCGCTGTAATACAGAAATAATTTACTCCTTAGTATAGCAGTTCAGACGTCAAGATATTTCCACTTCATCCCGTTCTATAACATGTAGTCCGTGTGACTTCGTGTTTCACCGGATTTAACAGAACACGTTAGAGTTCTTTATCAGGCTGGTACACTAGAGAATTTGAAAATAGAAATACAGTGGTCGACGTGAGGTGTAGTGGGAGGTAGTGAACTTTGCTAGCAGGAAGAATACGACAACTGCTCCGGTGAGTAGAAAACCAAACATAGCTAATAACGTACTAAGCCTTGTAACAAATAAGAAAATAGGAACTTGGATCAGCAGCATAGTGAACGCATTTTCTTGGTCGTGATAGACACCAGGTTAACACCAACGGTCGTAGTACAAGATTATATGATATCTAGCTCCAAAGATAATGAAGAGAGTCAAAGAGTGTATACTGAGTTAACGAAAATTATTCAGATAGTCAAGAGGAATGAAGATTTAATAATTGTGACCAAAGAATGGAATTCGATAAAAGGGAAATGAAGAGACGCGAAAATAATACGATAACATGGACTAGGGAAATGGTATGAAACACCATGCTGCCTGCAGGAATTTTGCACAGAGCACAATATGAAAGTTAACCATAATGAAAAGATATTCTTAACGTACAAGAGGCTTCGATACACTGATAGTTTTCAGATACATCACATAGTGGTAACACAAGTATTTCGTAACCAAATTTTAAACCGCAGAACATTTCCAAAGCCACACTTGGAATCTCATCACAGTTGATTCTTACTAATTTCAGATTAAACTGAATAAATTGCAGAAATGTGCAAAACAAGCCACATACAACCTGGATAAATTGAAAGAAGAAATGCGAATGAATAGCTTTGAGAGAAGAAATAGAGAAGACAGCAATGGATAAAATTGGACAAGACATAGTCCAGTAGGAGTAACTGTATTACACAAAATATATTAAATTCAATTCACGAAGGGATGAAATATATAAAATTTACACCTCTGAAGTAGACAGAAGGGAACACAGGCGTCTAAAAATGATACCGACAGAAATTGCGTAATGGAAAAACAATGGCTAGAACAGAAATACAAACCTGAACAATCATGCATGACTATGCGGAAAATAAATGCCGCCAACAGGAAATTCAAAGAGGCTTTTGGAGATATTATAAACGTGACTATTAATATCATGAGCTCAGATAATGCCAGTACTAAATAAGGAAGGATAGGCTCAAATTTGTAAAGAATATTAGGAAAGACTGTACAAAGAAAACGAACTTGAAGGCAATATTCTAAAAAGAGAAAATAACGACTCAAGTCTAAAGAAGACCGGCAGAGTGGCGATATCTCTCAGAACCTTTGAGAAAGCGGTGCATAAAAACAATAATTCCACCGGGCTTGCGAGATTTGTGAGACAGGCAAAATATCGTCAGATTTGAAGATAGAGTAGCTCCAACTCGGAAAAAAAAAAAAAAACCATGTGCAGCCAGGTGTGAATATTACCGAACGAAAAGTTTAACAAATCACTGTAGCAAAGCACTAGTACGATTTATTTGCATCAGAATGAGAAGACTACTAGAGAGCGACCTCGGAGTATCTCAGTCTGAGTTCCGGAGACGTGTAGGAGGCAATACGGATCCTACGACTGAGAGTCGAACTATATGAAGGGGTAGAGAAGCAAGTGAGACAGGTTGTAGCCTCTCTCAAATGTTATTCAATTTGTACATTGAGCGAAGACAAAGGAAAACTAAGACAGCGAGTTAAAGTTTAGGAAGATGCAACGAAAACTTCGTCTCTTTCCGATGAAATTGTAATTCTGCCAGAGGCAGCAACACAACTGGAAGAGCATTTGAAACGAATGGATAGACTAGTGAAAAGAGGATGCAAAATGAATGTAAAAAACTAAATAATGCGTAATGGAACATTGTTAAAGTAAAGCAGAAAGAGATTAGGAAATGAGATGCTAAAAGGATAGACGAGAATTTTTCAGCAAAATAAGTAGCGATGGACAAAGTAGACAGCATTTAAAATGCAGAGGGAAAATAGCAAGAAAACCATTTCTAAGAAGATGAAAATTTTGACATGGAATACAGATACTAATGTTACTAAGGCTTTCCTGAATTATTTTCCTCGTAGTGTATTATTATACGAAAACCGAACGTGGACGATAAACAGTTCAGAAAAGAAGAGAACAGAAACTTTTAAACTATATTGTTACAGAAGTGTGCTAAATACTGGAATGGTTTGTAAAATTGCATTGGGGAAGAAATAAATATATACCACAACTTCAGTAAAAAGAGGGACTGGTGATAAGACACATCCAGAGACATAAAATATTCGTCAACTTGATTATGGAGGGAAACGTGGGAGATAAAAATTTCAGATGGAGACCAATGCATAAATATGGTGGGAATGTTCAAATGAAGTTAAGTTGTTGTAATTATTGTGAGATGAAGAAGCTTTCACAGGACAGACTCATTGGAAATTTTAGTTTTTTACTGAAATCTAGAAGCTGAAATATTTCTGGCAGCGTAGGTTAATCTTCAAGTAGTTACTTCAGATAATTGTCGTGTTTTTTCTTTCGCTCTCTCCTATCCCCCACATCTCTTCCTCTCTCTCTCTCTCTCTCTCTCTCTCTCTCTCGTCCTTTTTCTCCCTTTTTCTTTGTTACCTCGAACTTCTGTTCTCACCAGAGCAGCATCAGATATGAGTGCTTTGAGCTTCAGCTGTAACCTGTAATGATCATCGTAAACGGTGGTTGCATATGAATGGAGTACGTCCTTAGATATTCCTTATTGGAAACAAATTGCGGGTATCACGAAGCTCAAGCTTGACTGCACTCACTTAACCGACCAGTGCTATTATATATCTCACTATCGAGGAGTAACATATACTGGCGGCACATAATTCACAATTCTAGTTGCTGACCAGGACACCTCTGTTGAGATGTGTTACCACAGCTATCTGTACACCGGCTATCTCTCTGAAAGAACGGAATTTGAGAGGAAACCTACAGAAAAGTGTTTTATCTCATGGCGATATTCTGAGACTGACGTATACGTAATGACAACGATGGATCATCTACAGCCTAAGGGAGCTGCTCAGACTGTCTCCTAAATCATTCTTACACAGTATGTCTAGAACAGGAAAGATCCTATCACATCTAGTTGATGCCTACCGGGTTTGAGTTCAATAGATGAATTCCCGTCAATTATTATATACTGTAACCTACCTGGTAGTAAAACACGAAACCAGCACCAACAGCTGAGACTATCATCCGCAGGCACACATTTTTTATTAGAAAGCCTCTCAAAATCCAGGTATATGGAATTGATGTCTATAACATTAATTCGAGCGAACCGAAAGTCAGTTGTGTTTCGCTTGTGTTTCATTCGAATGGCATCTTCTTAGTACGTGCAGATTAAAAACATCAGACGGTGTCAGGTGTCACACGAGCTGCTGCTCTAGATGAGAATGCCGCTGCCACGACACGGGCCCTGCTGCCACTAAAGCCCCTACTACTCGACGCACCTCTGGCGAATACCTCTGCACAATATACGTGGGATATTAATGCCGCGAAAGCCAGAACGAAAAGATAAAGCTATATTCATTCATGTTGCATATAAGGGCTGTACAAAAATATGGTTAAACAACAAACACAGCGCAATGCCACGTCTAATACAGAGTAGGAAAGCAGTAGGTGTTCAAAACACCTTCGGGTCTGGTTTCGAAGAAATCGTAAACCATTCTTCCTGCAAAATAGTAGCGACTTCAGGTAATCATGAAAGAGGCGGGCATGGATCACGTACCCTTCTACTCACAGAAGACCACAAAGGCTCCATAACACTGCGATCTCTTCACTGTGATGGCTAGGGGCGATGCGACAATTCACCCTCGTGGTCACAAAACCACTACAGGACGATGCGAGCCGTGTGAAGAGATACCCTATGGTGATGGAACACATCATCAACATTGGGAAATAAATACTGTACCATGGGATGCACCTGATTAACCCAAATATCACATAATCCACAGAAGAAAAGCGACGTCCCGATGAACCCATGGGGCCCATGGAATACCACGATACGCCCGCCCAAAGCATCACCAAACCGTCGCCATGTTTCATTCTGGGAGCTAAACTCCGCTTGAAGTTGGAAACAGTTTGCAGCAAGCCCATACCGACCAGACGACTTTCCACAATCGCTACGTAGTGCAGGTTTCTGTGTTTCGGCCCCGTGTTTACCTCTTACGGGTATATCCAAGACTGATGAGTGGTTTCATAATTGCAGCTCACCCTGCTGTTTCCTGGTTACGGAGCTTCCCCCGTTGTTTTGGTGCTGACAGGGTTCGCGACTGGCGACATACAGCTCTGCAGGTACTTTTGCAGCTGTCGTCCACTTACCCTTCGTCGCAGTCCTCTTGAATGGTCGTCTATCACGATCACTAAAAACACACTTTTGTCCTCGTTGCGACTTGTAACGTTTTTCTCCTTTCCGTGTATGTGTTACAAATCTTCGAGGCGGTACTACCTGAAACAGCAAACAGTTCGGCTACTTTGTACAGAAATACCTCCCATACGAATACCAACAATTTTCTTGCGTTCGAATTCACTTAGAAAAACACATTGCAATCCCAACTGCCCATAACACTATTCTGAACACGACTGGGATTTTCAGCGTATTGACGACATTCCCCAAGTGGCGTTCATGGTGAAGTACAGCAGCGCAACCTGCTGGCTTGACTAGCATCTGCATTTATATTGAATCATGCATCCGTCGTGGTTTTTCCACAGTCCAACCTCTGCATTTCTGGAAGATCAATGTCTATATTTATTAAGTAACTGTTGATTTCTTATATACTTATCACAAAGAAATGAAGTGACATTGCCGAAACCGTAATAACATGCCGAGCCCGTAGAGACACGGCAAAGGAGGTGAAGTAGTATTTGTTTTACAGTCTGATAATTTCTTGCAAAAGCGTATTTTTACCAATATTTTTGTTTATACAATATTCCCCACACGGAGGACGCAGTTACTTCTGCAGCTGTTGTCCACACAGTGACTATAGAGCCAGGACGACGACGACATTGACGACGAAATGCCAGATATAGCTGAGTTCCACCCTGGTTGGGAAGAAGGGACGAAGACAGGGCCGTATATTCCCTCGCGACAATAGATGTGGCTTGCTTTGACAAACTGCTGTCGATGGTAATGGAAGGGTTCGAATGGTTCAAATGGCTCTGAGCACTATGGGACTTAACATCTGAGGTCATCAGTCCCCTAGAACTTAGAACTACTTAAACCTAACTAAGGACAGCACACATATCCATGCCCGAGGCACGATTCGAACCTGTGACCGTGGCGGTCGCGCGGTTCCAGACTGAAGCGCCTAGAACCGCTCGGCCACACCGGAAGGGGCCCGTCCAAGTGCCCACAGTTACGTGGGAGGCAATTTCAGCTAGTCGGGTGTTAAAATTGAATCGTTTGTTTATCTACTTTGTGGTGGGACTCCCTCGCCGACAGTTGGCATTTTAGTCTTGCTGGCTTGCTGAAATAAAGCAAACGATTCATTCAAGTCAGAGGTGAACTTCCGTCAATTAATGGGCTACATATACAAATTGAGAAACACATATGTAATGTTATTCATATTTACTCGTCAGTAAACGACTGCCCAGGTGTTATTATGATACAGCGAGTCGCGAGGATCAGACAGACCATACGACGCTGTAGCCTGGATGACTCTCAAACCTTGTTTGTCATATTCCATTCCTAGGAAAAGAATAAATCAGTACGAAGTTTGTTTTTCGCAACAGCAATACGTGAAAAAGAAAGTACGGTGGCAACACAAATTTCATTCGTTTTATTACGGAATTTATCACTAATTATCTAGTGAAAAATGTGCACGAAGTTCCAGTACGGAAGCCTATAGTCTGCAGAAAGCACGGCCTGACTAACGCCTCATGCGTACGTGCGCGTCGTCACTGGCTGGAGTGCGGATTCGCTGCAGTTCAGAACTGCTGTCTACTCCCGCGAGCCGATAATGCGTCTGCTAATTCTGTTACTGCTCGCTCCACCCGTTCTGCCGCCAGATGGCAGCCGCGCCAGACCTGTTTCGTCGGTGGCGGATCGTCGAGTAATAGCCCCTTAACAAACGCAGTGCGTGTCGTGTCGTGGGAGACTCGGCGGCGGCAGATAAAAGCGGGCCGGCCGCAGCTGCCGGCCGCCAGCTGCCGCGCAGCTTCTGCGCTGCAGCACGCACAGTGCGGCGAGGCGCAGCTGTGGCGCGACAGCTGCGGGCGTGACCGCGCCGCTACACACACACACACAGAGTGACACGGACACCATAGAGGCGCAATTAGGCGGCCAGCCGGAGCACAGCTTGGCCGCGTCTGGTCCAGGCTGTGTCGGCAGCAGCGTTCTGCCCCGCTGCCACCGCAGAAACCGCGGCCACCATCCGTCCCTTACAGACCTCCTCTCGAGGCTCGGTTAATTTCTCCATCCCACGTCACTATCATTACTGCGGCACTGTTTCTCGAATGCGTAACGCGTCTGCCGACGTTCGCAATTTTCACGCACTTTTTATTCTCTTATCATTATTTTACGAAGAGCGTTCAGTAAATAACGGAACACATCTTTTTCAAGCCCCAATATCGGTTGAAAAAATACAGTAGAGTCTCGATTATCCGATCTTCAATTATCCGACCCTTTCACCGCGCCGGCCGTGCGCCAGCCGGCGACAGGTCAGTGACTAACGTGTTTTTTGTCGATACTCAGTTCATTGTCGCCGTTTGCTACTCCTCACTCCTCAGTGCTAACTTAGATCTGTAGTGGTGCAAGATTATAACGTCGGGAAAACAACAGTTGGAGACTGGAAAAGGAACTGCAATGTAATTGAGAAGTGGTGTTCTCAGCGAGCAACCTCTGGTGTTTTGGAAGATCGGAAAACCATGAAAAAATGTGATTATAAAAAAGTAAGTGAAGCTTTGTTCCTGTGGTTTACTCAACATAGAGATAAAGGTGTACCCATGTCGGGACCTATTTTGCAGAAAAAAGCCTTAAATGAAATGATAATTAAATGGACACCCTAGCTGCAGACAGGAGTTGATGTACTTCATTGGGGACATGTTGAAAATGTGTGCCCCGACCGGGTCGGACCGGTCAGGGCACACATTTTCAACATGTCCCCAATGAAGTACATCAACGCCTGTCTGCAGCTAGGGTGTCCATTTAATTATCATTTCATTTCTAGCACAGCTGCATGGTCATCCACGGTCACTGTTCTTTCGGGAACAGATACTACCGTCATATATAGTTAAAAGCCTTAAAGTTTCGTAACGAACTAAACGAAGGTGAACCTGATTTCACAGCTAGTGTAGGCTGTGCGATAGATGGAAGAAAAGATACGGAACTCGGCAACTTCATGTCTGTTGTGAAACGCTTTCAGCAAATTTTGAAGCTGTTCAATTGTTTAGGAATAAACTTCACAAGGCATTGTACAAGGAAAACTTAACAGGCGATCACATTTTTAACTGCCACGAGACTGGTCTCAATTACAAAATGTTTCCGGAAAAAACATTAGCGTCAAAGGCCGAAAACGCAGCGCCAGGCTACAAACGTAGCAAAGATGACAATTCTTGCATTCAGTAACGCCACAGCAAATCTGAAAATGAAACCGTCTATGATAGGTCTACCAAAAAAACCGAGAGCATTTAAAAATGTATCTAAAAATGCTTTACCGGTGAAATATTAAAACAACAAAAAACGCTTGGATGAGCGCAGACATTTTTAAAGAATGATTTTTTAATGAATTCGTGCCACTAACTGAAAAGTTTTTGAGAGCCAACAACTTGCCCCGCAAAGCACTGTTGCTCCTAGACAATGCCACTGTCATCCTAATGAAGATGAACTTCAAGGTCAAGACATAAAGGCCATGTTTTTGCCTCCAAATGTCACATCCTTATGTCAGTCTATGGACAAAGAGACCTTAGAGACACTGAAGAGAAACTACCGCAGTAACTTGCTTTCCTCATTAATTAATGCTATGGACAAGGGAGAGGGCCCGCTAGACCAATTGCGCCGTATTGATTTGAAAGACGCAGCTTGTGACATGGCCCAATCTTAGGAGAGTGTTGGAGCAAATACAATTGCAAAATCCTGGAAAATTTTGCTACAGGAAAAATCATGAAAATTCTCCAGATGATGAAAATCTGCAGCAGCAGACCGCACCAGAAAATACTACCCTGCTTTCATTGTTACAGAAAGTTCCGGGATGTGCTGACGCCACAGAAGATAAATGAATGGATTGTCTAATATGAAGAATTTGAAGTGACAAATAAAGAAACAGTCAACATGGTAAACGAAAAAGAAGAAGACGAAAAAGCGGATGTAGTGGAGGAAAGTGCGCCCAAGGTTTCTCACAACGAAGGACACAAGGCCTTAGAAGCTGCTTTAAAATATGTAGAGCAACTGAACGAAGCATCTTCTACCGAGGTTTTACTTCTTAAGAGACCACGTCATTTAGCCTAAAAAAACGGCGAACGGCAGGAAAACAAAAGAGAATTACTAACTTCTTCACACAGTAAATATCTACTCAGTCTAATTTGATTTGTATTGTATTAAATTGTATTGTGGTTCATGGTGTGGGTTCCTGTAGTCATGTCCTAGTTTATGAACCACGGGCAACGTATGAGTGGCCAAGTAAGTGGTCCCGACAGTCGGGAAACCAGTTACTTTGGAATAAGGCTGGGCATCTCGGACATATTCTGAGTCGTGGTCACCTTTGTGCTCATACGGCAAAGACTGCCAAATCCACTGGTTAGTCCCTCAGCCGTTAGGGATAAAACCCAATGGGACTCGGGGCAAGTAAGGCTAGCAACCTGCTTCTCTGGTACTTTAAATATGATGCTGGCAACAATCAGAGCAAAATGCCTCGGACCTTTGGAGGTGACGGAGTCCCACCTCTAACTGACAAATCAGGGACTCCTAAGGTACGACTTGGCAAACAAATGGTAATGAGATGGGGAGCTATTAATATCAATGGGGGCTACTCTGGGAAGAAGGTAGAGCTGGCAGAGGCTGCAAGTAAGATGGGGCTGGACGTTTTAGCTGTTAGTGACATTCGGGTAAGGGGTGAGAAAGAAGAGGAAGTGGGAGAATACAAGGTCTACCTGTCAGGAGTCAAAGCAGGAATAGCACAATGGGGTGTAGGGCTTTACATCAGGAAAGAAATGGAACCCAGCGTAGTTGCAAAAAGGTATGTAAACGAACGACTGATGTGGATAGATTTGACAGTGTCTAGCAAGAAAATTAGGATTGTGTCAGTATATTCGCTTTGTGAAGGGACAGATCAAGATAAGATGGATAGTTTTTATGAGGCACTCAGTGATGTAGTTGTTAGAGTAAAGGACAAGGACAGTGTTCTGCTCATGGGTGATTTTAACGCCAGGATTGGAAATCGAACAGAAGGGTATGAAAAGGTTATGGGTAAATTTGGAGAGGATATGGAGGCCAACAGGAACGGGAAACAACTCTTGGATTTCTGTGCCAGTATGGGCTTAGTAATCACAAACTCCTTTTTTAAACATAAGGACATTCACCGGTATACTTGGGAAGGCAGGGGAACCAGATCTGCCATTGACTATATATTAACAGATCAGGAATTCAGGAAGGCTGTGGGGGACACACGTGTATTCAGGGGATTCTTTGATGACACTGATCATTATTTAATCTGCAGTGAAATTGGGATTGTGAGGCCGAAAGTGCAGGAGGTCAGGTCCATATGTAGGAGGATAAAAGTGGAGAAACTTCAGGATAAGGAAATCAGGCACAAGTACATAACAGCGATCTCAGAAAGGTACCAGTTAGTTGAATGTAGTCAATTACAGTCATTGGAAAAGGAATGGACAAGGTACAGGGACACGGTACTAGAAGTTGCTAAAGAATGTCTTGGAACAATAGTGTGTAAAAGTAGGATGAAGCAAACAGCTTGGTGGAATGATACAGTCAAGGCAGCCTGTAAAAGGAAAAAGAAGGCGTATCAAAAATGGCTACATACTAGAACCCAGGTAGACAGAGAAAGTTATGTTGAAGAAAGAAACAAAACCAAACAGATAATTGCAGCATCCAAGAAGAAATCGTGGGAAGACTTTGGAAACAGGTTGGAGACTATGGGTCAAGCTGCTGGAAAACCACTCTGGAGTGTAATTAGCAGTCTTCGAAAGGGAGGTAAGAAGAAAATGAGAAGTATTCTGGACAGGTCGGGAAAACTGCTGGTGAATCCTGTGGATGCCTTGGGCAGATGGAGGGAATATTTTGAAGAGTTGCTCAATGTGGGTGAAAATGCGATCAGTTATGTTTCAGATTTCGAGGTAGAATGGGATAGGAATGATGATGGAAATAGGATCACATTTGAGGAAGTGGAAAAAATGGTCAATAGATTGCAGTACAATAAAGCGGCTGGGGTGGATCAAATTAAGTCGGAACTCATCAAATACAGTGGAATGTCAGGTCTTAAATGGCTACACAGGATAACTGAAATGGCCTGGGAGTCGGGACAGGTTCCATCAGACTGGACAAAAGCAGTAATCACACCAGTCTTTAAACATGGAAACAGAAAAGATTGTAACAACTACAGAAGTATCTCTTTAATCAGCGTTGTGGGTAAAATCTTCTCAGGTATTGTTGAAAGGAAAGTGCGAGTATTAGTTGAGGACCAGTTGGATGAAAATCAGTGTGGGTTTAGGCCTCTTAGAGGTTGTCAGGACCAGATCTTTAGCTTACGGCAAATAATGAAGTGTTATGAGTGGAACAGGGAATTGTATCTATGCTTTATAGATCTAGAAAAGTCATATGACCTGGTTCCTAGGAGGAAGTTACTGTCTGTTCTGCAAGATTATGGAATAGGAGGCAAACTCTTGCAAGCAATTAAAGGTCTTTCTTTACATGGATATTCAGGCAGCAGTTAGAGTTGACAGTAAATTGAGTTCATGGTTCAGAGTAGTTTCAGGGGTAAGACAAGGCTGCAACCTGTCTCCACTGTTGTTCATAATATTTATGGATCATATGTTGAAAACAATAGACTGGCTGGGTGAGATTAAGATATGTGAACACAAAATAAGCAGTCTTGCATATGCGGATGACTTAGTTGTCATGGCAGATTCGATTGAAAGTTTGCAAAGTAATATTTCAGAGCTAGATCAGAAATGTAAGGACTATGGTATGAAAATTAGCATCTCCAAAACGAAAGTAATGTCAGTGGGAAAGAAATATAAACGGATTGAGTGCCAAATAGGAGGAACAAAGTTAGAACAGGTGGACGGTTTCAAGTACTTAAGATGCATATTCTCACAGGATGGCAACATAGTGAAAGAACTGGAAGCGAGGTGTAGCAAAGCTAATGCACTGAGCGCTCAGCTACGATCTACTCTCTTCTGCAAGAAGGAAGTCAGTACCAAGACTAAGTTATCTGTGCACCGTTCAATCTTTCGACCAACTTTGTTGTATGGGAGCGAAAGCTGGGTGGATTCAGGTTACCTTATCAACAAGGTTGAGGTTACGGATATGAAAGTAGCTAGGATGATTGCAGGTACTAGTAGATGGGAACAATGGCAGGAGGGTGTCCACAATGAGGAAATCAAAGAAAAACTGGGAATGAACTCTATAGATGTAGCAGTCAGGGCGAACAGGCTTAGATGGTGGGGTCATGTTACACGCATGGGAGAAGCAAGGTTACCCAAGAGACTCATGGATTCAGCAGTAGAGGGTAGGAGGAGTCGGGGCAGACCGAGGAGAAGGTACCAGGATTCGGTTAAGAATGATTTTGAAGTAATAGGTTTAACATCAGAAGAGGCACCAATGTTAGCACTGAATAGGGGATCATGGAGGAACTGTATAAGGGGGGCTATGCTCCAGACTGAACGCTGAAAGGCATAATCAGTCTTAATTGATGATGATGATGTATTAAATATTTAACTCATTTGGCCTACTTTAGTTTAATTTTTGTGTTTTTTTATTATTTTCCGTGTTATCCGACCTTCCCGCTTATCCGCCCTTGCCACGGCCGGTTTAGGTAATATAATCGAGACTCTACTGTATGATATTTGGTGTGAGACATCGTGGAATATTCCCTCTTCAGCCCCTATAGATTCATGAGGCTCCTATCGGCCTTGAGAATGGCGTCTGTAACGCAGTACGTTCGTAGCAGAAAACGGTCATCGAGTTCATTATTGCGGTAAACCAGTGACAGGTATTCATAGGCGTCTGCAGAATGTCCATGGAGACCTGAACGAAAGGAAAGCGAGTCGTTGGCGACGCATCTGTCATCATTGCAACAATGTCGCACAAACCTGTGCGATCTGCCGTGTGCTAGCCGGCGGCACGCAGCTGCGGCACTGGCAGTGTTGAAACGTGCAGACACTCTCAGAGGTGACGGACAGATCACACAGTCCAACACCTCGCTGCACAACAGAGCTTCTCTGTTGGTTGTGTTGACGCACTCGTCCACCATTTCGGGTAGTCAGAGGTGCGCGCCCGCTGAGTTCCTCGCCGTCGAACAGAAGAACATAGAGCAACGAAAGAGGCGTCTACGCTGAGATGATTGCGCGTTACAAGGCTTATCGTCACAATGTCTGTCGAACATCGGCGATGGAGCATGGGTTCATCACTTCAAGACCTGTAGAGTGGCACCATGCTGCCATACAGGTCACCCCTAAGGTGGTGAAAACTAGGGTTTTCTTAGCTAAAAGAGTAATATGGTTTACTGAAATCCTTAACAAAAGAACAACCCTCGTATGTCGGTACTATACCTGTAGCTGGACCTGAGATGAATATAATTTAGGGCATCATTCTGTGAGCAAAGAAATTGATATATGTGGAAAGAAAACAATTCCCGGTAACTTTTTGTCGCTGAGATGAAATACTCAATACGTTAACGTCTACGATTGGTTTTCACTCAGGGAGGAATACATAATGCCACTTTGTAGCTTTGTAATAACGAGATTCGACTTTAGTTCTCATCTTTACTTTTTGTGTGCTGCATTTTCTACATTCCTTCATTCTGTGTGCAAGGAGTATTGTAGGATTGCAGGACGCACATTTCCACGTACCTTCTGCTATACAACACATTTGAGTTGCGTAGAATGTTTATTGTATCTTTTCTATTGTGATCTGATAATGATATTGGAAGAAGGAACTAAGAGTTTGTCTCGTTGACATGGAGGTCATTAGACACGGAGCACAAGCTCGGATTGTTTCAAGGATCGGGAAGAGAATAGGTCGTGCCCTTTCTAAATGTACGTCTGCATAGATATTCCGCCAGCCATAGTACGGGGCGTCGTGTAGGGTACGCAGTCATTTCCTTTCCTGTTCCACTCACAAATAGAGGGAGGGAAAAATGACGGTCTTTATGCGTCTGTATGAGCCTTAATTTCTCGTATCTTGTCTTCGTAGTCCTTCAGCGCAATCTACGTTGGTGGCAGTAGAATACTTCGCCAGTCAGAGTCAAATGCCGGTTCTCTAAATTTTCTCAAGAGCGTTTCCCGAAGAGAAAGTCGCCTTCCTCCAGGGATTGCCATTTGAGTTCCTGAAGCACCTCCGTGAAACTTACGTGTCGTTCGAACCCACAGCTAACAGATCCAGCAGCCCACCTCTGAATTGCTTCGATGTCTTCCTTCAATCCGCTTGATACGGATCCCAAATACTCGAACAGTACTCAAGCATTGATGGAACCAGCGTCCTATATGCGCTCTCCTTTGGAGGTGAAAAAAAAATTCTCCCCATAAACCACAGTCGACTATTCGTCTTCCCTATCACAGTTCTCACATGCTTGTCCCATATCAAATCGCTTTGCAACGTTAAGTTCAGATATTTAAACGACTTGAGTGTGTCAAGCAGGAGACTAGTAACACTGTATCCGAGCATTACAGGCTTAATCTTCCGACTCATCCGCAATAACTTATATTTTTCCGTATTTAGGGCTAGCTGCCATTGAACACATCAACTGAAAATTTTATCTGAGTCGTCTTGTATCTTTCTACAGTCACTCAACTTCAAGTATACCACGACTTCATCAGCAAACAACCGCCGATTCCTGCCCATCCTCTCCGCCAAATCATTTATGTATATAGAGAACGACAGCGGTGGTATCACACTTCCCTGGGGCACTCCTGATGTTATCCTTGTCTGTGATGTACACTTTCAAAGGAACCATCCCGGTATTCCCTGGAGTGATTACGGAAATCAAGGAAAATATAAATCTGCGTGGCTGTAGGTGAATTTGAACCGCCGTTCTCCGAAATGCTAATCTACTGCGCCACCTGCCTCAGCGATTGTGGAAGAGAACTGAAAACAGTAATACTGTTGTCGTGGCTGTCAAATTTAATTGCGGTTATATAGTGGATGTTTCCTTTGGGTTGTGTAAGGTGCGATCAAAAATTTTACGTTTGAGGACTTTGCGGCAGCGTATATGCAACCTAGCGCGACTCCGATGCATGTATATAAACACCGACATCAGTGACGCATCCGTGTCTTTCCGACTGCGGAAACATTAACTCTGGTGACGTTAACACCAAATGCGTCTGTTACAGCACCAACATGCAGTTATGCAGTTACTCTTATCCTGGTACGGTGCTGTGGTACGCTATGGTAGAGGTGTACACCACATGCACCAAATACCTTTCCCGCATTGCCTCATTTCATCACGTACCATCTTCGTGCGATCACAACGCGGCTGCACGCAATTGGTACGTTCGTAAACAGGTAGGCTGGGGGCCCAGGGCAGCCGGGTGTGGTAGCTGCTGCGGGGACCATAGGTGCCGCGGGGGATTAGCCGAGCGGTCTCAGGGCGCTGCAGTCATGGACTGTGCGGCTAATGCCGTCGGAGGTTCGAGTCCTCCCTCGGGCATGGGTGTGTGTGTTTGTCCTCAGGATAATGTAGGTTAGGCAGTGTGTAAGCATAGCGACTGATGACCTTAGAAGTTAACTCCCCTAAGATTTCACACACATTTGAGCATTTGATTTGCACCATAAGTCAGAGCTAACTGTCTACGCAATGGGCGCACCGTGAACCGGGGCATTTGAAAGTCTTCCTAAATTCAAACTTATTTTACATCCAAACGTTACATTTCCGGATATGGGTTCCTTTTATCTAAACTTTACCTACAAGGGAAACTCCCCATCAGATTTAGTGGTAAGGTAAACAACGGACATCCCGTCGAAAACTGAACACAGATCAAGCATGGAAAGAGGAGCAAGGTGTACTGAACAGTGAAAGAAGAAAGAAAATAGAAACAGTGAATGATCAAAGCTCAAGATGTGCAACATCAAGCAAGCATAAATACCATAGTTGTCGTGGATATGTGGTAACGGAGTTGGACTACGAAAAGGGAGATTCGAGTTCGAATCTCCTTCATGCCAAATTTCTTCCTTTTCTCCACAGAATTATAAAATGTCAGTCCGGTCATCGTCGTGTCTGTTCGCATATTCAAATTTGTGTCTGTGTCGTGGCGCAACGTCCGTTTGCAACAGCGAGATGTAATGAAGGGATCTCCAGGCATGTGTAGGTCCTACTTGTTCCTCACAAGTACCACGTGTTATGACTCTTGCATTTCTTTTGGAAATTTTGACTCTTGAATTCCTTTTGTAGTAAAATAGTTCACACTTGTTTATTTGTTGTTTCGTTTTTTGTGAGAAGTCTATGCGTCATCTCGCCTACTCTCACTGTTCATGGCGTTTACCCGTGACGGTAATGTTCTTACCACTTGACTCATACTCTGTAACCAGTTTATACTAGTGACAATTGCCGAGGGTATTGAAGGAGAACAGATCCGTCGATGACCAGCCGGAAAATTCATAATTTTATGAAAAAAGAAAAGAAAAAATTGGCATAAGGAAGATTTGAACACGGGTCTCCCACCTTCCGATCCAAGATCGAGCCCATAAAACCACAACGGCGCCGTTATTACCAGTCGCTTGATGTTCCAAAATCTTGAGCTTGGACTGTTCACTGTTTTTATATTGCTTCTTTTTTCACCATTCAGTACACACTCTTCCTGTTTTTATGCTTTGTCTGTGTTCAATTTTTGACGGGTTATCCACTTGGCTATTTTACCACAAAATCAGAGCAGTGTGCGACGGAGATTTTGCCTTGTAAGTCCCCCCTGCAACGCTTAGGCACCTTAATAAGAGTTGTGGAACACACTGTAGAAGAGAAAGCGTGGGAAGATCGGCAGAAACACTCTCGAGTGGGCACCCACAGCAGCATCAACAGGCAAAGTGGTATGAGACGTTCCCACAGCCGGCGAAAAGGTCACTGCACTTTGATAACACTCTCCTAGGGAACAGCCCATGCAGATGAAACACGAACATTGTAGCAAGGTAACGCGTTTTGAAAATTTCCAACGAGTATTAGTGCAGTAGCAGTCTGTGACGCAACAGGGTAGCCTCGACGTTATAGTGCTGAGTGCCATCCACCTGTAATCAAGCTGCGAGGAAGACTGAATTCCCTTTCGGAGAGCTGCTGACTTAGGTAAGTAGAGAGCCACAGAAACAGTGGATGTTTTTGTCTCTGTGTCAGGTATTGGAAGAATACGAGCCATCTACAGTTGTCTCTATTAGTGAGATGATATGTTACTGTAGTCACAGTGGCATCTACAACGGTAGCCACGTGTCGTCGCAAGAAGTCGGCCGATAAGAGCTGAAAGCATCGTCAGACAGCCCGGTCGCAGGACAGCCACTTTTGCTTCGCCAGGTTTTGGCGGGACGGAAGCCACGACGGCACTTTGCTCGGAAACGAAACCAGAATTGCGGATTTTGCTACTAAAACTATGCAGAACGCATATCTGTCTCGTCTAGGACGTGGAAAATAGTGTACAATGTTTCCACAACTTGACAGGTTTTACGAATATACGAGATACAGAAAGAAACGTACTCGATATGATTTGTGGTGACCCTGAAAAACAAGACTGCAACCACTCTACACAACTTCAGACAAGTTCAGCAAACTGTCAGCGTTCAATGACAGTACACGTGTACTGCACGCGTGTGAAAGACGAAGATACTATGTACACCTAAAATACGTAATTAGTGTATGTAACCATCTCATATGATGGGTGATTGCAAATGAAAGAACAGAATTTAATTGCTTGCAACAGATAAACTATGAAAGATAGAATAACACTGACATGTCACTGGATAGAGGAAGGTTCAGAGTTTTGACGCAGCTGCGCTGCTGTTTGTTCGAAGCAATATGGCGACTAAACCACACGTGAAATCAGTTTCCGTGTTGGAATTTGCGAGAAGTCAGTCCATTGTCCAAGAGCAACGTGCATGCCGCCGTCGATTCAGCAAGAAGCCGCTTCTGCACAAAAAGATTTTTGTCTGGCATACAAAACTGTTGTAAGTAGATTGCATATAGAAAAGGAACAGCACTGGTCGACCACGCACGTCTCTTAAAAATGTCAGACGTATCCGAGATGCGTTGACGCGGAGCTCGCCGAAGTCCACAAGACGGGCGCACCAGGAAAGTCGGTTTCCTCAAACAGTGTTGAGGTGCGTTCTGAAGTGACGCCTGCATATGAAGCCTTACAAGTCGTAGTTACTGAGGCAAATTCCAATTGGCAACCATAACACAATAAACGAATTTTGAGTTTCAGTTCTGCAGGATTAGGCAGAGGACGAATCGACGTTTCATCTATCTGCTAAAGTAAACCGTCATAATGTAAAATTTTAGGGGTCACAAAATCGTGGCGTCTTCGTCGAACCAGAAAGAGACTCACCGAAAATCATGTGTTTTGTGACGTTTCTGTTCAAAAAAGTTTGCGGATCTTCCGTTTCTCCGGAGGAAATTCTGACAGTAGTGTCTTACCTGGACAGTCTGCAAAGTTGACTGCTTCCTCAACTTCACGAATATTCCGATGATTTAATTTTTATGTATGACGGTGACCTGCCCTCTTTTACTTTCAGGTGCGGCATTGTCTGAACAGTACCATTCCACAACGTTGGAATAGAAAAAGTACGAAACAACATCTTGTTCGTTGCTTTTGGCCTCCCACGTCAGGAGAACTCGCACCATGCGACTATTTTTCTGTGGGGATACACAGAAGCCGGAATGTATATACTACCTACGACAGCAACTTTTCAAGAGCTGAAAAATCGAATTGTTGAAGCTGTCCAATGAATACAAAGAGCCTGTTGATTCGTATGTGAAATGAAATGGACTGCCGTTTCAATGTTTCTGCAGGAACGCACCGTGCTCAGGTTCAGTGTACTGTATAGTGTCTGTGCGAACGTAAACTATCCAGTGATACGTGCAATGTGTTCCCAAATTTCATGGTTTGTTTGTAACTAACAACTGAAACCTGTTCTCTCTTTTTGAACCACTTTGTGTAAGAATCATCATCCCACTGACATCGAAATACCAACTATGCAGTAATGACAATTCGTAGGCAGCTGATGCCCACCTACCACAACCCAAAATAGATACGCTGCAATAACTATATGCGTCAGAATTGACACATACTAACTTCCTAATATGAAAATGCGGGGGCCGTTCAATAAGTAATGCCCCACTTTTATTTTTTTTAAAAAAAGCAACTGATGTACCTGGACAAACGTTATGGTGCTTCTCATTAAATGTTTGTTCTGTACGCCGGTGAAGTTTCTGACTGTTCTGGCAGACGGCAGAGCCGTAGTACAACGTCAAAATGTCGTCTACCCACTACTCACGTTGCAAGCAGCGTGCTGTTATTGAATTCTTGTGCGCAGAAAAAGAAACCGTGGTGAACATCCATAAACGCTCGTATGCAGTGTATGGCGATACTGCTGTTGATAGGAGTACAGATGTACGATGAGTAAGGAAAGATACATACCTCAGGAAATGCAGAACCAGAGCTCCATGACAAGCCACGCTCTGGACGTAATATCACAGCCACTGCTCAAGACTTGCTGATTCGTGCGGATGCCATTATTCGTGCCAACCGGCGCATTACAACTTGATAGTTGAGCATTGCAGAGCATTGGAAGTACGTCTGCAATGATAGAGACTCTCGGATATTCAAAGAGGTGAGAACGATGGGTTCCATGAATGCTCACAGCGGACCACAAGATTCGAGGAAAGGTTATTTCATCTGACCAGAGGTTGAAAATACCGCTACAGTTTTAAGGTTCTTTTTATTTAACACACGACCGGTTTCGGACTCTGATACGCTTATCCACAGGTGTCGTAAGTTGGTGCTGTGACCCCGACCACCGCGGTGGATGTATACAAGACGCGGTGTGCTACCAATCTTGTTTCCACAAGTAGCAAGAATGCCGCTGAGCGACCTTCGCAGACAGCAAAGGTAAATATTGCAAAGTCAAAATTAAACATGTTAACTATTATTGGTCTCTTTTAGCCACGTCACAACAGTTGCACTTATCCATATTGGTGCTTTCAAGTAAAGTGGAAAGGGTTTAATAGAAGAAGATCTTGCAAATTTTATTAGAGAGAAAGAATTTATTCCAGACGAATAATTTATTTAGTTGATACTGGAGCACGCCACAAATTTCATAACATGGCTCTCTAGAGGACAATTCGTGCATTTCCAGGTCTATGCATCTTATCCAGAAGAACTCTTAGGATTTGCTTTGCAGTGCTCGGCCCGCGAAACGAGCAGCTTGTGGACGAGCAAGGCAGGAGGAATGTTCACACTGGATAAACTGATGAAGAGAAAACACCTTTGTTCACAGAACGGAAAGAATTGCATCGTCTATTTGGCGTAGTGCTGTGGTATCCACTACCAGGAATAGTTTCTGACGAAACTGTCGAGTTTCAGGGCAACCAGTTAAAAGCACACTTTGGAAGCGGAAATAACCAGCTGCGCCTGGAAACACTTGTAAGGGAAGTATAAACTATTTGGTTAATAGATTGCACAAATGATCTCTTAGCGCTTGGGCGATGCCATACGAAGTACCCTCCGCCTTTGACAAGGTTCTGTTAAACAGCAGACATGCCTGGTAACTTCAAGTCAAAGGCATGAAGCCGAAGGGTGACATTGATTTTCCTCGTACATGGGATACTCCCCATGGAACACCCCCCCCCCCCCGCCCTTCCCCCGCCAAGCAAGTGGTAAGTTGGCTCATAGGATAGCCTATCAAAAACACAGATCAAACATAAAAACAGGAAGATGTAATTAACTATGGAAAAAAGAAGCAAAACAGACACAGTGAACTGCCAAATTTAATACGTGCAATATCGAGCGATGTTAGGGACTATGGCTTCAAATGGCTCTGAGCACTATGGAACTTCTGAGGTCATCAGTAGGGACTATGGCGCCTTGCGCCGTGGTTATCTGGTCACAACGATAGATTTCGGAGGGTAATAGACTGTGAAGGGGGAGATCCAGGTTGAAATCACCCTTGTACCCCACATTCTTTTCTCTTCACAAAATTACGAACTGCCCGTTCACTCATTGAGGTGTCTGTCTGCTGTATTCCAATTTGTGTGTATGTCGTGGTGTAATATCCGTTTGCAACAGCGAAGTATAACGAAGGGACCTCCAGACGTACGTACCTCCTATTTGTTCTTCACAGGTACCACATGTTATGCCTCTTGGTTCCGTTTTGGAAGTTTTGACTATTTCCTTCGTTTTGACATAGTTCACACCGTTTACTTGTTGTCCGTTCCCACTATACATCACAGAGTGTGAGTCATGTGGTAGGACTATATTACCGTCGCGAGTAAATTTGATGACTAGTGAGAGCAGACAAGATGCCGTACAGTCCTCATACAGAAATAAAAACATCAAATAAACGGGTGTGAACTGTGTTACAACGAAGGAATTCAAGATTAAAAATTTCCAAAACGGAACGCAAGAGGTATGAGATGTGATATCTGTGTAGAACAAATAGGAGGTACCAACTTCTTGGGTTGCTTCGTTACATATTGCTGTTGCAAACGGACATTTCACCACGACACATGCACAAATTTGAGTACAGCAAACAGACACGACAGTGTTATACTTTAGCTACATAATTTTCGTTTCAAAACTCGCGTAGTCACAGTCTCCGTAAACGCTACTTGCGCTCTGATTGTCTCTTTGTTAATCAGTAGAGTGAAAATGGATGACACAACTTCCTGCTTCGGAGTGTAACACGCGCGCCAGAGACAAGTTGCTCGTATTGTTTTTTACAAGATTACAGGGAAAAATCAGCTTTGGCTTTCTTCGAAGAACATTATATAATAAGTATAAGGAAAGGTATTTTACCTATATGCTTGGCGTGAAACGGTAGCGTCACAGAATGATAATCGTGTACGTTCGAAATCCGTTGTGGTCTACAATTTTTTCTTCGGTTTGACTACCTAAATCATTTAAGTATAAAAATTCATCAAATATGTTTCAATTAACTCATACTCATCCATCATTTTTCAAGAAGAATGTTCGTCTTCTAGTTTCTAATTACTCAAAATTCTGGTTTTCACTGCAACTATACATTCTTAATCATCGATATTTTATAAAAGATTGTCCAATATATCTGAAGTTAACAAAACATTATGCAATTAAATTTTCTGAGAAGAATTAAAAATCAGATGTTCTTCACTTGAATACGCCCATTGTTTTGTAGGAAGGATGTGGTCTCAAACGAGCCGGAATGCTAAGCGTCGTAGAAACGTGGAAAACAATAATTTTCGCGGCGTTGAGCAGACTAAAAATGCTGCATTTTAACTGTTGCCGCCGTAACACTGCAATCTGAACCAAATAGAACTGATCTGGAGCCGAGAGGTGTAAGCTGCTAAACGTACTGGAAATAACGCACGAAGCTTTGTGACACTGCTGAACGAAGGCGAAATGCAGAAGAGCATGGTTTAAAAGAAGATAATGTGGAATTTTTGGTAGCTTGGGTTTCTGTTGCTGATTGCCTCGTTATCAACGTAGCAGTACTGAGATCTATTCCTCGGAGTCCAATACGCAAGGACTTCAGAGATTACCAGACGACTGACTGTAATACCCACAGTGGCTTCAATATTTAATTAAATGATGAAATCGCAGCAGTGCGCTTTTACGACACACGCAGCTCATTCAGAAATACTGGCCTTGGTAAAGTGAGGAATTTTCACGACTTTCGTTTTTAATTACAATATGTTGTGACTTGGCAAGACAGCCAAGTCACTAGGAGAGGAAGCCGAAAGGCACGCGTTTAAGCTCACGCAGGATGGCGTGAGGTCTGGAACTGGTCAGGGATATGAGACTAGCAAAAATAGTACGTATCTGTTGGAATACTTAACATTAATCCATAATTGGTGAACATCGGTCTGACGGTACATGCATCACAAGATAAATAGCAAATGATAATGGCGCCTTGCTAGGTCGTAGCAATTGACGTAGCTGAAGGCTATGCTAACTATCGTCTCGGCAAATGAGAGCGTAATTTGTCAGTGAACCATCGCTAGCAAAGTCGGCTGTACAACTGGGACGAGTGCTAGGAAGTCTCTCTAGACCTGCCGTGTGGCGGCACTCGGTCTGCAATCACTGACAGTGGCGACACGCGGGTTCGACGTATACTAACGGACCGCGGCCGATTTAAAGGCTACCACCTAGCAAGTGTGGTGTCTGGCGGTGACACCACACAATACTGTGTTAGCTAAGATAGAGAGCATGCTATGTTTTCCGTCCGCTCAACTAAAAAGCGCATCATCTTGTTTTTACCACATGTTGCTTCCTTGACATTCAAAGCTATATTATTTTCTGTTGTCTCTTTTTACGTCCTTACTACAACTGTTCGCATTACTGCAGGTTAGCTGGATCACTTGCCTGGCCAGTGCCGTCTAAGATAAATGCGCCGGTAAAGTAGTTGTCTCCTATTATCGCTGAGTCGGTACACGCTCAACGCACAGCATGAAATGTATCCTCATTATCGTACTTGACTGTACTCGAGACAGCTTGGCTTCAGCTCCACGCGAAAAAAAACCAGTGAGGTTCCAGCAAATGCCGTTGGGTACATAGTGTAATGTTTACAAGTGATTTCTCTTATGAAGTATGAAGTATGGTATACTCGCAGGGCGCTTTTACGGCGCGGCTTCTCGTGTGGCTGCTTCCCTGTCGAGCCACCAGCAAGGGAACATCGTCAGCCATGACACCGGTGGCGTGTGAGTTTCGTGTCACGTCCATGGACCCGGCGAGAAATTGGACTACACAGCTCGATAATACACACATCAAAAATGTTTTGTATCACCCCGAGTCCCAGAACTACTGAAGATAGACGTTGACTGTGTATATTATATCGCCGACACAGTCACTTTGTTCAGAGATGACACTAAACCCGCCCAAAGATGTAAACAACCATGCATGAGCAGCGCCTATTGGACGGAGGGGGTCCGACAGACGATCAGTTCCAGTCATTCCATCAGGAAGGAGGTACACGGCTCGTTTTGTCTGTAGTTCAACCATGCCGAGACGGTCAATACCGTGGTTCGATCGCGTCTGCATTGTTACTTTGTGCCAGGAAGGCTCTCAACAATGGAAGTGTCCAGGCGTCTTGTAATAGACCAAAGTGATGTTGTTTGGACATGGAGGAGATACAGAGAGACAGGAATTGTCCATGACAAGCCTCGTTCATGCCGCCCAAGGACTACTACTGCAGTGGACGACCACTACCCACGGGTTATAGCTCGGAGGAACCGTGACAGCTACGCCACCACGCTGAATTATGCTTTTGTTGCAGCCATAGGAAGTCATGTTACGACTTAAACTGTGCGCAATAGGCTATATTATGCGCATCTTCACTCCCGACGTCCATGGCGGGGTCCATCTTAGCAACCACGACACCGTGCAGCGCGGTACACATGGGCCCAACAACATGCCGAATGGACTGGTCAGGATTGGCACCACTTTCTCTTCACCACGAGCGTCGCGTATGCCTTCAACCAGACAATCGTCAGAGACGTGTTTCGAGGCAACCTGGTCAGGCTTAGACACAGTGTCCAGCGAGTGCAGCAAGGTGCTGTTTTGGGGTGGCATTATGTGGGACCGACGTACGCCGGTGGTGGTTATGGAACGCGCCGTAATGGCTGTACGATACGTGAATGCCATCCTCCGACCGATAGTGCAACCATATCGGCAGCATATTGTCGAGGAATTCCTCTTCATGGACGACAATTCGCGACCTCATCGTGCACATCTTGTGGTCAGGATAAAGACATCGCTCGACTAGAGTGGCTAGCATATGCTCCAGACATGAACCCCATCGATCATGCCTGGGATAGATTGAAAAGGGCTGTTTATGGACGACGAGACCCACCAACCACTCTGACTGATCTACGTTGAATCGCCGTTGAGGAGTGGGACCATCAGGACCAACAGTGCCTTGATGAGGTTGTGGATAGTATGCCACGACGAAGACACGCATACAGGCGTGCATCAATGCAAGAGGACGTGCCACTGGTATTTGAGGTATCGGTGTGTACAGAAATCGGAGCCATCACCTCTGTAGGTCTCGCTGTAAGGTGGTACAACATGAAATACGTGGCTTTCATGGGTAATTAAAAGGACGGAAATGATGTTTATGTTGATCTTTAGTCCAATTTTCTGTACAGGTTCGGGAACTCTCTGAACCAAGGCGATGCAAAACTTTTTTTGATGTGTGCACATGACCTTGGGAACTTGTTGTGTGGCAGCGCAACTGTTTCTTAAAAGGTGCTTGTAGTAAGCTGTACTGCACAATGATGCATGTCCGTGCAGGTGCAAATGTAATTATGTTTCTTTAAATCTATTCAAACGCTTTTCTATTCTTTGTTGCCAAATAGTCGTTATCTCCAAGTTAGCTAACGTGGCCCATTGAGTTGTTGTGGTTTTCGCAAGGGCGTCTGTGATAACGAGTATCCATGTTTACTGCTGATGTGTGGCTGTCCTCTGTCTTGGATGGCCCCACGTAGACTAAACAATGTTCCCTCAAACCTCTGATTGTCTTTGGTTGGGGTTGATTGTTTGGGAAGGACCAATATCGATTCGAAATCTTATGTGATTGGTTTAAGAAAATCTTCTTACAAAAGATTTGCAAGTGGTGACATAGACCTGACAGGTCTAGGTTATTTCTTTTAATTGTGTCATTGGTAGTTTGTTAACTTTGAGAGTTAACATTTCTAAAATTCTGTAACTATAGACAAATGTACAAAAAAACAACGTGCTCTTGGTAAGTCACCAAGCACTGAAATGGTAGACTATTGCAGCAGCATTTCATAGCAAATAAAACATTAAATACGTGGAGCATTTAACCACTGATACGTACGTTCCCATCGTTTTATTGTAACAAGCAGTACAAAAAACGAGGCGTTTTCGAGAGATCTTCATTTTGCTGGTGCTTTGCAACAATTTATATTCTTACGACGTACGTTACACCATAAAAACCATAGATAGGAGTTCACCTCCATTTGAATTAATACAGTATGATGTCTACTAAGTTCAGCTCGTGACGTAAGTCCGATACTGCACCTCTACACAAAGCAAAATGTGACACGGAAGACTTTTCTTTCACGCGTTGATGACTTCAGGCTGTGAAGTTATCAACTCCTCGTCCGCAAACACGTCCCGAGAGAGGACGCCTTAACGCATAACGCGCTCGCTTGCGGGGGAGGGCGGGGGGGCAGCCGCACCTGGGGCGAATGCGCGGGGCAGGTTAATGACGGTGAGCTAACCTGGCAGAGGTTTTTCGGTGGTTCGGCTCGGGTATTTAGGCAAATTCTGGGATGGTACCCGAATTCCGCCTCCAAAAATGAGGTGGACAGGCGTCTCACGCAATTTTCTTCCCACAGGTATAACCGATGAGTGATGCGACACGAAGAACATCCAGCCACAAATGTTAAATGAAAAAGAAATTTCACCAAACTTGGAGCGCACATCTAATACGGGGTACCGTTTACGAAAAGAAGAATCGGAATGAAACTGACTGGAAATACACACATACCCTGCGTATGTGGCTAATTTGTAAACCTCTGTGCACATGCTCTCTTTTACTGGCAAACGTCCTCATGTAAACCTAAATTTACGTCATTACTCTGCGATTCACAATTAAGTTCCAGGCAGAAGGTTCATCGAACCACCTCCAAGCTATTTCTCTATCTTTCGAATCTAGAAGAGTGCACAGGGAAAATGAAGACTTAAATGTTTCTGTGCGACCTCTGATTTCCCTTATTTTATTATGACTATCATAATCTTATGCAGATGGGCTCTAACAAAATATTTTCGCACTCTGAGGAACGAGTAGTTGACTGAAATTCCATGAGATCCTGCCGCAACGAAAACCGCCTTTCTTTTCATCATTTCCAGCCCAATTTGCGTATCACATCCGTCTCATTCTCTCCCCTATATCGCGATAACAAAAAACGAACTGCCCATCTTTGGACTTTTCCGCTGTCCTCTGTCATTGCCTAACTAATGTGGATCCCACACCGAACAGTAATACTCCAGAAGGGGGCGGACAAGTGTAGTGTAACCAGTCTCTTTAGTACACCTTGCAGTTTATAAGTGTTTCGCCAGTAAACCGTAGTCTGTGGTGTGCTCTCCGTGCAGCATTTACCATACGATCGTTTCAGTTTAAGTTGTTCGTAATTCTAATCATTGTGTATTTAGTTTAATTTACAGCCTTTTGATTTGTGTGATTTATCGTGTAGCCGACATTAGTGTATTCCTTCTAGTACTTACTCGTTTGGAGGGCCTCACACTTTTCACTATTTAGTCAAATGCCACTTTTTACACCATACAGATATCTTCTCTAAATCATTTTGCAATTGGTTCTGATAACCTGATGACTTTACAAGACGGTAAATAACAGCGTCATCTGCAAGCAATGCAATCGGGCTGTTCAGATTGTCACCTACATAATTTATGTATATCAGGAACAGTAGTGAGTCTGTAACACTTCCTTGGGGAACACCATATATTATTTCTGTTTTACTCGATTACTTTCCGTCACTTTCACATGAAATGGTAATAGTTTTACTCACTCGGATATTACGCAACCATCCTAAACCTCAAAAATGTAGGCGCACTCAAACGTTCGACGCAATCGTTTGTTCTTTTCCGAAAACGTGATGGCTACACGCAGTTAATAAAGCAGTTACGCACATATTAACTAGCATGGATAAGATTTTCAAACCTCTTATTAAAAATCTTCCTCCTCCTCCTCCATGCGTTATGAGAGACATGCTTAAGGAATTCGTACTCTGCACTTACACAACGAGGGATACTGATAACTTCACTTTACAATATTTTTGAAAAACTGATTTATAGATACCATCTGTGGAAAACATTTGACGCTCAGGAAGCTGATATTTGACTGAGCTAGGGAAACATATTCGGCGCTTACGTGAAAATGTTCCTGTTGTCTGTCCTGGAAATTGGAATGCCGTGTGGCTAGGGCCTCCCGTCAGGTAGACCGTTCGCCTGGTGCAAGTCTTTCAAGACTAGTTTGATGCACATTTGCATGTTAGTGCGTCCTGCTTGTGTCTCAAGATTTCTGAATAATTACTGTGGCTTACTTTAATCGAGCATTGTCCTTCCTCTGCAATTCCTATCCCTATACTTACATCTATTACTAAATTAAATATTCCCTGACGCCTCAAGATATGTCCTACCTGTGGTGTCACCGCCAGACACCACACTTGCTAGGTGGTAGCTTTAAATCGGCCGCGGTCCGCTAGTATACGACGGACCCGCGTGTCGCCACTATCAGTGAATCCAGACCGAGCGCTGCCACACGGCAGGTCTATAGAGACGTACTGGCACTCGCCCCAGTTGTACAGCCGAAGTTGCTAGGAACGGTTCACTGAGAATTACGCTCTCATTTGCCGAGACGATAGTTAGCATAGCCTTCAGCTATGTCAATTGCTACGACCTAGCAAGGCGCCATTACAGTCAATATCCTTGATAACGTACCGTCAAGAACGATGTATTCAAACGATGGATTAAAGTTAAGTATTCCAGCAGCTACGTACTTTTCTTTATAACATTCATTACGTATCCTGTTTCAGACCTCACGCCAGCCTGCTTGAGTTTAACGCGTGTATTTCGGCCTTCTCTAGCTATACAACACTACCAACCTATCGCCTTTTCTAATCAAGTAGCGCCATAAACATATTTTCACACACGCAGATACAGACGTTGGCTGTGAGTGGGCACTCTTGGAAATCAAATGCCAAAGTTGAAAATCCGTGCTTATTCGGCAGAGGCTCTCATCGCTGAGCCAACCGGACGCAGCGCTCATTCACTGTAACTGCTCAGACTACCCTGGCACTCGTTCCTTTGTGGATTCGCTGATGATGGATCCTGGATCAAAAATCGTGTCTGCTCTTTAGCACGTGTTCAAAAGAACAGACGCCACATACTTATGAACACATTTTCTCCCCGACTCATTTAGGCCTCTCTTCATTGGTTATCCTATCCATCGATCTCACCGGCAGCAGTATTGTGCAGCACCACATTTCAGTAGCATCCATTAACTTCTTATCAGAATTGTGTATCGTCCTTAAGAGGCCACAGTGCACGAAATATTTTCTGAAAAGCATGTAAATTTGGTATTATTAACAAGATTCACGAGCTATGAGAAGCCTTCGCTGTTACCAAGTGGGGAAGCGCAGTGTTTAGCACACTGGACTCGCATGCGGGAGGACGACGGTTCAAACCCGCCTCCGGCCGTCCGGATTTAGGTTTTCTGTGATTTTTCCAAAGTGCATCATGCAAAGTTGGAAGGGGTCGTGGCCGGTTTCCTTTTCCACGCTTCCCTAATCGGAGCTTGTGCCCCGTATGTGACGAGCTCGTTGTCGATGGCACGTTAAACACTAATCTCGTCCTCCTCTTCGCTACTGATGTCACAATGCTTAGCAAAGTGGTTCTACCTTACCATTTAATTTTCCAGTTCAGCATCCGATAGATTTTTTATCTTCTCTGATGCTGTCAAAGTGTTGTAATTTTGGTCTTCCGAAAGGTCTTGTTCCTTGTGGATGTTCTGTAAGTGCTTGGTAGATTTAGCTATCTTCTGGAGCTCGAAGTGTGTATCCAATCCGACAAGCTCTCCTAGCTTTAATTTTGGATGCAATATCCGTTTCGCCATATAGGTCATACACTTGTTTGTTTTTAATAATCTCTATTCTGTTGCGTTGCTATCTTGAATCCACCAAATATCGTCATCAAAATTTTCTTTTTCGATATTCTTACTATTTAGTTTTTTGACTTTTTTAACGTCCATGCCTCACAAGAGTATGTCAGAAAACTAGGGACAAGATTTTTAAATATGCGAATCTTTGAATTTATTGAAATTAGTTGGTTTTTTAATAGTCCAGTAATGTATTCTCCTATTTACTTCTTCTTTAACATTATGGTCTGAAATTAGCAAGGTTCCTAGATAAATAAACTGAGTTACTCATTTGTTTCTGTCTGCACCTACTTCATAGATAGAATCTGCATTAGTTTTCGACTGCACAGAGAAGTTTTTGGTTTTACTGGTTTTATTGTCTACACTTGTTCCAAGTAAGCTGTTATACAATATTCCGGCGAGTGAAATAGTTTCTTGTTAATTTCCTCCTATGATTTCTTTATTTGTTTGCTATTTTCTTCTAAAGCGTTATATACATACAAGTAAAGACCAAATCTTGCACACGACTTCACACGAATATAACATGTAACATTTTAACGTAATTTATAATGTGTTAATATAATTAAACATTATGGTGTTTAAGGGGGCTGGGTCATGAACACAACGGGAAATCCTGAAGAAATTGACCATTTTCTAAATAGTGTAACTCAAAAAATAAGAGTTGTAAGCCCCTGTAATGTTTACCATCTTTCAACAGATGTCTTGTGAACATTTTGATGCATGAATAACAGCTTGTGGTCTCATACTTTTTTCTGAATTATGTTTCGTGTTGCAAGTGAAATAAAGCTTGTCAATATTTTGGACACCATAGGTAGACATATCTCTAAATAAAAACAAAGTAGAAACTTGACTTTTTCTGGTCGTTGTATACGTTGTCTTTAACGTAGACCTCAAAAAAGAGGTTGTCATAAATTACGGTTCAAAAAAATTTAATGATGAGTATTAAAAATTTCAATAATTGACTCATGGTCTTCCTTTTAAAATGTCTTTAATTTTGAAATTTAAGTCACACAAATAGCGTAGTTTGTAGGTAAGTATGTTTTACTATAGTTTAGAAAATTTCAGCCTTTTCATAATTTTTAACCAAAGCGTTCCATAACATCAAAAGATTGAAATTTTGGGAAATTCAGCTTTTAGTTAAACCTGTTTGTCTATCTAACATGCTTAACACTAATCCACCCCAGTTCCACTTTCGCCTTGTTTGCAGTGATGTTCTTCCTCCCTCTCCTTTTTCAGACTTCTCCTTCTTATTTTTGCTTTTTTGGTGCTCTCCCACACTGATTTTTCTGCTCCGAAGTATCTCACGTGATGAATGGCGATGAAAGCTCTTTGCATATTTGGTTCACCAGGCAGTCCCATAAAATTCCACAGCTTCAAACCCTGACACGGCACCATCATTAAAATATACCAGAGCTTCCACATCTATTTTTTAAGTATTTAGTCCTACCAAAACAGTTTATGGTAGTTGTTCCAACGACCCTCATTTGAGTTTTGAGTCCTACTATGTAAAAGGCTCTGTAATAATCTTACGTTAAATGGAAAAGAGTGCTTATGGTGAGAACAAAACTCGGTTTAAAACAGAGCTGTCTCCATGACGTGCAGGCGTCACCATGTGCGCAGCCACTTTTAAATTCCTCTGATTTTGGTGCCTTCTAAGGTACAAGTTTCTTTGAAGGAACTTTTCCTTATTCAGGAAACTACAGAGAATTTTTTAAGAGAAACACAAAACTACAAATTTTTACTGTTTCCCCTTAAGGATGGGGAAATCTACAAAAAATATAATTTTTTATAGAAAGAACAAAAATTCTACATACTGTTCGTAAGGTCATGTTTGCCGATAACAATAACTTCATTGAAGGGGGTTAGATTTTGTCTAGTATGGAAGTTCATACTTACAGTTTTTTGAGTGTTTATGAGTAGTCTATTTGCTTCAAACCACGATTGTAAATGACACGTAGTTTCATTAACTGCATCTTGCAATGTGCCACCTCTACTGGCTATCAGGATATGCCCAATATCTGGCATACATGTATTCATCCAGAATCCAGAACACACATGCTATTGCTCTGTTGTACTATGATGTATTGATGGATCGCAAGTTTCGTAGTTTGTAACTCTGGACTACACTGCTACTCTTAAGATTGTGATGTCCTTAGCATATGTTGAAAGTGCAAATAATTTACGGGTTTGCTGCCGGGTGACGTCGTCGACCACCGACGATATTTCGGCAGGAGCACACCCTGCCATTCTCAAGGCACAACTGCAACGAGGAAGCAATGTGCAAGGGAATTTAATGCCTCAGTTCACAGAGGAGAAACAAGGAAGATACCACACACAGAACAAGTAACCGCAGAGTCAACACACAACTAAAGATAAGCAACATCAGAAATATCGATAGTGACTACTAATCGACAGGTGAGGTAGCCCTAGTTCTGTTCCCCTGTTGTTTGACGAGAGACAGAGCCGGATTCCAAGCAGCATTTAGACAAAATCCACCACCATTTCTGTTTATAAGGTTGCTTGATAGTTTGATTTCAACAGTTTCCTTAATGACACTATCCCAATAGCTGGACGTGCAAGCCAGAATCTCCGTGTTGATGTATTCCATAGGATGACCGGTGTCAAGGCAATGTTCTGCAATAGCGGATTTGCTCGGCTGTTGTAAGCGTGTGTGACGCTTATGTTCAATACACCGGTCTTCCACAGTCCTGATTGTCTGACCAATATATGACATGCCACAACTGCAAGGAATACGATAGACACCAGCCTTACGCAAACCAAGATCATCTTTTACGGACGCCACCAGGGCCTTAATCTTAGAAGGTGGTCGAAAAACACATTTCACACCATATTTCCGCAAAATATGGCCAATCCTGTTAGAAATTCTTCGTGCGTGCAACTTTGTTGCTATCGTCACATACTCGTTGCACAGAAAGCTGATAGCGCAACGCACGTTTGATCTGCCTGTCACTATAACCATTCTGACGAAAGGTGACTTCGAGATGTTATAGCTGCCAAACTTTCAGGGTCTGAGATAACGTGGACTCTGTGAACCAAGGTACGAAATAGTCTTTCACGCTGAGCTGGATGTTGACAACTATCAGCTCGTAGATACAAGTTAGTGTGAGTAGGGTTCCTATAAACAGAATGTCCCAACGTACCATCAGTCCTCCTTCTGAACAACAGATTAAGGAAGGGAAGGCAGCCATTCTTTTTCACCTCAATAGTGAACTGAATATTCGGGTGGATTGAATTCAGGAGTTCCAAAAATCGGTTTAAATTCTCACTACCATGGCCAAACAACAAAAGTATCGTCTGCAAATCTGAAAAAAAAAAAACACACAGGTTGTAAGTAGGCTGTTTAGACTTTTTTTATTGGTAGCGCCACGTAGCGCTCTGTATGAAAATCAGTGGCTGTGCTGTGTGCAGTCTGTGGCTGGTTTGCATTGTTTTTTGCTATTGTAGTGTTGGGCAGCTGGATGTTAACAGCGCGTAGCGTTGTGCAGTTGGAGGTGAGCCGCCAGCAGTGGTGGATGTGGGGAGAAAGATGGCGGAGTTTTGAGAGCGGACGATCTGGACGTGTGTCCATCAGATACAGTAAATTTGTAAGACTGGATGTCATGAACTGCTATATATATTATGACTTTTGAACACTATTAAGGTACATACATTGTTTGTTCTCTATTAAAATCTTTCATTTGCTAACTATGCCTGTCAGGCCTAAGGGGACGTTTCAGTTTTTCAAGGTCGTTGACTCCAAGGCAGCCGGCAGGAGTGGCCGTGAGGTTCTAGGCGCTACAGTCTGGAACCGAGCGACCGCTACGGTCGCAGGTTCGAATCTTACCTCGGGCATGGATGTGTGTGATGTCCTTAGGTTAGTTAGGTTTAATTAGTTCTACGTAGATGTTAAGTCGCATAGTGCACAGAGCCTTTTGAACGATTTAAACTCCAAGGCACGTTCCTCAAAGTCCTCCACAGACAAATTGGCCATAATAGGTGACAACGGGCTTCCCATTGCAACTCCATCAGTCTGTTAGTAGTACTGACCATTGAATAAAAAGTAAGTGGAAGTCAGCAAACGTCGAAACAAATTTGTTAACTCGACACCTAACTTAACCTCAATTAGCTGCAACGAATCAGAGAGAGAAACGTGAGTGAAAAGAGAAACCACATGAAAACTGAGTAAAATATCAGAGTCTTTGAAACGCAGTCCCTGCAATCGACGTAAGAAATCTGCAGAGTTCTTAATGTGGTGTTCTCACCTACCTACTAGTGGGCTCAACGAACTAGCAAGATGTTTAGCTACACGATATGTCGGAGCACCAATATTAGAAACTATATACCTCAGCGGGACAGCCTCTTTATGGACCTTAGGGAAGCCATATAATCTAGGTGGTACAGCACAGTAAGAATTAAGACTCTTGAGAGTCTCCTGTGATAAAGAACTTTTCTTCTGGAGGTTATTAGTCTTTCTCTCAACACTCTTAGTATGGTCAGCACCAGTTTTGCGATACGCCGAATCAGAAAGTAGACACTGCACCGGGAAAAGTTAAGGTCTCACATATGCCGAAATATTATAACTGTGCCCTACAGGTGGTTTTGTTCGAAGTCGCAATGATTCTATTTTCGTGATTATTAGTCCAAAATTTTGTATCCACCTTCAGATAATTGTGTCGCAGTGTAAACATGTAAGTAGTGACCGGGCTGCCATCTGGCCGTCTGGCTGAAGGACTTTGGCGGAGGGTCCGGATTCTGTAGGGTAAGGCCGGGTAAGAAGCTGTAGCGAGCAGATGGCGGAGCTTTCGCAAGGTAACGGATCCCCGGGCCAGTAATCCGGCTGGATGACGCGTTCACTCAATTACGAGGTGGGGCTGGCAGAGTGGCGGGGTGGGGTAGGGGGTTGGTGCGCAGCTCGGCCGCGTCCACCCCCGCCCCTCGTTACGGCGGTGGCGCTGAATGGCGCCAGTCGCCCAGAGCTTGCTGCTAACGGCACCCCAGGGCCGCGGGCGGGGCCCCCGGGGCGCGCTGCCATTTGCGAGGGGTGGGGGTGGGGGTGGGGGCGTTGTAATGCTGCCCGCTCCGTAAATGTCGCCAGGCGCCGAGCAGAGCGAGAGGGGAACGTCAGTGCCACTGCCCTACCCTGCCGGAGATACTTCTTCCCTCATCCACGGCTTTGTTAAAGTTAATTTGTGCAAACGGCTCCTTTTTACTGTGACAGTCAAACGCCCATTCCAGCGCTCTACTCGAGCGCAGTTGCCATCTTCTCCTCCTTCCAGCGACGACGCAAGTGCTGCTCCTGCGATTGTAGTAAGGGAAATGACGACTGTTTGTCGTCAACAAATCCGAAAAACACATTTTATCAGTCGCGGCTCGTGGTTTCCATACTGGAGAAGGCGGCGAAATTTATCTATCGGAGCTACACGTTGCACTACGTTACAGATCGGTCTGTCCCCACAACGAGCGTGTTAGTAGGTGAGGGTTTGGGGGGGGGGGGGGAGGGGGAGGACAAATCACATATACTGTACCTTCTTTCCGTTTCGTAATGAACTACTAAATAAGATCAAAAACTAACCCAAAGGTAGCCGCGCGGAGTGGCCGCGCGGTTTGAGGCATCATGTCACGAAGTGCGCGGCCACACCCGCCGGAGGTTCGAGTCCTCCCTCGGGCATGGGTGTATGTGTTGTTCTTAGCATACGTTAGTTTAAGTAGTGTGTAAGTTGTACGTAGGCTGAATTAGGTTTTTTATGTTGGTAACGCCACGTAGCGCTCTATATGAAAATCACTGACTGCGCTGTGTGAAGGCTGTGGTTGGTTTGCATTGTTGGAGTATATGCTATTGCAATGTTGGGCAGTTGGCTGTTAACAGCGCGTAGCGTTGCGCAGTTGGAGGCGAGCCGCCAGCAATGGTGGATGTGGGGAGAGAAATGGCGGAGTTTTGAGAGCGGATGATCTGGACGTGTGTCCATTGGAGACAGTAAATTTGTAAGATTAGATGTCATGAACTGATATATATATTATGTCTTTTGAACTCTATTAAGGTAAATACATTGTTTGTTCTCTATCAAAACCACTCATTTGCTAACCATGCCTATCAGTAATTAGTGTCTTCAGTAGTTTGAATCTTTTATTTAGCTGGCAGTATTGGCGCGCGCTGTATTGCAATAGTTCGAGTAATGAAGATTTTTGTGAGGTAAGTGATTCGTGAAAGGTATAGGTTATTGTTAATCAGGGCCATTCTTTTGTAGGGATTATTAAAAGTCAGATTGCGTTGCGCTAAAAATATTGTGTGTCAGTTTAGTACACGACTGTGCGGCCTTGATTAAATTGTTGCAGCCCTTGCGCTATCGCTGGGAACAACATTGCATCTGGTTCACACGCCGTCACAACTTCAGGGTGAATGTGTGTGCAATTTAAGTGTTACGCCCACAAGAAACGTACTGCCGGGCATATTTCAACTTCATAGTCCATTTCAGGTTGCCGCAGCTTTTCGGTCAGACAATGTGAGGAACTCGTTATGTGTGCCACAGCAGAACAGTGTCTACAGGAAATGCGCAACGTGCACCGTCTTCTGAGAATGCACTACTCTCGCTGCGCACTGGGATCAGCGTGGGACGAGGTGCGTGTTTAACTTCCTGAGATCCTTATGTACCAATCAACGCACCACGACAGCGCAGATGCTTATTACTTGCGGTGTTACCGTCGTGCGTTAAGAGGACAAAGTGGTGGAACAAGAATAGGCTTCTTAATATAAGCCTTAGCCGTATCAATCCCTTTCATTCACTCAGCTCAATCGATGTATCAGTCTGGATTCCACAGTACCTTCACCACATTACGACGTACTTTTCTTCCCCGAGAAGTCATAAGCAGAGCAGATGAATACCGAATGCCTCTAATTGTAGGTTTAGTAGATTCTGGAAACAGCTTTTAATCAGTTAGACCGCGTGCTGTGGCGCAAGGTTGCGCTGAACAAGTGTGTAGGTGGACCATATTAAACTCCTGGACCATATATACCAAATTTCTAGAGATTTAGTTAATTTCAGATAACCCGCTCAAGAGTTTCCAATACACAGAGGCCTGTAACAAGGTGATACCACGTTTTCCAAGCTGCTGTCTCCCCTCCTGGAAAAGGCAATCTCGGAACTGAAGAGGGATAACAAAGGAGTCAGAAACAACGAAAAGACACATAACAACATCAGCTTTGCAGATGGAGTAGTGCTATTTGCGATTTATTTTCAAACACTTCAGGCTTTTGTGCCGGATCTCGCCTTTGAATGTCAGACTGTGGGGGTGAACATAAGCGTTCCCAAGAGAAAAATTATTTGTGATAAATGGAGCACGGTAGGAGACGTACATCTCAAACACACGTCACTGGACACTATCAGAGAACATACGTATTTGGACAGCTTGTAGATAATAATGGAGACTTAGGGTCGGAGTTCCTTCGTCACATCTCGCTAGATTGGTAAATTCTTGGCAGATATTCAGTTATTTTCGGGTGAACGATGTCAGTGAAGCCGAAAAAAATGCTTTTGATCATTGTATCCTCAGCGTGTTGACTTACGGCTAAGAGACTTGGACACTTCACGAACATAGGAAACTTAGAACCACAAAGCGTGATGCCATTGAAAGGGAAAGACCAAAAAAGGGCAGAGCATATCTGATCAATTATCGACGTGAAAGACATCTACATGATAACTCTGCAATTCACAATGAGGTGCCTGGCGTAGCGTTCATCGGATCACCTTTAACGTATTTTCTTACCGTTCCACTCACGGACGGTACGCCGGCAACACGAGTACTTTAATCTTTCTATGCGAGCTCTTATTTCTCGAATTTCGTGACGATGATCATTTCTCCCCCTGTAGATGGGAGGCTACAGAATATTTTCTCAATCAGAGGAGAAATTTAACGAAAAGATCCTGCCGCAACGAAAAATGCCTTCGTTTCAATCATTGCCACCCCAATACACGTATCATATCCGTGGCACTCTCTTCCCTGTTTGCGATAGAACAAAACGAGCTGCGCATCTCTGAGCTTTCTCGATGTCCTCGTCATTTCCACCTGATGCGGATCCCACAATGCATTTCAATACTCCGCAAGAGGGCGGACGAGCGTACGGTAAGCAGTCTCTTTAGTGAAACTGTTGCATTTTCTAATAGTTCTACCAACAAATCGCCGCCTTTGGTTTGCTTTCTCCACAAAGTTATCTATGTGACTATTCCAGTTGTCATTAGTCATTGTAATCCCAAAGTATTTAGTTGAATTTACAGCCTTTTTGATTTGCGCGATGTATCGTGTAACCGACATTCAGCGGATTTTTTTGGAGAGAACAGCTGTTACGTAATGGCAATCACCCGGCCTTGTCGCCAGAAGCAGTGATGACAGATGGACAAAGGCGGAGCTGAAATTCAGTACAAGAGGCAAAGATATATCACGACGAAGACCGCCAAACCGACGCAACAAAGTACTGCGGATAATTGCCGGAGCTAACTGGCTGACCAGTGTTCAATACTTCAAAAGCCACAGTACCTATTGACAAAAGGGCTGCTCCCGTTGGTGAAGATGATGGCTCTTGGAAAACCAGAGAAAGCAGAAGAGCAAACCGAGCGATATGGCAGTGGGTAGCACATTGGTTTCGCATTCGGGAAGGTGACGGTTCATACACGCGTCCGGCCATCGTGGTTTAGGTTTTCCGTGGTTTCCCTAAATCCCCTCAGGCAAGTGCCAGGATGGTTCCTTTAAAAGGGCACGGTAGATCTCCTTTCCCATCCTTCCCTAATCCGAGCTTGTGCTCCGTCAGCTATCAGAACAACATTTGAATGTTGTTGGCAATCGTACCAAACCATAACGACGTTCTACAGCTGTTGCTGTGTATATTTATTAGGGAAATGTTTTGGCAGTTTTTCCGACAACATTTAAAGGAAGCACATTTGAGATTCCATCACAAGGAACGTGGTTTTAGCGTACGGTGTCTAAAGAAAAAGTCGTGCATTCAAGATTAAGCACTAAATAGAATTGCATGCAATTGACCTGTAAGAATCATAAAAGTGAAAAGCAAGAGCTGTATTGGCTATGCTGGTACTGGGGCATATTCTTTAATATATTACATGATGAAAAAATTATTTTACAATAGCAACCTCATATTTGCCAGCTGACTATTCTAGGGCACCCAGGACGTGGGGCTCCCCGAGAGGCTTGGTGCCCGGGGGTTTTGCCCACACCCTGCTCACCCCCCCCCCCCCCCCCCCCCCCACCCCCAAACCTCTCTCTCTCATCTGGCCTGTCCTTCACCACTTCTCGCGCTACTATTTCTCTCCATGTGTTTGAAATTTGGCTAGTTTCATCATTAAAAATTGCTTTTCCCACAATAACGAACCCATCATAAAACCCTTTTAACTTGCAATACGTGTAATCTACTGAAGTTATACTTACCGAAACTGTTACACAGCAAATCGTGGCCATATCTATACACTTTGGAGAAGTCTCTAATTCTGACCGTCAGTTACGATGCATGTTTTCGTAAGGTGTAATTACTGAAACTATCGAATACGGCAATTCATCTTCAAAAACACGTAAAATAATGGTACCAAATTTTACTCTGTGTGCCAAATATTTGACCGTGTAGGGTTTTGTTTGACACGGAGCGTGTTTTACGCGTTTGACCGAAATTTTGATTGATGGACAATTTGAAAACGTGGCTGACTTTGAGTTTCTGTTTCGCCGCAGATGCTTTGTTACAGTTTTGTATATGAGTGTATCGTGAGTCATCACAACCTGTGGAACCTACGATCAAGTAAGAAAATAAAACAGGAAGGGTGGTTAAACACTAAGGGCCGAAAGGGTGAAGGTTCAACAACTCTGGTGAACTTCTCTTTAATGCATAGATAAAGTAGTCAAGCACAGAGAACCACAGCGTCGAGCTGGTTAGAGTTTAGAAGTGCTGCGGGGCACGAGAGCTGACGATGACTCTTACATTTCCAAATGGCCTACAGGAAGCGACCAACAGCTGCAGGCAGTGGGCGGAGGTGGCGGCAGATGGCTGATGTTTCGCTGTTCACCTGGTGGCTGACTCCAGTAGGCTGCGCACGAAGAAACGGACTTGGACGGGAGCAAATTGTAAATACTGTTCGTGAAAACTAACGGCCCTACGATGTTGTGACAGTGGTCTAGTCTTTATACTACAACTCTGAATAGAGATCAATAGGTAGTTAGGTGGAGATGCAAATCGGAGTCCACTGGTCGGATTTCCTCTGTGCAGTCAGACGGCAGCACTGTGCAGATCGATACGGCGGGAGTAGAGACTAATTAATCCCGTGTCGCGGGACAGAGCGAAGCCGGCGGACCTCATTAAAACAATTGATGGAGGTACAAGTCCAGTCAATACAACTGAGCGCGCTGACAAAATGTATTCTTTGTTATCGCATTACACTGCGCAGTAGACGCATGTGAAGGGGTTAGCGAGGTTGCGTCTTCAGGATGAAGGCGGATAGCAATCTGTTTGTCACGAAATCTAGAGATTATATAACTAGTGGAACAAGTACATGGTTAATGGAAGTAAGGTGACTGTAGACTGACACTGGCGAAGTGTTTTCTCCAACAAAAACACTCTACTGACAACGAAGTTAGTCATATTAGCGAAGAAGACGTTTCTGAAGTTATGTGTCTGTTCTTAAATGTTACGTGGAAACGAAGTGTAGTCTGTGGTAAACCTAGAGACAGCCATAATGGAGCGTACTGCAGCAGGAATTAAAAATCAGTTTTGAGATGTAGTGTAGAGTGCAGAAGTAAGCCTAACTGAAAGCACACACGCTATATAAGCAGCAATACCCAGCGGCGAAAGTGCTGTATGGAGTTAACTCAGACTACACTGCGCAACAAAATTAAAAATAACTTTTTTGAAACCTCTTAATTGCCTCCCGTTGCAACAGATCAGTTTGAATTTTGGCTCACAGGTGCCAACAACCTACCTCTGTTACGGTAAAAAACTGAAGAGTCCTTTGACGTTACTCCCGGGCTCGGCGACGTTACAAACATCAAGGTGTCGACACATGCGAAAAAAGGTCAGAGCTTAGACGTTCATATGAGGTGTACGGTGGGTTAATTATGTTTCATTGGCCACAAATATCACCACAATTCTGCCTAATGCCACCATAGACGTGCCTTAACGACATTTCACCCCGTTTTCGACGCATATGTGATGATAGCTAGAACGCCGATACTCAGCATTGAAATCACACGGTTTTCGTATGGGTGGCAGGGAAATCAACTCAAATAGGCCCCTGGGAGGAGCACAAAGGGCGTCAGTGGAACCACCCCTTCAACCCGACGCTAAAGACATCACGGAGCTACAACAGCACTGAAGGTGACTTCACTCCTCGGAGTGTAGTGTGATACCAACATTTACGTTGCCATACAGAGAGGATCCAGTAGGTACCGCTCAAACCTGTTCTATGAAATTTGAACGTGATCCGAAGCAGTAGAGTATTTTTGTGCTTCTTTATTCTTTCGCTTACTCCCGTGGCGTGATCACATGAGGGCTCGTCATTGACAGATGGATGACTATAATGGCAAGGTGTCCCTCTTCGACCACCCAGTTCGTCAACAACCTCCATGCCACCCGCTCACCTTTCTGAGCACATTAACAATGTACCTGGCGCAAACTTAAACACCAATTCCTGCAAGAATCTGCTCTGGCGCCTGATGGTTAGGCACCTTCTTACTTGCATGCAGTTTGCTTGCCTTCAGGAGGTAGAGGAGCCTCGTGGTTGAATTGATGCTGAAGTTTCTGGCTCAGCAAAGGTGTGTGGATGGCACAGAAAGTGTTGCCGAACTGCGTGATCTTTGAGAGTCACTATGTCATTTTATTCACGCATGTTTCAATGTCGAACCTTCCCATTATCACACCACAGAAGGGCACGAAAGCGAAAGGCTAAAAGAGTATAGAAACACGTTACTGCTTTGTATGATGGTCAGATATCGTCAAATGGCTGTGAAAGGCCCCGAATGGTTCCATGATTCCTCCCTCTAAATCACTGTCACACTACATTCATCAGAGGAGCGAAGTCGGGTTGCAGCCCCACAATGTCAATAGTGTGGTGTGGTTGGCAGCGGTGGGCAGTTTTGTCAAGAGCATTGCCCTATTGCTCGTCATAGTGCGAATAGACGTTTTTGACCAAGAAATGTGTGGGAACGAATGCTCCAAGTGAAAGGCTGATTCCACTGACGTCCTGTATGCCACCACACGAGACATTTTCGAGTTGATTTTGAGTGACAGTGTGTCTGAAATATTTTCCGCCACCACCCAAGCGAAATGCGCGAGATTTCAACGCTTTCTGTCCCGCTTCGCAGAGGCGTCAAAGAAAGGGGTGGTATGTGTGTAAGAGAGCATATGATTATCTTATCATCGTGTGACGCATTCACCGTGTGGCTGAACAGGGCTGTGGCGAAATTTGGTGCCCTTCCGACATCATTAACCCACATCACACATCAGACGACCTTCTGAGCTCTGACCTTTTCTTCATATGTGTCGACAACTTGCTGTTTGAAGCGCTGCCGATCGGAAGAGTCCCACGCTTTTGCACTGTTTTAGAGGAACCTCTGAGCCAAATTTAAATTTCTATCATATGCGTCGCAGTTGAAAACAATTACGTGGTTTCGCAAAAATGGTCGTTTAATTTTGTTGGGTAGTGTGGTCTGGCCGGACAAGGAAAAAACACTGACGTAAATTATTGGTGTAGAAAGAATGCGGAGATGAAAGACTGAAAGCGAGTACATCGACGTCGAGCGAAAAAAGAAGAAAGAAGTATAACAATAACATTAATGAAACTTCCTGGCAGATTAAAACTGTGTGCCGGACCGAGACTCGAACTCGGGACCTTTACCTTTCGCGGGCAAGTGCTCTACCGTCAGAAGTGCTCTACCGTCAGAATTAAAGCTGTGAGGACGGGGCGTGAGTCGTGCTTGGGTAGCTCTGTCGGTAGAGCACTTGCCCGCGAAAGGCAAAGGTCCCGAGTTCAAGTCTCGGTCCGGCACACAGTTTTAATCTGCCAGGATGTGTCATATCAGCGCACACTCCGCTGCAGAGTGAAAATCTCATTCTGAATAACATTAATGATAATAATAGTAATAAATTATTAATGCAGGGTCAGATGTGGACTCTGACCACAATTTATTCGTTATGAACTGTAGATGAAAACTAAAGACACTGCAAAAAGATGAGATTTTATGGAGATGGGACATGGATAAAGAACCAGAGGTTGTAGAGAATTTCAGAGAGAGTATTAGGGAGCAGTTGACAAGAACAGGGGAAAGCAATACAGTATAAGAAGAATGGGCAACTTTGACACATGAAATAGTGAAGGCAGTAGAGGAAGAAGTAGGTAAAAAGACGAGGGTTAATAGAAATCCATGAGTAACAGAAGAGTTATTGAAATTTAATTGATGAAAGGAGAAATCATAAGAATGCAGTAAATGAAGAAGGCGAAAATGAATACAAACATCTCAAAGATGAGGACAGGAAGTGCAAAATACCTAAGCAGGGATAACTACAGAACACATGTTAAGGATGTAGAAGCATGTATCACTAAGGTAAGATAGACACTGCCTACAGGAAAATTAAAGAGACTTTTGGAGAAAAGAAAACCACCTGCATGAATGTCCAGAACTGAGATGGAAAACGAGACGTAAACAACCAAAGGAAAGCGGAAAGATGGAAGGAGTATATAGGGGGTCTACACAAGGGCGATGTACTTAAGGGCAATATTATGGAAATCGAAGTGCACATGAATGAAGATGAAATAACAGATGTGATACTGCGTGAAGAATTTGACAGAACACTGAAAGATTTGAGTCTACCCGATGCCCCTGGAGTAGACAACAATCTATTAGAACTACTAATAGCCTTGAGAGAGACAGCCATTATAAAACTCTTCCAATTAGTGAGCAAGATGTATGAGACAGACTTCAAGAAGAATATAATAATTCCAATCCCAAAGAAGGTGTTGACAAGTGTGAAAATTACCGAACTATCAGTTTAATAAATCATGGTTTCAAGATACTGACACGAATTCTTTACAAACGAATCGAAAAGCTTGTAGAAGCCAACGAAGAAGAAAATCAGTTTGGATTCCGTAGAAATGTACGAACACGCGAGGTAATACTGACCCTACGTTTTCTCGTGGTAGGTAGGTTAAGGAAAGGCAAAGCTACGTTTCTAGCATTTGTAGACTCAAGAAAAGCTTTTGACAATGTTGACTGGAATATTCTCTTTCAAATTTTGAAGGTGGCAGGTGTAAAATACAAGGAGCGAAAGGCTATTTACAATTTGTACACAAGCCATATGGCAATTATAAGAGTCGAGGAGCATGAAAGGGAAGCAGTGGTTGAGAAGGGAGTGAGTCATGGTTGTAGCTTATCCCGGATTTTATTCAATCTGTACACTGAGCAACATGTAGAAGAAACTAAAGAGTAATTTGGATTAGAAATTAAAGTTCACAGAGAAGCAATAAAAGCTTTGAAGTTTGCTGACGACATTGTAATTCTGTCAGAGTCAGCAAAGGACCGGGAAGAGCAGCTGAACGGAAGGAACAGTATCTTGAAAGGAGGATATAAGATGAACATTAACAAAAGCAAAACGAGGATAATGGAATGTATTCGAATTAAATCAGGTGGGGCTGAGGGAATTAGATTAGGAAATGGGACACTTAAAGTGGTAGATGAATTTTGCTATTTGAGGAGCAAAGTAACTGATGATGGTCGACGTAGAGAGGATATAAAATGTAGACTGGCAATGGCAAGCAAAGCTTTTCTGAAGAAGAGAAATTTGTTAACATCGAGTACAGATCTAAGTGTCAGGAAATCTTTCGTGAAAGTATCTGTATGGAGTGTAGACACGTATGGAAGTGAACATGGACAATAAAGAGTTTAGACAGGAAGAGAATAGAAGCTGTCGATATGTGGTGCTACAGAAGAATGCTGAAGATTAGGTGGGTAGATCACATAACCAATGAGGAGGTATTGAACAGAATTGGGAAGAAGGGAAATTTGTGGCACAACTTGACTAGAAGAAGGGATCGGTTGGTAGGACACGTTATGATGCATCAAAGGATAACCAGTTTAGTATTGAAGGGAAGCGTGGAGGGTAAAAATCGTAGAGGGAGAGAAAATAGACTAAGCAGATTCAAAGGGATATAGGTTGCAGTAGTTATTCGGAGATGAAGAGACTTGCGCAGAGCAGAGTAGTATGGAGAGCTGCTTCAAACCAGTCTCTGGACTGAAGGCCACAACACAACAACAACAACGCAAGGTTGGCTCGGTAGCTCAGTGTGTAAGTCGGACTACAAATCCAGAGCTCTAGGAATCTATCCCCTGTCGGCTTTGGCTTCTTTTCTGTCAAGGAATCTTTCTTTCACCCCTGGCTATGATACATTGATGCGGCAAATTCCAAGATGCACCGCGGTTCGGGATTCGCGTTAAACTACAGGTAGCTGACTGCGTTGGTGAAGGCCGCATCAACCCCAGAGTTGCCGTGGGGTTACGCCTTGACTCGCTGGAGGCCGTGGCCACCAGCACCGACGGACTCTCCTGGCGCGGCTGCAGTGCGCGGCTCTAGACGCGGGAATGGCACTACGGACTCCAGTAACGTATCTGGAGGCAGCCCTTCCTAAAGACCCTATTACACGATGCTCCTAAACCGTACACCTATGCACCAGCGCCCCAAGCGCGCATATCTGCAACTACAGGCTGTTTCACGTCGCCCTAATTACACCATCCACGAGGGATATGACTGGCGTGTATGCACGGTAGACACTAATAACGCGCGAAACCCAAATAGAAATGACTGATATCTTGTAATCGTTCGTTCTGCCACGAGAAACACTAGGGGGACTGTGTGATATATTGCAACGTCTTTCGTTCTAATTATTTTTGTGAGCTCAAGATTCCTATAAAACAATAAATTATTTTTATCATTATTTATTAAGCAATTGTTATTCTCTTACGTAGGTTACTACTGATCTGAATTACAGACTGAACAGCTTGTTATATATTACGACACTTGGTGACACACGTATATGTGTATCTAAATTTACACTTCTGGCCATTAAAGTTGCTACACCAAGAAGGAATGCAGATGATAAACGGATATTCATTGTACAAATATATTATACTAGAACTGACATGTGATTACATTTTCATGCAGTTTGGGTCCATAGATCTTGAGAAATCAGAACAACCACCTCTGGCCGCAATAGCGGCCTTGATACGCCTGGTCATTGAGTCAAACAGTTTGGATGGCGTGTACCAATGCAGCTTCAACACAATACCATAGTTGATCAAGACTAGTGACTGGCCTATTATTACAAGCCTGTTGGTCGGCCACCATTGACTAGACGTTTTCAGTTGCTGAGAGATCTGGGGAATGTGTTGGCCAAGGCAGCAGTCGAACATTTTCTGCTTCCAGAAAGGCCCGTACAGGACCTGCAGGATGCGGTCGTGCATTATCCTGCTGAATTGTAGGGTTTCGCAGGCATCGAATGAAGGGTAGAGCCACGGGTCGTAACACATCTGAAATGTAACGTCCACTGTTCAAAGTGCCGTCAATGCGAACAAGAGGTGACCGAGATGTGTAACCAGTGGCACCTCATACCATCACGCCTGGTGATACGCCAGTATGGCGATGACGAATACACGCTTCCAATGTGCGTCACCGCAATGTCGCCAAACACGGATGCGACCATCATGATGCTCTAAACAGAACCTGGATTCATCCGAAAAAATGACGTTTCGCCATTCGTGCACCCAGGTTCGTCGTTGAGTACACCATCGCAGGCGCTCCTGTCTGTGATGCAGCGTCAAGGGTAACCGCAGCCATGGTCTCCGAGCTGATAGTTCATGCTGCTGCAAACGTCGTCGAACTGTTCGTGCAGATGGTTATTGTCTTGGAAACGTCCTCATCTGTTGACTCAGGGATCGCGACGTGGCTGCACGATCCTTTACAGCCATGCGGATGCCTGTCAGCTGGACTGCTAGTGATACGAGGCGGTTGGGATCCAGCACGACGTTTCGTATTACCCTCCTCAACCCACCGATTCCATATTCTGCTAACAGTCATTGGATTTCGACCAACGCGAGCAGCAATGTCGCAATACGGTAAACCACAATCACGATGGGCTACAATCCGACCTTTATCAAAGTCGCAAACGTGATGGTACGCATTTCTCCTCCTTAGACGAGGCATCACAACAACGTTTCACCAGGCAACGCCGGTCAACTGTTGATTGTGCATGAGAAATCGGGTGCAAACTTTCCTCATGTCAGCACGTTGTAGGTGTCGCGACCGGCGCCAACCTCGTGTGAAATCTCTGAAAAGATAATCATTTGCATATCACAGCGTTTTCTTCCTGTCGGTTAAATTTGGCGTCTGTAGCACGTCATCTTCGTGGTGTAGCAATTTTAATGGCCAGTAGTGTACATTTATACGGTATTTTGCAAATGGAGGTCTCAATTGTTTTCGGAGCTATTGCCCTGGCAGTGACAGTACTCATTCGGATTAGGGCAGAACGACGAAGAAAACGAAAAGCTAGACATTGTTGTATAAGACTCCGGCTGATATGAAGGGACGAAGGCAGGTGAATATATTCATTGCATATGAAAGAACAGATGCCCGAAGATCCGCAAGAACTTCGGAACTTCGTGATGCCGCACATGGCCTGTTTCTGGAAGCTGCTGTCTATGACAGAAGATGGAAATAGTAAGTGTGATGCAATAATGAGGGTGGCTATCTCACCTTCTCGAAAGTATAAATTAAATCATATGTCTATAAATTTTCTTCTCGTACCAGCATAAATCACTGATAAAATTCCGGTACAAGCCCTGTTATGTTGCAGGTTAGAACTACTCTCTAGTCTAGCGCGCGGATAGTGTGTCTGCTTGTTTCGCAGTTTCACCCGTTCTACCGCTACCGTCCGCGGAGTGTTCGCAGCCGCGCGCTAGCAGCATCTACATCTGCATCCATCTACATCCATACTCCGCAATCCACCAGACGGTGTGTGGCGGAGGGTACCTTGAGTACCTCTATCAGTTCTCCCTTCTATTCCAGTCTCGTATTGTTCGTGGAAAGAAGGATTGTCGGTATGCCTCTGTGTGGGCTCTAATTTCTCTGATTTCATCCGCATGGTCTCTTCGCGAGATATACGTAGGAGGGAGTAATATACTGCTTGACTCTTCGGTAAAGGTATCTTCTCGAAACTTTAACAAAAGCCCGTACCGAGATACTGAGCGTCTGTCCTGCAGAGTCTTCCACTGGAGTTTATCTATCATCTCCGTAACGCTTTCACGATTACTACATGATCCTGTAACGAAGCGCGTTGCTCTCCGTTGGATCTTCTCTATCTCTTCTATCAACCCTATCTGGTACGGATCCCACACTGCTGAGCAGTGTTCAAGCGGTGGCCGAACAAGCGTACTGTAACCTACTTCCTTTGTTTCCGTATTGCATTTCCTTAGGATTCTTGCAATGAATCTCAGTCTGGCATCTGCTTTACCGACGATCAACTTTATATAATCATTCCATTTTAAATCACTCCTAATGCGTACTCCCAGATAATTTATGGAATTAACTGATTCCAGTTGCTGACCTGCTATATCGTAGCTAAATGATAAGGGATCTTTCTTTCTATGTATTCGCAGCACATTACACTTGTCTACATTGAGATTCAATTGCCATTCCCTGCAACATGCGTCAATTCGCTGCAGATGTTCCTGCATTTCAGTACAATTTTCCATTGTTACAACCTCTCGATATACCACAGCATCATCCTCGGAAAGCCTCAGTTAACTTCCGATTTCATCCACAAGGTCATTTATGTATATTTTGAATAGCAACGGTCCTACGACACTCCCCTGCGGTACACTTGAAATCACTCTTACTTCGGAAGACTTCTCTCCATTGAGAATGACATGCTGCGTTCTGTTATCTAGGAACTCCTCAATCCAATCACACAATTGGTCTGATAGTCCATATGCTCTTACTTTGTTCATTAAACGACTCTGAGGAACTGTATCGAACGCCTTGCGGAAGTCAAGAAACACGGCATCTACGTGTGAACCCGTGTCTATGGCCCTCTGAGTCTCGTGGACGAATAGCGCATCTTCAAGCAGGCGTCTGCAGCGGCGTCGCGCAAGATTAACTAGTTCCCTGCCGAACGCTGTGTACCCAGCTGCTCCGAATGGATGTTTCACAACTGGTGGAATCAGCGCGAGGACATCCAAGCTTCTGCAACGCTTAACATCATCAACATAAACATTCTAATCTCAGGAAAGATGTGTTAACGGAAAGTGTATGATCGTTGAAACTGCGAGTGGCATCATATATTGATTTGGGCTTAAGTTTTTCCCATCATTCGTGTTGCGCCATTTGAGTCACCATCACAGCTACAAGTATACAGCAGTTTACTCTAATCATAGGTGGCAGGACGGTCACTGTAAATGTAATCCCTGCACAGTACAGTCCAATGTCCCAACCGCTGTCACTGGGATATGATCGAGGCCAGCGCCGGACGACGTGGAGGGTGTAAACACTGCGAACACTTACAGTTGATTAGCGGCAGTGTGTGGAGACCGTGAACCGTCACGAAGAAGTGCTCTTGCGGCACGGGAACGCTCGTCCCCATGTAAGACGGAAAACCTCGGCTACCATCGCTGAAATGGTACTGTAACACCCACTGCGTTTTCCTGGCTTGGCCCCTTTAAAATCTTTAAGTCGTCCTGGAGTCTGCTGCATCCACCATAACAGTTTCTGGAAGGCTGCAAAATGATATCCACGCAGAAGTATCTTCGTAGCGCCAAGTAGGTGGTAATCAGAAGGGGTCAACAAGAGTTTATTGTAGGTGTGGCAATATTTCGATCCCCATTTCAGTGATGGAGCCATGGTTTTCGGACTCGTATGGGGACAAGCATTGTTCGTGTTTCAAGAACACTTCTTCATGAAGCTGCACACTCTCCACAGACTGTAACCAATCGCCTGTAAATATCCGCAGTGTTTGTACCCCCTTCCACAGAAACCATATCGTCCGGCACTGTCCTTTATGATGACACCCTACATTATCGGCCCACATAACGACATCAGCTGGGAAAAAGGGCTGTACTGTGCGGGGATTACACTTCTAGCGATTGTCCTGGCACCCACGCTTAGACCAAGGTACTACATGCTTGCAATTGCAATAATGAGTCAAATGACACAGGCTGACTGGTGGTAAAAGGTAAAGTGTAAATCAATATGGAATGCCCCTCATAGAACGTGTATACAATACTTTCCACATTTTTCTTTCATTTTGTCAAGGTTTTCTGGCCATTTGTTTCGTTTCCCGTGGTATTGAGCTAGCGCTAGTTGTAAAATAATCAGTGAAACATTCTCTTCAGTAAAATCTTCGATGTTTGCAAAGCCATCCCTAGCCGCAAAAGCAAAAAAATCCGGTTTTGGTAGTTGCTCTGAGAATTATTTTGGTCTGTGATGCTTCCGGCAAGGACTTCTAAAAGTTTGTACTGCAAAGGGGCTGGTAAACACCTTCTCTCATAGGATATTCAGATGCTCTTAATCAAACCTAGTAGGTTGCGACCACAAACCAGTTTATATGGTTTATGTAAAATCGTATCTCTTATCTCAAGGATGCACATATCCGCCCCGTATTTCTGCTGCTTAACGAAAGCGGCCCTCATCTGCACGACAGCCAAGACAGCGAGACCATAGGCACAGAAAGGACTGACGTCTTAACGCACCTCCTGAGCACTCAGCTGTTTTGGGTCTACTTAACAACAGGGAATGCCATCGGTCAGAGCACAGAACTTTCTTTTACAAAGGTTCTGGGTATTTGGAAACAACTGATTCGATACCGATTCTGACAGATGCAGGTGCACTGACGGTGACGTAGTAGCCTGCTGAGCAATGTGTGGTGACCAAACGAGGTTGGTTTCTCCGGCAATAACTGTCGGTTGTTTAAATCTTCTGGTAGAAGTCTTATAAAACTAGAACACATGAATTATTAGTTCATTTTATTACATAAATCAGTCAAAGATTTACTTAAATTTGACCTCTTTTTGTCAGAGGAGTACTGGAGAATTTACAACTATCACTGACTACGAAAGCGTCACTTGATCCACTAACGAGGGAACCTCCCCATCGCAACCCCCTCAGATTTAGTTATAAGTTGGCACAGTGGATAGGCCTTGAAAAACTGAACACAGATCAATCGAGAAAACAGGAAGAAGTTGTGTGGAACTATGAAAAAAATTAGTAAAATATACAAACTGAGTAGTCCATGCGCACGATAGGCAACATCAAGGAAAAAGTGAGCCCAGGAGTGCCGTGGACCCGAGGTCTAGCCGGCACGGTAGCTCAGCGTGTTCGGTCAGAGGGTTAGCAGCCCTCTGTAATAAAAAAACTGAGTAAATCGATCAACAACGAACTTAAACGGATGTCTTACAACGTCCGCCCCGAGCAGATGCAACGAACAAAATGAGATTTTTTTTAAAAAAGAAAAAAAAAAGGTTAGCGTGAGTAGCTGTGGAACGAGAGGTCCTTGGTTCAAGCCTTCCCTCGACTGAAGATTTTACTTTCTTTATTTTCGCAAAGTTATGACCTGTCCGTTCGTTCATTGACGTCTCTGTTCACTGTGATAAGTTTAGTGTCTGTGTTTTGGGACCGCACCGCAAAACCTTGCGATTAGTAGACGAAAGGGCGTGCCTCTCCAGTGGGGACCGAAAACATTTGATCGCAAGGTCATAGGTCAACCGATTCATCCACAGGAAAACATATCTGATATATTCTACACGACACTGGTGACGGCATGTGCGTCACATGACAGGAATATGTTGTCGACCCACCTAACTTGTACACTTAGCGAATGGGTAAAAAGATTCTTCTACCTTGCCCGATTTAGGTTTTCTTGTGGATGTGATAATCACTCCCAAAAAAGTGATGAAAACATAAGAGTTTGTAACATAAACTAAAATAAAAAATTAAACTTTTCACTCGAGGAAAGACTTGAACCACGGACCTCTCGTTCCGAAACTGCTCTCGCTAACCACGGGACCAAGGCGCTCCGTGACTTGCATTGTCCTTGATGTTGCCTATCGTGCGCATGGACTACTCATTTCGTATATTTTACTAATTTTTTTCATAGTTCCACACAACTTCTTCCTGTTTTCTAGATTTATCTGTGTTCAGTTTTTCAACGCCTATCCGCTGTGTCAACTTATGACTAAATCTGAGGGGGGTGCGATGGGGAGGTTCCCTTGTAAGTAACATACTGTTCTTTTGAGGCACAATATTCCACAAATACAACAGCACAAGTTCATCTTCGAGTATAACAACGCGTTAGTCTTAACTATGATGCTGACTGCTGGAACTGATGTCTCGAACTGAGCAGAGCTCTCGCGTGCTCGACACTATATTGACCTCACTGTCAGAGCGAAACCGGAATAACATTGCTCTGGGCGGAGCTTGTGTAGTGCGCATTTCTGCTGTTAGACGATTATAGCGCAGCTCATTGCCAGCTGAGTGCCGCCTGAGTTGTCGATCTGTCTTGTGCTGTTCATCTGCAGTGATTGTTTTTGCTAGAGCTGTTTTGTTCTTTATGATGGCAAGTTTAAGTGAACAACGCGCAGCTGCTGAAACTTTTTTATTGTAGAATATAGATTACCAAGATATGATGACGCTATGGGAAAAACTCAAGTGTACAAGTGGTTTGCTCGATTTAAAAATGACGACTTGTCGATTGATGATAAACCCACAGACAACTGATCAGCAGTCAGAGAAGTTTTAAGAGAATTGTGCAACATTGTTCGTCCACACATGAAAAGGGGCATGAAAGGACACCGATTTGACATCACTGAAGAAGTCAAGAAAAAATAAGTTTAGAACTGTGGAAGCATCGCTGGGACACATGTATTAGTTGTAATGGAGAGTTTCTCAAGGGGATAAGGCTTTTTTGTAAACAATTTGAAAATACATAGCTTTTAAACATTATTTCAGCTTTTTTTTGGTACTCCCTCGTATGCTGAGAGGGAAGCACGGTCTTGAGGAGCGGGACCTCGATAGCGACAGTGGTATCGAAATGCGTTGCCTACTTTGGCGTGGCACCGCGATCTGTGGACAATACTTCGCATTGACTACTAAGGAAGGAGGGACGAGATATTTATCTGGTTTGTGAGGATGGCGTTTGGCACTTCCACCTGTGTGTTGTCGGTTCGGTGGTTTGATGAGGGCTACAAAAGTTCAGCAGAGGAAGAGGTGGCTACACCAAGAACAACACAGTTTGGGAAGTCTCTCTATTGTTTCAGCAAACCGGGGCAGATGTAGGTGTGCGCTCTCTTCTGGTGGCACGACCTCGTGTCGATTCGTGTCGTCCGCGTCCTGCAGGCGAGGTTAGGCGTCGATATCGCATTCGGAGGCAAAGCATTGTCAAGAAGTCAGCAGCTCCAACGCTCAGTGGGTCCCGAGCACAGTCTCTTCACGTGGTAAACATTCTCGTTTGGTGGCTGGGCTGCATCAGAGGCTTCAGAATGGTTCCGGAAAGCCGAGCAGGGCGTGCCGGCAGTCTGCCCAACCGTGAAGAGGGACGGGACCAAAGGCACCCGGGCTGTGTGCCCCAGCCTGGGAGCCTCGGTGGCGGTGTCTGGCACTGGATGGCGTCCAGAGGCTCAGCGGCAGGGAGGCCCTTAGTTCCATCTTCAGCCCATTGGTGCTGCGGTGAAATGGCAGTTCCCTCACAGCAGAAGGTGACACCACTGTGGGAGGAGACTCGACGACCTGCCAATGCGTCAGCAGGCCTGGCTGAACAGTCAGTGCTTATATCCGCCAGAGAGAATGTTTCGGCGTGGCTGCTACAGATGTCACGTAAGCCACGTGCCTAACTGTTCTCAGTTTCAGTAGCTCGCTGGTCACCGACGGCCTATCTGGCTGCAGTGGCGCCATAAAGGCCCTACCGCACCCGTACCGGCACACCACAGCAGGTCTGCTGGGCGCTCTCCGGGCAGCGCTCGGGTCTGGACGCCACCAGGGACGCCAGAGAGGTTCCTTCAGTCTCCACTCGGTACAAGAGCAACTGTCTTTGTGTGGAAATTCAAAATATATAGGTAGAGCAGGTAAAGAAGTTCTGGGCACATCCCTTCATTGCTGATCGTCACATTACCGGGTTATTTGACACGCTTTATAATGAGTTAAGAAATTACAGTGCTAAGTTTTCCAGTATCCTGGGATTGTCATTCTGTTCATCAGACGAGGTTGTAGAGATCTCCCTATATTAAATGACGAAAAAAGTCACTGTTTTAAGGAAAGTCATCTCACCACCATATTAAAAGGTTTTCGTGACCTGTGTACTCGGTAGCTAATTATTTGTTGTCTGCAGTGATATTTACAGTTTTTGTTGTAACTGTAAAGTATACACACAAGTGTTTTTGAGCTTTTAATTGAAAAGCACTTTATAATAAACTTAAATGAAATTTACAAATGTTTTAGACAAGAAGTCGGAAACACGTCACCTTTGTTTACATATCTTTTCTCTTAAAATAATTCTAGCGTATCTGATGTATTTGGAACATTAGCATAACTTGCTGCAGCAAGACAAGTAGCTGTGGTATTTCGGTCTGGAAGTAGGTTTCGAGGAAAACTTCCAGATCCCGGGCAGTAAACGTGCTTTGTCTGTAGTGTAAAGCTCTTGTGGTTGAAATAGAGCTTCAGGAACAGGCTGTGAGGAAACAGAGAAACGATAATTTGCACGATTTCCAGGAAGCTAGAGTCCAGAAAGTGAGTTATTGTAAGTAGTTTGAACGTAATTGCAATGTGGAGAGGCTTATTCTTGAACATAAGCTTCATTTACGATCCTCGTAGTTCAAGACACATATCTTTCCGGTTCGCGTTTTTAATAGTTCTGAGCTAAGTCACCCAGTTGCTGATCTCATCTGAATCTCGGACATAAAAGATTCGGTGTCAAAACTATGTATGCCGCTCACGTGGACGGAGAAAACTACGCTGGTGTCCACAATTAAAGCAAAAAGCGGAAATTTCGCAAGGCTGAGTTTCTTTTACCACGAAACAGTATTAACAGGTGACATTAAATAGAAAATATGTAAAGAATGCAGAACGTAAATAACTGCTATATGCATAACGGCAGATAAAAATGTTCTTCGTTTTTTCCAACGTAACATATTGGCACACAGTCCGACAACTGCTTAATATACACAGTGTCGGATGTGACGACATCTGGTAGCAACACAGGCCCGACAACTTGAGGCATACTGTGAATAATGTCGTCAAACTTATGTTCAGGCAATAACGCCCATTTCTCCTGCAGAGCTGCTCGCAAGTCTTGGAGTGTGGATAGCGGACGCTGACCTGATGGAATCCGTCTCCCTAGTGCTTCCCAGACATACTGCATGAGATTCAAATCGGGAAAGAGAGCAGGCTACGCCAAGCGTGCAATATTTGGGGCTTCCAAGGAGACATCAACCACACGTTCTCTGTGAGGTCATGCATTATCGTCCACCAGTACAGAGTCTGGGTCCACATCACCTCTCAACAACCACACATGATGTCCCAAGACCTCGCCACGATACCTGACAGCAGTTAAACCTTGCCCATTCATCCGTAGAATTTCATGAAGAGGTGTTTGAGTAGTCAACGTAATCCTGACCCACGCCGTTACAGATCCTACTCAATATCGGTCTCTTTCCACAATGTTTCGGTCCTGAAATTGTGTTTCTTGTTCCCACCAGATGCGAATGCTTCGAGAATCACTCTTCAGACCGAACCAAGACCCACCTGTGAAAAGAACATTAGCCCACTGTCCGACCGTCCAGGTTGTGTGTTGACGACTCAACTTTATGCGTCTTGTTTAGTGAAGACGCATCGGAGGTACACATACAGCAGGTCTCGACAGTAAACGCCAATCTTCGGAATCCTTCTGTACACCGTTTGCCTCGATACACAACGTCCAGTGGATGCTGCGAGGTCAGATGCCCGTTGCCGTGAAATTCTACGGCGGTATCGTCGTGCATTTACAACCAAATAACAGTCCCCTCTGCCGGCCACTGGTAGCCGAGCGGTTCTAGGCGCTTCAGTCTGGAACCGCGCGACCGCTACGGTCGCAGGTTCGAATCATGCCTCGGGCATGGATGTGTGTGATGTCCTTAGGTTAGTTAGGTTTAAATAGTTCTAAGTTCTAGGGGCCTGATGACCTGAGATATTAAGTCCCATAGTGCTCATAGCCATTTGAACCATTTTTTTGAACAGTCCCCTCTTTTTGATACCATACATGGACGGCCCTGTCCTGGTCATTGGGATACTGTTTCGGTCCCTATAAATTGTCGACACATCTGAGAAACATCAGAACGGCTCACATTGAGCCTTCCGACCACATCATTTTACGACTGTCCTGCTTCCGTTCTTCTTGTGGCACTTCATTGCAGAGAGTCTGGTAGGTGTCTTCCTTGTGCTATACCGCCCAGCCTATGCCTGTATACAAAGCGATTGTGGATGGCCGCACGGAATGGCCGCTTGTGGTTTGAGACGTCATGTCATAGACTGAGCAGCCCCTCCCGCCGAAGATTCGAGTCCTCCTTCGGACATGGATGTATGTGTCGTTCTTAGCATAAGTTAGTTTAAGTAGTGTGTAAGGCTAGGGACCGACGACCTAAGCAGTTTGTCCCTTAGGAATTCACACAAATTTGAACATTTGATTGTGGATGTGGTATAACCCGGTACACACTACTCCGTTTGATATGTGCCTTGACGTTATCGTTGGCGTGGTTGTCCATTGACCGGGATGCCACCTTCCGTGCAGAGCATGACTGTGCGGATATCTGTTGACACTTTGTATGATTATACTGTGAATTAGACATACGACTGGGAAATAGCGGTTTGTTGCTTTATTTTTGGACACCAGTGTAGGTACGGCCGGGCTGCATGTAGCGCTCGGCAGCTCTGCTGGCGTCCTGGTGTGGGTGCGGCCTTAACCCCGCGTGTGTTCCACTGACAGCGCCGCCAGGCTGGCAGACCTGCCGGCACAGCCGCCACACTGAGGTAGATGCCAGGTGCGGCAGTCTCCATAGCGTCTAGCGCCTCTGCAAACAGACTTGCCGTGGCATCCCAGTGCGGTAGGGCCCCGGCCATTACAGCAAGTGTCTGCCTACAATAAAGATCTCTCACACATAAGTCTCGCGCAATTACACTGTAGAGGCTGTTGATGAATTTCATTTTTGTCTGTCTCTGGACACGACCGAGACGCTGGGAATAATGGCAGCCACTTGAAACGATGTCACGGTACAGTCATCCATTGCGCCGATGTACGCCTGCAGAGAGGGCCCCACCTGTGGCGGGAGAGCGTGTAAGGCGAGAAGAGGCCCGGGTTCGCCGCAGCTTACAGCGATAAGTGGCGCGCTCCCGTGTTCGTTAGCGCGTCCCCTCTCAACGGCGCCCAAGGGTGCCGTCCGTCGCGCCTGGGGCGAGGGACGAATCCCCGCTGTACAGGGACACGGTGCGAGGTGCGAAACTATTGTGCCGCGCGCGCGAAACCAGAGAGGACCGAGTCACGTGCACACATAAATCCAAACAATGAATTGGCTCGTGGAGAAGAGTGTGTGCGTGCGCGCGTGCGCGAAGAAGCAAGTAGGAGGACAGGACCGGAGAAAGAGATGGAAACCGACATAGGTGAGTGAGAAACTGTGAAAATTAAGTAACCGTTAATTATGTCAAGAATAATGGAAATGGACAACGTTTCAACTACTTAGAAATGCCGCGCGGGGTAGCCGCGAGGTCTTAGGAGCCTTGTCACGGTCCGTGCGGCTGCCCCATCAGAGGTTCGAGTCCTCTCTCGGGCAGGGGTATGTGTGTTGTCCGTAGCGTAAATTAGTTTAAGTTAGATTAAGCAGAGTGTGGGTTTAGGGACCGATGAACTCGAGAAGTTTGGTCCCATTAGACCCTACCATAAATATCCAAATTTACTTCGATATGAAAGCAACTAAGCCCAAGTTTGAATTTGATGAAGCACTGAAAGTCCAAAGTCGAAACAAGGCCCCTGGAGCAGACAGTTCCCTTAGAACTACTGATAGCCTTGGTAGACCCAGCCATGTCTAAACTCTTCCATCTGCTGTGCAAGATGTGTGAGACGGGTGAAGTGCCCTCAGACTTAAAGAATAATATAATAATTCCAATTCAAAACAGAACAGGTACCGACACGTGTGGAAAATTACTGAACTATCAGTTTAATAAGCGATGGTTGCAAAATACTAACACGAATTCTTTACAGACGAATGGAAAAACTGGTGGAAGCCGACATTGGAGAAGATCAGTTTGGATTGCGGAGAAATGTTGGAATACTCGAGGCAATACTGACCCTACTACTTCTCATAGAAGATAGATTAAGGAATGGCAAACCCACTTTTATAGCATTTGTAGACTTAGACAAAGCTTCTGACACTGTTGACTGCAATACTCTCTTTCAAATTCTTAAAGTGGCATGGGTAAAATAAAGGGAGCGAAAGGCTATTTACAATTTGCACAGATACCAGATGGCAGTTATAAGAGTCGAGGGGCATGAAAGGGAAGCAGTGAAGGAAAACAAAGAAAAATTTGGAGTAGGAATTAAAGCCCAGGAAGAAGAAACAAAAAGTTTGAGGTTTGCCGATGACATTGTAATTCCGTCAGAGCCAGCAAAGTACCTTGAACACCAGTTGAATGCAGCGTACACTGACAGGAAAGAGTATAAGATAAACATTAACAAAAGCAAAACGTGGATAATGGAATGAAGTGGAATTATGTAAGGTCATGCTGATCGAAATAGATCAGGAAAGAGACCCATAAAGTAGTAGATGAATTTTGCTATTAGGGAAGCAAAATAATTGATGATAGTCGAAGTAGAGAGGATATAAAATGTAGATTGGCAGATTTATGAAGAAGAGAAATTTGCTTACATCGAGTACAGATTTAAGTGTCAGGATGTCCTTTCTAAAAGTATTTGCATGAAATGTGGTCATATATACAAGTAAAATATGGATGATGTATAAGTTATACAAGAAGAGAATAGGAGCTTTTGAAATGTGGTGCTACAAAAGAATGCTGAAGATTAGATGAGTAGATCACGTAGCTAATGAGTAGGTACTGAACAGAATTACGGAAAAGAGAAATATGTGGTACAACATGTTTAGAAGAAAGTTTCGCTTGGTAAGACACATTCTAAAGCATCAAGGGATCACTAATTTAGTATTGGAGGGGGGTGGGAGGTAAAAGTCGTAGAGGGAGACCAAGAGATGAATACAGTAAGCAGATTCAGAAGGATATAAAATGCAGAGTTAGTCCGAGATGAAGAGACTATCACAGGACAGAGTAGCACGGAGAGCTGCCCAAACCAGTCTTTGGACTCAATACCACGACAACAACAACAACACCACCAAATTTATACTGCGGCGAAATGCCCACTCTGATATCGTCAGTGGGATTTCCTGCTTCCTCTGCGTCGTCTTGGAAGATTGTAAGCACGAGATGGCGCTCCTCAGACCGCTTCCCTTGCTTCGGTAGTTGGTCGTGTTACATAAACATCGTCATAAACAGGGAACACTTGTGTATCGAAAGAATATCAGGCGAATTAGGGATAATATTTATTCTTTGAAAATGTTGTTTGTTCGTTGATTTTTCACCTTTATCATAATTGTGAAAATGCTTTTGTTAGTTGATATTTTCTACCTGAAATGATTCACTGTAATAAATATTACGCTTGCACAACTGCCAACGTGTTTAACGCTTCCATACTTACATTACTGAAAACAAAAATAACTATTTCCGTTGTGTTACCACAAATAAATCGCTGAAGCGATTTCGATGGTATTTGGTACGGAGATAACTTAAATCTTAAGGAAGAACATGGGCTACTTTGTAATTTAAAAAAAAGAACAGAAAAAAAGAAAAGAAAGAAAAAGTCTACACCTAAGAGGATGGAGTAGGGAATGGAATATCTTTTCACATTAGTGAACATAAATTATATTAAAAATCATTAAATTACCTGCACAATGTACACATCGTATAATGTATAGCTGCTTCAATGGCACTATGCATAGACGCACGCTCTTGCCTATGCCCTTCGGCACCCACCGCTGGGCAGTGACACTTTGCGTGTCACGTTGTCGTGCGTTTGGCAGACAGGGGAGGGAGGTGAAGGGCAGCAGATCACTAGCTATGCTAACCAGAACGTGCAGCCACGCGAGACAGCTGCCACTATTGTACATGCAATAGCTTACTTATCCACCATCTCCCATCACTACAGATCTGCAGCAGGTAGCAGCTATTAATTCATAAATAATACACTCAGCAAAATGTTGCACTTCAATTTTGTTAGGTGCCCTTGCGGTTAGGTCACACAACTATGATGGAAAATGCACTCGTTAGTGTGTTCCCACTAAGTGCAATACTTCCGACATGTGGTGTACTAAACATCTCCCGTATCTTCACTAAGCTCAACTTTTGTAGACAGTGGTGTTCTTACTACGAAGATGCCGACATGCCCATTGCTTCCTGTAGGCTACAAACTTCAGCTACATTAATATGGCCCTCTTCCAAGTTATGTCACATGTGGTTTCCACCGATGCTGCATTATTCGGTTTGCCGGCGTGTGGTCTAACATCCCCTGCTCATTGTTCAGTAATGTTAGAGGCGTTACAGTTAAAAAGAAATGTTCGATTCCATTGCAGTTTATTTGTTTAACATACGTCTAGCATCCCGTAATACCAGGAAACATATTTTCCTTAGCAACGCATATACAGATATTTAACACGTAGGAAAGAGGTCATGATTATAAGTTGTTTAAAATTAAAATATTTAAAAAGTACAGGAGTTCACAGCCTTATGTCCAACTGCTGAACTTACACGACTTAGTTACTAACAGGACCTCCGGATCGCCAGGGAAGGATCGGTTTGGGTATGTACGTATGATGTGCTGAACAGTTTGTCGTTCTGCACCACGTCACAGCTGGCCGATGCTTTTAGTCCCCTTTTGCACATTGAGTCTGCACATCATGCACTACTTGTCCTTATTGTAGTGAGAAAAGAACAGTTCTTTCAATGATCTTCAAACTCTGGTGGGCTGGTCGAGATGCAGAGCATCTTCACCTGTTCTGCGGTAGCGTCTGTTCATCGGTCTGCTGTTGCTGCTCCGCAGTGCACCAGAGAGTTTGCACTTTGTAGAGGTGGGTGACGGGAGCGAAGTCTGTTTTTATTGAGTACAGGAATGTCCTTATGTATAGAGAAGTAAGGATCACCAGATGTTTTTGTAAACTTCCGCTTGAGGGCAGCTTCACGGCACAAAAGTGGGGGAGCTGTATGACTGAGAATAGGCAGCCATGAAGCTGGAATATTCCTGATTATTTCTGTGATGGTGCCCATAGTCTGCTTGAGCTGCATATCGATGGGTCTGGTGTGTAGGCTGTTGATCCAGACTGGAGCGCAATAGTTTGCCCCATGGTACACCAGTCCAACAGCAGATGCCCCAAGTGTTGGAGCTGATCATGCCTATTTCGTGTCACAAAGTTTCTGCAAGGTGACATTTCTTCACTTCATCTTAGAAGCAGTTTACAGCAAATGATGTTTGAAACTGATTGTACTGTCAAGAGTGACACCTAGATACTGTGGGCTTTGGTTATGGCACGAGTGTTCTTCTTCAAAATGTACCTTTATTTCCTTGTTGCTGAAGCAGAAGATGGCGACTTGGCAGCACTTGACTGTAACCTGCCGTTACGAAAGTATTTGCCAACAATTTGTAGATTTTCAGTCACGACAGACACAGTAATGCGCAGGCCTTTGTGGATCACAGCAAAAGCCCAATAGTCAGCACACCCTAATACCCTTGATGATATCTTAGGCATGTCTGCTGTAAACAGATAAACAGAGCAGGAGATAACACTGGTCCTCGCGGAAGGCCATTGTTAAGCTTCATTAGATGACTCCTCTTATCACCCATTAGAACTTGAAAAGTTCTATTGCTTAACACAGCACTGATGAGGTTTCCAGTTTAAGACATGCCATGACCCTAAAAGTTTGAATAAAAGACGTTGCCTCCACACAGTACCATAGGCCGTTGTCATAACTATATGTACAGTTGAAGTCTTTTATTTGTTTTTCGAGTCTTGCTTCAACAAAAGTTTTCAGTGAAAGAATTTGATCGGTGCATCTGCGGTTTGGGCGTAATCTTGCCTGTTGAGCAGGCAGGTTTTGGAAATTTTGAGACTGATTCTGCTACACAGTATTTTTCCAAATGTCTGTATAGTGTGTTAAGTAAAGCAAAGGGTCCGTAGCTTTGCTATTGTCATTTGGTCTCACTGGTTTCAAGGAGGCTAACCTTTTTTCTCTTTTCAAATCATGGGGTGTGTGCCAGTTTAGGGGATATCATGAAAGACCTCTCATTGGCCAGTTTTGTACCTCCTTCCCACTGTCGATGAGCGATTCTGAATGGATGCCTTCGAAACCAAGTGCCTTCCCCGCTTTCATTTCTTTGAGATCTGCTTTAAATTCTCACTGTTGAATGGTCTGCAGTGGTCTGACTCAGGTTTACAGGCTAATTTAAGAGCCTTCGATTCCTTTCTGACCTTAACTGTATGTGATGAAATCTTAGGTGTTCTAGATGTGGTCAGAACGTGATTTGCTCCTTCATGCGGTCTGGTGGGTTGGTACCTACAAGACGATGTTCCTCGCGTCCCAACCATACTCTGTGCTGTTTGTCCCCTGGGTGGTTCTAAACTAGTAATAATACGGACACCAGACAATCCCAATTATTTTCTGGTCTACATCGCATCACCGCACACGAAGTCCGTTACAGACGAGAAGTACAATCATTTCCCGTAATATGCGCTTATGACGTAATTAGGGTGAACTGAAACAATTGCCTGTATTCAACAGTTTCTGATTGTAGTGATGAACACGGATATCGTAGAGAATGCTGGAACTAAAGTCAACAAATCAATATCAACAGACAGAAATCCGTGCGTTACGTGAAGCGAGGCTAAGATGGCTTTGCTTCTAATTTTCGCTTCCCCGTGTTTTTCCCTTTCGCGGCTTCGTAAACGACCCCTGCAGTAGAAACACTATTCTCGTCTACGAATCTGTGGTCCCGTACGTGCTGTGCCGAGAGCGCAGCGTCCTTGCATCTCACAGCATCGCAACTCAGCCGCCACCTCCGCGAACGATTCAGTCTGAGCACCAGAACTTTCCTGTCCTCTCTGTGGGAAGGTTACCACGCAAGTTTAAGCACTTGTTCCGAAGTTCCCAACTCCTTGTACCTAATTAGCCGGCAGCATTAAGTATTAAATCTGTGCAGCCAGCGAAAAGTTGTGCGCCGAACATTATGATCTTCCGAGAACAGCACGGCGCTGAATTTATTCGTGACGGCCTCTATAGTCGTAAAAATTTTCCACCATCCTCAGCGTAGAACCCTTGGATACCACTGTCTTGCCTGAAGCATCACATTCAAAGAGCGAAAGCAGGTAAAAGCCGTCCTTAACTTATTTTTGATGTTCTGTGCCCAGTCTGTCACATTAGGAATCGTGATCCAGGAAGGCTCGCAGCCTAATGTCGCATCCTTTCCAAGACACGCCCCGTTGTGTGCTTAATGGTAACTTAAGTATCAGGCATTTACTGAGACTAGAGTCACTCCAGAAGTTCGGCAACAGAGAAAAGAGCGCAAGTGGTCATCGTGGCCAACTAGTGCTCGTTTAGAACGAAACCAAAAAAAGGTTGCACTATGAAAGTCACGGAAGCACTGCATTTTATTTATCCTGATGGGACATAACTTTAACTGATTAACAGTGGGGTTCCGGGTGTTCTACCGAATCTCTTTTATTTTTTATACTTTTTTTTAATGCAGTATAGTTTGACAACCGATCTAGCCGTCTTCTTCGGAAGTTGCGAGTTTTGCTGTCTGACTGGAGTCCAGGCATCATCTACACAGGACAGCAAAACCTGCAACACCCGAACACGATGGTCAGGTCACTCGTCGAAACACGAAGTGTGAGAAAAAAGTAATGAGACTGACAGCACTCTGGGAACGCTGTGTAGTTCTACTTGTGTAGACCTGGGTGTCCTTCCCTTCCAGATGCCCAGTCCCAGTTTCAGCTCCGTACAGCCATATTGTGATTTTTGAGGCTCCGTGAGTAAAGCTGTGTTTTTGTTGTGTGTTACGAAAATGGAACAGTGGAATTTAGAGAAAAGTTGTATCATCACGTTTTGTGTTAAACTTGGGTAATCTGCGAGATCTTTGAAAAGTTGAAACAGGCGTATGGGGAACATGCTATACCAAGAACACACGGTTTTCGCTGGCATAATCATTTTTGGAAGACCGAGAACACGTTGAAGATGAACCTCGCTCAGAGAGACCTTCAGTTTCAAAAAGCGACGAAATCGTCTGACGGGTACGTGCTCTTGTGACACTGTTCCTTCAGCACAAACTGTAAAACAAGTCTTTTGCAAAGATGTCCTTGGAAGACTCACGTAAGGGGTGAATCACATGAGGCAGGTCAATGCACGCAAACGGACGCTGCGTCGTGTCGACGCCCCATGTCGCACGGACACATCCATCACGGAATTTCTGACTTGAAAAGGCACTCCTGTTGCTTCACAGCCTGCTGTACACCTGATCTGCGTCCTTGTTAAATTTTTCTTTTCAGAAATTGAAAAATGCTTTAAAAGGACGTCATTTTGGGAGTCTGCAGATCATTCAAAAGAATGAGACCTAAATGTTAAAGGGCCTACCAGCCGAAGCCTTTGCAGCGCTACTTCCAAGGTCCGGAACAACGTCTCGGCCGATGCACAATTGCCGAAGGGGTCTACTTCGAAGGGGACGATATTCTTTCTTTCTTTCTTTGGCTTGTGCCTTAGTCCCGCAGTTTTCGCAGGGTCGGTATTGTTACAATCGGATTTGGCACGGTTAATTGAAAGGGGTGGCTGGATGCCCTTCCTGCCGTCACCCCATATTGAATCAGTGAACCCCAGCTGTCTGCGTCTAGTGTAAAGCATGAAATAGTGTGAACGAGTTTCAAATGTCTGCGAGTCGTGTAACTGAGGCGTAATGTGGGGACCAGCCCGTTATTCACCTAGCGGGATGTGGAAAAGCGCCTAAAAACCACATCCAGGCTGGTCGGCACACCGGCCCACGTCGTTAATCCGCCGGGCGGATTCAATTCGGGGCCGGCGCGCCTACCCGACTCCAGGGAGCAGCGCGTTAGCGCTCTCGGCTAACCTGGCGGGTCTTGAAGGGGCCATACTGTTGTCTGACAAAGATAAAAGTATTCAGACTAGTTTTCTTCGTTTTCGAAAAAAAATCAATCCCGGAGAACACTTGGAAGCCCACTATTATCAGTGACGTCGTGAAAACCTAAGAGATCTTAATTTAACTGGCCTGCAGATGCAGCTGTAGTAAAACAATCACATTGGTTACTGTTTCCTGAAACACGTCTCCTGACTAGTCGCAATCAAACGCGTTGTACTTGTGTAAACGCTACTTCTTTTCGTGTATCTGTGCACATTTAGCTGTTAGACGAAAACTTGACCCTATTTCACACAGCTTGTACGAACTTAATTTTGGCTTTATGGTTACTGACCAAGAAAGGAAATGGACTATCTGTGTAGGTATCAGGTGTTTCATATGTTTTACACTACATTCAGCTGTTTTAATGAGCTGGAGTGCGCGGCAGATCGTTGCTTTCGTCATACAAGACAAATTGAAATCACTTGAATAACAAAAATATATGGAACATCTAAATTTCCTGTTTCCTACATGGCCTTTTCGAAACACTGAATGGTTACCAGCATCAATGGGTGACTCCCAAGACAGTTTTAGTGAGTGAAGGCGAAAAATTTGATGAGCATTTAGAACAATGAGAAGGATCAAGGCGTGTTGACCCTGTGTTTCAGGCCCCTGCTTGCTACAGAGACGAACAACAGTACCATTCTAACGATAAATGTTTTACTGGGTGTGAAGTACCTCCAGTACAGCAGAATCAATATTGTTAACTGCAACACACAATGAAACAAGATGGAAGTATGGGCTCAGTCTGTGGGAAGCGTTTCTGTCTCTGATCACAAACGCATAAACTTGAAAGGTTTACGATTAATGCTGAAGACCTTTCCAGAATAATAAATTCGTCGGTTGATGAGACAAATTTAGAAACATACCAGAACCAAACGAATGTATTTTGGTTCAGGAGACAAATTTAGAAACATACCACAACTAAACAAATGTATTTGCGGTGGAGGTTTGTCTGTGTACAGTTTTCTATGTATTTTAGAATGTGTTGCGATAGTATAGAATCTCATTAGCTACATTGTGAAGCGGACAAGAAATTTTCGGAATGAGTAGCCGACAGTAAAATCACAGGCCTTTATCTTAAGGCTCATCAAATTTTTATTGCATCACTGAGTCACTAAAGGAAAGAGGAACTATTTTGCAATTACTAAACATTGTGAAACTCATTTGCAGTTACTCTTTCCTTAAACTGATATTACCATATTACCACCAGTAACAGTTAATAGATGTTCTTTGGTAAAGAATGCTTTCACAATGCAGACAACAGAATGAAATAATTATAGTTCGGTACCTCCACTACTAACTTCCACAACTCCAGAAGATGAAATACTTCTGGTACGGTAACTCCACTATTGCGGTATCTTCACTACTTAAAATATATTTAACGTGCATTGAAAATATATATTATTTTGCTTTCAGCTCTAAAATTAACTTAGATTGTCAGCCACAATTATTATTCAACAGTTTATGAGCTAAATTGCAAAAGACGCAAAGTAAGCTGTGACTACAGTTTTCAGTGCAAACTCTACGAGCATGCTTGTTAAACTCGAAATAGGCTCTGAGAACTATGCGACTTAACTTCTGAGGTCATCAGTCGCCTAGAACTTAGAACTAATTAAACCTAACTAACCTAAGGACATCACACACATCCACGCCCGAGGCAGGATCCGAACCTGCGACCGTAGCGACTGTAGCGCCTAGAGCCGCACGGAAACTCGAAATATGTTAATAACTACGGCTATTAATGAAAATGTAGGCAGTCCATTGTCCCAGAACTGCTCTCATTAATAAACGGTCACAATGCCAACATAGTACTAGGAAAAGAAAGTTGGCTGAAACCAGATGTAAACAGTAATGAAATTCCAAACTCAGATTGGAGTGTATACCGCAGAGACAGACTGGACAGTGAAGGGGGAGGTGTGTTTACAGCGATAAAAAGTGCAATAGTATCGATGGAAATTGACGGAGATCCGAAATGTGAAATAATTTGGGTGAAGGTCACGGTTAAAGCAGGCTCAGTAATGGTAATTGGATGTCTCTATAGGCCCCCTGGCTCAGCAGCTGTTGTGGCTGAGCACCTGGAAAATATTTCAAGTACATTTCCCCACCATGTTATAGTTCTGATGGAGATTTTAATTTGCCGGATATAGAGTGGGAGAGTCAAAAGTTCGTAACGGGTGGCAAGGACAAGGAATCCAATGAAATTTTCTTTTTAAGTGCATTATCTCAAAACTGCCTTGAGCAGTTAAACAGAGAACCGACTCGTGGCGACAACATATTAGACCTTCTGGTGACAAACAGACCCGAACTATTTGAAACAGTTAACGCAGAACAGGGTATCAGCGATGATAAAGCGGTTACTGCATCGATGATTTCAGCCGTAAATAGAAATATTGTAAAAGGTAGGAAGATTGTTCTGTTTAGTAAAAGTGACATAAAGCATATTTCAGAGTACTTGACGGCTCAACACAAAAGTTTCGTCTCAAGTACAGATAGTGTTGAGGATCAGTGGACGAAGTTCAAAACCATCGTACAATATGCGTTAGATGAGTATGTGCCAAGCAACATCGTAAGAGATGGAAAAGAGCCACCGCGGTACAACAACCGAGTTAGAAAACTGCTGCAGAAGCAAAGGGAACTTCACAGCAAACATAGCCAAAGCCTTGCAGACAAACAAAAATTACGCGAAGCGAAATGTAGTGTGAGGAGGGCTATGCGAGAGGCGTTCAATGAATTCGAAAGTAAAGTTCTATGTACTGAATTTGCAGAAAACGCTAAGAAATTTTGGTCTTATGTCAAAGCGGTAGGTGGATCAAAACAAAATGTCCAGACACTCTGTGACCAAAATGGAACTGAAACAGAGGATGACAGACTAAAGGCCGAAATTCTAAATGTCTTTTTCCAAAGCTGTTTCACAGAGGAAGACTGTACTGTAGTTCCTTCTCTAGATTATCGTACAGATGACAAAATGGTAGATATCGAAATAGACGACAGAGGGATAGAGAAACAATTAAAATGGCTCAAAAGAGGAAAGGCCTCTGGACCTGATGGGATACCAGTTCAATTTGACACAGAGTACGCGAAGGAACTTGCCCCCCTTCCTGCAGCGGTGTACCGTAGGTCTCTAGAAGAGCGTAGCGTTCCAAAGGATTGGAAAAGGGCACAGGTCATACCCGTTTTCAAGAAAGGACGTCGAACAGATGTGCAGAACTATAGACCTATATCTCTAACGTTGATCTGTTGTAGAATTTTGGAACACGTATCATGTTCGAGTATAATGACTTTTCTGGAGACTAGAAATCTACTCTGTAGGAATCAGCATGGGTTTCGAAAAAGACGATCGTGTGAAACCCAGCTCGCGCTATTCGCCCACGAGACTCAGAGGGCCAAAGACACGGGTTCACAGGTAGATGCCGTGTTTCTTGACATCCGCAAGGCGTTCGTAACAGTTCCCCACAGTCGTTTACTGAACAAAGTAAGAGTATATGGACTATCAGACCAATTGTGTGATTGGATTGAAGAGTTCCTAGATAACAGAACGCAGCATGTCATTCTCAATGGAGAGAAATCTTCCGAAGTAAGAGTGATTTCAGGTGTGCCACAGGGGAGTGTCGTAGGACCGTTGCTATTCACAATATACATAAATAACCTTGTGGATGACATCGGAAGTTCACTGAGGCTTTTTGCGGATGGTGCTGTAGTATATCGAGAGGTTGTAACAATAGAAAATTGTACTGAAATCTGCAACGAATTGACGCATGTTGCAGGAAATGGCAACTGAATCTCAATGTAGACAAGTGTAATGTGCTGCGAATATATAGAAAGAAAGATCGTTCATCATTTAGGTACAATATAGCAAGTCAGCAACTGGAAGCAGTTAATTCCCTAAATTATCTGTGAGTAGGCATTAGGAGTGATTTAAAATGGAATGATCATATAAAGTTGAGCGTCGGTAAAGCAGATGCCAGACAGAGATTCAATGGAAGAATCCTAAGGAAATGCAATCCGAAAACAAAGGAAGTAGGTTACAGTACACTTGTTCGACCACTGCTGGAATATTGCTCACCAGTGTGGGATCCGTACCAGATAGGGTTGATAGAAGAGATAGAGAAGATCCAACGGAGAGCAGCGCACTTCGTTACAGGATCATGTAGTAATCGCGAAAGCGTTACGGAGATGATAGATAAACTCCAGTGGAAGACTCTGCAGGAGAGACGCTCAGTAGCTCGGTACGGGCTTTGTTGAAGTTTCGAGAACATACCTTCACCGAGGAATCAAGCAGTATATTACTCCCTCCTACGTATATCTCGCGCAGAGATCATGGGGATAAAACCACAGAGATTAGAGCCCACACTGAGGCATATCAACTATCTTTCTTTCCACGAACAATACGAGACTGGAATAGAAGGGAGAACCGATAGAGGTACTCAAGTACCCTCCGCCACACACCGTCAGGTGGCTTGCAGAGTATGGATGTAGATGTAGATGTAGATTGTAAAGTGAGAAATTACCTTGCACCAAGGTTTTTTTAACAAAACAGCTTGCTCAGGATCGCATGAAACTTAACTGCCGCAACTCCCCCGTGCGCGCCATCTACACTCGCGCCGTGCAGCTGTGTGGTCCACCCCGGTAGACGCCACGTGTCACCAGAACCCGCTGTGGAAACCGGAAAAACTGTGTTGACGGTTGCTTTCAGTGTGTCGTAAGTTAACGAAAGAGATCGTCAGTCGCAGAAACAATCGAGTAGGAGCACTTTATGAAATCAAAACTTAATTTACAAATTCACAACAATTTTTTACAGTTTTTGTAATTCAGTAGTATTCTCGGCGTACATCCATTCTGGGATCCCAGATATATAAACCTGAATTAGTGTTTCGTTGTTTCAGCTCACACAGTCACTGACAGAATATCCGAGAATAAGAGAGCATATACCTATTTCAATGATAGAATTGGTTGCAAATATCTCGCTATATCACATATTTGCGAAGATTAAGTAAACTGTTTAAACTTAGTATATTCCACGACAGTGTTGTACTAGAACGCCATGTCAAGACAATTTATAAATTGTTTTATCAGCTTCTATTCCTAGAGTCGACAAATAATGTTCTAAGTTAAACTTCAATATGCCGTATTGGAACATAATACAGGATATAAAAATAAAATAACATATATACTCGTGATGAGTAAATGGTTTAACATATAAAAAAAAAGGACAGGAAACGTTGGAACTGATCAAAGAGAGCTCCATTTTAGATACGAGTTAAATAAATACAACCACATTTCTGTCAAATTTCACGTTTGTCAGTATTTTCGAAAATTTTAGAATATTCAAAAGGCAACCGCCTTCTTTATCATCTGGCTGCAGATAGTATACTGTCAAAGTCACAATTCGTATATCCAAAGTATTCCAATTCTGAGAAGGTTATTTACACATACAGCGAGAACGTACCTGATTCGAATCTATAAATTACTGTCTATTCTTATAATCTGTGTTTTGTCAAAGCTGTTTGGTAGTATACATGGCAACATCCTTTGAAGTACATTATAACATTATGATTTCACAGCAAATCTCACAAAATGGTTCAGATAGTATCTCTCTGACATGTAATAAACATTGCCCGTCGAAAAGCTATTATTGTTCTTCATCCAACGGGGAACTGATTAGATCTCGTGTAACCACAGTGCTGAATCTTAGGGTCTTTGATTTTATTGCGGACATTAACATTTATCAGACGCCAAGTTCGTTTCCACTGAGGATGACACAAATATTATAACGAACAGAAATTCAAGAATAGTTTTAGTATGATTGGTTGATGCAATTTTTATGAACATCAATAATTTTTCCTAGCCAAATCTTTGTCATTGAAGTTTGAAAAGAAAATGCCATCGCTGCAGAACTTACAAGAAATTTTCTTACAGTATGTGCCTAAAATATGATAGCAGCTGGATACAAGAGGTTTACAGTGTTAAATTCCTGGAGTTCCAACTTGGTAATAAATCCAGTTGAGTGGAGAGTGCCACAAAATTGCTGAAGCCCCACATTAGTTTATTTATTTGCAAAGCGAATTTTGTCAGAGAAATGTGACATATACATAAAACAGCTAACATAAGACACTGAATTTCATTACATAATGCCCTATAGGATAAGTTTTTATAATTCATCAAGTAACGCTAAAGTTTTTTTATTTCAATAGGGCGTAACAAGAATTATTTATTGTGTGATATAAACTACGTTCTGAAAAGGCTGATCAAGGAACTGATGCTCCTAAGTATTACGTCACAAGGTATTTATTCCGCAATATTAAAAGTAAAGATGATCTTTATAAATATTCAAAGTTGTTCATATTTGATCCAGAAAAATGTCCCTTATACAAAAACACACATTTTCAGTTGCATGCTAGAACACAAAAACCAAGAAGGAAGTTCAGTTTAAGAGAATCCTAAGGAATTTATTAGTGGCTGACCTTTATACCCCACTGCCAAACTTCTTAGTAAAATCGATTGATAACTTAAGAATTACGAAATATCTGATTTATAATCTTCAGTGCAGCAATGAGACCAACGCAAATAAGCATCGTAAAATGATTTTGTGAATCGTGGCAACAGCAGACTAAAGATATCAAATGTACCGCAGTTCACTGCGCGTTTACACGATTTTTTAATTACTGATTATATGAAGATATATTTACGACTTTTTGTCTCATTCTATATGCACTTGGACCATTTGACTTAGGAATTGTGGAAGGAACGCTAGCATGTCTCTTCTTATTTGTGAACATGAATTATTAATTCTTGTTATGTGCCATATTCTCTATATATGAGTATCTTCTCACTCTGGAATTCCTACTCTAATCTAATGTAAAGTACTTTCTTTCATTAATAAGAAAAGCTATTACGATGCAATGTTTTATTTTCTCTAGTGACATCGATAAGATTTAGGTTTTTTCGCAGAGGATAACAGTATAATATTATTCCATATTTCCAGAGAGGCGCAAGAGCATATTAGTACTGATGTATGTCCAGAGCGAGACGAAAAATAATGATCCAGAGTCAGGTCAGTCGGACCAGACATGATCATGGGATTAAGGTTTCAGACAGAAGGGCAAGACTTTTCTGTACATTGGGAGTACACAAACAGAAGGAATAGAACTCAGGTGCAAACGCATACGATTTGAATCGCAAACGTTTCGTGGATTATCAGCACATGTGTTCGATTCCCGACGGGGTCAGGGATTTTCTCTGCCTCGTGATGACTGGGTGTTGTGTGATGTCCTTAGGGTAGTTAGGTTTAAGTAGTTCTAAGTTCTATGGAACTGATGACCATAGATGTTAATTCCCATAGTGCTCAGAGCCATTTGAACCAATTGTCAGCACATGAGAATGTGAAAAACACATTATTTGCCACGTGGCGCAACTCATCGGTTTCAGAAGTTAACGAAAAATATAAGATGGAAGGAAGGAAGATGAAAGTTATTTGTTTGGTTTCTTTTGCTGTGTTATGAAGAACAGCTAAAACTTACGGATGCCGACTTATAAGACAATAACTTCGCGGCTGGTGTAGGCATATATGCTTTGCGTATCTAGACGTTACATGGTATGTGAACAGTCAGTAATTTACAGAAACATGAAATTTTATTGGTTTCGTTGTGTGAAGACAGAGAAGTTCTGCAAACGGTGGCGCAGCATTTATTCTTGTGTTGCCTACTCACAATTAGTGAATACGTTACTCACAGCCTTGATGTAATGAGTCCCAGAATACTTGCGTGGGTATTCAAGAGGATTGAATTAATAACTTTTAATTTTCATGTCACCAGGGAAAACACACAAGTGTTACCAACACATCTGAAATTGAGTAATAAACATAATGTCTGAAATTCTAAATTAATAGCTCGACATTTTCAAAGAAACGTTCAAGCCATTCTGACCATATTCCATCCACTCCAATATTTGACGTAGTGTTTTACTCTGGAAGATATTGATAAATGTTATGCCCAACTGAAATTTGAAAACTTATATACTGATGAAGTGTTGTATTGCAATAACCTCCTGTTCACATATTTGTATTCCATACCAGGAAAAGCATCTAAGTAATGTTTAACCTGTGAAGAACAATATCTACAGAAATTTTAACAGTTTTGTAACACGCGTCTGAGCCTTGGCTGAAATGCATCAGATGTTTCGCTCAAACAAAACGATGGACAACAACGAAGTTTCTGAAATTAGCGTGTGACGAGAGCTAGATACACGCTAATTTATGACGTGCTACGGAAGGAATGGTTATTACGCACAAAACTAGAAATGGTAGGTCAAATATTTTCACGTATGCAGCGTATTGTGCCCCAGCTGTATCACTAAGTGCGCGAATGTGGACTCGAATAATTCGTTTTCCTTTACGTTAAGTGCTGACACCTTCCCACACGTAAATGCTCGTATGTAACGTTTAAAACACGACATCTAAAGTCAAGCTGTATCCCTTCGAAACTGACAGTTGCAGAGACTGGTCCCTCAACATTAGCGTCAATCACTTTAGAGTAGATGTTTATACTGAATGGAGCAAGTGAGCTCTTAGAAACACAATGGGGCGGGCTGCATACAAAGAGTTCTTTGCTCATTTTCTAGGATATGCTGAAGAGCACAGAAAAAAACGCAGACTTACTACAAGAAACATGATAACGGCTTGAGATGAAGAACGGAGGGAGTGATGTGAAACCGTTCGTGCAGCCTCCCTTTCGCGGTGAGTTTTGCAAGTTTTGTTGTCACTTTGCAGTTCTATTAAAGACCATTCATACGTAGCTCGTATCAGCGTACTTGCTCCTAAATGTATCACGGGTTATGTGTGCTTCTAAATGATTGATGAACAGTTTACATTACCGGATCCATGAACTTTTTTTTTTTTTACTCTTTTGTTCTCGCGAGGAATCACTATGTTTCATTCCCATTTCGTCATTTTCTACTGGTGTTTCCGTGTGACATTTGATAGTATCATTAATGAATAATGAATTGTTTCGGCTGACAGTGATGGATGCTTATGAGTGACTATCGGGTTTAGCTACTGCAGCCACCTACGGCGCGTTTATGAATCGACAATTACACACGACTGTTTACAGACATTTTTCTGTACCACACTACTAGGAATTTATTGTCACGTGGTGGTGTAGTGTAGCATCTTCAGGGATATGCTACTATTATTTCATAACTGTGGAAAATTGTGAGGCACAGACTGTATTTTTATTTCGATTGTGAAGTACACCTGTTCATTGTGTTCTTTTCATTAATTCCTCTTGCCTGAAGTTTTTAGGTTTCAGTGTGCATTTCCGATTTTAAATTGTGCTTCAAAAATTCAGAATTGCTTATATTTTTTTAAAGTTTGGACAACATATTAATCGAGTGTAAGATAGCATTCCTATCTTTGTATGTCTGCCTCATTAGGAAACATTAGCTCAACTACACAATTGACGTTTCGACCGCCATTTTAGCAGTCCTCTTCAGACCGACTTAACTCACGGATTCTGCGTATGATATTTCCTGTATAAATATCGTTATCTTTCAGTTGCCAGGTGACAACAGACGTAAAATTCTGATTTGGTATTCGGCAGTGAGAAGTCAGTGTATGTACAGAGGGACGGCAGCTCTGTAGGCTATTACCTGCGCTGCTCTAGGAGGTGACAGGCCGGCAACAGTGAATCATCAGTTTCTACTCAGGGGGCAGCGTTTTCATGCACAAAGACGCTGCTAGCGCGAGATAGATCTCTGGTCCTAAAGACTACGTGCACATACATAAACAGCGACTTTGGCCATGAAATGGGTGTATTACACTTGCTGTCACGGTATGAGCTGGGTGAAATAAATTGTCACTGTCTTCCTTCCACAAAACAGCCGTCACTGGGAAGGCATTTCCTTTACCAGCGCCCCGCCAAATGCCCTACGTTGCCAGACCGTTAAATCGGCAATATTTTCTTTCTCACAGCGAGCCTCTCTTCATCTGAGGAGACATCTTTAGTTTTCTATATCTAAACTTTCAAATTCAGCTTCACTTTTTGTGTCATCACCTAGTCACTTAAGTTTTTTATGTTAGACCTTCTAACAAAAATCGCAAAGCAAGGAACTACGTGATTATTAATTAAAATAAATCTTTCCTCTCTTTGGGACATCATGTTTCATTCCCAAACTAATTTAATTTTTTTTCATTTCAGCAAGTTCGCTTAAGGTTAATGAAATTTGTAACAAAACGTAGGTGCTAGTTTAGCCTCATTGATGGTTTCCTTTTTGATTTTTGCATTTAGTGGTCGAAAGCTAATTTTAAATAATGTGCAAACAAACGACATGATGAAGTTTCAAAGGTGTGGTAGAATATTTAATGTTTGAAGCATTGTCTGCTATTGTAGCAATGATTTTAAAACTGATAACTGAACTGGTAACAGACTTCATCGTACCAGAAATATTTTCTGCATCGTGTTTCGCTTCAGTCTGGCTGCAAATTCAAAGATACGATATGTATTGGGTCTTTTCGTCTATAAACTGGTCCATGACTGAACAGAAACTAATATTATTTATAATATAAGACAATCTTACCTACCACTAAAGCATTTCTCTGCCAACATACGAATTTTCGAAAATAAAAAATCTTGCCCAGATTCTGCATGTTTGAGTAGATATTTACATCCAATATACTGTCTCCTGACTTCGAATGGAGGCTCGTTAGTTTCGAGAAGAATACTATTTTTAAGGGTTGACCACAGTACATGATCACTTTATTCTGGAATCTGTCATGTGTTTGTACAATAGATTCAGAAGCTGAACCATAGCAAAGACAATTAAACTGTGAAGCTCATTTGATAATTTTACTTTACAAAAATATACAAAAGATAGTTAAAGGACAATATGTAGACAATGGTATCATATTCAAATAAGAGTATACAATAATAAACGAATGGTTTGTTTGTGTGGAAAAAATTTTCCTATAAACTATTATAAAAAATCTTTTACAACGAATTCTGAGTGAAGAGCATTCAAAGATATTGCTGTCACTGAAAGATGATGAAGAGTAACAAAGCGGCACATCCTCAAAAAAGTGCATTGTTTGTCAAGAAATTAAAGATTTTACCCAAACCCATCATGTAACAACACACTTACAAGTAAATGTAAAAGATGTACTCAAGAAAATATCAAAAACAAGAAACCAGACTAACCTCAATTTTCAAATTCCTTAATAAAGTTTTTCTATATCATATAGAAGACTAAAATGGATTAGGTGCAGATATTGTCTGAAATCTGTTTTAGCAGACACCAATTCATGATTCCTCAATTTAGTGATTATTGTAAAATAAATAATTTGACACAGTAAATTAAATAAAGCTGGTCTAAATATATTTATTAATAGATATCAGGGTGGAGATGCTTGGAAACAATTGACTTCTTCTGATGATGAAATTTTCAAAACTGATCAGGAAAAACAGCTGAAAAAAATATTTCCGCTCCCTACCACTGAGTTTGGGAAACAGTTAATCAATAACTTGTCCACAAAGGATTTGCAGACAGACTTCAAATTGTAAACTCTGAAAACAGTCTCAATTTGCTTGACTCAAATTTCTTCTTGAATGGATCGAAACAAAAAATTATGAAAATTGTGAAAGATAATCTAAAAGTACATAGTTGTACGAAAGTAACTTAAATTTTTTTGTGAGTACAGAATGCAGACAAGTAGAAATATGATGGAATTTAACTCGAAGACACAGAAATGTAGGATCACAAATGAAATAGTGTTAGTTAAAAATGTAGGATCACAAATGAAAGAGAGCTAATTAAAAAATTTAGGAATGGTAAACAAAATATTTGATAAACATTATTAAGTTACAAGCATAGGGATCTGATTGGAAATTAATTATTTTTATTGATTTATAATTAGGGATTAATAGATATGTTTCACTGAGAGGTTCATTTTACATTGAATTACTAGAAAAAATAAAAAAAAAATAGAAAAGTGTGAATCAATGATGATCAAAAATGTTTTGTGTGGGCTATAAAATCTGCATTATTTTCTGTAAATAAAAATGCAGAAAGAGTCACAAAACATAAAAATGTCAGACTACAAACTGATAAAAAACCAGAATATTTTAAATTTCCTGGAATGGTTGATAATATTCCAAAAATAATGACAAAAATTTATATATCGATTAATATTTATATGTTTGATGAAAAACTTCTGGTGTCTCCATTAAAAATTACAATAACAAAGAGAAACGTATAAATTTCCTTTATTTCAAGAATGAAAATAATTTACATTATTATTGGACAAAAGATTTATTTAACTTGTTCCAAGTCAAATTACAAAACATATAAAAGAAAAATTTATTTGTGAGATATGTTTACTACATGTTGACAACAAGGAAAAATTAGATGCTCATACAATGAACTGTTTAGTTAACAAACCATTAAATGTAGAATTACCAGAGAAAAGCTTCTATGTAGGTTTTAAATATTATCAACATACACAGAAAGATTCATTCGTTTTTTATGCTAATTTTGATAGTTTGTTGCTATTTGTCAACCAAATACAGAATCTTCATATACAATGAAATATCAACAACACAGACAAAGAAGTTTCTGCTGCTATATCAAGTAAATCAATGGAGACTATAAGGATTCCGTCATTTTCAGCGGGCCAAACTGTCACAAAAAGTCTATTGAATGTATGAAAAAACAGCTCTAAGACATGGAAGAAACTGTGGTCTGGTGATGAGGACAGGTGGATGCTGGTGCCTGTGAGGTTTCTACAGCCGTCTCTGCATGAGCCTTGCACTGCCGGTACGGTGCAGCGCGGGAGGCAGGGAGACGCCTGCCGACGGCGGCGGTCACGCACGCGCCGCTTATCTCGCCCTGGCCACGCCCACCTTGTTGTGTGACGTGTCGCGGCCGCCCACAAAACGACCGCCTGCCACTTGCCGATAGCCGGCGAGCTCGCACTTTATCCGCCTGTTGCCCACCGGGAACACCAATGTCTCACCCTGGAGGCCGCCGACTGCACAGCCCTTCGGCGACACCGGAAAACGCTTCACAGCTGTGTATTTCGAAGAAACCTGGACGGCCAGCACAGTGTGAAGCTCTGTCCCAAAGCACTTGCGTTGGATGTGGATGTCAGAAGTTCCCGCGTCACCTGCAATAATTTGATACCAAGATGGTAAGTTCTTTGCCAACTTAGAAGTAAATCCTGTGCCATGTCAGCAACTGAGCTGTCTGGAAAGCCATATCTGAGAGCAGCGTTTAGCGGAGGAGAGCTATCAGCGCCAGCGGGATATGCCCAGTAGCACAGCCCGCGCTCTGCTCTCGAAGCTGAGTGAATGCAAACCGTTTCGTGGAGCTGTTTTGAGGCTTGCCGAATCTGAGGATCGGCAGGCAGGCCGCAGGGCTGTCGCTAGGGAGTCGGTGCCTTGTGAGGCGGAGTGACGACAATTCAGTAGTGCCGAGCGACTGTCGCTAATAAATGAGTGTCTGCTGTCAGTAAAGTTTTTTTGCCAGTACAGCCTAAGCTATACCTGAATACAAAATCCCTCTAGTATGTGTAAAATTTCCCATTTTTAGGTATTATGATAGATTGTAAAAACGTAACTGGAAGTTCTAAACTGTACGCATTAAGTTACCGATTTACACTGAAGTAATGTTCCTCCTTTGGGACAACAAGATATCACAGAAGCCAAAACAGGCTATCTGCAATACCGATTAGATTCCAGTTTTGACTTAATCACTAGGTAGATGTCCTCTGAACCAGAGAGAATAACTAAATCCGAGCTGCTGAAATGAAGCTTGTTAGAACTACACTTAAGCTAGAAAAAGGATAAAACAAGCTATTAAAGGAACAAAATGGAAACACATATAGACAGTGAGTTCGAAAAACTGCAACAACCTAGACCGACCCTTCGTGTAACACGTAAACGTACAGGGTAAATCAGTACTCCACCGACAAAATGTCGGAGTTCGTTTAAGAATATTTTCAGAGTATTTTGTGTTTAGAGCAGTGTCACCGGTAATGATGTAATTGCGATTTATTCAGTTATTGAACCCAGTTGTCTTTATTTATGGGAAAATACCTCACAAGAGTGAAAATATCTATAACGTAACAATACAAAACACAAAGTAATGCAACAACTCTCAAACACAAGCAAAAGTAGTGTAAAAGGGCTGTCGTCAGTCGGAGAACACGTCATCATACATCGTTGTGCCGCCTTATAATTGCAGTGAAAACAAACAGTAGGTGCAGGTAACCTCTCCGCCAGTAAATACATTGAAGAGCCAAAAAAACTGGTACACCTCCCTAATAATCGCGCAGGGCCCCGCGAGCAAGCAGAAGTGTCACAACACGACGTAGCATGGACTCGATTAGTGTCTGAATTAGTTCTGAAAGGAATTGACACCATGTATCCTGCAGGACTGTCCATAAATCCGTAAGAGTACGAGGGGGCAGAGATCTCTCCTGAACAGCACGTTGAAAGGCATCCCGGATATAATCAATAACGTTCATGTCTGGGGTGTTTGGCGGGCAGTGGAATTGTTTTAACTCAGAAGAGTGTTCCTGGAACCACTCTGTAGCAATTCTGGACGTGTGGGTTGTCGCATTGTCTTGTTGGAAATGCCCAAGTCCGTCGGAATATACAGTGGACATGAATGGATGCAGATGATCAGACAGGATGCTTACTTACATGTCACCTGTCAGAGTCGTATCTAGACATATCAGTTTGCCATTTCACTCCAACTGCACACGCCCCGTACACAGCATCTCCACCAGCTTGAACAATGCCACGCTGACATGCTGCGTCCATGGATTCATGAGGTTGTCTGCATACCCGTACACGTCCATCCCCTCGATACAATTTGAAACGAGACTCGTCCGACCAAGCAGCATACCTCTAGTCATCAACAGTCCAATGTCGTTGTTGACGACTCCAGGTCTGGGGTACAACTTTCTGTCATGCAGTCGTCAAGAATACACGAGGCGTCCTTCGGCTCCGAAAGCCCATATCGGTGATAATTCGTTGAATGGTTCGCATGCTGACAACTGTTGATGGCCCAGTGATGAAATCTGCAGCAATTTGCGGAAGGGTTGCACTTCCGTCACGTTGAACGATTCTCTTCAGTCGTCGTTGGTCCCATTCTTGCAGGATCTTTTTCCGGCCGCAGCGATGTCGGAGATTTGATGTTTTGCCGTATTCTGATATTCACGGTACACTCGTGAAATGGTCGTACGGGGAAATCCCCACTTCATCGCTACCTCAGAGGTGCTATGTCCCATCGCTCGTCCGCCAACTATAACACCACGTTCAAAAAAAAAGTTTTGATAACATGTCATTGTAGCGGCAGTAACCGATCTAACTGGGCCAGACGCTTGTAATCCTACATATTTGGTGCAGAACGAAGTGCCGTATTCTGCCTGTTTATATGTCTCTGTATTTGAATACGTATGCCTATACCACATATGCTTACGAATAACCATATCAGACGAAAAAAAAAGAAGGAAAGAGATATATCCGTGCGGTCCTCAATGCAGTCTCGAAGTAGAAGAGTAAACTGTGCTATACTGTTGACATCAAGAAGTAGCATGAGTGAATGGAATAAGTGTTCCCAAACAAGACAAGCAATACGTACCGTCGAGACTTGTTGTGTTATTCAGGTATTTTCAGTGCAATACAGATACAAGGAGAGGTAAGGGCAAGCAATTACCCATCGAATGTATTGCTGTCTTAAAACATAATACTCAGAAAGTGTTCCCGAAAACCTACGAATTTTTGTCGATGGAGTTATGGTTCACACCGTATCCGCCATTGTGTATTTTCTTCCGCTGATTAATTGCTACGATTTTTTCCACCTACTACCTCATGGTGGAAATCAATAATAAACTGAGCAGTTTTATTCATTACTGTGCCCAATAAGCACTCCTGACATACATTTCATTGTTATAGTGCAGAGTATTACTCCGAGGTTGCCGATGAACGATTCCGACTAAACACGTCGCGCAATCTGTCTCAGTGTCTCACGTCATAAACATTCCGTCGCTTCAGGCCGCGTTCGCAAGTGCGACTTTGTGTGACGCTATAAATCCCCCGAGAATGAAACGGACAGTATATTTCAGCACTTCGAGACCAATGGAGCACTACTCGACTGAGAGCATTTTCTCGACCAGCAGGAACGCAATAAACGCTGACATTGACTGAATGGTCGTACCTTGAATGTGATACCTGCTTCTAGTAAGCATCAAATTGGCTGTTATTAGAGAAAAGTTTAGCACGTTTATGTTTAAACCGAAGTTCATCATGTCACACATTTTGGACTCTCTACTCTAAGGCGACGCATTAGTTATTCGAGCTACCTAAATCTTTACCTACGGAGGACTGACATAGCTGCTTGGAAAGCGTGCAGGATGTGCAGCCCCGTACAGACAGACCATACTTGTTTAGTGTAGCCGCAGTCTATATTACTTAACGCAATTTTCCACAGTTTTTCTTTCGTTTTTTTTTCAGGCTTCCACTACGTAATACACAGGGGTGGAATAAAAGTTTTTCTGCAAAAAATATACACTTTCGCAACCGATAAGAGTTTACATAAAACGTTTTTGGCTACCCGTAATATAAGCCAGTTTCAAATTCTGCGTCAAGCGGAATTTCTCGGTTATCGTGTACTGCAATCTGAAGAAGCTCACTAAGAGAATTGGCAGAAATATTGGTCCGTAATACAACATGACGAGACCAGAAACCGCAAAATATTCAGATTTCTTTGATAACCTCTACGGCAGTACCGGTATATCGTGGTTTGTGGTCACAACCATTTTATTTTGTTGTTTCCAGAATACTGTGCAAACCTGAGATATTACTGAACAGAGAGAACGAATACTTGTTATTTCCTTCGCTGTCTATATTTTACCGTCGGACGTAAACTTCATCTTAGCTCTGGAATTCAGAAAAGTGCTTTTCTCATATCAGAACGTTATCACAAATTTTTGCAGATGTCGTTCAAGAACTTTTTGACCTATGACGTTGATAAGTACTTTCGATATTCCTCTTCCTCAAACGGAAGCATAAATTTATACCATGTGATCAGAAGTATCCAGACACCTGGCTGAATATAATCTACAAGTTCGTGAAATTCGACATAGTGTTGGCCCGCACTTAGCCTTGATGACAGCTTCCACTCTCGCAGGCATACATTCAATGGAAGGTTTCTTGGGAAATGTCAGCCAATTCTTCACGGAGTGCTGCACTGAGAAAAAGTATCAATGTCGGTCGGTGAGGCCTGGCACGATGTCGGCGTTCCAAAACATTCCAAAGGTGGTCTATAGGATTCAGGTCAGGACTCTTCGCAGACGTCCATTACAGGGATGTTACTGTCGTGTAACCACTCCGCCACATGCCGTGCATTATGAACAGGTGCTCGATCGTGTTGAAAGATGCAATCGCCATCCCCGAATTGCTCCAACAGTGGGAAGCAAGAAGGCGCTTAAAACATCTGTGTAGGCCTGTGCGATGATAGTGTTACGCAAACCAACAAGGGGTGCAAGCGTCCTCATGAAAAACACTACCACACTGTAACACCACCGCCTCCGAATTTTACTGTTGGCACTACACAGGCTGGCAGATGACGTTATGTGTGGCTTATGAGGAGCCGCTCGACCATGAAATCCAAGTTTTCTCGCTTCCCGCTGTGCTGTCATAGTACTTGCAGTGGATCCTGATGCAGTTTGCAATTCCTGTATGATGGTCTGGACAGATGTCTGCCTATTATACATTACGACCCTCTTCAATTGTCGGCGGTCTCTGTACGTGTCGCTTCACGTTTCCACTACACTATCACATCGGAAACAGTGGAGCTAGGGATGTTTAGGAGTGTGGAAATCTCGCGTACAGACGTATGACACAAGTGACAACCAATCACCTGACTGCGTTCCAAGTGCGTGAGTTCCGCGGAGAGCCCAATTCTGCTCACTCACTATGTCTAGTGACTACTGAGGTCGCTGATATGGAGTACGTGGCTGTAGGTCGCAGTACAATGGTCCTAATATGAAAAACGTATGTTTCTGGGGGTGTCCGGATACTTTTGATCAAATAGTGTATGTGGTACTTGCAGGCACGATCAATCAAAAGGGCCAATGCAACGTCACCGCATTATGGCACATGTCGATTCATATCCAGAAAGTTTCACATTGTTTATTGAGTAGAGTAATCAAAAAGCCTTATTGCCGCTCTAACTTAGTGTCCTATGCTTTGGCGTCTCGCCTACGACTCCTGAAAATACGAAGCCACACTTGCAAAGTCTGAAAGACTCAAGAGACGCTAAGCATAACAATTTCAAATGGTTCAAATGGCTCTGAGCACTATGGGACTTAACATCTGAGGTCATCAGTTCGCTACAACTTAGAACTACTTAAACCTAACTAGCCTAAGGACATCACACACATCCATGCCCGAGGCAGGATTCGAACCTGCGACCGTAGCGGTCGCGTGGTTCCAAACTGAAGCGCCTAGAACCGCTCGGCCACACCGGCCGGCTAACAATTTCAACACACCACTCTTCTAGGCTAGATCTATCCGATTTAGAGGGATGTGGGGTATAACTGGAAGTGGTCAACGAAGGGTACGATCGTAGCAAACCACTGCGGTTTGGCAGAAACGCGGTATTAATTATGTACGATAATGTCGAATTAACACAAACAGAGACATTTATATTCATTCTTGTGGCATTTTATAGCAAGTAATGTTTCATTGTCTGTGTTCGTCCCATGTCTTTCTAAAGTGTTTATGCATGTAACATCTGGAGTTGGCCAGAAAATCGTGGCAACAATATCAACAGGCGACGTTGTGCATGTGTTGCCGGAGAGAAGGCGCTGCTATTGTTAGTAAAGGCCGGCTTCAATGCGTGCGCCATCGAGAGCTATCGATCGCGTGAGTGTTTGCAAGCCGGGAAGGTGATTAAGTGGGCTGAATGATGTTTGCCCAGCGCGAACAACTCCAGTGCACAAAAATTCCCGTGGCCCGTGCCAAGCGCGTGGTGAGGTGGGCAAAGCAGCAGTACGGGCGTTAACAAAAAATCGGATCGTTAACTGTCTCTGCTGAAAGCAAAAACATTTTTTGAGACACTTCTTTGGAAAATATTGAAAAAATGTAAGAATCAGATAAAATACTCTCATGGAAAAAACGTGTTGATAACAGCAGACATAAATGCGAATAGTGTATTCTGGTTTCGCAGACATACAGAAGACAGCGGTCAGAAGACTTTTAGGCTTCATTCGAGAACTTGAACTGTTAGTGGCGAATCATCCAGGACAACCAGAGGCATACCACGAGACAAACGGCACAGCTACCAACATTAGGCATCATGCTAACAAATAGTGGGAATGTAAAAAAATTTCCGAGAAGAAAGTCCACTCTCGACTAACCAGCAGTGATCCAGATCGACACATAATCATGGCGTAAAGATTTAACTTGAAATAAAACTTCGATCAAGTCACACCTAATGCAGCGACAGAAAAGAAATGTCACGTCTTCAGATAGTGTTACGCGCTATGAAATGTAATAAACAGCTGCACAAAAAGTTTTTTTTTCAGATTCGCTTACTTTTGCTACGTTAGCATATTTGTTTCGTCTTCACTTCCAGTGTATGATGTAGCATCCGATTCCGCATCTGTGCTTGTGTCTGTGTCGTTTACTATGTACCACTGATCTATCCGACGTGAAGCCTGTCTTATTCTAGCGTGTGGTCTCTCCTGTTTGTATGTCGCATACAATGCTCGTGATACTTTGCCTGCGATGTTGTTTATAGAGTTCCAGTCATCTTGTACGCGCATTAACTGTCCTATGTCCTGGTTTCCTAATCTCAGCCTTGCGTGTCCTAGCGCATCGCAGAAGAGCATTATGTGTTCAGGTGTACCATTCTCGCCACAGGCGCAAGTGTTAATTTGTTTTAGGCCAAACCTGTGGACATGCACAGGATATGTACGGGCCATGGTCCGTGAGAAAGTGCGCCGTCCCCCGTGTTGGATTTATGTACTTCAAATTCATCAGCTCTCGTATACTGGGGAAGAAAGAGTAGAGTGCTCTTCCCTTATCAATTGTGTCCCATTCTATCTGCCAAGTATCAGTTCTCCATTTGTTTAATTTCCGTCTGTCGGTTATGCCTTAGCTAGTTATTTCTCATATTTTGTCGTCTCTTCCCCTCTTCAAATCAAATGGGTCACATGGCTCTGAGCATTATGGGACTTAACATCTATGGTCATCAGTCCCATAGAACTTAGAACTACTTCAACCTAACTAACCTAAGGACATCACACAACACCCAATCATCACGAGGCAGAGAAAATCCTTGACCCCGCCGTCCCCTCTTCATCCAGTACGCAGCCCCTCTCTGGCGAGTTGTTATGGGTATGGGGAAAACTCCCAGTACCACGCACGGTGTCTCAATCGAGGTCGTGCCGAAAGCCCCCGAGATTCTGAGTAGAACACTCCTCTGGCCGCGTCTCACAGTGGTTTTATGCGTACCTATGCATAAACGATGTGTCCAAGGACTAGCCGAAAAACAAGCAATTGACTCAAAGTGTGCTGTGTAATATGTCCTTACTGGCTGAAGGAGTAGTCTTATCTTATAGTCTTCAGTCTTACAACTTTGTGCACCAGTTTAATTGTCAATCTGGGCCTGTTCGTTAAAGTGTAAATATTCGTCAATATAAATGCCAAGGTATCTTGTCACAGTTTTTCTTTTTATTTATTTCGTTCAACTTTATAATTGGATTTCTTTTCAGAGTGCCTCTTAGAAGTACGAACAAAGTTTTGTTTCTTCCTGCTTTGAGTTGTTTGTTCTTGCACCATTCACCGATGTACGTGAGGAGCCGCGTGGCCCTACTATCTAACTGGGAGCTGGAGTTTGCCCGTACCTTGACCGTGGGGTCAGCAGCGTATGGAATCACCCCGTTAGTCAGGTCGTTGTCTTCTAGTGCATTCAGTAGTGGTTCTATGGCTACGCCCCAGAAAATTGGTCCGCGTACGGACCCTTGCGGACAACCCTTTCTTATCCCCTTTATAACCTTTTGGCGACCAGTCTTCGATTCCACTATCCTGTTTTTACATTAATCTCTAACGCTGTTGTATAGAGCCAGTGGAACATTCATCTCTCTAAGTCTTGTAAACAGCGGCGGCCACGAGAGGTTGTTGAAAGCACCAGCTATGTCAATTAGGGTTGCTACTATGTATTTATCATGTATTGTCTGTGTCATTTCTATGGCCCTGTTTACTGCGACGTCGGTAGATTTATGTGGTCGAAAACCAAACAGATTTGGGCTAAGGCCGAAGAGCTTTCAGTGCGACAGAAGTCTGACGCACATCAATCTCTTCTGTACCTTTGCCACAATGTTAATGAGGCATATTGGTCCGTATGTCTTATCGTCAGTCGGGTCTTTATGCTCCACTTTTTTGATTATAAATGCATTTGCCGTCTCCATATATTCGGTATTCGTTCTTCTAGTACAGCATCATTCAGCAAATCTGTCATGTGTGGTACGATGAATGGAGCAGCTTGTTAAATGGTTTCCGGACGGATGCTATCAGGGTTCGGAGGCTTTTTGTTCTTTATTTTGTGTATTACCAGTACAACTTCCTCGTGAGCAAAGGGATGGTGATTCCTCAGTTTTCGTATTTGTCACAAATAGTCTACGAAGGGCGGTGTGAAGTTGGTTGTCCTGAGTGTGGTCATCGCCAGGAAGTAGTTTGTTGATTTAATTTAACAACAGTTTACTTCTCAATAGTTCATTCTTGTTCAGCAAGATGTCTTTCATTGGCACTGCATCACTGAAATCAGAGAGTACACCCTGCCATCTTGTACGACGGTCCTTGCCATCAACTTCAGGTTGCTCAGTTGTACCTTCTTTGCTATAAGAGACTAGCACTCTGCTTGTAACTCTTTCTGATAATTCACAGTCAGGCACTTCAGCTAGAGTGGGAGACAAGAGCGAGGTCGCACTTACAATTTCCTGTGTTCTGACACACACAAAATAACTAACATTACTCGTGTCACGCGGGAAATATCAACTGTTACTTGTCGCTGTTACTGGAGACAAACGCCGCAGAGCCTCACTTAAAACTTCCGGGCTGATAGGCCATGGTCGATGTATAAAACTCTCCCCTGACGTTTCGTCTCCGACTGCGGGAGACATCCTCTGAGGTAAAGCGGCGAACTGCAAAGAGAATTCGAGGAAACGCTGATCATGTAGACAGTGAACAGGGCGCCACTGTCCATCAAAGCCGAAGCCACGTGATGAACAGTGGCGCCCTCAGTACTGTCTACATAATCAGCGTTTCCTCGAATTCTATTTGCAGCTCGCCGCTTTACCTCGGAGGATGTCTCCCGCAGTCGGAGACGAAACGTCAGGGGAGAGCTTTTTACATCGACCGTGGCCTATGAGCCCGGAAGTTTTAAGTGAAGACAACACCAGCCGTGAAAGCCTACATTGTATGATCCGCAGAGCCTGTTCTTTTCCAACAGACAGAAAAAGACCTGTGGCTGGGTACCTATTGGAAACTCAGTTGTCCTCCTGCGAATGTATAAAGACTTATAATAGTTTTTAGTGCAACTGTGTAGTTAATTATCCCAATGACTTGCACCTAGCTGCTTCCTGGTCACGACTCTTTTTAACTGATGGAAATTGACTGTGGCTGTCATGGTCCAGTGCACTACTCCCTTATACACTCGCTTTTCAAGGACTTGTGCACGTCTTTCTCTAGCAGCGTTGCTTTCTCCGGACGCTACCCAGAGTCTTCCTAATGACCGAAATCTTTCCAGAAGTTTCTCGAACATTTTGGCTTCAGATCCGCATTTGCCGTTTTCCAGATCCCCACCTGGTAACACGCCTTGTGCTTCGTCTGACTATTACAGCTTCTCTCTTCCCTCCGTTGCCATGTCACTTTTTCCATTAATAAAATGTTACCGCCATGACAGGAAATTAGCCAGCAATCGTTTTATCACTGCCTCCATGGTGACAAGTGTCCGACATCTGCTCATCAATAATGCAATAGTAAGGAGATGTAGATTGTAGCAAATTTTCGTGACTGACCAGATACACTGTGATTCATCTGGTATCGTGAAAGGAACTTTGTGGGACGACAGTTTCATGGCTGCCTTGTTTAGGGATCTGTGGGGAGGTGTTCCTTCTCGCGCAGCAGAGTCTGAGTGGAGAAGTCGAGGGCGTGTCGGCCGCCGGTGGCTCGTATGAACAGTGGCTGTTTGGCGGCCCACTCTGCCGGCGTCACAGAGGGCCCGGCAGGTGGCGCGAGCACGCTTTCAGGAGGCTCTCCTTTCAGGAGGGTCCTCCTTTCAGGAGGCGTGAAAAGCGGCCGTAAATCGCGCCAGCCCAGCGCAGCCACGCGTGCTCCAATCGCGGGAGTCCCTTTCATGTGAGAAAACTGAGGTGCGGCGGCCAATGCGTCCTCGAGAGTCACACGTGGGGTGGGAGAGGGAGAGACGGTGGGGAAAGGGATGATGGGGGGGGGGGGGGGGGATTCACCGTACTCCGTGGCTCCCAGGCTGTCCCACCTATTCCGAGGAGGGCGGGGGGCGGCGGCGGGTTCGGGTGCGATAATTAATTGCCTTGAGGACCGCGGTCGTTAGCTGTTGGCTCTTCCGTTAAGGCAGCTGACGTCAATCTCTGGCTTTTAAACAATCAGAATAATAGAGTCTTCTGGGGAGTAATGTAGAGTATTCCTCTTATCTTTTACGCATGTTCAGCTCTTTCTCCGCACAAATTACGATATGAAAACCCATCTGTTATTGTAGACGAGCCGTTGGTGTGGTATTTGTATGTTCCTTAGCTTGTTGGCTGTGTTGTACATAGCTCGCTGGTTCATGACCATGTGTATCTGCTCAGTGCACACAGGGTGTTCGCTTAATAGTGTGCAAAAATTTAACAGGACGTAGAGGATGCTGCACAGAACAATTTGACGGAGGGAACCTGGAGTCAGAAAAGTCAGCTTAAGGAGGTAACAGGAATAAAATCACATTATTGTGTGCTTTTTAATTTACATTGTTTAACTGCAAATATCATCATTGACACAATGAAGGTACCATTTGTACTGTATCTTACTAAATGTGCTGAAAGTGACAGCCATCAACCTCAATGCAAGCTTGACATCGGAGAATAAGATTCTGACGCACCCTTACAAATATCCCTGGTGTGTTTCGAATCACATCACAGGCAGCTACAATTCTGGCAACTAATTCAATCACCGTGTCCACTGGGTGTCACACACAAGTGACTTTAGATATCCCCATAGGAAATAATCAAGGGGATTCATGTCTCCCCTTCCAATCCAGCGAGTAGGAAATACTGTACCGGTACTGCTCCAACGTATTGGACTGTACATCTCTGAATAGCACAGTGTAATAAGTGGGTCTGTCATTGATTCACTGCACGTTCTGTAATGGAACAATATAAATACGATACAACAGAACTACCTTATGGACAAGTTAAAAAAAAACCTCTATCATGATTTCCTGGTAACCTGGCTCATCTTCCTTGTTTCCATGCAGGAAATAAAGAATGTACATGTAAATAAACATCAATATACATATAAACTTGTACGCAAGTTAGTTGTAAATGAGCTGGAAAACAGTAACGTTAGTCAAAGCGGTATACATGTTTACTTCCATATCTACTGAAGTAGCCACTCCGCCCCAGGTTCCCTGTCTCAATTTGTACAGTGGAGCATCCTCTACGTTCTGTTACATTTATGCACGCTCTTACGGAAACACTCTGTATACCGATCAAAGGGAAGATGTAAATCCATTGTTCTAGGTTTCATTTAACGGTTTGTGCTTACACAACGAGCGATATTCTTATTTGTGAGTTGCCGTACGTGTCTACGCCTTAGATCAGCTTCAATGCTATGGGGACGAATGTGAACGTTATTTCTTGGTTCCCGCAGAGTAGAGCCCTGAAAGAGCAGCCCTTCATGACGGCGGCGGCAGTAAAAAAACAAACCCGAGTGGCCACAGCGGCTGATTTTAGTCCAGATCGTTCGTGTCATACGTGCCTCTGGAACTCTTTCTTGTCTGAGTTATACACTGACGAGCCAAAGAAACTGGTACACCTGCCTAATAACGTGTACGGTCCACGCGAGCAAGCAGAAGTGACGCAACACGACGTGGCATGGACTCAACTAATATCTGAAGTAGTGCTGGAGGGGATTGACACCATGAATCGTGCAGGGCTGTCCATAAATCCACAATAGTACGAGCGGGTGAAGATCACTTCTGTTTGGACTCTGCTACTCACTCCAATTTTATGAATTACGAGGTTATTGCAGTAAAATCAGCTTGGGAGGCTGTGGATGTTTCTTGTGGACTAACTGCTGTTAGTATTGATTTCATGTTTTTATGCAGTATAATATTAATACTCTATTGTTTTGTGTCCTGCATGTTAGTACCCATCGTGTTTCACGTGCAGCATGACAGTGGTGTTTGGTGATGTGGGCATCCCAAATGTTAGTATATTCATGTTTTATGTGCATTGATATTGTGTCTAGTTGTATTTTTATTGTTTACTTGTTTTGGTGTTGATGTTTGTTAAAATTTTGGTATTTGTAAAATGAGGAAACTCATTTTAGAGTGGGAGTATGTTTGGACTCTGCTACTCACTCCAACTGCCATCTAGTGGCAGCTTCAAACTGGGCAGGTCAGACTGTCCAGTATAGTCTGCTCCCTGACGGAAGAATTTGCAACCTATGTGCGGAAGTGGACCTCCCAGGTCCTTTGTGTGCGCAGGTAGGATTAGCCGTTGTAACGGCCGAGCAGATAGCTGCGAGACCCCGTAGCGGACGGGCGTGTATGTCTTCCAGCTAAGCCAGGAGCCGCAGTTGGCGCGCTGCCTGTGCAAGTTGTAACGTTTAATGTAATAAACAATAATAACAGACAACCTGTTCCGTCTAGTTATTGTGAGTGGAAACAAGGGGAGGACAGTAAGTTCTCTCGCACTATACATTCACACTCCAATGTGCCACCACGGGAAGAAGAGCCCGCGCGCACAACTTCTCAACAGCACTTTCCAAGGTATCCCAGATATGCTCAAAAATGGTAGTATGTGGGGAGTTTGGTGGCCTTTGGAAGTTTTTAAACTCAGAAGAGTGTTCATGGAGCCACTCTGTAGTAATTCTGGTTGTGTCGGGTGTCGCACTGTCCTGCTGGAATTGACCAAGTCTGTCAGAATGCACAATGGGTGTGAAGCGATGCAGTTGATCAGACAGGATGGTTACATGCGAGTCACCTGTCAGAGTCGTATCTGGACGTATCAGGCGCCCCATATCACTCCAACTGCACACGCCCCCACCATTCCAGAGCCTCCACCATCTTCAACAGTCTCCTGATGACGAACAGGTCCCACGGAGTCATGAGGTTGTCTGCATACCCGTACACGTCCATCCGCTCGGTACAATTTGAATAGAGACTCGTCGGACCGGGCGAGATGTTTCCAGTCACCAACAGTAAATGCCGGCGTTGACGGGCCCAGGCGAGGCGTGAAACCTTGTGTGGTGCAGTCATCAAGGGTACACGAGTGGGCCTTCGGCTCCGAAGCCCATATCTGGATAAATTGCCACTGTAGCAGCAGTAACAGAGCTCACAACTGCGCCACGCTCTTGTTGTCTTATGCAGGCGATGCCGACCGCAGCGCCGCATTCTGTCTGTTTACGTGTCTCTTTATCTGAATACGCATGCCTTTACCCGTTTCTTTGTCGCTGCAGTGTATAAACCCCATAGTTGTGTCCTGGATCTCGCTCTAAAGTGCTCAAGCCACAACTGTTTCAACCATTTCGGTTATCTTAGAAAACTGAGCGAGTTGCTCGACTGATTGCTCTCTAAACAGCACTAAGCGCTACAGCAGATGGGTTTGAGGATGGAGAGATCGTTTATTATTGGTTCTTCATAGTTCATGGAAGTGTGACCTACAATCTACATGGATTGTTTTGTGGTGTACTGAGATAACACACAATAAGAGTTTGCGACAGGTGGTGCGAGAAGTACAGCGGACATCCATCCGCAGCGGGAACTTTGCAGCGCGCAAAACCAGTCACGCTGGCCGTTATATTAACTCCCCTGGAGCGGTAGCACCACCTGGGAGATAGGGGCGCGCTTAAATAACCGTGCGCGAGTAGAAGTTGTTAACTGCAGAGTCTTGCTAGGGAGTTCCCGTAGAACGTTCGTCGTGACTTCAGGTCAGCGAGGGAGATAGAAACAGTGGCAGAAGACAGACAATGGTTAGTCTTCAGCAGAAACAGGACAGTGAGTAGAATTATCGTGCCGGCCGCGGTGGCCGTGCGGTTCTGGCGCTGCAGTCCGGAACCGCGGGACTGCTACGGTCGCAGGTTCGAATCCTGCCTCGGGCATGGGTGTGTGTGATATCCTTAGGTTAGTTAGGTTGAAGTAGTTCTAAGTTCTAGGGGACTTATGACCTAAGATGTTGAGTCCCATAGCGCTAAGAGCCATTTGAACCATTTTTTAGAATTATCGTGATGGACAGAGACCGTCTGCCCAGAGATTTAACTGAGTACTGTTAGTCTGGAACTGTTCTTCGAATAGTTTTCCTCTGACTTTAGTTCAGAGAACATTATTTAATTCATGTCGAAGGAATTGCAGTCAACGGAGGACAGACTGGCTTAACCGGGACTCTACTATTGCTGTAACCAGCATTACCAAAGTTGAGTAAAATGTTTTACTAATTCCTATTCTGTGTTGCTTTCATTGTGTGTGTGCTACCCTGGAACTGACGTATCCGTCCAACTAGGACACCTTTAGCAGACATTTTCAGCGGGAGAGAGGTTTTTCATCAAAGTGGATGCCCCCAGCCCACAACATGTTTAATGAGAACTGAGACAGATGCGAAACCAGATTAAAATTATGTGCCGGACCGAGACTCGAACTCCTGACCTTTGCTTTTCCTGCGCAAGTACTCTACCGACTGAGTACGACTCACAACCAGTCCTTTCATTCTTTAGAGAGATATGGCTTTCCCACTATTCAGTACTAGCTCCATCTGGTTTTCACAATATACTTCATCACACCTCTGCATTTGTACGAATACCGACTGCACAAATTGGTCTAAATTCCTCGGCCTCGGGGAATTTCCCGCTTCAGGATGACTGCCTCATCTGATAGCGATGTCTCTCATGTGGTTACAACAGGACAATGAATATAAGACATCGCGCAAGAAACGCGCTAATAAGAGAACCATAAGGACTTGCCATCACCGATTTGCTGCATATCGGCAGTGCGTGTCAGGCACAATGAGGACTGCAACATACTTAAGTAAAGAGACACAACTCTCAACCGCTGTTGAGAAAATCGATTTCGAATATTTTACACCAGTAGTAGGATAAGGGCGATTGAAGTACAATTTTGATATCAAATTGATATGCAAATTAATTAAATTTATCAATTAATCACCTCCGACCAATCCCGTCCCCAACCACGCCCACTCCCACGTGGATGATGTCACGTGTATTCTCGGCTGCACGTGTGCCCCAGCCCCCTCCTCCCCCTTAACCCCCCTACCACACCCACCCAACCTACGCTATTGGTGGGAATTTCGAGTTTTGGTGGGAATTTAGAACTTTGGCGGAAATTGCTCTGTTCCAGGACTGTGCTGACATCCCACCCCACCCGGGAATTGACTTGAATCCTGGTCCTCCTGGGCGGATGTGAACAGTGGACATTATACATCTCTGGAAAGCTGTATTGTGCACATGGTGTTTTCATTTTACAGTTTGTTTCCGTAGGAAGGATGTATGTCATGCGCTGGAAATATATTTCTTACACTGGAATGATCACAGCGTTGCATTCCACATGACTGAGCCATAGGATCGAAGCTTGTTTATGTCAGTTTAGCACCAGCTGACAGGGGCTTCTAAGTCATGGTAGAAGAAAACGAAGTGCATGGTTGTGTGCATGGTTGTGGACTTGTTACAACCGAAAAGAACGATGTATTAAACTGCTTATGAATGAACAATACAGGAACCCTCTCGTGTGACATAGTCTGTTGGATATGGTAATTCTACAGTACAAGTGATGAAACCTTACACCAGTCTGTGGAAGTGACTTCTTTCACGAACCACCGGTTCCAATGAACCAATACCTGTATATTAAATAGGATCGCCACATATGTTTGGGTGGTAAACATGAATCCTTCGGACTAGCTGCATGTAGTTAGGAGATGTGTCGCAAAAATCTTCGTCCTTCCTCCATGCCTTGTATGATGTGTTGTCTTCCTAATTTTCCCACCAAGAAACACCACCGTAACTGCTCGTACTACCTCACCTACTACCTCATGCTGCAGGAGAATGCTTTGTTCGGCGCTGGTCTTACTCAAGGTAAGCGGCTGGTGGAGATATGTCATCATGGTCCCATTTCCACCAAGTGGTCAACACGTGCTCCTGTCACATTAACTCAGCTCGTCCTGTTTGCCTACAAGATGCAGAGGGTTTCAGATACAGCACTCTCCAAATTCTGTACAGGTCAGACTTAAATTGGGGCGATCACATAGACTAAGTTGCATGGATGGTGGGGGCATAGACTTAAGTGCAGTTACAAGATGCAGAGGGATTGCCTAAAAAACAGTGATGGAATTACTGTCGTATATGATCCTTAGCATATAGGTTCGAAAAAGGTGACTCATTTAGAGATATGGGAGTGCCACGAATATGATTCACCAGTGGCTGTAATCATTAGAAGATGTCTCTACGGGATCCAATGCAAGTAAGTGGTTGAACGGATAGACTTGGTTCAACATCGCTGACAGCGTTTCTACCAGAGAGCGTAACACTATCAATGGCTGGTGTGTGTACCTGTAGACTCAAGACTGCCTTTTATACAGGTGACAGTAACGTGGTCGCGATGATCGTGTTTTTAATAGCACGGTCCTTACGCGAAATGTATGTTTTGGGCGGTAAAATCCCTCTGAGGCCAGCATCAGATGTCATTTCTGAATAGTGTTCCTAGAAAAGAGCATCGTGTTCCCTCCTCGGATTCCCAGTTCCCCTACCTGTTGAGTGTAATCTGAACACAGAAAAAAAAAGAACAGAAACAAAAGTTACTCGCCACGCAAAGTGACTCTCATTATCAATTTAATTTCGTAATAACGAGGATATTCTGCGATGAACGGTAGTTTCGCATCGAAATAGTCGAAGTTTTTTGTTGTTGTTTTTTTCCTGATTTTACGCAGGGTGGGTATGTGTCTGCTGATCATTTGTGGTCAGTAGCGGAACACTTCGCTGGACGTCACAAAATAATGAGATGCAAGTGCAATCGAACGTAAAAAACCATACCGATTTGCTCATAAAACTACATGAAAAGGGACTTTGCCTATTTTCATGGAAAGAGGACATTTACTATCGTCGCATTTTTTTTTCTTTTTTTAATAGTTGTTTTATTACAGGAATCGAAATGATGTTAAGTAGTCCAGCGCAGAATGGCAGACTGCTTCCCTACAAGACCGTGGCTCTCCCCCGGTCCCAGCTGGAGCGTCCTACGTAACGTTAAACAAAAGTGTTTTCCACCTCAGAACGAGAGGAATATTGGAAGCGCTGAAGACCTGTCTAATCTGTGACAGCTCATCGCCACAGGTGTGCCCCTTAACCAGTAGGGGTGGCTGTGTCGCTATACTTTGGACGACCAAGATGCATTCTGACAGCCTTTCGTTTAGTTAACTATACCTGCTTTTGTGTTGGCAAAGGACCATCGTCTGAAGGTGGCCAGCGGCCAGCACGTGTCGCGAGGCTGCTGGCGGAGTTGCTCCTTACCCCCGTCCATCCACCCTGTAGGTGGTTGGACGGAGGGAGGGGAGACGGCCTCAATTTCCGGCAATTTGTGATTGTACGTGAAGGAGGACGAACGTTCAACTACCGCCTCCTCTGCAGTCTCTTAGGACGACGATTTTCCCCAGTACATATTCTGCATTTTGCCCCTTTCAGTGCGAGTGATGGTTTTTTCACGACAATTCCCAAGTGTAAGTAGAACTGTGATGCATTTTGTCCATCAGCTGTGATAACGTGTATTGGCATCGTTACCTGGGCTGCAAGCTGATTTTTAGTAGCTGCCTGTAGCGAACTCTGACGTCAAACAACGACACATACTGTATGCCTGCAGGTAATACACGTTTTAAAGTCCTCTCTGTCCAACACCAGCATCTAGTCAGTTGAACGAATTTACCATCAAAAGGAATAAAGATAGTACCTTTCACCCCAGCCGTTTTCCCGCCAGCTTGTAGGTGTAGGGTTGACTTTGAGTGTTTCTGTCGCTGGTTTCGAGTGGTATTGCGAAATTTTTTCTCAGAATGATAACACCAGTTGTATGGTATCTTTAGTTTTTGCGCTGTATTGCGTTTTCATGTCGTCCTTGTGTGTGCTATGGATGTAGCTGTGTAATTAGGACCGATCCTTGTGATTAATTATGTAATTAACATCGACCTTTCCGTTAGTTTCCTCACCAAAATAAATAAAGCCCAGTAACCTGACCTTCCTCTCCCACATGTGTTGGGCGGTTGGAGTACTTGGGCCTTCCATCCAGTACAATCAGGGTTCATGCCCCAGAAATGGCACCACCCTTTTTATTTTCCCGTCAATTTCAAGCGCCTCTGGTGGTTTACTTGAGTTGGGGGGTACGCTTGAGCTTTCCGCCCATGAGGACCACGGTTCGAGTCGCGGAAAGGATACCGCCAATTTTAATTTCCCGACAATACCCGGGTGTGGGTTGGGATGAGAAGTTAGCACAGCCCTGGGACAAAGAAATTCCCGCCAACATTCGAAATTCCCACGAAAATTCGAAATCCGCACCAAAACTAGAAATTTTCGCCAATAGAGTAGGTTGGGGGCGGGGTGGGGGTGTGGGATGAGGGGCTTGGGCTCACGTGCAGCTGAGAAAACACGTGACGCCATCCTAGAGGCGGGAGTAAGCGTCGTCGGGCTGGTGTGGGCGGGGTTGATTAATTGATCAATTTGCATATCAAAATTGCGCCTCAACCACCCTTGCCCTACTACTTACACCTGTGTACATACTTTGTATGGTCGTTAGTATAAGCGGAGTCCGCTGTCGAGAGAGGTAATTTCCAAAAGTGCGATGTCTTCGGTTGGAATCTCCCGGCTGGCTCGCTTTTTTTCAGTCCCAGGTGTTTCTAAAAATGGATTTGTCATGACTGTACAGATTATCAATATTTAATGATTCACTTATTATTTTATCATCTTTATCCTGGAAAAAGCAGAAAATTTTCGTAGGGATATGTTGAATTATAGAAAAGAATACACAAGAACTTTCAATCAAGTCAGAATAGTCATTATTTGCATGTCATTGTACCTACATTTGTGGCAAGTATAATGTGTGCCGCACGGGACACTGCACGAGACAGGATGGTATTGGCTGTAGAAATGTGGAAAACAATTATTATTGCGACATAGAGCACCTGTACTGAACACCGGATTTTTTTGTGCATGATTTTTCAAATATTTGTAGCAAATCAAAGGTTCGTTAAGTTGACGAAGGGTTCTCGGTCATTTCAGAATTTCATGCCGTTCCACGCATGTCTGTTATCGTATACAGAGAACTCTGACCAAGGGGCCTCACGTTTAAGAAACGACGCGCTTACTCGCTTTGTTGCGGAATTCTTGAACACCAGTGGCCACTGCTTAAAATAACGACACGGCTAGAACTTTCAAATTCAAACTGCTAACAGCTGCGTGCAGTAGTCTACACATACTCACACACTAGTAAAACTTCTCCACCATGTCAATATGTATCAAATCGGTGAGAGCGTGTCACTGCACAATTAGAGAAATATGTCGCGCCTCTATAACATGAACCCGCACTTAACCTACGAATATTCGGGATATTTTCTGAGTATTTTAGTATAAGAGGTCAGCGCTCCCCGGAGGGTCATTACAGAGTAATAACATTTACTCTGAGTTATATCTTTCATTTGTTCTTGCTCCGACAATATCTGCCCAACAGTGCAAATAACGACTGCATGCGCTGTGTGCCCTGTTTGGAGACAAACGTGACCCGTTCGCTCTGGATACTAGCTGTAGACAACAGTACTGCCCATTTCGCTCTTTGGTCGCGTGCTTGTATTCAGAGCTGCCCGGCTCTGCGTCGCGTTTGTTTTTCCAGCAGTTTAGTTCTACGTTGATAGTGATACACAGCAGCAGGGTTAGGTCTCCCCATGAAGACTTCGCCGATGTCCACTTCGTGTGTGTGTTCACAGAATACAATCTGAAAGGCGCACAACGACGCTATGAAGAGCCGTTCCTGGAACGACAGCAACTCACATCACATTACGTTTGTATCCATTTGATGGTTCTTGTATTGCTCTCTGTTTTTGTAGTACGTTTTATGAGTGCACTGTTGTGAAGATATTTTCACAGGAACAAACGCATTTGAAGTCACGGCCAGGTAAAATCACAATTATATAATTACTCTGTAACAAGTCACCGGAAAACAATAAAGGGGGCCCTTACCTGTTATAGCTACATCGGTCTGATTAGACAACAATAACATCAGAAGAACTGCACGGAGAGAAGTTTTTCAGTGCGAAGGGAAGGGGCTAGCGACAGCAGTGCCGTGTGCACAAAGTACCAGGCCGTGCAGTTTCTTGCTTAAATACTTAACGTAGAATTCGATGTGCTCTACTCACAGTCTCCACTGAATGATTCATTGATATTCACGACATAATCAGAGATTTACATTACTCATTGATACAACTGTAGCGAGTTTATTTCAAAAGGGCAAATGATGGCAATAATAATAAGAAGAAGACAGGAGAGTATTTTGTTGGTTTGCGATCAAAAAATTACCGCTGACTGGTTGGTAGTTGAATTTTTGTTTACGAGGGATGTCATGCTCGGAGCAAAATATGGGGTACCGCTAATAATCTTCAAACATTATGGAAAAGGTGAAGTAGTAACGAAATTCACATGTGCATTTCTTTGGTTATAAATATAAAATAAATTTTGTACTTTACACCCGTGGTAGTTAAGTGTTACTATTAATTTCGTAGTACTTCATATTATTTTGAGAATTGCTACAACCGTGGTATAGTATTTGTCTAGCCCACGAACTGAGGAGAGCCTCGTAATACGCTACATAGGTTAGCGCTACAGATCGTTCTATACTCTTTAAACAACTGTGGATCTATGCTTGAGGAAAGAGGCTCCATATGGTGTTACTGTAATGCTTAAGTGAGCCCGCCCCACTAGCCCTGCGGACTAACCCGCTGCTTCCCGAGCGGGAAGGGGTGCCGGTCTCCGGTGTGCCGGCCAGCCGGTGGAAGGTTTTCAAAACGGCTTTCCATCTGCCTCGCCGAATGCGAGCTGGTTTTCATTATTCTGCCTCAGTTACACTATGTCGGTGATTGCTGCGCAAACACTTTCTCCACGTAAGCGTACCCATAATTACTCTATCAGCAAGCATTGGGGTTACACACGTCGAGTGTGAGACGTTCCTGGGGGAGAGAGGGGGGGGGGGGGTGTCACGGCAATAACCCTGAGACCTGGGTTCGATGTGGGGCGGCAGTGGGGTGAGTGGACTGCTGTAGCCTGTTGTGGGGTTGTGAACCACTGAGGGCTACGGTGGGGACGGAGCCTCTCCGTCGTTTCTAGGTCCCCAGTTCCATACAATACAATATAATACAAAAGTTATTAGTGTAAAGCGTAAGTGTTTGGGGCAGTGGTGTCTCCGTAAAAATGGATCTACTAGCGTATGTATTTTAGGACGAGGAAAGACATGGAGGCTTCCAAATATTCAAATGGTTTAAATGGCTCTATGCACTATGGAACTGAACATCTGAGGCCACCAGTCCCCTAGGCTTAGAACCCCTTAGACCTAACTAACCTAAGGACATCACACACATCAATGCCCGAGGCAGGATTCGAACCTTCGACCGTAGCAGCAGCGTGGTTCCGGATTCCGGACTGAAGTTCCTAGAACCGCTCGGCCACAGCGGCCGCCGCTTCCAAATGTCTTTATTCCAATCTAATTATAGTCATTCTCCTCCCCTGCGCTGTCTCTGTCCATCTCCTTCTTTCCCCCTCTCTGTGCTTCACTTTCGCCCCCTCTCCTATGCACCTCCTCCTACCGGAGCGGTAGGAGGAGGTGCTCCTACGCCTCTGTCCATCTACTCTGTCAAGTTGCTCCTCTCCCCTCTGTCCATTTGCTCCTACCCCTCTCTCCAGCTTCACACTTCCCTCTGTACATCTCTTCGCCCCTCTACCTCATCCTCCCTGTTTTCCATCTCCTCCTTTCTATTCTACCTGCCCATCTCGTCGTCCCTCTCGCTGTCTATCTTTTCCTGCTTCCCTCCCACCGTGTGTCCATGTAATCTTCCTCCCTTCGCTCTCCACATTATCACCCCCATCCCAATACGATACTGGTGATTCTTACCTTCACAGTCTTCCCAGATCGTAACTAATAAAGAGATCTATCAGATGTGACTGAAATCGATCCAGGGGTTTAGGATGAGCTTTTTACAAATGGCTCAGTCCACGTATTTTTATGTCAAGTGTATTTCACGTAGGCTAAAGGTATGTTCAACATATTGCACGCGTAGTGGTATACATATTTCACCTATATCTCTAATGAATTTCGGCACTCGAATTTCAGTTTCAAGCAGCTCAGTGTTTATGACGTTGTACCTCCTGAGCTACGTGTCGTACGACAACGTAAATTTGCAGAACATGCATTGGTTTATGTGAATACTGTCTGCCAAATTTGTCGCGAATAGACCCGGTAGTAAGAAGTACTAAATCGAAACGTCATTGTTCATGCCGGAGCTTTACTGCATGAATAACGAGAATGTAATGAGCGTTCTATTTTTCTCCTTTCATCATTTCCTGGGGGGTGGGGGGGGGGGGGGGGGGTGTCAGCGAGAAAAGATTTATTAAGAGTTTGAAACTTTACGTAAAGTTCATTCTGAAATACTGGATGAATAAAGTATGTGTACTCGCGCTTCTTGGGCTGCACTGTTTTTTCTCAACCGCCCCTTTGATACATAGGTGGTTCTTAACCCACAGCCATTCTTTCCAGACAGCAAGTCAAATGTGGAACATGCTCGGTTGAAGTAGGTCCAGTGTTTTAGAAGGAGATGTGGAATATACATACATATATCCTATAATATGTATTTTTATGGATATATTGAAACCATAGAGTCAGTTTAGCAACGTAGAGGCTTAGCCTTAACGTTCCACAGCGATGCGTGCCGGCCTGGCATACTATTTAAGACTTTCGCCAGATAATGAAGAGATTTTCTCCGTAGTAATATTATTTCATAAGAGAACAAGTTTACTCTGATAAAGCGTAAGAGCAAAGTAAGCTTACAGAACCTTCAAAACCTGAAAGTACAACTTTGTCAAATTGTGTTACCCCACTGACTGGCCGTTGCGCAAAATTAACCTTCTGTATCGGAGAAGACGGACGGTTATTGTATTCAACGATGGTGTTGGACTGATCATGTAAAAATCCTTAATTTTTTTGGAGTGTCACGAGAAGCGTAGGTCACTAAGCGTAATGAGTGGCAATTGAAAGTTTGATTCTCTAGCTGTGTGTCCTCGAGCTTTCTAATAAGCCGTTCACATTCGCCCCATTACAACCTCTTTCCCCTCGAGCAGTGAAACGATTTGTGGCACACCCTGTGCTCGGATAATCAGCACAAAACAGGAAGCAACCGACCCGCGCCCCTTGCCGCCCAGGTGCCAGGTGGCGGAGTCGGCGAGGAAGATCCCGGACTGGGGGCGAGAACTAATATTCAAGTCCTCGACGGCCCTTAATTTTGCCCCAGAGCTTCCAATTTCCATCGACAAATCCTTTGTGACGGGCCCGGCGACTCATCAAAGGCCGCGTCGCCTGGAGAAGAGCGGCGATGAGCCTGCAGCGGATTGTCTGCGGGAGGATTGTGTGAGGAAGGGGATGGGGGGACGGGGGGGGGGGGAGAGCTCACCTTGCATTCCAAAGGGCAGACAAGAGGAGGGGGGAGGGGGGAGCGAGGAGGGAGTGTCTGCCGAAACAGCGCGGCTGTCTTCTGCCCCGGCACCACGAATCCGCGATTACACACACACACACACACACGACGTTTGGAGCGCTCCGAAACATCGGCTTACGATTTAGGGGAGCACGGGTAGTAAACAATCACTAAACAACAACAACCAAGGACAGCAGAGAAAGTTCTCTAACTTTAAAGAGAGTGGTCTTTCACCTCAACCACTCAATCTGCAAATCGGAGAAGAAATGAAGTGTACCAAAATAACGTCCCGAGGTGGGATTAAAAATTGAAGGTAAAAGGACATCAACGATAAGAAGCCTTGATGCCTCCAGCTAAACTAAGGTAGAATTGCGGTACCTTTTAAATGTTGTGAATAGTTTAATGAGCACAGGATGTGCACAGAGACTAAATTGAAGAAAGACGTAAATTACGAGCAGTAGCAAACTTGGAAACAGATGTAACCTTCACATAAAATTGGATAGCACATTGCAGACAAAGTGAAGAAATTCCGTAGCCTATTTTTCTATTACTTTTATTTTTATTTGATTTCAGACACAGACCATTTTACCAGATACAATTATCCCACGTAATGAACAGAAGAAGACATTGGTCTGACTTGAACTGACAAACATAAAACATAATTAAACTAAATAGTAGTCAGCGAGGCACATTACTCTTACAAGAAAAGTAACGAAATTTTATCATAAGCTTGAGTTACACACACACAGAATGAAAAATAAGAAACGATTCTCGAAATTTAAAGTTCCTTCCAGGGTCGGATGAAATGGTAAGTACATCTGACAACGGACCTGTTCATGGAACTATGAACTACACCAAGTGAGAAATAGTATCAATTTTTAAAATATTGTACAATGTCATTGTTCTTGTATGATTGTATTTAGCATATTCTTTTAATGTAACTACGACGTAGGTGCAACCACAAAGAAGGGGTACCTGTTGAGAGGCCAGACAAACGTGTGGTTCCTGATGAGTGCAGCACCCTTTTCAGTAATTGCAGGGTCAACAGTCTGGATGACTGACTGATCTGGTCTTGTAACATTAACCAAAACGGCCTTGATGTGCTGCTATGGCGAACGGCTGAAAGTAAGAGGAAACTACAGCTATAATTTTTCCCGAGGGCATGCAGCTGTACTATACGGTTAAATTATCCCTCTTGGGTAAAATATTCCGCAGGTAGAATAGTCCCCCATTCGGATCTCCGGGCGGGGACTACTCAAGAAGACGTCGTTATCAGGACAAACAAAATTGAAGTTCTATGGATCATAGGATGGAATGTCAGGAAGAGGAAGCCGCCTGTTCCAATTTTGCACAGAGTGTAATTTAATCATAGCTAACACTTGGTTTAGGAATCGTGAAAGAAGGCTGTATACGTGGAAGATACCTGTAGACTCGAGAAGGTTCCACATTGATTATATGATAGTAAGACAAAGATTTCGGAAACGCTTTTAAATTATAAGAGATTTCCAGAGCCACACGTGGACTCTGCCCGTAATTTGTTGGTTATGAACTGTAGACTGAAACTAAAGAAACTGCAAAGAGGTAGAATTTAAGAAGATGGAATCCGGATAAACCGAAAGAGCAATAGGTTGTAGGGAGTTTCAGAGGGAGCATTAGGGAATAATTGACAACAACAGGGGAAGGAAATATAGTAGAAGAAGAATGGGTATCATTGAGAGATGTAATGGCGAAGGCAGGAGAGGATCAAGTAGGTAAAAAGACGAAGACTAGTAGAAATCCTTGGGCAACGAAAAAGATACCGAATTTACATGACGAAAGGAGAAAAAAGGAAAATGCAGTAAATGAAGCAGGCGAAAGCCAGTACAAACGTCTAAAAAATGAAACTGACAGGAAGTGCAAAATGGCTAAACAACAATGGGTAGAGAACAAATATAAAAATTTGGAAGCAAATATATACATAGAGACCGCCTAGAGGAAAATTAAAGAGACCTTTGGAGAAAAGAGAACCACCTGTATGAATATCAAGACCTCAGATGGAAAACCAGTCCCAAAGAAGGGAAATCATAAAGGTTAGAGGACTATATAGAGTACCTGCCCGCGAAAGGCAAAGGTCCTTAGTTCGAGTCTCGGTCGGGCAAAGTTTTAATCTGCCAGGAAGTTTCATATCAGCGCAGACTCCGCTGCAGAGTGAAAATATCATTCCGACTATATAGAGTGTTTACACGATGGAGATGTACTTAGGGGAATATTGTGGAGATCCAAGAGGATGTACGTGACGATGAGGTGGGAGATATACGACACTGCGCAAGGAATTTGCCAGAGCGCTTAAAGACCTAAGTATAAACAAGGCCCCGGAAGTATACAACATTCCGTTAGAACAATTGAGAGCCTTGGGAGAACCAGCCATGACAAAACCATCCGGTGAGCAAGACGTATGAGAGAGACGAAATATCTCGGACTTCGTGAAGAATATAATAATTCAAATTCTCTTAGAAGGCGGGTGCTGACAGTTGTGAAAATAACTGAACTATCAGTTTAATTTTAGAGCTGCAAAATTATAATACGAATTCTTTACAGAAGAATGAAAAACTGGTAGAAGCTGACCTCAGAGAAGATCTGTTTGAATTCAATGGAAATTTAAGAACGCGCGATGCAATACTGACCCTATGACTTCTCATAGAAGATAGATTAAGGAAAGGCAAACCAACGTATATAGCATTTGTAGACTTAGAGAAAGGTTTTGACAATGGTGACTGGAACACTCTCTTTCGAATTCTTCAGGTTGCATGGGCAATATACAGTGAGCGGAGGACTATTTGCAATTTGTACTGAACCCAGAAGGCAGTTATAAGAGTGAAGGGGCATGAAAGGGAGAAGAGAGTGAGACAAGGGTGTAGGCTACCCCGGATGCTATTCGGTCTGTATATTGAGCAAGCAGTAAAGGAAACAAACGAAATATTTGGAGTAGGAATATAGGTCCAGGGAGAAGAAATAAGAAATTTGAGATTTGTCGAGACGCTGTATTTCTCTCAGAGACAGCAAAGGATTTGGATGAGCAGCTGAACGGAACGGATAGTGTCTTGAAAGGAGGAGATAAGATGAATAATGCTTTCACTATACTGCTTACAGTAGCTTATCCGCGTACCTTTTTTTTTATTCATTATTAAACCTGCTCCTGCATTACCCCTAACTGATTTTTTGTCTATAGCCGTGTATTTACCTGACCAGTCCTGTTCCTCGTGCCACCGAACTTCTCTCCCACAAAATCTAGCTTTAATCTATCCATTTCCCTTTTTAAATTTTATATCCTACGTGCCCGATAAAGAAATCTGACATTCCGCTCTCTGATCCGTAGAACGCCAGTTTTGTTTGTCCTGATAACGATATTCTCCTGAGTAGTCCCGGAGATTCGAATGGGGGACTGTTATGATATTCGAGGGAAGGAGATGAGGACGGGTTATAGCCTACCACGACTATTGTTGAGTCCATATACTGAACAAACAGTAAATGAAAAATTTGGAAGGATATTAAGTTCAGATAAAAAAAGTCAAATATTTGGGGTTTTCCAACGATGGAGTCAATCAGTCAAAGACAAAAAAGGACCTGGAGGATTAGCTGAATGGAATGAATAGTGTTTCGGACATTGGTTACTAGACGAATATTAACAGAAGTAGAAGAATTAAGTCAGGGAATGCTTTGGCAGTAGAGATGGGTCGTTCACGAACTAACGGGTACAAAGGAACGGTTCACCAAGATGAAGGGAACTAGCGAGGAGCGAATTCTAAGGAATGGTCTTTCATAGTTCACTTCGGTCGCGGCTTTCTACTTATAGTTTCCGGAAACGGGAAGCGGTCGGTCTCGTTCCAGCCTTGATCCCGTTCCCGTCTGCCTAGGTCTCGGTCTCGCTCGGGCGGACTCGTCTTTCTTCGCGAGGCCGCTCGTCGCAGTTCTACTGCCGCCTGCTCATAGGTCAGTATCGAGTTGTTGTTGTTCTTTTCGTTCGCTTCGGACGCCCATTCTCGTTCTGTTTCAAACCTTTTTTGAACTCTGAACTTCTGGTTCTTTCCGTATTCTATTCAGCGTCCACGACCGGCAATTAAAATGTATTCTATAAACAATGTATTCCACAAATAATTACATAAAAATTACGTGGTATGTAATACGTACATCTTTTCAGGCAACAAAACGGTGTATCAGTTTACTTCACTATTTCGATAAACAGTAGAAGAAATATTTGTAAAAAGGCTGGATTATTTGTTATTAGACATGCAAAGGACGTCGGCACGGCACGCACGAGTGGTCATTTTCCGTCTTTTTTTTATCCCAGGTGAAAGAGCAAGTTCATTGTTATGGAAGGCAGACCGACTTACAACTGAATGAAGCCCGCGCTTCGTAATCGAGTGTATGGTGTCAAATTTTGTAAAGAGAATATGATAACTCCTACAATATTATTTCAGTGGTAAAGGGTACCGCACGAAAAATCGGCCCCGAGTGCTGGACTGCTCATTGTCGCTTACAAATCGTCTTCTGTTGTTTCGAAGTTGTTTGCATTAGCTTATTTGTCATTTCTTCACTGCCTAATTATTACATGTTTATCTATTCTGCGTGTAGCGGTCAAAAAATAGTGCGTATTAGGCGAGCAGTCTGTACTCGGGGCCGTTTTTTCGTGCGCCACCTTATTCACTGCGATCAGCCACATAACGCTACAGTTGGCTAAACGAGATGTTTTGCAGAATCAGGAAAATTACAATTGTGTGAGAATTCTGTTATGAATAAAAATTCTGTAACTCCAGGAGGGAGGCAAGTGCCCCCTCTTGGCGCCTTCCATCTTCAGTCACGTATGCAACTAATTTTCAGTTTTTCATAAGAACCATATACCAAGCACAATGAACGGTGAACGAGTAAAAATGAACGGTTCCCAAGAAAGAGCGATCACCAGTGAACTAGTTCCCAAGGACGAACGAGTTTGCATGTCTCTATTTGGGAGTTCGTTATGAGACACTAAAAGTAGTAGATAGGTTTTCCTATTTTGAGCATAGAGGTAACTGACGCTAAGGCAGAGGGGATATAAAATTCAGGTTGGCTATAGCAACAAAAGCGACCCCCTAAAAAAGAGAAATTTGTTAATATTAGATATAAATTTAAATGCTAAAAATATTTTGTGAAGGTATTTGACTGGAGTGTGGTGTTGTACGGAAGTGTAACATGGAATTCTTACAGTACCGACCAAAAAAGAAAAAAAAAGAAAACTGAAATACGTGCTACACATCAATGCCGTACATGACATGGCTAGATCGAGAAACTATTGAGAAGGTACAGAACTGAATCAGGTAAAAAAATTATGACGGAACTTGTCTAAAGGAAGGGATGGGGTGATAGGACATATCCTGGGAGATCAAGAAATCGTCAGTCTGATCATGCAGAGATATTTGGTGGAGTAAAAATTGTAGAGGAATATCAGGGGATGTGCCACAAAAGCACTTTCAAATGGTTGTGGGCTGTAGCAGCTATTCAGCCACGAAGAGGATTGCACAGGACAGAGTATCGTGTAGAGAAGTACTGAACTTGTCTTCGGACTGAAGCACAACAACAGAGTTTTAGAATCTTTCACAACAATCATTCTCCGCAAAATTTTCAGTCACTGAAATAAAAACTCACAGATGATATAATATAGTTTTCTGAAATATACTTGAGTCATTAAAACTTTATTCTGCAAAACTGAACCCTCTAAATCCGTCTCAAAAGTATTTCCTGTGGTTTCTGTTCCTAGAATTGCGAATCTAAGATCTATTAGTTAAGCACGATAAACAGTTGTTTGTCCTAGAGTTTGTTTGTTCGTTGGTACTGGCGTCGAAATTACAGTACACCTTTTCCTAGCGTCTGCAGTTATGTCTGAGGTCTGACGTATTGTGTCGAGTGTCGGTTATTATTACTGAGAAGCAATAACAGATCGTCGCCGACGTGCGTGTCTCGATCACTAGCGCCGCGAGTAGAAGTGCAGCGCAACTAGCTCTTCGCCGATCATTGGTGATCTCTCATCCTGGACTCGTCTGAGAGGCACGAAGTGGTCGTCCGCCGCGACCTCGCAGAGCGCCGTTAGGCCGCGGTCCCTGGTGTGGGGCGAGCGGCCGCGGCGCGTTCGCCAGACTGTGTTCGCGGGGCGGCCCGGCGGACGCCAATCGATAGATTCTGCCAGCCGGCGTCGCACCGACACCTCTGGAGGGCGCGGCGGAGCTTCGGCCACGGCGCCCTTCGCCCCCGGCTCGCCGTTCACACTCCACACCAGCTGCTCCGTCTCTTCTGACGAGACTCGCAGGGTTTGTAATTGTGGCGTATGTACTGTAAGACCTTCGGTACACACACCATCAGATTATTTGACTGGTCGCTCTAACGAAGTAGGCGAGTCAGCAATATGCCTCGTGGTCTTATCGTGGCGTGATTATCTTCTGCAGTTAGGTCTGACGATAGAAATGCTATTTGCACGCTTAGAGTAGCAGATTGACAGTGACCAACTTTAAACAGAATTTGGTTAATTTTCACACACATTTATTGAAATAATAACAAGCATAAAAATTACTTAACTCTGTTCTGGATGCTATTTACAATTCACAATCTGAAGTTCCTTTGGTATTGGTATGTTAATCTTATTCTCACATATATCTCTGATACTTGACAAAAGTGTCTATACATTTTCTTCATGGCTATATACAGGAATATGTTAATCCTATAGGGCGCAGACTGAAACTTGACAATAGACTGGTACAGACAAATGCAGACTGGTACAGACTGGTGCAGACAAATGCAGACTGACTAATCGGAGATTTGTACACTCGTTCATGTATCACTGTGCGAGTGTGATCAGCGAGGAGAAAAGGTTCTACATTAGCAGCAATCTCATTGGCTGCATTACTTCTCAATACGCGGATCGTGCGGAAGCAGAACTTGGTCCGTCTCTATGGCAGCGCCATCTCGTAGTGCGGACGAGCGCTGCGCCTGCACTGTTGGGTTTAGCGGGGCGCGCTCTAGTGGGAAAGTTGTGTACGCGCTGACTACGCGGAACTATGTACACAACAGTAATGATTAAAATTCTTCTGGATATTATGCCGCATCATTTCTAAAAACTAATAACAATAGTAAACTAAAACCGACGTTTCGGCCGAATTGCAACGGCCTTCCTAGGGCACGACTGCAATGTGCCCTGCAGTTGTGCCCTGAGGAAGGCCGTTGGAATTCGGCTGAAAAGTCGGTTTTAGTTTATTATTGTTATTAGTTTTTAGCAACGACACGGCATAATGCCCAGAAGAATTTTAATCACTATGATACCGGCCGCGGAAGCCTACGTTCTCACATTGCAGTGTTCGGTTTACGCCCGATACAGATGTCAATGCAGAGAATTCTTTTCCTAACGCCAAGGACTATGTCGTCCGCCGTCAAGACTCCACAGTCTATGCAGCCTATAATGTAATAGCCTTGGTATGTATGTGATCAATCAGTGAAGAACTCGACACACGCGTATATTTTGTTTGCGGGGCTGAAATGAAATTTTTACGAGCTTTTTGAACGTTGGACTCGGCCTTGGGGCAGTGGTAACACCGGTTTCCGTCATATCACAGAAGTTATGCGCTATCGGACTGGGCTGTCACATGCGTGGGTGGCCATCCGGTCTGCCGAGCGCTGTTGACAAGGTGCCTCGTGAGGCAAACTGAGGAGATACTTGATGGATAAGTAGCGGCACCGGTCTCGTAAACTGACGTATTGCCGGGGAGCAATGTGCTGACCACAAGCCCCTGCATATCCGCATCCATTGATGCGTGTGGGCTGAGGACGACGCGGCGGCCGGTCGCCACCGTTGGGCCTTCACCACCTGATTGGGCGTAGTTTTTAAACGTTGTACTACGTTGGGCAGGACTTCAAAAGAAACTGAAAGACAAGAACCGTATCTTTGCAGTAAATTACAAAATAAAAGAACTCACATAACATTGAAAGTGTTTCCTAAGATGGCCTTACAATGCTAACACAAAGAAAAGAGTGACATAGGACGGCCAGTTAACAAATGCAGCTGTCAGAACAGATCGATCAGCATAGTCTGTGAAAGGCAGAAGAAGAACGTTTCAATTAACAGCTCCGGGAGTAGCCTGTTACTTTGTTCGGGCAATCAAAACTTTTCATTAATAATTGAAATATTTTGTTTGGTACTCACTTGCAGTGTCACTTCATGTGTAATTCACAGTTAAGAATAACATTACCCGAGTAACAGGCACTTTCTTGTTTTACGACATGTGATTAACACTTTAGTTGCACAAAAACATGTCAATTAAGGTGAAACAGATTTAGACTTGTTTTACGACTGAATTTTGTTGTATACATGAGGGAAATTAAGAAATATTAAGACATACACTGAAATAGATGACAACAAAATAAACGATGATTTGTTTGTAAGAAGAAACAAACATATCCAACAATGAAATGTACCTGGCAAAAGAATTTCTTAACGTGGAATTTAACAGTTCATTCGCGTGGACTTCTGGAAATAATTTTCAGAGAATGCATTTAGCACAATTTCGGATGATGCTTTATCCGTAACTCCCGATTTAAACATGTATTTTTACCAACATATCGAGTGCAAATTAAAGTCACCACTAACAGTAATTGTATGACTAGGGTACGTGTTTGAAATTAAACTCAAGTTTTCTTTGGAGCTTTCGGCAGTTGCATCATCTGAACTGGGAGGTCGGTAAAAGGAACCAATTGCTATTTTATTTCGGTTTCCAAGAATGACCTCTGCCCATACTAACTCACAGAAATTATCTCCTTCAATTTCGCGACAAGATAAACTGCTTCATTTCTGCTGAACTGATCTCCGGGTTTAGCCAGTTTCCAGTGCCTATAACAATTTGAGCATCATTGCTTTCTATTAGCACTTGGAGTTGTGGTACTTTCCCAACAGAGCTACGACAATTAATGCTGTTATACCGATGTTTCCTGCATCTACGTTCCTTCTACTTCCGTCTGTACCCTTTGAGACTGAAGGCCTCTTTGTGTTTTCCCGAGATCATCGAACCTAACAAACTGCCTAGTCCACGGCACACAGCCCCTGCTACCCCTCTAGCCGCCTATTGAGTGTAGTGGACTCCTGACCTATTCCGCGGAACCAGAAACCCAAACACCCTTTGGCTCAAATCGATGAAACAGCCTACACGTTCGCAGATCCGTCTGAGCCTGTTATTCAGGCCCTCCACTCGGCTCTGTACCACCGTTCCGCAATCGGGCCTGTCGACTATACAGCAGATGGCGAGCTCTGCTTTCATCTCGCAAGCAAGACCGGAAACGTTTACCACTTCTGTTAGCCGCTCGAAACCAGAGAGAATCTCTTCCGATCCAAAGCGACACACATCGTTGGTACCGACGTGAGCCACCACCTGAAGTTGGCTGCCCCCTATGGTCTTCATGGCATCCGGGAGGACCCGTTCCACCTTTGGAATGACTCCACCCGGTATGCCCTTTGGCTTTCTTCCCCTTCTTGACAGTCATGTCCTAAGGGGTCCCATAGCGCGCCTATCTTTGGAGCTCCGAACTGCCAGTAATCTCACCCTCTGTGATAGCTCGGATCTTGCAGGCCGAGAAGCTTCCTCTGGAACAATACAGGCGACTGAATGTGGCTGAGCGACAGTGTCAGCCACAGACAACACCTGGAACCTGTTTGTCAGATGTATAGTACGCAGCAGGCTTAATAATGAACAGCTGGATGAACGATGTCAGGAAAGATTAGGAAGCAATAAGAATAAGGCAAAAAATGGACACGCTTCAGTGAAGGGTATGTCCAACTACAGGGGAATGTTGGATAATCACAGATGTATCATGAAAATTAGAATCACAGAAGGGAAGGAAATTAAGACAAGCGAGAGAATGAATAGGTACCTACGAATAAGAGAGGCAGAAACAATCGTTGTTCTAAAGTGTCGAAATGAATCATGTAAATAATGAGTTACATTTCTGTTTTTTTTTTAGTGTTGAGCTTAACGTTTTGTTGCATCGCTTGTAAGGTGGCGATGAATGCAAACTGTCCAATTAAACAATTCAATAAGATGAAAATGGAGCTTCCTTTACATGAAGTATTTTGAACTAGACACGCGGCTACATAGATTACTGCAGCGGCGTTGCTAGAGTGTCTACGCTCGCCATCTAGTGTCTGAGATACAGATACTAGTCTGCAGCCATGAAAGCAGAAATTTCGCAAAACTGCTGTGCTCTACTTGATCGCGGATTCATTTACCGACAGTGAAGGTTATGTGTGACTGTGAGAGGAGATACGTGCCGCGTGAAGTCTGCGGTACAAAAGTTAGACGGGAATGCCGAGGAATGAGTCTGTTGCCTAATGGAAGCGGAGGGGGTAGGTGGGGTGTGTGTGTGTGTGTGGGTGGGTTGGTGTGGTGATGGGGCGGGGGGGGGGGGGGGGAGAGAGAGAGAGAGAGAGAGAGAGAGAGAGAGAGAGAGAAGCAAGATGATTCGCCGCACAGCCAGCTGTCCTCTGCGACGAAAACTCTGACTGGCGAGGCGTGCAGTGGTACGTGCGACGCAAAGGAACACCTTGTATGCTGTACTCGTGACTAAAGCTGCAGATTATTTAATCACGTGGAACATTTGGTTGTCGTCGTTTTGAATTTCTACGCTACTGGCTTAACAAATTATTTATAAAATCGTCAAATACTTTAGCCAATGGCTCGCTTTTGTAAGCAGCGAGTTAGCATTACTGGACGACTGGTTGGCTCGTTTGCGATCGTGACAAATGCTGTCGGGGCACAGCGGTCAAAGCGAATGGGCGCGCCACGCGCCACACGCCACACGCTACCGTACACTGTCACGCAGCCTCGACACGCAGGGCGGCAGAGTTGCAGCACTGTGGGAGAGTGTTCACACCAGTATCCCACGACATGGTCTACATCCGTGTTTCCTGATTACAATGTTAAACGGAAACGTGCCACCCTTTACAAAGCAGCCCATTCTCATAATTTCATGGTTTCTCGTTCCACTGAACATCACACGCTGCACATCACAAACGCGGTGATCTCAGCGCTCCGCTCACAGGCGTTCATCCACAGTTCGGTTCGGTGGAGGCGTCACAGTCTGAGTCTGTTACTGTACTTCCCCCCCCCCCCCCCCCCCATCCAGCCCGGTTCTAGGCGCTTCAGTCTGGAACTGCGTGACCGCTACGGTCGCAGGATCGAATCGTGCCTCGAGCATGGATGTGTGTGATGTCCTTGGGTTAGTTTGGTTTAATTAGTTCTAAGTTATGGGCAACTGATGACCTCAGAAGTTAAGTCGCATAGTGCTCACAGCCATTTGAACCATTTGAAGCATCCAGCCACGCTGTTCATCAAATACGAGTATAACTAGCCCTCATCTCAAGTTTTACATACTACTGATGCCTACGTTTTTAATAATAATAACAATTAAATGTTACAGTTTTAAACATTGCTGTTTCTTAGCAGCCGTCTATCATTTCCAAACATATGCATTATACAGCCAACGGGTTGCAAATAACTGTTTCGTCAGTGACCTAGGCTTCGACACCTACTAAGGGTGTCTTCGTCAGAATGAAATTTTGAAGAATCCTAACGTTACATTGTAAGAAAGCTATCGTTAGAATTTAGAGCAGCTATGCTCAGATCAAGAGAAAATAAGACACTTTCCAGTTTTGGTTAGCCAGGAACAACTTCAGACTGAAGTTTCTTTTATTTTATTTTTGACTTGAGCATAGCTGCTTTACATTCTGACCATTGATTTCTCGCAATGTAGTTTTGCGGTTTCTCAAAATGTCATTGTGATGAAGACACCCTTAGTAGGTGTGGAAACCTAGGTCACTGTACCAAACAGTTATATGTAAACGGTTGGCTGTATAATTCCTACATTTGACAAGAAAATGTACAAATATTTGAACACCACAATAGAAAACTATTAAATAACAATAATAAATAAACTTCCTATAAAATAAATGAAACGCACAGAACGGGAGGAAGAAACGAAATTAAACTTCACAGGTGATATTATTTCGGTGATTACGAAGTCCAGTGACATTTACTAAGAACTTGGCAGTGTGAACCCACTTGGTGGTATGACGCTGCAACCCTCTGGCCTGATTCATGCCATTATTTGGGTGGGAAGGGTGACATAAGGCCATTGTACCTTCTCATGTGGTAAGCAGGCCCACAGCTGTTGTAAGTGGTCCATGGATGCTGATACGAGGACAGAGATGATGTCAGAGTTGATCCCACACTTGTTCCACCGGGCACAGACTTAGGGACCTTGGCCTGGCAATGGGAGTACCTCTACATCACGCAGAGACGTGTACCACCTGTTGACGAGCGTTGCTCTATACAGAGAAGTAATACAGGAGGACTCAGGGTGTCCCTAAGTTCCATTCTGCCCCAGATACCTTTCAGTCCCCAGTGGCCATGACCTGAAGTGATAACCAACAGCTCCCCACACAGTGGCGCCAGCAGTAACATTGCCGTGTCTCTCCAAAACAATGGATGAGTTGGACCTCTCCCCATGTGGCTGCCATACTTCCAGATGATGGTCTTCCGGGACAGCGCAGGGCAGGACGCCATTCGTCGGCGGTTTATGCTTCCCCGACCAGTTACCACTCCAAACGCAGCCGCTTATGATGTCAATAGCAGTCTACGCAGGCGGGCTGGAAATTCCCTAGTTCGTCTGCTACTGGTCTCTGATCAATGGTGTGAGATCAAAGGGAATATTGCGGGCAGTTCATTACTTGTTCTCACATGGCAAGCGCAGTCTACATCAACATCTACATGGATACTCTGCAAATCACACTTAAGTGCCTGACAGAGGGTTCATCGAACCACCTCCACAATAATTCTCTATTATTCCAGCGTGCGGAAACAACGAACGCCTTTTCCTTTCGGTTCGAGCTCTAATTTCCCTAATTTTATTATGATGATCGTTTCTCCCTATATTGGTCGGCACCAGTGAAGTATTTTCACATTTGGAGGAGGAAGTTGGTGACTGAAATTTCGTGAAGACATTCCGCCGAAACGAAAACTCCTTTCCTTTAATGACGTCCACCCCAAATCCTGTATCATTTCAGTGACATTCTCTCCCCTATTTCACGATAACACAAAACGTGCTGCAATTCTTTAAACTTTCTATATGTACTCAGTTAATCCTACCTGGTAATGATCCCACACAGTGCAGCATTATTCTGAAAGAGGACCAAGTATAATGTAGGTACTCTGTTTAGTAGATCTGTTACATTTTCTAAGTGTCCTGCCAATAAAACGCAGCCTTTGGTTCGCCTTCCCCACAACATTTTATATTTGTTCATAATTTAAGTTGTTCGTAATTCCAATTCCTAAACATTTGGTTCAATTTACAGCCTTAACATTTCAAAGGCAGACGAATACCGATAAAAATGGATATCCCATGTGTTACGAATGGACAAATCAAGATTACCACTGCATTTTTGGCGATATACTCCGCAAGATAGAAGACGCACTGGAAGACCTGTAAAACGATGGGTGTACCGGCAACAGTCTGAGAGAAAGCCTAATGCATGACAGAAGAAGATGAAGAAGAAGGAGAAGAACATTTGACTGATTTATCGTGTAACCGAAGTTTAACGGATTCCTTCTGGCACCCAAGTGTGACCTCACACTTTTCGTTATTTTGAGCCAATTGCCAATTTTTGTACCATACAGATATCTTTTCTAAATCGTTTTGCAATTCGTTTTGATCTTCTTATGATTTTACTAGTCGATAAACGACAGTATCAAGTGCATACAACCTAAAACAGTTGTTCAGATTATCTCCTAAATCGTTTATACAGATGAACAACAGTAGAGGGCCTATAGCACTACCTTTGGAAATGGTAAGAATCACTTCTGATGTACTCGATTACTTCCCGAATTCTGACCTCTCTCACAGGAAATCACGAATCCAGTCACCTAACTCAGACGATATTACATAAGCACACTATTTCACTACAAGCTGCTAGTGTCGTTGCAGTGTCAAAAACCTTCCGGAAATCTAGAAATACAGAACCAAATTGGAATCCCTTGTCAATAGCACTTAACACTTCGTGTGTGTAAACAGCTAGGTGTCTCACACAAGAACGGTGTTTTCTAAATCATAGTTGACTGTTTGTCTATAGATAGTTCTCTTCGAGGTAATTCATAATGTTCGAACACAATATATGTTCCAAAATCCTGCTGCATATCGACGTTAATGATTTGGACCTGTAATTTCGTGGATTACTCGTACAATCTTTCTTGAATATTGGTGTGGCAGGTGAAACTTTCCAGTCCTTGGGTGCGGAGCATAAAAAACTCACTATTGCTGTTGGATTAACTTTCCTACATAGCTTGTAATTACATGTGACATTTGTTTGAGTACAAAAGCTTTTTAGCGTTAAAATTTGTGCATCATGGTCTGAAAGGCCATTCACCATTTTACTAACAGAATGCCCATCTAGTAATGAAGAATGATTAAAAATTTTGACCATGGCTGTGATACTGTTCCCCTGCGCCCTAGTTGGAAAAAACTCAGACTGCATCAGATAATATGAATTGGGAGATCTACCAACATCCTTTTTTTCGCTCCATCATATACATAATTTATATTTAAATTACCACATACTACTGATTTTTGGTACTTCCTACTAAGTGAATAAAGAACCTGCTGTAACTTGAGCAGAAATGCTCTGGAGTCACAGTTAGAGAACATATAAACAACAACAATTAGAAGTTTAGTTTCACTAAATTCAGCTTCCCCCGCACGCCTTCGTAATGTTATGGATTTATGGACAGCGCTTCAGGATTCATGATGTCAGTTCCCTCCAGCACTACTTCAGACATTAGTCGAGTCCAAGCCACGTCGCGATTCGTCACTTCATAGTTTTCGCGGGGGCTCTAGACGATATTAGGAAGGTGTACTAGTTTCTTCGCCTCTTCAGTGTATAGTGCAGTAGGTTATTCGAGAATCATGTTGCAACTACTGAGGAGGACTTCGATGATGAGGCTGAACGATGGAGTGGGATGGACAGAATTTGCTCTGATGTTATTCAGTCAAGAGTGTTACAGTCGAGTACACATATGAGAGGCACTTTACGTTGATATGATAGTAGAGAAGACAGATGATATGGAAATCTCTGCGTTTGTCTGCACTTGAGCCAGAATAGGTGTGTATATGGCGGTGAAATATGATCGAACAGTCGAACATCACAGATATGTTGAACACAGGCGGTCACCACCAGTTCTAGGAGTCGTGAGCTCTCCTGAGAATGACCTTACAGGATAACTTCTCTGTTATCTATAATTTGAATTATAAGTCTTCTCAGAAGGTTTTTCATGGCATGGAGAGATGCTGACGCCTTCTTGCACATTGCAGTTAAGAACTCAGTCCAGTATAGATTTTCATCTATTATTAGTCGCAGTCAGGGAGAGAAGAATTTGATACTTGTCCATCTAGGATTAAAGATATCAGGGATTATCGATATTTCGGTACAATGAACCTACAGTGACCAACCACTACCGCTTGGGTATTTGTTGGAGTGATCTTTAACTCCTACATTCTATGGGTACTTTAGTAATACACAGATCAGTATTGAAATTCTCCATAGCTGTCTTCAGGTTGTTTAGTTTTGCGCTTAGATAAATTGCAATTAAACAAAACTGGGTGTCATCAGCGTAAGCTGTGCTTGCAGTAGGACATGACTGATGACACATCATTGGCATGCAATTATAACAGTATAAGACTTAATACTGAGTCCTGGGGCACGTTTGATGTTATACCAGCTGTCTTGATTGTGACTTTATTGTGCTAGACATGACACATTCCTGGCGAGACGTTGGATACGAGCGGAACCACTGAACTGCGCTTGGCAGGAAATTCATGTTGCTAAGTTTGCTGAGTAAAAATTCAAGGTGCCATCTTATCTTATTTATAACTTTTCATGACGTCGCCTTTACGGCCTAGATTTTCTTAGAATGTGACTTGTAGGTACTGCATCTCTTTCCAGTCAGTACACACTTCATTTTATTAAGGTCTTATATACCTATTACGTTTTAGAACAGTTAGCTTAATTCCGAAGACGACGCTCATAGTAGCCTCGAAACCTGGTCAATTTTTGACTTAATGTTGTGACCGAGGGCTTATTTGTTCTAATATAACAGTGAAAACGTCTAAAATGTCTTACACCATTACTTAGTACATTGCTTTGCATTGCAACCTGGAGACTCTTCTGAGACATGCGAAGCACGTAATAAGTCTTAGAAGCTGTCCCGTCCAGTTCTCTCACAGAGAGAGAGAGAGAGGGCTGAAGTAAATTAAAATCACGTATCCAATAACTGATTTGTATTGCTTAGGTAATCAGGAGTTCAGTGATAGTAGTCAGCGGCCTGTAAATCGGTCATTAAAATGTCGGAGAAACTAATCTGACAATTTATACATTAACGTCAAATTTTCTCAGTCAATTGGACACACCGATGGCTCGCCTGAATAGAGGATCATCGGATGCTGGGAATGGAACGCTTTTCATGTTCTTTAGACAGTTAATTCTGTTGATTCACAAGATAGTGGAAATCTGTAACAGTTCGCGACATTACTTTTAAATTCAAGCGGCGTCAGAAGCTACGTGTGGTGACAATAGTCCCTTCAGCGTTCGGCCGAACTGGTGCACCACTGGACACCAACCTTGGCGCCAGTATGCCGAGCTGGCTCCCCGGCCGAAAATGGCAGCAAATATTTGCTTTGCCAGGAGCAGTCAGCTTGGTTATAGGGACTTTTCCTTCTATCACAGAACGCACACCGCTGTGCAACATGTGAGGTTACAAAACTACATAGATTCTTATAGCCCCATTGCACTGTACAGCTTGGTTGGCTACAATACGTTATTAGTAGTAGTAGGAGTAGCGGGTGTTGCCGCCATTTTACTGTATACTTGTTGGCTTACATTATTCTGAAAGCAGACACCGTGTACATTCATGAAGCTTTAGTCAAGCTCTTTCGCTGTAGAACGCTCATGTCAACTTCTGCCATGATTAAGACGAAAATCCGCTACTGGCACAGCGAGCTACAGGCGTTACGATTCCGTCGATGCTGTAGTGCAGACGGCGTAGGGAGATCCCCGACAGCGCGTAGCTCTGTTGCCAGCTTTCAACTGCGGAGTGCAGGCGAAAACAAAGCTGTTGTAGAGCCGTGACAAGAGTTGCCAAAGAGACATTTAAAACACCGCATCACTTTTATGGTTGAGGTCGGTCCGCGAAGCTGCTGCTTTCAGCCCACAGAAACTGTCAGGGATAAACTACTCTGACTCAATTTTAGGCCGGTATACTTTGACTCTGTCTACCTGTCCGTGTTATGTGTCTCCTAGTGGCTAACTACCCAGTTTCGTGACTCTCAGTTCCCAAAATTCACCTGAGCTTTTTCGATTGTCACTTTCTCTAGGAACTGGAAGAGTTATCGTTGTTTCTCGTTTGGCTCTCATTACATTTAACATATATTTATCTTGCTCTACAACAAGTCGGCAGCTCGTCATAAACCCGCAGTTGTGGGCTGGCAACGTTTCATTCATTGTGACAAGACTGCCTTTCAGTTATGTCTTTTACCGTGAATGACTTTATTTCAGTTCACTGTCTGTTACTGGTTTGTAGCTTTCTCTGTGTCCCCTTCATTAGCTGACTCATTTATGCAGGCATCAGAATCCTCTGCTGTAGCCGATGAAGGCTGATTTCTCCACAGGAGATTATCAGCTGAGATTCTATTTATCTGCCGACAAGATAAGAGCAAGGGGATGTGTATCTAATTTCCATCCGATAAACCTACAACCCAAAAGCGAAACCAACGCCAGTATATGCAATATAATGTCCAAGGTCTGAAATTAGAGATATATAAATGTTCGATATTGTTGAATCCTGCCTTAACGTCAAATATGTGGGTTGTAGGAAGCCTGCCTTCTCTGATCACTAGACAACATCCAAACAGATCGTATTAATGAGGTATGTTACGAAATGAACAATTACAATGCTTAACTCTGACAATAACACAGAAGTGTCGAACGCGAAGGGCGACATGCAAATAAGAAATCTCTTCTGTATATATAATTCCTAATACAAGCGAAATAATACGGCTGACTCTTCTATTCAGGTCGCTAGTCGTGAAGCTGCTGTAGAACTGGGCCGCGACCAGTCGGCGCTGCGCTTATGTTCTCTTCGCATACAGGCCGCTGCTGTCGCGTTGTCGTCCTCGAGAGTGGCCGGTGACCGTGCATTTGGCTGATATCGTCTCACAGAGCTCTAGCGTTACCGACTGGTGCGCAGGCGCTTGACTTATGCCGTGACAGACATTAATATAGTAACACGAAAAAGTAACACGTCTTCGTGCCTAATACGGTGTAGGAATACCGTTGGCGTTCAAAACAGCTTTCAGTCGTCTCGGAAGGGATAAATACTGGTCCTGTATGGTTTCTGATGGAATCTTATACCATTCCTCCTGAAAAAAATTGACAAGTTCAGATGACGACGATGGACGTGGATAGCGATCACGTACTTTTCTAGGCCATAAAGGCTCAATAACATGGAGATATGGTGACTTTGGTGGCCAGGGGACATGCGAAAATTGATCCTTGCTCTCACAAAACATCTCCTGGACAATACGAACGAGATTTATACCAGATGCAAGGAATGCGGAAATACCATGCACTGAGTCCCAACGTGGACGGTAGTGTGAACTGAGAGATCGTGATAGATGGTCACTGGAGAAGTTTCTAACGAAAGATAACAGGAAGACAGCTGCAAAAGTCGCGGCAGAACTGAATGTCGGATTCGCAAAGCCTGTAAGCAGCAAAGCAGCGTGAAGGGACTCTATGAGCGGGAACTGAAGCGTGAGCTGCAATTCTAAAACCACTCATCAGTTATGCAAATACCCGTAGAAGGAATACATGGTGCAATATGGGTCAGTGGAACTTGAGTTTATGTCCCAAGAGTGAAAGACGATAACGATTTGGGCAGCCGTATCGTAGCATTCCATGAGAACCCACGATTACTGTGCAAGGTCGTGCTACTGTAAGGCTTGTATCAACATATTGGCTGTAAAATCCATATTATGGTACAATATTTGTTCCCTGATGCTTATACTGTGTTCAAGGATGACAAGGCCCCTGTCTTTCTTCCGTTGTTCCATAGTCCAGGCTTTATGGCTTCTGTATCACGCTTTCCCAGGAATTGGCACTACTGATGAGTGGTCTTGGAATTCCAGCTCGCCCTGCGCTTCCCTACGTAACCTGCTCACAGGGTGCGCGAACGCGACGTTCAGTTCTCCAGTGACATTTGCAGCCGTCATGCCCTTATTTTTTGCCATAGAGCTGTTCAATGACCATCCATTACGATGACTCAACACTCACTTTCCTCCTTGTTAGTGGATGATGTTTTTGGCGTTTCCTTGCATACGCTATAAACTTTCGATACCGTGGGTCTGGAAGGAGCGTACACTTCGGCTAGCTTGGTTACAGAAGTAGGACAGCTGACAAAATATCGATTATCGATATAATTTCTGCACAAATGCGATACATGTAGGCGTCGATTTTCCTCGCGATATGCCGATATGGGGCCAGAAGTATCGAGTGCTGATGTTTTACTTTCTATTACAGTATTTTTTTCACAATTTTCGGTAATGTTTGAAGTTGTTCTTTTGAAATTGTAGTAGGACATAATCTTACTTTCACTGTACGAAGTAGTCTTACTACTTCTTGACTTTTCATCACGTCCAGTATTTCTCTTTGGCTGTGTGAACTCCGACTGTACCTGGCGTGGTTTGGTGGGTGGGGGGGGGGGGGGGGGGGGAGAGGAGAGGGCGGGGCGTGCGGGGTGGCGGTGTGAGTGGAATGACAAGATTTCGGATGGGAGGAAACAGTACACATGTTGCATTAAAAACAATATTAACGCACCTAGTGTGCTATTCCTTCACATCGACATTTTTCGGAAGCAGTTGCTGAAAATTATGAACAAAAATTTAAATGACAAGCTTGGTCGTTGCAGTGCGCAGAGGCAGTGAAGGGAAGTGCAGACGTAATCGGTGCTCGGTGCTGTCCTCAGCAACTGCACTGTTTAACTTCACCACGAAGTTTTGGCACTACAACTGCTAGGTCACTGGCGTTTGCGGAAATGAAAAAAAATAAGAAGGAAAGGGAACATGGAGTATTCCGCACAAATGCGATGTATGACGAAACCGAACGTCAGACCCATCAGACACTTGCTGTTGGGCCACTTACATGCCGTTACCATTGTTAGCAAAGTGGTTATCGCCAAGCTAGAGCGTGCATCATTTTCCTTCCAATTATTGCTCTAAGTGGGATATGCAGGCTGTTAGCTTGTTCATTTACAGAATATGTAATAATAAATCAATACTTAAATATATAGCTCTACAACCGGCAGGCATTTACAATGTGCAGCCAATATTTTTATATGCTTGTACGTTGATACTTCTTCGGCATATATTCCGATACTCCTTTCCATATATATATATATTTCCGATATTGATACTTTTCAAATATCGATATATCAGATACCCATATTTTTGAAAATACCAACCGTCCTAAACGGAAGTACTCACCAAAGAGCACCAATTATTTTCCAACGTGCGACTTCATTCAACTTGGACGTAATACTCTCACAAGTACACAGAACACTGTCTCGACGACGACTGGCGCTTGCGACGTATTGCGGACGTTGCACAGGTGCCGTGTGTGGTGTAATACAACACCGCCACCTACTAACTCGGCTAGCATCTACATTTACGTCCAAGCTTGCATTTCTGGCGGTGTTACCACATTTTTGTCCAGTCCCTGTACATCACTTGGGAAGAATACAACGGGAAATTTGAGAAGTACGTGTGTCATGCAATTAATTTAAGAACCCCTATAGCAACCAAGTCTCATATATTGGATCATGTCATAGTTTATAGAATATAATATGAGAGTATACACTCGCGCGCTGTCAGTTTTTTACCGAGCAGTACGATTATGAACACTAGTCTGCAGACAAAGGACATGCGAATGTCTAAATGCAAGCACAGTGTTTCCTTCACTCGTTCCCCCTTATTATTAGGAGGGCAGTCTTCCCCGTTCCCGTGGTGTGTTGCATCTACCTGTGGACACACGAAGGGTGTCCCATTTGTTGTTCACAGCAGGTATGGTCACCCTCTGAACGTTTACTTTCACGTCGTTGGAATGTTACCATCAGTTCGCAGTTATATAATGAATTTCTTGAAAAAGTATTCTGTGTTAAAAGTAGCTTTCGTTTTTTATAACTCTTTGTCATTTCAGAGACTCTTACTTTCATCCAACTTTTTCTGTCAAACCTAAATGTGAAATGTGGAAACTAGTAAATGTGTCTCACGCAAAAAAATATTTCATCAACGTTGCTAATCCAGAATGCTGTTCTTGGGCACTGAATGGATCGGTGTTTAGCGACAGACTGTCGTGATTGAATAGTGACTTGATAGGAAAATTCAGTGATATAAATCTTCAGTAGTAAAAGTAAATACTCTGAGGGAAAAAACTAGCAATACCTAAACATAATTAATGTACGTTAACGAAATTATGGGAATACATTATTCTAGGTAACATATTTAAATGATTAACATTATAAGATCACAGGTTAATGTGAACGTGAGATAATGTGAAAGGATGTCACATTAACAATCGGTGTAACCGCCAGAGTGTTGAATGCAAGCACTTAGAAGTGTATCTACTGTGTTGTACAGGTTATGAATGTCAGTTTGCGGTATGGAGTTCGATTCCTGTTGCACTTGGTCGGTCAATATACGGACGGTTAATGCTCTTCGTCGATGACGCTCGAGTTGACGTCGAGTTATGTCCCGTATGTGCTCGACTGGAGATACATGTGGTGTTCGGACAGGCCAAGGCAACACATCGACACTCCGCAGAGCATCCCGTGTTACAACAGCACTACGTGGGCGAGTGTTATGCTCTCGGGAAACGCCCCCTAGAGTGTTGTTCATGAATGGCAGCACAACAGGTCAATTCACGAGACTCACGTACAAACTAGCAGTCAGGCTGCGTGGGATGACCACGAGAGCGCTCCCGCTGTCATACGAAGTAGCAACCTACGCCACAACTCCAAGTAAAGTACCTCAAGCACGCAGACAGGTTGTTTCAGGCCCTCAACTGGCCTCCTTCTAACCAACGCAGAGCCATGTCTGGCACCGAGGCAGAACCAGCTTTCATCAGGAAACACCACAGCCCTCCACCCTGCCCTGCAACTAGCTCTCCCTTGAAGTTGCAAATGGCGGTGACTTCAGGTCAGTGGAATGCGCGCTAAAGGGCATCTGTCTCGTAGCTATCCTTGAAGCAATTAATTTGTAACAGTTCGCTGTGTCAACGTGGTGCCAAGTTCTGCTCAAATTGCTGCTGCACATGCACTGCGATGTGCCAGAGCCACACGCCCAGCACGATGGTCTTCCCTGTCGGAAGTGTCACGTGGCCGTGCGGACACCGGCCTCCTTGCACATTCTCGGGACCACCGCTGCCACCATTCCTGAAAAGTCCTTCTTTAGCGTCGCAGAAGGAACATCCACCTCTTCGTGGTCCTATTAGGCGACCTCGCTCGAACTCAGTGAGGTGCTGAAACTGGCGTATTTTTCGCGCTACAGGCACTCTTGAATAGTATCAACTCACAACGTCCAAAGGTAACTAACGCTAACGACCGTTAGAAAGTGTATTTAAAGCAAACCCGATTTGCATCCTCATAGCGGTGCTACTGGCGCCCACTCTTAAGCGGCTAGTGCGAAATTTGAACAGACCACATCGTTCAGATGTAGGGACACACCTACCGACTGTCGTCATGTTGCGAATTTTTTTTTTCTCTCAGTGTAGTTCAAGAAGAATATAATAATTATAATCCCAAAGAAGGCAGGTGTTGGCAGATGTGAAAATTACCTAACTATCAGTTTAATAAGCTACGGCGGCAAAACACTAACGCGAATTCTTTGACGATGAATGGAAGCTTTTGTGAAAGCTTTCTGAAGGTGGCAGGGGTAAAACAAAGGGAGCGAAAGGCTATTTAAAGTTTGTACAGAAATCAGACGGCAGTTGTAAGAGTCGAAGGGCATGAAAGGGAGGAAAAGCAAAACGAGGATAATGGAATGTAGTCGAATTAAGTCGGGTGATGCTGAGGGAATTAGATTAGGAAATGAGACACTTAAAATAGTAGATCAGTTTTGGTATCTGGGGAGCAAAATAACTGATGATGGTCGAAGTAGAGAGGATATAAAATGTAGACTGGCAATGGCAAGGAAAGCGTTTCTGAAGAAGAGAAATTTCTTAAAATCGAGTATGGATTTAAGTGTCAGGAAGGCGTTTCTGTAAGTATTTGTATATAGTGTAGCAATGTATGGAAGTGAAATGTGGACGATAAATAGTTTGGACAAGAAGAAAATAGAAGCTTTCGAAATGTGGTGCTACAGAAGAATGCTGAAGATTAGATGGGTAGATCACATAAGTAATGAGTTGGTATTGAATGGAATTGGGGAGAAGAGAAATTTGTGGCACAATCTAACTACAGGAGGGGATCGGTTGGTAGGACATGTTCTGAGGCATCAAGAGATCACCAATTTAGTATTGGAGGGCAGTATGGAGGGTAAAAATCGAAGAGGGAGACCAAGAGATGAATACACTAAGCAGATTCAGAAGGATGTAGGTTGCAGTAGGTACTGGGAGATGAAGAAGCTTGCACAGAATAGAGTAGCATGGAGAGCTGCATCAAACCAGCCTCTGGACTGAAGACCACAACACCACAACAACAGCAACAATAGTTTTATCAGGAAAGATTTTATGCTGACACACCCTTACCGGAGTAATGTGTATCGAATTTTCTGAGGACTACCTTTTCCTCTTGAATTGTATATTTTCTTTCACTTCGCTGCGCATCATCAATACCGTGCAGTAGATTTCTCTCTAATGTGGGTAATTCACTCACCTAGAGTGTTATCATTTAGTACTGGTATTACATATCGTTTTCCATTCATAATATAGACGTGTGTTTCACGAGTCTCTATAAATATAAAAAGTCTGTAGTGTTTCATAATTAATTCCTTTGCTGTACCCATTTGTCATTCTAGACGACACTTTGAACTGGCGCAATTACTTTGATTTTAATTAAAGCGAGGCAGCACACCTCGAGTGCGCTGCGAGCAGGCGGCCACTGTGTGTGGGAGCAGAAGGTAGACGTCCGCACACGGCGGTCAGAGGCGAGTGGTGACGGAGGCGGAACACGGCGGCGTGTGTGCTCGGTGAGGGCGGCGCGCGGCCGCCGCCTGCAGACAGCTGAGGACGGCCCGACAGCCGCCCCTCTCAGCGGCTGAAAAATGCAGCCCGCTGCTCCGGGGAGCGCCTCATGGTTTTTTCACTCGCACTCTGATATCTCGCACGCTGACCTGCTGCCACTCTGCGCGCCTGGAGTGTACGGAAAGCGACACGTTCCGCAAACATTTTGCCTGTCCGGACGGCCGTTTCAACTTTCGAGTCGGTGCGGATACGGTGTGTAGCAGGTACGATTCCTGATGGTAAATGTGAGGTATTCGTGGAATATGAAACGGAAGACATACGGATTCAGTTGTAAATCGCGGTTCGTGTTGAATGGCACTGTGCGTTTCGAACCTTAAATGTCCATCTTCAGGCGTCAGCACTGTTTACAGTTAATAATTTCCACTGGTCTACTCCGCAAATCACTTCTATGGACTTATGTTAAGTTATACTCCAAAACACTACATATTTGATGTACAAATAATGACGACATAATGACGTAAGCAGCTGTAGCTCGGTTCGAAATGTATCAGGTATTTCAATAAAAACTCTAATAATAAAATGAAAAGGAAATACAAATTCATGAGTGTGAGCTGCTCTTTTTCATTTACTATTTTATTCATGTACTGCGGTAATGATTCTAAAAATATCCACAGCAGGTAACATCAAGCTAAGATATTCAGACGTATTCAGAGATTCGTTCTGAGGTATACCCATTTGATCCTCAGTATCAAGTCGTATTTTGCAGACTGATTCTCACAATCTGCAGTACTGCATCCAGTTAAGCTGACACTGAAAGATAGTGCGAAAGGAGCTCTCGTTTCCAAGGATTTCCCGGAAATGGGAGTACAGGAAGTGAAAAACGTCACCCGCATTTCACATGGAGCGGCATGTACGTAAATCCGAATCATGGGCAACTAACGTGTAGTAAGTGTTGGGAATTTCTATCCGGAAAACTAGGAATTCGAGTATTATGCCAAAATTGTTTGATAGATGTCTTAATAACTCCAGTGGAGCCAGTCAAGTGCGTCTATAACTGTTGACGCGCTGAACACAAACAAATAGCTGTGTTGTTGACTGCTAAGCTTCAGCCGCTAGTCCAAATAGACCCACATATTATCCGCGGATTTGAAATGGGGCAACTCAACTGGCCAGTCAAGATACGGGTGCCTGTGTGTTCTTCAGACCAGTGGTGTATGCGTGCCGCTTTGTGAACACTGCTGTTGCCTTCTTGCGTCCACAGCAAACTCATTGTGATGTTGTTGAAGAAAAGGAAGTGCTTGATCACCAAAAAGGTCAAATAAATAACCTGGTTCATGTTAACGACAAACCAGAATTAGTGGGCCGACGTTATGGTGTAAAAACACTCGCAAAACACTACTTTCTGGCAGAACTACGCCCTCAATACTCTGCGGGTTAACAGCTGTGACGTCTGTACCTTGCACCGTTTGGGAAGAGGTGAATCGCGACGTGTTACACCGCACTACACTCTACCAGTCAGCTGCACTCACGTTTCTGCGTCGTTAAGGTCACTGAAGGAGTGTAGATTATCTCCTGCTGTAAGCAATGACCTGTTGCGTCTCTCAAGACCTAGCCGTCAGCCGGCCGGAGTGGCCATGCGGTTCTAGGCGCTACGGTCTGGAACCGAGCGACCGCAACGGTCGCAGGTTCGAATCCTGCCTCGGGCATGGATGTGTGTGATGTCCTTAGGTTAGTTAGGTTTAATTAGTTCTAAGTTCTAGGCGACTGATGACCTCAGAAGTTAAGTTGCATAGTGCTGAGAGCCATTTGAACCATTTGAACCTAGCCGTCGGCTGCACACTGATTCAAATCTTCCTCCACTCTTCGTTCAGTGTTTGATACCAATTTGCGACTAACTACATGGCGAACACAGGTAATGTGAGTTCGTCAAGAAATGATACGTTTGTTTAAAGACATTCACGACGCTTAATATGGAGACCAGTTGTTGATCTCACTCCAGGTAAGTAAAAGTATGCAAATTGTTTTATTTCAGAAACTAATCTTCCTCTCTAGGCCACAACTCCATTCATGTTTCCCAGCATAATTTCATTGCCTCTGTGTGTCTCGAAAGACACATAGTGATACACTGGATATAGGCACAGATATAGTGATAACTGGTACGTTAATATGCATCCACTTCAGAGAGTTTGTTTTTTCTCTACGTTTAACAGTGATCCCACGAACACAGTACATACTTTACTACCAGATCGTTTGTGCACGCTCGTCACTTGGATAACGCTTGTCTGTATAGTCGAACTGTTTTCGCCCACGTTTCCATATTTCAATACCTGGCCTGCTGCCCATGGAAAACCAGAGACTAATGGCTTGCCTGTGCCACGTTTTCTTGGAGATACTAAGCAAACCAAAAGCGTATTAGTAATAGTTACAATTATTTTTCTGTAAGTGAAATAATATTGTTTGGTACACTGTCCTGAGTCATCAGTAGAAATACCTGCGCTTGCAACCCTGACAGTGTGTACGTCAGACCATCCACCTGCGTCGTGAGACCGCCTGCCGGGAGCCCCCAGCTCAGCAGCTGAGGAACACGTGTGAGTTGTAGTATGCGAGCCACTCACCGCTTCGTGGGCGCAGGAACTTTGCCTGGCCATCAGCATGCTGGGAGAGCCGCTCCTCTCTAGCCTTGTTGCTGTCGCGGAGTTCGGCCTGGAGGCTGCTTCGTTGCAGTTCTCCACGCTGGGATATCCCGTGAACAGCCCTTCATCTCTGTTCAGCTACTGTAACCTACATTCATTCGAAACTGCGTACTGCACACGTGTCTAAATTTTCCTCTACAATTATTGTGCCCCACACGTCTATCCATTCGAAAAGTGTTTCGTGATACCTCAGGATGTGTCCTCAACTACTTCGCTCTTTTACTCCTGTGATACCAACAGTTTCTTTCATCCCAGTTAGTTTTAGTAGCTCCTCAATGGTTATTCGATCCACCAACCTACTTTTTAGATTTATTCTGTGGCACCGCATTTCAAAACCCCTATTCTCGTCTTGTCTGAACCGTTCAACTGTTCACATTTGACTTTTGTACAAGATTACACTCTACACAATTACCTTGAGAAAAGGCATCCTAACACTTAAACTGGTATTATAGGTTTTTAAATTTCTTTTCTTCAGATACTCGTATCTTGCTATTGCCAGAGTGCATTTTAAGTCGTCTTTACTGTGTTCATTATCAGTCATTTCGTGCTTAAATTGCAAAATACGCTTTCTACTTTTCGTGTATCAAAACCCAACCTAATCCCCTCAGCACAACCTGACTTAATTTAAGTACATTCCATCTCCCCTCATTACCTACGTTAACGTTCATTATGTAATAATTTTTCGAAAATCTTACCATTCTGTCAACCTGATCTATCATTTCCTTTGCCTTCTCTTACAGAGCTGCAATGTCATCGGCGTATCTCAAAGTTTTTATTTCTTCTCCGTCAAATATCTTTCATTTCCCAATTTGTCCTTTAGTTCTTGCTACGTTTACAGACTGAATAATATCGTACAGACTGAGTAATAGGCCAAAACCCTGTCTCCTTTGTTTGACATTCATTTCCCTTGATGTCCTGCGTCACTTATAACAACATTCTGGTTCCTATTCACGTTGCAAGCAACAGTTCGTTCTCTGTCTTTTATCCCTTCTACCTTCAAAGTTTAAAAGAATATACTTCACTCGACATCGTCTAAAGTTTTATCTAAACGTATAAATTCTATAAACGTACGTTTCCCTGTTTCAACATATCTCGTAAGGTAGGTCCTACGGACAGTACTACCTGATGTCTTCCTACATTTCTGCGGAACCCAAACTGATCTTCCAGATGGTTAGGCTCTACTTGTTTCTTGTAGCTCTTATCATCATTTTACACAGATGACTTGTTAAACTGGCGGTTCGACAGAATTCGCACTTGCCAAGACCTACCTTTCATGTAACTGAAATTATTATACTATTCTAGGAATCTATGAGTACTTCGCCTGTCTCATACATCTTACACGCCGGGTGGAATAGTTCTGTTGTGGTTGTCTCTACCAAGGTTCCGAGTAATTCTGAGGAAATGTCGTCTACCTGGTACTTTGTTTGGACATGGTCCTTCAGTGCTCTACCAAATTCTTCTAGCGGTATCACATCTTCTACACTATCTTAATTTACTTCGTATTCTCTTTCCGTAATATTGCCTTCTACTTCATTTCCCTTGCATAACCCTTCTACATAATAGTTCCAGGTTTTAAGATTTCCCCTCTGTACATAGAACTGAATTCCTATCTGAGAGTTTTGATATTCATACAGCTGCTTCACATTTCTTCAGATGTGTCCTTTAATTTTCTTACGGGTGACACTACCTTTACCCTGGTCGTGTCTGCTCCTATAAACATTCGTTTCCCCCCTAATCATTCCTGCTTAACCATTTGCATTTTCTGTCAGTCTAATTTTTGTATTCCCTTTCACCTGCTTCACTGCTGCGTTTTTATGTTTTCACCTTTTGGCAGTTACATTCAGCATCTTCAGTCTTCTCCAAGGATTTCTAATACGCATTGACTTTTTTACCTGTTTCATCCTCTGCTGCCCTCACTATTTCATCTCTTAAAGCTTCCCATTCTTTTCGTGTTCCATTCCTCTCATCTGTTTCAGGTTGCCAAATGCTTCTCTCAACAAAGTCGAGCTCCTCCAATATTCGAGCGCCCAGAGCCTTCACTTTCGCACCTCTTTCAGTTTCTTCAGTTAAAATCTATAGTCCATAGTCAATAAATCACAGAGTCCATATCTTCCCCTGTAAATGTCTTATAGTTTAAAATTTGGTTTCAAAATCTTTGCCTCATCATTATATAAGCAGCGAGAAGCCTTCCAGCGCCTCCAGGTCCTCTGTATTAATACGACGTTCTTACATCATTCTTAAACCAATTGTTAGCCATGACCAAATTAGTGTGTTCAAAATTCTGCCGCTAGGTTACCCCCTTCATTCCTTTCGCCTAGTGTCTAGCCTAAGTGATTTCTCAACTATCCGTAAAGGGCGTTGCCACATTAATAATCACTAAGCTATTGCAGACAGTCCCACTCCAACAGCATCACCTGGAGTTACCACCTTGTCCTGTTGTGGCCCACGTGAACGTTCATGCATTAAATCAAGTTGTACTGTAATGCTCTCTCTCCCAAGTTCGCTTCCGAACCGCTTCATTAGTTATACAATCTAATATGAATGTCCTGTTAAATCAATTTTTACAGTGCTTTAATGGCTGATATTGAACGATAGTCACCGTGCACGCAGTAGTTCATGTGGCTAAAAGAAACTAAAAGATCTTTAAGTGGTTTCAGTTACCTTTCTTTCTTCCCTTAGATCTCAGATCATTTCGTTAAAAATCTTTATATTAATTTATTCGAAAGTAACTGGACTCCAAACAAAGACTCACTTAACTGCTAACAGAACCAAACTATTTTCCACCATATGACTGGGGATCTTCTTACGTTTCAACAGCTTGTGATAAAGAAAGTTAGTCTCCGGTACTTTGTGGATAAAAACAACAAATGAATTTCCATTATCCTGGTTTATCCACCAGTTGCGGGGCTAGACTCTGGGTATTTTAATAATTTCACGTCTGCTGTGTTCTGTACTAATGAATGCATTTACTTGTGGCAGTTAATTAAAGAGAGGCTATGAAATGAGTTATGTGAACAGCGAATATGTCACTGGCGCATTGGGCCCAGTCGTTCCGTAAGCGACGCCAAATAAAGGCATTGTTTTATTGCCCGTGTTACATTGTGTAGCAAGCGGCTTGCTAATTACCTTTCTATTCAATTACAGCTCGGATGAAAAGAAGCAAAGTTTTTAACTGTTCATCGGAAAATCTTGCGTGAATTATCTTTTAATTAAAAAAAGGATCGTTTCAGAGTGCTTACCGAACATTTCATTTCCGCTTATCGAAATCCCTGTGCGACCGACTACTCTTTTACCTGCCTGTCGGTCGGCGAGTACTCCCACCCCGACAAGTCTTTAAAACACACCGCATTATTACGCACCGTTAAGTAACTTCCTACGTAAATAGTGTGGGATTGTGGACGTAAGTTACGTTACGAGACTCGCGTAGCACTTGGTGAACGCCTAATAGAGCCCCCGCAAGCGAACAACAGTGGCCTTCGTACAGTTTTCTACTGTGAATTCAGTATACTCGTTGCTGTGTATCACACACTTCCCTTCATTTGATGCACAAGGCAGACAGAGGAATTTTGCATGGTTTCTTGTTGTGACTGTTAGTCCAAAGCAATTACTCCGCTACCTCACTCCCCCTCTCCACGAATATGAAGATGCCCAGGGCGGGCAGTGGCTTGCGTGCCTCAGTGATACAGACAGACGTTCAGTAAGTGCAATATTCTGAAAGTATTATCTGTTCAGAGGCCAGGTTTAGATTGCATTCCTGAAGAGAGCAGCAGTCTTTTCAGATGATGCAAGGGCAACAGTCTAGGTCAGGGGCGACCAACATTTCGACTGGTGGGCCATGTCTGGGCCCGAGTGCTAAAAAGCTCACACTTCCTCCACCACCAGAACAGGTTATCTGAGCACGAGAAGGGGGAAGAGGGGAAATCAGGGACGAGCCGCATTTTAATGACAGTACAGTCATACTAAATAAACTTGCTTATATATCTCGCATATCTCAAAGAAGTAGATCACAGACAAAAAATAATTTTTCGGCATTAATTAATTGTTTTTGGCACGCTGAAGAGATACTGCAATTTTTATCTGGTACAAACTGGCAGCATACAGGCAGACGCAGACAATTTCACAGACTTTCGCATCAAGTTGCCGCGTAATCATCACTTATTTAGTTTCATACTCGACAAAAGGATTTTCACACCAATAAGTCGATCGAAATATTGTAGCACTTTTGCAACCTAATTGTGGAGACTATCAATATCTGAGAACAAGCAATGTAGACGTCTTGGACAATTTTCACGTAAAAAGATTTGCAATTAATAGTGGAATTACATTGCTGTACATGCACAGGACGCTTTCAAATTAAACAGCAAACGGTCTCGAAAACAGCTCGAAAACAGATGCAAGCGTTGTAAAAGTTTTGTTATAATTCTTACAAAGCCACAATGACTTCTTCAAGCTTTGCGCTTTCTTTAACATCAGTGAACTTTGGAAACTGGATTGTCTTTGGTAGGATGTGTCGCTTCTACAGCACGATTTTATTTTTACTTGCAAGGCCATCAAATGGAAATAAGATACCTCGCAGTATCTTACTGTGGGCAGTGTGCAGACAAGTCCAATTGAAATGTGAAACCAGCAATCCGTTCTGGATGTTCTAATTTGACTTCCTGGACTTCTTTTTTCCTTCATAAATTCAGTAATATCAAAATTTAAATCGAAAAATCGTTCCAGACAAGCTCAATGACTTAATCAACGTACTTTGCAGTAATTTATGAAGTCTCCATACTCTACGTTCATTTCCATTGAAAACTGTTGCATGTGAAAATGGAATAATGGGTGCGACTTCAGAAATTTTTCTATTCGTAGCACCTGTGATGTCACCGCCAGACACCACACTTGCTAGGTGGTAGCCTTTAAATCGGCCGCGGTCCATTAGTATACGCTGGACCCGCGTGTCGCCACTGTCAGTGATAGCAGACCGAGCGCCACCACACGGCAGGTCTAGAGAGACGTCCTAGCACTCGCCCCAGTTGTACAGCCGACGTTGCTAGCCATGGTTCACTGACAATCACGCTCTCATTTGCCGAGACGATAGCTAGCATAGCCTTCAGCTAAGTCATTTGCTACGACCTAGCAAGGCGCCATCACCAAGTATATTGAAATGGAGATTATATCTGCACAAGAATGATGTTATACAATTATGGATTAAAGTTAAGTATTCCAGCAGCTACGTACTTTTCTTTATAGCATTCATTACGTATCCTGTTTCAGACCTCACGCCAGCCTGCGTGAGTTTAAGCACGTGCCTTTCGGCTTCCTCTCATTGTGTCTAGGCTGTCTTGTCTAGACACAACAGCACCAACTTCTTAAAATGCTTCATGCCTACAAATTAAGCACAAAGTACTACTTAATGTACAAAACAATGAATCCCATCGGTAGATCACTGTAATATTTTGCTCTCTCATTGTCGTCTAAAAGTTTAAATTCTTTGTGCACTCGGACATTATGGATCACCTTGAAGAAAATGACACATTGAAACATAACCAACACGGATTCAGAAAATATCGCTCTTGTGCAACACCGATAGCGCTTTATTCTCATGGAGTAATGAGTGTTGTCGACAAGGGATATCAGATCGATTCCATATTCCTAGATTTCCAGAAGGCTTTTGATACAGTTTCTCAGAAGCAACTATTAATCAAATTGCGTGCATAAGGAGTATCGTCTCAGTTGTGTGTCTGGATTTGTGATTTCCTCTCAGAGAAGTCACAGTTCGTAGTGATAGACGATACAGCATCGAGTAGAACAGAAGTGATATCCGACGTTCCGCGAGGTAGTGTCATAGGCCCTCTTGTGTTCCTGATTTATATAAATGATCTAGGTGATAATCTGAGTAGACCCCTTAGATTGTTAGCAGATGGTGCTGTAATTTACTGTCTAGTAGAATCATCAGACAGTCAATTCCAATTACAAAACGATCTACAGAGAATTTCTGTATGGTGCGAAAAGTGGCAGTTAGCACAAAACAAAGAAAAGTGCGAGGTCATCCACAGGGGTAGTAAAAGAAATCCGATAAATTTTGGATATACGATACATCGCACAAATCTAAGGGCTGTCAATTCGACTAAATACCTAGGAATTACAATTACGAGCAACTTAAACTGGAAAGATCAAATAGATAATACTGTGGGAAAGACGAAACAAAGACTGGGCTTTGTTGGCAGAACACTTAGAAGATGCGACAAACCCACTAGAGAGACAGCCTGAATTACACTTGTCCGTCCTCTGCTGGAATATTGCTGCGAGATACCGGATCCTTACAAGGTAGGATTGACGGAGACATCGAAAAAGTGGAAATAAGGGCAGCTCGTTTCGTGTTATCGCACAACAGGGGTGAGATAGTCACTGTTATGATACGCGTGTTGGGTGGCAGTCACTGAAAGGCGGTTTTCTTTGCGGCGAGGTCTATTTCAATCACCAACTTTCTCTTCCGAATGCGTAAATATTTTGTTGACACCCATCTACGTAGGGAGAAATGATCATCATAAAAAAATAAGAGAAATCAGAGCTCGAACGGAAAGATTTAGGTGTTCCTTTTTCCCACGCGCCATTCGAGAGTGGAATGGCAGAGAAGTAGTATGAAAATGGTTCGATGAACCCTCTGCCAGGCACTTCAGTGTGAATTGCAGAGTAATCATGTAGATGTAGATGTAGATGAAGATGTAGGAACTATATTGCCATTTTGTAGCAGGTATCCAGTATCCACCCCTTATGCGAACTGAGAATTGTTGTCCCCATCTACTGCCATTCCCATTCATTCTAAAGGATTGTGGCGACACTCCGCTAGACAGCCTCTTTCTTGCGCAAACAGCCGCTGGACCTGTGAACGTCCTTCGTACCCGGAACAAATATAGCGAAAGGTGAACAGAGCTGACTGCCGAGAAGGACCGAGCAAAGCCGAATGACAGGCCGGGCCTTCACCCACACGCGGCGCGCACCACGCGCTGCGCGCGTGTAGGCTGGCGAGCCCTGGCCGGAAATGGGCCACATGACTGACTACTTTGGCCTTGGAACATCAGCAGACATGGCCTTCCTGTCTTAGTACCGCGAACGACTAAGAGTGAAGAACATGCAGCTGTGCACTATGGCTTAATGATAATGGTATCCTATCGTGTAAGATGTATCGGAAGTACTATAATTTCCCACTCGCAGTCTGCTTGCTTAACTGGATAGTAACGTGCTTGCCTCTAGTACAAGCGGGTCTGGGTTCCATTCCCGGCCGGGTTGGAAATTTTCTCCGCTCATGGACTGGGTGTTGAGTTGTTCTCATCATCATTTCATCACCGGCACGCAAGTCGCCCAATGTGGCGTCCACTTCAATAAGACTTGCACTTGGCGGCCGAACTTCCCTGGACGGGCCCTTCCGGCCAGCAACGTCATAGGCTTATTTCAATTTTTTTTCCCACTCACAGTTCAGGAAAGGGACAGGAAGTTTTCATCAGGGATAAAGTAGTTCAGTTCTCGCATTAAGAAAATAGAATCTTTTTAAATCCGATGATAGAGCACAATGCTTGAGATTGGGTAGAGGTACTGAAACGAATTCGGGAAAAAAGAAAATTTTGGCACAGCTTGCCTGAAGGAAGAGATCACTGCTGAGACATCGAGGAATTGTCTGTTTGCTGGGAAGCATGGAAGGAGGCGGGGGAACAAGGTGTACACGCTCAGATATTCGTACCGACTTGCTGCACAGACAGTGTCTGCACAGACAAATCTTTGTGTGTGCATGAATCACCGACCGAAAAATTTGTCTGTGTTCGGCTCGTGCGAATTCTGGTTGGCATTTAATTGACGCAGACCAAACGACTTGTTTTAAGGGCCCTCTACACGCTCCAGTTTTTCTGAGCTGATCCTTTTTGTAACAACCACCTACACACCTGGTCTGCAGTTTACAGTTAGCGTTTGCACCTTCCAGCTGCAGTTAAGCTTTTGTACAGTGTTGAACAGTAGTCTGAGAGTGTAGAGTATTTTCTGTTCTTGACCAAATAAAGTAAGTTTGCTTATGAGGTAATTATTCTACCTACTGCTATTATTCCGGAAGTTATAAAAAGAAAACGACCAGTACAGAGAAGATGGACAGAAGAGAGGCTCATGAAACGTGTACGGTTTCTGCAGGTTAATCTTTGGAAGAAGCTACAAATTTAAAAAGGAATAGCCGGTTAGTTACCTAAACATGGAACGAAGAGGCACTCTTTGTGTTGATATAGTATGTTACATTGTGCGTAAGGAGAAAACTACTTGTGAAGGACTCATAGTAACGCTGAGGTTCGTTATAACTGACAGAAGGTATGCTAATATGAAATTTTCTGCTGTGATATTCCATTCATCGTTCAGACATAACATTTCGGAAAGATGTCGTGCCATATATGTAGCACTAAAGCACTTTATCCGGTCTGCGTCAATTCAAGCGTTGACAGAATTCGCGCAGGCCGAACACAAACAGTAGCGTGAATGTTTCAGTTGGCGATTCACTCCCACGAAACGATATGTCTCTTCAAACATTATATCTACAGACCAGTCTGTGCAAATATCGTAGCGTGTAAAGGGCCCTGTAGCATACAAGGTGACGCCTTTAACTTGTCACAACAAATGTCTCCAAAACTACGCATGGTTCGATAAAAGTCCAAACTGAAAAGTTAATGTAAGTAAAAGGGGCATGTGTCTGTGGTACAACTGCCACCTCCGAACCACCCCTCCAGCGAAGGCAGGGTCAATATAGTATTTTCAAATGGGACCCTCTCCCTCCCCCCTCCCCATTCTTACGGCAATTCGGATTCTGTGCCAAAAATACGTACGGTTGACTTAAATCATTGTTTCCCCTTCGTGGTTCGTGGCACTGTAACCGGCGTATATAAGGTGTGCCTGGTTTTGCAATTAACAACCGATGCATTTGATTCTACATTTCATGTAACTGTAAATTTTTGTATTGTAATGACTGATCCATGTTCAAACGTTACTTGAGTGTTACAAATGTGATTGTTCAGTACAAATAATATGGCTAGGCATTGACATTTCTGGCAAATAAGCTGCTTGTATGGTTACATGGTTTTGTATTTCATGGGGGGCTGCTTTCGATGAGTACATTGGATTTGTTGGTTTCGGAGGCCGCCCTCGAACCTCGCCATCAAGGTGACTGATTCCGGTGCGTGTTTCCTTCCAAGCGTCAAACTCTTGCGCAATAAGGTAAAACGTCCATGACGTGATAGTGGCAGGGGCACCTGAAATGGATAATCACCGAAATGAAGCACCCAATTGTGAGAGTCAAGGGGCTCACCTATATCAAGCATCCAGATGGGGACAGAAAACTATTACATCCACATCTTTGTTATCACGCTACATGTGGTTTCTAAACTGACACTGAAATGACTAACCGTATTGTACTGTACAATCACATTTGCAACACTAAAATAAATTTTGAATGTGAATATCCAGCTTTAGAACACAATGGTTTAGATTTACATCGTACATGAAATGTAGAATCAGATGCATCAGTTCTTAATTGCATAAACAGGCACGCATAATATTCGTCAATTACAGTGTCATCTACCAAGAAAGGAAAACAACGGTTTGAGTAAACTGTATGTATTTTTCGGGAGTAGAATCCGAATTTGCGATAAAAAATGAGGGGTTTTCGGTTGGGAATACAAAATTGACCCCGCCTACGCGGGGTGGATGGTCACCGGTTGTACCACACACAGGTGTCCCGTTTACTAACATTAAGTTTTCACCTAGAACCAGTTTTTCATACAGTGCATCGTTTTCGAGTTATTTATTTGTATCAAGTTAAAACAACCGCACCAGGACTTGCTTCCGGAATTATGTGGTTCAACGATGTAGGTGACATCATAGCAAGAAATTTCATGTGAGCATAGCTACTGTGAGTTGCAAGTACCTCAATTTTAAGTTTTTGAGAAGCACCTAACTGATTTTCTCGTTAAGTGTCGTTTCTCCTTGTTTTCGGATTAACATACTGCAACAACATAAAGAATCTCTGTTCGTGTTAGGTACATAAAGAAGTCCTCTTTTCAGTTTTTAGTTTCTTTAAAAGATTAACAAAATGGTTCAAATGGCTCTAAGCACTATGGGCCTTAACATCTGAGGTCAACAGTCCTCTAGACTTAGAACTACTTAACTAACCAAAGGACATCACACACATCCATGCCCGAGGCAGGATTCGAACCTGCGACCGTAGCAGCAGCGCGGTTCCAGACTTGAGCGCCTAGAACCACTGGGGCACAGTGGCCGGTTCAAAAGATTAACGTGTAGAAGCGTTACACCTTTTAGAAATCTTTGTTTTACCCATGTTCTCCGTACCGTTCTACTTCTTTTTATAACTTCCAAAGCAATAACAGCAAACATGTCTACGTTCTAACAGGTCTTGGACCGAGCGAAGTGGCGCAGTGGTTTGCGCAATGGACTCGTATTCAGGAGTACGGCGGTTCAAACCCACGTCCGGCCATTCCGATTTAGGTTTTCCGTGATTTCCCTAAATTGCTTCAGGCAAATGCCGCGACGATTTCTTTGAAAGGGCACGGATGACTTCTTTCCACATGCTTCCCCAATCTGATAGGACCGATGACCACGCTGTTTGGTCCCCTGCCCAGAATCAACCAATCAACGAACAGGTCTCGGAAGTCCCAACGGTACCGACCGACTGCCATGTCATCCCCAGTCAGTAGGAGTCACTGGACGCGGATACCGAGCGTCACTGGACGCGGATACCGACAGGTACGTGGCTAGCCCATGCTCTCCCAACGGCTGACAGCTTTCGTGATCACACCCACTATTTCTAAATCAAGTTGCTTCTAAATTGGCCTGAGAGCATCCCGCTTGCCAAAAGCGCATGGCAGACCAGGACGATGCGCTCGTAAGTGCTAGTCAAGGTCAAAAGCGCTTAACTTCGGTGATCTGGCGAGAAGGCCGGTGACAATGTAATAATACTAGAAAGAATAATTACCTTACAAGTAAATTTACTTACTTTGGCCACTACCAGGAAATTCTGTGCACTCTCAGACTGGCGATTCATGAATGTCGAAATACTGCATTGTGGTTGGGAGGTGTAAATGCGAATTGATTGCTACAGACCTTATGTGCAGAGGGTCGTTGCGAACGTGGTCTGTTCATAAAATCCGGAGCGCGTAAAACGGCTCTTGGGTGAGCAAGCGGGCTCATATATGCATGTGCTGCCGCTGGCGCACTGCGCAATCAAACCGCGCCAGCAGCGGGCCGAGCCAGCGGCTACTCCTGCCGCGCAACGTGGCTCTGTTCCAACCAGTGCTGCCCCCATTGCGGACGCGTTGCCTCAACAGAACTGATCTGCCCAAAGGAGCTCAGCTTGTAACGTCGAACCACGGTGTGAAATGCAGCGTTCGTCCCCATACTGTCGATCCAGGTGCCGTCCGCGACCGCCCCTCTCTCCGGGATACACTGGAGTCTAACGAGCACTGAATTCGGTAGCACGGTTTTGTCACATTTCGTGTATGAGCCATTAACGCTAGAGTGAACGCACTGAGTCTACATGGGTACCGTAAACCGAAAAAGCGATCGTTGTAGTTCTTCCTTGGTATACGCTCAAAGTACCTCTAATCAATAGCGCAAAATCTGGAGCCACCTGCAGCGTTATTTCTAGTCCCATTAATGACTGCCTTCACACCTAGAAGTATCCGAAGATTTACTCACTGTACTCCATGTTGGAGACTTGCTCTAATTGAGGTGAGACGGTTTCCGCCAAGCGTAACGGAAAAGAAGAGAACCCTCAGCAGCAGCTAAAATGTAGAAGTGACGCTGGAGGTTCACGGGAACAAGGCGACAAGCGACGGACTGCAAGGAAAACGGTTGACCGCAAGCAGTTTGCCCGCAACATTTTTCAGAGAAAGAGTAGGGCAGTCCGGGGGGCAACTACGAGGATTTATTTTCGATTTTTTAAAATTTTCTTGGTTAGATTTATCATTTTTAAAATTCTTTGGCCGTATAACGTGGTTATTGTAGTATAACTTGGTGTGTATACTTTTTAACTCAACATTACATTTAAGAGCACAAAATAACTGTACGTAGGCTCAAGTTGAGTGTGTAAACTGTTCCGCGTGTGTGACAATTTTGCGAGCCTGTGGGGACATGCTTACACATATCGTAGAACACAATAATGATTAAGTAAAACACCTTGTCATTTAAATTTTCAGTATATATTTAACTGGCAGCAATCAAAATTCCACACTAACATACACCAATTAACGTGGTAAAATACCAAGAGTTTACTAGCAGTAACTAGTTTTCTTTCCGAACATCCAACTGTTAGCATAATATGGTCTTTATAGAAGTTTGAGTGTTAATTAAAGGCCTATTAATTACCAACTTGCGAGGTGAAATTTATGCAAACAAAATCTAATGGGTATAGTCATAGTCATCGTGAGTCCACCTTCTACATCTAAGGCACAGGAGCCATTCTTCATTTCTTTTTGATTGGTTGTATCGTTTCGAGCAGTAAGTGCAAACGCAATTTCCTTCCTCTTCGCTAGACTGCTGCAGGTCATAAGAGAAAAGAAGAAAAACTGCACGAGACATTCGCTGAGATGGGAGAGCTTGATAGCATAAGCTTTGGGAGGTAGAGAACGGAAGAGAAACAAAATGACAGTGTACATACAAGGAAGCGGAAATTACGCGGACCTAAAGAGGGTTCCAGAAGACAGGAGAACATGGAGAGGTACCATGTGAAAACCTGGCCTTATGCAGAATAATAGTTGTACCATTATATCACAAACAGACCTGTCTTCATTATTTCCGTTGTCCCGCTTTTAGCGGTTTCTTATCCTCATCTGTCCTCGGTCTCGTAGAACTATTTTTTTCTTCGTGATTCATTACGTTCACACAGCTTCTTTAGCACTTTCTACCTTTTATTCTCCTGTGATTTTTTTTTAATTTGTGTTTCCAACACTCGTGGTCGTGCGGTAGCGTTCTCGCTTCCCACGCCCGGGTTCCCGGGTTCGATTCCCGGCGGGGTCAGGGATTTTCTCTGCCTCGTGATGGCTGGGTGTTGTGTGCTGTCCTTAGGTTAGTTAGGTTTAAGTAGTTCTAAGTTCTAGGGGACTGATGACCATAGATGTTAAGTCCCATAGTGCTCAGAGCCATTTGAACCATTTTTTTTTTGTTTCCAACAGTTTCTGTCTTAAAGTCAGCTTGACTGAGGTGTCAGTTTGGATGGCAATGCAAAATGGTGCGTAAACGTTCCCCATCATTACTGTGTGAACGTGTCCCTTCGCCATGTTTGATTTAGTTTCGAAATGAGAGTAGTAAATTTCAGGATTTCGAATTATATAAGAAACGTTATGCTTCATAGGAGCTTCGATATTTGAGTAATAAAATTTATGCACCTTGCACGAAACCACAAATTTGTTCTTGGCTGCCGTAAAGGTTGTGAGAGCCCTCAATAGATGGGAGCACTAAACTTCCAGTGTCGATGGTCCGTCGTCGGTACCGTTCTGGAAAGAGTGGTTCCCCACAAAATCGCTATGTGTGAACGTGCCCTGTGCGTAAGCTGGCCCATGCCTTCCCTACATCAACAGAAATACAATGGCTACTGAGAGAAAAAGGAGCGATCGTTGGCGAATTGGAAACTAAATCCGATGAAGGTTTATTCAGGTATATTGGACAGTGTCGCTAGTATGCTCATAGATGGCGTCACTCCGCTCTTCTCAGTTGTGAGCCAACAGTGACGGCGTAAAGTAGTGTCTCCCACCAAGTATGTGTATATGCCGGGAGATTCCTCCTGATTTCATGCAACCCCACGTAATGTACCTGTCATGTATTTCATTATTCATGACAGTTCTCGGCCGCACCCTGCAAGGACAATGAGGACGCTCCTGCAGCGTTTCCGATGGGAAGTGTTTGAAAATCCACCATACGGCTGAGACTCGGCTCCCTCTGATTTTCACCTCTGCTCCACTGAACCGCTGGCTATTAAGACATTCTGGCACAGACAACGAGCTGAAATCCATCGTAGGAAATTGTCGGATAGTACAGAAAGTGGGTATTGGTAATTTATTACAATGCTACGACAGATAAAGTTGTGCCGGCCAGGGTGGCCGAGCGGTTCTAGGCGCTACAGTCTGGAACCGCGCGACCGCTCCGGTCGCCGGTTCTAATTCTACCTTGGGCATGGATGTGTTTGATGTCCTTAGGTTAGTTAGGTTTAAGTAGTTCTAAGTTCTAGGGGACTGATGTCCTCAGAAGTTAAGTCCCATAGTGTTCAGAGCCAGCCTAGATAAAGTTGTTACAGTGTATGACAGATGTTTAAATCGGAGAGGCGGCGATGTGCAGAGGTAGCTCGAAAGTGTAGCTAATTGTTGCAAAGTAAAAAAGGAAAGATTTTGATTTTCACTGTGGTTTCTATTTCTCTATCGATCGTTCCTCACTTTCCGAAAAGCCCTCGTACGTATAGGCGAATATTCCGATCCTTAAATGAAAAAAAAATCTCGGTATTTTTTTGGCAATTTTACCTGGAAGGAACAGTGATTTTATACGTAATGAATGCTCGTAGTCGTCACGGACATCTCGTGTTAACTATCGCATACATAACCCAGCCATGACAGCTCTATAGGTGTCCCACAAGCGTCGGTGAAATTGTGCGATGTTATTGTCGTGTCGATCCATCACGAAGGCTCCAGTTGTCGAGAACGTTCCAAGGAAATGCTACATGCCACTCACCTTATTCCCTAATCGATACTCCGGACATTTCACGTTCTATCGCTCCGGATTATCGCTCTGAGATCTCAACTGTCGTGGTAGAATGAAATGTCTGACATCCTGATATAAAATCAATATCTGTACGCATTAAGTATCATTAACTTGTGTTGTCCGCTTTCTGACCGATTTCACGTGACAGAACTACAAAATTACACAGAAAATTGGTGTCACATCGCGCCTGAATTTTTTTCTTCGACAGAATGGTCATACATCTTTTTAGAAATGTGGCAGTGCCGTGTGTGTAGTACGAGCTTTGTAGTAAGTCACTCACGCAGAATCGAGGTGAGCTCTTCACTAACAGGGAAGACAGCGATGTCTATATCACAGCCGCAAAAACCAGGTACCGCGTTTACCCGCCGAGCACAAACTGCTGCGCATGTCATCCAACGCGTGGGACCGCATGCATTGTCGCAACTGAGCAAAAAGTCTTTTCGTCTATGTAAATGAAAAACTTTGCAAAAAAGATACAGCAGTTGGCCAAAAATGTGGGAACACCGGGAAAAATGTATGGTGATTGTAGTGTTGGCAGAAGCGCCAACACTGTGTTGCTAGAGGACGCCGAAATGCACCCGTTTAATTACACGCTGACTGGCGTGAGGTCTGGAACAGGACAATATCTTGAGAATTGCAAATAAAGTACGTAGATGATGTAATACTTAACTTTAATCCACAATTGTAGAACATCTCTCTTGATGATACATGGTTCACATAATATATATCAATTGAATACGGCGCCTTGCTAGGTCGTAGCAAATGACGTAGCTGAAGGCTATGGTAACTATCGTCTCGGCAAATGAGAGCGTAGTTGTCAGTGAACCATTGCTATGAACGTCGGCTGTACTACTGGGGCGAGTGCTAGGAAGTCTCTCTAGACCTGCCGTGTGGTGGCGCTCGGCCTGCTATCACTGACAGTGGCGACACGCGGGTCCGGCGTATACTAATGGACCGCGGCCGATTTAAAGGCTACCACCTAGCAAGTATGGTGTCTGGCGGTGACACCACAGTGATCGTAAATGAAGTCGCTGGACATTCTGCCGGTTGCTCTGTTGTATTTGAACACGTGAGGCGCCCGGGCAGCGCCCTCAGTACGCTGCCGGTGTCAGTCGTGGCCAGAACACTGTTATCTGAAGTTGTGAGTGCCTTACGTCGGAGCTGAGTGAATTCGATAGTGGGCGAATAGTTGGTGATCGTATTGCGGATGCTTCCGTAACTGTGACATCCGAAGCGTCTGGTGTTTCAGGAGGCACCGGATCTAAATGTGCAGCGAAAGCGGGAAAACATTATCCTCAGAGTCACAATGTGGTCGAAAATGACCCTTGAGTTACCGTGACAGACGGTCGTTGGGAAGGATTATGACGAAAAATAAGACCACGACCACCGCAAAGGTCACTCCAGATCCCTGTCTGCACCAAAACAAAACTATAAGGTCTCCATAAGCTGAAGAGCAAGCTCGAATCCCAAAACCAAACTTCAGTGATGCGAATGCCCGTAATAGAGAAACGTAATGTCAAACCCATAAAATCTGGACAGTGGTGCTGTGTAAAAAAGTCATTTAGTAGGACGAGTCTTGTTTCAGACGGTTTCCAACTTATGACTGAGTTTACGCCTAGCTCACACGGTCTCCAGCCTTCGATGCAGTCTGTATGCTGCCTAGTGTGAAATATAGCACGGATTCGGTGATGATTTGGGCAATCATATCGTGATGTTCCATGGATTCCATGGTTACTCTGCAAGGCCGCACGACTGCCAGGGAAATGTGATCGTTTTCTCTGATCAGGTCCTTGACGTGACACAATATTTGTTCCCCCAGTAATGGTGCTGTGTTCCAAGATCGCAAGGTACCTCTTCACATTGTGCAGAACTGGTTCAGTGGACATGAGAATGAATTGTAGCATCTCCCACTGGGCACCACAATTACTAGGTTTCAGTATTACTGAGCCTTTCTAGTCTAATCTGGAGAGAATGGTGCATGATCGCTATCCATCTCCATCATCTTGCCATAGTTTTGCAGGAGGGAAGGCGTAAAATTCAGTTAGAAACCGCCGAGGACTTGTGTTTATTGTTTCCGTGGCCGTTGTAAGCAGCTTCAAATGCAAGAGGTTTTCCTACGCAGTATTAGACATGACAATGTGTTGTGCTTTTCCTGTTTCAACAACTACTGTCCACGCCAGTACGTTAATGAAAAATTTCACGGGAAATACTGCATTCTGAAAATTGTTATTATTTGTGTTGTTTGCGTCCATTAGCACTAAAACAAGTCGTTAAATATACGTGAAGAAGATATATACAAAAATACGTAAATTCCATGTGCAAATGCCTGCCATAAAGTACAATCTCAGTTGGAAACAATAAAAAGAAGATAAATAAACGGAGGACTGAGCCAACCGACAGATTCAAACACGTCGCTGGTAGTCATCCAAAGGTTGCCTAGTCGGAAATGCTTAGTGTAAATGGTGGCTTCAGCCTGTCTACTATTGATTTCCAGATATGTGCATACGTCACAGTCTCTAAGGGCAAAGTCTTGCTAAGTAGAACTGAAACATTTGCCTGACAACTGCTTCGAACAACTAGCCCAACGATCCACGCACAAAATAAATTTTCTATACCGGCCAGTTACAAACAGACCTGATTTTCTTGACCCTGTTACGAATGAGGGAGGGATTAGCGAGCTCGATGCTGTTACAGGAACAATGATCACCAAAGGCGAAAAGGACATCAGGGAACCTAGGAGAGAATTGATGTTTGGTCATGTTGCTAAAGAGGCACTATATTTTTCTAAAGCATTTACTGTAACACCCTCTTTTACAAATACCCGTATGATTAAATGTGAGCTAAGTTATTTGTCATGTATGACTATATGCAACTGAAACTGCTACCAAAAGTATTTACATGAATTGTATGTTTCCATTATTAGAGGAATATTCATCTTACTTAACATACTTACTGAGAACATTCAGTTAAAATCTTACAAAGGAGGAAAAAATACAAAGTTTATATACGAGTATCCTAAACTATGACATATCCAGAAAAATATATCTACAAGTCATTCTCATCAGCTACCACAATCAACAGCACCAAACATTAGCTAAGACTTCTCCTCCAACTCTGCATAATGGAATCATAGCAAACAGCGCTAATCAAATTACATTTCACATGAAAAAAATCATCCCAAACTCAGGATCACATTGACAAGTTGCTGCTGAAAGCAAATACTATACAACTTTAGACAAGACTACAGTTCCTTACCGGCAGCTGGATAATGAAGAGAGAATTCTAAAATACACAGAAATCTGACAATATTACACTAATAGCAGGTAGTGCCAGTATTCAAGATGATAAAGAAACGGTTATTCTTTATCAACAGAGTAAACGATGAGCTGGCCTACCTACGTGTTATATAGTACTGAGGGTAAAGAGCAACAAGAGAATCAGAATGTCACCGCTAAAAACCAACAACCAAAGTAAATTTGCATGACTGCTGACAGCATATTAGAGTGAAACTAGTACAGTTTACAATCAAACCACAAACAAAACATCCTTCAACAAATGAGAACAACACACAGAAAAGTATGATATGTATTGTGAATAAGAGGTACTGATGTAGAGTACAAAACTCAAAATGTCGTATAGATGCATACATGGAAATCCGAATATCAAATATAAGTTTTCAAATAACTGCTGGCACTCTGGGGGGGTACAAAACTGGCCATTTAACAGTGGTCGCACTGTTGATTAAAATGTAAATGTGCCGTTAGTTTCACAACCTACAGCATCTGTTTCCCACAATGGTTTGGAAGAATGCAGACGGCAAAGCTACGAAAGAAAGAAACTTTGTTGTAATGTCCCTGCTGAAATATGTACTGTGAATCAAAAGTAAATTGCGACAGACACCTATCAATATTTAAAAAGAAAACTGCAAAACAACTTCTTGGAACGAAATTATGCCTTCTGATCTCCGATATCCACTTCATATGCATATCTCCACCGGTTGAGATTTCTAAAATGTGAATTTGGATTTTTCGTCGTAATTAGTGGCATATCTATGAAACAAAAAACCATGCGTTTACCTTCATAAATCTTGACACAAGATTTTTAAAGGTAGCAAAAGCGCAAAAGATCAGAATGAGTTATCAGATGATTGAAAGCTAAAGAATACATCCCTGTCTAACCGTGTTGCACACGCAGCGGACCTGTTCACATGTAGTACGTGTCGTCATTTCCACTTAATTAGACAGCTACAACGCTTTGTTCTCTCGATGGTTTTGCAATCTACACATGTGTTGCGTTCCAGTGCTACGTTCGTCATTAAAATCAGCAGGAATAACTTTTTACTCTTTGTGGATCTTTGTTGAACATGGTTTACAATAATGTTGTGTACCAATACGAACACTTACAGAAATGAAGGTATTGTTATGTCAGTTTTCGAAGTGCATCAGAAGTGTCTGTTAGAACTTCATCGATACAATTTCCAACCCACACAACACACAAAGGTATGTAAAATCTACCTCACGCGTTAATTTTTAACCTCACGATATACCAGAAAGCGAATGTAGTAAACTCTATATCTTCGCTCACACTTTTAGCTAAATGCAACCAGAACAAGTTATGCATGTTGTTATGAAACGATACCGACAATCTGCGACTTGTCGTGGTGCCGTAGGAGACAAATTGATGATAGGAACCAGAGCGTCGAAGTTACAGGCGCGGCGCCTGCCACAAGACACCCCTTCAGCAGCAAACGTGACTCCGTACGCTGACAGACCGTAGGCGGAGTGTCTCGCAATGTTGTTCGTTATTCTGGGATTGCGACTGATAGCCGCGATCGCCACTGGAAAAGAAATGGAGCTAGGTGCTGCGTAGACAGGCCATTCACAGTTTTTTCCCTCCTGTATACCGACAAATAATGGAGGTTTTAATGGGTTACAAGAGAAAAATAAACTACACATGGAAATCTTAGTTTGAAACCGTAATCCATAGAGGCAGGAAAGCACCTAATTCATGGGAGACACGGTTAGTCTATGGAGCAGGTAGCTCCATCTTTTCCGCTGCCGATAGTGGCAATTAGTTGGAGTCACTTAACAAATATTGCGAGGCGTTTCGCATACGGTCTGCCGTCATACAAAGCCACGTTTACTGCCGAACGGGTGGGCTAGCCTCAGGCGCTGCCATCTATAGTTTCGACGCTCTGTAGCGTCGTTGGATGACGTCTCCGGACACGGGCTCCTATCCTCAGTTTGTTCCTCACGACACCCTCTACAACCCGTAGAAGTTTGTCTGTATCATATAACACCGAGCACTGTTTTTTTTTTTTTTTGGTTGCATTTTAACTAAAAATATGAGCGAAGATTTAGAGTTTACTGCATTCGTTTTCTGATCACTTCATTTTTTAAACGAAATATTCATGTGCGTCTGTGTCCATTACCTTTGTGTTGAAACCTCCCTGACATTAATGCTTCCTTATCCAGGGTAACTAATAAGTTACGTTTTATTCTACTTGTGAGCGTGCATTGTTTGTTCTATCTCTCAATTGTGGTAACGTGAGTGCCTCTGAATTTTATAACCACGGTTTGTTGTTTAACAACAGACGTCTCTGGGTGAAACACATTAATATGCTTTTTGTTAACGGGTAGTTTTGCCTCATAATACGACTATTCACTTCAGTAACACAGCCTGATCTTCAAGCATATTTATTTAATATTGTCTTCATTGTAGATAATGTATAGTATACATATCACACAAAATGTAAATTACATTGCTCATCCTGGTACAGAATGGTGATCGCTATTATCTTCTTAACATATGTACTGGTCAAGTCTACTTTATTTATAGGAGTATATTACTTACGTTGTGACCTGCACGTCATTTTGTATGGAGCATCGATTTATTTACAATTTCTATCAAATCCATGAACCCGTGCTTATCTAAGACCCCCATTTCGACCTGTCGGTTTGTAATGATACCCTATGACTGACAATTTTAATATGTGTTCACCAAATAATACACACATTGAGCTACGGTATTGTTCTACAGCTGCAAAGTCTCATGTTTACCATGAAAATCAAGAAAAGAGTGCCAACTTTACAAACCAAACGCCATATTAAAATAAAAGCATATCCCAGACTATTAAAATTTATTGACAAATGGTATATATGCGTAACAGCCAAAATTACATATTTAACACTTAAGTTCACCTACAGTTGAGAGCACAGAACATTCATCATATAGTGATAAATATTAGGAAATACCCTTTGTGCTTGTGGTAACTATCGAAAGAACATTACAAAATAAGATGTATTGTCTCGTACAGCACAATATATCACTGTTAAAGAGATTGATTTCGCACTTCCACTATGGTATTACCTCTCAATTTGATATTCGTGCAAGGAGTTCAATATTGCTTAAATTAGGAGTTACTCATATCTATAAGTCATACTGTGTATGAAACTTGACTTCGGAATGTCTTCTTGTCTTGTGAACTTCAGTTCAGCGAATTCAACAAAATGGTTCAAATGGCTCTGAGCACTATGCGACTTAACTTCTGAGGTCATCAGTCGCCTAGAACTTAGAACTAATTAATCCTAACTAACCTAAGGACATCACACACATCCATGCCCGAGGCAGGATTCGAACCTGAGACCGTAGCGGTCGACCGGCTCCAGACTGTAGTGCCCAGAACCGCACGGCCACTTCGGCCGGCGCGAATTCAACATCTGCCAGTAAAAGGAAAGGTATGATGAAGGGAATGGGACAGATCTTACAGCGAAAGTTTGAATGCCACGATTCAGAGGAGGTGCTGTTCCCAAACAGGGGGACTGAGACAGCTTCACATAACTGAACGTAATGGTTTCTTAAACACGCAAATATCTCTTTATAAACACAGTACGAGCCTATTTTTTGCAAGTATTCAATGAATATGCCGCTGTTATGTGTTCAACTATGTGAAGAGAGAACAAGGTGTTACATCTGGACAATTTATTAAAGTTATGGTTGCAGGGCTGTCAATACAAAAATATTTCGTGGAAGACAGTCAATGTCAAAATATTTCGTGAAGGTGACCTACTATCTGTTTGTTTCCCGTGTCATGTCTTCTCGAGCTCATATATAGGAAAATTACTCTTTATTAAAACATTTCTTATATTATTTGATAGATAGAAGGAATATGCTGAAAGTATAACTCGCGACATATGATATCCTAACAGCTGTGACACATCTAAGCCTATGGTTTGATTAACAACTTACTGAATTAGCGAGCTCGATTTCAAATTAATTTTTAATGAGAAAATTGTAATTCTCCGGTGCTAGACTTAGCAGTCAGCAATCAATATCAGACTATCACAATCTCATATCTACGAGACCGATTTCTGATGTGGTAGCCAAGACAAGAATACAGAACCATTCACCATTTCGGTGTTGGTAGGCGCATAAACCTGTACCGTTGTGGTCAGTGTATCTATCTTGGTTATGATAATGGGTTCATTATGTTCTTGATAATAGCTTACCGGCATTCCCATTTTTACATTCATTATTATATCCATTCAAGAATTAACTCCTTTTGAAACTGAGATGATAATCTTGTACCAACCTCACCCGAAGTCCTATTCCTACGGCCACAGTACTTCGCTGATTCCCACTAATTCAACCTGTTCATCTCCCTTCATAACGTCCCTAGCCACCCAAACTGATTAAGGGATCTAAAATTAGATCCTACGACCCGTAGAGCGCTAGTTTCCCTAGTTTTGTTTCTTCTGCTAATTTCCCCCCACCCCCTCCCTCCCTGGATAGTCCCTACCCGGATATATCAAAAGGGGATATTTTACTCAAGAGGACGCTGTCATCATTAAGCTATACGGTACGGCTGAGTCTCCTCGTGAAAGTCAAGGGTTGTGGTTTGTCTTTGCTTTTAGCCATTCGGTGCACCAACATACTTGTAGACTGGCCATGTTGACTCATGTTACGAGACCAGACTAGTCAATCATATACACTATTGCTCCTTAAGTACTGCTGTCTCCCTTTGGAAATCACAAGTTTGTCTGGCGTCTCTACAAAATAATATAGCTGCACCTACGGTGTGACTTTCTGTATCACAGAAACAGGTACGGTTTTCTGTATGGTAGGGGCACGCAAGCCATCCCACCTCAGCAAGGTCCATTATTCATGGCGTGATTGCTAGTAAAATCATGAACAAAGTTCCTGCAACCCGTACGGCCCTCACCGAGCACGCTCGATGTGCAGGCAGATTTACTGTTCATTTTTGTTTATGTACCAGTTTTGTTGGTCGTTGCCAGTTTGTCTGTTACATCGTGCTCGTATTTTTATCACGTCTTATAATAAGACTTTCCGTAATTCTCCATGCCGTTCCTTGTCATGTAACAGGGAGCAGGCCACTGTCTCAGAACCGACCGCCCCACTAGGTGCGTGTTGCTGCTACGGCTTCACAGCTGCACTGGCGTGGGCATGCGTGACTGTCGTATAAAAGTTTCGCGCAACTTACAGTATGCATATTTCACGGCGGTCTTTCTAAAGCCGCGGATAACTAGCCACTGCAAAACTTTGGATGATGAGCACGTACTCTGAGAGTTGGAACTTAATGCAAGGAGGCCACCGTTAGCTCTTCATACAGTTACAGGCATGTAGATGGAGTAAAACGCCAAAATATTGCGAGACATGCATGATGTTGAAAATTTGTTTGACTGTGTGAGAAGACTAGACAAATATCAAATTATGTCTCAATGGAACAATAACAGAAAGAATTTGGAAGCGTAAGAAACTGCACAGATACAGTGAAGAACCAAAAAAACTGGTACACCTGCCTAATATCGTGAAGGGTCCCAACGAGCACATAGAAGTGCCGAAACACGACGTGGCATGGACAATACTAATATCTGAAGTACTGATGAAGGAAACTGACACCATGATTACACCAGGGCTGTCCACAAATCCGTAAGAGTACGAGGGAGTGGAGATCTCTTCTGAACAGCACTTGCAAGGCATCACAGATATGCTGAATAACGTACATATCTGGGGAGTTCGGTGGCCATAGGAAGTATTTTAACTCAGAAGAGTGTTCCTAAAGCCCCTCTATAGCAATTCTGGAGGTGTGGGGTGTCCCATTTTCCTGCTGGAATTGCCAAAGTCCGTCGGAATGCACAATGAACATGAGTGGAAGCAGGTGATCACACAGGATGTTTACGTACGTGTCGCCTGTCAGAGTCATATCTAGACTTATTAGGGGTCTCATATCATTCCAACTGCACGCTCCCACACCACTACAGAGCCTCCACCACTTAAACAGTCCCTTGCTGACATGCAAGGTTAATGCGTTCATGAGGTTGTCTCCATACGAGTACAAGTTCATCCGCTCGATACAATTTGAAGCAAGACTTGTCCAGCCATCAACAGTCCAACGTCGGTGTTAACAGCCACAGGCGAGGCGCAAAGCTTTGTGTCCTGGAGTCATCAAGGGTACACGAGTAGGATCTCGACTCGGAAAGCCCATATCGATGATGATTCGTTGAATGGTTCGCACGCTGACACTTGATGGCCCAGCATTGACATCTGCAGAAATTTGCGGAAGCGTTGCACTTCTGTCAAGTTGAACGATTCTGTTCAGTTGTCGTTAGTTCCGTTCTTGCAGGATATTTTTCCGGCCGCAGCGATGTCGGAGCTTTGATGTTTTACCGTATTACTGATACTCACGGCACATTCGTGGAATGGTCGCACAGGAAAGTCCTCACTTCGTTGCTACCTGGGAAGTGCTGTGTCCCATCGCTCGTGAGCCGACTATAATACCAGGTTCAAACTCACTTAAATCTTGATACCTGTCATTGCAGCAGCAGTAACCGATCTAACAAATGCGCCACACACTTGTTGTCTTATGCAGGCGTTGCGACAGCAGCGCCGTTTCCTGCCTGTGTACACATCTCTGTATTTGAATAAGCATGCCTATACCAGTTTCCTTAGCTGTTCAGTGTAATTCATCTTTACCATATTTAATCAGAGGATTTGGAGATAGGCTATGGGCATTCCAAAACCGCACGGGGAATGATTCGTTTCTATTTTGATCAAGTAATCAATCAGAAGCATATCCGGCTTACAGTCCGTTACGTGTGGTCTGAAAATGCATGGACGGAAGCGAAACCTCTTCCAACATTGACACACACTCCTGTATGAAGTGTGCAGTCGACAAGTCAGAGTGTGGGAGCCTATAGGAGATTTCAGATTATGCAGCCTCTGTTAAAACAGATTGATTATTCCAAACCGTTTAGGGGACTGGTAACTGCCAAACGACATAATTCTGGTTGTACAAGCGCGCATCTCATTCTCTGCAGTGGTGAACTCTAGAAATATCTGCTCGAAAACTGCCTTCCTTGCAGAAAGAAGTCAACACATTGCTCTTAAAGGAAGAAAATCGTAAAATGAAAACGTAATTTCAGGGGTATGCCAACGACGTATGACAGGACTGTTACTGATTTCAGAATATGTAAATGTGGATAAGGTGCAAAGCCCCATGAGGCTGTCGGCAGATGATCTAGTTGTCTGTAAAAAGATGGCAACGTCAGAAGACTGTAGCTAATTCAAGGATGATCTGGGAAGGTTTCATGATTTTTGCAAAGCATTGGCAGTCGTGTAAACGCTCCGGGTTGTCGGAAACAGTACGAAAAGCTTGCTAGGGTGTTGCAGGGGAGGGAGCCTACGCTGAGAAACAACTGTCACGAAGAACTTCTATACGCTGTACCGCTTCCGAATTACTTGGCATTGAAGTTAAGTAACCAGGTCTCAGCGCGTAAATTCAAGCATCCTGCCAGAGACTAGTTCCTCATTTGGTTTCCTCAGACCGAACAAACGTAGTTTTTCCTCTCGTAGCTTAAATTTATCACTTCCGAAAATAGGCATATTTTAGCTAATAATGAGCATTTGAACAAGTGTTAACTCACAGACACAAAGATGTCTATGGTTGAACCGGTTCTGAGCACTATGGGACTTAACATCTGAGGTCATAAGTCCCCTAGAACTTAGAACTACTTAAACCTAACTAACCTAAGAACATCACACACATCCATGCCCGCGGCAGGATTCGAACCTGCGACTGTAGCGGTCACGCGGTTCCAGACTGAAGCGCCTAGAACCGCACGGCCACACCGGCCGGCCCCAAAGATGTCTATGGATTACCGCATTTTAGGGCGTTCAAGTGCTTAAATTTGAGCACATAATGACCTGACTGGCTCACTTCTATGCTAACTAACTGGGAAACGGGGCAACATATCGATTACTTTTCTGAACAATAGTTTCTCAGTTCACCCTCCCCTGTAACACCCTTACCAGCTTCTCGGACTGTGCTCACCAACCTGTACGTATACCGTACTGCTCTTGAGAAAGTGAAAAATATCCACTATTGTACGATTGCACTATTGTCGACAGTTCACTAGAAATAGCAACTAACGTAAAATGTCTAGCACTAAGAACCTAAAGCGAGCTACAGTGGAATGACCGGACAAAACAACGTGTAGGAAAGTTCATCTGTTTCGGGGTCTTACCAGGTTGGATTAATAGAAAAGATAGAAAACATACAGCGAAGACGAAAGGTTGGTGACGTCGGCACGAGAGCATTAAGGAGTTGCGCTGCCAACTGCTACAAAAGAGTAATTGTACATCTCGGAGATGTTTACTATTAAAATTCTGAGAGATTACATTCCTGGAAGAGTGAAGCAAGGTCTTGCGAAATGATCACGACGAGAAACGTCAAAGACATTATATAACATACGGAGGTTTACGTACAGTTGCTCTTCCCCACACGTGGAGCCCCGAATGGTGCAGGGAACAGGGAAAAGAAACCGTGGTTGCAGAAGTACCCTCCACCATCCTGTCAGGTGGGCTGCTCTGTAGGGTGTAGCTATCTTCCTTCATCGGCAGTCCGGGTCTCTCAGCAACTCGGAGTGACAGGTGAGGTTAATTAGTCCCCAATATGTTCAGGGTATCTGGTCAACCGAACGAGAATCGAGAAAGTGAACACGCCACAAGCGTCGTCTCAGGGTCACTTGCTGCGGACATTTCGTGAAAAATCACGCAGCATATTGGGTTATCCGAGCTTCATCTTAGGAGATGAGGGATCCTGCTTGTACGTACGCTTGGCGACAGTCGCTCATTATGGAACTCGAGTAGGGAGATGCTCAGCTGATGCTTCGGCCCCAGACAGAGGACTGGATTGAGGAGCATAGATGCACAGGCAGAGACAAGCTAAAAACCATTTCGCAGAGGCCACGTGGTGACTTTATTTACTCTCCGATATGTTCAGTCACTGCTATTGCATTCCGTGTTCCTTACCACGCCATCTTTACCATCTGCGAAAATATGAAGCCATTTGTCGCATGAAATGGTGTTAATGTAGGACGAAATATTAAAAAAAGCACATCTGATGTTTCCTTAGTGCTAGAGACCGGATGCCGAATTATCGGGATACCAATTTATGGTATGTCGACACAGAGAAAGCCTTCGATGACGGAAGAATGAATAAGATATTCACAATGTTTGGCAGTCTGGGGCAAAAATATAGGGGAATATAAATAAAGTAGAACATCTACGGAGAGCAGTTAGGAATGATGAAAGTGGAGGATCAAGACAGACAAAATCCTGTTTAGAAGGGTATCAGGGAAGGTTGTCGCTCACCACGGCATTTTTCAACTAGTAAGAAGAATTAATGACGGTAGTGAATGAAAACTCTGACAAAAGGGTAGAAGTGTTAAATCCAGCCTGGTGTCAATTACGGGGTGTCTAGGAAACCTAATTTCTCGGACCGATAGACAACATTCAAACAAATCGTATTAATGAGTTTTATTAAAATATGAAAATAATACAATACCTAACTTTGTGTTACACATATGTGTTGTCAGCAAAGGGCGACAGACAAAATGAGAAATCTGTTCAGTATAACAATTCCTAAGTACATGTTATACAGACGGTACCCAGCAACTGGCCAGAGTTGACGATTCTGTTCAAAGTGCTAGTCTTATGTCGTCTTCGTTCAGGGGCCGCTGCTGTCGCGTTGTCGTCCTGCAGAGGGGTCGGCCAGCGTACAACTGGCTGACGTCTTCTCACAGCCCTCTCTGCTGTAGCGTTCCCGAATGGCGTGCCGGCGCTTGGCTTTACGCCCTAACAAGAAGTGGAAAGGGGCGGATAACAACGCTATTTAAAGCTCGTCGATTACTTGACCTTTTGGCCACAAGTAAGAAAGACGTATCAAAACTGTTCTGAGGTGTGGATAGGATACTTACCGCCGAGTATGGCTTAAGGATAAACGAAACAGGTGAAGAGTAGAAACAAATGTAAAAAAAGACTAATATCAAAACTGGAAAAGACAAGAAAGTACTTAGGAATTCTCTTACCTAGGAAGCAAGATTACACGGTATGACCGAAGGAAAACAATACAAGAAGTAGGTGAAGTAAGCTTTTTTTTTTACAAAATAACTGTTCTTTTATCAGATAAAGATATGTAGATGAGGAAACGTTGCTGAGAATATATGTCTCGGAGACAATATTGTACCAAAGTGAAACATGGAGCACTGTAAATCCGGAGAAGCTGGAACTGAAAACATTGCTGAACGTAAAATATTAAGGGGACAGGCAATGTATGAGATGATGGACAACGAAAAAGAGTAGATGGGCAACGTAATCTGTGGCAGACTGTGAGCAGATGAAGGAAAGATTAGTGGGAGATCCGCTTCCACATCCAGGAAAGGGCAGTGTGAAATACACACGAATAGAGTACAGATAATGCTGGTTGCACTAGGTGCCTCGAAACGAACTTGGAGGAAGACGGAGGACAGCATCAAACCAGATGGAGGAATGGTGCCACGAAATGAAGGAAGGCGGCGCGTGTGCCGGACAGGGCACAGTATGGGCCGTGCTGAGCCGTGCGGCGGCCGCCTTGTTTGACACGCCGGGGTCGGCCATTGTGGAGGCGCCCTGCGGACTCTCCCCACACAGAAAATTATTCATCCGCCTCCCTGGCAGCGGCCGCACGAACAAGATTTTGGAACGTCGTAGTTCGACACGCGAATTGTCGAAGGAGAACCTGATTATCGCGTAATCGGCTGCGTCGAGGCAGAGGATCGCTTTGTAGAATGTTCCCTTCAAAATGTACGCCCTTTCAGTTTGCAGAACAATTTCAGTCGATCATTTGCCTGGAGACAACTACCAACCGTTACAACGTTCGATTTTTGTGCTTAGTGAGCGCATCATCACTGAACCGTTGCTCAGATTACTTCAGTTAACTCCTGCGTTCATAATTTCAGACTTACAGATGGTTGAATTTACGGCTATAGCAGTATTAGCAATCTCTATCTAGGAGATATTGTAAGTAGGCTGTTTAGGATTTTATGTTGGTAACGCCACGTAGCGCTCTGAACGAAAATCACTGACTCTGCTGTCTGCAGTGTGTGGCTGGTTGGCATTGTTGAAATATTCGCTATTGTAGTGGTGGGCAGTTGCACGTGAACAGCGCGTAGCGATGCGCAGTTGGAGGTGAGTCGCCAGCAGTGGTGGATGTGGGCAGAGAGATGGCAGAGTTTTAAGAGCGGACGACCTGGACGTGTGTCCGCCAGAAAGAGTAAATTTGTAATACTGGATATCATGAACTGATATATATATATATATATATATATATATATATATATATATATATATGTTATGACTTTTGAAAACTATTAAGGTAAATACATTATTTGTTCTCTATCAAAATCTTTCATTTGCTAACTATGCCTACCAGTAGTTAGTGCCTTCAGTAGTTAGAATCTTTTATTTAGCTGGCAGTAGTGGCGCTCGCTGTATTGCAGTAGTTCGAGTAACGAAAGTTTTTGTGAGGTAAGTGATTCATGAAAGGTATAGGTTATTGTTAGTCAGGGCCATTCTTTTGTAGGGATTGTTGAAAGTCAGATTGCGTTGCGCTAAAAATATTGTGTGTCAGTTTAGTGTTCATCAGAATGAGTAAGGAGAATAATGTATGAGTACGTTCAGTTTTGCTCAGCTGTTTGAAAATCAAATAACGTAGAGGTTTATCAGCACAGCAATTCATTAATTTTTCTAAGGTGACGTTTCATAATACACTCCTGGAAACTGAAATAAGAACACCGTGAATTCATTGTCCCAGGAAGGGGAAACTTTATTGACACATTCCTGGGGTCAGATACATCACATGATCACACTGACAGAACCACAGGCACATAGACACAGGCAACAGAGCATGCACAATGTCGGCACTAGTACAGTGTATATCCACCTTTCGCAGCAATGAAGGCTGCTATTCTCCCATGGAGACGATCGTAGAGATGCTGGATGTAGTCCTGTGGAACGGCTTGCCATGCCATTTCCACCTGGCGCCTCAGTTGGACCAGCGTTCGTGCTGGAAGTGCAGACCGCGTGAGACGACGCTTCATCCAGTCCCAAACATGCTCAATGGGGGACAGATCCGGAGATCTTGCTGGCCAGGGTAGTTGACTTACACCTTCTAGAGCACGTTGGGTGGCACGGGATACATGCGGACGTGCATTGTCCTGTTGGAACAGCAAGGTCCCTTGCCGGTCTAGGAATGGTAGAACGATGGGTTCGATGACGGTTTGGATGTACCGTGCACTATTCAGTGTCCCCTCGACGATCACCAGTGGTGTACGGCCAGTGTAGGAGATCGCTCCCCACACCATGATGTCGGGTGTTGGCCCTGTGTGCCTCGGTCGTATGCAGTCCTGATTGTGGCGCTCACCTGCACGGCGCCAAACACGCATACGACCATCATTGGCATCAAGGCAGAAGCGACTCTCATCGCTGAAGACGACACGTCTCCATTCGTCCCTCCATTCACGCCTGTCGCGACACCACCGGAGGCGGGCTGCACGATGTTGGGGCGTGAGCGGAAGACGGCCTAACGGTGTGCGGGACCGTAGCCCAGCTTCATGGAGACGGTTGCGAATGGTCCTCGCCGATACCCCAGGAGCAACAGTGTCCCTAATTTGCTGGGAAGTGGCGGTGCGGTCCCCTACGGCACTGCGTAGGATCCTACGGTCTTGGCGTGCATCCGTGCGTCGCTGCGGTCCGGTCCCAGGTCGACGGGCACGTGCACCTTCCGCCGACCACTGGCGACAACATCGATGTACTGTGGAGACCTCACGCCCCACGTGTTGAGCAATTCGGCGGTACGTCCACCCGGCCTCCCGCATGCCCACTATACGCCCTCGCTCAAAGTCCGTCAACTGCACATACGGTTCACGTCCACGCTGTCGCGGCATGCTACCAGTATTAAAGACTGCGATGGAGCTCCGTATGCCACGGCCAACTGGCTGACACTGACGGCGGCGGTGCACAAATGCTGCGCAGCTAGCGCCATTCGACGGCCAACACCGCGGTTCCTGGTGTGTCCGCTGTGCCGTGCGTGTGATCATTGCTTGTACAGCCCTCTCGCAGTGTCCGGAGCAAGTATGGTGGGTCTGACACACCGGTGTCAATGTGTTCTTTTTTCCATTTGCAGGAGTGTATATTGAGAAACCACGTTGTTCAAAGCAGATAAATTTTGGTATTTAGTTTTACGAAAATACCAGTAAATTTTTGAAATTTTTGGTTTTGAGTAACTTCAGCAATCACAAAAGAATTATTTGGACGTCGTACAAGGCGTGTGAGAAAAGTAACGAGACGGACTTTTTATCTACCAAACTTTTATCATTCGAACATCGTACAGGTTGTGTAAGTGAAGTAACGAGACTGACCTTCCATTTTTTTTGTCAAACAACAACAATGTCCCCTTCAAAATAGTACCATTTGTCAACTGTACACCGGCCGAGTAGTTGCTCCCCGTCTTGGTAGCAGTGCCGAAAGGCTTCAACAGGTAGGGCATTTAACATATCGATCACACCCTTCTGAATGATCACCAGAGTCCCAAAATGACGTCCTTAAAACTTTTTCAATTTCTGGAAAGAAAAAATTCAAAAGCACTCAGATCGGGTGAACAGACGGGCTGTTGAACAACAGGAATGCCTTCTGAGGTCAAAAAATTCTGTGATGGAAGTGGATTAGTTGTGACGTCTTTCGCTACCATTTTGGCACAAACCGTTCCCATGTGTAAACCTTCGGCCAGAATTTGACGTAAGATGGAAGTCTTTAAGTTGAACAGGTCACTCGTCATCCTTGTCCTTAAACGTTGGTCTGATCTCAGCAAGAGAACACACACGTTCGACGTTTTTGTCAGTTTTTGTAGTTCAAGGTATTCCTGAGTGAGGTTCATCTTCAATGTACTCGTACTTTCAAAAATGTTCAAATGTGTGTGAAATCTTATGGGAATTAACTGCTAAGGTCATCAGTCCCTAAGCTTACACACTACTTAACCTAAATTATCCTAAGGACAAACAAACACACCCATGCCCGAGGGAGGATTCGAACCTCCGCCGGGACCAGCCGTACAGTTCAATGTACTTTCGGCCTTCCAAAAATTAACTTGTGCTGTCGATAAGTAATCTTCCTCATAGGCCATTTTCAATTCTTCAAAGGTCACAGTCGCGGATTCCCCACGTATAACACAAAACGTGATGGCGTAACGTTATTCTAAATTCCGCTGTTCCATTTTCGTAACACACAATACAAACACAACTTCAGTAATGGCGCTCTCGGAAACCACAAGATGGCAGCACACAGCTGAAATTCGGACTGAGCATCTGAAGGGATGAACTCACCGGTCTACAACATGGCGCTGCCAGGTTGCTGGCAGTGTTGTAAGTCTCGTTACTTTTCTCTCACACCTCGTACAACTGACAACTTGTTACAATTTACATCGATCGAACACTGGCTCCAAACTAACCTAACCTCATTCGATGTAGCAATAAACCTCTGCATCTGCAGTACAGTCTTAAATAACCGACATATAACATCAAATGAAGTGCTCTCACGAATCATATGAACATATTGTGTGGACAGTGATATTTCTGTATCGTAAATAAAATTACCTTTCAAGAATTTTCTTTTATAAGTAACCTGCATTACACTAACTGCTAAAGCTTAAAAGCTGCATTTAATTTACATAAAGCAATCTTCAATAAATAATTTTTATTAAAATAATTCTTATTAAAATACCTCTTATTAAAAGTAAATTTATAAAATACTTGGGCGTTTTATTTCTTTGAGAAAAGCTTTATAGCCAAGTACCTTGATCTTGACAATGGCCAAGTGTACAAACTGCCGCAGCATCATCTGGAATGGCAATCCGTATGAGGGACGTCACCGTTGTTTTCATCGAGGCACAACAGTACGACCCACATCTGCATTATGCAGAAATATAATGTTAGCTCTAGACCAGAAAACTGAATTACAGTCAAGTGTTCCAGATCAGTGAAAAGATCCAGCAAATGTTACTAATCTGATTGTTTCCGTCTAGCAGTCTCTAGCAGCTGTGCAGTGGTTTGGGCACAGATAAAAAAAATCAGATAACCGAAGAAATTCATATGAAGTCTGACAGAGCATCGCGTAAATTGAAAATGTAGAAAAAAAAAGTTTACTGCTTGGTAGCAGTCACGATACTGGAATGTCAGAACAGGTACAGAAGTCTTTGGGGAGTGGTTACAACGAAACTAGTGTGTTTAATGCAAACCGAGGGGTATTTGGCGAACGATCTTGGGAAAAATCACTATGTAATAATAAAGTATAATGTAGCTAACAGTACCGACGGTAACCATAATTATACAATATATATTGATGATGATGATGATGTTGGATTTGTGGGGCGCTCAACTACGCGGTCATCAGCGCCAACAATATACACTGAAAAAAAGAAATGGTTCAAATGGCAATATATATTGAGAACAGCATGATACACATTGCTGAGAATGTTTCTGTCGTTAGAGAGAAAAACGTGCCACTCTTTGAACTGTCTGATAAGCCTCGGATGAAGAGTTCTGCGGGGCTTATAAATTCAGAGCTTGGCAAATCGCTCAGGGGAGACGGATGTTCTCACAGTGGTGCCGCTCATGCATTACTTACCTCTACTTCACTCACGTCGTACGCTGCATGAATGACAGCTAATTGCCGTTATATGCTACCTGAACAGATAAAAATGCGTCCAGTCCGACCATTATATCGCAGCGATTTTCAATGCGTTTTCTACGCATTTTGGGGGGTAAATTCATCCCAAAGACAGGGCTGCAGGACAAATGTACTAACAGTTGAAACAGCTATCAGGAAGCTATAATACAGGTTTGGCGAAGCCAAGGATATTGAAAGAAATATATTTTGTGTCCCCTATCAAAACATAAATGGAAAGGTAGATCGAATTTCAGCAGACTTGTGCATATCGGAATATCATGGAAAACACTACAATTATGACATATTAATCTTTACTGCGCTGTCATAAACGGAATACATGCTTCTGTACAAAATACTCTAAACTAAGATACAAATTTCGCAGGGAAATTGCAACATGGTATTTAGCTGTAAGCTCTGCAGGCAACTGTGCTGGTGCAGGCGCGAAGCTGAGGTTGATGTCGGCCGATTTGGTTCCGGCCTCCTCCTGGCCCAAAAGCGTCTCAAGGGTCCAGAAACAACTGTTCTGTGGCAAATTTATCGCTGCCAAGGCTGTGGGCTGCAGCACACTTAAGGCTCATCCCCTAGAGTAGCGGCTCAACCTCCACCACGGGGATGGAATTGTCGTAAGTTCTTTTCCTGCCGCAGGTATCAGGATTCGTCAGTATCGGACTTTCATTGCCCCAATCACACCACTTATGGTCCTGACTGCTTCAAAATGCACCAATGTGCAGACTGTCCTGATTGCTGGGCGCACCGCACTCGATGTGGAAAGGATGGGCATCTCCGAAGTATTTGCTGTCCATCATCTGAAGAGTCGATTCCCTCTCCACAAGCATCAAGAGAAGGTGCATGAATTCAGTACCACTATTAGCCATGGCCATCCCCACCCTACCGTGTTGTTTATTGATATCTGACTGCACACCAGGACGTCCGGTTCCAGCATGGTAGCGACAGTTTACCTGCTGAAGCTCCTAACATGTTCTTGCCTGGGTTACCCATCGTTGGCCCCATCTTCCCACAAGTTGGTCTGGTATCATGACTGCACAATTACCCTCATAGGTCAGCTCACAACTACAGCAGCTTACGTTGTTTGGTGTCAGTAGTCAATTGGCTGGCATTATTTTCGGTCTGACTGCCTTCTCGCCGTTTGCGTTCTCCATCACGGAGGAAGTTCTTTCCAAGAACCTGATGACCTCTGTGCCTCTTTCATATCTCTCTTTGTACATGGCCTGGTATGGGTTACCATGGTGCTACAGATGGTGGTTAAGCTCAAACTCAATCCCCTTCACGATGCTGGTGTATGTGAACCTGTCAAAACTAATGCTTGACAACACTCCTGGCATCGATTAACAAATCGAATGGCTCCTTCTGGTCCATGGATATTTTGGGTCAACAGTCAATGCCCAGATACATCCAGAAGCCCAACCAATAACCCGTCTGGAAGACCTCCACACAAAGCTAGTCAGCAGAGAATATTTTTCTAAGATAAACCTTATTAACTTTTTTACAAACACCACTGGATAGGGAATCACAACGCATTATGGACATCAATACACCCTTTGCTTGTAAAAATACCAATGTTTGCTGTTTGACATCTCTTATCTTCCTGGAAATCTTCTAGAGATACCAGGAACAGTTAACCATGTCCATTCCTGCATGACTTAATAGTTAGGGACACTATGCACAACCTCTACACACTCTTTACTATGTTGTGTGATGCAGGGGTGAAGTTCCACCTACACAAGGGCCGGTTTTCTTCAGGAGCATGTGGAATATCCTGGCCAATTGCTCAAGAAAGACTGCATTCAGTCCACTAACCGCAACGTTGACGGGTCCGCCAGTGGCTTCTGGCTGTTTCCGATTCCAGTTACTATACGTTATGTATCTAGGACTATGCGTCCATAGTGGGCACGTACAAATATTTCTAGGAAAATCATGTCGCAGACTGATTCCTTCAAATAAACCTAAGGAAATATGGTTCTTATATTTAGGAAAGTTATAACTCACGAAAGGCATTTTCAACCGTTTCTATTGTTTATCAACCTGCGACCCATAACGCTAGGACTGATACAGAAGATGTAATGAAGATAGTCACGTTTCTTCATGGACTTGTGCAATGAGCGCTACTGTGTTTCGGAAGGGGTTCGAGACGGTACACTGCAAGAAGAGACAGCCAACATATTAATATCCCCAACAAACAGCTCGAGGAATGAGCACGGGTGCAAGGAATAATCACAGGATTTGGATCTCAGACGAAGACTTACCACCAGCGCTTCTACCCGCACAATCTTCAAGAAAGGAAGAAGCCACCGAAACATCCTTTGGAACACACATGTGAGTGAAAATACGGATTTACATGTATATGTTCATTGCAAACCAAGTTACTAGTGAAGATAAAATTTTTACGATGTTGCTCTTTGATTTCTTCTTGCACAAAGGACGTTTCTTCTCCCTGTGCTGCGACTTTCTTGAGGGTCTTCTGGTGTTTCTGATTAGCTACCTCAAAGACCATTGTTACGTTTACTCACAATACGCTAGGATAGAGAGTGCACAGAAAGCCTACAAACAGAAATAGGTGTGTAAATGCCATCCAGCTGAGAAGCAACCAGTGCTAAACACTCTGGCTTCTGCTACCGTGTCAGACAATAACAGCTTGAAATCGGAGCTGAATATCTTAAATAACGCATGAAAGCCAAGGGCTATAATGCTTTGCCCATTAATAGAAATTTCAAACGAAATAGAATTAATTATGATAGTAAGAAAGAGGAACCGGCTTCTCACTCTGTTACGTTATTCTTTGTTACTGGTGTTATTGACCGCATAAGCTGACTTGTTCGAAAATAGAAAGTGTTTAGAGCCAGAACAAAATCAAAGACTTTTTTCGACTTCAAACTGACGCACCTGACTGCCTCCACATTGCGAGTGTCCACGAAGTGACGCGTGGCGCGGGTAATTTGTATATAAGCGAAACCGAGACGACAGAAAGCATATTAAACAGCACAAATGCCATACTTAGGTCGTCAAGCAAATTGCGTCCAACATATTGATTCTACATGGAATGTGTGCTAGCCAAGGAGAGCAACGTGTATAGAAGGAAAGTCCAAGAAGCAGTCGAAATTTCCAGAAACTAATGTAATTACAGTGGAAAAGGTTTCCAGCTCCGTGGCTTCCCGCCATCAATGAGGTAAAAACGCAGCCGCAGACGACGAAGAATACAAACAATGACGAGGAGGACCTGTGCTGCAGCACAATAAGCCATACACAGTACTGGACAGATTTCCTGAAAACTCGTTGGACGTGTCACTTACAGTCTGGAAAGAATCGCTGAGGAGGTAGGAACAACTTACCCATGAAAGCGATTTGGGGGTGGGGGTGAAAAGTCGGTGTAGCCCACGACGCGGAATACTCGTAATTTATTCACCCATTACTTGAGAATGAAAGCACCTTGGATAACGTGCAACAAACTTTACGAATAATTTCAAACCTATACTAAACTTTTTCGCGTTGATGACTACCACAAAATGAGGAAGGCAAAAGAAGTTTGTCACTACATTTCATCTGTTCATGCAGTAAAACTGCCGCATGAAGCATAACAGTTTGAATTAATACTCGTTTACTACTAACTGTATTCTCGTCACATTTCGGAGATAGTATTCAGCTACAGCATTGACTGTACAAGCAAAATTATATCGTCGTGCGACACATAGTTCAAGAAATACCGCGTCACAAACAATGAGCTGCTTGAAAAAGAAAATAAAGGGAGATATTTGCTGGAGATACAGATGAATATGTGTACAAACAGTGTGAAATATGTAATTATATGTGAATCTTCATGTTTTCGCGGCGCAAAGACTGCTCCATTAAGTTTCGGGAATGCAGCCGCATAAATTCTGCTTCTTCTTCTAATATTTCGGCTGTATATCTTTCAGCCATCTTCAGAGAGAGCCGTACGACTGACGCTCCAGCGCTCGCTCCATCCTTTTAAATTTGCGGACCGCGCCACTGCGCATGCGGCCACAGATGAACAAGGCGCCAGTGATGTTGATCGGCGGCAAAGACGTAACATATGCATGAGTTACGTCTGTGGCTGCGCATTCAATCCATGCTGGGAGATCGATGTATTACTGGGAGCTGAACTGTAGCGACGTCTTTGTAAGTTCAATATTGAAAGTGCCGGATTCCATGATGTATCTAACGTGAAACCGCTGTCTCTATTAATTAAATTCTTCGCCAAGCGGATTTCAATGGCCTCTTTTACTACGGAGTCCCAGAAAGATGAAACAGAAGTCAGAATTTCGACATTTTCATATACCATAGAGTGACCAGAATCAATACAATGCTCTGCCACAGCCGATTTACTGGGTTGTAAGAGCCGAGTGTACCTGCGATGTTCCGTACACCTCTCTTGGACTGTACGATTCGCTTGTCCGATATATGAAAGGCCACATTCACATGGTATCTTGTAAACTCCAGGCTTGCGGAGTAGTAAGTCATCTTTAACGGAACCCAGGAGTGCAGCCGTCTTCGCCGGTGGACGAAAAATCACATTTACTTTATGTTTAGTGAGGATCCGTCCTATTTTGGATGAAAGGCTTCCCACATACGGCAGGACAGCCATGGATTTAAATGTTTCCTCGTCATCTTCGGCATTCCTTACGGACACCTTAGGTTTTATTTGTAGTGCCTTGCGTATCTGTTGTGGAGAATACCCGTTGTCCTCAAAAACTCTCTTCAGATGTAAAAGTTCGTCTTTTAAACTACTTTCATCAGATATGATGTGTTCTCGGTGTACCAAAGTTCTTAGAACACTACTCGTCTGCGAAGGATGGTGACAGCTATTTGCATGTAAATATAAGTCCGTATGGGTCGGTTTCCGATATATTGCATGACCCAGAGTGCCATCTTCTTTGCGCCGAACCAAGACATCCAAAAATGGAAGACGTCCCTCCTTTTCCACTTCCATTGTAAACTGAATTTGTCCATGGATGGAATTCAGATGGTTTAAGAAGTCCTGCAATTTGTCCTCGCCATGGGGCCACACTACAAACGTGTCATCAACGTACCTCCAAAAAACTGTAGGCTTCAAACTAGCAGACTCCAGGGCCTTCTCCTCGAAATCCTCCATAAATAAATTGGCCACCAAGGGTGACAAAGGACAACCCATGGCAACACCGTCAGTCTGTTCAAAAAAGTCGTTATTAAATAAAAAGTATGTGGAGGTCATCACATGGTGAAACGAAGCTAAAATCTCCTTATCAAAACTTTTTCCAATAAGATCTAAAGATTCAGAGAGAGGTACCTTAGTAAATAGCGACACTACATCAAAGCTGACTAAAAGATCAGAGGTGTTCAGTTTCAAAGATTTTAATTTGCCAATGAAATCTGCAGAGTTCCTTATATGATGATCACATTTTCCCACAAGCGGCCTCAATAGTGGCGCCAGGTGCTTGAAACAATCATAGTTGGGAGAACCAATATTGCTCACGATAGGACGTAGAGGAACGTCTTTCTTATGGATCTTTGGGAGTCCATAAAGCCTTGGAGGCACTGCACCACTTGGTTTCAGTCTTCGTATGACTTCCGAAACGGTGGTTCTCCCTGCTGATAAAGGTAATGCCACTGTTTTAATGTCACGTGACGACTACCATGATAAGATATACAGCTTACTGAATGATAGTATGTACCGGAAGATCAGTAAGTACCCCACCAATAAGGTGGTAAGGAAGACGGCGTCGCTTTTGAGTGCCTCCCCATTTCCACCGGAAGTCATACGAAGACTGAAACCAAGTGGTGCAGTGCCTCCAAGGCTTTATGGACTCCCAAAGATCCATAAGAAAGACGTTCCTCTACGTCCTATCGTGAGCAATATTGGTTCTCCCAACTATGATTGTGCCAAGCACCTGGCGCCACTATTGAGGCCGCTTGTGGGAAAATGTGATCATCATATAAGGAACTCTGCAGATTTCATTGGCAAATTAAAATCTTTGAAACTGAACACCTCTGATCTTTTAGTCAGCTTTGATGTAGTGTCGCTATTTACTAAGGTACCTCTCTCAGAATCTTTAGATCTTATTGGAAAAAGTTTTGATAAGGAGATTTTAGCTTCGTTTCACCATGTGATGACCTCCACATACTTTTTATTTAATAACGACTTTTTTGAACAGACTGACGGTGTTGCCATGGGTAGTCCTTTGTCACCCTTGGTGGCCAATTTATTTATGGAGGATTTCGAGGAGAAGGCCCTGGAGTCTGCTAGTTTGAAGCCTACAGTTTTTTGGAGGTACGTTGACGACACCTTTGTAGTTTGGCCCCATGGCGAGGACAAATTGCAGGACTTCTTAAACCATCTGAATTCCATCCATGGACAAATTCAGTTTACAATGGAAGTGGAAAAGGAGGGACGTCTTCCATTTTTGGATGTCTTGGTTCGGCGCAAAGAAGATGGCACTCTGGGTCATGCAATATATCGGAAACCGACCCATACGGACTTATATTTACATGCAAATAGCTGTCACCATCCTTCGCAGACGAGTAGTGTTCTAAGAACTTTGGTACACCGAGCACACATCATATCTGATGAAAGTAGTTTAAAAGACGAACTTTTACATCTGAAGAGAGTTTTTGAGGACAACGGGTATTCTCCACAACAGATACGTAAGGCACTAAAAATAAATCCTAAGGTGTCCGTAAGGAATGCCGAAGATGACGAGGAAACATTTAAATCCATGGCTGTCCTGCCGTATGTGGGAAGCCTTTCATCCAAAATAGGACGGATCCTCACTAAACATAAAGTAAATGTGATTTTTCGTCCACCGGCGAAGACGGCTGCACTCCTGGGTTCCGTTAAAGATGACTTACTACTCCGCAAGCCTGGAGTTTACAAGATACCATGTGAATGTGGCCTTTCATATATCGGACAAGCGAATCGTACAGTCCAAGAGAGGTGTACGGAACATGGCAGGTACACTCGGCTCTTACAACCCAGTAAATCGGCTGTGGCAGAGCATTGTATTGATTCTGGTCCCTCTTGGTATATGAAAATGTCGAAATTCTGACTTCTGTTTCATCTTTCTGGGACTCCGTAGTAAAAGAGGCCATTGAAATCCGCTTGGCGAAGAATTTAATTAATAGAGACAGCGGTTTCACGTTAGATACATCATGGAATCCGGCACTTTCAATATTGAATTTACAAAGACGTCGCTACAGTTCAGCTCCCAGTAATGCATCGATCTCCCAGCATGGATCGAATGCGCAGCCACAGACGTAACTCATGCATATGTTACGTCTTTGCCGCCGATCAACATCACTGGCGCCTTGTTCATCTGTGGCCGCATGCGCAGTGGCGCGGTCCGCAAATTAAAAGGATGGAGCGAGCGCTGGAGCGTCAGTCGTACGGCTCTCTCTGAAGATGGCTGAAAGATATACAGCCGAAATATTAGAAGAAGAAGCAGAATTTATGCGGCTGCATTCCCGAAACTTAATGGACCATGTAATTATATATCACGCGTTTTTGACGCAGCCCAGGCCACGAGTAAAGGGCTCGTTCTAAACACCTGGAACGATTTCAACCAAATTTGGTATACATATTTTACTCATTTTGAAACATAGGCATTATACAGCCAACCGGTTGCAAATAACTGTTTGATACAATTGACTTAGGTTTCGACACCCACTAAGGGTGTTTTCATCAGAATGAAATTTTGAGAAACCGTAAAATTACTTAGCTAGAAAGCAATGGTCAGAAATTACAACAGTCATGTTCAAGTCAAAAATTAAATAAAACGCTTTCAAGCCTTGTCACATATGCCTAGCTACGCTGGAACGTGTTTTATTTTATTTTTGACTTGAACACATCTGCTCTAAATTCTGACCATTGCTTTCTCGCATAGTAATTTTACTCTTTCTCAAAATTCCATTTTGTTGAAGTCACCCCTAGTATGTGTCGAAACCTAGGTCAAGTTACTTGCAACGGGTTGGCTGTATGGTTCCTATGTTTCTAAATTGAATACGGTTGGTGACGAACAGTTATGTTTAAAACGGTAATATTTTGCTTCCAGAATACGATTTTCACTCTGTAGCCGACTGTGCGCTGATATGGCAGATTAGAACTGTGTACCGGACCGAGACTCGAAATCGGGACCTTTCCCTTCCGCGGGCAAGTGCTCTACCAACTGCGCTACCCAAGGACGACTCACGCCCCGTCCTCACAGCTTTACTTCTGCCAGTATCTCATCTCCTACCTTCCACACTTTACAGAAGCTCTCCTGCGAACCTTGCAGAACTAGCACTCCTGAAAGAAAGGATAATGCGGGAACATGGCTTAGCCACAGCCTGAGAGATGTTTCCAGAATGAGATTTTCACTCTGCAAGGGAGTGTGCGCTGATATGAAACTTCCTGACAGGTTAAAACTATGTACCGGACCGAGACTCGAACTGGGGAACTTTGCCTTTCGCTGCCAAGTGCTCTACCAACTGAGCTCCCAAGCAAGGTTCGCAGGAGAGTTTCTGTAAAGTTTGGGAGGTAAGAGACGAGACATTGGTAGAAGTAAAGCTGCGAGGACGGGGCGTGAGTCGTGCTTGAGTAGCTCAGTTGGTAGATCACTTGCCCGTTAAAGGCAAAGGTCCCGAGTTCGGGTCTCGGTCCGGCACACAGTTTTAATCTGCGGGGAAGTTTAATATTTTTCTTAGTTACGATCTGGAGGGATATGTTATTTTAGAATTCGGGAACAGCAGGCAAAATTGCACATCGAGAAGGAAAGATTCCGCAATGTCTGTAAAAATACTTATTACAGCCAGGGCGGGGAGATATACTAGGAGAGTAAGAATTGCATCAGCCTCCTACAGGGGTGGGGATGATTGCGCGCAGAGAGGAGAGGAGGAGGAGGAGGTGAAGGTGGAGAGGTTGAATAAGCACAGGGACCGTAGAGGTGCAGATGTGCAGAGATAGGAAATAGGAGGTGGGTGGAGACAGGGATGAAAAGATAAGTGGAGAGAGGGAAAGTAGGAGGTGGCTAGTGTGAGCGGAGAGGAGGAGATAGAAATAAAATGAAAGAAGAGGTGGACAGAGAAACGGGGAAGGAGGAGAAGGATGACAAGACGTGGAGGAGAAGAGGGACAGGGGGTGGTGAGAGGAGCAGATGAAGGTAAAGAGGGGTAGGAGGAGATGTACAGAGGGGCACGAGATGGACAGAGAATAATGGTTGCAGGGAGAGGGGTGGAGAAAATCGACAGAGAAGGAGGGGAATGAGGAGATGGACACACAGAGGGGGAAGGAGGAGGTGGAGTAATAAAAGATTGGAATTAAAATACGCTCAGGGAATCATGGGTACAGAGCTAGTACTTTGATAAATATCTTCCCTCCTTAGCTCCGCCCGTTTGGCTATTTATGAAATGCGACAAAAGCTGAGAGATTTTCAAGCAATAACCCTACTTCTTCACAACACTACTGACTATGGTCTTTGATAGAAGGGTAACATGACGCGGCTTAAGAACCCATGTGTTTTTCCCTCCAGTGACCGAGGCCAGGCAAGCCTGCGGACTGGGACAAGTTACAAGGGGCGCGCGTGTCGCGTTGCGCTGTTCTTGGCACAGGAATCGCAGAGGCAGCCGTGCGACGTAGTGACGTCCGGGGCGGCGGCAGGCGTCCGCCGTTTGCGCCGCCATGCGCCTTTATTGAATCGCGGGCAGAGGCCAGGGGTCGGGCTCATTCGCCTGCGCCGGAAACTCGATTGTGAGCGCTTCTTCTGCCGCCGAGACTCCCTCTGCCGTGCAGGGTGTGGGCCGTAGCGTGTGGGCCTCCCTCGGGCGGGCAATCATCTCAGGGCAGCGCTGGGGACCACTCCGCCGGCCGCTTCAGCGCGGCGCCCGCATTACGTCCGCCACGGCAGAAGGTGGTCCGCGCCGGCCTACAGCGCCCTTTCTCGAGTTTTCGCCTCAATACAGGGTGGATATTAGTTAAGGCGGAAAACTACAGGGACGGATTTCTGACTGGAAATGGAGGGAAAATGGCTCTACGAACACGTGGTGTGAAATGGACGGTGTGCGTGCAACGACAACAATCCATCCCGGAACACAGTGGAGAGCCGCATCGCAGCCACGTCACAACAGATGTTCAGTGTGGGATTTCAGGAGTTAGGGATAGTAGCGGTTGCCATATATGGATAATCGTAGTTTGGCCTGCACCATGTTGGCGGGTCATTTGCGTGGAGCTTGTACTAGACTTCGTCTACATGTCCTATACAAACCGGTACTCGAAATCTGGTGCTCGCTCATCCGCCACCTCCCTGCTTGTTCGTCTGTGCGAAAGGACCCATTATCACTCAAATGGACTTGGAATGTTGTGTGATGTAGTTATTTTCTCTGAGGGTACTTGTTTTGGTACAGCCGTGCTGCCTCTCAACCGTTTCCAACGGCTTGGCCTTACAAAGACACCATCTCGGCTTGTTCCTGACATGAATAACGGATCAGTCTGCTGATTACAATACGCCGTATCAATCTCGCAGCCTGCAACACACAAGGAACACACGGCATGTGGTCAGAGCAAAAGTCATTCGTCTACATCTACATCTACGTCATTACTCTGCTACTCACAATAAAGTGCTTGGCAGAGTGTTCAATGAACCAACTTCAAGCTGTCTCTCTACCATTCCACTCACGAACGGCGCGTGGGAAAAACCAGCACCTACATTTTTCTGTACGAGCCCTAATTTCTCTTATTTTATCGTTAAGAATGTTTTCGCAATCGGATGGGAAAACTGGAGATTGAAATTTGATGAGGAAATTCCGTCGCAACGACAAACGCCTTTGTTTTATGATTGTCACTACAATTCACATATCATGTCTGTGGCACTACCTCCCTTCTCCGCGATAGTACAAAACGAGCTGCCCTTCTTCGAACTTTTTCGATGTCATCTGTCAGTCCAATCTGACAAGGCAGCAATCCTCCAGAATAGGGCGGACAAGCGTGGTGTAAGCAGTCTCTTTAGTAGACCTGATGCACCTTGTAAGTGTTCTGCCAATGAATAGCTTTGCACTACCCACAACACTATCTATGTGATCGTTCCAGTTTAGGATGTTTTTAGTTGAATCGAAATTTAGCTGATATCTTTTATCACTCATGTAAATAACTTCACACTTTCCTTTAATCATGATCAACTGCCACTTTTTGCACCACAGAGATATCTTATCTAAATCATTTTGCAATTCGTTGACTTTACAAGACGATAAATGACAGCGTCATCTGAAGATGGCTACGCAGATTGTCTCCTATATCGTCAACACAGATCAGGAATAATAGAGGGGCTATAACACTTCCTTGGGGAACGCCGGATAGTACTTCTGCTTCACTCGATGACTTTCCGTCTATTACTACGAACTGTGACGTTCCCGACAGTAAATCACAAATCCAGTCGCACAATTGAGGCAATATTCCATAGGCACGCAGTTTTTTTTAGAAGACGTTTGTGAGGAACGGTGTCGGAAGCCTTTTGGAAATCTAAAAATATGGAATCATTTTGACATCCCCTGTCGATATCACTCATTACTTCATGAGTATAAAGAGTTAGTTGTGTTTAACAAGAACGATATTACCTGAATCCGTGCTATGTGTCAATAAATCGTTTTCTTGGAGGTAATTCATAATTTCCAAACACAGCATATGTTCCAAAACCCTACTGCAAATCGACGTTAGTGATATGGGCCTGTAATTCAGTGGATTACTCGTATTTCCCTTTTTGGGTACTGGTGTGACTTGAGCAATTTTCTAGAGTTTAGGTGCGGATTTTTCTCTGAGCGAGCGGTTGTATATAAAAGCTAAATATGGAGCTATTGTATCAACATACTGTGAAAAAATGGTTCACGCACTATGGGACTTAACATCTTAGACCATCGGTCCCCTAGAACTTAGAACTACTTAAGCCTTACTAACCTAAGGACATCACACACATCCATGCCCGAGGCAGGATTCGAACCAGCGACCGTAGCAGTCCCGCCGTTCCGGAATGCAGTGCTTAGAACCGCACGGCCACCGCGGCCGGCATACTGTGAAAGAGTGGTATACAACCTAGACCGGAGGCCTTGCCTTTCAAAAATGTCTCTGAGCACTATGGGACTTAATATCTGAGGTCATCAGTCCCCTAGAACTTAGAACTACTTAAACCTAACTAACCTAAGGGCGTCACACACATCCATGCCCGAGGCAGGATTCGAACCTGCGACCGTAGCAGTCGCTCGGTTCCAGACTGTAGCACCTAGAACCACTCGGATACCCCGGCTGACGCCTTGCCTTTATCAAGTTATTTAAGCTGCTTTGCTACACCGAGGATATCTACTTCCATATTTCTCATCTTGGCAGTTGTTGATTCAGGCATATTTACTTCGTGTTATTTGGTAAAGGAGTTTCGGAAAACCATTTTTAATAACTCTGCTTTAGTACCGCTGTCATCAGTGACTTAACCGTTGTGTTCGCGCATTGTAGGTATTGATTGCGTCTTGCCGCTGGTGTGCTTTATGTATGACCAGAATCTCTTTGGGATATCTGTCAGATTACGAGACCAAGTTTCGTTGTGGAAATTATTATAAGCATCTCGTGTTAAAGTACGCGCTATCTTTCGAACTCCTGCAAAACTTTGCCAGTGCCATCTACCGTGGTAACGGCGCATTTTTTTAGTACACATGTTCATCGCAGCATTTTGTTCCATTTCCAGTCAGCAATCCGTCCCTACTGTTTTATTAATATTCACTCTGTATATATAAATGAGTTAGTAGGGCAAGTCGGAATCTTCATCAGGCTTTTAGCGGATGGTGCTGTTGTGCACAAAGAAGTCGCAACGCTAAGAAACTGGAGCGACATGCAGGGGGATCGGCAGAGGCTGAAACTTGTTGCTGGGTTTGATAATTGACTCTCAACGTAAATGAATGTAACACATTGCTCATGAATAGGCAGGAAACACATTATTGTACGATTACGTGATTGTAAAGCAACCACTGGAAGCACTCACATCATTAGAATATCCAGGCGTACGTGTAGGGTGCGGTTTAAATTGGGCCGACCACACGAAAATATACAGGTAACGAAAATGCCAGACAGAGAATCATTGGAACAATCCTCAGGACGCTTGCAAAATACTCGTTCGACCAATTCTTGAATAGTAGTCGTCAGTGTGGAATCCGTACTGGATAGTATTCATAGAGGAAGCAGAGAACATCTGAAGCAGACCAGCGCGTGTCATTACGGGTTCACTTAGGAAGCGTGAAAGCGTCCCTGAGATGCTCAGGCAGCTCCAGAGGCAGACGCTGCAGGAGAGGCACTCTGCATCACCGTGTGGTTTCCGGTTAAGGGCCTGAAAGCGCACGTTCCTGGAAGAGCCAACGAATAGATTCCTTCCTCCTAAGTGTATCTCGAGAAGACACCATGAAGGAATAATCAGAAAAAATTCGAGATCACACGGAGGTTTCTTTGTTCCAGCTAATCACTCGCGCCTGGAACGGGAGAAGGAGGAATCGATAGTGTTACGCAAAATACCCTCAGCCAAACACCGTAACGCGACTTGCGTAGTGTAGATGCCGATGTAGCTGATATCAGGTCTGTCTTCAATAACTAGTACGTCGCAAAACATTACCCGTCCGTAAACCCCAAGAAATTTTGGCCGTGGTGGACAGAGCAGTGTCTGTGCTCTTGAGAAAGAGACAGGAAACAGAAGAAAGTCGAAAAGATGAAGCCTCTTTCAAATTTTCCTCTAGAAAGGAAAATCTGGTAACGTACCTATTAGACATTTTCCTTCTAACATGAGTCCCATAGAAATCAGTAGTAGTGGTTCTGAAAAACAGTTTTGGTCGATAAAACGTGGTACAGCTCCGACGTCCGAAGGTGTCCATTCCAAGTGCTGCACACAAGATGCGAATAAATTAATACCGCTCCTGAGCGTAATTTACGGTAGGCTCCTTGAGTAAATTGAAGAGGAACACCGGTTCGAACTTTCTAGAGAACAGGAAGTGGAAACGATCAGGAAAACTTCTTTGTGTTTCTCTGACTAATAAATAAATTAAGAATTATAATTATAATTTTACTGGTGACCCGTCCTTGTTTCACACGCAAGTATCTACGACACGACTTGACTGACGCAGCGGTAATTCTATTTACAGGCCACTGCGTAGAACTCTGATTAAAATTCCGAGGTCAACGTAGGGTAATTGAATATAAAAGAATCGTATTTTCTTATCCAAATGACTCACTGAACAAAAGTTTCTCATCGTCCACCTTGCAAGATATTCAGCTTGTTATTGTGTCTATCTTGCAAGTTATTCAACTCGTTAATGCCAGATCATCTTAACAGACAGTATATAGGGTCACAGAATTTTCTTTAAACCTATGTGACATGAATAATTCCGTCCTATCACTTCCGCAATTTAAGCAGCGAATGGCAGGAAAGTTTTAGAAGGTACTATTTAATCGACAAACATTACCATAGTTCAACAAATTTGCTCGAGATATTTATGCAGTGTGCATACAAACGCTCCTCATGAATCATTCTGTACATTGCTGAATAGCATATCAAAATCCGTACAGTAGTATCTGAGTTAGGCCTTCACATACAGACAGAAAGAAACGGAAGTTAGCTTTAGTTTACACTATGTACTGATTAGAAATACAATTGTTTTCTGAAGGAACTGTTGGAAAGCAAAACAAGCATTTGAAATTTGCATACTACATCTACATCTACATCTACATCTACATTGATACTCCGCAAGCCACCCAACGGTGTGTGGCGGAGGGCACTTTACGTGCCACTGTCATTACCTCCCTCTCCTGTTCCAGTCGCGTATGGTTCGCGGGAAGAACGACTGTCTGAAAGCCTCCGTGCGCGCTCTAATCTCTCTAATTTTACATTCGTGATCTCCTCGGGAAGTATAAGTAGGGGGAAGCAATATATTCGATACCTCATCCAGAAACGCACCCTCTCGAAACCTGGCGAGCAAGCTACACCGCGATGCAGAGCGCCTCTCTTGCAGAGTCTGCCACTTGAGTTTATTAAACATCTCCGTAACGCTATCACGGTTACCAAATAACCCAGTGACGAAACGCGCCGCTCTTCTTTGGATCTTCTCTATCTCCTCCGTCAACCCGACCTGGTACGGATCCCACACTGATGAGCAATACTCAAGTATAGGTCGAACGAGTGTTTTGTAAGCCACCTCCTTTGTTGATGGACTACATTTTCTAAGCACTCTCCCAATGAATCTCAACCTGGTACCCGCCTTACCAACAATTAGTTTTATATGATCATTCCACTTCAAATCGTTCCGTACGCATACTCCCAGATATTTTACAGAAGTAACTGCTACCAGTGTTTGTTCCGCTATCATATAATCATACAATAAAGGATCCTTCTTTCTGTGTATTCGCAATACATTACATTTGTCTATGTTAAGGGTCAGTTGCCACTCCCTGCACCAAGTGCCTATCCGCTGCAGATCTTCCTGTATTTCGCTACAATTTTCTAATGCTGCAACTTCTCTGTATACTACAGCATCATCCGCGAAAAGCCGCATGGAACTTCCGACACTATCTACTAAGTCATTTATATATATTGTGAAAAGCAATGGTCCCATAACACTCCCCTGTGGCACGCCAGAGGTTACTTTAACGTCTGTAGACGTCTCTCCATTGATAACAACATGCTGTGTTCTGTTTGCTAAAACCTCTTCAATCCAGCCACACAGCTGGTCTGATATTCCGTAGGCTCTTACTTTGTTTATCAGGCGACAGTGCGGAACTGTATCGAACGCCTTCCGGAAGTCAAGAAAAATAGCATCTACCTGGGAGCCTGTATCTAATATTTTCTGGGTCTCATGAACAAATAAGGCGAGTTGGGTCTCACACGATCGCTGTTTCCGGAATCCATGTTGATTCCTACATAGTAGATTCTGGGTTTCCAGAAATGACATGATACGCGAGCAAAAAACATGTTCTAAAATTCTACAAGAGATCGACGTAAGAGATATAGGTCTATAGTTTTGCGCATCTGCTCGACGACCCTTCTTGAAGACTGGGACTATCTGTGCTCTTTTCCAATCATTTGGAACCCTCCGTTCCTCCAGAGACTTGCGGTACACGGCTGTTAGAAGGGGGGCAAGTTCTTTCGCGTACTCTGTGTAGAATCGAATTGGTATCCCGTCAGGTCCAGTGGACTTTCCTCTATTGAGTGATTCCAGTTGCTTTTCTATTCCTTGGACACTTATTTCGATGTCAGCCATTTTTTCGTTTGTGCGAGGATTTAGAGAAGGAACTGCAGTGCGGTCTTCCTCTGTGAAACAGCTTTGGAAAAAAGTGTTTAGTATTTCAGCTTTACGCGTGTCATCCTCTGTTTCAATGCCATCATCATCCCGTAGTGTCTGGATATGCTGTTTCGAGCCACTTACTGATTTAACGTAAGACCAGAACTTCCTAGGATTTTCTGTCAAGTCGGTACATAGAATTTTACTTTCGAATTCAATGAACGCTTCACGCATAGCCCTCCTTACGCTAACTTTGACATCGTTTAGCTTCTGTTTGTCTGAGAGGTTTTGGCTGCGCTTAAACTTGGAGTGGAGCTCTCTTTGCTTTCGCAGTAGTTTCCTAACATTGTTGTTGTACCACGGTGGGTTTTTCCCGTCCCTCACAGTTTTACTCGGCACGTACCTGTCTAAAACGCATTTTACGATTGCCTTGAACTTTTTCCATAAACACTCAACATTGTCAGTGTCGGAACAGAAATTTTCGTTTTGATCTGTTAGGTAGTCTGAAATCTGCCTTCTATTACTCTTGCTAAACAGATAAACCTTCCTCCCTTTTTTTATATTCCTATTAACTTCCATATTCAGGGATGCTGCAACGGCCTTATGATCACTGATTCCCTGTTCTGTACATACAGATTCGAAAAGTTCGGGTCTGTTTGTTATCAGTAGGTCCAATATGTTATCTCCACGAGTCGGTTCTCTGTTTAATTGCTCGAGGTAATTTTCGGATAGTGCACTCAGTATAATGTCACTCGATGCTCTGTCCCTACCACCCGTCCTAAACATCTGAGTGTCCCAGTCTATATCTGGTAAATTGAAATCTCCACCTAAGACTATAACATGCTGAGAAAATTTATGTGAAATGTATTCCAAATTTTCTCTCAGTTGTTCTGCCACTAATGCTGCTGAGTCGGGAGGTCGGTAAAAGGAGCCAATTATTAACCTAGTTCGGTTGTTTAGTGTAACCTCCACCCATAATAATTCACAGGAACTATCCACTTCTACTTCACTACAGGATAAACTACTACTAACAGCGATGAACACTCCACCACCGGTTGCATGCAATCTATCCTTTCTAAACACCGTCTGTACCTTTGTAAAAATTTCGGCAGAATTTATCTCTGGCTTAAGCCAGCTTTCTGTACCTATAACGATTTCAGCTTCGGTGCTTTCTATCAGCGCTTGAAGTTCCGGTACTTTACCAACGCAGCTTCGACAGTTGACAATTACAATACCGATTGCTGCTTGGTCCCCGCATGTCCTGACTTTGCCCCGCACCCGTTGAGGCTGTTGCCCTTTCTGTACTTGCCCAAGACCATCTAACCTAAAAAACCGCCCAGCCCACGCCACACAACCCCTGCTACCCGTGTAGCCGCTTGTTGCGTGTAGTGGACTCCTGACCTATCCAGCGGAACCCGAAACCCCACCACCCTATGGCGCAAGTCGAGGAATCTGCAGCCCACACGGTCGCAGAACCGTCTCAGCCTCTGATTCAGACCCTCCACTCGGCTCTGTACCAAAGGTCCGCAGTCAGTCCTGTCGACGATGCTGCAGATGGTGAGCTCTGCTTTCATCCCGCTAGCGAGACTGGCAGTCTTCACCAAATCAGATAGCCGCCGGAAGCCAGAGAGGATTTCCTGTGAGCACATCTTCATTGCTCATTTAGTCGACAGTTATTCCTCTAGTTTTCTGTGATGAATAGCTTCATCATTAATGATATTTGATAATCTCTTCGGTGAGGTTCATTAAACAGAATGGAATGATGTAACAGTATTAGTTTAATATAACCTAAAAAAATGCTAGAACCCAGGCATAACGCTGCCGGAGAAAATCGACAAGCATCAAAATCCTGAAAAAGACGTTGCTAGCTTTAAAAAGAGTTAATTAACACTTTCGTATATCAGTCACAAAGAGGGGGGAGGGGAGCAAGGAGTTTCAGCAGGTTGAACGTAAAGTACAAAGGAGAATTATAATGAATTCGTACACTTGATACAAACAGAGGTGTTTCACATCTCGTCCTAAATCGCTGGGTCGGTTTCAGTCAACTTGGTACACATATCATTTACAGTCTGAAAAGATTCGCTGTGGGAGTAAGAACGCGCTACGTATCGAGGGGGTTGTGGAGGAAAAGCTGTGTAGCCCACGACACATGAATACCCATACATTATTCATTCATTATTTGAGCATGAGGGCACTTTGTGAATTCAAACAAATTTTACACATAATCTCAAAACTGTACGGAATTTTCCTCGCTGACAACCCCCACACAGAGATCAAAGTAAAAAAAGTTCATCGCCCACTACATTTTCGTTGTTCATGCAGTAAAACTTCCGCATGAAGCACGACGTTAGAATTTATTACTTCTTGACTAATAACTGCGTTTGCGATATATTTTTCGCACAGTAATGACGTATACCACTGAATGTGCCAGCACAGTTATGTCTTTTCACTACATATAGTTCAGGGGATGTGATGTCCTAAACACAGAGACGTGTAAAAAATTGTCGCACCATGCTTGACGTTTTAATTTATTATTTCTTTGCTACTAACTCTATCTTCAACACATTTCGCAGACAGTATCCACGGTTGCCACTGAATGTACCTACCAAAACATATCATTTTACTACACCTAGTTAAGGAGGTATGACTTCAAACACTGAGATATGTGAAAAACAGACGCATCACGCGTAACGTTTTAATTTATTACTTCGTTACTACTAACTCTATTCGCAACACATTTTTCAGACAGTAGACACATATATTGCTGGATATATGTGCCAGATTATACCATTTTAGAGCACATAGTTCAGGAGATACGAAGTAATAAACTTTGAGATGCATGAAAATCAGATTGGAGGGCGAAATTGGCTCGAGTTACAGGTGATATATGTGTACAACTATGCATGAAATATGTTACATTTATGTGAAACACATTGAAAATGTGTGTAGAGGTGAAAAGCTCATTTTAAACCCCCGCAACGATTTCAGTGAAATTAGGACACATATTAGTTACTGACAAGAAATACTGCGCAGATAAGAACCACCAGCATCCTGTTGGGGTGGGAGTGATAACGTGGAGAGTGGGGGGGTTTAGGAGATGTACAGATAGAGGAGGAAGGAGGGGATGAACAGAGGGGGAGGGAGGAGATGGACTAATGTACAGGGTGACAATTATTGAATTATATGGAAAAAACGTAAATTAGTTACAAACTAATGTGTGCACCCGCTTTATTCAACATGTAAACGTTACTACAGATATTCAAATTTAGGTTACGACATGTTCGATATTCCTGTCATCATTAGCGATGATGTGGCGCAGACGAATAGCGAAATCCTGTATGAGCCACTGAAGTGTCGGAACATCAATTCTGTCGAGGACCTCCTGAACGGCTGTTTTCAGTTCAGCAGTGGTTTTGACATTATTGCTGTACACCTTGTCTTTAATATAGCCCCAAAAAGAGGAGCCACATGTGTTCAGACCCGGGAATATGGCGGCCAATCGAAGCCCATTCCAGTGGCCACAGGTTACCCCAGAGCCAGAATGCGATCGCAAAGTGCTCCTCCAGGACATCAGGCACTTTCCTGCGCAAAGGGCTCGATCTCAGTCTGGCATGAGCCACGTCTTGTCGAAATCAGGGTCACTTTGGATAATCGAGACAATATCTTCTTCCAAAACCCTCACTTACCGTTTCGTGGTCACAGTGCCATCAAGGAATATCGCACCGATTGTTCCGTGACTGGACAATGCACACCACACAGTCACCCGTTGAGGGTGAAGAGACTTCTCGATCGCGAAATGCCGATTCTCAGTCCCCCAAATGCATCATTTTTCCTTATTGACGAATCCATACAAATCAACGTAGGGTTCGTCGCTAAACCAAACCATGCATGCACATACTAACTCCCGTCACGCCCCGCGGCCAACCTTGCAGTTTGAACGGTATGACGATTTTATTTCATACGGTTCAATAATTGTCAACCGTAAGAGTGCAGTTAATACGTAGTTGGAAATGACGGATACACAGGTAGTAGCATATGAAGTAATAACGATTTTTACAGTATTATGAAAAGGATAGTTGCTCTTCAACGTATAGCAGAGTGCTGAGCCGCAGATAGGCACAACAAAATGACACTCATACAATAAGCTATCTGCCGACAAGGCCTTAAGCACACGGAATGTATCAAAATAACCCTTGAAATTGGACCGATTTAAACACGTAAGACAGTTTTAATAAAGAGAGAACTAAGTAATTGTTGTAGTGTTTGCTTCTGGTTATTCTCGCACGGCTAGATTCTATTTTAACAGAGTAAAACCATAAAAATTCAAAGCAGCAGTAGTAAAGCACTTGTACGCCAGGGTACCTGGATGTCGGGACATAAAGTTTTTTGGGTAGCGGCGTCTGCTTCGTGTTGCGAGTCAGCTGCTAGTTTAGGCGACAACACCTCTAGGTCTTGAACTGGCGCCAACGATCACAATACTAGATGCAGCGTTGTGTGTGGAAATGGGGCTGCTTCGCGTAGTACGCTGCGGTCCTCTTTGTTAACACGCTGACTGGTTGTTACTACAGAAATCTTCCGTTCAAGTATCGATATTCTTCGTGTTGCGAGTCAGCTGCTAGTTTAGGCGACAGCACCTCTAGGTCTTGAACTGGCGCCAACGACCACAATACTAGATGCAGCGTTGTGTGTGGAAATGGGGCTGCTTCGCGTAGTACGCTGCGGTCCTCTTTGTTAACACGCTGACTGGTTGTTACCACAGAAATCTTCCGTTCAAGTATCGATATTATGAGTACGTCGTGACTGACGGACGGTTGTGCCAGAACGCGGCGAAGAGACACACGTCCACGTACCCCGGGAAACATCTCTGGTAGTAGTGCTGGGAAATAACGTGTGGATCATCATCGAAAACACAGCTATGCATGAACGCTGGTCATCTACTCAGACAATCCGAGGGTTAAGCGGCCTTTTCGCGTTTAATAGGAAACGCATGTTTGTGTTTTGGTCTGGCTGATACACTAAGTCTAGCTTACACGGAGAAACAGCCCTGTGAAACTCATTTCTTGAAAGCAGCGATGCGGAACTGATTTTCTAAATGGCTGTCTATAAGGCTGTATCAGTATACAGAGAACCGAAGCATCATTTTCGTATCTGAAATGAATATTGTGGAAGTTACGTTGGTAATGGTAGAGTTCAGGATATCTGCTTGAAATCAGTGCAAAAGGAATAAATGTGTTTCACCTAGTGGCACGATAAAGAGAAGTCATTTCGGGTGGTCAGCGATGAATTGCTTTTAGATTACTCCCGACGCCACTTCAATTACGTAAGAATGATAGTGAGGTCAAGATGCTATAAGCAAAGATCATAAATTAATACTTGAAGTTTTTGGTCGAAACTGAGACTGGGGATAACGTAGCGTTTTTGGCAAGTGGAAATTTTTATTCCGCACCTCTATCGAATTCCTATCGCGCTCTAAAGTCCAGAATTGCCTGATCTGTTTCTTCGACATTCACAGATCAAGTCTTTCACTACGTACATATTAAATTTTGTATTCCCGAGGTTAGCTGCACGCTTTCCTTGGAGAGCTTCCGCATTCGTCGGTTGTGCTTCTATTGAAGTCTCTTCGGTACGGTATCATACAGATCTAACAGCATTGCAGAAGTTCATAAATGCAGAAGGAGATCCTCATTAATCTTTGGTGTCTTTTTATTTCGTACACAATGTATTTCGATCAGTAACTCTGTCATCGTCAAACCTTCCCTGTTCATATCACAGCAGTTGTCTCGAGGAAGTACTTAGCTGTACTTCTTTCCTGTAATGATTATCATTAGCGTCCCACAAGCACCTAAGCGTTATTTAACTGCTCAATAACCAGCAACAATTCTGTTTCTCGTTCAATGTCGTATCTATTGAAATTTCACCAAACATAAAACCACACGTAACTGACAGTTTCGCGTTGTCATAGTTGGGACGCCCCAAAACTCAATCGTCTTTTCTTTTTTTCTTTTATTTATAAGTTTATTTCGATTCTGGTTTCATGACCATTCAGCGAACCGTAGTATAAACACTCCAGCAACAACTGTCGGATTTGTTTATTATTTACGTACAAATTTCAGTGCATTTATAACAAAAGAATAATTATTTCTATAAAACTGTTGTGTGCAAAGTCTACTTTATTTTTCCGATTTTTGTTTTGATGTGCTGGCTAATTCTAGCCCTTCCACCACGCAGTGCAATAGTTCGTTTCCGCTCCACCCCCTCGGAGCGGCCGCCCTCTGCTGCCGGCCTGCTCCTACCCCTCCCTGCCGAACTTGCAGGATCTGGACTTTGACGTGGCTGATTATACGGACACTCTTAATTCCGTGAGAGCTGTGTATATGAGTTTATACAGCCTAACGTCTGCTGCTGCCGAAAGAGTGGTAACGCAATGGGGGCCATTGTACCCCACAACACTCAGTTGATTTAGTTTCATATCACGTCCGTCTTTCCAAGACTTGTGGTTCATATCTCCTTCTTCTTGCCCACAAGTACAAGAAGGGCGTCCATCAGTCACAGGACATAATATTTTTTTAAACGACCTTGATTGAATGTCATTCTTGCGATGGTGGTATAAAACCCACTTGCCACTGTGTGATTCGTGTGCCAAATGGTTGACGGGATCATATAGCTCTGTACTGTTTCCTTTTTTGTCATTGGTTCGTCTGCTCCATTCCTCATTGCTCCTCATTCGCATCGCCCTTGAGCCGTTGTACGAAATTGATGTGCGGCACCTTTGGATTCCATGGCGCACCGGCAGCTGTGCCTTGTCCATCCACTTGGTCGGATTGTTCGTTGCCGCGGATGCCGCTGTGGCCTTCGATCCAGATCAACGTTACTTTTTAGTAGTTTCGCCGCTGCGGGCCACGCATGCGCATAGGGTAGCAGCACAGTGTCAAAACTTTATTTCGCTACGTAGTGCTTCCCTGTAAACTACGTTTCAGTGATGCCACATTCATTACAACGTCGAGTCAATATTTCTGACCGGTATCACTTACTTAATGTTCGTCACTGAAGCCTTAATCATTTCAATAAATCTAATTCAAGTGATAAATAATACTCTTATCAAGGAATATCGAATGACACTGAAGAAAGCAAATCTTTACAAGTAAAATGAATAGTCTTATCAAAGTCTCGCGATGTACACAGGGCGAATCACCGAAAACTTGCACTGCAAATATTGCGCATATGTAAAGTGTTACTGATGTGCCGTTTCGCAGTCAGGAGCTCTTGAGGTTAACTAATCAACAGACTGTAACAATACATAGAAACTGTATTCTTTTTTTGCAGACATACACTTCTTTAAACGGAACATTACCTAATGAAATTAACAGTCTAAATGTAGGATAAATTGTGAAGTCAGAGATGTTTGTTGCAGGACTCTGGTGCGAGTCGTTTACGAGTTATCATATTTTGAAAAGTTTGCTCACTGACACTTGTTCGTTACCTATGGTAGGACACACTAAAGAACAACACAAGTACATACACCAGTTATGTGGATTCTGTCCCGTAAGGTGACAATTGACTATCACAGGTTGTGTTCAAAACGGCGACCGGCAGCGGGAATACACACTTCCGGTCTGGTATGGAACAACAGCTGCACACGTGTCAGAATTTCAGCGGAGATTTCCGAGCAGGTTGCCGGAATATCATCGGGTGTAGTTGGTGTGCCCTTGTAGACGACATCTATCAGCGTTCTTCATAGAAAAACGTCTACAGGCGTCAAACTGGGGGAACGCACCGACTGCGGTACAGGCCCACTGCGTCCAGTCCAATGAGTTGGAAGAAATTCGTTAAGACATGCTGTAGTACGTCGTGCACTATGGGCTGGTCGGCCGCCGTGTTGGCACCACAGGGAGGAACCCTTCCAGTCTGCAGAGGAACGTCGTCTAGCATCCGTAGAAGGTGATGTTTCACGAGGCTGCAATACCTGTGCGCGTTCAGTGTTGTGTCTGTGGAAAAGGGGCCCATGAGCTGATCGACCTATCCCACACCACGTGTGTACACTCCATAGACGCTGACGTTCCACCTGATGAAGTCAACGGGGATTGTCAACAGACATACAGTGCATGTTACGGTGATTTACCTGGCCTTGATTGGTAAATGTGGCTTCATCACTAAAGAAAATACATGATACATATGGAGTATCCTGTATAAATGAGCATGTACCGAAATTAACACTATTATCGTAACCGTTTCCATGAAGCATAGAACTTATGTCGATCACTTGCCCGACTGATGCTACTTCAACGTGCGATTGCATGGGAGCTAATGCACGGATCAGCAGTAACATTAACTTTCTCTTCTTTTCTCGTTAGTTGCTTCCTACTGTTACGCTAGGTGTTACACTACCATCCCCTCGTAACTGGTTGACGAGATTGATAAATAATTACCGAGACGGTTGACGTCTATTGGGGTATCTTGCCGCATACGCCGTACAAGAGACTTTTTCTGCATTGCTAGGTGCCATCGTCCAGTTACGATCTGTTGTCTGGACTGTCACACACTGTTACAGTGCACTCAGGGAACACACAGTCGCACTGTACCTACCGACTACGCGGGTTGAATGGTACGAGCAAGTGTCGGTGCGGAAACCTCTTAAAATACCAGATCTCTTGAAAGACTAGCATTAACATCCTGCAACAAACAACAGTGACATTCCAATTTACGCTACTTTCAGTTTGTTAGTCAATAGGCATAGTGTCTGAACTTCCATGCGGCTTTTCGTGGATGATGCTGTAGTATACAGAAAAGTTGCAGCATTAGAAAATTGCAGCGAAATGCAAGAAGATCTGCAGCGGATAGGCACTTGGTGCAGGGAGTGGCAACTGACCCTTAACATAGACATATGTGATGTATTGCGAATACAAAGAAAGAAGGATCCTTTATTGTATGATTATATGATAGCGGAACAAACACTGGTAACAGTTACTTCTGTAAAATGTCTATGAGTATGCGTGCGGAACGATTTGGAGTGGAATGATCAAATGAAATTAATTGTTGGTAAGGCTGGTACCAGGTTGAGATTCATTGGGAGAGTCCTTAGAGAATGTAGTCCATCAACAAAGGAGGTGGCTTACAAAACACTCTTTCGACCTATACTTGAGTATTGCTCATCAGTGTGGGATCCGTACCAGATCGGGTTGACGGAGGAGATAGAGAAGATCCAAAGAAGAGCGGCGCGTTTCGTGACAGGGTTATTTGGTAACCGTGATAGCGTTACGGAGATATTTAGCAAACTCAAGTGGCAGACTCTGCAAGAGAGGCGCTCTGCATCGCGGTGTAACTTGCTCGCCAGGTTTCGAGAGGGTGCGTTTCTGGGTGAGGTATCGAATATATTGCTTCCCCCTACTTATACCTCCAGCGGAGAACACGAATGTAAAATTAGAGAGATTCGAGCGCTCACGGAGGCTTTCCGGCAGTCGTTCTTCCCGCGAACCGTACGCGACTGGAACAGGAGAGGGAGGTAATGACAGTGGCACGTAAAGTGCCCTCCGCTACACACTGCTGGGTGGCTTGCGGAGTATAAATGTAGATGTAGATTTGCAGAAAAATACATTTTCTAAGTATTATTACAGTTTGTTTATAGAGTAACAATAAGAGCTTCTGACTACTAATGATTTCTGTGAGAACCGCCCATAAACAGAACTTGGTATTTCCGCAATGTCTACAGTGCAAGTTTTACCTGATTCACTCCGTATATAGCAGCTCTTAACAATGCAGTCGTGCGTTCGCACATTTTCTGATGAGGGAATATTTTATTCCTTCGAAGGAGTGTGAGTGTAAGTTATGGTGTCTACTTTACTTGGCCACACTGTAGATTTTAATTCTAAGGAAAAATTCGTTTCGCGCTAGATTTCGTCCAGTCTAGTGTAGCTCTTGCTATCTCTTCGAGGTATGTGTTTCCTAACGAAATGCCGGCCGCGGTGGTCTAGCGGTTCTAGGCGCTCAGTCCGGAACCGCGCGACTGCTACGGTCGCAGGTTCGAATCCTGCCTCGGGCATGTATGTGTGTGATGTCCTTAGGTTAGTTAGGTTTAAGTAGTTCTAAGTTCTAGGGGACTGATGACCACAGATGTTCAGTCCCATAGTGCTCAGAGCCATTTGAACCTAACGAAATACCTCCTGCGTGTGATGGCGTAGTGTTGTAAATGTGAGCACCAATGTTCCTGCGCGTCAGATATTGTGCGCTGTGCACGTGGCGTGCTACGGCAGCCGGAGTGTGGCGGCAGGATGATGTATACATGTGCAGGGGGTGCCGGGGCGGTTTAAACTCTGCCCGCGCACCCTCGCGCTGGGTGTGCAGGGGGGGGACCCAAACCGCCCTGACTTACGGCCCATTGTCGTGCCGGCTCTGCGGACGCACTCGCTTCCAGAGATTCGCGGAATATTTACGACACGCACTACAAATAAATCTGGCTCGTTTACATACCTCTTGTCAATTTTGCTGCCTGTTACGTAGAATCAGCGAAAAATTGCCATCTTCCTGTGTAGCGAAACGTAATGATAATGATGGTACGCGATTTTCATCCATCCCAGCAGATGTCTGAACCGTTTACAACACGATGCAGTCACAATAACGTGACCACCGCCTATGTTTAGCGTCAACGTTGTAATCTACCCCTTCCTCCTTTGATGTCAAATGGCTCTGAGCACTATGGGACTTAACGTCTATGGTTATCAGTCCCCTATAACTTAGAACTAGTTAAACCTAACTAACGTAAGGACATCACACACATCCATGCCCGAGGCAGGATTCGAATCTGCCACCGTAGCGGTCTCGCAGTTCCCCTTTGAGGTCGCTAATGTCTTTATGGTTAAGTCTTTTCATAAGACTCGAGAGGAGTAAGATACAGAATAGACATTTTACTTATCTTTCCTCATTTAGTTGGCTCCAGTTCTTAATGAATAGAAATTTTAAGTGTGTCAAATATTTCGTAATTTCAAACGTTTATAAAAAAAAAATTAACTGTACATTTAGAGCTCGTACCTATCGATTATAACAACGAAAATAAAGTAATTCTTTTTCGTTCATTTTACCTTGAAATATAACAAATTGTGTATAATATGAAATATTTCAGGAAAACAGCTGTGATATTGTTGACCTGTCCAAAATTCGGAAAATATTTCTGGATCGACTACTGTTGAGTAAAAGTAATGCTAGAGGAGGATGTCCCTTTACAACGGGCAATAGCCACTCACAAACGCCAGGTGGATGCGATAGCAGCGGAGGGTGTGTGAAGTGTGTCGGGTGGGATGCGGAAGATAGGGAAGCTGTTGTCATAAAGCGGAAACGAAGCGATTTATCTGTCGCCCTAAAGGACCCCATCTTTTGCTTTGGGGCTGAAGATGGAAGCACTTCCGAAACTGCTAAGAACTGTTAACTGTTCCCTTGGCCCCGTGGTAATAGTGTACAGTGCATGGCAAAATGGTGCTACACAAAACCGACGATGAGGCGAAAGTTGTGCACGCGGTCCATCGCTGACTGAGGTGAACGACGGCTGTGGAGATGTGTACGGGCGGACAGACGTGCAGCTGTTAAGCAGCTGACCGCCAAGATCAACCAAGGGGATCCAACAATGTCTCTTCAAAGAACGTTCAGCGGAAGTTGGTGCGTATGGGCAGCAGTGCTGGCTGCTGTTCGTCGGTGACGAAGGCTGCTCGCCAATACCGCAACCGGACGTCAACTGAGCGCCGACAGGCGGCCTTTTCTCACTAATCACGTTTTTTGCTCTGTCGGAAAGACCGATCTACACGGCATGAAACGCCTAAAAACAAACACCCTGCGATAATCGTTGGAAGGGTCCAGGCCGGTCGGCATTCCCTGAGTGATCACATGAATCTGGAAGGCACAGTGGATGAACAGGAGTATGCATCTGTCCTTGTGGACCCTGTCCACCCCGCAGTTTATTTTTCCTTGGTACGATGGCATCTACCAGCAGGATAATGCAGCATGTCACACAGCTCGCTGTGCATGTGCGTACTTCGAACAGCACCAGGATGAGTCCCATCAAACTTACAGAATTTAAACAGAATCGAGATTTTGTGGGACCATGTCGATCGGGCTATTCTCACCACAGAAGGTTATATGCGAAATGTAGCGCAACTGGCTACGACACTGGAGGCGGCATCGCCCCACGTCCCTGTCGCTACCTTCGAGAACCACACTGACGCTCTCCCTGCGTGGCCCGCAGTGGTCTGCACTCCAAAAGGTAGATCTTCAGGCCTCTGACAGGTGGTCACATTAATGCGATTGGACATTGTATACACAACACACACACACACACATATATATATATATATATATATATATATATATATATATATATATATATATATATATAAGGTCTAGTGAATACCGTTGGACGCTATTACTACAATGCTCCTGTCTACAGGAAAATTTCCATGCTTTTGTATGTCCATCCTTTTGTCAGGAGGTCTTTCGGACTACGGCCGTTTACTGTTGTGACATAATAAAACGGTGGTGTCACCGCCAGACACCACACATGCTAGGTGGTAGCCTTTAATTCGGCCGCGGTCCGTTAGTATACGTCGGACCCGCGTGTCGCCACTATCAGTGATTGCAGACCGAGCGCCGCCACACGGCAGGTATAGAGAGACTTCCTAGCACTCGCCCCAGTTGTACAGCCGACTTTGCTAGCGATGGTTCACTGACAAATTACGCTCTCATTTGCCGAGACGATAGTTAGCATAGCCTTCAGCTACATCATTTGCTACGACCTAGCAAGGCGCCATTACCAGTTACTATTGATGCTGTAAAACATGTACCGTCAAGAGCGATGTTCACCATTTATGGATTAAAGTTAAGTATTCCACAGCTACGTCCTTTTTTGCTAGTCTCATTTCCTTGACCTGTTCCAGACCTCACGCCAGCCCGCGTGAGCTAAAACGCGTGCCTTTCGGCTTCCTCTCATAGTGGGTTGGCTGTCTTGCCAATCCACAACAAAAACACCTATAGCCGTCCTTATGATTTTATTTTATTTTGTTGCAATCAGTTTCAAGGCTTCAATGCGTCATCTTCAGGCTGTTTTTGATGTGGTGCGGGTTGATATGATCCCTATATATGTCGCATCAGTTGCCAGCATAAGTAGATACACAGATAATGTGTCAGCACTGCAACCATCAACTCCCTGCGTATCTAGTTATGCTGGCAACTGATGGGATGTATATAGGGATCATATCAAACCGTACCGCGTCAACAACAGCCTGAAGATTGCGCACTGAAGCGTTGAGTCTGGTTGCAACAGAATAAAATAAAATCATAAGGACGGCTGTTAGTGTTTTATTTTGTCATAATTGCAATGCCTGTCGACGTACCGAAACGCAGGAAGGCTAGCGGACAATCCATGATACCCACTGTTGACAATGAACGCAAAAACAATTAAGGGTGCTGCGCGAAAATACACCGATAGATTTACCACTGTTCGATTAGACAATTTGCTACATATTACTCGAAACAGGAGCTACCATAAAATACCTAGAAGTACCTATTCGGAGCGATCTAGGCTGGAATGACGACATAAAACAGACAGTATAAAAATCAGAGGCCACATTGAGATTCGCTGGGACAATATTAAGGAACTGCAATTTCTCCACTAAAGAACTGGCTTACAAAAGACTCGTTCGACCTATTCTTGAGAAGTGTTCATCGATGTGAGACAGATAGAACAGATAGATAAGACCTAACGAAGAGCATCACGTTTTGTGTCTATGTAACGTTTGTGGCTCTGGAGCCACAAACTATTCGCACGTTTCACATCGCAGTTGATCGAAGTTACTGTAACTGACTCATGATGTCATAAAGCGGAGTGAGGCACGAGCGACAGGTGTTACTAGAAGAACAAGTATCGTAAGAATATTCGCCTGCAGCATACTCCTGATTTCCGATTGACTGCTGTGATAGAAGATGGATAAATTTACTCTCGCTAAAGAGCACCAAAATGCATACGTTCATTCATTTATTATTACTAAAGTATGATTTAGTTTTCGTTTATAATAACACAGCAGGACCATCTAATACTGATCTATCATAATAGTGTCAAAACTCGATATTAGTCAATTCTTGGCAAATGTTACCTGAGTCTGCAGTAGACGGGCTCAACAGTACAGTCAAACAGATATCAGACCGCTCCTAAATCGCGACTTTGTAAGCAATGCACGATATAATAGAGCTTATGGAATGTAATACAGTGCGTGACACATGTGTCATATGAGCCAGAATATTTTTGAATAATAAGGATAGTTAGTAACTTAACGTGTGACTCTTCTTGATGGACGCTTTACCACAATCAATTATCTGCGATCAATTTTCTGTTTTGTCTGGCGTTACGTGCAGAATAAAAAGCTGACGGCATCCCTACAAATTCTGGAACTATTATCAGTTCATTAAATGACATCCGCAGCCAGTTTATTAGCAGTCCCATTACAGCCTCGCAGCGACAGCAACTTACACACGACACACGTGCTGCCTCTGTGCTGGGACGACAGCGTCGATTTAAGACGCCAGGCTGGTGGACACTTTTAGAACCTCTGTGTTTTGATTCGACGCGGCAAGACACGAATAGGTCATCTACGAATAGGCCATCTACACTGTCTGCTGCTCCAGTAGAAATGGAGACAGTCGTGTGTCATTTATGGTAACAAAGAGAAGGGAACTGATAGCGTACTCGATCAGACGATTGACTTATGTATTATTCAGCAGCGACGGCGCTGTGTATTTGAAAGACACTCGTTGTGCGAGGACCGCCGTGATCATATCGTGTACTCGGCACGGTAAGCGTTAAGTGCTAATTCCAGCGGCAGGCGCTAAAGCAGAGGAGAGTTTTAGTGTTGAAATATGGACAGCTTACGTTCCATGCAAATTCGGGCTAGTGTGTGAGTCAGCCACATTCCCTTCGCGAAAGAATCACAACGAGGAAATTAGAGGAATTTGTTCTTAGAAGAGCCTTACCTTCAGTGAAACAGGAGAGGGCGAACAGATAGTGGTGATGCAGATGTAGACGCAGACGAAATTTCCGTCCGCAACTCGGTCCACGCCACCTAAGTGTCGCTGCTCCCGTTGGTGTTACGCCCCGCTGTCTTCCCTTTACGCCTGTGAGGCTTTTCAGTCTTTTTCCCCTCGTTCCGACGTAAGTAGTTTGTATTCTTATTAGCTGTCGTACACAGGCTCCATTGGCGCGACCGTCAAATGATTCGTTACCTGTTTTTGGTCAACAAATTAAGAGGTTATGTTCTAGTCAGTAGACGCATATTGGTTCTTAAGCGACAAGACTGTAGGTTCACAGTAGGACAGAATGATCGTATGTCTGTTAATACACTCCTGGAAACTGAAATAAGAACACCGTGAATTCATTGTCCCAGGAAGGGGAAACTTTATTGACACATTCCTGGGGTCAGATACATCACATGATCACACTGACAGAACCACAGGCACATAGACACAGGCAACAGGGCATGCACAATGTCGGCACTAGTACAGTGTATATCCACCTTTCGCAGCAATGCAGGCTGCTATTCTCCCATGGAGACGATCGTAGAGGTGCTGGATGTAGTCCTGTGGAACGGCTTGCCATGCCATTTCCACCTGGCGCCTCAGTTGAACCAGCGTTCGTGCTGGACGTGCAGACCGCGTGAGACGACGCTTCATCCAGTCCCAAACATGCTCAATGGGGGACAGATCCGGAGATCTTGCTGGCCAGGGTAGTTGACTTACACCTTCTAGAGCACGTTGGGTGGCACGGGATACATGCGGACGTGCATTGTCCTGTTGGAACAGCAAGTTCCCTTGCCGGTCTAGGAATGGTAGAACGATGGGTTCGATGACGGTTTGGATGTACCGTGCACTATTCAGTGTCCCCTCGACGATCACCAGTGGTGTACGGCCAGTGTAGGAGATCGCTCCCCACACCATGATGCCGGGTGTTGGCCCTGTGTGCCTCGGTCGTATGCAGTCCTGATTGTGGCGCTCACCTGCACTGCGCCAAACACGCATACGACCATCATTGGCACCAAGGCAGAAGCGACTCTCATCGCTGAAGACGACACGTCTCCATTCGTCCCTCCATTCACGCCTGTCGCGACACCACTGGAGGCGGGCTGCACGATGTTGGGGCGTGAGCGGAAGACGGCCTAACGGTGTGCGGGACCGTAGACCAGCTTCATGGAGACGGTTGCGAATGGTCCTCGCCGATACCCCAGGAGCAAAAGTGTCCCTAATTTGCTGGGAAGTGGCGGTGCGGTCCCCTACGGCACTGCGTAGGATCCTACGGTCTTGGCGTGCATCCGTGCGTCGCTGCGGTCCGGTCCCAGGTCGACGGGCACGTGCACCTTCCGCCGACCACTGGCGACAACATCGATGTACTGTGGAGACCTCACGCCCCACGTGTTGAGCAATTCGGCGGTACGTCCACCCGGCCTCCCGCATGCCCACTATACGCCCTCGCTCAAAGTCCGTCAACTGCACATACGGTTCACGTCCACGCTGTCGCGGCATGCTACCAGTGTTAAAGACTGCGATGGGGCTTCGTATGCCACGGCAAACTGGCTGACACTGACGGCGGCGGTGCACAAATGCTGCGCAGCTAGCGTCATTCGACGGCCAACACCGCGGTTCCCGGTGTGTCCGCTGTGCCGTGCGTGTGATCATTGCTTGTACAGCCCTCTCGCAGTGTCCGGAGCAAGTATGGTGGGTCAGACACACCGGTGTCAATGTGTTCTTTTTTCCATTTCCAAGAGTGTAGATAGACATACTATATAGTATTGTAAGTGGTGTCATGACTCAGTTTGTGGTCTGCTTCACACTGTCTCACTGGGGCCACCATCCACATTCTATCTCATCGTCGCTCTTTGATGGAGATAAGTGCCGCGTCCTCGCCAATGGACACATTCGGAACGCACGCTGAGGCAGTTTCTGACTGGCCCTGTAGGTGGCACTGTGAAACTGTCCTCCAACCACAAACGCGGCCCAGTGAGCAACCGCAGCGCAGCCGCCAATGAGATGGACTTCCACGTTCATGTTCCGTATTGGCGTACGTCATTTCTTGTAGGGAGTTCCATCGCTTCAGTTGGTAGCTACAGTTCGTAGTGGAGATCAACCTGCCAGACTTTCTCTACAAGTGGAGTCGCCTAGAGCCCTCGCATGGGGACGAGTCTTTGCTATAGTCATTGACAGTGTGGCGCCCATTATGGACACAGTCTTGTTGACCTTGTATTCAATAACGCAGTCCTTGACCGCCCTCCTTCGTTGTATCCGTCTACAAGCACATCCAACGAGTTGCTATACAACCGTAGTTAAGTATCGGAGCACAGTACAGTGTACATTTGTATGTGACTAATTTGTTTGCACTGTCACTGTTCCTCAGTCCACCTCGGAGCACCAACGAAGTGTGCCAGCCGTTCTACGCAAACCACCCTTAAACATCAGTAAGTGAAGGACCCGCGTTCTAGCCGTACACGGGCCAATCATACCTGATCGACCGCCATGTCATCCTCCGCCAATGGATCCATCAGATGCGGTATCGGTGTTCGTGGATGGTTTTCTTAACTCTGGAGCCGCCATTAATCCGTCGAGTTGCTCCTCAGTTGGCCTCACGAGGCTGAGTGCAAACTGTTGCAGTTCCTCCCACCAGCCGCGCGGTCTAGGGCCCCTCGGCGGAGGTTCGAGTCCTCCCTCGGGCATGGGTGTTTGTATTGTCCTTAGCGTAAGTTAATTTAAGTTAGATTAAGTAGTGTGTAAGCTTAAGGGCAGATGACCTGAGCAATATGGCCCCATAAGACCTTAGAACAAATTTGCAAATTTTTTCCTCCCACCTAGGAAAAATACTTGCAATACCAGGAATCGAACACGGGTCCCCTGTATCGCAGTCTGCTGTGCCAGGCACTCAGCTACGGAAGCGGACATTCTTTTACGGGCACGTGACAATATGATGGCCTTTGGATGGTCTGGTACTACTTCAGTGAAGTCAGCTCTTTCTGTGCCTCTTGCAGTGAAAGATACAATAGGTCTGCAGTTACGTTTGGCTGGAAGACGGTTAACAGAAAACCTGTCCACACAATGAGATTCGCGTGATGGGTGTAGATGCACACATATCAGGACAGCGTCCTAACGTCCTCTTGCAACAGGCAGAAGGTTCATGTTACATATGCATCGATCGGTGACGTGAGTGGCCGAAAGTTACCGGGCGCTATCCAGCAGAAATGGGTCCCTTTCATCAACAATTTGTGGTTTACGTACTTCTGTTTTAGTCGCGATCTACAAAGCATTTGTTGGGCTCCCAACCATAGCTGCAAGATATTTTCTTACAGCTGTACACTGAGATTTATCGTCATCAGACGCTGAATCAACGTACGCACTTGCATGAGGCAGTGCTATAGGTGATACCCAAACGGTAGTTACTCGTATGTGGAGTACATTAATAGGTGTTTCGCATATATTCAGTACTTGCTTTATGTGCCTGAACCATCTAAGTTTGTACTACATACGAATAACCAGTTATTTCGACAGTATTTGCATAGGGATATTATATGCAACCATTCTCAAAGTTGTGAGAGTCACACGTTTTTGGTGAGTAAAGATAAGCGCTGCAAATGTTGGTGCTTGATTCAACCATATACTTAGCTGTCCTACGGGTCAGTCCTGCTCCCGGCATCCCTCTGACCACACTGAAGTAGTCGTATGTAGAGGGATGTCGTCAGCGTACTTGAGAGTCTTGAACTCTGGGGAGTGTGTGCTGTAAATGTATGAAACAGCAACTCGCTATAGTGTTGCTCCCTGTGATAGGTCCTCGAAGTTTCGTTGTTCACTTCGAAAATCAGCTTCCTGTCCTCGGTACAAAAACTATCGTACTCATTCTGTGTCCGTAAATACTCCTATGAGGTACCTATTTTCTTCTTACCCAGGTGTGTACCTGTTACTAATTTCATTGGCGTCTCGTTGGAGCCACGACCTTTCCTGAATCCCATCTGCAGCAGTGGTTGTGTATCGTGCCGTTCACACCACCGATCGAGTCTATGTTTGACTATTATGTCCAGGGTACTTACTGAACTTGGAAAGCTGATATGTAGAAATGCTTCGTTCTCCGTTCCTTGTTTCCAGGCGGTCGGTGTGGCCAAGCGGTTAAAGGCGCTTCAGTCTGGAACCGCGCGACCGCTATGGTCGCAGGTTCGAATCCTGCCTCGGTCATGGATGTGTGTGATGTCTTTAGGTTAGTTAGGTTTAAGTAGTTCTAAGTTCTGGGGGACTGATGACCTCAGATGTTAAGTCCCATAGTGCTCAGAGCCATTTGAACCATTTTGAACCTTGTTTCCAGCGTCTCAAAATGTGGACGGTATGTGCCTCTTTTATCTCTGATGGATAGGTCTGATTCGCCCGAATGCGGTTCACAATGTTACATACGCGATTTAGTTACTGAGATGACAGATAACGTAGCGACTAATATCAAGAGCTCAGAGTGAAACCCAGTTCTAAGCAAAGAAGGGAAAGCAGAAAGGTGGAAGGAGTATATAGAAGGTCTATACAAGGACGATGTACTTGAGGACAATATTATGGAAATGGAAGAGGATGTAGATGAAGATGAAACGGGAGATATGATACTGCGTGAAGAGTTTGACAGAGAACTGAACGACCTAAGTCGAAACAAGGCCCCTGGTGTAGACAACATTCCATTAGAACTACTAACGGCCTTGGGAGAGCCAGTCCTGACAAAACTCTACAATCTGGTGAGCAAGGTGTATGAGACAGGCGAAATATCCTCAGAATTCAAGAAGAATATAATAATTCCAATCCCAAAGAAAGCAGGTGTTGACAGATGTGAAAACTACCGAACTATCAGTTTAATAAGTCACAGCTGCAAAATACTAACACGAATTCTTTACAGACGAATGGAAAAACTGGTAGAAGCCGACCGCGGGGAAGATCAGTTTGGATTCCGTAGAAACACTGGAACACGTGAGGCAATACTGACCTTACGACTTATCTTCGAAGAAAGATTAAGGAAAGGCAAACCTACGTTTCTAGCATTTGTAGACTTCGAGAAAGCTTTTGGCAATGTTGACTGGAATACTCTCTTTAAAATTCTAAAGGACGCGGGGGTAAAATACAGGGAGCGAAAGGCTATTTACAATTTGTACAGAAACCAGATGGCAGTTATAAGAGTCGAGGGGCATGAAAGGGAAGCAGTGGTTGGGAAGGGAGTGAGACAGGGTTGTAGCCTCTCCCCGATGTTGTTCAATCTGTATATTGAGCAAGCAGTAAAGGAGACAAAAGAAAAATTCGGAGTAGGTATTAAAATCCATGGAGAAGAAATAAAAACTTTGATGTTCGCCGATGACATTGTAATTCTATCAGAGACAGCAAAGGACTTGGAAGAGCAGTTGGACGGAATGGACAGTGTCTTGAAAGGAGGATATAAGATGAACATCAACAAAAGTAAAACGAGGATAATGGAATGTAGTCGAATTAAGTCGTGTGATGCTGAGTGTATTAGATCAGGAAATGAGACACTTAAAGTAGTAAAGTAGTTTTGCTATTTAGGGAGCAAAATAACTGATCATGGTCGAAGTAGAGAGGATATAAAATGTAGACTGGCAATGGCAATGAAAGCGTTTCTGAAGAAGACAAATTTGTTAACATCGAGTATAGATTTAAGTGTCAGGAAGTCGCTTCTGAAAGTATTTGTATGGAGTGTAGCCATGTATGGAAGTGAAACATGGACGATAAATAGTTTGGACAAGACGAGAACAGAAGCTCTCGAAATGTTGTGCTACACAAGAATGCTGAAGATTAGATGGGTAGATCACATAACTAATAAGGAGGTATTGAATAGAATTGGGGAGAAGAGGAGTTTGTGGCACAACTTGACACAAAGGAGGGACCGGTTAGTAGGACATGTTCTGAGGTATCAAGGGTTCACAAATTTAGCATTGGAGGGCAGCGTGGAGGGTAAAAATCGTAGAGGGAGACCAAGAAATGAATGCAGTAAGCAGATTCAGGGTGATGAAGAAGCTTGCACAGGATAGGGTAGCATGGAAAGTTGTATCAAACCAGTCTTAGGACTGAAGATCACAACAACAACAATAACAAAAATTGTCAATCCCTGACTAGAATGGAAGTACCCGATTTATCTCTTCCTGTGTACGTGACTTAGTTTAGAAAGTGATCACACTCACCACTGCATATACTCGTAGTCAAAAATCACTGTCGGCCCAAGGAACGCCAAGATTTTGAGTGCAGTATGTTTGTCGAACAATTAATATAAGCTCTTGGCCGTTGGCAAGATTCAGCAATCACACAAACTAAACGATGTTCTCTCAAGACACAGAAATTGCTTTCCTTATTATTTACATGAGTCAAAATTACACCACACTCTGAAGCATTTCATAAAATATAGTGATAATACTATAGCAGATACTAGTTTCGGTTACGTATCATATTTGCTACCTGTGTGTTTCTATTTGCTGTGCCGTCAGTATCGATTGCCAAGCTTTCTAGCAAATCCATTAAACAATTTTCAATACTAGCTCTTTGGTGTTGTCAGCAGCTGTCCAAAGGCTGTCCAAAACATAGAAGGAACGGTAGTTGGAACGGTGGTCTGATTGTTTAATATTAAAAGACCAAGGTGTGGACGGGGCCAAGGAACTGACATATCAGACATGATTTAACACATAAATAATTTATTCATACCATACAATACATAACACCAACTAGGTAAATTCTGCTTCGATGCTTATAATTGCCCAAAATGGGAGGGCCACCACTTTCGAATTGGAAAGGCTTTAATTTAAGAAACTAAAACGCCTATTATAATTTTTTAAAAATAATTTAACACAACACATTATTAATCACAAGGCGTGGGTTTACCACATTTAAATTCTCATTGCAATATAAAACATAAATACATGAATTCACAACACAGCATGGCTTCAAAATTTCTACCTGGGCAACCTATGGTCCTAAAACTTTCGTATTACATTCCAGCCAATCACATTAATAACTTATAAACACGGTTGGTAAAATATAAACGTTTGCACTATAATGAATTTTAATAATCCACAATCACTCAAAAAACAACATCAGAAGTTCGATACGGAGCATGTAAGCCTGTTTACACAATCTTTCGGACCAAAATAGGCACGAGGGCCACCATAACAGAAGTGCGCTAGTTGCTTTTAGGATAGGTGCTCCCATTAGCTTAATCACTGAGCAGATATTTACTTAAGAGACAGGTAAGATAGTTAATGCAAATAGAAGGTATTCCTAAAGTTTTTTTCCTCCCTTTTAACAACGGGGTTTTAGGGAGGTGGAAATTACACTTTGAGGAGTCGCAATAGCAATCTAGCGGGCACGCCTTCAGGAGGACGCCATGCCACTACACACGTACTAAACTAGCCGGGTGTCCGCTGTTCAAGCCAAACATTAATAACACAGTTCCATATTCCTGACATCCAAATAGTCGGGATCAAAACAAAACCAAAAATACCAAGAGCGCAAGATCCAGCATAGCTTCAGAACAGATCTCACTTCATGCGGTTGCCTTCACAAATGCAGATATCGAAATGAAAACAAGAACGTGTAACAACATTCCCTAATCAGCACAATGTTCTTCGTTAGGTCCCGGTAGCGCTAGACAACGCTGACATGCCAATGTTAACAAACCTCTAAGGCTACACCCTCCAACTGACAAGCCGAAACCAATGTGACCCCTTATCAGCTCCTTGACAGGACTCGAACCCCCAACTACTGTCAGTGTAACTCACTTAGAATAAATACAGCGCAAATAGTATGGCGGACACATATACCCAGGGATTAACACTAGAATTAACCTTAATAATACAGCACTAGATCTTGGGAAATAAGGAACCAACTCCCCACCCGAAACTCTGCAACCCCAGAAGTGCAAACGTACACAAATAACTTCCAAAATACACCACTACACCGGTTAGCAACGATGCATGCAGGAATCTGCACTGTCAGAATTGCACCAGTGAACAGAACAGAGGATTGCCACAGCGGTGGCCAAAAGGCAGGAAAGACGACTGGATGAACTCAATCGCAAAGGACGATCAACTTGAAACATTCACACTTAACTTCTTTTCTCCTTTCCTTCGGCGCACTTAGTCGTTTGTCCGGGACTGCTGTGCACAATCCTGAGCCGTCTCCAGTCGTCCCGGCAGACACCGACCCAGCCGAACTGCTCCCGGACTCAAACCCTTGCCGAACGGCGGCTCCACCGCCCCATGATGGTTACTGTTTGTTTGCCTTCGTCGACGCATGCGATGGTTAGACTGCCATCCGCCTCCCGCGGACAACCAGTGAAGAGCGGACAGAGGGGCCCAACCAGGCCGGCGTTCCTCCACGGGTAGAAGTGCGGGTTCGTTAACAACACCCGTACGCGGAAGGCAGGATGTCGACGTCACCAGAACAGACACGAAGGCCACTGCGCGACAACCTCCCCCAGCGTGACCGCTCTCGACTATTAATAGTACAGGCCAAAGAGTCTGCAATAAACACGTGAGTCGGTCGAGTTACCAACCTACGGTTTCTAAGTACACCAAAGACGGAACTCGCAATCGATAGTGGGTACACTACGGACTGGAGTTCAAACGAAAGGGCTCCATAAAAGACCAACCCTGAACAACCGCGGAAAAACGAAATAGAAGCGAAGCAATAAAAGACAGTAACGAGATGCTGGAGCCCGATCGCGCCCAAACGCTGTCGGTTACCCAAAATATTGGCTCCACACGACGCTCAGGAAACGAGCCGTGGAAAGATGGAAGCACACACGTCTCAGAAGTGTGTTAATTTTAGCGGCGATGTTGCAAATTCCGTTTAGCAGGACTTGTCATGTTTCAGTGGTATTACGGCGCATACGGGTTTCGCATAACTGATAAGGGCCAAACATCAGGGAAGTGCAGTGGTGGTGGGAGCTGAGCTTAACATGCGCACAGTCTGTCGCCGGCACATTGAATACCCCGGGAAGTGACGCGTGGGCGAGCGGCTACCGTAGTCGGGTTGAATTTGGTGGACAGCGTGGCCGCGTCCTTGAAATTCAGTTGCGCTGAGCCGTTCGGCGTCTGGCGTGGTGTGGTGTGAGAGCAGTATCGGCTGGTGGGTGAGCGGAGGGGAAGGGGCAGTTGCCAAATTCTGCACTGACGCTGCGCTGTCCCCTGTCGCAGCGCGCGACTACAGAGGGGTGAAATTTTCCACTGCCCTGCGCAGCACTTGCTGCCATGTGTCTGCGTGTACGGTCTGTTTACTGTTAGGCGAAAGATTCATGGAATGAAATGTCATAAACTATGCAATAACTTGGTTGATAAAATTAAGCACCCCACCCGCCGATTCCTTAAAGAATCGAACCCCCGTGTTCAAAACGTCATATCTCTCGAAATGTGTCGTGCAATGATATAATTTTTAATGAAATGCACGGTGACCAATAAGTCCGTTAACATTTGAAAATTCAATACTTCACGGAATAATAGAGAGATAAAAATTGATACACACGGTTGAAATGAGATAGAGTTGTGCTGAAACCAAGAAGAGGCCCACAAAATGGTTAAAAGATCGCGTTTGTTATTATAGAGAAGCAGTAATTACCATAGCAACTGATTTTAAAAGGATGTTCTTTACAAGAAATTCTCACCATATCGGCCGTCATTCATCGAAAATACCTTAGTCGACGGACAATCTTGTGAACAACACTGTAAAACATATTATCAGTGCGTATGATGACAAACTGTCGTCGGATGTTGTCTTTTGCATCCTTAGGTATTCGCTGGTGATACTGCTATCATGGCTGAAAGTGAAGAAGAATCTGGGATATGGAATGAACAGTCTGATGAGTACAGAATATGGGCTGAGAGTAAATAGAAGAAAGACGAAAGTAATGAGAAGTAACAGAAAGGACAGCAAGAAACTTAACATCGGAACTGATGGTCACGAAATAGATGAAGTTAAGGAATTCTGCTACCTAGGCAGCAAAATAACCCTTTACGGATTGATCGAGGAGGGGCATCTATGACGAAGGGTCCTGCAAGGAATGTTAAACAGGTAGGAAGATATATTTACTCAGGAAGGGTGACAGGATACAAATTTCAAAATATCCCAGCAGTGAGCATCAAATATTCGGTGATGAGGACGAAGGGGTGGAGAACAAATCGAAAAAATTCAAAGGCAGCGTTCAATATGCCCTAGACAAGTATGTTTCGAGTAAGGTTTTAAGGGATGGGAAAGATCCACCATGGTTTAATAGCCTTGTTAGAAAACCACTACGAAGACAAAGAGCACTTCTTCTCAGATTCAAGAGAACTAAGAATCTAGCTGACAAACAAAAGCTGAACGAAGCGAAAACGAGCGTAAGGAGAGCAATGAGAGAAGCATTTAGTGATTTTTAAAGTAAGACATTGTCTCAGTAGAAACCCTAAGACATTTTGGTCGTATGTAAAATCAATAAGTGGGTCAAAATCATCTATTCATTCTCTCAGTGACCACACCGGCACCGAAAAAGAAGATAACAGAGAGAAGGCACAAGTTCGGTCTTCCAAAGTTGTTTCACAGCGGAAAACTGTAACATTGTTCCTCCTTTCAATCGTCGTATGAACATCGAAATGGCAGATACTGAGATAACCGATCGCGGAATTGAAAAGTAGCGACAATCGCTTAGTAGCGGAAAGGTTTCAGGATCAGATTTTACAAATATTAGGCGAAAAACTTGCTCCCCTTCTAGCAGTAATTTATCGTAGATCGATTGAGCAACGAAAGCTACCTGACGACCGGAAAAAAAGCGCAGGTCATTCCCGTTTTTAAGAAAGGCCGTAAGACAGATCCTGACCAAGAGAAGTCTACTAGCATCAAACATAGGCCTTAACTTGGGGAAGAAATTTCTAAGAACGTGCGTTTAGAGCACATCATTGTATGGTAGTGAAGCATGGATTGCGGGAAAACCAGAAGAGAAGAGAGTCGAAGAATTTGAGACGTAGTGCTGCAGAGAAATGTTGAAAATTACATGGACTGATGAGCTAAGGAATGAGGAGGTTCTGTGCAGAATCGGAGAGGAAAGAAATATGTGGAAAACACTGACAAGGACAGGATGATAGGTCATACGTTGAGACATCAGAGAACGACTTCCACGGTACTAGAAGGAGCTTTGGAGGAAAAAAAACTATAGGGGAAGACAGAGGCTGGAATACATCCAGCAAATAACTCAGGACTTAGTTGCGGCAAGTGCTACTCGGAGGTGAAGAGGTTCACACGGGAGAAGAATTCGTGGTGGGCCGCATCGAACCAGTGAGAAGACTAGTGACTCAAAGAAAAATAAACGTAACCCTACCGTCAATGATCACACGGGTAGCTTTCTGGGGATCTGGGAGGCCAAGCATAAAGGGCCTGGCAGGTCAGCGCGCGATCCTCACAAACGGTGTGCGCAAGGGCAAGGGAGAGTAACATTATGGGGTGAAACGAAATTCTGCGTAAACGTCGGACCTTCAAGCAGGTGTAGGGACGATCCGACTCCCTGTCTCACTGTAGCTCATTTCATACACAGTTCTTGTGCGGCTTCACTGTCGTGTTACTGTCTTGCGTCATCTGATGGCCAGTTTTTTGTTTGCAATAAAACCGCATGTCATTCTAGACATGTGTGGCTATTTTCCTATCTATCTACATTATTTCGTGTATTAGAACATTTTCAAATGCTGATGTACTTTTAGGTCATCCTGTAACTGGCCACTGTCTCTAAAACGTATTCCTTATAAAGTTAGTAGTGAAGAAGCAATGAATGGAAACTCCATGCTTATGTTGCAGCATTGCTGTGTAAAAAACGTAATAACCGACGAAATTCTCCTGTTTTATTATATTGTGGAGATGTCAATGAGCAGAAGTTTCGGAAATGTTTGAAAGTATGTGTTAAGTTCGTCGGGTGTCTACAAGTGCTCTGATGCTCAAGTACGGAATGCATGTAGTCTACATGAAATGCGCGCTATGAGCTACACTGCAAGAAGACATATACAGGGCTATTACAAATGATTGAAGCGATTTCATAAATTCACTGGAGCTCCATTCATTGACATATGGTCACAACACACTACAGATACGTAGAAAAACTCATAAAGTTTTGTTCAGCTGAAGCCGCACTTCAGGTTTCTGCCGCCAGAGCGCTCGAGAGCGCAATGAGACAAAATGGCGACAGGAGCCGAGAAAGCGTATGTCGTGCTTGAAATGCACTCACATCAGTCAGTCATAACAGTGCAACGACACTTCAGGACGAAGTTCAACAAAGATCCACCAACTGCTAACTCCATTCGGCGATGGTATGCGCAGTTTAAAGCTTCTGGATGCCTCTGTAAGGGAAATCAACGGGTCGGCCTGCAGTGAGCGAAGAAACGGTTGAACGCGTGCGGGCAAGTTTCACGCGTAGCCCGCGGAAGTCGACGAATAAAGCAAGCAGGGAGCTAAGCGTACCACAGGATGGTGCTCCACCGCACTTCCATCATGATGTTCGGCATTTCTTAAACAGGAGATTGGAAAATCGATGGATCGGTCGTGGTGGAGATCATGATCAGCAATTCATGTCATGGCCTTCACGCTCTCCCGACTTAACCCCATGCAATTTCTTTCTGTGGGGTTATGTGAAAGATTCAGTGTTTAAACCTCCTCTACCAAGAAACGTGCCAGAACTGCGAGTTCGCATCAACGATGCTTTCGAACTCATTGATGGGGACGTGCTGCGCCGAGTGTGGGAGGAATTTGATTATCGGCTTGATGTCTGCCGAATCACTAAAGGGGCACATATAGAACATTTGTGAATGCCTAAGAAAACTTTTTGAGTTTTTGTATGTGTGTGAAAAAGCATTGTGAAAATATCTCAAATAATAAAGTTATTGTAGAGCTGTGAAATCGCTTCAATCATTTGTAATAACCCTGTACATTGTTCCTAACTGTAATACTTGACTTGTTGTGATAAACCTTTCACATACGATTACAGCTCTTAATGACTAGATTACAACAGAAACTTAAATTTTTAAATTTGGTCAATGAGATTTGTTGCCTCTGGGAGCCGGCGAAGCCAGGAAGCAGGGCCTTGCGCCGGGTTAGGTGTCTAATGTTTAGATGTTTCTATTAAGAGGAAACGACAGGGTGACGGACGAAAATATTGCTCAAATTCACAATTATTTTCTGTACTGTAATGTAGTAGACAAATTGGGTTTGCTGCAATCAATAAAAGATACATTGAAGCCTTTATTGGTATTTTTTAATGAACAATATTAATGTCTTCATTGTGTAACTGGGTTTTTCCCGAGACAGCTCTGAAAACAGATAGATCGACGGTCGTCGCTGTAACCCCGGTTTGGTTATCTGAAACATGAAATTAATATATCACCTGATCCTTACAGATGCAATTTTAGTTCTTCGTTGGGATTTGAAAAGAGATGGCAAAGTTATAGATATTTGATCAAATTAGCCATTTTTGGAACGCTCTTTCTTGGCCGAAAAAGTACTAAATATCAACATAAAAAAATAGGTTACAATGTCCTGAAGAGAATTCAGTTTGCTTCAAGGGAGACCAAAAATCATTAAAATCGGATGAAAATTGTAGCTTGGGCGATGACAACCATGCTGGAAAACATAGTTTTAAGAAAAACGCGTAAAGTTGGACAAGTATTTCTCTAATAAAGAAAAGACACAGCTTGAAACTTACGTGATATCATCGATTCCTGGCCCATAATAGCTACCGCCCCGGCGAGTGGATGGCCGCTTTCTGCTATTCTGACCCGATAAGTCCTCATTTGCGTCCTCAAAGCCATTTTGGTCGCTGAGTGCATAGCCGCTGGCGTCTCTGTCTTCATAAATCGGCTCATTTCGTCGCCGACTTTGGTTTTAAGGGCATCCGCCACGATAGTTAGTCCAGTATGACCTATAATGAATAGACACAGGGCCAAATCTGACAATTTCTCTGCTGCTGGATGTTATTTTTGGAGCGTATCTCAAAATGAGACTATTGAAACCTTCGTTCACATTTTTTGTAAAACCGCCCAAACAAAACTCCGGCAAATCAGATTTACTCAGATCGTTGTGAATAGTGGTGATGATGTCGATAAAGACTTGTGGCAACTGGTTCTCAAATGCCAACGTGTGCTGTGCACGATCGCCTTCAAACGCTCACGGAATCGTTGCTTTTTGAAGTTCACCCATAATATTTTGGAGAATAATTCTACAATGTACATAAATTCGAATTCCGTAATAAAGAAATTTCAGTTTTCTTGAGCGTCGCCCTGTCGTTCCCCACTAATATACAATATATATCCACGCAGAAGCGTCGCTTATGTGGGAACCAGAGCATATTGAACTGTGTTTTTCGTGTGATGATAGCGGAGGTACTGGAAACACTGAATCACTGGAGCCACGTACGTCTGTACTGTGCACCTCATGCTATGAATTGAGATAAAATCGGGACGTTGTCGGGCGTTGAGCACTGACAGCGGGCCCCTTTCTACGCCACCGCTTCCACTACCCCTTTTTGTAAAAGCGCGTCTCTCTAATTGCCGGACAACTACATTCAGTTACAGCAACTATTTCCACTTATTTAAGAATAACGCTCACATTGAAAGCAATACGGTGGCGCGTTGCCATAAAATTTGGGATATATGCCTCCATAGTACAGCATAGTAGGGGTGATGCGGGAATACATAATAGTGTGTAAGAAAGTAGGTCTGAAGGTTAGCACCTATGAACAGTAAAATCAAGACAGTGCTGGCCAAGCTCAGGCGAAGCCACCAACCACCTCAGGAGTATGAGTTTATATGCCTGTTACCTGTGTGATGTAGAGATAGATAAATATGTGACAAAATACAAGAAATTATGGAAATCATTAACGAGCCGAAAAAAATTATTGTGATGGGAGATTTACTGAAAAGGAGGTGAAGGAAACAATAGTAGATGAATAACGGTGCATAAGGAATGAATGGGGACGCTCCATGGTAGAATCTTTTAATAATTTAGTTTAAGAACCACGAGAGATAGCTTTATACGTGGTAATCAGAGGAGGATGTGTTGATATTTCTGACCTTAGCTGCCACCAGGTGCTGCAGCGCAGAATTAGATACTAACAGCAAAGCCAGTGGAGAAACAACAGAATGCTTCCGGACGAAGGAAAAATCACTACGTATTCACACACAGGCTCCAAGCACATCATGAGAAGACCCTCTTCACCTGCATAACGAACGACTAACGACTAACTGCTGCTTCCTCTCCTCAGGTTGTAATGTAAATGAGACACCATAAAAGTTTGTTGCACAGTCGAATTTGAATATCAGATTCCGAATTCTGTGTCTCCAAATTATTTCATTTCCATTCATTGGCATTCGTAATATTCGCAAAAGGACTCGTGTAGCCTTTCAGCGTGATAAACCAATTACAGAAATTGTACTCCGTCCTCACGTCATCCTGAAACTACTAGCTAATTATACAGCTGCGAGCGTTTACGTGGTAGGATTTTCGAATAGAATCAAACCTTTATGAAGCAAGAATATTCATCAGCCATTAGCGGGATTGTGTAATGCTTTCACGTGAACCACGACGCCCTCAATAAGCCGGTAATCACTGCTGACAGTCCAGAATACCTCCCTTTAATACCGCCACAGAAGACCTGATTTTACGGCGGTCGCAGCCGGCGCAGGATCAGGTTAATTAAGAATAAATCAGTGTCGCGGCGTTCTCGTAGCGCTGCACGCTGTTTGTATTGTGTCGCGCCGGGCTGCAGCAACAGCAAGCAAGTACTGCGCCGCGGCCAGCTCACAAAGCGCTCTGCGCGGAAAGCAGTCGAGTTACAAAAGGCGACAAGCCACTCGCCTGCTACACGTGAATGGGGCCGCGCGCCCGTCTCCTGTGTCCAAAGCGTCCTTGCTGGCCCGCAGTTGTTCTAGCAACGTGCGCAGTATTGTTCTCAAACAGCGGAGTGTTGTTGCAGCACCTGCACGCTTCGAATGTGTCAAATGTCAACCACAAATTTCATCAAACGAGTGTGTTATGTCGACGAGAACCGAAAACAACTCAGATTCGTGATGCATTTTTGATTTTAAAAAGCTACTGAAACTAATCTCTCATGTAATGAATCACTTCGTACATTCAAGTACTACAGGTGTTATGGTCTTAGGCTTACTGCGGTTGGGCGGTTCTTGCCACGAGACGCCTTTTGACGATCACTTACGAAGCATCTTCTTTGGCCATTCTGGAAACAGTGTACGGAATGCGTAATGTATCAGTACATTTTAGAATTAATAGTTCAAAAAACGGTACAGGAGATTTCGTGAAGCTGTTACAAATCTTCGGCGAAGATGGAGAAGTGACAGACGCTGTTCACGAAAATCTAGGGAGACAAAAGATATAAGCGAATATAGTTCTGATACCTCTGACAAAGGAACACTTGTACCGGTACTGTTGTTGCTAAGAATGAAGTGTAGACAACTTTAAAAGGTGCTAGTGTTGGTTAAAACAAGAAAAACATATCTACTAAGCATGGGCTTTGAAATGCTTACATTAACAGCTATGACGATTATGACCACATACTCATCTTCGCTACTGTGAAACATATCTCTTCTTTTGAACAAGTAGCCATACGTGTTAAGATATGTACTGTAGAGATCATATTTAGTAGCCATTTTTGTCTTGTTCTGGTTCCCAAAAAATTTTGAAACGAAAGGATTTGTCATAGAAGAGACATGTTCTACAGCATCGAAGATGAGCAAGTGCTGGTGTCTGTTAAGGTATGCGCTGTCATGATGGTGATGATTCGGTTTGTGGGGCGCTCAACTGCGCGATCACCAGCCCCGTATAAGTCCCTGTTTTTTCACATTCGAACTGATCAGCGGTCACAAATGATGATGATGATTAATTGTGAGGACAACACAAACACCCAGTCCCAGGGCAGGGAAAATACCAAACCATGCCGGGAATCGAACGGGGGCCCCGTGATCTAGAGGTAGCAACGCTAGCCTCTAGACCACGAGCTGCGGACAAAGGGCTCTTTCCAAAATTTTCTGCCTATATGACCCTGATTTTTCTTACATTGTATTCGTGCTTTACCGCTTCAGTTTACTTTTGTGAACTCTACAGGAGGAAGATTACTGTAGTTTTTACGGGTTCCGCTGTCAGCACAGTGGTTTTTTATACATAGGTTTTCGATATAGACTGAATTACCAACTTTTTGACTCTGACAATAGAGTACGATGCTGGTGCAGGAACAAGTGCTGCGAACACACCGCTCAATGCTGAACATGAGGGACTGCAGCGGACGACACCTACCTATTCCCAAGCTGACCCAACAACATCGTCAATCACTAACGGAGTGTGGGTGGGACCATCGAGCCCATTATTTATTTATTTGCTATTAACTTTTAGTCTGTTACCTAGAAATAAGAATAGACCCAATGTTGCACGTGATGGGTTTGAATATAACTCGCTATATTTTAACGTAATATCAAACTTCTTTGTTTCACTAAGCATTGTTGTGTGAGAGGTAAACATGTAAAACGTGTACACGAAGAAAATAATATTTTAAAGCACTTTTAGTAGTCTACACGCTTCCTATGTCGACCTGGCGGACAGATGTATCTTTGGACGGAATCCAGAAGGCGCATACCATCGGTCTGCTGAACCATACTACACTGCTACATCACAAACTTTGAAATTCACAATTGTGACTACATTACTACAACACTAAAATACACTATACTACTAGTGTGCCCACTTACCTGAGTAGTCAGCCCGACGGTAGTGGCATGTGTCTGTGTCACGAGGTACTGGGTGGTACTGGGTGTTGTGTTCTCATCATCATCGACACGTAAGTCGCCCAATGTGGCTTCAATTGAAAAGACTGGCAACTTCAGCTGTTCGGGATTCCCGGACATTAATGTCATACTATCATTTCGCTTTACACTGGGAAGATGGTCGTATGCAGAATCTCCGTCATTCAGGCCGCTGTGGGCAGTAGGAGAGTACTATGCTAGGGGGGACATTTACCTGGATTTCCATGAGACCAGCCGTAGTAATCGTAGCACCGTGACAGCTGAGGACTACTTGAACATGAATGTGGACCAGCTGCATCCATTTCTGCTCGATGTCCTCCCCAACGGTAATTCCATTTGTCCGTGTCACAAGGCCACAATCACCGTACAGTAGTTTCAGGAGCATGAGAGGTAACTCACGTTGATGACCTGGCCGCCAATATTCGTCTGATTCTAACGCGATGGAACTCATCAACTGAAAGAGTTGAAAACAAGTAAGTCACCAGGTCCAGACGAAATTCCGATTCGGGTTTGGCCTCTTACTTAGCTTGTATTTATCGCAAATCACTCGCCCAGTGAAAAGTCCCACGCGACTAGAAAAAAAGTGCAGATGACTCATGTCCATAAGAAGGATATAGGAACAGACCCACAGAACTAGAGTCCGATATCCGTAACATTAGTTTACTGCATACTTATTGAATATACTCTCAGTTCGAATATCATAAATTTTCTTGAGACTGAGAGGCTTGCGTCCACGAATATACACGGTTTTAGAGAGCATCGTATGTGCGAAACTCACATTTTCGTTATCTCACATGACATACTGCGAGGTGTGGATGAAGGACAACAGGTAGGTTCCTTATTTCTAGAGTTTTGTAAACCATTTGACACGATGCTGCACTCCAGACTGTTAACGAAGGTACGAGCACATGGAATAGATTCCTTGATATTTGAGTGGGTCGAAGGCTTTTTACGTAATAGAATAAGGGCGAGTGTTCATCAGAGTCAAGGGTTTCCTCATGAGTGCCCTACAGATGTGTGACACGACCGCCATTATTGTTTATATACATATATTATCTAATAGACAGAGTTGGCAGCAATCTGCGGTTTTTTCACGATGATGGTGTGGCATACGGGGAGGTGTCGTCGTTGAGTGACTTTTGAACCTGATTGAAAAACGATACTACTGCTTCCAGCATACATTTTGCGCCGGGACCACGAAAATAAGATTAAAGAAATTAGAGCTCGTACGGAGGCATGTAGACATTGTTTTTCTCTCTCTGTTTGCGACTGGGAGAGGAAAGTGACTAAGAGTGGTGCAGAGTGCCCTCCGCCCCGCACCGTAGGGTGTGTGTACGTATATGTAGATCTAGTTCCAATGGTTCAAATGGCTCTAAGCACTATGGGACTTAACATCAGTCAACGAGACTTGGAACTACTTAAACCTAACTAACCTAAGGACATCAAACACATCCATCCCCGAGGCAGTATTCGAACCTGCGACCGTAGCAGCAGCGCGGTTCCGGACTGAAGCGCCTAGAACCGCTCGGCCACAGCGGCCGGCAGTAGATCTGGGACGCTATGGGCCGGCAACTCGGCGCCAGCGATGCAACGGCCTGTAATTCACAGAAATTGCGTGACCTGTGCGTAGGCACCTGCTGGTAAAGGGTTGGCAAACCCAGCAAGCACTTGTGGAATCCAGAACTGCCGCTACATTGCGTTCCTAAGGAACAGCGATACGTTACTAAGCGAGCGGTCATAATTTTTTTCTCATCAGTGCAAATCTACACTGGCTGAGCGCAAGTGAAGGAGAAAACCTCACCACTGAGCTTAAAGAGAGGTGAGTTTCCTGTTGGACTAGCGTTTCCGGCGACGGCGCGGCTGAGGACGTTTATGTGAAGAGCAAGGCTTTGCCCGCCTGCGTCTACCCGATAAGCGGCTGTCGGTCTCGAATTGCTCCGGCCGCCGCTGCCGCTGCCGCCTACGCAAGGACCCCAATGCAAAGCCCTTCCCCACTGTCCCTAACCACACCCGTCTGGACCGCTCACAGCGATACGCTGTCCAGTTCCTAAAAGTTAGCTCAGCTCGTGGCCGCAGCAGCCGTCCATTGCTTCGTCCAGGGCTCTGCTCTCATCCCTTGGCGGACTACGCTGCTGTACGGAACGGCCTAATCCCTAGTGAAAAGTCAAAAAGTGAGCATAACAATTCCCAAATTCCCAATTGTAGGTTTTTGGGGTCGCTGATTACGAATTTGATACCAAAATTATGAAACTCAAAACGGCGGACAAAAATTTAGGAAAAATAATCACTTTATCGGTTCGAAAATTTGCACAATGAGGTTTTCGAGGTCACTGATTACGAATTTGATATCAATATTATGAAACTCAAAATGGCGGACATTTTGGAAAAATAATTACTTAATCGGTCCGAAAATTTGCACCATTGGGTTTTCGGAGTCGCCGATTACGAATTTGATATTAGATTCATGATATGAAATTCCTAAATAAAAAATAATTTTGTAAAATATGTAGATTTGTATTTCATTTTACGTACATAATTCCATGCAATACATTAGATTAATTAAAAATCATAATCTGGGTCAGATAAATTCCTCGTATATGTTTCGAGTTCTGCTGAGGGTAAGCTACTATTTGTGACATATTCTTCTGGTATTTCCAGTAGAAGTTCTAGTACATCAGAAGGTAAGTTAATGCGGATGAATAGGAATAACATACCCGTTATGATCGGATACAGCATTAGTAGTGTCCTGGTTGACGCAATCAAGTGGTCTAAATAACTGGGCGTAATTAATTTTTGAAAATTAGTTATCAGTTGGTCCGAGGATGCAAGAAGCCGACGAAACACGTCAGTTATTGTCTTCTCGCGCGTATATTTTCGAGAAAAATTTTCCGATGTACCGACGAATGACCTTGTTCCTCGGTTCTTGAGCGTCCTCGGAAATATGTCCGATTGGCAAGACACTCGTTTCAATTATTACGTAGCCATGAATTAAAACGGTATGTACCAATGATGGCATCGGGTACCAGGAGTATAGCTCAACATATCGTTTCGCGACGTCTAACCAATAAACACTGAACTTTTCGATATGGACAGTGAAACCGCTCGTCATTGTCTGCCAAATTACTTTGCAACTTGCTACGTATTTCTCGTCCAAATTCTAAATTTCTACTGTTAAGGCAGCGTTCGCAAAAAGACGTCACGCTGTATTGACGTCGTTTGTGCTGCCAAATCCATGCTTAGCCATATCGATATTTAAACCTAAAGCGGCTTTAAATTTCTTTTGTATTTGTTCCTTACGATCTTCATCTACTTCCTTTTCATTTACTGATCGCTCCTGCCATTTATTCGTTCCGTCATTCAGTTTATTTGCAGTATGAAGCATCAATTCCATAAACCTTATCCACGGGTGTAAGGAAGAATTCCAGAATTTAGTTTCGAGCTATCACTTCCTTTTTGTTCCACCAGTTGTAAATTGTTGAAATTTTTCGACGTCAAATTACGTAAATAACGTATTTGCGCAGATTTAGTGACAGTAATAGCATTTCTCACCTTTCCATCTATCATTGTAAACGATAAGTCATATTTTACTTCAACGTTAATACGATCCGTTGCTGTAGTGAATGTGACGAGAGGTGCTATCTGCTTGTTGTTGTTGTTGTGGTCTTCAGTCCTGAGACTGGTTTGATGCAGCTCTCCATGCTACTCTATTCTGTGCAAGCTTCTTCATCTCCCAGTACCTACTGCAACCTACATCCTTCTGAATCTGCTTAGTGTATTCATCTCTTGGTCTCCCTCTACGATTTTTACCCTCCACGCTGCCCTCCAATGCTAAATTTGTGGTCCCTTGATGCCTCAGAACATGTCCTACCAACCGATCCCTTCTTCTAGTCAAGTTGTGCCACAAACTTCTCTTCTCTCCAATCCTATTCAATACCTCCTCATTAGTTACGTGATCTACCCACCTTATCTTCAGCATTATTCTGTAGCTATCTGCTTATCAACGGTATTTTTTCATCAACAACTGACTGCACGGTTTCTTTCAAAAATTGCAATTTCAATGGTCTGCAGTAACGGGGTGAAGAAGGCCTTGAGTTCTTCCAAACGACAGGTTACTTTTCAGATTTGTCGTCTGAAGTTGGCGTTTGTAACGGAACCGCGGAAGTAAAAAATACATGAGCGTCAGAGTTGTCGCTTTCGTCAAATTTTGTGTTTCTACTGCTGCGATGACAAACCATCGCATCACCACTTCAAAATTAACTTCATGTTATTCGTGAAGGAACTGTCGATTGTTTTCAGGACATCAGATTGTACTTGAAGCAATCGAGCTGTAGTATGGTCTACTAAAGCCTGCAATGATACTTCGCACTTGTTTCCGTTATACGTATTGAACACTCTGGTGAGTAACAACGAGATTTAGCAGCTAATATTTTATGATAAATGGGATAAACCGACCTGTCGCCGTTTACATTGGCAAATTCCCGGACGATATTGTACGTTTCTTTCGTCGTTTTACCGCTTATTATCAAGCTTAAAGCAAGATCTGCCCTAATTTCTTGACGTACTTGTCTAGAACTTTGTTCGAATGCTAACTGATACCGTGAGGCTCGCGTAGGAGAAGTGGTTTTAATATCCTTGAGCACCTTTGCTGCACAGTGGGACACAGAAGCACGAAGATTCATTTCCGTTGCGAATGCCAATGCCCTTGGACTTGCTGATCTCGAAGATCATCGACTTTTCGTCGCTAACACCGTTCGCTGGATGATGAAAAGTTCAAATTTGTGGCTTTTATCCGATCCTGATATATCAGAATTAGGAGCAGGTTAGTCCCTGTTTTTGAATTCCGCGTTCTACAACAAATCGCAATAACGTTAGCTCGAAATTAAAAAAAAAAACGTATAATTGAAAATTTCAGTGATACACTTGAACCTCTTTTATATTGACTCTCGTTTATGTTGACTCGAGTTTATGTTCACTTACCACCTCTCGTTTATGTTGACCTGTTGTTCCCCCACCTGAGTAATCAACACACCGCAAAGCGTAGTGAAATGCATTTGTGTTGGTGCGCAAAGGGGAAATGAGGAAGGAGAAAGTTATAGTGGTGGGAACCCCTCTCGAGTGAAAATAAAGGCGAGGTATACGTTTCGAGGCAGTCAACATAAACAAGGTTCCAGTGTATAAGAAATAGGAAAATGGACAAACCACTATAGCTACGAACTGGTCAAGCCATTCTTCATGATTGGCGTAAAAGGTCTCCAGAATTCTACGGCTATCCTGCCATTTATTCTTCATTGTAAATAGGCGATTCCTTAAACATTTCCTTTCATCAGTTGAAATTGCGAAAGGACATCCTTCCGATTCGATAAAATATTTTAGCAGAACTTCTACTTGTTTGTCAAATTTTGAGCTCCATTCATCACGGAGGCCCGGCCGGAGTGGCCGTACGGTTCTAGGCGCTACAGTCTTGAACCGAGTGACCGCTACGGTCGCAGGTTCGAATCCTGCCGTGGGCATCGATGTGTGTGATGTCCTTAGGTTAATTAGGTTTAATTAGTTCTGAGTTCTAGGCGACGGATGACCTTGGAAGTTAAGTCGCATAGTGCTCAGAGCCATCTGAACCATCACGGAGGGCCAAGAATATTTGTCTGCGTGTACAAATAATTTATTTGGATGTACGTCCGGTTAAAAATAGAAGGTTTAGGGGATAATACCGCCATTAGTCACAGTGCATAATGCGCTCGAGAACGTGCACGGTAACACTAAAATCGGTATTATTCAAAATGGGCAACTTTCGTGCAGCTAATTCTTGAAAATTTCATTAATAGATAGTTCAACGAACATGTCACTGTCAATGCCAGGATAAAATATGTTTTTTTTTTTTTTTTTTTTTTTTTTTTGTATCGACACAAATGTATTTCTAAAGAAGCGAAACAACATGATACTCACGACTACCTTTAGCATAACGTTTCATAAGTATCAACAAACGTTTTCGAAAACTGAAGTACATAAATCGTTTCTACATACCTTCATCAACATTTTCCATTTTGGAAAATAGGAACCGGACGCGTCGTTGTAAAATTCTGTATGATATTCTGAAGCACTGTAATACTGGGCAGTAAAGCGTCGCGCGGTGTTTCTACGAGAGGCAACTTACGACCGTTGCAGGGAAGCAGGTATACAATATTGTGACATCTACTGATACGATCTGAATGCCCCGTAACCCCCTCTACAAGAATTAATTCCAAACACATCGATGTTTCAACCTTCATTTCTGGACTTTTGTCCAGGGAACCGGCCGTTCTGAACCACTGTGCGCCGGCACCGTCGACTACGCAAGCTCAGTTGTTCGTCACCATCTGACGCTGCAGGCGTCGTCTCTGCCACTGTGCGAAACCTTCGTCAGGTTCTCCCAGCCGGAAATACGGCGCGACTTTAAATTTCTTTCCTTGGGCATCTGTGTCCCTGACGCAATCTCCATCAGCTTCTGCAGTTTGCAACATGGTCTTCCAGTCCTCAAATTAGGTACATCCTTGTTCAAAAACGGTTTAACCCAAGACCGCCAGTAACATATACAGCTAAGGCTCAGGTTTCAACCCCAGCGGAAATACCAGCTTGTCAGTAAGTCTTATCAGCAGCAGTATTACAGGTGAACGCAGCTCACGGTAAAACGATCGTCCGTTACTCTTTTTCTCAGACAGTTATAGACAGAAATATTCACGTCGTTTGTAAAAATCCACCTAAAAGGCAATGGATACAGTTACATCTTTCTGTTTGAGGAACCTGGAAGACTATAAATGACACAGATAACAAAGCCTGTCGTGGTGGCCGTGCGGTTCTAGGCGCTACAGTCTGGAACCGTAGGACCGCTACGGTCGCAGGTTCGAATCCTGCCTCGGGCATGGATGTGTGTGATGTCCTTAGGTTAGTTAGGTTTAAGTAGTTCTAATTTCTAGGGGACTGATGACCTCAGAAGTTAAGTCCCATAGTGCTCAGAGTCATTTGAACCATTTTGAACAGATAACAAACACCTTAACCAAATTTAGAGCCATTCCAAATATTGATCTAATGTACAATACACAGTACTCCATCACAAGATATACGCACAGGGGATAGGCAAAATAATGCGTACACCAGTACTTACTTGTAAATGGTTTATTAATGAGAGTTGGGCCCCCATCCCCATTTGCCCGTAATACAGCTGCCATTCGTCTTGAAATACTGCCATATACTGCTTGTATAGTCTCCAGTGGAATGTTATGCCACTCTTCGATCAGAACCTTTGGTTCAAATGGCTCTGAGCACTATGGGACTCAACTTCTGAGGTCATTAATCCCCTAGAACTTAGAACTAGTTAAACCTAACTAACCTAAGGACATCACACACATCCATGCCCGAGGCAGGATTCGAACCTGCGACCGTAGCGGTCTCGCGGTTCCAGACTGCAGCGCCTAGAACCGCACGGCCACTTCGGCCGGCTATCAGAACCATTTATAACTCCTGTAGTGACGAGGGAGGGTGAAATCTGCTCCGTAGTCTGCACTTTAATACCACCCAGTAGGGTTCGATAATGTTCAAGTCCGCCGGCCTGTGTGGCCGAGCGGCTCCAGGCGCTTCAGTCTGGAACCTCGCTGCTGCTACGGTCGCAGGTTCGAATCCTGCCTCGGGCACGGATGTGTGTGTTATTTAGGTTTAAGTAGTTCTAAGTCTAGGGGACTGATGCCCTCAGACGTTAAGTCTAGTGCTTAGAGCCATTTGAACAAATGATCAACCCAGGGGACTGTTGGCCAGGGAAGACGGTCCAGTCCAGTTGCATGTTCCTCATACCATGATTGTACTGTTGTGGCTGTGTGAATGGGTGCGCTATCGCCCTGAAATATGGCATCATTGGTGGGGAACAACATTTGAATCATGGGGTGCACCTGGTCACGTAAATTGTTGACATAATCATTGACAGTAACACGGCCCTTGACGGTAATAATGGTACCACCAATATACCATGATAAGGCTGTCCACACCATTACACTTCCACCTCCATGCTTAACGGTTGTAATCAGGCACTCAGGATTGTAGGCTTCTTTTGGTGTTCTTCAAACTTAAACCCGGCCCGATGTTGGAAATAACGAAGAGGTTGGCTCGTCGGACCATATGACATGTTTGCACTGATAAGCCGTGGATGATTTATGCTCCTGACACCATGCTTTAAGCTTCTTTGCGTTGCTTGGCATCACTAATGGTTTCAGTATAGCAGCTCGTCCATGAATATTCACTTTATTGAGTTCTCGGCGGACAATGTCGATTTACATGAGGTCTCGAAGATGGCTGTTAAGCTCTGCAGTCACTGTAGCCGCCATAGTTTTGACACAATTCGTGTTAGCGTACGTCGATCTCTGCCATTTAGTTTTGACTTGCGCCCACTGTTAGGTTTATGCGATGATGTCTTTGTGCTGGCTATGATGACTGTTGAAATAGTTGCTGTTGAATCATCCAATAAGTTGGCAGTCTTGGATACTGATGCTCCAGGTAATTGGGCCCCAACAACCTGCCCTCTTTGGAACTCTGTTAGGTAATTCATTGCACGGCGGCCTTCGGCCTCTGAATGCAAAAACGAAGTGTGCACTGTTCGTAAACAAACTGCACTGACGCCTAATCGGTACTGAGCACGCACAGTCAAGCAAGACACGTGCCTTACCGGCGTTGTTGACCGTCTAACACAACCATTGAATTACTACAACTGTTCAAAAATTATATATATGTCTGGGGTGGAGGGGGGGCGGGGTTGTTACACCCTGTACATGTATTAATGGTGTCTGGGGTATAAGAACAGATATTTTTATTGGTGACTGAGGGCAACGTCCTGAACAACATCGCATCAGTATTCACTTCATTTGTACGCTACTAATTATAGCTATTAGGCGTATGTGTTTTCAGGTTGGTTAGTTTCTCCAAGTGGATGCAGCAAGAGTAAGCCCATTAATGCTTATTTACCCCCGTGCAGCAGTTTGTTGAAGTGTGGACACGAAGTGAGCAGTCTATACTGGCAGGCAAAGTCCATTATCTGGTGCAGTTCTGACCATGCAGGAAACGTCAGGTCATACACTTTCTGACATGTTTGTGGGAAGACTGTTAATTACAGAGAGAAAACCAACTCACTGATGTGTGTACGTATTAAGGTATCACATATAGAAATATCTATACTTAAACCCGTTACATTCTGCAGAGATGTAACGGCTGTTGGGTTCTTAGTGCAGATATTTTTATGGTGACTGAGAACAGTTTACTGAAGAACAATATGAAGTGTTGGCAGAAGAGCCAACACTGTGTTGCTAGAGGAGGCCGAAATGCACGCGTTTAATTACACGCTGACTGGCGCGAGGTCTGGAACAGTTAAGGGAGTAAATAGTAGCAAATAAAGTACGTAGTTGATATAATACTTAACTTTAATCGACAATTGTAGAACATCTCTCGTTACTGTACAAGCTTCACAATATTAATTATCAAATGCTATGGCGCCTTGCTAGGTCGTAGCAAATGTCGTAGCTGAAGGCTATGCTAACTATCGTCTCGGCAAATGAGAGCGTAATTGTCAGTGAACCCTTCCTAGCAAAGTCGGCTGTACAACTGGGGCGAGTGCTAGTAAGTCTCTCTAGACCTGCCATGTGGTGGCGCTCGGTCTGCAATCACTGACAGTGGCGACACGCGGGTCCGGCGTATACTAATGGACCGCGGCCGATTTAAAGGCTACCACCTAGCAAGTGTGGTGTCTGGCGGTGACACCACACATTACAACAGTGTTTTCTTCTTTTCAAAACTAATAATTATAGTTACTAGGGATAGCATGTTTATAGAGTTGCTAATGTTTCCAAGGTACACATGGCTTATTTTCCATGTGACTTATTTTCCCCTAGACAGCAGGTCAGATATTGAAGCGTGGACGCGTGGACACAGAAAGGATAGCCTATACTGACAGATTTATTACATTTAGTGATACATTTACGACTGTGCAGAAAACATCTCGTTTTCTCAGAAGATGCAGAGAAAGAACAACTAACACACTGGAGTGAATACATACTTTACATCTGCACTTACAGCACTAACGCCTTGTACACACACGCGCCATGTGTGTGGATGGGTGAGTGGGTGTGTTTATGTATGTATATAGGGTGATCACACTCTGCAGAACTTGTAATGATATTGAATGGGAGATTGCACTGGAAAACTATTGTTAAGAAAAAAATTGATACGTTGCAACATTTCGGAATTATTTAGCATTGAGTTAACCAATCAGGTTGTCGCAGCCAGCCTATCACAGACAGCGTCGTTTAGTTTCCTCACACTGAACGAACATGGGTTTTGTCCACCTAGCATATATTTATCACTTCCGAAAAGGTCACATTTTAACTGGCAGTGAACATTTCTACAATTTGTGTGTAAAATGACCTGACTGCCTAATATCAATGCTAAATTACTCAGAAACGAGGCAACAAAGCGAAAACTTCTGTTAACACTTATTTCTCAGCTCAAGCTCCCCTGAAATCCCCTTACAAGCTTTGTTTCAGAGCACCATATATATAGTGGCTACACATTTGTGCTGCATCCTCATCGCTGGTACCTTACAGCTCGCTGCTGGCAATCGCAACTCGCTGCTATTCGGTATCGTTGTTACACTTAAGACTGTCACCTCGCTGCTCGCTCCCCGCCTGGAGTAATTGCCCTGCAGCTGTTCATCTATCGAGCAGAGTGCTAGCAGAGTCAAATGCAGAACTTCTGGACTGACCTTGAAGCAACCAGTCCAGCCTCAAGTTACAGTTCGTAAGGTGAAGGTCGCAGCGCGAAACGCAAACGAGCCGGACATCGTCATCTGGCGAGGATCTTAGCGAGCAGTGGGGTGAGCAGCGATGATGCTGGTTAACTGGACCTGTAAGATGCAGTGGGTTCGACTGATCATCGCAGTGCCACGTGAGCGACAATCGAGCGGCGAAGTGGCAGCACAGAGGCACCCTAGGGAACGCTCTTGTTGCAACATCGCTGCTGGCTCACGCTGGTGTCTTGCTTCTCACCGGGAACCTTTAGCCTGCAGCTGTTCATATTGCTAGTTGGGTGGATTACTTTCAGTGTGAGAAGCGGAAACTATATTCTATACATTTCCAGAATGAGATTTTCACTCTGCAGCGGAGTGTGCGCTGATATGAAAACTTCCTGGCAGACTCGAACTCGGGACCTTTGCCTCACGCGGGCAAGTGCTCTGCCAACTGAGCTACCCAAGCACGACTCACGCCCCATCCTCATAGATTTACTTCTGCCAGTACCTGGTCTTCTACCTTCCAAACGTTACAGAAGCTCTCCTGCGAACCTTGCAGAACTAACACTCCTGAAAGAAAAGATATTGTGGAGACATGGCTTAGCCACAGCCTGGGGGAGTTTCCAGCATGTTCTATACATTATTTGATGACAGTCACCGTAGTTATTTCACGCCAAAGTTTTACAAAGAGAAAGGAGACGAGGCATGGATGCACCCTTTGAATGTAGAACTTTCAAACTGCACACACGCTTTACCACTTCCAACAGCAGTTCAACAATCATCCTTAGCACTTTTTCAGACAGTTATGTATGTAGTAACAAATTTTCCAGTTTATATGAAATGTTATTGAACCAGAATAATTTAAGATATAAATATTCGCCCCAAAATTATTTACGTAATATAAGTTAAAGAGCAATTCCTAGGCGTACTCGCTCTGAGATAGTGTTTAGTCAGTTTTTATCCAAATGTGCTTCATGTACTGCATCTGCCACTTGTAGATGTTCATGCCTGACATTATAATGAGAAAAAGATAACGCTAAATTAAGTGAAACAAAGGCACTACTCTCTAAAAGTATTGCACCTAATAGACAACAGCAGGACGGGGAGCGACGGTAAAATTAAGTGCGCACGTTTCATCATCGTGGAACGAAACTGGCGAGCAGTGAGTGGGGGAATAAGTGCACCCTGAACCACATCTCTCCACGTTTAGATTCGCAACATGCGCAGTGGCGTAGCTGCACTAGGGGTCAGGGTTGTCAGAACATGTGGACCAGTGGCTCCCGACCTATAGCTGCTTATCCTGAGGGGTAAAATCAGTTTTTCTGAGTGGTTAAATCAATACGGTTCACTTGTGTATCAGATGCGAAACCATTACTATTTCGTAAGTTACTAACAGTTAAATTTTTCCAGTACTAGCATTTACATATGACAAAATGTGGTCGAGATTACAGCTTGTACAACAACAGCAGCAACGTAATCTTGCTCGCATAGTCCACCCACTCCACATTTACTTTGTACTTTGTACCATGCAAGTCGGATAGTAAAATTCAGACACATACATCACATATGCTTAAATAACCCATGCAAATGTTTTCTGCAAGTTATAGGTAGTTCTATAAATAGACCAGAAATTGCTTGATTATTCACTTCTTAACACTAAATGAACTAACTGACAACATATCACAACAGTAAGTTTATTGTGGCCACTGCTGTAAGACCTATACACCACTATTATCATTTTTTATTATTATTAGGAGTGACAGAGGCTCCAAGCAGCTGTCATATTCACTCCGTGAGTTCTTGTTCTTTCTCCACTTCGGTTTCTACTTGGTCTGGTGGTTACTTCTTTATGCTGCAGAACTTTGCAGTTGCTTCCTGTTTGTTCGCAAAAGTTTCCGTTAAAAACATCCGATGGACTTACATATAAGTCTTTTGTAATTCCTGTTTGATCTGATGAAGTCAATGTATGGTTTGAATTGTTCTACATATGTCACGGTTATTATCATTATTATTATTACTATTATTATTCTAATTACGTTACTACCACAAGTAACTTTTATCGGACACAAATAATTGTTAATGTGAAGTCTTCCAATTTATGCCCTTTCAGAAGGAAAGATTCCAGCAGTTGACTGCTTCACAAATGGTAACCATAGTAACTTCTTCATGTGTCGGTCCATAGCCTCGAGGTATCGTCTAAATGGCGGAACCATTTTAATAAATGTAGGCTGTCAGTCCACGTCCTTTAATGTACTATGCATATAAATTACATTGCAGACCAGTATCGGGCCTAGGTCGTTAGAGATGTCTGCAATATAATACCAAAAGTACAGTAAGAGATATTAGGGGATAACACTAAACTTGTGTATTGCAATTGTTGTTTAAGTTACATAGATTATATTGATGATGTTTGTGACACATTTACAAATGTTTATTTCGTGTTATATGAGGACACACATGTTCCCACACATACACATGTTCAATGTTACAAATACGGTCATGCACATACCAATCAGCTTACAAGGACACCTTACATAACACGTCATGTACACAAATATCTTTCTAACAGGTAGCTTACTACCCGTTGTACATTCTTTTAGCAGGATAGTATACGCATTTTTACTAGGTTGATTTTCAATGGGGCTGCAGCGTGTGGGTGGAGCAAGTGTCTCTAGACAAGGAGTAGTGCAAGGAAACTGTAGGTAACACTCTTGATAGGCAACACCAAATGGTAAATCTAAAAACTGAAACGCGTCAGGTAGATTTGGGTCCCTAGGACTATGTTTTGGCAAAAATACAGACAGTTATGTGGAATTTAAATATTAATCTTTTCATAAGGATTTATTCATTATTAAAATTCATGGAGAAGAAGTAAAAACTTTGAGGTTTGCCAATGACATTGTAATTCTGTCAGAGACAGCAAAGGACTTGGAAGAGCAGTTGAACGGAATGGACATTGTCTTGAAAGGAGGATATAAGATGAACATCAACAAAAGCAAAACGAGGATAATGGAATGTAGTCAAATTAAATCGGGTGATGCTGAGGGGATTAGATTAGGAAAAGAGACACTTAAAGTAGTAAAGGAGTTTTGCTATTTAGGGAGTAAAATAACTGATGATGGTCGAAGTAGAGAGGATATAAAATGTAGAGTGGCAATGGCAAGGAAATCGTTTCTGAAGAAGAGAAATTTGTTAACATCGAGTATAGATTTAAGTCGTTTCTTAAAAAGTGTCAGGAAGTCGTTTCTGAAAGTATTTGTATGGAGTGTAGCCATGTATGGAAGTGAAACATGGACGATAACCGGTTTGGACAAGAAGAGAATAGAAGCTTTCGAAATGTGGTGCTACAGAAGAATGCTGAAGATTAGATGGGTAGATCACGTAACTAATGCGGAGGTATTGAATAGGATTGGGGAGAAGAGAAGCTTGTGGCACAACTTGAGTAGAAGAAGGGATCGGTTGGTAGGACATGTTTTGAGGCATCAAGGGATCACAAATTTAGCATTGGAGGGCAGCGTGGAGGGTAAAAATCGTAGAGGGAGACCAAGAGATCAATACACTAAGCAGATTCAGAAGGATGTAGGTTGCAGTAGGTACTGGGAGATGAAGAAGCTTGCACAGGATAGAGTAGCATGGAGAGCTGCATCAAACCAGTCTCAGGACTGAAGACCACAACAACAACAACAAGGATTTATTACTACCAATTTGAAACTGCAGTCATTATTTTTGGTCATGTCTTATAATCGTTATAAAAGACACCGTGAAGTGCATAAAATGTAGAACGTGGAATATTCCTTGACATCAGCAACAGATACTAACCTACACAATTGAAACTTCACATTTAAACACAAAAAATAGATTGTGCGGCAAAGCTGTAAGAAAAAAAAAGTTCAAATTCAGTATAAAAGTTTCTGCAGGCATGACATATGACGGGATTATAGTCTCACATTTTCAGCTGAATTGCTATCTCATTTATGAAAATAATCGCAATAGCAGAAACTGCTACAAAATCAGTCTTTGATCATTCAGCGTTGCTACCAGTCGATTTCAGTATTTTTTATTCATTTAAATTACAGAAACAGTTTGGACACAATCTTCGTCACTTTCACTTGTATCATCAACATTAGTGTCCAGTGATTCGTTTAGAATATCTGTAGTATCTACCTCGTTCACTTTTCTGAAGTATTGTAGGCCAGATTCAAAATACTGAATACGATAGGGGAGGGGGTAGGTCAGGCACTAGCTAATTTCCGACTGGACTCGTGCGTAGTGCCCTCAGAAAGTTTTTTGTGTCTACACACAGGCAACAAAATGGGCAGAATTCCCACGCAGTCTCCAGTCGCGCCTTCTCAGAAGTTCGTATCAGCGACCTCAGTGAGCCTCACCACATCAGAAAAGTGCATCCATATTGAGAAACCATGATGTAAGTTGGAAACATAGATAGATGCTCTACCACTGATGTGCGTCTGTTTTCCGTAGGTCTTGCAGTTTTCGTACGTCGCTTTCCGAAACTAGAGTGTCTACAATAAGCTAGAAAAATGAGAGGTATTCTCGTGACGTGGGTATGATTTTTATCAGATTTAACAATGCATATGAAACTTTCGATTTTTTCTCAAATAACTCCACGCGAATAGCAAAATGGATTCTATTATTCGGCGATGGTGGTAGAGAACCGGAGAAAAATCTAGTCTTGCTTCAAATCGCTAAGTGGCTCTAAGGCTTTCCATTCAGTCCCTTGGTTGACGAGTCTGATGTGGCAGTTCAAGGTAGCAAAACGAAAGCCGAAGTTTTAAATTTTACGTTCAAGAAATCGTTCAGACAGGAGAATCGGACAAACATACCGTCGTTTGACCATCGGACAGACTTTCGCACGGACGACATAGTAATGAGCATACCTGGCGTAGAGAAACAACCGGAAAATTCTAAAGCAAATTAATCACCACGTCCAGATGGAATCTCACTCAAATTTTACATAGAGTACTCTACGGCATTGACCCTTTACCTAGCTTGCATTTATCGCGAATCTCCCGCGCAAAGTCCCAAGCGACTGGGAAAAAGCACAGGTGAATACAGTATATAAGAAAGGTAAAAGAACGGACCCCCAAAATTGTAGACTAATACCCCCAACTTCTGTTTGCTGAAGTATCCTTGAACATATTCTCAGTTCGAATATAATCAACTTTCTTAAGACCGAGAAGCATATCCACGAATCAGCTTTAGAGAGCATCGCTAGTGCGAAACTCAGCGTGCCCCTCTCTCGTATGATACACTGCGAACTATGGATGAACGGCAACAGGCAGATTCCACATATATTTCCCGAAAGCATTTAACACGGTGCCCCATTGCAGGCTGTTAACGAGAGTACGAGCATATGGAATTAGTTCACAGGTATGTGAGTGCCTGAAAGACGTCTTAAATAATAGAACCGAGAGTGTTGTCCTCGACGGTGAGTGTTCGTCAGAGACAAGGATATCGTTAGGAGAGCCCCAGGGAAATGTGATAGAGCCGCTGCTGTTCTCTGTATACATAAATGATTTGTGGAACAGGTTGGGAAGCAGTCTCCAATTGTTTGATGACGAAGCTGTGGCGTACGGTAATGTGTCGAAGTTGAGTGACAGTAGGAGGATACAAGAAGACTTTCTAGTTGGTGTGATGAATGGCAGCTAGCCCAAAATGTGAAAAATGTAAGGTAATGTGGACGAGTAGGTAGATCAAACATGTAATGTGTGGTGTCACCGCCAGACACTACACTTGCTAGGTGGTAGCCTTTAAATCGGCCGCGGTCCATTAGTATACGTCGGACACGCGTGTCGCCACTGTCAGTGATTGCAGACGGAGCGCCGCCACACGGCAGGTCTAGAGAGACTTCCTAGCACTCGCCCCAGTTGTACAGCAGAGTTTGCCAGAGATGGATCACTGACAATTACGCTCACATTTGCCGAGACGATAGTTAGCATAGCCTTCAGCTACGTCATTTGCTACGACCTAGCAAGGCGCCATTACCAGTTTATATTGAGATTGTTATTAATGTATCAACAAGAGCGATGTTCTCCAATTATCGATTAAAGTTAAGTATTCCCAGAACTACGTTCTTTTCTTACTAGACTCAACTACTTTACCTTGTTCCAGACCTCACGCCAGTCTGCGTGAGCTTAAACGCGTGCATTTCGGCCTCCTCTAGTAACACGGTGTTGGCTCTTCTGCCAACACATCACATGGCGACGAGTACAAAAACGGTCGTCTTCTTTATACTGCACTAATTTACTTGTGTCATGGCTTCGCCACAATCTCCAGATGTACTGTCCGAATTTTATCGCTTGCAGAATCAGCAGACGCAGGCCTTATTGGATGCCCTTGGACAGCTCGTCCAGGGTCATCGTGCAATGCAAAACGATGCAACCGCCGCCGCTCCACCGCTACCGCAGCCACAACATGCTGTTGCACCACCTTTTTGTCCTTTTGATGCGGCACTGGAAAGCTGGACGGAGTGGTCACGCCAATTTGGATTCCATCTCGCCGCCTACAGAATTCAAGGTATTGAGCGGCAGCCTTTTTTGCTTTCTTGTGTAGGAGTGTCCACCTACCGTGTGATAGTGAAATTATTTCCCCAACGCGACGTAGCAACTCTGTCCTACGACGAAATTTTGTCTGCATTAGATGCATATTTCAAAGAATCAGTCAATGTAGTTGCAAAAAGGTATACCTTCTTTCGTACAAAACGTACAGCCGGTCAGACTAATCAGGAGTGGGTTGCAACTTTGCAAGGCCTTACTAGGGATTGTGCTTTTGCGTATGAATGTGGACTCCCTTATTCAGATACTATGGTACGTGATGCAATTGCACAGAACGTTTCTGATATTCGTATAAGGGAACAGATTCTGAAACTAGTCAATCCCTCCCTTCAACAAGTGATGGACATCTTGGATAGGCAGGACACACTTGACTTTGCTCAGGAATCATTTGAAACTTCGCCAGCTGTGTGTCACATTAACCGGCCCGCCGGGCGCGCTGCACAGAACAGTAAACAGCCCTCGCGCCCGTTCGCGCAGCTGCCGCCAAGCTCTGCGCTACGTGTGCCGCGCAAGGAAGCAAATGCAGTGCTAAAATCATGCCCGCAGTGTGCTACTAGACATTCGCGTGAGAATTGCCTGTCACGCCAAGCTATTTGCTTTTTCTGTAATAAAAAAGGGCATGTTCAAAGTGTTTGCCGGAAAAAGCTCAGATCGGACACTCACCACCATTCCAGGTCCTTTGCATCGCGCCGGAATCGAACTGAGAATACACAGGCTCGTGAACCTTCGCCCATGGAAATTCATGTAGTTAATTCCACTCCGCCCAGTGCCACTCTCTCTAACAGTGACTGTGTTCGTCCCACAAATAGTGTGCGTCGACGTCGACGGAAATCCAGTCAAGTCGCAAGTGATTCTGTACCAGTGTCTCTTCACGTTGCACGAGACAGTCGCTCTTGTCGTCAGCAGGACACTAAACTTTTTGTAGACTTGGACATTAATGGCAACGTGATACCATTCCAGCTCGATACCGGAGCTGCAGCTTCATTGATCAATCACGACTCGTACAAACAGCTGGGCACACCTCCGCTGCATGCCGCAAATGTTAAGTTAAATTGTTATTCAGGACAAGCTGTCCGTGTGTTAAGACAGTGCAGCCTTCTTGCAACATACAAGAGACAAACAAAACTTGTCTCATTTTATGTTCTTCGTTCTTCTTCTGCAGTGAACTTGTTTGGATTGGATTTATTTCCGTTGTTTAACTGGTCTATAAAAAATCAGGTCCTATCAGTGACCCAGACTGTGCCCTCTGCCAGTGTTTCTAGTCTATGTGAAGAATTTGCAGACATTTTTGCACCGGGCCTCGGTTGCAGTAAGAACTATAAAGCACATTTGGAACTGAAAGTAAACACGCAACCAAAATTTTTCAGAGTGCGCAATGTTCCCCACGCCTTGCGTGATGAGGTCGCAAGAATATTACACTATTTGGAATCACAAGGTGTGATTGAACGTGTGCAGGCTTCTCTCTGGGCATCACCCTTAGTAATTTACCCAAAACCTTCCGGAAAATTGAGACTTTGTGTGGACTTCAAAGCTACAGTGAATCCACAACTAGTGATTGCAACTTATCCTTTACCCCGCCCGGAAGATCTTTTTGACAAACTGTGCCCGGGTAAATATTTTTCGAAGTTGGACCTAGCAGATGCGTACTTGCAAATACCAGTGGACAACGAATCCCGGCGCGTCTTGGTGGTTAACACGCATCTTGGTTTGTATCGATTCAAAAGACTGCCATTCGAGTGTGCATCCGCCCCTGCATTGTTTCAGCAATATCTGCAAACTGTTTGAGCGTCGGTCCCTACTGCAGCAAACTATCTGGACGATATTGTGATCTCCGGAAAGACGGAAGAAAAACATTTAGCCAATCTCAGAACATTATTTCAGGTCTTGCGACAAAATGGTCTTCGCCTGCGGAAGGACAAATGTGTTTTTGCTCGTGATTTACCCTATCTGGGTTACGTAATCAATGCCCAAGGCATACATCCCAGTCCCGAACACCTCCGTGCCATACAAGACTTGCCTTCGCCGCAGAATTTGAAGCAGCTACAGAGTGTGCTGGTAAAAATCAATTACTATAACAGATATGTGAGCCACGCCTATTCCATTACAGCTCCGCTTCATCGCTTACGCCGTAAAGGTGTTCCGTTCGTCTGGACGACGGAATGCGAACGCGCCTTTCGCCAGTTGAAATCGGCGTTGCTTTCCACTACTTGCCTTACGCCATTCGATCCCCAGAATTCCCTTTTGTTGATGGTAGATGCATCGGATTTCGGGATCGGTGCTGTGCTTGCGCACAAAGATGGATCGCATGATCGCCCTATTGCCTTTGCGTCCAAATTGCTCTCGTCTGCGTAAAGAAATTATTCACAGATCCAGAAAGAAGCCTTGGCTCTCGTATTTGGTGTTACAAAGTTTCATGACTTCTTGTATGGTCGTCACTTTACCATCATCACAGACCACAAACCTTTGACATCACTTTTTCATCCGAACAAGCCTGTACCTCCACGTACAGCGCAGAAATTCATTCGCTGGTCTATTTTCCTCTCGCAGTACCGCTACGATATCTTGTATCGGTCCACTGCTAAGCACGGAAACGCCGATGCGTTGTCCCATTTGCCTGTTGCTGAGGATAGAGCATTCGATTCTTCCGAACTTACTTGCATGTTCATTGATGCGGAAACTGATGACGTGGTCGAATCGTTTCCGATTGATTTTCGTCGTGTAGCTACAGCCACAGCTGCTGACCCTGTCCTTGCTACCGTTTTGCGTTTTGTTGCTACGCAATGGCCCTAGTGAAAGTCACGGATCGAGGATCCGTTGGTTCGCCGATTTTTTGCTCACAAGGAGAGACTTTTTGTTATACGTGGTGTTTTGCTATTGCGTTCTGATAATGATCAGTCCAGGGTCGTGGTCCCACGTTCGTTACAGTCCTCTGTCTTACGGCTTCTCCACCAAGGACATTGGGGTATAGTGCGAACGAAACAACTTGCTCGTCAGCACTGTCCTTGGTTCGGAATCGATGCTGCGATTACGAAAATGTGCTCTTCTTGCATGGCGTGTGCCGAACAACAATCCGTACCGCCGCGAAATTTCTTTTCATGACCGAAAGCCACTTCCCCTTGGCAACGCTTACACATCGATTTTGCTAGTCCATTCTGGAATGCTCGATGGTTGGTTGTGGTAGATTCATTCAGTAATTTTCCTTTTGTTGTCCGGATGCCTTCCACGACGTCATCTGCCGCCATCCAAGCGTTATCCGCTATTTTTTGTATTGAAGGTCTGCCACAGACTATTGTTTCCGACAATGGCCCACAATTCATGTCTACAGAATTTCAGTCATTTTGCAAGACCAATGGCATTCAACATCTGACATCCGCGCCGTTTTCGCCTCAGTCAAACGGTGCCGCTGAACGATTGGTTCGGACTTTCAAGTCACAGATGTTGAAGCTGAAAGAGTCGCATTCTCGGGAGGACGCGTTATTGGTCTTTTTGTCCTCGTATCGCTCTCAGCCCCGAGATGGTCGCTCGCCGGCTGAGTTTCTCCATGGTCGTCCTCATCGAACCTTGATGTCTTTGCTACATCCGCCGCATCAGGTACCTGTGCAGCGGCAGACATCTGCTTTTGCCCCAGGCGACGTTGTATACTATCGCAACTATCGAGGTTCACGGCGTTGGCTCGCAGGGCGCATTCTTCGCTGCCTCGGCCGCGCGATGTATCTGGTTTTGGGGGCCTCTGGTGAGGTGCGCCTGTGTCGTCGCACGGGTTCTGCCGCTCCCCGTCTGCTTTCAGCGACGGTGCCGTCCGGTCAGCGCCCTGGGGACCCATCTACTGGCTCGCCTCATCCCCAGGTGTTACCGACGCTGCCTTCCATTTTGCATCATGGAGACGCGCCGCCGCCGCCGCCACCTGTTCTCCCGCAGCCGACGCCCGCAGTGGACGCTTCGCTACAGCCGCCAAGCGCCTCTCTGGGTCACGCGTCGCCGATCGTTTCCCGTGACCAGCTGTCCTCCGACATGGAACTCTTGCCCGCTCCGGACCAGTTGTCGTCTTCGCCCGTCGGTTGCCCCGCCCCGATGGAGGTCGACTCTTCGGCCCTTCCTGTCTCTCTACGGGCGCATACATCGCATGTTGGCGTGCACCCTGGACTAGGTTTTCAGGCGTTTCCTAGCTCCCCTCGGACCGAATGGCAGGGTGCGGGTGGCACAGCCTCGCCTGTTGTTAGGCTCCCAACCTCGTCGCATATGTCAACATGGGGTCCTCCCCACGGCGGGCGGAAGCCTTATAACACAACCGTACGCCGATTTGCGGGGGAGGAATGTGGTGTCACCGCCAGACACCACCACACTTGCTAGGTGGTAGCTTTTAAATCGGCCGCGGTCCATTAGTATACGTCGGACCCGCGTGTCGCCACTGTCAGTGATTGAAGACCGAGCGCCGCCACACGGCAGGTCTAGAGAGACTTCCTAGCACTCGTCCCAGTTGTACAGCAGAGTTTGCCAGAGATGGATCACTGACAATTACGCTCTCATTTGCCGAGACGATAGTTAGCATGGCCTTCAGCTACGTCATTTGCTACGACCTAGCAAGGCGCCATTTCCAGTTTATATTGAGATTGTTATTAATGTATCAACAAGAGCGATGTTCTCCAATTATCGATTAAAGTTAAGTATTCCCAGAACTACGTTCTTTTCTTACTAGACTCAACTACTTTACCTTGTTCCAGACCTCACGCCAGTCTGTGTGAGCTTAAACGCGTGCATTTCGGCCTCCTCTAGCAACACGGCGTTGGCTCTTCTGCCAACACATCATAATGTTCGGACACAGCATTAGTATTGTCCTGCTCGAAACAGTCAAGTCGTTTAAATATCTTGGGTGTAACATCGCGAAGCGATATGAGGTGTAACGAGCGTGTGAGAACTGTGGTGGGAAAGGCAAATGGTTGACTTCGGTTTATTGGGATAATTTTGGAAAATAGTGGTTCACCTGCAAAAGAGACCGCATATAGAACGCTGGTGCGACCTATTCTTGAGCACTGCTCCTGCGTTTGGGATCCGTAACAAGTAAGACTGAAAGAAGACATTAAAGCAATTCAGGGACGGGCTGCTAGATATGTTACCGGCAGGGTGTGACAACACGTGTTACAGGAATGCTTACTCAAATTTGAACCCCTGGAGGGAAGGCGACGGTCTTTTTGAGAATCTCGACTGGGAAAATTGAGAGAACCTGCATTTGAAGCTGATTGCCGAACGATTCTACTGCCGTGAACGTACATTGCGAGTAAAGACCACGAAGTTAAGGTAAGAGACATTAGGAGTCAAACGGAGGCATACAGACAGTCGTTCCTCCCTCGCTCTATTTGCGAGTGGATCAGGAAACGAAATGAGAAGCAGTGGTGTAGGTTACACTCCGCCACGCCCCGCGCGGTGGCTTTCGGAGTATCTGTGTAGATGTAAATGCAGATATTTACCATTAATAGAATAGGTTACCAGTTACTTCAGTGGATGTTATTGTTCTAAGCTACATTAATCAATCATATTTATTGGTTACTGTTCGTTACGATTGTGTCCCTTTCTCTGGTGTCACTATAAATGAGTTTTAGTGCTTTGTGAAAACAAGAAATGAAGGGGTGTGGCTCTGTTAAGATGCGCGTACAAGGAGCGGCCAACAGAGCTGGTATCTGACAGCCACTGACTTCAGGGGTCCGACATACTATGATAGTCTTTAACTATGGTGGAATTATAAGGGCTTGTGAGTGTAATGTCTCGATAGAAGTTCGTGGCTGGGAGGGAGGGTGAAGACGAGTGTCTAATGACAGCCTTCGTGGCCTGTGAGGAGGGCCCAGCGTTTAGTATCGTTCAGTTCTGGCTAACAGTTCATTGGTCTAGTAAACACATCCACTAAACATTCCAACGAAGTCGATCAGGAGTGAAAAATAAAATATATCTTGCAAATATTCGGCGAATTTATGCAAATCTGTTTAAACATGCAAAAATATGGCATGCACCGCGTCCGCATAGCGTCTGTCGTTATCATTATAACGGCCGTAATTCGGTCGCGATGGAATTACGTGATAATAGCACATTAATTCGATTAAAACCTTCTACTGATGGAGCTGCATTTGGTGGTTCGACGAAAATTCAATACGCTACGTCGACAGTTATTTTCGACACCGTTCTCTGAAAATTAGCATATTATGGGACAGGGTATCGTTTAACTGTTCCTCTCAGCTTATCAATGCGTCATACGTCGATCATATGCAAAAAAGTCGGGAAAATCTTTGCTCCCTATTATACAAACACACCTCTAATAAATACCACCTTATCCAAACGAGGAATCGTAACATTTCTGAAGCAAATCAGTGGTCTATTCAATCACCACTACATTTCCGTACTTGGTGCCCGATTCTTGGAGAAGCCTGGAGCTATTTCTACGGAGATGCCAACTACTGGTTTGAAATAAGAAGAGTCCCAAAGATTTTTACATATTCCACTGTCAGATTTCAAAGAGAAGAAAATGTTCGCAAATGTTGGTGCGGGAATGGCTGTGAACTTAAACGATTCCTTCATATCCACTGTTTGTATGCTGCCATCATTACCTTGCCTATTAGTCTTTCCTGTTGCCTTTATCCTGCATCTACTTCTTCCTGTTCTGTTCCTCCTGGTGTTATTTGCTAAACACTTCCGTGTCTTATTAGGTATTCAGCACAGCGCTCTCCTCTGTTCTCAATTGCTACTAGAGATCCAGTGTTAATTCTATCCGTTTCAATACCTCTTTACGTACTTTGTCGCTGATAACGTTTACGTCTTTCGACTAAAAATTAACAGTCAAGTATGTTGGCTGTTTTCTATGTTACAGTTGTTCAGGCATAAGTCAGATAAAGCAGTGTTCTTCGAGCAAATTCCTTCTGTTGCCCTCAACATAAACTGCTTTCCCGGCTTACTGAGTGCTGTTCTCAGCTAATCAAATGCGTTTACAATCATTTCTCTCCCGCCCCTTACGTCATATTTCACTAGACCCTGTAAATGTGGCAAATATTTAAAAGCATCAAGCGGTATGTCATTCAAAATGGTCTGTACGTGAATTATAATTTTTTACTCCGTTCCGTTATTAGATTTAGTGTTTCCTCATACGATGTTCTCTATAATTACTAATATTCATTCCATCACGCACAAGTTAATAAAAGTAAACTACTCTAAACTATACATTTTAGCGACTACCGCAGTATTTGTTGTTCCCCCTGAAGATAGTGCCTAATCAGATTGTCGCTTAAGTTCTTCGACATGTTTATAAAATACGAAAATGCACGCGCACCTCCTCGTCCCAGCAGGCGTTCCTGTGACTTGTCAAGCATGAAACGAAGTCCTGTCGGCTCCTGAGAAGACTGCGCGTGGCAGGTCGGTAGCAGCTACTCAAACTGCTCTGTGACGCGGTCTCGAGCGGAACATTAACTGCCTTTCTAAGAGCAGCCAACTAGATGAGATTCAAGCCATCTCCTTATATTAAATTACGTCATCTTTCCAGCATACCGATACTTTGAGAATATTTTAGACCAAATTTTTCACTTGTGTGGCCATAGTGTCAGCAGTTGATGTCCGACTTCTCTGTGCAAAAGAATTATGGGGTCACTTTACCGAAACAGCGTAATTGCGTTTGATTGCGACTCAGAAATTTCAGATTCGGCTCAAATGTGTGTACAACCTCGATCTGTAAACGGTGCAAAAGCGCGGCCCTTCGACATTTCCCTCGCGATGCTTCAGACTGCATGATGTTGACCCATGCGAGAAAAAGGCCACAGCTCAGAAAATTATGAAAGGTTTAAAGTGAGTTAATGAGGTCACATTAAAACTAAATTTGTCGTACTTCTGCCCAACGCCACTGTGGACGTGTCACGTGATGAGAAGGTCGTCACCCTCCCGCCCCCCCCCCCCCCCCCCCCCACCTTTTACCGACGTTTCACTCCTTCTATTTAGGCCAATGGCGGTCAGAACCGAGACGGCAAACGTTGAAATCACACGATTTATATGTGGCCGAGGAAAACATTTCAGGTACACCGGCGTTGAGAATCAACATGAAAAGACCTCAGAAGGTGGAATAAAGGTTGTCAGTGAAAGAACACCTTTCATTGTGGTGTACGTTGACGAGAACGACAGTTTTCAGTACGACCAGAACGAGGTTAAGACGTGTGTAAGCTTAGGGACTGATAACCTTAGCAGTTAAGTCCCACAGGATTTCACACACATTTGAACAATGCAGATGATGCTTTTTCTAGCCACGGATATACACTCATCTCCAAACCTAACTACAACCTAGAAATGTGCAATGTATTCGAGTAACGGGACCAACAACCTGGCGGCGCAACTATTAATCACGCTCCTATGCTTCACGGTAATTAAAACCTACGTCTAAGAGTAAGCTCAAGACAGAAAAATTTAAGTCCCAGCACTAAACGTGAAATGTAATTTCTCGCTTTCCTTTGTTACCTGAAAGTACCCTCACACTGGCTACAGGAGCTGACGCGATTCCAACAGATGAGCAGTCCTGGATGGTAGTCGGTTATAGGCTGTAAGCGCTGCAGACAGATTCCAGACCAAAAAAGTATGACAGGAAAAAAAGATAGCAAATAAAAAATTAATCAGATTTTGAAAATGATGCAGAATCCACCAAAAAATAAACATCTAGTGATCAAAGTAATTCTGATAAAGATTAAAAACTATAAAACAAAAATTAAATGTCGAAATTCGAGCCTACGTGTTACTGCATGTCAGTACAGTAACTTACCTACTATGCTGGAACACCACATACGGTGGCAGCTTTATATTTATTCATCTACAGAAGCAGTTGCTGCCTTAAAAATTTAGTCCACATGCAATGTCGTATGAAGCTTGTCTTCTGTAGACCGATCTTTTTGATGATGATAACTGAATATGTGACGTCGAATCGCGTCTTGTGCTGAACGATCCAATGCAGCGCTAGTGCTGTGTATGCAATGTACGTATTTCGTTACCATCGTTACGTGTGTGGTGATTTTGGTGTGGCTGTAATGCCTGATGAAATGCTAACTTAAAGAGCCAGACCCAGGATTCGGCATCCAGACAGGCCAAGAAAGAACGCCTGACAACTAATTGCAAGTCAACTGACCCTTTGTTGTGGCATTTCCACAACGGTAATAGTTCAGGCGTGAAGTTGAGCGCTCTGATTTGAGAAAACCAGCTGCAGCATGCAATTGGAGTTTGCGTTCTAAGGAGACAATTCTAATTGTTGTGACGTGAGTTTTTTGCTCCTTGATGGTCTCGTTGCACCTGTTTTTATCTGCGAGATGTTTTCGCCATTCTCGTTCACAATTCTCCACTGTTTTCGCTTGGCTACGCAGTTTAATTTTCACGTTGACACCAGCGCAGTAGTAACAAAACGTGGAATGAAATAGTATACAAATCTTGTGCCCAGAAAACTATGAACTGGAACGACGAAAACATCATCTAGATGAAAACAGAGGCATTGTTGTGGTCTTCAGTCCAGAGACTGGTTTGATGCACCTCTCCATGCTACTGTATTCTGAGTAAGGTTCTTCATCTCCCAGTACCTACTGCAACCTACACCCTTCTGAATCTGTTTAATATATTCATCTCTTGGTCTCCCTCTACGATTTTTACCCTCCGCGCAGCCCTCCAATACTAAATTGGTGATCCCTTGATGCCTCAGAACGTGTCCTACCAATGGATCCCTTCTTGTAGTCAAGTTGTTCCACAAATTTCTCTTCTCTCCAATTCTGTTCAATACCTCTTCATTAGTTATGTGATCTACCCATCTAATCTTCAGCATTATTCTATAGCACCACACTTCGTAACCTTCTATTTTCTTCTTGTCTAAACTATTTATCGTCTACGTTTCACTTCCACGCATGGCTACACTCCATACAAATACTTTCAGAAACGATTTCCTGACACTTAAATCTATACTCGATGTTAACAAATTTCTCTTCTACAGAAATGCTTCCCTTGCCATTGCCAGTCTACATTTTATATCGTCTCTACTTCGACCATCATCAGTTATTTTGCTCCCAAAATAGATAAACTCATTTACGACTTGAAGCGTCTCACTTCCTAATCTAATTCCCGCAGCATCACCCGATATCCTCCTTTCAAGACACTATCCATTCCGTTCAGAGGCATAAAACTTAACAAAAAGGCAAAAAACTCAACTCACAATGTTACAAGAACAATATTATGCATGCCTAGACAATCACAGAAAGCAATGTGGTCATAACTCGGACCTCAGAACAGGTACGCCTCCATGCAAGCTAGAGCGACAGTCAAGCCATTTAAGTAAACACAATGTTGATCTGATCTGGCACTTTAGGAGTACCATCAGCTCTTCGAACACCCCAGCTCTAAGAAAGGACAACAGTTCTTGTGAAGTGGAGGTCGGCACTGTGGACCTTGGGTGAACTTGCTCGCTGCTCCATCGGACCAAGGCCTCAAACAGTGTATGGATCTGCTCGCAAAGGTGGTAAAGATCAATAGGCACATCCTCAGACATGATTATAGTGCAGTCAGCTACATCGGTGAATGTAATGGGCGAAAAATACATTGTCGGAAAAAAATCGCAACACCAAGAAGGAGCTGTGCGACATAAACGGAAGTTGGTAGTCGTGTTTCTATATCTGAATGTTGATGTTAATTCAAATTTCGCGCCAGTCGCATAAGAGTGGTGTTAGTAACGCCAGTAAGAGAGGGCAAATCAGGTTTGTTTTAATTACACGCTGCAACTGTCGTGAATGTTAATTACGTCGTGTTATAGGACTACGAGAAGATGGATGTTCCTTCTTGGATACTGCATAAAAACTTGACAAGAATGTAGTTACTGTGCATGATTGTCGGCAGCGGTGGTCACGAGAATGTACGGACGCAAGAAGACCGAGCTCCAGACAACCACGTGGCACTACCAAAATTGAAGACGATCGTGTTCGTCGTATGGCTCTGGCGCATCGTACCGGACCTGCAGGAGCAATCTGAGGAGCGATTGGCACCACAGTGACACAACGAACTGTTACATATCGATTACGTCAAGGACAGCTCTGTGCCAGACGCCCTGTAGCGTGCACTCCAATGACCCAAGACCACTGTCATTTACTAGTTGAGTGGTGTCAAGCAAGAGCTCATTGGAGGGCAGAGAAGAGATGTGTTGTGTTTCTGATGAAAGGTGTTCTGCCTCGTTGCCAGTGACGGCCGTGTGTTGGTTAGAAGGAAGCCAACTGAGGACTTGCAACCGACCAGTCTGCGTGCTGGCACACAGGACTTGAACCTGGAGTTACGGCCTGGGATAAGATTTCATATAACAACAGGATCACTCTCGTAGTTATCCCACGCAGAGCGATTGCAAATTTGTACGTTAGTCTGGTGATTCAGCTTGTTGTGCTACTATTCACGGACAGCATTCAAGGGGTGCTTTCCAACAGGATAACTCTCGCCCACATACCGTTGTCGTTAGCCAACATGCTCTACAGTGTCAATGTGTTTTATTGGCCTGATGGATCAGCATATTTTTCTGCCTGTCTCCAGTCGAGCACATATAGAACATGACGAGACGATAACTCCAGATTCCTTAACGAACAACATTAACCATCCCTGCACTGGCCGACTAAGTGCAACAGGGGTGGATCTACATCCCACAAACTGATATCCGGCACCTGTGCAACACCACGCATGCATGTTTGCATTCAAGATTCTGGCGGTTACACCGTTTATTAATGTACCACCATTTCACACTTGCAATGAGTTCACTTGCAGTTACATTAACCTGGGATCTTCTGCAATGTTAATCACTTAACCACATTATATACTTACAATGTTAAATTTGTCAATTTAAGTACATTTATCTCGTGAACGGTTCATGATAATGTTATAAAATTTTAATTGCTGGTGTGGTATCGATAGCAACGATGCCACGGAATAGTTTCTCAAGTTGGCATTACGAGAGACACAGACGACAGCGCCCTCTAGCCGGTGCTGTCGATGTCTACGACCTCCGCGACTGCTTCAGCCATTTGATCAGGTGCAGCCAGCCAAGACACTTTGCTTCAGCATCGCATCTAAGTACAAAGTTATGTTATCGTGTATCACCTTGTTTTTGCATCAGTAAACCACGTTCTTGCAATACCGACTTGTATTACCTTTTCCCGTTCCTACCTACGCGCCGCCTCCCAGGCGGGATACGAAAGCTGATGTAGGAAGAGTCTCTCTCCATTCACCAATTTTTGTAGATAAGTAGCTTCCATTATTTATTTTTAGGGAACTTTTTGCAATTTCTAGAATTTTTCGACACAGTTAAGATCTATTAAATGATAATTTCTATAATATTAAACTGAAATTCTTTTAAAATTGCAACATCGATTTTCAGCCCAGTTTCTGGAAGTTGTGTAAGATTCACTGATCTATGATGGTAAGTCCCTGAAAATATGTACCTAATCATTAAAAAATAAAATCTCAGCAATCCGGCTTTAAGAATGAACATAGTTTGTTACTGACCTTAGACATCCGTGCACCATATCCTGCGTCATCTGCAATTTCTTCATGCTCCCTGGCACTCTTAGCATTCCTTGAGTGCATTCTTGGCTTCCTAGCTGTCGTAGTCACTTCATAATCTGCTTTCGTAACACGGACAGCTTCTAATTCGGAACATGCCAGCACCATATTTTCCCCAGGTTGTATGCCTAACTTTTAAAGCACCCTAACTTTCCCCACATTGCCATAAGTAAATGAAAGAACTGCATATAAACAAACAAATTCTATGTATCATTAGCAGCAAATACTGTTTTAGGAATTCTAGATCACATGGTTCATTTGTGTTCTTCAAGGACAAGGAACAAGTAAATGCAGCGCACGAACAGGGTAGCCAACTGTGAGCACGAAATATTTTCAGAAATCAGCAAATTAGGTTTTTGAAATTCAAGAAGTTAACAGAAGGCAAAAGGAGGGCGTGGCAACGTGTGCTGCCCTTAAAGTAAATGAATATTTAAAGTCTTTAACGGCTAAAATGCCCTTACAAAACATATTTCTCTAGTAAAATACACTTCAAGAAATGTTTATAAGCAAAAAAATTTTTTTTATAAATTGCCCCCTAGGACGGTACAATGTTACCTAGACAAATGTGTTTCCGACATTTAGTTAATCTGTATTAACTAGTTTTGGTGTTGCTATTTTTTTATCTGTGTGTACAGATTTGGGGAAATAAGACTGCTGTGAATAATATTTCGTGCGCCCGAAGATGGACAACCTCACTTACTTTATCTTATCCATGTTAGATGGGTTGTCTTACGGTGAATGAGGCATTTTTACGTGCATGCTATATTTCGTCCTCACTGCATACCTCGTGGCAAGAGCATTGGGAAGAAACACAGTAGCTGAGGTGCGACCCGTTTTTTAACATGCATCGTGACCCAAGAAAATTGTACGGGCATCATCTAATGTCATTGACAAGGACGCGATTACATGACTGAAACTTTCTCCGACCAGGCACGGGAGACTGTGTACTCACATGGCAGCAGCAGCAGAGGCAGCGGCAGCAACAGCAGCAGCGGCAGCGGCAGCGGCCTCATGGCGGCATGGCGTCGCTGTGGGGTCCGCCGCCTCATGGCGACATGTCGCGGGCCGTCCGTAGCCAAGGCGGCGTCAGCGGCAGCGGCGGCGGCGCTCCGGCATGGCCCGCCGGCTACTGGGCACCGGCCGCGCCCACGCCCACCTGCCCGACAACACACACAAACCTGCCTTACCGTCTCACTCGGCCGGAGAACATACGAGGTGTCGCCAGAAACTAACGGGAATTTTGTAATTTCCACTGTAGCATTAGTCTCACTGATGTGATTTTTTTCATTGCTGTGTTGATAAACATGTTCGTACAGTGTACTGCCATAGCCATCTATATTAGTAAACAGCTACAAAAAAACCGGTTCTATTTGCATATGCCATCTAACAGCTTCCAGACAGGACAAAAATTTTGGCCGCATCTCTTGGTCGTGCGGTAGCGTTCTCGCTTCCCACGCCCGGGTCCCGGGTTCGATTCCCGGCAGGGTCAGGGATTTTCTCTGCCTCGTGATGGCTGGGTGTTGTGTGCTGTCCTTAGGTTAGTTAGGTTTAAGTAGTTCTAAGTTCTAGGGGACTGATGACCATAGATGTTAAGTCCCATAGTGCTCAGAGCCATTTGAACAAAAATTTTATTTCCAGTATTTCATATCGCTGTATCCGCCTGGAAGTCGTTTCCCCCGCACGCCGGGCAGGCTCCTGCACAGCTGCCATAAGCACCGAGATATTTTCTTTGTACGATCTACGGCTGTCGCAGAAGAAAGCGTTGTCGGGAGGGCACTATTATACTACGCCAGGTCACGTGCCCTCCTAGCGCCACGCTGAGTTGCATCCGCCCCTGACTTTAGACTTCCGCCGAACCAGATTTTCGAAATCCATGCACTCCACCCTTCGTTCCACATTCGTTTACCATCTCCCACAAGGATCCTTTACCAACTCATCGAATTCCCACCTCTCCACACTCACACTGAACGCCTCCGAACGATCCAGATCATCCGCGAACTAGACTCCAATAATTCTATCGTTTCTCCTCTACTTTCCGCTCCTGATATGCTGCCCCGCCATTACCGACGCACTCCGCAAACCCTCCACTTACATATCCTCCACATGCTCTCCAACAAAACTTCGACCATCATTAACTCTGTCAGCTATAGGTTCACCCCACCCAATACGCCTTATGAGGACTTACGCTCTCACCCCTTCCCACATTTCCTTACTCTTTTCTCCGCATCTACCTTTCTTTGCCCACCCCAGACCCCAACAACTGTTAGTGTCACCAGTTGCCCCCTCTGCTCCCAACAGCCCCATTGCTGCTATGCAGCAGTCGTCCGTCCTTATACCATCACATTCCTACCCCTCTCACCGTCCAACCTCTTCTCCTTCACCAACTAATTACCTATCCAGTGGCAAGTCCTTCCTGTTTCTAGTGACAGGAAAGTGCTTCATTTTGATACCAATGTCTGGGCAACGTGTTTTAAATGTGCGCTTATTGTGTTTCCTTTTTGCCTTTGCCATTATTATCACTCTTTCCAACTACCAGTGAAAAAGTCATCTGACATGTATTCACAATCTTCCATTTCATTTTCATTGTTTAAAAAGTGTTACATTCAATATAAATATCTCCGCTATATGTTTCTTGTTTTCGTCTAATTTAATTTTATCAACTGGCTGAAGAGCGGATTCTTTTGAAAGTCTCTTCGATCACTCCTTAGTACGAGGCTACTTTACATTTAGTTACTGATCGAATCTAATAATTTGAAGCGCTGTCATAGGCTCATTTAGAGGAATAATCTAGCATTACAGGCTTAACACAGTAAGTCAAATATTACAGTAGGAAACTGTTTACATGTCTTCAAACAGCATAAATCATGGTGTAGAAAGCATTTGAAAATAAGAGCCGTTATCCATTTCCAAAACACTATACGGTTAATCTGCAATATTTTCGAAAACTTTTCTTGCTGACTCCTTCCACAAATTAAGAACACGAAAAAGTTTATCAAGAAAATGGCTCTGAGCAATATGGGACTTAACTTCTAAGGTCATCAGTCCCCTAGAACTTAGAACTGCTTAAACCTAACTAACCTAAGGACATCACACACATCCATGCTCAAGGCAGGATTCGAACCTGCGACCGTAGCGGTCGCGCGGTTCCAGACTGTAGCGCCTTTAACCGCTTGGCCACCACGGCCGGCAAAGTTTATCAGTTACTACATTTTCGCAGTTCATACAGACTCAGCAACCACGTTTTATCTTATTACTTCTTTACTACCAACTATGGTAGCAACACATTTTTAGGTAGTATCCACACACACCACTGAAAGTATAGGGTGACAATTATTGAAATATATGATAAAAACATAAATTTGTTACAAAGTACAGCGTCCTTACACTTTATTCATCACGTAAACATCTCTACAGATATTAGGATTTAGTGCAATTTTGTCATATGATGGCATTGTTTGAGACCGCAGCTGAAGACAAATGTTGATGGTGTTGAGACAGCAACCAGTCTGTGTTGATATGCCTGCCACCATTGGCGATGATGTGGAGCAGACGAATAGCGAAATTCTGCATGACCCGCTGAAGTGTCGGAACATCGGTGCTGTCGAAGTCCTCCTGAATGACTATTTTCAGCTCAGTAATGGTTTCGGGGTTATTGCTGTACACCTTGTCTTTAATATAGCCCCACAAAAAGGAGTCCCATGTGTTCAGATCCGGAGAATATGGTGACCAATCGAGTCCCATGCCAGTGGCCTCAAGGTACCCAAGAGCCAGAATGCGGTCCCGAAGTGCTCCTCCAGGATATCAAACACTCTCCTGCTCCAGTGTGGTCGGGCTCCATCTTGCGTCAACCACATGTTGTCGTAATCAGGTTCAGTTTGGATAATGGGAATGAAATCACTTCTCCAAAACATTGACGTACCGTTCGGTAGTCACCGCACCATCGAGGAATATAGCACCGATTACTCGGTGACTGGTCATTGCACACCACACAGTCACCCGTTGAGGGTGAAGAGACTTCTCGATCGTGAAATGCTTACTAACGAATCTATCCAAATGAAAGTAGTCTTCTTCGCAAAACCAAACCATACATTAGCATACTGATTCCCGTTATGCCCCGCAGCCAACCGTGCCGTTTGAACGTCCTAACGCAAACCGATCACAAGTTAAGACGCTTTTATTTCACATAGTTCAATAATAGACACCTGCAAAATTATGTCGTCGCACAACACGAAGTTCAGCGGATACGACGTCATAAACTTTTAGAAGCGTGAAGAACTTGATTTTTTTTCTTAATACATAGTGCAAATTCCCCAGACTGTACTCACGCAGTTACTGATAATGACGGCACTTACCGATTTAAACACGATTTCCAGACTTTGTACCTTCAGACATGAAGATCTTGCAAGCTTAATATCAAGTACCTGACAGACTAATTGAATTGTAAACTAATCAGACGACTGAAGCTACGTTACACATGAGAGTTCCATTCTTCAATGAATCCATTGTGCGGTGTTACTGGTATCGGATACTTAGCGTGTTGTCAACTGTCAAGGAGGTTACATGTGTTTTCGTAGTATCGGCAGCCATTTACATTGTAGAATGCAGCGCACCGACCGTATATAGGCATAACAGTGTGAACGTGAGCGGTGTAGTGAAGCCACCTTGGCAACAGAAAATTTTTCCGAGCTGCGACACAGCCGATGTGCCGCAGCAGGTGCCGCTGGAGCGAACGTTTCACTGCAAGGTAACGATACCTCCAGCATGTGGTGGAGACTTCCAGTCAGCAATGGAAGGCGTGCAAGCGGTCAGCGCAGCAGCATTCAGGGGTCGGCTGGCCACTGATCACCGACCCAACGTATAACGCAGCTCAGATGATTCAATAAAGAACCTGTTAACTTAGCAGCCGCCTTTCGCTGGAGCATCCTGGGCTATCCCCTCGCCGCCACCAACCACTCATACCATCCTCGCTCTTAGCTGCCCCTCCCTGCACGGAAAGAGGGGCGGGGGGCGCTATAGTAACAATGGAGAGAATAGAACTATATAAAGTGGATCAGAGTTTTAAAAATGTTGAATTCTGCGTTTTGTGCATCTGTTATGAGTGTAACAAGGGATTATGACTGCTATGAGCATATCGAAGAAGGCTATGAGGACGCTGAAGAGGATGAGGTCCCGAAGACCTCAGGGCATCGTTAACTGATGAAATCATGCAAAAGTGAAACAAATGAGTACGAACAGTGTGGCTGAAGCACGATCCGTGATGCCAATGAGTGTGTTGGCATATCAGTTGGCTCATGTCTTTTTTCAGGCGATCTGGATATGAAACGTGTGACACTAAAATTTCTCCCAAAAGTGTTGAATTTAGAAGAAAAGCAGTGGGAGGAAATTGTGATGTCGTCAGTCATACGATCACACCGCCGCCTGAGAGATCGATCCGCCGTATGCGATTCACTCGATAAGCGGATCAGATGAACGGCTGTGTTAGCCAAAGAGTACACAGCCACTCGCAGCACAGCCAGGCGCCGCTAGGCCACTTCATGTGCAGCAGCACGGTAGTGCAGTCGTGCCAGTCTACAGTTCGCAGCCGCGCTCAGTGGTCAGCCAGCGCCGATGTTAATCATCGTCTGCAGCTCAGTCATTGCTGCCATCGAGTTTTTGTAGCTCCGTTCCAAATTGATCTTCAAATTCACTGGATTCGACATTCAAGATTACGAGAGCTTAATTCGTCACTGCAAGATTCTATAGACGCTTAGTCTAGTCGCGGCTTCTATAACTGTCAACCAACTGATCTTGGACTACAGCAAAGTGAAGTAATAAATACTTTCTTATTTTGTACTCCTGCCAATTAATTGTATTTTCCCGTTGTAGCTACCAAGCAGTCTTAGCATAATAGAATCCACGTTTCCACCTCCTTGGCTACCTCATATTTGCCACCTCATGTTGATGGACTCGATTATGGTGGAAGATCGAGGGCCATCAAAAATCAACAACGGGACGAAGTCAATAGCGCTGCAGAACTAGTTAACCGTGTCGTAACCGGCGATGAAGCACAGGTTTATGGTTATGACGTCGAACCCAAAACTCTACTGCCCAGAGGAAGCATTCTGGATCGCCAAGACCTACAGAAGCTTGACAGTGCGCTCAAATATGAAAATTGTGCTTTCTGTTTTCTCTGCTTTGGATAGTTAAGTGCACATTGAGCTCTTTTTTACAAAATGAACGATGCATGAAGGGCGTTACTTTCGAGCTCAATTCCATTAGCGTGAACAGTCAGAAGAAAATGCCCAAATTTGGTGCGAAAGAATTCATGGCTTTTGTTCCACAATAATCTATAACACTGCAGTGACACCAAAACCTCCATTTTCGACTGACAGGGCCCCAGAGAATGTTTTATTTTGGGAATAAGTAAAGAAAATCTATAAAAAACGGCGTTTTACAAGTGCAGATAAGATTAAATCGCATCTTTGAGAGATCCAAAGCTCTCACAAAGACAGAGCCATAGAACTGCTTCCGGAATTTGAGAGAACATTTGCATAGATGTAGACTATCCATTGGAGATTATTTTGAACAGTAAAACTGATGTAGACGAATGCATAAAACTTTTTGCGGAAATTTAAAATTATGCCGTCACTTTCTGAAAACAGCTCGTAGTCACTCAACTCGATCCAACGTGAACTCGATGTAACTCCTGTCTCGGCAGATCTGGAGATTACTCACTATAGGGGTCTAAATGTTGTGTATCGTACTCTACTTGCATGAGACTCAAACAGGTTGCTAGAATTGCTTAGGATGAATGTCGCAATTATTCTCTACCCTAACTAATTGGTTTTGTGGTTTCCCCATCCTGTGACCATGTATGAAGCTGCAAACACAATATGTAATACAAGTAAGTATTCCACTTTAGTTTTTATGGTTAATGTCCCATCCAACCCAATGAAAGAGGGCATTTTCCAGTACGTGTTCCTAATGCTTTCAACACCAACCAGCGGAATGAGTATAACTTACTGTAAAACCAAGATCCTCCCATATTTCGTGTCGTAAACTGAATTTAAACACCAACACACAGCCTTTAATAGTAAAACTGTTTGAAATAACACTATTGGATTCTATTTCTTTCAATCTTTGTTTTCCAGATTGGGAAAGAAGTAATTTTTTTCCTGTCTCTTGAATGAACAGACACTGAAGAATTTTGATTTCGAACGTATTTACCTTTTCAACTCTAAAGTCAACGACTTTTGAGCGGTACAGATCGTTCCTTCAAAAACGTTATGTGGGAAATCGTTTCATACAATTCCTGTCAGGTTTATGTCATTGCGAGTAAGAAGAAAATATCTTTCCGCATTGGTGAACGAAGATTTGTTGTGAATCCTCGGTCAGCTTCTATATTCCTGTCACTTTTATTCATTTATTACATTTTACGTTTCCTACTCAAATTGGTGACCTCTATACGACAAACGTTTTCCCAGCTTGCAGTATTCCTATTTCTTTATTCAGCACAGCGTTACTTGCAGCCTGAAGATTCCACTTGGAAGTCTCCCTTTTACTTCAGCCATTCGACAACTCTGAAGAGTTTACGTATTACACAAATAAAAGACAATGAGTCAAACTGTCAAAATTCAGACAGAATAACTAAAAAATGAAGGCCATCAAGGCGCATGATCCACCAACTGAACTATATGAGGCGACAGTGAGAATATGTTGGCAGCAATGTTAACGCACATAGCTCAGGTATGACACCGACTCAAAAAAAAAAAAAAAAAAAAAAACTTTGAAAGACTGATTGTTCCGCTGTCGAAATGGAAGTGAGGAAATGGTGGTCACTGAACTCACGAAACTCCTGTCTCTGGGAAGCAATTTTGTGCTGACACCGTGTGCAGTGACAGCCCGTAGCCCAAACTTGGTGTGCTTATTGCCCTCTCACCGGGTGTGGTCGACAACGGCTGAGAGGCGGTATGTGGGACAGTCGCCCAAACTGCAGGGAACACGCAAAACGAGCTGAGGCTCAGCTGCGCAGGTGACGCAGCACTGCAGCGCCACGTAGGCCGAGCGAGGTGGCGCAGCGGTTAGTTAGCACACTGGCCTTCTTTTCGGGAGGGCGACGGTTCGAAATGACGTCCGGCTATCCTGAATTAGGTCTCCGTCATTTCCTTAAATCGCTTTAGGCAAATGCCGTGATGGTCTCTTTGAAAGTCCACGGCCGACTTCCTTCTCCATCCGTCCCTAATTCGATGGGATCGATCTCGTTGTTTGGTCCCCTCCCCCAAACCAACGCCATGCTGCCTGCGCAGAGCAGTGGCCACAGCAACCTGAGTCTGTATCTGTGTCAGCTTCGTTTCAGTGTAGGTAATGAGCGTCCTGAGGTCCTAAAAGAGTACCAGGCAGGGTACCGGCAGACGACCCCACCTGTTTACTACCTTTACTAACCGGACGACCGAGACTCGGGTAAGAGACTTCGAATCAGCCCTCGGCGAGGAACTGGGAGTGTGCGACACATGCCGTTAACGCAGCTGACCCTAACGAACGAAATGCGTTAACCTGCAAAGAACTTTACTGCAACAAAACTGAAGTCTATATGATAATTACTTGAAACCTTCAGCTGCCGACAGGTGTTGTCGATATACCAGCTGATAATATGTGCCCCGACCGGGACTCGAACCTGGGATTTCCTGCTTACATAGAGGTATATCGACAACACCTGTCGGCAGATGAGGGTTTCAATTAATTATCATTTATTCTAGAGAAGCTGCACGGTCATCAATGGTATCTGCTCTTTTGAGAACATTTACTATCTTCATATAAAACTTAAGTCAACGTGATAATATTCTTGATATCTTAAGTCACCCGGAGCAACGACAATTCGCGAGGGCGTGTTGAAAAGCAATTCCTCCAAATTTTTATCCTGTTCTCAATATTGGTTTGAGGTATTATGGGTCATGCCTATTACTCAGTCGACTTTCCCACTTCGATACCGCAAGTTGCAATCCTGTGCCGCTAAATCGCTCCGAATTGTCGCATCTAACGCTTAACGTAACTACGTCGGTGAGTCAGAAACAGCGTGCCGTAATCGAGTTTCGAATCCGAACACTTCGTCCACGAGTGCAGCACCCTCTCCCTCAGCATGACAATGTCAGACACACACACAAGCGCTGCGACATCTGCAGCAATCCAGTGCCTTGATTACACTGTCATCGGCCATGCTTCAGAGAGTCTCGTCTTGGTCCCATACGATTTTCATATGCTTCAAAAAGTTAAAGAACAAAAGAACACCTTCGACGACCCCAATTTCATAGCTATGAAAAGGTGTAAGCAGAGGTGAGGTTGCGGCTTCGTCAACAACGTCAAACATTCAACAGTATCAAAAAATTGGTGACTCGGGGGGAGAAATATGTTCGTCACGAAGGTGACTAGGTTGAGAACTAAACATGTAGACATGAAGTGTAAAATTTAGAATGTTAATAAAGTTTGTTTCGTTCGAAAATAGTTAAGACTTTTCACAATAAGTATTCCGAGGTATTACCTTTCAGAACGCCCTCGTATATCAGAGCTTACGATCGCTGGAGTTGTAACACGAGTTTGGAATCAGAACACAACAGACTCCAGAGAGAGCTCCAGTGGAAATTGTAGATCTCTGCTGTTACGGGCTCGGAAACTTCTGTTATTTCCTCTATTCTGGTAGGCCTTTTGGGACTTATCGTTATGGAGCTGAGGCACCAGGAAGCTTTCCATTCCCACTTGGCCGCTGCCACTCGTTGATGCTTGCCAGCATCGCCGCCAGGTGGTAAACCTACCGACACGATGGTGTAAGATAGCCTGTTGTGGTCTGAATGTTTACTTCCAAATATTAAGACACCCACGGAAAGAGTATCTGAGCTCTTACAAGACCAGCTGCCGCTGACAACTCAATCAAATCTTACGTTGCTCGAATTGCAAGTTTTGGAGACATTCATGCTAGGCGTGTGCATATGTATTCTACTCAATTTATGTAGCTTATTATATTTTTCATTTAACTGCAACTGATGCTAGAAAATACCATATGTGGTACTAAAAGCCTCGGGAGGTGTAACAAAACCGAAGCCATCCAATGTTATCCGTAGCATATACACGGCTGAAAATTATTTAAACCAATAAGCTCTGGGAGGTTGTATGGGACACCAAAACCAACATTTTCCTCTAATGCCATAACTACCTATGTGGATTTTTCAATCCGGTAGAGAGCGGGATCGGTCACAGCACTCATACAATATTGCATAACATAGCGGAATGAATGATGTAAGAAAGCAGTTGTTAACCCATCTCACTTACAGCGAGTGCACAACCTGGAACCAGATGAATGTCCGGTCAGAGTACTGTTTTCGCAGTGTCAGATACATCCCACATTTCTAACCTTTGTGCTGTTTACAGATGAAACAACGTCCGGGCATGATGGGTTCTTCAACATCCAAAATTCGCATAATGATAATCCACATGCCACATTTGTGGTTCTACGTGAATGTGAGGACAGATGTTGTTGCTGACTGTTTAATGGGGCCATATCTCCTACCAAGGCCATCAAATGACAGGCATTATTACAATTTCCTCGCCAGAGCATTTCCAGAAATACTGAGTGATGGGCGATTCGTTACGAGACAGCGCACATGGTTCAACATGACGGGGCTCCATAACATTTCACTCGTCCTCTGCGCCATCCTCTTGAACCGACTCCTCCGGAAAGTGGACTGGTGCTATGCCATGGCCTACCCGATTCCCTATTTGACTCGACTGCAATTTTTTGTGTGACGAGAGATGTGCAACGTTGTTTACAAAACGCCTTTTGAATGAGAAGAGGATTAGGTTGCCGGGTATTAGCCGCGTCAGTCGGAATTAACGATACCCATGCAGTCTGTGACCGTGTTAGAACACGACCGACTGATGAAACCCCTGTTTACAAGTCAATGGTGACATTTTTGAATTTATACTGCAATTCAAGTAACTGTGTTGTGTTAACGTTATTGTCTTCACAGGAAAATACATTCGAAAAGTGTTTTCATTCTCCTAGGCAACCTCCCAGATTTTGTTAGTTTGATTAATTTTCATGCAGAGGAAAGTCCCCTTACCGGATTACAAAAATTCTCAGAGCAAGATATGACATGACAGAAAAATGCTTGTTTCGGTGTTTCGTGCAACCTCTAAGAGCCTGTCGTTTTAAATATGTACCCTGTATAATGTCAACGTTGAAGCTCAACATTTAGCTGAAACAAATATATTTTACATAACACACTGTCAAAGAACTTAAACTTTTTAGGATGATTAGTTTCAGAAGCTATATTACAAGTATTTGACAGAAAATGTGAGTAAATGTGGGGGAGGATAACTTCGCGTTCATAAAATGAGCAGTAATGCGAGATGACATTTCATGTTTGATAACGGTAGGAGAAAGAACGATAGGAGTTCACAAGAGTACATATATTTATTTTATTGCTTGGTCAATGGCATCTGAAATTTTTGAAACATGTTCCTGTAATCAGGAAAGACATACGACTGATAAAAGAACTCTACACAAGGCAGGAAGTGGGAAGGTAACGACTGTCAAGACGAAAGGAATGGGACAGTTACTTGAAGAGGTGTTAGACAAAGCTGTTGTTCATAACCAATGCTTTTCAATATTTCTGCTCTAAAACTAACGTACAATGTGTTAGAAAAAGCAAGAGGCGTAACAGTAGGAAGCAAAAGGTTAAACATAGCTAAACATGCAGATTAATAGCAGTGTGGGAGAACAAGAGGGAAGACTACTATTAAAGTTATGAAGAATCATAGAAGTGTGGGTAAATGTAGTGAAGACCAAACTTTTCGAAATCACCAACCATGAAGCTTCCACTAGAACAAAATTGAGAAGAAATGACTTACGTATTCTGGAACTTCGGTGACAGAAAGTGGAAGATGTGTGGAGGAATAAGAAGTAGAATATCGATACGTCAAAGACAATTTGAAGAAGTGAAAGATTTAGTGACAGCAAAAACAATTCTGATAGAAGACAGGTATACCGCAAGTGTTTTGTCTGGAGTGTAAATGAATAACGGATAATAAAGAGAAAAAGAGAGAATTTGGACTGTGTTTCTGACGAAAAATGTTTGAAACCGATATAATAGGTCCGAGTACGTACTTCTAAGAAGGGGAGAGGAAAGGAAAGTAATAGAAATTATAAATCTGAGGGTACAATTTTTCGTGTGACATACATTGCGAAGAAATGGCTTGGAAAGAGGAGTCATGGAAGGAAAGGTCACAAGAAAGAGAAGACGAGGGAAGAGGAAGCCTGGAGAACATTAAAATAAACGAAGTCATCAGAATATTGAGGACAAGGCATAGGACAAAGGTAAGTGGAGGGCGTCCATTCGATATCAAAGAAGCAATAATTGTCACATCGAAGTGCTTATTTCAGTCACTTAGCTACTTTAAACGGCGATCGATACATACGATTATCAACAAGAGCGCGCTACAGAACTTACCGCTACTGTCTTATTTGTCAGTCACAAAAATTGTGAAGGAGATAGCTACAATGAAATTTAAAATGTAGCGCGCGTCGCTGCAGTCCAAAGTAGGCAAATTCAAAAGCTAAGCGGTCCATTCCGTGTTAGCGGTTACACGACGAATGTAATCTTTTTAGACAGGAAATTAAGACCGTTCGCTAGAAATCTCCTAAGTGAGATTGATAAACAAGTGCAATCACACAGAAATCACTAGGATTTTTCTACGCTGATGGTAATGAACTTGCCCGCATTTCCATAAAGTCCAGGTTACCCTAGCAGAACAGTCAGTCACTCTACACAGTTATGTCAATAAATGAATACTCTACCCTGACATCAATGTAACTGAAGGTCTCTAGAACAGGCAAACGAACTTCAAATTCTTTATGTCCAATTTGTGTCACCCTCTCGGTCTCAACCACTCTAATTCCTCGACTATCACTCTCGTTTCAGCTCTCTTCCACGGAAAACAGGGCTACAAAAATTAAGAATAATGCATCACTAATATTGAAAATTCCGTAGAACGTTTAAGGACTCTACAAATTATGGATATCTTCTGTTAAGCTGGTCTTTTGTGTTGCGGATTGTCACACAATATGAACTGAAAACCAACGTTTTAAATCTGTGACACATACCGGGAACGTAATATCACCCGCTACATTGGTCAGCCTGTTCCGAGTGAACTAAATGCACCGCGACAACAAAGAAGCAGAGTTCTGCTCAGGTGGTGTAGAAAAATAGCGTCCGATGTACATATACTCATCAATCAAATATTGTTCCCTCTCCAAGGTAACAGACTGTGTTTGAGATATCATCCTTTCTGCCACAGTAAACATCTGTACGATAAAAGGAATGGGAAAACCCCTTATGCTGTGAGTGCTTTGAGCAGTAAAATCTGGATCCATCAGAATGGATTTCACTGTCGATAAGGGCCAAGCACGGGCCCTCGTTGCAAACTAGATATCATTCATTCTGCAGAAGGCTTCCGAGAGCCGCCCAAAGATGCCGGCAGGTGGACCGGAGATGTAGTACTACTGCGTCACCTGGAATTCGTTCATGATGGCATGGCGAGCTGTCCACAGCTAAACGATGCCTTGGGAATTCATCGTTGGCTGTTTGGCGTACTACTACATATGTGTTTTAATGGTTCTGTTAGAAGTAAGTAACAGTAAAAAGTTGTCATGTGGAATGTCGATAAGTCAGATGCTACGAATGAATTGGAGGTAAGTGAGATGACTGTCTGTAGATTATAAACTGGTCTCTGGAGGTCCATCGATGCGGTACTGTGCAATTTCTGTCAGCTAACAGGTGGTAAGAGAAGTGAGTGGTTCCATTTAGGTATGCCAAAGATCGCCCTGTGAATGAAGTTGTGGATTTAATATGTTTATCGTTGTGTACTATCCTACAGAAATACCGGAGGTGGACCACATCCCACTCTTCGACAAATACGTGACATACGACCACGTAGACGCGTGGCAACAGCAGCTGCACCGTGGGACAGGAGTTGTTGTGATCTTTCCTGCCACTCAGCGACAATGGACTAAGAGACACAGAGGACGGAAACCGTAGCTTCTACATGTGGTTGATGCACATGCGTTCCACATTTAAATCTATATATCCAGCAATCAATAGTAGAGTGTTTGGCGGAGTGTACTGTGAGTGAGTTTCGATGCCTTTCGCGTACTTAGCGAGGGAAAATGGTTATCTCTATGTTCACGACCTGATTTCAGTTAACTTTCTTTAATGGTCCCTACGCGATATGTAGAATTTTCCAGGAGAACTGGTGCAGATTACTTATCCAACATCGGTCCTTTGACTTTATCCGACAGAGTTCCGGCAAAATAACGTCTCCCTTTTGCCACAGATTGTCATTTAAATTCCTCGAGCATCCCGGTAAAGGCTATACCGATATCTTAAAATCCCAGTAGATCACATCTGAATTCGTTGCATGTCTGAAACTTCCCTGAACCTTTTCAACAAACTGACGTCTCCCTTCCGCTTTCCCTCCTCCTCATTTCTACATGTTTATCCTATTTAGTTTTGTTCTTTAGTGTTACTCTAAAATATTTGAAGGTTGTGACATACTCCAAATCTACGTCCCCTCCATCCCCCCCCACCCCCAACCCCCCACCCCCGCCAATAATCTTGTGTCGGGTGTTCCGACACCACTCGGTTCGTTATCTTTGTCTTACTCACTATCTTGCATTTATCGACATTAAAAAAAGAGCTGTCGTTCTTTGCGCATAGTGGAAATCTTCCTTGTGCATTTGCTGGCAGCTGTCTAACACCGATATTCTCCCTGTAGGCAACAGCTACTTCAGCGAATAATATGATAACGTTGCTGACCCTAGCCTCAAACGTCTAGGAGCGACAGAACACCTCGTGGGGAACGACTTCTGTTAGGGACAAAACGTTTGCTGTAATTTTCTGTCGCCTCTAGACGTCCTTTTATATTGGTTATTCCCCTAAGAGGTAGGAGGCCGTAGCTACCCTGCAATGTGTGTGTGTCTTGTGTGTTGCCTATAATCCAGTAGTGTGCGTGAAAGAGGTGTATCTATGTACACATTCCACATGTCAGCGTATCGTGCATTCCTAATGGTACCACGTAGCACTACTAGTAATTTATTCTCTTGTTTCGCTTGAAAATTGAATTAGAAAAAAAAGACACTTGAAAACCTCCGTCAGAGCCGAATTTTATCGTCGTGATCCTTGCGTGTACAATGGCGGCAGTAGAATCGCTCTGCAGTCAGCATCAAATACAGGTCTTCTAAATTTCCAACACAGTGCGTCGTGAAAACAGCGTGTTCTTCCGTAGAGGCTTTTACATTTGAGTTCAGGAAGCATCTACGTAATACTTGTGTTCTGACAGAACCTACCGGTAGCAAACTTAGCAGCACGCTTATGGATTGCTGCGAGGTCTTCATTTAATCCGACCTGTTGCGGATCCCAAACACTCGTACGGTACTGAAGAACAGGTCGCTATTGCGATCTGTACGCAGTCTTCTTTATGAGAAAGCTACACCTTTCCAAAATTCTTACAATGAAACGGAGCCTAGCATTCGCCTTCACCACTAGCAACCTGAATTGCTCATCCATTTCCAACGTTACACTTAGATATTTAACTGATGTGACTGTGTCAAGCAGCAACTTACTAATTCTGTATTCGAACGTTGCAGTATTGTTTTTCACACTGATTTCCAGTAACTTTCGTTTTTCTACATTTAGAGCAAGCTGCCATTCATCACACCAACTAGAAATTCTGTCCAAGTTATCTTGCATACTCCTACAGTAACTCAGCGACGACACCATCCCTTACACCACAGTGTCAATCATAAACAGCCATAAATTGCTGCTTTCGCTATCCGTCAGATCATTTATGTATACAGAAAATAAGAGCGGTCCTGTCACACTTCCCTGGGGCATTCCTGACGATACCCATGTATCCGATGAAAAGTCGCCGCCAAGGACAGCGCACTGGGTTCTATTATGTAAAGATTCTTCGAGCCATTCACATATCTGGAAACCTAACCCTTATTCTCTGACTTAGTCAACAGTCTCCAAAGGGCACCTTGTCATGTATGCAGTACTACTCATTAGTTGACCATGCTACCACAGTGAAATTTCGTCTTCCCAGGGCTGACGAATTCTTAATGTCGCCAAAATGCGTCGGCGAACATTTTGTCTCTAACAAAAATCGTTTTCCATGACGTGATATATCACACCTAGACGTTTGACGCAGAGACGTTGATATACCTTGAACACATACCAAGAAATTTGGAGGTACTATTACATTTCTTTGGGACGCATCCGATTTTACTTCCGCATCTGTTTAATGTGTGTCGCAGATGTCTAAACGCTTCTTTGTAACGACTCTTCATGATCGACTGACTTGGAGAAACTGGAATCTACACGACTAAACAGAGAGTTTATTCCATTTGCTTACCATACTTAAAACTCTGTAATCCCTTGGTGTAAGTATTAAATGGTTTGCTGAGTGTTCTAAGTTCAGAGTAAAGAAATTATATGTACGTAGGATTAAGAATAAATCCAGTAGAAAATATCTCCAGAAGGGAAAGTGACTCAGATGCAGAGACTCCACTCTGATCAAACATACCATCAGGTTAAGACTATGTGCCTATAGACGAAGCGAAGTCTCTAGGTCCAGTAGGAATCCGGCACAATCTTTTAAGGATGTTTTGGCAGCAAATAACTTCCGACTACACAGATACTGAAATACGTCAGTTTCAAGCTTCCCGTACAGCAGGATCCTTCATCCCTATTCTGGCATCAGTCCATGCGAAACAAATTTGGCAGCCTTTCGTATCCTACATTTGCGCGGCAGATAATCCGCCAGTGGTTAATCGTAGAGATAAAGAACACAACGCTGCGGCTGCTGCGTCGACCGGCTCTCGTGTGACTTCTAGTGTTGCCCACGTTTTTAATCCCGTATTGAGGTTGAGTGGTCATGTCAAATGTTTATATTCTCTGTGTGCAATCAGATTCCGCTCTCTTCCTGAGCCTGAATAAATGCGCTAATTTTGACATTGAATGTGCTATGAAGAAACTTCTTAGGATATGACGCCCAGTCGCATTTATGCACTTATAGCCTGTCTCTGAAGTTAGCAGGCCGTTTCTTGCCTCTCGTTCTGAGAAAGAAGCCGTTCACCAATCAAGCGACTCGCCTTTCAAGCTTACTTCTCTCTTACGAGACATACAACAGTGACATGAACTATTGCAACTAATTTGCATGACTAGTACGGTGAATTAATTCCTAGAATGAGTACGTTTTGAGCTTACACTTTCCTGTCTGTACCACTTGACAAGTTTTCATTTAATATATTATGTCACGAATATGTCGGCTACTGCCATCCCCACATCCCACAAACCTTAGAACTTGTAAAGCGGAAGTCAGTGCCAGTTGCAATGCGACTTATAACAAAGTGTGATGTAACGATGAAGCTGATATCCCGTTTGGGAAAACTGAAACTCACCCACAATTTCGTTTTGCCGATTCTAAGTTTGGTGGGATCTGATAATGACAGTAGCCAACACATGTGATGACGTAATGTAATAAATAAAAGACAATTTACTGGTATAAACAGCGTTCTTTGGAGAAAATAACTTGCTCGTTGAGTTACATTCAATCGCAGTGCTTGTGTTGGTGACAACATTACTACAGTCGGACAAGGCCATTCATCGTGGGAGCATACGGCGCCAGTAACGAGCCACGGTGTCAATCATCGTGCAACCACACAGCGTCATTGTGGTTGCCCAGACACTATCATCGTATAAGCCCATAGCATTCTGCTAAGACCTTTGTCTAATATGTCACAAATATCAGATAGATGAAGTTAGTGGAGCGAGAAACTGTTGGCTAAACTTGCAAAACGCGCGCGGATGTCTTGAAAGAACATGTCGGGGAAGGAGAACCTTAAGCTGCGAATGACGTAGCGAACATGATACCAAATGAATGTAGCAATATTGTAGAATAATTTGCATAAATTTATTTCTAGAGAGCGTCTAATGAATATCTCTGTTTTCTGAATCCGTCATAGTGTGTGGCCCCTCTCTATACATTTTCCGTTTTCTTTTGTACGCAAAAGACGGATTGCCGAAAACGGTGTCCTTGTTCTAGGATGGCATGGACGGTTATGTCGTCTTCAGTGGTGTCCGCTAGCAAGAGCTCAAACAGGGAACAAGAGCTCCACCGAGGATCATCCTCGTAGTAGGACAGCAAAACCTAGACCCTGATGATGTTGTCTATCCCTTTGACAACATTCTTCTTCGTTTCATGTTCTTCTTCTTCTTCTTCCGTATCCTGATGGACCGATTATATCTTCCCTTCGCAGTGTTTAGCAACGTAGGTTGTTTTGTCATTGACTTTCAAAATATCGACTTTAGTGCATCTTATAGACATATCTGGGCAAGTCAATAGGTGGTCCAAGTCCTGTACTGCTACGCGTTCACACCTATCGCTATCACTGTAATCCCATTCAAATAGGTTTCATGTAACTCTATGCCTCCAAGTACAGAGCGGTGGCGAAAAATCTTGAATAATCTGAACTCTGGGAGCGCTTGCTGATAGTATGAGGTAACGGCAGCCGAGATGTTCCGCACGGGTACTGGAGTCTGCTTTCTATGAGGTTGCCCCTTAGAGGGTAATATAGAGCGTAACGTGATCAGTGTTTGATGCAAAAATGACTCTCAAGAAGACCCGAAGTTTTAGGACACAGATGATCCCTCAACAGAAGTTGTGGTCTTTTGCCAGACATAATTTTTTGTAGCAGAGCGATCGTCGCCTGTCTGTCTAATACAGATGAACCCGGTTACATTAGTAGATGAGGGATTAAAACCCAGAGAGGTGCCGTCATTTCGTCGTATGCAACTAGCTGACTAGTGTGCGTCCGTTTATTCATCATAGCTGTTTCTTCCATAGTACACGTTTCTCGAAAATTTTATTGCGTGGATTTACCTGACAAGAGTGATCGAACGTCGAGTCACAACGGGACGTCCCTGATGCGCACGACAAAACAAATAAGCCAAAACACCTCAAAGATTGAGGCTGTTTCTTTGCGAAATGATTTTGTCGTAGGTGTGACTGTGTTTTCTGGCTAACATCCTTCTGATTTGTGACAGGCAACACCGCTGAATTGTATCACTGAATATTTGTGGCTTTGTGTGACACTAGTAATTATTACAACGTGACAGTTTTCAGAAATCACCACATTCTTCCATAGATTTACAACAAATAACGAGTATTTCTGGAGAGGGCAGTCTAAAATTAGGATAGACATTTTCCTTCAAATTAACAACATGCTCTTAGAACAACGACACTGGTTGCCATCATACATTTATCTGAATGCTGACAAATAAACTCCAGCAAGTCTCAGTTGTCAAACAAATGCCAAGACAGTACTTGTCGGTTACCTTCTCGGACGGCTGTGTGGTGGAAGGTAGCACGTGACAGGCGCGCCGCCCTGACAGGCTGCATACAGCGCACGTAGAGAGAAATACTGCACGCGACTCACTGTGTCCCCGCCACGTGACGCGACGCGGACCTACAGTACGACTCGTGCTTTTCTCGTCACGTCACGAGCCCGGAACTCAGCAGCGCGCTGTGCGACACACGTCCGCCCAGCTCGGCGGTCGCGACGCGACTGCCCGCTGCCGCGCCCCACAAGGCGTCGGCTGGCGACGCGGCGCTCGGCGCATGCGCGGCGCGATCCGGCCGGCGGGGTCGGCGCAGCCGGCGTATTCCAGGCCGGCGGTGGGGGTGAGGGTGGCAGATTAATAGCGGCTTTCGCTCACCGCTGCTGCCGCCGACTCGCCGTCCCACCCGCTGCAACAAATTCTTCTGCAGCACTGCCTGATTGGGTGGACGCTGCCCTAATGAAACACGTAAACCTGCCGGGCAGACAAACGTGGCACACAGGGAGAGTTTGTATATTTTACTGCAGACCTGGCGTACTAAATGGTAATAATCCTACATAGTAAAACGTCGCTCACAGGTCAGAAAATTATCGAGGCATCAATTCCACAAGTCATGGTTGCAAAATACTTACACTAATCCTTTACAGAAGAATGGAAAAGCACAGAAGCTGACTTCGGGGAAAGTCAGTTTGGAATTAAAGTTCAGGGAGAAGAAATAAAAATCCTGAGGTTTTCCGAGGACATCGTAATTCTATCAGAGACGGCAAAGGACTTGGAGCTGCAATTGAACGGAATGTCTTCAAAAGAGGATATAAGATGAACATCAACAAAAGCAAAAAGAGGGTAATGGAATGTTGTAACTAATCTGTTTCTACGGGTTATTACGTTATTATTGAGAATGGAAATGCTTACTGATTGTGAAATCAACGCGAGAAGATTAGGGTCGCCACTGACTCTAATCATACAACTAATCAAAGGTTTGCCCGAGTCGGAAAATAAATTGATTTGATCACAGACCAAAAATAGGGGATGCGATGTAATTAATAGTATTGCCCCCACTGTTCATGAGAATCAAACATTTAAAATAAAATAGAAAATGCATGAACACTGTGCATAAGATCAGCTCCCAGCAACACACCTGAAAATAAGACTTAATCTAAAGCATTTGTTTTAAAATGAAAGGGGAGACTAATCACTGGACCTGTGCGTAAGGAAACGCGTTGCATGTGCTAACGGGAAAGCTACGAGGTGAGTGGCTTAGGTGCAAAAACGTAACCTCGGAATACAATAGATAATTGTGGATAAAATCATTTATTCCTAAGATATAGATGTGAGGCATGCACACAGTTCCTGATAACATTAATTCCTAACACATTAAAGAAAAGCATCGATACATTCACTGTTATAATCTACACCTAAAATCATTGGTGTGAATCAATCATACAACTGCTGTTGCCTGATAACTGATCGCAATAACTCGTGAAACGGTACACGATTCGCAGTACACCCGTGTGCTCACGTGTTTTGTGGAGACGCATTTTCTAGGTATAGTGGCCAAGTTGCAACAACATCAGAGCACACAATCATGAACAGTTAACATTCTTTAAAACAAACATGAGATCGGACAGTTACTGGTGACGGTAGCCCAACAAACTCTAATGTTCTACCACGTGGTTGCCTCCCCATGGACGAAAGATACGTAAAGCAAGGAAAATTTACGAGAAGGCAAAGCTATTAATATTTAGAAAAATAAAAGCTTATACAGGCGCAGCTGAAGGCAAACAGACATACATACAGAAGCGAGTGCTCACTTCTTATCGACACCTTTGTGTGGCGCTCTTCCGGCGGATCATAGTCTGCTATACAAATTTAATAAAAGAAAAATCTGCCAAAGTTTTGCATTTCTTGCTACGACAAGGCAAAGCAATCTTTCAGAGTTGAAAAGCGAGATCAAAAGCTAACAGCTCTCGTCTCGCCAAGTAACAACGCGCTACGCGGTCAGTCAAACTCACACTTCTTCGACTGGAGCACAACTGTGGACGCTTCCCGTACCGGTTGCAGACTTCCTCCCTTTTTCTTCTCCAGCGTTTTCCACGCTCCCCGTGGCGCGGAAAACCCAAAGATGCCATTTACGCCACCAACCTAACGCAGGTGGATTTCTCACAAGTAGCGCAAACCTCTTTGCCTACTTGACCACTACGAGAGTTGGCTATTCTGTACAACTGCTGCTGAATCTGTACGACTATCGCAGACTTCCTTCAGCAGACTACGCCACCGTCTAGCAACGTGACACACAACGACATTCATTCAATCAGTTACGAAAAAAGAGAAACAAGGAAAAGAAAGAGAAATGCTAGTGAAGGTGGCTGCAGGACCCTTTCAAGGTAGTCGAATTAAATCAGATGGTGCTGAGTGAATTAGCATATTGAATGAGACAGTAGTAGATGAGTTTTGTTATTTGGGCAGCAAAGTAAGTGATGATGGCCGAAGTAGAGATGATGTAAAAAGCAGACTGGCAATGGCAAGAAAAGCATTTCTCTAGAACAGAAATTTGTTTCCATCAAATACAGACTTAAGTGTTTGGAAATATGAAGTGTAGCCATGTATGAAATTGAAATATAGATGATAAACAGTTTACACAAAAGAGAATAGAAGTTTTTGAAATGTGGTGCTACAGAATAATGTCGAAGATTTGATACGTGTATCGCATAACTAATGAGGAGGCACTCAATAGAACTGAGGAGACAAGAAATTTGTGACACGACCTGACTAAAAGAAGGGATCGGTTGACAGGGCACGTTCTGAGACGTCAAGGCATCAGCAGTTTAAGGCTGGAGGGAAGTGTGGGAGGTAAAAATAGTAGAGGGAGACCGGGCTGAATACAGTAAGCAAATTGGGAAGGATCAGACTGAGAAGGATTATAGTGCAGTAGTTATTTGGGGATGAATAGGCTTGCACAGGTAGACCTCTCAGACAAACAGAAGCTAAGCGATGTCAAAGTGAGCGTAAGGAGGGCTATGCGTGAAGCGTTCAGTGAATTCGAAAGTAAAATTCTATGTACCGACTTGACAGAAAATCCTCGGAAGTTCTGGTCTAACGTTAAATCAGTAAGTGGCTCGAAACAGCATATCCAGACACTCCGGGATGATGATGGCATTGAAACAGAGGATGACACGCGTAAAGCTGAAATACTAAACACCTTTTTCCAAAGCTGTTTCACAGAGGAAGACCGCACTGTAGTTCATTTTCTAAATCCTCGCACAAACGAAAAAATGGCTGACATCGAAATAAGTGTCCAAGGAATAGAAAAGCAACTGGAATCACACAACAGAGGAAAGTCCACTGGACCTGACGGGATACCAATTCGATTCTACACAGAGTACGCGAAAGAACTTGCCCCATTTCTAACAGCCGTGTACCGCAAGTCTCTAGACGAACGGAAGGTTCCAAATGATTGGAAAAGAGCACAGGTAGTCCCAGTCTTCAAGAAGGGTCGTGGAGCAGATGCGCAAAACTATAGACCTATATCTCTGACGTACATCTGTTGTAGAATTTTAGAATATGTTTTATGCTCGAGTATCATGTCGTTTTTGGAAACCCAGAATCTACTATGTAGGAATCAACATGGATTCCGGAAACTGCGATCGTGTGAGACCCAACTCGCTTTATTTGTTCATGAGACCCAGAAAATATTAGATACAGGCTCCCAGGTAGCTGCCATTTTCCTTGACTTCCGGAAGGCGTTCGATACAGTTCCGCACCGTCGCCTGATAAACAAAGTAAGAGCCTACGGAATATCAGACCAGCTGTGTGGCTGGATTGAAGAGTTTTTAGCAAACAGAACACAGCATGTTGTTATCAATGGAGAGACGTCTACAGACGTTAAAGCAACCTCTGGCGTGCCACAGGGGAGTGTTATGGGACCATTGCTTTTCACAATATATATAAATGACCTAGTAGATAGTGTCGGAAGTTCCATGCGGCTTTTCGCGGATGATGCTGTAGTATACAGAGAAGTTGCAGCATTAGAAAATTGTAGCGAAATGCAGGAAGATCTGCAGCGGATAGGCACTTGGTGCAGGGAGTGGCAACTGACCCTTAACATAGACTAACGTAGTGTATTGCGAATACATAGAAAGAAGGATCCTTTATTGTACGATTATATGATAGCGGAACAAACACTGGTAGCAGTTACTTCTGTAAAATATCTGGGAGTATGCGTGAGGAACGATTTGAAGTGGAATGATCATATAAAATTAATTGTTGGTAAGGCGGGTACCAGGTTGAGATTCATTGGGAGAGTCCTTAGAAAATGTAGTCCATCAACAAAGGAGGTGGCTTACAAGACACTCGTTCGACCTATACTTGAGTATTGCTCATCAGTGTGGGATCCGTACCAGATCGGGTTGACGGAGGAGATAGAGAAGATCCAAAGAAGAGCGGCGCGTTTCGTCACAGGGTTATTTGGTAACCGTGATAGCGTTACGGAGATGTTTAACAAACTTAAGTGGCAGACTCTGCAAGAGAGGCGCTCTGCATCGCGGTGTAGCTTGCTCGTCAGGTTTCGAGAGGGTGCGTTTCTGGATGAGGAATCAAATATATTGCTTCCGCCTACTTATACCACCCGAGGAGATCACGAATGTAAAATTAGAGAGATTCGAGCGCGCATGGAGGCTTTCAGACAGTCGTTCTTCCCGCGAACCATACGCGACTGGAACAGGAAAGTGCGGTAATGACAATGGCACGTAAAGTGCCCTCCGCCACACACCGGAGTATAAATGTAGATGTAGATGTAGATGTAGCAGCAGCAAGAGCTGCATCAGACCAGACTGAAGACAACGACAACAAAGACAACAGCATACCGTGCTTTGGCAGTAACTGTCAGAAACTTCTTGTTCAGTCAATCATCCACAAATGGTGGGAGAAGACCATGAACATTGTACAATCTGTATGATACCAATCGACGTTGTGGCATATTAGGTGCTTTGATAGACACTTTCCTCGGTGCCTGTAGGAGCGGGATGTTTATCCGTCGTCTCAGTTTTTTTGGTGCGTGTTTTGCAGGGTTAATGTCAAACACTATTGCTACTGAATTAATGATGAAACTTGTCACACCGCAAGGACGAGTTCGAAGGTCAAGAAACAGTCTCGCACTAATGCTTCACAACACAGGGCTCGTCAGTAGCATGGGCAACTTGGACGTGTTTGTGCCTAGCAGTACTGCAACTCATACTGATACTAACAAGACTGTCCATAAATCCGTAAGAGTACGAGGTGGTGGAGACCTCTTCTGAACAGCTATTTGCAAGGTATCGCAGGTATGTTCAATAAAGTTCATGCCAGGGGAGTTTGACAACTAACAGAAATTTTTAAACTCAGATGGCGCCACTCTGTAGCAGTTCTGGACGTGTGGGGTGTCGCATTGTCCTGCTAGAAGTGCACAAATCCGTAGGTATGCACAATGGACATGAATGGGTGCAGTTGATCACACAGGATGCTTAGTATATGTCACCTGTCAGAGTAGTATCTAGACGTATCAGGAGTCGCATATCACTCCAACTGTACGCGCCCTACACCACTGCATAGCCTCCCCCGTCTTGAACAATCCCCTGTTGACATGCAGCGTCCATGGACTCATTAGGATGCCTCCATACGCGTACACGTCCACATTTGAAACGAGACTCGTCCGACCAAACGTGTTTCCAATAATCAACAGTCCAATGACGGTGTTGACTGGCCCAGGCGAGGCGTAAAGTATGGTGTGGTGCAGTCATAGAGGGTACACGAGTTTGTCTTCGGCTTAGAAAGCCCATATCGGTGATGTTTCGTTGAATGGTTCGCACGCTAATACTTGTTGATGGCCCAGTACTGAAATCTGCAGCAATTTCAGGAAGGGTTGGACTTCTGTTGCATTGAACGGTTGGTTCTCTTCAGTAGTCGTTGGTCTCATTCTTGCAGGATCTATTTCCGGCAGCAGCGATGTCGGAGACTTGACGTTTTACAAGGTTTCTGATACGATACACTGGTAAACTGGTCGTACGGGAAAGTCTCTACTTCGTCACTACTTCGGAAATGCTGTATCCCATCACTCGTGCGCCGACTATAGCACCACATTCAAACTCACTTAAATCTTGATAACCTGGCATTGTAGCAGCGGTAACCAATCAAACAACTGCGCCAGACCCTTGTTGTCTTATACAGGCATTGCCGACCGCAGCGCCGTTTTCTGCCAGTTTACATATCTCTGTATCTGAATACACATGTATATACGATACACTCTTGGGTAAAACATTCCGGAGGTAAAATAGTCCGCCATTCGGATCTCCGGGCGGGAACTAGTCGAGAGGATGTCATTATCAGGAAAAAGAAAACTTTCGTTTTACGGATCGGAGCGTGGAAAGTCAGATCCCTTAATCGCGCAGGTAGGTTAGAAAATTTAACTAGGGAAATGGATAGGTTAAAATTAGATGTAGTGGGAATTAGTGAAGTTCGGTGGCAGGAGGAACAAGACTTCTGGTCAGGTGAATACCGGGTTATAAACACAAAATCAAATAGGGGTAATGCAGGAGTAGGTTTAATAATGAATAGGGAAATAGGATTGCGGGTAAGCTAATACAAACAGCATAGTGAACGTATAATTATGGCCAAGATAGATACGAAGCCCACGCCTACCACAGTAGTACAAGTTTATATGCCAACTAGCTCTGCAGATGACGAAGAAATTGAAGAAATGTATGATGAAATAAAACAAATTATTCAGATAGTGAAGGGAGATGAAAATTTAATAGTCATGTGTGACTGTAATTCGTCAGTAGGAAAATGGAGAGAAGGAAACGTAGTAGGTGACTATGGATTGGGGGTAATAAACGAAAGAGGAAGCCGCCTGGTAGAATTTTGCACAGGGCGTAACCTAATCATAGCTAACACTTGGTTCAAGAATCATAAAAGAAGATTGTATACATGGAAGAAGCCCGGAGATACTGACAGGTTTCAGATAGATTATATAATTGTAAGACAGAAATTTTTGAACCAGGTTTTAAATTGTAAGACAATTCCAGGGGCAGATGTGGACTCTGACCACAATCTATTGGTTATGAACTATAGATTAAAACTGAAGAAACTGCAAAAAGGTGTGAATTTAAGGATATGGGACCTGGATAAACTGAAAGAACCAGAGGTTGTACAGAGTTTCAGGGAGAGCATAAGGGAACAATTGACAGGAACGGGAGAAAGAAATACAGTAGAAGAAGAATGGGTAGCTTTGAGGAATGAAATACTGAAGGCAGCAGAGGATCTAGTAGGTAAAAGACAAGGGCTAGTGGAAATCCTTGGGTAACAGAAGAGATACTGAATTTAATTGATGAAAGGAGAAAATACAAAAATGCACTAAGTGAAGCGGGCAAAAAGGAATAAAAACGTCTCAAAAAGGAGATCCACAGGAAGTGCAAAATTGCTAAGCAGGGATGGCTAGAGGACAAATGTAAGGATGTAGAGGCTTATCTCATGAGGGGTAAGCTAGATACTGCCTACAGGAAAATTAAAGAGACCTTTGGAGAAAAAAGAACCACTTGTATGAATATCAAGAGCTCAGATGGGAACCCAGTTCTAAGCAAAGAAGGGAAAGCAGAAAGGTGGAAGGAGTATATAGAGGGTCTATACAAGGGCGGTGTTCTTGAGGACAATATTATGGAAATGGAAGAGGATGTAGATGAAGATGAAATGGGAGATACGATACTGCGTGAAGAGTTTGACTGAGCACTGAAAGACCTGAGTCGCAACAAAGCTCCGGGAGTAGACAACATTCCATTAGAACTACTGACAGCCTTGGGAGAACCAGTCCTGAAAAAACTCCATCATCTGGTGAGCGAGATGTATGAGACAGGCGAAATACCCTCAGACTTCAAGAAGAATATAATAATTCCAATCCCAAAGAAAGCAGATGTTGACAGATGTGAAAATTACCGAGCTATCAGTTTAATAAGTCACAGCTGCAAAATACTAACACGAATTCTTTACAGACGAATGGAAAAACTAGTAGAAGCCGACCTCGGGGAAGATCAGTTTGGATTCCGTAGAAATGTTGGAACACGTGAGGCAATACTGACCCTACGACTGATCTTGGAAGCTAGATTAAGGAAAGCCAAACCTACGTTCCTAGCATTTGTAGACTTAGAGAGAGTTTTGACAGTGTTGACTGGAATACACTCTTTCAAATTCTATAGGTGGCAGGGATAAAATACAGTGAGCGAAAAGCCTTTTACAATTTGTACAGAAACCAGATGGCAGTTATAAGAGTCGAGGGACATCAAAGGGAAGCAGTGGTTGGGAAGGGAGTGAGACAGGGTTGTAGCCTCTCCCCGATGTTGTTCAATCTGTATATTGAGCAAGCAGTAAAGGAAACAAAAGAAAAATTCGGAGTAGGTATTTAAATACATGGAGAAGAAATAAAAACTTTAAGGTTCGCCGATGACTTTGTAATTCTGTCAGAGACAGCAAAGGACTTGGAAGAGCAGTTGAATGGATTGGATAGTGTCTTGAAAGGAGGATATAAGATGAACATCAACAAAAGCAAAATAAGGATAATGGAATGTAGTCGAATTAAGTTTGGTGATGCTGAGGGAATTATATTAGGAAATGAGACACTTAAAGTAGTAAAGGAGTTCTGCTATTTGGGGAGCAAAATAACTGATAATGGCCGAAGTAGAGAGGATATAAAATGTAGACTGGCAATGGAAAGGAAAGCATTTCTGAAGAAGAGAAATTTGTCAACATCGAGTATAGGTTTAAGTGTCAGGAAGTCGTTTCTGAAAGTATTTGTATGGAGTGTAGCAATGTATGGAAGTGAAACATGGACGATAAATAGTCTGGACAAGAAGAGAATAGAAGCTTTCGATATGTGGTGCTACAGAAGAATGCTGAAGATTAGATGAGTAGATCACATAACTAATGAGGAAGTATCGAATAGGATTGGGGAGAAGTTTGTGGCACAACTTGACTAGAAGAAGGGATCGGTTGGTAGGACATGTTCTGAGGCATCAAGGGATCACCAGTTTAGTATTGGAGCGCAGCGTGGAGGGTAAAAATCGTAGAGGGAGACCAAGAGATGAATACACTAAGCAGATTCAGAAGGATGTAGGGTGCAGTAGGTACTGGGAGAAGAAGAAGCTTGCACAGGAGAGAGTAGCATGGAGAGCTACATCAAACCGGTCTCAGGACTGAAGACCACAGCAACAACAATATATATATATTACGAAATATATCCAGCGGTAATGTTAGGTGACTCACCCTATATATATATATATATATATATATATATATATATATATATATATATATATATATATACTCCTGGAAATTGAAATAAGAACACCGTGAATTCATTGTCCCAGGAAGGGGAAACTTTGTTGACACATTCCTGGGGTCAGATACATCACATGATCACACTGACAGAACCACAGGCACATAGACACAGGCAACAGAGCATGCACAATGTCGGCACCAGTACAGTGTATATCCACCTTTCGCAGCAATGCAGGCTGCTATTCTCCCATGGAGACGATCGTAGAGATGCTGGATGTAGTCCTGTGGAACGGCTTGCCATGCCATTTCCACCTGGCGCCTCAGTTGGACCAGCGTTCGTGCTGGACGTGCAGACCGCGTGAGACGACGCTTCATCCAGTCCCAAACATGCTCAATGGGGGACAGATCCGGAGATCTTGCTGGCCAGGCTGGTTGACTTACACCTTCTAGAGCACGTTGGGTGGCACGGGATACATGCGGACGTGCATTGTCCTGTTGGAACAGCAAGTTCCCTTGCCGTCTAGGAATGGTAGAACGATGGGTTCGATGACGGTTTGGATGTACCGTGCACTATTCAGTGTCCCCTCGACGATCACCAGTGGTGTACGGCTAGTGTAGGAGATCGCTCCCCACACCATGATGCCGGGTGTTGGCCCTGTGTGCCTCAGTCGTATGCAGTCCTGACTGTGGCGCTCACCTGCACGGCGCCAAGGCACCAAGGCAGAAGCGACTCTCATCGCTGAAGACGACACGTCTCCATTCGTCCCTCCATTCACGCCTGTCGCGACACCACTGGAGGCGGGCTCCACGATGTTGGGGCGTGGGCGGAAGACGGCCTAACGGTGTGCGGGACCGTAGCCCAGCTTCATGGAGACGGTTGCGAATGGTCCTCGCCGATACCCCAGGAGCAACAGTGTCCCTAATTTGCTGGGAAGTGGCGGTGCGGTCCCCTACGGCACTGCGTAGGATCCTACGGTCTTGGCGTGCATCCGTGCGTCGCTGCGGTCCGGTCCCAGGTCGACGGGCACGTGCACCTTCCGCCGACCACTGGCGACAACATCGATGTACTGTGGAGACCTCACGCCCCACGTGTTGAGCAATTCGGCGGTACGTCCACCCGGCCTCCCGCATGCCCACTATATGCCCTCGCTCAAAGTCCGTCAACTGCACATACGGTTCACGTCTACGCTGTCGCGGCATGCTACCAGTGTTAAAGACTGCGATGGAGCTCCGTATGCCACGGCAAACTGGCTGACACTGACAGCGGCGGTGCACAAATGCTGCGCAGCTAGCGCTATTCGACGGCCAACACCGCGGTTCCTGGTGTGGCCGATGTGCCGTGCGTGTGATGATTGCTTGTACAGCCCTCTCGCAGTGTCCGGAGCAAGTATGGTGGGTCTGACACACCGGTGTCAATGTGTTCTTTTTTCCATTTCCAGTAGTATATATATATATATATATATATATATATATATATATATATATATATATGGCAGTCAGTGAATGTTCTGAAAAGGGATGAGTTTTGTCCTCCATTAACTGGTGAAAGTCTCCTGCGACAAATCATTTGTACTTGCCTGTTTTCCATCTCATTTATTTAACACGTCAGACACATACGATTAGGAAATTTTAATTAGGTTAGGAAGACTCTGTGATCAGTGGTGGTGATTATAGATGGACAACAGTGGTTGTCATACTGAATTCAGTGACATGTAGTTGCACGAAGGCATTCGAGGAGATGGAATTGGTCGCATGCCTTGTCGAACACTGACAGCTGCTGCAGGGCCACTTTATTGGTGGCAGTGCGGAGAACCGGGAGGGGACCGGGAGCAGGTGTATCGGCCGAGCCAGGGGAGGGTTGGGCCGATACTTTCACACAATGGAAGGCAAGGTGGAGGACGTGGCGTGAACCGCAGGGGGTCTACCAGCCACAGGCAGAGAGGAGACTACAGAGCGGGCCACACTGCAATGTCCGAGGGGTGAGCGGCAGAACATTTTACTGACCTGCAATAGGCCGGCCCGCACGTCGTTGTTCTCGACCGAGGACACTGCATTGCTCCGGTGCTGCAAACGTCATCATGATGTTTCCGTTGATCTTCCTACGAGATCAGTATCTGTTAGGCTTGTGAAAACACTTTGCCTCAGTTATCTGCCCTGTCAACATGGGCGCCGCCTACTTTCGGTCTTCCTCCTTACGTGAGGATGGAGCTCGTGGTCTTGTGAACTGTGGATGGAGGGTATCAGACCGATACCATATTCCTTGACTTCCGGAAAGCGTTTGACTCGGTGCCCCACTGCAGACTCCTAACTAAGGTAAGAGCATATGGGACTGTGTGTGGCTCGAAGACTTCTTAAGTAATAGAACCCAGTACGTTGTCCTCGATGGTGAGTGTTCATTGGAGGTGAGGGTATCATCTGGAGCGCCCCAGGGAAGTGCGGTAGACCCGCTGTTGTTTTCTATCTACATAAATGATCTTTTGAATAGGGTGGATAGCTGATGATGCTGTGGTGTACGTGAAGGTGTCGTCGTTGAGTGACTGTAGGAGGATACAAGATGACGTGGACAGGATTTGTGATTGGTGTAAAGAATGGCAGCTAACTCTAAATATAGATAAATGTAAATTAATGCAGATGAATAGGAAAAAGAATCCTGTAATGTTTTAATACTCCATTAGTAGTGTGGCGCTTGACACAGTCACGTCGATTAAATATTTGGGCGTAACATTGCAGAGCGATATGAAGGACAAGCATGTAATGGCAGTTGTGGGGAAGGCGGATAGTCGTCTTCGGTTCATTGGTAGAATTTTGGGAAGATGTGGTTCATCTGTAAAGGAGACCGCTTATAAGACACTAATACGACCTATTCTTGAGTACTGCCCGAGCGTTTGGGATCCGTATCAGGTCGGATTGAGGGAGGACATAGAAGCAATTCAGAGGCGGCTGCTAGATTTGTTACTGGTAGGTTTGATCATCACGCGAGTGTTACGGGAATGCTTCAGGAACTCGGGTGGGAGTCTCTAGAGGAAATGAGGCGTCCTTTTCGTGAATCGCTACTGAGGAAATTTAGAGAACCAGCATTTGAGGCTGACTGCAGTACAATTTTACTGCCGCCAACTTACATTTCGTGGAAAGACCACAAAGATAAGATAAGAGAGATTAGGGCTCGTACAGAGGCATGTAGGCAGTCATTTTTCCCTCTTTCTCTTTGGGAGTGGAACAGGGAGAGAAGATGCTAGTTGTGGTACGAGGTACCCTCCGCCACGCACCGTATGGTGGATTGCCGAATATGTATGTAGATGTAGATGTAGTGGTTGGCGGAGTGGGGAGAGGCACCCAGGACGGAGGTGGACAGCAAACTGCGGTGGACTGTGTATTGTGCAGTGTGCTATTACTGCTGGTCTCTGGATTCACGTGCCCAAGCTTTGTAACGTTTCGTGTGGACGGTCGGACTCGGCGAGCATTAGCAGTGGTTCAATTGATGTCAATTGTCTGGTCGGGCACCATATCACCCTTTAGACTTGTAAGTGGTGGATGCAAGTCATAGTGGAAAAGTAAGACATGCCATCGGTTGTGTAACCTCTATGAGACACGGCTGGTGTGGACGGATTGTAACTGTGACAAGAACTTGGCTTCTTCTCACCAAACAGATAATAATGGAAGATACGTTTTGTATTTTAAGCGTCGGAGTACTGTTTCAAAGTGTGCTTCTTCTGAAAAGTCTATTTCACGAAGTACTCATTGTTACGCTGTATTTGGCGGAATCATTTTTATGCACCCATGCTACTTGCCTGTCATGGATTCTTGAAGGCAGTGTATTTCAGAGTGTTGGTCATAATGTACAAATACTTGTCTAAGACTGATTTGCTAAGAGCTTGCCATGAAGATCTTCTTAACGGAGTCTTTGTAATATAATGATGTTAATCATTAGCTTTCAAATTTGGGAACTAGTAAATTTCAAAAGTTTCGTTAAAACCACTCGTCTTACTCATGAGATTAATACTCGTATGAGGTGTGAGTCATTTTGTAGCCTGTTAGATAGTTTCGTTTTAATGTCATACTATTGATAAATTTTCTGATGGATGTGTCTGCTTTTTTTTAATTATATGTATGTAACTGAGAAATCTTATGAATAATGCGTTGACAGATCATCTGGATTTACTATGCGAAAGGTTATTAGTTCGTGTGTTTCTATATTCCTTTTGAATCATCAGTCTGTTCGATTTTAGTCTATATTTACAAAATGTATTTTTTTGTTGTTCTCTTAAGATTGTACCAGCTTCGTATATCTTAAAGAATATATTTCATAATTGTATTCCAAGCTCAATCAATCTCTCAGCGCCTCTACATCCCCCACTCTGTTAAAAATTTGGTAGCAGGGTGTGGTTGGTTGATTGAGCGGCAGGGGACCCGTATGGATCTGATTATAAAATTAATTTGTGGGAACTCATTATTTTGTATTTTCTAGAATACCTGGCGTCATTAAGTATCCTCCTTGTCTGAGGTGAAGTAAGCTTGTTTACGAATTGGAGCGACAGAGGCTTGAAGCCAAGGATAATGCGCAGCAACTGTCTGAAAAAGTACATCAGCACTGTCATCTGACGGTGGTATATAGACTCCATCCAGTGAAGTAAACTGCGCCACTGATGCTATTTGTGACACATTGGCGAAGGTCTTAGGAATTGCCCAGGGCTTGAGGGACTGTGCGACTAGTCAGGTTCATAAATTACGGTCCAAGCATCTACGAAATTGTAGTGAGAATGTTCTGGAATGGTTGTGTGGGAATGACATGAGCACAGATATGTAATATGTGCATCCTGTCAATAATTTAGGGACGCACGATGAGCGCATGAAGGGAACAAAGCTGAATACTATGTTTACCACATTGCAAAATTTGTTGCAATATATATTACAGGAGTGTGCTAGCATGCCTCTTGAGTTGGTGGATTCAGTTTGAAGTTTTTGTATTTATCATTAGACTTTGTGCTGAAGGCCTTGGTAATGGTATTAAATAAAACTGATGCCTTACGACTATTGGCCATAGCAGTGAAAGATAGGTTGCACGAGGAGATTTTGCAAGGTATACAACATGAGAAAACTCGGCAAAAGTGTAGGCGCCAAATAAAAAGGCTCAGTTATCTGTGAGGGAAACAGTTGATTGTCAATATGAGAAGGAGCATCGTTGTAATGAACCGTTAGTGGAAAACCTTGCTCAAGTTAACAGTCGCATATTGGCACTGGTTGTGGATGACACGGACGAACAGATCGTAACTTACATCCTAGAAGGTTAAAAACCTGGACGGTATTCTGTCGGGGAATTAGGACATTTTCACAGTTAGAGGATGTGATCAGGCAAAGTCAAGCTAGGGAGTACTTTGACTACTGCAGCGAGAAACGGGAGGAGCAGAATTTTGTGTGAAAGAAAGTGGATTCGGAGGGAAATACCGTCCAATTCAAGACAGAATCAGCAGGTGCTGAGCAACGAGATTCTGTGAGAGGTGGAAACTCGGAACTGAACTATTGGGATTGTAGTGGACTGGGACATATCACGAAGGATTGTATGGGGAAGACGTTGCAACCTGAGTTATAACAATTATCGTATCACATCCAGGACAAACTAACATGAGTAGTTCACTGATACGTTGAATAGACAACCGCCCTTTGTATGCATTGCTGTAAATGAGAGATAGTTTGTGTGCTCTTGGAATTAGATAGCACCATCTCGGTTGTTGATTATGACTAGTTCATCTAACATCAATTTAACTCTAAGTGGGAGGGATTGTCATCGGAAAATGGGTTCTTTATGATGGTGGACAAATCAGGTTTAACAGTTAAAGGGATTTTGCTGGCTAAGCTGGCCTTGTGAGATTTTTCGTGAAAAACTAATATGAAAATTGTTAAAAATTTGGCCACATCTTGCATATCTAGAGCTGATTTAATTGGGAAAGTGGGCTTCGTTCTGGGTTTGGCTGGGAGGAGCCTTAATTTCAAATGTAAAATGGGAACTCTGTTCAAGTCTACTAGCACGGTGAGGGCGTTGCCATGGTAGTTGGGATGGAGCAGTCCCAAGAAGTCAGGATGGCTGATGGGAAGTTGGGTACGTGTTATTATAGATTAAACTTTTTGAATGCGTTTGCTAAGAATAAATCAAAGCTCTTTGTTCAGAATTTCTTGATGAGGTAACGAAGACTCTGCTTGTCACCTACATGCTCGAGCATGGTACTGAGCTAGTGGATCAGGTACCAGTTAAGGTGACACCGCATAGGTTATCTCCATCTATGATGAAGATATCAAGAGAAAAAGTAAGAAAATGTTGAGTTAAGGGTCATTAGTCCCCCTAAGTCACACCGCAAAGCGCCAATATTTCAGATGACTAAACCGGTTGGGGAATATCGACCGGTAGTGGATTATCAGAACTTAAATAAAGAGGTGGTACTGAGGTCGATACCTTTCCGAGACCTAGATCTTAATCAGCCTTACAACCAGGTGTCTTTAGCCGAAACGTCCAAACCAGGCACTGCGTTTCCCACTGATAGGAATTTATTTGAATATAATACAGTTCCTTCTGGACTGGCAACAGGGGCTGCTGTTCTGTCACAATTGATGGGCGATGTACTTTGTGACGTAAAGCTCAAGTTTGTGTACCTCTATTTAGACGACTTAGTGGTATATAGTAGCTCTATTCATGAGCACATGGTACATTTGGAGGAAGTTTTTGGGCGATTAAAGATTGCAGGCCCTACTGAAAATCGTGTGAAGGTAGTTCTTGCCTCTCCTTCGATGAAATTCGTGGGGAATATTGTGTACGGAGACGAGGTCTACATCAATTCTGACCGAGTGGAGGATATAAATCAAGTGCCTCATCCGCGTAGTGTCAAACAGGTTGCTAAGTTTGTCGGGGCTCTGAGAAAGCGGCTCCTCTGAATGAATTGCGCCGGAGGATGTGTAAATTTTCTTGGGGTCCTTCTGAAGAGGCTGTACTCTTAGTGCTTAAACAGACATTACAGTCTATGCCAATGTTGGTTCTACGGTATTTTAATGAAGAATTTATTATAAAAATCAAAATCCGAGGATATGGACATAGGATGTTCTGTTACAAGAAAAAGATGGGGAATAGAGGGCTATTGCTTATGCCTCTGGAGGGTTAAATGAGTTGAAGAGAATGTACTCGATATACGAGCTAGAAGCCCTCACAGTTTTGTTTGGGTTGGAGAAATGTAAGAACTACACTGAACACCAGAAATTTTTCCTGGAACAGACAATCAGCCCCTGGGTTGGATACTCGCTGTTCCCCACAAGACAGGATGAATTGTGAGGTGGGCTACCAAAATTCTCGTATTTACATTTGGGATCCACAATTTCAAGGGCTCTGAGAACGTACTGGTCAATGCAAAAACAGAAAGGTGGTAGCCCAACAGGTCATGCTGCAAAGTGTGAACAGGAAAGTCAAATTAGTTCCATACTGACTCATATCCCTAGTTTGTTCAGAGACATTACAGAATTTCAAGATTGGGATGAATGTCTGAGTGGCATCAACCAGGGAACTGAGGATGGTGAGCATGTCGACCCTTGTTTAATGAAATATCAGATGCTATGCTGTAAGGTGGGTGTCCTGGGACAGCGGAGACTCTGAGGAAATGGTTCTTATTTAAATATTTCCATTAACCCCAGTGGGGCGGGCATTTGAAATGTACAGGACTTGGGACAAGATTGAGGAGTTTTTCGTTTGTCCGAAAATTGACTCAGAGAATCGTAAGAGGGTAACCGGCAGTCAGGTAAGTGCTCTGAATAAACCTGCTCAGAATACCAAGGTCAGGCACTTGGCTTCGAAACCCCTTGGTAAGGCATTTCAACCTATGTATATTGATTTCGTCGGTCCCCTGCCTAGATTTAGGGATGGAAACAAATATATTTTGATTTGTATTTGTGCCTGATCCAGATTCGTATGGTTGTTAGTTGTGGTAGTTGCGGAGGGGCGACAACCCGTGGTGTCACCAAAAATTTACTGCCGAGGCATTTAAACAATTTTCTCTTGGCAGCTTTGTAACCCCTCTTATAGTGAGCGCCTTAACTGCAGTCGCAGTTTTGCACTGATTGCGTACAACCGCAAGGATCAAAGTAATGAAGACTGTTCCCTTCCCTGGTTGACATGACATTTAATACCGCGCTTTATAAGGGTCACGGATCAGTGCTGGCCAAGTTAATTCTCGGTTATCAGCTGTCAACTCCAGTGTGCAAGTTGTGGTAAACCGAGGATCCATTTCATGAAAGAAATATTCGCCAACACGTTGCTGCACAATGGAAACTGGCCAGAAGAAATATTTGGGAGACTCACTTGAAGGAAGTTATAAGTTACTATCAGCAGCGTCGGCCAAATGCTTGTGAAGTTGGCGATGTCCGCTACATCAAGAATTTCCAGGGAGTCAGTAAGGAGGTGGAAGGATTGTCTAAAAACTTGTTGCCCAGTGTAGAGGGGTAATGTATTTTAGAAGATTTCTTAACTCAGTAACGGTGCTAGATGATCGGCGAGGTTACAGCTCACCTAACTCAGTTAAGCTGGGTTTTAAGGGATTTTTTGGCCCTGGCTGAGATTTAGGGGGTAAGGGGGCAGCATTTGTTGTGATGGCATTTGTGTCGCCCATTTACCACTTTGCTCCTGCCATAAGTATGGTGTTCGTGGTCTGTGCCGGCCTATGGTATTGCGGCCACGTAGCGACGGTGTGTGATAGTTGGCGTGGTGGCAGGTGACGTCTGAGACGGAGCTGGAAATTTATGATGTGACAGCGAACTTGGCAGAACCGTGCCCGTACTGCCAGTATGAGGAGTCACATGCCCAAGCTCTCTATCAGTGCTGGTAGTTTGACGGAACGGCTCCAAGACCTGTGTGAGACGGCTGTAATCGAAGGCGTGCTTTAGCCTTCGCTGAATTGATATCGTTTATCCAGGGGGCACTCTATCGGCCTTCAGACTAGGAAGTGATGGAAGCATGTCGTAGTGGGAAGGTAAGACGTGTCAGTTGTCGTGTAACTTCCGTGAAAAGCTGCTGGTGTGGACACGTTGTAGTTGTGAGAGGAACCTGACCTCTTTTCACCACACAGAGAATAAGGGATGGTATCTTTTGTGTTTTAAACCTTAGGATTGCTCTCTAGTGTACGCCTGCTCTGCAAAATCTAATTCACGAAGTACTCAAGGCGGCGATGTATTTGATGGAATAATTTTAATGCAACCATGTTATTTACCTGTCATGGACTCTTGAAGATGGTGCATTATAAAGTGTTGGTTATAATGCACGATTACTTGGCTAAGACTGATTTACTGAGTGCTCGACATGACGATTTTCATAACAGGATATTACTAATGCATTGATTTTAATTATTATTATGTTTCCACTTTGATAATTGCTACATTTCAGTGTTTTAGTTAAATCCATTTCTCTTGCTTATGAGATTAACGCTGGTATGAGAAGGGAGTAATTTTGTGACTTGAAGGCTCGATTCTTGTTAATCATAAACTTTCGACTGGATGTCCATTCCTGCAGTTAAGCTTATCATTGATACATTGACGGATCATTTGGATTTGCTGTATCAATGGGTATTAGTCTATTGGTTTTTATATCGGCTTGGGTATTCATTCTGAGGCATTAGTCTGTTCGAGCCTAGTCCTTATTATGTGGAATTTTATTTCTGTTTTCTTAAGATTGTCTGAGATTCGTACGTCTTAATAAATGGATTTCAAATTTGTATCCCAACTCATGCTTAATCAGTGTCCATTTGCATTCACCTTCCTGTGTCATCGGCAGAAACAGGCTAGCACTGCAGAACACCTGATACCATGACGCCAGGATAGCTTTTATGTTTTCTCGGGGTCACGTAGGCAAAAAAGCTGCACTGTTCTTCCAAACACAAATAACAATATTTTCATTGGAACGCCGGCTGCAGTCAGAAAGTGTACCGATGGACACCTGTTCGCTGTAATGAGATGTGTTAGGAGTGGAGGAAACGATTTTGCCAACTTAGTGGAGGGAGGCTGTACAGTAAACCGAGGTATAAGCGACTGGTGCACGAAGGAGCCACCGTTTCCGACTTGTGGCTTTTAGCACGTCCGCCACATGGAGTGTTCTGCGAACTTGAGTGGAGTGTGAGGAAGCTAGAGATTTACGCCATGGCCGTCGAAGAGAGAGGGGAGTTGGAGAGGCGATTCAGGCAGTATCTGGAAACGAGGACAGACTGATTCGGACTCAGGACGCGAAGGTGGCTCTGGATAAGAGAAGGAGGCGGAGGCAGAGGGGCATCGGTCACCACATTCTAGGCAGCCACATGCGTATGCTCAGCGTTTTGTAGCATCGGTATTAGGAATATTTAAGGTGAATTTCACCAGCTGCGGTATGTTCTTACAACAGAAGTAGTCGCTGCCTGATTGAAGCATATTGTGGTATTCTTCCGATTAGAGTTCACAATCGCTGTCAAACGAATTAATTACTGTCAGACAGGGCAAAACACAATTAAAGTCAAAATTAATTTTACACCCTCTTTCCAACATGGTCAATCATACATCGGTACAGAGTTCATTTTCTTAAAAATGTACATGAATGTAATTTGTGTGTTAGGTTGACCTATGTCTCATGTCCTGTCCCCCCCCCCCCCCCCCACCACCCCCATGAGCTATGGACCTTGCCGTTGGTGGGGAGACTTGCGTGACTCAGCGACACAGATAGCCGTACTGTAGGTGCAACCATAACGGAGGCCAGGCAAACCTGTGGTTCCTGAAGAGGGGCAGCAGCCTTTTCAGTAGTTGCAGGGGCAACAGTCTGGATGATTGGCTGATTTGGCCCTGTAACACTAACCAAACCGGCCTTGCTGTTGTGATACTGCGAATGGCTGAAAGCAAGAGGAAACTACAGCCGTAATTTTTCCCGACGGCATGCAGCTTTACTGTATGATTAAATGATGATGGCGTCCTCTTGGGTAAAATATTCTGGAGGTAAAATAGTCCCCCATTTGGATCTCCAAGCGGGGACTACTCAAGAGGACGTCGTTATCAGGAGAAAGAAAACTGGCGTTCTACTGATCCGAGCGCAGAATGTCAGATCCCATAATCGGGAAGGTAGGTTAGAAAATTTAAAAAAGGAAATGGATAGGTTAGATATAGTGGGAATGAGTGAAGTTCGGTGGCAGCAGGAACAAGACTTTTGGTCAGATGAATACACGGTTATAAATACAAAATCATATAGGGGTAATGCGGGATTAGGTTTAATAATGAATAAAAAAACAGGAGTGTGGGTAAGCTACTACAAGCAGCATAATGAACGCTTTATTGTGGCCAAGATAGACACGAAGCCAACTCCTACTACAGTAGCACAAGTTGATATGCGAACTAGATCTGCAGATGATGAAGAAATTGATGAAATGTATAATGAGATAAAAGAAATTGTTCAGGTAGTGAAGGGAGACGAAAATTTAATAGTGCTGGGTGACTGGAAATCGACAGTAGTGAAAGGAAGAGAAGGAAACGTAGTAGATGAATATGGATTGGGGCTAAAATATGAAAGAGGAAGCCGCCTGGTAGAATTTTGCACAGAGCATAACTTAATCATAGCTAACACTTGTTTCAAGAATCATGAAAGAAGGTTGTATACATGGAAGAACCCTGAAGATACTAGAAGGTTTCAGATAGATTATATAATGGTAAGACAGAGATTTAGGAACCAGGTTTTAAATTGTAAGACGTTTCCAGGGGCAGATGTGGATTCTGACCACAATCTGTTGGTTATGATACTGCGTAAAGAGTTTGACAGACTGAAAGACCTACGTCAAGAAAAGCCCCTGGAGTAGACAACATTGCATTAGAATTATTTAACTAGCATTTCCGGAAAGTAGCGTAAAGTTTAACTTGTTGTTTCAGAAACTTTGCACTTTTGTTTTTGTTTACACACAGTTGCGTATAGGCCAAATTTGTGTAACCATATTTTCGTGTTTATCTGTAATTTAACTGACTTATTCTTAATCAACTATTACGTTTATCATGAGTGAAAAGTGCTTGACTTGCCGTAGAATTGTTAGGTCGGGGCTTTGGTGTGATGGGTGCTGTAGTTTTTTCCATGTGGGTGACTGTAGTGGCGTGGGAATAGGGGAAGTAAATGAGACTCATCAGTGGTTTTGTAGGATTTGTAGTAGAGATAGGAAGATACTGGAACAGGAGGGGAAAATTGCTGCCCTTCAGGCTGAATTAGACAAGGCCAGGGGAGATCTTGACAGGTTAAGGAGGGAGAAGGGTAAAGAGAGGTGGGAAGTGGCAACAGGCAACAGGAGGAACAGGCCTAGAACTTTGTCTGACAGCTTTATGGTGAATGTGGAAAATAGATTTGACCTGTTGCTTCAGTTAGAAGCTGGTGAGCCTCAAGCAGTTGCAGGTGTAGACAGGGCACAACAAACTTTCAGCAGCAGATTGAAAAGTAAAAATGTAGGGAAATCAGAAAAGAGAAAGAAAGTGTTGTTGTTAGGTAGTTCCCATGGAAGAGGTGTTGGCCAACTCTTGCAGGATGAACTAGGATCAGAATACCAGGTCACCAATTTTTTTAAACCTAGTGCTGGTCTGGAGCAGGTGACAGAGGATTTAGGATCACTTTGCAAAGATTTCACTAAGGAAGACACCGTGGTTATAGTGGGTGGGGCAGGTAACAGTATTGACAGAAATCCTGGGTACAGTATAGAGTGTGACCTGGCGAAGATTGCATCAGCATCGAAGCATACTAGTGTTGAGTTTGTATCTGTTCTTGGGCGCCATGACCGACCTCATTTGAACTCTTCTGTCAAGAGAGTTAATTTGGAGCTGGAACGGCTGCTCATGTCGGGTGCGGGGTCACACATTGGTGTGGTTCATGTTGATTCTCTCAGTAGGTGGGATTATACTAGGCATGGCCTTCACCTCAACAGGAAGGGGAAGGGTAAATTGGCTGGGGAAATAGCAGGAAAGTTAAAGGGGGGAGGCACTGTCATGAGTGGTAAAATACCAGTGGTTATAGGATTCAGAAAAGACCCTTTTTTAGGGTAGGGAGGACAGAAAGAAAGCAAATTTTAAGAGAGGTTAGAACTGAGACAAACCTTCAGTTTGAAAAAGAAATCAAAAAACATAATTCCAGCTTATTACATCAGCATAAACAGCCATTGGTTAAGAATTTTCAACTGTCAGCAGATATTTTAACTCCACCCAATTTTAACTCAGACAATGTGAAATGTCAGCTATCTTTATTGCATCAAAATATTCGAGGACTGAGAAATAAAATTAATGAATTAACTATATGCATAGATGAATTAGAGTCTTCGCATCTCACTTTTGTAGATCAGAAATGGAGAAAGGAGGAGTTGCCACATTCATCAGGAACTGTCATAAATTTAAGAACATAGACATTCATAAATTTTGCCTAGAACAGCATATGGAAGCATGTGCAACAGAATTAGATTTTCACAAAAAATCTTTCATAATATTAAGTGTATATCGAGCACCTGCAGGTAACTTTAATCTGTTTGTAAACCACCTTGAAGCTGTACTGGCCCATTTAATAACCAAAAACAAAGAAATAGTGGTTGCTGGTGATTTCAATGTAGATTTCCTTAAAGACTCTCCGAATAAGAACTTATTTGAGTTAGTAACACTATCATTCAACTTAATTCCCACAGTAAAGTTCCCCACTAGGATAGCCACTTGCTCACAAACAGCCATTGATAATATCTTTATAGAAAAGTCCAATGAACAAAATTATATTACAAAACCAATAGCCAATGGCCTCTCAGACCATGACATGCAGTTCCTTCTGTTAAATGTTAATACTGAACAGGATATAAAATCTGTTAAATCTGAGCTCAAGAGGGTAATCAGTAAGCCAAAAATTGATTATTTTAGGACACTCCTCAGAGACATTCACTGGACTGATGTTTACAGTGCTCATGGCATGAATGAAAAATATAACATTTTTGCTAATAAAGTGCTTACCTTATTTGAACACTGCTTTCCCCCAAAACTTACCAAGGTTAGAGGAAAATCTACAAAGAAGCCATGGATTACTCGAGGAATAAGGGTATCTTGTAAAACAAAAAGAAAACTGTATCTGTCAATCCGAAACATTTCCAATGTTGATGCTATAGCACATTATAAGAAATACTGCAAAATATTAAAGACTGTAATAAGGATGTCAAAGCAAATATATTACAAGGAAAAGATAGTCATATCAGATAACAAAATAAAGACAATATGGGATATAGTGAAGGAGGAGACCGGTAGGACCAGACATGAAGAGGAACAAATAGCATTAAGAGTAAATGATACATTGGTGACAGATGTGTATAGTGTTGCAGAACTTTTTAACAAACATTTTATAACTGTTACTGAAAAGATGGGGTTGTCAGGTTCGGTAGATGCTGCTATGGATTACCTTAGACCAGACATTTCAAGTAATTTCCATAATATGAATTTGACCCTCACTACCCCAACAGAAATAATGTCCATCACAAAATCTTTAAAATCAAAAACATCTAGTGGGTATGATGAAATATCAACAAAGTTAATTAAAGAATGTGATTCTGAGCTAAGTAACATATTAAGCTATCTGTGTAACCTGTCGTTTATCAGTGGAATATTTCCTGAATGGCTGAAATATGCTGAAGTTAAGCCACTGTTTAAGAAGGGAGATAAAGAAATAGCATCAAATTTCCGTCCAATTTTACTGTTACCAGCATTCTCAAAAATTTTCGAAAAAGTAATGTACCGTCGTCTTTATAACCATCTTATCTCAAATAACATCCTGTCAAAGTCACAGTTTGGATTTCTAAGAGGTTCTGATATTGAGAAGGCTATCTTCACTTACAGTGAAAATGTGCTTAATTCATTAGACAAAAAATTGCAGGCAACTGGTATATTTTGTGATCTATCAAAGGCATTTGACTGTGTAAATCACAATATCCTTTTAAGTAAACTAGAATATTATAGTGTAACAGGAAATGCTGCAAAATGGTTCAAATCTTATATCTCTGGCAGGAAACAAAGGGTGTTATTAGGAAAGAGCTTGATACATGTCTATCAGGCATCATCCAACTGGGAACTAATTACATGTGGGGTCCCACAAGGTTCCATTTTGGGGCCCTTACTTTTTCTTGTGTATATCAATGACCTTTCATCAGTAACATTACCAGATGCCAAGTTTGTTTTGTTTGCCGATGATACAAACATTGCAATAAATAGCAAATCAAGTGTAGTCTTAGAAAGATCAGCCAATAAAATATTTGTGGACATTAATCACTGGTTCCTAGCCAATTCTTTGTCACTAAACTTTGAAAAAACACACTACATGCAGTTCAGAACTTGTAAGGGGTGTCCCAAGAGTATATGTCTAACATATGATGACAAGAAGATAGAAGAAGTGGACAGTGTTAAATTCTTGGGATTACAGCTTGATAACAAATTCAATTGGGAGGAGCACACCACAGAACTGCTGAAGCGTCTTAACAAATCTCTGTTTGCAATGCGAATTTTGTCAGACGTAGGGGATATAAAAATGAAAAAGCTGGCATACTATGCTTACTTTCATTCCATAATGTCATATGGGATTATTTTTTGGGGTAATTCATCAAGCCAAGCTAAAGTTTTCCGGGCACAAAAACGTGCAGTAAGAATTATATGTGGTGTGAACTCAAGAACATCCTGCAGAAGCCTGTTTAGGGAACTAGGGATACTAACTACAGCTTCCCAGTATATTTATTCCTTAATGAAATTTGTCATTAAAAATATATCACTTTTTCAAACCAACAGCTCAATTCATGGAATCAATACTAGAAATAAGAATAATCTTCACAAGAATTCAAAGTCACTTAGTCTTGTACAAAAAGGTGTGCATTATTCAGGAACACACATTTTCAATAACTTGCCAGCAGCCATAAAAAGCTTAACAACCAATGAAATTCAGTTTAAGAGAAGCCTAAAGGATTTATTGGTGGCCAACTCCTTCTACTCCATTGATGAATTTCTTAGTAAAACCAACTGATTTGTATATAAGTACAACATAACTTCTGCACAATTTCAGTGCAGTAATGTGTTCACTGAAAATTTGTGTGTGTGTGTGTGTGTGTGTGTGTGTGTGTGTGTGTGTGTGTAAGTATAATCTAACTTCTGCACCATTTCAGTGCAGTAATGTGTTCATTGTAAATAACTATTACAGTAGTTGTATTACATGTTTATTACCTTATAAATAAATAAAAAACGTTTTTTATTTTAAATTCAGTACATTAGTATTTGTAAAATGACTCTTAGTGTTCATTAAAAATGACGATCATTCCACTTGGGACCTGTGGAATGGTACATTAGCTTATTTGTTTTAGTTGTAAATATTTGTCATGTATTGTTGTTTTTCTGACATGTTCCACATCCAGGAGGACCTCCTCACTACGGATCAATTGGAATGAAAGTAAATCTAATCTAATCTAAAAAAACTGACAGCCTTGGAAGAGCCTGTCCTGACAAAACTCTACCATCTGGTGAGCAAGGTGTATGAGACAGGTGAAATACCCTCAGACTTCAAGAAGAATATAATAATTCCAAAGAAGGCAGGTGTTGACAGATTTGAAAATTACCGAACAATCATTTTAATAAGTCACAGCTTATTAAACTGACTAACGCGAATTCTTTACAGACGAATGGAAAAACTGGTAGAAGCCGACCTCGGGGAAGATTAGTTTGGATTCCGTAGAAATGTTGGAACACGTGAGGCAATACTGACCCTACGACTTATCTTAGAAAATACATTAAGGAAAGGCAAACCTACGTGTCTAGCATTTGTAGACTTAGAGAAAGCTTTTGACAATGTTGACTGGAATACTCTCTTTCAAATTTTGAATGTGCAGGGGTAAAATGTAGGGAGCGAAAGGCTATTTACAATTTGCACAGAAAGCAGATGGCAGTTATAAGAGTCGAGGGATATGGAAGGGAAGCAGTGTTTGGGAAGGGAGTGAGACAGAGTTGTAGCCTCTCCCCGATGTTATTCAACCTGTATATTGAGCAAGCAGTAAAGGAAACAAAAGAGAAATTCGGGGTAGGTATTAAAATCCACGGAGAAGAAATAAAAACTTTGAAGTTCGCCGATGACATTGTAATTCTATCAGAGACAGTAAAGGACTTCGAAGAGCAATTGAACGGAATGGATAGTGTCTTGAAAGGAGGATATAAGATGAAAATCATCAAAAGCAAAACGAGGATAATGGAATGTAGTCGAATTAAGTTTGGTGATGCTGAGAGAATTATATCAGGAAATGAGACAAAGTAGTAAAGGAGTTTCGCTGTTTGGGGTGCAAAGTAACTGATGATGGCCGACGTAGAGAGGATATAAAATGTAGACTGGCAATGGCAAGGAAATCGTTTCTGAAGAAGAGAAATTTGTTAACATCGAGTATAGATTTAAGTGTCAGGAAGTCGTTTCTGAAAGTATTTGTATGGAGTGTAGCAATGTATGTAAGTGAAACATGGACAATAAATAGTTTAGACAAGAAGAGAATAGAAGTTTTAGAAATGTGGTGTTACAGAAGAATGCTGAAGACTACATGGGTAGATCACATAACTAATGAGGAGGTACTGAATAGAATTGGGGAGAAGAGGAATTTGTGGCACAACTTGACAAGAAGAATGTATCAGTTGGTAGGACATGTTCTGAGGCATCAAGGGATCTCCTATTTACTACTGGAGGGCATCGTGGAGGGTAACAATCTTCGAGGGAGACCAAGAGATGAATACACTAAGCAGATTCAGAAGGATGTAGGCTGCAGTAGGTGCTGTGAGATGAAGAAGCTTGCACAGGATAGAGTAGCATGGAGAGCTGCATCAACCAGTCTCAGAACTGAAGACCACAACAACAACAACAACAACAACATGTCTCATCTCATTCATGTCTACTGCAAATAAATGTATTATTATCTTTGATAGCTCTCGATCTTCCACCATAATCGAGTTCATCAACATGGGGTGGCAAATATGACGTAGCCAAGGAGGTGGAGAAGTGGGTTATACTAAGCCAAGACTGCTTGGTAGTTACAACAGGAAAACAAAATTAATTAACAAGAGTACAAAATATGAAAGTATTTATCACTTGATTTCGCTGTAGTCCATGATCAGTTTGTTGACAATTATAGAAGACGCGACTAGACTAAGCGTGTGCAGAATGACATAATGTACAAGTCGCAAATCATGCAGTGACGAATTCATCTCTCGTAATCTTGAATGTCGAATCCGGCGAATTTGAAGACTAACTTGGAACGGAGCTACAAAGACTCGATGGCAGCAATGACTGAGCTGCAGCCGATGACTAACATCAGCGCTGGCTGACCACTGAGCGCGGCTACGAACTGTAGTCTGGCACAACTGCAGTACTCTCCTGCTACACATGAAGTGGCCTAGCGGCGACCGTAAGAACTGTGACTGGCTGCGTACTCTTCGGCTAACATAGCCATTCTTCTGTTCTGTTTATCGAGAGAATCGCATCCGGCGGATCGATCTCTCAAGCGGCACAATCTTCAATGTCATCTTTTATTTAATTAGTCAATATTCCTTTGCTCACTGTTACTAATTTCGTTGATATATGTGGGAAGTAACAGGCGCAACCATGCAACTTCAGTTGCACTGCTCAGGGCAAAATATACTTATGTCATTCGCATTTGGGTAGCTCGGTGTCGTAGAAATATTCAGACGCAGAAGGTCATTAGAGGCCCCAAAACCACCAAACGGAATATGTTGCAAGGATTACGATAATTGTGGACGTTACTGTTCTCATTGGCGATGTCATTTAGTTCCGCCGCCAAGGGAACAAGCTTTTGTAATGTCCATTTCAACAGGACTCCGTCTAGTGACTTTCTTTCCTTGTTCAGTCATGTTGTGCTGTACGTGTCACCTACGCAGCGCTTCCACTGGCAAATGGCACTCAATGAAGGAGATGCCGTACCGTGCGGCCATGCAAATTTCTGACTCGATTCCACTTGCAAGTGTGAATCAAGGAGTCTCTTTGAGTTACTCATGGCTATGTAGATGAACAGGAAGGGTAGTATCACAAGCATGACAAGGGGTAGAAAGGTAAATTAGTGGTTAACGTCCGGCCGACATCGAGGTCATTAGAGACGCAGCACAACCTCGGATTAAGGAAGGATGAGGAAGGAAATTGCCCATGCCATTTCAAAGGAACCATCCTGACACTGGCCTTGAGCGATTCAGGTTAGCTTCAGTCTGGAACCGCTCGACCGCTACGGTCGCAGGTTCGAATCCTGCCGCGGGCGTGGATGTGTGTGATGTCCGTAGGTTAGTTAGGTTTAAGTAGTTCTAAGTTCTAGGGGACTGATGACCTCAGATGTGTAGTCCCATAGTGCTCAGAGTCAGCCGATTAAGGTTAACCACGGAAAACCACAACAGTGGTAACAGCACATATTCGACTACGTAATTGAAATACATTCTGCATTCGAGATTGACAAGGCAACGTTAAGCACTGAATTCGGATGGAAGTGGTGTTGAATATCAAGAAGTACCAAGCTGACAGCTTATCAAACCTAAGTTAGAATGAAAATTATCGAAACGCAATCAATGAAGTCCCTACAGGGTCGAGATGAGTGTGTGTGTGTGTGTGTGTGTGTGTGTGAGAGAGAGAGAGAGAGAGAGAGAGAGCCTTGCCAGCAATGAGGAACAACAGTGGAGCATGAAGGCGCGTTTCGCAGGCCTACAGGCCGTAGCTGCTCGCTGTGTTCGGCTGACGCCGGCTGGCGGCTGCCCGGTTGGTTCCCTGTGGTCCACACGGGTGCTGGTGTTGGCTGGTCCAGGGCACCCTCCAAAGTAGGGCTGAGTGATCCTTCTGGGTCCTATTTAAAAACCCTGTCCCAGCAAGAAGACACCAGACCCTCAGGTACGCATCCTGAACGGCCACTTCTACAAAAAAACTATGTTGTATGTAAACTGAAGGTCGCGAGGGAGGGGTGGGGGAGGAGGAGGAAGGTAGGTAAGGGAAGGGAAGGAATTGTTGATGTCAGAGCGTGGGACCAGCGGCGACCAGTGAAACTGTGTGCCTGACCAGCATTCGAACCCGGGATTTGCTGCTTACTAGGCAGCTGCTTTGGCCACTGTGCCACCTGGACACAGTGTTTGCAGCAACTGTGCGGTCTACCTTAGCACGCCTCTCGGCCGACCCACACTCACACCGAGCGTCACCGCAGTGGCTGTCCATGTCAGCCTTGCTCGCTAGTTCGAGATCCCTGCGGGAGGTCAGACGTAGTCACGCATCCGCACCGAAGAAGATGGATTTGTTGCAAATCGACGCTAATCAGTTACATGAACGCATGGTATCTGTATTTTCGGACACGTCAAAAAGAGCAGGCACTACGCATTCATCTAAAAGAGCTATGTGTCTTGCCAACGAGCATTGAGGGAAATCTCTAGATTTTTTAGGTTGCCGTCACCTGCATTTCCTACCTGTTTCCAAACCTCATTTACCTACTAGGTCACCTCTATCTTCGTAACTACCAATAAACATAGTTTGAAAGTTGCTGCCGTACTTGAAACTGGCTTAAAAGTATCCCTGTACAAACTTTCGCCTCGGGGACACAGATAATAGGAAGACAGTGTTTTTTACATCTTAATTCGCTAGTTAAAGAAATGTAGGATCACAGTCTGTCGTTGGCAGGTCTGCTGCTGTCCCCCATCCTTTTCTGTTCTGTTTTAATCTTTTTATATACACAGCAACAATCACCCATTTATGAGGCACTGTCCCTCTAACCCTGCTGTTCCTACTACCCTCAACTACAGTATTCCTTACTGCCGTACCAGATATCACAATAGATCAGTCCTGTCTTCTGGTATGGTCTTCCATAGGCCTCTTTTCTCTCCTAATGTTTTAGTTATTTCTTCATTTCATATGTAACCTGTCCAATACATTCTTCACAATCTACGAAATATTTATATTCATCCTCAGCCTGTTCTTAATTGCCGCACATTTTGAATACATTTTGACTGCAATGAGTACTGAGAGCATCGTTAACAGATGAACAAGGAGTGGATAAGATGTTGTCTCTCTCGATTAGTAGTAAACTATAGCATGCAGCACAATGCTTTTCTCTTTCAGTTTCTTTTGTCTTTATTACAGTTACACGGATTAGGAACAGAACCAAGTGTCCATTGCAGGCAAAACATTATCGAAGCCGAATTACAGAACTCATGTGGAAGGAGATTTCTTTGTTCCTTGCAGTAAACTAAGTCAGACGTGGCCACATTCACAACACGTAACATGCACCCGCTGTGAGTGAGCAATTTCATAACAGAGTCAGCAACATTTGATAGTGTCACTGTATAGAAATCCTTTCAATTTATATTACCAAATATCAGATTAGGGACTTTTTTTCAATTTCCCATCATTAAATATATTTCGTTAGATACTTTCACTTGCCGACCTTTCTGTCCAGAGTACAATTATTTCCCAGTTATGTAGCCGGATTTGTGGTTCTGTTCTGTAATAGTGCTGATGTGATGTATAATTGGTAAGTTTTTAATTTGTAGTATTCTCAGCATTTCTCTACTGCATAACTTACTGTCATTCCAAGATGAAGTAGCAACAAGCCAAACATTAGCAATTCAAAGGGAACTAGAATACAACCTTGCGAAACTTAGAAAATGTTATATGCTGGAAGTGATCGATAACAAATTCGAAACGTAGGATATGCAGACTCAATTGCTGTGTCTAATAAAAAAGCACTCCGTCTTCAGGTCACAAGTGGCTCATCGGGACCATCCGACCGCCGTGTCATCCTCTGCTCAGAATGCGGATAGGAGGGGCATATGGTCAGCACACCGCTCTCCCGGTCGTTATGACGGTTTTCTTTGACCGGAGCCGCTACTATTCGGTCGAGTAGCTCCTCAATTGGTATCACGAGGCCGAGTGCATCCCGAAAAATGGCAACAGCGCATGGCGGCCCGGATGGTCACCCACTCAAGTGCCGGCCACGCCCGACAGCGCTTAACTTCGGTGATCAGACGGGAACCGGTGTATCCACTGCGGCAAGGCCGTTGCCCTGTGTCTAATAAACCAATATAATATGTTGTACCTTTGCCACTGCTAGTGGTAATGCTGAACCTTACATTAAAAAAATGTAACGATGACAGAATGAATTAAAGAGGTTATCAAATACAAGAATGAGGTATGACATTTAAATAATATTTCATTCAGATACAGACACCCTAGTGATTCACTTTTTAGTGAGTGAATAAACTGATATGGTACACCCATTTGAGCTATGATCACCATGGACTGCGGAAATGTTTCAACAAATTGTGTGGTACCTGTTATCTGAGCATCTTCCAGGTTCTAATGTACGGTAAATTATGCCAAAAGGTACAAAACGTACAATTTCCCATCAAGCTACACTTTTTACAATAATGCTTTCTAAATTAAAATATTTCACAGCTGCTGACCTACTAGGTCCATTAACAAAGAGAAAGCTTTTTCTTATGTATTTATAGTAGTAGAGCTCACTTCTAAGTTTGTAACTTGCTCACCATTGCGGTAAGTTACGTCAAAAACAGTATCTGCGGCCTTTCGGAAGCATTGCTTAAGGTAGTAGGACATATTGACAAAGTAATTTCAGATGGACCACAGTTCCGGTCACGTCTGTGCGTACGAAATGTACGACTGAGAAAACTCAAAGCTGGTTTTTACTCGCTATACCACACACCTTCAAGTACATCAGGGCACGTAATGAAACAATTATCTAAATTAGGTAGACTATATTGCAATATGAAACACAAATCTTGCGATCAGCACTTGCATCTGTTTGACAACGCAAGAAATGAATTACCAAACGATCCCATGTGTCTACCCCCAGTCCTAGCATTAAAGAATTAACGACCTGCAAGATGTATAAAAGAACTAATACTATTTCCTTCACACAATATCTGCGTCACCATGAGATAATTAATCTCACGCTAACAAACATCACAAGAAGGACAGAAAGGAGGCAAAAACAGCAATGTTGTCAGATAAACGTAAAAACATGAAGTGTAGGAGACGAGGTTTTAGTTAGATCACACTGTTTGTCCTACAAAGGCAAATCTTTGAATCATAAATTCTTTCTGATGTGAAAATGCCAGTCCTGTATTGATCGGAATGAAAATGAGATTGCTCTGCATACTGAAACTCTTAGGACTCATAAATAACGAGGTCTGCATCGTGTATCGAACATCAAACCATGCTTCTACTAACGAGGAGAACACAGCAGGTTCTATAACGTGATTTCCCAGAAACATCGCTTAATAGTAGAGGGGTCGAAATAAGCGAATATATGTCTCGCCTTATCCATAGAAGCTCGACCGCTACTGAGAAAACGATGGTCAAATTTTTCGAGGCATTTTCCAGTTACTTTATGTACCTTTTATCATGTGACATTCTCAGACGAAATATTGGTACAGTATTAGTTTCGCGGCTTCGTAATTCAGCGCTCTATGTTCGAAACTCGATTGTTGCTTTCAATGTTCCTTTCATTTACATACCCATATCTGTAGAAGATTACTGTATGAATGTTTTCCACTGTATATCGATATAATGTTGTCCTTATTCCTCTGCTTATTGTATGTCAATGAATGAATTAGAAAAAAATGAGAAAAGCATTTAAACTGTTTTTGGTGAAATTTCTGTAGTATGTCTTGATTCATAATCAACTTTAAGAGGCAGTTTACTGAAAAGTAATCAGTTCTGCATCGTCTGCCGCACAATTATTAACAAGGAGCTAAATCTCTACCATTGTTAACGACCTTTTTTCTAGAGTGAGATTCATACAAAGAAATGTCTCTGTGTCAAACCTGCCTTCCCATGACTTACCATGATGCGGGTGGTGGTCAGAGTATTCGTGTTTTGCGCATTTCTACAATCGTATCATCCAGGGAAATACACCAAACCTTCCTGATGAGTACACATACGACTAAAGTATTAGAATTAATACAAGAATTCATGTCAGAATGAAATATCAGAATATGATAATTTAAAAAGTTTGTAACCCTTAAGCATACCATTCACACACATATTACGTTATAAATGTATGACACTTACTGAGAAATCCAATTGTAATTCTACATTAAATATAACGCCCTTGTATCCCCTAATTTGATAAGAAATATTTTTGTAGGAACCTTCGGTATACATGGGTAAATAAAAGAAAACAATAAACATAAAATAAATAAAAGCATTAACTGTGTTTCAAACAGTGGATTCGAAATTAAGAATCAGTGTCACTAATCAATGAGCCACCATTTGGTCTGAGGATGTCACGTGGTAAAAGACACATAATTTACCTTAAAGATACGGGAAAAATTTGACTGTTTCTTTTTCAGCAACAATCGAGTAATTACAGATAAGCCAAGACATGTCTTTGCTTATTTTGATTCCTCTTTCACTGAGTGAACGTAATGGGAATCAGATGATGACGCTAGTAATGTGCTCCTCGTGCGTGAATATATAGTACTTTCTCGTGATAATATGTATGCTAGCTAAACAGAATTATTTGATTTTCTTGAGATTTTTGTTATCATGTTTAACTTAAAAACTCAGTAGGATATTACGATTTATTGTGTATGATTCTGAAATAGTGCAAATTTGCTAATCTGTTGCATAAAATAACATACATGAATGTAATCTAAAACTGTTACCTTGTATCCAAAGCATTATCGTATTGTAGAAACAACAACAATATCTTTCCAAATGTAGTGCACATTATAGTGAACAAGTTAATAATGAAGAATATAGTATGTTGTACAAGTGTTGATTTCATGTGCAAAGAGGTATATCAGTGAATACATAAGGTGCATAGCATAATAATTAAGTATTATCTATTGTTGTCTAATGTAAATGAAATTAGTTCAGAAGTTATGTACCACATGAAACAAAGAATGCAAGGATATATACTATGTACTGTACAACAGCTTTCAGTAAAAACTGTGCCTTAGTGAAGACAGAGGTAAGAATTTCCACTATTGAGCATGAGCTATGGCAGACATGCCAGCGACTTTGGTATTTCGTCAAATAATAGCGAGTACCTCAACGTAAAATTATGAAATTTGTAAAAAACAGAAAAAAATTTCCAGACTAATACATTTAGTTTGAGAACTCTTCATTATTTTCTACTTGTGATGTGCTTAGTATTTTATGTACATTCACTTCTGTGTTTATATATTTCTTGTAATTCTGTGTACATAACATAATGTTATATTACTAGCCAATATGAATGCTTTTCTGACTACTTCATGAAAACATTGTTTTTTATGACAATTTTTAAACTATATTTCACGTAAATACGGGAATCTAAACTGTGGATAATATGCTCACTCACAATACTCTGAAACTGAATGATTTTAAAAGTATTTAGAAATGTATGAAATATTTTTCACAGATCACAGTACCAAGCTTTAGCGTTAAGAATTTGGCAAAAGGAGAAGTAAAACTGACCGCAATGTCTGTGACAGGGTTAAGAAGAATGAGTAATCTTACTAAAATGGGTTCAAATATTAGATTTGCAATATTGAGAAAATTAAAAAGGTTCTGATGTAATTTCATTTTTTAATTTATAATCATGCTCCTTCTTTTGTTAAATGTCTTATATTCGGAATGCAATGAATAATAAGAGCGTTGTTAGTAAATAAACAGAACAAAGAGTGGATAGGATGTTGTCTTTCTTGACGAGCGTTTAGCAAAAGAATGGAGCACAGCGCTTTTGTCCTGCATCTAATTATGTCACAAGAGCATTGTCGTTAGCAGCTACGCCGATACAGAACAGAAACAAGAGACCCTTGCACGTAAAACATTATCAAAGCCTAATCACTGAACTCATTTGGAAGGAGTATTCCTTGTTGTATGCAGTGTAATAAATTAGACGTGAACACATTCGACGCATAATGTACAGTCACTATGAGTTAGCAATACCGCGACAAGGTTAGTTTCATTTTGTGCTGTGAATTTCCAAATTAAATAACGTTCATTGTTTTCTATCCTTTTAGCAACTTCCCACCATTAAATATTTGTTATTAGATATTTTGAATATGACCAGAATCTCTTTGGGTTTACTACCAGGTTTAGAGACAGAGATTCGTTGTGGAAACTACTAAAAGCTTCTCACACTGAAGTTCGCTCTAAATTTTATTTTTTCCATGATATGCCTGCAGTTCTTGTCGCCTAGGCTGACGTTTCCATGTAACAAGGGTGTGGGTCACCTCATTCATTAACTTTGTTTTCTATTCGGCATGCGGTGTCACAGTGCTTGTAATTTCATCTTTATTTCAGCAACGCTCTTGTCTAAATTAAGTAAGTAAAATTATTCATGTGCGTTCTGATCTTCACGTTTAAACCTAAAGAGATAAATAATTGCGATATAATCTTAATGGCAGCAATAGTGATCGATGCAGGAATGCGCTGATATAGTTGCCGTTGAGCGTCCATAAGCTAGAATGTAGGAATGGTGGGCATAGGGATGCGAAAACAGAATTATCTGCTTTAAGTTATCGCTATTAGTAATGATTTTTAACAGCTCAGCACAGGTGAAAAATTGTTGCATTTTCTCATACTTTCGGTGTGATATCGGGTATGTTTTGGAAACGATTCTCTCTAGAGCAAGCACAATTATCTTCTTTCTTCACCCGTGCGTACGTCAGAGACGGTTCACCATCGTTGGTGGTTCCTTGTACACCACTGGCCATTAAAATTACTACACCACGAATATGACGTGTTACAGACGAGAAATTTAACCAACAGAAAGAAGATGCTGTGAAATGCAAATGATTAGCTTTTCAGAGCATCAGACAAGGTTGGCGCCGGTGGCGACACCTACAACGTGCTGACATGAGGAAAATTTCCAACTGATTTCTCTTACACAAACAGCAGTTGACCGGCGTTGCCTAGATACGTTGTTGTGATGCCTCGTGTAAGGAGGACAAATGCGTACCATCACGTTTCCGACATTGATAAAGGTCGGATTGTAGCCTATCGCGATTGCGGTTTATCGTATCGATATATTGCTTCTCACGTTGGTCGAGATCCAATGACTGTCAGCAGAATATGGAATCGTTGGGTTAAGGAGGGTAATACGGAACGCCGTGCTGGATCCCAACAGCCTCGTATCACTAGCAGTCGAGATGACAGGCATCTTATCCGCATGGCTGTAACGGATCGTGCAGCCACGTCTCAATCCCTGAGTCAATAGATGTGGATGTTTGCAAGACAACAACTATGTGCACGAACAGTTCGACGACGTTTGCAACAGCATGGACTATCAGCTCGGAGACCATGGCTGCGGTTACCCTTGACGCTGCATCACAGACAGGAGCGCCTGCGATGGTGTACTCAACGACGAACGTGGGTGCACGAATAGCAAATCGTAATTTTTTCGGGTGAATCCAGGTTCTTTTTACAGCATCATGATGGTCGCATCCGTGTTTGGCGACATCGCGGTGAACCCACATTGGAAACATGTATTCGTCATCGCCATACTGGCGTATCACCCGGCGGGATGGTATGGGGTGCCATTGGTTACACGTCTCGGTCACCTCTTATTCGCATTGACGGCACTTTGAACAGTGGGCGTTACATTTCAGATGTGTTACGACCCGTGGCTCTACCCATCATTCGATCCCTGCGAAACCCTACATTTCAGCAGGGTAATGCACGACCGCATGTTGCAGGTCCTGTACGGGCCTTTCTGGATACAGAAAATGCTTCCCTGGCCAGCACATTCTCCAGATCTCTCACCAATTGAAAACGGCTGGTCAATGGTGGCCGAGCAACTGGCTCGTCACAATACGCCAGTCACTACTCTTGATGAACTGTGGTATCGTGTTGAAGCTGCATGGGCAGCTGTACCTGTACATGTCTTCCAAACTCTGTTTGACTCAATGCCCAGGCGTATCAAGGCCGTTATTACGGCCTGAGGTGGTTGTTCTGGGTACTGATATCTCAGGACCTATGCACCCAAATTGCGTGAAAATGTAATCACATGTCAGATCCAGTATAATATATTTGTCCAATAAATACCCCTTTATCACCTGGATTTGTTCTTGGTGTAGCAATTTTAATGGCCAGTATATTTTACGTCTACATCTGTACTCCACAACTACCTTACCGCGTGTGGCGGAGGGTACTATCTCTTCCACTTTTACTCCCCTTCCCTTCTCCCATCCTACAATCCTGTGCCAGACTCGAATATTTCGTGATACATTGTGTGAGCTCGAATCTCTGTTACATTCTTGGTCTTTTTGCGAGATATTCGCAGTAGAAATAAATAAATTCGATGGCTCTTCTAGGAACACGTGGTCTATAAATTTGTACAGTAAATCGCACCTTGATGCACAAGTCCTGGGTTATACTGTCTGCCACTGCAGAGGGTTGGACATCTCTTGGACAATTTCGCGATTAAAAACCGAATTTGTGACGATTTATGAAACCAAGGTTAGTTCTTACAAAGGAGTGATACAGTCCCGTAACAGTGTGCTTTTGTTCGACGTTCCTTCTTGAAAGTGAGAATGATCAGCGTATTTTCCGATCATAAGGACTGCTTCGCTACTAATGCGTTCTGCGGGAGACTGCTGCATGAATAAGTTCTATCGAATACTGTACGCAGTACTCCAAAAGTCCCGTCACCTTACTTCTGTAGAGCTACTTTAGTTGATTTTGTATTCCGACGCCATTTCTTTCGAAATCTATCGTCTATCGAGTTGAGGTACGAGTTGAAGAAAGTTACTTTGGCGCTTCCATATTTTTTTTTTTTTTTTTTTTTTTTTTTACGCTACTGCTTAACCAAAGGTTAAAATGACAACCATCACATCACATCTGGTAATTTCGATGAAGGGTAGCCTCAGTTCTCAATTCTAAATAGAAGATGATTTACAAAACCACATCACCATGATCTGGGCTAATGTGTGGTCTGAATGTGCCTACTGTCTAATATGTATGGAGGAATCATACAGTGCTTTTAAGCTGCACACATCAGACCGGGATTCTCAAGCGAGTTGGTATAATACTGTTTCTTTAGATTTTGCGCTAACTTATAACACACAATTTTTATTTTAGCACATGTTTTTCTTTTTCACATTTATTTATTAGTAACTTTAATGGAGAATAACTGTTGTCACTCTGGTTGTAAATCGAAATACTTCATATGAAAATGAGTTACTTTTCATAGGTACGCAACCGGAAGGTTTAACTGTAATCGTAGTAGCAGTGAGAGCCGACTTATGTGTTGAACAGTACCGTTTCGAAAGTATGTAACACTTGTCTCGTAGGTAGGTGTGCATACATCCACGTTAACTAGCCCTGAATTGTTAAGTCGTTACTACAGTGTATTTATATTTATGTGTTGAAAAATATAAATACACTATAGTAACGACTTAAAAACTCAGGCCTAGTTAATGTGGATGTATGCACACCTATCTACGAGATAAGTGTTACATGCTTTCGATACGGTACTGTTAGTCAGTCTGTTGACTGTATACATTTCGACTACAATTCAACTGCAAGTACGATTTATGTATGAAATTCAGAGTAGTTTTCTCTTTAGTAGGAGACTACACATGTTCATTGCACTTATTTTAATATATTTACAATTGGAAGTTTTTTACAAGTATCAGTACTATAACGTAGAGAACGATAACGTGCAAGTTATATTTTAGTTTCCTTTCTTTCCGTTTAACTTGTATTCTGTAATATAGTGAACAGTAGTAAATAACATGCATTAAACATATACCATAAACTGCAAAATTTGAATGTGTGTTATCCTGCAAAAACAAGAAAAATGATTAAAAAAAAAAAACTTAATGACCGAGAATAAATCGTTGGTCAAAATTTGATGTTTTCTCGGACACTTTCATGTGGGCTTATTTTGAAACCATTTCGCAATGCGTCTAAGCGTACGATCAACAGCAGTACAAAAGCTAGAAGTAACTGTGGCCTTCGATTCTTTTGCTCTAATAAAAAAGTCAGTACATCTGAGATGTGACACAGGCAAAATTACCTCTTTGATGTTTTAACCAAGTTAATTGAGAATATCACGTGCAAATTGCTAAGACTCCTTTGAAACTTGCGTACAAAATCCACTTTTGAATGGGTTCTGTATGTACTAGTAATGCAGTGACATGCAAAATCTGTACTATGCTTACTAGCAAACTATACCGCTCACCAAAGTCACTTGACTTTGAGGTAATATATGTCGACCAGAAAAATCCTGTTCTGCACATCTGATTCGAGGCTCCAGAATTATTCCTTCTATATGCTTTAAGTCAAAGACAATTGAAACAGATGATTCACTACGTCAGAGAACTCTACTCCTGCAGAGATATTTTACACGCTGTGAATATGTGTAGCGATAGGGTTATAGATCGTCAACAGTGCAGCTCCTCTGTAAAAGTGCTAGACACGATGTAAGCGCAGTAGATCTGTTTGAAAACTATCGACGGCTTAAGCGTAGTAAGTACAGAAAGGCAGCAATGTATGTATTACGCTCAGCGTAGTGCACTGTACAGTCGACAGTGATCAAATAACGAATGTGTTTACAGACAGAACGAAACGCGTAGCGTGCCTGCGCTTTACGTCTGGCCTGACAGGTCAGCTGGTTTTGGACGATTCACATGCGTTTTACGCTGCGCTGTCGTGAAGCTGAGAGGCACCCACATGCCTTGCTCATACTGTGGCATCAAGCAGTCAGGCCTGCAAGATGAGTGGTCTGCCAAGCGAGTGGATTCATTCTTATTTATCGACCAACATGAACTCTCGTACTCACAATTAAGTTACAAATTATCCTCCTGTATGAATAATACGCAACGGAAACACCCATCTGACTATCAGTGATTTACAGAACTCTGACTGTTCACTACGCACTGGCAATACCACATTTTCTTTTTGTCTTTTATTTAACGGCTTTTATCAACACGTGGCCACCGCACTGAATATGAATGGCGCACACATTATAAATTCGGGACATCATGACAACATACAATTCGAAGGAAAAGTCCACCAATCTTTTTCATTTCACTATCTTATTTATTCCGATAAATTCTCTAACCTAAACACACAAATTCTATAACCTACAACAATAACACATGAGAAATTCCGCCCAGTGGGCATGGCTATACATTGGTGAATCTCAATATTATGGTCTCGTAATTATTTAACGTTACAGTGCGCTTTCTGGATAGGATGGTGGATCTTTTATTATTTCTCACACTTCGACTCTCACAATCATCATCACGAAACTATCCTCCACACCGAGCGGTACAGAAGGAACAAGCATAACCCACTAATCTTTTGAAACCACCTTGCTACTCTCCCATGCAAACCACACATACCCAAAATTACATGACATACATCACACTACAATATGAAATACAAAACACTAAATAGTCACAACACTACCACTTTCAGCTTTCCCACTTCCATTAATATTTATCCCAGTTTCACACGACACTGCCCCACTTCGTAATTCTACTTTCCTACTACGAACTCCGGAGATATATGCACGTCTTCCTGTGCAATGCAAGCCAAGTGGCGTTGCTGGATAGACGGCCGACTCACCTTGCTTCTCTCTCGGAGTTTGAATCTAGCGTCACACGGAATCATATCACGCAAAGTAATATTAAGAACGAATTCATCACACACGTGAGTCCTCAACTGATGCCATGGACGAGTACTTCTCTTTATCCTTTGTCTCATACACAGATTGAGACTCACACAGTACTCACCACGTGGAAGTACTCGTCTCTAATTTCAAGTCCTGCACACGCCATTCCTTAAATATTTCAACTTATGGTACACACGCTATTTCTTAAATATTTCAACTTATTGTACACACGCTAGTAATCCAGCTTAACTTAAGCACACGAAAGTATTTCAACTTATTGCTACACGTGGTTTCATTGTGACCGTTGGTCACTTCCGAAGATTACTACAATCCCATTAATATTACCTGCCTGACACTTAATTCTCCCCACAAAAGTACCTGAAATAGAGAAATTATTATTTCAAACTACTCTTAAATATTCCACATGCATACCATGTCTCCACTCTTTCGTCATTACGGAGCACAACTACAACAGGTCTTAACAGCACAAGATCCAGCGGCAGAGTGGTGAAACATGGCCGTTCTCGAGGGCCTCTCACACCTCTGCTGAAGTGAGGGAGCACCTTCCTACCGTATTGGTCAGCCACATTTCAGGCGCTCAAAGCTCAGGTAAATTTCATCTCTTTGGTCCCACCAAAGGATCGACTCAAAGATGATCATATATTCACATTCACTATCTGCGGTTAGCAGACAACCACACATTCATTCATTTCACAGATCTCACCAAACTGGATGTAGGGATTTACTTTGTGGGAGTGGACATGTGATCAATTAAATAAATAAATTGTCGTTCTTTCCCACACTGGTATCCGGCTTCGCTGTATTAATTGAAATTGAGTTATTTTACAAAAAAAAATGTGTTGTTCTGACAAAAATAATGAAGTATGTTGTACCTATTTTCAAATGTCGGGCGGTACTGTACCCTTTCAAAGTAACTGCTACATGTCAGGTAAACTTCGTGCGCGCAATTCCTGGTAAGTGTGTTAAATATCTCCAAGTGAGTTTCAGTGCCAGAGAAGAAAATCTGTTAGTTGGTGCAGTGTTAAAAAGAATTTGCTGACTTTTTGTCTTCACATGGTTTAAATCTGCGGCAAGTACTTGTCTTCTTCATTGACCATTGTATGTTTTTCTATCGGCACATCCTGAGGATTCGTTTTTTTTTCTCCAACATAATTCTGTGCTGTACAACTTATTAACACACTCGTAAAAGTAACAACACTACAGGGAGCCTCACGTTAGCTGCTTGCAGCTTTTGCTTCACAATAGCACAGCATCCCTGCCAACGCAAAGCGCCCTGGTCTCTTCGCGTGGCGCAAAATTCCAACTCTTGGGAGAAGCCGAATTAACGGAGAAGTGGCATTGGATCACGTACCGTATCTGGCATTTTCTCTTGCTATTTTTCCCTCCTCTGCAACTGAGGACGGATACCATGTCTGCTCACCTAAGACGGGTTTCACTAGCAGCTGGAATTTTGCTCAATGTGAACAGCACACGCCATTTTGCGTCGGCAAGGGCGCAAAACTTAAATACGTTGCGCCTTTGTGTTTTCCCAGAAAGCGAAACCGCAAGTGCATTACATACTCAGTCCGGACGTGCTGTCTGTGAAGACTTTTCAAACACAGCGATCCTAACTTGACCGATGTGCCAACATGCCGTACAGTACTGAAGTATCGCATGGGAGAATCCAAAAAGAAACTCTTGGGTTTGCTGAGAGCTAAAGAAGATCATTATTTGCGCCAGATTAATACGAAGCGTAGAAAATGAGTCAGAAATATGTTTTTGAACCGAGAGAATGAGGGTGTGTTGAACATACTTATTACCAACCACTTACCAGAAGCCGAACAGAGATTCAATTCATAGTTCAGTCCATTAACAGCTCCGTTCCTATTCGGCTCTTAAACGACTCTTAGTTTTATGGTACATTTAGTAGCCATTTTGGACAAGAACGTTAGCAATTTTGCAGCTTTTGCTTCACCATAATGCAGCGTACGTGACATTAGCTTCTTCTAGAACCAGTTGGCCTGTCTCGCCTGATGTAAAGCGCTGGCGCAGGATGCACTACGCTCTGTCAAAAAGAGCTTCACTATTTTGTCACTGTGGAGAGGATGCGCATTACATACCACGCGATGTAAAATTCGTAATCTTAGGAAAAGTAGGCTTTCCCATGAACACTTGCGTCGTTTAAAACTCTGGGTTCGAGGGCTCCTGCACTGAAACGTTGTGTATATCACAGATTTATGAGCTTTCTAACACTAACACCCAATTTCGTTTCAATACTATTCACGCAAATGTCACGTCGCTTTGACGTCACACAAAATATCTACGACTGCATGTTCGGCTATAGGCCTTCGTAAGCATTCGATACGGGCCTCTGACAAGATTTAGTGCGCGTATAGGAGATTTACCAAAGCATTTCATATTTGCAATGGTTTATTATAATTATTACGGAAATAAAATGTCCCGCAATGTTCTATCGACGGTTAATGCCTCCTGTAAGACTGCTCTCTTAGGAGTGAGTTATTATGGTCAATAATTTTCGAATTGAGAGTGGTTGGTTGATTTAGGGGAGGGGTCCAAACAGCGAGGTCATCGGTCTTATCGGATAAGGAAAGGTAGTTGGCCGTACACTTTCAAAGGAACCATACCGGAATTTGCCTGAAGCGATTCAGGGAAATGCCGGAAAACTTAAAGCAGGACGCGGATTTGAAGCGTCGTCCTCCCAAACGCGAGTCCAGTGTGCTAACCACTGCCCCACTTCGCACGGTAATTAAGAATGAAACATACTTGTTTTATAGTTTGCAATATCTCCTTTCAGTGTAAAAGAGCATTGAAAATTTATCACAAACACATCGCTATTATCATTAAATGTCGCTCACATGTAAACTGAAGGTGGAATGGGAAAAGGCAAAGGAAAGAAAAGGGAAAGTATCACCAATGTCAGCTGCGTCAGGACATAACGTGGAATCTGTTGCGTCGAGTGAAAACCAGTACGGGACAAGGATTGGAACGCAGTATCTGCTGCTTACCAAGCATGTGCAGTAACCACTGCGCCATCCAGGACCCAGCATTCATCGCGCCTGGGTGGACTATCTCGGCATGCTTCAGGGCCGACACACATTCCGGCCGAACGCCACCCGTCTACATTGCTCTGTCCATTTCTTCCACGCTCGCTATTCTGAGATTCCAGCAGAAAGTCGGACGTACTCGCGCATCTCCACTGGAGAAGGCGGATCCATTGCCCATCGAGGCAAATCAATTATATGAGTGCGTGGTGTCTGTTCTTCCGGCCATTTCCGAAAGAATAGACGCCACGCATTCATATAAATGTCACTCAATAACGCGTCAACGACACAAGCCTTCAAGATGGAATATGCCAACCAAGAACGACATCAAACATTGTTGTACCCTTAAGAGCTGTCGTAAATAGTAAGATCGTGGATTCTGGAGGCGGAAGTTGTTGGTTCACATCCCGTTGCATGCCATTTTTTTCACATTAGCTTTGTTAGCACGTCCTATTACAGTCTTACGAATATAACACAAAGGTGTTCTTCAATAATGAATTTATTTACATCCAGTCTGATCTGAGAACGAAGGATGAAATAAATACACTCCTGGAAATGGAAAAAAGAACACATTGACACCGGTGTATCAGACCCACCATACTTGCTCCGGACACTGCGAGAGGGCTGTACAAGCAATGATCACACGCACGGCACAGCGGACACACCAGGAACCGCGGTGTTGGCCGTCGAATGGCGCTAGCTGCGCAGCATTTGTGCACCGCCGCCGTCAGTGTCAGCCAGTTTGCCGTGGCATACGGAGCTCCATCGCAGTCTTTAACACTGGTAGCATGCCGCGACAGCGTGGACGTGAACCGTATGTGCAGTTGACGGACTTTGAGCGAGGGCGTGTAGTGGGCATGCGGGAGGCCGGGTGGACGTACCGCCGAATTGCTCAACACGTGGGGCGTGAGGTCTCCACAGTACATCGATGTTGTCGCCAGTGGTCGGCGGAAGGTGTACGTGCCCGTCGACCTGGGACCGGACCGCAGCAACGCACGGATGCACGCCAAGACCGTAGGATCCGACGCAGTGCCGTATGGGACCGCACCGCCACTTCCCAGCAAATTAGGGACACTGTTGCTCCTGGGGTATCGGCGAGGACCATTCGCAACCGTCTCCATGAAGCTGGGCCACGGTCCCGCACACCGTTAGGCCGTCTTCCGCTCACGCCCCAACATCGTGCAGCCTGCCTCCAGTGGTGTCGCGACAGGCGTGAATGGAGGGACGAATGGAGACGTGTCGTCTTCAGCGATGAGAGTCGCTTCTGCCTTGGTGCCAATGATGGTCGTATGCGAGTTTGGCGCCGTGCAGGTGAGCGCCACAATCAGGACTGCATACGACCGAGGCACACAGGGCCAACACCCGGCATCATGGTGTGGGGAGCGATGTCCTACACTGGCCGTACACCACTGGTGATCGTCGAGGGGACACTGAATAGTGCACGGTACATCCAAACCGTCATCGAACCCATCGTTCTACCATTCCTAGACCGGCAAGGGAACTTGCTGTTCCAACAGGACAATGCACGTCCGCATGTATCCCGTGCCACCCAACGTGCTCTAGAAGGTGTAAGTCAACTACCCTGGCCAGCAAGATCTCCGGATCTGTCCCCCATTGAGCATGTTTGGGACTGGATGAAGCGTCGTCTCACGCGGTCTGCACGTCCAGCACGAACGCTGGTCCAACTGAGGCGCCAGGTGGAAATGGCATGGCAAGCCGTTCCACAGGACTACATCCAGCATCTCTACGATCGTCTCCATGGAAGAATAGCAGCCTGCATTGCTGCGCAAGGTGGATATACACTGTACTAGTGCCAACATTGTGCATGCTCTGTTGCCTTTGTCTATGTGCCTGTGGTTCTGTCAGTGTGATCATGTGATGTATCTGACCCCAGGAATGTGTCAATAAAGCTTCCCCTTCCTGGGACAATGAATTCACGGTGTTCTTATTTCAATTTCCAGGAGTGTATTTTCCGAGTATTTGGTTAGGCAGCAACTTATCAGGACGTCAGGAATCGCTATTGCTAAAAAAAAAGCATAAATAAAATTCACTTTCTTCCTTTTCACCAACATTTTGCTCTTAATTTCCGAATATGTCCCACCTTTTGAGTGTATGGTTTAGCAGGAACCTAAGAGGACAATTTGCATTGAGCATTATCATTCATATTCTACCTTATCGCAAATATTTCGCTGTTTATTTACGGATGTGAGGCCTCTTCCGAGAGTGTGGCTAGGCAGAAAGCTGAGAGTACGGCTTTAAATGCTGCGACTACAACGACCTGCAATAAAATTTGTATTTTTTCTTCCCACAAATATTTGTCTCAGTATTTCCGAATATGTAGCGACTTCCGAGTGTGTGGTTATAGAGGAACCTAAGAGGAAAGCTTAAATTGCTGCGAGTGAATCGAGTAGCAATAATATTCATATTCTTCCCTATTGACAATGTTGTGTACGACGTCAAAATGACGTCACGTTTGCGGTAACTGTTGTGAAACGAGCTTTGCCCCAAATGTATCGACAAGACGGACACATAAGGAGTTGTGCATCAAAAAATACGGACACAAATCACAGAAAACGTTAACATATTTCTTTATTTTCCAAGATGCTACTCCAGTCGGGTGTAAAAATGAATGTGCGCAACAGGAAATAATAACGCTCAAATGATTTGGCCCTGTCTGACTACCCCCTGAAGCAGATCTTAGGATCTCTTAATGCTCTTTTTTACGTATAAATTACAATCTAAGCATAAAAGAATGATGAAGGCAACTAATGCTACTAAATAATAAACGTTGTTGTTCAATATATATTTATTATAGATTTAAGTACAGTTGTCTATATTTCCTAACTAAAATTATTAATCAGTTGCCATACTCTTCCCCTTAACATGACTAAGCAGTCTAATAGCACTAACGCGAAATGACTGACATCATCTACGTACAAACACTAGAAGACATTACTTTCAAAAATGATCTATGGTGGTGTATAACCTCAGTGGTAATAACGTGATCACAGCTGTTTAGTTTTATAGCCCTAACAAGCCGAAGCAATTTGCGATATCACCGTATGTACTGCGTCCGGTGTGTCGAAGTGGTGGTTCTCGTACTCGTCTGCGACGATGGAAGAACTCCAGCCAAAAATAAAGTCAAACACTGGGACAGCAGAAGGCGGTCCTCTAATATACTCCAATACTGTCATTTCCTCTCTGTGTTCTACAGACGAGAAACACGAACTCCCAGCCACAAGGACGGAGTTAAGATAACATCACAATGTAAGTATAGGCAGAAGAAGTGGTCTCAAGTACTGAACGCTGCTTACTCAACGACGACTTCCAACGTGGAGGTGAAGTCCAGTATCGTATAGGATCGCTACAGTGCCTAACTGTTCTAACTATAAACTCTCCTGAGAGCAGAGACAGCAAATCCTTCTGTGCCAACAAAGCTGATACCGAACGACCGTCACACATGGGCGGTCACAACGGAAGACCTCGTCTCTCCACTGCTGGCTTCCCAGCAAGGTTCGGCTCCCCACCCTAGTAATTCCGAAAACGAATCATATTCCCGAAACCATGGAATATTCTCCCTCTTTACAGATTCTACCTGTACTCATACAATGCTACGCTTTTGAGTAAAAATCCTTGGAAATAACCCAGTCTGTGTGGTTTCTGTGGTGCCGATTCTTCGTTCCTCTCATCTGCGTCCAATATTTGCAGAGGTCCTGCTACAATAGCGGCCGGCCGTCACCTATTGTGCTCCAGAACTCAGGTGCCACGACGTCCGTCTAGCTACTTCCTGTTTTTAAACAGGACCAACACCAGTGTGGGCCTTCCACCCAGAGCTTTATTTCTGCCTGCCATTTCATTTCCACTGGCATTCCAACCTCTATTAGTATCGGCAATCATTCATTACGCCGTTCTGTTAATAAAGACACTTTGTCACCTTTCATGCAATAAGCGTTAACAATTATTTACAAAGCGTACGTGACAATGTCAGTCTCCTTTAAATATTCATATGTGATGTACAACGTATCAAATGATACCTAATTGTAATTCTATTTCACAGAAAAGTATGTGGGTGAGTGCTTGTCAGGTGCGATATTATGGCTACCTTACAATACCCCCTCCTAACGAGGTATTTTGTACTACGACAGGGTAGTTCTCATAGTATTATCTCGTGCAGTACAAAATCATATAACCATCAATTGTTTGTACAAGCGAACTAATAATAATACGAGGGCAGAGGAACACTTGAATCATGATATGTTCTTCTACAGTCATTCTGCATTCATCATGGGTTTACTGACATAAATTTACTTATTACATGTTTATTATAATCTGTTTACCCCTTATGTTTTGAACACTGTTCTGTAACGTGACAAAGATATTAAACTAACGTTACAAAATTTTTATTCTCTTTAAAAATTGGAGGTTCCCATCTTCCTTTAGACTTAAGGCCCACGCCCTCTGTCATTCATCCATCCCTGAGACATAGGTTGAGACAAGAAATACTTATGTATCCTAATCTTTCCAAAGTGGTCGTCCAATAAATTAGATGTTCTTCATTTAGCCATTAATATGCAAAACAAGCAATTATGTCAATTATTCAATAGGTTATCTATTCTTCATTATACAATTGCACAAAATTCTGTGAAACATCCTACCCAATTTCAGTTGGTCATATTTATGCTCTTGGCTTACATTTAAAGAAAAAAAAAAAAATTCCATAAAGTGATTGACGAAGACTAGCGTTTCCCTAACGTGTGTACTCTTTAAACATTTCCAAAATCTTATGTTCTAGAGCGTTCTTTGACAAATTGCATTTACATTTACTGTGACAGCTAATATTTGTAATAAGAGTTGTGATCGACCACCGGTTTTAACTAACGTATTTGTTCACAGTGTGTAAAATGTAATGCGTAAAAAGCATTAAAACCCATAGCATCATTAACAAAAAAGTGACAAACAATAACCTCTCATAAATACATACACAAATAAAATTCTGGAAATGCACAAGTACATAAAAACAATGAAAGTCAATTATTTATTTCTAATTTCTGCTACCAGTCACTTTTTCATTTTATTCTTAATCTAACATAATACAACCCGTTTCGAACATGTTCCGTTCATCTGCAGGCGTTTATACATACATACATGCATACGTACAGAGATATGTTACTTAAAAAGAAACAATCTTAAACTATATTAATCTAGAGCTCTTTGTCCATTGTTTGTTACTGTAGCGGCTGGTGTGGCATTTAGCAGGGAGGAGGGGGGCAGTGTATGGCTTGAAATCGAAATCAGTGATGTCTTCTGCTGATTTTCTTCGTTGTGGTTGACTATGTATGGTATCACAGCCTGTATAGGATGCAAATAGATTTACATCAGTTATGTGTTACGAAAATAGTGTGAAAGTCTTTTATATGACGGTTGAGCACTTACGATTTCATCATCTTGCTGCTTCACTTGCATCACTGGTGTAATGGCAGAGCCTTTAATTGACACTACACTACTGCACATTGTATTTTGTCACTGATTGCCAACGTAAATCACTGCACAGATTGCTTCGACGTTATGCACACAACATAAGATGGCGGACTGTAGCATGTGAGTCTGTATCGATTATCGAGGTTTTGTATCGATATTCTTGGTACTGAGAGATTTTTTGTCAGTTAATCAAAATATCCACGGGTGTACTGCCAGTGTACTGTGTCCAACGGGCACAATATTTCGGCGATCATACATGTCGCCATCATCCGGTGAACTGACGGACTGAGCTCCTGTGAACGTGCCGGTACAGAGATCCGTACGCTATGGCTGCTCAGAGGGAACTGGCTTCAGTCGCGGCGGCAGCAGATTTAAATACCCTCCGCCCGCGGCGCGCTCCTCCCGCCGTCCGTGCCCCACGCCGCGGTCGTGCGGTAGAAGAGATTGCGACGGCGTCTGAGATGACGTCGGTGTGATGGCTCTGTCCGCCGTGGTCGTCACAACTATACGTTTGCTCGATTTACTCTTGATTAACCCAATCGCTGGTTCCCAAGCCTTGCTGAGATTATAGCCAAAGTCACGGTTTATGAGGTCGTCATTGGTGCGAATTTCGATGGCCTCTCTAACAACGCTGTCCCAGTATCTCGACGTCTGTACCAGAATCCTCGTGCATTCATACTCCATAGCGTGATTTTCCGACAAACAATGTTCAGCGACCGCCGACTTGCTCGGATACATCAGTCGAGTGTGCCTATGGTGTTCACGGCATCGATCCTCGACGGTACGCATCGTCTGACCAATATACGACTTGCCACATTGACACGGAATGTGGTACACGCCGGCCTTCCTCAAACTGAGGTCATCTTTGGGGCTCCTCACCAGTGCACGAGTTTTATTCGGAGGACAAAACACAGTTCCGACCCGGTGTTTCTTCAAAATGCGGGCGATTTTCCCCGAGAGTGCGCCTGTATGTGGAATAAACGCAGTGCCTAGCTCCTCCCTCGTGATTTCATCCATCTCCACAGGTTGTGCTGTAGTGGTTGGGCGGAGAGCACGTTGAATCTGCCACTCTGAGTACCCATTTTTCGAAATACGTTTCTGAGATGTTCCAAGTCCTGGGGTAGACTCTCTGCGTCAGAGATAGTGCGCGCCCTATGTTTTAAATACCCCATTCCTCTGTGAAGGGTGGTGGCAACTGTCTGTGTGCAAATACATATCAGTGTGCGTTGTCTTCCGATACATCCCATGACCTAGGGTGCCGTCAGCCCTTCTCTTGTCCAAGGCGTCAAGGAAAGGTAATTTACCCTCCGTTTCAGTCTCCATAGTGAATTTGATGTTGGGGTGTATGGAGTTCAGATGTGTAAGGAGGTCAAGGAGTTTATCCATACCATGTGGCCAGATTACGAACGTGTCGTCCACGTAACGGAAAAAGCAAGTAGGTTTCCATTCGGATGACGACAGGGCTTCCTCCTCGAAGTTCTCCATGTACAAATTCACTACCACCGGTGAGAGTGGGCTACCCATGGCGACTCCCTCCGTTTGTTCGTAGTATTCTCCATTAAAAAGAAAATACGTGGATGTCAAGACATGCCTAAAACGTCTTCTCGTCAAACTTCTGACTAATCAATTCTAGTGACTCTCGCAGGGGTACCCTCGTAAACAAGGAAACGACGTCAAAACTCACCATGATATCTGACTCATCCAACCTGAAGCTATCAAGGCGTTTAACAAAATCCACGGAATTACGGATGTGATGACGGCATTTACCCACATAACGACCTAATATTCCCGTCAGCTATTTGGCCAACAAATATGTAGGTGCCCTGATGTTGCTGAGAATGGGGCGTAATAGTACCCCCTCTTTGTGAACTTTCGGGAGTCCATATAGTCTAGGCGGTACCGGACCTTGGGGTAACAATTTCTTAGCGTCACCCTCCGGTAAATCTGCGTCCTTGAGAAGCGAACTCGTTCTCCACCTTCTTTGTAGGGTCAACGCTGATCTTCCGGTATGAATCGTCATTTAGCAGGCTCTGCATCTTATCAGTGTAGTCCTTATGGGAGACAACAACTGTAGCATTGCCTTTGACAGTCGGTAAGACAACAATTTCAGAGAGCTCCCTCACATCAGGAACGGCCGCCCTCTCTTTACTGGTGATATTTGACTTCATCGCCTTGGATTTCGTCAACGCACGACAAGTTTCATGACGTATTTCCTCAGCTGATTCAGGCGGAAGTCGAGCTGCAACCTGTTCAACAGCACTAACAATTTCTGCGACCGGAGTGAACTTGGGGGTGGGAGCGAAGTTGAGACCTTTTTGCAAAGTCCTATATTGGTCAGACGATTCGTACCGTTGAGGATCGATGCCGTGAACACCAGAGGCACACTCGACTGATGTATCCGAGCAGGTCGACGGTCGCTGAATATTGTTTGTCGGAAAATCACGCTATGGAGTATGAACGCACGAGGATTCTGGTACAGACGTCGAGATACTGGGACAGCGTTGTTAGAGAGGCCATCGAAATTCGCACCAATGACGACCTCATAAACCGTGACTGTGGCTATAATCTCAGCAAGGCTTGGGAACCAGCGATTGGGTTAATCAAGAGTAAATCGAGCAAACGTATAGTTGTGACGACCACGGCGGACAGAGCCATCACACCGACGTCATCTCAGACGCCGTCGCAATCTGTTCCACCGCGTGACCGTGGCGCGGGCGCGGACGGCGGAGGGAGTGCGCCGCGGGCGGAGGGTATTTAAATAGGCTGCCGCCGCGACCGAACCCAGTTCCACCCGAGCAGCCATAGCGTACGGATCTCCGCACCGGCACGTTCACAGGAGCTCAGTCCGTCAGTTCACCTGATAATGGCGACATGTATGATCGCCGAAATATTGTGCGCGTTGGACACTGTAGACCGGCAGTACACCCGTGGATATTTTGATTATCAAATACGCCGGGAGAAGCTCAAGAATCACATTGTAGTCTGTTATTTACATTGACATATCTAGAATCTATTGAGATAGAACGGGCTTAAGACTGTTGAAGAATTCTGAGTTTTTTTGAATTCGATTATTTCATTAATATTATCTCCATGCTTTGTATTATGTATGAAATTTTCCATTTCTTCCATGATATCCATTCTTTTACTTTTTCCTATTTTGTGTAAAATTTCGAGGTTGTTTTCGATTTACAAAGGGTGACCTGTGTCTTTAATGTGAGTTGCTACTGCTGATTTGTTACATTTATCAAGCTTCTAGCAGTCTAAATGTTCTTTGAATCGTGTTCTGAAATTTCTGCCTGTTTGGCCAATATAATATTTATTACATTTGGTGCAGGTAATTTTGTAAATGCCAGATGCATCAAGACTTGTATCTGGTGGTTTTATATTGTGAATAAGCTTCCTACTTAGGTTGTTGGTGGTGCTGAAGCGGATTTTTACTTCTGTGTTTTTGAATAGTCTTGCTAATTTGTCAGATATTGTTCCAAATTATGGCATTTTTACACATTTGACTGCTGTGGCACTGTCAGTTGTGAGTGTAGTTTGATGGTGTTTCCTCAGTTTATTTTTTATCTGTTGTGACATGTTATTAATTAGAGAAGAATCATATACATTTTTTATTGTAATATATGTAATGGTTTCTATTTCTTGTTGGAGTTCAGTATGTTGAAGTGGACAGTTGTGTGCTCTGTACATCATTGATCTATAAGCAACTTTTTTGTGGGAGGAGGGTGTCTAGAGAAGTTTGGTATTGTGGTGTCGGTGACAGTAGGTTTTCTGTAAAGATTGAAACCCTTTGGTTCTGTTTTGATATTTTTATTTCAAGAAAAGGTATGGTGTTGTTTTATTCGTGTTCAAGGGTATGTATATGTATATAAACGTCTGAAGATGAACAGAACATGTTCAAAACGGATTGTATTTTGTTGGATTAAACACAAAATAAAAAAGTGACCGGTAGCAGAAATTAGAAATAAATAATTATCACACACAGTCGCAGTTCACACACATAGCCATGATGGCCGAAAATAAGGGTGAAGGACATCGCATCATTACCAAAGAGAATATCAAACAATACTTTTACATGAATAGATTCACGAATATTTTCTTAAGACTACCGTGACAAATAAGTACAAAATGTTTGCACAGTGACAGACATCGGAAACTGTTAGTTTGTGGGTGTAACTGTTCAGTGTTCACTACATCATGCACCTTTTTTTTTTTTTAATCAAGAGTCACACACTGATTCAGATTTCATAACACACTTTCATCTTCATTTGGGTACGGGATGGAAGCTACAGTTTTTGTGAAGTTTGCGACGCGAAGATTGTTCGAGATCGAACGTGTTGCCTTTACAAGTCTGCCTTTGGACCTTCAGCCCATTGTGATCCCGTCAGGTTACCAGCCTAAGTGGGTGTATGTTTTCAAACAGCCAAGTTTTCGTCAAATTTACACACAGTATGATCGAGTTACAGTCAGGTAGGATCATTATATGTTGCCTAGAATACTTCTGCGTCGGCTAGGAGAAGTGTAATTGCATCTAGTTTTCAGTTCTTTGTGTTTCTTCTTTTACTATGTTTGTGTTCCTACTCATCTGTTCTTCATGTCGCTTCTTTACCTTGGTATAACTATTGTATTTTGGATAAGGATATCGGTAATTGTGGACAGGTAGGTTACCTGTTTGGTGACACTATACATGGAACTTGAGTCACGGTGTGAGACTCAGATCCCTCAGGAGAGAATGCCAGGTTACTGACTACTACAGATTTCGACGTTTATCAGCCTCTGTCTGGTGAAGAACTGCAGAAGAAAAGCAAACATAGTTGACAGTTCCGAACAGCTATTAGCAGTTGCACTGCAGGCTTAAGTGACTGCATTATGTGTGCAGTTGGTTTACCTCGTCTCCATCGTATAGTACAACAGTAGAGAAAAGTCATCAGTGGCCGTTTAAACACCACCCCTGCTGCTCTGGTCACATTACCTGGTACACCATTGTCTGCAGGTCTCCAGTTAGCCGATGAATAGCCCGAGTCCGCATCCTGCTTGGCAGCGTCCCTTGCTTCCGGTCCATTCCATCCTCACCTCGCATTGTTGCTTCCAGTGTGTCTCACAAAGTTTTTTGTTTGTGCATCTTGTGCCCACTAATGCCCACAATTAGTTCCTGATTTACAAAAATACTATACAATACATAACACAAAATTATTGACATTTATGAAATATAAGATATTAAGATACATTCACTAGTGAGGTCATTTACCTTTACATTCATTATTTTTCGAGTTGTACAATTAGCCAAGACACTCAAATATTTACTATTATCATTTTGATCCAAATTTCATTTGCAAAGTTAATGCTATTTATAAATGCACATACTTCACCCTATGTCAATGAATTAGTAAGTATCTGTCAGCACCTGTATACCAATAAAATACATGTTCATTAGTTGTTAATACAATAATATAATTATACTCATCACCAGATCCAATGTTAATAATTGCAAATACTACTTGTTACTATTTGTTAAACTACTGGCCAGTAGCATATTTATGCTAGCCTAACTACTACACTATTGAAAAAGCTACTCTGTCGTTGCGCATCACAAGATCGTCCGATCTCATGGCTCTTGGTTTCGTCGTGGATGTCGTCATGAATATTTGTGAACAATAAAGTGCACGTCTGCATATACAAATATACACAAATGAATGATTAGTAAGTCCACTTCTTCATTTCATGCTTCTGGCGTGCTTCCTGTGGACAATCATACTACATAGCAAGTTTAGTGCAATTACTGATAGCTTATTTAATCACACTTTTACGTACCGTTTCTCATGGTTCTTCTCAGTAATACCTTCTCTGTCGCTGTCCTTTCTTCCGGAGCTGCTGCTATTACCTTTCTTGGTGTCCTCTTCTTATATTGCTACTAAAGTTATTTTTTATTTTGACTAGTGGTACCTGCAAATATAAAGATTTTAGTGCAATATATAAAATCACTGCTCATCAACACGACTCCCATGTCCTTATGTATTCCCTCTGTGTCATGTGCTTTGAACGTACAGCTTCGTATTTTCCTTTATTACATTTTTCGTTTCTATCCCCTTATTACACTTCCATTTCATGTCGCTCTAACATTCAAATAATATTTCCGTGCGCTCATACGGAATTCCGCATAACTGAAAACCAAGTACACAAGTATTCCGTCTCTTTGAACAGCATAAATACATCATTCACATACAAATAACGGTGCGCTCTCGCGTAGACACGTGGAGCTGGTTACCTATTAAACTCCCATTTCTCTGAATGGAGACAAATCATACTTGGACATCACAGCTGCGAGTCACCGCAAACCCTACTAGCAAGTAACTCATTTATGATCCCCCTTCTAAAGTTGTACACTCAGCTTGCTGTGCACATAGTTACAGCCTACACAAAGTGACATATCCTAATTTTCTTACCCACGACGTCCTGCACTTTTATATACTGTAGTACCTCTTTTAACACGATAATATTACAGAAAATTTGATAAATCTACATATCCCATCAGTGTCATGACTTACTAACTGTATAGATTGTACTTTACTTTCGCCATACAAGCTCATTTCAATTCTCCCTACTTATTGTATGCCATTTTGGTATACTCTCCCAGGGTTAGGTGGTCTAAGTTCAATTGATCGTTCCCGATTTCTGATGTTATTCACTCCACCCCATCATTGGTCAGACCTTTGCCGAGTTCATCTATTGACGCCCCTCAATGCGCCATTCTTTTGTGGCTCCCATCTGCCTTCATTTTGTTGCCTATATTCTCTGCCATTGTTCTTCCACTCCACACCGTTCCCACTACGATATTTATGGTTCATGTTTTGGTGAGGCGGCCGATTTACATTGTTTTGACAATTATGGTCTCTATTATTCCCTCCGTTATTCTCCGTTCTTTCACTTTGAACGTCTCAGTGTCTGCGTTTCTCTCGCGCCTGATGCTCGTTGAAAGCGATTTCCAGCTATCTTAGGATACCCTTGAATCCTTCTATATCACTTCAACATCAGCCGACGAGCGTTTGCTGGTAGGAAATTGACAACTTCGTGTAACACAATCTTATGACCTCAGGCGGCGTGGATGGGTCGTCCTAATGCTGATTTCTTGGTAAGTTTTCGAAATACTGCACTGGACTACGGAACCCTGAACTCTCCAAGTCTCTGTTTTTATTTCCTGCTTGATCCTGTCCTGTGTCTCCTTCGACCAGTATTTGTTTAAAAATCCGTCAGGAAACTCTTCGTATGACGTGTACGTTTTTGCAATGTTCCGCGTGCATTCGGCCAATGTTCCCTCGATATGTAAACATACGAAGTCCAGTTGGTACATCAGAGGCCAGTGAGGAGGTAATGATAAATCAAATTGTGCAATGAAAGTTTTCAGGTGCAAAACATTACTCTCGTCCTTGTAATGCTGAAATTGTCGTACAGAGATAAAATGCTTAAAATCAAAAATTTCATTAAACTTTCTTCCCGCTCGGCCTACCACATTCTCACTTGGCGCTAAGGTTTGCTGTCTACCTTTACCTTGGTTATCCCCTCTTCTATTCCCTGTCACGTTTTCCTCACTGGAAAAATGTTCCGTGGTGCGCATTATCGGATAACAATTATGCATATGAAATATTTCATTGCTGTTCTCTCTTTTCGCAATTTGCGATCCAGTTGTGCACTGTGTAGACGCGGGCCCATATCTCTAGCGATATTTCTTTGCTGTGCAGATACGCTTTCAGTCAGTAGTTGAGGATCAACTCTTACATTCGAGCACATTCTAATATCGTCTGAGCTTGGATATGATCGTGAAGAGTTTGAACTGGCTCATTCGGTTTTTGTTGTTTCCAAATCGCCTACAATTTTTTTTCTGAGAAGTGAGTTTTGCCTTAGTTGCAACCTGACTTCCTGATATAATTGCTTAATTTTGCTTTCTATGTTCTGTTTAAATTGGGAGAACTACGCGGCCAATGCCTTATTTGGTGCAATTTCTATCTTTTGCAGCTGCGTTTTTTCGGCTTGTTTCACGCGCCTCTGCAACTTCGTTAATGCGCCACTACCTATCTTTGTCATGTTTTCTGTCTTCTCTGATGTTTCAATAGCAATCAGCTTTGCACCCCTTGCTAATAATTGTGCCTCGTTCGCGGTTCTTCTAACCTCCGCAATCTCTCGTTCTAGTTTTGTTTGGGGCGTCACTACCTCACTTTCCACTTCCCTTGTCTCAAGTTTTATTGACTGAACTTCGACACTCAAGTTCTGAATTTTGCTTTCTATTTCGGCACTATCGTTCTGAATTTTACTTCCCATTACTGAGCTCATCGTCTGCATTTCAGAACTAACGTTTTGAATTTTACTTCCCATTTCTGAGAGTATTTCATGATTCCCTCTTTTTATTTGTTGTGATAATTCAGCGCGTACTTCATCATTCCCCCTCTTTATTTGCTCTCCCAATTCACAGCTGACCCCTTGAATTTTATTTCTCATTTCTTTTAGGTATGCAATGATGTCCAACACACCTGTTTTACCTAAATCTTCTCTCTTATTGTGGCTTTCAGTTTCTCTACTCGTAGGTGATCTTCTGCCCTTTTCCCCTTCCATTTCTTGGTATTCAAAAAAGTCGTCCCCGCGTTCCCTTGATATGCTGCCTCGTGACGATGTCACTGACGGCGATCTTCCACAATTCTTGTTTGTTCTGCGTTCTCTTGGACTCCCTACATTATAGTCCCGTATTTTTACGATTGCCTCAGTGTGTCTCTGTTCCTCGTCTCTGCTATCAGATTGCCCACCACGGGCTTGACCGTGTCTATCATCCTCACAAAAATCCATTGGATCGGTACTCGCTTCACCAGTGCCTTTTTCTGCTAACATAGCTTACTCTTTGTGATCCCATAGGCTTTCTTGACTATTCCGTGTATCGGCCATTTCTATATTGTTACAACTAGTGCTCTGTTGTGCTACTAAGCGCGCTTTCGCGCTTTCACTCGGTGCCGCCACCAGTTCGGAGTCATCACTGCATCGCAGTTATTGTAATATTCATCTTTGTAACGCAGGTCATCGCCTAGGAGGTGCCAGATTGACGCTACTGCCATAGTCATCACATAGCAGCCTCCTGTAATGCGAGTCATCGCATGGGGTACGATTTGGCAACGCACTGTCATCAGCGTCCTGGGGCGCTGCATTCAAAAACATAGTGACTGGGGCCAGAATAGGGCACGCTAGCTGACGCCAGGGGATGGTGGCTGATCCAGGTCGCTGCCCCCCCCCCTCCCCCGCCGCCCCCACCACTCCACGGCAAAAGGCGTGATCACAACAGAGGCCCGTTGTGCTTGGTTCCAGCAGCCACAGTACGATCGAGAGCAAGGCCGTAGCGCCGCTCAAGAAGCAGCGGTCTCCGGTAAAGACAGCGGGAGCGCCTGTGGGCGTCCGCCAACCACCTTCGTCACAGCCAAGAATATTACAAGGGGAAGCAAACCTCATCCAGAGGGCCCACAACCGGTGTATTGTAGCTGATTAATAGATGTTGTTATTCTGTCATAAGGAGCCATCCGTGGAGACACCCCCACCATCCTATTCCTCACGCCTAGCAGAGAATCCATGTTCGAATCGGCGATGGGCAGTGGAGTCCTGCGCCTGTGTACAGTAACGGCTACCAACAGCTGTATTGTTGGAAATTAATTCAATTAATTCTGAGGTTAGCTGAATCATTTTATGGGTTTCTATCAACCTGAAGGTAGTCTCTTGAAGTGGCAAGCGAAAGCATTCACGGAAGAGGATGTTGATCACAAGGGGTTTGTGTTTTTAATAAGCATGTTAATAAATGTGTCATTCTGCATCCTTCCATTTACCACTAGCTCCCTACCACACTGCAGTGGTGGCAGAGCGTGGTTCTGATCGAGTGGCAAGGTTCTGATCCTGTCTAGTGATAGGGCTAGATTTCAGGATTAAGACTGTATGGGACAGTTTACTGTGTCACACATTTTTATCACAACTTTATACCTTACCGGAGGTGGGTACTGGATGTGAGACCGGTCGTTGGAGTTTCTTATTTGACAAAGGAACAAATTAAACATGAGATGTCTATCCGTAGGAAAAATCGGGAAGGCACCGTGTCGTGGTTGGCGCAGGGTCTGTGCGGCGAGCTGGATCGTACGCTCGGTGTCAAGGCTCACTTCGTAGGCGAGATATTTGGACAGCATGCATCAAAACATACAGCTATTGCAGGGCAGTGTGCCCACATGCGTGCAAGTATTTCACGTTCAAGCGCTGATAAATCATCTTGTTAATCGTGTTGGAAACCTTAGCATCATTAATTCGGACCGTAAGCAGAAAGCACTGACTGAAATGTTGAAGGATAAAGTAATTAAGCTTCAGCTTGAAGGGAGTCTTTTGAATTGGCAAGTGAAGGCAGCCAAGGAAGAGGATTCTAATCCCAAGGAAGATTATGGTTCTAAGGTAGTCGATACTGTGGACGAGAATCGTTTGCATAAATGGGATTTGTTTAGTAAATTGCCTAATTCTCGTATGAGTGGGCTTCAGAGCAGTTTGTCCAGTAGATTTCGTTATGAGCTTGTTAATCACTATGTTTACCGCGTCCAATGGCATGGGGATAGTGTGGCCCAATACACTGAGGAGTTTAGAATAGCAGTTACTGCATTTTGTCTTAATGTTCCCAAAGTAGATGTCGTGTAGAGCATTATTGAATGAATGTGTCCTGAAGATCGGTGACGAGTACTCTTTGTTGATAGGCTACAAAGTTTTTCGGATCTACATATGTTAGTGGTCAACATTGAGAAGTTTCGTTTTAGCGACGAGAGGCGTGGTGACATTCGTAATGATCCTGGATTAGTGGTTGGAAAAACTGTACGTAGGGAGACCCTACCAGAGTATAGAGCCACTAGGACAGGGGCATGTATTCCTTGCTAAAAGATGGCACAGTTCCTGCGTGAATGTCCAGTGCGGTGGGAGGAAGGAAAGCAGAGCTAACACCAGAAGCGTGCCGGTTTCTGCGGACTTCTGCTCTAATTAAAAGAAAGAGAAAAAGCAGAGCGTCTAGTCATTCTAATCTGCCCTCTGTGTGCGCCACGCTAGCTCAGGAGCCTATTTGTGGTCTGTTAGATTTTATGAGCTGCCTCTTGCCCTATCCGTGAATCCTGTTATTGTAGGTTACCTCGAATTTCCGAATTTCCTAGGCTTAAAAAGTGTCACCTTAAATGTCGGGGGGCCAACGGCGACGTAAGCTCAATTCTAGGGAATGGTTAAGCCGACGAAGGATAACCTAGCGAAGAAGGAAATTTCCTTCCTGAGTCACTTTGTTTCTGCCAATGAAGTAATGATTGACCAAGAGCGCACCAAAGCCAGTTTCCAGTGCTCAATAATAAGGAGGACATTGCTAGATTCGTCGGGGTTACAAACTTTTTTCGAAAAATTGTGCAGAATTTCGCACAACAGGCATCTCACCCTCCTCCCCCCTCCCCCACTTCCCCCGCATTCCCCCTCATCAACTGAAGCATTTATTTGGGTTGAATTATCCGAAGCGTCAAATTTCTGTGGGCATTATAATTTCGCAACCATCTCACTCCTCATAAAACTCCAGGACGTAACTAAATTGTAGAGGCAGAACGGTGACTATTCAGTTGATGAAAGCACTCTGGATGTTCGCAGGAGAGCTTCTGTAAAGTTTGGAAGGTAGGAGACGAGGTACTGGCAGAAGTAAAGCTGTGGGTACCGGGCGTGAGTCGTACTTCGGTAGCTCAGTTGGTAGAGCACTTGCCCGCGAAAGGGAAAGGTCCCGAGTTCGAGTCTCGGTCGGGCACACAGATTTAATCTGCCAGGAAGTTTCATATCAGCGCACACTCCGCTGCAGAGTGAAAATCTCATTCTGGAAACTCTGGATGTTGATAATGCGATCCAGAAGAAAAAGATGAGCGTGAAAGCAACGCTCAGAACAAAAAACGAAAGCAAAATGTAGCTGGAGCCCTCTACATTTCAAAATTAATGTCATCGAACCAGACCTGCAGATTTGCTTTTACACTTCGAAGGAGAGAAGCAACACTTTGTATGCATAAAATGTCCAGCTACTTTCTGCCCAGTTGTTAAAACTTTGTGGTACAAGACATTTTTGCCATAGGTGCCTCATGTCTTTTGCCAACGGAGATAATTTTGAACTTCACGTCTCAGACCGCTCAAATCAGGAACCGGTAGGTCTAAAAATGCCTACTGAGTGTAAAATACTCTTACACTTTAAGGCAGCTCTCTTTGTCGTATGGGCTGACTTGCAGTTCCTCCTAGCTCTTGTGGTGCCTAGTGAAGGAGATCCCACTGCTTCCCATTGTTCCTTCACAGAAAGACTTGTACTGTATACTCGTATAATACCAGTTGCAACAATATTCGTCAGGATAGATGTCAGGAGCGGAAAATTGTGGGCGTTGCAATAATTAAAAGTAATTAAGCTTGAATGGACCCTATTTATTCATGTAAAGATGGTACGTGGGTGCCTACGTAGGGCTGAGCAGCCCTCAAGAGGGGTTGCCGTGTGTTCATCAGGAGGTCTGAGGAGAGAGGCAGAGGCTAGAGGAGCGACTACTCGGGGCCGAGGTCTGAAGCTAAGAGAGCGCGGAGCTGTTTCCAAGCCGCCCTCGCCACTCCCGGCCGCATCCCCACGTGATACACGACTAGTCTCCGATTGGAGGGTCGATTCCGCCAACGTGCCTTGCTAGTAGCGTACCCTCGTCAGCGCAACCAACCCGTGGGACTAGAGCCTGACCGAGGAGCACGTGGCGGGAATGTGCCGACCACGGTCTTCCGGCCAGCACCTTCCACCACAGTATGCCCAAGCCGGCTACGGCCGTACATTATGAATGGAAAAAAAAATTATTTAATAAAATTTTAACGGCAATGATCCCTCTTTGGGGGTTTTCTCCCTGCACAACGAAATCGAATCATATGCCGGGTATAATATGGAGAGGTGGTGGGTCTCTGAACCCGAAAATCTCGAATAGGAAGCTGATGGATTTCTGTGCATTTATCGCAACATTTCCATGACAGAACAGCAGGAGACTGACGCATAAGCAGGCAGTTAACATTCGGACTGCCATTGCGTAGAAAAGCGGAGACTCCTCATAGAGACCGCTGTTATCTATGAGAGAAGTTCTGCAACGGAGCTTACAACACCTGCTCTTTGAAGCACCCACTGCCAAGTTACTTACCGGCATCCTTTCACATTTGGAGCAGGTACGATGCTCACTTTCTCGTCGAGAAATTGGATGAGTTCGGCTTGAAAGATGAGAAGGTCTACGTCGTTCCTGGCACCGTTCAAAAGTACATCCCGTGTTCAAAGAAATCTCACCAATAATACTGCTCTGCAATCTGGGTTTACTAGGTTTGATGCACGTGTCTCGTCAGAAACATGCTGAGACATTTTATCAGGAGAACATACAAATTACCAGAGAGATATATCCCAATGGTGCCTACTTTCAGCTTGTGATGAAGAAGGGAGCCTTCTCATACGAATATGTGGATTTAATGGAGAGACTCCACGAAACCACACTCTTCAGTAAACTAAGAAGCAGCGCTACAGCAGGTGTAGTGTATGAGCACTGAATATTTAGCAGGCTTTCAGCACCCTTATTTAGGAACATATGCAAGATTATACATGATCACCAATGTACGGTTGCTCATAGAAGTTTCTGAGATATTCCAGAAAATATGGCTGCACAGACTCTCTCTGGATCCTACTTCACCGTGCCAGGGTTTTCATGGAATGAAATGTTAAGACGAAGACGCTGCAGTATTAGACTGATGTTACATGCTGCTCTTCTTGAAACACAGAATTAATAGGAGACTTCGCCAGAGCGTGGATAGGCATGCCAACGAGAATTATCTACGAGTGAGCGTAGAGGAGCACCGGCCATCTGACGTTTTCAGTGAGGTTCTTTAATTGGATGTAAACTACCTGTACGGGCACACCTTGTAACAACCTCTGTCACTCAGAGGGTTCCAATGGCTGCCTGAAGAGGAAATCTTCAGAATTTCGGAGAGTAATATGTTCTTGTTGTATTTGCATGATGCGTATTGCGACTTGCTACTGTGTTCAGAACCCCTACTTTTGTGAAACCTACAGGTATGTCTCAGGCTGCTGATGGAACTTGCTAGAATCACCTGTAGCACCTCCTTTAAGCGTCGTTGCTGATTGAAGGAGAACATTGGTGTAAAGACGGCGACGCGTAGCTTTGAAAAATACCTTTGCAAATTAATGAACAAGTCAGTTTTCGAAAAAACCATGCAAAATGTTACAGAAAACACCTAAATTAAATTAGTTTACCTGTGGGTGCATCGTTAATGGGCAAGGGAATACACTGCCAGGCCAAATTTTGCGGGCCAACATCTTCAATGAAGGACTAGTCACTGTGGAGATGGCCAATGTTTCAATGGACTTCACGAAGCCTTTCTATTTCAGTATGTGTATTTTTGACGTGTCCAAACGCCACATTTGCTGATTCCACACCGAGTATGCGTAACCTATCTTTGGTAGTCCCAAGTTACTTTCTATGGATAGAGAAAGTTCCATCTACTGGGTGAAAGGCTGCGAGCCATTAGGTACAACAACGAAAAATTCGGCACATCTGTATGTGCGTTCCATAACTCTTTTGAAAGAACACCATAAAACAAGGACGAGGTGAATGGTTCTCAGATTGTGGAGTTTGTAGGAGTCAGGTCGAAAATGTATCCACAGCGTGACACCCAGAGGTGGCATAAAGCTGTACATCATGTGGTCTCAAAGGGTCTGATGATCGAGGACAGCAAGTCGTGCCTGTTCGAAGGCGTTCTTCTGATCAGAGGGCCATGAGGTACATACTGTCCTGCAGCCGAAAGCAGTGCTGTTGCGTGATGACAACAAATGGTTCATGTGTGGTGACGGATTGAAACCTTCCCACACCAGTACTATTTATTGAGTGAATGAGTTTGTCAATGTGTTTCTATTTATTTGTTAATGTGTGTGTGTGTGTGTGTGTGTGTGTGTGTGTGTGTGTAGGACATTTGAATGAAGTGGTTGTCATTAGTCGTGTGTGTGTGTGTGTGTGTGTGTGTGTGTGTGTGTGTGTGTGTGTGTATGGTTTTCCTTTTATCTTACCCATATATATCGTATATAGAAAAATATCAGAAACAAAAGTATAAATGGATAAATATCATGTACAGAATGCTCACAAAGAATATGATTAAAAGGTTAATACTTTATAAAATAGAGATAGGTGTGACACAAACAAAATGACAAACGGTATCTAAGTTCTTCTTCTCCCTACAAGTTTAATGAAATTGAATATACGTGACTAGATTAGTAATGCAGGTAGGTCATTAGAAAGTGTTTAAAAATTATAGCTATGCAAGTAAACAAATTGGTATAAGCCATCATAAAATAAATATTTATTGTACAACGATGTTAAGAAAACACGAAATCTTATTAATAAATAACAAAAAGATATTGTAAAACATTGTATTCTAAAAACAATTTTACTGACAAAAAATATTAGTTTATTTCTTGAATAGTTGTTATTGTTTCCAAGCCCTGCCACTGTAGAATTATTGTTAATAATAAACTTTTTTAAGTAATCTGACCTACCTCCATGATTCATACGTCTCGAATGGAGAAGGCTATACAACTGAACTCGTTAAAAGATGATAACGCGGATGGGAACTCTGATCAACCTCGAAGTCATGAGGTTGTAAAATAGACTTTTTTCACATGGAACAAGGCCACGTGACTTCAGAAGAAGTCAGGAAGGTGGCGTAGCAGGTACTGCGAGGCATTAAATGAGTCAATAGCTGTTGTTGCCCATTCAGGACTTGTGTGTTTTTGTAGAATTTATTTATTTATGTTTTTATTTATTTGCCAGATACGAATGAGCACTGTTCAAGAAGCCATAGAGCATTATAATTTGAGTTCATGTGACTGACGTTAGATAGTAATGAGATGACGAGGATTTAAGAGTAGCAGATGGGCAGGATTGCCACACAGTGAGGATTTTATAGACGTGTAAGAACGCTGCGATATGAGGCCAATTGATCAGCAAGAAATACCCTGAGTTACATGGATATATGCTAGCTTGATGACAGTATGATGCAGTAATCTTTGCACATATCCATATACTCAAGACAGGACAGAGAGCTGAAATTTTGGAGGAAAACCATAACGAAAACAAAACAATGAGAGATGATAAAAGAGTGATCTTGACATGATCCAGGTTGAAGGAAGGAGGTAGTTAATCAAGAATTTTCAATGAAAGATATACAGACCACGCATCATTGCAAATGTGAAATGAGATAAACGTTGGGGGTGAGACATTATAAGTTAGGTCAAAAGAAAACTGCGGGTAACATAAGATTTTACTTTGTAAACTTACAGGTATTAATTGGGAACCACATTATCCCTCTGTTTATGTTTCAGTTAGCAATCTTCACCACTTAGCAATAGAAATGTGATTAAAATTTAAATGTTATGAAACAAATCAAATGTAAGTGTGAATCTTGGAAAGATTTAAGAATTAACAGCAACAGGGGATAATAACTTCTAATGTAACTGTCCAAATTAGAAGTATAAACATAATCCCTTTAAAGGATAAAAAGATATTTAAGATTAAGTATAAACATTGTTAAAACCGTTGAGTTAAATTAAAAAGGAATTTAAAATATTTTATTATTGAAGGAAGGATAATAAGAAGGGAAGATGTATGTATTTTATGCTAAATGTAGTATTAATACAACTGTTGTACACTCTTTGAGGTTGCACCAGTCGTCTGTTGGAGGGAGTCATGAGAGAGAAAGAGGTGGCACACAGGACGGGAGAGGTGGAACAAATAAATGATGGTAAATGATGCGCAATGGCCGAGCAGTTATCAGAGGCACTCCCAGTCGCACAGGAGACTAGTGGAGTAGTTGAGCAGCCCAGGCGCTTGCTGTGGTTTGCTCACTGCCCCCCAGCTGTGATTAGATTGTGTCAGTACAATACGGTCTCCACCTGCATGCTTGCCTGCGAATAAATCTGACATGCAAGCTGAGGTCGCAAGGTATTTACTTCGCCATGAGCAGACACATTGTTGGGCATTCTGAGACTGAACTGGTATAGGTCTGACGTGTTCTAGCAGCCCTTTCATTCATTCAAAATTATGGTGTCATATAGCGATGGCATGTAGGCCGTCAATGAACCACTATGTGTTGCCCACGTGGTAAATTTACTGTGAATTTTATGCAGAATGATCTCCAAGACAATTGCAGTCTTTCACATGATTTCCAAGGGTGCCTTACGTGAAGGTCAGGTCCTTTGAACTTTAATATAGGACCGTCTGGATGAAGTGAAACAAATTTGTTAAGTGAGAGGATGTCACTGACCGCTTCTCAAGTAAATATCAATGACTATTCGCAAGTCAGAAACCACCTATTTTACTAAGGTTTGAAGCTCCTCTTGGTGTCTTTTCGTGTTTGCGATTTAAGAATTTGGTTGGTTTTTGAAGTTCAGGCTTATGAAAACACAGTTGATTTATTTTTATATTTGCCCAGATATGTTTCGACACCTATGTGTCATCTTCAGTGGCACAAATTTTTATGTCTGCAAAGTACAGTGTCAAATTCATAATAATTTATCTATTATAGACCTAAGGATTATAATATGTGCATTTTGGTGTATTTTATTTCAGACACTCAGCTTAAAATTACATCACTAAATGAACTGCATTATTATACATCGGTTTTAGTGCCCTTTCTTGTCGTTTCTTTGACAGTATGTCATCTTCAATCTAGCCATGAAGAAAATTATTGTGTATTTGTGAGGAACTGTTTCGTGGGTAGAGGCTATGTGCGTTTCTGTTCTTACATTTTTCGTCTTCTTGTGTGTCTCTAGTTGATGTTTCGATAAGAGCACTGTTTCCTCACAGTTTTTCACAAAATTTTCGCTCACTAGTTCACCTGCCATGTACTTTTACAAAATGTGGCAAAACGCAGACACTGTTGACTCCATAATCAATGAGAGGTGTTACGTTATTGTCGCTGTCCACTTGTTCATCGTTGGTCTTGTGTTTGTTGTGGCCCTAATTTTGAATGTTTCGTCAGAACTAATATGGTGCGGCTACTGGGAGAGGGCAGAATGCATTTAATGTGTATAAGTGTGTGTGTGTGTGTGTGTGTGTGTGTGTGTGTGTGCGGAATAAGAGAGAGAGAGAGAGAGAGTGAGAAAGCGAGAGAGAGAGAGAGAGTGAGAAAGAGAGAGAGAGAGAGTGAGAAAGAGAGAGAGAGAGAGAGAGAGACAGAGAGGGGGGGGGGGGGGGGGAGGGAGGGCTGGAAAGAGGGGTGAGGAGGCAACCGAGGAAACAGAAACTTTTTTTTTCTGTAACTGTTTGATTGCTATGTTTCATGTGAGGAGGTGCCTCTGTATAGTTCCTTGAGTGTTCGGAACTGAGTTTTGTTGCACAGTGTTTTGTTTTTATTAAGGACTCTTTCCTTGCTTTGCTTTTTGTATGTGACAATTCTGCTCTATTGTGAGTTTTTTTATAGAGACTGTCGCTTTTTCTTAAGACCAGTCTCCATGTTTTTTGGATGGTGGCTTTCTTGTATTAGATGAACTGCAACAGTGGAGTGTATAATATCACTTCTTGGGGCTCTCAGGTGTTCAAGAGTACCTCGTTTTGAAGTTTCTGCATGTTTGGCCTGTATAGACCGACTGGCGTGAACTACATGTTAACTGATATATTCCAGCTTGGGAGAATTTGTCTGCTGAGGTTTTCTTAGTGCTTGTATTTTTCTGTACCGTGTTATTTGTGAGAAATGACATTTTTAGACCTTGTTTGTTCAATATGTTTCTCACCCTGCTGACTTTTCGTTACTGTATGTTAGTATACGCTAAGCTGTATACTTTGTAGCGTTTTCCTGGTTCCCAGTGTTTGCCTGGAGTTTGTGTTCTTGGTTCTCCATGACTGCTGGTGGTTTGTTCACGGTTTGTTCTCTTTTAATTTGTTTTTTTTTTTTTAATTTTGTTGCTCAGTTTGTTTATCATCTGTGTGTTGTGGCTATCTGGTGTATCGTGTCTAGTTCCTGTGTGTGGCTGAGTTTGTCCAGTGGTGTTCTGTTGAGCCTGCGTAGCATCTGTCTGAAACTTTAGAGTTCGTGTGCTTGGGGTGGTTGTAGATGATGTGAATGGTTGTACTTGTGGCTGTAGGTTTCCTTAAAACTTCAGAAATGTGTTTGTTGTTGATTCTGCGTATGGCGATGTCTAAGAAATTAAGTCTTATATCCTCTTCTCTCTCAATGGTGAATTTTATTTTTGGATGAACTGTATTTATATCAATGTGTGAATATAGTGTCTGTTTCATCAGTCAAATAAATTATGGCATCCACATATCGGTACCAGTATATAATCTTGCCCTGTTTTCTGGGTGTGTGATTTCACTAAATATTTTGTTTCCAATATGGTTTAGAAATATGGCTGGAAGTAGACCACTGATGGGTGAGCCCATTGGAAGGCCATCATTTTGTAGCTAGAACTCCATCTTGAAAGCGAGGTAATTCTGTTTTGTTATGATCTTCAGGGTGATTTCTATTTCATCTATGTGTGCACTAGTTATGTCCTCTTGATGCTGCAGTTTTTTTTTTAAGAATGCTGATTGCTTCTTCTACTGGCACATTTGTGTACATGGATGTGATATCAAAAGATACCAAGGATACTGTTGATGGTATGTTTAGATGAAAAAGATGAAAGTTATACAGTTTCTTGCACTGATCTGCAAGGAAACGTAAATAAGAAGTCTTCATGAAAGCACCTTGCACTTAGGTTGAGAAGAAGGATTGCGCGACGGACCTTAAAAGCAGACAGATAAGCAGTTCTAGCAGAATCTGCGGAGGTCTGCTGGGCCACTTGAACACGTGCGAGGAGCCGCTGCAGGCGGTCGGACAGGACAGTGCTTTAAGCAAAGCCATCCGACACTCCAATGTCCCAATGCAGATAATGTCTACAGGTTATGCCGTGACAATGGAGACTGTTTTTAGCGAGCTGTGAGTGGTCTAGGGATCCGTGCTGTTTTGGCAGAGTCACGGAAGAACTATTGTTGACAATTCTGCAGTCAGGCAGAATTTGTGGATACACGCAGACCATTAAGATAACATTTGAGAGAGTAGAATATGAGCAAGAAAGTTTGTGGCACCCTTGAAGTTTGTGAGATAACGCCACCGTGCTCAGGTCCCGTAAGAAAATATGTTTAACGTACTGTAAGAACAGCTACCACTGGTTAAGCTAAACAGTTTAGAAGTGGGAGTAAGAAATACAGCTGTGCTCACAGAGGTCCACCCACATGGGCCGACATGCGAATGTAGATAAAAGGGTGAGAGAGACGGCTACAATTGTATCACCAAATGTAACTTTGCATGTGGCTAACCACATATAATGAGAGCATGCGAGGGAAACCAAGATTTTTTTAAGACAGCACTCGCAATATTTATCACTCAGGCAATCAAAGTTACGTGACACCATGAAAACGCAGAGAAACGAGTATTCCTATTCTGTAGTGCACTGTAGAAAGTTACTTCTCCAGCAGACTTAGAAAGTATACTTCCCACTGCAGCATCTCAACAGCTGGGTGCCACTTCGGGTGGACTTCGCTTAGGCAGCCTTAGGCTCACATCCGACTAAGTCGAATTTAGACGCAGGTTGTTGGTACAGTACCACTGACTCTTTCTGCAGCTACTTCAGTCACTACTTTCAGGTTAGCACCGCGGTGAGCTCCCACCGCAACAGTGATACGAAGTGTATCGAAAGTAGAGTCATTTTGAACAACGTACAATAATTTCCGTCTTCAGTCTTCACTTTGAAGACTTGCTTGTAGTCAGAGGCTCAACGTGCTTTCAGAACCGGCCATAGACGCAAATAAGTATATTATCTATCTCTACGCACTAACCTTCAGCCATCACCACACTACTTAAGCTAATACAACTGTTTTATCCAGATAACCGTTCTTTTGAATCGCATCATGGATTCCATGTCCAGGGTTACTAAGGACTGAATTATTAGTGTCAATGATTGTCAATCAAAATTTTGCGTTTTCATGTTGTAAAATGAGTCAGTTGAGATCCTGTTTTGATTTCACAGGTAAAAGATTCCTTGATTGTGATTCTGGTGGCTCAGCAATTTAAAAATGTAAGATATACGCAGCCATTGTAGTACATCCAATTAAAGAATCACATTTTTAAACTACCGATTAAACATAACAGGAATAGCTTATAGCATTTCCCTGTTTCAGAAACACTCTTCTTGGCATTGCCAGACTCCATTTTAAACCTCCTCCTCTACACTACGTCTCCGCTCGAATAGCAAAACTCCTTTATAACTTTCAGTCTCTCAATTACTTATTTGATTCCGTCAGCATATCATGGTTTAATCCCACTACGTTCCATTACCTTTGTTTTATACTTGTTGATGTTCACTTTATATTCTCTTTAGAAGTCGATATCCATTATTTTCAGCTGCCCTATCAAATTCTCATCCATCTCTGACAGATTTACAATGTCGTTCGGTAAACCTGTGTTGTAAATCTATTTCCAAATTTCTCCTTGGTCTTCTTTACTGCTTTCTCAACGTACAGACTGAGCAACATCGGTGACAGAACACAACCGTGTCTCACTCCCTTTCCAAACACTGCTTCCCTTTCACGTGCATTTTTATTCTTGCAACTACAGTTTCGCTTCTGTACAACTTATGAGTGACTTTTCGCCCCTTGTAATACATCGCATATCCCTGGAGCCTTTAAAATTCCAAATAGAGTATTCCAATGAATACTGTAAAAACTTTTGTGTATCTTGTCCTCTAAAGTAAGTCAGTATTCATGGTGTTTTCCGACACTTCTTCGGAATCAAAACTAATGTCCTGCGTTGCCTCTCAACAGCTTTTGCACTCCTCTATAAACAATTCGCTTAATTATATTACGATAATAACTTGTTAAATTGATATTTCGGTAATATTGACACACTTTACCGCCTGCCTTCTTTGTAATTGGTGTTATAACATTCTTTTAAATATCTGGGGCTATTCCACAAGCGTCATATACCACGTACAGTACGTGGAATAGTTTCGCCTGCTTCATTTACTGCATTTTCATTTTCTACTTCCGTAAATTTTGTCAATTAAACATTAGTTATTGCTCATAAAGTCTGTGTAAGGCTCCTGAATATTTTCTGATTAAGTAAATTCAATCAACTCAGCATTCTTTACTGTGCAAAAGTCTGTCTAAGGTAGCTGAGTGAATCTTGGGTTATCATCCTCAGAATTTTGCTTTATCATTCTGTCTACAATGTTATTATGGTGTCTGCCTCTGCGAGCATTAATACATACCTGGTTAATTGGTTTTCGGCTAGGTTTTGCTTCCTCGATTAGTGCCAGAACGTTGTAAGTACGGAGTGGTCAGAAACAGACTGAAAAGCTTGTAGGGGTGTTATAGACTGAGTTGTTCTGAGAAATAATTGTTAAGAAAAAAAAATCCTTACTTTGCGTACGAGAGTGGTAAGAGTCTTATCCCCTTATTGCTCTTAAGCAAAAGTTAAACGCGGGAGAGGATAAACACATTTTAAATCATTGTTAGTGCATATAGTAGTGGAACAGTGGATAGTGACAAAGTGAGCACATTCCATTTATGTTATGCACCAACAATGGTTTTTAACATTGTAAATTACACTTTGCGCAACGATCAATGATTAACACGGTAAATAATTAAAATACCAAAAATTACAGTATTACAGGTTACATGGATATGATAATATAGTTTATGTGGTTGTGACATTAGTTGAGAAATGTATAACTGAGCGCTAGTCACATATGTTGTGCAACAAACATATTTTTCATTGTAAATTACAGGTTAAGAGATCGATGCTATTAAAAACAGTACATTATTAAAATACACAATATTACAGAATTACAAGTTATATTGTTATCACGTTGAAATTTGTGACGTAAGCAAGTTAAGGAATATGAAATTCTATTGTATTTTAATTTTGTGTAGCAGTATGTATCATTGTGACGGTCTGGGGAGCATTAAGACACTGTATCACGTATCACGTAATCGTAAAAGTGCTGATTATTTAGAATCATCTGGAAATTTTGAGCTAAATGTTTGATTACCTCATGTGCTTCTAACAGGCTTAGTTTTTTCCTTTGTTGACTACACGTAGCATTTCTACGTGGACTTGGTAGCTGTGTCCTTCCTTCAACACATGTTTGGCCCAGGCGGTGTTTCACTTACGTAATCTCGGTCTGCCTTCGTGCTCATCAGCTTAGTTGCTGTAACCCTGCCTGTTCGACCAGTATACTCAGATGAACTAAAAATTTTGCTTAATGTCTTGTTTTTCCGTCTTTAGAACTGAATACATCATTGAGTCTGTGTGGTGTCACCGCCAGACACCACACTTGCTAGGTGGTAGCCTTTAAATCGGCCGCGGTCCGCTAGTATACGTCGGACCCGCGTGTCGCCACTGTCAGTGATTGCAGACCGAGCGCGGCCACACGGCAGGTCTAGAGAGACTCCCTAGCACTCGCCCCAGTTGTACAGCCGACTTTGCTAGCGATGGTTCACTGACAAATTACGCTCTCATTTGCCGAGACGATAGTTAGCATAGCCTTCAGCTACGTCATTTGCTACGACCTAGCAAGACGCCATTATCATTTGCTATTTATCTTGTGATGCATGTACCGTCAGACCGATGTTCACCAATTATGGACGAAAGTTGAGTATTTCAGAAGCTACGTACCTTCTTTTGCTAGTATAATTACTTTGCCTGTTCCAGACCTCACGCCAGCCTGCGTGAGCTTAAACGCGTGCCTTTCGGCTTCCTCTCCTAGTGGCTTGGCTGTCTTGCCAAGTCACAACAGTCTGCGTATCAAGGACCGAACAGTTTCTTAGTATAAAATTATAATGAAATCCAGACCTTTAGCTGCTTGCAGGTGTTGATAAATGTCAACGGGGACAGTTGAAAAATGTGTGCCTATAAGCAGCTAAATGTCAGGATTTCATTATAATTTCATTCTTCGAGAGCTGCAGGATCACTAATGGTGTCTGTACAGATACCAGCTTCATATAGTTTGTTAGTACCTTTGTGGAGGTATGTGGCATTAGATGTTTACGCACAGGTTAGGTTATTCAACTAAAAAAACGGGCCGCTGATTTTTGTACGAGGTGATGGCTCCAGGTAGCGAACAGATGGATTCCATAGGATTTAGATCAGGTGAATTTGGTCGCCGAGACATCAACGTGAGCTCACTATAATGCTCCTGAACCCATTGTAGGACGGTTCTGGCTCACACACGGACAGTTATACGACATCGACGTCGGGGAAGACAAGCACGAAGGGATGCAGGTTGTTTGTGGCTGTCAGCGTGTCTTCGATTACCACCACAGGTCCTATGCAAGCGCAGGAGAATGTCTCCCATAGCATAATATTGCTCTCACGAGCCTGCGTCAGAGGGTGACGGAGATTGTGGAGACGACCATCGACCACTATGTCGATTCACCCAACGAGTCGACGCGTTCCTATTGATCGACGGTCTACTGCCGGTTTTCCCGTGCCAAATGCCATCTTACTTGACGATGTCATTGGATCAACGTGTTAACATGTAGGGGTGGTCTGCTGCAGAGCTCCACGTTCAACAATGTACGACGAAGTGTGTGCTCTCCCGGCAGAGATGCCACAGATCGCCATCTATCCTATTTTACAGAGCAGACAAGCCTTTGAACCCCAAGTTTTGTGAATATTCGTGGACTTCAAGCCATTTAGTGCCTAGTGGTAGTTTCACTGTCCTACCTCTTTCAGTAGATACTAACGACAGTAGCATGTCAACATTCGATCAGCTTCTACGTTTTCGAGATACTCGTTCACAGGCTCTACGTGATAATAGTCTGCCCTTTGTCAATGTCGCTTATCTCAGTGGATTTTCCCATTTGCATCCCATGTATTCGCCAGAGTGATTCCTAGTCCGTGTCTGCTCCGTTAAAATACTTTTGCCACAGGGTCACGTGTCCGCAACGCCGCCAGGCTGGGTCCTATGTCGCGGTGGGCAGTGATCGTAATGTTTTGACCTATCAGTATACAATTTGTCGCGGTCATTGCAAGTGATTTTATAAAAACTATTGTTACTTAAAAAAGTCTGTTTGTCCTTGTTTGTTGAGTAAAGTACGAGCTGTAATGGCTCTTAGATAAGATGAAGTTCTATAATTGCTGGATTTGAGACTATTGGCTATTTGGTCGCGCATTGTATTGTATTGTATGTTAACCCGGGACCTAGAAACGACGGAGAGGCTCCGTCCCCGCCGCAGCTGCAGTGGTTCACAACCCCACGACGACTACCGCAGTCCACTTGACCCCTCCGCCGCCCCACACCAAACCCAGGGTTATTGTGCGGTTCGGCCCGCGGTGGACCCCCCAGTGAACGTCTCACACCAGACGAGTGTAACCCCTATGTTTGCCTGGTAGAGCAATGGTGGTGTACGAGTACGTGGAGAACTTGTTTGGACAGCAATCGCCGACATAGTGTAACTGAGGCGGAACAAGGGGAACCAGCCCGCATTCGCCGAGGCAGATGGAAAACCGCCAAAAAACCATCTACAGACTGGCCGGTTCACCGGACCCCGAGACAAATCCGCCGGGCGGATTCGTGCCGGGGACCAGGCGCTCCTTCCCGCCCGGAAAGCCATGCGCGAGACCGTCGGCCGACCGGGCGGGCATTTGTCGGGGAGCTTTCCTAAATACTGGATAGCAGGCCAGTATTTCATTACTGAAGGGAGTCGGCCGGTGTGGCCGAGAAGTTCTAGGAGCTTCAGTCTGGAACCACACGACCACTACGGTCGCAGGTTCGAATCCTGCCTCGGGCACGGATGTGTGTGATGTACTTAGGTTAGCTAGGTTTAAGTGGTTCTAAGTCTAAGGGAGCGATGACCTCAGATGTTAAATCCCATAGTGCTCAGAGCCATTAGAACTGAAGGGGCGTTTACATAGCGTAACATTTTTCTTCTTTGTTTCTTGTGTGGAATGTCACGACCTCACATACTTTAGCATGACAACCACATAATCTGAAATATTGCAAATTTTGTGTAGTTCAATTATTTATTGCATTTAAAATTGTCCATTGCGTAAAGTGTTATTTACAACGTTGAAAAACAAGTTTGCTACACAACATTCTGTGCAAGTTGGTTGTTCCTTCGCGTATAACTTTTGTTTGCCTAAGAACTAGTGTTCCTTCCGAACGCTAGTCAGTTGTTTCAAAAAACTGTTCAGAAACAAACAAAAATCAGTAGAACAAAAGTATTTTACTTGTTATTCAACATTAAATATCTAATTTTTCTACGAAGAAGTGTCGAAGAATCCATAAAAGAGGTTACTAGTGCCGAAACAGCACATCCATCTGTCTTATTCAGTTTGTCACTCAAGGAAAAAGCGACGGCAACACAGTTCATTGTGTTCAATAAACAAAGCCAAAAACTAACAGTTACACCGAAATACGAGTGTCTGAAGGCACTAAGTACGTCAGCTGAAGCGAAAAAATAGTTACTGTAGCTGTAAAGGAAGAGTGAGGAAGTTCTGCAGCGTCGGAGACAATGTGAGTACTCACTTTACAGTGATAAAATACGAATCACTGGTATTCTGCACCCGTACGAGGTTGGTTGCTACTGATAACGAAATACGTCAACAAGTGGGTAATATAATCTATGTCATGCACTTACGAGAAAAACACGAAACAAACAACCTATACTATCGTAGTACAGTCATAACTACAATACCTAAACAAAACTTCACAGAAAGAGTAGTAAATCTGTTCGAAATAGTTCATTACGGGAAGATAACGGAAGTGTTTGTAAAAGGTTTCAAATATGCCCCACCCAAAAATCTTCCAAACACAGTTTGATCTATTCAAAGTTGCAGTACAGTACAGTGTAGACAAAGACATTGCAGCCAAACACATAGTTACTCGTGACATACAAAAATGGCTTGAATCAGACTCTCCTGCATCTATGGATCAGACGCACAGAAGAACTTAAAAAAGAAGTTACTCAAAATAACAACATTATAAAGAAAACATATGAAGCCTGTACTTCGGTTCTCATGGACGAAAGTGATTACGTTGAGTGGACTTGCTCACACCCAATTCCTATCATACTTTCACCAAAGATGTCACCAAAACTTTTAACGTAACCAAAACACGCAAAACCACAATACCCGAACATGTAGCTAAGCATATGAGCCCAATTACATCTAAATCGTGTGGACTTCCTAAACTACACAAGAAAGGCAAACGTTTACGACCTGTTGTGTAAGCGTGCACCGCACCAAGCTACAAAATTACAAAAGCATTACAATTCATTATCAAAGCCAAGACAAAATTTATATATAGGTTTGCAATAGTGAATCCAGTAGACCTCGCTAACAAAGTTAAAGACCTCTCTATCCATCATAGTGCAAAACCAGTATCTTTTGACGTTAGCAGCTTATTTACGAACATTAGGCATTGTTTTGTTAATCATTTCTAAATATTTCGAGTTTTATAGATTTAACCACTGTACAATATATTAATGCTACTTAGACGTTGTTGTTAACTCTTCAGTTACGGAGTTTTATGATGAGTAAAATTCTAGATAGTTTAGAACTTTTATATAACATGTGGACACTTAAGCCATTCTTTACCGGACGCAGATCATCTTGTACATTGAAATAGAAGAACGTCTTTTACTATGAAACGTGTGTCTTAACAATCTTTCGTGTCGTGTGAACTGAATTTTGTGTCCAGTAGCTTCTATTTCAAAACGAATTTAACTTCTTATTGGTTTTCTATAATATTTATACTAAATTTGATTTAACTTTCTGATTACTGGTGTGTATCAGAGCAATAAGGCAAGAGACAGTAGATCTAATACACTACTGACAATATTTTATACGTGGTTATGTTTTTACGAAGGTTATTTTTTACATGTGATTGGTGGCGAAATTAAAACAGAGAATCCCGTGAAGCTTTGCCCAGATGTGTTGTGCACTTTCTCTAGTATGCATCCCTATGGCGTCATGTCAAACTTTTCAGTTGTGAGCGCACTGCCAAGTCCGTTATGTCTGCCATGCGTATTCTTCCTCATGACAATTTTCGGCCGCACACGGCAGGTGCAACGGAGACGCTCCTGCAGCGTTTATAGTGGGAAGTATTTGGCCATTCACCTTGCAGCCCGGACTTCGTTTCGTCTTATTTTTATCCTCTCATTCACACAAACCGCTGGCTATAAGGACAGCATTTTAGTCCAGATAACGAGGAGCTACATAGCGGCGTATGGAATGGACGGAAATCACCCTCTGACGAGGGAATTGGAAAGTTTTTAGCACGCTACGACAGATGTCTAAATCGGAGCGGCGACTGTGAATAGAAGTAGCTGGAAGGTTGGTTTTCACTGTGGTTGACATTTCAGGACCGATCAGGTATCAAAAAAAGATAATAAAATATAAAAATAGAGGTACATACAAAAAGAATATTCGTTCCTAGGTTTATCAAAATGTTGTATCTTGGAAAACGTTTTCAAATTTGGATGACATTAGTTTCTCCGGATATTTTTTTTAATTTCAGTAAAAAAAGCCGCAGCACATATAAAGTGAATGCCATGATTGAAAAATGGAATAAGAAAATATATTAAACTTGTACTACAATCAGAAGACTTAAAGTGCTCCAAGTTAGCACTCTCTCCCCTCCGCAGCCTGTGAATGTCGCGTATCGCTCTTGGTGTAACTATTTTCTCAAATGTTAGTGTTGATCTGTTCCGCGTGAGATACTTCCAAAGTACAATATTTGCTGAAGCGCCTTGTCACATTCATTTTTTATGAGGACTCTTGAACAAATTCTTGGAACAAATATGTCTTGCCCGAGCTTGATTGCTATAAACAACAACGTGTAACAACGAAAAGATTAAGAGTATGCCGAAAATATGAGACAGTATATTGTAAATCGCCTTACCTATGTGGAGCGAATCACTGAACATACTGCTACTACCACTTTGTTCTAGGTACCTTCGGCATAAGAAACTTAACGCAGGGCGAGTATGATTTTTGTGAGATTTGTACATATTATTTTACAGTCAGGCAGGTAATTTTTAGAGCTATGCGAATATTCTGTATTTACGTTTTCAATAACTTTATACGTTTGCTTTTGAAGCATCAAAAAAGTATATCGATCTGTAGGAAGAAAAATGAAAGAAGCTTATAGCAGCCAAAATTATCCAGCATCTTCATTTGTAAGGAGAACTTCAGCGTAGAGGTACAAAATTTTTAGATTTGGCGAAATAAGGCTCTGGATGACATGTTATGTCTTTCTTGCAACTGATACTGAACTGACTGGTGTTCAGGATTTCCATAACGAAGACCTGTCAACAAGAGTAATTCGGAAATACACTCCTGGAAATTGAAATAAGAACACCGTGAATTCATTGTCCCATGAAGGGGAAACTTTATTGACACATTCCTGGGGTCAGATACATCACATGATCACACTGACAGAACCACAGGCACATAGACACAGGCAACAGAGCATGCACAATGTCGGCACTAGTACAGTGTATATCCACCTTTCGCAGCAATGCAGGCTGCTATTCTCCCATGGAGACGATCGTAGAGATGCTGGATGTAGTCCTGTGGAACGGCTTGCCATGCCATTTCCACCTGGCGCCTCAGTTGGACCAGCGTTCGTGCTGGACGTGCAGACCGCGTGAGACGACGCTTCATCCAGTCCCAAACATGCTCAATGGGGGACAGATCCGTAGATCTTGTTGGCCCGGGTAGTTGACTTACACCTTCTAGAGCACATTGGGTGGCACGGGATAAATGCAGACGTGCATTGTCCTGTTGGAACAGCAAGTTCCCTTGCCGGTCTAGGAATGGTAGAACGATGGGTTCTATGACGGTTTGGATGTAACGTGCACTATTCAGTGTCCCCTCGACGATCACCAGTGGTGTACGGCCAGTGTAGGAGATCGCTCCCCACACCATGATGCCGGGTGTTGGCCCTGTGTGCCTCGGTCGTATGCAGTCCTGATTGTGGCGCTCACCTACACGGCGCCAAACACGCATACGACCATCATTGGCACCAAGGCAGAAGCGACTCTCATCGCTGAAGACGACACGTCTCCATTCGTCCCTCCATTCACGCCTGTCGCGACACCACTGGAGGCGGGCTGCACGATGTTGGGGCGTGAGCGGAAGACGGCCTAACAGTGTGCGGGACCGTAGCCCAGCTTCATGGAGACGGTTGCGAATGGTCCTCGCCGATACCCCAGGAGCAACAGTGTCCCTAATTTGCTGGAAAGTGGCGGTGCGGTCCCCTACGGCACTGCGTAGGATCCTACGGTCTTGGCGTGCATCCGTGCGTCGCTGCGGTCCGGTCCCAGGTCGACGGGCACGTGCACCTTCCGCCGACCACTGGCGACAACATCGATGTACTGTGGAGACCTCACGCCCCACGTGTTGAGCAATTCGGCGGTACGTCCACCCGGCCTCCCGCATGCCCACTATACGCCCTCGCTCAAAGTCCGTCAACTGCACATACGGTTCACGTCCACGCTGTCCCGGCATGCTACCAGTGTTAAAGACTGCGATGGAGCTCCGTATGCCACGGCAAACTGGCTGACACTGACGGCGGCGGTGCACAAATGCTGCGCAGCTAGCGCCTTTCGACGGCCAACACCGCGGTTCCTGGTGTGTCCGCTGTGCCGTGCGTGCGATCATTGCTTGTACAGCCCTCTCGCAGTGTCCGGAGCAAGTATGGTGGGTCTGACACACCGGTGTCAATGTGTTCTTTTTTCCATTTCCAGGAGTGTAGATACACCTGGTGTAGCGAAGAGACTTAAGTCGGTTAATAAGGGGAAGTGTTGTGGACCAGATTGTGTAACATATTCATGAAATACCTCCATATATGTGAAATGTCATTGTAAATGATGTCTGTCTCTATGAAAGATTTGTTCCTAAAGACAGGTAAGCTACTAAATTTACATCAACACACAAGAAAGTTAATAGAACTAATCTGCTTGATTATATACCTATGCAGCGTGAACATTAATAAAGCAGATGACCTGCGGAACGAATTTCTGACTGGAACAAGGGAAAAAAGGGCCCTATGAACATGTGATGTGTCCGGAAACCGACGGTGTGTGTGCGACGACATCAAATCGTCCTGGCACACAGTAAAGAGCTGCATCGCATCCGCGGCACAACAGGTGTTTAGAGTGGCTTCCATGGGATATCAGGTGATAGGTATAGTAGCGGTTGTCATGCAGGATACAAATAAGCGTACTTCGGGTTACACAACGTTGGCGGGCCGCTTCTCTGGAGTTTGGACTAGGCTTCGTCCCAATATCCTACAGAAACTGGTCCTCCAAATCTGATGCACGCCCAGTTCGCCGCCTCCCTGCGCGTTCGTCTGTATGAGATGACTACATATCACACAGACGCCCAAAAAGGTCTTCAAATGTTATGTGATGTCATCGGTGTCTATGGGGTACTTGTTTTGCTGTAGCCGTACTGCCTCTTGGCCGTTTCCACCTGCTTGGCCGTACAAAAACACCATCTCGGTTTGTTCGCATCTTGAATACCGGACTAATTCGTGCTTACAGTATGCTGCGTCAATTACTCAACCTGCAACAGACAACGAATACACGACACGAGGTCAAACGAAGTGTCATACGTCAGTGCCCTATACCGTGGCAACGACCCATTTCTACACACATATTCATATGACACTTTTTCCTCAGTTGCCAGTCAGGAATCCAACCTTGCAGTTTGTGGGTTCTATCTATCTTCATCCTGTACAACTGACGTTGGTCTACAATAGGATTTTGTGACATACGCTGTGGTCCAATATTATTCAACATCCCGAGCAAAACCATGTACTGACACGTAAGCAACACAGATTCAGAAAATATCGTTCTTGTGAAACACAACTGCCTCGTTACTCACATAAAGTAACGAGTGGTAATGACAGCGGAGATCAAGTTCATTGTATATTTGTACATCTACAGACGGCTTTTGACATCTTGCTCACATGTACCTTCGAATCGAATTGCACGCCCGTTGAGTATCGTCTCAGTCGGGGAGAGACTCCACATACTTCATGTAGCAAAAAGATGATGCACCTCTGCACTTTCACTTGGTTGCACATGAATATCTAAACACACATTTGACTGTACGGTGATTGATGATGGCGTGTAGTATGGCTGGTCACTGAGAGAACCATATTTTAACACGTGATTTTTTTTTAAATTTGGTTATGTCGCATTCCTTCCACAACCCTAGCAGCACGGCTGTGAACCGCTTCTGGGACTGAGTCCATCAACAGAGATGTTGCACAGTGTTTGCGAAGATTATGAATTTCGTCTACAGGTTCGTCATGTGGTTCAAGTGCATTGCGGGTTGCGCCCCTGGATACGCGGCCACCAATCTTACAGAAGTGCTTCCCGCAACAGGTACGGTCCCTGCTTTACTTTCTTCTTTCTTTATTTCAGTTTTTTGGCTTTCGTTTCGTGTCGATTCAACCACCTCAATAATGGAAAGATGATGATACAATGCAACGGTGACGATCTTCTTTATCTGTTACAACGATACGAACGTAAGGACCACACAACAGCCAGTTCGTGAGTGGAGAAAGTCCCTGACCCTGCCGGAAACCAAACCTGGGCCCCTTCTGGTCAGCAGTCTCCGGAGCTGACCACGCAGCTACCGAAGCAAACCCCTGATTTAGTTCGGGAAGTCTCTCACACACAGGAAATCCACTCGTTTGTTTTCTTCTAGGCATCGTAAGTCCGCAGCTCGTGGTCTAGTGGCTAGCGTTGCTGCCTCTGAAGCACGGGGAATCGGGTTCGATTCCCGGCCGGGTTGGGAGTTTTCTCTGCCCAGGGACTGGGTGTTTGTGTTGTCCTCATCATTTCATCATCGCCATCATCTTTCGTGATCGTGGCTAGATTGGACTGTGAAAAAAATTAAACTGTGTAAAAAATTGGGACTTTGTATTAACGCTGACGAGTTTGCAGTTGAGCAGGTGATGCAGATGCGTCTATCTGAGTAGTGGAAAAGGATGCACGCTTGGTTTTGCAAGATTATAATTCATCTTTCCTTAGTGTTAGCGGAGAGTGAGGACACGACCCTGCACTGCCCTCGCTTTGTGCAACATCCCGAAAAGTCAGATGAAATGATTAACTGTTCCAACTCTCTCCTTGGGTACGCGACAAGCATTGAGCTAACAGGGCTCAGTGCAGTGGTGAGCAGGGCGAACGACACAGAGGGACAATTTTCTTTCGATGCTCTGCCGTCTACGAAATGTTAGCTCAGCGAGCAGAGAGGCAAACGACGGCTGTTCGCTGCCGGGGGGCACCTCGCGAAGTCCGCCCGCGCGCGCGCCGGCTCACGGCGGAACTGATTATTAATCGCTGTCAGCTCCATTTAATGCCCATTCCTCCGAACTCGATGCCTTCTGAACAAAGTCCATTACATCTCTGTAAAACACCGAAACCGTTTTAATTATGGAGCTCCTCTTTGAGTCGAAAAGTGCGGAAGGAGGAAGCAATCACTGAAATATTCATTTCTCTCGGCCGTCTGAAATTGTTTGGTCAGAGCTGAAGTTTCAAACACTCACAGAGAATGGTTAATGCAATCGATAATGACTGCCTCGGTTCCGGGCAGAAGGCGCGCGGGAGGGATCGCTTCCGTAGGGTCATTACTGAAGTATTCATTCGGCGTGCCAACTTCTGCGCGAGATTACAGGCTTTCGCTTTCACCTAGCATGCTGTGTGCGTTCAGAAGCGAAGCATGTCGGTTTTCACAACTGGAATTTTTGCAACGTCATAATTAGCTTTTAAATTTCAGTCCCAGTTTCGCGGATTTTGTTCAATAATTGAGATTCAAAGCTGTGAAATTTTCTCTTAGTTCTATGTAAATTAGCAAGCTTTTTTTACCTCTGGTTAATTAACAAATAGTAGTTGTGAAATAAACTGTTCAAGGATCAGGTTAACACACTCATTCCGCTTTATTTCTGAATGAAAACAAAGTTTTGGTGGCAAATAATAAATAAGAACTGAATTATAATCAACAGAACAGAAGTGAATAAGATGTGAGTTTAGCTTGTAGAGGAGGACTATGGTGAAAAATAAATACATACTAGAATAATCTTACGTGATAAAGCTTACATTGGGAAATATTCGCATGGTCCCTGTGCACACTGAAGGGCAACATAACCTTGCGAGTCCAGCGACAAAACTTATGACTTACTGCATCTGCGGAATTAAGAAACCAAACTACTTCTCTTGCCTACTTCCATCCTGTCCGGTAAATGATACGCTTTTTTGATTTCGCATAATGCTCCACTCATTTAATTTCTGGAATCTCTCTAGAGTCTTCATCTAGTTGTGCAACTGGTACTGTTTATTATTTTGCGGTTACGTGTACTGCAGTAACAACAATAAATTTTCGAAGACGAAGAGATGAGTAGTTACTCGAGTATCATTGTCCGACCGATGCAATACTCCCAATTAATATACTGTGTTTTCCAGTAGTGGAGCTGAATTTCAACAGTTAAAGGAAGTTTATCTGTTGTGAAGCCATTATATAGTTCTGTCACGGAACCAGTACGAAGTAAGGTGCATCTGTTGTCCCGCTGTGTTATTTATTTGACGCAAAATGATTCAGGACGATATCATCCCATTGAAAAAGTGTATAAAACAAGGAGGAGGAGGAGATTAGTGTTTAACGTCCCGTCGACAACGAGGTCGTTAGAGACGGAGCGCAAGGTCGAGTGAGAGAAGGATGGGAAGGAAATCGGCCGTGACCTTTCAAAGGAACCATCTCGGCATTTGCCTCAAGCGATTTAGGGAAATCACGGAAAACCTAAATCAGGACGGCCGGAGACGGGATTGAACCGTCGTCCTCCCGAAGGCGAGTCCAGTGTGCTAACCACTGCGCCACCTCGCTCGGTGTACAAAACAATGAAAACACGAATCATCACTTGTGAAATACAGCTAAGAATCCAATCTTCTTAGTAGTTACTAAGTTTCAGTGTTTCCAAATTGTAATATGTATTGCAAGCAGTAAACACATATTGGAACGACGATTAAGCGCTACCTATGACGATTAGAACATTTGCCAGGGGTTGGGAATGTGGTATTATACATCAGTGCGCACACTTTTCTGTAAAAACGTGGGTATAAGAACGTTTTTAGGAGCTGCTATGATATGACACACAGACGTTCATAGGTTTTCGTGACAGCAGCTGTGTCGGTGGGGGCTGTGATGTATACCCAACAATATAGCACAGTCACTGGCAAATGATTAGTAGCTGTCTTCTGTTGGTAAACAGAGTTCTATCATAATGTTAAGCGCCATGATTAGTTACGAATGTTACACCACGATACGTACAATGGAAAGTTTCATAAGTTTGAAAATGCAAGTCTGCAAAGTTCAGCTCTTTCAATTGCTATCAAGACTTTAATGAAATGGCAAAGGTAATGTTAATCAGAACACTGGGAGGAGTCTTGATCTAAATAACAATTGATTTATTCATTCTTAACATCACATGACAAAACAAAGGTAAAGAAATGCCCCACAAACGTTTTTTTATTTGATAAACTCTTTCAATGATATGCGGTCTATGATGAACAAAGCGATCAGCTGAGGATAAACACACGACTGTAACCAGAACTAATCGCTTTACCTGACTTCATAAATGTGAATCCATGATATAGCCGAAAAACTACGCTACTGTCAATCATCTACACTCTACTATTCTATAAATAAAAATATGGTTCCGAGGAAAAGGGTGCAGAGAAGCACATATTGGAGCCCTACGCCGTAGCAGCGAATACTTTACCCTTCTACTGGTCAGGGAGGCACACCACGATGCGCTCGGTCAATGCAGTCATTGACGACAACAATCTGTTATTAATGGCGTGCGGCCGGAAGAAATGCAAGTACACAGTCTCGCGTTGGGCTGATTCGTCATGCAGATACTTTCCTATGAGTCTCTGAATCCCCAGTACATTCCAGTGTGCAGGTGGACAAATTTGCTGGTCTGCCAAACCAATTTCACTCCATGCCATGAGTATGAATGACGGAATATGTCATATGTTTAGATGGCCAACACAAAACAAACAAGTACAGCCGGCCGTGGTGACCGAGCGGTTCTAGGCGCTACAGTCTGGAACCGCGCGACCGCTACGGTCGCAGGTTCGAATCCTGCCTCGGGCATGGATATGTGTGATGTCCTTAGGTTAGTTAGGTTTAAGTAGCTCCAAGTCCTAGGGAACTGATGACCTCAGAAGTTAAGTCCAATAGTGCTCAGTGCCATTTGAACCATTTGAAATAAGTAAACTCACGCATCACTCGCCGTGTGCCTGATGCAAGAAGCAGTACCTCTGATTGTTCACATGGTGACTGGCACAGGCTCTAAGTGTGCACACTAGCAAAGCACACAAGTTTCACTGTCTAGGTGGAGACCTGTCATTCCTTACTAGTGAAGCACCAGTACGAGAGTGTGCTCTTGTCATTCTCTCAGCTTTCCTCCCCAGCTAGGTATCACAGCACATTTACATCTTAGACTACTCCCAATATAGCAGAAGGCAATCATGAGCTGGAGCGCAGCATTTGAAGCTAGCAGAGCGCCCCTGCTTTGCATACACAGGCTTGACCAACCAGCGACTTTAAACACTACTTGGAAGAAAAGGAAAAAACATTCAGTTTGCACCCTCTTTCCCACGTGTTTACACAGTCTCTTTGCTAAAAGCATGACCTGGATGTAACCAAAGCCCTCCACAAAAATATGGTTATCTCCCCTGTTGCGTCCATTTCGAAGTTTCCAGAGAATAGCCATAAACTCGCTAAAAGCCTCGTGCCTTCACAAAATGTTTTGTAGCAGAGTATGGACGCCTGGGCGCCACTGACCCGTGCCACGGAAATCAGCAGAAAGTCACAGCTGTCTCATCGGCTTCCTACCTAATAAGGGCCCATCCTCTGCTTTATTGCCAGTCATCAATGCTCTGCTCATAGCTCCAGCTATGAGACCGGCGGATCTGGCAGTCTGCAAACGTCTTCACTCAGATTCCACAGAAAGTACGATCTCCATGTCCCTCAGTCACCACATGCAGTCAATTAACTCGGTACCGTTCTCCTTTGAACGCAGGTAAAGCTTACCACTCTTCCTTCACTAGAGCACACAAGCAGGAGTGTTAACTACTGCCAACCATATCATAATATAAATGAAGTCAGATCGTGTCCAGTATAGCAACCAAGTAATAAAGATCATCTTCCATAAGAACATTAAGCAGCATGACTCCGTATCATAAGTGAGAGTGCCCTATAATCTCTCAAGTTTTCTGCTGGTCTATTATTTTTGAATGTGCATAATGGTATAATATTCAGAAGTATGTAATAATACGTGGCAGTGGAGAACAACTTCCGTTACATGTACACTCCTGGAAATTGAAATAAGAACACCCTGAATTCATTGTCCCAGGAAGGGGATACTTTATTTACACATTACTGGGGTCAGATACATCACATGATCACACTGACAGAACCACAGGCACATAGACACAGGCAACAGAGCATGCGCAATGTCGCCACTAGTACAGTGTATATCCACCTTTCGCAGCAATGCAGGCTGCTATTCTCCCATGGAGACGATCGTAGAGATGCTGGATGTAGTCCTGTGGAACGGCTTGCCATGCCATTTCCACCTGGCGCCTCAGTTGGACCAGCGTTCGTGCTGGACGTGCAGACCGCGTGAGACGACGCTTCATCCAGTCCCAAACATGCTCAATGGGGGACAGATCCGGAGATCTTGCTGGCCAGGGTAGTTGACTTACACCTTCTAGAGCACGTTGGGTGGCACGGGATACATGCGGACGTGCATTGTCCTGTTGGAACAGCAAGTTCCCTTGCCGGTCTAGGAATGGTAGAACGATGGGTTCGATGACGGTTTGGATGTACCGTGCACTATTCAGTGTCCCCTCGACGATCACCAGTGGTGTACGGCCAGTGTAGGAGATCGCTCCCCACACCATGATGCCGGGTGTTGGCCCTGTGTGCCTCGGTCGTATGCAGTCCTGATTGTGGCGCTCACCTGCACGGCGCCAAACACGCATACGACCATCATTGGCACCAAGGCAGAAGCGACTCTCATCGCTGAAGACGACACGTCTCCATTCGTCCCTCCATTCACGCCTGTCGCGACACCACTGGAGGCGGGCTGCACGATGTTGGGGCGTGAGCGGAAGACGGCCTAACGGTGTGCGGGACCGTAGCCCAGCTTCATGGAGACGGTTGCGAATGGTCCTCGCCGATACCCCAGGAGCAACAGTGTCCCTAATTTGCTGGGAAATGGCGGTGCGGTCCCCTACGGCACTGCGTAGGATCCTACGGTCTTGGTATGCATCCGTGCGTCGCTGCGGTCCGGTCCCGGGTCGACGGGCACGTGCACCTTCCGCCGACCACTGGCGACAACATCGATGTACTGTGGAGACCTCACGCCCCACGTGTTGAGCAATTCGGCGGTACGTCCACCCGGCCTCCCGCATGCCCACTATACGCCCTCGCTCAAAGTCCGTCAACTGCACATACGGTTCACGTCCACGCTGTCCCGGCATGCTACCAGTGTTAAAGACTGCGATGGAGCTCCGAATGCCACGGCAAACTGGCTGACACTGACGGCGGCGGTGCACAAATGCTGCGCAGCTAGCGCCATACGACGGTCTACACCGCGGTTCCTGGTGTGTCCGCTGTGCCGTGCGTGTGATCATTGCTTGTACAGCCCTCTCGCAGTGTCCGGAGCAAGGATGGTGGGTCTGACACACCGGTGTCAATGTGTTCTTTTTTCCATTTCCAGGAGTGTATCTCAGACTGTTTAATAATGGGAAGTAGTTACTTGTGTTCTCCTTGTTTTATCGAAATTCATAGTATGGTCATACAGTACCAAAATAATTTGTGTTGGCTAAATTCCTCATTTGGACAACTGGAGATCTCCATACTGATAACTAACGAAAGTAGGAAGAGGTTCAAGGTATAAGTTAATAGTAAAGTATTTCAGTTACATTGAAAATTTTTCTTTGCAAATCAGCTCAGTGCGCCAAGATTGAGACTGGTCCTGAATAATAACTGCAAAAAGACTAGAACAATATGTAATCATGACATTGTGAAAGTAATGCATTACAAATGCCGTCACAGGAGCAGTTACTGAGTTTTGCCTTCAATATAAAAGAAGAAGTTACAGGAATCAAAGATAAAGAAAAACAATTAGGAGTGAAAAAATCATAGAATATTTTGGAAAAGTAAATTCAGTTTCAAGAACTAAGCTTCTGATGAATATGAAATCGTTTCTAAAACTGAGAGCTGCTTGCCAAGAAAAAGAGAGAAATGTGTTGTATGTTCCTGGTATTGACCAGGAAATAAACAAAGGGATGCAGTTACAGTTATAAAAAGCTGCTTTGCTAGTAAAAGATATCATTTATTGTCACAGTCAGTATTTATTGAGTATCTGGATTTGCAGAAAGAAAGATATAGTGTCCATGGAGATTAAGTTATTATTTTTATCACACATGTACGTACAGTTTGGAGTGCTATAACCGTTTTTGTCAAATTAGTGTTCATGTGCAGATTGTCAGTAGATAAAAAGAGGAGACAAGTCGTTGTACAAACAATAAAATCAGTGAAGTAGATATCTCTCTAATAGCAGAAAAGAGTATAACTACATCTCAAGGCACGCTGATCTGTAAACAACAATAAAGGCAACAGCAGGCATATCTCAGAATTCGTAGGCAAAGTGATACCCAACGGTTATCTTTTTTGTACATGTCTGTATCTGTGAAAGGAATATCTACTACAGCAGATTTTGTAGTTACATTCAATAGAGTAACGTGATATGATTTTTATACGACTTTTAATGGATTTAAAATGTCTGAAACACTTTTTAAAATTTCAGGATTTATAATTAGGGGGAAGCTGCTATTGTGGGAGTAGTATATTTGTACCATTCCTAGCCCAGTTTATGGAATAATTGTGCAAATGGGCTGTCACTTTCAAGATTACCTCAGTCGATATCCTAACCCTATGTTCTCATCTCCCCAACCCCTCTGCACCCCACACACTCGTTACCTCATTTTCACTGTGGAGCAGTCTTTGACGTCACAGGGTGGCTGCCAAAGTGGCTAACTATGACATCACTAAAACCTCCATTAGACCAATTAGATGACTTAAAAATGGCAAGAATCTGCAGTTGCTACTCATCCACCATCACCTGTGCTCTGTACACCGTTGTGGAAGGTACAGACAAACCAATAAGAAAAAAATTGATTGGTAACTTTATCTTACTGCTTACTACAGAATTACTGTGGCTCATAACTAGGTCTAAGTACAGTGTTAAACAATACTCTATGGATGTGTATGAAGGGATAGCTGGCTATAGTTACACACATTATGGAGGGAAGATGAGTCAATGCATTTTCATAAAACATCACATTAAAAAAGAAAACACGATTGTGCACTGTAGCTCACAGTCCAAAGGAAGTTGGACACACACTCACACACACACACACACACACACACACACACACACACACACACACAACACAGAACACACACACACACACAAACACACCACTCGTGCCAATGACCACGTAAACTGCAGACGGCAAAACGACAAATCTCTCATAGCCCATACAGCAAGTTTCTTCCACACTGTCCCAGGAATTGTAAGAATGGGGCAAATATATCTTTAACTTTTTAAAAACCAAGAGACTGCGAAATAAATAGAATTGTATTACGCATTATAGAAACCTCCAGGAATGTTACCAAACACTGAAAAAGCACCGGAGTGTTCACGGTTTCTGAGTCACTCTTCCTTTTCTCATGACCGCATCTTCCAATCATGGCCATAATTATAAACTTCTTCTTCTTAATTTCTGCGTCTTCTTCACAATCGTCATCATCGTCTTCTTTCTCACACTGTTTTCAACGAAGAGTTCCAACAATCCTTGTAACAGCTGAGAAATAGGCTAACTGGAAGTTGCAGCGCATCATTCTTGAATCGATTGTTCCAACAAGGTTTCCTTCCTAAGCTCGCACCCTATCGATTTCGTCTCTTTAATCTGATGTGTAGTGGACTAAAAGATAATTTAAAATTTTTAGCAGCTTTTCTAACCGATAAACCTTCATAAGTTCTTTCTTCGCCGTTTTCTAATCTTCTGCAGTCCTATTTCTATCAATCTCAAACATAAAAAAATGGAGACCATGAGATCAATGGTAATTAGTAGAGAAGTATGATCAGCAGAGAAATATTCTCAGTGGTGAATTATGATTAATGTAGAATGATGGTCAATAGAGAATGGTTGGTTGGACGGTTGTAGGGACAAAAACTACTACGTCTTCAGTCCCTTTATCCTTGAAAAAGTAGGTCTATATGACTGTATATTGGAGATGGGTTACCACACAAAACCCAGGGGAACAGAACCCCAAGGCCTATTACAGGTCAACGAAGTCTAGATAAGGGTCGTAAAAGAAGAAAGGGAGACAAAAGAAAAAGGCAGGTAAGGTGTGTCACCTAGGGAGCAGCTGGAAGCCCCCAAAACATAGTGCAATGAGAGGACATACGCCTCCCATACCCGCGACTTACCAGAGATATCACACTCAGAAATTGCCTGAGAAACTATAGCAACATGGACTGGGAAAGAGAAGCGCAGATAGACAAAAGATGAACAGGTCGAACAAACCACATGAGAGAGGGGAGGAAGAATAAAAGAGCAGGTAGCGTGGGGCCGGGATGGACCACCAACCCCAGACAGCCGCAGCATGGTCCAGGCAGAGGAGGCAACAGAGTGTTCTGACAACCCCTCAACTGGTGAAGAAGGTTATGTGACCCTCCCTTAGACAAGTGGTAAAAGTTCATTCCCCAGGATCACACTGTGGCCTGGGGTCGGGATGAAAGTCACTGAGCATCCACATTGTTCAAGGAAATACAGAGAATCATGGATAGCTCTGATCAAGAGATGGTAACACTGCTGGAGAGCTTGAAAACTGCTCAAGAAATAATTGAGTATTATCCGAAAACTAATGATTATCCTAAAAACTTAATGGACATATTATTCAAAAAAAGAAAAGAAACCAATCAAATACATGCCATTCACCTACTTTGTGATGTAATAATCGTAAGCAATGTTGCATACTATCCTACATAACATGGGGATCAGCTGAAGTTCCCCTGCTGACGGAAACAGGCAAACTGACTAACACACATCATGTAGACCTTAGGTAGTAGCTATTGTTACCAGGTGACGGTACAGTATGATCCATCTAACATATGAGGTAACGTGTTCTCAGATTTCTTAGATAAGTGACATATGGATATAATACGCTGCTATTTGACGGTATATGTTTCCTGTGTACAATCTAGATTTCGACTTTCACGCTATTATCGAGTATAATGTTCTAAGACCGTTAATATCATTTTACTGTATTCCGTACAGGATGACAAATACACAGTTCAATTCATACACACGTATATTTGTCATCCTGCACAGCAGACAACAATATGATGCTAATGGTCTAAGAATATTGTACTCTATATAGCGCAAAAGCCAAAATTTTGATTGTACACAGGAAATATACAGAAACGTACACTCAAATAGTGCTGGATTCCTCCAAAAAAAAAAAAAAAAAAGGTATGACTGTGGCTCAGCACCATCGGAAATTAAATCATTTGGACGACTTCTGTCCATATTATTCTTTATTAAAAATACACTGTGAGATAGCATTCCCCCGGAAGTTCATTGGAGGTAGAGATTTATTTTCCCCAGACTTCTTATTTCCTTTACTTTTCTCAGTGAAACCTTATCAGTGATGAGTTTTGGGTAATATGTAAATTCCCTTGTTGCCACATTAAAATATGCTTCTTTTGCCAATCCACAGACCACTATATAAATATTCATCTCACTAACATTCAGCGGTGTGCCGAGCGCTGTTGGTGAGCGGGGTGCACTCAGCCGTTGTAAGACAAATTGAAGAGCTGCTTGATTAAGAAGTATCCGCATCCAGTGACGCCTATGGGCTGAGGATGACACATGGGCCAATCGGCACCGTTGGGCCTTCATGGTCTGTTCGGGAGGAGTTTAGTTTCAGTTTTTCACTAACATTCTAATGAGGTGAAATTGCATCAGAACCGTGCATTATTAAACTAGCATCTAGGGGAAAAACATCTCAATCGTTTGTGATAATGCCCACTGTCGGAATAAAAATAAAATGTAATTCTTTCATATGCATTGCTCAAAAGTCACAGCAATTCTCGTTACACCAGCTATTGATGGCACTAAACTATTACATTATTACACCAAAGAAGTCTGTAGTTGCTTGACTGTTGCTCCAAATATGAAAGTTTCACATATTAACAATACGGCAAAGTAGTCTCCTCTTTGCATACTATTATTTAGCAACATCTTGTTTTCATAGCTCAAACTGTTCATGAGATACAAAGAAGGTCATGAATATTTCATTCTGGCGTTACCGCTGGTTCACGATTTTGGGATAAAATGTTTTACATAAAATCCATTCTCTCGAGATGCTTTCCGTACAATCCATTTTCTCTAGACTAATTGTAAATAACGAAGTCCCTCGTAGTCTAAAGAATAATTCAGTGTGTTAGCTACATTTCATAACCAGCAACCAGTGACCTAGCATTATAATATATTGATTTTTCATTGATACTGTAGTGTTATCTTGAAGCTGTGAGAAAGGTGGACAGGCGCTCCAGGATGCCGAAGCAGAGACGATGTTGAGTGCAGATGAAACTAGGAGAGATATTGTTACATGAAGTAAACCGTAAGGGGAGAGAGAGCCTTGCGAAAATGCACACGCCCCCAGACGCGGTCCCAGGGCAATAGTTGTTACTTTCCAAGGGATTAACATGTAACTTCATATGTCGTCCAGACGCTGTGGCCGGTGGCCACCGTAGAACTTTATAATCAACAGGCACGTACTAGTGTATAAAGCCAGCTTGATACCAGCCCTGAGAACAGCAACGTCAGTAGGCTCTCAAGGGTTAGAAAGAGAGCGAAAACGCCAAAAACTAACTACCTAGCAGTCCCTACTCCGTGAAGCCCGAGGGGCGGGGCTAAATGATTTATAACAATAATGTTGCAAGCCCTATGCGGCAGAGCAGTTACGTTTAGCTTTCAACTGAACAATGTTGACACCAATTACGGACTTAGTGCAACTGTATTAACATCCTCGTCTTAGGACCAGTAGAGGGGACCTAACTAAACAGTGATTGGCAGTCACCTGCAAGAGACTTGCGGGATTGGCGGGGTGGCTTTAAATGGGAAAAACAGTGTCCCCACGCGACTGTTTAAAACCCCTAGATTCCGCATTTTGGAGAAGTTCTCAGTCAGACGATCTGGGCGCCGAATCCGCGTCCGTCGACTCCAGCCTCGGTCCAGCTCCGCGTAAGTCTGCTCTCTCTCACTTGGAGTGCCTCAGTCAACAGCGTCACTTTCAGTATGTTTTGTTTTGCAACTAAGTTGTTGCCTTAAGATGCTGCTAGTGTTTGCTACTGTGGTTAGTATTCACACTTAGGACTTCTGCACTGGTTTTCGTTGTAACAGTGCTATTCATGCTTTTTATAACCCTAGAACTAGCCTCCACTGTATTAGTTAGTCCTGTCTGGAATAAACAACTGTTTCAAAACCCTGTGTGTCCAAGAGGCTCCACAACGAGTTCCTACCAAGTCTCACCACCTGCATTTCTAGTAAATACCAGTACCAGTGTTGGCTCAGATAGAAGAAAACTATCAAATGTCTTCACTGTGAATTGTCCTTTTGACTTCTGCTCTCTACCTATCGGGAGATGTCTGGACACTACAACACGCACCAAACTCAAATTCATAGTGACTCCCATTTTTCAGTTCAAACTTTCCGAAATTCTTGCAGTAGTTTACTCCATCTCGAAATATCACAGTAACAATTACCATTGATGAAATGATATGCAGCTCATTGTGAAGCTAACGAATTACGCTGTGAGGTGTATGACAAGTGTTTTTTTACCAAATAGTTCTCTCGATCATCTGAGAAAAATTGCAGCTTGGCCAGCGGGTGAATGACATTCTGTTTTGTCTAGAACATTAAATACGGTTGAGTGAGCCTTGTAGGTTATGATGTCAGACGCCAAAGAGGATGCCTGAGCCCTCGGCACAGAAATCTCTCAAGGAACCTTACAGGGAAAATAGCACCGAATCTTTCGCGGGAAACACACACAATTCCTGCAAGCCAGCCAGCTAGCAGACAACACAACCTGCAAGGTGGCCATTGTGCAAGCCAGCAGGTAAGCCTACAGTAAATCTTAATCCGTGTCGCATTGACGTCAGTGTGGATTATTTGTCTTATGTTCTTTTTAATTTAGTTATTTATGACTTGCACTGTTTCAGTGTTACATTAAAGTTTTTCTTCAGGTTGTTACATTTGTCATATTGCAAAGCAGTGCCACGTGACGCAAAGATACTGTAGCCACTTGATTCTTTGACTCCATATACACTGCTGGCCACCGTAAATGCAACACCCTGAAGGAAGCATCCGAATAAAGTGAAATTTACACCATGAGTTTGCAGCGGTGAGATATGCAACTGATTAGAATTTCAGCGCAGACGCATATCACGCGCGCCTGTGGCGCCACCTCATAGCGCCATTTAAGGCTTGGGGATTTCGACGAGTGTACGTTCGGCACGTGTGTTTACCTTGTGGTTGCTTCACAAGACGATCAGTTATGCCTCGTAGACAACAGCGAACATCGTTTGATCAAGTATCCGAGTTCGACAGAGGAAGGATAGTGGCTTACCGAGATTTTGGATTATCATACAGAGAAATCGCTAGTCGTGTTGGACGAAACCAAACAACTGTAATGCGGATATGTGACCGTTGGATGCAGGAAGGTGCGACGGACCGACGTGGTCGATCGCATTCACCTCGGTGCACCACTGCACGTGCTGACAGGCAAATTGTGCGCATGGCAGTGACGGATCGCTCAGTGACATCCCGAACCATAGCACAGCACATTTCGTCTGTAACGCATCATCCAGTGTCTGCGCGTACCATTCGACGCCGTTTACAGCAGAGTGGTCTGCCCGCAAGACGTCCATTGCTTCGTCTACCATTGACGCAGAACCACAGACGTCTCCGTCGCCAATGGTGTGATGACAGACGGATGTGGACGGCAGAATGGAATGACGTTGTCTTTACTGACGAGGCACGCTTCTGTCTGCAGCACCACGATGGTCGAATTCGAGTGTGGAGACACCGTGGAGAGAGGATGCTGGACAGCTGCATTATGCACCGCCACACTGGTCTTGCACCGGGTATTATGGTATGGGGTGGTATTGGATATTACTCTCGCACGCCTCTAGTACGCATTGCCGGTACTTTAAATAGCCGGCGCTACATATCCGAGGTGCTGGAGCCAGTTGTCCTTCCTTACCTTCAGGGCTCCGCCACAGCCATATTTCAACAGAATAATGCGCGACCACACGTGGCACGCATTGTCCAAAGGTTCTTCGTCAATAACCAGATTGAAGTGCTTCCCTGGCCGGCTCGCTCTCCGAATCTTTCGCCGATAGAAAACATGTGGTCCATGGTTGCTCAACGAGTGACCCAGATTACATCCCCAGCTGCCACACCAGATGATCTTTGGCAACGTGTGGAGGCTGTTTGGGCTGCTGTAGCCCAGGAACACATCCCACGTCTCTTTGACTCAATGCCGAGACGTGTGGCAGCGGTGATCTCCAACAATGGCGGCTTCTCTGGCTACTGATTCTGGCAGGAACCACATGTCACAGACGTCTGTAAAGGCAATCATTTGATACTTGGTCAACATGTTATCTACAAAATAAATTGTGTTGTGCTATCTCTTGTCTTTCTTGGTGTTGCATTTACGGTGGCCAACAGTGTATAAATAATGTGGGCTTTACAGTTTAATCTAGTCTCAGTATTCAGTTTTCCGGGCAGATACTCCGGTACAGGCTGCAAAGACACATTGAATTATAGTACTGTCCCGTAAAACTAATGGCAGTATATAATTAGACATCCCACAATAGATGTAAAAGTTCGTCAACTTATAAAAACACGCTACTTTACTACATTTATGCTTCCATTTGTATAATCGAACTAAAAAAACTACTACTCCTGTTAGTGATTTTCATTGTGTTTTTCCCACCTATCTGATCTCCTCTTTGCGTTTAACAGCAATATTCCTTTTTATATCAGACGATCATCCTTTCCCGCATGTTGATGGATAAGTATTGGGAGAAAGGCAAGAACCTGGCCATTGTATTCCTTTATACAGAAAAAAACCTATGATAGTGTTATAAAAGGTAAGATCTGGGAACGCATGAGGAAAAAGAATGCGCCTGAAGGACTAATAAGAAAAATTCAGATGTTGTACAAAGACTGTGCTAGCTGTGTACGAATTGGAGAAGAACGATCATCATGGTTTGAGACCATGAGAGTTCAGCGTGGAACTGCACTGTCCCAACTACTACTAATCACTGTTATGGATACTATAATGAAGAACGTCACGGAGAAGTCAGGTGAAATGTATGCGTTTGCCTTTGCTGATGACATCATGATATGGGGTGAACCTGAACAGAAAGTACAGATCAGAATCGATGAGCGGAAGTCTCAGTTCCAGAAATACAACCTCAACATTTGCAATACCAAGACAGTGGTGATGACAGTCAACAGAGATGGACTACTAGCAAGTGAAAAACTAGGAGACCACCAACTAGAGTGTGGATGGTTTTCCTTACCTTTGAAGTTTAATCTCCAGTGATAATTTGATCAGAAATGAGATCACCAACAGAGTGCAAAAAGGATCTGAATCGTACCAACAAGTAAGATCACTTTCTTGGGATGACTTGATTCCAAAACCGCTAAACTACTGATTTTTAATAGCTATTTCATACCAATATTGACCCGTGGTATTGAAAGATGTACCCTCACAAAAAGAGAATCATCAAGGCTGCAAGTATCAGAGATAAAATTTCGTAGGTCCACCATCCAGAAGACCAAGATGGACAAGTTAAGGAATGAGGAGGTGGGGAAAGAAGCCGGGATAAAGACAGCCCTATTAGATCGAGCTGGTGCATCTAGACTTCGATGGTACGGGATTGTGATGAGAATTGAGCCAACTAGAAGAGCCATCATAAATTAGGAAAGACAGGTGGATGGGAAAAGATCTTAAGGAATACCTCGAACCTGATGGATGGACTTGATTCAGGCTGATCTAGTGATCAGGGGAACGACAGTGAATGATGATCTCTATGAACAGGTGTATTTGGACAGGACGAAGTGGAAGAGGCTCATCACCAGAACCCGGGAAACTGGAACTGTTAAATGATGATGATGATGATGATGATGATGATGATGATGATGATTCTTTCTGATTTCTTCAAAATTTTCTCCAGCCACTTTAGCTTATATTCCATGCGCTTCATAAGATTTTATTTGCATGTGAACTATATTGCTGTACTCCTGTTATCCTGAACTTTTCCGTACTTACTTTTTCGTGGATAAACTGAAGTATTTCTACCGTTAACCAAAATGTTTTCGCTTGTTCCTTTCTTATTCCTATCTTTGTGTCTAGCGTATGTATTTACCGTCTTCAGGGATGTGCATTCTTCTTCCATAGAGCTGTGTGCCGTACTATCCAGCACCGCATTATCTATAGCCTAAGTTTCAAAAGGACATTACCGCTCCTGAAAATTTCGGTACACATTTAATTCCTGCTGACCGTTTTCTACTATCATCGTCATCATCATCGTTAAACTGCGACATGAGTCTACATCTTCTCCACAGCATGCCTCACAATCCAGTATCTGGTTTCGGAATCTTTGTCTCACAGTGACATAAACCAGTTGGTATCTTTCTGTGTCTCCTGACCTGTGATAAGTATACCTTTCCCTCTTGTCCTTGTGCAACAGTGTATTTAGTGTTAATCGAGTGAAGTATATTGCAAAACTCAGTGAGTGCGTCTCTTCCTTGATCTTGTTGGGCAGTCACCATTCTCTTACAACTGTGTGTTTCACTCTCTCCCCTGCTGTAGCGTTCCTACTTCGTACCCTACATGATTATTAGACTTACAACACACTATGCATACTGAATCACTCGTTTAATTCCGCTATGGAATCACTCGTTTAATTCCGCCACATACTCTCTCTGTCATCATCTGCTTGTTATGTAGTCATATGCATTGAACTACAGTACTTGAGGTTGCTTTGGGCTCAATCTCGATAAGAACTATCGGTAAGTCACTTCTTAGTCGACCTTCTTATTCGTAATAAATCAGACATGTGGTACATAATTCTATGCCATTGTTGATGTTACCCTATGTTGGTACTTCTACCTCACTTGACCGACTCCTACTACAGCTAGACAGAATCTTTGCATTTACCGTTTCAGATATTACAACTTCCATACAACATTCTGGCTTTTGGCACTCAACGCTCCGACCAATAGAATATTATCCTCCCATTGATTTTTCAATCTTTTTCTGGTGGTCACTTTCTTTCCATATTATGCTCTCGTGGATTCCAATAGAGGACTATTCTGCAATCCTTTGGTAATCGAGAGAAAATCATGAGAGACAGTTACAGGCCACGCTTCACATGGTTAAGCAGCATGCAGCGGTTGTCGTCTTTGCATCCTCATTCTGTTGATAACTACTGGGTCTCCCTCCTTCAGGGATAGTTTCCCATCGCAAGGGCAAGAAAGTACCATCGACGTCTTCTCCCTCGTCTTTTTTTGAAAATCCTGTTGGAAGAATGATGGTTGTTGACTGCATACGTCGGAGGCTGTTTTGGTTACCACACTTCATTATTTTTATTGACATCCAAGCTCCAAGTTGTTGGGATAGACAAAGGACTCACGGCTTCTCTATCGGTATTCAAAGACTATACTAATTTTTGTCGGTTATGTTGTTGTCTCTGCCTAAAAGATAAGGTGAGCAGTTTCTAATGTCCAAGTTATTGCTTTTTTTGGCAAACGTTCTGTAGCAAGGTGCGTGTGCAGAATTGTCTACTACTGTCTCACGTCGCGAAGCCATTTCTTATGTTACGCAGTCCAATGCTATTAACATTCAAAAAAATGTTCAAATGTGTGTCAAATTGTATGGGACTTAACTGCTAAGGTCATCAGTCCCTAAGCTTACACACTACTTAACCTAAATTACCCTAAGGACAAACACACACACCCATGCCCGAGGGAGGACTCGAACCTCCACCTGGACCAGCCGTACTGTCCATGACTGCAGCGCCTTAGCCCGCTCGGCTAATCCCGCGCGGCTTGTTAACATTCATTCAGCTGACATACCAGGAACGCTGACTGTTCTGCTCGTGGTGCAGTGCATTGACTGCTAGTTAACGTCGCGATCGCGTGACAGCAGGTACTTTATGTAATTAAGAAGTCGCTTCCCGTCTCACAGCAGATTCACACTTCATCAGTAATATTTATTGACTGCCCCTACGTATTTGTTGAAGGTGGCTTTCTCCCTGCGCTGGTGCCGTTACGGAATGTTCATGTTAAATGCTGTAAATCTACATCTGCTGCATCTACATCTACATGGGTACTATGCAAATCACTCAAGTGCCTGGCAGAGGGTTCATCTAACCACATTCACAATAATTCTCTATTTTTCAACTCACGAAAACCGTGAGGGAAAAACGAACACCTATATCTTTCCGCGCGAGCTCCGCTTTCCCTTATTTTATGATGATCGTTTCCTCCGATGTAGGTCGGCATCAATAAAATATTTGCGCATTCGGAGGGGAGAATTTGCTGTTGAAATTTGGTCAGAATATTCCGTAGCAACGAGGAACATCATTGTTTAGATGATGTCCACCCAGAATCCTGTATCATGTCCCCAATTTCGCGATAATACAAAACGTGCTGCTCTTCTTTGAACTTTCTCGATGTACTCTGTTAATTCTATGTAGTAAGAAACCGATACCGCGCAGCAGTGATCCAAAAGAGGACGGACAAGCGTGGTGTAGGCAAGGAACCCATTGAACTTCGGTTACTAAATAAATCAATCAAATCGAAAGGCTGTAAATTCATTTAAATACCTAGGAATTACAATTATGAACAACTTCAAGTGAAGCGGACACATAGAAAATATTGTGAGGAAGATAAACGAAATAATGCGACTTATTGACAGAAGACTGAGAAGACGCCACAGATCTATTAACTCTTTAGTAGATCTGTGGCGTCTTCTCAGTCTTCTGTCAATAAATCGCAGTATTTCGTTTATCTTCCTCACAATATTTTCTATGTGTCCGCTTCAATAGAAGTTGTTCATAATTGTAATTCCTAGGTATTTAAATGAATTTACAGCCTTTCGTTTTGATTGATTTATTTAGTAACCGAAGTTCAACGGGTTCCTTTTAGTACTCATGAGAATGAACTCGCACTTTTCGCCATTTGCGGTCAATTGCTATGTTCACATTCCTCACTGAGTGAGCGTGCCGTCTTAGTACACATCACTCAGTAGACCATTTTATAGAGTCGATTGGACTGACAAGCTCTCGCATTTCCCAAGTCGGACACAGCATTTAATGATGCCTAAGCGCAGATTCTCCAAACAATCTACAAGAATGTATGTGTAGAGAGCCGATCACTTTAATGCAAAACGGAATAAGTTTCGTTAGCCTACATACGCGTTTCCCATCTACATACAGACATCACTGCCTAAAGAGATAGTGAACCTTGAGAACATGAGTTACTGGAGGTCAAAGTGGCCGATTACTATCGATCGTGTCAGGCCATAAGTGCTCCACAGTTACACGAAAAAACGGTAGCAGCATGATTATAAATACACTCCTGGAAATTGAAATAAGAACACCGTGAATTCATTGTCCCAGGAAGGGGAAACTTTATTGACACATTCCTGGGGTCAGATACATCACATGATCACACTGACAGAACCACAGGCACATAGACACAGGCAACAGAGCATGCACAATGTCGGCTCTAGTACAGTGTATATCCACCTTTCACAGCAATGCAGGCTGCTATTCTCCCATGGAGACGATCATAGAGATGCTGGATGTAGTCCTGTGGAACGGCTTGCCATGCCATTTCTACCTGGCGCCTCAGTTGGACCAGCGTTCGTGCTGGACATGCAGACCGCGTGAGACGACGCTTCATCCAGTCCCAAACATGCTCAATGGGGGACAGATCCGGAGATCTTGCTGGCCAGGGTAGTTGACTTACACCTTCTAGAGCACGTTGGGTGGCACGGGAAACATGCGGACGTGCATTGTCCTGTTGGAACAGCAAGTTCCCTTGCCGGTCTAGGAATGGTAGAACGATGGGTTCGATGACGGTTTGGATGTACCGTGCACTATTCAGTGTCCCCTCGACGATCACCAGTGGTGTACGGCCAGTGTAGAAGATCGCTCCCCACACCATGATGCCGGGTGTTGGCCCTGTGTGCCTCGGTCGTATGCAGTCCTGATTGTGGCGCTCACCTGCACGGCGCCAAACACGCAAACACGCATACGACCATCATTGGCACCAAGGCAGAAGCGACTCTCATCGCTGAAGACGACACGTCTCCATTCGTCCCTCCATTCACGCCTGTCGCGACACCACTGGAGGCGGGCTGCACGATGTTGGGGCGTGAGCGGAAGACGGCCTAACGGTGTGCGGGACCGTAGCCCAGCTTCATGGAGACGGTTGCGAATGGTCCTCGCCGATACCCCAGGAGCAACAGTGTCCCTAATTTGCAGGGAAGTGGCGGTGCGGTCCCCTACGGCACTGCGTAGGACCCTACGGTCTTGGCGTGCATCCGTGCGTCGCTGCGGTCCGGTCCCAGGTCGACGGGCACGTGCACCTTCCGCCGACCACTGGCGACAACATCGATGTACCGTGGAGACCTCACGCCCCACGTGTTGAGCAATTCGGCGGTACGTCCACCCGGCCTCCCGCATGCCCACTATACGCCCTCGCTCAAAGTCCGTCAACTGCACATACGGTTCACGTCCACGCTGTCGCGGCATGCTACCAGTGTTAAAGACTGCGATGGAGCTCCGTATGCCACGGCAAACTGGCTGACACTGACGGCGGCGGTGCACAAATGCTGCGCAGCTAGCGCCATTCGACGGCCAACACCGCGGTTCCTGGTGTGTCCGCTGTGCCGTGCGCGTGATCATTGCTTGTACAGCCCTCTCGCAGTGTCCGGAGCAAGTATGGTGGGTCTGACACACCGGTGTCAATGTGTTCTTTTTTCCATTTCCAGGAGTGTATATTTATTCATCTATGTCTTTGTTTATATCCGATATATACTATTCATGAAGAAATTTACTGTTTTAGAAAGCACAGAGACATTAGGCTACTGAATTACTTCTATTCTTTTGTTATATGTTTATTTAATTGCTTATGTATTTAATGATGAGTGTTAGAGCGTGGTTAAGGTCCAACCGTAGGAATATTTATTTAATTTCAAGTTATTTAAATGTAAATCCAGTATTTAGAATGTGTTTCAAAATGTTTGTGAGTGTACATTGCCTTGGAGACATGGTGGGAGCGCTCTAGCCTATTACAGCGCTCGTTACTAAGGGAGTGCGGCGCGAGGGGAGTGTGGCACTGGACACATGATGTGCTCAACGCGACGGCGCGACACGCATGGTCGCAGGAGAGACTTGGAAATTGATGAGTTGTTTGCGCCTGGTCGCGGCTGATAGAAATACTTCGGAATGCCGGCTTGTGCGCTTGAGATATTTCCGTGGCTTCTGCAGTGAAGACGTAGTGTGCGTTTAGAAGAGAATATCTCGCGAGCAATGTTATTGTTCATAACTAATTGCATGCAGTAGAAATCTATTTTTTCCCTGTTATTGAACTTATATTTTATTTAATTGCTGGACCATCGACACCAATAAGTGTTTTGCATAAATAAACCACATTCTCAAAAGTACTTCTACTATTGTACTAATCATTTAAAGTCGTTAAGATAGTAAGTGCAGATTTTATTTCATTACAATCTTTCATTTATAAATTTCTACGTTACATCCGCAATTGCCAAGTGATAGGAACCTTCGACCATTCGATTTATGTGTATATTGATGGTTCAAATGACTCTGAGCACTATGCGACTTAACTTTTGAGGTCATCAGTCACCTAGAATTTAGAACTAATTAAACCTAACTAACCTAAGGACATCACACACGTCCATGCCCGAGGCAGGATTCGAACCTGCGACCGTAGCGGTCGCTCGGCTCCAGACTGTAGCGCCTAGAACCGCACGGCCACTCCGGCCGGCGTGTATATTGATATTGTATACTGTAGACTCAGCAGTGTTTGGCTTGTAATGCGACAACTATGTATCTCAGCCCCTAGACAACAAAAGCAGCCAAAAGTTTTAATATTTCAGCTCTGAGTCTGAGAGTACGTAGTTGAGGGCCAAACCACCATCACATTTCATTTATGATTTGAAAGCACGCAATCTCCTCATTAAGCACAAATAAAATGTAAACCTACTCCTTCAGCTCAAATACTATGAAATTTTTGCATGGTGGCTGTAGGTTCCAATCAAGCTAAAGACGAAACGGTTGAAACTTGAGGGAGAGAAAGTGTTTCATCTAGGGTGAACACTGAACTCAGTTCGAATAATACTTGTGATGTGATGAAGTCATAGTGACACGAACGAAGTGTGACGCTGTCCTAGCTGGTTGCCATAAATAAATTCAAAGACTAAATGTACAGAATACGGCGTTGTGCTGCTCAGCATGTTCTCCTTCTAGCCACCTCCTGAACTTTCACAAAGAGCCGCTTTGATAGTTGAGAGTAAAAAATCGTGTCTCCAGCACTTAGGAAGCGGCTATATGGACCTGTTTACCAATGTTTCCGGGTACACCACAGCCGGCGCAGCAGTCGTGACATCAGTAACATCACAGCATATATGACGGGAAGCTCGTCAGAAATTCCACACATTTTGACTCGGAAGTGTGGCCTTTCTGAAGGTTAGTGGCCAACAGACAGTAGCTTCCGAGAGCACCATTGTGCAGCACAACGGAAATTCCGTCACGACTGTTTGCCTTTCCATTATTTTTACATGTACAATTTTTATTCATGTTGGTCCGAAACAATCTGCAAAATATATTAATTAAATACTAATAGTTAAAGAGATCATCTCTTGTGCGCATGCGACATCCATTTCACATTGATTTCAGTTGCGATTAATAAATTTTGTGTTAGCAGAAGAGCCAACACCGTATTACGAGTGGAGGCCGAAATGCACGCGTTTTAGCTCACGCAGGCTGGCGTGAGAAGAACTATACTGACGTGAGGTCTGGAACATGAAAAGGCATGAGAATTCAGAAAGCGAACGTAGTTAGTTTGATACTTAACTTTAATCCATTAATGATGAACGTCGCTCTTGACGATACACGATTCACAGTATTATCTGTTCAGAATACATTCGTAGTAACTGAATATGGCAACTTGCTAGGTCGTAGCAAATGACGCAGCCGAAGGCTATGCTAAACTGACGTCTCTGCAAATGAGAGCGTATGTAGACGGTGAACCATCGCTAGCAAAGTCGGCTGTACAACTGGGCCGAGTGCTAGGGAGTCTCTCTAGACTAGACCTGCCGTGTGGCGGCGCTCGGTCTGGAATCACTGATAGTGGATCCGACGTATACCAACGGACCGCGGCCGATTTAAAGACTACCACCTAGCAAGTGTGGTGTCTGGCGGTGACACCACAATAAAAACGTTCCCTTGGCGTGCAGTTCCCGCTCATTCCGGACTAGGCCACGCGGTAGCTCTAGCGAGGTGCGACCTCTGCTGCCCGTTGGACCGAAGTCAGCGTAGAGAAGTCGCCCCGAATTACTACACATGCTTCTGCGCCAAGGACAACGGCAGCGCAGCGACGACGCATTTTCTTCGCTGCTGAAGATGATGTGAAATAAAATGACCGGCGTGGCCAGAAACTTTATACATTCACATTCATGGCTTTTTTTAAGGAACAAGTTTGATAAACAAATTTAAGAAAAGACAGATAACGACCGCTGTTGCCTATGGTTTCCCTGACTTCGAATCACTTTCAGCCGTACTTATATATATTGTGAATACTAAAACATTGACATCGCTTGTACAATTAGCAAAATGCAATGAAGCATCACAAACGGGTGATAACGTTTACAACCTCAGAATAAGATACTTGTTAACACATTTCCATCCTTTTAGCTTGTAATGTAAGACACTGCTGTATGATAAATTATCTGCGCCAAAGTAGCATTCCACAGTACAGGAAAAGAGAGGCGGTCTTGCCTTGCGAGTGAGACCTGCCCCTTTGCACTTTACACCCGCTTACATCTCGCCTCTTACCCCCTGCCCAACTCCAACTCCTACTCCTGGTAGTTGAGGAGACCCTCAGTGATGTAGGCAAAAAGTCATTAATGCTCCACAGGTTGCAGAGGGGACACTTAAGGGAATACGCCAACTTAAGAGTGGCAGGAACAACCTTCGATGTCTGATGCTGGGCGGGATTGAAAGCAAAGTTGAGTCAGTTTACGGTGCCATCCCATGTACTCGGAGAATTAGCATGGTATATGATTAAGGCTGCCTTAATCATATACGATTACGATTGACTCCCACTGCGAAGTGCGCCTAAGCATAATTCGGCGCGGTTGTAATGTGCCTACTGGCATTGTGGAAACAGAACTTTCCAAACTATCTGGAGACAATGGCAGGGGCGTTATCGCTCACTAGGACCTTGGGAGGGCCAAACCACGAAAACGTTAGGTGATGGATGGTAATGACAGCTGTAGCCCCTCGGATAGGGAGCAGCTAAATAAACCGAGAGAACGCATCACCAATAACGAAGATGTAACGGTTGCCGTTGATGGTACGTGGAAGGAGTCCTACGAAATCAGTAAAGAAATCATCCATAGGATGCTTATTTTGTTCCGACTGCACCAACACCCTGGGCGAGTTAGTGTGCGGTTTACTCCTCTTACAAGACTCCCACTCATTAACCAAATAGCGAAATCCCTGTACAACGATGGCCACATGAGGTGAGCATGTACCTTCCCCAAGGTTTTGTGAAGGCCTAATAGACCACCCACCATGGAGTTGTGGAAGTAATGAAAGATGGAGACAAATCCTTGGCTCAACGAGTGCACCTGTTTGTTTGTCAAAATCCCATCCTTTAAGAAATACTTCAGGGCACACTCTCTGGGCAACAATTACTTCATGGCGGGTCTCCGCTTGGCCTTAAGGGTGCCAAACAATTGCGGTGCTTCGGCTAAAACACAGCACACAATACCATGAAGCTCCCCCAACTTTACCTTCGGCTCCCGGACCCTCCTATTCAAACATGCGAGTAAGCGCGCCTTCTACTTGGTTGCCTGAGCCTTTAATACGGTGTACCATGAAACCTAAGGATGATATGCGGACAGCCCATCTTGCAATCTACCAATTTTCCTAGGCCTAGCCAGAACCCCACTCAACACCTGTTGTCGGTTTCTAAATTAAATTGTCTGTGTTCAAGACAAAATTTGAACTTTTCAAGGGTGAATAGAATGGCTAAGGTCTCACACTTATACGCCGAACACCTAAGTTCTGGACCAGCCAGTCTCCTCGAGTCTAAAGCTAAAAAACGTCTTTCACCCAGATCCCTTGAGCAGAATCGCGGCGACGCCAGCGTTCGAAGAGTCAGTCTGGACAATAAGTCTGTTGTTGAAATCAGGCACAGTCTAGACTGGAGGATTAGTGATGGTGGTCTTAATAGCCTCAAAAGCACACTGCTGACTTTCTCCCTACACAAAACTCTCTCGTTTCCTGCGCAAATTATTAATGGAAGCGAAACTGGGAACGAATTTATTATAATAATTAGCCATTGATATAAACGTGGCCACCTCCTTTTTACTCCAAGGTGGGGGAAATTTTTTCAGGTCCGTTGTTCATCACTGACGATCCTGAAGCCATTACCTAAAACTAGGTGACCCAAAAATGAGATCTGGTGCCTGGCGAGGAAATCTTGGATGGTTCCACTGTTAACCCAGCAGAACGAAGCCTGAACGACACCTGACCAAGGTGAGTAATCTGTTCCTTGAAAGAATGCCTACAGACAACCACATCATCAAGGTAGTTGAAAACACACACAAATTTCAAATCCCCCAAAACATGATCCAATAATCGAGAAAGAACAACGGCTCTAGTTGCCAACCAGAACAGCACTCTATTAAACTCATACAGATTGCAGACGGTGCAAAAGCCGACGACATGCGTAGATTCTTTGGTCAGGGAATCTGGTAATAGGCTTGATTCAAGCCAAGTACAGTGAAGCAACTACCTCCAGAAAACTGCATATAATAGGGTTGGACAATTCGGCGAAGTGCACAGAGGGCAAACTACCAAGACCACGGGCACTGGACCGCTTATCATCAAGGAGCTGATTACAACTTAAAATTTCCTGCTCCGAACCCGCACTCTCCCTCTCTAATCTCAGGGATGTCGCCCTAAGTGATTAAGTAACTGTTTAATCCCTTGAGTCTCGGAATTTTTAAGTTTTCCATTAAGTGATTTGTATTAAGTGATTCCACAGTGTGCTAGGTGCGCCTGGATCCTAGAACCATGCTTATAGGTGGGTTGGCTGCCCTCTATGGAAGCACATTACGTTGCACATTCTTTAACGTGGCTGAAATAATAGGAAGAGAGGTACCTACCTCCTCAATGCTGACCGAACAAAGGCAAAGCAGACTGTCCACCGCCTCGTGCAACCTGGCTGCCATTTCCTTCTATACCTACTATAGACAGGCGACGAAACCTTAATACGTACTGCAGGTGCCCCCTCTTAAGATGCGAAATCACGGAGCATCCCCTGGAATCCATGATAGGAAGTGAAAACAACCAAAAGTATTAACATAATAATACAAGGAATAACGACTGTATTAGCAAAATAACAAAAAGGACGTCAAAGGGTAGACAAATCAACCTCCTCCCCCCCCCCCCCCCCTCCCCATGATAAGCAGAATGTAACCACGCTCTGTGGTTCCCAATTAAAATGAAGTACCACGATTGGGGTTAATTTAAGGAAAACACGTGGAGGTGTGGCCCAACCTGGTGCGTCATTTATTACTCCCGCACAAGTATTTTTATTCAACAACGGTTCTATCATGAGCTAATTGACGCTTGCCAAAAACATACAAATACAAAGATTTTTAAATTAAATCCACAGTGTGTAAGGATATTTGCGTACTATATAAATTACAAATAGTACACGAAGAAATCTTCTACTGTGCAACACACTGCTGGCCTGGTTGCAAACAGTTATTTGATTAAATCGACCTGCGGCGGCACTCTGCTCCCGCAACTAGATCACAGCTATGGGCTGAGACCACAACATGACTCGAATATTAGTTCAACAAACATTAGCACCTTGTATTCGTTGATCTTGGAATCATTGTACGACCTAAATCAGAAGCAGCACATCTCCATCTCAACACTCACACTACCTTAAGGAAGTCAATACCACTCATATACTCTCGCTCCACTGTAGCATATACCGCTTCCTGCAGACATTGTATGTGCATGACACTTTGATGCTTTAGCAGTACGCTGTGTGATGACTGCTGAGCTGTTAATTTTAACATAGCAACACCAAACGCAACGAGTAATGATGTACCAACACTGGTGCTGTCAGAGACGGGAATTCTGAGACAGAATGTGTTGTACTTATCTGTAGCCTCAACTTCATACCTCACAGTACCTTCTCAGCTTCTGCTGTAACTTTGAGGTCATTTTCAGCTGCTGTCCCCACATTCAATGAATAGACCCGTTTGTGGTTAAATGATACATACTGGTGCACAGTAACACCGATTCGACATCTCAACATCAATCGTGTGAGCCCACATCAGTTCATGTTACATGGTTGATCCACAAACCAAAACCACCGTTTGAGTGCTGCTAGGATCGTCTAGCTTGGCATACTCCATTCAAGTATGTAATGAAGGAAAAAAGATATCTGGGAAAGACCTATTTCTCCCAGTAGCCTGAATACAGATTAGGTTATGTAAGGAAGTATATAGACAAACCTTTGTTTACTCACTCAGTGTGTGACATTGGAATAGAAGGGTAATCCATAATCCTGGTGCACTGTATCCTCCACCATGCACTGTACAGCGGCATGCAGCGTGTTTGTTTTAGGAGTAGGATGTTCGAAGGTGGTGGAGTTTTCTGCTACCAGATCGCTGGTTGATCTGAAAATAACTAAATCTGTTGCACATTAATAGGACTAGCAATCTCGTGAACTGTCATCGAAATTGTTAAATGCAGTGAAATGTCTCGTACTAAGCATCTGGAGTGAGCTGAAGACGTATGAATACGTTGGGGTCTGATTCATTTGCTACGAGAGTTGACTGCAAAGTAATGCCTCCACCTTCGTAAATCTTCAACGGTTGGCAGCAGTGGTATGCGGCAGATACTGGCTTGTTCCGTAACCTCTTCTCTACAGCTCCCGTTAGAGGGAAGCCTTAGCATTGGACTGTTGTGTTATTACAGTGTAAAGTATGGAATCCTACGCAGACGACTGGTCAACGCGATTTAAGCAACGTGCACTCACTGAATTATTGACAGCAGAAGGTGTCACCCCAAAAGAGATTAATCAGAAAGCAGTTTGTGGTGATTGTGATGATGTGTGTGTTGTGCGTTGTTGGGCGAGTAAGTTTAAAGATGTCGAGCCGGGAACATCTGACCTACGTGACAAAGATAAAGTTGGACGTCCTGTGACAGCTACTACCGAGTTTCACAAGCAAAATGTCGACAGATTCATTCAGGACGATCGTCGTATCACTCAGAGAGAAATTGCAAGGTCAATTGGCATTTCAATAGAACGTGGGAGTCACATTTCCTGCAACATGACAACGCCAGAGCAGAACTTCAGAGACTGAATCTCACTACCGTATGGCATCCTCCATACAGTCCAGATTTACCACCGTCTGACTTCCATGTGTTCCCGATAATGAAAGACGATCTGCGGGGGACATCATTATGCTTCTGATGAAGACGTTGAGAGAACTGTGAGACTGTTGTTGCGGAAACAACTTTTTCATCGTTGGCAGGATGTATCCAATTGGCTGATGATTATATGGGAAAGTGAATATTGGTAATTAAAGATCACATTCTAAGGATTATTTCTGCATTTCACTTATTAAAATATTCCCACCCAAACGCAATTAACTAAGGTGGAGGCATTACTTTTCATTCAACACTCGTAGAATGTTAAAGGAAGCAATCGAAACACTGAGGTCAGTGATCTATAGCAGAACAATACGTCACGCTCAAATTCATTTGCATGGATTTTTAAGGGGGTGTGACCTACATACTAAGAAATGCCAGGAGGCAAGTGGCTATAATCATCCTGTAATGTCATCACTGCGACATTGCAACATGTACATCATGGGGTTGGGAGGGAGAGGCATGGCATGGTCTGTCATCCTGAATGAATTAAAGGTGGCATAGTTATCTATTTGCCCCACTACTCCTACATGCTCTTAAACATGCTAACTCCACTCAATATCTGGCTTCCTCCTGTTACTTTTACCCCCAAAGCTTGCCTCCATTTTTAAACCTGCCATCCTTTGAAGCGTCGGAAAGTGTACATTTCATTTGCATACAAAGCTGCACCACAAATTGTGCTCTCAGCAAAGACTTACTAATTCAGTTGTGTCCGATGTCTACAAATTATTCCCAGTCTGCGTTTTATATACTAGCTGCTGCTTCGGATATCGTCAGTCATTTTACTGCCAACCCCGTCTCTTACTTTCACTGTCTAATTTCTTAATCTTATACTGTGTGATTTACTCGTAATTCGTCTACAATATATTTCTTCTATCGTCATTATGTGCATGGTCATTTTATAAACTCTTTTCAAGACATTATCCATTTCGTTCAACTACTATTCCACGGACCTCAAAGTTTTTATTTCTTCACGATGCTTTCGTCTAATGCTTGCTCACCCTGCAGGTTTAATAATATCAGGGACAGGTTATAGACGCTGTATTTTATCCTTGTTACCTTCAGAAATTCAAAGTGTCTATTCCAATCAACATCGTCAAAATTTCTCTCTAAATCTACAAATAATATGTACGTAAGTTTGTCATTCCTTAACCTATATTCAAAGATTAATCACATGGTGATAACGAGTTAGAAGTTTCAAGATTTCTCTAAGACAGGCACTGATCTTGGCCGTGTTCGGCTGTCTTCTCATTCTTCTTTGAATAATTCATTTTAGAATTTTGCTTGTATGATTGACTAAACTGAAGATTCGGTTGTGTTCACGTCTTCCGCAGCTGTCTTCCTTGGCATTACGTTCATTACAGTCTTCGTGAAGTCTGAGGGTATTTTACTTGTTTAATTTATATCGCATACCGGAAGGAATAATTCCAGTCGTCTACTGCTGATACCTGTGCCTTGTTGTATCATCTCCATGTGTGTGTGTGTGTGTGTGTGTGTGTGTGTGTGTGTGTGTGTGTGTGTATGTGTGTGTGTGTGTCTGTCTGTCTGTCTGTCTGTGGATGAATCGTCTTACCGTATTATGGTACAGGCTAGTTAGTGTACATTATCACATCTGTAGAAGATCAGTGTGGATGTGGGTGGCGGGAAGGGGAAAACGGTGGCGGGAGGGGGGGGGGAACAACTGACAGCGCTAATGGGTAGGCAAAGATATAGAAAAGTATGATACTTTGACTTAATGTCGTACCCCACCACATAATGCAGGTTACTTAGTGGTCTGCGTAACCTATGTCACTTTGTTTCTCATTGTTATGAAATGATGTAAATGGGTATTTCAGTATCTCCGGTCTAGCACGTAGTTCTCATATGGTTAATACCATTATACCACATTCCTGCTACATATTACCTACATAGATGTGACCACGTAATGCTTGTAAGACACTTTTGTTGCGACTCCAGGTTTTCAGCTGCAGCATTGTTCCGTAAGTTATTCATCTTTGTCACACAAGAGTACCATACCGTGACTTCCCTGACCTCTATTGATATGACTCAGTGGATTCCGAAAAGGAATACAGCTCCGTCGCAGTGTGGTACTCAACTATTCCGTACAGGAATTTCTTGCAGGAACTGAGAAATTTTCTCTGTAATGTGTCATTTATTCGTATACTCCCTCACAATGTTTTTATATCTGTCAATTCTTTCATTTATACATGTTCAAATCAGGAGTGTGTAAACTAGGTACTGATCCCTTCCATGACCAAGTAGCTGAGGCTTGCATAAAACAATAAAATGGAGTTACAACACTCCGAAACCTGTGTCAAAAAAAAAAAAAAAAAAACTTTTGGTCGCTGTTGCGTGAGAAATATTTCATTAGACTGCGAAGATATTTGACAGGCCATAACAGTTTGTAACAACAACTGTACATATAATAATTTTTTTCTTCTGATTTTCGATAAATTAGTGTAAGCAATGTTTTAATTTCATTTCTTTTTCTTTTCGTGTCATTATGTTAACGAAACTGTAAGCAACTTTCGAGGTGAATATTAATATTTATGTCAAATTTCAAGCAATGCTATAACAGAATTGAAGTGTAACCCATGTTGAATCTATTGTAACATGTTTAAAATTGTAATTGTGCGCCTGGTCCATACGTAAGCAATGTATTAGGATATGTGGAATGTAAAACCTTTGGTGAATACGTCTGTAGGGGAGCGGTAAAGGGTGGATGGCAGGCGAGCGGGGGAAAATGCACACGGGCACGGCATAACGGGCTCAGCAATACAGTCGGAGTTGGGCATCGGTCTGAGGAACACGTTCCGGATCGAGGAGGCTATCCTGGAAAAAGTGGTTTCATTGAGCCTCGGATGTGCCGTTTCCGACGACTATACAGCATGGCTATATTCTATAGGCACTGAATTGAAAAGGATTGCGACGCCAAGAAGAAGCAAAGTGCCGATACAGCGAGAGCCATAGCTGCGATTGTATGTGTGTTGTGCGCCTCGCCATCTCGCTGCCCGCCAACCGCCGCATCGACTCGAACAGGTTGAATCTTTAGAATTGTATTCGTGTGGGACAGTGTTAATTTTGTTCCTGACTATTCAATAATAACTTAACTTTTACCAGAATTGCCCTATCAATTAATTATCCTCATCACTAACCGAGACAGGGTCCTTTCCACATGTTGTGCAATCCGAGTGTCCCGAGATGAAGATTTAAAGTTTATGTTAATAAGAATTACCTGCAGACCTATCTATGCTAGAAAGATGTTTAAGGAGTTTTATTGTTAATGAAAATATAAGCAAAGAACAAAGGTCTGACAAAGTTGGAAGATAATTTTGGAATTGGTTCAGTAATGAAACTTAAATAATTTGAGACAAAAATAATGGTAGTTAAATGAGGAAGTAATAAAACTAAAAGAGTAGTAACTCATATGTTGTAAATCTTGATTGCTTAATGTTTCCAATAGTTAATAGTTTCAACACAGTGATCATAACAGTTTCAGGCCCCCCTCCCCTCCACTCTTTTCTTTTTATTCATTTAAGTTCTGAAGTGTACTGAACTGATTTGACCAGCAAAGTTAAAGTCAATATAAAACCTAAATTTATCAGTGTTTTACCCTTCTTAAAATTAACATTGTATGTGTGTTTCAAAAGTGCTATTTCTAGGGTAACCTATGCCCGATTTCAGTCGGATCAATAGACAAAACGCAGTTTGTAGTAATCATTATAGTGTAATTTTGTGTATTTATAGCTTGTCCAAATTAGTACAGAAAGGGAAAATATTAGTTCAGTAGATTTTTCTGGTTCTAAAATTTACCATATAATGCAGTATTACTACGTCTTGTTATGCTTGTACGTACATCCACTTGTACAAGGAAAAAACTCACTTAATGCCTAATTAGGCTGGCGACCGTATTATTAATAATTGGTAGCATCTGATGTGTATGTTTCTTGCCCGTCCTAACGTGTAGTTGCACTTTAGACTTGCTTGACGTATCATTGTTGTTACTGAGTGGGTGTAAGTCCGATTTTGCTCCCATTCAAGTACACGCTGTCAACATATTTACTAAAATCCTTTCTTATAAGGTGAAGCCGGTCAACTTACCATAGTACAGGCTTTAAAGAGTTAACGTACGCCCGAGCGTAGACGTTACAAGTTGTAACTACACTCCTGGAAATTGAAATAAGAACACCGTGAATTCATTGTCCCAGGAAGGGGAAACTTTATTGACACATTCCTGGGGTCAGATACATCACATGATCACACTGACAGAACCACAGGCACATAGACACAGGCAACAGATCATGCACAATGTCGGCACTAGTACAGTGTATATCCACCTTTCGCAGCAATGCAGGCTGCTATTCTCCCATGGAGACGATCGTAGAGATGCTGGATGTAGTCCTGTGGAACGGCTTGCCATGCCATTTCCACCTGGCGCCTCAGTTGGACCAGCGTTCGTGCTGGACGTGCAGACCGCGTGAGACGACGCTTCATCCAGTCCCAAACATGCTCAATGGGGGACAGATCCGGAGATCTTGCTGGCCAGGGTAGTTGACTTACACCTTCTAGAGCACGTTGGGTGGCACGGGATACATGCGGACGTGCATTGTCCTGTTGGAGCAGCAAGTTCCCTTGCCGGTCTATGAATGGTAGAACGATGGGTTCGATGACGGTTTGGATGTACCGTGCACTATTCAGTGTCCCCTCGACGATCACCAGTGGTGTACGGCCAGTGTAGGAGATCGCTCCCCACACCATGATGCCGGGTGTTGGCCCTGTGTGCCTCGGTCGTATGCAGTCCTGATTGTGGCGCTCACCTGCACGGCGCCAAACACGCAAACACGCATACGACCATCATTGGCACCAAGGCAGAAGCGACTCTCATCGCTGAAGACGACACGTCTCCATTCGTCCCTCCATTCACGCCTGTCGCGACACCACTGGAGGCGGGCTGCACGATGTTGGGGCGTGAGCGGAAGACGGCCTAACGGTGTGCGGGACCGTAGCCCAGCTTCATGGAGACGGTTGCGAATGGTCCTCGCCGATACCCCAGGAGCAACAGTGTCCCTAATTTGCTGGGAAGTGGCGGTGCGGTCCCCTACGGCACTGCGTAGGATCCTACGGTCTTGGCGTGCATCCGTGCGTCGCTGCGGTCCGGTCCCAGGTCGACGGGCACGTGCACCTTCCGCCGACCACTGGCGACAACATCGATGTACTGTGGAGACCTCACGCCCCACGTGTTGAGCAATTCGGCGGTACGTCCACCCGGCCTCCCGCATGCCCACTATACGCCCTCGCTCAAAGTCCGTCAACTGCACATACGGTTCACGTCCACGCTGTCGCGGCATGCTACGAGTGTTAAAGACTGCGATGGAGCTCCGTATGCCACGGCAAACTGGCTGACACTGACGGCGGCGGTGCACAAATGCTGCGCAGCTAGCGCCATTCGACGGCCAACACCGCGGTTCCTGGTGTGTCCGCTGTGCCGTGCGTGTGATCATTGCTTGTACAGACCTCTCGCAGTGTCCGGAGCAAGTATGGTGGGTCTGACACACCGGTGTCAATGTGTTCTTTTTTCCATTTCCAGGAGTGTATATATGGCTGACTTCAGCAGATGGAAACCAGGAGTTGCTCTCCGACTAACCAAGTGTCGTTGTCGATCTCATATGGTACATCGTTGGTATCTGAGCAGTGCAGAGTTTGCGTCAATACCAGTTTGCCCCATCTGCCGCTTTCCTTCCTTCCGATCATTGTCCCCAGTATGAATTCGGTTCTGTAGCCCAACTGTACTTGTCTCAGTCCTGTCACAGCTGTGAAATTTCACTAAGAGAACGCACGTTAGTGACGCGAAATAGGTCCCCCGTCGCTACATACTGCACAGGACAGGCAGAAAGTAGTTCACATAAGCAAGCCTAACAGTGTCAACACACCAGGTGGACAGCGGTGCACCCATGGACGCAGGCAGAAGGTCATCGCTCTGTGATAACATGTCTCTACGTAACGCAACTTAGATGTGTTATAAGACATCGGAGAATGTTTCTAATCAGTCTCAGTTCCTACAGATTTACGAAGGAGCCAGCCTAGAATTCCTTGTCACTCAATTCCTGGCCGCAACTAGCGGTGACACAATCAGTGGCGTCCATCGGGGCAACTAATTTGGAAAATCGTGGTAAGGTCTTATGGGACCAAACTGCAGAGGTCATCGGTCCCTAACCTTACGCACAACTTAATGTAACTTAAACTAACTTACGCTACGGACAACACACACACACATGCCCGAGGAAGGACTCGAACCTCCGACGGGGGGAGCCGCGCGGACCGTGACAAGGTGCCTGAGACCGCTCGGCTACCCCGCACGGCTAGGGTCCACTACTCGCAGATGTTACAGAGAAGCATTCAGGAAATCCAGAGTTCAATATCCAGTTTTCTCCAATTCACGAAGCGTGAATAACTGAAGTGCAACAGCGGTTCTCTGGACTTAATGCTGTGTCTCCAGAGACCTCAACGTCACGCTAATCATCCTTACTCAGGATATTTTAAAATCCCTACATTAATGAATGTAATAAGCATTGTCATGGCTACTGACTTCCAGTATGCATTTATGTGAACAATTTGTGGTATTAACCAAATCGTTACTCCAAAAATAAAAATTCAGCTACTGCCATGGGTCATCGTTTTATTCACACTATCTCAGTAGATGAGAATTTTCTGCATCACGTTGAAGCATAGACTTTTTAATAAAGATAATGAGTGTATCCAGTTGTTAAAATAACTGTGTTTCATCATGAAATGTACTAATAGCATTATTCCATAATATTAGAATAAAGAAAAACAGAAATTCATAATACGCTTTCACCACATCTGTTAAGATGTCAGGGACATAGTCGTGAATAACAGAGAAAAAATTGATCAATTTTTTTTAAAAACATATTTTGACAATTAGTAACAAAACTAATAATAAACCATAAATAAAATGGTAAATTAGCTTCTAGGTATGTAGTAGTAATGAAACCTGCGTGGAGCTGAGGGTATATCACTGATAAAACGTGTTTTTCTTATTTCTTCACCTACACATGTTTACAGAGAAATTTCGCCGCCATCTGTGGGCTCCGTTCATTTTTGAGCTGAATTTGTAAAATTTTAAAATGTTACATGGTAATACCGTGCACACAATTTTGGGGTTGCGGTCATTATACGCAAACATTTTTAACAAATGGTACACCACAATGCCACGTACTACAGATCATCTAGCTGTCTGTCATACGCTGGTAAAGCTGTAATTTTGGTGCAGTTTGTCATCTGCAGTTAGTAACTCTTTCTTTCCTGTACGTTGCTACTCATGGAACGAAAGCATTAAGACTTAAACGCCCGCATCTCGTGGTTGTGCGGTAGCGTTCTCGCTTCCCACGCCCGGGTTCCCGGGTTCGATTCCCGGCGGGGTCAGGGATTTTCTCTGCCTCGTGATGGCTGGGTGTTGTGTGCTGTCCTTAGGTTAGTTAGGTTTAAGTAGTTCTAAGTTCTAGGGGACTGATGACCATAGATGTTAAGTCCCATAGTGCTCAGAGCCATTTGAGCCATTTTCAAGACTTAAACTAATTTATTGCTGGTTCGGATTCTATGCGCTATTTTAATGTTATTTATCTTACTGTCAATTTTCATTTGTTAATTCCTGCTGCCAGCACTGCCATATTTAAAGAAATTCTTATAGAAATGAGAAGCAGCTGTACGAATATCACAAGCTGAAATGTAAATCCAGTACTAAGAACTGAAGGGAAGGCTGAAAGGTGGGAGAAGTCTGTAGGCGGACTGTAGAAAGGAAAGACACTTCAGAAAATATTACGGAAAGGTAAGACGCATGAAATAAAAATGCAATGGGAATTATGATACTCCGTGAAGAATATGATACAGGACTGGGAAATCTACGTCGAAACAATACACGGAGAGTAAACAGCGTTCTCTCAGAATTAGTAAGATATTTGGTGAACATACCACGACAAATCTATTTCTTCTAGTATGCAAGTTATAAGAGGCAGGCGTAATAACTTCAGCATATGCTGACGGATTGGGTCAATGTTACATGGTTCATAGATCGTTGCCATCGTTAAGTGTTTCGATAGTAGTTGTCGAGCTCCTTATGATCTGAAAACTTAAACAATTTTTAGTGCCGTCTGCAGTTCTCGTGAACCTGTCATAATAAAACATATTTTCATAAAAGATACCGCCAACATTTGCCAGATATAAATAGCGAAACTTTCTTCTCCAAAATTCGGAGTGAAACTTTTAAATAAAAGACACCTGTAGGTTGCTTAAATCTATCAGAAGATTTTACATATTCATTTGCCGTTCATGCTATTACCTAAAAATCAGATATCGAGGGAAACTCGTTAATATTCCGTAGACTATCTTGCAATCCTTAAAACATGAACTGTTCAGTAATCACAAAATCAAGTTCTGTACAAGGCAGTGGTTATCAGACGTGTCTCCTCTGGGCCCCCCATAATTAGGAAATATAATATTAACCCTTAGCCTAGTTTATTAATATAAACAGTAATTTTTTATGTTTTCTTTTCTTTATTCTCTGTTTATCAAGTTGAATTTCGAAGAATTTTACGAAACAATAACCAAAACTAAATGAAACATTGCAAAGAAGATACGAAACAAGATGTTTATCACATTTTCATTTATTCAAGAATTATGACGTGAAGAATATTTGCAATTCAGCAGTCAAGTACTACAGGAGCAGTAAACATTTAAATTACAAAGTTCAGTGTGATGGATTGTTCTTGAGAAGAAAGTTTTTCATCACATGGTGTAATAGCAGAAACAGCAATTAGAAGTTCTTTGCTTACATTTAGCGTTGAATGGCGCTTCGACTTCATAGTTGCCAAAACTGAAGAGCGTATCGCACAAGTATCTTGCTGCTGAAGTAATTAGGATCTTCATTGCATTTTCGTTCAGCGATGGGAATTAGTTTCTAACATGTATCCGAAACTCCATCATAGTCACATAATTAAATTCATTTTTCTGTGGAGTATGACATCAATAAGTTGTTCTTGCTCCTTCCTGATTATATATGATGATCTAGGAGCATTTTAAATGAATTTTTAATCCAATTTGAATTTATCCACACCGTCTCTGAAATACTTTTCGAGGGGAACTTTTAGTGTCATAACATGAAGGAGACTGACTTTTATCCCCATTGGAAGAATCGGATTAACTTTGTCCGCTAACACCAAAACTATAGTAGGGAATATATTTCTCATGCCATTTCCCGTTCCGTTTTGCCAGGCTCCTAATTACGTTATGAACGCCTTCACTTTCTCGTTCCAAGTACAATTCTCTGATTATCCTGCAGTGAAGCGCTAAGCGAATTTAGTTTCTCAAAAATGTCAGTGATGTAAGCCACTTTCAATAGACAATCTCTGTTGCTAAAACAGAGAGTGACTTTTCTCCTTTAAGAAACAGAATACCTATTCACCTTTTTAGTGCTTTACTCCTTGAAAGCCATCAAGCACTTGTAAAAAATCGCAGTTGTGTTCAGCACAACACTCTTCACGTAGCAGTTAAAAATGCCTTAACAGTATGATCTGTTTCTATAAATGTCAAGCACTTTATGAAGGGGTGGACTAGGTTCTTTAGTGAAAAATCCATCGTGAATTCCACGCACTGAGTGAACTCCATCTGGGCATACTCCACTGCACCCGACCCATGATGTCCCGTTTTGATTAAAAAATATATTGATCATGTCAAAAAGTCTTTGGGCTGTAACTGTTTTCAGTATCGGCTCACAGAAGAGGAAGCCCTCTCGAACGTTAAACTCATCAACGAAACGAGCATAAGCAATCTCAGAAGCCTCTTCATGAATATCAGTCGCCTCGTCCACTTGAAAAGCCGTCTTTACTGTTACGCAACTTATCGATTAACTGCTCAAATAAACCATCAGAAATTTCCAAAATCATTCTACATATTCTGTCATTAGAGAAAGACCTTTCAAACGGGTCACCAAGCATTGTTGATATACCGACTGTATCAATGGTTGCTGGTGAACCCAGAGTTCATGCAACCGTGTGTGGTTACCTTGAATTTAACAAGCATATTAGAAATCTGGTAAGAGGCTAAACGGGCATTGGAAGTAGACGATGAAACATTCGTTTTCCTGATAAAAAGTACTTTTGGTTCTCCCGTTAATTCAGCATATTTGGTTTCAAGGTGTGTCTATAGCTTGTTAGGCTCCATGCTGTCAGTAGCAAAAATGGTTAAACAAACCACAGACGTTCTTCGCCACTGATTGTAGTTTTCCTGAAGTATAGCAATAAATAGACATCATACCTTATTTTTTCCTTAGGAGTATCTCCAGCCCATTCGCCAGCTGACGAACCTTTAGTTCTACTTGTCTGCCACTAACCAGGAACCGCTCCATACTGCAGTCAAGTCTTCCTCGAGAAGTCTGAAACACTGTAAGAAGGCGTCGAGTTACAAGAGCCAAAGCTTACGCTGCTCGCGGTATTTAAGCATTCACTCAAAGCGCGGCCGACAACGGATGAGTCCGCCGTCGGCCGATGTCGCCCAGATCTTACGATCATTTCAAACAATGCCTTAGAATATGACCGCAGTTTTACTGTCGTCGACCAAGACTAGCGTAACGCCGACGTCGGGCGAAATTCATTCCAGGTCAACGGCGTCTTCTTTGTTCGAAGGAAAAGGTAAGCGTGATTTATGGTTACTAGGAATGTCCTTTTTTTATTTTTTAAATATACCGAGTCCACCTTGCACGACATTCACGCCACAGTCTCATAACCACTGGAATAAAGGCATAAACGCACATTACTTTTTCGGTCAGTGTAACTGGTCCAATCAACGAAGATCACGAATTGTGGAGTGGGGAAAGAAGTTGGTGCAGTCGTAGCATATTTTACCACAGCCGTAGAGTCGCAGAAGGGCGAGGGGGGGGGGGGGCGCCAGCGCCATAGACAACATACTGAACGTAGGCTTTCATGACCGGATGACATTGCAGCTGGTAAAACTCTAAGGACTGAGCGAAGTGGCGCAGTGGTTAGCACACTGGGATCGCATTCCGAAGTACGACGGTTCAAACCGGCGTCCTACCATTCTGATGTAAATTTTCCACAGTTTCCCTAAATCGCTCCACGCAAATGGAGGGATGGTTCCTTCGAAAGGGCACAGCAGACTTCCCCATCTTCCCTAATCCAATGCGTCCGATTACCTCGCAGTTAGGACCCATTCCCCAACGAACCAACCAACCAAATCTTTCAAGGTATAAGACTGTGGTCCACGGAACTCTTCTGTTCCTAACTTTTCCTCCAGAACTTCTCTGGGTACCTTCAGATGCGTTCCCCCTCAGTTGAGTCTTGCCGGCAGGATTCAGCGGAGGAGCAATGCCTCTGAAGATACCCAGCGCAGTTCTGGAGGAAACGTTACGAACGTTCTTGGACCACGACCTCATACCCCAAAAGTTTTACCAGCATCAGCATACTGAAAATTTTGCTAAAAATTCTGATCAGAAGGTTGTTAGCGTCGAGAGGGGGGAGGGAGTCATAAAGGGCCATTTTTTAGTTTTCTATTGAATATCTCGAGAACCGTGGCATCGGGTCAAAATATTTCCCAGTACAAAATTGAACTGCACATTATATTTCCTACAAAAAATGTCCTATTTATTATCTTTTCTCTAGGATTAATGGTGACCGCACTGCAGGGGATAGAAAAATCTCACATTATTAAAAAATAGTCTTTTAATGGTTAAAGTTGATACTCACTGTTAGATGAAGACGTTTAACAACAATTATGTTATGTGTGTACCACATCTAAGTGCTGTTCAAGCGTAGTAATGGAAACATTGCGTTCTGGGCGGGTGTAGCTGTGTAGAAAGTTGGGACGAAGGTTAGAAGCGTGAGGGATGGAGGGTCGCTGGATTGTGGCCATGCACTTCCCTCCTTAATAGGTCTGCAAAATGAAGAGCGAGCAGACAGTTCCCCATTCTATTTACCGCACTCGTCACGAGAAACAACTAAAGGGTGTTCCACAAAGTTACACCGATCCAGCTTGCCTTATGGATCACTGGCGGCACAGTGTAGACGCATCCCAGAGTGTTTTGTTTTCCAGAAAGGCTGTCAACAATATTTGCAGTACAAATGTGAACTACTAATGACACTAACTCAAGAAACGCATGACGTCAGACTGTACATAAATCTAAACACACTGTCATACAGTACCAGAGGAGAAACTGATTCTCAGTCATCCTGAAGGGCAGCTGTAGCGTTCTTCCAGGAAAGGCAACTTCCACCTCCGCAAGTGCTGCTCTATTTTCAGTTACCCCCGCCCCTTTAAAGCACCCTTCCAACCAACGAGACCATACATCCCCAACATTTCATTTATAGTTCTCTTGCGTAAGCAGACAAAGTTGAGAGGCACCCACGTGCATTGCTCATACTGTGGCATCAAGCAATCAGGCCTGCAAGATATGTGGTCTGACAAGCGAGTGGATTTCTTCTTATTTCTCGAGTAACATCAATGACTGATTATGAGATCTAGTACCCACAATTAAGCCACAAATTATTCTCCTGTTTGAATATTACGCAACGTAAACGGATAAGGCAATCTGACTATTAGGAATTTACACAACTCTGATTGTTCACTACGCTCTGGCAATACCACATTTTCTTTCTTACCCAACGACTTTGATCAACACGTGGCCATGGCACTCAATATGAATGGCGCACACATTATAAATTGTGGATATCATGACTACACACTATTCGAAGAACAAGGCCACCAATCTTTTTTTTCTCTATCTTTTTTTCGATAAATTCTATTATGATTCAAAGATAACCTAAACGCACCATTACATTTTATACAACAATTACACATGAGAAACTCCACCCAGTGGTAATGACGTTACATTGGTGATTCTCTATCTTATGGTCTCGTAATTATCTAACGCTACAGTGCAGTTTCTGGATAGGATGGTGGATCTTTGCTATATCTCCCACTTCAGCTCTCACACCCATCATCACGAAAATTTACTCCAGACCGAGCGGTAGAAAAAGTAACATGCATAACCCACTGCCTCTGAACCTATTTTGCTACTCTCCCATGCAAACCACACATACTTGAATTACATGAAATACATCACACTGGCAACATAGAATACATCACAAAGAATAGTCACAACGTTAGAATCACTTCACTTTCAGCTTTCCCTCTACAATTAGTATTCATCCCAGTTTCACACGACACTGCCCCACTTTGTAACTGCCCGCATCTCGTGGTCGTGCGGTAGCGTTCTCGCTTCCCACGCCCGGGTTCCCGGGTTCGATTCCCGGCGGGGTCAGGGATTTTCTCTGCCTCGTGATGGCTGGGTGTTGTGTGCTGTCCTTAGGTTAGTTAGGTTTAAGTAGTTCTAAGTTCTGGGGGACTTATGACCACAGCAGTTGAGTCCCATAGTGCTCAGAGCCATTTGAACCACTTTGTAACTTTCCTTTACTACTACGAACTCTGGAGGATATATGCACTTATTCCTGTGCAATGCAAACCAATTGGCGTTGCTGAATAGAAGGCTGACTCACCTTCTTTCTCTCTCAGAGTATTAGAGTTTGAATCTAGCGTCACACGGAAACATAACACGCAAGGGTAATATTAAGATCATATTCATCTTTCCTACTACGAACTCTGGAGGATATATGCACGTCTTCCTGTGCAATGCAGGCCAAGTGGCGTTGCTGGATAGACGGCTGAATCACCTTGCTTCTCTCTCAGAGTTTGAATCTAGCGTCACACGGTAACGTAACACTCAAAGTAATATTAAGATCATACTCGTCACACACGTGAGTCCTCAACTGATACCATGGACGAGTACTTCTCTTTATCCTATGTATCATACACAGTTCGAGACTCACACAGTACTCACCACATGGAAGTGCTCGCCTCTAACTTCAAGTCCTGCTCACACCATTTCTTAAATATTTTCAACCTATAGTACACATGCCAGTAATTCAGCTGAACTTTAGCACTCGGAAGTATTTCAACTTAGTACTAGCACTCGCAAGTATTTCAACTTAGTACTAGCACTCGCAAGTATTCCAACTTATTGCTGCACGTGGTTTCATTGTGACTGTTGGTTACTTCCGAAGATTACTATGATTCCCTTAATATTACGTGCCTGTCATTTAATTCTCCCCCCAAAAGTTCCTGAAATAGAGAAACAATTATTCCAAGCTACTCTTAAGTATTTCACATGCATATCATTCTCTCCACTCTTTTGTCTTTACGGAGCACACCAAAGCAAGATACAGCGCCAGAGTGCTGAAACATGGCCGTTCTTCAGGTCATTTGCACCTCCGCTGAGGTGGGGGAGCACCATGCTACCGTATTGGTCAGCCACATTTCAGGCCCTCAGAGCTGAGGTAAATTTCATCTCCTTGGTTCCACCAAAGGTGTCCAAAGGACAATCACAAAGATGATCATATATTTGGACATACACTATCTGTGCTTATCAGACGACCATACATTCATTCATTTCACAGACCTCACCAAATTGGATGTAGGGACTTATTTTGTGGGAGTGCACATGTGGTCAATTAAATAAAAAGTTGACCTTCTTTGCTACTCTGGTATCCGGCTTCGGTGTATTTAGTGAAATTTAGTTATTATTACAGAAAATGTGTTGTTCTGACAAGAATAACGAAGAATGTTGTACCTATTTTCAATGTCGGGTGGTACTGTACCCCTTCACCACCGGCTACCCATGAAGAAAAAAATGGCACGGTAGTATCCTTGCAATGCGAGTGTAGTTCCGAACATATTTTTAAGAAAACTGTATTTGAACAAATGTAGCAAGTCATCATAATAACCAGGAGGCGACCTTAGCCCTAGTGACCTTAAATAGATGACCAAATGCTGCTACTTTATCAAATTATTGACACAGGTATTTCATTATTGTACTCTCCACAATCCGGAGTAATGTACACATACAAACTTACATCAATCCAAATGATAAATAAAACATTACATCATAAAAATGAAAATAATAGTGACATAAAAATTTGCTTAGTTGCTGGGATCTCCCTTATTTTTGGAGTAATACAAATTTCACTAATTCTATAACAAATAAAAAAATACTAATTGTACTCATGAAATTTTAGGTAGCTGACCGTCCAAATACTGAGGAAGTAATCTGACATTCATAAATTGCAGGGTAATAATGTTTACACAGCAATGTCTAAATACAAAACAAAATCAACAAAAGAAAAAATTGCGTACACTAGTTACATGTAGAATGTCAGGCTCCATAAATGTACTCTAAAATGTACGTCAAACCTACAGAGAAATTAATCTGAGAAAAAGAACAATGAAATATACCACAAGTTACATACTGGTTACGTAATATAGTCCATCTAAGACATCATGTCATACCTCATTAACTATCATCACTTAAGCAATTACCACCACTACTCGACTGTGAGTTTAACCTTAGCCTTGTGCACCAGTATAAATATCTGCTGCTGAGCTAGTCAGTCAATCAACTTTGATCAATAAACGCAGTAAATAGTTAGCAATAAGTGCTTGAATCCACCAGAAACACTCGTATTCTACTCTACTGCTCATTTCTCTGTTGTTACATATTTAGACGACAAGAACTTGCATTTCGACTAGCCTCCATTACGCTTCAATGTGAAATATTCCCATTGTGATAATGCAAATAAGTGGCTTCAGTCAACACACCAACAAGATTATTTCTGTCCATGACATCAAATTACATCAGTTTATTCCGATATTTGTTGTACAATGCAAAGTCTTGTCCCCTGTGATAACCTTACTGACCAATGCAACGTTAGTATTACGACACTGGCTAATAATTAAAGCATCCTTGTACCAAATATTCTAATAAACATGCTACATGAACTTGATAACCCAGAACAAAAAAAAAGCACGCGCTAACTATTCTAAACACATATGTTAATGAAATACAATTACACTTGCTGTCCCTTCAAGAATAAAACATATAAAAAATTTACATAATTACAAATACATTATTCCCTATCTTGCGAGTCATACAGAATCATTTCATTCTGTGATTTTCTTAAGGTCTCTAAGTTGGTGACAGTTTTCCTAGAAACGCTGTCTCAGTGTCAAAGCTCTCCCATGGTTACCCAGACGAAAGTCTTTAGGTCACTCAAATCGGCATTTTGAACACGCACTGAACAGTAATCTGTATCTCATATTAAACACAAATGGCATAGTCACTCTCAGATTTCCATCCACACGAATCTGGTCGTCCAGAAATGGCCCTACAACTACTATTACCCACTGTCTTGTCCTTTCAGTTCATGGTGTGATTAAATGTCTTAAGTTCCAACAAACAGCACTTATTCCCACACCAATTAAAGACATGTCTCCTACTACAAATGCAAATGTCAATGTCCCACTTCAGTTCCTTGCGTTCAGACAATAATTAGTCACCAAACGACAACTGCCCTCTTCAAGTACACCAAGTGTCCCACATGCATTTTACGAAGCACACTTAACAAGTCACTCCCAAAAGTTTATGGATCCCACCGTTCAGTGGTCAAGACAAAACAAAACAATCGTCCTGTTTGGTAAAGACAAAATCTTTTCCACCACTCACAACGTTGAAACACCAGACCTTCACTCTCCACCTTATTGAGACACACGAGCAGTCATCTTGTTTCACGGCTCCACATCCCAGTACTAGCTAATAGCTGGTGTTAAAAAATCCCCGCAGGACCCTGCCGCGCGTCATTCATCTACCGTCGCGCCACCGCTGCGTGAGCCGTTGAGCAGAAAAAACACCCGCTGATGCCTCTGCGGGATACTGTCTCCAGTCGTAAGGATGGTGCAACTTATGAATGGCCAGTGGTAGGTGCGTGTTGCCCCAGGCCGTTGACCTTTTGTAGCGAGCGCGTGGAGTGTACCTCGACCGACAGTGGAGTGGGGAGCGCAGCGGCTCTGTTGCTTCTCCCATGCTGACGTCAGCTTGGCCTCCCGCATTGTTATGCAGGTACGGGCGCTTTCTGCATGAGCACCTCAGCGCTACGACACCCAATCAGTCAGACCCTTTCGTGCGTCTCGTAACATTACAGGCAAAAGGATATTCTTACAGTATTTAAATACTCATTGTTTACATGTATGATCTATTAGATACATTGCTAATAAAAGAATCTTTGTTCTAAAAAACATAAATCATACACCCTAGTTTTCTACACATACAACACCAACATTTATCCCTTTTCTACATACAGCCCACACTTGTGCTATTGATTGTACCTGTTGTACCTCATACAACACATGGAAGTGTTTACAAAAACGGAATAAGAAACAATCTATACAGCTCATAATTACCCATCTCACAATATCAAATAGTAGACTACTTTAACATCATATCACAGTGAACATATTAGAAACTGTTGATTCTAAAACTACAATATACAATGCACCTTTGTGCTTGTGACAGACTGAAATTAATAGCCTTTGAAAGTGTTATAACAAAAAATTAGAAACAATCTATACATCTCACAATTACCTATTACATAATATCAAATAGTAAACTACTTTAGCATCCTAACACAATAAACACTTTAGAAACTGATGACTCTAAATCTACAATATACAAAGCACCTTTGTGCTTGTGGCAGACAGAAATTACTATCTCTTTACATATTTTACCTTTTATTATATATAACAACATTTCTAGGACATGTACGTGCCACCCACATGACGTCATATCCTAACCTACCATTGAGGTTCATACAAATCAAACAATAAAGCAGAGTAATGTTTTACTTATGGATCGGTAGCATCCCCTTTACAGGAGTGTGTGCATTGATCACGCTACTCTACGACTCTCACTCAACTGACACCACATTTTCCTTCTCATTCAATCCATTAATACACCAACAGAATAGGTCTAGAAGTCAGCTAACGTTAACACCACCACCCTCATGTCAACGTACCATACCTTTGCTCCCTTGTACTCAACCACATAACACGTGGAGTTGTTTCGGAGATAGAATACCAGTCTCCAGTTTCGTCCTTTCACTCCGGCACCTCTCTCCATGGGCCTACCTCTGCATTCACTTTACAGATTATTCATCCTGCTAAATATCAACTTTGAATTGCTACATTTCATCTAAGAACAAAAAATACACAAATTATTCATCCTGCAAAATAACTGTACACCCTCTTGGTACCGTTTTGGTAAGTTATACTGGTACCAGGCTTCAACAACAATAAAAATATATTATTTTTGCCATATTGCAAATGTTATTGTAATAATTAGATTTACACTTATATTACATCTTACTTCAGTATTCCACAACGTTCATCATCTGGATCTCATACTCCCTTTATGTCGTTTCACGTTGTGTTGTTGTCCTCATCTCTTGATTCATATTTCGGCTCTCCGTCCGTCAATCATTTCCTGGTCTTCTTTCGCCATTCACATCAATCTCGATTGCAGTATACACAGGTCTCTCTGTGATATACATCTAACCATCTCCACATTACTCAATTCTACTCACCTTTATTTACCACTTTTTCATCACGTCCAATCTCTCTTTATTAATCACACTGCTTCACGTTGCTTCTCTCCTTAAATATCACCTTTGTCCACTACTATTTATCACGTCGCTTCTCTCTCTATCTACCATCTTTATCCACTCAGTAATCATAACGTAGTTTCTGCTTCATCCTCATCCATATGACAAAAAATGCGTACATACACCACTCTGTCGACTCCTGTTCATGACTCATTCGACCAGTCTATTCCCTCATACTTCCTGACATCCCGCCTGAAAATTCTTATGTTCGATTTGAGCCTGCACAACGTTACACACCACAAATAATTACACAAATACACTGACTATCTACCATAACTTGCCTACTTTCTATCTATCCTTAACTTTTCCGTAATCTGATGTTAGAAATGTGATGAAGCCCACGCGATTATTTTCCCTTGATCGTCTCAATCAGTACAGCATTTTCATGGACAATCCGCCTTACTCTGAATGGTCCACTATATACAGTAAAGAATTTGCTAGTTAGATATCTGTGCTTCTTTGATAATCGATGAGTTTTAACTACAACCTTGTTTGCTACTGCTAATTAGATCTTACAGATCTCTCCTTTCTGCTTCTCCTGTCTATCCTTAGCTGCCTTCTGAATACGCTCTATCGCAATCTTTACAATTTCTGTGTGCCTCTGCTTTCCTGATCGCGGAAAATCTATCAGCACCCTGACTCGATCTGGTGGTGGTTCATTCTATAATAATGTAATTGGTGACAAACAAGTTGCTCCAAGTGGTAGCTCATTGAGGATGTCCTGAAAATCTTTGAGAAAAATTCCCCAACTTCTATGTTGCCTACGGCAATAGATCTTACACAACTTTCCCAGATCTTTTATCACCCTTTCACTGGGGTTACGTGTAGCATGGTATTGGGATATGAACACCGGTTTTATCCTTCTTCTCTTCAGTGTGGTTAGCCATTGTCTGGATCTATATTGTGATCCATTGTCAGCTATGAACTTTTCTACAGTTCCTACTTCTCGCAAAAGTTTTTAACGATCGCTGCTGCAACTGTAATTCCCGTCACACGTTTCAATGCGGTAAAAGTCACATACTTAGACACCAACTCCACTGCTACCAAAACTTATCTATATCCCTGCACTGACTTAGGTTTTTTTCTTTTTGGTCATTAGTCTACTGACTGGTTTGATGCGGCCCGCCACGAATTCCTTTCCTGTGCTAACTTCTTCATCTCAGAGTAGCGCTTGCAACCTACGTCCTCAATTATTTGCTTGACGTATTCCAATCTCTGTCTTCCTCTACAGTTTTTGCCCTCTACAGCTCCCTCTAGTACCATGGAAGTCATTCCCTCATGTCTTAGCAGATGTCCTATCATCCTGCCCCTTCTCATTATCAGTGTTGTCCACATATTCCTTTCTTCTCAGATTCTGCGTAGAACTTCCTCATTCCTTACCTTATCAGTCCACCTAATTTTCAACATTCGTCTATAGCACCACATCTCAAATGCTTCGATTCTCTTCTGTTCCGGTTTTCCCACAGTCCATGTTTCACTACCACACAATGCTATACTCGAGACGTACATCCTCAGAAATTTCTTCCCCAAATTAAGGCCGGTATTTGATATTAGTAGACTTCTCTTGGCCAGAAATGCCTTTTTTCCCATAGCGAGTCTGCTTTTGAAGTCCTCCTTGCTCCGTCCTTCATTGGTTATTTTACTGCCAGGGTAGAAGAATTCCTTAACTTCATTGACTTCGTGACCATCAATCCTGATGTTAAGTATCTCGCTGTCCTCATTTCTACTACTTCTCATTACCTTCGTCTTTCTCCGATTTACTCTCAAACCATACTGTGCACTCATTAGACTGTTCATTCCGTTCAGCATATCATTTAATTCTTCTTCACTTTCACTCAGGATAGCAATGTCATCAGCGAATCGTATCATTGATATTTTTTCACCTTGTATTTTAATTCCGCTCCTATACCATTATTTTATTTCCATCATTGCTTCCTCGATGTACAGATTGAAGAGTAGGGGCGAAAGGCTACAGCCTTGTCTTACACCCTTCTTAATACGAGCACTTCGTTCTTGATCATCCACTCTTATTATTCCCTCTTGGTTGTTGTACATATTGTATATGACCCGTCTCTCCTTATAGCTTACCCCTACTTTTTTCAGAATCTCAAACAGCTTGCACCATTTTATATTGTCGAACGCTTTTTCCAGGTCGACAAATCCTATGAAAATGTCTTGTTTTTTCTCTAGCCTTCCTTCCATTATTAGCCGTAACGTCAGAATTGCCTCTCTCGTCCCTTTACTTTTCCTAAAGCCAAACTGATCGTCACCTAGCGCATTCTCAATTTTCTTTTCCATTCTTCTGTATATTATTCTTGTAAGCAGCTTCGATGCATGAGCTGTTAAGCTGATTGTGCGATAATTCTTGCACTTGTCAGCTCTCCTCCAAAGCTCTTTTAAATTCCGATTCTAATACTGGATCCCCTATCTCTTCTAAATCGACTCCTGTTTCTTCTTCTATCACATCAGACAAATCTTCAGCCTCATAGAGGCTTTCAATGTATTCTTTCCACCTATCTCCTCTCTCCTCTGCATTTAATAGTGGAGTTCCCGTTGCACTCTTAATGTTACCACCGTTGCTTTTAATGTCACCAAAGGTTGTTTTGACTTTCCTGTATGCTGAGTCTGTCCTTCCGACAATCATATCTTTTTCGATGTCTCCACATTTTCTTCTGCAGCCATTTCGTCTTAGCTTCCCTGCACTTCCTATTTATTTCATTCCTCAGCGACTTGTATTTCTGTATTCCTGATTTTCCCCGAAAATGTGTGTACTTCCTCCTTTCATCAATCAACTGAAGTATTTCTTCTGTTACCCATAGTTTCTTCGCAGCTACCTTCTTTGTACCTATGTTTTCCTTCCAAACTTCTGTGATGGCCCTTTTTAGAGATGTCCATTCCTCTTCGATTGTACTGCCTACTTCGCTATTGCTTATTGCTGTATCTATAACGTTAGAGAACTACAAACGTATCCCGTCATTCCTTAGTACTTCCGTATCCCACTTCTTTGCGTATTGATTTTTTCTGACTAATGTCTTGAACTTCAGCCTACTCTTCATCACTACTATATTGTGCTCTGAGTCGATATCTGCTCCTGGGTACGCCTTACAATCCAGTATCTGATTTCGGAATCTCTGTCTGACCATGATGTAATCTAATTGAAATCTTCCCGTATCTCTCGGCCTTTTCCAAGTATACCTCCTCCTCTAGCTGAAACTTGTTACAGAACTCAATTAGTCTTTCTCCTTTTTCATTCCTTGTCCCAGGCCCATATTCTCCTGTAACATTTTCTTCTACTCCTTTCGCTACAACTGCATTCCAGTCGCCCATGACTATTAGATTTTCGTCCCCCTTTACATGCTGCATTACCCTTTCAATATCCTCATACACTTTCTCTATCTGTTCATCTTCAGCTTGCGACGTCGGCATGTATACCTGAACTACCGTTGTCGATGTTGGTCTGCTGTCGATTCTGATTAGAACAACCCGGTCACTGAACTGTTCACATTAACACACCCTCTGCCCTACCTTCCTATTCATAACGAATCCTGGACCTGTTATACCATTTTCTGCTGCTGTTGATATTACGCGATACTCATCTGACCAGAAATCCCTGCCTTCCTTCCACTTCACTTCACTGACCCCTACTATATCTAGATTGAGCCTTTGCATTTCCCTTTTCAGATTTTTTAGTTTCCCTACCACGTTCAAGCTTCTGACATTCCACGCTCCGACTCGTAGAACGTTATCCTTTCGTTGATTATTCAATCTTTTTCTCATGGTAACCTCCCCCTTGGCAGTCCCCTCCTGGAGATTCGAATGGGGGACTATTCCGGAATCTTTTGCCAATGGAAAGATCATCATGACACTTCTTCAATTACAGGCCACATGTCCTGTGGATATACGTTACGTGTCTTTAATGCAGTGGTTTCCAATGCCTTCTGCATCCTCATGTCGTTGATCATTGCTGATTCTTCCGCCTTTAGGGGCAATTTCCCACCCCTAGGACAAGAGAGTGCCCTGAACCTCTATCCGCTCCTCCGCCCTCTTTGACAAGGCCGTTGGCAGAATGAGGCCGACTTCTTATGCCGGAAATCTTCGGCCGCCAATGCTGATCATTTATCAAAATTTAGGCAGTGGCGCGGAATCGAACCCGGGACCGAAGACGTTTTGATTATGAATCAAAGACGCTACCCCTTTTTTTTCTAATAATAGACGCTACCCCTTTTTTTTAATTAGTGCTCTACCAACTTTTTTGTTTTTTTTTATTTTTATTTTATTTTTAGACGCTACCCCTTGTTATATATATATATATATATATATATATATATATATATATATATATATATATATATATATGTATGTGTGTGTGTGTGTGTGTGTACATGGACAAAAGGCGTCTTTCAGTTACGACAAACAAAATTAGAAAATTACAGCCGTAGCAACAACAGAACAAAAGTTCCTTCTAAACTATGAAAAAGAATTTGAAACTAATAGTGTGATGATAGATAATAAAGAAAGAAAAATGTAACCAAATCCCGCACGCCATTCCATGTGCATGGCCCCTCTGCGTACAGATTCCATGTTCCAAATTGGTACAACATTTCGCGGCGTGTGGAGCCCCATGTCGGCGGTCATCCTCTGCCCGGTACTCCCCAACTTTGAGGGGGGTTGTCGAAGACACTGCGCAAATAGTTCGCAAATAGTTGTCGATATCGAGGTGTACACTCAAGTGTGCTATGACTGTCCTGGAGAAATTGCCAGTAATCAAGCACCATCTTCTCATGATCTCGAAAGAGGTAGTATATGGACATGCCTTTAAACCATGTGAGAGCGTGAGTCTTCGCAGGTGGGAAATAAGTATCCTCCGGACAAAGGAGGAGCCGTGGCTCAATTGTGCGAGGCGCGACACGTAGGTAGCAGGCGAGGATCTTCTGCACTAGCAGCCATCACGCGGAGGGAGGGTGAGTGTTTCGTAGGGGACTTTGAATAGGTGTCCGGCGGTAAGGTAATATCCAAACGCTGCTTGCAATTTGTGTGCCATCGCTGTCGATATCGGTAGGACCTGGACCATGAGGATCATCTTAGTCGCCACGTGAAGGTTGTAGGAGGTCCATCCGTCGAAGTAAGTTCCGGCGAACTTCTGTGCGTATGGCCTGTAGTACTCGTACATAGTTCATGGCAGCCGTGCGGCGCACATCCTGTGTAGATGTTATGCCCAAGAACCGGATCTTGTTAACGAGTGGGAGTGGGGCTAAAGCGTCCTCCTGTAGACCTCTCCCAATCGGCATCGCTGCCGACTTGGCCACATTCGTGAGGCTGCCCGCTGCCAATCCATAGCGACTGATCCATTGTATAACCGACCGTACCTCGTCACCAGATCGGACAAGTAATAGAAGGTCATCAGCATATATCCTGCAGTGAAAGGCGTGATCCCTCAATGACATTCCCGAGACCCTGTTTTTCAACCCTCCGACAAGTGGTTCGAGTGCGATCGCGTAAAGGATCATGGAGAGTGGGCATCCTTGGCGAACTGACCGTCGGATCGGAAAGGGACCCGCAATCCGACCATTCACCAGTACACGGGATGCAGCTCCACGGGAAAGGCGCTGAAAGATGTCGAGAAAGGCAGGCGGGAAGCCCATGCGGGCCATAACGGACAGAAGGAACTTGTGGTGAACTGTGTCAAAGGCGTGGTCGAAATCAATGGAGATCAGAGCAGCTCGAAGGCGACAGCATGTGGCGATGGCTGTTAAATCCCTGCATTCGCTGGTTGCCGTTTGCATGTTGGTCACTCCGCCCAGTGTCGTTTGCTCCATTGAGAGGAGTAGAGGCAGAACCTTCTTTATGCGGCTGGCGAGTAGTCGGGCGAAGATTTTATAGTCCGAGTTGAGCATTGTAATGGGCCTGTAGTCCTCGACCGTCCGACCTCTGGAAGGCTTGTGTATCGGTATAAAGAGACCTTCAACGAATGCAGGTGGCACGTGGGAACCGGGGGTCATCAGTTCTTGGTACATGCTGATCCATCGGGGCATCATTAGATCGCGGAAAGTCCGATAAAACTCGAGCGGCAGTCCGTCTGGCCCGGGAGATTTGTTGAGTGCTCCCTTGTTAAGCGCGTCCTCGATGTCGTCCCGTGTAATTCCACCTAACAGCGTCGCCGCTGCTGCATTGTCGAGGGTGTGCGACACGTGCTGCAGTATGTCGTGATCGTCCGCTTCCTCTTCCTCTGTATTCACCTTGTCGTCAAACCGGCGATAGTGATCTGCAAAGGCTTCTGTCAACGCGGCCTGAGTCAGTACGACCCTACCACCTGGCAATACGAGGTCCGTGATCAGCTGCTGTCGGCGTCGGCGGCTGTCGAGCACGATGTGATGCATAGACGGGTTTTCTCCTTCCGCTCGGTCTTGACATCGCGATCGCACGACGACCCCCTCCAAACGTTTCCTCGTAAGGGACAATATTTGACCTTTAATTCGGCGGCATTCCATTTGTCGGTTTGGAGATGGTGGTTGGCTGTCGAGTTCGCGAAGCATCGTAAATAAAAGTCCAATGTGTGACGATGCCAAGCTGCGATATCTTTACCGAATTGAGTTAGCACACGCCGAAACGCTGGTTTTGCACAGGCCACCCACCACGCTAGAGTCGATGGCTATCGGGGAAGACGACGTTCGCAATCCAGCCATGTGTTGGCGATCATCCGACGGCATTCCGGGGCTTGAAGATGTGCCACATTCAGCTTCCAGAGTCCTCGGCTGCGCCATATCCGCTGCTGTTGTAGAGTGAGTGTGCATATGAAAGCGCTATGATCGGAGAAGGCAAGCGGCCAACGTTCGGCGTCCAATACTCCCGGCGCTAGAGCTCGTGAGACATAAATGCGGTCTAGGCGACTGGCTGAGTGACTAGTAAGGTATGTCGGCCCGGGACGGTCACCGTGCACTGTTTCCCACGAGTCGGTGAGAAGCAGATCACGAACCAGGAGCCGAAGTTCTTGACAAGTCGAGAAGTGTGGGACTTGGTCTTTGGGGTGGAGCACACAGTTAAAGTCGCCGCCGAAGATATATTGATCGTAGCGGCTGATAAAGAGGGGGGCGATATCCTCCGAGTAGAACAGCGATCGTTCGCGGCGTTGGTCAGTTCCTGATGGAGCGTAAATGTTAATGATGCGCGTGCCCAGTGCTGTGATCGCCAGCCCCCTTCCCGACGGAAGGTAAGTCACTTCTTCGATGGCAATTCCGTCGCGCACTAGTATTGCCGTACCGCTGCCATTCCGGTCCGCCGGTGACATATGTGTCACATAACCGTAGAAAACGGGGAGGGCCGCTATATACACTTCTTGCAACAGGGCAATGTCAACATCGAAGAACGAAGCATCTCACGCAGCAACTGGATCTTCACTGCCGTTCGTATCGTGTTGAGGTTAAGCGTGGCGATACGATAAGCTCGTCGCCGAACCGCAGGTGTTAAGTTATCCATTAGGACTGGAATTGCCTATGGCGCTTCTGACTCTAATGACACCTCCGCATCCCCACAAACCTCACCTGCCGTCCTTTCTAGAGAGCCGGCGCCAATGGCGTGGGCCCTGTTGGCGTAACTTCCATGGTTCCTTCGTCGTCGTGGTCATCCGCCCACGTCTGGGAACTCAAACCAAGATCGGCTTCCCTAGCATCCTCAGGACTCGGCATGGGTGCTTGCACTCCAGAAGGTGGTGGGCAGCGTCTGTCCTGCATATCGGCATCCGATGTTGCCACTGTAGGTATATGCGGTTTGTCCTCAGTTCCGTTCGGTGGTGCCACACTGCAGCAAATGGCGGCTGCCTCTGTGATAGCGTCATCATTGAAGGTGGAGTCTTCGTCCTCTGGAGGCTGCGTCGCATCCCGTTCGGAAGTTGCTCTACGCCTCCGCTTCCGTTGCTTCGGGGAGCGTTGCTTCCTGGTGTGTCCTTCTGTGTCAGACTACGGCAAAGATTCCCGACGTTCCGGCACAAAGGCAGCTGTAGGCACAATAAGCGAGTCTACGGCCATGCTATCGTCATGTATGTTGTTATCCGTCGACGGGGGCGGCGGCATCGGAATTGAATCCGTAGCTTGTGGAACGGGTGTGTCGTCATCGCCCTGTATTGGAGGATGGAGCCGCGACCCAACAGTGGAAGTCGGCTGTCGTGGTGAAGTGGTAGCTGTCGTGAGGGCTGCTGCATAAGTCACGGGAAGCAGCGTTGGCTGCGATGGCGGGTCTGCGTCAGCCGGCGGCAGTTGCGTGATTCGACGTTGGAGACATTCTGATCTAAGGTGTCCCTCCTTCCCACAACCAGAGCAGGTGTTTGGTTGCCCATCGTAGATGTCGATGGCATGGCAGCCACTGATAGTCAGATATGAAGGTACATGTCTTTTAAGTTCTATTCGGACCTGGCGGACTCCATTCAGCACAGGATATGTCTGGAATTGCGTCCAGTTTTCCGCAATATGATCATGGACCGTGCCGCAGGGGCGCAGCGCTGTCACGACGTCCTCCGCCGGTAATTCGAAAGGAAGTTCGAAAATTCTGATCATGCGAAGTCCCATGCCAGAATAATCGACGTGTACTGTCCCCACATTGCCATCAGCATGGCAGAAACGGAGGCCCTGTTTCGTGTCCCGAAGGATTCGTTCACATGTTGCGTCGTTGATGATCTTGACATAGACGATACTACTCACAATGGACAAGTGAATGCCGAGAATGTCGGTCGCCGGGATTTTAACTTCTTCTCGTAGAAATCGTTCGACTTCGAGTGCTTTGGGCCGTGCAAATTCGTTCCGAAACGTAAATTTGAGCGTCGATTTTCTGTATTGGTGCGCCATGGTGATCTACATGCTGAGTACGGCACGCGCGAAACGGCCGAATACGATGTAAACAACACAAGCGCTCGCTCCGCGGCAGGAACACAAACAGCGCGTCCTCACCGCAGCACAGCCAAAGGCCAACTAGACCACGGGTACCATCCCTGACTTAGATAGTGGGCCAAACAAATCTGTTGCTCCGAATTCCCTCAATACACCTGGCACTATCGGAAAAAGCGGTGCTTTGAATGAGATAGTTAACGATTTTGCCATCTGGCACAATTTGCAACTACCAAGCACGTTCTTGATCCTCCTGTCCATACTAGTGAAATAAACTGATTCCCTTAGTTTCTTACAGCATTTACTTGCCCTGTAATGCCCGTAACTTAGGTGCGTATGCCAGATCAGTTTGTTGACTATTTCATTTGGTATACACAATACCCAGTCCTGTGTGTTCGGAATTCTCCGGTAGAAAAGCACCCTGTTCTGAATTGTATAGAAGCGCGCTAGATTGGTATCTAAGTTCGCTCTAACTCTGTCCTTCACCATTCTCCATGACGCGTCTTTATCCTGCTCTTTTGCGATATTTGTGAATACTGCCCCTATGTATTTCTCGAACGGCACACCTTGCATATATATCTGTTCTCGTTTACCTCCTCATCAAAGCATTGACCATGACCTACTGCATTCCTCGACAACGCATCTGCCACTATATTCTGTGGCCCAGGAACATACATGACCGTAAACTGAAACTCCTGCAAATAGAGTGCCCATCTAGCGAGTCATCTATGGTTAAGTTTGGCTGACATCAGAAACTGTTGTGACTTGTGGTCAGTATAGATTTTAGTATGCCTCCTGTTATGTACATGGTTCCACTTAGTCAGCACGTACACAACTTTCCCAGTAGAGCGTGTCCCGCTAAGCACAACAGTGCAGGCGCAGCGCTCGTCCATCTCCGCACTACGAGATGGCGCTGCCTAAGAGACGGACCAAATTCTGCTTCCACCGATCCGCGTATTACTATGTAACGCAGCCAATGAGATTGCTGCTAACGTAGAACCTTTTCTCCTTGCGGATCACACTCGCGCAGTGATAAAGCTTGAGGTATTATAACGAGTGTACAGACCTCCGATCAATCAGTCTGCATTAGTCTGCATTAGTCTGCACCAGTCTGCATGACTCTGCATTAGTCTGCATTAGCCTATAGTCAAGTTTCAGTCTGCGCCTAATAAGATTATCATTTTCCTGTATATAGCCATGAAGAGAAATGTATGGACACTTTGTCAAGTATCAGAGATATGTGTGAATAAGATCAACGTACCAAGACCAAAGGAACTTCAGATTGTCAAATGTAAACAGCATCCAGAATCAAGTTAAGTAATTTCTATGCTGTTTATTATTTTAATAAATGTGTGTGAAAATTAAACAAGTTCTGTTAAAGTTGGTCACCGTCAATCTGCTACTCTAAGCGTGCAAGTGGCCTTTCTATCGTCTGACCCAACGGCAGAAGATAAACACGCCACGATAAGACCACGAGACATATTGCTGACACTCGCCTACTTCGTTAGAGCGACAAGTCAAATAATCTGATGGAGTGTGTACCGAAGGTCTTACAGTACGCACCCCACACCTCCCATACAACTAGTATCTAAACTTACTAAAAACCCATACTACCGCCAAAGCTTCAAGCTCAGTTACCGTGTAATTTCTCTCAGCTTTGCTAGGCACTCGGCTCGCAAATGCAATAGGTTGTTGTATTACTTCTCCTCCTTGCTCTTGCTCTTGGAACAATGTTACCCCAAGCCCACTACGGGAACTGTCCGTGGCCATACAAAACTCTTTTCCTAGGTTTGGATGCCCGAGAAGAGGTGCCGATAGCAGTGCCTTCTTTAACGCCTCATATTTTTCCTGCGCGACAGGGTCCCAATTCCATACCGTTTTCTTTCCAGTCAGCTGACATAGTCTGGGTGTCGCTGCACCCCCAATCTTAATAAACCTCCCGTAAAAATTGATTAATCCTAAATAACCCCGTAGCTGACGTTTTGTTCTTGGCAGCGGAAAATCTCTGATTGTTTCGAGTCTGTCCGGATTTGGTCTTATTCCCTCTGGCGTCACAATGTGACCTAGAAACTAGATTTATTTTCGTCCAAATTCTGAGTTTCCCAAATTCAGGGTTTCCCTATGTCTCTCCAATGCACCGAGCAATATGCTTAACGTTCTATTGTGGTATTCCCAGTTTCTTTCTGCTATCAGGAAATCATCCACGTACTATGTTACCTAATCTTTTATTTCATTAGGAATGACAGTATTTAGCGCTCTGATAAAGGCCGCGGATGATACATTTAACCCAAATGGTAGTTTCCAGAATTGATACGATTTCCCGCAGCAGAAGAAAGCTGTGTATTTTCTACACCCCTTGTCTAACTCCACCTGCCAGAAATTCATTCTCAAATCAACTGCACTGAGAACTCTGATCCCGTGAAACTTTTGTAGCAATTCGTCTAGTGACAGTGGCCGATCTCTCTCTGGCTCTATTATCTTATTAATCCTTCTTGCGTCCAAAACTAGTCTAATTGACCCATCCTTTTTTTCAACACAGATTAAGGGGTTGTTGTACGGACTGGATGCTGTTTCGATAATCCCTTGTTGTAGCATGCTTTCAATCTCAGCTTCTACGCTTTCTTTTTACACAACAGGTATCGGGTACACTTGGGCCGTTAACTGTTTATGAGGCTTGACCTTGAATCTATACACAAAATTTCTTATTGTACCCGCATCATATTTAAATACCTTCCTGTTCCCGTATAAAATTTTCTGCAATTCACCGTAGACCATGGTCCCTCGTAAATGCCAGATTTTCTCCCTGATCTCCTCCTCCAAACATTTATGAATTTCCTTCTTCTCTTGTTCGAAACCCTTATTCTGTTACTGTCTACCGGACTTTACCGCGAGACATAATTCTAAGTGTGCGTTATCATTAGCACACAAGTAACCGTCGAATCTTAATGTAATTTCCACCGAATCTCGTTTCAACACCATCGAACTACTTCTCATGTTAACGACTGATTTATATTGGTTCAAAAAATTTACGCCTAATATCTCTTCAACAGTTAGCGACGACACAATCATGAACACTGTACTAAACCTCTTCGCCTGGCACACGGAGTCTACCTGCGCTTGTAACTTCACCTCAGTTCCCTTTCCTGTTAACTGCCCCTCTCACTGTTGTCCTTTGCAATGGTAACGTTGGCCATGGTTTTGTAAGACTACAACACTTAAACACATCTTCCCTCAAAACACTCATTACACTGCCTTTGTCGATGACACACGGTACGATTACATTATTTATTTCTACGCTAATTATTGGGTGGACTTTACTCCCTACATCTCCTACCTCCTCTAACAGATTCTCCCTTAGTTTTCTGTAATCGATATACCTAATATTTACATCATTAATAGTCCTGGCTTGTACCCCTCTATCATGTAGTCACCTTCTTGTCTCTCCGTCATTGTTACAGTGATTGTCCTGTCGTGAACCCAATGACTGCCTATCTTCTCTTCGCCCATCATTTTAATTTTCCCTTCTTCTTGCATCTCTCTCCCATCTTCTACTTTACCGATTTGACGGTCGATATCCCCATGAATTCTGTCCCATATTTCCTCGCCATCTTCCATTTCCGTCTTTCCTCTGATTCCATGCTCTCCTGTCATTCTGATAGTTTCTGCCGTTCCTATCCTTGACTCTGTCTGACCTATGTGTCGTGTCTCCGTTCACAATGTTGCTCTCATTACCGAGTTCCTGTAACAAGTCCTGAAATGACGCAGAATCGTCTAAGCCTCTGCCTGCTATCGCTATATCTCTGCGCAATTTCACTGGAAACTTCGTTATACAGATCCTAATGAGCTCCCCTGGTTCGTATGGCACATCCAAATACCTATTTTGTCTCAGCATTTCCTGATAGCACGCCACTGGATCTCTCATACCACCTTCGTTACAATTTGGCATCATCAATATGCTTTGCTTAACCTGGTCCTGCTTACTTTTCGACCAGAATTCATTTAAGAACTTGTCACAAAATTTCTTGTAGCTACTACTGTCTTTAATAACTTCCTTTATTTTCGCTCTAGCATCGTCCCTCAAATGGTTACACACAAACTTCATTTTGAGGAGCGGTCCCCACAATGAAGGTAATGAATCTTGAAATTGAGACAGCCACAGGCATGGATGTTGGTACTTATCAGGATCCGGAAAACAAGTGAACTTTTGTACCGACACGAAGTGCCTCCAAGATTCTTCTTCCCCATTTACGTTTTCCGACCTTGCACTATACCCAGTTGGGTTTGACACTTGTTTTATCCGACACAACCGTTCTTCTAACTCTCTGAGTTCGTCTTCCTCTTTCTGCCTATTTTCGTTTTTTGAATTTATCTCACTCTCCCTCTGCACTCTACCAGGTGGCGTGTCACCTTCGCTACTGCAGCTAATTGCAACTGTGCTAGTTCTTCCCTATGTTTCCTATTTGTTTCTAATTGCACCTCTTTAAACTGTAATAGTGATTGTATCTCCTCCTGGTTGGCATAAAACTCTCGTTGCGTACTGTCAGAGCCTGTCTCGCTTCTTATACTGATCTTTTCTACATCTGCACTAATCTTATTCATTCTGACCACTACCTCCGCAACTTCATCCCTGTGTCTATTTAGCGCCACTTCCTGCCGGGTGACTTGAGCTTGCACGCTGTCCAATGCCCCTTGTTTATCTGCAAGTAAGTCCTCCACTACCTCTTTGATTCTCTCATCCGGCAACACGTCCCTACGTTCTGTAATATCACTCTCTATTGCAATTATTCACACCTCCAAATTATTGGCTTTTTCTTTCACGGCGTCACATACTTGCTTCAACACACACAGATTCTTCTCCCCCCTTATTAACTGCAGACAGACGCTCATCGATAACTGAGTGAAGGTTCCTCATTGCCTTTTTATTTCCCTTATCCATTGCCTTCAATCTTTCCTTACTATCTTTATCCATCGCTTCCAATCTTTCCTTATTATCTTTATCCATCGCTTCCAAACTTTCCATCTTCTTATCTCTATGCTTATTATCTCTATCCATCCTCTCTAAAACTGCAATAGCACATTGTCATTTGCTGCTTCCGGTGCGCTCACCTCGTTCGCCTGAGAAACCGTAGCTTCACTAAAGCACGTCTCACACGGAGCAAGGTTCGCCGCAAGTCTGCGAGATGGCGTGCATGCCTGCCGGCTTGCAGGGAAAGGAACCGGCTATCTTCCATGCCGAAGCTCTCCCACGGTGCAAGATCGGCAGCTAGTTGTGCTGTGATCGGCTGCATGTTGTATCGAACGAAGATGGCTGCTTCAGGTACAGATGTTCAGAGCAAACTGGCATTATTAGCACTTATGGTGCTAAACGATGCAGAAATGCATTCTAATGAGAGAAGAAGAAAGAAAGAATGGACGAAAAACCGGATTAAGAGGACAAACGCTGGAAAAGGTGTTCTTTCCATGCTTCAAAAAGAGTTGAGGTTAGTTCGCATAACACTCACTTTTGTTTGAAAAGTATCACCATTTCATTACTGTTTGACTTTATAAAAATACCAATAATGACTGTTATATACGACTTTATTTTATAGGATAGAAGATCGTACATCCTTTGCAAATTTTATACGAATGGATGTATTGGTATTTGAAGAACTGCTTCGTATGGTTTCGCCTTTGATTCAGAAGAAAGACACGGTGATGCGTCAGGCAATTAAGGCCCGGGAAAGGTAAGTGCGTTGTTATATGTTCGAAACAGAAAGTTAATTTTTATTTATAATCCATTGTAATTTTACGATCAATCTGAGACGTGTTTAATATGCGTCTCTAGGCTTGCTGTCACACTGCGTTTCCTAGCGACCGGAAACACTTACAAAGATTTGGCCTATCTTACACGAACAGCGAACAACACGCTCTCCCTAATGATACCAGAGACTTTGACGGCCATAGCAAGCGTTTCAGGAGATAATGCGATACAGGTAAGCTCAAGATAAATAAATGATGATAGAAGATGGGTTCCACAGCTTCTGGCAATTCCCGCATTGCATTGGAGCACTTGATGGGAAACATGTCAAGTTTAGGCCTCTGCGCTCTGATGGTTCATCATTTAGAAACTACAAAGGTCACGACAGCTTAGTTCTTTTAGCTCTAGTAGATGCTAATTATAAATTTTTGTTTGTGGACATTGGCAGAAGTGGAAGAATGAATGATGGTGCAATATTCAGAGAGAGTGCCTTGTTCATGAAACTCATGAATGGTTCATTAAATTTGCCACCAAAGTCTCCACTTCCAGGTAGTGACATCTGTGTTCCCTACATGTTTGTGGCAGATGATGCTTTTGCGTTAAAGGAAAATTTAATGAAACCATATCCTGAACGTGACATGACACCTAAAAAAAGACTTTTTAACTACAGAATTTGTAGAGCACGTAGAGTTGTGGAAAATGCCTTTGGCATAATATCAGACAAATTCAGAATTTTGCTGCAGACTATTCCACTATCTGTTTCCAAAGTAGAGCTCATTACAAAAGTGTGTTGCTTGATATATAATTTTGTACTGACCAGAAACTCTCAAGAATATATCCCTCCAAATGTAGATGAATTACCGTGTCTTCCTGGCATTGCTGCTCGGGGTGCAAATCATAGTGCAGCCAATGCAAGAGAAGTGAGACATCTGACATGGTATTTCTATAGTGTTTGCAGAGTTCCATGGCAGGAAAGGTGTGTTCAGGAAGGTAACAGGTATGGGTTTACTATGTTTCTGAAACACTACCTTATTCATTGTTTCATTTTTAGTCCTTTGGCATATTGACAGTGATTTTGTGTGTGTGTGTGTGTGTGTGTGTGTGTGTGTGTGTGTGAGAGAGAGAGAGAGAGAGAGAGAGAGAGAGAGAGAGAGAGGGGGAGAGAAATATAAATTTATGTGTATCTCAAGCAATGATTGGAACCTGTGCAAGACCTTGCAAAAATCTGATCTTATTTTGTATAACAGCTCCACAATTAATTACCTGGAACATGTAGAGAGCCACTATTATGAAATAATATTTTTCTTTGATGGTTATGAAGAAGGTATGAAAAGACCTACTAAACATTTATGTATCCCAAATTAAAAGTTTTGGAAGATAATTTTGTGCTGACTGTATTTGTGATAGTAAGGTACTGCACAATATTTGTTACTGATTGATAGCACTTGGATGTCTATGCCTATTTTTATTTTACTTATTTATTCATTCATCGAAGGATCATCTAACAATTATCCGGTATTTGTAACCATAATACAATGGAAAGACATAATTTGTAAATATACACATATGTGTACATATAAGTATGCTTTTGGGATAGGACAACTGGTTGGTTGTGGCCTTGACAGAACCTTGATGAGGGGTAACATAAATCAGAATGGCCAAATAGGGCGTGCTCCAACCTCTAAAATATGAGGTTACTATTTTAACAGTTGGATTGGCTCATCTGTTTAGCCCCTACTGTAGAATGTTCTTTGATTTAAGTACTGTCTGCTCCAGATAACTTATAATACAAATGTGGTTTTACTGTTCACTTTTGGACACGGAACAGCATTTAGTGATAACTCTGGATCACAAATTTGCTGCTTTACACTGTGCTCTAACTTTACTCTGCTTGGAAAACTGGCTCCACACTGGTAGACATACTTCTGTTACCACCTCTGTCCTGAGTCTTCATCCCCCGTCATTCACTTCAGATATTGGCACAGGATTACAGTATTTTACGGTGTCGAGATGATGTAGTTATCCCATATTACTATTAACCACTTCCATTGACACTGTATCAGTGATTCCCAACCTTTGTGAAACAATGTTTCTGCATGGAGTCAGATATTAGCTACTACCATTGCACACCAATTTTTGTTGCTACTACTTTTTGGTAACCTTTTTTTTATAGAATAATGTTGGTAGTCTCAGAACAACATGTTAAAATTGGTTCATTGTACTCCTGTTTGTAAGCCGCTTGATTTTTAGACTCCTTGCGTTTGAAATACCAGTAACTAGAAGACATCACTTTGCTACTGTTCTGTGTGAGAACTGAATAATAATAATAATAATAATAATAATAAAAACAATAATAATAATAATTTGTGTGGCACAATGGCAAAGTGCCTTTCTTTTGATGTGATGCCACTTCGGCAACTTGCATATTCATAATCTAATCCTGTTATCAAGATGGGACATGTCATTTTTGGCAGCTCCTCACATCACTGAGAAGGGAATGTTACACTGAAGGCAAACTGAATATTTTTATGGACTGAACAGGCTTAAATTTTGCTGCCTGTTTTCAGGCACACTGTCACTAGCCTCCTTTAGCAGTGTAAGAACTATTATCTACTTTCTATTAATTTTGATGTATGTTTGAAACTGCAAAGAGAATAATGAAGCAATATATGGTTAAGAGAACTATGTACAACTCTGAGAATATATTTAGGCATTTATGAGGTCTGAATTTTGTCAAAGATGGCTGCTACAAAGTATGTGCATTTTTTTTATCAGTTGCATAAAACTTTCTTAATCAGTATGCATGTATTCAAGAATATTGCCTATATTTCTATTCAGGCAATAGGTACCTGTTTTTGTGTGTAAGAGATTTTCTGCTGTTCGTTTCTGATTTTCTGTTTCAGATGCAGCTGCAGATACACCAACTACATGATAGGATTCACGTTCAAGCATGCTTGTAAGGTGTTATGAAGAAAATACTGTTGGAGTTCATGTGTACAGAACAGAGCAGCCATGTAAAAACAGACATTTTTTACGGTGTGTGTATGTGGATTGAGCTAACTGTAGCCATTACATATGTCATGGGATTATTTGTTTATTAAGTAAATATCAAGCCATCCTGACTTGGGTTTTCGTGGTTTCCCCTTGTCGCTAAGGTGAATACCGGGATGACGTCTCGAAAACGCCACGGCCGACTTCATTCACGAGTGTGTCACATTCTGTATTTCTCTGGTACAGTTGTTAAATTTTAATAGGCAAATACAGTGCATAATCAGAACTGGTTGAAAATGTTACTGCTTATTTTACACCTGTTTCCTATCATGTTAAATTCCTATTGTAATTACTTGCCATGCAGACGACTTGTATCTCTGTGTATTATTTAAATATCCCAGGATATTTTAACTGCATTCCATTTCTTAAATACAATCATATCATTAGATATCACAAGATTCCAGCTGCTCTTATTTGTCACATAAGTACATGCCGCTTTTCGAATTCATACTATGATTGGCTACATATTTCAACTACTGCATTTATGGGTGATACTCTTGAAGTAATTTACCTACTCAAAGATTTAGAAATCCTTACTATTGATAGGATTCAAAATAGCATATTTTAATTTGTTCTCGTGAAACAGCCTGATATAAATGTATAGTTGGGTGCAAAGCTTTCATGCAGGCTATGCTACTACATAGGCAAGTCTCCAAAATGTTGTTACCAAATATCTCAAAGTACTTGGGTAATTTGCTTCAAATTTTTACACTGTCTAATGAACATTTGGATAGATAGGGGTGGGGGTGTTACCAAAAGTCTATAGCAAGATCATTACCAATATGTTTTGTATCTTTATCTGTATTCTGAAAGTCACAGACCAAAAAGAATCCACATGATCCAACTACCAGAGCAGTTCAGAGTCTAATGCGCTGATGCAACTATAACTGTTCAAATTAAATGTTTAAGTGAATGCTCGCCATAATTTGATGATAGTGTTCATCAAACGCCATGCTAATAATGGTAGAATGTCTGTCCTGCGGCGGCACGTGAAAATACGACATACGCAAAGTAAAGACAGATCATTAACGTCATCCCAAAATTAACACTTCACTCGAAAACGATTTCATTGTTACGCGTATCCCGAATAACTTATCACTGCATCTGAGGCTGTTTATATCAACGATAGTGACCCAACGCGACTCCCGGCACAGGTGGTGCGCTAATCAGTGTCTGGAGAGAACTGGGGCCTTTTTATTCTCGCGCAGCATTCTTACATATAAAGCAGCGGTGCGGACAGCTAAGGGAATGCCTGATCAAATCTGCTCTCCTGACTAGCCGCTGGGCTAGTAATGCACCGCTTAAAGTTATCGAATAAATCATTGCTACCTTTGCTGATGGCCGATGAAGCTCTCAATTTAAATGTGCAATCAGCACACAGGTAAGTAATCATAATAAAATTCTGAAGTGGCTAAGTCAAATATTTTGGGCGAGATAATTAATTTAATTACACTACATGCAGTAGACCAGCTCTGAACCTGACCTTTGAAGATACGCTATCGTTATACTTTTATAGTTATTCAGTTGAAACTTCTGACATCATTGTGATTAGAGCGGATCTCCCTTCTACTTAAATTTAAACACCCTAGCTTTATTTATTCGCCTACTTAATCTATCTTGCTTCCTTAATTTTTAAGATAAAAACCAGAAAATCATGAATTTCAACTAAAATATTAATTTGTTAGATCCGGAATACTGTTTCTTCTAAATTATTATGCAAAAGGAATCTAAATATAAATTTTTAAGTTTCTAGCTCTTTTCTGTTGCGCCAATGATTTTTACAGAAAAACATCCAAATTTCGAAAATGGTTAAAGTTATTGAACTGATATCCAACACATATTGATTTTGTATTACTCCTGACATGCTAGAAACGTTTTAGGATATTTACTTCATTTTAAAGTATTACGCAATATTTATGACATCAGAGCTAGTTACAGCGTACTGGCTGGCACGCAATGGAAAGACTGATGTGAATTTTATAAGGCGTGAGTAGGCTGCTTCCCTACAATAGCTATCATATTTACAGGAAATAGGCCAGTTGCACTTGTGGGTTATGATTAGAAAACTTTGTAATCCTATTCCTATGCAGATTAAAATTGTGAAATGTCATTGAAATTATTGTCCTCAAAAATTCAGTAGCAGAAGTCTTTAGAATACCCTGTATACCAGTTAACTCAATGGATGCACTTACTCATATTGAGACATTCCAATCAAGTCTCAAGACCATACAGTGGTAAGATAAGGATGGGGAGAGAGGGGTGCTAAAGATGTGTATCCAATTCCACACATATTTTACAATTGTCCAGCATTTCTGGGTTTGCTGGTATATAATTACGTTACAGGGATTTTACTTTAGTCATTCCTTTCAGACAATGAGAAATTTCTATTTCACTAGATGCCCTCTTTCCTGCATATGTGTACTGTTTTACTTTCTCTTTTAACTATTTTACAATTCTCTTTACTGCACATGGTTTCTTTGGCATTCTCTTATGTTGACTGCAATGTGGCCACTAGCAGCAATAGCCAAGGCTCTGCCTTGGCTAGTGGAACCCCATGGCAGCGAATGTAACAATATTAGCGGTTTAATTTCGAAATTGGTACTGACAATTGTTCTAGCTATTCCTTATATACCACTTTCTTATAGTGAAGATGCCGATACTTCATGAACAAAGGTTTCTTTGATTTCTTAGCATTGCATTTAATTTACCTTCCTGGAAAATTGCTTTCAAAACTGAAAAAAAAGGTTTGATTTGAAATATGTTGGTAGTACAGCTAGCATTAGGATTATTAGAAACTTCACAAGTCAACACTACAGCTTTCTTTATCTACTCTTCCCTTTTTGCATATGTCATTAGACTCTTACCATTAATTTCCATTAAATGTTTGAGAGTGCATTTACTGTTGGTAAAGTTGCTGTTCAGCTCCATGAGGATAGGCACATAAATCACAAAAAGATCTTGCTAAACAACTGATTTCTGATTCAATTAGCAGAAATATTACCTTTAAATCTGAAGCTTCATTTTCATGTTAAGTGCAGTAAGTGGACAAAGAACCTTACAACACTTCTCACATTTGTTTCTAGTTATCCTTGAAACAGACTTCTCAAAGCAGTTCAACAATGCATTGTAAACATATGTATAAATTAAATCTCAGAAGAACGATACAAATATCAACATCAGTCCACCTCAATAGAATTTATGTCATTAGTAGAAGATTATTTATTTTTAACTAGTCATTCCATTGCTGAAAAAAGGCTGAAATTTGTTTTTCAGAGCCAATTAAATTTTCTCTCTTAAGCCTTTCATAAAATTTCAGGTTTGAGGGAAATAGAAGTCTCACAGTAGGGAAAAAACGTTTATTTTATCAATATTTCATATGGTAGTGGAATGATATGCTATAAGTAAATGATATAAATGAGGTAATGGAATGACAATTTTATAATTCAATGACTGGCATATTTATTTACTGTAAGTTGCACAACAAATAAAGATATTGTTGGCCAAGATGTTATTGAAAATTAAAGGGTACTTGGAAGAAGGGAATAAAGTAAATAATTTTAAATACCATTTATTTTCCGTACAACATGAAAATCACAAACTTACACAATTTCACTTTCACTTGAATTCTGCATTTGTATCTGTAGATCTTTCAGTTTTGCTTCTGTTGTTACATTAATGAGGTGTCTTATTAATTGCATTCTGATTTCACTGCTCTTTATTTCCTTTGAAATGTTACCAATGAATGCCATGCAGCTATCCATAGTTAACTCTGCCGAGGGTTGTTGGCGGTCTTGGGTGGCACATATTTTATTAGCTATTACCTCAACAGCACTCATGTACGCATCACCAGGCCTCTTACTTCTTCCATCCCTGCTTTGAGTGGCATGGGTAGGTGGTTGTGGTGGTGGTGATGCTGCTGCTGCTGTCGTTGTTGTTGTTGTTTGTGGTAGTGCTTCTGGACATTGTTCCACAATGCAGACACTATTCAGCACATCAAGACTATAACAGTCTTCCATGTTTTGATGTGGAGATGGCTGTATATCCACACTTTGAGAAGAGGAGAGACTGAATGTCTGTAAATTGCAAAAACGTTCTGAAACTTATTGCAGTACTATAACTGAATGAAATGCATAACATCACAATGAACAGTTGAGCACACTGAAGTTTTGTAAATAATGTAAGAAACAGTTACTACATAAGGGGTAACTTCTATTTAAATCACATTTTGTTATTTTAAAAGTGGAGGGGGGGGGGGGGTGTTCTTTGCCCCAATTTCAGGGAAACTGAGGCAACTTTTTCCCTGTGACAAATTTGATCAAAATAGCTACACAATATTTTCATTGCTGTCTTTTACACCTGAAGCAACTTGGGATGAATCTTAACACATTGAAAAGAATACTGCTTAAGAGATTAGTGTTGTTACAGTGGGTATGAATGCAAACAAAAGCCAAGATCACACCAATATGCAAATTACAATGCACACAAAATCTGAAAGAATTCCAGTAATCTATAACAAATAGAACATTTGCTAAAATTGTCACAAAATGCTTCTGAATCAGTGAAAGATACTAGTAAACTACCTGATAGAAGGAAGAAACCAGGCAACGCTTGATTACTCTAGTGATGAAGACCTATCATAAGAACAAATTGCAGATGACAAAGTTCAGATAAAGACTTGGAATCATACAGAAGAAATAAAACCATATCAAAACCACAGAGAAAACTGACACCTATCCACAAGCAAATTAGGCCTAATCAAAACTAGAACTACTTTGATCGAGTTTTTAAAAGGTTAAAAAATTTAAAAAATATTTCCTTCATGGTTTACTATGGTTCTTAAATAGATGCGAACAGAATAACCTCATTTTCAAAAGTAATTTTACTAAACTGCTACCCACTACATGATTTTGTATTAATAACTACGACGGTGGAACAGAGTATTCTAGTTGTACATGCAATGTGTCCAACACCCATGAAATTCAGTTTTTGTCTTAAGTAAATAGGTAACTTACCTCTTCACTTTCATTGTCCTCAGTCATGGAATGTTGAGTCAGGCCTATTACTGTGCTTTTTCTTGGCAAGCAATGATCCGCCAAAAACATTAAGTTCTCATAATACCATAAAGATGGTTTGTATATCTGAAAAGTTGTAAGTTCATATTAACATAGTAAAATGTACGTGGAAAAGCTACATCGTAATCCATTACCATTCAAGATTATGTGCTTTCAAAAATCGGGTGAATATTCATTGTGATATTTCTAGGAAATAGTCTTAAATGTGTCCGATTTTTGCAAGTAGTAGGTTTCTACATTCAACACAAAATTCAAAGTTTTGTACTTACGTCGTTCATCCCAGCGCCACTGCTTTTCGATGATTTTACTCTGGCGTGCTCCACTTTAAATCGAGTACGTCAATTGTACATTTTGCTGTAGCATTCCTTGCTCGTCGTATATGGTCGAACAAGACACACGGCACTTGCAACTCTTTCGAGTGCTTCTGCACTCAAGTGTTTATGATAATAATTTGCGCTTTTCACGACGTACAGACACTGTTCTTCCCTATAAGTACATATCAATGCTTCAATCGCTTCCTTGGACCATTGCGGTGCCATTATTTAATAATTATAATAACACACTACTGCACCTCACAACAGCAGAAAAGCAACTATGAACAAAGGCTTCCAGCCCAAGCTTTCCACGTCTGACGTCACAAACGAAACGTCTCAAGATTGGCCAACGCAGGTAGCACGCAGGGAACCTTGCAAGAAAAATAGCACCGGACCCATCCTGGAAATCTTACAAGGTTTCCAGCAAGGTACCCCACTAGCAGACGACGGAGCCCGCAAGGCAGCCGCCATGCGAGCTAGCAAGGAAACTTACAGCGAGTCTTGCTCCGTGTGAGACGCGCTGAAGGGTAGCTACACATTCACTGCATACCTGACCTAGTCCCGGCTCGCCCGCATCATCGGGAAAAACCTCCGACTCTGGGCAAACCCCGCCGCCTAACGGATCACCTAGCTGCGGTCCGCTGACCAATTCAGCACCTTGAGGATTTTGGCGGTTCTCGCTCATTAACCCAGGGTCGACACCTACCTCTTGCTCCACTATGCCGCCTGCTACGTTCACCCAAGAATCACTCTTCTCCATGGTGACTACACATTTCGACTGCGACCTAGTTACTACGGACAAGTTATACAACGATAAAGGAAAAAGATCCCCATTAATCCAGAAAGAAAATTCAAACAAAAAATTTTAATTTTTAGCACTATCACAAAATACGTAAAAATTCTGACAAATCCCATTTAAAAAAATCTTAACAGCATATCCTAACAGTACAGTCCTGGCAGGGTCGAAATTATGAGAGGCACCCACATGCCTTGCTCATACTGTGGCATCAAGCAGTCAGGCCTGCAAGATGTGTGGTCTGCCAAGCGAATGGATTTCTTGTCATTTCTCGAGTAACATCAATGACTGATTATGAGCTCTAGTACCCACAATAAAGCTACAAGTTATTCTCCTGTTTGAATATTACACAACGTAAACGGATAACGCAAATCTGACTATTAGGAGTTTACACAACTCTGATTGTTCATTACGCTCTGGAAATACCACATTTTCTTTCTTACCCAACGGCTTTGATCAACACGTGGCCATCGCACTCAATATGAATAGCGCACACATTATACATTGTGGATATCATGACTACACACTATTCGAAGAACAAGGCCACCAATCTTTTTCTTTTAACTATCTTTTTTATTCCGATAAATTCTATTATGATTCAAAGATAACCTAAACACACCATTACATTTTATACAACAATTACACATGAGAAACTCAGCCCAGTGGGCATGGCGTTACATTGGTGATTCTCTATCTTATGGTTTCGTAATTATCTAACGCTACAGTGCAGTTTCTGGATAGGCTGGTGGATCTTTTGCTATATCTCCCACTTCAGCTCTCACACCCATCATCACGAAAATTTACTCCAGACTGAGCAGTACAAAAAGTAACATGCATAACCCACTGCCTCTGAACCTATTTTGCTACTCTCCCATGCAAACCACACATACTTAAATTACATGAAATACAACACACTGGCATCATAGAATACATCACAAAGAAAAGTCACAACGTTAGAATCACTTCACTTTCAGCTTTCCCTCTTCAATTAGTGTTCATCCCAGTTTCACACGACGCTGCCCCACTTCTTAACTTTTCTTTCCTACTACGAACTCTGGAGGATATATGCACGTCTTCCTGTGCAATGCAGGCCAAGTGGCGTTGCTGGATAGACGGCTGAATCACCTTGCTTCTCTCTCAGAGTTTGAACCTAGCGTCACACGGTAATGTAACACGCAAAGTAATATTAAGATCATATTCATCACACACGCTAGTCCTCAACTGATACAATGGACAAGTACTTCTCTTTATCGTTTATATCATACACAGTTTGAGACTCACACAGTACTCACACCACGTGGAAGTGCTCGTCTCTAATTTCAAGTCCTGCGCACGCCATTTCTTAAATATTTCCAACCTATAGCATACACGCCAGTAAATCAGCTGCACTTTAGCACTCGGAAGTATTTCAACTTAGTACTAGCACTCGCAAGTATTTCAACTTAGTACTAGCACTCGCAAGTATTTCAACTTATTGCTACACGTGGCTTCATTGTGACCATTGGTCACTTCTGAAGATTACTACAATTCCCTTAATATTACATGCCTGTCATTTAATTCTCTCCCCAAAAGTTCCTGAAATAGAGAAATAATTATTCCAAACTACTCTTAAGTATTTCACATGCATATCATTCTCTCCACTCTTTTGTCTTTACGGAGCACACGTAAGACAGGTCTTACCAACACAAGATCCAGCGCCAGAGTGCTGAAACATGGCCGTTCTTCAGGTCATCTCGCACCTCCGCCGAGGTGGGGGTGCACCATGCTACCGTATTGGTCAGCCACATTTCAGGTGCTCAAAGCTCAGGTAAATTTCATCTCTTTGGTTCCACCAAAGGTGACCAAAGGATCATCTCAAAGATGAGCATATATTGCACATTCACTATCTGCGGTTAGCAGAAGACCAAACATTCATTCATTTCACAGATCTCACCATATTGGATGTAGGGCTATATTTTGTGGGAGTGCACATATGATCAATTAAATAAAAAATATGTCCTTCTTTCCTACGCTGGTATCCGTCTTCAGTGTATTAAGTTAAATTTAGTTATTATTACAGAAAATATGTTGTTCTGACAAGAATAACATAGAATGCTGTACCTATTTTCAATGTCAGACGGTACTGTACCCTTTCAAAGTAACTTCACTGAACTCGTATTTGTGCAGTGTGGTTCTGTAAGAGCATGCAGAAACGTAACAGGACGTAGAGAAAGCTCCACTGAACAATTTGAGGTAGAGAACATGGGATCAGAGATATGGATTTAAGCATGTCTACCTCTTTCTCTACCACTACTGTTTTCCAGCTCATTTTTAACTAACGTTTATGGTACTGTGCTCTTTATTTACATGTACATTCTTTATTTCCAGCAATGAAAAGCGGACGACGAGCCTGATTACTAGGAATTATTTCTCGGTCGACGGATTGGGAGGGGAGGTCCTATTACATTCTGACAAGAATCCCTTGATTAATTCCTATTGCTATATCTAAAGGCACTTCTGTGTGAGATCCCAGTGGATACAGAACTGAAATAGTTGACAGAATTGTAGCGGCCTGTGATGTGATTCGAAACACACCAGGGATATTTTTCAGAAGCATCAGAAACTTGTTCGCCGATGTCATGCTTACATTGAGGTGTCTTGCCGTCAGTTTCAGCACATTTTGTAAATGGCAGTGGTGATATTTACAGTTAACTGTAACTAAGTCAAATAAAAAAGTACACAGTACAGTGATTTTATTCCCAATATCTCCTTAAGCTGGTTTTTCCGACCGTAGGTTCCCCATCTCAAATTTTTCAGTGGAGTATCCTCTATATCATATTAAATTTTTGCACTCTCTTATGGAGGCACCTCTGGAGTCGATTTATTTTCAGTTAATTAAGTCAGTACTTATTTGCAGGTGTTGCTTGATATGTTAGCTGTTTATAGGCACGTTCCTATAAACAATGGCTGAAAAATACCTACTTTGAAAGTGTTTTATAATCAGTGACCTATGTAGTGTTGATGGGAAGTGGGTTTGGTTGGTAAATGTGGCATCATGCTACGGTCTGTTGTTGACAGCATACTGTAAAGCCATGTAACCGTGGTGTAGCCACTAGGTGGCGAATTGTTAAGTGAAATTTTACAGAAAAAAACCTCCCTATAAACAATGTCTGAGAAGTGGTTAATTTGTAAGTGTGATATTGTACGATCTACGCAGCATTCGTGGAAACGGGATTTGGTTTGTAAGTGTGGCATCTTGTTGCTGTCTGTTGTGAAGGCGTGTAGCAGTGTTTTAGTCAGTTGATAATGATCTAATGACTGGGCAGAAAGTTACAGCACTTCTCTCACCATTTATTATATTATTGGTAGACTGCGTAAATCCCTTTCATTTAGGAATCACTGGCACTCGTAGAACGGACTGCACGGAAAGGAACCACTTTCCACACACATATATAGTATATCTTGCAAGGTGGGTATCCCATTCGATCTGACATATGTCAGGTGGAATAGGACTGTATATGTTTAAATTTAGAACATTAATTTACTGAAATGCATAGCTTCACTTGAGTTGAAATGTCTGATGCTCCGTAACACCCAGCTGACATTCTTCTGTCGTCGAGGAAACCAACTTAAGCCCTTTGGAATCTTAATATGTTGGGGGAGCTGAGGCCTCGGATGATGCATTTGACACTCTTAAGCTTCGTTAATATTTCAGTCATTGATAGTGGAGACAATAAAATCGACATTGTCGAATACATATTGACAACACGATTCTATTAGGGACAGGCTCTTCAGTGTCGTAGTCGGTTGACAGCTCCAGCTTGAAAAGTCCGTGCAAAAATAAAAACTACTTACGTGTTTGGGGTAAACCTTTTTTATTTTCTGACATAGCCTCCTTTTAGCCTTATACACTTCGTCCAACACTGTTCTAATTTGTTGATCCCTTCCGAATAATAGGAATTATCCAAGTCTGAAAAATAGCTATTCGTTGCGGCAATCACCTCCTCGTTCGAATAAAATCTTTGTCCCGCCAGCCATTTATTCAAGTTCGGGAACAAATAGGAGTCCGAGGGAGCCAAGCCTGGAGAATAGCTGGGATGTGAAACCAGTTGGAATCCTATTTCCACTAATTTTGCAACCACAACTGCTGAACTGTTGAGGAGTGTGCTGGTGCATTGTCGTGATGGAAAAGGGCATTTTTGGGGTCCAATCTCAGGCGTTTTACTTGCAGCTCGGTTTCAAGCGGTACAATAACGATGAATGATATGCACCTTTAATAGTCTTACCGTTATCCAGACAGTCCATGAGGATTATCCCTTGCGAATCTCAAAAGACAGTCGCCATAACCTTTCTGGCAGAAGGAATGATCTTCGGGTTTTTAGCGCAGATTCTCCCTTGATAACCCATTGTTTAGATTGTTCTTTGGTCTCAGGAGTATAGCAATGTATCCATGTTTCATCCACGCTTAAAGTTCTGCGAATTCTTCCTGAACCGCGGCAAACAATCCTTGCAATACTTCACACGATTCCGTTTTTGGTCAAGTGTGAGCAGTCGCGGAACCTATCTTGCGGATAGCTTTCTCATGTCCAAATTTTTATGCAAAATCGTATGTCACCGTTCATTCGAGATGCCCAAAGCACTAGCAATCTCACGCACACTAAGCCTTCTGTCATCCATCACCATATCATGGATTTTATCTATGATTTATAGAGTCATAACCTCCACAGGCCGTCCAGAACATTCAGCATCACTTGTGCCCATATGGTCACTCCGAAAATTTTGAAACTCCTTATAAACTGTTCTAATGGAAGGTGCAGAGTCACCGTAATGTTTATCAAGTTTCTCTTTAGTCTCCTGAGGCGTTTTGCCTTTGATAAAGTAGTGTTTAATCACCAAACTAAATTCTTTTTCGTCCATTTTTTGACGGTCACTCGACTTCCTTGATTCATACGAATGCCAAACACAAAGATATAGACCAATACTGCTCAAACTTGGTGCGCGCTTTTTCCAAGGATGCTACTAACTAAACATGACCTCGATAAGGGCCGGTGGTTCCATCTCTCGGACTTCGCACGGACTTTTCAAACGCCCCTCTTAATTTAATAAATTGAAAAAACTCGCACATATATACACGAGCTCAGTTATTTTGTCTGCTCACGTAAGAGAACGAACAGGAAAGTGCTGTGGAGTTGTAAAAGGGGAAACCGTCGTTCTGGAAGAGCGCTGTAGCTGTGGTGCAGGATCACAAGGGATAACAGTGTACATAGATTTCGTAGATTCTGTCTATATGCATTTCTTGTGTTGTGGTATTAGTAATTTATATCCGTACTACATGCAGTGGTAACGCAGGTTATGGAAAATAAGCAGCCCGGGTATGCCGACGCACTGCGTCGTCAGTGATTCATAAGACGAGCTACGGAAGGCTCAGTGTAAGTCCGTGAAACACACTGTAGTTGCTGTTTGTGACGTAGTACGGTGCAGACGAGGTCCACGAGACAGGCAGGCCGTGGGGCGGACGCCGAAGCACTTAACACTGCATGTATTGCGAGTGCCAGCAGCAGTCTCCGGCGAGGAGAGGGTAACTCTTTCAGACGAATTTAATAATGCTTGACTACGCGTTTAAATGCAAGCAAGCTATCGATAGCGGACAACAAAGCTAAGACCTTTAATGGGCACCTTTTCATTGACGTTCTGATTTCCTGTGGGCCCTGCTTGGAGCCGAGTTTCTACGAGGTATGCGGACAAGCCTACTAGTGTGACGTCACGATATTGTTGTGGGCCCTATCTTCCCCGTGGGCCCCAGGTACAGAGAAGGGGGAACTGCCGCGCTCGCTCCCCCTCTTGCAGACTATGAAGCAGGGGAGTGCATAACCGTAAACTGGCGACCTACCGTCTCTCAGGTTTCTCGCCTCCACCTCGCCTCTCCACCCGGTTACACTCTTACAATTTATTTCTTAAGGCGGTTCTACTGCATTTAAATGTGACACAAACATTTAACATTTATCTTAAGCTTTAGTAATTTGAAGATGTGAATTAATTGTATGCCATTAAAACACTAATTATTAACAATCTGCAATTTTTCATTCCCTGCAACACAGAAACTCTTAGTCCTAGAGAAAACGAGAATAGGACCCTTTATTTAGGAAACGTAATTTACTTTAATTTCGTGTTGGGAAATCTTTGCCTTAGAAGTCGCAGTTTTCAAGATAGTCAAGAAAAACCTAAGAAGTTATCTGTAAATGAACTATCAACCAAACGCTAACATCCATCAGTCAGGATTTTTAGTACGTTGTTCATGACACTGCCCCAACCTCTGTAGAAGAATTTGCAACGACACAACTTCGTTGAGTAGAAGAAATAAGTGCTTTCAAGATGTGATTGTTTCCGCTTAAGGGAAACACCAGGGAACAGAGTACAACTCATTTTATTTCAAATATACGGGACGTAGGGCAATGATTACTGTGCGTGTATAATTTTCGTGATTACACAGCCAGTAACAGAGCCGTTAGTCACTGCCGGGCTTTACAGTAAAAAAAAATAGTAACGGAAGACAGTATATACTTCAATACTGGCTGCAAGCTTATTCGCCTAGCGGTGTTGTTTGGTCGCTGGGGAGCATTCAGCATATTCATGCATTTGCTGGACCATGCTGTCGATATAGTAGACACATAGCCTGTTCATAGATTTGGAGACACGTAACGTGTATCCACAGGACATGTGGCCTGTAATTGAAGAAGTGTCGTGATGATCACTCCATTGGCAAAAGATTCCGGAATAGTCCCCCATTCCGATCTCTGGGAGGGGACTGCCAATGAGGAGGTTATCATGAGAAAAAGATTGAATTGTTGTGACTTGGCAAGACAGCCAAGCCACTAGGAGGAAGCCGAAAGGCACGCGTTAAGCTCATGCAGGCTGGCGTGAGGTCTGGAACAGGTCAAGGTCTTATAGTAGCAAAAATAGTACGTAGCTTCTGGAATACTTAATTAATCCATAATTGGTGGACATCGGTCTGACGGTACATGCATCACAAGATAAATAGCAATTGATAATGGCGCCTTGCTAGGTCGTAGCAAATGACGTAGCTGAAAGCTATGCTAACTATAGTGTCGGCAAATGAGAGCGTATTTTGTCAGTGAACCATCGCTAGCAAAGTCGGCTGTACAACTGGGGCGAGTGCCAGGAAGTCTCTCTAGACCTGCCGTGTGGCGGCGCTCGGTCTGCAATCACTGATAGTGGCGACACGCGGGTCCGACGTATACTACCGGACCGCGGCCGATTTAAAGGCTACCACCTAGCAAGTGTGGTGTCTGGCGGTGACACCACATTCCTCCCCCGCAAATCGGCGTACGGTTGTGTTATAAGGCTTCCGCCCGCCGTGGGGAGGACCCCATGTTGACGTATGCGACGAGGTGGGGAGCCTAACAACAGGCAAGGCTGTGCCACCCGCACCCTGCCATTCGGTCCGAGGAGAGCTAGGAAACGCCTGAAAACCTAGTCCAGGATGCACGCCAACATGCGGTGTATGCGCCCGTAAAGAGAGAGGAGGGGCCGAAGGGTCGACCTCCATCGGGTCGGGGCACCCGACGGGCGAAGACGTCCTAGGCCCCCAAAACCAGATACATAGCGCGGTCGAGGCAGCGAAGAATGCGCCCTGCGAGCCAACGCCGTGAACCTCGATAGTTGGGATAGTAGACAACGTCGCCTGGGGCAAAAGCAGGTTTCTGCCGCTGCACAGGAACCTGGTGCGGCGGATGTAGCAAAGACATCAAGGTTCGATGAGGACGACCGTGGAGCAACTCAGCCAGCGAGCGACCATCTCGGGGCTGAGAGCGATACGTGGACAAAAAGAGCAATAAGACGTCCTCCCGAGAAAGAGACTCTTTCAACTTCACATCTGGGACTTGAAAGTCCTGACCAATCGTTCAGCGGCACCGGTTGACTGCGGCGAAAACGGCGCGGACGTCAGATGTTGAATACCATTGGCCTTGCAGAATGACTAAAATTCTGCGGACATGAATTGTGGGCCATTGTCGGAAACAATAGTCTGTGGAAGACCTTCAATGCAAAAGATAGCGGATAACGCTTGGATGGTGGCAGAAGACGTCGTGGAAGACATCCGGACAACAAAAGGAAAATTACTGAATGAATCTACCACAACCAACCATCGAGCATTCCAGAATGGACCAGCAAAATCGATGTGTAAGCGTTGCCAAGGGGTAGTGGCTTTCGGCCATGCAAAGAATTTCCGCGATGGTGCGGATTGTTGTTCGGCACACGCCATGCAAGAAGAGCACATATTCGTAATCGCAGCATCGATTCCGAACCAAGTACAGTGCTGACGAGCAAGTTGTTTCGTTTTCACTATACCCCAATGTCCTTGGTGGAGAAGCCGTAAGACAGAGGACTGTAACGAACGTGGGACCACGACCCTGATCATTATCAGAACGCAACAGCAAAACACCACGTCGCACAAAAAGTCTCTCCTTGTGAGCAAAATATCGGCTAACCAACGGATCCTCGATCCGTGACTTTCACAAGGGCCATTGCGTAGCAACAAAACGCAAAACGGTAGCAAGGACAGGGTCAGCAGCTGTGGCTGTAGCTACACGACGAAAATCAATCGGAAACGATTCGACCACGTCATCGGTTTCCGCATCAATGAACATGCAAGCAAGTTCGGAAGAATCGAATGCTCCATCCTCAGCAACAGGCAAACGGGACAACGCATCGGCGTTTCCGTGCTTAACAGTGGACCGATACAAGATATCGTAGCGGTACTGCGAGAGGAAAATAGACCAGCGAATGAATTTCTGCGCTGTACGTGGAGGTACAGGCTTGTTCGGATGAAAAATGGATGTCAAAGGTTTGTGGTCTGTGATGATGGTAAAGCGACGACCATACAAGAAATCATGAAACTTAGTAACACCAAATACGAGAGCCAAAGCTTCTTTCTCGATCTGTGAATAATTTCTTTGCGCAGACGAGAGCAATTTGGACGCAAAGGCAATAGGGCGATCGTGCGAAACATCTTTGTGCGCAAGCACAGCACCGATCCCGAAATCCGATGCATCTACCATCAACAAAAGGGGTTTCTGGGGATCGAATGGCGTAAGGCAAGTATTGGAAAGCAACGCCGATTTTAACTGGCGAAAGGCGCGTTCGCATTCCGTCGTCCAGACGAACGGAACACCTTTCCGGCGTAAGCGATGAAGCGGAGCTGAAATGGAAGAGGCGTGGCGCACATAGCGATGATAATTGATTTTTCCCAGCACACTCTGTAGCTGCTTCAAATTCTGCGGCGAAAGCAAGTCTTGTATGGCACGGAGGTGCTCTGGACTGGGATGTATGCCTTGGGCATTGCGTACATGGCCCAGATAGGGTAAGTCACGAGCAAAAAACATACATTTGTTCTTCCGCAAGCGAAGACCATTTTGTCGCAAGACCTGAAATATGTTCTGAGATTGGCTAAATGTTCTTCTTCTGTCTTTCCAGAGTTCACAATATCGTCCAGATAGTTTGCTGCAGTAGGGACCAACGCACCAACAGTTCGTAAATATTGCTGAAACAATGCAGGGGCGGATGCACACCCGAATGGCAGTCGTTTGAATCGGTACAAACCAAGATGCGTGTTAACCACCAAAACGCGCTGGGATTCTTCGTCCACCGGTATTTGCAAGTACGCATCTGCTAGGACCAACTTCGAAAAATATTTACCCGGACACAGTTTGTCAAAAAGATCTTCTGGGCGGGGTTAAGGAAAAGTCGCAATCACTAGTTGTGGATTCACTGTTGCCTTGAAGTCCACACAAAGTCTCAATTTTCCGGAAGGTTTTTTCAAAATTACTAAGGGTGATGCCCAGAGAGAAGCCTGCACACGTTCAATTACAGCTTGTGATTCCAAATCGTGTAATGTTCTTGCAACATCATCACGCAATGCGTGGGGAACATTGCGCGCTCTGAAAAATTTCGGTTGCGCGTTTACTTTCAGTTCCAAATGTGCTTTATAGTCCTTAGCACAACCAAGGCCCGGTGCAAAAATGTCTGTAAACTCTTCACATAGACGAGAAACACTGTCTGAAGGCACAGTCTGGTTCACTGATAGGACCTGATTGACTATAGACAAGTTAAACAACTGAAATAAATCTAAACCAAACAAGTTCACTGCAGAAGAAGAACGCAGGACGTACAATGACATAAGTTTTGTTTTTCCCTTGTATGTTGCAAGAAGGCTGCACTGTCCTAACACAGGCATTGCTTGTCCTGAATAACTACTGAGCTTAACATTTGCGGCACGCAACGGAGGTGTGCCCAGCTGTTTGTACGTGTCTTGATTGATCAAGGAAACTGCAGCTCCGGTATCGAACTGGAATGGTATCACGTTACCATTAATATCCAAGTCTACAAAAAGTTTATTGTCCTGCTGACGACAAGAGCGACTGTCTCGTGCAACGTGAACTGATGTTGGTACAGAATCACTTGCGACTTGATGGGATTTCCAGCGATGTCGACGCACACTATTCGTGGGACGAACACAGTCACTGTTAGAGAGAGTGGCACTGGGTCGAGTGGAATCAAGTGCATGAATTTCCATGGGCGAAGGTTCACGAGCCTGAGTATTGTGGGTTCGATTCCGATTGCGGCGTGAAGCAAAGGGCCTGGAATGGTTGTGATTGTCCGTTCTGAGTTTTTTCTGGCAAACACTTTGAACATGTCCTTTTTCATTACAGAAAAAGCAAATAGCCTGGCGTGCTGGGCAATTCTCATGCGAATGTCTAGTAGCACACCGCGGGTATGATTTTGGCACTGCATTTGCTTGCTTGCGCGGCATACGTGGCTGAGAGCTTGGCGGCAGCTGTGCCGATGGGCGCGAGGGCTGTTTACTGTTCCGTACAGCTCGCCCGGCGGGCCGGTTAATGTGACACACGGCTGGTGAAGTTTCAAACGATTCCTGAGCAAAGTCAAGTGTGTCCTGCCAATCCAATATGTCCATCAGTTGTTGAAGGGAGGGACTGACTAGTTTTAAAATCTGTTCCCTTATATGAACATCAGAAACGTTCTGTGCAATGGCATCACGTACCGTAGTATCTGAATAAGGAAGTCCACATTCACACTCAAAAGCACAATCCCTAGTAAGGCCTTGCAAAGTTGCAACCCACTCCCTATTAGTCTGACCAGCCGTACGTTTTGTACGAAAGACGGTATACCTTTTCGCAACTACACTGACTGATTCTTTGAAATATGAATCCAATGCAGACAAAATTTCCTCGTAGGACAGAGTTGCTACGTCGCGTCAGGGAAATAATTTCACTATCACACGGTACGTCTGGACGCCTACAGATGCTAACAAAAAAGGCTGCTGCTCATTACCTTGAATTCCGTACGCGGCGAGATGGAATCCAAAATGGCGGGACCACTCCGTCCAGCTTTCCAGTGCCGCATCAAAAGGATGAAAAGTTGGTGCAACAGCGTGTTGTGGCTGCGGTAGCGGTGGAGCGGCGGCTGCCGCATCGTTTTGCAGTGCACGTTGACCCTGGACGAGCTGTCCAAGGGCATCCAATAAGACCTGCGTCTGCTGATTCTGCAAGCGGTAAAATTCGGACAGTACATCTGGAGATTGTGGCAAAGCCAATACACAAGTAAATCAAGGTAGTATATGTACGAACGCGAATTGGCTCGTCGCCAACTTTTGTGGACTGGCAAGACAGCCAATCCACAAGGACGGGAGGACGAAAGGCACGCGTTAAGCTCACGCAGGCTGGCGTGAGGTCTGGAACAGGTCAAGGTCTTATAGTAGCAAAAATAGTATGTAGCTTCTGGAATACTTAACTTTAATCCAGAATTGGTGAACATCGGTCTGACGGTACATGCATCACAAGATAAATAGCAATTGATAATGGTGCCTTGCTAGGTCGTAGCAAATGACGTAGCTGAAAGCTATGCTAACTATAGTCTCGGCAAATGAGAGCGTATTTTGTCAGTGAACTATCGCTAGCAGTTGGCTGTACAACTGGGGCTAAGAAGTCTCTCTAGACCTGCCGTGTGGCAGCGCTCGGTCTGCAATCACTGATAGTGGCGACACGCGGGTCCGACGTATACTACCGGACCGCGGCCGAATAAAGGCTACCACCTAGCAAGTGTGGTGTCTAGCGGTGACACCACATGAATATTCTACGAAAGGATAACGTTCTACGAGTCGGGGCGTGGAATGTCAGTAACTTGAACGTGGTAGGGGAACTAGAAAATCTGAAAAGGGAAATGCAAAGGCTCAATCTAGGGGTCAGGGAAGTGAAGTGGAAGGAAGACAAGGATTTCTGGTCAGACGAGTATCGGGTAGTATCAACAGCAGCAGAAAATGGTATAACAGGTGTAGGATTCGTTATGAATAGGAAGGTAGGGCAGAGGGTGTGTTACTGTGAACAGTTCAGTGACTGGGTTGTTCTAATCAGAATCGACAGCAGACCAACACCGACAACGATAGTTCAGGTATACATGCCGACGTCGCAAGCTGAAGATGAACAGATAGAGAAAGTGTATGAGGATATTGAAAGGGCAATCCAGTATGTAAAGCGGGACGAAAATCTAATAGTCATGGGTGACTGGAATGCAGTTGTAGGGGAAGGAGTAGAATAAAAGGTAACAGGAGAATGTGGGCTTGGAACAAGGAATGAAAGAGGAGAAAGCCTAATTGAGTTCTGTAACAAGTTTCAGCTAGTAATAGCGAATACCCTGTTCAAGAATCACAAGAGGAGGAGGTATACTTGGAAAAGGCCGGGAGATACGGGAAGATTTCAATTATATTACATCATGGTCAGACAGAGATTCCGAAATCAGATACTGGATTGTAAGGCGTACCCAGGAGCAGATATAGACTCAGATCACAATATAGTAGTGATGAAAAGTAGGCTGCAGTTCAAGACATTAGTCAGGAAGAATCAATATGCAATGAAGTGGGATACGGAAGTACTAAGGAATGACGAGATACGTTTGAAGTTCTCTAACGCTATACATACAGCAATAAGGAATAGCGCAGTAGGGACTGCAGTTGAAGAGGAATGGACATCTCTAAAAAGGGCCATCACAGAAGTTGGGAAGGAAAACATAGGTACAAAGAAGGTAGCCGCGAAGAAACCATGGGTAACAGAAGAAATACTTCAGTTGATTGATGAAAGGAGGAAGTACACACATTTTCCGGGAAAATCTGGACTACAGAAATGCAAGTCGCTGAGGAATGAAATATATAGGAAGTGCAGGGAAGCTAAGACGAAATGGCTGCAGGGAAAATGTGAAGACATCGAAAAAGATATGATTGTCGGAAGGACAGACTTAGCATACTGGATAGTCAAAACAACCTCTGGTGACATTAAAAGCAACGGTGGTAACATTAAGAGTGCAACGGGAATTCCACTGTTAAATGCAGAGGAGAGAGCAGATATGTGGAAAGAATACATTGAAAGCCTCTATGAGGGTGAAGATTTGTCTGATGTGATAGAAGAAGAAACAGGAGTCGATTTAGAAGAGATAGGGGATCCAGTATTAGAATCGGAATTTAAAAGAGCTCTGGAGGACTTACGGTCAAAGAAGGCAGAAGGGATAGATAACATTCCATTAGAATTTCTAAAATCTTTGGGGGAAGTGGCAACAAAACGACTATTCACGTTGGTGTGTAGAATATATGAGTCTGGTGATATACCATCTGACTTTCGGAAAAGCATCATCCACACAATTCCGAAGAGGGCAAGAGCTGACAAGTGCGAGAATTATCGCACAATCAGCTTAACAGCTCATGCATCGAAGCTGCTTACAAGAATAATATACAGAAGAATGGAAAAGAAAATTGAGAATGTGCTAGGTGACGATCAGTTTGGCTTTAGGAAAAGTAAAGGGACGAGAGAGGCAATTCTGACTTTACGGCTAATATTGAAAGCAAGGCTAAAGAAAAATCAAGACACTTTCATAGGATTTGTCGATCTGTAAAAAGCGTTCGACAATATAAAATGGTGCAAGCTGTTCGAGATTCTGAAAAAAGTAGGGGTAAGCTATAGGGAGAGACGGGTCATATACAATTTGTACAACAACCAAGAGGGAATAATAAGAGTGGACGATCAAGAACGAAGTGCTCGAATTAAGAAGGGTGGAAGACAAGGCTTTAGCCTTTCGCCCCTACTCTTCAATCTGTACATCGAGGAAGCAATGATGGAATCAAAAGAAAGGTTCAGGAGTGGAATTAAAATACAAGGTGAAAGGATATCAGTGATACGATTCACTGGTGACATAGCTATCCTGAGCGAAAGTGAAGAAGAATTAAATGATCTGCTGAACGGAATGAACAGTGTAATGAGTACACAGTATGGTTTGAGAGTAAATCGGAGAAAGACGAAGGTAATGAGAAGTAGTAGAAATGAGAACAGCGAGAAACTTAAGATTAGGTTTGATGGTCACGAAGTCAATGAAGTTAAGAAATTCTGCTACCTAAGCAGTAAAATAACCAATGACGGACGGAGCAAGGAGGACATCAAAAGTAGACCCGTTATGGCAAAAAAGGCATTTCTGGCCAAGAGAAGTCTACTTATAACAAATACCGGCCTTAATTTGAGGAAGAAATTTCTGAGGATGTACGTCTGGAGTACAGCATTGTATGGTAGTGAAAGATGGACTGTCGGAAAGCCGGAACAGAAGAGAATCGAAGCATTTGAGATGTGGTGCTATAGACGAATGTTGAAAAGTAGGTGGACTGATAAGGTAAGGAGTGAGGAGGTTCTGCGCAGAATCGGAGAGGAAAGGAATATGTGGAAAACACTGATAAGGAGAAGGGACAGGATAATAGGACTTCTGCTAAGACATGAGGGAATGACTTCCATGACACTAGAGGGAGCTGTAGAGGGCAAAAACTGTAGAGGAAGACAGAGATTGGAATACGTCAAGCAAATAATTGAGGGCGTAGGTTGCAAGTGTTACTCTGAGATGAAGAGGTTAGGACAGGAAAGGAATTCGTGGCGGGCTGCATCAAACCAGTCAGTAGACTGATGACAAAAAAAAAAAAAAAAAAAAAAAAAGATTTGGAGAAAGACAAAGGCCACACTCGTCTACAAGATGGGTAGTAGAAGTGATCCACAAAACTACCGTCCAATGTTCTTGACATCGATTTGTTGCAAAATCTTTGCGCATGTTCTGAGCTCAAACATAAGCAGGTATCTTGAACAGAATGACCTTCTCAATGCCAACCAGCATGTATTTCGAAAACATCGATCACATGAAATTCAATTCTCACTTTTTTCACACGGCGTACTGAAAGCTTTGGATCAAGGCAACCAGGTAGATGCAGTACGTCTTGGTTTCTGAAAAGCATTTGTCTCAGCTTATTGTCAAAAGTACGGCAATAAGAGGTATCAAGTAAAATTTGTAAGTGGATTGAGGAGTTTTTGGTAGAGAGGACATAGCATGTTATCTGCGATAGAGAGTCATCGTCAGATGTAGAAGCAACTTTGGGTGTGCCCCAGGGAAGTGTGTTGTTACCCTTGCTGTTCATATTGTATGTTAATGACCTTGCAGACAATATTGATACTAACTTCAGGCTTTTTCCAGATAATGCAGTAATCTATAATGAAGTACCATCGGAAAGAATCTACATAAATATTCAGTGAGCCCTCGATGAGATTTCAACGGGGTGCAGAGATAGGCAACCTGCTCTAAATGTTCAGAAATGTTAAACTTTACACTTCACAAAACGAAAAAAAACTTAGTATCCTATAACATCAATGTGTCACTGTTGGAATCGACCAACTCATAAAAATGCCTAGGTGAACACTTTGTAGGGATATGAAATGATCACATAGGTTCAGTCGTGGGTAAAGCCTCTGGTGGTATACTTCGATTTATTGGTAGAATACTGATGAAGTGCAATCAGTATACAAAGGATATTTCTTACAAATCACTAGTGCGGCCCTTACTAGAATATTGCTCAAGTGTGTGGGAACGGTACCAAATAGGACTAATAGGGGGCATTGAACGTATACAGAGAAGGGCAGCACAAATGGTAACAGGTTTGTTTAATCCTTGGGAGAGAGTCACAGGGATACTGAAGGAACTGAACTAGAAGACATTTAAAGATAGACGTAAACTATCCCGAGAAAGTGCATTAACAAAGTTTCATAAACCGGCTTTAAACGATTGCTCTAGGAATATTCTACAACCCATTACGTATCGCCAACATCGGGATGGTGAGGATAATATTAGAATAATTACTGCATGCACAGAGACATTCAGACAATTATTCTTCCCGCACTCCATACATGAAGTGAACAATGGGACGTACCCTCTGCTATGCACCTCACGATGGTTTCCATAGTGTAGATGAATATCCATATAAGGCTTCCATCGCTGCAGTAACGGCGCCTGTGCAGCATACAGCAGTAATATCGGAGGAATCGTTCGATTTCTACATAACTCCCCTTACAAGGTGTTTAAAAGAATGTGTCTGATATTGCCACAGGAGGTAGTATTGGGCAAAAAAAGAAACAAAGTTGCTAAAATTATGTCTGCGGAAAGCAGTACTTGTTGAGATATGGACCGTTTTACGTGGGGAGAGTAACACGTAGTATTCTGTGGTGTAGGCTGTCTTACTGTTGCAGAAGAAATGGGGTAGTAAATTACCACAACTCGCTCGCGTGGCAATGCAAATCTTCGAACAGTGGAGGCGAGGCATCAAGATCGCAACAGCACCAGTGCATGGGCAAGAATTGCCGGTGACAGACTCAAAGCGCACACATATTACTAAACAGATGAACAAGCGCTATGTATCACCAATTTCTGCGCTAGTGGAGAACGCTATCTTCGCAAAAGAGACAAACACTTTGGTTTATGCAAGACGAAGCGCCACACTACTTCCTATGGATTGTGCGACGGTGCCTCAACGGGTCGTTTGTTAGCAATGGATTGGTCGAGGAACTGGACTTGAAACCAATGGCTTTCTCGCTACGGTGACATTTAACGGCATTCATGTACGCCCGACCCATTGACAGTACGCAGACATGTGATCAGTGCGTGAGACTCACTTAGACGGATGCCAGGTATATCTGAACGAGTGTACGAAGTACGGCTGAAGGATGTCTAGGATGCTTGGGAACCACATTAATCACTGCCTGTAGCGTCTACTTCTGCGTAAGATACAGGAATAGAACGGACAGATTGGCCCATATCCCGAGAAGACATTTCATAACAGGAAATTTTCTTCTAGTTTTGACCAGTGTTACAGCTGGTAGGAATAAGTGACATATTCTCTAAATATCCAGCAAGGTTCAAATGGCTCTGAGCACTATCGGACTTAACATCTGAGGTCATCATTCCCCTAGAACTTAGAACTACTTAAACCTAACTAACCTAAGGACATCACGCACATCCTTGCCCGAGACAGGATTCGACCCTGCGACCGTAGCGTTCGCGGAATTCCAGACTGAAGCGCCTAGAACCACTCGGCCACACCGGCTGGCAAACATCCAGCATGTTTCAGTACTTGAAACAAAGTACTTTCCCGTTCCGTTACAGTATTACCTATGCCAAGAACTTCACATCTGCACTGGACGAAAACGTTTGTCAGAATAAATAAAGCTTCGAGGGGGAGCCGAAAGGTAGCTTGTGTTGTTGCGTGTGAAATTTCGTAATCACATTTCGGCGAACCGCAGCAGCGGAGAAAAAAATACACTCGCAGCGCGTTTCCAATATCGCGATCGGTGGTTGCGTCACAGCGAATGTATATACATCGACGTGATATTTACGCAACTCACTTTGAAAGGATTCGCTTTAAAATTTGTTCCCGAAAAGTTGTCATTTTAAATACAGCCTCCGACCGTCCACAAGTGAACGTGTAACACTAATCCTGAGTGTGATTCAGCAGGAAGAATTAAAATGTGGCTGCAATCGAAAATCTAGGGAATATTTCTGGCAACAGTTCAGGCACCAGTTGGTCTGAAGAAGAGGAGCCGACAATGGTGCCTTTTAGAGCACATACAAAATTTCAGTAATAATGCTGAAAAACCGTTCAGAATCCCATAAAATTTATCACGTGTTCAGAGTTTTATTTTGACAGCTGAAAAACTTCTTTATATGACGTGCAAACTGCAAGAATATGAATGATATTGTTTGTTGGAAAACAATTTTTGGTGGTACTATTCGCGATCTGCTCTTTTCTTTTTCGAGTCGTGTTTCGGGAAATAAGTCCAAGTAGCAAGTACATTTTTGGTGTATTATAACATTTTTAGCGCGATTTTTTATTTTTGTTTTCAGATACTACTTTCCATAAGGGACATCACATACATAAGTTTCAGAATTCCCAAAATCACGAGATTAGTCTAGTAAAAAAATAACATCAATGGTTCAGTAATATTCCCATTTCTCAGCACCTCTCTTATTTGATAGTGGAATTATTACATTCTTTTTGAAATCAGAAGGACTTTCGATTGCCTTACATGTCTCACATACCAGGAGTAGTAGTTTTTTCGAGATATTTTCTCTCCGAGACATTAATAATACAGAGAGAATTTTATCTCCTCCTGGCGACTTATTACGCTTACTGCGACTTAGGACTTTCAGTGCTCTTCCAAATTCTTCTCGTAATGTCACATCTCTCATCCATCTTAACCTTGTTCCTCTTGTCTTTCTGTAATATTGTCATCATTTCTATTTATTCCTTCCACCTTCCTTATCATTTGTGTAGCCTTTCCATTTATTCCTTCCACTTCCCTCCCCTTCACTAATTAGTGCTGTGCTCTTGATATTTACACAGAAGCTTCTCTTTTATCCAGAGGTTTTACTATATTTTCTGTAGACTACATCTAGATTTTCCATTGTCATACATGCATCTACACCTCTACACTGATGTTATAACTGTCCGTGGTATCGTCACTTTACGGCTCCTTCCACTTTCATTTCCTGATAAAAGAAAACATGGTCTATAGAAACCTGTAATACAAACGATTTTTATTTAAATCGTATTTAAATTGCTTACATTACAACCCACCAGGGACCATGTTTCCTGTTATTACTCCATATCCGCAGGTCCATGTGTATAAGCGTCATTTGCGATGATGCTGCACGTAACGTCGTATGGCGAGAGATGGGTTACACGTCACGCAATTTGAAATTTGTGGTATGTTCCTATGGGACCAAACTGCTGAGGTCATCGGTCCCTAGCCTTTCACACTACCTAATCTAACTTAAACTAACTTACACAAAAGACAACACACACGTCCATGCCCGAGGGCGGACCCGAACCTAAGACGCAGGAAGCCGCCCGAACCGTGGCAAAGCGTCTAAGACCGCACGGCTACCCCGCACGGCACACGTCATGCACACAGGAACATTGTCGGTATGATTGTTTTGGTAGTCCAGGTGTTATGCTTGCGACATACCAACTAATAAGGAATATGAATGTATCTTCCAATTAGTTTCCCTGACGAGAAACCATGTTGCCACGAATCAAATTTAAGGGATTAATGGTCGGTTTGTGTTTGGGCTATGTGCTGCTCTGTTCAGAAAATGTGGCCGGATTCTGTCATATGATCGGGCCGCGCACATCTGCTTTCATGCCCGAAAGTTAGGATTACAGCAGTATCATTTTCGAATTGTGATCCTCCGGTAAAATAGCTGAAGCACTGGCAAGATAAGCGAAAATTTAAATAAACACAAATTGCAATTAAATGAATAATTACAAATGACAGTAAAAAGGTATCACATGCTGGTCATAATTTTATGTGGACGACACCACAAATCTCTGTTGAATAAAATGTCACTTTATTCAATCAGTAACATGAAGAATATCTAGAAATATTGGACCAACAGTAATTCAGTTTAAATGATACAAATTGGTAACATTTAACCAATTGATTGCGTAAATTTACGAAATCAGAATGGTAGAAGGTTCCCCAGGAAAGCAATGAACCTCATTATTTCGCCAAAATAACGAAGTCCCATGCTTTGAACTAGACACAAATAATTCCATAACAGCAAGAAAATCACGTCAAAGTTCCCTGAAGCACACTTTATGACGATCGCCAACACTCAACGTTCATACCAACCCACTGAGCAAAAGTCTCACTGCCTCGGCATTTCACCAAGTATGAGCAAATTTTTTATTCACGTCCGTTAGCCGCTCATGTTCTACCACTTTACCCCAGTAACAGCTTTGCAGCACCAAAGCTCTATTCCGTCACGTCTCGAAACGAAGCGTTACCACTCTCCCCAGCTCCCTGAAATCCCACTTTGGGCTCAATAGCCACTCCATGAATCAGAATGCACAACTGTGTCACAGCTCGCGTCAATGAGAAACACTCATTCCTCCATTAAATACCATGACTTTACTAAAAACTTTTAAATGGACCACCAGATTAGGTATACAGCGTAAATTAAAGTACATTTTCTCCCGCTTCTATAGAGACCAAACACGATATTGTAAGTGAAAAAGCACTGACATAATTAATTACACATAATTATCTGCTTGCTTTTGAGATAAGTCTTCTGACTGATTTGATGTGGCACGCCATGAAATACTCTCCTCTGCAAACCACATCGTCAGTTGTTTGCTGGTCGTACCATCTCTGTCTTCCTCTATAGTTTTCGACGTCTAGAGCTCCCTGTAATACGGTGGAAGTCATTACCTGATGTCTTAACAGATGCCCTAACATCCTGTTCTTTCTCTTTGTCAGTGTTTTCCACATGTTCCTTTCCTCTCCGATTCTCCTCAGAACCTCCGCACTTCTTACCCTATCAATCCAAGTAATTTTCAACATTCGTCTGTAGCACTACTTCTCAAATGCTTCGATTCTCTTGTGTTCTGGTTTCCCACAGACCATGTTCTTCCTCAAATTAGGGCCTATGTTTGATACTAGAACACTTCTCTTGATCAGGAATGCTCTTTTTGTCAGTGCTAGTCTACTTCCGACGTCCTCCTTTGTCCGAGCGTCATTAGTTATTTTTTCTGCCTAAGCGGTAGAATTCCTTAATTTCACCTACGTCGTGACCATCAATCCTCATGTAAAGTTTCTGGTTGTCCTCATTTCTGCTACTTCTCATTACTTTCGTCTCTCTTCAATTTACTCTCAGTCCATATTCTGTACTCATTAGACTCTTCATTCCATTCAGCAGATCATATAACTCTCTTTAAGTTTCACTCAGGATAGAAATGTATCAGCGAATCTTGTAGATGATGTTCTTAACCATGAATTTTAATTCAACTCTTACGTTTGTTGCTTCTTCGATGTACGAACACAACATAGCCAGCCGCTTTGTAGCCGCTTGCTCCAGTAATTTTAGAAATTCTGATGGAAAGTTATCTATCACTTCTGCCTTATTTAATCGTAAGTCCTCCGAAGCTCTTTCAAATTCTAATACTGGAGCCCCTATCTCTTCTAAATTGATTCCTTTTTCTTTTTTCATCACTCCAGACAAATATTCCCCGTCTTCGAAGCCTTGAGTGTACTCTGTCCACCTATCCGCTCTCTCCTCTGTATTTAACAGTGAAATTCCCGTTGCACTCTTGATGTTACCTCCCTTGATTTTTTTTTTGTTTTAATTTCACATGTTTTCACTTTCCTATATGCTGAGAGTCCTTCCGACAATCATTTCGTTTTCTGTCTCTTCACATTTTTCATGCAGCCATTTCGTCTTAGTTTCCCTGCACTTGCTATTGATTTCATTCGCCAATGAGTTGCATTTCTGTATTCCTGAATTTCCCTGAACATTTTTGTGCTTCCTTCTTTCATCGATCAACTTAAGTATTTCTACTGTTACCCATGGTTTGTTCGCAGTTACATTATTTGTACCTATGATTTTCTTTCCAACTTCCGTGATTGTTCTTTTTAGATATGTCAATTTCTCTTCAAATGTACTTCCTACTGAGCTATTCATTATTGCTGTATCGGTAGCCTTAGAGAACCTCAAGCGCATGTCGTTACTCTTTAGTACTTATGTATCCCTGTTCTTTGAGTATTGATTCTTCCTGACTAACCTCTTAAGCATTAGCCTATCTTTCATCGCTACTACTTTGTGATCAAAGTCTACATCTGCTTCTGGATACGCCTTACTATCCAGTATCTGATTTCGGAATCTATGTTTGTCTCTGATGTAATCTAACTGAAATCTTCGCGTATCATCCGCTCTTTCCTAAGTACAACTCCTGCTGTTGCGATTCTTGAACAGAGTATTCACTATTATTAGCTGAAATTTATTACAGAACGCAATTAGTCTTTCTCATCTGTCTTTTCTTGTTACAATCCCATATTCTATTATAACCAATTCTTCTACTACGTCCCCTACAACTGTATTCCAGTATTACATTCTCATCTCCCTTTATACACTGTATTACCCTTTCAGTATCCTAATATATTTTCTCTATCTCTTCATCTTCGGTTTGCAAAGCCGGCATGTACACCTGAAGTATCGTTGTCGGCGTTGTTTTACGGTTTATTCTTATAAGAAGAAACCTATCACTGAACTGTTCACAGTAACACAATCTCGGCCCTACCTTCATATTCATAACGAATCCTACTCCGGTTGTTCCATTTTCTGCTGCTGTTGACATGGCGCTATCCTCATCTGACCAGAAATGCTTGTCTTCTTTCCATTTCACTTCACTGATCCCTATTATAAATAGATTAAGTCTTTGGACTTCCCTTTTCGGACTTTCTAGCTTCTCTACCATGTTCACGCGTCTGATTTTCCACAGCCCGTCTAGTAGAACGTTATCCTTTCGCTGTTTATTCAATATTTTTCTCTTGGTCACTTCCCCTTTGGCAGTCCCCTACCGGAGCTTACAACAAATAATGAAGAATATACATTGAAATGTATTAAATATAAATTTAGCCTGGTCAGCTACTTCATCCTTTCGCGCTCTAATGATGGTGTTAAATTTTATAGGTTATTCACCTCTTTTTAAATTTCAAGATTTTAGTACTCGCCAACATAGCTTTTAATTATCATTCAGAAACAGTTAATAATTGAGATAAACCTAAGAGTTTCATCTATGATTCGACTTGTGAATTTTCATGCTGCTTTCATTTGCTATATATCTTTGGAGGATATTATGAAGTCACATTTACAAGTTAAAAATATAAAAAAATCACATTTATTCAAAAAATGGTGATGTATCATAGTGTGGCTTTTAGAAATGGTAGCTAGAGTCCCGATCTATCATCCAATATTTTGTTTATGAAGATCGCCTAAAGCGTTGCCACATATTGGTGACTTAATGACTTAACGATGTTACGCTTAAGGCCGTTGGGAGCCATCAGGGTCCCTACAAGATAGAAAACGAGAGACACAGTGCAGCAGGCAGGCCAAAGTGACAGCGTTTAGGTTACCGGAGCTGAAGAGTAACACTAGAGTCTTGCAAATTGCAGGCGCTCTGGCCAGCTGTACCGGGGGATAAGTTTCACATCAGAGAATTAACTGGTGACTCCACCCACCGCCTAGACGCTGTTTTAAGGCGCCGCGGTAGGAGACGGTTACGAAAAGGCACGTCTTAGCAGAAGCGGCAAGCTTGATACTTGCTCCTGAGAACTGCAGCGTCAGTGAGTTTACACAGGTTAGAGCGGTACTACATCAGCCCCCTCCCGCAAAAGGATGGAGGGCGGGGCAAAGTGACGTAAAACACTTTTGTTGCAGTCAGAAATAGTGCAGACCCTCTGTCCCGTGTCAGGACACAACAGCGTTCACCAGTGACTATTGTAAGTGTATTTGTTAACTGTGTTGATCTAGATTCTACAGTTTTTATGATATTTACAGCTTCCACAGTTTTTTGATATTTATAATAGGGAAGTTTTAACAAATCTGTCTCAATACCACAAGCATGCTGATATATTTGGATTTGTCATACTGTGAAACATCGAAATACTACAGAATTATGAAGTACTTCAATACCGCCGTCTTTCATATTGCAGCAAGAGTCGCCACGCAATGCAGACCTGCCTGGAAGTCCGCTACTTGCTACCTGTTAACGGCGGAAATGCCTCCTATTGTCCGCCGCTGGCCAGTCTTTTGTCGACGCTTGCGCCCCGCTTGGAGAGCCGCTAAGCCGGACCCACTATTATGAGACATTTTTAAACATCTCCGTGGCTGATTTCTGAAGCATATGGGCAATGTTACGTGGTGTGCGGAGGCATAAAGTTGCTTACTCATACTGACCTACAAATCACTGAACACGACACTCTCGCCCGTGTACGTTATTGCGGCGCAGAATTCGTTCTCCATGTGCGTCTTTCCAGAAGCGATTTCGGCCCTGGTGTCACAGGTGGAGCAGCTCTTGGAACGGAGCCAATGGACTGACCTTTCCGTCTCCCCGACTTGAATCCCATCGAGCACGTGCGAAGATGTAGTGCAGCATGACCACGCCATAGTGAGAACAATGTCCTGCGTTCTGTTATGTCCTGGGGCCCATTACTTTGTTGCGCCTATTTCTTTAAATAAAAGTGTATTTTCTGTTCGTCTCTTTGCTATCTCTTTTAGCTACCCTCTGTAGTATCCTGTAGCAGCTATTTCCACTTATTCTGCGTTACTTGCCAGTGACACATCATGCAAAAGTCAGTTTCATCCTTAGGATTTGCACACTAGTGTATAATCAATTCCGCGACACTTTGTAAATATGAAAGTATTCCTTGTGTGGAACACTGTTTGCTAAACCTGACTTTCATCAGTTAACGGTTCTACTTTTGATTTTATGAAGAACTGAAATCGTGTTCTGTTGCCGTAAAAAGCACAAAAGAAACGTCTTCTCGCAGCCTTGTAATTAAAAATGTTACCTGCTCTGTAACACCAAGTGAAATATAATCGCCTGCATCTCCACCCCAAATAAATCATGCAGCTGTGCAACGCAAGTGTGTGTATTTTCTCAACTTGGTTTTTCATTACTAAAGGACAATTCTAGTCGTGAGGTAGTTGCGAGTATAAAGTACACTTTAATGCAATATTTATACCGAGACTAAGAAAACATATGCACTGGAGAGCTCTATTTATGTTGAAACTTCCCCTTTGAACAATTATACAAGACTGTGCTTAAACTGACACACAATATTTTGTTAGCGCAACGCAATCTGACTTTCAAAATTCCCTACAAAAGAATGGCCCTGACTAACATTAAACTATACCTTTCACAAATCACTTACCTCACAAAAATCTTCGCTGCTCAAGCTACTGCAATACAGCGAGCGCCACTACTGCCAGCTAAATAAAAGATTCAAACTATGGAAGGCACTAACTACTGATAGGGATAGTTAGCAAATGAAAGATATTAGTAGAGAACAAATAATGTATTTACCTTGATATCATCATATATAAATATAGCAGTTCATGCCAAATTACAAAACTCCGCCATCTCTCTCCCCACATCCACCACTGCTGGCGGCTCACCTCCAACTGCGCAACGCTACGCGCTGTTCACAGCCAGCTGCCTAACACTACAATGGCGAGTATTACAACAATGCAAAGCAGCCACAGACTGCACACAGCACAGCCAGTGATTTTCATATTGAGCGCTACGTAACGTTGCCAATAAGAAAACATAAACAGCCTACTTACATAGAGAAAACATAAACAGCTTACTTACATAGAGAAAACATAAACAGCTTACTTACATAGCCCCCATGCTCCCCACAAAAATTTTTACAAATGGTGTTGGGCACTGGCCAATACAGATTTGACAAAAATTTTTCACAATTACAGTAACAAAGATATAAAATGCACACACTTATTAATATTATGTTGGTCAAAAGATCAAAATTTCTCACAGTCCATAAAGACAGTCCACATTGTTCATCACAGTAAAAATGCACAGTTTTTCTCAAAGTCCAAGCAGTAAAAGAAAATGCACATAGAAGTAGTGGATTTCCATGCAGTCTTGAAGAAGTAGTGTTGTCCTTCCAATGGAAAGACAGTGCTGACTCTTGATATGCTGACAGATAATGGGCCACAACATAGCAAACCCACAGCAGAGTCATTCGACGTTTTGAAGAACATTGGTAGGTCATCACAGAGCAGACCCACTGTAGTCCTGGTAGAGATTACGGTATTGGTGGGCCACCAGAGGTGCAGACCCACTGCAGTCCCTGTAGAAATAATGGTATTGATGGATCATCAAAGATGTAGACCCACTGTAGTCCTTGTAGAGATAATGGTATTGGTGGGCCACCAGAGGTGCAGACCCACTGTAGTCCTTGTAGAGATAATGGTATTGGTGGGCCACCAGAGGTGCAGACCCACTGTAGTCCTTGTAGAGATGACCAGCAGCCATCTGTTGCGATTGTGCAGGTGCACATTCACCATCGAAGAGTCTTGCGGAGAATATAGCAAGTCCATAAACCACCACTTGTGCATTCACAAAGTTTTTGGAATTGTCCTTAGAACAAGCAATGCTGTTATCCAGTCCCTTGCTGAATTAGTAACACACGTGCAAACACTAACAGTCCCAACTTCTCACATATTGTCCATATACTATGACCAACAGAAACGTGTGCAGTGAAATGGAACTTACAAGTTAATAATATCATGAATTGGTGACAATTACAATTTTATAACAGAAGAATACAATAACAAAGGTACAAAATACATCATTAAAAACATAGCAATATAGATAACAATTGCAGTAACACAGGCTTTACAAAAGAATAGAAATAGACATATACGTCAGTGTTACAAAAATAGTGACATAAGTACATACATAAAATAATGAGAATAGTTTTCGAAACATTAATTTCACACATGAACATTGAAACAGAACAGAATTGTAAACAACTTTACAAAGAAAATAACATATTATTAATGCAACTTATATTTGAGGATAACAGTATTCCTCCTCATAGTGAATATAGCTTAGTATTAGAAGAGAAAAAATTCTATGAAACAGTACACAGAGACAGGAAGAAAACAAATACACAAGGGTACACAAACACATAGTGGGATAACACCAATAGGAAAGGACAGGGTTCGTTGTCAGTGTAACATGTGGTAATGCAGTCCAACCCAAAACTTCATATATCTTTCCTCTTATTTCATCCTTTGTTTCCACCAAAAAAATCTTATCCAAGCATGCTTTCTGTATTCTGTTCATATTTCTTTCAAAATAATTATTTCTGATTGTACACTACTCATTTGGGCCCAAATCCTTTTTATATAACTTCGCAATGCATTCTTTACCTATTCTCCATAGTCAGTTTCTCATATAGTCTACCCCCTCTTAAGCTAACTTAAATCTACTGAGCTCAGATGCTAAACTAAGGGACGAGGCAATGCAGCATCACATAACAAATCAACACAAACAGCAATGCAAAAAAAATGCAAATTGGCAAAGCTAGCAGCATAAATGAGCAAAAGTCAAATTCAATAACACTATGCCTGGCAAACAGCAGCTTATATCGAAACATGACATAGCTCAAGCAGAAAAAATAGTACACTAAAGATAACAATGCAGATAAGGGAAATGTATAATCACATCTTAATGTCTATGTAATTAAAGTGGTGCACCACAACAACTGATTGTAAAAAGAAATATTACCATGTACTTGAAAAGAAAATTATGTGTTACTGTTACTAGTTCCTTCTTATTGTTCTTTCCTTTCCAAGTGCTCCTTTTTTTAAAGAATGTGGATCATAAAATAATTATTTAATAGATCTGTTGACAGAAAGTATTCACATTAGCAAATGCATTTCATTTTATAAAAGCAATGCTGCAACACAGCTGGAAACCAGATATCAAATGAAATAAGCAACTATGAAAAGCAAAGCATAAAAATATCATTCAATAGTCATGTGGCATTTCGTAAGTCAGTAGCTCTCAATTCTCGTAGAAAGACACTTGTCATTATCAGGTTTGCAGATGTAAGAATATTTCCGAGGATAATGGCCTCCCCTTTTTTTTTGTTCTACCTGTGCCGCTGAAAAGGGCTCGCAATAATGGCTTTTTCTCCAGGCGTCTGACACAGCTGGGTGCCCGCGACGCATTACGTGCAGGTGGTCACTTAACTTTCGTACGGAAATATTTACGACAGCAATTTTCGCTAAAGTGACAGTCTCACATAAAAATACTTCACAGGTCAAGAATTAGCGTTGCAAATCTGTAGAAAGAAAATCCTATAAATATAAGTGTCCAAATAAAATATTCGTCAGTATTTTGATACAGTCACGCATATACACACACATTTCATAACTCTTAAAGTACGTTTCTTGGTTTCCAACATCCTTTTCATAAATCAGAGTCCCTAAACACTACTCATTATTCCTTACCTCATTATACATATTCGTCGACACTTCTTCAGTATTTCATCATGAGAAATACGTAGCATAATAAACATTCCTCAACAACATAATACACATCGTCGTCGTAATACTAACATCATAACACTTCAGTCAAATCTCAAAATCGTCGTAACTTCCTCCAATAATTTCTAAGCCTAAAAAAATTCTCTGCTCATGTCAAAAGTGTCAGCTGCCTCAAACGTACTTTAAAAATCATGATCTCATACCAAATACATCATTCAAAGCTCTCATAGTATCACAATGGTTCCGAAAAAATATGAGCATTTCACAAAGTACAGACAAAATACAATTTCATAAGTGTGAAGTTATCCAACTGTGTAATTGCGTAAACATCTGTCACTGATGTAATAAAAAAAGTTTATCTCTCAGTTACATGATCAGATAGCTGTGTAATTTGTGTGTTAGAGAAATATGGTACCGATGTGTAAAGTTGTATAAGCAAATACCATATTAGCTAGGGTTCCTTGTGGTTGCCACACACATGGTACACAAAGTAAGCGTGTACCCCCCTGAGGATCCGCTAACCTTGAGCAAAATTCCAGTATTCTTTACCGACGAATACCGCATGATAATTGCGTTAAAGTTGAAACTGTGAGTACTAGGATGAGTAAAGGTTTACACCACATTTCACATGTAAAACCATTTATTGAGAGATAATCTGCTTTTTAACTTAGTCTTTGGTATAAAACTTTTCACTTCACATTTTTAGTATGCTTTGTCAGACTTAAGAAACTGTTAACATGCAACAATGTTTGAAGTTAAATATCCAGTCTAGAACCTAGGGAACATTTTTAAAACAGAAATTACGAATGCATTGTTATAGTGAACAGACGACACAGTGTTGTATTGGTACATTCTTGCTTGTTAGTTGCACGATTACGTAACGACTATCAGGGTTACATACTTAGGACACATACTGGTACTGCTAATGAGATTTTAATGCAACATTTTGGTTTACTTGAAAATACATTCTGGGTTTAAAGTACTTTCTGTGAGATACCAGACGACACAGTGGTTAGTTTGTGTGATAGCTACACGATTTTTATCACGACGCTACTAATGAGTGACAATGTACAATGTTGATTTTGCGGTGTTTCTGTTTTATATCTGCACAGTTTTTCTGTATTATTCTGGAAAGTAAAACATGTTTTAGTAGTAACTTTTATGGTATAGCTACAAGGAGACAGCCTTTTCTGTAGCACAACAATACGTTACTGTACAGTACTTCCTTCATTACAACAATAAGCGTAATAACTATGATATCTATACGTAAAGTATTTCACTTTTGTTTATCATGAGGTAAGTACATTGAATTCTGCAGAACTTAGCTTTCGGAGGACGATAACTACGACACTTCCACACAGATTATGTTGCAACAAGACGCACATTTAGCGCTACAGTACACGTATTTGAGTGATTAATCTTATACTTAAAACACTTATTTTTAAATATTTTTTGAATTACAAAGAAAGTTTTGCGTGATACATTTCATTCCATTGCTGTAATCTGTAACACCTGAGGGTATAATTACATTAATCCTCAGGGGGGTACACGCTTACTTTGTGTACCATGTGTGTGGCAACCACAAGGAACCCTAGCTAATATGGTATTTGCTTATACAACTTTACACATCGGTACCATATTTCTCTAACACAGAATTACACAGCTATCTGATTATTTGACAGAGAAACAAACATTCTTTTTACTACATCAGTGACACATGTTTACGCAATACACAGTTGGGTAACTTCACACTTATGAAACTGTATTTTGTCTGTACTTTGAGAAACGCTCATATTTTTCGGAATCATTGTGATACTATGAGAGCTTTGAATGACGTATTTCGTAAGGGAGCATGATTTTAAAGTACGTTTGAGGTAGATGACACTATTGAAATGAGCAGAGAATTTTTTTAGGCTCAGAAATTATTGGAGGAAGTTACGACGATTTTGAGATTTGACTGAGGTGTTATGATGTTATTATTACGACGACGATGTGTATTATGTTGTTGAGGAATGTTTATTATGCTACGTATTTCTCACGATGAAATATTGAAGAAGTGTCGACGAATATGTATATGTATAATGAGGTAAGGAATAATGAGTAGTGTTTAGGGACTCTGATTTATGAAAAGGATGTTGGAAACCAAGAAACGTACTTTAAGAGTTATGAAATGTGTGACTGTATCACAATGCTGACGAATATTTTTTTTTGGACACTTATATTTATAGGATTTTGTTTCTACAGATTTGCAACGCTAATTCTTGACCTGTGAAATATTTTTAAATGAGACTGCAACGGTAGCAGAATCTCCTGTCGTAAATATTTCCGTACGAAAGTTAAGTGACCACCTGCACGTAATGCGTCGCGGGCACCCAGCTGTGTCAGACGCCTGGAGAAAAAGCCATTATTGCGAGCCCTTTTCAGCGGCACAGGTAGAAAAAAAAGGGGACGTGGGACGTGTCAAACACCTGGAGAACAAGCCATTAGGGTGTGCCTTTCATCGCTAATGCGACACCCTCGTTACTTGAAAACATATGATTACTCGCACTTTGTGCTAATTACTGAAATGCTTATGAATTGATGGGAAATATTCGTACATCTGCACACCTGATTATGACAAGCGTCTTTCTATGAGAGTTGAGAGAATTTCTACTAACTTATGAAATGTCACATGACTACTGAATGATATTTTTATGCTTTGCTTTTCATAGTTGCTTATTTCATTTGATATCTGGTTTCCAGCTGTGTTGCAGCATTGCTTTTATAAAATGAAATGCATTTGCTAATGTGAACACTTTCTGTCAACAGATCTATTAAATAATTATTTTATGATCCACATTCTTTAAAAAAGGAGCACTTGGAATGGAGAGAACAATAAGAAGGAACTAGTAACTGCATTCATAATTTTCTTTTCAAGTAATAGGTAACTTTTTGGTAGAATAACTTCTTGTGGTGCACCACTTTAATTACATAGACATTAAGATGTGAATATACATTTCCCTTATCTGCATTGTTGTTTACTGTAATATTTTTTCTGCTTGCGCTATGTCATGTTTCAGTATAAGTTGCTGCTGTTTGCCAGGCATAGTGTTATTGAATTTGACTTTTGCTCATTTATGCTGCTAGCTTTGCCAATTTGCATTTTTTGCATTGCTGTTTGTGTTGATTTGTTATGTGATGCTGCATTGCCTCGTCCCTTAGTTTAGCATCTGAGCTCAGTAGATTTAAGTTAACTTAAGAGGGGGTAGCCTCTAAGAGAATGAGTTGCGATGAATTGGAAGAAATGCATTGAGAAAACAGGTTTAGGTAGGATTTTCTTGGAAATAAATGTTGAGGTAAGAAATGTGTGAACATATAAACACAGAAAGCATGCTTAGTTAGAATTTTTTTGGTGGAAACAAAGGATGAAATAAGAGGAAAGATATATGAAGTTTTGGGTTGGACTGCAGTACCAAATGTTACACTAAAAACGAACCCTGTCCTTTCCTATTGGTGTTATCCCACTATGTGTTTGTGTACCCTTGAGTATTTGTTTTCTTCCTGTCTCTGTGTACTGTTTCATAGAATTTTTTTTCTCTTCTAATACTAAGCTATATTCACTATGAGGAGGAATACTGTTATCCTCAAATATAAGTTGCATTAATAATATGTTATTTTCTTTGTAAAGTTGTTTACAATTCTGTTCTGTTTCAATGTTCATGTGTGAAATTAATGTTTCGAAAACTATTCTCATTATTTTATGTATGTACTTATGTCACTATTTTTGTAACACTGACGTATATGTCTATTTCTATTCTTTTGTAAAGCCTGTGTTACTGCAATTGTTATCTATATTGCTATGTTTTTAATGATGTATTTTGTACCTTTGTTATTGTATTCTTCTGTTATAAAATTGTAATTGTCACCAATTCATGATATTATTAACTTGTAAGTTCCATTTCACTGCACACGTTTCTGTTGGTCATAGTATATGGACAATATGTGAGAAGTTGGGACTGTTAGTGTTTGCACGTGTGTTACTAATTCAGCAAGGGACTGGATAACAGCATTGCTTGTTCTAAGGACAATTCCAAAAACTTTGTGAGTGCACAAGTGGTGGTTTATGGACTTGCTATATTCTCCGCAAGACTCTTCAATGGTGAATGTGCACCTGCACAATCGCAACAGATGGCTGCTGGCCATCTCTACAAGGACTACAGTGGGTCTGCACCTCTGGTGGCCCACCAATACCATTATCTCTACAAGGACTACAGTGGGTCTGCACCTCTGGTGGCCCACCAATACCATTATCTCTACAAGGACTACAGTGGGTCTACATCTTTGATGATCCATCAGTACCATTATTTCTACAAGCACTGCAGTGGGTCTGCGCCTCTGGTGGCCCACCAATATCGTAATCTCTACCAAGACTACAGTGGGTCTGCTCTGTGATGACCTACCAATATTCATCAAAACTTCGACTGACTCTGCAGTGGGTTTGCTCTGTTGTGACCCAATACTTGTCTGCATGTCGAGAGTCAGCACTGTCTTTCCATTGGAAGGACAACACTACTTCTTCAAGACTGCATGGAAATCCACTACTTCTGTGTGCATTTTCTTTTACTGCTCAGACTTTGAGAAAAACACTGCTATTCTCCTGTTATGTACGATTAGGACTGTCTTTATGGACTGTGAGACAATTTTAGCTTTTGACCAACATTGTATCAATAAGTGTGTGCATTTGATTTCTTTGTTATTGTAATTATGAAAAAAAAATTTTCAAATCTGTATTGGCCACTGCCCAATCCCATTTGTAAAAATTTTTGTGGGGAGCATGGGGGCTATGTAAGTAGGCTGTTTAGGTTTTTTTATTGGTAACGCCACCTCTGTATGAAAATCACTGGCTGTGCTGTGTGCAGTCTGTGGCTAGTTTGCATTGTTGTCTGCCATTGTAGTGTTGGGCAGCGGCAGCTGGATGTGAACAGCGCGTAGCGTTGCGCAGGTGGAGGTGAGCCGCCAGCAGTGGTGGATGTGGGGAGAGAGATGGCGGAGATTTATAATTTGTCATGAACTGATATATATATTATGACTTGTGATGATATTAAGGTAAATACATTGTTTGTTCTCTATTAATATCTTTCATTTGCTAACTATCCCTATCAGTAGTTAGTGCCTGCCATAGTTTGAATCTTTTATTTAGCTGGCAGTAGTGGCGCTCGCTGTATTGCAGTAGCTTGAGCAGCGAAGATTTTTGTGAGGTAAGTGATTTGTGAAAGGTATAGTTTAATGTTAGTCAGGGCCATTCTTTTGCAGGGATCTTTGATAGTCAGATTGCGTTGCGCTAAAAATATTTTGTGTCAGTTTAAGGACAGTCGTGTATAAATAGTTCAAAGGCGACGTTTCAATGTTTTAAGTTCCAAATTTGTCAGTCACGACTATGTGAAGAGAAGCACGAAACACGAGTACAATACTCATACAACATCGCACATATTCGTGAAAAGATTTCTACATGAAATATGTTTAGGTCCTGACGCGCGGAGAGAACTTACTCACCGTCTGTTAACTCAGATTACGTTAGTTACCAGCATGTGGCTTCTATCTGAGCACGCCAAGCTACGTCTGTACACTCTTACAGTGGAAGTATCACTGCAATTAACAATTATCATGACAGGCTCCCGTATGAGAAAGAGCTAGAGGCCTAAATTTACTTATTCAAATTAAGGCTTAGGACCTTGTGGCTACCTCTAAGCGGCTCCCAAGTCAGTGATTTTCCAATCACCAATCTGTTGTCAAAGGGATATCCCTTCTGTATTAATCACATTACAAAACGTTAGAGATAGCGCTGTGCATAAAGATATTCATACACGTTACCACGTCCAGCTCTCATAGGTAGGCGGCACGTCAGTCCAATTCGAACACCATCCAGGAAGCAAAAGTATGAGACCACACGAAGCTATACCCACTCTTTAACTTGGTTGGAAAAGCCCTGGCGTTAGGCACTACCGACCTCAGCCACCTTTCCATAGAGGTCTGCTACATGCGTGTGTTTAAGTACAAAGGCTGAGATGGCAGGCGAAAGCTCCGGCTGCAATGGCGAAGATGTAAACACACGTAAATTATGGCCAAGTCTTAACTCTTACAATATTATCAAAGCGTCCAGATCATAGATCATTTCCTTTCCTACCTTGCTATCAAACGGAAGAAATACGTCCCCATGGAGACATTTACTTAGTAGACTGATGTAGAGGCCGGCCGGGGTGACCGAGCGGTTCTAGGCGCTACAGTCTGGAACCGCGCGACCGCTACGGTTGCAGGTTCGAATCCTGTCTCGGATGTGTGTGCTGTCCTTAGGTTAGTTGGGTTTAAGTAGTTCTAAGTTCAAGTAGACTGATGACCTTAGACGTTAAGTCATAGTGCTCAGAGCCATTTTGAACTGATGTAGAGAAATAGGTTCTATGCCTCTGATTTGGTTAAAATTCGTCCATAATAGTGAGCACATCTAACACCTGATCAGTCACTCTGAAATGCATTGCTGGTTCACCGGATCACTCTTGTTTAGGTGGAGAGTTATATTATTACTACTCTGCTCTAAATCCAGCTGTCTACCGTTCCGATCTACCTCTAGTGCTGCAAGAGACCTTCATCACGCAAATCGGCGAAAGTTCGAGCCGTGCTTCTGACAGGAGGTGCTGTCGCAACGCAACCGGTTTACTAGCTGTGCCTCTGTAGCTGCAGTATAGCAAATATTCGTAATTCGGACAAGCACACGACATTAGGTTCCGCTTTAATTTGCAAGAAAAACCTCCGCATTTGCCCCAAGTTGAACCCACGCGCTTGCTTGTCTCTGGAATTACTTGTGGCGTTTTACTTGTACTGACGATGCTTGCTGTTCTGGCGCCTCTTGGCGCCTGGTTGCCTGGGACGGTCCCCTATGCTTGCGGTATTCATTAGCGTCTCTCTCTGGTAGTGTCGTTCTGGTAGCCATTTTCGGTTTGTCAGCCTCTCTAACTCTCATCTTGTTTGGACTATTTTAGTCTTTAAACTCTCTCGCCTGGACGAATTCATCTCGTTCTTTCAGCAGAAAGCCATTTTACCGAGACTCAGCAATAGCCTGACTCACGCTCATGCCAGTTTCTCAAATTCTTTCCAGTTCCCACACACCAGCCCACAGCTGCCACAGTGGGTCAACAGCAAGCTGGTCAGCAGACCCAAAGCGCTCTGCAGCTGGTGCACACGTCGAATCACACTCATAAATCTCAATCGTAGTTTCAGATTGCTCATCGATCTTACAATGGTAATTTCAGATATGGCACTGCGTGAAGAATTTGACAGAGCTCTGAAGGACGTAAGTCGGAACAAAGCCCCGGGAGTACACAACATTCTGTTAGAATTACTGATAACCTTGGGAGGGCCAGCCATGACAAAACTCTTCCATCTGCTGAGCAAGTTGTATGAGACAGGCGAAATAACCTCAGAAATCAACAAGAATATAACTCCAATTCCAAAGAAAGTAGGTGATGAAAAGGGTAAAAATTACCGAACTCTCAGTTTAATAAGTCAAGGTTGCAAAATAATAACACAGTTCTTTACAGACGAATGGAAAAACTGGTAGAAGTTGCCTTCGGGTAAAATCAGTTTGGGTTCTAGAGAAATGTACGAACACGTGAACACGTGAAGCAATACTGACCCTCCGACTTCTCATAGAAGATTTGTTAAGGAAAGGCAAATCTAAGTTTATAGCACTTGTAGACTTAGAAAAAGCTTTCAGCAATGTTGACTGGAATGCTCTATTTCAATTTCTGAAGGTGACAAGGGAAGAAACATGGAGCGAGAGGCAATTTACAATTTTTACAGGAACCAGACGGCAGGTATATAAGTCGAGGAGCACGAAACGGAAGAGGGGTGTGAGACAGAGTTGAAGCCTATCTCCGATGTTATTCAATCTGTGTATTGAGCTAGCAGTAAAGGAAACAAAAGAGAAAATTTGGAGTAACGATTATAGTCCAGGAAGTGGAAGTACGAGGGTTGGAACTTTAATAGTGGCAACAATTTATTTACCGCTCGTATAAAATAGATATGTGTCTCAAAGTTTTACTGATCTTCAAAGTAGTCACTAGCATTGTGTATAACCCGTTGCCAGCAATGTGAAAGTCGTAGGATGCTTTTAGCGGTGCCAGCTGTGTTGATAGTTCGAGCAGCGCTGTCTATTGCCCGACGAATTTGTAACAGTTCTGTATCGAATGCCGTGAAGTGTTTCCTTCACTTTAGAAATCGAGTTGAACTCACGAGGGCGTAAGTGGTATAACACTTAGCAACCACATCAGACAGACTAATCAGTAACAGCTTGCACTGTACGTGCTTGAGCATTCTCCTGCAAATTGATGGTCAGGTCCTGCACAAAGTGTCATCACTACTGTCTATAAGCTGGTCGTAGGTTGTGTTCCAACAAGAAACAGCATAGAGACAGAAGTGCTGACACATTCTGAAGGACCTGACCATCATTTTGGAGGACAATGCTCATGCACTTACAGTGCAAGCTGTTACTGCTTTGAGTGATGGGGCTGCTAAGTGCTATACCACCTACTCTACTCCCCTGACGTCAGCCCTCGTAAGTTCAACCCCATTCATTAACTGAAGGAAACACTTCACGGCATTCGCTTCAGAACTGCTACAAATTCGTCGGGCAATAGACCGCGCCGCTCGAACTGTCAACATAACTGGCACTGCTAAGAGTATCCCACAATTTCCACATCGCTGGCAACGGATTATACACAACGCTGGTGACTACTTTGCAGGTCAGTAAAACTTTTAAACACGTATCTATTTTTTACGAGCTGTAAATAAATAATTGCCAATATTAAAGTTCAACCCTCGTAAAAACGTTTGTGTTTGGCGATGAGGAACAGCAGTTAAATGGAACCGACAGTGTCTGAAAGGAGGATGTAAGATGAACATAGACAAAAGCATAACGAATAATGGAATGCAGTCGAATCAAATCAGGCAATGCTGAGGGAATGGTAAAGGATGTGGTACATAGGATATAAACTGTAGAGATGCAATAGCAAGAAAAGCGTTTCTGAAGAAGAGAATTTTGTTAACATCGAGTACAGATTTAAGTGTCAGAAAGTCTTTCCTGAAAGTATTTGTATGAAGTGTAGCCATGTATGGAAATGAAACGTGGACGATAAAAGGTTTAAACAAGAAGAGAAAAGAAGCTTCTGAAATGTGGTGCTACAGAAGAATGCTGAAAATTATATGGGTAGATCACGTAACTAATGAGGAGGTAGTGAACAGAATTTGGTAGAAGAGGGATTTGTGGCACAACATTATTAGAAGAAGGGATCGGTTGGTAGCACATGTTCTGAGGCCTCAAGGGATCACCAGTTTAGTATTGGAGCGCAGCGTGGAGAGTAAAAATCGTAGAGAGAAACCAAGAGACAAATACACAACCACATTCAGAAGAATCTAGGTTGCAATAGTTATTCGGAGATGAAGACGCTTGTACAGGATAGAGTAGCATGGAGAGACGCATCAGACCAGTCTCTGGACTGAAGACAACAGCATCAAACTTGCTCTACGTATTGTCTGTAAGTATTTCTTTCAGATTCGCTAACTTCGACGTGGAAGGAGCGGACTGCTATTAAGACATAGCAACGTCTTGGGCGCTCCTTTCCTGAGCAGTGGTTGCGTGGCATCGCTGGTTTCCCGGACGTGGGCGGCAGCCTTGCGCGGGCGTCAACCCACCCCCCTCTGGCTCGGCTGCTGGGGCGCCGGCTTCAGTTAGGTGGTGACGCTGACAGACTCCGGCTGGGGCTCGAATCGTGGACTTCTGCTTGCGCGTCCTTCACCTTCTTCCTCACGCTCCCAGATGTTTCCGACCGTTCAAAAGCCAAATCCAGTGGATCAATGGACGGCCTTCTCTCCACTCACATTATCTCCACTCACACCTCCCGGTCGTAAATTCAATGAAAGGAAGTCTCCCTTCTACAGCAGTTTTCTAAAGGTTTTATGGTGGTGAAACTTTACCAAGGCAAATCGATCGCCGTCATAGATTGGGGACGGGGTGTAGTCTTAGCGGAGGGATAGAAAGGAGGATGAGGAACAGCTTCCTGCTCTTAGTAGTCCCAATCTGCAGGGCCGGAAAAGACGAAGCGAAGAACCCATTATACACCAGGACTTAGAAACGACTTCTCTCGCATCACCAAGGCAACAAAAACGGGCCGGCCGGAGTGGCCGAGTGGTTCTAGGCACTACAACTTCGAACCGCTCGACCGCTACGGTCGCAGGTTCGAATCCTGCCTCGGGCATGGATGTGTGTGATGTTCTTAGGTTAGTTATGTTTAAGTAGTTCTGAGTTCTAGGGGACTGATGACCTCAGAAGTTCCATAGTGCTCAGAGCCATTTGAACCATTTTTTGAACAAAAACGCAGCTCTCTTCCTTTACAGGCGGAACAGAGTTCCAAATGCCCTTGGTCCGCTGATAGGCTCTACTCGGAGTGGAAACCAGCAGGAAAACCTGCTGAAAAGCAGTGATAAACCAAAGCATCACATTCTTTTCCCCACTAGCAGACTGAGGCTACCTCCATTGCTGCTGCTCACAGGAGTACTACTACCCGTGAAATTAGGCTTTAGTCGATGGACAGTCGTTCTTAGACTTAATAAAACTGATATGTTACGTCTGCGGTAGTGACCGCCCCAAGCATAAACGTGCTTTGTTATGCTCCTCATGTTACTTTGTATTTGTGTGACCCTGATGCTGATTCTGCAGTCTTCATCTTAGGCACGCTAGTGTAGATCGTGTCAGGAAATTAAGTGCAAAATCAGTGCAGTTACCGCGTTTGTTTACTTGTATCTACGTCTACAATGCGACCTCCGGCATTTCCTTTGTGCCCAAGTAGAAAGTTGTGTGTAACGTAATTTCGCTTCAAAAATCAAGGTTAAAAACTGCAGATAAAATTTAAATGTTTTTTCTGTGTTCAGTACTAGAATCGGCGAAGACAAACAAATACCTACATGTAACAGTTTGTAGGGATGTGATGCTGAACGGCCACACAGGCACAGTTGACGAAAAGCAGGATGCAAACTACGGTTAATTGGTAGAATACTAGGGAAACAACAATCAGTTTACAAGACAAATTTTTTACAAAACATTTCTGGAACATTGCTGAAGTGTATGGAGAACGTACCAAACAGGACTAGCGTGGGATACTGAACATGTACAGAGAATTGAAGCACGTTCTCACTGGTATATGTTACGGAAGTTCTGAAGAAGCTGAACTGGCATGGGCTTGAAGTTAGACACAAATTATCCCGAGAAATTGTCCGTATAAAGTTTGAAAAACAAGCGTCAAATGATGGAACAATCCAGTACTTATCGCTCCTGAACATATTGCGAGGGCCCGCATCTCGTGGTCGTGCGGTAGCGTTCTCGCTTCCCACACCCGGGTTCCCGGGTTCGATTCCCGGCGGGGTCAGGGATTTTCTCTGCCTCGTGATGGCTGGGTGTTGTGTGCTGTCCTTAGGTTAGTTAGGTTTAATTAGTTCTAAGTTCTAGGCGACTGATGACCTCAGCAGTTGAGTCGCATAGTGCTCAGAGCCAGCCATATTGCGAGGAAAATATTTGAACAAGTTACAGCGTATACGGAGACGTTTAAAGAAACGTTCGTCCCGCGTGCCAGATGTAAAAAGAGTGAAAAGAAGCCCTAATAACTGCTGCAATGGGAAGTACTCTGTGCTATTCACAGTGGTTTGAAGCGTGTGTAATAAATAATAATAATAATAATAGCACCGAACAGATGGAAAAAACTGAAATTACTAAAGTTTTATACAAATAAAAATATTGGAAACTTTGCTTGGATAAATGAATAGAAAAGGGTTCACACTTAAGAAGAAGCGTTAGATAATATGACGAGCAAGATAGAGAGAGAGACAGAGAGGAACTGACTGGTGACGATACGTTGACGGTAACGTTTTGGCATTACTTGAGAGGAAGCAACTTTCCCCTTGGGGCTCGGTGGCTGACAATCGTACATCCATGCTACAGTCGTTGATTTAGCCAATACCAGTAATTCCCTCACCCCTCCGGAGATACTTTAAGGAATCGATCTACCATGTATTATACATCTTCGAACGTCTGATTAATATAAAATATAAATTAATATGTTAAATACTGTGTTTGACGCTAAATGTGTGAAACATATACGGCTGAAGAGACGAAGCTCAAATTGTGTCTGTAAAATGTATTTCGAATAGAGTTGGTTGTAATGAAATTATCAATTAAAACGTAATACTTATGCTAACGCTTTACAGCTTTTAAGCCAAATCTGTTTTCCGTTCATTATTTTGCGGACTCTAAGCTGTAAACCTTTTGAAAGCTCTGAAATTAGGTTTAAAGTTCATCCGATGTCGCTAAGGTCTCTCATTATAAAACACAATATGAATGGAGTCTAAGTAGTTTACGCTCCGTTGTAAGAGATTCTCAAAATAACTTCTCTCTTTTGTCCAAAGCAACATGAAAACGAGTGCACATGTAGTGAACAATGTCATAGTTTCATTGTTTCTATGTCAATATACGAATATTCTCCTTTAGTGTTTACAGTAAAATAGATACCCAGTGTTCTCATTTTGTTTCCGGCTTTTTCCAGAATTTCTTCCAAATTTTCTTATTTTTCTTATTTTCCATATTTCCCACCTTTTTCCATATTTTCCCGTAATCTATATGAAAATGTACCGGAAAATTTGGGCCCTTATTTTTCACCCTATCAGTGATTTCGAATTTCCCCTCCCCGCCAAGCGAGAGAGAACACATTAAGGGTCTGCAAAATCACCTTTTCACCTTCTTCTAGGTGTCCACCCAGAAAGAAACCTGCGTCATTGCACAATGGAATGTGTCAGAGGTCCACTGCTGACATATTTCTTAAATACAGTTTCGTATGTTCTCAAAATATGCGAGATATAACAAGATGCTTGTAACAGATGGAAATCATGTTACCGATCAATAGCAACTATCAACATATTTGTACGAAGGATACGTGATTTACATTATGTATGGAAATAATGTTCAAGGAAATTACTTCATCCTATTGTAAAGAAATGGATGTCGCCATTAGTTTCAAAATATGGACTACACTAAGGTTAGTGCCGCTCTGTACACCACGAAAATTTAGTTCAAATTTCTGAAATTGCCCCTACCGTTTCTTCTTAATAACACACTGTTATTAAGTTTATCCAATGTTGCCACTTACATTCGGATCGATATATTAATAACGGCTCTTATGACTAATAACTCAGACAACAATAATAATAATCACATAACCATCACACATAACGAATATCATTAGTTGTTATTCTGACTTTCATGTGTCTTCCCATGCTTTATTTTCGGTCTAATTACTTTTCTATTTCACACTGATTAGTGTTCCACTTGTCCATCTCAGCGTCGACTTTCTCCACCTACCTCAAATGACTCATTTACTAAAAGTTCACACGCACTCGAATGAACGCCCGCTCATTGGCAACGAAGCATTTTCCAGCGAACGTCTACCACATTACCAAAGAACTTCACCTCAGCAGATACCGTACACTTTCTAGGTGGAGATCGTGGCGTGAGCCACAGTACCTTCCACGGTTCTAACCTGTAATAAATATTAATCGCAGTGTATGGTCTGCTAGAGGGAAGACAATGCTGCCTTGTATGGCGGTCACTCTTTACAAGAGCGTGACACAAGAGTGTGTGGTTATTACGGAGCACCTCGTGTAAAAGTCATGCTCTGTCGACGTTCCTGTAAGAAGATCATCTCGCTCTGTGCGCTATTAAGATTCTAGGCAGTCTTTTTATTGCTACGACTCAGAAAAGTGTTTTCTCTCAAAACTGTGGCGATCTGTGTTTTGGATTTTAATAACAACACTTGGCCATTCGGCATCAAAACTATATGCCAGGAATTTGGACAACACATACTTATTCTTAATTAAGTTTAGAAAAAGCATTTCGACGTATCGAACTGGAGCAGGAAGATTCGCTTCCAACATGAAAAAGGCATTTATAAACTTCAGAAGTGAAATTACTCAACGTACGGCAACACAGTTTTACCCTGCCGTTTAGAATGGCAAACTCTGTAAGCTCGGTTGTGTCTAGTGTTAAAACCCTGCTTTCCTCTCACATACCATACAGATACAAACTAAAAGGGCAGTACAATTCTTTTTAAGTTATAAATCCATGAAAAAGTTGACTTCCAATAAAAACCTCCGATCGGCAACGAGCTGCAAATGGGAACTGAAATCCGCCACTGGTACTCCTCTGTCGTTTGAACAGTGTGTTAGGAATAGTACTATACAATGGATTGGACTGACGACCTATCGGTAAACAGCATTCTGGACGTAGTTTTCGTGTCTCGGGGAAGTTGTTTGACAGCATTTGATAAAAGCTTGGCGGAAAGATTGGCGGTGATGCTCAACCATAGAAAATTCGTTGCTATGCTCTTACGTTCCCGATACGACCTAATACAGTTTTCACTACGGCTGATAAGCCGTTGGAATACCTCCACACGGTCGAGAAGTCTACAGGCATTCCATTACAACTCTGAGATTTAGAATGGGGGCTATTAATCCAAATTGTAGACGAGGCAGGTGCCAGATTGACATTCCTGTGAACAGGTTCAAGAAGTGTTTAACTTATCCACAAATGACGTCACGTACAATTTCTTACACAACTTATTTTTCGTTGCTGGATTCTGCATTGTGTGTTGCGCTTGCCTGTGTTGCAGTACTAGCTGTACTTCGTCATTTTAATGTCGTTCTTACCGCTTACCCGTTAAGCGAATACCAAAGTAGACTAATTCTGGGCCATTGTTTTGAATGAGTACGTAAAATTCTTCTATAAAATCATTTTTTTCGTAACAGGAAACAAATGCAACTCTTGCGGTAGACACTTGGCATCGTCCTGAACACGCAATTTACGTCGACTCCAGCTACTAATTCCAAAGGGCTAAATTAATAAGATGCACTCCAAGACAAATAAAAACAAACAAAATGAACCTCGGCACTACGAAAAAATTACCTGCATGGGATGGAAATCGGTAGATCTGTTGCACATGTATAGATAAACAAATGATTACAATTTCTGAAGAAATGGATAATTTGTGCAGTACAATGGGTGCTATAAAACTGAACAAGTCAGTAACGCGTTGGGCCATCTCTGACCAATACTCAAACAGTTTAATCGGCATGGTATGACATTTGTTGGATGTCCATCTGACGGATATCATACCAAACTCCGTCCAATGGGGGCGTTAGACTCAAAATCCCAAACTGGTTGGAGGACACTGCCCAAATTCTCCGAACGTTCTCAGTTGGGAAGAGATCCGGCAATCTTGCTGGTCGAGGTAGGGTTTGCCAAGCACGAAGACAAGTAGTAGAAACTATTGCGGTGTGCTAGAGAGCATTATCTTGCTAAAATGTAAACCCAGGATGGCTTACCATGAAGGGCGACAAAACTGAGCGTAGAATACAGTAGACGTACCGCTGTGGTGTAAGGGTGCTGCGGATACCAACAACATGTGTCCTGCTGTGTATAGAAATTGCACCCCAGACTACAACTCCTGGTTACTGGGCCGTATGGCGGGCAACAGAGGGGTTGCCTGTGGCGTTTCTGGAAACTTCTTCGTTGATAATGGGGGCCCGATTCGAAGCGGGTTTCATCACTGAGGACAACGGTACTCGATTCAACGAGATTCCAGGAGAGGACGTTTCTGGACACGACCTGTAGGGCAGTGGGATATCAAACTGACTGTATCCCGCCATACGGCTCGACAGCCAAGACTGAGGTGTTGCAATTTTTTTTTTAATGACAGAAAGACCCCTTTGAGTCATCCATAGTACCTTTGCAGCACAGCGGTTCGCCATCTATATTCCACGCCCCGCTTTGGTGCCCTTCATGGCAAGCCAACACGGGCTTACATTTTAGCAAGATATGCCCGCCCACGCACGACTAGACTTTCTAATGTTTGTCGGTGTGTTTGCAAACCTTATCTTCAGCAGCAACTTTGCCGGATTTCTTCCCAATTGAAAATGTTTGGAGAATTATGAGCAGAGATCTACAACCATCTCGATATTTTGACGATCTAAAGCGCCAATTGGACAGAGTTTGACACGATGTCCTACAGGAGGACATTCAACAAATGTATCAGTCTGTGCTAAGTCGAATAACAGCTTCCATAACTGGAAGATGTGGACAACGCGTTATTGACTCCCTCAGTTCATGAAGATTTTTCTGTTGAAAGTTTTTTCTGAAATTGTTATTTGTCTGCCTGAACATATAGATCACATCTACCGATTTCTGTCCCACTCGTCTAACTCCTTCGTGGCGTGTCGTTGTTTCGGTTGAAGCATATGCTTAATCACCTGAGAAAGTGCATGTTACTACTCTTACGAGTGGCACATTTTACGTGCGTTGCTAAGATTCAGGTAGGTTGTAAGTAGGCTGTTTAGGTTTTTATGTTGGTAAAGTCACCTAGCGCTCTGTATGAAAATCACTGACTGTGCTGTGTGCAGTCTCTGGCTGATTTGCATTGTTTGAATATTTGCTATTGTAGTGTTGGGCAGTTGGATGTAAACAGCGCGTAGCGTTGCGCAGTTGGAGGTGAGCCGCCTGCAGTGGTGGATGTAGGGAGAGAGATGGCAGAATTTTGAGAGCGGACGATCTGGACGTGTGTCCATCAGAAAAAGGAAATTTGTAAGATCGGTTGTCATGAACTGATATATATATATATATATATATATATATATATTATGACTTTTGAACATTATTAAGGTAAATACATTGTTTGTTCTCTATCAAAATCTTTCATTTGTTATGCCTATCAGTAGTTAGTGCCTTCAGTAGTCAGAATCTTTCATTTAGCTTGCAGTATTGGCGCTCGCTGTATTGCAGTAGTTCGAGTAACGCAGATTTTTGTGAGGTAAGTGATTCTTGAAAGGTATAGGTTATTGTTAGTCAGGGTTATTCTTTTGTAGCGGTTATTGAAAGTCAGATTGTGTTGCGCTAAGAATGTTGTGTGTCAGTTTAGTGATGACCAGAATAAGTAAGGAGAGAAATGACTGAGTACGTTGAGTTTCGCTCAGCTGTTTGAAAATCTAATAACGTAAGAGTTTTATCAGCACAGTCATTCATAAATTTTTCGAAGGGGATGTTTCAAGGTGTTCGGGTAGTTTTGATCATGTAGTGTGTGGTGCTCCAGTTGTGGAACGTTAACAAAGATTCATTTCTGGAAATACCCCCAACGACTAATAGGTGAGCTACAAAAAATTATTGCTCTCAGCGAATTGCCTCGTGTTTAAGCATGTAGCGCACTGAATTGATTATCTGCGTGCCCGCCTACGTGGGTCGGATGCTTGCGCTGGCTAGTGAGTGATAAGACGCAGTTAGCATTCCAACCATCTCTGATGGTCGGATATTTATCTTGCCACTAAAGAAAGGAAGGCAGACGTGGCCAAGGAGTGCGACTTTGTCTAATGGGTGAAGTTTGTCAGGCGGTTGGTGCTGCAATCTTCCGGTGGGAGACTCCTCTAAGGCTGACTTAGAATCATACAGTATCACTGTTTTTTTAACACTAACAAATTCCTCGTAGACTAAGCATACCAAGACCATATTTGTAACACTATGCTAATTGTTTAACATTGCATATCGCTGTATTTGTTTAAATGTCTCACTACGTTAATTGTTTGATGCGGGTTACCGATATATTTGTTTAAATATGACCCAGTAGTAATTGTTTGACATTTACTGTCTCGTATCTATGTTCGTCGTTTTATAAAGTGTATATTTTATTAAAATCGACAGGGGTATAACAAATTACAGAATAAACTTCTATAACCATCGCATATGATCACAAGTAATTTCCTGGGGCAGGGGAGGGGTGGGGCGAGGGATGTGTAACGTGTGGTTTTATTAAAAATATTATAGCGTAACATTAGTTATAGTGGCACATTTCTTTAATATACATAATATTATTCTTGAAGTGTAGATATTAGGAATAGTGGAGGTAAAACCAGTGAAACTATAAACAACAATGAATAATGAGAGGAAAGGGTTTATAATATACACATTTAACTGTGCAATTTCCTTCCGTTATGTATGGGAAATAAAAGAAATTATGCAGATAGTGAATGGAGACGAAAATTTAATAGTCATGGGTGACTGGAATTCGGTAGTAGCAAAAGAGAGAATAGGAAACGTAGTAGGTGAACATGGATTGGGGGTAAGAAATGAAAGAGGAAGCTGCCTGGTAGAATTTTGCACAGAGCACAACTTAATCGTAGCTAAAACTTGGTTCAAGAATCATAAAAGAAGGTTGTATACATGGAAGAAGCCTGGAGATACTGACAGGATTCTTATAGATTATATAATGGTAAGACAGAGATTAAGGAACCAGATTTTAAATTGTAAGACATTTCCAGGGGCAGATGTGGACTCTGACCACAATATATTGGTTATGAACTGTAGATTAAAATTGAAGAAGCTGCAAGAAGGTGGGAATTTAAAGAGATGGGACCTGGATAAACTAACTAAACAACAGGTTGTACAGAGTTTCAGGGAGAGCATAAGGGAACAATTGACAGGAATGGGGGAAAGAAATACAGTAGAAGAAGAATGGGTAGCTCTGAGGGATGAAGTAGTGAAGGCAGCAGAGGATCAAGTAGGTAAAAAGACGAGGGCTAGTAGAAATCCTTGGGTAACAGAACAGATACTGATTTTCATTGATGAAAGGAGAAAATATAAAAATGCAGTAAATGAAGCAGGCAAAAAGGAATAGAAACGCCTCAAAAATGAGAGCGACAGGAAGTGCAAAATGGCTAAGCAGGCTTGGCTGGAGGACAAATGTAAGGATGTACAGGCTTATCTCACTAGGGAAAAAGAGAACCACTTGTATGAATATCAAGAGCTCAGGTGGAAACCCAGTTCTAAGCAAAGAAGGGAAGGCAGAAAGGTGGAAGGAGTATATAGAGGGTCTATACAAGGCCGATGTATTTGAGGACAATATTATGGAAATGGAAGAGGATGTAGATGAAGATGAAATGGGACATATGATACTGCGTGAAGAGTTTGACAAAGCACTCAAAGACCTGAGTCGAAACAAGGCCCCGGGAGTAGATAAAATTCCATTAGAACTGCTGATAGCCTTGGGAGAGCCAGTCCTGACAAAACTCTACCATCTGGTGAGCAAGATCTATGAGACAGGCGAAATACCCTCAGACTTCAAGAAGAATATAATAATTGCAATCCCAAAGAAAGCAGGTGTTGACAGATGCGAAAATTACCGAACTATCAGTTTAATAAGTCACAGCTGCAAAACACTAACGCGAATTCTTTACAGACGAATGGAAAAACTGGTAGAAGCCGACCTCGGGGAAGATCAGTTAGGATTCCGCAGAAATATTGGAACACGTGAGGCAAAACTGACCCTACGACTTATCTTGGAAGCTAGATTAAGGGAAGGCAAACCTACGTTTCTAGACTTAGAGAAAGGTTTTTGTGGTGTCACCGCCAGACACCACACATGCTAGGTGGTAGCTTAAATCGGCCGCGGTCCATTTAGTACATGTCGGACCCGCGTGTCGCCACTGTGAGATCGCAGACCGAGCGCCACCACAAGGCAGGTCTCGAGATACGGACTAGCACTAGCCCCAGTTGTACGACGACTTTGCTAGCGACTACACTGGCGAAGCCTTTCTCTCATTTGCCGAGAGACAGTTAGAATAGCCTTCAGTTGAGTCAATGGCTACGACCTAGCAAGGCGCCATTAGCCTTACATAGTTTGATAGTTATCGTATGAAATGTCTCATAAAGAATGCTGTATTCACATCAAAGAATAAAAGTTAAGTATTCGAGGAGCTGCATACTTTTCTTATTAGCATTCACTACTCATCCTGTTCCAGAATTCACGCCCGTCTGCGTTAGATAGCGTGCATTTCGGCCTCCTCTATCTACAAGGTGTTGGCACATTTGCCAACACATCAGTTTTGACGATGTTGACTGGAATACTCTGTTTCAAATTCTAAAGGTGGCAGGGGTAAAATACATGGAGCGAAAGGCTATTTACAATTTGTACAGAAACCAGATGGCAGTTATAAGAGTCGAAGGGCATGATAGGGAAGCAGTGGTTGGGAAGGGAGTGAGACAGGGTTGTAGCCTCTTCCCGATGTTATTCAATCTGTATATTGAGTGAAGGAAACAAAAGAAAAATCCGGACTAGGTATTAAAATCCATGGAGAAGAAATAAAAACCTTGAGGTTCGCCGATGACATCGTAATTCTGTCAGAGACAGCAAAGGACTTGGAACAGCAGTTGAACGGAATGGACAGTGTCTTGAAAGGAGGATATAAGATGAACATCAACAAAAGCAAAGCGACGATAATGGAATGTAGTCGAATCAAGACGGAAGATGCTGAGGGAATTAGATTAGGAAATGAGACAGTTAAAATAATAAAGGAGTGTTGCTATTTGGGGAGCAAAATAACTGATGATGGTCGAAGTAGAGAGGATATAAAATGTAGACTGGCAATGGCAAGGAAAGCGTTTCTGAAGAAGAGAAATTTGTTAACACCGAGTATAGATTTAAGTGTTAGGCAGTCGTTTGTGAAAGTATTTGTATGGAGTGTAGCCATGTACGGAAGTGAAACATGGACGATAAAAAGTTTGCACATGAAGAGACTAGAAGCTTTCGAAATGTGGTGTTACAGAAGAATGCTGGAGATTAGATGGGTAGATCACATAACTAAAGACGAGGTATTGAATAGGATTGGGTAGATGTTTGTGGCACAACTTGACTAGAAGAAGGGATCGATTGGTGGGACATGTTCTGAGGCATCAAGGGATCACCAGTTTAGCATTGGAGGGCAGCGTGGAGGGTAAAAATCGTAGAGGGAGACCAAGAGATGAATACACAAGCAGATTCAGAAGGATGTAGGTTGCAGTATTTACTGGGAGATGAAGAAACTTGCACAGGATAGAGTAGCATGGAGAGCTGCATCAAACCAGTCTCAGGACTGAAGACCACAACAACAACAATGCATGGGTAGAGATATGTCTCTGATGTTCGTTTCACTATGTTGCACAGACCTCGACTGATAAAAATCATGACTTGATTTAATCATCCTGTTGGTGTAGAGAGTGAAGGGGTAGGGGAGGAGTGAGTAGTGAGACGATTATTTTGGGGGGAGAGGGAGGGGGGAGGGGAGAATGCTCTACCGTCGCTCAGATCATTATCTGAGATTCGTATCTGGGCTCGAGCTGGCACAAGGGGTGCGTGACCTCAATTTTGTCACAGTTTTCATGTCATACATTTGGCCCACAGGCGAGGTTGGCCTTGTAGGGGCTTATCTTGACACATGAATGGTATCACGTTACATCCTTATCTTGAATGGACACACACAATTGACCGAGAGGCATTAGCGGTGCAAGGGGCGACCGTTTGGAGGGCAGAAGTAGAGATGGTTCTGTGTCAGGAGGCCCCTTCACAGTTCGCTCCTTGCTAGATTTCTGTCGACGGTTGGTGGTGATCTTTTGTCGCCCGTAGGCGTAATGAAAGAAGATTCGGCATTGGTTATTTATGTAAGTTGCGAGCATTGATTTGACTCGCTGTTGACATCGCCTGTCGATATCCGTCGAGGAATCGCGTAGCAATCGGCCTCCAGTGCGCTCAAGGTAGCTGACGCCGCGGGCCCGCTGCTCGCCGGCTGCTGCCACGGCAGTTGCCCCCTGCGGGTTGTCCCACGACGCCTCGGCGCACCGTGAATCTGTGTGCTGCTCTGTCCGCTCCCACTCCCCGCCGTTGGTCTTTATCTACCCAACTGCGATGGCGGGTGTGTAGCCGTGTAGTACGACGATGGTGAACCGCCGATTAGGTAGGCCCTGCCCCACCCGTATGGTGTCAACGCTGGAGTCAACCGAGGTGGTAACGAAGACTCCCGGATCCACCCGTCTGCGAGAGCAACGGGCTGTGGTATTTGTAAGTAGGCTGTTTAGGTTTTTATGTTGGTAACGCCATGTAGCGCTCTGTACGAAAATCACTAACTTTGCTGTGTGCCGTCTGTGGCTGGTTGGACTCATTGTGGGAATATTCGTTTCTGCAGTATTGGGCAGTTGTATATGAACAGCGCGTAGCGTTGCGCAGTTGGAGGTGAACCGCCAGCAGTGGTGGATGTGGGAACAGAGATGCCAGAGTTTTGAGAGCGGACGATCTGGACGTGTGTCCGTCAAAAAGAGAAAATTTGTAAGCCTGGATATCATGAACTAACATATATTATGACTTCTGAACACTGTTAAGGTAAATACATTGTTTTTTCTCTATCAAAATCTTTCATTTGCTAAGTATGTCGATCAGTAGTTAGTGCCTTCCGCAGTTAGAATCTTCTATTTAGCTGGCAGTTTTGGCGCTCGGTGTACTGGAGTAGTTCGAGTAACGAAGATTTTTGTGAGGTGAGTGATTCATGAAAGGTATAGCTTATTGCTAGTCAGGGCCATTCTTTTCTAGGGATTATTGAAAGTCAGATTGCATTGCGCTAAAAATATTGTGTGTCAATTTAGTGATAATCAGAATAAGTAGAGAGGGAAATGTCTAAGTACGTTCAGTTTTGCTCAGCTGTTTGAAAAACAAACAACGTAAGAGGCTTACCAGCATAGTCATTTATAATTTTTCTAAGGGGACATTCTATATTATGCTCTGCGACTGGTGATAATGGCGAAGTAGCCATCTCTCCCCGTAGCGGCTGCCGTTGCTGGGTAGCGCGCAGGTAATCTACAACAGACTTGTGCGAGGAGACACATTCCTGTAATCAGGGAATCGAGTGCGAACGTTACGCACGCCATCTATGCGTTTGATCAACTGCCTTATACCGTAGTCCGTTTCTCCGGTAGGCGGCACTGGCTGTTTGCCCTGCTCTGTGAGTCGTCTACGATGACATTTTAATCCACGCCTTGTCGCCTTCGCTTTTCCAGCGAGATGGCGCATATATTGCCAGCCATTGCAACAACAAGTCAGTAAGCACCTGAAGATGACGAGCAATTATCTCTATGCAATATTGCGTAGCTTTCACAACACTATCCTACGTGACGCCCGTGAATGAACGAAGCAAATGCTACGTCTCAAATAGCACATCGGCTTTACAAACAACTTCAAACCTTTTAGGAACTTTGCCGGCCGCGGTGGTCTAGCAGTTCTAGGCGCGCAGTCCGGAACCGCGCGACTGCTACGGTGGCAGGTTCGAATCCTGCCTCGGGCATGGATGTGTGTGATGTCCTTAGGTAAGTTACGTTTAAGTAGTTCGAAATTCTAGGGGACTGATGACCACAGATGTTAAGTCCCATAGTGCTCAGAGCCATTTGAACCATTTTTTTTAGGAACTTTTTTCTCTCTGACGCCCTCCTCAAATGGGTCAAATGGTTCAAATGGCTCTGAGCACTATGGGACTTAACATCTGTGTTCATCAGTCCCCTAGAACTTAGAACTACTTAAACCTAACTAACCTAAGGACATCACACACATCCATGCCCGAGGCAGGATTCGAACCTGCGTCCGTAGCGGTCACGTGGTTCCAGACTGAAGCGCCTTTAACCGCACGGCCGCACCGGCCGGCTCTCAACGCTTTATCCCTTTGTAAATCCTCCCTCGGTGGCCATTTTGACCGACTCACAGCGCCAGAAGCTCAGGACGAGGGGAAAGACGGACACCATAGAGTGAGCGCCAGAGACACATTCTGCAAACACGCAGGGGCTAGGCTGGCTTAAAAGAGAACACGTTGCGGAGAGTCTGTCGCATTGTGAGAAGCCATGCAGATGACTGTGGACCCCAGCAGGGACTAGGAAAATGCGTAGACACAAAAGCGTCAAGAATACACATAAGGAGGCTCGTGAATCTTATAGCTGGCAGCAGTCATTTTCATCTACCTTGAAAGAGCGAGAACGTGTCAAGAATTCAAGCACTGCGCTGGAGAGTAGATACAAAGCCCTTTTAACAAAACAGAAAAAAAAATTGTAGATAGTTACAACGTTGTTTATGAATCAAGAACGCCAGCAGACACTTAGATGTAGCGTTAATACGATACTGTCCAGGTGTCACACAGAGATAGTTATTACAAAGAAGTGTTGAGTGGCTGCTTTCACAACCATATAGGAACGCAGGAAAACAGCGGAGCAATGTGCGACAAACGGTGGGAACAGCTTAGGGAGCGAAATCGTGAGAAGGATGCTAATTCCAGAATCACACACCGACCCATGAAAGAATTTCCACACTGGACTCGGCGGCTTGAAACGGTGACCATTCATTGGGCTGCACTGCAAATTGAGTCGGCCAGTTACAACCCCGAGAGGACGAAAAAAAAATGGTTCAAATGGCTCTGAGCACTATGGGACTTATCATCTATGATCATCAATCCCCTAGAACTTAGAACTATTTAAACCTAACTAACCTAAGGACAGCACACAACACCCGGCCATCACGAGGCAGAGAAAATCCCTGACCCCGCCGGGAATCGAACCCGGGAACCCGGGCGTGGGAAGCGAGAACGCTACCGCACGACCACGAGATGCGGGCAGGAGGCGAAAATTTCGAGGAGTGACTGAGCTTAGTGGAGTGATGGGAAGTGAGGACAGTCGATGAGACAGCGTGGAAGGGAGAGGACACGGGGTCTCTTGCAACCAGCCCTAACATTCGCCTCCCGGCGCCGTAATATGGCAGCTTCGCCCACCCAACCCACAACCAGCAGTCAACGCGGAGACCGGTCCGGGCGTCGCCGCAAAGCCGGGACATCTAAACAACTAAAATTTACCATTAATAACTGAGTCGCCCTCTTCGTACATACATCCCCTATTGTCCTAACCTTTTTCTGCTTGAGTTCACTATATTACTGATGTCACTTAATGGCTCCCAGGGTGTGATGATCTTACTCGTAATTTGCATGCTATGTGATATCAAAGAGAATTATGGAGAATTCTCTATGATTTTGGTTCCCAGCGTGGAGCAATACAGGTAATAATCTGCATGTCATTTTATACGAGATATCAAAGAAGTTTCCATTCACTACATTTTGGCACCCAACTGGGGCCAATATAGTAGTCTGCATGTCACTTTATGCAAGAGATCAAAGAACTCTCTAGTCACTACAACTCCTAATTCTATTCGCAACATATTTTGCTAACAATATCGACATATACCATTGAATATACCTGCAAAGGTGCGTCATTGTACGACACATAGTTCAAGGGATATGATATTATAAATGTGGACATAAGTGAACAAGTAGCTTTTCTTAAAACGAAGTGGAAATTACATTGTACTCGTCCAGTGTTTGGTAATGGGTGCACTTACCTACAGGGTGACAATTATTGAACTACAGAAAAAACGTAAATTTATTTAACATGTAAACGTCACTACAGATATTCAGATTTAGGTCATGACATGTTCAATATGCTTGCCATCATTGGCAACGGTGTGGCGCGGACCAATAGCGAAAATCTACATGAGCCGCTGAAGTGTCGGAACATCGATGATGCCAATGACCTCCTGAATGGCTGTTTCCAGCTCAGAAATGGTTTTGTGGTTATTGCTGTACACCTTGTCTTTAAATATAGCCCCACAAAGAGGAGTCATGTGTTCAGATCCAGAGGATATGGCGAGCAATCGAGGCGCATTGCCAGTGACCTCCGGGTACCCCAGAGGCCAAAGTGCTCCTTTAGGACATCAAACACTCTCCTGCTTCGATGGGGTCGAGCTCCGTCTTGCATGAACCACATCTTGTGGAATTCATGGTTGCTTTGGATAATGGGGATGAAATCATCTTCCAAAACCTTCACGTACTATTCGGTAGTCACCATGTCATCAAGAAATATCGCACGGATTATTCCGTGACTGGACATTGCACACCACAGTCACCCGCTGAGCTTGAAGAGATTTCTCGATCACGACATGCGGATTCTCAGTCCCCCAAACAGTTTTACTTATTGACCAACCCATGCAAATGAAACTGAGCTTCGTCGCTAAACCGAACCATACAGAGAATTCTAATTCCCATCATGCGTCGCGGACAACCGTGCAATTTGAACGTCCTAACGCAAACCGTTAAGAAGTTATGGCGATTTTATTTTATACAGTTCAATAATTCTCACCCTGTATTTGCAGCAATGTTTAAGTATAATTTGAAGCTGTTTTGTACATGGAAGTTTGATTATTTAAAGTATAGGAGGCGCGGGAGTTGCTAGTAGATCCTATTTCGGGAGCTACAATAGTACTTGAACGGTTGGGATTACGGACGTGTTTGTGCGCACCGAAGTATAAACACGTTTGCTGTTTGCATGGGGAGCGCCATATAGACTGTGCAAACGCAAACAGGAGTGAGCCTGTCTGAACACTACTGGTGCTCTCCAACCTGGTTGCCTTTCTTCTGAAGATTTGACAAGGCTTTGAAAGTTTCAAGAACAAGGCGTCAACTCAACTGATTTCTGTTACAACAAGAGACCCAGAACAATGCATTACGTGGCAGGTTTGTCTACTAAGTTTCCTTTTCTTACCAGTATTATTGACCTACGAGACATTACGGTTAAGAAGTAAACAAATTATTTTGCGGTGAGCAGAGTTCCACTTTGGCATCCTCCCTTTCCACGAACCGTTGTAGCGTTCATACGCGGAGCAATTACCGTAGAGTGACAGGTTCGCGAGTCTGAAAGAGATGAGGTACTGGCAGAATGAAAGCTGTGAGAACGGGTCGTGAGTCATGCTTGGGTAGCTCAGTGGTAGAGCACTTGCCTGCGAAGGGCAAAGGTCCCGAGTTCGAGTCTCCGTTCGGTACACAGTTTTAATCTGTCAGGAAGTTTCAAGACTGAATGAGATTGAAATGGCAAATCTAAGAAGATGCATAGATAATGGAAACGCATTTGGAAGGCTGCACCTACTATCGGCGTCTGGATATGGACAATGAGGATTCTGCAAATAGTTACAGAGGATTGCTCGGAGGAGAGTCCCGCCTCTTGGTGAATTTGACACAATCGAGGCATCGCACGCCGGCCTCCACACACGCCTCCTGGCAGCGGCTGGAACACTTTCAGCGAGGTCTCTAGCCCAGAGTGCTGTCAGCCGGGTGCCGCCTCTGTTAACGCCGTCCATTAGCCGCGTGCCCCCCTTCTGCAGGACAGTCCCATGGAGCCACTGGCAGCTAACCCGCAATCCGTTAACACAAAGACCGGCCTCAGTGTTTTGCCCTTCTCATTAAGTGCCTCATACTAACAGGTAATTAGCCAAGTTGCAGGGCTCTGTGTTTTGCGAAAACGCATTAATTCCCTTAGCCTGCCGGCAGCTGATTTCATTACGCGCTGCACTTGATAGCAGAAAGGCCAGCTGGTAGAGGGGTACGTTTGCCCCTCCATCCTCCCCTCCATCACACCATCCCTCTGCCCTTTCCCTACACGCACTTACAGGAGTCCTCATCTGCTCTCCTGCGCTTCGGTGATATTAACCAACAGTTAAACGCTATGTATGACACCTCCACTTCAGACCGAGTTACATGCCGTTTTCATGGGCGTAGAACAATCGCCATGTGTACCTTTTTCACGATGGATATCCTTGTTCCACGTCTAAAAACCTAAGATTCCACGTTTTTTTCTTGCTAGTTAGGAACCATCTTTTGGAACTACGTAAGTGTCCTCGTACCATTAAGTACTGTAATCCTTTAGCATTGTTTCCCTGGTTGCCTTTGTTTCTGAGATATTTCTACTGAAATACGCGTAGTGAAAACTATCATTTTTTTGTTTAACGTACATTTTTTAAAAGGGCAGTGAGTAATTAGATATATTGGAATATTGATGGAGGATGGTGTTTTTTTCTCACTCACACTTTACTGAGATGTTAACAGGCAAAGTACTAAAAAAGCAAGAGGCCTAGCAGTAGGAAAGAAAGGATAAAGGCAATTAAGAATGGAGATGATCCAGAAGTATTGGGTGAATTAACGAAAGAACTGTATTTTCTGATACAGAGGGTCGTAAAAGTGAATAAAGGGCGTAGAAATAGCATTAACCCCGTATATTCTATGAGAATCAGCAGACATGAAGATGAGCTCGTTGGTTTTGAAAATATTATTGGAGAGAGAGTGCTAAAACAAGTAAAATCTTGTAGGTACTTAGCACGTTTGGGAAAGGAAAATAGAAGCTGTCTAGGGGACATTAAAAAATTTCTGAAATAGCTCACAAGAATTTGAAAGTTTCACTGATAGCAAAAATTATTACTATGTAACTGAAAAGCAATTTCATCAAGCCTTTCATACGTAATGAAGTGTTGCTTGGCAGAGATTCGAGAAAACGGACAAATAATGGGACAATTTTGAAATGTGGTTCTCGAGGAAAATACTTATCGGGAAATGAACTGACGAAATGGGGGATAAGCAGCAGACGAAAGAAAGTTGGGGTGGCGAGAATTAAGAAAAAGCCTTAGTTGGAACATCACTGCTCTGAAATTACCAGCATTGGCGAATCACTTTAAAAATGGACGTGGATATAATTCGATGGAGGAGGGGGCACAGAACAGAGTCGATACCCTTCTCGTAAGAAAGTGAAGAAAGATTAAAATTATTTAATAGATATATCAACAGTAAAAACGCACCAGAGGTCCACAGAAAATCTATGAATCTGTTATGCTCTGTCACTTTTCTTAAACTTTTTCATTACTTCCTGCAGTTGAAAACAAGGGTCATGTTGCTGCTTCTGCTTAACATGAGCAATTGCAAACTCATGATTGATACTGCGTTTACTGATGACGTTGCCAAAATGAAATTTCAAAAGTCTTTCTTCTAAGTGAAACCCCTTTGTGCACTGTGTTCCCCCAACGTAGACTTCAACAACCTTACAATTAAAAAAAAACATTTTTGCATGCTAACATATTGACACTCTTTTTAAAATGAAACTCACCTCTTACACCCGTAAGATCCCGTAACTTAAACTCGCTCACATCCACTAGTCCATCGCTGTAAGTCGCTCATTCTCGTCTTCCCATTCTCACTCTCTCATTCACCTAACTCACTGTCATTATCTCTCTGTGACTCTGTGGTTGTCTCCTGTCTCAAAGCCACAGTCTCCATTGTTCTGTCCTAACAGTACTGTCTCCTCTCGCTCTCACTTCGCCCATTTTGCTCCATCTTAGTGCTACAAGCCCATTCATTCCTCCGCACTGACGCTGTCTCTTCATACTGTCAGTATCTCTGTTATTTTTATAGACACCGTTCTGCATTACCACTGACTCTCACCCAATACCTCTTTCTCCTTCTTGTTATTTCTTTCCCACTGGTGCTGTCTTCATCTCTCTTTTCTGAGCATCGTTCTGCTACTGTCAACTATGTCGCACTGCCACTGTGTACCTCTCTTTCTCCCCCATTGTCTCCTTCGCTTTTTCTATACCATAACCACTGTCTATTATTTTCCAGTATTTATTAATTTTCCGTCTCTTTCCCAATACCACTGTCTTGTTCTCCCTTAGCATAAACAAACGCGAATACATTCACATGCCAAAGTTTTTGGGAAAATCTCTAAAGGTGCTGAGGAAGGTAGAATGAGGCTACTAGTATCCTACCTTTCAGTCAGTCTTTTAAACAGCAGCATATTCCACTTTTTTTGCTCCGATAGGAGAATTTCTCCACAGGTTCCCTTCTTTTCCCTGCCACACCCCACACCCATATGAAAATAACTTTATTGGTCAGTAAAATTATCGTACTTTATTTGTGTGAAACTGAAATAAAGGAAAACAAATTTACATGTCAGACCGGATTTAACGTACACAAAAATTTCGCATGTTCCTCATCACTCCAGCAGAGTGTTTACAGGACTTTTGTGATGATAAAGGGGACACTTTACGGCATGTTTCTCGTTGCCATGTCACGTAACAAACTACGATTTCGCCTCGCACCCTACTCTAACTGCGTATTTTTGGTGTATTACTAGTGTAACTTTGAACCTCTGTCTCTCGGTATCGAACAAAGACATGAAAAAAACGTTCGTGTTTGTTCGTGATTGGGGTCTTAGGAACGTACGGCTAATATTTCAGCCATGTGCTGTGTATAACCGTCCTGGACTCAACGGCTTGGATTTGGTACGAAGAAGTGGTCAAAAAAAAAAAACACTTTTAGTGTTTTGTAAGGAACCACTCATGAAATTTGGACTGTTCACTGTTTCTGTTTTCCTTCTTTTTTCCACAGTTCAGTACACCTTCTCTCTGTTTACACGACTGATCTGTGTTCACTTTTTAACGGGCTCTCCACTGGTCCATTTCACAACTAACTCTGTGGGGGTTGTGATGGGGAGTTTCCCTTGTGAGTAGCGCTGTTCCATGGCAGTAGCAGTCACCACGGGCCAACGCGGCGCTGTCTTTGCTGGAGTAGTGATCATTCTACGTGTTTTACTGTCTCTGTTAATATATGCCGGTAAAACGAATAACGCACTAGAGTAATTTGGAACCACTCTGTGGAATGGGGTCGTAAAATTCCACTTTAAAAATCATTTTGCTTGTAATGAGAAGCAAACCGACGCTTTCCAGGGACAATGGACGTCACATGAGAGAGGTGATGAGCAAGATTTGGAGTGTTGTACTGCTTCCTCCTACGCATATCTAGTGAAACAACTATGAAAGTAAAATTAGAGATTCGAGTTCAAACATGGGCTTACCAAAAGTTATTCCTCCCTTGCATCACTGGAGACTGCAACAGGAAAGGGGGCAAGTGTTAATGGCACACAAAGTACCCTCCACCACAAACCTCAAATATTGAGACAAAACCCATCCTGGGACATTTTGAACATCAAATCCATGTTAATTAAATTAAATTGTTCAAATAATTAATGAAACCAATTACACCACACTACTCTCTCACCTTTTAACCTATTTTTATGCTAACTGATTTGTGAATCCTGGCGGTTGATGTGTACTCACTGGGGATAATCCGTCCTTCTGAAAGACCCCATCCCTCACCCACACCATTCTCCTCCCCTATAATTCTAGGACAAAAGACACTATTTTGTCATCCCGTCTCCCCAGTTCAGTTCTGACACACTTTTATCCTCCTGGGAAATCGCCCAGTGCTCCCTCCCATCCACCTTTCCTTCTCCCCTCCCCCTCCCCCTCCCATCCCGCACTTCCCCTCCCCACCCACACTTCTCAATTGGCAGCAAAAACACTTGGTATGTGCTGAGCTGCTGGAGAGGAAGAATCTACGTTACTGTCTTTGAATATTGACTTTATTATTTATACCTGAGAGTGTGATCCTGCTGCTGGATTGTCCTACAGCTCCCTCCATACTCGTGTCTCCCCAACCCCCCCCCCCCTTCCTCCTGCCTTCCACCCCACTTTTTCTGATCACTGTGTAGATATTCGCCTCAAAGTATGAAGACCGACAGCTCTAGTCCACAATGCCACCACCAGAGGATGTTCGAAACTGTCCTACAGCAGCCCCACTTTCCACTGCCACCTGCCACCACTTTCTCTCATCATGTGTGTATATGTTCACCCTGCCTTGTGCCCTAGTTGACAGCTACACATGAAACTAGCAAAACATTGCTAAAGCGATAACTGAAACGGTCCTATACATCGGTGTACATATCGAAAAACATTTTGCAGTTATCTCATCATAACAGGGCATCATCAAAAAGTTTCAAACTACACATATAAAAATTTCGAAGAAGAAGAAAGCACTCATTCTTGGCTGGAAATAGTCCACTTGCACTATCTGATCAAATTAATTGTTTAACAATTTATGGGAAAGAAACATATTGCTTAAAACACTACCACCTTACGATGATTTGTGTTTACACTCACTCCGTCTTCTGCCCACGAGTGGTCTATTGGCCATATCGATGTCGTTTCGTTGAATGGTTCGCACGCTGACACAGACATTGACATTGAAATTTTAATTATAATAATTTAATAATAATAATAATAATAATAATAGTAATAATTTAATCATAATAATAACGCTTCTTGCCTTCAGAATTACTATTGGCCTCCTTGAGAACGTCCAAATTGGATCAAATGCATGAGGGACAGAAACGTTATCCATATGAACAATGGCTAATGACTCGTGTACGTCGTGGTTTGCCTATAAATCACGAGAGCCCCTCAACGTCTGGTGGTACATCATTAGCATCAACAGCAGAAACTATGCCTGAACACGATGGTCAGATGGTCCCATCTGACCGCTGTGTCATCCTCAGAGGTGGATGCGGATGAGAGGGGCGTGGGGTCAGCACACCGCTCTCCCGGTCGTTATGATGGTATTCTTGACCGAAGCCGCTACTATTCGGTCGAGTAGCTCCTCAATTGGCATCGCGAGGCTGAGTGCACCCCGAAAAATAGCAACAGCGCATGGCGGCCTGGATGGTCATCCATCCAAGTGCCGACCACGCACGACAACGCTTAACTACGGTGATCTCACGGGAACCGGTGTAACCACTGCGGGAAGGCCGTTGCCGATTCGTGTTTACAGCAAAAAATATTTTTAACTTTTTGAGAATCACATGGAAACATTTTGCTACTCAAGTAATTAAATTTCTGCCACAATGGGATCATAGCGCTACATATATCCGACATCTCGTATGCACTTACTTTTGATAACACAAGCACCCTCTTCCAACACAACGTTTCCACCTGACACTAAACATTTGGTGAAAAAACCTTCCAATTGCTCAGGTTCACTATCGTGAAGTGCGTGTCATCCGCTGACCACTGCGGAGCCGTAGCACATGAGTCGGGACAGGTCTGCACATGCATCGGTCACGCCAACAATGCGCACGTACACCCAGCCCTAGCAGACACTCAGAGACCAGAGAGACGATCACCGTGATCGCCAAACACTCAACCGATCAGTTTGCATGGGGGGAGGGTGGAGGGTGGGAGGGGGGAGTAATAAAATAATATTTCATCGCAAACGCTCCCGCAACACTCATGTCTGCTTTTGTCGCCACTCAACCAGTATACTAGTTACTTAGCTATTCACCCACCCACAGGCGCCACTGTCGGGTATCGTGCCTGCGGCTTCTACTCTACTGGCCATTAAAATTGCTACACCAAGAAGAAAGGCAGATGATAAACGGGTATTCATTGGACAAATATATTATACTAGAACTGACATGTGATTACATTTTCACGCAATTTGGGTGCATAGATCCTGAGAAATCAGTACCCAGAACGACCACCTATGACCGTAATAACGGCCTTTGTACGCCTGGGCATTGAGTCAAACAGAGATTGGATGGTGTGTACAGATACAGCTGCCCACGCAGCATCAACACGATACCACAGTTCATCAAGAGTAGTGACTGGCGTATTGTGACGAGCCAGTTGCTCGGCCACCATTGACCAGACGTTCTCAATTGGTGAGAGATCTGGAGAATGTGCTGCCCAGGGCTGCAGTCGAACATTTTCTGTATCCAGAAAGGCCCGTACAGGACCTGCAACATGCAGTCGTGCAGTATCCTGCTGAAATGTAGGGCTCTGCAGGGATCGAATGAAGGGTAGAGCCACGGGTCGCAACACATCTGAAATGTAACGTCCACTATTCAAAGTGCCGTCAATGCGAACATGAGGTGACCGAGACGTGTAACCAATGACACCCCATACCATCACGCCGGGTGATACCCCAGTATGGCGATGACGAATACACGCTTCCAGTGTGCGTTCACCACGATGTCGCCAAACACGGATGCGACCATCATGATGCTGAGAACAGAACCTGGATTCATCCGAAAAATGACGTTTTGCCATTCGTGCAGCCATGTTCGTCGTTGAGTACACTATCGCAGGCGCTCCTGTCTGTGATACAGCGTCAAGGGTAACCGCAGCCATGGTCTCCGAGCTGATAGTCCATGCTGTTGCATTGTCGTCGAACTGTTCGTGCAGACAGTTGTTGTCTTGCAAACGTCCCCATCTGTTGACTCAGGGATCGAGACGTGGCTGCACGATCCGCTACAGCCATCCATATAAAATGGTTCAAATGGCTCTGAGCACTATGGGACTCAACTGCTGAGGTCATTAGTCCCCTAGAACTTAGAACTAGTTAAACCTAACTAACCTAAGGACATCACAAACATCCATGCCCGAGGCAGGATTCGAACCTGCGACCGTAGCGCATCCATATAAGATGCCTGTCATCTCGACTGCTAGTGATACGACGCCGTTGGGATCCAGCACGGTGTTCCGTATTACCCTCCTGAACCTACCGATTCCATATTCTGCTAACAGTCATTGGATCTCGTCCAACGCGAGCAGCAATGTCGTGATACGGTAAACCGTAATCGCGATAGGCTACAATCCAACCTTTATCAAAGTCGGAAACATGATGTTGAGCATTTCTCCTCCTTACACGAGACATCACAACAACGTTTCACCATGGAACGCCGGTCAACTGCTGTTTGTGTATGTAAAATCGGTTGGAAAATTTCCTCATGTCAGCACGTTGTAGGTGTCGCCACCGACGCCAACCTTGTGTGAATGCTCTGAAAATCTAATCATTACCATATCACAGCATCTTCTTCCTGTCCGTTAAATTTCGCGTCTGTAGCACGATTCTGAAAGCAAAATATCGTGGTGTAGCAATTTTAATCGCCAGTAGTGTAACTGCTTCAACCCAACATAGACTCTCCCCAGTTCAAAAAATCCACCTTACTCAATATGAGACAGGGATATTGTTTTTCATACACCTCGAATTTCTCATACAAAATGTAGATTCCTCTCTTTAATACGAGTTATTTTCGAAGACAGAAGAAATCGGAGAATATGCGTGTTTTCAAACCGCTAAAGTATTGTTACTTTTTACGAAAATCCTGTGCAAAAGTAAATCAAAGGCTACATTCCCTGTAAGCACTCTCTCATCAGGGAAGCAGGAATCTGTTCTTATCAGCTTTATACCTGTTATGTCTTGCTTCACAGGACTGGAATATTAAACTCATGTTCGGCTCATAATCGAGTGCTCAGAACATGCTCTCCTTCTATCACAGGATGCCCTCTCACTTTCAAACTCTCTTTAAGTAACCAAATGCCTCGTCACCTATGCAGTTTCTGAAGGTGGCAGCACAGAGGAATTGTAGATATCGGGTGTGTACTAATTATCACTTTATCAGTTTGGTATATAGTTGATATTATTACGATGTTTATCTCTTCCTGTGCACATGGGAGATGCAACAACAATGAAAACCTATTTTGGCACTCTCCTCTACAGGAAAGAAGATGTATGCAAAGTAATGAAAGTAACCAATTTCACTGGCCCATCTTTGACATATAGAGCCCTCAATTTCATAACTGCAGTGATTCTGTCAATGAGTGGGGATTGTGAAGTACTCCAATCTCTGTGTATACATTCGCTTGGCAGGTGCTGTGTTTGAAAGACGCTGTGTTCTCTGTTCACGGAGTTGTTGAAGAATGGCGTGCAATTTCACATATCAAACACTACTGCTATCCATTTGTCTATTTGCTCATCAGATGTTTTTTCATCATTGCTGACGTTCAGTTTATAAGACTGATGTTAGCGTAGCACAATTTCCGAATCATAATCTGCCATGTACTGTATGCTCTATACACAACCAGAAAGCCATGAAACGCCTTTTTTCTTTCCTTTGATACAGAATGTAGTAGATAAATAATTTTAAAATATCTTACCGTAGTGGACTGGAGTATTAACAGCGATGGATTACACACGACTAATGTATGGCAAACCATACATGTAGCCTTATGAGTTTGTATTTTCATTCTATAGTGATTTCTCTCTTTCCAGAACAATCTTGCTATGGAATCCAAACACTACAACAATAGTACAGAATTGATAGTACAAGTGAGTTATGAAACTGTAGGATACTCCTTCTGTCTGGAACTCCATCATGCATTAATCAAACGTTTCTCCTTCTTGTTAACCCTCTGTTACATCACCACAACTTTCTCAGATGTATCTACCATACGCCAGTGAGGAGTGCTAACCGCCAAGGCAAGCATCCTTCTAGGGAGATCGAGTGTTATTGAGTGAGTGACTTGACTGACAAGGGAAAGTCTTTGCAGAAAGGCAGTTACAGTATTGGAATAAGAATACTGGTCTATATCATTAGCGTGGGTCGGTTGCACAAGTGTATTGAGTATGTGGAACTTTGATCGTTCTGTTCCTTCACGGGACGTCGGATCTAGCAGATACAGTACCCTCCACCTTCTCGTCATTTCCGATGTTGCGGGGAGGGTTCGTTAAAGACAGAAGGGTTACAAGATGCATATAGGGAAACAATCTAGCTACTTACTCAGGATCCTTACCCAATAGGCTCAACGAAGGGGGGCTCGTTTTGAAATAGTGGACAGAGTTCTGGTACGGATATGGTTCATTTTTTTGGGGTGGTAATCAGATATTCGAATCTCCAAATTCATGCTAAGAATGTGAAAATACTTCGTGACTCCTACCTACATAGGGGAAGATGGTTAACAGTAACTAAATCTTATCGACTTCATAAAGTGCTTCGCTTAAGGAACACAGTTTTAGCACCCTCTCTCTGGTGCTGGCCATCTCCCACACTAAGAAACTATTTGTGTCATGTTAGGTAGGCAGTGTAATAGGGTTCACGATACGTCCACGTATACAGGGTGAGTCACCTAACGTTACCGCTGGATATATTTCGTAAACCACATCAAATACTGACGAACCGATTTCACAGACCGAACGTGAGGAGAGGGGCTAGTGTAATTGTTTAATACAAACCATACAAAAATGCACGGAAGTATGTTTTTTAACACAAACCTACGTTTTTTTAAATGGAACCACGTTAGCACATCTGAACATATAAACAAATACGTAATCAGTGCCGTTTGTTGCATTGTAAAATGTTAATTACATCCGGAGATATTGTAACCTAAAGTTGACGCTTGAAACCTCCGACGTTCAGATGCGTGTTGTAACAAACACGGGCCACGGTCGGCGAGCAGCATCTGCAGGAACATGTTTATGACGACCGTGTTTACGAGAGTGGCTGTAGTGCACTGTTGTGGTTTGGTCTAGCTGTCGCAGTGTCCGCATGTAGCGCTTGCTGCTATTGTTATTCTGCACTCGTCTCCGCACGCAGACCAACTGTAGTACACCGTGTTACCAGACGTCTGTCATAGTGTAGTGTTGTAGGAACTGTGACCATACTGTATTCGAACTCTGAACTGGCGGAGATGGTACTCATCTATGGCGAGTGTCGACGAAATGCAGCTGAAGCCTGCAGGGTGTATGCAGAACGGTACCCGGACAGAGAGCATCCAATGTGCCGCACACACACACTCTATTCCACTCCGTAATTGAAAACGGAAACCACGTGTGTACGTGTACCTCACCCCTAATGGTAATGTACATGTGCGTCTGTGAGAAAGACCAATAAAAAGGTGTTAGCATGTGGACTTAATGTGCTGTTCCAGTCTCTTCTGTACCTAAGGTCCATCACCGTTCCCTTTGGATCCCTAGGTAATTCGGTGCTCTCCGATGCACACGATCGAACAGCGGAGGAGTGGTACTCAAGCGTCAACTTTAGGTTACAATATCTCCGAATGTAATTAACATTTTACTATGCAACAAACGGCACTGATTACGTATTTGTTTATATGTTCATATGTGCTAACAAAACTAACGGGGTTCCATTTTAAATAAAACGTGGGTTTGTGTTGAAAAACATACTTCCGTGCATTTTTTTATGGTTTGTATTAACCAATTACACTAGCCCCTCTCCTCACGTTCGGTCTGTGGAATCGATTCGTCAGTATTTGATGTGGTTTACGAAATATATCCAGCGGTAATGTTAGGTGACTCACCCTGTATATGGCACTCACAAAGTGACGGAGATGGTGGCTTAGAAAAGATACAGAAATTGAGAACCGTGTTGCAGTATAGTTGCCTGATAATACCACGAAATTGATACAATGAGACGTTTTGTTAATGTGAGAAGTTTTAGAACGTGGATAATTGGGTAAAACACATTGAAATGAGGAAAAACATGTGGTACAATAGCAAAACTTTTTGAAAACACAAAAAATGAGGAAAAACAAGTCAAAAATTATTGACATAGTGCTCCAAAGTCGACACTTTCCTCATCTAATCAGCTACAGTATGAAACCACGAGTACGTATGTTCACTCAGATGGATGTAACAAAATGAGGAGAAGGAAGGTTCAAAAATGACTCTGAGCACAAGGGACTTAACATCTGAGATCATTAGTCCCCTAGAACTTAGAACTGCTTAAACCTAACTAACCTAAGGACATCACACACATCCATGCCCGAGGCAGGATTCGAACCTGCGAACGTAGTGGTAGCGCCGTTCCAGACTGAAGCGCCTAGAACCGTTCGGTCACAGAGGCCGGTGGGAAGGGAGGAATGGGCATTGTAGCTTGCTGTCAGGTGTGAAAATGACTATTTTTTCAGAGATGTGAACAGAAATCGCGAAAACCGCTGTTCCATGCGCGTAGCAATTTACACTGAAGTCCTAAAGAAACTGCTACACCAGCATAATATCGTGTTCGGCCTCCACGAACGCGAAGAAGTGCCACAACGCGACGTGGCTTTTAGTCGACTAACGTCTGAAACACTGCTGGAGGGAACTGACGCCATGTAGTCTTCAGGGCTGTGCTGTCCACGAATCCGTGAGAGTACGAGGGGGTGGAGAACTCTTCTCAACAGCACGTTGCAAGGCATCACAGGTATGATCAATAACGTTCATGTCTAGGAAGTTTTGTGGCCAACGGAAGTGTTCAATGTGAGAAGAGTGTTCCTGAAGCCACTCTATAGTATCTCTGCACGTGTGGTGTGTCGCATTGTCCTCGTTGAATTACCGAAATTCGGCGGAATGCACAAGGGACATGAATGAATGCAGGTGATCAGGCAGGATACTTACATACGTGTCACCTGTCAGAGTCGTACCTAGATGGAGTATGGGTCAAATATCACTCTTACTGCACCCGCCCCGCACCATTACACACAACCCCACCAGCTAGAACAGTCGCCCTACAGACATCAGGATCCACGGATTCATGAGGTTGTATCCACACCCGTACACGTCGATCTTCCCGATACGATCTGAAACGACACATGCCCGACCAGGTAACATGTTTCCAGTCATTAACAGTCCAATGTCGGTGTTTACGGACCCAGGCGAGATGCGAAGCCATGAGTCGTGCAGTCATCAGGGGACATGAGTGGGTCTTGGGCTTCAAAAGGCCATATCGATGCCGTTTCGTTGAATGGTTCGCACGCTGACACAGACATTGACATTGAAATTTTAATTATAATAATTTAATAATAATAATAATAGCAATAATTTAATCATAATAATAACGTTTCTTGCCTTCAGAATTACTATTGGCCTCCTTGAGAACGTCCAAATTGGATCAAATGCATGAGGGCCAGAAACGTCATCCATATGAACAATGGCTAATGTCTCGTGTACGTCGTGGTTTGCCTATAAATCACGAGAGCCCCTCAACTTCTGGAGGTACATCATTAGCACCAACAGGACAAACTATGCCTGAACACGAAGACAACTTCTCTGAAGACGACATAAAGCATTCGGACGAAGAATCAGACTATCACAACCCACGTGTACCATTGGTTCTATATTCTGATTCTGACACAAATATGAGTGGTATGGATGCAGATTCAGGAAAACGTACGGGACAATCGCAAAAGGGAAATGACGCCAAAAAAATAAATAATAATAATAACGATTACCAGGCACTGCAACACCATCAGCTAATGGAATGGGTGATTCTGCAAATACACGTGATGTACCTTTGCCTGCACCATCCATTCTAGACACAGGAAACTTAACACGATATCGAAAGGTACATAGATTTTTTAACATATGGATTGGCATAAAAAGTAATAACTCATGAAAATGCTGTTTTTATGATAACACCTATAGCTCTACTTCCCGTTGATAGATCATTTTTGTACATGACACCATCTGAATTTGATTTACTTCCAGATGGTAGTAGAATTGTTGATTGTTCTGCAAAAGTAATTGAGCAAAATCCTAGGATTGTTTTCCCTACTACTTCGAGTGAAACGGAACTTGCAACTTTAAATCAAAATAAGAATATGATTACTAGTATTGGTATTAATATGAAAATTCCTGGTATTGTAAAGTCTATTGCATTTCGTGCTTCGGCCCCTACGGAAACAATTACTATAGATCATAAACGGGATTTATCTCCAATTCGGCAGTCATGGCATGGATATAAAAATAACGAAGATGCTCTTTTAACAACAGTGCCGGCACATTAATTTCGACAACCTATTAATTTGAAATACTATTATGCTTGTATGTCAAGCAAAAAAGATCAAGGTCTACGTAATTGGGGTTGGAAATGTGAGCAATCATGCATTTCTGAAGTAGATGCCGATGCACACACAGGAAGTGTTGTTGTTAATTATGAATATAACCCTACTTTAGGTTTTCTTAAAATACCAAAACCATGTAATGTTTATATTTTTCCTGTTACTGTTAATTCATCCGGTGTACCACAACGTTATAGAATTAATGGTGATAAGCATTCCAATCTCGTTATGATGTGTGATAATTTTTCTAAAACGCCTTTAGAACCAACGCAAATTCAAGAGCAACTAGTAGGAGCTGTTAGTTTAGCAACGAATGGAGGTACATCTGGATACAACAGTTCAATAGAGAATGCTGACATTGCTTCTGCAGGAAACAATATTAGACTTCATGATACTAATGTTGAACCAAGCCTTCGTGTTGGAATAAATCTTACATATGCTTTAAGTACGAGTAGTTTGAACAGTGACGTTACAAAGTATACAGACACTCAAATGTTATTTGAAATTATTGCTGTATGTTCTGTATATTCAGATGGTTTAGAAACACATTATCCTCGTGCGAATGTATCAACACACCTGGAGACTGAGTTATATACAATGGTAATACTTCATTCAGCAAATGAATGTTCGTGTTCATTCAGTCACCTTTCTTTACATAAATGAGCTGACATTACAGCAGCTGAGAAGCTAAGAACGGCAATACTTTAGGCAGTCTGAGAGTATCAGGCGCTAGTAAGGAGATTTTTACCGAGAGACAATCAGCAGCAGAAGTTCAGTTTTCTGTTTACCCGATAAATAAGATTTAATATTCATCTGTGAGTTTTTTGTGCCTATAAATGGATGGAGTGGCATCTCAAAGGTAGACTAAATTTAGATCTGCTTCTATATGTTTGCTCTGCAAACCGTCGTACAGTGCGTGGTGGAGTGTACCCTGTACCACTGCTAGTCATTTTCGTACCTATACCACTAGCAATTCGAACACGGAAAAAAGACTATCTGTGTACCTCCATATGAGCGCGAGTTTTTCGTGTCTTATCTTTGCAGTCCTGATGCGAAATGTATGTTGGTGGGAGTAGACTCCTTCTGCAGTCAGCTTCAAATGTCGGTTCTCTAAATTTTTCAGTAGAGTTTCTCGAAAAGAACATTTTTATTTGAGCTACCTGGCAAGTGTAATCCGACTGCACGGGGGGAGGGGGGGTTAGTGGCTGTAGGCAGTTTCAAGCATACTGTCAGCAGTATTGTGAAGTAGGGGAGCCAGTCTTCAAACTTTGAGGCGAACACATACACACGCGATCAGAAAAAGCTGGGTGGGTCACAAAAATTATTAATAAGTTACAAAATAAAGACACTAGTGTATATCCTTCCTCTCCAGCAGTTCAGCATGGACTTAGTCTTTTTCTGCCAATTCACAATTAGGGGGGGGGATGAGAAGGGGAGGAACGGAGGTGTTAGTGGGGGAGTGGACATGGTCTGTTGGATTTTCCAGGAGGGGAAATGGGCTGAGAACTGAACCCGGGAGGAGTGACAAAAAAACTGTCCCTTTTCGCAAAGGGTAGTGCAGGAAGAGAGGGAAGTGTGGCTGTAAATCGGAAATTTGTGGTAAGTTCTATGGGACCAAACTGCTGAGGTCATCGGCCTCTAGATTTTTGTTTTTTGGTCGTCAGTCTACTGACTGGTTTGATGCGGCCCGCCACGAATTCCTTTCCTGTACTAACCTCTTCATCTCAGAGTAGCACTTGCAACCTACGTCCTCAATTATTTGCTTGACGTATTCCAATCTCTGTCTTCCTCTACAGTTTTTGCCCTCTACAGCGCCCTCTAGTACCATGGAGGTCATTCCCTCATGTCTTAGCAGATGTCCTATCATCCTGTCCCTTCTCCTTATCAGTGTTTTCCACATATTCCTTTCCTCTCCGATTCTGCGTAGAACCTCCTCATTCCTTACCTTAATCAGTCCACCTAATTTTCAACATTCGTGTATAGCACCACATCTCAGATGCTTCGATTATCTTCTGTTCCGGTTTTCCCACAGTCCATGTTTCACTACCATACAATGCTGTACTCCAGACGTACATCCTCAGAAATTTCTTCCTCAAATTAAGGTCGGTATTTGATATTAGTAGACTTCTCTTGGCCAGAAATGCCTTTTTTGCCATAGCGAGTCTGCTTATGATGTCCTCCTTGCTCCGTCCGTCATTGGTTATTTTACTGCCGAGGTAGCAGAATTCCTTAACTTCATTGACTTCGTGACCATCAATCTTAATGTTAGGTTTCTCGCTATTCTCATTTCTACTACTTCTCATTACCTTCGTCTTTCTCCGATTTACTCTCAAACCATACTGTGTACTCATTAGACTGTTCATTCCGTTCAGCAGATCATTTAATTCTTCTTCACTTTCACTCAGGATAGCAATGTCATCAGCGAATCGTATCATTGATATCTTTTCACCTTGTATTTTAATTCCACTCCTGAACCTTTCTTTTATTTCCATCATTGCTTCCTCGATGTACAGATTGAAGAGTAGAGGCGAAAGGCTACAGCCTTGTCTTACACCCTTCTTAATACGAGCACTACGTTCTTGATCATCCACTCTCATTATTCCCTCTTGGTTGTTGTACATATTGTATATGACCCGTGTCTCCCTATAGCTTACACCGAGCGAGGTGGCGCAGTGGTTAGCACACTGGACTCGCATTCGGGAGGACGACGGTTCAATCCCGTCTCCGGCCATCCTGATTTAGGTTTTCCGTGATTTCCCTAAATCGCTTCAGGCAAGTGCCGGAATGGTTCCTTTGAAAGGGCACGGCCGATTTCCTTCCCCATCCTTCCCTCACCCGAGCTTGCGCTCCGTCTCTAATGACCTAGTTGTCGACGGGACGTTAAACACTAATATCCTCCTCCTCCTATAGCTTACCCCTACTTTTTTCAGAATCTCGAACAGCTTGCACCATTTTATATCGTCGAACGCTTTATCCAGTTCGACAAATCCCATGAAAAACTCATCCACAGTTTTTAGAATATCGTGCAAGAAAAAGGCATGCTGAGAACTTTTTCATAAGTAGTGTTTTAATTGACATATCAGCTTCCACAATTTGATTTACTTTACGGTAAAGGTCTATAACATAATTGGTATTACTACTTTTCTGGCATAACGTGTCGCCATCACACCGGCCAGTAAAGATGTACGAGCGCAGAGATCAGTAGCAAGCACTGGATCAAGTGCTCCTATTAATGAAAGAGGCTAGAGACGCACCCACAAGGAACATGCAGCGAACGCCAGTATTGGGACAACAGTGATACCACCCCGCATTCCATTGTTGCCAGTTGAATCCAAGATGGAGGCGATCATGTCACCCAAGATATCGGCGTGTAGATTTGGCAACAGTGCATGAAGTCATCCAAGATGCTGGCCATGATCTCATCCAAGATGGCGGATTTTGGAGGGAACTTTGAATGTTGGGCTACCTCCACTAACCTAATTCCCTCCCCTCACCCAGGAAAAATGGTGGGAAATTAAAACTCTTACAGGATAATGCATCACACCACGGTTATCTCTACTAACCTAAGAAAATCGCGGGAAGATAGGTCACTTTGTCTACCTCCATTAACATTAGTCAGCTGACCGCCTCCTGTTCCTAGGAACCAGCGCCAAGTTTGAACATTTACAGTAAGGAAAGGTCACTTGGAGTTTCGCTACCAACCTAAGAAAATTGCTTAAAAGAAAAGACACTTCGACTAACCTCAGTCACCTGACCGCAACATCTTCCTAGGGATTCGTGGGAAATGGAATCAGCCTTCACTAGGCTGCTAGAGAGAGCAGTCAGTGTACTTTTTTTTTTTTTTTTGGAACAATTTATTTAGGGATGGAGGATACTTATCACAGTAATACAGAACACACGCTCTGACATGCCACACAGCATACAGACCAGGAAACTACTCCTAAATAACTCATTTATAATGCTCTACACATGCGCCAGCGAATTGTAAACTGTCAAAATTGCGCACTGCACAGCTTACAGACATGCAAACCACTCGTAAATAATGCAGTGCATTTACATCCAGAGGTCCAAACTACTCCTAAATTGTCAAAATAATAATCCATTGAAAACACTTTCCAAACATGCTTCCTTATTGTCAACTATCGAAATCACGCACCAGTCTTTCTTTAAACAATTAAAGACAGCACCACCATCCAGTGTGTACGCCAGGTGGTCTCTACTCCAAGACTCTTAGTACGCACTACCACCAACTGAGGGAGCTGTAGTCTGTGGCGTCATGCGATGACGAAACTAACATTATTCAAGATGGCGGCATACATTGTATTCACCACAAGGCCTAGTACATATTTACACCACCAGAGAGCGCTACTGTGGACTTGGAATGAGTTTTCGCGACTTGGAAGGAAATACTTAAAGTCTCCACCACGATTCTCAACCGACCGCCACGTCTACTTACCAACCCATGTTGTCAGGCTAATGTGCACTAACGAGTACTAACGTGCCCTACGTGCACTGATATGTACTAGCATGTACTAATGTGCACAGTGCATGATGTCATCCAAGATGGTGGGGGGGGGGAGGGGAAATGGCGGGAAAATGACTCTGCCTACGATGGACATAAGTTTATATAATGCAAGCAATGTCTCCACCATGAGATCTAGACTCCAACAGACATAGTACACATTACAGCCACCAGAGGGAGCTGTCATCCCTCCTGTGACCTAATCCCAGATGGTGGTCTGGAGGGGGAAAATGGCTCGAAAATGCCTCAGCCTGCGCTGGGCTGCTGGCGAAAGCAAGGAAGGTGTGTACTCTATTTTCGAACATTTTATTTAGGGATGGAGAATATTGGTCACACTGATACAAAACACACACTCTGACATGTCTGGTGTCACAGCCCACAGATCTGTAAACTACTCCTAAATAACACTCTCCACACAAGCAAACAACTCCTAATTTACCTAAATAATTGCTGTACAGACATGCAGACTCCGCCTAAATAATGCAGCACAGTGATGTGTAGCCACGCTCAGTACTCATAAACTGTACAAATAACGCTAAGCGAAGCTTACTGACCTGCTCGCAAAATAATGCAACAGACATGCAATCAACACACGCAGACACCATCTGCCTCCCCCTGTCCAATAGAGTGCACAGGAGAATACCCACGATGTGACGCACACGTCAGCTGTCAAACTACAGACAGATGCCCTCAGGCATGACGCAGTGCATCCTGTTCATACTTCACACCAGAGGAATTCCTATGTAAATAGATGTTCACCTAGGCACCGATGCTTGCGCAACCAGTCAGGGACGTGCACACTGTCACAGTCAAGACCTGCAGCTGGATGCAGGTGGATGCTGCATCTATGTTCAGGTATACAGCCACTGTTATACTGATGTCACAGAACTCCAAGGCACAGCCCCCATATACGAGACACCGACAGGCAGCACTTGTATTTACCGTTGATGACAGAGTATCTAAAAACCTTCGCTAACACACCTAACAATGTTCTCAGTCCTACACTCATGTCACATGATTATGTAAGAAACAAGAACTTAATCGATCTCATAGCAATTGTATACAGTCCCAAGAATACACTCATGCTCATAAATTAAGGATAATGCCAATACATCGTGAAACAACGAACTGGTGGTCGGTTTGCAGGTTTCAATCACATCGAGGTGTGACCATACAATGCATTTGACCTGCTGTCATCGCACAGTGGCGGTGGCAGCAGTCCGCATACGCAGAGGTGTGTTGGTGCATTTCAGAATATGGTGCATCGAGTAAGTGTGCAGACGTTTTCAGACGTGCTATTGGTGACTGTGTGTAGAAACTGGCTGAAAGACAGATATTAATGATGTTGTGTAGAATATTGGGGCGACTGGAGGCTGGTCAAACACAGCATGTCGTATAACGGGCCCACTGTGCGCCACAATGTGTGAACTCAAGATTATGCCAACGATTCCAGCAGATAGGAAACGTGTTCAGGCGCTACACTACGGGACGTCTACAGTGTACAACACCACAACAAGACCGATATCTCACCATCAGTATATGCAGGCGGCCCTTACGGCAGCAACTGGAACAGTTATCTGCTGGCACACAGTCTTCAGACATGATTAGTTTGCCCAGAGACCTGCAAGGTGCATTCCAATGACCCCTGGTCACAGGACAGCCCATAAAGCCTGGTGTCAAGAACATGATACAGGGTCATTGGAACAGTGGTCCCAGGTTATGTCACGTATGTGTCCACGCATAGTCTGAACAGTGATTCTCTCAGAGTTTTCATCTGGCGTGAACCAAGAACGAGTTACAAACGGCTTAATGTCCTTGAAAGGGACCTGTATGGAGGTCGTGGTTTTATGGTGTGGGGTGAGATTACGATTCGTGAACGTACATCCCTCCACGTATTTGGCAGATGAACTCTAACAGGTCAGGTGTTTTGGGATGTAATTTTGCACCAGTATATCTGCCTTTTCAGGGGTGCAGTGGGTCTCACCTTCCTCCTGATGCATGATAACGCACAACCCCATTGAGCTGCCATTGTGGAGGAGTACATTGAAACAGAAGATATCAGGCGAATGGAATGGTCTGCCTGTTCTCCAGACCTAAACCACATCGAGCACATCTGGAGTGCTCTCGGTCGATGTATCGGTGTGTGTCTTCAAACTCCTACGGCGCTTCAGGAGCTCTGTTAGGCAATAGTGCAAGAATGGGGGCTATACCCCAGCAGCTGCTCGACCACCTGATCCAGAATATGCTAACCCATTGTGCTGTTGTGTACGTGTCTATGGTGGTCATATCCCATATTCATGTCAGGGTGCATGCGGAGGAAAAGGTGGCGTTTTGTAGCACATGTATTTTGGGATGGTTTTCTCAACTTATCACCAATATCGTTGACTTACACATGTGTGTCTTGTGTGTTCCCTATGTGCCTATGCTATTAGCGCCAGTTTTGTGTAGTTCCACGGTGTGTGGCACTACATTCTGCAATTATCCTTAATGTATGTGCATGAGTGTAGTTAATGCTCGCTTTCTTGATGTCTCAGCTTGTATGGACGAAAATTCTCGCCCTAACAGGACCTGTTTACAAAAATAAAGCCGAATAATGTTGAATGGAGCCTTCCCAGCGCACCTAACGTGATAGCCTTTTTGCTCTCAACATTCGCAAATTTTCTCATCGCTATGTAGAGGCTCCTATATGCCAGCACAAACGATGTGAATGAATTGAGCATTATGGGTGGCTCCTATCGAACTTACCAGCCGAATTACTGTTGTCGTCGGTATCATATCACCATCCACCATTCCTTTCTTTCTGCAGACGGGACTTTCAGCGGTAAAATTATTTTGCACAGGTCGCTTAAGTGCATTGACAGTTAAACCCATACATCTATAGACCATCAAATATATACGAGACTCACAAGTAAACTGGAAGCCAGTGTAACAGCAATTAAATATTATAATTGCTTCTACAATCTGACACCGATCGATGTACGGGTAATGTCTCCTCTTGACGGCTGTGCTTTTGGAACTAATCTCAGTATCTATAGCGCACATAATTTTCTACGTAAAAAATCTCTCGCCGTTATCGATGCGCTGAATCTATACATAACTCACGATAGGACACACAGTCATCCTCTGTAGTCATGCCACAACATAAACCACAATTCCTTTACAATGCAATATATACACATTTTACACAACATAAGCCACATTAACTTTTCAATGCAATATATACAGTACACATTTTACACAAACAGTGCATTTATCCTTTATATCCGTGCAGCACCCGAAAGAATTATGACATACCCACACTTACACTGGCTATATGTCACGATGCTTCTCAGTCCTAGGGAGGCACCGTCTGATTTTGCTTTCTTTCTACTGACGAGACTTTCAGCGTCGATAAACTATTTAACACTGATCGTCATATTGCAGTGACAACTAAACCTCGCAAAGTACCATACATATCGTCAAATACGGAAAGACTCTTACTCAATTACACTGCTCTCCCATTGATGACAGGAGCTTGAATACAAGAACACAAGTATTTCCGCATGGTTTGACATTTTCGCGGTACTTCTCGATATCAAGCACACAGCAGTGGCCACCAGAACGCTCACGCAACATAATTCCGAAGATATACACTGGAAATTATTTCTCTATAAACCCGAAAACTTAGCTAGGTGGAGCGTGCTCTAGACCACTGAATAACTAGAAACAAACAGATGAAAAATGATAGTCCCACCCACGAATACCGATCTCGCTGATGTAATAGATTCTAAATGATTCCTATAATTAACAAGTCAACTATCGTGTTTCTCATGTCTAGAGGACAAGGAACGTCTCTTTCACCTGACAGATGCACACCCCACAATCGATCTTATCTCAGCTAAATAAAGGCGTGAAATGTGGAGAACTAGTCAACCGAACAGTTTACATGGGAGGGAATAACAGTCCAACGCAAACATACCTCCATATTCATTCTCAAATTTCCACTTGATCACCACAGCTATCCAACACATACTAAGCATTAGTTCGCTATTCGGTCGTCTAGAGGTTGGCAAAGTTAACTCACATACATTCCTACACTCCAACAGGCCTTTGCATTCGGATGGATGCTGCCGTTAATGGGAAACGCGAATCATTCCCAACACAGACCATGCAATACGGAATCATTCTAGAAAACTGGTTACATATATGTTTTATCATTATACCTACAATTAAATGTTACGATCACAGCCCCAATTGAACGGCATTCGACAATAAGCCAAGTATTGGAAATACACCCTGCTGAAAGCTGTGGCTCAGGAAATGGAAATATATGTACCTTCCTTACCATTGGACATGTCATTTCATTTACACAAACACATACTCTATAAACCTGATACTCAAATGAGAACATATCACGCATCCCTTACTACTAAATATAACACATCAGTAGATGATTGCCTACGATACGAAATAATAATGACCGAAAATAAAAGATGCGTGTGCAAGTCTCTTAGATTTCTTCCTGCGAGTGCTACCACTGTGTCTTAGAAAGAGAGACGTAATTGGCCAGATGTCAAAAAAAACCGATCGCAACAACTACTGCATGTTACCGTCACAAGCAATCTTGGTTCTACAAGTACACACAAGTATCCATGTTAAAAGCTATACCCGCCTTACGAACCGAGGTACGACATTACCTATGAATGAAGTGTTTTCTTTCCAGACAAATACCGTGACGGTGATCGCAGGAATGTGTATTATCAGCCCACGATGCAACCTCCTGATAAAATTACCGCATTTTTAATGTGATTCGGCTAAGGAACGTGGTATGTAAGCGGTATTTGCGACTCCCTCACACCGCTCCAGCTAGATAATTCTGTAGAATTTGTAACTTATTCTGTCTCGAGACCTTATCAGAGGTTCCGCGATGTATCAACTGAGTTATTGGCGATGACTGATTGAGAAGGAACACAAACAGTAGTCTTCGCACATCCATAGTTGAAATGGAGGACAGTGGGACGTCAGTTGGTATAAATTTATATTAAAAATGAAGAAATTCCTCCAGCTGTATTTAAGATGTCGGTTTTATTTTGACAACTAGTTTCAACGTTGTAACAACGCCATCTTCAAGACTTGGAGAGCGATTTCTACTACAAGTGGCACTTGTAGTAGAAATCGCTCCCCAGGGCCTGAAGATGACTTTGTTACAACGTTGAAATTAGATGCCAAAATAAAATCGACATCTTAAATATAGCTTGAGGAAGTTCCTCATTTTTAATACAAACAGTAGTAGTAGATGATGTGCCGATTGAGGTCGTAAGAAATTGTACACTAGCTTCCCAGATGTCTAGAGTTACGCTGTCCACTAGAAATGATGTCCATGATTTGGAATCGGGGCTTTCCTTTCAAGCATATATATCTGCGTTGGATCCTATTGACAATTCCTTTAATGATTACAACCACTACACAATCATATTTCTGGTACTATCATATCTCGGAACGAGTCACCTTTCCCGAACCTAGCTGTTACAGTAAAATTCCAACTTGGTTTTAGTCATCCCCTATGCATCTTGCAATTGCTACCATTTCTACTGGTTTCCGCATGTGATCGTTCCAATTTAAGTCGGAACTGAGCATAAGTCGGAGAAAGACATATCCACCACCTTCTGCAACCCATGTAGAAACAGAACGACTTGAGTTACTGCAACAGGACCGTGTTTTGACCTTTCGGTGGAAATATGTGCAATGTGGTTCACCTCCAAACTAGATAGAGATACTGTATCCAGAAGCAGATCCATGTCCATTCAAATCAGTCAGCCCAATATGCTATCATCGTATTTTCCACCCCCCAACAGAGAAAAATTACGAAATATAAAAGCTCACTTAACTTTATCCGATATGGAAGTCACCTATGCACCGATGCTGGTGTGATGATGCAAAGCTGCGTTGGGGCTCCAGCGCAGAGAAATTAATTTCACAATGCTCCCCAGAATAGCGCACCATGCATCCATCCAAGAATTCCTAATGGTATACACTGTGCCTCACCGAATTTACAACTCAAACTGCTGCTGCTACACCTCCTATGTGGTACGATCCTATTAAATATACAGGCACTGTAGAGGCCACTTTAAAGTTTGATCACCTATACTCTAGGCGAATGACAGTATTCCACAGACTATACTAAGTCGCAAAACACACTGTCTCTGGTCGTGTTGAGTTGCTTTAAACACTGTTTTCTAACACGCTTTTGTACAATTCCAAACACACAGATTTCTGCCTTGACTTTGAGGCCTGTGGCAGGTTCTAAACTGACATTAAGAAGTTCTGACCCATGGCCTTTCGCAGGAAAATAGACATTGCGCAGTGTGAATTATGTTCATACGGTGGATACCATAACACGCAACAAATTGGCTGATTTTAAATAAAAGAGACTTACAGCATAAGGAAGCCGGAAGAGTTTGCTGGCATTGTGTAGAGTCTCCAAACTACAGTACGAACGTGATTCACGATCTCTGCATTTAGACACGATTCTCACACTGACAGAATAGCTGATAACTCTACGTTCCTTTTCGACTGATTCCTCATATTGCAGCTATGTACGCGATCACTGTTTCGGTGCAATCCACCCCAGAAGCTATAGCCCATCCGCCAAACCTCTCTCTCCAACTCAAACAACCGATACCAGTCAATTATTATGTGGTGGCTAATAGCATGCCAATTGCACAGATGGGATGCAAAAGACAACATCAATGTACTCTAATAATAAGCATCACAGTTGATAGCGCGAAAAATTTTAACAATTTTACAGCAACTTCAACACTTGCCAATGATGTGACAGCATGTATTCCCCAATTTCAGTATCATAGCTAAACCACCCCCTCTCCACTTTGCGAGTATCATTGCAAACATGAATAAGTGATTGTGCAGTAGGTCTATTCAGTGTTATTGCCCGAACACATAAATCATCAAAGTAAACCATACAGTGCTCTACATATTTCTATCACATCGAGCATAGTTTTTAATTTATGATCTCTCTCTCTGTGTATGGGAGTCACAGAGCATTCTCGCTGTCTTATGGTAAAATTAGAGAGAGTAAAACCCTCCTCATACTATCGTTGTCTGACACGTCCTGCAGCACCGTTAGCGAATTAATCTGCAACTAATCAGAAGTATACCACTGCACTCCACGTCTCGTGAATGAATAGAGCTTTCCGAGCCCCCACCCATCCATGTGCATGAGCTTTCTTGAGATACGCCCATGTCGAGGAGCTGACCACTCCTTATCGATGTATAGTGATAGATTTCAATGTGTGATGTTTTTGCATACGGTTAAGAAGAACAAGAAACGAATGATTTTTATACGTGATTGATCACCAAACGGATGGAGTTCGACTCATTTTTACTTTTAAATCAATCAAGCTATCAACTCTAAAATACTTTTCTAGAGTCTAGTGCCGATACCCGGAAGGTATTGGCAAGACAGAACATAAGCAGAAGGTCTCCTAAGGCTACAACGTTCTGAACTTAAAACACGCTATAATGGTAGATCACATGCATTTCCAACAGTCAGCCATACAGAATATAGCACTCTTAATATTCCAGTGTAAGAAATTTATTTCAAGCGCAGGACATACATCCTTCTTCTCGGTATCTCTATGATAAACTATCTTATCGAACCATGAAACGAAATAAAAATACTTCATTAAAACGTTGACACTGTGTGATACGAGTACAATACAGCTTTCCAGAGATGCATAGCGCCCACTATCCACATACGATCACAGTTTCGAAATTATACTATACATGGATTAGCCCTATATAAAATGATAGTAATGGCGAGTACCTCTTACAAATAAACAGATAAACTCATAGCAGCAGCGTCCGACATGAGAAAAGTAAAGTCAGTCCATCAATAACTCAGTAAACAGCACTTATGTTGGGAAAATGTGTACACCTCACAAGCACTTATCACTAACTCAGTTATGATGCTGAAGTCTCGATTTTACACCCAAGATGTGATAGGGGGGATCACATAAATCAAAGATCATTTAGAGGAATGCGTCAAGTTTCATCAAACGTGGGATTGAAGTCCTCTGATGACCGACAGGATTACCATCAACGGCCACAAGTAGACAGTGTTTTAAACCACATACAGAACAATGACAGTCATGGCAGTCATGGCTATCATGTTAGGAGCGCTGGGAAGACTGAGACATTAAGAAAGCAAGTGTTAACTACACTCATGCTCATAAATGAAGGATAATTGCAGAATGTGGTGCCACACAACGTGGCACTACACAAAACTGGTGCTAATAGCATAGGCACGTAGGGAACACACAAGACACAGACCTCTAAGTCCACGATATTGGTGATAAGTTGAGAAAACCATCCCAAAATACATGTGCTACAAAACGCCACTGTTTCCTTCACATGTACCCTGACATCAATATGGTATATGATCACCATGCGCACATACACAGGCCACACAATGTGTTGGCATACTCTGGATCAGGTGGTCGAGCAGCTGCTGGGGTATAGCCCCCATTCTTGCACTATTGCCTGTCAGAACTCCTGAAGTGCCGTAGGAGTTTGAAGACACACACCGATACATCGACCGAGAGCATCCCAGATGTGCTCAATGGGGTTTAGGTCTGGATAACAGGCAGACCATTCCATTCGCCTGATATTTTCTTTTTCAAGGTACTCCTCCATGATGGCAGCTCAGTGGGCTGTGCGTTATCATGCATCAGGAGGAAGGTGAGACCCACTGCCCCCCTGAAAAGGCAGATATACTGGTGCAAAATTACATCCCGAAACACCTGACCTGTTAGAGTTCCTCTGTCAAAGACATGCAGGGATGTATGTGCACGAATCGTAATCCCACCCAACATCATCAAACCACGACCTCCATACAGGTCCCTTTCAAGGATATTAAGCGGTTGGTATCCGGTTCCTGTCTCACACCAGATGAAAACTCTGCTAGATTCACTGTTCAGACTATACCTGGACAAGTACGTGACATTAGCTGAGACCACTCCTCCAATGACCATGTACTATGTTTTTGGCACCAGGCTTTACAGGCTGTCCTGTGACCAGAGGTCTATTGGATGCACCTTGAAGGTCTCTGGGCAAACTAATCATGTCTGTTCAGTTGTCTGTAGACTGTGTGTCTGGAGACAAATGTTCCAGTGGCTGCGGTAAGGTTCCAAGCCAGGCTACCTGCAGTAATCTGTGGTCGTCTGCTAGCACTGATGGTCAAATATCGTTCTTCTTGTGGTGTTGTACACTGTAGACGTCCTGTACTGTGGAACTTGGACACGTTTCCTGTCTACTGGAATCGTTGCCATAATCTTGAGATCACACTTTGTGGTACACAGAGGGCCCCTGCCACGATTTGCTGTATTTGACCAGCCTCCAGTCGCCCTAGTTTTCTACCCCTCATAACGTCATCAATGTGTGTTCTTTGAGCCATTTCCAACAGTCAGTCACCATTATCACGTCTGGAAACGTCTGCACGCTTACTCGCTGCACCGTACTCTGACATGTACCAACACACTTCTGCCAGCGCTACTGCGCAACGACTGCAGGTCAAATGCACTGCATGGTCATACCCCAAGGTGATTTAAACATTCAAATCGATCACCACAGCGTTGTTTCGCCATGTATCAGCATTATCCTTATTTTATGAGCATGAGTGTATTTTCTGCGACAGTATACAATTTCCACAAGGTTGACTAAGATCTCGTTTATTACATAGTCACGTGACATGAGCATAAGATTGAGAAAATTGTAAGCTGCGTTTTTGAAGGTTTGTAGCTACTTCGTCATCAACAGTAAGGACAAGTGCTGTCTGGGGATATCTCGCATATGGGGGCTACGCCTTTCAGTTCTGGAAAGTCAGCATAACAGTGGCTGTATACCTGAAAATAGGTGTAACTTTCACCTGCGTCTGGCTGCAGCTCACAACTGTGACAGAGTGCGTGTACTTGGCCAGTCGCGCCAGCATCGGTGCCTAGGTGAACATGTATTTCGATAGGAATTTCTCTGGTGTCAAGTATGAACAGGATGTCGCCGCCTCATGCCTGAGGGCATCTGTCTATAGTTTGACAGTTGATGGCTGCGTCACTTCACGGGTTGTCTTGAGTGCACTCTATTGGAAAAGGGGTGGTGGACGGTATCTGCGCTCATTGATTCCTCGTCTGTTGTATTATTTTGCAAGCAGGTCTGTAAGCTCTGCTTAGTGTTATTTGGACAGTTTATGAGTACTGAGAGTGCCTACACATCACTGTACTGTATTATTTATGAGGAATCTGCATGTCTTTACAGAAATTATTTCGGTAAATTACAAGTTGTTTGTGTGTCTGAAGAGCGTTATTTAGAAGTAGTTTACAGATCTGCGTTCTGTGTGACCCCAGACATGTCAGAGTGAGTGCTTTGTATCAGTGTCACCAATATACTCCATCTCTAAATAAAATGTTCTGAAATACACACCTTCCTTACTTTCGCCAGCAGCCCAGCGCAGGCTGAGTCATTTTCGAGCCACTTTCCCCCTCCAGACCACCATCTGGGATTAGGTCACAGGAGGGATGACAGCTCCCTCTGGTGGTTGTAATGTGTACTACGTCTGTTGGAGTCTAGATCTCGTGATGGAGACACTGCTTGCAAAACAAAAACTTACGTCCATCATAGGCAGAGTCATTTTCCAGCCATACCCCCCCCCCCCACACCAACTTGGATGACGTCATGCACTGTGCACATTAGTACATGTTAGTACATATAAGTGCACGTTAGTGCACGTTAGTACACGTTAGTGCACATTAGTCTGACAACATGGGTTGGTAAGACAACAGCGCCCTCTGCTGGTGGTAGTGTGTACGAAATCAGTTGGAGTCCAGATCTCCTGGCGAACACAATGGATGGTGGTGCTGTCTCTAATTGTTTAAATACAGACTGGTGCATGATTTCGATAGTTGATGATGAGCGAGCATGTATGCAGAGTGCCTTAGATGGATTATTATTTTAACATTTCATTAGTAATTTGGCTCTCTGGACGTAGGTGAATTGCGTTATTTACGAGTGGTTTGCAAGTCTGTAGGCTGTGCAGTGCGGTATTTTGACAGTTTACAATTATCAGGTGCATGTGTAGAGCATTATAGATGAGTTATTTAGGAGTAGTTTCCTGGTCTGTGTGCTGTGTGGCATGTCAGAGCGTTTGTTCTGTATTGCTGTGATAAATATATTCCATCCCTAAATAAATTGCTCCAAAATAAACAAACTACACTCATTACTCCTTCCAGCAGCACAAGGCATACTGATTCCATTTTCCACGAATCCCTAGGAATAGGTGGTGGTGTGGTGACTGAGGTTAGTCCAAGTGTCCTTTCTTTTAAGCAATTTTCTTAGTTTGGTACAGAAACCCCAAGCGACCTTTCATTACTGCCAAAATTTAACTTGGCACCAGTTCGTAGGAAGAGGTGGCGATCGGGTGAATTATGTAAGTAGAGGCAGGCCGAGTGACCTATCTTTTTTTACCGCCGAAATTCAAACTTGGCGCCAGTTCATAGGAGGATGTGGCGGTCAGGTGACTTAGGTTAGTGGAGGTAGCCTAATTGTCCTATCTTCTCTCGATTTTCTAATGTTAGTAGAGAAAACCGTGGTGTGATGCATTATCCTGTTGGAATTTGAATTTCCCGCCATTTTTTCTGGCTGAGGGGATGGAGTTAGGTTAGTGGAGGTAGCCCAATTGACCTTCTTCCTGCGAAAATTCAAACTTCCCGCCAAAATCTACCATCTTAGATGACATCATGGCCGCAATCTTGGATGATATCAAGCACTGTTGCCAAATCTACACGCCACCATATTGGATGACGTCATCGCCGCCATATTGTTTACATCTGACAATAATGGAATGTGGAGTGGTACTGCTGTTGACCCAATACTAACTCCCTCTCAGCAGTATGCATTTAGGCCGCCGCCACCGACCAGAGAGCCTCACTGACTCACACTTATCCAATTTGGATTTTGGAAGTACATCCTAAGAGTAGGCTCAGTTCACATCACAGGTTATGACTGTACACAGTGACCGGTTTAGTGCCTGTAGCGGACTAGTGTGAGATTAAAGTTTATAATAGAAAGATTACCTACATTTTCTGCAAGAGAACAATGACTCATGTACCACAACACATGAATTCTATTCCAATGAAATAAAAATTTACAGTTGAGGTATTAATCCACGTGTGCATCTGTGTTGTAGAAAGAGGATACCAGCCACCCATAACAACATATTCCCCTTTGCTTCCTTGAGGTACTACACTACAACTACCTGGAAAACGCATATGTAATTCCACATGTTGTCCACTGTCACGCTAGGAACTGAATTAGGCGTTCACTTTGGTCTGTGAAATGCAGTATGTTTTCGTTTATTCGGCACAGCAGCCGAGCAGAGAGAGACAGCGGAGGGGTGCGAGCTTTCCATCTTCGCCACAACCATAAATGTGTATCTTTTGAGTGATCTTTAGGGACGACGCAGCTCCCATGCGTACTGTGCCCCCCACCATGTTAACACAACGGGAGGCAGCTAGCCAGGTTTTATTGATAACGATATGTTTTGAAATCAAACGAATTTTTCCACTGCTTACCAGTACATTGGGCATCTATGGTGATATAATACGTTTAAAGCGTTTTAAAGCTTTAAATATGTGTGACCTCAAGGATATCAGAAATAATTCATTTAATGGGTTACTAAAAGTAAATTTTTCTTTCATTGTGCAATCTAGTTATCAAGGAATCTACATTATTATGAGATCAGAGGTAAATACTTGAGCAATTAGTAATTTTAATGCAGCTACAGTCACAGTCAGACAAAAAGGTCGTAAGTAGCGGTAATTAATACTTAGACATTTCACGGTAACAAATCCACGCTGACTTGTGCAAGCTGTTCACGAGGACGTTAAGATGGTGTCTGTTGCCTCGTGCATAAGTCACTCAGAATTTTTTTTTTTTTTTGGTCAGCAGTCTACTGACTCGTTTGATGCGGCCCGCCACGAATTCCTTTCCTGTGCTAACCTCTTCATCTCAGAGTAGCACTTGCAACCTACGTCCTCAATTGTTTGCTTGATGTATTCCTATCTCTGTCTTCCTCTACAGTTTTTGCCCTCTACAGCTCCCTCTAGTACCATGGAAGTCATTCCCTCATGTCTTAGCAGACGTCCTATTATCCTGTCCCTTCTCCTTATCAGTGTTTTCCACATATTCCTTTCCTCTCCGATTCTGCGTAGAACCTCCTCATTCCTTACCTTATCAGTCCACCTAATTTTCAACATTCGTCCATAGCATCACACCTCAAATGCTTCGATTCTCTTCTGTTCCGGTTTTCCCACAGTCCATGTTTCACTACCATACAATGCTGTACTCCAGACGTACATCCTCAGAAATTTCTTCCCAAATTAAGGCCGGTATTTGATATTAGTAGACTTCTCTTGGCCAGAAATGCCTTTTTTGCCATAGCGAGTCTGATTTTGATGTCCTCCTTGCTCCGTCCGTCATTGGTTATTTTACTGCCTAGATAGCAGAATTCCTTAACTTCATTGACTTCGTGACCATCAATCCTGATGTTAAGTTTCTCGCTGTTCTCATTTCTACTACTTCTCATTACCTTCGTCTTTCTCCGATTTCCTCTCAGACCATACCATGTACTCATTAGACTGTTCATTGCGTTCAGCAGATCATTTAATTCTTCTTCACTTTCACTCAGAATAGCAATGTCATCAGCGAATCGTATCATTGATATCCTTTCACCTTGATTTTAATTCCACTCCTGAACCTTTCTTTTATTTCCATCATTGCTTCCTCGATGTACAGATTGAAGAGTAGGGGCGAAAGGCTACAGCCTTGTCTTACACCCTTCTTAATACGAGCACTTCGTTCTTGATCGTCCACTCTTATTATTCCCTCTTGGTTGTTGTACATATTGTATATGACCCGTCTCTTCCTATAGCTTACCTCTACTTTTTTCAGAATCTCGAACAGCTTGCACCATTTTATATTGTCGAACGCTTTTTCCAGGTCGACAAATCCTATGAAAGTGTCTTGATTTTTCTTTAGCCTTGCTTCCATTATTAGCCGCAACGTCAGAATTGCCTCTCTCGTCGCTTTACTTTTCCTAAAGCCAAACTGATCGTCACCTAGCGTATTCTCAATTTTCTTTTCCATTCTTCTGTATATTATTCTTGTAAGCAGCTTCGATGCATGAGCTGTTAAGCTGATTGTGCGATAATTCTTGCACTTGTCAGCTCTTGCCGTCTTCGGGATTGTGTGGATGATGCTTTTCCGAAAGTCAGATGGTATATCGCCAGACTCATATATTCTACACACCAACGTGAATAGTCGTTTTGTTGTCACTTCACCCAATGATTTTAGAAATTCAATGGAATGTTGTATATCCCTTCTGCCTTATTTGACCGTAAGTCCTCCAAAGCTCTTTTAAATTCCGATTCTAATACTGGATCCCCTATCTCTTCTAAATCGATTCCTGTTTCTTCTTCTATCAAATCAGACAAATCTTCACCCTCATAGAGGCTTTCAATGTATTCTTTCCACCTATCTGCTCTCTCCTCTGCATTTAACAGTGGAATTCCCGTTGCACTCTTAATGTTGCCACCGTTGCTTTTAATGTTACCAAAGGTTGTTTTCACTTTCCTGTATGCTGAGTCTGTTCTTCCGACAATCATATCTTTTTCGATGTCTTCACATTTTTCCTGCAGCCATTTCGTCTTAGCTTCCCTGCACTTCCTATTTATTTCGTTCCTCAGCGCTTGTATTTCTTTATTCCTGATTTTCCCGGAACATGTTTGTACTTCCTCCTTTCATCAATCAACTGAAGTATTTCTTCTGTTACCCATGGTTTCTTCGCAGCTACCTTCTTTGTACCTATGTTTTCCTTCCCAACTTCTGTGATGGCCCTTTTTAGTGATGTCTATTCCTCTTCAACAGTACTGCCTACTGCGCTATTCCTTACTGCTGTATCTATAGCGTTAGAGAACTTCAAACGTATCTCGTCATTCCTTAGTACTTCCGTATCCCACTTCTTTGCGTATTGATTCTTCCTGACTAATGTCTTGAACTTCAGCCTACTCTTCATCACTACTATATTGTGATCTGAGTCTATATCTGCTCCTGAGTACGCCTTACAAATGCAGTATCTGATTTCGGAATCTCTGTCTGACCATGATGTAATCTAATTGAAATCTTCCCGTATCTCCCGGCCTTTTCCGAGTATACCTCCTCCTCTTGTGATTCTTGAACAGGGTATTAGCTGTTACTAGCTGAAACTTGTTACAGAACTGAATTAGTCTTTCTCCTCTTTCATTCCTTGTCCCAAGCCGTATTCTCCTGTAACCTTTTCTTCTACTCCTTCACCTACAACTGCATTCCAGTCGCCCATGACTATTAGATTTTCGTCCCCCTTTACATACTGCATTACCCTTTCAATATCCTCATACACTTTCTCTATCTGTTCATCTTCAGCTTGCGACGTCGGCATGTATACCTGAACTGTAGTTGTCGGTGTTGGTCTGCTGTCGATTCTGATTAGAACAACTCGGTCACTGTCCTGTTCACAGTAACACACCCTCTGCCCTACATTCCTATTCATAAGGAATCCTATATCTGTTATACCATTTTCTGCTGCTGTTCATATTACCTGATACTCTTCTGACCAGAAATCCTTGTCTTCCTTCCACTTCACTTCACTGACCCCTACTATATCTAGATTGAGCCCTTCCATTTCCCTTTTCAGGTTTTCTAGTTTCCTTACCACGTTCTACGCCCCGCCTTGTAGAACGTTATCCTTTCGTTGATTATTCAATCTTTTTCTCATGGTAACCTCCCCCTTGGCAGTCCCCTCCCGGAGATCCGAATGGGGGACTATTCCGGAATCTTTTGCCAATGGAGAGATCATCATGACACTTCTTCAAATACAGGCCACATGTCCTGTGGATACACGTTACGTGTCTTTAATGCAGTGGTTTCCATTGCCTTCTGCATCCTCAAGTCGTTGATCATTACTGATTCTTCCGCCTTTAGGGGCAATTTCCCACCCCTAGGACAAGAGAGTGCCCTGAACCTCTATCCGCTCCTCCGCCCTCTTTGACAAGGCCGCTGGCAGATTGAGGCTGACTTCTTATGCCGAAAATCTTCGGCCGCCAATGCTGATTATTTATCAAAATTTAGGCAGTGCTGGGGATCGAACCCGGGGCCGAAGACGTTTTGATTATAAATCAAAGACGCTACCGCTGGACCACGGGTACCACATCTCTCAAGATACAGAATTTTAAAAGTATTTCTCTTTCCCGCAATAAATACTTTTACCTCAGCCCACACCAGCTCGAAAGGGTTGTAATGACAATGGTATGGGGATAACCTAAGAATATGTTCACGATGCTACTTTACAACTATGTCTCTCTCATAAACTCTATATACGGGCTTGTGGGCTCTGAGAAGAACCAGCATTTCTACCCTATTGTGTGAAGAGCTGTGGAATTGTCCATTAGATGACAACCATGCAACAATGTCTGCCTTTCTAGAGTTCGTAGTTTGAGCATTGTTCACTTGCACTGACTGGATGTTCGCTGTATCCACAAAGGGCTATATGGCAATTACTTTTTGAAGGCATTGTACATTTGAAAATTGTAATTTTCGGAATTTTTAACATTCGAAGCCTTGAAAATCAGCTTACTCCGTGGAATAAATCCAGTTTCTATGTATCTGTTACCCCTATCAAGTGCAATTATTAATTCATAGTACCCTTCACTTATCTTCCAGCACACAACCCTTGCATGGATTTTATTGACGAAAGTCTCATTTACATACGACACTGACAGAAATAAAATCGCATCACCAAGGAGGTCTTGTGGAATGAAAACGGAAATTGCAGGCGTGTTTCTACAATATGTGATCAAAAGTATCCGGACACCTGGCTAAAGAAGACCCCCAAGTTCGTGGCGCCCTCCATCGGTAATGCTGGAATTCATTATGGTGTTGCAGACCCTTAGGCTTTGGAAGCTGTTATAAAGCGGGCATACGTTCAATCAGGTGCTGGAAGGTTTCTTGGGGAATGGCAGAACAGTATTCATGGAGTACTGCACTGAGGAGAGATATCGATGTCGGTTAGTGAGGCCTGGCACGAAGTCGGCGTTTCAGAACATCCAGAAGGTGTTCTATAGGATTCAGGTCAGGACTCTGTGCAGGCCAGTCCATTAGAAGGATGTTATTGTCGTGTAATCATTCCACCACAGGCTGTGCATTATGAACAGGTGCTCGATCGTGTTGAAAGATGCAATCGCCATCCCCGAATTGCTGTTCGACAGTGGGAAGCAAGAAGGTGCTTAAAACATCAATGGAGGCGCTGTGCTGTGACAGTGACACGCAAAACAACAAGGGGTGCAAGCCCCCTCCATGAAAAACACGACCACACCGTAACACCACCGCCTCCGAATTTTACTGTTTGCACTACACACGCTGGCAGGTGACATTCACTGGGCATTCGCCATATCCACATCCTTCCATCGGATCGCCACATTACGTACGGTTTTTCCACTGTTCAATCGTCGTATGTTTACGCTTCTTACACCAAGCGAGGCGTCGTTTGGAATTTAGCAGCGTGATTTATGTCTTACGAGCAATCGCTTGATCATGAAATCCAAGTTTTCTCACCTCCCGCCTAACTGTCATAGCACTTGCAGTGGATCCTGATGCAGTTAGGAATTCCTGTGTGATGGTCTGGACAGATGTCTGCCTGATACACATTACGACTCTCTTCAACTGTCGGCGGTCTCTGTCAGTCAACAGACGAGGTCGAACTGTACGCTTTTGTGCTGTACGTATCCCTTCACGTTTCACTTCACTATCACATCGGAAACAGTGGACCTATGGATGTTTATGAGTGTGGAAATCATGCGTACAGGTCTGTGACGCAAGTGACATCCAATCACCTGACCACGTTCGAATTCTGTGAGTTCCGCAGAGCACCCCATTCTGCTCTCTTACGATGTCTCATGACTATTGACGTCGCTGCTATGGTGTACTTGGCAGTAGGTGGCAACGCAATTCACCTAATATGAAAAACTTATGTTTTTGGGGATGTCCGGCTACTTTTGATCACATAGTGTACATCTGGAAGGTGATGTATATTCAGATTTCTAGCCAGTCGCATATGATTGGCGCTAGTAGTGCCACTGTGAGGGTGCAAATCAGATTTGCCTTAAATACAAGCTGCAATGATCATGACGGTTAGTTATCTTTGCGTTTGAATGTCGATGTTAGGCGGCAAAGCTGTCATTATCAGCACTTCACTGAGTTCTGAGTTTGAATGTGGTCGTACAATAGGACTACAAGAAGCTGAATGTTCCTTCTACGATTCAACAGAAAGTCTTGCCAGGAATGTAGCCAGTGTACATGACTGCTGGAAGCGGTGGTCCTGAAAATATGCGGTCACGAGAAGACTGGGCCCTGGACGGCCACGTGGAAGTACCGAAAAATAAGGCCATCGTGTTCAGTGTATGGCGCTATCGAATCGAACTACATCTGCAGCAGAAATCTCAGGAGAATTGGACACCAGAGTAACACAAAGAACAGTTACAAATCGGTTACTACAATGACGGCTACGCGAAGGATGCCCTGTAACGTGCATTGCACAGTTCCCTAACCACCACCTGTTGCGACATCGCGGAGTGGCGGAGTGATAATGGAATGGTCTGCACAGGTTCCTGACCTGAGTCCTATAGAACACCTTCTGGATGTTTTGGAACACAACGTGCCAGGCCTCACCGAGCGACATCAATACCTCTCCTCAGCGTAGTACTCCTTGAAGAATGGGCTGCAATTCCCCAAGAAACCTTCCTGAACCTAACTGAACGTATGACTGCGAGAGTGGAAGCTATCATCAAGGCTAAGGGTGGGCCAACACCATACTGAATTCCGGCATTACCGATGCAGTGCGCCACGAAATTGTAAGTCATTTTCAGCCAGTTGTCCGGATATTTTTGTTCACATAGTGTAGGTGTCTAGTAGCGGTACTACTACTCTAAATGGAAAGATATGGGGCTGGTATGTAAACCTCTCCAGATGTTTCGCTCAAGTACTGCAATTGTGCATCTCTCTGGATAGCATATAGTGTAAGCTTTAAGATACACTTGCTCACTGGAGAAGCGTTTGGACAGACTCAAAAAACTCCAGTGGGAAACAACGGCGGCGTTATGCATCTGGGAGAGGTTTATTGCTGAAATTTCGGTTGCGTAACCTCTAGAAGAGTTGGGCAACGTAGTACTTCTTCTCACATACTTTTGTCCACTGTATCAAGCTTCCAGATTTACTGACACACAAAATGGGGAGGACAGAATTAATGCTGAAATCCGTTTCTAAATCAATGAATTGACCACCTCATGGCCTGCTATTGATATTACTAAGTAGCGTGGGGCAGAAATGACAATACAGACTTTCTACCATGAAACGGATCTAATGAAACCCTCTCAAAGTACTGGCTGAATACACGTTTTATAAGTTACCTGCTATTGTACACTTGCCGAGGATGCTTCTAACGAAAGCTAGACTGTCGTCTGCGTTACATGAAGATGGCTTTTTGAATTCTTTGTACTTTAAATCTCTTGTGGGCATATTCTTAAGTGCTTTATGGATGTGACTGCTTGCGTGGTGGCCGAGCCGTTCTAGGCATTTCAGTCTGGAACCGCGTGAACGCTACAGTTGCAGGTTCGAATCCTGCCTCAGGCAGGGATGTGTGTGATGTCCTTTGGTTAGTTAGGTTTAAGTAGCTCTAAGTTCTATGGGACTGATGATCTCAGATGCTAAGTCCCATAGTGCTTGGAGCCATTTGAACCATTTCTTTGCTTGCGTGTAAACACACAATAATGACTCTTCCTATCAGATTAGGCTTATCCATTACGGACTTTTATTCGATTTTTACACGTAAAACTATAACCAGTCACTTTTTTGAAATAGTTATTTATTCCTTCCTTGAACCTTTTTCGAAACTTTTCAGGTTCATCTTCAGATGGTGTACAGGAAGTTGCACGGCTATTTCAAACATAGTGCTTGGTGCTGGCTCTGTGACGATAAGATGGAACATACTTTAATACATCGTCGTAAGTTTTCTTTGCCGGGCGATTGGTTTCAAAATTTAGTTTTGTACTTACTGCGACAGTATGGCCGCTTTTGTCGTTAGTTTCCATTGTCTGCTTTCATTGCGATGACCTGTTACTACCACATCACTCACTTTTACAGAATATGTATTCATGTACTGTGATAGCGACGTTTTCTCAGCATCCAGCGTGTGCTGTAAAACTGTTACCTGTTACAAATATCTTGAAACAAAGATATGACATGGGCTTACTTTTCTCAGATATATTATTTGGTTCTGATTGCAAGTATTAAAGTATGAATTTGTTCAGGTTATTAAGACGGAATGCATCCATGTTCTCTTTAAATCTTGTTGTAAAACTTCTACTAGCGTGTCCAATGCAGACGCTTGGACATGAGCTGCAAATTAGTTTTTATACACCTGACTTTTGATGCTGTTGTATAGTGGATTTTGTACTGTGTACGATTTTATTTTGCATTTTATTGTTGGTGGGTGACCTTATTATTATGTTGTACGTCTCGAAGAAGTTGGTAATTTGGTGAGAAATCTTCCGTACCAAAGGAAGGGTTACAAATGTGGTGTTATTGTTCGTGGGTGGCAGTTCAGCAATTGGTTGATTTAATTTTGTTGTAAGGATTAATTTATCTATTACAGCAGGACTGTACCCATTGCTCGACGCCACAGATTTAATAATTTCTGTTTCATTTTGTCTTTTACTTGTTTCCATTGGGATTTTAAGCATGCAATTAACCATTGTTCTGAACAATGCTTTTTTATGTCGGTCTGGATGGCAAGAAGAGTTATGTATGGTAATACTGGTGGTTGTTAGTTTCCTGAAAATTTGAAAGTTATGCTTTTGGTTTTTATTTGAGATTGTTAAATCAAGTTAGTTAATGGGATTTGGTGTTTCGTCTTTTACAGTGAATTTAATTTTGTGGAGTAATTTATTAGTTCTTTGGTTACATTTTCTATTTCGTTTGTTTTTCTTTTGAACAGAATTTGTGTGTCACCAACATAGCATTTATACTAAAGTAGCTTATCTTCTAGTTCAGTTTGGGATCTAAAAAAAAGTTGTTTCCAAACTCGTAAATATATATGTCTGGTAGCAAGCCTGCAAGATTACTGTCTGTGGCAAATAAATCTTCGTGAGTGTAAAACTTGTTGTGTGATAATATAAACTCCAATATCTCTATGACTTCATGGATTTCAGCTCTACCCGTTATTCCATGTCTGAGTAAGTTATATCTCACTAACCTGGTTATTTCCTCGACAGGTAGGTTTGTATAAAAGTTGAGTACGTCAAAATATAAATACCTTTTATGTTACTGAACACCTGATAACTGTTTCTGATGGAGAAGTTATTTTCAAATACTTCTGCCTAACGGATATTCTGTGTATCGGTTTATGGGCGATACGTAAAATGCGATTACATTCAGCGTCTGTTGGCAGTCCCCACACTAAGGGTCGACCCTCTGGAGGTTTTCTTGCGTTTCTGTACAATTTTCTAACGACGCGACTTCTCCGTAAGCAGGAGCATCATTTAGAATAAATGTCACGAAAATTCCAATCGTATAAGTTAGGTCACTCGTATATATATTGTGAACAGCAATATTCCTACAATAATCCGTTTGGGCTACATCAAAAGCTACTTTTACGTGTGAAAACTTTTCTACATAGGCACGCATTAATCCAGTCACACAGCTGCTTTGACATTTTGTTCTTTATGAGGTAATGTAGGACTGTGTCGAACGCATAGTGAAAGTCATTGAACGTGCCATCAAGTTGGCATCGATATTTATACGGGTCTCGTGGACGAATTGAACGAGCTGGGTTTCACACTATCGTTGCTTTACGAATCAATCTTTTAGCCTAGAATGGATATTTTTCGTCTCCAGAAGTTTCATAATACGTGAGCATAAAACACGGTCTAAAATTCTATACAGGGTGACGTCAGAACGGCTTTTGTTGCTTTAACGATCCATCCTGTGGCCTTAAATGGATATTTTCGGTTTCCAGAAGTTTCATGATATACCAGCATGAAACATGGTCTAAAATTCTACACAGGGCGACGTCTGAACGTCTGTTCAACGACCCTTCTAGGGAAAGGGTCTGGCCTACTCCTGTTTTTTAATCACTAGGAACGCTTCGCTCCTCCAGCGACTTCGACGTGAAGATTACGAATACTTGGCAACGTGTAACTGGACGTCCTGCCGTCACGAAACTCGGCCCTGTCCGCGTTCCCATCGGGGTCTGAGAACGCGACTGGCTGGGCAGGGGGCAATGGCTCTGCTTGACGCCTTGCGAGTCGCTGAGTCAGGGGGTCGCTATTGTCTCTCCGGTGAGGTGAGGTGTGGTGACGTGTGTGCGAGGGATTGTGTCGTGGGCCGGCCGCGCCACCTCATTCCGGTAATGGCGGTGGGGCTGCAGGGCGGCGTGGCACGGACAATGGCGGGATGAAGGCACAGCCGCCCAAGGTGAGGCGCGGCCCATCTGACCTCACGTTGCGTCGCGACGCGTCGTGTGTGGCGACCGGCCCGAGCCAGACACAGCGGGCGGGGCAAAACTCCATGCATACCGGGTGAACCACCTAAAACTAGCACCGCAGATATTGCGGAAGAGGAAAGTGCTGTTTGTAACGTAGCAAGTACGTTGCATAGTACTGTGTAAAAATATCCACTCTATTTTACAATGTTATTTAAAGGCATCAGTAGTAATTTTAATAATAATAATAATAATAATAATAAAGTAAGAACTTCACCCAAATTAAAATAAAGTATTTCACACCACCCATAAGGCGGCGTGAATCAATATATTTTCGGTATTATTCAAAGTAAATGTAAATGACAGTATCGAGAAGGGTGGGCAAGCATGCGTCGAACGATCGGTATAGAAGGCTCCGAGTCATCTCGTGTGAGAAGGCGCACTTGTTGACATGGCCGGATGTAGTAGGGAGTGACAGCTGCGCGGGAAAATAATAGGTTTCTAGTTCATTCTAGAACAATTTCAGCATTGTAATACCGTTCAGGTATCAAACAGCACGCGGGATTGTGAATGCTGAGGGCAACCCTGCCCCCCCCCCCCCTCCCCCCGAAGAACTTCGATGGCTATATTGCGAGATTTCGGCGTCGAGAGAAAATAGTCCCACTTTTTCTTAACCTGGAAGTTTAAGAAAAATATTTTTTATATGTCATGTAAAACACGTAATTGATGTCAGTACGTAAGAAAACGATCTCCTCTCTTACATGCTATTTTCATTCATTAGTTTATAAAGTCGGTAACGACCTGATTACTCATTGGCGCGAAGGTACGAATAAAGTGGAGGGGAGCCCTCGTTTTGACGTTTGCGCTTTCGCTCTGGAGAGTCGCTCTAGGTCCCATATGATGGACAGACCCTATGTGACCACTCCGATGAAATGCTAGCATTATTCGGTCAGTAAGTACTTTTACAGTGCAAATGGCTTTCCAGGCACTGCTCCGAATGTCTGGAACAGCAGCTGAGTTGCCACAGGTTATTCCGCATTTAATACGCCAGTAAATTCAGACGCGAGGTAGTAATTTTGATTCTGTGATTTGAAGTCTCATTGGATCTGTGATGAACTTTAGAACAACGGTAGAACCGCGTATCGACATCAAGAAGCAGTCTCATCATGGATGAGTGATTTCTTCCATGGCTTGGCGCCGGTGTGAATTTCCGATAAATCTTTAAAGTTTTACTCTACCGAAGATGGCCTTAGAGTCGAGTGCTGTTAAACGAATCTTAATTCGTTGTGTAATGTGAAGACGTTTAGGCGTGCGAGTGTTTTAATTGCATCATTAGAACTCCTGCGTGGCAGAGCAAAATTAATTGCGCCAGATTTAATACAATCTGTGTGGCAACAAGGCTCTCAAGTGACTCACCACTGGCACCGATACATTAATAAGAGTATGCAACTCATGTTATATCACATTCCATCACTCGGTTTGGTTATAATGATAGCCATGTGAAAAAAATCTCACATTAATAAACTGCTCCACCGTCCCTGCTAACTTGCATGTTGATGTGCGGTTTCCACAGAATGGATTGGTAGTCGGCCGGCTGAAGTGGCCGAGCGGTTCTAGACGCTTCAGTCCGGAACCGCGCGACTGCTGCGGTCGCAGGTTCGAATCCTGCCTCGGGCATGGATGTGTGTGATGTCCTTGGGTTAGTTAGCTTTAAGTAGTTCTAAGTTCTAGGGGACTGATGACCTCAGAAGTTAAGTCCCATAGTGCTCAGAGCCATTTTGATCGTAAGTCTACCAACCCATTTTAAATTCTAATGCAAGCTCCGCCATGTTTTCTATGTCGACACTTCTTTCTTTTTCTGTCACTTCGTCAGACATGTTTGTTCAACTGTCTGCTCTGTCCTCTGCATTTAACAGTGGAATTCCCATTGCACACCTAATGTTACGACCTTTGTTTTTAATTTTACCGAAGGTTGTGTTGACTTTTCAGTGTGCTGAGTCAATCTTTCTGGCAGTCTTAGATTTTTCAATTTCTTCAAATTTTTAAAGCAGCCATTTGGCCTTAGGTTCCCTTTACTTCTTGTTTATTTCATTCCAAAGTCGCTTGTAGTACGAACATGATGGCTGCTATCCTTTAGTGCACGAAGTAGTATAACATGTCCTCACAAATTACTTCTAAATCGTTGGATGGACGCAGAGGCCCTGTACCTTGGTCGGCTCGTTTTCCGGATTTTACTCCTTCTGACATATTTCTACGGGTAGAGCTGAAGGACGCTGTCTGTATGGACACAGCAACTACACATGATCATATGCAACGAGGTGTTACTACAGCTTGCTCGAAAATCTCCGCTAACTTGTTACCACATATGCACCAGTCCTTCCAAGCCAGACTGGAAGCAGTTGCTGGTGGTCAGTTTGGACACAATCTGTGATGGTCAGTTGTCTCGGTACCGATCAGAATCCATATTACTACTGTATTCACTTAGTGTATTCACTTATGTTGTCCATTAATGAGTGCTACCACAGGTATTACACAAGTGACATAATGGGAAATTTTCAAAATACGATGCGTCGTAAACAACTCACACTAGAATCCTACAACAAACGCCACTGGCTTCCTAATTCACTCTTAGTTCGTTAATATCAATAGGCATTGTTCAATTTAAAAAGTGTTTGTTTGCACAAAAACTACACTTTCTAAGTATTTTTACAATCTGTGGATTGGCTAACAATACGAACCACTGACTACCATTCCATTCTGAGAAAATCACACGTCGACAGTCACCCTGTATTTTTATATTGATCTGCATTAAGATTTTGGAACATATACCGTGATCAAAAAATGTTAACAATAACACGATCTATAGACACTTAAAAGGCACGGAAGTATTGACTGCTATTGACAGGGGTACTCAACATATTTCCATGTTTCCAGAAGGTTTTTGACACCGTTCCTCACAAAGAGGTTCTAATCAAATTGGGTGCCTGTTGGGTATCGCCTCAGTTGTGCGACTGAATTCGTTATTTTCTCTCAGTAATGACACAAATCGTAGCAAGTGACGGAAAGTCATCGAGTAAAACAGAGGTGATGTCTGGCATTATGGTCACTCTTCCTATTCCTAATCTACATAAATTATTTAGGAGACAATCTGAGTAGGCTTCTCAGATTTTGTGCAGATGATGACACCATTTACCGGCTAGTATGGCTATCAGAAGAAGAAACTCAACTGCAAAATGATTTAGACAAGAATTTCTTATGGTACGAAAAGGGGAAATTAATGATAAATAATGAGAAGTGTGACGTCTTCATCGTGAGTGTTAAAAAATGTCCGTTAAATTTCGTTTGCGTGAACATACATTTAAAGGTCGCCTAGTCAAATGGTTACCTATGAATTACTACTTTGAACAACTTAACGGAAACCTTCAGATACTAAATGTTGTTGGCAATGTAAATCCAACATCGTGTTTTAGCGATACAGTACATTAAATATGTAGAAAATCTACTTTTCTCCGTAATCTTATAGAGTACTGTAGAGCCCTACAGGACCACAGATAGGATTGGCGCAGGACAACGAAAAAGTTCATAGAAGGTCAGGTAGCTACAGTGTCACGGATGTGATAAGCGAGTTGGAGCAGCAACGAAATAAAAAAGTCTTTTTCAGTAAAGCGAGATCTTTTCATTAAATTTAAGTCGTCAGTAGTCTGTTCCGAAAGTATTTTGTTGACTCCTACCTATATAGGGAGGAACTGCCATTTTAATAATATAAGAGAAACCAGAGCTCCCGTGGGAATATTTGTGCTACTATAGAGAGGAAAGTTATGGAATTATTTTGAAAGTGGTTCGATGATACGTCAGCCTAGCAGCTAAGTGTGAATTCGTAGAGTAGCCACGTTCATGTATATGTATTTTCCCCTCGCTGATCCTTCCAGCAGAAAGATACCAAGCTGAACCATTGTCTGTTCGGCAGTAGTGGTTCTTTATTGTGCTATTTGGACGAAATGACACTCCAGAATTGACAATGAGGCAACAGCGTGTGTCTATAGTCACTTGTTCACGGGAAGACTTGCACTGGTAGTGGCAAGACTAAAATACGGGGTATCGGTGAACTCATGCACTCCTCCCGATTAATTATTAAACCTCCTTTCTTTCCCGCTTTTTTTCGGTCAGTTACTTCGCACGCTGTGAGCCTGCAATCTCGTCGATGCGTATCCCGGCACGGTCATACCTCTCAGCGCCAAGTTAATAATAACTGTATCATGTTTCAAATTTCTCACAATTTTTTTTCCTTATTCTGGTAACGGCCTCTATCGTCTTTGTAGTTCAGCTTTTCTCATTTCTTACTTTACCCATTTAAATATTCATTTATAGCACCAGATTTCAGGATCTTCCCGTATATTCTTCTTTGGCTTTTCGATGTTTCACGTTTCACCTTCAAACAGCGATGTGCTGCAGATGTAATTGGTCGACAGTACTGAAGGATGGAACTTCGACAACGCCCGCCACTCCTTCCGACGAAACACCAGGAAAAGCGTCAAACAAACTGCGGACGAAGTCTCCGAGACAAAAGCCAGCAGGCCTACATGTACCCATGGAAGAAAAAAAAGAAAAAAAGTTGTTGAACCGTGAATTTAATTTCAAAACCTTTTCTTAAGAATTAACTTTATTTACTAGCGATTCATTGAGAACATTAACACATTTAATCACACTATGTGAGCGTGGAAGTAGTTGCCAGTGGGTAACTGATGAAATCAAGTTAAATTTCTTTCAACAAATGGAAATTTTATTCCTAAGAGCCCTTTTTTTTTTAAACAGATTTAAAATTATAATCAGAAAGCACCCTCTAAATATCGAGTTACAATTTATTCAGAGGCAGAAAGAACAAATTTTGACAGTATGAGCTTTCGGGCTAAGAAACTTGCCGCTCGCTTTTGACACGGCCGTAGTCACGACCGCTCACAACAACCTCTGAAAGACTACACTGGTGCAAATCTGCAACACGCCAGATTACTTTAAACTAAAAATTTTAACAACTCACACAAGCAAGTGAACTATGCACCCCGTAGGAGGAATGGAAATGGTACACAACACTAACATTAGAAAAATAAACTTGCCACCGAAGGTGCAACTTGATTTAAAAAAACCTCATGAAGTGGAAGGTTAGCAACTTTATATACTAAAATGACCATTTAAATAAAAACCCGTAAAATGCAGTCTTACATAAAATATTCAAACATGCTCTACATTACATATATACCGCCTCTCAATATGATAGGGAAGATAAAAACATATTTCTGGAATTCGGCCGTTACTCTTCAACGAATAAATTCGTTAACACCGAATACGACAAACCTGACAGAGGCAGCTATTAACGTACAGCAGACCGACAGACAGACAGACAGACAGACACTAACTGCCTAGCAAATGCGGACGAGAGACAGACGAGCAAGCTGAGGACGAGAGACTGACCAAGAAAACAAGTAGAATTTGACAAGTAAATGAAACAACATATCACGAATCACTTAACTTCTAATAAACTGCGATGTCTGGCGAAGACCTGGCACAGCACCCTCAAAACGCTCTCCCGAACAGTCCGCTGCCAGCCGCTTCAACGGACTCATGAAGGCGCGCCGCTCTCCCGTCTCACGGCGTCGCAGCTCGCGCCGGCCAGACCAATGTCCTTGGTTGACTCATGTTGCTCCATGTCGGCCGTGAAGCCACTACCCCACGCTATACGGCGCGGTCCATTGTTCCATCAACTGGACGACCCCACATGCGCCGACGCTCAAGACGGACAAGTCATCTTAGTGCGCGACTGACCAACCGATCGATCCAACCGCCAATGACAATTGCCTGATCTAACTGGAGCAGACTGGCGTCCTAACACATACTAGCACTCCGGACGACAGACAGACACTGACTGCCCCACACTGACCCGGCTGACAACTGACCGACTGGCGAGCTCATAGCGCCTCTTAAATGCTCGTGAACATGCTACCTTTCCCCTTTCCCATCAGAGAGAGACACCGAAGCTGCGACTGCCACAGCGGCGCCACCGCCAGAAACGGAGGGCGACTGCTTCACACTACGCGCTGCAGCGCGCACTTCAATTTTTACCACGGCTCAGTTGTATGCGAGTAATCTTAGGTAGAAATAATAGATTTCTCGCCACATTAGACCAGTCATATAGAAAACGTAGTTATCTGCTATGTAAGAATATGATTGTATGATTCCAGGGGAAAGCACAACTCATCACTTTTTTGTGGTTTATGTTACTGAGACTGGCATGTGTCTTCAAAATGCATTTTTGACGATGGAGCTACTATTACTGTTTTTGTTCAAGGCAAAATAGCGGCTTCTAGACTATGATTGTCTTATACACTGCCCAGCGGTTACATCATCTCTTATGGTAGTTTCACGTGCTGCTTGTCATTATGTGTGTTAATTTTGTCTTCCTAACGTTTTATTAAAAGTCAAATTACTTCCGTGCTCAGGCAATGAACGTAGGAGAACAGATGCGGGTAACTTGCGTCGATGTTCTAGGCAAGCTCATGCTGGAGGTGGTTGTTGTGGCTTTCTTCCTAGCTTTTAGGAACGTTCATATGTGTGTCCATGTCTTGTGGATGATTGACATGAGCTCTTGAACGTTCTAGTGGTGTATATCTGTTGTCACAGGTGAAGGAAAGTGGGATAGTGGTACCCGTTGCCGGCACACACTCTGTCCTCTCATATGGCAACGTGGAGACCCAGCAGCTTAAGGCAGCTGCTATCTAGGGCTGTTGATAAAATATCGAATATCGATATTTCTTCCAAAGAATATCTATATACACACATCAGAAAGGGTTTAGCATCATCCCGATTCCCAGAACTTCTGAAGATAGACGTTCACTGTGGATATTGTATCACAGACACAGTCTCTTTGACTGTTCAGAGACGTCACTAAAACCGCCTAAAGATGTAAAAAAACCATGCATGAGCAGCGCCTATTAGACGGAGAGGGTCCGACAGCCAACCAGTTCCAGTCATTTCACCAGGAAGAAGGAATACGGCTCGTGCTGTCTGTAGTTCAACCGTGCCCAGACGGTCAATATCGCAGTTCGATCACGTCCGCACTGATACTTTGTGCCAGGAGGGGCTCTCAACAAGGGAAGTGTCCAGGCGTCTCGGAGTGAACCAAAGAGATGTTGTTCGGACATGGAGGAGATAGAGAGAGACAGGCACTGTCTATGACATACCTCGCTCAAGCGCTCCAAGGGCTACTACTGCATGGCCGCTACCTACGGATCATGTCTCGGAGGAAACCCAACTGCAACACCACCGTGTTGAATAATGCTTTTTGAGGAGCCACAGGACGTCGCATTACGACTCAAACTGTGGGCAACAGCCTGCATGATGCGCAACTTCACTCCCTACAACCTTGGTGAGGTCCATCTTTGCAACCACAACACCATGCAGCGCAGTAGAGATGGGTCCAACAACATGCCGAATAGACCGCTCAGAATTGGCGTCACGTTCTCTGCACCGATGAGTGTCGCATATGCCTTCAACCAGAGAATCGTCGGAGACGTGTTTGGAGGCAGCCCGGTCAGGCTGAACGCCTTAGACACACTGTCCAGCGAGTGCAACAAGGTGGAGGTTCCCTGCTGTTTTGCGGTGGTATTATGTGGTGACGTCGTACGCCGTTGGTGCACATGGAAGGCGCCATAACGGCTGTACGATACGCGAATACCATCCCCCGACTTACAGTGCAACCATATAGCCTGGATATTGGCGAGGCATTCGTCTTCATGTACGACAATTCGCGCCCCCATCGTGCACATCTTTTGAATGACTTCCTTCTGAATAACGACATCGCTCGACTAGAGTGGCCAGCATGTTCTCCAGACATGAACCCTATCGACGTGCCTGGGATGGATTGAAAAGGGCTGTTTATGGACGACGTGACCCACCATCCACTTTTAGGGTCGCACGCCGAATAGCCGTGTGTTTGATGGCGATAACTTTTTACCGATTAATCGACATATCGATACCGAAATGGCAATGTTGAGTGTCGATATTTTAATTTATATTCCATTTTTCCCAATTTTCGATAAATATTTGAAGTTATTTTTTTGAAATTGTAGTGGAAAATAATATTTATTTCGCTGCTTGAAGAAATCTCACTACCTCTTGAGCTTCCATCGCGTCCAGTCCCTCTCTTTGACTGTGTGAAGCGAGTATAGATGGCAAAAAGCAGAAGTCCGATTGCACTGAGGCATGGCGGTGTAAATGGAATAACAAGACATGCAACATGAAGAAGCAGCACGCCACTAGCGTTAAAAAACAACTGTAACGCAACTAGTGTGCTGTTCCTTCAAATCGACATTATTCAAAAACAGCTGCTGAAACTGAAGAAAAAAGTCCCAACGATAAGATTGGTCTTTGCGGTGGGCGCATACGTGTAAGGAGATATCCTGACAAAATGGGCACTCGGCGCCGCCAACAGAAAAAGACGCATTTAGCTGCACCAAGCAATTTTGACACTAAAACTGTTGGGTCGCTAGCGTTGAAATAAATGAAGAAAACAGGGAAGTCGTCATGAAGTCTTTCAGACAAGTCCGATAAGTGACAAAACCAAACGATGGACCAATTAGACACATTTTATTGTGCCACTTACCTGCAGATAACCATTGTTAGCAAAGTGGTTATCGCCAAGCATGAACGTGCATCGTTTTTCTTCCAGCTCTTGCTCTGAGGGGTGCAAGCAGGCTGCTTTCTTGTTTATATACATAGTATGGAATAATAACTCAATAAATATACAGCTCTAAATCTGGCAGTAAATTTACAATGTGCAGCCGACACAGTTCTGTCTTAAGCTGTCGCCAGCACATCAGTCGGCAAAGATGTAGCAAGGAGATCGATAGTAGGTGTTGGATCAAGCGCGCCTATCAGGAGAGAGGCCAAAGACAAGACTCGCTAGCAACAATCCGCCAACACCCTCCCGACCGCAAGTAGTTAGATCGCCCCCACAGACCGGAGGGCTCAGCCATTTAGTCCCAGGTTCAGTCTCAGTCACTAGAGCAGTCACTCAGTCACTAGCTCAGTCACTGACGCACCAACTCACACTACAATTTGGCGTCTGTTATAGTGGGAGTTGTACTACACCAGCATTGAGGCTAACGGGAACTACTATTGAAAAGCTTGTACCACAACACGTGGACACTGTTAAAGTTAAGTAGCAGCTATCTGTTTAAGTAAATAAACAACTCTGTTACTACATGTGTGCAGTTGTGTTGTAGGAGGAGGATACCAGCCTCCAAACAACACCCTCTTGCTTGATTCCTTTGATACACGACTAAACAGTGGTGACGAGGGCACTACAGTCGATAATTCAGTGCAGGTCGAAGATTTTGCTTGCTTGTCTTATATTTTAGCTTGCAGGGGTGCTCATTTCTATTTAGTTAGTTGTTGTTGTGTTCTTGCATGTATTCGAGGAGGGGAATCGGAGAAATAACCAAATTTCTCGTTTCAGGGGTTTCTTGCTTTTTGCTATAATGTATTTGTGTAAACCATGGCCATCCTGCCCACTCCACCCCCTGCCCCCTCGCTACAGCCGCAGACGGCCAACGTGATGGATCTAACACAAGTTTTTCAGAACCAGCAAATCTATGCTTTGCGGACGACGGTACTACTACTGGCTGTATAAGCTGCATCGGCCGAACAACCAACCAACCAACCCAACAAGTGCCGAGGACCAGCATACCAACGTTCCGGCAGTTCACCGACACAGTAGAGGAATGGCTCGAATATCTGACTCAGTTCCAAGCACATTGTCAAGTTCATCGTGTTCAAGGTATTGTAAAACTACAAACCTTCAAAAATGGTTCTCAGCTGCGTCTCTCGACGAACTCAGCTATGATCAAGTACTCGCTGCATTAACTCAGTACTATGACCAGCAGGTTCAAGTAGCTGCAGCCAGGTATCAGTTTTTTCACTGCCGAAATAGTCGGAACTGACGTACCGCCAAAAGTACACAGAATTAACGGTCATGACCTCAGTCACTTTGCTTAATCGTGCCGCGTACGAACAATTAGGCTCACCACGCGTTTCTGAATGTAGCAAGCACCTCGCTGCTTACAACGGACAGAAAATTCCACTGCTTTGACAGTGTAGTTTGTTTGCATGCCACTTACAAAATCTCACACCAGGACGGCGAATTTTACTGGCGTGAAACCAAGAGGCGGTGAGAATACATTCGGTTTAGATGCCTTTGATTCGTTTGAACTTAGAATCAAAGAAAAAGTACTTTCCATATCAGCTTTGGCAACAAAAGACAGTGTCGCTAGCTTGCTTAAAAAATTTCCTGCACTTTTTGCTGAAGGAATGGAAAAAGTTAATAAATTAAAGCATATGTTACATTGAAAGACAATACACAGCTTAAGTTTTTCTGGGCTCGCCCCATTCCAATTGCTTAAAATTAACCGTGAATTGAAAGAATGGCAACAAATGGTGTAATTGCTCCCATTCAAGCTAGTCAGTGGGCAAGTTCTCTCATTTTGTTGCCTAAACCTTCAGGTAGCATTCGCATTTGTGTCAACTTCAGATGGTTCAAATGGTTCAAATGGCTCTGAGCACTATGGGACTTAACTTCTGAGGTCATCAGACCTTAGAACTACTTAAGCCTAACCAACCTAAGGGCATCACACATATCCATGCCCGAGGCAGGATTCGAACCTGCGACCGTAGCGGTCGCACGGTTCAAGACTGTAGCTCCTAGAACCGCTCGGCCAACGAGGCCAGCGTCAACTTCAGAATTACAGTCAACCTACAAACAGTAGTTTTATCCGTTACCTCTCCCTGAGGAACTCATGGACAGGCTAGGTGCACGACCTTACTTTTCTACCAAAGATTTGCACTATGCCTCCTTGAAAATTGTGTTGGATGAAGAACAACAGAAAGCGTTTGTTGTAAAAATAAACTTAGGTCCTGTAAGGTGGCGTCATTTTACAAGCCTTATTACATCCAATACGACAAGTAAGTGCCTTCGGTGATAGAGAAGATAGGTTTTTAATCGTTCAGTAAAAAAGCATATATGTAACTGACATCGCCTAGTACACTTCATTTATTGTTGAATGTCTGCATATTGGGTGACTGGGAAATTCGTGTTAGAACGGAAGGACACAGGGAACTCACACATTCTTTCGGACAATAGGACGGCGAAGACGCCTCCGGTGCCAATCTAGGGACGTCCGGGAGCTGGACCACCTACAAAACGGGAACACGTGTCCGGCGGGCAGGCGTGGGAAGGCACCGGGTCCGCCAGTAACACGTGGCAACAAGTATTCGCGGACTTTCCAACAGACGTACAAGGAACTTCCAGAAACTTCGGTCTGGATTCTAAACTGAGATTTGTCGACGTTCGGAAACGAGCGCCTTCCGGAAAGATGATTCGCAACGCAAATTTAAGGTGGGAGAAAAGACTTTGAGCTGGGAAAAAAGTGGAGGAAAGTTAGGCCTCTCGTTCCTGGGGCGTGGAGCTGTGAGGTCGTTTCTTGGATGTATAACTGGAGAGTCGTTGTCGGGTCGTGGAGCAGGACGGTCGTCTTGGGTCCACAGCAGTCGACGGACGTATTCGGCTGTAAATTTCGTGAAGTATAATTTTAGTCTTATCTCGCTGAAGCGAGAAGTTCTGCGGCTACAACGTCTGACCACGAAGGTGATCTTGTTTATGCATCCAGCGTGTTCGAGAGTAAATTTACATTGTTGAATCACGTGTTTCACTCCATTCTGCACCGAGGTTTCACGCTACTCATTGAGATAGCAACTCCTTGTTGCTATTTAGTACAACAGGGGATGTCAGTTACTCCAAGCCTAATCACACATCAAGAGTGCGTTATAAGGCAGAGCCAGACAGTTTAAGGGCCAATATTAATTCAGGGAGAACCTGAGGTTTGTAACTAATCTCTAGTGTCTTTGAATTGTGTTTATGATGAGTAAATATGTTAAAATCACGGTACTTATCCTTTAGTAGATAGTAATTTCCTGTGCTAATTTCTCTTGTCACTAGTGTACATTTTATACCAGTTTTAACTTATTCGGTGAAAGAGAACTGAATTCTGTTGGCTTATCGAGAGATCCGATAGCATCCACAGGATACAATTAGGATACAATTAGGCTATCACACGACAATTGACTTAGCTAATGAGGATAACGTACTCCTACTAGGGTGCGTATAAGTATCAGGGCGACTCCTGTCGCGGTCAAATATCCGTTGCGCAATTTATCACTTGTACATTCTCGTGGCAGATCTGCGCCATCAATAGCCAGCAGTAGAAGAGGCAGAAGTAGGTTAGAATTTATTCTAACCTGTCTTCTCTGTCATTGAAGGGGCTTACTTGTCGAATTGGATGTAACAAGGTTTGTAAAATGTCGCCACCTAACGATACCTTCCCGTTGCCAGCAATTTTGTACTCTTATGAGATGACTCTTATTGTGTCTTCTTATGCAGTACAAAAGTTTCATATTTTGCCCTTATTAATTTATCAAATCTATCGAGAGCCGAGGGACAGATAAACACCAATATGCCATTATCCATTTACCCAACATTCACTCCCGGGATGCTACCAACTTTAATTTAATTGACATGTTATTTATTTACTTCTTTGTTTGTCGGTGCCTTACAGTTTGAATTGCTTCTGGTTTGTAGCACGACTATTACAAAGCTCAGGTGCAAAATCACGCATGTCAGCAAAAGAAAACTGTGAAGTAACAATGTAATTTATCTGGTTAAATAGTCCCTTTATTTCAAATTAAACTCCTTTCACACAATCTCTCATCTATCCTTAAATGAATCTATAGTAGCACAACATATTAAAAACATATTAGAATATGGTCGTACAACATTAAAATTTTTCAGATTAGAAGAGGGCAGTCTCGTCATTATCATTTCAACAAATAGGGCTTTATCGTTTTTCATTTTAACTAATTAATATTCATCACATGTAAGAATATTCCCGTGTAATACTTTCTGGGAGTGTTACTGTCTCCGGTGAATGAATGAATGAATGAGTGAATGAATGAGTGAATGAATTTATAAACGGTCTGGGTAAGTCCAGGGCTTACTTTTGGTGCACATCCTTAAAATTCAATGGAGGCAATCATGATGCTCATTTCGACGATATACTTTAAAAGTAAATTACAAATGTTCATTTTCGGATCGACCTTTCAGTGTTAGATTAACAAATGGCAATGCACAAATATTCAGTGAGTTTGCTTACAAGGAACATGTGGAAACAAGATTAGTGTGATACATTTTTACATTGATACAGTTTTTAAAAAAATGTTTCACACAAAGAAAGAAAAAAGAGGCATCGTTTCCTTTTTTCTGTTGGTGTTATTGAGAATCTATCACATGTGGCATTACAGTATGTGTGATCATGACGCTATTAACTGATTGACACTTCACTGACACAATTGATGCTAGTTTACTTACAGGAGGACACCGTAGTCTGTGTTTGGTGGGATGTGACGTGAACTGACAAGCGTCTCTGGTGTGAATCAATTATAGGGCGTTTGCAATAAGTTCCAAGGGCGCTCCGCTTTCTCGTCGATGAGCACTGATCGCCGAGGTACAGTGACGACGGTGTATGGCATGCCTGTTCACAAGGTGAGCAGCAAGGTAGAGTGTTGCATTGATGGGCAGTCTCTTCTGGTGTTCCTCACCAAGACAGATAACTGTTTGATAGGAAGGTACACAAGTTTTATGTGGTGCAGGCAGTGGATATTAGGAAACCTATACTTCTTCTGAGTTGGCTAAGAGTTTATGTACCTGTCCCTATCTCAGTCATCTTGTATTTCTTTTTTAGCCTTTAATTTTAGTTTTCCTAATCTTCTAGCTTCGTGATCTTCTGTGTCCTGTAAACTATTCTAATTAGGTAAGGAACATAGGTCGTTGTAAGTTAATTTGACTTTTATGATTGATTTAGGTTCCTGGAACGTGAGATTTTCTAGCTACCTCGGTTCCCGTTGAAGGGTGTCGGAAGACTCAAACCTATTGAATTCGTGACGTAAACGTCGGTCTTTAAGCACTGATTGTGTTACAATAATGTTTTCCTTTTCAGTGCACAAACCTTAGCTGCGTAAGGACTGCCTGTGGAGACTGTGTTCCTATCAGTTTATGTGCCAATATCATCTGCTGTCCAAGCCTTGTAGGACATGCCAACGCTCTGTAGGTCATTAGGAAGCTGCGCGGGCCCCATTGATCCCTGGAAGTGCTGCGGCGTGCATCCGCTGTCCCGTCACCTTTTGTCCGTGATGCGCTCGCCAGGAGCGGTTTTCCCTCCTGCGTCTACACTAACAGTTCAGCCATCCTAGCAGCTGGCTCCTTGCATCCAGTGTCACCTCGAACAGCTCATCATCTGAATACCTGCACCCACTAATGTGGTCTCAATCATCGATACCTGTACATGAATTTTAACATTTACGCAAACACCGTACATAACATTGATTTTCCGTTGGAGATGGACAACAGTAACATTTTAAGGCAGATGGGTAGCAAGAGCAGTAGTGGCTTACTAGCTGAGATAGTTCATGCAAGGTTGGATTTGTTGGTATGGGTATCATGCATCATTACCGTGGCAAGCGATGGCTATGTATCCCAGTTGCTGCAGCCGCTACATTCCTGGAACAATCAAGATCGTTATATAGTAATGGGAGATCGGCTATAGATCATCTCACTGTGTGGGGGATGTGTGGAACTTGTCTGCAAGCAGTGTACGGTACGTCTTCCCTGCGTGGTGCCAGTTATTCGGCAGTGTGTTCCAGCTGGATATCCAGTAATGGCGTCGGATTAGCAGGGGCTCACTTGTACCGTTGTGTTTGCGTATGCTTGGCCATAGATGTTAGGTCCTTACAAGTATGTCTTTTGGTCTTTTATGTTTCCATTTATGGTTGTGGTCGTAGTTCCCCAGATTCAGAATAAACGGGTTGTGCGAATGTCTGGAGTTTCTGTATAGTCTTGTGGTGAGTTTGTGGATAACAACCGTGAGAGTCTCAAGTCGGTATTCCCGGTGAAGGTCCGCAATGCGTGTGTATCGTGGAGCATTGCTTATGATTTTGAGTACTTTGTTTTGTATGAGCTGCAGACGGCGCAGGCGTGTAGGCGCAGCGTATCCCAAGACAGGAGCTGCGTACGTTATCAGTGGTCGAATAAGTGTCATGTACATGGGCCTCGACACCCTTCTGTTCAGGGTGCAGGGTGCTACGCCTGTTGAGCATAGGGTACAGCTGTTTGAGCCTCGCGCTAGCTCGGTTGGTCATGTGTTGTATCTGGTCCCCCCAGAGTAATTTCCGGTCCAGCCAGACACCGAGGTATTTGACTTTCTCACGGAAACGTATTGGGCGTGCATGTAGAGTTACTGGTCTGCAGTATCGGTGTTTGCGCAGTTGCTTCGGTCTTCTAAGGAACAGAACGGCTTCGCACTTGTCGACGTTTACTCTAACACGCCATGCGATCGCCATTAACTCTGTCTTGTTTGGTACCTGCAGACAGATGGAACTTTTTGCGTGATATTGTGATCAATGCTCAGTATCACAGCAACCACAATGAGACGTTATTATTAATATAGTCTCTCAAATGACAATATTCGGAACTTCTTGTGCCTCTCGTCGGCGTGTTTTCTATCTGTATTTATTCTTACGTGATCAAGTAACTAAACATTATGACATCAAGTCCCTTCACATTCTCAGATTTTAATGCGTTCATACGCCATCGTGCAGATCAGGCCACCATTGTTAATCTTTCATCTCAATAAACACAATTTAGAGTTTCACTCTACATTTTTACGGTGCGCCCTTACGTACTTTACTCTGAGCAGGTCACCAAATTATCGACGTCAACACTTCTACATAACATGGAATGCATACATAAGTGTCACGGTAAATAATGCTGATCTAATCACTCACTGGTGACATCCTGTAGTCACGCAAATTAAATACACTCCTGGAAATTGAAATAAGAACACCGTGAATTCATTGTCCCAGGAAGGGGAAACTTTATTGACACATTCCTGGGGTCAGATACATCACATGATCACACTGACAGAACCACAGGCACATAGACACAGGCAACAGAGCATGCACAATGTCGGCACTAGTACAGTGTATATCCACCTTTCGCAGCAATGCAGGCTGCTATTCTCCCATGGAGACGATCGTAGAGATGCTGGATGTAGTCCTGTGGAACGGCTTGCCATGCCATTTCCACCTGGCGCCTCAGTTGGACCAGCGTTCGTGCTGGACGTGCAGACCGCGTGAGACGACGCTTCATCCAGTCCCAAACATGCTCAATGGAGGACAGATCCGGAGACCTTGCTGGCCAGGGTAGTTGACTTACACCTTCTAGAGCAAGTTGGGTGGCACGGGATACATGCGGACGTGCATTGTCCTGTTGGAACAGCAAGTTCCCTTGCCAGTCTAGGAATGGTAGAAGGATGGGTTCGATGACGGTTTGGATGTACCGTGCACTATTCAGTGTCCCCTCGACGATCACCAGTGGTGTACGGCCAGTGTAGGAGATCGCTCCCCACACCATGATGCCGGGTGTTGGCCCTGTGTGCCTCGGTCGTATGCAGTCCTGATTGTGGCGCTCACCTGCACGGCGCCAAACACGCATACGACCATCATCGGCACCAAGGCAGAAGCGACTCCCATCGCTGAAGACGACACGTCTCCATTCGTCCCTCCATTCGCGCCTGTCGCGACACCACTGGAGGCGGGCTGCACGATGTTGGGGCGTGAGCAGAAGACGGCCTAACGGTGTGCGGGACCGTAGCCCAGCTTCATGGAGACGGTTGCGAATGGTCCTCGCCGATACCTCAGGAGCAACAGTGTCCCTAATTTGCTAGGAAGTGGCGGTGCGGTCCCCTACGGCACTGCGCAGGATCCTACGGTCTTGGCGTGCATCCGTGCGTCGCTGCGGTCCGGTCCCAGGTCGACGGGCACGTGCACCTTCCGCCGACCACTGGCGACAAAATGGATGTACTGTGGAGACCTCACGCCCCACGTGTTGAGCAATTCGGCGGTACGTCCACCCGGCCTCCCGCATGCCCACTATACGCCCTCGCTCAAAGTCCGTCAACTGCACATACGGTTCACGTCCACGCTGTCGCGGCATGCTACCAGTGTTAAAGACTGCGATGGAGCTCCGTATGCCACGGCAAACTGGCTGACACTGACGGCGGCGGTGCGCAAGTGCTGCGCAGCTAGCGCCATTCGACGGCCAACACCGCGGTTCCTGGTGTGTCCGCTGTGCCGTGCGTGTGATCATTGCTTGTACAGCCCTCTCGCAGTGTCCGGAGCAAGTATGGTGGGTCTGACACACCGGTGTCAATGTGTTCTTTTTTCCATTTCCAGGAGTGTATTTTCTTACAGTTTGTCGTTCCGAAAACTGTCATCCCATTTGTACAGGTATTCTTTTTGTCATGCACCCACATCACTATGAATATTTTTAAATGGAGATAGCTTCTCTTGACTAAACTCAATAGGATTGTTCTGTCTTTTCCAGGCACAGATAATATGGAATCATGAACTGGTTTTGCATTTGTTGGTTATCAGTTTAACTATTATTCTATTACCACTGCTTAATTTTAATCATTTTAGTCGAGATTACTACATCTACTTACTCTATAATATTTGCTGGACTGTATCCGATACTGTTTTCGGGCTGTTTTCTGTGTCTTGCCTGTTATCTGGCCTAGTTAGTTATCACCTCCTACTTCTAAGAACTGTACACGTCCAGGATTTGGCGGACGAATTCCGACTCCTTGCTCATTTTCGGCGCAACCATTTCCTTGCCAGCCCTGATAGGTACGTGTGCCGTTGTTTCTATTACTGTTCCACTGTCCACTACTACTCAACGTGTTCCGTCTCTGTTCGTGTGGCTGTCTACTGTCTCTATTATTTTCCCAATTGGGATTGCTCCTTGCTTGATTGCTTCTTTGGAAATTACGTTGTTGTTGTCTGTACCCATTATTGTTCCAATCATGACCCTTAGTGTTTCTATTTTGATTATCCCGATGCGGATTCTGGGTTTCTCTTTGATTCTTTTTGTCCCTGTTCTTCTGTGCGTTAAAGGCTAATTATAAATATCTTAGCGTACCTTTAAACAATTCAATATTGTCACCGCACCTAACGGCTAGTGTTTGTTGATATGTTTTTGGCAACTTCATGTAGCATAGCCGAATAATATCTGAAGAACTCTCTGGTTCATCAAAGTATTGGTCTCTTTTCGTCATGTTTTCAAAAAATTTGACCGGACTGCGGAGTCCAGAGTTTTCGAAATTCCTACTCATCATCATCTCTTTCTTAATTCGACCTTGGGTTTCTATAGAGGAGTGCTTATTGAGAAACGTTGTGCGGAACTCTTCACATGTTTCACAAGTTCTTGCTATGTTTCTCATCCATTCTGTGGTTGCTCCTTCCATGTGCGAGCAGACAAAATGTAATTGGAATCTGTGAGGCCAATTAGTTGGTAAACTCAGATCAAATAGTCCTGTAAACGTCTTGGGGACTAAAATATTTCCTTCATATTTATGATGTTGGAACCTTCTGACTGAAATAAAGTGCCTGAAATCAAAACATTCTTCGGAGTTTTTAACTACTCTCATGGGTGGGATTTCGCGTCTTTCTCGTGTTTCCACATGTCCGCTATACCGGCTGTGTTCACTCCTCATTTCTACAGCGCACTCAGTATTATTTAACAGGTGTGCGGTACCACGTGTCAAAGGGCTGCAGTTGTCCATTTCGAATACGGCGTTATCATTCGCGTGGTTTGCGACATGAGAGGCTGTTGGATTTTGTGCAGTTATCTGTTCCATGCCAACGTTGGCCGCACCATATTCCTTTACTGTGTTCACGCTGTGTCACGCAGCTGTCGGGCACGCTACTTTCTGTTTGAACAAAATTGTGCTGTACCTAATTTGATCTGTTTCCTATCGTTCTCACTTTTCTTACACTACTATTACTCTGTGTTTCCGTATTTTATGAACCTTTGTCTTGAGACTTTATTTTTTCGGTTAGTTGCTCCATTTCTCTTTCCATGCTTATTCGGAGTTGCTCTAATTCCGCATTCGGTACTTCAGTAGGCGGGGTCTCTTTCGCACGCAATGGCGTCTCTTCGACGCGCCTCATCCTACTCTGCGATTTATACATTGCACTTTTTCCTACTTCCGCTGTTTGTAGTGTCTCCTCCTTAGTAATACGAGCAATACGTTTCGCGTTTAATGCTGTTAATTTAGCTTCATTTCTGCTAATTCGCGTGACAATGTGGCTTTCAATGTAGCTACCTCCTCTTTGACGTATTTTGCTTCCGGCTTAATTGTGTTAATACCCATACTAACTTTGTCTATTCAGTCACGAATTCCCGTCATCTTATTTTGGATTTTTGTCAGGTTATTTTGGATTTCGTTTTTTATACTAGTTAGGATTTCTGTCATGTTTTTCATACTAGTTTGGATTTTTGTAATGTTCTTTTGCATTTCATTGCTGTCACCTATCACTTTTCTAGTTTCTTTATGAAACGCGACTATATTTGCCATTCCTTCCGCGTCAGCACCTTGCACGTTATTTGACACAATTGGCTCCCAACAAGTGCGGACATACCGGTATTCTGTTCTACCAATCTCTTCGTGTCTGCTGTAACTACTGTAACCTGATACGTTACTGCGTGCCGACGCATTTGATTGTGGGCAGATGTAGTAATTATTGGAACTTTTGTGTCCACGTGGGCAAACTACACCGTACTTTTTGATGTTAACTACCGAATCCACGTGTTCCCGAGTTTCTTCCTCGCTATCAGATTCTCCTCCCCTGGCTTGGCTGAATCTACCTTCCTCCAGAAATTCCCCATGATCCGCGTTTATCTCATCAGTTCCCTGCGCACCTAGCATTCTCAATTCTGTTTCTTCCCACAGATTTTCGTTACTCCTATGTATTCCCGCCATTTCACTATTAACCTTGTCTACAGTATTTGTTTGTCTCTCTAAATGCACTTTAGCTCTCGTTAGCATGAGGAGTAGGATTACTCAATATTATCCCTCACACAAATAATAACGAAATTGTCACTAGCACACATACATAAAATTAATCTAATAATCACTTCATTTTCCTAAACAACCTCGTGATTGAGCAGTGACCCATACAAACACATATATAAAACACTCCTTAACGACTATAACCAGCTATCACATGCTCAAGCACGGCACTATTTCAAACAATTAAAACACTGAAGCCAGCTAGCAGACGTTCAAGTGCGGCAACAGATGCAGTTATTATCAAATTATCTATAAATAAAGCATAATTTTACACATATGTAAGTAAATTATTCAACCACACTCAAATCACAATTAATCTGCAAATATTTTGTTCACACTGAGATTTCAAATGGCTACATCTACAAATTTTACTGACTGCTTCTCAGTATTCACAGAAACTCATCCTGGTAGGGTTGCCTATTCTAAGCTACCTCTACCTTTTCTACTGCTGGGTATTGATGGTGGAGACTTGCTACGGAAAAGTACAAGTGATAATTTGTGCAACGGATATTTTAACGTGACTGGAGTCGCCCTGACACTTAAACATTCCCCAGTAGGAATACGTTATTCTCAATAGTTAAGTCAATTGTCGTGTGATAGTCTAATTGTTTCTTAATCATATCCTGTGGATGCGATTGAATGTCAGGATAAGCAGAAAAAATCCAATTCTCTTTTAACGAATAAGTTAAAACATGTGTAAAATGTACACTAGAGGCAAGATTAATTAATATCTACTGAATGATAAATGGCGTGATTTTACTACTACTACGACGTGATCAGGCTCTCTTTCCTGTAGGTGTGAAATCCACGAGCTTCCGAGGCCATCTGTGATCCTCCATCCGGACCACATGACCAGCCCACTGTATTCGTTTGGCTTTGTCAGTTCCTGCTATGTTGGGCTACTTGTATAGTTCCTCAAGCTCTTGGTTGTATCTGATCCTCCATTCCCCTGGATCTGTATCCAGATCCGGACAAAGATCTTCCGAAGCACCTTTCTCTCAAAAACAAGGAGCTTTTGGAAGGCCTGTTTCCGGATACTCCATGTTTCACAGCCATATTGAACAACAGGCTGGATGAGGGTTTTATAGAGTCGAATCTTAAAGTCTGGAGAGATACCTGGACCGAAGCAGTTGTGCTTGGCTGTGGTAAGATCGGTTTCGTGCTTGTATTCTGGCATTGATCTCTGCTTCACATGACGGGTTCTCAATGAAAAGTGACCCTAGGTATTTGAATTCATGCACTCTCTTGTAGGACTGGTCCCCAACCTGCAGTGATTGTAGATGGCCAGCAGTCTGACAATGACCACGGGTCATAATTAGGTACTCTGTCTTTGCTTCGTTTATGTTTAGCCCAAATTTGCTGGCAGCATCCTTTAGTGCTTTGGTTATTTGTTCCAACTCCTTTTCCGACCTAGAGAGTAAATAGATGTAGTCTGCATAGGCTAAATATACCAGTCTCTTTCCTTAGATTTCAATCCTTTCTTTCTCTTGGAAGGTCTCACGTACGATCTTCTCGAGGGCGTGATTTTTACATATTTATTCATCATAAACACAATTCAAACACACTAGATAATAGTTACAAATCTCAGGTTCTCCCTAAATTAATATTGGCCCTTAAACTGCCTGACTCTGCCCTATAATGCACTCTCGATATGTGATTAGGCGTGGAGTAATTGACATCCCCCGTTGTACTAAATAGCAACAAGGAGTTGCTATCTCAATGAGTAGCGTGAAACCTCAGTGCAGAATGGAGTGAAACACGTGATTCAACAATGTAAATTTACTTTCGAACACGCTGGATGCATAAACAAGATCACCTTCGTGGTCAGACGTTATAGCCGCAGAACTTCTCGCTTCAGCGAGATAAGACTAAAATTATACTTCACGAAATTTACAGCCGAATACGTCCGTCGACTGCTGTGGACCCAAGACGACCGTCCTGCTCCACGACCCGGCAACGACTCTCCAGTTATACATCCAAGGAACGACCTCACAGCTCCACGCCCCAGGAACGAGAGGCCTAACTTTCCTCCACTTTTTTCCCAGCTCAAAGTCTTTTCTCCCACCTTAAATTTGCGTTGCGAATCATCTTTCCGGAAGGCGCTCGTTACCGAATGCCGACCAATCTCAGTTTAGATTCCAGACCGAAGCTTCTGGAAGTACTTTCTACGTCCATAGAAAAGTCCGCGAATACTTGTTGCCACGTGTTTCTGGCGGACCCGGTGCCTTCCCACGCCTGCCCGCCGGACACGTGTTCTCGTTTTGCAGGTAGTCCAGCTCCAGGACATCCCGCGATTAGCACCATAAGCGGCTGCGCCCTCCTAATGTCCGAAGGAATGTGTGAGCTCCCTGTGTGGTTCCGTTGTACCACGAGTTCCACAGCTCTGCTCGTTCCCCAGTCACCCGATATGCAGACATTCTACAATAAGTAAAGTGTACTAGGCGATGCCAGTCACATACATATTTTTGCTGGACGATCGCAAACCTGTCTTCTCCATCACTGAAGGGGCTTACTTGTCGTATTGGATGTAACACGGTTTGTAAAATGACGCCACCTTACAGTCTGTTCAAGTATTTGCGTTTTTCCTTCGGCAGTGCTTCCGCACCCACAATATTTTAACGTTACTTGGACCAGCTGACTGCTAAAGTGCCATTTTGTTCAAAATACCTTGACGAAATTGTCGTTTCAGGTCGTACACCAGAGGAACACATGGCCCATTTTGCGTATTCGAGTGTTGTCAGAAGCAAGACTCAAGTGTCGTCGCGAAAAGTGTGTCATTCTTCAACCTGAACTACGGTACTTAGGTCATGTTATAAACAGTCAGGGTTTCCACCCTCTCCAATCTCATTTGCTTGCAATCCGTGACCTTCCTGTTCCTTACAATGTGTCAGAACTGTAGTCGCTACTAGGCCAGATGACATACTATATTCGATCCATACCGAATGCCGCTCAGATTGCGTCTCCATTGCAATGTTTGCGTCGCAAAAAAGTACCTTTTCTGTGAATTAAAGACTGTCGAGACGCATTTCAGAAACTCAAAAATGTCTTGCTCAGTGACACATGATTAGTAAATTTTGACCTTGCCAAGCTAGTAGTTTTTCAAGTCGACGCGTCTTCCTACGGAATCGGCGCAGAGCCTTCACACAGAATTGGTGCGCAAGATAGACCTATTATTTTTGCCTCAAAGTTGTTAACTCAAACTCAGTGCAGTTACTCTGAAATAGAAAAAGCAGCTCTCGCTATTGTGTATGGTGTGACCAAATTCTGTCACTATCTGTACGGTCGCAAGATCTTTTTAGTGGCAGTTGGCGGCTGATCACAAGCTTTCCAGACCTCGCTTCATCCGCCAATGCCGGTTCCTACACGCTCAAAAATTGCAACGATGCGCTTTGTTGCTTTCAAAGTATCAGCATGAAATTGTGTTCAGACCTACTACAAAGCATGGCAATGCAAACGCCCTATCTCACCTTCCAATTGACCCAAAATCTGATTTCGATGCATCGGCGCATCTTGTTGTCAAATCGATGCTCAGGACTCTGAATTACTGGAATCCTTTGCCTTGCACTACACAAAAATTACACAGGCCACGGGATCAGCCCCAGATCTGAAGAATTTGTTGTATTACATTCGCATGTCTCGGCCTAGTTCATTGAACAGTACCCAGAACTCAGTTGTGTGCCGATATTTTGCATGTCGGCATAAGCTTTCTGTTCAACAGGGTGTGATTCTAGTTCAGAATGACAGTGGATAATCGCATGAAACGCGTGTGCTTATTCCCAAAGTGTTGCAAAAGCATGTGTTGTGGTTGCTCCGCCAAGGGCGTTGGGGAATTGTTCGCACTAAACAGTTACCGCGCCGGCAATGTACTTGGCAGTGCTTGGACGTCCATATTGAACAACTGATGTCGCAGTGTCACGCATGCGCGTGAAACTAATCCGCTCCCGCCCGAACCATTCTCAGCTTGGCCTAAGACTCAGTCGGTATGGCAACGAGTGCACATTGACTGTGCAGGACCATATTGAAACACTCGTTGGCTTACAGTGGTAGACTCTTTTAGAAAGTACCCATTTGTGGTGCCTATGGCTTGTACCACATTACATATCACCATTCAGCAGTTGTCCTCTGTATTTTGCATAGAAGGGTTGCCAGAAGTACTTGTGTCGGATAATGGAATACAGTTCACTTCACCTGATTCTGAACAGTTTTGTGAACGAAACGGCATTCGTCATCTAACAAGAGCTCAACTTCACCCGCAGTCCAATTGAGAAGCTGAATGCTTTGTATGCACTTTTAAAAAACAAATGGCCAAGTTCTGCACCACCCACATGCAGCAATACGTGCTACAACCCTTCGTCGCCTCCTATCGCTCCCAGCGACGAGACATGCGATCTGCATTAACGCCGCCATCGGACGCTGGTACATTTGCTACACCCAATGCACCATCCGGCGCCGCTAACGGTCCGCAAGTACCGCTTTCCTCCGCGCGATCTTATTCTTTTCAGGGTTTATGGGAGCCGTGGGCGCTGGGAAAGAGGCGTGATCCATTAACGCGTTGGCTGTTTTATGTATTTGACTGCAGGTCCCGATGGTTTGCAGCGCCGTCAACAGAACCATATTCGTGCATGTCATTTGCCCTGTGATACTGCTGCTTTACTTCCCTCCGATTCAAGGCCCCACAGGACCGTGTGGCTCCTGCAGCCTCCCACTGGTGCCACCAGACACCCCAGGAGAAGCAGGCGGACGATGCGACCTCCCTCGCCGTCCCCACCGACCAACCTCATGGGTCTGGAGACGCCATCGCCGTCGCCGTCGCCGTCATTGCCCCAGGACACGCCCTCGGGCTGGACGTGTACCATGACATCAGTTTTCCGGAGGATGTTCCTGTTGCCTCACAAGCCAGGAGGTGACATACGCTCTGGAGTATGCTGACCTCTACACAACAGTGCAGTTTGGCGTCTGTCATTCGTCGCATATTGGGACTTACTTCACCAGTAGTGAGGCTAACGGGGACTAATACTGAAGAGCTTGCACCAGAAGAAATGGACGCTGTTAAAGATAAGTAGCAGCTATGTGTTAAAGTAAATAAAGAACCACATTAGTACATGTGTGCAGCTGCATTGCAGAAAGAGGATACTAGCCGCCAAGCAACATCTTTTCCATTTATTCATATGGTACAAGGCTCAGCAGTGGGGGCGAGGACACTACAGCTATTTTTTTTTTTCGGTGGTACGTCGGTATACTTTATGCCAGTACATCGGCATGTCGATAATTTTTTCAATATATCGAGTGCCGATAACGATGGTTATTAAATATCGTTATATCAGATCCCCGATATTTTTAAAACAATATTAACAGCCCTACCGCCAACTGACAGACGGATTACCACTCACTTCATGGGACACTGTGGAGAGGACTCCAAAGACAGATGGTCAGGACGTTTACACCACCACTGCTCCTCCCCTTGATGGCCAAATACTGGCAGTGGAAATGCCATCCAGCAACAGCATTAGAACCAGCTGACCTCTGAGTCGAGCGCCACAGCACAGGCGTGTGTCGGCAACCTTGTCTATTAACGCAGGTGATGACATTTTCCAAACAACCACAAAAACTTATTCGATACACATGATGTTTATTATGTTATTTAGAAACAGTTGGTAATCAGCAATCCTGCAACCTGATTGGTGTTTTACATAACTTCTCTTTCCTTTTCTTTTTTTTTTTGCCAAACTGCACGCATTAACAGGTACTAGCGAACCTGAGAATGTTTTGCAATTACTAAATATGACTCTTCCCCCCCCCCCCCCCCTCTATCCATCTGATCCTCCCCCCTGCCTTTGCTCACATCCTCCTGGTCCCCCGCCGCTCTGTCCATCCCTCTTATCCCCTCTTTTTGAGCTTGAGCCTTATTTATTGCTATTGAAAACGGAACCTTGATTGGGAATTGAGAGCGCTAAACATGATTTGGTAAATCGGCTGGGACAGTTGTATGGACCAAGAGACTCTACAGCACTCGATTCTTTGGGGATACAAGCTTCAGTGAAATAATTTAGAATAGTTTTAATCTGCGAATGGGTAGGATTACAAGGTTTTGAACAGTTCATAATCCGTAGTAGTGCTCCAGTCATTAGTCAATAACCTATAAACACAACTTCCCTGTTTTTTGTAAAACTGACGATGAGGAAGGAAACAAAGCAACAGATTGTTGTGTACACAGTTTTCGTTCAAAATGGTTCAATTGGCTCTGAGCACTATGCGACTTAACTTCTGAATTCATTAGTGGCCTAGAATTTACAACTAATTAAACCTAACCAACCTAAGGACATCACACACATCCATGCCCGAGGCAGGATTCGAACCTGCTACCGTAGCTGTCGCTCGGCTCCAAACGCCTAGAACCGTACGGCCACTCCGACCGGCACAGTTTTTGTCTACAATTATGTATAAGGAGAAAGAATATAGAGTGTGATTCTGTGACGATGTTACAAAATATGAAGGATGATGGAGAAGGGAAAATGTAGCGCTTTGGGGTAAGTGCGACCGCTGCAGAAACGACCGAGCTGAAAGTTATTCGCAAAGATCGTTCTGATGCCTCTGACATGAGACCTGTTCTACTAAAAGCTCATACTTCTCCATTAAACCGCATGCCTTAAGAGCTATGTCAATGAGCATTAGCTAAATAGAAGAGATGTTTCGCAGTACCAAAGATGAACAAGTGCTGATTGCTCTTAAGGTACGCAGTTTAGAACCCATGTTTCCTGGATACTTTTTTCTTGTTTTGGTCCATGCTACCTCCAATCGAAACGTGGAACGCAAAGAGCTTGCAGTGGAAGAGGTTCTCTCTCAGAGATATCACAACGATTTTCGCTTACTCGTACTTTTGGCTCGGTCGTTCTTGGACCAGGTAACATTGACAAACTTATGCATTTACCCTTCTCCATCATCCCTGAAAGTTTGTAACGACATCACTGAAGTACCCTACATATATGAGAAACAACACGTCTGTGGATTCAGCTATAAGGAAAAAGAAACCTGACATTTTTCCAACAAAATGCAGCAGATTCTCTCTCGCAGTTGGGTTCAATAGAGAAGCTCTATACTACAGTTTTAAAAAGAATATATGACGCACGCTCATCTAATCGGTTATTTGTATATCGCGAAAAAATCTGAAGTGATCGGTTATTTATATATCGTGTAAAAATTTGAAATAAATCGTTGAAGAGCGTTTCGAGATATACACAATGTTAGATGCATCAGTGGAGATATTCTGATACACTAGTATGCACCCACTTGCGTGTGTTAGTTGTTCTCGCCTCTTCAACAAACAGTCTTATGGCGAATGCGATACATACGTTACTACCCGATGTTTTCAGCATTGCCGTAACTACACCTGTAAGTGGACATCGCCAGACATTATAGACTAAGCGCTTTGCGTTTATGCCTCGATACTTAAACACCTGACCTGTTGCCCAGGCGAAAATAAATGTCAATAGGTTGCTCTTGCCAGATGTACTTGGACGCAACGGTCAATCTGAAATCATACCATTCCTAATAGCTATAGTTATTAGTTTACTAATAAAGTAAAAGTATTGTTGAGAGCACTGTCCTGAGTCACCAATAAAGGTATCTGCACTTCTAGCCCCAACATTCTATACATATATACATTGGAGCTCGAAAGAAACTGGTATAGCCATGCATATTCAGATGTAGTAACATGTGAAGAGGCAGAATACGGAGTGCGGTCGGCAACGTCTACATTAGACAACATGTGTCTGGCGCAGTTGTTAGATCGGTTACTGGTGTTACACTGGCGGGTTATCAAGATTTAAGTGAGTTTGAACGTGGTGTTATATTGGGCGCGATGAAGTGGGGATTTTCCCGTATGGTCATTTCACGACTGCACTGTGAATATCAGGAATCCGATAAAACATCGCTGAGGATGGAAAAAGATCCTGCGAGAACGGGACCAACGACGACTGAAGGGAATGGTTCAAGGTGGCAGAAGTGCAGCCCTTCCGCAGATTGCTGCAGATTTCGATGCTCGGCCGTCAACAAGTGTTAGCGTGCGAACAATTCAAGGAAACATCACGGATATGGGCTTTTGGAGCTGAAGGCTCACTCATGTGCTGTGATGACTGCACGACACAAAGCTTTACTCCTCGCCTGGGCCCGTCAGCACTAACATTGGACTGTTGATGACTGGAAACATGTTGCCTGGTCGCACGAGTCTCATTTCAAATTGTATCGAGCGGATTGCCATGTACGGGTATTGAGACAGGTCATGAATCCATGGACACTGCTTGTCAGTATGGGACTGTTCAAGCTGGCAGAGGTCTTGTAATTGGTAAGGTGTGTGTAGCCTGAGTCATATGGGACCCCTGCTACGTCTTGGTAAGACTCTGCCAGGTCAGACGTACGTAAGCATCCTATCAACTGCATCCATTCACTTCCATTGTGAATTCCGACAGACTTGGGCAGTTACAGCAAGACAAAGCTACACACAACACGTCCAGAATTGGTACAGTGTGGCTCGAGGAACACTCTTCTGAGTTTAAACACTTCCACTGCCCACCAAACTCCCCATAAATGAACATTATTGAGCATATCTGGGATCCCTTGCAACGTGCTGTTCTCCACCCCTCACATACTGTTATGGATTTATGGATAGCCCAGCAGGATTCGTGGTGGCAATTCCCTCCAGCACTACTTCAGACATTAGTCGAGTCCATGCCACGTCGTATTGCGACACTTCTGCGTGCTCACGGGGGCCCGATGATATTAGACAAGTGTACCAGTTTCTTTCTCTCTTCAGCGTATATGAAAAGCATGTAGTCTATGTCTGTCCCAAAGTTTATTATTAGAACATGTAAAAAGCTGTGGTAGATCAGTCAAAATCATTTCGAGATTATTAGAAAAAATGTTTCTTCTTTATAGATATTCATATATTATATATATTAGAAATGCATCGTAGTCTATGTCCATCCGAAAGATTATTAGAGCATTGTAAAGAAATTTGAAGTAAGTCGGTCAAGTTGTGTTCGAGACTTCTGGTAACAACTTTAAACAATTACTTGTGTTTATAGAGTAGCATAGATTAAAGTTTCTTGACTTTCATCTGTCTTCGATGTTGTGTAACTGTCGAAGAAACAATGCTGTAAATCGCCAGGCCAGGACTCGTGTGGCAACGGCTGCGCCGGCCACGTCCGGTGGCTGGTGCAGCCTGCTGCCCCTCTGCCTGGGTCCACATCCCTGGTTGGCCATCAGCTCTGGACAGACGCGTGACCAGCCCCTGTCACCTGCACTCCGCAGCTGTACGTTACGCCCGTCGCGCCGCACTCGCGTCCGCTCTTATATGCGTGGCCCAGAGGGATGTCATACGGTGCTAAATCCGACTGTGTTTGAAATGGTTACTCCAATGCAGAAAATTAACCATGAGCTGGAACATCTTTGAGACCCAAGTTGGAATTACTGTGCACAACGAAATCACAAACGCCAAAAATTGATAGCCCTAGCGATGGATCGTAAAGTGTAGAAGTGCATTACGTTAAATATGATATTAGCTTTCCAAATGAACCCACTAAATTATTCGATTACAACACAAAAAAGAAATGCATTTGACTAAGTAAGAGCTTCATTTGATATTACAAATCAGCCCTGCATGAACTAAGTGAACCCGCTGGTTTTCAGAGTTACTTGAAAGTAGATGAAAAGTGCCCTTTAGAAGCAAGTGACGTTCATTAAATGACTCAAGAGCCTCTAATTAACTGAGTACCACGACTGTGGGCCCGGCGTAGTCAGAAACACACTCATCTACTAGCGCAATGCTAGACTTGAGGCAGATAATGGAAATGTGTGTGTGTGTGAATTCCTAAGGGTCCAACTGCTGACGTCATTGGTCCCTAGAATTAAACACTACTTGAACTAACTAATGCTAAGAACAACAAACACACCCATGCCCGATGTAGGATTCGAAATTCCGGCGGCAGAGGCCGCCTCAAACCTCGCGGCCACTCCGCGTGACTACCTGAAATGGTTTGACTAAGTACAGACTGAAGGTTGCCTTGAGATGCCGGTGGTGCTAACAATCCTCACTGTAAATAATAAGCATGAGATGTGCAGAACGCTGCCGGTGTGCCACTGTCTCCGAGGCACAGGTCGAGGGTCATGCTTCCGGTGGTACGAACTGTGAACCGTGATTGGCCGCTAAACTGCGCACCAGGTGCGGACATCTCTCTGTCTCCGAACATCCTTCTGGATCCACCCTCGTCTGCCGATGAACTCCTCAATCTACACCCGTCTCCATCCCTGGATGAACTTCTCAATCAGCCCTCGCACGATTTCCAGACAAAATTCTCAGTACAAATTTGTCTCCATGTGCGGATGAACTCCTCACTCCTGAAGTCGTCCAAACACTGGAATAATGGGACCTCTCTTCGGGTCTCTGACGTCCTTGCCTGTGATGCTCATCCAGGATAGTGCACTACTGCGAGTCATCGGTGAACATCCATCAGCAATCCCTGCGTCCTCAATCCATGTGTCCTGGTCGCGGCGTCACTGCAAATGTAGCTTTCCATGTTGTGGTGCGAATGACACTTTACGCTTGGGATGAAAGTTCCTTAGTCAGGTTCAGTTAGTCTCTGTGAGGCGTGGCACAAAATGCTGCAGGAATCCGTTACCTGTTTTCGAAAGGCAGGCGTAGATGAAAAGGGATTTTGATGTGACTGGTGCACAGAATGGTGACGTTCTCTTTTGGTGGTCAGACTTTTGACTTTGGAAGATGACAACTGACACTGTACAAGAGATGATCTCGGCTTCTTCCGGCTGCAGACTGGTGGTTTACATTCCCCGTTGCTTGGCTATGGAAAGGCTGTCGCGCCAGCAGCTCTTCCGTATTTCCTCAGCGGGTGGAGTGGCGGGGGGAGCAGACGTGGAGAGTCCCTGTATCTTCAACGGAGGTGTTAAAACGACCTACTGGGAGGGGATTGTGCTGCTGACCCGGTACTGCTGGACTCTGGTTCTGTTGACTGAGGTGCGGGTATGAGCGGGCTGCAACCGATGTAGTTATGTTGAGTGTGACTCAGTGTATTTTGTGCGTTAGCAGAAATGTTTCGGCAATGGAATTTAGGACCATTAGTATGAATGTAGTGTATGTGGTCGGGAGTTCCTCTTCAGCCCAAATCAAATATAGGTTTGTGACTGTGCCCTGTGCGTAACTTTTGATTACGTGGTGTCGCAAAAATGAAGACTGAACGTCCGTTGATTTTTTTAAAAGGCTATTATCGATTTGCAGCATTTACCCGTGACTAATTCAATTATGTCATTCAAGTGAAAATTACAGTGACTTATGTAATGTCTCGAGGCAAGTGTAATAATATTTCTTTTATTTAATTCCATTGAATGAGCTGCTCGCACTTGGCATCAAGTTTATTTCGACCAGGACTTTTTGCGCACAACCGATAGTTGACTAGCCGCCGTACAGTTTCGCTCGGCCGCACTGTCTGTAGTTAATGAAGATCGGTCTGTCGTCGGTGAAGCGTTGGATTGCCTTGCTTCTCGTACGCTGGCGTGTTCGACTTAAATGCCGGGATAGCTGTGTCGGGCTTCCGTGACACGAGGCCGCCGCTATTGACGCTTGAGTGGATTCGTTGCTGGGCTCGTTAATTTGTTCTGTATCTTGAAACACCTCATTTGTTAACTAGTTCTGACGTGAGTTGCATCGGTGTAGCTTGCTGTGGTAACCTGGCCATTGTTGGTCTGTAGCGCACAACTTTAGTGTGTTGCAGAGGCACTCTGCATCTGTCTGGCCCCTCTAACCGCGGCGCAGAGGTGGCGCGTCGTTGTGCTGTAAAAGCGTTTGGCCGCACCTTGAAAGTCATCGTCCGTCACATCGTTTTAAAGTCTTGTTGGCTGAATGCCCAAAATTTTCTACGATTACTGTTTAAAGGGAGCATTTTGGGCCTTACTATTACCGCCATTTGGGCGTAGAATGCTTTCGGTTCCCAACGTTAGTTATTTTGTAACTGGTCTCTGATTCTTTGTACTGAAGTTATTCAACATTGGAGTCTCTGTATTTTATTCATCACCCGTTTGTGTGAGAGTTACTTGTCTAAGTTTATGGTAGTTGAAGTTGATTTAAATTTTCAGTCATTTAAATTTCATTAATTACGTGAGAGTTATTTGTTTAAGTCAGTTCTGTGACTAAAGTTGACTCGAAATTTTCAGTCGTTTAAATTTTATTATTCGCTGTCTTTGAGGAGAGTGTCTTATCTCAATTTGGTAACTGAAGCTGTTATAATTGAAGACCTGCCTGTTTGTATTTGGTAAATTATACTTAGCTGAAGCTGTTGTTATTGAAGGCCTGCCTTTTTTAATTAAATTAGGACCTGTTTCATCATTTGGCTCAGCTAAAACTCTTATTAATCACGGCCTTCCAGTTTAATTGCCCTGTATTTGAGATCTGATACCTTACACAATCTGTGTTGTAATTAACTGATATTGTGATTGCCAAAGGCCTACCTGTTTCATATATCAATAAAGTAATAACAAGAATTGACACATGATGGTATATGGACCCTAACCTTTCGCCTTACATCCCTTTATCCATAATTGTAGGTTTCAGTCAGAAACAATCTGAAAAGCGAGTAAGGATGTTGTAAGGTAGGCAGCGCTGAGAAATAATTGTTGAGAAAGAAATTCGGTAAGTTGCGCTGCTTCAGACTTAACTGACACTGAAGTTAGCCGCTGAGACCGATGCGCGCGCATATTCAAGCGGCCTGCCGGACACAATTAGCGTCTGTTGTTCTCATAGCGTACACGATAACGTACGAGACTGCTCAGCCTTTGGCTTAGATTCGATCCTTACCACCGTCCCATACCCAAGTTCTATATCGTTTTCTTGTTCGGTTTCAGGAAACAAAACTAAGAACACGTTTGGCGACACCCTCTCTGGCAGCCAGCTAGATTTTGCACATTAAGTGCCCTCATTGGGTAACTCCAATGCTAATTAACTCGGAAAAGGTGAAATGTATTGTTTTTTTTCCTAACATTTATTTATCAGCACAACGCCCTTACAAGCTTTTCAGACTGTTTCTGAGAAAACTGTGTACCATTCTATGTCTGGTAAAAACAAGAAACCGAAGAACATCAATGAACTGTGGAGCCTTTATATCTGCCACAGAGAACTGGAATCATTTACATACCTGCCAAAGTTGTGTACACTGGCGTTCCTCCATGTCTTCCACTTGCTTCACTGTTTTTGGCAGGTACTGTACAATAAACTTATTATGTTTATTATAACTCATCCATTTCGGAGTTATGTTCATTTTTAAGAAGCCCAGTTCAGATTTTGTCTTGGCACATGTTTCCATTATTCGTCTCTCATTAAAAGAAACTTTTTGGCCGTTGCTTTCATGAGAATAGCGAGAAAGTAGGCATTTCGTCTATCCAGCTGCATGATTTAAAGCTGTTGACGGTTTGGTGGTGGTAAGTTCCTGTGGTACCAACCTGCTGAGGTGATCGGTCCATAGGCTTACACACTACATATTCTAACTTAAAGTAACCTACGCTAAGGACAACACACACACACCCATGCCCGAGGGAGAAGTCGAACGTCCGACTCGGGAAGCCGCGCGAGCCGTGGTAAGGTGCCCATGACTGCGCGGCTACCCCGTGCTGCTGTTGACGACTTGGCTACATATATGTGTTTCATAAAATAGTAATTTCATTATTTGAGGATACGGATGAGATTATGTATAATCTCGGAGATCTTTGCAGATGGCATGGAACTGCTTGCTGGATCAGTAGAGCGCGTGGTAGCGCTGGGACAGAACGGGACAGAAAGGAAGGGAGCAGAACGGGACAGAAGGGTATAGTACGGGAGGGTAGTGACTGGCAGTCGACGGGGATGCCCACACCATGCAACTTGCCGCCCTCGCACTCGTGACGAAGCGACGCATGTGCTGGGAATGCTGCGATCAGTACACGGCATTGCTGTAATATGTGATAGTATTTCTTTGGAGTAGATCGAGTTCCGAATCGGTGTAGAAGATGGAGCCTGTCTACCACCAACTACACATAAATGTTATACTAGCGGCTTTCGTGGCCATTTGTTGATATACTGCCTGTTAGCCTGCGTGACAGGTTGCTAGGCTGACAATTATTTGAAGATTTTTCTGACTTTTGCTAGAATGACGGGGCGGCGTTGTCAAGGCTTCGTCCTCCATTGCCGGTGGGAAACTGGAATCGAAACTGTGGCCTGAGATTATATATACCTGTCGTGCCATCGTGTTTGGATGTTTTGCTGGTCATTTCTGCTGTTGTTCTCCCCTGTTACCTGCAGCGTCCTTCGGCCGAAACGAGCAATAAAGGGTCCGTTTATGACTACTCTTTCTTGACGAAAAGATTTTCTGAATTTCTATGGTTACGATAAACAGACGGGCGTGGTAGCTCATCTCTCCAGCTAGAACTAGCAAAAATGGTTCAAATGGCTCTGAGCACTATGGGACTTAACATCTGTGGTCATCAGTCCCCTAGAACTTAGAACTACTTAAACCTAACTAACCTAAGGACATCACACACATCCATGCCCGAGGCAGGATTCGAACCTGCGACCGTAGCAGTCGCGCGGTTCCGGACTGAGCGCCTAGAACCGCGAGACCACCGCGGTCGGCTAGAACTAGCACATCTTTGAAATTCATAACGTGGACGGTCAAAGAAAGCATTGTCACCAATTTCTCCACCAGTGACAACTTTTAATGCCGTTTATTTTCTATGATGCTATTACTGATGGGTCGTGTGGTCATTCAAACACACACACACACACACACACACACATATATATATATATATATATATATATATATATATATATATATATATATATATATATATATATATATATTCCAAAGGGAACAAGGTACGCCTATACTCCCGACATTCTTAGTTGGTCACTTTCGTCTTTACTGGATCTGAGACAACTACGTTAAGTGGTTGATGTGTTTACATGTAATGTTTACGCCATGTTTGCTCGATGTACTACGGAAGGGCCAAACCCAACATATCTGCTTCTGATGTGTCACTTCACCGATTGTTAGATTTCGCATAATTTCTATACGGGGTACTCTGAGACACAGATCTTGTAAGGGCGTTGCAGAGTAGCTTGTGTTGAGAAATAAATCTTAAGAAAAAATTTCCATACTTAACGCCATTTCCGAGCTAATTAGCATTGAAGTTACCCAATCAGAGTGCAGCACGCGAATTCAAGCGCTCGCCAAAGGCGGTGTTGCGAAACCGAACAAGAGCGCGATACAAAAAATGGACGTGTGACGGTAGTAAGGATAGAACCCGAGCCAAAGGCTGAGTAGTCTCTTGCGCTACCAATTATGCTATGAAAACAGCTCACTCTAATTGTGTCTGGCGCGCTGCTTGAACTTGCAGATGCAACGTCCTGATTGGCTAATTTCAATGCTTTTTAACTTGAAAAAGCCACAGCCTATCGAATTTCTTTCTTAACAGTTATTTCTCAGCATAACCTACCCTTCAATTACAAGCTTTCCAGGCTGTTTCTGGCCACTCTTTATGTCTGGCGGAGTATCCATTGTTCGTCAGAGCTCATTACAGGTGTTGCATCTCGAGCCCGGGATTCTCCGGATGACACATTTGTCGCATGCGTTATGAGCGTGTTATTCATACATCCTCTTGTGTCGGGCTATAATTTGAAAGCTTGTGAAGGTATCGTTCCGCCTGTCTGGCGTTCCAGTACACGCTATGGCCGAGTTTCTCTTCCTCCCTCCTAAAGACTACATCTGACGCTTTTTTACCTTCATAGTGAGTCATGTTGTCATGTAGAGTGTTCAGATGTCTAAAGTATTCACCTTGCTGTTCCTCGCAGTGGACGTCTGAAACTATGACAGCCTAATCTGTTATTATTATTATTAATGTTAATATTATGAATGTTTGGAACTTCCTGGAGCTCTAGATGTACAGTTTAGGGCATTTTGAGAGTTTTGCTTCATGTTTCCTTTTTGCCCATTTTACCGTCTTTCTCTGAAAATTGACACTTTTTCTGCTCGTCAAACCAATTTATTGCCACGTACTTCAGTTTATCTGCCATCACAAGTGACCAGTCAGACGTTTTCTGTGTAAATATTTTCGTATATGATATATCAAGTTGTGTTATTCCTACTTCCGTCACTGGACTCTTCTTGTAAAACACTGAACCATTAAATTATTTCAATTTTTGCTTTGCTGTGGGTTTCGTAGGATTCCACAATCTCTCTTGTTAAGTTTGTTGGTTTTATTCTTTTATTATTACCATAGAATTTTATCTTTCATTTTCATTCACTTCCGAATATATGTTGATGTGCTTTTCAGTTTCTTTAAACGCTTTAGTCTGTGCATACCATCTTCGGTGTAACTTGGATTTAAAATGTGTAAAGATACTTTTCGATTTCTCTTTTGGATTTCTTTTGTGTTCCTCCTTCCGTTTCGAATGAGCCTCCCAGCCTTATGAACTCTCCAGGTTGGTGACTGCGTTGAAGTGTCCCAGTCTGTTGTATTTTAAAATTAATTTTTTTATTGAAATGTCTCTTGCAAGGCTGAAAACTGTTTACATTTTGTGCCAACGAATTTCGTAACTCATAGGTATGTGTAAATATTTGATCTGACAATCTATATCAATTTTCCCGGTTTTTGAAGTTGCTGCACATGTACTTAGTTTTTTCAAACGGTATTTGGGGCGCCTCTCCTTTTGCTGATTCCTTAAGAATGTTTATTATTTTTTGTGCCACTTCAGTATCCTACTGGTTCCTCCAAATTTTACTGCTTGGTCAGTTTTAAGCTCCAATTTTGTTTACATATTTATGTTTTGTGTGTATGTGGGGAAGGGGGGAGGGACGGAGACGAGTTATGATATCCGAAATGCCACTGTTTGAGGAAGCGTGTAGAGGAAAGTTGAGAGACATGTATGTAGGTCATAAAACAACTACAAATTCCAACAGAACTTAATACAGATAAAATTTACTATCTATAAAAATGTACTGCAATGACAGGACGCCACTAGCATGTCTAGAGGTGGGATTGGAAAGTGAAACAGCTGGTATGGAAAAATGATCCAAAACAAACGTTAGTAGATTAGTTTTTGGTGTCACTGGACCGATTACTGTTTCGATGACAATGAGTCCTTAGTGGTGTGAGTGGTGGCGTGAATATGTGGCTTAGGAAGTGCATAATTCGCTGTTGTCAGCCACACACAGATGGACGCTGGAGGTCGCTAACTTGCACGTGAAATGAGAGCCCCAAGTTAGGCGTTTGAAGACGGTGAGATGCCACCAGACACATAGCTCCTACTAGAAACTTTGTTTAAGGATGTAGGACCAATGGCTATCGGTTCATATAAAATTTTCCCGGAGTGGTAGAGAAACACGACAGTGCTAAAGGGAAGCTGCCTGATTGGCCGAGGAGAGAGACAGGAACACCGTGGAACGACTTCTTTTTTCAAAACAGAGTGGGAGAAAGGAAATGAGCGGTTAACCAAGTGAAACATAGCCCACAGAATGGGTCCCACACTCTCGGAGGAGCATTTTGATCAGCTGGAGCTCAGGAGATTTAAAACCCAGCTAATCAGACTGAGCATGAATTGAAACATGTGGCAAAGCCAGGTTTCCTTGTATGATGCTCTTGCACATGAATCAATCCACCTCTTCTTCTTCTTCTTCTTGTTTTTCTTCTTCTTCTACTGCTGACACTACACCATTTTGGTCAGCCTCAGCCACCAATTGATATGATGCACCTGGGTGACCTAGAAAATTTTCTAGATATCCAGTACTTAGCCAGAGGGAGGGTTGCTGGTGCTGCCATTGATTGAAGTCGCAGTACTTTAGTCACCAACAGCTCCACTATGGTGGGACCGAGCTGCGATTGCATGAGATGTAGGAAATTTCAAATCATTTTAAAATTTTACAATCTCAGCGCCTAACTTTGAAAATTTGCCTTGCAAAGTCATGAACACTTTGCTTCCAAAACCGCAACAGGTGTGATCTATTATCTCGAATAATTCTAAGTGTTACCTGTGCAAATCAATTTCACAACAATCAGTACTTGCGTGATTTAGCCTTAGATTTCCCCCATCCCTGGTGCCATGATTAAATGTTTATCAAGAATAGGCAAAGGTTTCCATTATTGTTTATGCAGAATTAATTATCAGTGAGAGTCTTTAAATATCACTTTGCGCCTAACTCTTGATACGCCAATAAACTGAAGTAATTCGAATACCTGCACCCACTCAACATTTTATCGACCCTCCCAAAGGGAAGCTAACTGTCTACACAGGTAGAGGTAACTGTTGTGACCACAACCAACAGCGGGAACGCCTTGGGCTGCGGATCGGAGCCGCCAGGCGGTGGAGCACGCACCACCGGGTAAACACAGGACGAGTCGGACAACAGACCAACGACAACTGACAACGACCGACCACGACCGACTATGAGCGACACAACAAGGAAGAGAGGCAACGGCAACGGAGGCTTGTGGAAACCACAACACCAAACACCAAACCAAAACCACTCAGAACCAGAGCCAGGCAAATGTCAACAACGAGCAACGACCAGAACGCAGTACCGCCGAGATAGAAACGAAATCCAGAGCGAGTACCAGACTGGCTGGACGAGGGCAGAGCGGGTCCCTATATACGAAACCGGAGGGAGCGGCTATTGGCCACTGTCTGCACGTGGCTTAGCGTTGGCGCCCACGCTTCGTGAGAGCCGCTGCGCGGAATAGCCGCCGCGGAGGCGGAGCCCTCTATGGGCTGACCACGTCCATTCGTTCTGGCGCGTGTTCGACTTCCGCGGCGGAAGGTATTAGAGTAACCCTTGTATCTAATAATAAGTCTTACTACCGAAGAAAAAATACACGGATAGGAGTGGCTGTTAAGACACCCTTGTATCCAATAGGTGTGGATTCAGGGTGTGAAAGAAGTCAAATGTGAAATTAATGGAAAATGAACTATATCGTTGTCGAATTCGTGTGTCTTAGGGAGTACTACGGTGACATAACGGTTCTGCTGATACATAATGCGTACGATCGCATCGACAATGGGGAGTTCCGACAATTAAAGCATTAGTCTTGGATGTTGAAGCAGCTGCAGCCAGTGACGTTCCTCTAGAAAAGAGTGCTGTACGACCAGGTACCCCTCCACTGGTATTGGTGGTAAGACGGGAAATGTGGCTCATTTAGACTGTGTAATGCCTACGAAGTATAGTATTGTGGTAAGTAAGTAAATAGGCAGTGCTAGATAATCGGCTAGGGAATGAATCACTATAACGGTAGTCGGGAAGGAAGGATGATTGAAGCTCAACGTCGCGCCGACATCGATGTCATTAGCTTACACTGTTTCAGTGATGGGGAAGAAAATCGGCCATGCGCTTTCAAACGAACCATACCGGAGTTTGTCTGGAGAGGTGTAAGAAAATCACGAAAAATCTAAATCTGGATGGTCGGACACGGATTTGAACCGTCATTCCCCAGAATGCGAGTAGCTGGACGGTCTGGAGTAGGGTGTTGCCGGGGTGCAGGCGTCCCAGGGGAGGGTGGCCACCAGAGAGCACTGTTGCTCGCGCCGCCCCCGCCCCCACCCCCCGCCGCCCGGCAGAGGCCGCCGGCTTGTCGATATCATACATTATTCACGAGCGGGCCGATCCTCGAGTAATAACAAGACGCGCCGCCGACCCGACCCCGGCGGAATATTTCCCCATACAGGCCGCGCGGAGCCGCCACGGAATCCGTAACGAGCACGGTGGAGAGGCGGCTGCAGGGGGTGGGAGGAAGGAGTGGGGGGACCGGTGAAGAAGCGCTGCCCCCCCCCCCCCCCCTTCCACGCACCAAACCAGATCAGACCAGCGCGGCCCCCAGAACAGACTCTCTGCCTGGAGTGTCCGCCAAGAGTTAGACATGCAGATGAAGATTCCAGCTGTTTCAGTAAGGATGCTGGGACAAGCTGCGCGTTATTACGAGTGCCATCTGTAGAGTCTTTTGCACTTTCTATTTCATTATACGTGACGTCTTGTAACGCAACAGGGGGGCTCTTTCTTCGCTACAAAACGCAAATTTTATGTGTTATACTACCTCGTAACATGTCTTCCTCGACTTTTGCAATGCATTCCATGCAGTTCCAGACTGTTAACTGATGAATTAAGAACGAGTTTACGAAATAATTGACTATCTAATCTCTTCATCGCAGATGAAAGATTGATTCTTAATCCACACACAAACAACAGTACAGATATTGATATCAAAGACAACAATGAGGACCTGATGAGGTATCTGACGAGTCTCTCGAAATAATTACGTAATTTGTTTGTAGGAAGATAAATACGAATAATGAAAAGCAGCAACAAACGGATCGAAATTGATTAAAATACACTGTATTTGATTCCCTGCTGATATATCAGTCTTAGCAGATTTTAAAATGACATTAACTGCATTAACGAAAAAAATCGAAACACCACGAAATAAGTAATGTAGGGTAATGAAATTTGGGAAAGAGATTTGCCTAGGTAATATACAGGCTGTTTCAAAAATGACCGGTATATTTGAAACGGCAATAAAAACTAAACGAGCAGCGATAGAAATACACCGTTTGCTGCAATATGCTTGGGACAACAGTACATTTTCAGGCAGACAAACTTTCGAAATTACAGTAGTTACAATTTTCAACAACAGATGGCGCTGCGGTCTGGGAAACTCTATAGTACGATATTTTCCACATATCCACCATGCGTAGCAATAATATGGCGTAGTCTCTGAATGAAATTACCCGAAACCTTTGACAACGTGTCTGGCGGAATGGCTTCACATGCAGATGAGATGTACTGCTTCAGCTGTTCAATTGTTTCTGGATTCTGGCGGTACACCTGGTCTTTCAAGTGTCCCCACAGAAAGAAGTCACAGGGGTTCATGTCTGGCGAATAGGAAGGCCAATCCACGCCACCTCCTGTATGTTTTGGATAGGCCAAAGCTCACACGATCATCGAAATATTCATTCAGGAAATGAAAGACGTCGGCCGTGCGATGTGGCCGGGCACCATCTTGCATAAACCACGAGGTGTTCGCAGTGTCGTCTAAGGCAGTTTGTACCGCCACAAATTCACGAAGAATGTCCAGATAGCGTGATGCAGTAATCGTTTCGGATCTGAAAAATGGGCCAATGATTCCTTTGGAAGAAATGGCGGCCCAGACCAGTACTTTTTGAGGATGCAGGGACGATGGGACTGCAACATGGGCTTTTCGGTTCCCCATATGCGCCAGTTCTGTTTATTTACGAAGCCGTCCAGGTAAAAATAAGCTTCGTCAGTAAACCAAATGCTGCCCACATGCATATCGCCGTCATCAATCCTGTGCACTATATCGTTAGCGAATGTCTCTCGTGCAGCAATGGTAGCGGCGCTGAGGGGTTGCCGCGTTTGAATTTTGTATGGATAGAGGTGTAAACTCTGGCGCATGAGACGATACGTGGACGTTGGCGTCATTTGGACCGCAGCTGCAACACGGCGAACGGAAACCCGAGGCCGCTGTTGGATCACCTGCTGCACTAGCTGCACGTTGCCCTCTGTGGTTGCCGTACGCGGTCGGTCTACCTTTCCAGCACGTTCATCCGTCACGTTCCCAGTCCGTTGAAATTTTTCAAACAGATCCTTTATTGTATCGCTTTTCGGTCCTTTGGTTACATTAAACCTCCGTTGAAAACTTCGTCTTGTTGCAACAACACTGTGTTCTAGGCGGTGGAATTCCAACACCAGAAAAATCCTCTGTTCTAAGGAATAAACCATGTTGTCTACAGCACACTTGCACGTTGTGAACAGCACACGCTTACAGCAGAAAGACGACGTACAGAATGGCGCACCCACAGACTGCGTTCTCTTCTATATCTTTCACATCACTTGCAGCGCCATCTGTTGTTGAAAATTGTAACTACTGTAATTTCGAAAGTTTGTCCGCCTGAAAATGTACTGTTGTCCCAAGCATATTGCAACAAACGGTGTATTTCTATCGCTGCTCGTTTAGTTTTTATTGCCGTTTCAAATATACCGGTCATTTTTGAAACACCCTGTATGTAAATGATCAACATTGCAAGAACACAGGTTAATGTAATAGCGATGTAAAATAAGCCATTGCATATGCGAAACGCTGTTACATTAATAGCCGGTGTAGTCGCTAGGTTGTTGAACGAAAAAGTGCATACCTACTTGCATTGTGTTGCACAGGTGCAGAATGTCACTTTGTGAGGTAGAGCTCCATGCTTGTTGCTCTTGGTCAGTCAGTACAGGAACGGTTATGGTTGGTATTGGATGATACTGTAGTTGTCCCCCGGTGATGTCCCTTATGTGTTCGACTGAGGACAGGTCTGGTGATCGAGCTGCTCAGGGCAAGATGTCGACACTCTGTAGAGCATGTTGGGTTACAACAGTGGTATGTGGGCGAGCGTTTCCTGCTGGAAGACATCACCTTGACTGCTGTTCGTGAACGGCAGCACTGACGCACAATTATGCAGTAGGACGCATCAGACAACCAAGAGAATACTCATGCTTTCATACGAAATCGCACGCCAGAGCATAACTCCATATGTAGATGCAGTGTGTGTAGCTCGCAGACAGCTCGGTTGCAGGACCACAAGGGGCCTCCTTCTGGCCAACGTACAGCCATAACTGGCACCGAGGCAGATCCAGATTTCATCATAAAACACAACAGACCTCCAGCCTGCTCTCCACTGAGCTCTCGCTTGACACCACTGAAATCGCAGATGGTGTTGGTTTGGCGTCAGGCGACTTAGGCGAAATTTCTAATTGGTGTGATGAATGGCAGCTAGTTCCACATGTTGAAAAATGTAAGCTAATCCGTATAAGTAGGAAGGACGACCTTCTAATGTTCGGTTAGAGAGTTACTACTGTCCTGTTTGAGAGAGTCAAGCAGTTTAAATATCTGGGCGTAAAGTTGCAAAACGATATGAAACGGAATGAGCATGTGACCACTGTGGCAGAGAAGAGAAATGGTCGACTTCGGTTTATTGGCAGAATTTTAGGAAAGAGTCGTTGACTTGTAAGGGAGACCGCATATAGGCCGCTGATACGGCCTACTCTTGAGTACTGCTCTAGTGTTTGGGTTCAGTGTCAGGTCGGATAGAAGGAACATCGAAGAAATTCGGATGCGGGCTGCTAGATTTGTTACCGGCAGGCTCGAACAACACGTTACGGAGATGCTTCGGAAACTCAGATGAGAATCTCTACAGGAAAGGTGACGTGCTTTTCGAGAAATAATATTGAGAAAATTTAGAGAACCGACGTCTGAAGCTGCCAGCCGAGCGATTCTACTGCTGCCACCATATATTGCGCGCAAGAACAGCAAACATAAGCTGCTACGGATCCATTACTATGCACCAAAGGCAGCCACCGAACATGATGGTCTCCCTTCTCAATAGTGCCACACGGCCGTCTGGAACGCGGTCTTCTTTCAACCGTGCACTCTCGTGACCACTGCTGCCAACAATCATGTACAGTGGCTGCAGCCCTGCCAAGTATTTCTGCAATATCGCTGAATAACCTGTTTCTCGTAGTCAAATTACGCGACCTCTTTCAAAGTCAGTGGGGTGTTGATAATACTGTTTCTCCCGCCTTAAAGGCAAGCTTGACTAACACCAACTCACCACTTCCGACCTCAAAGGTAACTAACGCTCCGGACAGTCACAGCGTGAATTTAATGCAAATATGATTTTTATCCGTATAGTGGAATTACTAGCTACATGTTAGGCGACTGACACGAAATTTGAACAGGCATCATCTTTCATATGTGGAAACGCGATTACCAACTTTCGTTTATGTCGCACAAGTCCATCTTGGCACTGTGGTCTTTTTCGTCAGTGTATATGTTAAAAAAATTTTCTGCTGCCTTTGACAACCGCAAAGTGAAATAAACACAAACATTACAGTGCACAAATCGAACAGTCTAGTAAGGGAGATCTTATAACATAGGAGATAAAATACTGCTGGAAGCAAACGACAACGTAAGTACAATGCATTTTAAAAGGAATTTTTCAATGACTAAACAAGCCCTCAGAAATAAGAATAGTTTATTAACAAATAACTACCTTAATGCGAAGCCTACGTAAACAAGAACGCAGTTCATAAATATACTTATTTCCATTATTTTAAGCTGCGGTCATAAAGAGTGGACCCTGGGAAAATAAGAAAAAAAATATATCAAAGCTACAGAGATTTAGATATATGGCAGAGGCACGCAACATCAGTCACTGAAAGAAATTCTAATGAACAATCACTGAAAGAGGATAAGGGGAGTAGGACACTGACGAACATGGTACACAGAACAAAAGTTAAAGTAATGGGACACTTAATTGGATATGAAAGCTTTCTGAAAAGCATTTTGCAAGGAAAAATCGTGGAGAATATATCAAAAGGCAGGCCAACAGTATGTACGAGTATTTCACACAGTATTATCATTGGAACGAACTGCAGCAAGTACAGTCTTGTGATACTTCGTGTAAGCCACAAAAATCACAGCGTACGGTAACAAGGAAAATTCCAGGGGGAGTGAAATCGTAACCTTAAACGTGCAATTAAAGCCGGCATCTCCCCTCATTGTCCATTAATTTGGCAGTACTGTTAGCAGTGTCGTAAGGAATGTGCTATCGAGGTGACAGCATACCGCAGACAAGTGAAACGCGGCCACAACACCAGTTGAAAATGGCTGCACCACTTGTGACATGCACCAAGGTAGAACAGCGTCCTGTCATACGTTTTCTGAGCATTCAACTTGCGAAACCTATAGAAATCCGTCGACGAATGAAGGTACAGTGCGATGATGCGTACCTGTCACTTTAGAAAGTAAGTGTACGAGTGGAATAGAAAGTTCGGCAACGGCGTGACTTGCGTGACCCTGGGTGCCCACTCAGGCACACTGCGGTGCTACACCACAGTCCGCTGCAGCAGTTGAAGCTACTGCTTCGGCAAAGCTGCCGTTCGGCGGTGGATGAAGGAGCCGCAAATCTCAGCATTAGTCACGGTCAGCACATCACATCCCTCACCAAGTACTTGATTTTCGCGAACTGTCTGCAAGACGGGTGCCACGGCAGATCATTCCGGAAGTGAACTGAAAGAGCAACGCGTTGACATCTGTGAAGAATTTTTGTAGTTTTTTCAAGCAGAAGGCAATGACTTCCTCGAAAGGATCATTACAGGAAACGAAACCTCGTCACACAACCACCAACTCGAGAGAAAGAGAGCAAGCAAGGAATGGCGCCGTTCCTCATCAGCAAAACTCAAGAAGTTGCGGATACAGCGAACCCCAGGTAAGGACTTTCTCTTCAGATGAATAAGGAACGTGAATCCCAAATTTTTGGCATTACCTCTGACCACGGATAATGCACTGATCGATGGCTTTCATTGTTTAATGTCATTTTCTATGGCATGCTGACCGTCATTGTGGCGCGCATCGGGTGAACGAAGTTCAACTATTTGCGCGGAGGGCCTTCAGTCATCTAGCGGACGTACTCCATACTGTATGGCCTTTGATGATCATAAGACCACGACCACCAGGTTTCTCTTCTGTTGTTTCTTTACCTTCGATCTGCATTTGTCCGTGGCGCAGAACGCTGCTGCCAGTTTCGGCGATTGTCATTAACTGGAAGTCCGGTTTCTGCTGTTTTTCTGACGCCACTCTATTTATCTTGCTCCAAAGGTTAGTCGAACTTTTGCACGAGACATTGAAAGGAGGCCACGTAAGCGTCTCTCGGCTATCATGATCCCACGCCTGAGTTTTCCTGGTGGCTTTGTCAAGCAAATCCTCATAAACACGGCAAGCAAGTCCAGTGCATCAGGGTACTGATTCCGCCGCGCCATGTCGCGAAAGAAAGCAGCATGGTCGCAGTCACTGTTATCCGCATTCTTAAGGACCGCCGATTTTGGCCCACTCCAGTTCAGTTTCTGAAAAGAACTTGTAAATGAAAGGGGAAGGAAATTCAGCATACGATTCGCACCCTTGAAGAAGAGGTTGCTTTCAAACAGGTCCCCGTCCCTGAGGTGTTCATACACGAATTTCATTTGTAACAAGTCCTCTCTCCTCTCCAGGACGCTGAGAGAGCGTTAGTAAACTGTGGTATCCACATTTATGGATGTTGTATATTAATGGGATACGGAAACACTGATTAGTTCAGAAATGGGAATAACTGTATTCGGTATTCTTCGTCTTCCGCAACCGAGTCAGGGCTTTTACTGGAAAAAGTCGGATCGTCTGCAGTCCTGTGGAGGTCGCATAAACGCGCTTCCAGTTGTCGGGGATCATCTTCTTTCCATTTCTGTTGTGGACTGGCAAGACAGCCAATCCACTGGGAGGAAGCCGAAAGGCACGCGTTTAAGCTCACGCAGGCTGGGGTGAGGTCTGGAACAGGACACGGAAATGAGAATAGCCAAAAACGTACGTAGCTGCTGGGATACTTAACTTTAATCCATAATTGGTAAACATCGTTCGTGACGGTACATGTCTTACACCATCAATAGTGACTGGTAATGGCGCCTTGCTAGGTCGTAGCAAATGACGTAGCTGAAGGCTATACTAACTATCGTCTCGGCAAATGAGAGCGTAATTTGTCAGTGAACCATCGCTAGCAAAGTCGGCTATACAATTGGGGCGAGTGCTAGGAAGTCTCTCTAGACCTGCCGTGTGGCGGTGCTCTGTCTGCAATCACTGATAGTGGCGACACGCGGGTCCGACGTATACTACCGGACCGCGGCCGATTTAAAGGCTACCACCTAGTAAGTCTCTTTCGTCCCTACCTACTTCGTGTGCACTCACTCGCAGCAGTTCAGCCAGCTCCTCACTGTTTCATTTACCTGCTGGCACACACTGTCTAAAGCCTGGCGCTGCTCCTCACAGACGAGTGTTACCGTGTACCTAACTTGTCCTGAGTCTATAGTAACTTCCAAGTGGGCCGCAATGACTTGCAGTGTGGTTCTCTATCAGCTCGGTGATTTCCTCCTACCTATTAGGCATTTCACTGTCTTCACTACACACGACCTCATTGCTGGTTTGATTTTCATCCGCCAGTAAGATTACGAATTCTACAAATCTGATCGTCTGTTCGGTATCATCGAATCGTTTGTTTAATGTTTCTGATATCCCATCGATTTTTCTTGGCATATTCTGACTCTGCTCATCATATTCCGACTCTGTTCAACTTCAGTCGTCCATTTTCCGACTCTGTTCTTCCGAAATATTTTTCTGATCCTGTGAATCTGTCCTACTTCACTCGTTCATTTTCCGACTCTGTTCTACCGAAATGTTTTTCTGATCCTGTGAAGTTCTGAGAATCGCCACCAACTGATAGTTTTGCGTGTCCACCGGAGTGGCCACCTGTTCCCGGCTTGGTTTCCTCTCAGCTTAAGCGCGCTACCCACAGCACGTGGCACTTCTAACGGTTCCCCTTCGGCGAGTGCCGGCGCGTCGCTATTGTCCAGCAGGGCCAGCCACATTCCAGCCCTTGCTCCCTCGTCTGGGGAGCGTTCCTTAGCCCCCTAAGGACACGTACTTTCTTGCAGCGATTCTGTCTCCATGCTTAACTCCGCATTTTCCATGGTTATGAGAATGCGCACACGCTAGCTCGTAAGTCACATACCCCAATGAATAGAATGGAACCAAATGAAATAAAATAGCTTACACACAAACAGATACCACACGAACCTATCAAACGGATTTAAAAATCTCTTCTTCAAAAGCTTAAAATAGAAACAACAACGACACAGTATTTTCCTCACCGTTATTCAAAGCTGTATAAATGATTAAATAAGAAGGGAATACGATTTTTTACGCGATAATGATACTTATTTTTAACTTGGGATATCGGACAACTGCGAATGAATAGTCAAGAACTCTTTGGTGGCTCAGAGTATGCCTGTGTATTTTTTACGCTGCTTCAGTTTACATCGGTTACCCACGGTCCACTAATCTGACACAACCCTGAACGAGGAAACGGTAGTAAATCAGGGACAGCATGTGGTCTCAGTTCCAACTCGCTGACGTACCTTCACATGCAATGTTCGATGGAAAACGAGAAAAGAAAAGCCGAAAGGATTAATTAATAATTGCTACTAATAGGTCAGTGACACAGGCATCGAACAGGACTTCTTGGAGGTGGTTACATGCGAGAAGCACTTCAGAAGTCACTGGTTTAAAGATGGCTTGTGTTTCAGGAGACCATTACACTTGAGGAAATGGAAGTATTACAGATTATTGATATCGCGAATGGCTGAACGGTGATATACGTGAGGGTGAAGCCCAGAATTATGCAGACACATCGATTAAAAGCTTGGCGATTCAGAGAGAATATTCGCTAAACGTATTTTATTCTGGTTAAATTCATCAGAAACGGCAAAGAATTATTAATAACTCTTGGTGGTAACACTAGATTTCAACTCTATTCTGTTCTATTTGCTCTGTGATAACAGACTCGTGAAACAAGGAATAATTAGGCTAAGCTACTAAATAACACATTCTTATGTCTTTGTCCAATAGCTTGACGAAGGTGTTCTGAGGGAACGTCTTTTCGCTTACCCATCTTCTTGCACTCTCCCTGTTAGTGGACCCCAGATCCTCTGTCTGTCAAGCCCAAGTGGTGGGGGAAACCGGACTGGCGTCCATGACCAAACTCCCGCATCAAATCGTTAGCTTTTGCTCACATTTGGCTTGACCACCCTGTTCCTGTTCTTTGTCTTCCCCAGATAAAGTTGATGCAAAACTCAGATTCCCTCTACACACCTCTGGTTTGTGTGCTACCACATTCAAAACAACTCATTCTAGTGCACATGTTTCATGTTCCATGGTCCTCTAGCATCTCCTGAAGTCATAAGCCATGGCAGACCTTCCTCAGATGCCAGTGGCCTCATAAATCAAGGATTTCATGTGACCTCATAAACAGTAGTCTAGTGGCTTCGAGTTGGGGGAATGTAAAGATTGAGCAATCAGGCTACCATAACCTATCCAATATTGCCCAAATCGTTCATCCAGATAATCACAGATTTCACATGAGAAATGATGTGGTACATTATCGTTCTGGAACCACTTGCTTTTGTGAACATGTGGTGTCACACCTACCAAGAGCCCATGCCACTATCAATGAATTGCTAGTATGTGGCAACCATGATATGTCCTTGAAGAAGATATGATCCAGTGACACATACATCCAGGAACTCTGCCCAAATGATCAGACTAGATTGTTCCAGAAACCAATGGGGCACAAAGCATGTGGGTTTTCATCAGCCTGCACATGATTGTCAATTGAATTCAAGATACCTTCCCTTCAAACTAGGCTTCATCCTTGAAAAATATCTGCTGTAGGAAGTTGGCCTCATCCATACAACAGTGCAAGAACCACCTGCAAAAGTGAGCATATGATGCAAAACCTTGTGGCTGGATTGTCTGTGCCTTCGGGGGAGTTGTACGGGCGTACCTGCCGCTCATGTGGAACATTACAGACAAGTTATTGACCCACTCAGTCTACCTCAACATTTCTGATGCTCATTCTGCCCTCCTGAGTTTCATGTACTATAGCCTCTTCAAATGTGGACATGTAGTGCTACCATGGATTACTTCAACTAACCCTCCTGGTTGTGAATGTACCTGAAGTCTGCTAGTACACTGTAGCAAAGTGGAATTGTGAAGTCATTCGAAAATGTAGAAAATGATCTGTGTACGACTGAAGTGTAGCCATCCCATTGCATCAAGCTTCAACACACAATAACTTCGTATCAATATATTCTGCAAATGTATAGTTCAGCACGGTCAAGAGCAACACACTCAAAATTAAATCTATGTACAGCATTCAATATTTTCTATAGCCAATTATTACCACTGTACATTAGTATAATACGCACAAAGACTACAAGCATAACAGCAATTACAAATCTCTCTGAAATTGCATAATAGTACAGTATGAACAAGGACTAAAAGTGAAACAGCAGGCACAAACTTCTCTGTAAGTCTACAGTAGCACAGTATGTTCAAAGACCAGAAGCGCAACAGCAAGCACAAACCTTTTTGGGCAGATCACAAACTCAGCTAAATGACATACGTAACACCATAGCCAGTGGCGCTGAAAATACAGCAGTTTTGAAGGTATGTTGTGGTATTTTGTGTTTAGTGGGAAACCGGCATGTTTCCAGACATGAGTTCCTATGCTAAACCTAATAGTCTTGGTCCCCAATATAAGTCCTCAACATCTGTAAAGGGAATTTAGTAAACCCTTTATAGTTCAATGAGAGGAAGGCAATACATTAAGCAGTAGGTCTGTGTGTGTGGCTGAAAAAGTATGTGCAAATTTGCTGTTGATTCGGTGGGTATGGGAGAAGGAGGAGTGTACCTAGCGTAATTCGGCTAGTTCATGGAATTTTTAAAATATCATATATTCTTACATTTTTAAATTCCCCCTCCCCCAGCATCATCTTCAATCTCTAAATTTACCAACAATTTTTAAATTTTGTGCCATGTTCATGACATCACATCCCTTGCAACTAGGCAAGCCCCTCCCTCTGCGTGTAAGCAGCCTGAAAGGCAAAGAAGAAAGTGTGTCAGAATCCCCATAACCTTCCTCCTCTTCAGTACGGTTAAATAATTATTCAACTATAGACATGACTGAAAATGTGAACAATTAGCAACTCATTTCATCACAGATATGAAATGTTGCTAGGTGCAGGCATCTAAAGTCACTTGAACTAAAGTTTGTTTCTTAACCAGTTTTGCAAATAATAAAAGTGAAACACCATATAGCACAGAAATTGTGTTTTATTCAGTTCTGATTACATGACACAAAAAAATAGTTGTCAACATATTGTAATGTACACGTAACTGGAGATGACAGGCCCACAGAAGTTGAAGATGTTACTACAGCTATGTGAAACATGCAAAAAATTCGAGGAAACACGTCTAAGGCTCCATAAGACGATATACCACATTAAATTCTACCAAACCTGAAGTATGAGACCTAATTCCAAGTTTTATTAATATAAGGATTGAAAACAGTTCTACAGTGGCACAATATTCGATATCCTAAGCAGGAATGTAACGGTTACAAAACTGAATAAAGATGCTATATTCGAAAAATCAGCACCAAAGCTTTAAACTGTGTGAGACTCATTCAGAATTGGCTGAGCACGTAGGAAATCCCACAGTACTCATGACATTGATAGAAAAAACCGAACACAACACACACACTGTTGTGGAACACTTACAGAGCAAGCACCAATAGGAAATAATGAAACCGACAAAAGAAAACATACAAACGTACATATACATTTGGAATGAGAAACCTCACTACCATCAACATGCATTTCATCCACATTTAGTAAACATGATAGAGAGCTGAACGAAAAAGAGGAACTGTGGTATCAACACTCGAGACCACACTTGCTAAGGGTCGCAATTGTCGACCGCGGTCCGTACTGGTAGCGCTGGACCCGCGAGTCGAGACTAGCGCCGCCAGCGCCGCTTCGCTGCTTGCAACAAGTCTCTAGCGTGCGCTCGGCTACTCCTGCTCGGGACGTCAAGTAGAAAAGTGGTGTAGCCTTCAACTCATAGGAAGCAACCTCTAACAAGGCGCTTAGATAATGTAGGGCCTGTGTCATGCCTCTATAGCTCTCTGTAATTATATTCACCCTGACTATAATGACTCCTGTACCACCACGTAAGTACAATATATTATTTTTTACCAACGACTTCTAATTATTTTAGTCGTTGCAGACCTGGACCATGCTGCTAGCTTCTTATCGACTTCACTGACAAACCTGCTGTATATGCAAAGAAGAGATATGTGTGTTTCTATTTAGCAATGGTCACCATCATTCAACATTGGCGACGATTCGTTTGTCATGATCATAACAGGAACTGTTCCTGGAAAATGGACTGAAACACTGCCTTAGCAGTAAGTTAAAGAACCAATACGTGGAAAATCTCACAGCAGAAATTGTATATACTTGCATATGAAGAACTACATAACAACTGTTAAATATAGGGAAACATAACACTAACAAGAGAGATAATAAAAGAAGGAAAGAGTACACTAAAGAAAACTCATCAGAAACATAACAACCACACAGCAGCTGCCGCCATGAAATTACTGAGACAAAATTCAATAAATAATAACATTATTGCTAGAGTCAGCAGCAAAAACGTAAACAGACCGGAGGATCATGAATTGAAGACAACTGTACAGAGGTTCGAATTCATCCAGATTGTAATCAAACACGAGAGTTGAGATAATCGCTTATTACTAATAGGTAAGTTAACGACCAAAATATACTTCTTTACCGTTTACATGGTGCGCGCGGCCACGAGCTAAGGACAGCCGCCCGACCGACAGCCCATTCACCACTGCCGAATCCCTCCCTCGCAGCGGCGAGCGTACCCCTTGGATGGGTGGTCCACTGACCACTGTGCCTTATGTACAAATACCTCCAGAGAGGGCAGCACGGTCCAGAGACTAAGTCACATGTAACAGCCGAACAATTATAGTAATGAATGCAGAAAATGGAAATGTAACACTACTTACGGACAAAGAACAATATCTAACAAAACCAAGGAATACATAAATACCAATACCACAGCTGAACAAAAACTGGAATCAGACCCGACCACATGTCGGGCGAGTCGGAAAGAAACAGAAACATTGAACCTGCACTCGTTGATAACACAAATGTTGCATAACACAGACGAACCCACAGTCACCAGCATACCAACATTAAGCAACCAACCAAAAACACAGAAACTCAATGCACCAATAGCAACGGTTATAAAATACAGGAAAACTCCGACATATGACACGGGCAATCATATCCAAAAAGAATCACAAAACAGTATAAAATAGTAAACAACAGAATAGTGTTAAACGCAGCCGACCTAACAGAACACATAAGACATGTAGAAATACGACACACAGCACCAGCGGTGTCAGTCAACATAGAACAAAGACACATATTATATGGAATAAACAGGATTCCACTATACAAGAGAAACTGTGGAAAAGAGTACAATCGTACCAATAGCTAGGAACAATAGGTAAGTCACACATATAGTACAAAATCTCAATGAAAATACAAGTATGAAACAAACAAGAGATATCCAGCAAGGAGGAAAGCTCACAAACCCCAGACTCACGAAACATATAAACAATGGTCACACCACATAGAGAAGAATCACATGGTAGAACATGACATACACAAATAAATTTACACACAGAGTGGCAAACCTACTACAGAAACAGGAATTCCAAATGGCAAACATTTCAGTCAAACTGAAGCCCACAAGCATCAAAAAGTCATATTCCAGGAACCATGAGTGTACAACATGAAATGTCAAAGTACACATAGGCATGACGAGCATTAGTTGTAAGGCACAGTATGAACAACACATTAGATGTCGAAAGTATGAAACAAAACTTTCCACACCTGCAGAACACTTAAAAAGGGCAGTTAACGTCTTACACATATGGAAAAAGATACGAAAATAAGCAGAATAAACATCGACAATAATTAGGCTCATACCAATGCTAGAAAATTTCACATCTAGAAAGTCACTGCTGAGAATAAGCATGTGATAAATGACCAGACACACAACGATACAGACCCTCCTCTAAAATTCATAAACGTATGACAAAAGTCATGGGATAGCGATATGCACATATACAATTGCTCTAGTGGCATGTACACAAGATATAAAAGCACACTGCATTGGCAGAGGTGTCATTTACACTCACATGACTCATGTGAAAAGGTTTCTGGAGTGATTACGGCGGCACTACGTAAATTGATGGACTCTGAATGCATGATGTTAGTTGGAGCTAGAGGCCTGGGACATCACACGTCGGAAATCGTTAGGGAATTAAATATTCTGAGATGCACAATATCAAGGATGTGATAACAATACCAAATTTCAGGCATTACCTCTCACGATGGACAGTGCATTGGGTGACCACCTTCACTTGAGGACCGATAGGAGCAGCATTAGTACAGAGTTATCACTGTTTACAGACAAGCAACACTGTGTGAAATAAACACAGAAATCAATGTGGGATGTACGGCGAACGCAACCATTAGAACAGTGCAGTAAAATTTGGCGTTAATGGGCTATGGCAGCAGATGACATACACTAGTGCCTTTCCTGACACCAGGACATCGCCTGCAGCGCCATTCCTGTCCTCGTGACCATACCGGTTGGAACCTGGACGACTGGAAAACCGTGGTCTCGTTCGATGAATCCTGATTACCATTTGTTAGATTTGATGGTAGGGTTCGAGTGTGACGCTGATCCTATGATGCTATGGACCCAAGTTGTCAACAGGGTACTTTGCGAGCTGGTGGCGGCTCTGTAATTGTGTGGGCTGTGTTTAAATGGAATGGACTGGATTCTCTGGTCCAGCTGACCGGAAATGGTTATGTTCAGTTACTTGGAGACCATTTGCAGCCATTCATGGACTTCATGTTCTCAAAGAACATCGAATTTTTGGTGATGACAATGCGCCATATCACCAGACGACCATTGTTCGCGACTTGTTTGAAGAACGTTCTGGATAGTTCAAGTGAATGATTTGGCCAACTCGGACTGCGCGATATGAATCCTCATCAGACGTTACAGGACACTATAGTTCAGTTCATGCGCGAAATCCTGCCAGGGCAACACTTTTCCCAGTTATGGACCGCTATAGGGGAAGCATGACTCCTTATTTGTTGAGTGCATGCCATGGTGAGTTGCTGCACTACACTGGGCAAAAGGAGGTCAGATACGCTATTAGAAGGTATCCCATGACTTTTGTCACCTCAGTGTACATAGACACACGGGTTGTAGTTGGTCTGAGTGAAGATATTTTTATACATAGTACGTTAACCCGTCAGAGTGTTGATTGTTTTTTCTCTGCGTCAAACGTTCTTTCCACAAACACAACAAAAACTCTACAACCTTATGTTTTCCATATGGTCATATTGCATCACTAGATGGATATTGTCTGTTAGTATACGCTAAGCGTTTGCGTCCACGTGTCTGCCTTTCAACACCTGACCTGCTGTCCAGGGGAAAATACGCGTTACTGGCCACACGTAGTTGGAGGTACTAATCAACCTAAAAACATACGATTTGTAATGGCTAGAATTGACAGTCTTCAAATGACGTAAGTAATTATGTTATGATGTTCAGTACAACGTCTTCAGCTACCAATGGAAGTATCTACACTTATACCCATCACACCCTGTAAAAACTGGGACAAAGAACAATATATAACAAAACCAAGGAATACCCAAAAAACTGGGAATTTGTTTTATCTCGAGACAAGTAAATATCTTGAAAACGACGCATAGTACGAAAAAATAATCTTCTAGCTGACAATTTAATGTTAGTGAAGGGGAGATCTATCTGAGACGCAATTGGCCACCTCCTAACCACCGCATCTGCATGGGCGAAGTCAACTTTGTATTTTTAAATGAGCACCCCACCTTTTTTCCTTATTCGGATTCTACGTCGAAAAATTGTGTACGGTTTACGCAACCCATTGTTTCCCACTCGTGATAGATGTACTGTAAGCAACAAAGATCAAGTGAGCATCTTTTTACAATTAAGAACTGACGCATTTGATTCCACATTATGATGTAAGTGTAATCCATTGTGTGCTAGTAATTGATATAGATGTTCAAACGTCAGGTACAGTACAATTAATATGACTAGACACAGACATTCCTGGGAAATAAGCTAACTGTACGGTAGTGTAGTTTCCTGTTCCCTATGGGATTGCTGGTGATGAGTCCCGAAACCATCGGAATGCTTCATTTCGGTGGCGGCCCTCGAATTCCGACATCAGCATGATTCATTTCAGTGCGAGTTTCAATCCGACCACAGAAACCATCACGCTGCCAGCTGTGCGGGTATCCGTGGAATGCAAACCACTATAATTGTAATAAGTTAAAACATCCATGGAGTGATAGTGGCAGGTGCACTTGTCTTAGATATTTGCCGAAACCAAGCACCGCAATGGTGAGAGGCCAGGGAACTCACTGCCAGATCTTATCTTTTGCTTCCGTGTGCTGCAGTTTCTGTATTGCCCCTTGCGCTCCTTGCTGGAAAATGTTCTGCAACTGCATAAAAGATCACATTATCATCCGTTGAAAATGGTGTTTATCTTGAGTAAAATGGAAAGATTATAAGCAAGTTACAGTTTATCACCACGTGAAAGGTATAAGAAACGTCACGAGAATAAAACAGATAGGACTGCCTCACACCTGTATCCTGCCCAGCATCCATAGCAGGGTAGACCGCTGTAATTGGAGCTGTAGGCCAGTTTGACTAGCGGAGAGAAACATATACTACTGGCAGCAGGTCACTCAAATTGTGACATCGCCTTTCTTATCTACTTTATGACGTTGCAATAGTAACCAGTTTCATTATATCGAACTGTAGTAATGGAGGAAAATGTGACCATCTTTCTTCCCATCTTGCTTTTATAATGCTGCTTTTAAGTGGTACCATAAAACATACCAGGAGGTTGTGGAGTTTTCGCTTTCATATGGAATCAAGATTACAGCACGAAATAAAATACATAAATGTCCCGCTCGCAAATGCAAAGAGAGAAAAACTAATGTGCCAGCCCTAATTATTCTCATCTTGCTTTTGCTGTGTTCTTACGCGAAATTTAAGTTGGCGGCATTTCAGATGTTCTACAACCAGCCGCAAATGCCGATTCTCTAACTTTTCGCAATAGTGTTTCCTAAAGAGAATGTCGTCTTCCTGCTTGAGTTCATGAAGCATCTCCTAATTCTCGTCTAATCGTAAAGTGACTCACTGCCTATGGAGAGGTCGAAGGATCCATTCCAGTCGATACGTGGAAATTTTCAGAGTGCCTTTAATCTATCACTCACCCTTCAACAGTTTCAGAAGTCACCAGAAATGATACATGGTCTACATTCCACGCTGAACTGTAGGTACCGTTCTCTCACGCGATAAATGGAGTGGATTGTGGACACCCAAGTCGTCAGAGATCAGTCCAGTTGATGACTTGCAACAAACCATTGAGCCACACGCACTTATCTTGTGTACCGTTCGTAATGTCGAAACGAGGCTTCTAAGTGTCTTGTGTTAACTGTTTCCAGGTCACCCTGGTGCGATGGAAACGAAATGCTTTGTTCTTAACTATCTGACAAACGATAAAAATGGTTTAAATGGCTCTGAGCACTATGGGACTTAACATCTGAGGTCAACAGTGCCATCTCGTGGTCGTGCTGGATTCGAACCTGCGACAATAGCAGTCACGCGGTTCCGGACTGAAGCGCATAGAACCGCTCTGGCACCGCGGCAGGCGGACAAACGATACACCAAAGAACCAGGTAAGGTTATACCACTGAATGTTACTGCCAAAAATATTCAGTTTTTATGTTGAATGGATACACTTTCTAACCTGGAGGGAGGCGTGTCTTCCGTAGTCAACGGCTGTCGCAGCTGTTGAGATGAAGGCGCTAACTCAACATCACCTGCAGCGCACAGACATTTTTGATTGCCTTGGTGCGCGGTGTCCGACATCACAAGGACGCTGAATTTAATTGAAGATATAAGTCTGAAAAAGTATCAACTGATGTTGGATGTTATTTGAACCAGAGAGGTGAGAACCGTGAGAGATATAGCTATCGACGTCAAAAAGGCAGTTTGGCAGCAAATAAAACTTTGTAACAATGTTGAAAAAAAAGTGTGTTTCCTCATTATAGCAGACGATTCGTTTTATTATCAAGATTAAATAACTTTTTGTAGTGTATGCAGTAAACAATTTTAGGTAAAGAAGTTCGGTGCAACACAGGCGTCATGGGTTCACTGTAAGCAGGTACACGTTCAGACAAGTGATCACATTTTAATATGATTGTCACCACAGTATTTAAACATTCACTACACATTATTGTGTTTATTGTATGGACTCTGCATTTCCTGCATTCCAGTCCTTCAGGTCTACCTTCTTCTTCACTTGCTGGAGATCAGCATGCCCACATTTTATCTGGTGTTCTGTTTCTAGTTACACATTTCATACAAAAATACCATTCTGCTCATCTTTCTCTCTCCACTGAACCAATATATTTTTATCGTTCATTCGCTGTCTTCTCTAACTTCTCTAGTAGTTTTAAAATAACTTCTTCAGTACAACATTCCAATTGTGAAGATATTTGCTTTAATTTTCTTTGTCATTTTTCAAGTATCTCATACAATTTTATACACAAAATTCTTGTGCAGTCCCCTCTGTAACTTTCGAAATATTTTCACGCCTTAGTTCTGGATGAAAATGCTTACTGGTGGCCTTCATTTTACTTAATTTATTCTGTGCATTTTCAACCTGCTTTCCATCCCTTGTCAGTGTGACACCTAAATAATACACAAGGGAGTATCTTTAATAATTCTGTTCCCTGTTCTTAAGACAGTCACTTCCATTTCTATTACAATACACAATTTTTTTTGTTCAAATTTAGGTCCATACTCATTCTCCATTCGCCAACCTACACTTTGTCGTTTCTTTACATTTTACTGGTCCAGTCAATATTTATTTTCACCAACGTTGGCGATTTGCTGCACACTTGTCTCAATCCCTAACTATTACCACATGTGACCGACGTTTATCTAATCTTACGCTAGTATATTACTGTTGTTAAACGGCTTCGTTGCATTGGTATCACTTAATTATTTGGTCTTCCAACGCTCACTATATGTCTTTAATCAGTACACTGTGATAAGTGTTCTTCAAATCAATAAATGTCATATCCTTCTCCTTTTCATACTCGGTTTGTCCATACAGGCTCCCAGCAGGGGTATAACAGTAGTTCCTTTACAATCATTTCAGTGTCTTTTATTTTCTTTTTACTGTTGTAGGTGTGTATCTTTAATGTAATTTCATACTTTCCAACTACAGCGGATATTCTTTGAAAGCATAGAAAGCTTGACGCTGAACTTTGTCGCACATTAAGAGACTGTGTGGTTGAAATAGGCTGTTGCTGTCTAAATAGCACCGATTAAAGGCCTGGACAGACAGAAAGTGGCCCGGCGGGGCGTTTCACGGCGCGGGGTTTGGTAGCGTCATGCAGCGGCAAGGGACGCCACACATGAAGCTGTTCCCACAGAGCGGCTGACAATGGTTTAGGAGAAAAATGGGTTTTCCGAACTTCTTGCTGTAAAAAAATACTGTACGTCAATTAAGCAAAACTACGACTATTCTTGTAGCTAGTTTTTGCGATAGGTATTCTCTTCTTCTCTTAAAAAAATAGAAACCACTCTTTTCGGTTTTGTGCCTTTTCATTACTGTAAAATACTTCTCATTCAATTCTGAAGGAGCTAATAGCCACAAAAAGTTTATATTTGCATAACTTATAATTTAACATTACAGTTTTATCTTGAAGTATCTATTTGTTGATGTTGATCATAGTTGCTGTGATACTGTCTTTCCAAGTACTATGTAGCACAAATTTTGAAGGGTTTGCAGTGAAAATGTGGTCGCTGTCTACTTTACGTTTCGCTCGTTTAGGTGGTATGTTGCTGCGAACTAAATGTAGCTAATACAACGAAATTGTTTTTAAAGTTGGAACGAAAGCCGTATCTGAGTAGAGTATGGAGAAAAGAGAAGTTGAAGCACTTAATTTGTGCGCGCGGGAGCCGCAATCACTGCCTGAGTGCTCCACGACCCAGCAACGTATCATGCTGCTCAGTCGTGAGCATTTCGTGGAAGTCCGCGGACCTTATTCAAATTAGTGATCGCGACTTACTGTTGTAATTACTACTGGTAGAAAATGAAGAAAAAGACATTCCGCTCCGACAGTTTCATAACGGGAAGCTGAAACTTATCCTACCTTTAAGACAAGGCTAGTCAAAAATTTTGTTTACGGCATTCATCAATCATATTTATTAAACAAGACAAAATTCTGAGAGTTCTTCAGGTTATTGTTAAACCATTGCATGAAAAAGGGGATAGATTTGATGCTATCAACTACCGCTCAATCTCATTTCTGACACCTTTGTCCAAAATTCTTGAGAAAGTAATGTATTCAAGAGTAGCATCACGTACTTGTAAAAATGAAGTACTAGCAAAATGTCAGTTTGGTTTTCAGAAAGGCTTTTGAATAGAAAATGTTGTAGATGCTTTGACTGATCAAATATTAAATGCAGTGAATAACCGAACATCACCTACTGGGATATTTTTTTATCTTTCAAAGGCTTTTGATTGTGTGAATCATGAAATTCTTCTAGATAAACTTAAGTATTGTGGTATGAGTGAGACAGTGCACAAATGGTTTAATTCATACTTAACTGGAGGAATGTAGAAGGTTGAAATTAACATTACAGATAGTCTACAAAAACCAGCAGAGTCCTCTAACTGGGGAGGTATCAAGAATGGTGTCGCACAGGGTTCAGTCTTGGGTCCCATATGGTTCTTAATTTATATTAACGACTTGCCACTCTGTATTCATGAGGATACAAAGTTAGTTCTTTTTGCTGATGATACAAGTGTAGTAATCACACCCAAGAAGCAAGAATCAGCTGAGTAAATTGCAAATAATGTCTTTCAGAAAACTATTAAGTTGTTCTCTGCAAATGGACTCTCATTAAATTCTGAGAAAACACAGTTTATACAATCCTGTACAGTAAATGACATATCACCGTTGATAAATATAGACTATGAGCGGAAGTCTGTTCCTAAGGTAGAATACTCAAAATTTCAGGGTGTGTGCATTGATGAGAAATTGAATTGGAAGAAACACATCAATGATCTACTGAAATGGTTAGGTTCAGCTGCTTATGCTATTAGGGTTATTGCAAATTTTGGTGATAAACATATCAGTAAATTAGCCTACTATGGCCATTTTCATTCACTACTTTCATATGGCATCATATTTTGGGGCAATTCGTCATTAAGAGAGAAAGTATTCATTGCACAAGTGCGTGTAATCAGAATAATAGCTGCAGCCCACCCAAGATCACCTTGGAGACGTTTATTTAAGGAACTCGGGATATTCACAGTACCTTCACAATACATATATTCACTTATGAAATTTTTCATTAATCAACCATCCCAATACAAAAATGGTGTGTAGCTACAACACTAGAAGAAAGGATGATATTCACTATTCAGCATTAAAATTCACTTTGGCACAGAAAGTGGTGAATTATGCTGCCACAAAAATCTTTGGATTTACCAAATAGTATTAAAAGTCTGACAGACCAACATTTAAAAGCTAATTAAAAGAATTTCTGAGTGACAACTCCTTCTAATTAATTAATTAATAATTTTGTTTAGAGAAAACTTATGTTAAAGTGACACGTTCCACATCATTGGCGTATTTATGATCTATGGAACAAGGATTAATGTATGTATGTAAATGTTTCCCAATCTACCTATTTCCTAGATCGGGTCAAAGAAGCTTTCGAAAAGAATTTATCACACAAATATTTGTGTCCTATAACACCTGACGCAAAATTAGCAGTAATACTAAAGCAAGAAAAGTCAAAACACGTTGATAACTACAGTAATTTATTTATCGTTTATGCTATTGTGAATGGTGTTTTTATACCTAGCAAATACGAACAAAAGCGGAACAGCTACATTTTCTCTTCAGGTAGAACATTCTACAGTTTTTAAGACAGTAAAGCAAGTTTGCATTGAAATATGGTATGCTTTGCACAACTACATAACAAATTATCTCAACTGTGTCAACACTTATCAAGCTGAGCCTGTCGTAGTCACAGAATCATCCTTTCTCGTATCTCATAATGTAGCGAACTGCGGAGCTGAGTTACATTTTCAGTAATGGATAGTTTCGAAGACTACTACGGTATCACATCTGAATAAATGAATTCCTTTAAAGGAAGGAATCAAGCGACAGCTCTGTGAAACTGTATCCAAAATCTATTTTTTTTTTGTCCATCCGCACATAATTCTACAGCTACATCTATACTCTGCTAAGGGCTGTGAAATGCGTAGCAGAGGTTATGTCCTTTTGTACCAGTAGTAACGGCTTTTTCCCGTTCCATTCACGTGTGGAGCTCATGCAAATGGCTGTTTAAATGCTTCTGTGAGTGCTGTAATTAGTTTAACCTTGTCCACATGATCCACATGGGAACGATACGGAGGGAGGTAGTATATTCCTAGAGGCATCATTTAGAGACTCTTCTTGAAACTTTGTAAACAGGCTTTCTCGGGCTAGTTTACATCTTCAAGTATCTGCCAGTTCAGTCATTTCAACATCTTAGTGTCACTCTCCTGCATGTCAAACAAACCTGTGATCATTTCTACTGCTCCTCTCTGCATACATTCAATGTCCCCTGTTAGTCCTGTTCGTTATGGGTCCCACACACTTGAGGAATATTCTAGGATGGGTCAAATGAGTGACTTGTAAGCAATCACCTTTGTAGACGATTGCATTGTACCAATAAACCAAAGTCTGATAAACTGTTCTTCCCTTCCCATGGCTGGGCCTATATGATCGTTCCATTTCATGTTCGTACAAAGTATTACAACGAGCTATTTGTACGACTTGGCTGATTCCAGACAAGATTCGGTGATACTGCAGCCCTAGGATGCTTCCGTTTTTCGTTTTGTGAAGGTCACAATTTCACCTTTCTGAAAATTTAATACGAGTTACCAATGTGTGCACACACATTTTATCAGTATCTCATTCAATACTTACGCAGCTTCTTTAAGACAGAACTTCACAACAAATAATTGCATGATCTGCAAAAATCTTAGGCTACTATTAATATTGTTGGTAAGGTCATAAATACACAACACGAATAGCAAGGGTATCAACACAATTCCAGGGATTCTCCCGAATTTACGTTACTATCTCTTGATGTCTCTCCATCCAAGACAGCCTGCTGCATCTTTGCGAACAAAAACTCCTGATTCTAGTCTCAAAGTTCACTTGATACCCCATACGATCATACTTTTGATAGTAAGCATAGATGTGGTACTGAATCAAATGCTTTCCGGAAATCGAGAAACACTACTTCGACCTGACTGCCTTTATATATGGCTTTGAGTATGTCATGTGAGAAAAGAGTATGAGGCAGGTTTAACATGACCAGCGTTTTCGAAATCCGTTCTGGTTGGAATGGAGGAGGTGATTCTCTTCGAGATACCCCTTTATGTTTGAGCTCAAAATCTGTTACGAGATACAACAAATTTACATGAAGGATATGGGGCGGTAGTTTTGTGAATCACTTCTGCTGCCCTTCTTATAAATGGATCTGAATTATGCTTCATTCCAATTACTGGGTACGGTTTTTTATTAGAAGGATCTACAATAGATTATAGTTAACAAGGGTGCTAACTGAACCGCAACATTGAATTTGTTAGGGATCCGATCGGACCCTGGGGCTTTGTTCAGTTTTAACGAGTAGTTAAATTCGTTACCGATTCCAAATGTTAAGCATACGATTTCTTGTAAGATAGGAGGTATTACTTCAAAATCTGTTGCTAAACAAGTGTATGACATAGCCTCTTCGGCTGTTAGTGTTAGCAACAAGCACGAAAATAATTCGTTCTGTCATTAGAAATAACATGTCAGGCTACATAGTTAATTTTCTTTGAATGAGACACGTAATTGTCTTACATGAAGTTCAGTTTTCTACGTGTTTCTTTCGTTTTTGATCGCATGGTTGATCACATACTTGCTGTAATATCTTTCAGATGCTTTAAGATGTAATATACACTATCTAATTTCCAGTACTTAACATTGTACTGTACTTTATGTAACAGAATATGTGTATGAAAATTAAAACGTTAGCAAAAATATTTACCATTTTGAGCCAGATTAGCAGCTATTTCCCTCCATTCTTCGGCGTTCTTCAAAACGATCTTATAATCTGCATCGCCTCACCTGTTCGATAAATTTTTCTTCTTGCATTATTTCCGCTGAGTGCCCTGCACGCTCACCGATACGTCAAATCTGCATGACGCCGCTGCTGCCTTTGCCGCCGGTGTGAGAATACGACAAAAAATGTGGCTGCAAGGCTCAATCTGTAACAGGGCATGGCATTCTCATTTCAGGTTCTGTCTCTCGTGTGCAATGCGAAGATGATGCCGAAGTGGCAGATTACAGCCAGCTAGCTTCACACCTCAGACTTTCAGCACAACATTTAAATGCCACTATTCAGAAGCAGTATAGCTCTTCAATAGTAATTTCAGTAGTCTGCAAATGGCTTTAAAAAAGTGTACTTTCAGGTACAAAAAGACATAGTGATTCAAAATAGTCGATATGAAAGTAAATGTAGAGAAACTGGGTGCCGTTCTACACGCTATTATTTTTGAATCAGTCAGAAGCTAAAAACTTGCTACCTCATTGGCGAATCACACTGTGTTCGAACTACATCTCTGCTATAGCAAAGTATCGCATACAGTTTGTACATTTCCATATTAGAATATATATTCTGTGTTGGAAATTGTGTTTTCATATTCTGGATGCCCGTACATAGCTTTTGAATGTTGACTCTGTTGCATCACATTCGGCACGAAGCTGTTCTATTTCCTTTATGTTTCGTTGGTCAGTGTTGATAAGAAACCCCCTTGACGCGCTGAAGTCGTTACAGAAACAGCTCTCCTGTTCTGTGATGATCATCTTCTGGCACCTCCTGCCGAGATGTGGAACTAGGCAACTACTCTGGGAGGACAGTTTCTTTAACAGATGGCTTCTCCAACAGTACCTGCTGCTTGAGAAGGGGAGTAAATGTCGGGTCATGGGACACACCACACCACTGCACCGTAGCCTCTGGAAATCTTTCCCTCCTCTATTCTAATCTTTTGTAATTACTTGCCAGACTCCCTGAAGAGGATTTCGAAGCCAGTTATGTCTATATTCACCTATGAATACTTCTAGACTCTTCTCTTGACGACTCACTTTAGTGTTAGATCTTCAGGTTTTGAATGGTACTGTTCTTCGTATTGTAGTCCGTCAATGCACCAAACTTCAGCAGGTAACATTTCTGGTTTCATCACATATGGCGGAATCTCTATGAAGAGCCTTAATTGGAAACTTGGGCTGATGTGTAATTGAGGTTGAGCGAGGGACGCCGCTGGGAAAGGAGTGATGCTTCTTATCGTTAAACCGAGGCGGATCGCCAGAGTTTGCAAACGATGTTATCGGAAACTTCCTGGCAGATTAAAACTGTGTGCCCGACCGAGACTCGAACTCCGGACCTTTTGCCTTTCGCGGGCAAGTGCTCTACCATCTGAGCTACCGAAGCACGACTCACGCCCGGTACTCACAGCTTTACTTCTGCCAGTATCTCGTCTCCTACCTTCCAAACTTACAGAAGCTCTTCTGCCAACCTTGCAGAACTAGCACTCCTGAAAGAAAGGATACTGCGGAGACATGGCTTAGCCACAGTCTGGGGGATGTTTCCAGAATGAGATTTTCACTCTGCAGCGGAGTGTGCGCTGATATGAAACTTCCTGGCAGATTAAAACTGTGCGCCGGACCGAGACTCGAACTCGGGACCTTTGCCTTTCGCGGGCAAGTGCTCTACCATCTGAGCTACCGAAGCACGACTCACGCGCGGTACTTACAGCTTTACTTCTGCCAGTATCTCGTCTCCTACCTTCCAAACTTTACTCCGCTGCAGAGTGAAAATCTCATTCTGGAAACATCCCCCAGGCTGTGGCTAAGCCATGTCTCCGCAGTATCCTTTCTTTCAGGAGTGCTAGTTCTGCAAAGTTCGGAGAAGAGCTTCTGTAAAGTTTGGAAGGTAGGAGGCGAGATACTGGCAGAAGTAAAGCTGTGAGTACCGGGCGTGAGTCGTGCTTCGGTAGCTAAGATGGTAGAGCACTTGCCCGCGAAAGGCAAAGGTCCGGAGTTCGAGTCTCGGTCGGGCACACAGTTTTAATCTGCCAGGAAGTTTCATATCAGCGCACACTCCGCTGCAGAGTGAAAATCTCATTCTGGATGTTATCGGAGTTAATTACTGCATCCCATGTTATTTTGGTTGAACCACAGGTAATATTTTCTGACGACCGAGTTACGGTCGGTTGTTTAATCAGAAAGTACCTCCAACCCATCTGTGGACTTAACTGTAAGTCGGTGTTCAACCTCGAGGCATACAATTCCCAACTGTAGGCGAACATTCAGACAACTTATACGTTGTCGACTTGGTATGCCTCATTTCCAGTGCTTTGTCATGAGTATTACAACCGCGAAGTTCCTTTCTAGACAGTATCCGCACACTGATTTACAACCGTCATAACTGCCACTGTACGGTTGACTCCCACACATTCTTCTACGAATGATGGAGATGACTTTTTGGTGGCCGTTCCAAATTAGGCCGCTCTGGGCAGCGTTTTACAGTGGTTACTCTCGCCAGTCATTTATTCCCAAAATTTAAATGAAGTGGCAGTATGACTGTTTGCATATGCATGTACAATTTGTTGTATTTACTCATGTTGTGACTTTATTAGACGTCTTATGCTCTGCAGGACTTTCTGCATTTCCCTGCCACTTTCTGAGTTTCCAGCATCCATTTTGTAGGAGTCGGTGGGATGTAGCCCCTACGTATACAAGATGATGAGGTATGGAGTATGTCAATGAGGATCTGTTGGGTGACGTGGGCCACTAATGAGGCTGTTCTAGCTGATTACACATTTACTGTTTTCGGCTTGACAACTGAATCATCTTCTCTGTGGCAGCGGCGACGGCAGCACAGGAAGGCGCCGATGCGTCCACCTCAGCAGTCACAAGGGCTTCAGAACGGTCAAGGCCGCTGGCACAGCAGCAGCGGCGCCGTTAGAGGCAGGCGGCCCAGGTGATAGCAGGCGCTGCCCATTTGCGATGACACAGTTCACTGGCGTGCACTCGTGGAGCAAAGATAGCGAGCCAGTAAGCTCCCTGCAGCTCTGCACGGGACAGTCCTGGCTGGGCAGTGTTAAGTCATGACCTCTCCACCAGAGGAAGGCCGTGGACGCTGGTGCCCATTCACAGATGGAACTTAAGGGGCAGCAGCAACTAGCACGCCTCCCCGCAAAAGCGGCAGTTGGACGGTGTGTTAAACGCTACAAGTTTGGTCTCCAGTGAGCGCGAGTTAGGATGCTCCAAGTCCTCACATCAGTGGACGGCAACTTACAACGGCTAAGTCCAGCAGGCCAGGCTGGATGCTGTCTCCAAGGTAAGAGTCATCTGGCAAATGGATGTCAGTGAACCACAGGTTCTGCATAGAAACTTGCTCACTGCAGCTGAATAAAGAAATGTCTCAGATGCCCGAGTAGTTTTAGCTCTTCTCTCGGGGGCTATGACGATAACCCTTGGTCAGCACAACCGATTATGGCTGTCTCCGTCAACACACCTCACCACGCCATGGCTTACCAGTCTTTCGTTTCAGGCATTCAGCTCTTTGCTTACTGGAGTCTCACCATGCTGAAAGTCTTTCCTGCATCTCACTTGTGTGTTGTTATTCCGCTGCGCAAGGTTGGAAGAGCGACATTATGCTCAGTTCACAGTGAGGTCACGCTGCCGAAATGGCAGTTCACACACTTGGCTCAAGCAATGTGTAGGAACGGCCTTGGTCGTGTGACACTCTCTTTGCAGTATAGGCTGTCGGGTGTGATCGACGTTCCGAAGCAGACGTCATGCACGATCCTGCCTTGGCCTGGCTTAGCACTGGCGAGGCAGAGATTTCGGAAATATTACATTCGCCCAGGATATTTTTCTGCGGCTCATAACTATTTACAACAGCATTGTCACGTCTCAGTCTTTGATGATGCCCGCCAATGTTGTTGCATAGCGATGGTTCTATAAACCCACCCTTTGGGTATCACGGAGGCTGCTCTTTCATTTAACGATTTCGTCCCATTGAGATGCACGTGTTGACTTCTGTCTGATTGAAAATTATGACTCCAGTCACAAAGCTGGTCCTGCATTTGGTAAGTTATGCGATAGTCAAATTAGATTCGTATTTTTTATACTCACTAAGGCATAAATTCAAAGTGTGCAACTAGAACGAAGTATTGAAAATGTTGAGGGACAAGGGCTGCAAATAAAAGAAAATCCTTTTATTAATTGTTTTTGGAAAGTATGTTAAGTGTTATTCTCGACTAAGAGTTATCAAGTCACAATCCTGCTGCACTCCCCATAGAAAGAAGTATCTGGATAACGAGTGCGAGAGATTTGAATGTCCAGAACAACGGGCAAGAAACAGAATGCGCAGTGGCGACAACCATCTTCTGTCTACTAAGGAATGAACACTACAAGCGAACTGTATTACGGCAGTCGTCGTTTTGTGTTCCTTCTTGCTGATTGACTTTTTATTGCATCAGGGTAACGTCACTTAATACCGAATAAATTTCTTTCAGCTATTACGACAATCCGCAGCGAACTTTATTTTTAACGGAATGCAGTCCCTTTATTAGCAACTGATACGCGAAGGTGGGGGGCGAGGGACTTTTTATTCTTAGAGTCAGCGCTGACTACTATTCCTTTTATTGTACTGCTGGAGCATCAAAACTTAGCTGTCGAGGAAAGCTGTACTCTTAAAATAAAATCCAATCACGTGTATTAGTATGATTTAGTATGTGTCAGGGGAGTTTTTACATTAATCTCCTGTGAGGTGTGGGTTTCGCACGAACGAAGAGGAACTTTTCACCTTTTAGTATACGTTCGAGAACTGGTGGTTGACGTTCTTGTAGTGAAACTCAGCTGTTCGGTACAACAGGAGAAGCTCCGCAGCTAGTTCTGTCCAGTAAACGAAAGCCTGGAGCTGTATTGAAGGTCTTCCGGAATTCAAGAAACATGGCGTCACCATGGGTGTCGTTTACTGCGGTGATCTGGATCTCACGGACAAACAGACCGACCTGAGTTTGTCAATAACCCGTAATTTCAGTTTGTAGATCCCGACAGAAGACTTTTCTTTCTCAAAAAAGTGTTTATAATTGTACAGCAGACTGATGACAGATGTAGGCCCGTAATACTTTCAAGTAACCCACGAACATTCTAGAAAACGATAACGACTTGCGCCTTTTTCCAGTAAGTTAGGACTCACAGACCTTCCATAAACGGTTGCTACACGGGTAGTAAGTTCTTGCACGTGATCTTTACAGAATCGCACACACATCTCACTGGATCCCAATGTGCTGTGAGAAAGTTGTAGCTCGTACAGCCTCGTCACCCCAGTTTGAATCCATTTGGTCCTGTGGAATGAGACTTATAGTCGCTCCTATGGATGTGGTGCTCCAGTCTCGTGGGGCATTAGCTTTCTAAGCCAGTTGTGGTGTCTTACTTTTATTGCTTGTTATTACGTTTTTTTTCATAAATTTTGTGGACTCCATGGACTCCGGCCAGCGCCCAGTACAAAAGTCTTCGATCGTGATGCATTATTGGCTGGACGCATATTCTTAAGATGTTTTTATGTACATCTTTGTCGACAACTAGATCTATATTCCGCAAGTTAGCTTTTCGCGTGTGGAGGAGGGTAGTTTGTGTGCCACTGCGTTTCTCACCTATTCTGCTCCACTCGCGAATGGTTTGCGGTATGAGCGGGTCTGAGCGCGAAAATTCCCGATTCTACCTTCATGTTTTTTCGCGAGATAGGAGAAAGCAACATGTTGGTTGACTCTTCTCGGAACACACACTTTCGAAACTTTGACACTAAACTGCATCGTGATGCAGAATGCCTTTTATGATATCATAAGCCGTTCGTTCCGTCGATAGCAGCCGAGCTGCTGGCTGTATGACAAAGTGATAACAGCGTAATCAAAGTTTCATATTGCGATGAACTATTTATGTTTACATACTGCATACTGTATGGGTAGCTTGGCGCTGATACAGAAGCGTCTTTATAGTGTACGTTTCGTTTCAAGTCCTAACAGCCCTAATACTAGTCATACTCATACAATTTCAGCATTAGTTACCTATATATATATATATATATATATATATATATATATATATATATATATATATATATATTCCTAAAAGCATAGTGCAGTGCATCACAGATAGTATCTCGCACCAATATCTGTTTTCTCTCAGACTGTCTATACACACCTGTGCTTCAGGGATTTTCTCTGCCTCGTGATGACTGGGTGTTGTGTCATGTCCTTAGGTTAATTAGGTTTAAGTAGTTATAAGTTCTAGGGGACTGATGACCATTGATGTTAAGTCCCATAGTGCTCAGAGCCATTTGAACCATTTGAACCAGACCTGTGCACGCCCATATCTCTCTTCTTTTGCTTTCATGCTCCATATGTGAGATACGCAAATGGTTGCAGAGTAATCGGCAGTATTCCCTTTAAACGTCCAGGCTTCACCCGCCGAGTCGCCTGGCAAAATGTTAGTTAAAATGTGCTGTCAAGGAGATGCATTAAAACGGTTCAGTGAGGCACTTTAGTGCTGCAACCTGCGAAGAGTCTTGTTACTAGTTCTTTTGCAGAGTACGTTACATGTTTTCGACGATTGAGGGTTACAGCGCCGTCACCTGATGCACCCATCAAGGGACGTGCTACCAGAGCGGATGATTGTTGGGCGATGGCGACGACAAAGCAATGGGCTGGGCGGTTAGTGGCATAGAGATGCTGTCGCCTTCCCAGAAGAAGATTTGTTAAGACTCTATAAAATGCCAGTCTGTCTTGTGTTCATTCGAGAGTGATGTCAATTCCTTGCTGCACCAGGCAAGATTGTTTAAACTGTATACAGCTTAATTTTCACTGAAGGAAAAGTTACATATCTGAAGGCGCTGTAACTGCAAATATGTTTGAACACTGTATTCGAGAGATTATTGTTCAGTATTTCACTGTTTATATTTTACAAGGTGTGAGGATTTGTGTCACACTAAACAACTTGTTCTAGAAAGAGTACAGAGCAAATTTTTCTTGTCGCGTAATAAATATCACGTGAAGTAGGGAGAATTGTTTACTGTCGGAGTTAACGCTGAAGTAATTGATTCTCACTTTATTATACCGGTGGAACATTTACTATTGTAGGAATTAACGTAGAATCTGCATCATTTGCAGATGATGACGAAATTGATGAAATGTATGATGAGACAAAAGAAATTATTCAGGTAGTGAAGGGAGACGAAAATTTAATAGTCATGGGTGACTGGAATTCTAGAGTAGGAAAAGGGAGGGAAGGAAACACAGTAGGTGAATATGGATTGGGGGAAAGAAATGAAAGAGGAAGCCGTCTGGTAGAATTTTGCACAGAGCATAACTTAATCATAGCTAACACTTGGTTCAAGAATCATAAAAGAAGGTTGTACACATGGAAGGATCCTTGAAATACTAGAAGGTATCAGATAGATTACATAATGGTAAGACAGAGATTTAGGAACCAGGTATCAAATTGTAAGGCATTTCCAGGGGCAGATGTGGACTCTGACCATAATCTATTGGTTATGAGCTGTAGATTAAAACTGAAGAAACTGCAAAAAGGTGGGAATTTAAGGAGGTGGGACCTGGACAAAATGCTAAAACCAGAGGTTGTAGAGAGTTTCAGGGAGAGCATAAGGGAACAATTGACAGAAATGGGGGAATAATACAGTAGAAGAAGAATGGGTCGCTCTGAGGGATGAAGTAGTGAAGGCAGCAGAGGATCAAGTAGGTAAAAAGACGATGGCTAGTAGAAATCTTTGGGTAACAGAAGAAATATTGAATTTAATTGATGAAAGGAGAAAATATAAAAATGCAGTAAATGAAGCAGGCAAAAAGGAATACAAACATCTCAAAAATGATATCGACAGGAAGTGCAAAATGGCTAAGCAGGGATGGCTAGAGGACAAATGTAAGGATGTAGAGGCTTATCTCACTAGGGATAAGACAGATACTACCTACAGGAAAATTAAAGAGACCTTTGGTGAAAAGAGAACCACTTGCATGGATATCAAGAGCTCAGATGGAAACCCAGTTCTAAACAAAGAACGGAAAGCAGAAAGATGGATGGAGTATATAGAGGGTATATACAAGGGCGACGTACTTGAGGACAATATTCTCGAAATGGAAGAGGATGTAGATGAAGACCAAATGGGAGATACAATACTGCGTGAAGAGTTTGACAGAGCACTGAAAGACCTTAGTCGAAACAGGGCCCCGGGAGTAGACAACATTAGAACTACTGACGGCCTTGGGAGAACCAGTCCTGACAAAACTCTACCATCTGGTGAGCAAGATGTATGACACAGGCGAAATACCCTCAGACTTCAAGAAGAATATAATAATTCCAATCCCAAAGAAAGCAGGTGTTGACAGATGTGAAAATTACGGAACAATCAGTTTAATAAGCCACAGCTGCAAAATACTGACACGAAATCTTTACAGACGAATGGAATAACTAGTAGAAGCCAACCCTGGGGAAGATCAGTTTGGATTCCGTAGAAATATTGGAACAAGTGAGGCAATGCTGACCTTACGACTTATCTTAGAAGCTAGATTAAGAAAAGGCAAACCTACGTTTCTAGGATTTGTAGACTTAGAAAAAGCTGTTGGCAATGTCGACTGGAATACTCTCTTTCAAATTCTGAAGGTGGCAGGGGTAAAATACAGGGAGGTGAAGGCTATTTACAATTTGTACAGAAACCAGATGGCAGTTACAAGAGTCGAGGGACATGAAAGGGAAGCAGCGGTTGGGAAGGGAGTGAGACAGAGTTGTAGCCTCCCCCCGATGTTATTCAATCTGTATATTGAGCAAGCAGTGAAGGAAACAAAAGAAAAATTCGGAGTAGGTATTAAAATCCATGGAGAAGAAATAAAAATTTTGAGGTTCGCCGATGACATTGTAATTCTGTCAGAGACAGCAAAGGACTTGGAAGAGCAGTTGAACGGAATGGACAGTGCTTTGAAAGGAGGATATAAGATGAACATCAACAAAAGCAAAACTAGGATAATGGAATGTAGTCGAATGAAGTCGGGTGATGCTGAGGGAATTAGATTAGGAAATGAGACACTTAAAGTAGTAAAGGAGTTTGGCTATTTGGGGAGCTAAATAACCGATGATGGTCGAAGTGGAGGGGATATAAAATGTAGACTGGCAATGGCAAGAAAAGCGTTTCTGAAGAAGAGAAATTTGTTGGCATCGAGTATAGATTTAAGTGTCAAGAAGTCGTTTCTGAAGGTATTTGTATGGAGTGTAGCCATGTATGGAGGTGAAACATGGACGATAAATAGTTTGGACAAGAAGAGAATAGATGCTTTCGAAATTTGGTGCTACAGTAGAATGCTGAAGATTAGATGGGTAGATCACATAACTAATGAGGAGGTATTGAATAGAATTGGGGAGAAGAGGAGTTTGTGGCACAACTTGACAAGAAGAAGGGATCGGTTGGTAGGACATGTTCTGAGGCATCAAGGGATCTCAAATTTAGCATTTGAGGGCAGCGTGGAGGGTACAAATCGTAGAGGGAGACCAAGAGATGAATACATTAAGCAGATTTAGAAGTATGTAGGTTGCAGTAAGTACTGCGAGATGAAGAAACTTGCACACGATAGAATAGCATGGAGAGCTGCATCACACCAGTCTCAGGACTGAAGACCACAACAACAACAACAACAACGTAGAACACGCGACAGATACAAAATTTAGGGCCCAGTGGGACTTGATGTACTGGATCCGTTGCTATACTCGGTGGTTTTTACGTTAGGCCTTTATTGTGGACGGCCCACTCCAGCCAGATCAGCAGAAATGATATTGCACGAAAAATATAGGCTTTATCAATTTGATATGGTCCTGGCACCGCATCTCTGAGTTTTTTTGAATGTCTCTTAAAATATAACATCACAAGTTCTCCAGACGCCGGTGCAGCTCTGGATATTTTATCGCATTTCCTTCTTGAACGTGATGTCGTTACCAGATGGCTGTTCAACATTCCTGCCTCTCCGTGTTCCCATTATTCCTTCCTATTAATGCTGATTTTGCGTGTTCGTCTCATTCGATATCGCTGTCTGCCAATGCTCCTACAACAATTACAGGGTGTGGTACTCTTCAGGACTTTCATCTTTTTGCCACTCATTCTGTACTCGGATACTGCACAATTCTGCCTCTTTCTTACGGCCGTTACCGTACATTTACCTGCATTTAAACAGAGCTGTCGTTTATTAAACAATGTGGATATTCGGTCCACTTCGTTCTGGGTTACCTCACAAAGATCCAACGACGACACTTTCCCACAGACAACAGCATCTTCAGCGAACCATTTGATAATTCTATTACTCTACTTCATATATACTTCAAGTACATCGACAACACTAGTCGTGCTACTATGTTCTCTTGCGGCATACCATCTTTTACTTCCATTTAAAAATATTGGGTTATATTAGTCAAAAATTCGTCTAATCAGTCGCACACTTTTGAAGATGCTCCTCATGATCTTATCTCTGTTGTTAGGATATGATATTCTAGTATCCCGGTCAGACGAGTTCGAAAGCCTGTCTGATCGGATGGACCTTGTAATCTTACTCTACTACACATCACTGTTAAAATTCTGTCTCTGTACAAGTTTTGAAACCTTCCACGGGCGTAAATTATACAAAAGAAAAACTTTTTACTTATCTTAATTTTCTCTTGTTGTTGGCTCCAGTTGTTGCATCTAGGGATACATTCTTGCGGCTAAAATTTTAACTTCCTGGGATCCAGATGACTAAAATACTGATGAAGTACTATCTGTTGCTATGATTTTCTTTTATTTTATCCCATTCTTCTATATCACAATGACTGCATAATCTCTATATTCAGAAAACCACCAATTACATTGTTGTAGACAAAATTAACAAACACTTGCGTTTCCATCAGAGGCATGCCCACTACTCCTTACATTCTGCTGTACTCAAAATATTCCAAGGAGTTTATAAAGCAAAAGAGTTTACAAAATTTTTTGATTCTTCGCTAAAATATTTCATTATTTTGTAAATGAGTCCAGAAAGAAATTTTATAATAATCGTCAGATTGTGCAATTAATAAAAGGAATATTAAGTATGCCAGATATTTCATAATTTCAAATATTTTTAAAAGAAGAGTGGTTTTAACTGATAGTATATATCTATTCTAAGACATTAATTTATTTTTATACATTTTAGCCTGAAGTATAACACATAGTATACAAAATCATACGAAGTTCATTCAGTTAAGTAGCTGATATAATGTTCACCTGTACCAGAATCGATAGTATACATGGTATCGGTTATTTCTATAAAAACAGGTAATGTTGAAGGAGGGTGTCCCATTACATCGTAGATGACAGCCGCTATGTGGAGCGGGCCATGCCCCGAGTGCCAGCCTATTGGCGGCCACGGACACGCTATAAAACTCGCAACGCAGGGTCCCCAACCTCCGCTAAGTACCAGTATTAGTATGCTTGGTGCTGCTCTTCTTATACCACAGAGTAGTAGGCGTAACTCCCCTTTGCTCTGTGCCTGTTCGTGTCTTCGACACTTCTTTCATGTGTGTACCTGCTCATCGTCACTCTGTTTGATGCATCATCATCATCACTGTCGCCGTCTCCGTCTCATCTCCGTTTCGTCCTTGTTCCACCGCCGCCGCCGCCGCCGCTCCATCCACCGCCGGCGTCGGCGTCGCCGTCGCTGCTGCTGTTGCCGCTGACGCCACAGTAGCAGCGTCGGCGTCGCCGTCGCTGCTGCTGTTGTCGCTCACGCCACAGTAGCAGCCGCTGATTTCTTCACCCATCCATGCCTTCTCCAACCACTACCATCGTTTACACCTGGCCCTTCCGATTCCCTACGACCATCAGTTGAAGCGCTTCTTCCTTCCATCAGGCCTCTACCCCTCTCCAAGCCCTCTCCTCTCCAGGAAGCCACCCTGAACAGCACCGTCTACAGATCCAGCATAAGGACGACAGCCATGAAGTACAGCACCAACACCTGAATTGTCACCATAATACATCATAAATCTGACCATTACCATCGACTCAGCCAGATGTTCCTGCGACAGGTTCCTGGACTGTGGTACCCAATTCATCCAAACACTTCTCCAAAGAATCCCGTCACCTGTTGCCCACAGTTTTATCCACCACTACTACCTCCTTAGCTATACCTGACAGAAAGATCGACAAATGCCTCAGCACTGAAGCTGCCCCTAATCCTGATGCAAAAAAAAAAAAAGAATCATCCCAACAAACTTAAAGCCCAGACGTCATTGACTGCCAGGCCATCCCATCTGGAACCACAGCTACAGACCTTCTTGCCTTCCTCCTGTCCTGACTGCAACTTCCTCAAATCCACAACCCTCCTCAGGAAATCAGAAAATGTATCCCATCCTTACCCTTCCCTCACACCATACCTAGAAAAGATTGCATTCTCATGAAATTCCCTGATCCTGAATTCCACACCAAACTCTTCCAGAAGTCCCCCATGTCACATTTGGTGCACAACCAAACCTTGCACTCTTTCCCATGACTACCCAGATCAAGCAATCAGAACCTCCTCACTGTCCTTCCCCCCCCCCCCCTCCCCTACATTCACAGCCACGATCAAAGGCGTCCATCCTGAGATCATGATGGAGGATGTCGAGTCTGAGCTTAACTCCCATCCTGACCTTGAAATTCAGAATGCACTGTGTATCTGTAATCATTCAGCCCCAACCTTCAAAGCTCACATCTTCACTGACCCCCTTCCACAATCGACCACATTCTTCACCACGGTATCTTGATCTACAAACGACGACACACTGTTGAGACGTCCAAACCCCTCCTCAGTTCTACTGCTGCCACAGATGCTTAATGTGTAATGACTACCTAACAACTAACTGTAAAAGCCCTCCACCTGCCTCCATTGTAAATCCCACTGTTTCCTCAAGCAATGTTATAACCTGACTTCCCCTCTTTCACGTAATACCTGTCACTTGCCCAACCCAACCTATTCCTCCAAGTGCAAGGATCCACCTTATCCTGACAATTCCCCTTAAACCTACTGACAACTGTCTCCACCCCATCAACTCCAGCCACCTCTCACAGCTGAAGGCATTATCTATTTTATGGCCATACTTCTTCAAAGCATGCATTGTTTCCAGATGCCACATGTCCTACACCAAATTTACCTTGCTGCCCGCTCTGCCTTCCACCTCAACGCATAAGCCACCTATTTCTGTAACCAGGTCCACTTTCTCTTTACTCATCTTGACAGCCTAGTTTAAGCTCACCCCAGTCACACAACTCCAACACCCCATTTCTCCCTAAATTGTGGTGTGATGGCAGTATAATATCCTATTCCACAATATCTGCTTCTTTTCAGCCAACAAAACCTTTTCCTGCACTCCCTCTGCCAACACCATATAGATGCTTTCACCCCCTCCCAACTTCATCAATCTATCTGCTCTTCATCATACATCCTCCACTGAACAGACAACATGCTCCCCATGGCCCAAGGTGGAGTTGCGCTTGGTCATCACAAGAACCTCCCCATTTGGCCACAACCCCTCTACAGCACTTCTACTGAACAGCTTATTCTCTCTCTGTTCCTCAAATCCGTAACTGCTACTTGTGCTACTGTCTATATCTGACCATATCATCCTATGCTATAACTTCCTCACTCATATGGACAATACCTTTTCGATCTATATTACTGCCACCGACCTTAACATTCGTAGCTGGTCCCACGCTGAACTCCTGCAGTAACATTGGTTAACTGACTCCCTCCACAGAAATGTAGCCTCTCTCCCACTGCATACCCACCATGAGACCATTCCCACTTCTGACGTTCCCCTCACCTCTTAGAACCTCTCACGGCAGTCCTTAACTCCACTGGAAGTGACCTTTCCTTGTCCTACTCATCATCCCCTACACCACACATCCTACCTATGCACCCACTGCTCCTATCTCTTCCATACACAGCTAGGACTAATACTGTAGCAAGTGGGATGCCTACAAGGAATTCATTGCTACCAAATTTGGAAGCCAAACCATCCATTCAGTAGTGACATCCACCATGCCATATACAGACTTTTTCAATACTATAACTCACCACATTACAAAACCCATCCACACCCACTATCTCACACTCGCTCTATGTGCTCTCCTACTCTTATGTCAATCCCATTGCTTTTATCGATCTCTCCTACAGTCAGACTTATACACCACTGACAACTACAACGACATATCCAAAATCTCCTGAATCCAAAGAAATGCCGCCTTTGACACATGCACAAACCTCAATGCCACACTGACATATAATCTTTCAGATACTGGAAGGTATTTATCCATCTTACTGGCAACTGCAAAATTGCTCCCAGTTATGACAAAACCTGCAGGCACCCATAAGAATGCCAGCCTTTATAATACAATCCTTTACATGCGTTTCAGTCCTGAGCAATGGAAAATCTCTCAAATCCTCCTCTTACTTTAACTGAATAAACCTGCTACTGATACCTACTCCTACCATCCCATCAACCTCACCTCCATGTTTAGCAAGTTTTTTGAGTCCATCCTATAACGCTGCATCCCTAAACACCAAAACAACGTCTCCTGATTCCTGTCTGTCACTGTGGATTCCATCCCAGTTTCTTCTGTATCTTGCATATTCCTATACCACCAAATCAACAACCGCAAATCCGCCATTTTTGTCTCCCTTGATCTCAAAAATGCATATGATTATGCATGGTATTTCAGCCTCCTCTTGTCGAGCGGTTCTAGACGCTACAGTCTGGAACCGCTCGACTGCTACGGTCACAGGTTCAAATCCTGCCTCGGGCATGGATGTGTGTGACGTCCTTATGTTAGTTAGGTTTAAGTAGTTCTGAGTTCTGGGGGACTGATGACCTCAGATGTTAAGTCCCATAGTGCTCAGAGCCATTTGAACCATTTTTTTTCAGCCTCCTCTTCAAGCTTCAGACTTACACACTTCCCGTAAATTATGTTTGTCTTATTGCATCGTTCCCCTCTAACTACCCATCTCATGTCACCATCAACAACACCAACTCCTGTATCTTCCATCCCACTGAATGTGTGCACCAAGGTTTCCCTTTCCTCTCCTGGATGTCCTCTACACTGCTAATATTCCAAAGCCCCCTCCCCATGTTCATCTCCTCCAGTATGCCTATGGCGCCACACTCCTTGCCTATTGCCCTACCCTCCAGAAATCCCCACGATCCCTCCATCTTCATCAGTACACCTCCTGGTGCAAACAGTGGGTCCTCAATCTCAACCCTACCGAAAACAAGTCAATAATAATAGGCCGAATCACCTCAAGCTTCCGTCCCACGTAACTCTGATCATACCATTTACAACCCGTCAGGGCTCCTTCCTCTCCTCACCAACCACATCCTAAGGCTTGCTCCATAATGGCGTCATTCTTCACTCCTGAATTCCTTCTCCAACCATCCATCCACACAAACACCCTCTTACACATTTCCCAAACTGCTACGTTAGCATTATACCCCACCCCCCGTTTGTAGCAGTCTAGGCCCACTCATCACTTCACTTATGTAAGTCTCTATCTTAATCAGTCAACACACTGGCTATTTACTTTATGAATTACACAACTCTTGCTCTGTATTTATCTCTCGTTAAACATTTACTTGCCATTTCGTTTGCTTCAATATTTTACATAAACAACATATCCGTCTTAAAGATATCAGTCTCTTATATTTTCAATTGTACAACTGAATCTATGCCAATAGGAAAAGTAATTCCACCTTATGCAAGACACCTTTTCAGTTTTGTTTTACGCAGACATGTTTCAGCACTTTTTGTACATCTTCAGTGGGTTATCTTGCAATTTATTACTGTAAAATTGTTGTTACATATTAACATTTAGCGAAACGTTTGTTACATATTATTTACAATTGTGAATGGATAATTGTTGAAAACAGTATACATCATTTGTTCATAGTTCACAGTTGAGATATGTATTAACGACCTGATGAACTGTGTGTTGTTTATAACATCATATGTAAAGTTTTAGATATAGCTTAACTGCAAAAGAGTGGATGTATGCATTAGTTTACATATCTTACGTGATGGTATTGGACATTTACTTTGGTACACAATCTACAATTTCTCATCTGCAAACAACAAAACGTGAGTATATATCACTTTTTTGTCTGTAACTTACGGCTTTGATGATTTAGTGTGTTCTCATATGTTGTAGGCGAGGTGACTAGGCTAATTTCGTTACCTATGGTCGCATGAAACTCAACTTCCTCCGATTTTTCAAAACATAAGCAGTTTCCGCAGCCATTAAAAGTTGTGGCTAGGTGAGGCGCGCGAGTTTGAAGTGCATTTGGTGCTAGTAGTGTTTGATTTGTGTGAGTGAGCGTGTGTGCGTGTGTGTGTGTGTGTGTGTGTGTGTGTGTGTGTGTGTGTGTTGTGTGCGTGTTCAGAACTGGGGCAGGCAGAAAGAATGGGTGTATTTTTTTCTCATGAGCAGTTTTGGTGTGGGTGTTATTTGCATAGTTCCTCAATCGTGGCAAAGAGGGTTCTATTTCACAGTGATGTGTATTCATTTCGTATTTTCTTTAATTGGGCTATTTATTTTTTGGATGTGATAGTTTTCTTCTACAGGTAATTTTTGGTATAAGGTGCTACTAATTTTAAGGATGTGTAAGCCAATTTCAATGTTTGTTGTGTGGTGAATGTGTACTATCAGGTGGTGTGCGAATGTTGAGTGTGAGCTATTGCTTTTCAGTGCTCTGAGATGTTCTGTACACCTGGTTCTGATATTCGTGCATGTTTTATCCACGTCTAAAGACTGACAGCAGTTGCAAGTAAGTTGGTATATTCCGTACTGGCTGTATTTGTAGTGCTAGTGGTATTTCTTCCCATTCTTATGTAGTAAAAGTTTCGCTAATTGTTAATATGTGACAATAATTTTAGAGTAAAAAAATAAAAACTAACCCACTGAAGATAATACAAAAACTGCTGAAACATATCTGGGTAAAAAAAACTAAAAAGGTGTCTTGTATAAGAAGGAATTCCTCGTCCTACACTCCTGGAAATGGAAAAAAGAACACATTGACACCGGTGTGTCAGACCCACCATACTTGCTCCGGACACTGTGAGAGGGCTGTACAAGCAATGATCACACGCACGGCACAACGGACACACCAGGAACCGCGGTGTTGGCCGTCGAATGGCGCTAGCTGCGCAGCATTTGTGCACCGCCGCCGTCAGTGTCAGCCAGTTTGCCGTGGCATACGGAGCTCCATCGCAGTCTTTAACACTGGTAGCATGCCGCGACAGCGTGGACGAGAACCGTATGTGCAGTTGACGGACTTTGAGCGAGGGCGTATAGTGGGCATGCGGGAGGCCGGGTGGACGTACCGCCGAATTGCTCAACACGTGGGACGTGAGGTCTCCACAGTACATCGATGTTGTCGCCAGTGGTCGGCGGAAGGTGCACGTGCCCGTCGACTTGGGTCCGGACCGCGGCGACGCACGGATGCACGCCAAGACCGTAGGATCCTACGCAGTGCCGCAGGGGACCGCACCGCCACTTCCCAGCAAATTAGGGACACTGTTGCTCCTGGGGTATCGGCGAGGACCATTCGCAACCGTCTCCATGAAGCTGGGCTACGGTCCCGCACACCGTTAGGCCGTCTTCCGCTCACGCCCCAACATCGTGCAGCCCGCCTCCAGTGGTGTCGCGACAGGCGTGAATGGAGGGACGAATGGAGACGTGTCGTCTTCAGCGATGAGAGTCGCTTCTGCCTTGGTGCCAATGATGGTCGTATGCGTGATTGGCGCCGTGCGGGTGAGCGCCACAATCAGGACTGCATACGACCGAGGCACACAGGGCCAACACCCGGCATCATGGTGTGGGGAGCGATCTCCTACACTGGCCGTACACCACTGGTGATCGTCGAGGGGACACTGAATAGTGCACGGTACATCCAAACCGTCATCGAACCCATCGTTCTACCATTCCTAGACCGGCAAGGGAACTTGCTGTTCCAACAGGACAATGCACGTCCGCATGTATCCCGTGCCACCCAACGTGCTCTAGAAGGTGTAAGTCAACTACCCTGGCCAGCAAGATCTCCGGATCTGTCCCCCATTGAGCATGTTTGGGACTGGATGAAGCGTCGTCTCACGCGGTCTGCACGTTCAGCACGAACGCTGGTCCAACTGAGGCCCCAGGTGGAAATGGCATGGCAAGCCGTTCCACAGGACTACATCCAGCATCTCTACGATCGTCTCCATGGGAGAATAGCAGCCTGCATTGCTGCGAAAGGTGGATATACACTGTACTAGTGCCGACATTGTGCATGCTCTGTTGCCTGTGTCTATGTGCCTGTGGTTCTGCCAGTGTGATCATGTGATGTATCTGACCCCAGGAATGTGTCAATAAAGTTTCCCCTTCCTGGGACAATGAATTCACGGTGTTCTTATTTCAATTTCCAGGAGTGTATTTTCATAGCAAGCACGGACATAAGAGGAGGAGCTGCAACACCACAAGATGATTGAGTCTATGACATTTACTATATGAAGTATTCATTTTATGACCGCTGTGTCAAATGTCATAGTGTTTTAAAATTTTACTCTGATGTGACTGAAGAGCAATGAGTTGTATCCACTGACAGCCGACCTCACCGCCCATATGGAGTGACGGGAATGAAACGACAATAAAGGAAAAAAAAAATTGTCCTAGATCTCAGTCACGTTCCGACTGCGTTCTCGTTTGTTCACTAGACCAGTGTTGTTTGGTTCTACACACTGCTACGTCTAAGGTTCCAGATATGGTTTCCACTCCGGAATTGTCGTTCTGTCATGTTGTGTTGTTCGTCCATCGCTGTTATTGTCTTTTGTAGTTTTCGGCGACATATCGTCGACGCCCTCGGCCGGTCCGCCAGCGTCTACTGGCCCTGCAACAATTCCGGTTTCTATAGATACGGTTTAATGCCGAATGCCATTTATATATTAGGAAGAGTGGGTCCAACCGATCGTCTGTAGCTACTGAGTGCAAGAAGTCAGGTCTGAATAAAGCAAGCTCTGTCATCCGTTTCTGACGAATCGGTATTGGTTCAATGAGAGGAGCTCGTTTGCCTTCAGGGATCACCATTTTTGTGGACGGGGCTTTGTGCCTTGTCTGCTTTTACTAGGCTTAACTGTTTTTCCGGAAACTTTCGTTCCTGACTCTGTACGCCATTTAGACATTGACAACGCATAAATACATTTTGACAACCCATAAATACATTTCTATTCGCATTTATTTAACAGTTTGGCTCTCTATCTATTGTCTCCAGTTCCGTTTTCGGCATTTATCGATTGCAATTTCTTTAATTTTAAATCAGCTGTGTCGAAAGTATGTTAACTCATGTGTTACCATAATCATCTCCCTGATATGACGACGTCACCAGCGTTAGTTGTAACGATATCCACCACGGAGGAGGGGGGGAAGGTGGTTTAACTATGTCAAACATTGTAATTGGATATATTGGTGCTATAATTGAAACAGTTGTGTCAAAGGTGGAGGAGACATCACTAATGATGAAAGTAGATGCGGAGGATTCCAATGCACTATTGAAAAAACATTACTGTTCGCTATATGGAAGGATTAATGCTAAGGTAACCACAATTTCCAATACAGATTTCCTCTGACTTGCACTGTCCTCCGCAGACTTTCCATGTTGGAGTCCATTATTTCTGCGATGCTACCAGTCCTTTCTTCGCCACCGTCTCACCTTGTGCCTTCGATCTTCCACAACATTAACGTCTTTTGCAGCGAATCATGTCTTTCTACAATATCCACAATATAGTGCAGCTTTTATTTCGGTATCAGACCCTCCAATGAGATATCTGATTCTGGTTGCTGTTGTGCTTACCTACATGTTCTCTTTGCGGCCCGTGGAGATCTAACGTGTTTCCTTCAAAACCACAATTCGAAAGCGTCTATTCTACGCCATTCAGCCTTTATTTTCGTTCAGATCTGACATCCATACACTAGAACAGGAAAGAATATAGCCCTTTGTATAAGAATCTTCGTTCTTAAAGTTATGTATATGCTCCTTAAAATGCACTCCTGGAAATTGAAATAAGAACACCGTGAATTCATTGTCCCAGGAAGGGGAAACTTTATTGACACATTCCTGGGGTCAGATACATCACATGATCACACTGGCAGAACCACAGGCACATAGACACAGGCAACAGAGCATGCACAATGTCGGCACTAGTACAGTGTATATCCACCTTTCGCAGCAATGCAGGCTGCTATTCTCCCATGGAGACGATCGTAGAGATGCTGGATGTAGTCCTGTGGAACGGCTTGCCATGCCATTTCCACCTGGGGCCTCAGTTGGACCAGCGTTCGTGCTGAACGTGCAGACCGCGTGAGACGACGCTTCATCCAGTCCCAAACATGCTCAATGGGGGACAGATCCGGAGATCTTGCTGGCCAGGGTAGTTGACTTACACCTTCTAGAGCACGTTGGGTGGCACGGGATACATGCGGACGTGCATTGTCCTGTTGGAACAGCAAGTTCCCTTGCCGGTCTAGGAATGGTAGAACGATGGGTTCGATGACGGTTTGGACGTACCGTGCACTATTCAGTGTCCCCTCGACGATCACCAGTGGTGTACGGCCAGTGTAGGAGATCGCTCCCCACACCATGATGCCGGGTGTTGGCCCTGTGTGCCTCGGTCGTATGCAGTCCTGATTGTGGCGCTCACCTACACGGCGCCAATCACGCATACGACCATCATTGGCACCAAGGCAGAAGCGACTCTCATCGCTGAAGACGACACGTCTCCATTCGTCCCTCCATTCACGCCCGTCGCGACACCACTGGAGGCGGGCTGCACGATGTTGGGGCGTGAGCGGAAGACGGCCTAACGGTGTGCGGGACCGTAGCCCAGCTTCATGGAGACGGTTGCGAATGGTCCTCGCCGATACCCCAGGAGCAACAGTGTCCCTAATTTGCTGGGAAGTGGCGGTGCGGTCCCCTACGGCACTGCGTAGGATCCTATGGTCTTGGCGTGCATCCGTGCGTCGCTGCGGTCCGGTCCCAGGTCGACGGGCACGTGCACCTTCCGCCGACCACTGGCGACAACATCGATGTACTGTGGAGACCTCACGCCCCACGTGTTGAGCAATTCGGCGGTACGTCCACCCTGCCTTCCGCATGCCCACTATACGCCCTCGCTCAAAGTCCGTCAACTGCACATACGGTTCACGTCCACGCTGTCGCGGCATGCTACCAGTGTTAAAGACTGCGATGGAGCTCCGTATGCCACGGCAAACTGGCTGACACTGACGGCGGCGGTGCACAAATGCTGCGCAGCTAGCGCCATTCGACGGCCAACACCGCGGTTCCTGGTGTGTCCGCTGTGCCGTGCGTGTGATCATTGCTTGTACAGCCCTCTCGCAGTGTCCGGAGCAAGTATGGTGGGTCTGACACACCGGTGTCAATGTGTTCTTTTTTCCATTTCCAGGAGTGTATAACCATTCTGCCAAGCAAGAAGCATATCTTGATTTAGGCGCCGCAGTCACTATCAGCATAAATATGGGAGCGGAGACAACTGAGTGTAGAAACTACCTCCTTTATTTCTTCCTCACTATGTTCATTTCCTTGACATTCAGCACTACACCAATCCTTACACTTTCTTCTTTCTGCTTCAATACGGGAATTTTTAACTGTTCTTCACTTTCTGCTATCGGCATAGTATCATCTGCACGTCTGAGGTTATTTATGTTTATCCCAACTATTTTAATACCGGCTTCATCTTCATCTAACCCGGCATTCCTCATACCATGCTCCGCATGCAATCTGTATAAATAAGATGACAATACGAGGCCTTGCCATCATCCTTTTTGAATCTTGACCCATTCAGTTACGCCACTTTTTGTTCTCACCGTGGCTTCTTGATCAGAGTATGAAACTTGTGTGAGGGAAATGAGGTGATATGGTACTCTCGTGTTTTTGAGTACATGCAATAAGTTATTTTGGTCGAAATAGCGAAAACAAAAAAGTATTCCATATTTTGATAAGTGGTGGAATGGAGCAAAACAAAAAAAGTATCCAATAAATATGGGCACTAAAATGGAGGCCTTAAAAGCCATGAGCAATTTTTCATCATCGCTCTACGAAAGACGTCCCTTCTGCTGCAATTTCCTTTCTATTTCCGGCGACCTACAGAATGGTGCAAACAAATGAGAATATTTTATATAACTGTGAAGCAGAATCTTATGTAATCTGCTTCTGTTACATACGATCCGAACCTGTGAGCAATTTTTAAAGGAGGTTCTTAATTGGTGTGCATTCATAGTAAAGTATGCTTCTTAGAGATTCACACTCTCTATGAAGAAGTCTACGTTGGTCACGGATGCAATGGCAGCCGCTGATGACGTGTTCTTGTAGTGTTTGTAAATCATTAATGACGCTTGCCTATACCAAAGAGTTCATGTGTCCCCACAAGTGTTAAGAATGGGGCAGTGAGATGACCAACATACTGGACCCCGACGACCAATCCATTGAAAATTAAAGTTGTTGGGTGTTCTCGGACGTTTCAAAGAAATCTGCCTGGTGCTGCAGCATCCATGAACTATATCCTAAGATACCTCCTCTATCAGGACAGACTTCGCTCTATAGGTGAGCCGCACCGCGTATATTACCGCTGCATCGCGGACTAAAGGAGAAGTGGCGCCCCCTCGTGGGGGAAGTCGGCGAGGCACCTGTCACAGTCGAGTAGTTGGATTTTGGAGGGCGAGCAGAAACAGTGAGATAGACGGTAGTGCGCGGAGCGTGAAGCCGTGTCTGCCGACGCCGTGTGTGGTGGCAAGAGGGAAGTGTGCCTTTGCCTGATTGTGTTTGGGCGTTCGCGGCGGACTTGGTGGGCAGAGGCGCCGATGCTGTCGGGAAGATGCTGCTTCCATGTTTATGATGGATTTACCGATTGCTTCTAGTGACTACATTCTCGTCTCTATGGCTCTGTGACTGATGTGATGCCATTGGGAGCGCAGTTGGTTTGGATATAAGCAGCATTTTGTTCTCAGTGTCCATCGTTCTGGCGATTACTGAGTGTGCTTGCCGTTGTGGTGTACTTACTGAGCAGTGTGCTTTGGACGCTTGACCTTAGGAGTCCATTGCGTAAGGCCGCGTTTATCCTGTGAGGACTTGTATCCTGCATTTAAAAACTTAATTGTTGTCAGTCACCGAATTGCTCAAATGCATTCACACTTCTCTGCTTAAGTGTTATCGTTTTACGCCCCTCTGAATGGGAAAATGATAAAGGGCCTTACTATTACTGACCTTCTAGTGTGCCACTGACTTGGTTGTGTTTTTCAGCCACGTAATTTGTGCGTTTATTGTAGCGAACCGATGACTGCTTCTGATTAATGTTTCCTTGTGACACTGAGTGTTAATCTTGTTACGAACGCTGTTTTAGATATTTTCATCAGTGTGTTGCAGGACATATCGTATTTGTGCCTCGCAAGTGGAGAGCGGAGGCAGTTTATTGGCCATGATGTGTTGGTAGATCCATTTCACGAGTCCAGGCCAGTCACCCGGAGATTAAGAAGTTGTATGTTGTGTTAATACTCCTTATTTTAAGCGTAGTGCGCTCATGCAGAGGAAGTTTATGCGGTTTTGCGCAGATTGCGCGGTATGTTTAGATGACTCTCAATTCACTGGGTTAAGTGGTGTCCTCTGAGGTGCTGGAGGTAGCGGATAGACAGCTGTTTTGGACGTGTTGTATATGCAAATAATTTATGTCTATATTACGTTGGAGAGTTGCTACCCCTTTGTGTCACAGGTGGTGCTAATTTCATTAATTTCGCCACCGGTCTTCGCAGAGGCTGCGGGAGGCACCGACCCACTGTGGCAAGCAGTTACGTAGTCGCGCCCGCCCGCCGTAGCGGGCGTTGTTTACCAGCCCGACGTCTTCCTGTACTTGGTGGCGGGAGCGTGTTGACTGGTTTCTTACGGCTTGCTGTCTGGGAAACCGTGCCTTTGGTGTACATGTGGAAGACTTATGTTTTGCTTCCAGTACCTCGGAGTGGCTCTATGTGGGTAATGAGAACGACTTATGTTGTTGGTTGCTCAGGCCGAAAGTGGTTCATTTGCCAAGGTGTATATGCATTTCTTTCTCAAAATTCTGTAAACATGTTTAGGTGGTTGTGTTTTCTTTTAAAGTCAATTGAATTGTTGTTCAGAGGTTATTATGTATGGCCATTAACTTATGCAGACATTTAATAGCAAGCAAGTGTATGGAAATCAGGTTTCAAGATGTGTTGATTTTTTTTTTTTTTTGGTCATCAGTCTACTGTCTGGTTTGATGCGGCCCGCCACGAATTCCTTTCCTGTGCTAACCTCTTCATCCCAGAGTATCACTTGCAACCTACGTCCTCAATTATTTGCTTGACGTATTCCAATCTCTGTCTTCCTCCACATTTATACCCTCTACCGCTCCCTCTAGTACCATGGAAGTCATTCCCTCATGTCTTAGCAGATGTCCTATCATCCTGTCCCGTCTCCTTATCACTGTTTTCCACATATTCCTTTCCTCTCCGATTCTGCTTAGAACCTCCTCATTCCTTACTTTATCAGTCCACCTAATTTTCAACATTCGTCTGTAGCACCACATCTCAAATGCTTCGATTCTCTTCTGTTCCGGTTTTCCCACAGTCCATGTTTCACTACCATACAATGCTGTACTCCAGACGTACATCCTCAGAAATTTCTTCCTCAAATTGAGGTCGCTATTTGATATTAGTAGACTTCTCTTGGCCAGAAATGCCTTTTTTGCCATAGCGAGTCTGATTTTGATGTCCTCCTTGCTCCGTCCGTCACTGGTTATTTTACTGCCTAGGTAGCAGAATTTCTTAACTTCATTGACTTCTTGACCATCAATCCTGATGTTAAGTTTCTCGCTGTTCTCATTTCTACTACTTCTCATTACCTTCGCTTTCTCCGATTTACTCTCAAACCATACTGTGTACTCATTAGACCGTTCATTCCGATCAGCAGATCATTTAATTCTTTTTCAGTTTCACTCAGGACAGCAATGTCATCAGCGAATCGGATCATTGATATATTTTCACCTTGTATTTTAATTCCACTCCTAAACCTTCCTTTTATTTCTATCATTGCTTCCTCGATGTACAGATTGAAGAGTAGGGGCGAAAGGCTACAGCCTGGTCTTACACCCTTCTTAATACGAACACTTCGTTCTTGATCGTCCACTCTTATTATTCCCTCTTGGTTGTTGTACATATTGTATATGACCCGTCTCTCCCTATAGCTTACCCCAACTTTTTTCAGAATCTCCAACAGCTTGCACAATTTTATATTGTCGAACGCTTTTTCCAGGTCGACAAATCCTATGAAAGTGTCTTGATTATTCTTTAGCCTTGCTTCCATTATTAGCCGTAACGTCAGAATTGCCTCTCTCGTCCCTTTACTTTTCCTAAAGCCAAACTGATCGTCACCCAGCGCATTCTCAGTTTTCTTTTCCATTCTTCTGTATATTATTCTTGTAAGAAGCTTCGATGCATGAGCTGTTAAGATGATTGTGCGATAATTCTCGCACTTGTCAGCTCTTGCCGTCTTCGGAATTGTGTGGATGATGCTTTTCCGAAAGTCAGATGGTATATCGCCAGACTCATATATTCAACACACTAACGTGAATAGTCGTTTTGTTGCCACTTCCCCCAATGATTTTAGAAATTCTAATGAAATGTTGTCCATCCCTTCTGCCTTATTTGCCCGTAAGTCCTCCAAAGCCCTTTTAAATTCCGATTCTAATACTGGATCCCCTACCTCTTCTAAATCGACTCCTGTTTCTTCTTCTATCACATCAGACAAGTCTTCACCCTCATAGAGGCTTTCAACGTATTCTTTCCACCTATCTGCTCTCTCTGCTCTGCATTTAACAGTGGAATTCCCGTTGCACTCTTAATGTTACCACCGTTGCTTTTAATGTAACCAAAGGTTGTTTTGACTTTCCTGTATGCTGAGTCTGTCCTTCCGACAAGCATATATTTTTCGATGTCTTCACATTTGTCCTGCAGCCATTTCGTCTTAGCTTCCCTGCACTTCTTATTTATTTCATTCCTCAGCGACTTATATTTCTGTATTCCTGATTTTCCCGGAACAAGTTTGTACTTCCTCCTTTCATCAACCAACTGAAGTATTTCTTCTGTTACCCATGGTTTCTTCGCAGCTACCTTCTTTGTACCTATGTTTTCCTTCCCAACTTCTGTGACGGCCCTTTTTAGAGATGTTCATTCCTCTTCAACTGTACTGCCTACTGCACTTTTCCTTATTGCTGTATCTATAGCTTTAGAGAACTTCAAACGTATCTCGTCATTCCTTAGTACTTCCGTATCCCACTTCTTTACGTATTGATTCTTCCTGACTAATGTCTCGAACTTCAGGCCACTCCTCATCACTACTATATTGTGATCTGAGTCTATATCTGCTCCTGGGTACGCCTTACAATCCAGTATCTGATTTCGGAATCTCTGTCTGACCATGATGTAATCTACACTCCTGGAAATGGAAAAAAGATCACATTGACACCGGTGTGTCAGACCCACCATACTTGCTCCGGACACTGCGAGAGGGCTGTACAAGTAATGATCACACGCACGGCACAGCGGACACACCAGGAACCGCGGTGTTGGCCGTCGAATGGCGCTAGCTGCGCAGCATTTGTGCACCGCCGCCGTCAGTGTCAGCCAGTTTGCCGTGGCATACGGAGCTCCATCGCAGTCTTTAACACTGGTAGCATGCCACGACAGCGTGGACGTGAACCGTATGTGCAGTTGACGGACTTTGAGCGAGGGCGTATAGTGGGCATGCGGGAGGCCGGGTGGACGTACCGCCGAATTGCTCAACACGTGGGGCGTGAGGTCTCCACAGTACATCGATGTTGTCGCCAGTGGTCGGCGGAAGGTGCACGTGCCCGTCGACCTGGGACCGGACCGCAGCGACGCACGGATGCACGCCTAGACCGTAGGATCCTATGCAGTGCCGTAGGGGACCGCACCGCCACTTCCCAGCAAATTAGGGACACTGTTGCTCCTGGGGTATCGGCGAGGACCATTCGCAACCGTCTCCATGAAGCTGGGCTACGGTCCCGCACACCGTTAGGCCGTCTTCCGCTCACGCCCCAACATCGTGCAGCCCGCCTCCACTGGTGTCGCGACAGGCGTGAATGGAGGGACGAATGGAGACGTGTCGTCTTCAGCGATGAGAGTCGCTTCTGCCTTGGTGCCAATGATGGTCGTATGCGTGTTTGGCGCCGTGCAGGTGAGCGCCACAATCAGGACTGCAAACGACCGTGGCACACAGGGCCAACACCCGGCATCATGGTGTGGGGAGCGATCTCCTACACTGGCCGTACACCACTGGTGATCGTCGAGCAGACACTGAATAGTGCACGGTACATCCAAACCGTCATCGAACCCATCGTTCTACCATTCCTAGACCGGCAAGGGAACTTGCTGTTCCAACAGGACAATGCACGTCCGCATGTATCCCGTGCCACCCAACGTGCTCTAGAAGGTGTAAGTCAACTACCCTGGCCAGCAAGATCTCCGGATCTGTCCCCCATTGAGCATGTCTGGGACTGGATGAAGCGTCGTCTCACGCGGTCTGCACGTCCAGCACGAACGCTGGTCCAACTGAGGCGCCAGGTGGAAATGGCATGGCAAGTCGTTCCACAGGACTACATCCAGCATCTCTACGATCGTCTCCATGGGAGAATAGCAGCCTGCATTGCTGCGAAAGGTGGATATACACTGTACTAGTGCCGACATTGTGCATGCTCTGTTGCCTGTGTCTATGTGCCTGTGGTTCTGTCAGTGTGATCATGCGATGTATCTGACCCCAGGAATGTGTCAATAAAGTTTCCCCTTCCTGGGACAATGAATTCACGGTGTTCTTATTTCAATTTCCGGGAGTGTAATTGAAATCTTCTCGTACCTCCCAGCCTGTTCCAAGTGTACCTCCTCCTCTTGTGATTCTTGAACAGGGTATTCGTTATTACTAGCTGAAACTTTTTACAGAACCCAATTAGTCTTTCTCCTCTTTCATTCCTTGTCCCAAGCCCATATTCTCCCGTAACCTTTTCTTCTACTCCTTCCCCTGCAACTGCATTCCAGTTGCCCATGACTATTAGATTTTCGTCCCCCTTTACGTACTGCATTATCCTTTCAATATCCTCATACACTTTCTCTATCTGTTCATCTTCAGCTTGCGACGTCGGCATGTATACCTGAACTATCGTTGTCGGTGTTGGTCTGCTGTCGATTCTGATTAGAACAACCCAGTCACTTAACTGTTCACAGTAACACACCCTCTGCCCTACCTTCCTATTCATAACGAATCCTACACCTGTTATACCATTTTCTGCTGCTGTTGATATTACCCGATACTCATCTGACCAGAAATTCTTGTCTTCCTTCCACTTCACTTCACTGACCTCTACTATATCTAGATTGAGCCTTTGCATTTCCCTTTTCAGATTTTCTAGTTTCCCTACCACGTTCAAGTTTCTGACATTCCACGCCCCGACTCGTAGAACGTTATCCTTTCGTAGATTATTCAATCTTTTTATCATGGTAACCTCCCCCTTGGCAGTCCCCTCCCGGAGATCCGAATGGGGGACTATTCCGGAATCTTTTGCCAATGGAAAGATCATCATGACACTTCTTCAATTACAGGCCACATGTCCTGTGGATACACGTTAAGTGTCTTTAATGCAGTGGTTTCCATTGCCTTCGGCATCCCCATGTCGTTGATCATTGCTGATTCTTCCGCCTTTAGGGGCAATTTCCCACCCCTAGGACAAGAGAGTGCCCTGAACCTCTATCCGCTCCTCCGCCCTCTTTGACAAGGCCGTTGGCAGAATGAGGCTGACTTTCTTATGCCGGAAGTCTTCGGCCGCCAATGCTGATTATTTATCAAAATTTAGGCACTGGCGGGGATCGAACCCGGGACCGAACACGTTTTGATTATGAATTGAAGACGCTACCCCTTCGTTTTTTTTTAGTTCATTTTGTTCGTTATAGTTGCAATTGTTCGTGGCGGACGTCCCCTGACGCCCGTTGAAGTTCGTTATTGATCCATTCACTCGGTTTTTTTATTACAGAGGGCAGCTAACCCTCTGACCGATCACGCTGAGCTACCGTGCCGGGCCCCTAGACCACGGGTATTATGTGGGGAAATAGACATTTAATTAATTAGTAAACAACTGAATGCTATTTGTGAGTCGAAGTTTACTGTGTTCCTAAACATATTAACGATTATTTTTAGTAGTTCACTTATGCAGTTAGGCGATTTACAAGGCCTGTTCTGTTGTTTCCTTTTAAAATTATTATCAATGTTATTAATAATTAAGTGTGTTGTAAAAAAAATAAACAGTGAATGAAGTGCCTCAAATCCCTTTGGTCTACACCTTCCGTCATTCACCTTGGGTAGTATTAACAAACCGTTAAAGCCCATTTCAAAAGGGACTGACGATACCATGCACCCGTCAAACCACTTGGTGATATGTAAGGTCCTATTAGTTTATTTCCAATAATTCGCGTCCATAGATTAGTAGAAAATCGGAGCTGATGCCTTGCTTCTTCAAATACGCGTGGATATGCATCAGCTCACACATGTTGGCTAAGAAAATTGCAGTCCCTTCTCGCGAGAAACCAGTCCCATCTGCGTACAGTATCTTTGTTTTGAGAAGTGGATGCTCGCGATACATTGGCAACAGCTATTGGTTGAACTGTATTCTAGCAGGCTGCTCTTTTATTCAAAGTGCTTGGACACACTGTGCGTGACCGAGCGGGGTGGCGCAGTGGTTAGACACTGGACTCGCATTCGTGAGGACGACGGTTCAATCCCGCGTCCGGCCATCCTGATTTAGGTTTTACGTGATTTCCCTAAATCGCTCCAGGCAAATGCCGGGATGGTTCCTCTGAAAGGGCACGGCCGACTTCCTTCCCAATCCTTCCCTAATCCGATGAGACCGATGACCACGCTGTCTGGTCTCCTTCCTCGCACCAACCAACCAACCACACTGTGCGTGATATGTATATAACAACTGTTTGTACTGAATGGCACAAAATACTAGATGATTAACCCCGATAAGTGCTGATAGTCTACGTACGCTGCTTCCAAAATCTTCTTCAAATCACTGTATTAGTTCCTCCTCCGTAACAGGGGTTTGAATGGTGCGAGGTCCGCCACGATCAGCCGTTGTGGGAGCTACGGGGCCACTGTCTGCTGGTCGCTGTAAGCGACGGCTGAGTAATTGTGCGGTTTGTAGTCTGCCCTCTGGATATTCTTCATCGTACAGGGCACGGGCTCGACAGTTGCTTCCACTTGGAGACCATATCCGATGAAGGTGTCCGCTATTTCCCTAGTGGAGCTATAGGATTCATTATGCTAGTAGTTGCAAAGTAGTTTCTTTTTTCTACCGCTTTAAGGACTGAGCGCTACGATCGCAACAGTCAAACTAACAAACGACGTTGTACCTTCCATTGCAGTTTCAGTCTGATGAAGGAAGGAAGGACGAGTGAGTAAATTTTTTCTTCACTGTAAATTTTCGTTATTCCGTGAAGCTCTAGAATATGTCTGGGAATTTTAAGCAACTGTGATGGGTAGAGGAGACAATAATAATTGTATTAAAGTACTGAACTGCTCCGTAAAACGTTTTGTGAAGCAGTGAGGCACCCATCTTGTCTAAAGTGTGTTGTTGGAGCAAGCTGGCAACTTCTCTTAGGGGCATGTTGGCATACGCCACGTGGCGTTTGCCATCTTCGCCCTCACATATTTTTCACTTACGTATCAGCTAAAGTTTTTAACTACTTTCTGATACTTTTCGTTGAAGGTTTGCCATGAGGAATTACAAGAGAAAGACGGAACGAGGAAAGCGTATTGCTCAGAACGTAAAGAATACCATACGTGCTCACATTAGACACAAAAGAAGCCTAGCCACCACAGCAGAAGAATTCAGTATCTCCGTACGGGGCTTAGCTCTGTACGTATTGCCAAAAAGCCAGAGAATGTGGTGCTTCCACTGATGAAGTTCCTCGTGTTCCAAGTGGATGTAAAACTCCTAGGAAGGTATGTATCTGCCTAGTGACATAACTTGTTAAAAAAAAAATCGTTATGCAACCTTTTCCCTGTGCGCCTATTGAACTTCAAGGCCATGCATCTAGCTACTACGCATGCCTGTCATATCAGGTTCGCAACTGATGACATACTTCGTATTTTGTATTACAGGCTTTCTCTCTTGAACATGAGTGCTTGTTAAGTGAATGCCTTAAGAAAGCCTCGGATTTTTATTTTGGCTTAAGTCCGAAGGAGGGTAGAAAATTTGCTTTTCAGTACGCAGTGAAAAATTTAGTCAACGTACCACTTTCATGAGAGGTAAAGAAAATGGCAGGACCTGACTGGTACACGTATTCTGTGAAGAGGCATCAGAGTTTATCTATCCAAAGACGTAAGCTTACAAGCCTAGCCAGTGCCACCAGTTTTAATGAAGTAAATGTGAACAATTTCTTCAGTTTGCTTAAAAAGATTTCGGATAGCCTGAAATTGCAAGCTCAAGATATATGGAATATGGATGAAATGGGGATCACAACTGTACAGAAACCAGACAGTATGGTAGCACGGAAAGGTATGAACAAATTGGACGGATAATCTGTGCTGAAAGAGGCAGTCTCGTAACTCCAGCAACATGTGTCATCTGGAAGTAATGCTGTCCCTCCATTCTTCATATTTCATAGAGCGAAAAATAAACCACATTTTGTTCGAGACGCTTTAGCTGGCTCTGACTGTGATGCCAACAAGTCAAGCTGGATAGTAGAAACAAATTTTATTAAGTTCTCCAAGCACTTCATTCGCTATTCCAGAAGTTCGAAGGACCGTCCAAGACTTCTATTGCTTGACAACCAAGGCTCTCATTTGTCTGTTGACGCACCTGATTTATTGAAAGAAAGTGGTGTGGTCGTCCGATCATTTCCCTCACACTGCAGCCATAAATTGCAGCCTTTGGGCCGCTTAAAAGATATGTCAGTACTGCTTGTGATGCTTGGATGAGTAATCAACCTGTCCAAACGATTTCAATTCATGACAAACCTAGCATCGTGAACACAGCTTTTCCGCTTGCAACAACCCCATCCAGTATCACCGCTGGGTTTAGAGTAATGCTGATATCTTTCATGAATTCAACTTTCTGCCACCATCTGTCACTGATCGCCCGCCTCTTGATGGTGTCCAGTGAATGCCGATGTAACAGATCCACCTCCTGACTATAGTTCTTTCATCTCGTCCTCCACTAACGCTCGTACTCCAAGCACATCATCGTCCCACTCCACATGAAGTTCTCCCTTTTCCAAAGACAGACCCGCGAAAACCGTCTAACCGTGGCAGGAAAAGGAGACACACTGCTATCTTGACAGACACCGCTACCAAAAATACACTGGTAAAATATAAGCAAGTGTCAATTACCAGGTCTATTTTAGGGAAGACAGGCAACAGGGCTGCTACTCAAAAAAAAAAGAGGAAGGGGAAACGTTCTCTGGGAAAAGGATTCAGCAGCGGCGGAGTCTAAAGACGAAATGACTGATTTAATAAGCTTTACTAATTCTCAGGATAGCCTCGATTTCCCGCTAAGTACAGCCACTGAAGAGGAGTATGAGTCCAAGTCTCCGTCACCTCGAGAATGCCCAACGACACCGTCTGCTAAAGAGAACACCATGGATGTAGTTCAAGAGAACAATTCGGAGCAGTATCACGTGGAAGACTACGTATCGGTGAAGTGTAGCGCACGTATGTATCTTCGAAAGATATTGCAAATTGATGGTGATGAAATGTTTGTCTCCACAATGCTGAAAGAAAAAAAAAAAACATTTTGTAGATGGCCTCACGTTCCTGACTCGATTTGGTATAACAGAAGCGAAATTGTGTGGAAACTAAAACCACTAGTTCAAGTGAGCAATCGAGTTACTTTCTTGGTGGACATGAAGGTGTGACTCTACAATTTCGTTGCTACTTTTTATTTTATTATCATGTAACTTTTCTATGCTCGTTTACTGTCTTAATATTTTAATGTTGTTGCCACTTTGAAGACATTAATACAAAATGTACTAGCAACTGAAGGATCTAAAAGTAAGAAAGTGTCAACACCACTTGGCTTTCATTTTGTGTTGAAATAAAAATGTCTTAGTAACCAACTTGTGTTTATTCCTCAGAACCTTTTAACCAAGTCAATTCCCCCCACTACGTGTGGCAACTCGCACCTCATGTGGGGTAGAGGTGTAACGTTTTACAAAACCTTCAGCATGCAATTCTAAGTGACATTTTCGTCATTAATTAATAGCCAAGGGTTACCACTATCAGCGGCATCGATCATATAAGCGGAAAGTACTATACGAAAAAGTAGAAAAATTGAAAAGTAAAAACCATGCCAACTAGCACCTGTCTCCCTTACAATCTAAGAGCATTTCACAGACTTTTCAGAACAGGAACTTGTTCGATTAGAAGCGATGTATGCGTTCCACTTACCCAGATCTGAGAATACTTTTTACAGTAACATCACTAACATGTGGTTATTGTAGGCGTTATCTGTGGTAAACAACAAAGGAATGTGTCATCATTTGTTTATTGCACTGAGTAGGTCGCTCGTAATAGCACAGAGTTTCCAGTAGAAGAGATGCGTTTTACGGTAGCGGAGATGAGCAACTGCTCGTGGAGATTTAAGGTATACGTGTTTACTGGACGTTTTTCTCTTGTTTTGGTCGATAGTACTACCTCTCAAAATATGGAATGCTTTTTAACATTCTGTACAGGATGGAAAAAAACGACTGGAGAAGGAGATGCAACGGAAAAATTCGTAAGAAGATTTATATAAGGATCGAGAAGCTTGGAGACGAGGTAGTGAGAAACGGTCGAAAGAGCTCTACGCTATCTTGCGGCGCCGACGGTACAACTTGCTTTTCTGTTGTACATTCCGCGTTCAGTCCATCACATTGCTGAATTAGGTTGGATGGATACTGGTCGAGCCAATCGTCTACCAGGAGAGACATGATCGTACGGTGTTTATTAGTCGATGATGCGGAATCTTATCTTGGTACATTTGGAAGATTTGATATTTAGGTCAATTGAGCTGAATGCAGTACATGATACGCGGACAAAAGCGGTAGGTGCTAGGTTTTCTGTTAGCAGAAGAGCCAACACCGTGTTACGAGTGGAGGCCGAAATGCACGCGTTTTAGCTCAAGCAGGCTAGCGTGAGGAGGGAAGAACTATACTGACGTGAGGTCTGGAACATGACAAGGAATGAGAATTCAGAAAGCGGACGTAATTAGTTTGATACTTAACTTTAATCCATTAATGATGAACGTCGCTCTTTACAATACGTGATTCACAATATTATCTGTTCAGAATACATTCTTGAAGTAATTATAGTAACTGAATATGGCGCCTTGCTAGGTCGTAGCAAATGACGTAGCTGAAGGCTATGCTAAACTGTCGTCTCTGCAAATGAGAGCGTACGAAGACAGTGAACCATCGCTAGCAAAGTCGGCTGTACAACTGGGGCGAGTGCTAGGGAGTCTCTCTACACTAGACCTGCCGTGTGGCGGCGCTCGGTCTGCAATCACTGATAGTGGCGACACGCGGGTCCGACGTATACTAACGGACCGCGGCCGACTTAAAGGCTACCACCTAGCAAGTGTGGTGTCTGGAGGTGACACCACACTAGGGATGAGACTGAAATAGTCTGTGAACACAGACCGACGCAGACAGGTACACACAGAAGAGGTACAGTTATTAAACTTTTTCCTGGTTTTCTCAATCCTTCTTATGTGTAACGAATGTTTATTTCCCATTTATGACCATACGGAAATGATCTCCCGTATGTTTAGCGATCGACTATGAACTGTTAGCATCCTTCCATGGTCCCTTAAATTCTCAGGAGACATTTTTCTGGTAGCAACACTAACATCTGACAGTGTATCGTTCAAAATTTGAGCCAGAAAAACATAACCCCTTTTCTCGTTTCCGTCAAAAGGAGATTAATTTCGGACTTAGTGAAAATTGCTACACTTTTCGGGTTCACGTACTTTCATTTCTCTGTTCGTGTCAATCGCTCTGTCGACAGAGAGCAAAAGCGAACACAATTACTTCCATAATAAAGCCATATTCCCTCGGGTGCTCGCTTAAAACACCGTATACAGGCTGTCCAAAAAGTGTCTCTGCAGTGCCGTATGATTGTTAGCCGCGCGTGCCGTATGATTGTTCGCCTGCCTGAGTTACTTCCCATCAAGTGGAATCTCCCAACATTCCACTGTTTCGTTATCTCAGCCATCGTCAGTAGTGTCGTTGGTGTGTGTCGTTACGTGTTGACGCGAACGTTTAAGTTTAGTTCCGTTGTTCGTTTGTTTTGTTTTTGTCACTGTTAAAATGGTAACCATTGAAGAACATCTGTTTTTAGTCGAGCACGTGTTCAAAGCTGGCGTTAAATACACAGTCCAGTTCGTCAAACATTTAATTTAGTTTTCCCGGAGATAACACTCGCACATCGCGATAATGTGCGAGATTTGACTAACAAATTTCAAAGTACGGGTTCAGTGACAGATACACCGGTAAGTGATCGTCATAGTGTTTTGTCTGAGGATAAACTATTCGATATTTCCGACAAAACGTCCATGAGGCAGAACAAGTCAGTAAGAAAAGTAGCCCATGAAATCGATATTAGTGTCGGAATGGCCCACACAGAAAGAAAAAATTTGAACTTTTCCCATAAGTGACTGTCGTGCAAGAACTGAAAAATACTGATCATGGCAAGAGACTGCGTTATTGTCAATGGTTCAAAAATTTCGTTCAACGAAATGGAAGGGATTTTCTTAATGAAAGGTTTTGCTAGGAAGAGGCGTGGTTTCATTAATCTGCGTACATAAACTCGCAAAATTCTCGTATGTGGAGTATTACAAATCCGTTGTGTATTCATGATTATGCGAATTGAATTGTGTATTCAACGACAGGGGGGACACTTTCAACATTAAATGTAAAAATTTGTAAGTAAAAATGAATATTCAATAAATTAATATTTCACTGAGTTTCATTTCGGTGTATTCACTGCGGCATATGGCACTCGCGGTTAACAATCATATGACATTGCGGAGAGACTTTTTGAACAACCCGTACTTGACTGGGTGAACTAGCTTCGACTGACGTTAAGGGACACTCAACATGTCAGGTCTCACAACATATTTTGATGCCAAAAATCGTCAATGATCTACTGAAAAGTGGTTGATTTGTCGAACTTTGTGTAACACTGAAATATTTTATGTGTATTCCAGTAAATTCTACACTTTATTGGTGATCATGCTAACAGTTTTCGAGGTGATGACAAGAAGTGTTGCACTGTGTTCCCGAACCTCTGGGTCAGTGTCGTTAATATTGATGCTTAATTGTCGTCTAAATATCAGGATCAATTTTATTGCAGGCCATACATTCACAAGATTTGCACTGTTGACTTATATACCGTATAGCTGAGGATGGCAAAAGGTTTGAAACGTAATAATAATGTCAGCTTTGGTGTAGTGCGCGTTTGCCCATGAATTGATAAATCGATAGTGAAGAGTGATAGTGGGGAAAGGATGGCAGCAATCGGTCGTGTATATTTGGCCTGAGATAGCACCACTTGTGATTTCGTCTGCGTTGAAGAGCGGTTACTAGTAGAAATAAATAGAGCAAACGATGTAGTTACAGTGGCATGTGGTTTATTGTTGATGAATGCATCGTTTGTAGAGGAATAAGTCCAAAGCCACGTATTAAAACTGAGTGAACGATGAAAATAATGATTGGTTCGGATTCAGTGCATGAAACAAAAATGTAAATAAATATACGGAACTTGCGGACAACGCAAAGTGAAGTTTAGTTTAGATTTAATAATACATGAGAAATTTTCGTTACACTAGATTTGACAGAAACTATTCGGGTCTAACACGTACTCGGAAGCTTTCCCTTAATCGTTGTCAGAGATTTGACTGGCCTTGCCGTTTAGCTTTCTGAATGTAATGTACGAGCATATAATAATTAGAGGATAGTTCAGTAAGTAATGTGACAATTTTTTTTGAAAGCAGACACTGAGTGTGTTCAGGATTCCAATAAACTATATTATCCCCAATCCCTTGCCTACAAAACTCTATTTTTCAACAAAATCAACGTTCAGTGCGATGGCCTTACACCACCTTCCTGTCAGCTGCGTGCATGATACCACTCTATTGGTTGACGCCGGAGGCAATGTCTTGCTCCTTCCCGTGGAGTGCATTTCTCATTGATCAAATTACCTGGAAGCTGGAAGGTGCGATATATGGGCTCTAGGCTTGTTGCGGAAGAACGGTAGAATGAAGAGTTTTCAGCTCCTCTCGGGTGTGCAGACAAACACGCTGAAGCCGTTTCGTCGATAAAATGCAGAGCTGATCGTTGCACCATGAGGGAGGACATCAAACATAACAACCCCTTCAGAGTTTCAGCAGCCCATGGCCATGACTTTACTAGCTAAGGGTGCGGTTTTTAACTACTTCGGTGGTAAGGTGGCATGGCACCTCTCCATGGGCCCCCATTTTGTTTCCGTTTTGAAGGGATCAGCCAATGTTTCATCGCCTGTGAAATGTTCGAATTGACACGATCAGCCTAGTAATGCGCAGGCAGTTCCACGCAGCATGCAACTGGTACTTCGTCGGCTCATTATCGTCTTCTGCAAGGCGGTCAGGAACCAAGTGGGCACACGTCTTTGAGTACCCCAACTGGTGACGAGTGTGTCAGCACTATCAACAAATACGTCCAGTTGAGCAGTGACATGTTTGAATGTGATCCGTCCATCAGCTCGAATTAGTGTGTCCTCACGTTCCAACACTGGAGGATTCACAGCTGTGTGCGGCCAGACAGCGTGCGGGAGCTGGGACACGTTAGCACGACCTTGTTGACGGGATGATAGATGCCCCGCCCAACGACTCACCGTGCTTTTGTTCACTGCCAGGTCTTCATACATATTCTGCAACGCCTATGAATATCTATGATGGTCTGGGTTTCTGACTGAAGAAAATCAAAGAGAGCTGTCTGCTTGGAACTCACCTCCACTACCGATGCCAATTTTAAAGTGAGGCGCAGTGCCGATTCCTATTGAAACGTCACGAAAGTATAAGCGGGGTGGGGGGGGGGGGTGGAAGCAGGAATATCCCAACAGGTTCCACAAATAATTCTACATTTTTTTTCAATCGAAACTGTTCGAGGAGTGTTGTGTACAGGGTTCCGCGTAGTCAGCGCGTACACAACTTTCCCACTAGAGCGCGCCCCGCTAAGCACAACAGCGCAAGCGCAGCGTTCGTCCGTCTCCGCACTACGAGATGGCGCTGCCTTAGAGATGGACCAAATTCTGCTTCGACCGATCCGCGCGTTAATATGTAACACAGCCAATGAGACTGCTGCTTACGTAGAACCTTTTCTTCTCACGGATCACACTCGCGCAGTGATACATGAATGCATGAGGTATTATAACAAGTGTACAGACCTCCGACTAGTCAGTCTGCATTTGTCTGCACCAGACTGTATTAGTCTGTACCAGTCTGTACGAGTTCTACATTTGTCTGCACCAGTCTATAGTCAAGTTTCAGTCTGCACCTAATAAGATGACCATATTCCTGTACATAGCCATGAAGATAAATATATATAGTCACTTTTGCCAAGTATCAGAGATATGTGTGAGAATACCAATATCAAAGGAACCTCAGATTGTCATTCGTAAATAGCATCCAGAACCAAGTTAAGTAATTTTTATGCTTGTTATTATTTTAAAAAATGTGTGTGAAAATTAAGTTCTTTTTAAAGTTGGTCACCGTCAATCTGCTACTCTAAGCGTGCAAGTGGCATTTCTATCGTCTGACCTAACGGCAGAAGATAAACACGCCACGATAAGGTCACGAGACATATTGCTGACACTCGCCTACTACGTTAGAGCGACAGGTCAAATAATCGGATGGTGTGTGTACTGAAGGTCTTACAGTATGCTCACCACAAGGAGGAAAGTTCATGTATTAATTTTTGAACGCTCCTCATACCTATGACAGTTGATACGATAAGTTTCCTACATCCAAGATTTGTTCAAACGTCGAGGATTTGTGTTTAATGAAGGAAGTCCATTCATTAATTCTCATGTGATCTATGGCTTGGTGCGAAAATAAAACCATAAGTGTTCATGTTCTGGGTGTGAACGATGAACTGTAATGATGTAAATAACATTACAAAAGTGCCTGATGATCATGGTTATTTAAAGGAAGATCCACTTATAAAGTTTTAAATTCTCATACAGGTTCAATTAGTGACGTTTGATCAATGTCTTTTTCAGTTTTGCAATTAGAACTGGTTATATTTGTGAGTACTTTTGAGTCAGAAGCTACGTGGTGATTATATAAAGGAGACTAAATTTTCGTCTATAAATAGCTACCAGTTGTTGGCAACAGAGGGTGGGGCAGCTTGTACCTTAAAGTCCAGTTGAACATTGCCCCAATAAACATTTTGGTAACAAGTCCTTAGAGCACGTGCACCGCCACACAATGCTTTGAATTGTTCCTCAGAACATGACTGAGTGGAGCAGATATGGTGAAGTGTTTCGTTAAGATGTTGTTGGCCAAATTTGCTTGTTCCCCAAGTTCAGCGCTGCCCGCCAGCACGCGAATAACGCTCCGTGTTAAGTGAGCGCGAGGCGAGATAAGGCGCTCCGGCGGCCAGGGGGCAGCACAGCCCCGTCGCGTGACGGCCGGCAATCCATCCGCCTCGACAGCCACGCCGCGGCCGCGGCCGCACCCCTAAGACTCAGCGCGGCGGTTAACTTTAACCGAGCAGGCGCCGCCCAACTCGAGTTTTGTCTGCCGACTCGGAAATAACTGTTATTCTTTAAATAACTCTAATCCTATGGACGGGTGATGGGACCTTTACTGTTCTTGATCTACTTAAATAATTTAGGAGACAGTCTGAAGAGCTCTTTCACATTGTCAGCAGATGATGCCATCGTTTATCACGCAGTAAAGACAGCATCAGCTCTAAATGAATTATTAGGTATTTCAGATAACGCATATGTGTGGCTCAAGAAGTGACGCTTCGCTCTGAACAACAACAGGTTTGATTGTCCGAATGAGTACCAAAGATATCCAGTGGATTCCTTTTTCAAGATAAAATACTTAAAGATTATTATTTCACTACAGTTAGGAGTAATTTAAATTACAACCCTCACGGAGATACTATTAAAGGCTAAAGACCGTGTTGTATTGGAACGATGCCGAAATAAAGAAATAAGTTTCGCTACGTGTGACCGTCCTCTCGTCTCCTACAGTATTTCTGCACAATACGGAATTCCTACATCTCTCATAGTGACAGGACTGAGAGTAGACATCGAAAAGGATAGTAGAATGTCGCCTTGTTCTGAGGATGTCACACGTTTTACAAGAAAACTAATTTCATTAAAACGAAGACGCTTGTCACTGAGTTGAAATTTTGCCACGAAACTTCAGTCAACAACCTCTCAACCAATTGCCACAATATTTGGTTGCCTTCCATTCACATATACAGCAATGACCGTCGTCATAATTCACAAACAAGATTTTAAGGCTTAATTGTGGAACAGTCACGGAGACCTGGTTAATAGGAAAGGAATAAAGTGTGCTAAGTGTGCTCGTTTATTTGTCCACCAAAAACCACATTTGCGTAGAAACACATTTTTATATACCGAAGGGCTCCAAATACATATTCACATCTCTGACAGTTACAAATTACGTTACTGACAATCCCAGTTACTTTTAGAAAATAATAAATGTTGAAAAGGTAATTTGCTACATATTTAATCCGTAACAACGGATACTACACGCCTTTGTGCTTGAAATCTTAAATAAAATTAACCACTGAAAATCTACTAAAAACTTTAAAGCTTTACGATTACAAACGAAGAGCGTTTCTTCAAATTTCACCAAACTACGCTTGGCCTCTACACAGCTTAATGGTATTGTTTTAAATAATCAATTCAGTACACTATCGTCGTGGCTTTTAAGCATCATGAACTCGCAGATTACACACTTTTGGCAACTTCCATCCTCTGGCAGAATCTTAAATGCTATAACTTAAAATAAGTCGATAGAGTTGAGTAAAGACATCGAGAAAAGTCAAAGGAGGACGGTTTATTTTGTATAGTGATATAATATGGAAGAGGGTGTCACGGAACTATCAAAGAAACTGAGATGGCAACATCAAAACAAAGGCGCTCATCGGTGAGATGGTATTTTTTTAAGAAATTTCACTCAACAACTGATTTTAAATTCCCCATAAATATTAAATTATCCAAGAATCGGCCTCATAAATCAATAAAAACATTTGTGTAAGTGTCATAATATAATAGTGCCGGCAAATAACAACAGTAGTGACATAATTTCGTGACGACGTACATAATAGACCAACAATTACTTTATAAATAAGACTTCGTAAGGTACACGTGCTTTACAGCCAGACAAACTGTTGAAAAGAAATGAGAATTTCGAAAAGACATCGTAGTCGCACTCATAATTGTAAAACAAAGGGGTACGACACTGTTAGAAGGGCAAGGACTGAATAGACTAGAATTGTCAAAAAGAATTCAACTGAAACAGAAATATGAAAAAAATTGTTTAAATTTACGGCAAAAAAATCTGAATGGCTTATAAGAGGCAGAGGGGTTAGGCTACGAAGTGTGGTCTCACTAATACTTGTTAATATACTTATGGACAACATGGTAAGGAAAGTTCGCCAGGGCTCAATAACGTGAAAATCATAGCTTATGCAGATGATATGATGATTTGAGAAGAAACTGAGCGGATTTTGGAAGAACAACTAAATACCTGGCGGAGAGTAACTCAAGAACCAGGCATCAAAATAACCTTAAGAAACACTGATATCAGTAAATTCACCAGGGAATATGAAAAAAATGAAGTACTGTAGATAGTTGGAGAGACTGTGTGAACGATCTACATAAGCAGAAACATTTCAGGAAGATGAAGAGGCACGTAGTGCTGTCGGGCGATCTGTATGGTTGGAAATGAAGAACACGCTTCATACGCTACAATCGCTGTGTAGACACTTGCATTGTTCCGAGGCGACCGGTTCCAACAGTATTACGCTGCCCATCATCTGATCTTATGGATTTTGTTATGAAATGCCATGTTACATTACAAGAAGTCATAAATAGGAATCTTGCGCTCTCAGAAATATTTCCTTTGAATAACGACTTTATAAGCAGACTTTCCCCAAAGAATGTATATGTTATGCCGTCGAATGCGCATGGGTTTATTTGCGCCATGAATGTCACGCGGATATCGTGTAATCAGTCGACATGAACCAGTCTGCAGTTCCAAACATGTACGCTTGGGGCGCTCTGCAGAGGTATAGAGGTATACACCTTAGGTGCATCGTGTAATACGCGCTTAACACACGTAGCGTGATATTAGAAGCTACGACAGACGTGGCGCAAGTATTTACATCAAAACATTCGCATGCGCTCGGGCACGCAGTGGCGAGATACGCAGAATGCGTCGTAACGCCATACACCGTCCTCTTCAGCCAAGTCTGCTGAACCACGAGCTCTTTCTGGTTTGAAGCTGTCAACGTTAAACAGTCTTTCCCCTCACCTTTCTCGAGTCGCACACTTTCTGTGTCACTGCTTCTTTCCTTCTCCATCCGTTTCTTCTACTTTTCGCCTTTTCGCTTAGTCCCATACGTCCTGCCTGTTCTGTATTTACTTGAATTATGTTTCAGTGTAATTCCGATCCTCGGCCAAGATCGCCACTCGTGACGTTACATTCCTTTATGTAGTTGCCTAAATAAAGATAATCACGTTCAGCTGCCTCTCTCTGTTTGCATCAGTAACAAATTGAAACAGCCGGCCGAAGTGGCCGTGCGGTTAAAGGCGCTGCAGTCTGGAACCGCAGGACCGCAACGGTCGCAGGTTCGAATCCTGCCTCGGGCATGGATGTTTGTGATGTCCTTAGGTTAGTTAGGTTTAACTAGTTCTAAGTTCTAGGGGACTAATGACCTCAGCAGTTGAGTCCCATAGTGCTCAGAGCCATTTGAACCAAATTGAAACCATTCGTGTCCCCAGCCTCACTATAAAAGGTTCACGCTGTGAGATAAGAGTAATTATTTTTAAACAGGAATGACATGCCACCGTGACAGTCTCGAAGACTCATCACACACTCAAAGGGTCGTGAACCACAAGGAAATCAATGCGAGAAGACTGGATACTATAAATGAACTTAAACCACCATACAGAAAGATTCCAATCGACACTGAAGAAGGAACAACGCGAACTGACTAAAACACTTAAAGCTGAAATGCGAAATATTAAGAAGGACACTCCGATGTAAATTATATTTTATAATCTACATTAATTAAGGTTTCTATATTTTTGAAAGTTTGAGGTGTAAGGCTTAATTCAACCTTAGTCCGACTCGTTGACTCTCCGAGACCCTTCTGACACCAGCCAAACAGCAAAAGTTCATGTCCTCCAATCTTCTGCCGAACTTAATTACTTCCTACAGTCCGTAAACAAAATACCTTACTTTGCAGCCACTGCGTCTTTCCACGTTCTACTCTACCAGATGGACCTGCCAAACTCTTACTTCACGCTGATTGTCTCCTCTCTGGCTGCTGCCTGCCTCCCCCACCTCCCCCCCCCCCCCCCCCCCCCCCCGGCCTCCATCCCCTCCACTCGGACACATTTTTGTCTTTTTCCGCTTTTAATTGTGAGTCTCTCCGATATACATAAGATGGGTCACTCTTCTGTCTCCTGGTTTCCATCCTGCCTCCCACTGATGTGCTACGCCCTCTCTCATAGACGTTCTCCAGAAAACACAATCGCAAAAGCAAAGGAACACTTCTGCTTCTATAAAAGACCACATCGATTTAGCACTTCGAAATAGCCGCGGAGTCCATGGAACCGCTACGGCTTCATAGCTACTCCATGTCTCATCTAGGATCAGTAGCAGTCATTACTTTCGACGGGTTTATCTTCCTGCGTCAAGCGATCTCAAGGCTTTTGTATCTGAGGGTGTATGTATGTCCGCCTTTCCGCTTCGCCATATTGTTGCGGAATACATGTATCCTTCATCTGGGATTACTGATCAAGGAGGTGTTATTTTACATGTGTCCAAGGTTCACAACTCGGTAATTGTTCAAGTATTTTTGGGGGCCTGGTAACCACTTCATTTCATGACAGAATAAGTGACACCTGTAGACGTGGGCTGCTGGTGCAACGTGGGCTCTCGGTGTTGATCTCCCGTCAAGTACTTCTCTATGTCAAGTGAACAATGATTAACAGACGTGGCCGAGCGTTTCTCGGCGCTACAGTCTCGAGCCGCGCGACCGCTACGGTCGCAGGTCCGAATCCTGCCTCGGGCATGGATGTGTGTGATGCCCTTAGGTTAGTTAGGTTTAAGTAGTTCGAAGTTCTAGGGGACTGATGACCTCAGCTGTTAAGTCCCATAGAGCCATTTGAACCATTTTTTTTATTAACAGCCGGCGGTTTTTATCTTAATGTACTCAGACTTTGGGCCAACACTCTGTGCAGATTAAGTCGTTTCTCACTCCGAGCGTCCTGCGTAATCATTCTCCAGGCAGGACTGCCACACAACGGCCAACACAACGCTACTGTCCTCACTGGAGTATTCACTAGCTGGTTCTCAACACGCACACAACATCTATTGTCTGCAGTAATTAGACTGAAGAAGTGGTATCCAAATTATATTTGAAAGGTGAGGTCGTATGAAATGAATCCATTCCGAAGTTTAAATTTCGAAGTATCTTACCAGAGGCGAGAGCAACTGGCATGGAATGGAAGATGTGGACGCCACAAAGTGACAGCAGAAATTGAAATGGATCGAGGCAACATACCTCACAATGTGGAAAATGAACATAAAATCGGCTGATAAGCCTTCAGAAGGCAACGTTAGAACACTTTATTTGAAACAGAATGTGTTTCAGTGTCAGACATCAGAATCCTTGAAATTATTTCGAATTCTACTCTAGAATCCACCTCAAAATGGATTTCAAACGGTCTCTGAATACTCATTGAATCAACTACAAATCAGAGTCCCTCAACATGTACTCTGAATGATCTCTCACAGTATCGGCATAACTTCCCAATGATAGAACCCTCATCCATAATCTTCCCAAAGCTGCCCCCAATCATCAGTTTTGTTCTTCTCCCCGGCTGTGTGTTCAGGATGCTGCATTTCAAGTCATAGCGTCTCTATCATTGGTAAACTCATTTTGCAATGGCGCCACTGTCGGTTCTCTTTAGAGGATGCCAAATTTCGAACTTTTCTTAAAAATTCCTAGGTGCCGTCTAGCGTAGTACAGGGGAGCTCTGACGGTGTTCTTATGCCGACTCCCTTTTTGGCTGCTCATACTGTTTCTCGGTATTCCTGAGTCATTGAGAAGCCCATTTCTCTCAGTAGAAAGGCTTTTAAACACCCACTATAATGTGTCGGGCGCTCAGATTATGGCGGTGGTCGCAGTTGTCAGTCAGTTCTGAAATGAGACACCGCCTTCAGAGTGAAGCACAACACTTCAATTACCCTGTACCTGTCTGTCTAGTGTGGCTTTCAGGAAAGCCTAACGATAACCAAATGCAACTTTACGGGAACCCTTTCGTCTAGTAGTAGTGGTGTGAGACATTACGCAAGGAAGATATCAGAAATTGAAAGCATTTCTCCTGTAGAGACCGAGCGAGATGGCGAAGTGGTTAGTGCTCTGGACTTGTATTCGGGAGGACGACAGTCGAAAGCTGCGTCCGGCCACCCTGATTTATGTTTTGCGTGATTTCCCTAAATTGCTTGAGGCAAAGGGCACGGCCGACTTCCTTCCCCTTCCTTCTCCCAAATCAACCCACCAATCTCCCGTAGTGAAACTCTGCTGACATCAGATACTGAAATGGAAATAATATTCCTCGAGGTATACGTCACGAGAAAATCATTGTATTTAAATGAAGCGTATACTTTCGGAAATGTGAAGAAGAAGAAAGTGGAAGCGTTCAAATGGACAGGTAAACTGCGAAATGAAGGAGTTCTGAAATACAATAGACAAAGAAAGAAATATATGGAATGCCCTCACCAGTAGAGGGATCAGGTTAGTGACGCATCTGATACGGCATCCAGAAATAGTTTTGGACTGGAAAGACTTGTAGAGGGAAAAAAACAGGAGAAGCAGGAAAGTACTACATTGTAAAAAAAAATATGGAGTAATTATTGGGGATGAAAACAGGGCACAAGACTGAAAAATGAGAGCAGATATCAAACAAGTCCAAAGGTCGATAAGTTATGTTTTCTCTTTATTTTCCACTGCTATTCTTAAATGAAGCAAAGTGTTTGCCTTAGCATCCTTCCCGTGACCACGCAGCTAGCTTGTGTCACAAAGTATTTCTTGTACTGGATGTGAGTGACTGACAGTGGTGGTAGTTCTCCACGCGCACAGAAATCGGGAGGACGGCCTGCTGTGAAAATCGCCTCCTACGCACGGCTCGCCGGGAAATGTCTGGCTGATTGCAGGTGCGAACACTGTTCGGCCATTACTGCTAATGGCCGCCGGCTCGCAGTCCTCCAGCTGTGGCCTCGCGAGGTTCCCTGCGGGCAAAGAAAACACAGGCCGCCGAGGCGCCGAACGCTCCACGGGCGACGGGAGGCTTCGCTACGGCGTCGCGGGTCTGCAGGTAAAGGCCCACAAGGGACGGCCACGTCGCGTTTCCAGCAGACGCACGGAATGCACAGTGGCCCTGTAGCGAATTCGAATATCGCTGCTAGAGTTGGATTCTTCTTGCATCCACGGTCTGATTACATCATTTTACGAAAGAAGCGATTTGGTCAGTCCGACAGTCACTGAATTTGACAAACGCTAATGTGCTAGCTTCGAACATCTCACCTCAACATTTATATTTGAATTATGTGACATATTAACAAGAAAAACGGTTGAGAGTCTGTTGTTGAAAGAAAAAGAACTGGGAACCAAATGCAGACTGACAATGACGTTTCATGTTGCGTCAACTAACAATGCGCTTATCTCACACCGGAGACGAGTTCCTCCCCTCCCACGTGCAGAAGCAGTTGTGTGCCATTGAGATTTAGCGCTCAAACTGCCTTCTAGTGGAAGTAACTGTTGCAGCACTCTGAAATGTTCTGCGGGTGTACAGCAATAATCAAATGAAACAGAAGAGCAGTGGGTTCCTGCAAGACAGTGAACTAGAGAGCCTGAACGACAGATATGTCTGTAGAGATGGCGCTAGATCTCACGACCTCGCTGAGAAACTGCTTTTATGATTAATAGTAACCCCAACGGTACCAAAGTCTTCTTCATAACACGTACTATCGAGGTGGGGGGGGGGGGGGGGGGGGGGGGTGCTTAATGCCCCACCAAAATTAAATAAATTAAAAAATAATTTCGTTTGTTATTGTCAACTTTCATTAACAACTTCCTTTATATGCAGGTACTGGTGTGTAATTGGAGTCCAGAATCTGAAAATATCTTTTACTATAATCTTTGCAGTACCAACGCATTTTTTTAATGTGTACACAGAAAGCAGTGTTTTTATTATCACTTCATTTTTTAAAAAAGAGATATTGCTTTCATTAATAGTTTTATTCACAACATACATCTTATACGTACATAGATGTGTAAAAAGGGTCGTGAACTTGGAAATATGAATATTACATTTGCTGCAAAATGTCACATTTGCTTGTAAGAATAAATTTTTTGTTCGCATTTTACTGAAAAATTCAAAACAATTACGGAATCTGTTATAATAAATCATTGAAAACAATGATTATTTTTTTCATAATTTTAAAAGACAACATAGACGACTCATTACAATATTTTCAAAGGTTGGGCATAAAATAATCCCACCCCCCAACCCCCGTCCTTCGTATTGCGGGGCTTAAAGTCATCCAGATAGGCTAAAGCAGCGACAGATGTCTGAGAAAACCTAGACGGATTAGCGGAAGCCATTTGGTGAGATAGAAAGCACATGTGTACTTACAAAGAACTTGTCATCCAAGAAATACCACCATTTCATTTTTCAAGATTTCGAAGTGAGGTTTTCAGCAAATGATGGTATGCAAAAGTTAAGATGTTAAACGTGAGAACATACTCATGTTTTAAATACTTTCCTAATCCGCTTCCAAGCGCTAAACGCTACCATATGGCAAAAATTACAAGATTAGAGTTTAACGTCCCGTCGACCACCAGTTCAATAAAGACACAGAACGGGCTCAGATTGCTTCAAGGACACCGTGACCTTTTGAAGGAACCAGGAGCGATTTAGAGAAAACTTAGATCGAGATGATCAGAGGCGAATTTCAACCGTCGTCCTCCCTATGCGATACAAAAATCGTCGTGTATCCGTCTCACAGTCGTGTGAATCATAGACAAGAAGTAATACATTTTAACTCAGTAGCATCTGCCAAATAGTCAGTACTAGCTAATATGCCAGACGCCCACCTGGTGACTTTTCCACGTCGATAGCGGTTCTCGATTGCCTTGCCTCTTAATCACGGCAACATAACCAAGCCTCAAAGCAGTTGTCTTGCCTCATAAAGGACTTCAGAATGCCGTTAAAGACAGCATCATTAGATTACAACAACTTTCTTCCTTCAGACGGCCGCGGTGACCGAGCGATTCTAGGCGCTTCAGTCCGGAACTACGCGGCTGCTACGGTAATCGATGTGTGTGATGTCTTTAGGTTAGCTACGTTTACGTAGTTCTAAATCTAGGAGACGGATGACCTCCGATGATAAGTCCCATAGAGCTTAGAGCCATTTGAACCGTTTTTTCCTTCCTTCAGCGTCTCACAAGAAACGTACATACTCGTCTCAATAACACTGTCAATTTGTAGCTGTTTTAAGGAAGTAGTGATTTTATGTAGTACTTTTTCAGTGAACGAGCATCTACTGCTCACATCCGTGATGAAGGGAAATCGAAGTCTTAAGACTCCTAGACACAGTCTGTGGTTCACGTGAATTGTGTCCGGAGCAGCGTCAAAGGTGAGGTGAGGTGTGTGCGTGTGGCAGCTTTCATCATCTCCTACGTGCCTGACTGCTCGAAGCCCTTGGATACGAATTCAGGGCGGCTACGCTTCACACAGCGTCAGGCTTCTCAACGGCTATGTTAACGATGAGGCCGAGGTCGTGGCCCTGGACTGTTTCGTGTAATTCATCACCTGAAGATGAATGGAATCATACAATCTGTTACTGTGCGTCGTATGATGACCAGCAAACATCATTGTGCAAGAGAATAACTAATTCTAATTATTTATTGCTAATAGCGCCCTTATTCTACCAATCTAAAATGCAACAACTTAGCGAACCATTATGGAGCTTGTAGGAGCTACATCAGTCGCATGCTAGTGTCAGCTAAAAGAACTTTTAAGCAAGTTCTCAGAAGCCAAAACATTACATTACATTACATTATATTAATACTTGTTCCACAGATTATGAATACGATATTTTGTAGAGATGTGGAACGTATCAGTTAAATATACATATTATCTTTATTAGAGTTCCTACTTCACGTCTAAAAATTCCGTTATTGAGCAGGAGTTGTCATTCAGAAAATCTTTTAATTTGGTTTTAAATGTTGGTTGGCTATCCGTCAGACTTTTAATGCTATTTGGCAAATGGCCAAAGATTTTCGTGCCAGCATAATTCACCCTTTGTGTGCCAAAGTCAGATTTAACCCAGAATCATGCTTTCTTGTAGCTAGTGTTGTAGCTACGCGTTATTATTTTTGAATTGGGATGAGGTATTAAACAAATTTTGTAAGTGTATATGTGTATTGCGAATATCCCAACTTCATTAAATAAATGTCTGTAAGGTGACCTTGGGTGGGCTCCAGCTATTATTCTAATTACACGCTTTTGTGCACCATCATCATCAGTGTTCTGCTAAAAGGCAGGTTTTCACATGGTAGTTCTGCCATCCTCTTCAGGTCCGCATAATTTCCTTCTCCCTTTATGCCGTCTGTCATCTTGTATCTCATTTTTACTCTCAATCTTCTCCCACAAACCAGTCCTTGCAAAGCATCTGCTAGCAGGCACTCCCTTCTCAATGAATGTCCCAACCAGTTCTTTTTCCTTTCTCTTATAACCTTCAGCAGATACCTTCTCTCACCAATCCTTTCAAATACTCTTTCATTACTCACTATTTCCAAAAAGCTTATTCTTTCCATTCTCCTCCACACCCACATCTCAAAGGCTTCGAACCTTTTTCCATCCTCTCGTCTCAGCGTTCATGTTTATGCCCCATATAGTACTACACTCCAGACAAAACATTTCGCCAAGCCTTTTCCTTAGACCTTTATCTAATTTGCCACATAACAGTCTCCTATTTCTGTTGAATGTCTACTCCACTATGGCAATTCGAGTTTTCACCTCCTGGTGACATCTCATGTCTTCAGTTATTGTGCTTCCAATATATGTAAATGCACTTAATTGGCTTATGGTAGATTGTCCTATTTTAATATTGCTCAGTCTGCGTCTTGTAGTGATGACCATACTCTTTATTTTTCTGTGTTTATTTGCGTCCCATATTCCACACAAGCTTCATTCAGATCTTTCAGCATGCTATTCACTGTCCGCTCACTTTCTGCCACTAGTACCATGTCATCAGCAAATCTTATACATTCTATTCTCTTTCCAACAATACCTATTCCCTTTACCCATCTAAGCCTCTCGCTATAATCTCTTCAAGGTATGCGTTAGAAAACAGTGGGGAAAGGCAACAACCTTTTCTAACACCTCGTCCAATGCTGCTTCCTTCTGACGTTTCATTTCCAATCCTTATCCTTACTTTCTGGTGAAAATATACATTCTGTATCAGTCGTCTCTCTTTCCAATGTATGCCTTCTCTCAGCAAAATATCGATCAGCTTGTTCCACTGAACTCTGTCAAAAGCCTTTCCTAAATCTATAAATACAGCAAAGATTTTGTGCAATGAATAATTTTTCTCTTAATGATGAATTATCCCAAAATATGATACCATATGGAACCAGCTAATGAAAACAGCCATAGTAGGCTAATTTACTGATATTGTTATCACCAAAGTTTGCAGTTATCCTAACAGTATAAGTAGCTGAACCTAACCGTTTCAACAGATCATGAATGTCTTTCTTCCAATTCAATTTCTCATCGATGTACACAGCTAGAAATTTGGAATATTCTGCCGTAGCAAAGACTTCTGTTTAAAGTATTCTGCCACTTATACAGAAACGTATATACTGTGATATCTCAAAATTTAGTGAGAGTCCATTTGCTGAGAACCACTTAATAACTTTCTGAAAGACATTATTTACAATTTCCTCAGCTGATTCTTGTTTGTTGGGTGTGATTACTATACTAGTATCATCGGCAAAAGGAACTAGCTTTGCATCTTCATGAATATAGTATGCAAGTCATTCATAAATATTAAGAACAATAAGGGACCCAAGACTGAACTGTGTGGGACACAATTCTTGGAATTTCACCAGTCATAGGACTCTGCTGATATCTGCAGACTATCTATAGTGTTAATTTCAACCTTCTGCATTCTTCCAGTTAAATACGAATTAAAGCATTTGTGCTCTGTCCCACTCATATCTGAGTACTTCAACTTAACTAGAAGAATTTAATGATTCACACAGTCAAAGCCTTTGAGAGAGCACAAAATACACTCTAACATGTGTGACACTGGTTCTGATCTATATGGCTACCATAATTGCGCAAGGGCGCTCTGTGTGTGATTTTGGAATTTGATGTTGAACCTACGGCCTGCAAGGTAGGAAGATACTATCTCACACATGCAGAGTTCAGAAGAGTTCAGCAGCTCGGACTGCGATGCATCAGAAAATGATCTCAATGCCGGTTCCACCATACTCTCTGTAAAGGAAACGTCATCTCTAACAGAAACTAGTGTACGGGTTCAGGCGTAACTAAATGTTAGCGGAAAATGAAAAGCTTATATTATCGTTATTAAGGTTTATGTTTAGTGTAAGTGTGACTTCATGACATAGCAATATTAGCAAAAATACGTACAGGGTAGTAGAATATTGATATTTGATGTTTACAACTGTGAAGCGAAATTCCTAACTATTTCAATGTTCTTTAATGGTAAGATGGTTGATGACCATGTCTGGGGGTCGATAAAATACAAACGAATTAAATGCAGCTGGGGACAGAGATATCAATTACACTAAAATGCACAAATAATATATATCCAAAATTGAATGGGGGTTTCTAAAGAGCGATCAAAAAGAAGTACACAGTTAAAACAATTTCATAACTCAAGAGTATAAAGCAATCTGCAGTGGGAGATCAATTCTTTTCGTAAAATCGGACTTCTCACGTTTCTGCTTCAGTTAATCCCAACAATCGTGAATATGTTTAACTACAGGTACGACTGAATGCACAAAAATAAGGAGAGACGGAGACGACCGCAGTTCTGAGTGTCAATTGAATATCACTTGCTGGTGTATTGCGAGCGCGTTTTCTACCTTTCGTCGGCGGCGGCAGTAGCTGCTGTCTGCGCGATCTGTGAACCTGAGAATCTATTCTAAACCTCTCTCGACTGTTGAACACCAGTCTGACGTATTTCCTACGTCTGTGGTGAAGCCGAGAATCCTAGTTACATCCTAGCTAAGTTAACTGGCATGGTACCCGCTATTTGGTTGGAGTAACTCGTACGTCGTTGCGCTTCAATCTCTCGCAAGCGTTAACTGTGCGATTCTCCATACTGGGGGGACTTTGCAGCTTAACACCTTACGAGTTAAGACAAGCGTGTTAACGAGTGTTCACATAATTACACTCCCAGTCGTCTCAGAGCGACGTGAGTCGCCCTGTTATTTGTTTGACACTTTACAATGCCAATGGGTTATGCTCGCATATTCAGAGCATTTAATATTTGATCAGAGAAGGCATGTATAGCATTTCCTGTTGAAAAGCCATTCTGAAAAACAAATCAACATTTTGCTGGCACTTCATTTTTGTCCGGCCGGGGTGGAGGAGCGGTTCTAGGGGCTTCAGTCTGGAACCGCGCGACCGCTACGATCGCAGGTTCGAATCCTGCCTCGGGCATGGATGTGTGTGATGTCCTCAGGGTAGTTAGGTTTAAGTAGTTCTAAGTCCTAGGGGACTGATGACCTCAGAAGTTAAGTCCCATAGTGCTCAGAGCCATTTGAACATGTTGCAACTGGTTTTGTAGGTCACAGCTGTACTAGCAACAATTTACAGAAAACAGACTAAGTCTTGCAAATTTAGAAAATTTAAATTCCACGAAAATTAGGGAATAAGGGAATAAACAGTTAAATTGGAGAACAACGTGGTTCAGATTTGACTGGTATACATCATAGCACTGAAACACCTTTCGATGACATAAACCGTAGAGAACTAAGCAAATCCACGTGTTACAAGAAGTCGGATCAGTTAGTTTAATTTGAGAGTGATATTTCAGTTGGCTTACTTAAACACTAAATGAGACAGGATAAACGTAGCACCCATTAAAAGGGGCATATACATTCAATCATGGAAACAGCACAATAATTTTAAAATCTTATATACTAACACAACTCCGTTTCACCTCGAACAATTAAGCATATAAAAGGGGCTACAAATTGCTCTTAAAAACCATCACTTTGGGATCACATTGGTCGTGTAAAACCCACTTAATAAACTCGACTACAATAAGTTCTTCTCTAATCTATATAAAACTGTACTTAACATCAAAGGGATGCTAATGTACCAGCGCTGGCTTAAAGCTAGCTTGAAGAATTAAACCCAAGCAGAGGCAGGTAAAGAAAGGGTAAGATTGACCTCCACAAACTCATTAACTGACGAGAACCCCCGAAAAAAAGCATGGCTTGTCAAAAGCCCATTTCACGGGTGGGACAAGTTTTAAATAATTCAAAGTATTAAATAGTTATTTAACTAATTAACTAAAATCTCATAGAAAACGTGATAAAAAAATTACACAAACACAAATTAAGCACATTTATCTAGGTTGCTTGACGTGCATCGTGAGTGGTATGGGACGTGTTGGTTATTGATTCAAACCCAGGACTCAACCACAAGACAACAAGAATTCATTTCTAATACATTGGGCTGAATATTAACACTGAAATGAACACAACAGCACACAGCAGAAGAAACAGAAGAGAATACTAGCAGCGAGGAATTAGCCGAGCGGTCTAGGCGCTGCAGTCATGGACTGTGCGGCTGGTCCCGGCGGAGGTTCGAGCCCTCCCGCGGGCATGGGTGTGTGTGTTTGTCCTTAGGATAATTTAGGTTAAGTAGTGTGCAAGCTTAGGGACTGATAGTGAAACGTCCCCTTTGAAAAATTATATATGTGACTGTGCTTAAACTGACACACAATATTTTGTTAGCGCAACGCAATCTGACTTTCAAAATTCCCTACTAAAGAATGGCCCTGACTAACATTAAACTATACCTTTCACAAATCACTTACCTCACAAAAATCTTCGCTGCTCAAGCTACTGCAATACAGCGAGCGCCACTACTGCCAGCTAAATAAAAGATTCAAACTATGGAAGGCACTAACTACTGATAGGGATAGTTAGCAAATGAAAGATATTAATAGAGAACAAATATTGTATTTACCTTGATATCATCATATATAAATATAGCAGTTCATGACAAATTTCAAAACTCCGCCATCTCTCTCCCCACATCCACCACTGCTGGCGGCTCACCTCCAACTGTGCAACGCTACGCGCTGTTCACATCCAGCTGCCGCTGCCCAACACTACGATGGCAGACAACAATGCAAACTAGCCACAGACTGCACACAGCACAGCCAGTGATTTTCATATTGAGCGCTACGTAACGTTGCCAATAAGAAAACATAAACAGCCTACTTACATAGCCCCCATGCTCCCCACAAAAAAAATTTTCCAAATGGTGTTGGGCACTGGCCAATACAGATTTGAAAAAAATTTTTCATAATTACAATAACAAAGAAATCAAATGCACACACTTATTGATACAATGTTGGTCAAAAGCTAAAAATTTCTCACAGTCCATAAAGACAGTCCAGATTGTTCATCACAGTAAAAATGCAGAGTTTTTCTCAAAGTCTGAGCAGTAAAAGAAAATGCACACAGAAGTAGTGGATTTCCATGCAGTCTTGAAGAAGTAGTGTTGTCCTTCCAATGGAAAGACAGTGCTGACTCTTGACATGCATACAGGTAATGGGCCACAACAGAGCAAACCCACAGCAGAGTCAGTCGAAATTTTGAAGGGTATTGGTAGGTAGGTCATCACAGAGCAGACCCACTGTAGTCCTGGTAGAGATTACGGTATTGGTGGGCCACCAGAGGTGCAGACCCACTGCAGTCCTTGTAGAAATAATGGTATTGGTGGATCGTCAAAGATGTAGACCCACTGTAGTCCTTGTAGAGATAATGGTACTGGTGAGTCATCAAAGATGCAGACCCACTGTAGTCCTTGTAGAGATAGCCAGCAGCCATCTGTTGTGACTGTGCAGGTGCACAATCACCATTGAAGAGTCTTGCGGATAATATAGCAAGTCCATAACCACCACTTGTGCACTCACAAAGTTTTTGGAATTGTCCTTAGAACCAGCAATGCTGTTATCCAGTCCCTTGCTGAATTATTAACACATGTGCAAACACTAACAGTCCCTACTTCTCACATATTGTCCATATACTATGACCAACAGAAACGTGTGCAGTGAAATGTAACTAACAAGTTAATAATATCATGAACTGGTTACAATTACAATTTTATAACATAAGAATACAATAACAAAGGTACAAAATACATCATTAAAGAACACAACAATACAGATAACATGTGTAGTAATAGGGGCTTTACAAAAGAATAGAAATAAACATATACATCAGTGTTACAGGAATTATGACATGAGTACAAAAATAAAAGATCAGAATCACTTTCGAAACATCAACTTCACACATGAGCATTTAAACAGAATGAATAATGTCTAACATCTTTACAAAGTAAATAACACTACTGCCAGCTAAATAAAAGATTCAAACTATGGAAGGCACTAACTACTGATAGGGATAGTTAGCAAATGAAAGATATTAATAGAGAACAAACAATGTATTTACCTTGATATCATCATATATAAATATAGCAGTTCATGACAAATTTCAAAACTCCGCCATCTCTTTCCCCACATCCACCACTGCTGGCGGCTCACCTCCAACCGTGCAACGCTACGCGCTGTTCACATCCAGCTGCCGCTGCCCAACACTACAATGGCAGACAACAATGCAAACTAGCCACAGACTGCACACAGCACAGCCAGTGATTTTCATATTGAGCGATACGTAACGTTGCCAATAAGAAAACATAAACAGCCTACTTACAATAGCCTTAGCAGTTAAGTCCCATAAGATTTCACACACATTTGTACAGAATACTAAAACGTCTGACAGGAACAATGAACAGTAGTTAAGATGAATAACTTCGGCAATATAGCCGGGTACTGTATCACCGTTTTAGCGCAATGTGAACGTCAACCACCACTGATCAAAGGTGTATGATAGGTCTTACTTTGATTGATGCACCCTCCGACGGATAGCTACGGGTACCGAGACACAGTCTTGCTTCCAGACCGGCAAAGTAGAGGAAACAGAACTGATAGAATTTCAATAAGTCTTGAATAAGACACCTCTTTTCAGACCCAAAAGCCAGTAATCTTATCGAGGCCACGTCCACACTAGACAACGGTCGCACTACCCACGACCACACGCCACTGCCGGGCTTCCCGTCACCCCCTGCTGCCCGCGCAACGAGGAACCGCTTCGCGCAGAGCACACAGTGCCCCCTTGGGATTGCTAGTCACGAAATGATGGCACGTGGCGGGAACTGAAATTAACGCTGCAGGCGACATTGAGAGGCAGAGGAATCGAACCGTAAAGAACGCACAGTTCAACGTAAATCACTTGAGTACAAATGACTGCTCCGCCAATGGAGTGGCCCTTTACATTTTGTGTACACAATACTTTCATCATCAGCATATGTGCATATCGCTATCCCATAACTTGTCACCTCAGTGTACATAACTACTCTTGAAAACTCGGATTTCTTCACATGCTACGGAATTTTTTCCTCCCATATGACCTGAAAGCAAGGGGAAACTACAGCCGTAATTCTTCTCGAGGGCATGCAGCTTTACTGTATGGTAAAATGATGATGACGTCCTCTTGGGTAAAATATTCCGGAGGTAAAATAGTCCCCCATTCGGATATCCGGGCGGGGACTACTCAAGAGGACGTCGTTATCAGGAGAAAGAAAACTGGCGTTCTACGGATCGGAGCCTGGAATGTCAGATCACTTAATCGGGCAGGTAGGTTAGAGAATTTAAAAAGGGAAATGGATAGGTTAAAGTTAGACATAGTGGGAATTAGTGAAGTTCGGTGGCAGGAGGAACATGATTTTTGGTCAGGCTAATACAGGATCATAAATACAAAATTGAATAGGGGTAATGCAGGAGTAGCTTTAATAATGAATAGGAAACTAGGAGTGCGGCTAAACTACTGCAAACAGCATTGTGAACGCATTATTGTGGCCAAGATAGACACGAAGCCAACGCCTACGACAGTAGTACAAGTTTATATGCCAACTAGCTCAGCAGATGACGAAGAAATTGAAGAAATGTATGATGAGATAAAAGAAATTATTCAGATAGTGAAGGGAGACGATAATTTAATAGTTATGGGTGACTGGAATTCGGTAGTAGGAAAAGGGTGAGAAGGAATCGTAGTAGGTGAATACGGATTGGGGCTAAGAAATGAAAGAGGAAGCCGCTTGGTAGAGTTTTGCACAGAGCACAACTTAATCATAGCTAACACTTGGTTTAAGAATCATGAAAGAAGGTTGTAGACGTGGAAGAACCCTGGAGATAGTAAAAGGTATCAGATAGATTATATAATGGTAAGACAGAGATTTAGGAACCAGGTTTTAAATTGTAAAACATTTCCAGGGGCAGATGTGGACTCTGACCACAATCTATTGGTTATGAACTGTAGATTAAAGCTGAAGAAACTGCAAAAAGGTGGGAATTTAAGGAGACGGGACCTGAATAAACTGACTAAACCAGAGTTTATACAGAGTTTCTGGGAGAGCATATCGGAACAATTGACAGGAATGGGGGAAAGAAATACAGTAGAAGAAGAATGAGTAGCTTTGAGGGATGAAGTAGTGAAGGCAGCAGAGGATGAAGTAGGTAAAAAGACAAGGGCTAGTAGAACTCCTTGGGTAACAGAAGAAATATTGAATTTAATTGATGAAAGGAGAAAATATAAAAATGCAGTAAATGAAGCAGGCAAAAAGGAATACAAACGTCTCAAAAATGAGATCGACAGGAAGTGCAAAATGGCTAAGCAGGGATGGCTAGAGGACAAATGTAAGGATGTAGAGGCTTATCTCACTAGGGGAAAGATAGATACTGCCTACAGGAAAATTAAAGAGACCTTTGGAGAAAAGAGAACCACTTGTATGAATATCAAGAGCTCAATTGGAAACCCAGTTCTAAGCAAAGAAGGGAAAGCAGAAAGGTGGAAGGAGTATATAGAGGGTCTTTACAAGGGCGATGTACTTGAGGACAATATTATGGAAATGGAAGAGGATGTAGATGAAGATGAAATGGGAGATATGATACTGCGTGAAGAGTTTGACAAAGCACTGAAAGACCTGAGTCGAAACAAGGCCCCGGATTGGATAAAATTCCATTAGAACTACTGACAGCCTTGGGAAAGCCAGTCCTGACAAAACTCTACCATGTGGTGAGCAAGATTTATGACACAGGTGAAATACCCTCAGACATCAAGAAGAATATAATAATTGCAATCCCAAAGAAAGCAGTTGTTGACAGATGTGAAAATTACCGAACTATCACTTTAATAACTCACAGCTGCAAAATACTAACGCGAATTCTTTACAGACAAATGGAAAAACTGGTAGAAGCCGACCGCGAGCAAGATCAGTTTGGATTCCGTAGAAATGTTGGAACACGTGAGGCAAAACTGACCCTACGACTTATCTTGGAAGCTAGATTAAGGGAAGGCGAACCTACGTTTCTACCATTTGTAGACTTAGAGAAAGCGTTTGACCATGTCGACTGGAATACTCTCTTTCAAATTCTGAAGGTGGCAGGGGTAAAATACAGGGAGCGAAAGGCTATTTACGATTTGTACAGAAACCAGATGGCAGTTATAAGAGTCGAGGGACATGAAAGGGAAGCTGTGGTTGGGAAGGGAGTGAGACAGGGTTGTAGCCTATCCCCGAGGTTATTCAATCTTTATATTGAGCAAGCAGTGAAGGAAAAAAAAGAAAAATTCGGAGTAGGTATTAAAATCCATGGAGAAGTAATAAAAACTATGAGGTTCGCCGATGACATTGTAATTCTGTCAGAGACAGCAAAGGACTTGGAAGAGCAGTTGAACGGAATGGATAGTGTCTTGAAAGGAGGATATAAGATGAACATCAACAGAAGCAAAACGAGGATAATGGAATGTAGTCGAATTAAGTCGGGTGATGCTGAGGGAATTAGATTAGGAGATGAGACACTTAGAGTAGTAAAGGAGTTTTGCTATTTGGGGAGCAAAATAACTGATGTTCGTCGAAGTAGAGATGATATAAATTGTAGACTGGCAATGGCAAGGAAAGCGTTTCTGAAAATGATAAATTTGTTAACATCCAATGAAGTGGTGGCAGAAGAGCCAACACAGTCTTGCTAGAGGAGGCCGAAATGCACGCTTTTAAGCTCACGTAGATTGGCGTGAGGTCTGGAACAAGCTAAAGTAATTATCCTATCAAGAAAAGAACGTAGTTCTTGGAATACTTAACTTTAATCCATAATTGGAGAACATCGCTCTTGTTTGTACATGCTTCACACGATAAATATCAAATGCCATGGCGCCTTGCTAGGTCGTAGCAAATGACGTAGCTGAAGGCTATTCTAACTGTCGTCTCGGCAAATGAGAGCGTAATTTGTCAGTGTAGCTTCGCTAGCAAAGTCTGCTGTACAACTGGGGCGAGTGCTACGGAGTCTCTCTAGACCTGCCGTGTGGTGGCGCTCGGTCTGCAATCACTGACAGTGGCGACACGCGGGTCCGACGTATACTAACGGACCCAGGCCGATTTAAAGGCTACCACCTAGCAAGTGTGGTGTCTGGCGGTGACACCACATCCAATATAGAGTTAAGTCTCAGGAAGTCATTTCTGAAAGTATTTGTATGGAGTGTGGCCATGTGTGGAAGTGAAACACGGACGATAAATAGTTTGGACAAGAAGAGAATAGAAGCTTTCGAAATGTGGTACTACAGAAGAATGCTGAAGATTAAATGGGTAGACCGCATAACTAATGAGGAGATATTGAATAGGATTGGGGAGAAGAGAAGTTTGTGTCACAACTTGACTAGAAGAAGGGATCGGTTGGTAGGACACGTTCTGAGGCCTCAAGGGATCACCAATTTAGTATTGGAGGGTAGCGTGGAGGGTAAAAATCGTAGAGGGAGCCCAAGAGATGAATACACTAAGCAGATTCAAAAGGATGTAGGTTGCAGTAGGTACTGGGAGATGAAAAAGCTTGCACAGGATAGAGTAGCATGGAGAGCTGCATCAAACCAGTCTCAGGACTGAAGGCCACAACAACAACAACATATAACCCGATACAAGGGAATGAAACATTTGAAGCAAAATACTGGAGCTGCTTATAGTGCTATAACACGAGCATGAATACCAAACTGCCAACGAGAACGAACTTGAGTTACACGAGACTCACGCGCTACGTAATGGCGTCTGGGCGAATGGTTATTCCAGCAGAGGCCACGGGGTGTCTGCGTGGTGCAGGCAGTAAGCTTCCGTGCAGGTGAAGGAAGCCGCGAGCCCTTGAGAATGGTCGAGGGAGCAGGAGGAGTGAGAAGAGGGCGGCAGTGCGCGTGGCACGGCGCAGTCGCGTGTCTTCCGGGGATTAATAAGGCGAGCCGGCAGCCGGCAGCCGGCGGCCGCAGCGGGCACAGGCGCGCGCCGCGCAAAAACTCCGGCCGCCTGATTTACGAGCCGAAGGTGGACGGCGGGCGAAGGGGTGAGGCGCAGCGACGTCGTCCGCCGCGAGGAGGGGCGCAGACGTCTGTAACGTGTCGTCAGCCACTGTACGGGGTTAAGTCGACGTGTGCTACTGGGCAACCGGTAAACGTGGCAGGCACAACAGGAAGCTAAAGATGGGGAAAATTGGCTTGCCCCACATTCCAAAACGGTGCATCTTGTAAGGGAATGGGATACTCCCTTTGTGATCTGTCCTCACCCCATCACGCCTTTTGTTAAACGGCGGAAACCTTTAGTTCTGTCTCTGTATTTATACCTTTTGTTTCTCTCTTCCTTGCTGATGTTCTCCTATCACTTACGTTTCGTTTGGCACTAATGTTGCAGTAGCAACGCACATATATAATACAGAACGGAGGTCTGCAAAACAACGATGGCATCTGCCAGAGCACCCATCAAAGGAGCCTGAGCCGCGGCGCTCGTTACTGGCGCGCCAGTCTCTTGAATGACCATTATCGGCCCTTCGATGTTTCTTATCTTTGCTTGCCTTGTTGTTTTCCGCATTCTCGGAGCGAGTGGCAGTTGACGTTTGCTCGGGGTACCTGCTGAGACGCCGCGAGGTACGAGGTGGGAAGCAATTACACATATGTGGAATTGGTTGTACGCGGTCTGCCGGTTCAGGACGGAGGATATGTGTTGGCTGCCCGCCTGTCTGCTCTCTTGATTTTGCTCGCGGTGCCTTGCGACCGCCTAGCTTGGGTTGCTGCCTGGTGTATCCTACACGAGCCATTCCGGTCGTCCAGCAGAAGTTAAGCAGCCTTGTGTTTCCTTAAAGAAAAGGAGCAAATGTATAAGACTTTTTGTAACCAATTTTCGTGGCCTCTTAAGTGTGCCCTTAACGTTTACACTGCCTTTGGGGAGACCTAAATCTTTTAAATTTAAATAGGTGTGGTTCCCTGTCCTTTATAATCTTTTGGGGCTTTTATTTGAATTTTCTCTTTGGGGTTCCTTCCTGGTGCTTGGTTAAATGTTTACTTGTATAGCGGGAAGTGACTCCTGGTTAAAACTCGGAGAATTTGTTTGATGTTACTGCCGCTTACGGCATTTCTCTTTTCAATTAAGTGTTGTCATCCCTTCGAGCGACCTGGTGTCACTCCTCGTTAATTATTGCTGGTTTATGTGTACTTAATTTTGAATAGGTCATTTGAATTAATATTTTTGAGCGCAGTATAGCCCTTAGCTCCACTACCGGTTTTACTGATGTGCTCCCTTCAAAATCTTTTCTTGTATAAGTTTGCCCCATGTATGTCTGGAAACACAGAGATGAGCTTTAGTGTGACTTAGTCAGTTAATGGAATCTTCATTTTGGCTTGACCTACGCTGAAGAGTATGAGTGGAGCGTAGTGTGTTTGATATGTTATTCATTTAATTACTGTAAGTTTCTTTATTTAATGGGGAACAAGACATTTAAAGACTGTTGCTATTAACTCCCCTATTTGCGGGGCGTTGCTAATTCGTTCCAAATGGCCTACTACTTATTCATTGGCAAGGCTGTTGATTAGTTGATGACAGTGAGTACAAATCCACGCTATTTATTTGTTACCGAAATTGTTGAAGTGTCTGTGTCGTGATTCAATCACTAGCTACGTGTTTGAGCTGAATTGATATAAACCTTACATTGCCTCCTTAAAATTTGTTGTCAGCAGAAACCCTTAAGACAACTAAGTTTTGTCACTGCTTATGTTAACCTTTACTGGGAGCAATATTTCATGTAGTTAAACTTTGCCTTAAAATGTGTATATCTGTGATGTAATAAACGAGTGATAAAAGAAAAAAGCAAAGGGGCCTGGTCCTTCCCATTGTGTCCGGTTTGTAACACGTATCAAGCCTGTAATTACATTGCTAGTGGAAAATGTCTCTCATAAAAGTTGATACTCCCCAGAAATCAGCACAGTTCCTGAAATGGTAGAGATCTAGGCGTAGAACAGATTGTTTCAAGCCATTCAGTTGTGAGTTTAATACTGGGACTGCTTACAGAATGATCCAGGAATGTTACTTAACTTTTTTTCTAAGTCGGCATTTCTCTTCTTTGACAATGATGCCATGTTTCTGAAGGGAATCAAATGTTAATGATAAGTGCCTTTCTTGCTCTTTAACAGGTTTCGAAAAAACAGGATGAAAAAGAATGGAAATTCTCTCAATAGTGAGTTAACAGCATACAAATTCAAATAGCCAAAGGGGGTGATGACTGCTGGTTTGGGTATGTCTTTAGAAGCTATTGGTACTTGGTGCTACGCCTTCCTACAGTGGAAAACATGTTTGCACCTGTCAGAGCTTGTGAAAAATCTTGCAGATCAGGAATTTCAAACGGCAAGTGAGGCTGTTCGTTGAGAGGACAAATCTCTCCTGGTTCCTAGTAATGGGAATGGAAAGGGATAGAGGGGCTCCTCTTCACCTGGAGAAAGCTACGCATTCCAGCAACGAGGTGTTCACTTTTTCTAGCGAGGGAACCGCTGGATGGGCCTCATCGCCTCCTAATCCCAAAAGAGCAGAGAAACCGTGGGCTAAGGCCACGCAGCGGAAAAACGTTTACAAAATTACGAGTTGTCAGAAGACTGAGTTACGTAAAGCAGTAAGAATCTTGCAACTGGAATTGTACACCTCTGAAATTGCCACGCCAACTGTACACCAGGGCCAGAGTGATCCACAATTACGTTCTGGAAAAATTTCCTGAAGATAGAATATTTTATCATCACATTGGACTCTCATGCACTAAATGCATTTTATTTCACCTCCGTCATGTATTTATTTGATGAATATTAGTATTGCTGCATCCAAAATTCGAGATTAACTAAAAAGTTGCCATGGAAGCTTTTCAGTTATGAAACTTGATAGTAATCCGGATCTAAAGACTTTATTTGCAGTGTCATTTGATGAAGACGCTATCCGTTTAATAAAATCCACATATTACAGTAACATTTTGAGCTATTCTCAGCTATTCATAAATCCATTGATTCATTATTTTTCCACTCTTGAAATAATGACTACAATCTTTTCAGCAAATGAACGTCTCTTGTATTAGGGAGACTGTGTTCCAACATCATCATTTAATTGCTGTCTGAAGATCCGGCAGACTGATATAAGTTTCGTCATTGTCCCTAACTACTTCAGGAGCATCACCTTCAGAATTTTTCATTACAAAAGTCACGTACGTCACTTTCACGATTGAGTTCTTCTGCCGAGTACTATCTTCTGTTACTTAAATGTCATTCTTACATACCATTCTCACTTAAATGTACTTCACAATAGATGACGGAATAGTTTCACGATGTGTATCGCAGGGTCGCAGTGGCCCTTCTAAATATACACTCCTGGAAATGGAAAAAAGAACACATTGACACCGGTGTGTCAGACCCACCATACTTGCTCCGGACACTGCGAGAGGGCTGTACAAGCAATGATCACACGCACGGCGCAGCGGACACACCAGCAACCGCGGTGTTGGCCGTCGAATGGCGCTAGCTGCGCAGCATTTGTGCACCGCCGCCGTCAGTGTCAGCCAGTTTGCCGTGGCATACGGAGCTCCATCGCAGTCTTTAACACTGGTAGCATGCCGCGACAGCGTGGACGTGAACCGTATGTGCAGTTGACGGACTTTGAGCGAGGGCGTATAGTGGGCATGCGGGAGGCCGGGTGGACGTACCGCCGAATTGCTCAACACGTGGGGCGTGAGGTCTCCACAGTACATCGATGTTGTCGCCAGTGGTCGGCGGAAGGTGCACGTGCCCGTCGACCTGGGACCGGACCGCAGCGACGCACGGATGCACGCCAAGACCGTAGGATCCTACGCAATGCCGTAGGGGACCGCACCGCCACTTCCCAGCAAATTAGGGACACTGTTGCTCCTGGGGTATCGGCGAGGACCATTCGCAACCGTCTCCACGAAGCTGGGCTACGGTCCCGCACACTGTTAGGCCGTCTTCCGCTCACGCCCCAACATCGTGCAGCCCGCCTCCAGTGGTGTCGCGACAGGCGTGAATGGAGTGACGAATGGAGACGTGTCGTCTTCAGCGATGAGAGTCGCTTCTGCCTTGGTGCCAATGATGGTCGTATGCGTGTTTGGCGCCGTGCAGGTGAGCGCCACAATCAGGACTGCATACGACCGAGGCACACAGGGCCAACACCCGGCATCATGGTGTGGGGAGCGATCTCCTACTCTGGCCGTACACCACTGGTGATCTTCGAGGGGACACTGAATAGTGCACGGTACATCCAAACCGTCATCGAACCCATCGTTCTACCATTCCTAGACCGGCAAGGGAACTTGCTGTTCCAACAGGACAATGCACGTCCGCATGTATCCCGTGCCACCCAACGTGCTCTAGAAGGTGTAAGTCAACTACCCTGGCCAGCAAGATCTCCGGATCTGTCCCCCATTGAGCATGTTTGGGACTGGATGAAGCGTCGTCTCACGCGGTCTGCACGTCCAGCACGAACGCTGGTCCAACTGAGGCGCCAGGTGGAAATGGCATGGCAAGCCGTTCCACAGGACTACATCCAGCATCTCTACGATCGTCTCCATGGGAGAATAGCAGCCTGCATTGCTGCGAAAGGTGGATATACACTGTACTAGTGCCGACATTGTGCATGCTCTGTTGCCTGTTTCTATGTGCCTGTGGTTCTGTCAGTGTGATCATGTGATGTATCTGACCCCAGGAATGTGTCAATAAAGTTTCCCCTTCCTGGGACAATGAATTCACGGTGTTCTTATTTCAATTTCCAGGAGTGTATTTCTGTCAAACTAATTAAACAACAGTTTCTCACAACTTCGAACGTCCATGCTCTACAAGGTCTCACTCAATGCTGAACTTGTATTTTTGATCGCTGACTGTATATATGTAGTGGCGCATGAACAGAACAAAATAAAAATTTTAGGGCCAGAGCGACCCTGGTGTAAACTTCTAGGGTTAAAAAACGAAAAACTCCTATTAAAGGCAGAGTCGTGTTTTATAATTACCACATAGCAAATCAATATTCGCAACAGAGCGAGGTGGTCTGACTTAACGCTGGCGCTCTGGTGAACGCCGATTTGCTTGCTTGAAAATCGGATCAGGGCGCGGTGCATGCTAGCCCACTATGTGGCCCGTGGACGGGAACTCACTTTTGGCTGCGATCTGACAGAGGACGAATGTCCCTTACGTGCTCCATGATACTGGAAATACAAAAGCTCCATGGAACTGCAGCAGCACACATGGCAGAGTCGCTTGTATATTTGTTGCAAGGCGAGGCTTTCCCTGGACGTTTCCCGACTCACGCAGTCCTTCGTTTCCTAGACGCAACACCTGTTCCACGTTCTATCTCCGATCGTTGCGATGCTCAGTGAGATAGGAACTTCTTCACATAAGCTAACATTTACCTGGAGATAAAGTAAGAATTTGCTGCTAGGCCGGAGGGTCCGGCAGTCACAAAAAATATCATATTACGTGATTTCATCTGATTATCTCTTTGTCCTCATTCCAGGGAGACGAATGTCACTACACTTCATTACTCCTATACTGACGTCATTACACACTTCATTACAGAAATGTAGATCTACCACCAACGCTTGAGCTACAAAACTCTGAGGACATATCAAGCTACAAAGATATGTAGATAGATTTCAGAGTGGTTCTCGTTATCATTTCTGATCCTCAGTGCTAGTACAGTATTTGCGTTGTTTCTAGGATATTTCTACTCTATCAGTTTATGGTAGTAAATTTATTTAAATTAAGTGTTGCTAAATGTTCGCTGTACCGTTTGATACGAAAGAGACATTATACTGTGTGATAGAAAGTATCCGGAGACCTGGCTGAAAATGACTTAAAAGTTCGTGGCACCCTCCATCGGTAATGCTGGAATTCAATATGATGTTGGCCCACCCTTAGCCTTGACAATAGCTTCCACTCTCGCAGGCATACGTTCAATCAGGTGCTGGAACGTTTCTTAGATAATGGTAGCCCATTCTTCACGGAGTGCTGCATTGAGGAGAGGTATCGATGACGGTCCGTCAGGCCTGGCACGAATTCGGCGTTCCAAAATATCCCAATGGTATTGTATAGGATTCATGTCAGGACTCTGTGCAGGCCAGTCCACTATAGGGATGTTATTGTCGTGGCCATGAATTATGACCATTTGCTCGATCGTGTTGAAAGATGCAATCGCCATCCCCGAATTGCTCTTCAACAGTGGGAAGTAAAAAGGTGCTTAAAACATCAATATAGGTCTGTGCTGTGATGTAGCTACGCAAACCAACAAGGGGTGCAAGCCCCCTCCATGAAAAAGACGACCACACCATAACACCACCGCCTCCGAATTTTACTGTTGGCACTACACACGCTGGCAGATGATGTTCACCGGTCATTCGCCATACCAGCACTTCGCCATAGGACCGCCACATTGTGTACAGTGATTCATCACTCCAAACAACGTTTTTCCACTGTTCAATCGTCCAATGTTTGCGCTCCTTACACCAAGCGAGGCGTCGTTTGGCGTAATGTGTGGCTTATGAGCAGCCGCTTGACCATGAAATCCAAGTTTTCTCACCTCCCACATAACTGTCATTGTACTTGAAATGGATCCTGATGCAGTTTGGAATTCCTGTGTGATGGTCTGGGTAGATGTCTGCCTATTACACATTACGACCCTCTTCAACTGTCGGTAGTCTGTCAGTCGGCCTGTACGCTTTTGTGCTGTACGTGTCCCTTCACGTTTCCATTTCACTATCTCATCTAGGGATGTTTAGGAGAGTGGAAATCTCGCGTACAGCCGTATGACACAAGTGACACCCAATCACCTGACCACTTCGAACTCCGTGAGTTTCGCGAAGTGCCCCATTCTGCTCTCTCACGATATCTAATGGCTACTGAGGTCGCTGATACGGGGTATCTGGCAGTAGATGGCCGCACAATGCACCTAATATGAAAAACTTATGTTTTTGGGTGTGTCCGGATACTTTTGATCGCATAGTGTATATGGTAAATACAGCCATTTTTACTATATATGATGAGAATTGTGTTGCTAGTCTAAAATGAACATAAAGAGCGACAGAACGTACTTCTTTGCAAAAGATGGGTTGTTTTGCGCTCTTCGAATGGGCGAATGGGTCACTTCCTCCTCTGAGTCAAAACGCTACTTTTCTTTCAGTATGTGAGTGTGTGCTGTATGTATTTTTCATGTCAGGAATTCATATAACATGAGTAATTATAATGTTTCCTCAACGGGAAGATGGTACAGCACCGGAACTGGTAGACTGTTAACACTGCTCCATGTCAAAAAAAAAGAAATACAAAATGTATGCAACTCATGTGCAACCAACTGCAAGAAAATTATCAGGTTTTGAAGACCATAGATATAGAATGAAGAGGGGCAGGTCTTTTGAGCAGTTCCTTGGCGAACAGTCGGTACGATTGCTTGATCTGGCCTTGTAACACCGGCTAACATGGCCTTGCTGTGCTGATACTGCAAGTACCTGAAAGCAAAGAGCAACAATATGGCTCAATGATAATGACACTCTCCTGTATCAAATATTTTGGAGGTAGAAGAGTTCCCATTCAGAACTTCTGGTGGGTACTATTCACGAAGTTGTCATTATCAGGGAAGCAAAATTGTGATTCCACGTGTTGGAGCGCGTAGTACTGGGTCCCTTAATCTAGTACGTGTGTTAGATATTTTAAAAAGGGAAACTGATATGTTGACGTAAGATACAGTAGGAATTAGTGAAGAGTGATGGCAGAATCAATAAAACTTCAGATTTGGTCTTATAAGATCAAACGGGGTTGGTGTAGGATGGTTCAAATGGCTCTGAGCACTATGGGACTTAACATCTGTGGTCATCAGTCCCCTAGAACTTAGAACTACTTAAACCTACCTACCCTAAGGACATCACACACATCCATGCCCGAGGCAGGATTCGAACCTGCGACCGTAGCGGTCACGCGGTTCCCGACTGATGCGCCTAGAACCGCACGGCCACACCGTGTTGGTGTAGGAGTACTGAAAGCTTTGTGCTTCTGCATACAACGAAAGAAAAGCGTAAATCCCTTTGTAGGTAATTTACAATAAACCCTGATATTCGAAGTATATGCGTAAAGTAAATTTTTAATGCCCAAGAAAACAAAACATGTAATGTGATCTATCCTGAAGATAAATACAGAAAATGGCCACAAAGCACGCATTTTCCTGAATTCAGCACAACAGAAGAAATTAGGGCCTGAATATATAAATGTTTATGTGAACACTACATAAAAAATAAGCTCCTAAACACAAGAGATTATTCTGAAAATAAGTTAGCTTTCCACTTATAACGTCCAGGCGTGCAATAGGGTTATCTCGCAGTTTGTATACACATAAACTGAAGATCCAGAAAAATATACATTTAAGACAGTGATCAATTACAGTTCTATCTCGCATTATACGTAATACTGCATTCAGTAGCCACATTTAAAACTAAACCCGCCACGTATGGTTAACTTTCAAAATAAATAAATGAATATGATCTCACCAGTTCGTTAAGTATCACAATATCTGCTCAGTGATGTATACCTGTCCGCATAAAAGTTGCTTCCCTCCTAACACCAGAAACACAGCACAATGTGCGCTTTCGTCTGTAATGTACCAGTTCCCGACAGCAAGTAATAACCACTAATGGCGAACTTGCACGAACTCCTTTGAAACGAAAACCTACCACATGTCACCCACACGTCAATGAATAGTATTGGTCGAGGGCCAACAGACTAGCCAACGTCATGAGCTCCGTCATAGTGATGCAGCGAAGAGGTTACTAAAGACATCGTTGTGATATATCGAAATTGGTTGAAGTAGCTACTCATTGCGTATGGAAAATATAAGCCTCACTATGCGGAAAAGGACAAATGATTATATAATGTAATGCAGAGATTCCGAAACCAGGTTCTAAGCTGTGAGACATTTCCGAGTTCTGGTGTGACAATAATGAATGCTGCTAAATAATACCGAAGAACTTGCAAAATGTTAGGTAACTGAAAGAACCAAAGGTTTTTGAGAGTCAGAAATGGAGCATCAGACAACGTAGGACGGAAACGGGGGAAACGATTATATTAGAAGACCAATGGGTAGCTTTGAATGGTAAAATATATAAGGGAGCTGAGGATCAAGGAAGTAAAAGGCAAGTCTAGTACAAATCCGTGGACGTCATAGGAGATTTTGAATTCAGTTGATCAATCGATAAAATATAAAAATGCAGTAAATGAAACTGCCAAAATGGATTGTAGACGCCGAGGAAACGAGACTGACACAAAGTGCACAATAGCTAAACAGGACTGGGTAGAGGACAAAATTGAGTTTCTAGAAGCAAGAATAACAACGTGAAAGATAGTGCCGCTAATGTGAAAACTAAAGAGACTTTCGGAGAAAAGAGGCAAAGTTATCTGAACATCAATAGTTCATATGGCAAGCCCGTACTAAAGGAAGCAAGAAAAAATGAAAGGTAGAAGGAGTATACAGGGTGGTCCATTGATAGCGACCGGGCCAAATATATCACGAAATAAGCATCAAACGAAAAAACTATAAAGAACGAAACTCGTCTATCTTGAAGTGGGAAACCAGATGGCGCTATGATTGGCCCGCTAGATGGCGCTGCCATAGGTCAAACGGATATCAGCTGCGTTTTTTAAAATAGGAACCCCTAATTTTTATTACATATTCGAATAGTACGTAAAGAAATATGAATGTTTTAGATGGACCACTTTTTTCGCTGTAATAGTCACAAGCGTATAACTACGAGGTATCACGTAAAATTCCGGCAGTGCGGACGGTATTTACTTCGTGATACATTACCCGTGTTAAAATGGACCGTTTACCAATTGCAGAAAAGGTCGACATCCTGTTGATATTTGGCTATTGTGATCAAAATGCCCAACGGGCGTTTGCTATGTATGCTGCTAGGTATCCTGGACGACATCATCCAAGTGCCCGGACCGTTCACCGGATAGTTACGTTACTTAAAGAAACAGGAAGTTTTCAGCCAGCCACATGTGAAACGTCAACCACGACCTGCAACAAGTTATGATACTCAAGTAGGTGTTTCAGCTGCAGTCGCGGCTAATCCGCACATCAGTAGCAGACATATTGCACGAGAATCGGGAATCTCAAAATCGTCGGTGTTGAGAACGCTACATCAACATCGACTGCACCCGTACCATATTTCCATGCACCAGGAATTGCATGGCGACGACTTTGAACGTTGTGTACAGTTCTGCCACTCGGAACAAGAGAAATTACGTGACGATGACAGATTACTAAATGGTTCAAATGGCTCTAACCACTATGGGACTTAACATCTGAGGTCATCAGTCCCCTAGAACTTAGAACTACTTAAACCTAACTAACCTAAGGACACACACACATCCATGCCCGACGCAGAATTCGAACCTGCGACCGTAGCAGCAACGCGGTTCCGGACTGAAGCGCCTAGAACCGCTCGACCGACAGATTACTGTACGCGTTCTATTTAGCGACGAAGCGTCATTCACCAACAGCGGTAACGTAAACCGGCATAATATGCACAACTGGGCAACGGAAAATCTACGATGGCTGCGACAAGTGGAACATCAGCGACCTTGGCGGGTTAATGCATCGTGCGGCATTATGGGAGGAAGGATAACTGGCCCCCATTTTATCGATGGCAGTCTAAATGGCGCAATGTATGCTGATTTCCCACGTAATGTTCTACCGATGTTACTACAAGATGTTTCTCTGCATGACAGATCGGCGATGTACTTCCAACATGATGGATGTCCGGCACATAGCTCGCGTGAGGTTGAAGCAGTATTGAACAGCATATTTCATGACAGGTGGATAGGTCATCGAAGCGTCATACCATGGCCGGCACGTTCACCGGATATCATGTCCCCGGATTTCTGTCTGTGGGGAAAGTTGAATGATATTTGCTATTGTGATCCACCGACAACTCCTGACAACATGCGTCGGCGCATTGTCTTTGCATGTGCGAACATTACGGAAGGCGAACTACTCGATGTTGAGAGGAATGTCGTTACATGTATTGCCAAATTCATTGAGGTTGACGAATATTATTTTGAGCATGTATTGCATTAATGTGGTATTTAGAGATAATACGCTGTAACAGCATGCATTCTCAGAAACTATAAGTTCACAAAGGTACATGTAACACATTGGAACAACCGAAATAAAATGTTCAAACGTACCTACGTTCTGTATTCTAATTTAAAAAACCTGCCTGTTACCAACTGTTCGTCTAAAAATTGTGAACCACTTGTTTGTGACTATTACAGCGCCATCAAAAAAGTGATCCAACTAAAGCATTCATATTTCTTTACGTACTACACGAATATGTAATAAAAATGGGTGCTCGTATTTTAAAAAACGCAGTTCATATCCGCTTGACCTATGGCAGCGCCATCTAGCGGGCCAACCATAGCGCCGTCTGGTTTCCCCCTTCAAGCTAGACAAGTCTCGTTCTTTGTAGTTTTTTCGTTTCACGCTTATTTCGTGAGATATTTGGCCCGGTCACGATCAATGGACCACCCTGTATAGAGAGTGTATATAAATGAAACAAACTTGAGCACGATATTGTAGAAAGAGAATAAGAAGCAGTTGAAGATGTGATGAGAGCTACGATATTGCGACAAGAATGGACAGATTACGGGAAGACATAATGCTCTTGGTATAGACAACATGCTTCAGAAATCACCGAGATTCTTGGTAGAGCCAACGATGACGAAATTCTTCTGATTCGTGTGCAAGATATCCGAGACAGGAGAAATATCCTCTCAGGACGGATATAATAATTCCGATTTCGAGAGAGAGGAGGTGCTGATAGGTATAAGTACCGCTGAACCATCAGTTTAATAAGTGAAGGTTGCAAATATTGACGCGAATTATTTACAGAAGAACGGAGAAAGTAATATAAGCCTACTCTGGGGAAAGAACAGATTGGGTGTTACAGAAATGTTGGAATACTGAAGGTAATACTGACTCTACAACCTATGATAGAAGAAAGGCAAACTTATGTTTATAAAATTTGTAGTTTTACAGAAAGTATATTACGTTCTTATCTAGACTACAGTCTTCAAAATTCTAAAACTGGTAGGGATACAATACGTGAAGTGAAGGGTTATTTACAACATGTACAGAAACCAGACTGCGGCTGAAAGAATCAAAGAACATGAAAGGGAAGCTGTACCATAGTAGGGAGTGAGACAGGGCTGTAGCCTGTCCCTGATGTTGTACATCCTATGCTTTGAGGAAGCGGTAAAGGAAACCAAGGAGAAATTTGAAAAGGAATTATAGTTCATGGAGAAAGAATAAAAGTTTGCAGTTTGTCAGTTCCAATGCAGGACCTGGATCTGGATCTAGATCTGGCTCTGGATCTGGAAAATAGCTGAATAGAGATGATAGTATCTTGAAAAGAGTTTGTACGATGAACATCAACAATAGTAAAACACGGATAATAGAGTAAAATGGAATAAATTGGGTAGCACTGTAGGAATTTAATTAGGAAAAGGGGACACGAAAGTAGTTGATTAGTTTTGCTATTTCAGCAGCGGAATAACAGACGATGGCAGAACAAGAGAGGACGTTAGTTAATATATAATATTATATTAAGTGCTATCAAGTTTTTTCTGACGGCGTTTGTCTGGAGTGTACCGTTGCATGAAAGTCAAGTCTGGCCAATCAGCAGTTCAGACTAGAGGATTTGAAGCTTTTGGAACGTGATGTTAGAGAACTTTCTGAAGACCAGATGGGCGGATTCAGTAACAAATGAGGAGCTACCGAATCGAAGTGGTAAAAGAGATCTGTGATACAACTTGACCAAAAATTGGCTGCATTGGTAAGACACATCCTGAGGAATCAAGGAATTGTCATTCTGATAATGGAAGGCAGTGTGAGGGGTAAATACTGTACTGGGAGACAAAGGCTAAAATATAGTAAATAGATTCAGATGTACGTGTGTTTTTGTAGTTATGCAGGAATGAAGAGGCTTGTACAGGCATGACTAGCAAGGATAACTGCATCAAACCAGTCTTTCGAGTGAGTCTGTGACAACAAAATACAGTGCACGTAACAGGGGATTTAGTAGCGGGACCCTAATTAGAACGAAAATTTCAGGGGCTTACAGTTTCCTTCATTTAGCTCCCAAACAGAATGGTCACAGACAAAAATAAAATTATGTGTATATGCATCCTGTTAACGTATAATGCTTACATGTGTGTGTGTGTGTGTGTGTGTGTGTGTGTGTGTGTGTATTTTGTGAGTCGCACTGTAGCTGCTGTTCCAGTCCCTATTGTCTAATACCTTGGCCACAGACCAAAATAAAAGTAAGATATTTCCGTGCCCGTGTTCTTCAAAAGTATGATGCAAAGATGCGTTGGACATGCAGCCATGTCCAAAGGAACACGCACTGTGGCAATTTCAGCCGTTATAAAATACATGAAATGTATTCACATTTGCTAATATGGACAACCATCAGCTGCATAATGGAATGACGGGAATGAAAATTTGCGTTAGACCGGGCCTCGAAACTGATTTTCCCACTTACCACTAACTGACTTGTATACCAACCAGCGCATTGGAAATCAAGCGTGTTATCGCATTTTTTAAATCAAGGGATAGGTCGGGTAGGAGGGGTGAGGGGGGGGGGGGGGGAAGGGGGGGGGGGGGTCATGCTTAGACGTCTCACACAGTGTCTCTATCTTCTGACAGAGTAAGGGAGATGCAGCGGAAAGTAAACGTTGTACATTTATTTAATTTTATTTTTTACTCCGGGGAAGAAATAAAAAGACACATTTCTATTCTGTAGCATAACAACAGGAATACAAGATAATTCATTCAGGAAGGGCGCAATGTGCAACCCCTGGAACAGGTACCCACCACATTCGAAAAAGAAACAAGAAATGTCACTCTGCCGGTGAAGGGGGAATATTCTAGCCCTTGAAACTGCACAGACCTTGAACCCCCTACCCCTCTGGGGGGATCACGAAACATGCTGCCCAGATTGTTCACAAAGTGTGTTTTGTATTTAAAGTGGTGTCGCATGACTTCAGGTTTTTCCAGTAGACAGAACGAATAACCCATGTGCAATATCATTGTCCACAAGAGCACACAGTGCAATGCGTGTCCTACAATCCAGCGGAATTCTGACGTTTTCTGTGGGGATAAGAGAGTGAATCTGGGAAGAATAAAGCATCTGCCGTAATCACAGAGTAGTCGGTGTGTTGGAAAAGTGATATGATGCACTGCACCAGCCCCCAAACATCCTTCGCCTCACAACACTACAAACAATGTTCGTCCATGTTCAGCATTCCACATATAAGCCGAATGGGGAATCAATTATGGGGATGTTGTACAACCGTCATCATACGACTGTCTTGCGGTTGACAATTTTATACCAAGACTATCTCGCCGCCATGGTGAGGAGAGGCGTATGGGCAGATCACTTGACCTGGCGCCAACTCCTCGTTAGGTATTTCAGTTTGATAACATTGTTGCTGTGGTCTGCCTCAAGTATCGATTTGTGTTATGGGTACTGGGCACACTCGTGGAGGGTATTTGTAACTGAACAGAACTGAAATCAACAAAGAATCGCACAGTGTGGGAAATGGAGGGCGATATAACGCCCACAGCCACCGGCAGTTGAAAGGGGTCCAGAGCGTATCGTTGCATATGTGCAGTCAAGTATGCTGGCGCAGTCGTCGGTAGCTCGCTACTGTTGATTGCCATAGATAGCAATTGGGTGAATAAAACCCGGAGCATCACCTGACGACCACTGTCATAAATGGACAGTGCAGAGCGTCCAATTACCATCAACTGAGCATAACCTTTGATTTATTCGTGTTTACGTGATGCCCTCCGCCACGCTGTATGTAGTAAGAAGGGTATTTACCTGACCTACCTCGTTCTCAGATTGGGCGAGTATCATCAAATCATTGCATGTGCTCGACACGGGAAGGAACTCGCATGGAGCAGGATGCCCACAAGACTCCATCAAACAGTCTGCACCAAAGGTTTGAGTGCTGTTGCAAACAGCATAATCAACAATGAGCATCCTTGCCTAACCTGCTCTTGTACATTCAAAATGTATAGTTCCGTAAATGGGGGACATTTTAATTGAAAGTAGCTTGCCTGTGAAATACATGAAATGAATTCACATTATTCAATGTATAATGGAATGACGACAATGAAAATTTCTGCCAGACCAGGACTCTCTCCCAGATTTCTCACCTATCATGAGTGGTCTATTAATCTGTAGCTACAAGTGACTTTCGAGTAAAAAATCTTCCCTGTATGGAAATATGCACAATGAATGTACGAGTCGAGATAATAGACAAATGATTGATGACATATGAGTCTGACGGAGAGATATGCTTACATAGCGTAATGGTAAGGTGACTGCTTGTGAGTAGCGGGAAATCTAGTTTCGAGTCCTGGACCCTAACAAAGTTTCACTGTCGTCATTCAGTTACATAGTAGACATTTTTACATATTGTCAAATGTGAATACATTTCATGTAGATTGTAAAAGCTGTAGTCGCTGCAGTGTCTGTTCCTTTGGACATGCATGTGGATAAGAATAAACTCAGCATCATACTTTTGAACAACAAATGAATTGCAGTATTATATTCATTCACCAATACAGGGCAAGCGACTTCCAATTAAAATGATTTCCCTATAGAGGAACATATATAACGAAGTATGAGTGCAGGTTAAAGACGCATGGTTGATTACATTTGGGAGGTTGGGTGCGACTGTAGCTCGTGCTCAAATAGTCGAATTATAAGGCGACTGATAGTGATACACTGGAAATCTGTGTTTGACTCTTGGCCGGAACGAATTTTCATTGTTGTCATACCATTAAACAGTTGATTTTTGTCTGCATTCACAAATGCAATTACGTTTTAGGTACAGAAGAAAAATATGTACATGTATCCTGTGTGAGTATGTGGCATTTATTTGTTGTGTGTGTGCGTGTGTGTGTGTGTGTGTGTGGGTGAATGTAGGTATGGGTGTGGCTACGTACTTACAGTTTTGTAAACATATCTCAGACGAAACTGGAATTGTGAGACTGTATCCTGTGAGTGTATGAACCTAACATATGTGGATGTGTCTGTGTGTGTGTCCATGAGTGTGTGGAGGGAGGGAGCACTGTAGCTACAGTTCTGTAATTTACCAACCTAACAAAATGATCTCAGGCAAAATACCAAGAAAGCGGATATAGCATCGGGTGCTCATCAATCAGGCCCTATACGGGACCCATGAGGCTAAAAGGGGAGGGCAGCAATAAGGCACAACTGAGGGAGTATTATGAAGGGCACAAGTTTCTGGTCAGGCCCTTCTGTCTTTCTAATAAACAGAAAAAAATTGTACTACAAGTTCTTTTCTGTGTACTATAGAGCACGGTGTATTGCAGAACCACACATGTTAAGGCATATATTGGAAACCATAAAGTCGAATGGTTAGGTATTTCTGCACTATGACTGTCACCGAAATTCTTTAACTAAGTTCGGGATAACAACGAAGGAAGAGAAGATTTGAGAAGTTATTGTGATCTGGGGCAGAGCTCTATGTTGTGTGATCAATGCACACTATGCAAGAAGAAGAACTATATAGCAGACACCAGCAACGAACAGAAGACTCTGTGTGTGGTAGAAATAGAGGTGACTGTCACACTTGTACACTAGACATTGTAGATGGAGTGTCCAGTTAAGAAATGCGTCTGGAGTTGACCATGTAATCACCATCCGATGCACGACTTCGCTCGCAATAATTAAACGGGCCACCTCTCGCTGCGCGTCTCCAGTGAACTGGGCGAGACGGCAACACGAGATACACACCGCTACGCGTAACCAGACGCCGCCGCCGCTGCCGCAGCAGAAGACTTCACAAACGACACAGCTGCCGCTCTCCGAACATCCCGTAAGATACAGTTGTACAAATCTTCAATCAAAGATATCTTATGTAAAAATGATGTTTCATTCGACCTCATACCCGATCCAAGGAAGAACCCATCCTGCCCACATGTTGTTAAGAGAGAAAAGTTAATTTATTTAATTTTTTCACCCTGACAGAATGCTTTTGAATGCTCATCCTGACAACTGACAGCATCAAAACAGAAAACCCAGTTACATTGAGTGACAGAAGTGTCACAATTAGTAACACAACTGTTACAGATGGTTGCCAGTGAGTTTCTACACAGGAAATACGAAAACTTCTTGAAAGAGAGATGGTTGGTCAGAAGGCTGACATGGTATACTTGTACTGAAATCACAGGTAAAAAGAAATGATGATGTCAGATTAGTAATTGATGTTAAAATATTTAGGTATATTTGTATGTTAGGATTAAGTAGAATTATTTGTGTGTTTGTGACATGCACAATCCTTGTATAATTGGAAATTATGCATGTTGATCACCTAAATTAATTTAGTGCTAAGGACTGAGTTGCAGGGTATGGTAATAAGCCACAATAAGGGGAATATTCGTTTCAGAATCCACGATAAAGATAAATTTATTGACTATCATCAGCACAGTGTACAGAGCTCAATAATCACTGAATGCATTGTGTTACAAAAATTGTGTGAAGTTCTAAAACATAAGAATACTTCCAACCCAACAAAATTGGGATATAACTTTCTATAAATGTCAGTTTCATTCCTAAATTTTTAGTTAAAAGCTCTTAGATCGAATGTGGTTACTTTATTATAGCTTACTTTCTTTGGAAATCCAGTAATTTATAACACTGACAATATTATAAATGGAAAAAAGTGTTTATTAACTTGCATATAACAGTAAGAGACTCCATTCACTTAACCTGGTTGGAAAAGATTGTGCTGGGTCACGTGACAATGAGGCGTGGGAGCACTGGCAACAAGAAACATGATGGCAGCTAGACACAACAGGGGGATGTCACAGTGGGAGGTGGTGGCATGAGAGCAAGCAGGTGGCAAATTGGGGCACACCTCAGTTTCATGTACCTTGGTCCAGGGTGACCAGTCCTAGTGGCCAACCATCTTACACGGAGCACTGAGCCAACTGGGGTGAGACACAATGGATGTGTCCCTCAGTATGCAACAGTGACAGCAAGTGAGTTACGTGGCAAGCACAGTAAATACTGGTTTCCAAGGTGGCGTGTGTCGGCAAAAGGATTCCAGAACTTGGGAGAGCTGTTGCAACTGGTCTTTTGTTACACTGCCGCATGTAATCGCGCTGCAGTCGGAAATACAAAACTGAATGATTCTTCTTCAACCTGATAGCTTTACTATTTGCTTCATGTGATGAAAAACAGTCTCTTGGCCACATAATATTACCAAAAATTTTCTGTGGAAGCCAAACCATGGTCGTTAACCAGAGAACCTTCAGTTGCTGTATGATACCGCTAATAGTGCAGCCCAGCTAAACCTAATCTGCCTGCCGATGGGGCCGAACGGTTCTAGGCGCTTCAGTCTGGAACCGCACGACCGCTACGATCGCAGGTTCGATTCCTGCTTCGGGCGTGGATGTGTGTGATGTCCTTAGGTTAGTTAGGTTAAGTAGTTCTAAGTTCTAGGGGACTGATGACCTCAGAAGTTAAGTCCAATAGTGCTCAGAGCCATTTGAACCATCTGAAACCTAATCTCTTCATGTTTCTGGAACATTTGTTGTTGACTGGCTAGTCAATGAAAGATTTGCTCAGCTGAATACCTTGAGCACTGTCATAGAGCAGTTGAAGTGATATCAGTGATTGGCATCACTTGCATGTTCACACAATTTACAATGCAATTCCCCACTCTTTGTCAAAGCCCTGTAGCACCAATAACATAAGTTATTGAACAAATAAAAAATCACATAAGTTGATGTGCTACCCTAAAAGTGGCGGTTAATGTTACCCACGCTCAGGGCTACTTCGAACTCAGTCATTTATTCATGAAAATGTAAGCTTAATAAATAGTTCTAGAGTAGACAGTCAGGATCATGAGGAACAAATAAAACAATAATCATATACTTATGTCAAACCTCTGTGCGCTGTGTCGCCCCAGCCAACGTATGATGCTCAGAGGCTCTCCTCCGAGTTCGGTGGAGAGACTTGGTACATATGTACTGTGTATTTGTAAAAATGTTTCATGGGGTCTTGCCGCTGTAGGTGTTGATTTTAGCCTTTGACTATGCCTATTTAGGCAAGCTGTTTTATATTAGTTCTGAAGAAGGCGTGGTTACCTACGCTGAAACCTAGGTATACACTAGGTAGTTGGTGCAATCGAGGCGGATTTTTCATAATTACAAGGAAAACGTTTCCTCAACAATGAGAAGCTCAGTTTCATTAATAAGACATGTTTCCTAATGAGTATGTAAGTGATGAGTCTGTTTCTTGCATAAACAGTTGACACCTACTGCTTGCTGACCAGTGAAACAACAAACAAAGAGTTTAAATACCAAAGAGTCTTTAAGGATTGACATTTATGTAAACGCAAGATTACTCTGACATATATTTCAAAAGTGAGGTTTTGCTATTGGTCTATGTATCGAAAAAATTTTCGCACACATAACCAAAGTGAATCCAGTTCATTATGTGATTTCACCTGGTTTAGCGTGAGATTGTTTATTGAAAATTTCAAATGTAGTATTAAATCTTATCATGGACATGGACCAATTACAATTCGTTGGGAGTTATGTCAGATGTGGTACTGTTCGCTGATCAAATAGACATGCTGTTGGAACCGATAGATTCATGGCTGAGTATGATGGATTGTGTATACCTTGATGTTAATAGTGTCTTTAGTTGGGTGATTTTACACAACTGAATGCAGACGGTTTTGTTGTAATGAACATACCAGATTACTCAGACATGGGATGGACTTTAAAAGTTGGTCTTGAGTATGTAGAAAAATCTAAGAACTCTAGTCTGATCTACCATTATGCCAGTGAAAACCGTACCAGCACCAAGCATTAACAGGGGAGGAGTTCCAAGGAAGATGATTTCCATACTACACAATAAAAAAAATTATGTGATTCACTACAGAAATTGGAAGCAGTCTCTGAACAACCTCATTCTCAGCAAAATTTACTGGATATTACCTTTCTGTCAAGTATCCTTGATGAATCAGTATACAAACATTAATGCAGAGAAATGTGTGAATGCAAAAAATGAGTTGTAAAAGAATTGTTTCAACAATGTAGAATGTGCAAGGAAATTTGTGATATGGAGCTAGTAGCAAGTTGAGAAGTTAGATATGAACCGCTGCTGTTATTGTGGGATCAAACTTCAAATGCAGCGTTATATTTAGGGAGTATTTAGTTGCTGCTGAATTAAGTAAACTCAACATAGTTATCGAAAAATGTGTGGCTTCAGGGACGGCTATTTTATAAATTTCTAGGACAGCTCCTGTATATTTATTTTATGGATATACACTGAAGAAATTTGATGTAAAAAAATGTTGACATGTGTTTCACATTCAGTGATGGCGTAAGTTGTCATGACGCTACCTCAAATTTTTATGATGATATGAAAAGTGATGTACATAGGTGTTTTGACACTTCAGTTATCTCGATAAAAACTTTTAAAACATCACATTTGTCACTTAATAAAAAGTAGGTTTAATGAAAGGTGGATTACTGAGGGACATTGCTCATTAGACTGAGTGCAAAAATGTATGCTCTTGAAACTGGAAGCACAGTGTAGTGCATAGAGTGAATGTAATGAAACATGCAGCAGTTAAGAAATTAAATATTGCTCATTGCTGAAAATGTATATTAAATGATATTGGTAAATCAACTGGTTAGTGTATCATTCAATCAAAGCAACACTGAGTTTCCGCTATTAAGCAATATAAACAGCTATTATTGGAAAATTTGGTTAACTTTTCACACACACTGATAAAGTGAGTGCTGGAGTGTGGAGTCATTTTCGACAAGACACAGCTAGTCAGTAACTGTGTGCATACAAGGAGGCAATTTATACACTCCTGGAAATTGAAATAAGAACACCGTGAATTCATTGTCCCAGGAAGGGGAAACTTTATTGACACATTCCTGGGGTCAGATACATCACATGATCACACTGACAGAACCACAGGCACATAGACACAGGCAACAGAGCATGCACAATGTCGGCACTAGTACAGTGTATATCCACCTTTCGCAGCAATGCAGGCTGCTATTCTCCCATGGAGACGATCGTAGAGATGCTGGATGTAGTCCTGTGGAACGGCTTGCCATGCCATTTCCACCTGGCGCCTCAGTTGGACCAGCGTTCGTGATGGACGTGCAGACCGCGTGAGACGACGCTTCATCCAGTCCCAAACACGCTCAATGGGGGACAGATCCGGAGATCTTGCTGGCCAGGGTAGTTGACTTACACCTTCTAGAGCACGTTGGGTGGCACGGGATACGTGCGGACGTGCATTGTCCTGTTGGAACAGCAAGTTCCCTTGTCGGTCTAGGAATGGTAGAACGATGGGTTCGATGACGGTTTGGATGTACCGTGCACTATTCAGTGTCCCCTCGACGATCACCAGTGGTGTACGGCCAGTGTAGGAGATCGCTCCCCACACCATGATGCCGGGTGTTGGCCCTGTGTGCCTCGGTCGTATGCAGTCCTGATTGTGGCGCTCACCTGCACAGCGCCAAACACGCATACGACCATCATTGGCACCAAGGCAGAAGTGACTCTCATCGCTGAAGACGACACGTCTCCATTCGTCCCTCCATTCACGCCTGTCGCGACACCACTGGAGGCGGGCTGCACGATGTTGGGGCGTGAGCGGAAGACGGCCTAACGATGTGCGGGACCGTAGCCCAGCTTCATGGAGACGGTTGCGAATGGTCCTCGCCGATACCCCAGGAGCAACAGTGTCCCTAATTTGCTGGGAAATGGCGGTGCGGTCCCCTACGGCACTGCGTAGGATCCTACGGTCTTGGCGTGCATCCGTGCGTCGCTGCGGTCCGGTCCCAGTTCGACGGGCTCGTGGACCTTCCGCCGACCACTGGCGACAACATCGATGTACTGTGGAGACCTCACGCCCCACGTGTTGAGCAATTCGGCGGTACATCCACCCGGCCTCCCGCATGCCCACTATACGCCCTCGCTCAAAGTCCGTCAACTGCACATACGGTTCACGTCCACGCTGTCGCGGCATGCTACCAGTGTTAAAGACTGCGATGGAGCTCCGTATGCCACGGCAAACTGGCTGACAGTGACGGCGGCGGTGCACAAATGCTGCGCAGCTAGCGCCATTCGACGACCAACACCGCGGTTCCAGGTGTGTCCGCTGTGCCGTGCGTGTGATCATTGCTTGTACAGCCCTCTCGCAGTGTCCGGAGCAAGTATGGTGGGTCTGACACACCGGTGTCAATGTGTTCTTTTTTCCATTTCCAGGAGTGTAATTGGTTTATTAGTAAATTACTGCTTTGGGAGGAAAATGGAATTGTAACTTACTAGTTGCGAAGGGAATGTACTGAATCGTAGTCTACATGCAATAGAGATAGATAAGATGTAAACTGGAGTTATAATTACAAGTGGTGTTAATACAATGTACTGAAATTTTAGCCTATAAATTGTATATACAGAAAAGATGTTATGGCAGTAGGAACTGAAACTGTAATTTTTATGTTACAGATTTACTATAATGTTGAAGGTGTAACATATTGTTTGTATATGTAATATGGTAATGGAAATGGAAATGTGATTATAACTAAGAACTTCCATAATACATTACTAAGTACATTTCTGGTTGTTTTTATTGTGATATGTATCACACCTGTTTCATACTGCATAGGAAACTGAATCTTGCATCTCCTACATGCAAGCGTACAATTGCCTAGGTTATATCACATAAGAGCTTTTGTGAAATGACTTACTATTTTAGGGAGTGCATGTGACAGGATTTGGCTTCATACAGACTAGCAAATTATACGCCTGTTGCAAGCCACATGGCACAGAAGCACGCAATTTCCACTACCACTAGATGTGAATTATGATCCACTCATCATCGGCATAAGAGGATCTCTGATTGGCCTGTCTTCAAAAAATGATCGTGTCTTAGGGGGAGTTGTGATTAGACAATAGAATACTAAGCTGTTACTGGAAGAGCTAAGTGTGTATGTCGGCTTACAAGATCTTTGATTAGGCTATTTCGAAGAAAGTGAACTGTCTTAAGAAGGAGTTGAAAAATGTAACTGAATGAGGTGATATTGCAATATAGTACTGAGCTCTTATTGGGAGAGCACACTTTGTGTATCGGCATTTATGACCTGTGATTGGACTATTTACAAGGGAGGGGTATCGCTTAAGAATGAGTTGAAAAATGTGACTGGTCGAGCTGACATGGCAATATCACACTGAGCTGCTTTTGGAGGAGCTTGAAATGTGTGCCGCCATTAAGGCTCTATGATTCATCTGTTTTCAAGGGAGGGGCCTGAGTAAAGAATGAGTTTAGAAATGTGTTTGGACAGTAAATGCTGAGCTATTATGGGCGGATGTAAATTTGTGAGTGGCCTTAGACGCTTCCTGTTTGAATTATTTCAAAGGAAGAGGTAAGGGTTCTGAGGAGAGGAGTGGGGAGGGGTGGCGAGTAGAGTGGAAGGAAAAGGAAATGGTTTAAGAATGTAAGAATGAGATAATTGTTTAGCTGTATGGAGAAGAGGTAGGCTTAGTTGGGTAGCGGAGATCGGAGGATGGAAGGGAGGGAATTTCAAAATTAAATTATATGAAAATACTTTGCTCTCCTACTATCTGGCAACATTGAAGTTAAAGGTAACGAATAATGATTGAGTCTTGTATCAACTGACTGGCTAAGTTTTTCTACTTCTCAGAATATTGTTAAACGACATTTTATGAACTTTTACGACACAAACACACAAGCATATCTGTAAGCCGTTACCATCTCCAGACAGCCAGAGACCATAACAGTACTAATCTTTTAGTCTAAAAATGACCACTGGCTGCTCGAAAATGATAACACTTTTGTGATTGCTAAAAAAACTTAAGATCATAGTCAATAAATTAGTTAATCTCAGTGGACAGTATGTCATGTTTTTATAATGACTTTTGTCGAGAGATGCGCCCAGAATTTGGAAGGCCTCTGGTAGAAGCTAACGCCAGGAAAACTCAGTTCGGGTTCTGGGAAAACATGCAAAAATACGAAGCAGTACTGACCGTACAACATACTTTAGAACATAGGTCAATGGGATACACGGTTTGGTATTCAGAGGGTAGGCGGTGTAAAATACAAGGAATGAAAGCTTATGTAGAGTTTGCCCGGATACCAAACGTTAATTACAAGAGTAGAAGGACGGGAAAGGGTAGTAATAACTCAGAAGGAGATGAAACGGAGTTGTAGCCTATCCCAAATATTATTCAATCTGTGCACTTGTTATTAAATCTGTACAATAAGAAACCTTCAAAGAAAAGCACATGGAAAATCGAGACACAGTAAAAGTTGATGGAGACGAAATTGTGAGAGAGAGAGGAAAACTTGGAATAGCAGTTGAACGGAATGCATAGTTTTTTGGAAACGGCTTACAATGTGACCACCAACAAAAGTCAGACAAGACTTTTGAAATGTAGTAGAATTCAACTACGCGGCGCTGAGAGAATTAGATTAGGAAATGAGAGGCTAAAATTAGAAGATGAGTTTTGCTATTCGGGTAGCAAACTAACTGATGACGGTGAAAGCAGAGAGGATGTAAAATGCACAATGGTATTATACCAAGGAAAGAGGAATTTGTTAACGTCTAATAGGCATTTAAACATTGTGGTATATTTTCTGAAGATATTTATCGTAAGTGTGGTCTTGTATGGACGTGAAACGTCGACGCTATGTAGTTCAATCAAGAACAGAACAGAAGTTTTTGAAATGTGGAGCTATAGCAAAAAGCTGGAAATTACGTGAGTAAGTCGTGTAACTAATGAGAAAGTTTGTTTTGTAGGGCGGGCAACCACAGCAAAACCTCGACATTTTTTCAAAGAAAATTCCGCACTGGCTGCATGAATGATTTTTGTTAGATCTGCGACCGGTTTTGCACCACTTATCGGTGCATCCTCAGGCAATATACGCTATTTATAACATAGTAACGTTGGACATTGCCCTGTAGCCACTCCCCACCATTCACATCTGGTGAAAGTGGTAGTTAAAATTTAACAGTCCTTTTTTTAAAAAAAATTAAATGATGGGAGTAGCAATGACCGTGCAAGTTGAGAGGAGCCGCGCGGCACCAGACACTGCCTGACTTCCACCAGATGACGCTATATTGGACGTAAATGGTGGGGAGTGGCTACAGGGCAATGTCCAACGTTACTACGTTATAAATAGCGTATATTGCCTGAGGATGCACCGACAAGTGGTGCAAAACCGGTCGAATATTTAATAAAAATCATTCACACATACAGTGCGGAATTTACTTCGAAAATAATGAGAATTGTGACAAGAAGAAACATGTGAAGAAAGGATAGGTCGATAGGATTCATTCTGAGACAACGATGAACTGTCAATGCGGCTGCTGTTGTTGTGGTCATCAGTCCAGAGACCGGTTTCACGCTGCCCTCCCTGCTACTCTATCCTGCACACGCTTCTTCATCGCCAAGTAACTACCGCAACCTACATCCTTCGGAATCCGCGTGGTGTAATCATGTCTTGGTTTCCCTCTACGATTTTTACCCTCCACGCTGTCCTCCAATACTAAATTGGTGATCCCATAATGCCGCAGAACGTGTCGTACCAACCAATCCCTTTTTTTGTCAAGTTGTGCCACAAATTCCTCTTCTCCTCACTTCTATTTAGTAACTCTTCATTATTTACGTGATCTACCCATTTAATCTTCAGAATTCGTCTGCAGCACCACATTTCGAAAGCTTCTATTCTCCCCTTGTGTCAACTATTTATCGTCGAGGTTTCACTTCCGTACATGGCTACACTCCATACAAATACTTTCAGAAAAGACTTTGTGAAACATAAGTCTGTACTTTATGTTAACAGATTTCTCTTCTTCAGAAACGCTGTCTTGCCATTGCCAGTTTACATTTCATATTTTCTCTCCTTCGTCCATCGTCAGTTATTTTGCTCGCGAAATAGCAAAACTCATCTACTACTTTAAGTGCCTCAATTCATAACCTCATTCCTTCAACATTACTTGATTTAATTCGACTACATTCCATTATCCTCGTTTTGCTTTTGTTGATGTTCATCTAATATCCTCCTTTCAAGACACCCCGTTCAACTGCTCCTTCAGGATCTTAGCTATCGGCAAACCTCAACGTCTTTACTCCTTCTCCGTGGATTTTAATTCCTACTTCGAATTTTTCTTTTGTTTCTTTTACTGCTTGCTAAATATACAGATTGAATAACATTGGCGATAGGCTACAGCCCTGTGTCACTCCCTTCCCAACCACTGCTTCCCTTTATGCCCCTCGACTCTTATAACTGCCATCTAGTTTCTATACAAACTGTAAATAGCCTTGTATTTGACCCCTGCCACCTTCAGAATTTGAAAGAGAGTATTCTAGTCAACATTGTCAAAAGCCTTATCTAAGTCTACAAATGTAAGAAACGGAGGTCTGCATTTCCTTAATCTACCTTCTAAGATAATTCGTAGGGTCGGTAGTGCCTCACGTGTTCTAACATTTCTACCAGTTTCTCATTCGTCTCTAAATAATTTGTGTTCGTATTTTGCAGCCGTGACTTATTAAACTGATAGTTAGATATTTTCACACCTGTCATCACCTGCTTTCTTTCGGGCGTGAGCGTAGGTAGTGGTACTTTCTCGGAATTGAAGAAGCTTATACAGGTTAGAGTGTTGTGGACAGTGGCACCAAAGCGGTCTTTCAGCTGATGAACATGGCAACGGCAACAATGAAGTACAGTCGGTTCATATCCTTTCTACTGAAGACTTTAAGGGAACGATGCGACGAAAGTGTTTTGAAAAAGAGTTTGTCCACAGTGGAACAGTGCTTACGAGTGTGCCGTTCTGTAGCAGGAGGCTGGGAGGCGCGGCTGGTAGCGACAGCGACTTTGTCCGTCGCGGTCCTATCCCACGGCAATGAGGTAGCCAGCCAGCCAGCCGGCAGCGGGCGCTCCCTGATCAATACGAGGCTCGCGGAGACCGCTTACTGCTGCGGAGGGCAGGGCGGCGGGCGAGGGAGGAAGCGGCGGTTCTGGAGGCCAGGAAGCCGCCGCTGCTGGAGTGCGGCTGGAGGCGTCGTCCGTCTGCGAGGCGGCGCGGGGAGGAACGACTGGAGCACCGTTTGTTCTCTCTGCACCTTACATTCTGTAAATACAAAGAGAAAATTGATAAGTTCACGTCGGAAGTGTTAGGCAACACTTCTTATTGAAGGAGAAGTTTTGTCCAAGGCAGAAGGGACTGGAAATTGTTAGAGGTACAGGTGTGCGCGTCCCCGCTGGCGCGCCGCCAACGCCAAGCGATAAGCGTGTTTACATAACAAAACTGTTGCATCCTTGAGCCTCCGGTTCTAGATGTAGCCTTGTCCGGTTAGTGGCTGACGCTACAGATCTTTATTTATGGAAATATAGAGTACAATCAGCTACAAATTTTACATATTCACGTCCACCCTCACCTTTCACCCAAATAAATACCTTCATTTCCATGTGAGAATGTGTCGTTTATATCCAAGCTAAAATTAAGAGAACATCCAAGAAATACGCAAGGTCCATCGACGAGGGCGTGGGCTGCAACACTCTTCACTGGAATGAGATTCTTCTTGTCTCCTGATGTTGCTGTAAGTTCAATATTTTCTATCGTTTTGTAGACTGTTGTGCGGGTACGACGATAGCTCCTGTAGGGCATGGACACCCGCACAACAGTCTACAAAACGATAGAAAACATTGAACTTACAACAACATCAGGAAACAAGAAAAATCGCATTTCAGTGAAGAGTGTTACAGCCCACGCCCTCGTCGATGGACCTTGTGTATTTCTTGGATGTTCTCTTCATTTTAGCTTGGATATAAACGACACCTTCTCACATGGAAATGGATGGTTCACCGTTGTCATAGTAAGAGGTGGTAGCGGAGTTCCTAGTGTACCTGGTCTTGAAAGTTTTAATGATAGAGATGTAATTGCCTATCGCACCTATCATATGTTTGAAATTGGTAGTAAAGATTTTGGTAAATCAGCTTGTGACTCAACATCTCCTCTTGTCTTGTATACTCGTAGCAAAAGAAAGATTAATGTAAATGAGTCTGTATTTATTTGGGTGAAAGGTAAAGGTGTATGTGAATATGTAAAATTTGTAGCTGATTGTACTCTATATTTCCATAAACAAAGATCTGTAGCGTCAGCCACTAACCGGACAAGGGTACATCTAGAACCGGAGGCTCAAGGATGCAACAGTTTTGTTATGTAAACACTCTTATCGCTCGGCGTTGGCTGTCCGTAGATTACTTGCCACAAGCCAGTTCCGTGTCTATCTCAGTCTTGTACCAGCCAGGATAAGGAATGCTATCTGTCTACAGTGTACAAGTAAATTAGGTTGATCTACATGTTTCTAAAACAAATACAGTATACAAGTTGTAAACCAAAATATTTTACAAATTCATTGTTATATAAAGTGGCATTTACTTACTCAGTGCTTCTAGTTTACCTCGGAGGTGTCATAATAAGGTCAGCTTTCTATGTCATCCCCTTTCCTCCCATTCTCCCAGTCCTAGTTCAACAGTGTATTTCGTTTTTCTTCACAGGAATAATTATAGTTCTCACTGTGCCAAGTACCCATTAGTTGTGCTTTCTTCTCAACAACTCCTAGCACAACTGTAGCTCCCAGGTGTTAAAAGGCAGCAAGACTTCACAAGTTATCGTGGAGACCTTCAGACTAAAATTTAGGCATTGATATCTCTCAATTTGAACTTCTTCTTACACGTTAGCCCCTTCACATTCGCATACAGGGTCCAGGCAGTAATTTATAGACTTACCGAGCTTGGTTGGAATATACAGTGAGTAACGGAAATTAGGATAGACAGTTTTATTGCCGCTTGAGGACAGTGTTGTAAGTAGCATCACATCAGTATTTAGTTCATTTGCTGACTAATAATTATTGCTGTAAAGGGTAGTATATTGATTAGCACCTCAAAATAGAAGCGGCAAGAGCAAACCATTAATGGTTATTTATTTTCCGTGGGCAACGGGTCAGGTGTTGAAGTGTGGATGCGTGGGCACAAAATGGATAGTGTGTGTGTGTGTGTGCGCGCGCAAGTATCTATTGTTTCAGCCAAGCTTGTTCATAAAAGCTTTATAATATTAACTCGCAAGTAGACAGGTAGTACGAAATGAGAAAATTAGCCAACACTGAGTTTAATTTATAATTTGATTGTGGTAACTTTCTATGGCACCAAACTGCTGAGGTCTTGGATCCCTAGGCTTACACACTGCTTAATCTAACTTGAACTGGCTTACGCTAAGGACAACACACTCCCATGCCAGAGGGAGGTGTCCGACCTCCGACAGGGGGAACCGCGCGAACCGTGGCAATGCGCCTGAGACTGCGCGGCTACACCGCGCAACTGAATTTATAACCGTCACTGTCCTTAACCGAATGCATCGAGAATACTTAACTGCAATTAAAGAAGACCAGTTTTCTTACGACAAACAAGAAAAGAACAAAAACCACAGGGAAGCAGAAAAGTAATATTGAGTATGGAGAAAACTAGAAAAAATTCATTTTTTTTAAAGAAAGGACAGTTCTTCACAATGTAATGTTTACAAACCAAATTGAAGGTATGAGCTACTGAATAAAGTAAAAAGCAATTCTAGATGCTAACTACTGATACGGAAGTTCAGCAAGAATAAAACATCTACTGCTTGTGGATAATAAACAGAAAAGTGGGAATAGGTTCTGAAAGGAATCCAGGAAAGTTATGTATTGTTACTAATACTTTCAATCCAATCATAGGCGAATGACGTTGAAAAGTCAGTAAAACTTTGTAGTCGGACAGACTTGCTGAGATATAAGGATTTCAGGTCTCTTTAGTTGAGAATGAAAGAGATCTTTAAGAGACATGAAGTTGTAGCGTTGCTCTTGGAGGGCAAAAAGAAAAAGAATTGTTATTTTATAGTTTTTTTTAAAAATGTCGAAAAAGTTAATTTTTTGGAGGGCCACTTGGCAACAGAATCAGGGATTGATTACACTATTATAGTAACGTACGTTGAGCCTTAAATACCTGAATAAGAGCAGCATATTCATATATTTGAGATCGTTTGCAAGGAACATTATCATTTCCGTGCATTTTTATAGTCGCGATGTAGTCATACTCGGAACAATACTAAGGGACCAGAAGATTTATAGACTTTAAAAGAAATGCAACACTACACAATTAAAAAAGGAGTTGATTCAGAAATAATAGGAAAACGATAGTGTTCCTTCCGCCTTATGCTGTGTTCAGCCCATCAGCGTGATCGTAATTTCTGGTGATGAAGTAACACAAAATACTTATCATTCAAGTAAATAAGGAGGTGGAAATCATCAAGGTTAATTCATTAAAATGAACAGACTTATCTTTAACACACGTTTTTGAATGCTACGTACCTTTTCATATTAAATTACAATAGATGACCATTGTGGTTAAATACTTTATACATAAATGTCAAAATGTCCTCATGATGCTGTCTGTTCGTAATCAATTACAAGAAACTACATGTTTTCCGATTGGAAAAATAACAGTTAGCATATTCACTCAGTATTTTCACATAAAATATTAAATACCGATGCGGAACGCAGCAAGTCTGTGTCCGCCTTTCATGGAATACTAACAGTAAAAGGTGAGGCGCCCAATGCCTCATTTGTCTTGAAACAACAGAATTTTTTTATATCATTAATCGATACATGTACATAGAGATTTACAGGCACCGCGCAAGAACGGCAAAGATAAAGAATAATAGATTCTGTCGCTGCTGTGCGATGGTTCATTTCTTTTACTTTACAATTGTTCGATAACTTTAGGCCATCAGGCGTTGACTATTGAGCGTATAATAACGTTTGTGAGGCGAAAATTACTGATATTACAAAGTGGAGGCGGTTGTGCTATGAGTCAGGTAGTTCACATGAAATTATAAAAATGTGAAATAAGTCCAATGGTTGGTGAAATGAGAGAAGAGTGCAGTGATGGAACAAATACTGGACTAATGGAAAACATGAATAACTTGTTTAGAAATGAGACACTGCTCTCTCTGCCTCATTTGGGCAATGAAAGACTCCATTGGCAGCAATAGAAAACTGGTACCAAGGCCAGGATTCGAACCCACGTGTCCTGGTTACTATTCAGTTGTGTTAACCATCTACGCCACCTTATTACAGGGATTAGACGCAACTACACGGACTAACGATTCACGATCCCCCCTCAATACAAATTCCCGTTTGGGGCACACTACCAAAGCAGTGTCCGCTAGCCCTATCTCCCCCGTTTGCTCGTCACACACATCACATGAAGTCGCTCACAGTGTTGGGTGAAGAGTAACCTTCACGGTGCATATGTATCTATATGATTGGTGTCGATTCTTTGGAACGTGTCTGAAAGAACAGACACCATTCATGTAAATAAACTGACTCCTATCCTCGACGATGGGGTAAGACTGCTGGGGATAGATGAGGCAAAGCAGTAGAATCCTAAATGTAAACGGTATTGTGACATGAGAATGGGAATCTTAAATTAAAAGCTCAGAAAATGTGAAAGATCTCTGGAAGCATAATTATGTTCGGAGTGTGCCGCTATACTGCTGCGAGGCCCCATGTCTTGTCGCCGAGACGGGGAAGAGCCTGCTCCACTATGAGGCGTGGCCGGAAAATGTCGTTCGTGTAGGCACAATACATATGACTGTCTGCCACATTAACGTTTTTTTTTTAATACGGCTGCAAACTGGACTCTTGGCCACTTCAACAAAGGCGTGAAGAATGTTCAAACGGTGCAATACGTCTAAGCAGCCGTAGGGGGGAACACTTAAAAGTTACTTTGTTGGCCTTCCTTACAGCTGCGGCACCTGTCATTCCTTTCCATTTTTTTTTTTTCGGGCAGTGAGACACTGGCTCTCTTCATGTTTGTCGAGCAAAACAGACTCTGACAAATCTTTCAGAGATAACAGGGTATTTCTGCTCTCACAGTGTAGATTTCGTGATAGTGTTAATTTATCGAAGCAAGTGTAAATAGAAGTAATGTGTACTGTTGGCGTCCAGCAGCACGGAAAACAAAAGCATAACGGAAGTGAAATAAATTTCTTGTCAGCCTCATAGAATGTTTGGATTAAGCAGGTTGTAAAAGCTAGTCTTCCCACGGCCTCTGAACTGGAAGCAGTCTCCGAAACAAGTTGCCACTTGACCTTTTACACATTAACGTAGAATCGTCACAGTTGAAAATAGTGGTGAACAGCAGAAAAATAAATCTTATTGCTGCCTAGATGTTGTTCGACGTATACTGCACCTGTATCCCCCTACGATGACACGCTTTCCAGCCGTGACGAACTATTATCGACAGCACAGGATTAGCTTAGAGATTAACGAGCCTAACCCTTCCGGATATCCGTGATTGTTAAACTGCTACTTCTGGCACGAGGCGCTGCGGCGGGCCCGCATCGAATCCTTCCATCAGTGAATACTGGGCTTGTATTCACTTACGCCATCATTAGAGAATTCGCTAACATTTTTAAACCTTTTGCTCACTTTCACATCGACACCAACACACGCAGACTATTGGATTACACGTATTCAATCCCGAGGCAAATGGAGTGCGCCACAGGCTGGCATTACGGCCACCACTTAAACTAACCATGCCAGTTACGCTCTTAACCATGTCAAACCTGCACCAATGTGGGGCAAAGGCCGGAAAAATGATTTATGATGAGAGTTTAACAAGCCTTTGATGCAAGCATTGGTAGTTCTATATAAAATAAACAATTTCGACTCTACTTTGATTTATGATTTTATGACTGCTGGGGTGTGCGACATGTACCAAATTGACAGGAGTTGTAGAGGCATCGTCCATACGTCATGTTGGTCACAATCGCAGTTTATCCAGAAGTGAGAATTTTTCGACAAGACGAGGATTTGCTTTTGTGCTGCGTTTGAAAGCTCCTCGCGCATGAATACAGGGTGGTTTGAAAAGTTCTCGGAATGACCACGAGAGGTCAACACAAGCGCGAGTTGCTCACGTGATATTCATTGGACGGTTGCCTGTAAACACGTGCCATGTCAGTGCTCTTGGAAGAGAGCTGTGGAAGTGACGTGGCTCTGTTGCTTTCCCCGCATAGTGATTTGCGAAGATGGAAAAAAATCGAGATTCGAGCAGCGATTAAGTACTTCGTAAAGAAAGGTATGAAAGCAATGGACATTCATGCTGATTTCCATAATACACTGGGTAGCTCTACTGTTTCATAGTCAACAGTTTCCAAGTGGACAAATGAATTTAAATTTGTTCGGGAGAGCTTAGATGACGAACGGCGCAGTGGACGGCCAATATGTGTCACTACACAAGAAGTCATTGCAAATGTGCACAAAATGGTCATGGAGGATCGCCGATTGAAAGTGCGTGAAATTGCTCACACTTGCCAGATGTCACCTGAAAGGGTATATCACTTTTTACCTGAAGAATTAGAAATGAAAAAATTATCTGCAAGATGGGTGCCCCGACTTTTGACGCTGGATCAAAAACGCGTGAGAATTGGACACATCGGAACAATGTTTAGCCCGTTTTAGGAGAAACGAACAAGGATTTTTGCATCGGTTTGTGACCACAGATGAAAATTGGGTGCAGTATACCCCAGGCACAAAACAACAGTCAAAGCTGTGGAAACATGCTGATTCCACCAAAGAAAACAAAGACGATTCCTTCGGCGGGAAAGGTCATGGCATCAGTGTTCTGAGATGCGAAGGGGATTCTGTTTGTAGATTATTTCCTTACTGGGCAAACAATTATTGGAGAATACTGTGCTAACTTCCTGGTCAAATTTCAGCAGAAGATACGCGAAAAAAGGGGAAGTTTAGCAAGGAAGAAAATCATCTTCTATCAAGACAATGCGCGTCCGCTCACATATCCCGTCGCCATGGCGAAATTACACGGACTAAGGTATGAGTTGTTGACACACCGGCTTTATTCACCCAGTATGGCTCCGTCGGACTTCCATTTCTTCCCTATACTGGAAATTTTTCTTGGTGGACGAAGATTCACTTCAAACGAAGAATTGATAGCCGGAGTTGACAACTATTGACCAAGTGCTTTAATCTACAAGGAGACTACATTGATAAATAAAAAAAAATGTTTTTGTGATGTAAGTACTTTTTTCTATTCAGTTCCGAGAATGTTTCAAACAGAGAGGCTCCAGAGAAGCGGTTTTGGCCGCCAGAAGAAATTAGTGCCTGGCAAACCTACCATTATAGAGCGGATTGTCCAAAACTGTGTCCGTGAGGAGTATGAGGTTGGCTGTGAAAAGCTTAGCGCTCTGCGAATGCGGCAGTTATGTTCGAAACCCGGGTGTTCAGTAACCCCCGCAGAAAGACCCGAGTCCTTCTGCCGTCAACACACATTTTCTTGGCGACCCTTCAGGCGCTTTGTGGAGACACTTAAAATCAGCGCTACAGCCAGCAGAAGGAGATAAAAGCTTGCAGATTAATGTGACAAACCCTTAATGATCTTCTTGCGTGCTAGTTGCGATAATCGTATTAGCTGATATTACAACGCTAACTCGTAATTAGGAATGCATCCCGACCAGGGGCTTCCCCATGCTAACGCTAAGATGCCAGTCCGGTTTTACTGTCAGTTACCTGTTATGTTCCTTAATTTTTACCGTTTCTCCTGATTGGTTATCTGTGCGGTTTTTCTTCTGATCAAGCGTTGTCCCTCGGTTCAGAAATAACTAATTCGTATCCAGGCACTTTTCACACCTGTTTCAATGCTTGTTATTCAATCGTGTCTACTTAGTTACCAATCTATTTGCGCGTTATTATCACAAGGTACATATTTAATTGAGTCTGTAGTCGACCCTTAGGTAGAGTTGTACTACACCATTCCATCCTTAATCTATGACCACGCCTGATCAGCTGAAGACAAGATAGAATGATGCCTATAGCAGACGAATCCGAATCTTTAGATATGGCCAGGATTGGGACCAGGGCAGTGGGTCGCCGTTTCGAAGGCACAGCTGAGAACACGATATCATCTCTACACACGCCGGACCCTTCAATTCATTTAGTTAGAGAGCAGTTGTTCGTCCTTTTGGATATCGCTCTCCACCTCGTCCTATTGCGCCGATTTTCCTTGTGCCAATGTTTTCATATTTTCGTGTTACACACACCATACTCAATAATTACTTTCACGTATTCGAACAATTCCCTACAGGCAAGACTATCATTCTTTAGCTGCCTTAAAGGCAAAGCTGATGTCTTAATGGTCCGCCTATTCATATCTTTCTTTTTATGAAATGGTTTTCCTAGAATTTCATGTCAATCATATCCTTCTCCAAGGTCAACAGTGTACTAGATTCGATCGCTAGCAGTTTCTCCCTTCTCCTTGTGTGTGTGGGGAGGGGGGGGGGGGGGGAGGGGGGAGGGGCAGTGAAGTTGGGGGAAGGGGGCTGGCATCACTGGCCCTTCCAATGTGCTTTCAGCGAAGTGGGATTTTTCAGCCAGTCATATCTCTGGTTCTGTTGATTTCAGAGGTATGAAGTCAGTTGATCTGGATATCCTTTGACCCAGCGACCATTTGTATATCTACCGAAAGAACAGGCATGTTGTAGGTGTCCTACAGCAGGGAGTCATACTTTACACATTACACACTTCCTTCATCTCAGGAAAATTCAATAAACTGGTTGGTTCTTTTGAATTAGGTGCGTTCTAGAGTGAGCCTTAGGTGGCTTGTAGAAGCATAATTTCATTGTGGGCGGTTCCTAGGAAAACACCGAAAAATTTTGAGTTTTAAATACGAAAAGTACCGATTGTGGTGATAATGACATCTGTCACTTGTATTCATGGCAGATGATCTTCTTAAGATGATGTTATCGAGGTACTTCAAACTTTTATCGATGTCATTACCCATTGCCGAAGTCCAGAGGTTCAAATTTACCTTACATATGCAGAAAACCACAGAAATCTTTTTGTAGCCGTTTTTGCACCATGGGTTGCAGTTATCTGAACAAGTAACCGTAGAAAATGGCTCAAATTTTAAGTCGATATTCTTCTGACGTTCATCTAGAGACACCATTTTCCAGTTTTCGGAAATGTGTTTGCACCATCATGATCCACCGGGAAAAATCGTGACCTTTGGGTTGCAAAAGTACAAATTGGAGGCATCGCACTTCTCTAATTTCTGTTCGTGGCAAATCGTCGAAATTTCCATCATACGTTCTTAAGTTGAACTTCTCGGGGAGCCTTGAACCTTTTTGCTATATCGTTATCAGTTATCGAGATACAGAGCTTTAAAGTTAGCATCTTTTTGCACGTAAAATGCACACGTAATATCTGGCCTGGGGCGTAAATGTAATTTTAACTGACGTGGTGAATACAGGGGAATGTTTCTAGAATCATCGAGAGAGTTACGAGGTCAATAACTTATACCTTCAGTCGCCATTTCTCCACCAATAAAATTTTACGACGTACTGTCTCTGTGTAATGGGCACTTTACGCCTGGATAGATGTTCCAAAAGCTGTACTACAGCGACAAAACATGGGGTTGAAAGGATCTTAATATGCCTGTAAAATACTTAAAGTGACTGCCAAAAACTATAATGTACAACCGGAGAGACTACAAATTCAGTAAAATATTTCTAATGTCTCTTTACTCTTTTAAGACATAACTCATAAGTCGGGAGATTTCGATTAACTGCTATCGATAAGTCAAGTACTTGCTGTTTATATGTGTCAAAGTATATAATTGTATAGAATTGTATAAATAAACTGTCAAAACTTTATTCACCTATAAAACGCTTTTTGTGTTAGCCGCACACCCAGCTGTCGGAGGTAAAAGAAGAGAACTGGTGAAACAATGTACTGTCGGAGCACAGAAAGCGAAAATGTTTCTCTTTAGAAGACTCTCACAGCAAAGTGGGAACCAGCTGCCTAATCCTCATTCCGCCATTCTCACCAAAACTTTGGCGTATAAACATACACTGAGATGGCAGAAGTCATGAGATACCTTCTGATTTCATACCGGACTTCCATCTTAGCGCAGCAATTCGACGTGGCTGATCCTCCGTAGAATTATTGAGCCATGCTGCCTCTATAGCCGTCCATAATTCGGAATGTTTTAAAATTTCGTACACGGCTGGAGCGGCAACCGAAAGAGTAAATTTTCTTGTAGAAACAGTAAACAGGTAAAAATAGAAAAATTCGTTCACACTCACTGGATTACATGTTGTGGCGGTGGTGCGTTAAAATGAAACCGAAAGGGGTCAGCCAAAAATAAAATTTAACTTCGATAATAATTATATCATGCACAACTCGTGTTGTTATTTTCTATTTCCTCACAAATGGGCAGCTAATGCGCTGGCGTCACGTACGCAACGCTTGCGCTAAGGAAATCTTCCGGCAAGAGAGTGCACAAGTACTATGCTTTATCATGTCAAATCTGCTCAAAATGTTAAAATTAAGATTATGACATCAAATACCAGATCATATTTAGCTGCGAACGTATTTAAAAGTTAAGCATGATGAAGTTTCATTCACTATAGCGCACCCTCCTTTCACACACTACTGGACCCCTTTCTTGCCAGAAGCTTCCCTCAGCACAAGCTTTGCGTACGTCATGCTGTTGGAGTACTGTACGTTTTTGGAGGAAAAACAAATGACGACAGCCATACTGCGCAGGTTTTAACCATCGTGGAGGCTAAATTTTACAGCTGAGTGACTCCTTTTGGTTCTATTTTAACATACCTCCGCCACAACATGTAATCCAGCAAATCTGTATAAGTTCTTTATTCGTAAGTAGATACGAACGTACCTGTATAGATATATATCTTAGCAGGTTTTTCGCTGTTAACTTGTTTAGGTTGTCAGTAATTTCCTCTGAGGAAAACGTTTTTTTAAACGTTGAAATCATAGTAAACTGATTTTAGTAAAACTTCCATGTTAAACTGATTGCATTTTGCTATTTCTATAAGAAGAGTTGTAGAAGTGCTGCCGGTTCAGGATTTTGTGCACGAACTGACATCTCTGTTATGTCCCACGAAGGTTCGGTGGGATTCATGTTGGGCAGTCTGGGTGGCCATATCATTCGCTCAAATTGTCCAGAATGTTATTCAAAGCAAAACGCGAACAATTGCTTCCTGGTGACAAGGCACATTATCATCCACAAAAATTCCGTCGTTGCTTGGGAACACGAAGTCCATGAATGGCTGAAAGTGGCCTCCAAGTAGCCGAAACTAGACGTTTCCAGTCAATGATCGATTCAGTTGGACCAGAGAACGCAGTCCATTTATGTAAACACGCCCCACGCGATTGTGGAGCCACCACCAGCTTCCACAATGCCGTGCTGACAACTTGGGTCCATGGATTCGTCGGGTTTCCACCACACTCTAGCCTTACCATCAGCTCTTAGCAACGCAAATTGGTACTCCTCTGACAACACCACAATTTTCCAGTCGTCTAGGCTCCAATTGATATGGTCATGAGCCAAGAAGAGGCACCGCAAGCGATGTCGTGCTGTTGACAAAGGCACCCGTGTCGGTCATTTGCCCATTAACATCGTAATTAGCCAAACTGTCCTATGTAATACGTTCGTCGTACGTCCCACATTCTTTTCTGTGGTTATTTCACGCACTGTTGCTTCTCTATTAGCACTGACAACTCTACACAAACGCCGCTGCCCTTGATAGTTAAGTGAAGACCATCGGGCAGTGCGTTGTTCACGATGAGTTGTAATACCTGAAGTCTGGTATTCTCGATAGATTCTTGGCACCGTGGATCTCAGAATACTTAATTCGCTAACGATTTACGAAATGGAATGTACCAAGCATCTAGATCCAACTACCATTCCGCTTTTAAATTCTGTTAATTTGCGTAGTGCGGCCATAGCCACGACGAAGACCTTGTTTAAATGAATCACCTGAGTATAAATGATGGCGTTACCAATATAGTACCCTTCTGTGACTTCTCTCGGGAATATTGCCACCGAGCGAGGTGGCGCAGTGGTTAGCACACTGGACTCGCATTAGGAAGGACGACGGTTCAATCCCGCGTCCGGCCATCCTGATTTAGGTTTTCCGTGATTTCCCTAAATCGCACCAGGCAAATGCTGGGATGGTTCCTTCCAAAGGGCACGGCCGACTTCCTTCCCCGTCCTTCCCTAATCCAATGAGACCGATGACCTCGCTGTTTGGTCTCTTCCCCCTAAACAACCTCCCCCCCCCCCCAATATTGCCGCCATCTGTATATTTACACATGGTAATCCCATAACTTTTGTTACCTCAGTGTATTCACACCGAGTGAGTTGGCGCAGTAGGTAGCACACTGGACTCGCATTCGGGAGGAAGACGGTTAAAACCCGAGTCCGAGCATACTGATTTAGGTTTTCCGTGATTCCCCTAAATCTCTTCAGACAAATGCCGGGATGGTTCGCTCGACAGGGCACGGCCAACGTCCATCCCCATCCCTCCCTAACTCGATGAGGCCGACCGGTGACCTCACTGTTTGGTCTGTTTCCTCCAAATCAACCAAAGTCAGTGTATTCGCTCTGTTTTTCTGAAATAGACAGGGAGACAGCAACAGTGGAAGAGACAGGAGACATTAGCAGTGGGAGAGGAAGGGAGAGGAGACAGTGACAGTGGGAGAGAGAAAGTCTCAGAGAGAGAGAGAGAGAGAGAGAGAGAGAGAGAGAGAGAGAATTGGATGATGACAACAGCAATGAGGGCAAACAAAGGGAAGGTATTGATGGTCAGCGAGAGACAGTGGCAGTAAAAATAAAGGAGGAATGGAGGGAGATAGAGGCAGTGGAAGCAAAAGAGGTAGAAGACAGCGCAGATGAAAAATGCAGATGAGTAGAAACCACTCATAGGCTTGTTGGTTTGGACCCTCCCAGATTTGTGAACGTTAACATGTAGGTGTAGAGAAAGTCGCATTTTGCACCGAAGTTTTAAATGCATGGGTACAGGAGAAAAAATAGGTTGGACCCCGTAGAACTTTTGAGTTGCCAAGGTATGACATTGACATATGCTGTAATTCACTGGGAGAAAAATGAGATAGTGGGAGAGAGACATATACAGACATGGGGCAGTGAGAGGAAGATGCTGAGTCTGAAGAAGTAACTACAGAGACAAAGGCAGATCGTTCCCTACTTTTGTATCAGGCTCTTGTAAAGAGGAACATAATCGAGTTTTTGGGATCCGACGGGAGCATTTCTCCGTTGGTGGCAATTGTGACTGGTTTGTTGGGGACCAAAATGAAAATGAGTCCCTTCTTCTCAGTGGACCGTATAGTCTGAACATCATCAGTTATTCCAATTTCTTCCCTTTAATATTGTAAGTAGGCTCTTTAGATTTTTATGTTGGTAACGCCACGTAGCGTTCTGTATGAAAATCACTGACCGTGCTGTGTGCAGTCTGTGGCTGGGGGTTATGTAAGTAGGCTGTTTAGGTTTTTATGTTGGTAACGCCACGTAGCAGCCTGTATGAAAATCGCTGACTGTGCTGTGTGCAGTCTGTGGCTGGTTGGCATTGTTGGAATATTCGCTATTGTAGTTGGATGTGAACAGCGCGTAGAGTTGTGCAGTTGGAGGTGAGCCGCCAGCAGTGGTGGATATGGAGAGAGAGATGCCAGAGTTTTGAGAACGGACGATCTGAACGTATGTCCGCCAGAAAATGGAAATTTGTAAAGATGGATGTCATGAAGGTATACATATGACGACTTTTGAACATTATTAAGGTAAATACATTGTTTGTTCTCTATCAAAATCTTTCATTTGCTAACTATTCCAATCAGTAGTTAGTGCCTTCAGTAGTTAGAATCTTTTATTTAGATGGCAGAATGGCGCTCGCTGTATTGCAGTAGTTGGAGTAACGAAGATTTTTGTGAGGTAAGTGATTCATGAAAGGTATAGGTTATTGTTAGTCAGGGCCATTGTTTTGTAGGGATTATTGAAAGTCAGATTGCGTTACGCTAAAAATATTGTGTGTCAGTTTAGTGAATATCAGAATAAGTAAAGAGAGATATGTGTGAGTACGTTCAGTTTTGCTCAGCTGTTTGAAAATAAAATAACGTAAGAGGTGTACTAGCACAGTCATTCACAATTTTTTCTAAGGGGACGTTACAATATTGTTGACATTTGCTGCTGATTTTCGCACCATGGAAGTCTAACGTTTTGACTCGTATGCTACCGTCCCTAGTGCATCAAGCGTTACGAGAATTACATGATAGATTCAGCTTTACTTTGACCATGTACTGCTAGTGTGTACTCAACGACGACGATATGTGCGGGTTTCGACTCCCAGTCATCACAGAATACTTCGCCACGTCATTTCTGTTTCAGACATGAGTACATTTGTCTAGTGGGTAAAAACATCGATATTTAACGTCAATGTGTGACTAGAAAACAATTATGGTAGATTCCGGGCTTGAATTCCGGCAAAGAGAAAAGTATCATCCCGTCATTTCAGTTTCCAACATTTCGCCACTTCTGAGAAAGTCCGAGACGTGATATGTGATTGTACGAGTACTTAGTTAAGCGATTAGGTGCTGGCTTTGAACTTGGAACCATCACAAAACCTCACGTCATTCCAGATATAAACGGGCACTCACTCTGTTACTCATAAAAATTTGTTACAGTACTTACGTAATGTTTAGTCTCCTTCGTACTTATTCAACAGGTACAATATGTGCAGGGTAGGATCACTGGTCAAGTGGAAAATTATTTTTCATGTAATTTCAAGTTGAGACTTGCTAACTGATACTGGTGAAAACTTCGATGTTTCAGGCATCTTTGTGCCCAGTCAGCGGCTTTGTTCGAGTCTCGGTTAAGCACGAAAGCTTTGCTTGGCAGTGGCTAAGGATGGTCTGTTTGAAACCAGATTTAGTTCAAGTCATTTAAATTTCAAACAAGTGCGTAAGTGAGTGTTCGTGAGTATTTAACGTTACAAAGGATGTTAGGCAACATTTGGAGCTAAACATGGATCCACGTCGCACCAAGAGTACAGCGTTGCCTTACAGCAGGATTAGTTGCCACATATAGCCGAAATTCATCATTCACCAATTGATCCACTACTCCGTATTCCTGCTTGGCAAATCCTGCAGTTCATTCAACGGAAGCAGCAACATCTAGGAGCAAGGGTACAAGGAGGCAACATTTTTGTTAATTTGCATGGAGAATTGTCAAAGAGTTAACATCAGAAACAACATCTCTTGTGGAAAACGTTAGCTTTGTGCTCAACGTGACCACATTCAAAGCACCGTGGCTGGTGGCTGGTGGCTGGTGGCACTGCTTTTTCAAGTGGCCTGTTCGTCCACAACTATAGCGTCTAATCTCAGCGTAGAAAACACCGCACCCACTCCGTTTCTGAATAGCAATATCTATTCCCTGCAGCTGCTTGGCTGTTCTAATAGCTAAACACTAATCACTAGGATTTTTAATACTCACCTGTCGTGATATATCCGCTGAAATACTACTTGCGCATACGTTAAGGCCCTACTCTCTGCTTCACGCAATAGGAATTTACAGCCTCTGCAGTGTGCGTCAGATTGTAGGTCTGCGAGTGTAGCTTACGATTTCCACCAGAGAATGCCTCTACCGGCTCACTGTGTTTCTGTGTCATTTCCATGAGCTTTCCTCATAACAAATCTGGTACTTTGTTTCTTGTGATAACATTGGGTATCGGAGAGCTTGTCAAATGTGATTGTTTTACCAAGGTTTTGATGGAATGAGACAGACGTTTTAGCGTCTGCCGTTAACAGAGATGTACCACTGGCACAATTCCGTAACCGTAATGCTTTTCTTACATCATCCAGAAAAGGTGACATATCCTCAAATGCTTTACCAGAAAAAGCGTTAATAAGACTCTGCCATAGGGCCAATGGATGGGGTAGGTACGTTTACAATCGTTTTGGCATCCCTACATGAGATGGCTGCAACCCAGTCGCGGCACCTTAAGCCTCCAGTCCTCTTGTAAGTAGGCTGTTTATGTTTTCTTATTGGCAACGTTACGTAGCGCTCTGTATGAAAAATCACTGGCTGTGCTGTGTGCAGTCTGTGGCTAGTTTGCATTCTTGTCTGCCATTGTAGTGTTGGGCAGCTGGATGCGAACAGCGCGTAGCGTTGCGCAGTTGGAGGTGAGCCGCCAGTAGTGGTGGATGTGGGGAGAGAGATGGCGGAGTTTTGAAATTTGTAAGACTGGATGTCATGAACTGCTATATACATTATGACTTTTGAACACTATTGAGGTAAATACATTGTTTGTTCTCTATCAAAATCTTTCATTTGCTAACTATGCCTATCAGTAGGTAGTGCCTTCAGTAGTTTGAATCTTTTATTTAGCTGGCAGTAGTGGCGCTTGCTGTGTTGCAGTAGTTCGAGTAACGGAGATTTTTGTGAGGTAAGTGATTTGTGAAAGGTATAGGTTAATGTTAGTCAGGGCCATTCTTTTGTAGGGATTATTGAAAGTCAGATTGCGTTGCGCTAAAAATATTGTGTGTCTGTATAAGCACAGTCGTGTATAATTGTTCTAAGGGGACGTTTCATATGTCGACCCTTAACCGAGGATACCTCACTGGAATCTTCTGATTTTTTCTTGTAGTTTGTGTAATTAGTGTAGACTTTGTTTATTGCTAGCGCGTAATTGTAGAGAGAATCTCCTTTGTAGTTGCAGTCTTTTCATTGTTGTACAGTAAAACAGGTGTGGCACGCATGTAAATTTGCACCAAGTATTTCGCAGCTGCACTTGCAATTAACTAGATGTTATTTTCTGTGCTCTGTTAATGTGTTCTCTTATTTTTGCTCTTCAAATTGTGTCTTTCTGTGTTGGCATGTGAAATATTATGTCAATAATCCCGTGTGAAAAACGTAATACTAGGCTCCAAAGTAAACTGAGAAATGACAGTGAAGACGAAAGCAGTGTGTTAGCGCCACCATGTAATGAATGAACTAATGTTCAAAGTAGTAATTTGGTAATTGTACACAGGGAAATGGAGCGGGCTCCAAAGAATGGTGTAGACAGTGAAATAATTAGTGAACAGGGAAGCATTATCGATCGATCGGTTTGCAACAGCTTGCCTCAGGAATCCGAAATGACAGGACACAATCTTGCAAATACTATAGATTCAGGTTTTGCGTCCTCACCGTTGTCTCAAATAAGTCAAGACACATTTACTGCTTTTCAAACTGCGAATATTGCCGGTTCAAATACATTGCCGAATAGCACTGAGGAACATGTTTCAGACACCAGTGCATTGTTATTACAATTAATCCAACAAATGGGACAAAAGTTACAAAAGTTAGACACAATGGAAGAAAATCTTCAAAAGTTAGACACAATGGAACAAAATCAGAGACAAACACAGAAAAAGCTTCAAAAGTTAGACTCCATGGAAAAAAAATCTTCAAAAGTTAGACACAATGGAACAAAATCAGAGACAAACACAGAAAAAGCTTCAAAAGTTAGACACCACACTTGAACAAACACGTGAAGATTTAACTACTGAGTTACATAACATTGAATCGAAATGTCACAAAGTCTGTAATGACGTAAAAACACAGATTTGTGAGCATTTTCAACCTATTTTTTCGCGGCATGAAAATGAATTACAGAATCACGAAGCAGTCATAAAAGAACTGCAAACTATTGTTCATCAAAATCATGAGACCTTCAAAGCTAAGTTGCATCTACCGATTCGGTTACGCAACTTGCAAAAACTCAAGAAAACTTAAAGGACACAGTAGATACTCAGAAAATTGATTCAGAAAGACACATGGAGGAAATTAGTTCATTATTAGTGAAAGTAGTTGAACTTTCGGATCAGCTAAATAATGTATCTACGAAGGTAGATGATAATCTGAATGACACAAAACCGGTAGTCTTTAATGACACAGAAGAGTGCGAACAAATTAGGAAATTCAAACAAAATCTGAATCAAATTAATACGCAACACCGAAGAGAAATCCGGGAAGTACAAGATCAGCTGACACAGGTAATACAAGAATTATGTATTTCACAGGACACTCGCGCTCCAATACGGGAAGAGGGACATAGAAATACGGAACAGCCACAAAAAAATAACACAGGGCACTTCGTAAATTATGAAAGAAATTGGCAAGGTACACCGAATTTTGAGATGGAACCGCCGAAACGACGTAACAATGACCGACATGCGACTCGCCGACATGATGATTTTGACTATAAGCTGTTCATTACTACACGTAAATTCAAAACATTTAAGAATTCTGGCAACGACATTCATCCACAAGCGTGGCTTCATCAATTCTCTCATTGTTTTCCACCCTACTGGTCATTAGAACACAGATTAGAATTTATGTGTGGCTACTTAGAGAATGAACCAGCTTTAAGAATGCGATCGGTCATTCACGATTGCCACAGTGAAGGAGAATTTTACCATGCCTTCCTCTCAGCATATTGGTCTCAATCCACACAAGACCGAGTAAAACATGGCATCATAATGATGAAACATTTCGAACAATCTGAATTTTCCAGTCTTGTGAAATATTTTGAAGACATGTTGCACAAGAATCAGTACCTGCAAACCCATACAGCCCCTCAGAACTCATCCGCATTTGCTTAACCAAATTACCTGAACATTTACGGCATATTATTTTGGCAGGACGTTGCAAAGACGACATTGAAGCTTTTCAGGGACTCTCACAAGAATTAGAAATTGACACTGACAATCGCAGAACCCGAAAACAGAACACTACAATTACAGGTCACATCCGTCGCAATTCCTCGGTGAAAGTAATAATAACTGGACACGACAAGGCTATTCTCACAACACAAATCGTGACCAAAACAGACACCACCCGTATGACAATCGTTGGCAGAGTAGTAATAATTACAGGGAAAGATCACCTCTCCGCGGTAATGACTATCACAGAGACAATCAGAGAAACAGAAAATATGGGAACCAAAATAAATATTATCAGGGGAGACAGAATAACTTTAAACGCAGCGGTCCAGCGCGCAGTTACGATTCAGGGAGAAATTCTCCACCACGTGACCGAGTTAAAGAAACTATGGAATCTACCGACATGACGACAGACGATATGATCGTAACGACAGACCTGAATTGCATCAGAACTGGCGGGATTCAAACAGAGCAGGGCCCTCTCGACAAGGGGAATTTGTAGAAGTTAGGTCTCCAAATCCCAATAACGACGCGCGCCAGCAAAGAGACAATAGGCAATGACTCATACCGCTGGCAGCCACAAAACGTACGTATGAAACTGACGACGCAGCTGCCGTAGCTAGTAATTACGTAAAAATGGAAGACATTAGGGACATCTTACTCCAGGAACACGATGTAAAACATAACAACATTGCATATCCTGTGATTCACATTACAGTAAATGACGTAAAATTTACTGCAGTACTTGACTCTGGCAGTCCCATTTCAGTAATTAGTGAAACAGCCTTTAGCAAACGCAACAAATCGAACGATTGCCCCACACTTCCGTTACGTAAGATTAAATTACAAGGTGCAATCGTTGGGAAAAGTGTAGATGTACGCCAACAAACCAACTTAGAATTCTTTTGTCAAAGCCACAGCTTCTCTATGAACTTTCTCATTGTTCCATTATTGTCGACGGAAATTATATTGGGAGTAGACTTTTTGAATGAATACAAAGCAATCTTAAACTTTCATGATGCTGAAATAAGTTTAGAGAAAGAAGGTAAGTCAATAGCTTTGAAGTTTGAAGATTGGCTCTCAAACCATGACGAGGAAATTAATCGGCTTTACCTTCTGTTAGACAACAGTTCGGAATTTTCTACGGAACTAGACACTAACAATCACTCTGCAAGTACTGACAGGGATGATATCGACAGCATATTTGAAATTAATGAGTTAATTCAGAATAAAATTCAAACAATTGAGAATTGTAATGACACTGATAGGCAGGACATTTTTGAGATTTTAAAAGCACATTCCACAGTTTTTACTCACAAAACAGGAACAATCAAGGGATTTCAATACCAATTTCGTGTTCGTGAGCATACTAAATTTTGTGTTAGACCATACGCAATTCCAGCACATTATAGGGACCGTGTTAGAACAGAAATACAATCTATGCTTGATGAGGGCATTATTGAGCCTGCAGTAAGCTCATACAACAATTCATTACATGTTGTTGAGAAGAAAAATGGATCGATCAGGCTTGTCTTAGATTCGAGACAAATCAATACTATCATTATTCCTGAAACAGACAGGCCGCAAACGTTGGAAGAACTTCTTCAAAATTTTAATGGTGTAAAAGTGTTGTCTTCCATTGATCTCAGATCCAGCTTTTATCAGATCGAATTTCATCCAGAATGTAGAAAATACACAGCTTTCCTTTGTTTCGGCGTTTGTTATCAGTTTCGGAAACTTCCTTTTGGTTTGAACATTTCTTCAGCACCATTCATTCGCGGGCTAAATTCCATATTACCTGAGTTCTTAGAACGTCACATCACCTTATATGTGGACGATATTCTGATAGCAGAAGCTTCATGGGAATAACATAATCGCATCCTCAACAGTTTGTTACGTATTTTTGCAGAATCTGGAATTGCAGTTAACTTGGAAAAGTCTGAATTCGGTAGGTCAAAGGTGAGGTTTTTGGGACATATTATTTCTTCTGAAGGCATTCAGCCAGATCCTGAAAAGTTAGAAGCAATCAGAGCCATTCCAGTTCCATCCACAAAAAGCAAGTCCGCAGTTTTCTAGGTCTCGTAAATTTTTACCGTCGTTTTCTGAATATGCAAATTCTTGTTACACCAAAACTTTGTTCTCTCACTGGAAAAAATACTATTTGGAACTGAGACAAACAAGCACAGTTGGAATTCAATTCATTGAAAGAATCGCTACTTAACGCGCCAATACTAGCTCATCCATATCTGTCACAAGATTTCTGCCTTAGCACGGATTCTTCTAAAGTCGGTCTTGGTTCCCATTTATTTCAAGAAGCCATACAAAATGACACTACCATTCAGAAAACCATTGCTTTTGCTAGCCGAGTGCTAACAAAATCTGAAAAAAAATTATTCCGTTACTGAATTAGAAGCTTTAGCTATCGTTTGGGCATTTAACAAATTCCGTTTCTTTCTTTCTGGTAAGCACGTAAAAGTATACAGTGATCATCGTGCATTACAATTTCTTATGTCTTCAAAATTAAATCATGACAGATTAAAACGTTGGGCATTGTTTCTGCAAGAATTCCACTTCACAATAGTCTACATTCCCGGCAGGGAGAACATTGTTGCGGACGCACTGTCACGCGCGCCGGCTGGGCTTGAAAAAAGTAACACAGAAGGCAACATCGAGAAAAATTTCAGTATTCTTTACATTCAGAAAGTCGCCTTTGAAAACTTCATCACCACATCTTTAAAGGACATTGCTCATGAACAAGATAAAGATCCGATTTGGAAAGACATCAAGAGCAAATGGCATGAAAAGACACACACACAGATTCGGCATTATTATCTGGTTAGAAACAACATACTGTTCAAACGCTGCACTGTTGATGACAAGCTATGGGTACTTTGCATTCCTGACGATTTTGTTAATAAGCTCATTTGGTACATTCATTTCAGCTATGCACATTTTGGCCCACGAAAATGTTATCATATTCTTCGAACGACTTGTTATTTTAACAATATGGAAAAAAGAATTCGAAGAGTCTTGTCTATTTGTAAACTTTGTCAAAAGGCGAAACCATCTACTATCTCCCATCGTGCTACGCTGTTTCCTATCATTCCTTCTAAATTAAAAGAATTTGGTGCTGTTGATCTCTTGGGACCGCTTGTCAGAACATCTAATGGGTTTTCGTACGGTCTAGTCGCTGTTGAACTTACTTCAAAATTTTTTTCTTTCACACCGTTACGTAAAGCCACTGGACGGTCTGTATCCAACGCCTTTGTTAAAAATTTCTTACGTGAAGTTGGACACGTTGCTAAAGTCATTTCAGATAACGGACCGCAATTCAGATCTCCTGTTTGGTCACGCATGCTTCGGCATCATAAAATCGAACCTGTTTTTATTTCATTGTACTCACCACATTGTAACGCCTCCGAACGGATTATGAAAGAAATCAATAAGCTTTGCAGACTTTATTGTCACAGAAAGCATCAGCATTGGGACAGATATTCACACTTATTTCAAAACGTGCTGAATGAAATGCCTCATGACTCCACTGCTTTACCACCTACTCTTGTACTGAAGAATGAAGAATCACAGAACAGAATCAGAGAGCTTGTACCTTTCCCGAATACACGTAAACTTCGACACAAAGACATAATTGATTTGGCTATTATAAATATAAAATCTGCAGCAGACAAAAGGAGAAAACTACACGGTAAAGCAAATGCAAAGAAATTATATATTGGTCAGAAAGTTCTCATTAAAGCTCATTCAATGTCACATAAGAAGAAACACTTGAGTCACAAATTCCTTCTAGTTTACAATGGACCTTACAGAATCCGACGTATACCACATGATAATTGCGTTGAAGTTGAAACTCTGCGTACTAGGAAGAGTAAAGGTTTACACCACATTTCACATGTAAAACCGTTTATTGAAAGATAATCTGCTTTTTAACTTTGTCTTTGCCATATAACTTTTCACTTTACATTGCTAGTATGCTTTGTCAGACTTATAATCTGTTAATATGCAACAATGTTTGAAGTTAAATATCCAGTCAAGAACCAAGAGAACTTATTTAAACAGAAATTACGAATGCATTGTTATTGTGAACAGACGATACAGTGTTATTGTGTGTGTACATTCTTGTTTGTTAGTTGCACGATTACGTAACGACTATAAGGCTCACATACTTAGAACATTTACCAGTACTGCTAATGAGATTTTAATGCAACATATTGGTTTACTTGAAAATACATTCTGGATTTAAAGTACTTTCTGTGAAATACCAGATGACACAGTGGTTAGTTTATGTGACAGCTACACGATTTTATCACGACGCTACTAATGAGTGACAATTTACAATGTTGCTTTTGCGGTGTATCTGTTTTATATCTGCACAGTTCTTCTGAATTCTTCTGGAAAGTAAAACATATTTTAGTAGTAACTTTTGTGGTATAGCGACAAGGAGACAGCCTTTTTCGTAGGACAACAATACGTTACAGCACAGTACTTTCTTCATCACGGCAATAAGCGTAATGACTAAAATATCTATACGCAAAGCATTTCACTTTTGTGTATCATGAGGTAAGTACATTGACTTCAGCATAACTTTGCTTTCGGAGGACGATACCTACGACACTTCCACAGAGATTATCTTACAATAAGACGGACAGTTTAGCGCTACAGTACACGTATTTGAGTGATTAATTTTGTACTTAAAACATTTATTTTTAAAGATATTTGAAGTACAACGATGCAAAGGTTTTCCATGATACATTTCATTCCATTGCTGTAATCTGTAACACCTGAGGGTATAATTACATTAATCCTCAGGGGGGTACATGCCTACTTTGTGTACCATGTGTCTGGCAAGCACAAGGAGCCCTAGCTAATATGGTATTTGCTTTTACAACTTTACACATCGGTACCATATTTCTCTAACACATAAATTACACAGCTATCTGATCATTTAACTGAGAGACAAACATTTTTTTTACTACATCAGTGACAGACGTTTATGTAATTACACGGTTGGGTAACTTCACACTTATGAAATTGGATTTTGTCTGTACTTTGTGAAATGTTCTTATTTTTTCGGAACCATTGTGATACTATGAGAGCTTTGAATGATGTATTTGGTATGGGATCATGATTTTTAAAGTACGTTTGAGGCAGATGACACTTTTGACATGAGAAGAGAATTTTTTTAGGTTTTGAAATTATTGGAGGAAGCTACGACGATTTTGAGAGTTGACTGAGGTGTTATGATGTTATTATTATGATGACTACGTGTATTATGCTATTGTGGTATGTTTATGATCAATATGCTGATGCTATATGGGTTATTTCATTATGCTACATATCTGTTATGATGAAATATTGAAGAAGTGTCGACGAATAAGGTAAGGAATAATGAGTAGTGGTTAGGGACTCTGGTTTGTGCAAAAGGTTGTTGGAAACCAAGAATCGTACTTTAAGAGTTATGAAATATATGTTAATGCGTGAATGTATTACAATGCCGACGAAAATTTTTTGGACACTGTTATATCAACAGGATTTTGTTTCTACATATTTGAAACGCAAATTCTCGACCTGTGAAATTTTTATATGAGACTGTCACTGTAGTGCAAACTGGTGTCATAAATATTTCCATAAGAAAGTTAAGTGACTACCTGCACGTAATGCGTCATGGGCAGATGCGTGACAGTCGCCTGGAAAAATGCCATTAGTGTGTGCCTTTTCAGAGGCACAGGTCGAGAAAAAAAAAGGGGCCATAATCCTCGCTATTGACATTCCTTTGTAGAAAGCATCGCAAATACGACACGCTCAAACTTGAAAACATATGACAACACTGTGGAGCTCTTAATTAATGATATTTACTGAAATGCCTAATGAAATGACGAGAAATATTTTTGTGTCTATACACCTGATTATGACTACTGTCTTTCTAGTTGAGAGACTTTTTTACTACGTTATGAAATGCCATATGGCTAATGAATGATGTTTCTTGCCTTCCTTTGTACATATTTGCTCATTTTGTTTGATTTCTAGTTTCTAGCTGCACTGCACCATTGGTTAAAATAAAATTTAATAGATGTACTAATATAGATATTTTATGCCTACAGATCCAGTAAATAACCGTTTTATAATCTATTCCAAAAATATGAGGGAGCACAAAAAGACATTTCCCTTCACAGGAATTGCGTACATAATTTTTGTCAATGACTGGGTAACTTATTTAGTAGGATAAGTTAAGGTGATGCATCACCCTAGTGTTAAGATGTGACATAGGTATTAAACATGGCCATTTTACTGCAATATTTTTTCTGCTTAAGCTTTGTCATGTTTAGATATAAGTTATTGCATTTGCTGCTGCTGTTTGCCAGGCATAATGTTACTGAATTTGGCTTTGTATTACGCTGTTAAGCCAGTTTTACTACGGATTTATTTTTCTTGTTTGCTGCACAGTGCCTTATATTAGTTGTAATATTGCAATTGCTTTGCCAATTTGAATTTTTTGTCATTGATGTTTGTGTTATTTGTTTTGTGCTGCTGCATTGCCTCATCCCTTAGTTTAGCATCTGAGCTCAGTAGATTTAAGTTAGCTTAAGAGGGGGTAGACTATATAAGAGAATGAGTTGCAATGAATTGGAAAAAATGCATTGAGAAGTCATACGAAAAAAGTACAGAAAGCAGGTATAGATAGGACTTTTTGCAAATAATGAAGAACGAAGGGAGATCTCCGAGAAGTAAAGAAAGTTTTGTTTGCAAAATAGTGCAGTAAAAGAAACCCTGTCCTTTCCTTGTGTTATCCCACTATGTGTATGTGTTCCCTTGTGTATTTGTGTTTTTCCTGTCTTTATGTGTTTAGCTGATGATGTTATGTTGTAGAATTTTTCTAATACTATGTTATTTACTTTGTAAAGATGTTTAAACATTATTCGTTCTGTTTTGTTTTAATGCTCATATGTGAAATTAATGTTTCGAAAACTATTCTCATTATTTTATATATTCACTTATGTCAAAATTTCTGTAACACTGATGTATCTGTTTATTTCTATTCTTTTGTAAAGCCGGTTTTACTAAAAATGTTATCCGTATTATTATGTTTTTAATGATGTATTTTGTACCTTTGTTATTGTATTCTTATGTTATAAAATTGTAATTGATACCAGTTCATCATATTATTAACTTGTAAGTTACATTTCACTGCACACGTTTCTGTTGGTCATAGTATATGGACAATATGTGAGAAGTAGGGACTGTTGGTGTTTGCACGTGCGTTAATAATTCAGCAAGGGACTGGATAACAGCATTGCTGGTTCTAAGGACAATTCCAGAAACTTTGTGAGATCATAAGTGGTGGTTATGGACTTGCTATATTATCTGCAAGACTCTTCAATGGTGATTGTGCACCTGCACAGTCACAACAGATGGCTGCTGGCCATCTCTACAAGGACTACAGTGGGTCTGCATCTTTGATGACCCACCAATACCATTATTTCTACAAGGACTGCAGTGGGTCTGCACCTCTGGTGGCCCACCAATACCATAATCTCTACCAGGACTACAGTGGGTCTACTCTGTGATGACCTACCTACCAATATTCTTCAAAACGTCGAATGACTCTGCTGAGGGTTTGCTCTGTTGTGGCCCATTACCTGTCAGCATGTCAAGAGTCAGCACTGACTTTCGGTTGGAAGGACAACACTACTTCTTCAAGACTGCATGGAAATCCACTACTTCCGTGTGCATTGTCTTTTACTGCTCAGACTTTGAGAAAAGAAACGTCAGTTTTACTGTGATGAATGATCAGGACTGTCTTTATGGACTGTGAGAAAATTTTAGCATTTGACCGACATTGTGCCAATAAGTGTGTGCATTTGATTTCTTTGTTAATGTAATTATGAAATTTTTTTTTTTCAATTTTGTATTGGCCACTGCCCAAAACAATTTGTAAAATTTTTTGTGGGGAACATGGGGGCTATGTAAGTAGGCTGTTTATTTTTTTCTTATTGGCAACGTTACGTAGCGCTCTGTATGAAAAATCACTGGCTGTGCTGTGTGCAGTCTGTGGCTAGTTTGCATTGTTGTCTGTCATTGCAGTGTTGGGCAGCTGGATGTGAACAGCGCGTAGCGTTGCGCAGTTGGAGGTGAGCCGCCAGCAGTGGTGAATGTGGGGAGAGAGATGGCGGAGTTTTGAAATTTGTAAGACTGGATGTCATGAACTGCTATATACATTATGACTTCTGAACACTATTGAGGTAAATACATTGTTTGTTCTCTATCAAAATCTTTCATTTGCTAACTATGCCTATCAGTAGTTAGTGCCTTCAGTAGTTTGAATCTTTTATTTAGCTGGCAGTAGTGGCGCTCGCTGTATTGCAGTAGTTCGAGTAACGAAGATTTTTGTGAGGTAAGCTATTTGTGAAAGGTATAGGTTAATGTTAGTCAGGGCCATTCTTTTGTAGGGATTATTGAAAGTCAGATTGCGTTGCTCTAAAAATATTGTGTGTCTGTTTAAGCACAGTCGTGTATAATTGTTCTAAGGGGACGTTTCACTCTTTTCATTTCTTCGCTAGCCTGGATTCGCTCTGTTTTATCCTGCAGTAACGTCAAAGGCTTCACTCAAAGTTACTGCATGCATTCCTGGTTGTCGTGTAACCTACGTTTCGACTTATAATCCAGAAGAGTCGGGACCTATTACACCCTCACACTATCGCCAAGCAAACACAGTCATATTAACCTTTCCCAGTATCAGAGCCATGTGGGGCTCACTGCACTGTCGTGTCTCCTGGAAAACTCTACTACAAGTTTCACACGTTACTGATACTGCCTTGGTACACGTAAATTCGTGTCCTCATTTACTAGAATACTGAATCCAGTAGGCCGTAATTACTCTTCACTACAGTTACCTTACAACTGTGAAAGGTCTGCAGGATCCTGTGGCCTATACTGTGTAACTTTCAGGTGCGAATGTCTAGACCCTTCAGATTCAACTTGTCCCCAGAATAAAAGAAAAAGAAAAAAGAGCAACAATGTTGGTCACCACCACCCTGCATAATGACAGATGCCGAGGTCTGCTGACGTGCAAGTGTGGTTTCTCGACAGCAACTCTGGTACCCGATGTGTAGGACTGCTGGTTATTCTGGTACTAATGCAACATGCCAGAACCACTTCTTGACACCAAATCTGTAGAAGCCATTGCATCGTAAGACCACTGCCTGACATCATACTTGTCGGGGCCTACCAGATTTGGTCTGCTACGTAAGTGTAGGGTAGACGAGTGGAGGGGAGGAGGTGGAATCATTCAATTGACAATTATGTATTAGCAAGAGCTTCACATTCACTCTGTCTTCTAACTGGCGCTGCCCACCAGCTGCTGTGCTGAGCCCGTGTTACATGAAAGCGTAAAGTAAAGTGTCACCACTAGGAAAGGAATTTGTCAACACAGGCACTAGCGTAGTCGTAGGTCAGTGCTGCGACCCCATAGGAGGAGGTTTGGACGCCTGGTGCGTCACTACACTGACGTGGCTGCGAACGCTTCTCAGAGCCTCAGCGATCTCGCTGAGTGAAGCTGCTCTTAGGCTCCTACGTTGAAATTTGCGTGCCCCTGTTGTAGGTTCTCGAGATGGCGTGTACTCTGAAGACCAACCAGCCAGCGGCGTGAACTACAGCCCAAGAGGCAAGTCCAGCAAGCAGCCAGTAAGGTGGTACCTCCACTGCTCAAAAGTGGCGACGCATTCACGCCGCTCTCGAGTTGAACAGCTCGCATTGGGGCAGATTGGTTCTTGATTCACGGATGATCAGTCGGGGCCTGATCTTTAGTCAATCACCATTTCGACCCGCAAGGTGTACAGCTCACAGAGATGACGTTCCCTCCACAGCCAGACGGCTGTGGACTCGTAGCAGTGGACCCAAAGGAGGGGGCGGTGGTAAACAGTTCGTTGTAATCACCAGGGCATCCTGCAAATAGTAGAGTTGACCTCCCGTCAGTATCTGTGATGTAGATGGATTGGCTTAACTCTGAGAGAGAGTGGAAGGAAGGCGAAGGTTTTATAGCAGTCGACGACATGATTCCCCGATTGGGTGTTCATTCTTCCCGCGCGCTATACGAGATTGGAATAATAGAGAACTGTGAAGGTGGTTCGTTTCATTTCAACTAAGAAATGTTAATCATTGTAAAAATAAATGCATTTTTACTCTCACACCGCACACAATAACAGCAAGAGTACACAGGTGTTAATTGCGTGCTCTTACTCACAACAAAAATGGTTTAAATGTCTCTGAGCACTATGGGACTTAACATCTGAGGTCATGAGTCCCCTAGAACTTTAAACAACTTAAACCTAACTAACCAAAGGACATCATACACATCCATGCTCGAGGCAGGATTCGAACCGGTGACCGTAGCCGCAGCGCGGTTTCGGACTGAAGCGCCAAGAACCGATCGGCCACAGCGGCCGGCCGCATTTAATAGGTCGAAATTTAGTTAGTGATGTTTTTCAGCAGAGGCCACAGATATAATTTTCTACAAGTTCGTAACCCATACAGCGTTCATGTCATCATTCCTTACATTTATGACATTGCACCCAGTACTATCAAAAGCCATCTTTCTCTCTTTCCGTCCGTTTTCCTTCTCCTCCTAATCCTTTATTTATGTTGGACAGCATTCATTGCCTGCGGTGAAGAAGTCTGGTAACCTTGGTTGTCATAACCCTTCGGAAACTACTTTGCCATGGAAAAGTTATTCCTTTGTAGCTGTTCTCGCTTCAGACGTGTAGCATATTGTGCCATATTACTGGTGCCAGCCAAGTACCAGTTCTTCGTCTGCCAAGTGGTTCACAAATTATTGAAACAGTACCTCGTACAATTCACTGGTGACTGTAGCCACAAAAAAATAATGCACAGAACAGGCCCACCGTCTGTGAATGAAGGCGTTCGTCAACGACTGCATGCTGGTTGCCGCTACCCAACTAACATGTGTTTCGTGAGTTCATATATCTGACAAGTGAATCACGTTTCATCTCTGTACCACGCTGCTGAAATATTCTTGGCCTTTCAGCGATAAGCGGCTGAGACCAATAGCAGTATACTAGGCGTTTACCATGGTTACTTGTATCAGTTTAGGAACAGCTGGGAACTTGTAGGAACACAGGACACATGCGCGTGACATTCCGTTTTCCAACGATAAACAGCAAAGAGAATTTGTGGACAATGGCAAAAATCGTGTCTTTAGCTCGTTTACACTCTCTTCCGATTACTGCGGGCGTCCTCCGTCGTGCAGATCTAACAACGTTTGCCTTGCCTCGAGCCTCGTCACCAACCTTTGAATGCATTGGTTAGATGCTTCACATCGACCGACGAAACTCTCAGAAAACAGTCGCTGACACCTTTAAACGACCTACTTATTCACTGCTGTTTCAAAAGAAACCGGGCTCTTTCAAACAATATTAACACATCGCGAGAATCAAACAAAATTGGAAGAAGCAAATCGCGAAGCCTTACTGTTAACATGTTTCACAGATGCTGTCACGTCGATGAGTTACCTGAGAGCATCCTATGTGAAGTGGAATATTCTGGTAGCAACATGCACAAATGTGAAGCACCGTGTTGAACAGTGTATGTAGATATACAGATCTGGGAATGGGAGGGAGGGGGGGGGGGGGGGGAGTTGTCACCTTTTGCACCAGTTGTAACGTATCTTAATTTGTCAGACATCAAGGTATGTGATACACTAATTTCGTTTTACATCCTCATTTAGGAAGATTTTTACAACAGTTTTCCCATGATCCGTTTCGAGTGATACATCCTGTATTTTCATTATACCACGTACGTTGAGCTTTACATATCCTAATCCTGATCTTTGGCTACAATTTCTCCCCCCTTCTACAGCCGAGTGAAGCATTCGTGGATATCTGAACAGAGTGCCGTTGTACTTATTCTTTTCCATAGACGTGCGCATATTCTTTGAAAGTATCTGTTAATTTCGTACATAATGAGTCCACACAGTTTTCTTTTGTGAGTCTATTGCACCAAATGTAGTTTGTTCTTCGCCACTAAGAGTGAAGAAGATCAGGACCGACAGGAAGAAACTCGAAAACGTGCGAAGGATCCTGAAGCGTTGGCTTGCGGTAGAAGTGCTGACCTCACGTCGTCCGCTGCGTGAGGCCAGCGATGTGAGGCGCGGCCGTCAAACAGCAATCGCGCCGAAGGCTGGAGAGGCCGGCGGAAACTTCCAGAAAAGCAGCCACGGATGAGAGTTGTGGTGGGGGGGAGGGGGGGGAGAGGGAAGGAGGGGAGGGGCGCTGCCGGAAGGCTGGCGTTTGTTTCCGTTGCCGGGCGACCGCAGCGCGTAATGAGCGTCCATCAGGCGCCATTGTGGCCGCGCACGGCCGATACGACCACCCACCACCACCCACTGCCCCGCCGACCACCGACCACCGACCGTCGGCCGACCATCGACCTGCACACTACTGTCTTGGGCCTCCGGAAACCGCTTCGCGCCACAAACGCCGGACAAGAGAGTGAAGGTCGGCCCGCAGACATGTATGTGCTCTAAAGGATGCTGCCGGTAAGTGGGACGGGTAGCTTCTGCCTCAGGCTTATCTTCAGGAACAGAGCAAGGTCCGATTACACTCGTCTGCTTTGACGCACAACGTCATATTTCGTTTAAAGACGACCCTTTTCATGAGCTACTAAGACAACCACAGATATCATTTAATAACAAGCCCATTACTTTGTTCAACATGTTCACCACAAGACAGATCACTAAGCAGAAAGAAGCGTAAAAAACAAACGAAATAAATCAGTCAGATAATAAAATGAAATTAAAGTGACAACCGTGGAAATGATGGCGATATTGCGCGGGGACAAACTAAAAAAAAATGTTTATAAAAGTAAAGTCATTTCAAATTAACCAAAAAATGGAAAAATAACATACCTGAATTCATCAAGAATAACTGGAACGAAAATGTATGACAAATAGCATACTGAATCTACAAATATAGAGAAGAAACCTATTGAATAGCGGTGTACGCTGGGCCTATATGGCTCAAATGCAAACAAAGATTCGAGACATCCGTCACAAAAAAAATCACATTGTCGAAACAATAACACACACGAATTCCTGCAGAATAAACCAACAATACAATGCCAAGAATACAAAATTGAAATTTAATACTTCACTTGACCTGTACAGCTCAGATGAAGATATGGATACCACACACACCACCACAAAACAACGACATTATCGAATAACACAAACAGTTTCTTCCAGGATGAAGCAAACAAAAGTATAAGAAAAATGCTCGAGTGTGATCGTAACATACGCTGAACCTATAAAGCTGAAACGAATACAGCTAAGAACCACATAATCGAAAAATGGCACAAACAATTCTTCTAAAATTCATTAAAGAAATAGTAAAAAAAATTGCAGACTTGGAATCAAAATCTTCGCTTCACCAGTATAGCTGAATCAAAGACGTGCATAGAAGAAATACCCCCACAAAACAGACACTTGATCGGAAAATAACAAACGGATTCCTCGAGAGTCAATCGAACGGAAATTTATATAAAAAGAAACAATTAGAATTGCATTTCAAACGAAAATTAACGGGTAAAAAAAGAAGTAAACAATAAATTCCAACGACCCAGTCCCATTGAGCTAAACCATTACAACAAACCACATCACAAAAACACACATCCGCCACAAGAATGAGCCACTAGTAACAACGACAGGGCATCGTAAAGAACAGTCAGTTCCTTGTACGCAACGCATCAATAAAGCCACACTCGAAAAAAAAACAATTATTGGTAAAAGACTAAATTATCAATTACATTACTATTCATACCAGCCATTTCAGTTATGCATTTGCATTCCTAGGTAACCTAACCCTCAACAAACGTACAACATTGCAAAAAGGGTCAAACAATTGTACGAAAGAACGTGACATTTTGGAGTTTTTAATTGTTAATAATTTCACTCACAGCAGTTTAACTTGAGGTCTTAAGTTCCTGCCTAATCAGCCCCCTGAAAGTTGTGCAAAATACACAGACGTAGATAACGACATAGTACCAACAAACCGCGCACTTTACAAACATCATACGTTGCAGCAGAAACTAGCGCAACCACAGATAACATTTAATACTACGCCGCTTACGTTCTTGGCATTGTAAACTAACGACGTCATGCCGGATGTCATGAATCATTGTAGATTGGAGGAATTTGACCCTGCGTTTGACTAGAAACTTTTCTTCCTAGAGCGAAGGGTAAGCCTACCTAAAGTCCTTCAGTAAAAACCAGAATTTTCCTCCTAGTGTTATTGAAGTTATTTGTGACTGGAGTATAAGACGCAAGAAATAATGTGTTTCTTGACGAGATCAGAATGTTGACGCTCGAATTTTGTGAGTGAAGTTTCCCGTAGTGTACTTGCTACTCTACCTGTGCAGCGCATCCCTACAGACTCAGCTTAGCACTGCATTGATGTCCCCGCAATAACTAAATAAACCACATGCACACCTCTACTTCATAAATACTTTTTGTCATTTCCATTGGTCCACCCTGGTAAGGGGCCAACACAAGGGCTCGCCTTCATCTACGTGCACGCTCTGCGAGCCACCTTATGGTGCATGGTGGGGGGTACTTTACGTAACACAACCTATTTCACTTTCTCTGTTCTATTAATGCCGCATGGGAAGAGTGATTGTCGGTAAAGATCCTTACCATGTTAAATTTCCCTGATTCTCTCGTGATCATTTCACGAGGAACATAGAATCTCTAAAAGTCAATAGTAAACCTCATCCTGATGCTCATCTCCACTCTTGTAGCGTCTGCAAGAGACGTTACTTATCAAAATTCTGCTTTAACCGATAGTTAGGTGCTCACATGCAAGAACTTGAAGTAACATTATGAAAACCTTTGTGTAGCACGAAGTTTACATCCAAAATATGCAAATTCCATGGATATCTTGAGCAGTTTGCATTCTTGGGAAGACCAACAAAACGATGAAACTCTATTGACTCAAGAGGGTCAACTACAGTGAAAGGTGAGATCCGAGTTCGAATCCCAACGAATCACATGTAAGTGTCTGCCAGAGGGTCATCCAGCCACCTTCACAATTCTCTATATTCCAGTCTCGTATAGCGCCCAGAAAGAACGAACACCTATATCTTTGCGCAGGAGCTCTCATTTCCCTTGGTTTATCACGGTGATCGTTTCTCCCTATGTAGGTCAGTGCCAACAAAACATTTTCACATTCGGAGGAGAAATTTGGTGATTGGAACTTAGAGAGAAGATCCCGCTTCAACGAAAAACGCCTTTGTTTTAATGATGTCACTCTCTCCCGTATTTCGCGATAATATAAAACGCAGCTCACCTTCCAAAGAAGATGTACTCCGTCAATCCTATCTGGTAGGGATCCCACAGCCTCAAAAAAAAAGGACGAACAAGGGTAGTGTCTCCTCAGTAGAGTAGTAGTCTCCTTAGTAGATCTGTTAGATTTTTAAGTGTCCTGCGATTAAAACGCAGCTTTTGGTTAGCCTTCCGCACAACATATCCTATGTGTTCGTTCCAATTTAAGTTGTTAGCAATAGTAATTTCTAGATATTTAGTTGAATTTACGGCCTTTAGATTTCACTGATCTATCGTGTAACCGAAATTCAACAGAATCCTTCCAGCACTCATGTGGGTGACCTCACAGCAATATATTTTATACTTACATCTTCCTGTATAATGACTAGTTTCTTCCCCAACAGACTTTCACAAGACTTTCTTTCCATTTCACTGAAATGTTACGAATTATTTTCACTTATGGTGTGCTGTTAAATAGTGAAATCTATGTTTTTCTAATCGAGGCAGGTCGTTCCACGAAGACTCTACGGTTTAAGCTACAAATTATCGGTATCCCTGGGGAAATGAGGGAGCACCGAATGTCGCAGTTGCTCGCTAGCTTTATTGTGACGTACTTTCTCCACAAAGTGAATGGTGCCCTGGCTTTCAGGTCGAGTCTTGTGGCAAACAGTCCTTTTACCTTTGTTGCACGGAGGTACAAGCAGCCAGAGCAAAACTTAGTAATGAAATCTGAAGTAAAATTATCCAATATGAGACTTCTCAGTATATTCAGTAACCAGGTGAGAAACATATAATATTAGAGAATTACTAACTTCATCATAGACCGCTCCTTGTCCTGCCTTTTATGCCGTAGACGTCGTGTCAGATGAGGTCTAAGGCTTAATCTCTCAGTGGTGTTTACGTTTATGCTAACTTCGTAATGTTTATGGTTTTCTACTTCGTTCAGATAATTCTTAATTGTTTGTGGAAATTCAGCTTCACTGGTAAGACTGTGGCAGTGAATGATTTTTTAATTGGCCTTCTTTATGTCTATATTCGAACTGCTACATTTTCATTCTTAACTAGTGGTCCATATAATGCTACTTAAGTATGACACAAGACTGCACGCTGCACGCAGACACATATTTATTTCAACATAAAAAGTGCATAATATCTTAGTAACTCGTGATGACTGGACCCTTCGAACGTTTTCGTATTACAAACATTTCGTGTGTAATTAAGACTGACTTTTGCCGTATGGCCGTTGGTATATGTTGTTATCATTGGCATTAGTATTTTGTAATTTGGATATTTTATAGCGTTCTTGCATTATAGTATTGAACACAACAGAGAAAAATAAAAGACAGAAATTAGTCATCGACAACAAATTCTCTCACAATGCCCAAAATAGTACGAGAATGCAGAAGCAGCTCTTCGGTTGCACACTAGCTTTAACCTACTGCTCCGAATACATTGTCAACTCAAATTAAAAGCCCGTTTCTGTCCACAAAGGAATTTTTTTATGGTTGTTCGATAAGGATCGAAAGGTGAACACTGCAAGGCGCAAGTTTATAAAAATTGGTATGGTGAGGGATCGTTTCCCATCGAAACTCCTGTTGCCACCAGACTGATAACATTTCATTTCGTGCAGTCACACTGTCCTATTCATCAAATTTCTTCGATATTGCTCAGATATTAATCATTTTTAATGACGTTATCACACAGTGGTTCAAACCCACATTTCGCGACACTGATTTAGGTTTTCTGTGATTAACTTAATCACTCGAGGCAAATGCTGGGATCTTCCCATTTGAAAGACAAAGTCGTATTTGTTCACTATTCCTCCCAATCCGAGGTTACAGTCCGTCTCTAATAACCTCCCCGCCGATGGGAGATTTAACTCAAAAATGGTTCAAATGGCTCTGAGCACTATGGGACTTAACATCTATGGTCATCAGTCCCCAAGAACTTAGAACTACTTAAACCTAACAAACCTAAGGACAGCACACAACACCCAGTCATCACGAGGCAGAGAAAATCCCTGACCCCGCCGGGAATCGAACCCGGGAACCCGGGCGTGGGAAGCGAGAACGCTACCGCACGACGACGAGATGCGGGCGAGATTTAACTCTCACCTTTCTTCCTTTATTTTTCCCTAGTCTTGCTCACTGAATGAAAGTGTCGTACGAAAGTTAAACGGTCTCTGTTCATTACATTTGCCAGTTATCCAGTAGAGTGACGTGGAATGTACTCGTAAACCGTAAAAAGTTCTTCGTCAGAGCTCGTTGGTCTTACTGAATACGACGAATAATTTACGTCACAACAATCTTGCTTAAAAAGAAAACTACGTTTTGACGTGATTTAGTCTATGAAACTCACCTCAGACGCAGCACACACGTTTGGAGGTGCTTCCAGCCGGAGGAATGTTACGGTCGCCAGATACATTATGCACACGTGAGCAAGTTGTAGCGGTTGTACTGTAATGTTAACAGACGCGATACGACTTCGCCACCGGAAAGGCGTCATCCGTCACTCACACAGATACGGTAGTATAGTTTTGCATCACCATAAAGTTCTCATTCCGCAATGACTCTGAAAGCAGCTGGAACAATTTCCAATCTAATTTTAGTTTTTTCACTCCACCAAATGCGTGTCATTCGATAAATATTTTCATGTTAACTGAATTCAAATATTCATGATCTCACTCTTAGCCTTATAATTTCCCTACAATTTCAGTTTCAATGTTTCTGTTCAAGTCAGTCGTAAATAATTTTATTTCGTAGTAAATCATTTCGAGAAAAGATCCATTTTGCGTTGACAATAATAAGTTCAGTATTATTAAACATTTGTTTTCATAAATTTTAACAAATACTACATACTTACATATTATTAACTGACACATATAATTTCAAACTTTCGTTTTTGTTTGGAATTATATGTGTTTTCTTGCGTGTTTTGTGGCATGTTCTCCGTCATATGTGTCTTCAGTAACGTTGTTAGGAAGTTTTGTGTGTTAATAACATGCATTTTGTTAAATGTGAGGGTGAAGTGTAGCCCGCACAAGCGTAATGTAAACTGTCTTCAGTACCTCCTCATTAGTTATGTGACCTACCCATCTAATCTTCAGCATTCTTCTGTAGCACCACATTTCGAAAGCGTCTATTCTCTTCTTGTCCAAACTATTTATCGTCCATGTTCCACTTCCATACATGGATGGCTACACTCAACACAAATACTTTCGGAAAAGACTTTCTGACACATACATCAGTACTCGATGTTAACAAATCTCTCTTCTTCAGAAACTCTTTCTTGCCATAGCCAGTTTACATTTTATATCATCCCTCCTTTCATCATTGTCAGTTATTTTGCTCCTCAAATAGCAAAAGTCATTTACTACATTAAGTGTCTCATTTCCTAATGTAATTCCCTCAGCATCACCCGATTTAATTCGGCTATATTCCATTATCCTCGTTTTGCTTTTGTTGATGTTCATCTTATATCCTCCTTCCGAGACACTGTCCATTCCGTTCAACTGCTCTTCCAAGTACTTTGCTGTCTCTGACAGAATTACAATGTCATCGGCGAACCTCAACGTTTTCATTTCTTCTCCATATATTTTAATATCTACTCCTAATTTTTATTTTGTTTCCTTTATTGCTTGCCCAATATACCGATTGAATAACATCGGGGACAGTCTCACTCCCTTCCCAACCGCTGCTTCCCTTTCATGCCCCTCGATTCTTATAACTGCCATCTGGTTTCTCTACAAATTGTAAATAGCCTTTCGCTCCCTGTATTTTACCCCTGCCACTTTTACAATTTGAAAGAGAGTATTCCAGTCAACATTGTCAAAAGCTTTCTCTAAGTCCACAAATGCTGGAAATGTAGGTTTGCCTTTCCTTAATCTATTTTCTGAGACAAGTCGTAGGGTCAGTATTGCCTCACGTGTTCCAACATTTCTACGGAATCCAAACTGATATTCGTCGAGGTTGGCTTCTACCAGTTTTTCTATTCGTCTGTAAAGAATTCGCGTTAGTATTTTGGAGCTGTGACTTATTAAACTGATAGTTCGGTAATTTTCACATCTGTCAACACCTTCTTTCTTTTGAATTGGAATTATTATATTCTTCTTGAAGTCTGAGGGTATTTCGTCTGTGTCATACATCTTGCTCACCAGATGGTGGAATTTTGTCAGGACTGGCTCTCCCAAGGCCGTCAGTAGTTCCAATGGAATGTTGTGTACTCCCGCGGCCTTGTTTCGACTCAGGTCTTTCAGTGCTCTGCCAAACTCTTCACGCAGTATCGTATCTCCCATTTCATCTTCATCTAAATCCTCTTCCATTTCCATAATATTTTCCTCAAATGCATCGCCCTATACACTCCTTCCACCTTTCTGCTTTCCCTTCATTGCTTAGAACTGGGTTTCCATCTGAGCTCTTGATATTCATACAAGTGGCTCTCTTTTCTCCAAAGGTCTCTTTAATTTTCCTGTAGTCAGTATCTATCTTACCCCTAGTGAGATAAGCCTCTACATCCTTACATTTGTCCTCAAGCCATCCCTGCTTAGCCATTTTGCACTTCCTGTCGATCTCATTTTTGAGACATTTGTATTCCCTTTTGCCTGCTTCATTTACTGCGTTTTTATATTTTCTCCTTTCATCAATTAAATTTATCTCTTCTGTTACCCAAGTATTTCTAGTAGCCCTCGTCTTTTTACCTACTTGATCTTCTGCTGCCTTCACTACTTCATCCCTCAGAGCTACCCATTCTTCTTCTACTGTATTTCTTTCCCCCATTCCTGTCAATTGTTCCCTTATGCTCTCCCTGAGACTCTGTACAACCTCTGTTTTAGTCAGTTTATCCATGTCCCATCTTCTTAAATTTTCACCTTTTTGCAGTTTCTTCAGTTTTAATCTACATTTCATAACCAATAGATTTTGGTCAGGGTCCACATCTGCCCCTGGAAATGTCTTACAATTTAAAACCTTGTTCCTAAATCTCTGTCTTGCCATTATATGATCTGTCTCATACCTTCTAGTATCTCCAGGAATCTTCCACGTATACAACCTTCTTTTATGATTCTTGAACCAAGTATTAGCTATGATTAAGTTGTGCTCTGTGCAAAATTCTAGCAGACTGCTTCCTCTATCATTTCTCTCCCCCAATCCATATTCACCCACTATGCTTCCTTCTCTCCCTTTTCCTACTCTCGAATTCCAGTAACCCATGACTATTAAATTTTCGACTCCCTTCACTACCTGAATAATTTCTTTTATCTCATCATACATTTCTTCATCATCTGCAGAACTAGCTGGCATATAAACTTATACTACTGTAGTAGGCATGGACTTCGTGTCTATCTTGGCCACAATAATGCGTTCACTATGCTGTTCGTAGTAGCTTACCCGCACTCCTACTTTATATTCGTTATTAAACCTACTCCTGCATTACCCCTATTTGATTTTATATTTATAACCCTGTATTCACCTGACCAAAAGTCCTGTTCCTCCTGCCATCGAGCTTCACTAATTCCCACTATATCTAACTTCAACCTATCCATTTCCTTTTTTAAATTTTCTAACCTACCTGTCAGATTAAGGGATCTGATCTACGCTCCGATCCGTAGAACGCCAGTTTTCTTTCTCCTGATAACGACGTCCTCATGAGTAGTTCCCGCCCGGAGATCCGAATGGGGGACTATTTTACCTCTTCAATATTTTACCCAAGAGGACGCGATCATCATTTAACCATACAGTAAAGCTGCATGTCCTCGGGAAAAATTACGACTGTAGTTTCCCCTTGCTTTCAGCCGTTTGTAGTACCAGCACAGCAAGGCCGTTTTGGTTAGTGTTGCAAGGCCAGATCAGTCAATCATCCAGACTGTTGCCCCTGCAACTACTGAAAAGGCTGCTGCCCTTCTTCAGGAACCACACGTTTGTTTGGCCTCTCAACAGAAACCCCTACGTTGTGGTTTCACCTACGGTACAGCCATCTGTATTGCTGAGGCACTCAAGCCTTCCCACCAACGGCAAGGTCCATGGTTCATCGGGGTAGATCACATAACTAATGAGGAGGTATTGAATGGAATTGGGGAGAAGAGGAGTTTGTGGCACAACCTGACAAGAAGAAGGGACCGGTTGGTAGGACATGTTCTGAGGCATCAAGGGATCACAAATTTAGCATTGGAGGGCAGCGTGGAGGGTAAAAATCGTAAAGGGAGACCGAGAAATGCATACAATAAGCAGATTCAGAAGGATGTAGGTTGCATTAAGTACTGGGAGATGAAGAAGCTTACATAGGATAGGGTAGCATGGAGAGCTGCATCAAACCAGTCTCAGGATTGAAGACAACAACAACATGTCAAAGGGAGAAATAAATTTTACTAAGAAAGCGAAAAACTGTCCACAGTATCAATAAGAAATATATTGGTTCTAAACACTTGTAACGTATTGAGAAAATTTGACTACGGTGTGAGCATACATTGGAATACGTTAAAATTCTGAAGGTAGCAGGAATAAAACACAGGGGAAAATGTTTATCGCTGACTTGTGTAGAAAACAAGCTGCAGTTATCAGAATCGAAGGACATGGAAGAGAAACAGTAGATGTGAAGGGAGCGTGACATTTTTGTAGCCTTTCCTCCAGGTTATTCAATCTACACGTTGAGCACGCAATAACGATAACCGTGGAGAAATTTGTAATGAGAATTAAAGTTCAGATAGAAAAAATAACAATAGTAACTTTCGCCGATGACACTGCAGGTCTGTCAAAGATGCAAAGAACTTAGAAGTGGGGATGAACAGATTGGAGAGTCTTCAAAAGGGGTTATCAAATGAACATCGGCCACAGTAAATCAGGGGTTGCTAAATGGAATATAACTAAATAACGCTTTTAAATAAAATAGAAAAGTAGTAAAATAGTTTTTCCCTTTGTGTTGGAAAATAGCTGACAGTGGCTGAAGAAGGGAGGATAGAAAATCTGATTGGCTATGGCAAGAAAGTGTTACTAAAAAGTTCGAGTTGAAATGTAAGCGTTAGGAAGCCTATTGTGAATGATAAAAAATGGCTCTGAGCACTATGGGACTCAACATCTGAGGTCATTAGGCCCCTAGAACTTAGAACCACTTAAACCTAACTAAACTAAGGACAACACACACATCCATGCCCGAGGCAGGATTCGAACCTGCGACCGTAGCTATTCTGAATAAATTTGTGTGGAACGCAATGTTATAGGGAAATGAAATTTGGTTGATAAACACTGCAAACAAGAAGAGAATAGAATATCTTCTAGTGTGATGCTACAAAAGAATGCTGAAGATACTATGTATAAATCGGATAACTACTGAAAACGTGGTGATTTTACGGCCTAACTTGAGAAAAAGAAGGGGTGTATTGGCAAGACGTGTGCTAGAAGTAGACGAACCAGGATACAGGTTGGCTGGCAGCTTTTCTAGGAGCTCTTTGCGGTGTTGGGGTGTAGCCACGTATGTGAAAAACGGTATCCCATTTGAGTCAATTGATGTTTCAAAGTACTGCACTGAAAAGGTGTTTGAATGTTGTGCAGGTGTGGTTAAATTTGGTGGAGCTAAACTTCTTACTGTTGTTATTTATACATCCCCACACTCCGATTTCACAAATTTTTTGCTAAAGCTAGAGGAGGTTCTTGGTTCACTTTATAGGAAATACAAAAAGTTAGTTATATGTGGTGACTTCAATATAAATTGTATAAGTGATTGTGCAAGGAAAAGGATGCTGGTAGACCTCCTTAATTCATATAATCTTATGCAAACCGTATTCTTTCCAACGAGAGTGCAAGGGAACAGTAGAACAACCATAGACAATGCTAGAAGGCCACTCTATTAGCAAAATGGTGAATGGCCTTCCAGATCATGATGCACAAATTTTAAGTCTAAAAGATTTTTGTGCTGCAACACATGTTAAATATAGTTACCAACTTTTTAGGAAAGCTGATCCAGTTGCTGTAGAGACTTTTTCAAACCTTATCAAGGAACAAGAGTGGCAAGATGTTTATAGTGCTGATACAGTAGACGATAAATATAATGCTTTCCTCAAGACTTTTCTCGTGCTCTTTTAAAGTTGCTTTCCGTTAGAACGTTCAAAACAGGGTACTAGCACAAACAGGCAGCCTGGGTGGCTGACTAAAGGTATAAGAATATCTTGTAGAACAAAGTGGCCATTATACCAAAACGTTACAAACAGTCACAATCTAAATGCAGTAGCCCATTACAAACAGTATTGTAAGGTGCTTAAAAAAGTTATTAGGAAGGCAAAAAGTATGTGGTATGCAGATAGAATAGCTAAGTCTCAGGATAAAATTAAAACCATATGGTCAGTCGTAAAGGAAGTGGCTGGTCTGCAGAGACAGGTCGAGGATGTAGAATCAGTGCGTAGTGGGAATGTCCGTGTTACTGATAAGTCGCATATGTGTACAGTATTTAAGAATCACTTTCTGAATATAGCAGGTGAACTAAATAGAAACTTAGTCCCAATAGAAACTTAGTCCCAATCATATAGCGCTCGTAGAAAAAAGTGTTCCAAGACTGTTACCTGAAATGCTCCTCCATGATTCTGACAAGAGGGAGATTGAGTTAATAATTAAACCACTAAAGACCAAGAACTCTCATGGATATGACGAGGTATCTAGCAGAATACTGAAGTATTGTTCCATGTATGTTAGCTCAGTACTTAGCCATATCTGTAACTTTTCCTTTAGGAGTGGTCGGTTTCCTGACCGATTAAAGTACTCGATAGTGAAGCCACTTTATAAAAAGGGAGACAGGGATAATGTTGATAATTATAGACCTATTTCTATGCCATCGGTGTTTGCTAAAGTTATCGAGAGGGTTGTATATACAAGGTTACTGCAGCATTTAAAGTCACATAATTTGCCGTCAAATGTACAGTTTGTTTTTAGAAATGGTTTAACAACTGAAAATGCTATAGTCTCTTTTCTCTGTGAGGTTTTGGACGGATTAAATAAAAGGTTGCGAACGTTAGGTGCTTTCTTTCATTTAACGAAGGCTTTTGACTGTGTTGACCACAAAATATTACTGCAGAAGTTGGAACATTATGGAGTAAGGGGAGTAGCTTACAATTGGTTCGTCTCTTACTTTAAGAACAGAAAGCAGAAGGTAATTCTCCGCAATATTGAGAGTGGTAATGATGTTCAGTCCCAATGGAGCACTGTTAAATGGGGCGTTCCCCAAGGATCGGTGCTGGGGCCACTGCTGTTTCTTATTTATATAAATGATATGCCTTCTAGTATTACAGGTGATTCAAAAATATTTCTGTTTGCTGATGACACCAGCTTGGTAGTGAAGGATCTTGTGTGTAATATTGAAACATTATCAAATAATGTAGTTCATGAAATAAGTTCGTGGCTTGTGGAAAGTAATTTGATGCTAAATCACAGTAAGACTCAGTTTTTACAGTTTCTAACTCACAATTCAACAAGAACTGATATTTTAATCAGACATAATGGGCATGTTATAAGCGAGTCGGAACAGTTCAAGTTCCTAGGCGTACGGATAGATAGTAAGCTGTTGTGAAAAGCCCATGTTCAGGATCTTGTTCAGGAACTAAATGCCGCTTTATTTACCATTAGAACAGTATCTAAAATAAGTGACATTTCAACACGAAAAGTAGTCTACTTCGCATATTTTCGTACGCTTATGTCATATGGTATTATTTTTTGGGGTAATTCTTCTGATTCAAAAAGGGTATTTTTGGCTCAAAAACGGGCTGTTCGAGCTATGTGTGGTGTAAGTTCGAAAACCTCTTGTCGACCCCTATTCAATACTCTGGGAATTTTGACATTGCCCTCACAGTATATATTTTCTTTAATGTCGTTTGTTGTCAGCAATATTAGCTTATTCCCAAGAGTTAACAGCTTTCACTCAGTTAATACTAGGCAGAAATCAAATCTGCATGTAGAATGCACTTCCTTGACTCTTGTGCAGAAAGGAGTGCAGTATTCTGCTGCATCCATTTTCAATAAGCTACCACAAGAACTCAAAAATCTTAGCAGTAGCCCAAACGCTTTTAAGCCTAAACTGAAGAGTTTCCTCATGGCTCACTCCTTCTATTCTTTCGAGGAACTCCTGGAAGAGCTAAAAAATTAAGCAAATTCCAGTGTTACATTCTCGATTTTCTTTATTTAAACTAACGACGTGTCGCCTGAATATGTTTCTTATATTTCATTTTATCTGTTTCTACAATCTACAACTGAATATGTTTCTTATATTTCATTTTATCTGTTTCTACAATCGTGTTATAATTTCATGTATTGACTCGTTCCATGACCATGGAGGCTTCTCCTTAATGTGGTCCCACGGAAAAATAAATAAATAAATAAATAAATAAAATAAAGAAGGCTTAGCATATGAAGAAGGCTGAAGGGGGTAGCAGTTTTGGAGAGGTAAAGTACGTTCCACAGGATAGACTTGAGTGGAGAGCTGCTCCAAACAAGTCTTCAGACTGAAGACAACAGCAACAAAAACTTGTGAAATCTATCTGATAAATTTGAAAGACACCGAAGAACGGGAAGTATGTGACAGATCTGGCCACAGGTATGGGTTTTGGACTTGCAAGTGAGAGAAAGCAACGAGCAAGGTGGACTGCGTAACGGACATTAGCACACCGTGGCGCTGCTCCGCTGCTTCCTCGGCCCCTCTAGCCGGGCAGCCGCGGTGGCAATACGTCTGCTGCCACACTGCCTTTCTTGTGCTCCCAAAGGCCGCTTTGTTTGCTCGGCGACCGTAGCTCACCTGACAGAAAGCACCGCGTAATTCGCCCGGACCTCAGCTCTGTCCACTGTGTGGGCGCACGGCAGCAGTGGCTTAGCATCGTGTTCTCAGATGAGCCTCAGTTTATTCTGGTGAGTCATCCTCGCCCGTCTGCTACTCCGAGACTCGCTGCAGTTCAGATGTTGTTGTGCTGCCAGTGTTATCGTCTGTTGGAGAGGGAAGAGGGCGGGGGTAGGTAAAAGGAATCACTTTAGGAACTCATGCCATTAGACACAATACCTGTAGGTGCGGTGAGGCCGGCGGGAGTGGCCGTGCGGTTCTGGGCGCTACGGTCTGGAACCGCGCGACCGCTACGGTGGCAGGTTCAAATCCTGCCTCGGGTGTGGATGTTTGTGATGTCCTAAGGTTAGTTAAGTTTAAGTAGTTCTAAGTTCTAGGGGACTGATGACCTCAGAAGTTAAGTCCCATAGTGCTCAGAGCCATTTGAACCATTTCTGTAGGTGCGGTGAAGTAGTGGTCGCTTTAGCGCGCCATGCATTGAGGTACAGATTACGTAGTAACATCGTGAGTTGTCAGTCCCTTAACCATTGCTGACTTCCTTAATATAGTGTTTGTAACAGATTGCTTGAAGGAAAAATACGTAACAGATATTCATATACATTAAAATAAATTATTTTTCAAATATTGGTATATTAAAGTTGTGTGATGTACCGGTGTAGGAACGACAAAACCTTGGCAGAAGAAGAACTACTTAGCCAACATCGTTACACTGGTTGGCTACGTTACCATGGTCTATATTATATTAATGTAATATAATGAAGGAGCTTTAGTAGGTATGTCAGTCAGGATTGCGCTTTGGTTTCTCATGGTCAGTGTTTTTTGGCTACAGATGCCAGTGTACTCAATCTAAGATGTGGATTGTAATGTTTTTTATGGTTTTCCATTGGTATCCTACGCAATATTCATGGCCCCGATATAGGTTATCACATCCCCTAATTTTGTTTGGTGCACTAAGTATTATGCGTCGTACAATAATGGTATAATTTTCAGATTGGTTGCGCCAGCTTCAGATATCGAGTTGAACACCGCCGTATTTTGATTTTAATAATTTAGTGAAATTTTTTCGCGTACATTCTAACTCATGTTTCATGTAATAAGTTTTTAAGAAAAATATTTTTATTTTGCACCTACGTTTGTCGGTTACTTAGCGATACTGTCAAAAAAGGTACTTGAAGTTTTGTAATGATATAAAGCAAGTATAGTAAATATGGTGTACAGGGTTTCTTAGCAGTATTCTGGCATAAAGATATCATCAACAATGATTTATAAACATTTCAGAACATAATACATACCTATATTTGGAATCATGATTGTTTTTAAATTACGTGTTTGACTTTTACTGATAGAATCTAGGTACTGCAACGATGCCTGTTGTGCTCGTGATCATTTCGTCCCATGCATTGAGTAGTGGCAGGCATGACGACTATGTTATGGGAACGATGTTTTGGCGAATTGTGATGCACATAGTAATTTTAATTGTAACTTGCCAGCGCATCGCTCATGTCGTGTTCTATATACCTGGAGATTCAGTGGATGATTTTTTGTGTAGCTGGCATAAGATGTTTGTAATAACCTTTACGAAAGTATGTTGTCATTCCGTTTTCCTATGGGTTAAAGTTGCATCGTTTGGATAACAGTCTGTAGCACTTCTCGCAGTTTTGTTACAGATCTTAAAATGATAACTTAGTTTTATCAAAACTGGTTATCTACAAAGAAGTTTTTTTTTCTTAGCGGTCTCAGATCTCGGCTAAGAAGTTCCTCTTCTCCTAAGTAATAAATACAGATCGCCCCTTCGACCTCAATATGAGTAAACTAACAAGAAAGCCTGCTGTGAGCATGGTCGTGAATCGAGATGGGATAGATCAGACGGTAGAAATATTGTACGCCAAAGACAAGATTCGTTGTTAGAGACATTGTCGGGTACAGCTTGAAACTGCTGAGAAATTTCAAAGCGAATCGCACTGCACTGAAGAGTAAGATACAACATGGTGATCATCCTATACGCTGTGCCAAGAAATTACTTGCAACAGATTCTTAGCAGAAGGCAGCTGGCGTCAGGTCTCCTCACACTTAGTAGTACTTGTAAGAAGACAGGAAGTTTGAACTCTTTGGTACTGTGCTTGAGTCCACAAAGTTATTGGTTGACCGAACGTTGGACGATGAGGGTTTTAAGGTCTGCTGGTCGGTGGGTTCATTGGGAGGTTCATGTTGTTGTTCAGCCAACATCAAGCTTCACATAACAAAACAGACATGAAAATACTGTGATCATTGTCCGTCCTTTACGTTTTGCAAGTAAATGTGGATTCCAATGAAGGACAAGGTGTAGTACCAGGCAGGCTTTGTCTACCTTATGGAGACGTGTTCCTGTAACATGGGGCATGGAATACGTTCACCATCTACCTCGCTCCTGAAGACATATGGCACTGCTGGCGCCCATCACGCGTCTGTTTACCACTGGGAAAGCAGAGCGTTGTGAATAGTAGGTAAAAAGTAAAGGCAACCTTTCTACTCTCTGTACAGCCACGCGAGGGCATCGCACGTCGCGCACGTTACAGGCAGAGACGTGCTGCGGTGGTTCGGACACTCACCACTCATGGCCAGTTTTGAGGCGGACTTTGCATCCGAGTTTGGGCGCCACACGCCGCTGGCTCACCTGCAGACTTACTTGTGCACGAATTATTGCCGTGCATGTTGACCCTGCGTTACGAAGCTCCTGTAACTTACGAATATCCATGAAACTCGGGGCCTCTCACATCACGATACTGAAAATCATTCAGCTGGTAGAGGATCCGGTGCTCTTTAATAAGGAAGAAATGGACGGTAATGGATAATTAGTTATTTACTCATACAGACAGTTTATAAGTTACAGCAACACCTGGAACTGACCAGTAACTTTTCAAAGAGCACAAATCTCGTCACATGTGTTCTGAGAAACGAATATAGTGTAAAAGCGTATGGATCCATTGTTTGTACCTGTTGGTTTTGCCGGATGTAACTGCTACCCAACCAGTATCTTCATGCGGTATTCTTTTGAGTGTGCATAAAGCGACATGTTGACAAGTGTTTAATGAACAATCTTCTCCTACGCAGTCCAGTAGTATTTCCTCAACATAAACTATGCGTACATTCCATTGTGGAAAACGTACTTTGCCATCAATAACTTTAACAACGCAGGATATCGTAAGTTTCCACCAGTCCGACATTTTCGTCTACTGATGTCGATTCCTGCAAATTCGGTTGCCTTTGTAGACGCAACGTACTGTTTCACCATACATTAAGCACATACCTGCAAACTATATTTAACAGTGCGGCTTAAGCTTTTCCATTCAGTCATTTAATTTTAAAGAGTGATAAATATGACCATCAACGTATCACAGATGATTGTGTAATGATTTCAAAGATCGCTCCTTCACTATCTGTGAAACAGGAAGCTTTCGTTTATGAGAAAGTATGAATTCGCGAAATCTAGGCTGGCACCTGTTCTTCATCTTCCTCAGCTTTTGTCCCGCAATGTAGCGGTATCCGCTCTTTCGGCTCTCTACCTCCACTCGATGGCCCGTTGTCTTGAATTCTGAATGGAGAGCGTCTAGCCAACGTTGCCTCGATATCCTTGAACATTTACCATCATATTTGAACGATATCACCGTTTATCTGTAGTATCTTGGTCTACTGGTAGTACGTGTTCATACTACCGTAGACGATTTTCCTTCATCTTCTGTGTGATAAACGCGCCTTCGTATTTCGTCACTGGCCTCACAATCGCGGTATGTCAAATCCAGAGTCCACCGACTTATTTTGGTATCCATTAGAGCGAGTCGCGGCTCTGCTTCTTTTGTTGTGGCTCAACATTCCGTCCCATACCAATGACTGGGTGGATTGGAGAGCGCCATATTTTCGACCTGAATCAGTCAAAAAAATTTTCAAATGTGTGTGAAATCTTATGGGGCTTAACTGCTAAGGTCATCAGTCCCTAAGCTTACACACTACTTAACCTAAATTATCCTAAGGACAAACACACACACGCATGCCCGAGGGAGGACTCGAACCTCAGCCGGAATCAGTCGCACAGTCCATGACTGCAGCGCCCCAGACCGCTCTGCTAATCCCGCGCGGCTTCAGTCAGTCAATGGGCTTCTTATAACGAAGCACACCAGTATTATACACGATTTAAACCACGCATTGCTAACACGATTCTTGATTTTACGAACGAATGGTCTGTCTGCAGCGATTTTTAAGCCAAGGTGCTTGAAGATGTTTCTATTTGGCAGACCTCTAGCGTCGATCTAGGTTGTGTCCGCACTATTTCTAACTGTTGACAGATCTTCACTTTTATTTACATTGTGGTGTAGTTCGGAGAGTTCGAGGCGGTACTTTCATGCTTGGACTGGTCGTTGAAGGTACATTATCAGAATCGAGCAGGATTTAAGACACTACGTTCTGAATATCACTGGTGACCGAGTCCATTATTGCGATGAGTAGAACTGGAGAAAGATCAGAACCCCAATGGACACCCACAGGAACAGGAAAGACATCTGATAACTCAGACGCGCGAAGTACTCGACAGAAAGGATTGTGGTAGAGTAGCCGCAACCCCTCAGTTTTCTCTTCAGGCACTTCGTGCTTTGAGGGAAAACCATACGAGATCCCGTGGTACTCGGTCATGAGCCTCTTCCAGGTCTCGGAAAACGAACTGTAGAGGCTTAAACTCGTTACACTGCTTCCCAATTGAGTTGCGTTAATAGCGTCAGTGGGCTTAGTCCCTTTTGCAAAGTCACAGTGACTGGTGCTAATACTGACAGCCCTGCGTATTTTGCTACCTACGACTCCACACACCTATTGCTCATTCTGTACCTCGCACAATCTGAGATGTATGTCTTCTAGTCACACTAACGTGACCACCGCCTAGTTTGGCGTCACTGTGCAAAAACGAGTCATAGACGGCAGGTGGCAGCACTATAAGTGGAAGGTGTATAAAGCGTGTCAGGGAGATACGGAGAACAGTGCATTCACAGTCGTAATACGGAAAAGGAGCGATTTGTCTGACTTACAAAAGGAAGTGATCATTTACATTCGGCCCCAGAGTGTCTGCATTTCCGAGGCGGCTAAGTTATTTCTTTTCGCATGCCTCCATAGTTAAAGTATACCATACATGGCAAAGCAGCACTATCCTAACCCGGCGCCGGGTCTACTGTGGTGCACCACGGACTGTAGATAGCAGTGGTGAACGATGCTGTGGACATCTGTATAGGCGAACAGGCATGCAGCTGTTGAGCAACCGACTGCCCAGATGAAGCAAGTGGTTGCAACATTGTCTTTTCAAGGACGATTCAGCGAACGTTGTTCCGCATGGACCGCCTCAGCAGGCTCCTGGTTCATGTAAACCTTACTACAGCTGTATATCGTCGACGAAGGCTGGAATTTGCACTCCATACCGAAAATAGACTTTCACTGTCTGTGAGCAGCTGGCCTTTTCAGACCAATCACCTTTCATGCTCCATCAGAAAGATGGGCGTTGCTCGTTTGGCCCTGAAACAAGCGTCATAGGGGTGCAGGACAGAGGAAGGAGCGTTATGGTCGCAGCAATGTTTTTGTGGTATTCCATGTACGATCCCGCCACTCTGGAAGGAAAGAACATGATCCTCAAGGACAGGTAAATGCTTGCGTAAGCATGACCATTCCTGCATGTAGTTTGTTTTGCACGGCAAGATACTATCTACGAGCAGGACAATTCATAGTGTCACACGGGTCGCACTGTACGTGCATGCTTCGAAGTGCATGAGGATGAGTTTACCGTAATAGTGGTTTGCGTCACGGTTCTTCAAACGGAAAGCTAGCCACTGTGCCGGAGGCGGCGTAGCTCCGCATTCCCGTCGATACCTTCCACAAACTTTCTAACTTTCTTCTTGCACGTCCGCGCTGCATAAGTCGATTATCCAGGCTTCTGACAGGTGGTCATATTAATGTGACTGGACAGTATACTTACAGACCAGTGCTGGCTGTGCCTGTGCTGTCGGGGATGGCTTGGAGGGGAGGATTTCTCTTGACAGAGACGCTGTAGTGACCCTCTAGGAAGCCGTGGTGGGGGAAGATCCGAGGGATCCAAGCCAAGGCTTGTCGCCCTATGCGTCGACGACAAGGCGCAAATGGCGTATTTGCGGACCGACGATTGGTGACACTGAGAACTGTAGAAGTTGTCAACCGGTACAACTCAAGATTACGCAGGCAATCTCTAGTAGACATAAACACTCTTGCCAAGTTTTTGTTCTTTTCAGTGCAGGAAAAGGGGGCACTACAAAACAGTAGAACGGGTCGCATGTAAATTTTTAGACTGTCGGAAGATGCACTGACACGCCCATCTCATATGGTGCAGAGTGCTAAGGCAGCATTGTACTCGCTATTTGTATGGCTTGTCCGCTAAGTCTGATGGAGGGCACTGCAGCATTTACCGGAAGGTCACATACTACGTAATTTGCACGATGAGCGTCAGCGCGGTTCCTCGGCACTAGCTGCCTAGTCCAGCAGAGTAGCATCAGTTTTGTATCAGCCGGCCGGTGCTCCGAGTAGCTGCGTGTCTACTCTGGGACACAGAGTGGAGGTCAATTAACAGCCGACGGTGCCAGCAGGCCAATCGGCACCTCGTATTCGTGTGAAATTACACTCTCCATCAACGTGTACCATTTGCCACAAAGTACGTAGCAGTCAATACCCTAGATCATGACCGTCAGTCATTTATTAACACAATGGACAAACAGAGGGCGGAGCAGAGACATATATGCGTGGAATTACAGAGGGAACCTGTGAAGTGTGAACGATGATAGCAAAACATTATTAGAGTTCATTTACAAGTTGTCGTTTTTAGGCACAGTTTCAGCTGTTATTCATTCAGTTGTGCGTAGTATTCTAGCTGACGTCTGTGGGGTCAGATCAGTCGTTTCACGCCCAGGAGAAGATGTCAGAGGTCATGGAGCCACGGCGGACTGCCAGCGAGCAGGTGCAGCTGTTGCTGGTTCTTGTTTTGGCTGTTAGAATGTACGTGGTCTGGGTCTGATCTGTATGATGACCCTTGATGACCCACCCGCGATGTACCAGCTGTTGGTAGTGTTGTGTTCAGTTGATGTACTCCCTATCCGTGGTAGGTGTCACCACTCAAAGACCTCTGAGTGTTTAACAGTAACGTGGATCCCGAGAGGCACTGTTGCTGGCTTCCACACTGACAGTACTTTGTGATGTGGTGTTGTCGGAAGAGTCAGTCTCCACATTGTAACAAGCAGCATCATATTTTCGTCAGGTACATTCCACCATCTTGAGTACATCTCCGGCTAGTTGACAGTCTGTGCTGGAGATTCACTACAATATGTTAGTCATGGAATCGACTGCTGTTACTGTGAATGTCATCGATCACAATGATCAACTAATTACGAGAGCTGGAGTATTTCAAGAGAGCTAACGTGAGGTTGTGGTGCAAGTCTCAGTTCGTAACGACAGCATATGTCCCCCTTCACCTACTATATTCACTTAGCAGGGTGTTACTGCTGTGTCATTTCGTCACTTCGTTCTCTTATGAAACGGATAGAATTTCTTGCAACATGTCTTACGAGCTAACGAATATGCTCTCCTCGTTTCTTTTGGTTTTCTGTCACAATATCCTTTCTGCTGAATACATATCTTCACCTAGAAAACTGTTGTAATGTGCCGACGGCCTGGCCCACTTGCGAGCTATTGGCTCGCTTCCTACTTACATGTCTCTGGCATGACTTAAGCTTGACTGTGTCAGTGTGATTGAGTTTCAATTAAATTTTCCTAATTTCTTCACCTTACTGTTCTGTGCCATAGCAATATTATCATGTTTGTAATCATATTGTACTTTGTAAATATATTAATTACGTCAGAAACCTCTGTGCAAATCCAAATTGTAATTACATTATACTGCTTCAATACATAAACTGGCGTGCAAAATTTAAGGACGAAAGTAGCTCGTGCATAATGTGTCACTCCCAAGGAACATAGCCGAATGAATTTTGGAGCATAGCTACAAAGAACTGCTACAATGTAGTTCAGAAGGTAGCTGAAAGAGATACGCAATGAGATAATAAATACGCTGAAGTCAACGGGTTTCATGGTGAACGCTGGACATTACAAACGGCGGTTCTTAACAATATGGGAGTGGATTTTAGAGAAGCGCCTCGGAGATTTCCGGTTGATTCTTGAATACTTTCAGTCGCCACCCGGACACTGGTGGAGACACGACGTACAGACCGTTTCTCGCAGTGCTCGGATCCGGCGATGCGGCCCCTAGGCATGTACAAAGAAGTGCGGATTTCTGCGACGGATCTCGTTCAGACATATAGCGAGTTCTTCGTCGATCTGGTGGCTGACGCGCTATTCGACAGAATAACGCGTGCTTGTCGGCTTTCTTGCAATATTTCTTACACGATTTTAAAGAAACTGTATGGTAAAATGTGGCTTTTACGATAGTTACAGCTCTACACGTGACCTTTCAAAAATGGTTCAAATGGCTCTGAGCACTATGGGACTTAACTGCTGTGGTCATCAGTCCGCTAGAACTTAGAACTACTTAAACCTAACTAACCTAAGGACATCACACACACCCATGCCCGCGGCAGGATTCGAACCTGCGACCGTAGCGGTCACGCGGCTCCAGACTGTAGCGCCTAGAACCGCACAGCCACTCTGGCCGCCACACGTAACCTTCCTGATGAAGTGGCTGTCATTTAGTTAATGGTCATAGTTATTGTGTTATTTCGCAAATAAGCATGATACAACGTGAAATTCGAATCCATTACAAAGAAAAATAGGGATCGCTAAGAATTTTGGTTCAGTGTTTTATACCATATGTTGCTACGTGTGAAATTTGTTAACATATTGATTTTTTTTACTTTGGAGGAGTAAATGTCCAATTACAATCTCGAGAAAATGGATTTTGTATGCTGCGTTCGCTTATATTCACTCACTTGCGAGAATGACATATGCACAACGTAGCTCATGTTTCGTAAACGGTTTGAGGTTTCGAAATGAGATTGCGGCAATTTATAGCACGTAAAGGGAATAATATTATATCGTGTGGTGTACATGCGCAACTTCCTTATGTACCGCGATATACGAGTAACTCTAGACTTTTGCAATGGAAATATGTAACTTTTTAAGAGTTATCGATAGCTAGTGAAATGAGAATTAATGTGGCTTTGTAGCAAGGTAAGTGAAGACATAACACATTTGGTTTTATACCTAGAATGTGATTTTTCATGAACTTGGCCTGTTTTGTCCTCAGTTTCTCGTTTAATAAGCCACTGCTTCAAGAATGTGTCAAAATTGCAGCTGTATTAGGAGGTTGGTGAGGAGACATTGTGTTAATTCCAGTTCGTTTAGCCAAATGAAGTACATTGTAACAGGAGAAAAGAGAAATGTAGGTGACACTTGGAATTTTCCACTGATGAATAAATGGGTTTCAAGTGACAGCAAGTTATAGTTGCTACAAGTGTACTAAAAGGGTTGATCCAATCACCACGCTGAGAATCTTATACAAGTGCACCGCGAAATACTTTCTTTGTGAAAAGTGACACATGAACATTCCAAAAACAAGACCATATGAAAAGAAAGGGAACGTGTGCAACTACGTGGTCAACATATTTCTATATAGTATTCCGACTGTGGACCAAAGTTTTATAAAAACCAAGCTACAAAATTTTTATTACCATATTGTCCGTAACTGCTTTATAGTAACTGAATGATTTTTTTTAAGTCCGTCTTTGGAGCTACGGTACAAAAACAACTGCTCAACGAGCGAATATCTCAAAAACATGCAGTCAATTGGTGTTTCCTGATGTGGGCACAAATCGGGCGCAATACATTGTAAGTAAAAAAAAAAAAAAAATGTCGTGTGAGCAGGGCCTCCCGTCAGGTAGATTGTTCGCTGGGTGCAAGTCTTTCGATTTGACACCGGCGCCTTGCGCGTTGATGGGGATGAAATGATGATGGTTACGACAACACATACCCAGTCCCTGAGCGGAGAAAATCTTCGAGCCAGCCGGGAATGGAACACGGACCCCCTAGTACTAACATTCTGTCTCGCTGACCACTCAGCTACCGGGAGCGGGCTCATCGCAAGCAACATCAATATCTTTTGTAACGTGCTGGTCTTAGACGTAGAACGTAAGCCAGATTCTGATATGTTTCATTACAGACCACTCAGTATGTTTATTTGGCTAAAAAGAAACGGACTTTGTGGGAAAAATATGCAGTTTGTTTGTAACTGAAGATACAGATATAAATACGTTCAGTAATTCCAGAAGTAACTAAAAAAAGATGAAGGCGTCTTGAAAGAAGCGTAAAAGGAATTGGGGAGTGAGTTATATAAACTTGCACTACAGTGAACAACATTAAAATTTTGCTTGTGCTATGTTAAAAAGCTCTTTTACCCCCATTGTTTAACAGGTATTACGAGTTACTCTACAACGCTTCAAGGACACCCCTTCCCCAGTATACTGAATCTTAGTTATTCTCGAAGAAAAGCGAACGGTTTTGAATCAGATCTATATACCTGGAATACAGCCTTTCCGCAGTCCACATTTCGAATTATTTTGTGCGATTTTTCTTTCATGGAATATATGAGAGTCCATAGTACAAATAGCCGGAGACTGGCACAATTTTCTTCCCAGCGTCGCGCAAACTTTCTCTGGAAGATACAAATTACTTGGAAAGTGTCAAAATACACTACAATTACTAAAATTCCTGTTCCGGCGTAACGACAAGGACCGGCACGAAGATCAAGAAAGGAAGCGGAGAGAGGGCTGTGAGACGGCGTCAGCCAATAGCACGCGGGCTAGAAGGACACCACGGCTGGAGCGGCCTCTACACCTAGAGAATAAAAGCGAAGTGCCGCCAAGCAGCGGCCGCACTTGAAGATGAGCACTAGAAGACGAGCAGCGACATTAACGATAGCAGTGACGTATGAACATGTGTGATTAGCTTGCATGGAAATTGTATACATCATTGATTCTTTGCATGTGGCCAATTCCATCATGTAGAAACGAAGGTTAGGTATTGTCAGATCAATTTTGTGTAATAAACTACATTAATATGATTTGCTTGTATGTTGTCTAGCTGTTCCAGAAAGCAGCTTCCTAGGCACCCTGTAAGAGACTAGTGGGCAGGATTCCACAATTCCTATAAAATACCACACTCTACAGCGTACATGCGGTGAGGCTGAGTAGCAACTCAGATCCGTCGCACGTGGCCTCTGGACTGTCCAGATTGCATTGCTGTCCTGGGTGCTCGGATAAATCACGAAAATCCGACGGTTTATCCCACAACCGAACAGACCCGACCTGTGGGCACAACGGAGAAACTAGATCCGACGAGCGAGGACTCTGCATTGCTGCGAGACGACGGGCTTCGGATGGTCGGGCCGGATCCGTCAGAGACACCGCCCGTGGTTTCGGCCCATCGCGGAAATCCGCTCGTCACGATAGCTCCAGCACCCGCTCTGGTCGGTACGACCGCGCGCTGACATCCACAAAAGCCGGACGAGTGAGAGTAGAACTCACGCTCCGAAGGTTCTGTACAAACTTCGTTGTGTGTAGTGGTAACCCATCTGCAGCTTTTGACAAGTGGGTTTCCTATTATAAGAATATGTAACATGAATGGCCTTATCTTTTGATTTCATTGACTTGGAAGCTTAAATCTACTTCACTGCCAAGGGGCCATAGACTGTAGCATTTGACGTGAATTTGAGTTTGATACCTCTGCCCTCTGGTGAGAAAAAGTGGTGTGAACAGGTGGAGAAACAGACAACGGACAAAAAAATTTTTACCTGTTTGAGTACGGAACCCTAAAAATAAAGCCAAGGCCCACTGCACTCCTGAAAAGATGCACAGGCGTGTTCGGGCGTAACGTCAAGCGCCGGCACGACGATCAAGAACGGAAGAGCAGAGAGGGCTCTGAGACGATGGACCCGTCTCTAAGACGACACCAAGGCAGGAGCAGCCAGGAGCGGTCTCTATACAAAAGAATGGTTCAAATGGCTCTGAGCACTATGGGACTTAACATCTGAGGTCATCAGTCCCCTAGAACTTAGAACTACTTAAACCTAACCAACCTAAGAACATCACACACATCCATGCCCGAAGCAGGATTCGAACCTGCGACCGTAGCGGTCGCGCGGTTCCAGACTGAAGCGCCTAAAACCGCACGGTCACTCCTGCCAGCTTTCTACACAAAGAGAATATAAATGCTGTGCCGCCTAGCCGCGGCCACCTAACCAATACCCTCAAAGGACTCAAGGACCCATAGAGATCCCAAGTCCCTTTGCAAGCGAATGCACAATTAAGTGTAACTATTTCTCACAACTTGCCACTCCAGAAGAAAAAATCGCCAGAGGTGATCACTCATTGGACACAGTTGACAAACCAGAATAATTCGAGAAATAAGCTTCACACGAAAAACTGTGTGGAATCCAAAGTTGATTATTTTCGAGGGGGACATCTGCTGGTGCTAAAATTAGCCCAGCCCCCTTAGGGCGCTGCGGGAGGAAACTTTAAAATATTAATTTTTCCCACAGATTCGGATATTTGGGTCAACATTTGTAAAACTCTAATTCCTCTCTCTAAAACCCCAACCTATGGGGAGAGAGGGAGAGTTGTAGTTTTAGCCACTCAAAATTTACGAAGTAAATAAGTATTTTTTATTTATCCGTGACAATTTTCCACGCAAAAATGAGAACATGGATTTTCTTGAATTACAGCGCCAACTACCAAGAATCAAAACAAATTTTTAAAAGATAATGTACGTAGTTTTTTATGTAGAATATGATTCTGCAATATAAAATGCTGGGGTGGCGAGCTAATTTTAGCACCAGATGTCCCCCTCGAAAATAATCACCTTTGGATTCTACACATTTTTCGTGTGAAGCTTGCTTTTCGAGTTATTCTGGTTTGTCAACTTAAAATTTACACTTTGTATATTTCCGAATGCTGCAGCAGTGACTTATGAACTGTGTTGTTTTGCTTCCATTGGAATTGCATGTACCGAAGAACATTGATTATTTACCTGTCACCATTTGCTTACGAACACCTTTCTGAATACTCATAGTTGAGTATTGCCAATTTACCCTACTGTAATAAACTTCATTAATACGATTTTCTTGAATTATCTAGCTATCCGGGAAAGCAGCTTTCCTAGACACCCTATATTAGACGAGTGGGCAGAACAGAACAATGGGGAAGGAGCACAGTGCCACGAGAATGTTAACTCGTGAATGTACAGTGTGGAAAGATTTCTAGGTCATTACACCCATGCACCACTGTGACTCCCCACACCATGACACCTTAACCACCAAAATGGTGATGTTTGACAATGTTCCTGTGTGTGAGCATATTTCCAACATTGTTGAACGTGATCGTTTAGATGGTGGAGATGTTGTGGTGTGGGGGGCATGGATAACACTGTAGTGACCGCCAAGTCTTGGTTATTGTGCCGCTGTACTTCTTGCCTATGTGCATCTTTTCAGAGGTGCACTCCAAACTGACTCTATTTTTATAGGCGACAAAGCAGCGCAGGTGCTGCAATTCTTGCTAGAAGACATTGGGCGTATTGCTAGCTTTCACGTTCCCCCGGACTTAAATCCCATTGAGCAAGTGTGAGCTGTGTTGGCGAGAAGTATTGCTACTCGCACACGTGCACCAACGACCATCTGGCAGTTGAAGATAGCGTTAGTGGAGGAATGGATCAGTCTCACCTGCCTTCATGTCCAACTTGGGATCTCGTCTCAGAGAGCACATTGCTTTGTGTGGTGAACACGCACCGCATTACTAACAACGGCCCGCGTTTTGTAATGTCCAGGGGGGCATCATGATTCACTGTGACTTCAGTGTAATTGCTGTATTTAAATAAAAGTGCCATTTCTTCTGCAGTATACTGTAGGAGATTTTTCTACGCATGGTCCCAGTTTCATAGAGCTGTGTTACTTGGCGCTGACACATCATTTGAAAGCTACTTTCGTCATAAAGTTTTGCACACCAGTGTAGAAATTGTCCACATACATATCTGAGATGTCAGTGCAGCATAGCGCAATGCGTATGACCCATGTTCTATCCCCAGCCGCATCAGAGATTTTCTCTCCTCGGGGCTGGATGTTGTGTTGCTGTCATCATCATTTAATCCTCATCGTCATGCAAGCCGCCAAAGTGGTTTCAAATAAAATCACTTTCACTACGCGACAGGGCTACCTGACTAGAGGACCTAGCTGCACGCACATTCATTTATTTATTTATTCAGTGTATAAATTCAGCGATCGTAATGTTCCCTATTTACACTACATAAGTTGACGCTCACAATCTTTGTAGTTTATATTGACTGTAAATACTGCACTCTGCTGTAAATTTTCGTAACTATTATCGTGAATAAACAAATTAGCTTCACAATACAGACATTAACAATGACAATGTCCCTACTATATATTGTTTTCTAGTCCTCTATCCCTATAGTACATACGTATTATATATATAAATGTACATACTCTGTCTCATATATATATATATATATATATATATATATATATATATATATATATATATATATATATATATATATATGCCTTATCTCCTTCTAAACCACTGGCCCACTGTGGGGTAAGAATCTCATACCTATCAGAGGTTCAGCTCAGGTGGTAAGAAAGCCGTAGCAATACTTCATTCATTGTGTAATTGAAAATGAGAGATCTTAGCGACTTGCAAGAAACATTACACAAATTTTCAAGTACAAACTTTTTATTTTTGACGACTCCCACCACATGATGAAAAGAAAAATGTTTATCGCTTGCTACATTGCTGTTCATGCAGTAAAACTGCAGCATGAAGCATGAAATTTTAATATATTACTCCTTTACTATTAGCTGTATTCGTGACACATTCTACTGAGCGTATTCATACACAACACTGACTATACCAGCAACATTATATCAATCTACAACACACAGTTCAGAAGATTTGACGTCATAAACACAGAAATGCGTGAAAAACTGCCCCATCAAGCATGAATTTTTAATTTACGATTCCTTTACTACTAACTCTATGCATTGCACATTCTGTATATAGTAGCCACATAAACCGTAAATGTACTTACAAAATTATATCATTGTTCACCAGATATGATGTCACAAATTCTGCGATACATGAAAAACTGAAGGATCGTGCGAAATGTTTTACTTTATTACTGATTTACCACTGACTGTATTCACAACACATGTCGCAGACACTAAACACATATACCACTAGACGTATCTACAAAATCATATGATTGTGCAACACATAGTTTAGGAGATCCGACGTCTTGCTCATTGAGCCAAACGAAAATGAAAATGCAGGGTAAAATTTACTAGAGATACAGAAGAAGTATTTGTAGAAATAAGTGTAAGCAGGTAAGGCCACAGAAAATATCCTAAACTCTAGGAACGATTTCATTGAAATTTGATACTCACGATAGTTACGATATTGAAAGAAATAATGTAGGAGTAAGAGCCATCAGCCTCCTATTGGAGTGACACTGATAGTGTGGAGAGAGAAGGGGAAGGAGCAGATGGACACAGAGAGAGAGAGAGGGAGAGACAGAGAGAGAAAAGGAGGAGATGGACCCAGGTAGGGGGGAGGATATGGTCGAAAGAGAGTGGGGGTTGGGGAAATGAACAGAGAGGAGAAGACGGACAGGAAAAGGAAACAGAAGGGCATGAAGAGAGATGGAGGAAGGGATAAGCAGAGAGAGGGGATGAGAAGGAAGTAGATAGAGAGAGGGAGGAGAAAATGGAGAGGGAGAGGAGAAGATGGACTGACAGAAGTGAGTAGGAGATGGACAGAGGAAGAGAGGAGGAGTGGATGGACAGACAGAGGAGAAAGGAGGAGACGGACAGAGGAAGGAAGAGGAGGTGTTGGGCAGACAGAAAAGGAAGGAAGGAGTGATAGAGAAGGAGATAGGAGGATGAGATGGAACTGGTGGAGGTAAGGGCAAATGGAGAGAGCGGAAGGAAGAGATGGACAGGGGCGAAGGAGCAGATGGATAGAGAGGGAGGATCACATGGAAACGAAGAGGAGGAAGGAGGAGGTTGTGAGAGGGGAACAAAATGGAGGTATACAGAGTTCGGGGATGAAGGAGGTGGGACAGAGAAGGGGGGCAAAGAGGAGATAGACAGGGTGAGGGGGGAGGAGCAGCTGGACTAATACAAGATTGGAATAAATGCATAGGCGGGCAACACCGGTTAATCACTGGATTTTACATACAGGACAGTGAGATACTGTATTTATGTCACGTGCTAATAAACTTGTTCTCTTCGTGTACTTGCTTGGGTGCATCACACCTAGATGCATGCAGAAATGATTCTGAGAAGGCAGTTGCTGCCCTGTGGGCGACGCGCAGGCAGCTGCACGGCTGTCGAGACGCGACTGTCTTGGACCACGACGCGCGCTTTGTAATTACGGCAGGCAGACGGAGGTCTCGATCAACAGCTGGCCGCCATTGTCAGACTAATGAGGGCAGGCCCCGCGCCTCGCGAGATACTCTCGCCGCCTCTGCAGCCGCCGCCAGCCCCGGCGAGTGTACCTGTAAGCGGCTTTCAATTAGCGCGCCGTCTGCAGGCGCCCCACGCTCACCTGCAGAGGTGATGACAGCTGAGCGGGCGTGCCCCGCGGCCGTGTACTGGGGCGGGCGAGGCCCAGTCGCTTCCAGACCAGCACGTCTACTCCACCGGCGCTCTGCGTCTGTTTCCACACATCTGTTCTGCGAACTATCTAGCGGTTTGTAGTGTAGGTAGATCTATTACTATTTACCGATGCCCCTTTGCCTCTTCCATTCAGGAATGGGACGTGGGGACAGTATCTCACGGATAATTTCCGCATGGGCTCCAATTTCTGTTATTTCCCCATTGTGCGCATATCACGTGACATATGGGAGGACGTAATACAGTCTAAGACTAAGAAAAAGACGCACTGCGAAGCATTATCCGAATGGGACGAAAATCGGTAGCTGCGATGTACATGTATAGACGAACAAATAGTTACAGTTTCATAAAATTTGGGTGATTTGTTTTATAGAAAGAGCTTCAAAAATTGAGGAAGTCAATAACGTGTTGGTCCACCCCGGCCGTTATGCAAATGGTTATTCGGCTTGTTGGGTGGATGTTCTACTTAGTAATATCGTGCCATATTCCGTCCAAATGGCGCGTTACATCGTCGAAATCTCAATGTGGAAGGAGGGTCTTGCTCATAATGCTCCAGATGTTCTCAGCTGGGGAGAGATCCGGAGAACTTGAAGGTCAAGGTAGAGTTGCACCAACTGCGACATGGTCGCGTATACAAACAGTAGGTAGATTATATCTATATGCTTTGACGATGTCATTATGGCCTAATCACTTTAGGACATGGTGTAAAAAAGATCTGAGGATGGTCATTACGGAATAAAACCGGTCATCGTCTAAAGAATTCACATTGTGATCAAAGACTGTGTGTCTGGAGACACCGCGTGTAGCGACGGTATATCAACATGACGCTTTGCTGCTGCATGGCCCGATAGTCAGAAGAGATGTTCTAAGATACCATTTCTTTTCACAGCATGATCGCTTTGGTTGTCATACGCAGCACCCTTGCAACGCAACTGAGCGTTGAAGACAGTGTACGCCCCGTTTTGTTGCTCTTCACGTCAATCCATCCTCGACTTACATTTCAACAGGGTACTGCCCGCCTGTACAGTGCGAGAGATTTTACTGCATATCTTTGTGGCTGCTAAAACCTACCCAGGACGAAATACAGCTTCTCTATTAGTGATTGCCAAGATTAATAAATACTTGTAGAAGGGACACGTGGAGCAACGTGTGATTGATTTGGTCAATTTATAAAGCGCTTCCTCTTGTTTAAAGCGTCCAAATTTTCTGAAATATGTTGGTCTCAATGGCAGTTTTTTGTAATTTTCTACTTCCATGTGCTGGTCACAAGGGATGGTGAAAACCTGGAACACAGCGTGTGTCAAAAACCGACACACGCGGTCCGATACCTGCACAAATTATCAAACCACTATCCGAGCCAGAAAAGAGGTATGATTAATACGCTAGTAACGCGAGCAGGACGAATATGTCAGCCGCAGCACCTCAGACGTGAACTGCAACACCTAGAAAGTGTTCTGAGGAGCATTGGCTACTCCACAACTTATATTAGAAATGTATGAGAGCCAAACACTCAGCGAAGTAAGGAATCTGAAAAAGAAATGTCGGGTACGGACCTTCTGCCATACATCCCCAGAGTGACGGAGAGAATCGGCCGTATATTGCGCAAACATAGCGTAAAGACGATTTTCAATCCTACATGGAAGATCAAAGAGTGCCTTGGATCTGCAAAGGGACCCACTTGCAATGTCGGGAATATACCGTATACCATGCACATACGGAAAAGCTTATGTCGGAATGACTGGACGATCAATCAACACCTGGATCAAAGAACATAAGCGACATTGCAGGTTCGGGCAGATGGAGAAATCGGCCGTGGCAGAGCACGCACTGAGTGAGACCGACCACGTAATAAAATTCGCCGGCACGGAAGTTCTGGCTGTAGAGAAACACTATCACACGCGCCTGTTCAGAGAAGCTGCAGAAATACAAAAACACGTGAACAGCTTCAACAAGAAAGAAGAAACCCTTAAGGTAAACGGATCCTGGCTTCCCGTACTGCAGCGAACGACCGTCGCAGGTAGCAAGAAGAGAACTGCACCGAAATGACCGCGGAGAAGCCCTCGGACGTTGGCGCGCCGGGTACAAACAGTCTGCGGCCGCAAGCTCGGCTCCAGTCCACCACCAGCAATGTAGGGTGTAGCTTTGACAGTGCCAGCCACTCGTGCTGGCGATCTCAGAACTCAAAAACAAAAAGGCGCCTGGACCGGATGGTATCCACTCTGAGGTACTGAAACAAATTGCACCGCAGATCACCCCGTTTCTCACAACGTTGTTAAACGATGCATTAAGGCTGGGCCGTGTGCCTGCAGTGTGGAAGACCTCGAAGGCGGTTATCATCAAAAAGGCTCCAGACAAAGACCCATCAGACCCCAAGTCATACAGACCAATTTGCCTTATCAATACACTCGGTAAAGTACAAGAAAAACTACTCTGCAAAAGACTACAAGCACACCGAACACTACGGGGACTGACACCACACCAATACGGCTTCAGGGAAGGGAAATCTATAGACGACGCAATTAACAGAGCACTCCAAATAGTACACGACACACCCTCCAAATACACACTTGCAATTATGATAGACATCTCAGGTGCCTTCGACAACCTCTGGTGGCCGGCCTTGTTCAAGAGGCTCAGACACCTGCAGGTACCGGAGTCTCTGTATAATAGTTTCATGGACTACTGCAGAGACAGAACGGTCGTTTGGCAAATGGACAACCAGAAAGTGATTAAACGAATTACAAAAGGCTGTCCACAAGGGTCGATCTGCGGCCCCATCTTCTGGGACATAGTTATAGAACCGCTCCTACAGTTACTAGAGGAGCACATCTTGACAGATGGAGCTGTCGCTTATGCTGATGATCTACTCGTCGTAGTTTCAGCAAATAACCGTGCCCAGCTAGAAGAAAGAGCCAATGGAACACTTAGGACAATAACCCAATGGTGCACAGATAATAAATTAAAGATAGCAGGAAACAAAACAACTTATACATTGCTAAAGGGTATCCTGCGCAGGAACCCAATAGTCAAAATTGGGGACACAAACATAAAAAGACTAGCAGTCACACGCTATCTAGGAGTATACATTGATGAACGATTGAACTTCCACGAACACTTGCGAATATGCACAAACAAAGCAGAAAAGATACTACACAAACTGGCTAGGCTAAATTCGGAGCAATTCAGACTACCCCTGTCAGTGACACGAACATACCATTGCGCTCTCTTCGAGTCAGTACTATGCTTTGCTGCCAGTACGTGGGCCCACAGGTTAAATCTCTCAACCAACAGAACCATTGTACGTCGAGGCCAAAGAAGTGTTCTACTTCGACTAACAGGGGCATTCAATACAACATCAAATGACGCACTATGTGTCGTCATGGGAATTTTCCCCATAGATATCACCATCAGGTACCGCGCAGCAATGTACTGGCTTAGGATGGGGAGAATAGACCAGGTTCGGCAGATCACTGGTGTACCGATTGAGACAACACGCCAACTCAGAGCATGGCGAGTGGATACCTGGCAGAGCGAGTGGGCCAACAGCGATAAGGGCCGCCGTGTCTACAACTTCTTCCCTGACATCCGGGAAAGACTAAAACTAAAACATATTGATCCCAGCCGCGGTATGGTACATTTCATCACAGGACATGGCCCTTATCCCACGCACCTGTACCGCGTGAGTCTGCAGCAGACTAATAGATGCACATGCGGGGAAGAAGGTTCCCCTGAACATACTGTCTTCTTCTGCGGACAACGCACGAACACAAGACACACAGTACACATAAATCGCCTGAACACACAGAACGAACTACATGCCATAATACGCGACCCGGAAAGGTGGACTGAACTCAACAAACTAACGGACGAAATCTCGAAGATCCAACAAATAGAATACTTGCGCAACAGACCCTACCGAAGGCAAGTCGGTCCAAACAGACGTCACGATGCCCAGGGGGATACAGATATGATTAGCACCACGAGTGATGAAGAAGAAACAGATACAGACCAGGGCACCAACACAGATATTGAAGCGTCCAGCGCGGATGATCCATAGTGTCAACCAAGTCAAATTCAAAGAACAGAGTGGAACAACCGACAAGAGGTGCACAAGTCACACACAATCCTAAAAACAGATTGCACCGTATATATAAATAGTTTACAGCATCTCCATGTCCAATAAGAGCTTAAAGCTAGGTACCTCTTCAAGGGACCTACACCTTCCGTTAAGAGGCAGCGCACAGTCTGTATGGAAGGATCTTAATTGTGGTCCCTCTCTTTTGAGCCCAACCCGACGGATACCTATGGTAGATCGGGGAAAACCACCGCTCAGGCTGTGTTGCTGGCGGGGCCGGAAGGTGCTAACTGCCACACCACGTATCATTGTAAGTCTCATTGGCTCAGTGTGAACTGTTTGTACAACCAACCTACACAGCCTATACCTCAACCTCCACTATACTAAGAACCTCTCATCTGAAGCTTAAAGTTGGGCACCTCTTCAAGGGACCTACGCCCCCCTGGTAAGAGGCGGCGCACGTCCTGGATGGAAGGATCTTAATTGTGGTTCCTCTCTTTTGAGCCCAACCCGACGGATACCTATGGTAGATCGGGGAAAACCACCGTTCAGGTCGTGTTGTCGACGGGGCCGGGAGGTGCTTGCGCCTGATGTACTCTACTAGGAGCCTTGCAGGCTCAACACAAACCGTTAGCGTCATTACCTTATTACTTTTACCACGAGTACCCTTTCATTAGCAACTTTGAGCCAAGCACAAAATCAGTTACCTCTCTATTGTATATCGTAAATAGTTTAGCAGGCTGGACATGGAGGTCTTAGTCTTAGTTTCTAGCTTTAACGTACCCTAATCTCTTCTAGTTAAGGTAGTTTTTAGGATGGTAGATGTTAAAGGCATGGTGAGCAACGGCCAGCGTCTTGATGGTCATTCCAAGACCCGGGCCGCAGCCCACAACCAGGTGACGGGCCATATTATACATATAACTTCTCTATTCAGTTCTCTTCCTTCCTTCTTTCTAAATATTTAATTTCGTTTTGTTTATTAATATCTTACTTGATTTTGTATTAGTTATAAGTTTTTCTAATGCTGCACAAAAAAAAGATAACAAATGGATCTAAACAGAGCCCGCCTCCACGTGGCGGGACACGGGCAACGGTGTGAGTGGGGACGGGTGCCGGTGTGGTGTTACTTTAAGTCACTGCGGACCCCGGACCCAGTCACAGCGGCTAAGTGGCAATATACGACCCACCATAAGAAATTAGACGGTGGGTCATAAAATATAAGCAGCTAGTGAAAAAAAAAAAAAAAAAAAAAAAAAAAAAAAAAAAAAAAAAAAAAAAACTCGTGCTGGCGAAACGTCAGTGAAATCGTTAGATGAACGTCGGCCGAAGAACCCGAGACAGAAGCCAATAGGCAGTTTGTCAACAAGTGGCCACGAAAGCCTTAACAATTTTGTACATGTTTTATGTTTTAATTCGGTCTTAGGTTGCTCCAGATGGTTGGTCCTAGATATTTTACAGCAGTGACAGTTTCCAGTGATCAGTCTTCAGTAGCCTACACCAACATCAATGGATCGCTTCGTCTATTCATGCGAATTAACTTACAGTAATTGATGTTCCGTATCAGCTGGGAGTCTCTACTGTATTTGTCTTTTCTCTGAACGTGTTCTTACATTTCGCTACAGCCCTTGACTTTGCAGCCGTCGTACAGACAATATCGTCGTCCACGTGTAGCCTTACACTGCCTGCAGTCTCATCCACTAGATCATTAATGTAAATAATAAAATGCATCGCAGTTGTGGACAACACAGTGCTAGAAAAGGTGATGGAGTTTAGCTCTTTAGGAAGTAAGATTTGACAGAATGGTCGAAGCAGACTGGTTAAGCCACTCATATCTTTCTTCAACAGAAAATCTCCAGTAGGAGCAGCAATTCGTGTGGAAAACTGGACCAATTACTTCACACTTCCTACTACATTAAACCTGGGGGCCGGACCGCGGCTCACAGGTGGACTTTTCCCTTTCTCCACAAAAGTCTAATTGAGAATTTCTCAACATAACGACAATTAACCTAATTTTATACCAATTAGTATTAGTAGTAATAGGCTTCTGAGGGCCTCGAAGCCCCCGTGTCGATCTCACATGATTCCTCCAGCTGCTCCTATCTTGTGCTCCCTCCGTCAGTTATTTATTCCCAGTCTTTCGCATATGAAATCACCTTCATTGCGCAAAGTACTCCTGCGTCTGTCCTTGGTCTTTTGTCACATGGCGTCCTGAATATTCTTAACACAATTTGGTCTTCTTTCATCCTCATCAGATGTCCAGCCCACTGCAGTCTCCTAATATTTGTTATGTTTACTATCGTTGGGTGTTGTGATAGCTCATGGATTTCTATGTTGTCTCTTCTCATCCAGCATAGTGATTCATTGTCATAGTATAATTCATTGTCATAATATAATATGATATACCAAAAGATGGACCTATATAGTCAGCCACTGTATTACAAGTCAGGGCCCACATCTAAGCACATTATATCGAAATATTCAAAAGTTTTTACCTATAACAAGTTGACAACTGATAAGAGCTAGATAGAAATTCTTGGAAGACATCTTATTTCACATAAAATATAAACAAAGGTGAAAGTGGTGCTGGTGGAGGTTGGTAACAGTCATATACAATAAAAGCATATCTACGTCTACCAAATCGTTTATATAAATAAGGAACAGCAAAGGGCCTGTAACACTGCTTTGGGGAACGCCAGACATCATTTCTGTTTTACTCGATGACTTTTTTAGTTATATTGTACTTTATGGGACACTGCTCAAAATACAGTTTTCCATTACAGATTCACGAGACAGACAAAGATATTGGCAGAATTTTTGTAGAGGAACGAACTACTACACTATTTTTAAGTTCGACTATATTGTTTTTAGAGAGCCTGTCGAGACAAACCATCCCATGCACAACCTTTTATTAAATTACGAATGGTGGAAGACAATAAAGACTGTTCCCAACATCTTTTCCCATAAAAGACAAATATACTAGAACTAGGGGTGTGCTAACCGAAAAGAAACAGCTGAATTCCTCAAAAAGAGCAACAATGTGGTTTGATACCTACCTTGATGTAAGGACTGGTTTCTTTGAACCAGAGAAGTCAGCATGGACATATGTTATCTCTGGATTTCATTACGGTTCCATATCCGGTCTGTTGCTCCTCTCGTCATAAGTGGAAGATATTTTATGTGTGCTACATTCTTGTAACTACTGCTGATGGCATCGTGTTGTATCTGTGTGGCAGCCATGAGAACATTGCTCACTCGTATCAGGTATCAATTTCCTTCGTTGACTATCATGAAGAGCAAGATATTTGGACCTTAAACTGAACCCTGAAAAGTTGCACGTCATTTTCATATCACATCAACTCTTCATCAGTGTATCTTCTCAAAAAACACCAAAGTATCTCACCATAATGTTGGAATAACATAAAAAACGGAAACACAAATCGTTATGGCATGATATTTTATCTCTTGCCTTCATTTGAATGAAAGAATTTTGAAAAGTGTTTTGACTCAAAGTAAAACAACAGTGACTTCCTTCTTTTGTCCTGCTGAATCCCTACTACTGTGATATTGTGTCACACAGTGAAAACAAGGAATATTCCAGGTGACTCGATTCAACTGTGAATGACTGCATAAGATATGTGTGTAATGTTCGATTGTTTGATCATGTTAATCTTTCCTGAGACAAGTTTGGGGCGATGTGACATGATTGATGACATGATTGTGACAATCTCTATTTTATTTTTTTATTTTTTTCATTGTAGCTAGTGTTCTCAATCCATGTGCTCAGACATTAAATGCCTATCATCATTTAGTAACTGCAATAAGAGATTGGATGAAATATATTGCTTGGAAAGAAGACATGTAGAGTGACATCATTTAATGTAATCCAACACACCATGAAGCATCACCTCATACTGTATTCATATTGTGGGCATTTGGTGGCGTTCTGACTACCAGATAGTCGTGGCTGGCAGGCTAAATCTCTGTTATGGCCCAGACTTCATCCCAATCCAGCATGTACCAATACAGTGTTGAGCTGTCTGCTGCAACAATGTCAGGACTGTACTCACACGTTCCTCAAAGTAAGGTCATTTTATAGCTACCCTGAGTAGCACTGATATGGAAAGCTTTGTGATTTAAACATTGGACTGAACTGGAGACGAAAAAGTGAATTTTCCCACTTTGACAACAGATCGTGCAACTGTCGGAATCGTTGGAGTATCTGCAATATGCAGACATAAAACAATGGGTTTAAGAGGTTTGCTGTAAGTTGGAATAAATGAATGGGGTGGTTAATTACAGGTTTGCAGCAACATGGTAAACTGTAGGACGTTTTGTTACAATGTTAGCGTATGTTGTTATGTATGGGAGCAAAGTGACATGTAGTTTTCACAGTGCAATAACATAATTCAGCGTTACCAGCAGAAGATGAACATCGTTTTGTACTACAAGATAAAGCTATGTCCCTAGTATGCAGTAACTGAATTGATGTATCTCGATGTTAACTCTCACAACGCCTATGGCATTGTAGAAACATGATAATCAAGTCACATATTTTATATTTCGGAATTTTGATGAAAAATACTTATTGGTTGTTTTTAATGGTGTCTTTTTACTACATTCCACTGTTGTTGTTGTTGTTGTGGTCTTCAGTCCTGAGACTGGTTTGATACAGCTCTCCATGCTACTCTATCCTGTACAAGCTTCTTCATCTCCCAGTACCTACTGCAACCTACATCTTTCTCAATCTGCTTGGTGTATTCATCTCTTGGTCTCCCTCTACAACTTTTACCCTCCACGATGCCCTCCAATGCTAAATTGGTGATCCCTTGATGCCTCAGAACATGTCCTACCAACCGATCCCTTCTCCTAGTCAAGATGTGCCACAAACTTCTCTTCTCCCCAATCCTATTAAACAACTCCTCATTAGTTACGTGATCTACCCATCTAACCTTGTAGTACTACTGTAGTAGGCGTGGGCTTCGTGTCTATCTTGACCGCAATAATCCGTTCACTATGCTGTTTGTAGTAGCTTACCCCTATTCCTATTTTTTTATTCATTATTAAACCTACTCCTGCATTACCCCTATTTGTCTTTGTATTTATAACCCTGTATTCGCCTGACCAAAAGTCTTGCTCCTCCTGCCACCGAACTTCACTAATTCCCACTATATCTAACTTTAACCTATCCATTTCCCTTTTTAAATTTTCTAACCTGCCTGCCCAATTAAGGGACCTGACATTCCACGCTCCAGTCCGTAGAACGCCAGTTTTCTTTCTCCTGATAACGACGTCCTCTTGAGTAGTCCCCGCCTGGAGATCCGAATGGGGGACTATATTACCTCCAGAATATTTTACCCAAGAGGATGCCATCATCATTAACCATACAGTAGAGCTGCATGCCCTCGGGAAAAATTACGGCTGTAGTTTCCCCTTGCTTTCAACCGTTCGCAGTACCAGCACAGCAAGGCCGTTTTGGTTAGTGTTGCAAGACCAGATCAGTCAATCATCCAGACTGTTGCCCCTGCAACTACTGAAAAGGCTGCTGCCCCTCTTCAGGAACCACGTGTTTGTCTGGCCTCTCAACAGACACCCTTCCACTGTTGTTGCACCTACGGTACGGCTATCTGTATCGCTGAGGCACGCAAGCCTCCCCACCAACGGCAAGGTCCATGGTTCATGGGGGGTATATTCCATTATTGTTTTGAATTTATCAGTAGAATATTGCTCAAAAATTTAAGTCTTAATAGTGAATGTGACTTTTCACAACAAATTCCATACTTATATTTTCCATTCAGGACCCTTCTCACACGTCCGTATATCTCCCAAAAGCATGTTGTGAATAAAATTCAACCATAATTAATGAAATCGCGTTTTTAATGATTTTTGTGATGGTCAAAAAGTACCCCATCTCTTTGTGCACACATTACAGAAAATACTCCGGTATTGCTAAGATTGTGCTGTAAGTTATTTCCAGGTTCTGGACCTTACTTATACATCAGTACCGATTTAAAATGAATGTTATTTATATCATCTTCATAAATATTTAGCTCTAGATTTTTAAAAAAGTAATGTACATTATTGTATAAATAACTCACTAACTAAATATGCATTTGTGTTCCAAGATTTGGCATAGGAAATTTTCAGTGAATAATTACTTGAATTATGTTATGTGTTTATGCAGTGATAAATTTTAGTGCCATTCTGGAAGTATAAAAGTAGAACATTAAGAATAAATGAAGATAATATTACATGACTGAAAATACTCTGTAAGTCTACTTTGTACCAGAACTATGCAAACACAAAAATTATATAGATTAACTGGTCACAAATGTACATAAAGGATTACAAATGTTAAATGTCCATACATAGAGTATATACAATTACATATTTTGTTCAGAGATATATTCAGAAGATGACCGTTTTCGCTTGACTTGACGTTTATACACATACTCGGGAACATCCCTTATGATGGTCCAACAGTAATCTGCTAAAATAGTTGGGCTCCACTTTCTGGCATACCTCTTCTCAAATGTGACAATATCTTGATGAAATCGCTTCCCATGTTCATAAATTACTGCTTTCAATCTTTGGGGAAGAAAACAAGATGACTATGTAAATAATGCATTTTCAATGACATGTTGCAACAAAGTTTTCATAAGATGACAACACATTATCTACAATCTCCTTGTAATTTATTTCTCGTTTGTACCCTAAGTACTGTCAACAGACGGTCTTATAATATTCCCATGCATCCTTCTCATCACTTTGTATGATTCCATCAAATGTATGATCTCCAAAAATCTCTCAAATCTGTGGACCTACAAAGATGCCCTCCTTTACTTTGGCATCACTTAAGCAAGGCAATTTTTGCCTTAAGTACTTAAATGCATCACCATCCTGGTTCATTCCCTTAACAAAGTTTTACATGAGACCAAACTTGACGTGCAAGGGTCTACTATAGGTTCACTCTTAATGTTCTTTATGCCTGGTTGAAGAGATTTTCTGGTGGGCCATTCATGTTTAATGTAATGAGATGCAGGAGCTCAGCTATCCCATTCACAGAGAAAGCAGCAGTATTTAGTATACCCTAACTGCATACAGAACAGCAGCGCAACCGCTTTCAAATCACCATTATTACATCCATTAATAAAGTCACTGAACTTGAAGAGGAGGGAGACAAAAAGATTGATTTTAAACTTAACGTAAATATCCATTTATAACTGTCTCACCGTAATAAATACTCACGATAAGCACACTAGAATTGATAGGATTTAGCTATTTTAAATCGATTTACAGTTTCATTGTTGCACAGTGTAATAGGTTCATGGAAAATGTATTGGTACTGCTGGTGTTAAAGGACGGCGGCCCTCATTCCTTGTCTATAAATATGGGTATTACCACTGTTCAATATGCTAAATCAGTGAATGTGGTTTGAAAGGTGTGTGTATATGAAGAAGCGTAAGTTACTCTTGTAGCTAGTGATAAATAAGCCGTGATACTGAAAACAGGCAGAATTTAAATTTCTAGTGTTTAAAAGAACATACTCAATAATTCAATCTGATACGAAAAAAAGGCGAAATAGTCATACAGCATGTACTTTTATAAATTCAGTGCAATGAAAGAAATCTACCTACAGCTTTAAAAAAACAGTGCAACGTTATATGAAATACATAAAGAGAAATTAATCATACATTCCATGAGAAGTCAAAATTGCTGAATTTGTGGAAGTAAATAAAGCAATCAATGGTGCAACATACAGCTTCTGAACGTTTCATGATAGGAACCCTTAAGCGCCTATTGCACAAACCAGACACATGGGACTGACTACCTATTCACCAAGTAATGCAAGCAAGCATTCCCAAACTAATTTCTACACGCAAAGCTAACCTTCAGCACAAGAAAATAAAGTGAGTTGGTCTCACCCAATCCTTGCGCACTGAAGTGCTTGCTCCTCAGCATGAATCTAAGTGAGACAAAAATGTCTTCCTTCCCAAAATCAGTAACACAGCATAGAGCATTTCAATTTCAGACAGGGAACGACCACAAGTAACACTGAATTACTTTCAGACAAGTGAGAGCACAAGCTCATTAAAAGTGATATACTTCATTGTAGTAAAGATCAACAAGTGGTCATAACTCTTGAAGCACTCACTTTAGAGCCTATGTTTACTGGATTATTTTTGGCCTTAGTCGACACTACCATATTTCCAACTGTGGTAAGCATGGAGACTGCAGTAAAACAGATTTGTTTGAAGTATAAAAAATGAAGAAGTGCTCATATCTCACCTTTTAGACCCAAAGCTTAGAGTAAAGTTTTGCCTCATATAATCGTTCCTATCATATCCATGTATACTGATCATTTCTCCTGGGGCACCCTGTAAATTTTGTTGGGATACCGGCGTCTATTCTCTCTCTGTGTTAGTGACGTGAGACTGTTACCATGACAAGTGATTCACGGGGTAGTACTATGTCACTAAACACAAGATCAAAATTTCGAATGTCTTCCACCAAACTACATTCCATTCGACGAAGCATAAGCTAGTCGGCACACTCGACTATGCTGCACAGATCAGCTGCGCCATCGTCTCTCCATGTTGGCGGCGTGGGAGCTGCCTGTTTGTCAGGAAGGTCATGTGAAGTGCCAGGTTCTTACAAAGCAGAGTACATGTGAGTGCAACTAGTGATTAAGATGAAATAATGCAATGTAAAAGGTGTATATCTGTATCTTTCATATTTTAGGGTATTTATGTAACTAGATCTGTGAACTTACGTGACAATCATAGTTCTCTCCACTTTTATTTTCTTTTGCTAGCTGTGAATACTCATATATTAGTTATTGCCAAGTGTATTTACTTTGGGATATTTATATATCTTGTCTATACATTTTACTGATTATGTGACTGCATTTTTCTGTTACTGTGAAAGAAGATGATACTGTGCAACATAATAACACAAATGAGGAAATTCATTGTTCTCAATGTACGTTTTGTTAATTATAGTGAAGTTTGCTTAGTGAATGGTGAATGAAATAGAGTAGACTGTTCTGATTTACTTCTTCAGTAAAAGATTTTTAGATGTGATTAGTGGATAGTTGATAATTTAACAGACAAATGTCATTATTTTGATAGTATCTTTCTTAAAAGTCGATTAATACATTTATTTATTGTGTAGATTGTGCAGTGAGGCTGTTCCTGTCAAGTAACAGTAGCATTTACATACATTGCAACTCTTCTTTGTCATTGGTAATTGGTAATAACAGTTGCATTTTTCTCATTTGCTCACTGACATTTTCTTGAACATCATATTAGAAATGTTTTTATTAATATCATATGTACTTACAGTTAAAGGCCATATTTTGATATGGTGACATAAATTAAGTAAATAGTTCAAATGCCTGTCTTTCCACTAGAACATTCAAATCATGGTACTGTTTCTAACAGCCAACCTGGATGGCTCGCTAGTGGGACAAGTATATCATATAGAACGGAGTGGAAATTATCTAAAAGAGTTAGTGATAGTAACAATCGAACTGCAATACCCTGACACAAACAATACTGTAAGATAGGTAAAATGTCATTAGGAAGGTGAAAGTCAGGCAGTATGTAAATAGAACAGTTAATTCTCAGAATAAAATTAAAAATATCACTGGGTGGAGGATATCAAATCAATAAGTAGGAAAGATGTTTTCGTCGCCTATAAGTCAGATATTTAACAACCATTTTCTGAATATATCAGCCGAATTAAACAAAAACTTCGTTTCTGTTCTCTTAGAAAATGGCTTTCCAGTACTTCTGTCTTAGACATATCTTTGTGATACTGTCAGATTGGATATTTAGTCAATAATTCAATCGTTGAAGAGTGTGGATTTTCATGAATGTGATGGGGTATCGAGCAGCATACTAAAGCACAGTGCTACAAATGTTAGAACAGTGTAATTCTTCCTTTAGGATTGGCCAGTTTTATGAATGCTTAAAGTACTCACTAGTAAAACAGCTTTGTAAAAGAGGAGAAATGTATAATGTAGTCAATTTTAGACCTACTCCTACAACATCTGATTTTCCATATCTTTTTAAAAAGGCTTTATATGTAATAGTAACTGATCATTTAGGTTTACATGATTTGCTACTGAAAAGTTCAGTTTGGTTTCAAAAGACTCTTTCCTCAATGAGGTATTGTAAAGATTAAACAATAGTCTCGAACACTTGGCAACTTCTTTGACTTAGCTAAGACAATTATGTGGATCATAAAACATTACCACAGAAGTTCAACCATTACGTAATAAGAGGAAAAGCCAATAATTGATTCCTCTCATAGAGTGATAATAAACTGCAAAAGCTCACATTCCACGGTAATGAGAATGACTGTGAGGTAGCACAGTTAAGTGGGGGGTGCCTCAGGGATCAGTGCTGGGACAGCTACCGATCAGCCAGAATATTATAATCATCTAGCTAATAGCTGGGATGTCCATCTTTGGCAATGATAACAGCGGCGGCGCATCGTGGCATGAAAGAAATGAGGCCTTGTTAGGTCGATGGCGGTTGTTGTTGTTGTTGTGGTGGTCTTCAGTGTTGAGACTGGTTTGATGCAGTTCTCCATGCTACTCTATCCTGTGCAAGCTTCGTCATCTCCCAGTACTTACTGCAACCTACATCCTTCTGAATCTGCTTAGTGTATTCATCTCTTGGTCTCCCTCTATGATTTTTACCCTCCACACTGCCCTCCAATGCTAAATTTGTGATCCCTTGATGCCTCAGAACATGTCCTACCAACCGGTCCCTTCTTCTTGTCAAGTTGTGCCACAAACTCTTCTTCTCCCAATTCTATTCAATACCTCCTCATTAGTTATATCCACCCATCTAATCTTCAGCATTCTTCTGTAGCACCACATTTCGAAAGCTTCTGTTCTCTTGTTGTCTAAACTATTTATCGTCCATGTTTCACTTCCATACATGGCTACACTTCATACAAATACTTTCAGAAACGAATTCCTGACACTTAAATCTATACTCGATGTTAACAAATTTCTCTTCTTCAGAAACGCTTTCCTTGCCATTGCCAGTCTACATTTTATATCCTCTGGTAGTTGGCACCATATCTGCACACACGAGTCGCCCAGTTCACGAAAATTGATTGGAGGCGGAGATGAGCTCTGACGCCACGTTCAGTCACACCCCAGATGTGAGTTGAGAGTCCAGCACATCAATTGGAAATCTCTACTGTGTTCCTCGACTTACTGTGTTCCACTCCCTCACACGCTGGGCCTTTCAACATGGCGCATTGCCTTCCTGGAAAGTTCCACTGATGCCTGTAAACATGATTGCCATCAAAGGGTGTATGTGGTCTGCCATCAGTGCACGATACACCTTGGCTGTCATGTTGCCTTGTACGAGATCCACTGGACCCACGGAGGCCCACGAGCACGTGAATGTTCCCCAGAGCCGCCGCCAGGTTGCCTCCGTCCTGCAGTACAAGTATCAGGAAGCTGTGGAAGATGATGGATTTGCACCCTCCCATAAGGTTTATAAAGAAGGTATAGGGATTCATCAGACCATGCAACGCTCTGCCACTGCACCAATGTCCTGCACCGATGGTCACATGCCTATGTTAGTTGTGGATGCCGATGTCGTAGTGCTAACATTGGCACATGCATGGATTGTCGGATGAGGGGCCCATCGTTAGGAGTGTTCAGTGCACTGTGTGTTCAAAGGCAAATGTACTCTGCCCAGCACTGCAGTCTGATGTAAGTTCCGCCACAGTTCGCCGCCTGTCCTGTTTTACCAGTCTGCCCAGCCTACTCTGTCCGACATCTGTAATGTGTGGTGATCGCTCAACCCACGACGTCTGGACGTCGTTTCACCTTCGTTTCGCCACGTGTTTGAAAACATTCACCACAGGACTTTTCGAACTCACGACTAGTCGTGAAGTTTCCGCATAGCTCGTGCCGAGCCTTCGGGCCATCACAATCTGCACTCGGTCAAACTCAGATAGATCGCGCGCCTGCCCCACTCTACACACGGACAGGACGCTCACTGGTACTACATGCACCGTGCGTGTGTCTGACTAGCCCTCAATACTAGCCAGGTGACGCTGCCACCACGTGGACGGATTTATATCGATAGTAGGTCGATGGTCATATATTTCTGGATCATCACCATTTAATATGATTGACAATTCTGAAATATTCCCGTTTGTTGATGACACTAGTTTAGTATTGAACAGTGTTGAGTGTAATATATGTATCATATACTGTAGTTTCAGGCCTAAGTTCACGGTCTGCAGAAAATAAATTGATGCTTAATCATAACAAAACTCAGTTTTTAGAGTTTTTATGAAAAAAGTCCGCTAGACTGAAATGCATAAGCAGCAGGTCTGTGTATTCCGAGAACATGTACTGTATAGTAGACGCATAGGCGCCGAATAGGTCTCGCAGCAAGGTAAATGCTAAGTAACATCAGGTGACAGTCTGACGTTGTACAAGTCATCCTGTCTACCTTATTGCATACCAAGAAAAGCAACTCTGACAGTTTTCTGTTTCCCCTAGCAGACGTGGACGCGTTACACATCTGAATTGAAACCGTGGTAGAAAGGAAATGGTCTATTCAAAATATTATTTGCTCACACACTGCTAAAAATCTTAGAAGGCTGTAACGGGAATTTCCGAACATCCTGTATTTGTACTCGATACTTTAGAAGTATAACTGGCTGCCCACTCATATGCCCGCGTGGGTGGAAGAGATTCAACGCTAGACAGAGGCAGTCCGCATACTGATCCGTGCATTCAGTTCTGGATCTTTACGCTTGTCACGGCTGGAGCCTGATCGCTGTGTAGTAAGTTGAGATTACGTGCCAATGGGCACTACCATGTCTGAAGATCCTGTATCCTTCCACGTTAAGACATTTTTCGTTCTCTGAAACATTCGGACGTAAAGTTGGCGATCTGCTTCATTGCAGAATATCTACTGCTGTCCTGGCTGCATAATCTCGTGGCAATTTTCTGTAAGTTTAATAAACACAACAACTACACATTAATAACATATTCTCCTACACTATTTTCAACAGTCTGCCAACGCTGTGTAACGCTTAGATTCCGTGACAGTTGAAAGCACGTGGTTTTGATGCGAAGAACTCGTCGAGCCATGTTCGGAGCGGACTTCCATCCGGAAAGGATGTTTCTTGAGGTTGTTCGTTAGGGAGCAGGAAAGGTGAATATCTGAAGTCACAAGATCAGGTGCGTAAGGTGGGTAGAGAATGACTTCCGAACCCACCTCCAGTATATTGTTTTTTGTCAGTCTAGCAGAATGCGGGTGGCCTCATCGTGGAGTAGCAGCACTTCAAACAGTCTTCCTGGCCATTGTTCGTGGACTCCGTCTGCAAGACGACTCAGTTGTTGGCAAGAAATTTCAGCAGTGATGGTTACACCGGGGGAAAGCAATTCGTAGTACACCACACCATCACTACTCCACCAGATGCATAGTATTATTATCTTTTGTGGATGCGCACCGGTCTTTTGACTGGATAGTAGTTGCTTTGTTTGGTCCACTTCTCGTGACCAGTAACAATACAGGACAGAAACGTTTGGGTTGTTCACGACCCAATTGATGGCGAGTAAGCAGAGATGCACATATGGCCACCCGCTGACTTTCGTGTGTTTGGGTTAGAACATGCGGTACAATTACATCCGATTTTTGAGCCTATCAAATTCCATGAAAACGTAACAATATTGTGGAATGATCACTGTTCATCACATTGCCGAGTTCTCGAGTACACTGGCGTGGTTCATTGACGATTCATATGACTGAATGATCTTTATCAAACGTCAGTAATATTTCGATTTGTCCACTTGGTACTCCATTTCCTACTGTCCACAGTTTCACTCACTATCTCCAAATGACAATATATAAACTCAAATAACAACAGTGATCTACAAATAAAAAATGAAAATTGAAAAATGAACCCATAATAAACAGAGTACCAACATGCGAAGCAAAAACGCTACGAACTTACGCAACCACCTAATACATTCTAGAGTAATCGCTGCCAGCTGACAATGCTTTTTACCCAGTAAACGAAGAGCAAAGAAGTTGGAATAGGGGAAAAAATTGTTTTGTCGCAAACAACATGTGCTTGTGTAAGCTGTCGCCAGCACACCATGCAGCAAAAAGTTTGTGAGAAGATCAATAGAGGCCAAAGATAGACTCGCAAGAAATGCGCCGCCAATGCCCTCTCGGCTGCCAGTATATAAATTGGCGCCGCGGACCAGAGGCCCAGTCAGTCATTCAGTGAGTCAACGAGTCGAGTCATCAGTCGCAGCCCTTCTGGAGTAGCAGTCGCAGTTAGTTCAGCCTCTAGCTCAGAGACAGTCAGTACCTAGCGACCAGAGTAGTGTACTTAGCGGACTTGTACTTCACCAGCCGTGAGGCTAACGTGGACTATTACAGAATAGCTTGTATCACATGAACTAGCTTAAGTAACTTTCTTATTGTGTTGCAGGAAGAGGATATCAGCTACCAGACAACATCCTCTCCTTGCTTCCCAAGGTACGGCTCTACAGGGACAACGAGACGACACAAAACAACTTAATAAAAATTACCACCTGTGGTGTCTGTGAGTGTTCGTGAGGTGGTGTTTAAGGGTCACACTTGTCTCGGTTTTCTTGAATAACACGAAACAGAGCTTTCTACTGAAAGTAGTTTCCAGCACAAAGTAGAACTTCTGTCTAGTTCCTACAAAAGGTCTTATTCATTTTTTCTCTTGGACTATTAGCTTCTGCGTTTCAAGGTATAGAAAAACTGCAGTCTACTCAAAATAGTATTTTAATGGTATAAAATTACTGCTTAGTGCTACGTAAAGTGGGTCAAGAACAAATATTAAATATGTGTATCTCGTGTAAATGCAATAGTGCCATATTAAGGGTTGAAATTGTGTTCTGTTGGTTTAACGTGGTTCAAGGTGATGGAGGGGGCCAGGAGGGAGGATGGTAGAAGCGCACAAGAAGGTAAGTCGTTGGATTGTGGTCAGGCAATTCTCTGATTCACAAGTCTGCAAACTGAAGAGCAAGCTGGTGATCCCCCACTCTGTCTACTCTACTACGTCACAAGAAGCACCTGATTGGTATTTCACAGAGTTACACGGACCCTCCAGAGCGCGCTTTATGGATTCCTGGTGATGCACTACACAGACATGCCCCAGGGGTTTTCCTTTTCGACAAACTACGTCAGCACTACATCGAATACGGATGTGAACTGGTAGTAATACTAACGTAGGAAATGTATGTGGACAGAATGTATCAGGAGCTACGTGAATCTCAGCACACTGTTGGACAGTGCAAAACGGAAAAAGCACGGTGACCTACCGTAAGCTCTGTTCGCTCTTCGTTTTTCAGACAGACCGTACCTCCCTAACACGTTCTCTCATGTAAGTGTACAAAATAACTGCTCGACGCTGGTGTTTGTATAGCGGAGTTACTTAAAATTTATTAAACGAGCACTTAGATGCAGTTGTTGAGTGAGTTATTATGTCAAAACCTTCAACAGCTGGAGCTGTCTACCACACAGAAGAACCTGTCCCAAGTATGACATACTGTGTATATAAAGTCGACAATGTGAATTTCATTGTTTGCACTATCGACGGACGAAATACGTTTCACGGCACGAGGGGTTTCAAAATCATCCCCACCGCCTCAGCTCTTCCAAAATCTGAAGTGGGACAGAGGATTAAATTCTCTCCTTCTGCAACAGAAGTGGGTCACGTAGGTGTTACAGAACTTCAGGTATTTTACCGTAAGTCAAGCAATGCATTACAGCAGATTAGTGTTCTGGATTTCAACACGGTAAGTCCTGCTCCATCAGACATATTGGTGTCCACCTTGCAAGCTACACTGTGGGTTTGTGATAAGTGGCAGCACACACTGCGACTTAATCCACAGCCAGCCGTTCCTGAACGCAAGCGATTTGTGCACCCTCCAAGTAACAAAATTAATGGCGAGAGAAATCACTCTTAATTCGCCACCAAGCGACTAAAACACAATTACACCGCTTTATAATGCACTGTCAAAGACAGCACGCAGCTAGGTGGCACGTTTACTAATCCAGTCCCATTCTCACGAAAACTACATGGGTCCCTGGTAACTTACAAATCAACACTTGTCTGCCATTCATCCCACGTATGAAGTAGTTTTTCCCGTGTTTGCTATGAAAACCAACAAGAGATCAGCAGACAGTAAGCAACAGACAGCACAGGCTGACCTACAACAAGTTACACACACGGTGCACTGTATATACTAAACATACAAGGACTGAACGCAGCCTATCGAAATAACAACACAATACAGAGTAGAGCACTGAAGAGTAACAGCTCCCCAGTCAACATTTGCTGGTAACTTAATACCACAGAATCGGCATCCCATGAACATACCAACAGTTTATAAAAATTCTTAAAACTAGTAACAGCCTACACCAAGAATTAACAATGAAAAAGTCATCACATCCAAAATCGTAGAACAAAAATTGAAACTACTTAACATACACATTACTCTGGAATAAAATTCTCCCTGGCACAGTAGAAGAACATTATAAACAAATCTCACCCTAAAACGGCGTATGGTCACCTTTTTAAATTAAATTGCCTTCCCCATGTAGCATATCATTCACTGCCTAAACCAAAGCTCCCTCACTCTGTCTCTCTCTCTCACTTCTTCTTCGTCTCTCTCTTCCTTTCTCTTCCTCTCGCTGTCTGGAACACGCACACACGCATACACGCAAACACACACACACACACACACACACACACACACACACACACACGCACTAGCACACACAGGAGCTAAACATTCCAAACGCCAACAGCAATTGAGATCCGCGCGCCATATCCGTCCCAAACAAAAACGACACGAAACAAATGAACATCACGCAGTCAAAACAACACGCAATGACAGCAGAAAATCTGTGCTAAGCGAATAAATATTAGAAAATGCACGTAAAATAACAACGAAAGAAATAAGCTTGTTATGTCGAAGAAAACACGGGTAAAAACCACCACGATATTAAAAACTGTTAGGAACTCGCTAAAAACGGGACATGTAATGATTCCTAGTCGGAAATGAATGTTCAAATGTGTGTGAAATCTAAGGTCATCAGTCCATAAGCTTACACACTACTTAACCTAACTTGTCCTAAGGACAAACACACACGCCGATGCCCGAGGGAGGACTCGAACCTCCGCCGGGACCAGCGACACAGTCCATGATTGCAGCGCCTGAGACCGCTCGGCTAATCCCGCGCGGAAGTCGGAAATGAACAATAAGCGAAAAAATTAAAAAAATTTTTTTTGTTGTTTGCGGATGACTGGCTGGATATTCTGTAGTAGATTTAAGGCTACTAGCGTAAACAAGCAGCAGCTTCATGTGAGGTATGAAGACAAATGTATACATCCACTTTATTTCTAAATCTACTATAAAACTAAATCCTTTTAATGTATCATAAATGAACGACGTAGGACGTCTGAAATCAGGATATATGATTCAGCACTGTACTGTATGAAACTAACGTAAAATATTTGAGAATAATCACTAATTTTAGAAATTTAAATATCTTATACTAAAAGTTCATGTAGCTAACTGACACGAGAGGTTAGCATGTAACAACAAATTTTGGAGAATGATAATAAATAAGCCCACAGAAGACAGTATAAAAAGTGAGGAGTGCCCCAGGGAAGTGTGATGAGACGGTTTTTATTCTCTACGTACGTAAGTGATCTGGTGAGCATAGTGGACAGCGATTTAGGACTGTTTGCTGATGACGGTACGGTGTAAGGGAGGGCGACATCATTGAATCACAGTAGGGAGATAGAAGATGACAAAGAATTTGTAGTTGAAGTGCTGAATGTCAGCTTGCTCTAAATTTAGAAAAATATAAGTGAATTCGGATAAGTAGGAAAACAATTGTGTAACGTTCGTATACAGTATAAGAAACGTGCTTCTTAATACAGTCACATCGATTAAATGTGTAGGCGTAACGTTGCAAAACGATATGAAATGGAATCAGCACTTCGGGCTGGTAGTCGGTAAGGCGAATCCTAGATTTCATTTCATGCGGATAATTTTGGAAAAGTGTGTCTTTCATCTGTTAAGGACCCATTTTTAAGTGTTGTCCTCGTGTTTGGGATATCCACCAGGCTGGATTAAAAGGCGATATCATAGCAAACATTTTTAACGCTAGGTTGGATGAAGACGCAGGTGTTACGGAAATGCTGCGTGCAGTCAAATGGGAACCCTTGGGGAGAAGACATAGCTCATTTCGTGAGGCACTGTTGCGGAAATTTAGAGAACAGGCAGTTGAGACCGACTGAAAATCGATTCTACTGCCTGGAACGTACATTTTGCTTAAGAATCTCGAAAATAGGTGAGAGTATGTAGGGCTCCTATGAAGACTTGTAGACAGTCATTTTTTCCCCCGCCCTGTTTGCGAGTGGAACACGAGTGGTTTGTGGTACCTTCCGCCAGGCACCGTATTTTTTTATGGAGAATGTGGCTGAAAATATAGAACTGAATGTGCTAAAACAAGTCAGGGTGAAAATAAAATTACCAAACAGTAGTTGCATACGGAGGAATTCCCCCCAAATTTCTCATTCATTGTTTATAGGAATGCATTTTGCAGGAAAGCTCTTTTAACAACCGCTAATAACTTAATAAAATGAAAGTAACTCCACTAACTAAACACGAGACCACTGAAGTTAGTTTATCTGTCACATACGAGAAATGGACAGGAATCTATCATTCATGACGTCTAAGAATCAGTTTCCATTTTAGTAGCATAGAACAAGGTGCAGAAATTTCCCCACATTCTGTTCATATGCGTTTCTTGCGTTAATGTTATTATTAACTCGTATCTGTATTCCATGTACGAGGGCTATTCAGAGAGTAGGGAACGTTTTGGCATAAAAAAAACACTTAGTACAAGAAATACATTTTATTGTATACACTGAGGCACTTATCGTAGCGGTGGACAAGCTTTGAAAGACGTACGTCGTAAAATTCTGCCGCCTGAGACTTCATCCAGTGAGTCACGCCCGCCTAGAGTTTCGCGTCGTCATCAAAGCGCTGTGTTGCAAGCCACTTCTTCATCTTGCGATACAAGTGGAAGTCGCTTGGTGCAAGATCAGGGCTGTAGGGCGGATGAGGGAAAATTTCTCATTTTAATGAACTAAGGAGTTCTTTAGTGAGGTTTGCCGTGTGAGGTCGGGAATTGTCGTGCAAAAACAAAATTTAGGACATCAACTTTCCACGGCGTTTGTTTCGAACTGCTCTTCTAAGGCTGTCCAAAGTTTTGACAGCATTGGACAGTATTTATGTTTGCTGCTCGTTCGAGAATATCAATAAGAAGCACACCTAGCCTATCCCAAAACAGTGTCGCCGTCTACTTCCTTGCTGACAAGGTTTGCAAACATTTCCTTGGTTTCCGGCGAGACCTTGTGTGTCCCCACTCCATGGACTGTAATTTTGTCTCGTCACCGGTTGCGATTCGGTCCAGTAATGAATCACTATGTTTGTGGTAGGCCTCCAGAAATGTCAACGTTACCCCATTCGCTGTTCTTTATTGTGCTCTGTAAGCATTTTGGGCACCCATCGTGTACAAAATTTGTGGTATCCCAGCTTTTGAGTGACAATTTCAAACAACGAAGTCCGTGAAACTTGTGGAGAAGAAAGCGAAATCTCCGTTACTGTGAAGCGACGGATTTCACGAACCGTTTCATCAACTTTAGCGACAAGATTGTCAGTCACAATACTCGGGCGTCCACTGTTCTCTTCGTCATTAACGTTGATTCGGCCATTTTTAAACCGAATGTGCCATTTCCGGACGAAACATTCACTCATTACGTTGTTTCCGTACACTTCGCACAGTTCACGATAAATTTCTATAGGTTTTAGGTTTTTTGCCAACAAAAACCGTATCACAGACCGCACCCCACAAATGGCAGGATTTCTTATTGCAGCGAACATTTCATATTCGAATATCGAGAAAACCAGACGCGCAGAGACGTTCCCGCTGTCATGGATGGATGCCGACTAAGCTGCCGAGCACGCACATAGCAAAATATACGCGATCCGAGCGCGCCTAGCGGCGGCAGACGGAAACGTCCCCTACTTTCTGAACAGCCCTCGTAGTTTTAACGCTCTTTGTGGAAAACGCCCCCCTCCTCTCAGGCATGTTGGCGCACTGCATCGGCAGTGATCCATAAGGCAGTTTGTGATGGGTCGCTATAAGTTTGTGAAACACCCTGCAGTTGCTTCCTCTGACATGTTGGGGTAGATCGAGCGCTGAATCACCTGTTCGCTCCTCAGGTTGCAGACCTGTGAATCAGAGAACTGCAGGACCACAACTCGATCACCTACCTTCCCTCACACGTCTACCCTTCACCCTGCCCCCCCCCCCTCCCCTACACACAACCACCCTTTTACACCCTCCAAGACAATGTTTATAAGTTTATCCCTAACTACGGTTCTATTGCCCTTACACATGGTACAACACTTTAATATTTGTCCTTAATCCACCTCATTCAACAGTCAACAGCAATTTTATACTATTGAAACCATATTTTTAATAACCTGCGATCGTTCCATGTCCTGGACCGAGGTAACTATTACTTCCAAAAAAAAAAAAAAAAAAAAAAAAAAAAAAAAAAAAAAAAAAAAGTACAAAATTTAATATAGTTTAGTTTTTCAGCGGGGAAAATTTTCGCTAGAAGCTGCATTTTTCAAATTATTCAAAATATATTGAAAAGTGACCTTAACGGCTCCCACCCCAATACTCTTCCTGCACCTCCACGCACACACCCTACCGTTGGGGAGTTTTAGTAAGTTGTTAATGACTTTCCCTCCTACCACTGCACAAAAAATTGCTAGTACGTGATTTTTTTCTCCCCAATCTTCCTCCACTGACTGAGCTAGTAGGGGTAGTGAGTTTTGGTGCTCGTTACGATCGCTTAGCGTGGCGGTCGAGTCAGTGGCAGACGGTCGGTGGGGTTGAGACGACGTGCGTGCCGGCATTGGCCGGATATATTTGCTAATTTGCTTTCGGTGTAGTTATTGTGATGCTTTTTGCGTTTCAGTGTGAAACGATCGATGTTCGCATGGTGGCATGTCGAATTAAGATACAACCGAGTGATTTGAAAGAGTTGCAAGTGAGTAATGTTTTTGGTAGGAAAAAACCGTGTAGTTTGTGTTCCACTAACAGTCAGAATCATGAATGGAGCCAGTCATTATCCGCTTCCTCAAACTATGAGTAACTGAAATAAATATATTGTTGACATCTCGGAGTGAAGAGAGGCAGCATCAGCCTAATATAGCACACATAAGGGTCGTGTTGTATGAGCTGTAATTGCAGCAAGTATGGTGAAGTCTTGGCAATGTTAGCACTGTTTTGTCTGGAACGCTTTCAGTATTATAACTGTACTTTGATTGTGTCCGCACTTAATGTCAGTTATTCAAAGAAAGAGACTGTGGCTCACGTTCATGGAACAATATCCATACAGCAAAAGAGTTTTCCTTTGTTGCTGACTCTCATGTCTCGTGGAATTTGAATACACGAGGTCCAGCACAGGACAAATGTAATTTTATTAATTCCACTGCTCATTGAGCCACTTATTAATAATCAGGTTTTCACAGATTCCTTTCCGATATCTTTTCATACCACAGGCTTTTACGAAGTTTTTACGATTTTATGTGCTGCTCACAAGTGCTCTGCTATTTTCACATGAGACAGTATTCGGTCTGAGAGTAATTTATTACATGCATTCTGATTACACCGGAGCTAATCGTCCAAAAAGGACTGCCATGAGCAAAAAGATTTCTGATTCTGTAGAAGACTTTACGGACAGAAGGAAAGTAATTGCTGACGAGACTTCGAGATTTTGTATTCTTCCAGACTATGTTCGATGTCAGTGTTATAATTCATCTTCTTCTTTTACACAGGAAATAGTCTTCCAAAGTGACTTTGCAGATCCAAATTACACGTGGTCTGCCTGCAAGGGATGCCACACAACCTTTGCTCACGCCAGAAAGTTACGAGGTATAATTGTGAGCTAGGATTCATTCAAACAATTGTTCAAGCTCCCCTTTTATTTTCCGTTACACAATGAAAGCATCTCCTATTCCCTAGTATTTCATTCAAGGACTGGTCGCCTAGATGACTGGGACAAATCTACTATAGTTAGAGTTAAATTTTCCGGTGAAACCAACTCTTAACCACTTACGGATAAGCCACCACAGCCCTCGCATCCCCTGTTCGGCACTCTGTCACGTAAAGCTGTCATTGTGTCACGAAACTGGTAATAACAATTTTTCGTTTTGATCGGTGTCGCCAGTCTGTCGAGTTAGAGTGAGTATCGACTCCTGGAACAGAAATGTTTTCAAACTTGACGAAAACTTTTCGAGCAGTTTTGTTTTCTACTTCGAGTGGAACACATACCATCTCCGAATGATCTATTTGGTTGAATAGATTAAACCTAGGAGGATGCATCTATCACAAAATACGCCGGTGTTCTTCTGGCTGGACTGACTGGAAGCTCGAGAGAGGGCGGCAGCAGGGAGTCGGTGACTGCCCTTTTGGGAATATCGTAAAGATGTACGCCCTCGGTTATCTCATCCTGAACAAAGTAACAGAAAAAGCAAAACTGATTTTCCAACGAATATCTATTTAAGATACGGTTAATGCAGAAAAAGGAAACGTGATTAAGTCGCTTGCACTTTTAATACACTGAAAGTGACATAATGAAGAACCTCCAAGAAAAAACGATGCCAGTTTAGACATATGAAGACCCATCACCGTAGACGCAATTACTCATACAACCTGTTACCAATCAAACGACTAGACACATGAATTACAAAAAATGGTTCAAATGGCTCTGAGCGCTATGGGGCTTAACATCTGAAGTCATCAGTCCCCTAGAACTTAGAACTACTTAAACCTAACTAACCTAAGGACATCACACACACCCATGCCCGAGGCAGGATTCGAACCTGCGACCGTAGCGGTCGCGCGGTTCCAGACTGAAGCGCCTATAACCGCTCGGCCACTCCGGCCGGCCATGAATTACACATACGTATATATCTGTAAGAGAAAGGGTTGTAACTGGGGTTTCTTGAGTATACATTCAACTCTTTCGTTTCTGCCATGCTTTTCGAAAATGGTATTGTGAAACCGATGTTAAATTTCAGACCAAAAATGTTGCACTGCACCAACCCTTTCATTGGATGAAGGAGTTCCATAAAGTTTGGCGATGATTGATTCAACACCATATGAGTCTCGATGGGCTCACAAGAAAGTGAAAACCATGTCTGGTGTAGCTTGATGAATTAAGTAAGGTGAGATTGCAATCGCTCAATGAATGCCATACGTTTTTGGGGATAGCGAAGTGGTAGGCCAAGCTCCTAAGAGAGCCACTTGAATACAAGTTCAACACGGGCACTTTACGGTATTAAAATACAGTACACAAAGTCTTTGGAAAGATTCTAAAGAGTCTCTTCCACCAGAGAATAGAAATAATACTTGAAAGACTCGCTACACAATAGTTAAATCGATTCATAGTATCTACAGGACGAAAGAGTAGCAACAATACGACTAATTGCGTAAAACCCTTGCCGATCACTTGCATCGCATTGTCACGTATCCTTCATCGTCCATGGGTGTAAAATGTATCAGTTGTTGCTATGAACCGCCATCGATTTCTGACTTGTAGCAAGACTGCAAAATTATTATAAAACAGCATTATGTGTAACACTGAATTAGGAAGCCCAGAATAAATGTTAACAACTCACTCAAACTACCGTAGATTGTAGACCTTGACCACCAACGGGAACAATTGGAGAAATTGTTCCAGTATCAGGGTTAGTTTATTTATCTTTTTTAAATTTAATCCTTTCATCATTGGATTTGGAATTACATTATACGAAGCAATGTTAAAAATTTAAAATAAATAGTTTAATAGAAAACGTGTTCTTGGTGAGGGAGAAGATAGGTGTCCTGCGAACTGGGAGTAGAACTCGCCTACAAGAAAACGGACCAGCTCTCTTCTGCTCCCTGATGAAGGCGTGTTGCAGGTCCAGACACTCAGAAGTCTGGAGCCAGCTCTGCGAAGGTCCGCTTGTGCAACCATCGCAGGACGTCGCCGAAACCACTCCTGACTCACAAGACGCTGCGCAGATTACAGAGAACAACTTAGCAAACAACTACACCTAAGTTATACAGCCATTGCTAATAACGTAATATTCCCCCAACCACTACCCCCACCTCTCAACCCCCCTGTGACAGTCTTGACCCAGAAAATTCTCCCTTTGCGGGCACCTATAACAGACCATAAATATAATTCGTCATGGTGACACTTGGAAGTGAATGTATTTCATGTTTTGTTTGCCTAATAAGCAATAGTAACATTTATTGACTGACAAATATCACACGTTACGTATTTGCTTCATTGCTTGACCAGGTCCGATGTCATTTTAGGCTATCGTCAGACCAATTATTAAAAAAGAAAAGAAAAGGGTACGATAGCACCAAGGTTGTCGGGAAGTGACAGCATGCGAAATAAAAGTAAGACAACATGAAGTAAATCACACTCAGTTACAGTGAAATGTTGGCAAAGATTTTGTTAAAACTACGAATTTTATGGAAATTGAAGTACAAAGAAAGACGCGTACATATTGTTACGAGAAATAAGCATCTGCAGCAAGCCGAATGGTGAGCATGTAAATGGTAAAACTAAGTGCATAACTATTATTGTAGCTGAATTTTCATAAATTCAGAAAATTTAACTACAGCTTTTCCACCTGACAACTTGCATTTCGCAGTAATTCCATGTGATTTCATTCATGTTGTTTTATTTCTGTTTTGCATAATGCCACTGAAAGAATATATGTCACTTTACGATTACCTCTGTTCTGTTGTATCCCTTCTCTTTTTTGAACTTAGTGTATCTGTGGATCTAAAAATGATCGAAACCAGTTATAAAAAGCTAACACAAAGATATATAAAAATGGGCACGCCGCCCTATGGACGTTACAATCTTTCACGTTCAGAGCGTGGAACGAATGATTGCTTAAACGTTTCTGTGCACACTAGTTGGTTGGTTGGTTGGTTTGGGGAAGGAGACCAGACAGCATGGTCATCGGTCTCATCGGAATAGGGAAGGATGGGGAAGGAAGTCGGCCGTGCCCTTTCAGAGGAACCATGCCGGCATTTGCCTGGAGTGATTTAGGGAAATCACGGAAAACCTAAATCAGGATTGCCGGACGCGGGATTGAACCGTTGTCCTTCCGAATGCGAGTCCAGTGCCTAATGTGCACACTGGAATTAGCCTGATCTTGTGTTCGCGAACTATATGATACCAATGCGAAGAAGGTTGTAATATGTTCCTAGATTCGTCAATTAAAGTTTGTTCTAGAAATTTGATAAGTATGCTTTCACGGGATAGTTTCCGTCCGTCTCCAAGTGTCTGCCAGTTCAGTCCTTTCATTGTCCTGGTGACACTCCCTCACGAGTCAAACATACCTGTGACCATTAGTGCTGTCCTTTCTTGTATCAGATCAATATCGCTTGTTAGTGCCGTTTGCTACGTGTCCCACATATCCTGTAGTCTCCTTTGTAGAACGATTGCATTTCCCTACTATTCTACCAATGGGCTGCAGTCACCCACCTGCTTTATCTCGTTATCAACGACGATCAAAATGTTTTCATTTGACAGAGTTTTTTCTGCGTATGTTCAACGCAGTGCGAATACGATGTTAATATACAGGCTATCCACAAAAAAAATTATAATAATAAAAAAAAGCACATGTAATAAACAAGCACCAAAGTTTTTGAACACTAAATATGGAAAAATAACAAGTGTATCGCAGTTTAAATACTTGGGGGAAATCATAATAGAAAACGGTCTGCCAAAAGCTGCAAATGAAGTTCGCTTTCAAAAAATGGAAACTGCATTAGGATTGGCGCAAAATAGTTATAATAAAAAATCACTTTCTAAATTCAGTAAACTTGGGCATTACAGCATTATAATCAAACCTGAATGTCTTTACGGAGCAGAAAGTTTAATTTTAAATAGGATGTGGGATACTGAAGAAATTCAAAAGAAACAAAGAGAGATTATTAGGAAAAAATTAGGCCCCAAAATGACTGATGGAGAAATTTGTAGGCTGAGAAGTAATAAGGAAACAGAAGAATACTCAGACATACATGGTGTAAGTAGGCTGTTTAGGTTTTTACGAGGGGCGTTCAGAAAGTAAGCTCCGATCGGTCGCGAAATGGAAACGACTATGAAAATCCGATAAAGCTTTGCACAGATGTGTTGGGTAGTTTCTCTAGTATAAACCCAGTTAGCATCACGTCGCTCTTCTCATTTCTGAGCTCGCAGTGAGTGCGTAAAGATGTCTAGAAAATAGTGTCTGCCGCCAAGTACGAGGGCCTGGTGAGAAATTTCGCCTGAAGCTATGCAGCTAACATCACATAACTGTCGTGCTGTTTCTTCTTCAAGACAATTCTCAGCCGCATTCTGCAGGGGCAATGAAGATGCTCCTGCATCGTTTTCAAATGGAAATGTGAGATTACCCACAATACAGTCCGCAATTGTCTCCCCCTGAGTTTCATCTCTGGTCACATGAACCGCTGTCTTTGAAGACAACATTTTGACACAGACAACGAGGTGTAGGCCAGCGTGGAGAATTGGCGGAAAGCACTGGCGGCTGCCTTCTATGATGAGGCTATTGAAAAGTTGGTACAACGCTATGACAAAAGTCTAAGTCAGAACGGCGACTACGTAGAGAAGTAGCTGAAAGGTGTAGCTAATTGTTACAAGTAAAACATTTCTGATGTTCACTGTGGTTTCAATTTGGCAATCAATCGGAGCTTACTTTCTGAACAGGCCTCGTATATTGGTAACGCCACGTAGCGCTCTGTATGAAAATCACTGGCTGTGCTGTGTGCAGTGTGTGGCTGGTTTGCATTGTTGTTGGCTATTGTAGTGTTGGGCAGTTGGCTGTTGACAGCGCGTAGCGTTGCGCAGTTGGAGGTGAGCCGCCAGCAGTGGTGGATGTGGGGAGAGAGATGGCGGAATTTTGAGAGCGGACGATCTGGACGTGTGTCCATGAGAAAGAGTAAATTTGTAATATTGGATATCATGGACTGGTATATATATTATCACTTTTGAACACTATTGAGGTAAATACATTGTTTGTTCTCTATCAAAATCTTTCATTTGCTAACTATGCCTATCAGTAGTTAGTGCCTCCAGTAGCTTGAATCTTTTATTTAGCTGGCAGTAGTGGCGCTCGCTGTATTGCAGTAGTTCGAGTAACGAAGATTTTTGTGAGGTAAGTGATATGTGAAACGTATAGGTTAATGTTAGTCAAGGCCATTCATTTGTAGGGATTTTTGGAAGTCAGATTGCGTTGCGCTAAAAATATTGTGTATCAGTTTAGTGTTGATCAGAATAAGTAAAGAGAGTAATGTCTGAGTACGTTCAGTTTTGCTCAGCTGTTTGAAAATAAAATAATGTAAGAGGTTTATCAGCACAATAATTCAATAATTTTTCTAAGGGGACGTTTCAATGGTGCCATGAGAAAACGAAGACTTAAATTTTATAGATACTTTAAAAGAATGGCACCCACTAGGTAGACAAAACAGATAGTAGAATTCTACGAAAACAGAAGTAAGGCCAAAACTGAGCCAATGAAATCGATTGTTGTGATTAAGGAGGATCTTAAAGCAGCCGGTATAACTCAGTCAGACCCTACAGATAGGAAAACATTCCGACATTTGATTGGAAATTTGGTCAGAGGGAAATTAGAAAACGGACTGGTCACCGTGGTCTGATGAAAGAAAGAGACTTCATTCTGAAAGGATCAAACAAATTTGTTCACACAGAAAGGCCAACCGTCTTACGTGATATTGATAGGTTGTACCTCGCGTGCTCCTACTGGGCCCATATGTGAATAATAATAATAAAATAAAATAAAAACATCGACGAGCTTTAGGGGCATGTTACTTACACCGAAACAAGAAAAAGGTCTACTAAACACGGGCTCTAAAACCCATACCTCAAGAGCTATGAACACATGTTCATGTTCGACATTATGAAATACACCACTTCTAGTTCAAGGTCTTTGCTTTATGTACTTTGGGAGGAGGCTGTCTGGACCACAGCAAGGAAAAACTGTCTAGTAAACATGGCCTTTAAAATGCATACCTTAAGAGTTATGAGCACTTGTTCAGTAGAACTGTTTTTCACGCAAGCGAAGACGAACAAGTTCTGTCAGCACCTAAAGTATGCATTTTGGGCCTCTTGTTTACTAGAGATAATTTTCTTTGTTTGGTCCATACTACCTCCTCCGAAAATATGGGAAACAGAGTCCTCGCGTTTTTTTTTTTTTTTTTTTTTTTTGACATCCTGCATAAGCACCGAAAAAACAGGCAAAGTATTAGAGCGGCATTCGTGTCCTTCCCACGGGCGTGAGGGAAATGTGGAAACGTGAAACATGGCGACGTTATTACCAAACCAAACTCGTTCATGGAGAACCAACGTGCTGTTATTATCTCCTTGGGTGCTGAAGGACAAACACTGGCAAACATCCATCGGACAATGAAGAATGTGTATGTGGCAGAATGTCTGTCGAAAACCACCAGTGTGGAATGGTGCTCAAGAGGTGCTGCTGCTTCACGATAACGCACGTCCCCATAGCATCGCCAACTCAAGTGGCACACACTCGAGCACTCGCCTTGTGGTCCAGACCTCTCCCTATGCGATTGTCACGCCTTCGGTACCTTAGAAAAGCCCTTGAAGGTTCGAGGATTTCTCACGGACGACGATGTGCAGCAAGCAGTTAGAGACTTCTTCATGCAGCTGCACGTGGTGTTGACCAAACAGATATCTTTAACGGGTGCGTCCGTGCGATGAATGCCGCAATGTTTATGGCGAATTTGCATAATTGGCGTACTAATTCTGGAACCATACGAACGCAAATCTGTTTAGCACCATTTCACACCGGTGGGTTTAGACAGACATTCTGCGAGATACACATTCTTCATTGTCCGCTGGATGTTTGCCAGTGTATGTCCTTCGACCCACAAGAAGATAGTAACAGCACGTTGGTTCTCTATGAACTTGTTTGGTAATAACATCGCCACATTTCACATTTCCACATTTACATCACGCATGTGAGAAGGACGCGAATGCCACTCTAATCCCTTGGCTATATATCGGTGCTTATACGGGATGTCCCGAAAAAGAAACACCGACTAGCCTTAGGGACAGGTTTCTTACATCAAAACTACAAATAACTGTCTAATAGATGAGGGCTGTGAAATGTATTATGTAGACAGTGCTGCTGCCCTGAAATAGCAGCGCTTGTGACAGAAGTGTCATTTGATGCCGAATAGTCTACTATGAATAGGGATCGTGTCTGTGGCTAGTATCACCGTAAGTGTATGCTTTTTCTTAGGGTTTTGAACGTGACAAAATTTTAACCATACCTAGGTTTTGTTAGAAGTGTGAGGTTGTTATTATTCACGAAGTACAGGACAATGAAATTGTTTCCTTACATTTGTGGCAACATGCAAAAATAACATAATTCTACGAACAGTGACCTAAGCACATTCGACCACGAATAAGGCTATCGAGCAAATAATATACGTTTACACTAAGATGACAAAAATGTGGGACATCTCATATTGTGTCGGACCTTCTTTTACCGGGCATATTACAGCATCTCAACGTGCCATGGATATTGTGCACGAACTGACCTCTCCATTACGTCCCATAAATGCTGGATGGGGTTCATGACGGGCGATCTCGGTGGCGAAATCATTCTCTCGATTCGTCCAGAACGTTCTTCAAACAAATCGTGAAAAATTGTAGCTCAGTGGCATGCCGGATTGTCATTCATAAAAATTCGATCGTTGTTTGGGAACGTGAACTACACGAATGGTTGCAAATGGTCTCCATATAGTTGAATATGACCAGTACCTAGTCTTTTCCATGTGAACGCAACCCGCACCATTATGGAGGCACAATCAGCTTGTACAGTGCCTTGTTGACAACGAGGGCCCATGGCTTCGTCGGGTTTGCACCACACTCGAACATTACCATGAGCTCTTACCAACTGGAATTGGGACTCATATGACCATGTAACCGTTTCCCAGTCGTCTTAGAGTCGAGCCCAGGAGAGTCGCTGCAGACGATGTCGTTCTGTTAGCAAAGGCACTCGAGTCGCTCGTTTGTGAGTTAGTTCTGTTGGTCGGTTTTTGGAGTAACTGTGCAGGGAGGCAGCTCAACAGCTAGCACAAAGAGTGTAAATCGGCATGGTATTTACGTAATGAAAAATAATTAATACTTGCAGTACTGGAATTTGAGCATGAATTCTTGTTGAAACTAAATTCGGTGCCGTGAACAGTCTTCCTCGCAACGTAAGAAAAATACAATGCAACGTACCAATACTGAAGGCACACAAACCGTATATTGCGGCAAGCTTGGTAGTTAACAATAAGTTAATTGTTCGATTATTACACACACATATTGAAAGTTTACCGTCTTACCTCCCATCCTAGGGACGCCAGACGAAAGTTGATGTCAAGCCCTGAATCAAAATTGCGCAACGGATAACTGGGGAGACGAGCTTGAGGGCGCTACCTAGAGAGCGTGTTCTTTCTGTACGATACTAGGCAAGGGGCTGGAGGGCTCACACGCTGATGTGTGGGTCCCTGCATTCTATAGCTTTTATTTTAAATAAATTCCTTTACTTTGACTTCTTTGTGATTTTTAAGGTTTGTTAAAGATAGATGGCAGTTGATTTCCTATTTATTTTAAGCATTATCACACGACTTTACACCGATAGCAGCAATTGTTTCAGTTTACTGATATTACAAATTTTCAACTGTATATACTAATCTGCACGCGCATTTCTACAGGTAAGACGGAATTGCGTTGGCAAATGTATATCAGCAGTCTCCCAACATTTTACATAGGACATCCACTATGTGAGGAGGGTAACGGGCAAACTGGGTACCAGATACATTAACACAGGGGGTCAAATTTCCTAAATTAACGAGATCATTCATTTCCTTACACAATCCGAAGCTGGAGATAAAACAATTAGTACAAATATTCAAATACCTCTCTTCCATGTGTGAATATTGAGACAGTCGCACTGAGGGCACGTCCGCGCACTTACCCGTCTTCTGTAACACTCCTAGAATATGGCGGGCACCCGGAGATCTTCCTGGGCCCCGGTGGAGGGGGTGGTCGAACCACTTGGCCGTGACCAACCTCTCCATCCCAAATCTTGTGACACTGGAAAGTCTTTGACTTTTACCTGCCTGTGCTGTCTCTCTGATCCCCTAGCCAGGAGTAAGGTTGGCACTACTATACTACAGAACTACTTCACAACAAATACACTCCTGGAAATGGAAAAAAGAACACATTGACACCGGTGTGTCAGACCCACCATACTTGCTCCGGACACTGCGAGAGGGCTGTACAAGCAATGATCACACGCACGGCACAGCGGACACACCAGGAACCGCGGTGTTGGCCGTCGAATGGCGCTAGCTGCGCAGCATTTGTCCACCGCCGCCGTCAGTGTCAGCCAGTTTGCCGTGGCATACGGAGCTCCATCGCAGTCTTTAACACTGGTAGCATGCCGCGACAGCGTGGACGTGAACCGTATGTGCAGTTGACGGACTTTGAGCGAGGGAGTATAGTGGGCATGCGGGAGGCCGGGTGGACGTACCGCCGAATTGCTCAACACGTGGGGCGTGAGGTCTCCACAGTACATCGATGTTGTCGCCAGTGGTCGGCGGAAGGTGCACGTGCCCGTCGACCTGGGACCGGACCGCAGCGACGCACGGATGCACGCCAAGACCGTAGGATCCTACGCAGTGCCGTAGGGGACCGCACCGCCACTTCCCAGCAAATTAGGGACACTGTTGCTCCTGGGGTATCGGCGAGGACCATTCGCAACCGTGTCCATGAAGCTGGGCTACGGTCCCGCACACCGTTAGGCCGTCTTCCGCTCACGCCCCAACATCGTGCAGCCCGCCTCCAGTGGTGTCGCGACAGGCGTGAATGGAGGGACGAATGGAGACGTGTCGTCTTCAGCGATGAGAGTCGCTTCTGCCTTGGTGCCAATGATGGTCGTATGCGTGTTTGGCGCCGTGCAGGAGAGCGCCACAATCAGGACTGCATACGACCGAGGCACACAGGGCCAACACCCGGCATCATGGTGTGGGGAGCGATCTCCTACACTGGCCGTACACCACTGGTGATCGTCGAGGGGACACTGAATAGTGCACACTACATCCAAACCGTCATCGAACCCATCGTTCTACCATTCCTAGACCGGCAAGGGAACTTGCTGTTCCAACAGGACAATGCACGTCCGCATGTATCCCGTGCCACCCAAAGGTGTAAGTCAACTACCCTGGCCAGCAAGATCTCCGGATCTGTCCCCCATTGAGCATGTTTGGGACTGGATGAAGCGTCGTCTCACGCGGTCTGCACGTCCAGCACGAACGCTGGTCCAACTGAGGCGCCAGGTGGAAATGGCATGGCATGCCGTTCCACAGGACTACATCCAGCATCTCTACGATCGTCTCCATGGGAGAATAGCAGCCTGCATTGCTGCGAAAGGTGGATATACACTGTACTAGTGCCGACATTGTGCATGCTCTGTTGCCTGTGTCTATGTGCCTGTGGTTCTGTCAGTGTGATCATGTGATGTATCTGACCCCAGGAATGTGTCAATAAAGTTTCCCCTTCCTGGGACAATGAATTCACGGTGTTCTTATTTCAATTTCCAGGAGTGTATTTGGCCACGCTTTACAAAAAGGTGTGAGGAGGATTAGGAAAGTTCATGTGCAGATACACATCCACATACAAGAAATGAATAATACACGACACATATAAATACGTATTATGAAGCCTGACACATTTCTTTCCACCCGTCCACATGGGTTCTGTTGCACCCGCGGCCGGCCGCGTCGTGTAATAGAATCGGCTGCGGAGCCGCCTCTGTTTCTATTTGCCGGTGCGAGCGAGCAGCGAAACCTGCTGCTTGTAGAGCGGAAACTACTGTACCGTTTCAATATATAATAAAAATCACTATTAATTTATGCTAACATTCTTTGATTTCCTCTAATTTTCTGCGGTTGCTGATCATATAGTCTATCCGTTAAATCTTCATGATTACTTTCAGAAGTCTTGCTGGATGCAAGAAATTACTGCCACTTATTATGACTGTAGATGAAAGTCATGGGTAGAAATAAAATGTATTCTTGTGTGTGCTATTGCTCGTAATATATTCATATATAAAACCACACCTGGAATTCACTACTCTCATTGTTGACGCGGGAGTTAAAATTACACTTCCTTTTTGCGTGAGATCTAAACATAAGCACTCTCAAGAGAAACTGGTACAAAAGTTGTTAAAGAAGTTGAATATTCTCCTGACATTGTTCTTTTGTTACAAAGATTATTTTAAAAGCCTATCTTTGTTATATTCTGCGGCGATGTACCAATTTCTTATTATTAATGAGGAACAGAAAACAATCATATTTCGAGAAAAAAAAACAGAAAGGTATTACACATATGCTGCCATAGCCGCACTGTCCTAGCGAATACGCTAGTCGCACGTCTCACTATGATTTTTGGACCTATTTCATGCAGTGTTGTTTGTCTGTTAGCACAAACAGCTCTAAGTAAACGCCGCTGCTTTCGGTCGTAAGTCAAGTCTGTCGGCTATTGCGTTATCCGGGATAAAAGATAATTCCTGAAATTTGCGGTTCTCTGCAGATTCTTGTCCTGTGTATCTTGCAATATTGAATTGAGTAACGATTTCCGAAGTAGAATGTGAAGTGTTGGCAGAAGAGCCAACACCGTGTTGCTACAGGAGGCCGAAATGCACGCGTTTAATTACACGCAGACTGGCGTGAGGTCTGGAACAGGTCAGAGAAATAAGACTAGCAAAACAGGAGGTACTGGTAGAATACTTAACTTTAATCCACAATCGGTGAACATCTCTCTTGACTGTACATAATTTCCATTTCAATATACACTGGTAATGGCGCCTTGCTAGGTCGTAGTAAAATGACATAGCTGAAGGCTATGCTAACTATCGTCTCGGCAAATGAGAGCGTAATTTGTCAGTGAACCATTGCTATGAACGTCGGCTGTACAACTGGGGCGAGTGCTAGTAAGTCTCTCTAGACCTGCCGTGTGGTGGCGCTCGGTCTGCAATCACTGACAGTGGCGACACGCGGGTCCGACGTATACTAACGGACCGCGGCCGATTTAAAGGCTACCACCTAGCAAGTGTGGTGTCTGGCGGTGACACCACAGAATGTCCTACGTGTCTAGCTCTGTCATTCTACGTTCAAAGTCTGTTTATTCGCGTCATGTGGTCACAATCTGGTCGGCAACCCCTTCAAATGAATCACATGAGTACAAATAGACAGCTCCGCCAAAGCAGTACTGTTTTATACCTTCTGTAAGCGATAGTAGTGCCATCTGTTCACTTGCACATCGCTACTCCATGACTTCTGTCATCACTGTGTGTATTCATGTGTTGTGCGATATTATTGCATAAGCAGCGTTTCGCAGACGTATATCATGCAGAAACGAGTGGGAACTGGACGATAGCTTGACGAGCAGCAGCAGCGGCGCCTTGTGACGAGTCCGCACTGTAAAGCTGGTCGGCAGAGTGTGAAAGCAAAGCGGAGATAAAATAAAATAGAGTAAACATGAAGAGTCTGCAGCATAAGAACGTAACGGGCAGGCGTAGCGGCTTCAACTGCTGTCAGTGCCGAGGGAGCGGGCGAGCCGGGGTGGCGCTAAACAGCGCTCGGCGACAATGCGACGCGCTTCATTACTGGCTGCCTCTGTCTAATTAGAGGCCGGAGGCGGGGGGCGGCGGGGGCGGCGGGGGCGGCGGGGGCGGCGGGGGTGGCCGCCCCCCAGTAACTGCGTTACGTGCCCAACCGGGCCGGGGCCGGGACGCGCGCCGCCTGAAATATTAATTGACGGCAATTTGCACTTCCGTGCGTGAGGCGGGTAAATATTTGAAAGCGGCCGCGGCTGGCGACGTCAGGCGAGGACGAGCGAGCGGCCGAGGTCTCGTGTGTGTGTGTGTGTGTGAGTGTGTGTGTGAGTGAACGTGTGTGTGAGAGTGAACGCGTCCGCTCTACGGCGGGCGGCTTTTGAAGTTGATGGGCGCGTAACGAGGCCGCACGCCTAGGCACGCCGCGCGTCTTCTTATCGCGCACCGGCCGATGTTTTCTGTGACGCGTCTCTTTGATGTAGCGCTGCAGAGCGATCGGCTGGAAGAGGCATTTTATCGGGACATTCATTTAAAGGGAGGCCAGTAATTGGGAACCTGCTGTCGCCGAAGACTGGTGTCCGTTCACGTAGCGCACCCGAAACACAAACCTTTGTGTCGAAAAATCAGGTACTCTCTTCATTTCCCGCATTTCGTGATTTACTATTGATTTAAATCGCCAGCAGTGTATGTTGATTTGGACATGCACGTATGTCCAGAGGAACATTGCATACAATCCCACAGACACTGTGCAATACAGACACTACACTAATGAAATACTGATACATAATATCACGAAATTTCTTCTTCTTCTGTAGTGGTCAATCCAAGGATTGGTTTGCAACAGCTACAATGGCAGCTTGTTTCCATTCTGTGCGTCTTTCAGCTTTTCTCTTCATTTCTTTATAGGTGTTACATCCCACATCTTTCACGATTTGATCCATGTACCTCAGTCGTGGTCTTCCTCTTGGTCTTTATCCCTCGACATATCCCTCTATGATTGTGTTCAGGAGTCCTTTATGTCTTAATAGATGGCCTGTAAATTGCACTCTTCTTTTAACAATGAAACTCCAGAAGCTTCTCTTTTCACCTGCTCTTTCCAGAACCATCCAATTTCATAAGAAAATAGTTCAGTAGGATATCTGTAGGGATTCAGGGTCACATTGCATGTATTGTAGTGCTAAACCTTGTCACAGCATTGACTCAAGTGAAAGAGCTACTAGAGGTTGCCTACATAAGGCGCCAGTAATGTCACGTTCCAAGATGCTGGTAAGTCACACCCTGCTTATCAATGACATTATCATCATCATGTGACAGTCTCCGACACTTCCGTTCTCCTTCACCCTATCCACCTATGCCACCTGACAGTTTCAGTGTGGTATTAAAACGACACAGAGCCAATCACAGCGTAGTGTTATGGTGAGTATTAAAACGAGGTAACCAGTCAAAATGTATGTGTGAAATTACATTAGCGTCATTTGAACAGCGTAAAAATGTAGCCAAGTTCGAAGATGTGTCGTATTCCTTAAAGAAATTACAATACCTGTGTTGAATTGGCATTATGCATTATATTGACAGATATTTCCCTCTGAATTGTTTATATACACACTACTTTCACAAGTACTTCACCATCGTCTGTCTCTCTGTTCCTCTGTTGTGATTTTCACTTGAGTGAGGTGACAACATTACAGTATATTACAGACGGAACGAGGGGAATACGGTTTTTTCCCAGCAACTGACCTTCCCGGTAGCTGACACCACCTGTAGAGTAGGAACAAGTCTTCTTCACTCGATAAGTCTAAATTTTCTAACTTTCTTTTTTTTTTTTTTTTTTTCATACTTACTTGTAATTTGTCAGAAGAAATCTCAACTTGCTTAGTCAGTGTCATAACTGAAATTGTTAACTTTCGCGCACACACATTGATGCAATAACCAAGAAAGTCATAGTTCGTCCAGTGAAGATAAAGGCACATATGGCCTAATGACAGTCACCTTGTCAACTGACCATTATTGTCCCAACTCAATAGTAAGTGGGGGGTATTTGCAGTACCCACACTTTTGCTATAGCTTCATAATGTGATCTGTTGGAACTATAGTTCAGTTCCTTTATCTTGGCGGCTCGCGCATGCCAGCCCAGACGCGGGAGATTGCTGCGTTGCCAGTTGTACGCTCCAAGAGGGCAGCGCCGTAGTATAGTTCGCAAACTTACGTTTAGGGGGGGAGCGCGCAGCTTATAACGTAAAGCCACCACGGCCGCATTAACCCTTTCGCTGCTACAGCGACGTGCTCCCCGCATTGCGCTGTGTGCGCGATTTGTCATCATTGCACTGCTCGCCTGTGCAGACACAAGGTGTTTCGACTGCTTTGACACACTTTATCATTCGATTTCACAAAAACTATTTGGCCCAAAAATTTGATTTTTACACATCTTCTTGACTGATACCTTCCCCCCATAAATGGGTTAATTTTCTTTCGATGTTCAATGCAGTTATTGTGCAGCATTAGATGTAGTAAACCATTGCACGAAATTTTGAAGAATTTGCAGAGGTAAAAGTCCATAGCGTATACTTTCCGTATGGTCGATTTTAGTTGCCACTAAAAATTTAAAAAAATTACATTCAAACGAATAAAATTCATGAAGTAAGACACTTCGATATTGTTTTTAAAATAAAGAAAATATTAAGCTCCGATCAAGGTTTGAACTCAGAATCTTTCACTTAGCAGCCATACACTTTAACCATTACGCTAACGCAGCTTGTCATTCAATTAATCTCCTGCAGGACATTAAAATATCACGCAAAATACCGACACACACTGTTGGTATGATTATGAATTACTCACGTTTAGTCGAAGTACAATAGGAAATAAACAATTACCGCTGTTGTTTATTGCGAAAAAGCGGTTAGTGAGAATGATACAAACACCTTTCCTTGCTATCGCCTGAATTAGGAGGCTGATTGCTTGTTTGGTTTAATTAATAAATAGAATATGAAGCAATTGGTATAAAGAATGCTTTTTCCAAACTTTCTGTAAAAGAAAATCTGCTACCAAGACATTGCTTTTGTTCAATTACTTTCTTTATGACTGAACGTTTCTAAAACTGAAGACACTCGTCCGTGCTCTGCACTGCAGTCGAGCTCTGGCAACGTCATTCTCTGTTCATTGGCTGACTGTGTTTTGTGACGTCAGATGCGCAGAACGAACCTAAACTCGGCCACCGTCATAAATGACGAGCGCTTCAGTCAGAAATAGTCATAACTACTTGAAAATATTCAGAATTATTCCAAACTTATAGAGTGATGTAATGGAAGCTGTGCTAAGATGTATTCATATGCTTACCTTAGGAAATGACTGTAAATCAGTAGAATATTATTTCAATTTTGAGTCGCTATTCCTTTCTCATGACTACCTCACCTGCATTTTGTAACTTTATTAGCAGAAGATGACAAATATTATTACTCCAAGATAAAATTGATATCCTAGCTTGGCCTCACCATAATATTTGGATAACATTAAAATAGACCAAACCTCGCTTCTTACCTCTATGAAAATGTATTTATGCCATTCAATATGCTATTTCATCGAAATTTCATTTATTCTCCGCTGCGTGAAAGTACATGTTAAGACTACCAGCAGAAAATGACAAATGATCCGTACTTTAAGATATAGTAAATACCCTTGTATAGAGTCGCTATGATGTCTGGGTGACTGAGAGCATATCAGCCTTGTTTCTTAACTGTGTGAATGTGTATTACTACTGTTAAAAGTGGCATGTAATTTCCACTATGTAAAATCAGTAGACGGCATAGGTTTTACACTGTAAGAAGAAGTTAATACTATAGAATGGGGTCTCTGTAATGTTTGTCAGGCTTTTATATCAGTTTTGGAGACACATTTTTAAGTAATTTAGACGATGGAACGACGTTGTTCATTTTGGTAATTCTCACGGAGAATGGCACTTTTATCAGTAAATTCTGTTGTCAGTAGTCCTCATGCGTCATGCGCATTTTGTAATTTTATAGAAATCATTTCTTTCACTTTAGATGAAATTAATGTATGGCACAAAGATCGAACTACACTTGTCTGCTAAATATTTATTTTGAAAATTTGTTGTGCTTGACAAGTGGGGTCAGCAATCAAAATTTCGTCATCAACCTGTAAGTTTTATCATTAATGTCAGTATGTGAGCCACGAGTATTTAAGAAATACTGTCAGAACAATTCAGTTACGATAATAGAGTGACATGTGTTGTCTGCTCGAAGTCTTCCAAATTTGGCTAATTTTATTTATCTGCAAAGTTCGAATTTCCGTTTGCATTCAGATATCTGTGACTAAAGTTGCATGTATCGATATGTCATCCTTCATGTTCGTGTTTGTGTGTGTCTGTAATCGATAAATGGTAAATAATTTTATTCTGGTCGAGTTTTCATCTCTGCATTGCTGCTCCATTGCCGCTGCCTATGTTTCATCTCTGTCTTCTTTCAGCATCGTCTTTAGTCGTTTTGTGATTATAATGCAAACATAGTAGAAATTCTCCTTGATTGTTACGAGAACATACAGTTTAAGTACCATATAGGTATAAAAAATTGTGAAAACGCCTTCCTTCCTTCCTACGCCTTTTTCATACGTTGAGTACCTTTCTTTTTCACAATATGTATCTGATTAGATTTTGGTTTTATATGGTAGCTAGTTACAGAAAATGTAGGCTTTAAACGTGTTAGGCAGTCTTAGCACCATAGTTTCGAGTGGTAAATTTTACAGCTTTCTCCAAAAGTTTATTTTGTACATCACGTTAGTGCGTTTAGTTCAAATACGAGAAGCAATATTAGCCTGTTAATAATGTTGATTACATTTTATAGTGCAGAACGTAATGCGTTATTTTCGTCCCACCGTCCAGCCCTAAAGCTGAGCAAGACGGCTCAATGGTAAGTACACGGAACTCACATTTTGGAGAACGATGTTTCAAAGACGCATCTGCCCATTTTGTTCTAGCTTTTCCGGAATTCCCCTAAGTCACTCCAGGTAATGGTCGGATGGTTCCTCTTAAATAGCATAACTGTTTTCCTTCACCATCTGAGCTTGTGGTCCACAACTAATAACCTCATCGTCGATGGGATCTTAAGCCCTAGCATCGTGTCTTACACCAAATGTAAGCGTAAAAAAAGAATTTTATTACGTTCTTCCAGTAGCTGGTAGAAATGCAGATTGCCTGTTTGTGTGCTTGTACGCTTAACGCACTCTCATATCCAACATGTATTTTCTGTATTTATGAGCTTGGTCAGGTTAATTTTATTACAGTGCCTAAATTAGGCCTCGACATTAAGTTTATATCTCTGTTTAGCATGTTATTTCTGAGCAACATACGTTTAGACAAGATAATAGCACTGTGACACTTAACTCGTGATTTTAGGATCATGTTTAGGCACAAGTTACACATACACACAGACACTGTCTCTCTCTCTCTCTCTCTCTCTCTCTCTCTCACACACACACACACACACACACACACTCACACACACAGACGCGGCATACACATAAATACAGATACAACACACTGTAATATACGAGTCTTAAGTTTATGAGTGCAGATATTTCTATCGCTGACTGAAGACAGACTTGGAAGAACATTGTGAGACTTGATAAGCATCGCAGAACAATTTACACGCAGAAAATAATATGACTTCCTGTTGCGCTATAAATCAAGTATGGTAAAGTAATCATACTTTGCAATTTCACTGGTGCTGCTTAACGTTTAATTTCATGGCATAAACATTGAGAGTGTGTGTGTTTGCTTACGTGTTTTAGATGATGAAATGCTGAAAGATACACCCTAATTGTCTGGATAAATACTTTTGCAAATGGTGGGAAAGTGCTGATCCATCGGATATTTTTGGCCACATCTTAGATACTTGCTCTGTGGCTACATATACATCTACAGCTACATACATACTCCGCAAGCCACCGTACGGTGCTGGGCGGAGTGTACCCTATACCACTACTTGTCAATTGCCCCCTGTTCTACTCGCAAATAGAGCGACGGAAAAACGACTGTCTGTATGCCTCGGTATGAGTCGTAATTTCTCGTAATTTATCTTCGTGGTCCTTAAGCGCGATGTATGTTGGCTGCAGTAGAATCGTTCGGCAGTCAGTTTCGAATGCTGGTTCTCTAAATTTTCTCAACTGTGTTTCTCGAAAAGAACGTCTGATTGTCTCCAGGGATTCGCATTTGAGTTCTCGAAGCATCTCCGTAACGCTTACCTGTCGTTCAACCTACCGGAAACAAATCTAGACGCCTGCCTCTGAATTGCTTCGATGTCTTCCTTCAGTCCTACCTGGTACAGATCCCCAGACACCTGAGCAGTACTCACGAATAGGTTGCACCGGCGTCCTATATGCGGCCTCCTTTACAAGTAAGTCACCCTTTCCTAAAATTCTTCCAATAAACTGAAGTCATTTGTTTTCCCTACCACAGTTCTCACCTTACCGCTCCACCTCATGTCGCTTTGCAATGTTGCGACCAGATATTTAGACGACTTTACTGTGTCAAGCAGGACACAAGTAATTCTGTATCCGAATATTAAAAGTTTGTTCTTCCTACTCATCCGCATTAACTTACATTTTTCCAGATTTAGCACTAGCTGCCATTCGTCACACCAACACAAAATTCTGTCTATGTCGTCATGTATCTCTGTATAGTCACTCAGCTTCGACACCTTACCGTACACAACGGCAATATTAGCAAACAACTGCAGATTGCTGCACACCCTGTACGCCAAATTATTTATGTATATAGAGAACAACAATGGTCCTATCAAATTGTGATTTCATTTTAACGAACGCTGAAATTCTCTGCTGTGATTGACTGTATCGATTTAATATTATACTGTCGTTCACTGACGAAAGGCTCGGGTTGGGAGGGAAAGAGAAGGGGAGGTCTGCAATGATCACGTAACAGTGCAGACATTATTGATAAGGAGGATGTTGCTCACCACCATCCTGGATTGACACAGCATTGACCCTGCATGTAGGCAAACCTCATTAGCAAGAACACATTTTGCGTTCGTATTGAAAGGTGAGGAACGTAGTTATGAACGATCACCGAATCACAATCAGACAGGTCGCTGATGATGGTGTATTAACTGGAGCATGCCATGGAACTTTTCCGATAGTTTCTTCATGAAACATGTGAAAGGATAACCTATTCATAAAATGTTGAATTGCTGCCCAAAAAAGTGACGAACGAGTGTTCCTCAGGGGCCGCCAGAGGAAGGTCAACAACTACCCAGAACTACTTATGTGTGGCACGATAAATGACGAAACACATGTTCATGGATATGTCTTCGAACCTAAGGTTCAATCGCACCAGTGGAAGCATTACAGCGCAATACCGAAACAAGTTCGAAATGCGTGCTCAAATCTAAGGATATTGCTCACTGTGTTCTTAGATTTCAACGTCCAAGTTTACCATGCGTTATTTCCGCAAGTTCGAACGCTCAAGAAAGAGTATTGTTAGCAACTTCTGCACCGTTTGTGCGGAGCCTTTCGAAAATATTGCCCATATTTCTGGTGAAATAATTCATGATCACCATAACGCAGATGCTCATGTTTCGTTCTTCCTTAGTAATTTTGTGGCCAAAAACAATGCCCCAGGCTCGGTATTTGTCAGACATTTCCCCAAGTGACTTATTCTTTTCATAAAAGTAAGGAAAATCGTATGGGTGTTAATTTTACAGACACATGAGAACAAAAACGCATCGCTGTAAGAGTTAAATTTATGTTAAAGATTTATTTGCAGAGATATTTCTGGGACTGGATAAGCGACTGGCATAAGTGTAGTCTAATAGCGATATTAAATTATACGAATAAATAAAATTGTCCCCAAAAACCTAAAATTTCCATTATATTTTCGACATGTCACATAGAACACATCAAACCTCTTACGAAGTGTGAGTAGTTTTGATTATACCACTAAAGCAGGCATTGTTAAATTAATGTTTCTTCTCACACATGTTTCTCCTCTTAAGGCTTCCTTGAAGAAAATCAGTATGTTAATTTACCGGGGTAGGTGCAACACACATGGTTAGCTGAGTGAAACCTCGTCACCCCAGGGTCAGTGAATACAGTTCCAGAAAACTCGCTTATACTTACGCCTTCGCGTCGTCGATTTCCTCCTTCGCGACTGGTTATTTCCGCTAACCCCTTGTGTGCTGAAATTGATCCGTGGCCCGTGTTACGGGGGAAGTAACCCTTCCGACGATTTAAAGCGGATCTCTCGGGAATACCGAGATAATTTCCTCTCACTGAAAGCCTCAGATTAACTTCTAAACGCAGCCGAGGGCCCCTCCTATATTTGAAACACTAAAAGACTGTACAATTTCACCACTACAGTCCACTTCTCCTCCGAGTAACTACACGGTTTTCGACTGCGGCTGCCAAAACGGGCAATGAAAAAAGTGTGTCCTTGAAACGAGCGGCGTTCTAGGACGAAATAAGTTCGTGACAAAAACAGAAAAAAAACATAATTTAAGGTATGTCGCAGCTAATCTATTCCCTGTTTCTTTGTTGCAAAACATTTAAAGAAATAAATAGATATGAAATACAGGAAAGGAAAAGGAAGTATTACGTTGGTTAACAAAACGTTCTTCTTAGACGTTAAATGTAAATCATCTGCATATTTTTACATTAAACACTCCATATATCAATCTAAAGCACGTGATAAAAGTGGCGACCTCCCAGTTATTACAGGTGTAGCAGCGCCAAGGTATTGCCTAGCGGAGTCTCTCGAAGAAACCAGAAGTGGCTTGAATGACGTTACATGATGCCTGTATTCGTTGGGCGAGGATGTCGCGGTCTTCTGAATTCATAGTGCACACGTTACTTTTGATGTGACCTCATAGAAAGAAATCGACTGGCATGAGGTTGGGTGATCGAGGTCGCAGTGGCATCTACCAATTGAGTTCCCAACCAGATGTGTCAGTAAAACGCTGGCGCACACGACATTTCAGATGTGGTGGGTGCGTCATCATGTTGAAACCAAATTTTCGCTAGTACAGATACCTTCGAGCAGTTTGGATAGATCAGTTGCTAGGAGGCTGTGACGCATGTGGCTGTCTACACCAGCTGGAATAATGAAGGGCCCAATAACATGTTCACGGACAATGCCAATTCACACGTTTATTGAAAACTGCTGTTGATGATGTGTGGCCACAGTTACACGTTCGTTTTCTGCTGCCCAAACCTGACTGTTTCTGAGTATTTACGTAGCTGTTTTTCATAAAACACACTGTTTTCCCCAAACAACACATACGATGAAACCTCTGATCCGTCGGTGCACTGCTGCATAAACCACTGAGACAACGACATATGGGGAGGAAAAGTTGGTGCAAGGGCGTGTATCTCTAGCAAGTGCAATTGTTGTAACCAGTGAACTTCCGCCACTGAGGTGTGAGTGAGTGATACCCGTATCTCTAACGATCGCTCGTGTCCTTGTAGACGGATTTTCCGCAAGTCTACCAGTATCACCTCTTCAAACTGTAGCGTATCAACACCTCTTGTGCTACAGCCCTCATGCCGTGATGGAACTTGCCAGAAGCTGACTTACCCTCTAGGACTGTTCTGAATATGGCTGTCGTCCTTTCGCAAAGCGTCCCTGATACAGACGTGCTGCTAAGTGGTCACAGACTCTGGCTTCGTCGAAGGGCAGTTGCATAGCCGCCTTTTCTGCCGAAGAATCAGTGTTCATAACTGGTCTGATGTACGAGTATGTTACTCAGTGACCATCAACTTGCAACAGTTCCGACTTATGCAGCGGCAACGACACAAGTGCGTCGTGGCAGAGGGCGTAACCAACTGCACACAGGACGTACAGACAAGTTTTAGTTCTCGTTGTTCTGATCCCGGCCGTACCTCTCACAACAGGTGAGGGCTCCACCACAGGCTGTCATGTGGAGCAGATGACTAGATTACAGTCGACAAACACTGCATATGCATGCCGGAGAGTGCCTACGCACTGTCGGCTCTCAGAGACTCAATCGATATTACAGGTACGCCTTGCGACGCTGGGAGGCGTTGGCGAGCATTATGTCTGGAACAAAATTGGTCCCTATGACTTGATCTATCACCCTAGGTTTGATACAAAGGCATTAAAATATCCTTATATAAAGAGTTTACAAGCTCCTGTTGCAGTGGCGTATGTCTGTATTAGCAGAAAGCAGTGTAGAAGCTGTCCAGACAGAACTGTACGAGAGCTCAGCTGGACGTCGATGCGATCAAGACAAGCCGATGGCAGTGCCAAACTTCATTCACGTCACTTCAGTTCTCCGTCCTCTCGACAGATGTCTGCCAGCAGTAGGCTCCACGGTCCAAGACCGTGAACCAGACATGCACAGCACTATTCTGTATTGGCAAAGCTACATATGAAAGGGCAAGTCGTCATCACTGGATCACCTCAACACGATGTGGAGTGAGGCCGATGCCACAAGAACTCAAACTATGAGCTAAATCTTCTACTTCATATACATAAAAGGTGCTCTTATCCTTGTTGGATTTCAAGTTGATTGTCTTTAAAATATGGGAGAGGGGTACCCTATCTGCTGCGAGGTACTTGGCATTTCAGCCATTACGAGAATGTCATTGAGGTAGTTCCCAGGACTCACTGAGTTAGTGTTTCCAAGTACCATCGAGAAATGGCTGATATACTGTCTATGCTGAAAGGCAAGTTATTGTATTGGAAGCCACCAAAAGGCGTGTTAAACATCATATGTTCCAGGATTCATCAGCGAAAGGCAGCTGAAAATAAGTATCCCAGCGGCCATTGCTAACAGAGTGCACCCGACATGTTTTAGCATGATATCCTCCACTTCTGAACTGTGATAAGTGTTCACAACTGGTTGTATATTCACTGTTGACTCGAAAAATCGACAATTCGTCAAAGACCCGTCAAGTTTTCCTACTAAAAAAGTTACGGTAGCCCATAAACTGTTTGACACAGGTACATTGCGTGCTTAAAAAACTTGGGAGTCACAGCACGCGTCAAAACAATGTGTGCTTCATAGTAACACATGTAGTCTGCTGCGAAAATATTGAAGCGTACATTGACAAAAAGTTCGAGGTGGTGGGTATGGAGCAAAAGAGGCTGAATTCGACGAATCGAATCGTGCACCTCCAAGCCGAGCGCATTAAAAACGTCTAATCCCAAGACGCTTACAGCCCCTGTGTGCCGACGACTAACAAGCAAGCTGACAGGGAGATCTTCTGATATTCAACCGTAGAACAAAATCGTCCCAACATCTCAACGTTTTTGCTACTGTAACGTTTTTCTTATTTTGCAACAGGCTCATACAATCTTGAGCCAGGATGTTCATAAGTTACCAGATAAACAATCGTGGTCGACGGGCGAGTTTGGTACATGACAGGAACGTCGTTAAACGATGCAGCTAATGTTGATAATGTCTCTGAAAGCTTCCACCCGAAATAAATGTGGTCCTGACAGAAGTTCGCCGGCTTCTGAATCGGAGTCTTTGCTTCCAATGTGGGTACTATCCCCATCCATGTTCGGTGTGGATTGACAGGCTTCCGTCTTGTGTCCTGATTTACTGGAGAATTTGTATTTTTGTCGACGAAAATGGAATTGTTGCTTTCGGTTAGTGATAAAACAGCTTCTACCCGACTGCAATTTCTGGGTGCTACGGCTCCCCAAAACTTCTTTTGTAGATAAAACCTTGTCTGTTAGAGCTGTGAAATTGACACAGAGGGCATATGCTGACATATGGAGAATCCATGGTAAGCTTCATGTACGACTTCCGAGGACGGCACTTTTCGTTCAAACGCCTGAATAAGTGGAAGACACGTTGGCAGTGAATGGTTGTTAAGTTTCAGAACATCATTTCTGAGCCCTAAATTCGTGTGAACAATGAGTCAGTGCAAGATTATTTACATTTAAATCAGTCCAATAAAATGAAACTTCCAGGAAAGTCCTCACAGCTGCACTAAAACTGTCCGGACGTTATATGACAACTAAAAAAGTGGTGACGGACAGCGGTTGCATGGATCTGAGAATAGAAGTATTCCACCAATCAGTGTGAAGGTGATCGCAGAACAAATCGTATGCTCTACCCTCGGATTCAAATGTTTGAAGAGCAGAGATACATCAGTACCTGTTTAAGCTAATAAGAAGTCGCATCGCTGGATGTCACCCTGTTGAGCCCCTCGCATGTTTTACAAGGTTAAGACCACTTTGGCGGTCACGTCTGTGTTGACAGCGGACTCACTGAAAAGATAATTGTAAGTTAGCACATCAATCACCTGAAGAAATATATTTTAAACGTTGTGCAATAGTTTTGTAAATCCACTAATTGAAGTGGTCAGACCAGCGCTTGGTAAACGACTACTCAGTCTCATGTGGACAAGGAACCAGAAACAATATATTTTAAACAACATAAAATAACACTTGAAAATGCTCTTTGAGTTGCCAATAACGCAGTCACGAGGAAAAGTCACAACTCTTGTTGACAGAATGGAAACTATATTGTCTTCTTGAACTGCAAGTAGTGTGATCGCGCGGGGTAGCCGCGCGGTCTTCCACGCCTTGCCACGGTTCGCGCGGCTGCCCCCGTCGGAGGTTCGAGTCGTCCCTCGGGCATGGGTGTTTGCGTGTTGTCCTAAGCGTAAGTTAGTTTAAATTAGATTAATAGACTAAGTTGTATGTAAGCCAAGTGACCGATGACATCAACAATTTGGTCCCATAGGAACTTACCACAAAATTCCAAATTTCCTGAGTAGTGTGTGAAAAGTTTACATCAGTAGTCTAAAACTAAACAAGTCCAATGGATGTCACATCGGAAAAAACCTGACCACTGTTCTGGATGTGTGTCCAGATTCTGATGAATACCGCTGATGAATACAGAGCTCCATGACGCCAAAGAATCGTGGTGGGCGGCCGACAGCTCGAGGTGAATGGCCACGCAGCTCCTTGAATAGAGTGCCGGTGGAAGAATGTATAGCACTCCATTTGGGAACACGTGACAGGGGGGAAGGAAGTACTATGCGCAAAAGAATTAAAGGGTCAGTTTTCGAAGGCACGTCATTCTTCCCCATCGCTATGGAAAACTGTGAAACGTGACTCACAGGTACCTACAACCTTCCACAGTAGTGGTGAAAAAGCGTGGCGCCCTGCGACTTCACCCTCGGTCCCGGAAAGGTGTCGTCAACAAATGCGAGACAAACGCGGAGCTCCTCAGAATTAAGGTGAGGTGTAAGGTGCGTTAATGACATCACGTTGGCGCCAAATTTCACCACAATTCAGTCCAACACCACCGTACACGTGTCGCACGATGGAGGGTCGTACACCTTCTTCTACCCACAACTCGGTCACTTCTCTTGACGCCTCTGCGAAGGAGGCACAGCGTTGAAATCACACAGTTTCCTTATGGATGCCCGAGTAAAACATTTCAGACACTCCGCTGCTTATAATCGACACCGAAGGTCTCAGGAAGTGGCATAAAGGACGTCAATGAAATCACCTCTTCACTTACGGTGTTTATTTACACACATTTCGCTATACAAAACGACAGTTTGCTGTGCGATGTGCAGCAGAACGACATTCTTCCTAAGCTCTGACACTCCTCACCCACTCCCGGAACCACTTACACCGCCTCTAAAAACATCATGGTGCTGGAACCCCACTGAATGTGATCTGACCACTTTGGAATGTAGAGCGACCGCAGTTTATGCTTTGGAGTATAAGATGGAGCCAGTAAGATCCAGCTAAAACCATTTGACGAAATTTTAACGCAAACGGGACCAGCAAAATCTGTTTTTGTTTCTTCAGCCTTCCTGAATATTGGCGACCTGTGGAGAGATCATAGGTGGGTGCACCATTGTGACACACAAGAGTAAAACGACAGAGTCCCTCTAACACTCCTCCAATCGGCATCACTGCCATTGTCAGCTGCACAACTTAATCAGACACTTTAAAAATGTACCTGTACAGAGAGAAATCTTAACCGTTTCCTAGCCTGCGATGGGCAGGCAACCCTTTTGACACTCCTTAGAACCACGTGTCAACAAGTGGGTGCTACAGCAGTGGTGTAGCGCCACTCAGATGTAAGGTGTTGAAGGGGTTTCCTGCCTGCAGGCCGCTTGTAATTGGTCAAGGTTTGTCTCAGTACAGGCAAATTTTTAAAGTGCTCAATAAAGTCACACCCGTGGCACCGAGGCTGCTGCGGAATTGGGGGGCGGGGTTTAGAGGTACATCTTAGAGTTACGTTCATGGATGTGTCCATGTCGCACACCCCTTTCCCCCTACCCTTCTACCCCTAGTCATCACGCCACAGTGGGGCGGAAGAAACGTAAACAGCTTTCGCTGCTGTGGAACACGTTCAAATTTTGTCAAATGGTTTTGAAAGTGTCTTAGTGGTTCCTCCCTGTATGCCAGAGCCAAAATTTTAGTTAGGCTACAACCCCAGAGGGATCAGGTTGTCCCAAGACGTCCTTAGAGAAGGCATGAATAGTTCGGGGGCGGGTGCGTGTGTGCACGTGTGAAAAATTTTAATGATCGTCATTGTTGCACATCACATTGCAAACAGTCGTTTTTGACCGTGAAATATGAGTAAATAAAAGTTCCATGGGAAAGGTCACCCCTGACGCACATTATACCACCTCTAAATGCCTTCTCGTGTCGATTTTGAGTGGTGGTGTTTCTGAAATGTTTTTCTCTGACACCCACAAGAGAAGCGCTTGATTTTAACGCTCGTCTCGCGGTTCTGATTTCCATCACACAGGAGTCAAGAGAAGGGATGAATGTGGGCAAAGGGAAGAGGGACGGTCTTCCCATTGTGTGAGACATATTCGGTGCGGTGAGGCAGAACTGCGATGAAATTTTGTGGCAATGTGACGTCATTAACTCACCTTACAGCTCGCATGAACTTCTGAGCTCTGGCCATCGTTTTGCACGTATCGACAGCTTGATGTCTGAAGCGTCGCCGACCCCGAGGGCGCACGAACCACCCCACTGTAGTATTAAAGAAGAAGGTTGTAGTCACCATTGAACAAAATTTCACAATTGTACGTAGAAATGGGGGAGAAAAGCCGTTATTTCAAAGGCGTGGCCCTTTGCCTCTTCTGCACAGCGTAGATCCGCGCTGGCCGGGGTGACGTGGCTGCAGCCTGTGGCTCAAGCGAACGCCTCTGGCCGCAACGGTGGCCTTCTCAGCTGCCGTTGACAACGTGCCACTGTTTCTGTTGTCAGTTGGAACTATTATTGTTTTGGTTCTCTCTGCCGCAGTCCCTCTCATCTCATGATTCGTCCACCAGCGCGCTGTCCCGCCGTGCTGTGCGGAATGGGATACAAGTGTAATCTCACTCTGTGCTGTTCCGTGTTGATCGGAATAAAAACTAGCTGCCGGTCAGTGTGGCCGAGCGGTTCTAGGCGCTACATTCTGGAACCGCGGGACCGCTACTGTCGCAGGTTCGAATCCTGCCTCGGGCATGGATGTGTGTGACGTCCTTAGGTTAGTTAGGTTTAAGTAGTTCTAAGTTCTAGGGGACTCATGGCCTCAGATGTTAAGTCCTATAGTCCTCTGAGCCATTTGAAGAACTAGCTACGTAATGTAATGAAACAGTTAGTTTAATCTACATCTACATCAATACTCCGCAAGCCACCTGACGGTGTGTGGCGGAGGGTTCACTGAGTACCTCTATCGGTTCTCCCTTTTATTCCAGTCTCGTATTGTTCGTGGAAAGAAGGATTGTTGGTATGCTTCTGTGTGGGCTCTAATCTCTCTGATTTTATCCTCATGGTCTCTTCACCAGATATACGTAGGAGGGAGCAATATACTGCTTGACTCTTCGGTGAAGGTATGTTCTCGAAACTTTAACAAAAGCCCGTACCGAGTTACTGAGCGTCTCTCCTGCAGAGTCTTCCCCTGGAGTTTATCTATCATCTCTGTAACGCTTTCGCGATTACTAAATGATCCTGTTACGAAGCGCGCTGCTCTCCCTTGGATCTTCTCTATCTCTTCTATCAACCCTATCTGGTACGGATCCCACACTGTTGAGCAGTATTCAAGCAGTGGGACAACAAGCGTACTGTAACCTACATGCTTTGTTTTCGGATTGCACTTCCTTAGGATTCTTCCAATGAATCTTGGTCTGGCATCTGCTTTACCGACGATCAATTTTATATGATCATTCCAATTTAAATCACTCCTAAGGCGTACTCCCAGATAATTTATGGAATTAACTGCTTCCAGTTGCTGACCTGCTATTTTGTAGCTAAATGATAAGGGATGTATCTTTCTATATTTTCGCAGCACATTACACTTGTCTACATTGAGATTCAATTGCCATTCCCTGCACCATGCGTCAATTCGCTGCAGATCTTCCTGCATTTCAGTACAATTTTCCACGAAGGTCACGAGTTTGAGTCTCGGTCCACCACACAGTTTTAATCTGCAAGAATATTTCATATCAGCGCACACTGCACCGCAGAATAACAACTTCACTTCAGAAAATACTACAAATTATTGTTATGACTAACATACATGACGTAAACTTGAAATTCCGTTTTGCAATCTCAAGACTATTCTGAAACCTTGTGCACTTCAACATCAGTTTTTTAAAAACTACGAGAAGTGTACTTACACCACTTTGCGTCCGACCCCATCAGTTCCGATGGCGCTAAAGATGTTTCAGTGTGTTGGCGTTAAACTGACTACAGGACGTATCGAAGAAGAGGTAAAATTTGCCTCCAAACTGGGTAGCTATTATGCTACTTCCAAGGCAGAGGTGGAAGTGTAGCCATGAGGATCCCAAAATAGATGCCTATCCACAGCAACGGAGAGGGGCTGGGAGCGGGCTTGTCCTCCACCATTTACAGCTCATCGAAACAAGGGCTACACCAGGCCAAGCTTCTTACACTCTTTACTCTGCTATGCTGCTGCGCTTGCTTGCATGATAAAAATAAGTAACTCAAATAGAAAATGATGCAAATAATCTCTTTGGAAAAGTTTTCTGAGAGCGAGCTTAAACTGAATGTTGAAAAAAACACAATAAATCCACTTTTCTACTGCATGCAGTAAAGTTCTTTCAATAAATAGAACACATCAACAGAAGTCAGTAGCCAGGGTAGAGCACACTAAGTTTATGGGTGTACATGTAGATGGGAATCTTAATTGGAGCATTCATATCTTGGATCTTCTCAAGCGACTAGATTCAGCAACTGTTTCAATCAGAAGAATTGCCCATTTTGAGGATACAGAAATTAATAAGCTGAAATACTTTGTATAATTTCACTCTCTGATGTCATATGGAATAATATTTTGGGGCAACTCAAAATCTTAGGCAAAAAATATTCATTCCTCAAAAGAAAGTGGTTAGAATAATATGTAGGGCTCATAATCGAACATCTTGTAGGCATTTATTTAAAAGGTTAGCAATTCTTACAACTGCTTCGCAGTACATCTACTGAGTAATGAAATTTGTTCTCAATAATATGAACAAGTTTAAAAACAACATTGACATTTATGATTATAATACTAGAAGAAAGAAAGACTTACAGTAACATCTACTTAGCCTATCTTTGGCACAAGAACGGGTTAAATGTGCTGCTGTAAAACTTTTCAATAAATTACCAGATGAAATAAAATATCTGACAGACAGCAGTGATAGTTTAAAAAATAAATTGAAATCATATCTCCTTGACAACTCCTACTATGCCATAGATGAATTCTTGAATAGGAATAAATAAATCTGTGAGTACAATATATGCATTTTGTGCCATTTAAGGGAATGGGGTAGTTAAAAAACAAATTAAGGTTAAAACATCCTTGATTCATATGTGCACTTCTTATGCACTCGACATGTTCCACATCATAACGGTTAGCGTGAGACTGATCAACCGACTTTTTTTTGTTTCGCTACAGTAGAGTCTCACAAAACACAGACAGTTCCAAGCTTTTATACCAGAAAGAATGTGTAACTTGTTATTTCTGTTAAGCCTTTCAAAGGCGTGTTACCCAAAACACAGTGTAAACAACAAAATGTACAATTAAGCACATGTTTTGTGCAAAGTGAGGCAGCCCTATGGGAAACCGAAACTCCAGAATACTGTCGAATGGGTTAACGGTTTGAAAGTGTCTGTTTAGCGAAATATTGGTCGAAATGTACAGAGAACAGATTGCGTAAGAATATTTTTAATCGTGAACCTTATAATATAAGACATGGAAGTCTAAGGAAATACTTCGAGAGATATTCAATTCTAAAATGAACCCGTATTCCACAGAGATGTATTGCGTATTCTAAAGTGTAAACTATCGATCGGTATCAGAGAAGAACTAATAAAAGACACTGAATCGAATTTGCGTCTTCATCTACATGATTACTCTGCAGTTCAAAGTTAAGTACTAGTGGAAGGTTCATCTAACCACCTTTAAGCTACTTCTCTGCTGTCCCACTCTCGAATAGTGCGCGGGAGAAAGAACACTTAAATCTTTCCGTGAGGGTTCTGAATTCTCTTATTTTATTATGATTATCATTTTCCCTAAGCATGTGGTCGCCAACAAAATACTTTCACACACTGAGGAGAAAGTTGGTGTTTGAAACTTCATGGGGAGGTTTCGCCGCAGCAAAAAAAGCCTTTGTTTTAATGACTGCCACCCCAATACGTGAGTCATATCCGTGGAACTCTCTCCGTTATTTCGCGATAATACAGTACGTGCTGCCATCCTTTGAGCGTTTTTGATGTCCTCTGTCAATCGTACCCGATGCGGTTCACACACCGCACAGCGGCAGTCCAGCAGAGGGCGAACAAGCGTAGAGTAGGTAGTCTCTTTAGTAGATCTGTTACATTTCATAAGTGTTACCCTAATTACGCAATCTTGAGTTTGGCCTCCCTATAACATTGTTTATGTCATCATTCCAATTTAAGTTATCCACAATTGAAGTCCCTAAGTATTTAATTGATTTGTGTGATACATCGTACAATTGAAATTTAACGGATTACTTTTGGTACCCATTTGGATGACTTCACACTTATTTAGAGTCAACTGTAGCTTTTTGCACTATTTAGGTATCTTGTCTAAATAATTTTGCAGTTTGTTTTGATGATCAGATGACTTTAGAAGAATGTAAATAACAAGATCATCTGCAAACAACCTAAGACGGCTGCTCAGGTCGTCTCTTAAGTCGTTTGTGTAGATCAGGAACCACAGAAGGCCTACAACACTTCTTTGGGGGACGCCAGACATGACTTCTGTTTTACTCCATGTCGTTCCGTCAGTTATTGCGGACTGTGACCTTTCTTACAGGAAATCACGGATACAGTCCACAACTGAGACGATACTCAATGGGGCATGCAGTTAAATTAGAAGTTGCCCGTCAGCAAGTGTCCCTAGCCTCTAGAGTACTTACTGACTGTGCAAAGCCCAACTTATTTAATAAATGGGGACATAAGATCTACTAATAACAGTAATAATCATCGAAATGACAATGGTATGAGGCAAGCGATGCAGCCACAACAGCAGTACGTCAACAATCACGAGACAGAAGCGAATTCTCGCGCTGTATTTTTATCAGATGTCGGGTGGTGGACCGACGAATGGTTGTTCTCCATACTATAAAGGCAAGAGGAGAACCGATGGAAGGTACCAGCCTGGTTATCAGAATAATGGAACACTTCCCTGGAAACACAACAATATTGATAAACTATGGTTATCTGGTACACGAACTCACCCACAGTTTACTGTAATTATAGATAACTTTAGTAGTCAGCGGCACTTAAGCAGAAGTATCAGCCACCGTTTTATGTGTACAGTAGTTTCCAGAAAGCAAATTCCAAATAAAATTGTAATGTATAATCGCAGTGTAGTCCCAGACGAGACACGCCCTGTGATTTGAGTACGACAAATTAGCTTTGGCATCATTTAGTCCCCGACAACAACCAATTACATCGCCATTAAACGGCTAGCATATGATAGTAGCAAGATGCCAGCTGCTGCGTTCCAGCCACTTACCGTAGAATAGCCTATCGAAAATCAGGCTCATTGCTGTAATGTAGTGCTGAGTTCTGTTATTTTACATGCCTGGTAATCCAAATAAAAACACGTAAGAGTTAAATACGTACTCATGCTCCATTTAGTGACTTGAACCTTTCGTTGACTGAATTTTCACAAAACAACATCAACTCTGGTATCAGATGGCGTACTGGCATAATCTCATATAGTCACGTGTACTGAACTTGCACTGCGCTGGCATTTCCGTAAACTAACATGCTTCCGCTGGGTGTGCATAACCACCAAAACATTAATGTATTCTTAATAATCAAAACCAGCAGGAGTATATTACGCAAGAAAATGTTTTATCTTTATGATAATTTCCAAAATTGACTAGAGAGTTACTGAAACGCATCATGGAGTCCATACTAAATCGTACTCATAATTAAGGAATTTGCAGCAGTCAAGTTCCAATTTAAAAACGTACGTGCTTTTGGCAATCATCAGGTATCACATCCTACTTAAAAATGTAAGTACTTAAAGAAGCATGTTGTAAATATATGGTTCAAAATTTCCATTGTATGGAGTCAATCGTGTTTTTACTTCTGGTTGGAGTTCCGGAAATACTAAGAACGTAACAATGTTTTTCTGGCAAAGAAAAATATCTTTTACGTAATGAAGTAATATATGCGTTGATTATGCTTACAAAGGCGGAAATATATGCCGTCGGGGGTGCGCTGAGGAGAATTTCCGTAGGCGCTTCAAAGATCGTAACATCTATGTTTATTCGGACACCCATGCTGCTGTTAAATCTCTATCAGCCCGTGCGATGAAATCAGAGATCATCAGAAAGTGCAGTGAGACTAGGGGAGAACAATAGGGTAAACCTGCTGGTCGCTCAGGAATCGATGACAATGAACAAGCTGACAGCCTGGTTAGGACAGGTACGGCGATTCCATTTGGGGCGGAACGTGTCTTGACCAACATCAAGGCAATGGTTACATCAAAACTACCAATCTGGCCCACAAGGCAGCATATATAATATTGGACTATGATCCTAAAACAAAAACATGTCAAGTTAATGACGCCAAAGCCATATTTTAAAAGAAGCTCTGCAATACTGCATTTGAACAGGAGAGAGACTAAATTCGTGGCAGGAACAATGACAGGCCATGGGAAATATAAGGGAGACCTACACACAGTAGGTGTAGAGAAGGGACACTGCATGGTGTGCTTTTGATGATACAGCACCACATCAAATCTTCCAATGCGAAGCGACCCAAATCAAGAGACACAAAATATCCGGTTTTGCCAGTTGTAGACTGAGTCCACTACTGTTTTTGTCTCCCTGTTCAAATCAGATATATGCTGGCAAATAAGACTAAATTCGTGGTAGGAACAGTGACAGGCCATGGGAAATGTAAGGAAGACTTACACACAATAGGTGTAGAGAAAGGAACACTGTGTGATGTGTTTCATGGCACAGCACCACATCAAATTTTCCAATGCGAAGCGACCCAAATCAAGAGACACACAATATTCGGTTTTGCCAGTTGTGGACTGGGTCCACTACTGTTTTTGTGGCCGTGTTCAAATCAGGCAAATGCTTGCAAATAAGGTACACAACGTTAGCGAAAAATGATGGTTGTAATGGTGAACGTTTGCGTACGTAGTATATGACTATCAGCATGATTATTAAATATGTGTATAGCATTCTTCGACAGTTGGTCTCCGTCTTTTATATTACAGTGAAGAAAACTTGTGAGTAACATAATGTATCAAGCAGTAACGAAACGCCGGTTTGAGTCCCGTGACATATTCGTGAGGTAAGGAATGAATACGTACGGTATCTAACATCTCCAGAAGCGACGCCTAGAAAATCCGTGCAGCGATGTCGGGAGACGGCGCCGGGCACTGTGCGCGGCTTACCGTCGGTCGTTACCTGCTGGGCGGCGGGTCTGCATGCCGGCCGCCCCCCGCCGTTGCCCGCTGCTATCGCCCCTCCCCCCCCAGCCCCCCCCCCCCCACCCACACACACACAAAAACCGCCTAGCCCCACACTACTTTATCCCTGATCCGACCAGCCGGCTGCGGAGCGTTATCAGGCAGTCTGACAGGCTAATGTAATGCCTGCGTTCGCTGTCCGAACGCCGTCTCCGTCCCGTAACGACCGGGAATCCCAAGCCGAACGTTACGGTAATTCCCCGCTACCGCCACCTTCCCGGGCTCCTTACTTCAGCAAACTGGTCTCGTAGGGAAAAAGGAGCTCGACGTTTCACCGAGAAAGAGTCTTCCAAATCGTTGCAAGGGTCAAAAGAAATTACATTTTTACTTCCACATCTACATCCACACAGATACTCCGCACGCCTCCGTAAGGTGCGTGGCGGAGGGTACCCTGTTAAACTACTTGTCATTTCCCCTCCTGTTCCACAGGCAAATAGAGCGAGAGAAAAACGACTATCTATACGCCTCCGTATGAGCCCTAATTTCTCGTACCATGTCTTCACGGTCCTTAAGCGCGGTGTACGAGGGTTGTCCAGGAAGTAATGTAACACATTTTTTTCATCTCGACCGAAAACGATGCTACGAATGCGAAACGTTAAGTATGTATTATTTAAAGAACTCTGAGTGAGTGCGACAAGTTTCCGTCACTTCCGACAGATAGTGTAGCTACACGACTGTTCCAGTCTGTAGGTGACGTACGTTACAAACAAACTGCGGTCGTTGTATTTCTCACTGCAGAGAAAGAAACTGTGGGGAATATTCACAAACGATTGTGCAAAGCCTATGGAGCATCTACTGTCGACAGAAGCACAATCGGTCGGTGGCCAAAGAGGTTAAGGTCAACAGAGGGCGGTTCGGTGGAACTCCACGATTTGCAGCGGTCGGGGACACCATCCACAGCTATCAAACCGGACAGCGCAGATCTAACCCCTCAGACTTCCAGTTGTTTGGACCATTAAAAGATACCATTCGTGGAAGACGTTTTGAGGACAATGAGGGGGCGATCCACACAGTGAAGCACTGGGTCCGCCAGCAGGGCAAGAATTGATGCCGACAGGGCATACGCGCCTTTGTTTCGCGCTGCTGGGAGGCCATAGAACGGGACTGAGGTTACGTGGAAAAATGGGGTGTGTGGATAAAATACCATTCTTTCGTGAGTGCAATTCTCAACATGTTCAATAAATAACTGTTCAAGAAGAAAAATGCGGTGCATTACTTTCTGGGCAATTCTCGTATATTGGCGGCAATAGAATCGTCCGGCAGTCAGCTTCAAATTCCGGTTCTCTAAATTTACTCAATACCGTTTCTCGAAAAGAACGGTGCCTTCCACCCAGGGATTCTAATTTGAGGTTCCCGAAGCTTCTCCGTAACACTTCCGTGTTGTTAGAACCTACCGGTAACAAATGTAGCAGCTCGTCTCTGAATTGCTTCGATGTCTTCCTTCAATCCGACCTGGTACGGATCCCAAATACTCGAGCAGTACTCACGAATAAGTCGCACGAGAATCCTATATGCGGTCTCCTTTACAAGTACACCGCTCTTTCCTAAAATACTCCGAATAAACCAAAGTCGACAGTTTGCCTTCCCTACGAAAGTTTCACGTGCTTATCCCACCACGTAATGCTTTACAACGCTACGCCCTGATATTTAACCGACTTGACTGTGTCAAGCAGGACACTACTAACTCTGTATCTGATCAGTACAGGTTTGTTCTTTCTACTCAGCCGCTATAAACTTACTTTTTTTTTCACATTTAGGGCTAGCTGCCATTCATCACTTCAACTGGAAATTTTGTATAAGTCGTCTTGCATCTTTCTACAGTCACTAAACTCCGTCGCTTTATCAATACAACGAATATTATTCTGTCGAAGCAACGGCAGAGTGCAAAAGCTGTGCTTTTCCAGCGTTCGTTTATCTTAGAGCTACGTAAGGATTAACCATTTCTCTGCTTTAGACGAGATCTCTGCCATCCGCTGCTTTTGTCATCGCTGTACTGATCGCCAGATGCTGGAGCCTATGTTGAAAGACAGCGTTCTTGACGATATCAAATTCTTACCATACGGTTATTCAAAAATTGTTTGGAGAAATGGGACTGACTTATTCACATCTTAGACTCTGATATCGTCACTCTATAATAAACTGAATTTCTTTTCGTTATCTGTGATACTTGCTGCGCTGCATCAAATTAATTAAAACAATTGCTCGAAAGTTTAAAGAGCTCGCAGAGTTAAAAACGAATTATATGTGATTGATTTTAGCTCATATATTGCAGTGAATGAAGTGTTGATACGATATCGAAATTTTATTTAAAATTGGTAGCAGAAGGGTATCTCATTTCGTTTTAGTGTTATCGGGTTTTGAATCCGGAGGCGCATCGCGAATCATGTGATCATAATCATCATATATCACGCAATTCAGGAATCTAATCGAGGTTTTTTGCAAATGATAGCATGCAATGAGGTACATACATTGATTGGCAAATACTCGATAGTGTTTCATTCACCGAGACATGGAAGCAGCTCGTGCGCAGCATTGAGAGGACGGCGGCTCGGAACACATTCGTACGTCCATTTTCATGTTGGAAAATTTAAGCGGCGGGCGTATAATCGTCCACAACACTTGGAGAACGGCGTAGCGGATGTATGTACACGCCCTCAGTAGCGAAACTGTTAAATGCCAGTTTTATTCCGCTCGTTCTTGTTTATTTTCTACAAATAGATTTTTAATAATTTCTGCATTTGTCTTCCTTCGCATTTCTGAATACTTCACATCTTCTATCTCGGATTTCTCCTAGTTCTAATGCACTCATTCTGAAAATATATCTTTCTTTCAATGCGTCTAATTTTATAAATTTTACCTTCTGTATCCTGCACACTGTCAGTTTTGCACATTTACTGCCCAGAAACACCAGGATATACCTAAACCTATGAAAAAGTGCTCCTAAATAAAACCAAAGATCATGTGTGTGTGTGTGTGTGTGTGTGTGTGTGTGTGTGTGTGTGTGCATGCGCGCGCGCGCGTGTGTGTGTGTGTGTGTGTGTGTGTGTGTGTGTGTGTGTGTGCAGGCGATTAAGGCGATTATGTATGCCGTAGAAGAGCGGCGTGCGGGGAAGGAAAATAGCTATATGCCGTCTTTGCATCTGTAGTGAAATTCGTCAAAGAAGTAATTGACATACAAGTTCTAAAAAGTGAAAACTCCATGTTGACTGAAGTTAAATCACTTTTTTATCACCCTCACACGTTTTCTGGTGTCGAATCCAGCAGGATGCGCCTGTCTAGGAACATTGCGAAATTCTGGCAGGTTTACGACAGCTCAAGAGGATATCACACATCGATTTCCAGCGACTAAACAGTACCATATTTCTCTCGTACCATACAAAATACGCTGTCTGCTACGGCATTCAGGCATAGCGACATTCAACTTACTTGCATTTGTTACTTGTAACGTATCAACAGTGTGCATATCGACTCCCTGTAGGGGTAATATTAGAGTAGAGGGTCGAAGAATAACTATTAACGAATCCATAATTGACGCCTTGAGAGAAAATTTAACATTAACACTTACCATGGCATCTGCCTTATTGTGACTCTACAATTACCACTATACGTGAGCAAAGATAAATAACCAACCGAATAACTTTCTAAGCTAAAACATAAACGAGGACTCCATCTTTCCAAAGCAACACACTTCGTTTATCAAATAAATTCGTTAGGTAGTTTCACGCCAAAAACTGAAATAGAATAGGTCAGCGGTGGATTGCAGGAGATATTGGGTAATTTAATGATCTTGGACGGCGATATCCAAGACCTGCTTAACGACGTGGAAGTCGAAAGCGACGTCTTAGAATGTGATGACTGTATCAACTCTTTAAAGCGTTGAATCCTAAAAAGAAAATAATTTATTGACGGTAGACTTTTAGACACCACAGCCAGGAGAACTTCTTGCGGTTCTACATAGCGTGCGATTCCACCGATCAAGCGAGAAACATTTCCTTTAACAATGCGCATTATAGTCGTTTCTGGAAACAATTCGAATCCTGCGTCTCCTATATCTCGGCCGAGTGCCTTCACATAACGGCCACCCGCCGAACACACCTGTCAGGCGGGTCCCGGAGCGAGTAGGGGCCAGTCCGTCGGTCGCGACGCCGAGTCCAGGTTACACCGGCAGGCGCCAGCTTTAGCAGCGTGGCCTATGTGTGATTAACACAGATGGAGTCTGTGCTTCCTCGCTCTCGGAATTCGTGTGTTTATTCAGAATCTCTTAACCTATGGACGCATCCCACCAGGTTGCACTGTTGCTCCAACACATGCTAATCGCCATAGATCTATAATGTGGACCGATAAAATCATGAAGGAGCACTTAGAAGTCCTTGTGGCCAAGACGCCGGAAGCCTTCCACCACCTGTCAAGGATCAACACCAGAGTGCAAAATTCCTGGACAGCACCACCGCCTTTCAAGCAGTTTGACGGGAAACGGAACCGTGGGCGAATTACGTCCCGCGCGTGAAGCAACATTTCATCGCACACGGCATATCTGGCGACATTCTCCAGCGTGCATACCTTTCGACCTATATGGCTCCCGACGCCTATAATATGCTGCAACAGCTCCATCTGAAGGTGGAACCGCATGCCATTCCCTGTGAGGAGCTAAACTGCTCCCCTTCACGGAGTGAACTGCTCACCTTCAAGGTTTCTCCAGAGACTATCCATTCCTTTGTATTAACACTAAGTGTAAGCAGTCACATGCAGCTTATTTAGTTCACAATAAGATTTTTGTGCCTGCACCAGACGACAGCCTATTCACAGATTTGATGAAGTTAAAGGTTTCATCATTTTTCTTCGTATTATAAGGGAATTTCAACAATCATTGTGATCGACTGCCTCCATCCAAGACCGTTAGTCTGTCTATGCCACCGGGATGGAACGTTGAATTTCACACCTCCTTCAGCTGCTTAGTCCGAAGTCACTGTTATCCATTATTCTTATCATCTTGTTGGAACTTTTCCTTCGAGGCCGGCCGAAGTGGCCGTGCGGTTAAAGGCGCTGCAGTCTGGAACCGCAAGACCGCTACGGTCGCAGGTTCGAATCCTGCCTCGGGCATGGATGTTTGTGATGTCCTTAGGTTAGTTAGGTTTAACTATTTCTAAGTTCTAGGGGACTAATGACCTCAGCAGTTGAGTCCCATAGCGCTCAGAGCCATTTGAACCATTTTTGTTTCTTTCGGCATCCCCGCTTTAAGTGCCCCACAGGCGGACGAAGTGCAACGTCTGTGATAAAGGTGGGACCAACTTTTTGCCAAAACTGATCTCATAGATACTTACTTTCAGTTGCCATTGGGTGAGGGCTTCTGACGACGTTTGTTAGTCAACAACCTTTTCGATATTTTTTTAGTATAAGAGACTGGCTTTTGCAATTGCAAGTACAGCAGCCATCTTTCAGAGGTACTTTGAAATGCTCACAAGGGAGATCCCTGGAGTAGCAAACTACTTTGATGACATACACTACTGGAAATTGAAATATGAACACCGTGAATTCATTGTCCCAGGAAGGGGAAACTTTATTGACACATTCCTGGGGTCAGATACATCACATGATCACACTGACAGAACCACAGGCACATAGACACAGGCAACAGAGCATGCACAATGTCGGCACTAGTACAGTGTATATCCACCTTTCGCAGCAATGCAGGCTGCTATTCTCCCATGGAGACGATCGTAGAGATGCTGGATGTAGTCCTGTGGAACGGCTTGCCATGCCATTTCCACCTGGCGCCTCAGTTGGACCAGCGTTCATGCTGGACGTGCAGACCGCGTGAGACGACGCTTCATCCAGTCCCAAACATGCTCAATGGGGGACAGATCCGGAGATCTTGCTGGCCAGGGTAGTTGACTTACACCTTCTAGAGCACGTTGGGTGGCACGGGATACATGCGGACGTGCATTGTCCTGTTGGAACAGCAAGTTCCCTTGCCGGTCTAGGAATGGTAGAACGATGGGTTCGATGACGGTTTGGATGTACCGTGCACTATTCAGTGTCCCCTCGACGATCACCAGTGGTGTACGGCCAGTGTAGGAGATCGATCCCCACACCATGATGCCGGGTGTTGGCCCTGTGTGCCTCGGTCGTATGCAGTCCTGATTGTGGCGCTCACCTGCACGGCGCCAAACACGCATACGACCATCATTGGCACCAAGGCAGAAGCGACCCTCATCGCTGAAGACAACACGTCTCCATTCGTCCCTCCATTCACGCCTGTCGCGACACCAGTGGAGGCGGGCTGCACGATGTTGGGGCGTGAGCGGAAGACGGCCTAACGGTGTGCGGGACCGTAGCCCAGCTTCATGGAGACGGTTGCGAATGGTCCTCGCCGATACTCCAGGAGCAACAGTGTCCCTAATTTGCTGGGAAGTGGCGGTGCGGTTCCCTACGGCACTGCGTAGGATCCTACGGTCTTGGCGTGCATCCGTGCGTCGCTGCGGTCCAGTCCCAGGTCGACGGGCACGTGCACCTTCCGCCGACCACTGGCGACAACATCGATGTACTGTGGAGACCTCACGCCCCACGTGTTGAGCAATTCGGCGGTACGTCCACCCGGCCTCCCGCATGCCCACTATACGCCCTCGCTCAAAGTCCGTCAACTGCACATACGGTTCACGTCCACGCCGTCGCGGCATGCTACCAGTGTTAAAGACTGCGATGGAGCTCCGTATGCCACGGCAAACTGGCTGACACAGACGGCGGTGGTGCACAAATGCTGTGCAGCTAACGCCATTCGACGGCCAACACCGCGGTTCCTGGTGTGTCCGCTGTGCCGTGCGTGTGATCATTGCTTGTACAGCCCTCTCGCAGTGTCCGGAGCAAGTATGGTGGGTCTGACACACCGGTGTCAATGTGTTCTTTTTTCCATTTCCAGGAGTGTATTTGTCGCAGACAAGGCTGCCCAGGATCTGCTGGAGAATTTGTGCTTTCTGTTGAAGGTGATGCTCCAAACTAAAATCAAGTGTAACAAGAATAACTTTTTTGTCCAGTAGAATATCTCGGACAAGTTTTCAGTGCTACAGGAATCCATCCCACAACACAACACGTTTAGGCTGTCCAGCACTTGACCCCCTCCACCCCCATTTTATGACACAAGGCTACTGAAGCCTGTCCTAGGCCACATCAGTTGATACCGCAGGCACCCACCACTGCCGAGCCCATACGAAGACTGTTCCACAAGAATGTGAAGTGCCATTTGTTGCCAGAATGTGATAAGACCTTCCAAATTTTGATTCAGGCACTGTTTTGTCCCATTTGTTTGGCAGTGAGTGATCCATCCTGACTCTCGACCTGGCAGCGGATTGATTGGTCTGTAGAGTAGGGGCAGTTCTTCCGCAAATCATGGATGGTGCAGATCGCCCTATCGCTTTGTTTCCAAACACCGGCCACCAGCCCACAGAAATTATAACGAAACTGAGAAATAGGACCTGGTGGTCGTTTTTGGAATTACAAAGTTTCATGATTATGTCACGCTCCGCACAAATAATAAACCTCTCCTCCCCCTCCCTAAAATGCTTCATTGCCTGCTGATGTACTTTCTAAGTTACCTCTGGAACACAACCTGGTCTTTGATACAGAACCTGAAGTGAGTTTCCATTTGGACGTGATAGCTGGGGAAGCTGTGTCCACCTTGCCGTTGGATACTGGGCACTTCGCCCAACCCATGGCAGAAGATCAAATTCGGCGAGAAGTGCTATGCAGAATACAGATGAGGTGCCCAGCTGAGCAGAAACAGCTCCAGCATCCATAGGTAGAAGTCGTCAATCGGGTCCTCCTCCTCCATAGAGACAATGGGCGAACCCGAATCGTCATACCCGCTGCTCTCCAGAAAAAAGTCCTCTATCTCCATACCTCAGGTCACTGAGGAGTTGTTCTAGCTAAATGGCTGGGGCAAAAGCAGGGATAAAGACATCATCGCCATGGTTAAGAATTATCATACTTGTCAAGTCAAGCAAGCAGCATCACCTCAAAGGTTTCCTTCCTGGCCGGAGACGTTGGCCACATGGCCCCATATCCATTTTTATTTCGTGGGCCCCATTTTAGATCATACGTGGTTGATACTGGCGGACGCTGATACGCGTTTTCCATATGTCTCTCGAATGGCAAATACTTTCACTCGTGAAACTACCTACTTTCCTTGTCCCATTTTTTCCATCGAAGGCTGACTGAAACCCATTGTCACCAATATTGGTCCACAGCTTTCATCCACAGAGTTCACCTACTTCTACACAAATAATGGTTTTGAGCTTATTCATACAGATGCATTCCATCAAGCCTCTCATGGACTGGTCAAACGTTATGTTCGCACATTTAAGACACAAATTTGTAATTTAACTGTTCATCATCCTGTCGAAGTAGCGTTGCCCCTTTGTTTGATTTCTTACAAACTTGCTCCACAAGGTGATTCATCTTAAGCAGCATGTTTTCATTGGTGCCTACATCGCTCTCTGCTTTGCTTACTGCTTCCTACGCAGTGAAACACTCGCACTGAGCGACAAAAGAATCGCCGTTTTTCCGTACAGTAAACGTTGTCGCCTCTGTTTTTTTCTAGTAGACTTCAGCAGTGGCCACTAGGTGTTTACTCTGGAACATCACCAGTCAACATGTGATCGACGACACTGTGTCAACAGTCTGGTCTTATAAATTATGCTGGTTGTTGACTTTAGTCTCGTTGCTGGGATGTCTGATGGTAGAAGTCAGTCTCCTTACTGGCACAATGTGTCCAAAATATACCAATTAGTAGTGACCCTTCTGTGGGCACTGCTCACGACCCACTAGTTTCCCACCCTCTTTGTTCGCAGATGCGGGGCCTCCATTGCAGCATGATCAAATCCACTTTGGCTTGTTCGAGATCTTCCACTTCCACTGCAGCGCTGTCTGACACTTTGCCTGCACCGATGTAAATGGACCCAATAAACCCCACCGCTTGAGCGCCACTGGAAGCCATCGTTGATCCGCAGGTTCTACAAGAGATCGATACGCATTGTGCTTTGTCTTCTTCTTTGAGTGGGAGAAATGATATATCTCGGCCTAGCGCCTACACCCAGTGGCCACTTGCACAAGAGATCCGTCAGGCATGCCACAGACTGAATAAGGACCAGCCTGTCATCCTCCAAGGAGAGTCCAGGTCATAGCCACCACGATCAGATATGCTGCTGCTAGAGCTCGCGATGTACATGGACTAGTTTGTTTCACATGGACATGTGATTGAAAATAGAGTACAAAGTATTGTGGCACAGGCAGCCGGTTTAAGATGTACAGAGACTACAGAAGGAAGCTTTCGCTGAGTAAGCTGTTGGTCTAGACGCCGAGAGCATCCGCTTCTCCACAATAAGGGGCTTCAGTGCACCCAGGAGGATGCATGACAGTCCACCGCCGTTGAGTCGTCCTGCCAGGGCAACCACTATGCTCTGAATCATCACCAGTCAACATGTGGTGAATACACGCTCGGGAAATTGACTATCAGTAACTTGAATACATAACTGACATATTTATTTATTTTCTGAATTATACTGACATTCTAACTGAAACTGGCTTAAATACTTTTCAGTACCGGCCTTCCGCCAAACTAGTTAGTGAAGGTATTAACTATTGTTCTGTTGGCACTGTCCTTTTGCTAAGAGTTATTTTGTTGCCTGAGCATTTAGATAGAAATTACTTGTTTTTGTTGTAATGTGGTCGCCAGGCGAACATTTTTTCCTTCAGCCATGGTCACCAAAACAAAAGATTGATTTGCGTTTACTAGCAGTAGACAAACTTTTTTTCCTTACATCTTTCTTGTCTACTGGCTGCGGATTAAGCACTATCTATCCACATTTGAACTCATCTTTCGCCAAAAAACACACATATCTGCGAGGCCATCTAGAAGGGAATCTGAAGCTTTAAAAGTCATCGCTGTAACTGCAACTGTTTACGAACAAACCAAAGAAATCTCATGTGCATTTTATGGTGACAGAATTATCCAGGTAAAATCGGGCCTATCTGGCAAATGGCACACCTTTTCTTTTTTTTTTTTTGGTCATCAGTCTGCTGACTGGTTTGATGCGGACCGCCACGAATTCCTTTCCTGCGCTAACCTCTTCATCTCAGTGTAGCACTTGCAACCTACGTCCTCAATTATTTGCTTGACGTATTCCAATCTCTGTCTTCCTCTACAGTTTTTGCCCTCTACAGCTCCCTCTAGTACCATGGAAGTCATTCCGTCATGTCTTAGCAGATGTCCTATCATCCTGTCCCTTCTCCTTATCAGCGTTTTCCACATATTCCTTTCCTCTCCGATTCTGCGTAGAACCTCCTCATTCCTTACCTTATCAGTCCACCTAATTCTCAACATTCGTCTATAGCACCACATCTCAAATGCTTCGATTCTCTTCTGTTCCGGTTTTCCCACAGTCCATGTTTCACTACCATACAATGCTGTACTCCAGACGTACATCCTCAGAAATTTCTTCCTCACATTTAGGCCGGTATTTGATATTAGTAGACTTCTCTTGGCCAGAAATGCCTTTTTTGCCATAGCGAGTCTGCTTTTGATGTCCTCCTTGCTCCGTCCGTCATTGGTTATTTTACTGCCTAGGCAGCAGAATTCCATAACTTCATTGACTTCGTGACCATCAATCCTGATTTTAAGTTTCTCGCTGATCTCATTTCTACTACTGCTCATTACCTTCGTCTTTCTCCGATTTACTCTCAAACCATACTGTGTACTCATTAGACTGTTCATTCCGTTCAGCAGATCATTTAATTCTTCTTCACTTTCACTCAGGATAGCAATGTCATCAGCGAATCGTATCATTGATATCCTTTCACCTTGTATTTTAATTCCACTCCTGATCCTTTCTTTTATTTCCATCATTGCTTATTCGATGTACAGATTGAAGAGTAGGGGCGAAAGGCTACAGCCTTGTCTTACACCCTTCTTAATACGAGCACTTCGTTCTTGATTGTCCACTCTTATTATTCCCTCTTGGTTGTTGTACATATTGTATATGACCCGTCTCTCCCTATAGCTTACCCCTACTTGTTTCAGAATCTCGAGCAGCTTGCACCATTTGATATTGTCGAACGCTTTTTCCAGGTCGACAAATCCTATAAAAGTGTCTTGATTTTTCTTTAGCCTTGCTTCCATTATTAGCCGTAACGTCAGAATTGCCTCTCTCGTCCCTTTACTTTTCCTAAAGCCAAACTGATCGTCACCTAGCGCATTCTCAATTTTCTTTTCCATTCTTCTGTATATTATTTTTGTAAGCAGCTTCGATGCATGAGCTGTTAAGCTGATTGTGCGATAATTCTCGCACTTGTCAGCTCTTGCCGTCTTCGGAATTGTGTGGATGATGCTTTTCCGAAAGTCAGATGGTATGTCGCCAGACTCATATATTCTGCACACCAACGTGAATAGTCGTTTTGTTACCACTTCCCCCAATAATTTTAGAAATTCTGATGGAATGTTATCTATCCCTACTGCCTTATTTGACCGTAAGTCCTCCAAAGCTCTTTTAAATTCCGATTCTAATACTGGATCCCCTATCTCTTCTAAATCGACTCCTGTTTCTTCTTCTATCACATCACACAAATCTTCACCCTCATAGAGGCTTTCAATGTATTCTTTCCACCTATCTGCTCTCTCCTCTGCATTTAACAGTGGAATTCCCGTTGCACTCTTAATGTTACCACCGTTGCTTTTAATGTCACCAAAGGTTGTTTTGACATTCCTGTATGCTGAGTCTGTCCTTCCGACAATCATATCTTTTTCGATGTCTTCACATTTTTCCTGCAGCCATTTCGTCTTAGCTTCCCTGCACTTCCTGTTTATTTCATTCCTCAGCGACTTGTATTTCTGTATTCCTGATTTTCCCGGAACATGTTTGTACTTTCTCCTTTCATCAATCAACTGAAGTATTTCTTCTGTTACCCATGGTTTCTTCGCAGCTACCTTCTTTGTACCTATGTTTTCCTTCCCAACTTCTGTGATGACCCTTTTTAGAGATGTCCATTCCTCTTCAACTGTACTGCCTACTGCGCTATTCCTTATTGCTGTATCTATAGCGTTAGAGATCTTCAAACGTATCTCGTCATTCCTGAGTACTTCCGTATCCCACTTCTTTGCGTATTGATTCTTCCTGACTAATGTCTTGAACTTCAGCCTACTCTTCATCACTACTATATTGTGATCTGAGTCTATATCTGCTCCTGGGTACACCTTACAATCCAGTATCTGATTTCGGAATCTCTGTCTGACCATGATGTAATATAATTGAAATCTTCCCGTATCTCCCGGCCTTTTCCAAGTATACCTCCTCCTCTTGTGATTCTTGAACAGGGTATTCGCTATTACTAGCTGAAACTTGTTACAGAACTCAATTAGTCGTTCTCCTCTTTCATTCCTTGTCCCAAGCCCATATTCTCCTGTAACCTTTTCTTCTACTCCTTCCCCTACAACTGCATTCTAGTCGCCCATGACTATTAGATTTTCGTCCCCCTTTACATACTGCATTACCCTTTCAATATTCTCATACACTTCCTCTATCTGTTCATCTTCAGCTTGCGACGTCGGCATGTATACCTGAACTATCGTTGTCGGTGTTGGTCTGCTGTCGATTCTGATTAGAACAACCCAGTCACTGAACTGTTCACAGTAACACACCCTCTGCCCTACCTTCCTATTCATAACGAATCCTACACCTGTCGTACCATTTTCTGCTGCTGTTGATATTACCCGATACTCATCTGACCAGAAATCCTTGTATTCCTTCCACTTCACTTCACTGACCCCTACTATATCTAGATTGAGCCGTTTCATTTCCCTTTTCAGATTTTCTAGTTTCCCTACCACGTTCAAGCTTCTGACATTCCATGCCCCGACTCGTAGAACGTTATCCTTTCGTAGATTATTCAATCTTTGTCTCATGGTAACCTCCCCCTTGGCAGTCCCCTCCCGGAGATCCGATTGGGGGACTATTCCGGAATCCTTTGCCAATGGACAGATCATCATGACACTTCTTCAATTACAGGCCACATGTCCTGTGGATACACGTTACGTGTCTTTAATGCAGTGGTTTCCATTTCCTTCTGCATCCTCATGCCATTGATCATTGCTGATTCTTTCGCCTTTAAGGGCAATTTCCCACCCCTAGGACAAGAGAGTGCCCTTAACCTCTATCAGCTCCTCCGCCCTCTTTGACAAGGACGTTGGCAGAATGTGGCTGACTTCTTATGCCGGTAGTCTTCTTCCGCCAATGCTGATTATTTATCAAAATTTAGGCAGTGGCTGGGATCGAACTCGGGACCGAATACGTTTTGATTATGAATCAAAGACGCTACCCCTAGACCACTTTTTTTTTCAGGTGCTCTACCAACTTTTTTTTTTTTTCAGTGTCAGGCTTACCACCTTTGCTGACATAGATTTTGTTGCACTACCGCATAAATTATGTCGACAATGTCCATATGTTGACAAATAGTGGCTAATTAGAAATTTAATTAATTAAGGAAATGAATAAAACTGAAAATGCCCAAATGAAAGACATGAAGACATTGTGGATAGCACAAATACAAAAGAAACATGATCCTGTAGCAATGAAATGAAATTCGTGTCGGGGGCGACACCTGCTCACGACCCGACGTTCGATATAGCAAGAGAGCCATCTATCGACTCGTTCTCCAGACGTTGGTGTAAGACTGGGTCGTCTTCTCGAAATTAACTAAGGGTCCGTAAGTGTGATCGATGTCTATCTCGGCTTCTTCGTCTATCTCATCTCTCACCCGTCACACCCCATCTGGGCCGGCGGGTCGGTAAATGTAAGTCGCAAGTAATTAGCGAAGTCTTGCCCATATTTCTTATGCTGTTGCAGCTTCGTGTCCATCCAGGAGAAAATGCCAAAAATCAATTTTGTCCTTTTCCGATTCGTTATACACGTAGCCCACCACCATTCCCCGTACCCATGTCACAGCATTGGTTTTTTGGACCGGAAAATAAGATTCCTGGGGAAAAAAAAGTGTGTCTGATGAAATTGTGTGAGGGGCGGAGCGTAACAGGAACGCCAGTATCTGTTGTGCCAAGTGCCACACTGGAGCCGTCCCACTACATGCTAAACGATGTTCATCAGTGTCCACTGTTGCGCAGTCTAAACATAGTGGAGTGTCTGCCAAATGAATCGCGTGCCGCCGTTGATTCGTTGCGAACTTCCTATTTACCACCACATACTATGTCGAGCGTACCGACGTTGGAAGGTAAACGTTCCGTATAACGCGCCATATCTGTCGCCAGTTCTTGTCTGGGTACTTCTTTTCCAAGGTATTCCTGGGGCCCCGGGCAGTAAGAGTTGGTATACGTCTCGCGTCGTCGGTAGTCGTGTTGTTGGGAAGGAATCTCTGACACAGCTAAGCTCCAAAAAAAAAAAAAAGACTTGAAATGTGACAGCTTCGGTGAGATACGTCCCACATTGATTGGGGGCGGCATTGAAGTGGGCGCTAGTACATCGGCCAACGCACCCGAGATATTGCGAAATTGACCGCGCCACTGTCGGAAAATCGTACTGACGAATAACGCTCGTACCTTTTCATATACGTTCACTAGACCAAATCTGCCCTCTCCAGGTGGTAGCGTAAGCGTTGTGTATTGGATCTTAAACAGGTGTCCCACACTCACGTAGGTTCCGAAAGTTGCTTGTATCCGTGATGCCATTGTGCGCGTTAAAGGCAGGACATGCGCTACGTGAGTGAGTCTCGGTGCTAGGTATACGTTAACATAGGTCACCCTCTGAATCATATCCAACGTTCTTAATTTCTGTAACAGCACCGTTGTCCGCATCAGCTTCAATATGCGTCGGTAGTTATCCGCTGCTGTCCGCTGCACATCCGTGTGGAATGTAACACCTAGACATTTTATGGTCTTAACTAACAAGAGTGGGCCTTCCTCCCCCGGTTGTAATCCTCGACCGACATTCATGCAGCGTGATTTCTGTACATTAAGCACGCTCCCTGCCGCCATCCCATATCGCTGTATCCATGCCAACGCCGTACGTACTTCGTCGCCTGTCCTTGCCACCAGCATCACATCGTCAGCATAAGCGCGGCAGTGAAAGGTCAGTTGTGGCAACGGCACTCCCTCCAACCGTCTTCGGAGACAATATAGACAGGGTTCCAAAGCCATTGCATACAAAAATATCGAAAGGGGACAACCTTGACGAACTGACCTTGAAATAACAATGTAGTCAGTGCTCCGCCCATTCACCGAGACCTTCGATCGCACGCCGTGTAACAGTCGCATGATCACTAGAGTGAAGGCCTGTGGGATTCCCAATCTGCCCATCACCGCATGCAAAAAGGTATGATCCACTCTGTCGAACGCATGATAGCGACGAGTGCTCCACGCACGCGGCATGCCGCTGCTAATGCGATGATATCTCGGTAGTCACCGAGCGCCGTATGTACGTTACTCTTACCGCCGAGGCAAGTTTGATCTATGAGGAGTCTATCAGAAATTGAAGACCGCAGTCGAGCCCCAAGGATGCGCTGAAAATCTTATAGTCGCAGTTCAAGAGGGTGAGTGGTCTATAATCTCCTGGCCTTCTGCCGCCGCGTGGTTTGTGTATTGGGATGATGATACCCACCGTGAATTCGGCAGGTATCTCAGTCTGTGGTAACAGGAGTTCGTTGTACATCTGAATCCAGGTCCGCCCCATGAGGTATGCAAAGGCGCGGTAAAATTCAATTGGGAAGCCGTCCTGTCCTGGGGACTTGTTCGGAGCCCCCCTGGCAATTGCATCTGTCAGCTCGTCCTCCGTTATCGCTGTGATGAAAGCCTCTGAATCCAGTGGTGGTCCTCTATCTGGCATTTCCGAGATGACATCATGTAGTGTCAAGTGGTTCACTTGTACAGGTCCATATAACTGGCGGAAATAGTCAGTAAACACATGCGTAATATCACGCTGGTTCACAACTGGCTGGCCAGTTTCAGAGATCAGTTCCCTGATCAATGTCCTGCGTCGCCGTTGGCGTTCACGTACTACGTGGTGCATGGAGGGGGTTTCGGCAGCAACCGTGTCCGCCAATCTCGCCCGGACCATTATACCTTCCATTCTTAGTCTCGTCAGCTGTAATAACTTGGCTTTTATCCTGCGAATGGCCATGTGCCTTTCCGGCGATGGTTGTTGGGTCATCAGTTCCCTCAGGGCTGTAAAATAAAAATCAGCCGTCGTGCGGTTCCATTGCGAATTGTCCTGCCCGTATCGTATCAACGTTCTCCGTAACGTTGGTTTTGCACATTTGGTCCACCACTGGAGAACCGAGGTGTATGCTCGTTGGCGGCGAACGCAGGTCGCCCAGGCCGCCTCTATCGACCGGCTACATGCAGCGTCACGTAAAAGTGCACAATTCATTTTCCAGTGACCCTTACTCCGCCATATCTTCTGACGCGTTAGTGAAATCGTACATACGTACGCCATATGATCCGTAAAATACGCTGGCCAGATTTCGGCATCCAGTATCGCCGTCCGTAGAGCTCGTGTCACATACACTCTATCAAGTCTACTCGCCGAGTGTCCCGTGACAAACGTATAACCCGGTCTGTCACCATGCTGCAGTTCCCAGGTATCCAGAAGCGCCATTTCGGTAATCAACGCACGTAGTTCCATGCATGGCACATAATGAGGTACTTGGTCCTTTTTGTCGACCACACAATTAAAGTCGCCGCCCACTATATAGTTATCATAGCGTCCAGCGAACAACGGTGCTATCTCTTCGGTGTAAAAGGTCGCCCTTTCTCTTCGTTTTGTGGAGCCAGATGGTGCGTATAAATTGATGAAACGAACGCCGTCGACAGTGACCGCTATGCCACGTGCCGAAGGGAGAGACACGACGTCCTCTAGTCCTATTCCTTCCCTGGAGAGAATCGCTGCACCGCATCCACTTTCATCGTGCACTGAATAATGAGCCTCGTAGCCGTAGAACTCTGGCGGCGATGTGAAACGCACTTCTTGTAGGAGTACAATATCCACGTCCGCAGCGCGTAACATATCTTTCAGCATTTGAATTTTAAGCGGTGTCCGAATGCCATTAATGTTTATCGTGGCAATGCGGTACGCCTGGCGTGTGTTCATCAGTTGTAGGGAGGTGTCATTAAGCGTCTATCTGCACCCCCGGCGCTCCTCACCACACTAAGTTGTTCAACGTTTCCCGACCCCTCCCGGCCTCTGGCCAGGACTATCCTCAATCGTCGCGTTCGTATTTTCATTCTGTTCCTGTTGGTCCATTTCTTGCGCCCAGTCCCCCAGCATATTTCCGGAACTGGTCGAAGGATGGGAGGCAACGTTGTCACCGCGCTGATGTTGGACAATTGTCATCTCCACTTCTGCCTTCCGGTCACCAGAAGGAGAGTTCAAGTTATCGCCGCTGTGCAATTCCTTCATCGTCATCTCGGTATTTGTTGAATCCTCTGGTCTCAGGTCGATACTGTCGTTGTCGTCCACTGTCCCCTCGGGACTATGGCTATCGTCAGCAGAAGTCAGTCGACGCTTCTTTCTTCTTTTCGGCGAACGTTGTTTCCGTTGCCTTGCTTCCGCTTCGGCTGTTTGGGTTGCGTATCCTCCGTCTTGGGCCTGGCCTATCACGCTCTCGGTGGAAGCACTGGCAGCCACCACGGATGAGCCTGGAGTGGCCGTCGGCTGCATCTCTTGTATGGTGTCCTGTTTCTGCTGTGGTGGAACCGGTGGTCGGAGTTCCAGTCCGTTGGTGTCCATGTTCTCTATAGGGGGCATCTGCTGGTGCCCATCGGAAATCTCCCTCCCGTCGCCTCTCAGGGCTTCCACAAAGGTCAACGGTAAAACAGTCATCTGTTGTGGTGCCTGAACGTCATCCCGTGGGGTTTGCACTATACGTCGCTGGAGGCATTTCGAGCGGAAGTGCCCTTCTTCCCCGCACCCCGAGCAAGTGCGAGGTTGCCCATCATAGATTACAATCGCTCGACAACCTACTACGTACAAATAAGGGGGAACGTGCTTTCGCAGTTCTATCCGTATTTGTCTCACCCCATTTAAAACGGGGTACGTGGAAAAGCTCGTCCATTTTTCGGCCACATGGGACAGAACTGTACCGTATGGTCGAAAGGCGTCGGTAACAAGTTCAGGCGGGACCTCAAACGGAAGTTCGAAGACTCGTATAGTGCGGATCCCTATGCCCGCGTAATCGACCGTAACTACACCAACATTCCCGTCGGCATGACAGAAACGATACCCGTTCGGTGATCGTTGTAGAAGTCTTTCGCAAGCAGCCTCGTCAACAAGCTTGACATAGACGACGCTTGAAACGAACGATAAATTGATTTCCACGACTTCCTGTGGATCGATGTTTACCTCTTCTCTTAAGAAACGTTCGATCTCGTGTGCCTTTGGTCGGGTATAGTCGTTCGCAAAACTGAACTTCAAGGTCGTTTTTCTGTACGAGTGTGCCATCTCGTTCTAGACTCACAACACCGCACACGCGAAGCTGCTCCGGCGTAAACAAACAGGCGCGCGCACTGCAGCGCGGCCGGCGGGCAACACGGTCCACACTGTGTCACTGCCGAAGGCAGACGACCACTGGATGTATGGCACATCTACAACATCTAAATGTCAGAAGGGAACATCCCGAAACGGACTGAATTCTTTTCAGAGGAGGTAAGCAGGGCCATCACGGCGCAAAAGTTTCGTAGTGAAACTTGGAGACCAACTAACGTTGTACTGTCTACAGCCCTCCTTAGCATTCCGTCTACGTCTTGAGGTACAGCACTCAGGTTCTTACATAAGGTAGAACCCTACTAGTTGAGCACTGGGCTCAATACTGTGAGAAGATGACAGATAGTCATGGCCACCACAAGGTTTTGGGATACAGAAGTATGTGCTTAGGATCAATTACTAAAAGAGTCAAGAGTCAGTCTGCAGCAGTTCGGATTGTTTTACTTCATTGGTACTCCTGCACAACACACTTGAGTCAGTAGAGAGAGTACCGCCTGTACTTCTAAAGAACCTGTATTTATGTAACAGGGCCCACTGGAACAAGAAGACTTACATGCTGCGTTCTACTTAGTGTCAGGGAATCTAGCTTCATCATGAATTTTAAATGGAAATTGTTTCGAGTCCCTCTGGAAGTCGATGCCTTTGAGTTTTCGACCACTATGTCATACGTATGTCGGCTGGTCCTCCTGAAATTCAGAAGCTAACTTTACAATTTCCGCATTCGAGACTTTTCATTCCCTTTCGAGGTATCCGTCAATATAGCAAGATTTCAAAAGACAACACACTAGTAATTTACAGTCGGCTGATCACACAGAAAGATATGGTGACCTGCACAATGAGCTACTAATTGAACCATATCGGAACTGTAAGACTCTTTATGAGACTCCATGACTTGCGTCTCCCCATCACTGGGTTTGGTCTTATCTTAATTAAGCCGGATACCTAGCGGACACTGCCCAAGGGTTTCCATAAATCTCGACATTGTTAATCTCATGTGTCTGCCGTCCAATTGATCACTTGACAACGCAGTCCGAAACTAATGAGTTTTTGAAACAGTAGAAATATCTGACGATCGAAACCTGTCAGAAAGCACGAAGGATTTTTTTCATCATGTCTTGGAGAATTTCGCGCTTCCTATTCTACCAAGAATCGCAGAGGCGTCTGGAGAAGAATGATGTCCTCTACACTGCCCTTACGTCTACTGGCAACTGCCAAAATTGATACGACAACTTTTGTTTGCTTCATCAAATAGCGATGAGAAACAGACATGGAAGCAGCGTGGAGAGTCATGATCGACGTATCTTCGTGTGAATGGGAGTCCTCTCACTGAAAGACCGACTGAGCAGCAATTTACGACTGGTTGCTGATGATGCTGTGGTGTATGGGAAAGTTCCATCATTGAGTGACTGTAGGAGGGAACAAGATGACATAGAATTTGTAGTTGGTGTGATGAGTGGCACCTTGTTCTAAATGTAGAGAAACTTATGCTAATGGGCGTCCTTAGGTAAAACGATGCTGTGACGCTCGAATACAGCTTTGACAGGGTACTACTTTGCACTGTCACTTCGATTAAACGTCTAACCGTAACACCGCAAATCGATACGAAATGGAAAGAGCTTGTCACATTGACACTAGGGAAAGCGAATGATCTGCTTCGTATTATTGGGAGAATTTAGCGAAAATGCAGCTTATTTATTAAGGAGACGGCGTATAGAACGCTGGTGTGATCCAGTACTGAGTACTGTTCTTCTGTTTTCCACCCCCACCAGGTCAGATTAAAAAAGACGTCGAAGCAATTCACAGGCGTGTTGCTAGGATTTCTTACTAGTAGGTCTGATCAACACACAAGTATTATGGAGGGGCCTTGTGAAAACACTTGGGAATCCCTGGAGGGAAGAAGACGCGCTTTACGTGAGGCACTATTGCGGATCTACTGCCGACGACTTGCATTTCACGTAAGTAGCTCGAAGATAACATGCGGGAAATTAGGTCTAGTACAACAGAGGCTTTTAGAAATTTGTTTTTCACTCGCTCTATTTGCGAGCGAAACAGGAAGGGAAAGGAGTAGCAATGGTACGTATTAGCCAGCACTACACATCGTACAGTTGCTTGAAAAGTTGTAGGTGCATGCAGAATGATGTACTGGAAGCAGGGTCTAACGCTCTTCCCTATGTAATTGCAGTACTCATACGTTTTAGAATGTAACATTATTGTCATCGCAGAGATTACCCAGGCCTTTTTCCAGTTAGTTCTCCACCCTAACAAAAGAGACTTGGCGACGTTTGTCTGGTACAGAGACGATGATCATGGAGCAAATGATGCCCTCACCATGAGAAGAAGAACTACTTACCAATTTAAAGGACTTCTCTTTGGGCTAAAATGTAGATCGCTCTAACGTTCAGCTGTACTCAGTGAATTCGCAGACAAGTACCAATTGCAGTTTCCCACTGTAATTTGCTTTATTAGAACATAACACATACAAAGATGACATTGCAGCAGAAATGCAGACAAAAATGTATCGATAGCCATTGCTATGAACTGAGCCCACTCATGAGTCAAATCGACAAGGGGCTACGACCTTTCAGCAATTGTTCGGAATACGGACATCGGAAAGACAAGACATCCTGAGAACAACTTAAGTGTTGGGAGTTCATTCAAATACGGAAGATCAGCGGTTCCCAATACCTGGGCTGCGCCCCATTTCTCTGCGTCGGTAGGTATGGAACTGGGCGGCAAACGCTGGTCGGGAGTCGAAATTATCGGCAGCTTCTCCTGTTTTACAGGTTAGTCGTCTAGGTTAGCGAGTACAAATGCGTTAAGAATTGAAATGCTCTACCGCAATCCTTTACTACTCAGAAGGGGATAGTCTATTCTGTCGTCAAAACCTGCCAAGCTTTCCACATGCACACACAGAAAGAACAAATTAAAAGAAGCTGCTGAGACGAACTACCAACAATTGCTTTTTATATGTTGAATATTACCAATCAGTTCCATCAGTGTTATCCTACAACATCTGGCTCCTCGAGAAATTTTGTGGGGATCTTACTGAACCATCAGGCCTAAAGTCCACTGCCTGTTTTGCAGTTTCTATCTCTCTTTTAAGTATATTAACATTTACACGCCACTCAAAGGCTTGTAAACATTTCCTTATTTACGCATTTAAATCATTAATATCATATGAACCATGAGGTATTTCCACAGCTTCGCCTCTTCCTAGGTACAGTTTATTATTTGCCTTTGTGATGCTAGGTATGCTGTTATATGCTTCCAAATAGATCAGATCAATACTCCATGTCCCATCCCCCTCCTTCCTTAGATCTACCTTGGGAATTAGTGTGCTCTTAATATCGACAAATGTTCTCTTGAAGTAAGACTGTACAACATTATCCCTGAATCTCAGCTGATGTGGTGATTTGCACACTGCTTGTATTATGCATTCATCAGAAGAAATATTAGACAAAAATGACCACAGAGGTATGACCTGAAGTCTTGGTAGTGTCGAAAATTGTAAAACGCCTGGTTCTTGTAGATAAGGTATGACCACAATTTTTCTTGTGGTCGCAAATCACCATACACGTCAACGTAGTAGATGGTATTTGTTGTTTATATTTTTAGTTATTTATTTAATTTGTTGAATATGGAGAACCCAGTTAGTGCCATATCCTCCTGCAACTTCTGACGTGGCTATCCCACATTCCTTGCATTTCCACATCATCTTTGTTAGTGTATTCCACATAAAACTCTACGAAATCATGGGATTTTGAATTTCTTGACGAATTTAGGCAGATGTGTATTGCCAAGTGGTCTTTCTGGTAGTAGAGTTAGTGGTCTTTTTTTGATAAACAGTACAACTGCACGTAAATACAATTGTAAGTATAGTTCTTTAATGATTGCGATGGCTTCCATTCCATAATATGCGTTTTAGGTTCCTGTAGTTGCCCCTCTGCAATTCCTACATTCAATACTGTTCAGGCTATGGCTGCGGCTCCTCCAACCACACATCCGACAGCCAACAATACCGACAATGATGGAATTACAAATGGAATGATTCCACCAGATGTCTTACGAACTGGTAGAACGCTGGGTTTTCTAATGTGGCCTTTTCTTCTTGCTTTCTCCATCCAAACAGTTTCAGACCCTGACACCACAGACTGGATGTTTTAAAAAGCACTTTACAGGTTTTTGTTTCATTACTGTACTGTAATTATTTCCCTGAAATTGATTCCAGCACCTAATATGTGGCCCGCATCTCGTGGTCGTGCGGTAGCGTTCTCGCTTCCCACGCCCGGGTTCCCGGGTTCGATTCCCGGCGGGGTCAGGGATTTTCTCTGCCTCGTGATGGCTGGGTGTTGTGTGCTGTCCTTAGGTTAGTTAGGTTTAAGTAGTTCTAAGTTCTAGGGGACTGATGACCGTAGCAGTTAAGTCCCATAGTGCTCAGAGCCATTTTTGAACCTAATATGTGTTTGGCATGCATTGCTTTATCGACTACAAATACTGCAATAGAATGTCCTATGCCTATATTGTTTCTTCTGCATATCTTCTCGGCCTTATCAGCTAATATTCGGACTACATTGTGATGATCTTTATTTATGGCTTAAGGAAAGTCATGCTCCTTGCAGGCATTGTGTAATACAGTAATTCCCTTATCACTGTGAGCTAGACATTTTTTTGACTTAATTCACTACCTGTATCTAGGGATATGCAATTATACGTAATTTATTGAGAATATAGTCACCACCTCCTGTGTGCTTCCTTGTGGTTATGCCATGCTATTGCATGATTTGAGGTTGATGTGTCCTCCTTATATATCAAATCATGAATGTTCACCCAGCTGTGATTAGAAGCCTCGTCACTCAAATAAAGCCTTGTTCCCTTAACATCTGATAACATGTTCCATGAGAAACACATGTGGTTTGGAGTTTTCCAGTAACTCCTCTGTGTAAAAATTTCCAGAACTTCTTCACAATTACCGTCGTTTAGTATGTAATATTCTAGGGTTTGTGTGTTCTCGTTTGGAAACTAAATATCTGCATTGAATAGTTTGGCAGGAAAAGCTTCTCAAAATGCAGTTATTTATTTAGAAACACGCACGAAAGCACCAACATCGAATTTCTGTGTGCACAGATCCACAATTCTAATATGACTGTATGCTGTAATTGTAAGTCCGTTAGCACATACATCAATAGACCTCTAACACATAAAAATTAAAAAAATGATAATAATAATATGTAATAATAAGAATAATAATAATGATTGTTTGGATAAGTAATTGAGAGATTAAAATTCGCGCCTTGAATTTATCGAGCTTCTCATGTCCGAAGATGTACGGAACGTAGCCCGGGCTCATTATATATTTTTTGTAGACAAAGTCTGATATCTGACCTCAGCTTCAATCATGACAACGGAGTGACTAAAACTACTAAAACAGAGAAAAAGATACGATTAAATAAAACATATATTCATTTCAACATATAAATTACGATATATATGACACTTACGTAAAATTCTAGATAAATAATTGCAGATAATTCACAAATGAGAGCTACTTATTAATTCTGCGCCTCTTTTCTCCAAATAAGTATCAATATGGCTATGTGTGAAGCCACACAAAATATTACATCCTTCTAGGACAACGAATGAGATAAGAGTGGGCTGATGCCTACTGGCTCTGACAAGAGAGCGGTGTTGATTCCTTTATTTTACGTTCTCTTGTCTTAAAAAATCGATACATATAATCTAAGTTCAGTAAATTAAATATTGTCTGTGCTCGAGTGCAAATGGTTCCTCAAACTGCCCCCCAAGTTGCGAAGGCAAAGATGTACCACCTGCAGCTGAGCAATTTGTTGACGTATTTTCTTTATTTGTCATGTCACGAATCATAAGTTATTACGTATCATGTTTCACAGATATAACATACATAAAAAATCATAAAATGTCATAAATCTATATAAATTCATAAATAATATTTACATACAAGTTAAATGAAAGTGAAAATAAAAATAAAAATATTTGATTCAATGGGGAATTTAACCTGCGAACTTCGGTTACAGGGTCCAGCACGATATCACGTGACTTCTGATGCTTGCATCAAAATCTTACGATGGCACCTATACATAGACTGTAACATTCATTTCACAATTCGTATTCGCCTGTGCTTAGTCACTTTGTAAAAAATATTGGGTACATAGTTCATTGTTCTCTTTCGCTTCAAAATATTATTACACATGTTATTCAATAAATAATATTAATGTTGTTGTGCATACTCAGAGATATGTGAACGTATGTCACTTTTTAGAAATGGTTTATACTGTGCTAAAGTCTTTGCAATTTAAAATAAATATCACGTGTCACATGTTTTGTTTACGTTGAGACGAAAGTTCTTGAAGAAATAAATTAGAGATCACCAATCCCGCAATGAAGCGTGCTTTGGAAGACGTGGTTAAAATGTGCTTTCGTCTTGGTAGGAATACATGGTGTCAGTGGTTCCATACTGAGCAGTCCGTGTTACATCTACTCAATAACCCCAATATTTCGTCTTCCGAAAGTCATATGTCGTCTCCTGGATACTGTGTCGTCGTTTCGTTGAAAAGTGTGCTGTGGTTTTGCGACTCGCGTCACCTATAGGGTCCCATCATGAGCGCAGTGAACCGTTTTTTTTACAGTTTTTACACAACTTTTTCATACATTATTCGTTGCAAAACAAAATGTTCGTTCACAACAGAGAGCACATAACATAACAAATATCACTTCACATTGAGTACAGTTTTCTATTACATATTTGCAGAGATATAAAAAATTTTCTGTGAAACATGTACCTATACATTTACATTACATTGTTAGGTAATGCATATACATATTTTACATTTTTCAGTTGCATTAAACTAGATATTTACAAATACATATGGGTCAGACATAGAAAAAATTATCTTATAGGTATAGGTTTTTTTATAATGTTTTCCTTTTAAGTATATTTTCCTTTGCATCAGTACTACACAATAAGTGTTCTTCCTCATTAAAGGTTTCCTGAAACGTAAGCTTTCATAGTAGATTAGAAAACATCTTGGAGATGATCTGTCCTGAAAAGTCATGACTAGAATAAGACACGACACGTCACATCCACAATCAGTTCCAAACTAGCACATCCACCAAGTATATAAAGCATAAAGTATATAGCCTTGGTCGTTTAATCTCATTTGTCATTTCCTGTAGAGTGTTTTTTGTGCATATTGTGTTCATGTGGATAGTGGTGTGAGTGTGAATAGCAAATCAAATGTCTAGTATGCCAATTAATATATCAGGGTCAGGGCAGAAATTGTCTTCGGTCATTTAGTCTGTCAGCTTGACTGCAGGGTATCAATATATATAATCAGTAGCTGTGCTTTGCATGAAAATTGTTAGTTCTTCCTGTGTCTTATCTTCTTGCTGCTGCTGTTATTGCTGGTGCTGAAAAATGTAGATACTTAAGATTATAGCTTATATCTTCTTCTTCCTCCAGCTTGAAGTACAAGATGTGACTTACCTTGTTGTTGTATCAGAATACTCTGCTAAGGGCTAAACGTTTTCAAATCTTTGTGAGGGTACAAACCTAAAATTCTCTTCTTCTTGGGGTTTTGTAGAAGATATGCTCCAGGGTGTGGTATATCAGTGATTGTGTAAGGACCTTCATATAATGGACGCCAATTAACATTACGTTTTCGAGGTGATGACGGTTTGTAGTGGGTCTTAAGTAAAACTTGCATACCTATTGTAAAGTTTTGCCGTCTCTTAACGTTAGCAACATAGTTGTTATTTCTTATGTCAGCTTGTTCAGTAATTGTAATGAGTACTTCCCTTACCTTTACCTCGTGTGAAGGTTTGGTGTTACAAAATTTTGGTAGTGGGTTGCTCCATTCATTAGTTTCCTTTGTGTCAAACATGTTTTCTCTTGGAGTATAGGGTGTGCTGTATATATTTAAATTGTTGTGTATTTCCTCAAAAAGTGCTAGGTAATGTATCCAGTTTGTGTGCTGTGTTGAGGTATAAGTTCTCATGAATCTGTTTAATTCTCTAAACATTCTCTCACAAGGGTTGGCTGATGGATGAAACTTTGAAATAAAGATGCTCTTAATGTTATGGTCCTTTAGAAATTCTCTCCAGTTGAAAACTGCATAATACGTGGTGTTATCTGATAGAATGGCTTTAGGTTTTCCACAGTATGGCATGTAATCATTTGTGAATCTTCTGATGATGGTGTTTGCTGTGGGTGACTTTATGGCAAAAAGTTTGATGTGCTTAGAATATATGGCATAAAATGCTAGACTGTATTTACAACCACCGATGCTAGTTCGATGAGATTCGCTAACATCTGTACAAAGTATCTCTCTAGGTCCAGTGGGTAAGATAGAGTGCAAATCTGTTTTGGTGGATTGATTTTGTGGCTTGGATTTTTGCCATATGAGACATTTGCTAATAACATCATGTATTTTTCTTCTCATGTTTGGAAAACAGCAATATTTATGTAACTTGTTTAGACATTTCTCTGTTCCGTAGTGTCCCCAAACTGTGTGAGTGTGTGCAATGAGATTGTCTACAGAATCTTGTGGTATGCAAACGCACCAGTTAGTAGCATCTGTGTGTCTTTTGTAGAAAAGTATGTTGTTGTGTAACATGTATCTGTCTTGTGTGTTGTTGTGTTGGTGTACTGTGATTTGTTTTATTTTGTACCAGTGTGGATCTGAATTTTGTAGTGTTGCCATGTTCTTACATAGGTTTTTGTAGTATTGTGTAAACTGTTTGTCTTGCATGAGTAGTTTTCCGTAATCATGTGTGTTCTCAAAGTCTGTATTCTTATGGTGTAATCCTTGTGGTAGTCTTGAAAGTGTGTGAGCTATTATGTTGTCTTTCCCCTTGATGTACTTGATTTCGAAAGAGTAATTCTGTAAGGCAAGTGCCCATCGTGTAAGTCTAGGATGAATGAGTTTACATGACAAAAGGAAGGTAAGTGCTTGATGGTCAGTGTATATAATGGTGTGTCTTCCATACAGATAATAATTAAACATTTTAAATGCCCAATGCCACTGTCTCGCATAATACTGGTTGTTGATCTGGTTAAAGTGCGGTATAGGTGTTCCATTTCTTGTGTAGTCTGTGTTGTTGTTTCTTTGCCAGTATTTCTGTTTGGCTTTGTGTACGTTGTTGCTTCCGTTATTCCTTCGTTTTTTGTACGGGTTATCTCCCTGCGTATAGTTACAGTTGTTGTTTGTGTGCAGTTGTGAGTTTTGGTGATTGTTTTGTATGTTTACTGTGTTTTGTGGATTTTGCTGCGTGTTTGGTAATGTAGCAATGATGACATGTTGATTCCTACTGCGTGAGTTGTGTGTTGGTTCTTGTTCTTCATACAGTAAATCAACAGCATCAAATTTTTCCAAAAAATCTTCAGGATCGTCGTCCGGTAAGTACAGTAATTTCTCTTTAATATTAAAAGGAAGTCTTGCTTTCAGTGATCGGATCACATATTTTGATTTCACTGGTTCATTAAGGAAGTGTATCAAGTTTAGGTACTTCTAGAAATATCGGCGCAGATTGCCGTTTTTAGGATTGAAGTGTTCAGGTTCAGTGACTTGTTTGCGGATACGTTCCTGCGCAGTGGGTGACCAAAACTTATTCAAGAAGGTGCTCTTAAGCTGCTCGTATGTTACACATCTGTCGCATTCATGGTAAGCCCAGACAGCAGCATCCCCTTGAATGTAATCCACAACGTGTGCAATGCGTTTGTGGCCACTCCACGAATGTGGGAATGCGTTCCTAAAAGCTTGTAAGAAGATGACAGGGTGTAAGATGTTTTTGCGTGCTATAAAAGGTTGGAATTTACGGTGCTTGAATAGACTTTCTTCTTCTATGTTACGTGTTCGTCTGTCTCTTTCCGTGTAATCATTGAATTCTTCCCTGTGTGTACATAGTTCTTCATCAAAATGATAATTGTATTGTATTTCATGTGATGGGTATCTGTTGCTATGCGTGTCAGTGTATTGTGTATTTGAGTGTTGAAATTCGTGTGTGTACGTGAGTTCATTTCCGAATCGCCTTCTGTGTGTGTTAAAACGTGTAGTGGGTGAACTATTCTGCTGTGCTTGGCACTGAGTTGTCTTTGTTTGCATGTCGTCATCGATTACTTGTCTATTGTTGTTCATATATTCCACTACAGAATCGTGCACAGTGTGTGGCAATTTGTTTTGTATACATTCCTCAAAAATTTTGTCTTTGTGTGCTGTCCATTCTTTAAATTGTGAATTAATGCGAGAGAAATGGGGTTCAGCCTCTCTCTGTATTGTTGTGTGAATCTGTTTGTAAATGTCAGCTACGTTTGTTTCTATTGTATTCAGCTTTAAATTAATTCCGTCACGTGCTTGCGTGTTTGATTCTAATTTGCAATTAGTAGTTTCACAGGTTTTTGTCAATTCATGGATGCGATTGGCATTGTCCCTTCATCGTAACTCTAAATTTTCAAATTTTTCCGTAAGATCGTCGACCTGTTTGGAAAGACGTGTATTAATTTCATCTACCTTTTGAGTCAGTGTGGTGAAGCCTGATTTTATCTAATTTCTGAAAGCTGCGTTGTCGGTCATTAATTGTGTGAATTTTTCGTCACTATCTTGCTTAATAGTGGATATGCCTTCCAAAATTGAATTCAGTATAGCAGCAAAATTTTGATTGCAAAATGAGCTTGCCCCCGCCGCGTCATTAGACGTGACATGGTCTCTCGGGTTTGGTTATGAATGGCTCCTTTCGGCCTTTGTGTGTGTGTGTGTGTGTGTGTGTGTGTGTGTGTGTGTGTGTGTAGCGGGTTGTTTTGATGTGTTTTCGTGTCTGCATTAATTTCTGTTTCTGAATGTGTCTGTGTATCCATGTTTGCGTTACTTCATTGTTGTTACATTGTGTACTGGTGTCGAGTTTTTATCATATCGTGAATAAATTTTGTGCAAAGGAAAAATTGTTTAAACGCGTAGTGTGAAAATCTACTGCCTATGTGTGTGTTTAAATGACCGAGAATTATTGAGAGATGACTTTAAAGATCGAAAGTAGCATACGTGTTAATGGTGACTAGCCATGTTGCTTGAATCTTTTACAACGTCGGCCATATTGTGCAATGTAACTTGGGTATCGTTGGATCGGAATGTAGTCGTCTGAATAATGAGATTTCGTAGAATTTAGAAAAAAATTACTGAATGGAAACTGAGTATTGAATTTAATGCTGAGAAAAATAATTTTGAATGAAAAATGCGCTTGGAATCAATTGTGGATGTGCGAGTGATGCGTCTTACCGTACATGTCGTCTTGATGCGAAGATTGCATTTCCAGTCCAAATTGTCTCCAGATTTTGTTCGTTTTCTTCGATATTCTCGTCACATAGGTTGTTGCCAGTCAGGATGTACATGAAAAAGAGCAATTAGTTGTAGTACAGATACAATAATGAGTCCTGTCACGATCGCCAGTTTAAGAGATAAAAATAAAATAAAATAATAATAATAATTTGTAATAACAATAATAATGATTGTTTGGACAAGTAATTGAGAGATTAAAATTTACGCCGTGAATTTATCGAGCTTCGCATGTCCGAAGGTGTACGGAACGTAGCCCGGGCTCATTATATATTTTTTGTAGACAAAGTCTGATATCTGACCTCAGCTTCAATCATGACAATGGAGTGACTAAAACTACTAAAACAGAGAGAAGCATACGATTAAATAAAACATATATTCATTTCAACATATAAATTACGATATAAATGACGCTTACGTAAAATTCTAGATAAATAATTGCAGATAATTCACAAATGAGAGCTACTTATTAATTCTGCGCCTCTTTTCTCCAAATAAGTATCAATATTGCTATGTGTGGAGTCACGCAAAATATTACGTCCTTCTAGGACAACGAATGACGTAAGAGTGGCTGTGACAAGAGAGCGGTGTTAATTCTTCTTGTCTTAAAAATCGATACATATAATCTAAGTTAAGTAAATTAAACATCGTCTGTGCTCGAGTGAAAATGGTTCCTTAAAGACCTTATATTAATTATATGATGTGTAGTTTGATTAGATTGCTCAGCTATTCGTGGAAGGTTACATAACCATTTGTATGAACCTTGAAGTTTAAATCTCATCTACAAGCTGTTCAGACGTACCTCAATATCTGCTTTCATGTGGGAGAATGTCGAGTAGTGGTTTTTTCCATGTCGTCTCACTACCAACTTAAAATGTCTGTTACAAAATTCATCTAAGTAACCACTGAAGGTCGTCATGACATCACATTGTTCCTGTCTACAGCAGTTGTTCAAACACTTGGGCTACTTCCTTCGCTCTCCTTACCTTCATAGGAAGGGCCCAAGTAAACATGGAATTTGTATCTGTTGCCATGAAATTGTATTTGAAGCCTTTATTTGAATGATAATATTGATTCATATCTGTTACATCAGCTTGCCATAAGTCATCTAAACTAAGAATGAGATTTTCACTCTGCAGCGGAGTGTGCGCTGATATGGAACTTCCTGGCAGATTAAAACAGTGTGCCGGACCGAGACTCGTACTCCAGACCTTTGCCTTTCAGTGGCAAGTTCTCTATCAGCTGAGCTACCCCAGCACGACTCTCGACCTGTCCTCACAGCTTTACTTCCGCCAGTACCACGCTACCTTTCTCCTGAACTTCACAGGAGCCATCTTGCGGAGCTTGGATGTCTGGAACTCCTGGAAGAACGGATATTGCCGTGACATGGTTTAGGCACTGCCTGGTGGACGCTTACAGAATGAAATTTTCACCATGCAGCGAAGTGAGAACTGATGTACAACTTCCCGGGAGCTTGAAACTATGTGCCCGAACGAGACTCGAAATCAGGACTTTTGCCTTTCGTGTGCATGTGCTCTCGCCCTTCTGTGAAGTCTGGAACCTAGGAGATGTACTGGCGGAAATAGTGCCGCGAGGACGGGGTCGTTAACCCTGCTTGGGTAGCTCATTGGCAGTTTTGTTTTTGTATGTTAAAGGTTGTCGTGTATGAAGCATAATGGCAACGCTTCAAGGAAAGATTGACTGTGTGGAATGGTTTATTGACACCAAATCGTACACGGAGGTTGACTGGAACTTCCAGACCGCGTATAGAAAGCAAACACCGTCGCTGATATTGATGCGAGTGCTGTACGCGAATTTTATGCAGACAGGAAGCCTTGTTGGGGCCATCATATTAGATTACATACAACAATTGAAGCGTGAACAGAACGGATACGCTTCACTTTTCAACGTTCACGGTGGAAGTCTGTATGGAAGGCGCTGCACGAGCTGCAAATCCATGGGGCGACGCAGCACAGGGTTCTTCGAGACTGTTTACAGACTTATCCACGCCGATTGCAACTGTTTCTGGGAAATCTCCAGCCGAGTAGAAGTCACACATGAAATAATGTAATTGTTGGACACTACCGTTTTTTATGTTGATTATTGAAAGGTTGACAATTACAATCAGTTGCCACTTGCCTCGTTTTTAATTTGTTCTGTCCAAAATGTGTGTCGTTGTCAGCGCGATTTTAGCTGCAGGCTGAGTGCGAGCGATATTTCATCAGTTATTCATTCATGCAAATTAACAGTTCCGCGGCTGACTTAATGACGCTTAACAATATTTAGTATTCGATCATCACCGCTTTAATTTCGTTATGCATAATCGTACTCAGTCGCTGTGGTATTACTTGGTAATTTCAGGGATACATCATACACTTTCTCCATGGAAAATATGTAAAATCGGCAGTTAAAACGAAATCATAATTCCAAATGCATTCTAACACCGGCCGGTCCACGAGTGACGCTCCGTTGCGACGGAGCTGTGTAGAGGCCTGTTTATGCAGTGCTCCACATTAATCTGCTACTTGGCGCAGTATCGTAGCCAATGACAAGCTTGGGAAGTGTGCGGAAAAGCTATGCTCTGACCCAACGAGAGAACAGCTCTCCCACAGAGCTTTTATCCGTGTCAAATGAAGATTGTACTCGCTAATCAGAAAAACATTGTCATTAAATCTGTGTTTGTGTTATCACTGAATGAAGTAAGCGACGTTCATTGCGTTCTCTTAATCGGTATTATTTAAGTTGGAATGGTGTGAGGTAGACATAGTCTGACGTGAGATGTTGCAGTCGACGAGTGATAATGTATGTACGCTGTGAATATATTTCTCTTTCTAATAAAATAATAGGGGCCTCTGAGCCTTTTGTCAGTCTCTTGAGGCCACCTGATGGGCTACTCTACCGCACAGCAGCGGTTTCAGGGTCAAGAATACCGACAGCGACCGGCAAAGCGATGCGCTGACTGTGCAGCAGCCGGGAGACTTCAGGAAGGGTTTGAGGAGACACTGCGGCACACACACAGAAATTATAGCAATTTATTAAAACTTCAACATGGAAACAGTGTCCACACAGATGACATGCGTATGATGCTGCGACTAACACTCTGTGAAAAACGATTTTTAGCCCCTTTGAACCTTAGACAGAATACATACAAATAACTATATACAACAACTGGCACAGATTTTACCTTTAAACTCATTATCCATTAATCTACTAACTCCATTTTCCTGTTTTCGGAAATCTGTCGTGCCCAAAAAGCCAAATGAACCAAAAGCACCAAATGTGGATGCGGCCAACCCTACCATTTTTATTCGTAGAAAATTGCTGAAATTTTTGTTATACGTTCTTCAGAAGATGGTACTCTCCGGGTATCTCGAAACAGTTTTCGATAAAATTATCCGTTAGCGGTATTCAGTGGTTCGATGTTACCGTCCTTTTTATGTCTGCCTGTAGTGGCAAACATAAGTTGGAAATGGTAGCAGAACGTGACCGGGGTGTGACGAAAGATCTGATGGCCTAGAAAAGATTAGCCTCAAAGTAAGGCGCCAACGATCAGGAAGATTACTTATCTTTATTCTCGACACTGAATCAGGCACCGTCTATTGCTCTCATAGCAAGTAGCTACGTAATTAAGTTCTCAATACAATACACAAATCCACAGTGCAATCCAAATCGTAACTCAGTTCTAAGCTCACGGTTGTCATATAAGGTCTATACAATAACACTTCGATATTAACAGAGCTAGCGAGCACGAGCGAGTGGTCCTGGCGTCAGGTCTGTGCTCCCGTTATGTCTTGTGGCCATAGAGGGAGGGAGCTGCAGGCAACAACTACTGAAATGCGCGACGTCTTCAGCCGGATATATAAGGCCGTGAACCTCCGGCGGCGGCGACGTGAAGCTAAGGCCGACCACCGAGCATGTGCGGCCGGGCTGAGCGAAGGTATGGCGCGCGTGATTCTGTTAGGTCCGCGGGCATAGCTGTACTTATGTACGTAAATTATGCACGTAATACCCAACCTGAGCAGTAAATGTAGTTTTCATTGACGCAGTGAATACTTGGCGAGAGTTCTTGGATCATTGAAAGGGTTCTGAGGTCACCGAAATATGATTTAGTCGCCATTTTTCCCCTGTGAAACATTACGATGGGCACTTCACGCCCATACAGGCTGTCTTAACAGGGAATTATTCGATGGTGCCACCTGACGTGTAAGTAACTTAGAAAAATTTACCTTCTCAAGCGAGATATATTGAACATGTAGATGAAACACCCCATTCTTTTGTATATTGTAGGTGTAGCCTAAAAATATTGTGCACTTTTCTGTAAAGGGTCCGCCTCTGTAGCTGAGTGGTCAACACGAAAGACCATCATGTGGAGGACCCGTGTTCGATTGTCAGTACTTCCTTGGCGGGAGGACTCAGCCTTCTGATGCCAATTGCAGCGCTGCCTGATAGAGAGGTAGTGCCTCTAAAGTCTACACGTTGACAACGACAGAGGGTGCCAAGTGCTCATCACATGTCCCTCCGTAACGGATCAGTTGATGAGTGCTGAACATGACGCGCTGGTCGGCCGTGTATTGCGTGATCGGCAGGGACTGGTGTCGGGGTTTCCTTTTATGTAAAGTAGTGTAAAGCGAACTTGCGTCGGATGGGATACTATTTTGTTTTAAAGTTTTACTGTGCGTTCTTAACTCTTGTTTACATGTGTCAAACTATATAAATGTGTCGAAGTATACAGGGTTATTACAAATGATTGAAGCGATTTCAAAGCTCTACAATAACTTTATTATTTGAGATATTTTCACAATGCTTTGCACACACATACAAAAACTCAAAAAGTTTTTTTAGGCATTCACAAATGTTCGATATGTGCCCCTTAGTGATTCGGCAGACATCAAGCCGATAATCAAGTTCCTCCCACACTCGGCGCGGCATGTCCCCATCAATGAGTTCGAAAGCATTGTTGATGCGAGCTCGCAGTTCTGGCACGTTTCGTGGTAGAGGAGGTTTAAACACTGAATCTTTCACATCACTATGCGTGAAACTTGCCCGCACGCGTTCAACAGTTTCTTCGCTCACTGCAGGCCGATCCGTTGGTTTCCTTAGTTGGTTTGGGGAAGGAGACCAGACAGCGTGGTCATCGGACTCATCGGATTAGAGAAGGAAGTCGGCCGTGCCCTTTCAGAGGAACCATCCCAGCATTTGCCTGGACTGATTTAGGGAAATCAAGGAAAACCTAAATCAGGATGGCCGGACGCGGGATTGAACCGTCGTCCTTCCGAATGCGAGTCCAGTGTCTAACCACTGCGCCACCTCGCTCGGTTCGTTGATTTCCCCTTACAGAGGCATCCAGAAGCTTTAAACTGCGCATACCATCGCCGAATGGAGTTAGCAGTTGGTGGATCTTTGTTGAACTTCGTCCTGAAGTGTCATTGGACTGTTATGACTGACTGATGTTAGTGCATTTCAAGCACGACATACGCTTTCTCGGCTCCTGTCGCCATTTTGTCTCATTGCGTTCTCGAGCGCTCTGGCGGCAGAAACATGAAGTGCAGCTTCAGCCGAACAAAACTTTATGAGTTTTTCTACGTATCTGTAGTGTGTTGTGACCATATGTCAATGAATGGAGCTACAGTGAATTTATGAAATCGCTTCAATCATTTGTAATAGCCCTGTATATATAAACTGCGATGACTTTACTGACTTGCAGTATTTGTTTCCTACAAACAACACATCCTACTGTAAGAGGCGACAAATGGGAACCAGCTGAAAAATGCTACTGTCGAAGCATAGAAAATAGGCCTCTTTGAAAGACAGACAGAAAATTGGGGAATGCCACGCTTCATTCCTCATTCCGGCTTCCTCATCAAAAATTTAGATATGCGAACATATCGGCGGCTTTTGTATGGAAAGAGTGTAGCACAGAGACAGTAACGATGGAAGACAGTAGAGACCGTATCATTGGAAAAGAAGACAGAGGAGATAGTTATGGTGGGAGAGATTGGCAGTGAAAGGGAAGAAGGGGTGGATGAAGACAATGTAAGTGGTAGAGGGACGAGATGGTGATCGTCAATGATAGTCAGGGGGAGTAAAAGAGAAGCAGAGATGGACGGATTTAATGGCAGTGGGAGCAAAAGGGGGAGGTGATAGTGAAAATCAAAATGAGAGATCAATGGTCTGGATCACCCAGAGCAGCGAACTTTAACACGAAAATATTTGACTACTTTCCCCATCCCTTATGTCCACATGTTAAAGTTCTCCGATCTAGTGTTCCAAACCCCGAGCAAACAATCCCCACCGACATGTGTGGAAAGGAGACAATAGTGATTGAAGAGAAAGACAACAGACTGTAACGCGAGAAAGGTAGTGACATTGGGAATGAGAGAGATAAAGAATGACACAAAGACAGTCGAGTGGCACAGAGAGACAGTGAAAGTGGCAGAGATGGAGACAGTGGCAAGGAAGAACGCGACAGAGGGGTGAAGGCAGTTAGAATGAGACAGACAGACAGAAGAAAGTGCCAATGGGAGAAAAGGGAGACAGCGTGAGAGAGACATATGTGGACAGTGGCAGTCAGAGAAAGATGATGAATACGAAAGCTTACCTGCAAAGAGAGACTGTGTGGAAGGATTTAGACTGTTCCTTGTTAAATGAGAGCGAATATGTTTGCATGCCAAATTTTTGACGAGGAAGGCATAATGAGTACGGAAGCATTTGGTTCCCCATGTTTGTGTCAGAGTCTTTCAAAGAAGAGCATATTCTAATTTTTTTTGCTCCGACAGGAGAATTTTTCAGCTGGTCTCATACTACGTGCGTTTAAATGTTCCACTTATTGTCCTGTTTTTGTTTTAGAACATATGTCGCAAGTACAAACCCATTTTCACTTGCATGCAGCACATTAACTCGCAAATTCTTCCGTTCCGGGACTGACACCATGTTGTTCAACGCTTGCGTTGTTCCCAGTTGCGCAGGTTTGTGCCGCACTCCAGCACGCCTTTGCTTTCCTGGTGCTGGAGACCCTCTTCACCCTTCCAGCACTACAGGCACTTGTTAGCACAGCACATAGGAAGGTTCCAAAGCCCAGTTGTTTCACTTTAGCTGCTTTTATTCATTAACACACAGACATAAATTACTTACATCCGAGGATTAACAAGATTAACCACATTAAAGAGGTTCTGATATATTTTTGGGCGCAATAGTACTTGTTTCTGGGTGCGTTTAACATTTAGATGCTGCTGCAGAGAAAACGCCAATGTGGGTTGCACGTTACACCGTGACTTACGTATAGTAAGAGTTCCTTCGGTGTATTGCAACCATCAGCCGGATAATGTTACCCGCATTGCTTTGAGGGTGGCCTCTGTAATGGACTGAAGGAAATATGAACGGCAAATTCCATTATGTAAACTACACAAGCACAAGTACTTTCACATCTTGTCTGTACTTTGAAGGTTAAATCGTGGGACGTGTTCTTTGATCAGAGATTCCTTGAAACTTCCTGGCTGATTAAAACTGTACACCAGCCTGGGCCTCGATGCCCGGACCATTACCTTTGCACGGAAAGCTCTCTCTACCTAATCCGTCTCCCCCGCAATTCCTTTACCTCCGGCAGCGCTACCTCTCCTACCTTCATAGCTTCTCAGAAATTCCCCTGCATATCCGGACTCGACTAACATTCCTAGACATAGTTTAGCTATGCCCTAAAGGACAGATTCCAGAATGAATTTTCACTCTACAGAGGACTGTGAGTTCATTTTAAACTCTCTGCCTCATTAAAACTTCTGTGAAATTTGGAAGGTACGAGGTGAGTTTATGGCACAAGTGAAGCTGTAGGGGCTAACCGTGATTCGTGCTTGGGTGGCTCAGCCTGTGGAGCTCTTGCCCGTGAATTGTAAACAGTGTAGCTTCGAGTCCCGATCCGCCACACTGTTTTAATCTGCCGGTAAGTTTCAAATCAACGCATGCTGTGGTGAAGAGTGAATATTAATTTTTAGAACTTTTTCCCTAATGCCACGGCAAAACGTTTTACTACTGGGTCCTCTAGTGTCTGTCAGCGTAGGTGTAATGAGATGTGATGCTACACTGTGCCTTTTCGCTGTGGTTGTCGTTGGTCTCCTTGTGATGTCGGCGCGTCCCGATGGATACGAAATACAGTTTCTGCAGCGACGGACACGCTACTGACTACAGTACACGCACAGAGGAATGAGCTTAGCAGCTTCCGCAGCACTGGGATCTTACTGTAATCGCCGCCTAAGCGCTCAAACACGCAGCGTGACGCTGCGTACCTTGCCGGTCGTGGGTGGACTTGGTTAACCTGGCATACCGGCAGGACTTTGTGTGGGTGACTGTGTGTGTGGGTGCGTGTGCGTGTTTGTGTTTGTGTGTGTGTGTGTGTGTGTGTGTGTGTGTGTGTGTGTGTGTGAGCGTGGTCAGGTGTGGTGGAGAGAGGGGAGTTTAATCTGAGAACGTCTCCTGCAGCGAGCACTGTTACTTCGATAATCAGTAATAAAATGGAATCAAACAATCCGTTAACAATTTAATGTAATTGTGATCTTAAGCTTTTCTAGCGAATCAACAGTGCTCATTGCTCTTCCTTATCTTGGTTATGTAGCTACGTCTTTAATACTATTACGGCTCTCTGGTATTTGCCCACTCACCGGCAGCACGCAACGTGAGGGGGGGTTCGCGATAGTATGATGCCGGGCATGCACGATGGTACTGGCTGTCTTACCTTCCGTATGACATCAAGTGCCAGCTACATCCCAAAAATGTTCGGGCTCACATGCGGTTCCTTTTCGTCGAAATGTCTTGACTCCAACTCGTCTTGGAGTTGAACGGCACGTGTCGCATTACACGCCCTAAATTAGACACTTGTGACCCTTTGGTTAAATTGTATGGCTGATGGTATGATTGCGAAATATAACATAACATATAACAACAGTAATAACAATATCGAGAACTAAATTAACGAGCCATAAATGATGTAGGCCACACAGTTGCCACGTAATGTTTATTCAGAAAGCAAATTAATAGCGGAAGTGGTATTATTTAGAGTTACTGTCACACTCGAGCGTATATCCATTTGACACAGTTCGATCATTCACAGTCTCATTGAAAATTACATGATCGATACTCTACCTCGTTAGCTGTGCGAAAAGTTAGAGTTCACACCAGGTGCGTGGCTGCTCACCGCTCAGAGACTAGGTCCCACGATATCACACAATGAGAAATTTTCTAAGTCGTTTCACCTCATAACTGCCTAAAGACCGTCTATCCGCTTTCGCGTCTGAATCCGAACTGTACTTCTTGGTGTCTCGATCAGAAGTGTCCTCTGCCCGTCTCCGACCGCGTTTCCCGCGCGCCGAACATCTTCGCTCAAGTGACTAGCGCAGTTTCCTTTCCTGAAGCCGTCCATCTCATTCGCTACAACTTATTCTACATTAATTTACATTTTAACATATTTAAATAATCAAAGATTGACCATTTTCACTTTCTAAATAAAGTAACAATAATATCCATTACATAATAAACGTTAAATTCTTTTACATAAAACCAATACAATTTCCTTCTTAACTTTGAATGTCACGTCCAGTAGCCCTGCGCCAATGTGCTTTCTGATAAATAAATAAAGACCAAAAGTAACTATTATGCACTAAACTTTCCAACAAATATTCTATTACCTAATGATTCAGTAGGGTGTCGTGCTGTCATCGTTCAATGTGTTTTTTGTGGAGGAAATGATGATCTGATGCTTAACTGAAAATACTGGCAATTTAAATTTACTATCTATTTTAACCAAATGAAGTAACTGATTTAATATTTACAACATTTGTCATTATAATGATGCGTTTCTATATGAAATGTCGATCGTTAAGATCGACTAAAGCATTCAGATTTTAGCATTCAGGTCTTTGTTACAAAACTTGTTAGTTTGAATTTAACAGAAAATTTTAAACTATTACAGATATGATCAATATTCATGTTTTATTGGGTTCACCGTGAAAATTTATGGAGGATGGCAGATTAAAATTACTGTGGCTTCATTCCTTGCACTACTACAGAGTTAAATAGTTTTCATAAGTGTTTCCCTTTACAGCCGATCTTACGTCCGCCATATTAAACACTCCTACGTCTCCTTGACCGCAAAAGGCCTCTACGGGGTTTCTCTATGACGTAGGTTCTCGTCTCAATCGCACACTACAGCGCTGAGGCCTCAACAGACAATAAACGCCTTTGAGTTACCCCACCTCGTGGTGAATCTGCGCCATTTGTGGCACGCGGTCTTGGACGACAGGATTCGTTTCACAATTCCTGTAGGCTGACTCTTTCGGCCAAATACTTAATGAGAGTCCGGAGATCGTGGTCGTGCGGTAGCGTTCTCGCTTTCCACGCCCGGGTTCCCGGGTTTGATTCCCGACTGAGTCAGGTATTTTCTCTGCCTCGTGATGACGGGGTGTTGTGTGCTGTCCTTAGGTTAGTTAGGTTTAAGTAGTTCTAAGTTCTAGGGGACTGATGACCATAGATGTTAAGTCCCATAGTGCTCAGAGCCATTTGAACCATTTTTTGAACTTAATGAGAGCGAAATGCTTGTTAACTCACAGGGAGATTGAGGCCCATTGGTGCACTGTGCATTCCCCACCACACACCAGCCTGTGCAGGTATAGCAGGCCTACTTATTGGTAGCCTGAATAAATGTTTCAAAGATGTGGTGCAGATGTTTCCTAAAGCAACTATAATTGAGGCTCAGGCATGCAGTGGTGGTTTCAAACTTCTGCAGGTTTCACACTAGCGAACAGCGTCCATGCGCGTAATGTAGGCCCCCGCCCGGTATCTGGGTTGTTGCTGACATTCTGTCTCACTCTTCCTTAGCTGATGCTTCTGATCACCTTTCGTTTGGATAAAGAAAGTCGAGTGACCTACAACAGAGGTCGCCAGCATAACCGAAATGGCATTGCAGGAAAAAAGTGTGCTTACCCCGCAAGGTGAGTGTTCTGTGGCACCACTGCCTAGCACGTGAACACTTACGAGTTGTGTTGGTGACTAATTTACGACAGTCGCCGATGATTAAAATTGTCAGTCGAGGACAGATTTGAACGAAGGACCTCTCGTTCCGCAGCTGTTCACGCTAACCACGCGACCACGGCGCTCCTCGCCTCTCATTCCCCTTAATGTTGCCTATCTTACGCATGGACGACCCAGTTTGTATATTTTGCTTATTTTTTCATAGTTCCACACAACTTCTTCCTGTTTTCTCGATTGATCTGTATTCAGTTTTTCAAGGCCTATCCACTGTGCCAACTTATAACTAAATCTGAGGGGGGTGCGATGGGGATGTTCCCTTGTGAGTTTAGATGCGAAGAGTGTTTACAAGTTGGGCACAGTGTACCGGTGGTGTGGTGCTGCTTTCAATTGCGCTCTGTGGAACATTTCCGCTCCTGTAGACCAGGTTCTGGGTTGCACATAGTGCAGACGCACGTCAAAATCGATGCACTGTGCGAGCAACGGTGGCGAACAGTGGGGCTTTCACAGACCAAAGCCGGGCACATGTTGCGCCTTCTGGTTGCCTACGGACCGTTGGGAACCATCTAGTTGCAATATGTTTAAGATAATGTTTTCCTCTGGCCAGGCTACCACTAAAATCACGACACTGGCAAAAATTGTTGCCCTGGTGTTGTGAAATGTCGACTAGAGAGTGAAGTTTTCTATGGTAAGAGTAAGTTCTGTCTGTATGCAAGTGATGGAGCTATACGTGTATGGTGTAGATCTAGTGAGTTGCCTTTTCCAGAGTGCATTCGCCCATGAAACGTAAGTACCACCTCAGGCTCCATTACGTTATCAGTCACATACGATGCTTCGGCATGGTAAAGCAAATAGTATCATTTAGATTCAACAGGCTGATAATTTATTTCATTTCTTTTTTTTAAATTTTTTCAAGGTATGTGATGTGCTTTTTCAGTAGGACAGTGCGCGTCCCCATACGACTGCTGTGACTCAACGTTCTCTCCATGATGTAAACAAATACCTTGGTCAGCAAAATCACGGAACACGTGTGGGAGGTGATGAAGTGGAAAGTTATTAGTTCTCCAGGACCTGCAAGAACCATTGGAAAATTGCAACAAACTTTTTAAGATGCCTGGGCGCATCTATTGCAGGATGCCATTCGGCACCTTTCTGATCTTCAGCATGCAAGGACCTACATTACCACCAGAGGCGGGTGTGCTGTGTATCTGATGAGACTGTTTGGGTCCATTTACGGTGACATGTGTGTTACACACGGTTTTAATTTTTTATCGTATACGTCTCTAATGATGAAACGCCTGACCCCTCACTTCCTAGCAAAACGAACTTCTCCTTGAGGGAGTCGCACTTTACTTTACGGCACTGCATGTTACACCGTCAGCAGTCACGTGGGACAAGTAATGCGCGGATTCTCCTCATTGCGCAAACCAGAATGAAAGATATGTTCCGCTGCTTAACAGTTGTAGTTGTAGTCACATCACTGATTCAGAGAACATCGAATTTTTCGACAAACGAAACCCCATGCTTGCTGATGACGAGTCGGACGTGAAATCGGCAGCCAAGCTACAGTCAAAGCATTGCCACAGAGCTGTGTGTGTGCCGGCAAGAATGTAGTCGTATCCAGTCATGTGACATTGGCCTCTTAACGGGTCACTGGCAGAGGCCAAGGCTGTCTGCACAACGATCACATGGAAGGCGAGTGTATTTTTGAATAAAACAGTGTTCTCTATATACAGGGCTATTACAAATGATTGAAGCGATTTCATAAATTCACTGTAGCTCCAATCATTGACATATGGTCACGACACACTACAGATACGTAAAAAAATTCATAAAGTTTTGTTCGGCTGAAGCCGCACTTCAGGTTTCTGCCGCCAGAGCGCTCGAGAGCACAGTGAGACAAAATGGCGACAGGAGCCGAGAAAGCGTATGTCGTGCTTGAAATGCACTCACATCAGTCAGTCATAACAGTCCAACGACACTTCAGGACGAAGTTCAACAAAGATCCACCAACTGCTAACTCCGTTCGGCGATGGTATGCGCAGTTTAAAGCTTCTGGATGCCTCTGGAAGGGGAAATCAACGGCTCGGCCTGCAGTGAGCCAAGAAACGGTTGAACGCGTGCGGGCAAGTTTCACGCGTAGCCCGCGGAAGTCTACGAATGAAGCAAGCAGGCAGCTAAACGTACCACAGCCGACGGTTTGGAAAATCTTACGGAAAAGGCTAAAGCAGAAGCCTTACCGTTTACAATTGCTACAAGCCCTGACACCCGATGACAAAGTCAAACGCTTTGAATTTTCGGCGCGGTTGCAACAGCTCATGCAAGAGGATGCGTTCAGTGCGAAACTTGTTTTCAGTGATGAAGCAACATTTTTTCTTAATGGTGAAGTGAACAGACACAATGTCCGAATCTGGGCGATAGAGAATCCTCACGCATTCGTGCAGCAAATTGGCAATTCACCAAAAGTTAACGTGTTTTGTGCAATCTCACGGTTTAAAGTTTACGGCCCCTTTTTCTTCTGCGAAAAAAAGTTACAGGTCTTGTGTATCTGGACATGCTGGAAAATTGGCTCATGCCACAACTGGAGACCGACAGCGCCGACTTCATCTTTCAACAGGATGGTGCTCCACCGCACTTCCATCATGATGTTCGGCATTTCTTAAACAGGAGATTGGAAAACCGATGGATCGGTCGTGGTGGAGATCATGATCAGCAATTCATGTCATGGCCTCCACGCTCTCCCGACTTAACCCCATGCGATTTCTTTCTGTGGGGTTCAGTGTTTGAACCTCCTCTACCAAGAAACGTGCCAGAACTGCGAGCTCGCATCAACGATGCTTGCGAACTCATTGATGGGGACATACCGCGCCGAGTGTGAAAGGAACTTGATTATCGGCTTGATGTCTGTCGAATCACTAAAGGGGCACATATCGAACATTTGTGAATGCCTAAAAAAACTTTTTGAGTTTTTGTATGTGTGTGCAAAGCATTGTGAAAATATCTCAAATAATAAAGTTCTTGTAGAGCTGTGCAATCGCTTCAATCATTTGTAATAACCCTGTATATATGTTTGTAGTCCTTTCCGTAGCGTAACATTTGTGTATGCGCCCCGGTTCGAACAGACATATCAGAGTCACCTTGCAGACTCTCGCAAACGTACAGAAATCGCTACTCTCATTAAGTGGTGGCGAAGTGAGGTTACAACTCTTTGCTCTGTTTCACCACCTCATGACAGTAAGCGCTAATCTGGGGCCGAATAGTAGGGTGATCAGTTCTTTCTCTTGTTATTCAGTGTATTTGAGATACCATATTGTAGCCATCACCTGTGCTCTTATTAATCATTTTGGTAGAAGCATTAATTTTTATTTGGTTTTGACGACATTATAGTAGTGTTCTTCGCTTAAGGAGAAGTCCATAGAAACGCTTCCCCATATAGTTTTCATCGATACTGCGAATATTTCTGTTCTTAAAAACGAAGCTGAAAAGATGAGGCAGAGGGCGTTCACACCGATGAACGACTACTCGACCTGTGCAAGCGACGTCAGCGGACAGTGGCCAGCCGCGGCCGCGACTCAACGCTCAACAACAAGGCGTGTGGAGAGGAAGGGCTGAGGACAGCGCAGCTCGCTGCAGTGTTTGAGTGGCAAAGCCAGGGCGAGCCCGCACTGTCCGGGTATCGTCATCTGAAGCCGTGAAACTTCCGCTCGATGTTTATGCCTGAGTACATACCAAGACTTCAAACGCAATAATTTGTCTAACCTTGCAACTGAGGCGAAAGAAATACTTTGGGGGAAGTCTTTTATTCCCCTCTGAGACATGAACGAGAAACTTTATGGATTTCCTAACAAACTTACTCGACTAAATGACAAGTATGCTCTAATGAAGGCCCGAAATGTAAGAAAGAAACCTGCACCTTGGTTAACTGAAGAACTAAAGCAGCTCATGAATCTCAGAGAGCCGGCGGGTGTGGCCGAGCGGTTTTAGGCGCTTCAGTCTGGAACAGCGTGACAGCTACGGTCGCAGGTTCGAATCCTGCCTCGGGCATGGATGTGTGTGATGCCCTTAGGTTAGGTACGTTTAACTAGTTCTAAGTTCTAGGGGACTGATGACCTCAGATATTAAGTCCCATAGTGCTCAGGGCCATTTGATCCATTTTGAATCTCGGAGACGCTAGACGTCGGGCATACAGCTGCAGAACTGAACCGGTATAGCAGACTACCTACAACCACAACTGAATCAGTAACTACTTGCCTGCAGACAAGCTCAGAGTTTTCCACACCCTATGTCTTCTCTATCGCCTTATTAATGTACACTTTCCCTCATGTCTGTCCTTGACCTTAATGCTCTTTTATGAACAACATGGCAGAAACACCCGTTCCAAAAAGAGCACAATTCTTTCTGACTCACTCCATCGTTCAGACATTTTATTCAAGTCCTTCCCAGTAGCAGAAAGCTACTGGCTGGAATAACTTCCCGAATTATATTGGAAAACTGAAGAGCATCCACATCTTCAGACTACAGTTAATGACATATCTACTAAAGCGACAATAAGGATTACCACTGTCCCCATATGTACACGTTACGCTTGTACATCTTCCTTTCTATCTAGACCTTCCTCTTTTCCCAGTATTCTTGGCTGATTCCTATCACCAGAATTCGTTATATCAGAAAACATCCATCCTTTTGTGTCTGACACTATGTTATTGCTATTATTGTCATTATTATTGTTATTATTTCTATTATTATTACTATTAGTGGCAGAAGGTTTTGTATCTCGCCTGGAAGGCGGCGCGTGGGTTGGATCAGGGAAACGTGAAACACGTCGGTACTGCTGTATGAATTTAAATCCCCTTTACTCAAGCAATAAGAATACATAACGTGGAATGTGGTGCGAAGCTGAAGCGAAGTGTCCTGTCTGGCTGCACCTGATGAAATGGGCTGAATCTGTAGCGGAGCTCGTAGAGCTGCACAGCACCAGCTAGAGGGCGCTGCCGTCGGTGTCTCTCGTAGTGCCAACATAGCAGAGCGGAACTACGTTGTGGCATCGTAGCTGTCAATACCACAGAAGCTGCAGTAGTACAGTTATTGCCAGCATTGACTTTATTAGTTCACAGCATTATTTACTCACATTGCCACCAGACACACACACATAATTTTAACACCATTTTTCATGTTCAGATTGTTAGTTTGTAGGAAACTATGATGTAAAACAGTACCGTACATGTGAAACCTTAGTACGATGTTTGAGACCGCCTGACGGTCCTAACGTGATCAGGTGAAATCAGTAAAGAAAGTAAGTAATAGAATACTTAGTTCCTTATTAGGAATTACCAAATCATCTTATTGGAAATAGATAGTAACTATACAGTCGCGATACCCACGACTAATGTGCTTCAACAGTTGTTCTTGTTGATCATAGTCTTAACAACAGTCAAAACGAGTACGCAGAAGCAATCTGTGCAACATAATGTCACTGTGCAGCTTTTCACGCTTCTCGTACAATCATAAAATCACACTTAACTCATACTCTGAAAGAGAAAACATTCCTGTACCTGCGTGCAGTGTACAGACGGTGGACCAAAATATGAAAACACCAAAAAATACATCACATTACCACTCCTAATACGTGTGGGAAAACCTCTGGCAACCAAAACAGCTTCCAGTCGTCTCAGACTGGACGAAAACAGGTCGTGAATGCTTGTCAGCGGAATCGTATACCATTGTTCCTGCAAAATAGTGGCAAGTTGAAATTAAGACCATGGAGGTGGGTGACGAGCATGCATCCTTCTCTCCAAAGTAACCACAAAGGCTAAACAGTGTCGAGATATGATTACTTTAATGGCCAGGGATGATATGAAAATCTAAACTCATGCTCAAAAACCAGTCCTGGACGTTACAAGCTGTGTGAACGGGCAATCTGTCGCCTAATAACACAGGTCACCATTGGGCAACAAACACTGCAGGCAGGATGCACCTGATCAGTCAAAATAGTCACATAATCCTTGGAAGTAACGTGACCTTAAAGAGTAACCGTGGTTCCCATGGAATACCATCACTAAACCCCCACTATGGCTTACTTTTGAACTTGGCCAGAAGTTGGAAACAGTTGAGAGATAGCAGGGCACTCTCACTTCTGATTCGGTGTAGGGAATACGATCTACTGCGATTTGACTTCATACATTTTGATTTAATGGTGGGCAGTAGTATATGGTCTTGTTTGCGTACTCTAGGGAAGGAAATACGGTAAGCTTTACCTGCAGTCAAAGGAACAGGGTGTTGACTTAAACGACTGCAGTAAAAACACGGCGTTGGTGGGCCGACAAAGGGCGTCTTTCCTGGAGAATGGTGAGGAGACATTTCCAGTGCTGCGGTCGCATTGTGCGAAAAACACATTAGCTTGGCGCTGGACAGGGGGCAGATGCCCAGGTATACGGCCTAGCACCGAAAAGTCGCCGACAGCACATTGTAGGCTGGAATAAAGCAGAGAATGGACCCTTGCTATGGAGCAAGCCGCCAAAAGAAATGTAAACGTTCTGCAAATGTCCGTGGGACACGGAAACTGACGTCCAGACGTCCACACTCTGTTTCAAAACATGTTTTGTCAATGCATGAAGTTGTTTGTTAGTTTATGGCCGTTCTGTGCAAACTTTGAAATGGACGCAACAGGGGAGATAACAAGCTGTTTAAGGAAGGGTGTGCTTCCACCCTGTATAGTGTTAGCAAAAGACACACAAATGCCTGTGAAAGAGGCCGCGAAGGTGAATTTTTTCCGTTTTCTGACAATTAACTTTGAAGTCTCTGATTGACCAAATCGGTTTGGAGTGCAAAGACCATTCTCTGAGCTTAGGATACCGGGCTCCAGCTCGTGATTGGCTTGTGTGAAAGTGGGGGAAGTCAAAAAAGAGAAATGCGCTTTTTGAACCAAGCTGAGGAGGAAACGGGGAGAGGAAGAAAGATCGCTCTAGTACAAGTCTCTTGTACTAGCGCTTCGCTAGTACAGAACTGCAGGTCTCTACCTAAACGGTGAGACTTGTGTTCTTTCCTAGTGTGCGACTTAGAGCCTGTGCCAGTCACCTTCTGAACCGTCAGAGGTACTGCTTATATCATGATGGTCACAACGAGTGTCGCATGCATGTGCTTATTTGTCTTGAGTCAGTCGTCTATACATTTGACGTATTCCAACACGCACAGTCGTGGCACAGAGGCAAATTGGCTTGACAGACCAGCAAATGGGTCCACCTGCACACTGGAATCTATTGGGGTTTCTGAGGCTCATAGGAAAGTACCTGCGTTCTGAATTAACTGAACGCGAGACCGAGTACTTGCATTTATCGGGAATGCGCATTTAACAACAGATTGCTGCTGTCCATGACATCAGTCGCTGAATGCATCGTGGTGTGCCGCCTTGACCAGTAGAACGGTGAAGTACTCGCTGCTGCGACATAGGGCTATAATATATATTCCTCAGCATCCTGTTCCTTTGAACCGTATTTTACCATTTTTGTATGGTAGAATATAGATGCTTGGTGGTGGCATAGTTTGATGCCATAACCTGGATTCACGTGTATGAAGTGAGACAGAGCGAGTAGTGTTCTGGTTAGCGTCGTGTGTCGATGCCCAGCAGATCACTTTGTCCACCATAGATCCCATGTTAATAAGGCGTTTGTTAAATAAAAAAAATTGTAAGATGTTTCTTTAATAATTTTGTTGTCTTGTCACAGTGTGAAACAAGACTCATTTGAGCAAATTCCTTTCTCCAATTTCTCCACAGTCTTGGTTTTGTGGCTTCAGTTGCACGTTGTCATTTTACAATCATTTGAATGACTGACGAGCGGTTTTCGAAGTCCAGTTCGCCTTGCAATTCTCTGCTTGTGGAGCTCCTTTCGTGTTGTTTTGCTGCTGACAGGATTCGCCTGTGCGACATTCAGTTGCGCCCACGTATTCCCATAAATGCAACTCTTAACGATAATGATGGTTTTCCAAAGGCAATGAAAAACCATTCGAGAATGGGATATGACAATACAAAGAAAGATTATTCGTCATACGCTTTAAGATTGGCGAAAAGCAAGTAATCGAAATTCTGCGGCCACAGTACGAACAGAACGCGGCTTTAATTTTACCTGATAATACAAACAGTAAGATTTATTGAAGGTCTTTCGTGATACATGCAAGGAATTAATGCACTCTCCGTTACCCACTGGTTACAGTGCAGACTGGGATGGCTGCCCTCTGGATTATGATCAACAGAAAAAGCTCGCAGAAACAGGTGTAATCGCGTGTCCTCCTAGGGCCTTGCCTCGCTGAAAACACCGTCTCCCGTTGGGTCACCGAAGATAAGTAACGCTGAGGATGTCCGGCACTCCGGTACCAAGATGGGTGACCACCTGACACGCCACGTGCGTTGGCTGCTGCCGTTTGACTTTACGAAAAGCAAAGTGGCGATGGCATAAAGTTTCCGATCCCGATCACCAAACATTGCACAAATAGCCTTAATCAAACTCATGACTTCACTGCAGAGTCTCATGAAGTGAGGGCATGTGACAGTCAGTGCTGTTGGTGATTCGCCTGTCTCACGTGGACGTTAAGCACTATGCGAGAGGAGCAGGCCACGTGCCGGCATCAGGTTGCACCCAGTCCCTTCTCTCAACATCATCATCCAACACAAGTGATACCAAACTATGCACACACACCCATTACAGTCACCTACATTTAATAGATACACTCAAATACAGAACTCTCACGTTTAATAAAGGGTACGTACTATTGCGTGCGAAGGATAGAAGAAACTTCCCAATTACGAAGCTGAACCTGCCCGCCAGTGTCTCTCAGCCAACCATTGTGACACGACTTTTCTTATTACACGCGTTTTCGCTATGCTGGGTGTTTTGTCATACTCTAAGAGCAATCTTGAGATAGTACAGAGAGACACGTTTGTATTGCTCAAAGAGTTTACGGCTTCAGGGAGGTCGATCCAGAAAGGGTATCTGTGCTTCAGAAGACATTTCGTCTGGTATGCGCTCATTGAGTACTAAAAGCATAACGAAACTTTTTTGGCGTACATATAGCAACACAACCAAATCAGAGCTGTCCCTCTTACTCTCAGGCGTCTACCTTTTTAAGTTTTTACTTGCTTAGTTACACTGATCCTACGGCAGTGAAATCTAGACGATAAACTGTACACAGCAGCTACTGGAAGATGGTGCTGCAGAAGAACGCTAAGGATTAAATGCGTAGATGGAATAAGTAACGAAGAGGTATTGAATCGAAAAAGAGGAGAAATTTTACTGGAACAAGGGATCAGTTGACAGGACACATTCTGAGTCAAAAGAGCAGTTAATTTGGTAATGGAGACAAATGAGTGTTTAAGTGTGTTGGTGAGTGGTTTGAAGTGGTTGGGTGTGTTACAGTGTGTGTGTGGGGGGGGGGGGGGGCGGGGGGGGGGATGAGGCTCGTCCCACGCATCCCTCGATCTGACAAGCAGCGAAGTCCGGCCGTAGATTAGTATCAGCCGTATACAGGGCCTGAAACCGGTTCGTCAGACAAACTGGAAAGGCCTTACATTCAGCCATCAGGAATGACTTTCGCCCCATGCCACACCTCGAAACGACCTCCTACTCTACCACGGGTGAGGGGTCAGCCTCGATGTGGTCATTATCCCGGGCAGCCACAGCCGTATCTTCCGTACTGTGAACCACATCTTTTCTAGTGCAAGCTCTTCCTTTCCATATTTTGGGAAGTGGTAGTATTAACCAAAAGAAGAAAGAAATGTACAGTAAACATGTGCTCCAAAATGCGTGTCTTAAGAGCTAAGAGCACTTGTTCATCTTCGCTGCTTTGAAACACAGCTCTTCTGATCAACAAGTGCTCATAATTTTTAAGGTACGCATATTAGAGCACATGCTTACTGGAATTTTTTTCTTGTTTCGGTCCATACTACCACTCCCCGAAATATGGAAAGCAAAGAGATTGCAGTAGGAGATATTTGTTTCACAGTATGGAAGATCAAGAACTGCTCATAGCTCTTAGGGTATGCGTTTTGGGGCCAATGATTACTTGACTTTTGTGTTCCGAATGATCATTCCTGTAATATCCCTGAATATTGACCAACACTTCTCAAACACCCCGTACAGGGATACCAAGCCTTTATTACGGGTTGAAATGGATGTGGTTTCCATTTTCCCTATCTGTTGAATCTATTGACTTGCTCTGATCTGCCGACCTGAGTCTTGTTATACATTTCTGGGCAATGATATGCTGGCTTTTCTTCTGTGCACATTATTGTTTACTTTATGTCCGTCACCAGAAGTGGCTGTGCCACCCGTAAATAGGTCAGAAAACGCGGACATGAGTACTAGGAAAATAAAGTGTCACTTCTAGAGGACTACAAAAAAGGTTACACCGTATCCCGCAGCAAGAACGTTCAGTCAGACTCTAGGTTTATTCACTGAGGTTGGATTGTCCCACAGTGCTCGTAACCGTCGAGTGGCACGAAGCAAAGGTGCTTGGCGAGCGATGGCAGTATCTGGTGACAGCTGAGCAGGTGGAGGATGTGAGGTCGGTGGCGCCGTGGTCGGCGAGTGAGTGGCGGCTGCAAGGTATTGGCGTAGCGGATCGTGAGACACCAGGCGACGAGGACACGGTGCTGCGTCCGGTGGCAGGCGGAGACCGCCGGGGACGATGGTGGGGGGGGGGGGGGGGGTTCGGGAGTGTGCTGCTGGCCGAGTCCTCCCCGGGTGCGAGTGGCGGGGCTGCTGGTTTGGCTGCCTGGAATTCGTGGAGAGATTCACCGGCTGTGGATCGGAAGGCAGGTTTATTTCAGGCGACATCTAAGCAGCGAAGAAACTAGAACCACGAGTGTTAGTATTTACCAACCGTGGAAGCAAAGTCTCACGTGTGTTTTTCTGTGGCCGAGGTCTTTATTTATGATTTATTTTAGGCTTTGGCTAGCAAAGACAGTACAGCCAACAATAGTTACAAAACTACCGTATTAAAATAATTGCGATGTTCACAGCAGAACAATAAAGAAGTTTGATGTACAAACGTAGTTCTTAAAGCAAAATAAAAACACTAAAAGACGAACACTAGACAGCCAAGAGTAGCTATAATATTGCTAAGTTACCATCAACGTAATTTTCGCAGTAGAACAGTGATACAAGAGTGAAATAGAAATATAAGTGCGACATATAAATCAAAACACACACACACACACACACAAAATTACGATCGAGATTTCGATGCAGGCCGGTTACAGACCAGAATGACATCCACAGCAGTTTAGAATTGAAAGCTAGACAACGGCGTCATTTACGAAGATAAGTTCTTAATGCAAAGCAAAGACACAAAGAGGCTGCCTTTTTTTCTAGTCTGGCTGGTTCCTTGGGAGAACAAGATCCAGGCAACTTATGGTTCAGAACTGGACACAGCAGTCTTTTAAATAGTTCGTGAGCAAACAGTACCTATTCCTATAGAACCGGTGAAGTAAAACATCTGTACTTGTAGGAAGGGAATAACCACTCACAACCAATTTCTTGTACAACACCACCTATGCGGGCCGAGTGCTTATTCCATGCCAATATGACGTGGTTCAGATCAGCTATCGCCGTTGTGTCCTGATCATAGTGTCTAGAGACGACGGTTTTCAACCTGTGTAGGTGGCTAGCGTCCCATCCTCATGCAGATGAGGGAGGTCACAAGACGTGTAGTAAGCTTCACCGAGGCGAACCATTATCCAGAGGACATGTTAGGTTGTACGGCCGCCAGGTGGCCTTCTTTAGAGTGCTGAGAGACATGCCATTCACATTTCCAAGAGTGATAAGCAGCCTTCCGAATCGTTGATGTGAGATCCGTACAAAGGATCGTCGTTGGGCGTAACCGTCTCCTATAATATTCCTTTTGGGAAGGCGGTTAATCGTCTCATTATAAAGAATGCAATAATTGCCTTTAATGCAGAGTAATTGGACGGCAATGAGTACGGTCTGAGCGTCTCTTATGGCACCCAAGACGTCCAGAACATATCTGTTGCTCTGTATATCAAAACTGGGTTGTTGCAATTTCTGCAGCACTCTTTGAGAGTCCGTGAGTATCAGGACGAACTTGGATGTTCAGGTACCACACCGAATAGCTTCCCTGATGGCCAGTATCTCCACCGTGTACATAGAAGATTTAGGTGGAAGCACAAACATTTGGTACTCGCCACTAGAAGGGCTAAAGAAGGCATATCCCACACCCGCCTCTGATTTAGAACCGTCCATGTACACACATAAAAAAGGTTTTGCATCACCCCGGTTCCCAGAACTCCTGAAGATAGACGTTGACTGTGGATATTATATCACAGACACAGTCCCTCTGACTGTTCAAAGATGTCACTAAACCCGCCCAAAGATGTAAACAGCCATGCATGGGCAGCGCCTATTAGACGGAGGGGTCGGACAGCCGATCAGTTCCTTCAGGAAGCAGGTACACGCCTCGTCTTGTCTGTAGTTCAACCATGCCTAGACGGTCAATACCGAGGTTCGATCGCGTCCGCATTGTTACTTTGGCCTGGAAGGTTTCTCAACAAGGGCAGTATCCAGGCGTCCCGGAGAGAACCAAAGCCATGTTGTTCGGACACGGAGGAGATACAGAGAGACAGGAACTGTCGATGACATGCCTCGCTCAGGCCGCCCAAGGGCTACTACTGCAGTGGATGACCGCTACCTACGGATTATGGCTAGGAGGAACCCTAACAGCAACGCCACCATGTTGAATAATGCTTTACGTGCAGCCAGAGGACGTCGTGTTACGACTCGAACGTCTATGGCGAGGTCCACCTTTGGAACAACGACACCATGCAGCGCGGTACAGATGGGCCCAACAACCTGCGGAATGGACCGCTCAGGATTGGCATCACGTTCTCTTCACCGATGAGTGTCGCATATGCCGAAGACGTGTTTGGAGGCAAACCGATCAGGCGGAACGCCTTAGACACACTCTCCAGCGAGTACAGAAAGGTGGAGATTCACTGCCGTTTTGGGATGGCATTATGTGGGGCTGACGTACGCTGGTGGTGGTCATGGAAGGCGCCATAACGGCTGTACGATTCACGAGTGCCATCCTCTGACCAATAGTGCAACCATATCGGCAGCATATGGTGACATTCATTGACGACAATGACGTCCCCATGGTTCACATTTTGTCAATTGCTTCCTTCAGGATAACAACATCGGTCGACTAGAGTGTCCAGCATGTTCTCCAGACTTGAACCCTATCGAACACGCCTGGAAAGGGCTGTTTATGGGCGATGTGAACCACCAACCACTCTGAAGTGTCTCCACCGAATCGCCGTTGAGGAGTGGGACTATCTGCACCAACAGTGCCTTGATGTCCGAAAGAACAGACACCATATCCATATAAGTATATAGTTCTGGCAATACCGTCCACGACCTTCTTCTTCTGTGCGGACGCACACAAATTCCCCGAACTCTTACGGCACTTGGTAAGAATGTCATCCACGAGTAATGAGGATGTTGGGGTGGGACACTAAGAATGTAGTGTGTGCACACACAAGGTGAGAATGTGGGTCTCACGGGAGGTGCGCGCGAGATAGTCCCTTCAGTCGCACTATACTCTGTGCCCTATAAGCAGGAGATCCCGGATTCGAGTCCCGGGCGGGGCACACATTTTCACCTATCCCCGTTGACATATATCAACGCCCGTCAGCAGCTGGAGGTATTAATACACTTCTAATTTGATACAACTGTTGTTGGTGATGGTGAGATTGCTGGAGTTGCTGTTGTTGTAGGTGCGATAGTTGAAACTGTCGCTGTTCGGTCAGGTTGTTGCTACTGAAATTGGAGTTGTTGATGATGGTGATGCAGAAGCTACTGTTTGGGTTGATGTTGCAGATCCCGTTCTTGTTGTTACTAATGGAGAAGCAACGTATCCAGCAGGCAGTCGTAAGTCACCCTCCATCATCTCACCATGGTTGTCGAATACAGGCAGCAAAGGAACATACACTCCTGGAAATGGAAATAAAAACACCGTGAATTCATTGTCCCAGGAAGGGGAAACTTTATTGACACATTCCTGGGGTCAGATACATCACATGAGCACACTGACAGAACCACAGGCACATAGACACAGGCAACAGAGCATGCACAATGTCGGCACTAGTACAGTGTATATCCACCTTTCGCAGCAATGCAGGCTGCTATTCTCCCATGGAGACGATCGTAGAGATGCTGGATGTAGTCCTGTGGAACGGCTTGCCATGCCATTTCCACCTGGCGCCTCAGTTGGACCAGCGTTCGTGCTGGACGTGCAGACCGCGTGAGACGACGCTTCATCCAGTCCCAAACATGCTCAATGGGGGACAGATCCGGAGATCTTGCTGGCCAGAGTAGTTGACTTACACCTTCTAGAGCACGTTGGGTGGCACGGGATACATGCGGACGTGCATTGTCCTGTTGGAACAGCAAGTTACCTTGCCGGTCTAGGAATGGTAGAACGATGGGTTCGATGACGGTTTGGATGTACCGTGCACTATTCAGTGTCCCCTCGACGATCACCAGTGGTGTACGGCAAGTGTAGGAGATCGCTCCCCACACCATGATGCCGGGTGTTGGCCCTGTGTGCCTCGGTCGTATGCAGTCCTGATTGTGGCGCTCACCTGCACGTCGCCAAACACGCATACGACCATCATTGGCACCAAGGCAGAAGCGACTCTCATCGCTGAAGTCGACACGTCTCCATTCGTCCCTCCATTCACGCCTGTCGCGACACCACTGGAGGCGGGCTGCACGATGTTGGGGCGTGAGCGGAAGACGGCCTAACGGTGTGCGGGACCGTAGCCCAGCTTCATGGAGACGGTTGCGAATGGTCCTCGCCGATACCCCAGGAGCAACAGTGTCCCTAATTTGCTGGGAAGTGGCGGTGCGGTCCCCTACGGCACTGCGTAGGATCCTACGGTCTTGGCGTGCATCCGTGCGTCGCTGCGGTCCGGTCCCAGGTCGACGGGCACGTGCACCTTCCGCCGACCACTGGCGACAACATCGATGTACTGTGGAGACCTCACGCCCCACGTGTTGAGCAATTCGGCGGTACGTCCACCCGGCCTCCCGCATGCCCACTATACGCCCTCGCTCAAAGTCCGTCAACTGCACATACGGTTCACGTCCACGCTGTCGCGGCATGCTACCAGTGTTAAAGACTGCGATGGAGCTCCGTATGCCACGGCAAACTGGCTGACACTGACGGCGGCGGTGCACAAATGCTGCGCAGCTAGCGCCATTCGACGGCCAACATCGCGGGTCCTGGTGTGTCCGCTGTGCCGTGCGTGTGATCATTGCTTGTACAGCACTCTCGCAGTGTCCGGAGCAAGTATGGTGGGTCTGACACACCGGTGTCAATGTGCTCTTTTTTCCATTTCCAGGAGTGTATGTCGGTGCGTGTTGATGCATATATGTAGTGCCGACTGTATGACCTGACCCGTATCAGGGGGACTGGGCATTTTACGGTGAACTGTACAGCACGAGCATGAGACTAAGAAAGCACAAATGGTTCGGCTTACGCTACACTGCACGTAAGCGTTTCTCCTCGATAACCGATGATCTAAGTAGCGAAATATTAAGAGAGCGCGAAGAGTACGAAGTACCACTCTCGTCCGCGAACCGCAAACAAGTCACCATCATACGGAGTGCACTAGCGAGAACGTCCGAACGGCGCGACAGGTAGAAGCATGCTCAGGGCTGGGGTAAAACGGAACGGTTGTGACGAGACAGACGCCGAAAGGCTATATGTAGTGCGGTACAGCCGAGTTGCGCAGGGGTACCGCACCGGAATACTGCAGTTCATGTGAGTCCAAAACGTCCCACAGAAAGAGTTCCCGTATTCGTGTTCGAATTAGCACATCTCTCGCTCGTTTCAAAATACATTCTTCTGTTTTAGGAATGGCTCACTAGTATGGGGTACTAACATTCTTTCACATTGTGTTTCTCGTACTGTTTTCGAGTTTGCTGCTGATTTTTGTACTTTGCTTATCATACAGTTTTTGCAATATCAAATGGTAATCACGCTTGGATTTCGTCTCCTGTTTGACGTGGTTTCGCAAATCTGTCGCAACTAATGCCAGAATTGAACGGGAATGAAGTAAGTACCGTATCCTCACTCCACATCAGCGTCATAAAACTGAAGACTTAGTTTACTCGGAGAACATCTGATACTGACCTCGTCTGCATCGCTGAGCGTAACGCCTCAAGCGACAACTGCGCCACGCCCGAGGAAAGGGCGCCTCTTTTACGGTCGGACGGGCGTTTACCTCGCCAGCGAGAACGCTCGCTTCCCTTCCGGCCAATACAGAGAGGCCCGTAAAGCGCAACCGCCCTGTCCGGGCTCGTGTCTGCGGGCCTTCGCCCGCCAGATAAAAGAGGCGTTCACTTTTACGGGCCGGCAAACTGTCGCGTTATAAATCCGCCGCGTCATGACGTAACGAGTTCCGGCTGTATTGTTTCGCGCTCTGCCCCCACCAGCTGCACGGGGCCGGACCCACTCTGCGATTGAGGCGTGAAGAGCATCGCGCCACGGCGCCAGCACTCGCAGCGGTACGTATTACTTCCTGATGAGCCATTACGCCTAACGCGGGCCGCGTCTCTCGCATAACCTGTGTTTACAGCCCTGCAGCAACAGCTCGAATTAACGGCGCTGTCCTACGACCCTACATTCACCCAAACCCACCCCCCTCTCCTTCTCTAGCCACCAGTTCCGTGGGCGGACCGCTTCCTGGGGATGGCACTAGGATGCGACAACACTACAGACGAGGAGCTACCGGTAATGAGCCTCTAAAACGTAATTGGCTTTCTGCTTATCCATTTTCTGTTACTTGATATTACCATCACAGGTGGGAGTGGACGTGTATTCGGACCTTCTTGCGTACCTGACTGTAGTAGGGTAATCGGACAGCAACATTTTAATTTTTAATTAAATGTTCGTGTTTCCTATTTTAGTTTTAGTATTGTTATTGTTCTGCTTAATTGTCCCCATTAGAGCAGCGTGTTAGAACGTACCAAGCAGGTCCCGTTAACCATTTCACTGTTTTCTTCTTCCGTTCTTTTGTACTAGCCGTGCATTACTGAAAAGGGTTCTTAGCAAATTTGTAATTGTTTATTACTGCTAAAAATTGAAGAGTTTACTACCAAAGTGACAGCTGCAAGAAATTGATGTTTTAGGGACACACAAATTTTAAATCTGCTTAGTTTTCGTTACTGAAACCTATTTTTCGGCTCATGTTCAACCTCTATGTTTTAATTACGGTGTTTATAGAGACAAAAATCTTGCTTCCCAGAACGTTGTGAATCATACCCCATAGGCTTTAGAGTTAAGTCAGACTGCAGAGAAACAACACGATTTGTCTGTACATTTCCACGGAAAGAAAGCATAATGTTTATTTATTTAATGAAGATATCAAACACCATTAACATCACCTCGTACTGGTTTAAAGAAAAGAATATTTATTCTAGTCTAAAACACTGAAACCAAATGCTAAGCATCGTATAAACAATACATTCATCATTACTTCCTTGAAAAAGCATTCACTTGGCCTGAAAATGAAAAAGAAAACTGCCTTGGTATGAAATTCATCTGATACCCCTACTAAAATTAAAAGCTGCTTCACATCATTCCACTTCTCTCTCAGGTTCCTGACAAGTGTCTCTGTACTAACAGTAAGAAGCGACAATTTTGTGCCTCATTTTAACATTGTGTCCGCACAGGTTGCAACTGCACTGGTTAGCCAATACATTATGACCATCTCGTAGCGCTTCCGGAAGTTTTTCTTGCTCCTGAAGGTTAACTAGGACGAGAAACGTACAACCAAAGTTTGGCCACTTTATTGTGACAAATAAATGTAATTAGCACAGACACATACAAAACTAGCAACCTTTGAACCTTGTAAAAGTGAATACCAAAATTAAAGTTTTCTTTAGTTTTAATAAATCGACAGCTCTGCAAATATGGAGCACCTTTCACATGTTGAATCAGAAAAACAGCCAATCTTAAAACCTATTGCAATTAAGTAATTCCTCACCAATAAACTTATTAAAGTAAAGCAACCTTGACAAATAGGTATTATCCAGTAGCTGCCACAGCTACACCGACAAAAGAAGAATAGTTTCTACTTTCAAACTGGAGAATTCTTTAGCTCTCAAAACAACAAGCAGTTCAAATAATTAGCCTTTTTGTCAGTTACCGGGTAGTTCTTTCTGGCTTGGTTAAGATGACACACAATATAAATCGCTTTTCAAAACTGAGCAGTGCATTAACACATTACAGACAGGACAATTATTTAAACAAATTGGGCAACTTATCCTGACAACTGCTGCTTCCCTTTTCTGTTGCCAAGTCTGGTAGTCGGTTAGGCTTCCCACAACGGCTGCTTATATCTTAATTCGGCAGTCGACTTTCCTTGCTCGCACACTGAAACGGAAGCCCAGAGTGTCGTCCTGACGCCTCTGTATTCCACACGGAGAAGTACTGACTTTAATGGAGCTTGTAGGAACGTTCACAAGCCGTAGACAGACACGACACAGGCGGGGAGCTCAAATCTTCAGTCTAATGCCCACGTTGATCCACAACCATCGCTAAGTGTCGCCCGGCCCGATGCTTTGCACAAGGGCCGTACACTCTCCGAACCGCCACAGACAACGCTAACGTCATTTTTAAGCTAGGCGAAGACAATCCGAAAGAAGTAGTAGAGCCTACAATGACATACTCGCTCCGCACTCAGCTAGGCAGAGACCTTGCGAAAGAAATGATAGTGCCAAAATTGCCACAAGGTGCTTAATGTCGTGATTATTATAATCAAACTGGCTTTGTTGAAATTAAACTTCAAGTAGTGTTATTTATAGTTTCCAAAACAAACAGTACTCCTAGTACGATTGTGTCCCCGCAATAATCACTTGAGAGCTGCAAATAATCCCCATTTCGATACCTCAGTTACTGTAAAAGTCATGTTCGCAGGCTGTAAACGCAACTCTCAGTACATATAAATTACTAAAATCGTAACAATACCTTTTTACAGTAAGCTCTACAAGTCATAATATTGCGCAAAGATAATTCATAATTGCATGGAATCTTGCGGAATTACAAGTTTCAGAGCGTAAACCCAAGGTACTGTCCTCATACACCTACCTATAAGGCTTCAAAAACTCTCTCTTTACTTAGACCTCGCACCAATAAAAAATAACCTGATTCATTGCCATTGGACGCGACCAAAAACACAAAAGCGAACACCATAATTCGTTGGCCTTTGGCAAAATTCAACACATAAGTGCGTACAATATTACATATATGATAGATCCCATTTCCCAAAAGCCACGTGGAGTTACATATAATGGTAAATAAAAGCAAAATAGTATTAAATCGGGAAATAGTAGTGGCAGGGAAATGATGTTAGTGATAAGGAGGTAATGGATATTTGAGTCCTGGACCCCTCCAAAACCTCCAGTGTTTCTGGGTATACAGATGGAAACCTCTGTCCAAAACCGTCATCCACCAAGGCAACAGTGCATCGCATTCATAGGAGACAAGGCCTTTATACGCAGCAGCTAGTTCTATCTTCCCCACTGGCGATTGAGACAATCAGTCGCGATCACTGTAAAACAAACAACATTCCGAGACTTTCTGCCAACGGTCTGTCAGCGTAGGAAGCCATATTTGCTGCCGAGGTGACCTAATGGCAGGCGTCGGCGACTATAGATACGACGCCAAGTAGCATCTTTGCATGACGTTTCCCACAGGTTCCTATCCTCGATTAGTTCCTTCAATACATTCTCTACAATCCCTTGGAGTATTTCTGGGATACCCAGTATATTTGTAATGACCTCTGGGGCCCAGTTCGAAGCAGGGTTCATCACTGAAGACAATTCTGCTCCAGTCAAAGAGATTGCAACTGAAGACGTGTCTGGAGACGCCCAGACAATGATGGGACACCTACCTGAATGTCGCCCGCCATACAGCCCAACATCCGGGACTGCCTGTCTGGTGTGTCATACCTTTCAACCGCAGAAACCCCTTTGGTTGTCTTCTGCGGCACTCTCACATCACAGCGCTACTTCGATGACATTCTACACCCTGTTTTGTTGCCCTTCAAGCAAGCCTTACATTTCAGCAAGATAACGTCTTCCTACACACGGCGAAAATTTGTAGTGATTGTCTTTGTGCTTGCCAAGCTCTATCAACTAAGCATGTTTGGAGTTATGGGCAGGGCATTCGAACCAGATCTGGATTTCCACGATATAAAGCACCAATTGGACAGGATGTGGCACGATATCACTGCGGAGGACGTCCAATAAATATATCAATCAATCCTTCCGCAATGGCCTGATGTGAGAAACACATTATTGACTAGCTCAATTTGTGAGCCTCTAGAGCAAATCATCCATTTTTTTTCTGAAACTGTAATCGTTTGATTGACCGCGTTGTATCCTCTCTTGCCCTTGTGTCCTTCGTCGTCGTCGTCGGCAGTGGTTGTAGTTTGTTTCGTTCTCTCTTCTTTCTTCTTTACACGCTCGGCAAATCCTCAGGGTCGTATGTTAGAGGATTGAGGAAGGGGAACATCTTTCTATCTTTTCGAAATCATGATATACAACAAAACATTAAGAACTTCCAATTTATAGCCTTCTTTCAAGTACGTCAGGAAACGAAAAAAAAAATTGTCACTGCTTTGAGAAAAGTGATAACATCGATGTGAAATTGTAGTTTCTACAGTTGGTCGTCTACTGAAATGAGACGCACCACACGAATTGTCTTTTCATAGAAGCGTAGTTTAATGAGGACAGCATTTGGCTGAAAAGAAATCACGTTCATTCGTATCTCAATCATAATTAATGCCAATTTTTATAGCGTTCGCCTGCGTGTGTATGGGATTTTCAACTTATTACTACGTTATAGCTACACGTAACCCAAGACTGTTGATACGATGCTATACAACCATACAATCAAATCTAATTCCCGAAATTTCTCTTTTCTCTCGCAAATTGATTAGTTTTCGTAACAGTTAGTTAAAATTCAGTTCAGAATCATATGCTTTCTCAAAACAACTTTCGATCTAATTATGAAATGGTTCAAATGGCTCTGAGCACTATGGGACTCAAATTCTAAGGTCATTAGTGCCCTAGAACTTAGAACTAGTTAAACCTAACTAACCTAAGGACGTCACACACATCCATGCCCGAGGCAGGACTCGAACCTGCGACCGTAGCGGTCTCACGGTTCCAGACTGCAGCGCCTAGAACGGCACGGCCACTTTGGCGATCTAATTATTATCGGTAATAATTCTCCATTTCCAGCGAAGTCTACATTGATGCTGTAGCGCCATCCCTTGTAACATATGCCATGCCTTGCGCCTCGCTGATAAAGCCCGCAAGATGTGACCTTTATTTTGACAGCTAGAGTATTCATTTTTGTTTCCTTCTCTCTCTTCCTTTTACCACTCAAAGGACTCAATAATTAATTACAATTGCCCTCTACGCAATCAATTAGGACCAAAAGACGAAATTCACTTATCGCGCACCAGGGTAACTTGATAGAGTGCTAACATCTCTGTCTTTATCAATGAAGAAATATACTCGTACTTCTTCATAGTCAAGTCTATGCCAAATCACTATTATATGACTGTGAATACGACATAATAGTCATATGATTTTTAGTCATTGTTCAAATGGCTCTGAGCACTATGCGACTTAACTTCTGAGGTCATCAGTCGCCTAGAACTTAGAACTACTTAAACCTAACTAACCTAAGGACATCACACACATCCATGTCCGAGGCAGGATTGGAACCTGCGACCGTAGCGGTCGCTCGGTTCCAGACTGTAGCGCCTAGAACCGCACAGCCACTCCAGCCGGCGATTTTTAGTCATATCATACATAATTATTTCAATCGCTTTTCAAATAAATAATCAAATTAAAAACCACAAATATTACTATCAGGGTACATACAATACGTTGAGATATATCAAATAGTTTAGATAAAAAGAGATTAGAAGCTTTCGAAATGTGGTGCTACAGAAGGATGCTGAAGATTAGATGGGTAGATTAGATAACTAATGAGGTAGTACTGAATAGAACTGGGGAGAAGAGAAATTTGTGGCACAACTTGACAAGAAGTAGGGATCGATTGGTAGGACATATTCTGAGGCATCAAGGAATCACCAATTTAGTACTGGAGGGCTGCGCGCAGGGTAAAAATCGTAGAGGTAGACCAAGAGATGAATACACTAAACAGATTCAGAAGGATGTAGGTTGCAGTAGGTACTGGGAGATGAAGAAGCTTGCACAGGATATGCCGGCCGGAGTGGCCGAGCGGTTCTAGGCGCTACAGTCTGGAACCACTCGACCGCTACGGTCACAGGTTCGAATCCCGCCTCGGGCATGGATGTGTGTGATGTCCTTAGGTAAGGTAGGCTTAAGTAGTTCTAAGTTCTAGGGGACTCATGATCTTAGCAGTTAAGTCCCATAGTGTCAGAGCGATTTGAACCATTTTTGCACAGGACAGAGTACCATGGAGAACTGCATCAAACCAGTCTCTGGACTTAAGACTACAACAACAACAACATATCAAAACGATTTCGATTCAGCGTGACGTCACACATTAACACTCGCTGTTACTCTACCAACCCAACATCACACTACGCAATTCTCGGAATCGAAACATCGCTGTTAAATTACTTTTGGAGAATTTCTTGCTTTTACCACGATTGACACCTTATGTTAGGTTACATGGCCCCCCAAATCCTAATATCTCTGAGAATCATAGATATTGGAGGTTTTCTGTTTCACTAGTGATGTCAAGCTAGTGATCTGTGTTGTTGTTTGGTAAATAATAATTCATACTAGAACTCATTCGACATGGTACACACACTATACGTGAAATCTCTTACACTATTAGTTAATGTGGGGCCTAACAGGAATTACCCGTTAAGCTATTCATAAATGTCATCTCTGTTTAAAATTCTTCTCTTTCTTATTCACGCTTTGTCGCAGTAAATATCACGCTTTTATAACACTTCACTAACACTACAACACCACTGAACGGGAAGCCCTTTCTTTCTTTTACTTAACTGGCTTTACAAGGCAGCGATTACAGCCAGTTCCGACGAAAAACGACCGAGGCAGCGGCTGTCATCGGGCTCTACAGACTGCTAGTGACAGCCCGGTCATCTTCTTCTTCCCTTCGATGTTCTAATATCCCGGTAACGTTCCACGTCGATCATCGATCTCGAGTATTGACCACGCGGCCTATTATGTCGGGTGATGTGATTTTTCAGTTACACATGCCATCTCTGTTCCCAAATGTAGTGCCTTCTGGCTTTTTCTTTTGGTGTTACTGTCAACTTCTGGATCTCCACTGTTTATAAATAGATCATTGTTCTTCCATAGTGGTGGCGAGTACCCAGCGTGCTTATTGTTGAGTGCTAGTGTCGTCCTTGAGTGAGCACTCCGTCTTCAGGCCACAAGTGGCCCATCGGGACCATCCGACCGCCGTGTCATCCTCAACTGAGGATGTGGATAACAGGGGCATGTGGTCAGCACACCACTCTCCCGGTCGTTGCGATGGTTTCCTGTGACCGGAGCCGCTACTATTCGGTTGAGTTGCTCCTCAATTGGCATCACGAGGCTGAGTGCACCCCGGCTTCCTTGAGTGACCTGCGGTGTAAATCGACAGTGCATATTCTCGGTGTTGGGCGTATTTTGCTCTTGCACGTACGGGAATACTGCGATGAGGTTGTAGTGGGTAAGGTATTCTTTACATTGTGTCATTCAAATCGATCTTCATTCCTTCATCATTGTCGTGTTGACCCATTTTGGTATCTTTATTACTGCCATGTTTGAACGATGTCCTTCCCTTTACATTACTCCTTCAATATTCACCTCTTAATACGAATTATACTATTATAACATTAACATTCAGTGTTTTTCATTCATTGCTGTTAATAAAATCTCCCTCATTAATGTTTGTCTACAGTTCATCGTTTTAGCGATAACAACTTATGTTTAACAGTCCTCTCCAGATTGTTTATTCAGGCTTCCTTTCCTTGGCGTTTGTACTCACTACACACATTTACCATAGGGTTTTTTCTTATCCTGTTACTCTAAGCAATACAAAGTTTTAATAACAAATAAAATACAACACTTCACATTTACAACTTAAAGTGAAATTTCTTTTCTGGAAACAGTCTCCTTGTCACTTTTTCAGCTTTTAGTCTTCCAAGTGACGTTGAATATTGATCCACTCTTCTATACACATATACTCTACCGATTCTCAGGAATCCACTACTTCAAAACAAGTAACCACCCAACGAACCCTACACCGGCTACCCAACCCCTCCCCCTCCCAATGACCCACCCCCTCCCTCTCCTTACATCCTAACCACACCAGTGTCTATGTAATATACTACCACAAAATAAGACCTGTACCATATCTCTAAATGTTAAAGCTCTCCATTGCTAACATAAATCAGTACTTTATACATATTAATTCTAGCTGGAACGAACAGAAGCTGCCTCTACCAATATCCCAGATCACTCTAATGTTAGAATAAAAATATGTCAACAGTTAAAGAATTATTGTTCAGGATTTTTTAAATATTAAATGTACAGCCATACAAACAGCTTTAGTCCATTACAATCACTATAACTCCTATACATGTACCTTTAGCTAAAATAAACAGAATCTGCTCTTGATAATACCCCAGATCATGTTAATGTAACAACAGAAATAAGCCAACAGTTCATCTGAAGATTTATTATTAATTTAAATACACAGGCCCTAGTCATACAGACAGCTGCATCGCACTGCAGATACAATAACCCTGTATTATTGATTCCTTGGGATTCATGTTAATGCCAAACACGATAATTGCTATTAAAATAAAAAATTGCCTGTAATATAGAAGTAGAAATAAGATATCAGATCATCTGAATTTGTTAATGTAGTAATTTATTTATTTTATCTCGTGCTCTTATGTTATCGCCATTAAAATACTTGCCCTTATATCGACTTTAACACATGTAAAGAACAACAAATTACATCTCTGTACAAAGTAAGTTATGCCATATCTTTCTGTCAAGATCTTTGTTACAAGCAACAGTTGTAAAGCGCATGCTGGATGCTGGTAAAGTGTAAACTAATATAGTTCGTGTGAAAGTGTTCTGGACATCGAAATGGACGCAGACGTATCTGAAAAAAGCCGCCTATACTGTCGCAGTAAGCAAAAACTAAATTTACATCTATATCGACAGATAAGCTATAGTCATGGCGATACATTAAAGTATGACCCATCTTTCTGCCATAGAACCAGCACCCAGCATTATCCTACTACCAGTAAAGATGTAACTTACCGGATCCTCCCGAAACCATCTGAAGATGAACCTGAAAAGGTTTGAAAACCGGTTTATAGAATAAAGCATTATTATTCAAAAAAGTGACTGGTTGCAGTTGTGTATAACTTATTTACATGCAATATACAGTCACGGGTTTAATATATCGGTAATGGATAAGCATAATCTGTTGATAACACGCCTGGTAATTAGAACAATGCGCGAATTTCGGCAATGTAAACTTAAACTAACGAAAACCATCCTTGCAATAAGATTTAACAAAAAGTGTCTCTCAGGAAACGTGACCCCAAATTATATCAGAATAAAAATAATGAGTCAAAGTATGTCAGCCAAAATAGCAAAAGCACAATGTGAAATTATTTGGTTTAAAACTGATATCAGGTCTCTTTACAAAAAGAAAGATTTGCTCAATTCAAAGCTGTATAATATGCACTTAGTAGTTAGCCATAAACTTGTTGCTCATGTCTCCATGGTCTTCCTAGACTATGTTAATATATATGTAAACAAAGAACGTATTATCATCTCACATAGACATGAGAAAAAGATAACTGCTCTAATTTCAAAGAATGCAGTGAAGTCCCCCAGTATCTCTTCTGAAACAGAACATAAGTTTTTTGATAAAGTGATAAATACTACAGAAATATGCTTCAGTAGTAATGAATTAAAGCTGTTAAACAAAGGCCTTAAGCACAACATTACCCCCTCACTAAATAAAAGCAACATTAAAGACCTCATAGTTAACACAGAAATTGCATGTACAACAGCTAAACTAAAAAAACAACGCACAAAATGCTGTAGCTCATAAGGCAAACAACATCATTATGAGAAGCATTCACCAGAACAAAATGTAAAATAAGATGAATACTGAACATAAGACATTATTTGACATAAATAAGAAACTTACAGTTGAAAATGCCCTCATTGTCAGAACAGTCAAATGTAACACAGCTGTTGTTTTGTATGAATCAGATTACATTAGCAAAACTTGTGAATTCTTCAGAAAGAATAATATAAAGGAAATAGCATGTGACCCTACTCCCAAATTCCATGATAAAATTAAAAATTTACTTAAAAACTGCAACTTCTTGTTGACACCATTAGAAATAAAGCACTGTATAGTGATGAACCCACCAGCACCAAAACTGAGATCACAGCCGAAGATCCACAAACCAGAATGTCCGATACGTCCCATTGTGAACTCTATCAGTAGCGCAAGCTATAAAGCTATAAAATCACCAAAAAACTTAATGATATTATCCACAAGGCATATGTATTTGAAAATAACAACTCCATTAAAAACAGTTATGAGCTCATCAACAGAATAAAAGATATCCCCATCCCAGACACAGCTAAATCTGCATCTCTTGACATAGTAAACCTATATACAAACATATCTGTGAAGGAAACAATTAGTTTAATAAGGAATAACTTACTCAAACATGGGGCAAGGGGTAGATCTGAAATCTATGAACTCATAGAGATCCTGGAACTTATATTGTCGCACAACTACTTCCTGTTCAACAACAAATTTTACATTCAAGAACATGGACTGGCAATGGGTAATAGTCTTGCAGGCTTGCTAGCAGACATATATATCAATAACCTTGAAAATAACTTTTTCAGGTCCCAAACCAAACTAAAAGATAACCTGCTTCATCACAAACGCTGTGTTCATGACACACTCATTCTTTTCAATGGAGCAACAGAAGAAATAGATAATCTATCCAATGAACTGAATAAAATACACAATAAAATCCCATTCACAGTAGAACATGAAACACGAGAAGGCACTCAAGATAAATCAAGATAGTTCTTGATTTAACAATCTCAAAAAAAAAAAAATCAGAAGCATAAATTTCAAATTTTCAGAAAGCCAACAACCACCAATGTCACCATACACATATCCTCTTGCCATCTAGACCAACATAAAAAAGCATTCTTCAGAACAATGGTTAATCACATGTTTAAAATACCAATGGACACAAGTGAAAGACAAAAAGAAACAGAAATCATTAAATCAATTGCCTCCACCAATGGGTACAACCCTGCAATAATAGATAAACTAATCCATACAGCAAAACTAAATCAACCAACTGCTGAACAACTACCCACAAACAAGAAAACCACATTTGTTAGCCTTCCTTTCCGAGGGAAGATTTCTCACCAAATTACCAACCTCTTCAAGACATACAACATAAAAATAAGTTTCTTCACCAACAACAAAATACAAAATAGAATCATACACAGCACCAAAACCACTATACAACAGTATCAAAAGTCATGTGTGTACAAGCTCACTTGCAACGCATGTCCAAGCTTCTACATTGGGTAAATTGGTAGAAACGTCACAACAAGATTTAAAGAACACATTGATGCACTCCGTCTCAACAACCTGAACAAGTCCAGCTTTGCTTCACATCTTGCCCAACACAATCATTCTGCAAACAACATAGAACAGAATCTCCGAATACTACATTTTGCAACAAAGGTACAATACTTGACCTTCTTGAAGAAATTGAAATATTTATCTACACAAATACAGCACCTGACTACCTACTCAATGATCAAACTGAACTGAGAAACAAATTTTTCCTTCAGAACTTTGAAGGTCTACTAGTTCAATACTCGATTACAAAAACTTGTAACAATTCCTTGAGTATGGTTTTAACATGCAATTATAATTTTATATATTTAGAGAATAGGTCATAGCAAGCAAATATGTATTTAAATCTTCCTCTTGAAGTTGGACAGGGGCCACAAACGTCCCACGCTATTAACATCAGTGGTTGATGTGGTATTATAGGATGTAGTGTCCGACCCCGGTAGCTGAGTGGTCAGCGCGGCAGACTGTCAATCCTAAGGGCCGGGGTTCGATTCCCGGCAGGGTTGGCGTTTTTCTTCGCTCAGGGACTGGGTGTTGTGTTGTCCTAATCATCATCATCACATCCTCATCGACGCGCAAGTCACCGAAGTGGCGTCAACTCGAAAGACTTGCACCAACCGGGCGGTCTACCCGACGGGAGGCACTCGTCACACGCCATTGTTATTATTATAGGATGTAGTTAAATTTTTCAACTATAGTTTATAGGCTTAGTTTGTTGACGAATTCTACATCTCTTAAGTGTTTGATTAAGTATCCTCTCCAAATTTGGATAGTAACAATTTTTACCTAACTTGGCTTTACAGGTCCGAAGAGTCCCCATTTCAAGTGGGTTTACCAAAGTAAATCTTCCACGAATTCCTTTGGAACAAAAACTTTCCACTTCTCTTTGCTATGTCCTCTTCTGAATAATATTTTCGATTGTACCATATATTGACGTTTTGTGTCTACTAGCTCTCCCCTTATGAAATTATCCTTAATACGTTTCCAACGTGAATCCTCTTCTTGAAACTTATGTAGTCTCTGACACAGTTGTGTAACTTGTTCCTCACTGTAGTGCATAGACATGTTCATTACTCGATATTTCAGATTCTTTTCTTCATCCTCTTCATTCGTTCTCCCTCTTGGCAGTCGCGACACAGCATCTAAAATTATATTATCCTTACCCTTAATGTATTGTATGGATATATTGTACTCTTGCAACAACATAGCCCCTCGTGTAAGTCTTTAATGAAACTTCATCCTGTTAAAATGTATGATAAGGATTTGTGATGGTTGTATATTGTCATCTTTTTTCCATATGCAAAGTGTCTGAATTTCTTTAGAGCCCAAATTACAGCTAAGACTTCCAATTCGGTGGTACAATATGCTCTTTCGCACTTTGATAGAACTCTGCTAGCAAACCCAATGACTTTAATGGTGTTTACGTCATTTTGATCATCCATTTGAAACAGTCGCTCCCAACCCTGTTTCTGAATCGTCTGTAGCAATACAGAAATTTCGTTCTAAAGCGGGATGATGTAACAGTTGTGCGTTAATCAAGGCACCTCTGATGTTATTAAAAGCTTGATGCACTCTTGCGTCCACTTGCAAGTAGTGCTTTCCCTTAACAATTGCAAAAGGCAGGCCTCATTTAATATCTGATCAGGTAAGAACCGTCGGAAACATGACACGAGACCAATGAAAGACTTCAATCCTTTTTTGTTTCTTGGGTACGGACATTCTTCAATTGCCTTCATTTTCCTTGGATCGGGCACAATTCCCTCAGGAGTGATGATGTGCCCCAGGAATTTGAACCTACTCTTGGCAAATATAAGGTTGGTAAGATTGACTGTCACGTTCATACTGTATAAATTTTGTGAACACTAAACAAATTTAGATGTTCTTCCCATGTTGCGGTTGCAATTACAAGATCATCTACGTATAGCATTACCTTGTCATGCAAATCTCTTCCTAATACCGTACCCGACGCAGAAATAAAAGCTCCACCGCTAACATTTAATCCAAACGGCACCACCGTAAATTGGTAACTTCTTCCTAGAAATACAAAAGCCGTATACTTCCTTGACTCAGGTGTTATCTTCGTCTGCCAGTATGAACTTCTAATATCGAGCGAGGTTAAGAAGTGGGTACCATTGCATTTTGTATCAGTTCTTCCAGGTTTTCCGGCAGTGTCTGCACCGGTTCGTTTATGTTACTAATCTCTCTGGCGTCCAATATTAGTCTTATTTCCCCATTAGACTTAAGGACCGCTAAGAGAGGGCTTGAATATTGCGAATTGGATGGTTCAGTTACTCCCCATTCCAACATTTTATCAATTTCCCTTTTTACTGCCTCTCTCTTAGACAATGGAACCGAGTATGAAGTCTTACAAAAGAATTGATGAGGATAAGTCTGAATGTGAAACTCAAATTCCATAACACTTCCCGGGCATTTGCTAAACATTTCCAAGTAGTTACATAATAATGAACATATTTCTCTCCTTTGACTTGATGTCAAAAACTCAGACTCCCATACTTTATTCTGGATTATATCCTCATCCATCGGTTCCTCTGTAGATTCGATTAAACAAATTTCATTTGTTACTTCATAATCATTCACTACACAATTAACCATTAGCTTTACACAATTCTGCTCCGTGACTACTCGACTCTTCATCAACGGAATAGCTACAGTCTCACTCACGGAGTCTAAAGTGCATGTCCCTTCTTTCAAATTATTCACCATTCCGGCTTTACACAAGAAATAGAATTCCCAAACGCAAGACGCGGTCATTCCTTGAATTATCAGGTAGGTACATTCCATACCAGCCACCTGCACTATAACATCAACGCGTGCCTGCTTTGTTACTCTCTGTGTTTTCGTATTAAACGTACCGGACACAGTGCATCCAAACACAGGAAACGTTGACACTTTTCCTCCTCTCCTGATCTATCTAAATCAGTCATGTGTCATAACGCTAACATTTGTACCAGTATCTACCAGTATTTCAACACTGGCATCGTTTAGCGATGCTTGTATCACCACTTAATATATCGGTAATGGATAAGCATAATCTGTTGATAACACGCCTCGTTTGGTTGGTTGGTTGGTTGTTTGGGGAAGGAGACCAGACAGCGTCGTCATCGGTCTCATCGGATTAGGGAAGGATGGGGAAGGACGTCGGCCGTGCCCTTTCAGAGGAACCATCCCGGCATTTGCCTGGAGTGATTTGAGGAAATCACGGAAAACCTAAATCAGGATGGCCGGACGCGGGATTGAACCGTCGTCCTCCCGAATGCGAGTTCAGTGTCTAACCACTGCGCCACCTCGCTCGGTCGTCCTCGTTTATCAGTAATATTCGATTCCTCTTCATTTAACTCGTCCCTTATGTCCAAATCATTGTTGTATCTTAACATTATTACTAGTAAATGATGCCTGCCCTTCTGTCCTTCCGGTGGGTCGTATACTTCTACCAAAAGCACCCGGTTCTCAGAAACCGATTTTGGTTCTCTCCGTGAATTCAATGTCCTTATTTGCAATCGAGGCGCTGGTACAGCATCATGTACGTTCTCCTCCCAGGCCTGCATCCTATCCGGATCTTCTTCAGGGTTGTTGTTGTTGTAGCCTTCAGTCCTGAGACTGGTTTGATGCAGCTCTCCATGCTACTCTATCCCGTGTAAGCTTCCTCATCTCCCAGTACTTACTGCAATCTACATCCTACTGAATCTGTTTAGTGTATTCATATCTTGGTCTCCCTCTACGTTTTTTACCCTCAACGCTGCCGTCCAACGCTAAATTTGTGATCCCTTGATGCCTCAGAACATGTCCTAACAACCGGTCACTTTTTTCTTGTCAAGTTGTGCCACAAACTCCTCTTCTCCCCAATTATATTCAATACCTCCTCATTAGTTATGTGATCTACCCGTCTAATTTTCAGCATTCTTCTGTAGCACCACACTCCAAAAGCTATTCTCTTCTCGTCTAAACTATTTATCGTCCATGATTCACTTCCATACATGGCTACACTCCATACAAATACTTACAGAAACGACTTCCTCACACTTAAATCTATACTCGATGTTAACAGATTTCTCTTCTTCAGAAACGCTTTTCTTGCCATTGCCAGTCTGCATTTTATATCCTCTCTACTTCGACCATCATCAATTATTTTGCTCCCCAAATAGCAAAACTCCTTTACTACTTTAAGTGTCTCATTTCCTAATCTAACTCCCTCAGCATCACCCGACTTAATTCGACTACATTCCATTATCCTCGTTTTGCTTTTGTTGATGTTCATCTTATATCCTTCTTTCAAAACACTGTCCTTTGCTGTCTCTGACAGAATTACAATGTCATCGGCGAACTTCCAAGTTTTTGTTTCTTCTCCGTGGATTTTCGTACCTACTCGGAATTTTTCTTTTGTTTCCTTTACTGCTTGCTCAATATACAGATTGAATAACATCTGGGAGAGGCTACAACCCTGTCTCACTACCTTCCCAACTGCTGCTTCCCTTTCATGCCCCTCGACTCATATAACTGCCACCTGGTTTCTGTACAAATTGTAAATAGCCTTTCGCTCCCTGTATTTTACCCCTGCCACCTTTAGAATTTGAAAGAGAGTATTCCAGTCAACATTGTCAAATGCTTTCTCTAAGCATACAAATGCTAGAAACGTAGGTTTGCCTTTCCTTAATCTTTCTTCTAACATAATTCGTTAAGATAGTATTGCCTCACGTGTTCCAATATTTCTATGGAATCCAAACTGAACTTCCCCGAGGTCGTCTTCTACCAGTTTTTCCATTCGTCTATAAAGAATTCGCGTTAGTATTTTGCAGCTGTGACTTATTAAACTGATAGTTCGGTAATTTCTTCAGGGTACCTACTACTTTTTCTTTTCGGGTTTGGCTTCCCAGTATTCATATAATACACATGTTTATCATTATCGTAAACCTTTGTAGTATAATGAAAATCGTATTTGTTCTGATTTTTTCCATTGATAGTTCTGCGATATTCACACGGTATTGGATTTTTTTTTCCAGGTAATTCGGGTTTAAAATTTTGTTCCGGTTGTCGTCATAATACCGACCACTGCAATCGTTGGTTATGTTGCGTTGTGTAGTAGACCATGGATTGCCGTTCCGTACCTTGGTATCTTCTAAAATCATGTCAATGGCGTCAACTACAGCCAGGAATTGCTCCACATCAGTATCAGGAACGTTTATCAGATTTTCGTGACTATGAACTGGTTATCTCCTTTTACAAATATGTATTACCTCTCGATGCGATATCGGCTCACTCCAATACCGAGTCTTGTCGATGTACTTTTCAAAGTACTGCCTAATAGAGCTCTTGTTCCTATTGTAATATTCCGGCTGATAAACTTCCTTATGCAATTGTTCCTGTTTATTCTTAGACCAGTATTTTGACTGGAAACGTTCCTCGAATCACACACACGTGTTACAATATTCGCTGGTTCAAAATGGGTCAAATGGCTCTGAGCGCTATGGGACTTAACATCTGAGGTCATCAGTCCCCTAGAACTTAGAACTACGTAAACCTAACTAACCTAAGGTCATCACACACATCCATCCCTGAGGCAGGATTCGAATCTGCTACCATATCGGTCGCGTGGTTCCAGACTGGAGCGCCTAGAACCGCTCCGTCATACAGGCCGGCCAATATTCGCTGGCCTCTGCCGCCCAAAGTGCACCTTCACCAGTGATTTTAGACACGCTGAACTGCAGCTTGTCCTGCTCTGACCAGGTATGTGGAAAAACACCTGTAAACTGATATATAAAAATTCTGTAATGAATGTTGTCCTTTTCTGACGAGAAAGTCGGAAACTGCCAGCTTTTAAAGATGCTGGTTTCCACTTTCAAGCATGACACGCATCATCTCTGCACAAAGGGATCTTGTTCCTGCTCACAAAATTCACTAGAGATGTCAGGTGTTATTCCATGATAATTGGACTTACTTTCACTTTTCAGCTTGTAGACCGAACGATGATTGTCATTTAACATAGTATTTTATGATTTCTTGCCCAACTCGGACATTTTAAACACTACCAGTTGGTTGTTCCTTCAATATTCCTTCCATCACTTTTTCTTTGATTGCTCAAAACTTACCGGTAAACAGTTTAACTAGTTCGTCATGTTCTGACTGTTTTATTTTACTCCATTCTGACTGTTTCTCGTCGAGGCCATTATCAAATTTTTCCTCGACTTCTTTCGTTTTAATTTCAACCAACTCGTTAAGATCATCCTCCAACTTCAATGTTCGTTCCGTTAAATATTTATCGATACCTTTACACGCATCCTTTTCAAACATTCACTTTTACAGACAAATAAGCAAGTTGCGCACCAGTTTTGAAACAATTGTTTTCGCACTTACTGAGGCGGGTTGACAAATCAATATGTCCCTGTGACATAATATCACATTTACTTTCTACCTCGATTATCTTTCACATTAGTTCAGATTTTAAATTACCAAGATCCTTGGACACCTTGTCATCAAATTCCTTGAACTTGTCATCAATCTGGTTTTCCCAATTAATTTGTAAATTATCAAACCGCTGGTTCAATGCGTTCATATCCTGTTTCACTGAACCCATATTTGTGTTTAACACCCCCATGTTTGTTTGCAGTGAAGCTACATCGGTTTGCACTGAACTCACGTTTGTGTTCAGTGTTACTAACAAACCCGATATCTTAGCACCTAGACCCTTTATCAGTTCCTGAGACACATTAACTTTACTTGAGCCAGCACCTGTGGCCAGTGTTTCATTATGTGTGGCCATAACGCTCGCTGCGTTTTCACCGAGATATAATAAGAGGTGCATTCAAGTTCTAAGGCCTCCGGTTTTTTTTTCTCCGGACTGGAAAGAGATAGAAACATGCTCATTGTTTTAAAATGAGGCTGCGTTCATTGTCAATACGTCCCAGAGGTGGCAGCACCGTACGGCAGATGGAATTTTACCGCCAGCGGCGAGAAGGAGAACTGTTTTAGATACTTAAAATGGCGACGTTTTCCTTTCTTGAACAGCCTGCAATCGTTCGTTTTCTGAATTTTCGTGGTGTGAAACCAATTGAAATTCATCGACAGTTGATGGAGACATGTGGTGATGGAGTTATGGATGTGTCGAAAGTGCGTTCGTGGTTGCGACAGTTTAATGAAAGCAGAACATAGTGGGACAACAAACCGAAACAACCTCGTGCTCGCACAAGCCGGTCTGACGACATGATCGAGAGAGTGGAGAGAATTATTTTGGGGGATCGCCGAATGACTGTTGAACAGATCGCCTCCAGAGTTGGCATTTCTGTGGGTTCTGTGCACACAATCCTGCATGACGACCTGAAAATGCGAAATGTGTCATCCAGGTGGGTGCCACGAATGCTGACGGACGACCACATGGCTGCCCGTGTGGCATGTTGCCAAGCAATGTTGATGCGCAATGACAGCATGAATGGGACTATCTTTCCGTCGGTTGTGACAATGGATGAGACGTGGATGCCATTTTTCAATCCAGAAACAAAGCGCCAGCCAGCTCAATGGAAGCACACAGATTCACCGCCACCAAAAAAATTTCGGATAACCGCCAGTGCTGAAAAAATGATGGTGTCCATGTTCTGGGACAGCGAGGGCGTAATCCTTACCCATTGCGTTCCAAAGGGCACTACGGTAACAGGTGCATCCTACGAAAATGTGTTGAAGAACAAATTCCTTCTTGCATTGCAACAAAAACGTCCGGGAAGGGCTGCTCGTGTGCTGTTTCACCAAGACAACGCACCCGCACACCGAGCTAACGTTACGGAACAGTTTCTTCGTGATAACAACTTTGAAGTGATTCCTCATGCTCCCTGCTCACCTGACCTGGCTCCTAGTGACTTTTGGCTTTTTCCAACAATGAAAGACGCTCTCCGTGGCCGCACATTCACCAGCCGTGCTGCGATTGCCTCAGCGATTTTCCAGTGGTCAAAACAGACTCCTAAAGAAGCCTTCGCCGCTGCCATGGAATCATGGCGTCAGCGTTGTGAAAAATGTTTACGTCTGCAGGGCGATTACGTCGAGAAGTAACGCCAGTTTCATCGATTTCGGGTGAGTAATTAATTACAAAAAAATCGGAGGCCTTAGAACCTGAATGCACCTCGTACATGTAATTCTAACTCTCGCATACTTATTTCAGGACATGCCTCACACTGAGGCTGCTCACATTCGTTATCATTATCACTATTATCCAAACATCCATACTAGCTTTATTATTTTCCCTCTTTCTATTCATTTTGTAGTCCATAATATTTTACACCGTTCTAATGTTCAGTTTATCAACATATAAAGACTACAATAACCAACTCGAACGTAGTTTACTTTTCATACCTGTAGTTATCGCACACTCTTCAAATACCTCTTCCGTTGCTCCTTAACTTGTGGCGTTGCGACGAGAGGTCTGCTACTCTGCCACGTACTCGAAGCCGTCAGGGTGGTCACCAAACGTATCCTCTCTTGCCCTTGTCTCCTTCGTCGTCGTCGGTAGTGGTTGTAGTTTGTTTCGTTCTCTCTTCTTTCTTCTTTACACGCTCGGCAAATCCTCAGGGTCGTATGTTCGAGGAAGTGGGGAGGGGTATATCTTATTATCTTTCGAAATCATTATATATATCAAAACATTAAGAACTTCCAATTTATAGCCTTCGTTCAAGTACGGCAGGAAACGAAAAAAAAGTGTCACTGTTTAAAAGTGATAACATCGATGTGAAATTGTAGTTTCTACAGTTGGTCGTCTACTGGAATGAGACGCAACACATGAATTGTCTTTTCATGTAACTGTAGTTTATTGAGGTCGCGATTTGGCTAAAGAAAATCACATTCATTCGGAACTCAATCATAATTAATGCCAATTTTTATAGTGTTCATGTATGTATGGGATTTTCAACTTATTGCTCCGTTCCAGCTACACGTAATCCAAGACTGTTGATACGTTGCTAAGCAACCATACAATCAAATCTAATTCCCGAAATTTGTCTTTTCTCTCGCGAATTGATTATCTTTCGTAATAGATAATTAAATGTCAGTTCAGAATCTTATGCTTTCTCAATAAAACTTCCGATCTAATTATTATCGGTAGTAATTCTCCGTTTCAAGCGAAGTCTACATTGATACTGTAGCGCGATCCCTTGTAACATATGCCGCGCCTTGCGCCTCGCTGTTAAAGTCCGCAAGATGTGACCTTTATTTGGACAGCTAGCGTATTCATTTTTGTTTCCCCCTCTATCTCTCTCTCTCTCTCTTTTTACCACTCAGAGGACTCAATAATTAATTAGAATTGCCCTCTACGCAATCAATTAGGACCAAAACACTGAAATTCACTTGTCGCGCACCAGAGGAACCTGATAGAGTGCTAACATCTCTGTCTTTATCAAAGAAAAAATATACTTCTTCATTGTCAAGTCTATGTCAAATCACTATTATATGACTGTGAATAAGATATAATAGTCATATGATTTTTACTCATATCATACACAATTATTTCAATAGCTTTCAAATAATTAATCAAATAAAAAAACCACAAATATTACTATCGCGGTACATACAATACGTTTCGATACATCAAAAACATTTCGATTCAGCGCGACGTCACGCATTAACACTTGCTGTTACTCTACCAACCAAACATGACACTACAGATTTCTCGGAATCGAAACCCCACTGTTAAATCGATTGAAACCTTATGTAAAGTTACAATGTACATCACATTTACCTATTTCCGTCCCATTCAGATAATTCGTCCGTAGTGCTTCATTTTTTCTCTCCTAGAACGTATTTCTTGTTTTACACTTGATCTAGTTCATTATGATAACTTTTTTTAACGTCCAGAAGTCAAGGGTAAAGGGAGATAGAAAGGACGGCAGTAAAAATTCCTCCACAACTTGCATTGGGCTAGTTGCATAACAGAACACTGTTCTCTGTTTTTAATTCAAGTACTACTAACCGTCGTAATTTCTCACGTGCAGTACATGCTTTTTATTCGGGATTTTAGGCACACAAAAGAAACATTGAAAGACCGAAGAAGAGAAGGCTCGATAATGTTACGGGTCATGGTGGCGCCTGGCGCCACAGAATCGAGTGCTGTAGAAGAATATTGGAGATGGTTTCATTCAGTAGCGTGTGGATAACAGCCCATGAAGAAGAAAAGGTTACGATTGGTGACGACAGTCGGAGGTACAAGGGTCACTTCCAGCATTTTTGGCCACCCAGAGCTTGTGCTGGTCCGAATTTGCTCTTCACAGGAAAGGTGCAAGTTCGCCTAGGGCTAGCTGCCTTGTGGTCCAGTTTCTTGAGGTGAAGGTGTCAGCAAAGTGTGTGGATCAGAATTCTGTAGCGCATATCAAGGATCGACTGAAGAGCTTCTGTACATCTATATGTACAGTTTGTGGTTCACTGCCAATAGGAATAGCAGTTTCGATGTCCTTGTGGTAAGTAGAGTTATGTAGTTACTAATTACGCACCTGAGATTAATAAAGGCTGCTGTTATGACAATTCACAAAAGCTGATGGTCCGCAGTATTGCCCAACCGTCTTGCGTATTAAGCGCTAGCATAGCATAGCAGTGTGACCGTTATACACTTCTGTCAACATAGTATCCCCATTTACGATGACAAAGCAAAGCCATCGTAGGATCGCTGTCCTCCTTGTTGTGTCTATAAATCCTACATATTCAGTTCGCTAGAAAAACAAACAACTCGTATTAATGAGTTTTATCACAAACTAGACAATTACAATACTTAACTTTCATAGATGTGCCGCAAGCAAAGAGCGTCATACAAAATAGTCTTCTTCAGAATAAACAGACACAAGTCCTTGCTACATAGAGATTCCTAATGAACTGGCTTTTGCTGACGCTGCTGTCGAAGTGAGCTGCCACCAGTCGGGAGCGGTGCTTATGTCCTCTTCACCTAGGGGAGCTGCTGTCGCGTTGTCGTCCTGGAGGGAGGTACGGTAAGCGTGCGATTGACTGATCTCTTCTCATAGCCATCTCTTCCCTGTCGTTCCCCACTGGCGTGCCGCGTCGATTTTACGCCATAATACTCCTAATACTACATGAAACAACATTTCCATGGATATGGCCACATAAATACCTATAAAAAATATATGAAATGTATACAGGCTGATTCAGCTGCCCTTATCCCTGTCGTGTTTAGCAAACCGCAATGTTATACTTGGCCTTTCATATTCTCTCGCTTGCTACGAGCAAATTATTAGTCGTGGCCTACAGCGAAAAGTGAACTACATTAAATTGCCTACGAAAATGTGCTGTTGATTATTTCTGTAGGACTAATAATTTGCACATAGCGAGCGAGAGAAAACGAAAATCTCGCGCGTGGCCAGTTGTAACATTACGGGTTGCATAAAATGGCAGCGTTAGGGACAGCTGAATCACCCTGTATTTATGGGAAATTAATTGTATTCACAAAAACGTATCGGCTTATTATTTTTTGTACTGCTACTTAGCACAACAGAAAACAAAATAGACGGAAAATTAACGAAGTATGAATATGAATTCAGACATCGCAATTGACACATGCCTTATTCTATTTCTCTTCTCAAAGTTTACAGCTATATCCATACAGTTAAAGACTTCAATATTGCGTGTTTTCGTTAAGTAATGTATTTGAGCATAATCGACTTGTAATTGTTATGTAACATTTTATTATATAAAGCGTAAGTGATGAGTGCTAGATTTTACATTTATTGCCTAATGTCATGACGAAAGATTCTCTTTGTGTTGAATGCATCATCGTTTCAAATACTTGGTATCCCACGCACGGAAATCTTTCTGTCTGTCTTTAACCTAGGCTTTGCTGTTCAGTGATGAGAAGATTCACCAGGAACGACGCCGTGGTTCGGATTCTACATTAGGTCGCTGGTCTCCTTTCCGCGGTTGGGTGACTGGGGTAAGCGACGAACACGCAAATCGCCGAAAAGCCGCCTAATTTAAAACTGGCATTAAGATTATGAGCCTCATGGAATTATTACGCACTAGTCTACCTTGTGAACACTACTCAGGTTTTTCCTGACGATGGCCTAATAAGAAGAAACATGATGTTAGTAGAACAAAAACGCAGTTTGGTTGATTTTCAACTTTAAATACGAAATTCTTCGATCAAGAAGCGATGAAAGTATCAGTGAATACGATTTAGTGAATCATTTTGAAGGTATTGACTGTAGGAGAAACTTTGAAATTCTAAGGGCATCAAGAATAAAATACAGGGAGACTGTACGAGATTATTTGAAATTCTAAAGGCATGAGAGATAAAATACAGGGAAATGGATAAGAAATTGCACTACCCTTTAAAGAATCGAAGGACATGACGGAAGAAATTGTTGAGAAACGGGTGACACAGGCTTGTACTCCATTACCAGTGCTATAAAATTCTGTGTGTAGGTCTGAATGATGATTCTGTAATTCAAAAATTAAGTGCCCCGCAGGGAGTTCATCGAACCACCTTCAAGCTATTTCTTTGTCGTTCCACTCTCGAACAGAGTGCGGGAAAAACGAACACTTCAGTATTTACCTTCAGTATTTCTTCATATGTAGGTGTCTTCCAACAAAATATTTTCACATTCAGAAAAGAAAGTTGATAATTGAGATTTCATAAGAAGATCCTGCCACGACGAAAAAATCCTTTGTTGCAGTGATTGCCAGCCCTATCTGAAATTAATCAAGAATCAGAGTCATCCTTGAGATGAAGTGCTGAATGTACTGTATGCAACGGAATTACTAAGGCCTTAATTTGCTGGGTGTAAAAATGAATCTAAGGGCGTGGAGCTGGCATAATATTTATAATGTGTAGGTAATGACTGGGATAGTAAACTCAAGGTTAAGTTAGTCTGTGCAATATGGTTTATTGTAATGCGACCAAAGACAGTTATATGGACAAGAACCTTACTAAGATTTACCTTACTATGAGAACTGAAAAGTGAAGCTTTTAGTTATCAAAGTTACCGAAAGAGATGGAGCTGCATGAAAATGTAGATGCAATCTGTGAAATAGATACAGTAATCTGTGTATGACGATCACAACGAGTGTTTGTCAGGAGCAAACACCCACAAATCTTAAAGAATGCACTGACGAATATGACAAGTAACGGCTAGATGATGTGCGTAGTGTATATAGTCTCAAAAGATCGAGTAAGGAAGGCCAATTGCGTCCTAATCCAACACTTAATTTGCCGTATGACCTCCACAACTAAGGCGATCTCGAATCGTATATGTAGACGACTACATGGATCTGTGTCACTAAGACCAATACTAAACAGTAGCTCGTTCGTTGGAATCAAGTTACTGACTACCTATCACCAAGAGGACGCGACGAGCATTGGCCAAATCGGAAGACTGATGTTCCACCAAACTGTCGCCCAGTTCCTTTGCGGCGATCCTCTTTCAACGAGGTTCGGGCAAGGGACTGCTTTCCAAAGAGTCTGTAGGTACTTCATGGTGAGGACGGGTCTCTATAAGATGTCAGCCCCTAAATAGCTGCCGGCCGGAGTGGCCAAGCGGTTCTAGGCTCTTCAGTCTGGAACTGCGCGACCGCTACGGCTGCAGGTTCGAATCCTGCCTGGAGCATGGATGTGTGTGACGTCCTTAGGTTAGTTAGGTTTAAGTAGCTCTAAGTTCTAGGGGACTGATGACATCAGATGTTAAGTCCCATAGTACTCAGAACCTTTGAACTATATGAACCCTAAATAGCTAACCGCAAGATAGAAGTGACGAATGTGTTTGAACTTATAATTTATACCACCAACATCAGTAGGGGGTTCAGGTGTCGCGGACTGACACAGAAGAACAAACGAGACGTGAAGGCGTGAGTTTCTTGAGTTATCATGAAAACAGTACGTTGCACAGTTGCTGTCGTTTTTTTGCCATCATCGAGGGAAGCGGATAAACTTGAGCTAGGTAATAAGCTTTGCATAAGACATATGTATCCAATATTCAGACTTTCTGGAGCAGAGTAAGAGAACGCCTTTCATGTTCTTGTATCGCTCTCTGAATTTCTTCCGTAACTACTTCCAGTTGAGCGTCACCATTTTGAGTGGGCAACGATGATGATGATACCGATAGACGTATGCCGAGCCATCACAGTAGTCCATGGAACAACAGCGTCATCAAAGCCTCGAGAAGTATGGAGAATGCATATACCTTTATTAAGTAGAGCACCGGAACACCGACAATAATAGTCGATTACAGCCTTCAGTCGAAGTAAAGTGCCCTCCGCCACACACCGTTGGGTGGCTTGCGGAGTATAAATGTAGATGTAGATGTAGATCTCAGCAGAATTACGGAGTAGAACCATCAGGTAACCGCGTATGCGCGAACAGCTATAGTCCCTCCGGAAAGCACCCAACCTTTCAACTGGGATGCTGGCATCCGAAGTAGGGGCTCCAGAGACAACACAAACAAAGTCATTACCAGCACACTTCCTTGAGGCACTCCCTGCCACCCGAGACACAGCGTTATCGTAACTGCGCGGACTACCTCGCTACGCCTCGCGGCCGACTCACACTGCTATCGAGCGCGACCTATCAGCAGTCCCTGTCCATTTTATCCATGTTCGCTCTCTGAGATCCACACAGGAGTTCGGACGTATTTGTGCATCCGCACTGAATAAGGTGAATCCATTGCCACGTAGGACAATCAAACTATATGATTGTATGGGGTCTGTTCTTTCGCACATGTCCGGATGCATAAACACGTCCGACCTCCTATGGAAATCTCACATTAGCGAACATGGACAGGGACTGCAGATAGGTGGCGCTCGAAGGGAGTGTGAGTCGCCCGTGAGTCGTGAAGAGGTAGTCCGCGCAGTTACGATAACGCTGTGTCCCTGGTGGCGCAGAGGTTACCACACCCGCCTAGGAATCACAGACTTCGGTTTCAGGTCTGGTATACATTTTTTACTCGTCGCCACTGATTCTGCTTCGTATCTCGTCCTGATGCAGTTGGAATCAGTGATCGCCTCTCCTCTCTTTCTTCTTCCCTCTGCACCTTAATTTTACATAAAATGTATAACAGCTACGGATTTTGCGTTTTGTCTGTCCTTCCGACATGTCCGAAATAACAGACACCATGAAATCATACTGTTTAAGCTGATACACCTCACAATTGAGTAATTCATTTATTAATAATATTTTGCGCCCATAAACAGCGAAATGCAAGCAAGCTAATGAACCGAATGTATTCCCCTTTTTTGTAAAACGGTTTCCACCAAGTGCTGTGTCGTCCAGACGTCGTTCCTAAGATTACTGTCGGTGCTGATTCACGCACTAGTTAGCCTTGCATTACAGGTAACCTGAAATGTTAAGAAGCTTGCTGTGAGCTAGTAGTGAGCTCTGCTCTCATGTCTCTCTACTAAGTAGGTCAGTGCTGCTTTGTTAAATTTTTAGGAAAGCTAGGAGGTGATTATCTGCCCAAGCATATCGCTTAACAAGCTACCAGCGCACAGCACCCACTCAAAGGTTCCGTCTTCTGGAAGAAAGGCTTTCTATTTTGGTCGTTAACACATCACTCCATAAATGGACACTGACCAGTCCACGTGGCAGTCCATGCGGCAGAGCGACATCCACATCCTCGCAAGGGTGTGGGGATCCTACCTGCTGTTCCTTCTATCTCTGTTTCTAAGAAGTCCTGTGAGCCCATAGGCTCTGTGACTTGTTCTGGGTATCATAGTATATTAACTGTCCCATATTTACAGCGCTCATCACTCACAAAGCTAGCCCATAAAGTAACTGACTGTACCTAGAACCTAGTCAGGCTACAAGAGGTTAAGAAGAGTAAGTGAAATCTGCTCGTACGAACTTTGTGATACCGCGACTCCCGTTAAACTAATTAGTCTCCCCTTTCATAATTAAACGTTAATAAAGCAAAGAGGATGGCCAAAGAGGTTGCCACATTCCAGTGTTAATATTTCCCACGCCTGCAAACTGGGAAGAGCTCCTCCCACTTGTGCCACGTAGTATTGCGAAGAGCTACGTAACACAGTGGATTGAGGAGGTGTAAATATTTTGGCCATCTTGGTGCGTGAACCCATGTGGTTTCTGATGTAGTCGTACTGAGCCACCGGCATGTTACGGCGTGTACACTGACCTGTCAGTCCAGATGACCACTCTTCACAGTTCGATTGCCTGACGTTTGCAGTATTGCTACCATGATAACCTATTTGGGATGTGATATGTGGTGAGTTACGGAGCACGTTTGGGATAACGTACCGCATTATACATGGTGTTACAAAAAGTTACGGCCAAACTTTCAGGAAACATTCCTCACACACAAAGAAAGAAAATATGTTATGTGGACATGCGTCCGGAAACGCTTACTTTCCACGTTAGAACTCATTTTATTACTTCTCTTCAAATCACATTAATCATGGAATGGAAACACAGCAACAGAACGTACCAGCGTGACTTCAAACACTTTGTTACAGGAAATGTTCAAAATGTCCTCCGTTAGCGAGGATACATGCATCCACCCTCCGTCGCATGGAATCCCTGATGCGCTGATGCAGCCCTGGAGAATGGTGTATTGTATCACAGCTGTCCACAATACGAGCGCGAAGAGTCTCTACATTTGGTACCGGGATTGCGTAGATAAGAGCTTTCAAATGCCCCCATAAATGAAAGTCAAGAGGGTTGAGGTCAGGAGAGCGTGGAGGCCATGGAATTGGTCCGCCTCTACCAATCCATCGGTCACCGAATCCTGTTGTTGAGAAGCGTACTAACACTTCGACTGAAATGTGCAGGAGCTCCATCTTGCATGAACCACATGTTGTGTCGTACTTCTAAAGGCACATGTTCTAGCAGCACAGGTAGAGTATCCCGTATGAAATCATGGCGGTGAATCGAGGAAGTACAGTACATACTGACGAAACTAAAATGAGCTCTAACATGGAAATTAAGCGTTTCCGGACACATGTCCACATAATATCTTTTCTTTATTTGTGTGTGAGGAATGTTTCCTGAAAGTTTGGCCATACCCTTTTGTAACTCCCTGTATATGACGGTAGTATCTGTTCCCGAAAGAACAGTTACCGTAGATGACCATGCAGCTTTGCTAGAATGAAATGGTAATTAAATGGACACCCTAGCTGCAAACAGGCGTTCAGGTACTTCATTGGGGTCATGTTGAAAATGTGTGCCCCGACCGGGACTCGAACCCGGGATCTCCTGCTTACATGGCAGACGCTCTATCCATCTGAGCCACCGAGAGTAGAGAGGATAGTGCGCCTGCAGCGACTTATCCCTTGCACGCTCCCCGTGAGACCCACATTCCCAACTTGTGCACACCACTGCATTCGTAGTGCGCCTAATAGATGTTTGCCCATCATACTCATTACTCGTGGCAGATTAATCTACGAAATCCCATATGAGTTCGGGCATAGCGTGTGCGTTTGCACACAAGAAGTTCAATGGCCGGGAAGCAATATTTTAACTGTATATGACGGTAGTATCTGTTCCCGAAAGAACGGTTACCGTAGATGACCATGCAACTTTACTAGGAATGAAATGACAATTAAATGGACACCCTAGCTGCAAACAGGTTTTGAAAATGTGTGCCCCGACCGGGACTCGAATCCGGGATCTCCTGGTTACATGGCAGACGCTCTATCCATCTGAGCTTCTGACGTCAGAGAGGATAGTTTGCCTGCAGGGACTTATCCCTTGCACGCTCCCCGTGATACCAACATTCCTAACATGTCCACACCACGACATTCGTAGTGCGCCTAATATATGTTTGCCCGTCATACTCATTACTCTGTAATGCAAGGTATCAATTGAGTTGTGATCATACCTACGTGGGTGTCAGAATGATCCGCATCGACTGGACTTGATCTATAGTAAGGTAGCTTCCCATCTGCTCATATGCCTTAACAAAAACTGTAGCACAACAGATTAATGAGGAGGTGGGTGTCCCTAGCACACTCGAGAAAAGAATGTTGTAAATCACAACTGCTGATAAGAAGTGGATTGTCTAACTCCCATTTGAAATAATGGTCCGAAATAACCTAGATTTATTACGAAGCTCTCTCCTAACACACACATGAACAACAATTTGTCACAGGATGTGCGCTGGATTGAAAAATACAGAGAACACAGATTTTGACACTTGCTTACATGAAGGAATTCTAATCTAACACTAACATGGCATCGAGTGGATAGGTTAGATGAAAGGGAAAACCGTCATCTTACAAATTCGTTATGGAAAGATAAAGTCCCGGTGGACACACAGGGATTGTCTGAAGGCGCCAAAAGAACGGAAAATGGTTACACGAAAGCAACATCAGTGGCTGAGTTATGAATGATCCCTCAGTCACTCAACAAAAGTGTAATATTAGCAAAATTCCTATGCTCCTAACAACGCACCTAAGTTGCCAAATGTCACCACGCTTCGCATTCACTTCCTTCTTAACGGAACAGAATTGACAGATGTAAGGGTAATTGCCGGAGTTCCACGAGAAAGTGTGATAGAACCGTTACTGTCAACAATGGGCATAAATATACTCTTTGAGACTTTTGACAAGTGATGTGAACAAAGTAAGAACGCCAGAATACTGAATCGATTTGCAGAATGACTTACAGGTGCCTCATGAATAGTACGGGCTCTGGCAGGTAACCTTGAATGTAAATAAATACAACATGCTTCACATACTTAGAAAAAGAAATCCACTACTTTACAATTACACTACTGATGACAAATGCTGGGAACAGTATCTATTATTTAGAGCAACCTTAAGTTGAATGAACACATAAAACAAAATCAACCTTGGCTCGTTAACACATAGATATGACAGTAGTGATAGAGAACATCCAACGAATAGTGATGCGTTTCGGCACGGGATCGTTTAGTCGGTGTGTGAGTGTTACAGAAATGCTCTACAAACTCAGTTGGCAGATGTTACAAGAGGAGCGTGGTGCATGATGGAGAGACTTATTGGAATTTCGAGAGAGAACTTTTCGGGAAGGATAGGACAATATGCTATTACCGCTGTAGTCACTACAGACGCCTACTGCAGAGGCAATACCGCAGACAGATCAGCGATGCGGGCTGCCGACTCCGCTGCGAAGTATGGCCGACACAAGAGTGTTTATTAGCAAGTTCCACAGTTGACAACAAACACGTATGTGTGGCGGGTGTCCATCAGAGGGCATCAACCAACAGCAGAGGAAGGAGGCGCGACGGCTAACGAACTATTTCCTGGCGATCACGTGTGTGAAACTAGTCTTGGAAATATCATTACACCTGGGGTTAGATATGCCAGCGCCCGGCAGTTCAGCAGGCAGTTCACTACTCGCCGAGTGCGGAGAAGGTCGGCCGGTCCAGCGGTGTGCCACTTCGACCATCCTCTCTTGCGCAACGATTGTGATACGTCGCTTCCGTTGTGTTAGGCTATCTAGCAGCTGCTAACAACCGACTTCGACGTGGAATAGTTGTACGGTTATGGAGTCGAAGGGGACTCTGATTGTAGGAATTAGTTGTTATTTTCTTGATCCGCAGAAGGGATCCTTATTATTTTTACGTTTTGAAGAGTGTGTTACTGTTGGCGGTTTATTGTAGTTTCCTTAATATAAAAAAGTTGGCAAAACGAGTTGATTCTTGCTTTCTAGATTTAGCAATTTCCTTCCACATACATCTCGCGTAATGACCACGACAAGAAAATTACAAATTAGAGTGAGTGCTGAGACTTACCGGCAATCAGTCTTCCCACGCGTCAGCCGGCCGGAGTGGCCGTGCGGTTCTAGGCGCCACAGTCTGGAGCCGAACTACCGCTACGGTCGCAGGTTCGAATCCTGCCTCGGGTATGGATGTTTGTGATGTCCTTAGGTTAGTTAGATTTAATTAGTTCTAAGTTCTAGGTGACTGATGACCTCAGAAGTTAAGTCGCATAGTGCTCAGAGCAATTTGAACCAATTTGAACCCACGCATCATTCGCGAGTGGAACAGGAGAACTATCCTTCGCCACAGACCATTCGGCGGCATGCGGAGTATGATGTAGATGTAAGTACTGTAGAGTAGAAAGCTGCTAGTACATTAATCTGCTGCTGTCTGCAACACAAAAAAATGGTTCAAATGGCTCTGAGCACTATGGGACTTAACATCTGTGGTTATCAGTCCCCAAGAACTTAGAACTACTTAAACCTAACTAACCTAAGGACATCACACACATCCATGCCCGAGGCAGGATTCGAACCTGCGACCGTAGCAGCCGCGTGGTTCCGGACTGCGAGCCTAGAACCGCTAGAGCACCGCGGCCGGCTGTCTGCAACACATCAGTCACTACTTGTGACAAGATTTCTTCTCCACATCTATGGATCAAGTTGTCTTCTTAGCTTCTGATCAACAACTGTCTCCCTCAGGATCTCTTGACGGATTATTTCACTCAGAGATCCGAGACGAATTGTTTCACACTGAAACAGAACTCACTCTCCTCTCATCGCAGCCCACACAATCCCCATGCGCCAACGAAAGATCTCTGGAAAATGTTGGTGAATGATTTTGTTGCCAACAAGATGACTAACTCCCCACCTGGAAAAAGTTTTGCAATATTAACGAATCGTCCATATCCTATATACGCAGTTCTACCACAATTCTGTGTTACACTGTCATTATTCAGTTCAGTTTTTGATCTCTGCCAGTATACTTGTCTCTGAACCTGAATTTCTCGGAAACTGGCGTCCTGACTCATCTCCTCTGCTATGTTGAAGATTAAATGATGAGATGCCCCCTTACGAAATTTTAGACAAGTGGGTGTTCACCCCACGTGAAGCAGCGCTGGAGTGTTGGCCCATTGCTGTCACAAAAGAAGAAAAGAATTCCTGAACAAATTTCGCGTCAGCTCTCACTGGACACAGAGATCTATATACAAGTTCATTTTAAGATGTGTTTCGGCCCACTGGCACAGGTTTTTGAAGCCAGGATTCTGCACAAGCTCAGGAACTTGTCACGGCACGTTATAGGACTTCTTTAGGTAGAGGCAGGAACCCAATAATGCGCAGAGAGCATCCTGAGAAAAACTGGAAGAAGGGAACTCCAAGGCACCTGAGCTAAACATTGTTTGGCCTCGAGTGCTCATTTCTCCCCATCCCCTCACTTTCTCCTCTGAAAGGCGATCCTAAACTCCCAGGAAGGCATCACAAAACTCCAAATCATTGCCCTTGGTCACTCTATTGACCATGACACATCAAGGCCTCAGCTGAACTACAGAAAATGTAAAATGCAAAACCCTCACCAGAGAAGAGAAAGAGACAGATTCATTCTTTCAATCACTGGAGTTGCTTATTACGAGTGTTAAACAGTTGTTAAATGACAGGACTAGATCTCATATTGTGATGAATTTAAAACAACTGAATCGGTGAGTTGGAAAGAGGGTCATGTCCCAGAAAGGAAACTTTTCACGAGACACCAAAAAACTGTTTTACTACGCAACTGGATTAAGTAAGTTGTCATGGAGTTTCCAGGTAGCAGTTGGCAACCGGCTAAACAATATACACAATTACAACATACTTTGGCCAGCGACTGTGCTCAGCATTCGAGTGTGAAAGTACTGAGGATGAACCCATTTCGAACCTGATGACGTCAATAACGTATCTAGCGTTATGTTTGCAGTGGAAGAATTGTGTTATGGAAGTTTCGTTACTCAAATTCAGTATAGCAAATGTAAGAGTGTGTTCTGAAAATTCAGGTTTATTCATAATGTATCCAAAACACAACCACTAGCAAAATATAGCAAAGTAGACAATGGCGGACATACTTCATCTTAATCCTGTCCATTCTTCGCTGGCCACTAGCAGATACTGTTATAAAATGGCTTCCGCTCGTCAGCTGTGTGTTTTGGAATTTTCTTTACATCGTTTAGCATCTTCTTCTGTATTACAACTGATCCACTACAGCCTGTGCTTATTTACATTGATATGACCCCTTCTCTAACTGAATAGTCATCTAACGAGCACTTATATTTGTGAGGAATGACCCCATGTTATACCAAACGATGCGTGCAAATGTGAAGATCAGTTATTTCTGATAAACGAAATTTGAAAATAAAGCGGTCATGATATGTTTTCCAATTCAGCGATTCAATTATAGATGAAGTTAAATCATGCCAGTCCGGCAGTAGACTGATGCATGTCAACTGCAAAGATGGTTAGTAGAAAATACTGACTACATGGGACACATATCTCTAAAATAACCCATTGCGGAGAATAGGGACAATCTTAAAGTTTACTAGCATCCGTTTCGTCTTCAACTGGTAAGTAGTTTCAAATGGCAAGAGAGAGTGTGTAAACAGATCGCAAGGGAAAGCATTAGGGATGTAGAACATACTCCTCTGAAAATCATTTCTAGCTTGCGGCTTCCCAAAATGTCCGAAGATAAATTTGGGTCTTTGTTTTCCTACAACCAGTGTGTTGTTCAGAATGAATTGTCAAGAGGAGGATGACCAAGGAAAAATTCTGTTGCTAGGAGGGTATAATGGTATAAATTGGAAGCTAGAAAGGGAACTTTAGAAACTAATGCGAGATGCAATTAATTTAATGTTAGAAGAGTAGTGATGATGGAATGTGAACGCAATTTCTCGTTAAATTGGTATTGGGCAAGAGCAGTCGTATAAACAAATGTAAAATTAGCTGGATTCCTCATTTGTAGACAAGTGGCAAGAGGAAGGAGTTAAAATAAAAACTTATTCTCGAGACAAAGTCGACACTGTTGTCCCATTGATGATATGGGCAATGATCACCACGACAAGTGGAGATAATGAGTAATTAAAAAAAACAAATAAACGAAAATTTTGGAGAGTATTGTGGTTTCCCGCGCATATGAGTCGCAGTAAGATGGAGTTTTGCAGGTACACTGAGTGGTGTACGTAGATCCTGTCTGCAAAATATGTGGGGATAGTAGCAGTAAAGAAGTAATGAACTAAAACGTCTTGCTTGATGCCGAAGTTTTACTGCAAGCACTTCGAAAATGTAGTATGAGTAGACGTTATCCCTTCAGTTATTTTGTGGAGGTGTCAGAGAGAGGTTCGGAAAGGTTTTTGAATTCTGTATAATATGTATTTGAAATTTCCAAGTGCTACTGTTCTCAATTATTGGACCAATTTTATTTGGTTAATTTGAACATTGCGAGCTACGATGCTTCAAGACTTAACAAAAACCCTTAGCGTAAGGTTATACCCATTGATCAGTAGATTATGACAGCATTTTAAAATTTTAAATTCTATCAGAATGATATGAAGTAATGAAAATCAAATCTTTCTCGCACCTGTGAGCAACATGCAATTGCCACCTCGTGACCGCTCGAGCCTTCTAGCGTGTTAGCAACATAGAGGAGTGCTGATCAAAGATTCAGAATGTAGAGCTCCTGTGATTGTAGTGGCAGATAAAACTCTACAACCCGACGAGTAACACTTACATGCATACCCGAAAGAACAAACGCTGTTCATACACAGCTGCACGAAATACTTTGAACTTAATTCGCTGCCTGTAAGTTCCTTGACATCAGTTGCAGTAGGTATAGATTTACTACACAATAGAGAATATGAAAATTTGAACCATACTGGGGTTGGAACTCGGATTTCCCGATTACAGCGAGCGACCACCACTTCGGCTATCCGCGCACTTGCCCCGGTTTCACCCAGACTTCCAGAATGCCACCCAGTCTACATCCCGGCTGTGTGAATCCAAGTAAAGTTACGAGCATTGAAGGATGAAATTAATGGTTTATGATATAAGGACGTATTGAGACTTGGGTCGGAACAGTGAGCGTACACAGATAGCCAATGTAGTTAAGGCGACTCCTCATAGTAAGTGGGAAATGTGAGTTGGAGTACCACTCCAGCGTAAGTCTTAATGCCACTACCTGGTATTAAATCTATACCTAATGCAGTTGAGTCGAGGAATTCGCAGTCAATGAATTAATATCATGAATGGAAGTGAAACATGGACAATAAACAACTTAGACAAAGAGGAAATAGAAGCTTTCAAAATGTGGTGCTACCAAGCAGTGTTGAAGATTAGATGCGCACATCAAGTAACTAATGAGGAGGTACTGAGTAGAATTGGGGAGACAAGAAATCTGTGGCACAGCTTGACCAAAAGGAGGGATTGGATGGCAGGACACATTTAGAAACAACAAGGGATTACCAATTTCGTTTTGGAAGTTCAGTGGGGGAGGGAGGCGGGAGGACATCGTAGAGGGAGACGAAGACAGTAAGGACATTGAGGAGTATGTAGGTTGCAACGTGAGGTGAAGAGGCACAGGATAGGGTAGCACGGAGAACTGCATCAGAGCAGTCTTTGGACAGGAAACCACAACAACAACGCTAGTAATGTGCATGAGTTTCGTGCCAGTATCCTTATTAGACCTGGTATTGCAACTTCCAGATCAGAGCACCCCCAAGTCGCACAGCATGTAGTTATTTCTGGAGTCTCGTGCCGGAACGTGTCGGTGGAAAGACGACGGTCTTTCCTGAAGGGCACGAGTGGTTAGAGAATGAGGTACTCACTATTTCCATCTCTTTGACTCGAGATATTCTCCAGATCGTTACTGCCACTCTCGAAACGTCATAACGCGGAAAATCGCGGTTTAGAATTCAATCTTGAGCACCGCACGCGCAAGGCGCCGCCGGCAGGTGACCTCGTTACGGCCAGGGGTACTGGGAGCAGCGCGACTGCAATAGAGGAAGGTGGGAGGGGTGCGGGAACCAGCAGACGCCATTACTCGCTGGGGGCTGCGTGGAGGGGGATGAGAAGAGGGGAGGCGAGACGGAATCCGGGCGTGCCAGTAATTTGGCGACAGCGACACTCGGCGCTGGTCCATGAATACAGATGGCGCACAGGGCAGGCCGTCAGCCGTGCAGAGGTGGCGGTGAGCGTAATGGCAGCCTCCGCTCAGCGGGTTTTAGAGAAGGGGTTAGCACGGGTGGGGAGGGGTGGAAACAAAGAAATGTCGCGGCCAGCCGAGACCTCGGACTGCTTCTCAGCCCTTCGGCTGGCGCTCCAGCATACTTCACAGGCCGTAACGCTACACTGGAGCCCCAATCCTACAAGTCCGCCGTCTGGCGACCGTCGGATTTGTGCTGAGCTCAACAAGGTGCACACAACATCCTTCCCTACCAAGCTAGTGTTATCACCAAACAGAAATATTTTAGAGTTTCCTATAATATTTAAGGGCATATCAATTATATTAATAAGGAATGGCAGTGGCCCCAACACTGATCCCTGGGGCACCCCCCCTCTTGACCATACCCCACTCAGCCCCCACATCACAGCCATTCTCAGCACTGTGAATAATGAGCTTTTGCTGTCTCTTGCTACCTAACTTTGTGTTCTGCCGTACGGCAGATCTGGTCATGGGCGAAGCCTCGTCACAGAGGTCCAGCTGCTGAACGTCTAGGGAAGTGATTCCAGTGGTTGTTTCCCGTTGCCTTTCGCTGATGATGATGAAATGATAATAAGAACATCACAACACTCAGCTCCTGAGCGGAGGAAATCTCCGACCCAGCCCGGAATCGAACCGGGGCCCTTGGCGTGACAGACCGCCTCGGTGACCACTCAGCTATCGGGGAGGTCGTTTTTGCTAAAGGAAGAAGTGAACTAATTGTGAGCTACTCCCCGTATTACGTAATGGTCCAACTAATGGAGCAATATTTTGTGATCAACACAATCAACCGCCTTAGTTAAATCTAAAAATATGTCTAGCATTCGAAACCTTTTGTTTAACCCATCCAGTACCTCACAGAGCAAAGAGAATATAGCAATTTCCGTTGTTAAAGCCGAACTGTACATTTGATAGCAAATCGTGTGATATAAAATGATCAATTATCCTTACATACACAGCATTTTCAATAACCTTGGGCACACTGATGCAATAGAACTGGGTCTAAAATTGTCTACATTCTCCCTTTTTATGAAGCAGCTTTACTACTGAGTACTTCAGTTGAAACGTCTCTGTCGAGTCTTTTCATACATGTTTGCCTCATGTGATTCAGTTACGTCTCATTTGATCCACTGTGTAATTACGATTTTGCTTATTAACTCTACCAGAAAGACTGAGCAGTGGAACTGAAAGTAATTCACTATATATCCAACGTAAAATGCAAGCTAATGGTACCTTACACTAGTATTTCAATGTATTGTATTTGTAATATTATGTTCTACGTGAAATCAGGAGCCATATTTATCATGCCCCTCCTTTATGTTACCTTATGTGTGGTTGAATGTGAGTGAATGGGTGTTTTACGTATCCTTTCGGGCTTATTTTGTGGTGGAAGCTAGTTGGTTGTCGTCTACTGGGAGCAGAAGGTGAGTGCCTGTGGTTTGGCAGGGATCACAGGCTCACCAACTTAGAATTGCTTACCTGAGCAAAGAGGTTCATCCGAGGTTCATCCCTTTTGTCCCGAGATTTGTGTGTTTGTCAGGTTGGTGGCGGAAACGATCCCTCTGGTCGCTTCCGTCTCAGCCAGGGGTTGCAAGGAGCTTTGTGCAGAGCAGGCACTCTTCTCCAGGCTGTTGGTGGGTACGGTTCGCAGCTCCTAAGTAAGGCTTCTAGTACTAATGACAAAGTAGGAGGTAGTGTTAATCGCGATTTTCCTATGTTAAATTCGTTGGAATATTTAAGTCGTTCAGCCTAATTGAAACGTTACGAATTTCTGCTCGGACTGTGGTACAATTGGTTAATAATAGGTCATAATCGTATTTAAAAATAGTTGTGGAGGAAATTGGCTTTGTTCCTTTGGGACATCGTCGTGTGGAGCATCCACTATTGAACATGATTAGTAACAGCTAGTGAAATTATATCTCATGCCAATGTGAGAGTAATTGTGTGTTTTGCGTGAGTGGTTTTATTTTGTTTCTAATTTTTGTGGTTTCTTGGTGATAGTATATGCTTGTGATCGTATTGTACTACAGGTTTGGTAAACCATGTACGTTTCCGCTTCCTACTGCAAACCGATAGGTTTTTCCAGCGCTAATTTAATCTATTTTGTGCGGGATAAATTCGTTGAAACATTGGATTTTCGTGAATTAAGGCGAACTTTTGTAATGGTTTAATTCTTAACGGAGCACGTAAACCTTGAATCATTGGAAGGTTTCTGCCATGGTGGCTTAGTTTTCCGTTGTAGTGACAAATTCATTTTATAGTCGTTCCCTAAGATAATAAAAGCTTCTTGTATTTCTGCTTTCCACTCAAATTCTGCTTTGAAACCATAAATGTGTGACCCAGTTCACCACGTGGTGAACTGCGTTATTTGCACGTGGGCCCGCGGCTTCTCATCTCATGTACTTACGCTGGCCAAATCTTGCAACGGAAATAAACCTCTTTGCAAATCAGTGCATGTTTGTAAAGGTGGTCGGTTATTCCTGCGATATTTCTCTGTCGTGTGAATCTAGTTTAAATGACTGAGAGGATGTTTCCAGTTTCCCCTTCCTCACCTTTTCCATTAATCACAACAGTTAAATTGTACAATATAATTTCACTTATCGAAAATAGATTAATGTAGTTCATGTTCAGGCACCAGCTAAGTGTACCCATAGGATGTGCGCGCTATTTCAAAAATCTTTATTAACGAATAAATATGCCGTAAAGGATAATACTGTGTGTCCTGCTACTTCATTTGTTTCCATTGAATTCCAAATTTGAATTAATTCCAGTTCAGTCATTCTTGTATGTTAGGAAGGGCTTGGGCTGGTGGCGACCCTGTAAATTTTATTGTAAAAAAATTGTCTTTTCATGGTAGCTTAACCGCTCATATTTGCCAAGTGTGGATGCAATTCGGCACTTAATATGGTTCGATTCAGTCCACTACCATCGATAAGGTTACGACGTTTAGCTTACATTTACAAATAGAAATAGCTCCCACTGGAGACCAGTTAACTAGTGGTTTACATAAGTAGCTTACACAGTCGTTCAGAAAACTGACCATTCCTAAAGGAAAAATTACAAATATGGCTAAGTCCAGGGCTAACATCTGCAGCCTGGGGCTTAATATTCTGCTAAGTACCCCATCACATTCGTGGGAGACCTTACTCAACAGTGATTTAATTATTCACTCAATCTCTCGTTTGTCTGTATCACAGAGGAATGTTCCAGACATCAATCTCGGAAAGGTATTTGCCAAGAGTATTATATGATTTCCTGCAGAAACTAAATTTTTATTTAATTCACCAGCAATGCTCAGAAAATGATTGTTAAATACTGTACATATATCTGATTTATCAGTAACAGAATTATTTTTGCTAAGAACTGACTTTATATCGTCGACCTTTGTGCTGCTGACCACACACTTCCTTCACTACCGACCATATGGTTTTAATTTTATCCTATGAATTAGCTATTCTATTTGCATATCTCATACTCTTTGCCTTCTTAATAACATTTTTATGGAATTTACAGTACTGTTTATAATGGGTTACTGTAGCTTGATCGTGACTACTTCTAACATTTTGATGTAATTCCTGCTTTTTCTACATTATTTCTTTATCCCACTAATCAGCCATCCGGGCTCCTTTTACCGCTAGTGCGCCGTTTGGACCGTTATAATGGAAAGAAACTGTCAAATAGCATCAAAAATGTGTTAAGGAAAGCACTATATTTGTCATCTATGTTATCGGCACTATAAACATCCTCCCACTCTTGTTCCTTGACAAGGCTTAAAAAACTCTCTATTGCTGTTGGATTCGCTTACCTACATAGTTTGTAATAATATGTGACATTAGTTTGAGTACAAAAGCCCTTTAATGTAAAATCTGTGCTCATGGTGATCGTTCGACACGAAAAGTCTTACGGCGTAATGAGAGTGACGGCACACCTGTCGGGAGCGACAGAGAAGAGAAGGCTGTGAGAAGAGGCCAGCCAATTGCTTGCTGACCAGCCTCCCTCCAGGACGACAACACGACAGCAGCAGCCCCTAGGTGAAGACAACCTGAGCACCACGTGCGACTGGTGGCAGCTCACCTCAACAGCAGCTTCAGCGTTAGCCATTACGTTAGTTGACGCTTCGTTGCCTTTTCATTAGCAACCTCTACACATCACAGTTATAAATCAGCAGTCACTGCAATTCAGTTGACAACCTTTTGCTAGTAGCGGTCACTAGGACCAGAAGTGTTACTTGTGTTTGTCTATTCTGAAGAAGACTGATCATTTCGTATGTCGCCCTTTGCTTGCGATACATCTATGTAATTGCACTTGTGGACGATCATTTATGAGGGATTACAAGAATTCTCAGATCAAAGTCAAATATTTGTACTTGTCTTGTTGTAATAAAACTTACCAATACCAGTTGTTTGATTGTTTATCCAGCAGAATTCCTAGACGTAACACCATGGCGAGGAGTTGTACGAATAACATGGCGCTGACGGTGTAGGAGCAATAACATCGCGACAACCTGTTAACGCTCCGAACCGAGAGCCACGAGCTGCCACAGATTGTCTCTGTTTTGTTAGGTCATTGGATTTTGTGTCTTGATGGTGCCTTAATTCCACCTTGTCTTTTCTTTGCAGGGGTGTGTTTACAAGTTTTAACTGTGTCTCTTATAGTGGTTTTTCTATTCAGTGTTTTCAGGTGGGTGTTGCAGCAATTTTCTTTGCTTGTTTGCTTATTTTTTATTTCTTGTATTCTATGTTAATTGCATTTACCTGCTCCAAAATGAGCATCCCACCTCTCTCACTTCCTGCTCAGGGGCCTCAGCAGCAAGCAATAGACGCAACGCAGCTAACACAGATGACTGAGCCTCAGACACAGCAGATTATTACCGTTCTAAATACAGTACAGCCATTACTGGTAAAGCAAACACCTAATGCTATGCCACAGACAATAACTGTAGCTCCGAGTGCCATAACGCCTTTCTGCCAGTTTAATGAAAAAGAAGAGGAATGACTCGGGAGGTTGCAACAGTATGAAACCTACATCATTTCTACAAAGTGTCAGGTACTGTGAAACTACACTCCTGGAAATTGAAATAAGAACACCGTGAATTCATTGTCCCAGGAAGGGGAAACTTTATTGACACATTCCTGGGGTCAGATACATCACATGATCACACTGACAGAACCACAGGCACATAGACACAGGCAACAGAGCATGCACAATGTCGGCACTAGTACAGTGTATATCCACCTTTCGCAGCAATGCAGGCTGCTATTCTCCCATGGAGACGATCGTAGAGATGCTGGATGTAGTCCTGTGGAACGGCTTGCCATGCCATTTCCACCTGGCGCCTCAGTTGGACCAGCGTTCGTGCTGGAATTGCAGACCGCGTGAGACGACGCTTCATCCAGTCCCAAACATGCTCAATGGGGGACAGATCCGGAGATCTTGCTGGCCAGGGTAGTTGACTTACACCTTCTAGAGCACGTTGGGTGGCACGGGATACATGCGGACGTGCATTGTCCTGTTGGAACAGCAAGTTCCCTTGCCGGTCTAGGAATGGTAGAACGATGGGTTCGATGACGGTTTGGATGTACCGTGCACTATTCAGTGTCCCCTCGACGATCACCAGTGGTGTACGGCCAGTGTAGGAGATCGCTCCCCACACCATGATGCCGGGTGTTGGCCCTGTGTGCCTCGGTCGTATGCAGTCCTGATTGTGGCGCTCACCTGCACGGCGCCAAACACGCATACGACCATCATTGGCACCAAGGCAGAAGCGACTCTCATCGCTGAAGACGACACGTCTCCATTCGTCCCTCGATTCACGCCTGTCGCGACACCACTGGAGGCGGGCTGCACGATGTTGGGGCGTGAGCGGAAGACGGCCTAACGGTGTGCGGGACCGTAGCCCAGCTTCATGGAGACGGTTGCGAATGGTCCTCGCCGATACCCCAGGAGCAACAGTGTCCCTAATTTGCTGGGAAGTGGCGGTGCGGTCCCCTACGGCACTGCGTAGGATCCTACGGTCTTGGCGTGCATCCGTGCGTCGCTGCGGTCCGGTCCCAGGTCGACGGGCACGTGCACCTTCCGCCGACCACTGGCGACAACATCGATGTACTGTGGAGACCTCACGCCCCACGTGTTGAGCAATTCGGCGGTACGTCCACCCGGCCTCCCGCATGCCCACTATACGCCCGCGCTCAAAGTCCGTCAACTGCACATACGGTTCACGTCCACGCTGTCGCGGCATGCTACCAGTGTTAAAGACTGCGATGGAGCTCCGTATGCCACGGCAAACTGGCTGACACTGACGGCGGCGGTGCACAAATGCTGCGCAGCTAGCGCCATTCGACGGCCAACACCGCGGTTCCTGGTGTGTCCGCTGTGCCGCGCGTGTGATCATTGCTTGTACAGCCCTCTCGCAGTGTCCGGAGCAAGTATGGTGGGTCTGACACACCGGTGTCAATGTGTTCTTTTTTCCATTTCCAGGAGTGTATATTACTTTTTGTTATTGGTAGGAAGTGTAGCTTTTCTCCTCATTCAGAAATTGTTGCCTAATGCGACTCTGAGTGACCTTTCCTATGATCGGCTTGTTGATTCTCTAGCTAACTATAATGACCAACAAGTGAATGTGTTAGGAGCTAGGTACCAATTCTTTAATTGCAGAAAAAGGGCCGAACAAACGTATTGCGTGTGGGTAACACATTTTCAAGATATGATGACGAAATGTAACTTCTAACGTCCTCGTGGTGCTTTATATTCCGGTGGTATGTTGCATGTTGTGATCGTGTACATGTAACTGATGTCAGACTTAGAGAACAGATTTTGAAACATTCAGATCCAACATATCAGTGCATAGTGCAAATTCTAGTTTAGTATGATTCAGGTGCTGTAGTGGCCAATAAATTTGAGCAGCCACCAATTTGTCGGGTGGAGACGTCCCTTGCTTATGACCGGCCAAGTAGGCAGCAATAGCATGCGCGCGCCATGCCGCGTAAACAGCTCCCTAAATAGGTGAACAGAATTAAGTCCTGCCCTCGGTGCTATTCACGGCACAAACGCCTAGTCTGTCCATCTAGACAACCACACTGTTATGCTTGCGCCAAGAAGAGTCATGTACAATCTCTGCATTTTCAAAGGAACAAACATATGAATTTCGCCCACTCACAAAAATCTAGTCACAAGGCCCATGTAATCAGTGCAGTGTATTCATAGTCTGCTGCAGGCATTCGCAAAATTAGCAAGCAAACAGTTTCTTCAGTGCTGCACCAGTCCAACAAACTTTTTTTTTCATTTGCATATTAGTGTGAAATTTCATTCGGACATGGGTTCCTGTGTTACAATGCTGAATCGTACCACATATGAAATGTTAGGCTCCCCACGCCTTTCTAAAACTAGCATGCACCTGATGGCTTGTAATGGGCAAGACATCCCTGTTCTCGAAAAATGCAATTTGCCTGAAATGTATCACTCACATACGCATACTGTGACTTTCACTGTGCTACAATCACGCGATTGTGAGAACGTATTTTTCCTTGATTCGTTTGATTTGTTTGGTTTTCAAATTCAGGGCAATGTGTTGTCAGTGACTGCATTCAGTGCCGAAGACAGTTTAGCTCGCTTGCTGAAAGAATTCCCTGAGTTCTTTTCTAAAGGTTTAGGCAAGGTTAACAACATCGTTGCACATATTTCTGCAAAACGCAACACTCAGCTTAAATTTTGCCTGGCCAAGACTGTTCCCATTGCATTAGTGGACAATGTACCTGCTGAACGTAATGAATTGCAAGATAGCGGAGCTATAGTGCTCATACAAGCTGGTCAGTAGGGAAGTCCACTGGTTTTGTTCCCCAAACCTTCAGGTCGCAATCGTCTCTATGTTGGGTTTAAGTCTACAGCCAACCCATAAACTGTGATTGATAGCCGGCCGGAGTGGCCGTGCGGTTCTAGGCGCTACAGTCTGGAACTGGGCGACCACTACGGTCGCAGGTTCGAATCCTGCCTCGGGCATGGATGTGTGTGATGTCCTTAGGTTAGTTAGGTTTAATTAGTTCTAAGTTCTAGGCGACTGGTGACCTCAGAAGTTAAGTCGCATAGTGCTCAGAGCCATTTGAACCAACCATTTTGTGATTGATATTTATCCCTTACCGTGCCCAGATGATCTCACGAACAGATTAGGTGCTGGTCAGTACCTCTCAAAAATTGATTTGTGCGACGCGTATCTTGGAATACCACTAGATGAAGAATCTCAAATCATGTATGTTGTGAACAATCATTTGGGCTTCTTTAAATATTTGCATTTTCCTTTTGGCAGTGCCTCAGCACCCGCCATTTTCCAAAGGTATTTGTAACAGCTGACTGCTTAAGTACAAAATTGTAGAAAACATTTGGACGTTACTGTAGTAGCAGGTCGTACACCTGAAGAACAAATTGAAAATATGCATGCTTTGTTTCGTGTGTTATCTGACGCAGGACTGAAGTGTAGACTCGACAAGTGTGACTTTTTAAACCTGAGTTGCAGTAAGTCATGTCATAAACAATCAAGGTATAAATCGTCTCCAGTCACATTTGTTAGCCAGTTAGTTGCTCTTAATATCACGGAATTGGTGTCATGGAAAATGAACTATTATATTCGGTTCATTCGAAAGCAGCTCCATTGCACCGCTTGCGTCGAAAGAATGTCCGCTTTGCCTGGAAACATGAGTGCCAAGAAGCTTCTCAAACACTTAACGGTTCATTGCTCATTGATCTATGCATGGTTCACTTTGATTCTGGCAAACCCGTTGTGTTGCAAGTTGACGCTTCCTCTAACGGAATCGGTGCAGTGCTCTTGCACAGACTGGGTGATAAAGAGCGGCCTATTCCTTTCGCGTCAACAGTGTTGTCCAAAGCTCAGTGTAACTATTCACAAGGAGGCACTGGCAATTGTGCATGATGTCACCAAATGCTACTACTATTTGTATGGCAGAAAATTCTACTTTAAAGGATCACAAGCCATTGCAGTCCTTGTTTCATTCGTTGCGGCCTGTTCCTGTACGAACTGCACAAAAATTACAAAGATAGGTTTTGTTATTGTCTCAATACCAGTACGAGTTTGTGTAGCGTCCGACAGCTCACCATGGTAATGCGGACGAACTTTCACGTCTTCAGATTGGTCCTGATACAGACTTTGTCGCTTCTACTGCCTCTTGTTGTCACATCGATGCCCAGGAGTCGGAATTGCTTCACTCCTTTCCTCTGAACAATCGGAAAATTGCACAGGCCACGGAAGCTGATCCAGACTTGAACATTTTGGTAAAATACATTCACACACATTTGGCCCTGATCATTGCATAGACGATACTTTGCTCGTCGGCATAGCCTCGCTATACAGCAAAATGTTCAAAATGACAGTGGACGGTCACGTGTGTTGATCCCCAAAGCATTGGAAAAAGAAGTGTTGCAGTTACTTCATCAAGGACACTGGGGGATTGTTCGTACAAAACAGTTAGCGTGTCGACACTACTTGGACAACTAAATAAAATAGATGACGTCATAGTGTCACGCATGCGCAGAAAAGCATTCTGCTCCACCACGAAAATTCTCTGTTTGGCCTAGGTCGCAATCACGTGGCAACGTGTGCACACAGACTTTGCTGGTCCAGGAACATACGTTGTTTGCTTGCGGTAGACTCATATAGGAAGTTTCATTTTGCTGTGCCAAAGAACTCGACAACGTCACGTAGCACAGTTAAGGCGTTGTCCTCTACCTCTTGCCTCGAAAGCTTGCCTGAAGTCATAGTGTCGGACAACAGCCCTCAGTTCACGTCAAATGAATCTGAAACATTCTGTGAACGCAATAGCATACAGCATCTAACTAGTGCACCGCTCCATCCACAGTCAAACGGCGAAGCGGAACGTTCTGTCAGAACCTTCAAGCAGCAGATGGCCGGACTTTGGACCGCACACACCAGGGATTGCATTGCATTGCAGTGATTGCAACTGTTTCTCGCCTCCTATCGTTCGCATCCACGAGTTGTACCATCGCCGGCGTAACTGCTTCACGGCCGCCGCCATCGGACGCTGCTGCACCTGCTCCTCCATCCACAGCACCCAGCACAGAAGGAAGGCCGCAAGTGTCGCTTCGCGCCGCATGATGCTGTCTTTTTCAGGATTTTTAGCGGCAGCAAACGACGGGCGTGAGGCGAAATCCTCCGTCGACTTGGCGCATGCTTGTATCTCATTTCAGGGTCACACTGATTGCAGCGACGACACCACAATAAAATTCTCCACTGCCATGCACACGGTGATCCTTCATATCTCTTCCTCCTGATTCACTGATCCTAAGGACAGGGCGGCCACAGAAAAAGCCACAGGGTGTCTTCACAATACTGCGGGACGACCCCACGGGGACGGAGGCTTCGTCTCCACCGCCTCCTCTCACCCTGCCGGTGGAGCTGGACACGCCCACGCCGCAGCAGCCGACGCCTTCCATATCTTGGTATCGGTCTCAGGAGGTGGACGCGTACCCTTCTTGGTGTTCTCCGGGGGTTGTTTCCATCAGAGCAAAAGCCGGTTGGTTGGTTACGACCGGAAGTCTGACGCCCCCTGCAGCTACAGCTTCTGGTCCATCCCTCCTTTCCCGTTGTCGTGCTCCATATACGACGGTCCGTCGCTATAAGAGAGAGGTACGCTACTGCGTAAAGTCAGCCCCGGTACGCCAGTTGGGAACGACAGAGAAGAGAAGGCTGTGAGAAGAGGTCAGCCAATACCGACCTCTCTCCAGGGCGATAACGCGACAGCAGCGGCCTATAGGTGAAGACAACCTAAGCGCCGCGCCCGACTGGTGATAGCCCACTTCGATAGCAGCTTCAGCGTTAGCCACTACGTTAGCCAACGCAACGTAGCCTTATCATCAGCAATCTCTACGAAGCACAGTTAGATATCAGCAGTTACTGCAGTTTAGTTGACAGACTTTTGTTAGTAGCGGTCGCTAGGAACAGAAGTGTTACATGTGTTTGTCTGTTATGAAGAAGACTCATCATTTTGTTTGTCACCTTTTGCTTGCGACACACATATGTAATTCCACTTGTGGATGAACATTTATAAGGGACTACAAGAATTCTCCGATTAAAGTATTTGTACTTGTCTTGTTGTAATCAAACTCATTAATACGAGTTGTTTGAAAAATGGTTCATATGGCTCTGAGCACTATGGGACTTAACTGCTGAGGTCATCAGTCCCCTAGAACTTAAAACTACTTAAACCTAACTAACCTAAAGACATCACACACGTCCATGCCCGAGGCAGGATTCGAACCTGCGACTGTTGCGGTCGCGCGGTTCCTAACTGTAGTCTAGAACCGCTCGGTCACTCCGGCCGGCGAGTTGTTTGATTATTTATGTAGCAACCCGAGTATGCAGGATTCCTAGACGCAACAAAAAGTAGTCTACTTTGATTATTTTCATTCCCTTATGTCGTATAGCACAATATTTTGGGGTATCTCTTCCCATTCTCAAAGAATATTTTTGGCTCAGAAACGGGCTGTTCGGGCTATAAGTGGTGCAAGTTCATGAAACTCTTCTCGACCCCTGTTCTCTGTGATGGGTGTTTTTACATTGGCCTCTCAATAGATATATTCTTTACTGCCGTTTCTTGTTAACAACATCAGATTCTTCCCAAGAATTAGCAGCTACCACTCAGTTAATACTTGGAAGAAATAGAATCTGCATTTGGACCGCACTTTCTTGACACACTTCGGAGACCATGAGCGATTACATCCTCTGATGTAACGTGATTGTTTACGATCTTCCCGCGCTACACACACACACACACACACACACACACACACACACACACACAGTGGTCGACGTTCGCTGTCCAGCTTCACATGAGAGCTTGCTGTTTTGCTTTGGCCGTGGTTGATCCTTTACGTATAAATATCATCAGCAGTCGAATTCGACAACTTTAGAACGGTTGATGGGTCCCTCATATATTTGTTACTCTGGTGTAATGCATGTTCGAAGTTACTAAGCTCTCCTGGCTGACCCATTCTGCTGTTACTGTCTCTCTACTGACAATACTCACCGCCACCTTTTATAAATGTGTGTCCCCATTTCACGACATCTAGTCGCTTATTCCGCATTACATGTCGAGGCAAGACACTTTTGACTACATACTGTGTGTTACGTCAATCCCGCAGCACTAGGGTGATGGAGGTGAAGATGAGATATACGTCTCTGCGAATTTCGTTTTAGTTTAAGTTCCTCGTCTTGACTTGAGAGGCTGTGACGGCATTGGCTACTGGGATCCAGATGTAGGTTCTTGAAGCTCATACTTTTTTCGTATGTGAGTCCTTCAGAGCAGATATTATGGTGGCAAGGTCCTTTGTATTCGACATGAATATCGGAGCTCAGTGTCCTACGACAGTCACCTACTGGGTTGTATACGGTGCTGTTACGAATTCAGAAGCCAACTGCCGTCATTTGGTGCCCGGGCCGCAGGCTTCCGGTAAATCCACTGCGGAGCTGTCTGCTGTGCAGCGTAATCTGGCTAGCTTAATAGTCTGATTAATGACTCGGCGCTTGAATCATCTGATACATTTGTGGCAGGCTGGACGCTGTGCACAGATAACGACGTACAGTTAACGCTCCTGTCGGTACAGGGTGGGATCAATGCCCACTGCTGCTGTTTGTGGCAGGTCCAGATTTCAGCGATACGATTCAATATACGGTGATAGGGCTATGAGAAGGATTTAAAAACCTGTTCACAGCTGTAGTACTCATGTCCCATCTTTTACTGAACATATTTGGTTTTAGAGTGTCGTATATCCAGGCCTTATCCAGACCTCTGTCTTCAAGAGAGGGCTTGATGAATTATTATGCAGACTGATGGTTTTGTATCTGGACGATTTTTTTATTGATAATATAATTCTTTCGAACAATATATAGCGTTAGTACTAGTCTCAACCTTTATTTCTTATTTTTAGCTTCCACGAAATACCGATTTTCATTTTGTGTTATTTAGCTTCAAACAATGGACTTCCTTTCGTTCTAACTCAAAAAATCTCCATGTTATGATAGACAGATCCCATTCATTGCTGCTTGAGACATTTAATAAACTATGCATCTCATCAAGTTACAAATTACATCAAAAGGTTCACGATCAATCATTATGATGATGAAGTCACACACTCTTGGACAGAGCGTAGGTGAGCGATACGGAGGACCCGCACCGCCGCACTAGGCAAGGTCCTAGTGGAGGTGGCATGAAACCGGTATTTGCAACTGGCAAATACTGCCGCTAGATATTTCTGCAGTATTTGTAACGCATCCTATCTCGATGCCATGTCAGATGTTCTGCGATATACCCAGTGAATTATAGGCGCGATCGTATGTGAACATTGGACGCTATACATGTCTGGAATCCTATAGTGTGCATGTATCACACAGAGCCGATGTTTTCAGGAAGTGGTTTTTTTTTATTTTACAGTTTGTTGCCATAGTTTATCGTAGAGAAACCTGCATGAAGGATGCATGTCACGCGCTGGAAATATATTTCTTTCATTGGAATATTAACAGCGCTGCAATTCACACGACTGGTAGGTCAGAAACTCAAGTGATCTAACAGTATAGCCTGTTTTAAGTGCAGAACCGTGCAGCCTTATGAGTGCGTGTGTTTATGTTCTCTCTTACCAATACCTCCTGGTACTGATTCCAGACACTAGAACAATACCTTAAAATTGATAACACAGTTGAATCCCATAAAATGCTTCGAACGCCATGCATCTGGAGCCCCATCGAGCATAAACCACCCGTTTCTTGTTGTTCTTAACCGTTTGCTATTACATCACAACACTCCTCGACATGGGCACATCCGAAGAAATCTTGTGCTGTCGGACGGGCTAGGACTCAGCAAGCTCCATTTATTCATGAGATGCGAAATGTAGTGGTCTACTTCACGTCAGCTGCTGATTAAATTTTATTTTAAGACTTCGAGAATTTTCTGTGACTACCATCCTCATAGAGATAGATCATAAATTATGCACTACGCTTGAGGTGCTAGAAATATGTAGAGCACTGTCCAGTATACTTTAACGATGTATCTGTTCGAGAATTAACAATGAATGGACTTACTGCACAGTCACCTATTTACATATGCAATGATACTCGCAAAGTAGAGAAGGGGTGGTTTAGAAATGATAATGAAAATTAGTACAGATGCTGTCGCATCATTGATCAGTGTTGAAATTACTGTAAAATTGCTAAAATTGTTTGGACTATCAACTGTGATACTTATTACTACAGTATATCGACGGTGTCTTTTGCATCCAATCCATCCACTGATATGCTCTTGGTTACCAAATAATGACTGACTGACATCGCTTGTTTGAGATGGAGAAAGAGTTTTGGCGGAGGGGCAACACCTTATGTGGATGGCTAGCACAAAAACAGTGATCACGTACATTACTGCAATATGAGGATTCAGTCGAAACGGGACGTGGAGCCATCAGCTTTGTGTCTCTGTGACTGATGAGTTTAAATTTAGAAGTTATCAATCACCATCAGACAGCAGTTTGGAAACGCTCCACAACGCTGCCCCACTCCTAGAGTTTCTTTATATTGTAACTGTCTTTTATTTAAAATTATCCAGTGCGCATGGTGTGTTATGGTAGCAGCAGTAACAACATGATTTACACCATGCGACGTTCAGTTTTATATGAGAAGGAATGGGCCAGAATGTGTTAATGTCAGTTTATAAACTGACACAGATTTCGAAGTCGAAGTGGAAAAAACAGAATGTATGGGAGTGTACAAAGCGAGTTACAGTAGAAAAAGAAAATATTTCTAGCTATGACGCAGGGTCACAGGGAGCATCTCTTGCGACTTATAGTTTGTAGCATGCAGTCATTGTCCTACAGTACAGGCGACGCAACTTTACACTGGTTGGTGCAATGGGTCAATACCTGTATATTTAATAGGATCGCCACATGTGCTCAGTACCGGCACACAGACGGTATTTGTATTCGATATATTGGAGGAGAGAGATGTGGTAAAAATCTTGAGTTCTCTATCGGATGAAGTTAGTGGAGCTTTTAAAGTTCGTAATTTTTCTCTGTTGTGTGGTACAGAATAACTATGACAGAATGTTGGAGTGATAGACGTGAATGGACCCTGAAAGACGTGGATCTGCTTTGGACTTCAGTATCTGTATGTAGTTTGGAGATGCACCACAATGCAGTAGCAAAATCCTCGTATTTCTCCAGTTCTCACAATGTCTATTATACTACCTCGTGTTGCAGGAGCGGGCTTCGTTTAATGCAGACCTTTTATGTCATACATTGTTGGCAGAGCTACGCCAATATGTTCCCATTTTCACCGAATGGACAAAACACGATCCTTTCGCACCAACTCAGGTCTCTCCGTTTCTACAGGGGTTGCAGGAGGTGGTAGATATAGTCGTTTCTAACTTCTGCTCAGTTCCGATATGAAATGGAACGATGACATGCGCAAAGCTGCAGGAATGGCAACAGTTGCAGGTGGCATAGGGGCTGCCAAATAAGCCACGTTGAAATTTTATTGTAACAGACAGGTTTGAAAAACTTGACTTCTTTCGAGATATGAGAGTGTCAGAAATATGATGCACTAGTGGCTGTAATCATTAAAGGACTTCTCCATAGCATCCAACGCCCGTATGTAGTTGAACGGAAAGACATGATTCCAAACTGCAAACAACATTTCTACCGCAGAGTGTAACACTAGGGATCTGAAATGATTATGTACATTTCTTACGACCTCAATCACCAGACCATCTACTGTTTGTGATCTTTCTCAATCAGCCTTCGCCTATATTGCAGCGGATATTTCGCGGAACCTCTAACGTGGAACCGAAACAGAATGCATTACAAATACTGCAGAAATATCCAGCGGCGGCACGAGAGAGTTGCAAATACCGGTTTTATACCACGTTCCTTAGCCGTATCACTTTATAAATTCGGTGATTTTATCCTGACAATTGTTGTGTGGCATGGTTGTTCGTGTCCGCAGCTCGTGGCATCGCGGTAGCGTTCGCGCTTCCCGAGCACGGGGTCCCGTGTTCGATTACCGGTGGGGTCGGGGATTTTTCCTGCCTAGAGATGACTGGATGTTGTTGTGTCGTCTTCATCATCATCATCATTACGGTCGTTTTATGACGAGGTTACCCTGTCAGCAACATGTAACCGCACTGTGGGTCTCATAATATACCCTCTGGCGATCACTCTCTACATTCAGCGTTGCGGTATTAGTCTATAAAATCCACTTCATTCAGAGGTAAAGCCATTCCTCGACTTAATTAGACAGTATAGCTTTTAACATGGATACTTGTGTGCAACTGTAGAACCAAGATCGATTGTGATAGAGACATGATCGTAGCGATCGTGCCTTTAATCCTCTGGCGGGTTGTAAGACGATTACATCTCTCTTTCTAAGACACAGTGGTACCACTCCCAGGGACAACTTACGAGACATGTCAACCCACCGCTGATTTTCGCTCAGTATTATTTCGCAATGCCAGCAATCAGTTACTTTATAGTAGGGGATCCATGACCGGTTCGCTTCGAGCATCGGGCTTATAATGTGTGTGTGTTCCGATATCTGCAAAGAAAATGACTATGTCCAGTAGTAAGGAAAGTATGGAATTGATGTGGAATACTGTGATAGTAAAGGGAAAAGAACGACTAGTCACAAGAATTGTACAGATGTTTCTATTTCCAGGGCCACAGCCGACTGCAGCGTGTATATCAGGTACTTCGCTCATTGTTGAATGTCGTCCAATTGAGACCGCGTTCGTAATAGTTAATTGTAACTATAGCTATCAAATGTGTATGTGATTGGTTTCCTAGGACGATACTATCTAGGGGTACATGGAGCGGGCGGCGGTAAACTGTGACGGGAATGATTCACGTTTCCCGCTAAGGGCAGGAGCTGTCCGAATGGAAGGGCCTGTTGGGATGTAGGAATGTAGCTGACTTAACTGTGTCGTCCTCTACACGGCCGAATAAGCAACTAATAATTAGTATGTGTTGGATAGCTTTTGTGATCGCGTGGAAATTTGAGAAGACTCGGTATGGAAATGTGTTTGTGCAGGACCACTGTACCCTCTCATGTAAATTGTCAGGTTGACTGCTTCGGCACATTTCGCGCCTTTATTTAGTTGAGAGAGCATCGATCATGGTGTGTGCATCTAGCAGGTGAAAGACAGATAGGAGACACGTTTGCCGGTTCTCTAGACATGAAAAACATCATAGTAGAATTTTTAAGTTGTACGGATGATTTGGAATCTTACATCACCGACTTCGGCATCTGTGAGTTTTAACGTAAAGATCTTCGCAGACGGGATAAGTTTCTAGTTACTCAGTAATCTACAGCATGCTGTACCTAACTAAAGTTTTGGATTCCTAGAGAAATAATTAGAAATAATTCCCAGTCTATAACTTTGGAATTATACGGTGCAAGCGATACTGCTATGCAAGCAATATTGCTATGTGCCAGATATCGAGAAGTATCGTATAATGATATAATATTCTGGCAAAGAATGTGAAAATACATGTGTTCTTGTAAATCCCGAGTCCGGGAATGGGTGTAGAAAGCAAGCAAGCAAGCATGAAGGTGGGAGCCAGAAACAGTGACGCCTTCGTGCCTAGGGGAACTGACCCAGCCTTAGTACAACAGTCTTCGGTGTACATGTATGACTGTCTGGTGGTCGCTACTCTGTGGTCTATAGTGAGAGAGGTATAGATTCAGCATATCGATGGCAGCAAGGAGAATGAAGGATTTTCTTAATCGGAAGATTATGTGCTCTATACATATTGAGATTCGTTCCAGAACAGCCGTCAAGAGGAGACATTTCCACTTCATTGCTTGGTGTCAGACTGCGGCAACAATTCTAATATTTAACTCTAATTACACTGTTATATATGTGCATGGTTCCCAATAGTCTTGTGAGTGTGGAGATGGCCGAATAAAGCACAGCAACAAGCAAGCAGGTCGGGGCCAGAAATTGCATGTCAGCGGATGCCACTGTTCCATGCCAGGGCTTGCCCATCCTTTCTACACCGGTTCAGTGATCAAGAAAGCTTGTGGCTTATGACGATTAGGTTCGCGGTTGCCCCTGGATGGGTGAATAGTGAATTAATACCAAGTTTGCATTCAGTCACAATTGGGACTGCGTGTATAGCGTGTATACTCTGCGCAACTTGGAGAAGATTCAATACGACGAGTGTTTGCGCTGGGAGTACTGATAGTGTTTGAACTCCTACCATTCAGGTCCCCCTGGGGTGTAGTGTAGTCCACGGCCAGCTGGCCTCTCTCTGGCTGACTCGCTCTTCCGTGGCTGGGGCACGGGCCGCGTTTACGGCAGGAGTTTCCTCCGTCGGCGCTGCACAGCAGTGCTGTGAGTATGTGGGATGTATTAGATGATCTGTAGACCACTTCTGCGGGACTTAACTGTCAGTGCAATATGGCGATCTGTACAAAATTTTTTTGTCGCTGGAGGTGTCGTCTGCAGAAAGAAAGTGGCTGACAGTGCTCCTACACAGGCAGCATCAGTAATTTGGCGGGGAAATTCAGTAAGAGCCGATCAGAATTTTCCATTCATTCACAAGACGTCCTTCGGGGTGGGCCATAGAAACCTCTGGTTCGAACAAGATGGAGGCAAGGTATCTAAGGAATGTTCTGAGAAAGCAAGTGTTCAAAGACAAGTTGAAGCAGACCACCCATCTGTGGCCGAAGTGCTGTCACTCACCTATCACTGTGGCATTAGGACACCTCCAAACCAGTAGCTTCCGGACTCCGAAAATTGACACGATTTTTCTCTTGTGTAGGACAGTGCATTGATTTCTCAATCCTGAATTGTTCTGATTTCCCCCGTCTGTGTTTAGACAGTGCTTAGACAGTTCATTCCAAAGAACAACAATTCTTTAATGATTAACTGTTGTAATGCGTCCTCCACCATTATTATGTTTTGCTATTGTTGTTGTTAGAAAAATCTTTATTCAGTCGGTCGTCGAAATTTTGAAATAAAAGTTATTGTGGATGTCGCGTAATAAATATTTCGCGTGAAGCACTGTTGCACACAGGCAAAGATCAATTGTGGAAACTAAGCCACTGAATATTACAAATAATGTTCTTAAAGAATACAGCCGACTGACTACATCAAATAAGAGGGCACGTACATTCGCGAATGGGTGGTAAAAAAAATAAAAAAAAAAAGCTTTAATACTGTTATATAGTTACGTTTGGACACACTCAAATGTATGTGAACATACGAAGGGGATAGAGGCACGTACATTTTCACTGAAATTTTCCCCTGTGGCCTGGATAAAAAGAATTACAGTTAAATGCAATTATTCATTTTAGAACGTAAATGCATGGACTTATAAATTAAATGAAGAGAAAGACTGCAGGTCCTGAACGTCGCGGCAAATATCTTGAAATTGACGGTAGCGGCCACGAAACGAAAAAGATGAACACATTCACGTACCTCTATTGTTGAGCAGCGTCGCCTCCATGTAAATTCTCTGCATAAAATTAAAATAATAGTAATAATTTTCCAGAATTTCAGGACCTGGGACTCATGGTATCACAAAAGACGAAATCGCTCTGCTTCAAAATCACTTTCATTATTTAATCCAATGTTATCAGTAAGAAATGGCACAACACTTCTTAACACTAGGACAGGGTAACAGCGAAAGGTAACTTATTCTAAAACTAATAAACGAAGAGCGTAAAGCTTCTTTTGTTCAGCAAATGCTTTACCGATTAATCTCTGGTAGTTGAACTAGTGTCTATATATTCACAAAAAAAATTATATAAGTCCCTTACACGGTGTTTTCACGAGCGTGCACAGACATGATGAAGGCTTTTAGCGGTGAGAACGTTTACCGTTTCTGAGACGTATGTTGAAAGCAGGACTTCACGATTTCCAGGAAGGAAACACGTGATGTCTCGTTAGGACCATTAGGACCATCAGGAAGAAAGCAATCGGTGTTATTTTTGTAAACTGCTCCTGTCAGGATAAGAATTTGAATGCAGACAAGCTGAGACTTCACGAAACCTCCTATAAAAGCGGCTGTTAACTATTTCTGCGAGACACTGAGATTCCCGAGCAGAATACTTATCTCATATTTACATGGACATGTGACATCAGTATAACACTGAAAACCTTCCAGCTGTGCCAGTGAGGGTGAGCCGCTCTGCAAACATCTCGCTGACGGTCCCCGCTATGCAAACATCTGTCTCAGTGCTGGACCCACAGGCATGCGACTTAGCGCTAGCAATCGTGAGTATGTGAAAACTTATTTCAACAGGTATTTCTCAGTGTCATGTATGAAAGAGATCCCACCACCTCATCCTTGCGGGAGCCGAAGTAATACCTGCGCGCGGTTCGGCAGCCGGAAGTCGCGTCGCCACTTTACAGGGGTCGCCGGTGCCTCCCGACTCCTAGGAGTGTGTGCTGTGGCGTCCTGTGCGGTCCAGTGGACAGGGGATGACTGGCCGGCGTGCTTCGCGATCGAAAGTTTAACTGCGTAATTACGCGTGATGTGCGTATCATGATAGAATTCCTTGCACCATTGGAATAAAAAGAAAGACGGTAAATTTATTTACTTCTTACAAGACCTATATCTTTCCAAACAGCAGAGAATGTTGAGGGAGAGAAATCCAACCCCTTCAAACTGATTCTTTTAATAAATAGAATACATATCCACATGAACATGGCCAAGATATACACGAGGCCCATGCCTACTACAGTAGTACAAGTTTATATACCAACCAGCTCTGCAGATGACGAATAAATTGAAGAAACCTTGCTGTTGGTGGAGAGGCTTGCGTGCCTCAGCGATACAGATTGCCGTACCGTAGGTGCAACCACAACGGAGGGCTATCTGTTGAGAGGCCAGACAAACGTGTGGTTCCTGAAGAGGGGCAGCAGCCTTTTCAGTAGTTGCAGGGGCAATAGTCTGGATGATTGACTGATCTGGCCTTGTAACACTAACCAAAACGGCCTTGCTGTGTTGGTACTGCGAACATCTAAAAGCAAGGGGAAACTACAGCCGTAATTTTTCCCGAGGGCATGCAGCTTTCCTGTATGATTAAATGATGATGGCGTCCTCTTGGGTAAAATATTCCGGAGGTAAAATGATCCCCCATTCGGGTGTCGGGGCGGGGACTACTCAAGAGGACTTCGTTATCAAGAGAAAGAAAACTGGCGTTCTACGGATCGGAGAGTGGAATGTCATCCCTTAATCGGGCAGGTAGGTTAGAAAATTTAAAAATTGAAATGGATAGGTTAAAGCTAGATATAGTGTGAATTAGTGAAGTTCGGTGGCAGGAGGAACAAGACTTTTGGTCAGGTGAATCCCGGGTTATAAATACAAAATCAAAAAGGGGTAATGCAGGAGTCGGTTTAATAACGAATAAAAAAATAGGAGCACGGGTAAGTTACTACAAACAGCATAGTGAACGCATTATTGTGGTCAAGGTAGACATGAAGCCCATGCCTACTACAGCAGTACAAGTTTATATACCAACCAGCTCTGCAGATGACGAATAAATTGAAGAAACGTATGATGAAATAAAAGAAATTATTCAAATAGTGAAGGGAGACGAAAATTTAATAGTCATGGGTGACTGGAATACGGTAGGAAAAGGGAGAGAAGGAAACGTAGTAGGTGAATACGGATTGGGGCTAAGAAATGAAAGAGGAAGCCGCCAGGTAGAATTTTGCACAGAGCATAACTTAATCATAGCTAACACTTGGTTCAAGAATCATGAAAGAAGGTTGTATACATGGAAGAACCCTGGAGATCGTGACAGGTTTCAAATAGATTATATAATGGTAAGACAGTGATTTAGGAACCATGTTTTACATTGTAAAACATTTCCAGAGGCAGATGTGGACTCTGACCACAATCTATTGGTTATGAACTGCAGATTAAAACTGAAGAAACTGCAAAAAGGTGGGAATTTAAGGAGATGGGACCTGGATAAACTGACAAAGCCAGAGGTTGTAGAGAGTTTCGGGGAGAGCATAAGGGAACAATTGACAGGGATGTTGGAAAGAAATACAGTAGAAGAAGAATGGATAGCTCTTAGGGATGAAGAAGTGAAGGCAGCAGAGGATCAAGAAGGCAAAAAGACGAGGGCTGCTAGAAATCCTTGGGAGACAAGAGAAATACTGAATTTAATTGATGAAAAGAGAAAATATAAAAATGCAGTAAACGAAGTAGGCAAAAAGGAATACAAACGTCTCAAAAACGAGGTCGACAGGAAATGCAAAATGGCTAAGCATTCATGGCTAGAGGACAAATGTAACGATGTAGAGGTTTATCTCACTAGGGGTAAGATAGATACTGCCAACAGGAAAAATAAAGAGGCCTTTGGAGAAAAGAGAACCACTTCCGTAAATATCAAGGGCTCAGATGGAAACCCAGTTCTTAGCAAACCAGGGATAGCACTCGTCGACGGACCATGTGTTTTCTGTGAAAAATTCATAATTGAATATAATTAACTATATTTACTATATTTATGCTGGTAAAAGATATTAGGACGAATTAGATTGTTTGGAGAACATTGCTGCGTTAATGCAGTAGCCTGTGCAGCAGCAGTGTATTTAATTTTTTGCAATTCACGTTGTCAATGGCTGTTATAAGACATATTATGTGGTGAATTGTATATAGAGGGTCTATACAAGGGCGTGGAACTTGAGGGCAATATTTTGGAAATGAAAGAGAATGTAGATGAAGATGAAATGGGAGATATGATACTGCGTGAAGAGTTTGACAGAGCACTGAAAGACCTGAGTCGAAACAAGGCCCACGATTAGACAACACTCCATTTGAACTACTCACACCTTTGGGAGAGCCATTCCTGACAAAACTCTACCATCTGGTGAGCAAAATGTATGAGACAGGCGAAATACTCTCAGACTTCAATAAGAATATAATAATTCCAATCTCAAAGAAATCAGGTGTTGACAGATGTGAAAATTACCGAACTATCAGTTTAATACGTCACAGCTGCAAAATACTAACGCGACTTCCTTAAAGACGAGTGGAAAGCTAGTAGAAGCCGATCTCGGGGAAGATCAGTTTGGATTCCGTAGAATTATTGGAACACGTGAGGCAATAATAACCATATTACTTATCTAAGAAGCTAGATTAATAAAAGGCAAACCTACGTTTCCAGCATTTGTAGACTTAGAGAAAGCTTTTGACAATGTTGACTGGAATACCCTCTTTCAAATTCTGAAGGTGGCAGGGGCAAAATACAGGGAGCGAAAGGCTATTTACAATTTGTACAGAAACCAGATGGCAGTTATAAGAGTCGAGGGACATGAAAGCGAAGCAGTGGTTGGGAAGGGAGTTTGGCAGGGTTGTAGCCTCTCCCCTATGTTATTCAATCTGTATATTGAGCAAGCAATAAAGGAAACAAAAGAAAAATTCGGAGTAGGTATTAAAATCCATGGAGAAGAAATAAAAACATTAAGGTTCGCCGATGACATTGTAATTCTTTCAGAGACATCAATGGACTTGGAAGAGCAGTTAAACGGAATGGACAGTGTCTTGAAAGGAGGATATAAGATGAACATCAACAAAAGCAAAACGAGAATAATGGAATGTAATCGAGTTAACTCGGGTGATGCTGAGGGAATTAGATTAGGGAATGAGACACTAAAAGTAGTAAAGGAGTTTTGCTATTTGGGGTCAAAATAACTGAAGATGGTCGAAGTAGAGAGGATATAAAATGGAGACTGGCAATGGCAAGGAAAGCGTTTCTGAAGAAGAGAAATTTGTTAACATCGAGTATAGATCTAAGTGTCAGAATGTCGTTTCTGAGTGTATTTGTATGGAGTGTAGCTACGTATGGCAATGAAACATGGACGATAAATATTTCGGACAAGAAGAGAATAGAAGCTTTCGAAATGTGGTGCTACAGAAGAATGCTGAAGATTAGATGGGTAGATCACATAACTAATGAGGAGGTATTGAACAGAATTGGGGAGAAGAGGAGTTTGTGGCACAACTTAACAAGAAGAAGTGATCGGTTGGTAGGACATGTTCTGAGACATCAAGGGATCACAAATTTAGCATTGGAGGGCAGCGTGGAGGGTAAAAATCGTAGAGGGAGACCAAGAGATGAATACACCAAGCAGATTCAAAGGATGTAGGCTGCAGTATGTATTGGGAGATGAAGCAGCTTGCACAGAATAGAGTAGCATGGAGAGCTGCATAAAACCAGTCTCAGGAATGAAGACCACAACAAGAACAACCCTTGTATTTGCCTTTTGTGAGATCCTTCCTCTCCACCACGAAGCTGCCAGTTTCCAGGTGGATGGGGGAGGGGGAGAGGGGTGGGTGTGGTAACAGGCGGTTAAAGTTCCGAAAAACTCTTTGAATAAATGAATAAACTGTATTCCATAGAAAGCCTTGAATCCCCCCCAATTTGTTAAATAAACGTTATTCCACATATCGTCTAAATTTTTTAAAGGATATTCCATACACTGAAATCGATTTTCTGACAAATTCTTTAACAAAATTAGCTATATTCCGTACACTGCCATAAATAATTAAACAATATTCCATACATTGTCTTAATTGTTTGAAGAATATTCCATACGCTGCAATCAAATTCACTCCAAGTGACTGATCAACTCAGTCTTTTTCCCTCCGGTTTCTGGGAGGTTGGGGAGGGGACAGGACATTGTTTACAAGAGGGAGAGGTATTAATTATTTTATCAATTTATCGATTTAATTAAGTAGTCAATTAATTTGATATGTGTGAGAGGGGCTATTCCAGTAACTCAGATCTGAAAGTCTACTTGTAGCAGTGATGGGCGGAGGGGCGGGGGGGGGGGGGGGGGGGGGGTTGGGCTATAAGTTTCCTGAGGTTGGGAGGGGGAGCGGCTGGGAACTGTGGAATAAGGACCTGTCAATCAGAAGGACGGATCCTTCTAGCAGAACAATAGGTTAAGGACCTGTTAAAGGAGAACATTAGGTTAACGGTCTGCTATCAAAGGAGAACAATAACTTAGCTCCTGCCTCTGACGTATGCAACCCGCAGTAAAAAAAACTTGCTCGTCCTGGTGTTTCCCTCTACCGGAATCTTCTTACGAAGATCCAATCACCATCTTTCTCCTGTAAATGCGAAAATATTTTGTTGATAACCCCCTACATAGGGAGAAACGAACACCATGATGGAAATGAGCGTTTGGCGTCATTGGCCGGGAGGCCCCTCGCGGGGCAGGTCCGGCCGCCATATCGCAGGTCTTATTACATTCGGCGCCACATTGGGCGACCTGCACGCCGGATGGGGATGAAATGATGATGAACACAACACAACACCCAGTCCCTGAGCGGAGAAAATCTCCGACCCAGCCGGGAATCGAACCCGGGCCCAGAGGACGGCAATCCGTCACGCTGACCACTCAGCTACTGGGGCGGACAACACCATGATGAAATAAGGGAAATCAGAGCTCGTATGGAAAGATGCAGTTGTTTGTTCTTTCTGTGCGCTATACGAGATTGGAATAATAGAAAATTGTGAAGGTGGATCGATGAACCCTGCGCCAGGCATTTAAATGAGATTTGCAGAGTGTCCTTGTAGATGCAGATGTAGACTTTTTAATTTTCTAATTTAAGTTGTGTAATTTGGTATCCAGCTTCTTAATCACTATACAGAAATTACAGTGGACCTTTTACAAAATATGTGTACTTCTTTAATAGCAACACAGCAATGAGAGTGTAGTACTACTATTATTCCATTTTTTAAATGTAAAGATCCATGAAACGTTAATTTCCCGTCCAAGCGTTTCGGTCCATTGTCAGCAGTGTTCCATTTGCTTTTATATTATCGTCTCACAAATACAAATACAGATTTCGTCTTCAAGCGTATCACAGTCAGGGCACAGATGACACAATGTTTCATTGTGTTCTCTCTTGGTTAAGTTCTACAACGGGATGGAACTGGAGCATTCATTGTTTTAGAGAAGGATCTTTCACAGGGACAGTGATGTGCCAAAGTGGCAAGACCATAGGCACTCTTTAAATAATTTTAATTATGATTAGACATATTTATATTCAAGGTCTCTAAAAAGAAACATATTTACGTGAGTTAAACCTGGTACCAATTTTTTAGTATCAAAATTCTTTTTACTATGTTTCGACATACGGGCTTCTCACCATGGAGAGGCAAGAGCCACCCAGATCCTTGTTCTAATCAATAATCCATATAAAACGCATTGCTGGGCTGTCTAGTTGAGAGACAGGGGCAGTTGTTGCCACTTGTTCTGTCACATACTGCGTCACTGGCCATTCGGCCTAATTCACAGAATACAATTAATATACTACTGCTTATTCCAACCAGCAAATTAAATCCAGTACACTGCTAATTGTGACAAAGACAAACGCTGTTCAACACTCTTCAATGAAAAATATATAAAACATCTGTAAAATCGCTACTCATCTATCAGTCGTTGTTTGCATTGCCTGGATGATATATTACTGTTCCGTGAGTAACTGCCGTTGTCCAAGTTGCTGGCACCTTCGTTGGTACCCTGCTTACTCTGTCACTGCTAACGTCTCACTGAATCCGCACGCGACGGTCTCAATTTTCAGTTTACTGGCTAAGACTGGTATTTGAGATGCTCCCTATTAAGAACGCCCTCCTTTGCGTTTTCACAGGCCATGTGCTGGCGCCTGGATCTTTACGTGATAACTCCGTTGCAAGTGTGTCCAACCCGTTATCTACTGCAAATATTCGATTCTCCCTGGTATCTCCTTGCAGCAAACACGTGTACGTCTACCAAGAAGCTTCGTCATAACTGTTCCACTCGTGATATTTAGCCAAACTAGTCCCCGGTCACGACAATTAAACCTCTCCCAAACTGAAAAAAAATACAGTTCCACCCCTCTCCCACTTGCTCTGTCTCTGCTTCTTTTATCCTAAGTAGTTGACCTGTAACTACCCAGACCACATGATCAAATCCACTATGTGTATTGTTTCGCACTACTTCATGAGCTATATTCGAAACCAGTGTCCAGTGTACCTTACTGAAATTGGTTCCATCTTACCAACTGTCATGCTTACCAGTTTCATGTCCAGTACATTTCTTTAGGAAAATACGTCGTCAGTTCTTGCAGCAACTCACTGTAGAGGTAATTACCAAACTCTGTAACGTTAACTCCACTCCACTAATGAGTGTGAAAGAACTGAAAGCTCACTTCGTTGCTACTTCTAAATCTGTAGATCCAGCTGTGCTGCGAAATATAATACAGCGTATCGCTAAATGTTTGATTGTAGGAAGGTCTGGTTGAGCATCTACTCTGAAGAGGATGTACGTATGTTCTCTGTTCCTGAGAGTGTATTTAAAATATTAGAACTCATTTATTGGATGTAGCGTTTACGTTTAACATCTGCACACTGGTAATTTTTCTATTTTCAGACAGATAATTTATTTTTACTGATTACTCTTCATGAACACTACTGGCATGCCTCACCAGCAATTATGTTCTGCTGCAGTTTATTTGGCAGATAGAAACTAGAAAACTCCAGTATTCTAGCGCATAGCTGTACCCACCGCACAGACTTTCTTCTTGGAGCCACCTGCCTCGCCTTGAGCCTTTCCTTACGCCTGCCAAATCACCTGCATCGACGTCTGCTTCGTACGCCGTCATTCTTCTTTTCTTTCCGGATGGCTTCCACTGTACATTGACAATCTCAGTTAAGTGGTGGCTTCAAAGTTCAAAGACATGTGCAGTGTGTCGAATTCCCGTGGTTGGTTTTGTGAGCTCACCTTCTTCTAACTTTGAAAGGGACGCTGGCCGAAAGCTCGAAACTGCAGATATATACTGAAGAACTAAAACTGATGTGATATATTCAGGCGTAAATAAAAAGAAAAGTGTAAATAGATGTAAATAAAAATTGTTCTTGTGTCGTAACTAAGTTTCTCGAAAAGAAAATAATACATAAAATACATTGCTTATTCGCCAAAGTCTCTTCCTAAATCCTGGCTGTACCCATAACATTTTTTGTTCCATCGATGGTTAATTTAACTATTTTACTCTATTATGTCAGCGTATGCGCAAGGAAGTTTGAAACTTTCGAATTTCTATAAAGTGTTCTGCTTCCATATTTTTTGTAGACAAAAGTTCACCATATGTTCTCATACTACCTTGTTATGACGTTCTTTGTGTACCGAAAACATGCGCAGGACAAGATTTTGTTAGAGGCGTTTTTGTACTGTTAGTGTACTTGGAACAGGGCACAAATTGTAGTTCATCTTGTTTGTGTAAATGTAGGAATTATTATAAATTTTACATACACCAGACTGTAGAACCGTAAGGGACGATATTTTATTTTGTACTATGAGTTCTACGTTCTCTGTTCGAATAATGGCCCACTGGAGACTCGGGGACTTTTCAGTCAAACAGCCGGCGAGCAGGTCGTGAGGTAAAAGGAAACTCACATGGGAATATTGGGGTAAGTAGCGGGGAGGGAGGGGATATTTACAGTCCCAGCATATGCCTTACAATCACTGGAAACCTATCGAAAACCTTGCTCCGAATCGGGAGATGGTAAGTACTTTTAATTTAATTCCGGGACAATATGTCCCAGACAATAAATACAAAATCTTTGTGTATGCATAGGAGTATTTGTTTATGGGCATACAGAGAAAACTGTATGACCTGCCCATGATGTGCATGGCATCTCTGTGATCGCTGTATAATCACGAAGCAAGTATATGCGCGGTACTGGTAACAACCGACAGCTACAGATCACGCCCGCGCACACACACACTCACAGCACCCCGCGTATCACACAGCACCCTGCTGGACACTCGTCATGTTACTGTTCCGGTACAGGGCAGCAGCTAGTTCTTATGAAACCAACGAGCCTCCGTTTTCTAGTGCACGAGTTCACACGTTGAAGCTGAACTTCTGCATTCCAGCTGGCAGTAAACACATTGTGGCTGTTGGTGGCGCTGCCAGTCTTCTGTCTGACGCCGCCTTCGTACAATTTCTCTTTTGAGAGTAATATTCTAAACCCATCCTGCCACCTACAGTGGTAATAACTTGCAATTTAATCCAGTATTTCTCGCTCGGTAGTGTTCTAGGGGTAGTGGTTCACACCTTCTCTCCTTTCTGAATTGAATATTAAGTTGCGTATATACCTCTGCCATCTGGTTCACCGAATTATGAAAGGTTGCATTTCGTTGATTAATTTTTATTTAATTGCGCACCGTTGTGACACATGGTCAGTGGACGGAAAGAAAGGAATGTAATATAAAAAGTAAATATTAACTCCTAGAGCATTAGCAACAGTGAAAACGAAAACAAAATTAGCAATGTAATACTGAAAACAACATAAAAATATCCGAGTGTTTACATAGTTTTATAGCACAAAGGAGAAATTTTCAGCCATTGTCTGTTACGGAAACCAGACTGGCATTTTGGAGTAACAACACAGGATTTACATGGGAAACTCCAGTACCAAAGTGTGCATGAGGTAAATACCTCTGCACCCTATTAGCAGTAGCTTGTCATTGACAGTGCATTTTACTGACTTGAAACCTATCATAAAAAGAGCAAGGGAGCTCATAACATCGATTTTCCCTAACAGTCTCCAATACTTATGTACAGCTACTGAAAAAAGCATGTTGAGCAATGTTACATATGTATCTTGGAAGAATAAGGCGAGAGGCAAAGATAAAAATCCTTTGTACTTTCTAAAATCATTGCGGTACATACCATCCAAACAACTATTCAAGCTGGTCTGTAGAATCGACGTAACGCCAGACTTTCATAAAAATAACAGATACAGAATTTTGGAGTACCAATGACGGGTAAGTGTGAGAATTATTGCACAGTAAAGCTAAGTGTGTACAATTTTCTGATGATAACAGGATACAGACGAACTGGATAAAGTCATTTCCTCGAACTTCATTCCATCCTAAATCCTTACTGTATATGCGAATCTTTGACAGACATAGTTTGACAGTATTCTGTGATATCAGTACAAGACAAAGTATGAATGAGTGTCACCATTTTTAAGTAGTCATTAAACTACGTTTCTTCCTGCAACATGCTAACAAGGGAACATCCCCATCACACACCCCTCAGATTTAGTTATTAGTTGGCACAGTGGATAGGCCTTGAAAAACTGAACACAGATCAATCGAGAAAACAGAAAGAAGTTGTGTGGAACTATGAAACATAGGCAAAATATACAAACTGGGTCGTCCAAGAGTAAGATAGGCAATATTAAGGGAACTGCGAGGCGACGAGCGCCGTGGTCCCGTGGCTAGCGTGGACAGCTGCAGAACGAGAGGTCCTTGGTTCAAATCTGACATCGACTGAAAGTTTTGCTTTCTTTATTTTCGCAAAGTTATGATCTGTCCGTTCGTCCATTGACGTCTCTGTTCACTGTAATAAGTTTAGTGTCTGTGTTTTGCGACCGCACCGCAAAACCGTGTGATTAGTTGACGAAAGGACGTGCCTCTCCAATGGGAACCGTAACCATTTGATCGCAAGGTCATAGGTCAACCGATTCCTCCACAGGAAAACACGTCTGATATTTTGTATACGACACTGGTGACAGCATGTGCGTCACATGACAGGAATATGTTGTCGACCCACCTAACTAGTACACTTGGCGAATGGGTGAAAAGATTCTTCTACCTTGCCCGATTTAGGTTTCCTTGTGGATGTAACAATCACTCCAAAAAAGTGATGAAAACATAAGAGTTTTTCACATAAACTGAAAATAAAAAGGTAAAATTTTCGGTCGAGGGAAGACTTGAACTGAAGACCTCTCGTTCTGCAGCCGTTCGCACTAACCACGGGACCACGGCGATCCTTGTCTCAAATTGCCATTAATAGGGCTTATATTAGACATGGACGACCCAGTTTGTATATTTTGCTTATTTTTTCATAGTTCCACACAACTTCTTCCTGTTCTCTCGATCGATCTGTGTTCAGATTTTCAAGGCCTATCCGCTGTGCCAACTTATAACTAAACCTGGGGGGGGGGGGGGGGGGCGGTGCGATGGGGATGTTCCCTTGTAAGTAACATTGTAACACACCCTAAATCCACAACAATCAATTAATTTTACTGTACGTAAGGGCTGGTTTTCACAGTTAGCATTTTGTGTTTCAGGAGTTATTCTTGGTAGTTTTTGGAGGAAGAAGAATAAATAGCGCGGTAAACACTTTATAGATTTGGTGAGGCAATCGGAAGAGATGCTAAAGAAACCAACCCATGCCCGGTACGATGACAAATAAGAATAGTCGATATGCTGTTGCACAAAGGTTTTTATTAATTACTACGTATACATTTACACACAAACAATACAAGAAGACCAGGATACATGGGGAATATCAAATACCTGCATCTGCGTTATACGCTGGTGGAATGTTGTCATATGTTGGGTACTGGCAAAAAAAAAATATTGGGTTTAGTGTTGTTTACTACATAACAGAATGTATGGAATATCGGCTATGATTCTCCATTCCATGGATCTTAATAAAAAAGGACAATAAACTACAACTGTTTCTCAAATACCGCTACACTTCAAGTCTTAAGAAAAGGAAACAGTGTTCTGAATAAATTAAGGTACATCCCTATTAAGGAAATTATTCCTTGAAGTTCAGATAACGTGGAAAAACTTGAAATGGACTAGGCAAAGATGAGAAAACGAAAGGAACTGTTGTATTTGATGAAAATAGTTGTCACCAGTGGGAATTATAGACCATAATTTTAGAAAGAGAAGGCCATTACTGATTTGTGACCAACGATTACATTAAACAGTGTATACTGAAAAAGAAACTGGAAACAGACGGTGGAAACAAGGTATCTACTTGCACTGTAGAGAGTGCTGGTATGTCAGTAGACTTGACGAAAATGATGACGTTTACTGCTGCATTAGGGAATATACGAAATATTTATTTCATTCCTGACTGGACGTGCTAAAAATAATGATTATACTGTATTAGAATGAAGTACACTGAACGATTTGCATCTTGTTATTTCATGGGACGCACGAAGAAAGCACTCGAAACTGCTACTGTTTCCCACAAAATTTGTAGTTTGCCTTGCAATAGTGATACGCAAGCACAGTCACCAAAAAGTGTAGCGTAAGTAAATATGCCCAAAGAATACAGCTGTTTCTTCAAGTGATACATTACACACAAGCATTCTATTCGAAATAGGTAATACCTAGATACATCAGGTCTTACGATGGCTATGATAACGCCATAGTCTTAACACTTCTTTCGAAAACATCATTTTATTTCCTGCAGAGTACTAGCGTTAAGACCTGCTGTCTAATTTGTTACACGTGATTTGAACAGTGGTAATAGCATTCCAGAGGCAACGAGGACACCCCGGCAAGCTACTAGCGTCTTAACATTCTATCGGGGTTTATCGCATAGGAGAACATATATGATTCCATTGTAACACACACCAGTCACAATCACTGCCTCCACTGATTTATAGATATATTTAGAAAAATGCTTTATGCAGTGAAAGTAATCGGAATTTGTACAGAAGCTATGGGACTTTAATACAAGAACTGCATGTACAAGAGGGACGATACCTCTTTCACGTACTTTAACAGAGGAAGCATTCTAGGAACATTGTCATAATGAAACTACGAATCATGTTTGCAGAGGAGCAATAATATTGCGGCAAGATGGATGTAATGCTACAGTGGTCTTGTGGTTTCATTTGAAAGACTACAGGCGACTAACAGTTTGCACCCTGACAGCTATCGCTGTAGCTCGTGAGCTTCCTACTTGTCTACCTGACCATATGTCTACTAAATTAATTCTGAATTATGACTGTGGTTGTTATTGCTGATCTCCATTGGAGGTTAGCATCTTTATCAGAATGTTAAGCAAAACTTGAATGGTGAGTATAATTAACGAAACGGTGGCCTTGTCATTGTGGTAGTTAATTAGTAATGGGTGACTCATATATCAGCATGGGATTGACCTTTTTTAAAAGAGAGTGGCAAGAGTTTATTATCCATAAAGTAGGACAAATAACACGAATTAAGCGAAATGATAAACATATCACTAAATTTTGACAACGCAAATAGAATTAAGAAATTTATGGATGTCAGCTCTGTAAACAGTGGGCATTTACGACAATGCCGAAACACAATGGCCAGGCAACCTACATTGTCTGCTGAGTACCGGTCCCTGCCGTGGCCGGATCCAGGTGGGCAATTTTTCGCCTCTTTGGCCGAAAGCATTAGGTGCACACAGATGCGAGAAATTCTTGTGACCAGCAATCTGTCGTGTAATAACAACATTAGACCATAACCTTGAATACGCAAATAAATGAGAGAGGGACGGCCCTTCTCACTGCCCCCACCTTCGACTGATTTCCGCATGGATAGTGTCTAATTTCAAAATGGCATAGAATGACACAAAACGGAGGATCATCAGATAATACTGAGATCTGGTAGTGATAAAATAAGTGAGAGTGATTAGTGGTTCAGATGTTAAGTCCCATAGTGCTCAGAACCATTTTTTGATTAGTGGTGAATTTACCAAGACCACACATAAAAAATCCATCCTAACTTGACTTCATTCAGCACAGGAGTCACTCACTCACACAAGTCTGTATGCCCGCAAGAACAATACATAAACGATGCTGTGTAGTATCATACATGTGGATCCTAACGTCGTCGCTACAAAATGGTTCAAATGGCTCTGAGCACTATAGAATAACATCTGAGGTCAAAAGTCTCCTAGAACTCAAAACTACTTAAACCTAAGGACATCATATACATACATGCCCGAGGCAGGATTCGAACCTGCGACCGTAGCAGTGGCACGGATCCAGACAGATGCGCCTAGAACCGCTCGGTCATAGCGGCCGGCGTCGTTGCTACACCACAGCCTTCAGATGAACAATTACTAAGTGGTTGGGAAGGTTTTTCAGAGGTATTTTTTACTCACTCATAGAGTTCTTGCTGTCAGAGACGATTAATGTCCCTAATATGATTACAATGCCACGGACGTCGAAGCGTTCTCTGCCTCAGTGATTTACCCATGCTCATTCATCCTCCAGGTTCCAATCTCCCAAATACATAAATGCACAACAATTCTAAATTAAGAAACTCAATCATTCTCAAAATCTAAACAAGCAAGTAATGTGTGCCTTCTGTTTTGTTTACTTCCTAGGACAGTGTAATATTGATTCTACTACCTACAAGACATTTGCATATCACACTTTTCAAATAGAATTTACATAATTGCATGATAAATTACCTTTACAAGTAAAACTGAATCAAAAATTAAACCAGTTTCGCAAAAAATGTACAGAATTACATGAAATTAAGAGTTACAGCGGTCTAGAGGTAGCGTGTTTGATTAGTAATCAAAACGTCCTTGGTCTGGTGTCCAAAACCCGGAGCCGCTTGAATTTTGGTTTACAATCAGCATTGGCGGTCTAAGACTTCCTGCATAAGAAGTAGACTTCATTCTGCCAACAGCCTTGTCAACAGGCGGACGAGCGGACAGAGGTTCAGGGCACTCTCTCGTCCTCGGAGTGCGAAACTGTCCCTTAAGGCGGAAGAATCAGCAATGATCAACGGCATGAGGACGCAGAAGACAATGGAAACTACTACATTAAAGGCACAGGACATGTGGCCTGTAAATTAAAAGAGTGTCGTGATAATGTCTCAATTAGCAATAGATTCAGGAATAGTCCCCTGTTTAGATCTGTGGAAGTGGCAGCCAATGGGGAGGTGACCATTAGAAAAATATTGAATAACTAACGAAAGGATAACGTTCTGCTAATTGAGGCGCGGAACGGGAGAAGCTTGAACGTTATAGGGAAGGTACAAAATCTTGAAAAGGCTGTGCAAAGTTTTAATCTAGGTATAGTAGAGCAGGGACGTGAAATGGAAAGAACAGAAGGACTTCCGGTCGATGAAACTAAAAAAAAAAAAAAAAAAAAAAAATCTGGGAAATTCAGGAATACAGAAATACAAGTCCTTGGGAATGAAATAAATAGGAAGTGCAGTGAAGGTAAAATGAAATAACTGCATGAAAAGTATGAAGAAATCGAAAAAGTAATGATTGTAGGAAGGACTGACTCAGCTTATAGGAAAGTAAAAATAACCTTTGGCGAAATTAAAAGCAACGATGGTAACATTATGAGTGTAACGGTAATTCCACTGTTAAATGCAGAGGAGAGAGCAGACAGGTGGAAAGAGTGCATAGAAGGCCTCTTTAGAGGGAAGATCTCTCTGACGCGGTAGAAGAAGACACAGGAATCGATTTAGAAGAGACAGAGGATCCAGTATTAGAATCAGAATTTAAGAGAGATTTGTAGAACTTAAGATGAAATAAGTCAGAAGGGACAGAACATTGCATCAGATTTTCTAAAATCGTTTGGGGAAGTGGCATCAAAGCGACTATTCACGTTGGTTGGTAGAATGTATGAGTCTCGCGACACACCAGCTGATCGGAAACACATCATCCACACAATTCCGAAGACTGCAAGAGCTGACAAGTGGGAGAGGTTTCGCACAATCAGCTTAACAGCTCATGCATCCAAGTTGCTGACATCAATAATACACAGGAGAATGGAATAGAAAATTGAGGTGGTTGATGACGACCAGCTTGGCTTTCGGAAAGGTGAAAGCAACAGAGAGGCAATTCTGACTTTCCGATTGATAATGGATGCAAGACTAAAGGAAAATGAAGACACATTTGTAGGATTTGTCGACTTCGAAAGAGTGTTTAACGATGTAAAATGGTGTCACATGCTCTAAATTATGAGAAATATGGGAGAAAGCTATAGGGAGAGACAGGAAGTTTAGAATGTGTACAAGAGCCAAGAGAATGACCAAGAACGATGTGCTCGGATTAAAAAGGGTGTAACACAGGAGTGTACTCTTTCACCCCTACTGTTCAATCTGTACACCGAAAAAGCAATGATGAAAAAAAAAAAGAAAAACAGATTTGGGATTGGGATTTCAATTGAAGATGAAAGGATATCAATGATACAATTCGCTAATGACATTGCTATTCTGAGTGAAAGTGAAGGAGGATTACATTATCTGCTGAAGGGAATGAACAGACTGAGTACAGAATACGGATTAAGGATAAATCGAACAAAGACGAATGTAATTAAATGTGGCAGAAATGAGAAGAAAGAGAAACTTAACATCAGGATTGAAGGTCACCAAGTTGATGAAGTTAAGGAATTCTGTTGCCGAGGTACAAAAATTTCCAAGGATGGATCGGGCAAGGAGCACATAAAAAGCAGACCAGCAGTGGAAATAAGGCATTCCTGGGAAATATAAGCCTACTAATCAAATAAAGGCATTAATTTAAGGAAGAAATTTCTGAGAATGTGTTCTTGGAGCACAGCATTGTATGGCAATGAACATGGACTGTAGGAAAATCAGAACAGCAGGGAACAGAAGCATTTGAGATGTGGTGCCACGGATGGATGTTGAAAATTAGGTAGATTGGTGGGGTAAGGAATGAAGAGGTACTCTGGAGAATCACAGAGGAGAGGAATATGTGGAAAACACTGACTAGGAGAAAGGATGAGATGACAGGACATCTGTTAAGATATCAGGGAATGACTTCCATGGTACTAGAGCTGTAGAGGGAAAAATTGTAGGGAGAAATTCAGAGATTGGAATACATTCAGCAAATAATTGAAGACGTAAGTTTCAAGTGCTACTCTGATATGAAAAGGTTGGCGTATACGTGGAATGTATGTAGAGCCGCATCAAATCAGGCAGAAGACTAATGACTCAAAAAAAAAATCCTATCACTTTCTTTGCAAGGATCCTGGGGAGACAAATTTCATCTGCAAAGTCACATGGATAGAACAGAGCACCAAACACATGCACAATATGTCTCCAGGAACATTGTGGCTGGAGTATCAAGGTGCAGTGACTTTGCGCCAGTGTGACAGTTGCCCTTCACATAGCGCCTGCTGTATGAACAGCAGCAGATGTCTCTAGTCCACCATCTTGTCCTTGGCAGCATAAGGATGGCATCTGACCTTTTGACATCATGTCAACCTGGCAATAATCAGCAGCCTGGCGCGCTTTTGGGTGTGACCGATGTGACATTTGGTGGGAGGAAATGAGACACAGGTGTTGATTGGTTGTGCCCAACATTTCCAACTGACGAAGTGATATTTCTGCCCCCATCTTGTCTCTTGATCTGGTAGCTGAAGGAGTGCAGTCTTCCCTCGGACTATGTGGCCAGACAACATTGCAGTTGGTGCACACCCCATCTCGAAGTGATGAGTTCTTGTCTGTCAGTGTGCCAACGGGTAGTGTGTGATGTCTCCACAGTCGTCAGCTCTCACCTGCATCGCATTGCATGACTGCAGGAGCAATTCGTTCTCACCGAGGCCATCAGACTCTGCTCACCATCTGTGGAGGGGTGTGTCCAACTAGGGGATTTCTCTGAGACTTGTCGTAGTGGCTCGCTTTTCTGCAGGTCCTGTAATGGTGTGGTGTGATGTCAGGGATTAGCTTCCAGTTAGGTCGGTTCAATTCATAACTGCTCAGTGGGTGTTTGCTGTTGGATGTCAGTTAGTCGGCACCAGGCTGTATGCAACTCTCATGAGGGCATTGCGTGACATAAATGGCGGGCCACCCTTGTCCTGTGGGCCGCCTCCATTCATAGCCACCAGGGATAGGCTGGTTTATGGCAGCCGCACGGTGCGGCGCAGTTCACTCTCTGCTTTCACTCTTGTTTGGCTACGATGGCGGCTGGCTGGCCCCAACGGTCCTGGGATTCATTCAGCATTGCTGACTGGCTCTAAACACGATGACATTCTGGGCTATGCGCACAACAAGCATTTATCTTCAAGCTGCCACTGGCGGCAGGGTGTTGCTCCATGACTCCCAACAGGATGTGTCGATACTACGTTTGACAGCTCCCAGAAACACACGAAAGACGGTTAGTGCAGTAATACACATTTTTTTCCAGACCACTGTTACCAAGAAAGGGTTGCAAAATATGCTCTGTCTGCCTACAGTTTTGGCTCTGACACTATGGGACTTAACTGCTGAGGCCATCAGTCCCCTTGAACTTAGAACTACTTAAACCTAACTAACCTAAGGACATCACACACATCCAAGCCCGGGGCAGGATTCGAACCTGCGACCATAGCAGTCGCGCGGTTCCGGACTGAAGCGCCTAGAACCGCTCGGCCACACCGGCCGGCCCTACAGTTTTATTTATGTGTTTCTAAACTATGTACAGACTGGTAATTCAGTCTCCAACAAAGAGCATATCGCTATTATACACTAGTGTAATATGAAAGGTGGAGAATTATATTCTGTCTAATACAGGGCATTTTTCTCCACAATACTGTCAAGTACACGGTGTCCCAGGCATATGACAGGAATGCTCAGTTTGAAGCAAAAAACTTCATATGGACATATGTTTGGTACATTTGATCTTGAGCTAGTGGCGTGCTAATGTGTGTCTTATCCACCAACGTCTTCGATGTTTCTTTCTAGCTGAGCCTACATTGTTGCCTTCAATCCCATTGAATGTGGCGTCTTTTCGTTACTAAACTAGCCCATTGAATAATACAGGTAATGAATAACAATGTACATTAATTCTGTTCTATCTCAGAAACCATACAGAATAGGTTACATTTCCATATAAAATGTTTCGCTTCAAATTATTGTTCCTATCATGTCCCTGAATGATAACCTTTAAGGGCACATTTGCATGCTGAGCGGTTATTAAGGAAAAAGTCGTAGTTATAAGTTGAAAAATAAACATATATATTAAAATGCCACAGATGAAATCCACAGCTGTGCAAGCATTGCCTGCAGCTGCTGGAAAACAGTGGAAGAATTACGATCGTCAGATGACGAAAGTATAGGTCACTTTTTGGTTGGATAGCTCCTGTCCAGATTGGACGTGTGTGGTACACCGCCATTAACAATGTATTATTTCAATATTTTATTCATGAGTTGCAATCACCGGCACTCATAATCGCATGGTGTAAGTGTATTTTTAAACTATGTTTCTATCCCAGAATATAATTATTACTAATCCATGAATATATATATATATATATATATATATATATATATATATATATATATATAAGGTGAATCTGCAAAAGCGCGCTCACAATTAACATAACATAACGGAAAAAGATGCCTTGCCCAAGCACATAAAAAAGCAAAGTTTGTAAAATATGAAACATAATTAGTATTACATACTGTTGTCTCCCTTCTGTGTGTGTAAAGTTCAGATATGAAAAAGAGCAAAAAATATAAATATAAAATAAAAAATTTATATTTGTGAACTGACGAAAACTTCAAAAGCCAAGATCGCTGAAATAGCATTTCAATGGATGACCAGTTTCGACAGACCTATGCTGTCATCGTCAGACCCTATGCTTTAAAATTTCTACAACACATTGTCCATCAATGTTGCAAATCGTTTCACACTGCATATGCACTTCTCACTACACATTTGCATGTCAAATATAAATTTCTTATATACGAAAATAAAAAATAACTATATGGCACCGATTACAAGTGTTCATGTCAACCGTCAGCTGGCAACTGATATAGAATTCAGGCTTCCCTGTCAGTGTTTGTCAGTTTTTATTTCACGTGGAAGGGAAGTATTCAGAGTTGACTGTAGCCGGGTGGTGGCATGCGTTTGGGGAGTGGAGAAGGGAAGTAACAATAGGCAGCTTAGGGCGGCTCAAACTCTGAGAAAGTGGTAACGAGGCGTGGCCTCCAGCTGCCTTAAGATGAGTGACAGTGAGGGGTGGTTGACCCCCGCTGGTGTACCGGGAAGCAGATGGAGGACTTGTACGCCTGTTCATAAATGTCCGTCATCCCGTTTTCAGTGAAACATGCGAGAGAGCCACGCAAAGCTACGGTGGAGAGGTCAACAGAGGCCAAAATATGCATGTTCGTGACTATAGCAACTTCACGCTGAATTCAGGGTCCGCGCCGACCGGAGTGGCCGAGCGGTTCTAGGCGCTAAAGTCTGGAACCACGCGACCGCTACAGTCGCAGGTTCGAATCCTGCCTCGGTCATAGATGGGTGTGATGTCCTTAGGTTAGTTAGGGGACTGATGATGTCACAAGTTATGTCCCATAGTGCTCAGAGCCATTTGAACCATTTGAACCACTCTGGTTGGGCAAACGGAACGATTGAGCTTGGAGATAGAAAGTTTTCTTTCAGCTATGTACTGAGCAAGATAGCTAGGAATGAATAGACGGGCGCAGCCTTGAAGCACCATGAGGCCGGCCGACGTCCGCACAACAACAACGCCCCGCCACACTGAATTCAGTGATATTGCGCCCACTCCGGCTTGAGTTAGTCCACTGATTAATTTGTTGTATCCCGCTGGCAAAGTTTTCACGAGGGTTTCATGGGCCGTGTATTGTAGTATTCTTCTCACACTTCGCATTACGCCTGGGTCAGTCGATAGGAATTAATTTTGATTCAGAGCGTTTTACTCCATGTGAACGCAATTTACTCCCACTGCCTGTTGGGAGAGTCATGTAATGTGATGATTGAAGGTCGTGAATCAAAATAAATTTGCGCTAATCAACTGCATCTGCATTCAATCAAGTAGTTGATATCCCAAGTCATTTTCTTAATTAATTTTATGTTCAACATTTGCATCTGGTGTTCAATAGCTGAATATAACATCAATGTGCACTCCTTTTTAATTAAAAGGGATCAATTTTGAATCAATTAATGTCATTACTGCCACCGCTGTTCAATCAGGAGTTACAGGGTCTTATTACTTTCTTTGCGTTATCCGATATTGCGGCAGTTTTGCACTCTCTGTTGATCCGTAAGTCAATTATCTGGGGAGAGCACGTGCCAAAACGAGATAGGTGATGGGTGGGGTGTTACAGTATGACTGACTTACACTGTTCGTTCTTTTACAAAAACAAAATTTCTGGTAAACTACTAATTGTGAAGATCTCATTCGTTAAATTCCAGCAGAAGTGTTTTTTAAATAATTATGGTACATTTACAATAATAAGATAACTTGTTAATCTCCAATAATTGTTTCAGAGAACAAATGAAAATTTTACTGTTGTTAGTCTCATAGTGTCAGACGCCTGTATGGTAACCTGAAAATATCATTGTTTTTAACATGCTGATGGACGATATCCCTACAGTGCAACTTAAATTTCGTAGGTAACAAGGGTATATTCGTGACAGGCATTAATCAATTGAGATATAAGTACGATTTCTTACATAATACACTGCGGTTACAGATTTTTAAAAATATAGAGCATGAGTTGACGACTGGCAATCTGGGGGCCATATCCGACACGTGATCAGCTTCAGTTCAACCCATAGAAAAATTCTGGTCGATATAAAAATGATGTGCTCTCGCAAGTGCGTTTATTGTTGGCATAATTTAGTGGTATGGTGTCTGGAATGGGATTCCATTAATATTGATGCGTTACTCCATAAACATTAACCTCATAAATGCTACAGTTTTGACATTATGCACTGAGAGCTATGCTTTCGCGTACCAGTGTCGTCCACGAGATTAAGTGGGTGTGTGAATCAGGCCTGAGGTCACCCAAGGTTGCGCATGACTGATTTAGAATCCAATATATGGATGACTTCTCATGATGATCTTGAAAATTCGACATTTAGACTAGTTGGAGAAAATCTGCAAAATTATAACAAACGGTACAAAAAAACAGTAAATAAGAATAGTTGTCGTGTTGGAGCGTGCGGAGGGAATGCTACAGTGCTCTGCTGCATATTGTGAAAACCAAATTGCAAATATAACTTGAATTCCACACTCTAACTGTAGCATCAACTTGATTGTCATTTGTGGCTTATAAATTATATTAATTAATATATTTGAGCAAGACCAGGCATCTATAAATCATCCAATTGGACTATAAGTGTAAGGCCATTTTTGGGGTCATAAATTATGGTTATCAACCATGGACATGCATAACCATAACTTAAGAACGCAACAATGATTTTTATTTTCATATGCTTAAAAGCATCCTGTTAATATAGTAGGTCATATACTGCAGTCAATAAGATCAGGGTAACGACATTTAGTCTTAAATTAGAATTGTATGCACAAAACGAAGAGCATAGGTAGGTAGTTCCTTTAGATTTGGGTGTAAGTTACATTGGATTGTTTAGATAAGGAAGCTAGGCCAAGTGGTCATTGTTTCCATAAGGAGAAACTGACTAAATACATAAAAGAAAAATTCACAGGGATACGTTTTAGTTCCATTCATTCTTCCACAATGTTGATACCTAAAGTACATGAATCGCTACGTCCTGAGCATCATCCCCCATTCCAGAGCAAAAACAGTATTCAGACTAAGACTACAGATGGTTAGTGGAGCAGTTGTCTGTGGCAGCCAGCAAACTTCAATGCTTGCATCAGTCATCGACAAGGGACAAAATATAAAAGAATTCAGACCAGGGATGCAATAACTATTTTTTTATTGAGTTATCATTCTTCTGACTTCATGTGGCCCATCACAAATTCCTCTCCAGTGCCAACCTCTTGATCCCAGAGCAGCACTTGCAACCTAGGTCCTCAATTATTTGCTGGATGTGTTCCAATCTCTGTCTTAGTTTTTATCCTCTATAACTCCCTCTACTACCATGGGAGTCATTCCTTGATGTCTTGACAGATGTCTTATCATCTTCTCCCTTCTGCTTGTCAGTGTTTTCCATATTTTCCTTTCCTCGTCGATCCTGCAGAGAACCTCCTCATTCCTTAGGTTAACAGTAGATCTAATTTTCAATTTTCTTCTGTAGCACCACATCTCCAGTGCTTCTCTTCAGGTCTGGTTGTCCCACAGTCCATTTATCACTACCATACAATGCTGTGCTCCGAATGTACATTCTCAGAAATTTCTTCCTCAAATTAAGGCCAATGTTTGTGAGCCGTGTGCGGCTTGCATTCATGCCAGTTGTTCTTTGGCATTTTATCACATAGAGTGGCATCTTGTTTCTTCCTTACTTACTGGCTTAATGAAGTTGCTGACTTGCCTCCTTGAGTGGCAGCAGCAGCGCTTATCGATACTAGTACTGTCGAACTATCTTTGATGTGACCGCGTGTATTTCCGGGTGGTGGTGGTGTGTGTGTTGGTCAGTCGGTTGGGATGGATCAGCAAGGAAGTCTATATGGCTTGAGGCGAGGCCGGGCTGCTGGCAGCGTGGATACGCTGTCGGATCATGAGGCGCTAGGTGCAAGAGCGACCAAGTTCGTTGCCCACCGAACCTGGAAGCTGAAGTTGAGTGATCAGTTAACCTGTTACGGAGCCTCAGCTATTGTTACATCTCTTTGTTCATCTGTGGGTTGTTGCTCCCTGGGCCGTTCGGGCTAGCAGCAACATATGACGTGTTGGAGTCGGTGAAATCTTGCAGCCGTCTTCCTACATTGCGATTAATTGTCTAATTGTGATCTTTTAAAGCACTATGTAAAAAAGTGGTTCTTAGAAAAATGAAGTTGATTGTGCAACTCACACTAACTGTTTACGGGCCCGTCCACAATCGTAGGAGGAGGAGAATATTAGTGTTTAACGTCCCGTCGACAACGAGGTCATTAGAGACGGAGCGCAAGCTCGGGTGAGGGAAGGATGAGGAAGGAAATCGGCCGTGCCCTTTCAAAGGAACCATCCCGGCATTTGCTTGAAGCGATTTAGGGAAATCACGGAAAACCTAAATCAGGATGGCCGGAGACGGGATTGAACCGTCATCCTCCCGAATGCGAGTCCATTGTGCTAACCACTGCGCCACCTCGCTCGGTCCCATTATCGTAACCTTATCCTGTGTGCTCTATGAGTACCTACCAACCAGGTTTCAATTTGCTACCTGCCGATTCCTTTTGGCAAGCAATACCCTTTTCTCCAGTGCTTGTCTGCTGTTGATGTCCTCTTTGCTTCGTACGACATGGGCTTTTTTGCTGCATAGGTAGCAGAATTCCGTAGCTTCGTCTACCTCTTGACTACCATTTCTGACGTTAAGTCTGTCGCTGTTCGCATTTCTGCTGGTCTCATTACTTTCACCTTTTTCCGATTTACTCTCAATCCGTTTTCTGTGCTCATAAGACTATTCACTCATTTCAGCAGATCCTGTAATTCTTCTTCACTTTCACTGTGAACAGCAATATCATCAGCGGATCTTATCATTGATAACCTTTCACCTCGAATTGTAATCCTGTCTTGAACCTCTCATTTAATTCCGTCATTGTTTCTTCGATGTAGAGAATGATCATTAGGGGGAAAAGACAACGTCACTGTCTTATAACCTTTTTAACCCGAAAATTTCGTTCTTCGTCTCCCAGTCTTATTGTTCCCTTTTGTTTCTTTGACATATTGTATATAACCCGTCATCCTCTATAGCTTATTCCTATTCTTCTCAGAATTTCGAACATCTTGCACCATCTAGCATCGTCGAACGTTTATTCCAGGTCGACAAATCGTGTGAAAGTATCTTGATTTTCCCTCGGTCCTGCTTCCATTAACAACAGCAACGCCAGAGCTGCCTCTTTGGTGCCTTCATCTTCCCTACAGCCAAACAGATCGTCATCTAACAGATCAACCATTTCATTTTGCAGGCTTCAGAATTGTGTTTCGCCGAAAGTCTGGGTGTACATCGCCATTCTTATAGGTCTACACACCGAGGTGATTAGTCGTTTTGTTGCCATGTCCCCAGTGATTTTATATAGTCCAATGGCTTACTATACATCCCTCCTAACCTATTTGATTTTAAGTGTTCCAAAGCTCTCATAAATTCTGCTTCTAATACTGGATCATTTATCTCTAACCAATTGGCTCATGTTTCTTCTTGCCTCACGTCATCTGATTTCTCGTCCTCAGTGGCCTTCAGTGTAATCTTTCCACCTATCTCCATTCTCCTCTGCATTAACTCCGGAATTACCGTTGTACTCTTAATGTCACCACCATTGCTCTTAATTTACCAAAAGGCTGTTTCGTCTTTTCTATATAATGAGTCAGTCTTTTCAACAATAATTTCTTTTTCGATTTCTAAACATTCGTCATGCGGTTATTTCGCCTTACCTTACGTGGACTTCATATTTATTTCATTACCAAGTGTCTTATATTTTTGAATTCCTAAGTTTACTTGAACGTTTTCGTACTTCCTTCTTTCGTTGATGAATATTTCTTCAGTTACTTGTGATTTCCTTGCATTTACCTTTCCAACTTCTGTGACTTTTTGTCAGTGTCGATTCCCCTTGAACTGAACTGGCTACTGAGCTATTCATTATCGCAGTATCTATATCGTCAGCGACTTCAACCGTGATTGTCCCTTGGTATCTCCATATCCCACTGCTTTGCGCACTTGTTCTTCCTGACTATTTTCTTACACTTCAGCCTACTCCTCATCGTGAATAAACTGTGATCTGAGTCTATATCTGCTCCTGGGTATGCCTTGCAATCCACAATCTTATTTCGGAGTCTCTGCCTGGACAGAGCTGTCGGGAATCTCCCGGCCTTTCTTCCTTTTGTGATTCTTCAATGGAGTATTCGCTATTACGAGTTGAAATTTATTGCAGAACACAATTAGCCTTTCTCCTCTGTCAGTCCCACTACAAAGTACACATTTTCGCTTATCCCTTTCTTCTATTCCTTCCCCTACAACCACAGTCCAATCACCCATGACTACTAGATTTTCATCTTCCTTTACGAACTGATTTACCCGTTCAATACCCTCATGTGCTTTCGGTGTCTCTTCATCCTTCCCTTGCAACGTCGTCATTTTTACCTGTATTATGATTGTCGGTGTTGATTTGCTGTCGATTCTGACGAGAAAAAGCCTGAACTGTTCACATTATCTCACTCGCTGCCGTATCTACTCCCGTCTTGCCATTTTTTACTGCTATTGGTATTATCCTATACTCGTCTGACCAGAATTCCTTGTCTTCTTTCGATTTCACTTCACTCATCCCCACCACTTCTAGACTGAGCCTTGGCATTTCCCTTTCCAGATATTTTAGCTTCCCTACGACATTCAATGTTCCGATAGTCCACGGTACGATTCGCAGAATGTTATACCTTTGTTGGTTATTCAATGTTTTTCTCATGGTCACTCCCCCATTGACAGTCCCCTTCCAGAGATTCGAAAGGGCACTAGTACGGAATCTTTTGCCAATATGCAGGTAGTCATCACACGTTTTTCTTTTGTTGGCTATATGTCTAGTGGATACATATTATGTGTCACTAACGCAGTGATATCCATAGCCTTCTGCATCCCCGTGCAGTTTACCTTTGCTGATTCTTCCCATTTTAGGTTCATTTACGACTCCAAGGGCAAGAGGGTGCCCTGACACTCTTTCTGCTCCTCTGCCATTTTTGACAAGGCCGTTGGCGGAATATAGTTTACATTTTATGTCGGATGTCTTCAGGCACCATTTGCTGCACACCAGCACTAAAATATCTGCGTTACAAAATCTTGTCGTAAGCACGTTTTCGGTAACTAATGGAAATCTTTGTTTTCAATTTGGCAACACTGTAATCACTTCTACGGCAAACTTCTTTCGTGACGTATCGAAACCTTGTTTCGAATGTAGTAGACTAAATGGCGTCAGACAATACTCGTAGGTGATTTTTCTGTGTGCTCCGTGTGGAAGATAACGTCCTTACTAAGAGATGTCCGAATTCAAAAGTGAGGGACGAAAGTAGTGGTAGAGCGAACCTGAGATAATCAGAGTAGGTTTTTTGCACGTTGAGTGGAATTAGGAAAGGGGGACACTGAAGAAGGTGGGAGTTCGCTGGTAAAGCTGTAGATGAGTTTAGTACGTGCTAAGAGGACAGTAAACGCATGTACAAATCATACCGTTGTAGAATGGAATAATAAAACCGGATGCAGTTCCATTTGTGTGCTGGAATTTTATAAATGGTCTAGAGTAAGATTTACTGTGTTTGTTGTGTATCTGTTAAGAAGCTGGACATCGTTCTTATTAAAATTAGCAAATAAAACAGAGATGCGAAAACTCCCAGTACGGTATCCTTCACGTCGAGTATTCTAACCCAACATTCCAGCCACAACAACACCAGGGCAGCTGTGGCGCTGTTATAACGCCTTGAAAAAGTATAACAGGTGTATGCGTTACTACTGTGATTTCACACTGCATTTGTATAACGTACATTTCCTACAAACACTATACACAGTCTGAAATTTTCTGACATGTTTTCGTGCTGCTAGTGTGGAAGGTATCTTTCTGTCAAGTGCATATCCACCAATTTTTATTCATCTCGTATTTTTGTTTCTACTGGTGGAGACAGAGTGAAATGTAAAAACAAAAATTAAAGTTTATTTGACCCTGCAGTGGGCTATGGAGACCGTGAACGTTGCTGCTGTACGGAGCTCAGCTGCAGGCGAGGGTTGCCGTAGTGTGAGGAGGGGGGGTGGGGGGGTGCTAACGTGCTCGATGTGAGTGCGTGTGAAAGGTGTAGCGAAACCGACTCTGAAAAGATTTAAATATGAATTTTTACCGTGAATATGCCTGAATTTTTAACTCGGAAAAGTAATGGATTAAAGTTTGATGACACTAGACACGAAAAAACGCGTTTTATTTCAAACGTTACTGTAAAATCACGTTCAAATTCAGTAAATAAATCCCCAAAACAGAATAAATTAAAAGAAAATCTGGAGAATACTTTTAAACAACGGCCAGAGAAATTGTAATGTATCTCAGTGGCATCTAAAAAAGCAAGTAAGCTCACCCAGGGCGATTGCTGCAGTGTGACAAGTACCAGAACTGAAACATAAATTTCTGTAGTCTCAACACCTTCCGCGTTTAAAATTGCCAGTGAGTTTATACCTTGGCCCAATTGCCCATTTGCTACTATACTGAAAAAACACTCGTAGTTTTTTGACAGGTTCCAGTTTTTAAATAACAACTCAGTCCATGGAGTTGCCAAGAAGGAACTATTTCAGGTTAGATTTGAAACTTACTTTGCTACCTGATCGACACGTTATGTTATTGGACAAATGACCGATACTTTCTGTTGCTCTATACTACGCTCCTTTCTGAGCCACTGACAGCTTTGATAATAGCTAAGGAATGCCATTTTCTCCTCCGTAGTTGTAGATATGTCCTTCTCAGAACGTGAATTTAGTTGGCAGATACCATTTATGTATTGTGATGACGCAGTTAAAATGCGTAATTCTTGAACAAGTAGCTGCATGACGAGTACAGATGAATACCACATACTTTTCTTACTGTTCGTTTTTATCCAATCAGTACTTCCTTTCGAAGTTATGGGTTACCTCAGAAAATTACCCCTCGAGGCATTATTGAGATAAAATATGCAAACTGCCTGGTGTTTGATTCGTTTGCTTGCAAGACTAGCAATTGTGAGCAGAGCAAGAGCAGCTTAACGGTATTGTTTCGGACGCTCGGTAATAACGACATTACAGTTCAAATTTTCATTAATATGTACACCATAGAACTAGGAGCATTCTGTTTCTGACTCCTGTTCATGTGCTACATCAGTTGCTAGTGTCGCTTCTCTAAATTAATGGAGAGCATAATTCCTGTGAACCACTTAATAATTCTTTAAAAACATCATTCACAATTTCCTTTGTTGATTGCTCTCTGATGGGATTTATCACAACAGCTGTCTTCTGCATTGCGTACGAATTATTCTTGATGAATGTTACGAGGACGGTCATTGACAAACACAAGGAGTGGGAGTGGAATCTTCTTGATTTCTCCGCAGTCACTAAAATTCCCTTTCCTTTCAACCGATTTTGAATCATTTAGCACAACTATTGGACTTCCATTTGTTAAGTATGGTTCAAACCAGTTCCGTGTAGAGCCATCAATACCAAAAAACATGAGTTTTTATAAAAGAGTGATATACGCAAACCAACGCCTTAGAAAGATCACAAGATATATTGCAATAACTTAAGGGAATGCAGCCTGTAACCACCGATTTCGACAGGAGCACACACAGCCATCTTCAAGCCCTTGAAAATTTTCAGGTGGGCTCCTGTCGAAACATCGGCTGTTTCCGACGACGTCATCCGGCTGCATTCCTGCAAGTTATCTGAACGTTGTATACGGCGGGAGAAACTCAGGTCGATATTCTATTATTTTAGGTCTGTAATATATGGTAGAGAAATCTTTGCGGAGTCCGACCTGTGGCGTGCTACATTGATTACTTCTACTCAAGTGTGAGAATACGCCTGAGTACGCTACTTTTGAATATTTTCGAAAAAGACATTTGCATGGAAAGCCTTTCTTGTCATCTTTCTTATAAATAGGTTTAACAATAGCACATTTAACTCTGTTTGTAGAAATTTCTTGTGCCTCTGATGTATTACATTTATCACTAAGGACATCACTCATAAAGCTAGAACAACTTTTCAGAATTCAAACTGAAATTCCATCAACAGCATATGTGTTTTTCTTTTTTAAAACTTTTTTTTATTATATTAATTTCAGTAAAGGATGTTGCTATTACCTGTTCCATTTGCATTAATTATTCTCATACGTTGTCAAATGACTGGCTTTCTTGTTTCCCATATACAGGGTGTCCAGAAAAGGACTCCCTGATTTCAAAATTAAATATCTCGAAAGCAAAGATTGATAGAGGAATGCAGTAAACGGTATGTTTATTGTGAAAGCTGTGAGAAGTTTATACAGCAGTTTGAAATAATAGTTACAAAAGCTGCTAACAGATGACGCTGTACGCTGTACAGCTCATATAAGCATACATAAGTGAAATAATCGTATGAAAACAATCTTTGCAAACAAACACATCACAATGTTTTCAAAATGTTCACCTTTGGCACTACAGAGGTGGCGCGAACGAAGAATGAAATTCGACATCACATTTCGTAGTGTCTCAACCGAAATGGATTCACATGCCACAGAGATCGCCGATTCAAGCTCTTCCAGCGTGGCGGGATGCTTCGGGTAGACCACGTCTTTCACCGTGCCCCACGAAAAAAAGTCACAGGGAGTCAAATCCAGCGAATATGGGGGCCAATCCATGCCTGCACCAGTAAATTTGGGATATTCCAAAGCAATGACTCGATTCCCGAAGTATTCCTCAAGAAAGCGAAACACTTGTTTGGTCCGATGTGGTCGGGCTCCATCTTGCATAAACCATTCAGTACCTTGTCAATCCTCTAACGCTTGCTGTGTGGCGACAAATTGTTCCAAAATTGCAACGTAACGTGCACCAGTGACCGTTTCTCGATGAAAAAAGGGCCAATAAAGCTTCTGCTGCATACTGCAGCCCACACAGTAACTTTAGGAGAATACAGGGGTTTCGCTTCACACCAATATGGCTTTTCGGAACCCCAAAATCGCCAGTTCTGGTTATTCACGTATCCATTCAGGTGGAAGTGTGCTTCATCTGTAAACCAGATGCAGCCAACATCAAATCCTTCACTATCACTCATTGTGAGCATCTGATTAGCAAAGGCAGCCCTTTGTTGCACAGCTCGTACGGGTATGGCCTGGTGCATTTGAATTTTGAATGGAAACATGTGTAGGCTCTTTCTCAGTATTTTCTGCGTGCTGGAACGCTTCAAACCAGTCTCAGATGCAATTCTACGGACGGATGACATTGGATTTCGCTGAATAATTCCAGAAACTGTGGCGGTATCTTCAGGCTTAACTGCGGTTTTCTTGCGGCCAACATGCCCCACTAGATCATCAGTTACGCTGCCTGTTCGTTGAAATTTTGCCAAGAGCATACGAATGGTTTTCGCATTGGGTTCTTTTGGAACATTAAATCGTGCTTGAAAACTTCGCCTTGTTCCGTAGGACTCTCTTCTAACCTGTGGTATTCTAGCACCAGAAAAACGCGTTGTTCAATGGAGTACATGGTTTTAATCTCTTCCTTCGGTACGCTAACCTCCTTTCAGGTTTAAATAGTGGAACTGATCGCTCTGGGCTTCGGATCACTATTTATACTAGGCATTACGTATGACAATTACAGCGCCATCTGTTAGCAGTTTTTGTAACTATTATTTGAAACTGCTGTATAAACTTCTTACAGCTTTCACAATAAACATACCGTTTACTGCATTCCTCTATCGATCTTTGTTTTCGAGATATTTAATTTTGAAATCAGGGAGTCCTTTTCTAGACACCCTGTAGTTTGTCTGTCACGAAATTGACGTTTCAACGTTTTATTCTTAAATATTAGTGTTTTTTGTAGAAAGTAAGTAACGTTGGACACCAACTTATTCTGGCCTCTATACATATCTTCCGTGTCCTCTTCCATTAAATTTTAATCCCATCAGATACTCATTGTTTACTTTTTTTTTTAATATAACTTTCTGGGTAACCTGGTTTGAAATATTGACAGAAATTTACTGCAGAATATACGGCATTTTACATTTCTTACGTCTATCTCACAACGTAACATATCTTTTAACATAATCTTAAAGCATTATACACTGCTCTCATTAATAAGCTTCCCTGTATTGCAACGAACATGCCTCAGAGCTGTGAGGTGCTACATTCTTTAAGTCTAGTAACATATTAGTTGTTCGAAATACACATATTACTTAGAATCGGGAGAGAAATACCTTGGGGATAAGAACCACGATTCTCCTGTTGGGCTGAGCGTGGAGAGAGAAAGGTGGAAGAGGGGCGGGAAGGAGGAGGTGGGCACAGAGAAGGGAAAGGAACAGACGGAAGGAGGAAATGGATGGAAAAAGGAAATAGGAGGAGAGTGACAGGGACAGGGTTGAGGAAGAGATTGAGAGAAAAGGGGGGGGGGGGGGGGGAGCGAGGAGATTGGCAAGGAGGGTGGGAAAGTGGAGCCGGATTAGTAGAAAATCGGAATAAATACAGGTCCAGGTACTGAGCTAGTATATGTATACAGTGAAACAGGGAAAGAAAAAAGTGCCCCTTGAAATTAACCGTGTCTGTGCAGAGGGAGGCGTCGCGTTAGGACCTCGTTCTTGACAACCTTCAACACTGCTGACAACCTGCGGACAACTCTTCTCTAAGGACACTGCACGTGATCGCACCCCTTTGGAGTGTAGCACGACCGCAGTGTTTCTTCTGATATACTGGGTGGATCCACTAGGACCGTGCAAAACTATTCGATAAAATCTGAATGAGGGACGAAGCAGAAAAGTAATTTCATAGCTTTTCAGGTCTCCTACTTTGCGACATCCTGTGGTGTTATCATCTCAAAAGGTGGGGTGGGGGGGGGGGGGGAGGGGGGGTCGGAGGGAATTGCGACATTGTTGCATGTGTGCATGTGTGAATAAAACAAGTGGTTACACTGACCTACCCCACCCTCTGCCCCAGTACGACAACGCCCTCCATGCCACCCACGCACCATTGTTCAGCACTTTAGAGATGTGCCTCTTTGAGGACAGCCAGTCACTTATTACGTAGGAGGAGGCGTGCCAGGCATCTCTTTCGACAACCCTTAGGTCTTGCATATGCTCAGTAGGCTCCAGTTCGGCGATGTAGCATCATTGTGGTCTTCAGTCCAGAGACTGGTTAGATGCAGCTCTCCATGCTACTCTATCCTGTGCAAGCTTATTCATCTTCGAACAACTACTGCAACCTACATCCTTCTGAATATGTTTAGTGTATTCATCTCTAGCTCTCGGTACACGATTTTACCATCGACGCTTCCTTCCAGTACTAAATTGGTAACCCTTGATGCTTCAGTACGTGTCCTACCAACCAATCCCTTCATCTAGCCAATTTGTGCCACAAATTCCTCTTCTCCCCTATTCAGTACCGCTTCATAAGTTTCTTAATCTATCCATCTAATACTCATCATTCTTCTGTAGCAATACATTTCGAAAGCTTCTATTCTCTTCTTGTCTAAACTAGTTCTCGTCCATGTTTTACATCAATACATGGCTACACTCCGTACAAATACTTTCAAAAAAGACTTGCTGACACTTAAATCTATACCTGACGTTAACAAATCTCTCCTCTTCAGTAACACTTTCCTTGCCACAGCCAGTCTATATTTTATGTCCTTCCTACTTCGGCAGTCATCAGTTATTTTCCTTCTCAAATAGCAAAACTCATTTGCTACTTTAAGTGTCTCATTTCCCAATCAAATTCATTTAGCATCACCTGATTTATTTCGATTACATTCCCTTACCCTCGTTTTGCTTTTGTTGATGTTCATCTTATATCGTTCTTTCAAGACACTGTGCATTCCATTCAGCTGCTCTTCCAGATCCTCTGATGTCTCTGACAGAATTACAATGTCCTCGGGAAACTTCAACATTTTCATCTACGTCCTGTCCCATTTCCATAATATTGGCCTCAAGTACATCGCCCTAGTGTAGACCCTCTATATACTCCTTCCACCTTCCTACTTTCCCTTATTTATTTAGGGCGGCTCAACTGAGGGTTGTTGATTATTACACCAGCTTCTAGTAATCAGTGACACTCCCTGAACGTTTACAATTTTAAAGTGTTCGAAAATGGTTTGCAGGTGACACCGTTAATGTTGTTGAACTGGCGGGCTCAAGTACCATTTGCCGTTGAATTCATGCATGTGTTCGCTTCGCTAGCCACGAGATCACTTCGCAGAAATGAGCGGAACAAAAGGGCTGAAAAATAAGCAGTGTTACTTTGGATCAAGGTTGAAAGTTCGTCGAATGGTTTTGAACGGTCTCTAATGCTTCCGGCCTGTGTAGCAGAGCAAAACTTGTGGTCGCGGTGGTGCTACCACGTTCAGTGGTGCTGCAGTCCCAAGACGTCCTCAGAGAAAAGGCTGAATCGTCCGCAGTATGTCAGCAGTGTCGAGCGTGGTCATAAATGCCGTCCTGCTGCACAACACACTGGGAAATGGTTTCATTGATGCCCTTTACGTCACTCTTTTTCTCGGCCACAGGTAAGAAACCCGGGTGAATTCAACGCTGGGTGTCACGGTTCTGACCTCCATGCCATGGGCGTCAAAAGAAGGGGCGAAACGTGAGTCGGAAGTGACAACTGCCCCATTCCGTTACACGTCCACGATGACGTTGGACAGTTTTGGTGAAGTTTAGTGCCAATGTGACGTCAGCCAGCCACCGGGCACAGCACATGAATTTTTGAGCTCCGGCCTTCTTTTCACATGTGTAGACAACTTGCTGTTTTCAGACCGAGAGTGACGCCGCAAGGTGCCGCGGTTTTACACTGTTACAGAGAAAGAGTATAGGCACCTTTGAGCCGAATTCCAAACTTCTGCGTCGCAATGGGAGACTGTATGGGGTATCGAGAAAGTGAACTTTAAATGTGTTGCGCAGTATTCTTTCACACCTGAATGTTTGTCTTCCCATAGAAATGTGTCTAGATGTCCTGCAGGAGAGCCCCTATCTATGCTGTTATTACTATTTCTGGTGATCTTATTGCAGTCAATAGCTGCTCGATTGGGTGACTGCTCATTACTGAGAGAAAGGAATATCCTCCGCGCGTTTTCCGATGACGTTATGGTATTTCTTCGTACTTATGATGACTTACCGGTGCTGAAGGACGTTTTGGATGCATTCTGCCATCTTAAGGAAGCACAAGGTTAACGACTGGAAATGTCGGTTACTCAGAGTGCGAAGAAATGACGCGCTTGAGATTTGTTGGGCTAAGGCGGTCACCCGCCATCTATCTTTGCTTGGTGTTACTGATCTTTGTTGAATGAAGATGGCTAGTTTAAAGTGGGAACCTCTCATGGATAGGATTCAAGAAGACATCATCGAATACCAGCGTTGCTCTCTCTCTCTCGTTACTCCATAACGTTCGGACCTTGGAAACTTATGTGTTGAATAAAGACTGTTTTGTTGAACAAATTTTTCCCCTTCCTGCTGTCACGTAGCGAAGGTTACAGTGATTACATGGCAAGTTTATGTGGTGATACTTTATTTTTCGGGTGCGCTATGAGTTTATGGCAAGACCGCGGCTGATGTCGGTTTGAGACTCTCTGATTTGTGGGACAAGCCTTCTGTTTTATTTATTCAATGCACAATTTTAACGTGTCTTCGCGTCCTGCAATCACTCGACTTTTCGGCTGTCTCCGACCTGCAAGCTTATCCCATCCAATAATTGTTGGGAGGATAAATAATAAATTAAGATATATTAGTGACTTTTTTATTGATGTCAGTTGTTTGGAAGTACGTATTCTTTCCAAGTCACGTCTCTGTCTAAATGTTGCTATGTAGATGGACGTGTCCAAATAGCGCTTTCCTGTGGCCAAACACAGACGGGAAGGTTGTTTGGTCCAGTGTCAGCCTACCTTTTTTCCGATGGAAGTGGCGTCCTCATAGTACCAAGTCGTTCATAACCTTGTATCCACCAGCGTTCAGTTTTCTCACATTGACTTCAGTGAGACAGACCGATGCAGTCGTTTTCATGAAACGGATACAATATGACATCGGCTAAACTCCTGCAACTACAGTCACTAGACACTGGAACTGGATCCGCCCACAGTTGGTCTTTCTTGCCACGACGACGGAAACGGTTGTCTCCTGCGAGATTCTTTTGCATTTTGATTCAACCTTCTTTCCTAGAAGGAAGAACAGTACAGTTATTAGGCTTGTCTGGCACTATGTTCCAATATAGTAATCCTGATATTTAATCGTCAAGGAGTTCGATTAAGTCTGGAGTTCCTTTTCTATTCGTATGTTTCCTTCTTGTTACCTTGATTTCGGTAAAATTGACAAAATAAAAATGGTGAGTTAAATAGTCCTCATGGTACGTATTTTCGTGTTGGTCCCAACCCAGGTGTATTGTTGCACAGTTTATTTCATTTTTGTTGCCCTTTAAAGGGAACTGTGCTATTTGCCAGAATTGTGAATGAAGTTGCTAATTTCATAAATGTACTCAAACTCTGTAGTATCGATACAGGCTAAGCGAATGATTTGTAAGTCTCTTCTTGAGTCAACAGTTGATGGTCAAAGGGGTTACTTCCTTTGAAGAAAGCAGCAAGTAGTGTGTGTTAGACAGTCTGGTTCTGTGTTTGGTTTGAATTGGAAGGAAGCTGGCCTGCCGTGTAATGGAGGCAGCATAATTTAAAAAGTACATAGTACTAATGTGTTCTGAGGAAAGATTATATAAACATGGGAATGTCGAAAGGGTAATTTGTAAGGTAATTCAGTTTTTTTAAAATATTGTTAACATCTTGTTATTCCATTCACACCGCTGCCCCCCCCCCCCCCCCCCCCCCAGTGCAATCGGACACCTTCTTTTTCTTCTTTTTGTCTTCTGTACTTGTTTCACACAGTCAAATAGAGAGACTGGACGTGATGAAAGGTCAACAAGTAGTAAGATTCCTTCAGATAGTGGAAGTAAAATTATCTTTTACTAAAATTTCAGATGAACAACTTCAAATATTTATCGAAAAATAAAAATATCAGCACTTAATGTTGCCTTTACGAGGCATTTATATCGATATATGGGGAAAGGATATGGATGACATATTTATATCGATACGTTTTGGAAGATGTGTCGACATATCAATATTTTATCGAGAGGCCTCGTTTGTGTACATGTTGCAAAGGAAGACTCTTCATGTTGTTGCAACTTCACATTCATCGGTTTATTGTGCAAAGAGTTTCTCAACAAATCTATATTCCAGACTCCCATTGTGATACTTTGCTCACATCGATAGGGAATTGTAGGTAATTCCGACTGCAAGGTAATCGTTACAGTGATTTTTGGAGGCAAGAAGACGACGTCAGCTCAGCAGTCCTGGTTCTCTAGACTTATTTCAGTGAATATGAATTCCAGGAGCAAGTAATAACTAAAATGGAAATAACAAAGTGGGAATCAGTGAAATCTATCAGAGAAGGGAAATACCTATATTAATTAAAATGATGTGTGTTGGTTTCGAAAATTTTTCAGAGGTGCAAATATGCAAATCACTTAACGCCTTAACTCCAGTAAAAGATCAATCCCGATTAAGATTCGTACAATAATTAACTAGATCTATTGTACGAAAATGACAAGACTTTGTGGCATTTGTGCCTCGTGGTGGCCCAAGTTTGGTTAAATTTCGTCCTACAGAATAATAATGTTCACGAGGCGTGAGAAAGAAGGAGACGACTCGTACTGCAGACTGTGGACAACATGGTGATCCACACACCAAGGCTTGATGGGAAACGTGCAGTTTTGTTTATTAATATTTACTGTTTAAATGTTTGCATACGCCTCCAACTACAGTTTCGATATTACCCACTCTGATAGCTTCATAACGATGACTTCATAAACTCCGAAATAAAGGTCAGATAATAATTACAACTCTCATAAAACGTTGTCAATCACTGGCCAACTAAACAGACCAGTCAGAAACACACAGTACGCAGCCAGGCGCGATACACTGGAGCTAGCTTTCTTCCCAGAGTGGATGCAACTTTGACGCCGCGTCTGCGAGTGGATTTTTGTGTAATTAAACTTAATTGAGTCTCCAGTTCGTGGTCTTGCGGTAGCGTTCTCTCTTCCCGCTCACGGGGTCCCGGGTTCGATTCCCGGCGGGGTCAGGGATTTTCGCCTGTCTCGAGATGTCTGGGTGGTGTTGTGTTGTCTTCATCAGCATCATTCATCCCCATAACGGCCGAAGGAAGGCAATGGCAAACCACCTCCAGTAGGGCCTTTCCTAGTACAGCGGTGCGGGTTTCCCGCATCGCCCCTACGCTCCTCGGAGTATGGGACCTCATCGTCATCATCAAACTTAATTGGAACTTGGGAGTATTATTAGCCCCTGAAAACGTTAATGTGCGATCTCGTGTGTGTACGACCTCACATTCTCATCATAATCGTGTAGAGATATTTTTTATGAACTTTCAATGGTGCACAGTAAGTGAACTGTGCTTCAAGTAAGTCCACTAGTCTGCGTCTAAAGACTAATGTCTTCTTACTGTTGTCAAAATAAGGTAGTACCCTTTTATTTAGAGACTTTCACCCTAGTGGCGTTGAGACTTTCTCACTTGTCATTCTATCCTTCACAGGCTCTTGTACGCACCTGAGAATCTGTGGTCGGCGGAGAAGAAATCTAAGAGGAACAATCAGACAGCTCTATAAGGCACAAGGCAAGCAGACAACTACCAGGTCACGCTATGACACGAATTGAAAAAAAAGTGCTGGAGTTTCTTTCGCTAATTACAGAAAGTAGGTCTCCACATGCAAAGAACAAATTGGGTTGTTACCGTATCCGACACAGTAATGTGTTTCAACAGGAGTGTTATGCTGATTAATTAATGAGTAAGGAAGGGCTTAAATGAAAGGAACCGCTACTACATGAGCAAATATTGTTGTCAATGCTATGATGGAGCTGAGGTCTTCAGAATGAATTTCTGAAATGAGTCTGGAATGGACAATTGATAACATCTGGCTTGATTGAAAAGCATAGTTTATGTTGTAACACAGACACAGGCTACTCACTTTGAAAATATTTGTCGTAAAAAATTAACGCACGTAAGTAGAAGGTATCCTCCTGAATGTCGGGCAACGAATATAATTGGAAAATCACGTAGAAGAAGCACGAAGGGACTTGGAAATTTATACAGGGTGTCTCTAAAAGAACGTCCCGGACATAAATTTTGTTAGTGTCAACTGTCAACGTTGCAAAGTATTGGTTCAGTGTTATAATTACAGAGTAGCTCAAACAGGTTTAGTTAAGGGCATGCATAAGTACTGCTTTGTTGTTTTCCTACTTGCAGCTCTACATGCACCTCATACGAAAAATGACGGCTTCTGAACCGGTAATTTCCCTTCAGCATGTGTTTTGTTCAAAGTTCAATTCTGATAATCCAACGGCCAAAAACATCCGCCCGATGGTACACTCAATACGAAACTACCGGATGCACGGGTAAAGGGAAAAGCTGGCGATGGCCAAAAGAGCCTGGAGAGGAAGTTGACCGTGTCACAGAGCTTCTTGCTTTCCTAGTCTTAGGAAGTCTGTTCGGAAAGTAAGTACTGAACTTCAGTTCCAAAAGACGACAGCGTAGAAAGTTTCAAGGAAACGTTAACACATGCTTTCGTACCAGTTACGGTTGGCACATGCTTTAAAGGCAGATGGCCCTGGTGTACCTTAACAGCTTTGCAACTGAAGTGTTGCAGCGGGAAGATGACTTGCTTAAGCGTGTAGTGTTCACCGATGAGGCAACTTATCATATGAATAGGAAGGTAGATACGGGTAATGTTCGCTAGAGGGGGTGGGAACACCCTCGTGAACTTGTGCAGTATCCGAGAGATCACACAAAATGAAATATTTTCTGCAATGAGTACCGTCGTCTAGCTAAGCTACCGTAACAGGAATGGCTCAGCTGGATATGTGCAAGAATAACTGTTTTCCCAATTACCACGTGGACTTGAAACTTATACGAGTATTTGACAACAAGGAGGAGCCGTTCCACATTGGTGTCTGTACGAGAGTGGTTGAACGCCAAAGTCCCCGACCGCTGGACGGGCCGTGAGGGCCCCTTTTTTTCCTTACGTGCTTTGTAAAAGATCGCGTTAACGCTCGCCACTACCTAATGGTTTACCAGAATTAAGACACAGAAATGAATTGGCTATTGTTCCCATTACGCCGGACTTGTTAAGCAAAGTGTGGGTGGAACTGAATTGTTGTATGCCGTATAACTAAAAGGTGCAAATATCGAATATTTGTAAGAAGAAGTAGTTCACCTTCTGTTTCATGCATGATTTGTTGTAAATAGTCCAAATTAAACTATAATAATAACCACTGAAAGTGGGATACTATTTTCTGAACAACTTGTGGAGTTAAATAAAATTAGAAATTTAATTGAAATATTCAGTCCCATCATCGTCAAATCAATTGTAGGTATTTTACCGTCGACGACATGGTGAATAGAGGTGGAGCACAAGATCAAATTGAGGAAGGAGAGGGAAGATAATCGGCCGTTTCAAAGGAATTCGTGTTATGAGCCTTAGGTATATCATAGGAAACCTCGGTGTCGGTGGTCTCATGAGATGTAGAGGCTCCTTTCTCCGCAATACGACTACGATGTTTGGCCACTACATTTGTCTTCAAGCAAAAATAAATTATTTCGAAAAGAACATAAAAACTATTTGGCATACAGTAAAAGATAGGCAGGGAATTGAAATCAGGAAAATGAGGTAATTTTTGAAGCTAATTATGAACAGATCAGAGCAGTCCCAAGACTGCGGAAATTATCAATGAGCTGTTGAGAAATTTTCCGGGTTTTATGGCCGTGATCCATGGAACTCTTCTATCCCGACGTTTCGTCCAAAGCTACGTTGAACATTTTCGGAGGTGCTCCTGGTTGTGCTGAGTCTTGTCGACTGTCAATAAGGTTTTCGTATATGAACAGCCGACAATTTAATTTTTTTGTGAACAGGTTACAGTTTGAAAATAGAAAAAAAAATACCAAAACCTGTTTAATATGTTTCAGCAGCTGTTTTTTTGGCGAGTATTTGTCGGCATAAGCAGTTTTGTTAAATACATCAGGTAAACTCCCATAAACTTTCAAGACATAGTTTCGTCCTAAATATTGGTTAAATCGCTTGGTCAGTCATTATCTTTCTGACAAAAAAAGCTTAATTCATGAATTTCATCTATAAGGTCTCAGAATTTTTTACAAAATATATTATCTCCTACTATACGCTCATGAAAAACTTCTGTCTCTAGACACCATGTTTATATAATGTCAAACATTATCAGCACGAACGAATATAGAAAGCAATTGGCATGGCAACTTCGTAGCAATGTGTATAGTTGGTAGTGTACTGATTTTCCTGTAATTATAAGAGCAACAAAATTCCTGTTTCTTGGACACTAACTGCTCCAGACAAATAGTAATAAAGTTCGAATGACTGATTTGCATAAATCAAATTACCCTGAACACGTCTGTGTCCAAGATCTAGAAATTCATTAAAAATACGAACATCTGAGAATTCATATCATGAGTCCGCAGAAAGGCACAGTCATTTTTTCGCCTCTGTATTCGGTGCCACGGATACTCAGAAATCAGGTATTTATTGATGACTTACCTTCTGCCTGCTATTGTGTTCCGTGCTCTTACTAAATTTCACGGCTTTCTTCAGAGTTTGCTGAATGTGGACGGAGGCATTCGTGTTTCTCGCCATTCGATTCGTCTCAGACTAATGCTAAGCAACGGCGTGGACCTTTGGGGAGACCCCTGTATTGTTGACAACTGCGTCACGTTGGGAATTTTGGTGCTCGCTCTAAGGAGCACTAAAATCAAAGAAATTATCTGTTGACATTAGCAGGGGCGTAACTGGGATGTGGCCTCCGAGAGCCACTAAGTATAAGATGTTCCTTGCGCCAGTAACAATGAAAGGAAAAATATAACAAAAAATTAAAGCGGAAGGGAAAGCGGAAAGCTAATAAATTTGATGACTCTTTCTCTGTATTGGAACTGTAGTATCGTAGCCTATAAATACCGACGGAGTCGGAGTCTCGAAGATTCTTGCGGGCGACCCGTGCTCCGCTTTGAACATAGCCGCTAATGGAGAGCCCCCAGGCCGCTGACCAATGACCCCCACGAGGACGGTGTTAATAAGCGGCGGTTACTTGTGCGTCAGTCTTCTTCTAGGTAAATATTACTTCTAGTTCAAGATTACTTCTAGTTCAAGATTACTTCTAGTTCAAGATTACTTGTATGTCAAGATTACTGGTAGGTCAAGATCACTTCTAAGCCAAGATTACTTCTAGCTGCTGTTTGGTGCCGAACGTTACACCGAGTCGTTGATAGTCATCTCTGCCAGCAAATATTCGGTATACTTGACGCACGTCCGTCTCGGACCTCTGCTTATGGCTAGCCGCGTCTGCCATTAAGTTTTCAACATTGCAGTATTTGTAGTTCGTTCGCACAGGTTGAATAAATCATATTTACTTAGACTGCATTTCTGTCAACTAATCTTTTGCTTAGCTATCCAAATTTCAACAGTGACAGATTCCTTTGGCCACCTTCAACTGTTTTATCATTAGCAGCGTTGACGTAACACTTGCTTCCTCGAAAAATAACGTTTACCGACTCGCATCTTAACAAAAATAACCAAAGACTGTTTTGAAATGTTTCTGCGTTTCAGCTAAAAGAACAAGTTACTTACTTTATCCGAATCAAAGAACAATCACGAACATAATTTAAGTGAATTTATAGAACGAAAGGGACAAGATGTGAGCTAGTGTTTTGGCCAAGACTGTCACATGAGTGGCGTACATAATTGTATGTATAAAATAATCGATTCACAATTTGAATCTAACCCTTAAAGACGCTGCAGAGATTAAGAAATTAATCAAATGTCAGCCCTGTATTTCAGAACTGCTGAAAATTTGTATATATTTTTTTCTCTCGGCGCACTTCAGTGACGAGAAACGACACGTGGCTGACGTTTTGTTGATTTGCGATTTGGGTAGGCGCGCAGGAGTGGAAGGAGCCCCACTCCAGGTGCTTACCTGCCACTCGACCCACAAGACTGTAGTTATACTCCAGATCAATCCCAGCTGTCTTTCTTCGCCAGGGTTCAGCGTGCTTAAGATTATGGATTTTTGGCCACGCTAAATGAACGTCGCTACAACCAAGTCACTTTTAGGAGTGTATTCCGAGGGAAATCTATGAATGAGTCAGATAAAATTTACGAATGTGTTAGATAACCATTAAATAGTTGGTCTGAACCCCAGCTGCTTCACAGAAAATGTATCATTGTGCTGATGGGCTCCATTTCGGTGCATAGGAACTTGTCTGACGTTTACCGTCTTGTCGGTGGAGAATAATAATTATAAATTGAGATTACTTACATAAAAATAAAAGTCCTTTAAGTATCGTTCACATCTAAAGTAAAACGTGATGTAACATCCGCCTCTATCTCGTTTTGTAAACACAGAAAATCTCTATGTTAATTTTATCACTCATTAACGCATAATTTATTTTCTAAAACAACGAATCTTTTCTTTCATATGGGCCGTATATTCACCACAAAACTTTTAGCGTTTTGGGTTCCATACGATATCAGGACTCTGATCATGTTTTGTGAATCTGTAACTACTGGTAGCCAGTACAGTATTTAAAGGTTTCTACTAAGCTCTGATAGAGCAAGGCGCAGTGAGTTGATTTCCATGCTTCCAAAAGTGTCGTGAGTAGTTCGTGGGTTAACTGATCTGCCACGTGAACGATGCTCTATTTCAGGTGACATAGGTAGATTGGCTTTGAGGCGGTTTTTCGGAACAAAGCATTTCTGTGAATATCCCCAATTTAATAGCATATTGCTCCGGTCTTGGTTACGTGGAGTGGAGTATCTTGATGGCAATAAATAAAAAGTGTAATTGAAATGCTTTTTTGGTTTCGTAGGTATGGTAGCGTGTAGTTCACTTTTATACCTACTTGCATTCATTATATCATCAAGTAAAATGAATTGTCAGAGCGCAAACAACGACAAAAAAAAAAAAAAAAGAAATGTCTGAGCACCTCCGCTGAATAAGACTTACTTCATTACACATATCTATAACTTTGGTTTTTGGACTGTAGTTTTCAGACTGTCATTGTTTATGACATAAGACATAAATTAAAAATGTTACACCCCATGACGAGTTTCAAGGTCTTACATCGTGATATTCAGGAGGACCAGTGGTGTACATTACAACTTCATTTGGTGGATGTAGCCAGATGTCTGTTTCGAACTTCATTTCGCTACAAATACGACATACTCTCACTTTTTATCGTAATTACAATTATAAGGCTAATAAATGAAGAACCTCTTTGGCGAAATTAAAATTTTTATTCACACCAGTATACGCTAGCAGAACATACTCGGCTACATAGCTAAGACAGTAACAATGAACTTCTTTAGAAGCTGTTCGAGTATACTGGACGAATAACAGTCATTTTTATTACATTCCATTCTTTGTTGATGAAAACAACCTGACTCCCAAATCGTGAAATCGATACATTAAGAAACAAATATGCGGAGATATGTGTTTATAAGTTTTTTGTAATAGTGATATGTTCAAGCGAAAATCTTCTAAAGGTTTAAACACGTACATGTTGTCCATGTCCTTATTTCTTAAAAATGCTCAAATGTGTGTGAATTCCTAAGGGACGAAACTGGGTGAGGTCATCGGTCCCTACACTTACACACTACAAAAACTAACTTATGCTAAGAACAACACACTCACCCATAGCCGAGGAAGGACTCGAAACTCTGGCGAGACGGGCCCCGCTACCCGTGACATGGCGCCCCAAACCGCGCGGCCACTCCTCACGCCTTTGATTCTTAGTCTTAGCTTGTAATGCTCCTTGACACAGAAGCAGCAATCAATAAGTTTCCGTTCGAAGGTCCTACATTACAGGATCGGTATGCCAGTCAGGTAAAATTGCCGTGAACACTGAGGCAAGCACCCCACTGACGGACCAGATCGAAGATACCCGTTTGGTAAATCACTGTGTCATGCTGCGGGCACAGATGCGTAACTGCCTGGTGTACATCCTCATCCGACAGCAAATCTTCGACCTCAAACGCATTTTTTAAGGGATCGAAGGTGGATAATCGCAGGGGGAGCGATCAAGATTACAGGGCGGGTACTCGGGGGTGCCTCCCACTTCAGTTGATTGGCCTGCCGGATCGACCGGTATTTTGTGTCGAACAGCGACCGGCACGAAACTTAGTACATTATTGAACAACGGAGGTCTTAGACAGACATACTGCCCCCGTACACATTATTCACTCTGCGGTGGACGTCTACCGGTGTTTGGTATTCGGCAGCCAAGTAAACAATAACAGCACTTCGGTACTTTTTGTATGCATTTGGAAAGAACGTCGTCCACAGTTCACGTCTCCATACTTACAACAAACACGTCGGAAGGACATTAACGCCGTACTAAACCCTTGCCTAAGTAGCGATGCTTACATACCCCAAATCGAACTCGTGCTACGTTGTATATTGGCTGCAGCAACGCCCTCAAATGGAAGCTTTTTGATCACCCCCTTATACAAGGTACCGAATTTCTAATCTGCACAATCTCTGGATGTCTGTGTGTCATTTAATGATTAAAACGAATACTTGTAAGGTCCATCGCAGTTCACTTCACTAGAACATCTTGTAAGTAACTTTATTATTGCTTAAAATTTATAATTTCAGTAGCACGTTACTATAGAAAGTCACAAATTGTACATTATTTATTCTGAAATGATGTTTAAAACAGGCAACCAGCTACAAATGAAAATGTAATATAATCTAATGATCCGCGTGTGGTTGAGGATGTAAGTAAGCCCTCGAAATGCGAACATAGAAGAAACCTGAACTCGACGGATAAAGATAATTATCTTAATTTGTCTTTTACACCCTTGTGTTGAGTGCATTTGGAGACAGTGAAAATTAATAGCGAGTCTGTCTTCCTTTCTCTTCTCCCACACAGCTGTGAGGTTCGCTAGATTCTGGCAAATTGAAAATGATGTCAATCCAAGCCATGTCTGGTCAAGGGGTGAGCCTTGGACTCTCATGTGGGAAGTGCTATCTCTCTTAGCTGTTGAAGGAGAGCGCTGAAAGACAGCGACGATGGAGGCTGGAGGCTGGAAATCTGGAGCGGCGGCCCGATCCGCGTTCCAACGCGTGAGGCCGTGGTGGGGGCGGCGCGTGCTCCGCCTCCCAACGGCTCCAGCCGGGCTTCAGCTCCAGCTCTCTTCCAGCTCCAGGCAGGGCAACACCCCCACCTCCAACCCCAGCCCTCGCCCTGCCGCCTACCATCACTCTCACACATCGTTATCTGACCCGACGTTCTGCATGTCAACAAATGTTGCAAGTGCCATGATATGCCCTGCTCTATATGTTTCTTTCTAATATACTACAAGATGTTTCTTTCGCGGCTTAGAAACGAACTGCGAAAGACCACGGATCTCTTTTCAATTCAGCTACTCAAATAATAAGGGTGTCAATTATACGCAACCGATTTCAGTCTATTTTTCGCAAGCCATAGAGAAAACGTTGTCGTGACAACTGTTAACCTTCGCAAGCATAACGAAAGAGAGACTCGATTGTCTCATAAAGAAATAATTAGTCATTACTGCAAGAGGAATAAGTGGAACTGAGAGGAATGTGAAGATTATGACGCATCTAGTGTAATGGAATTCGTCTTAAAGAAGATCTGCCGTGCAAAGCACATGTTCATGCAGTTCGCATGATGGATCTCTCTGGTGTCTAAACACAGGGAGAACGGGCAGAGTTTTATCATTTGATGAAAGACTGCTTGCTGCGCTACAATATTCGCCGTCATTCTGCTGTACAATGACTTAGAGAGAAACATATAAAATAGCTGTACTCGTGGCGTAGTGAAATCTATCTCAGACATCTATGAGCGCCGGTGCAGTTGAACGGGGGATGGAACCATTCTGTTACCTGCCAAAAACCATAAGTTTAAATAACCGCTTAACCTCATGGTTCGCAACAGCAAGAGAGAAGGCTGGGGAGGATAGGGGTCACATCGAGAGCAGGAACGGTTAACAGCACGCTGTAATACGAAAGCACTCATTTTATGGAATATTCATATGTACATTCACAAACTCTTCAATCTACATTGAATTTCAAACCAAGAACAAAAGCAATAAATTACTTTACAGCCTTGGCAGGAAAAAAAAGCTGAGTTCCGTATTTCATTCGGAATGCGACACAGGAAAACAAACTCGTCCTACACGAGTGCAGCCTATAACATTTGCAGTGCGTTTCTTAAGCTATAGGAGTCGGGTGGAGGAAGGGGGGGGAGGAGAGGGGTGGCAAGAGGGTTCTGTCCATCCCCTGAAATCTGTGGTAGGCTTTTTATCAATTTCAGAATTCTCACGTAGACCTATTTCTAGAGACGAATCTATCCGATGCTACTCAGGCGGATAGAAGGGGTAACGTAGGGGTCTAGTTAAATACTACACTATTTGGTTGTCTGGTCGTTCAGCGGAAATTGCATCTCCGTCTACATACGTACTCTGCAAGCCACCGCAAGATTAGAAGTGGAGGATATCCTCCACCACTAGTATGTTTCCCTTCCTCTTCCATTTCCACTGGATAGACTACAGATACCAGTACAGATACAGGTACCAGTTATTTGAATGTAGTCAATCACAGTCATTGGAAAAGGAATGGACAAGGTACAAGGACACAGTACTATAAGTGGCTAGGGAATGTGTTGGAACAGTAGTGTGTAAAGGTAGGATGAAGCAAACAGTTCGGTGGAATGACACATTCAAGGCAGCCTGTAAAAGGAGAAAGAAGGCGTGTCAAAAATGGCTACATACTAGAACCCAGGTAGACAGAGTAAGTTATGTTGAAGAAAGAAACAAAGCCAAACAGATAATTGCAGCATCCAAGAAGAAATCTTGGGAAGACTTTGGAAACAGGTTGGAGACTTTGGGTCAAGCTGCTGGAAAACCATTCTGGAGTGTAATTAGCAGTCTTCGAAAGGGAGGTAAGAAGGAAATGACTAGTATTTTGGACAGGTTAGGAAAACTGCTGGTGAATCCTGTAGATGCCTCGGGCAGATGGAAGGAATATTTTGAAGAGTTGCTCAATGTAGGTGAAAATGTGGTCAGTAATGTTTCAGATTTCGATGTACAATGGGATAGGAATGATAATGGAAATAGGATCACATTTGAGGAAGTGGAGAAAATGCTCAATAGACTGCAGTGCAATAAAGCGGCTGGGGTGGATGAAATTATGTCGGAACTCATCAAATACAGTGGAATGTCAGGTCTTAAATGGCTACACAGGGTAAATGAAGTGGCATGGGAGTCGGGACAGGTTCCATCAGACTGGACGAAAGAAGTAATTACACCAATCTTTAAACATGGAAACAGAAAAGATTGTAACAACTACAGAGGTATCTCTTTAATCAGCGTTGTGGGTAAGATCTTCTGAGGTTTTGTTGAAAGCAAAGTGCGAGTGTTAGTTGAGGACAAATTGGATGAAAATCATTGTGGGCTTAGGCCTCTTAGAGGTTGTCAGGACCAGATCTTTAGTTTACGGCAAATAATGGAGAAGTGTTATGAGTGGAACAGGGAACTATATCTATGCTTAGTAGATCTAGAATAGGCATATGACCGGGTTCCTAGGAGGAAATTATTGTCTGTTCTACGAGATTATGGAATAGAAGGCAAACTTTTTCAAGCAATTAAAGGTCTTTACATAGATAGTCAGGCAGCAGTTAGAATTGACGGTAAATTGAGTTCATGGTTCAGAGTAGTTTCAGGGGTAAGACAAGGCTGCAACTTATCCCCACTGTTGTTCATATTATTTATGGATCATATGTTAAAAACAATAGACTGGCTGGGTGAGATTAAGATATGTGAACACAAAATAATCAGTCTCGCATATGCGGATGACTTAATTGTGATGGCAGATTTGATTGTAAGTTTTCAAAGTAATATTTCATAGCTAGATTATAAATGTAAGGACTATGGCATGAAGATTAACATCTCCACAACGAAAGTAATGTCAGTGGGAAAGAGATAAACGGATTGAGTGCGAAATAGGAGGAACAAAGTTAGAACAAGCGGACGGTTTCAAGTACTGAGGACGGATATTCTCACAGTATGGCAACATAGTGAAAGAACTGGAAGCGAGGTGTAGCAAAGCTAATGCATTGAGCGCTCAGCTACGATCTACTCTCTTCTACAAGAAGGAAGTCAGTACCAAGACTAAGTTATCTGTCCACCGTTCAATCTTTCGACCAACTTTGTTGTATGGGAGCGAAAGCTGAGTGGATTCAGGTTACCTTATCAATATGGTTGAGGTTACGGATATGAAAGTAGCTAGGATGATTGCAGGTACTAGTACATGGGAACAATGGCAGGAGGGTGCCCACAATGAGGAAATCAAAGAAAAGCCGGGAATGAACTCTATAGATGTAGCAGTCAGGGCGAACAGGCTTAGATAGTGGGGTCATGTTACACGCATGGGAGAAGCAAGGTTGCCCAAGAGACTCATGAGTTCAGCAGTAGGGGGTAGGAGGAGTCGGGGTAGACCAAGGAGAAGATACTTGAATTCGGTTAAGAATGATTTTGAAGTAATAGGCTGAACATCAGAAGAGGCACCAACGTTAGCACTGAATAGGGGATCATGGAGGAATTATATAAGGGGGACTATGCTCCAGACTGAACGATGAAAGGCATAATCAGTCTTAAATGATGATGATGATGATGATGATGATGAAACTACAGATATGCCTCTGTACGAGCCATAATTTCCCTCATCTTCGTTGTCCTTATATATGTTGACGATAGTAAAATCGTTCAACAGTCAGCTTCAAAGCCGGTTTTCTAAATTTTGTCAGTAACTATTCACGAAAAGAAAGTGAACTTCCCTCCAAGTATTTCCATTTTAGTTCCTGAAGCATCTCCGTAGCACTTGAGTGTTGTTCGAATATACAAGTCCTCAGCCCGCCTCTGAATTCCTTCCATGTCTTTAATCCGACGTGGTACGGATCTAAAACACTCGAGCAGTACTGAAGAATGGGTCCAAGTGGTGTCCTATATGCGGCCTCCTTTACAGATGAACATCACGTTCCTAAAACCCAATAAACCGAAATCGACCATTCACCTTTCCTACTACCTCCTTAAATGGTGGTTTAGTTTCATGTCGCTCTGCAGCTTTACGCCTAGATATTTAATCAACGTGATGTGTCAGACAGCATGCTGTATGCGAAACGTCCGGATTTGGTTTTCCTAATCATCTGCATTAATTTACATTTTCTGCTGCTGAAGCTAGTCACCACGCACTAGAAATTTTATCTAAGTCATCACATGTCCCCCTACTGCCACTCAGCAATGACCCCTTCCCGTAGACCACTGAGTTATCAGCAAACAGACGCAGGTAGCTTCTCACCCCGTCCACGAGATCATTTATGTATGTATAAAATAATAGCAATCCTATCATCGTACCACGAGGTGCTGGTGAAGATACCGTTGTCTCTGATGAAGGCTCGCCGTTGTGGACAACATACTGGGTTCTCAAGAAGTCTTTGAACCACTCACATATCTGGGCAAAGTGACAAATGCTTTTAGGAAATATAGCAATACGAAATCTGCCTGTTGCCCTTCATCCATAGTTCACAGAATATAACGTGAGAAAAGGGCAAGCTGAGTCTCGCACTAGCGTTGGTTACTAAAATGAAGTGTTGGCAGAAGAGCCAACACCGTGTCGCTAGAGGACGCCGAAATGCACGCTTTTAAGCTCACGCAGATTGGCGTGAGGTCTGGAACAAGGTAAAGTGATTATCCTATAAAGAAAAGAACTTAGTTCTTGGAATACTTAACTTTAATCCACAATTGGAGAACATCGCTCTTGTTTGTACATGCTTCCCAAGATAAATATCAAATGCTATGGCGCCTTGCTAGGTCGTAGCAAATGACGTAGCTGAAGGCTATGCTAACTATCGTCTCGGCAAATGAGAGCGTATTTGTCAGTGAACCTTGCCTAGCAAAGTCGGCTGTACAACTGGGGCGAGTGCTAGAACGTCTCTCTAGACCTGCCGTGTGGCGGCGCTCGGTCTGCAATCACTGACAGTTGCGACACTCGGGTCCGACGTATACTAACGGACCGCGGCCGATTTAAAGGCTACCACCTAGCAAGTGTGGTATCTGGCGGTGACACCACATTAAACTGTGCCGATTCGTGGACAGAAGCTTTTCCGTCTCAAGGAAGTTCATTAAATTCGATCTGACGTTATGCTTAAGAATTCTGCAGCAAACCGAAGTTAAGGATGTTGGTCTGTAGTTTTGATAGTCCGTTCTTTTACTTTTCATACCTACAGGAGTCACGTGTGCTTTTTTCCAGTCACTTGGAGTTTTGCGATGGGGGAGAGTTACGCGATAAATGGACGCTAAGTGTGGGGCAATGTCTCAGAGAACTGTTTGTAAAATCGAGCTGGGATCACATCCGGACCTGGCGACTTCTTGTTTTCAAGCCTTTCAGTTGTTTCTGTACGCCAGGGATGCTTTTACTGTGTCCTCCATAAGGGACTCTGTGCGATGGTGAAACGACAGCATGTTTGTGCGGTTATCCGCGTGAACTATTTCTTAAACGGAAAATTTAAAACTTTGGCTACGTTCTCCTGTAAAACCGCTTCCTTGTCGTGGCGGTGTTTTATTTCCCCTTCATTCTTAAGTCTCTACAGCTGTACAGCCTTTAATGAGCTTCACCAGGTAACAGTTCGAGCACGTAGCACCATATAGACACGGCCTAGATTATACCTGCCGGACACTCGTCCCCAATTCCCAAAGGAACAGCCCCTTGACATGCGCTCAGCTTGATCTAACCAGTATGCTAACATTTCAACCGGCAACGCTACCGGCATTTCATTTAGTTTTACACGGTGCAGCGACTGTAGTAAAATATGAAAAACACGGTAATACAAGCACTATGTTGTATCGGACGAGATACACACGGTGTTACAGCGTTGGTTTCTTTGTTTTACTCCTGCAGCAGACCGGGTTCACTTTATTACAACATAGAGCACATGAATTACTTAATCTGCATGGCAATGTCATGAGTATTTATAACTGTCTCCGAACAATAACGTATCACTTAATACAGACGAAATACAAGTCTCTCACTCAGAGTGCATATAACGACAACTTCCACGTAGCGTACTGCCCGATATAATGACCACAGAGCTGGCCTGCTAGAAGACGACGCTGCCGTCTTACTCGACGATCGCAGACTCTCGTTCATTGGTCGACGCTGCTTGCAGCTACTGCATTTTGCTGTGGTTACGTTGCAAGGTCCCAACCTTACTTTGCCACCTCGCTCTTCGAACGACACGACAGTAAATATACTCACGTATACTTCATATGCAGGTCCAGGTACAGAAACAAAATACAAATTTCTTCTTTCGGTGATATGAAAAAATAGTGAAATATAAAGATCGTAAGTGGATTTCGAAATTCTTTGCTTTTAAAATTATGTGGTGCAACCTTGAGCAACATCCACCCATATAATTATGAGTTCTATAGTCCATTTGTCATGCGTACGTGCAAAACCAGGGACTCGAAGGTCATTTTATTGAGTCCTTATCTGTAAGAAGTTGGTTCGAAAGTTTCCCACATCCTTAGTCGTTTTAATAATGTAGAATAAATGTACTCTGGACACACTAATGAAATAATTTACCTTTAAGGTACAAATTTAATATACTTTCTAATAGGCCTATAGTTTATTTATAACTATAAAACATTTAAGAGACAGTAAACCCTGTGTACTTCCTGCTATTTTTATTTCTTGCGGCATGACACGTTCTCATATTCGACCAAACATCTGAATCAAAAATACAACTTTTTGAATCCTGCCCACTCTTGGATAAATTTCTGCGGACGCCCATACTATGACTAAGTGACTGAGCAAAAGTACGAGGGTTGTAACTTTAATAGTGGTAACTATTTATTTACAGCTCGTACAAAGTAGATCCGTGTTTCAAAGTTTTACTGACCTTCAGAGTAGTCACCAGCAATGTGTATAACCAGTTGCCAGCGATGTGGAAGTCGTAGGATACTCTTAGCAGTGCCAGTTGTGTTGACAGTTCGAGCGGCGCGGTCTATTGTCCGATGGATTTGTAGCAGTTCTGATGCGAATGCCATGGAGTGTTCCTTCAGTTTGGAAATCGAGTTGAACTCACAAGGGCTAGTGTCAGGGGAGTGCAGTGGGTGGTATAGCAGTAAGCAGCCCCATCAGTCAAACAAATCAGTAACAGCTTGCACTGTACGTGCTTGAGCATTGTCCTGCAAATTGCAAGTGTCAACACTTCTGTCTCTACGCTGTTCATTTTTGGAACACAACCTACGACGACCTTAGCATGCTGAACTAGGTACACCAAGCTGTAGGAAATTCAATTCCAATATTGTTTTCATAAGGGAGAAATAAATTTACATATTTTTAGCTTAATTCTATGTGTTTGCTGCGTCACCCTGTTACCAATCAGCTATTTTTTCCGGTAGAGCGAATAATTCAAAATGCGTGGAAACATCGAAGCTTTTCTTGCACTGAGTTGGACTTGAAGGACAGTAAAGAAACTATAGTACATTTTTTTTCCAGTGTGATTCTTTATCCGCACATTCTAAGTTTGAAGAGTGGCGAAGCACGTTGCATAGCACAAGGTGGCAGTCTACGGCAAAGCGAAAGTATGCAGTATTTTTTATAACAAGTAATGGCCTTATCGTACGGTCGTGTAGCTGTTGTGCCTTCTCGGCAGTATTCAATTCGCAGCGTTATGAGCGAATGACAGTTTAATGCTCCCTGATAACCACTTCGTCGTTTCCAGAGAAATCCTTAAGCTCAAGCAAATGATATTTTCAGAACACAGTAAGACAGATCACCTCACTATCAATTCTTAAAAACAGTGTCTTTTGACTTTATGCTAGCTTGAAAGTGATAGACAATGTCATTTAAGTGCGTGATTAACTATGGAAGCCATTTAAGGCTTTACGTGCCGTCGACAACGTCACTGCACACAGGATTAAACTGATGTTTCATCAGGATATGCGATAGTCCCTTTTGTGTTCTCGTCTATATGAATAAGAAGAGTGAAAAATGCTGTCATAGTATAAAAAGGACGAGTATGTCCTCTGAAGGGAGGGATGTGGGAAGAGGGAACTATCTTTTCGATTTATTTGTCAGTTCCAATTACAAATATATTTAAATCAAAACATCTTAACATATTTGCGCTTTAGTACCCACGTCATGTGATATAATGTAAGTGTCAAGTAAAGAACACGGTGCATGGTATCATCTCGTAACATGACACTTGTTATCATGTCATCCAACATGGTGTTTGTCAAGTTGTGTGATACGATACAACGTGTAATTAAAGTCTGGCATATTTCCTATTATAAAAGCACCAAAACCCTCGGACACCTCCTATTGTAGATGCATCCCATTTTGTAGAAGAAAATAAATTTCTGTCTATTAGTTCTTAAATGTCTCACCGAACATGTAAGACGGGGGTGGGATTGGGGGGACAAGTGGTAACCCCGGAAAAAAAATTAATCCACCCTCCATCGAGAAATGCATCAGGGAAACAATCCACCCCAGAAATCATACCTCCCCTCTTCCCCGGTAAAACGTTTTAGCTTTTACATTAATGCTCTTTACTTACATGATATAATTCATTATTTGCTGTGGCTGTCTGATCTTCAGGACTTTGGGCACAGAATCAAGGACTTCAGTCTATAAATTGCAACAAGCAGGTGTGATAGTGTCTTGAGGGGAGCGAGCCCGTTGTGCTGGGGAAGTAGGATTAACTCGTAGAAAAGCGCGGGTAGGTCAAGATGTTTTCATTGAAATTTATTTGAAGCTCGCAGAGAAGTCAAAAAGCTATTTCCCATTTTTTTAAATTCTTTGTCCAGGACATATTCGCCTTTTATGTGCAATGATAGGAGCATTTTTCATTGTGGTTCAGAGGTTTCACTCTATCGTGACATCACACCGCCATTGTACGGCAGATGATGTATATTTTTGATGACGCGGGCGACGACTGATCCGGCAAAGGTATTTTGTTGTCTTGCGAACCATGTTGCCTAAGATTGGCATCGTTAGTCTGGTTCTTCTACGATTACCTGCCTGGTGTGGTTGTATCTGTCCAGTGTAGCCTCCTGTGTCCTCGGAGCCTAATTGTACCATCAGCACGTCAAGGTCATATGCTTACAGGAGGGTATTTTGTTCTATTTTAAATTTTTCATGTTTTTAAGTTTTTATAATTTTTTATAATTTTGTTATTTCGTTTTACATTTTGTAATTTTCTTTATATTTTGTTTGAACTCTTATTTTTTATTTTTGTTTTGTTTTATACTTACATACATTTCAATATGCACGCATCAGACTGTACATAAAAACATGTGAAAAATAGTTGTAAATATGCAATATAGAGCACAAAATAACAGGAAACATTAATACGATACAGCACGAAACAAAAGAGACTTTGAGAAATTGATGATATTAATTTATGTAAATAGTTTATATTTTGTAGATAGACTTGCGATACCATAATACATACATCAAAGCTTCCTATATTGCAAGCTGAACGGCTAACGTAACAAAGAATAAACAACTCAAAAGTATAAATCTTCTTAATACCTTGTATCTTAAAATTCTTGTTACTCTTTATTTAAAGCAGTAAAGATTGAATCTTAAGAAACGCCCATTAGAAAAATTCACTGAATAATTCTGGCACGAAATGTTGCAACAACCAATTGCAAATAAGTATGGATATGATTGACGAAAATAAGCAGAAGAATTACGAAACTATGTATATACTCAAAATGTGATCAACTTGTCAGTCCTGTACGAAAATTGACGAACTTAATCTTGCTTTATTCGAAAATAAATTTTTTACATGATGCCATAGTATTTGTTGCATAAAATGCAATAAATCATTTCCTATTACTTAGAAAGAAGGTGAGATGTTCGTGACAGTTGTTTTTATACCAGTTTTCGCGTCAGTTTTGTATTCTGCGTGACCATCAGTAAAGCTTAAAATGATGATAATTCTGGTTTGTTAATGCATTGTTTGGCTGGTCCAAACATTTATCGATAATTTTGAGCCTCTGGTGAATAAAATCCTTAACGTATTAACAACGAAATGATAATCACCTCTAATAACCATTTTTGAAAATTATATCCAAATGGAGCACTTAAAATGGAACGCAATTCTATAGAACACAGTTTCACGTGCAAACGCGTGACTTTTAGCGCGTAAAACCCGAACGGTGAAAGATTTTAGCAAACATGTCTTTAATTTCCGCAAGAATACGCTTTTTGTTATTATTTGTATCATTTTAAACAATCTCAGCGCATGCATCTTTGCTCAAATCGAATTTTACGTGCATTTTATTGGCAACGTTAGACTGCTGTATAGTCGATTATTCAAATTGGCAGTCACAGTCGTATTACTCATTTCGCCGCCAACCGGTTTCAACCCGCGATGGGGCCATCCTCAGTGCAATTTACACTGTAAAGTTATAATATTAGTAAGTAATCATGTACGTAATCTAAAAGCAATTAGTCAGATTTACATAAATAAACAGATTTTTATACCCATTTCGTCGCTCGCTGGAGTCGTCACCTTGCCTGTGTACGGTTGGTAACTATGCATGGTTGGTTCTCTGCATGAGCTTCAATAACGGCCAACAACACATGGGCAGACAGTAACGCTCTCCACGGTGACCAACGGTAGTTACATGCTTGAGCACGAAATCGTAAATTTTAATGTTTGTTCCAGCTGTAATATAAAACATAATAAGTAATAATTATAACTAACTAATTAAATCTCGAGAAATTTACAATTTTATAAAATTCAGAAACTGTTGGCCCATTCATTTTCCATCATTTGTGGATAGAGTAGAGCCCTCTATCTTTTGTGGTATGGACGCCGTTGCCATGGGCGATGGTATGTATCAAGCGCCCCCTAGTCTGTGTGGCTGGGACGCTGTCGTCATGGTAGCCGCTTCGTATGAGTTGTCTGCTGTAATATCATCTGGGACAACACTTATCTGAGCATTCAATTCAAGTAAAAACGAGTTTTACGCGTTACATTCAGCTCGACTTTAGGTAACGTATCTCGATTACCCATAAAGATCATTGGGTAAAAAAAAAGATTCGGTTTGACTTTATCCGTTTATCTACCTCCGTATCAAATTTGATCAGATTCGCAGAAGTCTGAAGTACAGAAAAGAAACGCTGCACATAAAATCCAGAAGAATCAAGTTTTTTTTCACATTTAAAACTTTCTAAGATCAAGTTTAGATACACCGGTGCACCATATTTGGAACATGAACTTCGCTCTAGCATGGTTTCATTCAAGGGTGACTGTTTTTGCACGTACTATCCGAACGGTGGACATACAAATGGCGTCATACGCTGAGAGTCAATTTCTACCCAGTTAAAATATTTTTCAACAAAGATTAGTCGATTCGCACATTGCCTGGGCGCCGGTTACGGTTCGTCATTCAAACCTTGCCTGACATACTTCACCACAGCTGCAGTAAGACAGATGTTCGAAAGCGTATATACGGTGAGGTGACGAAAGCCGTGAGCTGCCTCCTAACATCATGTCGGACCACCTCTCAGCCGGCGAAGTGCAGCAACTCGGCGTGATGTTGATTCAACAAGTCGTTGGAAATGAGAAGCAGGAATACTGAGCTATGCTGCCTCTGTGGATGTCTATTATTGCCAAAGTGTGGCCGGTGAAGGATTTTGTGTACGAACTGACCCCTCTATTATGTGCCGCAAATGTTCAGCGTGATTTATGTAGATGTGACACTGCACTGCCTCTGTTATTCTGAATTACGATTCTAAGTTCCATTGGAAACGCGTGCATGTTCAAAGGAATTTTGCATCATAACTGAAAATAACCCAGGCACTGCAAAGTCGTATTTATCCGCCGACATCGGGCAGGCGACTTTTGAATAAACTGTCCCCCCTGTGCGGGAGTATACATAACTGACTTATGAGTGCAGTTTGCAGAAGCATGATTGGCGACATATAGAGGTTTGGGTCCGGTCCTGGGCTGTGCACGGATAGCACAATTGTAAGGCGAACGCTAGCATTAAGAGGGAAATTCGGGTTCGAGTCCTTGTCCGCAACAAACTTTCATTTTTGTCATTCTATCGTACAGTTGATGCATACCCACTTTCGCAATTGCGAATACATTTAATGAATTCATGTCAGGAGATCTGGGTGGTCAAAACATTCGCTCGCACCACCCAGAGCGTTCTTCAAACCAGTCGTCAACAGTTTGCCTAGTGACATTTCGCATAGTCATCCAGAAAAATTCCATCTATGTTTAGTTATATGAAGTCCTTGAATGGCCTCAGATGGTCTCCAAGTAGACGAAACTAACAGTTTCCAGTCAATTTGCTTCAGACGGAGCAAAGGACTCAGTCCAGTCCGTGTAAACACTGCCTGCGCCATTATGGAGCTACCGCCAGCTTGCGAAGTTCCTTGTTGACATCTTGGGTCCATAGCTTCCTGGGGCTGCGTCACACTCTAACCCTACCATCAGCTTTTAACAACTGACATCGGCACTAACCTGACCAGTCCATGTTCTCCAGTCGTGTAGCGCTCGACCCATATCGTCCGAGCAAAGGAGAGGCGCTGCAGGCCATGTAGTGCTGTTAGCAAAGGCACTCGCGTCTGTCGTCTGCTGCCATAGGCCATTAACGTCAAATTTTTCCTCACTGGCTTACATTCGTCGTACGTTCCACAGTGATTTCTGGGGTTGTCTGATACAGTGTTGCTTGTCTGTCAGCACTCACATCTCTACGCAAACGCGGCTGCTCTCGGTCGTTAAATGAAGGTCGTCGGCAAATGTGTCGTCCGTGATGAAAGGTAATGCCTGAAATCTTGTGTTCTCGGCACACGTTTGTCCTGTGTATCTCGCAATATTGAATTGAGCAACGATTTCCGAAATGGACTCTCCCATACGTCTAGCTCCAACCAACATTCCGCAATGGGCGTCTGTTAATTTCCATCGTGTGGCGATAATAGCACTGGAAACCTTTTCACATATCTCACTTGAGTACAAATGACAGCTCCACAAAGGCACTATTCTTTTATATTTTGTGTACTCGATACTACTGCTTTCTGGAATTGTGCTCACCGCTATCCCAATTACTATTGTCACCTTAGTGTAGACAGCTGCTGGTCCAGGCTAGATTAAAATTTTTTACTCGGTGCTTGCAGCCCAGATAGGAACCCAGTACCAAGACCTGCAGACGCGGGCATGCCGCCTTTTCTTATATATTTGTTACAGAGATTCTGTTTTGTGACGATTTAGGAGACGATCTAAGTAGCCCACTAATAGTCTTTGCTGATGATGTCATTTATCGTTTCCTGAAGCCAAAAACACTAACAAAGTGTAAAAGATATCATAATGGTGCTAAAAGTTGCAGTTCACTACAAAAAGTAATAAGTGTTACATCTTCTGTACTTGCAGAATTCTGATAAATTTATGTTACATATTAATAAGAAAAAAATTCGAAGTAGTCGTTAGTAGTAGAGCTAGGCTGGTGTGAACCAATTTTGTTAGCACAGGTTACCTACATCAGGGGCAGTTATGCACTCAGGGGCAAACCTATCGTTCTATTTAATCCATAAATATTAAGCACAAATGACAGTAGTAGAGCTAATCTGGTATGAGCCCATTTTGTTAGCATGGGTTGCCTACATCAGGGGCAGGTATGCACTCAGGGACAAATCTATTGTTCTCCTTCGATTGACAAAGGAGAACAATAGGTTTGCCCCTGAGTGCATACCTGCCCTTGATGTAGGCAACCCATGCTAACAAAATGGGCTCATACCAGCCTAGCTCTACTACTGACATTTGTGCTTAATATTTATCGATTAAATTAGGAGTAATAATCATACAGCAATCATCAAATATGTAAAATTTAGTACACTGGAGAGAAACGTACACACAGGATTTAATATTGTAACACAACATCAAAGTAAAATTACAGTAGATTCATACTGAAACTGAAACATGGTTCAAACAAAAAGGTATATCAAGGGCGATATATTCACAAGTCTTTCAAGCGTAGAAATACTGTAACTCAGGATGGGAGAGAGCAACCATGGGGAATGGAAGTTGTGGTGGGTGACCTGTAGTGTTATACTGTATCTCTTCGAGTTTCCAAAAAAGATGTAGTTGACATCATCTTCTTTACCACTGATGTGTAATTGTGTTGCAACCATATTGCTAGCAGGCACATGACTCCTGTAAAAGGCGTGGCTGCCAGTGAGGAACCTTATAGTTTTCGAGTCACCTTCTACATCGATGTTTCTCTTGCCATTCTGTGCTACACTTCTCTCTGATTATTAACGTGATAACGTATCGAAAGTTAGTAGAGGGCAATTTCACATGTCGCCTCTCCCTGACGTGGACGGCTCCTTCCCTAGCTTGTCTATTCTTCGAGCGGCAGGAATGCCAATGTGTCTTTTACCCAGCAGATGGCAACAATGGATACTGAGACGACTGTAAGGAAAGTGCTGCACGGAAGATGAAAGTAAATAGTGTTTAGTCGCGAGATACATCGAAGAAGCAACAAGTCCACTCCAAAAGCTATAGCACTTGTGTTCAGCATGGTAACCTACCTCTTACGTCTGCCGCTGGATAAGGTCAGAGAAGCGCGCTTTGTTTCAAGCAGTCACGCCATAGTCGAAATTGTGGCATGAATGTGTAAACGAATTAAGGAGGTAGTTATTGAAACGAAGGCATCTCTCCTGTTGCTAAATGTTCTAAGGGAGTTAGAACCAACAATGCTCTACTCAAAATGCCAGATCATTTTGTTCCCCCCTACTTACATAGGAGGGATAACATAGGAGACAATGTAGAAATCAGACCTCGCACGGATATTTTTAGTTCATGTTTCCCTAGCGGTATTTGACGGCAGGACAACACAGATACAGTAGTGGAATTCAATATGAAGGCAGGGTTCCAGGAAAGTAATAGCACGTTTCTGAAGCATATCTGCAACGAATTTACTTTGAAAATAGTAGATACATATATCACATGAACAGTCATTATAAAATTAACTATATTTTTACACAACACTAGTTACAAAATAAAGTGATTATATTTTATGGATGGAAATTGGTATAAAGACACTGTCCTGTAGTGTTACTACATTATTACTACGTTGTCCATTCTCTATTATTCCTATTTACCACAAAAGTTCTCAAATTGGCTTCCATAGCGATAAGTACGTCTTGAAAGTATTTCCCAAAAGTATTTCTACTATCTGGCTACGTGGAGGCCAGGGCAAGACATCAATATCTTTACTTTCAAACCACCTTTTGGGTGTAGCAGAAACATACGCAGATGCATTACCTTGTTGAAATAATGAACTTTCGTCCCCTAGTCTTCATACATTCTAATCAGTTCTGTCTCTAGCATGTCAGTGTACATGTTAGAGTTCATTCTAGCCTTCGGCCAAGCAACTCCAGACTTACCCTCAGTGCAAAAGGCTGCCCAAGTCATGACACTTCTAATATTAAAATCTCTGCTCATTTTTACGTGTTTCTCTGTTCTCAGATCATGCCAATAATACAGAGATGCATCCTACCCATCTAAATTAAACTTCTTCCCATCACTGAAGATAACTTGATCACATTCTGCAGCTCATGTTGTATGTTTTTCAACAGTCTCCAATTTAGCCTGTTTATGTTTGGTTGTTAGGGCGGGTTCCTGCAGTCCTTTTCTTCAACGCAAGATGATTGTGATGTGACAAAATCTGTCGTACACATGTGGCAGTTACTGGCAAATGTAAATAAACAAGTTGAGAAGATTAACGGTCTCTGTATCATGCTTTACGCGAAAGTAATTCCTGCTATGCCTCAAATAATGTTTTACTTTGTACATATTTCCCGTTATGTCGTAATCGTGTGGCGAATCTAATGACATTATCATTCACTGCACTTGAGCAGTTCACCTTCTTGGTAACTTGGCAAATGAAAGCCTCGTCTAGTTGCACTTACCGAATTTTGTTTTGCTTCATTGTTTTCTACGTGGCAATGTAACAATGGTAGTTTATGTACACAATACGCGTTGTTACTAATAGTGTTTGTTTTCCACCTGTAGTAAAAGCACGTACTGACACATTAACACTGCACTGCACCGTCTTTATACTGACTTCCACCCTTTACCACCAGTATCGTTGATGTCTTTGCATATACTATTACTAACATCAAATGCGGTACCATTTGATTGCATTTGTCGGTATGCTGGATTTCATACTGTTGCATATAGTGGGTGACTGTAATTGAACTATATGAAAAAAATGTAAATTAGTTATGTACTACGGCGTACATATACTTTATTCAATGTGTAAACGTCACTACAGATATTAGGATTTAGATTATAACATGTTCGATATGCCTGCCATCGTTGGAGATGATGTAGCGCAGACGAGTAGCGTAATTCTGCATGACACGTGGAAGTGTCAGAACATCGATGCTGTCGGTGACCGCCTGAATGACTGTTTTCAGCTCAGCAATAGTTTTAGAGTTATTGCTGTACGCCTTGTCTTTAATACAGCTGCACAAGAAGGAGTCGCATGTGTTCAGAGCCAGAGAATATGGTGGCCAATCGGAGAACATGCCAGTGGACTCTGGATACACGAAGAGCAAGAATACTGCCCCCAGACTTTCCTCCAGGACACCAAAGACCCTCCTGCTCTGTCTTGTACGAACCACCTTTTGTCGAAATCAGGGCCATTTTGGATAATGAGGATGAAATCATCTTCCAAAACCTTCAGATACCGTTCGCTAGTCACCTTGGCATCAAGGGATATCGCACCGATTATTCCGTGAGTGGACACTGCACACCCACTGTCACCGGTTGAGAGTCAAGAGACTTCTCGATCGTGAAATGTGGATTCCCAGTCCGTCAAATGCGCCAGTTTTTGCTTTTTGACTAATACATCCCTAAGCCAAACCATGCAGCTCATACTAATTCCCACCATTCCCCACGGCCAACCGTGCTGTCTGAATGTCCTAACGCAAACTTTTCAGAAGTTTTGAAGACTTCATTTCATATAGTTCAATATTTGTCATCCTACCCTACCATATAGTCTGAAATTGCCCTCTTACACTCTCCTCTAAGTACTTAAATGCGAACTACAGCGTAATCATTTAGATGTCGTAGATGCGGTTTTAGGTTGGCAATAAAGTGATATAATGTAATAGCCCCTGCTGCCGATTCGCGCCACGTCTGTTCGACACCTCTTCCACAGTTGTGATCACAACACTGCCATTGCACAGGTATGGCCAGCATATGCCTAGAGGGGAGGGGGAAGGTCTGTACTGTCACCACGGCAGTCACTGCCACTGCTGCTACTGTAGTAGGCTGGCAGTAGCTGCACCTGTCGTCTGCTCGCGGCTGGTAGTGCTCAGCTCGTGAAAATGCCACGGCGTGTTTGGCCAACATCTCCGGGCCGGCAGCCGGCCTTGCCGGAGAGTAATTCCTTGCGGAGTGCTGCCGGCTGAGTGGAGCCGCGCCACGCCCCATCTGCCCGCCCCTGCCCCCCGCCCCCAGGGGGCGGCTCGTCCGTGGCCGCTTGTTCCTCCGCCACCGGAATAATCCGCGCCGCCGGCCGCCCGCCCCCGCCTCCGCCTCCGCCCCCGCCTCGAGTGCCGCGGGCCGGCGCGCTGTTTACCCTGGCCGCTCCCAGAGGCCGCTGCGAGCGCCAGCGCGCGGCGGGCCCGGGCCTTGTTATTTGATTCTTACCGCCCCCACTCCACCCCCACTCCGCCGCCGCTGTCTCGCGAGGAGCACCGCCGCTGCTAAAGCTGTTTGCACAGCACTCTGCCCGAGGAATGTGTTGCTTCTCCCCCGCCACCGCTGCCGTGTATTTTTCCTTAGCTCTGCACGCTGGCGCTTGTTCCGCAAACCACTCCGTACCGTTTACAATGTCAAATAAATTTCCTTAAAGTCGTAGCAAAATAAAGCACTCGGAGAACCGGACAGAGCCGGCCAATTAGCGGACTGGACTGCGACGGCGCTGTTTGGCCAGTCGCCAGCGATAGCGCAAGCATGGACTTTTCTCGACCAAGTATACATATTGTTAATACGAGCTTGCCGACCTCAAATACACTGTGTTAGCTACAAAAATAAAAACCAGATAACTCCACTGTAAACAACTAGTGCGAGACCTCTTTTCCAAAATTCTTCTCTGTAGTAAGTATTTCCAGTAGATCCTACGTACAATAATTTTCTTCATCTTCAGTTTCCTGCTTACGTTCTGGCATAATATACAACGTCTTACTGTGCTAGAGAACATATTTTATGGAAAACATTACTGAAATATTTGACGGACAGTTGTAGCTACTTTAGTGTTTAGTCTCCGAAGTGATCCGTATTGGTGAAGCACTGCCTTATTTCCGCAAGATATCTGCATGTCATCCTCATACAGTGATGTCTAATGACGTCAGTGGAGCCGACTAGGTTTTAGTTGCCTTAGACAAAGAGACCACTGTGTGTGAAAAAAGTAATCAGAGTGACATCACTGCGAGCTATCTGACAATGCTGTGTAATTGTACTTGTATAGACAGGCATGTTCATCCTCAGTCCGAGTTTCAGCAGCGTACAGCCATATCGTCATTTATGAGAGCGCCATCAGTGAAGTTGTGTTCTTGTTGTGTGTTACGAAAATCGAATTTAGAGCAACGTTATGCGATCAAGTTTTGTGTTAAGGTTGCGCTGTCACGAGGGTGATGTCTGCCATGACTGTGAGAAGGGTGCACTGAAACATGATATTACGATCTGTTGGGGCATGTAGAACAGCTCCCGGCGGGAGTCTACTAGTGTTAATGGGCTTATGTCCACTAGGCGTAAAGATACGAGAGTAGGCAGCATGGGGTTACTAAAGCAAAAATAGACAGGATCTGAGGCATCTTGGGCGTGCAGGTAGGGGACAAGTTTGCTGTCAGAAGAAGGGGGGAGTAGCTGTGGCAATGATTCTGGGAAAATGAAGATACAGGGAGAATGGTCTTCCAACCGTTGCCCAACATCAAGGAAAGACTTGGTATGAGTCATTTTGAGCCAAATAGGGGGCTGCTGCACTTTCTCACGAGACATGGGCCATATCCGACATATCTGTGGTAAACGAACTACACCAGCGTGTGACTTTGGTGCTCAAGACGGTACACCTGACCACATCATCTACGACTGTCCGTTATATGATGATGTGGCGCATGATCTAAGAACTCAACTACCGAACAATGACACTTACGCCTTAATACGACGAGCCGAAACCTTCAATGTCCTCAACACTCTGGCTAATGGGTATCACAAACGATCATGAGGGATTTCATTAGTAACCAAAATGGTTCATTGCAAAACCAATAAAGGCTGAGGTGTACCCGCCCAAACAGCCGTTCGCGGAGTATGCTAGTCATAAGAAGGAAGCCATTTTGAGACTCTGGAGAAGATTAAAAAGAATGTGACCGAAAAGTTCAATGTCCGATCAGTTGAAGCCTTTCTGAACTGCTGACAGAGGACGACTCCGCGAGACCTAGTTTGAAGATAAGAAAATTGTGTTACTGTTTGAAAAAACAAAAACTTTGGAGGATAAAAAAATGAGTCTCACTAGTCACTTTGTAGTGGGACGCGAAATTGAAGCGTCACCCATCCACTAGAGTCAGCCCAGTTTGTAATTGAATATAAGTTTAATTTAGTGGTTTGTTTATGTATTTTTGTAATCTTTGTAATTGTTGTGAATTATATAAGGTTTTGTATTTATTTTTTATGTTTCATGTACGGAGAGGGCGGCGCAACGAACGGAGACAGCATCTTCACTGCCGGGACCAGAGAGAAAATTGCTGGCGACTATACGTCGCGGGTCGACAGCCAGAGAGCAATAGAAGATCCTGAAACCGAGTTGTTGCGTCGTACTTCTAAAAACTGAAAAAATAAGAATTTGTAATGTTTGTACAACAATGACGTCATAGAAAGTTAATCATGTTGTAAATGTTCAGTTCTATCTTGTCAAGGCTTAGGTTCACGTCTATATGTAGGAAGATAATAAACTAGTGGATGCTACTAAAGTTTAAATACGTGTTCCGAGAATTTATTTATAAAGAATTATCTCAATGAATTACGAATTTATTTGACAAGATTATTAATTTTGACAACTTTCAGCGCGAGTTTGAGTCTTGAAAGTTTATTCAATGTGGTTTTAATATTTATTAAAGCAGATAACTTGCATTGATATAATTTCTGAGAAGAAACAAACGACATCTAAATTGAAAAAAAGTTTGCGCAAACCAATTGGATTGAGTGACGTAATTCTGCGCATACGACTCAAATGATGATGTTTTACAGTTTCGTTCAAGAACCATTCAGAGACAATTTAAAAAGAATTTAAATAATTTTGAATTGTGTTGTAACTGACGTAGGTGACGAAGTCTGCACATGGTCATATGTCAAAAGAAAATCATTTATACAAAACGTACGTCGTTACACTACACCGTGGCGACCTTAAAAACAGGACTTGCGTGCAACTAAGGCACACAGGTACGAAACAATTAAAACATCAAGAGTCCTTCGGAAGTCAACGCGAGTTTTCGTGGAGCCTTCACCAGCCAGCGGCGACTTCACGGGTGTGGGCATCTGACGGAGCGCAGCCAAGCAGTACGGTCACGCAGTTGTTCCACGAGAAGGCGCATCTGTTGGGCAGCAGCTGAACGCTGCAAACCCCGACGACCTTTTTCTCCCAAAACTAACAGGCCCAGTACGTCATCTGGGGGACGTTCCTCCGGCTGGTATTAGAGGTGTTGCTGAGGGCTTCGCCTGTCTACGGTGGGGCCGAGCGTGGTTGCAGCCAGTGACGTCTCCGGTGTTCGACTCAGCGTCCTTCCGGTTGCGGAAGCGGGGTCGCAGCATCTCAGCGGCTGCATCGACGGCTGTTACATCTGCAGCCCATAGCAGTACACTGATCACCGAGAACTACAAACTACAGTATTAGTGTCCGGTCAGTCTGTTTTAAGTTGGAAGTGGAGTGTTGTACATAGGGAGTGTGCTTTTAATAGGATTGTTGATTACAAGTCTGCGTGTGTAACTAGTTAATATCTTACAATAATGTCGGGAAGTGAAATGTCAGACGAAGAGCAATCTGTGTCCGATTGGAGCATGAGATCCCTTTTTAGGGCGATCGCTAAATTAAAACAATCTAATGAAGAATCTACTGCTAGATTAAAAGAGGAGTTAAAACAGTCTAACGAAGAATCTAATGCTAGATTAAAAGAGGAGCTAACAAAATCTATAGACAGGTTACAGGAACATCTTAATGAAACCAGTCGAGAATTAAGTGATAAAATAGAGGCTTCTAAAGTTGAAATGAAGGAAAAACTAGTAGGACTTAGTAATAAGATTGCTGATAATTGTAAAAGGTTAGAAGAACATATCCAGGGATCGCGTGAGGAAAAAGCTCGCATGCGAAATGATATTACTGACTTAACCAAGAGACCAGATAATGTCAATGTCTTAGTTGTAAATGAAATAGAGAAAAATAACGATAAGTTACGAGATGAATTTTCTATGCGAACAGAAACTGTTCGTAGAGAATTATTAGAATCTATTAAAGAGGTTTATACCAAACCTGTAGAGATTTCTTCAATAGATAATGTAGAATTAGAGACATTAAATCATCGAGCAGAAAAAGATCATACTGAAATAGAAAACATGAAATTTTTAATCACCGAAATATGCAGTAACCTTGAGACTTCCTTAGATAATAACATTGACGAAGGTACAGAGCGTTCACATCGTGAACACAGTGAAGAATCGATATTAGCTAACCGCGTACCCAATACAGAAATGCGAATATAGGAAATTACTAAACGGTTATCGGAATTAGATAATAATGAAAACATTTCAAGTAGTAGAAGCAATAACGTAATCAGAGACGACAGTCGCATCGTGTTTGCTAGCTCGGACGACAACAACACAAATAAAGAAATCGCGGCAAGCAAATCCGACGCAACTCCGTCTCTGCAATCTAAACAAAATCCAACTATGTCTCTCGTAGAATGTTGGGAGGATATAACGACCAATTCAAATGTAGCAAGTCGATTTCCTGTATTCAAACCAGGAGGAGAACTTCACCCTATGATCTTTATAAAAGTTTTTGAATCTTCGTTATCTCCTAAATGGAGTAATAAAAAACGGATTCAATTTGTAATAGGACATTTAGAAGCAGAAACTGCGGAATGGGCAGTACTGCATAGAACTGAATTTGGGGACTGAGATGATTTTGTTAAGCAGTTGAAACAAAATTATTGGTCAAGAGGAAAAAAACAACACTTAACTTTAGAGTTGTTAGACCCTCCTCCATATTCTAAACGGTGGGGAGGTTATAGGAATTATTTCGAATGGCATTTAAACCGTGCTAAATTAATTGAATCAATTATTGAAAGTCATCTAATACGAGTCCTAATTAGTACGTTACCGTCTTATGTAAAGGAAAGAATGATAGAAAGGGAATGGTCACAACCTTGCGAATTATCAGGATATTTAGAACAGTTAGATATACTTAATAGAGAACGGGAAGACGAGAAATTTAGATTTGGTAGAAATGGCAATCCTCGAAATAATAACAATTCAGAACCACGAAAATTTAACAACAACAATCATAGCCAGTTTTGTTATATAAAACGTCAATCTGAAGATAAAGAGAGCCAACAAAATCGTGGTAATAACTCTAAAATGCGGAAATTACACAATAACGATAATGAGATAAATCATCCTCAAGTAATTAATGAAGGTGAAGTTGTAGGTGACGTTATCATAGAAAGTTCGGAAAACTAGTAAAGTCCTTTAGTACGGGTCAACTAAAGGAAACTGTTAGTCAAAATTATACAAGACCCAATTGCAATTTATCATTAAGCTACCAAAAGGAAGGTGATTGGCAACAAGATTTACTTCAGGAAGACAATCAGATAAGGGAGAATATAACTTATAAACCCGTTATTAAAGGTTGTATTAAAGATACCGAAGTAAATATTATAATCGATTCGGGGAGCGAAGTAAGTATTTTATCTAAAGAATTATTTCAACTTAAAAGAAAATATTGGAATTTCCCAACCTTACCTGTAAGTCACTGGTAAAAGAAGTCAAAACATTACTGAGGAAGTTTATTTAACTTTTGAAATTTCTAAACAATTAATCGCTCACTCTGTACTTGTCGTAGCCAACTTAAATGTGGCCATAATTTTAGGCATAGATTGGCTGTGTAAATATAAAGCTATATTAGATTTTAAAGACTCTTCCTTAACCATCCATAAGGAGGCTTGTGCTTTTAAAGTGAGGTTTTCTAATAATCAAGTACCTGAAAATTGCTACGAATCCTTACAGATTAAGTGCACACAGACCATGAACCTATTAATTGATTCTAGTGATCTTGAATATGAAGTATACCAATGTGACGCTAGTAATAGTATGGAAACCGAAGTGAAAGAAAAATGTTATTCTACGAACTGTCTATCCGAGCGAGAAAAGGAAGAGTTGGAATCTTTATTGTTAGAATTTAGAGCCGTCTTCTCAGATGAACCGGGGAGAATCAAAGATTACGTTTGTAAACTTAAGATTAAAGATCAAAAACCATTCTTTAAGAAACCTTATCCTATTCCAGTACAATTCAAAGAACCGGTTAGTAGAGAAATAAGTAAGATGCTAGAAAAAAATATTATCGAACGATCATGTAGTGCTTTTAACAGTCCTTTGTGGGTAGTTAAGAAAGCTACTGGTGGGGTACGACTGGTTCTGGATGCTCGTGAATTAAACAAAATTATAGAGATGGAAAGAGACAGATCTATTCCTATGGAGGACGTACTTCTTAAGATTGCTGGTTCTCGTTATATGAGTACAATGGATTTAACTGCTGGCTACCATCAAGTAATATTACACCTGGATTCACGGCAATATACGACTTTTCTTTTTGAAGGCAGATCATATCAGTTCCAAGTTTTACCTTTTGGACTTAATATATCAGTGTCAACGTTCATTAGGGCATTAGATTCTGCTTTGGGTCAGCAATTATTACAAAAGATTATTTTATATGTAGATGATATTTTGGTAGCCACCAAAACGTGGGAAGAACACGTAACGATATTACGGGAATTGTTTGACCGTTTAATTGACAGATAAATTACGTTAAAATTATCTAAGTCTTACTTCGGAAAGGAGGAAGTGAGATTTTTGGGGCATATAGTGGACAGTAAAGGTATTAGGCCAGACCCAGCACGTATTGAAGCTATTGCTCGATGCCCGAGTCCTAGAAATCGGAAACAACTGAAATCATTCTTAGGAATGGTAGGATTTCTGAGAAAATTTCTTCCAGGGCAGGATATTGTTAATCCTAAATTACTGGATTTATTAAAAGAGAAATCAGTATGGCTCTGGGGAAGAGAGGAAGTTTTTAATAAGATAAAAGGAGCGTCAACAGAAGCCAAAATGTTATACCATCCAGATTTTAATCAGGACTTTTGTATGTGTACGGATGCCTCTGATTATAGTGTGTCTTGCGTAATATTCCAAGGTGATCTGACCAATGAAAATTATATCAGCCTATTGGATTCGCTAGTAGAACTTTACACAAACATGAAAGAAACTATTTTGTAACCTAGAAGGAAGCTCTCTGAGTGGTATTTGGTTTTCAAAGATTTAGAGGATTATTAATTGGAAGAGAAACAATTGTATATACTGATCATCAGGCTTTAACTTTTTTGAACAATTGTCGGTTACTTCACCGTAGATTATTACGTTGGGTACTATGCTTGCAAGAATTTCAGTACGAAATTAGGTATATAAAAGGATCTCAAGATGTAGTTTCGTATGATTTGTCGAGACTTCCAGTGGGAATGGAGAATATTAACATTACAGAAGAACCAGGAATAAGTTACCATGTTTATTTCCTTTTTACTGAGGAGAACGAACGTAATGTTAAACGGATAGTAACTGCTATTAGACGCAATCAAAGAAATGACGATCAATATAGGTAACTTATACAAAACCTTAATATTGGGGACGAAACAGTTAACACCCGGGGTGTGTGGTTATATTTCAACGACTTGTTGTATTGGAAACCACAGAGGGAACACCAAAGATGGAAAATCTGCATTCCGAAACCGGTTGTGTACGAATTAATTACTTATATTCATGAAGGTTACGGGCATTTTGGAATTCATAAATGTATTAAACATCTAATGAAGTATTATTATATCAAAAATATGTCCCGTATTCTGAGAAGTATTATTAGGACTTGTGAAACCTGTCAAAAGGTTAACGTTAATAATAAATCTAAGCGTTATAAATTATATGCTGTAATTCTTCCAGGGCTGTGGGACCTGCTGTCATTAGATTTTTTCGGTCCTCTGCCTCGTAGTGCAGGAGGATTTACTTATGTGTTTGTTTAATTGAATGTTGGTCCAATCATGTGAAGCTATATACTTTGAAACGAGCGAATACAGCAAGCGTTATACGCAGTCTTACTCGAAATTACTTTGTTAACTGGGGCGTTCCTAAACGACTTATGTCTGACAACGGTAGTGCCTTTATTAGTCAAAAGTTTCAAGATATGATAAAGCAATATGGAATCAAACATATTTTAATTTCGAAATATCACCCTCAAAGTAATTTAGTAGAAAGAGTCATGAAAGAATTAGGACGATTATGTAGAACTTATTGTGCATATAAACATAGTCGGTAGGTCAAACTAATGCCTGAATTCGAAAAGATATTAAATGAATTGCCTCATCTAACGACGGGATTATCACCTGTAGAAATTTTAGCAAACGAATTATAGGTGAGCCTTTACTAGCTGCTCCACCTTGGCCATCAGTAAATGAGATCTATCAATGCATTCCAAACGAAAAAATTTGCGAACAGATTGTTAAAAATGCTGAACGGAGAATTAAAAGTTATAATTAACATGCTATAGAACCCTCATTTCAGGTAGGAGATCTTGTATTAGAACGATCTCATCCTAAAAGTTCGAAGATCAATAAGGAATGTAGAAAATTCTTCTTTATCTTTGAAGGTCCATGTGTTGTACATAAGGTTGTACATCCCAAAGCGTTACTTCTTATGGAACCTTCATCAGGTGTAATTAAAGGATTATATAGTGTCGATCAAATTAAACCCTTCATTCCTAAATAAGTTACTATTTAGTATATGTTATATATGGACGAGCCTTCATAGTATATTCATGTGAAGTTTTTCGTGATGATTACGCGTTATTTTAAAGAAATGACAGGAAGTTTAAACAAGTGTTCTACAATAATCTACCGGTGCTTCAAAAAGGGAAACATAACTAAAAGGGGATTTATATGGAAGAAATTTTGTTATTAGGTCAGAAGGAATTTTGTATACTTTATATTTACTCGGATAGTAAGAACCAAAGGAGATGGTTAATGATTTTAGGGACCATGGGCGTCCAGAGCTGTATGGCTCACGAGAACATAGCAGAGTGCCTTTAATAGAGATTTGTAATAGTGTTAATATAGAACACACCAAACGGGGCTCCCTCGCTTGTTTCTCCTAAATAAATTGCCATTACCCAACAAAGTGTCCGAAGGTAAAGAAAGCCGCGCTGAGATTCTAAAGAAAGTTTTGCTTGATTTCTTCTTGACCTCAGGCATGTTGTTGTTGTTGTTGTTGTGGTCTTCAGTCCTGATACTGGTTTGATGCAGCTCTCCATGCTACTCTACCCTGTGCAAGCTTCTTCATCTCCCAGTACCTACTGCAACCTACATCCTTCTGAATCTGCTTAGTGTATTCATCTCTTGGTCTCCCCCTATGATTTTTACCCTCCACGCTGCCCTCCAATACTAAATTGGTGATCCCTTGATGCCTCAGAACATGTCCTACCAACCGATCCCTTCTTCTGGTCAAGTTGTGCCACAAACTTCTCTTCTCCCCAATCCTATTCAATACTTCCTCATTAGTTATGTGATCTACCCGTCTAATCTTCAGCATTCTTCTGTAGCACCACATTTCAAAAGCTTCTATTCTCTTCTTGTCCAAACTATTTACCGTCCATGTTTCACTTCCATACATGGCTACACTCCATACAAATACTTTCAGAAATAACTTCCTGACACTTAAATCTATACTCGATGTTAACAAATTTCTCTTCTTGAGAAACGCTTTCCTTGCCATTGCCAGTCTACATTTTATATCCTCTCTACTTCGTCCATCATCAGTTATTTTGCTCCCCAAATAGCAAAACTCCTTTACTACTTTAAGTGTCTCATTTCCTAATCTAATACCCTCAGCATCACCCGACTTAACTCGACTACATTCCATTATCCTCGTTTTGCTTTCGTTGATGTTCATCTTATATCCTCCCTTCAAGACACCATCCATTCCGTTCAACTGCTCCTCCAAGTCCTTTGCTGTCTCTGGCAGAATTACAATGTCATCGGCGAACCTCAAAGTTTTTATTTCTTCTCAATGGATTTTAATACCTACTCCAAATTTTTCTTTTGTTTCCTTTACTGCTTGCTCAATATAGAGATTGAATAACATCGGGGAGAGGCTACAACCCTGTCTTACTCCGTTCCCAACCACTGCTTCCCTTTCATGTCCCTCAACTCTTATAACTGCCATCTGGTTTCTGTACAAGTTGCAAATAGCCTTTCGCTCCCTGTATTTTACCCCTGCCAACTTTAGAATTTGGAAGAGAGTATTGCAGTCAACATTGTCAAAAGCTTTCTCTAAGTCTACAAATGCTAGAAACGTAGGTTTGCCTTTCCTTAATCTTTCTTCTAAGATAAGTCGTAAGGTCAGTATTACCTCACGTGTTCCAGTATTTCTACGGAATCCAAACTGATCTTGCCCGAGGTCGGTTTCTACTAGTTTTTCCATTCGTATGTAAAGAATTCGTGTTAGTAATTTGCAGCTGTGGCTTAATAAACTGATTGTTCGGTAATTTTCACATCTGTCAACACCTGCTTTCTTTGGGATTGGAATTATTATATTCTTCTTGAAGTCTGTGGATATTTCGCCTGTTTCATACATCTTGCTCACCAGATGGTAGAGTTTTGTCAGGACTGGCTCTCCCAAGGCCGTCAGTAGTTCCAATGGAATGTTGTCTACCCCGGGGGCCTTGTTTCGACTCAGGTCCTTCAGTGCTCTGTCAAATTCTTCACGCAGTATCGTATCTCCCATTTCATCTTCATCTACATCCTCTTCCATTTCCATAATATTGTCCTCAAGTGCATCGCCCTTGTATAGACCCTCTATATACTCCTTCCACCTTTCTGCTTTCCCTTCTTTGCTTAGAACTGGGTTTCCATCTGAGCTCTTGATGTTCATACATGTGGTTCTCTTTTCTCCAAAGGTCTCTTTAATTTTTGTGTAGGCAGTATCTATCCTACCCCTAGTGAGATAAGCTTCTACATCCTTACATTTGTCCTCTAGCCAACCCTGCTTAGCCATTTTGCACTTCCTGTCGATCTCATTTTTGAGACGTTTGTATTCCTTTTTGCCTGCTTCATTTACTGCATTTTTATATTTTCTCCTTTCATCAGTTAAATTCAATATTTCTTCTGTTACCCAAGGATTTCTACTAACCCTCTTCTTTTTACCTACTTGATCCTCTGCTGCCTTCACTACTTCATCCCTCAGAGCTACCCATTCTTCTTCTACCTCAGGCATAAATAAAGCATTAGGGAAAAGAACGACGTAAAGCAAATAGTACTATTAGTTGTTGTGAGAAACTTATTAGTAATACACATTTTGGAAAGAATAACTCTAGTAATTGAATAAAACTGAAACTAACCTATCACAATTTGAACGCTCTGTCCTAATGTAACAACGTTAAAGAACGTACTAAATTATTATTTACCAGCAACTATTAAATGAAAAGAAGTAATCTCCATATATTCGGTTGTGAATTACCATAATAGCACAATTAAAAGTAAATGACAAATAGTCACAACAATATTGTCATAAAAGGATTGAATCTATCTAAGAGCAAGGTCTGTAGATTACGGAAAATGTGAGAAAAATCTGTAATATTAACAGTTAAATATTTTATATAGAAGAAGTTTTATTTTCGGTTAAAACCTGACAAATTGAGCTTGTGGGTGGGGTATGTAGTGGGACGCGAAATTGAAGCGCCACCCATCCACTAGAGTCAGCCCAGTTTGTAATTGAATATAAGTTTAATTTAGTGGTTTGTTTATGTATTTTTGTAATCTTTGTAATTGTTGTGAATTATATAAGGTTTTGTATTTATTTTTTATGTTTCATGTACGGAGAGGGCGGCGCAACGAACGGACAGCATCTTCACTGCCGTTGACAGAGAGATAATTACTGGCCACTATACGTTGCGGGTCGACAGCCAGAGAGCAACAGAAGATCCTGAAACCGAGTTGCTGCGTCGTGCTTCTACAAACTGAAAAAATAGGAATTTGTAATGTTTGTACAGCAATGACGTCATAGAAAGTTAATCATGTTGTAAATGTTCAGTTCTATCTTGTCAAGGCTCAGGTTCACGTCTATATATAGGAAGATAATAAACTAGTGGATGCTACTAAAGTTTAAATACGTGTTCCGAGAATTATTTGTGAAGAATTATCTCAATGAATTACGAATTTATTTGACAAGATTATTAATTTTGACAACGTTCAGCGCGAGTTTGAGTCATGAAAGTTTATTCAATGTGGTTTTAATATTTATTAAAGCAGATAACTTGCATTGATATAATTTCTGAGAAGAAACAAACGACATGTAACTTGAAAAAAGTTTGCGCAAACCAATTGGACTGAGTGACGTAATTCTGCGCATACGACTCAAATGATGATGTTTTACAGTTTCGTTCAAGAACCATTCAGAGACAATTTAAAAAGAATTTAAATAAATTTGAAGTGTGTTGTAACTGACGTAGGTGACGAAGTCTGCACATGGTCATATGTCAAAAGAAAATCATTTATACAAAACTTACGTCGCTACACTACAACTTCATACAAATTTTAGAGACGGTGAAAGCTTATTTGCACATATTTCTTATCTTCAGTTCCTTAATGGATAAGCACTTTGTTACAAGTCTGTGCACGTAGCATCCATTAGTGACTATTCGTCTTAGGATTAACGGTTCTGGAAGACAGAAAATCTATGACGAAGTAATTTATAAAAGGTATCTGGAACGTTTTTCCCCACTGTTAGCGGAATATTTACAAGTGTATATCAACTGCGACACAGAAATGTTACTAACCAGCTGTTACACTAGTGAACATGGCGGACCTCACGTTGTCAGTTGCTTGGAGCATAACTGTTTCAAAAAATGTACAATCAAATCTAAAAAATATATTGTAAAATGTTGTTGCTGGATGACTGGATGTTGTAAATCAATTACCGATCCTAAATTTCCCCCAGATTTGTTTTACAGCTTTGCTACCATTTTTTTGTATACGTCGATAAAATCATTAAGCTCAACTCATTCGTGCATGTAGCCCACTGCTAATGGAAGCCAAAATTGTAACGTCACTGAGGCGTTGTAATCGTAAATGTAGCAGTTACAGTAACACTGATGAACAGGGCGCACAGACAGGAGCACGGAATTCAGGTTATAAGGAAAAAAGTTTTAGATCCATGCCGCTGACAGCAGCACACTATAGTGAAGTGCTGCCAGATACTATTAGCAGATAGACGGATGCCAGGTACAGGTGGTTCAAAAAATCGGCTGGACAGGGCCTTAAAAGAGTGGTAAATTTTCAATTATTAGGTAAGTATTTGGTTATAACCTATTATGAACAAAGTTTTTACAATGGTGCAACTGTTCTCAGAAGTAATCATCCGTTAAACAAAAGTGCCAATTTTCGGCCAGCTACAAAAAGTTTCGACACGCTTCAGAATGTTTTCTGACAGAGTAATGGAAGATAGTGTAATCTTTGAACAAATGCAGTATAATTTATACTGTATAAACATAGTTTGCAGTAGTTCACAAGAAAATAAAATCGGATGTTTTACTATTATTTCTCACATCTGCGACCCATGAGCCGGCTACAAAGAAGTACTTAATACAAGAAAACCACGTATTAAACGGTTGAATATCCAGAAACTCGCACACTTTGTGGTGCGTGAGGGTGCTGCTAACCAAGTTGCGCGTCGAGCGCCGAGCGTGGAGTTTGTTAGTTTACCGCCTCGCCGCAACGTTGTACGCACCTTGACAGCTTTTCCGCAGTCTTGTTTGTGTCTTCGTGCGTGTCACACCCTCATTTGGTCCGTAGCGATAGTCCGCTGGTAGCGCCGTAGTCCGCTCATACGTGTGCGCCATGGGTCCCAAGTGTGTTCCAAGAAAAGGAAAAATCAGCATTAGTTTCGACAAATCCATGCGTTCTGTGCAGCCTGGATCTTTGAAAACTTATGTCTGGCTCGTTGACAAAATTCGTGTAATATCTGATCAGGTTCGTACTGCGTATGTTGATTCTGAAACTATGTCCCTATCGTAAGGTTTTATGATCCACTACAAGTAGACTGGATGCTTTTGCGTCATGGTGCCATAGCTATGTTGGTGCCAGAAGTATGTTGTTTCTGCCTAACGTGGAACTGGATTATGTCAATCTTCGAGTGTTCAGTCTCCGCTGGGAGTTCACAGCAGCTTCCTATGCGAGGTGTTACCCCCTTTTGGTGATGTGAGGGGTATACGATTCGAACGCTGGTTCACTTAACACCGGTTGCAATGTTGTAGTGGAATCCGTTTACTCGAGATGGTAGTGAACTGTAACATTCCCCCGCCTCTACAGATCTGCGGTTACCGCATTCATGTAACATATAGTGAGCAAGTGGGGACATGGTTTCTCTGCGGCCACTTTAAACCTAATTGCCCGTCGTGGATATTTGTATTGAATTGTTCATTTGAACACCATCAAAAATTGGCGTTAGCTGATCTCCTTTCCACCACTCAAGAGGTTGATGCCACGTCTTCCCCGGATACAATGGACAACCGTGGGACGCGCCGTTTACTGCACCCGACTTTCCAACCTTACCCTCACTCCTGGGCCTGATATTTCTGTTGCCAAGCCGTCAGTGTCTGCAGTGCAACGTAAGAGACGCCGTACGCAGGATGCTTAGGTGTCTGATACGTCTACAACTTACCCACCCCTCCAATAGGTTACTTTGCCTTTTGATGTTCCTCGTAGTGCTGACACGCGCGTTCCTGAGAGTCGATAGTGCAGAAACACCTGCTGAGGTCTCTAGTGTTCCTCCCAGTATTCCTTTCGCCTTCATGTAAATCTTCCGAGGCTACCCAAGAGTGATGAAGTCGTTGGGCCTTCTGATATTCCAATGATTCAACAACAGCAAGATGAGGTGCCTTTAAAACTACACTCCTGGAAATTGAAATAAGAACACCGTGAATTCATTGTCCCAGGAAGGGGAAACTTTATTGACACATTCCTGGGGTCAGATACATCACATGATCACACTGACAGAACCACAGGCACATAGACACAGGCAACAGAGCATGCACAATATCGGCACTAGTACAGTGTATATCCACCTTTCGCAGCAATGCAGGCTGCTATTCTCCCATGGAGACGATTGTAGAGATGCTGGATGTAGTCCTGTGGAACGGCTTGCCATGCCATTTCCACCTGGCGCCTCAGTTGGACCAGCATTCGTGCTGGACGTGCAGACCGCGTGAGACGACGCTTCATCCAGTCCCAAACATGCTCAATGGGGGACAGATCCGGAGATCTTGCTGGCCAGGGTAGTTGACTTACACCTTCTAGAGCACGTTGGGTGGCACGGAATACATGCGGACGTGCATTGTCCTGTTGGAACAGCAAGTTCCCTTGCCGGTCTAGGAATGGTAGAACGATGGGTTCGATGACGGTTTGGATGTACCGTGCACTATTCAGTGTCCCCTCGACGATCACCAGTGGTGTACGGCCAGTGTAGGAGATCGCTCCCCACACCATGATGCCGGGTGTTTGCCCTGTGTGCCTCGGTCGTATGCAGTCCTGATTGTGGCGCTCACCTGCACGGCGCCAAACACGCATACGACCATCATTGGCACCAAGGCAGAAGCGACTCTCATCGCTGAAAGCGACACGTCTCCATTCGTCCCTCCATTCACGCCTGTCGCGACACCACTGGAGGCGGGCTGCACGATGTTGGGGCGTGAGCGGAAGACGGCCTAACGGTGTGCGGGACCGTAGCCCAGCTTCATGGAGACGGTTGCGAATGGTCCTCGCCGATACCCCAGGAGCAACAGTGTCCCTAATTTGCTGGGAAGTGGCGGTGCGGTCCCCTACGGCACTGCGTAGTATCCTACTTTCTTGGCGTGCATCCGTGCGTCGCTGCGGTCCGGTCCCAGGTCGACGGGCACGTGCACCTTCCGCCGACCAGTGGCGACAACATCGATGTACTGTGGAGACCTCACGCCCCACGTGTTGAGCAATTCGGCGGTACGTCCACCCGGCCTCCCGCATGCCCACTATACGCCCTCGCTCAAAGTCCGTCAACTGCACATACGGTTCACGTCCACGCTGTCGCGGCATGCTACCAGTGTTAAAGACTGCGATGGAGCTCCGTATGCCACGGCAAACTGGCTGACACTGACGGCGGCGGTGCACAAATGCTGCGCAGCTAGCGCCATTCAACGGCCAACACCGCGGTTCCTGGTGTGTCCGCTGTGCCGTGCGTGTGATCATTGCTTGTACAGCCCTCTCGCAGTGTCCGGAGCAAGTATGGTGGGTCTGACACACCGGTGTCAATGTGTTCTTTTTTCCATTTCCAGGAGTGTACTTGTTCTAATGACATCACCCATACGGTTTGATTCTGGTAGAGGCGATTGTCGGTCAGGAAATTCCACCTGTCGACCCAGACGTTGTGATGCCTGACCTGAATTGTAACGATCCCACCTTGCTTGGCGATGCTCTGCGGCTTCTTGTTGTCACTTATCTTGGATGCTGACTGCCGATGCTGTATTACCTCGTAATCGTTGTAGACAACGCTTCCAACCTGAGCGTAAACAGTAAATATCCGACTCTTGTCAAATACACCTAAAAATGGTACAAATGGCTCTGAGCACTATAAGACTCAACTGCTGAGGTCATCAGTCCCCTAGAACTTAGAACTAGTTAAACCTAACTAGCCTAAAGACATCACACACATCCATGCCCGGGGCAGGATTCGAACCTGCGACCGTAGAGGTCACGCGGTTGCAGACTGTAGCGTCAAGAACCGCTCCGTCACTCCGGCCGGCAAATACACCTACTTTACTGCTGTTCCCAGCAGTAGGCTTGACACATTTCATTTATCTTATTAGCTGCATGATAGGATTTTGTCTATCGATGTTATCTTCGTCAGCTTCGCAGATCACTGTGCAGTGACTGTTAATTTAAATCGCAAGTGACACTGGGTGAAATTCCTTCGATCACCTTGGATGCTGAATTTGGCGCACTTAGAAGATCCGTCTCTCGATTGGGTGGTCAGGGAAGTGTGGGACCGCAGCCTACGTTCAACCAAGCGGTGGTCGGTCAAACTGGCAAAGCCGAGGCGTCGACAAATGTTGATACCATTCTTCGCTGCGGGAATTTCGGAGGACGTAAAAATTTCACTAGTCTCTCTCACCTGGCCTTCCGGAAACTGCTCGATAAGCTCCGCTACGGAAAATTCTGCAGTTGTGAAGGGTAGAACACTGTCAAATGGAAGGGTTAGGGATGTGATCCGAACCATTTTCGGTGGTAGCGAACGAGTTACTTCTTCATATCATCTGACTCGACATGAGCTTCGTGATCGATGTGTGTGTGTACCACGTCTCTCAAGACAGAGGTCGGCGGTGTTGCGACGTCACAGAAGGACATATTGCACGCTCAACATCAATTCTAAGTTTGAGTGTATGAGCGAATCGTTCCTGTCGATATGTTGCGAGGTGCTGGGGCTAGCAGTGTATTTAACACTAAATTCTAGAATCTACATATGTAAATGATGCTCTAAGCCCCCCCTATTCTAACTCCGACTTTTGCTGTTGCACAAGGATTAAAAAATATACGCGAACTGACTGTAATCAACCCTGCAAGTGGAGTAGAAAAGAGTTTGGCACCTGCAATAATTTAATTTGATAAATAAGTTAAATAAAGGAAGGTTTCATAAACGTAGTGAGAAATGATGGGTTGCTCTACCGATTAACAGAATGAAAGTTCTGTCCAAAATAACAGTATGAGGATCCCGCCTAATCCCTCAGGTATACGGCCCGGTGATTGTCAGCTTGCAGGACCGGATGCTCGCCTTCTTGCAGATAGCCGAAGACCTCTTGTTTTTGCTCTGGCTGGCCTCTGCATTGCCATGATACCCGTCATCTGCACAGTTCTGACAAAAATCTTATGCTTAACTTTTTCCCATGTTATAATAAATTTACATAATGACACATTGATGGTCTGTCATTCCAGACACTCTTATTTTACTTTTATAGTTATTAATCTAAAAATCTTGGTGTATGGAAATAATTTATCTTGATATTTGTGTAGAGACCGATCTCACTACTGTACATGGTGTGTGACGCTGTACTGGATGGACAACTAAATGTGCGGGCCCGCACTAATATTACTATTAATTATATAGATCGACAGTAGACATGCTCAAGAATTAACTACCATTTGCCAACGATCTACATTCTATGTCTTTTGAATAAATTATGTTATTATGCAGGTCGAAGTTTTACTAAGCTTATAAATAACAAGCAACTATTCTACGTTCGCTCGCCGGTCGTCCCTCCATCTTGGGTCTGTGATTTGATGACCTGAAAAATAACATCCCAACAGGGGCGCGCCAAACACTTGTGGTAGAAAACCCCCACAATATTAATCTAGTTATTGTTAAATCCTACAGTTTAACTTATCCTAGTATATCGTACATTTTGTTTGTTTGTTTCTTTACCTTATACAATACTCTTACATTATTCCTGTTACGTTGAGATGTCTCGCTGCTCGCCGCTATTGACGACAGTGATGTGCGCGCCGTACGACATGACCTCCGAGTTTTCATTACGCCCCACTGAAGCTCCAGAGACTGGGTTAGCCATGGCTATACACGACAATAAATTTATAGTTGCAACTTCCTTCTCTATGTGATGCGGTTTTCGCGATCAAAGCACACCTTTCCAGAGGCAATGTAATATGACCACGCCAGGACTGGTTCCTGTTGCGGATTCAGTCGCCAACACACGCCAGCTACACAGTATGTCACGAATATCCAAGTATAAGTCCCTGGTTATTCATCTGTGACAGTCACGAGCAGCACGCTAAATCCCCAACCAGCACATTGACATGGTAGGCTTTATGCCCGCATTTCTATCGTCTAGGGCACCACGGGAGTCAAACGCTCACAGGTTCACCCCGACTTGCAAGACAACGATGCTGGCGCAGCTCTGCAAAAACTATGCTGCCCATATTCATCCTCGATATCACGCAATATACTACAATCTTGCAGTGCACTGACGCGTGCCTGCAAGCATTGGTATGAACGTCTCACGAACTGGTTGTGGCCGCTATGGAGCGTATCATGACTTCTCAGAACGCTTCTAAGAGCACGTTCTTGTATGCGCCCGTTTGTGCGACATCTCGTCACTCATCTTTATCCCTTAACATGGACACCAGACAGGAAAGGACAAAAACATTGCTCATGGATAGGTAGTGCCTCTTATCGCAACGACAGAGGAGATCGCGAACACAGAGAAAAAAAGTTAACAGCAGTAAATTCTTATGCGAGAAAACGCAGCGTGCTAATACTTTAACAATCTTAATCTATTAATGCCACGATTATTGTTCCCCGAAGAAAGGTTCATATATTTGCCTATTCTACTATGTACACCACTTAAACTACTATTATTCCACGAACTTCTTTGTGTGAGAGAAGTGGTGGAGTCCTATGGACTAGCGTCAATCCCTTCTTAGACTCCCCCTCCTCTGACGTGCATTAGGATTTGGAGGTCCAATTTCAATCTCCTGGTTCTCCTGTTGTCCTTGGTTTCGCTCTCTCCAATGACGGTCGCTTTGCCGTTCGTCATTCCTCCTGTCCCAGATTGCTTGTCTAGATTGACCCTGTTCCCAGACGTTCTGGTTTCCGTGTCTCTGATTTCCATAATCTTGAATTGCGTAACCTTGATTTCCGTAACCCTGGTTTCCTAACTGACGAGCGCGATTATGCGATCTGTTGTCGTCTGCCCTTGCTGGCCCGTGGTATTTGTTATTTTGCGCCTTCTTCCTGTCCTTTGCGTCTTGTTTATCGAAGACTACTTCGAGTTCGTTCAATAGACTTTTGAATGCTTCTATGTCAGATCCACACTTGCCGACAAGTGTCTGTTGATACCTAACAGGCAACTTGGAAAAACAAAATTTGATGATTTCTCCCTTGCTACATGGACTATCTAAAAATTGATTCTTATTGAGTAAATCATCAAAAAATTTGGTTGCGCTCCTTTGCCCGGACACTTCCAGTTCAGGACAAAATATTATTTCCTCTTTAATCCTGTCTTACGTTTCCTTTGACCAGTAGATCCCCAGGAACTCATCAACAAATTCCTGATAAATCTGACACGTCGCTGCCACACCCCGCATCTTTTCCGCGGCTTGGCCTTCGATGTGTCCACACATGAATTCTAATTTTGCCAGGGTTGGCCATGATGACAGTAATGAATTTGTAAACTGCATCACCCAGCTCTTGGGATGCATCGACCCTCCATTATCTCTGAACTTTTGGAATTTTAGTATCGACAGGAAGTGATTGTGATCAAAATCCTGTCCGATCCTCGCACTGGTGTTGTCACTCGTTTCCGATACTTGCACGTCTGCTGAGTGTCCTGATCTATCTTGCTGATAACTGTGATGTGCTACCTCTGTATCACAGTGCCAGTGGCACTCAGAATTCACTCTCCTAAGTGGGCTACAATTATTGGAGCTATTACTAGGTGTTTCTGCGTGTGCATTGTTAGTTCCGCACTCTGTCACTGGGCTAGAGCACGGCGGGCTTTTCCTCGGAGGCACAATTCTGTGTACTCCATCATTGGTATCCGAACGCGCAGTGCTCGTGTGCCCGTTTCGCTCTAGTTTTGGTATCCGACCCTCTACTTCTTTCATTCGTTTCGTGATGTTCATAACCGCAATTTTACCTTGAGTTTTTAAGACTGCTAGGGATTTTGAGTGGGCTTGTGTCGCACGTCGCAAGCGCCCTGCGAGTTGAGAAGTTGCTTTTGCGATTTTCATTGCCCCTGTTGCTGCCGTTTTGGCTAGGCCTGCTACTTTTTGTGCTACCATTGACATTTGTTTTGCTTCTCTACATTCTTTCTTTATTGTTAGTAATTCCCCACGAATTTCCACTATATGCGAAATTATTTCCTCTGTGTCCTTCTTACGCTGTTTCTCATCTTCTTCCTTCTCCCTCTTACGCTGTTCGTCAGCTTCTTCCTTCTCCTTCTTACGTTGTTTCTCCTCTTCTTCCTTCTCCCTCTTACGCTGTTCGTCAGCTTCTTCTTTCATTGATCGTAGGAAGCTCAGTATTGGGTTTACGTCATCTTTTTGATCCTCTTCAAACGTGGGAGATGTAACTCTGGACACCTGGGCGCTAGAGCTCTGACGTGGACGAGCTAGCCCCTGTCTGTTCTCGTTCGCTTGATTATAAACTTCTGCTACCGTCTCGACCTGTGTGCCTGTCTCTGTTTCATCCTCTACTTCACTATTATAATCACGGCCGCAACGCTGCTCTGAGATCGCGTCCAAATCGCCTTCCTCGTCAATGACCCTGGCGTCCTGTCCTGCTAAAAATGTGCCCATCTCATCTCTGAACCTATTCCCGTCAGTTAACTGCCCCTTATCCATTATGCTATCCTCTTTTGTTTTAGCTTCCCTCGATAATAGTCGTGCCTTACTTCTCGTTATCATTCATGAAAAACAAATTTATCTAAAATGCACAATAAAATTAACCTACTCCATATATTTTTTTACACATAGACATAAAATTTCAACAACGCCTCTACAACGCTGTAATTATACGCACGATTTGTTGTGGTACAGAAACCGCACACAAACCCGACAAAGTGTGATGTGATACAGACACACCATCAAAGAAACACAAAAACAATGAACAAAAGAATATATACACTGAAAACAAAAACTGTAATCATGCGCCGCTTCTTAAAACTAAACGCGGAACTACCAGAAAAAAACTTGGGTATTAATCAATAAAAAAACTTAAGCAAAAAAAATTCTGAATGTCCCTACTACTAATAATACTTGCTGATCAATGATTCACAGGAAAGATCCGAGGCTAAGGGTCGCCATTTTATGCGAGGTGCCGGGGCTATCAGTGTATTTAACACTAAATTCTAGAATCTACATATGTAAATGATGCTCTAAGCCTCCCCTATTCTAACTCCGACTTTTGCTGTTGCACAAGAATTAAAAAATATACGCGATCTGACTGTAATCAACCCTGCAAGTGGAGTAGAAAAGAGTTTGGCACCTGCAATAATTTAATTTGATAAATAAGTTAAATAAAGGAAGGTTTCATAAACGTAGTGAGAAATGATGGGTTGCTCTACCGATTAACAGAATGAAAGTTCTGTCCAAAATAACAATATGATTTATTAAGACTAAACACAAAATAATAAACAAAAACACATGAAACATTTATAATACATCAAATTGGCTCAAATTGGATACTCAAACAAACGCTGTGAAGGTGAAGTTGTCCCTAAACTAGATTGTGAGGTTTATGACGAAGTGGTATGTGGATCCAATTGCTTGCCACTCAAATCTTAAGAGAGACACACAGCTAACCCAACATTAATTGCTGCTACTCAAGACAGAACAAAGTTAGAAAAAGACGAACAGGCGCGCTCTGCTGAGCTCTGATTATCACCTAGGAAAATCTCTATCTGCCGGTGCTGCGGACATACATTACCAAACTGTCTTCTTAACTGCCAGAACACGATCTGGCGTACCGGAGGCGATGGCTGGTTGCTACGACGTCCTCGACCAAAAGGCGACAGCCGACTACTTAGAGCACCCGTACAGGCCGAACACAGAACATTCCCGCCCCCACGACAGTGGCCGTGGTTAAACATTCCAATCAGCAACTCGAAAACCAGCGGAAAATTCCACTCCATTGCCAGAGCACTACCATTCCACCAGTGGAGATTATTGGCGCCAATTTCTGCGCTGATTTTGCTACGTCATGGAGCTATGCCCTGAGCAAGCCAATCACAGTTACTATTTTGCAGAAAGCGCGGGAATTTTCCCGCCACAACTGCCTGGGTACACAAGTCATTCCCGCGCCTTGCTGGTAGCCAGCCAGAAAGTGTTTTCGCTAAGATTCTGCGAAGTAACGGAACCTCTAGCCCAGCCGCTACTTCAGACCCCTCCGGGCGTGTCTTTTGACAATGTCGGCGTCTGCAAAGCATTCACTCGACTTCCTCACACCCGTCGGCCTAACCCTTTCCAGATCAGCAGGGCCCGCCTGTCACCGGACCACCCGGGTGACGAGAGACGCTGCGTGGGAAGTCCGCGTGGGAAGGAATAGCGACTTTTCACTGCATGCAATTAGAGAGGAAAATCGTAAGATAGAAATATGAGAGGGGGCTCATGCCACCTCTCAATGTCACCTGATTTATTTGTTCGGGCTCTGGATCATACACTTACACGTCCTCATACTGCTGTGGTTTTAACTGTCTTTTAATGTGACGATGTTTATGACGTTATTCTCAGAACGCCTTCTCGTAACTTTCCAGGGTTGGATGGTCTGCTTAAAGAGTTCTATGCACGTGTTTGGCCATCGTTGGGTACTACTTTTACCATGGCCTTGAACAAAGTGTGGAGAGGAGGATTTGTGCCGATTCATTTAGAGTTGATAAAAATTGTGTCAATTCTTAATATTTCTGGTTAGGTATCAGTTGATAAATTTCGCTGAATTAGCTTACTAAATTTTGGGTGTAAGAATGTGGCAAGGGCGGTGAATAGCTCGTTCAGTGTGTTGCTGGGGAAATTTATTGCTGACCATCAAAGTTGTATCCCTGGTCGTACTGTTCTGACCCCAGTTGATGAATGTCGTGATGTCATATTGGTGGCCGCCAATACTACTGTTCCTGGTGTTCTGGCATTTTTTCATTTTTACAAGGTGTTCGACTGTGTCAACTATGACACCCTGTTGCACGTACGGTTAGCCACTTTGGTCACAATTCAAGAGCGTAGGCTCTTATCTAATATATTTGCGGCTATTCAAGTTTCGGTGTCTGTCAATAGCCGACTTTCGACCTCCCCCCCCCCCCCCCCCCATTACTATCAGTAGGGCTTTCGTTCATCACTTGTGCCCCTTCTTCGAAGAATCGTTGGTTACAAAAATTGTGGGGCTGCAGGTTGATTTTTCATGGTAATAATCATTAGTCCTATGAGAAAATTGGAATTGTTGTAAATATTGTTCGCCGTCTTTTACGAGACGCTAGCAATTATTTCTGTGGTCACCCAGAAATCGATGGAGAACGTACTGACCATAGATTCCAGTCTGCAAGTCCACATTCTTGTTCAGCCCACTGAAAGAAATGTTTGCATAGACTATTTGCTCAGCGAGATCAGGACTATGTTTATAAATGAAGATTTTGAGTTCTAATTGATACATATATTTGGTAAAGTTTCACACGCACTAATATTCATTATGTTCATACTGACAGTAGATGTCTCTAACTGTCTTTAACCCTGACTACTGATAATGAAAATAAATTCTCGACACCAAAGTGGAAAATAACTGTCACCACTTGCCATGCGGATTTGTTAACATTACGGGCGGCACACTGTTACTTTTGCGAAATCTAAGCAATCCACAACGGTGTTCAGAATTCGCGAGTTCACTCTCTAATATTAATGAAAATAAGTGTTTTGTAACAGCCTGTCTCTGACGTCATACAAGGCAGAACGCACTGTGGCGTTTAACTGACGCGGTTCTTAGTGGCGGGTGCGAAGTGAAGCCTAGTCTTGCCTCTCAGGCTGTACTTACATACGTGGTGATGCGGACGGCCAAGGGAACACCTGCTGTCATCCGCCCTATGCCCACGGTAGCAATCTCTAAACGGCCGTTTTCTCGGAGAACAATGTTATGAATCAATTTAGAATCTTTGCAATTTTTGCACACATGTAGGTAAGTTGGTTAAAATCACAGAAAAAGTTTTAGCTCGTCTGCATTAAAACTTTGCCTTCTGGAATTTTTGGAACGGAACTGACAGTAAAACATGACTTCTGAACTACAACTTTAAGACATCTTGCATTGGTTGTAATTAACATCAAGGTACTAAAACCTGTTATAGCTGTATTATTCAATAGATTTCATCACGTGCTGTAACCAAAACTTTCTAGCATTAATACAACAGGTACTTAATGTAATACAACAAGGATGTTTTTCTTCCAAATTTAGTTTTCAGTTAATTACTCGAAAACTATTAGTGGTAGCTTAGTGGGATCACGTGGATGTTTTTATGTTGAACTGAAGCGTCATGCAAATTTTCGCATTTCTAATATTTAGCGCCTACAATTTTTCTTAAAACCGTGGATTCTGATCAAAATATTGCTGCACATTATGATCAATTTCTGGTTTCCTAGCTTTATTATCTAGTGCCACTTATTTTTGTTTCTGAAAACGATGTATTTAGGTAAATATTGACCTATTCAGTCCGTTACTTGACAGTTTGAAGATTATTACGCTGAATCATATGTTGACAAAGTTTGAAAAAGCAACTTTAACTCTTAATTTCATTCTTAATTATGGTGCACCACAGACGCGTTAAGCTGACGTGACGCTACTGGCAGTGAACTGCGGTAAGTCCCGGCACACTCGCTCGCCTCGGTATGTCTCAAAAGATACAGAGCTTGTTTCGCCACAGGATGTACACCGTTTTGCAGGACGACCTCGGTGTACGCTTGCGTGAACGATATGATGTTACTACGTCTTCCGTTGCGATTGCGTTGCTCAGTTGGACCTCTTTTGCCTTGTATCTGGTGCCCGTATCAACGAAGACAAATGTAGATTGATGACATTATGGGGATTCGATGGGGTTTCGTGGGCGATGGTGGACGGCATACGTAAATCTTTGAGTCATAATTGATCGTTCTCCACTGCCAACGGCTACACTCAATTGATTGGCAGTAACGGAGAAGATACAAGGAGCAACACTGGAACAAGAACGGTGTTCCCTTAACCTGCTTCAGAAAGACGGGATCCTAGATACCTGCGTCTTGTGCAAACCATATTACATCGCTCAGTACTTCCACTTCCCGTGATGATGGCTAGGAAACTGAATCACCTTTCTTTTCGTTTTGTATGGAAGCATCACTTTTTTCGACTTCGATACGAGGTGGTTGCTCTTGGAAGTTCTCTTGCGTGTTGTAGATTTTCCGATATTCAGAGGAAAGCACCTTTGTTATTTGTATGGCGCACCGTGTTGACTATCTCTCACGCTATCCACACATTCACAAGTCGGTTATTTTACTGTTTACAGCCGCCGATTCTTGGATCGCCTGTCGTTGTTGGTCGAGTGAATATAGAATTAAATATGCCCATCAATTTTATATTGCTGTAAGTTATTTCGGGCTGATATTCCACAGAGGCAGCATCGCACTATCACATTTTTGTTTATGTGCCCGATCAACTACCACATTTTTGTTTATGTGCCTGTTGAACGAGCATCACCGCAAACTACTTCGCAGATGGTGTGACTTCATCTTAGCCTTCCTGTTCAACCTTTGGCGTCGGTGTCGTCGTGGTATCAAGCGGTACACTACCAGTGTGAACCAATTTATTATTTGACTTAGTGTCACTATCAGTGCAGTCGCTGTTCCGCCAGAGACACGCTACGGCCTAGTCTTATCTGTCATGGTAACGAAGTGAACTTACACTGGCTTAAACAAATAACGGGTCTAGCTCGATTCGTTGAGACTGCATTTCGGCTAATATCCTAATGCGCCCCGATTTCTTTTCCTTTACGAGGTCAAAGTCAAATACAACTACATGGTCATTGGGCCACTAGATTCAGTACGTTGTAGGGGGAGGGGACCGATAGGGACCCTCTAGCATTCCATTAATATATGGCCACTGCACACTGGAAGTGATTGCGCCTTTTACTATATCCCGACTTCTTGAACCTTGAATTTCGACGTCAAGGTATCGGGTGAATTAACCGGCCTATGGTATTCTTGTGATGACCCTTTTTCAGGTGTAATGTTGCACCGTTTCTTTCATATATTGTTCCTGTTGGTCTTTTTTTATCTAATAAAAAGGTAAGCGAAAAATTGTTGCACGCAACGACGGGAAACGAGAAAAACTTTCTTACTGATAAATGTAAAGGGGTGGTATCATATAGGATTAACTCTGATTTTATTTTAATATATTTTTAACAGCAAGTCGTTAAGTTTAAAGAAAAAGTTGGTAACATGGGGGCCTGGAAACCGTGAGGTCACGGGATCGATTCTCAATCGGACCACCAATTTCTCAGCTTATGTTTACAAAAGAACTGGGAGTTTTTTTCAACTAGTAATCAAAACATCATGGGTCCTGGTTTCGAAAGGCACCACTGTTAAAATTTTGAATAAATATAGTAAGCAATGGCGGCCGACGACTTCTAGTATAACAAGTTATCCTCGTTCTCGTAACAGCCTTTTCAAATAGGGAACGATTGGATACAGGTTCAGTGCACTCTCTTGTCCTGTAGTGGGAATGTGGCCCTAAGAGGCTGAAGAATCTGTAGTGATCAACGACATGTGGATGCAGAAGGCATGGAAACCACTGCATTAAAGACACATAGTGTGTGTCCAGAGGACATGTGGCCTGTAACTGAAAGTGTGTTAGGATGATCTCTCCATTGGCAAAAGATTACAGCCAAGTTCCCCATTCGGCTCTGCGGGAAGGAAGTGCCAGGGGCGAGGAGCCAAGAGAAAAAGGTTTAATAACCAAAGAAAGGGAAACGTTATGTGAATGGGGGCGTGTAGTGTCAGAATTTACAATGTGGTAGAAAATCTGAACAGGCAAATGCTGAGTATCATTGTAAAATATAGTTGTGGCTAGTAAAGTGAAATGGAAAGAATACAAGTATGCTGATCAGGCAAGTATAGTGTAAAATCAACAGTAGCAGAAATCGGTATAACGGAAGTAGAGTTCATTACAGTCTTCCTTTGGCAGTGGACCAGTTCAGTTAACCTATTTACATCCCGTCACATATCCGCATGTGTGGTTAGATGTTTACTACTTCGTAACCACTTGTCCAGTGTCCATCACAGCCAACATAACGAGGCACATTCACACAAACCAACCACCATGAAAATTTGTTTCCAACATGAATGCGCATGACGTGAGCTTTTGAAGTTGAACGTATTATATATGACGAAATTAAAACAGACCCACAGGACATAATTGGTATCCACTTCTCTATAACGAGCAGTCTCGTCTGTACCACGTTAACCAGTTACGAAGTTTGCAACAGAATCGTGCACGCAGATGTGACGAACCTTAAATTCAAACACTCCATTGGCCATACTGGTGCAGTCTGTGTCGATGATGTTGGGCTTGTTTACTGCACATTATGTGTTCCGGCGTATCGACAAGCACAGGCGTGAAGACGAAGATCGCAGGAGTAAAGAAGAACGTCAGCCAATAGCCGGCTGACAAGGTTCAAATGGCTCTGAAAACTATCGAACTAAATTTCTGAGGTCATCGGTCCCCTAGAACTCAGAACTACTTAAACCTCTGAGGTCATCGGTCCCCTAGAACTCAGAACTACTTAAACCTAACTAACCTAAGGACATCACACAGATTCATGCCCGATTCAGGATTCGAACCTGCGACCGTAGCGGTCTCGTGGTTCCAGACTGTAGCGCCTAGAACCGCTCGACATCCCCGGCCGGCGGTGACAAGTACCACACCACATCAGCGCCATCTAGCCGAAGAGAATATAAGCGCCACTCCTGCCACCCTCGGCCGCACAGTATTAGCACAGTACTAGACGGCACAGTATTAGCACGGTTCCAGACCGTGACTCGCAGACCAGCACAGTTGTAGACTGGTACTCGCAGAACAGTTATTCGTGATCCCTATCCATTGCTTGTTTGAACATTGTCTATAGCGAAGAACATTACTTATTTGCTTGTCGCCTATCGCTTGCGACACCGTTGTAAATTCAAAGACAAGTATTCTCAGTTTTCTTATCTGTAAAAAAACTATTAATGTGATTTGCTTGAATTGTTGTATAGCATCCCAAGAACGCAGCATCCTTTAGGCACCCTATACGAGACGAGTGGGCAGGATCCCACACTATGAATCTTTGAACTCCTGTTTGAAGTGCTAACATACGCAGTCACTAATGGGGTATGACAAATAAAAACTGAGTTGGCGAAATATACACATCAAAAAATTTTTGCATCACCTCCGTTCCGAGAGTTCCGGAACCTGTACAGAATATACGCATAGAGATCAACGTAAACATCATTTCTGCCATTATTGCCCATGAAAACCGCACATTGCATGTTGTACAGCGAGACCTTCAGAAGTGGTGGTTCAGATTTTTGTACACACCGCTACCTCTAATACCCAGTAGCACGTCCTCTTGCATTGATGCATGCCTGTATTCGTTGTGGCATACTATCCACAAGTTCATCAAGACACTTTTGGTCCAGAATTTCCCACTCCTCAACGGCGATTCGGCGTGGATCCCTCAGAGTGGTAGGTTCGTCACGTCGTCCATAAACAGCACTTTTCAATCTATCTAAGGAATGTTCGATAGGGTTCATGCTTGGAGAACATGCTGGCCACTCTAGTCGAGCGATGTCGTTATCCTGAAGGAATTCATTCAAAAGATGTGCACGATGGAGGCGCGAATTGTCGTCCATGAAGACGAATGCCTTGCCGGTATGCTGGCGGTATGGTTGCACTATCGGTCGGAGGATGGAATTCACGTATCGTACAGCCGTTATGACGCCTTTCATGACCACCAGCGGCGTATGTCGGCCCCACATAATGACACCCCAAAACAGCAAGGAAACTCCACCTTGCTGCTCTCGCTGGACAGTGTGTCTAAGGTGTTCAGCCTGACTGGATTGATTCCAAACAAGTCTCCGACGCTTGTCCAGTTGGAGGCATATGCGACACTCATCGGTAAAGAGAACGCGATGACAATCCTGAGCGGTCCATTCGGCATGTTGTTGGGCCCATCTGTACCGCGCTGCATGGTGCCGTGGTTGCAAAGATGAACCTCGCCATGGACGTCCGGAGTGATGTTGCGGATCATGCAGCCTATTGTGCATAGTTCGGGTGATAACATGGCGTTCTGTGGCTGCACGAAAAGCATTATTCAAGATGGTGACGTTGTTGTCAGGGTTTCTCCGAGCCATAATCCGTAGGTAGCGGCCATCGACTGTAGTAGCAGCCCTTGGTCGGCATGAGTGACGTGTGTCATCGACAGTTCTTGTCCCTCTGTGTCTCCTCCATCGCTTTGGTTCACTCGAGACGCCTGGACACTTGTTGAGAGTCCATCCTGGCACCAAGTAACCATGCGGACGCATTCGAACTGCAGTATTCACCATTTAGGTATGGCTGAACTACAGACAACACGAGCCGTGTATCTCCTTCCTTTTGGAATGACTGGAAATGATCGGTTGTCGGACCCCTCCGTCTAATAGGCGCTGCTCATGCATGCTTGTTTAAATCTTTTGGCCGGTTTTGTGACATCTCTGAAACGTCAAAGGGACTGTGTTTGTGGTAGAATATCCACAGTCAACGCCTATCTTCAGGGGTTCTTGGAACCGGGGGGGGATGTAAAACTTATTTTGATGTGTGTATATCCCATCCTACCTCAAATATGGCGGCTGTAGTGTGATTATTATGTGCGAGCCCTTGGGGGCTCAGCATTCGTTTGTTGGGTATGGGCTTGGTAACCCTGGGGTTCCTGTGCTGTGAACTGGCAAGCGCCGCCAGTCCTTTGTCACCATAAGCTCTCGGTATGCTTCAGTGACAACTGTACAGTGCAGTGGTTGAACGTTATGTGCCACAGGGAATTGGATCTGCTTGATAGCCCAGATCGCGAGGATGGTAAAAGCCACTGTAAAAAACCACTCAAACTTAAGATGTGCTGCACTCCTACGAGATGAAAGGCTGTTGAGGTGGAACAGTAGTTACCGGGGGAACCTGCCGCACCTCAGTTGTAAAGTCTTACCTAGGCACGTGAGACTCTGTCTGGGTGGACGTTTATCTACCTAGCTGCTCGTGGGACCGAGACGGAACCCTCGAAATTCTGTCCTTCCCTTCCCAGTGCTAAGGGTCGGCTGCTGGTCGGTACTAACAAACAAGAGAGCTCGTGTAACCGGTCCGCCTGACTCAGGGATTTTTCAGAGTACGTATGGTAACAGTAACAGAGTGCATGCTGCCGGCCAGAATGTGTTTATAACGCTTAATAGGAAATAGGGCAGCTTCGAGAAAATTTCCTCATTTTTCATTCAAAAGGTTTTGATTGGGGTTTTTAGATATTTAAAACATGGCAAGCTATTGGTAGAATCGTCCAGCGCTCAACAAGCAAAGAAGCCAAGAAAGTTCAGTGTCTTGGGGAGTATGCCACAGAAACAGAACTGCAGAACACCTTGCCCTACAGCAAAAGTGTTGTGACTTACAGGGATTTGGTTAACATTCCCAGAGAAGAACTGGAAACGGAATGGACCAAAGAAGGCAGTGTTGATTTGCAAAACATAATGAAAAGTGGTGGATGGCGCTGTAGTGAAATCAGACTAGTTTATACGACTCGATTTTCAGCAGTATGAAACTTCCACAGCACTTAAAGGCAAGTTTCTTTCGTCTAAGCATATGGCGTATGTCCAGTCTTCCCGGCGGAACGCCAGGGTGAAAGTGCTATTGCTGTGATAGGTGGCTCCTAAACTACATTAATGGGTTGAGGATATATGTGGAAGAGCTGAAACTCCTAGCACAGGAACGCCCTCTGTGCTTGTATTGTGCAGGAGGCGCATTTAAAAGCGTCTGAAGCCGCTGTGTTACAGGGCTATACGCACTGTGACAAGGATGACTTAACTGGGATAAGTGTCAATGGAAGGGTCGCTGTGTTCGTCAACAATGCACACCATTTCTCTGCTCTCACCACAGCTACTGACCTGCAAGCGGTTGCAGTTGAAGTTAATGTGTGTCAGTGGATCACAGTTTGCTTGCTTTTTCTACCTTTGCAAGATGATTGATTCTGACGCTCTAACAGATCTTATAGAAGAACTCTGCTGATGCAGTCCTTTTGGGATCTCTTCGGATGAAGTTTAAGGAGTCGAAGTTGCACGCACAATTCAGACACAATACTACTTGTGAAAACTACACCACCAAGATGGCAACATGTGATTAAAATACCATTTATTCTATAGCTTAGGGACTTGATAATCCACAAATGGTAAGAAATACAGAATCGCACATGCACTTTGAGTACGAGAATTCAGTATTGGTGAAGCCACCACGTCGTGCATCAGAGTCTGTAGAGCGTTCTGAAATCGTATCAAAGAATATCTGGACGTGATGTTGAGGAACACACTGCCACTTGGTCTGGATGCGTCTGCTGGTAACTTGAGGACCAAAACGAACAAGATGTCTACCAACCATGTACCAGACGCAGGTTTCTGCAAGGGGAGCTAGCAGGGACAGCTGTTTCCATTCCAGCAAGCTGAGCACAGGCTCTTCGTTTGCTACAGAACGCTCCCGCTTTTCTAGCAGTTATTCCCTTCGACGTCACTAAATTGCAGAATCAACTTTGCCGACCGCAAAGAGATGCTCTAGCAGTCACTATACAGGGTGTCTAAGAGTCTTCATGCTCATTTCCTCTGGTGTGCCTGCAGATATCTGCAATTTCGTTTACGCAGCCTGTAGTTGGAGTCAGCCCAAACAAATGCCACCTCTTGTGATGGTTTGTCACATATGAACTGGGTTATGAACAGGAGACAAATGACATAATTATTGCAAATGTAAGAACCGAAATACAGTTACAATCAAAATGGGCACTTATCCTTTGTTGTACAACGTCTTCGTGGTTGTAACTATGGGTCAGAGTGTATGTGCACGTATATACATTGATAGACCCACTCTGACACTTGCGCGGAAATAGACTGTAGCTGATAATACAACTCGAAGCACTGTTCAGTAAAAAATCAAACACAGAGTCCACAAACAAATGCTAGCAGTTGCAGATTAACGTGAAGAGTGTGATTGCCTCTAACACTATTGTCGGCAGACACGGTACTCTTCCCGCTGCCTGCTGTGCACTAGGCGGTCACCAGAACGTAGACTGTCGTAGAACTGCCCTAGTGTCTGCGTGTCGGTTCTGTTTCAGGACAGGTCACCGACGGTGACGTGGAGATCTTCTGTGGGCGCGTCTTTCTACTTCCGTCTCATTGGTGTCGCCCGCAATGATCCAATAGCAAGGAGTGTTGTCTATAGAGGCGACAGCAGTACTCCTGTTGACTACACCACACTGCCCATCACCACTTTCCTACGATGTCTAGTCTCAATGAAACGCAGGTATGTTTCCAGTAAAAATAAAAATGACGTTTGAAGTGGAATTTAACGAGCCTATTCGATAGAGAGGAACATAAGTAGTCTAGCGTGGTTTTGGGAAGGAATGAAGAAATATTAGCGTTCCACGTCCCGTCAATAACAAAGTCATTCGAGCACAAGCTCGGATTACAATCGGCCGAGGCTTTCAAGGGAACCATCAGAGCGTTTCCCTGGAGCTGTTTACAGGAATCACGCAAAACCTAAATCTGAATGACCCGACGCGGATTTGAAACGTCATCCTCTCGAAAACAACTCTAGTGTGCTGACCACTGCGCCACTTCGGTCGGTGGTGGTTTAGGAACCATTTCTCAAGTTCGTCTAGTCCGGGGTTTCCCAAACTGTGATCGGCGGAAATCTACTGCGTCCGTGAAAGACTATTAATAACATGCGTTTTCTGTTTTGATTTTTGGATGATACTATCTTTTAAATTCTTCGTGATTTCTGTATTATTAGTTAACATTTCAAATTAAAGTAACCGTTGAATAAAACACGCTTTTTCTCATTTTTTATTCTTTATGAACCGTGAAGATAAACAAGGCGTTCCATCAATGTACCAGGATTCTGCGAGCTCTCCGTCAGGGGAAAAGTTTGGAAAGTCATGATCCAGTTGTATATTGACGCTTGACTCCACTTTAAGACACCGAGTGGAAAAATGTAGCTTTAAGACCACATTTTATTCAGTTCTTTTTAGCTATGCCAGTGCACACTACAAAATAAAATATGAAAGTAATGGAGTAAATCTGTTAACGTAAAGAAATATGAAATTGGCAACCTATTGTAGATGGTATCGAAGTAGAATAAGACTAGTTTAAAATTAACTTGCTGCTTCCAAAATTCACGGGTAATTAATGTGAAACTTTCATTGATACAGAGAAGTATTTTCTCAATTTTATTTTCTGTTTCAGATACTAAATTTTAATTTTCAAACTTTTCTGACAGGAATCGGAATTAATAATTTTTGTGAATATTATCTAGGTGTATTCCAGAATTCGTTGGATGCACGTCATGTAATAATATGAGAATCTAATTTCCGATAATTAATGAAAAATGTGGAATCCATAGTCGTATTTACAGCATAACATATCTTCTTGAGTTTACTATTGAAATATGCCTTCCCTATAAGTACTAAAGTCATACACTTTTAAAATATATAGATACCTATCATTCTTTATACATACAATAACTTCTGTGTAGTACTTGAAAAATTTAATTCTTGTGGCAAGCTACATTTTCCAATTCACAGAATCAGCTACATGAAACCAGTTAAGTTTTGAATCGTGCCGCCTTTTGGAAAAATTTCTGTGGACACCCACAGACGCAGACATGTTCTACGGGCTACATATCAGGTCAAAGTGCTGTCCAGTGAAGTAACGGTACCCAGCATTGTTCCAAGAGGGCGTGAACATTCGTCGCCGCATGTGGTCAGGCAGTGTCCTGCTGAACTATGACATTTGGAATTGCCTCCGGGATCAGCAGTGCCTCGGGCTCTAAAACTACCCCGATTGCCGTTAATACATAGCAGGCGAAATCGCATGTTACAACTGCTGGCGATCGAGACCATCACATCTGGAATTTGTCCTCTACACCACTTAGCAATGAGGGATTGTTGGTTTCTCTTCTACGGACGGCGACGCATTTACATGCGTGCCACAAAAACAGCCTCAGCAGACAATGTCGTCCCGTCGACGCGGACGTCTCCACAGCCGTTGCAATATTTCAACATTGAGCCAGCACTGTAGACGAAGCTCTTCCGTGGCTATGGTCAGGTGAATAAGATGAAAGTCAACCTGCGCTGAGGTTGCATTGTGATGTTTGGTATAGGGACCTCATCCGTCCACTTGTTCCATAAGTATCGGCGTGCCCTGTACAAACTGTCATATCACGGCACGATAAACACGTTTGCTGTAGACTTCTGCGCCATTCAAAGTCACTCAAATGTCTGATATTGTGCCCTGCTGGTCCTACATGCACACCATGTCTTTTTAATCATAACGACTTGTTACGTTCACAGTGTGCTAGACGGCCTCCGATTTTGAAGCGATTCAGACCATTATTTCGGTTGTTACAATTTTCGGAAACAGTAGCGTATAAAGAATGAAAGAGAGTAAACAGTTGAAATTTTTTTGCAACGATGAACTTTAATAAACCAGAAAGAGCAGTAGCACAGGAAGGGGTTGAAAAGTTACATGGCAGTGCTGGGATGACTGTAATTCAGGCAACAGGCATACAGAGAGAGCGTTACAGCGACTTGATCCCAGGTGAGTAGCGCGTGGCCTCCCTGGGGCACTGGTAATGCGTGGGCTGTGGGGGCGGCAGAAGGGGCGGAGCCGCTCCTGGGGGTGGCAGAGGAGCTCCTGGGAGGAGCTGCTGGCTGCAGGCTGCAGGCGGTGGCCGCTGGGGATAGCCGCAGCGCTCGCGCTACTCAGCCATTCCACAACGTCCCCAGGTTTCTGTCTGTCTTTTCACCCGAGAAGTATTTCGAGAGGTTCTCCTCCTGTGTTCCATCTTTTCTGTATTCTGATAATCGTTTGTTGCCTACTCAACCACTGCACACAAATCCTCAATAATGCTGTTTTGAATAAATAGCCCTTCATCTACGTCTACCATGGTTTGTTTTCACTGCTCCCTGCAGTGCCAAATTGACAGTACTTGACTGTATCTTGATTTTGTGGTAGATGTCTCACAAATTTACTAAGGGCTTCCATAGCTTTCTTGACAAATTCTTCTTAGTACTACTTTATTTCCGTGCACTTCATCTTTTCAATCAATGACTTTGTCAGAATGGGATGTCTTGCATGCCTCCATTATACAGGTAGCCATACCGAAACTGCTCCGCCCGGGGACTAGTGTTTGTGTTGTCCTCGTCATTTCATTGTCATCATCATCATTCGTGGCAGTGGCTAGATTAGATTGTGTAAGAATTTGACTGTGTAAAATTTGGCACTTTGTATGGGCGCTGATGAAGGTGCAACCACAATGGAATGGATTCTGATGAGACGCCGGGCAAACGTGTAGTTTCTGAAGAGGTTAGCTGAATTTTCGGTAGTTGCAGCGGTAAAAGTCAGAATTATTGACTAATATTGTTTTGCTACTAACATTGGTTTGCTATGTTGGTACTGAAAACAAGTGGAATCTACTGGCGATACTTTTCCCGAAGGCATGAAGCTCAACGGTATGGTTAAATATTGATTACTTCTTCTTGCGTAAAATACTCAGGAGAAAAAACAGTCCTCGATAGGGATCTCCAGGCAGGGAGTATTCAGCAGAATGTCACCATTAAAAAAGTCAAAAGTGGCATTATTCGGGCTGGAGACAGGATTTTCAGAGTACTTAATCAAGCAGGTAGGCTAGAAATTAAAAAAAAAGGAAGTGGATAAACTGAGGTTAGATCTAGTGGAATTAATGAAGTTCTGTGGCAGTAGGAGCGTAAAGGTAATGCAGATGTAGGTCTCAAAATGAAGAGCGAAACAGGAATGTGGATATGCTAATATGAACACTGTTGTTGTGGTCTTCAGGCCTGAGACTGGTTTGATGCAGCTCTCCATGCTACTCTATCCTGTGCAAGCTTCCTCATCTTCCAATACCTATTGCAGCCTACATCCTTCTGAACCTGCTTAGTGTATTCATCTCTTGGCCTCCCTCTTCGATTTTTACCCTCCACGCTGCCCTCCAATACTAAATTGGTGATACCTCGATGTCTCAGAACATGCCCTACCAACCGATCCCTTCTTCTAGTCAAGTTGTGCCATAAGCTCCTCTTCTTCCCAATTATATTCAATAGCTCCTCATTAGTTATGTGATCTACCCATCTAATCTTCAGCCTTCTTCTGTAGCACCACATTTCGAAAGCTTCTATTCTCATCTTGTCTAAACTACACTCCTGGAAATGGAAAAATAACACATTGACACCGGTGTGTCAGACCCACCATACTTGCTCCGGACACTGCGAGAGGGCTGTACAAGCAATGATCACACGCACGGCACAGCGGACACACCAGGAACCGCGGTGTTGGCCGTCGAATGGCGCTAGCTGCGCAGCATTTGTGCACCGCCGCCGTCAGTGTCAGCCAGTTTGCCGTGGCATACGGAGCTCCATCGCAGTCTTTAACACTGGTAGCATGCCGCGACAGCGTGTACGTGAACCGTATGTGCAGTTGACGGACTTTGAGCGAGGGCGTATAGTGGGCATGCGGGAGGCCGGGTGGACGTACCGCCGAATTGCTCAACACGTGGGGCGTGAGGTCTCCACAGTACATCGATGTTGTCGCCAGTGGTCGGCGGAAGGTGCACGTGCCCGTCGACCTGGGACCGGACCGCAGCGACGCACGAATGCACGCCAAGACCGTAGGATCCTACGCAGTGCCGTAGGGGACCGCACCGCCACTTCTCAGCAAATTAGGGACACTGTTGCTCCTGGGGTATCGGCGAGGACCATTCGCAACCGTCTCCATGAAGCTGGGCTACGGTCCCGCACACCGTTAGGCCGTCTTCCGCTCACGCCCCAACATCGTGCAGCCCGCCTACAGCGGTGTCGCGACAGGGGTGAATGGAGGGACGAATGGAGACGTGTCGTCTTCAGCGATGAGAGTCGCTTCTGCCTTGGTGCCAATGATGGTCGTATGCGTGTTTGGCGCCGTGCAGGTGAGCGCCACAATCAGGACTGCATACGAACGAGGCACACAGGGCCAACACCCGGCATCATGGTGTGGGGAGCGATCTCCTACACTGGCCGTACACCACTGGTGATCGTCGAGGGGACACTGAATAGTGCACGGTACATCCAAACCGTCATCGAACCCATCGTTCTACCATTCCTAGACCGGCAAGGGAACTTGCTGTTCCAACAGGACAATGCACGTCCGCATGTATCCCGTGCCGCCCAACGTGCTCTAGAAGGTGTAAGTCAACTACCCTGGCCAGCAAGATCTCCGGATCTGTCCCCCATTGAGCATGTTTGGGACTGGATGAAGCGTCGTCTCACGCGGTCTGCACGTCCAGCACGAACGCTGGTGCAACTGAGGCGCCAGATGGAAATGGCATGGCAAGCCGTTCCACAGGACTACATCCAGCATCTCTACGATCGTCTCCATGGGAGAATAGCAGCCTGCATTGCTGCGAAAGGTGGATATACACTGTACTAGTGCCGACATTGTGCATGCTCTGTTGCCTGTGTCTATGTGCCTGTGGTTCTGTCAGTGTGATCATGTGATGTATCTGACCCCAGGAATGTGTCAATAAAGTTTCCCCTTCCTGGGACGATGAATTCACGGTGTTCTTATTTCAATTTCCAGGAGTGTATTTATCGTCCACGTTTCACTTCCGTACATGGCTACACTCCATACAAATACTTTCAGAAACGATTTCCTGACACTTAAATCTATACTCGATGTTAACAAACTTTCCTTTTTCTGAAACGGTTTCCTTGCCATTGCCAGTCTACATTTTATATCCTCTCTACTTTGACCATCATCAGTTTTTTTGCTCCCCAAATAACAAAACTTCTTTACTACTTTAAGTGTCTCATTTCCTAATCTAATTCCCTCAGCATCATCCGACTTAATTCGACTACATTCCACTATCCTCGTTTTGCTTTGGTTGATGTTCATCTTATACCCTCCTTTCAAGACACTGTCCATTCCGTTCAACTGCTCTTCCAAGTCACTTGCTGTCTCTAACAGAATTACAATGTCATCAGCGAACCTCAAAGTTTTTATTTCTTCTCCATGGATTTTAATACGTACCCCGAAATTGTCTTTTGTTTCCTTTATTGCTTACTCAATATACAGATTGAATAACATCGGGGATAGGCTACAACCCTGTCTCGCTCCCTTCCCAACCAATGCTTCCCTTTCATGCCACTCGACTCTTATAACTGCCATCTGCTTTCTGTACATATTGCAAATAGCCTTTCGCTCCCTGTATTTTACACCTGCCACCTTCAGAATTTGAAAGAGAGTATTCCAATCAACATTGTCAAAAGCTTTCTCTAAGTGTATAAATGCTAGAAACGTAGGTTTGCCTTTCCTTAATCTTTCTTCTAAGATAAGTCGTAGGGTCAGTATTGCCTCACGTGTTCCAACATTTCTACGGAATCCAAACTGATCTTACCTCAGGTCGGTTCTACCAGTTTTTCCATTTGTCTGTAAAGAATTTGCTTTTGTATTTTGCAGCTGTGACTTATTAAACTGATAGTTCGGTAATTTTCCCATCTGTCCGCACCTGCTTCATTTAAGATTGGAATTATTATATTCTTCTTGAAGTCTCAGGGTATTTCGTCTGTCTCATACGTCTTGCTCACCAGACGGTACAGTTTTGTCAGGACTGGCTCTCCAAAGGCTGTCAGTAGTTCTAATGTAATGTTGTCTACTCCAGGGGCCTTGTTTCGACTCAGGTCTTTCAACGCTCTGTCAAACTCTTCACGCAGTATCGTATCTCCCGTTTGATCTTCATCTACATTCTCTTCCGTTCATTGTCCTCAAGTAGATCGCCCTTGTATAGACCCTCTATGTACTTCTTCCACCTTTCTGCTTTCCCTTCTTTGCTTAGAACTGGGTTCCCATCTAAGCTCTTGATATTCATACAAGTGATTCTCTTTTCTACAAAGGTCTCTTTAATTTTCCTGTAGGCAATAACTATCTTACCCCTAGTGAGGTAAGCCTCTACATCCTTACATTTGTCCTCTGGCCATCCCTGCTTAGCCATTTTGCACTACCTGTCTATCTCATTTTTGAGACGTTTGTATTCCTTTTTGCCTGCTTCATTTACTGCATTTTTATATTTTCTCCTTTCATCAATTAAATTCAACATTTCTTCTGTTACCCAAGGGTTTCTACTTGCCGTCGTCTTTTTACCAATTTGTTCCTCTGATGCCATCACTATTTCATCCCTCAAAGCTACCCATTCTTCTTCTACTGCATTTCTTTCCCCCATTCCTGTGAATTGTTCCCTTATGGTCTCCCTGAATCTCTGTACAACCTCTGGTTCTTTCGGTTTATTTCCTTAAATTCCCACCTTTTTGCAGTTTCTTCAGTTTTGATCTACAGTTCATAACCAATAGATTGTGGTCAGAGTCCACATCTGCCCCTGAAAATGTCTTACAATTTAAAACCTGGTTCCTAAATCTCTGTCTGACCATTATATAATCTATCTGATACCTTCTAGTATCTCCAGGATTCTTCCATGTATACAACCCTCTTTCATGATTCTTGAACCAACTGTTAGCTGTGATTATGCTCTGCACAAAATTCTACCAGACGGCTTCCTCTTTCATTTCTTAGCCCCAATCCATATTCGCCTACTATGTTTCCTTTTCTCCCTTTTCCTACTCTCGAATTCCAGTCACCCATGACTATTACATTTTCGTCTCCCTTCACTACCTGAATAATTTCTTTTATCTCATCATACATTTCATCAATTTCTTCATCATCTGCAGAGGTAGTTGGCATATAAACTTGTACTACTGTAGTATGCGTGGGCTTCGTGTCAATCTTGGCCACAATAATGCGTTCTCTATGCTGTTTGTAGTAGCTTACCCGTACTCCTATTTTTTTATTCGTTATTAAACCTAATCCTGCATTACCCCTATTTGATTTTGTATTTATAACCCTGTATTCACCTGACCAAAAGTCTTGTTCCTCCTGCCACCGAACTTCACTAATTCCAACTATATGTAACTTTCACCTATCCATTTCCGGTTTTAAATTTTCTAACCTACCTGCCCAATTAAGGGATCTGACATTCCACGCTCCGATCCGTAGAACGCCAGTTTTCTTTCTCCTGATAACGACGTCCTCTTGAGTAGTCCCCGCCCGAAGATCCGAATGGGGGACTATTTTATCTCCGGAATATTTTACCCAAGAGGACGCCATCATCATTTAATCATAGAGTAAAGCTGCATGCCCTCGGGAAAAATTACGGCCGTAGTTTCCCCTTGCTTTCAGCCATTCGCAGTACCATAACAGCAAGGCCATTTTGGTTAGTGTTACAAGGCCACATCAGTCATTCACCCAGACTGTTGCACATGCAACTACTGAAAACGCTGCTGCCCCTCTTCAGGAACCTCACGTTTGTCTGGCCTCTTAACAGATACCCCTCCGTTGTGGTTGCACCTACGGTACGGCTATCTGTATCGCTGAGGCGCGCAAGCCTCCCCACCAACGGCAAGGTGCATGGTTCATGGGGGAGGAGCGGGGTATGAACACCGTAGTGAACACATAATCGTAGCCAAGACACACATGAAGCCAACGCCCACCATATTAGTAAAACTTTATATGTCTACTAGCTCCACAGATGATGACGAGGTCAAAAGTATGTATGATAAGATGAAAGAAATTATTCATATAGTTAAAGCAGAGGTAAATTTAACTGTGATGATTGAATGGAATTAGGTGGTAGAAAAAGGAAGAGGAGGAAATCTAGTAGGTGAAAATGAAATGGGAGAAAGGAATGAAAATGGAATACATATGGTAGAAGTTAACAAAGAGTGTAACACAAAGACGAGCCAAAACGTCATGCCCACAGCGACGTTGGATGCCGTCCGGTGGCTTTTTGGGATCGTGACGATGTAACAAATGTATGTAAACAGAACTGACACGGACGGGGTATCAACCTATAGAAGATATGAGCTGAAAATGGGATAATCTATTGAGATAAATGACTCTGAGAAAGGTCAGGTTATTACTACGCGAAGTCTGTGAACGAGAATCTTAAAAGCGGCGAATCTTGTCGAATATTCACGTACTACTGTTGTGAGCGTGTACAGCAAAAGATAGAAAGAGATAGAAGAACAGTGAAACTGCCACTAGGCGAAAAATGATGGACGTTCGTGACTGTTCACAGAACGTGTGGTTCAGAGGCTTGTCTGTTCTGTAAACTAGGACAATTGGTGACCTGTGGCAGCCCTGCTGAAAGAGCACAATGCTGGTGCGGGCGTAAGTGCTTCGAAGCGCACCGTTCATCGTACATTGCTGAACATGGAGCTCAGGAACAGACTGACTGCGATTCTTCACATGTTGACCCAACGACATTCTCAATTACGATTGCAGTAAGCAGGTGACCATCGAGATTCAATCGTCGTCAATTGAATCCCGTCGCCTCTTCTCGTGAATGACATTTTTGCTACTCTAGAGCGATGGTCGTCTCCACAAACGCCGCCATCGAGGTGAACGCCGGTTCGAAACGTGTTGCGCGCCACGGACGCAGGCTGGTGGGAGCAATATTAAGCTATGGGGGACATTTTTCTCCGCTCTTGTGGGACCCGTGGTAGCAATCGAAGACATGCATACAAGGGTGAACCATCTGCATCCCTTCGTGCTTGATGTCTTCCCCGACGGCGATGTCATCTTTCAGCTGTGTAATCGTCCGGCTCACGGAGCCAGAACTGTGCTGCAGTGGTTTGAGAAGCATTGTAGTGAACTCACGTTGATGTCTCGGCGACGAAATTCGCCTGATGTAAACAACATGGAATCCATCTGGGTTGCTCACCGCGTACGCAGATCAGCAGGCTGATGTACGGGGTGGTCCATTGGTCGTGAAAGGGCCAAATACCTCACGAAATAAGCATCAAACGAAAAAACTACAAAGAACGAAACTCGTCTAGCTTGAAGGGGGAAACCAGATGGCGCTATGGTTGGCCCGCTAGATGGCGCAGCCATAGGTCAAACAGATATCAACTGCGATTTTTAAATAGGAATCCCCATATCTTTATTACATGTTCGTGTAGTACCTAAAGAAATATGAATATTTTAGTTGGACCACTTTTTTACCTTTGTGACATATGGCGCTGTAATAGTCACAAACGTATAAGTACTAGGTATCACGTAACATTCCGCCAGTTCGGACGGTATTTGCTTCGTGATACATTAGCCGTGTTAAAATGGACCGTTTACCAATTGTGAAAAAGGTCGATATCGTGTTGATGTAAGGCTATTGTGATCAAAATGTCCAACGGGCGTGTGCTATCTATGCTGCTCGATATCCTGGACGACATCACCAAAGTTTACGGACCGTTCGCCGGATAGTTACGTTATTTAAAGAAACAGGAAGTGCTCGGCCACATGTGAAATGTAAAACACGACCTGCAACAAATGATGATGCCTAAGTAGGTGTTTTAGCTGCTGTCACGGCTAATCCGCACATCAGTAGCAGACAAATTGCACGAGAATCGGGAATCTCAAAAACGTCAGTGTTGAGAATGCTACATCAACATCGATTGCACCCGTACCATATTTCTATGCGCCAGGAATTGCAGGGCGACGACTTTGAACGTCGTGTAGAGTTGAGCCACTGAGCACAAGAGAAATTACGGGACGATGACAGATTTTTTGCACGCGTTCTATTTAGCGACGAAGCGTCATGCACCAACAGCGGTAACGTAAACCGGCATAATACGCACTATTGGGCAACGGAAAATCCACGATGGCTGCGAGAAGTGGAACAACAGCGACCTTGGCGGGTTAATGTATGGGGCGGCATTATGGGAGAAAGGATAATTGGCCACCATTTTATCGATGGCAATATAAATGGAGCCATGTTTGCTGATTTCCTACGTAATGTTCTACCGATGTAACTACAAGATGTTTCACTGCATGACAGAATGGCGATGTACTTCCATCATGATGGATGTCCGGCAGATAGCTCGCGTGCGGCTGAAGCGGTATTGAGTATCATATTTCATGACAGGTGGATTGGTCGTAGAAGCACCATACCATGGCCCGCACGTTCACCGGATCTGACGTCCCCGGATTTCTTTCTGTGGGGAAAGTTGAAGGATATTTGCTATCGTGATCCACCGACAACGCCTGACACATGCGTCAGCGCATTGTCAGTGCACATGCGAACATTACGGAAGGCGAACTACTCACTGTAGAGAGGAATGTCGTTACACGTATTGCCATTTGCATTGAGGTTGACGGACATCATTTTGAGCATTAATTGCATTAATGTGGTATTTACAGTTAATCACGCTGTAACATCATGCGTTCTCAGAAATGATACGTTCACAAAAGTACATGTGTCACATTGGAACAACCGAAATAAAATGTTCAAACGTACCTACGTTGTGTATTTTAATTTGAAAAACGTACCTGTTGCCAACTGTTCGTCTCAAATTGTGACCCATATGTTCGTGACTATTACAGCGCCATCTATCACAAAGCGAAAAAAGTGGACCAACTAAAGCATTCATATTTCTTTAGGTACTACACGAATATGTAATTAAAAAAGGGGGGGTTCCTATTTAAAAAAACGCAGTTGATATCCGTTTGACATATGGCAGCGCCATCTAGCGGGCCAACTATAGCGCCATCTGGTTTCCCCCTTCAAGCTAGACGAGTTTCGCTCTTTGTATTTTTTTCGTTTGACGCTTATTTCGTGAAATATTTGGCCCGGTCACGATCAGTGGACCACCCTCTATAGGCGAATCACATGACCTGTAAGTAGGCATATAATGCGACACAAACCCCCTAACCAACTGCCAGCCCTGATAAACAGAATCAGTGATGTGTTTCCTTTCAAAGACGGGCAAACATTCTATTAAGCGGGTTGTCATTACGCTTTTGCTCATCAGTGTATAACCATCGCTAACACTTGCCTTAAGAATAAGCGAAGATGATTTTATGCATGGAATTGACCCGTGGACGCCGGAACATTTCAGATTGATTATATAAAGGTAATGTCAAACTACAAACTTTGAGACATTTCGGAGAGAATTTGTGGACTCTGATCACAATTTATTGGTTACGAAGTGTACCATAAAACTGAAGAAGTTGCAAGAGTGTAGGAAATTCAGGAAATCTTAGTGACAGGCAATTTCAAGATTCCATCTATGTTGCTAAGGGCAAACTTCTGATATCAGACTTCCTCGATTCTACTTCTGTGACGTGTTCGATTTACAAAACAAATTTTAGCACCAAGCTGAGTTATCTACGGTCGTTAATTTCCTTAATGAACATTATAACTTCTTATTGCCACTTTGAGTAATTAGGACGACGACCGTCCCTTGAGTTAGTAATTAAGTCTAATTTATAACTATCAGAACCTTAGTTTGAATGCTGTTAGTTCAGCCACTATTCCCTGTAGAACATGATCCTTCGGTTAACGAAAAACACTTCGGCAGCTCTTTTTTCTCATGAAATAGAGCAACAACTGTGGCAGAATGTTTGGTAAGATACAAAGTTTAGATGGCATGAATATCTTCAAATGATTAAACTTGTTTCCTCGAAAATTTACGTCTATTGTTGTAGTAAATCAAGCAACTAAACTCTGTGGGATTCCATCAGTAAGGATGATTTGTTCAGTATTGCATTATCAGTTGTTACAGGTAGCTGCCAGTTGATTTTATTAACATTCTGATTGAACCATTTAATAATGATCCACGGACGGTATATGACACGGATCCTTCCTTTATTTCATAGATTTATCCGAACTGGGATAGTTTCTATTGAAAATTCACTTGTCTGAGGAAAGGTCAAATGCTGCGTACTTTTCTCTCAGTAGGTCATGTTCAATGATAAAATCCATGACCAGACTATTTGTGAATGTTAAGGTGCCCTCTGTGGCTACATTTCTAGTTTAATTTTCAGTTGAGTCTATTTATTTCGAAAACGAAGTCCTACATCTCCGAAATTCAGCCTTTATTTGCAGGAGGAATAGGCACTTTTAAGTATTTCATTATTCTTTTGAATAAATTGGATCAGATTACATTTACAGCTGAATCTGAGTCTAAGACCACAGTCACCTGTTTTCCTTCTGTTTCTGCATTGATTGCGGTCTGTAGTACAACCAATCTATTTATTTTGCGTGTGTGTATTTTTTGGTCCAGTTCTTCCCTAATATCAATACCATCATCTTACCTCAGCATTTGAACTTATTCGACACAGTACCCAATCTTATATACGACTGATACATTGGGGACAGGTGAGGTCACACCTAGTTTTCCTGTTAAGTGTGTGTATGCAGTTGGTTGTCTTTAACCACCTCAGTAACGCATGGGTTTGGCTTCGTCAATCTGAGTTATTCTGCTTCAGTGATGGACCATTCTACCAGTTAATATTATTAACTGTAAAGTTTAAACCTGGATTATAGCAGCACTCCTATCTTTTGAGTTTAAATTATCCATTATTGCTGTTGTTGCCTCTGTAATTATTCCCACACTGATTGTTTTACATGTCTTGTGTCATGTTATTCCTAGTCCATTGGTAATCTCAGTTATCATTAAATGATCGATTTTTGTGCTAACCTGATTCACTCACCTGATTACCAGTTTGCAGATTTGAGACTCTTGAATCTTTATTCAAAGGGTCGAGTGTCTCAAGAACAGTCATGAAGTCTTTGCTGTTTGATTTACATACGTGGATAAATGTCTCTCGTAGTTAAATCGATAGCTTTGATTTAAAAATTCTCTGTGCACCACGGAGTGAGACTGGTTCATTGTAGTATCTCGTCTTATTTAGACACTTCCGAAGTGTTTTTGGAGGATATACTGCCTGGAGCGGGAGCATATGGGGTTGAATAGCACATTTCGTTGTTTTGTTACACACCACGTGACTAATATTTGGCTAAGAGTGCCTTATCATATTCCTCATAGGTGACGCATTGGTCAGCAGCATCCACAGCTCATGGAGCTGCCTCCCCATGAATATATCGGTTCACCTATTGTACTTTCTTCGATTCAGTCAATGAAGGGGTTAGAGCCGCTCTATATGATCAAACAACAACAATCGGGTGAAGAGATTTTTATTGAGAATAAACACCTGAAATTGCACGTGCTTAATAAACTTTTTACCCCTTTCGAAATCTGAACATGACATGGCAGTATTGCATAAATATGTGACTAGATGCTTTGAGTATTTTTTGAGAGCTTTCTATGAATTTGCATCTGACCGGTGTCGTTGATTGTAAACTGAATATAACACATTGCTTCTCTGACTTCAGATAGTTCTCCGATCATATTCTCTACGAGCTCATTGGTAAAATTTGTCACAAAATTACGCTTTAATATCACCTTTCACATATTCCAGTGATTTACTTAGGGCATCCTTCCTGGGTGTGACATTTCCTACACCGGCCTGCACGCCTTTGGCTGAAATCCACTTTTCTAAGTCAGTCTTACACTGTTTTCTCTGTAGGACACGTTACTCCATCAAGTTGCTCCTTGTTCTAAAGATAAACTTGGGACTCAGTACTTCAACTGTACTGCCTACTGCGCTATTCCTTAATGCTGTATCTATAGCGTTAGAGAACTTCAAATGTACCTCGTCATTCCTTAGTACTTCCGTATCCCAATTCCTTGCGTGTTGATTCTTCCTGACTAATCTCTTAAACTTATCTTCATCACAAACAAATTGTGATCTGAGTGTATATCTGCTCCTGGGTATGCCTTACGATCCTCTATCTGATTTCGGAATTTCTGTTCCACCACGATGTAATCTAACTGAAATTTTTCCGTGTCACCGGGCTTTTCAAGTATATCTCCTTCTCTTGTGCTTCTTCAACAGGTTATTCTCTATTACTAGCTGGAATTTATGGCAGAACTCAATTAGTATTTCTCCTGTCTCATTCCTTGTTCCAAGCCCATATTCTTCTGTAACCATCTCTTCTATTACTTCCCCCACACCTGCATTCCAGTCCCCCAAGACTAATAGATTTCCATTTTCCTTTACGTACTGCATTACCCTTTCAGTATCCTTAAACACATTCTCTATCTCTTTATCTTTAGTTTGCGACGGCAGGTTATATACCTGAACTATTGGTGTCGGTGTTGGTTTGCTGTCTATTCCGATAAGAAAAATACCATAACTCAGCTGTTCACCGTAACGTACTCTCTGCCCTCCCTTCCTATTCATGACGAATACTACTCCCATTCTACCAGTTTCTGCTGCTGCTGATATTACATTCTAATCATGTGACCAGATATCCTTGTATTCTTTCCTTTTCATTTAACTGACTCCTACTATATCTAGATCGAGCCATTGCAATTCCCTTTCCAGATTTTGCAGCTTCCCTACCACGTTCAAGCTTAGGACATTCCATTCCCGACTCGTAGAACGTTATATTTTCCTTGGTTATTGATTTTCTTTTTCATGGTCACCTCCCCTAGGCAGTCCCCTTCCAGAGATACGAATGGAGGACTATTCCGGAACCTTTTGCCAATGCAGAGATCATCATGACACTTTTTCAATGACAGAGCACATGTCAAGCGGATAAACATTGTGTGTCTGTAATGGAGTGGCTTCCATGCCTCGTCTATCTTCACGTCGTTGATCATTGCTGATTCTTCCGCCTTTAGGGGCAGCTTCCCACCCCAAGGACAAGAGAGTGCCCTGAACGTCTGTCCATTCCTCCGCCCTCTTTGACAAGGCCGTTGGAAGAACAGGGCTGACTTCTTATGCAGGAAGTCTTCGGTCACCAATAATTAATCGAAATTTAAAGCATGGTAGGATTCGAAGACGGGACGGAGGACGTTTTGATTACTAATTAAAGACGCTACATTTTTTTTTTAAAGGGAACCTTCCCAGGGCCCAAAGGTAGGGGTATGGGCAAAGTGGGCAGGGGTCGCAACCCGAGCCCCAGCCACCACGTCCCGTTCCCACTCTCCAGTATCCAAGGAAAGTGTAGGGAACGTGGAGTAGAGGTACAATGAATATCGTTTATTTAATTATTTTCCTTTTCGTTAATTTTTTTATTTTTTTATTTGTTTTTGTCATTAATGCCATCGAGAATATCAGAAAATCGGCGTCGCGCGAAGAGGCGAGCCCAGCAAGACGTCAGATTAATTTAGACTATCAAACGTATAGTTTTCCGAGAGCAACATTCTGATCCCTGCATCAGTTATAAGTGTCGAAGAGACGAGGAACAACTCTTCATGGAAGGAAGCTCTGAGGTGGATTGAAGAGGAAACTGCAGAGGAAATTTTAGAGAAATTGTCTGTACTTTGGTTAGCGGACGACTGCACAACTGCGTTCATTAAGGAACGGCTAGAAGTCAAGGATACTTTTCTTGCCACCAGCAAACAAGCAGTTTGCTGCGTGTCCGCAAAACCACCCCCCAGTGTTCGTTTTCACTTGCAGGGAGTATCCCGCGTCCGGAAAGATGAGTTGGTATCTGATGAGAAGTCTTACGTGTAATTAGGGACAACACCTGTCGCACCAAGAACCAGACACCTCTCGCCGATCTGCAGACCAGGAAGTGCTCGTCTGTGGCCATAACATCGCAGTTGGTGTGTCACATCGAGGTGGCTGCGAGGTGAATCCTGTGAAGGCGTGACCGGCATACCTGCTTCCCATTGACAGTATAGTACCATGCTGACTGGACGTCAGTGTCAAGGTAAGCGACACGCCAGTCGACGTGGGGAAGCTTCCCCTAAACCACATTCGGTAACCTGTGCTGCTAAAGGAATATATGAATTGCGCCAGCAGTATCACAGTATGTAGCTCAGTTCAAGGAAGAAGTGGCGGAAGTAAAACAAGGGGGGCGGAACTTCCGATAGTTGGATAGGTGCTGAGAGAGAGTGTGGTGCAAGGGCCTCCAGCAATAGGCTGGTAAGGCACGTAGGACTACGGCGCCACAGTGTCATGTGAGAGCCAATGAAAAGGGCTACGGCTTTGTGAGGCATATGATACAGACGTAAAACCACTCCTGCACCGCCGGAGAGTGAGCGTTTGCTACCTCATCTTGAACAGCAAGCCGTGGAAAACAAACGAACCCAATACCGCTAGCATGCGGCAGGCCATGGATGGCGGAATAGGAATTGTCTGTCCCACGTACGGGATACGTGACGTCAAATATACTTTTGCACATTGTGTACGTTGCAGAAGATCAAGCGCTCGTAAACAGCTATCTAAGAGCCTACCTCGTAGTTGGGAAAGTAGACGTCGGCAGTTGAGAGCAACTGTGTCACAGATCACTTGCGAAATCGAGTCCTAAGCATCGCAGAGTATCAGCTACACGCAGGGCAGCACTGTCCGCATGAAGTCGCACACCTGTAGCCATGGCGCTCGATTTTCGCACGTTAAGTCAACTACCAGTAGCTTCGCCGTAGTTGTTGACCCATGCTAGTGACTCCCTGATCTCAGCACCGCTACGAAGAACGATGATGATATGGTAAACACACGCAATGCAGTTGAATACATGGCCACCGAGAGACATCCCAGAGATGCATTGGCGGAGGCCTCATAGCAACTGTTCCAAGGCGAATGCGTACAATAGTGCAGAGAGCGGGCAGCCTTGACGCACTGATCAAGGTGGGAGGAGTAAGACGGCCATTATAGAGTACACCAGACGTAGCTCCACGTAGCACGACATAGACGGTAGCACCAGGGTAGTCCATATTGCGAAGCACCCTTTCGCGGCAGTCGTGATACACTCGATAGAACATGTGGCTGAAGAGTGGCCAAAAGTCCAGGGATACGACGAGTGTGCGCGCCCTGACCATAGTTCCTTCAAGGTGGTGGCGAGAGAGGATCGTGAGCTATACTTTGGTACGATTCGCCATCACCTGGCGCTCTGGCGAATACGGCATCAGAGTACATTCCCGCAGAACGGTGAAATAGAATTCCTGAGTCCGACACCGCCACGCTGCAACCTCCCTTTCCTTAACCAATCAAGGCCTTGCGGAGGGCAAGCTTTGCACAGAGCACCCACCAAGACATGGCAGACCGAGCGGCATCACACCGTCGACGATAAGCTGGCCACGTGGCCTCGATGAACTGCTGGCAGTCTGGTGAAGTAAGGTGGACCGTGTCCAGTCTCTATGGTCCGCGACCGCGGCACACCCTTTGGCGGCAGAGATTGATGGTGCAGATGTATGCGTCATGGTCAGAGAACGCAGTGGGTCAGACTCAGCAGCCTTCAGCACGTTGACTATCGCGGGAGAGGTAAACACGATCGAGTCGCCTGGAAGAATGGCTAGTGAAATGCGTAAATCCCGGACGATCGCCATGAACATGCTCCCAAGAATGCACTAGTCTGAGATGCTGGAGATGTATCACTTGCGCCGCGCACGGAGAGTGACATAGTAGTTGGTCTTTGGGTGCCTGGATGCAGTTGAAATCGCCTCCCATGATCGATGCCTCCTGCCGACCCAGGAAGAGAGACGTGACTGTCTCTGAGAGGAAGGTGCAACGTTCATGGTAGCTACCCGAACCAGATGGCGCATAGACATTGAGGATCCTGACTCCACTAGATGAAAGACATACCTCTGGCAGTAGGGAGATAGGCAACTTCATCATTGATCAGCCAGGATACTGTCCCATAAGAGGGTCGTCACCCTACGACCAGTAGGGGAAGTATGACAGCCATGTGTAGTAAAATTATGGGGAGAACAAAAGTTGCAACATGCATCTCCTTATGGAGAGCTACGTCAATGTCCACGGCACACACCATGTCATGAGTAAGGCCAGTTTGTCGCGTACGCGATTAGTGTGGCTGTGTGATAAGTCTGGAAGGCTGCCATCGCCACGAGGACGGGCGATTCAGACATGGGGGAAGCACAGGGAACTCCCTGTTAGGCTCCACGGAAGGGCACATTACTGTGACGGTGAGGGAGCCAACCCCACTGCTCTGTGCAGTTCCTGAATGTCCATCCTAAGCATCGACGTCATCCACCCAGGAGACAGACGTGTCATCGGGCCGGTTCAGTGGAATATTATCATTGGTGCGCCCACAGGTAGCGTCATACACAGAAAGTGAGGCTACCGCATCAGACGCAGGCGTGGGAAGTTCTATGTGCGTAGGTGGAGGCAGGGAAGGACGGCGGGTCGTCCCTAAATGCGCGTGAAATCTTATGGCACTTAACTGCTAAGGTCATCCGTCCCTCACCTTTCACACTGCTTAATCTAACTTATCCTAAGGTCAAACACATACATCCATGCCCGAGGGAGGACTCGAACCTCCGCCGGGACCAGCCGCACAGACCATGACTGCAGCCCCCAAGACCGCTCGGCTAATCCCGCGCGCCGCGTCGTCAAGTGTCAAGGCGTCAGAGGACAGCGCACCATCATTAGCAGGGGCGTCATGCTGTGCAGTCATAAGAAAGGGTATGGCGTTGGCTCTTCCGTTTCCTCGGCGACCGTTGCTTTCTGACATGCTGTTCCGTGTCGGATGGCGGGGCGGCTATCGTCCGACATGGGGCCAATAGCAGACAGGCGGAGGTAGGTACAGCTCCATGATCAACAACCATAGTGTCGAGACAGAAAACTTGTGCTTGCTGAGAGTCATCGTTCATTTCTGTTGCCTATGGCAGGGGTGTAGGAGAGACAGACGAAATGTCCATCTCGTCGTCAAGAGGAGGCGACACCGGTACCGACTGATTCAGAGGGGGTGTAGCATGTAGCACCGCCGCAGACACGTAAGGCAGAGGTAACGCAATGGAGGAGCGACGTCTCCGATCGGCGTCTGGGCCAGTCTACGTCGGAGACATTCAAGACGGACACGGCCTTCCTGGCCACAACCTGAACAGGTGCCGGACTGGCCATCGAACTTAACGACAGCCCTGTGGCCGGCAATAACCATGTAGGAAGGCACGTGTTCCTGTAGTTCAGTTTTAAGATGACACACATTATTGAGGACACGGTGCTTTCTAACGCCTTCCACGTTTCAGCCACGTGACTGACGACGTGCCGTAGGGTTTAAAAGCAGCCACCATAACGTCCAATGGTACTTCACACGGCAGTCCGACAACCCGCGACGGTCGGAGGCCAAAACGAGCTTGATCAAACACGACAGTCCCTGTATGTCCGTCAGAGTATCGGAACTTAGCGTGACGTCGGCGCATAGCTCGTCATTCGCCAGTTTTATGTACACAGTACTTCTGAGGACCGAAACACGTATTCCGAGAACATCTTGTGGCGGGAGACGCAATTCTTCCCCTATAAAACGTTCAACCATATACGTTTTCGGTCGTTCGTGATCTAACGGAAAAGTTAGTTTAATTGTCTCTTGGCGGTAGGTCATTATTATCAATCAAGTCGGACTCGGAAAGCAAGCCGCTACGCGTAAGTAAACAAACGCGCACATTTTAGCAAGCGGCACAACAGGCGAGACGGATACAAGGCGTGTGCGCCTCACCACAGCCACAGGCCGACTGTCGCCTACACCAGTTACATGTCCATAAAATAACTCTCTGACCAACAGTATACGCTTGTGTGACGCTGTGGGAACGGAAGCTGCTCTCCGAATGGTAGGAAGCAGAAACATTATTGTGGATGTCACAAGTCGTGAACATTTCATGGATTACAGCTTACAAACATGTAAAAATTTCTAACACCTTTAACGAATACGCATATGGTGGAGCACAATGTTTGTACAAATAAATAAAATGGCAAGTAAAAATAAAACATTATTTAAAACCTTAGGGGTAACAAGGTCATATGGTAACAACAAGAACAGACACTATGTGATCAAAAGTATCCTCACACCTGGCTGAAAATCAGTTACAAGTGCGTGGCGCCCTCCATCGATGATGCTGGAATTCAATATGGTATTGACCCATCCTTAGCCCTGATGACAGCTTCCACTCTCGCTGGCATACGTTCACTCAGTTTGGTAGAAAGTTTCTCGGGGAATGGCAGCCCATTCTTCACGGAGTGCTGCACTGAGCAGAGGTATCGATGTTGGTCGGTGAGCCCTGACACGAAGTTGGCGTACCAAAACATCCCAAAGGTGTCCTGCAGGATTCAGGTCAAGCCTCTGTGCAGTCCAGTCCATTACAGCGACATTATTCTCGTGTAACCACTCCACCACAGGCCATGCATTATGAACAGCTGCTCGATTGTGATGCAATCTCCATCCCCGAATTTCTCTTCAACATTGGGAAGTAAGAAAGTGCTTTGAACATCGACATAGGCCTGTACTGTAATAGTTGCCACGCAAAACAACAACGGGTGCAAGGGCCTCCATGAAAAACACGACCACACCATAACACCACCGTCTCTAAATTTTACTGTTGGCCCTACACACGCTGGCAGATGACGTTCGGATCGCCACATTGGGTACCGTGATTCGTCACTCCACACAACGTTTTCCCACTGTTCAATCGTCCAATGTTTACGCTACTTACATCAAGCGAGGCAACGTTTGGCATTTACCGGCGTCGTGTGTGGTTGACGAGCAGCCGCTCGACCATGAAATCCAAGATGTCTCACTTCCCGCCTAGCTGTCATAGTACTTGCAGTGGATCCTGATGCAGTTCGGAATTCCTGTGCAATGGTCTTCCTATCCCACATTACGTCCCTCTTCAACTGTTGGCTGTCTCTGGTCAGTCAACAATCGAGATCGGCATGTACGCTTATGTGCCGTACTTGTCCCTTCACGTTTCCACTTCACTATCACATCATAAACCGTGGTCCTAAGATTGTTAAGGAGTGCGGAAATCTCGCGTACAGGAGTGACACAAGTGACACCCAATCATCTGACCACGTTCCAAGCCCGTGGGTCCCGCGGAGCACTCCATTTTGCTCTCTCACGACGTCTAATGACTACTGAGGTCGCTGATATGGAGTACCTGGCAGTAGGTGGTAGCAAAATGCACCTAATATGAAAGGGTATGGTCTTGTGGGTGTCCGCATACTTTTGATCACATAGTTTAGGTACTTACTTTTGGTTTGATGTCAAACAACATTCACTGAAAAGTACATATTTCATTAAGTGAATCAAAAACGGAAGTACGTTAGAGGTAATTTGAAACTGCTTTCAGAGTCTTCGCTGATGGACAGCTTTGTGGCAATGCCAAAATCTAATTTGCTTCTCTGTGCGCGATGGATGATGCCGCCCTGCGAACTCTGCAGCAAGCGAAAGCGTAGCGGGTCCATTAATGTTAAAGTACAGCCTTTACATCCTCTTGACATCTGCATAATCCATTCAGCGGCACTAATATTGCTCCGTCTACTCCCGCTGGATTTGGGCTGGTTGGAAACAAGTACTCATTAAAATTCGTATTTGCATCACAGAAATATTTGTGCCACACAATACGATCATTGCTGTCAGATTCACAGTTTTAAAAGACTGCAGAATCACATGTACGTGCATTAAATGGAAATGCAGTTCGTCTGTTTCCCCCTCATGTGCAACATCCGCGAACTTACAATCTGGCAGTTCATGTTGACGTATAGAAAACTGTTTTTATAACCGCTTTTACTATTTTAATGCACACAATGCCGCATTAGCTGGCAATTGCCAAAAGATATATTTTTTCCTAATCACGCAGCACTAGCAAATTCTGCCCAGACAAGCAACAATTACGACTTACAGGCGTATACATTGTTATCATACCCTGTAGCGTTTCATGAGGCTCACAATATTTTATCTCTGCGTTCACTTGAAGTCTCAAACACTAACTTTGTCTTTCCAACCACTGATTAATTACTCGCTTTCTCGCTCTCATATCGCAATTTTGTTTTACATTTTGAAAAGTCACTACACAGTTTTACATAAAATTATAGTAATATACATCTAAATAATAAACACGTTCATAACCCTTACTTCCATGTTTGGAAGAACAGACCTAAGATGAAATGATATTATTCCTGACCACTGCAATACTGAATTTCATGACTTATAAGAACTAACTTTGATAAATTAGGTTCCTTTAACTGCAGAATTATTTCAAAACATAATCTTTGAACACTATATTTTAACATTAAATAGCATTCCAACAAATACACATTTCACATTACACATTTTATGGCGATACTGTATGCCATTAACTTAAACCTGAGAAGAGCCTTTTGATTTGGCCACCCATTGCTCAGCACAATACAAAAACAACTGGTTAAATCTGCTCTCTGTTTATAACACTAGCTTTATATGCGTGTAATGCATCAGCGTATATGTCACTCTTCCATAACAAGCTAACCTCAAGTCCTGCCATGGGAAAAGCCACTTATAACACTAGCCTGTCGTGACACAAACGAATGTTACCCTCAAAAGGGATTTTGGAATTTTGGCCGCATGTTTGTCAAACGGATAAGGGTATTGGACTGTAATTTTGAATATATTGCCATTAACAGAAATAAACTAAATGGGCTTTAACTTTGGGGTAACATGAAAGAAGAAAAATTCATATGAATAAACAATAAACAGTTGCCAGCCCAAATAGGTACAATAATTTGGAAATATATGCTAAATACTATTAAATGTTGGTTATTGTACTTAATTTCATCAATATTTCCCTTTTGCATAGCACACAGGATACAAACGGACACAGGGCACTCTGAGCTGTGGGTGGCAGTTTTCAATATTGCACAAACTAGTAATCATAGAAAGCCAAATTGTGACCAACTCATAATAATAACAGCTACAATCACGATCATTACATGAGTCACATGACTCTTTTCTGAGATGTTACTGCAGAAAGTGCCGAACTAAAGTTGAACATGAGGGGGGGGGGGGCATCTAACATAACTGTCATATAAATACCACAAACAAAATTAAATAATACCACAACTACACGCTTTAGGCTCCCATCTATAGAAATATATCAAATTTCCTTAGCGGTAACAATAGTCCATTTATTTTTCTGGCATGAGAAGAATATGGTGGGGACCCATAAACAGATATTGTATCACTTGTCAAACTCTATGATTATTTCAGTAGCAAAATTCAATTCAACTAAATCTAATTCTTAGTTGCAATTGGAATAGTTTATGGGTTTAATCTTTTCAAGGCAAATTATTCAATGCTGATGCTCGATTAACTTCAAAAATTTGTTCATGATAGTAATCAAAGCTAAGTTAAATTTCAAATGAGTATTACGTATTTGCCTTTCGTCGTTACCTGTGAAAGAGGTGTTTTAAACAGTAACATTTACACAGTCTCACACTGAATTTCTGCAACCTTCTAACGAACTTCAAGTCTTGCTAATCCTTGCACATTTAACAAATATAAATAAATCACTAGTTCATTTTAATCTGGATACTCGGTTTTCGGAACACTTATGAGGGGATCCACCATAGGTTCGTGATATGGATAAAAGTTTGGTTTCAAATACAGGTTTATAGCACTTAAATTGTTATTAAAATCACTCACACAAATCAACTGATGGATGCTCTGATACACATCTGTTTGCATGAAGGTGGTGGAGCAGTGGCAAAGTTGAGGTGGCAAGTAATATGAAGGCTAACTGTACTCAAGGCTCTTGGGGTTTGAATGCTCTACACAATTTCTTCGTGGCGACCGATTTTTAATGTTTTACAGCCATCCCTTATTGTCGAGAGCACCATGCAACAGCTAAGTCCTCATCTCAGGCAAAATTCCTTGCAAAGCTGTTCCCAGAGGTCTCCCTTGGCACCATCGCTGTGTATTGTACAACAGCTAGCCACTGACAATGTACCATTCCCACCAAGTAGCCACGCAGTTCCACATCCAAAAGCACATTTTACATCGTGCCATGCCGCTTCCACTATGGAGGGGCTTCCCTACAACTTTCACATTTTACAATACAAGTGCCCTAAACATGAACCAGTTCCCAATATACAATGTTTTTTTTCTTTTTTTTGTAAACATACATATATTATAAAACTTCATTATTTTAAGAAATTTTCTTTCTTTGTCCATATATATATTACAAAACTCTAATTTCCTGTCACAAATCAAGTACCATAATCAACAAAGAATACACACACCATAATTACAGATAAAGTTACATAATACAATCCTGCCACTAATCGATATAAGTTTATATGTTTCTGTGCATAGTACTGGTCCCTGACATATACCCATCAAAAGAATTAAAGCTTTTTGTGCATAATCTAAACATGACATAAAATTTCCATTAAAAGCTAAGAAATGGCGAAAATTTCAGGAAACAAAGCATAAAAATTATATTAATTACTGAATACAATTAATAAATACACTTAATTATACATTGATAACTACAGTAGCTGATGTGTGTTATGTGAATTCAAATACAAATAAAATTTATTACCATTATTGTGGCTGTAACTGGATAATAATACATGAGGGTATTATTACAAAAGCCAAACAAGTTCAAAAACGGACTTTCTGAGCTAACATCACATTACATACATGCACATACACACATTAATTCCTGTTCCATAGATCATGAATATGATATTTCGTAATGATGCAGAATAAGTCACTTTAACATAAGTTTTCTTTACACAAAATAATTAATTCATTTTTTTACAGTTACTACTGCATATCTAAGAATACATCTATTGAGTAGAAGGAGTTATCATTCAGAAAATCTTTTAATTTGCTTTTAAACGTTGGTTGGCTATCGCTCAGACTTTTAATACTCTTTGGCAAATGACCAAAGACTTTTGTGGATGCATAATTCACCACTTGCGATGCCAAAGTAAGGTTTAATCCAGAATAGTGAAGATCATCCTTTCTTCTAGTGTTGTAGCTATGCACTTCGCTGTTATTTTTGAATTCGGATGGATTATTAATTTCATAAGTGAATATATGTATGGCAAAGATACTGTAAATATCCAGAGTTCCTTAAATAAATGTCTGCAAGATGATCTTGCGTATTCTCCAGCTATTATTCTGATTATACTCTTTTGTGCAATGAATACTTTCTCTCTTAATGACAAATTGCCCCAAAATATGATGCCATATGAAAACAGGTATAGTAGGCTTATTTACTGATATGTTTATCATCAAAATTTGCAATAACTGTAATAGCATAAGTCGCTGAACCTAACCGTTTCGGCAGATCATCGATGTGTTTCTTCCAATTCAATTTCTCATCAGTGTACACACCCAGAAGTTTTGGGTATCATGCCTTAGACTACTATTCATAGTCTACATTTAACAGTGGTGTTATGCCATTTACTGTACAGAATTGTGTAAACTGTGTTTTCTCAAAATTTAGTGAGAGTCCATTTGCAGAGAACCACTTAATAGTTATCTGAAAGACATTATTTGCAGTTTCCTCAGCTGATTCTTTTTTGTTGAGTGTGATTACTATACTTTTAACAGCAAAAAGAACTGGCTTTCCATCTTCATGAATATAGAGTTGAAAGTCGATTATTTATATATTAAGAACAATAAGGAGCCCAAGACTGAACCCTGTGGGACACCATTCTTGATACCTCTACAGTTAGAGGATTCTGCTGGTTTTTGCAGACTATCTGTACTGTTAATTTGAAGCTTGTGTATTCTTCCAGTTAAGAATGAATTAAACCATTTGTGCACTATCCCACTTATACCATAATACTTTAGCTTATCTGGAAGAATTTCATGATTAATGCAATCAAAGGCCCTTGAGAAATTACAAAATATCCCAATGTGTGATGTTCGGTTATTGAATGCATTTAACATTTAATCAATGAAAGCATATATAGATTTTCTGTTGAGAAGTCTTTCTGAAAACCTTATTAGTACTTCAATTTTACAAATATGTGTTGCTAATTTTGAATACATTACTTTTTCAACGATCTTGGAAAAAGCTGTCAGAATTGGCAGTAGTTGTTAGCATCAGATCTATCCCCTTTTTTATGCAATGGTTTAACAATAGCATATTTCAGTCTGTCTGGAAAAATGCCCTGTTTCAGTGAGCTACTACTTTTGTGGCTGAGAATCCTACTTATTTGTTGGGAACAAACTTTTAGTACTCTGTTGGAAATGCCATCAATTCCATGTGAGCTTTTACTTCTGAGTGAATTTATTATTTTCCTAATTTCCTAATTTCAATATCAAACTGCATAGGTATTGCCTCTTCCATTTACTGCCTTGCGTTTTGTAATGAATTGCTGGATCCTTTTTTCCCTACAACACTTCAAACATTATTATTATAAATGTTTTCTACTTCTGACTTTTTGTTAACGATCTTTTCATTGTGTTTGATAAAAATACAGTCTTCCTGTGCTCTCAGTTGCCCTGTTTCCCTTTTAACAATATTCCAAATGGCTTGAAATTTTATTTTCAGATATGCTAATCTAAGATGTAATGCAAAATATCCTCGACTTTTGAATAACTTTTCTTAATACAGTGAGTAATTTTTTTCGTGTTTCACTGTTTGGGGATCATTACTCTTCCTAGCTATAAGATACATTTCCCTTTTATGTATACAAGACATCTTTATACCATCCATAAGCTGTGGTTTTGTATGGTTTTTGCAATTATATTTCACTGTTTTTTTAGGGAACCTGTTTTCAAATATTCTCAAAAAGGTATCATGAAGTAGGTTAAATTTTAAATTAACATCATGTTCCCTGTACACCTCATCCCAATCTAAGTGTTGCAAGCTTTCCCTACAATTTTGAATTGTTAAATCGTTATCTGAATGCACTAGTTTGGAGGATTCTTTTGCATTACAGTCTGGAGCTATATCACATACTGTGACTAGCTGTGCACCATGATACGACAGACCATTCCTAACAGAAAAAGTTTTTATTTGATTAAATTTATCTTGGTCTATGAAAACATTATCTATTAGTGTGGTGCTTTCCTCCACCACCCGAGTAAGAAAATCAATAAGTGATGTCAAATTGAAAGAACCAAGTAATAGTTCAAGAACAAGTTTTCTTCGGATTCTTTGAGAAAATCCACCCGCACACTGGAATCCACCTGGCTTTCAGAGACTCATCTGCATTCTCAATATTGCATATTTCAACGTGCGCGCCATTAATAACAGATTGTCGCTGTCCATGACTACAGTCGACGAGCGCGTCGTGCTGTGCCACCACCACCTGCAGAAGGGTGACGTATTCACTGCTACAGCGTAGGGCTACATTATATGCTTATCAGCACCCTATTCTTTGGAACCCTATTTTTCCTGACGGAATAGTGGGGTACAGATGCTCGATAGAAGCGTAGTTTTAGGGCCATATCACGGATTCACATTTATGAAATCAGATAAAACAATTAGTTCTGGTTAGGGTGGTGCGTTGAGCCTCAACTGATCACTTTGTTAGTCATAGACCGCATATTATTGAAAGCGTTTGTCAGATAAAAATGTTTGTGTGGTGCTTCTTTAGCCAACTTTTGTCATGTGATGTTAAGAATGAATATATCACTTGTTATTTAGACCACAACTCCTCCCAATGTTCTGATTTACCTTACCTTTGCCATTTTATTAAAGATATGATTGAAATTGAAAGAGCTAGGAAGCTTGCAATATGACATCAAAAACGTTGTCATATGAGGCAAACTGCCCCATCATGCATGGAGTTTCAGTTTATTACGTCTTTACCGCTACTTTTATTCGCAACACATTCCGGTAACAGTATCGCCACATACCACTAAATTTACTTGCAAAATCCTGTCATTGTATGGCACGTAACTCAGAAGATATGACGAAATAAACACTCAGACGCATAGAAATGGAACAGCAGGGCGGAATTCACTAGAGATACAGATGAAATATATGTAGAAATGTGTGTAAAATATGTTAAACAAACATAGAAAACATCTGCAACATGTGCATGCATGGGCAAAGCCATTGCCTAAAACACGGTAAAAATATTTAAATCCATAGATATTAAATTATTGGAGGCATGTGTGCAATTTCCACAACTACTCCTAGGCCCCTGTGTAACTTTCAACCAAAATTGGTACACATATTAGTTACTATATCGAAAGAAATACCCTGCCACTAGCAGTCAGCAACTTTGTATTGTGATGATAATGCGGTGACAGAAGGAGAAAGGAAGACAGACAGATGGCAAGTGGGTAAGAGGAGAAGGAAACAGCTAAGTGGGTGAGAAAATGGTCAGAGGGAGAGAGGGGGGAAAAGGAACAGAAAGGGGAGAGGATGAGATGGACAGAGAGAAAGGAGAGGAGGAGATGGATTCAGAGAGCAAAGAGGAGGTTATGGACACAGACAGGAAGAGAAAGAGAGAGAGGAAGGGAGGAGGAGATGGACAGGGCGAGGTCGAGGAGGAAGTGATCAAAGGAAAGAGAAAGAAAAGATGAGTAGATGAATAGCGAGACGGGATGGATGGAGAGAGGTGTGAGGAGGAGATAGAGATGGGTTGCAGGGAGAGAGGGGAGCAGAAGATAGACAGAGGACAGGGAGAAATGGGTAGAGAAGGTGGAGGACAGTAAAATGAAGAAGGAGGAGTTGGAGAGAGAGTAGTAGGAGATGAACAGAGGGAGGGGGATGTTAGACACACAGAGAGATGGGAGATGAAAACAGAAATAGAGAGGAAAGGAGGAAATGGATAGGGAAAGAGAAGAGGTGGAGGAGACCGACAGAGAGAGAGAGAGAGAGAGAAAGAGGAGGGAATGGGCACAGGTAAAAAAGAGGAAGAGAGAGGAGGAAAGGAGAGATGAAGAGTGAGAGGAGGAGAAAGTGATGGATAGAGAGAGTAGGGAGGAGCATTTGGACAGAGAGAGTAGGAGAGAGGGAGGACAAGCAGTTGGACAGAGAGTGTGGGGTGGAGGAGATGGACAGGGACCGCTGTAAGGAAGAGCTGGATTAATAGAAAATAGGAATTGTATATACTCATTCAACTCTGGGTCCTCAATTAGTTTCTATGTAAAGTAACTAACGCGAATTATAATTCATTTATGATTTTATGTGTGTAGCAATAGCAGGCGAGAGATACAAGCTAGAGAGTCATTACACGACGGTGTAGCAGCATTGCCCTTCAGTTTTGTGAGTCCTGATCGTCATTAATTTAAAGTTTAGTAGTTTCTGCCAATACGGTTTTGTACCAATTTTAAACGGTCCTTCACGTAGGGATACAACAGAAAGATGGCAGGGAATTGATCACTAGAGTAAGGCAGTGCTTGCCAACCTAACGTTGTAGCCAGCCGTAAACTGTTTAAATGAGCACTAACAGGTAGTCTAATGAAAAGTATGGAGCTCCTCGACGCAGTCGGACGTGTTCTCTGAAAGCAAAGGTTTTGAATGGTGCCCAGAAGAAGAAAACGTGATTTGTCTTCTGCCACATGTCGCAATTAGACAATATCTCTTTCACACAACGTACAATTAAATGTTGAGTTCTTCTTTTCGTAAACGATCTGCAATAATTTTTGTGTAGAGTTTATCTCGCCGGCCGAAGTGGCCGTGCGGTTAAAGGCGCTGCAGTCTGGAACCGCAAGACCGCTACGGTCGCAGGTTCGAATCCTGCCTCGGGCATGGATGTTCGTGATGTCCTTAGGTTAGTTAGGTTTAACTAGTTCTAAGTTCTAGGGGACTAATGACCTCAGCAGTTGAGTCCCATAGTGCTCAGAGCCATTTGAACCAAGTTTATCTCGATTGCCCGAAGGTCGTCTCCCATTTCTGTAATCCCTAGCTATCCAGGCACTTTGAACATCTATTTTAGTTTCTTTTCGTCTTGTATAAATGTCAATATTGATGTCATTGTGAGATCTTCGAATTGTACCTGCTTATAACAGTCTGTGGTTGACTCTAATTGCAGTAGATTTTTGCTATCCTCTTCTGTCCTTATTTTATCATCAGGCCAAATCAACTCCTTTGTGGTCGTGTAGACAGTATCACGCCTGCCTGGGGATCAGCCAGGACAGCGGGGAGGGCAGTGGGAGTTTGTTCCCTAGTCACGCCAGGTGGCAACGTGGTTCTGCATTTTCACACTGGTAAGAAGAATTCATATTTTTGGAGATCAGCACCGTACGAAAGTGATACTTTATATTGTTACGACACTTACTGCTGAAGGTTGAAGATGCACTAACGCCCCTAGCGGCAAGAAAGTCACAAGTCACTTAAGATCATATAAGACTTACAATTACTGTTCGTTTTAATTCATTTTCTACTTCAGTTGCGAAACGGCTATAATATTTTTCCATCCAGAGCGTTACTAAAGTATGAGGGATACCGGAATAATCGTCAAATAAATCTAAACAGACCCAAAACTCATAAATGAAATGACATAAGCTTCAACGTCTTCACGAAGAAATACTATTGAAGTTACATATAGTTCCAACTTGTCCGACCAGATTATTTCGTCAAGAAGAGGTATATATTTCTGCACCTGTCTGTTCTTGTGGCTGACACGAACCATTTTGCTCGAAGTCTGAAAATTTTCTCATTGTTATACTTGGCACTACTTTGCAATACAACAATATGTGTTCAATAAAAACATTTCTTCTTCTTCAAAAGAAGACTGAATTGAAAAGCTCTGACGTTTGCGGCTCTAACGCTGCAACAGCAGGAAGTTTGGTTTCCTTTTTAGTCGTGATATAGTTTTGTGGTGTTTTCCGTTTTATTATCACACTTGTGTGGTTACTTTCTCTCCAGTTACAGTCTTGGTGGCTTATCTGGCGTGTTAAATAATGGAGCTACTGAGTTGGATATCAGTTTCCTGTTTTACTCATTCATAACCTGGTTTGTTTGGAAGTGCCGTGAACGAAACTTCACGTCATCACGTGGATGTACAAAGTCTTTCGGCATATCCGTGTGTCTTCTGATGTTTAATATTTCATCTTTTGTAATAAGCAGTGCTCGGATTTATACGCACTGAAAAGTATGAATATATGCATGCATTTATGCATTAAAATCTGATAAATATGCTCTAAAAACTTTAAAATATGCATAATAATTAAAATTCATTATTTCAACTTTCTCATATCTTTTAATCCTCCTAAAGTAATTATTCTTAAAACTTTAATTAACAAATTTAATATTTATTGCTGTTTGTTTGTCTCTTTCTCTTAGTTTATTTTAGCATTAGTTGCTTTTATTGCAGTAAACAATTGAATATTTTTCACAGTTTTGTGGTAGAAATGATTTGCTTCTGTCACTTAAAATGTTTTTATACGAAGAGAAAGATCTCTCTACATCACAAGAAGTCGCAGGACAGTACCGAAAAGAGGCTATGTCACTTACAGAATAACCACTATGCTGTTTTTCAGATTCTCCTTGTAACACCTTATTCACATCCCGAAGAAACATTAAACTTGGATTCCTTGCTACGGTCCCTCAATTCTGTTGCGAAGACACATTCCTATTTCTCTTGGTATGTCTCCGACGACAGCTGTTTCGTAGACCTCAAGGGCAGAAAATAGAGGCATTACTTTTTCTTCCAAACGTATGATTGTGGCTGGGAGTTCTCTGAAATAGGTCCTAATAAACACTAACCTACTCTGGAGACTCTCCTCATTGCAAGCACTAATTGCAGCTGGGATACTTGCTGCTTCGTTCTTGTCCATCACGTCCAGCACCCTTTTCACGTGTTCTAAATGCTTACTGTAATACTGCCTCGTGATGATCAGTTGTCGGGGTAAACGAATACCTGGCAACATTTCAGTAAATAATTTTACTCTTGATGGCGCCTTCACAAACACTTTTTTAACAGAGTAAATTAAGGCATTTACTTCTGGAAAATACGCTCGAATTTCTTCAGCCAGTCGGTGAAGAACATGTGGTAAGCAAGTTATGTGAACTGCCTTGGGATAAAATACCTGCAAAGCTTTAGCAGCCTTAATCATATATGCTGCTGCATCTGTAACTATCACCAGTTTTTCCTCGCTTTCTTTAGAGGGCCACAAAACGTGTAATGCATTACCAACAACCCTAGCAATGGTAGAATGGTTTGTTTTTTCCTGTACTCTGGAGAGAATGAGATGAGATGTACCTGGTTCACATTCTGCCATTTTTCCGACGACAACGTTGGCAATATGTCTCCCACATGAGTCAGTCGTTTCATCTACAGATAACCACACGTTTGAATCCCCAATATCATCTCTGATCTCTTGTATTACCTGAAAAGAATTATTGTATTGAAAATTTTTAAAGAACAGACATGGTAATATGGGTCACACGTTTTTGGCTTTTTTTAGGGGGGGGGGCGGGAGTACAAGTAAAAAGAGGGGGGGGACTGTAACAAAAAATATTAAAAATGTTTCTTGATCGTAAACTCGTTGACACTACAGGCCATACGAAATTTTATGTTTCGATTTTAAAATATTTTTGTGTAATAGATTTAAAATTCTTAGAAAAAAATTGAAAAGTTTTAATGAAACTTAAATGGAGGGCGGAGGATATGGGGGTAAGCGACATCCCAACTCATTTCATTAAATAATAAACTTTGCCAAGATAGTTTTTCCTTATTGTTGATTCATCATGAACTTTTCGTTTGGTATATTTTTCAAGGAACCTCCGAAATTCTACATTATTTAATTTATTGAAAGGGATGTTGGCTGAAACTAAAGCTTTGCAGAGATCTTTCGAAAAATTATCATTGCCATCATTTACACTTCTGCTTGCAGAAACTGCTGCTGATAAGGTGGTCTGGATGTTGGAGATATTTTTGTTAGTAGCATTTCTATGATCAGCTTTTTGTAAATGTTGTGTAATCTGGAATTTATCATAGGGCACCTATAACAATGGCATAAGAATAAAGTGAGTTTATTTTCATTAAGTAAAAAACTAACTCGAAAATCACATTGATTTTTAACTTTGAGAAAGCAAAAATAGAACTTACGTGCTTCTCACACACTTGGCACAATACTGCATTTCCATCTGTTGTTAGAGTAGGATTTCCATCAATCCACTGTCGAAGTAAATAAGCTTTACTGTTCTTCTCCTTCGGCATTGTGGTAATATGGTCTCCTCCTTCGCACACTTCAGAAATCACGAAGGACAGCACACTAGTTACTGATTTATAGCTAGCTGACATTGGAACTTTTTCATTCTTGGAAATGTCATTGTTGCCGCCGGCGGCTTCCTTTGTTACACAATACAAACCGTACTCACTTTTATGACGCGATGGCCGGCCGAACTTTAAAGGTTTGCCGCATGATTGTTGATCGCTATTTAGCTTCTGTTAAGCTGTCGAGAGACATATTTTTATAGTACAGGAGCCGTTCATTGCTGATTGATATGTTCGCCTCATTTTTAGGCGCCCTTTTATGAATTTGTAAATATGACAGAAAAGTAATTCTACACAAACATAGCAATAAAAGAGGAATTTGCTAAGATCTGACTCTTCTTTTTACTGTGGTAAAATACTTGTATTTCAAGAATCATTGCTGCAAAAGTAAATGATTTGCATAAATATGCAAAAATTATTCATATATGCAATAACCCCTTAAATATGCATTTATATGCACTATCATGCAAATATGCAAAAATCCTAGCTCTAGTAATAAGGAACCTTACTCTTCAGTAAATATCTGTAGTTATTCCAAGAAAGTCGTAACTAAACAGTCCTGTGATGTGCTTTTTCGTAGCTCATAAGATCTTATAGAATAACAAATTTAATGCCCTTTCCTGTTATTCAAAATGGTTCAAATGGCTCTGAGCACAATGGGATTTAAAACCTGAGGTCATCAGTCCCCTAGAACTTAGAACTACTTAAACCTAAGTAACCTAAGGACATCACACACATCCATGCCCGAGGCAGGATTCGAACCTGCGACCGTAGCGGACGATCGGTTCCGGACTGATGCGCCTAGAACCGCTCGGCTACCGCGGCCGGCTTTTTGTTATCGTTACATGTCTTCGCGGTACGTACGCTTCCATCTTTACAAACCGTAATACAGAAGACACTCTTCGCTTTCACTGGACATCGTGTAAAATAGTGTAGCTTACGGTGGGCATGTGTCAAAAATGACCAGCGGTGTTGGGACTGATTAGGTTAGAGCGTGGTGCCACGTTGATCACAGGAGAACCAGTTAACAAGAAACTATGAATCATTTCATAATTGTCAGTAAACAAACGACCTCAAAAATTGAGTGCGCACATACAGGGTGGAGGAGGTTAAACCGTGGAAATGTATCACCACGCGCGGAATGTTTAGAGGGCTGGAGCTCGCAGGCCGGAAAGCTGCGGAGAGGAGAAAGTAAGTGATTGGGCGTTTAGCGGCCGCCTCAGAGTCAACATCGGAACGATTCATTACGTCGAGCAGCTGGCTCTCCGCTATCGGTTCCCCGTTGTGGCTCCGCTTACGTCGAGTATCGTAACGACCGCAGCTGTCGGGCTGCGGACGGAACACGATTTCCGCCGGGACCTGCCGCGCTGTGGCGCCGCGCGAGGCATGCGGGAACTTTCATTTCGGCGGGGTCGCTGTGTGCTCGGGAGCTGAGCAAACGCCCTGGTGAACGGCTCAAGGGCCGCCGGGAGCCGCCCTCATTACGCTGGCTCACTGCCGCGCCCGCTCTGTCCCGCACTCTCTCCTTCTCCCCCCCTCCAGCTCCCGTGTTCCCGTTATAACATCTGATCCCACCACCCCTCCATGTAACTCTCTCTCTCTCTTCCCCTCTTTCTGTTGTGTGTCTACTTTTTTAGACCGAGAGGGAGAGGTGAAGGAGAGAGAGATTGAGCGCGAGAGAGAGGCAAATTCTGGGTACTGGGTGCATGTATATGAATCATTTACAGGATCGTCCGAACAAAACTGGCCGGAGATAGGGAACCCAACTTACATCACCCTCCCTGACTGCAGATAACGTAATCCAGATTGCCTACCTCCAGTTGCATGAACTGTTCCTGTAGGAAATTTCTTTTGCCCATTCTGAGTAACAAGAACACAGGTATTAGATTAAAGTCTTGTGTGTTAATGACAAGAAAATTCAGTGTGTCAATGACATGAAAAAGAGACAATGGCCACAGTATATAAGCCACAGCAGATACCATTTTGCAGTCTACCGCCCTTACATTTGGACTTTGCACGAAAGAATACAGCACTTTCACTCCTAGAAGTGAGCGACTCGTCTACGCCCTGAGTTGGGGTCAATGTGGTTTTACGAGAGTCTTTGTAAATACAACATTTCAAAATTCTCGACAAATGTCAGTTGAAATGACTCTGAGCATATCACACACAACCATGCGCGAGGCAGGATTCGAACCTGCGACCGTAGCGGTCGCGCGGTTGCAGACTGAGGCGCCTAGAACCTCTCGGCCACACAGGCCGGCTTTTATTCTAAATTGTCTGCTAATTGTCTGATTCAGAAGCACTTTTGCAAAGTCCATTAAGTTTTACTGCTTCTCTGAGTTCTTCAGACATGTTTGCAATGTCTTAGTGCCAGATTCCACTGTAGCTGTCCTTTCTTTTCCCAACTGGGATAATAAAACCAATGAGTGCATGTGTGCTGTTGCGAACCTCTGTTCATAGTCATGGGAATACAGTTGTTTGCTGCTGTGAGAGTATGGTCAAGTTTAATGGAAGCTTGGTGGTTTGCCTTCATTGAACCTTATGTGTAAGTTGGCACAGTGCAGTAGGCCTCCTCTGTGGTCAGATCTGTTGGAGGTATAAACCTTATTTTCTTGTGAGTATCTCTTCACTGTCCACAGAGAGCTAGGCCATTTTTTGATTCAACTGATCTTCCTGCCAATTCGTGTGTGTTATATGATAGCAGTGTAATTTTTCATTCCGTCTTATTCAGGGCATTTTATTATTCGGTATTTTATTTATCTTTAGATCCCCTTGTTAGTATTCGTGTTTGAGTCATCAGCTTTCGCAATTGGGTACTACTGACAAATTCAGTACAATTCTAATACGTTTATCCTGAAATTTCAATTTGTTCAGCACTTACTTTCGTTTCGTTACCACAATGTACTTCTGTTGTGGTTTAACAGCCTCTGTGCTATAGCTTCCGTAATCTCAGTTCATGTTTTAATATTCTTCCGCGAATTTCAGTGGTAACTTACATACTCATTCACCGTGGTGAAGTCGTGGCAGCAACATCTTGTTTGCTAACCACGTGTGGTCATGGTGGAGTGCCTTTGTTCTATTGTCTTATCCTCTCTGTAAATCATATCAGCTGTATGGGGGTGTTGGTTGCCTATACGCTTAACAAATCCATTGATTATTCCCGTTCCATAAACCTAGAATGTAGAAGCGGATTCCGAACCAAAGTTTAAGATTTATCAAACGTATAACTTACTATACTGTGTATCAGGCACCAGCTATCGTCACATTTTATGTTAACAAGTGTTTTTAGTTAAATTATCGAAGTCTATAAATGTTCATATTTTCCCGTAATTATATTCAGTCTTTCCATAACTGAAATTCACCCATGAGCCGTCTACCTCTGATACAGAGCGCATCCTACAGCACTTCCTTGCCCAGTATTTGAATACAGACCACTGTTTTCCATGAATTATGAATTATTTGAATTAGCACAAGGTAAGTTTGATTGTTAAATCCTTAAATGAATGATTTTATTACGAAACCAAAAGAATGATTATTAAGGCTGTTGCCACAACCTTATTTAATGTTACTGGGCTTTACAACCAACGTAGCATTATTTTACCACTAGCTGTTAATGCAGTTAACTTTTTAGTTCTTGTGTTGTGAATATATCTGTTATTCTGAAACCCAGGTGCATTGTTGATAACAAATTTCATAAATTAATTCATTTGTGTAAACACGCTATCTTAAACATGAATTTACATACGATAATTATTCATCGTTTTTTTTCATAATTACTCAGTTACGAGCCAATGATGAAACGCGTACCACTGAAAATGCTTAATTGGTGCTAGTCAGCAGCGTTAGATTATTTATGCATAACTTCTTCTATATGTCTGTACCCCATATTTTTATATTTTTTCACGTTTGTACGTACATAATATTTATCTATTCCTTTGTTTCTTTCTGCGGTGGAATTAATGCCTGAAATTCCACCCCCTCAGAGTTTATGAATAGCGCGTACATGGAGATATCTATCTACACAAGGGAAATCTAGAGTGAGGACATTGCCGTGCGGGATTAGCCTAGCGGTCTAAGGCGCTGCAGTCATGGACTGTGCGGCTGGTCCCGGCGGAGGTTCGAGTCCTCTCTCGGGCGTGGGTGTGTGTGGATAGTATGAAACATGGCATTAGTAATGTTCAAACCGATGACACTGCATGTTTTACATGGTCCCAACTAGACTGTGTGAGACATTTGAATCAGTGCTAAAAGCCTGAAGTTATAGGTATTATAAGCATGATGATAATTAGTTTCACATCATACTGCCACATAAATTCGAGAGGCAGAATATATCGATTCGTACAGACGACCAATTGAAAGCAATCCTGGTAAGCACAATGTGCAGAATAACGTTGAATACAAAATCATCAGACTCCCATACCTTTACCAGTATTCAGGTGAGCTTCAGCGCCACACAGATTTGTTGGATATCTCTGATGACAATAAGCAGCGCTACTGTTGATAAAGAACGTGTCCTGCCTACAGGGTGACAATTCTTCAGCTATATGAAATAAAATCGTCTTAACTTCTGAACGGTTTTTATTAGAATGTTCAAACTGCGCAGTTACCACGGGGAATGATGGGAATTAGTATGGCTTGGCTTAGCGACGAAGTCCACATTCATTTGGATGAGTGCTTCAACAACCAACTTTGGAGCAGTTTGGGGACTGAGAATCCCCTGATGGCACAGTGATTGCCGAACGATACGTGAAGGTTTTGGAAGATGATTTCATCCCCTTTATCCAAAGTGACCTTTATTTCAACAAGATGTGTTTCATGCAAGACGGTGCTCGACGCCGTCAGTTATGATACAGTTATCTCTTCGCTGACAAGCTATTATGAGTAACAAGTGAATGTAGTAGCAGCTACGTATCAATTTTTTAATTGCAAAATTGATCAGAACAACCTTATCGCGAGTGGGTAACAGATTTGCCGGGTATTAGAAGGAAATTCAAATTCAAATGTCGTTATCGTGATTTATATTAGGATGTTATGTTGCCTGATGTTATCGTGTACAGTGTCTCTAATGTCAAACTCAGAGAACAAATTTTGCTGCTGTCCGATCATCACTTCAGCAGGTAGTGCGAATACTACATCAGTACGATTCCTGTGCCATGTCGGCTCATACACTTGAGCGGCCTATTGAATGGCGGCAGCAGCTCGCCGTGCCGAATAAACAACCTCCCACGCCGCGTAAGCAGTTCCCTACACAGGCGAACAGAATTAAGTGTTGCCCTAGGTGTTATTCATGGCACAGACACCAAGACTGCCCCTCCCAACGAACCCAGTGTTAGCTTGTGGCACGAAAGGGCAGATGCAATCCATATGTTCCCAATGGAACAAACATAAGAATTCGGCCCATTCACAGAAATATAGTCACAAGGCCCATGTCAGTAATGCAGTATATTCAAAGTCTGTAACAGGCATCCGCAAAATTAGCAAGTGTGCAGCCTCTTCTGTGAGACGCCACTCAAACTTTTTGTTCAGTTACCACTTCGTGGGAAACGTGGTAAATTTCAGTCGGACACGGGTACCTCTGTCACATTGCTAAATCGTAAAACACATGAACTTTTAGGCCCCCTACGCCGGTCTGAAACTAGCAAGCGACTGATGGCTTGTAATGGACCAGACATTCCCGTTCTCGGAAAAAGTACTTTGCCTGCCATGTATCGCTCACATACGCAAACAGTGACTTTTACAGTGCTACAATCACGCGATTGTGACAACGTATTTGGTCTTGATTCTTTTGATTTGTTTGACTTTAACATTCAGGACAATGTGTTGTCAGTGTCTGTATCCAACGCAAAAGACAGTGTAGCTTGCTTGCTAAAAGAATTCCTGGAACTCTTTTCCGAAGGTTTAGGCAATGCTAACAGTTTAATTCCACATATTACGCTGAAAGACAATGCTCAGCCGAAATTTTGCTGGGCCAGAACCGTTCCCATCGCGTATTGTGGGACTGAACTTCAGGAATTGCACGACAACGGGGTTATTGTGTCCATATCAGTAAGTTAATGGGCAAGTTCACTGGTTTTGCTCCCCAAATTTTCAGGTCGCATTTGCCTCTGTGTTGACTTTAAGTCTATCGTCATTCCACAAAATGTCGTTGATACTTATCCATTGCGACGTCCACAGAATTTCATGGACAAATTAGTTGCTGGATGCTACTTTCCAAATACTCATTTGGGTGACGTAGATCTTCAAATGCCGCTCGCTGAAGAATCTCAAAAGTGTGTGTAGTAAATACTCATTTGGTTTTGTTTAAATATCTGCGTTTGCCATTTGAAAGTGCTTCCGCACCCGCCATTTTCCTACGGCATTTAGAACAGCTGACTGCTCAAGTACCAGTCTGTTCAAACTATTTGGACGATATTGTAGCAGCAAGTTGTGCACCTGAAGAACATATTGCTGATTTACGTGGCTTATTTCGTGTGTTATCTAATGCAGGACTAAAGTGGAGACTGGACAAGTGGAATTTTTTAAACCTGAGTTGCAGTATCTTGGTCGTGTTATAAACAGTCAAGGTGTGCATCCCAACCAGTCGCATTTGTTAGCCATACGAGACTTGTCAGTTCTTCACAATATCACTGTATTGCAGTCAGTTTTAGGGAAATGAACTATTACATTCAGTTCACACCGAATGCTGCACAAATCGCAGCTCCATTGCACCGCTTGCGTCGCAGGAATGTTCCCTTTGTTTGGACACATGAGTGACAAGTAGCTTTTCAAAAACTTAAATATGCATTACTCAGTGATCGATGCTTAGCTCACTTTGATCCTGACAAACCAGTTGTATTGAAAGCTGACGCCTCCTCTTACGGAATCGGTGCAGTGCTTTCGCACAGGATTGGTGATAAAGACATGCCTATAGCTTTCGCATGGAAAGTGTTGTTCAAAGCTCAAGTTAACTATTGACAAATTTAGAATGAGTCATTGGCTATTGTGTATGGTGTCACCAAGTTTCACCACTATTTGTATTGGAGAAAATTCTACTTAGTAACGGATCGCAAGGCTTTGCGCCGAGCGGGATTAGCCGAGCGGTCTGAGGCGCTGCAGTCATCGACTGTGCTGCTGATCGCGGCGGAGGTTGGAGTCCTCCCTCGGGCATTGGTGTGTGTCGTTGTCCTTAGGATAATTTACGTTGAGTAGTGTGTAAGCTTAGGGACAGATGACCCTAGCAGTTAAATCCCATACGGTTTCACACATGTCTCGCACACACACACACACACACACACACACACACACACACAAACTTTTGGAGTCATCCGACGAAACCGATTTCTGTACGTACTACCCAAAAATTGCAAACATGGGCTTTGTTGTTGTCTTAATACCACTACGAGATTGTGTGTCGTCCGACAGATCATCATGCTAATGCGGAAGCGCTTTCACGTCTTCCGAGTGGCTCAGATACAGACTTTCACGCTTACAATGCATATTGTTGTCACATTGATGCTCAGGATGCTGAATTGTTTCAGTCTTTTCCGCTGAACTATAAGGAAATTTGCACAGGCCACGGACTCTGCACATTTTGCTCAAATGCATTCGCGCACCTTGGCCTCACTCACAGAATAGCATAAAGAACTCTGTAGCGCGCCTATAGTTTGCACGTTGGCGCAGCCTCGCTGTACATCAAGGTGTGATTCTTGTTCAAAATGGCAGTGGATAGCCATGAGTGTTGATACCTAAAGCTTTGGAAAAGGATGTTTTGCAGTTAGTTCACCAAGGACACTGGGGGATTGTTCGTACGAAACAGTTAGCGCGTCGACACTGCAGTTGGCAGTGTGTGTACGTCGAAAAAGAACAGATGACGTCGCAGTGTCACGCATGTGCGGAAAATCAGTCCGCTCCGCCACAAAAATTCTTTGCCTCTCTTAAGTCGCAATGACCATGGCAACGTGTGCACATAGACTTTGCGGGACCTGTTTGGAACACCCGTTGGATGATTGTGGTTAACTCGTATAGCAAGTTTCCGTTTGCTGTGCCAATGAACTCGACAATGTCACGTAGAACAATTCAGGTTTTGCCTCGAAGATTTACCTGAAGTAACAGTCTCAGACAACGGCCCTCAGATCGCGTAGAATGCATTTGATACATTCTGTGAATACAGTGGCATACAGCATCTAACTAGTGCAGCGCTCCGTCCACAGTCAAACGGCGAAGCGCAACGTTTTGTGAGAACCTTCAAGCAGCAGATGGCCAAACTTCGTACTGCACGTACCAGGGATCAAGTATTGTATTGTTTCTCGCCTCGTATCGTTCGAACCGACGAGATGGACCATCGCCGGTAGCACTGCTTCACGGCTGCCGTCATCGTACACTGCTCCACCTGCTCCACCCTCCTCAGCATCCGCCGCCTAAGGAGGGCCGCCAGTATCGCTTCGCACTGCATGACGTTATGTTTTATAGGGTCTTCAGCGGCAGCAGACGTCCGTCGACTCGGCGCTTGCACATATCTCATTTCAGATCCAGATGGTTTGCAGCGCCGCCATCTAAATCAACTTCACCTCTGTCACGTACACGACGATCTTTCAGTCTCTCTTCCACCAGATTCTCGGGGCCAGACGACAGCGTGGCCGCAGTAGCCGCCAGAGGGTGTCATCACGACACCGCGTGACATCCCCATAGAGATGGAGCCATCGCCTGCTCCACTTCCTCTCGTCCTACCGATGGAGCGCGACCCGCCCACACCGCAGCAGTCGCCGCCTTCTTCATTAGGTTCATAGCAGCAGGAGGTGGCCGTGTACCCTTCTGGTCGATTATCGGGGGACGTTTCCGCCAGAGCGCAGACCGGATGGTTGAGTTTACGGCCGGAAGCTTGACGTCCCCTGCAGCCACAGCTTCCGGCCCGGCGATGCGCCCACACTCCTGCCACTCCCGCCTTGGTCGCACTGCCTACGCGATGACGGTCCTTCGCTCTGGGGGCGAGGAATGTTCCGGCGTACCGACAAGCGCCGTCACGATGACGAAGAACGCAAGACCAGAGAAGGCGGTGAGACGACGTCAGCCAATAGCAGGCTGTCCAGGACGTCACCACGATAGGAGCGGCATCTAGACGAAGTGAATATAAGCCCCGGCTGCTACCAGTCTCAGCCAGACAGTATTCACACCATATTAGAACAGTACTTGGAGAGCACTACGATAACAGTGACGCGTGATGCATATCCATTGCTTACATGGAGTTTGCCAATAGCGAAGAACATTAACTGTTTACATGTCGCCCATTGCTTGCGACACCGTCTTAATCTGAAAGCTAAGTATTGATTATCGTCTTTATTGTAACAAAAACTATTAATGTGATTAGCTTGAATTGTCGTATAGCATTCCGAGAAAGCAGCATCCTTTAGGTACTCTATAACCGACTAGTGGGCAGGACCCCAAAATTTTCATTCCCTTATGTCGTATGGCATTATACTTTGGGTTAAGTCTTCGCATTCTCAAAAGATATTTTTGGCACAGAAACGAGCTGTTGGGGCGTAAGTGGTGTCATTTTGCGAGCCACTTGTCGACCCTTGTTCATTGGTCTGGGTGTTCTGACATTGGCCTCTCAATATATATATTCCTTACTGTCGTTTCTTGTTAACGATATCAGCTTATTTCCAAGAATTAGCAGCTTTCGCTCAGTTAATCCAAAGTAGAAGTCAAATGAGCATTTGGATTGCATTCCCTTGACTCTAGCGCAGAAAGGCGTGCTATATACTGCTGCACCTTGATTCAATAAGGTACCACAAGAATTCAAAAATCTTAGCAGTTATCCACGTGCTTTCAAATCGAAACTGAAGTGTTTCCTTACAGGTTACTCCTTCTATTCCGTCGAGGAGTTCCTTGAAAAATTAAGCTAATTCTTATGTTATATTGTTGACTGCGTTTACATAAACTTACGGCTTGTCATTTTTGGGTTCATAAATGTCTTATTTTATCTGTTACTATTTTTATGTAGTATTTACACGTTCCATAACCTTGGAGATTTGCTCCTCGATTTGGACCTACGGAATTAGGCATGTAAAATATAAAATAAATAAAAGAATGAGCAGGTAGCGCCCCCCCCCCCTGCCCCCCTCCGCCCCTATGTGATGAGATGTGTGATGGATACCAATTAATCTACGATTTCGATACGACCAACCAGATCTGCATATTCAGAGACTGGGCACGAGCTCCAAACTATGAGTAGTAATTGGGCAAAATGACAGCAGGAATGACACCAGTAGAGAAATCTGCAACTTGTGTCCTACAGGACAGTGAGGTTCACATGTTTGACTTGTGCATGGTAGCTAACGCCAATAATGAAAATGCACTGACATTGAGAAAGATGGTAGCTAATTTACACAGTGAGGACGCATTTCCAAATCGAAGACGTTAACTTACGTCCGTGATAAGGACGCACGTTAATCACAGAAGAGTATAGACAATGTCACCCGATGACGACAGAGTTCCATGATAGATGATGTCTGTGATAGAGATGTGCTCCGCATGGAAGACGAAAGATAATGTTGACATTAGAATTACATTAATACCTTCAACTGCTAACGGGTGTTGATATATACCAACAGGGACAGGTGAAAATGAGTGCGCCGACCGGGACTCGAACCCGAGATCTCCCGCTGACATGGCAGACACTCTATCCATCTGAGCCACGGAGGACACAGAGAATAGCGCGACTGCAGGGACTATCTCGCGCACGCCTCCCGTGAGACCCACATTCTCACCTTATATGTCCACACACTACATTCGTAGTGTCCCACACCAACACACTCATTACTCGTGGAAGACATTCTTACCAAATCCTGTAAGAGTTCGGGGAATATGTGTGCATCCACACAGAAGAAGAAGGTCATGGCCGGTGTTGCCAGAATTATATATTTATAATGGGTATGGTGTCTGTTCTTTCGGACATATCCGGAAGAACAGACTCCATATCCTTATAAGTAGATAATGTTTGTGATAAGGTCGTGCTTCCATCACAAATGACAATATCAGTGTTCAACATAATGTTGCGCTCTTTAATGGAAGAAGGTAGGTAACACCCAGGTTGAGGACACATTTCCACTCTGGAAGATGGTAGATAAGGTCCATAATGAGGATATACTGCCAAATGGAAGACGATAGCTAACATCCATGACAAAGACGCAAATGTTTATGATCACATCCTTGTTGAGGACACATTTTCACTAAAGAGAATGATCGGTAATGTCTGTTGTGAACAGACGAAACTGCTGTACTTTGGTCTGGAAATAACTGCGGTTTATTTGATTGCTCTGGCAGAACGCTCATCGAACTAGAACACATGAAATATTACTTCACTTTATAACATAAAAGAATAAAATATTTACATAATTTTCACGTATTTCTCTGCCATAGGATTGCTTGATAATTTACAACTGCCTTTTATACGAAAGCATCACTTGATGTACTAACTAATAGACTGTTCGTTTGAGGTACAAAATGCTACATTTACGAAAGTACATTTTATGAGAAACTTAAACACCTGTCGCTGTCCCACGCGATTGTGCTGACTGCTAGCTGAGATCACGAACTGGGCAGAGCTCTTGTTAGCTCGACCTCAGGATGCGGGCGCTGCTACGCTGAGAGGAAGGCGTGGTCTTCTGGAGTGCCTCCCACTGGTTGTTGTGGGAAACTATTGCTAATGTCTGTGATATCGACTCGCAATGCCAGTGATCTTTGGACAATACCATAATGTCCATGATGAAGACGTGCTGCCAAAAACGGTAGCTAACGTCCATGATCAAGACGCGCTCAAAACTGGTAGACGGTAGTTAACGTCCATGGTGTGAATGCAGTTCCATCACGGAACCTTCTCCAATTTCTTTCGCTGTGTGACGGTGCGTCACATAAATGGACATTTGGAGAAAGGGAAAAGAAGTTTTTGTTATGCGACGTGTGAACCATAAATTATCTAAACACTAAGTGCGTCTGCGCGTTGTGTAACAAATAGTAAAAGATGTAAATTATTATTATCAAATATCGATGTCACTGACAACGAACCGTTTTTGTATATTCTCTGCGTAACACAGCCAATGAAAATCAGAGACAATGCCTTGATTGAACTCTCTCTCCTTTTTTGTGTCGTCTAGAGGTAGGCCGCCATTGTAGCACTGGATGATAATTAATGTAAGTTTTTTTCTGTATTTTTGCAAAATATTATAGAAATTGTTATTAGAATGTGTATATCATTGACTTAGTTGTCACCTCTCCAGGTCGCAACCATTACTTCTCATTAACCTAGTTTTTTCAGAAGTTGCGGGGAGCTCTTCCCTCGCAGCATTTGGACGGTCATTCCGCTGACTATCTTTCATAATTAATAATTCATGTTATAAAATTAAATGTAAATGCGAGAGACTTCTGAATTTTGATCTTTCGTTAATTTCAAAGTTAAAAAGAGTAGTGATAGATTTTATTTACTAAAATTCACAGCGCTGAATGAGTTCAGAATGTTCCATTTTGGCCGCTTAATGGCAGATGAGATTCTCTTCAGTTTTGTCTTGCAAATAATGAACAATAAATATTGAAAATCGCTCCATTCAATAAGCTCCATAGTATCTCAGCTGATCTTTGTGAAATTTGGTACATAAATAACCAGTAGCCCCTGAGACCCATATTAATAATTACAGTTATCGTAAGAATACGTAAATTTACTTTTCTAAATAGCAGCGCTCACGCAAACCATCTATTAGAAGGCGGTGAGTCGCGTGTTGTGTTTAAAAAGTATTATACCGTACGTACTTTGGGGCAATCGATGTCCTTACGAGTGTTATCGCAGTACAAGTTAATTAAAAGTCTCATGCTAGCCTACAATAGTTAAGGACACCCCAACCAAAATCAGAAAATATAATTATAAGAAAAATATAATTATCCCTTGGTAAGTGACACTCATATATAGTTATATCGTGATAACTGGTCAGACGCCAAAGCCCTGTCAAATTTTTGGTGGCACTTTATTTAAGAAGCTTATACCCCACTTCTGATACTTAAAAGATATAACCCTCATCCAAAACACAGCTTCAAAAATTTGGTTACTTCAGAAATGGATTAATGTTTAATTTGACATTAAGTATATACATCTTTCTTTATTGAGAAGGCAAAACCCTAATTTTGTTTGTTTTATTGGTTCTGAGTATTCCCCCATAGACTAATGACATTTAGTAAAGGATAAACTATTTTTCTTTCATTAATTTCTGGGGCTGAGAGCGAGAGAAAGTTGAGAATATGGTGAAATTATATGTGGGGTTTACTGGAAGTAGCTAAATGCTATCATTAATAACTTCTAGAAGAATATAATGTAGATAATTTGCGTGCCGATTTAAGAAAACCTTGTTTTCACACATGTCGTTGTTAGTAACATCATGTCACCTGATGTTTGATACATACAGTGATTTAAAGTTGCTCGTACGTTCACGGGTGTGCGTGGGTACTGTCTGCAAAATGTTTTGCTAGTATAGTCAGCAGTGAAGGAGTAATAAACTAAAACATCATACCTGACGCTGTGGTTTTGCTGCATTACCAACCAAAATGTAATAACAGATATATCCTTTGCTTTCCATTTCTTGCGTGGGTGTTCTAAGCAAAAGCTTCGAAGAAGTTTTAAACTATGTCCAAAGTTTTTTTGGAAGCCGCTAAATGCTCTTATTCTCAAATACTGGATAAATATAGCAGTGTGTCACTCTGTCTGAAGACTTTTACAAGGTTTCTAACTTTAGTGAACAACTGATTACGTTAATTCTTTGTTTTGATAGCATTATAAACTCTTTAAGTCGGACAATATTTGTATGATACATTGCACAACAAATTTTTGTAGAATGTGGAAGTCTTTAGACACCAATTTACCACTGATACCAGAGATACCCTTGCAACACAAATTTCAAAATATTACAAACTAATCTAGGGCGTTTTAAGAGACTATGAGAAACACAGCTACTCTTTTCTGCATTGCTATGTTTGCTGTAACCATTAAGTGTGCTTCGATGTAGCATGATGCTGGACGCATATTATATACAACGTATTGCGTCGAGATCACACGCTGAGTAGATCACGTACAACAACTAAGCAAAACGTTTTCTCGGTCCTTATTGGCTGTCCACAGCACGCGCTTATAGGGATGCCTTGCCATTTCCGCCGGCCGCGGTGGTCTCGCGGTTAAGGCGCTCAGTCCGGAACCGCGCGACTGCTACGATCGCAGGTTCGAATCCTGCCTCGGGCATGGATGTGTGTGATGTCCTTAGGTTAGTTAGGTTTAAGTAGTTCTAAGTTCTAGGGGACTGATGACCACAGATGTTAAGTCCCATAGAGCTCAGAGCCATTTGAACCATTTTTTGAACCTTGCCATTTCCGGCCTCTTATTGGCTGGTTTTGAGAACAGAGGCTCCTCAACGGCCTGACAAAAAGTCAGTCTGAAGATGGACGTGCGTGGCGAAAGACGTGCGTAGCGCAGGACTGGGTTTTGTCCCATCTCACTTGTGTGTCACTATTTTTAAGCATATGATTCCTATCGGTTCAGATTCTACGAGAATAGTCTTGTGATAAATTAAAAGTACGATGGTATCCTTAAGCAGATATTTCGATACACATTACCAACATGCAAGTAGCCTTTTTGTGGCGATGCTTAGTGCAGTAAAGGTGTTTGTTACGAGTGGAAGCACGGTAGTGCGGTATCTTCTGCACGACGGTGCAGTGTGGGAGCAGAACGTCGTGTGTCACAGGATATGGAGATCTTGGCCTGACAGCCCAAATCGAGAGGATGGTAGAAATCTCTGTAACAAACCTCTCAGTCTTAAAGTATGCTGTGTCCTGATGAGATGCGTGTCTATTGAAATGGAACAGTTGTTAATGGGTAAGATTTGCGCAACCTTCGGTACCTCAGTTGTATAAGGCTTACGTAGGCACCCAGAGTTATGTGTAGGTGGACTTTTATCTCCCTAGCTGCTTGTGGAACCGAGATGAAACCCATAGAATTCCCTTTTCTTCCTCCCAGTGGAATGGAGGGCCCGCTGGTAGGCATCAACAACCAGTCCAACAAGAGAGCTTACATAGACTGTCCTCAAGACTAAGGACATGCACAGAGTTATCATTCTCTAATAACAGAACGCATGTTGCCGGTTCAGAGCGTGTTTTTTATTGTGAAATGTAAGGAGGTATCAACATTTTATAATTATTGAAAAAAGATTTGGAGGGCATTGCAGGTACATGGAATCCAATCAAGCGATTGAGTAATGGAACACTTGGTTGAAACTGCTGGTTCCCAACAAGTGACAATCCTCCATAAAGCTAAATGCCTTGGCGAATATGGCATAGAAACGGAGTTCTATAACACTTTGAATTACAGTAACCATGTTGTGTCATGTAGAGAGGTGGTATACATTCCGAATAAGGAGTAGGAAGATGAGTGGCCTCAGGAACGGATCTTCGATGTTTCAAAATACACTGAAAAGGGTGGATGCGGAGCTCATAAGGCTCATTTATCCTGACTTTCGTCAGCAATAAACTCCCATATAATATCAAGGTAGCTTCCCTTTGTCTAAGCGTATGGCCTTGTATTCCCAGCCCTATGTGCTGTCTTAAATGCCAGCGCTTTCTGTCTTCCACTTTAGGATGTAAGGGTGAAGCTACTTGTGGCATATGTGGCAAGGCCACCCATGACAGAGTTGGTAATTCCTCTCCCTCAAAATGTATAAATCGTTATGGGGATAACCCAGTCTCGTACAGGAACTGCAGTGTCTTCCTTGAGGAAGAGATGATACTGGAAATTAACACACCAAAATCATTCCATTTGGTGAAGTCAAGAACATCTATGAGACCATCCCCCCCTCCCCCCCCCCCCCCCCCGCCCCCCCCCCTGCTCCAACATTCACTAAATTTATTGTCTCAGCCTTTAAAGAGACTATTTATAGAGCCAGTGCCTCTACACAAATGGGGATTGCTATTGTTATCTCTAGTACCATCATTTCTCAGTGCACTTATCAAGATGCAGTTGTTTCAAAGCCTCAGCTGTCATGAGAACATCTGAGAAAGCCACAGCTGCCAGCATTCTGGAGCTCCCAGTACCTCCAAAGGTAGAATCTGGTAAAAAAATATGGCACTGCCTCCAATACTGCTGCGGTAGCTCCTAAAAGCACTCCCAGGCCGAAACAGCAAATGGGAAACTTCTACATCAATAGGAAGCGGGTGGTAGACCATATCGATGTCATTTGGCTTACGGTTCTACTGCTTTTGTTTCAGAGCCCATTGACTGTAAAGTCTGCCCAGGGCAAACATCTTGTCCCTAGGCTGAACCTCTGGCTGTTGCTGGCTCCTCACCATGGTGGAAAGACAGGGTGAAAGTGAAACCCCCATGACAAATGGTTTCCATAATATAGTGGAAAATGTTTCAGGACTTATGTGGATGAACTGAAATGCCTGGCGCAGGTATTTCCCCTGTGCTTGTCTTTGCAAACACATTTGAAAGCCACAGAGAGTTCTATGCTATGGGGCTATAGCTTCCACCAAAGATTGACTTGGCAGTGGAAAGAGCAAAGGGAGGGATTGCTGTGTTTATCGCTAGCACACACTACCTTTCTGCTCTCTCCCTGGTTACTGATCTACAAGCATTATCCATCGCTTCTCATGAGAATCATATCACTATTTGCCCTCTGTATTTACCTATCACAGGCCTTACTGCAAAGCTCCCCTGATGACCCCGCCGTTGAGAGCCCATAAGATCCAAACAGACACACACACACACACACACACACACACACACACACACACACACACACCTCCCCTTCCGCCCCCCCCCCCCCTCCTCCATTGCTCTTACTGGCTGATTTCAATGCCCATAAAGTATTATGGATCTCAAAATGTACTTGTTGCAGTTGTAAGGCTTGGACAACCTCATGATGTCTCAGGAGCTGAGCATCTTCAACACAGGCAGTCCGACTCATTTCGTGGCTACTACTTAGTCGTCCTGATACGCTTCATCGACACAGAGGACGGTCGCCGCCTCACCACACAAGAAGACATAAACACAGCGTTCTACTATTATTATTCCCAGCTCTATTCCGCTTAGACCCCTGATCCGACAGCACTGGAGGACGTCTCTCAGACAATTTACGGCACTGTCACCCCGGCAATGGAAGCGGCCTTGATGGAAGAAATTACGGAAAAAGAAGTGATCGACGCCATTAGAAAAGGAGCTGTCAACAAGTCTCCGGGTCCTGATGGCTTCCCCTCGGAATTTTACCGGACGTTTCAATATTTATTAGCCACCCGATGGACAGACATCTATCGCCAACTACTATCCCCGGAAGTGCCGCTCCCTGTGGCCCATGTGGAAGGGATGATTACTCCTATTCACAAACCGTCCTGTGGCTCACGGTTGCAGGAATACCGTCCGTAGACGCTATTTAACTGCGACTTTAAGATCTTTTCTCGAGTGTTGGCGGCGAGGATTCATCAGGCCTTACGAAACGTTATCTCACCCGATCAAACGTCATTAGGAAGCGACAATAATATTCAAACAGCAGTCAGTGAATATGGTGACGTGATCTTACTGGCGAGGGCATGTCGTCTGAAGGGTGCACTGGCGGCAATCGATTTCAGTCAAGCTTTCGACCGAGTGGATAGCGACTATTTGGAAGCGGTCCTCCAACATATGCGGTACCCACAGCTATTCGCCACTGTCGTCATGCAACTACTCCGTGGTGCGACATCCAAGGTGATCGTCAACGGCCGACCTACGCAGCCCCTCACCGTTTCTCGATCGATCCGCCAAGGCTGGCCTCTGTCCACTTTACTTCACGCTGTGGCCATGGAACAACTCCTATGCGGCCTGCGCCAAGGACTAACGGGTTTGACGTTACGAGGCCACACTTTCCGATGTAAAGCGTACGCTGACGACCTGGTGATTGTCATCCGCAACGGTGACGACACCGCTAGGGCACTGAATTGGATAGCGCAATATGGCATGGCCGCTGGTAGTCGTATCAACGCCTCAAAATCGATGGCGATGAACATCGGGGTCGGATTGTCTGAGAACAGTGTCACCCCCTTACAGCTCACCAGAGATAGTTTGAAATGTCTCGGCATTGATTTTACAGACGATATACGACGAACCGCTGCTCAGAACTTTCAACGGTTTTTACGAAATGTTGGGACTGGAATTGCCAACAACCACCTACAAGCCCTGGACATCGTCCAAAGGATCCAGTATGTCAACACACATTTAGCGTCAATCGTGCCGCACATCGCCTAGATATTACCTATACCGGCGGTGTTAGCTCGTCGTATACTTTCGGCTTTGGGTCCTTCATGAGTTCAGGAATGCTTTTCAAGAGCAAATATGAGACTCTCACCCTTCCCCGGATCTGGAAGGGCTTAGCCTTTATCACGTTCATGACAGAGCGGTCGCCCTATTTGTGAGCTCATTAGTCAAACTATGGCACCGCCATCCGGACAGTCTGACGCGTTTGATAGTAGAACTAGCACCGCCCTCTCTGTTACCACCTGTGCCGATCCACCACGTCCCCTCCTCGCTCTTCTACATCGGTGTCCTTTACCTCGAACTCAGTTACGTTCGACTTGCCTTTTCAGCGACTCAACTGGCGACGGCAAAGGCGGTTTATCGGGTCCCGCAACGTGGACGACCCGATAACGTCGCGGAGAGGAAGCACCCGAACGTCAACTGGCGAGTTGTGTGGAGGGCAATTCACCACGTAACACTGGACACTGACGTCACAGCGATGTGGTGTATCACAGTCAACGGTAAGCAGGTGACCAGACCAAGGCTAAATGCGATCCATATGGTAGACTAACCCACGTGCACGAGATGTGGCGTTCAAGACAACGATGAACACTGTCTAAGCTGTGGCGAGTCTACGGCAGTGTGACACTTAGTGAGGCAAATGTCAGCATACTTCCTTCCAGTAATGTCGTATCATGTCGACCGCAAGACTACCTTATTCCCAGATGAGACGTATTACCCACGCGTGAAAACTAATGCCATGACGTGGCTTCGTGGACATGCGGTGCATTATTTGTTTCAAGACGGCACTAAGGACACTTTAGACTTTTGGAACTATCAGCAGGAACGACGTTGCAAGATCCTCCGTAACCCAAATTGTAGACAATATTTTTCCAATTATTAGTGGAGTGCTTTCCACGACCCTCCACGTAGCTGGAACATCACGGGTAAGAGAAGCTAAAAGTACAAGACGATGTTAGAAAACTACACGGTACAACTTGATATCTACCTTTATCATTACGAGAAGTCATACCTGGATGATACAGCAGATGGAGAGTCTCGTCGTGATCCCTCGCACTCTATAGCTTATAGCAGTATTTGCCCCATTTCCTCTTTTTGTTCCCGGAGCGAAAAGGTCTTCGCAGTTTTTGTTTCCCATCCGGTGCAAAATATAGCTCCGGTTCATGGTAGGATGGATTCCACCCTTAGGTTTTGTTTCATGGCTTTCTTAACCCCGCACTTTGCTCTCTTTCTTTATGCCTTTTGCTGCAACTATAAGCACGTGTTTAGTTATGTGCGTCCGCTACTCGACGCAACGAGTGTACTTACTAGTTTTCAGTTACTTACTGTTAAAAAAAAAATACAAGAAAAAATAAAAAAAGTTGTCAGCGCGAAAAAAAAGATGGATAGAGCGTCTGCAATAAAAGCAGGAGATTCCGGGTTCGAGTCCCAGTTGGAGCACACATTTTCAGGTCTCCATCAAGGTATGTCAACAACACCTGTCGGCAGCTGAGAGTTTCAATTAATTATCATATACCCTTATTTGTCTTCACTTAGACCAACGCTTTTTGACACGTTTGTTCTTGCTCCCTCGAGAGAACCCCGCAGTGTGTGGTTCTTGTGGCGTGCGTACAGGGTGACAATTATTGAACTATATGAAACAAAAACGTAAATTAGTTAGAAACTACGGCATGCACACACTTTATACAACATCTAAATGTCACTGCAGGTATTCGGATTTAGGTTATGGTATGTTCGATATGCCTGCCATCATTGGCGATGATGTGGCGCAGACGAATAGTGAAATTCTGCACCCGCTGAAGTGTCGGAGTATCGATGCTGTCGATGACCTCTGAATGGCTATTTTCACTTCAGGAATGGTATTGGGATTATTGCTGCACACCTTCTCTTTAATATAGCCCTACATAAAACAGTCACATATATACAGATCGGGAGTATATGGCGGTCAATCGAGGTCCATACCAGCGGCCTCTAAGTGCCCCAGAGGCAGCCGCCAAAGTGCTCCTCCAGGTCTCCTGCTTCGATGGATCGAGCTCCGTCTTGCATCAACCATATCTCAGGTTAATTTGGGATAATAGGGATGAAATCATTTTCGAAAACGATCATGTAGCTTTCTGTAGTCACCGTACTATCAAGGAATATCGCGTCGATTACTCCGTGACTGGATATTGCATACCACACAGTCACCCGTTGAGTGTGAAGAGACTTCCCGATCGCGAAATGTGGATTCTCAGTCCACCAAATGCGCCAATTTTGTGATCGACGAACCCCTCCAAATGAAAGTGGGCTTCGCGTGAGCATGTGTGCACTAATTCCCATCATGTCTCGCGGCCAACCATGCAGTTTGAACGTCCTAACCCAAACCGTTCAGAGGTTAAGATAATTTAATTTCATATAGTTTAATAGTTGTCACCCTATATCATGTGCGTCACACTTTATTAGGTGGCGTTTTATTTTCTGAACAGAGGTAGACAGCAGAGTTGCCGACAGATCTGCCAGTATTTCACACCGTACACAACAAAGTCCGTATGTCCGTAGGAGGATAAAACGTGACTCCTCTGAAAAGGCCACTTGTCACCGCTCAGGTTAGGTGTAGTCGTACATCTTCCAGCCATCGTCGCAGACGAACGGCAGCCAGCATGGTTGCACGAACAGGGCGCCTCCTGTGGAGGCCCAAACACAGCCACATCCGCTGAAATGGTCGTACAGCAGGCCCTGTTCGTGGGACATCAGGTGCTCTACAGTTGCACGGTGTCCAGCACTGTTCCCACGGTGCGGGTATTGAGTAGCGCCATCTAGCCACGCACGGTCTACTTTAACCATGGCAGCACGCAAACACTTTGGAAACTTAGCCACTTCAGAAATGTTTCCAGCCTTGGTCCAATAGCGGATGATCAGGTCCTTTTGGATGTCATACAAATCGCTGAGTGTTGGCGCTGCGCCAGCGACTGCTTTGTGTACCATGTAAGAAGCATCTGATCCAACAAAACCGGTTCCAGTTAAGTCTGCCTGAAATGAGGCAATATATCATTCGCCTCAGGTTGCAGGCACGAAACCAAATTGTAAAGAGGACAGTTTTCATGTCTAGAACGTGTACCTTCTATCCGTGCCGAAACAAGAGAATAAACACACGGTGTTGCGAATAGAAGTGGATCGGACGAGTAGATACCATTGGACGTGAATGTGTGCATGTAACCACTGCATGTGATGCACATACGACATGTACACCCGCCACGTGATGCACATCGGTTCAGAGCGTAATGAGTGCTGTGTTAGTGTGAGTGGAGCAGTGCAAAGAGGACGATGGTACTCATAATGGAGCAGCGGATGTTCGTTGTAGAAAGTTACGTGGCCACAAAAGCGGTGTGGTCAGTCGTTTGCTAAGAAGATTAACGCTGTCAAAGTGCCTGCATACAGTGCCATTCAACGCTTAGTCTGAAAATGGCGTAAGACAGGACCTGTTTTGAACAAGTCAATAAACAATCCGAAACGTGCACGCACACCAGAAACTGTAGCTGCAGTTCACCATAAAATACCTCAGAATACTACCGAATGAACCCGACATCTGTCGCAAGAGACCGTCATATTACGTTGATCATGCGGACGAGTAGTCCACTTTGACCTGCACATGCATCCTTACCGAGTGTTCGTTGTTCACGCATTAAAATCAGCAAATGATCCTCAGCGTCTCCAGTTTCGTGAGTGGCTGTTCACTGAGAAACAATGAATGGTTTGGATATGAATCTCGTCTTTATGTGTGATGAAGCCTGGTTTCAACTAAGTGGTTATGTCAACTGACAGAATTGCAGGTTCTGGGCAACGGAGAATCCATATAACTTCCACAAAACACCACTGCATGATCAGAAGTTCGGGGTTTGGTGTGCAGTGTACACATGACGCATTATTCGTAACATCTTTCATCCGACGCTGACTACGGCGCGTTACATTGCCAATATTTTGAGACCATTCCTGGCAGCATTAATAGAGAAAGGAAAGACCTGCGGTTACTTCCAATAGAACGAAGCAACTGCCCATACAGCCGGCCGAACCTTGCAGCACATTTACACGATCGTCACGCCTGATAATGTTCTTAGCAGAGGTCAGTCTGGTCGCAGCCCTAGCCAAAGGTCACTTCATCCGTCAGTGTGCGATTATCTTGTGTGGGCAGCTCTCACGTCTGAGGTGTATTGCAACAACCCTCATAGACTTCAAGAATTGCAGCAGAACATTTCGGATGAGACTGCAGCAGTTCCAGCAAGTCCAGCTTCGATTTGCGTTCAACAATTTGCTGACCGTGGCCCAAAAATCCCAAGAGAGGAATACTGGATATTTTCAGCATCTGGTATAGTCAGGTTAGTACTGTATTTCCTCTGCTGTGTCTCTTTGTATCCTGGAACTCTGTTCTCAGGGCCACTCTTATTTGACCTACCCTGTATATATTATACATAATTATCCAAACTGTATGCCACCATTATCTTTTTGCTTTTAATCATGTATACCCCATCAATGTACCACCAGTATGTTATATAAAAGTCTTTCACTAAATCAAGTGTTTCCATTGATCAATTTCTGAAATGCTTTGGGCCCAAATGTGCAACATACCCAGATACATCTGGCAGGTATATATCATATCTTAGAAGTGACCTCGTGTACTCTATAACACTTCATTACTGGTTTACAAGTAAAATGTTTGATTTTTATTCCAGGTAGAAATCTATTGAATTACCGGTTACCAATTTAAAAAAAATGGTTCAAATGACTCTGAGCACTACGGGACTTAACTGCTGTGGTCATCAGTCCTGTGGAACTTAGAACTACTTAAACCTAACTAAGCTAAGGACATCACACACATCCATGCCCGAGGCAGGATTCCAACCTGCTACCGTAGCGGTCCGCGCGGTTCCAGAGTGTAGCGCCTAGAAGCGCTCGGCTTTTCCGGCCGGCTACCAATTTCATTGCTTGAGTTTTCTTTGAAGTAGCAATTTATTGAGATATTAAGATTCTAGTATATCCTAACGAATGGGTGGTGGTGGTGGTGGTTAGTGTTTAACGTCCCGTCGACAACGAGGTCATTAGAGACGGAGCGGAAGCTCGGGTTAGGGAAGGATTGGGAAGGAAATCGGCCGTGCCCTTTCAAAGGAACCATCCCGGCATTTGCCTGAAACGATTTAGGGACTAACGAATGGGAAAATGCACTATAACGGGATATGTGAAACGCGTGTCGTTCCTGACGCCTATTCACTTTCGTTGAGAGGAAATGGCGAGAATGAAGACAGACTAAAAACGCCCGTCGTGGTCCGATTGGGATTCGATCTCGTGACATCTCGGTTTCGATGATTTCGTATAATTGCGGACGCCGTCCGTGGTTCCCGGAATGGGAGTTTGGAAGCGGGGTCGGCGACATCGCTTGGAGCGCGCGGCCGTTAACTGCCGGTGCGGCCACCCAGCGCAAACTGCCGGCCTCGGGTCCAGCCGGACGCACGCCCCGCCCCGCACCGCACCGCGCGCTACTCTTTTTCCACTTTTTTTGTCTGCGGCGCACGGCGCAGGCTATCGCCGCGCACGATTGGAAGCGCTGTATCGGATTTCCTGCGCCAGAAGCGGATTTTTGCGGTGAAGGGTGGAAGGAAAAGAGTGGCCGGATGAAACGATACGGCCGCTGGTGGTGGGGGCGGCGGGGCGGGCGGGGTTGGGCGCTGGTGGCAGATTCCGAACGGTCGCAGCGTCGGGCTTTGCATCTGCACGACAAGTGGTCGGGCGCGCCGCGCACTCGGCGTGGAGCCGTGGGGGCGGTGGGTTCGGTGGGGGGCAGCGGGGCGGCGGCCTCCGGCATTACGACCGGCCGTCTGTGGGCGTCGGGGCAGCAGCTGCAGCCGTCCCACCGTGTCTTCCACATGTCTGCGTGACGACACAGCACCGCAGCCGGGAGCCACGTCCAAAGTTCCCCAAACACGTAAATAGTGCGTGCGCCTAGCACTAGCGGGGCGACGGCCCTTACACCATAAATAACATAGACCGCTCATGACTTCATTATATGCAGGGTGTTTCACAAGTCATGTTCCAAAAAATGTTCAAAAATGTTCAAATGTGTGTAATCTTATGGGACTTAACTGCTAAGGTCATCAGTCCCTAAGCTTACACACTACTTAACCTAAATTAACCTAAGGACAAACACACACATCCATGCCCGATGGACGACTCGAACCTCCGCCGGGACCAGCCGCACAGTCCATGACTGCAGCGCCCAAGGCCGCTCGGCTAGTCCCGCGCGGCACACAAGTCATGTTACACCCTTCTAGAGATTGTGGGGACGACTTAGTAGATCAAGTGTTACATAAACATCATCTAACGACGCTGCAAAGCCTTACACCAATAATCACTGGCGCATGTAAATGTGTACGTATACAGGATGATTCCGCGACAATGTTACAAATTTTTGAGGATGATGGAGAAGGATAATGTATTATCAATTTCGGGTATGTGCCCTGTACCGGCAACGAACGAGTCGAAAGTTATAAACGAAAACCCTTCTGATACCTCTGACAGTGGAATAGACGTATTGGTACTGTTGTTGCTATGACTGGTACGTAGACAACTTTCAGAGGTGGTAATATGGAGCAAGAAAAAGGGAAAAAGTCCTGAAACAACGCCTCCAAAATGCTTACGTGAGGACCTATGAACACTTCACTACTGCGAAACACATCTCTTCAACCGAACAAGTCCCAATGGCTTTTAAGGTATGTATTCTAGAGTACGCATTTACTGGAGTTTTCTTCCTTCTTTTGGTCTACACTAGCACCTCTGAATGTAGCCTACTCTAAAGTCTTAGCAACAACAGTGCCGGTACACGTAATCCGCTGTCAGAGGCACCAGAACGGTTTTCGCTTATAGCTTTTTACTCGATCGTTTCCAGTACAGTGACATTTACCTCAAATTTAAAGTGCTCCAACATCCCTGAATATCAAAACATAATCACCCTGTGTTTACATATATCCGTCGGCGCTTCTTACCTCTGAAGTCGGCCGGTGTGGCCGAGCGGTTCTAGGCGCTTCAGTCTTGAAACGAGCTACCGCTACCGTCGCCGCAGGTTCGAATCCTGCCTCGGGCATGGATGTGTGTGATGTCCTTAGGTTAGGTTTAAGATGGGTAGGACGTCAAACGGGCCGACTTGGAGCAGGAGAGGCACCACAGGACATTTTAATTTCCACTGTCTATACTTTTACAATTAAATTCATAAAACTTTAACAGCATGATCAGAAAGGATTCAGGACTCATACACATAGCAGTGGAAGGTCAAAAACGTAACAAAACACTTTTTTTTTACATGTCAAATTTCATCATTTTTTCACTTACTACTGGCTGCATTTTTTGCTATAGGTTCACTTTTCTTCCTAAGTAAGAGAGATTCTTCGATGACTTTTGCACAGCATACAAACCATAGTTACAGGTATATTTAACTCTAGAAGTTATTTAATTTATGAAAAAATGAATGAAATGTTACATTTGAAACTTCATGTTTAGAAAAAATTCAAGTTTTATAGTTAATTATCTCAATTTTTACACAGTTTTTTAATAGATTTGGAAAATTCTAGAGTTTCATACACCTGTAACTACTGTTTGTATGCTATGAAAAATTTATCGAAGAATCTCTCTTACTTAGGAAGGAAAGTGTACCTATAGCAACAAACTCAGCCAGTAATACGTGAAAAAATGATGAAATTGCACATGTAAAAAAACGTGTTTTGCTACGTTTTCGAACTTCCACTGCGATGAGAGTGAGTCCTCAATCCTTTCTGGTCATGGTGACAAAGTTTTATGAATTTATTTGTAAAAGTATAGACAGTAGAAATTAAAATGTCCTGTGGTGACTCTCCTGCTCCAAGTCGGTCCGTTTGCCGTCATATCCCCCTTAAGTAGTTCTGAGTTCTAGGGGACTGATGACATCAGATATTAAGTCCCATAGTGCTCAGAGCCATTTTTTTACCTCTGAACTTCTGTAGCGTCGTTGGCTGACGGTTCCGGACTTCAGTTCCTATGTGAAACTGGTTCTACAACATTCTGTCTACAACTTGTAGAATGTGTGACATGAATTACGAAACACCATACAGAAACCAATATCCCGCTTAGCTGACTGGTGGTGGCAAACATTTGCAGACGACCCCTCGAATATTGTTCACTTTATGTTAACTGTAGTATTCTCAGTAGTTGTAAATTGCCTCAGTAGCCGAATAGTTAGCATCGATCCCTCCGGTGCGTAAGAACCCGTTCGATTTCCGGCGGGTTCTCTGATTTTTGTGAGGTACTGGTGACTGACACAGCCTCCACTGAAACTCGTGTGCCCAGATGAGGAGCAGGTTGAATAAAACAAGAGCGCAGTCATCAGCTTTCACCTACTTCAAATGACGTTAGTAGGGACTGGGGACTGCTGCATCACGTGTCCCACCACTACGACCCGCTACTCGTACTGCCTTGTGGGCAGCACTCAGTTAGTCATAACAGGCTCAAGACCTAATTTGCCAGTGGCGTGTTCTTTGGTCTAAACCCTTGTGCAACGTTTGGCCGCAGCGAAAGGTATGTGCAAGTAAATAATATTTCATCCGACAGGTACAGTTCTGTAAAAACGCAAAACATTGTATTCCCATTTTTCGAGAACAATAAGTTAAGGCTCAAGCTAAAGAACAAACATCGTTAGCAAGCAGGTGCACAAGGTCTTCTACTTGATACTATTTACTTGTTTCCAAATATTAAGAACAGAACGACATGGGTTATTGTTGTGTCAGCCGGCCGAAGTGGCCGTGCGGTTAAAGGCGCTGCAGTCTGGAACCGCAAGACCGCTACGGTCGCAGGTTCGAATCCTGCCTCGGGCATGGATGTTTGTGATGTCCTTAGGTTAGTTAGGTTTAACTAGTTCTAAGTTCTAGGGGACTGATGACCTCAGCAGTTGAGTCCCATAGTGCTCAGAGCCATTGTTGTGTCAGCTACTGGCCGAGTCAGCACGGACACAAACAAGGTAGGAATCCTAAATTATCTGTTCCTTAAAGTTTCTTATTATTAGGAAACTTTATTTCTAAAAAGAAAAGTAACATAACTTCTTGTTTTGAGGTGGCTTGACATGCTTCTTGTGCATTCTACGTGCGGTTACACTTATACACTATTACTATTCGCATAACGTGAGCTAAGTATCGTCTTCCTATTACTCAGTAGTGATACTTTCCAAGTCGGTGACCGAACTGGGGCCGACCAGCTATGGACGGGTACCACTGGCAGTGGGCGCTGAGCTCTGTCTTTCCGCTGCCCTCTCTTTCCCTTGACCCGCGGGTCAGCGCTCTCGTGATGCCGTTTCGCGGCGTTGCGCTAGTCGGTGTGCTGTCGATGCTTTAAAACTCCACATTCCATCGTCGCACAGAACAATTCTGAGTGTTTCATTCAATCCCTAAGGATGTAGTGCAACAAAATATTCAAGTCACGGTCTGTTTCTGTGTCCAGAGCAATTTTCCTATATTGCAGTAGAAAATTCAGCGGAAGTTCAATGTCCCGCTCATCGATCTGACAAGAAGATGTGGCAGTAGCATCGAACTCAGTATCAGGACCAACAGGAAGGAGAGAATGGGCGTCAGCAGTTGCATGCGTCGACGTGGGCCGGTACAATATTTCGCACTGACACTGTGACAATAAGGAAGCCCAACTCTGCAGCTTCTGAGCCGTGCGCTGCGGAACAGGTCTGGATGGATGAAACAAAGACTGAAGTGTCTTATGGTCCGTCACTAGGTAAAACTTCCAACCAAACAGATAATCAATATCAAAAAAAAGGAAAACAAATGTAATGGAGTGTAAGTTGAATTGGAAGATGTGGTACTGTAGGAATTAGACTACGAAACAGATTTTCAAAAAATTCGTTCTTCGACACTATAACATAAAATTTCTACTACAAGTCACCAGTTTCGGTCGTCACCACCCAACTTCAGATCTTTCATGTTATGCAGGAGAATGTAGTGGTAAAAGGGCACCAGAAATTTCACCGCAATTATGTGTGATTGTACAATAAATAAACTTCTTTTAAAAAGCTATTTCAACATTGGTACCTCCGGAATGATATAAATGTCACTAACTCTTCTAACGTTTGACGAGAAAGAATAGACCAGTTTCGCTTTTTGGCTCATGAAATTATTAATGACACAAGAAGGGTAAGTGGTACAAAATACAGACTGACGATCATAAATTTTTATTAAAAAAGAGAAATATATTAACATATGATATGGATTTTAATATTACGAGGTCTTTTTTACAGATATATGTTTAGATTGTAATCTTGTACGATAGTGTAACATGGACGACAAGCAGTAGAGATCGGAAGATCATAGAAGCTTTTTAAATGTGCTGCTGTTGAGAATGTTGAGAAAGAGAAGGATAGATCAGATATCTAGCAAGTATTCAGTCTAATAGGGCAGAAAAAAATTTATGGTAAAACGAGTAAAAGACGTTATAGTTTCATAGGAAATATTATTGCCAACGCTGGACCGTAAACGCTTGCAACGGCCAGACAAACATGGAAGGATGGATGAAACCAGTCTTGCGAATAATGACTGTAACAAGCAGAAGCAAATAGTCTGCCGTCACTGATGGGTAGAAATTGCAAAAGCAGTAGTGGTGGATGATAGCACAGTGGAAATGGTCGTCGCCTCCTCCCGCGCTAATGGAAGACGTCTGTCCGATCCGTTCGAACAAAGATTATGCCTGCCGTTTGCTTAATCGACCTAGGCTGTAGTTTAGGAGACTTTTGGTCAGTTTTTACTCTCTCATTCGAGTCATGTTGTTGCTCCATCTATCTCTGTATGGAATTATTTCCTTGTTATTGATGTACTGAATGATGCAGAATTTCCATGCCAGTATTTCGTGGAGATCCACAGAGAGACAGAAAAGGGAAGAAAAGAGCAAATGGGTGTGTTTATTTCTAAATATTCTCCTGAATATGCACGTGCGAATAAGAGCACACTACCATTTTTTATTTTCTCAGCATTATGCGTGTTTCACAGCTTCATAGCCAACTTAAATTTCGAAATACAAATATATTCTCCTCACTTCTGATGTTTTCTCTCGTTTGTTACTTACTCCTACATTATGTTCGAAGATGTGGCCCGTCTTCGTTGAAAAATGAAACCAAATCGTTTATTATAGTAAAATTTATTATTAAAGTTAAATTAATAGAGGGCTACATCTCGAGTTTTTAGAATTTACTATCAGTTCAATGGCGATGACTGCATGATACATAGAACTGAACCCGTCACACTGAAATATGAACACAGAAAACATATAATTTTTCTGAGTACGGTCTTGGCAAACCTGGGGTTCATGACCTGGGGACTGGGAAGCGCCCCCACTGTAAGCTCTGGGCATGCCTCAGTGAACACTGCACTGCGCAGCGGTGGAACGTTGTGTGTCTCAGCAAACGGGGACCTTGGCTTCACCGACTGGATCGCGAGGATGGTAAAACACTTTATATAAGAAAAAACCCTCAATCTCAAGGGGTGCGGCGCGCCAATGAGATGCATGGCTGCTGTAGTGGAACAGTCGTTCACCTCTGGCGAACTTGTTGCACCTCAGTTGTATAAGGCTTACCTAGGCATGCAGGGATCTGACTAGGTGGACTTTTATGTTTCTAGCTGCTCGTGGGATCGAGATGGAACTCTCGAAGTTCTCTTCTTCTCCTCCCAGCAGAATGTGTGGGCAGCTGGTAGGTAGTAACACCTAGTCGAACAAGAAGTCTCGTGGAGCCAGTCCTCCCGCCTCTGGGCATTCGTGGAGTCTTTCATGGAATGGTAACACAACATATGCTGCATTTCAGAATGAGCTTTTTATTGTGAAATGGAAAGAGGACAGTTTTGAGAAGGTTTCGGCTGTTTATATTCAAAAATTGTTAGAGAGCTTCGCAAGTATATTAAAATCAGTAAAGCGATTGCACAATGGAACATGGATGGTTTCCATTACGTGACAAACTTCACGAAAGCTAAATACCTTGGAGAATATGCTACAGAAACGGAGCTCAACAGCACCTTGAACTACTGCAAAGGTGTTGTTTAACGTAGAGATATGGTCAGCATTCCCAAGGAGGAACTGAAAGATGAGTGGGCTCAAGAAAGAGTCGTCGATGTGTAACGTACATGGAGAAGCGTGGATGGGGGTCTAATAAAACATGACTCCTTTATGCCCAACTTCAATAGCACAAAGCTCCCAGAGCACATCAAGGCAGGTTTCCTTTGTCTAAGTGTATGGACCTGTGTCCCCAACACAATGTGATGTTTTAAATCCTAGCACAACCTTAGGATGTAAGAGTGAATCCACTTTCAGCAAATGTTGTAAGGCCACCCATGACAGAGATGGTCGCTCTTCTCCTGCAAAGTGAATAACTGCTTTGTTTATCACTCAATCTGAAGTAAGGATAGTGGTAGTGTCTTCCTTGAAGAAAGTAAGATACAGGAGATTACAAAATCGAAATGCATCCCGCATGGTGAGATCAAGTCCTGAAAAAGCTTATTACACAGCTAGTGGTTGAAAACTAACGGAGATTGTTAGTGTCAGTTCCAGTACATGCATTTTTCAGTGCTCTTGACAAGCTGCAATTGTTGCAGTCCCCTTTGTCATCCCGAGGACATCAAATAAACCTACAGTTGCCACCATTGTGCAACTCCCATACCTCCAGAGGCAGGGTCTGTTAAAAAACGCAACACAGTTTCTACCACTGCTTCGGTAGTTCCTGCTAAGCCCTCCCTAGCCGGAAAAGCAAATAAGAAACTCCCACTACCGTCAAAACCAAGTGTCAGAGTGTCAGACCATGTCGATGTCATTTGACATGGCAGTTCTGCTGCTTCTGCTCTAAAGCCAAAGGAATGCAAAGCCTCCCTCCTGCAACCATCTTGCCCATAGGGTTAACCCCCGCCCACTGTAGGTTCCCTATCTCGGTGGAAAGACAGGATGAAAGTGTAAGCCTAATGGTAAACGGCAGCCACACTGCAATGGAGCATAAACTGGCTCAGGACACATGTGGAGAACCCCAAACTCCTGCCACAGGCCCTTCTCTTGTGCTTGTGTTTACAGGAAACACATTTTAAAGCCCCTGACGCCCGTGTGCTTTGGGGCTACACACGCCACTTAAACGATGACTGGGGAAAGTGCCGAGGGAGGCCTTGGTGTGTTTGTATGTAACACACACCACTCCTCCACTATCTCCTTTGTTACTGACCTACAAGAAGAAGCCAATGAAGTTCATAAGGGTCAGAAGATCAGTGCTTTATCACTCTATTTACCTCTGCAGGATGCGATAGACTCTGAGGTTGCCACCGGCCTTATTGAACAACTCCTCTGTCCATCACTCCTGCTGGGTGACTTTATGTCCATTACACAATATGAGGCTCAAACTATACTTCACCTAGGAGTTGAGTCTTGGAGAATCTCATGACGTCGCAATAGCTATGCATCCTCAACATAGATGGCTACACCTATTTCTCAGCTGCTACCAGATCGTCCTCAGCCATCGACATCTGTTTCTGCTCTCCAACCCTTACAGGCTCAGCTCAGTGGGAAACAGCTAATGACCTTCATTCCAGTGACCCAGTGACAAATTTCCACTGTGGATCGACCTGCTGGATGGACCATTAAATGAACTGAAACCACTGAAATGATTGACATGGCAAACTGGATGCTCTTCACCCAGCTCGCTGTGTTTGATCACCATCGTTCAGGTAAGGGAGGACCATATGACGGAAGTGATCCATCATTCCACTAACTTAGCTTTCCCCAAGTCTTCAGATCATTTCAAGAGACCAAGTGTACTTTGGTCATCTGATGAGTGCCGCTCAGCAATCCAGGACAAGCGTGCAGCTCTCCGATGGATTGAATACCACAGAATGGCAGACAGTCTCATAGAAGTTTGGATCACTAGATACAAGGCTAGATGCGTTGTTAAAGAAACCAAGAAAAGTCGTTCAAGCGTTCGTGGTCTCTTTCTACAATTGCACTTGTTCCGCAAAAGTATGGGAACCGTGAGAAAATTCCTGGTGAACACAGTCGTTTGCCAACAGCAGCAAACAGGGGTGTCTCCAAACAACACCCCTAGACATCACTTGAACGATGATGAAGCATTTAGAAACGACTACTCCGAATGGCAGTCAGGACCCGATGTTTCTCCACAACTGTGCTACTGTCGAGAAGGGTAAGTTGGATTTCAGATACCACAGTTCTAAGTCTTACAACTGCACTTTCTCCATGTGGAAACCAGAATCAGGACTGTGAGACTTATGGTACTGTACTGAGTCACAAGAAAATGCCGCTCTGTATGCTTTGACATTTGCCAGCTGCGTCAAGGAAATATCTCGTCGAATGTCTTAATCTGATATAGTAGACAGGTCACTTTAGCAACTCATAGAGGCAGACATTTTTGATACCTGTGATCAAAGACTCTGCAATGAATGGTTAACCGTCGCCTTGTTTCGTTGTTAGAGACCAGTCGATTCCTTATTGTGGCTTCCAGAGATTTCGGTCCACTTTCGAGAACCTGAGGCTACTACAGGCGGCTATTCACCAGGATTTCCTATGCAAACATCGCTATCGTGCTATGTTATTTGGCATCAATGAGATGACAATACTACTTGAAGACACAATGCTCACGCAACTTCATAAATGAGGCTTTTGTGGGCATCTCCCAATTTCTGTACAGTCTCCCCTGTTTAAGTAGTATTTTAGATTCTGCACTGGTGACATCCCGCTTGTTCGTTTTGAGCGGGAGAATGGCGTCCCTCAGGCCAGTGTTTTTGCCATAGCCATACACAGTATCATGTCTATAGTAACAAGACCAATAGAGTGCTCCTCATCTGTGGACGATTTTGCTGTTTCCTCTTCCGCCTCTATTGTTGCGAGAGTGATTCGTCAGTTGCAACTTACAACACAAAGGTTAGAGCAGTGGACTGCAAGGTTTTTGGGCCTAATTTTATTTCTCCAATTTCTCATGGTTACCATACCTGGAAGACCAGAATGTCAGAACCCATAAAACACTGAATACCTTAGCTACAGGTCTTGGGGCGCAGATAGCTCTCTTGTGCTCGGGTTTTATGAAGCAGAGCTAGACTATGGGTGCGCAGGTGCGTAGATGTGCAGGTTGCGAGGCCTTCTTACATGAAGATCACTGATGCTATCCACCATGAAAGGATTAGGCTGGCCTTGTGAGCTTTCACCAGTCTTTGAGCTGAGGCTGGGGAGCTCCCACTCATGATCCAGCAGCATTTCCGTATGGTATATCACGCACGTAAGTTGCTCGCAGCTGCGTCTTCCCCTGCATACCATAATGTTGCTCGTCCGTTTCTGGAACGACTTTTCTCCTATAGTCCATGAGCAACAATATCTTTTGGAATGCTCGTGCAACGTGTGCTGGAGTGGCTTAGTGTGGAGCGATTACAACCCCAGATCCAGCGTTTTAACGGCCTAACACCGTGGTTACTGCAGAGGCCCCGAGTAATTTTCGATTTAGTGCAGTACAGAAGGCAAAGTAGTCCTGGATACCCAGAACGCCCTCCTACAACCACAGCAGCTGGGGAATGAGGTGTCTTCCTGTTGGCTACCAGAGCACATGGCTACTGTGGAGAACGAAGCGGCTGATGTGGCAACAAAGGAAGAGTGTCACGATCCTCACTTGTTTCAGTGTGCTGTCCCCCTGCACGCTATTACCATGCTGTTCACGTACAGAGTCATGCGATCGATGGGAAAAAGAGTGGCTGGAGGTGATAATAGGCTGCGCCTAGGAGAGCCCGCTACGCTGCCGCTGCGTACCTCCTTTCAGCCACGAAGACGGGATAAGATCTTCCTTACTCGTCTTCGCATAAGCCACAGCTCTCTGACGCATGCCTTCTTGCTCTGGCGAGAGGACGCTCGAATGTGTGGTGCTTGTGGCGTGCAGATTACTGTGCCACACTTTATTAGATTGTGCTTCATTTTCCGATCACGGTCATCAGCAAATTTTCCGTCATATCTGCCCTCTACTTTAAGTAACGTTCAAACAAACGTGATCAGAGTTTTAAGGTTTGCGATTTGTCCATCTTGTTCCCAAAGATTTTAGGGAGATGTTCTTAACGGGCTGACTGGCTAACACCTGCTTTTTTCTTTATTTGTAACTGGTCATCCAGTCATATTTCCCTGTACATTGTTTTAGCTCATGTCTCGTTTTACTTGCGTTTTCATCCCAGGTGCAGCGTCTCTCACAATTTATCCGTTGTTTTACGGTGTGTGATATGGAGTGGAGGGGTGGGTCAATGCGAGTGGTGTTTTGGTGTTTTTAGCTCTTTTCCCCACATTTGTTTCTTTCAGCATTTGTAAGGGCGCTGTTAAGAGACTGCAAACCCCAAACACACACACACACACACACACACACACACACACACACACACACACACACACACAAATCGTTCAAACCTAATTAACCTTAGGACATCACACACATTCATGCCCGAGGCAGGATTCGAACCTGCGACCGTAGAGGTCGCGCGGTTCCAGACTGAAGCGCCTAGAACCGCTCGGTCACATCGGCCGGCGACACACACACACACACACACACACACATACACACACACATACACACACACACTAGATAAAAGTTAAACAATAATTAGTAAACACAACCTAGAAGATAAACACAACAAAGCACAATAAAGACCGTCACCCAAAACTGTAAACCTCACAGATACATAATTAACAGAGAAAGATGCATAGCTATTTAGAAATGGCTTCAACAAAGCAACATAGCAACACAGCAACACTCATAACCACTATGTAGAAAATCTAATTGCAGAGAGTTAATGCATTCTAATACTGGAATGGAAACAAGAAAATAGCAGTGCAAAGACAGAGCTAACGCGAGGACTGGTGAAAAAGGAAAGAGATAACATATTTGCTATGTAAAAGAAAGAGCGCAACAAGGAACTTTATTGAAAACCAGTACCACAAAGGAAAATTTTATCACAATAGTACGAGTGACACAGTTAACAGGGCTGATAAAGGCAACACCACAGTACAGATCAGTAACGCAATAAACTACGGTACGTAAAAAAAGCAGCAATGTTCCAATGGAAGAAGAGCGTGGTTGAAACTTATATCTACTAGGGAATAAGTAAACAGTAGGAAGGACTGGAGCCCTTTTGCTATCACTCGTTTCATTTAACAATCATATCAATAAATTCCTTTAAAATAGGGAAACAGTAGGAAGGACTGGAGCCCTTTTGCTATCACTCGTTTCATGTAACAATCATGTCAACAAATTCCATTAAAACTACAATATCTTAATCATGATTACTTTAGGTGATAAGAGTAGTAAGTCTCAAGAATTTTGTGGATCTGCTACCAATGTCTCTTTATGAAACAAAGTCTATCTCATATATATAAGAAAATATTAATCCCAATGACAATTATGCACCTGACGGCTAAAATTAAAACACACACTATTTCTGACTAGTCTTCGGACACAAGGAACTGATGTTCTCAAAAATATTTACATAATAACAACTTGTCAGAGATGCAGCCAATAAATAGCAGGATGAAGTTAATATAAAGGCAATATCAAGGGTCAATCAATGCCACTAAGACTTACTAATGTTTCAGACTTCGGATTCAAGTCCCTGTAAAACAATTAGTCAGGGCAAAGTCTTACTAAGAGTAGCACAGCAACAACCTTTCACAACTGTGTATTGCTCTTGAGACAAGGTTTAATACATATAGTAAACACCGAAGTAAATATAATTAGCTCCAGAATTAATTAGCGAGGAGTGACGTCAGGTCGCTCGAAGGCAGAACGAAAACTTCACTTCGAGAAGCCAAGGCGAAAGGCGGATGGCAGCAGTTCGTACAAGACCCACTCCTCGAGCTTCGACCCGGAGTCACCTCCCGCTACCAAGGATTTCATAGCCCTGGTACTCATAGGTGGAAAGGTAGCGCTTACTCCAAAACACCAGCCAGCAAGCTGTAACATTTAACAAGCGCACAGAACAGGTCCGCAGAGACAATGTAAACAACCCTCAAAAGATATTAAATAACAAGTTAAATTATTCACTAATAATACGGCACACAGCCTTTGTCCCACTACGAATGAACTACACAGGCAAGGTACAACCAAGAGCCAAAATCTTCTCAATAACCTTAAGGAGAATTGCCTGCTACTAAGATATTTAAAAAAAAACTTACACTTACTGGCTAGGCCAGCGGGCACTCCAATCTTAGTCACAATTAAATTAAGTGAACTCTTATGCCCCACTGTTCAGTGAAAACCGTAACGGGCGCAATTCTGAAAGTTTCATTATAAGCTTTACTGGGGCCCATTGCGCTAAGGCTACCAAACACTTGAATGCAGTATATTTGATAAACAGATTACGACCTTGCAGCTGATTACACAATTAGGAAACACAATCTTTGATGCTAAAGTCACAAAGGAAGAACGCAAAGTAATATACTAGTACAGATCTGTAGATGATCTACTGTGTATGGTAGGCGAAGCAACAGAAAAAATAAATAAACTTCTTGCGTACATAAATAATATACATCAGAATATCCAGTTCGGCATGGAAATAGAGAAACACACAACAAACTTTAACGTGATATTCACGAGAAGGCAACATCAGCATATACAATTATGGGTGCCATATCAAATCTTCCATGAAACTACACATGATACATGGACCGTTCCTCACAAGCGACTTCTAATCAAGCTGCGGGCCTATGGGGTATCGTCTCAGTTGTGCTACTGGATTCGTGATTTCCTGTCAGTAAGGTCACATTTCATAGTAATACACGACAAATCATCTACTAAAACTGAAGTGATATCAGATGTTCCCCAGGGAAGCGTCCTGTATAAATGACCTGGGTGACAATCTGAGCAGTTCTCTTAGTCTGTTCGCAGATGATGCTGTAATTTACCGTCTAGTAAGGTCATCCGAAGACCAGTATCAGTTGCAAAGAGATTTAGGAAAGATTGCTGTATGGTGTGTCAGGTGGCAGTTGACGCTAAATAACGAAACGTGTGAGGTGATCCACATGAGTTACAAAAGAAATCCGTTGGAATTCGATTACTGGTAAATAGCACAACTCTCAAGGCTGTCAATTCAGCTAAGTACCTGGGTGTTAAAATTACGAACAACTTCAGTTGGAAAGACCACATAGATAATATTGTGGGGAAGGCGATTCAAAGGTTGCGTTTCATTGGCAGGCCACTTAGAAGATGCAACAAGTCCACTAAAGAGGCAGCTTACACTACACTCGTTCGTCCTCTGTTAGAATATTGCTGCGCGGTGTGGGATCCTTACCAGGTGGGATTGACAGAGGACATCGAAAGGGTGCAAAAAAGGGCAGCTCGTTTTGTATCATCACGTAATAGGGGAGAGTGTGTGGCAGATATGATACGCGAGTTGGGATGGAAGTCATTAAAGCAAAGACGTTTTTCGTCGCGGCGAGATCTATTTAGGAAATTTCAGTCACCAACTTTCTCTTCCGAATGCGAAAATATTTTGTTGAGCCCAACCTACGTAGGTAGGAATGATCATCAAAATAAAATAAGAGAAATCAGAGCTCGAAGAGAAAGATTTAAGTGTTCGTTTTTCCTGCGCGCTGTTCGGGAGTGTAATGGTAGAGAGATGGTATGATTGTGGTTCGATGAACCCTCTGCCAAGCACTTAAATGTGAATTGCAGAGTAATCATGTAGATGTAGATGTAGACTGAATAAAACTCCACTCAACAAAGAAAACTATGAAAAAGAATTAGGAGCAACACGGCTCGTTGACAAAAACAGTCCAGTTGAAACCAAGAATTCAACCACAAAATCGAAATTCATCTGAAGAAAAATAAATAACAAACAGAAAGCACACGCCTCACACATTACTGCAACCAAAACGGACTGTCCGGTACCCAGAAACATACAGAACAGGAACAGTCGCGATATGACTGATAGGAATACGAAGTAACTTCGAAAAGGGATTGCTTGATATTGTGGGAAGCCTAATAACTTTTATTTAACATTGCACTACCCTTCGAAATGACTCAGATAGGTGACACAATGCTTCAACCTAGTCACTAAGTACAGTCAAACAAAAGTCAGAACATTCTACCAATCTTTGAGTTCCTCGACGACAGAGACCTGCTCCTTGGTCATAAAACCATTCAAGAAGTGCTGTGTTTACGTCCTCATCGTTGTCAAATCTGAGAATGCTGAGAACCAGTTCCTTGATTGGCTTGACACCGTGTTCTGTGGTCGATGCCGAAGGTATTTTCGTATCAGCACCAGCGAAGTCTGTGCGTCTGCGGTCAAACGGTTGACAACTTTCCACTATGGCTGGATGCAACTCTGCTTTTGGTCCATATACCACTAGAATTTCCAGATGAATATGTGTGCTATTTTGATGTTCTGCCCAAGAATTGCACTGTCTCGCGTACTTTAGCTTTGGGATGCGCTCTCATAAACCGCGCCGTTTAACCCGCACACGGCTATATATCTGTTATCGGTAACTGTACACCAGATATCTAGAACATTTATACATTCCTGGCAAAGCGCTACTGTTGTTACACAACGATCTTACCGTGCGACGACATATGTATAATACTTTTTGAAGTCGCCGCGTTAATGGTACACATTAACATACAAACACACATCAGCACACAGAACATCACATGTACTGAAGAATCAAGGATTGAATATAGCATAGAGAACAAGAAATTCACTACAATCACACTGGCAAACACCAACTGACAAAACCACACAAATACCAAGCAGCTGGTTTATACGTGACAGCATGTCATGATTGCAATTTAGTGTATTTGGGGATGAGAGACAAAAATTTCAAAATTATGTACGAAGAACGCAAAAGAAGCTGGAAATACGAAAAGGGCCATTCTATCTTTGCTGAGCTCCAAATAAAGCATGTTTATGAGTCACCTATTGTGAATTGTGTATGGAAATGGGGACCTAGAAACGACGGAGAGGCTTCGTCTTCACCGTAGCCCTCAGTGGTACACAACTCCACAACAGGCTACAGCAGTCCACTCATGTCACCGCCGCCCCACACCGAACCTAGGCTTATTGTGCGGTTCGGCTCCCAGCGGACTCCCCGGGAACATCTCATAAAAGACGAGTATAGCCCCAAATGTTTGCATGGTAGAATAATTATGGTGTACGTGTACTGGAGACAGTGTTTGCACAGCAATCGCCAACATAGTGTAACTGAGGCGGAATAAGGGGAACCAGCCCGCATTCTCCGAGGCAGATGGGAAACCGCCTTAAAAACCATTTGCAGGCTGTCCGGCACACCGGACCTCGATATTAATTCGCAGGGCGGACTCGTGCCGGGGACGGGCACGCCTTCCCGCTCGGAAAGCAGCGCGTTAGACCCCGCGGCTAGACGGGAGGGCATGGATCACCTAACATGGAAGACGATACAAAAGTCATTAGACTAAATTCACAGGGAAGTTTGACATACAAAGATCTACTTTACTGTACATGTGAGTAACATATAACCAAATAAGTATGTTATAACTCACTAATCACTAAAACTATAGAAAAAAACCGAACTTAATAAGATGATTAAACAGAAACTATCATTTAGTATTCTCTCAGCTCATACTTTACCGCTTCTTCCTAGACCCCGCCATATCACACACAGTAACACACGTAAGAAACAAAAAGAGTATCAAGCCGCATACAGGCACCACAACACAAACAAAACACAACCGAAAAACATACAGTGGCAGATGGAAACACTATATCTACAACAAACACATAATGTAATTCAAGTGGTGAAGTTTCCCCGGAAACGCCGGAGATAGGGTACCCTCGTGTTTGCAGAAAAACAACGAAGAACAATTCTACGACGACACATAATTATTAATACTTTCACTGAATCGTAACGGTAATCCAGAAGCAATTCATACTTACCAAATTTTCGCTGCATACAGTGATTCCTTAGCTAACAACTAGAGAGTAATAAAAAAAAAAACAGTGAAAGTGATACGTCTTTCGACCCTATTCGTAACTAATTATTTCATCACTTGCTTATTTCACAGTTTCATTGCTCTGTTTCATATTTTGAAAATATGCCGATGCCTCAGAGAAGAATACGATCGGATGCTTTAGATTTAATTCGCTATCGATCAGCGGCCTTTTTATTTTCAGTTACCAGTTGCTGATCCCTTATCTGCACAATATGGAAGTGTGGGTGTGTATTTTCAAATGTCCCTCACTCCTTCAGAGGTGTTTCTTTCCCTCAGAGGATAGCAATACGAACCTTCCAATTTACAGTCCAACATCAAAGTTTGCGCTCCGTAGATGCCATGTAAAAGAGCGTGCCGCGAATCCTGACCTTTCCCGGTTTATCTGTTTCATTTGATTGGCTATCTCATCAGCGCCATCACCTCCCCTTCAGTCCCCGGACGCCCAGGGGCTGTTTTCCTTAGACCCTCTCTCCCTATAGACCCCGATTTTTGAGTGTGCGTGTTTCCTTGAAACATGATTGTAGCACACGTCAGGTTGCTTCGTGTGACTGAGGGAGTTATTAGGTAAGAAAGTATCAGCAACGTTCATTTATTCTTTTTCAGTAATATTCGTGACTAGATGCCAATAGATTCGTGTGACCCTTAAAACTTTGAACACGTGCTTTGTTTTTCAGTAATATCTATCCATGTAAATGGATCGCATCGCACTATCTGTTGACAAGCTCCGTGTTTCATGTCGTGTCTTAATTATTCAGTACTATCGGTTTCGCGATGCGTCAGTCGAGCGACATCCTTAACTATAGCGAAATTTTACCGGTGTACTCGGTGTCTTCCACGATCGATAGCCCTACGCTTTGCTTCCTTGTAACTTCGAGTCCCGGTTATTAATTGGTCTTTCCATAGCCTTCAGAGAGCTTTACTTCTATAATTTAAACGTGAACTGCTAATTATGTTATCAAGGCAATCGATTAGGTAGAATCACGTCCGTCCTTTGTGTGCTACTGGACGTTATATGGCATCAAACCTATGTTTAACGCTTAACAATTCCTTTTACCAAACACAGCTCAATTCTAATAATACAACGTTACTACAATGAATGCAAATATCACTAATACCAGTTTGTTATAATGAATTTTACTGGGTTTGGCGTGCTTTGGTCCTGTGGGTTGGTCCTGTTTCCTACATCAATTCGTAGTGTCCAAATAATTAATTCTTAGCTGCCATGTTAAGCTTGGAGTTACTTCCCCTCCCCCCTATCCTACACTATCCCCCACCCCCCACATACACACACAAACATACGGTAGTGGGGCAATCCAGTTATGTGCTTTCATTATCAATTTCAAACAACTCTTCCCACGTTTCTCACGAAAGGTATTCTTGGTGACCCATTTGAAGAGTTTAATAAATGTTTTTTTCGTGTGTATCTAAGATTTACCACATATGATATGATCGTTTTCCTTTGTGCTAAAGTCGAATTTTATGTAATTATAACTTGCTTCTACGGGAGCTAATTTCCAGTGTGTTAAGCTCCTGACAACCACCTACACTGCGAAGGCGTTCGGGAGATGTTCTAAATCCCGTACAGTATGACAGACGTTTCTCTTGCCTACCTTCTTACGAGTATGGCGTACACTAGGGCCTAACCTGTTATCCTAGAGAGATTAGTGAGCGGCGGGAGATGGTTGAGCGGGGTCGACTTCGTTAAGATTATTCAGAAAGCTCATATATTATTACGACTGTCGAGATTATCCAGGCAATCGGAGAAAAACAAAAAAACATTTAATATGGTAGAGGAAGTCGACCACAACAATAATAGACAACATTAAAGAGATGGGGATCATTTTGTGGCATCATAAGTGTTAGTAGTAATTGTCTACAAAGAAGCAGGGCGATCGAGAAGTTTGACTTGTCAGACCGTATGGTCCATAGTCAGGCAAAATCATCCCAAGCATTGAGGCAATCATCCCATTGACGCACATGGCCGTATCCTGTATTCACGTCGGGTCTCCAGCCGGAACATATGGTCAGCTCGACAAACCACTTCGGTGGGAACAATACATCTATATTAAACACTATTGACAGCTTTTGATAACCGAAACAATGACCGTTCTTTCTTAATGTCAAACAGAACTACCTTCCAACTCTTACTTAAGGGATACCCCTTATCTCTGTTTATAATATTCTCAGATGCCCGAATTTCAATGGCTTCTTTCACAACACAGTCCCAATACGGCGAAGCAGGGGCAACCACCTGTGTCTCATCCTACAACATTTCATGTCCTTCAGTAAGACAATGATCCACCAACGCAGATTTTTCTGGCTGAAATAAACGCGCGTGGCGATGATGCTCCACGCAACGGTCCTGGGCCGTACGAATCGTTTGTCAAACATAGGCTTTTAGACCCTTGGCTTTCTCAAAACCAAATCATTCTTCAGTGTGCCCAGCAGAGCTCTGGTCTTAGCTGATGGACGGAATACACTTTTAACATCAAATTTCTTTAAAATTCTTGCTGTGTTTCAAGACATGCTCTCCGCAAAGTAGGAACGCCACCGATTTACTTGTATCTTCTGTTGGTTCCTGCGAAGGTCCAATCTGTAGTTAGTGCAGCGGCCTAATCACATGAAGATGGCGGCCATGCGGACCACTGAAATATTGTGTCCAGATGACGATATGTTTCGTTGGAGATCCGATGAATGCAACCAATTATTACGACGTGAACACATCAATAGCCTCTACGGGGAGAAGATATTTGAACTTGTAAGGAAGTTTGATAAACGTCGTAAGAAGAAGGGGAAGTTGCTGAGCGTCCTCACTTTGCTGCTGAGATGCCGGAATAAAGGTATAACACCTAAATTTGCCAGAATTGTTCATTACATTGGGACAAGAGTGGCCAACAACAGTAAGAAGCCTGCTGCTTTTGCCTTAGTAAGGGAGCGCATTCGTTTTACACGTGGACAACTGAATTTCATGTCCAAGGATTTATTTTATTTGCATTTGGAAGATTCGGCGTTGCTGTCTGCTGCTCAAACGGTCCAAATGGCTCTGAGCACTATGGGACTTAACATCATAGGTCATCAGTCCCCTAGAACTTAGAACTACTTAAACCTAACTAACCTAAGGACATCACACACATCCATTCCCGAGGCAGGATTCGAACCTGCGACCGTAGCAGTCCCGCGGTTCCGGACTGCAGCGCCTAGAACCGCGCGGCCACCGCGGCCGGCGCTGTCTGCTGCATCCTAGGATTGGGTTGACAGTTCGCCGTGGGCAGTATCAAACGGGATCCATGCAAACGCCTCCAATAGGCAATCTTCGAAGTTGCAACGGCTTTCTTCTTAGTCTCCAATAACGAATCATGTCACCCATCGACATGTTGTGATCAATCTCTCAACAAAACAACTGGACGATGCTACAATGGTAGTATTGGGAAAGACACTGAATTTTTCCCTCCCACCCAGGAATGTTCCCATTACGGAATTCATTTCCGCCTTTGAACAAGTGGTGTCCAGTTCAACCGCATTGTCATAAAACTACCGACGTTTCGGTCCCTGCTGCAAGAGACTATTTTCAGGGTGTTTTTGTTTACTGCTGAATGAGAAAACTTTATTTCTTATATACCTGAAGATATGGCTGTTATCTAATTCTGATAGGCTGTTAAGGATGAAGGGGAGGGATGTTAGAAACCTTTATTGGTGTTTTTATTATTTGTTTTCTTTGGGGGAAACCCGACGTTTTGATTTGTATTTGCATTACTGCTTGTGATTGGTGGAAATGGGTGAATGGAAAACTAGGCAGCAGCTGTGACGTGGTGTTGTTTTCCTGCTTTATAGCGCCGGCCTATGCGCGCCAATACTCTGCGTACCTGCGGCCGCTGCGGTCTTCCGCGCACCTGGATGTGTTGCTTCACGTGAGCTATGGTCCGGTAGCCAGGACGTCGGAAGGCGGTGCTCGGATACATCTTTCGTGTTCAGATTTGGAAGACAACCTAAGCAGCCGTCTTAGATTGCTTGCAGATGATGCTGTCGTTTATCGTCTAGTAAACTGATCACTTGATCAAAACAAATTGCAAAACCATTTAGAAAAGATAACTGTATGGTGCGAAATTTGTCAATTGACTCTAAATAATGAAAAGTGTGAGGTCATCCTCATGAGTGCTAAACGGAATCAGTTGAACTTCGGTTACACGATGAATCAGTCAAATCTAAAGGCCGTAAATTCAGTTCCTAGGAATTAAAATTACGAAAAGTTTAAACTGGAAAGGGCAACTAGAAATTCTTGTGCGGAAGGCGAACCAAAGACTGCGTTTCATTGGCGGAACACTTAGAAAATGTAAAACATCTACTAAATAGACTGCCCGCACTACGCTTGTCCGTCCTCTTTTCGAGTACTGCTGCGCCTTCTGGTATCCTTACCAGATAGAATTAACGGAGTTCATCGAGAAAGCTCAAAGAAGAGCAGCCCGTTTTGTACTATCACGAAATGGGGGAGAGAGTGTCACTGACGTGATACAGGATTTGGGGTGGAGCTTTTTTCGTTGCGGTGGAGCCTTCATACGAAATTTCAATAACCAACTTTCTCCTCCAAATGCAAAAATATTTTGTTGATGGCGACCTACATAGGTCAAAACGATCATCATAAGAAAATAAGGGAAACCAGAGCTCGCAGCGAAAGATACACGTGTTCGTTTTTTCCACGTGCTGTTCGAGAGTGGAACGATAGAGACTTACGGTGAAGGTAGTACGATGAACACTCTGCCATGCACTTCAGTGGAATCTGCGGAATATCCACGTAGATGTAGATCTGGCTTGATACTCACTAGATACAAATCTCTTCACTTGAAGTATAACTGCCAATAACTTTTATGTTACACATGGATTAATTCAATGTTCGCACTGCTGGCCTAGTAGAAAGACGATGCTGTCGTGCGGACTGGTGCCGAGTGGTGTTACTGTGGGCCGAAGCGGGGGCGTATCGAAGTTCTTCTGGACGTGGCAGAGCCGGTGTTCCTCATTTGTCGATGTTCCTGGCAGCGACTATGTTCATTTGTGGTTTTGTTGCGAGAGACCAACTATGTTTTGGCACCTCGCTCTTCGGACTACGGCACAGTTTCTTCATCTAACGGACGAGGGAGAAGTCACTCGGTTCCTTGTAGGGGGAGCGCGGGTGGTTGTCACAGAGTTTGACAGTCCGAAGAAGCAGCGTCGGCGACAGTAATGGGTAGAGTGAGCTGGAGCGCTGTCTACATCTACATCTACATTTATACTCCGCAAGCCACCCAACGGTGTGTGGCGGAGGGCACTTTACGTACCACTGTCATTACCTCCCTTTCCTGTTCCAGTCGCGTATGGTTCGCGGGAAGAACGACTGTCTGAAAGCCTCCGTGCGCGCTCTAATATCTCTAATTTTACATTCGTGATCTCCTCGGGAGTTATAAGTAGAGGGAAGCAATATATTCCATACCTCATCCAGAAACGCACCCTCTCGAAACCTGGCGAGCAAGCTACACCGCGATGCAGAGCGCCTCTCTTGCAGAGTCTGCCACTTGAGTTTGTTAAACATCTCCGTAACGCTATCACGGTTACCAAATAACCCTGTGACGAAACGCGCCGCTCTTCTTTGGATCCTCTCTCTCTTCTCCGTCAACCCGATCTGGTACGGATCCCACACTGATGAGCAATACTCAAGTATAGGTCGAACGAGTGTTTTGTAAGCCACCTCCTTTGTTGATGGACTACATTTTCTAAGGACTCTCCCAATGAATCTCAACCTGGTACCCGCCTTACAAACAATTAATTTTATATGATCATTCCACTTCAAATCGTTCCGCACGCATACTCCCAGATATTTTACAGAAGTAACTGCTACCAGTGTTTGTTCCGCTATCATATAATCATACAATAAAGGATCCTTCTTTCTATGTATTCGCAATACATTACATTTGTCTATGTTAAGGGTCAGTTGCCACTCCCTGCACCAAGTGCCTATCCGCTGCAGATCTTCCTGCATTTCGCTACAATTTTCTAATGCTGCAACTTCTCTGTATACTACAGCATCATCCGCGAAAAGCCGCATGGGACTTCCGACACTATCTACTAGGTCATTTATATATATTGTGAAAAGCAATGGTCCCATAACACTGCCCTGTGGCACGCCAGAGGTTACTTTAACGTCTGTAGACGTCTCTCCATTGATAACAACATGCTGTGTTCTGTTTGCTAAAAACTCTTCAATCCAGCCACACAGCTGGTCTGATATTCCGTAGGCTCTTACTTTGTTTATCAGGCGACAGTGCGGAACTGTATCGAACGCCTTCCGGAAGTCAAGAAAAATAGCATCTGCCTGGGAGCCTGTATCTAATATTTTCTGTCGTCAAGTAAACGCCTGCCCTCCGATACCTTCCCACAATGCTTCGCCTTAGCCTTCTGTATCCTCATGAGGAGGTTTCAGCAGTAAGCAGCTGTGACGGTTTGCCTCTTAATCTGTTGGCACCACCTCAGTCACCTCCGTGCGCGATGATGTTTGGGTTTTCACCTTCTGCGGTGGTGCTGAATCCACATACATCCATTGCTTGCTCTGCTTCTTTGTCTCATGGTCACTGTGAGGGGCCCAGCGCTCCTCCATGACGATCATCTGGCTAAAGAGGTAAGCGTATTGACCTGACGCCGCTGCAGCTTTTCGCTTCTGCTTCGGTTGGGCGGTGGGCATCACAGTCGCGAACACAGCTAGCTGCCACCTTCGCCATCTTCCAGTTGTCTGCAAGGTGTGGAAGACTGAACAGTGATTCAGATTTCAGTCGACTGATATGCACCAGCGTTCAAGTAGCAGGGCCACAACTTCTCTTGGGATACCTGGTTCTCCACAGGTTGACGGTCTGCAACTTGGTTCTACGCGATTCAGACTTGTTTGAACGCACTCGAAGTGACAGCACCACCTATCTATCGACTGTGTCGTACGATGGTGCAATGTTGCCGTACACTTCACCTTCAAGCTCGAATTGGTGAAACATTGCTCTGCTTCAAATGCTGAAAACGAATTACAGGCGCGTTTTTCTTTGCCAATGGACTGCGATATTTAATTCTGGATAGTGTAGTGGCGTGATACCGTACTGTAGCTATTACTACGAAGCATGCAATTCTGAACAAACAAACTTTAAGCACGTAACTTTATTTTTTCAAGGTGCTAATTGTAATTTATGCGTTCTCGACGTAAGGAGGCAAACGGTGTTCCAACTATGATTGCTTAGCACTCGAAAAAGTTAGGACAACTTTATAAAAATGTGTGAATATATTAAATCGCATGCTTCCAGTTCTGTATGAACTTTGATTAAACTTAATTGGGTCTTATTAAACAAATTTTTGTTTAACTCCTGTCTTCCACACAAGGGGTTTTCTAACTCTGTTATACTTTATATCGCCAGAAAAAATATACCTAGATAATGTCATGCCTAATCAAAGAGATTGTCTGGTAACTGCATGGTCAAACGATGTCCTGCAAATTAAAGTATATCGCTTAACACTAATTTCTAAGAAACGTTGTGACAAATTGAGAAGGATTGTAGAAAGCTTCTTGAGGAACAAATGGAGGGTAGGATCTCCTGTCCGCAAATGTTATGCAACGACACTCCAGAGCGTCGAAGTTATAGGCGCTAGGTCAGAACTTGGGCAGCAAACGAGACATTGTATGCAGCCGCCTCGCAGTTTTGCTTGTTATCCATTGATCGCGACTGATTGCCAGGAGATGTAGCTGGCTGCTGCCTGGACAGGCGTTGTCTCCTATGAAAGCGATGCTCTGTTGCCTCGATGGATGCGGGTTTCGGATGCGGGTTTCCATTCCCAGTTTATCTTCCTCCAGGAGCTCTAACCATCTCCATTCGGTATACAGGATAAAATTAAACGGCAGGTAGAAATCCGTGTCCACAGAGGCAACAACAGAGCATCGCATTCATAGAAGATTGGACGTAACAGCTAGCTCCGTCTTCTCTACTGGGAGATTGTGGCAATCACTCATGGTCACTGAATGAAAAACAATACTACAGTCCGCCAGTTTACAAAGTCCGTCGGCTGTCGAAAAGGTGGCCGAGTGGTAGGCACCGGCGCCAGTTACTTCGACACCCTGCAGCGTCGTTGGATGACGTTTCCAGACACATGTTCCTACACTCTGTTTGTTGATCCAGATATCCTTCACGAGCCATCTAAGTCTGTCGCAACTTTTCTGGGACACAGTATAGCGATATTTCTTACAGGCTTTGACCATATACGAGTTTTTCTGGATTTCATACTACCATTTCAAACGACGTAACCTACCTCTACGGAACACTGAGTGATAGTGAAATTAAATGTCTGAACACGATATTATACGTTTCGTCTACTTCTTATGAAACTAGTTCATGTCCTAAAAAACATATCTGAAAGTACACTGTCCGACCCGCAGCGTCTGGACACCTTCCAATGGTCGTTAATATGGTGGACACGGTCAACAACGCATCTTAAACTGTTTGGAGCTTATATTTCTTCATGAGCTGAAACCAAAGAAGGCTATTTTCTTGGACGCTGTCATCTGGACCGAAGTCGGAATTCTAGCTCACCCCAATTTTGTTCCACGGGGTTCATTTCAGTGAGTTTCAATACTGTTATTGTCCATAAGTCATTGGCAGGGATGCTGCTTTCCGACATGGTACATTGTCATGCTGATGCAGTCATAATTTCCGAACTGTCCCTCTATCGTACGCAGTGCACAGCACTGTACATGTGTTTGCATCCATCCATATTTAGCGTTTACTTGAGCGCTGCGGAGGGTCCACAACCTAACCAGACCGTGACACCACCTCCTCCACACTTCACTGTTGGCACTGCATATGATGACAGGAGACGCTCTCTACGAATTCGGCAAAGCGAAACCTTTCCACTGGATTGGCGCTGGGTATAGTCTGATTTATCGCTTCAAACACTATAGTCCTGTGGCATTGCACCTTACAGCACGTCAAGCGTCGCTTAGCGTCCACTACAGAAACATGCGGCTTGTGAGAAGCCCTTCGACCATTGCACCTCACTATTTATACTCTTTGGCCACAGAAATTGTCCTAGTTGTGCTGCTGGCAGCACTGTACTAGTTAGAGAGTTTTCTTCTGCTGATTTATTGTGATTTTTTACAACAGCTGTGCTCAATTCTCGACGTTTCATGTCCGCCAGTAACTGAGTGCTTTCTGGTTTCAGTTCATCTGTGGTGGTTCCACATCACTGAGAGTCGACACGAATAGCTTTAGATGGGCTAAAATGTCCCTGATGTATTTGTTACGCAGCTGACGTCCTACGACCAGATCTCGTAAGCGATCCATTCTGCTGTTGCTGTTCGTCTACTGACAACCCAATACTCCCTGCGTCCATTCATACTATAAGCTGCACCTTTCGTTATATCTAATGGTCAACTATACACTGCATGTGAGTGTCCAGTTAGTACCGGCCAGGTGCCGTGTACCGGTTTAAACGTTACTACATCTTATGCAAGTTATTTAGTAAGTAGCAAGTGTAGAAGTACGGAACCAGAATTTGGTTGGAATAATTAGGCGTCTTTTTTTTTAAACTGATAAAAATATTTTATTTAAAATAATCTCCATTGCTATTTATACATTTCTCCTACCTCTCCGGCAGGCTATGTATGCTACGAAAAAAAAAACTCTTCTTCTTTTGAACCGAACCAGTCAGCAAGCCATTTTCGTACATTATCATAGGAACTGAAGCGTTGTTCAGCGACAGCGTGACCCAGTGACGCAAACAGATGATAAACGGACGGAGCCAACTCTGGAGAACAAGTCGCATCCCCTAGTATTTCCGAACTCAACTCTTCGATCATATTCCTGAACCGTTTTGCTGTGTGCGATCATGGAGCAATAGGACTTTACGTTGCCCTTTTCCCCTTTCTGGTAGTTTTTCACGTAACGCTCGATTTAAATGGATCATTTGCTGTTGGTAGCGATCAATATTAACGGTTTCACCAGGTTTTAGCAGCTCATAAGAGTTGACACCCTTCTGGTCCCATCAAACACAGAGCATTGTCTTCTTCTAAAGCGATTTGATCTTGCAGTGAATGTCGATGGTTTGCCTGGATTCACCCATGATTAACGACGCTTAGGATTCTAAACATACATTCATTTCTGATCACCTGTCACTATTCGATGGAGAAACGTCTTTCTTTTGTATCTGGCGTGCAGCACTTCACAAGTGGTCTTACAATTTGCTTGCTACCCTTCATTCAGTTCATGCGGAACCCATTTTCCCAATTCCTGCACCGTTCCGATAGCTTTCAACCGAAGAGAAGCGGCTTCCTGCGTCACATTCAATTTTTCCCCGAGTTCCTGTTGAGTCTGAGTACCGTCTTTATCCAATAACGCCTGTAATTCATTATCTTCGAAATTTTTGGGTGGTTTCCCGTGCTTGTCGATTCTCAACTTAAAATCACTACATTTAACCCACTTGAAATTCTGCGTTTTCCCTAGAGAATGTTCACCGAAAGCTTCGACATGCATTCGCTGCGACTCTGCAGCAGTTTTCTCCAAATATGAACAGAAAACCAATACTGTCCGCAAATCGTAGTTCGCAAGCACAAAACTCGACATGTTTACGGTTTTGAAGCAGATACCGATGTATGGAAATTGGGTTACTGTGTGTTGACACCAGTCGTTAGCCATTACAGGAAGCAGATGGCACTGCAGACGTGGTATCACGAGCGCTACACTGTCGGCTAGAACCTTCTTTAGGGAAATTCTGGTTTCATACTTCTACACCTGGCAAAAGTAGGTCGAGTTATGCAGAATATCTCGATGGCTTCCAGCGCCGAGGTGAGTGTCACACTGAAGGGACGCTGCACGCTCTGCCTACCTCTGGTGGCTGCAGTGCACAGCCGGATTCCAGGCCAGGTCGAAAGCAGCAGGGATGAGACGGGGACAGGCCGTGCTAAGCCGTGCACGCGTCACGTCACGGCAGACAGCGGCAGCGCCAGCAGCCTCCGTATAATCACGCTGCTCAGATGGAGTTTGTCCAATTTTCCTGTCCGCTGAGCGCCGCGCGCCGCTGGCGACCGCGCCAGGAACGCCGGCCGCCCCCCCCCCCCCCGCCCCCCCCCGCTCCTTCTCACGCGTTTTTTCATTCTCTTTTCTGCCATTCCTCACACCTGCTGCACCCCACTCCTGTCGTGGTCTAGAAACCTCACATTGTCACTTCTCTGCTCTCTCCAACTCTCTTTGCAGCACTGCCTTTAATTAATTAACTTATTTACTGCTACCTGGGAACTACGGCAGAGTTTTCGAGCTGACATTCTTGAATAAATGCGTATCCAATTTTTAGAGATTCAGATTTGTACCCCATTTCAAGCTTTCGACGATTTCCTCAATCCTCACCGTCAGGAGACTGCAGCACAAACTACTACCTGAACTTGCTCAAATTATGCTAAAGAGACGTGAAGAAGTCACTGAACTTCCATATATTACCAGAGATTATGTCGATTTCTGTGCCTCAAGATCACTGGTAGCGATCCTGATTTCGTCAGATGGTGAATGCCTCAGCAGATTTCCCTGTTACCTATCAGCATGAGACTACCGTTTCCATGTGGCGCTAAAGTTATAGCCACTGTTTCTGTTAAAGTTGTTGTTCTACATTCTCATTTCAATGGCTTGTTTGATGCATGAATATCAGTAGGTAAATTAATAGTACAAAAATTCCATTTCATCAAACATAACCGTACACTCCACCCCCCCCCCACCCCCCCGGCACCGCCCCATGAACCATGGACCTTGCGGTTGGTGGGAAGGCTTGCGTGCCTCAGCGAAACAGATAGCCGTACCGTAGGTGCAACCACAACGGAGGGGTATCTGTTGAGAGGCCAGACAAACATGTGGTTCCTGAAGAGGAGCAGCAGCCTTTTCAGTAGTTGCAGGGGCAACAGTCTGGATGATTGACTGATCTGGCCTCCTAACACTAACCAAAACGGCCTTGCTGTGCTGGTACTGCGAACGGCTGAAAGCAAGGGGAAACTACGGCCGTAATTTTTCCTGAGGGCATGCAGCTTTACTGTATGGTTAAATGATGATGGCGTCCTCTTGGGTAAAATATCCGGAGGTAAAATAGTGCCCCATTCGGATCTCCGGGCGGGGACTACTCAGGAGGACGTCGTTATCAGGAGAAAGAAAACTGGTGTTCTACGGATCGGAGCATGGAATGTCAGATCGCTTACTCGGGCAGGTACGTTAGGAAATTTAAAAAGGGAAATGGATAGGTTAAAGTTAGATATAGTGGGAATAACTGAGGTTGGGTGGCAGGAGGAACAAGACTTTTGGTCAGGCGAATACAGGGTTATAAATAAAAAAATCAAATAGGGGTAATGTAGGAGTAGGTTTAATAATGAATAAAAAAACAGGAGTGCGGGTAAGCAACTACAAACAGCATACTGAACGCATTATTGTGGCCAAGATAGACACGAAGCCCACGCCTACCACAACAGTACGAGTTTATATGCCAACTAGCTCTGCAGATGACGAAGAAATTGAAGAAATGTATGATGAAATAAAAGAAATTATTCAGATAGTGAAGGGTGACGAGAATTTAATAGTCATGGGTGACTGGAATTCGGTAGTAGGAAAAGGGAGAGAAGGAAACGTAGTAGGTGAATATGGATTGGGGGTAAGAAATGAAAGAGGAAGCCGCCTGGTAGAATTTTGCACAGAGCATAACTTAATCATAGCTAACACTTGGTTCGAGAATCATGAAAGAAGGTTGTATACATGGAAGAATCCTGGAGATACTAGAAGGTATCAGATAGATTATATAATGGTAAGACAGAGATTTATGATCCAGGTTTAAAATTGTAAGACATTTCCAGGGACTACACATGTGGACTATGACCACAATCTATTGGTTATGAACTGTAGATTAAAACTGAAGAAACTGCAAAAGGGTGGGAATTTAAGGAGATGGGACCTGGATAAACTGAAAGACCCAGAGATTGTACAGAGTTTCAAGGAGAGCATAAGGAAACAATTGACAGGAATGGGGGAAAGAAATACAGTAGAAGAAGAATCGGTAGCTCTGAGGGATGAAGTAGTGAAGGCAGCAGAGGATCAAGTAGGTAAAGCGACGGGGGCTGCTAGAAATCCTTGGGTAACAGAAGAAATATTGAACTTAATTGATGAAAGGAGAAAATATAAAAATGCCGTAAATGAAGCAGGCAAAAAGGAATACAAACGTCTCAAAAATGAGATCGACAGGAAGTGCAAAATGGCTAAGCAGGGATGGCTAGAGGACAAATGTAAGGATGTAGAGGCTTGTCTCACCAGGGGTAAGATAGATACTGCCTACAGGAAAATTAATGAGACCTTTGGGGAAAAGAGAACCACTTGTATGAATATCAAGAGCCCAGATGGAAACCCAGTTCTAAGCAAAGAAGGGAAAGCAGAAAGGTGGAAGGAGTGTATAGAGAGTCTATACAAGGGCAATGTACGTGAGGACAATATTATGGAAACGGAAGAGGATGTAGATGAAGATGAAATGGGAGATACGATACTGCGTGAAGAGTTTGACAGAGCACTGAAAGACCTGAGTCGAAACAAGGTCCCCGGAGTAGACAACATTCCATTAGAACTACTGACGGCCTTGGGAGAGCCAGTCCTGACAAAACTCTACCATCTGGTGAGCAAGATGTATGAGACAGGCGAAATATCCTCAGACCTCAAGAAGAATATAATAATTCCAATCCCAAAGAAAGCAGGTGTCGACAGATGTGAAAATTGCCGAACTATCAGTTTAATAAGTCACGGCTGCAAAATACTAACACGAATTCCTTACAGACGAATGGAAAAACTGTTAGAAGGCGACCTTGGGGAAGATCAGTTTGGATTCCGTAGAAATATTGGAACACGTGAGACAATACTGACCCTACGACTTATCTTAGAAGCTAGATTAAGGAAAAGAAAACGTACGTTTCTAACATTCGTAGACTTAGAGAAAGCTTTTGACAATGTTGACTGGAATACTCTCTTTCAAATTCTGAAGGTTTCAGGTGTAAAATACAGAGAGCGAAAGGCTATTTACAATTTTTACAGAAACCAGATGGCAGTTATAAGAGTCGAGGGACACGAAAGGGAAGCAGTGGTTGGGAAGGGAGTGATACAGGGTTGCAGCCTCTCCCCGATGTTATTCAATCTGTATGTTGAGCAAGCAGTAAAGGAAACAAAAGAAAAATTCGGAGTAGGTATTAAAATCCATGGAGAGGAAATAAAAACTTTGAGGTTTGCCGATGACATTGTAATTGTGTCAGACAGCAAAGGACTTGGAAGAGCAGTTGAACGGAATGGATAGTGTCTTGAAAGGGGGATATAAGATGAACATCAACAAAAGCTAAACGAGGATAATGGAATGTAGTCGAATTAAGTCGGGTGATGCTAAGGGGATTAGACTAGGAAATGAGACACTTAAAGTAGTAAAGTAGTAATTTGGGGAGCAAAATAACTGATGATGGTCGAAGTAGAAATGATATAAAATGCAGACTGGCAATGGCAAGGAAACCGTTTCTGAAGAAGAGAAATTTGTTAACATCGAGTATAGATTTAAGTGTCAGGAAGTCGTCTCTCAAAGTATTTGTATGGAGTGTAGCAATGTATGGAAGTGAAACATGGACGATAAATAGTTTGGACAAGAAGAGAATAGAAGCTTTTGTAATGTGGTGCCACAGAAGAATGCTGAAGATTAGATGGGTAGATTACATAACTAATGAGGAGGTATTGAATAGAATTGGGGAGAAGAGAAATTTGTGGCACAACTTGACTAGAAGAAGGGATCGGTTGGTAGGACATGTTCTGAGGCATCAAGGGATCACCAATTTAGTACTGGAGGGCAGCGTGGAGGGTAAAAATCATAGAGGGAGGCCAAGAGATAAATACACTAAGCAGATTCAGAAGGATGTACGTTGCAGTAGTTACTGGGAGATGAAGCAGCTTGCACAGGGTAGAGTTGCATGGAGAGCTGCATCAAACCAGTCTCAGGACTGAAGACCACAACAACAACAACCGTACACTTTTTTTCCGAGAAATAGCAGCTTTATAGCTATACTTAACGTGCCATTGGCGATCTGTGCAACGTTCTGACATCGTTCGAACGGACTGACTTGTGTAACTGCTGCCAAATTCACAACTCATGTTATAAACACCAAGAAGATTGAGACCAAGGCTGTACACACACCAGCAGAAAAAGACTTTATCAACCAGTCCAAAAGAAAGCAGTTTCAAATACCCTGACTGTGCAGCTAAAACTGTCACAAAGAAAGTTTGCTTCCCAACAACAGATATTCAAGAAATTTATTTCCGAATAATGGCTATCGTGACCCATATATTAGATCAGTCATCTCTAAGGATAAAAAATATAGCGATCTCAAGCGTTGGAAGTTCATCGACCAACAGCATTCCATTATTTTTTTCGAAGCTACAACAAATGAAATACGCAGTCCTGTACAGACACGGTATATCATCCATTTTAAGATCATCCAAGAAAATTAAAAAGAAGCTGTGTCCAGTAAATGTCCAGTAAGTGCTGGTGTTCTCGTAATTGGTAAACTACTTCTTTATAGGGCTGCAGATACAATTGTCAGTCAAACCGATTTCAGAAGGCAACACGGAGCACCAGGACCAAGTTCAATTCCTCTATAGAAACAAATATGCTGCTACTAAATGTAGTCTTACGAAGGAACACATAGTTAAGTTTGATAGAACAGAAACGTTATCACTTGAAGGTACGTACTGGATGCACTGCATAATACCAACTGTCTGAGCTGCAATCTCTCTGTATTGACCAATGTGGGAGGATCTTTAGACAGAATTTTTATGAATATTTTTCTACTTTTCACAGTAAATAAGTTGCAGCTGCCCATTTACTTGAAAATAAACATCTTGTTGACAATACTGAAAACGACCTCATTTTTCTAAATGTATAAAACGAGATTTTCTAGTCTAGAATTTTCTATACGCAAAATTACAGAACTATATTACAATGTTGTCGAAAAGACAGGTAATTAACTGGATTTGGTAGTACTTTTAAGAAACACTGACTCCAAGAACACCATTCAACGTGATTCTTTTTCGTGTCTCATTTTTTATCTTCTTCTGATTTTCTAAAACTTACATGTCACCTTTTTTTACAAAAAAAACATAACATTTAATTACAACATATCAATTTATCTACAATATGAGTCATAAATGAAACGATATTCTAAAATCCTTGGTAACAATCATCTTTCCACAATGTAGTGTATATGTACAGTAAAAATTCTTTAACTAAATGTCTTTGTAACTAAATTGCTAATGTCTTGGTGTATCAGACATGTATGCGTGAAGATCATACAACATGATGGAATTCCACTGTGGACTAAAGGGAAAGGAGATGGTCACGAAATGCAGATATGTTATAGTGCTGCAGTTGGTTCCCGCTAAGGCTCGTATGTGCAGACTGTTTACTTTGCGGATATAACCTCTAGCTAATTCTATTACTTCTCCGAGTCATAATGAAAGCTACGCATATATGTAAACAAATAGACTTTTACATGCCACCCCAAGATTTATGGGGTGTTTCAAAGCAAATACTGCAACTGGAGATCCATTCTCAAATTTTCCAGTTGGAACTCCCTCGTTCACACTACCGAACAGCCACATATCTGCCTGCGACATCCTTGCGAAGCGACTGGATTTTTCACTCCAAAATACATATAGGTAAATAACAAACTGAAGTACACACATTTGGAATTTTATTTATATGTAAAACTATATAAATATACACTAATGTTCTTCAATGATTCATCTATATAACGAGTCAGGGGGGAATGATACATGCTTTGATGGGTGATAGCAGTAGTAATTCCGAACAAAAAGCGTCATATGTACATATGTCCTGTTCCAAACGATTTCCGAGAAAGCTAATGGAATCAGCAGGGACCAGGAGAAATGAGGATCATAACAAATGGAACACTATGATCTAATGTTTTGGTTAACTGTGCACATTTCAAAAAGTCCACCGTCAACTGCAATGCATTTGCGTCACTTGTAGACAGCTGCTGTGTTGCTGATCTAGCTCCTTCGGAGAGGCGAGCCCGTGCCGGATCGAATCCTCCTCTACTCGAGCAGTCGCATGGAAAATGTTCAGTTTTTTTGTTCACTCCGCGCGTGTAGACTTTGCTCTTACGACACCCCCAGGAACATTAATCTAATCTAATAAGGTCAAGTGACCCGAGTGGCCAAGAAATGACGCCACGGAGTAATCATTAATCCATGCGCAAATGAAGTACGCATTGAAATGTTAAAAAAAGACAACAGTTCTTAGCCTATTATCGCTTTGGTTGTTTTGGCATGTGAGTGCTCGTGAAGAGGGACATATGATTGACACCCGTGATTTTCAAACATGTCTGCATCGTATACGGTTCAGAAAAGAGAGTACGTTCATCTGAAATTTTTTGCTAAGAATCAGCAATGCCATGACCCTTCAAAGTTGTACCTTTCCCCCTGACTAACCCTGTATAACTTTCGCATGACGTGTTACTGTCTAGTAACATAGCCGGCTGAAACGTTTACCATACAAAGAAAAAACTGCTACAGTATAGGTAACTGAAAGAAGTACGCAAAGGGATGAACGGATATGAGACATTCAAGACGATAATCACACATAAGTCATAGTGATTTATGATGAACCTATAACATTACAAAAGGAGTGAGGTAATTGTGCGTAAGGTGTGTGATGAAAATGGCAGCAACGCATACTCTGCAACTGGCCGCAAGATTGATCAGCAGTTCTTGTGGTAGCGCCTTCCATTGCTCCACCAGCACGGCTGACGACTACTAGATACATATGAACGCTCTGCAGTGCGTCTCCCCAAAGCATCTCACACGTGCGCGGTGGGATTTGTCTGGGAACGGGCAGGCGAGTCCAATCACCGAATATCCTGTCATGCCAAGAAGAGCTCCTCCTTCTGCCCTGTTCAAAGCAATCGCCCATTGTCATTCATACAAACGAAGTCAGTGCCGAAGGCACATTGCGAAAGAGCACAGTGTCACAGTAACGATGACCAGCAATAGTACTGTGTTAAAAGATTTGGGGATCAGTTTTCACATGCAGCATTGTGCCTCCACACACCATAAACCTAAACCAATGAGATGGTCATGATTGGCAATGTTCCTGAGTGCCTACATGTTTCCAAAGCCACATGAGGGTAAATCCTGATTGTCAAACATGAATGTATTTGGTGGCTCAGATGTTGCGGTGGTACAATGGTGCTGGAGGTGGTGGTGGGGGGGCAGTATAATGCTACTTAGGTGGACTGATCTCTAAAACCTTGAACATGGCATATACACCGAGCAACGATACTGCGACGCCCCAATCCTCCTCCATCTGTGGTTTTTTCAGGGATGCGTTCGACCCTGACTTCATTTCTATGTATGAAAATGTGGACTATATCAAACAGTGCAGGTAGAGCGTCTGTTGGAACGAGAGAGTTACACATTTCGGATGCAATGGGGAGTCGTACTCCAGCGCGTCCACATCCACTAACGACCATGCATCGTATGGTGGAGAAATGGATCACTCTATTGCAAGAACTCGTTAACAGCTTTGTGGGCAGCGTGACAGCTCGTTGCAGAGTCTGTACTCTATACTGCTGTGACCACACACCCTATTAAGAAGCATGACTCTCCTTTGATATTGTCCAGGGGACTATTGTAAATCGCGCAGACTTCAGTGTAATTTTTTCTTTAAGCAAAAGTGTCATTTCTGTTCGTCTCATTGCGTAATTTATTCAGTTACCTTCTTCACTGCACTGTGTCACTTCTTACTGCATGTGGTCCAACTTTCATTTAGCTATGTTACTTGTCAGTAACGACCATTCAGCAGTTATCAAATGCCCTTGGGAGGAAGGGAAGCTCTCTTCAGGGGCTCAGCATTCGTTTACTGGGTACGGGCTCGGCGGCCCTGGGGTTCCTGAGCTACGGACTGGTAAGAGCAGCCAGTCTTCTGCCGCCATAAGCCCAGAGCAAGCTTCAGCGACCATTGCGGCGCGTAGGCGGAACGTTGTCTCACGAGGAATGTTTGACTGCCTGGACCGCGAGGATGGGAAAAGCCTAACAAACCCCTCAGTCTTAAGGTGTGCTGCACGCCGATGAGACGTGTGGTGGAACAGTCGTTAGCGGGCAATCTCTGGCGAACCTCAAGCACTTCAGTTGTATAACAAGCTGCGACATCGTCGCGAGAAAACACAGTGACCCGTATATATAATTAAGTTTCCTTTAATTTACGTCTATGGTCACAATCTTTTCTGTTTAACAGATTACCGGTTTCGGTCTTTAATGACCATCATGAGATCTGTCTCATAAAAACAAAGTCCTAATGCATTGCACCCATAGTGGCACAGTCAACTGTTAAATTCAGAATCAGCACAACATTAATCGTGCATGTGATGTGATTTATATGTATTTGACGATGCTGGTCCTGATTCTGCATTTAACAGTTGACTATGTTACTATGGCTGCAATGCATTACGACTTTGTTTATATAAGACAGATCCGATGATGGTCATTAAAGACCGAAACCGGTAATCTGTCAAACAGAAAAGATTGTGACCATAGACGTAAATTAAAGGAAACTTAATCAGTTGTATACGGGTTACTCAGGCACTCTGTCTGAGTGGATCCGTATTTCCCTAGCTGCTGATGGAACCGAGATGGAAAACGCGAGATGTTCTTCTTCTCCTCCCAATGTGACTGGCGTGCCACCAGGGAGTTCTCACAACCAATCACCCAGTGTTAGAGAGGCTAGCCCTTATGACGTGCACTTTAGTAACAGAGCACAAGGGGTCGTAAATCAAAACGTGCTCCCGGTGCATAAGAGGAAAAAAGTGACATCCGAAAAAATGTCAGGCTTCTATACCCATAAAGGTTTGGAAGGACTTGCTTGCGCTTTTTTCCCTTTTCATCATCAGTCTTCTGACTGATTTGATGGATCCCGCCAAGAATCCCTGTCCTGTGCCAACCTCTTCGTCTCAGAAAAGGACTTGTAACCCATGTCCTTATTTATTTGCTGGATGTATTCCAACCTCTGTCTTCCTCTGCAGCTCCCTCTAATACGATATAAATCATTCCTTGATGTCTTCAGCTGTACTATCACCCTATCCTTCTCCTTGTTAGTATTTTCCACACCCTCATTTCCTCTTCGATTCTGAGTAGGACCTTCTCATTCCTTATCTTATCAGTCCAGCTAATTTTCAGCACTCACCTGTAGCACTACATCCCGTATCCTTCGATTCTCTTCCGGTTTTTCCACAGTCCATGTTTCACTACCATACAATACTGTGCTCCAGATTACATTTTCAGAAATTTCTTCCTCAAATTAAAGCCTATGTTTGATACTAGTAGACTTATCTTGTCCAGGAATGCGCTTTTTGCGTGTACTAGTCTGTTTTTGATGTCCTCTTTGCTCCGTCCGTCATTATTTATTTTGCTGCCTAGGTAGCAGAATTCCTAAACTTCGTCTACTTCCTGACCATCAATCCCGATGTTAAGTTTCTTGCTGTTCTCACGTCTGTTACTTCTCATTACCTTCGTCTTTCTTCGATTTACTCTCAATCCATATTCTGTACTCATTAAATTGTTCATTCCGTTGAGCATATCTTGTAATTCTTCTTCATTTTCACTCAGGATTGCTATGTCATCAACGAAACCTATCATTGATATCCGTTCATCTTGAATTATAGTTCCACTCCTGAACCTCCTCCATGTACAGATTGCTCATTGGGGGAGGGGGGTGGGGGAGGGGGGAGGGGGGGGGGGAAGATTACAGTCCCGCCTTACACCCTTCGTTTTTGGTGGTCCACTATTTTATTCCCTCAAGACTCTGGTACATATTGTATATTACCCACCTCACCCTATAGCTTGTATGTATGTATGTTAACGGCATGCCCAGAAACGACGGAGAGCCTCCGTCCCCACAGTAGCTGCAGTTGTCCGCAACCCCACGACGATTACCGCAGTCCACTCCATCCCTCAGCCGTGCCACACCGAACCCAGGGTTATTGTGCAGTTCGGCCCCCTGTGGAACCCCCAGGGAATTTCTCACATCAAACGAGTGTAACCCCTGTGTTTGCGTGGTAGAGTAATGGTGGTGTACGCGTACGTGGAGAACTTGCTGCACAGCAATCGCCGACATAGTGTAGCTGAGGCGGAATACGAAAAACCAGGCCGCATTCGCCGAGGCAGGTGAAAAACCGCCTAAAAACCATCCACAGACTGGCCGGCTCACCGGACCTCGACACAAGTCCGCCGGGAGGATTCGTGCCGGGGACCAGGCGCTCCTTCCCATCCGGAAAGCCATGCGTTAGACCGCACTGCTAACTGGGTGGGCACCTCCCTATAGCCTGCTCCTGGTTTAATTCAGAATTTCGAACATATTGCACCATTTTACATTGTCGAACGCATTTTCCAGTGCTATGAACGTGTCTTGACTTTTCTTTAGTAATTGCTTCCATTATCAGCCGCAACGTTAGAATTGCCTCTATGGTGCCTTTACCTTTCCTGATGCCAAACTGATCGTCATGTAGCACATACTCAACTTTCCATTCTTCTGAATATTTATCTTGCCAAGAACGTGGATGCATGAGCTTCTAAGCTGATTGTGCGACAGTTCCTTAGACTTTTCAGCTCTTTCTGTCTTCAGAATTGGGTGGATGATATTTTTTCCGAAAGTCAGGTGGAATATCGCCAGACTCATACAGTCTTCACCTGAATAGTCGTTTTGTTCCCACTTCTCCCAATGATTTTACAACTTCAGATGGCATGTTATCTACCCATTCTGCCTTATTTCATCTTAAGTCCTCCAAAGCTTTCTCGAATTTTGGTTCTAATACTGGATCCCTTATCTTTTCTAAATAAACTCCTGCTTCTTCCTCTATTACATCAGACAAATCTTCCCTGTCATAGAGGCATTCAATGTACTCTTTCCTCCTCTCCTCTTCATTTATCCGTGGAATTCCCGTTGCACTCTTAATGTTACCACTCTTGCTTTTAATGTCACTAAACGTTATTTTGACTTTCCTATACGCTGAGTCAGTCCTTCCGACAATCATTTCTTTTTCGATTTCTTCACATTTTTCATGCTACCATTTCGTCTTAGCTTCCGTGCACCTTCTTTTTATTTCATTCCTCAACGCTTTGTATTGCTGTATTCCTAAATTTCCCTGAAAATTTTAGTTTTTCCTGCTTTCATCGATCAAGTGAAGTATTTCTTCTGCTACCCATGGTTTCATTGCACTTACCTTCCTTACATGTATGTTTTTCTTTTAGTTTTCTGTCGACTCCCCTTCAACTGTACTGCCTGTATTGCTGTATCTGTAACCTTAGAGAACTTCAAGCGTGTCCCTTAGTACTTATGTATCCTACTTCTTTGCATAATTATTCTTACTGACTAATCTCTTGGACTTCAGCCTACTCTTCGCCACTACTACATTGTGATATGAGTCTGTATCTGGTCCTGGGTATGCCTTACAATCCAGTGTCTGATTTTGGAATCTCTATCCGACCATGATGTAATATGACTGAAATCTTCCCACATCACCCGGTTGTTTCAAAGTTGCCGGCCGGTGTGACCGAGCGGTTCTAGGAGCTTCAATCTGGAACCGCGCTACCGCTACCGTCGAAGGTTTGACTCCTGCCTCTTGCATGGTTGTGTGTGATGTCATTTGGTTAGATAGGTTCAAGTAGTTCTATGTTATAGGGGACTGATGACCTCAGATGTTAAGTCCCATAGTGCTCAGAGCTATCTGAACCATTTTTCCAAGTATACCTCCTCCTCTGTGATTCTTGTAAAAAAATGGTTCAAATGGCTCTGAGGGCTACGGGACTTAACTGCTGAGGTCATCAGTCCCCTAGAACTTAGAACTACTTAAACCTAACTAACCTAAGGACATCACATACATCCATGCCCGAGGTAGGATTCGAACCTGCGACCGTAGCGGTCGCGCGGTTCCAGACTGTAGCTCCTAGAACCGCTCGGCTACTCCGGCCGGCGCGATTCTTGTACAGAGTATCCTCCATTAGTAGCTGAAATTTATTACAGAACTCAATTAGTGTTTCTCCTCTGTCATTCCTTTTCCCAAGCCCATATTTTTATGAATCTTTATCTTATACTCCTCCTCCTACAACTGCATTCTAGTTCCTCATGACTATTATGTTCTCATTTCCATTTATATACTGTATTACCCTTCCAATGTCCTCATATACTTTCTCCGTTTCTTCATCTTCAGCTTCGACGTCGGTATGTATACCTGAACTGTCGTTGTTGGTGTTGGTTTGCCGTCGATTCTGATAAGAATAGCAGCATCACGGAACTATTCACAGTGACACATTCACTGTCCTCCTTCCGTTATAACATTTTCTGGTGCTGTTGATATTACGACATACTCATCTGACCAGAAATCCTTGTCTTCATTACACTTCGCTGACCCCTACTATATCTAGACTGAGACTTTGCATTTCCCTTCTCTGATTTTTTGTTTTCCAGCCACATTCAACCTTCTCACACACCACGCCCAGACTCGTGGAACCATATTTTTTCGTTGATCATTCAATCTTTTTCTCATGGTTACATCCCCCTTGGTAATCCCCTCCCGGAGATCTGAATGAGGACTATTCTAGAATCTTTTGACAATGGAGAGGTCATCATGACACTTTTTCAACTACAGTCCGCATGTCCTGTGCATACATGTTATGTGTCTTTAATGCAGCGGTTGCCATTGCCTTCTGCATTCTCATGGTGTTGATCACTACTGATTCTTCCGCGTTTGGGGGCAATTTCCCATCCCAAGGACAAGAGAGTGCCCTGAACCACTGCCTGCTCCTCGTCCCTCTTTGACAAGGCCGTTGGCAGAATGAGGGGAACTTCTAATTCCCGAAGTCTTCGGCCTCCAGTGCTGATTATTAATCAAAATTTAAGCTGTGGCGGGTTTCGAACCCGGGACCGAGGACATTTCGATTATGAATCAACGGCATGAGGATGCAGAAGGCAATGGAAACCACTGCATTAAAGATACATAACGTTTATCCACAGGACATGTGGCCTATAATTGAAGAAACGTCATGATGATCTCTCCATTGGCAAAAGATTCCGGAGTAGTCCCCCATTCGGATCTCCGGGAGGGGACAGCCAAGAGGGAGGTTACCATGAGAAAAAGATTGAATAATCAGCGTTCTATCTTTCAGGGCGTGGAATGTCAGAGGCTTGAACGTGATAGGCAAATTAGAAAATCTGAAACGGGAAATGCAAAGGCTCAATCTTGATATAGTAGTGGTCAGTGAAGTGAAGTGGAAAGAAGACAAGGATTTCTGGCCAGATGAGTATAGGGTGATACCAACAGCAGCAGAAAATGGTGTAATGGGAGTAGGATTCGTTATGAACAGGAAGGTAGGGCAGAGAGTGTGTTACTGTGAACAGTTCAGTGACAGGGTTGTTCTTACTTGAATCGACAGCAAACCAACACCGACAACGATAGTTCAGGTATACATGCCGACATAGCAAGCTGAAGATGAAGAGACAGAGAAAATATATGAGGATATTGAAAGGGTAATACAATATGTAAAGCGATATGAAAATCTACTTGTTATGGGAGACTGGAATGCAGTTGTAAAGGAAGAAGTAGAAGAAAAGGTTACAGAAGAATATGGGCTTGGGACAAGGAATGAGAGAGGAGAAAGACTATTTGAGTTCTACAACAAGTTTTAGCTAGCAATAGAGAATACTTGGTTCAAGACTAATAAGAGGAGGTGGTATACTTGGAAAAGGCCAGATGAAACAGAAAGATTTCAATTAGATTACATCATGGTAGGACAGAGATTCCGAAATCAGATACTGGACTGTAAGGCGTACCCAGGAGGAGACACAGACTCATTTTACAATATAGTAGTGATGAAGAGTAGGCTGAAGTTCAAGGCATTAGTCAGGAAAAAAACGGGATATGGAAGTACTAAGGAATGACGAGGCACTGTTGAAGATCTCTAGGGATGTAGATACAACAATAAGAAATAGCTCAGTAGGCAGTACATTTGAAGACAAATGGACATCTCTAAAAAGGGCCGTCACAGTAGTTGAGAAGAAAAACATGGATACAAAGAAGGTAACTGCGAAGAAACCATGGGTAACAGAAGAAATACTTCAATTGATCGATGAAAGGAGAAAGTAGAAAAATGTTCTGGGAAACACAGAAATACAAGTCGCAGAGGAATAAAATAAACAGGAAGTACAGGGAGCTAAGACGAAATGACTGCATGAAAATGTGAAGACATCGGGAAAGAAATTATTATCGGAAGGACAGACTCAGCATAACGGATAGTCAAAACAACCTTCCGTGGCATTAAAAGCAAGGGTTATAATATGAAGAGTGCGATAGTAACTACACTGTTAAGTGCTGAGGAGATAGCGGACAGATGGAAAGAGTACATTGAAAGCTTCTCTGAGGGGAAAGATTTGTCTGCCGTGACAGAAGGAGAAAGATGAGTCGATTTGGAAGAGACGGTGGATCCAGTATTAGAATCAGAATTTGGAGGACTTAAGATGAAATAAGGCAGAGGGGATAGATATGCTTCCATCAGAATTTCTAAAATCAATGGGGAAGTGGCAACAAAACGGTTACTAACGTTGGAGTGTAGAATGTATGAGTCCGGGCACATACCATCTGACTCTCTGAAAAACATCATCCACACAATTCCGAAGACGGCAAGAGCTGACAAGTGCGAGAATTATCGCACAATCTGCTTAACTGTTCATGCCTCCAATTTTCTTACAAGAATAATGTACAGAAGAATGGAATAGAAAACTGAGGATGCGCTAGATGACGATCAGTTTGGCTTTAGGACCGGTAAAAAGGACGAGAGAGGTAATACTGACGTTGCGGTTGATAATGGAAGCAAGACTAAAGAAGAAATAAGACACGTTCATAGGATTTGTCGACATGGGAAAAGCGTTCTACAATATAAAACAGTGCTAGATGTTCGAAATTCTGAGAAAATTAGGGTAAGCTATAGGGAGAGACGGGTGATATATATAACATGCACAACAGCCAAGAGGCAATAATAAGAATGGACGACCAAGAACGAAATGCTCATATTAAAAAGAGTGTAATACAAGGACGTAGCCTTTCGCCCCAAGTGTTGAATGTGTACATCGAGGAAGCAACGATGGAAATAAAAGAAAGGTTCAGGAGTGGAATTAAAATTCGATGTGAAAGGATATCAATGATACGATTCGCTGATGCCATTGCTATACTGAGTGCAAGTGAAGAAGAATTGCATGGCCTGCTGAACAGAATGAACAGTCTAATGAGTACAGGGTATGGACTGACAATAGATCGAAGTAAGACGAAGGTAATGAGAAGTAGTAAAGATGAGAACAGCGAGAAACTTAACATTAGGATTTATGTTCACGATTTAGATGAAGTTAAGGAATTCTGCTTCCTAGGCAGTAAAGTAACCAAGGACAGAGCAAGGAAGACATCAACAGCAGACTAGCAATGGCAAAAAGGGCATTCCTGGCCAAGAGAAGTTTACTAATGTCAAATATCGGCCTTAATTTGAGGAAGAAATTTCTAATAATGTACGTCTCGAGTACAGCATTGTATGGTAGTGAAATACAGACTATGGGTAAACCGGAACAGAAGAGAATGGAAGCATTTGAGATATGGTGCTACATACGAATGTTGAAAATTAGGTGGACTGATGAGGTAAGGAATGAGGAAGTTCTGCGAAGAATCGGGGAGGAAAGGAATATGTGGAAAACGCTGATAGGAAGAAGGGACGGGATGATAGGACATGTGTTACAACATTAGGGAATGATTTCCATGGAACTAGAGGGAGCTGTAGAGGGCAAAAGAGTAGAGGAAGACAGAGATTGGAAGACATCCAGCAAATAATTGAGGACGTAGGTTGCAAGTGATATTCTGAGATGAAGTGGTTGATACAGGAGAACAGGAGAGGAATTCGTGGTGGGTCACATCAGACTAATCAGAAGACTCATGACAAAAAAAAGATAATATGCAGTGATATCATGGGCTTGGACGTACCGGATCTGAGGCAAGAGTGGTCATCACAGGGCATGGCGGATGTGGAACAATGACTGCGACGGAATAATTGAGAAACTGAAAAGGCTGCCACTTTCATTGTCACATTCAGTTCTCCAACGCTGCCTGAACACATTATGCCTGGATTCCTTCGACGTACTGTAAGATCTTGCATACAAAATCTTTTGCAGCTCTATAAATGCCAGCGTTTTGACAATAAAACCATTAGTTGTGGAGTTGAAGCGAAAAGTGGGAAGTGCAGGACTGCCCGTCTTCTGTGATCTGCATCAACTGCTCTGGGAGTCACACAGTGAGGAACTGAGACTGACCTCCTTTTGCTGAGGAAAGCAAAATAAAAGTGACAAAGGGGATCCCGCATGGTCCATAAATGTGTCCCCAAAGTGGATCCTTCGACGCAGAAGATGTCCAGTGTACCACTATCCACCTCAAGCACCTGTACTTTCACGTGTACATGCCAAGCTAAACCAATACAGATAATGCAATCCAGGCAGCTGCAACAGAAAAGGCCAGCAACACGTTGACAGTGAGTATCTACAAGGCGTGCAAAAAGCTGATCTTCTCTCAGCACTCCTTTCCCTATAATCATCGAAAGGACAGGTTGCAAGGAAAGTATCACAATGATCTGGTCAAAAGCTGTCCCAGGTACCGCCTGACGTCATTCTGGCATGTCTGACTGATGAGACGGACATCATAGATCTAGATGCTTCAGATCCTAGCAGCCCCTCCACTCCCCTTCACTTTACAAGTGCTTCAGTTCGTCGGTGCAAAGATAGAGATCGATTGAAAAGCACACCAATGAAATAGCTCCCATACTACAGTGAAACATGGATCGGTTGAGTACTCAAGTGGAGGAACTCAAACACCTTACAAAGGTACGTCACTTGTACTTTTGCTTACAAGAAACATATTTTAAAGATAATGACGCTACTCTGCAAGGATGACCTGACAGGCGAAAGAGCCAAGGAAAGGGTCACTGTGCGTCTCAAAAACGTGCACCACTCCTCTGCTCTCCCCCTGGGTGCTAACCTGCAAGCAGTTCATGTACGTTGGAGGATCACTGTTTTCTCACTGTGTTTGCCTTCAGAAGATGGAATAGACCCTGAGACTTTCGCAGATCATATACAAGAACTCCCCGACCATTTCTCCTACTGGGTGACTTCACTACCCATTATGTTTTGTCGGGCTCGACCTCTACTTGCTCTCGAGTACAGATTCTGGAGAGCCACGTGACGTCCCATGAGATGTGCATCCTCAACACAGGTAGCACAACGCATTCCTGTGCCGCCACTGGGTCATTCTGTTCCACCGATCCCTCTTTCTGCGCTCCAGCTCTCGTGAACTCTGTTCATTGGGAAGTTACTGACGATCTCCATCTCACTGACGACTTTCCACTATGCATTCACCTACTGGACAGAGCATTACCTGAAAGGTAGCCCGCAAAATGGATAGTGGGCGGAGCTAACTGGACGCTGTTCAGCCGGTTGGGTGTATTTGAACACCACAAAAGCGTCCAGGAGGAATGGGTGAACCACATCACACGAATGATCCATCGTGCTGCTGACTTATCAATCCCAGAGTCTTCAGATCATTTTAAAAAAGAACCTGTACCATGATGGACTGATGTGAGCCGCTCAGCGATCTGGTACAGGAGTGCGGCTTTTCGACGGTGTGGTTTTTCGACGGTTTAAATGGCGCCCAATAGCAGACAACCTGACAGCCTTTCGAGTTGCGAGAGCCAAAGCGCGACGTGTAGTTGATAAGACCTACGAAAGGTCATGGCAAGCGTTCCTGGATTCCATCAACAGTACTACTGGCTTTACAAAACTATAGAAAGCCATCTGGCGGATTTCCGTTGAACACAGTCATTTACCAACAGCAGCTCTACTGAAACAAGGGTGTCTCCAAACAACGCCTGGAGAAATCGCCCAGATGCTGGCACACAATTTCTGTAAATCTCCTGCCAATGCAAGACAGAACCCAGCATTTCGTCGCTGCCTTGAGACTGCAGAGAAGGGCAAGTTGGATTTAAGATCCCACAGTTCTGAGTCCAACAAATATCCTTTCTCCTTGTGGAAGCTGGAATCGGCACTGGGTGAGACGCGTGATACTGCACCTCATCACGACCAAATCTGCTTCGACATTTGCCAGCAGTGTGAAACGAAATTCTCCTCGAATATTTTAATCTGATATGGCAGACAGGTCACTTCCCCAACTCGTGGAGAACGGCAATTGTTATACGTCTCATCAAACCAGGAAAAGGACCGCACATGCCCCAGTAGTGACCAGCGAATCGCCTTAAGGAGTTCTGCAGCAAGTACTCTAGAGCGAAGAATTAATCGTCATCTGGTTATCAGAGACCGGGCAACTCCTTAGCCGATCTCAGTTTGGATTCCTGAGATTTTGGTCCACTGCCGACAACCTGGCTTTCTTACGTAAACATCATTGTATTGGTATGTTCTTTGATATGCGTAAGGTGTATGGTACTGCTTGGAGACACAGCATTCTCGTGCAGCCGCATCAGTGGTTCTTTTGTGGCTACCTTCCTGTATTCATACGGCCTTCCCTGTATTTGTTTGGTCCCGAATTTGTGAAGACCTGTCAGATCGTTTTGAGCAAGCAACGGTGTCGCTCAGGGCAGTATTTTATGTGTTGCCTTCGTTACCATAGCCATAAACAGTTTTACGTCCTGTACAGTGCTCCTTATTTGTGGACGATTTTGATGTTTTCTGTTCGTACTCCTGTTGCAACAGCGACCCGTCAGTTGTAAATCACAGCGAGGAGGTTCGAGTAGTATGATGCACAGACAGATTTTCAGTTTTCAGCAGATTAGTGTTTGCGCGTCCATGTTAATACTTTTCGTCGTATATTTAATTTATCTGGTTTTTATACGAGGGACATCATTCTAGATTTTAAAGACTCGGTGACTTAGGTTACTTGGCCTCAATTTTGACCTCAAACTGTGATGATTACCACACTTGAGAGACCAGAACGCCAGATCGCAGAAAGCACTGAATGTCGTAAAGTGTCTTAACCACAGGTCTTAGGGAGCAGAAACGGCACGTCTGTTCCAGTTTTATAGGGCTTTTGTGCGTTCAGAGCTAGACTATGGATGACCAGAGTACAGCAAAGCGAAGCTGTCCACCATGAGAAGGTTAGGCTGGTTACAGGTGCTTACAGGACCAGCCCCGTAGCAAGTCTGTGTGTTAGAGACTGGAGAACCGCCACTCACCACCCGGCCTCAGCTCCTGATGGCGTCCCAGGCATGTAAGTTCCTCGCAGCCCCAACTTCACCTGCGTACCATGCTGCTGCTCGTCCACTTTTGAAACGCCTTTTCTCCAATGATTCACAAACAACAAACAATGCCGTACGGGACCTACATGCTGCCTGTGCTAGATTCGAGTGTGTGGAAAAGATACGGCCCCAAATCCCGGCTCTTAACCACCTTGTAACGTCTCCGCTCTCGCGTACGTTAACTCTTTAAAGCCTGTACTATGATAAGTTGACGGGCTTCACCTTATAGGAGAGGATTTTAGTACATATGTTGACCGCGTGTACCTAAATGGAAGCAAAACCGGACTTATACCCAGTCAGTAACAACAATGATACGTCAAGCAAGTATAAGTGCAACCACACGTTAGGACAGGTAAGAAACACACATCACAGATGCTACCAATGGTTAATAATACGGCCGCCAGCCTAATTAGGCATTGAGTGAGTTTTTCCCTTGTACAAGTAGATGTACGTACAAGCATAACCACACGTAGTAATACTGTATTATATGGTGGATTTTAGTGCCAGAAAAATCTACTAAATTAAGATTTTCCCTTTTTGTACTAGTTTGAACAAGCTATAAATACACAACATTACACTACAATGATTACTACGAACTGCGTTTTGTCTATTGATCCGACTGAAATCGGACATAGGTCACCCTAGAAATAGCACTTTTGACACACACACATACAATGTCAATTTTAATAATGGTAAAACACTGATAAATTTAGGTTTTATCTTGACTTTAACTTTGCTGGTCAAATCAGTGCAATCGCTTCAGAATTTAAATGAATAGAAAAGAAAAGAGTGAAAGAAGGGGGGGGGGGGGGGACCCTGAAACTGTTATGATCACAATGTTGAAACCATTAACTATTGGAAACATTAATTACTCAAGATTTAAAAAATATGAATTATTACTCTTATTGTCCAATTACTTCCTCATTAAACTACCATTATTTTTGTTTCAAATTAATTAAACTTCCTTACTAAGTCAATTCCAAATTTATCTTAGTACTCTGCCAGACCTTTGCTCTTTACTCATATTTTCATTAACAATAAAGCTCATTAAGATTCATTCTAGCATAAATAGGTCTGCAGTTAATTCTTATTAACATAAACTTTAAATCTTCATTTCGGGACACTCGGATTGCACAACATGTGGAAAGGACCCTGTCTAGGTTAGTGATTAGGATAATTCATTGATAGAACAAATCTGGTAAAAGTTAAGTTATTATTGAACAGTCAGGAACAAAATTAACACTGGTCCACACGAATATAATTCTAAAGATTCAAACTGTGCGAGTCGATGCGGCGGTTGGCGGGCGGCGGGATGGCGAGACGCACAGCACACATACAATCACAGCTATGGCTTTTGCTGTAGCGGCACTTTGCTTCTTCTTGGCGTCGTAATCCTTTTCAATCCAGTGCCATTAGAATATAGCCATGCTGTATAGTCGTCGGACACGGCACATCCGAGGCTCAATGGAACCACTTTTTCCAGGATAGCCTCCTCGATCCAGTACGTGTTCCTCAGACCGACGCCCAACTCCGACTAGTACCGCTGCTGAGCCCGTTATCCCTTGCCGCGCCCGTGTGCATTTTCCCGCGCTCGCCTGCCATCCACCTTTTTCCGCTCCCCTACAGATAGGGTATTCACCAATATTCCACATATCTTAATACATTGCCTACGCATGGACCAGGCGCACAATTACAATTTCAGACATGTTACAATAGATTCAACAGGGATTACACCTCAATTTTGTTACAGCATTGCTTGAAATCTGACATAAATATTAATATTCACATCTAAAGTTGCTTACATTTTCTTTAACATAATGACACGAAAAGAAAAAGAAATGAAATTAAAACATTACGTACATTAATTCATCGATATTCCAAAAGAATAAATTTATTATATGTTTAGTAGTTGTAGTTACACATGCCCCTGTTTCCAGTAAATTTTACGAAGTATAAATTTTATGGGAACACTAAATTTTACATTTATACAGTTGTTCTGAATCTGTAAGTGAATGTCCAAAAAAATTTATACCACATACTCCCTTTCACTCACATTATATAGGTCAAAATTTTTAACATATCAAGAACATTTACTTGTTATTTACTTAAGGGCCTTTTGCACAGTCCAACCTCCCATCACAATATTATTAAAATAGCAAATTACTCATTTTTACTAAATTTTTCAAAGAAATAACATCAAAATCTGGAACATAAACATTTAACTACAAAAGCAAATGCAAATATCTGTATATCCTATAAGACAATTTATTGCTGCTTGCATTGAATGGCAGGCCCTTTCCTTACTTACAAAAAAAAACAAAAAAAAAAAACAAACACACACAATAATATTCAGAAAATTTACTACACATATTGCTGCCCGTTATTCAGATTTGGGCAGTCCTTTTCACCTCATTTTACCACATCACTTGTATCACACTTACAATTCTCCTCTGACTATTTATCTGCCCACTTTGGTGTTTGGCAGTCCTTTATATTATGACTCATACACTGCCCATTTTTATTTTTTCGGAATTTACCCTCTCCTTTTCAGTCCTTTTCTCCATACATTCTTACATTTATAGTGCATTTGGTAATCTGAAACTGATATAACTACATTAGCATACTGATATTTGTATACATATATTTATAGAGATTAGTTACATTTTGAATAAAATAGTTTCAGCACAGGGTACAGCACATTTACTGCAAATTGCTTTCTGAGTATCCCTATGTCACTCATTTCTAGGAACATACAGCTTCTGGTCCACAACATTTCTTACACCTAAAGGTCTTTTGGATTTTGGGCAGGTCAGGTAGTAAGCATTATCGTGTGGAATGTTCTGCATTATATACGGTCCATTATAAATATATTTAAACTTGGAAATTTCATGGTTCAGTTCACTAGACTTTTCGTGGGTTTTTAAAAGAACATAATCCCCAATTTTAAATTTTGAAACTTTCAGATTTTTATCGTGTCTTTTTGATCTAGATTCAGCTTTTTGCTTTGCCCTTTTTCTGACTAATTCTTTCTTTTGACTCAACCCCAAACTTGTACAAGGTGGAAACTCTAGTTTTTCCTCAATTAAACTTTTACTTCTGCTACCTAACAAAATTTCTTCCGGTGGGAACCCAGTAGATTCATGATGTAAGGTGTTCATGACATTCTCAAAATCCGATATAAATCTGCCCCAGACTCTAAATCATGCCCCTTCCTCTTTTTTCCGCAACGCACCTTGGTCGACTGTGACATCGTCCCAAGATACGTTCCTGACCTGTGAACCTTTTATATCTGGCGGCTTTTTCGGTTTCTGGAGTTCAAAGTCTTTACTTACTTGAACTCTTTGCAAAATAAACACTGAGTCATCAGGTGGCTCTTTCTTTCTTTGTTCAGTCTCAACATCTGGGTTTTGTTTTGAAACTTCGTCATCATTAGTTACAATATCACAATTAGCTGTATCCCCCTTATTTTCGCTATTACCGAAATATTCGTCATCTGAACTATCGTCAGAATCCGACCATTCTGGATCTCTTTCAGGTTCTAACATAAACGCTTTTCTGAGACAGGAACTAGGTTCTCCCTCTGCATTTTGGTCAGGTTTTAATTTTAATTCTATATCCTGTTTCGGCAAAACGGCCTCATCATCAGCTTTACTCACATCTACTGTTAATTCATATTTCGTGTGAACCTCGTGGACTTCAATTACTTTTAGGTAATCACCTGCCTCTTCCTCACGGTGCCTTTCGGTAGCAGCTTTTACTGTTGGCGGATCATTAACAGAAGTTACTTCCTCGTCAATGCTAAGGATTTCGTCCTCCAATTCCTCCCTATTTTTCACCTTCGTCCTATCGGAAACACGCGTACTTTGCGCGGCGCTTTTTACTCTCTCCTCTTCAAACTCGGGCCACGTCACCTTATCGACGTCCCTACTATCTCCTTTTCCACTAATTAACCTCCTTGCCTCATACTCCTTCTTAAAATCCTCCCACTCATTGCTTGAGGCCTTTGTACAGATCGTCGATCTGCACACGCCAGTCAGTTACTTCTGCTAGATCATTCTCGCCTTTTATTTCATTGCAAACACTGCCAACCGCACTTCTGTGTATTCACAGTTTCATCAATTATTTCCTGCTCCATGGGATTATTACTCGTAATGTATTCATCAGCTCTCACGGCTATGTTCGTACCTAATGCTGCCTTATTGCTAGCGGCTTCTCTCCGAACAGCTGTTCTGCTAGGCTGGGTCGCTGCCCTCTGATGCTCCACTCGCCTGTTAACATGTAGCGCTCTGTGCGGCAGAGACGACTCATTCTGGCTCGCACCTGACGCTTGTTTCGCAACAACACGTTGCGTCGTTCCACGCCTGTCTCTAACCTGTCTCATAACTTTACTGTCAATTCAGTAACCTTTCTTAAATCGGGGCCGGTATATATTGTCCGCTTCCGTTTGGCCCGCAACGTTCGCGGAAATCAGTTTCCCGCATCGTTATTATTTTGCGCGGTGTATCCTCTACCGCGACCTAGATAACTTCCTCGGCCTCTGCCTCTGCCTCTGCCTCTGCCTCTACCTCTCTGTATCATATTGACGCGAAACCCTTCGCCGTCATTTCTCTCGTCATTATTACGGTTATTTCGGTTACCAAAATTTTGATAATTGGCACGACTTTCGCACCAGCGGTCTTCGTCTTCGACCCTTTCGAGAAATGCTTGGAAGCTGCGATGATTGCTTCCCACGTATCTCTTTGAATCTTCTGGAAGCTTTTTATATAGCTCCCAGATAATTTCTGAATCTGATCTTAGACCTCTTAAATGCGTCAATTTCCGGTACCAATATTCGCAGAAATCTTTCAAAGAATTCCTGCCCCTGTTATCATGATGTTTGGCCATGATAAACTCGCGTCATAAACGATCCTGTTTTTGTTCGGACCAATATTCTTCCGTAAACCTTTGCTTGAATTCTTCGAATGTCATTCGTTCTGTATTCAAATTAATTCCCCACCGCTTAGCATCACCTGCTTAGGCGCTAATTACTACGTTTATCTTATCCTGATCAGACAAGTGTTCAGGAAACATTCACTCGCAATTTTTGATAAAATCTAACGGATGCCATCCGTTATGTTTCTTGGCGGGATCGAAGCGTTCCTCACTATCTAACAGCTTCGTAATTGGTGTGCCATTACAAACAACACCAGGTCTATCTTTAATTTTACTCTCAAGATCGAAAATTTTGCCTTGAATTTTCGAAGAATTTTGTTCATATTTTTGTACACATCCGGTAACTTTCTCACCTAAATCTCTTTCAGTGTCTGAAACTGCCTTTTTCAATTGCGAGATTCCGTGTTGACATTCGTTTACGATCTCAGTTTTGAGACCGAAAACTTTTTCGTCTACTTTTGTTTCAACTAGAGGTTCTACTTTCTCTTGGATGTTGAGAATTTCAACGTCGAACCTACTGTTAATGTTGTCAATTTCCCCCTGCATAGTATCCATATTCTTATTAATTGTGTCAATTTCAAACTTCATAGTATTTACCACAGAACGTAAACTACCCACTTTTTGTTCTACCTGTTCTATTTGTTTACTAATTTTAATTCCTTGTTCTTCAACCTGTGCTTTAAGCTGACCAACTTCTGTTTTAAATTGCTCGTCAACGTGTGTTTTAAGCTGATCATTCTGAGTTTTAAGCTGCTCTGCAACGTGTGTTTTAAGCTGATTAACCTCATTACTGACTTGTGTTTGAAGCTGATCATTCTGTGTTTTGATCTGCTCACTCTGTCCTGAAATTTGTTTGGTTAATTGTTCAAATAAATCGTTTATGCTTAAAATTTTCACACTGTTTTGTTCTGCGGAATCGGTGTATTCCCATCCTACTTCAAAAGTTTCTTTCGGTTCCTTCTTTATCTGTGGAGAATCAAACATGTCAGTGGATTCATTCACATACCCACTATCATCTACAAAGTCAACCTCTGCTTCCTGTTTTGTCCCTTGCTGTGTTCGAGGCGATCTCAACCTTTCAATCTGTTCATTAACATGTTCCTGGTATTGTATGTACGCCAATTGTCTTTCGCTAACGCCATCTGTTATCTGGCCGCGTAAACTCCTGCTACTGCCATGCGCCTCTTCCATTACGCTCGGCACATCTACTGTTTCTACATTCCTGTCCATATTGAATGCCAATTACACCTCTCCACTGTACTTGACGTTCACTGCTATTTACTTTACTGAATACTATTGCAATACGTGCCACTGAACATCCACTGCTCGGTATTCACATTAATTTGTGACCGACAACAACTGGATGTCCTGTCACCGGGAAGCCACTTGTAACGTCTCCGCTCTCATGTACGTTAACTCTTTAAAGCCTGTACTATGATAAGTTGACGGGCTTTACCTGATAGGAAAGGATTTTAGTACATATGTTGACCGCGTGTACCTAAATGGAAGCAAAACCGGACTTATACCCAGTCAGTAACAACAATGATACGTCAAGCAAGTATAAATGCAACTACACGTTAGGACAGGTAAGAAACACACATCGCAGATGCTACCAATGGTTAATAATATGGTCGCCAGCCTAATTAGGCATTGAGTGAGTTTTTCCCTTGTACAAGTACATGTACGTACAAGAATAACCACACGTAGTAATACTGTATTATATGGTGGATTTTAGTGCCAGAAAAATCTACTAAATTAAGATTTTCCCTTTTTGTACTAGTTTGAACAAGCTATAAATACACAACATTACACTACAATGATTACTATGAACTGCGTTTTGTCTATTGATCCGACTGAAATCGGACATAGGTCACCCTAGAAATAGCACTTTTGACACACACACATACTATGTCAATTTTAATAATAGTAAAACACTGATAAATTTAGGCTTTATCTTGACTTTAACTTTGCTGGTCAAATCAGTGCAATCGCTTCAGAATTTAAATGAATAGAAAAGAAAAGAGTGAAAGAAGGGGGGGGGGGGGGGGGACCCTGAAACTGTTATGATCACAATGTTGAAACCATTAACTATTGGAAACAATTACTCAAGATTTAAAAAATATGAATTATTACTCTTATTGTCCAATTACTTCCTCATTAAACTACCATTATTTTTGTTTCAAATTAATTAAACTTCCTTACTAAGTCAATTCCAAATTTGTCTTAGTACTCTGTCAGACCTTTGCTCTTTACTCATATTTTCATTAACAATAAAGCTCATTAAGATTCATTCTAGCATAAATAGGTCTGCAGTTAATTCTTATTAACAAAACTTTAAAACTTCATTTCGGGACACTCGGATTGCACAACATGTGGAAAGGACCCTGTCTAGGTTAGTGATTAGGATAATTCATTGATAGAACAAATCTGGTAAAAGTTAAGTTATTATTGAGCAGTCAGGAACAAAATTAACAGTGGTCCACACGAATACAATTCTAAAGATTCAACCTGTGCGAGTCGATGCGGCGGTTGGCGGGCGGCGAGATGGCGAGACGCACAGCACACATACAATCACAGCTATGGCTTTTGCTGTAACGGCACTTTGCTTCTTCTTGGCGTCGTAATCCTTTTCAATCCAGTGCCATTAGAATATAGCCATGCTGTATAGTCGTCGGACACGGCATATCCGAGGCTCAATGGAACCACTTTTTCCAGGATAGCCTCCTCGATCCAGTACGTGTTCCTCAGACCGATGCCCAACTCCAACTAGTACCACTGCTGAGCCCGTTATCCCTTGCCGCGCCCGTGTCCATTTTCCCGCGCTCGCCTGCCATCCACCTTTTTCTGCTCCCCTACACATAGGGTATTCACCAAAGGTTTTACATTCCACATATCCTAATACATTGCCTACGCATGGACCAGGCGCACAATTACAATTTCAGACATGTTACAATAGATTCAACAGGGATTACACCTCAATTTTGTTATAGCATTGCTTGAAATCTGACAAATATTAATATTCACATCTAAAGTTGCTTACATTTTCTTTAACATAATGACACGAAAAGAAAAAGAAATGATATTAAAACATTATGTACATTAATTCATCGAAATTCCAAAGAAAAAATTTATTATATGTTCAGTAGTTGTTGTTACAACCTGCCACCATTGTTACCTCATTGGCCCAGCATAATATTAGATATGATCTAGTACAGGAGAGATTTCACTCCTGCATATGTCTTTAATATTTTATGTTCTGCCATTTTAACTGCGCACTACAACTCTGCAGGTGTCTTTACAGATGGGTCTAAACAAGAGTACTCTGTTGGTTGCTCTATTTTTTTCCCTGACTGTGTCCTCAAGATCCTACCGCGTTGATACTTTACTGTCTTTGACGCGGTACAGTGTGGTATGATGCGGGCACTGGAGCAGATGAGGAATCCTTGGAGTGCTATACTCCTTGTCTGTTCCGATTCTCCGAGTGCCCTTCACTCTCTGAAACGCTTGTACCCAGCAGTAGCCAAATATGTCATGGACGCCCTCCTTCAACAACAACAGCTGGGGAAGGTGGTGTATCTCTGCTGGGTGCTCTGGGGAACGAAAGGGCCAATGTAGCAGCCTAGGAGCTATACTTAGTTTCTTCGGTGTGCTATCTCCCTGCATGCTATCACCTCTCCGGTGAGCTGCAGAGTCATCTGTTGATGGGAAGGCGAGTGGCTGGAAGTGACACTTAATAAGCTGCTACCCGAGAAGCCCACGACGCGGCCCTGGTTTTCCCCCTATCAGCAACGTAGAAGCAGAGGAGGCCCTTCTTGCTTGTCTTCGCACAGGCCACGGTCGTCTGGCGCATGGCTTCTTGCTCCGGCTAGAGGACCCACCAATGTACTTGCGGTGTATAGATCACTTTGTGCCACATTTTATTAGATTGTGCTTGATTTTCAGAACAGTGGGTAGAGGCAAATTTGCCGACCTATCTGCCCTCTACTTTAAGTAAAGTTCATGCGAGTTTGGTTAGAGTTTTAAGGTTTGTCATTTGTCCAACGTGTTTCTGAAAATTTTAGAATATTTTCTTTAAAGTGTCAACAGGGTGACCGACTCACCCAAGGTTTATGTTAAGTGGGCAGTCAGTCATTTTTCGTTTTGCCTTTCTTTCAGCTATTCTGTGGTTTTACTTCCGTTTTAATCCCAGCTACAGGGCCTCTCACCCTTTCTCCGTTGTCGTAAGGCGTGTGTGATAGAGTGGTTGTGTGTCGTTCTGCAGGTTCCCTTCTCACTGTGTGAAGATAATTTTTTCGTAACTGTTTCCACATCCGTTTCTTTTTATATGTGTAATTGCGCTGACAACCTTGCCATCGAGCGCCCGTGAGCTCCAAACACACACACACACACACACTCACACACACACAGACACACTCTCTCTCTCTCTCTCTCTCTCTCTCTCTCTCTGTCTCTCTCTCTCTCTCTCTCTCTCTCTCTCTCTCTCTCTCTCTCTCTCGCTCACATACGCACACACACACACACTCTCTCTCTCTCTCTCTCTCTCTCTCTGTCTCTCTCTCTCTTTCTGTCTCTCTCTCTCTGTCGCTCACACACGCACACACCCACACACACACACACACACACACACACACACACACAGGCATGGAACGCCCACTACAATCTTTACCATCCTTGGGGCCAGCAAGACAACACATTGCGAAACGTGCACTGCCGTTCGTTGGGACCACGCACGTTGTTAAGGACAATGCTCCGCATTTTTTATTGTCCAATGCGTCAACATAAATCGCAGCGACTTCTGTTTATATGTTTTATTTGAGTGAGTCTTTTCCGTTCGTCTTAACGCGTATTTCTTTCGTACCTTCTTAACGGTACTGCAGCGGTTCTCTCTGCGTATGGTCTAAGTTCGATCATGCTATGTTACTTTGCAATGAGACTCTATTTATCTACAGTGGGTATCAATATTAATGGCGTAAACATATACGGTTGAGGATACGCGTTACTAGCAGAAAAGGTCTCTAGTAAACACGGGTTCTAAAATTCACACCTTAAGGTATGTGAGAGCTTTCTCAGCGCAAGAGATGCATTTAGCAGTAATGAAGATGAACAAGCGCTCGGAGCTATCCATTTTAAAGCTTCTGTTTACTAGATTTTTTGATTGGAATGTATGGGTTAACGCCATTAATTGTGATATAGCCTGTATACCGGGAGCTACAAAACAGTTTCAGCAAGTGTCAAGTGGCTGTAGAAGATGTCATGAGCAACTAATAGAGTACAGGACAAGGTGTCCGGAAACGTCACCCACCAACGTTGTAAAATGACGAAGTTACACGTGCCGGCGCTCGCCACATGGCCAGTCCGACAGCGAATGTAGCTTTGTATGCTGACGATCTGCAGTAGCAACGTCTCCCAACAGAACTGTTTCGTTTGTTATTCGGTAAACGTGACTGATTGTCACCATCGCTAGTGAAGGAGATGGAGGTAGCTGTTGCGGAGACTGGCTCGTCTTGTATGAATGCGATGCTCTGTTGCCTCAGTGGATGACTGTTACGGAAAAGGGTTTCTATCTGCGGCTTATTTTTCTGCTGGGAAACTTTAAAATCTCAAGCGTTTCTCGTTATACAGGTCGTTACAGAAAGATACCGGAAGTATCGAAATTACATGAGCAAATGTCTGCCTGCCCAACAGTTTGGGACATTTATTTGCGTTCAATGAACAGGACTAACTGCAGGCTTTTCAAGAATTCGGCGTTCTTATTTAATTTAAAGGAAAAGAAATATCATCATCGTCATCATCATCATCATCATTTAAGACTGATTATGCCTTTCAGCGATCAGTCTGGAGCATAGCCCCCCTTATACTGTTCCTCCATGACCGCTATTCAGTGCTAACATTGGTGCCTCTTCTGATGTTAAACCTATTACTTCAAAATCATTCTTAACCGAATCCAGGTACCTTCTCCTCGGTCTGCCCCGTCTCCTCCTACCCTCTACTGCTGAATCCCTGAGTCTCTTGGGTAACCTTGCTTCTCCCATTCGTGTAACATGAACCCGCCATCTAAGCCTGTTCGCCCTGACTGCTACATCTATAGAGTTCATTCCCAGTTTTTCTTTGATTTCCTCATTGTGGACACCCTCCTGCCATTGTTCCCATGAAATATGAATGTAAAAAAAAGGTGGAAACATAAGAGTATTCACCCTGTAAGGCAACAGAAAATAAATTCCAAGGAGTGAATATTACTTTTTATTATATTGTTACAAGAAATTAAATGAAATTAGAGAAGGTGTTCAAAATCTCTGCCTCCAGCATACTTAACATCTGCATACCGTTGACTGACGCACTCGCTCAAAGACATGGGCATGGTGCGAACATCTTCAAACACTGCATGTATACTTTCTACTAAGTCTTCTGCTGACTCCATACGGTTTCATTCGCAACGTTCTTCAGATGGCCCCACAAGAGAAAGTTCAGCGCGGCTGAGGTCAAGCGACCGAAGTTGCCAGGTTACAGGGTCACCTCGAGCAATCCTCCTAACACCTGTCCAACCTACTTTCTGGCAGACAGACTGTACTGTGTGGGTGCACCATCATGCTCGAACCGGATACGTCAACAGATTGCAAGCGGCACCCCCTCCAATAATTCCGGATGCACTTCCCGAAAGTACGTTGCATAGCTAAAACTTGTGAATCGAGGAGGAACGATGTATGGGCCAATTAAGCAATCGTGTACCACGGCAGCCCGTAAATTTGTGGTAAGCTTTTTTAGATGAACTCATTCGTGTGTGTGGTGTGGGGGTTTTATTCCACGCAAATATGACAACTATGTACGTTGAACACTGCCTCGCGTTTGAAGCACACCTCGTCCTTTCACAAAACATGCGCAGCGTAATACGGCAGCGTGGCGCAACGCTGTAAAACCACAGCCCGAACTCTACGTACGGGGCAGCGTCTGTGCCTTCTGAAAATGGAATAAATGACTTCTCTCCTCGTGCACCACTTCAAAACCGCTGTTTGGTTGCTTTGCAATACGTATGCCAGAGAGCGAGTGCTTGTTAATGAGTCTACGTCGCATGCCTCTAATACGTCCCCTTCAAATTGTATCGTGCGTATACTTCGCACGCGACCTCCGAGTTTTTGACCTCCATTGGAACAACCCTTTCACCCAGATTCTGACGAACAACCGTAAATGCGTAATGGTGTAACAAACACCTGTTTGCATATCGGTGCCCGTAGGTGCATAATGCTACGTGTCGATTTCCTCTCACCGCACCATAATGAAATGAACGCATTTCTTGGACCAAATGAAGTAGCCCATGATGTGGCACAACGGTATGAGACAAGCTACGAATAATCGCTGCGTCTCTACCGCTTTTGTTTGTCTCTCCCCCCTGCGGTAGTGGTATCGGTAGTGTTGTAGCGACAGGCGTTAGGTGTCATCTGCGCGGAGAATGCTGTCAGGTACACTGCGGGTCCGCCAGCGATAAGTCAGCGTAAGAGGCTACATCGCAAGAGGTTACATTTGCTGCCGAAGAAGTGGCCCAATGGAAGACACCGGCGCCTGTAACTTGGAGGCTCTGTAGCATCGTTGGATCAAGTTTCCGGACAATGGTGGTGGTGGTGGTGGTGGTGGTGGTTAGTGTTTAACGTCCCGTCGACAACGAGTTCATTAGAGACGGAGCGCAAGCTCGGGTTAGGGAAGGATTGGGAAGGAAATCTGCCGTGCCCTTTCAAAGGAACCATCCCGGCATTTGCCTGAATCGATTTAGGGAAATCACGGAAAACCTAAATCAGGATGGCCGGAGACGGGATTGAACCGTCGTCCTCCCGAATGCGAGTCCAGTGTGCTAACCACTGCGCCACCTCGCTCGGTAGCCGGACAATGGTGCCTACACTTAATTCGTTCCTCAGGACTGCCTCTACCACCGCTCGAAGTTTGTTGTTTCGTTTTGCGTCACACTGAGTGTATAAATAAATCCAAGGTGTTAGGGATTGTTGTCATTTATACCGTAATATGTACCCATTTCAGCGCGTTGGTTGTTTTTTTTCTCTGCGTTTAACAGTCTTCCCGCAAACACGTCACGTAATTTATACCTGATGTTTCCTGCACGGTCGTAACTGCACCAATAAGTGGACTACACCTGTCATTATAGACTATCTGTTTTGTGTTCATGCATCCACATATCACATGACCTGCTGCCCAGGGGAAAATAAGCATTAATGGTTGCTCCTGCCACGTGTACTGGGAGGTACTAACCAACCTAAGAAGAGATGGCCTGTAACGACCATAAATACCAGTCTGCAAATGTCCTAAATACTGATGTAATGTTGTTCATTACACCACCCTCAGCCACAAAGAGAAATATCTGTACTTAAACCCATTACAAACTGTGTGCATCAAAGATGATAGTTTGAATTTTAGACTGCCCATATCCCACATATCAAATCACTTGGAAATGTGTTCCAAAAATTCAGTTGTATGCAATGTCTGCTCCTGACCAAATCTGCCTTTTTCAGCATATAAATCACTTAATGAAAAGGATAATTTCGTAACTGGTGTTCCAAGTTCTCTTGTCGACAGCATGAGAGAGAAAAGTCGTTACAAGAATAGCAGACATAAGTGCAGCAGTTAGATGATTGATGTTCTACTGCAGTCAGTTATATCATTTTTCCACCACTGACTGGCAAAGTGACTGTATACAAAGTTCCAAAACCAGTAAATAAAAATCTTTATTCAGACAAATATATACTCAAATACTTAAATAAACATCATTTTTTGTTCAAAATATTCTGCGTATACTTTTTCTGACCTCTTTGGTTGAAAAATTAAAATTTATTATCGAGTGAAAAATAATCTTCATACAGTCCAAAAATGACATCACTGTTCTCATATACAGGGTGATTATAATTAAACTTCCAAACCGCTGCAGAAATAACATCACCGGTCAGAATGACATCAAACTGCAGCGGAATACTATCGGAGAAGGTGGAAGGCGTATGACAGAGGAAAAATAAATAGCTACAAAATGTGGCAATAGTTAGAGCTGTAAGCATCACAATTTAATAGTGGTCGACTACAACTGACAAATGAATCATACAACACTGCCTAAGGTGTACGTTTGACGTCAAACAAACTTTACTACTCAGAGTGCGTGGGTGTACATTAGTGATACTGTTAATTACGTAAGCCCGTCCACCGCGGCAAGGTCCTATCACATCGGATGGGAATAATCGGTTTTTAATTGTCCTGAGTCCATAAACCGCGTAAACAGAATAAAACAAATAGGTTTTTAACTGCCCTGAGGTCAAAAACTGCATAAAAAGCATCAATCACATCGGTTTTTAATTGTCCTGTGGCCGAAAACCGCATAAAAGCATCAATTAAAAAAAAAATAGGATTCTTAATTTCCGTGTGACTGGCGCAAAACATGTTCAATATGCTGTCACCGTTTTCTGCAAAATGTTGAAATCGATAAATATGTTCCACAACCGATCATAATGTTTCCGGGGTGACGTTCAGAATGTGTTGCGCAATACGTGCCTTCATTGCAGCTAAGTTTGCAATCAGAACACTGAACACAATTCCTTTCAGATAATGCCACAGGCAGAAGTCACGCGGATTAAGATCAGATGATATGGGCGGCCAGGCTGTAGGGAAATGGCGGCTGATAATTCTAGCATTTCCGAAATGGCGCTTCAGCAGCTGCTTAACTGGATTTGCGAGTGTGGCGGTGCGCCTTCTTGCGTAAAAATGATCCCATTCGCACATCCACGCTGTTGGAGAGCTGGAATGACGTGGTTGCGCAAAAGGCACTCATAGCGCTTACCAGTAACGGTACAGCTAACAGGACCCGAAGCACCTGTCTCTTCGAAAAAATATGGCCGTATGATAAGTGATGCCGTAAACCCGCACCACACAGCGACCTTTTCAGGATGAATCGGTACTGGCTGATTTGCGCGTGGATTTTCCGTTGCCCAAATTCGACAATTCTGTGTATTTACATATCCTGCCGGACGGAAGTGGACTTCGTCTGTCCACTAAATCTTCCCCGCCCAATCTTTGTCCACTTCCACGAGAGCAAGAAATTCTAAAGCAAAGGTCTCTCTTGATGGCAGGTCAACAGGAAGCAACTCGTGCACAGAGGTAATTTTGAATGGATACAAAGAAGGATGTTTCGTAGGATTTTACGCACCGTGCTCACGGGAATGTCTAATGTTCGGGCAATTCTCCGTGCACTACACGTTTACACAGCACCACTCGTCTCCTCATGCATTGCTGTGACACTGCTTCCACTGACGTCGAATTAATTCGGTTCCTCCCTCTACCAGGCTGCACACCAAAAGAACCCGTCTTTTCAAATTTCCTAATCATTTACTCCAGAATCTAAGCAGTCATCGGACCAACGTCTTTCTTCAAACCCTATAGTGTCCGGAACGTCTGCAAAGCAACGTGTGTACAGTCATCATTCTTGTAATACAGCTTTGCAAGCAGAGTGTGATCCTGCATTGGGATAGTCATGGACTCATGGCGAATGACGCAGACGCGAAATGATGAAAAGCCTTCTACCCGGCGTGTTTATACCTACTCCAATGTGTCGTTTGCGTGGCAGGTGTTTTCATTTACATATTCTGACACATACAGCGCCATCTGCTGATAAATTTTCACACTATTTCTTTCTTCTGCCATATGTTTTCCCCCTTCGCCGATAATATTCCGTTGCAATTTGACGTCCTTCTGACCAGTGCTGTTATTTCTACAGCATCTTGAAAGTTTAATTTTAATTGTAATCAACCTGTATTTAACTTCACATAAATGATTATAGCTGATTTCCATTCAGCACTGAAGTATTGTCAAGATGTATGATGCTGCATTACGACAGGACACATTGTGGTTCTGATACAAGCAATCATAGCCTCCGGAATATTTCTCTGCTACACGCAGTGCACAATACTGTAAGACTTGGTCATATGCTGCCGCATTTAGCGTCTTATTAAGGGAATCACACACGAACCGAGAACGACACCTCCATAATCTCCTGTACTTCGCTGTTGTCACTACACGTAATGGCAGCTTGAGTTCTTCAGGGACCCTCCAAACCCAAACCGGTCCATCGGAGTGTGATTGGGTAGAGCGTGATTATTCACAAGTTCCCGGTCAGTCAGTATTGCAGTGGCGTCGCTCCGTTGACTGCCGCAAGCGTCGATTAGCAATGGTTGCAGAAATGTGTGACTCAAGACGAGCCGATCGACCGTTGTGCGCCATTGTTTTAATAGTCTGCACACAGACATCGGGCAGGCTGGACTGCTGGCAGCACTTTAGATCTCACCAGTGATCTGTTCCGCTGACCCGTTCTGTGGGTATTACAATCACCTTCCGAAAGGCCCGGCCGACGTAGCCCCCAAGTACGTGCGGTCCGTACGGTCTTGCTTCACTTGCGGTTCTCTGAAAGGGCGCGGCCGACTTCCTTCCCAATCCTTCCCTATTCGGATGAGACCGATGACCACGCTGTCTGGTCTTCCCCCAACTAACCAACCAACCAACCACTTGCGGTTCTTCTGTACTTCCGGTTCGCGCAATCACCACCAACAGTCGACTTCGGCAGCTTTATAAAAGGATGGAACGTATTAGATGCATCTATTATTCAAGTGACATCCAGTGAGTAGTTTACGTGGGAAGTCACTGTGGTCTCGTGACTGACCCACTCTGCTGTTCCTGACAAGGGCGGGCCACGACGTTGGAACCACAGGTTTGCTTCGTACACCTTCAGTCACGCATCAAAACAACATAACGTGACACACACAGTGGTTACGGTTACTACAAGCCACACCACAAGTTCGAAAACGGAGCCAGATTTCTAATAGTTTACTGTGCAGTTGAGATTTTCACACACAAATGTTTTATTCATATCTTACAGAAACTAGCAGTACGGCAATAAACAGCCTTTTAAACACGCCGCTAACAGCAATCAAATCATTTATAGCAATACAACAATTTTTTTAAGAAATTCTTTAAAAAAAATGGAAGTAACAGTACGGCAATCAACAACCTTTCAAAACACGCCGCTAACGGCAATCAAGTAATTTATAGCAATACAACAGTTTTAAAAATTTAAAGAACATTAGTAAACAGGCTACTAAAGTAAATGCAGAACTTTGTTAATAAAGTACGGTGAGGTAGTGAAGCTGCCAACACCGCCATTAAAAAAAATCGAAAGGTCTCAGCAAACACACGATTAATGGCAATAAAGGAATGGAGGAATTTAAAAAGGTTTTTAAGCAAAAGTGTCCTGGAATATCACTAGAACATAACAGATATGACGGACCCGTGTAAGGCGGCCACAAATCACCCACCCAGGGATGCTCAGGCTAGGCAGAATACTGACCAATTTAAATACGCCCGTAAATACAATTGCCACTCTCAGGCTGGTCACTGCACCATTCTTTTAGCCAGCGAAAACTTGTAATCAAATGGCTTAACTCGCTGACAGAATTAGAGCTAACCCCGTACAAGGAAACATGACACCCCACAGTCCTGAATGAGCGACCACATGATAAACTAACAAGAAGCATGAATTTACTCATAACACACGACAGAATAGCGAAACAATTAAACTGCCAAAACTACACCTCCTTTCGGTCAGTAACGAGAGGAGGAGGAAAGATCACTGTCTTCAAGGCAGAAGAGACACTGGTTACGCAAACGTATTACTTAATGATTAAACCTTCCACGAACTTAACTTGCAATTATGCTCGAACTGGCAGTACACGACCTCCGATGGCAAGGAGCCACACATCCGACCGCGCACGCGTCGACAGTGTACCCAACACGCCACGGTCACGCGACAACACGCTCTGTCACCGGAGTTCACGTCTTCTCTGCCACGTTGACGGGTAGTGACCGCTCCTTCATGTTAGGTATCTCCTTTTTCAACTCCAGTGTTGAAACGGAGGACTTAAAGAAGCTTGTTAGCGAACCACCAAGGTGAAATGAACAGCAACTATTCGTGGGGCGATTCTGTATACAACCAACCTGCGGGGAGCCCTTCCGTCAACTCCACCCACTCGTTACACACAACCGACATACATCACGTGGCGACTCGGTACAACCGACCACGCCTGGTCCCCGCTGGTGAGCCACACTGCCCTCCCGTGTCCACCAGACTCTCTGAACGCACGCCCCTGCTGCCGCGCCACCACACGAAGTTACAACCGGTCAAAGACCTCACTTCCTCCATAGCAGTTTCCCGGAAGCAAACGCAGGTATCGATAGCAGAGGGAAAAGACAACCAAGCAGCCACTTAATGACAGACAACATATCAAACAAACATGTCAGGGGAAGGAAAGGAAAACCAGTGCAATCTAAACACAAGGTGTAGCACGAGTCGATACACGGCTCATAATGTGAGAGTAGTAAGGTGCACTACTCTGGCAATTTCGAGAGAATCGAAGGAGAAGTTTTACGCATCTGTTATGTAACTGATGTGTCTGTGCGTAGGTGCCGGACGCTAGAGCTCATGGCGGTGTTAGCGTTTGAGTTACCTAAGACGAATGTGTATGAGGTGACAGTTCGACTCCCGCTCAAGCATAATTTTTAATCTCTGTTTTCCTCGTACTGGTCATGTTATTCAATTCATATGACATTTGAGAGACAATATAATTAAAAACCCAAGATTATTTTCAGGAAATTATAGTGAATTTCATGTTATTTCACTGCTTACTGTTTTTCATTAAATTTAATTGTTTGTAGCTATCGACAAATAATGTTTTCCTGAAAATGTATGCCTGTCGTGATTTGCAAAATGCCTTACACATGCAGTCTGGTGAGGTACCCGGAACTACTTTGTACCTCAACACTTCCTTGATGATGTTTGGTGTGTGGGGCACTCATGTGCGTAGTCATCAAAGGCCCAATTTTTGCACAGTCCACTTTTGACCCAATTCAGTCTACCCACTGCCACGAATTATGATGATGATAAGGACAAAACTAACATCTAGTCCCTGGGTAGAGAACATCCCCAACACGTCTGCGAATCGAACCTGGGATGCAGAGGCATCAACAGTTCCAGCTGGAGACACAGAGGCAGGCCATACTTGGCAATTAACCTGCGTAGAGATGAGACGTAGGTAATACCGCAAGAAGGAAAAGTATAGGTGCAATTTGTTTTAATATCACAGAATATACTCTTGTACCACAAAACTGAAGCTTTGAGCGGGTGTCCAAACATAACATCGTACAGGATCCTCTTACGAAGTTAGAACGCTAACCGCCTGGCCGCCATTAACTGTAACGTCCGCCGCATGCGCACAGAAACATTAGTTACATACACATCAGGAAAGTTTTGCATCATCCCGGTTCCCAGAACTCCTAAAGATAGACTCTGACTGTGGATATTGTATCACAGACACAGTCTCTTTCACTACTCAGAAGCCGGCCGCTGTGGCCGAGCGGTTCTTGACGCTTCAGTCCGGAACCGCGCTGCTGCTACTGTCGAAGGTTGGAATCCTTCCTCGGGAATGGATGTGTGTGATGTCCTTAGGTTAGTTAAGTTTAAGTAGTCTAGGGGACTGATGACCACAGATGTTAAGACCCATAGTGCTTAGAGCAATTTGAACAATTTTTGACTTTTCAGAGATATTACTAAACAACAAACAAAGATGTAAACAACCAACCATGAGCAGCGTCTATTAGACGGAGGGGGTCCGACAACCGATTATTTCCAGTCATTCCACAAGGTAGGAGGTACACGGCTCGTGTGTAGTTCAACCATGCCTAGACGGTCAATACCGCGGTTCTATCGAATCCGCATTGTTACTTTGTGCCGGGAAGGCCTCTTTACAAGGAAAGTGTCCAGGCGTCTCGGAGTGAAGGAAAGCGATTTTTCTCAGACCTGGAGGAGATACAGAGAGACAGAAACTGCGGATGACATGCCTCGCTTAGGCCGTCTAAGGGCTACTCCTGCAGTGGATGTCTACATCTACATCCATACTTCGCAAGGCACCTGACGGTGTGTGGCGGAGGGTACCTTGAGTACCTCTATCGGTTCTCCCATCTATTCCAGTCTCGTATTGTTCGTGGAAAGAAGGATTGTCGGTATGCTTCTGTGTGGGCTCTAATCTCTCTGATTTTATCCTCATGATCTCTTCGCGAGATATACGTAGGAGGGAGCAATATACTGCTTGCAACTCGGTGAAGGTATGTTCTCGAAACTTCAACAAAAGCCCGTACCTAGCTACTGAGCGTCTCTCCTGCAGAGTCTTCCACTGGAGTTTATCTATCATCTCCGTAACGCTTTCGCGATTACTAAATTATCCTGTAACGAAGCGCGCTGCTCTCCGTTGGATCTTCTCTATCTCTTCTACCAACCATATCTGGTACGGATCCCACACTGCTGAGCAGTACTCAAGCAGTGGGCGAACAAGCGTACTGTAAGCTACTTGCTTTGTTTTCGGATTGCATTTCCTCAGGATTCTTCCAATGAATCTCAGTCTGGCATCTGCTTTACCAACGATCAACTTTATATGATCATTCCATTTTAAATCACTCCTAATGCGTACTCCCAGATAATTTATGGAATTAACTGCTTCCAGTTGCCGACCTGCTATTTTGTAGCTACATGATAAGGGATCTATCTTTCTATGTATTAGCAGAACGTTACACTTGTCTACATTGAGATTCAGTTGCCATTCCCTGCACCATGTGTCATTGTGAATAGCAACGGTCCTACGACACTCCCCTGCAACACACCTGAAATCACTCTTACTTCGGAAGACTTCTCTCCATTGAGAATGACAAGCTGCATTCTGTTACCTAGGAACACAATTGGTCTGACAGTCCATATACTCTTACTTTGTTCATTAAACGACTGTGGGGAACTGTATCGAACGCCTACTTTGTTCATTAAACGACTGTGGGGAACTGTATCGAACGCCTTGAGGAAGTCAAGAGACACGGCATCTACCTGGGAACCCGTGTCTATGGCCCTCTGAGTCTCGAGGACGAATGACCGCTACCTACAATTATGGCTCGGAGGAACCCTGACAGCAATACCACAATCTTGAATAATGTTTTTCGTGCAGCCACAGGACGACGTGTTACGACTCATATTGTGCGCAATAGGCTGCATGTTGCGAAACTTAACTCCCGACGTTCATCGCGAGTTTCACCTTTGTAACCACAACACCATTCAGTGCGGTACAAATGGGTCCTACAACATGCCGAATGGGTCGCTTAGGATTGGAATCATGTTCTCTTCACCGATGAGTGGCGCATATGCCTTCAACCAGACTGTCCGCCGAGTGCATCAAGGTGAAATATCTCTGCTGTTTTGGGGTGGCATTATGCGGGGCTGACGTACGCCGCTGCTGGTCATGGTAGGCGGCGTAACGGCTGTACGATAGGTGAATGCCAACCTCCGACCGGTACTGCAACCATATTAGCGTCATATTGGCGATGCATTCGTCTTCATGGAAGGCAATTCGCGCTCCCATCGTGCACATCTTGTGAATGACTTCCTCCGGGATAACGGCATCGCTCGACTAGAGTGGCCAGCATTTTCTCCAGACATGAACCCTATCGAACATGCCTGGGATAGATTGAAAAGGGCTGTTTATGGACGACGTGACCCACCAAACACTTTGAGGGATCTACGTCGAATTCCCCTTGAGGAGTAAGACCATCTGGACCAACTGTGCCTTGATGAACTTGTGGACAGTATCCCGCCACGAATACATGTACCAATGCAAGGGAACGTGCTACTGGGTATTAGAGGTACCGATATGCACAAAAATTTGGACCACCACCTCTGAATGTCTCGCTGTATGGTGGTACAACGTGCAGTGTGTGCTTCTAATGAGCATAAAAGGGGCGGAAATGGTGTTTAGGTTGATCTCTACTGCAATTATCTGTACAGGTTCCGGAACTCTCGGAACCGAGATGATGGAAAACTTTTTTTGATGTATGTAATAGGCGCTTAAGACTTCTCTTGTGGTTTTCTCGGAATTGCCAGAGTAGTGCACCTTACTACTTGCGCATTATGGTTTTTTGATGTCCGATTAAAGGTGTACCAAGTTCGAAGTCAACCTGTGGTCCGAAAGTCGTGGCCCCATCTTGTGAGTTCGCACTAACAACACAATACTCGCCGTCACCACTTGTCAGCTCACCTTTCACGACCTTCAGTGGTCAATGCCGCAGCAGCGAGAGGCAACCTGATACCTTTTGAACTCTTTTGCATCAGAGTTGATCAGAGGTGTTCTCAATATGAACTTTCATAATGCATTCCACCCGTGAAGAAGTGTGTGTCACACGACGAACAAGATATTATATTAAGCGTATCCGCGCGCAACTGACTGCAAGAAAGCAGCTTTATCGCTGAAGCTCTCTTTATTCCTTGAACCAAAAAGCGAGTTTTGTTTGGATGTTAACCATTGTAAAAAGATATAGTCTAGCCTCTGATCTTAGTATTGAAGAACGTATTACAGCTTAAGAGAGAAGGCATTTTTGCGATATCGCCGTCTTTAACTGAAAGGCATTTTCTGATTTTGTGCAAGAATAATAAGCCAGTACAACTAATTCTTGGCAGCAAAAACAAGGTGTGTATTGCGTAAATTAATCTCCATCTTATGGTTCCACACTTTCAAATATTTGTGCATGCCTACGAGACATTTCTTTGTACTGTGGAAGCCCGAACCTGCAAACTCTACACGCTCATTAATTTAAAGACTTTTAAACAAATCCACCTCGACGGACAGGCTTCCATAGAAAGAAGAATTGGATCGTAGTTAACGTAGACTAAGATTCCTACAGATTCAGCACGCAGTTCGACGACCGACAGAGACATCGAGTACAGCTTACAGTCAGCGTGCAGTATCAGACCCTCAGCCTACCATGCACAATGCCCCGAACATAAACGTCGTCTAATAAGATCTGTTTGGTTATTTATTCATTTCAAAGACCTAAACTCTTTTCTTAGAGAGACTGTATACTAAAAAACTAATTCCTTGAATGTTAATAATAATAATAAGATCCTCAAGATCTTGACAATTTTAAAATCAAGAGAAGAGAAACAGCTAAGCTTTTCCGTAATAAAAAAAGAAGACAATTTCAGGATAACCTAGAACAGATTGAGGAAGACTTTAAAAGAAATAATTCTAGAGATTTCTACAAAACTTTTAGAAAACAGCTAACCAAATACCAATCCCCAAATTTATGTTTTAAAGATGAAGAGAACAAGCTAGGTTTGACAAACAAGACTAATTGTGAAATATTAGCAAAATATTTCGAGAATCTACTAAATTGTGAACCACCCAAAGATAAAATGAGTTTTGAAAACCACCGAAATACTAATACCGAGTCAAAACCTCCAGACGCTGAAGAAATAAAACACATAATACACAGTCTAAAAAACAATAAAGCCCCAGGTGAAGACTCCATAGTACCAGAAATCCTAAAAATAATGGATACCAACCTCCCACAAGTTTTGGAACATATGTTTAAGAAGATCTGGGACGAAGAAAGAATTCCTGAAGACTGGCAGTGTGCCGTGATACACCCACTACACAAAAAGGGGGATAAGATGAATGTTAATAATTATAGAGGGATCTCGCTACTACCAGTAGGATACAAAATTTTGTCAAGGAAATTACTTCAAATCGTGGAGCCAGTTCTGGATAAAAAAATAGGTGAATATCAAGCAGGTTTTAGACAAGGTAGATCCTGTGTTGAACAAATATTTAACCTGAAAACACTAATTCGTTACAGAATCTCAAGAGGCCAGAGATTTGCAATAGTATTTGTAGATTTCAAAAAAGCATACGACTCGGTAGATAGAGAAACATTACTGAAAGTATTGGAAGAATTTGGGGTCGATACGAAAACAATTCAAATTATCAAACAGACGCTAACAAACAGTAAGGCCAAAGTTAAATTTATGGGTGAAATTTCAAGGAAGTTCGAAATTAAAACAGGTGTTAGACAAGGTGATGGTTTATCCCCAATCCTCTTCAACTGCGTACTGGAAAAGATATTGAGAATATGGAAAGAAGAACTCAAAGGCACCAAGAATGACATCAGAATCGGAACAAAAAAAGAAAAAATAGAAGTGGACTGTTTAGCTTTTGCAGACGATCTGGCAATAATTACAGAAAACGAAGAAATAGCTCAGAACTACCTGGAGAAACTACAAGAAGTTTCGGCCAGAGCTGGACTGCAGATTTCATTTGAAAAAACCGTGTATATGTCTAATCATAGAAATAACAAGAAAAATCTTATTACTAAATACGGCAATATTAAGAGAGTAGAAAAATTTAAGTATTTAGGTGAAATAATTCAAGTGAATGGTTTAGACAAGAGTGCAAACCAGGCGAGAGCAAGGAAAATGGAATTTGCTTTTCAAAAAACCAAAGACATATATAACAAAAAAAACATTTCGATTCAAGCTAAATTAAGACATTATAAAACTGTCATTAGACCAGAATGCCTGTATGCATCGGAGTGCCTAACTCTTAACAAAAAGGGGGAAATAGAAAACATGGAAAAGAAAGAAAGGAAAATTTTGAGAAAAATATTAGGACCGAGAAAGATTGGAGAAGAGTACAAGCTAAAGAGTAATAAGGAAATATACAAAACTATTGAGAAAGTGAGTGAGGCAATGCGTAAACGCAGACTAACGTTTTATGGTCACCTGTCGAGGATGGATGGAAACAGACTAACAAGAAAAGTGTTTGAACATAGTAACAGGAACGAAAAAACCAACAATAAATGGATACAGATGGTGAAAAAGGATTTGGCCTATTTTAATGTCACCCGTGAGTCAATCAGGGACAGGGAAAAGTTTAGACAAATAGTGAACGAAATTAAGTGTTTTCCAGAAGAAACGAAACTAAAGAATAATAACAGGAAATGGTCGGAAGAGCGGAGGAGGAACCACTCGAAAATGATGAGGAAATATTGGGAAGAGAGAAAAAAAGATCAAAAAGCCGGGCAAGTGAATTGTTGAACGTGGTCCAAAGATGGCCGAAATCGAAAGAAGAAGAAGAAGAAGAAGAAGAATAATTAAATCAAAGCAGTAATTAAATGAATAATAGTAATAAATAATAAAAGCATTCATCAAGGTTACTTTTTGTCTCTGAGAAGGAAATTTTCAAGACAGATCTCCATACAATAACTGCATGGAATAATGAGTCCCCTGACGAATCATACCATCTCTGTAAAATTATTACAGCTTACCTTTCACGTGAGAGGGAGTTACACTGGAAAGATAATTATATAGATTCATTTCGATTACAGTTATTCTGGTGCTGTTACGTTGATCAGAGATTAATGCACGTTACCCGAGCAGTTCACTGAGAAGCGGTAGGACTGGACTCAGTTCAGGTAGTGACCAGCCACTCGAGAGCACGCCTCTGTCTTCAGATGGGCCACGTTTTATTCCAAGAATCAGCCGTTACACGAAATTAAGATCACAATTACTGTAGCTACATATTGAACAAACATCTGTTTGAACCCACAATAAAACACGTATAAATGCAGTGCACCTACATCTGATAGGTTGCTGTCTGTAGTGAGTGTCGCAAATAAGCTTATGACAGTATACGGTGAACACGATTCACTCTAGCGTGTCAGTCCAGTCAGCTACGTTTGGCAGCGCCGGTGCTTCACTCGTGGCGTGCTACAGCTATGCTAACTGACAAACCCGAACGTAATTTTCGGTACAGCAACATCAGCGGGAATAAGCGTTCACAACTTGGCGTCGGCTGCCCCGATATATCAGCTTCGACAGATGCGGCAGCCCTAACACGGGCCTCTATTAAGCCGCGAGACTCGCCGACATTTCAGATAACCGGCGAAGCGCGCGCCCCGCCGCGGCCGGTGGAAATCCGCGCAATTAACGGCGGACGCTGAGCCCAGTGGTGGCCTCCCTTCCCCTCTCCTCCCCACCCCTCTCCACCATCCCCTCCCCTTCCGGGCCTGGCAGCCGGCGGTCGTTTGCACCCTCCGTTGCTCGCCGCCGCTTCCCGCTCACAACAGACCGCGGGCTGCGCTGCGCCAAATTTGAATATAGATGCAGCGCTGCGGCCTGGGGTGACCGTGACAGATTGATGGCGCGTGCTGGCCGCCTCCACCGCCGCCGCTGTTCCGCCCCCAGCTACCGCCGCCGCGCAACGCGGGCTCGTCACCGGCCCCGGACAAATCCCGTTCATCGGGCCTCGTTCTCTTGTAACGGCCAAAATATGGATGAAGCAAAACGACGAGCAGTTCTCTCTTCCTGTGGCGTCTGCACGTCATCATGCAGGGAAGCGGCAGCTACGAGAGGTCGGGACGCCAGGCCTCAGACGTGTCTCATCCGCACGTCTGAACAGAAGTCAAAAGCCATAAGAAAATGACAGCGTAATCCTATCTTCAGCACACTGATGTTTGTGCAACGAGGTAATATTTAGTCACAGTTCATTTAGCTTTCGACAGAGCATAAAGAAAACTGTTTTCTAATGTGTTGCTGCATATCTTTATGTTCAATAGCTGAAAGATCCTTAAAACATAATAAAGCTTCTGGGACCACGCCTAGGCACATGACCACATTCCAGAGAAACTCATTCCAAGTTATGTCACCTTGCATACGCACCACTGTACAGGTTGCGGATGCACCCTTCATAACCATAAACGTGAGGATCAACGAAAATTTAAAAGCAATTGCCATGGGATGAGGGACGGAGTTGGGGAAAGCCAGTGAGGCTAGGCTATATTACCATCATGGCGACCATTTTGGAAGGTCCACCTTGGATGAACTCGTAATTTGCAAATCCGAAAGGGATCGTATGATAAATGGGACATCTAGAGAATTACACGAGAAAAAAAGCTCTGTTTTGAAACTTCCTGGCAGATTAAAACTGTGTGCCGGAACGAGACTCGAACTCCGGACCTTTGCCTTTCGCGGGCAAGTGCTCTACCAACCGAGCTACCCAAGCACGACTCACGCCCCGTCCTCACAGCTTTACTTCCGCCAGTACCTCGCCTCCTACCTTCCAAACTTTACAGAAGCTCTCCTGCGAGGTAGGAGGTAGGAGACGAGGTACTGGCAGAAGTAAAGCTGTGAGAACGGAGCGTGAGTCGTGCTTGGGTAGCTCGGTTGGTAGAGCACTTGCCCGCGAGAGGCAAAGGTCCCGAGTTCGAGTCTCCGTCCGGCACACAGTTTTAATCTGCCAGGAACTTTCATATCAGCGCACACTCCGCTGAAGAGTGAAAATCTCATTCTGGAAAGCTCTGTTGTATTTGAGCGTACCTTCATTCATTCTCGAACTATGAGTCATGTTTCACCCTTACATAGGATGTGGAAGATGGTGGCGTTAACGCAAGCCGAATGCATTGTGATCAGCCTGACATGATGACAGACAAGCACCCTTGTTGTCGCAGAGAATTTCTGTCCACTTTACCAAGACTGACTATTCATTACGCGCAGGATGGTGCTGAAACCTACCGCAAAACTGCGTACAATTGACTCTGTTGCCGTCAGACCGAAAGCGGTCAGATAGACGATACGAATGGAGCAACCTCAGTCGCTGTTGTGACACCATTCACTAAGGGGCCAGATGACAGTTTTCGCTGCAGGATTTTGGTACACATGTTGATTAAAATCGATGAGAAGTGGATGAAGTGGACAAAAGAACCTCACATCCTGTAGCCTTTACGTGTCGTCAGCAGCTGTAGCCTCGTTGTGTACAAAATGGGACATACCTTGAGAGTGAGTAAAGCTACGCTGAAGTTACAGGCACCATTTTTTTTTCTCCTGAAACTATTTGCCTGTCTGATATGTCTCCATAACCCTCTTAGCACTTAAAAGTTATGCCTTGCACCAAGATGGTGGCTTCCGAAATGGTTGCCTTATTGGTAAGATAGCATCACTTGTTTTTGCAGTCTCCCGTCTCATACTACTTGACTTTATATTTCTGTCTGTTCTAACATTCTGCGTGGTGTTTGTTGTTCTAAGTCGTGTCTCCCTACTACTTTCGCGCAACGACGCTCTGAGCGTATTTTTTAGGGAATTGACTAGTTTGAACCTGGGACCTGTTGGTGGTAAGGAGACGCCAGACCACACATGACATGTACAGTTCAGAAGAGTTCAATGAGACTGGCGATGATATAACCAAATACTTAATGATTTCAGCGTCAGCTCCACTGCACTCCCTGTGAAAGAATCTTAATACTAACTAAATTTAGTGGAAGGGGTTCAAGGCTTTCCTATTTTTAGTTAGCTGGTAAAATAACGTCGAAAAAGCAGTTCAGTTTACCACTGAAATTTTTATTCTACTCACAAAACATTGCACTATTGATACAAGGAAATATTTTAATACAGGATGATAAAAACCAACTGCGTTTAGCAAAAATGTGAACGAATATTCCCTGAATGGGTTTCCAAGTTCTACAATGGATCAAAGGATGACCTATGCCATATCACATCTATAATCTAGGTTTAAATTAAGTTTCACAAAAGAGAAAACTATCAAAATGGTCTACAAAGACCCTCAATTATCTTTAATAACTTATCTGACTTGTCGTAAATTACAGTGGCTTTTCAATAATTATACAACACAAAAATCACCGCATTTCAGATTTTAACTTACGTAGCATGTGTGAATACCATGAGCTTCAATTGACGCTCAACACTAGTATTACGTAAAAAGGGGATGTAACAGATGAGACTTCTGCAGTTCTGAGTGAAGCCTTATGCGCTCAAAAATGTGGCATCGCGTGCGTTCATTACCTTGTCGGTGTTCGTCAGGGGGCGGCGGGCAGCACAGATCGGCTCACCTCGCTGTCTCGGAAGCAACCCTCTTCTAACTTCTCCTTACTACAATTTACCGAAGTTGGTTTAAAAAATACTAACTGGCTGTGGTTTCATCTGACCAATCAGGGTCTCAATGTTAAATTTAAGCTCCGCCTATAAAAATTCTGTCTATCCAATGAGAAACATTATACTTTTCGTGGTGGGGCAACGTTTTAAAGTTTGCAACGTAACAGAGACGCGAAAAGTCTCACGCTAAAACTTGCGGCTGGTGTGGCCCTTTTAGTGTTATCGTAAGATCTATACTGTTCTTCTGGAGCGCTCTAGCTTTTAACATGGGCTGGGGGGTGGTCCTGTCGGTCAATTGGCGACGTGGGTGTCCATCCCTAATTGAAGAGCCTTCTAGCTTAATACGGTTCTGCTCTCGGCATCTGTTCTCGTTTCTTCCCGTGGAACTCCATCTGTCTCATGGTGGGAAGGTATGACATGCATTTAGTCATTCTTGTGTTAGTCTCTGGTATTCCATTTGCTCACTAGTTACTCATATTACTTTGGTTAATGTAATGTCACGATTTATTCGGAGCTATGTGACATACTACTGGATTTGCTTATCATGTCAGGGTTTTCATGGAAGGTGTTGGATTTGCCTGACACCTTACATATCACCACCCTTCAAACTTAATTTTGGCACTGAATTTAGGCAATGATTGAATCGTTCTCTAAGTCAGTCAAAAATTATTCCTTTATCTAAATTTTGTTGCCTACTGTTCAGCCATGTTATTCTAGTTCTATGCTGGTTTATATTACTAATTTATATTTTTATATTCTTCCACATTATTCTCAAAAATTGACAATTGAAGAATATTTTTATATTATTATTATTATTATTAATTTTTAATTATTATCTTTCTTTATTTAAGTGTGAAGTTTGTTTTTAAGAAGTTTACTATCGAAAGTGAGGAGTCTTCCACATCGATTTTCTTAGAAATATTTTTTTTGTAAATGTAGTAATCAAGTAAAATCTATTCCTAACACACTTTCTAAATATCATGTACAAGTAAAATGTTTTTGTTTCAAGACACTCATTTCAACAATGTTACATTAACAAATAAGAATTACTTCCAAGAATTGCTTTGACAAAGAAATATACATACACAAGTATTGAGATATTATCCCAACAAATGGTACAAATGTTTAAAAAAAGGGAAAACATCCAACAAGATAATTTTTTTTTCTTTGTTTTTATAAGGAGAAAAATAAGTAAAATGTAGTTATGCTTTTATTTTTATGAGGAGAAAATAAGTGGCATATAGTTTTAGTGTTTATTATGCCTTACTTTTGTTCTTTATATACTGTCCATTTCAGAACTAATGACTTATTTTTATGGATAGTCTATTTTTTTACTTAAGTCCATAGTCAATGACTGTTATTTTGTAGTTTATTAGCTGTCTGGTGAGCTTCACTTATTTAGTTTCTCACACGTTTCTTTTGCACAATTCCTGCATCAAATAATTTGATTTCACACATTCACACAATCCTATGAATGTTTAAGCATGAGGTTGGCGAATGTTTTTGCATGAAGGTGATGGACTTGAGCGAGATGGATGTGGGCAAGTATTTGATGTACAGCTTTGTTCGTCGTTCCTTATTGGCTTTGCAAGTGTGTGTTGCTGTTGTGGAGGTTCTATAATGGAATGGAGCTGTGAGTGCAGAATCTCGTTGTTTACTGGCTTTGTATGCGTGAAAGTCATCGTTATATGTCACTGAAAGCGGTCGTTTCTCGTTGTAATACTTTGCAGATGACTAGTTCAAAATAGGATAGGGATTCGGGAAGGTATGTCATCTATTCTTCACCCATCTTCTTTCTTGGTCTCAATCTTGTGAATCTTCAACTTCTGTTCTTCCTGCTTTTTCTCTGCTTCTTACTTGCTTCTTGGTTCTTCTCTGGGCAGGATATGGAAATATTTATTGATAACTAGTCGCTTTGATATTCTCCTCTTAGTAACAGTTTGATAAATTGTTTGGACATGTCATTTCTACTTTGTGGAAGTTTTCTTCTGTTTTGTGCATCAGTGTGCTGTTTAATAGCAGTAGTGTGACTTTTACATATATTTTTTGCTAGTTGTGGCTTGTCCAAGTGGTCTTCTCGTCGGGCTGTTTTTTGTTCGCTCCGTTGAGTCGGCTATTTCCAAGACCCTTCTGACGTTCGGTGTCCTGTCGCGTCTCTGCAGGGTTCCGCCATTCTGTGATTCTGTGTTCTGTCCCAGCAGGGTTCCACTTAGTGGGCAGATTTACTGCATACTTTTTGATACAAGGGTCCTCTGTTGGTCTTGCTGTCCTTTCCCTTCTCTTGACGCTTCTGCCTTGTAGGAATCATGTCTTGCTAATTACGTCCTTTTCTTTCTTGATACTTCTCGCGTTGCAACTTGTGGATCGTTGCATCTGGTCTTTGCAGGAGTTTTTACAAATGTTCTTACAAATAGTTTTACTTATAATCGTCTAACGTATGTCTAGTACCCACATTGTTTTACACCTTCTTAAAAAGCTTTACAAATTTCGGCGCCCTTTCCATGTTACAATTTTAAGATATTTTGAGTCTTAACTTCTACAAGAATCTTCAAATTCGTTTTTTTATTTTTTTGTAGTGTCATGGTGTATAGCATTTTAGTATTTCATGCTGTCAGACTATCTACGTTTTATCCCTTCACCTTGATCTATGGTACTATTGGTGTTATTTTTGTTTTTCTTTTTATTGAAACTACTTTCTTTTTCCCACCTTCCTCTCTCTTCATTCTTCTTTCTCCTGACGATCTTATCTGCAACATAATCTTGAAATATTGTGCTGATTATTTACCAGTAGTAAAATTAATCATCAAACTTGTACTGAAAGTGTTTAATACTGCCAGTCTTAGGTAAAAATACCTCTGCTTTATCTCGTAAAATACCCTCTAAATCTCTTTTACTGCGTTCTGAAGTACCTTGAACCTCTTGTAATTTTTCGTCGACTTCTTTATGGACTTCTAACATGAGTTGAGGCGATTCCCCCTTTTGTGCATACCATTCTAATTCTTCATCCTCTATATCTCGCGTCATTCTTAATTGTTTGTTTATAATTGGTATTTCTCCTAATTTTAGCTTTTGCTCAAAGAGAAGTGTGCCATTCCCTAATGTTACGCTATCTTTCCCCATATCTATTGCCACTCATCTCTCATTTAAAAAATCTGCACCTATAATCAAATCTACAGTTAGTTTAGGTATAATCACAAAGTTGGCTTCGATCTTTTGACCTTGGCATGAAAGAGTTAACCTTGTTTGTCTCATAACTTCCGCAGCATTGTTTCTAATGGGACCTCTTACTTTAATCTTACGTGTTTTCAGAGCTGGCAATTCCTCATTGGCATTAAACTGCATTAAAAAATTTTCTGTGATCGCAGTCAGTTCACTTCCGCTATCAATTACAATACTGACAGGGATATGCTTTACCATGGCCTTCTTCTTGCATCAATGAATCCTCCACTGAATCATACATGAGTCTTTTCAGGAATTTCCCTTGTGAATTCGAACTTTCTGTAGGATAAGCTTCGTCTGCTACTTCTCTCTCTTTTATTTCCTCTTCTCAATTTCTTCCTTCATTTATATTTTCTTCAACATCTCCTACTTTTTCCTCATCCTCATCTATCTTCTCCTTCTTCGTCGCTACTTCCACATAATCGCATTTAAATGCTCTGATTATCGCTTCATGACTTCCTTCATCATATACATTGGTTGTGTGCCCACCAGTGGCGTAGCGTGGTTGTAAATGTTGGGGAGACTCTACATTTGTTATAGAGAGACAAAATAGTACAATAAACAATAATTTAAAGAGTGAAACAAAATGAATCAAATAAAACAGCAACTACTATTGCTAATACTACTACTAGTACCACCACCACCACTAATAATAATAATAATAATAATAATAACTAAATTGTTCAAGAAACGATGACAAATTTGTAGAACTCCAGCAGCAAGAGAAGAAGCACTTATATTTACTTGTACGCAAGTGCAATGCGCCTGTCTTTTCTTTCCACAAATGAGTCTATAACTCGGTCTACAAAGATCTGATCACTGGATAGCTCTCCAAGTAGTGTCTTTTCTATTACTAACGTGCTCAAACACGACAGCCGGGTGTTACACACTGAATTCCTTAAATAATTCTTCACTCTTTTGAGAGTACTCATGCTTCGTTCACTGCCTGCTGTAGTTGTGGGTAGGGTGAAAACCAAATGCAGGAACTTCGTTGTTTCTTCAAAACAGAGTCTAAATCATTGTTAACAATGTACTTTAAGAGGATTCTTGGAGATAAGTGTTTTTTGACAACAGCGTATATGTTATGCAGTGCATTTTCAAGTTGTTCTTGTTTGAAAAAAGGGTACTGTTCTAATAACTGAAGCAGTTTCAACTTTGGGGATTCTTTTTGATAGTTTGGGAAACACTTTTCGTTCAAAAGTTCACAAACTGAATTTGGGGAAACTCTTAAAATCTTCTTTTCATCCGAAAAATTTGCAATATCCAGTATCTCGTAAGTTAGTGCCCTGAGAAATGCCTTTTGACTGTCACAGAATGATAAATTGCCATTCAAACACAAACTGCATTTAATGCATTCGTCAACGAATGTTTCCATTCCTAACTGTCGTAAGTTTCTAAAAACAGTTCTTATTTCATCGTGGCAAGCATTTATACTGACAGATTTTGACTGAAGAACAATTGAAGAAATGAACAACATAAACAAAGCACCCTCGGTAGAAACAAAGCAAGTAGACAAACGTGGGATCATCCATCCGTCGTTTCATTCTCACAGCACAGCTCAAAGATTCTGGGCCCCACTGAGAGTCTGTATCATCAATTGTATAATTAAAAACACTATATATCTCTGAGAAATGACTATATATTTTTGAAACTGCCCTGGAATGAAAGTTCCAGCTAGTGTTGCTTGCATGTGGCAGTTTAAATCCTTTCTCAGTTAGCAATACAGTTCGTTTTGATGATTTGCTGAAAAACGAATGGAATGCAGTAAAATCACTTACAAACATGCGTACTTGTCTTATGATTTTGGAGGCATGTATCAGTACGAAATTCAATTGCTGTGCGTAACAATAAATAAACAGCGCATAAGGACAGAAGTGCTTCACCAATTGTTGTAGTTCTCTTTCTCTGCCCGCCATTACTGAAGCGGCATCATATGTTTGACTAACCACTTTTCTTTCCACATTTCTTTCTTTCAATACTGGATGAATAATGTTTGACAAACCTACAGCAGTTTTATCTCCAGAAACATCGTAAAATCCAACGAATCTTTCCTCAATTTTGTCTGCAATACAGTATCTGAATATTATACTCATTTGACTCTTGCATGACACGTCTAATATTTCATCAGCTTGAATCGAAATGAAATCGCAGTTCTGAAATTCAGATCTTATTTTCTCATTAACTGCCAGAGTTATCATTTCTATTTTATCATTCTGTATATGTGGAGAAGTTCCTTTAAAGGTTGAAGATGATGACAGATGGTCTTGGATTAACTGCTCTCCTTGAGCTAGTAAATCCAAGAATTCCATATAGTTACCTTTGTAGCTGGAGGATTCATCTTATCGATGGCCGCGAAAGGCCAGTTCTTGTTTGCAAAGAAATACAATTTCCTGAATAATACAAGTCAATACTCTCCTGCTGGATGCACCTTGTTCGTTGTATTTTATTGCTGTCAGACGAGCGGCTTCAGAAAGAACGTGCTCAATTCTACTTTTGCCCAATAACTGAAAAGATTCTTTGTTCTGCAGGTAACGTTTTGATATCTGATGCTTTGGTGCTTTCCTGTCAAAGTTCTTTTTGTACAAATGCTCTCATTCCACCATTCCTTTTCACCACCAAGCAGAAGATATATTTAACAATATAATATGTTATTAACTGCATTCGCAGTCAGCCAAGTATACTTTGCGTACCAGGCTGTCTGAAAAGTGAGTTTTTGTTTGGCTTCACTTAAAACTACACTGAGTATAGGAGTAGGTCGTTTGTCCTTCAATTCGCACTTTTTTTCGTACTGTACGTTAATATAGAAAAAGGCGTTTTTAATAAAAATTCTATAAGGTGTTCAGCTGCTCGCCCACTCATGTTGGCGACACAACAAAAATGTGCACGCGCTAAAATCACACACGAATGACTATGAACACAAACCGCGCGGCTGTTCACTTCCGTGTTAAGAGCCAGCATTGAAGCGGCAGAAACTAGTCTCGATACCTGCTAGCAAGAGCAGCGCACCGTCCATCGTGGAGGAGGGTAAGTGGAGGGGAGCCGAGAATGCCACTAACACAACCAGGTAAGGGAAGGGAGGCAGAGACTGGGAGCAGTCGAGTCTCAAGCAGGCAAATACAGCAATACTCAGGTTGCGCCAAGGGTTACAAAACTGATGGCTTCGCACATTTAGAGCTCTTAGCAGAAAGTTATTTATATTTTTGTTATCAGTTACTATTGCATCTTTTTTAAGCAGGAATGCAGGGGAGACTAAGTCTCAAAGTCTCCCCTCACGCTACGCCACTGGTGCCCACTAGTAACTGATTTTCAATTTATGTCGATTGCGCATTATCCTCATTGAATTCGCTTTCCCTGGTTTCCACCTCAAATAGCTCTGCAATACTCATTACTTCGTCCTTTCCTCCTACATTCGTTGTGCATGCCTCTGGTAACTTATCTTCCTCGTCAGTATTCTCCCAGTTAATTTCGTCCCAACACGATATTGTTATTTTCCTGTCTTCGTTTTAATCTGGTCCTTGCCGATTTGTCTCTTCCTTCTTCTCTTCTCGTGACAAGGTATTTACTTCTCTTTTCAAGGTGCTGCAATTGTCCTGGATCGGTACGTCATTCTCTTTGGTATGGGCGCTTAGCTGTCAATTCGAATGTTTTTCGGGGTTTGGTGGTCTTACCTCCACCTCTTCTATCTGTATTCTCTTTTCTTGCTCCGCTTGTTGATATTGGTTTCTTTGTTGATAATTTGTCGGTCTATTGGTTCTCCAATACCCGTTCCGGTTGTCGTTATTCCCTCTATAATAGTTGTTGCCGTTCCTGGGTGAATTATAGTTATTACCATATTTTCTTCTAAATTCATAACCGGTTCTTTGTTGAAATCTATTGTATTTTCTTGGTGCGAAGTTATCACGTGGTTCGTAATTATTGTTTCTTCGTACTGTGTCTTGTGGATTCCACTGCTTTTTGCTTTCGTTTTCACGTGCGCTTCGTCTTTTTCTTGCGTCATCTTCCGAAAATATGAACTCTAGTTAACTTAGAATACCTTTAAATGCTTCGACGTCATTGCCTCCGCGACCTACTAATGATTGCTGGCATTTCAATGGAAACTTCATCGCGCATAATTTAATCAACTCTCCGTCACTGTATGGTACATCTAAGTATTGATTTATCTTTGCCATTAATTCGAAAAATTTCACGGGACTCTTCTCTCCTGAATTTTCAAAATATGGGTTCTGTAATAATTCGTACTTCACTCTGTTCTGTGCTTCGCTGGACCAATATCGTGAGAGAAACTTCTCTCTGAAATCTTCGTACGATCGGCATGTCGCTGCAACATTCTGCATAGTTTCTGCGACTGTTCCTGACATGTGTGCACATATAAAGTCTAATTTGTGTGCTAGCGTCCAGTGTTCTGGTAATCCTACTCGGAATTGATCAATAAAAGTTCGTGGATGTAATGAGTTTCCTTCTCGAAAGTGTTGAAATTTTCTGACTGTGAGGAAATGATCGTTGTCGTACTTCGTCATAGTTCCATATGGAATTCTCGATTCTTCGCCACTTTTGTTTCTGATCGTTTCTCTCGTCGTTCTTTCCGGTTGTGGTAGACCCATTGGATATTGTCCACTGTAACTTTCGCCTACCCTTACGTTGTATCGTTGGAGTGGTTCGCAATAATTTTCTTCCATCGGTTGTGAACGTGTAGCTGAATGCATTGCATTGTACTCTTCGCGACCTGGATTTCCATTGTCACGTGTTGGTTGGGTATCTTGTCTGGCTAACCACGGCGCTTCATTGCACGATCCAAACTGTCTTGAAACATACATTTGTGGTTTCGCATGTGTTTGTGGTGCTGTTTGTTCGTCAAGAATTTCTAAACGTGTTTGTTGCTGTGCAGGCTGTCTGATTTCACGTATGTTACTTTCCGCCGGTGATTGGAATCGCAAATGCGCGATATCTTCGTTAATTGCTTGTTTTTCCGGTTCTGTTACAGATACGGATGTGGTTGCAGACTCAGTGCTTGTTCGATCCTGTTCACTACGCTCTTCAATGGTTTGCAACAACTCTGTTCGCAATTCCTGAAATTGTCGCTTCGTTTGCGCTTCTATTTTTGACTATGCGGTTATCATATCTTTTCAGCTCTGCTTTTGTGATACGTTTGTGTAACACACTGTTTTCCACAATTTCATGCGCTGTACCTGCTGCTTGTCTAGTAACTTCGTTTATCTGTTTCTCTATTTTCTTGACTTCTCCCTGGGTGTTGTCACGTAATGTTTTGATCTCGTCCTGAATGTCATTACGCAATGTTTGTACGTCCACTTGTACCTTGTCAATGTCTGTTATTAATTGATTGTGACCTGTTATTAAGTTTTCTATCACTTTTGCCCCGTCTTCAATATGACTTAGGTGTAACTGAATTTTTTTGTTTTGTTCTTTAATCTCACGCATTTGTCTCATGGTTTCTGCATTCTGAATTCTAATTTGGTTCGCAATTACTTTATTTTGTCTTGTCATGGTTTCCGTCATTAATTGTAATAATTCTGCCAGATTGGTGCGTCCTATTGCATTTTCTTCCAACGTCCTACGCTCTGTGTTTTCGCCCAATTGTTGGTTTGCAACCGATTGCATTGAACAGTGCGGTGACACGTTTCTGCTCGCATTCCTTGTACTCTGTGGTGAGGGAGCTCTGATTACTTGTACTATGGGTTCTACGTATTCAAGACGCAAGTTAGAATCCTCACCGACTGTCTCTCTAGTTTCCTGCTCCTCTGTCATATGCTGACCTAGGTTTTCTGTGCCTTGACGTACATTATCCTCGTTAAGGTGCGTTATCTGTACTATTTCTCGCAATACTGCATCGTCTGTTGTACTGTCCTCTATTCTCTGTCCATCTTCATGCTGGGTCTCTACCTCAATTCGGTCAAGGTCTCGATCTGCCATTACTAATCTTTCCGAATCCCTTATTTTCTGTTTTAAAAGCAATTCACGCGCCCTACTTCGAGTCAACATGCACTCATACGATCTCACGCGTTTCATAAACTTTTTGTTCACACGACTTGACACTTATTATACCCAAGACTGACAATCCATTCACTTACTTGTTGGATCAGAACCAACTTGTCAACAATGTATCCGCCGCCCGCGCGCTTGCATTGAAAAGAAAACTTAATTCTAACAATTTTTAAAATTCTTAACTTAATTATGCTATTGTCTCTGCTAGAATGCCTCACTTTCTATTGAATACTTTCTTACTATCTATCACTGCAGCTACTGTTTTCAACTATTTATGCCTTTCAAAAAAAAATTTTTATTACGAAAATTTTTAACACGATATTTTTCTGACCTAATTAGGCATGTGGTCGACCTTCAATCATGGTATATTACCATCCTGGCAGGGTCACCATTCTCTAACATTCTGCGTGGTGTCTGTTCTAAGTTGTGTCACCCTACCACTTTCGCGCAACGATGCTCTGAAGGGTGTTTTTTAGAGAATTGTCTAGTTTGAACCTGGGACCTGTTGCTGGTAAGCAGACGCCAGACCACACATGACATGTACAGTTCAGAATAGTTCAGTGAGACTAGCGATGATATAACCAAATACTTAATGATTTCAGCGTCAGCTCCGCTGCACTCCCTGTAAAAGAATCTTAATACTAACTAAATTTAGTGGAAGGGGTTCAAGGCTTTCCTATTTTTAGTTAGCTGGTAAAATAACGTCGAAAAAGCAGTTCAGTTTCCCATTGGAATTTTTATTCTACTCACAAAACATTGTTTATAAATTGCATTATTGATAGAAGGAAATATTTTAATACAGGATGATAAAAACCAACTGCGTTCAACAAAAATTTGAACTAATATTCCCTGAATGGGTTTCCAAGTTCTACAATGGATCGAAGGATGACCTATGCCATATCACATCTATAATCTAGGTTTAAATTAAGTTTCACAAAAGGGAAAACTATCAAAATGGTCTACAGTGACCCTCAATTATCTTTAATTACTTATCTAACTTATCGTAAATTACGGTGGCTGGTGTGGCTTTTCAATAATTATATAACAGAAAAATCATCACGTTTCAGATTTTAACTTACGTAGCAAATGTGAATACCATGAGCTTCAATTGATGATCGACACTAGTATTACGTAAAAAGGGGATGTAACAGATGAGACTTCTGCAGTTCTGAGTGAAGCCTTATGCGCTCAAAAATGCGGCATCGTGTGCGTTCATTACCTTGTCGGTGTTCGTCATGGGGCGGCGGGCAGCACAGCTCCGCTCACCTCGCCGTCTCGGAAGCAACCCTCTTCTAACTTCTCCTTACTACAATTTACCGAAGTTGGTTTAAAAAATACTATCTGGCTGTGGTTTCATCTGACCAATCAGGGTCTCAATGTTAACCTTAAGCTCCGCCTACAAAAATTCTGTCAATCCAATGAGAAACATTATACTTTTCGTGGGGGGGGGGGGCAATGTTTTAAAGTTTGCAACGTAACAAAGACGCGAAAAAGTGTCACGCTAAAACTTGCAGCTGGTGTGGCCCTTTTAGTGTTATCGTAAGATCTATACTGTTCTTCTGGAGGGCTCTAGCTTTTAACATGGGCTGGGGGGTGGTCCTGTCGGTTAGCTGGCTACGTGGGTGTCCATCCCTTATCGTAGGGCCTTCTACCTTAACACAGTTTCTGCTCTCGGCTTCTGTTCTCGTTTCTCCCCTCGGAACTGCGTCTGTCTCGCGGTCGGAAGGTATGACATGCGTTTAGGCATTCTTGTGTTTGTCTGTGGTATTCCATTTTCTCCCTCGTTACTCGTATTACTTTGGTTAATTCAATGTCACGATTTATTCGGAGCTATGTTACATACTACTGGATTTGCTTATCATGTCAGGGTTTTCATGGAAGGTGTTGGATTTGCCTGACACCTTATATTGTCCATTTGTTTTTGGGTTACAAAGATTGTTCCACACGGTGGACCACATTGGGTGTCACTCAGCACTTATAAAAATACTTTGTAGTTCATACTTACGTATTTAGCAGAGGGTTCATACAGCGGCTTTCAGATTAATCGTCGTCCTTCCTACGCTTCAACAGCTCGTCGAAAATATTAGCACATAAATCTTTGGGTCTGATTTCTCATTGCTCTAGTTTCATCGCTATGGTCGTCGTTACTTTCTAGGCGAGGGACAGCTTAATTTTTCTAGTTCGAAGGAGAATGCTGTGACTGAAATTTGTTGAATAGGTATCGCTGCAACAGACACACCTTTGTCACAGTGGTTCAAATGGCTCTGAGCACTATGGGACTTAACATCTTAGGTCATCAGTCGCCTAGAACTTAGAACTAATTAAACGTAACTAACCTAAGGACATCATACACATCCATGCCCGAGGCAGGATTCAAACCTGCGATCGTAGCGGTCGCTCGGTTCCAGACTGTAGCGCCTAGAACCGCACGGCCACTCCGGCCGGCTTTGTCACAGTGACCGCCGTCCCAACTCGCTTATCATATCTTCGTCACTCTCAAAACTAGCTGCTCCTTATTTAAACATTTGCTACGTCGTATTAGTGCAGGCAGTCTATTTAGCAGATCTGTTGCATCTTGCAAAAGTTCTGCCGATAAAACGCAGTCGTTTGTTCGATTTCCCTATCACACTTCCTGTGTGATGATTACAATTTTAATTGTTGGTAATTGCAATCTCATGGCGAAATTTACGTGTTTTAACTTGTAACCTAAATCCAGTGTTTTTTTTTGTTTTTTTTTTGTACTCCTTATTATTGTCAACTGCCACTTTTCGCACTATGCACATACCTTTTTCTAAATTATTTTGTAATTCGTATTCACCTTCGGATGCGGTAACAGATGACAAACGATAGCATCATCTGCAGCCATTCTAAGAGGGCCTCTCTTATTGTCTCCCAAGTCGTTTATACACAAATGCTGAAACTTGGAAACTATTTATTTACGACTTATACCAAGTAGATAAACGTTTCGAAGTTTTATTGTGCTTCAAATTAACTACTAGGATTCTGTACAGCCCTATGACAGCGATATGGAATACATAGGATTTCATTAGAAGCCCCAGTTGTGTTGATAGTTCGAATGGGTCGATGTATTGCCTGACAGTACCGAAGCGAATGCCAGTGAAGAAAGCATTTCATGGCATTCGCCTCAGAACTGTTACAGAGATTCGACGAGCTGTACACCTCTCCACTCGCAATATCGACACAACTATCGCTTCTTAGAGTATCTTACGACATCCACATCCTTTGCAATAGGTTATACAGTATGCGGGTGACTACATTGAAGAACAGTAAAACTTTGAAAGTTATATCTATTTAATATAAGCTGTAAATAAGTAGTTACCATTTTTAAGGTTCCAACCATCGTACATTAAGAAAAGTAGAGGGCGCATAACATTTCCGTGGGGAACTTTAGATATCACTTCTGTTTCACTCGATGATATTCCGTCTACCACAGCGAAGTAAGACCCTTCTAGCAGGATACCACAAATCCAGACGACACTTCATAGGCATACTTGTGAGGATTTGTGTTGAATGTGTTCTGGAAACCTAGAAATGCCAAATCATGTTGAGATCCCCAATAGGCACGAATCATTATTTCGTGTAAATAAAAAGCCAGTTGTGTTTCACAAGGGTGGTATTCTATGAATATGTGCTGCGTATATGTCGATCACTTCTTTTCGCGACCTTTCGTGACACTGGAGCGCAGTACATGTTCCAAAATCCTACTGCAAATCGATGACAGTAATGTGAGTCTATAACTCAATGGAATATTCATTTCTTACGTGTTGGCTGATATGAGCAGCTTTCGAGTCCTTAGGTTCGGATCCTTCTTGAGCTTTACATGATCACAAAAAATGGAGATATTTCGTTAGCATACTCCGAAATAAATATAATTGATGTACAGTATCGGCCGAAAGACTACCTGCTCCTAAATTACTTATGTTGCCAGCTGTTCTTGATTCTATTTGTACGTTGTGTACTCACTACATCTGCTGTGGTGAAGGAATTTGGGGGAAAATTAGTACTGCTTTCGGCATATAGAAGATTGAATCCAAGGCGACGACGTGCTCTGATGACCGACATTTGTTTTCAAACGCGGGTGGAACAGGTCAATAAAGGCATCCCAAAGAGGCCCTCCCTCAGTTTTGAGCACGTAGACGACAGCCGCTAATAACGGCCTTATGAGATGGAAGATCCTTCAGAGAGAGAGAGAGGGGGAGAGAGAGAGAGAGAGACAGAGGAGAGTCGACTGAGATCTACTCGTATCTACCAATGCAGTCGAAGCACCAATGCATCAAAGAGCCCATTCCAAAAACTGTATTTTGTTGACTGCTACCAAGGTTGAGCATATAAAGCTGTACTGAGTGAGCATAGAGTGTTTCCTTGACGACAACGATTTCTTTGTAAGGAACTGTGATAGGCACAATATGCGGTTTCTTGCAAATTGTACTTTAACTTATGCAGTCTTTTTATGGATATCCTTCCGATTGCTGCCTGTAGAAAGTCTAAATGATACTCATTTTTTGGTCCCTGTCTTTGCCAATATACCTTCTGTCACAGGTTGTACAGCATCTGCACACCAGAAATGCTTAGCTGAACACATTGTCGGTAATTTAACATCAGAAAAAGAAGTCAAGAGGAGTGAACGTGCTGGCCATGTATGACGGGATCGTTTCTCAGAAACGGTCTTGCCAGATATGCAAATCTCATTTACCCGGAAGAGCTTAATTTGCGCCTAATTAATTTTTACAATACAGTACTAATGATGGTCATTAGGTAACAGATGCAGTCCAGTCCTCATACTTCTAATTCATATTTGCATGCGATGCAACAGTGGGAAAGATCAAAATCACTGCTAGGGGATGAGCAGTGATGTGTACCGGTCGAAGCCGTAAGAGAGTCTCACCCCAGGCACAAGTTCTTGGAAGGACCACCAGGTAGGATCCGAGGGGTCACTTCCTCTGGGCAGAGGCTGTCGCCATGCACATATGGTGTAGGAAGTCAGGCCATTGCATAGAAAATTAGATAGCATCTCCCATAGACCAACACCTGACAAAAAAGTTTTTCGACCAACAAATGGAGAGAGAACTCGCCATCTTTAGCTGGAACGAATCTTTGACGGGAGATGGTAAAAGCTAGCCGTTTCCCCACAAACGTACAGAAAACTAAAGGCAAACATCTCAGCGATGGATAGGGGACACTCAGTCCTCAAACTTCGAAACTGTCGGAGACTTTTGAAGGATCTGACCTCGCAGGAAAACAATGTTTATTTTGTGTGAAACCTGCCGCATTTGACTAACATAAGCAAACTCTTAAGCTAGAAAGACGTACCAGGTGTTGGTGAGGCAGGGCGCCCCATTGGTCGAAGAAAGAGACGCAGAGAGAGTGACGCGCCTTTTTTCGGTAGAATATGGTATGACACAAGGCACTGCTTAACCAGCCAGGGGTAGGAGACGAGCTTTTGTAACGACGAGATTGATCGGTCGGTGCCAAGCCAATCAAATGCTGTGTGAGACAGGAAATTCGGTAGTGCGAGGTTTCCTCGGACTTCACATTCTGTAGCGGATCAGAGATGGGGACGCAGAGTTCCGAGATCCAGATCAAGACCTGGAGCCTCTGCCGTCCGAATTCGACGCTGGGATCAGCTGCAGAGCCTGTTGAGCCGTAGCGTTGGAGACTAATTTGTGCTAATTTGGACTCAGCATCTGGCCAGGGCCGTTGGTTCCACCAGTGATCGATCCCACAAGCACTTGAGCCATCATATCCAGTACCATAGTGAGATTATGCCCCAGTCGCAAGATGAATTAGGGTAGTTAGAGACAATTTAGGTCTGGCCAGGGCCGTTGGTTCCACCAGCGATCGATCCCACAAGCACTTGAGCCATCATATCCAGTACCATAGTGAGATTATGCCCCAGTCGCAAGATGAATTAGGGTAGTTAGAGACAATTTAGGTCTGGCCAGGGCCGTTGGTTCCACCAGCGATCGATCCCACAAGCACTTGAGCCATCATATCCAGTACCATAGTGAGATTATGCCCCAGTCGCAAGATGAATTAGGGTAGTTAGAGACAATTTAGGTCTGGCCAGGGCCGTTGGTTCCACCAGCGATCGATCCCACAAGCACTTGAGCCATCATATCCAGTACCATAGTGAGATTATGCCCCAGTCGCAAGATGAATTAGGGTAGTTAGAGACAATTTAGGTCTGGCCAGGGCCGTTGGTTCCACCAGCGATCGATCCCACAAGCACTTGAGCCATCATATCCAGTACCATAGTGAGATTATGCCCCAGTCGCAAGATGAATTAGGGTAGTTAGAGACAATTTAGGTCTGGCCAGGGCCGTTGGTTCCACCAGCGATCGATCCCACAAGCACTTGAGCCATCATATGCAGTACCATAGTGAGATTATGCCGCAGTCGCAAGATGAATAATGGTAGTTAGAGACAATTTTTCGTAAACCCAATACATCAAGATTCACTGTGAAGTCTTCCGTTTTGTCAGTAACCAACAGTTTGCTTTCAGCTTCGCCCACATGTGTGAAGCTTTTCCTTTGAATTACTTCCATTAGCCTTACGACAGCCACCAGGCTTTCTGCGATTACAAATAAATTTGTTGTGAGTTTATTGGTTTTTCTCCCGGTCCCTATGTCAGATATGCCGGGGTTCCCATTCATTTTCATGTTTATCTATGATTTGTCATGTTAATCATAAATCATAGATTAATATTCACTTTATAGCAATAAATCTAAGTCATTATAACTTATGTTTCTCTTAATAGTCATAAGTTTCCCCGTTACAATTTTGAAGGTAACTTTTCCAAATGTTTTATCGACTCCTACTGGGATTCATTAACCTGGAGCACCAACCATCTTTGAGTGGACAGAAGAATAAAATATAAAACGATCCCCCGCACATGTTGTTGGGCCGTCTCTACCAATTCACCGGTATAGAAAGGTTTCCTCCATGAACTGTCTGCCAAATAACTCCAGAGTGGCAGTTCACCATCTTGTTGAAACACTACTCATATATGAAATTCCTGTAAATGTTGTGCAACGTAAAGTTTAAACTTGTGCAGATAAACTGTTGCCGTAATGGTTGGCTTACTGGACAGAACAGTCCATTAATTGCGTTGTGCGTTAAGTCACACATTCGCCTCCAGGCTGCCATTATTTGCTATACCACGACGTGGAAGTTCTCTGACCCTAAGTTATTTTAATTATACCTGTTTACTTCTCCAGAGATGGTAAAATTTGCATCATTGTAAAAACTCTCTTAATGTAAAAACTCTATTAGTGGAGTAGTTAGCTGCATCATTTCGTTGCAGCACAATTTACTAACAAACTCATCAAGCGTAGCCGTACCATATCGATGGGAAGACTGCAGGAGTTGCACGCTGTGTACATGGAAATGTCACCATTTCTGTAAAAGCTTAGCTACAGTGCTCCGAGAGTAAGCCTGCCCCTCGGGAGGCATGCCATTTCGATTTCGGCAGAATACGTTGAATTACAGGGTATCAATAGTGTTGACACTCAAAGATAGTTCATCCTGCTGTCCTCCGCCGTCTCTTTCTCTATTCTTGATGTGTCCCAGGGTTCAGAGATAGTTTACACGGATGGCTCGATGGTTGATCACTTTGGGGTGACTTATGATCATGCAGGACACACTGAACAGAGCTTCTTGCCAGATGGCTGCAATGTTTTCACTGCAGAGCTGGTAGCTGTCTCTCACGCTCCTGAACATGTCCGTTCCCGCGGCGGCTAGACCTCGTTCGTTTGTAGCCACTTCTATAGTGTCTTACAAGCTACCGGCCAGTGCCATCCTCGCCATCCTTTGGTGGTGACCATCCAAGGGTCCGTTTACGCCCTCGAACAACGTGGCGCCTGGGACACGTCGGAATCCCGGGAAATGAACGTGCCGACTGGCTAGCTAAGAATGCTGCTTGTAAGCCGAGTATGGAGATCGGAATATCGAAATCTGATCTTCGATCGGTATTAAACCGCAAAGCTTTTGGGCTCTGGGATACAGAATGGCACTCCCTGACTTTGCCGAATAAGCTACGTGTGGTAAAGGAGACGACGAATGTGTGGAGGCCCACCATGCGAGCCTCTCGCAAGGACTCCGTTGTCCTTTGCCGGCTGCGCATCGGCCATAGTTGGGTGACTCGTGGGCACCTACCACGTCGCGAGGACCCACCTCAGTCGCTGTGGTTTCAGCTTGACAGTGATCCACACATTGCTGGACTGCCGAGGATTACCTGCCCTGAGTCAGAGGATTACCTGCCTTCCTGGCGCGTTACCTATAGTGTTAGGTGACAATGGCTCATTCGAGAGGAGGCTTTTTGTCATTCAGTCTAAGGGCGGACGTCTTATCTTCTCTCCAAGGCTTCCTCCTGACTGTATTTTAACTCTACCTCGCTCCCTCTAGTGCTGTCTGTTCCACGTGGTGTTCCTCTATTTACCATCTGTGTTTCTCCGAACTTCTGTTTTTAGGGTGGAGATTTTAGTGTGTTGCAGAATGTCCGGCTCATTCTTTTCTATTCTTGCGATCAGTCAGCTCAAGCAGTCCGCTACATTGTTTTAACACCTTCTACCGCCTTTTTCCTTTTCATTAATTTTTTATATTTTGGCTTGCTACTTTCCTTTTCTCCTTCAGTGTGGTTACACACTTAGTCTTACGCATTTTATTCCTTCCCCGGGTTTCAGGCGCAAGGATTCTTTTGAGGCATGGTTTTAATCCGAGACCTGTGTGCTAGGATGAAAGGGACTAATTAACAGGTAGTTTAGTCTCTTTATTCTACAAACGAACCAATCAACGGCTGTCGTCACTCATTTCCTTCTCATTAACACTGGCAGTCTTTTCAAACTTACTTGTGGTATCGTCCAGAGATAGCGGTGCCACGCCAGAGTCGGCAACGCGAATAGGTACCACAGACATTAGCGAAAGCTCTCTCCAATCTGCAACAAAGATGGGAGTCATCCAGATGACTCCACCTGCGTGTCGGCATAGCAGCGTCATTACACTCGGATCAAGATAAGATAGAGAGTGCAAGAGCGCAGCTCCAGTTAGAGACTTTAGTTACGAGACTCAGCACCATAATGCATGACCAGGAACTGTTAAACTTTCTGAACAAATGTGATTTCGTAAACGTTGCATTTTGTACAGCAAGTGAACAGTTTGTTAATCTGTGCATCAAATGATCCATCCATAGTCAATGACAGTTGTAAATTATCAAGCATTCCTGTTGCAAAGAACTATGTCAAAATTAAATAAATATATTTTCATTTATGTAATAAAGTAAACTAATATTTGATGTGTTCTAGATTGATGAGCCTTCTCCCAGAGAAATCAAAGAAACCACGGTTAAATTTCGCCTCTGTAGCACGTTATCTTCGTGGTGTAGCAATTTTAATGGCCGGTAGTGTAAAAATGTAATCTGCGTATGGCATTGATGTCTAGGAAACCCCGCCTAGGGTGTTCGGCCACCTTGTGCAAATGTAAGAAGCCTGTCTGTATGTTAGCAGCGCTATATGCTGAGTTAATATCGCTGACAGCGCTCTGCGCCCTCGGCAAGAGATTCTGTGGTTGGGCGGACTAGCAGTTAGCGAGTGGATAGGGGAGTGTATAGACATGATATTCTTAGTGGAGACTCTGTGCTAGTAGGAAATGTATTGTAAAGTGAGGTGAAATGATGTGTTTATAAGAAAATACGCAAGGAAATGTGTGATGGTGGATGTTTGGTTGATAATGTTTGGGCAATGGAATTATTGATAACTATTTAATTTTTGGAACTGGATGTCACATGAATAAGGTCAAATTTTCTAAATAAATTGTTTGCTCTTCAGCAAAATCTTTCTTTCGTTAACCATATGCCTCCTACTAGTTAGAGTCTATAGTAGTCAGAATCTTTTTATTTAGCTGGCTGTAGTTCTACTTGTTTTAATTGCTGTAGTTTGTGTTATGAAGATTTTCTGTGAGGTAAGTGACTTACGAAAAAGAATGGGGTTTCACTGTTGAGATTCGTGACTGAAACGAGTTTAGGTGATTATCAGAGTTGGAGGTAGTTTCATATTTCTTTAGTTTCAAAATTTTTGGATTTGTATTATTGTTAGAATTTCTTGCAATTCAGGGCCTTTTTGTGTTAATTATTGGAAGACATGTTGTAGACGTACAGCAGTCAGATTGCGATGGGCTTATATATTGTGGGTAATAAATGAATAGGTTAAGTTTGAGTTGTCTTTTTCAGGGAAAATTCTGTAGGTCAATGTTTAATAAAAATAGCTAAAGTGGTAGTCTGACAGGTCATTTATTTAACACAACGTCGGTGATTTGCGGTCGTTAAGGATGAAATATTGATAATGAGGACAACGTGCACATCCAGGCCAGAGAGGAGAAAATCCTCAGCCCCTTCGGGTATCGAGCTCAAGGCCTAGTTATAGAAATTCAGCAACGCCAACCACAAGACCGCGAGCTATTGACATAATCCTTCCTAACTAGGGAAAGACTCTTTATCCTCAACCCGTCTATTAGAACCAGTCCATGCATCATTAATTGAAATAAATCCATACGACAATGGACGTATAATTCTGTGAAAAGTGTAATGGCAAGAGACGACCCCCCAAGTACGCAGCTCCAGTGCTGGAGCGGGTGAGGGGGGGTGGGGGGGGGGGGAGGCCACAGGTGGGACAAAAACTGACTAATAGAAACAAGAAAACTGGTTGTTGGTAATGCGCTCGGAGATAAACTTGAGATCTCGTGCTCCGCCCGAGATTGTAATCGCACTCTACTGCCACACTGACGTTTCTACGGTGCCATTTTGTCCAAGCAGGATCATAAAGAAATACTGCTACCCCACACACGTCTATAGATAGAGTGGGCTATGTGCAACAGTGCGCTTAGAGCACACAGCTTCCGCGTACTCATCTCGCTTTACTTGCGGCAAATTCGCTAAGCTATGATAGCGTAGGATGTCTTAGGTCGGCGGGTGGGTGCTGAAAGCATCAAAGTTTTGTCCATTTCTGTCGAATAAGTGCTGGAGCGAGACTGTTTGTGCTAGAGTGGTTCGAAGAATTTGATACGAGGAAACATTAAATGGACAATTAATCTCACATAGTTCATGTGAAAAAGGTACTCCACGTGTAAAAACCGTGGTCCGATATGAGACAGGGCTTGGTGGCCCTAATCAGGTTAAATAAATAAATAAGCAAATAAACTAAAAGGGTATAGGCCGTCATTTACCCTTTCCGCAACTGTACCTCGGTGGTAATTATAGATAAATGACCTTTATTGCCCCCCCCCCCCCCGCTCCTCCCACCCTGTTAGGGGGTAATGGCGGTCAGCCTGTCAGGTGACCAGCATTGTCCAGTGTTTATTAAACACAAGTCTTCCAGTTGGTCTGATCTGGTTTGCCATGATTTCCTCTGCTGTGACATCCTCTTCACATCGAGCAGCCTTTCACGTTTTTACAAAAACCAAGCATTTCATTCTATCTCAACACACACACACACACACACACACACACACACATATATATATATATATATATATATATATATATATATATATATATATGTGTGTGTGTGTGTGTGTGTGTGTGTGTGTGTGTGTGTGTGTGTGTCTTTGAAATGTTATACACTCTCGTGCGCATTAGTTTTTGAACCCTGGAAATGGATTTGAAGTTCCAACCATTTACGTAAAGTAAATTTGCCGCACACAGCAACAGAGGCCCTGAAATATGGCAGAGGAGCATGTGGCTGGGGCAGCGGCTGCAGAACGGAGTGCCATGTGATTGTGTTGTCAGAGCCCGCAACACTTACTTACAGCGATACGTTCACATTTTACACAGCGGTAGTTTTCACCACAAAATTGTGATCATTGCTGTAACACCACCCTACGCAAACAGTTCCGTTTGTTATTTAGCTAGCGGATGAAGAGATACCACAAGCATTTGATACTGCCTTACGTTTTGATTTGTGTATCAGAAGGGCGCGGCTACATTCGAGATAACTCAGACAACTCAGAACTTGCACAACTTGTTTTGGCTGCTGGATCAATTTTGTACACGACAGGACACCTCGGACGAGATCGGAGGAACTTGTTGACTCAGCAGGGAAGGTCTGTCATAAAAATGGGGCACCAGCTGTGAGTAGCTCGACCGTCAGAGATGCCATCATAGTTGTAAATTATACAGTCGATCCAGAAAGCGTGCTCCACAGATTCTGAACATAAAATGTTTGATTTTGTATGCAGTATATTCAGTTTTCAATTCACTGTCCATTCGTTCTATTAAGGCAGATACGGCTATCAAAACTGATTTAGTGATGGAGATGTCTCACATACTTCTTCGAATTTTAAGAATCCACTGTTTACAATAGATATTCTAAAAGGTGTTAAAGATGAATAATAATACGTTTTTAATTCGTATGTTTCCACCATGTGACAGCATAAGATGTGAAATGATCTGTGCTATAACACAAAGTTAACTGTCATGTTAGTGTATGTGAGAAAATGGTATTTATTGTACAAAAATGTAAAGAAAAAGGGAAAGAAAATAAAATTTTTATCTGAAGTATTTTGTTTGTCTTCCTTTTCCTCGCCATTACCTCTGTTACATATTATGATGACAATACCTCATTCAGGTAACAATTACCATCTGAAAGAAAGATAGGCAGATATATAGATAGGTAGGTAGGTAGGTAGACAGATAGATAGAGAAATGCAGAGAGAGAAATGAAATGCAGACATTTCATCAGAGAGAAGTTTAAAAATGAGGTAGAATTTTAGGTGTTTAAGTATTTGTTGATGTTGAATGTGGCAATTAATCTTGCTGCAGTGCCGCAGGTGAGGTAGAATTTTTTGTAGGACAGTAAGTTACACGAATTATATAACTTCTAATGCTGTAAGTGTGAGGGCACTTACGAGATGATAGACGCAGTATTTGATATACACCTTTCTTAGTGATGTACATTAAGATGACAAAAGTCATGGGATGACGATATGCACATATAGAGATAACGGCAGAATCCCAAACACAAGGTATAAAAGAAGCGGCAATGGATTCGGGGAGCTGCCGTTTGCACATTGATTCACGTGGAAAGATCTTCGGCCTGGTCGCGGCGACATGACCGGAGTTCACACACTCAATGCGGAATGGCCGTTAGAGTTGGATTTAGCGGGCATTCCATTTCCGAAATCGTTAGGAAATTGAGTATTCTGAAATCCACAGTGTCCTAGAATACCACACTTCAGGCATTACTTCTCACCATGGACAACGAAGTCGCCGGCGGCCTTCACTTAATGACAGAGAGCAATGGCGTTTGCGTAGAGTTGCCAGTGCTAACAGACAAGCAACGCTGCGTGAAATAGCCGTAGAAATTAATGTAGGGTGTAACACGAACGTATCTGCTAGGACAGTGGGGCGATATTTGGCGTTAATTGTCAATGGCAGCAGACGACAGACGTATAAACGTTTTTTTTAAAGTATAAGACAAAAGGCATGTGTGTGTGCGCGCGAGAGAGTGTGTATGTGTGTATTTGTGTGTGTGTGTGTGTGTTTGTGTGTGTGTGTGTGTGTGTGTGTGCTGAATGGTGCCATTTTACGCAATTCAGATAAAAAAGCTTGACAGCTTGGCAGTACCTTTTTTGAATATGATGCCAATTCAAGTGAAAGTTATGTATTTTTTTGTAGATGGAAATAGTGTGGTATCGGCAGTATTTTTGATGATGTGTGTGCGCATTTGGGAAACAACATATGATATAATCGTTTTCGTTAAATAATAGAGAGATGGATATTCTGTGTTGTCACCTATTTCTCAACAAGATGGAAAAAAATGAGCAATTTTTGAACGTAGCAGCTACATCATGAGTGACTGCTTCATTTTAATGGCCATTAGAATAATGCGCTGTGTTTAGTTCTTTCGTGTTAATAGAGGGTGAAATACTAGGCTCTTGTTGAAGGTGGTGGGAGTGAAGCGGTGGGCAGCGAATGTGGGAGAAGGATGGAAACTGGGCGGAATGATACTGTCTTAGAAATGGGATGCATCATGTCACATGGGGATGTGATGATGATGATGATGACTATACAGATAAGGAGTGTGGGTTGCGACGTCATGTGTTTGTTCATGGCCTGTAGCCAACATATACTATCACCAAAACATTTCAGTGTATTTAACTCCTATGTAGATCAAAGTGTAGGTAGCTATACTACTGACAGGTTTACTGTAAATATATAGCAGTCATGTGAGGGAGGCTGTAGGTGGTTCATTCTATATCTTCTGGGTCTTGTAATGTTTTATATTCAGGAGGCATTGGTTACATTAAGAAGAAGACTGATCAAGGTGGCTTTGGAGGGATTATTGGGATTTGTATAGCGCAACATAGAGGTACAGGAAAGCATTGTCATGAGCATAGTGAAGAACGTGAACAGACGGTTTGGGGCATACTGGTATCTTAGAAGATATAAAGGAAAGAGCCCGAGTATATATCTAAGAAAGGATGGAAGGATGTGGGAATTGCCATTCTTGATAGTGACAATACACGATTTGTTTGTTAGGAAGGATGTGAGAAAGCAGACATAATTCATTCGAAGTACGTTCGTCTAGAGTTTGAAAAGCAGACAGCAATACTTAACACTTTCTAAAAGTGAAGGGACAGAAATATTGCCGAGTCTTTGTTGTGGCAGCAGATGGGAGGAACAGGAGATGATCATCAGAGGAGATGTTTGGCACATTGATTGACGGGGAGGAGTTGGTGCTGGTTTAGACGTTGATATAGAGTCATCAAAAACACTATAAATCACTGATTTGAAGTTGACAGCATGACAGTAGGCGGTATATTTAGGGGGTTCATTTGGTTACAGGAAAAGCTCAATTTTGGAGGTTTTCTACAGATCAGTATAATAACCTGTGGAAAGTGTCGTGTTGTAAAGACTTGCACGGGTTACGTAGCAGAAGAAAAAGCATACCTTTACCTGTTAAATGTACTTCATGTGGTGAGACGAGATTAGGGTGTTTAACACCATTTGCGGTATGGTGTCAAAGTTGTAGTGGAAGTTGTATGTCAGGGGTGGGACGGCAGTATATGTAAATTCGAGGATTTTAGAGAAAAGGGAGTAGCATAGATTGGGGTAGTCTAGTATTGTAAATATGAGCCGGCCGGTGTGTCCGTGCGGTTCTAGGCGCTTCAGTCTGGAACCGCGTGACCGCTACGGTTGCAGGTTCGAATCCTGCCTCGGGCATGGATGTGTGTGATGTCCTTAGGTTAGTTAGGTTTAAGCAGTTCTAAGTTATAGGGGACTGATGACCACAAATGTTACGTCCCATAGTGCTCGGAGACATTTGAACCATTTTGTAAATATGTCATATGGATAGCATGCAAAGTGACGATTTTTGTTTGGGTTATCAGGAAAGGGCTGTTGTGGAGGACTAGATAGTGAAGTGCGCAATTCCTGCCCGTGAGTCGATGATTACTTTCACATATTCGGAGGAGTGAAGAGAGTATTAGGTGTGTCAGATGTTGGGCGCTAGTCCTGGCCTTTTTTAGCTTCTTATCAATTCTTAGTGTGCATCTGTATTTGTCAGTGCTGTGTCACACATCGACTGGAAGGAATGCGGTAATGGATGGGATTCATTGTGGAGGACTAGAGCTTCTGAAGGGAGGGAGCCGTGATTAGCACGTATGGTCTTGGTAGGAATATGGCTGAACATTTTTTCCACTACCATTTGAAAGTGTGGCCCGCAAACAATACAAGAGTAATCGTAAGCTGCACTCTGAATGTGTACCAACAGCGAAAAACAGTTCACGGACAAGTGGGGTAGCAATATAACGATTGACAAAAGATTTCATGCAGTATAGAACCAGAGCTGAGGCTGTCCGCAGGCTGGGCCATATACGAGGTGCATTCAAGTTCTAAGGCCTCCGATTTTTTTTCTCCGGACTGGAAAGAGATAGAAACATGCGCATTGTTTTAAAATGTGGCAGAGTTCATTGTCAATACGTCCCAGAGATGGCAGCACCGTACGCCAGATGGAATTTTACCGCCAGTGGCGAGAATGAGAACTGTTTTAAATACTTAAAATGGCGACGTTTTACTTACTTGAACAGCGTGCAATCATTCGTTGTCTGAATTTGCGTGGTGTGAAACCAATTGAAATTCATCGACAGTTGAAGGAGACATGTGGTGATGGAGTTATGGATGTGTCGAAAGTGCTTTCGTGGGTGCGACAGTTTAATGAAGGCGGAACATCGTGTGACAACAAACCGAAATAACCTCGGGCTCGCACAAGCCGGTCTGACGACATGGTCGAGAAAGTGGAGAGAATTGTTTTGGGGGATCGCCGAATGACTGTTGAACAGATCGCCTCCAGAGTTGGGATATCTGTGGGTTCTGTGCACACAATCCTGCATGACGACCTGAAAATGCGAAAAGTGTCATCAAGGTGGGTGCAACGAATGCTGACGGTTGACCACATGGCTGCCCGTGTGGCATGTTGCCAAGCAATGTTGACACGCAACGACAGCATGAATGGGACTTTCTTTTCGTCGGTTGTGACAATGGATGAGACATGGATGCCATCTTTCAATCCAGAAACAAAGCGCCAGTCAGCTCAATGGAAGCACACAGATTCACCGCCACCAAAAATATTTCGGGTAACCGCCAGTGCTGAAAATATGATGGTGTCCATGTTCTGGGACAGCGAGGGCGTAATCCTTACCCATTGCGTTCCAAAGGGCACTACGGTAACAGGTGCACCCTACGAAAATGTGTTGAAGAACAAATTCCTTCCTGCAGTGCAACAAAAACGTCCGGGAAGGGCTGCGAGTGTGCTGTTTCACCAAGACAACGCACCCGCACATCGGGCTAACGTTACGCAACAGTTTCTTCGTGATAACAACTTTGAAGTGATTCCTTATGCTCCCTACTCACTTGACCTGGCTTCTAGTGACTTTTGGCTTTTTCCGACAATGAAAGACACTCCCCGTAGCCGCACATTCACCAGCCGCGCTGCTATTGCCTCAGCGATTTTCCAGTGGTCAAAACAGACTCCTAAAGAAGCCTTCGCCGCTGCCATGGAATCATGGCGTCAGCGTTGTGAAAAATGTTTACGTCTGCAGGGCGATTACGTCGAGAAGTAACGGCAGTTTCATCGATTTCGGGTGAGTAGCTAATTAGAAAAAAAAATCGGAGGCCTTAGAACTTGAATGCACCTCGTATGTGGTTACTGGTGCCACTAGAAATGATATGCCGGTCTTCCAACACGAGGCCAACTGCAGTAATTTCGCTGGAAGTGTCTTGCAACATTCCTGAGTCGCTGCTTTAAATATGGCGTCACGTAAGATCTGTTGTACGAAGAAAGCGCCGTGAGAGATATGCTCAGGTTGTTGGTGATTAGCTTCTGTAAGGTTATACGATGGCATTTTGAAAAGTAATGGCACTGAAATTTTTATTCTGTTCTCAATATCGGTAGAGCTATATCTTACACATTAATAGGTCGACTTCCGTGCTTCGCTGACGCAAGATGGAACCGCCTGTCGCTAGATGGAGACGAATTGTATGATGTAACATGGCAGTAACTAAGGCAACTGCACTGACGGCAAAAAAATCACAACACAAAGAGGGAGCTGTGCGACGTAATCGAAAGTTGGTAGGCGTGTTTCTACACTGGAAAGGTGTCTACTCAAAATCCGCGCCAGCAGCATAAGCGTGGCGTTAGTAGCGCCACTATGAGGATGCAAATCAGGCTTGCCTTAAATACACGCTGTAATGGTTGTGAGCGTTAGTTACCTTTGAGATGGGACGTAGTGAGTTGGTGTTAGACAAGAACGCCTTTGAGGCGACAAAGACGCCATTATCAACACCTCACTCGGTGTGAACAGGACTACGAGAAGTTGGATGTTCCTTCTACGATATTGCAGAAAGAGTGGGCGGGAATGTAGCCACTGTACATGATAGCTCGCTGCAGTGGTCAAGAGAACGTACGATCGCAAGAAGACTTGGCTCCGAAAGACCACTTGGCTCTAGCGACAAGGCAGACCATCGTGTTCGTATCGATATCAGTAATGTGCGAAGTTTGGTTGTTTGTGCTCGTAATGAAGGAAAAGGTGATGCTAACCTCAGCGTGTGTGTCAGAGCTTCGAGCAGACGACCGCAATCAACGAGACTCATCGGAATCTGGTGATAAACTCATCAGAGAAAATCGTCTGATAACAAAGACACAGCTCTCAAGTAAGGGTGACATATCACGAGATCATGTACTGGCCTTCACTGCAGACCGGCGGCACAGCCTCAAACGCTCGTTCCTGAAAATAGAGCAGAGAGAACATCAGTCGACAATTTCTTTTTGAGTTCCTAAACTTAAAGAGCATCCTTAAGCACTTCACTTTATACTGATGAAGCGATGCTAGAAGAGATGCCAACAGAGTCACACACACTACAGTCACGGTACTGAGAAACTCGTCTCTCGCTAGGAGAAATATGATCGTCAGCAGGGTGACTGAATGAAGATATAGAATGCTGATGAAGTTTGTTGTATTTACAAAATTCTCTATTTTTCACATAAAAAATTTCGGATGCATTACTTTTCAGTACTCCCTCACGTTTGAATTTCGCGTAGATGGTGCGCGAATAGTCCTGAATAAGTTTTAGATGAATAATGGAATGGGATGCCTGCGAATAGGTTACTTTGTAGAGGATATTAAGTGAAACAGGTAGATGGTACTTCCAACTAAATCGATGATTTCTACAGTGATGAGTCTAAGGAGGTTGGGAGATGCTGAGATGACATCTGCTGTTGTGTTACATTCTGGACTGGAGTGTTGAAGTATGACGAGTGTGTCACATTCGGAGACAGTGAACTGATGCCTTCGTCATAGCTCTGTGGGACAATAATATATTAGGAATATGTGTGTGAAGAAACTAGAAGGGATAGGATAATGGTGTAGGATGTACAAAGGTTAATCAACTGTTTTGATGACGTCAGAGAAGTCAAGCTGTAAAATGAAAACTTAGTGATGACGTTATTCTTGCTCCACACATTCAACTTCAAATGCGTCACATTTTGAACAGTGCTGGATTAAACGACCGAGACATTGGTTGTAGAAGTTTGCCTTGTAGCTGTTCAGAAAACGTCTGACGTGGAAAATAACGTCGTTGCCATTCTGGAAATTACTGGCATGCAATGGTTTCTCATCCAGGGGAAGAGGAATTAGTCACTGGATAACAGTTCAAGAGGCAGTAGAAGTGAGTCTAAAGTCTAAACTGATATACCAAAGAAGCAGCACGCGTCTCTGCCCCTCGCGGAATGAACTGGTTTGTTGTTCTAAGGTTAACACATCGCCTTGGACAGATACCTGTAACACTTCGTCTTAGCCTCTGTAACTTCTACATATATTTCGATAGCATTCAAATGTGCTGCTTTGTTCCTGTTACGAGTATAACATGTTCTCATCACACCTTGGCAGTTCGAGCAGGTAGTCAGTAATGCATTGCCTGATGTTGGCTGAGACTTCGTCTTCTTTTGGCTGTGGTGTATTTGCATGTTTCCACTGTTTGGTTTGCTTCTTTCGCCCGGAGTCATAGTGATACATTCCGGAAAACATGCAAGGTGAGTAGGTGTCTCAAGAAAGCGTCTGGCTTGACCTGACACAGTTACAATATTTGCACTGCTGACCCAGTTTCACTATCTTGAGAATGGGGGTGTAGAGCACATAATTCAACAAGGGCGACATTTGTTACGTTGTAAATGACGTTGAATATGTTGAAAACCAATCAGCGACAGATTTTCACTTTTTTCCCTTTCTTCTCCGTGATAGGTCAGTCTTCGATCACCACAGCTTCCTCTTGCGATTTACTGTTCTTTGCAAAGCGTTGGTGTGCCATTTTATTCTTCGGGATTCAGACATGTTTGACCACACCGGAACATCTGTGGTAGTAGACTGGTGCCAATCACTTCCATCAACTCAGACTGCATTGGTGACAGATGCAGAAAACAAACTGCCTCACGATATTCCACGATTTTTTTCACTGCTCTACTAGAGTACTGTGTTACTGCAGTAATGTTTACCAGCAAGTAAACAAAGAAATAATTACCTTAATTTATTATTTATGACTACCCTCTTTAACTCCTAGAAGTTACGGCTGGGGTGTTGTAGGGGGACCGTGCCAAATGGGAATGTTTTAGGTGAACAACTCTAACTCCATCGCAGTTCATTGGACGCGGATTATCTGTATGATGTATGATATAGGGATGAGTTTGTATGGTGTTTTGAGTTGAAGAAACAATTAACTTAAAATCAAATTGTCGATGTTTTATTGTGAAAGAGCATGAATAAGCAGAAGTGATGTCATGGTAACGTAAGAGGTGACTGCATACCGAGTGGGAATCGTGTGCTACGTCAATATGGTGTGAAGTGTTGCATGGAACAATTTTCTACTACTTCATTTGATGCTTATCTGTGTCCTAATACAAAATGAGGGACATACAGTAGCTGAGAACCACTATCAGCAAATGGCATATGCATTGTAATCGTTTGGAGTTAGGGAACTATTTGGGAGCCATTAGCTGCCATCCACTGCCATGCATTGATACACACCATGCGTTTGAGGGCAGTAATGGTATTCACCACAATCAGGGTATTTATTGCAGTCACCATCACTGCGTCAAAAGAGGACACAGGGTAATGGCAGTAAGCTTGTCAACTGAACATCATTGCTGCAATGTTATTCAGGGTACTGCAGTCAATACTTATGTGTAACATAGTCACGTGCAACAGTTTCTTAGAAGTTAGTGATAATGGGGGGAGGGGGCACTTTGTTACAATCTGTTGTATCACAGCGATGTACAGGAGGAATTTATTACAATTTCTGCTACAATCTGGCGAAGTATGGGCCAGGTTTTTGCAGTGTTGCTGCAACATGTGGATGTGTGGGGCAATATGCCACACTTTTAAGATTCGTAGCAGATAGAAACTGTTTTGCCATATTGTGAACCAACCTGTGTCTAAGCTGCAGTCCAGCGAATAGTTTTATTGTCTAAAGATGTAACAAACTAGCGCACTCTGTTGCAGAGTGAAAATTCATTCTGGTAACATCGCCCTACGCTGTGGTTGAGTCATGCCTCCACAGAATCCTTTTCTCCAGGAGTGCTAGTATCACAAGCTATGCAGGAGAATTTTCGTATGGTTTTTAAAGGTAGCAGATGAGGTACTGGGAGAAGTAAATTTGTGATAATATATGTTTATGTAGTGTAGATTCCCACTGCTGTTAGATAGGGACTGTGGAAGCTGTGTTCAGATGTGGACTCACACCTTCAGGTGGTACTGGCTTCTGTCATGCAGCTTGAGGCTCCTGACAATGGACATCACTTTGGTGGGTCAGATGTGATAATCTAAGGGATGTCCAGCATGTCCCACGTTTCTCCTGGTCAGTCTGATACTAAGGTCGGCCCGCGTACTGGCTACATTGATGTTGAACCCTCACTTCTGGTCGAGTGTGAGAACCTTTCGAGGTGTGTCAGACAGTGAATGGCATTCTCGGGAACCTATCGATAGGCCTTGTAGGTTTATCTTATGAACAGGTTTCAGGTGCTATCTGTGCCTGATAAAGATCCTGAGTTAGATGCAGTTTCTTATCTGTTTCAGTGGAAACATTTTGGCCAGCAAGCCCCAGGCACTCACAATGGGTGTGATTATTGGTAGTTGGAAGGTCTAACGTTCGAAGCATGATGGAACCCCTTAAGCACATTGGTGCGAAGTCCATTGCGCAGTCTGTGTAGATATCAGGGGTATACATTTCAAACATGGAAAGGGTCCCTTATGTTGCCACGAAGGTCGTAGGTTACAGCCAATTGCAGGTGATGGTTTATGCTGGTACTGATTATGTGTGTCACTTTGGATCAAGAGATATTCTCTCGAATTTCCAGCAGCTCTGAAATAAAAATAGCCAATATACCTTGTGAAATGAATGTGGTGCTTACCATTTGTAGCACCCTTCTCAAGACCGGCTGTGGACCTTCCTTTGGTACAGAGCTGAGTAGATGGTCTGAGTCAGAGGCTTAGACGGTTCTGCTGCAGATTCCTTGACTTGCGACATGGGGTGACGGGTTGTCGGGTTCCACTTACTAGGTCCAGTGTCGATTTCACAGATGACTGCAGGGTAGCAGCTACTGTGTGGAATGGACTGAGAGGTTTTCTTAGTTTGAGGTCGCGAAAGTATAAAAACCGGAGTTGACTCTCAAAGAGTCCGGGTCAAGCACATAACGAGAGTAGACCCAAGAAACATTGCCACTGTAGTTATTAATGATTTTACCTGTGTTGGAGAGAACCTGAGCCCCAAACGCCCCTAGAAGACACTGACGCCGAATTCGGCACAGGCACTGAAATCTCACTAAAGCCAGAGACAAGTTCAACCGAAACTCTTACTGTGGATGTAACGGTGTTTAGAAAGTACAGATTAAATTTATTTAGTGGTGTATTTTTTACTGTTAGAAGTAAATTTTATTGCTCTGAATACTGAAACAGATTGTTGCTGCGAGTTAGTATGGGTGAAGATTATACTCCACAACCAGAATAATTTAATAACTGGTTCCTTTTACAACACTGTGGCCCAGATGATATAACTGTTTGTGTGTGTGTGTGTGTGTGTGTGTGTGTGTGTGTGTGTGTGTGTAGGTGGGTGTCTGAGAAAGAAATACTTATTTTAATAAATAATATAGATAATTTTGATGCACATACATTTAATTGATGGATCTATTTCACCTTGCAGCAAATGTGTTACAGAGATTGGTCCAAGCTCGTTGGCATAACCTGCAAGTTACATAACTTGTGGCAAGTGTAACCAGACTTCTCAACATATGTACATATTTTTAAAAATAATACAGACTATGGACATCTGGCTATTTTAGATATGGAAATACTGTAACATTTTCAATGTCTTTACATAGTTGTCATCATCAGTTTAGACCATCCAAATACTTTTGAACGTGGTGCAAAATTCTGATCGTTTGGATACTTTTGAACGTGTCAGTTACAAATAGATTGGCTGTTTCGTTTTAATGGTCAGTGAGATACTGCAATATGAGTGGCAGTTTCATTTTAACGGGTACAAAAACGTCACAATGTCATATAAAGGGAGATGCGGCTCGCAATTTCGTGTCTTTGACATCATAGAAAGGGAAATGGCTTGTGGCATCGTGTGTGACATGTTGCATTGAAGATCAGTGGCAGAGCATGAAGTTGCCAGGTTTAAGTGTTGTCACAGTTGCCCGGGGGCCTCGTGCCATTCTACTAGAGACTGTCAATGTCCAGCGCTACGGGAGCACTTTACTAGAAACCCTTTTGATATTCCAAAAAAAAAAAAAAAAAAAAAAAAAAAAAAAAATGGAGTTCCAGCATGCTTCCTCACTGACATACTTCATAGTTCATGCTTTGACTAGTGGCCGGGGGTACATGTGACGTTATAAATGAACTAAAATAACATCTAAACTTCTTGACATAGATCAATCGTAGATTCGAAAATGGTGGAAACATAAACGGTAGAAAAATTGTGGTAGTGCAGTGAAACGATATAAGCCACAACAAGCAATTACTTTTATGTTTCCACAAGCGATTATGACGTTTAGGTGCGTTTCACCTTAAAAAAATTAAAAATCTAGCACTGGAGTTGGGAAATAGACTTTACTCCGTTGTCAGTAACCATAGACGGCCTTAATGTAAAACTGCAGTAGAATCTCTGTTACCAGGAGAGAGAACAGAAACCACCAGTCATAATACTAACCTTTGAGGAATTCCATCTTATGAATTTAATACGAGTACGGTGAGTTTCGAACTGACATGCAAAGTGTATCTTAATAGTAAATCCTAAAAAACAGTTTTCATCGTTTGTTTTAACGTTCCAAATAATGCACGCAATAATCTTCTCATCTTCTTACTTTTATTCATTTATTATCAGCCATCTGACTGCATTGGTTGGACCTACTACGGATTCCACTCTTATTTTAACCTCTTATAATCTCTGAGCAGTACATACACTGTACGGCCTCAATCATCTATTGGATTTATTCCAGTATTGCCTTTCCAACCGTTTTTGTCCTGTATCATCCCCTCTAGTACCATTCAAGCTATTCGCCGCTGTCTCGTCACACATCCTATCATCCAGCCTCTTCTTCCACTCAGTGTCTTCCACATACTTTCCTCCCCGATGATGCTGAGGAGCAGATCATCACATATCAGTCCTCTTTACTTTTAGGACCTTGTTGTAATAACACATCCGATATGCTTTGATTCTCTCTTTTTTTTAAGATTTATCGGAAACCATGAATTTCCACGTAACACTGTGCACCAAATGTATATGCACCGTGGTTTATTCCTCAGACAATGCTTATATTAAGTTCTAGTTGACTTATTTTACTAAATAATGCCATATTTTCCTTTGCTGGTGTATCATATATGTGGGATAGCAAAATTTCCCACTATGTTGTCTCCAACGGAAATAAGAACTTTCCATAAGATCCATATTGTCTTCGGAAAACCCGCAGTCACATTATGCGCAACGGATTTTATGGTTAGTCAAGAATACTTTCATTTCTAAAATGACCGGTTTCCGTTCGAAACGAGTGAATACAATATCTAAATATAACAAAACATTTGAACGGAGACGAGTGAATACGAACTCTACATATAATAAAATATTTGGAAATAGAATTGCTGCACGCTTGGAGAGTTCGAAACGAGTGAGTACAAAATCTAAATATAAAAAAACATTTGAACGGAGACGAGTGAATACGAAATCTACATATAAAAATGGAGAGGCAGTGGTCTGCGGCTAAAGGTATGTGAGAAACTAACGCAGCCCTTTTGCTAACGTCAGACTTTACTGTTTCAAGTTGTACATCGCCAGAAATAGTGATACAGTGAAACCAGAAAAATGACGGTACATGTACCATGAAATTTGTGAGTTTGAAAAACCGTTAATCAAATTCCAGGGAATTAAATCACTTCAACTCGGGTGTAAAATAAATTGAACTCCTTTAAAAAAATTATCTAATTTAGGGTGATTTAGGGGAGTGGTGCTGAGAGCGCGCAGCAGCAATGTAGGCGATGTGAAAGGTCTCTGAGGCCACGCCACGTGACCCAAACTTCCCTTTATTCTGACAAAGGATGCTGCAAGCTTCGCAAAGATAGAGGGTGTCAGGGATGGAGGCAGATATGCGTAGAAGTGCAGTGATAATCTGTTGCAACAAGGAAGAGAAGTAGAGATATCTCTATATGCTCAGCGATCGTGGACGGCAGCGAGGAAGTCATACGTAAATATCGTACATTTTCTGACGGCGAATTCTTGGAACGTAAACTCGACCAGAAGTCTGTGAAAGAAGACACATTCGACCAGTCGACATTCTTCCGTTGCTCCATGGTCCAGGTTTTAACGCTTCGACACCACGTTTCTCCTGTTACGTGCATTTGCATGACAGACGTGTGGTTTGGGATTCTGCAGTTCTCTGCTTTTGGAGCTCTCTTCGTGTTATTCTGGTGCTCACAGGGTTCGCGAGTGCGACACTAAATCCTGCAGAAACTGTCGCAGGTGCTGTCCTCTTATTTATCGTTACCATTCTCCTCAATGACCGTCCACAATGCGACCTATCGAACGTTTATCGCTTTCTATGTTTGCTCTTGAAAGACCAAACACATCAGCTATCTTTGTTGCCGAAGCACGCACTATACGAGCGCTAACGATCTGGTGACTTTCGAATTCTGCACCGAACACTGTTCTGATCTCAACAGGACGCGGTGTATTGACGACACTGTACAGGTTTCTTTCGTGGTCAAATACAACAGCACAACCCAAAGGATTGTCTAACATCTCAATCAATGATCCCGAAAGCGTTGCTTGCGGTTCTTCCGTATTTTTGTCCATCCCTTGTATATATTATTTCCAGCGTATTCTATGCAACTGCACTTGTGTATGATTTTGTCACGTATGTTGCACACATCCCCTGTATATACAGGTCTATTGCAAATGATTGAAGCGATTTCATAAATTCACTGTAGCTCCACTCATTGACATATGGTCACGACACACTACAGACACGTAGAAAAACTCATAAAGTTTTGTTCGGCTGAAGCCGCACTTCAGGTTTCTGCCGCCAGAGCGCTCGAGAGCGCAGTGAGACAAAATGGCGACAGGAGCCGAGAAAGCGTATGCCGTGATTGAAATGCACTCACATCAGTCAGTCATAACAGTGCAACGACACTTCAGGACGAAGTTCAACAAAGATCCACCAACTGCTAACTCCATTCGGTGATGGTATACGCAGTTTAAAGCTTCTGGGATGCCTCCGTAAGGGGAAATCAACGGGTCGGCCTGCAGTGAGCGAAGAAACGGTTGAACGCGTGCGGGCAAGTTTCACCCGTAGCCCGCAGAAGTCGACGAATAAAGCAAGCTGGCAGCTAAACGTACCACAGCCGACGGTTTGGAAAATCTTATGGAAAAGGCTAAAGCAGAAGCCTTACCGTTTACAATTGCTACAAGCCCTGAGACCCGATGACAAAGTCAAACGCTTTGAATTTTCGGGGCGGTTGCAACAGCTCATGGAAGAGGATGCGTTCAGTGCGAAACCTGTTTTCAGTGATGAAGCAACATTTTTTCTTAATGGTGAAGTTAACAGACACAATGTGCGAATCTGGGCGGTAGAGAATCCTACGAATTCGTGCAGCAAATTCGCAATTTACCAAAAGTTAACGTGTTTTGCGCAATCTCACGGTTTACGGCCCCTTTTTCTTCTGTGAAAAAAACGTTACAGGACACGTGTATCTGGACATGCTGGAAAATTGGCTCATGCCACAACTGGAGACCGACAGCGCCGACTTCATCTTTCAACAGGATGGTGCTCCACTGCACTACCATCATGATGTTCGGCATTTCTTAAACAGGAGGTTGGAAAACCGATGGATCGGTCGTGGTGGAGATCATGATCAGCAATTCATGTCATGGCCTCCACGCTCTCCCGACTTAACCCCATGCGATTTCTTTCTGTGGGGTTATGTGAAAGATTCAGTGTTTAAACCTCCTCTACCAAGAAATGTGCCAGAACTTGTTGCTCGCATCAACAATGCTTTCGAACTCATTGATGGGGACATGCTGCGCCGAGTGTCGGAGGAACTTGATTATCGGCTTGATGTCTGCCGAATCACTAAAGGGGCACATATCGAACATTTGTGAAAGCCTAAAAAAACTTTTTGAGTTTTTGTATGTGTGTGCAAAGCATTGTGAAAATATCTCAAATAATAAAGTTATTGTAGAGCTGTGAAATCGCTTCAATCATTTATAATAACCCTGTATTATTTACTAGCGTATTCTTTGTAACTTCACTTGTGTAAGCTTTTGTCACTTATATTGCACACATTTTCTCTTCTCCCCTCTCACTGTCCATAACTTCCTCCACCTGTCTCTCTAGGCACGTTGTCCTGCCACCCCTACTTATCATTCTCTTTCTCACACCCTTCCATTTCCATGTGCCTACTACTCCTCCATGCTTTCCATCTGCTCGTTAAACCCCTATGCTTTGTACCTTCCCATGCCTGCCTTCCCCCATACGCTTTTCAAGTGTCTCCTGCATCTCCCTACCTCGCCTCTCTGTCCATCTCTTGCCTCTTTCACTCAGCACCTCATTCTCCCTCTCTCTCTCATTAGCTCTCGTTATACCACTTCTCCCAACCCTCTCTCTACACTTACAAGGGGAGGCCGCCAATTGTGAAATTCAGATTCGATTCATACTGCGCATAATAAAAGCTCATGGCCAGAGGTGTAATGTGGCAAAGCACCAAGATGCACTTCTCAGCCGTTGTTGAGAAAATCGACATTTAAAAGAAACCGTTGTAGTGAAATATTCTCTACCATTAATAATTCTCTACAGCGTCGTGGCGCAGCGGTAAGCGCTTTGGTTCGTAATCCGAATGTCGCCGGATCGAATCTCGCGACATGCAATTTTTTTTATTTCTTTTTTATAATTCAAATATATATATATATAATTCCCGGCAATCAGTTGTAACAATTATGCATATAATAAGTTGTTGAAAGTCGTTTGTCGTGGAAAAACTGGCGACTTCGAACATCATTATGTTTTCCGCAAACAAAGTTGTATTTCACAAATGTTAGTAATTGTCTTCATAATGTTAACCACGCATAGTTAACGGAAGACGTAGAAACGGTATTCCGAAACGAATACGTATAGCGTAAGTCAAACGTTCGAATTAGAATAGAGACCCCACGGACATAAATTTGCTGTGGCAGGTATGAAATATAAACTCCGTTACTCGCTCGTTACACTTGAATGACAGATGTTGAATGGGCCGAAACGAGCCGCCGCATAACAGCGTAGTTGCCTGCTAACTTCGAAAGAAGGTAGATGCGGTCCCTAGCGCAACTTATAACATTGTCGAAAATCAGTGCGGACGGGAGAGCTTTGGTACATCCTGTTAAAAAAAACGGAAAAATGGAGGCGGTACAATTGGAGAGCGATCCGCCTTCATCAACATGCATAAGCAATTCATTAATACTTTATATATATATATATATATATATATATATATATATATATATATATATATATATATATATATATAAATTTGAATTACAAAAAACTAATAATAAAAAAAATTGCATGTCGTGAGATTCGATCCTTCTACCTTCGGATTACGAACCCGAGCGCTTACAGCTGCGCCACGACGCTGTAAATTGTTGCTAATCGTCAAGAGTATTTCACCGCAACGGTTTCTTTTAACTGTCGATTTTCTCGACAACGGCTGAGAAGTGCATCTTGGTGCTTTGCCACATTACACCTCTGGCCACGAGCTTTTATTATGCGCAGTATGAATCGAATCTGAATTTCACAATTGGCGGCCTCCCCTTGTTAGTCATATCCATCGACATGTGTAGCCACTGCACGACTAGTTGATGAAGCAGGCCAATACTATTCCCATAACATACCTGTTGTGCACGGCAGCCAGCTCATCAGGGTCTATAAAATTATTTCTTGCCTCTAACCTGTAGGCAGGACTGCAAAGCAGGCGATAAGGCAGGCTTATACGATTTCCACAAAACACGCATTCGTTCACATCTTTTTCTATCTCTGACCATCTCCTCCTCAAGATACTCTCTGTCTATCTCCTCCTGTCCCTCTCAACCCATCTCCTCCGCACCCTCTCTCTACCTATATTTTTCTCCTCTCCTCTTTGCCTATCTCCTCCCTTCACCATCTCTGCCCATCCCCTCCTGCCCAGTGCACTCCTTTCATCTCTTCGCTCGCTCTTTTGCAGTGAAATCCGTTTTGAACCCTTAACGCCATTGCTTTTAATCTCTTCGAAAGGTATTTTGACTTTTCTGTATGCTGAAGCTGTGCTTTTTGGAGTTCCTTTCGTTTTCTGTTTCTTCAGTTTTTCTCCAGCTATTTCGCTTTAGCATTCCTGCATATCCTATGCATTTCCTTTCCAAGTTACCTATATTGCTACACTGCCTTTTCTCTGACAAAGTCTTTTGTATCTTTTCTCCTACATATTAATGAAAGTATTTTTCTTTCCAGTTACCGTCCCTACATCCCAATTCTGTAATGGCCCTTTTTAGGAATGACCATTTCATCTCATTTTACCTTGATGTAATCCAGCTCGTTTGCTGTCGTGTCCCCAAGTCTTTTACAAGCATACCTTCTCCTCTTGAGAGGTACAGTGAACAATGTATTTGCTTATTCTTGCTAAAGTTTGTGCAAAGTCCAGGAGATTTTGTGTACTTACATTTCTACTGCCGAGGTCATATTCCACCTTAACTCTGTCTTCTACTCCTTTGCCTACTATAGCGTAACAGCCCTCAAGGTAATTATATTTTCATCTCTCTTTCCATCCTGAGTCGCTCGTTCAGAGGCCTCCACGTACTTTCTACGTCTCTTCATCTTCTACTTGTGATGTCAGCTTTATACCAGAGCTGTTCTTGGCATTGCCTTGCTGTCGAATCGGTTGCCTCACTTGCTGATTTGTAATGAATCCTACTTCCGTTATGCCATTTTCAGGCACCGGTGATGTTATCATATATTTGTCTATCCAGAAATACTTATCATATTTCCATTTAACATAACCGAGGAGTGCAATATTTAGTAAGAGCCTTCGCATTTCCCTTTTATAGCTTCAATGCCAGCTGCAAATTTCTGAAATTGCACCCTCCGATTCGTCGAGTGTTATTCTCAAGTCTGTTATTCTACCTTTCTCTTATAGTTATTTCCCTTGGGTACTTTCTTCCAACACACCTAAATGTGGGTCTCACCTGCAATCTTCCGCTATCGGAGAGATAATCATGTAACTTTCACAGTTACGGTACAAATTCCCTATTGATTAAAGTAACGTGTCTTTTTCATCGTTGTGCAGTGGTCCCATTCCGTCCAATGGCAGTTTTCTACAATAAGTATAAGAAGGTGCCTTGAAGCTCCGACCATTCCTCTGCTGTCTTCGACAACGGTGCTGAGAGTATGAGGGCGACTCCTTAAATCGGAAGTCTTTGGCTTCCTTGGCTGATGATATTTTATCCAAATCTAGCCGGCCGATGGGATCCACCGGAAACCAGAATATTTTTGGTGAGTAGTAAAAGATGCAATTATCATTCATTACGTCTATGCACTGGCTTGAAATGAAACAATGAAAAAAAATTATCATACTACTTGTGTATGAAACGTATCTTTTAACTGTGTGGTTCCCATATTTTAATTGCACTATTCACACAAAAATCAGTGTGTGAAATGTGTACCTTTTACTTCGTTGTCAAATTGCGTTGATATCAAGAAACGAACAAATAGGCTAAGGAGGTATTAGGATTAAAGAAAATGGGCATCGTGGAGATGGGACACAAAGCTCAAGTCAAGTTACCCCAGGGTGATAGGTACCGTAATCCTAACCTTAGGCAGGAATTGGTGTATTTGGAGGATAGGTACACAACATTGCTAGAACAGGAGTGAAATATACATTAATGACACCACGTGCAGTGCTGATAGACTGCAAGAGTTACCAGTAAGCAGTGTTCACTTCTACGTGAATGAAGGTTTCAGGAGGGTAGTTTAGCGGAACCTCAATGCACGGAAATCGACCACATGCAGCAGCATTACTCCGCATTTTCCCCGTCGACGTCGGCCAATGAATCTCTGCTAATGGCCGCAACCCGTTCGGCGATGGTGGTAATATCGCTTTCACACGTAACCAAAACATGATTTGTCGCCAGCACCAGGTCACTTAACACCAACCAAATTAGGTGTCGCTCTGATGCGCTGACTGTGCCGCGTAAATTAACCTGCAGTGGATATATTCCAATTACTACATACGCTTTTGTTTTCGGCAGTTCTAAATAAGGGTTTGGAGATGTAAACTTCCTGCCATTGTGGTAGGAGCCTGGATCGTTTCGCAATAGTCATTGTTTGTAGATCATTAAAACGACAACATTTATCAAAAGTTACAGAGATTGTTTCAGGGTCACAAATGAAGGCAAAATCTGATAATCCGTATCTCAATAGCTAAGCCTATTGCGTACATCTAGTGTTTTTTTTTTTTCTTTTTTGAGTCATCAGTTGTGTGACTGGTCTGACGCGGCCTGCCAGGAATTCCTTTCTTGTGCCGACCTCTTTATCTCAGAGTAGCACTTGCATTATACATCAACAATTATTTGCTGGATGTCTTCCAATCTCTGTCTTCTTCTACACTTTTTCACCTCAACAGCTGCCTCTTACAAAGGCAGTCATTCCCTGATGTCTTAACAAGTATCCTGTCTTTCTCTCCCTTCTTCTGGACAGTGCAGAACCTCATCATTCCTTACCATATCAGTCCACTTAATTTTCAACGTTCTTCTGCAGCACCCCATCTCAAATGCTTCGATTCCCTTCTGTTCCTGTTTCGCCACGGTCCATGTTTCACTACCATACAGTGCTGAACTCCATGGTACATTCTCAAGAACTTCTTTCTGAAACAAAGACTTATATTTGATACTAGTAGAATTTTTTTGGCCAGGAACGCCCTTTTTGCCAGTGCTTGTCTGCTTTTGATGTCCTCCTTGCTCCGTCCGTAGTTGCTCGTTTTGCTGCCTAGGAAGTAGAATTACTTAACTTCATCTTTTTCGTTACCATCAATCCTGATGTTAAGTTTCTTGCTGTTCTCGTTTCTGCTGCTTCTCTTTACTTTCGTCTTTCTTTCATTTACTCTCAATTCATATTCTGTACTCCTTGGACTGTTCGTTTCCTTCAGCAGATCGCGTAAATTTTGAATGCACAAATATTCTGGAAGGTTCCCAGAAAAATTTTCCTTTAGATTTGAGAAAAAAAAACATACGAACTATGATTCGTGTATATGTGTAAAGCTAGGGTGCAGAAATTAAGAACGTTGGCTTAGACGTACTGTATTTTGCAGGTACGAAGTTTGGATCAACCTCATACGAGACTATAGGGAACCAAGTGTAGGACTGATGACTGGACGCTTTACCACAGTGAAGTGCCTCTAAAGCAACCGAAGTGTAAGTGTGAAAGAGAAAAAATTTTGTACCCCAGTGCTGCTACACAAAGTGTTATATGTAAAATAGGAGCTCCCACAAGCGAGAAAAATATAACAAGAGAAACATTTAATCCACAGCAATGATTGAAGCTAGGGCTATCCTGCTTGAAAATTTTGTGAAATAACGCTGGTCAAGGCGAAACTTTTGTATAACATATTAGGTTTCATGAACGCTAACATAGTGACTATAAAGGCAATTAAATGGTTTATTTAATGACAAAACTATATAGAAATTTGTAAGGAATTGTTTAAAGTAGAAATTTAATTTCGAGGAAAACTTGAATATTTACGAGTGTAAATGGTTTGATAAGTATTCTTTTTGTTTTTGGAAAACATTAAAATGTGAAATTTGGTACGAAAAACATTATTTCTGATGAAAAGGAGAAATTTTGTAAATCGATTTTGTTATCCGCTATCAAGTCCAAGCCTCTCAAATTTGATGTAACATTGTAAAAAATGTAACCTACTTTCGATATTTCGTTCATTTGAAAAAAACTGTAAGAAGCAACAATTTTCGTTAAAAATCACGTAGTTAAATTTGTCAATTCAGTTAAAGAGTTCAGTAATAACATTGTCATTATATGAATCTTAAATGCACTTTAAAGTAATTTTAGGTTCGTAAGGGATGTGTAACGAAGCAATTTATTACGAGATGACATTCGTCCAAGAAAGGCACGCAACCGTTTGGTATGGTCGCTGCAGGATGGCTGTGTTTTTTTGTCCCTTAACTCACAGCGCAGCTGACACTGCCTGCCGTGAGAACTGCATAGCGTACCAGTAAGTCAACACAAAGATTCATACCCTCTACTAATCCATGTTAGTTATTACCCGATTTTGTTCAAATTTGGTACACAGACTATTGTTATTAATGGAATGATGCTGTCAAAGTTTCAGATTTTTATTTATTATAGTTCCGGAGATAAAGAAAATTATCTAAAAGTCCTAAAACGAATGCTTGTTTTTTTAAAACCAAGTTAGGACGAAATACAGATTGACTTCCATTGTTATTTGAAGCCATTACAACGTTACCAGTGCATAAAACTCAATTAATTAGAATTTTCTTTTTTAACAATTTAGTCACTGTGCATTATGTAATACAAAAATCGGTCAAATTATTATTTGATTATATTTTGTTGTGTGAGTGTACGAGAATGATTGAGAGAGTGTATGTGGGATATACGTTAAAACTTAATACATCACTTTTCATAAAACCTTGTACAAACAGACCTTGGGAAAGTTATGGTGATGATGTATGCCAGTGTGAGCTTGCTTTTGTGTAAAAGTAGCCAGCATGGAAGTTAGAGATGAATCTAGTTTATTTATCAGTTTGGAGAATAATTCGTACTTCTCTTACTTTGATTAAATAATATACTAGGAAATTTAGTTTTAATGACGTTAATTACCATCATATTACTGACGGGATAAGGCATTTTCTTCCGGGAGAATGATCTGGAAGGGACATTCTGATTGGTTGTTTAGGTCAGCAGCCAATCAGAATTAAGCTGTTCCCGCGCGGTCGGCCGAAGTGGCCGAGCGGTTCTAGGCGCTACGGCCTGGAACCGCGCGACCGCTACGGTCGCAGGTTCGAATCCTGCCTCGGGCATGGATGTGTGTGATGTCCATAGGTTTAAGTAGTTCTAAGTTCTAGGGTGAGACAGGGTTGTAGCCTGTCCCTGATGTTATTCAATCTGTATATTGAGCAAGCAGTAAAGGAAACAAAAGAACAATTCGGAGTCGCTATTAAAGTCCATGGAGAAGAAATAAAAACTTTGAGGTTCGCCGATGACATTGTAATTCTGTCAGAGACAGCAAAGGACTTGGAAGAGCAGTTGAACGAAATGGACAGTGTCTTGAAAGGAGGATATAAGATGAACATCAACAAAAGCAAAACGAGAATAATGGAATGCAGTCGCATTAAGTCGGGTGACGCTGAGGGAATTAGATTAGGAAATGAGACACTTAAAGTAGTAAAGGAGTTTTGCTATTTGGGGAGCAAAATAACTGATGATGGTCGAAGTAGACAGGATATAAAATGTAGACTGGCAATGGCAAGGAAAGCGTTTCTGAAGAAGAGAAATTTGTTAACATCGAGTATAGATTTAAGTGTGAGGAAGTCGTTTCTGAACGTATTTGTATGGAGTGTAGCCATGTATGGAAGTGAAACATGGACGATAAATAGTTTGGACAAGAAGGGAATAGATGCTTTCGAAATGTGGTGCTACAGAAGAATGCTGAAGATTAGATGGGTAGATCACATAATTAATGAGAAGGTATTGAATAGAATTGGGGAGAAGAGGAGTTTGTGGCACAACTTGACAAGAAGAAGGGACCGGTTGGTAGGACGTGTTCTGAGGCATCAAGGGATTACAAATTTAGCATTGGAGAGCAGCATGGAGGGTAAAAATCGTAGGGGGGGACCAAGAGATGAATACACTAAGCAGATTCAGAAGGATGTAGGTTGCAGTAAGTACGGGGAGATGAAGAAGCTTGCACAGAATAGAGTAGCATGGAGAGCTGCATCAAACCAGTGTCAGGACTGAAGACAACAACAACGACAACAACAAGTTCTAATGGACTGATGACCTCAGAAGTTAAGTCCCACAGTGCTCAGAGCCATTTGAACCATTTTTTTGTTCCCGCGCGAATATGGTGGTGTGAACAGCATGTTAGATAGCTCCGTAAAAAATACTCTGAAAAATGAAGAAATAGTCAGTTAATTGCAGTTCATATACCTCGTGACTGAAGAGACTGGAGTTGCGAACATTTTAATGAAATTTTAGTGTTTCTGAATTAAATAGTTTGAGAGTTACGTGCGTGTGAACTTTCTAGTCGTAGTAACAGTTTAGAGTGGCATGTTTTGTGCTCTGTACGGAATACTCTGACGAGCACGTCCTATTAAGAAGACCACTGAAACGACAGAATGTTAAATTCACGAATAGTTTCGGGTCTGTGGCAGTTAGGACGTGAAAATTAGTCGCGTCGGACTTGCAAAAATTATCGCTGCTTTTCGAGTGAAACTATGTTGTACGGACAGTGAGCTTTGAATGATAGGGTATTATCATAGTAGACATGATAGCCTTTTCATGTGATTCCATATGAATAAAAAGTAGATTCAATCTAATTTTAAATGCTTTTTTTTTATAAATGAACTTTCAGGAACTGACTTTCAAGTCGAGTTACGCGATCTCTGTGTGGCAGGTATTAGGTAGTGGTTTCATCAACGCTGCTTTACACTGTCTAGCACGTATCTGCTACTACAGAGTGAAGGGACGTCGGAAAGAAGCATATCGAGGTAGGTGGACTTTCGATAAGTGAAAGAGAGAATGCAGACGACTGACACCGCCCAGCCGCAGTTAGTCTTGCTTCCATTATCAACCGCAACGTCGGAATTGCTTCTCTCGTGGCCTTATCTTTCCTAAAGCCAAACTAATCGTCATTTAACACAGTCTTCATTTTCTTTTCCATTCTTCTGTATATTATTCTTGCGATCAACTTGGATGCACGAGCTGTTAAACTGATTTTGAAGTACTTCTCCCACTTGTCAGCTCTTGCAGTCTTCGGAACTGAGAGAATGATGTTTTTTCCGAAAGTCAGATGGTATGTCTCCAGGCTCATGCATTCTACAAACCAACGTGAATAACCCTTTTGTTGGCACTTTCCCGATTGATTGTAGTAATTCTGATGGAATGTTATCCATCGCTTCTGCCTTATTTCATCTTAAGTCCTCGAAATTCTGATTCTCATACTTGATCCCCCAACTCTTCTAAATCGACTCATGGTTCTTCTTCTATCATGGCAGACAAATCTTTCCCTTCATAGAGGCTTTCAATGTGCTCTTTCCATCTATCCGCTCTCTCCTCAGTACTTAACAATGTGATTCTTGTTGCGCTCTTAATATTACCACCCTTGCTTTTATTTACACTGAAGGTTGTTTTGACTTCCGACAATCATTTCTTTTTCAATTTCTTCACGTTTTGCATACAGCCATTTCGTCTTGCTTCGCAGTGCTTCCTGTTTATTTTATTTCTCAGCGACTTGTATCTCTGTATTGCTGAATTTCCCTGAACATTTTTCTACGTTCTTCTTTCATCGATCAACTGAAGTATTTCTTCTGTTACGGAGTTATCTTTTTTGTACCTATGTTTATATCCTAACTTCTGTGACTGCGCTTTTTAGAGTACCCCATTCCGCAGCACTACCTACTGAGCGATTCCTTATCGCTCTGTCTACATCCGTAGAGAACGCGAAGCGCTTCTCGTCATTCCTTACTACACCTGTATCCCAGTTCTTTGCATATCGATTCTTCCTGACTAATCTCTCAAACTTTAGCCTACTCCTCATCACTAATGCATTGTGATCTGTCTATATATGGTGCTAGGTACGTCTTACAGTCCTGTATCTGATTTCGGAATTCTGTCTGAGTATAAAATAGTCTAACTGAAATCTTCCATACCACCCGGCCTTTTCCAACCATACCTCCTCCTCTGGTGGTTTTTGAACAGAGTATTCGCTATTACTAGTTGAAAGTTATTAGAAAACTCAAGTAGTCTTCCTCCTCTCTCATTCTTTGTACGAAGCTCATACTTCCCTGTAACCATTTCTTCTTTCAACTGCATTCCAGTTCCCCATGACTATTAAATTTTCATCTCCCTTTACGTACTGCATTACCCTTTCAATTTCTTCGTATACCTTCTCTCTCTCGTCATCAGCCTGCGACGTCGCCGTATATACCTGAACTATCGTTGTCGATGTTGGTTTGCTGTCGATTCTGATAAGAATAATCCTATCACTGAACTGTTCACAGTAACACAATCTCTGGCATACCTGTCTATTCATAACGAATCCTACTCCCGTTATACGATGTTCTGCTGGTGTTGATATTACCCTATACTCATCTGACGAGAAATCCTTGACACCGTTTCACTTCACTGACCCCTGCTATAACTATACTGAGCCTTTGCATTTCCCGCTTCAGATTTTCTAGCTTCCCTACGACGATCAAGCTTCTGACATTTCAAGCCCCGACTCACAGAACGCTGTCCTTTCGTTCGTTATTCAGTCTTTTTCTCATATTCACCTTTCCATTGTCAGTCTCCTCCTAGAGATCCAAATGGGGGACTATAAGGGAATCTTTTGCCAATGGAGAGATCATCATGACACCTGTCCTCTGGATACATGTTATGTGTCTTTAATGCAGTGGTTTCTATTTCCTTCTACTTTCTCATGCCGTTAATCATTGCTGATTCTTCCGCCTTTAGGGGCAGTTTCCCACTCCAAGGACAAGAGAGCCCTGAACGTCTGTCGGCTCCTCCGCTCTCTCTATCGATGACTTTTTATGAAGGAAGCCTTCTGTCGCCAATGCTGACTATAAATCCAAATTTAAGCAGTGGTTGGTTTCGAACCCGGGATCGACGACTTTCTTATTACTAATCAAAGACGACACCCCTAGACCACATGTTATTACTCACTACAAAAATGCGAATGAATATCCATCTGAGTCGAGAATCCAAATCAGTGGTTTCCCCTAACATCCATAACACCATCGACTAGTACTGACGCCCGTGTCACAATAAAAAATTCTGTAAATTATTATATGTCTCATTTCTGTTTATGTGTAGCCGTTTCAGTGCCTCTGTCGCGGATGGGATGCGTCCTCTCCTATTGTTGTTCTTAACCCAAAATACGTTACGTGTTAGACCGTGTGGCTAGCCGGGCGGGCTAGACCTCATGGTCTTGCTGGCCAACTTAGTGTTTGGAAAGCACGACGACAAGCAGTAGAAACACTCGTTGTGTGCTAGAGGGCGTTATTTTGCTGAAATGTATGCCCAGGATGGCCTACCAATAAGGACAAGGAAACTGGGCGAAGGATGTCGTCGAAGTACCGATGTACATTAAGAGTGCCGCTGATGTCAACCAAAGGGATTATCCTATGAAAAGATACGGAACCCCAGACCATCATTCTTGGTTGTTGGGCATTAAGGCAGGCGACAGTGAGACTGGTATGCCACCGCTGTCTGGGGAGTTTGCATACGCTTCTTCGGCCCTCTTCAATCTGAGCCACAATGACCTCCAAAAACGAGATTTTCTCATTTAAAAAAAAAAAAATCTTTCTCCTGAGTAAAGCATTCGATTTTTCTGAACTTGTAATCATTTCTTTGTCACTGAATATCCATAACAATCACAGATTTCTGACCCCTTTCAGATGTTTTCGTCATAGTGCTTTATTTTTTCTTCTTTTCTTCCCTTTTTGTCCTAGAGTGTTCTTTCATAACGCTTGTGTTTATGCTAGATCTCGAGATAATTCTCTTTTGCCAGAAAAGCTTGTCTTGTTATTGGGAGTCTTTATCACATATCTTCTTTACTTCTGCCGTCGTCTATTATTTTGCTCCCCAAACAAAGAAACTCGTGTACTTCTTGGACTGTCTCATAATCTAATTCCTTCAGCATCGCTGATTTGAGTAGATCACTTTCCACATTTCGTTACTGTTCTTTCATTTTCGTTGATGTTATCCTTGTAATCTCTTCTTCGTACACCACCAATTCTATTTAACTGACTTTTCAAGTCTTTGTCGTCTCTGACTGCACTACAATGTCATCGGCAAAACACAAGGCTCTAATTTATTCTTCGCCGGCCGCGGTGGTCTCGCGGTTCTAGGCGCGCAGTCCGGAACCGCGCGACTGCTGCGGTCGTAGGTTCGAATCCTGCCTCGGGCATGGATGTGTATGATGTCCTTAGGTTAGTTAGGTTTAATTAGTTCTAAGTTCTAGGGGACTGATGACCACAGCTGTTAAGTCCCATAGTGCTCAGAGCCATTTGAACCATTTTAATTTATTCTTCCTTCAATTTGATTTCGTCTTCAAAATTCTCTGCCTTTTAGGCTTTCTGAAACTCCAACATGGATTGTCTGCTACAACGTGTCGCACACCCCTGACAGTTACGTCAGCTTTCGGAACTTCCGCTGATCTCTACAAAAAATTTTTTCATAACATTCGACTGCCAGTAGTGAATTGCTTACAAATTAATAATTTTGAAGCCTATACTTCAGTAAACTCTGTCATATGAATTCCCTATATTTATAAATTCAGTATAGGTGTGGAGGGTCCGTGTATAAGAGTTGCCAAGTGCCGTAGATTGCTGAAGAGGTTATACACCGTCCAGTCACATTGATGTAACCACCGCCTATGTTCCACGTCAACTTATAATAACCACTGTGGCAGGTGGCAGCACAGACAGTGGGGGGTATACTCGTATAAAGCATGTCGTGTGGTGGTGGGGGGTGGGGGGGGGGGGGGGAAATGGGTGCGAAAGAGTGCAGTCGTTGTCGTAATATGAAAACGGAGCGATTTGTCTGACGTCCAAATGGGTGTGGTCATTGGCTATTGGGTCAAGGGTGGAAGCTGAGTGAGGTTTTATACTCCATCGACGTGAAACGTCAGAAAGCAAGCAAGAGGGAGCCCAATGGCCTGTGGAACGTTTTGGTGGTATTCCCTGGGTATCTTCGTCGTTTTGGAAGGCACAATGGATCCGCACAAGTATGTATGTATCCTATGGCACCATGTCCGCCCCTACAAACAGTTTGTTTTTCTTCGGCACGATGGCTTCTGCCAGCAGGAAAATGCAATGTGTTGCACAGCTCACAGTGTATATACGTCGTTCGAAGAACACTAAGATGTATTTACCATACACCACTAGCCACTAGCCACCAGCCTCCAAGGATTTAAACCCAATCGAGAATCTGTGGCACCATCACGATCAGGCTTTTGACCATGGGCCCACAACCGTGAAACCTAGGGCAACTGCCCACAGTACTGTAGTCGGCACGGCTCCACATCCCTCTCGGTATCCACCAGAACCTAATTAACACTCTTCCTGCACGTCTTTCAGCAGTGTACACTGCAAAGAGCGGTTATTCAGGCTTGTAACAGGTGCTCACATTTAAATGAGGGACAGAGTGGTAAGAGCTACAGGGACAGGGAAGCACAAACAACTCAGGTATGCCACCAACACTATGTTTAGAGCTATGACTCAACAGTCAGATTACTACCCTCTAATCATTCCGTGAAGACCTTTGCCTTTCACTGATAAGTGCCTAATCTCTCTATAAACGTGATGCAGCCTTCCTCCAGCAGCACCTCACGATCATTCACCCTTCACCGACCCTCTTTCAGGCACGTCGCTCTGGATTGTCACAGCGCGACCACGACACACTGAAGGACACCAGGTGGTGAGAAGACAAGTCCTTACATCGCTGGCTGGAAGTGGATGAAATTTGTTTCTGGCCAATCGTTAGTTGGCAGTCCCATTTGAAGTTCAGAGTCCAGCACGAGATTATGGGGGCTAATAATTTAAAGTTGCTGTGGGCAGTGACAAGCTACTGGGTGTGATATCAGTAAGCTCTTATATACCCCATAAAATCAAACGGTTCCAGCGAAGAATGTTCTCAAAAGTTGTTACCTTGGTATCAGTGAGACGAAAAACAGTAATCTCTGTAACTCTGCTCATTGGCATTTTACACACGTCAGTATCTTTCAAGACGTACAGCCACAGTAATAAATGAAATAAAGGAGTTTATGATTAGAAGTCACATACACGGTATTTTATTTTTGTATATTAATCCGTACTGAGTTTGTTGCTCGCTTCCACCTGTATCTGCACGCACGTTGCAAGAACTATGACAGGGGTTTTGATCAGGTTTTGACTGATTCACGAGGAACGTTTGTGCGTATAATTTATAATTATCTCGCGGAAATTGTGTGAAGTATGATGGAATGAAGTCACCCGCCGCCGTAGAAACAACTTCATTGCCACTTTGCGCTACAGCACCACACCTGCGGGCAGGAGGTGTGGTATCGATAGCTACGATGCCACGGCGTAGGTACAAGTTCTTAAGTTGGCACTACGACACCGACACCGACGACAGCGCTCTCTAGCCGGCGCTGTGCAGCTCTAGTAGCGCCGCTCCAGGTTCAGCCCATTTGATTCCGAGCAGACGACAAACTAACATTGTTTCATTTTCATAGTGGGCGAGCCACTACAGATTTTGCCTGTGTTAGCTTTGATACATCCGGCTTCCCACCTACGTGTTCATCATAGCCAAAGTTATGTTAACCCTGTATTTACTGTCTTACCTAGAGCAAACATCTTTTACTTTAAAAGCAGCACCGAGATTTTTACCTTACCTGCTCTTACTCGCTTCCTACATTCGGCCTACCCTTCTGTTTACAGGAGCAGACCCACGCGCCGCCTTGCAGGAGGGTTACAAAACGCGAGCAGTGAATCAAGGGAGAATCAAAGCTTAAGAAAGTTCTACGCTATGCCTCGTGGTCTGGTGGTTTTAGAGCCACGGCTGCGTACATGTATTGTTTTATCTTCCCTCTAGCACAACAGGAGAAATTTGATTTTACTGCAGCATTCTTGCCATAACCCGCAAATTATCACCCCCTGGAAGCATGGAATCGTCCGGAGATCGTAGTGCTACGCCGAAGTGAACAACACGAATCGATACCACAGACATCATTTCTGTTGAAATGTACTTTCATAGCTGTTGTATTTTGTACAGCAAGAGAACTGCTTTTTGATCTAGGCATCATGTGATGGTTTCATAGTCCATTACAGTTGTAAGTTATCAAACAATCCTGTGGCAAAGAGCGACCTCAAGATATATTCTACACGCAGAAAGAATTTAAAATTTAGATTCGATCTGCTTTTTATTCATACAGAAACACATGAAACGCCTAACAAGTCCGTATTTAATACGGTAAACTTAATCCTTCAAAATTCACTCTCTGTACAACACATTTTCACAAGAAAAGCAGCCAGAATTTCTGCAAGTCCGACCAGAATAATTTTCATGAAGACACTCACAGACCCACCACTCTTCGTGAGTTAAACATTCAGTCGTTTCAGTGGTCTTCTTAGTAAGAAGTGCCCGCCAAAGTATTCCGTACAGAGCGCGAAATATGCCACGCGGAATTGTTACTAATACCAGAAAGTTCACACGCTCATAAATCTCCAAATATTTAATTTAGAGACACCAAATTTTCATTAAAATGTTCGTAACTCCAGTCGCTTCCGTCACGACACGCTCTAACCGAAGTGATCTCACTAGTTCTTCATCTTATAGACTATTTTTACGGAGCTATCTAACGTGGTGTTATCCGTAGGCCGGTTAGCAAACGACTATCTCGAACTCCTCTGCTCTCTTCCCACCTCACTATATTCACGTGGGATCAGCTTAATTCTGATTAGCTGTTGATCTAAACGACCAATCAGATTGTTCCTTCCAGATCATTCTCACGGCAAAACGTGCCTTATTGAATCACTAATCTGATACTAATTAATATTAAAACTTCAGATTCTATGTATTTGTTTAATCAAAACAAGCAAAGTACAAATTCTTCTCCAGATTGATAAATAAACTTATTCCACTTCTAACTTTCATTCTGGCTGCTTTTATACAAAAGCAACCTCACACCGACGTACGTCATCTGAATCAGGGTTGCACCATAACTTTCCCATTGTCTACTTGTAAAAGGTTTTATGAAAAACGACATATTAAGTATTAACGTATGTCCCACATACACTCTCTCAATCATTCTCATAATCTCACAAAGCAAATTTATAAGCAAATAATAATTTTGAGCGATTTTTGTATTACATAATATGAAGTAACTAAAGTTTTGAAAAGAAAATTCTAATTAATTGATTTTATACACTGATAACTTTGTAATGACATCAAATGATAATGAAAGTCAATTTGTTATTGTTCCTAACTGCGTTTTAAAACGTAAGCGTCGGTCTTAGAACTTTTAGGTAATTTTCCTTATCTCCAGAACTATAATAAATAAAAATCTGAAATTTCATCATAATTCCATTAGTAACAAAAGGCTGTGTATGAAATTTGAACAAACGCGAATGACAACTAATGTGGATTCGTAGAGGGTATGAATTTTCATACCGACTGAATGTTACTCTATGAAGTTCTCATGGCAGGCAGCGTCAGCTGCGCTGTGAGCAAAGCGAAAAAAAAAATAGGCGTAGCCATCCTCCAGCCACCGTACCAATCGGCTACGTGCCTTACTGCAACGAATGTCATCCCGTAATAACTTGCTACGTTACAAGCTTCGAAAAAACGCAGCGGCACGGTAGGCGTTCAAATGCATTTAGAATCAGAATTTCTTTTATAGCTGTCTAATTTCCATGTTTTCTATGGTGAAGGTGTGTGCTGTATACCTGAGGTTCGGGAAATATTACCGCAGCGTAACGAAAATTTAATGTGATAGCCGAATATTAAATGTTATTGAAGGACATTATTTTAGTGTTGGAATTGTACATTTCCGTGAAATCACAGCTTATGAATTAAAGCTCGCTCTCATTCAGCTGGTAAAATCACACTGACAGTTACACATATTTTGTAGACAACCAGTTCAAAAGATTTACTTTGAGAGTGTGACAGCAGACTATGATTGCCAACTTTGATTATAATTAACGGAAACACTTCAATCGGGGCACACTACATGTTTTCGTGAGTAGGTATAGCGAGTGAACTGTAGGACTCGTTACATTTGATAATATGAACAGTAATAGAAAGGAAGACTGAAGTGCAGTCGTGTCAAGAGATGAGTATCATTCGAACTGATTTCTATGTGGATAATGATTCGAATAAGTAGATCATTCAAACAAGTTAATTAGCTAATAAATTACCCATAAATTAAAAAAAAGAAATAGCATGTAATGCCACTATATTTTCTTTGTTTCCTTATTAGTTAGTACTTTTTCTCTTGGCGCAGTGTAGTTACTGTTTTATAAATAACTTATTAATGATTTTTCCGGAAACATGCCTTTGTAGCTCAGTGGCGTAAGTTCCACATTACAGAACGTAGGGTTAGGATTCGATCCCACGATTTCACATGTTATTATCGTTCCAATAACGATAATTATACTGAACCAAGTCGCACATTATTTCGTAGTACGCGTTGAAATGTCGATTCCCCTGGAACTTACTGTATCTGTTCGAATGTGAGAGGAAATCAAGGAAACACCACGATCCCTAGTAAATCACTACAGTACACAAATCATCCTTCAAGTTGTGCACTGCTTTACTTGATTTACATAGTGACAAATGAAACCAAGAAATACTTTACGGCGGACTGCCTCAGCCGTTTGTGGTATAACGCACCGGGCAGTCGCAGTGTTAAGCAACCAATGTAGTCAGCCAACTGACGGTCAGTTGTGACCGATCAGACGAAAAGATGAACGTAGAATACGTTATGCTCTTTTTCTTATGACAAACGTACTTTTCTGTAACTATAAAAATGGTTTTTGCGTCGTTTTACTTGCTTTATGCGCTACGGATTAGAAGTTCGCTTGCATAGCTATTGGAGCTGCTGGGAAATATACTCACCTATTTTTATCCAAACAATTTTACATGAAAATCTCGTTGGAGGGAAGCCCCATATTCAATAAGGGAGTACCGTAACTGTACGTCATTGTCGAAGACGAGACATTTTGTATCAGAAAATTTCGTGTGCCCTTATGGAGCGAAGAGTTTAAGAAACAATAAAAGTATCTTTGAAAACCGACTGTCTTGGATTAGGCGGTTTATAGAACCCGCTCTGGCAAATAAATGGATAACGGAGAATTTTCCATCACCCAGCGGATGTTCCAGACGAATTAGGAATCGCCGATAATAAATGAATGCTGTATTTTAGAAAATAATATGCCAGAAGAGATGGCTATAAATTTGAATTCATATTGCATGACCCTCCAGAACTGGAAATTCCCCCCAAGTCCTACAAGGCGTCGAAAGTCTTCATGAAATTTGTTTCAGGATGCATAGAAGGTCTTGCCGCTGCTGCATGCGCATGGACACTGAGGGCGGCCACATGCTGTGATGTTCCCCACGGGACAGCCTGCTCACCCGCCAGCGCTGAGACAGCTGGCTGTTACAGCGGCCCAGTGGGTGGACCACGATGCACGTCACTTTCTATTGGCTGTCGGAGACGGCCTACCTATTGCGTTATTGCAGGACTGCACTACCGACTCTGCCCCTTCATTAGTCTCTTCACCTGCAATATGTCTGCGCTTCCCACTGCTAACATGGCGCAAAACTCTACGTAAGCGGCCAACGATGTGGATGCAGCCGACAAAAATTCTCGGTCTTCAGAACTTCTCTTAGATTGCCAGCACTGTCGGATATGTGTCTCTCCTTAGTATAATTCAGCGATTCGTGGTTGTAGCGCTACAAAATCAATGAACCAAGCAAGAACTCAGCAGTTCCTAACGATTAATATCACTAGACTTTTAATCTAAAGTCTCCTAAAACGTTCCTGAAATACTGCTGGACGTATAGAGACATGTTAAATGTTTTAGGATTAACTCTGAGTAAGCTTGCGGTTAGAATTTGGAACAGTTTTTCGATCCGATACCGTCTACGAAATTACGTAGAGCTTTGACATTCAAAACTTTCGGAGCACACTCTGTGTTCGGCTATACAAAAGAGTCCGTAATATTGCATAACACTTGCAACTTGTGTACCGCGAAAGTGCGATGAGACGATTATTAGAAGTTTTTCAGCTTTGTGTACCAACTGCAATTATTACGTCAATGTCTTATCCACGATTTGAAAGCAGATATTTCACCTCTATTCTTGCTCATGACGAAGGGAGGCTTAAAACAAACTTCAAATATAATAGCCAAAGAATTGTCAAAGAAATCGGGTCACAAGTTTTGAATGACATTATGACGTAAAAAGGAGATCTTATTAGGAATGTGATTTGAGAAGTAATATTAAAGTGGAATTATAACGAATTGTTCGCGGAAAACTACAGTGGAGTTGACGATTTCTCAGTTTTTGCTGAAGAAGATTAATATCTGAAAGTCATACATAGAAGTCATGAATTAAGACGAGTTCAGGAGCGAGTTGTATGAACAGAATGTATTTTCTTTAGTGTTAAAATGGTAAACCTTCATAAACCTAATAAATTTTCTGATGAGACAATAAAAAGTGTTCTGAACGCTAATTTAAAGAAAGGAAAAGTACTTCCTTCCAATAAATGACAAAGAATTATAGCTCTAAATAATGCAACAGAATTTCAAATTTATCTATTATTTCAGACACTTTTTATTTACGGTTGACGAATAATTGTTTTTATACGTCCAAGTAAATAATATTTCGAGTAGTATCTGTTGTTCATCAATAACGAACAGTAAATTATATCTGTATTCATTATTCTTCGCCCCCGTCTGGTGATAAACGAAGAGCATCGCGCTTGCGCACACTGCTAATTCACAGCCTGTGTGACAGAGAGTGCAGGCACGTGTAGATGTGCTGGAGCGGCTGTCATTAGCATCGGTAATCTTCTCCAACTTCCATGAACGTTTGCGAAGCGTATTGGCCCTGTCACTCGCACACCACAGGCGTGTATGGACCACGCGGATGGGTCACGTGGTTGCAGAGCTGTAGTAACAACTGCAAGAACACTAAAAGGAAATCTTTCAGGCTCATTGCAATGTTAAAAGGCTGTGGGAGAAAACATCGCCCTCAGTGCTTTTTCAGACGTGATCGGAAAGACTGTCGGTGCTGTAATGCTTGTTGCTTCCAATGTGGTCGTGAAGGCCACACTGAAAGTGTACGTTTACGAGGCAGGCACGGCAAGGGCGAGAGCCGCCACTACGGTAACGTGCGGCAACCACAGCTTTTGCGAGCAACAAGTGTGAACGGTGCAGGCAAGGCCACTCACTCAGGCGTGAGCTGAACCTAACACTCCTGCATCGCAGAATTCTTCCACAGCTATACGCAGGTAGGCAGACACAATTGCTCATTTCTAAGTGGAACAATTAAGATGCAGTTGGACACTGCTGCTTCTGTTTCCTTGATAAGAAAAGAACTTATGACAGAATCGGTTGCCCTCCGCTATAGTAACCTACTTCTCTTTTGTCTGCCAACAATGGAAAGAAATTAGTTCGTAGTCTGCTAGCAAGTTTCCACCGAGTGGTAAAGTGTATTCCATTTCATGTACTCATTTCTAAGAACAGTTCTAATATACACTACTGACCATTAAAATTGCTGAACCACGGAGATGACGTCCTACAGACGCAAAATTTAACCGACGGGAAGAAGATGCTTTGATAAGCAAATAATTGGCTTTTCAGAACATTCACACAAGGTTGGCGCCGGTGGTGACACCTACAACGTGCTGACATAAGGAAAGTTTTCAACCGATTTCTCGTACACAAACACCAGTTGACTGGGGTTGCCTAGTGAAACGTTAATGTGATGCCTCGTGTAAGGAAGAGAAATGCCTACCATCACGTTTCCGATCTTGATAAAAGTCGGATTGTAGCCTATCGCGATTGCGGTTTATCGTATCGCGACATTGCTGCTCGCATTGCTCGAAATCCAATGACTGTTAGCAGAATATGGTATCGGTGGGTTCAGGAGGGTAACACGGAACGCCGTTCTGCGTTCCAACGACCTCGTATCACTAGCAATCGAGATGGCAGGCATCTTATCCGCATGGCTGTAACGAATCGTGCAGCCACGTCTCGATCCCTGAGTCAACAGATGGGGACGTTTGCAAAACAACAACCATCTGCACGAACAGTTCGACAACGTTTGCGGCAGCATGGACTATCAGCTCGGAGACCATGGCTGCAGTTATCCTTGACGCTGCATCACAGACAGGAGCGCCTGAGATGGTGTACTCAACGACGCACATGGGTGCACGAATGGCAAAACGTCATTTTTTAGGATCAATCCAGGTTCTGTTTACAGTATAATGATGGTCTTACCCGTGTCTGGCGACATCGCGGTGAACGCACATTGGTAGCGTGTATTCGTCATCGCCATACTGGCGTATCACCCGGCGTGATGATATGGGATGCCATTGGTTACACGTCTCGGTCACCTCTTGTACGCATTTACGTCACTTTGAACAGTGGACGTTACATTTCAGATGTGTTAAGACCCGTGGCTCTACCCTCCACACTATCCCTGCAAAACCCTACATTTCAGCAGCGTAATGCACGACCGCATGTTGCAGGTCCTGTACGGGCGTTTTTGGATGCAGAAAATGTTCGACTGCTGCCCTGGCCAGCACATTCTCCAGATCTCTCACCAATTGAAAACGTCTGGTCAATGGTGGCCGAGCAACTGGCTCGTCACAATGCGCCAGTCACTACTCTTGATGAACTGTGGTATCGTGTTGAAGCTGCATGGGCAGCTGTACCTGTACACGCCATTCAAGCTCTGTTTGACTCAATGCCCAGGCGTATCAAAGCCGTTATTACGGCCAGAGGTGGTTGTTCTGGGTACTGATTTCTCAGGATATATGCACCCAAATTGCGTGAAAATGTAATCACATGTCAGTTCTAGTATAATATATTTGTCCAATGAATACCCGTTTATCATCTGCATTTATGCTTGGTGTAGCAATTTTAATGGCCAGTAGTGTATTTGTGTTCGATTTATTTGATTTGTACAACTTGTGCTTTCAGAAAAATGTGTTACAGGCTGCTGTTCCTGTGCCTCAAAGTAATGTTTCTTATTTGAATTATAAACACAACGAAAATTTGAAATGGGTATAAAAAGGGTGAAGAACTTTCGAGCGCACATGATACTGAATGACTATGCTCAGCCGTTTTTTTTTTTTTTCGCGCAAGACCTATCACCCATGTACTATGCGAACAAGCTGCTCAGGAATTGCAAAGATGGCAATACAATGTGGTTATCCAACCCGCTTCAACTAGGCAATGGACATCACCCTTGATCATTCTGACTTTAAAGCAACAGTAAACTCACAAACTGTAGTGGATTCTTTTACACTTTCATATCCAGATGAATTGTTGGACAGACAGTGACAGGGTAAATACTTTTCAAAGATAGTTTTGCAAACAGCATATGTACAGCTACTCTTGGATGAACTGTCCCTGGAATACTTTGTGATAAACACTCACCTATGTTTGCTCCAGTTTGTAGCACTACTGTTCAGAAGTTTTCTACGGTTCCTGGGCCAGTTAACAGCGACAGTCCTTTCCTCAACTAACTTTCAGAATGATATTGTCGTCATCGGTCAGACTCCTGCAGAATATTTAGCAAATTTAGGCTGTTCAGAAAACTTCTTTCTGCACCTGGTTTAATATTGTAGTACATCACACCTTTGGACATGTGTACAAGCATATTGACAAACAGAAATGACGTATTCTTTTGTTCTAAGGATACCTCAACTAGCCAATGTCGACAACGTCTTAAGAGAAAGATCTAGTGATGCAATGATGTAAGGACAATATATAAATATAATGCCACGATCGTGTGTGTGAATGTGTAAATTATCTCCACAATATTGTTGTCTTTCTTAGAAATAGTGTGTGTGTATGTTGTGTGCACTTGGAGCGTAATAATGACCTTTCTTTTTGTGAAATTGACTGCAGCAAGCAGAGCTCAATAAAATGAAAACAGAGGGGTTGCAGCAGAGCAGTAACAATCAAAATACGATAAAATTGTAACATTAGGATTAAACTAGAAATTCTTGGTCATGAAATTCATTATTGTTGTTTTTAAGATTCATCATTCTGCTATATCTTTGTTTAATATTTTTGTCATCAGAAAACAATCATAGTCATTAATTAATTGGTCATATCTGTTTGGGAAAATAATTTTACAATCGTTATTGAGCTCCATACAAATTATTTCAACATATCTAGTATCCAAATATTCACAACCAGTAATGTTATTAAAGTATGTAGCTCACTAATCTTTTAAACAAATCAGAATTGCTAGCAATGCTGAGTTTCTTAAGCAGAGTATCCATTAACATGGAGAAAATTCGCAGCAAAATTAACAATAATAAATTGGTGACTAACAGTTCCAGAATACATCGATAAATAAACCTAAAATCTTATCTCTAAATTCCATGCTGTGCATCATATGTTAGATTTTTGTTACCATACATGTCTTTATTATTGAGTATGGCACACTGGTTCATTGTTATTTTCTATGTGGCCAATGTATTTATTCATCTTCACATATTTATGACATAGATAGGATAATCTGTTATGAAATTGTTTATATTTATGTTAACATCGCCATTCAATCGTGTATCTAACTTAAAACCTTGTAAACCATCATATGCCTTCAGATAATTGTGTGGTGAATGTATATTCCATATTTCGTGAGCATAAACTTTATTTCTCCAATTCTTTAAATAGTTGGTCTGTAGTTTAATATGACAAAAGAGGGAAGAGTCAACCAGGTGATTGTTTTTTCCGATTGGTTTGAAACATAACAAAAAGAAAATGAGGTATATGAATCCTGCAGAATTGCAGTAATCTGTGATATCTGGCTCAAAGTTTTCATTCCATTCTGTCCAGCTGCCTCTATGATTTGTGGTTCAAAGAATCTTTTTTTCTGTATTTTTTTCTCTAGCTCAAGTGAACATTCTGGTTTCTACTTATGTATGGGAACATGGATTATGTTGAGCCTACAACAATTTTGCTGTCCTTAGGAAATGTGGTCACATCTGCAATACCAGCTTTATTATGATCATCCCACTGAAGAATACCATTGTTTGCACTAGAATTCAAAGTAAAAACTACAGTAATATCTGCTTCCCAAATCACTTTCTTATAATCTTTGTAAAGATAATATTTCCTTAAACCATTTCCAAAACAGCTGTCAAACATAAGTATGAATGAAGTCAGTTAGAATACCACTTCCATCAGTTAATTTGTTTTTACATAATGAATAATCAAAAACAGGAATATATGCCAGATAGGTTCATGAATTAGGCTTCAATGAAGCAAAAATATTAGTTTCTTGATGAAAGTGATCATTAAGCAAATATTAGATCAGCCAAATTAAACTTTTGTCAGTTAATTCAAATACAATGATTTTAGGAAATCATTAGAACTAATATTTTCATTAGCAAGAACATTTCAGCCATTAAATCCATGTACACATCTAATACTGTCATTGGTATTCATTTACAGTTTAACAACACTTTCAGTAAGATCTCTACTTAAATTTCATGTGTCTTAATGTGAATATTTGGCATTTTCAAATAAAAATTTTTTCTAATCTTTTCAAATTGATTGACCAACACAGATCTCTAATGTCCCTTTTTTTTGAGAATAGATGACTTGCCACTTGCCACTGAATTCGTATTGGTGACTTACTTAGTATTAACAAAAATATTATTAATGAAAGGAAAATCGACTGGGAACCAACAATAATAATTCCAGAGAAGGAATCGAAAAATAAACACGGTAAGTTTTTACCTACTTCTATTTGATAGGCAATACTAGAACCAAGTGGTCATGGGAAAACATGTGGAAATTTTTAAAGACATTAAAATTTTTGAGTGAAAAACATGTGGAAGCATTTTGAACAGTAAAGCACAGAAATATTTTTAAGAGAAGAAAATGTGGAAATATTTTAAAGTGAAAACTAAGTTAAAATATATCTTCAAGTGAAAAACATCAATCTCACATACCACTACCTTTGCTACTGTTAATAAGTAAATTTAGTGATTTTACTATCAATAATGCAAGAGGAATATCAAATCTGATTAGATTTTTGAATAATCTTAATTAAACATTTCGATTGATTTTATTGAAATTGTATGTCTAGGGATTAGCTCTCAAGTACATATGAGAACTGTCATCAAGAGGATAAGAATAAAGTGAATGGTGTGTAAATGATTAAAAGAAATGATTGAAAACGTCTCAAAAACATTTACTACCAGGCAAGCACATGCAATTAGATACAAATGAAACATAATTAATCATTATATTTGCTATTTTATCAAGTTATTCATTTTTTAACACAAAATCAATTTCTTACCTATATAAAGGGAGACCAAGTTCAGACAATTCACAAGTTCTAAACTTCATGATTTTCATAGGAGGTATTATTTAAAGGGATGTAGTAAGCTTAGAAAAGCTAGTTTAATTATTTCACATAATTCATCTATCCCTGTTTCATATAATCTCAATACCTTGAAATTGGTTGACCTCATAGCTATAGCTAAAAGTCATGGTATTGGTCACTACAGAAAATTGAGGAAATCTAAATTAATTCAGTTATGTCACAGAAACTTCCTTTTCAAAATGAATTATTCCAAAAAACTAATTCAAGACCAAAACATGTGGTTAATAAAAATTATTTGTAGAAATTTGATAATGATATTTTTGAAACTCCTCCGGCAACAAAGGACAGAGGAAATAGTGGGACTTCATCAAAAATTTCCATTCAGCAGTAAACAATTTTAACAAGTAAAAGAGACCAAATCATCGAAAAAAGAGTTATTTGATATTAAAGAAAAAAAGATCTAAATTTTATTAAAAATTTAAAGCTTCGTCTTTTGGTTATAAAATTGTCTTTAATAATGCTAATATGAGTAAATTAGATACCATTAATGAAAAACAAATTATTTAAGGAAAGCACTTTATTCTATGGTATAAGGAACTTAAAAGGGAATTAACTTGAGAAAATGGCACATGTCGAATATACTAGTTGCAAATCCATAAACAGTTTATCGAAATTTTACAGGATCTAAAGTATCAGATAATACTCAAACATTTGCTCAAGTTTCATGCAATCAGTGATCCACTATGACCTGCTGCATCTATCGATATTATAGCAGTTACCACATTAAATATTCAGATGTTAAAAATTCTTAGAAGTAGTAGTACAGGTAATAAAATAATAAATTTAGATTATGACAGAATGATTAACAGGTGTATCAGAAGCATTAATAATAACGATAATCTGTTTTGTACTAGAGCTGTAATAGTAGCAGTAACGTATCATATAAATATTATCTTGGGCAGTGAAATAACTATAGCTGAAATTAAGAGAATTATAGAAAAAGATAAACATAAATTACAAAAAGAATTATCTGACATAATATATAGCCTGTTAGAATAATGTAATGACAAGTGATTTATTCTAGATGATATTAAAAATGGTGATTAACTATTAGATACACAAATAAATGTTGTATATACTGAGTATTTCAATTCAGTTATCTATAGCAGTCTTGAGAACGCAATAATTGTATATTTGTGTAAATTCCAAAACTATTTTGATGTAATTAATAGTATTTCAGCATCCTTAGGCTTATTATATTATTGTAATACATGTAATACACCATACAACACCAAGAACAAACACATTTACGAAGTAGAGGGAGAAGTTTGTATGTAATGTTAAATGGAACAACATAAAACTGAGGAAAATGAGATGTATTGTGAAAACTACAATATTGTTACAATGAAGAATGCTTCAAGAATGACCAAAAGGTCTGTGATACAGTTTATAAATCTGAACAATGTAAGAGCATTAGTTTGAAATCTGGTAACATAGATTTGGCTCTCAAAAATGTGGAAACTGTACTCCATTAAATGCTTCAAACAAAGGAAAATTATGTGGTGTTTTCTCATTCCTTCCAAACGAAATTCTTGCCAACATTTCTCATCCATTTCATCTGACATAATACGACAAAGTTTAGCCCAACATCTGGGCATTTCCATTTCGATTAGTGTACTCATCTTACGTGGTAAGGGGCGATCTGTAATAATTACTTGAGAGCAGGTGAACTTCTTAGCTAAGATCGCGTGTGGACAACCTTTATTGTCGATTACCGGTTTCTCCCCCCCTCCCCAGTTTAAACCAACCAACAGGTTTCGTTAAGCGCGGTCACCATCTTCAGATCTCAGTATAAGGTCGTTATATGTGTCCTATACAAGGAGAACTAATACTCTTCCTAAAATATTGCCAGGTATTTGAGGGAAGAGATGAACGATGCATCTGCAAGTCTTGCGATTCCCTGACTATAGTGAAGTACACACTATTGTGTGGTACGGGACACAGGCATTTGGCGAATTACTCTGTATACTAAGGTTTTAACCTTAATATGTCCATACATCGTTCATCTCGTCCCACACATACCTGGTAATTTTTATGGAAGAGTTCTTATACAGTTGGTGTAGGAGACATGTAATAACCTTTTATGGAGATCCGAAGATAGTAACCTTGCTTACCTAAACAGATAATCGTCAATGAAGGTTGTTTATAAGTGACCTTGGCTAAGTTCACTTTCTCTCAAGCATTGTCCTTTTTGGATAATTGAAATGACAGATTACTCCAGAAAATTTATAGCTATCGCTGCCACCAATTCAGCTACTGTTACTAAATGAAATTGCAGTGCTGCTAATAACTTTCTATTCGCTCTCCTAGTCCCATAGTACCAAAAAATCTGTTCAAGTGTACTGTTACAGTCACTTCGCAAACACTGAATATTACACAGAATTTCTGCCAGTCGATCTGACCCTCCCTTGTATAATACGTTATATATAGGTTGTAGCAATTGCGAGAGCGGCTGGTGTAAGCTGGAATTCACTGGCAGAGTACTGCGGCTGCCTCGTCGCAAAGATCAGGAGTGAGATGTTTCAGCAACACCAACTCTGATGGCGGCGTCTCGAAGCGTTAGTGGCAGCTTGGATGTTTCAGAAGATCAGCCGCTCGCACTGTTAACGCCACATGGACGTAGAATTTCACTTTCTCCCCCAAATGGCTTCTTATTTTTTTCTTGTGCCTTCGTCTTCATTGCTGCAAGTTCGCCATTTGACTTCATCTTCGTTCTTGGACCTTCTTTCTGCAGAATATATCTTCTTTCCTCAGAACGATTCTCCTGTGGCAGATAACTTCACTATTTTCCAGTTCATGGAGTTTTATTCTGGTTCTGCCTTTTGGGGACAGCGACGACGACTTTCTGAGCAGACGCATAACTTATCTTCCTAATATTATTACTTTTTTAAACAAAAGAAAAAATTTTCTTTATTCAAAGTCAATTACAATGATACATGTCAACCCACTACCTAACTACATTACTGTGCCCTAAATTTACAATCATATTACAATTACTGCAGCTTAATTAGCTAATACCACATGTATGTTTGTACTTCTATTATTTCACTACTACAAGCATTTCTGATTAACTATTTACTATTAATCTATTCTACCCGTATCTTGGTTGCTAGTTAATTGTGACTTGTTCTCTACAGCTGTTGTTTGTGTTATGTATGTTCAACTATATATATTCCTAAACTGATCTACACTATCTGCAGCGTTACAGGTGCGCCAGCATGTTACAAAACTACTCTGTTGGCCTTGCCCACCTAGCTAACCGCAGTTGGCTTGCCTCTGGCACTGAGCTGCCCTAAGACGTTAAATCGCTGCAGTGCCATCAAAATGAATTTGCTTATCTCATCCTACAACTAACCTATTTCTTATATCTACTGTCATTGTCGGTGCGTTTTACGATCGGTTAGAGATGTACACCCTTCCCTCTAATCCCAGACTTGACGGATTCCAGCTGTGAAGCGACTGGCCAAGTCCACGCCTCGGCGGAACAGGACAGGTGCACGAAGTCTAATTCGGGTTTGGATCATTGTCGATTGTTCCTTAAGAATTCTTTAAGAACTTTACTGGATATTTCATCTGAGCATTTGTTCAGTATGTGGAAAGTGTCCTCCTGGCTGAGCAGGTAGTGCGTGTCATGGTTAGGAAGTCGTTGCCTAAGTTGACCTGCAACATCGTCCAAGAGGGGCCACTCATACACCTCATGGTTTGGAGTGCCCTGCACAGCGCCACAGTCACACGTTGGTGTAGCCCGCTTCCCAAACCGGCATAGGTATGTCGGCTACGGTCCGTGTCCAGTAAATAAGTGCAGCAGTTCTCTGGTTGGTTTAAGGTAGGTGAGCTTTAAGCGCGCCTTTCTGTGTGACAGCAACATATATGTTCTCGCCCTGTTTCATCACTGTCCCAATGTTTTTGCCGTAATTCTGCCTCCCTTCGTTTGATACCAGACTTATCCCTGACATAAACACCCATTATTTCCACTATTTTTCCCCTCCTTTCTTTCTTCACCCAGTACCAGGCGGCCAGTTCTCTGATTATTATGTCAAGGGGACAGAGCCCCATTAATACAAGCAATGCCCCCCAGGAGTTGTTGTTATTACTTTTATTAAATGTGTCAGCTTATCATTATGCTTCTGACGATTATAGATTGGTTTAGGTTTGAATTAAGACAGTTTTCATATTATACTCCGCGATTAAAAATTTTTCACCAAAGTCGTGTAACACTCTTGCTGTTGTTTAGTACTTTGCTGTGATAAACCGAGACGTACTGTGACTGAAGCGCTACGACTTGAAATAATCTCCATATCTCACATTAGTTTTTCACAATAATTAATGTTCTCATCTTTATAACTTTCGGATAATTTACAACTTTCAGATAACTAAGTTTGAACTTTCAGTAAGAGATAACTTTCAGATGTTGTACATCACAGTACATTAAAATAGTCCACCATAATACCAGGTGGCTGTGAATTAATAACATCGGAGAAACTTTTATAGCAATTTTTCAATATCATATGTTGACTTCAGTTTTGATTCTGATTTACCAATGTTGCAAGAATTCTTAACTGTTCAGTAGACAAATTTGTAATACCTCAGATAAACTATCACAAATAATACTTCACCTATTAAAATTTTACGTTACTTAACAATTGTGGTGTCACCGCCAGACACCACACTTGCTAGGTGGTAGCCTTTAAATCGGCCGCGGTCCATTAGTGTAAGTCGGAACCGCGTGTCGCCACTGTCAGTGATAGCAGACCGAGCGCCACCACACGGCAGGTCTCGAGAGACTTACTAGCACTCGCCCCAGTTGTACAGCCGACTTAGCCAGAGATGGATCACTGACAACTACGCTCTCATTTTCCGAGACGATAGTTAGCATAGCCTCCAGCTACGTCATTTGCTACGACCTAGCAAGGCGCCATAGCATTTGATATTATTTTATATTGTGGTTATAACATGTACCGTCAAGAGAGATGTTCTACAATTGTGGATGAAAGTTAAGTATTACATCAACTACGTACTTTATTTGCTACTATTAATTCCTTTAACTGTTCCAGACCTCACGCCAATCTGCACGAGCTTAACGCGTGCCTTTCGGCTTCCTCTCATTGTGACTTGGCTGTCTTGCCAAAACACAACATTTTTGGCGACGAGTCTCAAAAGAGGATTTAGCGTTCGTATTGCCCTAATTTACTTGTGTCATGACTTCGCCACAATCTCCAGATGTACTGTCCGAATTTTATCGCTTGCAGAATCAGCAGACGCAGGCCTTATTGGATGCCCTTGGACAGCTCGTCCAGGGTCAACGTGCAATGCAAAACGATGCGGCAGCCGCCGCTCCACCGCTACAGCAGCCACAACACGCAGTTACACCACCTTTTCGTCATTTTGATGCGGCACTGGAAAGCTGGACGGAGTGCTCAGGCCAATTTGGATTCCATCTCGCTGTCTACAGAATTAAAGGTGACGAGCGGCAGCCTTTTTTGTTAGCATCCGTCGGGGTGCACACGTACCGTGTGATAGTGAAATTATTTCCCCGACGCGACGTAGCAACTCTGTCCTACGAAGACATTTTGTCTGCATTAGATGCATATTTCAAGGAATCAGTCAATGTCGTTGCAAAAAGGTATACGTTCTTTCATACAAAATGTACGGCCGGTCAAACTAATAGGGAGTGTGTTGCAACTTTACAAGGCCTTACAAGGGATTGTGCTTTTGAGTGTGAATGTGGACTCCCTTATTCAGATACTATGGTACGTGATGCAATTGCACAGAACGTTTCTGATGTTCGTATACGGGAGCAAATTTTGAAACTAGTCAATCCCTCCCTTCAACAAGCGATAAACATAGTGGATAGGCAAGACACACTTGACTTTGCTCAGGAATCATTTGAACCTTCGCCAGCTGTGTGTCACATTCACCGGCCCGCCGGGCGCGCTGCACGGAACGGTAAACAGCCCACGCGCCCGTCCGCACAGCTGCCGGCAAGCTCTTTGCTACATGTGCCACGCAAGCACACAAATGCAGTGCTAAAATCATGCCTGCATTTTGCTACTAGAATTCGCGTGACAATTGTCCGTCACGCCAAGCTATTTGCTTTTTCTGTAATAAAAAAGGACATGTTCAAAGTGTTTGCCAGAAAAAGCTCAGATCGGACGCTCACAACCATTCCAGGCCCTTTGCTTTGCGCTGGAATCGGAATCGAACCAAGAATACTCAGGCTCGTGAACCTTCACCCATTGACATTCATGTAGTTAATTCCACTCCGCCCAGTGCCACTTTCTCTAACAGTGACTGTGTTCGTCTCGCAAATAGTGTGCGTCGCCATCGCCGGAAATCGCGTCACGTCGCAAGTGCTTCTGTACCAGTGTCTGTTCACATTGCACGAGACAGTCGCTCTTGTCGTCAGCAGGACAATAAACTTTTTGTAGACTTGGACATTCATGGCAAGGTCATACCATTCCAACTCGATACTGAAGCTGCAGTTTCATTGATCAATACACGTACAAACAACTGGGCACACCTCCGTTGCGTGCCGCAAATGTTAAGTTAAATAGCTGTTCCGGTCAGAATATCCCTGTGTTATGACAGTGCAGCCTTCTTGCAACATACAAGGGACAAACAAAACTTGCGTCATTTTGCGTCCTTCGTTCTTCTTCTGCAGTGAACTTGTTTGATTTAGATTTATTTCAGTTGTTTAACTTGTCTATAGTAACTCAGGTCCTCTCAGTGAACCAGACTGTGCCTTCAGCCAGTGTTTCTCGTCTATGTGAAGAGTTTGCAGACATTTTTGCACCGGGCCTCGGTTGCGCTACGAACTATAAAGCACATTTGGAACTGCAAGTAAACGCGCACCACAATTTTTCAGAGCGCGCAATGTTCCTCACGCATTGCCTGATGAGGTCGCAAGAACATTAAACGATTTAGAATCACAAGGTGTAATTGAACGTGTGTCGGCTTCTCTCTGGGCATCACCCTTAGTAATTTTGCCAAAACCTTCCGGAAAATTGAGACTTTGTGTGGACTTCAAGGCTACGGTGAATCCACAACTAGTGATTGCAACTTTTCCTTTACCCAATGCACAAGGCATACATCCGAATCTAGAGCACCTCCGTGCCATACAAGACTTGCCTTCGCCGCAGAATTTGAAGCAGCTAGAGTGTGTGCTGGGAAAAATTAATTTTTACAACAAATATGTTCCCCATGCCTCTTCCATTTCGTCTCCGCTTCATAGCTTACGCCGTAACGGTGTTCCGTTTGTTTGGCGACGGAATGCAAACGCGCCGTTTTCGCCTCAGTCAAACGGTGCCGCTGAACGATTTGTCCAGACTTTCAAGTCACAGATGTTGAAGCTGAAAGAGTCGCATTCTCGGGAGGACGCGTTATTGCTCTTTTTGCCTTCGTATCGCTCTCAGCCCCGAGATGGTCGCTCGCCGGCTGAGTTGCTCCATGGTCGTCCTCATCGAACATTGATGTCTTTGCTACATCCGCCGCATCAGGTTCCTGTGCAGCGGCAGACGCCTGCTTTTGCACCAGGCGACATTGTGTACAATCGCAACTATCGCGGTTCACGGCGTTGGCTCGCAGGGCGCATTCTTCGCTGCCTCGGCCGCGCTATGTATCTGGTTTTGGGGGCCTCTGGTGAGGTGCGTCGGCATCTCAATCAGCTGCGCCTCTGTCGTCGCACGGGTTCTGCCGCTCCCCATCTGCTTTCAGCGACGGTGCCGTCCGGTCAGCGCTCTGGGGACCCATCTACTGGCTCGCCTCATCCCCAGGTGTTACCGACGCTGCCTTTCATTTTGCCCCATGGCGACGCGCCGCCGTCGCCGCCGCCGCCGCCGCCGCCGCCGCCTGGTCTCCCGCCGGCGACGCCCGCAGTGGACGCTTCGCTGCAGCCGCCAAGCGCCTCCCTGGGTCACGCGCCGCCGAACGCTTCCCGTGACCAGCTGTCCTCCGACATGGAACTCTTGCCCGCTACGGACCAGATGTCGTCTTCGCCCTTCGGCTGCCCCGACGCGATGGAGGTCGACCCTTCGGCCCCTCCTGTCTCTTTACGGGCGCATACACCGCATGTTGGCGTGCACCCTGGCTAGGTTTTCAGGCGTTTCCTAGCTCCCCTCGGACCGAATGGCCGGGTGCGGGTGGCACAGCCTCGACTGTTGTTACGCTCCCCACCTCGTCGCATACGTCAACATGGGGTCCTCCCCACGGCGGGCGGAAGCCTTATAACACAACCGTTCGCCGACTTGCCGGGGGAGGAATGTGGTGTCACCGCCAGACACCACAATTGCTAGGTGGTAGCCTTTAAATCGGCCGCGGTCCGTTAGTATACGTCGGACCCGCGTGTCGCCACTGTCAGTGATTGCGGACCGAGCGCCACCACACGGCAGGTCTAGAGAGACTTACTAGCACTCGCCCCAGTTGTACAGCCGACTTAGCCAGAGATGGATCACTGACAACTACGCTCTCATTTGCCGAGACGATAGCATAGCCTTCAGCTACGTCATTTGCTACGACCTAGCAAGGCGCCATAGCATTTGATATTATTTTATATTGTGGTTATAACATGTACCGTCAAGAGAGATGTTCTACAATTGTGGATGAAAGTTAAGTATTACATCAACTACGTATTTTATTTGCTACTATTAATTCCTTTAACTGTTCCAGACCTCACGCCAATCTGCGTGAGCTTAACGCGTGCCTTTCGGCTTCCTCTCATTGTGACTTGGCTGTCTTGCCAAGTCACAACAACAATCATGTAGAAGCTTACGTCGCTGAAGTTACACCGATACAAGATTATTACAACACTAATCAGATTCTTTTCTTTCCGTTCTTAATTGAAAGAGTGATCGGCGGAGTTTTGATACACCAAAACGCATCTACACGCGAGGAATGACTGTCTGGCCCTGAAAAAATCCATACAGGACCTCAAAACCTGCCAGCTGCGCCAGAACATCTACATCTACATCTACATCCATTCTCCGCAAGACACCTGCCGGTGTGTGGCGGAGGGTACCCTGAGTACCTCTATCGGTTCTCCCTTCTATTCCAGTCTCGTATTGTTCGTGGAAAGAAGGATTGTCGGTAAGCTTCTGTGTGGGCTCTAATCTCTCTGATTTTATCCTCATGGTCTCTTCGCGAGATATACGTAGGAGGGAGCAATATACTGCTTGACTCTTCGGTGAAGGTATGTTCTCGAAACTTTGACAAAAGCCCGTACCGAGCTACTGAGCGTCTCTCCTGCAGAGTCTTCCACTGGAGTTTATCTATCACCTCCGTAACGCTTTCGCGATTACTAAATGATCCTGTAACGATGCGTGCTGCTCTCCGTTGGATCTTCTCTATATCTTCTATCAACCCTATCTGGTACGGATCCCACACTGCTGAGCAGTATTCAAGCAGTGGGCGGACAAGCGTACTGTAACCTACTTCCTTTGTTTTTGGATTGCATTTCCTCAGGATTCTTCCAATGAATCTCAGTCTGGCATCTGCTTTACGGACGATCAACTTTATATGATCATTCCATTTCAAGTCACTCCTAATGTGTACTCCCAGATAATTTATGGAATTAACTGCTTCCAGTTGCTGACCTGCTATTTTGTAGCTAAATGATAAGGAAACTATCTTTCTATGTATTCGAAGCGCATTACACTTGTCTACAGTGAGATTCAATTGCCATTCCCTGCACCATGCGTCAATTCGCTGCAGATCCTCCTGCATTTCAGGACAATTTTCCATTGTTACAACCTCTCGATACACCACAGCATCATCTGCAAAAAGCCTCAGTGAACTTCCGATGTCATCCACAAGGTCATTTATGTATATTGTGAATAGCAACGGTCCTATGACACTCCATGCGGCACAGCTGAAATCACTCGGAAGACTTCTCTCCATTGAGAATGACATGCTGCGTTCTGTTATCTAGGAACTCTTCAATCCAAACACACAATTGGTCTGATAGTCCATATGCTCTTACTTTGTTCATTAAACGACTGTGGGGAACTGTATCGAACGCCTTGCGGAAGTCAAGAAACACGGCATCTTCCTGTGAACCCCTGTCTATGGCCCTCTGAGTCTCGTGGACGAACAGCGCGAGCTGGGTTTCACACGACCGTCTGTTTCTAAACCCATGCTGATTCCTACAGAGTAGATTTCTAGTCTCCAGAAAAGTCATTATACTCGAACATAATACGTGTTCCAAAATTCTACAACTGATCGACGTTAGAGATATAGTCTATAGTTCTGCACATCTGTTCGACGTCCCTTCTTGAAAACGGGGATGACCTGGGCCCTTTTCCTATCCTTTGGAACGCTACGCTCTTCTAGAGACCTACGGTACACCGCTGCAAGAAGGGGGGCCAAGTTCCTTCGTGTACTCTGTGTAAAATCGAACTGGTATCCCTTCAGGTCTAGCGGCCTTTCCTCTTTTGATCGATTTTAATTGTTTCTCTATCCCTCTGTCGTCTATTTCGATATCTACCATTTTGTCATCTGTGCGACAATCTAGAGAAGAAACTACAGTGCAGTATTCCTCTGTGAAATAGCTTTGGAAAAAGACATTTAGTATTTCGGTCTTTAGTCTGTCATCCTCTGTTTCAGTACCATTTTGGTCACAGAGTGTCTGGACATTTTGTTTTCATCCACCTACCGCTTTGACATCAGACCAAAATTTCTTAGGATTTTCTGCCAAGTCAGCACATAGAACTTTACTTTCGAATTCATTGAAAGCCTCTCGCATAGCCATCCTCACACTACATTTCGCTTCGCGTAATTTTTTTTTGCGGATGCTAAGTCTCCACGTTGAACATGAAACAAATAGAAAAGACACAAATTTTTTCCAGTATTTTGCAAAGAGAGGTTGTACATCTTCCTTTTGTTCTTGTTCTCTTATGCCGGCAACGGTCTGGAGAAACGACAGTATACTCAGAGATCCAAAAAAACGGCGGCATAACTTCTCGAATTGAATCTTTATACAACACGAGTAAAAAATGTTTAGTAAACGTGGATTCTAAGACGTCTCTTGGAAACTGTGAAAGAAATCTCTTCATCTTCGATACTGTGAAACAAATCTCTTCTACTACTATCTCTTTCATTTCAATATTTTGTGACGAGGTAGTACGAGAGAAAGTATCCAGTAACCATCCACACTAAAATGCATACCTTAAAAGGTAAGAGCACTTGTTTATCTTCGATACTGTGAAACACAAGTCTCCCATTGAGCAAGTGGTATTACGTCTTAAGGTATGCATTTTAGAGCCCATGTTGACTGGATTTATTTTCCTACTTTCGACCATACTACCTCCTCCCAAAATATGGAAAGCAAAGAGCTTACAGTAAATGAGGTTTGTTTCGCATTATCGAAGATAAAGAAATGCTCATAGCTCTTAAGATATGCATCTTAGAGTCTACTTTTGCTAGACATTTTGTCTTCTTGCTATGTGAGGAATCCATTACGGAAGTTCTGCCATCGAGTTTCGAAACACTTTTTTATATATTTATTCGTCCGTGTGTGGATGCACCCAATCCTTACTTTACAAAGTCTCTGCAGTATCGTATACCAAGCAAAAGAACTCCATGAGATGCTTACGCTTCTTCAGTAACGTCAGACCGACAACAAAGTGCATTCACCTTGTTTCACAATCGGTCTACTATTTTTCCAGTATACCGGCATCATAATTTTCTTTTAAGTATTTCCCCTTATAAATAATGCGGGAAATATTCACCTCTAATAACAAGTAACTGATCTGAGGACTTTGTTTCTACTAGCACAAAAAGAAAATCAGGGCCTCAGTCGCTATTTCTGTAGTTCTGAAATTTGAGTCCAAGAGAAAAGTGAATTTCTCTCATTTATTTGCCTATTTGAACAGTACTGGAATCATGCAGCTGTCAGAATGACACACACCTTAATATAATGTAGTACCTAATATACCTGAGAAATCTCGTCTACTTGAATGTATCATTTTACCCTAAGCAAAAGGAAAAATAGTTATAGAATGTCTTGTGGTTTCCATTGTTATGTAACTTGATATGCTACAGGTACCTGGCGACTGGCTGCGTTTATGGTATTCCACCATGGATACCGTCGCGAACACACAACAGTCACAGAAATTGTTAGAAAAATCTGTATTCCGTCATGGAGAAACTGCAAGCATGTAAAACAGCCGAGAACAAAAATGGTTTCAAAACAGCAAATACCTTCGAGAAAATACGAACTTTCTCATCAGTACTCCAATGAGGAGACTTATCACGTACGAGTGACAAAACTCGATCACTCAGGTTGCTTGTTCCTTGCACTACAGCTTTGGAAACTTCTTTTCCATTTTTTTGGTCACTGGTGCGCTGCAAACTATAACATATTTTCTTGGGTAGCAGAGCTTCCGGAAACAGTTGTGACTCTGTCATTTTTAAGAGAGTTTGTTTTATAACAGGCTCATGAAAAATCCTGTGGACATGCCTAAAGTTGTACTACTGTCAAAAAACCATTCAGCCATTTTCCTTAACGTTTTGATAGAAGATCAGGCTTCTGGTATGACTGAAAATGTAATTCATCACTACAGTGAAAATAATCTCGGTTATGAGAATTGCAGGGTGTGATTATCCACGCCAAGGTATTACGTGGGATATTCCTTCGGTTTCAAGACCTTCGCTGCGCAGTGCCGATGGTACTGTTACCGACGACTGTGCCGCTAAAGCGGAGTTATTGAACGCAGTTTTCCGAAATTTCTTCACCGGGGAAGACGAATGCAATATTCCAGAATTTGAAACACGAACAGCTGCTAGCATGAGTTTCTTAGAAGTAAGTACCTTAGGGGTTGCGAAGCAACTCAAATCGCTTGATACGGGCAAGTCTTCAGGTCCAGATTGTATACCGATTAGGTTCCTTTCAGATTACGCTGATACAATAGCTCCCTACTTAGCAATCAAATACAACCGCTCGCTCACCGATAGTTCTGTACCTACAGACTGTAAAATTGCGCAGGTCGCACCAGTGTTTAAGAAGGGTAGTAGGAGTAATCCATCGAACTACAGACCTATATCATTGACGTCGATTTGCAGTAGGGTTTTGGAGCATATATTGTATTCAAACATTATGAATCACCTCGAAGGGAACGATCTATTGATACGTAATCAGCATGGTTTGAGAAAACATCGTTCTTGTGCAACGCAGCTAGCTCTTTATTCGCACGAAGTAATGGCCGCTATCGACAGGGGATCTCAAGTTGATTCCGTATTTCTAGATTTCCGGAAAGCTTTTGATACCGTTCCTCACAAGCGACTTCTAATCAAGCTGAGGGCCTATGGGGTATCGTCTTAGTTGTGCCACTGGATTCGTGATTTCCTGTCAGGAAGGTCGCAGTTCGTAGTAATAGACGCCAAATCATCAGTAAAATTGATATCAGGTGTTCCCCAGGGAAGCGTCCTGGGACCTCTGCTGTTCCTGATGTATATAAATGACCTGGGTGACAACTGAGCAGTTCTCTTAGGTTGTTCGCAGATGATGCTGTAATTTACCATCTAGTAAGGTTATCCGAAGACCAGTATCAGTTGCAGAGCGATTAAGAAAAGATTGCTGTATGGTGTGGCAGATGACAGTTGACGCTAAATAACGAAAAGTGTGAGGTGATTCACTTGCGTTCCAAAAGAAATCCGTTGGAATTCGATTGCTTGATAAATAGCACAATTTTCAAGGCTGTCAATTCAACTAAGTACCTGGGTGTTAAAATTACGAACAACTTCAGTTGGAAAGACCATATAGATAATATTGTGGGGAAGGCGAGCTAAAGGTTGCATTTCATTGGCAGGACACTTAGAAGATGCAACAAGCCCACTAAAGAGACAGCTTACACTACACTCGTTCGTCCTCTGTTAGAATATTGCTGCGCGGTGTGGGATCCTTACCAGGTGGGATTGACGGAGGACATCGAAAGAGTGCAAAAAAGGTCAGCTCGTTTTGTATGATCACATAATAGGGGAGAGAATGTGGTAGATATGATACGCGAGTTGGGATGGAAGACATTAAAGCAAAGACGTTTTTCGTCGCGGCGAGATCTATTTACGAAATTTCAGTCACCAACTTTCCCTTCCGAATGCGAAAATATTTTGTTGAGCGCAACCTACATAGGTAGGAATGATCGTCAAAATAAAATAAGAGAAATCAGAGCTCTAACAGAAAGGTTTAGGTGTTCGTTTTTCCCGCGCGCTGTTCGGGAGTGGAATGGTAGAGAGGTAGTATGGTTGTGGTTTGATGAACCCTCTGCCAAGCACTTAAATGTGAATTGCAGAGTAATCATGTAGATGTAGATGTAGATCCGCTAAATCTGAACATAGATTTTGCACGAGATACAGTCAAAGGTCGTTTTGCACTGCATAATTTTGTACCTGGAAAAGGTGGATTAAACTACTGCTTTCAGAAGATGAAGGATTTAGGGACTCACGCAGAGGACAATGGTCGGTACGTGGAATGAGAGACTTATTTGCAGAGTATTTTGTTACACATGATCACCTTAGGCGGCAAAATACATATGTACAGTAAAATGAAGTAAAATAAAACAAAATGTTTTTGTAACACCTATCCCGAGTGATAATTTGCAGAACTTTCTCCAGGAAATTGTTTTCATTTTTCAGTTTGAATGGTCTTGTGATGAAGTGCCCCAAATTGCTGGTCTCATCTGTGCGCTTCGGTGATAAAAGATTTGAAGTTAAAACGATCCATAGCGCAAACGTGGAATTCGAGGAAAGCTACGTACAGGTAAGCAACATTTGATGTTAGCAGCGCTGCTGACGCACTGGTCAGGTTGGCAGACCTGCTGGCAGAACCTCGCAGCTGTAGCTCCACAGCCAGCACTGCCACACTCAGGTAGATGCTAGGTGTGGTTGGCTCCATTGTGTCCCGTGTGTTCTGTCTGGGTTCTCCGCAAGCAGAGGCGCCGTGGCACCCCTCTGTCGTAATGCACTTGTAGTGGTCGAGATACTTACGTAACTGCTGAAGCAGGTACACAGGTACCTGCACTGGGCCCGTCCACAAGGCTTAGATAGCACACACCAAGGTGTCTTCACTGTTGTGCAGATGTAACTCTCACCACGAGAGACTGATGTGGAAATTCTGGCCAGACGTACTGGTGGTTAAAGCGTGCACCATAACATAAAAAACTAGATTACATTATTTCTAAACGTAAGCATAACGTGCACAATGTTTTTGTCTTAGGATGCAATAAAATGCTCTGCTGGAAAAAAAAGTTAGTACAGCCTTTTAGAGCTGTCTGATTCACGCAAGATTGTTGCAACAGACCATATGGAGTACATGAAATTATTCCATTTACAGATCAGTCGCACAAGGGATTCAGAGATAGCATGTATCGACCCACGCCGAAACACTTGTATTAGTACGTCGTGTGGTCTCCACAGGCTCCAGTCTGGAACCGCGCGACCGCTACGGTCGCAAGTTCGAATCCTGCCTCGGCCATGGATGTGTGTGATGTCCCTAGATTAGTTATGTTTAAATAGTTCTGAGTTGTAGGATTACTGATGACCTCAGATGTTAAGTCCCATGGTGCTCAGAGCCATTTGAACCATTTGACTCTGGCATCCGAGGGATTGTACAGGTAGCGAGTATTGTCTTGGGATACATTATTCCACGCCTGCTCCACCTGTTCACATAGTTCTGTAAGGGTTGTTGCATTACCATTCACACGAGTCACTTCTCGTCGCATAAAATGGCACACGTGCTCGATTAGAGATAAGTCCAGAGATCATGCTGGCGAGGGAAGTTGCTGCACGTTCCGCAGAGCACACTGAGTTTCACTTCTCGCAGAGCACATTGGAACAACACATCACATTTCTGCTGCAAGAAGGCCAAAAGAACGGGTCTAACAACATTCTGCACGTACCAAGTTGTGGTCAGCGCCCCAGAAACACCAAAGGTGAACGAGAGTTTTAGCTTATCGCACCCCAGATAATAAGGCCTGGTGGGAGGCCAATGAGTCTTGGACGAATGCTCTTTGTGAGACGGTGCTCACCAGGTCTACGTCGTATGTGCAAAAGACCATCACTTTCATTGCTGAAGACTACGGCGCGCCATTCCATCGTCCAAATGATCGTCTCGTGGCACCAGTAGGGTCATGCATGTGATGCTGTGGAGTGAGTGGAAGACGTGTTAGAAGTGTGTGTGCCCATAGTCAGAATGCTAATAATCGGTTCATAAAAGTTAATGTTGATACATTTTGGCACACCAGCCCTCTTATCTGTGATGCGGTAGCTGTACAATCTGCCACTGCTGCTCTAAGAACTCGGATTAAATTGTAATGCAATGAACCATCTAGAACAGAGTGGCATGGTAGAGAAGAGACGATAGCGACAAACGGTAGGAATCAAGCTGAAATACTACTGGGTGTCTAGGCAGGAGAGGTTTTTACGCTCGAAATGGTTAGCAGCTCTATCCCCAGGACTAGAGTTTGTAAGTTTGTGTGATTTGATTTCTGGTTGGGACAGCACCACATAGTGCAATTTTTGCGACTTCGATTGTTTCGTGATTCGAGTTCATGTACAACATACAAGTCTTCATAGAGCAGTATATTTTATGTAATGTGGAATTAAACAGTATGCCAATCATGCGTGAATTGTGAGTGGATTTGTCAATTTGATTGCCTAATAAACTTGCTGTGATAACAAATGCCTCTGCGAGAGAGTTAATCAATAAACTACAGGGTTTCAAAAGTATTTCTTGTGTTTCCTAGCTTATTTGTACTGTAGTTAACAAGTCTGCAAATACGAGTATTTTATGAACTTGTAATTCTTTTAAAACAGAAAGAGTTTTGCAGCAGTGTGCAATCAGTCTGTGAACTGCAAGTAATGGGTTACATTGTACGCAAGTCAATGTGATCGTGCATTTACCTACCCCTCCCAAGATACTTTTCTCAATACACAGTGTGGCAGCTGGCACCCTTCTGTGGCAACCGCCACCTCTCGCCTCTAATTGGGGCAACCGTGTCACGGCCTCCAGCCGTGAACTGCGGCTGCCCAGCTCTGTGTACTTGACGCGCACTTGCATCGCCTTCGCACCTTGAACCTCTACGATGCAACTAAGAGTTTTAACCATATCTGCCATTGAAACTTCCTGGCAGATTAAAACTGTGTGCCCGACCGAGACTCGAACTCGGGACCTTTGCCTTTCGCGGGCAAGTGCTCTACCATCTGAGCTACCGAAGCACGACTCACGCCCGGTACTCACAGCTTTGCTTCTGCCAGTATCTCGTCTCCTACATTCCAAACTTTACAGAAGCTCTCCTGCGAACCTTGCAGAACTACCACTTGCAATGGAAACATCCCCCAGGCTGCGGCTAAGCCATGTCTCCGCAATATCCTTTCTTTCAGGAGTGCTACTTCTGCAAGGTTCGCAGGAGAGCTTCTGTAAAGTTTGGAAGGTTGGAGACGAGATACTGGCAGAAGTAAAGCTGTGAGTACCGGGCATGAGTCGTGCTTCGGTAGCTCAGATGGTAGAGCACTTGCCCGCGAAAGGCGAAGGTCTCGAGTTCGAGTCTCGGTCGGGCACACAGTTTTAATCTGCCAGGAAGTTTCATATCAGCGCACACTCCGCTGCAGAGTGAAAATCTCATTCTATATCTGCCATTGTTTTCTACTCGCTTAACATTCTTTGCAGTTGAATGCCGTATTGGTTCGTCGCCTTGCGACACTGTTCTGCCTGATCCCCTTTTTAACCTAGGTTTGATGGCACAACTGAACAAAACTGTGGCGTAAGTCACCAGAGACTATGTGGAAAATGAATGCGCGTACTGTTACTGCAGTCTATGATGCCATTTCCAGGCACGTTCCTGAGACTTCAGTGTTGGTTTCACCTGCTGTATGAGATGCGACAAGGCACACCGAAAATTCGTCTTCTGGAACCTGCCGAAACTTTGAGAAAACTCACAGTTTCCCTAACGGCAAAGCTTTGGGGCTTACTTTCCGATTTCGCACGTATCCCGTCATTCCAGTTTTCATGCCACTTGCGCTCGCGGGAAGGTTTATACACCTGTCCTAAGCTTATTCTTCGAGTAGCAATCTGTTTTCCTGTTCTGCAGCTTTGCGTTCGACTGCAGCTACCCTTCTCGCTACCCGCTCTTGCTTGCCGTAATCTGGGACTGATGCGTTTCAGTTTGGGCAGTAAACAGAAAAGTTGCCGGTGCCCATTCTCAACATAGTGGCAGTAGTAGGATATGTTGTTTAAATTAAAAAGATATAGCACACGGTCATTAAAATGTAGCACAAGACCATCTAGTATCTCTGATGGCACTGTTGTCATACGAGGCGTTCCGGCGTAACATCAAGGGCCGGCCCATCGGACTGAAACGTAACCGCAGAGAAGGCAGTGAGGAGACGTCAGCCAATAGAACGCTGACTAGAACGACACCACGACAGGAGCGGCGCCTATACGAATAGAATATAAGCACCATTCCAGCTAGCCTCGTCCGCATTAGAAGAGCTGCACTAGAAGACGAGCCGTCATTCTAACTCTTTAGTCGTGACTTATTTTGCTCTGCATAGAAATTGTATACATCGAAGCACATTGATTATTTGGATGTCGCGACTTGCTTGCGACATCTGTTTGTGAAAACCCGAAGTATTGTCAATTTAATTTACTGTAATAGACTCCATTAATAAGATCTGCTTGAATTTTGTGTAGCTCTCCGAGAAAACAGCTCCTAGGCACCCAATATTTGACGAGTGGGCAAGATCCCACACGAGGGTTGCCCAGAAAGTAATGGAATGTATTTTTTTTCTCAACCGTAAACAATGCTACGAATGCGAGGCGTTATATATGTATTATTGGAAGTCTGAGTGAGCGCGCCACGTTTCCGTCACTTCAGACAGATAGCGTAGCTGTACGTCAGTTTCAATATGGCGTCTGTAGGTGATGTACGTACAAGGAACGTGCGGTCATTGAATTTCTCACTGCAGAGATAGAAACTGTGGGTAATATTCATAAACGCTTGTGCAAAGTCTGTGGAGCATCTGCTGTCAACAGAAGTACAGTTAGTCGCTGGGCACGGAGGGTCATCAGGAAGTGGTTCGGCGCAGCTCGACGATTGGCAGCAGTCGGGGATGTCATCCAGGATGTCATATCTACCATGTTGCATCGAGCTGATGTCATTCGCGAGAACAAACGCCATTAGAGGATGCCATGCGTAGAAGACATTTTGAGGACAATGAGGAGGTGATTCACAGTACGAAGCACTGACTCTGCCACCAGGACAAGAACTGGTGCCGACAGGACATGCACGACCGTGTTTCGCGCTGAAGGAAGGCCACAAAACGGCTTGGAGATTACGTGGAATATTAGGGTGTGTAGATAAAACACCATTCTTTTCGTGTGTAATTCTCATTATGTTCAATAAAGACTTGTTGAAGAAAAACTATGCGGTGCATTACTTTCCGGGCAACCCCCGTAAATAAATGTATCAATAAGACACAGTAATGCGTAAATACGGATTGATTGCGCACTTAACAGGAATAATGAGGCATCTTGTAACACATTGAAGTCTCCGTGCAGTCAAATTAGGCAGTAGGCCTGTTGTCACACAAAATTTCAACAATTTACTGTCGTCTCATTTTCGTCTAAAACACAGGATCAGGCCTAAGGAAGCACACTTGTCAGCATATAACACGCGACATGTGAAGACACTGCACACTATGAATCTTGCTTCACGAACACTGTATTGCAGTGGATCTTCATTTCGTAAGAGGTAAGCCTGCGCCGTTGCGAAGTTTCCAAAATGAAACGTGTGAGGATGAGATTGCCTCCTTTGAGACTAAAAAATAGTCGGATTATCGGTTTGACAGAACTCGGCTTGTTAGTCGTCACTGCCCGCTACTGCCACTGTGATTGAAACGTCTCCTCTCTCTTTCCTACCTACAGCCTGTGTGGGCAGACACTACAGTGGACATCTGTGTTTTCTGGAAAGGGTACTTCCGCTGATTTGTCACTACTTCGTTTCCATCGATCCCAATGCATCCAGCCAGTCAGCAGTGTGCCGGTATTCTTTGCGTATTTTAAGGAAAAACATATTGCCCTGCGTCATATAGATTGCGTCATTTGCTGGGTACATTTCCTGAACAACATGCATACCGCCAAGGGTGTCTCAGAGAGACAAAAAATTTCCCACCACAGTAATTTTTTTCTCATCTGCTGCAGTGCGTTCTTGATCACTCACCGTACTGAAAACTGGTTCGGTAGGAGAGTGTAAGTGATACAATAAGGAAAGAGCAAAGTATCCGACACACTCTCCCTGCGCAGACCCATTCCTTGTTTTTAATTTCAGAAAAATAGCATTAAAACTTTTTTAAAGCAATAAGCGGAATGTATATTTAGAAGTACTATGTCATGAACAAGATCGGTGCGAGTCTGACACTATCACCACTCCTTCGTATGAACTGCCATGTCAGGTACACAAAGTTGCTGTGGATCAGGGGCGGCCAAAGTTTTCGGCAGGAGGGCCAAATGTTTCAGAGGGCATTTCCCCGTGGGCCGGATTAACAATTTTTGTTCTGTGAACCAAAAGCAAATAATATTAATTACTTTTTAAAGGAAATGAAACAAATTTGAGGAAAGAAAATTTATTATACAGTTTAATGAAATACAATGTTAGTGGGATGTCTGGCTTTGCTTGACTGAACTAAGTGAGCCAATGTTGATGTCAACTGAAGTTGCTTTTACACGCAGAGTTTTCCAGATGAACATCGGTGATTCGTGTTCTCATTTGTGAATTTATGTAATTCGTCCGACGAAAAAGTTGTTTAAACTGCAGTGTTTCCAGATAATGATATAATTTTTAAAACATTATTGTAAAAAGCTGGCTGTTTCTTCTTGTCCAAATGTGGTCTGTAGAACTCTTTCAAAGCAACGTGATTAAATTTGCCTTTTTGCTGTGTATCATATTACATTTGTTAGCAATCCGTTTGTAAATGTCCCGGTGGCGAACTCATATCTACAGACAATGGTGTAGCAAGTAAAGACAGAAGCAGACGATGTTTCTTAAAATCTTGAAATCGGTTTTAGAATTCGTATTTCAAGTCAGATATCAAAGGAACGTATTTAATCGCTGCCATCTGTGTGAAGTCCGCTTGCTTTGATAGTGTAAGGAAATGTGTCAAGTTTTTGTTCGCAACGTTCTCAAAGCCCAAGTTTCATTTGGAGTGCGGAAATTAGATTATTCATGACATTAATTAGCTAGTCTTTTCCCTTGGAGTCGAGTATTAACATCTTTTAGGTGGCTCATCATATCGGCCAAGAACGTAAAGCCGGAAAACCATTCTTTATCTTCTAACTCCTGGACTCTCTTTGACTTGCTTTCAAAGAGTGATTATATTTATTGCTTCAAATCAAAACACCACACTTTTCAACGTTTTCGTACGGGTTAGCATTCTTACTTCTGTATAGTACGAAATGTTATCATGCACTGGATCCAAAGACTTCAGAAATTCTTGGTATTGACGGTGATTCAATTCTTTAGACTTAATAAAGGTCACTGTTTCGACAACTACCTTCATGACATGGTCCGTTTCGTGGGACTTGGCTCATAAATTGTATTAACAGATAGTGTAATGTAAGTTTAGCAAAGACGTATTGCAACTTCGCGGGTCTCGTTTGCAATCAATTGAACTAAACCTTCATATTTCCCAGACACTGCTGAAGCACCATGCGCTGTTAGCCCCGATAGGTTTTTAAGTTTTAATGAAAAGCGACTCAATGTTGATATAACTGCTTCCAACAACTCGCGTGGTTTCGTGGTACTCTTAACTGGATAAAATGTCGCTAACACTTCTGTTTATTAAAATGGGCAACTACACCTGTGATGTGAGTCACCACTTCAGCGATATCTGCCATATCTGTGCACTCATCCAAAGCTGGAGAATAAAATATAAACTCAGATGCACGCTTTTCAAAATTATCATCCATTTGTCTTCAAATGTCGTCCACAGGTCTAGTAATAATTTGACGAGACAGGCTTACTTTAGAGTAAACCTTTTCCTTTCTGGCCACACAATTTCAACGATGGTCTCTTAGCATTCCTTAACCAATTCGTCATGCGAATGCGGCTTTGACTTTTTTGCCAGTATCATAGCTACTGCATAACTCACTTTCACATAGCATCTTGACTCTGAATTCACCCTTGTAAATATCTGCTGCTGAGCAGAAAGTTTCTTTTTTAAGTCGTTTACCTGGTATGGTCGAAATTGTCTCTTGTACACATTAAACAATACTGCATGTTTAGTCTTGTAATGCCGTTTGTTGCTACATTCTTTTGGAACCAAGAGAGATTCATTGCATATGGGTCTTGTTTTATATTCTACAAAATATAGTTTACAGTCCATTTGTCTTTAAAAGTTCTCAACTCCTCTCTAACTTTCCTCTTCTTAGGTCGTTTTTGTTTACTAGTTGACGCCATACCAAGTTTGCATCTTGAACAGATACAGTCATTTTTCACCATAACTCTGAAACTGACAAAGAGATCACACGGTAACCGGAGTTTTGTATTTTTTTTATATATGTGTTACGATAGCGCAGAATCAAATATCATTTCCCTAAAGTATGGTAACTCTACGTAACTCTTAAAAATTATCTACAAAAGTTGACTGTTTTGATGGGCTGTGTGCGTCTGTGGTAGGATGCACATCTGTCACATGGATGGCCTTCGATTCGCAGTTGTGGTAAATTTTTAAACAAAGGTTCAAGTTGGATGGGCATTTCCGTGAAGCATGGGTTATACGAAAATGGACGAAAAATTAATTTGAAATATTTTCATTTTTTTAAACAACTACAGATATAAAGGATCGATGATTAGGGATTTATAACTCCAATGAAAACTGGATTTTTGAGTAGGATATGTAATTAGAAATAATAATATGTGCAAGATGACAGCTAAACGTGTGTTAATTAACATATATTTATATGACGAAGGTATTCTAACTAAACGGAAAAAATTAAAAGTAATGACCGTAACTAGACTCGAACCAGCAGATCAAACAGTTGCCAGTCTCGCCGTCTCGAGCTACTTTTTTTTCTTTTTTTGTTTTCATTCATTTGATGCTTCACGGAAATGTTCGTAGGATATGGCACTTTCTTTCAAAATGTATATGTTTCAAAATACAACACTCTTCGGAATCCGACCCTTTCCCTTCACATGGAAGAGCCACACTGCTCATTGAGCTATCGGTCTTCCATTTTAGTATTGTAGGCACTTCGGTAAGTTCTCAGTCTGCTCTCTCGAGAATTTCTGAGAGTAGTGTCCAGCTGCTTTAGGAAATTGGTATTTTAGTTCTGAACGCCACGTATCATAAATATTAAAAGTGACCTATGCTTCAATTAACCCAGCACTTTCACTTTAAAATTTCGACCTCTTTTCGATTTCTTTTGTTATGATTGTTTCTTAAAATTATTCTATATTTCAAGCCGATAATACTATTAGTTGTTGTAAACATGAGAGAAAGGCAGGTAGATGAAGTTACACTTCTAGGATCATTTTTCTACGTTTGTAATGCGGAATCCTTAAACGTCATAAGAAAAAACACATTATTACAATTGAGTACTTATTTGTTTTGTACTACTAAAATTAAAAGGACGTATGGGATATAAACCATTGCTAATGTTGACTGGTGTACCTACTCATCATCACTGAATACATAAAATAAATGCAAGCGTACTAAGATTAAAGACAAGCATCACACATTAATTCGGAAAAGATAAAAGCTGGCTGTACCTACCTAAAATGATGATAGGTCTATCGCGATCGAATGTGCACCGCTTATTCACGTAAAGGGCCGTAAGTTTACGGCCTATAGTGTTTTGAGTTTGCAGTACAATTAAATATGGAGTGTTTTGCCTATGTCTGGCGCTCGATTCACTCTCACAGGCCAACGAACGTATCCGATTGTGCAGTCCTTACTAATGCTGACTGTTGGTTGCCTATCGCCAAGGCGAACTATATTTTCAGAATAAATTCAATAATTTTTTTCAAATATAAATACAAGGAAATATAACGATAGCTGAATCGGCGAACTGAGATATTACTATTTTAATTGAATATGATACGAAAGACACTCGATTGTATGCTCTTTTGGAGGTTTTCCGTGAAATAAAAGTTAAAATTTTTATATGAGACAGCTCCGCCGGCTTTGGATTGACCGCCGCTCCCTCGATACTCCTTTGCTTGGGCAGAAAAAGGCTTACATGGGTACATCAGGGCAATTGGACTTTTTCAGTTTGTTATATTTATGGTATTTAAAGTTTAGAAATAAAATATCGGAACGTGGTGGAATGCTTGCTTGTCACGTGTGCGGCCAGTGGTCGATTTCCAGACGATGTATCCCTTAAACAAAGGTGCATGTTCAAAGGGCATTTTCGTAAAGCGTAAAATACATAAAGATGGATAAAATCTGGTAGCGCTCAAGCCTGGAAATCAATGGACCACTGGTACAAGTTTCGTTTTTGTCATTTTCACCTTTCTTTTTTTTTTCTTTTCAATTCGCATACCTATGTCATTTAAATACACAGTTCTTCAAATATGTGGTAATTAACAAATGTCTAATTGGTATTGTTATACAAAATGCATGTTCCCTTATTTCTGATTATATATATCGACACAAAAATACGGTTTTCATTGCAAATATAAATTTATGCGCTCTCCAACTTCCATGCAAGCGTACTAAGATTAAAGACAAGCAACTTCCATGTACTTATTTTTATTTGTCTGACAAACCCTATTCTCAGGGCTCTATTTTATTTGGACTAATGGAGCTATGCAGATGTTTGTAAAAACGACAATGACATATCACTCCATGTTAATGTAATACTGCCGCCTTCTGAAGAAGATAGATTTAAATCTATCGAAACCTAGGTAAAGATTACTTTATCCTTTGCAACTGGTCGGCTGTTTTTAATCTTATTACGTGGAACCGTTGCTGTTGCGCAGCTATGTTTAAAATACCAAATATATATATATATATATAAATTAATATTTGTTGACGTTCATAAATATTGGTATTAAAGATTGTTTAATCCTCTCACGATAACAGCTCTGGAAAACATATTATTTATCTGGGGTCTTTTTTGACCCAAAAGGAATATTTAGAAGACATATTGGGATCTAAGGTGACATGAAGTAGTATATGTGCAGTTTCACATATCACAGTCCTTGAAACCTTCTGTACTGGGGATAGGCAAAAAATGTGAACGTCTGTATTTACTTGGCAATGGTTATTAATGAGGGGTTGTACCGCCATTTGCCAATAATACAGCTGCGATTCTTCTTGGGATACTGGACTATAATGATTGTATAGTCTCCAGTGGAATTATGTGCTGCTCTTCGATCAGAACCTCTTCTAACTCATGTAGTGACGAGGGAGGCGAAAATCTGTTCCGGAGTCTACACTCCAACACTGCCCACAAGGGTTCGATAATGTTTAAGCCCGGGGACTGAGATGGCTAGAGAAAACCCTGCATTCAGTTGTATGCTCCTCATGCCACGATTGTACTGTCCTGGCTTTTGTGAATGGGTGCATTATCATCCTCAAATATGGAATCATTTTTGGGGAACAATATTTGAATCATGGGGTGCACCTGGCCACCAAAATGTTCACATAATCGTTGGCTGTAACACGGCGTTTGAGAGTGATGAAGAGACCAGCAGAATACCATGATATGGCTGCCCACACCATCACACTTCCACCTCCGTGCTTAACCGCTGGAATTAAGCAGTCAGGATTGTATTCTTCATTTGGCGTTCTCCAGACGTAAACCCGGTCCGATGTTGGAAATAACGAAAACGTTTACTCGTCGGACGATATGGCGTGTTTTCACTGACAGGCCGTCCAGCATTTATCCTCCTGACAGAATGTCTTACGCTTCTTTGCGTCGGTTGTCGTCACTAATGGTATCGGTATAGCAGCTTGTCCATGAATATTCGCATTATTATGTTTACGTGAACACGACGATGTCTTTTCATGTTTTGTGTGGGCTGTCATGACTGTTGAAACATTCAGTAAGTTGGCTATCTGGTTACTGATGTCCAGCTAATCGGGACCCATAATCTGCCCTCTTTGGATCTGTGTTAGGCCTTCCATTGCACTTCGGCCTAGGTGGCTGACTGCACATAAGAAGTGTTCACTACCCCTAAACAACCTGCACTGATGCCTAATCCGTACTGAACAAGCAGAGTGCAGCGCGATACGTGCCTTACCTGTCGTGTTGATCGTCAATCGCAACTATCCCATTACTACCACTGGTCACATTATTTTGCCTATCCCCTGTACGTAAAAATCATTTCGTAATATTAGCGGATGTAGAAAACCAACAGACTATAAAAAACTTACTCTTCCCACCGTAGATATAGAGAAAACTATAACTGCTATTTCCTCCGCTATAACCCTGTTCGCGGTACCTGGTTACGCCCCACGGATCCATGCCGCAGGCTCGCTACCACTCAACTGGTCCGCCAGCGGCACCAGAGTCCGACTGCGGGGGTCACGGAACTTGTACACTGCACCGCAGCGCAGTCTACCGGAGGACTCTCCTATATAAGGACGGTGCACCAGTGCACTCGTTCCCAGATGTTCTGTTGCCGATTTCTTGTATCAGCTTCTATGTCTGTTATTCATTTGTGTGTGTGTCACTAAACTTTGGTCAATTGTGGCTGCACTGTTATCTGTGTCTTGCATTACGAAGCAATTGGCGATGTGTTTGGCGTTCAGTTCCAAGTGCTCACTCTATCTGGTTGTTCCTTTGGTTCCGCGAGCGAGGTAGGATAGCGGCTAACGCACCGGACTCGCATTCCGGAGGAACACGGTTCAAACACGTGTCCGACCATTCTGCTTTAGATTTTGCGTGATTTCCCAAAATCGATTCAGGCAAATGACGGGATGTTTGCTTTGAAAGGGCACTCCCGACTTCCTTCCGCATCCTTCCCTAACACGATGGGACCGATGACCTCGCTGTTTGTTGCCCCCTCCCCTCCCTCCCCATCCTCTTCACAAATCAACTAACCAACCTCTATTTCTTCTGTCCTCGGGGGCAGTGTTCCGATCAGGAGCATCAGCAGGCTCCTAAGGTTGCTGTTTCAAGCTTATCGACCAAACTGACTATGCAGGCTTCCACGCTGTTGACGTACCCGTCGCCTTTTCCCCCATAGCATAACTCGGCTGAAGACTAGGGGGCTTGCGAGAAGCGGCTACGGCAACATATTTTCGCTTTTGGTGACTCTGATGCAAGCATGTGTACGGCCTTGTTCCTCTCCTAGATTTCTCCTCGGATCTACCACTTGTTGTGACAGCCTGCTTCAGGGACCTGCGTCGCTATCGTTCGTCGAAATGTGTATATTGTTGTCAAACCATCACCCTAAACGCACTTATTTCATTGCGGAGCGTATAGACTTACGTCGCTGTCAGAAGCAGCCAACCAGTGTTACCGGGCTCGACCCGGCGAATACCACACCCTCAGTCGCAGGTATCAGTTCGTTACTGATGCTCAGGACGGTGCCCATGCTACCTCTAACGTACTTGAGGCCATCATTCATTTGGCTCCCGTCAACGAGCTGCGTTAAAACGCATTGTGGTTCGAAAATCCATATTCGCAGAAGGCGAGCAGTCTGAGGCTTGGCGTGACAGCGCCGCGGCGGCCGCTACCCCTGGTCCTTGTTGGGTGTCAGTCAGCTGTCTGGAGGAGGACGACGTGGCACTCATACAAGTGCTGTCTCCTCGTCAGACGGGACAGCGCCGTGCCAGACAACAACTTCCACAGCAACGGCAACGCTCAGCCCTCCCAGCCTGCCCATACTGTTTTGTGCAACAAAATAGGGCCACGTGCCCTAAGCCCAGGGCGACTTGAAAAACTGTAGGAAAAGTACATACAGCGTCTGTGTGGCGCTCCCAACCCCCTCCTGCGGACATCGACATGGGTGTTAACTGCGTGCCTCGAGCGCTTATAACTCATAACAGACTACTTATTGGAGTGCGTGTGATGGACAGAGTTTTCAGCCTACAACAGGACACAGGTGCAACAGTGACGTTATTGAACGCAAAGACGTATATGGATTTGGGATCTCCACCATCGTTTCTGGATACTCGAAAATTTATGAGTCACGACAAGCAGCATACTTCACTTTTAGGGCAAATAACGGCACCCACTGTGTATTAATCTGTGGTACGGTCCTGAACTTTGTTGGTAGTGGATGATATTAGCGCCGACAATTTGTTCAGTCTGGATGTTTTTGTGGTGTCACCGCCAGACACCACACTTGCTAGGTGGTAGCCTTTAAATCGGCCGCGGTCCGCTAGTATACGTCGGACCCGCGTGTCGCCACTGTCAGTGATAGCAGACCGAGCGCCACCACACGGCAGGTCCAGAGAGACGTACTAGGACTCGCCCCAGTTGTACAGCCGACGTTCATAGCAATGGTTCACTGACAAATACGCTCTCATTTGTCGAGACGATAGTTAGCATAGCCTTCAGCTACATTTGCTACGACCTAGCAAGGAGCCATAGCTTTGATAATTAATATTGTGAAGCATGTATCATCAAGAGCGATGTTCTACAAATGTGGATTAAAGTTAAGTATTACAGCAACTGCGTCCATTTTCTAAGTTCTCATTTCCTTTTAACTGTTCCAGTCCTCACGCCAATCTGCGTGAGCTTAACGCGTGCCTTTCGGCTTCCTCTCGTTGTGACTTGGCTGTCGTGCTAAGTCACAACAGTTTTCAGTGCTTTTGCTTATTCCGTTTCGGATTCCGTTGCACCTCGTTTCAGACGAACTCCCTTACCAGCACTTACATTCTCTGTGTTCTCAGTTATCGACTCTTTTTTGTCGGATCGGTTTGGTTGTCCCACCAGTTTTGCAGCCGACATTACCCTGAGACCTATGGGGCGACCGCGCTTTCTCGATGTGCGCCCTATCCGGTGCGCCATATCAAGTGCGCCTATCAAGTGAAATCAGAATTGGGCAAATCGATGTCGTCTGGGGTCATACAGCCAGTTACATCGAATGACTACGTTACCCCACCCCACCTCCTCATGACAGTAAAAAAACCGAATGGTCAGTTAATGCTCAATTTATCAGTGACGCTTACCGTTTGTCCCATTAGGGCGAGTTATTATCTAAACTCATTAGCTGCCTGTTTTGCACAACATCTGATTTACCTGAAGCCTATTTACAGGTTCCACTCAATGTGGAATGTAAACGGTCTCTTGTGATTAACATATCCTTCGGTTTGTAGCAATGTCTGCGTCACCTTCAGCGTTTTCTGGGACAGTTTACGATGACCTTTCCAAGGTTGCATCAACTATCTCGGTATCATCGCCACGAGACGAGTACATCACTGGAGGAGCATTTACATAATTTACTAATCGTGTTCAAGTTCTTACATACTGCATGGATGGAATACAACTTGGCCAAGTTACATTATTTTTCAGCCATCCATGGAATACTTGGAGTTTGAGGCTACTGCCACACCTTAAACATGTCAAAGGAATTCAAGTCTATTCAGGTATAACTGCATATCATTAAAAATTCATTCAGGGTCTGGACACGTTGGCCTATCCCCTCAGCGAGTTTCTCCATCAGGATGTTCCTTTTCAACGGGAGCCAGCCTCCGAGTGTGCTTTCATGAATTTGAAATCTAGATTATATTCTTTTTCTTGTCTGGCTACTTTAAACTCTGGCTACCACCAGGCTTTGACTACTGAGGCCTCGCAGGGGCCATTCTCGAACATCAATATGAGGATGGTTCCATACATCCAGTAGCTTACGCATTAGAAAAGCTCTACTTCAATCAGGAGCGCTACTCCCGTAAGGAAGTGTTCGCTATCGTCTACGCCCTCAAAAGATCCATGTGTTCTTCTGTGTCTCTAAGACCCAGCTCATTAATGAGCAAAAGCCCTTGGTTGCATTGTTTAATCCTTCTGCTCCGTTGCCCGCCAAGCCGGCACATCATATCGCCTCTGTGCTGGGCCGCGTTTCTGTCTCGCTACAACTATGAAACACATACCGCGCAACTTACCACTGCCGATTCGCTGCCCCAGATTGCGGTGGGTCTGGATCTTCATTTTGACTATGGTGAACTCCTTTGTTTTCACTTAAATGTTAAGGTGCAACATACAGCAGAAGCGTTTCCTATTACTGGCTCCTGAAACACAGCCGCTGTTACTGCCGAACCAGTAATGCATCAAGTTGTTCACGTCGTTCAGCACGGTTGGACCTTTGGGCAGGTCTCCTGATCCTTGGCGTAATTATTTTGCACTCTGTCTCTGCATTTCAGTGTTCGATTTTGTTGTTGTCTTAGCTATGGGTGTGCTGCCGCAGGACTGTGATCCTAGCCACCCTACGGTCGGGATGTGCTTCAACTCAGACATCACGGACAATGAATGTCTCCCATACAAAGCCATTGGCTCACAGGCCCATGTTTCGGCCCAGCATCGACGGCAACATCATGTGCCTTGTCGCTGTCTGGTGTCGGTGTGCTAACCAACAGGCAGTGCCATGAGCAACATTCTTTCGGCGATTTGTACTGCAATGTCTTTGGGAACATGGTCATGTTGGTTTCGCAGGGCCCTTCCTCAGTTCAAAAACTGTTTGTTGGTTTTCGATGTTTTCTGTAGATTTCCATATGTTATCTACTGTCCTTCGATGTTAGGATTGTATATAATTCAGCCCTGTCCAAAACATTTTCCAGTCCAGGACTGGCGTATAAGCTAGTGACAAATAATGGTGTACAGTCTGTGTCTCAGACATTCCACGATTTCTGCGAACAGTGAGGCTTTTGCCTGGTGACTGCCTATCCTCTTCATCTCCAGTCTAACGGCGAGGTGGAAAGCCTCGTCCACGAGTTCAAATGAAGAAGTACGTCACTGGCTCTTCCACTGGACATGCTTTTTGGGTTCCTACAGGTTTACGCCGGCGGTGGGATCGGAGTCATGCCAAGATGTTCTGTGGTCGCCAGGGACGCATCTTCCAGCATCTGCTAATGCCACCCCACCAACAGTCATCGGCGTGCCTCCCCACTGCGGTCTGGGCTTAGTTGCTAGGCCCGGACTGAAGTAGATTCCGTCCGCATTGCGCAGCTGCTGTAACCGCCACCTCTGTGTGACGCGCACTTGCGAGGAGCTGGTGGCGCGCCACCACAATCAGCTGCTCTCCCGCACCCCATCGAAGGCCGCAGGTCAGGCGCCGCCATCTCGGCTCCTCCCTCAGTGCCCCGGAACGTCACTGCTGTGGCGTGGGCGGGAAGGGGGGAGGGAGCAACTGCCACCAGCGCCTGCTTCTGTTGCTGGGTCCTTCACCTCTGATGCCCTCGCGACCGGCGCCTTGTCGTGGGCGATGCTTCACCATGTTCAGGTCTGGGACGAAGAGATGACACCAGCGCCCTAGTCAGCAGTCCTCTCTTATGATACTTAGCGGGGGTTGAGGGGGGCTGGGGATGGGAAAGGGGCCGGCTGCTGCGCATGTCGACGGACGCACCGTTTCTCCCCTACTCACCTGTTCCGGCCCATAATCTCATTCCGCCGCTACCATCGGTCGCACAGACACCTGCATCAGAGAAGCACCTTTTCCCCCACGAGTGTAGGGGGATTTCAACCCTGAACGCAATACCAAGATACGTGCCGCGGTACCACGCCACCGTCGCGCTACACTTCAACTCTTGTCTTCCAACGCCCTCTCCGCAGCCCGGCCACCACAGGCTGCCTGCGGTGACTCACCGGTCCTGTGCACATGGCGCGGCAGCTGCTGCAGTGCCTATAAAAGCTCTCCTCCATATACGGTCAGTGCAGCTCTCAAATGTGGATGGTTAAACACTGGTTAACTGCGGCCGCACTATTATTCTAATCTTGCATAAGACACCCATCATTCAACAGTCCCTCCTCTTTCAATAGGATATGGAACTACACACAATAATACACGCACATATATAACAAACTACATAGAGACACCACTACAGAAACAAAAGACGAACGACAAACATACAGTGATAGATCACAACATTATATACAGCATAGCAAGGGCAACCAAATACAAGGCCATGACGACATATGTGGAAGGACAGTATCTCGAAATCGTAACTAGAACCAAATAATAATTTGACTTTATGAAGCTTAGTATGGAAAAAATTTTTGCTGTCTAATGAAGCATCTACATCTACATAGATATTCCGCAAGCCACCATATAGTGCGTGGTGGAGGATACCCTGGACTACTACAGTCATTTCCTCCCCTGTTGGCCGGCCGGAGTGGCCGAGCGGTTCAAGGCGCTTCAGTCTGGAACCGCACGACTGCTACGGTCGCAGGTTCGAATCCTGCCTCGGGCATGGATGTGTGTGATGTTTTTAGGTTAGTTAGGTTTAAGTAGTTCTAAGTTCTAGGGGACTTATGACCACAGCAGTTGAGTCCCATAGTGCTCAGAGCCATTTGAACCATTTGAACCTCCCCTGTTACCAGTGTAACCTGCTGAATGCATGTAGAGAACCGACAGCACTTCCTTCCTCAAAAGCCGTAACCTGAGAAGCTGGTAATATAGGACGCTTGGGTCTGGAGTGAATCCAGCCGCGTCATTCTTCCCAGACGTGTTCCATTGGAATCAGGTCGGGGCTGTGGGAAGGCCAGTATACAGTGCTGTAAAATGTGTTCGTACCCTTCCTCAGATACCGTTTACTTACGCGAAATATCGGGCCGCACCTTCACCACAAGAAACACTCCCATTTGGTGAGGTGTTACGTCACTTTCGCGACAACCCGTCATGATTGGTAACGTTCTACAGGCAGCTGCTGAACCCAAACACTTCTATCGGACTGCTACACGGTACAGCCTGATTCATCACTACAGATCTCTCAGTTCCCGTTATCCACTGTCCACTGGCGTTGGACGTTATACCACGTGAACTGTCAATCACCACTGACCACAGGAGTATGCGACTAATGACGAACTGCTGCACCAATGGACCAAACTTCTTCTGCTGCTACTGGACTGCTGCTTGCACTTTGGAACTCACGAGTGATTGCTTCCTTTGATTTCACGCGATTTTTTTCGACCAACCTCGGCACTGCTCGACGGTCCCTGTCCTTCACTATATGAGGTCTGCCTGATCTTTGTTTATCTGTGGTTGTTCTTCCACGGTTCCACTTCACAGTCATTGCAGCATCAGTCATATGGGGAGCTTTAGAAGGGTTTAAAAGACGCTGATGGATGTGGTACTCAAGTGACGCACAATATCCAACCCACGTTCGAAGTCACTGAGCTCTCTTGACGAATCCATTCCGCCGTCACTGCCTCTATACTAACAATACAATACTGGGTAAAATACTATCTGGCGCCTTATATAATGGCGGGTTACGTCTGTTCCTGAAATGTAGTGATCAAAAAAATGGTTCAAATGGGTCAGCCCACTGTGGGACTCAACATCTGAGGTCAGTCCCCTAGAACTTAGAACTACTTAAATCTAACTAACCTAATCACATCACACACATCCATGCTCGAGGCAGGATACGAACCTGCGACCGTAGCGGTCGCGTGGATCCAGACTGAAGTGCCTAGAACCGCTCGGCCACCACGGCCGGCAGGTAGTGGTCAAGTTGCTAGTAACATAGGGGTGCCGAGATACGTTTGATGAATTACGGTAGTGAGGATTTAGATGAGAACACAGAGACAAATTACGGACAGTGAGATTTAAACTGAAAATACTGGCCTTAACGGACGTGGGAGAGCATGGAGAGGGACAGAATGAGCAACATGATACAACGAAAGTAGGGAAATATTCTGACTCATTGAGAAGCGTCAACAGAGTCGAGAACAACTGGAAGAAGTCTGGGGCATCTAGTTTAATGTTGGACAAATGAAAACTGGCATGACGTGTTAACAGTTTATGGAAATTTCGTCAAGATGAGAAAATGAAGCCTTTCATCTTTCTTTTAAATGTGAAGACTGCAGGATAAGTCGTTCCTTTAGATATTCCGACCAAAGTATAAATTACATAAATGAGCTTCTCATGTTCGGTCTCCGATTTCGCTCTGTCGATATTCTGCGTCATGCGTTGTATGTGACGATACAAATACTACGACTGGAAAATTTCCAGTGCCTGATGACGATACGTACTAATCGGAATTGTCACTAATAAGAATAATGTAATTTTTTGTGTTTGCCATTCTTCCGTAGTTGCTGTTTTGTTTAAGGAGATGTGTTCCATCTCTGCATATAAATGAAAAGCTGTTTGTTTTGCGCCACGGACGTTTTACTCCTTTTTATATGAAATACAAAATTGGGAAGGAAAGGGAAAGGGTGGATGAGAAGCTAGCGGTTTCTAGCTACACAGGGCTTTTTGGAAATGCAATGATGAAAGTTCAAAATTTCTGCCGTACCAGATTTCGAATCCGGGTTTACCGCTTCTCAATAGGCGAGACGTTAAAGACTTCAGGCATCTGGACCCAAATTTCCAACTTACCGCACTCCGCAACGCAGCATCCTACAGGAATCAATAATTTGCGACTAGGGGACTAATGGATGAGGGACGTTGCATTGCTGCGTGCAGCACGTTGGAAATTTGCAGAGGTCAGGGTCTGTGTTCAGATGGCCGAAGCGGACAGCCTGCTTTCCGCAGCGCTGCTACGAGGACGTCCTGTTTATGTCCCGCCCCCGCGGTCGCGAGTGACCGTAGATTTTTACTTCTTCGTCTCCGCTTCTTTAGAATCCGTCACTGCCGACGTACTATGGCACATTCACACAGACAAAGTGCCATCAAGATCAAGACGCTGATGGATCATGCACGGCCGCGAGGTTTTGAAGTGAAACGTTCTCTACGTGACGACGTTGAAAATTGATCCTCAGGACATAATTGGTATCCATCTCTCTATCACGAGCTGTGTTGTCTACGACAAGTTGTTAAGTCACGGGGCGTGTAACAGATTCGTGTGCGCACATGCGAGAGGAATGGGGCTCACAGTACTGGATGTCCACACTATCAATATCTACGCACCTTCATGGTCCCCCATACGTCACGAACGTTCGCAATTCTTTGCGGAAGACGTCGTCCCGCACTTCCAAGGCCGCCAAGACCATCTGGTGGTTGCAGGTGACTACAACTGCGTACTGGCACTCTGAGACAACCAACTTCCACGACATAATCCGTGCCCTGAACTCGAGACGCTAGTCCGAGACCTGCACATGGTGGACACTTGGGAACATCTTCACGGCCACCGGCAGGGATTCACACACTTCACGATTCACTCTTCAGTCGCATCGACCGGAGTTACGAGTCACGCTCTCTTGCCGCTGGGACACAGGATGCGGAACTGTGGCCTGCAGCTTTCTCGGACAACTCGGCTTACATTTGTGCCGTCACCCTACGTCAACCCCTGGAAACGAAACGTCGCTTACCTGTCGTACCCGGACTGGCGCCGAGCCATTGAGGATACGTGGCACTCGAGTGAAAATCTCCTCTGTGCATGTCCCACAACGATCCGCCGGCCGTTGGACTGCGCCAGACCGGCACTGAGGTGAACGTTGATAACCTACGATCGCGACCACGCTGCCTGGCTTAGACATACACTCGATTTTTACTTCAGGGTACGGCGAGACTGTGATGCTATGGCGCCGCCTCCGGAACGACAAACAGCGGTCCACCGTGCAGAGGTTCAGGTCATCGCTAATATGCGATGCCACCTAGAAAGGGTGGTCATGCTCTCGAGGACGCAGGATAGGATAGCGAGCGAACGCCGTCATGTTCCATGTACTTCGCGAACGTAAACGACGCCAAAGATCGCTGATACGCGTCATCGACACAGCGGACGGTCGTCGCCTCACCACGCAACAAAAGCACAGCGTCCTACGATCATTATTCCCAGCTTTAATCAGCTCAAACTCCTGAGAGCATTGGAGGACGTCTCTCAGACGATTACGGCACCGTCTCTCCGGATATGGGAGCGGCCTTGATGGAAGAAATTACGGAAGAAGAAGTGATCGACGCCATTAGAAAAGAAGCTGTAAGCAAGTCTCCGGGTCCTGATGGCATCCCCTTGGATTTTATCGGACTTTTCAATATTTATTAGCCACTCGATGGACGGACATCTGTCGCGAACTACTATACACAGAAGTGGCGCTCTCAGCGACCCTTTTAGATGGGATGATTATTCCTATTCACACACCGTCCGGTGGCTCACGGATGGGGGACTGCCGCTCGCTGACGCTATTGAATTACGACTTTAAGATCTTTTCTCGACTGTTGGCGGCGAGGGTACACTAGCCCTTACAACACGTCATATCACCCGATCAAACGTCATTAGGAGGCGAGAATAATAGTCAAACAGCACTCAGTGAATATCCTGACTTGATCTCACTGGCGAGGGCATGTCGTCTGAGACGGGTTCGCTGGCGGCAATCGATTTCAGTCAAGCTTTCGACCGCTTGGACCAAGAATACTTGGAAGCAGTCTTCCAACATATGCCGTACCCACAACCATTTGTTATTGTCGTCATGCGACTACTCCTTTTGCGACATCCAAGATGATCGTCAACGGCCGGCCTTTCACCATTTCTTGATCTTGTGATCCAGACCTCGAGCAGAACAGACGTAGTTTTGGGAGGTGGCGTCTCTGACACTGCGTTCCATGACCGGCCACCGACATCAATCAACATGAACCGCCTCCCCTTCCGTTGTCTACTTATTTGGCTATTCGACCTCCTAAACTGACCTAAACCGGGTAACTTCCAACCTTACGCGCGTCCCTTTTATACTATGCACTGAAGTACATTTTTTTTATTTTACCTATTTTCCTGTTCTACCATTTAATGGCAGTCCTTGGATACCCACTCACTTCCTGACCGCCCGACCTCATATACACTGACGTCATAAGCCTGTAAGTAGGCTGTTTAGGTTTTTTTATTGGTAACGCCACATACCGCTCTATATGAAAATCACTGACCGTGCTGTGTGCAGTCTGTGCCTGGGTGGCATTGTTGTAATATTCGCTATTGTAGTGTTGGGCTGTTGGCTGTTAACAGCGCGAAGCGTTGCGCAGCTGGAGGCGAGCCGCCAGCAGTGGTGGATGTGGGGAAGTGAGATGGCGGATTTTTGAGAATGGATAATCTGGAGATGTGTACATCAGAAACAGGACATTTGTAAGAATGGATGTCATGAACTGCTATATATATTATGACAATTAAGGTAAACACATTGTTTGCTCTCTATTAAAATCTTTCATTTGCTAACTATGCCTATCAGTAGTTAGTGCCTTTCGTAGTTTGAATCTTTTATTTAGCTGGCAGTAGTGGCGCTCGCTGTATTGCAGTAGTTCGAGTAACGAAGATTTTTGTGAGGTAACTGATTTGTGAAACGTATAGGTTAATTTAGTCAAGCCGAGGATACCTCACTGGTATCTTCTGATTTTTTCTTGTAGTTTGTGTAATTAGTGCAGCCTTTGTTTATTGCTAGCGCGTAATGGTAGAGATAATTTCCTTTGTAGTTGTAGTTCTTCATTCTTGTACAGTAAAACAGCTGTGGCATGCATGTAGATTTGCACCAAGTATTTCGCAGCTGCGCTTGCAATTGACGAGATATTATTTTCAATGCTATGTTAATGTGCTTTCTTATTTTGCTCTTCAAATGATGCTTTTCTGTGTTGTCGTGTGAAATATTGTGACAATAATGGCGTGTGAAAAACGTAATACTAGGCTCCAAAGTAAACTGAGAAATGACAGTGAAGACAAAAGCAGTGTGTTAGCGCCGCCGAGTAATGAATTAACTAATGTTCAAAGTAGTAATTTGGTAATAGTGCATAGGGAAATGGAGGGGGTTCCAAATAATGGTGTAGGCAGTGAAACAATTAGTGGACACGGAAGCATTATCTATCGATCGGTCGGCAACAGCTCGCCTCAGGAATCCGAAATGACAGGACACAATCTTGCAAATACTGTAGATTCAGGTTTTGCGTCCTCACCGTTTTCTCAAATAAGTCAAGACACATTTTCTGCTTGTCAAAATGTGAATGTTTCCGGTGCAAATGCACTGTCGAAAAGCATAGAGGAACAGATTCCAGACACTAATACATTATTATTGCAATTAATGCAACAAATGAAAGAAAATCAGAGACAAACACAGCAACAGTTAGACACAATGGAAAAAAATCAGAGACAACCACAGCTAAAACTTCAAAAGTTAGACACAATGGAACAAAAGCTTCAAAAATTAGCCTCAGTGGAACATACGCTTGAGCAAACACGTGAAGATTTAACTACTGAGTTACATAAAATCGAATCGAAATGTCAAAAAGTCTGTAATGACGTAAAAACACAAATTTGTGAGCATTTCCAACCTATTTTTTCGCGACATGAAAATGCATTACAGAATCACGAATCAGCCATAAAAGAACTGCAAACTATTGTTCATGAAAATGATGAGAACTTGCAAGCTAAAATTGACTCAGTTGCATCTACCGATTCGGTTACACCAATTGCAAAAACTCAGGAAAACTTAAAGGACACATTAGATACGATTTCAACACAAATGGACACTCTGAAACTTGGTTCAGAAGAACACACTGAGGAAATTAGTTCACTATCGGAGAAAGTAGCCGAACTCTCGGATCAGTTCACTAACTTATCTTCAGTGGTGGATGATGATCTGAATGACACAAGACCTGTAACCTTCACTGACGCAGAAGAGTATGAACAAATTAAGAAATTCAAACAAAATCAGAATCAAATGAATACGCAACACAAAAGAGAAATCCGGGAAGTACAAGATCAGTTGGCACAAGTAATACAAAAATTACATATTTCAGACGACACTCGCACTCCAACACGGAAAAGACACAAAATAATAACACAGGGCGTTTCGGAAATTATGAAAGAAATTGGCAAGGTGCACCGAATTTTGAGATGGAACCGCCGACACGACGCAAAAATGACCGATATGCTACTCGCCGACACGATGATTTTGACTATAAGCTGTTCATTACTACACGTAAATTCAAAACATTTAAGAATTCTGGCAACAACATTCATCCACAAGCGTGGCTCCATCAATTCTCTCTCATTGTTTTCCTCCCACATGGTCGTTAGAGCAAAGATTAGAATTTATGTGTGGCTACCTAGAGAATGAACCAGCTGAAAGAATGCAATCGGTCATTTACGATTGTCACAGTGAAGGAGAATTTTATCATGCCTTCCTCTCAGCATATTGATCTCAAGCTACACAAGACCGAGTAAAACATAGCATCCTAATGATGAAACACTTCGAACAATCTGAATTTTCCAGTCTTGTGACATATTTTGAAGACATGTTGCACAAGAATCAGTACCTGTCAAACCCATACAGCCCCTCAGAACTGATCCGCATTTGCTTAATCAAACTACCTGAACATTTACGACATATTATTTTGGCAGGACGTTTCAAAGACGACATTGAAGCATTTCAGTGACTCTTACAAGAATTAGAAATTGACACTGACAATTGCGGAATGCGAAAACAGGAGCTCAACAAATACAGGTCACATCCGTCGCAATTCCGCGATGAAAGAAATAATAACGGGACACGACAAGGCTATTGTCACAACACAAATCGTGACCAAAACAAACACCACCAGTATGACAACCGTTGGCAGAATAATAGTTACAGAGAAAGATCGCACTTCCGTAATTATGAGTATGATAGAGATAAGCACAGAAACAGACAATATGGAAACCAAAACAATTATTATCAAGGCAGACAGAATAACGTCAGACGCAATGGTACTCCATGCAGTTACGATTCCAGGAGAAATTCTCCACCCCGTGACCGACAAGAAAGAAACTATGGAATCTACCGACATGACGACAGACGATATGATCGTAACGACAGACCTGAATTGCATCAGAACTGGCGGGATTCAAACAGAGCAGGGCCCTCTCGACCAGGTGAATTTGTAGAAGTTAGGTCTCCTAATCGTAATAACGACGCGCGCCAATAAAGAAACAGACAATGACTCGCACCGCAGGCAGCCACGTGCGCCGGCTGGCTCAGAGAAATATAACATAGACTCTAACCATGAGAAAAATTTTAGCATTCCTTACCGAAGTACACAACATGATAATTGCTTTGAAGTTGAAACTCTGCGCACTAAGAAGATTCAAGGTTTACACCATATTTCACATGTAAAACCGTTTACTGAAAGATAATCTGTTTTTTAACTTAGTCTTTACCATAAAACTTTTCACTTCACGCTACTAGTACAATTTGTCACACTGAGAAACTATTAACATGCAACTATGTTATAAAGTTAACTATCCAGTCAAGAACCTAGGGAACTTAGACAAGTAATTACTAAAGCATTGTTATAGTGAACAGACGACACAGTGTTTTGTTATTTGTACATTCTTCCTTGTTAGTTGCACGATTATGTAACGACTATCAGGCTTACATGCATATAACATATACTGGCACTGCTAATGAGATTTTAATGCAACATTTTGGTTTTCTTGAAAATACATTTTGGATTTAAAGTACTTTCTGAGAGATACCAGACGACACAGTGGTTAGTTTATGTGACAGCTACACGATCTTATCACGACGCTACTAATGAGTGACCATTTACAATGTTGGTTTTAAGGTGTTTCTGTTTTATATCTGCACAGTATTTCTGAATTCTTCTGGAAAGTAAAACATGTTTTAGCAGTAACTTTCGTGGTATAGCTACAATGAGACAGCCTTTTCCGTAGCACAACAATACGTTACAGCACAATACTTTCTTCATCACGGCAATAAACGTAATAACTACGATATCTATACGCTAAGCATTTCATTTTCGCTTATGATGAGGTAAGTACATTGATTTCAGCAGAACTTTGCTTCCAGAGGACGATAACTATGACACTTCCACAGAGATTATCTTACAACAAGACGCACAGTTTAGCGCTACAGTACACGTTTTTGAGTGATTAATTTTGTACTTAAAACATTTATTTTTAAAGATTTTTGAATTACAATGATACAAAGGTTTTCCGTGATACATTTCATTCCATTGCTGTAATCTGTAACACCTGAGGGTATAATTACATTAATCCTCTGGGGGGTACATGCCTGCTTTGTGTACCATGTGTTTGGCAAGCACAAGGAGCCCTAGCTAATGTGGTATTTGCTTATACAACTTTACACATCGGTACCATATTTTCCCAACACAGAATTACACAGCTACCTGATTATTTAACAGAGAAACAAACATTTTTTACCTGATTATTTAACAGAGAAACAAACATTTTTTTTACTATATCAGTGACAGATGTTTACGCAATTACACAGTTGGGTACCTTCACACTTATGAAACTGCATTTTGTCTGTGAACTGTTCATATTTTTTCGAAACCATTGTGATATTATGAGAGCTTTGAATGATGTATTTGATAATGGATCATGATTTTCGAAGTACGTTTGAGGTAGATGACTTTATTAAAGGTCTTGAAATTATTGAAAGAAGCTGCGACGATTCTAAGATGTGATTGATCTGTTATGATGTTATTATTACGATGATGATGTGTATTATGCATTTGAGGTTTGTTTATGATCAAAAAGCTGATGCTATATGATAAATTTGATTGTGCTACGTATTTATTATGATGAAATATTGAAGAAGTGTCGAGGAATATGTATATGTGTAATAAGGTAAGGAATAATGAGTAGTGGTTAGGGACTCTGGTTTGTGATAAAGGTTGTTGGAAACCAAGAATCGTACTTTAAGAGTTATGAAATGTATGTAAATGCGTGGATGTATTACAATGCCAACGAAATTTTTTTGGACACTCTTATATTTATAGTATTTTGTTTCTACACATTTGTAACGCAAATTCTCAACCTGTGAAATTTTCTGTATGAGACTATCACTGTAGCGCAAATTGCTGTCGTAAATATTTCGGTAAGAAAGTTGAGTGACCTGCACGTAATGCGTCGTGAGCACCCAGCTGTGCCACCTGCCTGGAGAAAAAGCCATTAGTGTGTCCCTTTCAGAGGCACAGGTGGAGAAAAAAAGAGGCCATTATCCTCATTACTGACATTTCTTTGTAGAAATCATCGCAAATATGACACGCTCAAACTTGAAAACATATGATAACACTATGGGCTCTTAATTTATGTTTACTAAAATGCCTAATAAAATGATGAGAAACATTTTATATCTATTGTCTTTCTAGTTGAGAGATTGCTCATTTTGTTTAATATCTAGTTTCTAGCTGTATGGCAGCATTGGTTAAAATAAAATTTAATAGATGTACTAATATTGTTATTTTATGCCAATGGATCCAGTAAATAATAATTTTTTTTAACGATTTGGTAACTTGTCTGCTAGAGTAAGTTGTTGTGATGCACCACTCTAGTGTTAAGATGTGACATAGGTATTAAACATGGCCATTTTTACTGTAATATTTTTTCTGCTTGAGCTTTGTCATGATTAGATATAAGTTATAGCATTTGCTGCTGCTGTTTGCCAGGCATAGTGTTACTGAATTTGACTTTGTATTACTCTGTTAAGCCAGTTTTACTATGGATTTATTTTTCTTGTTTGCTGCACAGTGACTTATATTAGTTTTAATATTGCAATTGCTTTGCTAATTTCCATTTTTTTGTCATTGATGTTTGTGTTAATTTGTTATGTGCTGCTGCATTGCCTCGTCCCTTAGTTTAGTGTCTGAGCTCCGTAGATTTAAGTTAGCTTAAGATGGGGTAGGCTATATGAGAGAACGAGTTGTGATGAATTGGAAGAAATGCATTGAGAAGCTATAAGAAAATGGTTTGGCCAAAAAAAAGAAGTATTTTGAAAGATGATATGAACAAAGAAGTAGGGTTTGGGGACAATAGGTTTAGGTATAATTTTCTTGGAAATAAATGATGAGGTAAGATAATGGAAAATAAATAATAAGGTAAGAAATATGTAAACATATAAATACAGAAAGCATGCTTTGATAGGACGTTTTTGGTGGAAACAAATGTTGAAATAAGATGAAACATCTATGGAATGAAGTTTTGGGTTGGACTGCAGTACCAAATGTTACACTGAAAACAAACCCTGCACTTTCCTCTTGTGTTATTCTGCTATGTGTTTGTGTACCCTTGTTTATTTTTGTTTTTCCTGTCTTTATGTGTTTAGCTGATGACAGTTGTGTTGGAGAATTTTTCTAATAATATGTTATTTACTTTATAGACATCATTTATTCTGTTCTGTTTTAATGCTCATGTGTGAAATTAATGTTTCGAAAACTATTCTCATTATTTTATATATTCACTTATGTCATAATTCCTGTAACACTGATGAATCTGTTTATTTCCATTCTTTTGTAAAGCCTGTACTACTACAAATTTATCTGTATTGTTATGTTCTTTAATAATGTATTTTGTACCTTTGTTATTGTATTCTCATGTTATAAAACTGTAATTGACACCAGTTCATCAAATTTCTGATGGTCATAGTATATGTAAAATATGTGAGAAGTAGGGACTGTTAGTATTTGGACGTGTGTTAATAATTCAGCGAGGGACTGGTTAACAGCATTGCTGGTTCTAAGGACATTTAAAAAAAATTGTGGTGGTTCATGGACTTGCTATATTATCTGAAAGACTCTTCAATGGTGATTGTGCACCCGCACAGTCACAACAAATGGCTGATGGCCATCTCTACAGGGACTACAGTGGGTCTGCGTCTTTGATCACCCACCAATACCATTATCTCTACAAGGACTACAGTGGGTCTACACCTTTGATGACTCACCAGTACCATTATTTCTACGAGGACTGCAGTGGGTCTGCACCTCTGGTGGCCCACCAATACTGTAATCTCTAACAAGACTACAGTGGTCTGCTCTGTGATGACCTACCTACCAATACTCTTCAAAACTTCGACTGACTCTGCCGTGGGTTTGCTCTGTTGTGGCCCATTACCTGTCTGCATGTCAAGAGTCAGCACTGTCTTTCCGTTGGAAGGACAACACTGCATGGAAATCCACTACGTCTGTATGCAATTTCTTTTACTAATAAGACTTTGTGAAAAAATCTGTAATTACTATTATGATGAGTGATCAGGACTGTCTTTATGGACTGTGAGAAAATTTTAGCTTTTGACCAACATTGTATCAATAAGTGTGTGCATTTGATTTCTTTGTTATTGTAATTACGATTATGAAATTTTTTTTCAAATCTGTATTGGCCACTGCCCAAAAGAATTTGTAAAATTTTTTATTGGGAGCATGGGGGCTATGTAAGTAGGCTGTTTAGGTTTTTTTATTGGTAACGCCACATACCGCTCTATATGAAAATCACTGACTGTGCTGTGTGCAGTCTGTGGCTGGGTGGCATTGTTGTAATATTCGCTATTGTAGTGTTGGGCTGTTGGCTGTTAACAGCGCGTAGCGTTGCGCAGTTGGAGGCGAGCCGCCAGCAGTGGTGGATGTGGGGAAGTGAGATGGCGGATTTTTGAGAATGGATAATCTGGAGATGTGTCCATCAGAAACAGTACATTTGTAAGAGTGGATATCATGAACTGCTATATATATTATGACTATTAAGGTAAATACATTGTTTGTTCTCTATTAAAATCTTTCATTTGCTAACTATGCCTATCAGTAGTTAGTGCCTTCCGTAGTTTGAATCTTTTATTTAGCTGGCAGTAGTTGCGCTCACTGTATTGCAGTAGTTCGAGTAACGAAGATTTTTGTGAGGTAAGTGATTTGTGAACGTATAGGGTAATTTAGTCAGGGCCATTCTCTTGTAGGGATTACTGAAAGTCAGATTGCGTAGCGCCAAAAAAAAAATATTTTGTGTGAGTTTAAGCACAGTCATGTATAATTTCTCTAAGGGGACGTTTCAAGCCGTATTTAACAACCCCCTTCCCCCTTTCCTGTTCATGAATAGTAGTGAACCTGCGGTCGGAGAAGTCAGTTTAAGGACATAATAGGAATAAAATCATATTACTGTGTACTTTATATTTCCGTTAGTTACAACTAACTACAAATAGCGTCACTCACACCATGAACGTACAGATTGTACTGTAGCTTACAAAATGTGCTGAAACTGACGGCCATCAACTTCAATGTCAACATGACATCGGCGAACAAGATTCTGACGCACCCTGACAAACATCTGTGGTGTGTTTCGAATCACATCACAGGCAGCTACAATTCTGTCAACACTTCCATCTCCGTATCCTCTGGGGTCTCACACACAGGTGACTTTAGATTTCCCCATAGAAGATAATCAAGAGCTTTCAGGTCAAGTGGCCTCGCAGGCCATGGAATACGACCTCCCCTCCCAATCCAACGACCGTTAAATACAGCGTTTTGATGGCTGCTGACATCCACACTGAAGTGAGGCGGTGCACTGTCGTGTCGTAGCCACATCCTCTCACGAACAGCCAGGGCTACGTTCTTCGAAACTGAGACAGAACTCTTTGCACGAACCTCAAGTACAGGTGCCCATGCAAACGGCCAGGTAGAAGATATGGCCCAACGAGATTGTCGCCTATGATGGCGGCCCAAATATTCCCAGCAAAACGTAGTTGATGGTGTGACTCTAATACAGCGTGAGAGTTTTCCTCATTGCCCACGTGGCTATTCCTTTTGCTTGAAATACGATCATGATCACATCGGGCCTCGTTGGTAAAGAGCACGATTTGGAGAAAATCTTTCCGATCAGTCCATTGTTGGAGCGACCATTGACACAATGCGACTGTTGGTGCAAAGTCAGTTGAAACCATTGCATGGACTCTTGGGTGTAATTGTTGCTCGTGGAGTACACGCCACCATTCCACGTGAAGTACGACGACTACTTGTAGTGGGTTCTGCTGCAACACGCTCCAGCGTGTAACGGGCCATCCTCCTATAGCATTACTTTTCTTCAACAGTAATTGTCGATACCAGTATTATTTTTCTAATTTTGGGCAGGTCAGTATTATCTCAGTTGCTTTTCTGAAAACTTTCATATAATTTTCTACACAATATGTTATATTTCCAGCTAAAATTTATGAAAATGAATTACTCTATGAAATGTTTTAGTCTCGATGCTATAATCGACAAGTACTAATTCTGAATGTAGAGTTAAAATCATTTTTTAGAAACATTTGAAATTACAAACTATTGACACAATTGAAATTTATATTATTAATTACTGACTGTGCTGGTTACTATGTTTATTTCTGGATTCATTTTTGAAGTAATAATGTAACAGAAACTACTAGAAATTCATTTGTTAAGAAACATTGATGTAGGCTGGCAATGGCAAGGAAAGCGTTTCTGAAGAAGAGAAATTTGTTAACATCCAGTATTGATTTAAGTGTCAGGAAGTCATTTCTGAAGGTATTCGTATGGAGTGTAGCCATGTATGGAAGTGAAACATGGACGATAAATAGTTTGGACAAGAAGAGAATAGAAGCTTTCGAAATGTGGTGCTACAGAAGAATGCTGAAGATTAGATGGGTAGATCACATAACTAATGAGGAAGTATTGAATAGGATTGGGGAGAAGAGAAGTTTGTGGCACAACTTGACCAGAAGAAGGGATCGGTTGGTAGGACATGTTCTGAGGCATCAAGGGATCACCAATTTAGTATTGGAGGGCAGCGTGGAGGGTAAAAATCGTAGAGGGAGACCAAGAGATGAATACACTAAGCAGATTCAGAAGGATGTAGGTTGCAGTAGGTACCGGGAGATGAAAAAGCTTGCACAGGATAGAGTAGCATGGAGAGCTGCATCAAACCAGTCTCAGGACTGAAGACCACAACAACAACAACAACAAGAAACATTGTAAACCCTTCGGAATATGGTTATTTCCTCAGTGTGGGGATTCGTAAGCATGTTTCTGACGTCATTGGACGTATTTTTGTGTTTTGTGCTTTGTTAATGCGAAAAATCAAAAGACTGTGTAATATACTAAAATGTGGAAAAATATATTTGCGTAAAAAGAAAAATTCTGCAACAACCATCTTCAAATTTATTTAGATCAATCCAAGCGTGAGGACCTAAAATCTGACATTTTCAGTTTCAAGAATCAGACACCTAGACAAGAAGAATTGAAGCCAATTCAACATGACGAGCTAAGTAAACTAGAAAGTTCATTGTAATGCTCCTCTTCTATCTTCATAAAACACTAATGTGGACAATAGAAGAAGGGAGGGGGGGGGGGGGGTAGATTACAAGTATCTCCTCTTCAAAATCGGGTGTGCGAGTGGTCCTCATGTTGGCATATCCCTTATTTCTTCTTTCCAATGAACCACTCTCCCACATTCGACGATCGAGAGAAATAAACAGTCGTCGTGACGGATGATGCCTGTGAGAAAGTAGTTCCCTGTACAGCATTTCAGCAGCGAGAGCACTGCAACGTACTTGCCCACACACAGGGTGCATGTCACTGAGTTCTGCGATACTATACCGGTACTGCTCCATCGTATTGTACAGTACGTCTCTGAATGGGTCTGTTGTTCATTCATAGCACTTTCTTTCGTGGGGTAATGCAAGTACGATACAGCAGAGCCGCATTATGGACAACTAAAGTAAACAAAACATTCATCATGAATTCCTAGTAAGCACGCTCGTCCTCCTTGTTCCTTGCTGTAAGTGAATAATGTGCTGTAACTAAACAGCTGGCAAACAATAATTCCAGACGAAGCGGCAGTAAAGTTTACTTCCACATCTCCTTAAGCTGGCTCCTTCGACCCCAGGTTCGCTACCTCAGATTCTTCAGTGGAGCATTATCTATGTTCTGTTATATTTTTGCACGCTCTTACGGAACACTCTTACAATATGTACAAGGACCAAGAGAGAAGAATAAGAATGGAAGACCAAGAACGAAGTGCATGAAAACGTGTGTAAGACAGCGATACAGTCTCTCGCCCCTACTGTTCAATCGATAGATCGAAGAAGCAGTGACGGAAATAAAAGAAACGTTCAAGAGCAGGATTAAAATTAACGGTGAAAGATATCCATGATCAGAATCAATTATGACATTGCTATGCTCGCTGAATGTGAAAAAGAGTTACACGATGTGTTGAATGGAATGAACAGTCTAAACGTGTGTGTGTGAATTCTTAGGGGACTAAACTGCTGAGGTCATCGGTCCCTAGACTTACACACTACTTAAACTAACTTGCAGCACACACACACACACACACACACACACACACACATATAGACCCATGCCCGACGGAGAACTCGAACCTCCGGCGGGAGTGGCCGCGTGATTCGTCAGAGAGCGCCTCTAAACGCGCGGCTACTCCGCGCGGCAACAGTCTAAGCAGTACAGAATATGGATTGAGAGTAAACCGAAAGAATGACAAAGGTAACGAGATTTAGCAGAAATGAGAATAGCGAAAAAGGTAACATCAAAATTGGTGATTACGGAGTACATGAAGTTAAACGATTCTGCTGCCGTGGAAGCAAAATTACCCATGACGGATGCATCAAGGGGGACATAAAAACAAGACTAGCACAGCCAAAGAGGCTATATCTGGCCAATACAAGTCTACCGGTATAGATAATAGGCCTTAGCTTGAGGAAGAAATTTCTGAGAATGTGGGTTTGGAGTAGAGCATTGTATGGCACTTAACTACGAGTAGTGGGAAAACCGGAACAGAGAGGTGGTGCTACAGAAGACTGTTCAAAATTAGATGGACTGATGAGGAAAGAAGAATTTCTCCATAGAATCGCTGAAGAAAGGAACATATGGAAAACATTGTTAAGAAGGAGGGACAGGATGATAGGTCACGTGCTATATCAGGAAATAACTTTTATGGTACAAGAGGAAGATGCTGAGGGCAAAAATTGGACGAGAAGACAGCGATTTGAACACATTCAGTAAATAAATGACGAAGTACGGTACGAGTGCTAAAAAAATAGGGAAATAAAAATAAAAAAATTTAGACTTCCTTGCAGGTGGCATAATGCAAGTACGACAAGTGTTACGTTAAAAAGCGATAGTGATGGTTTTCTGAGCAGAAAAAATTGTTCTTGGGAGTGTAAGAAAAAGTGGACGAGTGTGTCGCTCACCATGACATTGTTAGGTACGCAGGTGGACAATGGCAGGAGCGCGGGACGTGTGCTGGAGATAGGGAGCTCATCGGTGCGCCGCTAAGTGCTCCCCATCGCTCCCTGCTCAGCGCCTCCTTAGTTCCACACCGCTGGAGTAGCTCCCGCGAGTGGCACGCAAGCCCGATGTTCATCAGCGGCCAGGTCGCGTTAAATACGTCATTAATCTTAATAAGTATGCGATCGGCAGCAGCGTCGTTTCCTAGTGCGAGTTTTGGAGGTGTGGGACGGAGCGGTTGGCAGCCCTGGCGCTCCCCTCAACTTGCGCTGCGGTCTCCAGCCGCTAGTCCCCGGCCCGGGTGTTTATCACAACGGTAAGCTGACTTGATTAATGTCTCCGCTATCAGATTAGCTGGCGGGAAGAGGGAGGGTCGATATGGCTGCCGTTAATGGCGTGCGGACAACGCGACCAGTCTTAGCAGGCTGCGGCGGTGGCGGAGGGGCGGTAGCCCGGGGGAACGTAGATGTGTAGCGGGCGCACGCCTGCGTACGCGTGGAGCTCTTAAAACTGAGAAATCGCACGGTGTTAACACAAGGTGTATTGCATACTTTACCTACATATTTATTCCCCCAGTGGTGTTTCTGGCGCTCCTTCTAGTATACTGAATCAATGAGTTTAACTGAATGAATGTCAACCGTCCGCTCCCGAAAGTACAGACGAGCAGCTAGACTTAAGTGTTTTTGTTGAGGTGAACCAGTGCCATTAGGGACCTAACACAAAAATCCCCTCACACTCTCAATGTTCCAGCACAATATTCACTACTCGGGCTCTGAATTTAGCATCCAATTGCATAAGGAAAGTTCAGCTACCTGCGACAATGGACTTCTGTCACTCCAAGTTTAAATCAAAAAACAAAGAATACACCGCACAAAACTAAGAGTGAACACTGGCCCTCGACTCTCGCAGTAATACAAATCATAAAGTAACATAAAAATAACACCAAACTATATACCTATTAAAATATTATCATTATAGCCTCTAACTGTCTTTCAAAAGACTTCAAATAATAATACCTTTAACACAGAAAATAAACGTCATTCGGAAAGGAATACAAATCAAAGACTGTCTGACTAGCCATAATCTTCACAAACTTTTTCTTCCTCCAGCAATAGCGACCTATGGTCTCCGTGCTCTTCCACATTGTTAGGCGCCTCCACCTCTCTCGCATCGGTCAGCCAGGTGCTCGCTTCCCTGAAGCTAGAAACATGGTCGTTGTTCTGAAACTGTTAGTCGTAGAAAAAAAATGGCTTAACTTCTGAGGTCATCAGTCCCCTAGAACTTAGAACTACTTAAACCTAACTAACCTTAGGACACCAAACACACCCATGCCCGAGGCAGGATTCGAACCTTCGACCGTAGCGGTCGCGCGGTTCCAGACTGTAGTGCCTAGAACCGCTCGGCCACCTTGGCCGGCTAGTCGAGGAGAATACGCACCAGACTTTCACACACTCATTCTTCTTCTTCTTCTGCTTCTACGGCCTCATTGGACCACTTCAGTCAATCATTTCTGGTCCTCTTCTTTGGTATTTTCCCCTTCCGAGTGGCCCAGTATCTCTTCATTCGTTCCGATGCTTTTCGTCGTTCCTTATCTGTAAATACCCTTTTCATTGTATGTCGTTTGTCAATTTTTGCTTTAAATCTTATTTCTGTGTCCCTCAACTTCTTTAAATTTGGCGTTTTGTTCTGCAAATCATCCAGAGTTATTTCCAGTTCTTCCATATCCTCTCTTATTTCCTTAAGCCATCCTCCTTGTTGTTTCAAATTCCAGAGTTTCTCAATAATTTTCCTTGATAATCTGGTTTCTGGTGTCCTCAGAATGTGACCACAAAAAGAGATCCTTTTCTTTCGTTAGTATCAGTGATGGGCTCCAGTTCTCTGTATACCACTTCATCTGGAACTATCCGCCATTGCCCAGCTTTTTGATATTTCTTATTTATGCATGTTCTAGCAATTCTTCTCTCTACATTTAAAATTTTGTCAATTCTGTTTTTCTGGGTGACTTTAAAAAGAGTTTCACTTCCGTATGTAACCTCTGGTTGAACCACCGTCTTGTAATGTTTTAATTTTGTTTTAATTGATAGACATTTTTTATTGTACGTAGACCATGTTAGTTTTTGAGCTTTTATCATTTTATTAGTTCTTGCTCGCCATGCAGGTATCTCGTCCAATTTATGTGTTATAATTTCACCCAGGTATTTAAATTGTTTCACTACTTTAATTTCACTATTGTTCACTGTGATGTGATCTATTACAAGTGGATCCGTTACCATTATTTAAGTCTTTTCAAATGATATCTGGAGTGCTAATTTTTGTGCTATATTCTGTAAGCTTGTTATTTGTTTCGTGGCTTCCTGAATATTATCAGCTAGTAATGCTAGGTCATCAGCAAATCCCAAGCAATTTAGGTTTATTTTATCTTTCTTAGTTCCAATTTTAATATTCATAGGATTTTCCTTGTACCATTCTCTCATTACATATTCAAGAGCACAACTGAATAGCAATGGTGATAAACAATCTCCCTGTCTCAACCCTGTTTTAATCGTAAATGGTTCAGATATTTCGCCTCTAAATTTTACTTTGGATTTGGTGTTTGTTAAGGTTAACTGTATCATTTTTATTAATTTAGGATGAAGTCCAAAATTCCTTAATGTTTTCATCACTGAAGATCTATGGATGCAATCATACGCCTTTTTGAAATATACAAAGGTTATGACTAGTTGTTTTTGCCTTCTTTTGTAGACATCCATAACTAACTTCAAGGTGATTATCTGTTCTGGGCAGCTTCTCCAGGATCTAAATCCTCCTTGATATTCTCCCAGTTCCAGTTCAAAAATGGTTCAAATGGCTCTGAGCACTATGCGACTTAACTTCTGAGGTCATCAGTCGCCTAGAACTTAGAACTAATTAAACCTAACTAACCTAAGGACATCACACACATCCATGCCCGAGGCAGGATTCGAACCTGCGACCGTAGCGGTCACGCGGTTCCAGACTGAAGCGCCTTTAACCGCGCGGCCACACCGGCCGGCGAGTTCCAGTTCTAATTGATCTTTACAGCGGTTGTATAGTATTCTTGACATGATCTTATACGTGCAGTCCAAAACGGAAATTCCTCTATAGTTGTCTGGATTTGATTTTTCTCCTTTCTTATGTAATGGATGTATTATAGCAGTAGTCCAATTTTCTGGTAATTTCTCTTCATTCCAGATTTTTACTATGCATTGGTGTAATGCTATCTTTACTGGTTCTGCTGCATATTTCCAAAGTTCAGCAAACGTTTGATCTTCTCCACTTGCTTTGTAGTTCTTGAGTTCTTTCAAAGCTCTGTAGACCTCATTAATTGTAGGTGGATTTATATTTTCTGCTGGTGTTTTAATTGGGGTTTCTGTGTTTATCGGAAGAAGTTCTGGGGGATCTTCACAATTTAGTAACTTGTTAAATGTTTCTGCTAGAATTTCTGTATTTTTACTATTGCTGTGGGCTAGGTTATTATCTTTATCTTTTAACATTAATGTTGGAGGATCATATCTTTGTAATTGTCTGCCAAATACTTTGTAATAGTCTCTTGAGTTTGTTTTTTCACTATTTGTTTCTATCATTAGAAGTATATCTTTTTGGTACTGACGTTTAACTCTCCTTATTATTTTTTGTGTTGTCTTCCTTTGTTTTGTGAGTTCCAAATATGATTTTTCTGTTTTTTCATTTTGATGCCTTAACCAAGCTTGGTGTCGATCCAACACTGCTTCATCACATTCATCGTTCCACCACTGGTGTTTTTTCCTTGGATTTATAGGGGCAACTTGTTCAGCTATTTGTTTCAATTTGGGAATTATTTCTTCCAGATCATCTGTTATTTTTTATCCCTGGTTTGTGCTTCATTATCCTCATTTTGTATCAGTTTATGAGGGTCATAGGTTCTCTTCTTCTTCTTCTGGTGGGATTTTTTCTTTGCTAATGGGGTTAATTTAATTTTAATTTTTATCATGTAATGATCTGATCCGGTATCTGTCCCTCTCAGTACTTTCACATTGTAAATTTCCTTGTGGTAATTCTTATCCATGCAGACATGGTCCAGTTGCCATTCTCCTTTTTTCCAGTCTGGATGTTTCCAAGTTTTTAGTTTACTTGGTCTTCTCTTAAAATACGTCGACTTTGAGATCATGTCATGGTTTCTGCAAAATTCTACTAGTCTTATGCCATTTTTGTTTGTTCTTCTTTGTGCTGTCCATTTCCCTATTATGTCTCTATATCTCTTTTCCCTTCCTAACTGGGCATTGAAGTCTCCAGTTAAAATTTTGATGTGATTTTTATTAATGTTATTCGTCGTTTGATCTAAGAGCTCCCAAAATTTTTCTACCTCTTCTCTGTGTTCTTTTTTATTATTTTTATCATTTGTCGGGGCATGGGCATTTATCATTGTGTACATTTTATTTGCAGCTTTTAGAGTTAATGTTGAGAGCCTGGGAGACTGTGCTTTAAATTCTATTATGGACTCTATTATTTTCAGACTCACCACGAATCCTGTTCCCAATTGTGGACACTGTTTCATGACTCTTTTCCCTGGTATTCCCTTATAAATCCTATATCCTTGTGATTCTATCGGCTCCTGATCAGTATTTCTCATTTCTTGAAGTCCGGTTATGAGAATCCCCTTGCGATCCATTTCATCCGTCAGAATTTTGAGTTTGCCTGGTTGTATGAGGGAATTTATATTGTGTGTCGCAATGTAGTTTATTTGTCCTGTCTTGAGTTTTGGTCGTCTGTCCGTTTTGGGTATTTTCAGATGCTCCGACTCATCCAAGTTATCTTTCAGGTGACTGCCCACTGTATCCGAGTGCAGTCTTCCTTGGTTATTGCCAAGCGGTGGATTATTCCTTGAAAGATTTCCTTCCATGTTTGACTTTCAAAGGTAGTCAACCTTGCATGGAGCAAGCTCCGAGTTACAACTACGGTTGTTAGCCGTAGAGGTTGTCTAGTGTTTGGTCCGCGAGAGCTATTTTATTTCGCTCAAGTCCGCCGGTAAACCGGTGAGGACCCCCCTATCCGCCACCTGGGACGCGCCACGTCGGAGTATCACCTCTCCGCCTGCTACGACACCGTAGTAACCTTAGGACACCAAACACACCCATGCCCGAGGCAGGATTCGAACCTGCGACCGTAGCGGTCGCGCGGTTCCAGGCTGTAGTGCCTAGAACCGCTCGGCCACCTTGGCCGGCTAGTCGAGGAGAATACGCACCAGATTTTCACACACTCATTATAATTAGTAATAAAATTTTTCTTCCCACTTGCCACTTTTATACCATAACTCAAAAACTGTCGTAATACACTGCACTATTTTTGCTTTCCTAATTAATATTTCATAGAGAAATGAAGGACACGGGTCTAAATGGACCGTGACACGGTCAAAACCCTCATTTATTGACTAGAGCAGCGTCTCTTTTCACTATAAAACACAGAGGAGAGACGGAATTTTATGCACAGTTTTAGTGCAAACATTACGGGAGGAACCTGACCACCAGATAAAAATTAGAAAACGAACAGAAAAGGAATATTCTATGACTACAAGTTGGAATGGAAAATATCACAAGTTTGAAGGAGATAAGCTAGAAAATCTGAAAATAGAAATGGGAAATACAAGACTGAAAGCGGTTTCAATACGGTTTAGTGCAATCAAATGAAACGAAGATAAAGATCTTCAGACGAATACAGTTAATACACTGAAGGGCCAAGGAAACTGGTATAGGCATGCATATTAAAAAAACACAGATATGTAAACAGGCAGAAAATGGCGCTGCAGTCGGAAATTCCTATACAACAAGTGTCTGACGCAGTTGTTAGACCCGTTACTGCTCCTGGCACGTTATGAAGATTTAAGTGAGTTTGAACGTGGTGCTATAGTCGGCGCAGGAGCGATGGGATATAGCATCTCCAAGGTAGCGATGAAGTGGAGATTTTCCCGTACGACCATTTCATGAGTGTACCGAGAATATCATGAATCCGGTAAAACATCAAATCTCCGACATCGCTGCGGTGGAAAAAAGATTATGCACGATCGGGACCAACGACGACTGAAGAGAATCGTTCACCGTGACAGAAGTGCAACCCTTCCGTGAATTGCTGCAGATTTCAATGCTGGGCCATCAACAAGTGTCAGTGTGCGAACTACTCAACGAAACAGCATCGATACGGGCTTTGGGAGCCGAGGGCCAACTTGTGTGCAGTTGATGATTGCGCAACACAAAGCTTTACGTCTCGCCTGGGCCCTTCAACACCGACATGGGTCTGTTGATGATTGGAAACATTATGAATCTCATTTCAAATTTTATGGAACGGATGGACGTAGGTGTAAGGGTATGGAGACAACTTCATGAATCCATGGACCCTGTATGTGAGCAGGTGACTGTTCAGGGTGGTGGAGGCTCTGTAATGGTGTGATACATGTGCTGTTGGAGTGATATGGGACCACTGATACGTCTTGATACTACTCTGACAGGTGACACGTACGTAAATATCTTGTCTGATCACATGAATCCATTCATGTCCATTATGCGTTCCGACGGACTTGGACAGTTGCAGAAAACAATGCGACACATCACACGTCCAGAATTGCTACACAGTGGCTCTAGGAACACTCTTCTAAACGCCTCCGCTGCCCACCAGACTCCCCAGACATGAACATTATTGAGCATATTTGGGATGCCTTGCAACGTGCTGTTCAGAAGAGAGCTCCACCCCCTCGTACTCTTACGAATTTATGGACAGCCCTGCAGGATTCATGGTGTCAGTTCCATCCAGCACTATTTAAGACATTAGTTGAGTCCATGCCACGTCGTGTCGTGGTACTTCAGCATGCTCTCGGGAGACATATACGATGTTAGACAGGTGTACCAGTTTCTTTGGCTCTTCAGTGTAGTAACACCATAAGAAAAAGACATAACTGGAATAAGATTCATCACAGATAGGAAGATACAGAAAGACTGAGTTGGACTGCGCACGCTTGAGTATTATGAATATTCTTGCCAGGATCGAAATCGAACCAAGACCAGCAACTGTACCTCACATATAAACATCGAAGTTGGAGAAAGTTACGACACAGAGAGGATATATTTGGTAGTTGAGCGGTAACTCTATATGTAAACGACTGTATGAAAGATTGGGAACAGGAATATTATAGAAGGATACAGTAGCGAATGCAGAGTTACCGGGGAATACTGGCCTGGTGTTAGGTGAGACCAAGAACAAGAAGCGGGATGAATTTAGGAAAACACGTGGAAGGGTGACCCAACTCGGTGCGTCATTTATCATTCCCAAACAAATGTTTTTTATTTAATAACAATTCAGTCATGAGTCATCTGACAGTTACCGAGATTCTTCCGATATACATAGAAATAGTCAAATTTTTTAAATTAACTTTACAATGTATAAGGACGTTTCAATTATACATAAAATTACAAATAGTACTCAAAAATTTCAACTGTGCAGCACGATGCTCGCCCAACTACGAACAGTTAATTAATTAAATAAAAGTGCGGTGGCACTCTTCCCCGCTACTATACCAGAACGCAATCCCACAACAAGACTTCAATGTAAGTTCAACGAACAGTAAATAAAAAACATAAAAATGCTTACATCTCCATTGGCTATACTGCTCTCGTATAGTAAGGTGCGGCCAAGCTGCCCAAAATCTATCAACACGTAAAACCGAAGCAACAGTAGGACTTCAGTGACTGGCCGCGATGCTATCCCATATAAATGACATTTAGTGCTTCACTATACTACCGGGTCCCTAAAACACAGTTAAAATGATAATGAGGATTAAACTCTTGATTTTTTAAGAAATCAAGAAACTCAGTGCTCAGGTTGGCCAAAGGCTTTCATCACACGCCCGCAGTAGCCTTATAATAACAAAAATACTGTTATTTCATAATTCGGCGACACTTCCGCCGTGATAAGATACCAAAAGAATAACAACAAATTACTCAAATTGAGGCTAGAACGGGAGATCTGCAGAATGGCAATGAGATCTGCTAACAATTAGGCCTTTTGCGATGACGGGAAATACACCGAAGCAGAAGGAATACACGTCTCTGTCTCGGGGCAGCTGAACAGCTACGCGTCACCAGCTGCCTATTCAAGGCTATCAACATAAACCAAACAACAAACAGCCAAACAAGTTCGATAAAAATTAAGCAATAATACTTGAACAGGAAACTTCCACTATTAAAGTTCAGTATGGGAGCGTGCTGCACGTTACATTGCAAGTTAACCTTGCCAGCAACAACAAGAGGCAAAGTACAGTGTCACTTAAAAGAATAATTACATAATATTACAAACTAGTTTTAAAAAACCAAGGTATGCCTTTTCTGGGGATTCTTAGGGGCTAATGGACATTGTGATTGGGATAATTGGGCATGGATGTCCTTAGGTTAGTTAGGTTTAAGCGGTTCTAAGTCTAGGGGACTGATGACCTCAGATGTTAAGTCCCGTAGTGCTTAGAGCCATTTGAGCCATTTGATTGGGATACGCAGCAACTGCACACCTATAACCAAAGGGCTCCTGAGTATGCAAATACAAGCGCAGACACACCCTCACACCCTTGACCTGAGCGTACGTACCTTTAGGCTGAGCACACAGAACCTTAATTACAGGCAAAATTGAATAACTCGCCCCAGACAGGGCGATGAGCTGTACAACAAATAGAAATTACAATCAGTTGTATCAAAACTCAGTAATAACAAACCATACGGAAACCTCCAGACCGAGACACACAGCCCCAAAGGGGTCATTGAAAGGCATAAGACATTGGATTCCTGGCCAGCTCACACCGGGCATAATTAACAATCTTTAAGTGCAGCAATTACCAAACAATCAGCTTCAGGAAGGCACTGGATAATACTGCCCTCCTGCTCGTGGTTACTAACATGTTGTTCAATACACCTCTGCGTATTTAGCACACCGCAGCTGACTGATGCACGTCGCGAGCAGGTTGCACGCGACGAGAGCCGCTTCTTGCACACCAAACTAGCTGGCAGTAACGGTCAACGCTCCATAAAAACGCGGGGCTACCACAACCTAACGGTTAACGCTGTTATCACGCTGCAATCGCCACGACACCGAGTACTGAGGAACACCAGTGTACCTGCGTGTCAGACACACGACTCACCACCGCACAGCCCCAGACGACTCGTATGAGGGAAGAGTAAGAACCCTTGAGCTCTAGCAAAAACATCGTTCAAGAAACCGCAAGAAGAGGAAATTTTGTTTATCATTGAGGTGGAACTCGCCGATTGCCATAAACAAAATTCTTAGGAATAAATTCAACAAGCCTCCTTTGGTAGTAGTACAACTTTCGTTTTACCATAAATATTCTACGATCGCGAAAGGCTCTTGCTCGCAGTCATTTACGGAAACCATGATGTGCACGGAGGTACCTGACGTACGTGGCACAATGCGCGACATTTCACGCAAAATATCCGCATTTGGTTGCTGTAATGAAGCGTTTCAGACCATGTGGTGTTGGTGTGTACCCGTCCTTTGGCTTCCTCCACCGAAAACCACGTCGAATCGACATGGCGAGCGTACAACTGGCGTTCGCCAAACGTGGTTTTGCGGGAACAGTGGTCCAGCGATATTATGCTGGCTGTCGTCTTCACACGTCCACCACAGATGCCAGACACGGTGTTGACATCTTGATAAACTCGTTAGCACTCAGATAAGATGTTCGCCCATTTTTAAACTCCACAGACACACTCTATTGATACTGACATTCCGTTTCAGCAAGCTAAACGTTTTAACACTTTTATGTGTATTAAGCATTACTGAAATCTATCATGTGATGCAAGAGATCCACAACAAAGCAAATCATTTAGTACCAGATACAAAGGTTATGGAAGTGTAGACCAAAACACTAAACTTTTGCAAAACATGTACACCAGCCAGACTAAATATACACGGACGTACAAATCATACAAATCATAAGAGTAACCAGAAATAAACACCCCTCAACGGACAAGAAAATTTCCTCATTCGTAAGAAAATGATCACCGTGGCTCAGCTCGGTGTGGTAGTCACAGACAATTCTGCCCCAGTCGATGAGATTCCAGGCCGGAGGCGTGTCTGCAGACGCTCCGGACAACTGCGGAATACCAACCTGTTTGTCGCCCTCCACACGGCCCGACAACCAGTTGTGATGGTCCGGGGTGCTATTTCATTTCATAGCGGGACCAATTTGGTTGTCATCCGTGGCACCCTTACAGCACGTGGGTAAATCGACTACATGGGGAAAGACGTTTGCATTTCAGCAAGATAATGGGCTCCCGCACAAGGCGAGAGTTTTTATTGCTTGTCTTCGTTTTTGCCAAATTCTATCTTGGCCAGCATTTGAGAATGTTTGGAGCATTATGGTCAGTGCCCTCCAACCAGCTTGGGATTTTGACGAGATAATTTGTCACGATATCCCACAGGATGACATCCAGCATGCGACTGCTCTATCAGCGCCAAGCTGCATAACTGCTTGGGTAAGGGTCAGAGATGGACTGCCGCGTTATTTACTCAAGTTGTTAAGCTCTTTCTCTTGAATAAATCATTCAACTCTTGTGAAATTGTAATCATTTGTTTGTCCGAATGTGTATATCACATAAACCAAATTTTGTCCCATTCGGATAATTCCATCGGGAGGTGTCGTTCCTTTTGCGTTTTTTTTTTTTTTTATATAAAATCTGAAACTTCTAGTAAGTTCCTTTGGGACCAAACTGCTGAGGTCATCGCTCCCTAGGATTACACATTACTTACCTAACATTAACTTACGCTAAGAACAACACACAGACACCCATGCCCGAGGGAGGACTCGAACCACCGACAGGGGGTGCCGCGCGAACCGTTACAAGGTATCTGACCCGCGCGGCTTTCTTTTTGTCTTTGTTTCTATTGGGGAGTGTATTTACCCGAAATAAATGCATATATCGAGGGGCGGTTTTCGCCAGTTCATCGTGGACAATACGACAAATTTACTAACATTCGCAAGTAATGTCTATTGTTTTTTCCCTTGATTACGATACCGACTTTTTTTTCTAATGGGATTACAGACTTTCTTTCTGTGGCTCTTGAAAGAAACTTCAGTGATATAACGTGAATGAAATTTGATCATACAGAATCAAGATAACATCGCTATACCGCCGTCATGAGAAGAGGCTCACAAGTGTCTAACCTTTTGTACAGAAAGTAAGCAGACACGTAACTCAGGCACGGTTCGTCTGTTTATTATCACGGCTGTCACGCTAAGTGTCCAAAATTATGACCTTGATTCTGGAGAAACAACATCGATTTTCGTATGGAGTTAACTGCAGCACAGGTCCGGGAGTTGTCTATTTTTTCTAGTAGATCTATTGTTTTAATTTTTGTCACAGGTGAAAGTATACGAAAGTTAAGCTTGGTGAATGTGTAGGCCATTTTGCGTTTCCTTAACGATCGTTTCACTGCTCTCTTAATTTCTCTTAGGAGAGTTTGTCATTACATGTGTAGAATGGGAGGGACATCCGCCATGTTGGAACCACCGTGAGAGGCTTGTACAAGGAGTTCGGAAATTCGCTATACTAATTTTCAGGACTAGAAGAGGGGAGCAGAAACACATGTAAGGAAACGTATCGTCTCCTTTCCGTGACGATTTCGATTCAGACGTTTAAATCATTCACTTCTGATAGAGGAAATGAATTAGGCAAGAATGCAGTACAATAGCTAGGTAAGAATTGCAAAGGCAATATAGCAAAATATCCATTTATCACTTAAGTACATTTTTTTGTATTAACACTTAAACACTACGAGTTTACATTATTTCGAAACAAAAAAGAAGCCAGCATACTATACGTACAAAACAGTATCGATGAATTACAATAGCGGCTCGATTTGGCGACCACCAAAGTTGTAAACAGACACTGTACCTACTAAGCATGTTCTGGTGCTCACTCTCCATCCCTCCCGGTGTCTCTTCAGTTTCTGGTGCAGCGGCCAGAACTCGTGTCAGAAGGTGTTCCTCTCACTTCACAGCAGTCTCGTAAATTACCCTTGCAGCAAGGCAGACGTTAACCATCGTAGTACACGTCATCCAGTCAACAAGCCAGGAATAGCAACTCTGAGACTTTCTCTTTCTCTCGGCAGACGTGGACGCGTTACAGATCTGAACCGAAACCGTCGTAGAACGGAACGGTACGTTAATGGACATGGCTTCCTATACAAAGTGTTATGTACTCACCCTAAAAGTCCTGTGGGTTTGTAACGGGAATTTCCGAACACCCTGTATAAAGTGTAATATCTTCAAATACCTGCGGCAGCAGCATATCACAGGTATTCGAGGTACTTGAGAGTATTTAGATTGCCATAAATAAAACACAGACTAATGATGCATGTGTTGAAAAACAAGAACCAAGCGTTTATAAACCAAGAGCGTAGTTTTTATCCACTTCTGTTTTAGTCAGTGTGGATTTGCAACTGATGATTTGTGCGTACTGAGAACATTTTCCCATGTTTGGTAAATGATGCTACCCTCTTAAATAAAATTTGGCATAGGTATGCTGTATGACTTAGGAATTCCCGTAGATAACGTATGGAGAGCTATAACCAATTCTGGAAGACATAGCCCTGAAGCTATGGATGCAGCGAAATGTAAAGACCATGTAATGCGATGCAATGCACTGTTCGCTGATCACTTGTTTGGTTCATCCCTCTGAGCTGTCTCTTACTGATATTTCCAAGGCGTGCCACTGCTGCTGCCTCTTACTGAAATTTGCATTGTTTGTTAGTGTTGCTGAAATGTTACTTTCGTTTCTTTCATCACTTGCTGTTGCTTTTCCTTGGTGTGTTTTTATTCTCCACACTTACTGCTTCTAGAACTTTTCTATAATGTTTGAAAAGACAGACCGCGAGAGCTTGGCATTGTGCAGTGCGGACACGTTTCGATATCAAGAGTTCCCGCGCGTCATTAGGGTCCCTCTGTCCGCAACCGCTTCTAGAACGGTCTGCCACCTGCAGAGAGCAAGTCTGTGGGCAGGCATTTAAGCGCTGTCGCTGCCACGAGGTCCTCACGGAGTGACGGGCGTTTAAGCCGTGTCTTTGACAGCGAATGGGAGTAAACGCAGTGACGAAATAGCCGAGAATATCCTTGACTCTAGCTAGAAGTGGCGTTTTTGGTGACTTTGGGTTCGGTGAGACTGAGTGTCGGCGGGGGCTGTGAAGATTGCTCGTTGAAAGAGCTGCACGATGCACGGCCCCCGACTTCTCGGCATCTCAATTTGCGAGAAGTATGTGCCCAATGTGGGGCTAGGTTGGATTCCTGTCCTCCAGTTTCAAGAACCGGGTGCAGGGGCATATGGTGAACAGTAACAGCTGGTTCCTGATTCTTAACAAACATTTCATAACATCTTTTTGGAACACCCATTTGTCGAACTTACTCTTTGATCTACTAGAAATCATGCTGAGCATCCGATTACCGTATGCACGATTATGTTGTGCCGCGCAGTGGGTATTCTAATGGGCCATCCTGGTTATCCATGTGCTGCAGCCAAATGTAGTAAGCGTTGCTTCACGCAATGGAGAATGGCAAACCAAGGGCACGCCTCTTGCGGACATCGCAACTGACGGCTTCCCAGCCGCCGGTGCAGCAGGGAAGCGCCGAGTGGCGACGAGTTCATCTCAACCACAGGGCATCCTGGCTTCAGCGGAGCACTGGTGGCCTGAGGCGATCAGCGGCGCGCGTTGCGGGCATTGTCGGAGAATCTACACAGCAGCAGCCAGGCGGAGGGATCCGCAGGGCTGGGCAGCCACGGCGAGGGAGAAATTGTAAAGAAAGTTCAATAAACAACTGTAAAATTCCACGCTGTCTCAGTCTTTGGAACAGCCACTGTGTCTGCTGCTAACAAGTGGTGCAGAAGCCGTAACACATGTAAAGACCTTCATTCACGAATACGTTAAATGATCTCACGCAAATTACGTTCCTTCGGATGTATGCAACTAAGCTAATGCTGCTCGAGCTGTTTGACTAAGTTTGGCTGCACCTTTAATTACAATTTGTCGTATATTTTGGAACCAGGTGCTTCATGTGCCACGTTTTCCTTTGTCATGTGTACTTACAGTGTCTATTTGTGTTTCAAATGCAAATTATAATTAGTGGTTTACATGTTACAGGACAGCTTGATTTACCTGTTGTTTGTGTGGTGGGCCCCTGCTAGGAAGACCTGGGTACGATAAACGCCTTTACAGAGTATCTGTCTCTCTAGTGGCGAACTCCATCCACACTTAAGTGACGAAAGAAAAATTGCTTTGCCCTGCAACTCCCACTTGTATCATATTTATATCTAATGTTTTCAGGCTATTCTGCTTGCTTGGTAGACGAAACCGCTTATGCCAATAAAGTAAAACATTTAAAAAGTATTTTTGGCTGGTTATGTTGTTCAGCGTATCTTTTCTTATCTCTTTTAGCTTGTGTACGTACATTAATTCTGTGCAACCAATAGGCGTACGTCAACGGCCTTGCCGAGGTGGATACACCGGTTCCCGTACGAACACCGAAGTTAAAAAACATTGAGACTTGGCCAATACTTGGATGGGCGACCGTCCAGGTACGCTATGCGCTGTTATTTTCCCTTTTGCCTTTACGGTGAAGGGGACAGTAGGGTCGATGGCGCGGAGCCCATGATGAACCGTGTTTCCTATAAATGCCCTGCATTCAACTCCAAACCTCTCGCAGTGTTTCATGAAGTGAGGGCTTGCGACACTGTTGATGGTGATACTTCCGTCGATTGTGACGTCAACCTAGGTGGCCCCCTTGGTGATCTTCGAGAGGAGGAGGCTACGTGCAAGGCCGGGGTTTCACCCTCTCCCACCTCTCAACATCATACAACTCGAACACAACACTACACTACACTACACACACACAAACACCTATCACAGTCACCTACACTTAAGAGATATGCACGCAGCTCCAAACTTGGCAATGGGAAGATTGTTTCAAATGGCTCTAACCACTACGGGACTTAACATCTGAGATCATCAGTTCCCTAAAATAAGATCTGCTTAAACCTAACCTAAGGACATCACACACATCCATGCCCGAGGCACGATTCGAACCTAGACGAGTTTGAGCCAAGACATTCAGACGAAGAAGAACCGCATGTGAGCCCGACATCCTTGGGTGAAGCGCCTAGAATCGATCGGCCACAGTGGCCGGCAGGAAAGATGCCCACGCGTGCGGATGGGGGGACACCTTATCAATTAGCCGGTTGATCCTGCCCTTCGGGGTCTCCCACCCATTCATGACCTACGATTTAACTTTAGAAGCATGTGTACATTCCTTCGTATTTCCAATAGTAGTGTAAATCACATATACAGCGTGGTCCATTGATCGCGACCGGTCCAAATATCTCACGAAATAAGCGTTAAACGAAAAAACTACAAAGATCGAAACTTGTCTAGCTTGAAGGGGGAAACCAGATGGCGCTATGTTTGGCCCGCTAGATGACGCTGCCATAGGTAAAACGGATATGAACTGTGTTTTTTAAAATAGGACCCCCATTTTTTATTACATATTCGTGTAGTATGTAAAGAAATATGAATGTTTTAATTGGACACTTTTTTCGCTTCGTGATAGATGGCGCTGTAATTTTAGACGAACAGTTGGTAACAGGTAGGTTTTTTAAAGTAAAATACAGAACGTAGGTAAATTTGAACATTTTATTTTGGTTGTTCCGATGTAATACATGTACCTTTGTCAACTTATCGTTTCTGAGAACGCATGCTGTTACAGCGCGTTTACCTGTAAATACCACATTAATGAAATTAATGCTCAAAATGATGTCCGTCAACCTCAATGAATTTGGCAATACGTGCAACGACATTCCTCTCAATAGCGAGTAGTTCGCCTTCCGTAATGTTCGCACATGCATTGACAATGCTCTGACGCATGTTGTCAGGCGTTGTCGGTGGATCACGATAGCCAATATCCTTCAACTTTCCCCACAGAAAGAAATCCGGGAGCGTCAGATACGGTGAACGTGCGGGCCATGGTATGGTGCTTCGAAGACCAATCTACCAGTCATGAAATATGCTATTCAATACCGCTTCAACCGCACGCGAGCTATGTGTCGGACATCCATCATGTTGGAAGCACATCGCCATTCTGTCATGCAGTGAAACATCTTGTAGTAACATCGGTACAACATTACGTTGGAAATCAGCATACATTGCACCATTTAGATTGCCATCGATAAAATGGGGGCCAATTATCCTTCCTCCCATAATGCCGCACCATACATTAACCCGTCAAGGTCGCTGATTTTCCACTTGTCGCAGGCATAGTGGATTTTCCGTTGCCCAACAGTGCATATTATGCCGGTTTACGTTACCGCTGTTGGTGAATGAAGTTTCGTCGCTAAATAGAACGCGTGCAAAAAATCTGTCATAGTCCCGTAATTTCTCTTGCGCCCAGTGGCAGGACTGTACACGACGTTCAAAGTCGTCGCCATGCAATTCCTGGTGCACAGAAATACGGTACGGGTGCAATCGATGTTGATGTAGCATTCTCAACGCCGACATTTTCGAGATTCCCGATTTTCACGCAGTTTGTCTGCTACTGATGTGAGGATTAGCCGCGACAGCAGCGAAAACACCTACTTGTGCATCATCATTTGTTGCAGGTCGTGGTTGACGTTTCACATGTGGCTGAACACTTCCTGTCTCCTTAAATAACGTAACTATCCGGTGAACGGTCCTGAAACTTGGATGATGTCGTCCAGGATACCGAGCAGCATACACAGCACACGCCCGTTGGGCATTTTGATCAGAATATCCATACATCAACACGATATCGACCTTTCCGCAATCTATAAACGGTACAATTTAACACGGGTTATGTATCACGAAGCAAATGCCGTCCGCACTGGCGGAATGTTGCGTGATACCACGTACTAATACGTTTGCAACTATTACAGCAACATCTATCTCAAAGCGAAAAAAGTGGTCCAACTTATACATTCATATTTCTTTACGCACTACACGAATATGTAATAAAAATGGGGGTTCCTATGTAAAAAAAAAAAAAAAAAAAAAAAAAAACGGAGTTGATATCCGTTTGACCTATGGCAGCGCCACCTTACGGGGCAAACATAGCGCCATCTGGTTTCCTCCTTGAAGCTAGACAAGTTTCGATATTTGGTCCAGTTACGATCAATGGACCACACTGTATAATCAAGTATTGTTAGTACAGTGACCGAGCGGTTCTAGGCGCCTCAGTCTGGAACCACGCAACTGCTACGGTCGCAGGTTCGAATCCAGCCTCGTGAATGGATGTATGTGATGTCCTTAGGTTAGTCAGGTTTAAGTAGTTCTATGTTCTAGGAAACTGATGCCTCAGATGTTAAGTCCCATAGTGCTCAGAACCATTTGAGCCATTCTTAGAACAGATATTAGAAATCATCGTCATAAGTTGAGAATAGCTTACAGTATTTATACAGACTACGGAATTATAGGGTACGAACTGCCAAGGAAAATATGTGTGGGCCTACTGAAGCTATTATTCAAGGCAAGACGACGTTTTCATTGGTATATACAGAAATACAATTTCAAAGTCTGGACAGTTATAGCAAGAAATACGTGCGAGTGAGTAAATGACGCCAGAGGTATGTCGTACATTTATTTCATACAGACACTTATTTCGCTTTATATTATATTCTCGGTCAGAAACAGACATAGTTCCAAAAGTCACTGGTAGATCAGTATATTATTTGTGTCAGACAGGGCCCCGAAACTGGGCTTGCCTATAGCAATTTGAACGATTTTTTTCTGCTTTAAATACGTAACGGTTGTCCCATTTCGCCAGTGCTATCCCCGGAATCTAAAAGCAAGAAAAATAGGGAAGGGAATGTAATATTTAGGGGCGCGGAATGTTAATGCCGAGGACACAGTGTTATTAGAATAGCTGCACGGCCAGGATATCAGGCTGTGCGGAGACACATTCCGCGGGAAAATACTGCAGGGGGGGAAAAATGGCGGCCCGGCGCGCAGAGGCGGCCTGCGACCGGTTTACGAGACCGCCCGGCTATTTCCGCTGCGGAAGCGCGCGATAACGTTCGGCCAGCGGCAGCCGGCGCGGCGAGCTGGCTCCACAAATTCTTAACTGACGCGCCGCATGCTGGCTACCAGCGCCGCCGCGCCCAGCCAACTACACGGCACGCTGCCGCGGCCCTGCGGGAATGTGAACACACGTAATGTCTCTGAATATACTCTGACAAGTGCCATCCATTACCGCCACCCGTGTTGTAACAAATTAAATTACTTAATGGTTCGATGAAAATGAACTCTCCGTCGATTTTGAGGCAATACGCTTCACTCAGTCACGTCCACAAATGGTGTCATACCAGCAATTGCTGTAGTATACACGGTGGTCCATTGATCGTGACCGGGCCAAATATCTCACGAAATAAGCGTCAAACGAAAAAACTACAAAGAACATCTAGCTTGAAGGGGGAAATCAGATGGCGCTTTGGTTGGCCCGCTAGATGGCGCTGCCGTAGGTCAAACGGATATCAACTGCGTTTTTTTAAAATAGGAACCCCCATTTTTTATTACATATTCGTGTAGTACGTAAAGAAATATGAATGTTTTAGTTGGACCACTTTCTTCGTTTTGTGATAGATGGCGCTGTAATAGTGACAAACGTATAAGTACGTGCTATATAGTAATATTTCGGCAGTGCGGATACATTACCCGTGTTAAAATGGACAATTTACCAATTGCGGAAAAGGTCGATATCGTGTTTATGTATGGATATTGCGATCAAAATGCCCTACGGGCGTGTGCTATGTATGCTGCTCGGTATCCTGGACGACATCATCCAAGTGTCCGGACCGTTCGCCGGATAGTTACGTTATTTAAGGAGACAGGAAGTGTTCAGCTACATGTGAAACGTCAACCACGACCTGCAACAAATGATGATGCTCAAGTAGGTGTTTTAGCTGCTTTCGCGGCTAATCTGCACACCTGTTGCAGATAAATTGCGCGAGAATCGGGAATCCAAAAAACGTCGGTGTTGAGAATGCTACATCAACATCGACTGCATCCCTGCCATATTTCTATGCACAAGGAATTGCATGGCGACGACTTTGAACGTCGTGCACAGTTCTGCCACTGGGCACAAGAGAAATTACGGGACGATGACAGATTTTTTGCACGCGTTCTATTTAGCGACGAAGCGTTATTTACCAACAGCGGTAACGTAAACCGGCATAATGTGCACTATTGGGCAACGGAAAATCCACGATGGCTGCGACAAGTGGAACATCAGTGACTTGACGGGTTAATGTATGGTGCGGCATTATGGGAGGAAGGATAATTGGCCCCCATTTTACCTATGGCAATCTAAATGGTGCAGTGTATGCTGATTTCCTTCGTAATGTTCTACCGATGTTACTACAAGATGTTTCACTGCATGATAGATCGGCGATGTACTTCCAATATCATGGATGTGCGGCACATAGCTCGCGTGCTGTTGAAGCGGTATTGAATAGCATACTTCATGTCGTCAAAGCACCATACCATGGCCCGCATGTTCAGCGTATCTGACGCCCCCGGATATCTTTCCGTGGGGAAAGTTGAAGGATATTTGCCATCGTGATCGCAGGCCGGGGTGGCCGAGTGGTTCTAGGCGCTACAGTCTAGGACCGCGTGACCGCTACGGTCGCAGGTTCGAATCTTGCCTCGGGCATGGATGTGTGTGATGTCCTTAGGTTAGTTAGGTTTAAGTAGTTCTAAGTTCTAGGGGACTGATGACCTAAGATGTTAAGTCCCATAGTGCTCAGAGCCATTAATGTATGTGTTTTTTTTTTCAGGTAATCACTCTGTAACAGCGTGCGGTCTCAGTAATGATAAGGTCACAAACGTACATACATTGGAACAACTGAAATCAAATGTTCAAACGTACCTACGATGTGTATTTTAATTTGAAAAACCAACCTGTTACCAACTGTTCGTCTAATACTGTGATCCCTATGTTTGTGACTATTACAGCTCCATCTATCACAAGGCGAAAAAAGTGGTCTAATAAAACATTCATATTTCTTTACGTACTACACGAATATGTAATAAAAAATGGGAGTTCATATTTAAAAAAACGCAGTTGATATCCGTTTAACCTATGGCTGTGTCATCTAGCGGGCCAACCGCAGCGCCATCTGGCTTCCCGCTTCAAACTAGACAAGTTTCGTTCTTTGTAGCTTTTTCGTTTAACGCTTATTTCGTGAGGTATTTGGCTCGGTGACGATCAATGGTCCATCCTGTATAAACAGGAATCAGTAAACATGGTAGAACGTTCCAAATTTCTGGGAGTACTTACTGATGAAAACACGAATTGAAAGAAACATATACTGACGGTAAAAAATAGCAACACCAAGAACCAGCTGTGCGACATAAACGAAAATTGGTAGGCGGATTTCTGTACATGAAAGATGCCGTCTATGTAAATTTCGCGCCAGTGTGGTGTCAGTAGTGCCTCTACGACGATGCAGATCAGGTTTTCTTTAAATACACGCTGTAACGGTCTCAAGCATTAGTTACTTTTGAGACCAGACGTGGTGAGTTGACGTTAGTCAAGAATGCCTCCAAGGTGACAAAGGCTCCATTATCAGCAGCTCTCTCATTTTAAACGAGGGCTTGTAATAGGGCTACCAGATGATGAATGTTTCTTCTACGATACTGCAGAAAGACTTGGCAGGAATATAGTCGCTCTGGATGGTCTACGTGCAGCGGTCTCAAGATGATCGGCTTCCGGACGGCCACCTGGCACTAACGAGTGGGAAGACCACCGTGTTCGGTGTACGGCTCTGGCGCACCGTAATGGGCAACAGTTTATCACCACTTCAAGCACAGCTCCGAGCCAGACACACTGCAGATTGCATTCCACTACCCAGACCACCGAAATTTTCCACTTCTATGGTATCAAGCGAGAACTCGTTGGTGGGAGGCGTGGTGGTGTGTTGTCTGATGAAAGCTAGTTCTGCCTCGGTGCCAGAGATGAGCGTGTATTGGTTAGAAGGTGGTTTGAAAGCCTGCAGCCAACCCGTGTGCGTGCCAGACAGACTGGATCAATAGCTGCACTTACGGCCTGCGGTGCGATTTCGTACGACAGCAGGACCACTGTAGCGGTTATCGCACACACCCGACTACAGATTTGCGCGTCGACCTGTTGTACTGACATTGATGAAAAGGATTCCTAGGAAAGCTTTTAACAGGATAATACTCGTGCACATACCACTTCGTTTCCTAACATGCCTTGTAAAGTGTCCACATGTTGCCTTCGCCTGCTTGACCACCAGATCTATCTCCACTCGATGAGAAATGAGACATCATCGAACGACAACTGCAGCGTTATCTACAACCAGCATTAGCCGCCCCCATATGGCCGACCAAGTGCATCACACATGGAGCTCCATCCCACAAGGCGAAATCCAGCACTTGTACAACACAGTGCATGGACGTCTGCATGCTTGTATGCAAACTTCTGGCGGTTACACCTATTATTAATGCACCAGCATTTCACATTTCCAATTACTTATATCTTGCTTGTATTAACCTGTGATCTTGCAGTCTTAAACACTTAAATGTGTTACCTAGACAAATGTATTCCCGAAATTTCATTACTCCACCTTAATCATATTTTGGTGCTACGCTTTTCGTGCATTAGTGTATTACTCAGCTATTCAAAGAATTAAGATCAGCTACTTCTGCTCTTCACTTAATTGATAGTGGTGGTAGCAAATGATTCAATCTCCTAACATACTTCCACTTTCAGTCTTATGAAATACATTTCATTATACAGAAAGAAAGCATTGACTTAAAACAAATCGAAAAGGGTCCTAAGAAAAGTACGGTATGTACACCTGCAGTCAGCTTGTAGGCGCTTTTAACAAGTTAGGTAGTTTAACTGCAGCTTCAAAATACGTAACAAATATTCGATAAAGAAACATGTCGTAAATAATCCGCCACCATTTGGGAAAATCTGTCAACTTAACACCAACAGCTCCGTAAGAAAAATTACCTTCATTACTCATTATGAGTTGCATACATGGAAGAGGCCTGGAGATACTAGAAGGTATCAGATAGATTATATAATGGTAAGATAGAGATTTAGGACCCAGGTTTTAAATTGTAAGACATTTACAAGGGTAGATGTGGATTCTGACCACAATCTATTCGTTATGAACTGTAGATTACAAATTAAGAAACTGCAAAAAGGTGGGAATTTAAGGAGAAACTTAACGAACCAGAGATTGTAAAGAGTTTCAGGGAGAGCATGAGGGACCGATTGACAGGAATAGGAGAAAGAAATACAGTAGAAGTAGAATGGGTTGCTTTGAGGGACGAAATGGTGAAGGAAGCAGAATATCGTGTAAGTAAAAACACAAGGGCTAGTAGAAATCATTGGGTAACAGAAAATATACAGACTTTAATTGATGAAAGGAGGAAATACAAAAATGCATTAAGTGAAGCAGGCAAAAAGGAATACAAACGTCTCAAAAATGAGATCGACAGGAAGTGCAAAATGGCTAAGCAGGGATGGCTAGAGTACAAATGTAAGGATCTAGAGGATTATCTCACTAGGAGTAAGATAGATACTGCCTACAGGAAAATTAAAGAGACTTTTGGAGAAAAGAGAACCACTTGTTTGAATATCAAGAGTTCAAATGGAAAACCAGTTCTAGGAAAAGAAGAGAAGTCAGAAAGGTGGAAGGGGTATATAGAGGGTCTATGCAAGAGCGATGTTCTTGAGGACAATATTATGGTAATGGAAGAGGATGTAGATGAAGATGAAATGGGAGATATGATACTGCGTGAAGAGTTTGACATAGCACTGAAAGACCTAAGTCGAAACAAGGCCGCTGGAGCAGACAACATTCCATTAGGACTACTGATAGCCTTTGGAGGGCCAGCCCTGACAAAATCTCCCATCTGGTGAGCAAGATACGAGACAGGCGAAATACCCTCAGACTTCAAGAAGAATATAATAATTCCAATCCCAAAGAAAGAAGGTGTTGACAGATGTAAAAATTACCGAACTATCAGTTTCATGCCTGCAAAATATTAACGCGGATTCTTTACAGTCCAATGGAAAAGCCGGTATGAGTGGCCGTGCGGTTCTAGGCGCTGCAGTCTGGAACCGGGTGACCACTACTGTCACAGGTTCAAATCCGCCTCGGGCATGGATGTGTGTGATGTCCCTAGGTTAGTTAGGTTTAGTTAGCTCTAAGTTCTAGGAGACTGATGACCTTAGAACTGAAGTCGCATAGTGCTCAGAGCCATTTGAACCATCAATAAAAAAACTGGTAGAAGCTGACCTCGGGGAAGAGCAGTTTGGTTTCCGTAAAATGTTGGAACACCTGAGACACAATATTGGTGCTGACATTAGAGTACGTAAGCTAAGGGAGTGAAAAGCGACCACTAATGACTGATTGGAGTTCAAACGAATGATGGGAAAACAATTTGCTGGAATTTATGCCCCCATACCAGCATCCAAAAGACAAGATCAATTATTAAAAGAAGAACATAAGGTTATTGTTCTGTCTTTACGTTTCCTAGTGTGCATATTTAGTTAGGGCAATCTTTGGCAAACCATTTTCGTCGTAATTGCTGACGAAAGACTGAAATGGATTACACAGTTGGTTCATTACTGAAGAACGCACCACATACGTCGTCCCTTATCTAACAACTCGGTGACTCCAGACTATTCTCCCTGTGTCACAGCACTGAGTAGGGTGTTTTGTATAACTGCTAGACATTCCCTTTCCTGTCCCACTCACAAATGAAGTGAGTGAGAAACGAGTGTCTGTATTTAATACTGTCTTCACCGTCCTTACACGAGCTTTGCGAAGGTAGCAACTGAATGGTTCTTCAGTCCGTCGCAAGCTGTTGTTCTGTAAATACTATGCAGTGTTTCGCGAAAAGAAAATCTTCAACCATCCAGCGATTCCCATATGAGTTCACGAAGCATTTCTATAACACTCACATGCTTATCGAACCTACTGGTAACGAATCAAGTACCCCGTCAATGGATATCCTCGAGCTGGTGGGAATCTCAGGCACTCGAGCAGCATTGAAGAAAAGACCTCACAAGTATTCTGAAGGTGGCCTAGTTTACAGGTGATCTACGCCTTTCTTCAGTTCTCACAGCGGACTGAAGTCGAACATTTGTCTTCCCTATAACGGACCTTACGCGCTCATTACATTTCATGTCGCTTTGCAACGTTACTGCGTTAAACAGCACGCCATTGATACAGTATTCGAATATTACAGGTTTGCTTTTCTCACTCCTCTGCACTAACTTACATCCCTGTTTATAGTTATTTAGAGCAAGCTGCCAACCATCACACCTAATAGAATTTATGTCCAGGCTTCCCTCTATCCTTCTACGGACAACAATTTACCATATACCACAAAATCATCTTCACCAAAGAGCCACAGGTTGCTGTTCACTCTATATCCGCCAGATCATTTATGTATATAGAGAACGAGAGTGGTCTTATCAAACCTCCTTGGGCGACTTCTCATGACACCATTGTCTTTGATGAACACTTGTTGTCGAGGACGAAGTAGTGTGTCCTATTACTTGAAAAGTCTACGAGACACGTATCTGATGCAAAAGGGAGAAGTTAAAAGGGACTTGGATACAGAGATGGAGCGCCAGGGGAGTAATTAGACCATACCAGAGTCATCCAGTGACGAGTGTACAGCCATCACTTATGCAATGTAGGCTTCCACATGATGACAGCAGATGATTTTTCGGGAAGTCGCAGTGGTAGGGCAAGGGCGACTTCACCTGACAGTGCCGGTTGCCTAAATCAGGAGCAGGTATACATTCAGGGACAAACGCATTGTTCTCTTTTGATTGACAGGTCCTTAACCTATTGTTCTGCTCGAAGGATTAAGGCACCCTGGAGCTAGTCCACCCTTTTGACTGACAGGTTATGAAAACCTACGGATAATCCTTCCCTTCGATTGAAAGTCCTTAAACTGTTGTTTCCCCACCTTCTCCCTCCTTCTCCTCCTCTCCACATCCTCCTCCCTGATATATGATTGCTAATTAATTAAATCGTTCAGATAACTAAAGACATGCTCTGGGAAACCAACCAGCCATCCCCCTCCCTTCCCCCTCCCGACCAGGAAATAGTCTCTTGGGATAGAGAGCTGAAAAAATGTATTACGGGAACAGGAGGGTAGCGTCAAAGCGACTGTGGCCCAGGGAGTAGGTCCGGGGTATTGGAGAGCTCACGACCGGAGGCCGCAGATCTACTTGTATTCCCTCGGAATGCGAGAAATCTGCGTTTTGAAATATTGAGTTTCCTTACGAAGGTAAGTGAGGAACACAATGATGAAATGTTTCGTGCATATTGTAAGGAAGAAGTGTGTGAATTGTGTTCATTACAGAGTTTTGACCGGTTAATACGATTGAGAACGCAACTGGAATTGTTACCACTGATCGCTATCTATTGCAGATAGATTTCATTACTTATTAGATCACAATGATAAAGCTTTTCGATGGTATATGTGTTGAGCAACGTAAAAGATACACACAGGTCCACGAGAACATCAGTTTTTTCTGTGTCAGCGTCGGAAAGCGCGAGATATTGTTTCTGTAAGTGCAAGACGTGGGTTAACGAGATAAACGAATTTCTCTCAGGGAGTTTTTGTTCAGTTACTAGAAGCATTTGATGTATGTAACAGAATAATGTGGGAGATCCTAATTTTAGCATGTAAATATTAAGTGGGAGGTCTATCTGTTAGGGAATGCCTTTCTGGAAACGATTCTAGAAACCACAACACGCCACTGACACCCCCGTGACGTGCTACCTTCTCGTCAACGGCAAATACGCTAAAAGACAGAAACTGCATCGCATCGAACTATTGGACTCAGCCCTATACCTCAAGTGCTAGGTCGAAGACACAGATTTACACCGTTTTGAGTGTGGGGCAGCAGCAGCTGTCTGGACCCTCGTACAGAAGATTGTGGCTTTCTGCATCCGAGTACCACCACATCACGTCTCTCCTACCATGCTGATATACCCTGAGACGACCTAGTTTCGATCGTCTAAGTGGCGCACCATCACATGGATCACTGGCATGGCTATCAACTACCTCTTCCGGTTCAACATCATCGATCCGGCGGATGTCTGTACGCGCCTCCAAGTACGCCAGCACACCCTTCGTCAACATCGACACTATCGGGCCACTTTCGCGAACTATTTACAGAGTATTTTTAACAACCCGCCTCAGAGCTGGAATCTCATCGTAATGATCCCACGGTCCCACGATCCAACGTCCCCTTCTAATGAAATGTCAGAATGTAAATCTTTCACTACTCTTTCCTCTTGATCTTCTCATTTTTTCCTTGCACATGTTTATTCTGTTCACGGATTTCTCTGTATCTGCAGCCTGTTTGTTTTCTTTCTCATGTGCTCCCCTATAAAAAAAATTAAATAAATCAAATATAAAAAAATAAAGATGGTAGCGTTGTTAATGATGTTGAGACTGTTTACATATTTACGTTTATAAAAACAAAAGAAAGATGTCGAGAAAGTTTGCTTATGTTTTCTTATTACCTGCAACATTTTGCTCATGTAGTATTTATTTAATTATTTACTCGTCAAGTTCCGTAGGACCAAATTGAGGAGCAAATCTCCAAGGTCATGGAACGTGTCAGTAAATGAAATTACAACATAAACGTAATAACAGATAAAAATAAATGTTCATGAACCTTTAAAAAGTCAATCCATAAATTTAAGTTAACGCTATTAGCAACACAATAAAAATCAGCTTAATTTTTCAAGGAACTCCTCGACAGAATAGAAGGAGTGACCAATGAGGCTGGCTCTGAGCACTATGGGACTCAACATCTATGGTCATCAGTCCCCTAGAACTTAGAACTATTTAAACCTAACTAACCTAAGGACATCACACACATCCATGCCCGAGGCAGGATTCGAACCTGCGACCGTAACAGTCGCGCGGCTCCGGACTGAGCGCCTAGAACCGCTAGACCACCGCGGCCGACCAATGAGGAAACTCTTCAGTTTCGATTTGAAAGCGCGTGGCTTAATGCTAAGATTTTTGAATTCGAGTGGCAGCGTATTGAAAATGGATGCAGCAGTATACTGCACACCTTTTTGCACAAGAGTTAAGGAAGTCCGATATAGATGCAGGTTTGATTTCTGCCGAGTATTAACCTAGTGCAAGCTACTTATTATTGGGAATAAACTAATATTGGTAGCAGGAAACGACAATAAGGAATATACATATTGCGAGGCCAGTGTCAAAACACCCAGACTCGTGAACAGAGGTCGAAAAGAGGTTCGTGAACTAACACAACGTATTGCCCAAACTGCCCGTTTCTGAGCTAAAAATATCCTTTTAGAATGAGGAGTTACCCCAAAATATAATATACGACAATAACGAATGAAAATAAGCAATGTAGACTAATTTTCGTGTCGAACGATCACTCACTTCTTATACCGTTCGAATAGTAAAAATGGCAGTATTATGTCTTTGAAAAAGATCCTGAACATGGGTTTTCCACGACAGCTTACTATCTATCGGAACACCTAGAAATTTGAACTGTTCAGCTTCACTACTCATATGCCCATTCTGTGAAATTAAAACGTCAGGTTTTGTTGAATTGTGTGTTAGAAACTGTAAAAACTGAGTCTTACTGTGATTTAGCGTTAGTTTATTTTCTACAAGACATGAACTTAGATCATGAACTGCCCTATTTGAAACGGAGCCAATGTTGCACACAACTTCCTTTACTACTAAGCTAGTGTCATCAGCAAACAGAAATATTTTAGAGTTACCCGTAATACTAAAGAGCATATCATTTATATAAATAAGGAACAGGAGTGGCCCAACACTGATCCCCGGGGCACCCCCCACTCAGACCCTACAACACAGCCGTTATCAACATTGTGAATAATGACCTTTTGCTGCCTGTTGCTAAAGTAAGAGGTGAACTAATTGTGAGCTACTCCCAGTATTCCGTAATGGTCCAACTTCTGGAGCAATATTTTGTGATCAACACAATCAAATGCCTTAGTTAAATCAAAAAAAATATGCCTATCGTTCGAAACCTTTTGTTTGACCTATCCAGTACCTGACAGAGAAAAGAGAATATAGAATTTTCAGTTGTTAAACGACTTCTAAAGCCGAACTGCACATTTGATGGCAAATCGTGTGATACAAAATGATCAATTTTCATTACATACATAGCTTTTTCAATAACTTTTGCAAACACTGATGGAAGAGGAATAGATCTAAAATTATCTACATTTTCCCTTTCTCCTTTTTTATAAAGCGGCTTTACTACAGAGGACTTTAATCGCTCAGGAAACTGACCATTCCTAAAGGAAAAATTAGAAATATGGCTAAATACAGGGCTAACATGTGCAGCACAGTACATTAATATTCTGCTAGGCCCTCTTTCATAACCATAAGAGTCCTTAGTCTTCAGTGATTTAACTGTCAATCTCCCCCTTGAAACTTCCTGGCAGATGAAAACTGTGTGCCCGACCGAGACTCGAACTCGGGACCTTTGCCTTTCGCGGGCAAGTGCTCCACCATCTGAGCTACCGAAGCACGACTCACGCCCGGTACCCACAGCTTTACTTCTGCCAGTATCTCGTCTCCTACCTTCCAAACTTTACAGAAGCTCTCCTGCGAAACTTCTGTAAAGTTTGGAAGGTAGGAGACGAGATACTGGCAGAAGTAAAGCTGTGGGTACCGGTCGTGAGTCGTGCTTCGGTAGCTCAGATGGTGGAGCACTTGCCCGCGAAAGGCAAAGGTCCCGAGTTCGAGTCTCGGTCGGGCACACAGTTTTAATCTGCCAGGAAGTTTCATATCAGCGCACACTCCGCTGCAGAGTGAAAATCTCATTCTGGAATCTCCCCCTTGTCTGTAGCACAGAGGAGTATTTCAGACATCAATCTTGGAAAGGCATTTGCCAAGAAAGTTATATGATTTCCTGTAGAAACTAAATTTTTATTTAATTCACCAGCAATGCTCAGAAAATGATTGTTAAATTCTGTACATATATCAGATTTATCAGTCACAGAAATATTTTTACTGCGAACTGACTTTATATCACCGACCATGTGCTGCTGACCAGGCACTTCCTTCACAACTGACCATATGGTTTTAATTTTATCCTGTGAATTAGGTATTCTATTTGTATACCACATACTCTTTGCTTTCGTGATAAGATTTTTAAGCACCTTACAATACTGTTTGTAATGGGCTACTGCATCTTGATTGTGACTACTTCAAACATTTTGATATAATTCCCGCTTTGTTCTACATGATATCCTTATCCCACTAGTCATCCACCCGGGCAAAGCAAGTCTCAAAGACCATGAGAAATGCGTTAAGGAAAGCATTGTATTTATAATCTATGTTATCGGCACTATAAACGTCCTGTCACTCTTGTTCCTTGACAAGGTTTTAAAAACTCTCAATTTCTGTTGGATTAACTTTCCTGTATAGTTAGTACTTAAACATGACATTGGTGCATCTTGGTCTGAAAATCCATTCAAGTTTTTTGCTAACAAGATGCCCACCTACTAATGAAAAATGAATGAAAATATTGTCTATGGCTGTGCTACTGTTCCCCTGCACCCTAAATGGAAATAACACAGTTTGCATCAGATCGTATGAATTTAGGAGATCTACCAATATCCTAGTACCTAGTAGGTACTTATTCTTTTCGTTCTCTACAAAAAGAAAAGGGGTGGGGGGGGGGGGGGGAGGGGCTTGATAGAGCCCTTGTCCGCGAAAGGTAAAGTTTCCGATTTAGTCTCGGTCCGTCAAAAAAAGAAAAAAAAATGCTTCGTAAGCTGGGGACCGCTGGATCGAATATCGCTCATCCTTTTTTCTTATAGTTCTTTCAACAGCTGTCATATTTAGTATATATTACATTCGAAAGATAATATGACCAAAGGACACGTGTATTTGCAAGAACTTAACTGAATTTTCAATTTAGCAGTTTAATAACTTTTATTAAAACAACCAATGTTATGCGACTTTCATTTCTACCCACAAGTTAAAAACTTTATCAAGTGCCTTGAAACCTGTTCGTATTTGACATAAGACGACGAGTAATTGCTTCTCGTGAAGATGTTACTAAAATAAATTTTGTCGTGCAATTTTCGGTGCCGATGTGTACTAAAATGCTGGGTTACGCTAGGTTTGCTTCCAATTTTTTTTTTCTTACATACTTCGAAGATTCCTTTTGCATGCGGGAGAATTGTACTCATTTGATGAAGCAGGTGCCGTTTTAATTTGCTTTCCGTCTCTGTATGGAAAATATCATCCTGCAACTTGTAATGTCGACAGCACATCCGAAGATTACTCGTACAATATCCTCATACTCTGGCATATTGTAACTCGCTGTATTATCAAATAAAGTTATTTACATCTTCATTTAACGAGAATTGACTTGGGGTTGCCAAGACAGTCGCTCGTCCTTGAAACCTGTATCTGCAGATCGGAGCGTCCAGGTGCAAAGAAGTTCTCGGTACCTTACTCGACTGCAGGTATAGGGGATTTCGGAAATCATAATAGGCATACATTTTCAGGAAAAAATGGTTCAAATGGCTCTAAGCACTATGGGACTTAACATCTGAGGTCATCAGTCCCCTAGACTTAGAACTACTAGGACATCACACACATCCATGCTCGAGGCAGGATTCGAGCTTGCGACCGTACCAGAAGCGCGATTCCGGACTGAGGCGCCTAGAACCGCTCGGCCACAACAGCCTGCACTTTCAGGAAAAATTTAGCGTTTGATCGGTTACGTGTCGATGACTGTAAGCATAATATTGGTTGTGCTCATAAAATTAATAAATAACGAAATTACATTGTAAATTCAATAAAGTTACTCGCAACTGCACGTCTCTTTTCATCACATTACGTTTCAAATGTAGTTTATGTGAAATAATATTATTAATGTCGAAAAAATATTAATTAAAAAACGGATGAGCCGGGCTCCATCCAGCAATCCACCGATTACGGAACCTGAACGTTAACAACATGGTCGATGGCAGCACGTGCTTAGAGAGGCAACAGACCCGTAAACCACTGACGCGTTGAACTTGACCGCAATGTTCTCGACATCACTTGCGTAGTACGCCTTAATACTTGCACATTACGTTGTCCTAACGGACTATTAAAAGTTCAGACAGCTGATCTGAACAACATCGTGGCTTCCCCGTTACATCTGAGTGAACTGAGAACATAGAGACTCAGTGGTGTGCCAAGTGCTAGTGTTACCTACAGGGATAAAAGTGTAAATAATGCAAAGGCCAAGGTGGTACTGTGACTGAAGGTGAAAATTTGAAGTGTAAATAACTGAAAAGAAAGCAATGTCAGTGTATGAGCAAACCCGGAGCGTGGATTTTTTCCGTAGAGGACAAGTAATCCAACGTAAAGAAGACAGACACGCACTCGAATAACTATACAAGTTGGCTGGATTAATTAACCCCCCGCTTTTCACAACATCTGTGTGACTTTATCTAACACTCGGGCCTCTCAGGCCTGAGTTGTTTGAACTAGCATAAATTGACACTACTCTGACTACTTAAGATATGAACCACGTTTCACGTATAAACACTTTTAAAATAATTTTCTATATTTAAAGTCAAGGTTAAGAAACACGAGCTTTACGTTTACTATTGTCTTTCCAAGAATATACAGTTTATTCTCATTCTATATCAACTGTTTTTATACACTGAAGCGCCAAAGAAAGAAGTACAGGCATGCGTATTCAAATACGCCGATACGTAAGCAGACGGTATACGGCGCTCTGGTCTGCAACGCCTATATAAACCAAGTGTCTGGAGCAGTTCTTAGATCGTATACTGTTGATACGATGTTAGGTTATCAAGATTTAAGTGAGTCTGAAAGTAGTGTTACAGTAGGCGCACGAGCGATGGAACACAGCATCTCCGAGGTGGAGATGAAGTGGGGTTTTCCGCGTACGGTCATTTCACGAGTGTACCGTGAATATCAGGAATCCGATAAAACATCAAATATCAGTCACAGATGCTGCCGGAAAAAGATCCTGCAAGAACGGGACCAGTGATGACTGAAGAGAGTAGTTCAACGAGACAAAAATGCAACCCTTTCGCAAATTTCTGCAGATATCAATGCTGGCCCATCAACAAGTGTCAGCGTGAGACCTATTCAACGAAACATCATCGGTATGGGCTTTCGGAGCCAAGGGCCCACTCGTGCACGCTTGATGATTGCACAAGATAAAGCTTTACGCCTCGCCTGGGTCCGTCAACACCGCCATTGGACTGTTGATGATTGCCTGGTCTGACGAGTGTCGTTTCAAATTGTATCGAACGGATGGGCGTGCACGGGTATAGAGATAACCTCATGAATCCATGGACCCTGCATGTCAGCAGGAGCCTGTTCAAGGTGGTGGAGGTTCTGTAATTGTGTGGAGTGTGTGCAATTGCAGTGATATGGGACCACTGATACGTCTAGATACGACTCTGACAGGTGGCACGTACGTAAGCATCCTGTCTGATCACCTGCGTCCACTCATGTCCATTGTGCATTCCTACGAATTTCGGCAATTCCAGCAGGGCAAAGCGACACCCCACACGTCCAGAATTACTACAGAGTGGCTCCAGGAACACTCTTCTGAGTTTAAGCACTTCCGCTGCCCACCAAACATGAACATTATTGAGCATATCTGGGATACCTTGCTATGTGTTATTCAGAAGAGATGTCCATCCACCCCCCCGCCCCCCCACTCCTAGTCTTACGGATTTATGGACAGACCTGCAAGATTCATGGTGTCAGTTCTCTCCAGCACTACTAAAGATATGAGTCCATGCCACGTCGTGTTGCGGCACTTCTGCATGCTCGCTAGGGTACTAGACGATATTAGGCAGGTGTACCAGTTTCTTTGGCTCTTCAGCGTAATACAGTTCTTATTGCAAATTTTCACAGGGTCTACAGTCAATATCACTTTGTTCTGAGCACACAGGTTTGGTACACATATAAAATGTAATTTGACTTTTTCTACCTTTCTTCTCTATACAATATGCACAACTTCTTCTTTCCTATCTGACGATTTCACTGCCATTCCTGCATCCGGTACTACTAATGAATTCATTGACTTCTTTGCTGCTGTCAGTTGCTTTCCCAAATTGATGGTGAATGTCTGACCTCTCACTTTTCTATTGGTAACCAGCTTCATCCAAATTTTGTATGTATTCATTAAACTTACGAGTACATCTATTTTGTTGAAGAAAACCACCAATGGCCAGCGCCTTGTTTCTCCTTTCTCACTGTACCGTCACGTCTTCTGGTTCATGGTGTTAATGTCACCTTTTGTGGCACTTTATGTCATTATAATTCAGGCTTATTTACTCATGATGGCTATACCGTTTGTTGGTCGTGAAGAGAGCAAGTATGGTAACTACTTTGTTCTTTGTCATGACATCTGTTTGGAAAGCTAATAATGTGTACTTCAAGTCCTTTAGGTGTAATAAAATCGGCAGGCAGTTCACCTTTTTTTTCGGGTACTACAGACTAGTGTCAAATCTTTTGATAATAAAGAATGAGCTAAATCGAGAGACGTACAGAAATGATCCCAGGTGAGATTACGTCCAAATTTTTAAGTTGAATCATCACTGTTTTCACAACATTCTCTCCAAGCCGCACAGCTCTGTTTTGTTCCTCCTTCCCCCAAATACACTTTCGTCTTCCAGCAGTTGCTTGTTTCACTGCCACAAATTACCCAGAACTTTCTTCCGTATCTACCGGGTTTTGATGGCATGTACTGCCGAAATGGATAGCTACCTGGGAACGTGAGCAGCTGTTCATCCACGGTCATGCACCATCCTTGAATTCAGATATCCTGCAGGGTAGTTTCCTACATACTGCAATCTTCTCTGAGTGCTTCCAGTTTGTCACTTGAGCTATGTTCACATCTTGCTGCTGCGCTATCACAGCACAATAGCATGGAAGCGGTTGTGAGACATTTTTTCATTGATCGGTGGTCGGACATTGTCAACTCTCCAAAGTTGACATCATTTCTTGATCTTTAAACACGAGCAATGACCAGAACACCTACAAAATTTTTCATTTCATACAAATTCATACCCATCCAAATAATTTCACCTTCCTTGTTGGTCGACATACAAACTTACTCAGTTAGGGGCACACGATAAAACAACATAAAACAAGGCTCATCATTATCGCAGTTCCTAATCAAATACCCTGTAGATCCCTTGTCTCCTTTCAGTACATCCCTTTTGCTCCGCCTTTCATAAATTCCAGGTTGAGGGGCTGTAGCCCGTATTTCATTCCCATTATGAGAAAACGATGAGTCTCACTCAACGGAATTCCCACTAAATTGTTCTTCGCATTCTTCGTAATGGAATGATTCATGATCACCGTCATCTTTGTGCGGTGTTGTGTTAAGTTTTCATGTCTACTTCATTAACATCATTACTGGAAAATTCTAATTCACTATGTTAGTTTTCAGATTCAGAAGACTGCGTCAACAATTCTCTTATCTCCTCATCCGATACTACTCTTCTCCGTAATATTTTTCAGTTTCTAGATCAGGTAAGTGTACACAAAAATATACATGTGCTTATCACACGAAGGACTGTTGGGCACTGAAAGAATGACGAAGCGATCATCAAAGCTAATGACTAACAGATGCTGCGCAGATAGACATATTGTTTTTTTTAAAAACTACAGGGACTTGTCAGTCCTTTGTGGTTTGTGAGGACCGGAAGCGTGAACCATCACTTTAAGGCAAATCAATACGTTAATTTTTATACTTGTTTTCTGAGGTTATGACTAACAGGTCGAATTACAAAAAGTGCTAAAATTTTATAAAGTTATATAGTTACTAATACAAAACATAATAAAAATCACAGATGTGCCTGTGAGGACTGATGGTAGTCAAAGCTTTGAAGACCTTTTTTCGTTCATGTTCATTGTCATGCCTGTCCACAACCTCTCCTGACCGCTTCGTGGTGGAGTCAACTTAAATAAATTAATAAATAGTAATTTACGAGTAAGATTACTAAAAATTTGTCTTAAGTTTCTCGCCAGTTGTCTCCCAAAGCATCTACGAAGACTGCAGTCCCTAAGGAAAACGCGGGCACGTCCTGACAAGCCACTCTCATCCGCTACACATTGGCGCCCAACATTGGGCATTTTACCTCTGCAACGTCATGCTGACAGTCAGTTCCGTATACTCGTACCTGGATGAATTCTGCAATTTGGCACTGTAACAAACGCATTCTAGGATCATGGGACCTGATTGTTGCCCTCCGTTTGATCTCATACGCGGTACGGGCAAAGTGAGTTTCGCATGAGTGATGCGGGAGGCACCAGACAACAGTGCTTTGTGGAGATGGGGCTGAAGCTGGTGCGGTGCTGCGGTGCGGTGGGCAGCTATCGACCATGTAAGGCGATACCGGCGCGAGATGGAGGCCGCGGCGCTAAAAGCAGGCGTGCCGGCCGGCCGCTGCCCCCACTGGTCTCCAGGCTGGAAGCGCCGGAGTCTCCAGGAAAGCCACGGCCGCGGCACTCACGTTCCACAAGCCACAATCACTTGGCAGCGTCCTCCTTGTCACAGCATAAAGGATACGATATTTCAGGAACTGTTTTATGATTGTCACACAAGACTGACATTACTGTTGACAATGGAAGAACAGATTAAGAAAGACCAAGGCACATTCCGAGGATTTATCGGCAAAAAACCATCCTACAACATGAGATGGTGCAAAATGTGCGAAATTCCCAGGAAAATGGGAGTACACTAAATGGGAAGACGGATACTGTTCAGTATGTACAAGAAGCCAATGTCCGCCTCCGTAGTTGAGAGCTCAGAGTAGATGGCTGCCGCGCGGTGGACCCCTATTCGATTCCCAGTAGTGCCGAGGGCTTTCCCTCGATGGGAGGAGTGGTACCGGCTGCAGTCAGCCTCGCGACGCCAATTGAGGAGCTGCGAGGCCGAGCAGCAGCAGTTCCACCGCGGTCTGGAAAGACTGCAGAACGGCCGGGAGATGTGGTGTGCTGCCGCGTGTCCCTCGATACTGCACAGCGTCGCAAGGCAGAGGATAACACGGCGGCTGGTACACATGCCTTAGGTCTTTACTGCCCGGACAACTTGCGCTTTAAGTTTCCTTTAATTTACGTCTATGGCCACAAACTTTTTGTTAACAGTCTTTAATGACCATCATCAGATCTGTTTCATAAAAACAAAGTCCTGAAACAGATCTGATGATGGTTATTAAAAGACCGAAACCGGTAATCTGTTACCAAAAAGTTTTTGACCATAGACGTAAATAAAAGGAAACTTATTGCATATACGGGTCACTGTTTTTTCGCGACGATGTCGCAGCTTGTGTAACATGCTCTTTGTTTTTAAAAATAGGAACTCAATATGGAATAATAAGAATGGCAGACTGGAGTATTTGCATTAGAAAATATATGAGACGAGGAAATAGCGTTTAGCCCCTAGTGATCACTTTAGACATCGCAGAAATAAGGGTAAGGGAATTAAAGCGCAGGGTGAAAGTATGTCAGTGACAAGACTTTGTCATCACATTGCTGTCCTAATTGAAGGAAGAATTGTAAAACCTACTGAATCAAATCGACAGTCTAATAAGCACACACTGTGGATTGGAAGTTAATCGAAGACATGTGAAATAATGAGCAGCAGCAGAAAAGAGACTAGCAATAAACTCAACATCGAAACTAGGGATTAGGACCTAGACGAAGTCAAGAAATTTTTCTACCTTAAAAGCATACTAACACGACTGATCATACTAGGACGACACACCACACCGAGAAGCACACGCAGTGGAGGCATTTCTGGCCAAAATAAGTCTACTGACATGATATATCGACATTCACGCGAGGAAGAAATTTCTAAAATTATGCATTTACAGCACAGCAATGCATGTACAGTACAGCGTGAAATGGGGTAAACCCGTACGCCAAAACCATCGAAATGTTTGAGACTTGATACCATAGGAGGCTGTTGAAAATTAGTAGGTGAACTGATAAGGCTCTCCGCAGTATCTCCGAGAAAACAAATATCTGATAAGGAATGAGTAAAATGATAGACGGGCCAACAGGACACATTTTATGACGTCAGGGAATAACTTCTATGGTACTTGAGGGAGCTCCAAAGGATAAATACTGTTGAGAGAAAAAAGTTTGGAATAATATCAATACATAATTTACTTCTTTCGGGACAAGTGTTGATCTGCGGTGAGGAGCATGGTGCATGAGATACACCGATGACAAGAAAAAGAAGCTTGAACTGCTGCCGACAAACCCTTTCCTCTGTGCATTAGTGGTGTCCTGAAGAATGGTATTGGAAAAGCGAAGGAAAAATTACATCACACTTTCGCTGTAATATACCTAAGGAATAAACTGGTAGGAACTAACAAATTCGAAAGCGTATGATACTATCTAAATGTCAAAATTACCACTGGAGGTGCGTTGTAGCTTAGGTGAACACTTGTTGTGGCCTTCAGTCCTGAGACTGGTTTGATGCATGCATCCATGCTACTCTATCCTGTGCAAGCTTCTTCATCTCCCAGTACCTACTGCAGCCTACGTCCTTCTGAATCTGCTTAGTGTATTTATGTCTTGGTCTCCCTATACGATTTTTACCCTCCACGCTTCCCTCCAATAGTAAATTGGTGATCCCTTAATGACTCATAACATGTCCTGTCAACCGATCCCTCCTTCTAGTCGTGCCACAAACACCTCTACCCGCCAATTCTGTTTAGTACCTCTTTATTAGTTACATGATCTACCCATCTAATATTGAGCATTCTTCTGTAGCACCACATTTACAAAGCTTCTATTCCCTTCCTGTCCAAACTATTTATCGTCCATGTTTCACTTCCATATATTGCTACAGTCCACACAAATACACTCAGAAACGACTTTCTGACACTTAAATCTATACTCGATGTTAGCAAGTTCGTCTTCTTCAGAAACTCTTTCCTTGCCATTGCCAGTCTACATTTTATGCCCTCTCTACTTCGACTGTGATCAGTTATTTTGTTTCCCAAATAGCAGAACTCCTCTACTACTTTAAGTGTCTCATTTCCTAATTTCACTCATTTCACTCAGCACCACCCGACTTAATGCGACTACATTATCTTCGTTTTGCTTTTGTTGATGTTCATCTTATATCCTCCATTCAAGACACAGTGCATTCCGTTCAACTGCTCTTCCAAGTCCTTTGCTGTCTCTGACAGAATTACAATGTCATCGGCGAACCTCAAAGTTTTTATTTCTTCTCCATGAATTTTAATACCTACTCCGAATTTTTCCCTTCTTTCCTTCACTGCTTGCTCAATACACAGATTGAACAACATCGGGGATAGGCTACAATCCTATCTCACTCCCTTCCCAACCACTGCTTCCCTTTCATATCCCTCGACTCGCCGGCCGCTGTGACCGAGCAGTTCTAGGCGCTTCAGTCTGGAACCGCACTGCTGCAGCAGTCGCAGGTTCGAATCCTGCCTCCGGCATGGGTGTTTGTGATGTCCTTAGGTTAGCTACGATTAAGTAATTTTATGTCTAGGGGACTGGTGACCTCAGATGTTAAGTTCCATAGTGCTTAGAGCCATTTGAACACCTCGACTCTTATAACTGCCATATGGGTTCTTTACAAATTGTAAATAGCCTCCTGCTCCCTGCGTTTTACCCCTGCCACCTTCAGAGTTTGAACGAGAGTATTCCAGTCAACACTGTCAAAAGCGTTCTCTAAGTCAACAAATGCTAGAAACGTAGGTTTACCTTTCCTTAAACTAAGTTAAGTCGTAGGATCATTATTGCCTCACGTGTTCCAACATTTCTACCTAATCCAAACTGATCTTCCCCGAGGTCGGATTTCCATTCGTCTGTTAAGAATTGAGGTTAGTTTTTTGCAGCTGTCACTGATTTCTTTGGGATTGGAATTATTATATTCTTCTTGAAGTGTAAGAGTATTTCGCCTATCTTATACATCTTGCTCACCAGATGGTAGAGTTTTGGCAGGGCTGCCTCTCCCAAGGCTGTCAGCAGTTCAAACGGAAGGTTGTGTACTTTCGGGGCCTTGTTTCGACTCAGGTCTTTCAGTGCTCTATCAAACTCTTCACGCAGTATCATATCTCCCGTTTGATCTTCATCTACATTCTCTTCCGTTCCCAAAATATTGTCCTCAAGTACATCGCCCTTGTATAGACCCTCTATACACTCCTTCCACCTTTTGGCTTTCCTTCTTTGCCTAGAACTGGGTTTCCAGCTGAGCTCCTGATATTCATACGAGTGATTATCTTTCCTCCAACGTCTCTTTAATATGCCTGTATTCAGAATCTATCTTACCCAAAGTGAGATGTGCCACTACATCCTTACATTTGTCCTCTAGCCATCCCTGCTTAGCCATTTTGCACTCCCTGTCGATTCCATTTTTGACACGTTTGTATTCCATTTTGCCTGCTTCATTTGGAGCGTTCATCGGTAGCGTCGCATTTCCAAGGTGGTGCTGCTGTTCCAGGTTCGACGGTCAGACGAACGACCGCGCCATCGCTCTGAGGTGGCAGACACCGCAGTGCAGGGGAGTGTCTGGTACCGACCTGGCTCTCAGGAAGACAGACGTGTCCCTGCTGGATGCGTGACTGACTGGCATTCAGTAGTAATAGTAGAGTTTCAGACACATACTCCTGATGCTCTGTATTTCCGTTATTTGTTTTTGGCTATTAATTTTCAGACTGTGGCAAAATTTATCAAGTGTTATGCAGTTCCTTTCTCCCAAACTGTGACTACAGTTTTGTGTCTAACCACCCACCTAACAATAAGACAAACGTATTGACAGAGCCTGCTTCCGGGAACTGCCACACGGACTCTGTGCCATCTAGAGGTTAGCATCTCTCTTCTATGGTCGCTCCAGTCCGTCGGCGTCTCTAGTTCCGTGATTCCATCACATATCATGGGCACGTAAGTAAATGAACGCTTTATGTCTTGTTTCTTGCATTTATGAGCTATGTGTACTGACATTTATCACAAGTAAAGGGCGCCTGGTTTCTCGAATGTAATACAGCAAACATAAGTGACCTGACAGATAAAAACTGGGTATCACGCCAGTACTCTATCTTGGGACCTTCACCTTTCTCGCGCAAATGCTCTACCGTCTGAGCTGTCAAGGCTAAGCGCAAATTGAGACGCGTATAGCACGCGTGACGTGATATTATTTGGACGCGCGCGTTCCACACCCACCTTGCTGACCTGCGCAAATCGAGACGACTGTGACGAGCCTGCCCTTCAGTCTGGGTGACGCTTGCACGCCAGACGCCGGTTACTCAGCTACTGCATGCCAAACTGACAATAAGCAGTTCGTGAATAATAGAGTTATTATTGTTAGAGCTGAGCTCCGAATCAGATTCGAAGACTAATGCTGAAGACGAAGTGTTGTTTTATTCATTAATATAAAAAATTCAGATCATCACATAGATGTATTTCGTTTGAAAGGAAAAGATGTGGATGATTTCAAACTATGACTAAAGTGAGTGATACTGATTTTACAAATTACTTCATTTTCTGTGGAACGTGGAATCATACGGCATACCATTGACTCAAACGGACAAGACCAAATTACAATTGGACAAAATCTAGCAGTAATTTTGAGGTGCTTGATGAACAGTGACATTCATTTTTGTTTTTTTAACTAACTATAAAATGTTGCAACCTCGTATCTAGGAATTTTATTTTCAACCCCACGACGCAAAACGTATCATAAAACACCCTTCGTCCTCTCATTAAGTTGCCGCTGAGAGAAGTAAACTATTCATCATCTGCACAACGCGATGGTTTGTGTACTGCCAATAATCGAGAAAAATACAAGTAACAGGAATGTGGAAGATACCGAGGAAAGCATTGTGGTGGGACGGGACATGTCATGAATGTATGTCTGCTTTTGTCAGCAATACATTTCAACAAATTAAATATATCAAATGACCACATTCTTTCAGGTTATTCATACTTTCGAAACGATACCGACCGCTTCTTCATTTGTGTAGCCTGTTGTATAATTACTTCTTTAATGCTGATACCGTGTGTCCAACCACTGAAATTTTTTCGTCTTCACGACGAGCCAAGTAAAACATTGTCATTCGAGGAGGTTTCTCGACTGTTTCTAGCTTTCAGTGGAAACGTGATGTCCACGTGCATGTAGAACAACGTCTGTTATTACATCCATATCCAAGTAAGTACAGTGAAAATTATATACTTCAGATCTTGGACGCTTTCTACCGGGAGCACAAACGGATCACACCTGTGGCAATTATCCTTTTTCGAGTTTTGTAACAGATCGTACAGATTCACCAGCTAATAGGCAGCAGGTAGATAAGTTTGCTTTACCTTTCTCCCGTGCTTCTTTACAATACGATTTTATAATAGTTCTTACTTCCTTCTTCATTGCACTCTGTCACTTCTTGCGATCTGAAAACATTATGGAGGCAGATGATATAATCACAGAGGCCAGTGGCCCAACTGTTACTGAACTGTGCATTGTTCTTGGCAAAATAAGAAAATAGCTGAACAGATATAAATCATTGAAAAATATAGATACCCGCCTGCGTAGCTGGGTGGTAACGTGCTTGCCTCCCGTGCAAGCGAGCCCGGGTTCGATTCCAGGCTGGGCTGGAGATTTGCTCCGCTCGGGGACTGGGTGTTGTGTTGACCTCATCACCGGCCCGCAAGTCGCACAATTTGGCGTAGACGGAGATAAGACTTCCACTTGGCGGCCAAACTTCCCCGGATAGGACCTCCCGGCCAACGATGTCATACGCTCATTTCATTTCATTTCATTGAAAAGCATAATGTAACGAAGGAAATAAAAAACAAAACAAAACAGAGAGTTTAAATGTCGAGAAACGAAACACTGCTCAACGGCAACAAAATTCAGCATACAGTAAGGAAATATTCTTTAGGTACGCAGTACTACCATTGCCCATATGAGCCGTGCCGGAGAGAGCATACGCAGGACTGCCTTCCCGCTCCCAGCCTCACACTTCCCGCAGTGCACGCGTGGCACGTGGCGCGACAAACTGTGCCACGACTATATACGCAGGGTGACCTGGAGCAGGCGCGTGTCGCGTCCCCATCGCGTCGCGCCCCTATTTCCGATGCTCCGTTTGAACCTGTGAAGTTAGAAAAATGAGAGCTGCTTTGCGCCTCGCTACACGCACTCTATGCGTCTAAATTTGCAATTACCGTAAGTCAAAAGTCTTAGTTCCGGAGGACGGTTTTAACCTGCCTAGAGCTTCTGAATCGGCATTGCAAAGTGGACTTCCATCCTAGCAATCATTCGTATCCAGTTTCCAAGATAGAGGGCCAATATTTTCATTGAACTGTTATTTTCGTTCCATTTTTATAACATTTCTGAGATACAGTTCAGTTAAACTCAACAATCTTTCCAGAAATCGGAGATCGATGGCGACGACTGTGCCTGTAGCAATGATTGCTTCAGATGAAGAACGCCCTGACGATGGCACCAGAAACTCACATAACACATTATTATTTTAATATTTTTAGTATTATATAAAATTTTTACTATTATGTAAGATGACGTGTCATTGTACCCAGGAAGATTTTAGTCAGAATAAAACGAAATTCTAAGAAATATTAATTTCCGATTTACAGATGCTTTACACTATGACATGAATTTGTTTGATATTTTCTGTCCCTTTATGTATGGACGTTTTTTTCTTGATAATCATTTTTTCTTCGTATATTTCAAGTCTTTGTACTTGCTTTCCCTTTTGGATATTATTACCATCGTTTTGAGCATCTACCGAAAGTGAAAATCATCTCTTACTCCTCGTAACCTCATAAGTTTCATAAGAAATTAAATACATGAAGTAATCCCACAATGCTTGTCAGAAGAGCTCTGCTCATCACAATCTTGACACTCTCTTAAAAAAGTGTTTTGAGACAATTGATGTACTTTACTCCAAGCGGAAAATCAAAATACCTCGATTCTTATAACTAGTTTTCCCTGAAGTAAATTTTTAAGTATTTTAATGTCTATTAAATAATTAAAACGTCGATACAGATGTATAGATGACTTTCGTAATATTTCTTCTACCAATTCTCTGATCAGATTCGTTTGAGCTGCATAACGACTGCACTGTTTGATTTTGATTTCGACATTTTCGAGTGTTTTTTTTTTTTATTTTTTCAGGCCTCCTGTATCTCTTCCAACTAAGTTCCAACAAAATATTTTAAACACGATTTACATGACTACAGAACTGACAAGTAAATTGCACTCAGAGTAGCTGACTATCAACATAAAGTTGCACGACATTCAATCTGATTCATAGGAGACGTTGTGACTCTGAGGTTGGGCTCTTTCTGAGGGCGTGGAAGTGACGTCAGCAGTCACCAGAATAAAAGCAGTGGTATTAGCTGGGTGTGTGTGGTAGTCGGAGTACTAGGGACGATCGAAGAAGGAGAAACTCGACAGCTGGAGACATGCAAATTTTCAGGAGGGTGCAGTACTCTTTTCACCTAGGGGAAGTTCTTTTCGAACTTTTTCGGTGTGCGGCTCCTCTTGATACGAACATTAGCGCTGCGGCTCCTGTCACACATGGTATTTGACTCCAAGCATGAGGTGTCATGGCTGTTAGGTTCAAATGGCTCTGAGCACTATGGGACTTAGCATCTATGGTCATCAGTCCCCTAGAACTTAGAACTATTAAACCTAACTAACCTAAGGACATCACACACATCCATGCCCGAGGAGCCGAAAATTTAATAGTATTGGGTGACTGGAATTCGATAATAGGAAAAGGAAGAGAAGGAAAAGTAGTAGGTGAATATGGATTGGGGCTAAGAAAAGAGGAAGCCGCCTGGTAGAATTTTGCACGGAGCACAACTTAATCATAGCTAACACTTAGTCCAAGAATCATGAAAGCAGGTTCTGTACATGGAAGAGCCCTGGAGATACTAAAAGGTTTCAGATAGATTATATAATGGTAAGACAGAGATTTAGGAACCACATTTAAAATTGTAAGACAACTCCAGGGGCAGATGTGAACTCTGACCACAATTTATTGGTTTTGAACTGTAGATTAAAACCGAAGAAACTGCAAAAAGATGGGAATTTAAGAAGATGGGACCTGGATAAACTGAAAGAACCAGACGTTGTACAGAGTTTCAGAGAGAGCATAAGGGAACAATTGACAGGAATGGAGGAAATAAATACAGTAGAGGAAGAATGGGTAGCTTTGACGAATGAAATAGTGAAAGCAGAAGAGGATCAAGTAGGTAAAAAGACGAGGGTTAGTAGAAATCCTTTGGTAACAGAAGAGATACTGAATTTAATTGATGAAAGGAGAATATACAAAAATGCAGCAAGTGAAGCGGGCACAAAGGAATACAAACGTCTCAAAAATGAGATCACAGGAAGTGAAAAATGGCAGAGCAGGGATGGCTAGAGGACAAATGTAAAGATGTAGAGGGGTAAGATAGATACTTCCTACAGAAAAATTAAAGATACTTTTGGAGAAAAGAGAACCACTTGCAAGAATATCAAGAGCTCAGTTGGAAAACCAGTTCTAAGCAAAGAAGGGAAAGCAGGAAGGTGGTACGGGTATATAGAGGGTCCATACAAGGGTGATGTACTCGAGGACAATGTTATCGAAATTGAAGAGGACGTAGATAAAGATGAAACAAAATATATGATGCTGCGTGAGGAGTTTGACAGAACACTGAAAGACATGTCGAAACAAGGCCCTGGGAGTAGACAACATTCCATTAGAACTGCTGAAAACCTTGGGAGAGCCAGCCCTGACAAAACTCTACCAACTGGTGAGCAAGATGTATGAGACAGGTGAAATACCTTCTGACTTCAAGAAGAATATAATTCCCATCCCAGAGAAAGCGGGTGCTGACAGATGTGAAAATTACCGAATTATTAATTTACTAATTCGCGGCTGCAAAATACTAACGCGATTTCTTTACAGACGATTAGAAAAACTGGTAGCAGCCGACCACGGGGAAGATCAGTTTGGATTCCGTAGAAATATTGGAACACGTGAGGCAATACTGACCCTACGACTTATCTTAGGAGATAGATTAATGAAAGGCAAACCTACGTTTCTTGCATTTGTAAGCTTAGAGAAAGCTTTTGACAGTGTTGTCTGAAATACTCTCAAATTCTGAAGGTGGCAGGGGTGAAATGCAGCTAGCAAAAGGCCATTTTCAACTTGTTCAGAAACCAGAAGGTAGTTATAAGAGTCGAGGGACATGAAAGGAAAGCAGTGGTTGGGAAGGGGGTGAGACAGGATTGTAGCCTATCCCGATGTTATTCAATACGTATATTGAGCAATCAGTAAAGGAAAAAAAAATCGGGGTAAGAAGTAAAATCCATGGAGAAGAAATAAAAACTTTGAGGTTCACGGATGACATTGTAATTCTGTCTGAGACAGCAAAGGACCTGGAAGTGCAGTTGAGCGGAACGGACAGTGTCTTGAAAGGAGGCTATAAGATGAACATCGACAAAAGAAAAACGAGGATAATGGAATGTAGTCGAATTAGGTCGGGTGATGCTGAGGGAATTAGATTAGGAAATGAGACACTTAAAGTATTAAATGAGGTTTGTTATTTGGGGAGCAAAATATCTGATGATGTTTGAAGTAGAGATTGCCATACTGGCAATGGCAAGGAAAACGTTTCTGAAGAAGAGGAATTTGTTCGTGTATAGATTTAAGTGTCAGGAAGTCGTTTCTATGGGTAGATCACATAATTATGAGGAGGTATCGAACAGAATTGGGGAGGAGAGAAATTTGTGGCAGAACTTGTCTAGAAGAAGGGATTGGTTGGTAGGACATGTTCTGAGGCATCAAGGGATCACCAATTCAGTATTGGTGGGCAACGTGCAGGGTAAAAATCGTAGAGGGAGATCTAGAGAGGAACAGACCAAGCAGATTCAGAAGGATGTAGGTTGCAGTAAGTACTAGGAGATGAAGACGCTTACACAGGATAGAGTAGCATGGGAAGCTGCGTCAAACCAGTCTCTGGAATGAAGACCACAACAACAACAACAACAAAAAGAGATTATCGACAGTTGAAAGGGTTTTCCATGGTGGAAGCCTCTCCGACTCTCAATGTTGTTGTAATCTTCAGTCCTGAGACTGGTTTGATGCAGCTCTCCATGCTACTCTATCCTGTGCAAGCTTCTTCATCTCCCAGTACCTACTGCAACCTACATCCTTCTGAATTTGCTTAGTGTATTCATCTCTTGGTCTCCCTCTACGATTTTTACCCTCCACGCTGCCCTCCGATGCTAAATTTGTGATACCTTGATGCCTCAAAACGTGTCCTACCAACCGATCCGTTCTTCTAGTCAATTTGTGCCACAAACTTCTCTTCTCCCCAATCCCATTCAATACCTCCTCATTAGTTACGTGATCTACCCACCTCATCTTCAGCATTCTTCTGTAACACCACATTTCGAAAGCTTCTATTCTCTTCTTGTCTAAATTAGCTATCGTCCATGTTTCACTTCCATACATGGCTACACTCCATACAAGTACTTTCAGAAACGAATTCCTGACACTTAAATCTATACTCGTCTTCAGAAACGATTTCCTTGCCATTGCCAGTCTACATTTTATATCCTCTCTACTTCGACCATCATCAGTTATTTTACTCCCTAAATAGCAAAACTCCTTTACTACTTTAAGTGTCTCATTTCCTAATCTAATTCCCTCAGCATCACCCGATTTAATTTGACTACATTCCATTATCCTCGTTTTGCTTTTGTTGATGTTCGTCTTATATCCTCCTTCTCCATGAATTTTAATACCTACTCCGAATTTTTCTTTTGTTTCCTTTACTGCTTGCTCAATATACAGATTGAATAACACCGGGGTGCGGCTACAACCTTGTCTCACTCCCTTCCCAACCACTGCTTCCCTTTCATGCACCTCGACTCTTATAACTGCCATCTGCTTTTTGTACAAATTGTAAATAGCCTTTCGCTCCCTGTATTTTACCCCTGCCACCTTCAGAATTTGAAAGAGAGTATTCCAGTTAACATTGTCAAAAGCTTTCTCTAAGTCTACAAATGCTAGAAACGTAGGTTTGCCTTTTCTTAATCTTTCTTCTAAGATAAGTCGTAAGGTTAGTATTGCCACACGTGTTCCAACATTTGTACGGAATACAAACTGATCTTCCCCGTGATCCGCTTCTACCAGTTTTTCCATTCGTCTGTAAAGAATTCGCGTTAGTGCTTTGTAGCTGTGACGTATTAAACTGATAGTTCGGTAATTTACACATCTGTCAACACCTGCTTTCTTTGGGATTGGAATTATTATATTCTTCTTGAAGTCTGAGGGTATTTTGCCTGTCTCATACATCTTGCTCACCAGATGGTAGAGTTTTGTCATGACTGGCTCTCCCACGGCCATCAGTAGTTCTAATGGAATATTGTCTACTCCCAGGGCCTTGTTTCGACTCAGGTCTTTCAGTGCTCTGTCAAACCCTTCCCGCAGTATCTTACCTCCCATTTCGTCTTCATCTACATCCTCTTCCATTTCCATAATATTGTCCTCAAGTACATCGCCCTTGTATAAACCCTCTATATACTCCTTCCACCTTGCTGCCTTCCCTTCTTTGCTTAGAACTGGGTTGCTATCTGAGCTCTTGATATTCGCACAAGTGGTTGTCTTCTCTCCAAAGGTCTCTTTCATTTTCCTGTAGGCAGTATCTACCTTACCTCTAGTGAGACAAGCCTCTACATCCTTACATTTGTCCTCTAGCCATCCCTGTTTAGCCATTTTGCACTTCCTGTCGATCCCATTTTTGAGACGTTTGTATTCCTTTTTGCCTGCTTCATTTACTGCATTTTTAAATTTTCTCCTTTCATCAATTAAATTCAATATTTCTTCTGTTACCCAAGGACTTCTATTAGCCCTCGCCTTCTTACCTACTTGATCGTCTGCTGCCTTCACTACTTCATCCCTCAGACCTACCCATTCCTCTTCTACTGTATTTCTTTCCCCCATTCCTGTCAATTGTTCCCTTGTGCTCTCACTGAAACTCTCTACAACCTCTGGTTCTTTCAGTTTATCCAGGTCCCATCTCCTTAAATTCCCACCTTTTTGCAGCTTCTTCAGTTTCAATCTGCAGTTCATAACCAATAGATTGTGGTCAGAATCCACATCTGCCCCTGGAAATGTGTTACAATTTAAAACCTGGTTCCTAAATCTCTGTCTTACCATTATATAATCTATCTGATACCTTTTAGTATCTCCAGGATTCTTTCAGGTATACAACCTTCTTTTATGATTCTTGAACCAAGTGTTAGCTACGATTAAGTTATGCTGTGTGCCAAATTCTACAAGGCGGCTTCCTCTTTCATTCTTTCCCCCCAATCCATATTCACCTACTATGTTTCCTTCTCTCCCTTTTCCTACTGACGAATTCCAGTCACCCATGACTATTAAATTTTCGTCTCCCTTCACTACCTGAATAGTTTCTTTTATCTCGTCATACATTTCATCAATTTCTTCACCATCTACAGAGCTAGTTGGCATATAAACTTGTACTACTGTAGTAGGCATGGGCTTTGTGTCTATCTTGGCCACAATAATGCGTTCACTATGCTGTTTGTAGTAGCTAACCCGCACTCCTATTTTTTTTATTCATTATTGAACCTACTCCTGCATTACCCCTATTTGATTTTGTATTTATAACCCTGTAATCACCTAACCAAAAGTCTCGTTCCTCCTGCCACCGAACTTCACTAATTCCCACTATATCTAACTTTAACCTACCCATTTCCCTTTTTATATTTTCTAACCTACCTGCCCGATTAAGGGATCAGACATTCCACGCTCCGATCCGTAGAACGCCAGTTTTCTTTCTCCTGATAACGACGTCCTCTTGAGTAGCCCCCGCCCGGAGATCCGAATGGGGGACTATTTTACCTCCGGAATATTTTACCCAAGAGGACGCCATCATCATTTAATCATACAGTAAAGCTGCATGTCCTCGGGAAAAATTACGGCTGTAGTTTCCCCTTGCTTTCAGCCGTTCGCAGTACCAGCACAGCAAGGCCGTTTTGGTTGATGTTACAAGGCCAGATCAGTCAATCATCCAGACTGTTGCCCCTGCAACTACTGAAAAGGCTGCTGCCCCTCTTCAGGAACCACATGTTTGTCTGGCCTCTCAACAGATACCCCTCCGTTGTGGTTGCACCTACGGTACGGCCATCTGTATCGCTGAGGAACGCGAGCCTCCCCACCAACGGCAAGGTCCATGGTTCATGGCGGGTGCCGACTCCCAATATAAGTGACATATTGGCCCAATTGGGGAAATATAAGTGACATATTGGCCCAATTGGGGAAATCAAAGTTTTTTCTCGTAGATTTGTGCTATGGATACTGTCAGGGATTAACAGAACCAAGACTGAGAAAAGCGTCGTGTAGTGAAAATTGTGAACACTACGAGTGAAAAAGGATTTCGATGGGGCTTGCAAGAATCTCCCACTTGCACTAAACCTACAGAAATGTCTGTTTAGCCCGTGAGTCGATAAAGGACGGTATAAGAAACGGACAGTATGACGAGCTGTGGTTTTCCATCGAGTTTTGAGGAGGTTAAGACAACCGTTGCTTGTCTGTCTTAAGGAGTCGCTGTCTTTGACTCTGTCTAACTGTTTTGCCGAGAAACTCTTGAAGTTTATGTCCCTCGCAGAAGTAGTATCAGCGTTGTCGGGTTCTCTGCAAAGCGCTTTTCTATTTCCCGTGACACTTAGTGATGAAGGGGGAAGCTATATCGTTGGAATAACGTTCAAAAGGGATCCATTATGATGTATTTATTTACTAAAAACCATAAACTGTTTATATCGACACAATTAATAGTAATTAACTGAAAACTAACGATTTCGTGAGGGCATGGTCTTACAACAGAACTATCGCCGATACGCGACTGTGGCGCACAGCCCATACCAAGCAACAACATTCCTGATATTTTGTAGCCATTCGTACCCTTTCTTTTACTTAAACATCATTCATTTACTTGTTAATATGATCGATTTCTGGCTTTGTATTCTGTTGTAGGTGTATGCTTATACTGTAGGCTTCTCCTTCTACCTGTATTGGAAAAATGTGACTAGTATTCGCAATATTTATTAGGCTAGGTCACTTGCTTCGCGACAGAGTAGCTGTGCTTTGCCCCCGTACGTCGCTGATGACGTAATGAGTGTTCTGATGTCTAGCTTTAGCGCCTCACACCACTCGCCACTGGCAACGTGATATGGTCCACCGGCTCCTTCAGTCAGCGTGAAAAATGAATTCTTATTTCCGTTTACTTTTTCAATACTCATAATACTAAATACTCATAACAACCTGATAATTCTATTCTTGTTCCTTGACTCTTCCCTATTACCCCTATATTCTTTGGCATCATTACTGCATTGTCTATTGTTATGAAATACTGAACTCCCAACACGGTTCTTTATGTCAAAATTATCATTTTGTCAACAATAATGATAATGTTTCCTCTGTCACAATCATTATTTGGTTTCTTCTTCGTCTCAGCGATCACTGGCCCTGTAGGCCCCGCGCTGCGTCAACTATCTGCTTCCACCGCCTTCTATCTCTCGCAGCCTCTCTCCACCCTGCGGAAATTCCTAATGCTGCGATGTCCTTGTCTATCTCATCCTTCCATCTTGTACGAGGTCGGCCCAATGGTCTTGTTGCCTGGAGAGTTAATTCAAACGCTTTCTTAGTGATTCTGTTGTTTTCCATTCTAGCCACATGTCGAGCCTATTACAGTCTCCTACTTTTTAATTTCTGGATGATATTCATTAACTGGTAAATTTCATTGTTCTTTCGATTTCTCCATACGCCATTCTCTACCACAGGTCCGCAGATTTTTCTCAACATTTCAAAAACATTCGGTTTTCTCTTTCATTCTTTGTAAGCGTCCAGCTTTATGAACCGTACAGTACTATGGGGCAGATAATAGTGTTGTATATCTTCACCTTTGTGGTGATTGACAAAGCTTTACTTTTGAGTGGGTTGATTATTCTTTCATTTATATCCATTGTTATTATATTTTTACTGTTGAAACGTGATCCCAGGTATTTAAACTGGAGAACTTTTCTAAATTTAGAATGTTGGTCAGTTTCAAAGTAAGGATTTGGGTTTGTGATTTGACCTATTTCAATATATTCTGTCTTCTGTTGGTTATTCAAAAGCCTCATTTTGCTGGCACTGTGCCTGAGAGATCTGTACATGTCTTTCAGTTCTTCTTCAGTTCACTCAGCAACAGTGTACCATCTGCATAAGTCAAGAGTTTCACTTCACTGTATTCGAATCGGAGACCATTGTATAGATGTAAATTACTCTCCCGAACCACTTTCTCCAATGCAAGGTTGAAGAGGACACACGAAAGAGAATCTCCTTGCCATAAGCCTGTTTTAAATGGAAAGGTGGGGGATATGGATCCTCTGAACTTCACTGCTGGTAGCCATCCATGCACAGTTGTATCACACTAATGATTTTACTGGTTATACTAAATTCTCGTAATGTGTTGTATAGACTGCTTCTGTGGATGCTGTCACAGTCTCGCTGGAAGTCAGTGAGAGGCATTGTTTTTTTTTTTTTTTGTTAAATTCCCATTATTTCACAAACATCTGTCGTATTATAAATAAATTATCAGTTGCGGAACGGTTTGCTCGAAATCCAGCCTGGTAATCTTGAATAATGTTTCCTGCGTAAGGTTTAAGTTTTTCCAGAATGGTCATTCACAGGATTTTGTATGTTATGTTCAGCAAAATGATTCCTCTGTAGTTTCCACATTCCATTCTGTTTTCTTTCTTACGTATGGGCCGAATTATTGCAGTTTTCCAATCTTCAGTTAGTGTTTCATTTTTCCATATCATTCACATAAAGTTATCAATTTCTTTGTGTAGTTTTCTTCCACCCTCTTTTAACATCTCTGCTAATATCTTGTCCTCGCCTGCTGCCTTGTTGTTTTTCAGCTTTTGAATGGTGTGGGTCACTTCCCGTTCTGTCATTCTACATTCGCCATTATTAATGCTCTCATTCTCAGACATTGCGTAATTGAAGGTTATGTCTGGATCAGTGCAATTTAACATTTCCGAGATATCCATCTTTCTTGGATATCTTCTAGCTGTGTTAGCATATTTTGATTTTTATCTTTTATGAACAGGTTTTCACTTTGATGAACTCTCTTACTTTTCTTTGTATACTGAAACATTCTTAATTTCCATTCCCGCTTTCCGCTTCTATATCTTCTAGGGCTCCCGTTAGATATTTCCTTTTCTCTGTTCGTAGAACTGTTGCTGTTTCTCTTCTAACCGCCTTGAAGGTCTCTCTCCTGTCCCCACTCTCCTTATTATGCAGCACACCATCCTGGCTTCTTTCCTCTTTGCCACTGCTTCTGGCACTATTCGTTGAACCGTTTCTGTTTCTTCGTTTTCTTTTTCCTCACCAGTGTTTTTCCTGCTGCATCTCTTACTACAGTCTTTATTCTTTCCCAAGCTCTCCCGACACTATTTCCCTTCTCAGCTTCTTGCAATGCTGTAAATCGGTTATTTATTTCAATCGCATAGATATCTTTCACAGACAGTTTCTTCAGACGTTCGATATCTAAATTAGATTTTGGTGTGGCGTCTGGTTGTTGATTTCAAATCATCTTTATTTTAATATTTCCTTTCACTAGGAAATGATCTGAGCTAATTTCAACTCCTCTGTACGTTCTGATATCTCTTATAAATGAAGTGCAACGTTGATCTGTCATAACATGGTCAATCTGATTTACTGTTTTGCCACTTGGAGCGCACAATGTACCTTTGTGTATTTCTTTGTGATGGAACATCGTCGAGCAAATTCACACATTCTTTGACAGTGCAATGTTGATCATTTTAATCCATTTTCGTTTGTGGTCGAGTGCTTGCTATGTTTTCCTATTTGGGGATGAACATATCCTCGTTACCTATTTTTCCATTAATGTCCCCTAAGACAATTTTCACACAAATTGTTGGAATACTTTCGACTCTTGTTGTTGTTGTGGCCTTCAGTCCTGAGACTGGTTTGATGCAGCTCTCCATGCTACTCTATCCTGTGCAAGCCTCTTCATCTCCCAGTACCTACTACAGCCTACATCATTCTGAATCTACTTAGTGTATTCATCTCTTGGTCTCCCTCTACGATTTTTACACTTCATGCAGCCCTCCAGTACTAAATTGGTGATCCCTTGATACCTTAGAACATGTCCTACCAACCAATCACTCCTTCTAGCCAAGTTGTGCCACAAATTTATATTTTCCCCAATTCTATCCAATACCTCCTCATTAGTTATGTGATCTACCCATCTAATCTTCAGCATTCTTCTGAAGCACCATATTTTGAAAGCTTCTATTCTCTTCTTTTTTAAACTATTTATCGTCCATGTTTCACTTCCATACATGGCTACACTCCATACAAATACTTTCAGAAACGACTTTCTGAAACTTACATCTATACCCAAAGTAAACAAATTTCTCCTCTTCAGAAACGCTTTCCTTGCCATTGCCAGTCTACATTTTATATCCTCTCTACTTCGACCATTATCAGTTATTTTGCTCCCCAAATAGCAAAACTTCTTTTTCTACTTGAAGTGTTTCATTTCCTAATCTAATTCCCGCAGCATCACCCGACTGAATTCGACTACTTTCCATTATCCTCGTTTCTCTTTTGTTGATGTTCATCTTATACACTCCTCTGAAGACATTGTCCACTCGGTTCAACTGCTCTTCCAAGTCCTTTGCTGTCTCTGACCTCAAAGTTTTTATTCCATCTGCATGGATTTTATACCTACTCCGAACTTTTCTTTCATTTCCTTTACTGCTTGCTCAATATACAGATTCAATAGCATCGGGGAGAGGCTACAACCCTGACTCACTCCCTTCCCAACCACTGCCTCCCTTTCATGCCCCTCGACTCTTAGAACTGGTTTCTGTACAAATTGTAAATAGCCTTTCGTTCCCTGTATTTTACCCCTGCCACCTTCAGAATTTGAAAGAGAGTATTCCAGTTAACATTATCAAAAGCTTTCTCTAGGTCTACAAATGCTAGAAACGTAGGTTTGCCTTTCCTTAATCTTTCTCCTAAGATACGTCGTAGGGTCAGTATTGCCTCACATGTTCCAACATTTCTACGGAATCCAAACTGATGTTCCCCGAGGTCGGCTTCTACAAGTTTTTCCATTCGCCTGTAAAGAATTCGCGTTAGTGTTTTGCAGCTGCGACTTATTAAACTAATAGTGCGGTAATTTTCACATCTGTCAACACCTGCTTTCTTTGGGATTGGAATTATTATATTATTCTTGAAGTTTGAGGGTAGCTCGCCTGTCTCATACATCTTGCTCACTAGATGGTAGAGTTTTGTCAGGACTGGCTCCCCCAATGCTGTCAGTAGTTCTAATGGAATGTTGTCTACTCTCGGGGCCTTGTTTCGACTCAGGTCTCTCAGTGCTCTGTCAAACTCTTCACGCAGTATCATATCTTCCATATCATCTTCATCTACCTCCTCTTCCATTTCCATAATATTGTCCTCAAGAACATCGCCAATGTCTAGACCCTCTATGTACTCCTTCCACCTTACTGATTTCCCTTCTTTGCTTAGAACTTGGTTTCCATCCGAGTTCTTGATATTCATGCAAGTGGTTCTCTTTTCTCCAATGGTCTCGTTAATTTTCCTGTAGGCATTATCTATCTTACTCCTCATGAGATAATCCTCTCCATCCTTGCATTTGTCCTGTAGCCATCCGTGCTTAGCCATTTTGCGCTTCCTGTGGATCTCATTTTTGAGACGTTTGTATTCCTTTTTGCCTGCTTCACTTGCTGCATTTTTGTATTATCTCATATCATCAATTAAATTATAACTATTTCATTCCTCAAAGCTACCCATTCTTCTTCTACTGTATTTATTTCCCCCATTCCTGTCAACTGTTCCCTTATGTTCTCTCTGAAACTCTGTACAATCTTTGGTTCTTTCATTTTATCCAGGTCCCATCTCCTTAAATTCCCACCTTTTTGCAGTTTCTTTAGTTTTAATCTACTGTTCATAACCAATAGATTGTTGTCAGAGTTCACATCTGCCCCTGGAAATGTCTTACAATTTAAAATCTGGTTCCTAAATCTCTGTCTTACCGTTATATAATCTATGTGAAACCTTTTAGTATCTCCAGGCCTCTCCCATGTACAGAACCTTCTTTCATGATTCTTCAACCAAGTGTTAGCTATGATTAAGTTATGCTCTGTGCAAAATTCTACCATGCAGCTTCCTCTTCCATTTCTTAGCCCCAATCCATATTCACCTACTACGTTTCCTTCTCTTCCTTTTCCTACTATCGAATTCCAGTCACCCATGACTATTAAATTTTCATCTCCCTTCACTACCTGAATAATTTCTTCCATCTCATCATACATTTCACCAATTTCTTCATCATCTGCAGAGCTAGTTGGCATATAAACTTTTACTACTCTAGTAGGCGTGGACTTCGCGTCTATCTTGGCCACAATAATGCGTTCACTAATCTGTTAGTAGTAGCTTACCCATACTCCTATTTTTTACTCATTTAAAACCTACTGCTGCATTACCCCTATTTGATTTTGTATTTATAACCCTATATTCACCTGACCAAAAGTCTTGTTCCTCCTGCCACCCAACGTCACTAATTCCCACTATATCTAACTTTAACCTATCCATTTCCCTTTTTAAATTTTCTCACCTACCTGCCCGACTAAGGGATCTGACATTCCATGTTCCGATCCGTAGATCGCCAGTTTTCTTTCTCTTGATAACGATGTCCTCTTGAGTAGTCCCCGCCCGGAAGTCCGAATGGGGGACTATTTTACCTCCGAAATATTTAACTCAAGAATACGCCATCATCACTTAATCATACAGTAAAGCTGCATGCCGTCGGGAAAAATTGCGGCTGTAGTTTTCCCTTGGTTTCAGCCGTTCGCAGTACCAAAACAGCAAGGCCGTTATGGTTAGTGTTACAGGGCCAGATCAGTCAATCATCTAGACTGTTGCCCCTGCAACTAACGAAAAGGCTGCTGCCCCTCTTCAGTAGCCACACGTTTGTCTGGCCTCTCAAGAGATACCCCTCCGTTGTGGTTGCACCTACGGTACGGCTATCTGTATCGTTGAGGCATGCAAGCGTCCCCACCAACGGCAAGGTCCATGGTTCGACTACTCCCTCTAATTTTTCATAGTACTCATCTTTATCATCATCAGTTGAATCTTCAGTCGGTGCAAGGAGATGTATGAATGTTACTAAATACCACTATTGTTTGATTGTTATGTAAGACAGCCTTTTGTTAATAGGATTGAATGCCTTAACCTGATTAACAATCCTATTTTTTACTGAAAAACTAGTACCAGATTCATGACGTTTCCTTCTCCGCCATAAAAAATGACACAATCATCCCAATTATCCTCCGTGTGTTTTATTTGGTTTACCACCACAAAAACGTGATCTCCTTCGTGTCCACCTATTCGTCTTCTGGGAAAACCATTATCATATACTTAATTTTCATTTGTGAGGACATTGCTTACCTTATTACTGTTTTAGTTCCCATTATTATTTGATTTTCACTTTACGTCCTGGCAACCATTACCTTCTGTTGCTCTTTCTTGCAAAGGCTTCGGAAATTTCCCGACATGGAGTACTTTTAGCAATAATCTATCGTAACCTACCGTCGTTAACAACATTTCATGTCCTCTTGCAATGGTTACTTCTATTATGTATTTCTGTATTACTAAAAGATTTGTAGAAAGCAACTATTTTTACATAGTGACCTTCTTTTGTAGTATTGCTGCTGTTGTTATTTGCTGCAATACGATTTCTTAATTTTGAATCTAGCTTTCTCTCTACCATTTAAGGGAAGATATCTGTGCCTCTAGCGGTAAAGACACCGACTTTTTGTTGGATACCGACTACACTCTCAAATATCTCTTTAATATTAATTTTTACAAAATTCGGTACTGATTGTATTCTATTAGAAAAGGCTGACTCAGTTTTGAAATGGAGATTGACTCATCATGGTTTAACTGAGATCTAATTACGTAACAAAATCTAATTCAGCTGCTGGTGTTTTTTGAATTTGCTTATCTGTCACTAGGTTATTATATATATTTAGTATCGACTGTTACTTCTTACATCACACACTGTCGTCTTACATTCTTCTGCCCTATCGTTGACTGTGACTTTAAAAGTATTAAATTAGCTATTGATTAGCATTCCTGCCAGTTCTTCTGTTTGCATGTTAATTGTATCTGACTGTTAGTCAGTGTTCCTAGTATTATCCTCTGTACAGTAGTCCATTGTAGCTAGTTTATTCATAAAAACTGAAAACATTTCGCCGGCCGGAGTGGCAGAGCGGTTCTAGGCGTGACCGCTACGGTCGCAGGTTCGAATCCTGCTTCGGGCATGGATGTGTGTGATGTTCTTAGGTTAGTCAGGTTTAAGTAGTTCTAAGTTCTAGGGGACTGATGACCTCAGCAGCTAAGTCCCATAGTGCTCAGAGCCATTTGATTTGAAAACATTTTGAAGTGTTGGCAGAAGAGCCAACACCGTGTTGCTAGAGGAGGCCGAAATGCACGCTTTTAAGCTCACGCAGACTGGCATGAGGTCTGGAACAGTTAAGGGAATTAATAGTAGCAAATAAAGTACGAAGATCTTGGAATACTTAACTTTAATCCATAATTGGAGAACATCGCTCTTGACGGTACATGTTTTATAATCTCAATATTAACTGGTAATGGCGCCTTGCTAGGTCGTAGCAAATGACGTGGCTGAAGGCTATGTTAACTATCGTCTCGGCAAATGAGAGAGTCTTAGTCAGTGAACCATCGCTAGCAAAGTCGGCTGTACAACTGGGGCGAGTGCTAGGAAGTCTCTCTAGACCTGCCGTGTGGCGGCGCTCGGTCTGCAATCACTGACAGTGGCGACACGCGGGTCCGACGTATACTAGAGGACCGCGGCCGATTTAAAGGCTACCACCTAGCAAGTGTGGTGTCTGGCGGTGACACCACACATTTCCTGCGAATTAAATTATTCTTGTTAGCTTCATCCGTGTGTTTGTTTCTTTCTGTCTCCTCACAGACGTCTAACGTATGCGTTTCTTTCCCCATAATATCAACACTTTTCAAGTAGACTATATATCACAGTATTTAATCACTGAATTTGAAACACCCTTAGGGCTAAAGTGAACCTTGACTTACTTTACATAAACTTCTGCGTTCCCCTGACGAATTAGCTGCTTGAAGAATGTGACGATACTGTGTCGGCGCGCCGCACTTCAGACCTATGTACCTGCATGCGTATCCAGCGCACCCCACTGAGTATTCTGTATTGAACTGGAGACCTAGAAACGAGGGAGAGGCTTCGTTCCGCCGTAGCCCTCAGTGTTTCACAACTTTACAACAGGCCACAGCAGTCCACCCACCCCACCCCGCCGTCCCACACCAAACCCAAGGTTATTGATGAGATTAGATTAATACTTGTTCCATAGATCATGAATGCGACACTTCGTAATGATGTGGAACGTGTCAGGTTAATAAAAGATGTCTGTACAAGATATTACATTACACAAAATATTGCATTACACTAATGTTTATGTTGTTGTTGTTGTATTTTTTCCCTTAATTTATATCTAAACATTCAGCCAATGAGTAGAAAGAGTTGTCATCTAGAAATTCTTTTAATTTATTTTTAAATGTTAGTTGATATCTGTAAGGCTTTTGATGCTGCTTGGTAGGTGACCAAAGGCTTTTGTGGCAGCATAATTTACCTCATTCGGTTCCAAAGTCAGATTTAACCCTGCATAGTGAAGATCATCCTTTCTCCTGGTGTTATAGCTATGCACTTCTATTACTTTTGAACTGGGTTGGGTTATTAACAACAAATTTCATAAGTGAATATATATACTGTGATGTTACTGTGAGGATCCCTAGATCCTTAAATACATGTCTGCAGGATGACCGTGGGTGGGCTACCGCAATTATTCTGATTACACGTTTTTGAGCAATGAATACTTTTCTACTCAACGATGAATTACCCCAGAATATGATGCCATACGAAAGCAGTGAATGAAAGTAGGCATAGTAAGACAATTTACTGAGATTCTTATCACCAAAATTTGCAATAACCCTAATAGCATATGTAGCTGAACTCAAACGTTTCAGCAGACCATCAATGTGTTGCTTCCAGTTTAACCTCTCATCAATGGACACACCCAAAAATTTTGAAAATTCTACCTTAGCTACAGACTTCTGTTCAAAGTCTATATTTATTACTGGAGTTGTGCCGTTTACTGTACGGAACTGTATATACTGTGTTTTATCAAAATTTAAGAAGAGTCCGTTTTCTGAGAACCACTTAATAATTTTGTGAAAAACGTCATTTACAATTACATCATTTAGTTCTTGGTTTTTGGATGTTATAACTATACTTGTATCATCAGCAAAAAGAACTACTTTGCATGTTTATCAATGTGGAATGTAAGTCATTAATGTATATCAGGAACAGTAAAGGACCTAAGACCGAACCCTGTGGGACCCCGTACTTGATAGCCACACAGTTTGAGGAATCAGCTGTTGTTTTAACATTACATGAACCACTAATTTCAACTTTCTCCATTCTTCCAGTTAAGTATGAATTAAACCATTTGTGCACTGCCCCACTCAAACCGTAATGATTTAGCTTATCTAAAAGAATTCCATGAGTTACATAATCAAAGGCCTTTGAGAGATCACAAAAAATACCAATGGGTGATGTCCGGTTATTCAGAGCATTTAATATTTGATCAGTGAAAGCGTATATAGCATTTTCTGTTGAAAAACCTTTCTGAAAACCAAACTGACATTTTGTTAGTACTTTATTTTTACAAATACGGGAGGCTTCTCTTGAATACATTACTTTCTCAAAAATTTTTGATAGAGCTGTCAGAAGAGAGATTGGGCGGTAGTTGTTGACAACCGACGTATCCCCCTTTTTATGCAATGGTTTTACAATGGCATATTTCAGTCTATCGGGGAAAACACTCTGCTCCAAAGAGCTATTACATAAGTGGTTGAGAATCCTACTTATCTGTGGGGAACAAGCTTTAAGTACCTTGCTGGAAATGCCATCAATTCCGTAAGAGCTTTTACTTTTCAGTGAGTTTATTATTTTACTGATTTCAGAGGGAGAGGTTGGTGGAATTACAGTTGTTTCAAACTGCATTGGTATGGCCTCTTCTATTAGTAGCCTTGCCTCTTCTAGTGAAGAATCGGGAACGTCTCATACGTGACGAGTGTAGCCCCAAATGTGTGCGAGGTAGAGTAATTATGGTGTACGCGTACGTGGAGACAGTGTTTGCGCAGCAATCGTTGACATACTGTAACTGAGGTGGAATAAGGGGAGCCAGCTCGCATTCACCGAGGCAGATGTAAAACCGCCTTAAAGCCATCCACAGGCTGGCCGGCACACCGGACCTCGACACCACTCCGCTGGACGGATTCGTGCCGGGGACCGGCAAGCCCTTCCGCTCGGAAAGCACCCCACAGTGCTGCGCGCTCGCCCTGCGCTTAGCCGTGTCTCCTTGTGCGTGGCTGGTCTCGCTACTTCTGCTGACGCAGCCTTCTTTTTTCTCCCTTGCAATTTCTTCTCGACGACCGTTTGTTACGTATCACCCGCGAAGTGTTCGTAATCCTTGCTTGAGATCTATATTATCCACTACGTGGAATTTCTGCGATTTGCGACATACATTTCGCACTCTACGACCTGCAGAGTTTTAATGTTACTATTTAAAAGGTACAAATTCCAGTCACTTTTTAGATTTACTGTTCCACTTCCCGCTTCCTTTTCCGCTGCACTTGCTGTCGAACTGCACTTGCCATTCCTCGCACAAGTTAATAATAAATGGCTTCTTCAGTTACAAGTTATCCAACTGAGATCGCATTTGACACCCAAAAGGTACCTGATGCATTCACTGCAATTTAGGCAAATGCCACTAGTTCATCCCATGCAAGGGATGCCAAATGTAAAAACCTCCCACTTGTACTAAACCTACAGGTATGTCTCAGTTCAGCCAGTGAGTCTGTAGAGGTCAGCGCTTTTCCATCCGAATTTTGCGGAGATTAAGGCAGTCCATCCTTGGACTGTCTAAGGGAGTTGTAGTGAAGGATTCTTTGTAACTGCTTTGCCAAGAATCTCTGGAAGTTTATGTCACTTGCAGAAGCAGTATCAGCGCCGTCGGGTGCTCTGAGAAGTGCAATTGTAACCCCTGAGATTCTAAATAACGCAGCAGAAATCTATGTCATTCAAAATAAAATTCAAGAGGAATCCCATTATGATGTATTTATTTACCAAGGACTATAAACTGATAATATTGTCACAGTTAATAATAATCATCTGAAAACTATTGAATTCCTGGGGGTGTGGTCTAAAAGAAAAACTAGATGGAAAGTCATCCTATCGGTGAGTCGCACTTACGGCGTACAGACTGTACATCGTACCCGCAGTCGCGATATTTCGTAGCCGTTCATACATTTTCGTTGGCTTAGGCATATTCATTTATTTCCTAAGATGATCGATTACGTCTACTGGCATTGTACTAGCGTTCAGAGAAGGTGCTTCTCCTTATACCTGTATTGGAATAATCCACTTTTATTAGCAGATATTTATTAAGCAAGATTACTTGCTTCGCGTCAGATTAACAGTGCTTTCCCTCCGTAACTTGTTGCTGACGTAACGGGAGTTCTCATGTCTAGCCATCCACACCGCCGTCCACTGGCAACGCCATAATATGGTCCATCGGCTCCTTCAGCCAGCTTTACAGCTGTAATCTTACTCCCGAGTGTGTGCGTTCTGCAGTACTCCTTTACTCACTGAATGCTACATGATGTCTGCAGAGACGATACAAAGTTGTTTAACTGGAAAATAAGGAAAAAATGTTGCTTGAACATAAAGTGTACCTTAGTGGCTAAAGATTGCGACATTTCAGAGACTAATTAATGTGGATTTCGCAGGATTGCAAATGAATGTGTTATGGGAGTTCAATAAAGTAACATAATGAGTAGCTATAGGACGTCTTGGATACATTAAGGGCAATACATTAAAGTTACAAGCAGATAAGTGCGAATTCCTGAGAGAAGAGGTAATATCCTTATGTCAGAAAACATTTGATATAGGTGTAGGACCAGACCAGCGTATCATGAAAAAGGTGAAGAACTTTCCAATCCGAAATTCATGAATGATGGTATCTAGGTATTGCTGTATATTACAATTCGTTCATTCCATTCATTTAGTGTCATTGCGAATCCATTACATAAACTTCTGAAGATTAAAGTGCCTTATGAATGAGGAGATGGGCAACAAGTGGCATTTCAAGAACTGAGACAGAGATTAGTAAACCCTTCTGAATTGAGCCGGGCGCTGTGGCCGAGCGGTTCTAGGCGCTTCAATCCGGAGCCACGCGGATGCTACGGTCACAGGTTCGAATCCTGCCTCGGGCATGGATGTGTGTGATGTCCTTAGGTTGGTTAGGTTTACGTATTTCTAAGTCTAGGGGACTGATGACCTCAGATGTTAAGTCCCATAGCGCTTAGAGCCATTTGAACCATTTGAATCCTGAATTGAGCTACCTACATCATAGTTATGGTGGACGCCAGTGGACATATGCTGGGATCAGTCTCAAGGGAAGATGGATGCAGATTTACCAGTCGCCTCTGAGTCATTGTCACTGAATGAGGTTGAAAGAAACTATTCTGCAACTGATTTACAGTGTTTTCGAACAGTACGGGCCATAAAGTCATCTAAGCTTTACGTCTATGAGGTAAATGTCACTATAGCAATAGATCGCAGAACACTGACATGGTGTTTCGGGGTGAAAGATCCTTTACGAAGATTATTAAAATGGAGGTTGAAATTAGGGAAGAATTCTTATGGCACTGAGTATAAACCCATAAAACTCAATCAAAATGCAGATGCATTTTGTCGAATGTAATCTAATGATGTAGACTATGTAAGTGAAACTATGGGACATGTAAGAGTGCTCAGGATATACGAAGAACAGGACGCAGGAACAGAGGAACTTCATGCAGAATGAAAGACCGAAATTATGAATCAAATTCATTTTAATCAATTCGGCAGACATGAAGGAATGCACAGAATCTTATAAGCACTGGAGAGGCATGGAAACAAACAATAGAAGAACACATTAGAGGAAGTGTGACGAATACCAAACGAATAAGGTCATGCAAAGCAGGACAAACGTGCATCTAGTAATTACAGACATCGTGAAAGCAGTATTCGGGAAATTTAACACAGACGTTGCAGAGCGGTTATACGCAAAAACAGCTGATAATCGATACATCTTGACATTTCAAAATGATTGGAGCAAGTTCAAAGTACTAGTACTAGTCGAGAGACAGGCTTCTGAGGCAATAGTACAGAAACTTCTAGAAGAAATTGTGTTAAAGACAGAGGTACCATATGGATCATTTTTGACCCACGAGGGAATTTTAAGGGCCCTATTCTCCTCCATGATCATCGCAGGACCAAACGCTCCTGTGGTTTCTCATCATTTATGGGGTTGTACAACTCACCAAAATTTCAGTCCTCTAGCCCCCCCTATAAGTAGGAAAAGTTTAGCTGTTACGCCAGTAGTACCATGTGGATTATTTTTGACCCATATGCATTTTAACGCAATTTGATATCAGCAATGCTGGCTTTTATATACTAAACAGTTTCTCGGCGTGCATCTACGTTGTTCAAGAGATGCTGGAGTGTTTCAAGAGTTCGCAAAAAAAAAAAAAAAAAAAAAATAAGAAATACGAAGAATTCAAACGTCGAGCGATTATATCAGCGCAACCTTCCATTTTCTATGGACTGGCGACATGCAGACCATGCAGACCTATAAAGTGACACTGGGAAGCCACAGAGTAACGTTTTATACAGTGGGGAAGGCCCTCTACTTTCTTCCTGCACTGTTGTCTGGGGCACTGCTAATAGTTCTGCTACACGACACCAGATGTCAGGCGTGTCGCCCTTACGGACGTTTCCCGTGAGTACGTCTGACGTCAACACGAGTGGGCTGAAGCAGCTCTGACGACAGCGATGTGAGCTTGCAGTTCATTATCGCGAGCTCGTGTCATTGAAACTACGATGGCAAGACGAAGGCCGAGATTCTCTACTATCTGGAGAACATTTCACTGACTCAGTCGAGTGATGAATCCGGTAGTGCGACTAATGCGGAGGAGGACGACGATTTTGTTCCAATGGTTACTCCTGACGCAAGTGATTCAGACGCATCAAATGAACAGCAAGCAGAATCTGATCCATCTGACAATGACCTACCTCTTGCATAATAAACGACATGCTGTAGAAGACTCACCATTCTATGCGTGGCAGCTACATATCAGCGACCCGATCCTTAAACTCATAAAGAAGTCGACTGAAGAAAGCGCACCCTAAGCCTGGAAGAACTAGATGCTTTCATTGGAGTACCCTACGCTCGTGGAGCCTATGGCGCTTGGTGCATTTCATACAAAGGCTTAGATAGCAATAAGTGGGGACCTCCCTTCTTTCAAAGCATCATGTCAAGGAACAGATTTGCAGAAGTATGCAGTTATCTTAGGTCTGCTCCTATGTCCCCAAGAAGACAAGGGAAGGAAACTGCTAAATTTTGCCTTGCTACGGAAATAAGGAGTCTACTTACTGACAGCTGTATTGCCTGCTACAAGCCAGGCGCGAACATGAATGTCGACGAGCAACTGTATCTTTGGATGTTCAGGTGCCCATTCATACAGTACACACCTAGTAAACCAGATAGGTATGGGATAAAATACTGGGTTTTCTGTTAGGCTGACAAGCACTACATCCTGAATGGATGTCGTTAACTGTGGAAAAGGTAAAACTCGGGATCCAACCAAGGATGTTGGTCACCATATCATTATGAAACTGGCACAGACACTCCTCAGCTGTACTCATAACATCACCACTGACAACTTCTTCACCTCCATGAAACTGGTGGATGAGCTGAAACAAAAGGGAACAAGTCTAGTAGGCACTCTTCTGGGATCACTCTAAAAGGTCCCTCCTGCTCCGCGAAGTGGAGACGAAGCGTTGTATGTAGCGTACTTATACAAGTCAGGTGACAATCTTCTCTCAATATACGAAGGGAAAAAGAAAAAAAAGTATCTTCATTCTGAGTAACGTGCATGCTGGATGTAGGATGAACGAGAATACGGAGAAGACCTTTCCGAAGCTGTAAAGTTTTATAATGAAACTAAGGGCGAAATCGATATAGTTGATCAAATGGCTAGACACTACAGTGTCTGAACTGGCGTCCATGTCTTTTACAATATTCTTGCCCTTACCATGATCAACGCCCACACATTTTTTAAGTTAGTTATCTCTAAAACGATTTCAGTCTGAAACTTTATCCTGAGAGTAGCAGATGCACTTGCTGCCCCCTACGAACTGCAGAGAGGAGCCACTTCCCCTTGCAGGCGCTCGATACCGGTGCTGGCCAATATGGAAATAGAAAGCGTCGTCAAGTTCAGATTTCCTGCAAACAACGAGACGGGAATAAAACATCAAAGTACGATTCAAGTGCAACAGGTATATAGGCAAAAGCTGACAAGCAGAAACTCTTGTCGAATGTCTGAAATGTGAGCCCATCCCAGCTTAGACAATTCTGTCAAGACTTCGTTAGTAAATATTAGGAAATGTTGTTCTTATATTTTAGTTCCTTGATTGCAATAAGCAAGAAAATACATAGACAATTTTAGTCACCTGCTGCATTTTAGAATCTTTCACAACTACTCAGTACTTATCTTATTTGACTGTAAAAGAGATGTACTACTAGTTCTCACATAAACAATATGTTTCGAATCTGTTTCAATCTTGCATCAAGAAAAACATTGTAACATTATTTTACCTGCTTATTTTAACGATGGGTGACGAAATACTTTCGAATTTGTACTCTAAATTTTAAAATAAAAAAGCGTTCATTTCTGAAAATTTATGTTTGACGCTGTAATGTTCATTTTAGAGACCAAATTATCCTTTGGTTACAGTTTAAAGTCACATGGCAACACTCAAAACACCACCCAAGTACGAATAAAACGGCCGGTCAAGACTGACCTTCATGGTATTTCTAGCAGTATGGAGAAATGTGGCACTTCCAGGGTTATGGTAGGAATTCTGTTATTGTTGTTGGCTGACTAGGGGTCGGATTTTTCAAGTGAAGTGTTCAAGAGGGAATGTAAATTATTAAGGGTCCAAGAGATGCGGACCACAGCATTTCACGCAGAGATAAATGAGGTCCTTGAGAGAACACACAGGACGCTGGTTGAATATTTACGACACTCCATAAAGACCAAAGTAAATGCGGTCTATGAGTACCGTAAAGTGTTAATGTATTTAATAGAGTGCCACATGTTAGCACTGGGAATAAACGTTTTAATCAATATTTGGGAGAAAAGGAAATCGTTCAGGAGTCCTACAGAAATAAGAATTAAGTTTTGGGTATAATTACAGATACACATGTGTGTATGAGTTGTGAATTAAAATGCAAGCAGCATACTGAGGAGCACTAGAAAGGATAAAAGAAGCAGAGAAAATCAGTAAGGCTGACTATAAAAAGATGGAGAAGCCAAGAGTATTTAGGGTAGGAGTAAGATTCTTTTGTATGATGAGGCCGTATGAGCGTGCCGTTTCAAAAAGCTAGATGCGCAGTTCCGAGGACCGTACCCGGAGCTTGCAGTAGATATACCCTACGTGGTAGTTTAGATGCCTAGGAGTAAGCAGATGCAAGTACACCCATGCAAACCGATTGAAGCCCCGTTATTAAACAAGGGAAGTCGAGAGGAGACAGTAGCATGCACAAATTATTTTACAAAACCAGGGAGCCATGGTCTACACGAAATTAATGTCATGGGCGCTAAGTGGGTGTTGTCGCAGATAACGCGAACATTGGATGGAGAGCCAAAAGACAGAAGTATCACCTGGGACTTTCCATTATCATCAGGGCGAGGTAGAAATCATGACTATCACAAAGATGACACTGTTGAGAAATATGTAGACATGACGAATGAAGATGTAGAATGTTAACAACGTCTGTTTCATTTATAAAGCTTTACGAATTTTCACACACAAAATGCGGAGAAAGCTCTTTCCAGCACGATATCGTAAATAAACTGAGTCAGTTTGTGGCAGGGTGGTTGCTCTCTCACTATCCTTGAAACAATATGTCCACCTACCTGTATAGCCTTCCGATTATCTTCCCCTTGACTCTGCGATGGTAGATATTGGTTTAGCCGACAGACGCAGCGTCGATCAAAATTCAGCTAAATACCTACCACGCAAAGGCCATGTAACTCCAGTCCGTGGGTAGCATCTGGAAGTTACACTATCGAGCGTTCAGGATTCTTGCATTAGTCGTTAAAAAAGTCAAAAGTTTGATTTTAGTTGGTTTATTGACTTTAAAACAAGGAAGATGGTTATCAAGCCCATATTTAACATACCAACATCATTTACGCAATGTTACTATCTCTGTAACAGGTTTACACTAAAAGCAGCCAGAAGATATTTAGTCCGGTCCCATACTTTAAACGTCCTAAACAGTCACTGACCCAAGACTATTTGCGAGTTAAAACAGTCAGCCGCTCAGTACTCTTCTTGTACAGAAGTGCTCGCTATGATGTCTCGTAATTTGCACAAAACAGGCCACGCGGAGTTTATGTACAACTTGAAACGTTTACTCGCGAAATCCCTTAACATAAATCACTTACAAAGCTAAAAATTTCACATAATACTCAGCACTGTCGTCGCTTTCCATCAACTACAGGAGAATTTCATTAGTTTGGTACAAATTTGATCAGCGTGGTGTAACATACGTGTTTACTCACTTATCCGAGGCATAAAGTCACACTCAAACGCGCGAGAAATTGCTCAATTTCTTATTGGCTAGTACGTTAAGCAACCAATAATATCATCTCGAGCACTTCCATACTCTCGGTATTTCTAATGTCAGCCAATCAGGTTACGACACGTAATTTAGACTAGACCGCAACTCGTGGTCTCGCGGTACCTTTCTCGCTTTCCAAGCACGGGGTCCCGGGTTCGATTCCCGGCAGGGTCGGGGAATTTCACCTGTCAAGAGATGACTGGGTGTTGTTGCGCCATCTTTCATCCACATTACGGCAAGCCTCCTCCATTAGGACTTTGCCTAGTACTGCAGTGCGGGTCTCCCGCATCGTACCCCCACGCTCTGTAAAGAAGCATTCCAATTTAGACTAGAAATTTATAATTCCGAAACCAGATAAAATGTAACGAAAACAAAATACGATTGCTTTCCACAAAGTAAATAACTAATTAATTTAATACTCAACGCCCCTTCTGGCTGTCCTTCACAAAATCAAGCTCTTTCGTACATACGTCACAATTCCCCTATTACAAGACAAATTTCTCACACTTGCGTGTACACGGTTTTTATAAAATATGACATTCTTACATTACGTGTACTCTTTCAGTCTCCCCAGAAGACTCATACACCCAAATGACAATGAAACAGTAATTTTCCAACGTACTGTTAATGATGACAGGAGTATGTGAATGAAACTGAGGAAAATTCAAGAAAATTTGATTATATGTACCTATCCTCTTGGTTGTAGTTTCAGTTGATACTATAGATGAATATATCATAGTCTCTACCTCGGTTTCACAATACCAGCACAGTTATTATGTGTCTTGTGTAAAGTGTAGAAGTTCTTGATTTGAAATTTTATCAATGTGGTTCTGTTATCCATAGAATTTGGTACAGTAAGTATGATCAATTAATATTTAATAGTACTTGTTCTGGTTCATAGAGAGTATGCGTAACGTACTGCACGCATCCTTAGCCAAGTGCACAGCTAGTTGATAGTTGATGATTGGAGAAACAACATCGTTGTTACAGGTTGTTGTTGTGGTCTTCAGTCCAGAGACTGGTTTGATGGAACTCTCCATGCTACTTTATCCTGTGCAAGCTTCTTCATCTCCGAGTAACTGGTTCAAATGGCTCTGAGCGGTATGGGACTTAACTTCTGAGGTCATCAGTCCCCTAGAACTTAGAACTACTTAAACCTAGCTAACCTAAGGACATCACACACATCCATGCCCGAGGCAGGATTCGAACCTGCGATCGTAGCGGTCGCTCGGTTCCAGATTGTAGCGCCTAGAACCGCACGGTCACTCCGGCCGGCTACATTCTATATCCTCTCTACTTCGACCATCATCAGTTATTTTGCTCCGTTCATTGCAAAACTCATTTATTACTTTGTTTCATTACCTAATCTAATTCCATCGGTATCACCCTATTTAATTCGACTACATTCCGTTTTCCTCGTTTTGCTTTTATTGATGTTCACCTTATATCCTCTTTTCAAGACAATGCCCATTCCGTTCAACTGCTCTTCCAGGTCCTTTGCTGTCTCTGACAGAATTACATTGTCATCGGCAAACCTCAACGTTTTTATTTCTTCTCCATAAACTGTAATTTCTACTCCAAATTTTTCTTTTGTTTCTTTTACTGCTTGGTTAATATACAGATTGAATAACATCGCGGACAAACTACAACCCTGTCTCATTCCCTTCCCAACCACTGCTTCCCCTTCATGCCCCTCGACTTCTATAACTGCCATCTGTCTTCTGTACAAATTGTAAATAGCCTTTCGCTCCCTCAATTTAACTCCTGCCACCTTCAGAATTTTACAGGTAGTCTGCGAAAACCAGCTCATAAATGGATGGAATTGTGTATAAGCCTGGAGTTAACCCCCTCAGCGGCTGTTAAGGCCTGATGGTGGTGTACCGAAGCACCGAAAATGGTAACCATATAGTAAACAACATCGTAAGGACGGCTGTAGGTGTTCTAGCTTAATACACCTGTTTACCTTAGTTGGACTAATGCTTGTATACGCCTGAGTAAGAAAGGAGTGTATTTTGTCATGATTACGTTCGGTCTACATGACTGCTTGTAAATCGTTGATGATAGCTGCACTGACAATTGAAACCTAGACCACCAGTGCAATAAAAGAATATATGACCTTATGACTGATGCTGACCTCCTTTCTGTTCTGGATTACATCCCAGTTGTGGGCCATGGCCATTCGCATTGAATCGATCATGCTGTTGCTATGACGTCACTGGCAAAACAAATATTGCCTGCCTAAGGCGTACAATCACGATCTATCTGTTGTGACCTCAGCCGCTGATTACGCATTATTAGTCTCGTGTTTATTAGTGATTGTCACACAATAAACTCCGACTGACGAGTGAAACCACGTTTTAAAGTCCAAACACCTCGATCTGGGAAGGGCAACCACAGGTCAAAGACATTGTGAATATCCGTAACAGCACTTAACACTCAAAAACCATTCAAAATATAATAAAATGATAACAATTAAAAAGTCAAGAATAACGAGATGTTTCTAAAAGCAGCATAGCTGTAAAAAGGTTGTGTGTTTTATACAGCTGATGTCCACAGTAACTTATAATATATCCTACTGTGCGTTACCTGGTAACCTATTTTTCGGGTTACTTTCACTTTCGACGTTCCACACAATAGTATTATTTTTTGGATGATATTACCCGTGTACTTATAGTACATGCAGGTGTTTTATCCTCGTTCACAATAGTGTCCTGTTCATTGTTAGGTCTTTCCCCCGATTTTTTCTAGGCCTGTCTCATTCAGTGGTCATGATTTACACATTTTGACAGGTAATTTTTGGGTGTATCAGTTTTATGACAACCCATCAAAGGGGTTTGACCGTTTAACGTGTGGATTTTCCCGAAAGCTGTGAGTCCTTATTGTCCATCTACATGAAGGAAATATAACCGTTGAGAGTACCTGTCACGGTTTTTGTTGAATACCAACGCTATGGTTCTCGATTTCAACCACTTCAAAAATTTCACACTGTTACTTGTATTCTAGAGAGATGCAGCTGAAGATGCCTCTATACTGACGTGAGGCCGGTAGTTGCGAATGAAGCACCTTCACACACCTATGCGGCTTTTCCTGAAAGTTCATTATGCTCGATGTTGTAAATGTTATAATTTTTATGATAATTTGAATGGTTGTTGAGTGTGCAAAGTCGTTGTGTCATTTTCATTTTTGTGTGTCATCCATGTGCACGCCAGAGAGAGAGAGAGAGAGAGAGAGAGAGAGCAAGTTACGTACTGTTAAAAAAAGTTTTTTCTCGTCGCGGCACACTCTTTGCCTCTGCGCAGCCTGAAACATTCTTAGTTGAAGTGTGGTAGTTGATGGGCGTATTCAGTAGTGGCGTGTTGACTTGTGGCGGCATCTGTTAGATGAAGAAAGATTTATTGAAAAGGACAGCAATGATGAACATGACGTATTTATCGGAAGGAGAAAAGGATATAAATTTTTAATAATGGTATTATTTTTGAAGAGAAGAAATTTGAGGCAAGACTGTGGCACTGCACAACTACGAATGGTTATTATCAGCTAGTTAATTTGTTCAGAGCTGAGAGAAAGACCACGCCACTTCCCTGAGTCATGGATTGACACATTAACCGATTAAGCTGTTTGGATCCTATATAAACTCTTTATTAACGTTGTAGCCTATTTAAACCTATTTTCAGTTTGTTAGGCATAGTACACTCCCGGTCATTAAAATTGCTACACGATGAAGATGACGTGCTACAGATGCGAAATTTAACCGACAGGAAGAAGATGATGTGATATGCAAATGGTTTGCTTTTCTGAGCATTCACACAAGGTTGGCGCCGGTGGCGACACCTACAACGTGCTGACATGAGGAAAGTTTCCAACCGATTTCTCATACACAAAAAGCAGTTGACCAGCGTTGCCTGGTGATACGTTGTTGTGATGCCTCGTGTAAGGAGGAGAAATGCGTACCATCACGTTTCCGACTTTGATAAAGGTCGGATTGTAGCCTATCGCGATTGTGGTTTATCGTATCAAGACATTGCTGCTCGCGTTGGTCGAGATCCAATGACTGTGGAATCGGTGGGTTCAGGAGGGTAACACGGAACGCCGTGCTGGATCCCAACGGCCTAGTATCACTAGCACTCGAGATGACGGGCATCTTATCCGCATGGCTGTAACGGATCGTGCAGCCACGTCTCGATCCCTGAGTCAACATATGGGGACGTTTGCAAGACAACAACCATCTGCACGAACAGTTCGACGACGTTTGCAGCAGAATGGACTATCAGCTTGGAGACCATGGCTGTGGTTACCCTTGACGCTGCATCACAGACAGGAGCGCCTGCGATGGTGTACTCAACAACGAACCTGGGTGCACGAATGGCTAAAAGTCCTTTTTCGGATGAATTCACGTTTTGTTTGCAGCATCATGATGGTCGCATCCATGTTTGGCGACATCACAGTGTACTCGTTATCGCCATACTGGCGTATCACCCGGCGTGATAGTATGGGGTGTCATTAGTTACACGTCTCGGTCACCTCTTGTTCGCCTTGACGGCACTTTGAACAGTGGACGTTACATTTCAGATGTGTTACGACCCGTGGGTGTAGCCTTCATTCGATCCCTGCGAAACCCTGCATTTCAGCAGGATAATGCACGACCGCATGTTGCAGGTCATGTACGGAACTTTCTTTATACAGAAAATGTTCGACTGCTGCCCTGGCCAGCACATTGTCGAGATCTCTCACCAATTGTAAACGTCTGGTCAGTGGTGGCCGAGCAACTGGCTCGTCACAATACAGCAGTCACTACTCTTGATGAGCTGTGGTATCGTGTTGAAGCTGCATGGGCAGCTGTACCTGTACACGGCATCCAAGCTCTGTTTGACTCAATGCCCAGGCGGATCAAGGCCGTTATTACGGCTAGAGGTGGTTGTTCTGGGTAATGATTTCTCAGGATCTATGCACCGAAATTGCGTGAAAATGTAATCACATGTCAGTCCAATGAATACTCGTTTATCATCTGCATTTCTTCCTGGTGGAGCAATTTTAATGGCCAGTAGTATATTTTTATACCAGTGTTACATGTCAAGATCCCACGAAGTTTTACTCTGTCTTTTTGAGTACATAAATCGTCCTAAAATCGTTGTCTTGGAGTATAATTTCGTAGGAGTAGTTACTCTCCCCACCCTCCTATTTCTCGTTACGCAGTACCACACACAGCAGTTAGAATAATATGTATTTACAAACAAAAATCTAGCTCAGTCGCTCCCTGGTTGCTGTTTGCTGTTGTGCTTTCGAGAAATCTGCAAAGATGTTGTCAAGACGTCAGGTAAGTGAAAATTTTGATTACGGGCAGATTATTGTTTTACTTCAGTTGCGCATTTGATATAAAGACAAGCAGCATTCGCATCAGCTACAGTTCTGTTCAAATTATGTTCTGTTTGGTCAAAGGTTACCGCACAAGTTTAAGTAGGATAACAGTTTGTGGCGACATAGGTTTGACAATACGTAGACTTTTATAGAGTGGGAGATAAAATCGGGTTAAAGTTCATACAGAAACAAATATAGTTGGGAGATTGCAAGTGTTGTTGTTCTTGTTCACCTCAATCAATACTGGAAGCCGCGGATCTGCAACCAAGGACAACAACTGAAAGTTGTAGTGAAACTTCCTGGCAGATTAAAACTGTGTGCCCGACCGAGACTCGAACTCGGGACCTTTGCCTTTCGCGGGCAAGTGCTCTACCAACTGAGCTACCCAAGCACGACTCGCACCCCCTCCTCACAGCTTTACTTCTGCCAGTACCTTGTCTCCTACCTTCCAAACTTTACAGAAGCTGCTCTCCTGCGAAACTTGCAGAACTAGCACTCCTGAAAGAAAGGATATGTTGGTAGAGTACTTGCCCGCGAAAGGCAAAGGTCCCGAGTTCGAGTCTCGGTCGGGCACACAGTTTTAATCTGCCAGGAAGTTTCATATCAGCGCACACTTCACTGCAGAGTGAAAATCTCATTCTGAAAGTTGTAGCTTAGGGATTCTGCACTGTTAGTGAGAGGTTGCGCTAACACCGTTTCCAAGAAGCTATAGGTAGATCTGACTAGTCACTACCAGGTTGCATTCAAATTATTGCGAGAGGTCAGTTGCTTTATACACACTCGAGGAGGGGTACATATTTTGCTGAAAATAAAAGCATTCGCGCAGCTTTGCATACGGTGAAATAAACAGAAGAATAATTTTGGCAACATTTCGTAACAACGTTTCGGCGTTGGGCTACAGCGTGGGCGGCGCTTCACCGCAGCCAGTCCCCCGCTCTCCAGCCGCGCGGCCCCCCACGCCAGCACAGCGCAGCAACACCACACCGCACCACACCGCAGCCCCGGCTTAAGCCGGCCTGTGTGACCGTGTCCCCACCCGGCGTGTCTCCTTTCACAGCGGGCGGCCTCAACCTCCCACGGCGGCGCGCATGCGCCCTTTTCGCCTGCCAGGGCGGCCTTTTCCCCAACCGTGTGAAAAGCCTCGGCCCCCTAATTACTCCAGACCACGTCTCTTGATACGTCCTCACTGTCACCGCGGCGCCCATTTCCTGTTAACGAAAGTTTACCCGGTCACTTCCTTTTTTTATTTTTGTCCGCCGTCCACTTACCGAGGTCGTTCCAGTTTTTGTAAAAAGAAGCACTAAAATATCCGTGCTTACAGCCGCTGTGTGAACGAGGTAATTATTCCGCACTCTGGGGCAGATTTTTTGCTGAGGAGTAAAAATTTCACGGGCCTGCCTCTTTATATGTCCTCCCATAATTCACAGATCTAAAGGGATGTCGAAAGGCGTGCACCCCAGCAGTGTCGTGTGATAAGCTTTCCTTGTCACACCATGTTTCCTTCGATAGACATTTAGTTTTAATATTCATTTACAAAATATTCTTAATTTAACTACTGGCTAAGCATTTAATGTTTTAGAAACGTTTCGCCATTTATACGAAGGGAGTCTCCCGTAAACGTTTCTACAATATCACAGTTTTGTTTTTATATGTCGTTACAATGGGGACCGAACTCGAAATCTAGAGACATTCTTCGGGATTATTTTCTGACCACCCCAGATAGCAGAAACCACCAAAACGCACAGTCCATATCGAATCTGACTCTCACTTTAACGGCTGGTGAACCGGCCAGGCTGGACGTGGTTTTAACGGGGCTCACCATAACCATTTAAGTGAATAACGGTCTGGTCCCGACGTCCCGTCTCAGATACACGTTGCACAAGCATTTTTACAACGTCATCACACTTGACTGTGAGATCTGCATTAGGCAAACACAGATGGGGTATACAGTTTCCTTCAAGGGGGAAGTTGTGCAGTCAGCAAGGTCATTTGGCCACCAAATTCCAGTATCATTGCGAAAACCGACGTACCGGTATATAAATGCCGAACACGTATAGGAACTGATTAAAGGCGAAAGGAAAGGAAATAAGTTCGAGGATGTTTTCTGAGTATTCTGGAATAGCTGACTCGTTGTTTCCTGTGGCTCGTTACGAACAAATAATGTAAGTACTGTTTATTCAGTTACCATTGTTCCTGTGATAATACCTTTACGACAGTGACAAGTGTGTAATGTGCAGCTACGGAAAGCTGATGCAATAAATCTCACACATAGGCAAAGCTACAGCAATGTTGTTGCCCGTTCCTGCTTCCCACGCCCGTGTTCCCGGGTTCGACTCCCGGCGGGGTCAGGGATTTTCTCTGTCTCGTGATGACTGGGTGTTGTGTGATGTCCTTACGTTAGTTAGGTTTAAGTAGTTCTAAGTTCTAGGGGACTGATGACCGTAGATGTTAAGTCCCATAGTGCTCAGAGCCATTTTTTGTTGTTGCCGCCGCTACAGGAGCAGTGCAACATACCTTCGAAATGCTGACCTTCCATTGCACTCAGTGCACCCATACAGGCGTTGCATATCGGCCAGCTTATCAGTAAACATATCCATAATTTATGAGACCCAAAACATGCTCCAAGTAGGTTGTAAACTGTTTATTATCCGTCGAATTAGCCAATTGAGACAGTGGGGCATTTTCGAGCGCAAGTTTTGAGATTCACACTTCATGACCCTAGTTTAAACTTGGCTAATTGCACAGATAATAAACAGATTACAGCCTATTTGGACCATGTTTTCACTCTCAAAACTCACTGAGGTTGCGGAAACCCCCCAAAATTAAATTTTAGCAAATATTCATACTTTTCTTCGCAGCTGTTACCGCAAACTGCCACTGCCGTAAAACAAACTCCAGGCAGAACGCAGCAGTAGTATATGCAACCTTGGGAAGAGTAGAATTGGCATTGCTGTTGTTAAAAACGATTGCATAATCGAACAAGCTTTGTTCAGTAGACATTTGCATTGCTGTGATTAAATGTTTATTGCAATGTGGATACAAAGATACATGTATGTATGAAACCAAACGAAATGTAATTGCTCTTTAAACATTTGAGTCTCAACAATAAGAAGAAAGATATAATTTTACAATTTTTTTTCACAATTCTACCCTTTAAGTAAACTTTAAGCATTTTTCAAAAAGTAAATAATCTGTTTTAAGAACGTGTTTCACTTCGGAACAACACATAGCTTTCAAACACCCTTCATTTCTTGTGATACAATTGAAAGCAAATTGGTGTTTTTCCGAGACAAATTGCCACATTTCGAAAATACGATAAACTCCAAATGCCTAAAACAAATTACAGTCCTAAATAACAAGCAAAAATCGACTAATATTTAAAAAAATCTATATCAAAACAACATACTATCCCAGAGGTTTGATTTCGAAAGGTTTAATAAAAGAATTTGTAAAACTCAAATTTACGTTACAGTAACTCACGTTACACTAGCTTTCAACGTCAGTAACCTCCTGTGTAAGGCCAGTATAAAAGAAACCGCTACAAAGCAATCCATTCGTAGATGTACCTCATTGTACCACTAGATGTCTCTGTCTTGCAACAACATCGGTAGATCCATGCTAAATGCACTGGCATTCCAAAATAAAATTGCGTTTTCTGCCTCAGAGCGGTACCTATGCACTTTCCATAGTGTAAATTACATAAAGGGGGGGGGGGCGAGGTTTTCATGCCCAACAAAGAAAAAAACTGAAAGAAACAAAATCGTTATTTCATTTGAAAATATCTTTTAGCACACTCTTACCAACATCAAAACACTCTCACGTCAGTAACGTGTACTATCGACGTGGTGATGAGGGGGGAGGGGGTGGGACGATGGTTTATTGCCGCCAACAAAAAATTTAAAAAATTCTATTTTCGTTAATTGTTGTTGACATTTACTAACAAAATACTGTTTAAAAAGATCCTAATGTGTAAGTTACTGAAGCTGAAAATTTTGAATGTGACAGTCACTGGGGAGGTGATATATCTAAGAGTCGAATTTTTGGGTTAACTTTAATTTAAAACATAAAAAGTATTGAATCTGGTAGCAAAATTCGTTAAAAACAATACTTTTTCAAGATTTCAAAATATAAAGTAACGGACTAGATTATAATAATATAAAACTTCCTGACAGATTGAAACTGTGTGCCTAATCGAGAATCGAACTAGGGACCTTTGCCTTTCGCGGGCAAGTGCTCTACCAAGTGAGTTACCCGGGAGAGCTTCTACGAAGTTTGGAAGGTAGGATACGAGGTACTGCCAGAATTGAAGCTGTGAGGAGGCGGTCTGAGTCGTGCTTAGGTAGCTCAGTGGGTAGAGCATTTGCCCGCGAAAGGTAAAGGTCCCGAGTTCGAGTCTCGGTCCGGCACACGGTTTTAATCTGCCAGAAAGTTTCCTATCAGCGCACACTCCGCTGTAGAGTGAAAATTTCATTCTGCAATAATATATTTTCAAAGGTGGGCATAATGTACCCCCAACCCAAACTCCCGTTGGTACTGAGTTAACGAGCCACTGGTCACAAATTTATAGCAAAATGAAACCTAAATGTGCAAAATTAGGCTTAAATTCAAATCGAAAATTCTCTCTTATCTTTGATTTCTTCGCTGTGTTTTGCGATATGTATAGCCCTTCATCCCTGATATTAAACGTAGATGTTTAAGTTACCGTGTCAGTCTTATAGAAAATCGGATCCCATGTTTTGACCTTCTCGCTGAGTCTGTCACCTGCGAAAGGGCTGTCAACTGAGGAGCGATGTCACACTCTGGTTCACTTAAAAGAAATATTATGGATATATATGTCCACCTGTTACGTAGTTCACTGTTTTTGATGTGACCCAGACATGTTTCAGCCCCTTTCTGTTACCGTCAGTGGGTTTTCTTTATTCAGACCTGCGATATTCAAACATATTTTAGGAGCTGACTCATCTACGAAGATTAAGTTACGGACAGTTTTTGTCTATTGTTGTTATTGCCTTCCTTCTATATTATACGGTTATGCAGCACCTTCTGTACGTTATTACGTTCTGGTCGCTTGTCATCTGCAGCTATATGTTGTTAATGTGTATTTGGTTGACGAGGTAAATACACAATTTTATATCTAAACGTAATTTCGTTGTGTCAAGAAATATCGCTCCTATATTTACTATTGCTGATGTTTGGCTTTGTAAATCCTTCTTCACTTTGGTTATTAATTCTTGAAAACCACAAGCAAATGCTACTAATATCTTGCAGTGAGTTTAGAGCGAAATTTAAGTTTTGTTTACCTTTTATGACTCTCTCCCTCTCTCTCGCTCCCTCTCTCTCTCTCTCTCTCTCTCTCTCTCTCTGTGTGTGTGTGTGTGTGTGTGTGTGTGTGTGTTTGTGTGTGTGTGTGCCTTTCAGCTGTTTCTGTCGTCTTATCCGTTAATGTGCTGAATGATGTGCGTCTGCTTAGTGCAGTGTCATCATCGTTGTTTTCCAGATCCAGTTTGCCGGGTATGGTGTACAAGCGCTGGCCATCCCCTACTGTCTTGATACATCTACCCGTTCCAGGACAACTTCTCATCTATGTCCTTTCTCCTCCACATATGATATTATAGTCTCTTTGAAGCCTGCCTTTCTTTATGACAATGGTAGCATGAACCTCAGTAATAGCTACTTTTCTGTTCACTTCAGTCCTGATTTTGTCCTTTCTAGCTGTGTGACTCATGAATATCATTTCTGTTGCCTGAATTATGCTAAGGTCTTTGTTTAGTAGGTTACATGTTTCTAAGCCATATGTAAGGACTGATGCGAAAGAGGTATGGTACATGGTCACTTTTGCTTTTCGTGGGGTATCTCCCAGAGGAGATATCTGATTTGACTGGAAGAATGGGATGCTTTCTGTGTCTGCTGAGTACTTCCTGCTTAATGATGTTGTCTTTCGAGATCATGCTTCCTAAGTACTTGAAATGCGAAACAGGTTCTACTTTGACTCCTTCTAGAAATATATTTGAGGTTGTTCATTGTCTGTTGATGGTCATTTCTACTGTCTTTGTTATACTTATTTTTAGTCCGAAATTTTTGAATGTGTTGATCCAATGATTAAGTTCCTTTCGTGCTTCAGCTCCTGTCTCTCCCAACACTATCATATCACCAGCAAAAACCAAGGCATTTGGATCACTATCTATTTTCTTGGAAGATTTTCTTTTAACTTGTCCATTACTATTACAAGCAGGAGTGGCGGTAGTGCGGTGTATTCATCGATAATCTTTTTCCCTTCTGGTACGCGGAAGCGTTCATCCATTGTTAATTTATGGCATAGGTTGAGGGTGGATTTTAGTACTTTAAATCCGTTTCTGTTTTAGTTGCCTAGTAGTTATGCCTATTAAGTGGACAGCAAATGTGTTATGGGAGTTGTATCGTTCTATAGCTTTGAAATATACTGAATATCTAGTTCCAAAGTGCCTTCATGTTTATTCTACGTATAGTGAATGACAAGTACAACGAAAAACCAACCAAAGTAGGAAATTTCTCTTTTTTTATTTACTCGATGACTATTTTCCAGTGCGGACTCATTTTCAGGTCGCGCCAGATAATTAAAATCGCATTTCCAAACGTACAAAACCATGTCAAAAGAATGTAAGTATTACGAAGCGCAACTGAACAGTTACAGCGCATATAGATAATTTTTCATTTGCACTATATAATACATATATCTTTTTGACTACCTGGTGGGATGATTTGAAAGCGGGTCACGACCCAAAACAAGTCATCCAGTAAAAAAAAAAAAAAAGTGAAATTTTCCACTTTAGCTGTACTTACTAACTTCGAATTATTGAAGCAAGCTTTAAGTTCATGACTGACGCGTGTTGCATGTGTGTTCATGCACTGAAGAGCCAAAGAAACTGGTACACCTGCCTAATATCGAGTAGGGCCCCCGCGAGCACGCGGAAGCGCAGCAACACGAAGTGGTATGGACTCTACTAGTGTCTGAAGCTGTGCTGAAGGGAATTGACACCATCAGTCCTACAGGGCTGTCAATAAATCTCTAAGAGTACCAGGGGCTGGAGATCTCTTCTGAACAGCACGTTTCAAGGCGTCTCGGATATGCTCAATAATGTTGATGTCCGGGGAGTTTGGTGGCCAGTGGAAGTCCTTGAATTCGGAAGAATGTTCCTAGATCCACTCTGAAGGCATTCTGGACGTGTGGAGTGTCGCATTGTTCTGCTGGAGTTGCCCAAGTCCGTCGGAATGTACAACGGACATGAATGGATGCAGGTGATCAGACAGGAAGCTTACGTACGCGTCACCTCTCAGAGTCGTATGTAGACGTATCAGGGGTCTCATATCACTCCAACTGCACATGCCCCACACCATTACAGAACCTCCAAAAGCTTGAACAGTGTCCTGCTGACATGCAGGACTCATAGATTCATGAGGTTGTCTCCATACGAGTACAAGTCCATCCGCTCGATTCAATTTAAAACGAGATTCGTCCAACCAAGCAATATGTTTCCAGTCGTCGACAGTTTAATTTCGGTGGTGATAGGCCCAGGCGTGGTGTAAAGCTTTGTGTCGTGCAGTCATCAAGGGTACACGAGTGGCCCTTCGGCTCCTGAAGCCTATATCGATCATGTTTCGTTGAATGGTTCGAACGCTGACACTTGTTGACGGCCCAGCATTGAAATCTGCAGCAGTTTGGGGAAGGATTGCACTTCTGTCACGTTGAACGATTGTCTTCAGTCGTCGTTGGTCCCGTTCTTGCAGGGTCTTTTTCCGGACGCAGCGATGTCGGAGATTTGATGTTATACCGGATTCCTGATATTCACGGTACACTCGTGAAATTATCATACGGGAAAGTACCCACTTCATCGCCACCTCGGAGACGCTGTCTCGCATCGCTCGTGTGCCGACTATAACACCACGTTCTCTAAACGCACTTAAATCTTGATAACCCGCAACTGTAGCAGCAGTAGCCGATATAACAACTGTGCCAGACACTTGTCTTATATAGGCGTTGCCAACCGCAGGGCCGTATTCTGCCTGTTTACGCATGCCTGTAACAGTTTCTATGTGAAGCATGGACTGGAAGCTTGCTCGCTTGTGTGCCAGCGGGTGGTTTGATAAATTGTGACTGGTGGTGCCCGTGCTTGTTGCTCGTGGTTGCCACTTTCCAAAATGTTATGAAATACTGAGTTTTGTTTACTCCTTGTACGGAGAGATCTAGAAAATTTAGTGTGTTGTCTTTTTCTGTTTGTAATTTGAAGTTAATTTTCGGGCGTAAATAGCTTATTTCATTGTGCATCTGTTTTGTGTGTGAATGCGGTTCATCGATCAGCCATTTTATTTCGTCGACGTAACGGCACCTGTACGTACCGTAATTTTGAATATTTTTGGTTTCATTATGTGTGAGAAGCTCTTGTCTTCTAAATTGTTCGTGAATATGTTAGTTAAGAGACACCAATCAGATCACCGAAATCCAGCAGGGCTGTCTGTGAGATGCCCTTGAAAGGGCAATTTCCCAATCCTCGCAAGAGACACGCATTTGGTAGTTATGTAACTGTGTATTACTTGATATTTTGCCATAAATTAATGAACCAAGTGGAGGAGCATATGCCATTCACGTATTTCGAGAACACATGCACACCTCTTATACACCGCTATGGTATAGTAGATATGATTGTCCTCCAGGATGACGTGTTGCCTCTTTAAGTGTCTGCCAGTTGCCTGTACAGCTATTCGCTCACCCTCTGCGAACGTACTTTCCCTAAAAGGGGTCGAAAATTTCTTATTATATCTCACCATCACCTTCACCAAAAGTACAGGTGTTTTATGAAGATCTTATTCCCACCGCATATCATTTTTTTAAAAATAATCAGCTGTTGCACGGAAGAAACTTTATTTCTTTAAAGCCTTCAGCCACCTAGTGTCCTTCAAAAGATTGTACAGAAACATATCACAAATAAATACAAGCTAGATAAGAATATTAGAAAGTTTAAAAAGGAAATTGTAAAATTTTATATAAAGGCGGTACATAACTTAGAATTATTGTATTGTTGATGTCGAAAATTAGCGGATGTATTCGGCGTACTACTGCAGTCTTGTAAAAATTCAAAAACAATATGTAATACAATAGCAAAACGCATAATTGCATAAAGATGTCGTGAGTGCTTACATAATGATCATAGTACACCTACAACTGTGGTATAAGGACACCAAACAACAAGTGCACGAGTAATGCAAGAATTGGAAATGATTTGCAGATGAAATGCATATCCACAGGTGGACTCAGAGTGGGGGTAAAAGTAAGAAAAAATAATTAAGAAACTTACGGAACTACAGTTTCCATAAAGCATAGACGATAACGTAAAAGCGCATAACGAGAACATTAACTAGCTGTGCCGGAAGTCTTTCACTGGCTTAAGGCATAAAACATGACACATAGACAAATACTTTTTATACTGAGCTTCATGTGACACGTTCAAGTTTTTGTGTAACTACATACTCATTGTCACATGATTTGTTACAGGGTCCATTGACGTAAGACCAGCAGAATCGGACACCATTTGTAAACAACATGTACTCAAACTAGGAGAAAACCCAATATGTCCTACGGTATCACGAGATACAGTCACCAAAGACATTCCACAAAGAATTGCATACGGCATACGATAGGGAGCTATCAGATGTTAAAAGCAGCAAGATGCGGAACTCGAAGTTTAAGGAAACCATTCAACAGCCGATATAGCACTAAATATTTTTTATTTAAGACAACAGGTTTCAACAGACTATTATCTGTTATCTTTAGGTCATAAAATATTTTGTTGTAAAACATGTTCGTTTTACACTGACATCACGTACAAGATGTCAAGTAGATAAAAATAGCACATTATAAAATGTCGGTTATCGCTAAAATATTTAAAAACATGAAGTACCTTGTGAAACAGGCTATGTCCATGTACTAGTACGTATTGCTCACAGTTGATTGTTACATCATACAAACACAGTACACAAAATCAAAGCTGTTTACATATTCTGGACATATTCTAAGCAATGCAAATTCACTTTAAATGACCAAGGAAATAGAAGCTCCTGTGATCTCTCTGTAACAGACAGTCATGGGCGCAGGCTATCCACACCGTGGGAGACGCCTTCGAGAAAAGCCCCAAGAAGTCAGTCTGTGGAGCCTCACGTGAGTTGCAGATTCCGATGTCATCAGTGCACAACATCCTACGTAAACAACTTCTATCCGTGTGCGCAAAGTTCAGACAGTTCAGTCCCTCCAACTAACGGTTTACAATGCTCGGTATGACTTTTCCGTTACCGTGCTGGCTGAGATTGAGGAAGATGATGACTAGCCGAAACGTGTCCTTTTCTCAGATGAGGCCCCATTTCATCTGAACTGTGTTGCCAACCGATACAATGCTAGGATCTAGGGGTCCGAGAATTTCCACGCTTCATTGGAGACCGTCAGAAACAGCTCTAAGCTGAAGGTATCGACCGATCTTATGCACAATAAAATGGTAGCACCTTCTTCCTTCAGTGAAATGACAGTCAAAGCCTGTACCTACCTCGATATGATGCAGTTACTTGTTGCCACAGATTCAGGATATTCTGGGCTTAATTTTCCAAGAAGATGATTTATTTATTTCATTTATTTACACGTCAAATTCCGTAGGACCAAATTGAGGACCAAATCTCCAAGGCCATGGAACGTGTCAGTACATGAAATTACTACATAAAAGTAATAACAGATAAAAATGAAATGTTTATGAAACCGAAAAAAGTCAATTCATAAGTTTAAGTAAACGCAATCAGCAACACAACAAGAATCCGCTTAATGTTTCAAGAAACTCCTCGACATAATAGAAACACATCAGTTTCGATTTCAAAGTGCGTGGATTACTGCTAAGATTTTTGAATTCGAGTGGTAGCTTATAGAAAATGGATCCATCAGTCTTCTGCATACCTTTCTGCACAAGATTTATGGAGGTCCGATCCAAATCCAGGTTTAAATTCTGCCGAGTATTAGCTGAGTGAAGCCTGCTTATTCCTGGAAATAAGCTAATATTGTTAACAAGAAATGACAGTAAGGAATATATATATTGAGAGGCCAATGTCAAAATACCCAGACTTGTGAACAGGGGTGGACAAGAAGTTCGTGAACTTGCACCACTTGTTGCCCGAACCGTCCGTTTCTGAGCCAAAAATATCCTTTTAGACTGGGAAGAGATACCCTAATTATATTACCATACTACACAAGCGAATGAAAATAAGCAAAGTAGACAAATTTCGTGTCGAACAATCACTCACTTCAGATACGGTTCGAATAGCAAAAATGGCAGCATTAAGTCGTTGAAGAAGTTCCTGAACGTGGGCTTTCCACGACAGTTTACTATCTGTCTGAACACCTAGAAATTTGAAGTGCTCAGTTTGACAAATCATATGCGCGTTCTGTGCAATTAAAGCGCCAGGTTTTGTTGAATTGTGTGTTAGAAACTGTAAAAACTGAGTCTTACTGTGATTTAGCCTTAGTTTATTTTCTGCAAACTGTGAACTTAGTTTACGAACTGCACTATTTGAAACCGAGCCTATGTTGCAAACAACATCCTTTACTACCAAGCTCGTGTCATCAGCAAACAGAAATATTTTAGAGTTACTCGTAATACTAGAGGGCACATCATTTATATAAATAAGGAACAGGTGTGACCCAACACTGATCCGTAGGCCCCCCCCCCCCCCCCATTTGACAGTACCGTACTCAGACCCCACATCACAGCCATTCTCAACACTGGATAATAAACTTTTGCTCTCTGTTGCTGCATTAAGAGATGAATCAATTGTTATACTCAGCGTATTGGGTAATGGTCCTACTTCTGGAGAATTATTTTGTGATCAACACAATCAAACGCCTTAGTTAAATCGAAAACTATGCCTAGCGTTCGAAACCTTCCTGTACCTCACAGAGGAAAGAGAATATAGCATTTTCAGTTGTTAAACGACTTCTAAAGTCGAACTGTACATTTGATAGCAAATCGTGTGATATAAAATGATCAATTATTCTTAAGTACACAGCCTTATCAATAACTTTAACAAACACTGGTGGCATAGAAAAATAAGTCTAAAATTGTGTACATCATCCCTTTCTCCCTTTTTATGAAGCGGCTTTACTACTGAGTACTTCAATCGTTCAGGAAACTGACCATTCCTAAAGGAGAAATTACAAATATGGCTAAATATAGGGCTATCATGTGCAGCACAGTACTTTAAAATTTTGCTAGGCACTCTTTCAGAACTATGATAGTCCTTAGTCTCAGCGATTTAATTATTGACTCAATCTCCCCCTTGTCTGTATCACAGCGGAGTATTTCAGACATCAGTCTCGGAAAGGCGTTTGCGAAGAAGGTTATATGATTACCTGAAGAAACTAAATTTTTATTTAATTCACCAGCAATGCTCAGAAAATGATTGTTGAATACTATACATATATCTGATTTATCAGTAACAGAAATATTTTTACTATGAACTAACTTTATATTGTCGACCTTGTGCTGCTAACCAGACACTTCCTTCATAACTGACCATATGGTTTTAGGTTTTGTCCTGTGAATTAGCTATTTATATGCGTACCACATACTCTTTGCCTTCCTAATAACATTGTTAAGCACCTTACAATACTATTTGTAATGGGCTTCTGCAGCTCGATTGTGACTACTTCAAACATTTTAATATAATTTGCACTTTTTTTCTAGATGATATCCTTATCCCACTAGTCAGCCACCCAGGCTGCCTATTACTGCTGGTACCCCGTTTAGAATGTTCTAATGGAAACCAACTCTCAAAGAGCATGAGAAATGTGTTAAATAAAGCATTATATTTATTATCTATGTTACTGGCACTATAAACATCCTAACACTCTTGTTCCTTGACAAGGTTTAAAAAACTCTCTATTGCTGTTGGATTAACTTTCCTACATAGTTTGTAGTTATATGTGACATTTGTTTGAGTACAAAAGCCGTTTAGTGTTAAAATTTGTGCATCATGGTCTGAAAGGCCATTCAATATTTTACTAAAAAAATGCCTATCTAATAATGAAGAATGAATAAAATTAATGTCTATGGCTGTGCTATTGTTCCCCTGCACCCTAGTTGGAAAAAACAGTCTGTATCAGATCATATGAATTTAGGAGATCTACCAAAATCCTTTTTCTTGCTCCATCATATACAAAATTTATATTGAAGTCACAACATGTAACTAATTTTTGATACTTCCTACAAATTGAACTAAGAACCCTCTCTAGCTTCAGCAGAAATGCTCTGAAGTCAGAGTTAGGGGAACTATAAACAACAACAACTAGAAGTTTAGTTTCACTAAGTTCAACTCCCCCTGCACAGCATTCAAATCTATTCAGTGCAGTGCGTGATAATTCTATGGACTAAATTGGAATACTGTTTTTTTACGTAAATAGCCACTCCCCCACCCCGCAAGGAACTCCTTCAAAAACAGGCAGTTAATCTGTATCCTTTTAAAGGTAGCCTTTGAATTCTCAAATTATTTAAGTGGTGCTCCGACATACTAATAATTTCAGAGTCAACATCTGTAAGCAGTTCACTAACTTTATCTCTGATATCTCTTATATTTTGATGAAATGTGCTAATTCCTTCTCTACTTGGAAACATGACGTCCTCTGAAGGCGAGCCCTTAGTTAGAGGACATCCTTTAAACAGGTATACCTATCAGCTGAATTCAATTTATAAAAGGTGCAGCTCTAGCACGAATTACTACAGGATTTTTTTCCCTGAGTGATCCCACCACTATCCACTACACTGTCACCTGTAAGCTTTGCCAGCCTCCCCCTCCTATACCCACTGAGGTGCAGGCTTAGCAAAACCCGGTCTACCGATGGACCCAACTGGCACCAGTGAAATGTGACCCATGCCCTCTGCCATCAGCGCCCTCCCCAGCCCTATGTTAACGCACCTAACAGCAGCATTAAGATAAGGTCGATCATGACGTTGAAACAGCTGCACGAAATACACATTAGTGCCACCAATTTGAGTAGCTATCTTTACCAGGTCACCACCGACATCATAATTTCCGTCCCCATCAAGACTATTCCGCTCCACCCACTAACACTACCTAGTTCTCCTTCGTAAAATTCCTATTAACTCCCCTATGCTGTCCGACACCTGAGCCAAACCTGCACTATCCTCCACAATGCTGGTGGCTCACTCCCTAACACTCCATGCAAGTGCTGGCCCACACCTCTACCGTGTGAACTATCTAGCAGCAGAACCTTGTTTCTGTTAGACTTTGCAGCTGACCTAGGCCTCCTAACTGCTGAGGACTGCTGCATGTTTCCTACACCTACAGCTACAAGAGGCTCCTCTCCACTCAATTCTGACAGGGTCAAATTGAAAGGGTACAGTACTGCCCGACATTGAAAATAGGTACAACATACTTCATTATTCTTGTCTGAACAACATATTTTTTCTAATAATAACTCAATTTCAATTAATACAGAGAAGCTGGATACCAGTGTGGGAAAGAATGACAATTTATTTATTTAATTGATCATATGTGCACTCCCACAAAATAAATCCCCACATCCAGTTTGGTGAGATCTGTGAAATGAGTGAATGTATGGTCGTCCGCTAACCTCAGATGGTGAATGTGAATATATGATCATCTTTGAGACGATCCTTTAGCCACCTTTGGTGGGACCAAAGAGATGAAATTTACTTTAGCTTTGAGCACCTGAAATGTGACTGACCAATACGGTAGCAAGGTGCTCCCCCACTTCGACTGAGGTGCGAGAGGACCTGAAGAACGGCCATGTTTCAGCACTCTGCCACTGGATCTTGTGCTGTTAAGACCTGTCTTAGTTGTGCTCCGTAGAGACAAAAGAGTGGAGACATGGTATGCATGTGGAATATTTAAGAGTAGTTTGAAATAATAATTTCTCTATTTCAGGAACTTTTGTGGGGAGAATTAAATGTCAGGCAGGTAATATTAATGGGATCGTAGTAATCTTTGGAAGTGACCAACCGTCACAATGAAACCACATGTAGCAATAATTGAAATACTTCTGTGTGCTTAAGTTAAGCTGAATTACTAGTGTGTGTACAATAAGTTGAAATATTTAAGAAATAGCGTGTGTACCATAAGTTGAAATATTTAAGAAATGGCGTGTGCAGGACTTGAAATTAGAGACGAGTACTTCCACGTGATGAGTACTGTGTGAGTCTCAATCTGTGTATGAGACAAAGGATAAAGAGAAGTACTCGTCCATGGTATCAGTTGAGGACTCGCGTGTGTGATGAATATGTTCTTAATATTACTTTGCGTGATATGATTCCTTGTGACACTAGATTCAAACTCTGAGAGAGAAGCAAGGTGAGTTGGCCGTTTATCCAGCAACGCCACTTGGCTTGCATTGCACAGGAAGACGTGCATATATCTCCAGAGTTCATAGTAGGAAAGTAGAATTACAAAGTGGGGCAGTGTTGCGTGAAACTGGGAAAAATACTAATTGAAGTGGGAAAGCTGAAAGTGATAGTGTTGTGACTATTTATTGTATTGTATTCCATGTCGTAGTGTGGTGTATGTCATGTAATTTGGGTATGTGTGGTTTGCATGGGAGAGTAGCAAGGTAGTTTCAAAAGATTAGTGGGTTATGCTTGTTCCTTCGGTACCGCTCGGTCTGGAGGAAAGTTTCGTGATGATGATAGTGAGAGTCGAAGTGTGAGGTATAATAAAAGATCCACCATCCTATCCAGAAAGTGCACTGTAGCGTTAAATAATTACGAGACCATAAGGTAGAGAATCACCAATGTAAAGCCATGCCCACTGGGCGGAATTTCTCATGTGTTATTGTTGTAGGTTATAAAATTTGTGTGTTTAGGTTATAGAATTTATCGCAATAAATAAGATAGTGAAAAGAAAAAGATTGGTGGACTTTTCCTTTGAATTGTATGTTGTCATGATGTCCCGAATTTATAATGTGTGCGCCATTCATATTCAGTGCGGTGGCCACGTGTCGATAAAAGCCGTTAAATAAAAAAAAAAAAAAGGAAAATGTGGTATTGCCAGTGCGTAGTGAACAGTCAGAGCTCTGTAAATTACTGATAGTCAGACGTGCGTTTCCGTTGCATATTATTCATACAGGAGGATAATTTGTAACTTAATTGTGAGTACAAGAGTTCATGTCACTCGATAAATATGAATGAATCCACTCGCTTGGCAGACCACTCATCTTGCAGGCCTGACTGCTTGATGCCACAGTATGAGCAAGGCACGTGGGTGCCTCTCATAATTTCGACCCTGCCAGGATATTTTGCCAGGATTCTGCTGTTAGGGTTTGCTGTTAAGATTTTTTTTAATGGAATGTATTACAATAACGCTAAGAAGTAAAATTTTATTTGTTTGCAATTTATTTCTGGATTGGTGTGGATCTCATATTTTTTTATATAATTAATTGCTATATCGTCCAAGGCTGGAAAATCGTTGCACAATTTTTTTTTGTTTTTGCGTAATGTCGGTAGTAACTAGGTTGCAGTCGAAAAGTGTAGTCACCATGGAGAATAGTGATTCTGGGGTGAACGTAGCAGTGCAGCAGGAAGTAGGAGTCGACCATGGGCTAATGAGCGGGAACAGCAAACACTCGGAAGGGGCTGAATTGTTCAGCGGACTGCGGCTAGGTGATCCTTTATGCGGCGGGCTTTGTCCACAAACGGGGGCTTTTCCCGACGACACGGGCGAGCCGGCACGAGGTCAGGTATGCAGTGAAAGTGAAGCTACCCTTAGCGAAGCTACAGTTTCTCAGGCGAACGAGGTGAGCGCACCGAAAGTAGTAAATGACAATGTGCTACTGCAGTTTTTACAGAGGATGGATAAAGATAATAAGGAAAGATTGGAAGCGATGAATAGAGGTAATAAGGAGAGAGATAGGGAGATTAAGGAAACATTGGAAGCGATGGATAAAGATAATAAGGAAAGATTGGAAGCGATGGATAAAGATAGTAAGGAAAGTATGGAGGCATTGGATAAGGGAAATAAAGAGGCAATGAGGAAGCTACACACAGTTATCGATGAGCGTCTGCCCGCAGCTAATAATCGGTTAGATGAGGGGGAGAAGAATCTGGGTGCGTTGAAGCAAGTATGTGACGCCGTGAAAGAAAAAGCCAATAATTTGGAGGTACGAATAATTGCAATAAAGAGTGATATTACAGAACGTAGGGATGTGTTGCCAGATGAGCGAATCAAAGAGGTAGTGGTCAGAATGAATACGATTAGTGCAGATGTAGGAAAGGTCAGTATAAGAGGCGAGACAGGCTCTGACAGTATGCAGCGAGAGGTTTATGCCAACCAGGGGGAGATACAATCGCTATTACAGCTTAAAGAGGCGCAATTAGAAATAAGTAGGAAACATAGTGAAGAAATAGCACAGTTGCAATTAGCGTGCAGTAGCGAAGGTGACACACCACCAGGTAGATTGCAGAGGGAGAATGAGATAAATTCAAAAAACGAAAATAGGCAGAAAGAGGAAGACGAAGTCAGAGAGTCAGAAGAACGGTTGTGTCGGATAAAACAGGTGGCAAACCCAACTGGGTATAGTCCAAGGCTGTCTCAATTTCAAGATTCATTACCTTCATCGTGGGGACAGCTCCTCAAAATTAAGATTGTGTAACCATTTGAGGGACGAGGCTAGAGCGAAAATGCAGGAAGTTATTAAAGACTGTAGTAGCTACAAGATATTTTGTGACAAGTTTTTAAGTGAATTCTGGTCGAAAAGTGAGCAGGACCAGGTTAAGCAAAGCATATTGATGATGCCAAATTGTAACGAAGGTGGTATAATAGGTCCTGTGGCGTGCTATCAGGAAATGCTGAGACGAAATAGGTATTTGGATGTGCCATACGAACCTGGGGAGCTCTTTAGGACCTATATAACGAAGTTGCCAGTGAAATGGCGCAGAGATATAGTGATAGCAGGCTGAGGCTTAGACGATTCTTCGTCATTTCAGCACTTGTTACAGGAACTTGGTAATGAGAGCAACATCGTGAACGGAGACACGACTCATAGGTCGGATAGTGGCGCGGATAGGAACGGCAGAAACTATCAGAGTGACAGGAGAGCATGGAATCCTGGCATTTCACTCTTGTCAAAATGGATTGAAGGATAGGAGAAACTAATCCAACATTTCAGCCCTTAGCATCTTGCCTTAAAACACATGCCGCTGGCACTGAAAATTGTCTATGTAGCAGACATACTCTACTGATATGTAGGAATGCAAATACCATACTTCTGATCAGAGAATAAAACACCAGTAATGGCATCTGTTAGGCTGGTCTCTCAGAGCAAAATTTGCAAATTTTTATTTCGAACACTAAAGTAAAAGGACTGTTTCCTCAAAACAAACCAGTTGCTAAAAGAATGTTATGCAATAGTGCCAATGAGTCCAGTTTAATTAGTGTGATTAGACTATTGCAGGTACTTAACACGTAATGTAAAAAGTCAACATTGTGGCCGAAGTTTTTAAATTAGATGCCATCTGATCGGTAGTATGTCATTGTCATAGTGACAGTTATGAGGTGCTGCGTATGGTTGTTCGGAATCTGGTGTTAGGGAAAGAGGCCACTAGCACCAAAGTTTGTAACACTTGGGCTGCCCATTTCTCCCAGCTTTTATATTCTCTGCACACATTTAATTTTCATGTAAGCTCAGATTCCTAACTAGCAAATTCTTTACTGTGTATAGTGGACCATTCAGAGTGAGGCGAATTGTCCAGGAAAATGCTGTACTGATTGAGCCGATCAAGGGAAAACAATTGCGTGGGCTTCATCACATTTCTAACATCAAATTATGGAAAAGTTAAGGATAGATCGAAAGTAGGCAATTTATGGTAGATAGTCAGTGTATTTATTTGTGGTGTGTAACGTTGTGCAGGGTCAAATCTAACAAGAATTTTCAGGCGGGATGTCAGGAAGTATGACAGAATAGACTGGTTGAATGAGTCATGAACAGGAGTCCACAGAGTGGTGTATGTACGTATTTTTTGTCATATGAATAAGAATCAAGCAGAAACGACGTGATGATTAATGAGTGGATAAAGATGGTAGATAGAGAGAGAAGCGACGTGATAAATAGCAGTGGATAAAGGTGATATTTAAGGAGAGAAGCGACGTGAAGCAGTGTGATTAATAAAGAGAGATTCGACGTGATGAAACAGTGGTAAATGAAGGTGAGTAGAATTAATAATGTGGAGATGTCTTAGATGTATGTTACAGAGAGGCCTGAGTATGCTGCAATAGAGATTGATGCCAATGGCGAAGGAAGACCAGGAAATGATCAAGTAGTGGACGGACGGAGAGCCGAAATACGAATGACGAGATGACGGCAACTGCACAGCGTGAAAGGACATAAAGGGAGTATGAGATCCAGATGGTGAACGTTGTGGAATACTGACGTAAGATGTAATATAAGTGTAAACCTAATTCTTACCATAACATTTGCAACATGAAAAAAAAGTAATTTTTGTTGTTGTCTTTGAAGCCTGGTGCCAGTATATCTATTCAAAACGGTACCAAGAATGTGTACAGTTATTTTGCAGGATGAATAATTTGTGTATTTTTTGTTCTTAGATGAAATGTTGCAATTCTAAGTTCATATTTAGCAGGATGAATAATCGGTAAAGTGAATGCAGAGGTAAGCCGATGGAGAGAGGTGCCAGAGTGAAAGGACGAATTCGGAGACTGGAATGCTATCTCCGAAACAGCTTCATGTGTTATGTGGTTGAGTATAAGGGAGCAAAGGTATGGCATGTTGTCGTGAGTGTGGTGGTGTTAAGGTTAGCTGACTTCTAGACCTATTCTGTTAGTGTATTAATGGGTTGAATGACAGGGAAAATGTGATGTCTGGTGAGTGAGAGTCGTAGAGTAGTGTGATCAATGCGCACACTCCTGTAAAGGGGATGCTACTGATCCATAACTAAAACATTAATGTGCTTTGTTGTTCGATTTGGATGAACCTCGATGGCAGGTCAGGATATGACGTCATGTGGATGGTACATACATGTCCTAGAAATGTTGTTATATATAATAAAAAGGTAAAATATATAAAGAGATACTAATTTCAGTCTGTCACAAGCACAAAGGTGCATTGTATGTTGTAGATTTAGAGTCTTCAGTTTCTAAAATGTTTGTTGTGTTAGGATGTTAAAGTAGTTTACTATTTAATAACATGTGGTAGGTAATTGTGAGCTGTGTAGATTATTTCTTATTTTTTTGTTAGAACACTTTCAAGGGGTATTAATTTCAGTCTGTCACAAGCACAAAGGTTCACTGTATATTGTAGTTTTAGAATCAACAGTTTCTAATATTTTCACTGTGATAGGATGTTAGAGTAGTCTACTATTTGAAATTGTAATTATGAGCTGTATAGATTGTTTCTTATTCCTTTTGTTTTTTTTTTTTACACTTTCATGTTTTGTATGAGGGACGACAGGTACAATCAATAGCACAAATGTGGGCTGTATATAGAAAAGGGATAAATGTTGATGTTGTATGTGTAGAAAACTAGGATGTATGATTTTACGTTTTTTAGAACAAAGATTCTTTTATTACCAATGTATCTAATAGATCATACATGTAATCAATGAGTATTTAAATACTGTAAGAATATCCTTTTGTCTGTAATGTTGCGAGTTGCACGGAAGGGTCTGACTGATTGGGTGTCGTAGCGCTGAAGTGCTCATGCAGAACGCGCCCGTACCTGCATAAGAAGGCCATGGGAGAGGCGACAGAGCCGCGGCACTCCCCACTCCACAGCCGGTCGAGGTACACTCCACATGCCCACTAAAGCAGGTCAACGGCCTGGGGCGACACGCACCTACCACTGGCTGCCATTCATAAGTTCCACGACCCTTACGACTGGAGACAGTATCTCGCGGAGGCAACAGCGGGTGGTTTTTTGTCTGCTAAACGGCTCGTGCGGCGGCTGTGCGACGGCAGAATGAACGACGCGCGGCAGAGTCCGGCGGGCATTTTTTAACAGCAACTATTAACTAGTACTGGACTGTGGAGCCGTGAAACAAGATGACTGCTCGTATGTCTTCATAAGGTGGAAGGTGAAGGACTGGTGTTTCCGTGTTGTGAGTGGTGGAAAAGATTTTGTATTTAGCAGACAGGACGATTGTTTTGTTTTGTCTTGACCACTGAACGGTGGTATCCATAAACTTCTGGCAGTTACTTGTTAAGTGTGCTTTGTGAATTGCATGTGGGACGCTTGGTATACGTAAAGAGGACAGTTGTCGTTTAGTGACTAATTATTGTATGAACGCAAGAAACTGAAGTGGGACATTGACCTTTGCATTTGTAGTAGGAGACATTTCTTTAATTGGTGCGGGAATAAGTGCTGTTTGTCGGAACTTACGACTTTTAATTACACCATGAACTGAAAGGACAGAACCGTGGGTAATAGTAATTGTAGGGCCATTTCTGGACGACTAGATTCGTGTGGATGGTACTCTGAAGGTGACTATGACATTTGTGTTTAATGTGAGATACAGTTTATTGTTCAGTGCGTGTTCAAAATGCCGATTTGAGTGACTTAAAGACTTTCGACCGGGTAACCATGGGAGAGCTTTGACACCGAGACAGTGTTTCTGGGGAACCTGTCAGCAACTCTTTTGACCCCAAGAAAATCACAGAATGAAATGATTCCGTGTGACTCGCAAGATAGGGAATAATGTATTTGTACTTGTAATTGTGTAATTTTTTTTTATAGGTTTCATTCCTGAAGGGACAGCAAGTGTAATTGTATTTCATTAACATTTGTGTTTCGAATAGTTAGTGTTTTTGTTTTTGTTTGTTCTGGGTTACCAGTTCACGTAGCATGTTTATTAGAATATTTGGTACAATGATGCTTTAATTATTAGCCGGTGGCGCAATACTAACGTAGCGGCTCTTGTTGCATTGGTCAGTAAGGTTGTCACGGGGGACAAGAGTTTGCATTGTACAACAAATATCGGAATTAACTGATGCATTTTGATGTCGTGGACAGAAATGATCTTGTTGGTGTATTGACTCAAGCCACTTATTTGCATTATCACAGTGGTGATATTTCACATTAAAATGTAATGAAGGCTAGTCGAAATGCAAGTTCTTCTCGTCTAAATGTGTAACAACAGAGAAATGAGCAGTAGAGTAAGGTACGAGAGCTACTGGTGGATTCAAGCACTTATTGCTAACTATTTACTGCGTGTATTGATCAAAGTTGATGGACTGACTAGCTCAGCAGCAGGTATTTGTACTGGTGAACAAGGATAAGGTTAAACTCACAGTCGAGTAGTGGTGGCAATTGCTTAAGTGATGATAGTTAATGAGGTATGACATGATGTCTTAGATTGACTATATTACGTAACCAGTATGTAACTTGTGGTATATATCATTGTTTTTCTTCTCAGTTTTATTTCTCTGTAGGTTTGATGTATGTTTTACAGTAATGGTATGGAGCCTGACATTCTACATGTAACTAGTGTACGCAATGTTTTTCTTTTGTTGATTTTGTTTTGTATTTAGACTTTGCTGTGTAAAGGTTTTTACCCTGCAATTTATGAATGTCAGATTACTTGCTCTGTGTTTGGACAGTAAGCTATTTAAAATTTCATGAGTACAATTAGTATTTTTTTATTTGTTTTAGAATTATTGAAGTTTGGATTACTCCTCAAAATAACGGAGATCCCGGTAACTAAGCCAATTTTTATCTCACCATTATTTTTTATTTGTATGATGTGATGTTTTATTTGTCATTTGGATTGTTGTAAATATGTATGTGTAAGTTACTCTGGATTGTGGAGAGTACAATAATGCAACAACTGTGTCAATAATTTGGTAAAGTAACAGCATTTGGTCGTCTATTTGAGGTCACCAGGGGCTAAGGTCTCCTCCTGGTTATTATGATGACTTGCTACGTTTGTTCTAATACAGCTTTCTTAAAAAAAATGTTCGTAACCACCCTCGCATTGCAAGGATAGTACCGTGCCATTATTTTCTGCATGGGTAGCCGGTGGTGAAAGGGTACAGTACCGCCCGACATTGAAAATAGGTACAACATACTTCATTATTCTTGTCTGAACAACACATATTTTCTAATAATAACTCAATTTCAATTAATACAGCGAAGCTGGATACCTGTGTGGGAAAGAATGACAATTTATTTATTTATTTAATTGATCACATGTGCGCTCCCACAAAATAAATCCCTACATCCAGTTTGGTGAGATCTGTGAAATGAGTGAATGTATGGTCGTCCATTAACGCAGATAGTGAATGTGAATATATGAACACCTTTGAGACGATCCTTTGGCCACCTTTGGTGGGACCAAAGAGATGAAATTTACCTGAGCTTTGAGCGCCTGAAATGTGGCTGACCAATACGGTAGCAAGGTGCTCCCCCACTTCGACAGAGGTGCGAGAGGACCTGAAGAACGGCCATGTTTCAGCACTCTGCCGCTGGATCTTGTGCTGTTAAGACCTGTCTTAGTTGTGCTCCATAGAGACAAAAGAGTGGAGACATGGTATGCATGTGGAATATTTAAGAGTAGTTTGAAATAATAACTTATGTAGTTCCTCCTTTGCGTATTGTAACTGCACCTGAAGGGCACAGATCTTATGCTCCTGATCCTGTGTCAACTTATTTCTACTACAGATTCTGCATTCCCAGGATAGCATCTCCCTAGGATGCCCACTGGATTCCCCACTGCATTCCTCCCAATGAAATTACTATGCGCAAATCCCACAGAGTAACCCACTACTCACAAACCTACGACAGAGGCCACACTTTCGGTCACGGTAAAATTTTACAGGCACTGAAAAAAACTATATCTACATTAATATGTTCAGTTACACCAGTATAACTATTTATAGAACTAACAATAGCGGTATCAAAATTCTCTGCCTACAAAGCAACTACTTGTATTTATACTACTTCACCACAGCTAATACCAATACCAAGAAAACTTCACAAAATTATTAGCTAAAACTAAAAATTCAAGCGGTCACTGTAACACTCAACGAAGTTAAAACACTGAATGAGAATTATACTGAAATATTTCACTAGAAACAATAAGAAACGTCAGCTGAAAACTAAAGCACGAAGTTTACTAAACGACTTAAACGCACAGAAATCTCTAAAAACACAGAAAGCGTACGTTTCCAAAAGTTTATTAAATCTTTATTTTGCCACAAACAGCAAGAAACACCGCTGAAAACTATTAAATTTAAATTTAATAACTGATCTGCCGTTTCATCCATTTCGTGCCTATATGGACACAGTACTAATGAGAAGATTGATCGGGTGTGATATGCCATCAGTTGGCCTCCGTGATCACCAGACATAATACAACTGCATTTATTATATTGACCGCACGAAATGCGAAATGTTGACCATCAATGGTTGGAACTGAAATATTGAACGTGCCTCTGAAATCTTCCCAGAAAAAAATTGAAGTCTATGTCGAAATACCACCTACCAAAGAAGACAGGAAGCAAGTAGTCTGACTATGTCAACATTCCTTTCATGAGTTATCTACAGAGCCAATGGACCTTGATGTCGCCTGGAGCATACATCTCGCCCAACATTGAGCCTCCACCCACTACAGGTTAACCTCCATGATGGAAGGATAGGTTGAAAGTGGAACCTCCATAATAGATGGCTCCTTTATCGCAGTGGAACACTGACTGTTTCAGGACATATGTGTAGGAACAGAAACACAGGAACGCTCCCTGTGCTTGAGTTAGCAGGAACCTCATCTTAAGGCATGTGATGCCTCGTAGTAGTGGCTAGTGGGCTATGCACTATCACAAGGATTCCCTCATTGGGGAGAAGGCCAAGGGAATGCATCTTTCCTTTGTTCTCCACCTGGCTGCTAATCTGCAAACAGGTGAAATTCAGAGGACCATTCTTCGATGGTTGTATTTACCTATGCATGATGTGATGGACTCTGAGACTGTAGCGTATCTTACCAAACAACTCTTCTGACCATATATCCTACTTGTAGACTGCAGTGCCCATCATATATTGTGGGATTCGAGCTCTACTTCCCGCCAGTGTCGAGTTTCAGAGAGGCTCATGAGCTCTCACAAGCTGTGCATTCTTAACACGGGCACTCCTACTCAGATCTACTGGGTCATCCAACCATCGACCTCTCTTTCTGCTCTCTATGCCTTACAGACTGTGGTCAGTGGAAATTCGTTGATTCACCTACTGAATGCACCTCTCTCTGAAAAGATGCAACCACGATGGACGATCAGCAGAGCCAATTGAACGCTTTTCAGCCAGCTTCCTGAGTGTGAGTGCCATGACAACATGCATGAGAGGGTGAACAGCATCATATGTGTAATTGACCATGCCACAAACTTCTTCATCTCAACGTTCTCTCGTCATCCTAGGATGCATCTGTGTCTTGGTTGACTGATGATTGCCGTTTAATCACCCAAGTCGGGATTGCAGCTCTTCGACCGTTTAAGTCCGTCCAATGGCGGAAAACCTCACAGCCTTTCGATTAGTTAGGGCCAAGGTTCGACACATCGTCAAGGAGAGCAAGAAAAGGCCATGGAAAGAGTCCCTGGACTTCATCAACCGTTCCACTTTTTCTGCTACAGTATTGGAACCCATCAGGAGTATTTACAGTAAAGGCAGCGTTGTTGAATCACAGGTGTCTTCAAGCAACACGTAGAGACAAACAAAGACAACTGGAAAGAACTTTACGCTGACTGCTGCCACTGTCTTTGGGATGCAGCGTTCCATTGTTACGGTGCCACCATGGAAAGGTGTGAGTGGGACTTTGGATCCAACAATATATACCCCCATAACTGTACAGTCTCCATGTGTGATTTGTCACTGTCTGCGCCCAAGGATGCAGAAATTGCAGCCAGGATCAAAGGAAATCTTCTTCCAATATTTTAATTCGATATGGGAGACTCGTGGAGGCAGGCAATTTTGGTACCTCTCGTCAAACCAGGAAGGGACTGAATGCGTACCAGATGTCACTGGACCGTTACCTTAACAAGCTGTGTAGGAAAGGTCTTGCAGTGCAAGGTTAACCGTCATCTGGTCTGGATGTTAGAGACCATGCTGCCCCCAAGTCGCTCTCAGTATAGATTCAGGAGGTTTCGGTCCACTGTCGCATATAGTGATTCTTATTTGTGATGGATTTTGCCATTTTCTGTTCCTCCTCCAGTACTACAACAGAAATTCGTCAGTTGCAACTTACAGTAAAACAAATAGGAGGAGTGAACTGCAGAGACTGTTTATACGCTTTCTGAATAGAAATATGTGTGTTAGTTCTAATACACATTTCAAAAAACTTTTGCATCACCTCGGTTGCGAGAGTTCCAGAACCTGTACAGAAAAGTGGATAAAAGTGGATTAGAGATCAACATAAACACAATTTCCGCCCTTTTTATCGCTCATGAAAACCACACATTGCATGTTGTATCACCACACAGCGAGACCATATGAGGTGGTGGTCCAGATTGCTGTACACACTAGTACCTCTATCACCAAGTCGAACGTCCTCTTGCACTGATGCATGCCTGTATTCGTCATGGCATACTATCCACAAGTTCATCAGGTACTGTTGGTCCAGATTGTCCCACTCCTCAACGGCGATTCGGCGTAGATCCCTCAGAGTTGTCCGTGGGACACGTCGTCCATAGGCAGCCCTTTCCAATCTATTCCAGGCATGTTCGACAGGGTTCATGTCTGGAGAACATGCTGGCCACTCTAGTCGAGCGATGTCCTTATCCTGAAGGAAGTCATTAACAAGATGTCCACGATAGGGGCGCGAACTGTCGTCTATCAAGACGAATGCCTCTTCAGTATGCTGCCATTGTGGTTGCACTATCGGTCGGGGGATGGCATTCACGTATCGTACAGCCGTTACGGCAACTTTCATGACCACCAGCAGCGTACGTCGGCCGCACTTAATGACACCCCCAAACATCAGGTAACCTCCACCTTGCTGCACTCGTTGGACAACACGTCTAAGGAGTTCAACCTGATCGGGTTGCCTCCAAACACCTCTCTGACTATTATCTGGTTGAAGGCATATGCAACACTCATCGGTGAAGAGAACGTGTTGCCAGTCCTGAGCGGTCCATTCGGTATGTTGATGGGCCCACTGTACCGCGCTGAATGTTGTTGTTGCAAAGATGGATCTCGCCATGGACGTCGGGAGTGAAGCTGAGCATCATGTAGCTTATTGCGCACAGTTTGAGTCGTAACACCTCATCCTGTGGCTGCACGAAAAGGATTATTCAACATCGAGGCGTTGCTGTCAGAGTTCCAAAAAACAAAACAAAAAAAAATGGCTCTGAGCACTATGGGACTTAACATCTGAGGTCATCAGTCTCCTAGAACTTGGAACTACTTAAACCTAACTAACCTAAAGACATCCCACACATCCATGGCCGAGGCAGGATTCGAACCTGCGAGCGTAGCAGTCGCGCGGTTCCGGACTGAAGTGCCTAGAACTTTTCGGCTACTGTCAGGGTTCCTCCGAGCCATATGTCAGGGTTCCTCCGAGCCATAATCCTAGGTAGTGGTCATTCACTGCTGTAGTATCCCTTGGGCGGCCTGAGTGAGGCTTGTCATCGACAGTTTCTTTCTCTCTGTATCTCCTCCAGGTCCGAACAACATAGCTTTGGTTCACTCCTAGGCACCTGGACACTTCCCTTGTTGAGAGCCCTTCCTGGCACAAAGTAACTATGAGGACGAGATCGAACCGCGGTATTGACCGTCTAGGCATGGTTGAACTACAGACAACACGCGCTATGTACCTCGTTCTTGGTGGAATGACTGGAGCTGATCGGCTGTCGGACTCCGTCTAATAGACACTGCTCATGCACGATTGTTTACATCTTTGGGCGGGTCTAGTGACATCTCTGAAGAGTCAAAGGGACTGTGTCTGTGATACAATATACACAGTCAACGTCTATCTTCTGGAATTCTGGGAACTGGGGTGATCCAAAACGTTTTTTAATCTGTGTAGTTCTCGTCATAATTTTGATTTACCTGAACTTATGTGAAATACTGTTCTTCGAAAGATTCTTTGTGGGTTTTGGGCCTCATTTATGACTCCAAACTGTCGTGGTTACCACACCTGAAGTACCTGTAAGCGAGGGCCAGAGTGTGCTGAGCATTTCGAAGTGTCTTAGTCACAAATCTCGGGGAGCAGACAGGACGCTTCTGCTCCAGATTTATAGGGATTTTGTTCAGTCGTGGCTGGACTACGACGCACAGTTTATGGCTCAGCGTAGTCTTCATACCTGAACGTCGTTGAAACTGTATACAGTCAGGGTATCAGCCAGGCCATGGGCGCTTACAGGACCAGCCCCATGCCCAACTTACGTGTTGGCACTGCTGAAATACCACTTACCATCTAGTGGGAGCTTCTCTTGGTGCATGAGGTGTATCAGTTACTCGCCACTTCCCAGAATATCACACTATTGTTCGTCCAGTTTTGGAACGTCTCATTGCCAATGGTAACAAGGCTCTTTAGGATGCATGCAGTGCGTGCTGGAGTCCGATGGTGTTAGGCACTTACAGGCTCAAATCCAGGGTTTTAACCGACTGCCACGCTGGTTACTGCAGAGGCCGAGAGTGATTGTAGATTTAGTGCAGTACAAGGGAGATTGTAGTCCTTCTTCTGTTTTTAAGATAATACAGTCCAACCTTTTAAAAAAGCTCAAGAACAATGTATTTTTCACGGATGGGACTAAACCGGGAGACTCCATTGGTTGCTCTAATGTTCTTTTCTTTTTTTTTTATCGTGTCCTCAAGATTTGGTTGTCTGCAGAGTTCACAGTATCAGATGCTGAACTATCTACGATCTTGAGAATGTGAGAGCAGGTGAGGTGTGCAGTGCACGCTAAATTCCTCGTCTGTTTCGTCTCCATGAGTGTCCTTCAGTCTCTGCATCGCTTGTATGAAGCTGATAAAGTAGTTCAGGATATCCAGGTTTCTATCACCTGACTGCAGAGGCTGGAGAAGGGTGTGTGGGAAGTAAGGGCGAATGTACCAGCCAAGGAGGCGTGTCGTGATCCTTGGTGAGTTTAGTGTGATATCTTCCTGTACGCTGTTGAGTTACAGAGTGCTCCACCAATGGGGAGGTGAGTGGCTGGAAAAGACAGACAACAAGCACCGCCTATTATAGCTTACAGTGCAACAGTCCTGCACCTTCTTGCAGACACGCATGGGACGAGAATCTCCTTACTTGTCTTCGCTTAGGCCACAGCCCTATGGCACATGGCATCTTGCTCCAACGAGAGCACCCTCCATTGAGTGGTGCTCGTGGCATACAGATCACTGTGCGCCGCATCTTATTAGGTTGAGTTTTATTTTCAGACCAGAGGGTAGTGGCGAATTTGCCGACCAATCTGCTCTTTATTTTAAGTTCCGTTCCAACGAATGTGGTGAGAGTTTTAAGCTTAAGTTATTTGTTCGCCTTGTTTTCTAAAATTTTAAGATGTTGTTAATAGGTCTAAGGCGCTACAGTCATGGACTGTGCGGCCGATCCCGGCGGAGGTTCGAGTCCTCCCTCGGGCATGGGTGTGTGTGTGTTTGTTCTTAGGATAATTTAGGTTAAGTAGTATGTAAGCTTAGGTACTGATGACCTTAGAAGTTAAGTCCCATAAGATTTCACACACATTTGAACATTTTTGTTGTTAATGTGCTAGCACGGTGACTGGATCATCCATGTTTTTGGTAAGTGGTCGACCAGTCACATTTCCCTGTGCCTTCCTTTTAGCTCTTCTGTGGTTTCACTTGTGTTTTAATCCCACTTGTAGCACCTATAATACTTCTCAGTTGTATTAAGGCCTATGAGATACAGTGACTGTGTGGATCAACGCGAGTGAGGTGGGAGTGAGTGAACGAGTGTCATTCTATTGGGTTTCATCTCTCTGTGTGACAACAATTTTGGTCGTTTCATTCCACATTCGTTTCTTCTAATAGATGAAAGGGCGCTGATGACCACGGCGTTGAGCGCCTGTAAACCTCTAACTCTCTCTCTCTTTCATTCTCTCATAGCCACACACACACACACACACACTCAATCCTTTTGTGTCCTTTTTCTCTCATTGGCACTTTCCCCTCCATGTTTCTCCCATTGTCACTGTCTTTATCCTTTTCTCTTCCTTATCACTGTCCCCTGCTTTGCCAGTTTCATGTATCTGCGTCCCACTGCCAGCCACAGATTTTATTTTCTTCTCGTTTACTCTCTCCTGCCTTTCTTTTCCACCTGCATTGTCTCCACTGCACACATGTTCTTGTGGAGGGTCTGCTGGAGGGTTTCGACACGTATACTTGGAAATATTGAAATGTGGGTATTCAAATTTACTACCACTGCCCCTCACTGACCCTCACTATCTCCCCTCTCTTTGTCTCCCACTGCCTTTGCATTCATCCATCTCTCTTTCACTTTCTCTCTGCCACCTACGCTGACTGCTCTCTCTTTCCCTCTCACTGGCACTGTCTCTCCCGCTGTTGCTGTCCCTCTGCTACTTTCTTTCAACACAAAAAGGCGCGAATAATTTGTCATCTCAAAATTTTTGGTGAGGAAGGTGGAATGAAGATTGAGGCAACGGTTTCCTCACTCTTGTCTGAGTTTTTTAAAGGGGAACATATTCACCTTTTTTTTTTTTTTTGGCCTTACAGGAACATTTTTTCGCTGGTTCCCTTCATTTCCCTGCTGCAGCAGTCTGTAACTGCTTACCTAAAAGGAACGAATTCCATAGGTTAGGAAAGTTTTTAAAGTTTATTTATATACCCCAACACATTTATATGTTTTGGCAAATATAAACAACAAATGTGTACTCATAACAGAGGAGTAGCACAGAACGCAGAACGGGAATTCTCTTCGTCAAAATGGGAATCGCCTTTCGTTTCGATCAAATACAAACCATTGAGTCCTACGTTAAATAAAAAATAAATAAATAAATAAAACCGCCATTTGGGGAATAAAAACAAAACGTTTTAAAGCGATATTGCGAATGTACATCGTAAAGTGGCCACGCCGCAAAATAGATGGATACCCTAGATTAAACAGCTCAGGACTCCAATCCAGCGGAAGTTCACTTTACACTATTTTTGATACAGGTATACAGCATTTTTAGGCGACACATGCAGTATACCAAAAAATTTGGTTTTTAATGTGGAAGTATAAAGAGTCTCGTGTGACAAAATAGGATCTGTAATGTGCTTACGCCGCCAGGGGGCCCCATACAATAATTTCCAGAGAAAGAAACCTTATGTGTTTTGTGAAGTGCCTGTTATGCAGAGACAGCGCGTCATAGGGCTTAGTGACTTTACAACCCTTGCGATGACACGTGAAGTCTGGCATATGTTTACTACGTTATTATGAATTTACGCCTCAGACTTGATATTTCGTGCATCTCTTACGTGCGTAAGTACGATAACTTCGAACCTGGCAGTCTCAGTAATGGATAGCAATATCTAAAAAAGTTTCAAAGCTCTCCGAGAACAATATCATAAAAGCATATAGTAAAAATTTCGACGGTTTGAAGTGAACAGACTTTATAGAAGCAGCCATCTCTACAATTGGTACTTATGGTACCTAAAAATCATGGTTTTGTAGTGTATCTCGATAACAGACACAAATGTTTGAAAACGAAACAATGGCGTTTCTAGATGCATATCTAGAGATTGTACGCTCGAGCCGTTGTCAATGGTTAGTTATTTAGGTAATTGTGGCCCACAGTGCAAAACCGGCTAAAAACCGGTTTTTGTGAAATTTCGAGTTGGTACGGTAATTTGAATCTCTGGGTACCGATAACGAATAATGATACCGAAAAAGTTTCTAAGCTTCCTGAGAATAACATCTTAATGACGTATGTTAAAAATTTTGACTGTCTGTCATGAATAGAAATCACGGAAGTGGCCATCCTCGCAATTGGTACTTTTCGTAACCAAAAATCATGTTCTTCGGGGTTTCCACAGGAACCGCCCATGAACTAATGGCGATTTTACAAGCCGCCTATCATCCACCCTGCTGCAAAAGAACAAAACGATTTTCACCATTTAAATGTACTGGAGGTAGTTTGTATTTTTTTTTTTTTTATTTTGCCCTATTCTTTGGGGTATGTGCAGTGTACCCGTTCTTCCGACAGATATGGGCTGTCCAAAACGCTTGTCGCCTTAACAGTGTGATCAATAGAACCAGACATGTGGCCGTTTGAAAAATCGCAGTTTTGCATGTGTCTTTCTGGAAAATATTGGTACCATGCACTATCGAGCATGGACAGAAATGAAAATGGCTTTAGAGGAAATGAAGTGTGGACACTATAGTGTACTTCTATTACAATGGAATAGTTAGTGTCGGAACTTACGCAAGGTCGCAAATACTATTCGTGAAACGACTGTGATCAGCGACATCATCCCAGTTGTATGTTAAGTTGGAGAACACACCTACAAACTGGTGCTGACAGGTCACTAGCGTTCTCGCAGGAAATACGCCCGCACAAACAACGTGCGAGACGCACCGTGGGGCTAAAACAATAACTGGAGAAAGTAGAAAAACAATTAGTAACCAAAATTAGTGAACAAAAATAGCTATAGAAGTCAGGAAACATAGGTATAATTGTATACTTCGGTTACAGTGAAATTACTAGTTCGGGAATGCATACGAAATTATAAATAGGATTCGTGAAGTAATTCTAAGTAGTAGCATTAATAATAATAGTATGGAAGATGTGCATTAGGTCTGACTGTCTGACGATAAATAGCTTAATGTGCTTGTTAACTGTAAAGACTGTATGTAAGTACAAGGTAAAAGAGCTACAACTATAAAATGTAATGTCTATAGCTCATTGCTCCACCTGGAGCAAAAATGTGTCAACGGCTGTAGGTTTTCGATAGTTTAGTATCTGTAAAAGTAAATGACTAATTACTTGGTAATATGTGGCTAACGACTTATAACTAAATCAGTACTTCAAACAGTAGATGACTAACAATATGTGGGTGTAAATGAACAACTAAACCTAAAATGTGTTAAGAAGATATAAACTAATCATGTGTAACAAATGTAAGAAACAATAACAGGTTGACTAACCGTAGCTGTGAAGAGCTGTTGAGACGTAACTGTGTTTTGCTAACCAACAGCAACTAAATACAACGGTAGATGGCCAAGCTGTAGTGTGTAAATACTTACTGTCTGTAAATAGCAAATTAGTGGCAATGTGACTGCAGCAACGTTTGGCAAACTATTGAAACTAACATACCGACTGCAACTTACCGACTGAAAATTGCTGAATATAACTACAAGTAATTGTAGTGCTAACTGTGACTTACCGAATGACAGAATGACTACCTATGAAAACTCATTGCTTCCTGCAAATAACCATCTTTAGCCTCGGGAGAATGTCCATTTATATATCAAAAACCGAGTATAAAGTGCTGCACACGTAGTGGTCCAGTTATGAGAAAGACGTGGAGTGGGAGTTGGGGAAGTAGGGAGCGGGTGGGGGGAGAAGAGCACCAAAAGGAAGGGGGGGGGGGAGTTAATGTTAGTGGAGTGGTGGAGTGGGATAGCGTAGGGGAGGGGGGAATTGTGGAAGGGGAAGGTGTGAGGAGAGATATAAAGGAACAACTAAAGGAAACTGGCATGTAACAGCTAGACTCTTACGAATGATGAGGTGAAGCTATTAAGATAATTAGCTGCTACCTGAATGTTTCTACGAAGAATTGATAATAACTTACTAACTATAACTTACTAAGTATAAACTAACATAACGGGCGATAGAAAGTTTGCGTTTGAGGGCGTTGCTGCAGAGTGTATGCAGTGCAACTCAACTCCTATGTGGATACACGAGCACCGACTTTTGGACAAGTGATTGGTGTGAAATTCGTAGTTTTCCGACGTGCATGTAGTTAATGCGGAAACGTAAACGCTGGCGAAGTCACTGCAAAAGGCGTCGAAACACGACAAACGTCTTGCTATTCTTTTGTTAGTTGCTGAATGACAAACACCGGTAGATATCAATCGGAGAATGAAGGATGTCTAAGGGGCAGCATGTCTGTCTAGAACCAGTTCCATGCTGGTCTCGATTTGACGCAAGACCTGAGTGATCTACGAGGCCAGCCTGGTCCATTACGGACAACTCAAGCTGGAGACACTAGAGTGCTCATTCTATGGTCCTGTCATGCATTCATCACCCCTTCGATCTCTTAAGAAAAGCCTTGAAGGGCCAACAATTCCTATTGGACGGAGGATGGGCAGCAGGCAATAACGGAATTGCTTCTCGTAGCAGCACACTGTGTTTTAACAAATTGATATCTTCAACCAGCTAAGTCGGTAGAATGATTGTTTCAATGTTCACGATGATTTCGCCTGGTTGGCATACCGATTCTGGTCTGTACGGCCTCCGAAGGGATCGTTTCTTATAATTATAGCTGTAATCAAATGATTATAGCATTGATTGTGGTTTACTGAATAATAACGTTCTACCTATGGAAACTGATAGATAATTATCTGTAAGGCTGAAATCTGTAGCAGGTCAGAAAGTGGTTACAAAGAACTATAACCATAGCAGATTAGTTGATACAACAAGTGGAGTGCAGGAGGGGGAGTTGGTATGGGGAAAGGTTTTAAAGAAACGGAAACCATGAGAGAAGGAGGGAAAAACCTGAAATGGAGTGAGCAAAACATTACATATGGAGTAACGGAGAAAGGAGGTGTTTGGGGGGGGGGGGGGGGGAAGGATATTGATGTGAATAATTAGGGTAACAAAAAGTATTAGCCCAAAAATGTCTTAACTTACTGTTTCACAAAAAACACAGTTACAGATAAAAAAATAGTCCCATAAGTTGTTGACACTAACTTATTTTACTAACCGTTAATATGTAGCCTTTCTGTGTATTAGTTAATACAATGGTTCTGAGCACTTACATTTTCGTCCAGGTTTTAGGGCAACTAAATATGTGTAAGTTTTTGTTTTCTTACTGTATGTTACTTTACGCTTCAACTCTGGGAGCACGTCATCAGATGATTGCTGCAAGTACTTGCATGATGTACGGACTTGTCTGGTGTCGTTACATCATATTTATAGAAGTACTACGATCCATACGTAAGAACTCATGAATTTTTTCGGCATTAACGCTTTTTTTATTGTATTACATATTGTTCTCGTGTTTTGATAGAACAACAGTGATAATCTGCATTCTCTTGCTTATTTTTGACACTCGCCAATAATTCAATAATTCAAAATTTTTAGAATTTCCTTTGTAAATTTTATGATACTCTTATCTAGTTTGTACTTATATGTGATATTTTCTGTATAGTCTTATGGGGCACTGGGTGCCTGAAACTAGGAAAGAGATGAAAGTTCTTTTGTGAAAATGTTTGCTGCTTCCTTTTCAACAAATTACTTACTATTGCTGAAGATAAATAAAGTGGTGTATCATATTGTTTCTCATACTGTATCCCGCTGCATGCGTGGTTTGACACACTTTTTTTCGTGTACCTGGCTACCGTTTCATTGTTGCATTACTATCGTCGGGTTGAAACGACATTAAACGTTAGGCAAGACATCGAACCAAAGCTGATTAGCTGATTGTGCTACTACTAGTTAATAAGGCCGCTTGGTAGGTGACAGATTTGGTGGAATAAAAGTTCCTTCAGAAACAGCTATAGCGCGCTTCCTTCCTGCTTTTGCGCGTGCTTTCTCACACATTACCGAGTCGGTCGAGGATCTGCTGCGTTTATATCGCTACAAAAGCCTTCAGCTCGCTCGTCTCACGCGACTCCTGGCGAGGGCTCAAGAGGGATCCCCGAGCAGCGAGCCCGGCTGTTTGGCAGTCTGCGCGGCCCCGGGGCGGAAGCACCCCTCGCCACATGCTAACGAGCCGCCATCCTCCTCCACCCCCGTCATCTGAATATCGACGGCTCAACAGCCCAGGGCGGTGGCCTAAGCCCGCGTGACGGACGCCGAGATCGCCGCCACCATGACGATGCCCCCGGCAGGCACTACTAGACAGAGCATGGCCACCTATGGCAAGCTAACATACACCCACAAGCGACAACATCGGCAAGCCCCTGTGTATCAGCGACGTTGACTGGATATGCCAGCCGCTATCGAAGCCGCCCAACAGACTACACCAAGGAAACCGACAAGATAGCACACTGACGCACAAACAAACCGCCAACATTACCCTACACTGTGAATGTGATATATGACCTATCGGTCACAAAATGACGATGAACCAAACTGTTACGGGTATGCTGATGCTGACCGAGAAATCACCATCGGCACCCAGCAGCAGCGGCCTAATAACACCACCGCACAACGTCAAAGGTATCGACCTGCGTGATACCCACTGCTAACAAAGCCTATCCTTGCATGACCTGCCGCACACAGTAAGAAGACCGCTACTGCTCTTACAACACGACCCAACTATCGCAGAGGTTTTTTTCTTCCTTAGCTCTTGCCTTGGCACATTTTTCCATTTGCCCTTCAAACCACTACCCATCGTTCATCTCTAGATGAGCGCGTATTAATGGTTAACCTCAACCAGACGTACGCAAACATCGCAGTACCCACATCCTGCGACACCTCACTTTAGTGAACACTGCCGGCCGTTGGTGACCAAGCGGTTCTAGGCGCTTCAGTCTGGAACCGCGCGACCGCTACGGTCGCAGGTTCGAATCCTGCCTCGGGCATGGATGTGTGTGATGTCCTTAGGTTAGTTAGGTTTAAGTAGTTCTAAGTTCTAGGGGACTGGTGACCTGAGATGTTAAGTCCCATAGTGCTCAGAGCCTTTTGAACCACTTTAGTGAACACTAACCCTTATGCAGAGGTGGCAGTAGACCTTCTGAGTTGGCCATCATGCCGGTGTGGGTGTGAAGGGGCTCCACTTCGGTGAACGATGCCGACTCTACGCTTCATACTGGGGGTTAATCACCTCTCTTAGTGATTTTAATTCCGCTGATTTAAAGACCCTCACATACATCTCGAGGAATTCATGTGATTTTCATTCTTGAAAACACGCATGATTATCAAGACTCCGTCTTATCCGTCGCACAGTTATTTCCTTCTACTGACCCATTCACGTTACAAGCTACCAGATGTGGGTTTATACCTCGTCGGCTTCCAAGAATAGAGCAGCCGATGGAGACTGCAGGAAAACGACCATCCCCATGGGGGTGTGCTAGATCCATCTCTGTTCAGTATATACACGAATGAGCAACCCATAGCGCCCAATAGTAGGAACTTCTTGTATGAAGATGATATTTCTATAGCCACGTAGTGCACAGATTTTTAATCAATGCGAGACACCCTCACGAATGCTTTTAAGCAACTTTCCAGACGCTACAAGACTGTAAACCGAATCCCACAAAACACAAGTATTTGAATTTAATTTGAAAACAAGGGAAGCTAGTCTAAGATTACAGATAGTATGGTTAGGTGTCGAACTGGAACACTGTGACACCCCAAAATACACTCCTGGAAATGGAAAAAAGAACACATTGACGCCGGTGTGTCAGACCCACCATACTTGCTCTGGACACTGCGAGAGGGCTGTACAAGCAATGATCACACGCACGGCACAGCGGACACACCAGGAACCGCGGTGTTGGCCATCGAATGGCGCTAGCTGCGCAGCATTTGTGCACCGCCGCCGTCAGTGTCAGCCAGTTTGCCGTGACATACGGAGCTCCATCGCAGTCTTTAACACTGGTAGCATGCCGCGACAGCGTGGACGTGAACCGTATGTGCAGTTGACGGACTTTGAGCGAGGGCGTATAGTGGGCATGCGGGATGCCGGGTGGACGTACCGCCGAATTGCTCAACACGTGGGGCGTGAGGTCTCCACAGTACATCGATGTTGTCGCCAGTGGTCGGCGGAAGGTGCACGTGCCCGTCGACCTGGGACCGGACCGCAGCGACGCACGGATGCACGCCAAGACCGTAGGATCCTACGCAGTGCCGTAGGGGACCGCACCGCCACTTCCCAGCAAATTAGGGACACTGTTGCTCCTGGGGTATCGGCGAGGACCATTCGCAACCGTCTCCATGAAGCTGGGCTACGGTCCCGCACACCGTTAGGCCGTCATCCGCTCACGCCCCAACATCGTGCAGCCCGCCTCCAGTGGTGTCGCGACAGGTGTGAATGGAGGGACGAATGGAGACGTGTCGTCTTCAGCGATGAGAGTCGCTTCTGCCTTGGTGCCAATGATGGTCGTATGCGTGTTTGGCGCCGTGCAGGTGAGCGCCACAATCAGGACTGCATACGACCGAGGCACACAGGGCCAACACCCGGCATCATGGTGTGGGGAGCGATCTCCTACACTGGCCGTACACCACTGGTGATCGTCGAGGGGACACTGAATAGTGCACGGTACATCCAAACCGTCATCGAACCCATCGTTCTACCATTCCTAGACCGGCAAGGGAACTTGCTGTTCCAACAGGACAATGCACGTCCGCATGTATCCCGTGCCACCCAACGTGCTCTAGAAGGTGTAAGTCAACTACCCTGGCCAGCAAGATCTCCGGATCTGTCCCCCATTGAGCATGTTTGGGACTGGATGAAGCGTCGTCTCACGCGGTCTGCACGTCCAGCACGAACGCTGGTCCAACTGAGGCGCCAGGTGGAAATGGCATGGCAAGCCGTTCCACAGGACTACATCCAGCATCTCTACGATCGTCTCCATGGGAGAATAGCAGCCTGCATTGCTGCGACAGGTGGATATACACTGTACTAGTGCCGACATTGTGCATGTTCTGTTGCCTGTGTCTATGTGCCTGTGATTCTGTCAGTGTGATCATGTGATGTATCTGACCCCAGGAATGTGTCAATAAAGTTTCCCCTTCCTGGGACAATGAATTCACGGTGTTCTTATTTCAGTTTCCAGGAGTGTATCTTGGAGTCACTCTTGACAGATCCGTTACTTTCAAGAAGCACTGTATTAAATGCAAATGAAAGTCTTTCCACCGGGAGAAATATTCTACGGAAATTGGCGGGCAGAATACTATGCTTGTCCTGTTTGGCGGTTCTAGGAGCTTCAGTCCGGAACGACGCGGCTGCTTCGGTCGCAGGTTCGACTCCTGCCTCGGGCATGGATTTGTGTGATGTCCATAGGTTAGTTAGGTTTAAGTAGTTCTAAGTCTTCCCATAGTACTTAGAGCCATTTTAACCATTTGTCGTGTTTGGCACAATTCAAAACATGCCAAAGAGGAGGACATAGCTCTCAATGACACCTGCAGAGTCATAACAGCTTGTCTGAAATCCACTCCAGTGAAATGGCTTCAGCATCTCGCAGGAATGGCATCACGTCATGTTCGAAGAGAAATAGCTGCGAATGAGGAAAGACAGAAAGTGGAGCAGGAGAGAACGCATCTTCTGTATGGGCACGAACTGCACCCGCAAAATGGAGGAGTTTCCTTAGAACGTCGACGGCACTTGGAAACGCTGCGTAAAAAGTGTGAGAGTTACGACTTATCTTCCCTCTCACTGAAAAGGAGTTTCAAAAATGTACCCCCTGCTTACGATGAGAAATGGAAGACTCGTAAGTCGCTAAACGAGACAGAGATCTGCAGTTGACAGATCAAAAGTTAATTTGGTGATGTGGTGCTACACTATCAAGATGATATTCAGTGTGAATGTGGAACAGACCAGACTGTTCGTCACATGCTTCAATTCCGACTGCGTCCAGTCTCCTACACACAAGATGAAAAATACTCTGGAACTGTGTATAACATGTATGTGTCTGATGCAAGAATAAATAAGTTGAAACTTTTATCATTATCTAACATGCAAGTTCAAGATGTAAGCAGCAGAAGATTTTGACACACGTCTAAGTCTGCCAATGCACCCTTACATCGTTATTGTATCTGTACATAGATTACGAAAACACAACCTGTTTTTGATGGTATCCTAAGTTACGTCTGTAACATTTCTTACGCTTTCCGCCTTTCATTGTCGGTAGGAATTACGATCGTAATATTTTTAATAAAATGTCAAAGCAGTAATAAGAAATACGACATACGACGAAATAAGAGATACGGCAGAATGTACATCTTCGTCTGCTTTCTTATGTTTCCCTGTCCGTAATGGAAGACGATGACCGGTAATTGTCACTCAGTAGATAGAGCGTGTGATGGGCTGTTCCATCATTACACAAAACGAAAAGTAAATCCGACAACGGCCATTGTGGTAATCTGCCGAATTAAGCATAACCAGCGCATTTTATGATGATGTTACACTCCGCATACTCAAATACTTTCGTGCGAGACTTAAAGAGAAAGTAAGAACCAAAGGCATACTGAATATTTTATTGTTGTAGTAGAGACCATTCTAATCCTATGTAAAGTTGTATTTCTACACCGTGTGTCAACTCCACAGTCCAAATCATATTTTATATCTGCTTCATATCGGATTATTTTTCTGCGAAACTTAGAAACGCAGGGGTCTCCTCCTTTTTATCAGAAGAAGTGTGCGATACTCCTAATAATAAGGCGCAGCCAAATGAAAGCGAAACACATGGAAGAAAAGTAAGTAAACTGTTTGTTATTTCAAAAGTGGTCGTCATGACACATTTATCCCATTCTGAGATAAGACGGTCGGGTTATTCATGAGAAAATGTTTGCGCTTGCCTACGGAACCACAAGTTGTACGCAGGCGTGCACCCCTGGACCGAAAGGAAATCGACGGCCCCGAACGTCTTTCTTCAGGGCACCAAAAATACGGAAACGGCGTGGGGAGAGATGCGCGTGGGTGCGCCCACACGTCGCTAACGTCATTTCCGGTACACTGTACAAGTTCCGCTGCAAGCGCTAACGCAGCCCCCATGCCTGCCCATGCAATTTGCTTATTTATAGAGCCCTGAAGTAACACATCGGTGACCGCCTATTCATTTCGGTCGAAGAGGTGCACGCATAAATATAATCATGTTTCCGTAGGCAACAGCAAACATTTTTCGATGAAGGCATTGACAGTCTGTAAAGAGTGGTGACAATTACGTTTAAAACTGAATATTTTACTTACATTTTTCCCAATGCTCATTTTCATTTCACTGTCCCTTCTACGTCCACATCTGCGTGATTACTCTGCTATTCACAATAAAGTGTTGGCAGAGGGTTCAATGAATGTGCGAGCCCTGATTTCTCTTATTTTATCGTGATGATCATCTCTCCCTATGTAGGTGGGTGCCAGCTGAATGTTTTCGCAGTCGGAGGAGAAAACTGGTGATTGAAATTTCATGAGAAGATCCCGTCGCAACAAAACACGCCTTTGTTTTAATGATTGCCACTCCAATTCACGTATCATGTCTGTCCCACCTGATGCGGATCCCACACGGCACAGCTATACTCCAGAATGGGGTGGACAAGCGTGGTGTAAGCAGTCTCCTTAGTAGAGCTGTTGCACCTTCTAAGTGTTCTGCCAATGAATCGCAGTCTTTCGTTTGCTCTACCCACAGCATAACCTATGTGACTGTTCCAATTCAGGTTATTTGTAATTGTAATTCCTAAGTACTTAGTTGAATTTACAGCCTTCAGATTTGTGTGACTTATCACGAAATCGAAATTTAGCTAATTTCTTTTAGTTCTCATTTGAATAACTTCACACTTTTCTGTATTGAGGTTAAACTGCCACGTTTCGTACAATAGAGATACCGGGTGTAAATCATTTTGCAATTCGTTTTGGTCATCTGATGACTTTACAAGGTGGTAAATAACAGCATCATCTGCAAACAATCTGAGACGGCTACTCAGATTGTCTCCTATGTCGTTAATATAGATCAGGGACAATAGAGGGCCTATAACATTTCCTTGGGAACGCCGCATATTACTTGCGCTTTACTCTTTGACTTTCCGTCTGTTACTATGAACTGTGACCTTTCTGACAGGAAATCACGAATCCAGTCGCTCAACTCAGGCGATATTCTATAGGCAAGCAGTTAGGTTACAATACCATTGTGAGGAGCGGTGTCGAAAGCCTTCTGGAAATCTAAAAATACGGAATCAATTTGATATCCCCTGTCGACATCACTCATTACTTCATGAGTATAAAAAGCTAGTTGTGTTTCAGAAGAACGATGTTTTCGGAATCCGTACTATGTGTCAATAAATTTCTTCGATGTAATTCATAATGTTTGAACACAGTATATGTTCCGAAACCCTACAGCAAATCGACGTCATTGATGTGGGCCTGTAATTGAGAGGATTACTCCTAGTTCCCGTTTTGGGTATTGACGTGACTTGAGCAATTTTGCAGTCTTTATGTACGGAACTTTCTGCGAGCAAGCGGTTGTATGTAACTGCTAAATGTCGAGTTAATGTATCAGCATACTCTGAAAGGAATCTGACTGGTATACAACCTGGACCAGAGGTCTTCCCACTATTGATTTAAGCTGTTTTGCTGTACCGAGAATAACTACTTCTATGCTTCTCATCTTGGCAGTTGTTCTTCATTGAAATTCAGGAATATTTACTTCGTCTTCTTTGGTGAAGGAGTTTCGGAAAACCGTGTTTAATAACTCTGGTTTAGTGGCAGTGACTGCTGCTATCGCGCAGTGAAGGTATTGATTGCTTCTTTCCACTCGAGTGCTTTATGTATGACCAGAATCACTTTGGGTTTTCTGCCAGATTCCGAAAAGAGTTTCGTGTGGAAATAATTAAAAGCATCTCACATTGAAATACGCGCTATATTTTGAACTTCTGCGAATCTTGGAAAATCTTGGGGATTTTGCGTTCTTTTAAATTTGGCATGCTTTTTTCGTTGCTTCTGCAACAGCGATCTGACCCGTTTTGTGTACCATGGGGGATCAGTACCAGCACTTATTAATTTATGTGGTGTATATCTCTGAATTTGCTGTCGATACTATCTCTTTGAAAACATTCCACAATTTTTCTATGCTTATGTGATCAGATCGGAATGAGTGGAGACTGTCTCTTAAGAAGGCGTTAACGGCATTTTTGTCACCTTTTTTTAAGTAGATATACTTCGTGAATCTTTTTTATGGTTACGGTATTCAACCTGGAACCAACTGCCTTGTGGTCACTAATCCCTGTATTCGTCACGATAATATTTGTCCAGGATTGTTGGTTGCTAAGAGCTCAAGTATGCTTTCCCAACCTTTTACGCTTAGAGTGGGCCCATGAACTGATTGTTCAAATTAATTTTCTGAGAAAGCATTTAGTACAATTCTTTTGAGTTTTATGCCTGTCGCCGACTTTAAACGTATAATTTTTCCGACATATCGAGAGTAGATTGAAGTCACCAGCAACTATAATTGTACGAATGTGGTACCTATTTGAAAGTAGACTCAAGTTATGTTTGAATTATTCAGCAACTATATCATCTGACTCGGGGGTTGGTAAAACGATCCAATTAATCTATGGTCTGATTGTCAAGTATAGCCTCTACCCATACTCTTTCTCAGGAACTATCTACAATGTTACAAGCTAAACTACTTCTGACAACAAGAAATACTCGACCACTAACTGTATTCAATCTATCCTTTCTGAAAACTGTTAGGTCGTTTGAAAAAATTTCGCGTGAACTTATTTCCGGTTTTAGCTGGCTTTCCATACCTATAACTATCTGCACTTCAGTGCTTTCTATTAGGGCTTGGAGCTCTGGTTCTTTCCCAATACAGCTACGACAATTACTTGTACAATACCAATCGTTTCTACAACTACTTTACTGAGTTTTACCTGCCCCCTTTTAGACGGACGCCCTTTCTGTGGTTTCCTGAGACACTCTAACCTAAAAAACTGCCCAGTCTCTTCCACACTGCCCTCACTACCCGTGTAGCTGCTTTCTGTGTTTAATGGACCATTGACCTATTAAGCGGAACCCGGAAACGCACCACCTGATTGCGCAAGTCATCGAATCTGCAGCCTACACGGCCTCAGAACCGTCTGAGCCTCTAATTCAGACCCTCCACACGGCTCTGCACCAAGGACTACAGTCCTGCAGATGGTGAGCTCCACCTTAATTTCACAAGCAAGACTGGTAGTCTTTACCATTTCCGCTAACCGCCCGAACTCAGAGAGAATCTCCTCTGGTGCAAAACGACACACGTCGTTGATACAGACACGGGCAACCACCTGTAGTTGGCTGCACCCTGTACTCTTCATGACATCCGGAAGCACCCTTTCCACATCCGGAATACCTCCCTTGGGTACGCACACAGAGTGCACACTGGCTTCCTTCCCCTCCTTGGTAGCGATGTTTCTAATGGGCCCCCCACTACGCACCTAATGTAGAAGTTCCCTACCTCCAGCAAACCCACGCTTTGTGAATGTCCAGACCTTGCGAGCCGAGAAGCTTCCTCCGGAACCGGATGGACAACTGCATCTGACTCAGATACTTCGTCAGCCATAACGCCCGAAACCTGTTCGTGAAACGAATCGGGGTGGGGGGGGGGAGGAGGGGGGGGGGGTGCGATAGGCCCTTCGGAAAGTCTTTCGCTGCCTGCCAGACTTTGGAATAATCTCCCACTTGGCCACAGGTGAGGGATCAACCACAGTGCAGGCAGTACTTGGGGCAGCCAAAGTAGTGGACCGATCATGGGACATGTGGGGCGTGTTCGACGTGTCTGGCATCCCCACGCCAGACCCCACACAGTGATGCCCCTTTGCAGCAGCCTCAAGCTCTGTGATGGAAGCCAACACAGCCTGGAGGTGTGAGCGAATGGTCAACAGCTCAGTTCACATCTGTGCACAGGAATCACAGTTCCTATCCATTACTGAAGTCGCTCCTGTTTGAAGCTCATAAAAATATGTAATAAACGAACTGTGTACTCGGCTTACTATCAGCAGTAGCTCAGGGAGCACTCTCACTGACAATCTAACTGAGACTTCTAGTCATCACAAACAATTGAGTTATTAAGAGGAATAAAATCTTATTTCCGTCATCAGACTTCTCACTGGGGTGGCCAGTGGCCACCATTTCATGTAGTGTGTGCCATTTTTATCGTAGAGTAGTACTTTGTCGTCACATCCTCATTTCATTCGAATATACGGGATGCTTTAGATAAATGAAACGAATATTTATTGAAATATGTTATCGTAGGAAACGCTGATCTTTCTGAGAAATAATGAATGTAGTATGCTTATTTGTTTTCCAGAGTTTTTAAATAGAACGTCGTTATGCATCCCAAATTGTAGAGGTAGTTTCAACATACTGTACCAAACTGTGCTCAGATGGATGTTATGGCTGCAAGATATTCACTTAACTCTTGTGTCCAAATGAGTGCCTGTTTCCCTGGATCCGCATCTCAATACGCTTTCTAGACAAGCACTTTATGCTGGTCTTCATCTTTCTCGGCTGGCCTTATCGAACCACTAGTCTCTTGAAGTCGTCGTGTATCACGCAAGAGCTTAATGGCTGAATGAGCTCTTACACCAATATTTATCACGGCATATACCAGGCCTGCTTCATTGGTATCGCGTCGGCATTCACCTATCAGCAAGATGACAAAGTACTCATTGGACATGTATACTATGTTTATTCCACTTAAGTATCTGTGGCAGGCAGAGCCTCGTTTGTTTGTTCGTTGCAGCCTGTGTTCTACATTTGACAATGTGAGGACACATTCAACCATCTAACCAAAATTGACTTCAACCAGCAACCTTGTATCTCGTCCGCAGACAGTCTGGAAGTCTTTCAGGCACTCGTTTGAATACCTCACTTAAACGAACATTCCACTCCAAAACATCCACCTGAATACCCGTTTCGTGCAGCAAGTAGCATACAGACCTAATGTCTTTAACGTTTCTAGTTCACTAACCAAATTTGACATATATTCATTTGTTTAAATGCAGCAGCTACGGGATAGAAAAAATCTATACAAATTACAAAAATGGGGCCGCCCGGAGTGGCCGAGCGATCCTAGGCGCTACAGTCTGGAACCGCGTGACCGCTACGGTCGCAGGTTCGAATCCTGCCTCGGGCATGGATGTGTGTGATGTCCTTAGGTTAGTTAGGTTTAAGTAGTTCTAAGTTCTAGGGGACTAGAATGAGATTTTCACTCTGCAGTGGAGTGTGTGCTGATATGAAACTTCCTGGCAGATTAAAACTGTGTGCCGGACCGAGACTCGAACTCGGGACCTTTGCCTTTCGCGGGCAAGTGCTCTACCAACTGAGCTACCCGAGCACGACTCACGCCCCGTCCTCACAGCTTTACTTCTGCCAGTACTTCGTCTCCTACCTTCCATACTTTACAGAAGCTCTCCTGCGAAACTTGCAGAACTGGCAGTCCTGAAAGAAAGGATATTGCGGAGACATGGCTTAGCAAAAGCCTGAGGGATGTTTCCAGAATGAGATTTTCTCTGCAGCGGAGTGTGCGCTGATATGAAACTTCCTGGCTGATTAAAACTGTGTGCCGGACCGAGACTCGAACTTGGGACCTTTGCCTTTCGCGGGCAAGTGCTCTACCAACTGAGCTACCCAAGCACGACTCACACCTCGTCCTCACAGCTTTACTTCTGCCAGGACCTCGTCTCCAAGTTCGAGTCTCGGAGCGGCACACAGTTTTAATCTACCAGGAAGTTTCTAGGGGACTGATGACCACAGCTGTTAAGTCCAATAGTTCTCAGAACCATTTGAACCATAAGACAGGGACAAGGAGATCAACAGAGGGGGAAGGGGCAGATTGGCAGAGGGATGGGGAGGGGGAGATGGACAGAGATAGGCGTAGGAGGAGATGGACAGGGAGAGGGGAAGGAGGGCCTGTATAGAGAGGCAGATGAAGAGAGTGACGAAGAGAGGGGCGACGAGATGGAATTATATCGGGAGAAAAAGATCGACAGACTGAATGGGGCAGATTGACATAGGAGGGAGGACAAGAGTGACAGAGATGATGAGAAGGAGATTTCTAGAGAGAGGGGCATAAGGAGATGGGAGAGGTGGAGGAGGTGATTTACAGAGAGGTGGTGGAGGTGGCTGACAGAGTGAAGGGGAGGAGGAGTGGTAATCAGATGAGGAGAAGAAGATCAACCGAAGGGGAAGGGGCAGATGAACAGAGTGGGAAGAGCAGTTTGGCAGCGAGATTGAGAGGAGGAGATGGACAGGGAGGTGTGGGAGGAGACTGACAAAGTGGAGGAGAAGGACATGGAAGAGTTCTTTTTTTATTTTTGACTGGTTTGATGCATTCCCCCCCCCCCCCCCCCCCCCAAGCACGAGATCCTCTCCGGTGCCACACACTTCTTCTTAGAGTGGCACTAGTTCCTCAATTATTTACTGGATGAATTCCAATCTTTGTTTCCTTCAGTGTTTATCATCTACAGCTCCCTCTAGTGCCGTGGAAGTTATTCCCTAATGTCTTAACACACGACCTGTCATTGTGTCCCTTCTCCTTATCAGTGTTTTGCACATATTCCTCTCCGATTCTACACAGACCCTCCTTAGCCCTCACCTAATAGGTCCACCTAACTTTCAACATTCTTCTATAGCACCACATCTCAAAAGCTTCGATTCTCTTATTTTCCGGTTTTCCTACAGTCCATGTCTCACTACCATAAAATGCTGTCCTTCAAACGTACATTCTCAGAAACTACTTCCTCAAGCTAAGGAATATGTTTTACTCCAGTAAACTCTTCTTGGCCAGGAATTCCCTTTTTGACAGTGCTAGTCTGCTTTTAATGTCCTCCTTGCTCCAACCGTCACTAGTTATTTCGCTGCCTAGATAGTAGAACTCCTTAACTTCATCTACTTCGTGACCAACAATCGTGATGTTAAGTTTCTCGTTGTTCTCATTTCTGCTACTTCTCATTAGTTTCGTGCTTCTTTGGGTTACTATCATTCCATATTCTGTACTCATTAAACTGTTTATTCTTTTAAACAGATCATTTACTTTTACTCAGGATAGCAATGCCATCAACAAATCGAATCATTGATATCTTTTGACCATGAATTTTAGTTCCACTCCTGAATCATTCTTTTACTTCCATCGTTGTACTTGATTGTACTGATTGAATAGCAGGGCCGAAATGCTACATCCCTTTGTTACAACCTTTTTTAAGCCAAGCACTTTGTTCTTAGTCGTCCACTCTTATTATTCCCTCTTGGCTCTATATACCAACGTGAACAGTCGTTTTATTGCTATTTCCTCCATGGACTTTAGAAATTCTGGAATGTTATCCATCCCTTTTTTCTTATTTGATTTTAATTTCCCCAAAGCTCTCTTAAATTCTGATTCTAAGACTGGATTCGCTCTCTCTTCTAAATTGACTCCTGTTTCTTCCTCTATCACATCAGACAAGTCTTCCCCACGAAGAGGCCTTCAATGTACTCTTTCCACCTATCCGCTCTCTCCTCCGCATTTAACAGCGAAATTCCCATTGCTCTCTTAATGTTACCACCCTTGCTTTTAATTTCACCCAAGGCTGTTTACTGGAGTAAGTCCTTCCAACAATCATTTCTTGTTCAGTCTCTTTACATTTTTCATGCATCCATTTTGTCATGGCTTTCTTGCACTTTCTCTTTATTTCAATCCTCAGGGACTTGTATTTCTGTATTCCTGAACTTCCCTGAAAATTTTGTACTCCTTTCTTTCATCGGTCAGCTGAAGTATTTCTTCTGTTACCCAAGGTTTCTTCACAATTACCTTCTTTGTGCGTATGTTTTCTTTCCAACGTCTGTGATTCATCTTCAAATGTACTGCCCACTGGTCTATTCTTAATCGCTGTATCTACAGCATTAGAGAACTTCATGCTAATTTCCTTATTTCTTAGTACTTCTCTACCCACTTCTTTGCGCACTGAGTCTTCCTGATTAATCTCTTGAACTTCATGCTACTCTTCATCAATACTTTATTGTCATATGAGGCTATATCAGCTTTTGCGTACGCCTAAATGTAAATGTCATGTGATATAACTAAAACGTTTGATTGTGTTGTGTGACTATGGCCTCCCGTCGCGTAGACCGTTCACCGGGTACAATTCTTTCGATTTGACGACACTTCGGCGACTTGCGCGTCGATGGGGATGAGAAAATCTCCGACCCTGCCGGACATCGAAACCGGGCCCTTAGGATTGACATTCTCTCGCCCTGACCACTCAGCTACCTGGGGCGGACTGCGTGGGCCTTACAATCCAGTATCTGCTATTGGAATCTCCGTCTGACCTTGATGTTGGTTGGTTGGTTGTTTAGGGGGAAGAGACCAAACAGCGAGGTCATCAGTCTCATTAGATTAGGGAAGGATGGGGAAGGAAGTCGGCCGTGCCCTTTCAAAGGAACCATCCCGACATTTGCCTGGAGCGATTTAGGGAAATCACGGAAAACCTAAATCAGGATGGCCGGACGCGGGATTGAACCGTCGTCCTGCCGAATGTTAGTCCAGTGTGCTAACCACTGCGCCACCTCGCTCGGTCGACCTTGATGTAATCTAATTGAGATCTTCCCTTTTCACTCGTTATTTTTCAAGTATACGCCATGCTCTTGTAATTCTTGAAAAGAGTATCCACTATGACTTGCTGGAGTTTATTTCAGAATTGAATAAGTCTTTCTCCTCCCTTATATCTTGCCCCAAGCCCGTATTCTCCTGTAATCTTTTCTCCTGCCCCTACACTACATTCCAGTCCTCAACGCCTACGCATTTTCATCTCCCTCTACGTACTGTACTACCCTTGCAATATCCTTAAATACTTTCTCTCTCTCTTCACCTTCTGCTTGCGACGAGGGCGTGTATACCAGAACTACCGCTGTCGGTGTTGGCTTTCTGTTGTTTCTGATAACAACAACCCCATCAACTGCTCATAGTAATACACTTTCTGCCCTACCTTCCAATTTATAAAATATCCTACTCCTGTTATACCATTTTCTGCTGCTGTTGATATTGCCCTATACTGACCTGATGAGAAGCTCTTGTCTTCCATCCATTACATTTCACTGAGACCTACTGTTTCTAGACCGAGACTATACATTTCTCTTTTCAAGTTTTCTAGCTTACCTACCAGGTACAAGCTTCTGACATTCGAAACCCCCACTCGTTGAAAACTATCCTTTCGTTGGTTATTCATGCTTTTCCTCATTGTCACCTCCTGCTTGGCAGAGCAATCCCGGATATCGGAATGGGGGCTATTCCGGAATCTTTCGCTAATTGAGAGATCATGATGACACTTTCTCAATTACAGGCCACATGTCCTGTGGATACACGTTATTTGTCTTTAATTCAGTGGTTTCCATGTCATTGATCACTGCTGATTATTCCACCTTTACGAGTAGTTTCCCATCCCAAGGACAAGAGACTACCCTGAACATCTGTCCGCTCCTCCGTCTTCTATTGCAAGGCCGTTGGCAGAATGAAGGTAACTTCTTATGCTGAAAATCTTCGGCCGCCAATGCTGATTATTAATAAAAAATTACCCGGGAGCGGGTGTCAAACCCTGGTTCGAGGACGTTCTGATTACCAATAAAAGACGATTAGCTTTGTAAACGGGTGACGGAACTTCTGAGAGACAAGGACGTCAAGAGGTGTGGTAGGGGCTGATAGACAGATGGGGGAGGAACGGACTGACAAACAGATGGACAGCAGGAGATGGATTGGGAGAGTACAACGAGGAAATGTACGTAGAGACAGAAGAAGAAAAAAATGGTTCAAATGGCTCTGAGCACAATGGGACTCAACTTCTGAGGTCATCAGTCCCCTAGAACTTAAAACCTAACTAACCTAAGTACATCACACACATCCATGCCCACGGCAGGATTCGAAACTGCGACCGTAGCGGTTGCGCGGTTCCAGACTGTAGCGCCTAGAACCGCTCGGCCACTACAGAAGAAGAGATTGACAGAGAGGGGGAAAAGGAGGTGGGATTAGGAGATCAACAGAGGGCGAAGGGGCAGATTGCCAGTGTAGGAGGGGTGATTAAGAGGTGGGGAGAAGGAGATGGACAGAGAGGCGGAAGAGGAGACTGAAAAGGAGGGGGAGGAGGAGATTTTTTGCGTAATTAGTCTTCTGATTTATTTGATGTGGCCCTGCAGGAATTCCTCTCCTGTGCCATCATCTCAGGGTAGAACTCGCAACCTATATCTTCAGTTATTTGCTAGCTGTATTCCAGTTCCTGCCATACTCTACAGTTTTTACCTTCTACTGCTCCCTGGAATGCTATGGAAGTTATTCTCAGATTTCTTATCAGATGTCTGTAAGTTCTCCTTATCAGTATTTTCGACATATCCCTTTCCTCTCAGAGTCTGTGCCTGACCTCCACATTCCTCACCCTACAAGTTCACCTAATTTTCAACATTCGTCTATAGCACCACATCTCAAATTCCTCAATTCCCTTCTGTTCCGTTCTTGCACAGTCCATGTTTCACTACCACACAGTGCTGTGCTCCAAACTTACGTTCTCAGAAACTCCTTCCTCAAATTAAGGACTGTGTTTGATACTAGTAGAGTTCTCTTGGTCAGGGATGTACTTTTTGCCACAGCTAGTCTGCTTTTGATGTCCTCCTTGCTCCATCAGTAACTGGTTATTTCGCCGCCTAGATAATAGAAGTCCTTAACTTCATCTACTTCAAAACCCTCAGTCCTTATGTTAAGTTCCTCGCTGTTCTCATTTCTGCTACTTCTCATCACTTTCACCTTTCTCCGATAGAATCTCAATCCATATTTTGTCCTCGCTAGATTGTTTTTTCCACTCAAAAAATCAAGTGATTGTTCTTCACTTTCACCCAGGATAGTAAAGTCATCACTGAGTATCACTGAGATCCTTTCAATTTGAATTTTAATTCCACTCGCCGATCTTTCTTTTATTTCAGTCGCTGCTTCTGTGATGTACAGATTGAACAGTAGGGACGAAATACTACATCCCTTTCTTACAATCATTTTAATATGAGCACTTTGTTCTTGGTCGTCTCCGTATAGCTTCCTCCTATATTTCTCAGAATTTCGAACATATTCCAGCACTATACACTCTCGAACTCTTTTTCCAGCTCGACAAATCCTGTGAATGCGTCTTGACTTTTCTTTAGTCTTGCTTCCATTATCAACTGCAACGTCAGAATTGCCTCTCTCGTACCGTCATCTTTCCGAAAGCCAAGTAGATCATCATCTAACACATGCTCAGTTTCCTTCTCCAATCTTCTGCATCTTATTCTTGTGAGCAACTTGGATGCGTGAGCTGTTACCCTGATTGTGTGATAGTTATCGCACTTTTGGACCCTTGCAGTCTTCGGAATCGTGTGGATGATTTTTTTTCCGAAAGTCAGGTGTTACGTTGTCAGACTCAGACATTGTACACACCAACATGAACAGTCATTTTGTTGCTACTTCCCCCAATGACTTTAGAAATTCTGATGGAATGTTATCCATCCCTTCTGCCTTATTTGATCTTAATTCTTCCAAAGGTCTCTTAAGTTCTGATTCTAATACTGGATCCTCTAAATCGACTTCTGTTGCTTCTTCTATCACATCAGACGAATCTCCCCCCCCCCCTCGTACACGCCTTTTATCTATCTGCTCTTTTCTCAACATTTAACAGTAGAATTTCATTACACTCCTAATGCTACTGCCCTTGTTTTTTATTTCACCGAAGGCTCTTCTAAGTGCTGAGTCACTCCTTCCGACACATTTCTTTTCGATTTCTACACAATCTTCATTCAGACATTTTGTCTTGGCTTCCCTGTACTTCCTGTTTATTTCATTCCTCAGCGACCTGTATTTCTGTACTTCTGAATTTTCCTTAACGTATTTGTACTCCCTCCTCACAACGATCAACTGAAGTATTTCTTCCGTTAAAAAAAATTTCCTGTGACTAGGGCCTCCCGTCAGGTAGACAGTTCGCCGGGTGCAAGTCTTCCCATTTTACGCCAATTCGGCGACTTGCGCGTCGAAGGGGATCAAATGATGAAGAGTAGGACGACACAACACCCAGTCCCTGAGCGGAGAAAATCTCCGACCCAGCCGGGAATCAAACCAGGGCCCATAGGATTAACATTCTGTTGCGCCGACCACTCAACTACCGGGGGCACACATTTCATCTGTTACCCATGGTGTCATCATAGTTACCTTCTTTGTACCTGTTTTTGTTTCCATCTTCTGTGACTGCTCCTTTTAGAGATGTACATTCCTCTTCAATTGTAGCCGCGCGGTCTAGGGCGTCTTGTCACGGTCCGTGCGGCCCGCCCGTCGGAACTTCGAGTAAACCCTCGGGTATGGGTGTGTTTGTTGTCCATAGTGTGTGTTATTTTAGATTAGACAGTGTGTAGGCTTAGGGACCGATAAGACCTTACTACAAATTTCAAATTTTCTTCAATTGTACTGTCTACTGGGTAATTCTAACTCTAGCTATAGCGTTAGAGAACTTCAAGCGAAACTCGTCCTTCCTTATTACTTCTGTATCCCACTTCTTTGCATATTTATTCTTCCTAATAGATCTCTCGAATTTCAGCCTACTCTTCATCACTACTACATTGTTAACTGATTCTATATCTGCTCTTGGCTACGCCGTACATTTCAGTATCTGGTTTCAGAATCTCTGTGTGACAATGAAGTAATCTATCTGAAATTTTATCATATCACTGGGTCTTTTTCAAGTATACCTCATCCTCTTGCGATTCTTGAACAGTTGAACAGAGGGCAGATGGACAGATGGAGGAGGAACTGATTGACAGAGAGATGTAGAGGAAGAGATGGATAGAGAGAGGGGCAGGGGGAGATGGTGAGGGCAAAGGGGAGATGGAGGAGGAGACTGATGAGGAGTTGGTGAGGAGCAGATGGGATTAGATAGGGAGAAGGAAATCAACGGAGGGGAAGGGACAGAGAGACAGTGGGGCAGTTGCAAATTGACAGGGAGATGGGGAGGAGGAGTTGGAGAAAGAGAGGCACAGGAGATAGACAGAGGGAGTGGGAGTGGGAAATATACAGAGAGGCAGAGGAGGATACTGACAAACAGAGGGGGGAGGAGATTGAACTACGTAGGGAGAAGGAGATAAAAGGGAAATGTGTAGAGAGGCCGGAGGAGCAGATCGACAGAGGGAGGATGACATGGTCAGAGGGAGGGGGAGGAGGATATATACAGTCAGAGGAGGAGACTGACTGAGGCTTCAAATAGCTCTGAGGACTATGGGACTTAACATCTGAGGTCATCAGTCCCCTAGAACTTAGATATACTTAAACCTAACTAACCTAAGGACATCACACACATCCATGCCGAGGCAGGATTCGAACCTGCGACCGTAGCGGTCACGCGGTTCCAGACTGAAGCACCTAGAACTACATGGCCAGACTGACTGAGGGGGTGAAGGAGATATATATAGTGAGAAGGAGATCAACAGAGGGTGAATGGGCAGATATGTTGAGGGGGAGCAGCAGATTGACAGAGAGATTGGGGGGGGGGGGGGAGTAGATGGACAGAGAGAGGCGGAGGAGGAGATGGATAGGGACAAGGATATCAGCAGAAGGGGAAGTTGTAGTTGGACAGATGGGGGTGGAGCAGATTAATATGGAAACGGGGGGGGGGGGGGAGGAGATAAAGAGGTGGACAGGTGGAGAGGGACATAGAGAGGAGAGGTGTAGATTTACAGAGAAGCAGAGGAGGAGACTGACAAAGAAAACAGGGGGAGGAGATGGAATTAGCTAGGGACAAGGAGATCAATATAGGGAGAAGAGGCAGAGGGGCAAAGTGTGGAGGACAAATTGACAGAGAGATGAGGAGGAAGGTATGGACAGAGAGGGGTGCAGGAAAAGGACAAAGAGAGGGGGAGGAGGAGATGTACAGGGAGGTAGGAGAGGAGGCTGAGGAAGAGAGGAGAAAGGGAGGCGGAGATGGAATTAGATAGGGAGAAGGACATCAGTGACCCAGCAAAGTTGGTACGACGAGGGCCGGAGCTGATGGAACACGCGCACTCTTTTCGGCAGCAGGATCACGCATCTGCCCTCACGGAAGCTGCTACAGCTCAAATTCTACGGAACATGTTTTAGTGCTTGTTTATTTTGCTAGTTTCTATTTTGCTTACATCCCAACTTGAGTAACGCCACAGTCGTGTAATTTTTTCTTCTGCGGAGTGTGCTTCTTCTTTCTCAATTAGTCAAGACTGCTTCGTTTGTAATGTTGTTTCTTGATACTTCATACAGTTTTTTAAACACTCAGATGCGGATATCGACTGCGCTTGTTGTATGCGTACACAAGGGGTGTTGGCCACTGACCTTATACAGCTTGAAGCTGCTCTAACCATAGTGAGTAAGCTTCTGATTACTCCTCAAAGCTGCAGAGATGTTGGTATACTAGAGACGTGACCTTCGAACAGATTGGTGTCGCTGGATTCCCATGATGACCCGGCTGTCTTCGCGACTTCCGATAACAAATCCCTGACGGCCTGTCTCGAAGTTGAGTGGTGGATAGTGGAGGGCTTGCATGTCTCTTGGCAGAAGGCTCAATTGGACACTGGCCAAACAGCTGGCACCTGACGCCTTAGCAACTGCTACGAGGTGCCACTCAGTTTTCATAATACGTCTGAGCCAGCACGGGACATCTCTACCGCGTGGACAGCAGTCGATTTTCCACCCCAGTATGGACAAGTACAGGGGAATGTTTTATAGACATTGGGAGATCAAATGTTAGCAGGTAATGGAGGCCTTCAGAGAAATAACAAGCCAGGTGAGAAAGAACTCCTGTGCGTATTTAGTATGTTTACCTACGGGTCTCGTCCTTGACGTGGAGGAGACTACGCCAGGGGCTCATGTTGGCATGAGAGGCAGCTGATTGTTCAATTATGAGACGATCCTCAGTTTCTACAGGCTGATTTGGTGAAGACAGTTAGCACAGAACGTGGGGCCCAGGCGGAGTTCGCTATTTATAGCACCGTATTTAGGATCAACGCAACACCCGTGGTCTAGGGGTAGCGTCTTTGATTTACAATCAGAAAGTCTTCAGTCCCAGTTTCCAATCGCATCGCTACATAAATTTTGATTGATAATTAGCATTGACTACCGAAGACTTCCGGCGGAGGAAATCACCCTCATTCTGCCAACGGCCTCGTCAAGGAGGGTGGAGGAGCAGAGAGAGGTTCAGGACATTCTATTGTCCTAGGGGTGGTAAACTGCCCCTAAAGGTGGAAGAATCGGCAATAATCAACGGCATGAGGGCGCAGAAGGAAATGGAAACCACTGCATTAAAAACACGTAACGTGCAACCACAACATTTGGCCTGTAATAGAAGAAGTGTCATGATCTCTCCATCGGCAAAAGATTCCTGAATAACCCATCATTCGAATCTCCGGAGGGGACTATCAATGGAGAGGTTACCATGAGAAAAAGACTAATAACGTGGTACGAGTCGTGGCGTGGAATATCAGAAGCTTCAACGGAAACTACAAAATCTGAAAAGGGAAATGCAAAGGCTCAATCTAGATATTGTAGGGGTCAGTAAAGTTAATTGGAAAGAAGACAAGGATTTCTGGTCAGATGAGTTTAGGATAATACCAACAGCAGCAAAAAGTGGTAAAATGGGAGTAGGATTCGTTATGAATAGGAAGGTAGGGCAGAGAGTGTGTTACTGTGAACAGTTCAGTGGCTGTGTTGTACTTATCAGAATCGACAGCAAACCAATACCGACAATGTTAGTTCAGGTATACATGCCGACGTAGCAAGATGAAGGTGAAGAGATAGAGAAAGTGTTTGAGGATATTGAAGGGGTAATACAGTATGTAAAGTGGGATGAAAATCTAGTAGTCATGGGGGAATGAAATGCAGCTGCAGGGGAAGGAGTAGAAGAAAAAGGTACAGGAGAATATGGGCTTGGGACAAGGAATAAAAGAGCAGAAAGACTAATTCAGTTCTGTAACAAGTTTCAGCTAATAATAACGAATACCCTGTTCATGAATCAGAACAGGAGGAGGTATACATGGAAAAGGCCGGGTGATACGGGAAGGTTTCAGTTATAGTACATCATGATCAGACAGAGATTCCGAAATCAGATACTGGTTTGTAAGGCGTGCCGAGGAGCAGGTATAGACCCAGATGACAATATAGTAGTGATGAAGAGTACGCTGAACAGTAAGACATTAGTCAGGAAGAATCAATACGCTAAGAAGTGGGATACGGTTCAAAATGGTTCAAATGGCTCTGACCACTATGGGACTTAACTTCTGAAGTCATCAGTCCCCTAGAACGTAGAACTACTTAAACCTAACTAACGTAAGGACATCACACACATCCATGCCCGAGGCAGGAATCCAACCTGTGAACGTAGCGGTCACGCGGTTCCAGACTGAAGCGCCTACACCGGCCACACCGGCCGGCCAGTGGGATACGGAAGTACTAAGGAATGACGAGATACGCTTGAAGTTCTCTAAGGCTATAGATACAGCAATGAGGAATAGCTCAGCAGTGAGCACAGTTGAAGAGTGAGGAATCTCTAAAAGAACCATTACAGAAGCTGTGAAGGAAAACATAGGTACCAAGACGGTAACTGCGAAGAAACCATGGGTAACAGAAGAAATACGTCAGTTGATTGGTTGAAGGAGGAAGTACAAAAATGTTCCGGGAAACAAAGGAATACAGAAATAAAAGTCGCTGAGGAACGAAATAAACAGGAAGTACAGGGTAGCTGAGACGAAATGGCTGCAGGAAAAATGTGAAGACATCGAAAAAGAAATGATTGTCGGAAGGACAGGCTCAGCACACAGGAAATTCAAAACAACCTTCTGTGACATTAAACGCAATGGTGGTAACATTAAGAGTGCAACGGGAATTCCACTGTTAAATGCACAGGAGAGAGCGGATACGTGGAAAGAATACATTGAAAGCCTCCATGGCTGGAAGATTTATCTGATGTGATAGAAAAAGAATCTCTCTTCTGACTGCCTTATACAAAATTCTTGAAAAAGTAATGTATTGAGAGTAGCTTCACAGCTTTGTAAAAATAAAGCTTTAACAAAATGTCAGTTTGGTTTCCAGAAGGGTTTTTCAACGGAAAATGCTATATATACTTTCACTAATGAAATATTAAATTCTCTGAGTAACCGGAAGTCACCCGTTGGGATTTTTTGTGATCTATCAAAGGCTTTTGATTGTGTAAATAATGGAATAATTCTAGATAAGCTCAAGTGCTGTGATATGAATGGGGCAGCACTCAAATGGTTTAAATCATACCTAACGGGAAGAGTGCAGAAAGTTGAAATAAACAGGTCACATAATATGCAAAAAAATGGAGATTTCTCAAACTGGGGAACAATCAAGAATGGGGTACCGCAAGGTTCGGTCTTGGGTTCTCTGTTGTTCTTAATATATATTAATGACTTGCCATTTTATATTCACGAATATGCAAAGCTGGTACTTTTTGTCGATGTTACAAGTATAGCTATCACACCCGACAGACAGGAATTAACTGGTGAAGTTGTAAATGATGTTTTTCAGAAATTCATTAAGTGGTGCTCTGCAAATGGACTCTCATTGAACTTTGACAAAACACAGTATGTACAGTTCCACAAAGTAAATGAAATGACCCCACTAATAAATATAGACTTCGATCAGAAATCGGTAGCTAAGGTAGAATATTGAAAGTTTTTAGGTGTATGCAATGATGATGGATTAAACTGGAAAAACACACTGAGGATCTGCTGAAACGTTTGAGTTCAGCTACTTATGCTATTAGGGTCATTGCAAATTTTGGCGATATACATCTGAGTAAATTAGCTTACCACGCCTATTTTCATTCTCTGCTTTCGTATGGCATCATATTCAGGGGTAGCTCATCATTGAAGAAAAGAGAGTTCATTGCACAAAAGCGTGTAATCAGAATAATTGCTGGAGCTCATCCAAGATCATGCAGCTGACACTTATTTAAAGAGCTAGAAATCTTCACTGTAGCCTCACAATAAATATATTCACTTACGAAATTTGTTATTAACAATCCGAACAAATTCAAAAGTAATAGCAGAGTACATGGCTACAACACTAGGAGAAAGGATGATCTTCACTCCTCAAGGTTAAATCTAACTTTGGCTCAGAAGGGGGTAAACTATGCTGCCACAAAAGTCTTTGGTCACTTACCTAATAGCATCAAAAGTCTGACAGATAGCCATATAGCATTTAAAAGGAAATTAAAAGAATATCTCAATGGCAACTCCTTCTACTCATTTGATGAATTTTTGGATATAGTAAGTGGGTAGTTCCCCAACCTCCAATAATAATAATAATAATAATAATAATAAAACCCGTGGAGGCCCGGGAAAAGAATAGGCCTCCGGTATGTTCTGCCAGTCGTAAAAGGCGACGAAAAGAACAAACCAGTAATACGGCTAACCCCCCTTTTAGTGTGATTAGTTGTGTACAGGATGGGCGTATCGGCAGACGGTGGGCGTTGTGGAATAGAAGAGTAATTTTTGGAGAAAGGTCATTTATTGGCTAAAGCATGTTGAACGGGGCTACATAGGCCTAACGAGGTGAGGATGAGCCAGAGCTTATAATTTGGCGAACATTGTTCGCGAAGCTACCGAAAGTTGTTGTCTGCCAAAACTACGTCCACAGTGCCGCAGCACCGGGAGAAGCGGCAGATGTTCAGTGCTACAGGGCGCGCATCCGCCTGCGGGTGAGTAAGAATACAAGAGAGCGGGACGGGTATATTCGACGCACCACGCGGCTTCCTCCACCGTGATTGGTCAGGACCGACCAAACCGTGCGGGCGGCATGGAACTTTCCAGAGCGTTGCCTGCTAAGCGACGCCTGGGGCGGCGTTACCTCGTCAGCACATGAGAGAGGCGCGTGAACAAGGTGCCCTTCATCGGTGCTGACTTCCTGTTACTAGAACGTGGGATGAAAGAATTTACAGGCAGCTAACACTGTCGGTCGTGGCTTGGCCGCAATGGAAAAATGAAGTTACCGTTTGGAGGCTCATATAATAAAGTAAAATCCCTTATTGTCTGGCTCATCCTTTACACTCCTCCCCCTTCCGTGGGAGCGGAGAAAGTATGTGAACTCGCTCAATGTAATTATTATTTGAATGTAAACATATTTAGTTTGCAAAACAAAGTAAACATTACTTGATTAAGAATGGCCCTCACGGAAGACGGCAGGGGTCTTAACCTATGGGAGGATGTAGAGACTCTAAAGACCTCCTAAGGGTCGCAAAGGAACTTACACATGTCACCAATATTGCGTGTATACAAGAATTATCGTAAAACATCAAAACATCATAAAACATCAAAACAAAATTAGAACAAAACATAACAGTGTGAAGTAGGTAAACAAGCCAAGTGTTCTTGTTGCTAAGATGAAGTAAAGGTGGTTTTTTTTTTTTTTTGCTTTTGTTTAAATAAGTTGAAAATGTAAACTTATCACCACTGATGAGTCACTGCGGGGGCGAGTGGGGCGAGGCGGCGTGGTGTGTTGTCCTCAGCGGGCAGCGCGCAGGCTGCCGGCGGGAAGGGGGCGTGGCCGTGGCCAGGGCCGTGCACTGGAACTCAGCGCAGGGGGGTATGAGGGGAGGTCCAAATGTTTCAAAACACAGTTGAAAAGGGAGTTATCGCTAAGGGAACACTACACTAGTTTTTCCACATTAGGTGATATTAGAATTGCACTCTTAAAACTAAGGGAGGGCACATGCCTGATAGGTCCTTCTCTTTTTTTCCCCTTTTTTGTCTACTTGCTTAGTTCAGTTGTTTTAAGTTATGGGCGATATTCGCCCTGAGGCTGAGGTTCTGGAACCATGGGAGGGGATGGTGGCAGCTGTCTACAGAATCCCTTTTTGTACAAAGTTCATATTAGTGCAAGAATAAGAATGACAATGGCTGTAGTTATCGTAACGGAGGGTATAGTTGTGGTATGGAGTGTGGTGGCTGTTTGCCACTCATTTGGGTGTGCTAACAGGCGCTCAAAAGAAATTTGTCCTTTTTCACGTTTTAAGAGGTCGTCAATTGACGCTAAGAGGTGATCATTTGATATATTGGATAAAGCTGGCAAGTTAGCTGACAGAGGAACCACGAATGAACTTTCAGGTAGGAAAAATGTAGGTAAATGGGTGTGAATACTAAGAGAGTAGGCCATGGTGGCGTGAAAGGTTATTAGTAGCGTGATGACGTCACAGAAGGAACGGTTTGCCAGAAATCCACTGGTTGAGATTTCTACCTGGTAAGTCTGCGATTGAAAGTTGTGTTTATAGCAATGAAGTGTTAACGTTGTGGGTTGGTTCACTGCGTATACAAGATTTGTATTAACGGTCCTAAACCAGGGGACCGTTAGGCGGACGATAGTTCGCGGGCAGGGTGGCGTTTGGTGCTTCCCCAGGAAGAGATTAATCTCGCACCCCACTGGGTGGTTTCGGAGAACAATCTCGCGGCCCATGAAATTATATACATGTATACACTCCTTTAACTGACTCTGCGACATCGTAGTGTGCCTTTGACGGTCCGGGCTAATAACGAGGATGTCGGCTGTATTCCAGTGTACATATTGTCTTGTAGCTGGCCACGCGACAGGAAATACATGTATTTTGTAGCACTCGAATTGACAATAGGAACAGGCGAGAGGTATAAGTATACGGAATTCTATGGCGTTGGCACGTTTGGTTAACTGGATCCTCGCCATGGCATAATAGTCAGGCAACGTAGTTTCATGTATGGGCAATACTAGATGCATTGATTGAGGTAAGTCGGCGGTAACATTTTGTAGTACTTGAATAAATTGTTTAGGCGGTAAGAGTTCTGAACTTAGTCGTCCTCGTATCCCTAGTTGGATTGTGTTACGTAAGTTAACGAGCAGCAGTTCGGTGGTCTGTATATTATGTGACAGAGTTTGTACAGCTTCAGAAGTTGTAAGATTGAGGATGAGATTGTCTATTTCGGCTTGCACGGTGGCAAAGTCCCGTCGCACAGAGTTTTCGAAAGCCTCGTTTTGGTGAAGTATTACCGCTGCGACACTGCGTATCTGTCTCGCAGACGATAACAAACTGTCCTCTATATGCGTTAGTCGCAATTGTTGGCGTGCCAGCATTTCGTGGTTCTGTTGGGTAAGTGTACCAAGTTGCCTAATTTCCTTGTTCCAGTGTTGGGCGTCTTTGTGATCGGGAACTCCGAACACAGTTTTTAACAGCGAGCCTCCTGCGTCGAGCCAAGCTCTTTTTACGCGGCGGGCGGATACGGTTGAAAAGATATTGAGCAGTTCGTGTTGAAGGTAATCGATATTTTGTCGGAGTTTTCGTAACGCCAGTAAGGCTTTCTTTTGTCCTGTCTGCAAAAGCAATGATTCATATTTCAACATTCGATCAGCAGTCTGCTGCAGCATTAATTCTTCCTTGCCCGAGTGGCAAGGCATCGAGTATCGTACTGATCACTAAGTGATGAGGGGTATACCACAGAGTTTCAGGTTTCTCGAAGACGACGCCTGACATCGATGGGTGGTCCGTAAATGGAGGGGTACTGGAGACCATACAAACAATTGACAGCAGGATTAGCTTCTTCATGGCGTGGTGATGATAGAGGACGCAAAGAGGCAGAGAGACCAAGTGGTGGATCCCCTGGGGTCTGGTAACTCCAAGCGTCCCAAAATCTAAAATAAACAGAGACCTAAATGTGGTGTCACCGCCAGACACCACACTTGCTAGGTGGTAGCCTTTAAGTCGGCCGCGGTCCATTAGTATACGCCGGACCGGCGTGTCGGCACTGTCAGTGATAGCAGACCGAGCGCCACCACACGGCAGGTTTAGAGAGACTTACTAGCACTCGGCCCCAGTTGTAGAGCCGACGTTCATAGCAATGGTTCACTGACAAATACGCTCTCATTTGCCGAGACGATAGTTAGCATAGCCTTCAGCTACATTTGCTACGACCTAGCAAGGCGCCGTATTCAATTGATAATTAATATTATGAAGCATGTACCGTAACGAGAGATGTTCTACAATTGTGGATTAAAGTTAAGTATTCTACCAGTTACCTCCTGTTTTGCTAGTCTTATTTCTCTGACCTGTTCCAGAACTAACGCCAGCCAGCGTGTAATTAAACGCGTGCATTTCGGCCTCCTCTAGAAAAACAGTGTTGGCTTTTCTGCCAACACTGCACTAAGTTCCTTACGGCGGCCCAGAATGGCAGAAGTGCGACGCATAGTAATACAAAAAAAAGAGGGCAATCATTGATGATATTACCTTGAACGTCAAATAGGAGTTGAAGCCAGAATGATCCCACCGATGGGTCTTGCAGACACAGTTCGTAAGAGGAGACTGAATAGCATTGTGGTGTTGGTCTTCCTTTATACGAAGGAGTGAACGTACTTGCAGAAATGGGGGCGAAGTATTGACTGCGCAACGAATCAAGTCAGCAGTTCTTTGAGTGGACGGCCGCTGATTTGCGGACTATGCAGTATACAGGGCGTCTCTGCGCAGCAGAAAGACGGGGCGCCGACCGGGACCGCTACGGCGGAGGGTCGCGGGTTGCTGGCGAGAGCGCGATATGAGTGACGAAGAAAGTTAATGGATGTGGTGTAGATGGTAGTGGTAGTAAGCATAACTCTCTTAAGGTATCCAGACGTCTCGATTTCTAAACAGTGGGGCGCATGAATGGATTAACGAGAAGCATTACTCCGAGAAGGGACGCATGGGTGTGAACAGGTATTGGGGATGTCGAGAGACGAGAAGTGAGATTACGTGTGACATTACGTTAGATTCATTGGTTTAAGATTTACATTATGTATTAGTAAATTGGTGTATAAGGGACAGATAAATCACATCAATTACTTAGTTAGGGGCTATGGATGAAACATATTTAAATAAATTCAACATTCTCAATAGTGCAGAAGTGCTACCTTGTTACCCGGATCCTCCTATATAATAGGCTTTAGCCAACAACGACAAGTGTTGACACGGTAATTGAGAAGGGTCTCAGCAATAGAGACGTATGCATGTGGACAGAGGGACGGATAGCTTGGTACTCTGACGAGAAGTAGGAAAGGAAATAGAAGATTCGAAGTGCTGGGAGCGAAGAAAAATAAAAAAAGTAGACAGACCCCAAAGACAGGAAACCCAACCGCCCCCCCCCCCCCCTCCCGCCTCCCAAGATCCCCTACTGTTCCAGTTCTTCAAGTTCTTCACTGTGGCGCCGGAGGGAGAAGTGTGTTCGGCATTCCCTGCAGAACGGACTTGCCACATCTTCACCTTCCCAGTGCCTGGAAGTTAACCCCAACACTCCCTATTAACTGACCAACGAAGGGTAGCAATTAGTATTCCGCAAAACAAAGTAATGGGATCGTCGGTAGACGACTTAGGTACCGGGGGAGGTGTGGTACTCGGTAGAGCAGTTGCCATGCTGCAATCTGTGGAGACTCAGCCATAGCTTGGGGGACCATGGTATTGGACAGAATATCAGAAAACAACCATCTGATAAATTGGCGGACTGTCTGCTGTGGCACTTGTCAAAAATGCTCACAGCAAGAGGAAATAACACAGGGAAAAATGAGATGAATGGCAAGGACCCAAGAACGGGTGGATCGCCTAAGGGCATGACACTGTTTAAACCTTAGTAATAAATTAGCCTGAGAGTAGGCTGGGCGCAGGATGAACGCTGCTAGACTATAGTAGCCATATGGAGACAAGAGCCACTGACGCATAGACGGAAGTGATAGGTAGGCGATCAATTTTCGAAACCGAAAATTGAAGGAATAAATCGATCAGCTGGGCTCTATGCGGGCGCTAACCGCAACGTGTACGGTACACGGCCCTGGAGGAATTCAACGCCGTTGGTGGGGAAAAGAGGAAAGCAAAACTCGACAAGAACCTAGAGATTCCCACAGTAGAAGCAGAAAGCGCAAAGACTTAAATTAGAGTGAATTAAGTTGAGCGTAATTTCTGAAGGACTTCTCCTTTATGAAGGTTTAGTGCACGGCGCATCGTTGACACGACGGTATCGCCTACTTAACTGTGTATCTGACAATTCTGCGGCTCCATGATAGCTCCTACGTACTTCTTCCTAAAACACGACACCTCTTACGCAAAAAAAACTTTACTTTGCGACCTAATTCACTGTCTTCTTCCTCTCAACATCTTGCGACTAAACTCACCGTCTCTATAACTCCTTGGTGCTGGCCTCGTCGGGCCCAGCTAGTTGCTTAAAACTACGTCTATGCTTGGTGACATCGCAGTGTCCTGGGACACGTCGTACAGTTAAATGCTACTACTTCAATAGTCGGTATTCGTTCGGAAAATACGACGGAAAAGCAGTGTCAAAGAAAGCTCAAGGTTTTGAACAGAGATTTCCGTTTACTGGCGGTTTAGCTGCGGGCTGGACGCGGTTCGCGTCTGATGGTGCCCGATCAGCTGTCGTCAGAGAGCACGGAACACTGTTCTCGTGAGTTCTTCTTCGACATGAAAGATTAAAGAACGGACTATGTCGCGAAACGGAAAAGTGAAGAAACGACACAGACAGCTAAGGATCCGCGCGGGTGCCAGCCGCGTCACGTAAGGTACGTGCCCTTGCGGGTGTGGTTCTCTTCTTAATCCAACAGACTACGTATGTGGCCAAAGCTTGCTCGTTCTGTGGGTGTGATTCACTCTGTTTACGTTATCTATCACGGAGGTAGGCATGTAGTATGTCCCTCCAGATAAACATTCAAATACAATTGAAAATAAAGCATGGTTACGTCTTAAATTACCCTTCCAAAACAATTTGTAACCTAAGACATCATTAATACTAAACAAATAGTTGGCAGTACTCGGGAACTTACTCTAGCATACTTGAAATCCTACGAAATGATTATCCTCGTCAATCTAGTAGCACAGTGACACATGGAAACACTAGGATGATACAAATACTAAATTACTGGTGCTGGCAAACTCTAGCTAAAACTGTGTAAGCATTTGATAATAGCATAAATAAAACATGGACAAAATGAACAATAGTAAAAATAATACATCGAATAAGTAATTAGACATAACTAATTGGATATAAGTAATTGGACATAAGTAACTGGACATACTCAATTAGACACAAGCAATTTCACATAAGTAATTGCCAACTCATCATAGCGATACAAGCGGTTGCAAAACAGCAACAAAAGCAAAAGTTCAAAATAATATTTGCTTCAAACAAAACTTCCTTATCCTCCAGTTACATTTCGTAGCAAAATGAAGGCAAGTATCCCTTGGCATTCCTCTATGCTCTCGTTTGTATCTTCAAACCAACTGATAGTCTTTGGTACTTCTACCTACAAGAAAACTGTCGTTAAGTCATGGCAATGTTATGTGTAATGCTGTGGCGTAGTGTAATGTCACGTTAATATTTCCTTTAAGAAGATTCTGATGAAAAATGATTTTATGTCTCCTTCAATGAACAGGCCAATAATTATTAAACGTGTGATAAACCGCTTCCTGTGTTGATTTGTATTTGCAAATATTGATGATCATCAGTCATCCAACCAATCGTTCCCGTGTGTATTTATTGTTCCTTTAGCTAATTCTCTCACTTAACTGCTTCCATATAATCAATATTGGCGGCTCGACGAAGCTAGTTGCATCTCGGAAGACGTCGATATGATTTACCTGTCGGTGCTTTGGCTTTTAATAAAATTAGAGTTCATTTGTGATATAAAAAGTGTGTAGGGAGCAAAGTAAGTTCCTTACTATTGAAAATGTGCGTAAAGTTGTTGAAAGGGTTCGTTATACAATGGTTAAGTATTTCTGTGTTGAGATTCAGCGCAGCTTGAGGTGCTAAGGTGCGACACGCGCCGCGCTAGTGAGATGCCTGTAAATTCTTTCATCCCACTTCTGACACCAGTTGTACAGGATGGGCGTATCGGCAGGCGGTGGGCGTTGTGGAATAGAAGGATAATTTTTAGAGAAAGGCCATTTATTGGCTAAAGCATGTTGAACGGGGCTACATAGGCCTAGGGAGGTGAGGGTGAGCCAGAGCTTATAATTTGGCGAACACTGTTCGCGAAGCTACCGAAAGTTGTTGTCTGCCAAAACTACGTCCACAGTGCCGCAGCACCGGGAGAAGCGGGAGATGTTCAATGCTACAGGGCGCGCATCCGACTCGCGGGTGAGCAAGAATACAAGAGAGCGGGCCCGGCGACGGGCGGCCGGTTATATTCGACGCACCACGCGGCTTCCTCCGCCCTGATTGGTCAGGACCGAGCAAACCGTGCGGGCGGCATGGAACTTTCCAGAGTGTTGCCTGCTAAGCGACGCCTGGGGCGGCGTTACCTCGTCAGCACATGAGAGAGGCGCGTGAACAAGGTGCCCTTCATCGGTGCTGACTTCCTGTTACTAGAACGTGGGATGAAAGAATTTACAGGCAGCTGACACTGTCGGCCGTGGCTTGGCCGCAATGGAAAAATGAAGTTACCGTTCGAAGGCTCATATAATAAAGTAAAATCCCTTATTCTCTGGCTCATCCTTTACAGTTGGTTCAGGACAGAACTGATGAAGCCTCGGACAAGTGCTGTCATGGTCAGGGAACCATGAACCCTATGCCCGTCTACAATGATAACGACACTGATAGCCACACGGACAATGATTTAAATCCAAATAGAGGTGTTTTTGAGGATATGCTTCCTCCAACAACTCCAGAAGGAAAACAAAGAGAGAGGATGAGATGGTCAGATGAAGTTAACCGACACCTCATGTTCTGTTATTACCAAACAACAAACTTAGGAACCAACACAACTGGATACAGATTATAAAATAAATAAATAAGTAAATAAAATAAAACATTAATTATTAATTATGTATGATAGTGATCGGTTGTAATTAATATTTGATTATCTGGAACGTGGACGTTTAATTATTTGGTATCAGACGCTTGACAACGGCTTTTTCGTAAATGCAATGTTATTCGAAGTTGACCGTGAAATAAGACTCAAATAATCGGACTTCGTATTTAAATCGTTTCCAAAGACTGCTGCGGTAGGTGCGGACTCAAAATCTATATCTCAACATTAGAATAGTTTGCCAGCCATGTCAATACGTCGTACAGAGGTGACTGTCTACTAAACTTTAAAAAGTTCAAACAGTTAGTTAAATCAGATACATTCAACGAATAAGCCTACAGTTAGATAATTCAACTTACTTTCATAAATATAGAATCTTTACAGAGTCGAGTGCCTAATGAGATTGCAACTCGCAGTGTTCTTATATAACATCAAATATGACGGTGTGCCAGTTAATAAAATATACGAGCTTCCCGCACCAGCTATTCTACTCGACCTACTTCTTCTTAATAAAACATAAGAGTGTCATAATTGTATTTTGTTTTATCAGCGGCATTGCGCGGCAGTTCTGTGCCATAGGCTTTATTTATTTGTCAGAGATTAATTATTTAATTAAGATTTCGCGTTTCCGAGGAAACTCACGCACGGCATGCAAGTGTTCCTTTATATTGCCCCCTGAATTGCGAGGCGAAAGGACACACCTGCAGGCGAGCAATTCACCTAAAGGCACAAGAAAATCTAAGTTATCTACAACTATTTACATGACATACATTATACAGTATATTATATACAAAATTTGAATGGCGCGCGTGCGCCGTAAAAGTTCTTATGTTGGCAAAATAGAGTGCGCGCATGCGCAGAAGCGTCTATGTGACTCCGGCACTGCCGTTATATCGTAAATTTAGATCACGCGGCACAGTATTACAGTTCATATTGTTCGTGTGCGCGCGCGTTTCTTAGTCGTTGCACAAAGAAAATATTCCACCAACATTACATATGAAGAGTACATTCTATGACAGGTAACTTAATTTTAAAATTACGATATTTGTTATAATCAATACAACTTTATATTGTTGAATATTCTTAGTTACATAGTATCGCATTGAAATGCTTCAAAGAAAAATGTCTTTTTCTTTCAGGTGCGTTGACCTATACACATCGTGTCGTTATTACAGTTTATATTCATCTGCTGCACAGTAATGTTTCACAGGTTAGTGTCGTCGTGGTAAAGTTTTTTTGATCACAGTAACATCGCTGTATAACAACGTAATTGATACATAAGCACGTCCATTTCCTATTTCCATTATAGTTGTTGTGATGCAGTTCGTTGTGACAACAAGCATTGTTTATTACAGATCGGACGTGACCCGTTGAGTAATTGGTCCATATGCAGTTCGTTTTCAATATTCCGTGGAAGCTTGGTTGCAGAACCTCGGACGGCACATAGCTGGCGTCGATCCTTGGATAGTCCAGGTAAGTGTATCCGTCACATTTCGAGAACATTCCATTTCCTGAAGTTCCAACCAAAATTCTTCCTCTCGTCGTGTTGTTTTCTGGACAGGCACGTTGTGACCATTTAATTCAGTTAACATCTTGAAGTTAGATACTGTAGTAATGTCACGAGACGATGCACCAATTATGCACTACACATTTTCAGTTTTTTGCTAAATGTAGCTCACCTAAATGTTCGTAGTTACTTATCAAAGAAGTTGTTCATCGCGTTTACAAAGGTACGATGCATGATGAATATCATTAACAGTTTCTTTCACATAGGTTTCTGCGTAGTTGCAGACTTAGTTATGTACGTTAATGTACGTGAACAGTGGTTCACTACGCAATTTTTTTAAAAGTTTTTCACATTTTGGCACTCGTTATCGTTAAAATTTTCACATAGTAACAGTTACATTATACATCATTTTTTAAAAAACATAAGTAATCATACATATACACGTCACATAGTAACAGTTACATTACACATAATTTTTTTAAAAACATAAGTCACCATACATATACACGTCACATATTTTCTTAGCATAAACATAATACAGTTACACATAAACATGTTTACATCATCATTACATAGCTATAAATTATTACATTATGTCATAAGCCATACAAAAATCTAAATTGAAATCTGGATGGCTCAATATGTTTGCATTCACTAAAGCATGTTTAATTGTATTAAAGTCATTCTGGCATTGTTCCGACCAGATCCAAACTTGATTCTTTCTGTGTAGATTTAACAGATGTTTACTGTTCAAAAGTGGTTGCGGCAAAAAACGTCTGAAAAATGAACATAGCCCAAGAAATGATTTTAATTGCTTTTTTGTTCGAGGACTAGGAAAGTTTCTGATAGCATCTAATTTACTGGGATCAGGACGTATGCCCTGTGAATTAATGATATGTCCTAAATATTTTATCTCACTGAAACCAAATTTTGATTTTCTAAGATTGGCTGTGACTCCAGCTTGTGCAAATTTTTCTGAAATTCTCTGAAGTGTGTCAATGTGTTCATTCCAAGACTGTGTAGCTATCGGTATATCATCTACATAGCGTGTGACTGTCTCAACTAAATCATCGCCAAGCACGGTATCCAGGGCTGTAATGAATACTCCAGAACTGACATTCAATCCGAAGGGTAAAACACAAAACTGATAGGTTCGCCCCCCGAATATAAATGCAGTATATTTCCGAGAATCAGGAGTGATACCTACTTCCCAAAACGAATTAGCGACATCTATTGTGGAAAAATATTTTGCGTCTAGAAATTTCTGTAATTGCTGTTCTAAATTTTCGGGTTTTGTGTGAACCGGTAAAATTATTTCATTAATTGCTCGTGCGTCTAGCACTAGCCTAATTCTACCATTTGGTTTTTTGACAACAAGTAGAGGACTACAATCAGGTGAGGTGGATGGTTTAATGACTTTCGAGTCTAACATTTGTTTTAGTTCGTGCCACACAGCAGGTCGTTGAGATAACGGTACGTTATATGTCTTGTGGTAGAAGATCTTGTGAGGCTTAACTTGAATCTTGTACACATACGTGTTGATAACACCTAATCGTTTGGTAAAAACTTGTAAATATTTGGATAACACTTCCTGTAGTTTCATACGTTCATGTACACTGAGAGCTGTAGCTTCATTTATCTTATGATCAATCAATGCTTTCAAATCCATTAGCTCTGTGTCAGATGAGTGTGTGTGAGTGTCTTGAATGTCACTGTCAAGTACTAACTGAACCTTGTACCCTGTACAGTGTTTGCCATGCTTTAGAGTTCTCTTGTTCAAATCAATAATAATTACACTGCTTTATCATTTAAAATACATTTACCTTTGGAGAAGTCTATAATGGAGTCCTTCTCGCTCATAATATCTAATCCTAATATGCAATTTGTCACAAGGTTTTGTACAACCAGGAATGGCCATTGTACGGTTCCATTACCTATTTTAATGTTTACAAAAACTTGCTTCTTAACGCTACATGACTTATTACCTAGAGCAGTAGTTATTTTACAGTTTTGGGCGGGAAACTCAGGTACAGGCTCCAATTCACAAACATTTTTATAGAAATTAAAAGACAAAACGCACACAGCAGCCCCTGTATCTAAGATAATAGTAGTTGGAATCCCACCTACTACACCAGTAGTAGAGGCTAAAACAATTACATTTGTGTTTGAACGACATTGTGTACTGTCTTGCAAAAGTTCATCTGATATATTCTCATTGTGGTTGTATCTTATAAATAAAACAGGTAGTTTTTGTTTACAATTATTAGGCATATCAATATTTTGTTGTTCAATGGTGGCGTCAAATAACTAATTATCATTGAATTCGCCCCCCAAGAATTCTTCAGCCACGACCTGGGGCATAGAAGTGACTGTTTCTAGTTTGTTGGATTAGCATTTGTACTAGGTACTGACACAGATTGAGGCCGTGTATCAGGTGTCACTTCTATTATATTCACATTCGGATATTGCCTGTTGTGATCTGCAAACTTTTGCGGTTGTTGTTGCTGTTGCGCATTATGACTTACCTGTCGGTCGTAAGGTATGTTCCAATTTTGTCCTGGTGGCTGCTGTGGTATAGCAGTGTTTGAATGAAAGTATTGATCGCTACAAGTCCAGCCTTGATGCTGTCTTGGCTCGTAGTTATTATTGTTTCTGTTTATGTTTGTGTTTTTGTTGTTATATTTCTATCCGTTGTTACCGTTGTTGTAGTTATTACCGCGGTGCCTTTTGTATGGATTGCCGCATGAAGTGTTATTACTATTGTAACTGTTGTTTGTATTGGAATACGCATGTTGATTTTGATTTCCGTATTGAGACGGCATGTGAGTTTGCTGTTTTTGCTGTACCGCGTATCCAACTGTCGGCGCGCCAGAATTGAGTTGGCAAGCCTGCATGGTTTGTATACCACTAATATAAACATTGTGGCTGCTGTTTTGCCGCGCGAATCGCTGATCTTCTAGTAACGTGTCAACCGAATCTTAAGCTGTTAAAAAATAATCTGGATCGTCATCCGGAATATGTAAGAGTTTTTCTTTAATGTTGAAAGGCAATTTGGCCTTCAACGCACGGAGTATATCACGTGTTGCGACTGGTTCGTCCAAAAAATGTCCCATGTTAAAGTATTTTTCAAAATATCTGCGTAAGTTACCAGTTTTACTGTTAAAAGTTTCAGGTTCTAAAATTTGTCTTCTGAGTCGCTCCTGGACGGATTGCGACCAGAATTTGTTCAGAAAGGCACGCTCAAACTCACTGTACGTGGTACATACGTCAGCTTGACTGTATGCCCAGACAGCTGCATCGCCTTGGATGTAACCGACAATATATGAAATCTTTTTCCGGTCACTCCAAGTGCGTGGAAATGCGTTACTAAAAGATTTAAGAAAAATCACCGGATGAATGGTTCGTTTTTCTGGGATAAAAGTCTGAAATTGCCTGTGTTTTATTAAGCTTTCTTCTTCCTTTGCATTATGATATGGATTTGTTCCACTGTAACGTGGTACATACGTCAGCTTGACTGTATGCCCAGACAGCTGCATCGTCTTGGATGTAACCGACAATATATGAAATCTTTTTCCGGTCACTCCAAGTGCGTGGAAATGCGTTACTAAAAGATTTAAGAAAAATCACCGGATGAATGGTTCGTTTTTCTGGGATAAAAGTCTGAAATTGCCTGTGTTTTATTAAGCTTTCTTCTTCCTTTGCATTATGATATGGATTTGTTCCACTGTAATTATTGTAATGTTCAGATGGCGAGCAATTACGATAATGTTGCTGTGGTTTACCATGATAATAGCTTGTGTTTGTGTTTGGACGTCGTGGTATGTGCTGTTGTCGTGGTGTGTTTTGTTCTTGTGTGTTTGTCGTGTGCAGTATGTGTGCGTCATACTCGTATGTATATTGGCTTGTGAACTGTACATTTTGACTGATATTTTCGTTACATTCAGACTGTGGTTGATCGGTGAATTGTCTCATTGGTGCAGTGACAGACTGTACTGCGTCACTAATCAGCTGTTTGTTATTAGTGATGTATTCCGCTACGGAGTCGTGCACAATTGTTGGTAAATTTTCACGTATGCATCTATCAAAATGTTTGTCTTGGTTCTCTACCCAATCATGAAATTCTTTATTAGTATTTTGAAAATAAGATGTGGCATCAGATTTTTAAGATGTCAGTCAGGTGTTGTTCAACATCGTCAAATTTATTCTGCACGTCAGTAATTCGTTTTTCAAGGTTGTCATGCACTGAAGGATATGTTTGAATTTGCTCAGTACGAGCTTCACACGTGACATTAAGGTTTTTTACTTCTGTCTGTAAAAGTACTACGTAATTTGTAGTCTTTTCTTGTATCGTATTAAGCTTGGAAAATTTCGTACAGAGTTCAGTTACCTGTTTGGTCAGTGTGGCGTCTATAAGTTCCACACGTTTACATAAAGTGTCATTACCTGTCTTGATTGCTATGAGATCAGATTTAATTTCGTCATTTTGTGTCTTTAACTGTTCATTTTGTGTCTTTAACTGTTCATTTTGTGTCTTTAAGGTTGCCATATTTTCTGCGTTTTGTTTCATTAGCATTTGTAACATGTTGGCAATGTTTACTGTTTGCAATGTCTCTGCCCCCGCCGCGTCATTAGACGTGACGTCATGTATTAACATGGGCTCTGACTGAGACTATGAAATTTTTGTGGTGGACGGCCAATTGTCAAAATTTCCGTTAACACTTACGTCAATATTTGATGAATCGGCACTACCAGTTGCTGTCGTACAGTCATTTTCTAACATTTGTCTCTCGTCCGAGTCGGATTGCGTCTGAATAGTATGTCTTTGCTGTTACATCTTTGCGTATTGTTTTCTAGTTATGACCATGCTTCAAAGAAATAAAGTCTGACACTGGTTTAAAAATAAAATGCAGTTGAACATGAATCGGTCGTAGCAACAATGGCTGTTTGTTAATTTAAAAATGTAAACTGAATATGGAATTATTGTTAATGGCTGCCGGCCATGTTACAACGTATCGTACAGAAGTCGGCCATATTGTACACTCGTGTATTGGTATTGTTGCAGAAGTTATTGTTTAAGGAAAAGCACTGAGAATGAAATTTATCACTGAAAACTGCTCCGCGCGAAAGAAATACTACAGAATCTGATGATGATGATGAGTCCCATACTTCTTTACATACTTTCTTTACAGAGACCCGCGCCGCCTTACTACGCAAGGTCCTAGTGGAGGTGGTTTGCCATTGCCTTCCTCCGACTGTAAGGGGGATGAATGATGATGATGAAGACAACACAACAACACCCAGTCATCTCGAGGCAGGAAAAATCCCTGACCCCGCCGGGAATCGAACCCGGGACCCCGTGCTCGGGAAGCGAGAACGCTAACGCGAGACCACGAGCGGCGGACACTACAGAATCTACTGAAGAGCTAATACACTGAATTATGCGTCTGGTCAAGCCTCCCAATGCAAGGATGCTCCGTCTTACCTTATTTTGTTGGAAGCTTCGTTGCGTCTTCCCGCAAAATTTTAGAATTGGAATCTTCAAATTTTTGTTATTTCTCATATATTCAAGTCCAGGTCCAGAAAGTTGATTTTTCACATGAAACAAAGAGAACAATGTAACAAATGACATAATAACCAGTTCGACACGCAGTCGCCAATATAAAATAAATAAATAAAATAAAATAATAATTATTAATTATGTATGATAGTGATTGGTTGTGATTAATATTTGATTATCTGGAACGTGGACGTTTAATTATTTGGTATCAGACGCTTGACAATGGCTTTTTCGCAGTTGACTGTAAAATTAGACTCAAGTAATCGGACTTCGTATTTAAATCGTTTCCAAAGACTGCTGCGGTAGGTGCGGACTCAAAATCTATATCTCAATATTAGAATAGTTTGCCAGCCATGTCAATACGTCGTACAGAGGTGTCTGTCTACTAAACATTAAAAAGTTTAAACTTAGTTAAATCAGATATATTCAACGAATAAGCCTATAGTTAGATAATTCTTATATAACATCAAATATGACAGTGTGCCAGTTAATAAAATATACGTGCTTCCCGCACCAGCTATTCTACTCGACCTACTTCTTCTTAATGAAACATAAGAGTGTCATAATTGTATTTTGTTTTATCAGCGGCATTGCGCTGCAGTTCTGTGCCATAGGCTTTATTTATTTGTCAGAGATTAATTATTTAATTAAAATTTCGCGTTTCCGAGGAAACTCACGCACGGCATGCAAATGTGCCTCTATAAGATTACAAGTATTAACAACATTTATTACCAGATACCCTGAAATAAAATTTTTAACAGAACTACGACTAGCTGACCACATCCGTGTAATAATAAAAAATAACAGGATACCCCAGTCAGAATTAGAAAACATCAAACAACAAGTACAACAGATACTAGAACAAAATAATGTGCAATCAGAAGAAGAAGAAAATACAGTAATGGACTCAACCATCCCAGAGCAAACAAACAAAGACCAACACGCATCAATTAAACAATCAGAGGAAAACGAAATCTTAAGACAGCCACCAGAACAAGCACAAATAGAACACGAAGTGACACACATGTTAGATATAGAAGAAAAATTTCAGCTGACATATATAGAATACAAAGACACAAATACAGACATTAGACCATTCTTGCATAGACCACCAAATAACCCACAAGTCAAACAACAATAACAAGTATCAACACAATCATACACAACAAAATAAATGAAAATACCACTATGGAAGAGTTACAACTACTGGTTTATATAGGAGCACTCACTACACTAAATATACACACTAGGCAGAGATCAGAACCAACCAACACACGGGAGAAACCCACAAAACCAGCATGGCAACACAGGCTACAGATCAGAATAGAAAAACTGAGAAAAGACATTGGACAGATAACACAATTTATAAGAAATGAAATGTCAGAAAAGAAAAACGAAAAAGGTTAGGTAAAATCTCACAACAAGAAGCGATAGAGCAATTAAATGAAAAGAAGCAGAAATTACAAGCATTGGCCAAACGACTTAGAACATACAAAAAAAGTGAAAATAGAAGCAAACAAAACCAAACATTCAACACAAACCAAAAGAAATTTTACCAGTCAATATATAACACACACATTAAATTAGACAATCCACCAAACATAACAGACATGGAACACTTCTGGAGCAACATGTGGTCAAACCCGGTACAACATAACAGGCATGCACGGCGGATACAAGCAGAAACAGTCACATACAAAATGATACCACAAATGCCTGAAGTGATAATTTTGCAACATGAAGTCACCCAAGCAATTAATTCTACTCACAATTGGAAAGACCCTGGAAAAGATAAAATAGCAAATTTCTGGCTAAAGAAGTTCACCTCAACACATCTAACTAAATTATTTAACAGTTACATTGCAGACCCATACACATTCCCTGATACACTTGCATATGGCATAACGTATCTGAAACCTAAAGATCAAGCAGACACAGCAAACCCAGCTAAATATCGCCCCATAACATGCCTACCAACAATATACAAAATATTAACTTCTGTCATTACACAGAAATTAATGACACATACAACGCTGAACAAAACTATGAATGAAGAACAAAAAGGCTGTTGCAAAGGAGCACGAGTATGTAAAGAGCAACTGATAATAGATGCAGAGGTTACATATCAAGCTAAAACTAAACAAAGGTCGCTACACTACCCATACATTGATTATCAAAAAGCTTTTTAATAGTGTACCCCACTCGTGGTTACTACAAATATTGGAAATATACAAAGTAGATCCTAAATTGATACAGTTTCTAAGCATAGTAATGAAAAATTGGAAAACTACACTTAATATCCAAACAAATTCAAATAATATCACATCACATCCAATACAGATTAAGCGTGGAATATACCAAGGAGACTCATTAAGTCCTTTCTGGTTCTGCCTTGCTGTGAACCCACTATCAAACATGCTAAATAATTCAAATTATGGATACAATATTACTGGAACATACCCACACAAAATCACACATTTGCTATACATGGATGATCTAAAACTACTGGCAGCAACAAATCAACAAGTCAACCAATTACTAAAGATAACAGAAATATTCAGCAATGATATAAATATGGCTTTTGGAACAGACAAATGTAAGAAAAATAGCATAGTCAAGGGAAAACACACTAAACAAGAAGATTACATATTGGATAACCACAGCAACTGCGTAGAAGCGATGGAAAAAACAGATGCCCATAAATATCTAGGATACGGACAAAAAATATGAATAGATAATACAAACATTAAAGAAGAACTAAAAGAAAAATATAGATGAAGACTAACAAAAATACTGAAAACTGAACTGATAGCAAGAAACAAGACAAAAGCTTTAAATACTTATGCTATACCAATATTGACCTACTCATTTGGAGTACTGAAATGGAGTAACACACACATAGAAGCACTCAATACACTTACACGATCACAATGCCACAAATATAGAATACATCACATACATTCAGCGACAGAAAGATTCACATTAAGCAGAAAGGAAGGAGGAAGGGGATTTATCGACATAAAAACCTACATTATGGACAGGTTGACAATTTAAGAAAATTCATTCTAGAACGAGCAGAAACTAGCAAAATGCACAAAGCAATCACTCATATAAATACATCGGCTACACCACTGCAATTTCATAACCACTTCTACAACCCTTTAGATCACATAACATCAACAGATAAGAAGAAAGTAAATTGGAAAAAGAAAACACTACATGGCAAGCACCTGTATCATCTAACACAGCCACACATTGATCAAGATGCAGCCAACACATGGCTAAGAAAAGGCAATGTATACAGTGAGACAGAAGGATGCATGATTGCAATACAGGATCAAACAATAAACACCAGATATTACAGCAAGCATATTGTTAAAGATCCCAATACCACAACAGATAAATGCAGACTTTGCAAACAACAAATAGAAACAGTAGATCACATTACAAGCGGATGTACAATACTAGCAAATACAGAATACCCCAGAAGACATGACAATGTAGCAAAAATAATACATCAACAGCTTGCCTTACAACATAAGCTTATAATACAACACGTTCCCACATACAAGTACTTACCACAAAATGTACTGGAGAATGATGAATACAAATTATAGTGGAACACGACCACATAACACACCTGACATCATACTCACCAATGAAAAGAAGAAATTAACACAACTAATCGAAATATCCATACCCAATACAACAAATATACAAAAGAAAACAGGAGAAATATTTGAAAAATGCATCCAACTGGCTGAGGAAGTCAAGGACATATGGCATCACGAGAAAGTTGACATTATACCAATTATACTATCAACTACAGGAGTCATACCATACAATATCCACCGGTACATCATCGCAATACAGCTACATCCAAACTTGTATATACAACTACAGAAATCTATAATTATTGATAAATGTTCAATTATCCGAAAGTTCCTAAATGCAATGTAACATATACCGCACAGTTGAAAGGAAGTCACGCTTGATCAAGGTCTGCGTCACTCTCCATATTTGACCAGACATAACGCCTGAGAAAAGAAAGAATAATAATAATAATAATAATAATAATAATGAGTGTCATGTAATATTTTGTCTAATGTAATATCTTGCATAGACACCTTTTATTAACCTGACTCGTTCCACATCATTACGAAGAGTCGTATTCATGATCTATGGAACAAGTACTAATCTAATCTAATTTAAAAGAGTCGATTTAGAACAGATACGGGATCCAGTATTAAAATCAGAGTTTAATAGAGCTTTGGAGGATTTAAGCTCAAACAAGGCATAAGGGATAGATAACATTCCATCAGAATTTCTAAACTCATTGGGGGAAGTGGCGACAAAACGACTATTCACATTGGTGTGTAGAATTTATGAGTCTGGCTACATACCACCTGACTTTTGGAAAAGCACCACCCACGGCAAGAACTGACAAGTGCGAGAATTATCGGACAATCAGCTTAACAGCTCATGCTTCCAAGTTGCTTACAAGACCAATATACAGAAGAATGGAAAAGAAAATTGAGGATGAGCTAGATGACTATCAGTTTGGCTTTAGGAAGAGTAAATGCACGGGAGAGGAAACTCTGACGTTGCGGTTAATATTGGAAACAAGACTAAAGAAAAATCCAGACAAATTCATAGGATTTGTTGACCTGGAAAAAGTGTTCGACAATGTAAAATGGCGTAAGATGTTCGAAATTCTGAACAAAATAGATGTAAACTATAGGGGGAGACGGGTCATATACAACATGAGCAACAGCCAAGAAGGAATAACAACAGTGGAAGACCAAAAACGAAGTGCTCTTATTAAAGAGGGTGTAAGACAGGACTGTAGCCTTTCGCCCCTACTGTTAAATCTGTTCATCGAGGAAGCAATGATGGAAATAAAAGAAAGGTTCAGGAGTGAAATTAAAATACAAGGTGAAAGGATATCAATGATACGATTCGCTGATGACATTGCTATCCTGAGTGAAAGTGAAGAAGAATTAAATGATCTGCTGAACGGAATGAACAGTCTAATGAGTACACAGTATGGTTTGAGAGGAAATCGGAGAAAGACGAAGGTAATGAGAAGTTGTAGAAATAAGAACAGCGAGAAACTTAACATCAGGATTGCTGGTCACGAAGTAGATGAAGCTATGGAATTCTGCTGCGTAGGCAGTAAAATAGCCAATGACGGAAGGAGCAAGGAGGACATCAAAAGCAGACTAGCAATGGCAAAAAGGGTATTCCTGGACAAGAGAAGTCTACTAATATCAGATATCTACTTTAATTTGAGGAAGAAATTTCTGAGGATGTACGTCTGGAGTACAGCATTGTATGGTAGTGAAACATGGACTGTGAGAAAACCGGAACAGAAGAGATTCGATGCATTTGAGATGTGGTGCTATAGACGAATGTTGAAAATTAGGTGGACTGATAAGGCAAGGAATGAGGAGGTTCTACGAAGAATCGGAGAGGAAAGGAATATGTGGAAAACACTGATAAGTAGAAGGGACAGGATGGTAGGACATCTGTTAAGACATGAGGGAATGACTTCCATGGTACTAGAGGGAGCTGTAGAGGGCAAAAACTGTAGAGGAAGAGAGAGATTAGACTACATCCAGCAAATAATTGAGGATGTAGGTTGCATGTGCTACTCTGAGATGAATAGGTTGGCACAGGAAAGGATTTCGCGGAGGGCTTCATCAAACTAATAGGATGTCTGATGAAGAAAAAAAGAAAAATATCTAGGATCGTGCCCGTTCCTTTGGTTTGCGACAGAGTGGAAGGTATAAACCAGAGTCTCAGATTATTCTGGGACGGTATCGGATGCGAGCTTCTCCATCTCCACTGTCGGCTGGAGAATTGTAGGGTTTCCATCAATAATTCAGACGTACATACACTCACGAAATGGCAGCTAGGGTAGTGGAATACTTGTGGCGTGCACATGCCTTTTTTCTTTTTTTTTAGGGTGGAGGAGCCCCCACACCCTTCGGATCAGAGAAAATTTTCCTGCAAATTCAGAGAAACATCTGCCAGTTTGGAAATATAAAAGTTTAATGTGATATCAGTAAATTGCAGGAGCCTCCATGTTAATGTTCCAGAATTAGCTTCGCTTGTTGACAGCTATAATATCGAGATAGTTTTAGGAACCGAAAGTTTGTTGAAACCAGAAGTGGATAGCAACGAAATTTTAAATTCATAGTGGAATATTTATAGTAAAGATACGTTATTTGGCAATGTTTTGGCAATGGCGGTGCCGTATCTGTTGCAGAAAGGAATTCGATAGTATGTAGCGATGTTATCACCGCTTCCGAAAGTGAATTAAACTGGGTGAAGTTAAATTTCAAAAGTGGACCAAGAATGGTAATCGGATGCTTTTATAGATCACCTGCGTCAGGAGTAGTAGAGCACTCCAGAGCGAACTTACAGAATTTCGTGAGTTCCCTGATCATGCTGTTTCAATTGGGGGTGACTTCAGCTTACTAGTTGTAGATTGAGAAAGTTATTCTATCAAAAGTAATGGCAGAGACAGGAATTCCTGTCACATTATTCTGACTGTCTTTCCTGATAATTCCTTCAAGGAGATATTACAGTATTAACTCCTCAAGGTAACTACTTAGTATGTCTGGCAACAAATAGACCAGAAATTATGGAATCAATTAACGTACAGTAGAGTATCAGCGATCATACGGCTGTGATAGCATCTATGACTACAAGTATTCATGCAACGTAAAGATAGGTATGAGCCGTGGTAAAAGTTGCTGTTTTGAAGAGCGCGCCGCAGCGCGTAGAGTGAAGCAGTCGCCCTCCGTTTCTGGCGGTGGCGCCGCTGTGGCACTCGCAGCTTTGGTGTCTCCCTCTGGTGGGAAAGGGGAAAGGTTGCCTGTTCACAAGTATTTAAGGGGCGCTATGAGCTCGCCAGTGGGTCAGTCTGTGTCAGTCTCTCGTCCGCATTTTTTAGGTAGGTAGTGTCTCTCTATCGTTCGCAGTGCTAGTATATCTGTCGTTAGGATCAACCGTTATAGCCGGCAAAATGAGAGTCTTTCACTCCGCCAGTAAGAGAACTCAGCGAGTGGTCGCCCGGTCGGGGCTTAGTTCCTACATCTGAGTCTGCGCGTTAAGTCGCCAGTCTGCTCGAGTTTGCTCAGGCAATGGTCATTGGCGGTTGGATCGCTCGGTTGGTCGATCGCGCATTGAGACACAAGATGACTCGTCCGCCTTGAACGCCGGCGCATGTGAGGTCGCCAAGTGAGTCCAGTGGGCCACGGCGTACAGCGAGGGGCAGTGACTTCGCGGTCGACACGAGAGCAACAGGAGTCAACGCACGACATCAGTCTGGTCGGTGCGAGCTGCGACGCCGTGAGACGGGAGATCAGCGCGTCTTCCTGCTTCCATTGAAGCGGCTGGCAGCGAACGGTTCGGGAGAGCGATTTGGGGGTGTTGCGCCAGGTCTTCTCGAGAAATCACAGTTTATTATAAGTTAAGTGATTGGTGATATGTGGTTTGACTTACTCCTGTTAAATTCTACTTGTTTTCTTGGTGAGTTCACCAGCGGTTTTGCTTTGGGGTCGTCCCACGATTCTTCTCCTTTTGCCCACCCGTGGGAAGGTGGTTGTTTATAAATTGGGTGGTCCGTTTTTCCCTTGTGGAGTAGGTGCAGGTTAGAGCAACCTGCGGTTCGGGTTGTTCGGTAATCTCCCTATCGATCTACCGTACGTTAGTAGCTACCTCTGTCATGTTTGTCGGATTTGGTGTGTTAACGAATTTATTGCTTGGAGTGTAACGGCCTAATACCTGAAATATGTTTTGATCTTTGGAAGCTTTGATATTATTGCCTATGATCTTGAGAGGCGGTATCTGTGTACTGTAGAGCATCTTAATTATTGTTTGGCCATATTTGTAGAATTTTATATAACATTGCATTTCATGGGCTTTTATTTAAATGATCATTTTAGTATCCAATTTGCCACCCTTTCACCGTAAGACTTTTCTTAGAAGTTAAAATCAAGTTGCACCTTCGGTGGCAACGTTAATATTTTAAAATATTTTTATTGTTTTTGTGGTGTGCGTACTGTAAGACCTTCGGTACACACACCATCAGATTATTTGACTTGTCGCTCTAACGAAGTAGGCGAGTGTCAGCAATATGTCTCGTGGTCTTATCGTGGCGTGTTTATCTTCTGCCGTTAGGTTCAAATGGCTCTGAGCACTATGCGACTTAGCTTCTGAGGTAATCAGTCACCTAGAACTTAGAAATAATTAAACATAACTAACCTAAGGACATCACACACATCCATGCCCGAGGCAGGATTCGAACCTGCGACCATAGCTGTCGCTCGGCTCCAGACTGTTGCGCCTAGAACCGCACGGCCACTACGGCCGGCTGCCGTTAGGTCAGACGATAGAAATGCCACTTGCACGCTTAGAGTAGCAGATTGACGATGACCAACTTTAAACAGAAGTTCACACACGTTTATTAATTTATTTATTTTTTATTTTATTTTATTTTATTTTATTTTATTTTTTTTTGTCATCAGTCTACTGACTGGTTTGATGCGGCCGCCACGAATTCCTTTCCTGTGCTAACCTCTTCATCTCAGAGCAGCACTTGCAACCTACGTCCTCAATTATTTGCTTGACGTATTCCAATCTCTGTCTTCCTCTACAGTTTTTGCCCTCTACAGCTCCCTCTCGTACCATGAAAGTCATTCCCTCATGTCTTAGCAGATGTCCTATCATCCTGTCCCTTCTCCTTATCAGTGTTTTCCACATATTTCTTTCCTCTCCGATTCTGCGTAGAACGTCCTCATTCCTTACCTTATCAGTCCACCTAATTTTTAACATTCGTCTATAGCACCACATCTCCAATGCTACGATTCTCTTCTGTTCCGGTTTTCCCACAGTCCATGTTTCACTACCATACAATGCTGTACTCCAGACGTACATCCTCAGAAATTTCTTCCTCAAATTAAGGCCGGCATGTGATGTTAGTAGACTTCTCCTGGCCAGAAATGCCTTTTTTGCCATAGCGAGTCTGCTTTTCATGTCCTCCTTGCTCCGTCCGTCATTGGTTATTTTACTGCCTAGGTAGCAGAATTCCTTAATTTCATTGACTTCGTGACCATCAATCCTGATGTTAAGTTTCTCGCTGTTCTCATTTCTACTACTTCTCATTACCTTCGCCTTTCTCCGATTTACTCTCAAACCATACAGTGTACTCATTAGACTGTTCATTCCGTTCAGCAGATCATTTAATTCTTCTTCACTTTCACTCAGGATAGCAATGTCATCAGCGAATCGTATCATTGATATCCTTTCACCTTGTATTTTAATTCCACTCCTCAACCTTTCTTTTATTTCCATCATTGCTTCCTCGATGTACTGATTAAAAAGTAGGGGCGAAAGGCTACAGCTTGTCTTACACCCTTCTTAATACGAGCACTTCGTTCTTGATCGTCCACTCTTATTATTCCCTCTTGGTTGTTGTACATATTGTATATGACCCATCTCTCCCTATAGCTTACCCCTACTTTTTTCAGAATCTCGAACAGCTTGCACCATTTTATATTGTCGAACGCTTTTTCTAGGTCGACAAATCCTATGAAAGTGTCTTGATTTTTTTTTTAGCCTTGCTTCCATTATTAGCCGTAATGTCAGAATTGCCTCTCTCGTCCCTTTACTTTTCCTAAAGCCAAACTGATTGTCACCTAGCGCATTCTCAATTTTCTTTTCCATTCTTCTGTATATTATTCTTGTAAGCAGCTTCGATGCAGGAGCTGCTAAGCTGATTGTGCGATAATTCTCGCACTTGTCAGCACTTGCCGTCTTCGGAATTGTGTGGATGATTCTTTTCCGAAAGTCAGATGGTATGTCGCCAGACTCATATATTCTACACACCAACATTAATAGTCGTTTTGTTGCCACTTCCCCCAATGATTTTAGAAATTCTGATGGAATGTTATCCATCCCTTCTGCCTTATTTGACCGTAAGTCCACGAAAGCTCTATTAAATTCCGATTCTAATACTGAATCCCCTACCTCTTCTAAATCGACTCCTGTTTCTTCTTCTATCACATCCGCCAAATCTTCACCCTCATAGAGGCTTTCAATGTATTCTTTCCACCTATCTGCTCTCTCCTCTGGATTTAACAGAGGAATTCCCGTTGCACTCTTAATGTTAACACCGTTGCTTTTAATGTCACCAAAGGTTGTTTTGACTTTCCTGTATGCTGAGACTGTCCTTCTGACAATCATATCTTTTTCGATGTCTCCCCTTTTTTCCTGCAGCCATTTCGTCTTAGCTTCCTTGCACTTCCTATTTATTTCATTCCTCAGCGACTTGTATTACTGTATTCCTGATTTTCCCGGAACATGTTTGTACTTCCTCCTTTCATCGATCAACTGAAGTATTTGTTCTGTTACCCATTTTTTCTTCGCAGCTACATTCTTTGTATCTATGTTTTCCTTCCCAACTTCTGTGATGGCCCTTTTTAGAGATGTCCATACCTCTTCAACTGTACTGCCTACTGCGCTATTCCTTATTGCTGTATCTATAGCGTTAGAGAACTTCAAACGTATCTCGTCATTCCTTTGTACTTCCGTATCCCACTTCTTTGCGTATTGCTTCTTCCTGTCTAATGTCTTGAACTTCAGCCTACTCTTCATCACTACTATATTGTGATCTGAGTCTATATCTGCTCCTGGGTACGCCTTACAATCCAGTATCTGATTTCGGAATCTCTGTCTGACCATGATGTAATCTAATTGAAATCTTCCCGTATCTCCCGGCCTTTTCCAAGTATACCACCTCCTCTTGTGATTCTTGAACAGGGTATTCGCTATTACCAGCTGAAACTTGTTACAGAACTCAATTAGTCTTTCTCCACTTTCTTTCCTTGTCCCAAGCCCATATTCTCCTGTAACCTTTTCTTCTACTCCTTCTCCTACAACTGCATTGCAGTCGCCTATGACTATTAGATTTTCGTCCCCCTTTACATACTGCATTACCCTTTCAATATCCTCATACACTTTCTCTATCTGTTCATCTTCAGCTTGCGAGGTCGGCATGTATATCTGAACTATCGTTGTCGGTGTTGGTCTGCTGTCGATTCTGATTAGGACAACCCGGTTACTGAACTGTTCGCAGTAACACACCCTCTGCCCTACCTTCCTATTCATAACGAATCCTATACCTGTTATAGCATTTTCTGCTGCTGTTGATATTACCCGATACTCATCTGACCAGAAATCCTTGTCTTCCTTCCACTTCGCTTCACTGACCCCTACTGTATCTAGATTGAGCCTTTTCATTTCCCTTTTCAGATTTTCTAGTTTCCCTACCGCGTTCAAGCTTCTGACATTCCACGCTCCGACTCGTAGAACGTTATCCTTTCGTTGATTATTCAATCTTCTTCTCATGGTAACCTCCCCCTTGGCAGTCCCCCCCCCCCCCCTGCCCGGAAATCCGAATGGGGGACTATTCCGGAATCTTTAGCCAATGGAGATAACATCATGACACTTCTTCAATTGCAGGCCACATGCCCTGTGGATACACGTTACGTGTCTTTAATGCAGTGGTTTCCATTGCCTTCTGCATCCTCATGTCGTTGATCATTGCTGATTCTTCCGCCTTTAGGGGCAATTTCCCACACCTAGGACAAGAGAGTGCCCTGAACCTCTATCCGGTCCTCCGCCCTCTTTGACAAGGCCGTTGGCAGAATGAGGCTGACTTCTTATGCAGGAAGTCTTCGGCCGCCAATGCTGATTATTTATCAAAATTTAGGCAGTGGCGGGGAACGAACCCGGGACCGAAGACGTTTATGATTATGAATCAAAGACGCTACCCCTAGACCACGGGTAGCAAAATAAATAACAGCAAGCATAATAACAAGCATAAAAATAATTTAACTTGGTTCAGGATGCTATTTACAATTGACAATCTGAAGTTCCTTTGGTCGTGGTACGTTAATCTTATTCTCACATATCTTTGATACTTGTCAAAGTGTCTATACATTTCTCTTCATGGCTGTGTACAGAACTATGATAATCTTATTAGGCGCAGACTGAAACTTGACTATAGACTGGTACAGACTAATGCAGACTGATGCAGACTATTGCAGACTAATGCAGACTAATGCAGACCGGTACAGACAGGTGCAGATAAATGCAGACTGACTAATCCGAGGTCTGTACACTCGTTATAATACCTCGCTCGTTCAGGTATCACTGCTCGAGTGTGATCCGCGAGGAGAAAAGGTTCTACGTTAGCAGCAATCTCATTGGCTGCGTTACATATTAATACGTGGATCGGCGGAAGCAGAATTTGGTCCGTCTCAAAGACAGCGCCATCTCGTAGTGCGGAGACGGAAGAGCGCTGCGCCTGCGCTGTTGTGCTTAATGGTAAAGTTGTGTACGCGCTGACTACGCGGAAGTATGTACACAACAGTTTTGTACCATTTCCATCCCTCCTATTGGGGTGCATAGTTTGTATGCTTGTGTGAATTGTTAAAACTCTTAGTTTAAAGTTATCTGGTGTGTTGTAGATTTGCACCAGTGTAGTCTTTCAGAGGCTGTTGTGAGCGGTCGTAACTACGACCGTGTCAAAAGGGAGCGGCAAGGTTCTCTGCCCGAAACCTCATACAGTGAAAACTTGTTTCTTTCTGCCTCTGAATAGATTGTAACTTTGATATTTAGAGGGTGCTTCCTGATTATAATTTTAAATCTGTTTTTTTTTTTAAAAATGCTTTTAGGCACTATTAAAGTGAATAAAATTCTCATTTGTTAAAAGGCATTTTGTTACGATTTCATCAGTTACTCCCTGGCAACTACTTCCATGCTTACATAGTGTGATTAAATGTGTTAATGTTCTTGATGAACCGCTAATAAATAAAATAAATTCTTAAGAGTATTCTTTGAAAATAAATCACAGTTCAAGGTAGGAAAATATTTTTGCTTAGCAAGAGTGATAGGATAGAAATTGCAGAGAATCTGAATAGTCAACATCAATATTCAGGGCTGGGGACGAAGCTATAGGCCACAAATGGAAAAAAATCAAAACCGTCGTTCACGTATGAATCGAGCAAGCTCTTAAGGGACTGGAAAGACCCACCATGGTTTAGTAACCGTGTTAGAAAACTGCTATATGTACAAAGAGATCCAAGAGAATCAAAACCCAGCTGGCAAACAAAAGCTGAAAGAAGCGAAAATCAGCGAAAGGGTAGTAATGAGAGAAGCGTTCAAATACTCTGAAACTAAAACTTTGTCAGCCGATCCAACTCAAAAAACGTATAGATTTTGGGCTTACGCAAAATCCGTAAGCGCTTCTAAATCATCTAATTAATCACTCAGGAAACATACTGGTGCTGTGGCCGCTGTGGCCGAGCGGTTCTAGGCGCTTCAGACCGAAAACGCGCTCCTGCTACGGTCGCAAGTTTGCATTCGGCCTCGGGCACGGATGTGTGTGATGTCCTTAGGTTAGTTGGTTGAAGTAGTTCTAAGTCTAAGGGACTGATGACCTCAGATGTTAAGTCCCATAGTGTTTAGATGCATTTGAAACATACTGGCAGCGGAACGGAAAATGACTAAGGCCGGAATACTGAATTCAATCCTTCCAAATTGCATTACTATGGAAAATTGCAATACGGCTCCTCCTTTCAATCGTCGTACGAAATTCGAAAACACTGATACTGAGGCCTATAAAAACAGCTACAATCCCTTTGTAATGGAAATTCATCAAGACGAGATGAGATAGTAGTAAGATTCTACACAATCCTGCGAAAGAACTTGCTCTCCTTCATGCGAATGTTTATCATAGGTCGCTGGAGCAATAAATGGTACCTAGTGACTGGGAACAAACGCATGTCTTTTCATTTTAAAAAAAAAGGGTTGCAGGACAGATATACATAATTATAGGGCTATAGTTCTGACATCAGTCTGCTGTAGAATTAAGGAAATTATTGAATATGTTTTATACTGAAGAATTATCACACTTCTGGAGAACGAAAATCTCCTCCATAAAAACCGACATGGATTGCGAAACTCACCTCTTTCCGTTCCTTCTTGAGGTCCGTAGTGCTACAGAGACCGGCACTCAGGCTGTTGCATTGTCCTTTCTCTACATGATGGCTTTTCCCGCACTGCCGTATAATGAAACAATATTACGAGCTTACCGCCGGCCGTTGTAGCCGAGCGGTTCTAGACGCTTCAGTCCGGATCAGCGCTGTTGCTACGGTGGCAGGTTCGAATCCTGCCTCGGGCATGGATGTGTGTGATGTCCTTAGGTTAGGTGGGTTTAAGTACTTCTAAGTCTAGGGGACTTAGACGTTATGTCCCATAGCGCTTAGAGCCATTTGAACGAGATTACCGAATATCGGATTCGAGGCTCTATTGCAGACGGATCTCAACATGTTGTTCTTAGTCGAGCAGAATCGATATAAATAAAGGTACGGGGGATATAAGAAAGGCGAGGAGCAATCGGTCGCGAAATGGAAACAACAATGAAAATGCGATGAAGCTTTGCACAGATAAGTTGGGCTGTGTTTATAGTACGCCAGAAGATAGCGTCATATCACACTTCTCCGTTCTGAGCGCGCAGTGGTTGCGTAAACATGCCTACAGCTTGGTCTCGTGCAACCCCACAAAACGTAACGGTCATTGGTTTCCTTCTTCATGACAGTTCTCGGCCGCACACTGTACGGACAATGAGGACGCTCCAGCTGCGATTTCGTTGGGAAGAGTTTGATCGCCCAGCATAGATCCCAGACTTGGCTTCTTCAGATTTGCATCTCCGCTCAAATGAACTGCTGGCTATGAGGAGAAGAAAACGAGCCGCAGTCGCGAGCAGATAATTGTCGGAAAGCACAGAAGCTTGTCCTCTATCACAAGGGTATTGAAAGTTGGTACAACACTACGACGATGTTTGAGTCGGAGCGGCGACTATTTAGAAGGCGTAGCTAAATGTTGCAAATAAAATACACTCCTGGAAATTGAAATAAGAACAACGTGAATTCATTGTCCCAGGAAGGGGAAACTTTATTGACACATTCCTGGGGTCAGATACATCACATGATCACACTGACAGAACCACAGGCACATAGACACAGGCAACAGAGCATGCACAATGTCGGCACTAGCACAGTGTATATCCACCTTTCGCAGCAATGCAGGCTGCTATTCTCCCATGGTGACGATCGTAGAGATGCTGGATGTAGTCCTGTGGAACGGCTTGCCATGCCATTTCCACCTGGCGCCTCAGTTGGACCAGCGTTCGTGCTGGACGTGCAGACCGCGTGAGACGACGCTTCATCCAGTCCCAAACATGCTCAATGGGGGACAGATCCGGAGATCTTGCTGGCCAGGGTAGTTGACTTACACTTTCTAGAGCACGTTGGGTGGCACGGGATACATGCGGACGTGCATTGTCCTGTTGGAACAGCAAGTTCCCTTGCCGGTCTAGGAATGGTAGAACGATGGGTTCGATGACGGTTTGGATGTACCGTGCACTATTCAGTGTCCCCTCGACGATCACCAGTGGTGTACGGCCAGTGTAGGAGATCGCTCCCCACACCATGATGCCGGGTGTTGGCCCTGTGTGCCTCGGTCGTATGCAGTCCTGATTGTGGCGCTCACCTGCACGGCGCCAAACACGCATACGACCATCATTGGCACCAAGGCAGAAGCGACTCTCATCGCTGAAGACGACACGTCTCCATTCGTCCCTCCATTCACGCCTGTCGCGACACCACTGGAGGCGGGCTGCACGATGTTGGGGCGTGAGCGGAAGACGGCCTAAGGGTGTGCGGGACCGTAGCCCAGCTTCATGGAGACGGTTGCGAATGGTCCTCGCCGATACCCCAGGAGCAACAGTGTCCCCAATTTGCTGGGAAGTGGCGGTGCGGTCCCCTACGGCACTGCGTAGGATCCTACGGTCTTGGCGTGCATCCGTGCGTCGCTGCGGTCCGGTCCCAGGTCGACGGGCACGTGCACCTTCCGCCGACCACTGGCGACAACATCGATGTACTGTGGAGACCTCACGCCCCACGTGTTGAGCAATTCGGCGGTACGTTCAACCGGCCTCCCGCATGCCCACTATACGCCCTCGTTCAAAGTCCGTCAACTGCACATACGGTTCACGTCCACGCTGTCGCGGCATGCTACCAGTGTTAAAGACTGCGATGGAGCTCCGTATGCCACGGCAAACTGGCTGACACTGACGGCGGCGGTGCACAAATGCTGCGCAGCTAGCGCCATTCGACGGCCAACACCGCGGTTCCTGGTGTGTCCGATGTGCCGTGCGTGTGATCATTGCTTGTACAGCCCTCTCGCAGTGTCCGGAGCAAGTATGGTGGGTCTGACACACCGGTGTCAATGTGTTCGTTTTTACATTTCCAGGAGTGTTGTTTGATTTTCATTGTGGTTTCCGTTTCGCGACCGGTCTTTCTTAATTTTCAAAGAGCCCTGGTAATTTCGGGAATACGCCAAGGAATTTTAGTACAGCCGTCAAAGTTTACTGTGGGGAATGGGCAATCGAAACGTTTGCCTTTGAGGGCTTTGCTACAGCGTGTATACAGCCGTCGATCTGGGAGGAATAATCATCCAGTAAGGTACTCAAGTGGGAGACACTCGAGCAGACGCCCTACAGTCCCCATCTGTCCTTACGGGATTGTCACGCATTCGGTCCCTCAAGAGGTCTTGAAGGGTCGGCGATTCCTGTCGGACGATGCTGGGCAGCGTGCAGTAGCGGACCTCTCCAAGGAGCAGGACGCGGTTTTTTACCGACATGGTGTGTAGGTGGGATGATGCCTCAATGCTCACGGCGATTTCTTTGATTGGCGTAGCGATTCTGGACTGTTAGACCTTTCTTGTGATAGTCTCTTATATACACATTGGGTCCATAATTAAAGTTTCAATTCTAAAACGCTGTAGAAAAAGAAACACTGCACAGAATGACGTCAAATTTGAACACCACTTTCTTGACGCAGATGAATCGTCATAGATCACCAAAAAAAATTGCCAATAAAATGCGCCGTCAGCATCTGAATGTAAATGCGGTCGGCTACAAATGACAGATGACTGGCAATACGACGGCCACGGTTTGAGTTTCACATTACACCTTCTACATTGTTCAGTGTGCATTACTGAACAAGTTCGTGCATTACTGAACAAGTTCAGCAGTCAACAGTTGTGGCCCATCTACCTCGGCAAGGTCGCATCACATTTTATTGGAAAAACGGTCATCATATGCCATTTGATATGCAATAAGTGTTGTTGAGCAGAACAGCTCAAGCTGTACCCGTAGGTGAAAGGGACACTGGGCCTTTGCTTTAAGGATTCACTTACAACCGTTTACTGAATTTCAAATGCTTGCGTACGTTGTTACTTGAACAACATAACTACAGAAAAGAGCAAGTTAATTAGCCAGGGATCACTTATTTCTTCTCGGCTCTCGTACGCACTGTGTATTATCACTCTCTCCCTATAGGTTAAACCTAGTTTTCTCCAAATTTCTAACATTTTGCACCATTTTTCATTGTCGAAAGTCTTTTCCAGGTCGACAAATCCTACGAACGTGTCTTGATATTTTTTTAGTCTTGCTTTTGTTATCAAATACAACGTCGGAATTGCCTCTCTGGCGTCTTTACCTTTCCCAAAGCCAAACTGAGCATCAAGTAACACCTCTCTTTCATTCTTCTGTATATTATTCTTGACAGCAACTTTGATGCATGAGCCCTTAAGCTGACTGTGCAAGTTCTCGCACTTGTCACCTCTTGCAGTCTTCAGAATTGTGTAGATGATATTCTTCTGAAAGTGAGATGGAATGTCGCCAGACTCATACATTCTACACACCAACGTGAATGGTCGTTTTGTTGCCACTTCCCCCAATGATTTAAAAAATTCTCGGAAAGTTATCTATTTCTTCTTCCCTATTTGATCTTAAGTCCTCCAAATCTCTCCTAAATCCTAATTCTAGTATTGGATACCCTATCGCTTGTAAATCCTATTTCTTCTTCTATCACATCAGACAAATATTTCCCAGCATTTAGCAGCGGAATGCTCGTACCACTCCCAGTGTTACAGCGGTTGCTTTTAAGGTCCCGAAGGCTATTTTCACTTTCCTTTATGATGAGTCAGTTCTTCCGACAATCGTTTCTTTCTCAATATCTTCACGTTTTTCCTGTCCCATTTTGTCATAACTTTCCCTGCACTTCCTATTTATTTTATTCCTCAGCCACTAGTATTTCTGTATTCCTGAATTTCCGTTTTCGTACTTTCTTCTTTCATCGATCAACTGAAGTATTTCTTGTGTTACACATGGTTCCTTTGCGCCTATGTTTTCTTTCCAACTTCTGTGATTCCTCTTCAGCTGTACTGCCCACTGCGCTATTTGTAAATTCTGTATCTGTAGCATTAGAGACCTTCAAACGAGTCTCGTCATTCCTTAGAACTTCTCTACCCCACTTCTCTGCATATTGATTTCTCTTGAATAATCTATTAAACTTCAGCGTGCTTTTCATCACTGCTACATTGTGAGCTAAGACTATATGTGCTCTTGGGTACGCCTTACATTCCAGTATCTGATTTCGGAATCTCTGTCTGATCAAGATGTAATGTAGCTGAAATCTTCCCCCATCACCTTGCCTTTTTCAAGTATACCTCATTATCTTGTGATTCATGAATAGAGTATTCGCTATGACCAGCTGAAATTCATTACATAGCTCAATTCCTTGTCCCAATCACATACTCTCGTGTAGCCTTTTCTTCTACTCCTTTCCCTAAAGTGTATTCCACTCCCCAATGACTGTTGGATATTCGTCTTCATTTGCGTACTGTATTACTGTTTCGCCATCCTCATATACTTTCTCTTCATCTTCAGCTTGCGACGTCGGCGTGTATACCAAAACTACTGTAGTGGGTGTTGGTTTGCTGTCTATTCTGATAAGAACAATTCCGTCACTGAATTATTCGCAGTACCACACTCTCTACCCTGCCTTCCTGTTCACAATGAATCCTACTCCCATTATACCATTCTCTGCTGCTCTTTATATTATTCATGTGACCAGACATCCTTGTCTTCTTTCCACGTCGCTTCACTAACCTCTACTATATCTACATTGATCCTTTGCATTTCATTTTTCAGATTTTCTAGCTTCCCTACCACGTTGAAGCTTCTGAAATTGCACACACCGAGTATCTTTTCCTTAGTTATTTAATCTTTTTCCCACGGTGATCTCCCCTTGGCAGACCCCTCCTGGAGATCCGAATGGGGGACTTTTCCGAAATCTCTTGCCAATGAAGAGGTCTCAGTTACAGGCCACATGTCCTGTGGATACACGTTATGCAGTGGTTTCCATTGTCTTCTGCATTTTTATATTGTTGATCGCTTTTCATTATTCCGCCATTATGGGCAGTTTCCTCCCCAAAAGGCAAGAGAATACCCTGAATCTCTTTCCGTTCCTCCGCCCTCTTTAACAAGGCAATTGGCAGAAAGAAAGTGACTTCTTACGCCGGAAGTCAAAATTTAAACAGTGGCGGATTTCCAGCGCGGAACCAAGGACGATTTGATTATTAATCAAAGACGCTACCCCTAAACCACGTGTGTGGTACACTTAAACCGCTATGGACAGGGGATCTCAAGTTGATGCCGTATTTCTAGATTTCCGGAAAGCTTTTGACACCGTTCCTCACAAGCGACTTCTAATCAAGCTGCGGGCCTATGGGGTATCGTCTCAGTTGTGCGACTGGATTCGTGATTTCCTGTCAGGAAGGTCGCAGTTCGTAGTAATAGACGGCAAGTCATCGAGTAAAACTGAAGTGATATCAGGTGTTCCCCAAGGAAGCGTCCTGGGACATCTGCTGTTCCTGATCTATATAAATGACCTGGGTGACAATCTGAGCAGTTCTCTTAGGTTGTTCGCAGATGATGCTGTAATTTACCGTCTAGTAAGGTCATCCGAAGACCAGTACCAGTTGCAGAGTGATTTAGAAAAGATTGCTGTATGGTGTGGCAAGTGGCAGTTGACGCTAAATAACGAAAAGTGTGAGGTGATCCACATGAGTTCCAAAAGAAATCCGTTGGAATCGATTACTCGATAGATGGTACGATTCTCAGGGCTGTCAATTCAACTAAGTACCTTGGTGTTAAAATTACGAACAACTTCAGTTGGAAAGACCACATAGATAATAATGTGGGGAAAGTGAGCCAAAGGTTGCGTTTCATTGGCAGGACACTCAGAAGATGCAACAAGCCCACCAAAGAGACAGCTTACACTACACTCGTTCGTACTCTGTTAGAATATTACTGCGCGGTGTGGGATCCTTGCCAGGTGGGATTGACGGAGGACATCGAAAGGGTGCAAAAAAGGGCAGCTCGTTTTGTATTATCACGTAATAGGGGAGAGAGCGTGGCAGATATGATAACGCGAGTTGAGATGGAAGTCATTAAAGCAAAGACGTTTTTCGTCGCGGCGAGATCTATTTACGAAATTTCAGTCACCAACTTTCTCTTCCGAATGCGAAAATATTTTGTTGAGCCCAACCTACATAGGTAAGAATGATCATCAAAATAAAATAAGAGAAATCAGAGCTCGAACAGAAAGGTTTAGGTGTTCGTCTTTCCCGCGCGCTGTTCGGGAGTGGAATGGTAGAGAGATAGTATGATTGTGGTTCGATGAACCCTCTGCCAAGCACTTAAATGTGAATTGCAGAGTAATCATATAGATGTAGAAGTAGATCTAACTAACAGTGAAATCTGCATTTGCAGAGAAACTGGGACACCAAAACACGTCACACTAAAATGCATCACGCTAGAAAATGTGAGACACAATGCACGAGGAATACAAGCGCCAAAATATGTATGGAAGGAGGCGTAGACGAACACAAATGATACAACCAACCACGTGGGAGAACACAGACCGCAATAACAGATTCCGAAACTGAGGAAGGAATCAAAACGCTAAGTGGAATGACTCAGAGGAGATCCACACGGACAGGGTAGAAATCAACGCCGCGACAAACAACACGACAAGCACAAACGACAATAAAAGAAGCTAAGCAGCGACACAAGCAGTGACGTCACATACTACAACTCTATTAATAAAGTAACGTCGCTAGAGGACATGGCTGAATGAACTTTTATTCCGAGGCTCCTCCTTCCCAGCGACACAGTGTATAATGTTTGTAGTATACTGTACACAATCAGTATTTTTCGTCTTATTATGTGTTGGTAGGAGTATATTCTTTTCTTTATGTAAAGCTACAATCAATGTATTTTATATATCAAACGTATTTTCTGCATAAACTTTCTATATAATTAAAAATCTAATGTATTAAGTTATTTAAGGAATACAGCACTCAAGTATCAACGAACCACATTCTATTTGTGCTAATAAATTTACAACCATAAGCTTATTTCTCATGTAAAGCTGAAATTCCTGGATTATGTGAATCAAATTCTCAATCAGTATATAATCTGCACAAAAACCAGGTGTTTATGTATCAAAATATCACACAGACTACACTACAACTACCATTAATTAGACAAACAAACCACTGCTGAATATAATGGAAATGAGTGTTTTGGCGTCATTGGCCGGGAGGCCCCTCGCGGGGCAGGTCCGGCCGCCATATCGCAGGTCTTATTACATTCGGCGCCACATTGGGCGACCTGCACGCCGGATGGGGATGAAATGATGATGAACACAACACAACACCCAGTCCCCGAGCGGAGAAAATCTCCGACCCAGCCGGGAATCGAACCCGGGCCCAGAGGACGGCAATCCGTCACGCTGACCACTCAGCTACTGGGGCGGACGCTGAATATAATGTAGTGTTCTGACATGCAACGCTCCAAGTAATATAGCAGTATACACAAATATAACAAACACACAGCATTTCAGATGAGAACAGCTGGTGGTTTTAGTGAATCTTCTCGCCTAAAATAAGTAGAAATAAGCTACTATCAACCAAAAAGATACTTCGACTACATTACACATCCAAACGTAACATGTTACTTCCCTCTACCTATTGCGACTTATCTTTACCACATCATCATACAAATTATATTCTCCTGAATCACACCGAGACAAATTACATAGAACCACTTTAACAATCGTAAGGCATTAAATTCTCTGTAACCTTAGAGAAATTACGTTCATTACATTATTTAAAATAGCGTTAACAACTGCACACCATTAAGATTGCGAGAATAACAAGCCTTTGCTGTTAGATTTAGTGGCATCCGACCCAGCTTACATTTCAAGGCGGTAGGTTACTCTGTACTGATAAGGAAATAAATAATTAAATAAATAAACTCCGTCCAGTCTGCAGCTACCAGAATCTCTCACTCCGGACTTGTGCACGTCTTAAGAAGGGCCTCCATATTGCCACGCGCGCCCTCTCGCGACGACGGACCAGGCAAAGACTCCCAGCGAAGCCGAAGATCGATAAATCGAAAAGAAACATATTAACCTTCCTCTCTAGAAGCCCAACTGCTTGTGGAGGAGGAGGAGGGGGGCGGCTGAACCGCCACGGCTTCACCATATGCTGTTAGCCCTGCACCTGCATCTCAGCTTTGCTCAATTTAAGATGGCTCAGATTAGCCTGGATCTCCCAGTGTGTTTGCATATGTTCGACTAGGAAGCTGAAAGGAGTCAGAAAAGTAACGACTCTGTCCGGATTCACGAAGAGCGACGCCATTTTCGCCGTATTCCACTCGACACTGCTGCTCTTATTCCAGATGTTTCTTTGCTTATACTCTGTCGCCCACCGCTGCTGGCACTGCGGTTCGCCCCTTATCATAGCTCCGGGCTTTTGGCTAATGAGCGAGCGCGATGATTCTCCTTGATGATATATTTGTACCTCAGTTCCTCCGGGCTGACACGCTCCGGCTACAGATCGCTTAGCGACCAGAAACTACTTTGGGAAGAGTTGATAGCAAGTGAAACATGAGATTGGCAGGAGCGGTTTTATGTGACTCATGACACGCCGTGTTAAACGGATGATTCAGCCAATCTAGAGCAATACCCCACCTTTTTTGACACTATGAGTTACAGGCTACAAGGGCAGATTTTAAGTTTCTACTAATACGCAAAGCGAAGATGGCTGGAGGGGGTAGGGTCTAGTAGTAACATGTCTAATGACAGTGTTGAAAAAAAATTTCCAGAACTCACACGAAGTAAATGCGGCCACATTATGACCAACCCTTACCCTTGGGATTCCGAAACTAGTGAAGATGGTCGACAGATGTTGAATGCTGAGAGCGCCTATGGTTCCCTTACTTGAGATAAGCCACACAAATCTAGTAAGACAGATGATTACCGCTCCTCGTACGAGGTGAGGGTCCTAGATATTCCACAAAGAGCTTGTCGGAGGGTCGAAACTCCCTGACTGAATTTAGATTAGAAAAAGCCTCTCTTAGTAGCAGTATGTGCCCTCCCTAGTTTACATTCTTGACGCCTCCCGACTGGTAACTGTATCTCCATCCTCATGCTCTTCCAGGTTAGATGTTCGCGGATTTTCGCCTTAGCTTTCTGAACTCTGAGTGCCCACTACACAAAGACCCGATTGAACTAACTGAGTCCGCAGCTCGTGGTCGTGCGGTAGCGTTCTCGCATCCCGCGCCCGGGTTCCCGGGGTCGATTCCCGGCGGGAACAGGGATTTTCTCTGCCTCGTGATGACTGGGTGTTGTGTGCTGTCAGGTTAGTTAGGTTTAAGTAGTTCTAAGTTCTAGGGGACTGATGACCATAGATGTTAAGTCCCATAGTGCTCAGAGCCATTTGAACCATTTTTGAACTAACTGAAGGTCGCTTGTACCAAGGCCTTAGATTTCAGTCTTCTATCGTACCGAGCACGGTGGCACAACACACCCTTATCAAAAAAATACTCCACCTGCTTTCGGATTGCCCTCAACTCGTTATCCCTTATCTGTTCTTTTTCAAAATCGTTAAATTTATCGGAAATGTCTGCCACGACAGCTGAATCCGTCTGGGAGCCAGGTGCCTCTGTCTCCTTAGCATAATCTGACACTCACAGTTCCTTTTCCCTCCCTCTTCCTCGCTGAAAATACAGCTAAGTCTATGTGTCACCTGATTCTGTGTTCCCCTGATACATACTGAATCACACTGGAATGCGGGAATCCTCATACATCAGCTTACTATGAGGTCGGTTCTGCGTGACCTAGCCTATATCCAGCTCAGGGCGGGAATTCTGGTTTACAGTTTGAAGCATCTTCGTTCAAGGTGGAATCTGGACTTGTCTAGAGCAAACAATACAGCGATGCCCTGAGGCTCGCGAGTAAATGTTCGGAGCCGGACAGCACTCTCTAAGCGTATGCCGTGGACGACGTCCTCGTTACTGCTCTTGGAGTGAGGCTGACGCTGATTCGAAGCGGCGGTCTGGACCACGGACTGATCCTCAAGACTGGTGGGTTACTGAGTGCCCTTTAATGCACCAAGGCTGATTGCTGAGAGGCGCCCCACTTGAACATCTCCCCATTTCGCCGTAGTTGGCTCTAAGCACTATGTGACTTAACATCAAAGGTCATCAGTGCCTTACACTTAGAACTACTTAAATCTAACTATCCTAAAGACATCACACACAGCCGTGCCCGAGGCAGGATTCGAACCTGCGACCGTAGCAGCAGCGCGGTTCCGGACTGAAGCTCGATCACAACGACCCGCCGTAGTTGATTTAGAGGCGCAGTGAGCTGGGCAAATTTTTGGCAAACAAATCTAAAAAATAAAAAATTACCACACCTACGAACTCAGCTATGTCGTTATTATTACGTGGCAACGCGAACTTACAGATAGCGCAGGTTCGTGAGTTGTCGACGGCTACCCCTTTAGCGGACACAGTATTCCCCAAAAATATTTGTGAGGGATCCACCGTGACGTTAGTAGGTTTAACAGGTAAACCAGCTTCTCTCAAGAGCCATAAGACCTATTTGAGGTACTCAAGATGTTCTTCATAGTTCGCACTGCAGATAACTAAGTCATCCAGGCTGTCATAGACGCGCTTGAAGTTCAAGTCACCCAGCACGGAAAACGGAACGGAAGCCGAGATCAGACAGGTGCAGCTGCGGACAGCCCAAAGACACACTATTAAATACGAATAGGTTGTAGTCAGTACGAAAGGTGGTTAATGGCCTGGAACTCCTCGCAGCGGTGTCTGATAGTAAGTCTGGTTCATGTCGTGCAGGTCGGGCACAGGGAGCGATTCCAAAACCTCCTTTTGGTTTAATACTTGGTAATCGACAACCGGCCTAGGTCCCGCGCTGTTGGATTTGGCACGAGAAAGATAGGCGCTACGTACGGAGAAACGGACTGCCTTATCTCTCCACCTTTAAACAACTGATCCATTATCTTCCTTCTCTGCTTCATCTTAAGGGGGCCAGAGGTGGTGGGACCCTAACGCACCGGCACCTAATCCGCTAACGTAATCTCATACAGACTTTCATCAACAACCTCCAACCTACATGCCAACACATTAGGAAACTGTCCTAATAATTCCAAAAGTTGGGCGCGCTCTCGTTCGTCCACATACCCGACATCGAACCCCGAACATTACACACACAGAATTCAGACTTATGATTACAAAACTCAAATTACTTTCCAGGACAAAACCTGAAATGCACTACCTCTTTCCATAATCTAGTACACAGCCTGTGATCTTCAAAAATCACATGCTAACAATAATTTCACGGTGAGTCCACTGACCAAAGAAAACCTTACTGTCCAGGTAAGTGCGGTTGAACAGGTAAGCTTGGATACATGGATCCGTAGATGAGCAACCGCTGGGCATTGCATTAATATTTCACTTACAACCATTTATTGAATATAAAATGCTTACGTACATTATTACCTGATACGCGTAGTTCAGAAAAGAATATGTTAATTAGCCGGAAATCTGTAAGGCAAAACTGATAATTGCAGTCGCGAAGTTTTTAATCCAATGAGCAATCCATAAGACAGTAGCGAATAAACTTATTTTAAATTTAAAGGCATGGAAACTGACTAAAAGTTTTAATCATAATTGACAATTACTATAACAGATTATAAATTCAAAGTAAGTGGACTGACTAAAAACCTTCAAAGCAACCGATAACTGTAATAAAAAATTCAAAAGGTAATAAACTGTATGATATCGTTAAAGCATAACTGACAACTTAAGTCAGGTACTGCTGAGAACGTTCAAATACAACCTCAGTGATCTTGTCTTACCTAGATACAAAATCTAAAGACACGATATTACAGCAATAATCTTTAAGAAAAACGGAGCGGCGGCAGTCACTCATGAAGGCGGCGTACCACTCTGAAGTCAACCTTCGTAACCAGCACGTAAATAAAACACGTCCGTGTGCAACACAATGTTCCGGGACGCCTTACGATACGCAATATACAATTCAGAGTCTATAAAAGAGAGAGAAGAAACACAGTAATTTTACATGTCACGATAAAGCAATCACATACGTCGAAATGTTGCTCTATCGTGCCTCACAAGAAATGGCACACAAACAGCAAAATCATTAAGTTTCAGCAAAAGTAAGGAGGTTATATTACACAACTTAATACTGAAGCAAATCATATGCATCGGGGACTCCCTCAAAGCCGGCCGAAGTGGCCGTGCGGTTAAAGGCGCTGCAGTCTGGAACCGCAAGACCGCTACGGTCGCAGGTTCGAATCCTGCCTCGGGCATGGATGTTTGTGATGTCCTTAGGTTAGTTAGGTTTAACTAGTTCTAAGTTCTAGGGGACTAATGACCTCAGCAGTTGAGTCCCATAGTGCTCAGAGCCATTTGAACCATTTGACTCCCTCAAACGTCTCTCACAGGAACTCCCATATAAAAAAGAAAACAGATTCAATATTAGCTAATGTGCAAAAGTAATGGTGCACAGTTTCATAGTGAATCAAATTACGGGCGCAATACCTGTCTAAACGATGATGAGACAGGCAATCAGTCAATACAAGAGAGCCTTATGGACGCAAGCTTAGTTTCTACCTTTCTTTGAAGGATTTAAGCTTGAGTGACACCTGTGGTGTGACCTGGAAGCCTATATAATGTATGAAGTAATTTATTCAACTGATATGAATGTAATGTAAACAGAGAAAATAATGCCTCTAGTATTATGAGGTATTTTGGCTCAAATGGCTCTGAGCACTATGGGACTCAACTTCTGAGGTCATTAGTCCACTAGAACTTAGAACTACTTAAACCTAACTAACCTAAGGACATCACACACATCCATGCCCGAAGCAGGATTCGAACCTGCGACCGTAGCGGTCTCGCGGTTCCAAACTGCAGCGCCCAGAACCGCGCGGCCACTTCGCCCGGCTGAGGTATTTTGTCGAGTCTGATAATATTCTGTGACAAATATTGTAAATGAAACTTCCTGGCAGATTAAAACTGTGTGCCCGCGCGAGACTCGAACTCGGGACCTTTGCCTATCGCGGGCAAGTGCTCTACCAACTGAGCTACCGAAGCACGACTCACGCCCGGTACTCACAGCTTTACTTCTGCCAGTACCTCGTCTCCTACCTTCCAGACTTTACAGAAGCTCTCCTGCGAACCTTGCAGAACTAGCACTCCTGAAAGAAAGGATATTGCGGAGACATGGCTTATCAGCGCACATTCCGCTGCAGAGTGAAAATCTCATTCTGGAAACATCCCCCAGGCTGTGGCTAAGCCATGTCTCCGCAATATCCTTCCTTTCAGGAGTGCTAGTTCTGCAAGGTTCGCAGGAGAGCTTCTGTAAAGTTTGGAAGGTAGGAGACGAGGTACTGGCAGAAGTAAAGGTGTGAGTACCGGCCGTGAATCGTGCTTCGGTAGCTCAGTTGGTAGAGCACTTGCCCGCGAAAGGCAAAGGTCCCGAGTTCGAGTCTCGGTCGGGCACACAGTTATAATCTGCCAGGAAGTTTCATATCAGCGCACACTCCGCTGCAGAGTGAAAATCTCATTCTGAATATTGTAAATATTTTCCATTATTCTCAAAGATTAACAATACGCTATTCCAATACGTTCAATGAAAGCATGGAACTTCAACTGTAACATATATACACGAGAGCCATGTTGCTCGTCCTTGTTTGTTCTGTTCTTCGTCTGTGTGTTCTCTCTCGCCTTTGGGTCTATGTATGTTTAAATCACTGTCTGTATTATTGTATAAGCTTCAAAGTTACAATGGTTTGATAATTGAAAGTATTTTGTTTCCTTTTTAAAATACTTCTTCCTCCACGTGAAATTTATTTAAAGATGGTAATATTGCTGTCGATTGCCACTCTGGCTTCGACTGTTTCGATGGCGCTGAGTCCGCCATTACGTGTAGTAGAGAATATTTCAGTGTTTGCGAGCTTCAATCGCAAAGGAAAATAATTCTAAGTATTTTATGAATTTTTACAGTTAGTTTTCAATATTAAAGTTACGAAATCTTCAGTTAATTAATAGTTTCATTACGAAACTGATTCAGAGATTTAACTCTGCCAGGCTTAGGTGAGGCTTTGCCTCTCGTTTAAAATATCTTCAGTTAATTCAAACTATTGGATGTTAACTGAATTTTTAAAGAGATAAAGGTAAAGAAATTCTTTGCAATTATTTCAATAATACGGAGGTGTTGCATCGTTCTTTCTTAATTTGCTTGGAAAAGAAATCATTTCATGCGCTATATTATCGCTGGGTTAGTTGTTGGTTACGTTACGTTGCCATTTGTTGAAAGAGAGCGCCACATTTCCAGTAATAATAAACAATTTTTTGCCAGTGTATTGAGATTACGTCACACTACGTATATTTAAGACGCATTTACTACCGCTCAAAATATACGTGGCGTTCCAAAAACAATGTTCAGAGTTTAAACTGCTACGTTACATTATCATTGCTGTAGGTTGCGACCGACGCCTGCACGTTTATTTCAAACCACACGAACGATCGGCACTGACTTATACGAAATAACTAAATTAGCTCTACACCACAACAATTACGCAGGAAGGAGGTAATGGTACACACCACAGCCGACCGCGCCTGCTACACAAACGTTCTGGACACAGCGTACACGGCGGCAGCTAGGCTTTGTTAAATGTCCAGCTTCGGGTCGCTGTGTTCCGGATTGTACGTCCTCGTTAACGGCGGCAGCAGCTCTGCCTCACGTTGGCTCCGCGCTGGCCCAGCGATGATCACGTCCCTCGTCCCAGCCGGTCGCCAGCCACCAGCCTTCCGCGCTCTACTTCCGGCCTGCAGCTATTAGAATCCTCCACCCCGGGTCTGTGCATGGCTTAAGAAGAGCCTCCATGTTGCCACGTGCGCTCTCTTGGAACGACAGACTGTCCAAAGTGTCACAGCGAAACCGAAAATCGATAGATCGAAAAGTGCTGCGAAAAACAGCATAAAAAGGAAAATCCATAGCTTTCTATCTATTGTGAGACTAGAACTCGACTTCTTCAACATGTTTACCACAGTTTTCACCCACAACTTGAAATCGAGAAACAATATATTCCACAACAGCTCGGCGTCTCTCGGAGGTCACGTTCAGAATTCGTTGCGCAATGGGTGCCTTCCATTCAGCTTCGTTCGTAATTAGTCCACTGAACACGACATCTTTTAGACAACCACACACTTCTGTGGGGCTGTTGATGCACAGTCGCCGTTCTCGTAAAAGAGTTTGACATGGAGTACCACGTGATCTAACCGGAACTTCCGGCAGCGAACGCGAGCCGAGTCCCTTATCTACTTCCGGTCTCGTACTTTTAGCCCCGGGGCGGCCGAGTAATACTAGAGGCTCCGCCGGTCGCACTCATGGCCGGAAGTTGCGGTTAGATCATGTGGTACTATATAAGTAATGTTTCTCTTAAGACGGCGTCAGTCGTCGCGCAGCCGCACGTGCAACTGCATTGGACGACTTACAGAGATACCGCGTTATTTTAGGAGGAGAAGGCGTTCACGCCTCACAGTTTATAAAGCTGTAGATACCATCGAGATGAGCACTGCAGATGGTGTTAATGGACAAGTGTATTACCATGGTCCTCCAGTGTTTTGTGGACGCTTACTGAATGTTACTTTGCATAATAATGACGCTAATACACATGGTATTGGATGGGATACTGTAGCTGTAGCACAGTATCCAGTGTCCAAAGTAGGAAGACTTGAGACTTTCAAAGATACAGACATTATTGCCTACTGCACGTTTGAAATATGTGAGGTGTACAACAGAGACATCGGAAGGTCGTATTATATGTCTACCATGCTTTTGGTTTTTAGGACGAGGAATCATCGCAGAATAAACTAGTCTCTGTCTGCGTATGGGTGAAAGGAGCACTGAATTGTTATAAGATTAAAGTTATTGGTGACCTTACTCATTGTTATAGAAATTAAATAAAGTTCCTTTCCTTATCCTTATCTCCTTTTCTACTACGAAAACTGCACATTGATCTTGCCAAAAGCCGAGAAGCGATTCTTCTTGGTGTTGTAGCTCTCTGGGGCACTCTGGGATGCTCTCTGTGCGAGGCATCTCTGGGCTCTGGGCTCTCGTTGCTACTAGTGACTTGAGGCGTTTGAGGGGAATGTAGGCAAAGGCGGGTGGGGTCTGCCGCGGGGCCTCCACGGAGCTACGTTGTGCCTCTTGGACGCAAACTGAGAAAGAGCCGCGTGCCGCGTGTCTCCTGTTGTGCATAGTCTGACGCTTAATGTGCCTCCTATTGCTCAAATTTAAATGTTTTTTTTTTCACGACGTTTTCTCCTTTGTCAGTAACATGCTTTTCAAATCTGACTAATTCTGAAGAGTTTCTCTCTTTCTGCACCGTTTGGACCTGGTTACGCCGAAATGATCTAATAGAATTCGTCGGAAGCTATTTAAGGCTGTTTGAAGATGATGTGCTTGACTGCAAGAAGGCAGCAACGTCTGAAAAAAAAAGAAACACTTTGCAGAAGCACCCACAGGAGTTTGATGAATGGCGCAGTGACTGGTGGATGCCCCTGAAAGTAAATAAATACAAGATGTGCCATATACATAGGAAAAGAAATCCACTATTTTCCAACTACACTTTGATGACAAATTTATGGAAACAGAAACTACCTCAAAATAGTTAGGAATATTTATCCGGAGCGACCTTAAGCAGAACGACAACAAAAAAGCAAACAGTGGGAAAAAAAGATCGTAGACTCAGATTCGTGGGAAGAATTGATAGAAAATGTGATACATCCATTAAAGGAGAGGTTTTCGAAGCACTTTTTCGAGAGATTCTTGAGTACTGTTCGTGTATCTGAGACTCTTGCAAGGTAGGAGTGGCAGTGAAGATAGAGAAGATCTAACGACGAGCGACGGGTTTCGCCACGGGATCGTTTGGTCGGCGGTAGAGATGCTCAACAAACTCCAGTGGCAGTCTCTACACCAGAGGTGTGGTGTGTCACGTAGACATTTGCCACTGAAATTCCGGGAAGAGATCGGACTATGCATGACTTTCTCCCACATACGCATCGCGCAATAACCACAATGAAAAAATACAGTGAATTTGAGCTAATACAGAGGCTTACCGACCATCGTTCTTCATATGAGCGATTCGAGAGTCGAACAGTGAAGGCGATCAGGTAATGGTACCAGCCACCACACACTGTCTGTTTGATTACGGAATAGTGATGCAGATGTAGATATAGATGCAGCAATTTCCCGAGATGTAGCCCGTCAACGACCTGATCCGCCTCAACAGCCATAAAATTCATCGTCGCTCATCCCACCACGAGATTGTGTGGGTCTTTTTAACAGAGATTTGTAGCATCCTCGTGACGTTGGCTGTTTGGCACGTAACATTCCACCGCCGCGCTGCACGTTGGTTCAAAAATGACTCTGAGCACTATGGGACTTAACTTCTGAGGTCCTCAGTCCCCTAGAACTTACAACTACTTACACCTAACTAACCTACGTACATCACACACATCCATGCCCGAGGCAGGAATCTAACCTGCGACCGTAGCGGCGGCGTCGGTTCCGGACTCTAGCGCCTTGAACCGCTCGGCCACTCTGCCCGGCTGTAGCGTGGTCACTGAAGCCTGTCCAGTGCTTGTTAAAGAGTACTAGTGGCGCTAAGCAAACCCCAGGCCGGGAAACTGGTAGCCCGAAAAGGAAGGCTGATCAGCCTAAGATACCGCCATGCAGAACGACCCGCAGGGCACGTGTTGTTGTGTGCAATGACAACCACGCCAGAGGTTCCATAGCTGTCATTGTAAGAAATGGATGGCATAGATTTTTCAACTGAGGTAGTACATCTCCTGTAAGTAGCCGTACTGGGACGCACCGCATGATATACACAGTAATTTACCTCGATGTACAGAACACCAAGTTACGGGGAAGCCACATACTCGTACAGTATGTTGTTGTTGTGGTCCTCAGTCCTGAGACTGGTTTGATGCAGCTCTCCATGCTACTCTATCGTGTGCAAGCTTCTTCATCTCCCAGTACCTACTGCAACCTACATCCATCTGAATCTGCTTAGTGTATTCATCTCTTGGTCTCCCTCTACGATTTTTACCCTCCACGCTGCTCTCCAATGCTAAATTTGTGATCCCTTGATGCCTCAGAACACGTCCTAACAACCGATTCCTTCTGCTGGTCAAGTTGTGCCACAAACTTCTCTTCTCCCCAATCCAATCCAATACTTCCTCATTAGTTATATGATTTACCCATCTAATATTCAGCATTCTTCTGTAGCACCACATTTCAAAAGCTTCTATTCTCTTCTTGTCCAAACTATTTATCGCCCATGTTTCACTTCCATACATGGCTACACTCCATACAAATACTTTCAGAAATGACTTCCTGACACTTAAAACTATACTCGATATTAACAAATTTCTCTTCTTCAGAAATGCTTTCCTTGCCATTGCCACTCTACATTTTATATCCTCTCTATTTCGACCATCTTCTGTTATTTTGCTCCCCAAATAGCTAAACTCCTTTACTACTTTAAGTGTCTCATTTCCTAATCTAATTCCCTCAGCATCACCCGACTTAATTCGACCACATTCCATTATCCTCGTTTTGCTTTTGTTGATGTTCATCTTATATCCTCCTTTCAAGACACTGTCCATTCCATTCAACTGCTCTTCCAAGTCCTTTGCTGTCTCTGACAGAATTACAATGTCATCGGCGAATCTCAAAGGTTTTATTTCTTCTCCATGGATTTTAATACCTACTCCGAATTTTTTCTTTTCTTTCCTTTACTGCTTGCTCAATATACAGATTGAACAACATCGGGGAGAGGCTACAACCCCGTCTTACTCCCTTCCCAACCACTGCTTCCCTTTCATGTCCCTCGACCCCTGTAACTGCCATCTGGTTTCTGTACAAACAGTAAATAGCCTTTCGCTCCCTGTATTTTACCCCTGCCACCTTTAGAATTTGAAAGAGGGTATTCCAGTCAACATTGTCAAAAGTCTACAAACGCTAGAAACGTAGGTTTGCCTTTCCTTAATCTTTCTTCTAAGATAAGTCGTAAGGTCAGTATTGCCTCACGTGTTCCAGTGTTTCTACGGAATCCAAACTGATCTTCCCCGAGGTTGGCTTCTACTAGTTTTTCCATTCGTCTGTAAACAATTCGTGTTAGTATTTTGCAGCAGTGACTTATTAAATTGACAGTTCGGTAATTTTCACATCTGTCAACACCTGCTTTCTTTGGGATTGGAATTATTATATTCTTCTTGAAGCCTGAGGTTATTTCGCCTGTTTCATACATATTGCTCACCAGATGGTAGAGTTTTGTCAGTACTGGCTCTCCCAAGGCCGTCAGTAGTTCCAATGGAATGTTGTCTACTCCGGGAGCCTTGTTTCGACTCAGGTCTTTCAGTGCTCTGTCAAACTCTTCACGCAGTATCATATCTCCCATTTCATCTTCATCTACATCCTCTTCCATTTCCATAATATTGTCCTCAAGTACATCGCCCTTGTATAGACCCTCTATATACTCCTTCCACCTTTCTGCTTTACCTTGTTTGCTTAGAACTGGGTTTCCATCTGAGCTCTTGATATTCACACAGGTCGTTCTCTTATCTCCAAAGGTCTCTTTAATTTTCCTGTAGGCAGTATCTATCTTACCCCTAGTGAGATAAGCCTCTACATCCTTACATTTGTCCCTGCTTAGCCATTTCTCCCTGCTTAGCCATTTGCACTTCCTTTCGATCTCATTTTTGAGACGTTTGTATTCCTTTTTGCCTGCTTCATTTACTGCATTTTTATATTTTCTCCTTTCATCAATTAAATTCAATATTTCTTCTGTTACCCAAGGATTTCTACTAGCCCTCGTCTTTTCACCTACTTGATCCTCTGCTGCCTTCACTACTTCATCCCTCAAAGCTACCCATTCTCCTTCTACTATATTTCTTTCCCCCATACCTGTCAATTGTTCCCTTATGCTCTCCCTGAAACTGTGTACAACCTCTGGTTCTTTCAGTTTATCCACATTCCATCTCCTTAAATACCCACCGTTTTGCAGTTTCTTCAGTTATAATCTACAGTTCATAACCAATAGATTCTGGTCAGAGTCCACATCTGCCCCCGGAAAAGTCTTACAATTTAAAACCTGGTCCCTAAATCTCAGTCTTACCATTATATAATCTATCTGATACCTTTTAGTATCTCCAGGGTTCTTCCATGAGTACAGTCTTCTTTCATGATTCTTAAACCAAGTGTTAGCTATGATTATGTTGTGCTCTGTGCAAACTTCTACCAGACTGCTTCCTCTTTCATTTCTTAGCCCCAATCCATATTCACCTACTACGTTTCCTTCTCTTCCTTTTCCTACTATCGAATTCCAGTCACCCATGACTACTAAATTTTCGTCTCCCTTCACTATCTGAATAATTTCTTTTATTTCATCATACATTTCTTCAATTTCTTCGTCATCTGGAGTGCTAGTTGGCATATAAACTTGTACTACTGTAGTAGGTGTGGGCTTCGTATCTATCTTGGCCACAATAATGCGTTCACTATGCTGTTTTTAGTAGCTTACCCGCAATCCTGTTTTCCTATTCATTATTAAACCTACTCCTGCATTACCCCTATTTGAGTTTATGTTTATAACCCTGTAGTCTCCTGACCAGAAGTCTTGTTCCTCCTGCCACCGAACTAATTCCCACTATATCTAACTTCAGCCTATCCATTTCCCTTTTTAAATTTTCTAACCTACCTGCCCGATTAAGGGATCTGACATGCCACGCTCCGATCCGTAGAACGCCAGTTTTCTTTCTCCTGATAACGACATCCTCTTGAGTAGTCCCCGCCCGGACATCCGAATGGGAGACTATTTTACCTCCGGAATATTTTATCCAAGAGGACGCCATCATCATTTAATCATACAGTAAAGCTGCATGACTTCGGGAAAAATTACCGCTGTAGTTTCCCCTTGCTTTCTGTCGTTCACAGTACCAGCACAGCAAGACCGTTTTGGTTATTGTTACAAGGCCAGATCAGTCAATCATCCAGACTGTTGCCCTTGCAACTACTGAAAAGGTTGCTGCCCCTCTTCAGGAACCACACGTTTGTCTGGCTTCTCAATAGATACCCCTCCGTTGTGGTTGCACCTACGGTACGGCTATCTTTATCGCTGAGGCACGCAAGCCTCCCCACCAACGGCAAGGTCCTTGGTTCATGGGGGGGTCGTACAGTATACCACATCATATACTTTCTGCATTCCATCGTAGACAGGGGCAACTTTCGTCAAGTTTTTAATAAAATACCACAGTAATACTTCAGTGGTTAAGCTCAGCCTAAGATAATGTTGGTCACAGATAAGATGTAATGTGCAGCTCTGTCTACTTCGTTATGTTTCTCCTTTACGCTCGGGATGCCAAAGTTTAAAATCAGTCTTTAACTGTCTGTCTTGATGAACAGTCTGGCGAGAGCACGTGTGTAAGGAGAATTATGCCCCGCCAGCAGTAAAAGCTCAACGAGGTGAATGGAGGGCACTGTTGTACTAACCCCCGCAAATGGAATTCACCATTTGTAAATATCATAATCTATTCCGGTACTTTACATTTTAAAATTTAAATAAAAAATGTATTGCTCTTAATGATTTCTTGTAACATATTCCGTAGCTGTTTAAAATTTTTCGGTAAAACTTAATTCCAAAATTTAAGTCTTAGTAACCGAAGGTGACTTTTCACAACAAATGTCGTATTTATATTTTCGGCTTCAGAGCCCTTCTCACACATCTGTATAGCTTTATAAAGTATCTTGAGAACAAAACTCAACGACGATTAACTAAGTTTGTATTTTTTTAAGGTTTTTTGTAGTGTTTACAAAGTTTCGCTCACCTCGAAAATAAAAATGGCTCTGAGCACTATGGTACTCAACTTCTGAGGTCATCAGTCCCCTAGAACTTAGAACTACTTAAACCTAGCTAACATAAGGACAACACACATATCCATGTCCGAGTCAGGATTCGAACCTGCGACCGTAGCGGTCTCGTGGTTCCAGACTGTAGCGCCTAGAACCGCACGGCCACTCCGGCCGGCTTCGCTCACCTAGATGTAGACATTACGGAAAATGCGTTGGTATTGCTAAGACTGAAGTGAAATATATTTTCAGGTTCTGTACCGTATTCACACATCATTAACTACCTAGAAAGTATGCGGTTAATAAAAGTTAAACACAAGGAAAATGCGTAGGTATTACTATTGTTATCTTATCCAAGAGGCGATTCTTGTCTCCAACATAACAGCGCTGCATTGCGGGTGGCCGTTGCCACAATCCGCAGGGGCCACATCGTCGAACAACACCGCTGAAAATCACAGCGCACTCCTCAGTGGCAGCCGACCGTGGTTTCGATACAAAAGAATAAGCACGCTTCTACTCCCTTTCGCAGGGTCACGTAGTAGCAAACATTATATCCTGCAACCTCTTTAGGACAGCGCACGGCTACCGCAAATCAGTTTTCCCTGGACGAGCTCTCTGGTCGATTGTGTAGATTGCTGCCGCGCTTCTTCAATCAGAAACTGTCCGACAGTCATCCTGTGACCAGTCGTCAGGCGCCAGCATACACACCAGAAATCCTGCCGCCCGCTGCGACGTGCGGCAGCAGCTGCCGTTCTCGAGCTGCGGACTGTTGGCCTCCAATGCCTGGACCTCGTGGAGTGCGTATTTCTGAGCCGACACAATGTTTTTAAGTAACCAGAAATCCCCTTCCTCGTTGAACAATATATAAACTATAGAAATTGCAGCTTAGTTCGCTGAGGCTTACAGTCCACTGGACTTACATTTCTTTTCACTTCAAAGACAAAGACTTAATTGTGAACTGCTATTTGTGATGTGTAAATGCACTCCAAAGTAGGTGCACTAAAGTTTATGTTCATTTGAATAAACATATTTTACATTCTTTACCTGTGCCTCAGTTTCTCAGCACCATAATCGGCGTCGGTCGCTTCAGTCCCAATGACCTTAATTATGAGATAATTTGTCTACAAAACACACTGGTGTACAGAGCTTACGGCCGAAGTAACTTTCGTATGATGTGTCACTGCCAAGTAAACGCAATGAGACGAACACAAACGACACTTTTGTTCAGAGACGATAAGTGTACTGAAATCACGGCGATTCGTGATGAGCCGCTGGATATTACGAACGGCGATAAAGAGTTCTTAATAGGGTGCATGTGAAATGCATGACAGAGGGTACGTCCCACTGTACTGCGAGTTTTGTCAGGAATATTTGTGGTAGGGTGTTCCATTCCTCCACCATCGCGGCTGACAACTGCTCGATGGTTAGCCGGCCGGAGTGACCGAGCGGTTAAAGGCGCTACAGTCTGGAACCGCACGACCGCTACTGTCGCAGGTTCGAATCCTGCCTCGGGCATGGATGTGTGTGATGTCCTTAGGTCAGTTAGGTTTAAGTAGTTCTAAGTTCTAGGGGACTTATGACCACAGCAGTTGAATCCCATACTGCTCAGAGCCATTTGAACCATTTTTTTGCTCGACGGTTATTGGTGCATGTGGACGTGCTACAACATGTCTCCCGAAAACATCCCACATGTGCTCTAAGGAATTTAAGCTGGGAGAACTTGCCTGCCAGTCCATTTGGCGAAGATTCTCTCGTTCCATCAGCTCCTACACCTGTGCGGCCGAATGCGGTCGCGCATTACCGGCCATAAATTAAGTCATGGCACATGAGGAAGCAGTACAATGTCACAATTAGGATGACCTGTGAGTGTACCGTACTCAAAGATTTGGAGGTCGTACGGCCATGCAGCGTCATGCTTCCCCACACAACAGTTGGACCACCTAAACGATCATGTTGAACAAACTCCCTGGGTGCATTACGTGTTCCCACTTATCGCCACATAAGGATACTTCCAGAATTACTAATCAGACGGAATTTGCCCTCATCCGAGAACAGGACATGAGCCCACACCTCGTTGTTCCGGTCCCTGTGTTCTTGGCACCATGTGAAGCGGTGCTGCCGATGTGCAGGCGCCAACGGAACACAACGTCCTGGTCGCTGGCCCTATGTAGTCCTCATGCCAGGGTGGATCATGAGACGCCGTGCCTTCCCGATCCGTTAAATTTGGTTGCAAGTGAACCCGTTGTTTGACGTGGGTGTCTTCTTGCCTGTTGCAAATCGTAGCGGCTATCTGCCGCTGCAGTTGAGCTCCGTCAGCCACCTCCTCTATTACGGGCAGCAGTGCCTGTGGTTCCGGATGCTGTCCAGGCACTTGAAACCATCTTGTGAGCGATATCAAACTCTTGGGCTATACCCGTCATTCTTCAACTCTTCCAGTTTCCCGACGGTTCTTCTTCGTGTGAAGTCATCAAGTCATCGAAATGCGTCCCCGGGTCTTGTTGTAATGGGGAACACCACGCAGTGTATGGTAACTACTGGCTGAAAGACACACACTCTCTTTTCTTACTCCTTCAAATACCTCGTTTTGCAGCGTTGGCTCCATTTTGTGCTATAATCACACTGACATCACGTGATGGGACATCCAATTATCTGTGCACGACTAGGAGACTTCGGGCAACATGCTCGCGCACTTTCATTTATTTGCACTGAGTATATGATATGTTACGTTACTTTAGTAACTCGTCCTTAAATTTTTCACAGCAGTGTAATACATGTGAAATGCATGACAGAGGGTACTTCTCACAGTACCATTTATTAGGGCTTCTTCCCTTTCCACTCATCTAATTAATGCTGGAAGAATAATTGATTAAACCCCTCTGCGCAAGCTGTAATTAATAATTTGTCTTTTTGGTTCATATAGGAAATGATACACAGGGGACTGTACTGAATTTCTAGATTCGTCGGTTGAAGCCAAGTGTTGAAACTCAGTACGTAGGACTCGCTGGTTATCTCTCCGGCTCTCACAATGCACTTTGCGCCTTTATTCTAACGTTTTCCATTTCAGTTTTGAAATAGCTGACGACACTCGGTGAAAGGAAAGGGCATAAATTGCACTACAGAAATCTTTAACAGTGTCTCAGCTGGTGAACGGAGCTTATTCAAATTCACCACGTAGTTAAATCCTTCAGTCTAACTGACTAAGAATACTCTAGTATATTGATTTAAATCATCTGAAACGTGTGACTTTGGAAAAGATCTTAACGGATTAATGGACAAGAGAGTGGAAAACCTCAGCCCCCAGGAAGCGGGTTATGGAGCGAGAAAGTATATCGCCATGCAAAGTTTTAAATTGGTCGCTACTTTTAATAAATAAGTGAACGCAGTGCATTAAGCCGATATATGTGGGCAAGCGCATGTAAACCTTTTCCTATTCCACAAATACCACTTCTTTATTTGCATATCGACAGCTGCATTTACTAGGTGAGGTATTCTGATTCATATAAAGTGTTAAGGCGGCACCCCAAAGAATTCTACACCGCCTGGATATGCATGAGACAATAGTTGTAGTGTTGCATGTGCTAACAATAACGTTATCAGGTTGATGACAGACGAGGCGAATTGCGCAATTTCTGGAGCTTGTAACGAAATCAAATCACGGCATCCGAAATACTACAATAACAGCGGGTATCGATACCTTCGTTTACAAAAACAAGAACTATGTCTATAAAAATTAATTGTCTTAAGCTTAAATATTTGTGTTCCATATTCTTGGTAGGATGTTTAGGTTTTACATAAGTACTGTAAATTCAGTTCCACGAAGTTGTGGTAAATATTTACCAGCGACTGTCTCTGGCAAAGACGTAAACTCTTTACTTTGTATAGTATCTCTGTCCATCTTCGTCGTCTACAGGCTTAGCGGAAACTTGTGATGAACGGTGGTCATATCTTCATGTGAAGATACAAAAAGCAAACATACTGTTTGATTTTATTTTTCTACGCACCTCACCAGCCACGGGGCGTATTCATACCTGAAAAGAACAAAAAAAGACAACGAAGCCAAAATCAAGACAACTAGGTAGATATACCGTAGTACGTGGGTACGACCATCGGTGTATCTCACTTCAAAATAATGAGTGATGTCAGAGATGAGCTCAAGACATTGACTATGCAGCAATGAAGAGACATGTTACACAACCTCAGGTCCAAACTGTAAAGACAAAATTTGAATTACAATCCTTCTAAAACCGCCTGACTGCTGGTGATGTGATTGTAAAGCAGCAACGCGAAGGAACAACCGCAGCTAAATCAAGACCAGGAAAACCTCATGTGCTGACTGACAAGGAGCATCGAGCATTGCGGATGATGGTTGTAAAAAAAAATCAAATGCTAAAAGCGGGATAAATCGCTCGTGAATTCCAAAGTGCTGCCATCAGTCCAGCTACAGCATTTAGGGCCGCAGCGCGTTGAGGGGAATGGGGAACTGTGGTCGAGGAGCTCTCATAAGCAACACATTCCTGTGCTAAGCGACGGTTGATATGTTGCGAAGGACGACGTCACTGGACAGAGTGTGGCGTCTATAGTTACGATGCCACAACATAGGTGCACGCTGTCGTAAGTTGGCACTACGAGAGAAGACTAACTAGGCCGACCACAGCGCCATCTGGCCGACGCTGTGGAGCTCAGCGAGTGCCGCCTTCATTTCCCCCATTTCATCAAGAGCAGACGTCCTGGAAATATCGCTTTTGCTGCCAAGTGGGCTAGCTTGCTATTGAGACTTTGTATTAGTTACGTTTAGTTAAAGTTTGAGCAGCAACGAGTATTTGTTAATTTTGAGATTATACAGAACAGTCATCCTAACTTCACAGCATCAGACATTGACTATGGCTTCACACCTACTTGCTCATCCTAGCCAAAGTTATGTATGCATTTGATATTTACTTGCGTTCTTGACACTATTAAAAGTGTTAAAGTTACCTGCAGTACCGAAGTGCTTCTCCTCTCTTGCTGCTACTCGCTTCCTTCACTCTCGGCCTATTTTACAGAAGAAGTTCCCAGGAGCAGACCCACGCACCGCCTATCCAGGAGGGCTAAAAAACAGAGAATTGCTGGAAAAGAGTGGTCTGGAGTGAAGAATTACGCTATGCGGTGTAACAGTCCTATGGGAGGGCTTTGGATTTGTGAATGCTTCGAGAATGTATCTGTCACCGTGTGTAGTGCCGACGCTGAAGTAGAGAGGAGGTGAAGTTTCCTACTTGCTTACTGACTAGCAAATTTCAGTTTTGATTTATATTCTTCTTCTTCCGTTTCATCCTTTTTGCGGTAGTTGGGTCAATCAGATTTTTGTGTGTTGTTCTTTTCTCAGTGCCTAGTATTTCCTCATGCTTTCTGATCTTCTTTTCCTCTCTTTTTCCGAGATGATGCGTTACGGCATAAAGTCAAGCGCCGGTACGCCAGTCGGCAACGATAGAGAAGAGATGTCTGTGAGATGGCTTTGGCCAGTCGCACGCTAGCCGCCCCTCCCCAGGACGACAACGAGACAGCAGCGTCCCCTATGTGAATAGGACATAAGCGCCGCGACCGACTGGTGACAACCCCTGGCGCAATACGCCGATGATACGGCGCTCTTCACCACCGGCCGCAACACAGGCCAGCTTATTGCCCGCCTCCAGAGGCAATTGGACGTGACAGTGACCTGGCGTCATTCCAACAAGATTGCTCTGAATGCTGCCAAAACACTAAACAGCGCCCCATCCTCCGCCACAACATCACTATGGCAGGCGACAGGTCCCATGGTTCCCTGATACAAAATACCGAGGTGTTCGGATGGATAAGAAACCGCTCTTCCATCGCCATGCAGAATACAGTATATAACCCAAAAAGGACTCCAGCTGGTAAAAGTATTGTACCCAATGTTCACCAGCAGGGAACTGAACGTCGTCGCCAAGCTCCGGCTATACCGGCTGGTTCTTCACCCTTCTCTCACCTATGTCTCCACTGCGTGGGCTACGATTAGTGCCCCCCGGATGCAGATCCTCCAGCGCCTGCAGAATAAGGTGCTTCGGTGGAGTCTGCATGACAGGGATAATTATCCTCCTCGAGGCAATGGACATGGCCAACCCCAAGTTGTCCGTACCAAAGTCTAGGACTACGCGACACGGTCGCTGGCTGACAAAACATTGGTAGAACGCACTGGCACCGACACACTGTTCCTCTAACCATCCTTGAGCACTCCGATTCCGACCACGGCTAACGATAGCACTGTTACGGCCACTAATGAAGCGTCAGTGTTGACTTGACCACTCGATGTGTGTCGTCCGTCGTCAACCACCACTGTTGATACTTAACGTAGTTCGCAGTTAGTGAATATTTTCCTGCAACCTCAACTTCCACCGTCGGAGGGTTGTATTAGACTTCAAGTCCCACCACGCCACCTTCAGCGTGCACTCCAGTGATGACTTTCGAATGACATCACTGTCGAATGGAAAAGTCTTACTATCCACCAAGACAGTAAGACCGTGAGCCACTGGTGAAGCTGTATTTCAACATCCAAAAAGAAAAAAATGAAGACAGGACAAGTTCAATACCAGCTTCACTTCGCTTGTACTCTCTATGTCGCCTTTCGCTTGCGACACATTTGTGTCATTGACAAATTTAGGTATTGTAGTTTCATTGTTCTAATAAAACTCATTAATACGGCTTGTTTGAATTGCTTGTCCAGCCAACCGAGTACACAAAATGTGATTTGGTTTGTGTGTAGATTTGTCTTGGAACCTCATACTTTCATCCTTGGTATTTAATTCAGCTGTTCGATAGTTTAGTGGTTTTTCTAAAAACTTTAGTTCTCCTAGGTATTTCTCAGTTTCTTTAAATAAGTTGGGGTTTGTTTTGCGGTTACAGAAAGAGTCAAAGGATTGTTCTGTTAATCTGATAGAGTTCAATCTGAGAAGCACCCACAAACGTTTATCCTCCTTTTCCGCAATTTATCTGAAAGTTTTTGGATTTTCTTTTAGAAAGTTTCACTCTTGATGCATACTGTCTTATGATCTTGAAATTTTGGTCCTATGATTTTCCTTAAAATTTTCATTTCCTTTATCTCAAGTTTCTATATATTGTGTCTGAAGTTCATGTTTAGTGTTTCTGCTGCATACAGCTTAATCACTGTCTTGTAATATGTAATTTTGAATTTCCATGAAAGGGTTTTTTTTTTGTATGTATCTTTTGTTAGTAGGAAGGCCAGTTGAAGTTCATTTGTTCTGGATTCCATTGCTTTGCTTTCCCTAGCATTCCAACTAATCCACTCTCCTAGATATTTAAACATTTTTACTATTTCAATCTGAGGTGTTTACATGAGTTTTTATTGTTTGACAACATCTTAGTTTTTTCGAAAGAGATGTGAAGGTCTATTTTAGCAGCTTGTTTATTTATATCAAGCATTTGCTCTTGTGTTTCTTCCACTGCTTCTGCAAACAGGGCCATATAATCTACAAAGGCAATGAAATTACACTATTACTCTACGTCGCCAACTAATTATTTCTGAAGTAATCCAAAGATGGTGTTCTCCACCAAGAACAGATAGCACACAATGTATGCTTAGCTTGTGTAGTCCTTGTAGCTTACGGGAAATCGTGTGCTTGGTTTCTGGTTGAGGGTGCCAGTTACTTGGCTATCCGCCGAGCGACGTACACTAGGCTGAGATTTGAGTGAAATTGTCGTGTGCTGGTCGGCGTGCGTGTGAGACCTGCCTGGTTAAATGCAGCCAATCGCTGTGCTTACTGCTTGGTTCAAAAGGTTCAAATGGCTCTGAGCACTATAGGACTTCATCTGAGGTCATCAGTCCCCTAGAACTTAGAACTACTTAAACCTAACTAACCTAAGGACATCACACACATCCATGCCCGAGGTAGGATTCGAATCTGCTACCGTAACGGTCGCGCGGTTCCAGACTGAAGCGCCTAGAACCGCTCGGTCACTGCAGGCTGGCTGCTGCTTGGTGTCGTAATAACGGATTGTTCTTGGGGTTATCCGCAGGCACTGCCTATATGCAGACTGATTTCGTAACGTAATCGTGAGGTGTTCGCATTTCGTGGTTAAATTCCCGTTGGTTTATGTAGTGCAGCTGCTTTGAAGGCTGCGATCTGAATTAACTCTGTTCCGGGTGCCACCGCTAGTTCCTTATCTTACGAGTTCAGCCCCGACCAGGCTTCCTACTGGATCCTAATTTAGACATTTAATAGGAAGAGTAGATAGATACCCGTGGTCTAGGAGTCAGCCGGCACGGTAACTCAGCGTGTTCGGTCAGAGGGTTAGATGACCTCTGCAATAAAACAAACTGAGTTAATGGATCAACGACGAACTGAAACAGGTGTCTTGCGACGTCCGCACCGAGCAGATACAACGAACTAAAACGAAACCAAGAAAAAAAAGTGGTAATCTTCGTGCATTCTAAAATGCCGGTACGGTAGCACAGCGTGTTCGGTCAGAGGGTTTAGCTACCCTCTGTAACAAAAAAACTGAGTGAACGAATCAACGATCAACCTGAACAGGCGTCATCGCACGTCCGCCACGAACAAATTCAACGAACAATCTAGAACAAATTGAGATTAAAACAAAAAAAGGGGGGTAGCGTCTTTGATTCATAATCAAAACGTCTTCGGTCCCGAGCTCGATCCCCGCTACTGCCTAAATTTTGATAAATAATCAGCATCGGCGGCCGAAGACTTCCGGCATAAGAAGTCAGCCTCATTCTGCAAACGGCCTTGTCAAAGAGGGCGGAGGAGCGGATAGAGGTTCAGGGCACTCTCTTGTCCTAGGGGTGGGAAATTGCCCCTAAAGGCGGAAGAATCAGCAATGATCAACGACATGAGGATGCAGAAGGCAATGGAAACCACTGCATTAAAGATACGTAACGTGTATCCACAGGACATGTGGCCTGTATTTGAAGAAGTGTCATCATGATCTCTCCATTGGCAAAAGATTCCGGAATAGTCCCCCATTTGGATCTCCTGGAGGGGACTGCCAAGGGGGAGGTTATGATGAGAAAAAGATTGAATAATCAACGAAAGGATAACGTTCTACGAGTCGGGGCGTGGAATGTCAGAAGCTTGAACGTGGTGGGGAAACTAGAAAATCTGAAAAGGGAAATGCAAAGGCTCAATCTAGATATCGTAGAGGTCAGTGAAGTGAAGTGGAAGGAAGACAAGGATTTCTGGTCAGATGAGTATCGGGTAATATCAACAGCAGCAGAAAATGGTATAACAGGTGTAGGATTCGTTATGAATAGGAAGGTAGGGCAGAGGTTGTGTTACTGTGAACAGTTCAGTGACCGGGTTGTTCTAATCAGAATCGACAGCAGACCAACACCGACAACGATAGTTCAGGTATACATGCCGACGTCGCAAGCTGAAGATGAACAGATAGAGAAAGTGTATGAGGATATTGAAAGGGTAATGCAGTATGTAAAGGGGGACGAAAATCTAATAGTCATGGGCGACTGGAATGCAGTTGTAGGGGAAGGAGTAGAAGAAAAGGTGACAGGAGAATATGGGCTTGGGACAAGGAATGAAAGTGGAGAAAGACTAATTGAGTTCTGTAACAAGTTTCAGCTAGTAATAGCGAATACCCTGTTCAAGAATCACAAGAGGAGGAGGTATACTTGGAAAAGGCCGGGAGATACTGGAAGATTTCAATTAGATTACATGATGGTCAGACAGAGATTCCGAAATCAGATACTGGATTGTAAGGCGTACCCAGGAGCAGATATAGACTCAGATCACAATATAGTAGTGATGAAGAGTAGGCTGAAGTTCAAGACATTAGACAGGAAGAATCAATATGCAAAGAAGTGGGATACGGAAGTACTAAGGAATGACGAGATACGTTTGAAGTTCTCTAACGCTATAGATACAGAAATATGGAATAGCGCAGTAGGCAGTACAGTTGAAGAGGAATGGACATCTCTAAAAAGGGCCATCACAGAAGTTGGGAAGGAAAACATAGGTACAAACAATGTAGCTGCGAAGAAACCATAGGTAACAGAACAAATACTTAAGTTGATTGATGAAAGGAGGAAGTACAAACATGTACCGGAAAAATCAGGAACACAGAAATACAAGTCGCTGAGGAATGAAACAAATAGGAAGTGCAGGGAAGCTAAGACGAAATGGCTACAGGAAAAATGTGAAGACATCGAAAAAGATATGTTTGTCGGAAGGACAGACTCAGCATGCAGGAAAGTCAAAACAACCTTTGGTGACATTAAAAGCAACGGTGGTAACATTAAGAGTGCAACGGGAATTCCACTGTTAAATGCAGAGGAGAGAGCAGATAGGTGGAAAGAATACATTGAAAGCCTCTATGATGGTGAAGATTTATCTGATGTGATAGAAGAAGAAACAGGGGTCAATTTAGAAGAGATTGGGGATCCAGTATTAGAATCGGAATTTAAAAGAGCTTTGGAGGACTTACGGTCAAATAAGGCAGAAGGAATAGATAACATTCCATCAGAATTCCTAAGGGGAAGTGGCAACAAAACGACCATTCACGTTGGTGTGTAGAATATATGAGTCTGGCGATATACCATCTGACTTTCGGAAAAGCATCATCCACACAATTCCGAAGACGGCAAGAGCTGACAAGTGCGAGAATTATCGCACAATCAGCTTAACAGCTCATGCATCGAAGCTGCTTACAAGAATAATATACAGAAGAACGGAAAAGACAATTGAGAATGCGCTAGGTGACGATCAGTTTGGCTTTAGGAAAAGTAAAGGGACGAGAGAGGCAATTCCGACGTTACGGCTAATAATGGAAGCAAGTTAAAGAAAAATCAAGACACTTTCATAGCATTTGTCGACTTGGAAAAAGCGTTCGACAATATAAAATGGTGCAAGCTGTTCGAGATTCTGAAAAAAGTAGGGGTAAGCTATAGGGAGAGACGGGTCATATACAATATGTACAACAACCAAGAGGGAATAATAAGAGTGGACGATCAAGAACGCAGTGCTCGTATTAAGAAGGGTGTAAGAGAAGGCTGTAGCCTTTCGCCCCTACTCTTCAATCTGTACATCGAGGAAGAAATGATGGAAATAAAAGAAAGGTTCATGAGTGGAATTAAAATACAAAGTGAAAGGATATCAATGATACGATTCGCTGATGACATTGCTATCCTGAGTGAAAGTGAAGAAGAATTAAAGGATCTGCTGAACGGAATGATCAGTCTAATGAGTACACAGTATGGTTTGAGAGTAAATCGGAGAAAGACGAAGGTAATGAGAAGTAGTAGAAATGAGAACAGTGAGAAACTTAACATCAGGATTGATGGTCACGAAGTCAATGAAGTTAAGGAATTCTGCTACCTAGGCAGTAAAATAACCAATGACGGACGGAGCAAGGAGGACATCAAAAGCAGACTCGCTATGGCAAAAAAGGCATTTCTGGCCAAGAGGAGTCTACTAATATCAAATACCGGCCTTAATTTGAGGAAGAAATTTCTGAGGATGTACGTCTGGAGTACAGCTTTGTATGGTAGTGAAACATGGACTGTGGGAAAACCGGAACAGAAGAGAATCGAAGCATTTGAGATGTGGTGCTATAGACGAATGTTGAAAATCAGGTGGACTGATAAGGTAAGGAATGAGGAGGTTCTACGCAGAATCGGAGAGGAAAGGAATATGTGGAAAACACTGATAAGGAGAAGGGACAGGATGATAGGACATCTGCTAAGACATGAGGGAATGACGTCCATGGTACTAGAGGGAGCTCTAGAGGGCAAAAACTGTAGAGGAAGACAGAGATTGGAATACGTCAAGCAAATAATTGAGGACGTAGGTTGTAGGTTGCAAGTGCTACTCTGAGATGAAGAGGTTAGCACAGGAAAGGAATTCGTGGCGGGCCGCATTAAACCAGTCAGTAGACTGATGACCAAAAAAAAAAGGAAGAGTAGAGAAGTCAAGTCAGTCGCTCTTCGATTCAGTTCGGCTTATTAAATGTTTTGTGCCGTGCATAGAACTTAGTGTATACTGTGTGTTTACTTATCTCGTGTCTCTGTGCTACTAACAGATCATATGTCACGCTGACAATTGGTTTTAATTAATTGCAGAACGTAGAATTTAATATCATCTCGTTTCAACTTCTGTGGCTATTACATGAATACTTGTTGCAAAATACAACCGTTGTCTCTGATAATTGATGCATTTGGCATATTTCATATACAGATAGCATTCGATATACAGATAGCATTCGATATACAGATAGCATTCGATATCCTGAACACCGTATGTTCCTTTTCAATTGCATGCCGGCCGGTGTGGCCGTGCGGTTCTAGGCGCTACAGTCTGGAGCCGAACGACCGCTACGGTCGCAGGTTCGAATCCTGCCTAGGGCATGGATGTGTGTGATGTCCTTAGGTTAGTTAGGTTTAATTAGTTCTAAGTTCTAGGCGACTGATGACCTCAGAAGTTAAGTCGCATAGTGCTCAGAGCCATTAAATTGCATGGATGATTTCACAGAAGTGTATGTATTCGCTGTACCGCATTTGGGTGTTATAATCAAAAAGTGGACTGGACTTCTATCGCGAGTGAACTGCAGCTGACTGCTAGTTGCTAAAACGCGCTCACTTCTGCGGTAACATTAGAGATGAGTTTCATGTTAATTTATGTTTACGTTACTTTTGCTGCAACTGATAATTCACCATTGGACTGTTAACAAATGTTTGCACAATTAAATTTCGTTTCTTATCTCACAGTCAAATTGCATTAATTATTTAATTACGTGACTCATTACTTTGGCTATTACAAGGTATATCAGGGCATTTTTGGTCTTACTTACCATCGTGAATCAAATTTTAAACACAACTGTCACTTTACGTGGTATGGGAATGGTATTCGTGGTCGCCTCATTGCATTTAATGAAAACGCTAAATGCCGAAATATGCGAATACATTTTAAAGCATTGTGCAGTGTGTACATTAGAGGAACATTTCAGTGGCGATGACTGGTTGGACGACAGAGCACCCTGCCATAAAGCAGCACCTATGATGTAACGGTTTGTGGACAACAGAATTCCGGAAATGACTGATCCGCCTTGAATCATTACCTGAACCCAATCTAAATCCTTTGGGACGGGTTAGAATATCGAATTCGCGCAACACGACGTAGTCCAACATCATTACCAACTTCGGCGTAGCTCTTGAGAAAGAATGGTCTGCCATTTCTCCACAAGCACTCAGACAACTTACTGAAAGTGACTCCAGCAGAGATCAACCCGCCATAAACGCGAAGGGTGGACACACCCAATATTATTGTGACTAACACTTGTCCAGATACATTTGATCAGATATTGTATAACGTTGGGTGACTTGTTTTTGTTCCTCACCTGAAGTAAATTAATCAAACGCTACAATTCATAGATCAGAAAGACTATCACATCAGTCAACTTGTAGTGTTACGATCACAGCCTGTATTAGTTTTCTCCTAATTTTTCCCAGGAAGTGTTGCCAACGAGCCTCGTCAATCGAACATATCGCTTGGGCACCTTGTGCAAATTTGTTTATCGTGTTCAGTGCGATAGATGGTTCAAATGCCTCCAAGCACTAAGGGGCTGAACATCTGAGGTCATCAGTCCCCTACACTTAGAACTACTTAAACCTAACTAACCTAAGGCCATCACACACATCCATATGCGAGGCAGGATTCTAACCTGCGATCGTAGCAGCAGCGCCGTTCCAGACTGAAGCGCCTAGAACCGCTCGGCCACAGCGGCCGGCTCAGTGGGATAGACGAATGTTTTGTAAAATGAACGTATAATTGCATTATACGTCACCTCCATCATCATGAAGACAAACGTTTTTGTGCTAAGATAATAGAAGAATCTATAGGAATCAAAATATCTGACAACACCCTCAATAAACACGGCATAGAATTCGGACCTGTCGAGGTTAAAGTGGACACAGGGACGACAAGTAGAAAATGTTACCATGTATAGTAATCTACTGTAAAGTAATTGTGCCATAGCCGGTACCACGACGTCAGCAAGTACATAAAAGAGCTACCGCTTACTAATTCGGCCAGAGACACGTGGATGTATGACTGGACACAACAAGATACCCTAAAATATTTAATTAAGTTATGTCGCCGGGGTAACACGCAGTGTCTAATGTAGGTACTTTGCACTGCATAGAAAATGTCTAAAAATGATAATTATGGGCGTTCTTCTGTCTTTGCCACTTTCGTCAAGGTATTTATTTCGTGACGGCTGAAAAACTAATTTCGGACTCTTATCAGGATTACACTTGGAAAAACTACCTGTTTGAGGCGATACGTCCATCAAATCAATCACTCCAGTGTCATCATTTGCGTGATACTGTATTTTTTGCTCAAACTGAATTCGGTACTTGTTCAACGTATTTCTCTACACAACAACTACAAAATTTAGGACGATTTTCGCGAAACATCTTGTTAGATATTTCAAACGCTTTCGCTGTACAGATTTTAGAAAAGCCGAGCATCCTCCATTCATATACGGCGATATGCGCGTGAAAGTTATTCACAACAGGTACAGGCAGATGTGCTGTCGGAGTTCGTGAGCGCTGCAGAAATACGGACGTCCGTTTGTCCTGAATAACAATGGCGGTTAATTTATTTGTGATGAGGCAGGCAGCCGTGTTGGGGCGGCGGTGTCGGTAGCGCTGGCCGCGGGACTTTTCCGCGAACCCCGCAGCCGCTGACAATCGCCAGCTGTCAGCGGCGCAGCAGTTTATACGGGTGCGGAATCCAATTCAAAGTAATTGCGTCATTTTGTTAAACAATTTGCGAGTGCGCAGTTATTGCAACGCCTGCCGATAATTCGAGCGCTTTCCGCCCGGCCCACAGCCGGCGCTGTAACGGTGGACACTGCACAGCAGAGCGCGTGTCGCGTTCGGAACGGAAGCCAGGGGCGCTGACTGCTGCTCCGTCTCGCGGTGGTCGGCGCTCGCCGCTGCTGTCCAGTACAGTTGTCATTACACGAACGAAAGTTACAAAACCCGGAAAATGGTGATGCTGAGCCTCGCACTAAATACACTGCTCAAAACTGTGCTGATGCATTTCTGGAGTGAAATTCAGCAAGGTTCTAAATGTCATAGATTTGACTAGACCTTGGTAGTTTCCCCGAGATGTATGGTAGTAGATATCGGCTCAGAGACCATTCAGTATGTTTAGAGTGAACGTAGCTGCCACACGATATCCTCTCTAGTGCGTCATCAAGTCAAGATCAGGCGAATTTGGCGTCCAAGACATTAAAGTGAGATGAGTATAATTCTCCTGAAAACACTGTATTACGATTCTGGCCTTGTTGAACGGAGAGTCATACTGCTGTAATATGCCGTCGCTATTGGAGAATAAGTCAAGAATGTAGTAAACCAGGTGGTAAATAATAATATTAATGTGGTCCACGACTGTTAGAATACGTTCAATTACCGCCAAAGGTCTCAGGGAGGCGTTGGCGAATGTAGCCGATAGTATAACATCGCTCCTAACGGAATGTGTCCGCGTTGCGGAGCATGTTTTGGCAGCCGTTCGCTTGAATGACGGCGTATCCGGCTCCACCATCGACCTGGTGTAGAGGAAACGTCAGTCATTCGGCCAGGCGACATGTTTCCATCCATCGGCCTGCGGCCCAGTCGGAATGATTTCCTGTCCACTACGATCTTAATTGACAATACCGTTGTCTGTGATGCTACTGGCTGAAACTTCTTTCGTTCTGCTGTAACTGTGGGTTCTTTGATTGCTCTGGGAGAAGCCTCATCAAACTAGAACACATAAAACGTTAGTTCGCTTTCTTACCTTAATGAATAAGTGACATACTTTAAGTGCGATAAATTTCTTTGCCACAGGATTGCTTGCCAATTTGCAACTCTCATTGACTATAAAGCATCAACTGACGCACAGATTAATAAACTGTTTTGTTGCTGCAGTACGTACTGGGAGATAAAGCAGCTTGCACAGGATAGAGTAGCATGGAGAGCTGCAACAAACCACTCTCCGGAGCGAAGACCACAACAACAACATTGTTGCAGTACAACATGCAACATTTACGAAAATAGATTTTATCAGCAATATCAAAAACTCGTTGTTGCTACACTGTGATGCTGACTGGTTCAGATGAGGTCACGAACTACGTAGAGCGCTTGCATGCTCTACACTATACTCACCTCAGCGTGAGGGAGGCGTGGTCATTTGGAGTTTCTCCCAGTGGTTGTTGCGGATTGCAGCAAGCCCGTGCTAATAATGTCTGAGGTGTCGATTAGTGTGGCATTGAGAACTCTGGACAATACCACAGCGTCAACATGTATATACTTGTTGCTGAGGAGACCCGGTTATACCAATGTGTCCTGAATGGCGTGCTACGAAACGCTTGTACCTGCACCAGCATTTTAATTTGTCGTCAGATCTACCAGGCATCGCCGCCTATCCAACTTTACAGAGCGGTCAACACTTCGAGCTCCACTTTCTGTAATATCGGTGGTCGTCCAACACCTAGTCGCCCACTCGTGGCTTCAGCGTCTTTCAACCGCTCTCCATAGATGCTCACGGCAGTAATACGGTAATACGACCAGTTTCCCCATTTCCGAGATGCCCATTGCCAGGCAGTCCCTATAGCAATCTGTTCCTCTGTAACAATGTGGCCTTTGTGAAAGTTGCTTATATCAGTGTATTTTCTCACCGCTTTCACTCTCGGGTGGCGGGGACGGGGTGAGGGCAGTGAAGATGTAACGTTTTTACTCGTCGGTATGTGTGAGTGTGTGTGTGACACAGAAAGAGAGAGAGAGAGAGCGAAAGATATTACGAAATGGAACGTGTTCTCAGAGCTTACGAATTCAGTTAGGTTTCGAGCCTACACTTCCTCCAAATGTCATCCCGAGATATAAATTATGGCTTAGTAGTTTCTATGGGCACTCTCCTCTCACGTGACAGGCACTTGGTCCCAATAGGTGCATCAACTTCCGCCGCGAAGCAGCAGATTAGATGGACTCAGTACAGCTGATCCTCTACTTAGCTACTGGGAACTGTTCTTTCCACCTTGTGATTCTAATAAGTTATGATGTATTTATTTCATTAATTTCTTAAATTAATTTCATTTTCTACTGGCTTGTTTTAAGCGATTACATTTCTCAGATCTGCTCAGTTTTTATTACGTTCTTTTTAGGTTGATTACGTTTTCCACCTGAGAAAAGTAGCGTTGGCACTTGTTAGGCAGCGTGCATGACGCCAATGTTCGTTTGGTTAGGTCTGCTGATGATGAGACTAAGATCTTAAGGAGACAGAAGCAGTTTTTGTACAGAGTCAGTTCTGTGTACAAGTGGGAGAAAGTGTTCTAAATGATTGTGTAACGTGTATCTGAAGTTGAACATCAGGAACAGCCTGGTATTCACCTACGGGTATGTGGAAAACCGCCTAAAAATCACTTTGTAGCTGGCCAGCTTACCCACCACATGTTATTAGTCCGCCCGGAATATTCGATCGGCGAGCATTTCCTCCCGTGTCAGAAGCGGTGACGCTAACAAGCGCACCTGCCGGCGCGGATGTGATTAGTGCAACGTAAGACATGTCTACTTTTATTATTTTCTTTTATCACCTAAGATAGCGACTGTGATCACAACCATCGACTTTCTTTATTATGTCCTCGGTCAAATTTTGATTCCCGCACACCAAAAAAATAATATAAAACTTGTACACAGCTTAAAGATCTTGTATTTGAAAATGTCATTCGATTCAACACTGAATTTTCAAATTTCTTGTGAAGTATCGTATTCCAAACTTCTATTCAATTCTTAGCTGAACTGATTAAAGTTAACTTAGCGTTCTGTGCAAGGTTACACAACGCATAAACAACTTCAGAAAAGACTTCCTAACACGCAAGTTTACATGATATGACCAGGAATTTGCCTTTTTCTGTAACTCTTTTCTTGCTACACTTCAACAACAGAACTTATTTTACTGTCCAAATAGCAAAACCTACCGACTCCCTTTACTGTTTCATTTCCGAATCTTATTTTTTCAACATCGCCTGATTTGATTCTAAGCTGGCAGTTGGGGCCGAGCGGTTCTAAGCGCCTCAGTGTGGAACCTCGCGACTGCTACGGTCACGGGTTCGAATGCTTCCTCGGGCATGGATGTGTGTAATGTCCTTAGGTCAGTTAGGTTTCAGTAGTTCTATGACATCAGATGTTAAGTCCCATAGAGCTCAGAGCCATTTAAACCATTATTATTATTATTATTATTATTTGATTCTACTACTTTTCGCAACAAAATTAAGTGATCACTTTTTAGAAACGCCATAATTGTCTCCCGCTGCCTCGTAGAAGTTTAAATTTTGGCTCAAAGTTGACTGCAGACTTCCTCTGTAATGATTCAACAGCGTGGCGCCCTGCGGTACAGAAACTCATATGACCTGTAAGGTGGGTTAATGATGTCACACTGACACCAAATTTGATGACAGTTCCGCCCAACGTTCACCGTGTATGTGCCACACGATGGAAATTTCCTCACCTCACTCCTCCCCCCAACCGATAATTCACCAATTCTTTGGACGCCTCTGAGATAGACTTCAGAATCGAAGCTCAGAATCACCACGAAAAGGCCTCACGGTATAGCACATAGGGCGTCTATGAAACCACCCTTTCCTTGAGGCATCGACCCCCACACAGTTGTCTGTGCAGTGATGAAACAACTGCGTTCTTGACTACCGATCACTCCATCCTCGACGATTCTACTCTTCTCTAAGGACACTTTGGACCAGGCCAGCAACGCCACTGAAAAGTGCACCAATTTGGAGTGCATTGCGCCCACAGTTTTTGCTCTAATGTACAGAGTGGAACCACTAGAGACTTTTCAATACCATCTGACGAAATCTGGGTGTGATCTAAAGCACAAGCTTTTAGAGTCCTCCTTTTACGCGCCCTCCCGTGACGTGGTCTGACGAAGTCACCCACACGCCTGAATACCACAGCAAAGGTTCCCTTAAAGACTATGGATTTCGGCATACTCTCGGTACCATCCGCCCACATTTGTTGAGTGCCTCAAATATGTACCTGTACAGTGACAAACTGTGATGAGTGCTCTAGGTGCTTGCAGGCAGGCTACACTACTGGTAGTGGGCATGCAGAAGCAGAGGGCTGCCAAGGGATTGCCTGCCTGCAGGAGCCCAGGACTCTGTCACAGTTTGTCTCTGTGCAGCTGCATTTTTAAAGTACTGAAGCAGGCAGGTAGTAATATGGTGTTGTCGAACTGTGGGAGGAGGAGTGGGGAGGGTAGTCTTAGAGAGACCCATTACCATATAATTCATGAGTTCGTCTATTTCGCATCGCTCCATGATTACGCCACTGGAGCAAAGAAGGGAGCTGAACCGTAAAGCTGGAAAAATATAAGCACCCTCTGTTGTTTAGGATCGTGTACATATCTCATTGAATGGTTTTGAACGGTCGCAGGACATCGCGGTTGTCACCTTTGTGACAGAGGCGTCAAAATAAGGGGTTAAATGTGGGGCTGCGACGACCTTCCTGTCGTGTGGCACGTGTGTGGTGGCTTCGGGCAGATTTGTTGTGAAATTTAATGTTGTTGTGACATCGTTAACCCGCCTTACGCCTCACATTAACTTCTGTCTGCGGCCTTTTTTCCGCATGTGTCGACATCTTGCTGCATGAAACATCGCCGAGCCCGAGGCTGATGGCACACGGCTCCACCCTTTTTAATCGTTACAGAGGAACGTTACAAGCACCTTTGAACCGCTGAGATAAACGTCACTGATATTATGTAGGTTTTGCACTTTTCAGTGTTGTATAGCCTGTTTTGCTTCCGCGTGTCATGTTTGTGTTCTGTCACGGTGCCGTTTCCTGTGTCTGTGTTTTGGTTGTATCCTTGAGTGTCTGTGCAAGTTTCGTGAACTGTGTAGTTGTTCATGCAAATGTTACCGCTAATTTCGTGTTGTTCTTGTTTGTAATGTCTACGCTTTCCACAATGATTACTAAATATTTCTATGTCCGCTTCTTCCATGTTTAACAATACGCATGTCTGCATGGTAGCCCACTGGTACATACCACGTTTTAGGTGCCAGGCTGTCTCGTAATCCATAGCACCTTGCATACACAGTAGATCGATGTGTTCCGTTTGTAAGAAACGACGATTAACCACGTCGCTGGCAAGAAATGACGGGAGGATTTGAGTACCATCGAACGTCTCCAGGAAGAAGCCCATTTGTTGCCGCCATGCAATTACATGGTGCCATGACCTCGCCCAGATAGCTGGAGACTTGTGTTTCCGGCGGTGAATGTCTTCGTATGAGCTGTCGAGATATGTGGAATTAAGGTCCTCTTGATACGTCCTGGTCTTAGTAGGCATAGTTTTGATTACTGTAGTTTGTGTTCGTCTGTGTGTGTCAGTTTTCCAAGTAACTGTTTATACTTCGGGCATTCGGCCTGCTTTGTTGCAAGTAGGATTTCTGTACATACACGATATGCAACCAAGTGCCTTTTCAGTGCAGTCGTGTTGGATGTGTCCCTCTTTGGCGTATTTGTAGCAGACTGGTGCGTCTCGCCTATAGCGCTCAACAGCGTACTGTTTCTGCACCCTTATGAATTTTATTGTAAGTGCTTCGAAATCGATGTATACACGTTCTCTTTGCATAACGTCGTACCATATTCGAGGGCTAATCTCAGTAATGTTGTTCAACGTACGCTTGTTTTTCGGTCCTTTTCTAAACTTAAGTTTCACTTTTTCTTCAAACATTTCTCTGCTGACGTCGTCACTGAGGTTAATCTCGTACAGTTCGTCCGTGAAATCCTTGTTGCAAACGGATGTGGGGACGTTGTATATGGCCATTAGTAGTCTATTTTTTTCGGGTTTCTTTGCATGTGATGCTCTTTAGCTGCCATGTTTCCTCTACGATTTTCATGGCATCCGTCTTCGTCTCAGTTTTGATAGTCACTGTGTTTGTTGTTGATCTCATCCCCTTTATTTTGATTTTATCCTGACTTGGATTACTTATTTTAGTTAATGTATCTCGTATCCCCCTGTGTCCTGATTGTTTGTTGGCTTAAAAAACACAACACTTGTTTTGTTTGCCTTTACTTTCTCAGTTTTGATAACCATTTCTTTTTCATTGTGACAAAATATAACACCTACTGCCATGAACCAATCACATGATATATAGATGCATTCGCACACGAATGTTTTCCTCATGAACAGTTTCTTGTGGGCGTATTTCATACGTTCTACATATGTTATGATTTGAGGTGGGTCTTATATTCGGTCTTATAACACATCTTGGGCATTCATTTTATATATATGACGTAATGTATGCTCCTCAACCGTGTATAACGTAGCATTTTATACTTAGACACATAGGTCATGCTGCTGCTCTTTATTTGTTTATGAGGTATTGTCTCCGTCCATTTATCACCTTCTACAGTCATTTTGTGTTTCAGCAGTTTATTTCTGGGTTGTGCAGATAATGTATGTCCGACTGGGCAGTACAAGTCATGAATAGTAGAATGTATTGATTGGAAATTCGTTGTTGTATATTTTAGATACGTGACAGTGGATGTGTCTGTTCGATCTATCAACTGTTTGGTGTAAATTCACTTGTAGAGTCTCGTCATTGTTTATCATCATGTTTTTAACCTGTTTCTATGTAGCTTGATTGATAAATTGATAATGCTATAGTTACTGTTCTATGCATACCGACCTCAAGATGGCGCAGCGAAGAGCTGAGACTGGTTGAAACAAAACAAAATAAAATCATAAGGACGGCTGCAGGTGTTTTATTTTGTCACAATAGTAAATGGCCGTCGTCCCAAAGACCCCCTACCAAAAGGATCCACATACAAAAAATTTCTTTTTTAGGTCTCGTGACACTGGGAGCAGAAGCTACACTAGCATACATTGCGATGTTTGGCATTTCTCTTCGGAGATTGTAATTGCCTTCCTTGAGTACCTTGATTTCAGCTTCTAGTTCGGCAATTAAGCCTTACGTTTTTCATTCTTCATTCCTCGTTGTTACCTGCGAGTTTGGCTTGACCAAGAGCAAGTGACCAACTTTTTTGTTCAACAGGGACTGTGATTGTTGAGGAAACGCATTTCTGTTTTAATTCAGCTTGGAGGTCTGCGAGAATATCATCAACAGTTTTATTAATTTTCTCTCCATGCTTGGTCGTCGCGGCATAGCCCCCTCCTTCGTGCTAGTTGTTCCGGTCGGTGTGTTGTTCCCCCCGTCTGACCTGTATGTTACGTTCACACCCAGGGATCAGATCGCGCCATCACTACTTGCAGCTGTTGTGGCCAGCTTATACTAAATTACCTCGTTCCAGTGTCTGCGTATTAACGCGGACGTGGAGCAAAGCTTCATGGAGAGTCTAATGCTTATGGTCCTAGTACCTCGTTGTGTGACGTAAAGACAACTCGAGCCACACAGAAATCTCTGAGTAACAGCCACACTATGACAATTGCTGCCCTTGTGCATAAACACAGTCTTTAAACAGTCGCTCGCTGGGTGAGAACACCTACAGGCTACGCCTTACCGTAGAGCTATAAACGGCGTCTGCTGAATGGCGACGGCTGTCAGGAACGGTTGGGTAGCTGCCAGCCAGGAACGCCAGAAGCAACGTCGAAGTCGGCATGCGGTGCGGTTTCGCTCCCTTCAGGTCCGGCTGACGATGCGACGCGTGACGTAGCGTAAGCCGGCTCGCGACGACCACTGCGGGAGGCCGACAATCGCTCCACACTTGCGTTACCGATCGCAATTCAAAACTTCTATCGCTCGGACTGTCTAATTTGCACCTGATTTCTCTTACAAATATCGTGCACCACGACGAATGTCACTTTTGGCACTTGTGAGAACGAACACCAGTTGTTGAAATCCACTTCTACCACGTGAAAACTACGGTCCAACACACAGCCCACATCAAGCCACAACCGAGCCGGCAGCCATCTTGGCCAAACAGCGAGGTCATCGGTCCCATCGGATTAGAGAAGGATGTGGAAGGAAGTCGGCCGTGCCCTTTCACGGGAACCATCCTGCCGTTTACCTGTAGCGATTTACAGAAATCGCGGAAAACCTAAATCAGGATGGTATGACGCGGGTTTCAACTTCCGTCCGTCGGAATGCTAGTCCAGTGTGCTAACTCCTGGGCCACCTCACTCTGTCATTCACATTCACATACGTATTATGAACTGTTACCTAGAGGCAGGTGTTTTTGACGGTTATATTTGAGAGAGGTGTCTATGTGGTAGGGTGGGTTGCTCAGCGCTATCTCACGCTGCCAACATCTCTATCCATCGCAAATAAACGATTAGGAATATTGACGTGGGCCCTAGAAGCCACAAGGTACTCGAGTAATACCTCCCTTTCCATCACCTAGCGCACATCTGACCCCTCACTATATGTCAGGCTAGACGAATAGATCACACCACCAGGATGTCACCTGAAGCAAGAGTAGCAACTGGCACTCTACAAGCCCATCTCAAACTGAGGCTACCGTTGGACGGCGCTTGGCATGTAAATTGTATACTGTACACATTGACATCCCTGTTCATCACACTCTGCGTTTCAGTTCTACAATTCTGACCAGCGGCACGGGTGGATACCATACAGTCGGTCTCCCACTGAAGCAAACAGCACAGCAAGTGGCAGTCACTGTAGTACTGATTTAATCGGAAGTAGTCTAAAAGAAGGTGACAGCGGTAGCAACAGGACCAGTCCTCGGAGGGAACACTTCAATGGCTGAATGATATGGAATAAAAGGACATGTAAGACTACGTTATAGAAACTGATAATGTCAGAGGTGGCTGATGTTTTATTCGTGAACACATATTCCCGAATACCGCATGAACTATTGTCTGATAATTGAACGCAAGAGCTCTGTATCCAAACGTCCTCGTGGTGTTAGACAAAACCTCTGTGATAGTCTTGCTGGGGATGGTAACAGCTAAAGCCAGAGGGCTTACCGGTAAAGATAACGGACAGGTAGAATTTGTTGGTAGCACTCCCTTACTTCTGGGACGCCGGTATGAGATGACTGACTTGTGCTACTGTGCTGGTTGCTCTCTGCGTGCTGAGTGTGTTGCAGTGGACAGACGCCTTTCTGGTTGCCGCAAACTCAGATATTTTGCAGTATGCTTAGGGTGCAATAAGAAAATTGCAAGTTTCTCTTATGATATCGCATTCATGATCAGAAAATAATTCTTCAACAGCCACTTTACGGTATCCACATAGACCACACTGTTACGTTGCATCAGTCTATCTCGCCCTTTGGCTCAATTTCACTTGAGAGCTTAACATTATAATTATTACATGGAGTCACATTTTTATTCTAAGCACTCATTAATGTGGTTTTATCTGTTCACCTAGTGGCCACGGGCTGTTATCTAAATTAACTTATGGCCAGTCATCTCTCACCACGATTGTTTATATTATAAACATAGCTGAACAAGTTCATGTTTCTATTGTGAGGGGCCAATATGTGCGGCCTACGGCAACCGTGCCACCTGTAAACATTATAGTACTTGTGCTGTGCTTCATTAAGGGAGTTGTATTGCTTCAGGATAGTTCGGACAACAGTAATGTACGATCAGAGCCTCCGTATCACTCGAATGAGATAGGTGGACGTCGCAGCGAATGTCACTGTGAGGTAAAGTGGTGTCTCAGGAATCTGGAACAAGTTTCTAGCGACAGAATCAAGTTGAGCAGCGTCACAGAATTGACCGTAGAAGAAAAGAAGTGTGTATGATTGATACATGCCTGTAATGAGAAGCAAAAACTCTCAACACAATGCTACATTTCTATGGTGGCAGTTCCTGGCAGGTAAAGGAAGGCAGGTTCACCGTTAACGTACGAAATAGGCTCCATGAGCAGGGATTACGAGACAGAAGACATCACAAATCTCCTCCTCTAAATTGGCTTCAACGAGGGGGTCTGTCTCATGAACACAGAACAACTCCTTGTGAGTTAGGTAGCAGTAGGGCTCAGTCCTCTTTCCTGATCCTGCGTCATTCTCCACCGTAATTATACTGATATTCGTAGTTGGGCACAAGAGGGACAAAGTTTACATCACCACTGTATCGTTGACCGCCACCCTTATCAAAGTGCTTCTGTTAAGTTTTGGGTTGGAATAATGTATGGCCGCAGGGCTCCTATTGTCCCCATAGGCAGAAGGATGGCTGATATGAAGTGTCAGAACGACATTCTTGCCCACATTGTGACTCCGTTTGGTAAACTTTTGTAACGGGGTTCACGCTGATGGACGACAATGCACGCCTTTATCGTCACAATTTTGTGAATACCTTCCTAGTGGAGAACAAAATCAGTGAAGTGGAATGGCCTCCACATTCTCCGAATCTCAGCCGCACTGAGAAAACATGGCTTATGCTGAAATGAGCGGTTTTCTGTCCCACAAGGGGCCTCACTGGGTGTCATACAGGTGCTGTGCAGGAATGGGGCAATACCCCACACGTTCATGCAGACATTTGGTAAGGAGTGTGCCTCACCGCACACAAAAGTATCTGCAATTTGGTTCATAAACGATGTGTCACGCAAGACGACATAGAGAAGAAACTGTAGTGTTTGCAGTGGAATCTTTTGTAAGATTCTATTTTCGTTCTTTCGGTTGTGTTTATCAAACTGAAATGTTTATATCTCCTTTTTTTATTTTTTATTTCTCTGGCTGTATCGGACAGAACAAAACCAGTTTGGTTTCCTAATATGTTCAGTATTGGCAATAATTCAGCATACAACATTTGTTTTGACCACTGAAGCTCATCCTGAACTCTTCCGACGAATGTGCTTGCCTCCAAGTGGTCGTGACCGGTAAGTTGCTCTACAGAGGAAAGTATTTGAAACTTAAGGAGTAGATGGAGCGCTTTAACCATGTTTTTGTTTCTGTACCTTCGATACAAACATGATACAGAAGTAACATTTTGATTCACATTATCTAACGACACTACACTTCCAGTTTCCCGTTGGAAAACCTGCATTGGACCGCAGTGCTACTTGGTTCAGGTGCGGGTGCAGACGATTAAATTTCAAGAAGTTGTACAGACCAGAGCTCATCTTTCGTTGCACAGTTAACTTTATAAATTCAAAGACAAGAGGAGTAGTTTCTTTTGTATGTTTTAGGGAGATTCTACATGTCTCAAAATAGAACCACTAAATTTTTAAAGCTTGGATTACCTTACCACGATTATTTTGGAAATATTCAGTGCATGACATGCAATGTTGCACAATTTTTAAGATGATGGAATTGACAATCGAAGTTTCAGCATAAGAACCAGTCCATCGAAAGTTAATGCTCTCAAGCCAATAGTTTACGTTGCTGTTGTCTCAAACTGCAAGGTTTTACGAAAGAAGATTCACAATTAACACAATAAATGATGAAGAGTGGCAAAAAAGTGGGAATTATTAGATATTTCCTGACTGCAGCTATTTTCTGAACACGCTTTCTGTCCGCCCCAGTTTGCGAAGAAAAGCAAACTTTGTTAACGTTTGTAAAAACATTTCTCATGTCGATAAATTTCGACTCTTATCATACATTCGACAACATTGTGGAAAGATTGAGGCTGACGCATGATCAGGTATAGGGCTTTCATTGTTTATGTAGTCCGCCCCCGGTAGCTGAGTGGTCGTCTGCCGCCGGCAGTGCTGCGAGGCGGTCACGCGCCAGAGCGCTGCGGGCGAGGCGCGCACGGTGTGTTTGTGTTTACTTCAGCCGCTGTAAGTGCCGTTTTCCTTCTAGACCACCATGGCGCACAACTATCGGAAGAAGACATTACGTTTCAACTTTTGTTCCGACTTCGCCCGACCCAAGGCCCTGGAGGTAGAACGATTTATACGCGATGAAGTTAAAATACCACCAACGGATCTAATTGGTATCCACTTGTCCATAGTTAGCAGTACCGTCTACGTCAAAATGATCAACGATGCGGCGTGCAACAAGGTGCTTCAAGAGGCAAAACGTGGACTGCGCTTCTGTCATTCCGACGGCAACGTCGGACCCGTTACCGTCGATCACGCAGGTCTCGGCACACGGACGATAAGGATCTTCGAACTGCCGTTCGAACTACCTGCAGACGTCGTCATCGAGGCGCTCCGTCCCTATGGCAACGTTCTGGAACATGTTGCCGAACGATGGGTCCAATTTCAGACCTATCCAGTTTTAAACGGTGTTAGACAGGTCCGCATCGAGTTGCAGAAACACGTGCCTTCCTATCTACGTATCGGAGGCTGCCGTGCCATTATAATGTACGACGGCCAACCTCGGACCTGTTCCGGTTGCGGGAAAGAAGGTCACCTACGGTCTGAATGCATTCAACGACGTGTCGCGCAGCTCCCGTTGTCGGAAGCGTCCGTCACACCCACGATGGCCGCCCTACCGGTCACTTACGCAGCGGCTCTTGCCACGTCTACAGTTTCGTCCAGTCCGTCGCCCGGTCCTTCCGATCGGCACGTCCCACCGTCCCAGTCACCAACGGACGGTACAGACGTCCCACCTGACAATCTTGCCGCCGAACAGGCTCCCGCACCGGACGCTGAGGAGACCAGTACATCTTCACAACACCTGTTTGACAATCTCATTGTACCCACCGACGCCTTCGAACCAGGTCGACGCTCCTCCTTGCCGTCGTCCGACACTGAGGAACACGTGCGCAAACAACGCTCGCCACGTAGGAGCAAACGCCGTCGCCGTTCCCCCACGGGCTCTCAGAGCGTTGCCACCCGCGACGACGAAGACGACACCCAAGCAGCCGACATTTCCACGCAGAGGTCGGCGGACAACTTTCACGATGAACAAGACGTTTCGCAGGACGGGACCACTATGGAGGTCGCCCCGCACAATGTAACGATCGGTGCGCCGGTTGAGACGCCTGTCTCCCCGCCGACAACTCCAGATCCCTCTCACCACGACGCAATTCCCATGGACATTGGACAGACCCACGGCACAGGAGCATGGGCCGACGACATTGAGGAAGGTACGCCCCCTCCTCCGGATGAGTTACCTCCGCCGGACGAGGCTGCCTGTTAACATCAAAAGCGAGGCATTGCAGCTGATGGGACGGGATTTCCTGTCGGTGCCCTCCTCTTACTTCCCTTGGTGATGGTAGATGCGCGTCCACCACCACTGAAACAAACATACCGGTTTGCCACACTGAACATCAACATGATCGGCACTGCACCCAAGCTGCAACTCCTATGTGACATGCTTCGGGCCTCTGACGTCGACGTCGCCCTTCTTCAGGAAGTACGCGTTGCCACACTACCACCAGTCTACGGCTACGACTCATACACGTCCACATGTGATGAATCAGGGCGTGGAGTGGCTTTCTACATACGCGAAGGAATCCCACTCACGGACACGACAATCCTTCCCTGTGGAAGAGGCATGGCTGTTACCATCTTCGACACGCGCGTCATCAATATCTACGCTCCGTCTGGCTCCACGAACCGTCGGCAGCGGTCCACTTTCTTCGGACATGACGTGGCGCCCCTGTTTTCTGGACGCTATGATCGCCTCATCATGGGAGGCGATTTCAACTGTGTCCTCCATCCGCAGGACCAAGTACCTGGTTATTCGCCATGCCCGGCGCTGCTCACCTTAATCGAAGATTTTCATCTAGTGGACGTTTGGGAGAAAATTCATGGCAATACCCCCGGTTTTACCCATTATACAGCACATTCTGCGAGCAGACTGGACCGGTTTTATGTCTCTGCTCACCTCGGCAATGAAGTCGCCCAAGCTGAACGATGGCCCCTTGCATTTTCGGACCATTGCGCCGTCATTTGCTCCCTGGCTCTGCCACCTCAGTCAGTGTGGTGCAGCAGAGGTTACTGGAAGCTTAATACCTCCCTCCTTAATGATCCACACTGCCGACAATGTATTGCCGCTACATGGGCGTCTTGCGAAAGACGCCTTCCGCAGTACACATCCACGTTCCATTGGTGGCTCAAATGTGCCAAACCTGCGATCAGAAAGGCCTTCATACAATGTGGCAAGGAAGCAGCAGCATGGCATCGAGACACCACAAATTTTCACTACGCCGTCCTCCGTGAGCTCGATGCGCTCCCTCCATCACCTGACACCCACAGGGAACGACAACGTACTAAAGCTCGTCTCCTCTCTCTTCAACGTGCACGACTGCATGGTGTCGTGGTGCGTTCCCGACGACAAGACCTCCTCCACGACGAAACCCCATCCACAATCCCTGCCGCATCCGACCATAGTCGTCGACGTCGGCTTTTCGTCCCCAACATCACGACCTCCGATGGTGTTCACCACACAACACAGGCGGCGGTCGTGTCCGCCTTTGCTGAACATTATCGCCAATTTTATGATGATGAAGCGATGGCGACGCCCATTCCTGATGATCTCCGGCCTTCCCCTGAACGGACCCTCACCGTAGCGGAGTCAACGTCCATGATGTCTGCAATCACCGCAGAAGAGGTGGTAGAAGCGATCAACAAGGGGGCCAAGAACAAATCACCCGGACCAGATGGTCTCCCAGTGGAGTTTTACCGGGCGTTCACCACGTTAATGCTTCCTCGCTGGACGGAAATGATTCAGGAACTCTTTACTCCGTCCTTCCCAATTCCACCTGAATTCGTCACTGGCATTCTTCTACCTGTGCCTAAACCGAAGGGAGGGTCTCACGTCTCTGCATATCGCCCCCTTACACTACTGAATGCAGACTATAAAATCTATGCACGCCTCTTAGCAGCGCGCATACGCACCGTCTTACCTACGGTCTTTTCTCCTGAGCAGACTGCACATGGTTGTGGGGCCACCTTACAAACAGCCCTGGGAGAATGCCGTGACCTCATTGCACTGGCGTCGGTTTGTCGCCTTCGTGCAGCACTGGTATCCGTCGATTTCACGAGTGCCTTTGCTCGCGTTCGACACCCTTTCCTCCTCATGGTGGCGACACGTATGGGGTTCCCATTGCTTTTTGTCGATGCCATTCGCCGGTTACTCCTTCCCGCGGTCTCGATGGTACAAGTCAATGGGAGGCTTGTAGGACCGATTCCTATACGCCGCTCTGTGCGTCACGGATGCCCTATGTCTACTTTACTGTATGCCATTGCACTTGAGCCCCTCATCACTGGACTTACCTCTAGACTGCAGGGCCTCACTTTGCGTGACCACATCTTTCACTGTAGGGCTTATGCGGACGATCTCCTCTTTCTCACCTGCTCCTCCACGGAACTCAATGACGCCATCCAATGGATCCAGCAGTATGGACGTCTTTCTGGTAGCATTCTTAATGTCCGTAAATCGACTATGATGCACATTGGGCGCGGCCTCCCGGCTATGGTGCCGACCCCACTCCCAGTTAGTGCCACCCTTCGTTACTTGGGTATCGAATTTACGAGCTCCACACACCGCACAGTGGCCCTGGCTTACCGGCGGCTTTTGCAGTCGATTCGGCACCATGTCCGCGGTCAAGTGCACCGTAACTTAAACCAACTCCAACGTGTGTCCTATGTAAACATCTATGTCGCCCCTAAACTGGTACACGTCGCCCAGATCCTCCCACTGCCGTTACTCCTTGGCCGCCGCATCCAATCAGCCTTTGGATATTTCGTGTCAGCAGGGGCACTTTTCAAAGTCCGCTACAACACTCTAACACTGCCTCCTGCAAAAGGTGGCCTCGGACTCATCAACGTGCGGGCACGCTCTTCTGCACTCTTTGTCCACACTCTGTTGCGGCACTGGCAGGGGCCGGTCCCGTCTTTAACACGCTGTCTCTTAGATATCCTCCGACCAGCTTCTCTCGATCCACCGATCAATGTGGCACCTATTTCTCCATTATTGTACTACGTCGCCAATTGTTTCATAGAACTCAGCTACGTTCGGGCCGATCTTCCAGTCACCCGTCCTCCCCGTACAAAAGATTATTATCGTTTGTTTATGCTGTCCAACCCTTGCGACCCCATGGTGCTACAGCATCCTGACATTAACTGGCGCACGGTTTGGGGGTGTGTGCATGCACCCTTTTTACCGTCGTCTGTGTCTGCACTCTGGTATGTTTTAGTCTATGGAAAATTCCCGACTAATAGTCGACTTTATCGCATAGGACTGGCCACCTCCCCACTCTGCCCTGACTGTCAGCTCGAAGACACCGACGAGCACCGTCTTACGTGCCCCCTGAAACAAAACGTGTGGCTCCTCATCCAACGAATCGTGGGCTTTTACCTCCGTGCCCCGCCAACGACGGTAACCCCGGATTTCCTGTTGTTGCCCCAGACATTTCACTACCCTCTTGCTAAGCACCATACCCTAATCTGGTTTCGAGGACAGGCTTTAGAATATCTCTTTCGGAGTGGTCCGCATACAGTCCTTGACTTCTGGTACAAAGTTGTGACCGCGCATAGCACCCTCACCCGAAAACCATCTTACCGACAAACTTTTGCCGGTTATCTCCGCAGCGTCTTTCTTGACCCCCCTCAAAGTTGGGGTGTACCATGCCTACCTGTCACATGATGCAACACCCTTATCCACGTTCTCATGCATCGACCAAAAACAAACACAATTTTTTTTCTTTTTTTTTTTTAAAAAAAAGGAAGAAGACAGAATATGTTATATTTGTTGTATTTAATGTTTTTCTTTTTTAATATTTTTTTGTTTTTGTTTTTTTGTTTAACTAACAGTCATTTGTATATTTTTAAATGGTACCTTGAAGAACTCTTGCATAGTGAATATATATGTACTTTTAGTTTGTTCAATACAAATTTTTAAACAAAAACAAAAACAAAAAAAAGGAAAACAGGATATGTTAAAAAAAAAAAAAAAAAAAGAAAGTGGTCAGCGTGACGGAATGTTAATCCCAAGAGCCCGGGTTCGATTCCCTGCTGGGTCGGAGATTTTCTCTGCTCAGGGACTGGGAGTTGTGTTGTCCTAATCATCGTCATTTCATCCCCATCGACGCGCAAGTCATCGAAGTTGCGTCAAATCGAAAGACTTGCACCAGGCGAACGGTCTACCCGACGGGAGGCCCTCGTCACACGACGTTTTTTTATTGTTTATGTAAAAACAATGGATACAATATCCACGTAGAATTAACTTCAGTCCTGATACCTCTTGGCCACCGCCCCAGTTGGCACGGCGTTATCTCTCAACTTATATCAGAAGGAGAACACAATTATTTATTCATAGAATTCTGGAAAGCTATTCGGTTGCACGTCTGATAGATATAACCAATTATTCCATTGAAAGCATGAAGACAGTAGTAAGATATGTTTTGATTTTAAGGTATTGACAGTCTTAATCGCTTCAAAAACTTTCCCTCTGTTAACCCGTTTCATTCACTATGCTTAGCGTGATACTCATTTCCTCAAAGCGTTTCGGTATGCGCATCGCAGAGCAAGTCTGGCGTGTTTAGGGTCCAGTCCTGGAAACTTGTTCCGCCGCTGCTCCTCGGTCACACTGCCTGTGAGCGCGCCTGACCGGAAACTTGAGCCACACAACTTCCCCGCCTGGCTTTACGCTCGCCAAATCTCTTTCTTCTGCGCTGCTGCCCGGAACTGCAGTAAAAGTCTTCCGCGCCGTGATCAGCTCCCGGAATTACACGTCCCAGATATATCACGTTTCCAACTGGAATGAACTTTAAGAACAGAGTTCAGGCGGCGGCAGAGAACTACCGTGGGGCTGTACCGCCATGATCGAATCCGAAAATTTCCATCACCACCCCATGTGACAATATTTCTCCACAGTTTGCGCTTGACTATTGGTTATACAAAGGCACCAGCCGTGTCCTGCAATGAGACAGCTGTATCAGCTACACTCTGTAGTGGCCTCCATACCGATGACTAATCTGGTACTCAGACTACCATAGCTAGATGTATGAGGAAACGTTCTCGTTGCGGCGCTCTGATTTACAAATGGAATTACAGGCTGTGGCCAAGGACTTCCCTTACAATTATAACTTAGGAATGCTGTCTGTTTCACCGATTCTCAAAATCCAACAACTGGCGAAAACTGTTTCTGAGGATACTATTTAGTGGGTCTACGAAACACTGTAACGCAATGAATGACCGGCAATCAAGTTCACAAAAAACATACCACAAATAGTAAACCATGTGAATTAAATAGCAGCTAATGTGTTTCGAGAATTTATACGAACACATAATAAAGACCTATCATTGAAAGGTACCTCCACAGTTCCTCTCAAACCTTTGTCGCCTCCGTATGTGAAGAACAAAGTTGAGCTTTCAGACGCTGAACCTTCCGTACAATCGAAGAACTTCAAGATTAACTGACGTCTTGGGTACGGCTTCGCAGACACACAGGTATGCTGTCAGTTTTCAACCCAAGCTGATTTTTTGAGTCATCAGTCTTCTCACTTTTTTGATGCGGCCGGTCTCGAATTGCTCTCCTGTGCCAAACTTTTCGTCATTAAGTATAAATAGTAACCTATGTTCTCAGTTATCTGCTGGACGTATTCCTGTGTCTGTCTTCTCCTACAGTTTTTACCCTCTGCAGCTCCCTCTACTACTACAGAACTTATTTCTTGATGTGTTAACATATGCCCCATCATACTGTCCATCCTCCCTGTCATTGTTTTCCATACATTCTTTTCCCTGCCGATTTTGCAGGAAAACTCGTCGTTTCATGCCTTATCAATGCACCTAATTCTCAAAATTCTTCTGTAGCACCACTGGTAAAGTGTAGGATTGGTACACAGGACACATGGGCTGCTGGAGTGGAATGCTGAACCCATTTGAGGATACAAAAATTTATGTTCACCACGTTAATTAAAACTGAGAACTGGTAATAGCACAATGATTAATTAGTATTTGCAAATTGCGGTGATCTATACCGATTATTCAATTGTATAAAGGAAATGAGAATAATTAAAAAATTTCTAAAGAAAAAACATCGTAATGGCCCCAAATTCAAATTATAAAAAAATTACTTTACACAAACATAACTTTAAAATAACTACAGATTTGAGCTCACTAGTCAATTATCCAATAACAAATAAAAGCTATTACGTTTAAAAAAAATAATCAAATAGCAGGACCTCTTAAACACGTGAGTTAATTATTATGAAAACATTCGGCAATATGATGTTATGATAGCCTAAAAAATCTAACCAGCAATCTGCCCATTCTCGACGTTTGGCATTCACATCGGCCGCGTTTCTGAATTCCGTGTTCGAGAGCTCAAGTGACAACAACAGACTGGAGGGCCTGCGCACACCAATAACTGCTTCCAGAACACACAAACCCAGTATTAATACACAGTTCACTAAAATATTAAAACCAAAAGCCAAGCACTGGGTAGCGCCAAATGCAGGGAGAGATGTTAAATGTGTCAGTGTGACATCCGCAGTTACTATTAAAGCAATAGTTCAGTAAGCAATCTCCAATTACGCGAAATTTCACTTGATAAATTTATAAACCATAACTAGTTCAAAGTGACAATGACCAGACAATCCGCACACAACCTGAAACACCAAAACACTGTTTGACGTCGCAAAATTTTTACTACTATACTTGCCAACAAAAAAGTAGTTGGAAATTCCAGCCGGCCGGTGTGGTCGAGCGGTCGTAGGCGCTTCAGTCTGGAACCGCGTGACTGCTACGGTCGAATCCTGCCTCGGGCATGGATGTGTGTCATGTTAGGTTTAAGTAGTTCTAAGGTCTAGGGGACTGACGACCGCAGATGTTAAATCCCATAGCGCTCAGAGACATTTGAACCATATTTCTGGAAATTTTAATTTAAATTGGCAGCTGAAGTTTTATACAGAGAATAAACTTTGATTCATAAAACTGACCACTTCCCATATTAACAACAATAATAAAAATGCCATCTCCGAATATCGGCCACACTTTTAATGCAACAGAACCAGGTCATAGCGCAGTTACACAGACTTGCAATACCAAGTATACCGGGCCCACGCCCAAGTGGTTTAAGGAATAACTAGCGAAAAATCAAAGTGGCTACAGGAAGTAATGACACCCCAAACCTCCACCACAAAGTGGCTCACCATTCAAAGTTATTCGAGGAGCTCGCCGTTAACATGCACGCCAGGGTAAACTCCCGCTCAGGGTTCGGGACAGACACGACTGCCGCGCGGGATTAGCACAGCGGTCTGGGGCGCTGCAGTCATGGTCTGTGCGGCTGGTCCCGGCGGAGGTTCGAGTCCTCCCTCGGGCATGGGTGTGTGTGTTTGTCCTTTGGATAATTTATATTGTGTGTAAGCTTAGGGTGACCTTAGCAGTTAAGTCCCGTAAGATTTCACACACATTTGAACATTTTTGAACAGACACGACTCTTAAACAGAGCCAATGTTGACCGGTGACTGCTTCCGTACTCCAGTTCCGCTCGCTACATGGCCCAGGCGACGGAATGTCAACTCCGTGCGTCCTCGCATACACCAAGCGCCGACTGGCTGCTCGCGATGCTCCGTGCGCTGTCCACCATCTGTCACTGCCCCCGATCGAGTCTCACCTCGCGAGTCGCGGCCGTCCTAAGTAGAGGACGCTGGCCAACCAGGACGCAGCAAAGAGTGTAACTTCGACAGAGAAACTGTGCTGCCAAGAACATCGCAGGAAGTCACGGCTCAACCCCATTTCAAATGCTTCGATTCTCTTCGGCTTTCCCGTAGTGTATCGTTCACTACCATACAATGCTGCGCTCGAGACTTACATTCTCAGAAATTTCTTCCCAAAATTAAGGCCTATGTTTGATAGTAGTAGCCTTCTCTTGGTCAGGAATACAACTAAGATTTCTTATTCACATTCGTTGGCTCCGCCAACTCGCAACCAAATTGCCAGTTTTGAACAGAAACTATATTTAGCGCTACGCTACAGATCATTCTGTCATCATAACCTCCATTATTAAAAAGAAGAAAAAACAGGAAAATTATGAGCGTTCAGTTCTATTTCTACTTGCTTACGTATGACGTCACATGCAACAACACCATTGCATTAAGAGACGAAGCAGACGGACGGTATCGGAACGCCTCAGCTGCATGCATGGCATCCTCGTGCAGGTGAATGCGCCGTCCAGTTGCAAATTCCAACCAGCCATGTACGTATAATGTTGTAGAATGGCGCAACAGTTTCTGAGCATTTCTTACTAAGACCATAAGTACAGGTATTCGTGGAAATGTCAGCACTGCACTCCTCTGAATCAGCACAACGCCGCGGTTAATTCAGAAGCCAGTATGAGTCTCGCAGAAATCGTAGTGAATCTTTCATCACTGCGGCAGGCCGGCCCCGTCGGTCAATTGTTCCGACACGGTGTGGCATGGAGTGACAGTTACAAAGCCACACTTTGCTATTTCGTTTCTCAACCTTCATACAGAGAATAGTGTTCACAGAGAACATGGACAGACACTACGTGATAAAAGTATCCGGACACGTGCCTGAAAATGACTTACAAGTTCGTGGTGCCCTCCATCGGTAATGCTAGAATTCAGTATGGCGTTGGCCCACCTTTAACCTTGATGACAGCTTACACTCTCGCAGGCATACGTTCAAGCAGGCACTGGAAGGTTTTTTGGGGAATGGCAGCCCATTCTTCACGGAGTGCTGCACTAACGAGAGGTATCGATGTCGGTCGGCGGGACTGGCACGAAGTCGGCGTTCTAAAACATCCCAAAGGTGTTCTATAGGATTCAGGTCAGGTCTCTGTGTGGGCCAGTCTATTACAGGAATGTTATTGTGTAAACACTCCGCTACAGGCCGTGCATTATGAACAGGTGCTCGATTGTGTTAAAAGATGCAGTCGCCATCCCCGAATTGCTCTTCAACTGTGGGAAGAAATATCTGCCTGTGCTGTGATAGTGCCACAGAAAGCAATAAGGGGTGCAAGCCCCCTCCGTGAAAAACACGACTGCACCATAACACAACCGCCTCCGAATTTTACTGTTGGCACTACACACGCTAGCACATGACGTTCACCCGTCATTCGCCATACTCACACCGTGACATCGGATAGCCACATTGTGTACCGTCATTCGTCACTCCACACGATGTTTTCCCACTCCTGAATCGTCCAATGTTTACGCTTCTTACACCAAATGAGGCGTCGACTGCCATTTACCGGCTGCATGTGTGGCTTATGAGCAGCCGCTCGACCATGAAATCCGCCTAACTGTCATAGTACTTGCAGTAGATCCTGATGCAGTATGGAATTCCTGTGTGATGGTCTGGATAAATGTCTGTCTATTATGCATTACGACCCTCTTCAACTGTCGGCGGTCTTTGTCAGTCAACAGAAGAGGTCAGCCTGTACGCTTTTGTGCTGTACGTGTCCCTTCACTTTTCCACTTCAAAATCACTTCGGAAACAGTGGGCCTAGGGATGTTTAGGAATGCGAAAATTTCGCGTACAGACGTATGACACAAGTGCACTCAATCACCTGACCACGTTCGATTCCGTAATTTCCTCGGAGCACCCAATTCTGCTCTCTCAGTGACTACTGAGATCGCTAGAATGGAGGACCTGGCAGTGGGTGGCAGCACAACATGAAAAACGTGTGTTTTTTGGGGTGTCCCCATACTTCTAACCACAAAGCGTATTTACCAGCTCTGAAGTAGGATTATCCACTTCATTTTTCTGAGAAGAAGTCGGATTATCTGATTTTAGCGTCATAATAATTCCAGTTACATAAAATATCCAGGTACTACATAATGTGGCTTATCATTTATTTTCCTGAGATTTTCAGGCAACACAAAATGGGCAATATAGCTGACTTCTGTCTATAGAAAATTTGTTTATTAAAATGTTATTAAGTACACATAAAGAAGCATCGTAGTATTCCTATCTGACTGCTCCTAAATCCATACCGCTGTGGGAAACACCAGCTACGGACAGCGAGTGAAGTGAGTTATTCAGTGACCTATGGGCCGAGTTGTGTTTTCCCGTTCTTTTTTTAGTTTAATATTTCTGACAGTTCTCTGTGTATCCGTTAAGTGGTGGCTTGGGTAGTGACCGGCGTGGCGCACGGAGAGGAAGTGGCTTAACGGAGACAGCAAAGGTGGAGCGTGTCGGTGCCGTGACCGTGTGGGCGTGGTGGGTTCGTTGCCTGGTGCCGGTCCGAGTAAGCGGGGCGTGCTTCGTTAGCGCTTAAGGAAGGCAACGTAAACGGATTGAGTTGGAGCCGTGCGGTCAGCGGGAAAACATCCTCCGTTTCTCTGCGGAATTCTTTCCTGGCACAATGTTATACCAAGCAGTTTATCCTGAGCAAATGGGAGCACGTTTGGCCTCTTTCATCTGCTTCCTCTTCGCCGCCACTTTTCTGCATTATTCCGGATGCGCAACTTCGAGAACATTTTTCCTTGTAAACGTTCATGTTTGGCGTTAAGGCGTCTCACGCGGCATCTTTATGCACGTGTTGTGTGTATTCTTTGGAGTCGTCTTTTGCAGTACCATCACCACCGTCTATGTTCCCTTTAATTTTGAAGCTGTTGATTCACTATTACATAGATTTTTTTTAAGAAGAGGAAAACCGTTTATAAGTTTATCGTGTATTTTGGCCGATTGATCTCTGGAGGTGTTTCCTGTGTACTTTCAGTCTTGTGAGATCTTGCGGCAGTTATATTTCGGTAAGCTAGATTTGGTCTTAATTGTGGGTTGCGTGTGGCTACTCGAGTCCGGTTCACTCGTGCCAGAGGCCAAGTTTTGTAACTGTTTGGTTGTCATGTGAGCCGTCTTACGTAGGTTTGCACAAAATTGTTAATATTCGCTTCAAACCTTTGAGTGAACTATTTTCTTGTGTTGCCTTGTTGCCTGTCCAGCGCTTATATCGCCATTGAAGATTGCAGACTTTGACAAGAATCAATAATGATTTCTGGCTTGGAGTGCAATTCACAGTTGCGAAATTTTCAAAAGGAACTGCGGCCTTCAGTTAATTATTAATGCCGTGATCTCTCATTTTAGGTGCCTGTGGCGCCGATCTTTGAGCTGGTTTTTGCTTAATGAGTTTTTACATTTCAAAGTAGTTACTTTTCTGTTTTGCCTTTATCATGAGCGAGTGTTACGTTAACTTTGTCATTGTGGGGTCTCGCATTCTTTAGAATAATAGTCTTGTTGTTGTAAATATCTTCGACACATTTAATTAGGTTGGAAATAATTGTTTTGTCCCGATCTGGAGCTGAGAAAACTTGCCGACCTATGGTCTTTCATTGCTAGCAGTCGTTTAAGGTTAAATGGACCTTGGGACGGGTCCCGCAACGGCTGTAAATGTTCATGTTTGTAATCTGTTGGTGTTTGTGTTTAAGTGAGGTGGGGCCTGCTCATTGGGGGTTACTGTCTGTAAGACGTACCAAAAGTTTGGGCGACATCGGGGCTTGTTATTAGCAACTGGGTGACTTACTCGTGAGCAGAGTTTACTTATGTACATACTTCTCCCTGTTGTTGCTATGTGTCGAATAACTTGATTTGACTAGTAACGTTTTAATGACTTTCCTCTAGCAAATTTCAAGAAAACTGGTTGCTCTCGCAGGTGTTAACCATAAGGACAGTTTTCCTTTACTAATTGTTTTAAATCGAAGCATGTGTTTAATGATTTTGTGTGGAATACACTTTAATCATTTCATATTTGAGATACGTATTGTGTCAATCCTTATAATCATTGTAGAGGAATGTCTAGTGTTTTAACTGATTTGGTTGTTGTATGGTCTTTAAATATGTTTTAAAACTTGTCGGTGCCACGAATGATGTTCAGTACCTCTTTGGCCCAGTCCTTCCGTTCCCAAGGCAACCACGTACGGCAAACCATATAATCAAGAGTTTCTGTATGTGTAGACTACATCATGAGCAATAACCATGAAATTATCGCCCAAACGCAACAAAGAAAACATCAAATTCAAGCACAGCGCAGAGTGCCACGGTGATTTCCCGTTATGGGGTTAGACAAGACCGGATGGAAGAATAATTTTCACTCTCGTAAGGACAGTTAGGAAAACAGATTAGGGATCCGCAAATACAAAACGAATCACATAACGACCGAAAATCGCGTCAACAAGCAGCATTTACGGTAGCGGAAGGGGCTGAGATGTCTAGCGCGACCGCCAATCTGACGATAGAAAAGCAGGTGCTGAACTTCGTATCAAAGAAAGTCGATCTATGAATTGCAACATTGTAATTATCGTTTAAGCAGAACAACATCAGGAACGACTGTACAATGTCTGTGGTGCCAGTTAATCGCCGGGAATTGCGAGAAGTGGAGATGGAGCAGATGCCACTCTCAAGGTTTGATTTATGCCGAGTATTACCGGAATGAAAGCTGCTTATTCTTGGGATTAAACTGATATTGTTAACAAGAAATGACACTAAAGAATATATACATTGAGAGGCCAATGTCAAAATACCCAGACTCGTGAACAGGGGTCTACAAGAGGCTCGTGAACTTACACCACTTATTGCCCGAACCGCCCGTTTCTGAGTCAAAAATATCCTTTTAGAATGGGGAGAGTTACCCCAAAATATAACACCATACGATATAAACGAACGAAAATCAGCAAAGTAGACTTTATTTTCGTGTCGAAAGATAACTTACTCCAGATACCATTCCAATAGTAAAAATAGCAGCATGAAGTCTTTGAACAAGGTCCTGAATGTGGGCTTTCCACGACAGTTTACTATCTCTCTGAACACCTAGAAATTTGAACTATTTAGTTTCATTAATCATATGCCAATTCAGTTAAATTAAACCTTGGGTTTTGTTGAACTGTGTGTTAGAAACTGTAAAAACTGAGTCTTATTGAGATTTAGCGTTAGTTTATTTTCTACAAGTTATGAACTTACCTCATGAGCTGCGGTATTTCAAACCGAGCCAATGTTGCACACAACATCCTTTACTACCAAACTAGTCTCATCATCAAACAAATATTTTAGAGTTACCTGTAAAACTAGAGGACATATCATTTATATAAATAAGGAACAGGAGTGAACCAACACTGATCCCTGAGGCAACCCCCCCCCCCCCCCCCCCTTGACCTTACTCCACTCAGACCCAACATCACGGCCATTCTCAACACTGAATAATGACCTCTCGCTGTCAGTTTCTACAGTAAGAGGTGAACCGATTGCAAGCTACTCCCCGTATTCCGTAATGGTCCAACAGTCGGAGCAATATTTTGTGATCAACACAATCAAACGCCTTAGTTAAATCGAAAAATATGCCTAGATTTCGAAAGTTTCTTTTAACCCATCCAGTACTTCACAGAAGAAAAATAATATAGCATTTCCAGTTGTTATAGGACTTCTAAAGTCGAACTTTACATTTGATAGCAAATTGTGTGATATAAAATGATCAATTATCCGTACCTAAACAGCTTTTTCAATAACTTCAACAACCACTGGTGGCACACAAAAATAAATGATGACTAACTGAAACAATGGTTCAAATGGCTCTGAGCACTATGGGACTTAACAGCTATGGTCATCAGTCCCTTAGAACTTAGAACTACTTAAACCTAACTAACCTAAGGACAGCACACAACACCCAGCCATCACGAGGCAGAGAAAATCCCGACCCCGCCGGGAATCGAACCCGGGAACCCGGGCGTGGGAAGCGAGAACGCTACCGCACGACCACGAGATGCGGGCTGACTAACTGAAACCCTCAGCTGCCGACAGGCGTTGTTAATATACCTCGATGCGGAAAGCTGAAAATGTGTGCCCCGACCGGGACTCGAACCCGGGATCTCCTGCTTACATGGCAGACGCTCTATCCATCTTTTTTTTTAACCACTTTTATTTTCTTTTTATTTTTTATTTATTTTTTATTTCTATTTACTTATTTATTTTTTTGTATTTTTAGGATGGTCAGGGCGTGGTACACGCCGCAATAGCAGTGGGGTCTCTTCACGGCACTGCCAGTGCGTCGAGGCCCAAACCCCTCCCACCCCTTTTTCATGTTCCCTGTTGGGTCATAACACTAAGTGTGCAGAAATCTTAACACAATATTTCCATTCTCCGATGTAAGAAAGACAAAGAAACCTCTTCTCTGAGTAGAAACTGAACACTGATAAAAAAAAAAGAAAAAAAAATGTTCCGGAAGCAAGGTAATAGTAAATAATAATAAGAAACCAAGCGACTTTTAATTTTCTTCTGTTCGTTCTCGTTCAAGGTGTTGTAGTGGTTCCACATATTTAACCAACACCCATTCTTTCAAAAATGATCTTCAGCATGTTGCCGTAGTGCTTCTTGTGGTTGCGATACGTGCTGATTTTTGCATATTCACACTTCATGTAAACGCGGAATTCTATCTCGTTGTCCGACCCAAGTGTGTGGACGACATAACTAACATATTTTCCCAGTAACCAGCTAATGGCGTTGGTTTTTAATTTCGGAAAGTATGTCATGTATGGTCTCAGGAGGAGCGATGGCGTTATATATTCCCTAGAGGATCTGGTGAGAAAAGCGATTTGTTGCCTGATCCAATTCCAGTTATGCACATTGCCACCACAGGTGAATCTGTGGCTGAGTGTATCCACCAGATTGCATTTTCCACAAAGGTGTGTCTGGTTTAAACCGATCCCATATAGTCTCTCGTTGGTGCTGATGACATTATTAACTGTTTTGTACCATGCGGAAATAGCGTCTGTAGATAGCCCGGCATAGTTGATGTTCCGCCATACAGCTTTCCAGTCACAATTTGGGAATTTCGTTTCAATTTTGTTTCTACCCTCATTTAACTTCCTTTCAAGTATGATGTCGCGCGCTGTGATACGTGTGTTGCTTATGATTTCGTCACTAAGAAAACTTGCTTCGAGGAAAAAGTTCCTCACATACTGCAGACGGGCATTAATCCTTCGCACGTCAATCGGTGCTTGCAGGCTATGGGGTGTCACAGCCTCAAAGAGCTTTGCGGTTATACATTGTGGAAGTTCTCTGAGTATATGGAAAGTCCGTTTGAGGAACAGAGCAGACGCTTTATTGCGAATATCCACCAAACCGAGGTCCCCGTTTCTGACATCCAGTACAACGGTAGTCGCACCAACACTGAATATGTCTCCTCGCCATAAATACGAGGGCAGTTCAATAAGTAATGCAACACATTTTTTTTCTGAAACAGGGGTTGTTTTATTCAGCATTGAAATACACCAGGTTATTCCCAAATCTTTTAGTTACAACACTATTTTTCAACGTAATCTCCATTCAATGCTACGGGCTTACGCCACCTTGAAATGACGGCCTGTATGCCTGCACGGTACCATTCCACTGGTCGATGTCGGATCCAACGTCGTACTGCATCAATAACTTCTTCATCATCCGCGTAGTGCCTCCCACGGATTGCGTCCTTCATTGGGCCAAACAATATGGAAATCCGATGGTGCCAGATCGGGTCTGTAGGGTGCATGAGGAAGAACAGTCCACTGAAGTTTTGTGAGCTCCTCTCGGGTGCAAAGACTTGTGTGAGGTCTTGCGTTGTCATGAAGAAGGAGAAGTTCGTTCAGATTTTTGTGCCTACGAACACGCTGAAGTCGTTTCTTCAATTTCTGAAGAGTAGCACAATACACTTCAGAGTTGATCGTTTGACCATGGGGAAGGACATCGAACAGAATAGCCCCTTCAGCGTCCCAGAAGACTGTAACCATGACTTTACCGGCTGAGGGTATGGCTTTAAACTTTTTCTTGGTAGGGGAGTGGGTGTGGCGCCACTCCATTGATTGCCGTTTTGTTTCAGGTTCGAAGTGATGAACCCATGTTTCATCGCCTGTAACAATCTTTGACAAGAAATTGTCACCCTCAGCCACATGACGAGCAAGCAATTCCGCACAGATGGTTCTCCTTTGCTCTTTATGGTGTTCGGTTAGACAACGAGGGACCCAGCGGGAACAAACCTTTGAATATCCCAACTGGTGAACAATTGTGACAGCACTACCAACAGACATGTCAAGTTGAGCACTGAGTTGTTTGATGGTGATCCGTCGATCATCTCGAACGAGTGTGTTCGCACGCTCCGCCATTGCAGGAGTCACAGCTGTGCACGGCCGGCCCGCACGCGGGAGATCAGACAGTCTTGCTTGACCTTGCGGCGATGATGACACACGCTTTGCCCAACGACTCACCGTGCTTTTGTCCACTGCCAGATCACCGTAGACATTCTGCAAGCACCTATGAATATCTGAGATGTCCTGGTTTTCCGCCAAAAGAAACTCGATCACTGCCCGTTGTTTGCAATGCACATCCGTTACAGACGCCATTTTAACAGCTCCGTACAGCGCTGCCACCTGTCGGAAGTCAATGAAACTATACGAGACGAAGCGGGAATGCTTGAAAATATTCCACAAGAAATTTCCGGTTTTTTCAACCAAAATTGGCCGAGAAAATAAATGTGTTGCATTACTTATTGAACTGCCCTCGTAATTGGTAACAGTGGACATGATCCCTTTCGCTACTAGTTTAGGGATTGGAAATACCTGCGTAGTGAAATACGCTTCAGACAATACGCAGGAGTTGATGAATCTGACTTTTTGCACCAGGTCCATAGTTCGATGGATGTTCTCCATTACAGCACCATGAACTTTCCTCCTAGTTTCCGTCCAGTTAAAAGCAGCCGTCCTCAGCGGACATGCCATTAAGGTTATTCCCAAAGTTTTATGTTCGTTTTCTTGTTTTGCCCATGCCAGTCGAAGGTGATCTAGGCTCCGTGGATTCAATATATGACTTTTGTTTTCATTTGCTGTCGCTCCCGACGCTAGACAATACCTTTGGATTTCTCTTTCCAGTGTAACTGTCTCCTCCTTATTTCTTATTACAACGCCCACGTCATCAGCATAAGCTCGTATGACAGTTTTCTCACCACTCAATGTTATGCCTGTTAATCTTGCGTGGACAGTGCGGAGGAAGGGCTCTAAAGATACAGAAAATAAAAACATAGATAAGGGACTGCCCTGTGGAACCCCTCGCCTTATCTGTATGGGTTTAGATGTTTGGCCATTGATTGCTATTTTCGCATTTATACCTGTTGCAATATTCCTTAGCATGTTCACAATCTGGGGGTGGAAAGCCATTCTTGACAGCGTCGCAAAGAGGTATCTATGACTAACGCGGTCAAAAGCTATGTTGAAATCTATAAAGATTAACGCACATTTTATACTTGTCGCTGAGGTAATTGCAATGACGTCTCTGTATGCAGATAGACTTTCGAATATCGTTCTGATCGGAGAACAAGATTGATGATGACTCAATATTTTGTTGGAAAAGGCAGAGAGTCTTTTGTTGATAATACGCGAAATTATTTTGTAATCAGAATTTAGTAGCGAAAGAGGCCGAGAATTGTTTAAGTTGGTTTTGCCTTTACTCTTAGGAATCAGTACTATTTTACTTTCCTTAAACTCTGCAGAGACCGGTCTTCCGTTCAGGACCTCATTTGCCATGGAAGTGATCTTGTCCCCAATTACAGACCAGTAGCGGGCATAAAACTCCACAGGGAGGCCATCAAGTCCCGGAGATTTTTTGAGAGGTGAGTTACGCACTGCCTCATGCACTTCATCTTTAGTAATAGGTGACAGGATGTCAGCGTTGTCTGTTCCCGACAATTGTGGACCTAAAATAGTGAGAAAGTCCTCGAGAGCTGCATCTTCCACTGTGGTAGGGGCATATAAGGTTTCATAGAACCTGTGGACTTCGTCCAGTATTTGTTTCTGGCATGTGAGCCTCGTACCAGTATGCGTCTGGACTTCATCAATTAAAGTTAGACGTCTGTTTTTAGCATGCCGCACCAAGTGATACAGAGAAGCTGTTTCATCTGCTACGACTGATGTGGCTTTCGATTTAATTTTGAGTCCCTCCATCTGTTGCCGTTTAATGCTTAATAACTTGGCTTTTATTTTTTTGATATCATTCAGACGAATTACATCATCATGGGTCTGTTGATATAAGTCTCTTAAAATTTTATAATAAAAGTCCATTGTATTCCTCAACTCCCTGTGCCTCGCTGCACTATACTGCATGACAACTTTCCGCAGCCTTGGTTTAGCCCTCCTAGTCCACCAGTCAATGACTGTTGGGTGCTTGTCTACTGTGCGGAGGCACACAGTCCACGCTACTCTTATTTCCTGTTCCAGTTCTTCGTCAGTTAAAACAGAGATATTTAAATTCCATTGGCCTCTGAATCGTCGGGTTGGCTGTACACTTAAATTAAAACAAGTTAAAAGTGTACTGTGATCGCTAAAATACACGGGAATAGTTTCAACGTTTAATAAATAATTTTGCAAATTTGGTGACACGTAAATTCTATCTAGTCTGCTGCGGGAGTGGCTGGTTATATACGTGAACCCGACTGACGTCGGGTGCTGAAGTTCCCACACATCCTTAAGGTGTAGATCACTTACTATCTTTTTTAACTGTGGCGAGTAGTTGAAGTTGGGTTGTTGATCTTTCTGGTTTAAAACACAGTTAAAATCTCCACCTAGTATAAGAGAACACGGAATTTTCCTCAATAAATAAATCAGTTCATCTTGAAAAAACTTCGCACGATCCAATTTGTGGGAATTTCCTGATGGGGCGTAAAGGTTAAGCACTGTCACATCGAATATTTTTATGCCTATGGCTCTTCCTGATTCTAGTCGTTCGATTTCAGTCACCAGAATGCCTTCTCTTATAAGAATGGCTGTACCGATATTGGCTTCCGTAGAAACATTAACAATTTCAAAAAAGCCTGGGATCCGATATTCCGTTATCGCAACTTCTTGTAGCAACGCGATATCTGTCCCGGACTGGTACAAGAATTCTTTTAGTGCTGCCAATTTCAAGGGTGACTGTATTTTATTAATGTTAATAGTAGTAACACTATAAGCTTGCATCACAGACATACCATAAGAAGCTATTTGGGATGAGGATCGGTATGATTATAGCAGCAACGTGCTTCCCTACAAGGCACGATCTGTACAAGCTGTGTGCCCATTACGTGTACTAAATTTCTAGTAAAATTTGCACTGCTTTTAAACAAGGAGCTTGAGAAGAAAAGTATCCTGAAATCCCGACAATGCATTGCTATAAGTCACTGTGGCCATTCTCTTTCTCCTCGTCAGTGTTGGCCCTGATGACTTCATGTTTAATATTCTTTTTCTTGATGTCTTTCTTCTCTGGTGTGGATTTCGCTTGATGACGCGTGACAGCAAGACCCGGTGTCAGTCGCTGCCGCAGGCGGTGGCTGAATGGGGCAACGGTCGTGGCTTGCGAGTCGTCAATATTTGGTTCCGGCGTGGTGTCTGTTGTGCTGTCTTGCTGGCTAGGCGGTGATGCTTGTTTATTATTTCCTCCTTCGGCGCGGCGTTGCGCTTCGGAGTCAACAGGTTGTTTACTTGGTACTTCCTCGTACTGTTCGCACTGTATGGGCTGTGCACTTGATGCGGTTATTTCAGTTGTGACCCCAGGCTCAGGGTCACATTTCCGTGAAAGGTCACTACCAGCTGCGTCACTATTTGTTCGTGGCGGTATAAGTCCTTGTGCGGAAGTGGGAGCCACATCGACCTGCATTCCATCTCCTTTTTCCACTTCCAACAGATCTTCAGGACTGGGCTTCGGCCTCCTAGCAACGGGTGTTTCACAGGAAGAGTCCTCATCAACAGTTTTTTTCAGTGTCCTCTAGAGGACGCTTTTTAGTGGGAATCTCGCTGTCACGGGACGGAATTTCAGCAGTTAATGCAGGTTTTAAAGACGGAAAGTCATTAACATTAAGTGCAACATTTTCAGAGGTAGTAACAGGATCCACGACAGCCGCCGGCTCTGTTGTATTACTGGCTGGCAACAAATCGTTGAGTGTTAATTTCCGGCGTTGCGTAAGGTTCTTTGTTAGCACAAAAACGCAGCGAGGGCAGTCCTGACGGAGGTTACCTGACTCGTTACACACATGACATGTAGGGGTTTGCCCTGAGTACATAACATGCGCCTTGTGCCCGTCAACAAAGATGTGGGAGGGAATATTTGCCATCACTTCCATCTCCACGGAGCGAATGCCGTTAAAGCACCGCAGCTTGAAATGCGAAGCCCACCTTTCGTTGACTATTTGCCTGACAACCCCATATTTTGAAAGGACATCTTTAATTTTCGAGTTGTCTACTTCTATGGGAATATTCAAAACCCTAACATTCCTAATTACAGACTCGGAATTCCGGAGTTTTACAGTACTTTTAGTACCATCACGGTGTATAAATTCCGTTTCATAACCAAATTTTGCCAGAAAGCGGTCTACACTCACGGAATCGTTAAACTTTACAAAAATGCAGTATTCATCTAAGTCCAGCTGCATGGTATGAACAGATTCAGAATGAAGGCCAATTACCTCGGTAATCCAGTCCTGTATTTCAAGAGCAGAGGGCTGTACTCGACGGGTGTACTTGTCGAAGGTAAAAATCACGGTGTTTTTTCTCACGGAGTCTGCCATGGTGTTCTGCAGCGAAGAAATCTCGAACAACGCCGAAATCCCAACAGCACTACGTAGGAAGATGATACGACGAAGACAAAATGCTCAATTGATAACGCTTAATTCACGTGCCAAACGTCAATAAACGAGCACGAAACTCGAAAACACTGGCGTAAAAACTGAACGTTCACGGAGCAAACTTGAGGAGCGTGCGACCGCTGCGACAGCTAAAGCCAGACTGGGCCACCGAGGACACAGATGAATAGCGCGACTGCAGGGACTTATCCCTTGCACGCTTCCCATGAGACTCACATTCCCAACTGTCCACAATTCTACGTATGTAATGTACCTTACAGACATTTGCCCATCCACTCATTACTCGCGCACGCTTTGGCGATTCCCGTAAGAGTTTGGGCAACCTGTGCGCATTCGCACAGACGAAGGTAAATGGCTGGGTAGCCTTTAACTATATATATATAAAGACAGTAACTGTTCTCGAAAGAACAGAATACTGTTGATGACCGTGCAGCTTTTCCCTGGAATAAATGATGACTAACTGAAACCCTCAGCTGAACTGTGCAGAGTCAAACGGCGCTCAGAAGTTTCCAAAGGTCGGCCTGGAATTCAAACACTAACGCTCGCTTAGGTGAGACAGGTGGTCGGCCCAACAATTCTCAATCCGACGACAACCCAACCAACACACAGTCAACGGACCAAGCGACACGATAATTTCTGCTCCACCCGACCAGCACACAACTGGGAGTTCAATGGAACAACGCAGAAGGTATCGGCGCCCGCAACGAATTACACATTCAGCTTTCAAACTACACGCTGTGTTGGACAGCCACAACATGACGAGGAAAATACACTGCCTGAATTGACGTCAATGGCCAGGGCAGGTAACCGGAACGTTAACGGCCACAAGGCAGAAGATTCCGCTGGTACACTTGAATTCAAAATAATCAAGTTAAATTAAACTTCACAAGAGGGCGGCTAGAATTTCACCAACTTGAAAACACACGTTGTTGCTCACGGGAATGTCCACACAGTCCACAACGAAATTCAAACAACACAATGTGAAAAGTTAGGGCTGGCTGGCAGATAAAGTAAAGAGTCAACTTTCGTGTCCGGGATCGGTGAGCCACGGACCTCGTAGCAATGAGAACAGCCCCTCACACTACGAGCCGGCCGCAGTGGCCGTGCGGTTAAAGGCGCTGCAGTCTGGAACCGCAAGACCGCTACGGTCGCAGGTTCGAATCGTGCCTCGGGCATGGATGTTTGTGATGTCCTTAGGTTAGTTAGGTTTAACTAGTTCTAAGTTCTAGGGGACTAATGACCTCAGCAGTTGAGTCCCATAGTGCTCAGAGCCATTTGAACCATTTTGAACCTCACACTACGACCGCGGGCCGGCCGCTGTGGCCGTGCGTTTCTAGGCGCTGCAGTCTGGAACCGCAAGACCGCTACGGTCGCAGATTCGAATCCTGCCTCGGGCATGGAGGTGTGTGATGTCCTTAGGTTAGTTAGGTTTAAGTAGTTCTAAGTTCTAGGGGACTGATGACCACAGATGTTTAGTGCCATAGTGCTCAGAGCCATTTGAACCATTTGAACTACGACCGCGCGTGGACGCCGCCAGCAGCCACGGCCAGACACGCGCCACGGAGACTTCCTCGCTGTTCCACGCCAGCCGACCAACTGCCCGCACACGGCACAGCCGGAAACTACAAGCGTTAGGCCAAAGATAGTACAAGGGTGCGAATATCGATACACGCTGCTGCTGCCACTCGCGGAGATAGAGAATAATACCATAGCTGCGGGAGACTAATCACAGAATAGCAACCAAGGTTTAATGCAAAGCATAACACGAGCCAGCCACGGCTGATATAGTTTGTAGTTATGTGTGACTTTTGTTTGAGTACAAAAGCCCTTTAGTGTTACAATGCATCATGCATCATGCATCATGGTCTGAAAGGCTATTCGCCCTTTTACTAACAGAATGCCCATCTACAAATCAAGAATGAATAAAAATATTGTCTATGGCTGTGCTGCTGTTCCCCTGCACCCTAGTTGGGCAAAACACAGACTGCATCAGATCATATGAATTTAGAAGTTCTACCAACATACCTTGTATTCCACAGTCATATAAAACTCAATACTGAAGTCACCACACGTAACTAATTCCTGGTACTTCCTATAAACCGAATCAAGAATCCTCTCTAGCTTGAGCATAAATGCTCTGTAGTCAGAGTTAGGGGACCTACAAATAACAAAAATTAGAGGTTTGGTATCACTAAGTTGAACTGCCTCTGCACAGCATTCAAATACATGTTCAGTGCAGTGCCGTGACACGTCTATGGACTCAGATGAAATACTATTTTTTACGTACATGGCCAGTCCCCCACTCCTCAAGGTACTCCTTGAAAAACAGTCAGCTAGTCTGTGTCCTGCTAAAAGAAGCCTGTGAACTGTCAAATTATTTGGAAACATGTCGTCCTCCGAAGGTGAGTCCTTAGAGGGACTTCCTGTAAGCAAGTATACCTATCAGGTGACTTCAATTTAAAAAGGGTGCAGCACTAACACCACCTACTACAGGAATTTTTCCATCAGTGGTCCCACCACCACCCACTACACTGTCACGTATAAGCTTTGCCAGCCTTCCCTTTCCGTACCCATTGAGGTGCAGGCCATGCCTAGTGAAACCTAATCTACTGACAGACAGAACTGGTACCACTGCAATGTGACCCATGCCCTCTGCCATCCAGTACGATGCTAACGCGGCTAACAGCCGCATTAAGATGAGGCCGATCGTGACACTGAAACAGTTGCAAGAAATGCACATTAGTTACACCAGATTAAATAGCTATCTTTACCAGGTTACCGCCTTCATCATATTCCCCGTCCCTATCTAGAATGTTCCCTGCTCCACCCACTATCTCTACGTGATCCTCCTTCGTAGGATTCCTACGTAACTCCCCTATGCATATCAGCGCACACTCCGCTGCAGAGTGAAAATCTCATTCTGGAAACATCCCCCAGGCTGTGGCTAAGCCATGTCTCCGCAATATCCTTTCTTTCAGGAGTGCTAGTTCTGCAAGGTTCGCAGGAGAGGTTCTGTAAAGTTTGGAAGGTAGGAGACGAGGTACAGGCAGAAGTAAAGCTGTGAGTACCGGGCGTGAGTCGCGCTTCGGTAGCTCAGTTGGTAGAGCACTTGCCCGCGAAAGGCAAAGGTCCCGAGTTCGAGTCTCGGTCGGACACACAGTTTTAATCTGCCAGGAAGTTTCCCCTATGCTGTCCGTCACCTGAGTCAACCCTGCACTAGGCTTCACAATGCTGGTGACCTGGTGCTCGGTCCCCAACAGTCCTTGCAACTGCTGGCCCACACCTGTACCGTGCGAACTACCTAGCAGCAGAACGTTCTTCTTTCTGTTAGAATTTGCAACTGACCTATGCCTCCTAACTTCTGAAAAAATGGTTCAAATGGCTCTGAGCACTATGGGACTCAACTTCTGAGGTCATTAGTCCCCTAGAACTTAGAACTAGTTAAACCTAACTAACGTAAGGACATCGCAAACATCCATGCCCGAGGCAGGATTCGAACCTGCGACCGTAGCGGTCTTGCGGTTCCAGACTGCAGCGCCTTTAACCGCACGGCCACTTCGGCCGGCTTAACTTCTGAGGGCTGCTGCATGTTCCCTGCATCTACAGCTACAAGAGGCTCCTCTCAACTCGATTCTGACAGTTTGTCAAATCTATTGCATATACGCAAAGTATAACTGTCTGAATAACTCCTCCTCCTAGCTGCCTTCCTGCCAACTGCCAGTTCCCATACCCCAGCACGATTCACCCTTCTCAACCTATCTGGTTCATCCATTCAGTATTTTAACTGCACGGGAAGGGCACAGATCTTACGCTACTGGTCCTCTGTCAACTTATTTGTACTACAAACTCTGCACTTCCCTCTTGTATCCCCCCCGCAGTGAAAAGACTTTGAACAAATCCCACACCGTAACCCGCTACTCACAAACCTACGACAGAGCCCACACTTCTCACTCATGGTAAAATTTTACAATTACTGAAAGAAACTAAACGTCTACGTTAACTAAGTTCAGTAACACATGTATAACAATTTACAGAACTAACAATAGCGGTCTCGAAGTTCCCTGTCTACTGAGAAAGCAACTACTTTTATTAATACTACTGAACAGCAACTAATACTGATACCAAAGAAACTTCACATAATTTATTAGCTAAAACCAAAAATTCAAGCAGTCACTGGAATACTCAACGAAGTTAAAGCTGTGAAAATCAATTTTACTGATGCGTTTCATTAGAAACATTAAGAAACGTCAGCTGAAAATTAAAGCACGAAATTTACTAAAAGACTTTAACGCACAGAAAACTCCAAAAAACACATGAGCGAACGTTTCCGAAAGTTTATTAAATCGTTATTTCGCCACAAACAGCACGAAACACCGTGTGCTGTGCTGTATTTAAGCGATGGTCAACGCAGAGTAGTTCGTGGCTCCGCAGTAACGGTTCCCGCCACAACCACAATGGTCGTTAGTTCTGCTGTCGGTAGCCGATATTTGACCAAATTCTGCACAGTCGTTCTGCTCAGCCTCCCTGTATTGTGTTTCCGGTTTAGCGATACATGGGTCCACTCTGAGGTAGTCAATGTATGGTAGATCACACTGCCCCTGCTACCTGGCCGTTAGGTTGCCGGCCCCGGTCGTATTATCGTTGATGATTATTTTCGGAGTAAGGATGTGGATATTGATTTTATTGTATTTGTGCATCTTAAACTGTGAAACCGCGTGGGCCCAATTACTTGGCGCAACCCTGTTGAGAACTTGCTTCCTTTTCACCAGAAATTCGAGCTTACTTAAATTTTTTGACATTTTCTGCTACTTTTATGCGCTCTCTTTTTCCGTGTTAAATTTTGTCGTTAGTCTGACCTGGGCACTTGCTGGAGCTCCTCGCGAGTCGCTTACTGTTCTCGGAAAAAGAGAGGTAGATAACACCTCAACACTAGTTACTCATTGCGTTCATAGCATGCTCAGCTTAAGATTTTGTTTGATAGATTTGTCCTAAGCTGAACTCACCCGATTTTGCGGTTGGAGTATTCATTTGGTATTTAGTAGTTATGTGTAAGTAAGAGTCTGCTTTGCGCGTTATAGGCATTTCGTGCTTCCATACTTACAAGGGGAAGCCGCCAATTGCGAAATTCAGATTCGATTCATACTGCGCATAATAAAAGCTCATGGACAGAGGTGTAATGTGGCAAAGCACCAAGATGTACTTCTCAGCCGCTGTCGAGAAAATCGACAGTTAAAAGAAACCGTTGCGGTGAAATACTCTCTACGATTAACACATTCCTACAGCGTCGTGGCGCAGCGGTAAGCGCTCGGGTTCGTAATCCGAAGGTCGCATGATCGAATCTCGCGACATGCAACCCTTTTTTATTTTTTAGTATTTGTTTTTTTTAATTCAAATGTTTATATATATATATATATATATATATATATATATATATATATATATATATATATAATTCCCGGCAATCAGTTGCAACAATTATGCATATAGTAAGTTGTTGAAAGTCGTTTGTCGTGGAAAAACTGGCGACTTCGAACATCATTATTATGTTTTCCGCAAACAAAGTTGTATTTCACAAATGTTATTAATTGTCTTCATAATGTTAACCACGTATAGTTAATGGAAGACGTAGAAACGGTATTCCGAAACGAATACGTATAGCGTAAGTCAAACGTTCGAATTAGAATAGAGACCCCACGAACACAAATTTGCTGCGGCATGTATGAAATATAAACTCAGTTACTCGCTCGTTACACTTGAAGGACAGATGTTGCATGGGCCGAAACGAGCCGCCGCATAACAGCGTAGTTGCCTGCTAACTTCGAAAGAAGGTAGATGCGGTCACTAGCGCAACTTATAACATCGTCGAAAATCAGTGCGGACGGGAGAGCTTTGGTACACCCAGTTAAAAAAACGGAAAAATGGAGGCGGTACAATTGGAGAGCGATCCGATTTCACCAACATGCATAAGCAATTCATTAATAGTTTATAAAAAAAATTACATGGTGCGAGATTCGATCCGGCGATCTTCGGATTACGAACCCGAGCGCTTACCGCTGCGCCACGATGCTGTAAAAAATTATTAATCGTAGAGAGTATTTCACCGCAACGGTTTCTTTTAACTGTCGGTTTTCTCGACAACGGCTGAGAAGTGCATCTTGGTGCTTTGCCACATTACACCTCTGGCCATGAGCTTTTCTTACGCGCAGTATGAATCGAATCTGAATTTCACAATTGGCGGCCTCCCCTTGTTAGCCTGAATGTCAGGGCGGCGGGTCCATTGGTCACTCGGCGCCGAACGTGATCGTATACTCCCGCCACAGAGGGTAACGTGGTTTGCACTAATTCTCATGTTGCTGTATTTATGATACCGCTGTTATTCGGTAACTGCTCATGTTGGTAAAATTGTATTTTAACATTGGTACAGTTCTTGGAGCACTTGACATTTCTACTTTCAGATATGTGGTTGGTAAAGTTGGTTATCATTCCTGTAAAGTCTAAAAACTGCTTAATAATCGTTGTTAAATTACATACAGTTTGGAAGTTGTCTTGCATTAGCACTGTAGAATAATTGTTGATTTGTTATTTCAAAGCCCTAATGATGAATAATGTCTCTTGTTCTGTATTAATTGAAATATTGTTGTCACTACTAAAATGGTTTTAAATATTTTTGAATACAGTATTCCACTCCTTGAGCAATCAATAATGCTCAGGAAGCCTACCAGCATTCATGTCACTCCTTGAATTTCAAGTCAATGATCACAAGACATGTTGTTTGCAAGGCTTGATCTCTAGATGCAGGCATCTATCTGTAACGTATTTTTTATGTCACGATAGCCAAGCAGCCTGGGTTTTCTCGACAGGGAGATGGGGCCGCTTTAGCTAACGCATGTATTTCTTCCATAGTCCACATGTAAATATACTCGTAGAAGTATGCTCATATTGCTTCATAAGATGGTGTGGTATGCTATTTTTTTTTTTATACCATCCATCATTGGTACAGAGGCTCAACCCACCTAGGGTATCCACCTATTCATCCAAATTGCAACACTAAGTGCCAATAGCGATACCAAAACGCACACACACACACACACACACACACACACACACATACACAAACATACATGGATTGCTGTTTCATGGAGTGTAGGGCGACTGCAGCTTTTGTTCTGATATACACAGGGGAAACACTGGGGATAACTAAAAAGCAGTGAAAAGGAGTGACGAATGAGTTTCCTGCCCTCCGGCCAACACTGTGTGCGGCAACCCTCCCATCGTATGGCACCTCCACAGTGGCGATGGACAGAACTGTGGTGAAATTTGGTGCCAATAGAACATCATTAATCCACCGTACACCACACGCGAACTGAGCTGTGGCCTTCCTCTGTGTTGATGCCTTGCTGTTCGAAGCGTCGTCGACCCAGAAGTTGCGTCACAGGGTGCCACGCCCTTGCACGTTTACCGATGGAGGTTGTAGGCACCTTTGAACCAAATTTCAAACTTACGCATTGCAGTGGAAGACAATTACGGGACTTCGAAGAAGTGATACTATTTTGGGCAGTATATATTATCGTTGTATACATGCCCATTTGTGCAAGTGATGTAAGCTTTATTTTTACAAGAAAACTATTTGAATACTACCGATTCATCTATAAATCTACTATCTCCACAATACTCGGCAAATATCTCGATGTTTTTCATGCTTTTTAGCCACCCTTTCGAACTGCACCGACGTTCTGGTTTGTGCTCTGCAGTCTTTTCCTACATGTTAGTCAGTGTTACTTTTTCTTCTTGCCGTTTTCAGAATACTTCAGTCTTCCACAGACCTAGAGGGCATACCTGCAATCGGTTAATTTATATCGCCTGTATAAGTGACATTAAATACACGGTCAATAGCATCAAACTATTACGAGACAGCATTTCAGCTCTGCCCCAACTTTTTCCTTAATTCGTTACCAGTTCTCATTCCAGCTGTCAGCGTCATTATTCGAGACTGTTCCGCAGATTGTTTTTATCTAACTGCCATCCACATAACATAAATTCTCTATCTTTCCAAGAATCTCTGCTATCTTACGTGTATCACTTTGAAGAAAGCGGCAGTAATGTACTGAAACTAGTATTAAGCACCAGTCTACACTTACTTACGGGAGAGTAGTAATGTCGTCAGAAATTTCTGAGTTCATTTCTTGTGGAGAAAGAGCGGTCTGGCTAAAAGTATTTTAGAAGTGGATTACAGACAGCCTCTTCTCCAAAAAACATTTATTTAGACAGTAACCGGTTTCGGTCATACCACTATACCGCGACGATAGGCAGAACTGTCGAATGGAGCCGTTGTTGTAACTCCTCTAACTTCAGCTGCAACCATGATATGGTCAAATATTAATCGAAACTGATTATCATTGAAAGAAAAGTTTTTCGGCCAAGACTGTCTGTAATCCATTGTAAAGTAAAGCGGTTGGGTGCACGTATATGGAAAGAATACTGGTTTACTACAAGTTACACAAAATCGAGAGGAGAAGACGTTGCTAAAACAATAGTTAAAACTGTGGAACAGACGACATTACCCGAATAAACAGTTGTTTTAACGCCGGTTGCAGAGAGATGAGCAACGTTCCAGCTAATCCTCGATGTTTCCCACAGAGGAGAACAAAAACAGTATTTTAGGAGCGTCGCGCCCCAGCGCCGACTTCCCGCATTATCGCGGGCCGTTAATTGGCTACAGCGATCGGCAGAATTATTGGCTGCGCTGTCGAGATAGCCGCCTACAGCGCTGCATTAGCATACTGGACTAGACCGCACCAGCGGAGCGGTGTGCTGTTACCGCGCGGACACGACACCTGCTGTTTATCCCACCCGGCCCGCGCCTACGCACTCGCGGATTACACACTAAACGCCGATGCGTGCAAACACCTGCTGTCGCCGACATCTCGGCACACAATAGGAAAAGACAGATGCAGGAAATGCGGTCGCCACTATCAGTCAAGACAAACGTGTTACTCTTCCTACAAAAGTTATTTTTCCATATAGTCCCTTTAAACTTCTGTTGCTGATGCAAGGAAGAATCTCGCTTGGGGTCAAAAACTACATCTACGTCTATACTCCACAAGCCACGTCTTCGTTCGTGCATGAATATCAGTTCATTTGGAATCTGCCACTGAATCTCAGACCGGCATCTGCTTTTTGTGAACTACGGTTCTTACCAGCCTCCAGAGGTTTATCACCAATACTGTCTTTCCGTCTTTTTAGGCACGCACATTACAATTATTTCGATAGAAGGTCAATTGTGTACCAGTTATCTTCTGCATAGCGCTTCGCTTATGTGACAGGCGAAGCATTCCAATAAGCAACAGAATCGTCCACTAACAGCCTAACGCAACTTCCGATGTTCTCCATTACGTTAAAGAAATTCCGAATATTTCATCCGTCAAGGACGATGCGATGACTTCTGTCTGCTAGAAATTGCAAATACGGTCCGATAATACGGCAGTTGGTATTTTCTTCGTTATGAAACTTAACGAAACTGAATCGAACGCCTTATTAATATGTTGTCCTGGTACGGTTCATGTACCATAGGTGACGAGGTTTACGGTAAACCGACAGACGACATCACCGATGCGACCCCTTGTAAGACTACACGAACCTTCTGATGAGTCCGCCCTTTGGTGTTGCCTGGACGGTAGCCAGTTTCAGTCCGCGAGGCATGGTGTACTTCCATCGCGGTTGCACTTAAGGCAAACTGGAGCTGCCGGTGTTACACCATAACAGCCAGACAAGCACAAAATTGCGACTGTGTTTATGCAATGGTTTGTCACTACTGACGCGTCAGAAAGTGGAGAAAATTATGGTTGTGCTCCCAATAAGACATTATCTCAGCATACGAACAAAATGAGATGTAAGAAAAGACACTACAAGTGGTCTGAAGAACAGTAATTTACGTTAGAACTACACTATAATTACCGCCCTCCTTTCTGGGGTTCCTTACTACAGTCGGTAAAAACGAAGACCTTATAGGATCGCTTATCTGTCTGTCTGTGCGACTGTTAAGACTACTTTTCCTGAAGAACGGATAGAAGTAACCAGTTGAATTTTATGGCACGTATTAAGGACTACAATATACTAAGGTGTACGATTTCTTGGCAGTGTATAATTGCTTCATGTTAAAATTATTTTTTGCCGTTTGTTGACCTTCTATCCGCCTGTCCATCACTTAAGACCGATTTTACTCACGAACAGGTAGCCGTATCAAACTGAAATTTATGTCAAATACTGAAGTCTATACTCCATTGGCGATGTAAATACTTCAGACTTGTAAGTCAATGCAGTCAAAGAAGCGGTCATACGTGTCATAAATGTTGATACTCGCAAACTCACTCATTAAAACCCGCAGATGATCTACCTACACGTATGTCGGGATCTGGTGGTCTAGCTGCTGTAGTTCCCCCCGCCAGCTTTACAAACCACTGTGCACGGACTGTTACTTTAAGTAACACGCGACAATCGGTAAATTTGTTTCAATTGCCTTGGATGCTGAATTTGGCGTACTTGGATAGTTCATCTCTCGTTTTGGGTCTCCGAGTAGCGTGGGAACGCAATCTCCGCTCAACTGCGCAGTACGACTCCATTTTGCAATGGTGGGTTCAACTGACAAAGCCAAGGCTCCGATAAATATTGATACGATTCTAGGCTTATAAGGCACGTGAATTTCTGCGAATTATACTACTCTCCCTTACGTGAGCTTTATGAAGGTGTTCATCCGGCTGCCCTACGTACTGCAGACATCAGGCTTGTAAAGGCGCAATTTTTACGATTCGACCAGGTGATCCATGGCTTCCTGCTGGAGGTACTCGATGCAGTTGGTTTCACAATTGCTTCCCGCAGGGTCTTCTCTAATTTGTTTATGGATATCCAAGCTCAGTGTCCAACTGAAACCCCCGATTACCATCCGTATTGGTTTTCCTCAGCCAAGCCCTCTTTGAATATCGTCACTTGAACCCCTTGTTCGAAGTATTGATGATCAGTTACAAAAATGGACACTCTTGGTAGAGACGATGTAGGTGAGCGCGTACCCGGACGAAGTGAAAGTGTTACTGAGATGCTATTGTAAGTAGGCTCCGTTGAATGCCTTATGCTTTGTATCTGTGACCTACATCAACGACGACAAATGTCGGTTGATAAAATTACAGGGTGTTGATAATGCTGTTATTTCGCGGGCAACAGTGCTCGGTATTCTACTCTCCATATAGCTATACTAATTGGAAATCGGTTAAGGAGAAGATAGAAGGTGGAAGAAACATAGAGCTCCCTTAACCTGCTTCAGAAAGTTGGGATCCTGGATACCTACGTTTTGTTCACAACGTACTACACTGCTCAGATTTTTCTCCTTAGCGCGATGACGTGCGCGTTCTCTCGGGGGTCTAGGACTTTCCGATATTCAAAGGAAAGTGTCTGCGTTATTTGTTCGGCGCACCGTGCTGACTGTCCCTCACGCAATCCACACATTCACGTCTCGGTTATTTTCCTGTCTGGTGCAGCGCAGTCCTGATCCGCCTGTCGATGTTGGTCTATTTAGTTTCCAGTTAAGACTTGTCCGTGAATTGTTTATTGCTGTCAGTTTTTAGGTAGCTGATATTCTGTAGAAGCAGCATCTCACTACTACGTTTTTGTTAATGCCCAGGAGAGGGCTCCTGTCAAATGGGCGTCTTCTTGAAAGACGGTGTGGATTCTACTTTTCCAGTTCTACCACTGGCGGTGGCGTCCTCGTGGTGTAAAGTGATACACAACCTGTTTTCCACAAATGGGCCCCTATTACGTATTGGATTCAGTCTAACGGATTAGTGCAGTCTCTGTCCCGCCACAACTGAACTTTATCTGTCATGATCACAAGCGTACTGGGTCTGGCGTAAAAAGAATTTGGTTTTCCAACTCGACTTGTTGATACTGCCTTACCTTTCCGAGGGTATAGTCACATACAACTGCGAAGCTATTGGGCCACTATGTTCATTACACTGTAGATTGAGGGGGTGGAACGGACCTCCTCGGCTTCCACCAGTATGGGGCCACTGCATAGCTGAGGCCACTGCATGCTAGAAGTGTTTGCGCCTGCCGCGGTGTCGCGACCTATTTGCCAATATGGTGAACCTTGCACCAAGGTATCGGTTCAGTTAGCCGGTCCTTTTGGTATTCTCATCACGACCTCTTTTCAGGACTATTATTTCACATTTTGTTTCATTTCTGTGGCCTGTTAGTCTTGTTTCTCTTTTTTATTAAAAAATAATTGCAGGCAACGCTTGGAAAGGGCAGAAATCCTTCTTTTGAAGTTTGGTTATTTTAAAAGTGTCAGTGCAATGTAGGGTTGGCTCCGATTTTTTCATTCTTTTTTGATTTCTAGCTTTGGAAAAGAAACGCTAACACGCATGTTTCCGCGATATGTGGAGGCGAGCCGGTCGTAGGTCGAGTCCGACTCTCCGATTAACGATGAGAGATGGAGGAGGCAGCCATCCTGGACGTGCATTCTGGCGGTTTTCATCGTATGAAAAAAAAGTGGTAAAGCATGTGTCCGGCAGCCGAGTGGTGGCGCGATCGAATCCCGGTCAGAGCAAAGACTTTTCAGCCGTCGTTTCAGCCTAGCACTCGACTCTCAACGATGTAAGGAGTCTCATGAAACAATACATGGTTCGAATTCCACGTTAAACTGTAGGTCAGAGCAGTCTTGTTAGTTGTGTAACTGCGGTGGTTCGAAGTGGTGTTCCATACAAAGACTTGCGATAGGTCAACGACACACCCGCAACTGTTGTTACGTATCGTCGTACATAATTAAGTTTGTACTTCGGTCTCCTCCTTCAATTTTGGTATCTTCATCTCCTTTACCCGGCATCTGCTACTATATGTATCGTCAATGTTGTCTCTTCCTTACGTTTCTTTAGCAATAGCCTTCCTATTTACGTAGAAGGTACGGACTTCCTTCTAGTGCACAAACAATGAAGATAAATTAGCTAAATGTATTAAGTGTAGATATCATCAAGTACCCAAGAGTGTTTTGTTAGGAAGTGCGCAGGGTCTTTTAACTTACCTCTTCAGCCATTTATGGGAGGATTTGCGGCTTAACATGGATTCCGAACGACGACGCAGTTTGGCATTTTTCACTATTTTTACTATTAAAGGTGCAAGAACTGATAAGAGCCACCAGATATTCTACAGGGAGCGGGGACTGAATCACAGTAATACGTATTTGTAGTCTGGGCCACAGAGCTACCTAAAAATATAATATAATAAATTATTTCGACTTCGAAAAACATATTTTGTTCTTTAAAATCTCGAAAATATAAAACTCCTGATGTTAAACTCCTGTCGCAAGACCTACAACATTGCTTATCCTACATTAAAAATTAGATACCTTTTCAAATTAAATGTCTTGCGAAATAACAAATATAAATTAAAAAGTTCTTGGAATATGAATTAGTCGCTTGGCACGAAATTACTTCGGGAATTATTGCAAGATTTAAAATATAAAGGACGAACGAATTCAGATTTTGGTATTGGTGTAAGGCCGATGAATGTTATCGGCGTGGCGTACGAAGCTAAACTTCTGTGATCGGTCGGATGTGCAAAACTGCATTGGAGACCACAGCTTAGTTTACGCTTGGTCGTGAACCACGCCTTGTTCGTCCTCGGTGTCTGTCTGTTAATGCTTTCGTGGCTGCAAAGGGCAGATTGTCACAATTTAATTTTAATATTTTGCGTTTCTAAACAATGATACGTAGTGGTCTGCGGATGCAGTGTCCAAGGTGGTTCGACACAGAACGTATCTCAGCAGCATACCCTGCTCGCTGTAGACACACTTATTATCTGCACTGTTCACTGGAGCATCATGTTGTTGTCTGAACAGATGCTGGTTTGGAACGTGTCACTCTTGTTTATGATCTCCATTGCGCCTGATGCAAGTCCGCAGTAGACGCCGACCTTCGAAACGAAATGAGTACATCGATACGTTTTATGTAGCGTCACTTAATTTTCCACTTATTGCCTTGTTATCTAGTCCGCCGCACTAATTTTTATCTCGACAAAATTCCAGTGGGCCTCTGGGGAGAAAATGGATCGGGCTAGGTGTTTTATTTAATTTATTCCTGTTTATGTTATTTTAGTCTCCTTTATCCTGTATAATATGAATGAATATCTTTGAATGATCGAGTATATTTTAAAAATTCAGGTTGTGTGGAGACAGAGAAAGGAATGATGAATGACAAGCAGAATCGAGAAAGTTGCTTATGTGTTGCAAATACAACGAATCTTCTTTCCCCCGCTCCCGCATACTATTTTTAAACAGAGTAATCGTTCTTAAGTCTGCGTCGTTTTAGACACGACAAGGAGGGGAAAGACCACGAGAAGGATAAAAGAAACAAAGCGTGAACACAGAAAAAAAACACTGCGTCTTCAGGCCACAAGTGGTCCATCGGGACCATCCGACCGCCATGTCATCCTCAGCTGAGGATGCAGTTAGGAGGGGCGTGTGGTCAGCACACCGCTCTCCCAGTCGTTATAACGGTTTTCTTTGACCGGAGTCGCTGCTATTCGGTGGAGTAGCTCCTCAATTGGCACCACGAGGCTGAGTGCACCCCGAAAAATGGCAACAGTGCACGGCGGCCCGGATGGTCACCCATCCAAGTGCCGGCCACGTTCGACAGGGCTTAATTTCGGTAATCTGACGGGAACCGGTGTATCCACTGTGGCAAGGACGTTGCCTGTGAATAAAGAAGATGGTTGGGTATTCCAATCCCAACGAATGTCTCCCCTCTACTTTTTGAACAGAGGCACCGTTATCTGTGGTGGTAGACACAACAGAGGAGACGACAAGCTCCGACAACGATGAGAATCGGGACAGGATAGAAAGACTTTAGTTGGACACTTCAAACTCAACTAATCTCTTTCCCCGCTCGTAAGATCAGGAGGGTTGTTTCCCTAGTGGTGGTGTTTTCTAATCACTTCTAGTTGAACTGGGCAAGTGAGCAGACGTGCTCATCGGAGCATGTATGTCTGGTCTTGGTAGAAAGGTATCAGCATGTGTTGATTTAGGGATTTGTCATTGTCGTATACGTTAACTTTAGCCAAGTTATGAGATGAAATCTTGCGTTGTTGTTCCATTTCTCAGTCCTTTTGGATTTAATAAGAGTTTTATAGGTTTTCAGATCCTTGGTAGGCAGTGCTACTTCCCCGTTCGGTCACCATCGTTTTACCATAGTGACAGTAAGTAATAGAAAGGTATGTTTTCTATGTATATCTGCAATGAATGCGACAGAGCAATAACTTTTATTTGCCACAAACGGTTTCCTCAGTTCTCCCCTATTAGTGCATTTCTGATATATGAATCTAAAACTACTGCATGTTAGGGAACCACTAAATGCTGTAAATGTTTTTAATGCGATTATAAATGCGGGTTGAACAATCGGATCTTGATCTAAGAAATTAACGCTATGCCACTGTAAATTGAGGAAGTATTTTCTGTTTATACAAAAAAATTCCGAGCATCCCAGACATTTTGCAAACAGCGCAATTGTATAATGAGTAAGAGTAGCAGAGGTTGTACATAATTCAATTATCCGTAACATGTCCGAACGTTGTATGTGCTGCATCAAGTTAATCCCTGTTTGCTTATGAGTACTCATTCTTTTACGTGAAATTAGATAACCGTTTTATTGGGCTGTGATTTAGTTGTAATCACTTAAGAAACAGTCAAGGAATCTGGCATAAGGGAATAAAGTAGAAACAAAGAGAACGCTCCAAGTTAATAAGAGTGTTCCATCACCAACGAATGTGCTCAGAGATATTCGTACCTTATCCTGTTGCGAAGCATAGTGTGGTTTTCTTCTTTAGTTATGAATCTGCAAACGCAATGAATTCGTTTTTAATGTGCCCCGCATCGACGTGACTTCCTAGGGATCGTACTGCTACACGTGTATAATCATCATTCACTATACGTACTCTTATATGATGATACGTGCTTGTTTTCAGCAAATTGCGATGTGTAGCACTTTCCATTTCGACAACTCAGGTTATATCTTTTCATTGTACTTTCCCCTAGCCTCACTTGTAAGGTGTTAACAAAACTCATTTTTTCTATATATTTTAATTCCTGTCTTCGCAACCGAGGTAGATACAGTACATCTTCGCTGTGGGGCTCCATTCAGTAGCAACTGCTTCGAATACTGCAGATGGAAGAAATTTTCACCGCTACTATTTGGCCGTAAAGGAAGGAAGAAAGATTATAACGTCAAATGTGGTACTACTAGACATTGGACCACTGGCTTGTATTAAATTGTATGACTGAGAGAGGTATGCTGTGATGAATTGCTCATGGACTCCAGATTTCGTCGATGGTTAATTTTAAAATAGTTTATTATATTGTAAAAGCGAACTAAAGTGTCGAGGAACATATAAAGGTACACAGACACAGAGAAAAGGAGGATTGTTGAGAGATCTTTCTACTGTGCTGTTACGTTATTAGATCTGTTACTTCCAAACAACGACTTTACAGTAAGTTGCATGACTCATGCACACGCTAACTCAGCTACGAAATATACTACGCTTCACCCATAATTATTAGATCCTCAAATATAGACATTTCCGTCACGTCTTGACAACCCAGTGTGTACGGACTTTTTCCACTTTCACGTGGCAGACCCACATTCATCAACATTACTTGAAAAATTCCAATCTTTTCACTAACGATCATATTTAACTGCGCAGTTTCCTCTACCGTTACTGGAATAAGTTAACTCAGAGAAAACATCTTGGGATATGTTTTTGGAACTATGTGGTCCTTCACTGACCATCATCAGTTCCCCTGAATACAAATACGCTGGAAGAAGGTCAGTATTCTATCATCAGTTCCCCTGAATACAAATACGCTGGAAGAAGGTCAGTATTCGTTGGACGTCATACGAGTTCGTTCCTCTCACGTGCAAACTGCTTCACTGCGTTGTGTTCGCTAGATAAATTGTTGTCAACGGCAAATCTGACAGGAGAATCTTTGCTTTACGGCGTTACGGCACGTGCTTAGATCGTACCGAGTAGCAATGAACGTAAAAACCAGATGGGCTTGTATTCGTTGCAAGTACTTGATAATAGCCGTACACCGAAGTTGTTTGGCGACTGGAGAGTCATAAAAAAAAATGGTTCAAATGGCTCTGAGCACTATGGGACTCAACTGCTGAGGTCATTAGTCCCCTAGAACTTAGAACTAGTTAAATCTAACTAACCTAAGAACATCACAAACATCCATGCCCGAGGCAGGATTCGAACCTGCGACCGTAGCGGTCTTGCGGTTCCAGACTGCAGCGCCATTAACAGCACGGCCACTTCGGCCGGCGGAGAGTCATCCTTTACAAACCTATAAAGTAAAGGCATCAGCACAATCGCATGCTTATTACAACATTCCATCGCATCCAGCATTTTATGCCGTCGGTGGCAGGCTGTGCCACACCTCTGAGTCGAGCTGCACTCTGCTTGCTCACAAGTGCGCGTTTAGGTCGTAAGCTGCGCAAGAGCTTTCCGGCGCATCCCACGCGTTGCCAGTTCTTTCTCCGAGCACAGGTTAAGCCAAGACGGCACTGTTGCTTACGAGCAATGTGGTTCACAAAATGCTCAGCCGAGGTTCAGAACTTAGCACGCCAGCATACCGCTCGTATATGTGAACACAGCACGTGTACCATACTGCTTGGCATGCGGCCAGTGTAACCCGGTTGCATGACCTGTGAGGGGCCTACTACCTCGCTCCCGACTGAAGTACCTCCAAAAACCATCAGGGCAGTTACTGCAACTGGACAATACTATTCGGTAGTCGTGGCTGATGCATCGCTACGCGCGCACTCAAAGTTGTGAGGACCAGCACCAGCTTAGGATAGCGGCAGTGACCGTTCTTTTGTATGTCAAATTCGTAGCTGCATAATATAGCAGAAGACTGCTTAAAAAAGTGGCATACACTGCTACTTAAACAAAATTTAAGTGAAATTACCATAAAGTCTTCAGTTTCGGTGACTTCTTCTTACTTTCATTTGTAAATCAAAGTAAATCTCACAGAAAGTATTAAACGATGTTTGCGTTATGCACCTTTTGTCAAAACACCAACAATGCTCAAGCTGGTCATCAAAGAATATTTCATGGGACATCGACAGCGGAACTGTACATTATCTCACAACTTACAGTACAAAAATGTTTTCTTATAGTCACAGTCTTGTTTGACCTGTGGGAGAATGCCACGGAAACACTGAGGAATCAGAAATAACAGACGCTCGATGATGAAAAATACCAAGTCTGGTCAAGGTCAACAAACATCTTTGAGGTCAATCTAATAGTATACCATAACCTCGTCTACATCGTTGCTAAAGGGAACACGGGGACGAGATTAGACTATTTACATTCCTCACAGAGGCGTTTCACCATTCATTCCTCTCGAGCTCCGTACGTGAATAGAGCGGAAGAAACCCAGAGACTGTTGAAATGGCTAACGTCCTCTGTCATGCACTTAACGGCATTTTGCAGAGTATGGATTTCGGCCGAGATGGTCAATCGGTAGGTGGCAGCAAATTGTAAGTGCTCAGGTGGTAGGGGTAATTTTGACCAGGATATTAGGCCAAAGTTTCGTTAGCTGAGTCTTCTACCAAAATAACAACATAGAATTTCTAGAAAAACAAGTCTCAACATGTAATAAGTAAGGATATTTATTCAATTCAATAGCGGAACAGTATCTGTGAGCTTAAGAACACAATAAAAGGCTTTTACTAACCGAAATAATCAGAGAACTTTTACTTCAGGACAGTCAATAAAATATAATCTCGTTCACTTATGTTGTCATAAACAGCCGAGTGGAAGCTTTAAATTAATTAGTCAGCATAGTAATAACAAATCAGAACTATAACAGAGAGAGAGAGAGAAACACATTTAAAAAGGAGCATTTATATCGTTAGAAACACCACTTTAAACAAGTAATAAGCCCTAGGTACCAAAATACGTGAAATTTCAATGATATACATTGAAACATTTAAAGGTTGCATCGTAATACAAATAAAGAGTAGTTATGGTGTAGAAAGTATATTCTGCTTTGTCATATAAGTGAAGAAAAAACAAAAATGGTTCCAAAAGTCCCCAGATGAGGCAAAAATTAAAATACTGAATGCAGAATTCAGCCGACCCAGAGGGAGAGAAAGTAAACGTAATCACTTATGGACATGAAGTCCAATGCTTCTTGACAGAGCGTAGGGAAACGATGCGGGACACCCGCACCGCCGTACTGCGCATGGTGCTAATGGAGGTGGTTTGCCGTTGCCTTCCTCCGCTCCTAATGGGGATTAATAATTGTGATGAAGACGACGCAACAACACCCAGTCATCTCGGGTAGGTAAAAGTCCCTGACTCCCGCCGGGAAGCGAGCCCGAGACCCCATGTTCGGGAAGCGAGACCGCTACCGCAAGATCACGACCTGCGGACGCAGTCACTCATAGTTAACAATATTAACACACACATGAAATGTTAATACTAATAAGCAGCAGTAAGTGAATGTTCGAGGAATTTTCCGGTGAGTTCCTATAGATAATTTTCGCATAACTTTCTTACAAAATACTTTTTCTTTGTGATCAGCATGGGGTAACTGTTTCGTAGCCGGCCATGGAGTGGGTCCAGCACTTTTGCACTTCATCCTCTTAGGCTAAATCCCTTCGTAAAGCGCATCTCGAAGTTAGCAGCCACGCCTGGACTGCAGGAACCGAATCGCAAGTCTAAGGCACTAACTAGGACTTTCCCACTCAGTCACAGCTCGGAATCATATGGGAATGTAGCGCCTCTACCGCATCACCAGTGAATATCTCCCAACTGATTGCAGCTCACGACTGGCTACGTCAGTGCGACCCACCTGCTTAAGTCGGCGTAGCGCCAGTGGTAAATACATTCTCACGAGTCAAGCAAACGTACACCCGGTAGTTATATCTGAAGTGCAGCTCCTCATAGAGGTGTAATTATCGTATGACAGAAAACTTGGTAGACACTCTAATGCGTTGATTTGGCAAAGATCTGCTCTGGAAAAAAAAAGTTTTGGTTTTGGCCACCTGATGCCAATTTGGTGCTGCGAATGCAAGAAGGACGTAGAGAAATCTTTGCGTATGCACTGTATTAGGAACGGGAAGTGGGAAGAAAAGGTCAAACAAGTGAGAAAAGCATAAAGTTTACTTTATTGTTAGCCGCCGCTTAAAAAATGTATTCAATATGAGCAAAGGAGACGTAGACGAGGTACTGCATCCGTAACACGACGTGATCAATAATTGCTCACAGAGGTTCCGGTGGAATCTGAGCAGTGTGTTTCTGTATACTGACTTTCAGATCAAGTAGGGACCGAATGTATATCTAGTAAAAGCGCTCTCTTACATATCCCCAGAGCCAAAATTCACGCGGTGCATATCAGGCTATCTTGCAAGCCATGAATCTTAAAATACTCAGGAGATTATGCATTCGTGGAGGTTCAACGAAGCAGACCTTTCACTGGGCGATCGCTATGAAGTATTACCCCATCCTGCATGAAAGCAATAGTTTCCACACAGTTGGGATCTTCCAAGGCAAGAAAATCATTTTGTACAATGGGGTTTCACCGACTAGCAGACGTCATGGTGAATCTGATGGGGCCGACTCGACGTACTCTCTTGAAAGAAGAACGGGCCAAGAGTAAAGGTGTTCGTCAGTCCATAACACAGAGCCACATACGGCGAGTGCAATGGCATTTCGTGCACAACGCGCGGTTTAATATTACCCAAAACTCGGCAGTTCTGTGTATTCACTGCACCCTATAGTGTAAAATGTGCCACGTCACTCCATTCAAGCCGGCCGCTGTGGCCGAGTGGTTCTAGGCTCTTCTGTCCGGAACCGCACTGCTGCTACGGTCGCAGGTTTGAATCCTGCCTCGGTCATAGATGTGTGTGATGTCCTTAAGTTAGTTACGTTTAAATAGATCTAAGTATAGGGGACTGATGACCTCAGCAGTTGAGTCCCACAGTCCTTAGAGCTATTTGGACCACTCCATCCAATATTGCCCGTCAACGTGTCATCTACTTCGAACCGTGCCGGAAACGGGAGAGCAAAATAAGAAAGTTTCTGCACATCACAAGAGTTCAGTTGCAGTACCATCTGGATCTCGTACGGGTATCAGTAAAAAATGGACCGGGAAACTTTTTGTACTATTGAGCATGGAATGGACAGTTCTTGTGGTACTGCACGAGCCGCAGCCCTACCTGAGGCACCTTCTTCTCCCATTTGCCAGACCAAGGTCACCCGAGTTTTCAAATTTCATTGTCATCTTCTTCAAACCACTTAATGACATCGGCACTCTCCTCGGAACTTCCAGTTGGCGATGTTCTCTGGGTGCAGCACTGTAATTGCTGTCGTTAACATTAAACAATTTTATGAACGCTGCACAGTCTCTTTCCTCTCTACTCATACTGTTATGGCATGTCAAATGACAGCGCGGATGACATACCACCACACAAACAGTGTACAGCGCCAAATTTGCACCTCGTGGCCAAAACTGGAAATAATACACTCCGGGAAATTGAAATAAGAACACCGTGAATTCATTGTCCCAGGAAGGGGAAACTTTATTGACACATTCCTGGGGTCAGATACATCACATGATCACACTGACAGAACCACAGGCACATAGACACAGGCAACAGAGCATGCACAATGTCGGCACTAGTACAGTGTATATCCACCTTTCGCAGCAATGCAGACTGCTGTTCTCCCATGGAGACGATCGTAGAGATCCTGGATGTAGTCCTGTGAAACGGCTTGCCATGCCATTTCCACCTGGCGCCTCAGTTGGACCAGCGTTCGTGCTGGACGTGCAGACCGCGTGAGACGACGCTTCATCCAGTCCCAAACATGCTCAATGGGGGACAGATCCGGAGATCTTGCTGGCCAGGGTAGTTGACTTACACCTTCTAGAGCACGTTGGGTGGCACGGGATACATGCGGACGTGCATTGTCCTGTTGGAACAGCAAATTCCCTTGCCGGTCTAGGAATGGTAGAACGATGGGTTCGATGACGGTTTGGATGTACCGTGCACTATTCAGTGTCCCCTCGACGATCACCAGTGGTGTACGGCCAGTGTAGGAGATCGCTCCCCACACCATGATGCCGGGTGTTGGCCCTGTGTGCCTCGGTCGTATGCAGCTCTGACTGTGGCGCTCACCTGCACGGCGCCAAACACGCATACGACCATCATTGGCACCAAGGCAGAAGCGACTCTCATCGCTGAAGACGACACGTCTCCATTTGTCCCTCCATTCACGCCTGTCGCGACACCACTGGAGGCGAGCTGCACGATGTTTGGGCGTGAGCGGAAGACGGCCTAACGGTGTGCGGGACCGTAGCCCAGCTTCATGGAGACGGTTGCGAATGGTCCTCGCCGATACCCCAGGAGCAACAGTGTCCCTAATTTGCTGGGAAGTGGCGGTGCAGTCCCCTACGGCACTGCGTAGGATCCTACGGTCTTGGCGTGCATCCGTGCGTCGCTGCGGTCCGGTCCCAGGTCGACGAGCACGTGCACCTTCCGCCGACCACTGGCGACAACATCGATGTACTGTGGAGACCTCACGCCCCACGTGTTGAGCAATTCGGCGGTACGTCCACCCGGCCTCCCGCATGCCCACTATACGCCCTCGCTCAAAGTCCGTCAACTGCACATACGGTTCACGTCCACGCTGTCGCGGCATGCTACCAGTGTTAAAGGCTGCGATGGAGCTCCGTATGCCACGGCAAACTGGCTGACACTGACGGCGGCGGTGCACAAATGCTGCGCAGCTAGCGCCATTCGACGGCCAACACCGATGTTCCTGGTGTGTCCGCTGTGCCGTGCGTGTGATCATTGCTTGTACAGCCCTCTCGCAGTGTCCGGAGCAAGTATGGTGGGTCTGACACACCGGTGTCAATGTGTTCTTTTTTCCATTTCCAGGAGTGTATTTTCTCAGCGCAAATCCGGTCCACGTTAACACCTTACCATATGTAGCAAGTTTCATTGCCATACGATAGTTACAGCCCACACCGGACCTGCATGATAGCTGCACTTCAGTTATAACGACGATATACTCGCTCCAGCGTAATCGCACTGGTAAATAGTAATAGTAAGAACGAATAGTTTCGATTACATTTCTCTGCCATTATTATTGTTATTGCTTTGCTTTTTACCATAGTTTCTACTCAATTTGGATAGAGAATTTATTTTCCTCCTTTTAGAGTAGCTTTTCACCACCAAGCACAATTAGATGAATATCAATGAAAGAAGATCTCAGCAGCTCCAACAGTGAAAACGTTGGGCGTGACTTTTCATCATTATAGTTACCGTTTTAAATTTTTGAACAATTATATTAGAAACAAAGAGGAAATATCAACGCCTCTGTAATTCCCAACTTTTGATTTGGTTGAGGGTGAACAATATTCCGTGTTCTCCCAGAAGCAGATGGATCCGTTGTGACTCTAATGTCAGACCCATTTCCCTCCTTACAATATGTGTTCGAGGCTGTGGCGACGCGCTCGAGCCTCCTGTTCGGTGGACGGAATGCCGCCTATCAGCACGGGCTGTGCCTCATTACTGGAGCCGGTCTTTGTGCTCTGGAAGAATGCCGCGGCGGCTCTGCGACGGCGCCTCGCGAATAATTACGCGTGACGAGCTCGGCATTCGCACACAGGGCGGCCTCCTCACATGAGCCGACAGCTGCCCACTCCACCTGTCCACCTCAGCCGGCTCCTCTTTGTCCTCGGCCAGTAATTAATCTTCGCCGAAGAGGATATCTCTTCTGCTGCGCGGACAGCAAGCTACCTGCCGCAAGGTCCGAAAATATCATAATCTGTCCTCGATGAGCAACAGCTGAAGAGTCACCAAAATGTCTGTCTCCGTACCTGGGTGGGCAGCGCGTGTCAGTGCTGTGTGGAGCACTGAGGTGGAATCCCGTACCGGGATTGACCCCTGCTGAAAGCTGCTGAGCTAACTGAAAGAGAAGCAGCGACTCAAAACTCCACAAAGCTGAGAGGGAGTGCTCACCACGTGCATCTCTGTGCCGCATGGAGAGAGGCAGTGTGCGAGAGGGCAAGGTAGTAGTGTGTTCCTTAACCCTCCTACTACCAGGATTTTCTTGTCTCACTAAGTAATTTACACAGTATATAGACAGTATGTTGATGAACTAACACAAAAACATTCATTGGAGTTGTTCAAAGTGATAACAGTCATACTATTTTCATTAATATTACGCTCAGGAAACAAACAGAAATTTAGACTGAGGTCATACTGACTCAAATGGTACTCAGTGCAGAAAACCGAGAATAAATTTTCATATGTTTTAAATGTAAAACTGAACAAAACATAATATGATACAAAGGGCACAGAACGAGAAGATCTACGTCTAGATGGATACTCTGCAAATCACACTTAAGTTCCTGGCAGAGGGTACATCGAAACACCTTCATAACAATTCTCTTTTACTCCAAACTCGAACAGCGCGCAGAAGAAAGCGAAGAGATATATTTTTCCGTGCAAGCTCTGATTTCCCTCATTTTATTATGACGCCTTTTCTCCCTATGTACGTTGGCGTCAACAAAATATTTTCGCATTCGGAGGAGAAGCTGCTGACTACAATTTCGTGAGAAGATTCCGGCGCGACGAAAAACGGCATTTTTTTAATGGTGACCATCCCAAATCCTGTATCAGTCCGTGACAGTCTTCCCTATTTCGAGATAATAGAAAACATGCTGTTCTTCTGTGAACTTTCTATACGTACTGCCTTAGTCCTATCCTAAGGATCCCACACCTCGCAGCAGTACTCCAAAAGATGACGGACAAGCATAGTGCGGGCAGTCTCTTTAGCAGATTTGTTGAATCTTCTACGTGCCTTGCCAATGAAACGCATTATTTGGTTCGCCTTCCCCCCGAAAAAAAAAAAAATCTAATGGCTCTGAGCACTATGGGACTTAACTTCTGAGGTCATCAGTCCCCTATAACTTAGAACTACTTAAACCTAACTAACCTAAGGATATCACACACATCCATGCCCGAGGCAGGATTCGAACCTGCGACCGTAGTGGTCGCGTGGTTCCAGACTGTAGCGCCTAGAATCGCTCGGCCACCCCGGCTGGCCCTTCCCCGCAAAATTTTCTGTGTGTCCTTCGCATTTGAGATGTTAATAACAGTAATTCCTACTTATTTAGCTGAATTTAGGGCTTTTAGGTTTGACTGACTTATCGTGCAACCGGTGTTTAACGGATTCCTTGCCAATTTTCGCACCATACAGATATCTTTCCTAAATCGTTTTGCAGTTTGTTTTTATCTTCTGACGACTGTTAGATGATAAACGACAGCATCATCCGCGAACAACATAAGACAGCAGCTCTTCTAAATCATTTGTATAGATAAGGAACAGCAGAGCGCCTTTAACACTAGCTTGCGGAACGCCAGAAATCACTTCTGTTTTTCTCGATGACTTTCCGTCAGTTACCACGAACTGTGACCTCTCTGAGAGGAAATCAGGAATCAGTCACATAACTGACACGATATTCCACAAGTATGCGATTTCATTAGATGCGCTTGTGAGGTACAGTGTCAAAAGCCTTCAGGCAATGTAGAAGTACGGAATCAATTTCAAATCCCTTGTCAGTAGCACTCAACATTTCGTGTGAGTGAAGAGCTACTTATGTTTCACTTGAACAAAGTTTTCTAAATCCTTGTTTATTGTGTGTTAACAGACCATTCTCTTCTTGGTAATTCATAATCTTCGAGCACAATGTATGTTCCAAAATCCTACTGCAAATCGATGTTAATCATACGGATCTGTAATTTATTGGATTTCCCTTATTACCTTTCTTGAACATTGGTGTGACTTGTACAACTTTCCAGTCTTAGGGTACGGATCTTTCGTCGATCATGCGGTTGTATGTGACTGTGCAGTATGGAGCTATTGCATTAGCATACTCTGAAAGGAACCTAATTGGTATACAGTCTGGACCGGTAGACTAGCATTTGATAAGTGATCTAAGCTTATTCACTACTCTGAGAATATCTGTTTCCCAGTTACTCATGATAGCAGCTGTTCTTGATCCGAATTCTGGAATATTTACTCCATATTTGTTGCTGAAGGAATTTCGGAAGGGTGTGTTTAGTAACTCTGCTTTAATATCACTGTCATCGATATTATTTTCATTGCTATCGCGCAGAGATGACATTGATTGTTTGTTGCCGCTAGTATACTTTATTTAGGACTTGAATCTCTTTGAATTTTCTGCCAGATTTCAAGACAAAGTTTCGCCGTGGAAACTATTATGAGCATCTCTCTTTGAACACCGCGCTAAATTTCGGGCTTCTGTCAAAGATAAGCATTCTTCGAGATTCGGAATCGTTTAATATCGGCGTGCTTCTTTCGTTGTTTATGCAACAGTGTTCCATCCAGTTTTGTATTTCAAGGGAGAACAGCTCCATCGTTTGTTAACGTATTTGATATAGATCTCTATTTACTATTACTTTGAATTCAAGCCACATTTGGTCTACACTTACCTGTACATTGTTAATTTGGGCCGGCATCGGTGGCCGAGCGGTTCTAGGCGCTTCAGTCCGGAACCGCGTCACTACTACGGTCGCAGGTTCGAACCCTGTCTCGGGCATGGATGTGTGTGATGTCCTTAGGTTAGTTAGGTTTAAGTAGTTCTCAGTTCTAGAGGACTGATGACCTTAGTTGTTAAGTCACATAGTGCTCAGAGCCATTTGAACCATTTGGTAATTTGGGAGTGGTGGAGATTGTCTCTCAGGAAGGCATCAAGTGAATATTTATCTGATTTTTTGAATGGTTATACCTTTCGTTTATTTTTGGAGGATTTGGGAGTTACAATATTCAGACTCTCTACAACAACTGTATCTCTTTTGATGCTCTTTGTTAGCTCTGGATTATTTGTAGTTAAGCGGTCAAGTATGTTTTGCAACCGTTTATTATTCGAGTGGCCTCGTGACCTAACTGCTCGTCGTATTTTTGAGATATTGAGTTTAGCACAATTTCGGACGATATTTCCTGCGTACATCCGTACTTAAACAAGTATTTTCGCCAACATATCGAGGGTAACCTGAAGTCACCATTAGCCATAATTGTATGAGTCGGGTACTTGAGTTAAACTCAAGTATTCTTCGAGCCATACTGCAGTTATATACGTATCATTTGAGTTGGGAGACCGGTAAAAGGAACCAATGATTATATTTTCCTTAATTCAATGTTTTGAAAAGATAGCTTTTAAAACAAGGCAGATATGATTTTCCTATCTGCTTAGGTGGTCATATAGCCTCAAGTGGTACTAGGAAGCGTACAACAATAGCTGATCCAAGAAACATTAGCGGTAGTTACAAAAGCAATAAGGAAATAATATTTTCATTGTTTCTGATGTTTCGTACGACACCTGCTCAACAAAACATTCATCATTCTATTTTCATAACTATTGCATTTGAGGAACAAACGAACTATTAACTTTGGGGTCATGCTGACCTCAGAGGTTTAATGCGGTATAAATATAAATATGAATGAAACATCTGTGGATACAACTAACTCAGTGGAGGAAAATCATATGTTTCTGAAATAAAATAAATGTTCTCTTCGTTGTTTTTCGACCTCTTTTTCGCAGTTGCGTATATAGAAGTTTTATATGTTAAATACCATCTTAACAGCTCTAATGAAAGTCTTAATAAGACTTAAATTTCACTTAAAGGACAGTATCTAATATTTACAATTTGAAAATAAAAGTTCTGGGAACAAGAGAGGTATATTCGAATCCAAAGTGCTCGTGACGCCATATAGACGCCAGTGGCACTAAGAGGGTTGAAAGATCATTGTAAATACAATTAACGTAAGAGACATCCATACAGACGCTGTCTCACTACGGACATCTACAGAAGTAGATGAATAGTGAAGAGCAACCAAGTGAAGAGTTAGTGATGGAAATTGCGAGAACAAAGAACGAGACGAGCCGCCCTGGCCTCCAAGAATCCCAGCTTCCTGTTGGGCCGCACAGTCACCGCCTCTGGGTCGCCATCTATATCTACGGTACATCTGCCCCTGAGTACACCTTACAATCCAGTATCTGATTTCGAAATCTCTGTCGAACAATGATGTAATTTAACGGAAATCTTCCAGTATCTACCGGCCTTGTCAGAGTATACCTTCTCCTCTTGCGATGCCCCGCATTGCTGAGATAGCAATCCAGCGGCCTGTGCAGTGTGTCGAGCCCGCCTTGTGCGCCGTCTGCAGAATTCCAATTGCGTCAGGATGGCTGTGCCAGCAGCCGACTCAGCGAGCACCGTCCCCGTTGAGTCCGCACTGCTCTGCCGGGAGTCGTAGGCGGCCGCGCTGCTGGTTCTTCCTCGGCTGGTGTAGCTGGGAATGCTGCGGCAATGGCCGGTCCCGTTCCGGCGTCCGAACCTGCGGCCCTCGCCTTGTAAGTCTCCGGCGTGTGTCGGGAACCGAGACGACTGTCCGCGGTAGCGACCCTGGTTGGCTGCGGACTCCGCGTCGGTCTCAGAGGGTCGAACCAACGACCCGTCATGGACTGGGACGCTCTCGCCCCATCTGTTGCCGTGTGTCGCCGGTAGTGAGACACGCCCCACCGTCCATGAGAGCTGCCACACTTGGATGAATCTCGTTAGAAAACCACACCTGTTTCGCTAACGAATCACTCCGAGTCACATACGCCCCACACCACGGTTGCGTCAGTGGGCCCCTTTTCCTATAGCCTGCGACATGCGAACCGCTGCGTTTACGCTTTTCAGCTGTTCGATGGCCCCTATGGCCTCCATTTCGCAACCGGTGGTGAGCGTAACTTACTGCAATCCAGCCCGCATCCGGCTGCAACTTGTGGGCTCCGAAATACTGCACAAATCTATCTTCCATACCTTAAACTGTGGTGCCACTACAGAGTGGATAAATACAGGTGCTGCATCATATTAAGGAGAATCTTATGCCATTCTTCCTACATCAGGTAACGGTGGTAGTGGTTGATAGCAAACACGGACGCCTTCTCCAAAGCAGACCCAAAGTCTGAATACTATTTTGGATTTGGTGACTGGTGGCCAAGGCAGATACAACAATTCATCCTCATGCTCACAAAACCAGGGAGTTACGTGACAGGGCTCCTGTCTTGGAACACATCTTCATAGTAGGGCCACAAATATTGTACCGGGAATGGAGCTGATGAGCCAAAATAGTCACATAATCCTTGATAGTAATGCGGCCTTCCAGAGTAGACATCGAGGCCATGAAATATCAGGATGTAGTTGTCTACATCGTCATCGATCTCCTGCCATATTTACACATGTGACGCAATATTGACAAGAATACGGACGCAAGATGCATCCGACCAAATGACATTCTCCCGTCGCACCATAGTCCACCTGTTACGGCTTCGGCAACACGTTTTCCTGCGTCACTGATGAATGATTTTGGAAATCCTGCTCGCCAAGAAATTCCCAGCTTGTATAGCTCCCTTCGTGTTGTTTTACTGCTGGCAGAAGTCGCGAGGGTGACTCTGTTCTGCAGCGACTTTTGCAACTGTCGTCAATCTATTTGTCATCATAAACATTTTCAGTCAGCGGCTGTCAGTATCATTTCATTCAACACAAACTTGCGTCTGCGTTACTTAGCAGATGATGATTTTTCCGATTTTCCTGCATGAAGTATTAATTTTCGAAACTCTGAAACGCCTAAGATTTTGGCTATCTTGGTTACCGGAACGCGCACCGTTCGAAAACCGGTGGTTTACCCAGCTTCGAATTCAGTGTTTCACTTCGACCTGACCACGACTGGCGTGTGTGACGTACTGAGGGCACTGAAGAGGTGCCGCTCCTGGCCAAATACTGCATCGCAATCTGGAGGCTTTGCTGGCGTCTTCGTTTATGTTCAGGCATCTATTTCTCGCGGTGGTTCCACGATTTTGTTCAGCGGATGCAGGTGAGTGCTGGTACGTTTTTCCTCCTGCCATACACTCTGTATTCCCTCGTTTACTGCTTTGTCTGTTGTTTCCCGAAAGTTCAGCCGGGCACTGTTCTTTATTACGCTAGTTTAGATGTGTAGTTACGGTCTGTGTATTTCAATCACAAACTCCCTTGTGCCGTACGTTTTTGGGTATTCTGTAGAAGTGTGGTTGTAAGTGGGAGAGTGTGTTCTAGGGCGGTTGAGGATTATATTTTATATTTTCCCATTTTGTGTGTACTGAGGTACTTTTTTCTCCTGCACTTCTCAGCCCTTATTAGTATTAGACTCTGTAAATTTAATACTAACACGAATTCTTTACAGACGAATGGAAAAACTGGTAGAAGCCGACCTCGGGGAAGATCAGTTTGGATTCCGTAGAAATATCGGAACACATGAGGCAATACTGACCTTACGACATATCTTAGAAGCCAGGTTGAGGAAAGGGAAACCTACGTTCCTAGCATTTGTAGACTTAGAGAAAGCTTTTGACAATGTTGACTGGAATACTCTCTTTCAAATTCTAAAGGTGGCAGGGGTAAAGCACGGGGAGCGAAAAGCTATATACAATTTGTACAGAAACCAGATGGCAGTTATAAGAGGCGAGGGACATGAAAGGGAAGCAGTGGTTTGGAAGGGAGTGAGACAGGGTTGTAGCCTCTCCCCGATGTTATTCAATCTCTATATTGAGCAAGCAGTAAAGGAAACAAAAGAAAAATTCGGAGTAGGTATTAAAAACCATGGAGAAGAAATAAAAACTTTGACGTTCAAATGGCTCTGAGCACTATGGGACTTAACATCTATGGTCATCAGTCCCCTAGAACTTAGAACTACTTAAACCTAACTAACCTAAGGACAGCACACAACACCCAGTCATCACGAGGCAGAGAAATTCCCTGACCCCGCCGGGAATCGAACCCGGGAACCCGGGCGCGGAAGCGAGAACGCTACCGCACGACCACGAGCTGCGGACTCTTTGACGTTCGCTGATGACATTATAATTCTGTCGGAAATAGCAAAGGACTTGGAAGAGCAGTTGAACGGAATGGATAGATGAACATTAACAAAAGCAAAACAAGGATAATGGAATGTAGTCGAATTAAGTCGGGTGATGCTGAGGAAATTCGATTAGGAAATGAGACACTTAAACTAGTAAAGGAGTTATGCTATTTGGGGAGCAAAATAACTGATGATGGTCGAAGTAGAGATGATATAAAATGTAGAATGGCAATGGCAACGAAAGAATTTCTGAAGAAGAGAAATTTGTTAACATCGAGTATAGGTTTAAGTGTCAGGAAGTCGTTTCTGAAAGTATTTGTATGGAATGTAGCCATGTACGTAAGTGAAACATGGACGATAAATAGTTTGGACAAGAAGAGAATAGAAGCTTTCGAAATGTGGTGCTACAGAAGAATGCTGAAGATTAGATGGGTAGATCACATAACTAATGAGGAAGTATTGAATAGGATTGGGGAGAAGAGAAGTTTGTGGCACAACTAGATTAGAAGAAGGGATCGTTTGGTAGGACATGTTCTGAGGCATCAAGGGATCACCAGTTTAGTATTGGAGGGCAGCGTGGAGGGTAAAAATCGTAGAGGGAGACCAAGAGATGAATACACTAGCAGATTCAGAAGGATGTAGGTTGCAGTAGGTACTGGGAGATGAAGAAGCTTGCACAGGATAGAGTAGCATGGAGAGCTGCATCAAACCAGTCTCAGGACTGAAGACCACAACAACAAGTCGATGGTCTCCTCATTATCTACCTACGCGTCATCTTGAAAACTGGTTGTATTTTTTCCCGCCTTCCTCAGCGTCCAAGTTTTCCGCCCATACGCTCATGTGTTCAGTACCTTTTTTTTTTTTTTTTTTTTTTTTTTTTTTTTTTTTTTTTTTTTTTTTTTTTTTTGTCATCAGTCTACTGACTGGTTTGATGCGGCGCGCCACGAATTCCTTTCCTGTGCCAACCTCTTCATCTCAGAGTAGCACTTGCAACGTACGTCCTCAATTATTTGCATGACATATTCCAATCTCTGTCTTCCTCTACAGTTTTTGCCCTCTACAGCTCCCTCTAGTACCACGCAAGTCATTCCCTCATGTCTTAGCAGATGTCCTATCATCCTGCCCCTTGTCCTTACCAGTGTTTTCCACACATTCCTTTCCTCTGCGATTCTGCGTAGAACCTCCTCATTCCTTACCTTATCAGTCCACCTAATTTTCAACATTCGTCTATAGCACCACATCTCAAATGCTTCAATTCTTTTCTCTTCCGGTTTTCCCACAGTCCATGTTTCACTACCATACAATGCTGTACTCCAGACATACATCCTCAGAAATTTCTTCCTCAAATTAAGACCGGTATTTGATATTAGTAGACTTCTCTTGGCCAGAAATGCCTTTTTTGCCATAGCGAGTCTGCTTTTGATGTCCTCCTTGCTCCGTCCGTCATTGGTTATTTTACTGCCTAGGTAGCAGAATTCCTTAACTTCATTGACTTCGTGACCATCAATCCTGATGTTAAGTTTCTCGCTGTTCTCATTTCTAATACTTCTCATTACCTTCGTCTTTCTCCGATTTACTCTCAAACCATACTGTGTACTCATTAGACTGTTCATTCCGTTTAGCAGATTATTTAATTCTTCTTCACTTTCACTCAGGATAGCAATGTCATCAGCGAATCGTATCATTGATATCCTTTCACCTTGTATTTTAATTTCACTCCTGAACCTTTCTTTTATTTCCATCATTGCTTCCTCGATGTACAGATTGAAGAGTAGGGGCGAAAGGCTACAGCCTTATCTTACACCCTTCTTAATACGAGCACTTCGTTCTTGATCGTCCACTCTTATTATGCCCTCTTGGTTGTTGTACATATTGTATATGACCCGTCTCTCCCTATAGCTTACCCCTACTTTTTTCAGAATCTCGTACAGCTTGCACCATTTTATATCGTCGAACGCTTTTTCCAGGTCGACAAATCCTCTGCAAGTGTCTTGATTTTTCTTTAGCCTTGCTTCCATTATTAGGCGTAACGTCAGAATAGCCTCTCTCGTACCTTTCCTTTTCCTAAAGCCAAACTGGTCGTCACCTAGCGCATTCTCAATTTTCTTTTCCATTCTTCTGTATATTATTCTTGTAACCAGCTTCGATGCATGAGCTGTTAAGCTGATTGTGCGATAATTATCGCACTTGTCAGCTCTTGCCGTCTTCGGAACAGTGTGGATGATGCTTTTCCGAAAGTCAGATCCTATATCACCAGACTCATATATTCTACACACCAACGTTAATAGTCGTTTTGTTGCCACTTCCCCCAATGATTTTAGAAATTCTGATGGAATGTTATCTATCCCTTCTGCCTTATTTGACCGTAAGTCCTCCAAAGCTCTTTTAAATTCCGATTCTAATACTGGATCCCCTACCTCTTCTAAATCGACTCCTGTTTCTTCTTCTATCACATCAGACAAATCTTCACCCTCATAGAGGCTTTCAATGTATTCTTTCCACCTATCTGCTCTCTCCTCTGCATTTAACAGTGGAATTCCTGTTGCACTCTTAATGTTATCACCGTTGCTTTTAATGTCACCAAAGGTTGTTTTGACTTTCCTGTATGCTGCGTCTGTCCTTCCGACAATCATATCTTATTCGATGACTTCACATCTTTCCTGCAGCCGTTTCGTCTTAGCTTCCCTGCACTTCCTATTTATTTCATTTCTCAGCGACTTGTATTTCTGTATTCCTGATTTTCCCGGAACATGTTTGTACTTCCTCCTTTCATCAATCAACTGAAGTATTTCTTCTGTTACCCATGGTTTCTTCGCAGCTACCTTCTTTGTACCTATGTTTTCCTTCCCAACTTCTGTGATGGCCCTTTTTAGAGATGTCCATTCCTCTTCAACTGTACTGCCTACTGCGCTATTCCTTATTGCTGTATCTATTGCGTTAGAGAACTTCAAACGTACCTCGTCATTCCTTAGTACTTCCGTATCCCACTTCTTTGCGTATTGATTCTTCCTGACTAATGTCTTGAACTTCAGCCTACTGTTCATCACTACTATATTGTGATCTGAGTCTATATCTGCTCCTGGGTACGCCTTACAATCCAGTATCTGATTTCAGAATCTCTGTCTGACCATGATGAAATCTAACTGAAATCTTCCCGTATCTCCCGGAATTTTCCAAGTATACCTCCTCCTCTTGTGATTCTTGAACAGGGTATTCGCTATTACTAGCTGAAACTTGTTACAGAACTCAATTAGTCTTTCTCCTCTTTCATTCCTTGTCCCAAGCCCATATTCTCCTGCAACCTTTTCTTCTACTCCTTCCCCTACAACTGCATTCCAGTCGCCCATGACTATGAGATTTTCGTCCCCCTTTACATACTGCATTACCCTTTCAATATCCTCATACACTTTCTCTATCTGTTCATCGTCAGCTTGCGACGTCGGCATGTATACCTGAACTATCGTTGCCGGTGTTGGTGTGCTGTCGATTCTGATTAGAACAACCCGGTCACTGAACTGTTCACAGTAACACACCCTCTGCCCTACCTTCCTATTCATAACGAATCCTACACCTGTTATACCATTTTCTGCTGCTGTTGATATTACCCGATACTCATCTGACCAGAAATCCTTGTCTTCCTTCCACTTCACTTCACTGACCCCTACTATATCTAGATTGAGCCTTTGCATTTCCCTTTTCAGATTTTCTAGTTTCCATACCACGTTCAAGCTTCTGACATTCCACGCCCCGACTCGTAGAACGTTATCCTTTCGTGATTATTCAATCTTTTTCTCATGGTAACCTCCCCCTTGGCAGTCCCCTCCCGGGGATCCGAATGGGGGACTATTCCGGAATCTTTTGCCAATGGAGATATCATCATGACACTTCTTCAATTACAGGCCACATGTCCTGTGGATACACGTTACGTGTCTTTAATGCAGTGGTTTCCATTGCCTTCTGTATCCTCATGTCGTTGATCATTGCTGATTCTTCCGCCTTTAGAGGCAATTGCCCACCCCGAGGACAAGAGAGTGCCCTGAACCTCTATCCGCTCCTCCGCCCTCTTTGACAAGGCTGTTGGCAGAATGAGGCTGACTTCTTATGCCGGAAGTCTTCGGCTGCCAATGCCGATTATTTATCAAAATTTAGGCAGTGGCGGGGATTGAACCCGGGATCGAAGACGTTTTGATTATGAATCAAAACGCTACCCCTAGACCGCGGGTACCCCCCATAAGTACCTAGCTCTTTAATAATCGTTACTCAGTAGTCTGTTAGGCGCTGTTTGAAGTCGGTTGCAGTCTTTCAAGGATAACGATTTCTTTCACCTCGACTCTCTCTCTCTCTCGTGCCCCACGCAATTCTCTGGAAAGCTTTACACTAAAAGGAAGTGTGCCTCTGGAGAATGCTGGCATTGAGCACAGAACAGGTGGCCGGAACGGAGTCGCAGTTTGCTAAACATCAGGCCAGCACTAAGGTACTGCGTCACTTACGGTAAATTCTCGCATATATGTGATACATGTGTAGTTTCTCCCTGCTCTCCTCGCTACGGTTTAGGCGCCAGCTGGTTGTTTCCCCATAAGCCGGTGCAACACCTTTCCACTATTTTCCGAGCAGCACCAAGTATATACACAGTCATGTAGATTGGCACGCCTCTGATTATTCAGAAACGAACATTTTCGTTCGCCTTTCGACGTGCCAAACGTTATCTAAATACTAAGCTAACATAAATGGCCCATTCCTCGCCAGAAATGCCGTTCTTTTCTAGACGTATGGCCATTTGGACGTCCAATTTTTGTCTCTTTACGTTTGTAGCTCAAGTACCAAACATCGATGATGTTAAGAATTTGCGGTTCCCTCGCGACTGGACGACGTTCGAGACCTCCCTACCTAGGCGAATTCGTAGGAGGTACCGGGAATCTAACACCTGTCTTTCTGCTCGGAAAGTGGCGACGCGAACCATAAGTTTGCAGAGGGGTTCCGCCGAAATGTTATGCGCGAAAAACGCACCCTCCTATTGGCTGTATCCTCGGATAGGCATCATCAAGCTGTTGTTCTCCGTCGCAGTAAACTTTTGTTTCCACTTGGCCCTCGAATTAACGTGACCACAATAAAAGAGTTTACGGCAGCCGAGCGCGTTTTGGACGCCTTTTGTAACGAGACGTGAGCACAATAGCTCTTTGTGATGTGGACCACGTCGGGCCTCCGGCACAGTTAGTTGTCCCTTATGAGCAGTACGTATCCGCGTCCGGCGGCCAGAGTTTGCAGCCGGCAGAAGCACTCGCAGCCGGCCACCTCGCGTCTCATATAGCCGCAGCGGCCCGGCCCTGCTTGAGCTGCGGACAATGGCCGCCTGGATTAAGCGGCCACTCGCTCCAACCCCTCCCCATGCCCTCCATTGGCCACTGGCGGCTAAACCTCCATCCGCTCTCGTTTCGATTAACTGTAACTCGGGGCTGCCAGTATTGAGCTTCTGCCCATTACTGTAAGTTCCTTACTTTTCTTTTGTCACACATTGCAAATAAAAAAGTATTGCAGTGCGTCAGGACGAATCAAATAAATCTAAATCTCCTGTCTATTTGCATGAACTGTCTTCGCAAGCTTTCGGACTATTGGATTAAAAGACCCGACGGACGCCATACGAAAGTGCGACACTTTCACCGTGAAGGCATTCCTCTCTGCGCGCGCCCTAACCACCACGAATGTTCGTACAGTGAAATCAAAGCGGGGTCAGCATTGTTAGTTTAAACAATGGTTCTCATGTGGGGGTTCGAGCACCCTCGGGCATGGGTGTGTGTATTTGTCCTTAGGACAATTTAGGTTAAGTAGTGTGTAAGCTTAGGGACTGATGACCTTAGAAGTTAAGTCCAATAAGATTTCACACACATTTGAACATTCTTTGGTTCTCATGTGCTATTGCGGGATCGGCGAAACTCCACGATATTTTGGCTGACAACCGCCCCGCAATCATCAAGTGGTGTTGACAGTTCAGGCCTCGCCGGCTTCGCGTTGCGCTCATTTGCGCTGGTACGAGCGACTGTGGGAATTAGGGGGGGGGGGGGGGGATAGTGAGGGAGGGAGGGAGAAATCCCAGTTGTCGTCCACCCGCGGTCAGTGACCCACAAGTTTCTGGGTATCACCTTTTGCATTGATGGAGCGTAGTATTACCTCCGATACCTTGCTCGGTAGGAAGCCAGTTTCCATGTTGATGGAACTATGTCACATGAATTTTAATTGCTCCTTTGAAAATGCAGTTACAAAATTTATCGCTGTATCCAGGACTTTCGAATGCTGATAACTCACTTTATGTAGACTTTCAGTACTCTTTCGGTACTGATTTGCTCTTTATGTAGACTTTCAGTACTGATTTGCTAGGCTGCAGTAAACTGGTGTGGCGCTCATCAGTCTTGAACTGTGCGGGTCGTTTGTTCAATACAAGTTCCTCTGCTATTAGGAGGAACGTGGTAGACACAAGTTTTTTTGAGACCTAAGTTATCATTCGCTGTCCCTAATAAAGGCCTTGATTTGGCTGGAGGGCGAAAACCTGGCTTTATGTAGTGTTTTCGAGGTAATCTGACAAGTTTTGACGATACACTCTCAGCAGACGCTATGAAATCATTCTTATTATCGTTCTTTGCATATTTTCGTCTTCCGTTTCGTTCTTGGGACTCTTGCGTCTTAGAGGCGTACGAATGTGTCTGTTGCTGTATCCATTCTCGTGGAGGACGCATTCCAGGTGCCGCAGCTCTGAAGTCAAACTTTGTTCGTCCGAGATGGAGCATGCACTGGGTCCTAGAGCATTGAGCATGCTCTTTTCCTATGAGGGTTGGTGGTAACTGGAGGCTTAGAGGCAAAAATCCTTTTTCTATTGCTTCGGTAAACTGGATATTTTCACGGATAGAATAGAGATGTTCTAAGAAATTTTGTAGCTTTTTCATGTCGATGTGGTCATGTGACGAAACTGTCGTCAACATACCAAAAGAAACAAAGAGGTTTTAGTTCAACAGTTCAAAGTGATTTGCCCTTTAAGTACTCCTTGAACGGATTAGCTACAACTGGTGAAGAGGGCTGCCCATGGCTACGCCATCGGCCTACTCATAGCGTTGCCCACAAAAAATGAAAAATGTCACAACACGTCTAAAAAGCTGTGGCAGCTCAGGACTGTAACCGCTGATTATGTTGTAAATACTACGAGCCCGCAAATGACACCTTTCCATCAGCAACACCTGATGAAGGTGTCTTGCTCACACTGGAAGGTTATTGAGCTGTGTCGGCTCGTTCCATGTTTCTACATTCTTGCCTTCTGGCGCGATCCGCCTCTGTATCGTCGCCAAATGGCACTTTGCTCACCCCTTAGTAGAGTCTTTGGTTGTACAGGGGATAGGCAAAACAATAACACATCTACTTACTTGAGAATGGTTTATTAATAAGGGGCTGGACCCCAATTTGCGCGTAATACAGCTGCGATTATTATTGGAATACTGGCATATAAGGATTGTATAATCTCCCGTGGAGTGTTATGCCACTCTTCGATCAGATCCTCTTCTAACTCCTGTAGTGACGAGGGAGGCGGAAATCTGCTTTGCAGTCTGCGCTCCAATAGCACCCTCAAGGGTTCGATAGAGTCCGGGGACTGTGCTGGTCAGGGAAGACGCTGCAGTTCAATTGCGTGCTCCACATTTGTACTGTCCTGGCTGTGTGAACGGGTCCATTATCGTCCTGAAATATGGCATCATTCTTGGGAACAACATTTGAATCATGGGGTGAACATGATTTCCTAATCACATAATTATGTGATCACCTAATGACATAATCGTTGGCTCTAACACGGTCTTTGAGGGTAATGATGGGAGCAGCAGAATGCCATGATATGGCTGCCCACATCAACGCACTTCCACCTCCATGCTAAACCGTTGGAATCAAGCAATCAGGGTTGTAGGCTTCCTTTGGCGTTCTCCAGACATAAACCCGGCCCGATGCTGGAAATGACTAAAACGTTGACTCGTCGGACCATATGACGTGTTTCCGCTGATCATCCGCCCACGATTTATGCTCATGACACCATGTTTTACGCTTCTTTGCGTTGGTTGTTGTCACTAATGGTTTCGGTATAGCACCTCGTCCATGAATATTAGCTTTATGGAGTTCTCGGCGGACAGTATCGATAGATATCCAAGATGGCTATTGAGCTCTTGCAGTCACTTTAGCCACCGTAGTTTTGTGTTGATTTGACATATTTCCTGTTAGTGTACGACGATCTCTGCCATTCCGTTTTGATTTGCACCCACTATTATGTTTACACGACGAGGTATTTCCATGTTTTGTGTAGAGGAAAAGGTGTAAAAATTGGCACAGGTGTAATTATGGGCACCCCTCACGAAGAGGGTATGGGAAGTGCTGCAGTCTGGCGACCAGGGCTGAAAACGGTGTTTGTTGTTGATAGACGATAGCAATGAAGAGTTGGAATCATTGTTCCAAGCAGTGTAGTTACAGCGTCGGTTATTGTGTGAACTGGTGTTCTTTCAGGACTGCAAACATTTGGCAGGTATGTGAAATCATTTTCTTTTTATATCATTCTGATTAGTTTAAAACCATTTCTCAGTGATATCCGGAATAACGGAATCCTAAGCTAATTTTAGAAGTACGTTTTACGTTATACACGGTTTTAGGTTAGACATGATAGTGGCCGTCTTGCTTAAGTATGGTTAGTGTAAATATGGGCCGACTGGGTTTGAGTAAAAATGGGCCCCTATTTATGGAGGGCTGACAATTACACCATATCTTCTCTTAAACAATGTAAAACATTTAAATAATTATATGGGTATACGGCTAGTCGACTTTTGTTTGAAGTTCATATATGCAACTAACACAACAACAAACAAATATAATTTTCAAATTGTGATAACAGACCCTAGTGCTTTCGTTTGTCCTTGCAGACTGCCAAAAACAAAGAAGGGCTATGAATGTAAGAACCGGAGGCATCAGTGGGTAAATCTCACATGGTGTGAGCCATAGCAGCTGTGATAGCAAAGGAGGCATCTGTGAAAGGTGCTGCAAGAGCATTCGGACTGCCTCGTACCACTTTGCAGAGATTTCTTAGGCTTGATAAAATCCCTGAGCAAGCGGTTCAAGAGACAAAGCTTGGAAGGGTCCGATTTTAAATGCAGACATCGAGAAAGCTAAGTTTCTTATCTCCTTGAGATGGAGCAAAAATTATTTAGGTGCATCACAATGGGCGTCCTCTTACACCTTAGGACGTTATGGAGGTTTATGGCCAAGCCTGTCTTCGTAGCCAGTCAGCTGAGGTAGCAATAAACGGATTCACAGTAACTAGGTTATACCCTATGAACAGTTACATCTTCACCGACGCTGATTTCATAGCTTCTGAGTTGGTTGCAGGAAAATCTTGCACCACAGTGGAACATGCTCCTCCACTTGCTATCTGTGGACCATCGACATATCTGCTTCTTCTTCGAGTTGTCGTGATGTAGTCACATCAAGTTATGCCAGTTGATGAAGCCATTGAAATACTGGGAAGCTCTCGAGGGACTTCAACAAATGCAGTTTCACCATTCGACATATCACCTGTCCCCAACATTAAGAAGAGAACCACAACGCGGGGACGAAAAGCAGTAACCGTCTGCCACATCACTGGAGCACCAAAAAAAATCAGTTGACTAAGTCGATTGACAAAAGTGCTGTCAAGAAAAGGTCGGTGAGTTTCTCTGGAGTTAGAGGCCACCCTGCGGGCAAAAGTGCAAAGTCCAAAGGCCTTCAAAGAAAGAATTTCCGCAAAACTATCTGATTCATCATCGGAATCTTCAGGCTCCTGCAGTGCTGATCTTGTAGACAGCGATAATGACCACGATGGAGATACGCCAGACGCAAGTTGCAACTTTTGTGATGAAAAGTTGTCTCAAGGAATGGGAGAAGAGGTGTGGGCTAAATGTGTTATGTGCCAAATGTGGGCACACTTAGATTGCCCTGGCGGTGAAAGAGCTACTTACGGTTGCGATTACTGTAAATAATTTCAGATTTCATGCACAAATGTACAAAAGTTGCTTTTTGTAGAGTAGTCTGCCATTTTGTATTGTTTTAACTCATTTCATTAAAATATTTCAAAAGATTTCTTGTACCATTTTGTGGATGTCCGCACTTGTATCCCCTTTTTATGAGCTCTATTTTACAAGCTTTCTGTATCTCTTTGTTCTCGGATAGAAATAGTGGATACTAATCATTGATTCGCCTCTCATCATTTCTTAATCTGGTTATATGTGTTAATGAAGGTATAAAACGTAGACTTTTTACAAAAGAAGATACATGTAAGTCAAAAACGAAATAGGGTGTCCATATTTACAGCTTGTCCACTAGGCTGTCATGACTGTTGAAACAGTTGCTCTTGAATCATTCAGTAAGTTGGCTGTCTTCCTTACTGATGCTCCGGCTAATCGGGCCCCCAGAATCTGCCCTGTCTGGAACTCTGTTACGTCCTTTATTGCACGTCGACCTTGACCTCTGAATGCAAATACGAAGTTTGCACTACCCCTAAACAATCTGCACTGATACCTAGTCCATATTGAACACGCACCGTTCAGCGCGAAAAGTGCCTTACCTGCGTTGTTGACCGTCAAACACAACATCCTGTTACTACCACCGGCCGGAGTGGCCGAGTGGTTCTAGGCGGTACAGTCTGGAACCGCACGAACGCTACGGTCGCAGTTTCGAATCCTGCCTCGGGCATGGATGTGTGTGATGTCCTTAGGTAGTTAGGTTTAAGTAGTTCTTGGTTCTAGGGGACTGATGACCTCAGATGTTGAGTCCCATAGTGCTCAGAGCCATTTTGAACCAATTGCGTGTTGTTTATCTGCAAATCCGAAATGAGCAGTCTCCGTTTTTAATGGACGTTTGAGAAATGCTCTATATTTGTGGTGGTTAAGATGGAGTAAAAGTATTCAGCAGAATCGTGTTTTGTCAGTAGCCTTCTCTGGCTGATCAAATATGCTTTCAAAATTGTGAGTTAGCTTTGGCCAGAGTTAAGAACAATTCTTGTTGTTATTGTGGTCTTCAGTCCAGAGACTGGTTTGGTGCAGCTGTCCATGCTACTATACCCTGTGATAGCTTCTTCATCTCCCAGTACCTACTGCAACCTACATCCTTCTGAATCTGTTTAGTGTATTCATCTCTTGGTCTCCCTCTACTATTTTTACACTCCACGCTGCCCTCCAATACTAAATTGGTGATCCCTTGATACCTCAGAATATGCCCTACCAACCGATCCCTTCTTCTAGTCAAGTTGTGCCACAAATTTCTCTTCTCTCCAATTCTATTCTATACCTCCTCATTAGTTATGTGATCTACCCGTCTAATATTCAGCATTATTTTGTAGCACCACATTTCGAAAGTTTCAATTCTCTTCTTGTCCAAACTATTTATCGTCCACGTTTCACTTCCATACGTGGCTAGACTCCATACAAAAACTTCCAGAAACGACTTCCTGACACTTAAAGCTAAACTCGATGATAACAAATTTCTCTTCTTCAGAAACTCTTTCCTTGCTATTGACAGTATACATTTTATATCCTCTCTCCTTCGACCGTCATCAGTTATTTTGCTCCCAAAATAGCAAAACACATCTACTGCTTTAAGTGTCTCATTTCCTAATCTAATTCCCTAAGCTTCACCTGATTTAATTCGGCGACATTCCGTTATCCTTGTTTTGCTTTTGTTGATGTTAATCTTACATCCTCCTTCCAAGACACAGACCAATCCGTTCAACTGCTTTTCTAGGTCGTTTGCTGTCTCTGATAGAATTACAATGTCATCAGCAAACTTTAAAGGTCTCCTCCTCGCAATTTAATTCCTACTCCAAATTTTTCTTTTGTTTCCTTTACTGATTTCTCAATATACAGATTGAAGAACATTGGGAATAGGCTACAACCCTGTCTCACTCACTCCCAAACCACTGCTTCCCTTTCATGCTCCTCGACTCTTATAACTGCCGTCTGGTTTCTGTACAAATTCTAAATAGCCTTTGGCTCCCTGTATTTTACCCCTGCCACCTTCAGAATTCCCGTCTGGTTTCTGTACAAATTGTAAATAGCCTTTCGCTCCCTGTATTTTACCCCTGCCACCTCCAGAATTTGAATGACAGTATTCCAGTCAACGTTGTCAAAAGCGTTCTATAAGTCTACAAATGCTAGAAACGTAGGTTTACCATTCCTTGATCTATTTTCTAAGATAAGTCGTAGGGTCAGTATTGCCTCACGCGTTCCAGCATTTCTAAGGAATGATTATTTATTTATATTCAACACATTGATGTGCTGTTTACCTGCAAATCTGAATTGAAGAGTTTCCTTCTGTTAATGTATGTTCGAGCAATGCTCCATGTTATGGTGGTGAGATGTGATAAGAGAATTCTGTGGGAATCTGTTTTGTCAGGCAGCTGAGTTGTAAGATATATCTGTGCAATAAAATATTGTTCACCTCTAGTGAAGGAACAAGTGAGTTGTGATAAACGGCTTGCATCTTCACGCGCTGTTGTTCCTTAATCCTGAGATGTCCAGTGAAATTTCAGATGTCTGTACTTAAGCACTAAGTGCAAAGAGAGGACGGACGTCATATTCTCCAGCCGCTACTGAAACCGGCTACCTTATTCATATTCCGCACATAATGGGAAGACGGGGCATTGTTGCACGCACGGTCGTCATTCAGAAGCGAAGTTAATTCGCTCCCCTCAGGAGCCAGGAATGCAATTTAAAGTCATACGTCCAGCATACTGCTCTCATTGTGCAGTTTGGCTGCCTCATAGTGTTCGCTCCTATCTTTCCGCTTGTTTTCAACCACTGGCAGTCACTGGACATGTCCGTGTATTATTAACGTACCTGTGTTTCGTCTTCTCTACCCACCTGCACCAAGATTATTTTTAGAGTGTAATCCCCAGTTCGTTCGCCACTTGTATTTTACGAAGGTCAGTGGGCAGTTCTCATGCCAAAAAATAATAAATCTAATTGTTATACTGGTCACTTGCTTCCATTCGTAGCTACAACCTTAATATGTCAATGTGGGTGGTGTGGCACCCCTTTGTTTAATGCATACGCGGGCCACTTTTACTAGTATTCCTTTAAGTAAGAAGTTTTTCGCCGCGTGAGCGTATCCTTATTTTAAATTAATTTGCGTGATTATCTGGGGAGTTTCCTCACACTAATTTTCACTAGAGTTTGATCTTGTGCATTCTATAGGTATGTTCCAACCACAAACGACGCCGCACACACTGAAGCAGGATCTCAAAGTGAACTTCTACAATATCGCATACTGGGGACTCCGCTTTAAGTATTGCTTTCACAGTACCTCATGCAATTGGTGAAAATGATAAAAGATATTCTATATTCCTGCAATATGCATTTAGCTACCATCTTCTTTCTTTAACTTTTATGTACGAACCCATGTGTATTTAATTATTTGATGTAAGTTAATCATATCTTCCGTGTTTTGGGTCATTGACACACAGACTTCATACTTAACTTCCCCAATGAGTAGAGTAAATGTTTTTCTTAACTTATTTATTAACTTATTCTGCATATATGCTTTATATGCATTATTTATATAATCGACCTTTGTCTGACCAAGCCTATTTTAGTCCCAAACGACTGGAAAAAAGCACAGGTGTCTGCTGTATGTAAGAAGAGTAAAAGAAAGGACACTCTACTTAAAATCGGTTTGCCACAGTATTCTTGAACATATTCTCACTTCAAATGTAATAAATTTCTTAGATACGTAAAAGCTTCTGTCCAGAATTAATCACATCTGTAGATAGCATCCCTCGTGCGAAACTCAGTTAGCCCTTTCCTCACGTGATATCCTGTGAATTATGTATGAAGAGCAACAGCCAGGTTCCGTATACCTAGATTTCAGAAAAGCGTTTGACATGGTGTTCCACTAGAGGTTCTGAGATACGTGAATGGCTGGAAGTCCTCTTAATGAGCACGAGTCAACACGTTCGTCAGAGACAAGGGTATCGTCAGGGCTGCCCTAGGAAAGTGTGACAGGACCGCTCTTATTCCCTTTGTACGTAAATAACCTGGTGGCCAGAGTGAGCAGCAATCTGCGGCTGTTTGCCGATGATGCTGTGGTGTACGAGGAGCTGTCGTCGTTGAGTGACTGTTGAAGATACAAGGTCAAGTGGACAAAGTGTGTAGTTCGTGTGCTGAACAGCAGTAGCATGTAACTGTACAAAAATGCAATTTACTACAGGCGAGTAGGAAAAACAATCCTGTAAAGTTCGAGTACAGCATTAGTAGTGAGATGTTTGACACAGTTGGATCGATGAAGTATCTAAGCCTAACGTTGCAAAGCGATATCAGATGGAAGGGCCAAGTAAGGATTGCAGTGTGCAAGGCGAATGGTCGAATTTGGATCACTCTTAAAGGAGTCCGCATATAGAACATTATTGTGACCCGTTCTTGTATACTGCTCAAGTGTTTGGGTTCCCACCACATCGGATGAAAAAGACATCATAGCAGTCCAGAGGCGAGATGCTAGATTTGTTACCGGTAAAATTCGACCAACACGCAAGTATTACGGAGATGCTTCGGGAATTCAAATGGGAATCCCTGGAGGAAAGGCGATGTTCTTTCCGACGAATACTACTGAGAAAATTCAGTGAACAGGCATTTTAAGCAAGCTACAGAACGGTCCTACTTCCGGCAACGCAAATATCGCGTAAGGGCCACGAGGGTAAGATAACAGAAATTACAGCTCTTACGGAGGCATCTACATAGTCGTTTATCCCACGCTCTGTTTGCGAGTGGAAAAAGGAATGGGGATGACTAGTAGTGGTGCAACATATCCTCCACCATGCACCGTATGGTGGCTTGCGGAGTATGGATGTAGATAGGTGGCTTACGTACTTAGCGGCGAACGAGACACCCCTAAGACCGTAGAGTCATAATTTATCTTCAGGGTGTTCATCGCGAATTCTTTACCGAAATTTAGAAAACATCGTGAGACATTTTCCAGAATGAAGCAGTCAGCCTGCAAACTCTTTCTTCCAGTCCTTCCCGTATTACAGACTTTCAATTCACCGCGATAGTTTGATTTTCATCTCACTTTAGATAGTAAATTATATTTTCTATATGCTATTCATCTTTCGTTGACATTGGTTTGCTGTCGGTTCTCCTAAGAACTACCCTGTCAATGAAATATTCACCATAACACACTCTACGCGCTACCTTCCTGTTAATAACGAGTTCTACTGGCGTTGTACCATTCCCTCCTGCTGTTCATATCACGCCATATTCGTCTGACCAGAAATCTAGTTTCCATTTCACTTCACAGGCACCCATTATGACTCGTTTCAGCCTTAGCGCTTCTCTTCAATGTTCTCTACCTTTCCTACCACATTCAAACTGTGACATTCGAAACTCAGGTTCGCGGAATGTTATCCTTTAGCTGGTTATGCCAACTTTGTTTGGCAGCCCCTGCTGGACATCCAGGTGCGAAGCATAGTCCGCCATCATTTCCGAATGGAAAGAGCATTACGTCACCTTTTCAATTACAAGAGTTCTGTCCTGTGGATACACATCACGTATCAGTAATAAACATAGTAGTAGCCATTGTCTTCTTCATCCTTGTGCCACTTAGTATTGCTGATTCTTCCTCCCGTCAGCAGCTGTTTCCGGCCTCAAGGGTAAGCCGATGCTCGGAACTTCTGTTCGCTCTTGCGCCATCTTTGACAAGTGAGTTGGGAGATCAAGTGTAACTCCTTACACTGGAAGTCTTCGGCTGTCATTGCTGACGATGTTTGTTACGGATTTGAGTGCGACTCAACGCGCGGCCCACGAGCTTTTGATTTTCTTCCACATGACCACCGTGATATTCTTTGCAATAATGCCAAATTGCTTGTGTTATGATGGACACTGCACCGTCCCATCTGTGTGGGTATGGCACCTGGATTTCCCAGCAGCAGCGTCAAGTGACACCGATGGGCCAGACAGAGAGTGCCGTTCCCGCGCGCTGTTCGAGGCCGAAGACGCGCGTCGTCGGATGGGGTTTCTACCCGAGTTGGATGCACAGCAGTTATCGGACCGGTGTGTGTGTGATTGCAACTGTGGCGACGACCTTTGATTTTACAAAGCTGTAGTCGTGGAAGTGCTGCGGGATGTTGTGGGACTTGACAGCGACATTGTGTTCACCCCGTACGGGGCGTCGTCGGGACTCGTAGTCTAGCTGCCAGCAGTGCTCCTCACAAGGCATTTCTGGGGCAGTTCTGTTGTTGGGAAAATTACCACTTAATGCAAAGTACATACCAAGCGACACGTAATCAATCCAGTCCTACCAGTCCCCAACCGCTTCATAATAATTCAAATTACATTACTTCCATTTGTATTACATACATGAATACCTTCTAATTGGCCGTGAGTTCTTGTCTTGACCTCTTCAATGCAGGTGCTGGATGTATGGTACCCTGGTCGCACCTGCAAGGGTCAGGCGGTCCTCTCTTACTAGAGGGCCCGTTGAAAGGTGGCTACACTGAGCCACAGCGCCAGAGATTGCGCCAAAGAGTTTTATTCCGCCGCCTCCACTGGCAGTTCTTGTCGAGATGTGGCAGTAGTCAGTGCTTATCGAGATGTGGAGTAGTCAGTCGGTGTTGAGATGTTGTAGTAGGGAGTGCTTGTTCCATGTTTTATGCAGTTGTTTGATGGGCTAGACAGCAGATGTTGTTCGAATGGAGATATCGTAATGATCAGAGTACTTTTCGTCAATATATATGAAGGTAAAAAAATTCCCTTTTTTTATATTTCAATCTCTTAAATAATGAGTCATTACAGGTTCAGTCAACAAAGCATCTGGCTTGTGTTCCTGTATTAGATTGTAATTCTGGTTTCCTTACTCAATTATAGTATTTTTATTTTTTTTAATTGCTTCAGTATAAATGGTGTTCAAAATTTCTTGTCTTATTGAAGAAGAACCGTGCCAGATGTGTACGTTGAATCACACTTCCACACACAGAACAATTACACTTGTATCTTAGTTTCGTAGGTTTTATAGTTGCTGGGGACTTAATTAATTAATTGTATTAATGGAAACTTTCTTTCATTCTTTGTTGTTGTTCTATGCAGTCAGATTGCGTAATAATACTAGTCAGGGCCAACCGTTTACGAGACTTCGTAATGGGACAGTCAGCTACTAAATCAAAAAATTAAAAAGTATTTGCATTCATTAAAGATAATTAAGCCCCCATGCATGTGGCGACCGCTGCTTCGGATCGTCCCTTGGAATTCTTCTGATTGTAAAAATAGCAGACAGTAGTATTGTTGTAGTAATTCGTAGTTTAATAAGTGTAGTCTATATTGCAAGTGTAGATTTGGTAATTGTCATTCTTCTAATGGTATTTTTTGCAGAATTTAATTTTTGTTGTCTTGTCTAGGGGTTTGACAATTTAGTGCAATTATTTCAATTGTTCGTTAATCGTGTTTGAGGGAAGCATTTCGTGTGAATGATATTGTTGATGATAAAGTGTCATTGTGTGTAATTTTCATATAGTGACGAGTTTTGTATATTTTGTAAATGTTTAAGCGATCGATGAGAAAAGAAAAAAAAAAGAAAAACAGTTACTCGCATTAACGGCCCATTGAAGGAACATAGAATAATGTTTAGTGGTGAAATTGAATTTATAATATTCTCAAGAGTTACCAACTGAATAGCTTCTGTTATTCGGTGTGTTTAACTAGATGAAAGAGCTGTCTTTCGACGATGGTGAACAATGGAGACTATCTTTCTGGTAAATTCACCTCAGGGAAAATAGGCTGTCTTATTGCTTCATCTCCCTGCTTCTTATGACACTGTTTCGGAATAAACCCTTCTCCTGGTATTCTGGAAGGTCACATCTGATCTCTGGTAAGCACACTCCTTGTATTAAATTTTTCCAAATTCGGGTACAATGTGTCCATAGAATAATCCACAATCATATCAATAGCTTGCTGTATGGTTAAGCCTAAGTCTATCTCCGATTCTGTTCAGTTTATAAATTCACGCCTTTCCAGCAATGTCAAATTCATCCATACTCGCATCAATCCTGCCCTTATAACGATGAGAGTGTAGTTGCTCGTGACATGCATTGACGGAAGATCTGGAGAAGGGCGATACGTACTTCATAAAATGGCACGTGTAACCTTAGGCGAGGTGAAAAAAAATGGTTCAAATGGCTCTGAGCACTATGGGACTAAACATCTATGGTCATCAGTCCCCTAGAACTTAGAACTACTTAAACCTAACTAACCTAAGGACAGCACACAACACCCAGCCATCACGAGGCAGAGAAAATCCCTGACCCCGCACGACCACGAGATGCGGGCTAGGCGAGGTGACTGCGTTCATACTTGGAAGGCCAACTACGAGCCTTTGGTTAGGTTGGTGGCGGTTGTCCATAAGAGTAGCGAAAACCTAATGGAAAAGCGGAGATTTTGCAAGTGCATTAGCGCTCAGTAATCATGTCACCCAGCCTTGGCTCAGTCGGTAAGTTAGTAAGTACGCGACCCCAGTAAGTTGGCTGACGAATCCACTTAGAAGTATTTTAGCACTTTACCGAAACAAATAGTCATTAAATATAAATATCCCACAGATTTCAAAATAACTTGGCAACAAACCTAAAAATTCCACAAGTACCAAAGTTATCAACACTAACAGGTAACACACAGACACCATCTACGGTATGCCCTGAACTAATACTTGGATGCCTTGTTTTGCTATCTGCTATCTGTCAGATAGGGGAAAGCAAATTATTATTTGTGGGGACTTCAATGTTGATTCACTGAAAGAGTGTAATAGGAAGAATGACCTGGAAGGCTTGCTCGGTTCTTTCAATTTGATATCTGTCATTCATTTTCCTACTCGGGTAGTAAAGGACAGCAGCACATTGATAGATAACACTTTTATAGACCAAGAAAGGTTTAAAAACATAAATTCTTATCCTGTTGAGAACGGCCTTTCTGATCATGATGCTCAAATAATTACAGTATATGACATAGCTCCATTCAGTAATTCAAAATTACCCTCCAAAGTTGTGCGTTCAATTAATGACTCAACAATTAGAAATTTCAGAGAAAATCTTCAGCAGTTCGACTGGAATGAGGTGTACAAGGAACCTGATGCTAATTTAAAATATAACTTATTTCATGATACACTTGTAAGAGAATTTGAAAAAACTGTTTACCCAAGAAAGTAGTTAAATCTAATTATAAGAAAGCATGCAAAAAACCTTGGCTTACTAAAGGAATAAAAATATCTTGTAACCACAAAAGGGAACTGTATCTAACAACAAGAAAGAGTAATGAACCAGAAACAGCTAAATATTATAAAAACTACTATGCTACATTAAGACAGATTATTTAAAAGTACAGAAGCATGTGCATCATGTCTGAGATTAATACCTCTGATAACAAAATCAAAACAATTTGGAATATTATTATAAGGGAGACAGGGCAAACAAGAGTACGGGATGACAGCATCACCATCAGAGCGAATGGAAACTTGATAAACAACAAGCCGGAAGTCGAAAACATTTTGAATAATCATTTTTTAAATGTTGTAGAGAAAATAGGATCTAAATGTTCATTAGAAAAAGCAAGGCAGTTAATGGAAGAGGCCTTACCCACACCATTTGATACAATTGAAATTGCACTCACCTCTCCTTCTGAAATTAGGGAGATAGTAAACTCTCTCCAGAATAAAAGCTCACATGGAATTGATGTCATTTCCAGCCAGATAGTAAAAGTTTGTTCTCAAGAAATAAGTGGGATTCTTAGCCACATATGTAATAGCTCTCCAAAGCAGGGTATTTTCCCAGATAGACTGAAGTATGCCATTGTTAAACCACTGCATAAGAAAGGGGATACATCTGATGTCAACATCTACCGCCCAATCTCTCTTCTGACTGCCTTATCCAAAATTCTTGAAAAAGTAATGTATTGTAGAGTAGCTTCACACCTTTGTAAAAATTAAGTTATGACAAAATTTCAGTTTGGTTTCCAGAAGGGTTTTTCAGCGGAAAATGCTATATATACTTTCACTAATGAAATATTAAATGCTCTGAGTAACCGTAAGTCACCTGTTGGGATTTTTTATTGATCTATCAAAGGCTTTTGATTGTGTAAATCATGGAATACTTCTTGATTAGCTCAAGTACTGTGGTATGAATGGGACAGTGCTCAAATGGTTTAAATCATACCTAACTGGAAGAGTGCAGAATGTTGAAATAAGCACTTCACATAATATGCAAAAAACTGGTGATTTCTCGAACTGGGGAACAATCCAGAATGGGGTGCTGCGAGGTTCGGTCTTGGGTCCTCTGCTGTTCTTAATATATATTAATGACTTGCCATTCTATGTTCACAAAGATGCAAAGCTGGTACTTTTTGCTGATGATACAAGTATAGCTATCACACCCAAACTGGTGAAATTATAAACGATGTTTTTCAGAAAATCATTGAGTGGTTCTCTGCAAATGAGCTCTCATTAAACTTTGACAAAACACAGTATATAGTGTTCCGCACAGTAAATGGAATGACACCATTAATAAATATAGACTTCGATCAGAAATCGGTAGCTATGGTAGAATATTCAAAATTTCTAGGTGTATCCATTGATGACGGGTTGAACTGAAAAAACACACTGAGGATCTGCTGAAACGTTTCAGCTACTTATGCTATTAGGGTCATTGCAAATTTTGCTCACATACATTTCAGTAAATTAGCTTACCACGCCTATTTTCATTCTCTGCTTTCATATGGCATCATATTCTGGGGTAACTCATCATTGAGTAAAAGAGTGTTCATTGCACAAAAGCGTGTAAGCAGAATAATTGCTGGAGCTCATCCAAGATCATCCTGCAGAGACTATTTTAAAGAGCAAGGGATCTTCAATGTAGCCTCACAATATATATATATATATATATATATATATATATATATATATATATATATATATATATTCACTTATGAAGTTTGTTATTAACAGTCCGAATGAATTCAAAAGTAATAGCAGAATAGCAGTGCACATGGCTACAACACTAGGAGAAAAGATGATCTTCAGTACTCAAGGTTAAATCTAAAATTGGCTCAGAAGGAGGTAAATTATGCTGCCACAAAAGTCTTTGGTCACTTACCTAATAGCATCAAAAGTCTGACAGATAGCCATATAGCATTTAAAAGGAAATTAAAAGAATTTCTTAATGGCAACTCCTTCTACTTATTAGATGAATTTTTGGATACAGTAAGTGGGTAATTTCCCTAACCCCCACAAAAAAATTAAAAATGTTAAGTGTCATTTAATATTTTGTGTAATGTAATATCTTGTATAGACACCTTTTATTAACCTGACGCATTCCACATCATTACGAAGTCTCGTATTCATGATCTATGGAACAAGTACTAATCTAATCTAATCTAATACGTATAACGCTTGGTTCTACTGTATAAAGTGATAAGTGATTCAAGTCTTAGTGATTTTGCCTACATTTTAGTTGGATCGATGTCCATGACGAATTAAAGGATATGTATATATTTCACAGTGTTATAGAGATGATGTCCTGGATTGAGACAAATGTTTCTCCAGCTAGTGTTGTTGCACGTGGTACTGCCTCTCGCCTTTAACAAATGTGTCATTAAAACAAAGGCAGGTAACACTGTCTAGCAGTCAGCAAGTGCTCATCTGCGTCCTGTGGTTCAAAGTGGTTCAAATGGCTCTCAGCACTATGGGACTCAACTTCTGAGGTCATTAGTCCCCTAGAACTTAGAACTAGTTAAACCTAACTAACCTAAGGACATCACACACATCCATACCCGAAGCAGGATTCGAACCAGCGACCGTAGCGGTCTCTCGGTTCTAGACTGCAGCGCCTAGAACCGCACAGCGACTTCGGCCGGCTGCGTCCTATGGATTTAACGTTCAACAATTAACACAATGCAACGAATAGACTCTTTCTCCGAAGTGGAAATGGTTGACGATTACCACCTTTCGAGTATAAAATATTGTAACAGTTCTGATATTAAATGGAACTGGGTTTTCTCAATTGATGCTAGTCAATTGTCAGGATGAGCATTTATGCAAAGGGCATTTGATTCTAAAGCATTATGTCAGGGTGAAAATACTAAATTAATTAATTTTTCTCTCTTAACAACATGTGGGCAGGGTGGGTTCTTCCTTAGCTCGGGTATGAGGTCGAATGAAACAGCATTTTCACATCAGATAACTTTTATTGAAAGTTTTGTACAACTGTTTCTTACTAGATGTTCTGGCTCGGAGAGCGGCAGCTGTGTCGCTTGCGAAGCCTTCTGCTGCGGCAGCGGCGGCGGCGGCGTCTGATTACGCGTAGCGGTGTGTATCTCGTGCCGCCGTCTCGCCCAGTTGACTGGAGACGCGCCTCGTGCGGTGGGCCGTTTAATTATTGAGAGCGAAGTCGTGCATCGTATGGTGATACCTTGGATGTGGCGTCCCAGTGTTTCTCTTCTCTAAGCGGCCGTGTGTGTTGAGCGTCGGCCAGCGGAGCGACTCGGCGGGGGGCCAGTGTCCTGGACTCGAACAACGGACTCCCACTTGCCAGTCTTCGGCTGTCAGATCTTCATCCCAGCTCACAGGTGACTGCTGATGTGAGGCCGTCTCCTTCCCGTCCTCACGAGTCACCCGGGTATGTAAAAATCCGTCTCCAAATAACTTTTAACTTCTGTCATCTGGCGCCGAGGCTCCTGCTTGCTATTCCATTACAGCGGCGGACTTGGTGCGTCTGTGCATGATGTAGTCTCTTGCATGACGGTCTTCAGCACCGAAACTGGCTGAAAACTACTGCTACGCTTCTTCACTTCTTCGTCTTCTTCGTGTCTCGTCTTCGTCTGTCGGGCCCACTACGTCTCGCGTATTTATTCACTTCAGTTTACTGGAGGTGAACGACTTCACGGTCATTGCCTCTTCTGTCACGTTGAAAAGCTTCTCGAAGAATCTTCTTAACGTCGGTCATTGGCTCTTGGAATGTAGGCGAAGGCCTCTGATCACATGTGACGACTGAGAAACACGTGAGCCGGTCATTACCTCTTCTGTCACGTTGAAAAGCTTCTCGAAGAATCTTCTTAACGTCGGTCATTGGGTCTTGGAATGTAGGCGAGGGCCTTTGATCACATGTGACAACTGAGAAACACGTGAGCCGGTCGGGCGATGCTCTGACGGCTGAATCGACAGCGTCCACTTATGTGGAACTTGCTGACTTCATGGTCTTTGTCTCTTCTGCTCTGCTGTTCTGCCCGCTGTTTGCCAGTGTGTAATTCTTCTAAACTAAAGTAAGTTTTTCATTTATATTCTAGTTTCTACTTCACTTTGATTTCACTAATTTATTTACTTAAGTACCACTCAACAATATGTACGTAGCGCTACTCTCATTCTGCAATAATATGAACATACGAAAGTTGGCGTTCACAACGTCTAGGTAACCAAGCTTGAGGAATGATTATAAACTATACTGTGTCAACCAACATTTACGGTTATTTGGATGTAAAGAAAGAGAGAAATCTATGTCAGGCATCCAGTTCCCGTACTGTACTGGACTACACGATACTCTTCGTAAGCAATTTGCATTTCAAAAGCAGAGGGAAAGTTTGCGTTATAGAAGGCTGTAATTCTGACGGAATATTTGTCAATGGCTGGATAGAGAACCACATAAAATATAAGTCTGTTTCAATAATAGGCCTGGAAGACATTTTGAAACTATGTGGAAGATCTGTGTTACATACATCTCATTCCATTGCTATGCTGGATGACTGGGTATTTATCATAAGAAAATTTCATTAAAAATCAGTATGGGATGCAAATTCTATAGAAGACAGTAGTTTTGTTAAGGGCAAGAGGCAGTTCTATACCAAACTGTGCTCGCTGAAGGAACAGTCTTTTTTCAGTCCAGGACATTCTTCTCCACAATATATATATATATATATATATATATATATATATATATATATATATATATATATATATATATATATATATATGGTTCATTAATTACGGAGGACGATCCAATTGAACTGCAGAAAACAATCACTAAAGCCTTATTCACTACATATAATTGAACCGTTGGGGGATAACTATTAGAATGGTTCTTAGTTATATACAGCTTCCTGAAAGTTAAAATTTTGATTCTCTTCCACCCATTTTTGTTTCAGTTAAAAAAAAAACAGGCTGCGAAAAATTTCATCGCACTCAAACAAATTCCATGCGACCCTTAAACGCCATGGTGATGGACATACCATCTGCAACACGTACTTCCGTTAGAACACGTTATAGTCTTCCTTATTTCCACTGTATACTTGTCTTTTGTGAGAGCAATATCAGTAACACACTCAAGCAAATCCAGCAATCGTTTAAAATCATTTTGACTCATATTACTGAATAGTTCATTAGAGGAATTCCGAAAGTAACACGACAAATTTATAAATGTCTAGTTTGTTCTTGATAATGCACATATTTTCAATTTGAGAAACTTTTTTATTTAAAACAATCATTTTACTACATTCATTTCCGTAGAATCAAAGGATAATTTGATTGGTTGAACACTGAACATGATTTATTCCTAAGAGAAGATTGAGTAGCAGCTGGGTATTGTTCATGGCTTCCAACAACAGCCTGCAAAACAGATTCTTTCTGTGTGTTTAATCTTTTATTTCTGATGTTATTCATAGGTATTCATAGGTATTGTCGAAGTTGCCGCTGCTACCGCACCGTTGCCTTCCAGGCGTTGAATGATCGTTTTATGGTGTAGTAACGTCGTAAACGGCAAAATGTTCCATTTCTTCGTACGTTACGCCTGTTTTATTCTGGTAATTTACATTCCAGTTCTCCTCTGTGCTTTTACTTCCTTGCGTTTTACTTTATGACCAACCCAAGCCATGAAGCTAGGTCAGTCGTTTTGGCCTGATGTGTTAAAAATTTCTTGTCTTCATTTTCTAAATCTTTTAGAAACAATCACAATGACCTTTGTCACCGAGATCGTCTATGATTTTCACAAGGATATCGCTCTTTTCTTTTCCTTTGCCTGAAGCTCTAGTCAAATTTTTCTGTACAACTTTCCATTAATCACACATACTGAGTGTCTTTTCAATGTAGTGGTATGTTCTTTTAGTAGGAATTCGTGCTTTTTTGCCAAAAACTGGTAACTCCCTGAAGCGCCAATATAGCTTTATTTTAACATTTAGAAGTCTTACATTCCAGAAGAAAACCCTTGAAACTTGGGTGATTGAAGGTACTCTCGTTCCAAACATTTGATCTGAAATAGAACTAACACGAGAAACAATTATTTTATTAACATCTGTAATTAAGTATATGAAGAAGCTGATGCCGTTTTTATCTAGGAAGGAAGTGACAGAACAGTCAGTTTTCACCAGCGCTATAAACCGTTGTGAAACAGCAATTTAAAAGCCAGTGAGCTTGTCTTCTTCACTGTATTCTTCAAAAAGCTTCCTGTGCCACTGCTGTGAAACAAGACAAATACATTGCAAAATAGGGTCACTTCCCATGACAATCATATTACCATTATCTGTGAATGGACGTCGTTGTGCTAGATGTTGACTGTATACGAAATCACAAACCCCAACAGTTCTCAAAAACATTGTTGTGAAGGTTATCATGTAATGTATGACTAATAGATTAGTAGTTAACTATCACAACATTTATTTCAGTATTAAATATTTCTCACTTACCTCCGGTGGCAGCTAGTGCAAAATTTTGCCAATGTGCTGCCCAGACTTATTTTCCAAGGAGAATATTCCAGAATCAGTGAATTCTTTAATGTCAGAGTGGAAAGAAACAGGATGTGAAGAAATACATTGTTTCATAACTGTTTGTCTTCTGGTGCCTCACATTAAAAACTGAACATTAGCAAATACTGGACCAACGATGTTCTTCTAAATACTCCAATTTTTAATGAAATTTGTCAAGAGACCGCTTTTTGTTGCTAATGGGAATGTTAAATTTTCGTGACAACTTTGCCAATACTGGAAGAGACAGATTAATCCCCATCAGAAACTCTCCACTGATAAAAGTTCGTTATTATTCACAAGACGCTTCTATTTCAGACAGTTCATTCCATCGGAACAGAGTAGATTTGGAATAAAAACATTTGTGTTATGTTATTGTAAGACTGACTATGTCGTAGATTTCAATGTTTGTGCAGGGACATCAACAGAAACAGAGTTTCCAGAATGAGGAAAACTGGTAACGTAGTGGTTACACACATAAAGTCCTATTAGAATGTGGACATACCCTCTACACTGATAATTGGTACTCAGGCCCAGACTTATTTTCCTAGCTTCAGTCAAGGGATGAACGCATCTGGTACTGTCCGTAAAAACAGACGCAACGTGACGAAACTTCGGAAGAAACTGAATCGAGGAGATATTCAATTTATGTATACTAATATAACGCTTGCAATAAAGAAGTGTGACAAAAGGGAAGTGTGGATGTTGACCACTTCTAACACCACAGAAATGGTTGACACGGGAAAGACTGACAGGAATACTGGAGAGAAAATTCAGAAACCACAAAGCATTGTAGATTATAACTTGAATATGGGAGCAGTTGACCGTTCTTTTATGCTGCTTAGTTCTGTCGGATGTATATGTAAAACAATGAAGTGGTAGAAGAACTTCTTTATTCACGTACTCGATCTGTGTGTTTTAATTGCTCATGTCCTACACAGGTCACTAACATGTCGTAAAACGTCGGTAGCAGAGTTTCATCGGTCGCTGGGAACGGAACATACGGAAACGTGTGCATCAAAGCGCAGAAAATCTGGCAGGGGAACGTGTTCCGATGATAATCCTCTAAGGTTTGTGGAAAAGCATTTTCCAAACGTTATAACAAGTAAGAATTCCAAGAAAAGTACGCTAACGTCTAGATGCATTGTTTGCTGGAGACAGAAAGTGCGTTGAGAAAGCAGGTACGAATGTGAAACTTACAAGGTGCCATTGTGTGTCGTACACTGTATTGAAAATTACCTCACAGAAGCGAATTACTAGCGGCAGTACAGAACTAATACAATAATGATATCAGAAAACCTTTGAAAACGTAATAAGTCATGAAAAGTAAAGAAACAAAATAAAAATATATTTTTATATTTTTAACTTCGCCACTGTCTGTCCAAAGCCCGGATCAAAGATAAGGATGGAAAATATACTCACAACGTGTAAAAGGAACTTTTAAATTTACCGTACATGACTTTTAATCTTCTCTACATGTGAATTTAATGTGTTAACAAAATGCCAGACTTCACAGCTTTCAAATGTTGGAAGATCTGTTGAGTACTTACGTACAACAAATAAACGTGTAGCACAAGATAAGGATCTGTGGCAGACAATCAATCATTTCCGGTGAATCCAAATTATAACAGCACTGATTTCCACTGAAAAGGACGGCTGTATCTGTGCTTGGATGGAACACTTTACACAATGTACGTATCTCAGGTAAAAAATCTGACTACGGATGACTAACCACTCAATTTGTTTTATTCTCAGAAACAATTGGTAGTCCGTGTGAAATTTCCAAACACGTTACAAAACGAATTCAGCGAAGTCAAGTAAAATTGTTCTTACCATTGTTCACAGTAAATTCAGATCTTGTAGAGCGATATGAAAGACCCGTATGTCGCTTTCTCCTATAAACAACATCATACGACGTTTTTAACAACAGAAACACCGTACAGTGATCTGTAATCTATGGCTTTTTTATTTGTTCTTGAATTGAGTTGAGGAACCCATAGAGAAAGTCAGATGTTGTAAATAGTTGTACAAGAAAGAAAGATAACTATTGAGCTAAATCTAAAGAATCACGTCGCTTTCGGCATAAGCTGCAAAAATAGTAAAAAAAAAGTTATAATTCCTAGAGACGGAAAATAGTTTTAACGATTCAGTTTCATTCTGCAGTAATTCATCTGCAGAGAAACTGTGTAGTGAGAGCATTTATTCTTATCAGCCGTGAGAGGACACAATGCTTCGCCTGGAATCGTAGTCACTCCAGAAATATTCTGCGCAGGGTGGGGTTTGGTTCCGGTGGCGGCAGGAACTTAGCGCAGGCAGCCGGATTACGGAGCAGGGGGTATGGGATTACATGCTGACCTTGAAAGTAACACACGGGTACCTTGCAGCCGTTCGGACCATGTGGCTGGTATAGGATGACGTCCTGACCGTGAACGTACAACATAGTTTCCTCAGGTGGTTGGGCAAGCTGGGGCAGGTGGAGGGACGGGGGTGACCCTCAATGTACCTCATAATACTGCCTCAAGCATAACAAGGCACCCTTATCGAATAACTGGAAGTCCTCATCCTACGAGCGGACTGTACTGTTTATAGCCGCTTTGTAGCTTGAAGTGGTACTAACTGCCGTACTCACGAGTACGCGTTTCATGGGAAATTGCACCAAATGAGTAATTTCCTTATCTAACTGACTGCTCTGACGGAAGATGAAGGGATTAACCTCAAGCCAGCGGGCGATAAAACTCACATTTGCAAGTCATTTATTATTACTGAAGTATAATTCAGGTATCTTGTATAATCGTGGGGGGGGGGGGGGGGGAATCTCACAATAATAAGCTAGCACCAATCAGTGAAAAGTTTGTAGTATCCGATTTTTCTAGAATAATTGAGTTACGAGACATAGCCGACTCACTTCGCGTGTCATAAGGTACTTCGAGCGAAGTTGTTCTTGATGGCTTAGCTCAGCTGGAGGGAAATGTGTTGAACACTAGAGTGAAATGGGTTTCAATCCACGTACATAATTGCGTCTCTGCCATTAAAGCAGACAGAAATTTTGATTATGGAGATGAATTTGAATTGTGAAACATGTACACAAATTTGTAAAATTATTATTAGCGTACAAGGATGATATTTATGAGTAACAGGGATTATCAGACTTCATGCACCACTCTTACAGGCGTACGACCTACCATACCATTCATGTAATTAGTATGGGAATAAAATGTGAAATTTGAATTCGATTCCATCGCAATAAACTTAAGGATTGTAATTTTAGTAGCAGTGAAACTGAATCAGTTAACTAGCAGTTACATTACAGAGTCAGAGTACAAGTACGAGAATATCACTAGCTCTGCTTTGATGTGGCGAGACACACCTGGGGCCCTTAGTACAAATAGAGGCTGTTACGTGCAGCTTGCGCTAACACAGAGAAGTGTCCAGCGAGAGCTTCCGCTCTAATGACTGACTTACGTCATATTCAGTACCGACGACAGTGTATTTTAACGTACAAGCGTTTTAGAGGAAGATCCACATACCTGGAATCTATCGCAGCTACCAAATGTACAGCTTTACAATGATAAAATCCACAAGCTGACTGTCTGGAATTTTTGTTCTACATTAAATGAGGATTAGGAATCTTTTATGGGCCCCTTGACACGGAATATGTTGCTCTGCCCCATTACTTCGCCTCAATATACCGTGCGCTTCTTATCATTAATGACGCATTGATCACCTTCACATGTTTGTTTGAGTACCGAGAGCCTCTGGCGAAAGGACGGACAGGACAGTGTTTATTTATTTCATGTTACACATCTTTTCACATCCCTATAATATTCCTCTGAGTTATGGAATGAATGAGTGTTTTGGTTGTGGTTTAGTTAGTAGAGCAGCTGTAGCACAAAAATGTAAGTTATTTACTCAACTTGCGAACAGTCAAAGATGCATCTATACTGGCAGAATCCTTGGGCTAGGTGGGAGCCTCCTCCTTCAACTCAGGGATGAGCACAGTGACCGTTATTCAGTAGTCTGTCACTTTTGGGCACTCGGTTTCCGGGTGGCCTAGACGATGGACGGACTCTGTGCAGATCTCAACCAGCTCGTTTGGTAACACACAGGATATGAGGTATATCGTAATTAAAACAACTAATTCGCTCCTTTTCAGCGCTACCGTAGTGAAAGTTTTAACGACCTTATGTAATTACCTTTCAAGCAAATTCAGTAGGTAAGACGTAGATTTCTAATAGGTTTTCTGTAGAGTATTTAACGTTTCTTCTCTGTGGTTGTGGCATCACGCAATGCGTATCAGTCAGCAACGCGGTCGCAACCGTTAAAAACAAAGAATAGGCGCTTTCCTGTGTTAGTTTCAAGTTTGGATTATAACTGAGTAAACACTGTGAAATATTTAAGAATTCGTGTGTGTGGAACTATTTCCCTTTATTTTTCTCCGCGGGATATTGTCTCCACCATCACACATTAGCATAACTGCACACAGAAATGTTCACTGCTTTCTCAGTTATTTAAGGATAATATTCGAGTGTGAAGCTTTGCTATTAATCGTAGATCGATCCCACATGGTGAGCACTGATTTCTGGCATTGACTGCCAATAGTCCATGTGATGTTGGCTACACAGTAACTGCAGATTGTAGAATTCCAAATAGGCTAAACGTGTGATGCTAAGAAGTATTTGCTAGGATGTGGTAACGATTCATATGTACTTTATCATGTGTGTTTTTGTCTGCTTGACGTCCATTTGCCCAATTTTGTGATACCTTGAAGTTGCGAATTAATTATTAATTATTCACGCCAAAGCTGTTACCCCCTCCCCCCCCCCCCCCCCCTTGCAGCGATGTTGTATAACAACCTTAATCCCGAAAGCAACACAATTTTCTTTCCAATCTACATCATAACGTATGATATCACTTAGGTTTGGATGTACAACGCCCCTGAGCGCATGAATTATAAGTATCACAGACTGCCGGAATGAACGCAACACCAATTACATTTCTTGAGTACTTTTGTGTAGCCAACCTATGTGATTAACACTGTAAGATCACAGATAATGTAAGCGCGAGATCAGACGCGATAAATGTGAATGGTTGGTACATTAATAACTGCTGTAAGTGCAAGAATGTTCATTGCAAGTATGCAAACGCGCATGCGCAGTGTTATAGGGCGCCGGGCGTCAGTTTGTAGGATGGAGTTCCAAGCTTGTTGGTCGCTCAGTGCAGTGATGGTTAATGCTGGTTGTGGATGACGCTGGTGTTGTGGTCCGATGATGCCCATATGTGCTCGATCCAACTGGTCGCCATCTTCAGGAAATGCTGCTTCTGCTGATTGGTCCTGCTGAGAACTGACGCCATGGTGCAAATCGACGTCCTATATAGGCCACCGTTCAGTACACGGCGCATGCGCCGCCCATCACGGTGATGATAACATGTCGACCCTTTGTTCTCGTACAGCACGTTGGGTTGCAATCGCCGTATGTGGGCGAGCGTTAAACCCCTAGAGAACACCACCTGTAATTCTGTTCATGGGACCACAGCAGGTCGAATCACCAGATACGCACACAATTTTGAAGTCGGTGTGCATAGGATAGCCACAAGAGTGCTTCTGGCGTTATGCGAAGTTGCACACCAGTCCACAACTCCAGAAGTAAGTCAAGTGTGTCTGGCACGCAGACAACTTGGTTGCGCCGGCCAGTGTGCCGTGCGGTTCTAGGCGCTTCAGTTTGGAACCGCGTGACCGCTACGGTCACAGGTTAGAAGCGTGCCTCTGGCATGGATGTGTGTGATGTCCTTAGGTTAGTTAGGTTTCAGTAGTTCTAAGTTCTAGGCGACTGATGACCACAGATGTTAAGTCCCATGGTGCTCAGAGTCATTTGAACCATTTGAACAACTTGGTTGCAGCCCCCAACTGGCTTCCTTCAAACCATAGCCATCACTGGAAGCGACGCAGATCCAGCTTTCATAAGAAAATGCAACAGACCTCCACCCTGCCCTCCAGTGACCTCTCGCTTGACACAACTGAAGTCGCAAATGGTGGTGGCTTGGGGTCATTGGAATGCATGGTACGAGTCATCGGCCTCGGAGCTCCCCTTGAAGTAACCGATTTGTAACAGTTCATTGTGTCACTGTGGTGTCAGCTGCTGCTCATATTGCGCCTGCAGATGCCCCACGATGCGCCACAGCCACTCTCCGAAGACGATGCTCTTCCCTTTCAGTATTGCCAGGTGCCCGGTCGGACCCTGGTCTCCTTGGGACCGTATATTATTGTGACCACCACTGCCAGCAATCGTTTACGGTAGCTACATTCCTGTCAAGTCTTTCTGCAGCATCGCAGAAGGGACACCCAGCTTCTGGTAACTCTATTACACGATTTCGTCCAAACTTAATGATGTGTTGATAATGGCGTCTTTGTCGCATTAAAGGCATTCTTGACTAACATCAAGTGACTACGTAGGCTTTCCCGGTGTAATAGGTCTTGAAAGTCTCTTCCGGTTTGCTGGCGGATCCTAAAATCAACTTGACTCGATATTTCGGCGATCCAACTGGTCGCCATCTTCAGGAAATGCTGCTTCTGCTGATGAGTCCTGCTGAGAACTGACGCCATGGTGCAAATCGACGTCCTATATGGGCCATGGTTCAGTACACGGCGCATGCGCCGCCCATCACCGTTGCTGCCCTCCAAGACAGGGAGGTGGCGCCGCCCTTAGTGGAACACTGCTGGCAACGATATATCACACTCAGGGCCGCGCCGAAGAACGTTCAATTTTGAGGCGAGATAATACAGGATTACACGTCCTGCTAAGAGGAAACCCATTGTCTCTGTTGATTAAATTATCCGCCAACCTAATTTTAATCGCCTCTTTATAGACACTGTTCCAAATACCGGAAATGTTGGCAACCACCACAGTTTCATCAAATTTCATACTGTGTCCCTCACTTAAGCAGTGTTCTGCTACTACGGATTTTTCCGGCTGCTGTAGCCTCGTATGGCGGCGATGTTCCACACACCTGTCATGCATTGTACGAATCGAGCGGCCAATGAAATCTTTCCCGCATTGACATGGGATTTTGTACACACCGGGTTTCTTAAGCCCCAAATCATCTTCCACAGAGCCTAGCAGTGCCCTGCCAGTAGTGTTCCACTAAGGGCGGCGCCACCTCCCTGTCTTGGAGGGCAGCAACCGTGATGGGTGGCCTATATAGGACGTCGATTTGCAGCATGGCTTCAGTTCTCAGCGGGACTCATCAGCAGAAGCAGCATTTTCCTGAAGATTTCGACCAGTTGGATAGCCGAAATATCGAGTCAAGTTGATTTTAGGATCCGGCAGTAAACCCGAAGAGACTTTCAAAAATCTAGTGACTACGTCCAATATCAAAGGTAACTAACGCTCGTGACCGTTACGGTTTGTTTTTGAAACAAAACTGATTTGCGGCCGGCCGCGTTGACCGAGCGCTTCTAGGCGCTTCAGTCCGGAACCGCGCGACTGCTACTTTCGCAGGTTCGAATCCTGCCTCTGGCTTGGATGTGTGTAATGTCCTTAGCTTAGTTAGGTTTAAGTAGTTCTAAGTTCTAGGGCACTGATGACCTCAGAAGTTAAGTCCCATAGTGCTCAGACCCATTTGAACCATTGAAAAACCGCGTTGCTTCCTCATAGTGGCGCTACAAGCTCGACTCTCATGTGATGGGGCCAAATTTGAATAGACACCATGTTTCAGATATGGAAACGCGCGTACCTACTTCGACTATGTCACAGAACTGCTTGCTGGTGTTGCGACTTTTTTCCGTCGCTGTATTTAAGTATTCGTGTTTGTGGAGGTATTTGATTTTATTTATTTTTCTCTACTGGTCAGTGTCTCCATGATTGTGCGTGAGCATAACTGTCACGGAGAAAGCGCCAAAGTTAGCTAACCATACGATTTGCGTGTATTGGGTCTGAAATTTTGCTGTTAATCCGAGATCGATACCAAATGACGAATACCTGTTTCTAAAACTGAGTCCCAATCACTCAAGTGATACTGATCGGTCTTGTATTATTTCAAGTTGGTAAATGTGTGATCGTGTGTTGGGATGTATAATATGTATTTTATCAGGTGTGTTTGTGGCTGCTTGATCTCTAGTTTCCAGCTTTAGAATGTCTAGAAGTTATGCATTTATTATTCCCCTCCAAAGTTGTTGACCGCCCTCCCGCTCTCTCCCCAGAAGCCACGTTGTGCGGATCGCTATTAGAAACAGCAACCATTAGCCGGTGTGCAGGTGGCATGAGACTGGAAGTTACGCGTGAGAACCATCTTAATACCGGAAGTAACGTAATTTTCCTTCCAACGCCGTACATAAAAAACGTGCGAGACTTCTGCAAATACCGAGCACCCCTCAGACCATCATATACTTTGTACATTATAAATACTTTCGTCTCAACTCAGATATCGGAAAATGTCAAACAATAACCGCCAAAATAATATTGAATCAGTCATTAACCAAATAATTAACCCATGTGGTTACCGATAGTGTCAGAATAATTTCCTCCACCTCCCTCCTTTGGTTGCTTGCTCCCTCCCATTGTGTTGTCCGTTGTGCTTAGATGTTCACTGAACCGTTAATTTACTTTCAAAATCTTTTCTTAAGGAATTTACTTTATTCACTAGCGATTCATCAAGAACATTAACACATTTAATCACACTAGGTGAGCATGGAAGTATTTGCCAGGGAGTAACTGATGAAAATGGAATTACCTTTAACGAATGGGAATTTTATTCATAAAAGCCTTTTCAAAAACTGATTTAAAATTTATAAGCAGAAAAGCACCCTCTAAATATCAAGTTACTGTTTTATTTAGAGGCAGAAAGAACAATATTGACAGTGTGAGCCTTCCGACTGAGAAGCTTGCCGCTCCCTTTCAACACGGCCGTAGTCACGACCGCTCACAACAACCTCTGAAAGACTACAATGGTGCAAATCTGCAACACACCAGATTACTTTAAAAATTTTAACAACTCACACAAACACATTAACTATGCACCCATTAAGAGGGATGAAAATGGTACAAACACTCACACTATGAAATTATTTGCCACCGAAGATGCAATTCGTTTTTAAAAGGACTCTTACGGTGGAAGGGTGGCAACTTTATAAAAATGACTATTTAAATAAAACCCATTAAATTCAGACTCACATAAAATGTACAACATGCTCTACATTACACATATACCGCCTCGCAAGACGATAGGCAAGACAAAAAAATATTTCAGGAGTTCGGCCTTTGCGCCTTAATTCTACAAATTCGTTAACACCGAATCCGACAAACATGACAGAGGCAGCTATTAACGTACGGCAGACCGACAGACAGTCGGACAGACCCTAACTGCCCAACAAATGCGGACGAAAGACAGGCGAGCAAGCTGGGGACGAGAGACTGACCAAGAAAACAAGTAGAATTTAAGTAGTAAATGAAACAACATATGACCAATCACTTAACTTCTAATAAACTAGATGTCTGGCGAAGACCTGGCGCAGCACCCCCAGAACGGTCTCCAGAACCGTCCGCTGCCAGCCGCTTCAACGGACGCAGGAAGGCGCGCCGATCTCCCGTCTCACGGCGTCGCAGCTTGCCCCGGGCAAAACGATGTCGTGGGTTGACTCCTGTTGATCTCGTGTCGACCGCGAAGCCACTACCCCCGCTATACGGCGCGGCCTCTGGACTCACGTAACGACCTCACATGCGCCGACGGTCCAGGCGGACAAGTTAACGCCGGCCGGTGTGGCCCTGCGGTTCTAGGCGCTTCAGTCTGGAACTGCGTGACCGCCACGGTCGCAGGTTCGAATCCTGCCTCGGGCACGGATGCGTGTGATGTCCTTAGGTTAGTTACGTTTAAGTAGTTCTAAGTTCTAGGGGACTGATAACCACAGCTGTTAAGTCACATGGTGCTCAGAGCCATTTGAATCATTTGGAGAAGTCATCTTGTGTCCAAGTGCGCGACTGACCAACTGTTGGATCCAACCGCCAATGCCCATCGCCTGAGCAAACTCGAGCTGACTGGTGGCCTAACACATACTAGCACTCCGGACGACAGACAGACACTAACCGCCTCACCAATTCGGACGAGAGACAGACCCAGACTAACTTGGCTGACCAACTGACCAGACTCGCCCAGACCGACTGACACACTGCCGAGCTCATAGCGCCCCTTAAATGCACGTGAACAGGCAACTTTTCCACTTTCCCACGAGAGGGAGACACCAAAGCTGCGGTTGCCACAGCGGCGCCACCGTCAGAAACGGAGGGCGACTGCTTCACACTACACGCTGCGGCGCGCTCTTCAAAACAGCAATTTTTTACCACGGCTGATTCACTTGAAGATTTAACTAATTAACTGCGAAAGTAAACTTTCGAGCAGCTCTATGCCCCTCCCCCCCCCCCAATTATAATCGACGTCAACCACTGAACCGGGGAGAGTAGTATGAATATTCACCGCCACGCAACGAATGCATATACTGTTCGATGAACAATATAGTCATATCAGTCTAACTCTATCCATGTAGAAGTAAACGCAGCATACAACGGTAGGCTTTCACGCTAGCATAGGTAACAGCTCAATCAGTAAACATACGTAGGAGCAGGTGGCCCTCCTAGTAACAGACGTCTGCATACCTCTGGACGGCGGTAATATTGGGAGCACGAGAGCAGCATCCGCAGGTAGCAGACAACAGCGATAATGGCCTCAGGAAGCACACTCACAAGACACGGGATTCCAGCCTAAGGACAGCAAGTGGCCTAAGCTCCAGACGAGCGCTATGAAAGGGACTTTGCTTTGTTAAAGTGCAGGACAAAAGAGGCCAGGACAGAATACAGTAGGAGGTGAGATGAGGTGAGGCGATGCGACGCCGGCCGGTGCGTGCTGTGCGTGCTGTGTCCCTCACGCTTCCCGCCTCGCACGCGCCGGTGCCGCCGTGTCCGACGCAGCTCCCAGTGCTCGGTCTGTCACTCACAAAAGCCGGCGGAGGTCGCGCGCTGCCTAGCGATATCGCGCAAGTAGCTGTCCCCCGACGACGTGCGCTGCCCAGCGTCCTGGCCACACAGTACTGCCGATTATAGATGTAGAGGGAGCACGTGTTAACCCTTTCAGACGATGTGGTTCCGTTTGAAGCCATCTAGGATTTTATCATATCGTGGCGTACGCTCAGTAGCCACATCCATAGCCACCCTTTACGTCTCCAGTACCTGGTGTCCTTCAATGGCGGCAGCTCCAACAACTTCATGTGCTTCGAATTTTAGCACTTACACTAGCAATCGTAGAAGCCATTTTAGTATGCAGTACACGATTGTCTTTGTTTTCAAATTGTGATTGAATTTTTCTCAATAAGGCACGTTTTGTATACGGATTAAGTTTAGAATTCTGTCCCGTTCAAATTTGTGCTCGGTCTCTTGCCATTACGATTACATTTTTGTATGTATTATTGTGGTGGTTCCTTTTGAAACCACTGCGGCTCTAAGGGCAACATGCGTAGCTGCGACAAGCTGTTGTACTTCCAGTTTCTCACGATGCGCTCTCGCAGGAAAAAAAAGTGAGAGGATATTCTGACGTCCCTTTGGAAAGCATTCCTCCTGATACCGACTCTTATTGACTCTAGCAGTGAAAGAGGGGATGATCTGTTAGATAAAGACAGTGGTCTCGATTTCCGTTCGAAAAGAATAATGCTGTCTTTTTCAGAGAGTGAGAGCAAAGAACGAGTAACAAAAAAATGTAAAACAGTTGTTCCAGTTGTAAACCATACAACGGAAGATAAGCATCAGTCAATACGTGGCACCTCGACGTACGCTGTACACTGCACCACAAAGAAGTAACTTGGCACAAGCAGGTGGATTCGTGTTCTCTCTCTAGTAGCCCTATGTCTAACTGCATGCTGCCTTACCGCAATAGCTAAGCACATTTCATACTCAGTCGTTCCACTTGAAACCATCCAGTATGTGTTCGATTAATGTCTGTAACACTTGCACTTCACATTGTTCGGTATCAGTGTGTGTCTAATCCAATAAAAACAAGAAAATTAAAAAAAAAATTAATGTTAATATGAAGCCTGTGAGGGTTAAACATGAACGAGTGGCACAAGCGAAGACCGCATTTCTCTTTTACGCATGTGTGAAATTTTTACAAAGTACCTAGATACATGTTTTAGCAGTTACGTGTTTAATAAAATATCATCCACACACTTCCAAAGGCAGCAAAGGCGAATACGCAACGAACCCGTCGTAAAAACAGCTTAAAAGCTAATGAATAGAATGTGGTTCGTGTTTCCAGATTCCGGGTGATGCTTGGCCTTCTAAGTAGTTACTTAGATAGAAAATTTTGATGTTTTCGTAGATAATCACTTTATTTTTTTTTATTTTTACGCTGATTAAGGAGGAACCGTTCCCTGTAACATTATCTTTGTTGTTACGTAGTTATGGTCGGTGTATTTTCACCTTCAAATGATTTGAGGTGTATGTATTTTGGTCTTCTTTGTGGAATTTTGTGGGGAATACAAAGGGAATGTAGCAGTATGGCTGAGTATCACATTTTAGAGTTAACCTTTTCATTCACACTTTTCAAAAATTAACCATATTCGTATCCAATTAGTTTAGTAAGGACGCTGATAATCTCGCTACTGTCCGTCTTAGACATACTACCACCACCACATTAACAGCTAATGCCTCCAAGTTGCTGACAAAGGAAAATATACAGAAAAATGAGAAAGAAAATTGAACCTCGTTAGGTAAGGATCAGTTTGGGATTAGGAAACTTAAAGGCTCGAGAAGGGCAGTCCTGTCGTTGCGCTAGATGACGAAAGCAAGATTTAGAAAAATCAAGGTACATTAATAGTACTAATCGAAATGGAAAAAGCTTTCTACAGTGTATAATGTGTTGGAAATTCTAAGAAAATCAGAAATAAGCTATAGGGAAAGGCGGATGTGTGTAGGTTAGAGTCATAACTCACATGCTCTAAAATAATGAAAATTGAGATGCCGACGTATTCTCATGTAGCTTTATACATAGAACATAATTCACGCAACAGTTATTCACATTTGTTCTCTTCAGTTACTTTGGGGAATATAATTCAATATAGTGGTTGGAATAAAACTGATTTGAGACACAAGTCATAGAAGAAAGCGTTTCACCCGTTGGAGAAAGAGGAAGGCCAAGGAAACGTTCACAGTATCCAGAAATGTGGAAAAGTCAGGAATCCAAACGAATGAGGTTAGAGTATCCTGTTTTCTTCATTGTTTTCAAATTAAACTGATTCTTGTAATTGGCTTGATTTGTTCCTCCACGTAAGAATGCGTAGGACTCTTTGCAAGAAACAATTTGAAAATCAAAGAAAGGTTCACGATTGGGCGAGCGCTATGGTCGCAGGTTCGAATCCTGCCTCCGGCATGGATGTGTGTGATGTCCTTAGGTTAGTTAGGTTTAAGTAGTTCTATGTTCTAGGGGACTGATGACCGCAGAAGTTAAGTCCAATAGTTCTCAGAGCCATCTGAACCATTTCACGAGTGGAAGTGAAATTCAAGGGGAAAGGATACCAATGATAAGATCCGCCGATGAGGTTGCTGTCCTCGATGAAAGTGAAGAATTTCAAGAATTGCAGAACCTACTGTATGGAATAAAAAATCCAAAGAGCATGCCCTGTGGATTGGTGATAAACCAAAGAAAAACGAAGTAGCAGATATGAGATTAGCGATAAACCTCACTCCAAAACATCGAACTAGAACGTACACGAAGTGACGGAATTCTTTTACCTTGGAAGGAAAATACCTCATCAAGGACAAGAAAAGGAGATTAGCTCAGGGAAAGAGGGCATTACCGGCAAACAAAAGTTGGCTAGTACCAAACATCGGCTTTAATCTGAGGAAGAAACTCTCAGAATGTACCTTTGAAGCACAGAATTGTGTGATTGTGAATCTTGAACTGTGGGGAAATCAGATATGAAGAGAGAGTATGTATCTGAGATTTGCTGCAGTAGAAGTATGTTGAGGACAGAGTGCACTAAAAACATAAGAGATGACGTTCTCTGTATAACTGGTGAAGAAAGGAACATATGGATGTTAAATCCAGCCTAGGCGTTAAATATGGGGGCTCTAGGGAACCTGCTTTTTCGCATCGCTGGGTAACATTGAAACAAATTGCATTAATGCGTTTTAATACAAAGGAAAATGTAGAAAACTTTGAATACTGAACTTTGTGCTATACAGAGGTGTCGGAAGTAAAGGTCGACAGATAAAATAAGAAATCTCTTCAGTATAGCAATTCCCAAGTCCGTTACGTAGTGTAACAAACGAAGCACTGAGCTTTGACGCGTCTATGCAGTTCGCTAGTATTGAGGCTGCTGTTCAACTGGACGCGACCAGTCTGGGACGGCGCTTATGTTATCTTTACGTAGGGATCGCTGCTGTCGCTTTGTCGTCCTGCAAAGGGATCGGTCAGCGAGCGATTGGCTGACCTCTTCTCTCTGCCCTCTCTGTCCTATCGTTCACGAGTGGCGTGCCGGCTTTACGCCTAACGTGCAAAACAATGTTATATAGAAGCGACAGGATAATACATAATGTGTTTAGACACGAGGGGGAAAGTTACATGGTTAGGGAGTGAGCTATAGAGTAAAAACTGTAGTAGAAGGCAGAGACTGGAAAACATCCAACAAATAACTCTGGGATGAAGTTGGTGGGCGCATCGAAACAGTCACAAGGCCGATGAATAAAAGAAAAATGCACGTATATAATATAATCTGAGTTTCGTAACTGAAAAAGAACTAAGCGGATTGTGATGGGCAGACTTTTAGTTCGTCGTCGTTCGTTACGAGTCCATACTAAGCTAATGCAATTTGCGTATACTAGAACTGACTGACGGAAGGTAAAGTTCAGCACGTCGTATTTAACTAAAGTTTCTGTGTATACGCTAGCTAATAGAATGAAAAAAGAGGGAGACTTGCCTTGTTCATAGCACGTCAAGTATCAAACCTTTATTTCGGTAGCTGCGTCCTGCTGTTGTTGATCTAATCTCTGCTTTTGTAAAGATACTAAGCAACTGTATCGCTTCAGTAAAGATAAGAAACAGCTGTCTCCATTGAATTCCTTTCCGAAAGTAATGTTCTGACATAACGGAAACCTCTGATTCTATCACACTTAGAAATAAATCCGACACAAAAAGCTGTATGTTGATGTGGCCTTAAACGAACTGTAAGAATGCTCTAGAATGGTTCCCTAACTATACGAAGACAATCTGTTACCAAAAACGTGACGAATCTGCTGCCAATACGCCGAAAATAGCAAAAAAAAAAAAAAAAATGTTGTGCGAAATCTCATGGCCAGATGGTGACCGTAGGAAAGACTTTCTGTCAGTTCCTTGTCGAAACTATCGCGGTTTGGACTCAGCAAAAACTAGCTATGCTTTATCGTTACAAGAAGTGACATGAGAACGATAGTAACTACGGAATGTTTTTCTCTTCATCGTTTCTAAGGTGAAGCTGAAGATTTGGTCTTGCAAACAGAGATTCGAACAAATTGCTCATAGCGTGAACACCTGCAAGTGCTTCCCTGTCCCTTCTTACAGAAATGAAAATGCAAATCTCAGCAACAGTAGTTTCACGTTCGATATGAAGATTTGCCAAAACTTCCTGTTGGCTGTACACTCTTTGATGAAAATTATGTGAACGGTCATTAGTGGACACATTACTTGGAGTGACGAATCACGCTTCAATCTGTCGAATCCTGCACTGTGTACTGTGCCACCGGCCGTCTTTCACGGGTTGAACTCTGCTGCGGGCACTTTCAAAGAGGTGTCTGAATGTCTGTGGACGAATGGCATCCCATTCTTCCTCGAAAGCGGAAACCTGTTACGATAGTGATGCAGGACGCCAGGCTATGGAGCGAAGTCGACGCTCTGACTCCTCCCAAAGGTGTTTCATTGTTTCCTGTCAGGACTCTGGGCAGGCCAGTCCATTTCAGAGATGTCATTGTCCACAAACCATTGCCTAACAAGACAACAGCTCATGGTCTAGTGGCTAGTGTTGCTGCCTCTATATCACGGGGTCCCAGGTTCGATTGCCGGCCGGGATGCGGATTTTCTCTGCCTGGGAACTGGGTGTTTGTGTTATCCTCATCATTTCATCATCATCATTCGTGACAGTGGCTACAATGGATTGTGTAAAAGTTTGACTGTGTAAAAATTGAGACTTTGTATCGGCGCTGACGACCACGCAGTTGAGTGCCCCACAACCCAATCGTCATCACTGCCTCACAGCGACGGCTTCACGATGGGGAGAGTTGTCATCCGACACTGCCGCTCATCGTCTCCGATCTGACCCTCCGCTCTGCACAGTACACATTGCTGAAAAATGTGTTCATATCGTGCCACACTGAGTGTCGCAGGACTGCACAGGGTGAAGCCTGATTCATCACTCCAAATCATCCACTGCACAGTGGCGCCGCCCTTTACGCTGCCTCACCCGCCGCTTAGCGATGACTGCAGAAATTTGTAGCTGTCGAGTAGCTTCTAGACTGTCGCACCACATTCTTCTCAACTACATGCACCGTCACGGTGGTTGTTGGACTGCTGGTAGCCCGAGCGACGTTGCGCAATGGTTAGCACACTGGACTCGCATTCGGGACGGGGACGACTCAATCCCGCGTCCGGCTATTCTGATTTAGGTTTTCCGTGATTTCCCTAAATCGCTCCAGGAAAATGCCGGGATGGTTCCTTTGACAGGGCACGGCCGACTTCCTTCCCCGTCCGTCCCTAATCCGATGAGACTGATGACCTCGCTGTCTGGTCTCCTCCCCCAAACAACCCAACCCCAACCCAACTGCTGGCAGCACTTTCAAACTCACGAGTGTTTCCTTCCGCTAACTTGATGCGATTTCTTACAACCGTCCTCCAAAGTGCTCGACAGCTACTGTGCATCAGTACACGAAGTCGCCCTGGTCTCGATTTAGCTGTGCCTTTTCATTCACATTCCTATTTCACCATCACACCACCAACAGTCTTCCTGGGAAGCTTTTAGAAAGGGTGAAACGCTCCTGACGGATTTGTTAATCAGATGACAACGAGTGACCAGTCCAGGTTCGAAGTCACTGAGCTCTCATGACCGACCCATTCTTCTCTCGTGTTTCTCTGCTGACAACTCAGAACCCTCTGCCGCATTTTATACTGGCGGGTCCGCCTGTAGTGACGTCTCATCGTGAGTTCCGCTTTACGAAGCGCTGTCAGGATACTTCTGATCAGATAGCGTACTAGTTACAGAAATGAGAACACACGTTTTGGCAAACTTAATAGAAACATTTTAAACGAAACCATATACAATGTCTATTTTCGGTTTATTAAGGGTACGACTGAACAACAGCAATGAGTGGATATTTTGCGCAATGTATTAGAGAAGACTACTTCATTGGTTTCAGTGCCTAGTGTTTATTGCAGTAATTGCATGTGGACAATACAAACCATCAGAAACATCTTCAGAATTGAAATTTCAATGAATTACTAACATCAGCCGTGTACCGGACGTTGATAGAAGATAACGGAAGAATTGTCTGCTTATTAAGCACGAGACCCCGTATTCGATTCCCTGTCGAGCACACATTTACAACTCTTCCCGTAGAAATCAACGTCCCTGAACCGTGGTGCTACTCAATTCTTTAGAAAATCAAAATTACAATCTCACCACAGTTATTTAAACGGGATCACTGGTGATGGACAAGCTTGTGATTGTTTTACAATTTTAATTTGACTCGATCAGACTTTATTATAAACTTCAATTCGGACATTTGCCCTCCTACTGATGCAAAATACAAATTTTCACTTTAATTCAATTACATAAACACGAAAAAAATCATATTTTGCATGCGCAACCAAAAACATAGATAGTAGGCACGGTGAATAATCAATCATAAACGATCGTTCTTGTTTAAAAAAATGGCTCTGAGAACTATGGGACTTAACATCTACGGTCATCAGTCCCCTAGAACTTAGAACCACTTAAACCTAACTAACCTAAGGACATCACACACATCCATGCCCGAGGCAGGATTCCAACCTGCGACCGTAGTGGTCACGCGGTTCCAGACTGAAGCGCCTAGAACCGCACGGCCACACCGGCCGGCCGTTCTTGTTTAACCGTATCTCAAAAGGCTAGTAACACTATACACTTGAAACCCAAAGTTACACAGCCACATAGTACCACAACGTCACTTACAAATGAAAAAAAAAAAAAAAAAGGGAGAGAGAGAGATCTTAAAGCTCAATAAAACTGAACTGCCCACATAAAGGTCGTCAGTGAAAATGCAAAGTTGGCCAACCAAGGTCGCAAAACTGGCGCACAGGAAAAACAAGTTGCACATTCATTAAAGATACACAAATGATCAACGTAAATGTTGAATAAGAATGGCTAGTAATAACCAGTAAAATAACTTTCAGAAACGATAATATTAAAAAAGTGGCCTCACTTAACTGTAGAGAACAGCGTTAAGGCCCACAATAGTATTTGGAAGCAATAACGCTACGGCCGGCAGGCAATATGAGCTTGTGCACAGGCTCACAAGCAGGCGGTATGTATTTATATGTAGTCCGACCGGCCCCACAATGCGCTGTCCTAACAAGAACCCATCACCGCACCGACGCCAGGAAACGAGCAGACTTAAATGGTTCAAATGGCTCTGAGCATTATGCGACTTAACTTCTGAGCTCATCAGTCGCCTAAAACTAATTAAACCTAACTAACTTAAGGACATCACACACATCCATGCCCGAGGCAGGATTCGAACCTGCGACCGTAGCGGTCACCCGGCTCCAGACTGTAGCGCCTAGAACCTCACGGCTACTCCGGCCGGCGAGCAGACTTAAGAAATGGCCTGCAACACAAATAGATTGCAATGAAAACAAGGTCAAATCACAGCCACACTGAAATATATATCATAGCGTGCCCCCAAATTCGTATGGAGCCATACTCTACCATTACCCGTCTCCCAGTAAATTAGCAAGAAACTTAGAGATCACTTGCAGTTGCCTTTAGGCGCTTTCAACATTAAATAAATATACCAAATCCTGCCGTGACAAATGATTAAACCATTAAATCTACGGCTGCCGGGCTCGTACACAACGGCAGCCCGTCCCCAAACGGTCAGTATGTCCTAAAACAAGTTAAAACTTGCATGAAAGCCACTTAAAACACACGCTCCACAAATGACGAGAAACGAAATGAGGGACGTCAGCCTCCTTAAAATAGCCACTGTGGAACCAAGTTCAGAACCATCTTCGGGAGCTACCCATGCCACAACAAGTTTCAACAGTCTTCTTAGTAAATCGCAGAATAACTTGGAGCTTGCAAATTACGAGCTGGGAAGCTGTTCAGCCTGAGACGACGAAGCCACCACAATTTTGCACGTCAAGGCGCCCAGTTATCGGCACCGTACAACCGGAGTGACAAAAGACAGCACGGCGAGGCGCATGCACCACGGCTACGGACGCCGGCTTGTTTTGAACCCAAGATGGCTCTATGAACCGCGACCGCAGACTATTCCGTCACACGTTCACCCGGAGAACCCGCCGGGGACAGCAGTCAAAGACAGCAAGACAGCCGAATATCGATATCAGCGATGCAAGTAGAACACCCTAGCGCCAGCCGCCACGGCTCAGTCCCGTACACAGCTGATGTTAGTAATTCATTGAAATTTCGTTCTTCATGGCTGTCACGCTCCACCACAGTGTCTGATATTTCGGACATGTCCAAAAGAACAGACACAATAAAAATATAATTACGGCGATCACAAGTCAACGATCATTCCTGTGTGGGGACCTTGGCACCGGCATTGAGGTTAATAGGCAGGGAGCAGTTCTTTCGTAGTGTGTAGAGTAAGCTGAGAATCTGGGACCGCTGGGGGGGGGGGGGGGGGGGGGAGTGCTTGGATTAAGTTCGCGCAGCCGCAGTAATTCATTTGTCCTCGGTGCCTTAGGGGTTATAGCGCCTGCCTAGTAAGCAGTAGGTCTCGAGTTCGAATCCCGGCCGATCACACACTTTCAAGTGGCCGCTGATTTTTATCAACGTCCCGTACGCAACTGATGATTGTAATTCTTTGAAATTTCATTCTTCACTACGGTCACGACACACCATGGTGTCTGTTCTTTCGGAAATGTCCGAAACTATAGACACTATACACAAATTCTTCAAGATTTCCGCTAATCGTTCAACGCTCTCAAAGAATTGTTCGAAGATGTATCAGAAGCGATCAGACGCTATCAAAAATATGCGAGATGAATTAGATTTAGAAACAAGAGGGCGTTTGCCCATCAGATAAATATTTTTTTCTTTACGCTAGAATCCTTATAGCAATTAAAATGGTTTGAGGGTAGAAAACAGTAAAAACTACGAAACCTTACATGTAGTCACTCATAGCTACATTATTGTTACTCTCAATGTTTTCAAAAAGTCTTGTCCTGAACCATTTCTCTGTGCTCAACGCTCCAAAGCTTTAACATTGGTCTTTTTGTGACGTTATATGATAGCGTTGTATGCACCGTCTTAGAAGAAATGATATGGAATGGTGATAGTGTACTCAAATACTCTTTAGTGACGTCTGAAAACCCGCAGGAGCAGTATTAACAATAACCTTGCACACGACTATGCCCTTAAAGGAATACCGAGGTAACGGTCCGGTCCAGACAGCAGCCTAGACTAATATTACAGCACAGACGTAGCCTTTCCAGCACTTTGCAGCATCGCGTAGGGCACCATCTATACGACAGATTTCAGAACTATCAAAAAGCAACTGAATCGGTTCAGGGTAGGTTCATGAGCAAGTTGCGGTTCGGTTGCCGTCCGCTGTGACGGAGCGGTTCTAGGCGCTGCTAATACGATCGCAGGTTCGAATCCTGCCTCGGTTATGGATTTGAGAGATGTCCTTAGGTTAGTTAGGTTTAAGTAGTTCTAAGTCTAGGGGACTGATGACCTCAGATGTTAAGTCCCATAGTGCTTAGAGCCATTTTTTTCCGGTTCTGTTAAATGTTACAAGTCGATGTTGCCAAGGCCTACGAGAGCAGCTGGAAAACTTTCCACTTGTAAGCCAAAGTCTTAAAGAAGGGACAAGTACAGGGCGAGCGAACGCTCTGGCGGCTTAGTGACATGCAATTCAAATTTTTTCCCAGTATTAAAATTCTCTTCTCCTAACTCCCACAACTCTACCCGCTTCCGCAGCAACACCAGAGAGAACATTTGCCCAGTTCAAACGTAAGACAGCGCGCATACGGAACAGTAAAGATCTATAGTACTGAGTGTCACTGGTCCCTTTTCCTTTGATCGATGCGCTTCAGTTGAACCAGAGTAAGTTATGCATCGATCTGCTAAAGTGCCATTATGGACAAATTTTTGTGAAACGTATACGGCACCAGCTATTTAGGGCGGGAGCTGAATAGTGAAAACTGTGTCCTTGTAAGTGGGGGTGGCCCATAACTCGTCCACCAAAACCAAATGTAGAATACGTCCACACGCTGCAATGTGAAAAGAAGTGATTCTGTTATGCGTCATTTGAACTAGCTATTGTTTCCTCCCTGTGTCCGTGATACCTGGACACAAACTATTGCACACATCTGCCAGCGATAGCTTGTAACGCAGCGAGTTATTACGAGATGACATTCGTTGCAGTGCGGCACGTAGCACGGTGGCTGCGGGACGTCTATGTTTTTTTTTTTTTTTTCCTTCGCTTTGCTCACAGCACAGCACAGCTGATTGATGCTGCCTGCCGTGAGAACTGCATAACGTTAACGCTTAGTCGATACGAACGTTCATGCCCTCTACGAATCTAAATAATCCATATTAGTTATTATCCGATATTTTTCAAATTTGGTATTTGATGGAATGATGCTGTCAAAATTTCAGATTTTTATTTATTATAGTTCTAGAGATAGAGACGATTACCTAAAACTCCTAAAACCTTAGCTTGTTTTTTAAAATCAAGTTGAAAACAATAACAAATTGATATCTATTACCATTTGAAGCCATTCCAAAGTTATCAGTGCATGAAAAGCAATTAATTAGAGTTTTCTTTTTAAAACTTTAGTCACTGTGCATTACGTAATACAAAAATTGGTCAAAATTATTATTTGAATATTTTGCCGTATGAGTGCGTGAGAATGATTGAGAGAGTGTATGTGGGACACACGTCAAAATTTAATATTTCATTTTACGTAAAACCTTGTATAAACGAACCGTGGAAAAGTTATGTTGCAACCACGATTCATGTGACGTATGTCGGTGTGTGCTGGCTTTTCTACAAAAGCAGCCACAACGGAAGTTACAGGCGGAATACGTTTATTTATCAATTTGAAGAATATTTCGCACTTCGTTTATTTTGAACAAACAAAATAAAAGAATTTGAAGTTTTGCTGACATTAATTACTATCAAATTAGTGATTGGATAAGGCAAGATTTGCCACGAGAATGATCTGGAAGGAACGATCTGATTGGTCGTTTAGATCAACAGCCAATCAGAATTAAGTTGTTCCCGCGTGAATAGAGAACTGGACCACGGGGAGTCGCTTGATAGCCGGTCTACGGATAACACGAAGTCAGATCGCTTCTTATAAATACTCTGTAACATGAGGAAATAGTGAGCTAACTTCTGTTAGAACATATCGTGACTGAAGCGACAGAAGTTTCGAACATTTTAATGAAGGTTGGTGTTTCTAAATTAAGTAGTTCCAGAGATATGAGTGTGTGAACTTTCTGGTCGTAGTAACAACTCCGCGTGGCATGTTTCGTGCTTAGTACGGAATATTTTGGCGAGCACCTCTTACGAAGAAGACCACTGAAATGACCGAATGTTTAACTCGTAAATAGTTGTGGGTCTGTGTCTGGTAGAAAGTGAAATTTAGTCGGGTCGGACTTATTAAAATTATGGCTGCTTTTCGAGTGAATATTTGTTATACAGACAGTGAACTTCGAATGATAACGTATTACCATGTTAAATACGGACTTGATAGCCATTTCATGTGTTTCAATATGAATAAAAAGCAGAGTTAATATAATGTTAAACGCTTTTATGCGAGTAAACTGAAGATCCCAAACGCCCTATTTTATAATCATGAACTTTCAGGAACTAACTTTCAACTAGAGTTACGCGGCCTCTGTGTAGTAGCTATTAGGTGACGGTTTTATCAACGCTGCATTACACTGCCTAGCACGTATCCGCTACCACAGAGTGAAGGGACATCGAAAAGAATCCTATCGAGGTAGGTGGAGTGAACGATAGCGTTAACAAAAACGCAGACGACCGACCCATCCCCGCCGCAAGTTGTTCTGATGGACGAGCCAAATCAAGTATTACCTTATGATATCACCTAGCTGGGGCAAATTCATATTTTTCTGTGGGTGCAGGAGACTAACGGAGGTATTTTATTTTTAACTTTGTATTTCTCGATTATTATTACTGCAGTTAGGATAGTTGGTAAGCTGCTCTCAAAGCAAAGATTCGTTGGAACGGGATGTTGCTCTACTGGGGATGATCTTATTTAAGATGCTGAGCCCTTTTCTTCCTCCGACCTTTGAAGTTAGTTACCTAGCCAGGTGTAGGGAGTCGCATATTTTACTGCGGGTTCGGAACCACAGTGCACCTTTACATTTGTCACAATATGAAATCTCTGTCTGACGCGGAAGTGAGGATAAGTGTAAGAACGGATACTGGCACCGACTGGAATTCGACCCCAGTGTCCAAGACACTGACTCACGCAGGTACGGGCCCATAGGTTATTCTAGAAGTACAGTTTGTTAAGCAGTAAACAAACCACAAAGAAGGTCAATCACAGGATGTTTCCTGCGCAGAGAGTGCGCCTATTATCCTACCTCATCGTTCCCATGCCTCGGATTGGTTTCTCCCTCTGATGACCTCGTTGTGGACTGGATGGCATTACACACACACTTATCTCCTTTTCAGTTGACATAGTATGTTTCGCAGACATTACACATCTCAGAAATCAGCTTACAATGCTTGGAAATACAGCCGTAATCCTATCGGAATTCTATCTTGTCGAGTTTCTCACAGCGTTATATGTCACTGCGTCTGCACCCTTTGGGAAGACATATTTATTGCCCGAACTCGCCGAGGAAACCTTAACCTGAATATAATTTCTTGTACATCTTTGATGTCACAGATATGTCTTCCTCTTCTTTGTATCTTTTTCTTCTCTTTTGATCCCTCACTTTAAGGAATGAGTGGGAATGACAAGCGTTCTGAGTGTCGTATCTTCACAAAACGCATTTATAGTACTGGTGTGTTGTCGGTACTATGTTTCAAGTCCGTAGACTTCTTTCAGGTGTCAAATTATGTATAAATTGTTTCAAATATTCAACACAAGATTGTGACAAGGAGTGAGTCTGCGTGGAATTCAAAGCGACATTCGTAAAAGTCTTTGTTCTGCTAAATTTGCACAAGATTGTTGACAGTGCTGAAATTTTGAATCCAAATCACGTAATTCCAACGCATACAACTGTCTACTTTGATTTTAAGCATACTGCTGAAACGTTTTTGTAAGTCCAGGCGTATATCTCCGAATGCAGCATGATCAAAGTGTCTCATATTCATCCATCTCATACAGCTATTAAAAATTTTTATACTGAAACAGAAAAGGGAAAATTGTCAGTGTACTGAAAAGATGAAACGTTATCGTATGCCATGCCGTACTTTATCTAAAGGACCTATTGGCCCTATTGACGATGTCACTATTTCTACAATAAATATCTGTTTCCAAGAATGAAATTGTGTAAGGAAGAGAAATAAGTAACCAGAGATTTTTTCTTCAATTTAATTTTATTCGCCTCTTAAAACTGAAAAAAATTATTAGAAATTGTTTTTGTTGATTACAGCTCCACTAGTTCAAATATTACCGCTGCATTTCTGTACTCGTACTATCGCAAATAAAACGTTGAGACTTGGGGTTACTGGCACTTAAAAATGTTTTCTTGTTGGCACCTAGAACTAGTTCCGAAGTCACTCAATAAGTAAAATAACACATTTGTTTTCTCGGCCAATTTCGGTTGAAAAATTGTGGGATTTGATGTGGGACGTCGCTTCAGCCCCTATAGTTTCATGAACTTCCGACAGGCATTGGCGCTTTGCGTACCGTTCAAGATGGTGTCTGTATCAGAGGTGTGTTCCAAACAGAGAGCTGCCACAAAGTTTCTTTTGGTGAGAAACTAGAGCACCACAGATATTCATAGGCGGTCGAAGACTGTCTATGGAGACCTGGTAGTGAACAAAACCACGGCGAGTCGTTGGAAGAGGCAACTGTCGTCATAGCAACGAAGTCGTGCAAACATGTCCAATCTCCCGTGGGCCGGCCGGCCTGGCGCAGCTGTGGCTCCAACATTGGAACGTGCAGACATTCTGATTCGAGGTGATCGACGGATCGCAATCAAACGCCTTGCTGTACAACTCGACTTCTCTGTTGGTAGTGCTGGCACACTCATCCACCTGTTGGGGTACGCAAAGTTATGTGCCCGGTGTGTTCCTGGTTGCCTAGCAAAAGATCATAAAGAGCAACAAAGGACCATCTGTCGGCAACTGCCTGGGTTTACGAGACTGATTGTTACAAATTTTTGTCTAACATCGTCACAGGCGATGAAATGGGTTCATCAGTTCGAACTGGAAACATAACGGCAATCCGTAGAGTGGCGCCACACAACCTCTTCTCCTCTACAAAGCTGCACCCCCAGCCGGTAAAGTCATGGCGACAGTCTTATTCTGTTTGCTGTCCCCCCCCCTCCCGCCCCCCCCCCCCCATCATGACTGTATTGTGCTACTCTCAGGAAATTGAAGAAACGACTTCAGCGTCTTCGTCGCCACGAAAATGCAGACGGACTTCTCTATGACAATACAAGGCACCCGAGAGGAGCTCACAAAACATCTATGGAAGCCCTACGTGGGCGACGAGGAGGGTTTTGATGCACCAAGGCATTGGCAACGACATCGACGAGTAGAAGATACGAAAAGAGATACAGTGTCTTTTGACTCTCCCGCCAAATGTGAGAGTTAGCGCTTGGAACGTGTGACATTCCCATTCTTCATTTGTTTTACGAAGTCAAATAATATACAAACTTGAAAGGCAATGTCGGCTCACATAATTACTTTATATTGATTGTAAATCACCATTATCGGTTTCTTAAGCAGATTACAGTTATTTTCACAATATCTTTCAAATAGGATCTTATGCCTCACACAGAATGCTAAATTGTGACGCCACGGTCCGCAGAAATGCGTTACCATACCGGTAGCACTGGTAAGGCGCATGGGACACTGAGTGAGGTTTCGCTCCGCAGCCAGCGTCCAGGTTTGTCGCGGCATCTCTGGATCCCTCATGTCGAGCGCAGACCACACTGCCAGTCCCCTTCCGCCAGTCATGAGTGCGGGCCTTGTCCGTAATGACGACATCGTAGACATGATGTCTAAACTTGGAGCACATTCCTTCTTTCTCTGGCCTGGTTCAAAAGGTGTTCATCAACTCATTTAAAAGGTGAAATGCACATAAGCTGACATTCCTTCATTAGTACTTACGATGTTACGAACCGCTTTTCGGATTTTTGGACTGTCATCATGTAATAGATTGCCACTGTCAACAAAGACGATAGTAAAGCGTATCATACGTGCTAAAGAAAATATATTACAGCGTCTTGGGTCATGACGGTAGGTGAAAATTGGTACATCGAGAGCTTTTCACAAAGGTAATTACCATCAGCTGCCGGTCTAAACTGCATCCGCTATACACGTACGAACTGAGCCATGCTGGCTTTGCGGCTATCGATATTTGTTCAGAGATGCTAACTTTTCGGCGCTTGTGAGCCGGTCGCGAGTCGCGAGGTGGCAGGGAGCGGATTGACGGGCGAGAGCGAGTGTGTTTTACTTGGGAGGTAGACAGAAGATTCCCCAAGGAGGGGAGGTAACCCGGTCGGTGAAGATGTGTCTTGAAAGGGCATTGTGACAATTGTAACGGCTGTGTCTTGAGATGGTCTCCGTAGCCAAGCAGTTGGTGGCCGTTAACCGATTACATCTTATTCGGAGATTGTAGTGGCGACAGACTTCTCTGATGCTGTTGGACGATCATTTCGCTGACCTGATAAGCTGGCATCATTCTGTTTATGTCTTTCACTGTCCAGACACCTTCTGCCTTCCGTATTGCAAGTGTACCTCACCTTAGACAAACTATTAGCGAGTGCTCAGTTATGAAAATCTGTTAGTAATCCATGTTTGATCGTACTCTACGCAATTTGTTGCACCATTGCGATGGAACTCTTGTTGCCTGGTGTCTAGTAGCGTCGGCATTCTGCGTTACCATCCAAGCCGTGGGTATTATTGTGTATAATGCTTTAAAACCGAGTATTTAGTTTGTTCCAGACGATATGATGGATCTTGAACTATGTGATATACCAAAGTACGCTAACTACATGAGACACTTGTGCGGAGGTTTGAATGTCGGCATCCACCAAGGGCTCGATTATCGTAAGGATAAATTACCACGTGCTGTTTTTCTGGGAGCATCACGTGTGGAAGTGAGCTCAATCGGTTACTTGAAATATTTCAACCCTCAGCGTGTGTAACTGTTACTTTTAAGCTAAATTTAGCTGACGCAAATTGTTTTAACTCTTGCGATACTGCTGTTACGCCTTTTTACTTAAAGTTGTTTTAAGTGGCTGATTTTGGTTTTATTAACATAGCACTGTTTGAGACATTTGGTTGTAGCGTGTTGTTGCTACGTCAGCACACGCGATTTGTTGGACTACAGTTGTTGACAATTCGTTCTACATCTGTGCCTAGGTGGTGTGTGTGGCTTACATCTTACATCTTCGGGCTTTCGCCTGTTCTTGAGTCTGACGGAATTGGACGCTCCGTTAAGACAGTAAGACCCAGGTGCACCCAATAACAGTCCTCCGAATTAACAGTTTGTGGGGAGGGGGGGGGGATGGAGGAGCACCCGGGAAGTGAAGTCGGACGCATCTAAAGTACTCTACAAGACACAACCAGGTGTGGCCCGACTCCGCAGGAGGTTCATGTCCGCACTTGGCAGATGCCGTGAGCTGGGAACTATTTGATTTGTAAGAAAAGTGTCTGATGTAGATTATTGCCTGACGAACTGGGAGTCCGTATGCAAGGTTAATCTTTCTTTTAAATAAATACATTTGGGCAAGGTTTTAAAACTGTAAGTGAACTTACGACAGTCCTTTGGGCGTGCAGCGTTCCCTGTTTTCTATAAAAAGGTATTACCTTTCTCATTTTCAGAGTTGTCATACGTTCGTTAGTAACTAAAGCCAACTGATAGACTTCATGTATAAACATTCTTTGAATGGGAGTTTATTATTATAAATGTTATTTTTTCACCATTTGTTAATACCAAATACAGTTATTAACAGCTCATGTGTAAAGTTACCCTTTTTTAAGGTATTATCCTTCTCATTTGAAAAGTTGTTATACTTGCGTTGGCACTGAATGCCAACTGATGGGCCTCATGTACAAATGTTCTCTTTGTTTAACTTTGTGACAATTATTGTTTCTGTTGATTGACTTTAATAAATATTGTGAACAACAAAAGGTGAATGCTCCCCTGCCCTAAGGTCCAGTCCCTCCGCTTAGACATTTGGGCGTTTTATGATACGACGAGGTAACACCGATTTCACCAACGATGTACCAACTGTAATGCTGTGTGAATACAAATGCTAACAGTGAGTGAGGGAATAAATGCAAAACTGTACGTTTACTCACAGTAAACTGCTGCATCTGCACTGCGTAGTATAAGTCTCATGTGGGTAGCAAATAAGAGTGAGTAACACGTTGGCCATATCCTGGTGTCCACAGTGTGTGCTACCACAAGCTGTAGCCCACACAGCGCCGGCCGATACCACCTTACAGATGCCCTCCGCCTTGACGGCGGTATTCCGTGCACGTTAGGAGCCAGCCTGTGTGGACGAGCGGTTCTAGGCGCTTCAGTCTCGAACCGGGCGACCGCTACGGTCGCAGGTTTGAATCCTGCCACGGGCATGGATGTGTGTGTTGTTTTTAGGTTAGTTAGGTTTAAGTAGTTCTAAGTTCTAGGGGACTGATGACGTCAGATGTTAAGTCCCATAGTGCTCAGAGCCATTTGAACCATTTTTGCACGTTAGGAGAACAAAAATGAATCTATCAAAATGTAAGTGCGTACTTTCGGTACAAACGGACGGATATTTTACAATATTATAACCGTTATGAGCAAAATACATCATGAAAACTAGAGTAATAACGATTGCGTTCTCACGCCTATGCTGGAATTAAGAAATTGCATATATTTTGTACAACAGTTGCTTTTCTTCCTTAATGTTGAGGAAGACATATGCTGTATAGCGCACACTAAAATTAGCAAATAAAAGCAAATGTTTACACTCTAAATCGATCTTTTTGTCTCCAGTTTTGCCCAGGAAAGAAGCATCTCACACGTTTGCTCTGACAAATTCTATTCACTGGTGACGGTGTTATAGAGAAAACATGCAAGGGTGCTAAATTTTGTTAGAGGTGTTTTTATATTTCTTAGCATGCAAGCTAAGGGACTCACATCTAGTGAGTACGTGGCTGGCGACCACGGGGTCCCGAGTTGAGTCCTGGCATTGCTTCCACTTACTTATGCCAGGCTCCTCATTTTTATCTTTCCTATTTGGCCACCCTCGGCCAACTCTTGTTCTTTTCCGACCCTGAAGCTATTAGGTTTCGAGGGCTAGGGGTCTTTCATTTCCAACCTATACTTCTACTGAGCCGAATATTTCTCGGGATAAGGAGATTACCTTCTATCAATTGCCAAAGGCCTTCTAGGAGGGCGGTTGAGCGGCTAGAAGGAAGGGCACTCTCTTGCCCTTGGGGTGGGAAACTGCTCCTAAAGGCGGAGAAGCCACAAGGTGGCCAACGGCATAGAATGGAGAAGGCAACGGGAAACCACTCCATTAAAGACCCGGGCGGGTATCCCAAATATCAACAGCTTATGATGGAAAGCTCTTTGGTTAAATTCTCCGGAGGTAAAATAGTCCCCCATTCGGATCTCCGGGCGGGGACAACTAAAGAGATACCAAAATACAAAAGCATTAATGTAAGAAGGATAGCAACATGGAACGTCAACTCACTTCTTAAATGTGGTAAATTGGAAAAATTGAAAATGGAAATGAAACAAATGGATATTGATGTACTGGGAGTCTCAGAAATGAGATGACCAAACGCTGGCGACTTTTGGTCAGAGGATTACAGAATCATACACACTGGAACAGCACAAGACAATCCCGGGATTGCAGGAATGGGAATTATCCTCAATAAAGAGATGGGGTTAAGAGTAAAAGGATTTGTTCAACATAGTGAGAGGATAATTTATGTCCGATTGGAAACTAAACCAGGAGACACGATCATAATCCAAGTATACATGCCAACTACGAGGCATGAGGTTGATGAAATCGACATGATGTATGACCACATTGAAGAAGTAATTGGCAGAATTAAAGGAGCTGAAAACCTTGTCATCATGGGAGGTATGAATGCCGTTGTTGGGGAAGGTAAAGAAGAGGATGTGGCAGGGAATTTTGGATTAGGATTAAGAAACGAAAGAAAGGAGAAACTTTTAGAATTCTGTCAAAGAAATAAACTTTGCATTACAAATACCTTCTTTAATCATCATCCAAGAAGAAGATATACTTGGAAAATGCCTGGTGACATTAACAGATATCAAATTGACTTCATATTACTGAAGCAAAGATTTAAAAACCAAGTTAAGGGCAGCAGATCATATCCAGGCTGTGATGTGGAAAGTGACCACATACTCATTATGATGATGCCTGAACTAAAATTCAAGAACATTAAAAAAAGAAGTACATGTAAATGGGATTTGACAAACCTGAAAAACGAAAATGCACTGAAGCACTATCAACTAGAAACAGACAAGAAAACAAATTCACAGGGCTGCAATGACGTCCAAAGCAGCTGGGAAAAAATAAAAACTGGTATTTTAGAAGCAGCAGAAGAAGTAATAGGAAGAGAAAGGACAGAGAAAAGGAAGGAATGGATCACTAATGACCTACTAAATATGATGGAAGAAAGAAGGAAATAAAAAAATTCTGTGAAGAAGGAAGACCAAGAGAAAAACAAGAGTCTGAAAAACAGAATCAACAGAGAGGCAAAACAAGCAAGAGAAAAATACCTTGATGATCTCTGTATTTCAGTTGAGGACAACATGAGCAAGGGAAATATCGACAAGGCCTATAAATGTGTGAGACATTGCTTTGGAGACAGAAGAAACAAGTGTAGGGCTGTGATGGATGAAAATGGCAATATGTTGGATGACGATGATGAAGTTGCAAGAAGATGGAAACACTATATAGGAAAACTGTACAGCGGACCAGACCTGTCTGAAAACATCATGGAAGAAGAAACAGAAGTAGATGCACACAACATAGGTGAACCTATATTAAAGGAAGAGTTTGAACTAGCTCTGAAAAAATTGAAAAACAACGAATCGCCTGGTATAGTCAATATCCCAGCCGAACTTCTGAAATCTGGAGGAGCAAAACTGAATCAGGAGTTGTATAATTTTGTTTTCAACATGTACGAGCAGGGTAAAATTCCTACAGACTTTGAGAAAAACATTATGATCCCCATTCCAAAGAAGGCAAATGCTGCAAGATGTGAAAATTATCGGCCGTTCAGCCTAGTTACTCACGCCTCTAAAATATTAACCTCAATTATCCTAAAACGCATAGAACAAAAAGTCGAAGCTACACTCTCCGAAGACCAATTTGGATTCCGGAAAGATAGAGGAACCAGAGAAGCAATATTTGCTCTAAAACTAATAATAGAGAAACGACTAGATAAGAACCTGAAAACATACATAGCTTTAGTAGATGTAGACAAAGCCTTTGATAATGTTAAATGGGATAAGATGTTTGAGGTACTCAAAAAAGTAGGAATAGACCATAAAGATAGAAAAATGATGTGGAACCTGTACAAAAACGAGACAGCAGTTATCTGTGGACGGACAAAAGAAGAAGAGGTGCAGATACGGAAAGGTGTCCGACAAGGTTGCACACTATCGCCTGTTATCTTTAACGTATACATTGAAGAGGCGCTGAAAAAAGTAAGGGAAAATTCACAGACAGGTGTAGTAATTCATGGCCAACGAATAGATATGATAAACTATGCCGATGTTATAGCTGTCCTGGCTGAAAGTGAAGAAGATCTTGTAGTCCTACTGAATAGAATGGATAAAGTTATGGGTGAAGAATATAATATGAGAATTAATAAAGCAAAAACAAAAATAATGGCACGCGACAAAGAAGATCAAGTGAAAGTCCAAGTTCATGTAGGCAATGAACTGCTTGAACAAGTTGATAAATTTACTTATCTGGGCACTAATATTACCAGGGATGGAAGGAGCAAGGCAGAAGTGAGAAGTAGAATAGCTCAAGCAAAGGCTGCTTTTAACAAGAAGAAAAACATATTAACATCTAAGAGCTTCAGCCTTGAAATCAGGAAAAGATTTTTGAAATCATATGTGTGGAGTATGGCATGCTATGGGTGTGAAACATGGACTCTCGGGACAGAGGAAGACCAGAAGCTAAATTCTTTTGAAATGTGGTGCTAAGACGCATGCTCAAAATAAAATGTATCGACAATGTCACAAACGAAGTGGTTCTGGAAAGAGCAGGTGAGAAGAGAAGCTTCATTGTTAAAAGAAGAGTGCAATTTACAGGCCATCTATTAAGACATAAAGGACTCCTGAACACAATCATAGAGGGATTTGTCGAGGGAAAAAGACCAAGAGAAAGACCACGACTGAGGTACATGGATCAAATCGTGAAAGATGTGGGATGTAACACTTATAAAGAAATGAAGAGAAAAGCTGAAAGACGCATAGAATGGAGACAAGCTGCCATTGTAGCTGTTGCAAACCAATCCTTGGATTGACCACTACAGAAGAAGAAGAAGCATTCAAGCAACAGCGCTGTGAAGTCCGAGAGTGAAAATCTATCTCCAGTTTATGTATAAGGAAAGAATGGTGTATATTACAGTGTAAAGTAAACATATACACTACATTTGAACAGACGTTCGATCAGATTCCATGTACTTCTTATTCCAAATAGCCATACCGAGGGGATCCTCAACGATTTCGAGCATGCCATATAACAATACTTAATATGTGCACATAAAAACAGGTACGTTGGTGTCTCGTTCTCATATGTAGGGTAAGTTTAAAAAAACCTTAAACATATATAGCCATTTACCAGATAAACAAAAAAAATTGTCTCAAAACGTGTGCATACACAGTAGACTAAAATGCATGCGTCAATTCTTAGCCGGCCGCGGCGGCCGTGCGGTTCTAGGCGCTCCAGTCCGGAGCCGCTCTGCTGCTACGGTCGCAGGTTCAAATCCTGCCTCGGGCATGGGTGTGTGTGATGTCCTTAGATTAGTTAGGTTTAAGTAGTTCTAAGTTCTAGGGGACTGATGACCACAGCAGTTGAGTCCCATAGTGCTCAGAGCCATTTGACAATTCTTAGTCGATTGTAGCCACTCATCGTCAAAGAGAAAATATGTTTGTAACACTTGTATACATTGATCGCGTTACTCCATTGAAGGTGTGCGTAAGTCAGATTTTACACACTAGTCAATTTTCTGATGTTATTAAAAATATATGCATCGTACAGTGAAAAAGAGTGTAGTGCGCTTGTCGCGTTAAATCTGCATTACTGGTAGGCGTCGCATCATCTTATTGACGAAATTTGCTGCTATGAAAAGAAACGATAGTGTAATGACTTGTTTGGAAAGAGTTCATTTTTGTAAAATGTGTAGACTGTCGCCTGAAAATATCTGAGCAGAAGAATCCGGTCAAAAGCTTACTACGCACGGACGAGTGCAGAGTTGCGGCTTGCTCCAAAGATAACATCTACGGCGGAGCTGGCAACCTCAAGACTCCAACAGCAGCCGCAAAGTAAAACCAACTATCGTTCAACTGGAGAAATGGCGTGCTATGTTTGTTCTTCGTAAATGGTTCCTGGTTTCGCCCATGAGAAATTCAGTTAGTCGTTGTTGTTTTGTAGCTGGACTATGACCAGTCCGAATTGGGGTAGACTCGACAGTATTTGAGTAAGACGCTACATCCATCTACGTGAATGGCGTGAGATTTTTGTCGGCTTGTTTGAAAGATATTTTTACCGATCTCTGACGAATTCGATCTGACTTTTTGGGGCGAAAAGAGTCAAGTGATTGATTTCTGCGGGAACTTCGTCTTAGGAAGCAGTTGTGGCTACGGAATGTTGTAGTTTATGATTGGTTCCTCGTGTTTTGTGGTTTTACGCCAAAACAGTTGCTGAACGAAGTGTAGCTTGAAACCGACTCGTTTGAAGGCAATTACAGATTTTCCATTTTGCTGTGGGAAATTAGTGATGTTATCACGTAAAGTCTGTATTTTAATATGAGGGTGAAGAAATCACGCACTAGGGTCCTCTGCAATGGAGTATTAGTGGATTGAACGGTGAAAGCAAGCATTTGTTAAATAGTGATTTTTGCGATATTGCGTTATGATTTCATCGTGAGCCTCGATGTCGTTTAGTTAAAAGAACTGCGTTATCTTTGTAATTAGTAGAACGGACGCCCTGCAATTGTATATGACAAAGCGAAGACCAGTCTAGGAGATTTGCAAGCGCGGTCTCAAATTTAACAGCTTTTCTTATAAAACCCTAAACGATAAAGCAAGAACCATTGTTATTGAGGACACGCTAGTTGTCTCTCCTTTCATGCGAATTCCGTGTTCAAAATAATTTCAATAGTAGTGGGTCCGCGGAAAATCAACGTCTGAACTAGGATTACTTTTGTGTCTATTTTGAAGTTCAATCATTTTGAAAATGGCAGTCACATCCAGGTTTTTTTGTTTAAATTTTTTTAGAGGATTCTCCCGCTTAGAGTAGTTTGTTTGATTGGCCATCACCGTAAAATGAAAGCTGACTTGTATCTGTACAAGAATAAGGTAAAACAGTCTCTGTTTCAAAAACAGAAACGTTGCCCCGAGTCTCATTTGCCCCATATTGAATGTTCAAGGATATTTTAAAAGTAAAGTTTAGTTTTATGGCAAACGTATACTTTGCAAATATCATAATGTGGTAAAAGGAAGTCAATGATTAAATAAAGAAAACTCTGCAACGTTATAAAAAGCGAAGATTTTAATTCCCAAAGAGACAGGAATATTACTTCAGATTTGTTAATTTCCAAAGGCAGAAATTATTTCTTATTTCTTAAGTATAAGAGGAGAGAAATTATCTCCAGGATTTTATTTAAATGAAAGGATGATTAATTCTTGAAAGAATGATAATTTACTTATTACTGAGAAGTTAAGCCTTTTAAAACGAATTAATACGTTGGTACTCAAGTTATGCATCGATATTGTTGTAGCGTGGTTACTACGTATAGAAGTTGTAGGTTAAACAAAGGAGTAAACTGTTCCTCTGAAAGTACGAGATAAAGTAGATATTATTTAAACGTGTAGAAAACCACACAGCAGTTAGTTGGTTCTAAAAAATTTTGTTTTGATTTTGTACTGGAAGCAAAGTTATACAGTAATATCGAACACAACAGTTTTGTGGTTTACACGTAAAAGATTTGAACATTTCTGTTACGCCGTTGCTTAACTAGGTGCGTTCTCGTCTATTAATTTAATTTGTGGCTGTGACTAGTGAGCACAAGTATCTGGTTTTCTATCCAACTCATACTACAGTGCACAGCATTTTCTATCATATCTGAGATCGTCTTTGGTGGTAGGTATTCGTACGAATGTTGTAGCTCTTTTGATAGTCAGATGCGTTATTTATGTCATTACTATCATATTCCGGGAGCTAAAACTAGCACGTCAGACTATAAATAGTATCTGTGGCAATTCTTTATTGCACAACATCTTCGTAGTTGTACGTAGTGTGGGCTGCATCGAGAGAATTTCAACATCCAGGTAAAAGAGTCTACGTTGTGATCTGGACAGACGATATTACCAATACAGAACTTTACGCTTACCTGCAAATTCGATTGACGTACTTCCAAATAGGGCTCACATAGCAGATTCTTGTGTTGTGCTTCTTGAGTACAACTTGTAACGCCGAAAATGAAGATAAAATACCTTCTGCACCACCCAAAATTTTCGCCGTTTAATATCCGTTGATAACTTGTGCTGCACTTTTGATTCTGAAGCTGTAAGCTATATTACAGAAACTACACTCCTGGAAATGGAAAAAGGAACACATTGACACCGGTGTGTCAGACCCACCATACTTGCTCCGGACACTGCGAGAGGGCTGTACAAGCAATGATCACACGCACGGCACAGTGGACACACCAGGAACGGCGGTGTCGGCCGTCGAATGGCGCTAGCTGCGCAGCATTTGTGCACCGCCGCCGTCAGTGTCAGCAAGTTTCCCGTGGCATACGGAGCTCCATCGCAGTCTTTAACACTGGTAGCATGCCGCGACAGCGTGGACGTGAACCGTATGTGCAGTTGACGGACCTTGAGCGAGGGCGTATAGTGGGCATGCAGGAGGCCGGGTGGACGTACCGCCGAATTGCTCAACACGTGGGGCGTGAGGTCTCCACAGTACATCGATGTTGTCGCCAGTGGTCGGCGGAAGGTGCACGTGCCCGTCGACCTGGGACCGGACCGCAGCGACGCACGGATGCACGCCAAAACCGTAGGATCCTACGCAGTGCCGTAGGGGACCGCACCGCCACTTCCCAGCAAATTAGGGACACTGTTGCTCCTGGGGTATCGGCGAGGACCATTCGCAACCGTCTCCATGAAGCTGGGCTACGGTCCCGCACACCGTTAGGCCGTCTTCCGCTCACGCCCCAACATCGTGCAGCCCGCCTCCAGTGGTGTCGCGACAGGCGTGAATGGAGGGACGAATGGAGACGTGTCGTCTTCAGCGATGAGAGTCGCTTCTGCCTTGGTGCCAATGATGGTCGTATGCGTGTTTGGCGCCGTGCAGGTGAGCGCCACAATCAGGACTGCATACGACCGAGGCACACAGGGCCAACACCCGGCATCATGGTGTGGGGAGCGATCTCCTACGCTGGCCGTACACCACCTCGACGATCACCACTGGTGATCGTCGAGGGGACACTGAATACTGCACGGTACATCCAAACCGTCATCGAACCCATCGTTCTACCATTCCTAGACCGGCAAGGGAACTTGCTGTTCCAACAGGACAATGCACGTCCGCATGTATCCCGTGCCACCCAACGTGCTCTAGAAGGTGTAAGTCAACTACCCTGGCCAGCAAGATCTGCGGATCTGTCCCCCATTGAGCATGTTTGGGACTGGATGAAGCGTCGTCTCACGCGGTCTGCACGTCCAGCACGAACGCTGGTCCAACTGAGGCGCCAGGTGGAAATGGCATGACAAGCCGTTCCACAGGACTACATCCAGCATCTCTACGATCGTCTCCATGGGAGAATAGCAGCCTGCATTACTGCGAAAGGTGGATATACACTGTACTAGTGCCGACATTGTGCATGCTCTGTTGCCTGTGTCTATGTGCCTGTGGTTCTGTCAGTGTGATCATGTGATGTATCTGACCCCAGGAATGTGTCAATAAAGTTTCCCCTTCCTGGGACAATGAATTCACGGTGTTCTTATTTCAATTTCCAGGAGTGTATATTTAATAGTTAATCGATGTAATAGTGTATTTATTTCTGAGTGTATACAATTGATCGTGTTTGTTGGACGTTGCTACGCTCGCGTCAGTGTAGACTCGCCTGATTCGTTAACCCGCGACTATTGAGCGCACGGCAGGAATGGACAGGCAGAGGAAGCTGCAGTTCTAACTGCTGGCTGTCCCATAACTATCTGTGGCTCTAGAGTCGAGTTGGGGTTCTCATCGAACAGCGGCATCAGCAACAACGGCAGCTCTGCACTGTCGTCGGCTACATTCTTCGTCGTCCGCACAGCTACAAATTATAAACTTACCTAGGCATTACCCAGCAACAATTCTTTCACAGAGCATGGCTAAGCTGAATAGTAACCTCTGTTGTCATTGTCGTCAGACATTATTAGTAAACAGGGTTCCTTTCCTTTCCATCCAATCACCGAGTGTTGTAAGAATATGAAGATTGATTAACTATTTACTGCCAGTTTTGTGTGTTTGCTAATCACCAGTTTGTCTAAATTTTCTGCCTCAATAACTGCTCATTCTTGTATTGCATGACAGAAGCTACTTGAAGTAAAATTTCACTGACGAAACTAGTAACTGAAGATACAGCACAAGTTAAGAGTGCTCAATTTCATTTATTCTGTGTTTAGCTTAGCGAGTGATTTCTGCTGGCTTGGTATGTATTTTACTGTTGTTATTTTAAAAGTAAAATCAATTGTTCATTTGCTTAAAGTAAATTCAGTTCAATCTTTCAATAATAAATAGTAAATTGCTCCCTTTTTCTAAATTTTGCATTAAATGACACGAAGGTTACTGCGAGTTTCACTTGCCAACGGCCTTGCTGTAGTGGCAACACCGGTTCCCGTCAAATCACCGAAGTTAAGCGCTATCGGGCTGGTCTAGCACTCGGGTGGGTGACCATAGAGGCTGACGAGCGCAGTCGGCAAGCGGGCTGCACTCAGCCCTTGTGTGGAAAAACTGAGGAGCTACTTGATTGAGAAGTAGCGGCTCCGGTCTCGGAAACTGACATACGGCCGGGAGAGCGGTGTGCTGACCATTTGCCCCTCCTTACCCGCATCCAGTGACGCCTTCGGGCTGAGAATGACACGACGACCGGTCGGTACGGTTGGACCTTCATGGCCTGTTCGGGAGGAGTTCAGTTTTTTTCAAATTTAACTTAAGCTAGTCATTTATTTAACCAGTAATTTCATTCAACGTTACTTTCAAAATGTAGTATCTCAGAGTAACTGACTGCAAACTGTCTCGTGAACTGTCGTGCTGCGGGAAAGCGTGACAACCGTCTGTTGCCACGCCAGTGATCATTTGCTCAAATTTCTTTGCGATTATCTTTCTCAAGATTCTGGAGATTCATTGCCCTAGTGGGCTGGCGACCGTTTAATTATCCCTTCTTTTTAGCTTATCAGTGTTTTCTTTGTTTTGTCAGTGATTTTTATAGGAAATATTACGTGGTACCCTTTTTCCTCCACTGTTTAGTTCGTGAGCGACTGCAGTATATTCCACCAATTTCAAAATTATCATTAGTATTTAGCTCAAATTTTGAATAGACTTTTCCTTCAGAAGAGTCTGTTGTTCTCCGACTAAACAGCGTTATTTTTCTTCGGTGACGATGGCCTTACTCACTGCAAAATTTCTTTCGGCATATGCGATCACAGCCAGTTGTATATAGCAATCCAGTATGCGGATCAGGAAGGGGGAGGTTACAGACTGAGCGAAACCAGTGTGTTGATTTCTGCTGTGCGACGTTGCTCTGTCCTCACAAGTAACTGGGCCTCTGTATGTCCCTTCGTTTTGTTGATTCTATAAGGGTTGTCGTGTCTGCAGGATGGCGCAACACAATAGGGGATATCACAGGCGCACTTTACTCGGGTAATCATTCGACGAGTGAAGAACTTGATGAAACTCTGTCACGAACGAAAAAAGGGAAGGGCGATCGGGAAGGAGGGAATAAACGCTGGGCTTATAAAACACTGAATATTTTCTACATATTCCCGGTTGGAATAGCGACAAACGAACTCAAAAATGTTATTTGCTTTAGTTTACAATCACAAATTCTTGCTTTGCCTACTGGCTACCGGTCTCGGCAAGAAGTCGTCATGCTGGCTTCCCAGGTAGGTGTGACACAGTCGCAGCTTGGGAACCGAGCGTGGCGTATCCGTGCCAGGCAGTCGCCTGAGGACGGTTCTTTGTACCGAAACCGGTAAGCAGTAGACACATATTTGCGACTATGAACTAAAGTGAATAGCTTTTCTTGTGAAATATGGTGGTATCAAGCTAAAATGAAGAAGCCCCATCCTTTTAATACGCTCTGGAAAAATAGGTACTAAAGAACGCATGATGGAGTGCAATTGTTATCCCTCTTTTTTTAAAAAGAGGAAAGCGGCATAACTGTGATAATTGTATGGGGATGATTTCGATAGACAGCTGCTGTTAAGATATATGCTGCAATGGTTGGCAAGAGACTACAGGCTTTTAGAAGAACACAATAGTTTCATGAAGGAAATGTTGTAGAAAGATGTGGATTAATTATAGACAGTTAATAGTTAACAGAGAAAAGACATGAATTTAATATGGAAATACCTATAGCCTTTATAGACTATGTAAATGCCTTTGGTGTTGTAAACCAGCAAATACTATAGGGCATGCTAGAGAAACGAGGTTATCCTAAACACCCATACAGGTGCTGAAGTATATGACACTAAAATAATGGCTAAAACAGGTGCAAGAGCTTCAAATATGAAACCTGTGAATCAGGGTGACAGACAAGGGGGTAGTTTGTCACCATCATTTTTTAAAATACAAATTGAAAACATCTCAAGGAAGCATGGAGTCAAGAAGTATATCCTGCTTATGAATATCACGGTATGGTTTAAATGGCTCTAAGCACCATGGGACGTACCATCTGAGGTCATCAGTCCCGGACTGAAGCGCCTGGAACCGCTCGGACACAGCTGCCGGCCATAACGGTATGGAACAGTAAACATATGCCTTGTTGCATACGCTCAGAGTATTGTATTTGACCATGAAAATAATTATAATACGCCATACATAATCTGCACCTGCTGGACAACCAATCCAATATGAAAATCTCAGTTTAAAAAATTGGAAAGCAATGGCGTTTGATGGGACTTAACCAATCAGATCAAAAATTATCAATAATGGAATAACTAATTAAGTTCATACTTTAGTTATTTAGGAAAGCAAGTAAGTTACAAGCGTAATAGAGATATATAGACAAAAGCTATGTGGCACTAGAGCTGGGACTATAAAGAACGGGGTTGGAAAGTATATAAGGTTTTGTAGAGTTATAGCTGTGTCATCTGTGCTGTACGGGTATGAAAACTGGCTCCACTCGGAGACGAATGAAAGCAAAACGCCGGTGGATGAAATGAGACATTTAAGAATAATGAAAGGTTGTACACGCCAAGACGGGGTTAGGAATCAACGAATTAGAGAAGAACTGAATCTTGAAGGGGTAGACAAAAGAGTTGAGACACATAGAAACAGACGGAAGAGCAAAGAGAACGTGAGCAGAATATGAGGAGAAAGACTGACGAAACGACCTTGGAGATGCAGGCTGAGAGGAAGCTCAAGCCCTCGTAGGTCCAAAATGTAATGGACTTAAAGGTAACCTTTGAAGAGAGAGGAGGCAGTTAGTGTAATTCTTAGTGGTGAAGGTGATGACGAACTTGAAGAGGTTCCAGTTATATTTCACATGTACATGCAGTCAGGTTTACACGAGACAAGTTAAAATTATATGAATCACTGTATAGCGAAGCTGGAGAATCGCCAGTTGATATATCCATTTTCCGTCATATTTGGATAACAAAACACTCTAGCCAGTTAACTGCTGCGTATGTTGCGTCTTAGAAGTCTTTCCAGGTATCCATGAATTTTCCTTTTCAGCAGTTGTTGAAAATGCTCACCAGTGATTGTCCCGATGTTTCCTAATCTCATCATCGGTAATTTCCTCTTGTATAGCGTAGCTTTCGTCATGGCGTGGCCAGTTCTGATATAGTCGTTTGAGTTCCACATTTTTTTCGTTGGTTCGCTCCCGCTTGTTGGATGGTCGGATCGGTTTACGTAACTTCTTATGATCATGGAAGTATGTCCATTTACTTCTCAATTCATCTAATGGATTACAGCTTTCTGAGGTGAGTTGGCCACTGTTTACCCAGACTGAATTTCTACGTTATCGTTGGATGCGTGTTAAGTTGTTCCATGTTTCATGAGCTGGTAATCATTTGAATCTTCTGAGTTTCATCTATTCATCCGTTACTACCTGTTGGCGTCGGATCTTTCGTGGGGCAATATTGACGAGTACTGACAGTCAAGACCCTGGTATGGATTTAAGAGCTGCTGTCACGGTCATCATCCCATAGTTTAGGTGCATACCTACTTTTTTGACACGGATACTTTTACACCAAACAAGAGAACAGTATTCGGCAACAGGATAAACATGTGACTGGACTGCAGTTTTAAGGTCTTTGCATTGGATCCTCAGCTAGCACCAGATAAGGTGGCGCATGCTGGGCAATGTTCTGTGTATCCAAAATTATGTACACATTGGAGCCGAATCAAAATATGACAACGATCGTAGGAACGGGAATTATACAAAATAAAATCTTTTTTTGGGCGTTGTCATGAATGAGTTTTCCTGAATAATGGACACCTTTCTGGAACAAAATAGGCGATTTTTAAATATTTGTCAAGTTTACTGTTATTTCTAGTTCCGATTACTTAAAGTGAGCTGTTAATTTATTATTATTTATAATAAATTTCGTTAAGGAGTGAAGGTATTGGGTAGCAGCAATTAGTATCGCCAGTTCCTTGACCCTAGCCCTGCAGGATGTTCTTCAGTTCACACCACAATTAATTCGTACTGCACGTTTTTGAACTCTGAAAACTTTAGAATTCATGAATAATTCCAGAAATAAAGTGGTACGATATCTTGGGATGGAAGTTGGCGAGGTACGCTAGTTCATTATTTTTATATCACACAACATCTGCAGCGTATGTTAAATGTAGATTAATAGATAAATCACGGTGAAAGTAGCCTGTAGTCAGAAAAGAGAGATGATTCATAGCGTGTTACGACAAAAAGTTAGAAGCCAACGTAAGATTCCTCGGACGTAACTCGATAAATATTTCACTGAGTACTTCGCTGAAAATATACATATATAAAAAAAAAGGAATCGCCAGCTTGAAAGGGCCCACGAGTGTGGCGGCGGAGATGGAACTGGGATTACACACCGGTCCCTAGAGTCCCCTCCTGCCCCTCCTCCCCCTCTCCTCTCCACGCCGCGCCGCCATGTTTTATAGATTCCGGCGTGATGGAATGTCGTGGCCACAGCCGGCAAACGCCTGCTGGGAGGTCGGCGAGCCCCGCTGGTGCCATCGCCGGGTAACGAGCTGTGGCCAGCCTGCCGGTGCCGGTGCCGGTGCTGGGGGCGGGGGCGGGGGCGGTGCACACTCAGCAGCGGCCGCCCTCCATCTGCTGGCGAAGCGGACACCTGTCGCCCGGACGCCAGCGAGATGACGAGTCGCCCGGGTCTCCGAGGAAACTCCTGAGACTGCGGCAAAATGGACCGTGCTTAGAACTGTTATAAAATTTTGAGAACAAGTTTATTACTGTGCTTTTTCGAGTACATAGGGCATCCAGAATATAATCTAGTTCTTGTTCACATACATTTTCATAATTTCAAAAATCAGGAAGTAGTTCAGTGAGAGATGCTCTTAATAGTTTCGCTAACATTACCATATCAGGAAATCCAGAGCGATTTCAATCATATGTCAAGTATTCCAGCAGCATCATACAATCAACACCTTCACAACACAGTAGCAACGTAACGCTACCGACACCGTCATTAAATCAGGTTTACGAAACATGGATTTCCAAAATTCCTTCATAAAAGATGATGCCGGAAATATTCCAGAATTTGTAAAGACTGCGGCTGTCGACGTCACTAGTTGAAAAGCAGACAGCCCGAGAGCAGCCTAACAACTAAAGTCGTTTCGAAAAGCAAGTTTTTTGGTCCAGATTATGCACCAGTTAGGTTCCTCTAGAAGTATGTTGTTTAAGTAACTCTATTCCTAGCAACTGTATACAACAGTTCGCTTGACGGAATGTCTGTAACATATCCAAAGACTGGAAAGCAGCAGATCTCATGCAAATACACAAAAATAAAACGTAACCAGTTAACTGAATTACATACCTTTATCAATGATATTGGGTTTTACTAGGATTTTATGACACATTGTGATACAACATTATGATACGCCTCGAAGAAACTGATATACTGAAACACAAAATTTCTTCCAAACAGGGTTTCAAGATTTTTTGAAATGATATTGTCGTTTACAGTCTAGATAAGCCATCAGAAGATCAAAACAAATTGTGATAATTAGACATAAACAATAAGAAATGTTATCTCCTCCATATCAATACTAAAGGAATTCTATTAAAATTCTGTTGCACGGAAATCGCACAAAAATGAAGGCTGTTGAATCAACTGAATACCTAGAGTTTACAGTTACCATCAACTTAAATTCAAACCATTCCACAGAATATTATCTGAGGATGGAACACCAAAGACTTTATTTTCGTAGAAAAACATTTAGAAGGTGAAATCGTCTGCTAAAATGATTCCCCACGCTACGCATTTTCGTCCTCTGCTTTCGAAAACACTCATCTTGTGGATCCCAACTTCTTTCTTCATCACGGGACTTCCAGAGAACTATGGGTCAAGTAAATCAAGTAGATGTTATATTTACTGAGTTCTGAAAAAGCGTTCAACACCATACCACACGAACGTTTACTGCGATTACATTGGTGTCAAACGAAAGCTGTGACTAGGTTCAGAATTTCTTGGTAGGGATAACGCAGAAAGTCATCCTCGTAAGTGGAAGTAACTGCAGATGTGCCTCAGAAAAGTCCTTTGAGGCCCTGTTGTTTATGTTATATGTTAATGACCTTTATCTGGAATGAAGTAATGCCTGGATAGAACTGCAGAAATATTCTTCACATTGTGAAAATATTTGAAAGGGGTACAAATAACGTAATTTTATTTAAATGCACAGAGGCGTAGAACTAATCAGTTCACAAAATGAAAACATGTAGTATACTGTGACCACAATAACAATGATACACAGTGAGAAACAGTCAACTCATGCAAATACTTGTATACAACAATTTGAATTGATATGAAACAGAATGATTCGATAGGCCCAGTCATACGTAATGCAGGTGGAAGGCTCCAGTTCATTGACGATTTAGTGGGGAAACTCAGTCAATCTACAAAGGAGATTGCTTCCGAGTCACTTGTGAACTTTAACTCAGAATATTTGTCAAGTGTATGGGTTCCATAAGCAATAGGATCAACAGAAGATACTGAACGTATACAATAAGGGCCAAAAAATGGTCTCAGGTTTGTTTGTTTCACGGGAGAGCATCGTGAATATGACGAAAAACCTTAGTTGCCGGACTTGAAGCAAATTATATCGCGAAAGCTTAATAGAAAACTGTAGAGTATCAGCATTAAGCTAAGAACGTAGAGAAATTCTTATTATGTCAGAATTAATAATCCTCGCACAGCAGTGTTGAGTGAGAAAATGACAAGTGGAATATTGTGGACAGAGATAGACAGGCGCATTACTGTTGGCATAACAGTTACCATATAACTGTTATGGCGACACTAATGCACCGAAATACATATATATATACTTTAAATGTTGATATGGTAGACGATGAAAGAAGAGTTCGTAATAACGCAAAGGGAAAAATCTTTAGTTTATAACCTATAATTACAAACCAGACGGTATCAGGAAGGAAAATAATAAGATAATAAAGATTATGGATACTGAGACAAGACCTTCTTAATATGGGGCTTTGTCTGAATATCATCCAAAAGTAGAGCCCAGACACAATGAAAAACACTTTTATGGGTGTAAAAGCTGCTTGTAACACAGTGAAACGTGACACATTTTAACAAATGAAAGTGGCAAGAGGAAAAAACTATTTCCTTCGCAGATCAATACAAACGTAAGAAAGTCAAAAATAAACAATCACTTAAGTGTCCAAATAATAAATTGGAAACGAACAAGGCTGTGATTAAAGCTGATAAAGAAAATGCTGCAGTAATAATTCACAATAATGATTGTAGCCAAAACACTGGAATCTTTTTGCAGATAATGAAATAGTTGAAGTCAGAAAAACTCCAGTAAATTTCCCACAGAAATAAGGAAAGCTATTGAAATCAATAGAGTTTTGGACACATATGCAATTGCACATGGGTGTGAACCAAGAAGACTGATTGTAAACTAAATTTCATGCCTAACCTACAAATCTAAGCGACATAAGATTGAGAACAATGCATACTTATGAAAGAACCTACGATATCAAAAATAACTGAGTTTGTGAGGGACATTAAAAATACAATTCCATGCGGAGAGACACTGGATTCCTTACGTATTCTTTTCGTATAGCCTAATATCTCAGTAAGTGGAACATTGCGTATTATAAGAAGATACTTGTTAACAAATGAGATTATTAATATATGAGGAAAAGTAGAACCCATGGTGATTCAGAAATTGTACTGAGTATCAATAACTTTATAACTTTATCAGTAAGTTTCTTACCAAAATAACGGGCTCGTGATGGGAAATAGTTTGATAGAATCTTTGTCAACAATCTCATAAACCAATTGTAAAACAGATTCTTTCAATAAAACTGCATATTTTTCAAAAATCGTATCTATTACAGGCAGTACGAAGACGTGATATAATTATCTGAAAGCGATTGGAAAGAAGTCCAGGAGTCAGAAGAAGGAATGAATGCAGTAGCTGAAAAAATTATACTGAAGTGGAACTCGAAAAAGAGAGAAGCATGAATATTCTGTTACTCGGGTTATCTTAAATTGACTGAAGAATCGAAATTAACAAAGCTAGTGTGCCAACACCTCCTGAGACATCATAAGGGAAAAATTCTGTCACCATAAAATGCATAAATGGACATATTTTACAGCCGGGATTAACAGGATATTAAAACTGCCACTTAGCAGAAACGACGAAGAGGAAGAGCTGAATATATGCAAACAAGGATTGAGGGTGAAAATATATAGGAAACGTGATGCAAGAAACAGGTACACTGCGCCAAAGATAACTCAATTTGTCGACGGAATCCAATTGTCTCGCAGCTCAAGGTATAAGTTTGAAATTTGGTTCAAAAGTGCCTCGAGCTTTCCTCTGTAATGGTGGAAAAGCGTGGCGCCCAGCTAGGTCAATATGGGGCTCGGCGACGTTTCAGAGAGCAACGTGTCGGCAAATGCAAAAACACACAATAGCTCAGAAGGTAAGGCGTAACGCGGCTTAATGAAGTCACACTGGTGCCAAATTTCACCACAATTCTGCACAAAACTACATTGGACTTTTCAGAACATGGGAAGGTCATCGCATCCCGCCCCCCCTTACCATAACATCACCCCTTCTCCTGACGCCTCTGTAATGGAGACCAACACCGCGACACTCAGTACTGAAATTACGAGGTTTCCTTATGGGTGGCCGAGAAAAACATTTCAGAAACTCCGCCGTTCAGAACCGACAAGAAAACCAGTGAGGACGTGGTATAAATGGGATCAATGAAAGTACCCATTCACTTGGGACGTTGATTCCCACACACTGCGCAGTCGAAAACGAAAGTTCACAGTTTGATGAGCATCAGGACGACGTTCTTTACCAAATTCGACACTGCTGACATCCCCTGGACGATTCAATCTTACACTAAGAAAATCGTCCTCCGAAACCCCGTGAATAGTGATCCGACCTCCTTCGAGTGTAGCGTGACCGCACGTTATGCTCTGATATACAAAATGGAACCATTTTTGAGCACGTTTTAATGACAGGACACTCAGAAAATGTAACAGACCTTCTAAAGAGACACTCTACACTACGCTTGTCCGTCCCCTTTTAGAATGCTGCTGCGTGGTGTGGGATCCTTACCAGATAGGATTATGGTCGAATGGGGAGAGAGTGTCACTGAAATGACACAGTGTTTGGGATGGACATCATTAAAAGAGAGGCGTTTCTCGTTACAGGGCAATCTTCTCACGAAATTCTAATCCCCAACTTTCTCCTCCGAATGCGGAAATATATTGTTGATGCCGACATACATAGGGAGAAACGATCACCATAATAAGATAAGGAAAATCAGAGCTCGCACGGAAGGATACAGCTGTTCGTTCTTTCCGCGTGCTTTACGAGATTGGAATAATAGAGAATTGTGAAGGTGGTTCGATGAACTCTCTCCCAGGCACTTAAATGCGATTTGCACAGTATCCATGTAGATGTAGGTGTAGATATCTGTCAGAGTCTTCGCAACAGATTCGTCTGTATGGTGGCTCGTGGCTACTCTAGCGCCTGAGGAATGTAAGGGGTTGCCGTTGACGGCCTTTAGGAGAGGTTACCTGCCTTCAGGCGCTAAAGTAGGCAAGAGGCACCATTCAGCTGAGTCGGTGGCGTAGTCGTTGACAGGTACATTTTTAACGTGGTCTATAAAGGTGCGTGGGTGAAACCAAGGGTGTTACTGAACTGGAGGGCCTTAGAATGCTTCTATGCAGTTTTATTCGTGCACATAGCAATGTTGCACCCCTCTGTGATGACGTCATGGGAGGGCACAGAAGAGGAGGACTAAGAAAACACTAATTCCCTTTGCTGCTTCGGATCACGCATAATGTTCGTTGAATGGTTTTGAATGGTAACTAGAGATTCCACCCTGTTTATCACTGAAAACACTGCAGTCGCACTACACTCCAAAGTGGCCAGATTGCGACCAATGAGGCTGTATCACCTCAAGCTCTTAGAGAGGATTGAATCGTCTAGGAAATGTCAGCAGTGTCGAGCTTTGAAACATCATGGCCGTGCTTCACAGAAGCTCTCCTGCAAACCTTGCACAAGTAGCACTCCTGGAAGAAAGGATGTTGCGGAGACATGGCTTAGCCTGGGGTATGTTTCCAGAATGAAATTTTCACTCGGCAGCGGAGTGTGCGCTCATATGAAACTTCCTGGCAGATTAAAACTTTGGCCAGACCGAGACTCGAAGTCGGGACCTTTGCCTTTCGTGGGCAAGTCTTCTAACATATGAGCTACCCAAGCACGACTCGCGACTCGTCCTCAAAGGTCACGGTTTGGAAGGTAGGAAACGAGGTACTGGCGGAATTGAAAGTCTGACGACGGGTCGTGAGGATTGCTTGGATATCTCAGTCCGCAGAGCACTTGCCCGTGAAAGCACAGGTCCCGAGTTCCAGTCTCGGTCCAGCACAAGGTTTCAATCTTCCAGGAAGTTTCATATCAGCGCACACTCCTCTGCAGAGTGAGAATTTCATTCTAGTGTCCAGCTTTGTCAAGAAAGTCGTGCTGTTGCTCATCGAATTCTGAATTGTCATTTTTTACTGCAAAATGTATGGGGTATCAACGTCCCAAGAGAATGGGTGGTTACATCGACGCACTTTATGCCAGCGGATGAGGAAATTTCTTATAGATTTTGAGTGGGAGTGTGTCTGAAATGTTTTCCCCTGGACATTCACAAGAAAACTGCGTGATTTCGACTCTGGATGTAGCCGTTCTGAACTCCATCGCAGAGGGTCGACATGTGGGTAAGAGTGGGGTGTGACAACATTATCCACTGACACTGCTGCAAAGGCGTTGAGCAGTATTGTGGTGAAATTTGGTGTCAATGTCAAGTCATTAATCCACAGTACACTTCACATGAAATTCTGAACTGTAACCTTTCCTTCACGTGTCGACAGCTTGCTGTTCGAAGCGCGGTCAAGCCCGAGATTGACGCTGCAGCGCGCCACGCTTTTACACCTTTACAGAGCCACATTTCAATCTTATGTGTCGCTATGGTAGACAATGACGACGAATTATGCGACGCGTTGTTTTCTTTGATTTTTAGTACATAACAGACTGAAGTCAAAATATATGTTATGAAGAAGAAGTAGTCATATAGTGGTGCAGTCTTAGACAGAATGTATGGCGTCACGCACACTATCCACCAATGGCATCGGGAATGGGTCGCATCCTGCAAGCACCAGCTTAGGAATCAAATCATTACTGAGAGGGGCTACGGGGTGGTTCTGGCTGGATTTTCCCTGAATGCGCCATCGACCATAGAGACTTTAGAGTAAGTAGTAACAGTTTAATTAGATCATTTATCACACAAAGTTTTGTTTTATTTCCTGCGTGATGCAAAAATAATATCCATAAGCAGCTTATACACCTCTTTTAAACTTTATCTTCTGAACTGATGTGTAAATACTATAGCTTCGTGTTGCATTTTGTATGCTTTGGTTTACTGGTAGACGCACACTTTATCGATGTGCGATCGATGCTTACTGTTTTATACTTCGTCCTCGCATGAGCATTGGACGTTTTCAAAAATTGGTTTTCGGTTTCGTTTAAACTGGCATGATGGCGGTAGAAAACTGAAGCCGTCATATTTTGAAATACAGCACGGTCAGAGCAAATCTGCCTTTCAAGAACTTCAGGCATCTTCAGAAATGTAAGACTGACAACATGACACACATCCAGAGCGGATGATGCACGTGAAATATCTTCTGCGTCAGAGTTATTTTTTCCTCCGATCATATAGTGAAATGTGATGAATGTGGACAATTATGAGTACGACCTTCTCTAGGAAGAACTTAGATTCATTTAGATTATTCTAGTAATAACAAATATTCGAACTGTTGAAACCATTTAGAGAGTTTCCAGATGTGAGAGAAGTCACATACCCTAAGTAAACACGCACACAGACACGGGCGCTTGTTTCACAGCAATCCACTCTGACCTACCAGACATTGCTGACTTTCTTCGTTAACTCGGATGAAACCTCAGAAGATGGTTACCTTACCTCGATGGTGCCATGATACCGCTCTTGGAAGTATACTGCCAGATAGAGGTCTTTGAAGAATTAGTGGCTATAATAAATCAGTTCTTTGGACGATGAATGGTACTCAATGAAAATCAACCTAGTATTACCAACGCTCATAGAAACCCTATCACTGAAGCGTTGCCTAATCCCTTCGATGTTCACTGCAGGTGTCAGCAGCTAACAAGACAACAACGACAACTATCTGGACAACTAAACGTAAATCCCATTACTTCACTGAATTCACAAATAAAAACTGTTTAATAAGTAGCTAAAAGACATCAACGACACCAATCATCACAGGCCGCCCGGTGTAGCCGAGCGGTACTAAGCGCTTCAGTCTGGAACCGCGCGACCACTCCGGTCGCAGGTTCGAATCCTGCCTCGGGCATGGATTTGTGTGATTGTCTTAGATTAGTTAAGTTTAAGTAGTTCTAAGTTCTAGGGGACTGCTGACCTCAGATGTTGAGTCTCATAGTGCTCAGAGCCATTTAAACCATCCTGAACCAACACTTATCACCACAACTAAATACAAATCTCGTTCCTTCACTGAAATCACAAATAAAAACTGTTTGGTAAGTACTGCCGATACGCCAAAGTGACGTACGAAACGATTGTACCAACATTTTACTGAACCTACTCTTCAGTTATATAACGTTACCTGTCACAGACAGGAATGCACATTCATACTCAGACGGGGTAATTATATGTGTAATGATTATATGTGTAATAACCTTTCTTTTTCAGTTACTATAGTAATTGTCCTTAGGACTGGCGACCGTAATTTCCCCCAAATCTCAAATATCTAATTAGCGCCAATTAATTATTAACGTGACGACCGCACATTTACTTTCTTTATTAACTTTACCCCTTTTCAAAATTAATTTCCACCAATTTCATTTGCATTTTTCCTTTCATTTAGATGTAACCCTTTCCTCCCTCTTTACCGACAGTTTTACTTCGGTGACGATTGCTTTTCCCAAATTTCCACTAGGTACACGCGGTTTAATTTTTCACTGTCATTAAGGTCGATAAGTGAGGGGGAGGTTACAAAACCACAACGTTAAATCGCAATTTCATCCACAAGAATGTACACCTAGAAGCAAGACTTGGTGCCAATAACAAGAGATAAGGAATTAAGTAAAAAGTTTTTCTTTTGTATATCTTACACTCCACGAAGCTTTCAGAACTTGTGCAGGGACAGAGAATTTTAATAGTGATGTGTGGGAGGGTAATATTACAGGCTGTAGTTTCCCTCTCCTTTCAGCCACTCTCAGTACCAGCACAGAAATGCTGTTTTCGTTTATATGACAAGGCAAGTTCAATCATCCAGACTCTTGTCCCTGCAACTACTGAACTACTGGAAAGGCTGCTGCCCCTCTTCAACTTGACGCAATCAGTTCAAAAAACACAGCGTACTGTCTCAAAACAATACCGCAGCCTCTCTCAATACCACTATTGCGTACTCTTTCTCTTCAAAGTTGTGGTAACAGAATTATCAGGCCACAACTTGTCGGATACCAAGAACTTCCAAACGGCCTCTTCCAGCTAGCACTGCGTGGTCGCACCAACTCACAATAACGCGCAGTACACCCGCAGAACTGCTCAGCGCTGACTAATTCTTAACAGGGACAGCACTGCATGGCAAGCCCACTTAGGACTGCACACATCTGAAAACAACTGTCTGACTGCCTCAGTACAACGCATCCATGCAAATGATCTTTGCAAATGCCACCTTGCGATTGCCCCCTTTCCTTTCTTCACGTACTACGCGCTGATGTTTGAAACCTAAATACACTCCCTGCAGCAGAGGGTCATCGAAAAGGACGAGCGAGTGGTCGGAAAGTATGTTAAAGAACTCTCCCGTAACCAATATGCAAAAATATGTAATCGACAGAGAGGGTGGCTAATGCAACAGACACTTTTCAATTGAACCCAAAGAATGTTCACCAGCGCACCCTTCCTACTAAAAGTTAAGCGTGACTCGCCCAGCTGCATATTCCTACGTTACAGTCTCCTGGATCACCTCAGATCGGTGGATCAGGAGACAGATTAGCCAGCACATAGGTAACTACGTGGGTATTCTCTCGAGACGTCTATTCACTGCAGACCAGGTGTTACTGCCCTCAACTAAGCGCTAGATACCAGCCTTAAAAGACTATCTGCTTCATCATTGCTCTCTGAGGCAGAGTACCGCAACATTTTCATACAAAACGGACAGAAGAAAGTCCTACACAAAAAGCAGCGGTCGGAATTAAATACAGAAAACCACTGCATGGGAAGAAGACAGTGCCCGAAAGGCAGACAGCATCACCAGATTTTAATAACAGATAAAGGCAAAAGAAGTGCTTGTTTGTAGGTCTTCGCCGCCATACTGTTGGTAGGAACAGGGCCAAGACAATGAAAGGGCACAATAGAGGCGGCACTCGTAGAGTTGGCAGCCCTGGCGACGTGCCACGTCTGCTCTGCGGCCCGCTAGTCATCGCCATCGCCGGCCACCGACCTGAAGACGGACACACACACAACCTGCGGCGATTCGTGCTGACCGAGGAAGCAGCCATTCTGAAGGCAAAAGCCGACTCTCTGGAACAGAGACTGCAACGTCTTGGAACTCCAGTCATTGTACTTGACAAAAAATGCAAAACTATTATTTTAGTTATACTAGAGCTACCGATTTCAGTTATAGGAACAATTAAGAGGCCAAAAGTCAGATATACTATAATAAAAATTTCATTGTGGCACCTGCTAACTTTCTAGGGCTAGGAGTTACAAAAGCGAGGCCATTGTTCTCCGTATGACCCGTATATAAAACGATTGCAGCCCACAAATAACCGGTATAGAAATTAAAGATACATCACACTACATACGCAGACCTAAAAGGATGTTGTTTAGAATTTAGGTCCTCATATAGAATGTACAGTATTATAGCGGGTGTCTCTCCTACTAATAGTCAGGAGCATTTTCTCGAATGATTCTACGTATACATCTACACGCATACTCCTAAGTGCCTGGCGGAGGATCCCTCGAACCACTTTTACAATTATTCTCTATTACTCCATTCTCGGACAACGCGCGGCAGAAACGAACACCTATATCTTTCCATGCGAGCTCTGATTTCCCTTATTTCATAATGATGATCGTTTCTCCATTTGTAGATCGGCGTCAACTAAATATTTTCGTATTCGGAGGAGAAAGTTGGTGAACGAAATTTCGTGACAAGATTCCGGGTCCATCCCAAATCCTGTATAATGTGTGACTCTCTCCCTGTTTCGCGATAATACAAAACGTGCTACTCTTCTTTTAACTTTATCGATGTATTCCGTTTATCCTACCTGGCAACGACTCCGGACCGCGCAGCAGTACTCCAAAAGAGGACGGACAAGCTTAGAGTAGGCAGTCACTTCAGTAAATCTGTTGTATATTCGGAGCGTTCTGCCAATAAAATGCAGTCTTTGGGTCGCCTTACCCACAATGTTTTCTCTATGTTCTTTCCAATTTAATTTGTTCGTAATTGTAATTCCTAGATATTCAATAGCAATTACGGCCCTTAGATTTGACTGATTTATCGTGTAACCGAAGTTTAACGGATTCCTTTTAGCAGTCATGTTGATGACCTCAGAGTTTTCATTATTTAGCGTTAACTGCCAATCTTCGCACGAGTCTGGAATCTTTAGTAAATCGTTTTTCAGTTTGTTTTGATCTTGCAATGATCTTGATAGACAATAAACGACAGCATCATCACCAAACAACGGCTGCTCAGATTGCCTCCTGAGTCGTTTATATAGATAAGGAACAGCGGGTGGCCTATAATACTCTCTTGGGGACCGCCAGAACTCACGTGTTACTTGACTACTTTCCCTCAATTACTACAAGCTGTGCCCTCTCTGGCAGGAAATCACTGATCCAGTCACAAAACTGAGACGATATTCCATAAGCACCCAGGTTGACTACAAGCCGCTTGTGAGATATAATGTCACAAGCCTTTTTGAAATCTAGAAATACGGAATCAGTTTGAAATACGTCAACAGTTCCCAACACTTGTGTAAAGAGCTAGGTGTGTTTCACAAGTTCGATGTTTTCTAAATCCGAGTTGCCTGTATGTCAATAGATTGTTCTCTTCGAGGTAACTTGTAATGTTCTAATGCACTTTCCAATTTCCAATATCCTGTGATTTCGTAGACTTTCCCGGCGTAATAACTTCTGATATTCTTCACGGGTTTGCAGCCGGATCATGTCGTCGTCCAGACACAATATTTCGGCGGACCAGCTGGCCGCCATCTTCAGGTGAGTTAATGCTAGTGCACTGCCTCGCCGGAACTGAATTCCAGCCACAACGACGGAAACCTTTATACACCATGATACAGAGCGCCGCCCTTGCGTGAGACGATGGGCAGCGCCTCCTGGCGGCAAGTAGACACGCAGCGCGCCGGTGGGAGACGACGGCAGAAACGATAAATCGCAACAGCAATAGTTGGAAGAATCCAATGATCGAAAAGAAGACCGTTGTTGTCTAATGTCGGGCAAAATCGGATTCCATATCTTACTTAGAGGAAAACCTTTATCCCTGTTTATAATATTACTGGATAATCCAATGTCAATGGATTCTTTAAGAGCACATTCCCAATAACGAGAAACAGGAGAGATCAATTGTGTCTTGTCATACATCATCCTGTGTCCTTCGTTAAGGCAATGTTCAGCCTCTGCCGACTTCTCAGGCTGGAACAACCGAGTGTGCCGATGATGTTCCATGCACCGGTCCTGAATAGTTCGAATAGTTTGACCAATGTACTTCTTTCCACAGTGAGACGGAATTTCATAAATCCCGGGCCTCCTCCTGCTGCATATTGTCAGATAGTTGCAATTTCGTTCTCGCAGTATGTAGCTGGAGTCAGCCTAAACATACTCTGCTTGTCACGTAGTTCGTGCGACGTCCAGTATCGGCGGAAAGCGTAGGTTTGCTTTCCATTACCGCGAAGACGCTTTTTAAATAGTTATTTTACGCTTCCAGTCGACAGAGCGGTCCAAAATTAGCATAGTGCGATATTAGTTTTGTTGTTGTTGTTGTGGTCTTCAGTCCTGAGACTGGTTTGATGCAGTTCTCCAAGCTACTCTATCCTGTGCAAGCTTCTTCATCTCCCAGTACCTACTGCAGCCTACATCCTTCTGAATATAGGTACTATCAAGAACAGCAAAAACACGAAGAGTAATGAGTACGACAACAGCGACTGAGGTGCGCTCCTGCATGTCGGTAGCAGACAATGCGGACTAAGGCGGTGCTATCGCTGACATAGCTCTGGTTATTGTTTGAATTTAGATGAGTTTCCGTCTATTTTTATAAATTTGTGTCCAAGACTCAACGTACATGTCAATTTTCACGAAACAGAACGACAGCCGACAACACCTTGCAATTTTCCACAAATTTTTTGTGTGTATACGATCACACCAGTCAGTTAAACGTGGTACCTAGGAGTAGCCATATAATCGATAGAACAACATGCACAGGCACAGCCCAGGTAACGGGTGTATCTTCTGAAGCTTATTTAACTACAATATGAACTATCAAAGTTCACAACTAAACCCGCTCCGATCCTGATGCTTGGCATCAACATCGCAGACATCCGCTAGGTATGGCGCTCTTGGAGGTGGTACGCCCGTGACCGCCTCTAACCTGTTAGTAACTTATTCTACCTGTTTTAGAGCGATCACCAGTTGAGAATTTTTCTGATTAAAAGATCGTGAGAGAAGTATGAATTGAATTGTATGAAAGAAAACAAAATATGACTGACGGCACGTCACATGAATAGGCAGTCCAACACTTTGCAACCAAGCAACACACCTCACTACTACGCACGATCGATGCTCGTGTTATTAGCAACGATACGACTTGAGGTCAAGCCTGGCAGTGGGTGAGAGAAGTCCGACGGCACAGTGGTTCACCACGAACATCCTGGGTCATCCCGTGTCACCACTTAACGCGACAATCGGAGAGTGCTCGTCCACATATCGCACGTGACTTTATGAGCTGATCCTGCCAAGTTACTTGTAAATGTTGTTCGATACTGCAATCACTGAGCCGGCCGGAGTGGCCGAGCGGTTCTAGGCTCTACGGTCTGGAACCGCGCGACCGCTACGGTCGCAGGTTCGAATCCTGCCTCGGGTATGGATGAGTGTGATGTCCTTAGGATAGTTAGGTGTAAGTAGTTCTTAGTTCTAGGGGACTAATGACCGTAGCAGTTAAGTCCCATAGTGATCGGAGCCATTTGATTTTTGCAATCACTGAATTAACTTGGCGTACCCATACAACCCATGAATTTTCATGTCGTTCACTCCTCCTCTTGGTGCTTCACTATTGTTTAGCGTTCCGTGCCGCAGTCGCTAAAAACTGAACCTTTATACAACGCTTTGTTGTCCCTCTGTCCGACAGTTAAAGAAACTTTCTCTCAGACGTATCGAGTATGTCGGATACTGAAGTCTATGGTCCCTTGCCTGTGTACGAAATTGAAGCTTGTAAGTCACCGAGCCAAGAGATACCGCCATTTATATCACATACTTTAACAGTCGCAAACTGACTCACCAAAACGTATAGGGCCGTTTCGTTGGCCCAAAATCGTGAAATTTGCTTAGAGACAACGTTTGACAATACAAGTAAAGAAAAAGTCCTAAACTGTTAGTTTGTAATTAAATTTAGTTTGCTCATTTGTAATCCAACATCAAACTTGAAGTTAAAACAATCAGTAGTTCTGCATTCAGATTGACTGGATCGCAGTGGTAAATGTCAAACATGAGGTAAGTAATGACTTTATTTCTTAAATCATACCTTTCGGAATTTGTCTCTCATCAGATATGCAGTAGCGATCATAGCAAGTAGAACAGCGATTCAAGCCGTATTTCAAACAAACATTGAAAGACTAGTCCGCATACAACTCGAAACGCCGTATCTACGTTGTGTAATCACTGCCAGATATCTGCTGATAGATAAATTCCGAAACACGCCGTACAAGCAATAAAGTCATTTTTGTCTGTATTTGATTTTTACCATTGGGACCTAGTTAGACTAAAAGCAGAACTGCTGTCTGTTACAATAGTGGTCTAATGGTCACCTGCCTGCTACACGATTTTATGCCGCATTTACATTATTGACATTAAAACATTCTCGAAACTTCTGGAATACCTGGGGACTTATATCTTACCAGTATCCGTATCGATAACAGACAAAATGGTCGAGATTAGCGATTCCCAGAATGGATGAACTGTATATAGACATAATGAGGTCTGTACGGAATCCTAACTCCACCATTACTACTGTCACCTGGCCAGCTTTTTGTCGGGCAGTGCATATCGCTTCTCCTATTAACATAGCAGACTGCTGCCTTCCGATAAAGTACATCCTCAGCCGAAATGATGTTTTGCAGCATGCAGTTCGCTCTGCGGCTCCGGCCGAGTCTGCAGTATTCGTAAAAATTGTGATATTCCTGGCTGTGGCCGCCAGTATTTTGCTTTGCTAGAAGCTCGTCTAGATGCAGCTTGATACACGTGAAGTAACATATGGTACAAAAGTGGAGTGAGGTACAAGCCCCAGATGGTAGAATATGTGCCAGTCCAGTGGGAGATTCCGATAGTTGTACTTAACTTGCTTCTGATTGTTCGGCAACTTCGGCTGCTAGGCGCCAAAACGTCTAACTTCTCTTATTAATTATTTATACAATTTTCATTTTATTTAACCCAGTATTCTCCCGTGGTTACCCTAAGAGTCTATCGCTTTTGTTTATTAAATTTCACTAGTTTTGAGAAACATAAGAGTAACGATATTGCAACCGAAGTGCTTCGAACACCTTCGGGTCGCTTCGGCGCGCCTGAGAGACGAAGCGCTTCGGCTGCGCTAGTCGACTGTTTCGGATGTTCTTGAGAGTCGGACACGTGTCTCTGTTTCCCGAATTATGGAGGGCCGAACACGTATCTCAGTAACGTGCGTTACTTGGATGTGAATATGTTAGATTCGATTTTGTGGTAAATTCTATGGGACCAAGCTTCTGAGGTCATCAGTCCCTAGGCTTACACACTACCTAACCTAAATTAAACTTACTAACTCTATGGACAACACACACACACACACACACACACACACACACACACACACACACACATGCCCAAGGGAGGACTCGAACCTCTGACGTGGTACGCAGCGCGAACCGAGGCAAGGCGCCCTAAACTGCATGGCTACCCCATGCGGCTGTGAATATGTAATAGTAATTCTGTTTCGGGTGTTCTTCAGAGCCAGACATGTACCCTTTATCGGGCGTAACTCAGTTGTGAATATGTAATACCCACTCTGTCTAGTGCGTACAGGAGAGCCGGACATATGTATCATATTTCGGAAGTTAGTTGGAAAAGTTACCAAACAATTAGGAAAGCTATGACAAGTGTTGCAAAAGACGGTGTACACGTGTGAATATTTGAATACTAACCGAACCGGATACAATAATGAGATGTGTCGCCTACCATCATTGTCAGTAATACAAATGTTGCCCACTGTAGATGCCAGGGAGTAACCTGGGCAAGTGGCATCCCGCAAAAAAGAGAATCACAAGTTCCAATTGACAGTGTAACACCCTCCGCCGAAGAAGAGCCACGGTCGACGAGCTGTCTTCTGCGTTGGGGACACTACTTTAGAAGACGACAAGTTGATGGAAAGAACAGTCAGAGACTATTATTCAGTCTCTTCACACCTCTCCAGCTTCCAGATCTGACTTCCAAACGGACACATAATTTATAACCTCCATTTCATTACTGACTGGTACGTTTCATTAATGTGGATACAAACGCCTTGCGCGAATATTGCGTGACCGACATGTGGGAACTTTATTAGTTCGATGTTCCTGTGTTCCTTTTTACAAAGTGTTCAGATCGATTGTAACTACGGTCGGAGCTGAGTGAAGGCATTAGTTCTGTTGTGACTTGGCAAGACAGCCAAGTCACAATGAGAGGAAGCCGAAAGGCACGCGTTAAGCTCACGCAGATTGGCGTGAGGTCTGGAACAGTTAAAGGAATTAATAGTAGCAAATAAAGTACGTAGTTGATGTAATACTTAACTTTAATCCACAATTGTAGAACATCTCTCTTGACGGTACATGTTATAACCACAATATAAAATATCAAATGCTATGGCGCCTTGCTAGGTCGTAGCAAATGACGTAGCTGAAGGCTATGCTAACTATCGTCTCGGCAAATTAGAGCGTAATTGTCAGTAATCCATCTCTGGCAAAGTCGGCTGTACAACTGGGGCGAGTGCCAGGACGTCTCTCTAGACCTGCCGTGTGGTGGCGCTCCGTCTGCTATCACTGACAGTGGCGACACGCGGGTCCGACGTATACTAATGGACCGCGGCCGATTTAAAGGCTACCACCTAGCAAGTGTGTTGTCTGGCGGTGACACCACATTCCTCCCCCGTAAATCGGCGTACGGTTGTCTTATAAGTCTTCCGCCCGCCGTGGGGAGGACCCCATGTTGATGTATGCGACGAGGTGGGGAGCCTAACAACAGGCGACGCTGTGCCACCCGCACCCGGCCATTCGGTCCGAGGGGAGCTAGGAAACACCTGAAAACCTAGTCCAGGGTGCACGCCAACATGCGGCGTATGCGCCCGTAGAGAGACAGGAGGGGCCGAAGGGTCGACCTCCATCGCGTCGGGGCAGCCGACGGGCGAAGACGACACCTGATCCGGAGCGGGCAAGAGTTCCACGTCGGAGGACAGCTGGTCACGGGAAGCAATTGGCGGCGCGTGACCCAGGGAGGCGCTTGGCGGCTGCAGCGAAGCATCCATTGCGGGCGGCGCCGGCGTGAGAATAGGCGGCGGCGGCGGCGGCGGCGGCGGCGGCGCGTCGCCACGGGGCAAAATGGAAGGCAGCGTCGGTAACACCTGGGGATGAGGCGAGCCAGTAGATGGGTCCCCAGGGCGCTGACCGGACGGCACCGTCGCTGAAAGCAAACGGGGAGCGGCAGAACCCGTGCGACATACAGAGGCGCAGCTGATTGAGATGCCGACGCACCTCACCAGAGGCCCCCAAAACCAAATACATAGCGCGGCCGAGGCAGCGAAGAATGCGCCCTGCGAGCCAACGCCGTGAACCCCAACAGTTGCGATAGTATACAACGTCGCCTGGAGCAAAAGCAGGCGTCTGCCGCTGCACTGGAACATGATGCGGCCGATGCAGCAAAGACATCAAGGTTCGATGAGGACGACCGTGGAGCAACTCAGCCGGTGAGCGACCATCTCGGGGCAGAGAGCGATACGAGGACAAAAAGAGCAATAACGCGTCCTCCCGAGAATGCAACTCTTTCAACTTCAACATCTGTGACTTGAAAGTCCGAACCAATCGTTCAGCGGCACCGTGTGACTGAGGCGAAAACGGCGCGGATGTCAGATGTTGAATACCATTGGCCTTGCAGAATGACTGAAATTCTGCGGACATGAATTGTGGGCCATTGTCGGAAACAATAGTCTGTGGAAGACCTTCAATACAAAAGATAGCAGATAACGCTTCGATGGTGGCAGATGACGTCGTGGAAGACATCCGGACAACAAAAGGAAAATTACTGAACGAATCTACCACAACCAACTATCGAGCATTCCAGAATGGACCAGCAAAATCGATGTGTAAGCGTTGCCAAGGGGAAGTGGCTTTCGGCCATGCAAAGAATTCCCGCGGTGGTGCGGATTGTTGTTCGGCACACGCCATGCAAGAACAGCACATTTTCGTAATCGCAGCCTCGATTCCGAACCAAGTACAGTGGTGACGAGCAAGTTGTTTCGTTCGCACTATACCCCAATGTCCTTGGTGGAGAAGCCGTAAGACAGAGGACTGTAACGAACGTGCGACCACGACCCTGGACTGATCATTATAAGAACGTAACAGCGAAACACCACGTCGAACAAAAAGTCTCTCCTTGTGAGCAAAAAATCGGCGAACCAACGGATCCTCGATCCGTGACTTTGACAAGGGCCATTGAGTAGCAACAAAACGCAAAACGGTAGCAAGGACAGGGTCAGCAGCAGTGGCTGTAGCGACACGACGAAAATCAATCGGAAACGAAGCGACCACGTCATCGGTTTCCGCATCAATGAACATGCAAGCAAGTTCGGAAGAATCGAATGCTCTATCCTCAGCAACAGGCAAACGGGACAACGCATCGGCGTTTCCGTGCTTAGCAGTGGACCGATACAAGATATCGTAGCGGTACTGCGAGAGGAAAATAGACCAGCGAATGAATTTCTGCGCTGTACGTGGAGGTACAGGCTTGTTCGGATGAAAAAGTGACGTCAAAGGTTTGTGGTCTGTGATGATGGTAAAGTAACGACCGTACAAGAAATCATCAAACTTAGTAACACCAAATACGAGAGCCAAAGCTTCTTTCTCTATCTGGTAATAATTTCTTTGCGCAGGCGAGAGCAATTTGGATGCAAAGGCAATAGGGCGATCATGCGATCCATCTTTGTGCGCAACCACAGCACCGATCCCGAAATCCGATGCATCTACCATCAACAAAAGGGGTTTCTGGGGATCGAATGGCGTAAGGCAAGTATTAGAAAGCAACGCCGATTTAAACTCTCGGAAGGCGCGTTCACATTCCGTCGTCCAGACGAACGGAACACCTTTACGGCGTAAGTGATGAAGTGGAGCTGAAATGAAAGAGGCATGGGGAACATATTTGATGTAATAATTAATTTTTCCCAGCACACTCTGTAGCTGCTTCAAATTCTGCGGCGAAGGCAAGTCTTGTATGGCACGGAGGTGCTCTGGACTAGGATGTATGCCTTGGCCATTGAGTACGTGGCCCAGATACGGTAAGTCACGAGCAAAAAACACACATTTGTCCTTCTGCAAGCGAAGACCATTTTGTCGCAAGACCTGAAATAATGCTCTGAGATTGGCTAAATGTTCTTCTTCTGTCTTTCTGGAGATCACAATATCGTCCAGATAGTTTGCTGCAGTAGTGACCGACGCACAAACAGTTTGCAGATATTGCTGAAACAATGCAGGGGCGGATGCACACCCGAATGGCCGTCTTTTGAATCGATACAAACCAAGATGCGTGTTAACCACCAAGACACGCTGGGATTCGTCGTCCACTGGTATTTGCAAGTATGCATCTGCCAGGTCCAACTTCGAAAAGTATTTACCCGGGCACAGTTAGTCAAAAAGATCTTCCGGGCGGGGTAAAGGAAAAGTTGCAATCACTAGTTGTGGATTCACCGTAGCTTTGAAGTCCACACAAAGTCTCAATTTCCCGGAAGGCAAAATTACTAAGGGTGCGGCCCAGAAAGAAGGCTGCACACGTTCAATTACACCTTGTGATTCCAAATCGTGTAATGTTCTTGCGACTTCATCACGCAATGTGTGGGGAACATTGCGCGCTCGGAAACATTTCGGTTGCGCGTTGACTTTCAGTTCCAAATGTGCTTTATAGTTCTTAGCGCAACCTAGGCCCGGTGCAAAAATGTCTGCAAATTCTTCACATAGACGAGAAACACTGTCTGAAGGCACAGTCTGGTTCACTGAGAGGACCTGATTCACTATAGACAAGTTAAACAATTGAAATAAATCTAAACCAAACAAGTTCACGGCAGAAGAAGAACGAAGAACATAAAATGACACAAGTTTTGTTTGTCCCTTGTATGTTGCAAGAAGGCTGCACTGTCCTAACACAGGGATATTCTAACCGGAATAACTATTTAATTTAACATTTGCGGCACGCAACAGAGGTGTGCCCAGTTGTTCGTACGTGTCTTTATTGATCAATGAAACTGCAGCTCCGGTATCGAGCTGGAATGGGATCACGTTGCCATTAATGTCCAAGTCTACAAAAAGTTTATTGTCCTGCTGACGACAAGAGCGACTGTCTCGTGCAATGTGAACTGACACTGGTACAGAATCATTTGCGACTTTACGTGATTGCCGTCGACGGTGACGCACACTATTTGTGGGATGAACACAGTCATTGATAGAGAGAGTGGCACTGGGCGGAGTGGAATGAACTGCATGAATGTCCATGGGCGAAGGTTCACAAGCCTGAGTATTCCGGCCTGAGTATTCCGGCGCGAAGCAAAGGGCCTGGAAGGGTTGTGAGTGTCCATTCTGAGCTTTTTCTGGCAAACACTCTGAACATGTCCTTTTTTATTACAGAAAAAGCAAATAGCTTGGCGTGACGGGCAATTCTCACGCGAAAGTCGAGTAGCACACCGCGGGCATGATTTTAGCACTGCATTTGCTTGCTGCCACGGTACACGTGGTTGAGAGCTTGGCGGCAGCTGCGCGGACGAGCGCGAGGGCTGTTTACTGTTCCGTGCAGCTCGCCCGGCGGGCCGGTTAACGTGACACACGGCTGGCGAAGTTTCAAACGATTCTTGAGCAAAGTCAAGTGTGTCTTGCCTATCCAATATGTCCATCACTTGTTGAAGGAAGGGATTGACTAGTTTCAAAATCTGTTCCCTTATACGAACATCAGAAACGTTCTGAGCAATTGCATCACGTACCATTGTATCTGAATAAGGGAATCCACATTCACACTCAAAAGCACAATCCCCAGTAAGGCCTTGCAAAGTTGCAACCCACTCCCTATTAGTTTGATCGGCCATACGTTTTGTACAAAAGAAAGTATACCTTTTTGCAACCACATTGACTGATTCTTTGAAATATGCATCTAATGCCGACAAAATTTCGTCGTAGGACAGAGTTGCTACGTCGCGTCGGGGAAACAATTTCACTATCCACGGTAGGTGGACACACCTACACGTGCCAACAAAAAAGGCTGCCGCTCGTTACCTTGAATTCTGTATGTGGCGAGATGGATCCAAACTGGCGTGACCACTCCGTCCAGCTTTCCAGTGCCGCATCAAAATGACGAAAAGGTGGTGCAACTGCGTGTTGTGGCTGCGGTAGCAGTGGAGCGGCGGCGGCCGCATCGGTTTGCATTGCATGTTGACCCTGGACGAGCTGTCCAAGGGCATCCAATAAGGCCTGCGTCTGCTGATTCTGCAAGCGATAAAATTCGGACAGTACATCTGGAGATTGTGGCGAAGCTATGACACAAGTAAATTAGGGCAATACGAACGTTAAATCTTCGTCGCCAAAAATGTTGTGACTTGGCAAGACAGCCAAGTCACAATGAGAGGAAGCCGAAAGGCACGCGTTAAGCTCACGCAGATTGGCGTGAGGTCTGGAACAGTTAAAGGAATTAATAGTAGCAAATAAAGTACGTAGTTGATGTAATACTTAACTTTAATCCACAATTGTAGAACATCTCTCTTGACGGTACATGTTATAACCACAATATAAAATATCAAATGCTATGGCGCCTTGCTAGGTCGTAGTAAATGACGTAGCTGAAGGCTATGCTAACTATCGTCTCGGCAAATGAGAGCGTAATTGTCAGTAATCCATCGCTGGCAAACTCGGCTGTACAATTGGGGCGAGTGCCAGGACGTCTCTCTAGACCTGCCGTGTGGTGGTGCTCATTCTGCTATCACTGACAGTGGCGACACACGGGTCCGACGTATACTAATGGACCGCGGCCGATTTTAAGGCTACCACGTAGCAAGTGTGGTGCCTGGCGGTGACACCACAAGTTCCATACACATATAATATCCACGTAAAAATGGTTGAAGTGGCTCTAAGCACTATGGGGCCTAAGGTCATCAGTCCTCTACACTTAGAAATTCTTAAACCTAACCTAAGGACATCACACACCCCCTTGGTCGAGGCACAATTTGAACCTGCGACCGCAGCAGCAGCGTGGTTCCGGACTGAAGCCCCTAGAACCGCTCGGTCACAAAGGCCAGCTATCCACGTAAGTTTATGGGAACGATAACTTGGTACATTTTCTGCTTTTGTAGTGCAGTTACCATGTTGTGGGATAAAAGGTTCAAAAAATGGTTCTGAGCACTATGGGACTTAACTTCTGAGGTCATCAGTCCCCTAGAACTTAGAACTACTTAAACCTAACTAACCTAAGGACCACACACATCCATGCCCGAGGCAGGATTCGAACCTGCGACCGTAGCGTTCGCGCGGTTCCAGACTGTAGCGCCTAGAACCACTCGGCCACCCCGGCCGTCTGGGATAAAAGGAAATGAAGGCAGCATACAACAAATATCAGTCAACCACTTGTTCATAATCATGCTCAGTAGCGAAAGCAATGAGTAACAAATGTTTTGTAACAGGTATCTGTCTCGACCGGATACATATGGTACATTGGTTAGTCGTCAGTTTTACAGTCCTCAAGTTTCGTCGACACAGAGTAAGCATGGTGGAACTGCCTCATAGTGTGGTGTCAGACGCGGCTGTCGCCAGTTTCCAGAGGACGGCCGGCAGCATGTGACGCTTCCGGCATCGCCCGGCGCTTTGCGCCAGCCACCCGGCCGGCCACAGCGGGCGCGCTGTTTACCGACGCTGCGGCGTAATCCCGGAACACGGCCCACGTGGACAGGCAGCGGCGCGCCTGCAGCCAGCGAGCGACACGGGAAGCCACTCGCCCCACCGCGCTCTCCGCACTGCGCAGCCCGTCCACTATTTACCGACTGTTGCCCCCTCTGCGATCAAACTCTCACTGCAAACGTGTCCAGCTGCCACCAGCTCTCTTTAATTTCAGCTACACCACCTGCAGGCAGAGCCGTTTCCCGCGTCCGCTATCTACTCGATCACCGTGAAGCCGAATCAACTAGGGAATTGTGCCAATGAACTGTATACCATACATCCGCGTACCTGTTACCGCCGACTTGTGATGAGAGTACCGGTACATTTGTGTTTGCACAATGCACAGCCGGCCGGGGTGGCCGAGCGGCTCTAGGCGCTACAGTTTGGAACCGCGCGACCGCTACGGTCGCAGGTTCGAATCGTGCCTCGGGCATGGATGTGTGTGGTGTCCTTAGGCTAGTCAGGTTTAATTAGCTCTTAGTTCTAGGGGACTGATGACAAGTTAAGTCCCATAGTGCTCAGAGCCATTGGAACCATTTGAACCACAATGCACAAAATAATTTGTCCTTTGCAGCAGGCGCAGTGTGTGGTCGAAACGATAGTGGCAAAATGTTCAGCTCCCAGAAAAGTTGGAGCAGGTAATAGCAAATTTAACACAGTGATTACATTCCATTCTTATTGCCTGGTCCTACTCTGAAATTTAGAGGTAGCTTAGCGGATCTGTATTATCGACGTGTGACATACCACAGATCACAATAGTTTGCGATTTTTAAAAAATACTGTTTATGTATGACAGAAGTGTCGAAAGTGCCCCATTTCGCGCTTCGGGGTTTATGAACATTTTGATGTTACTGATGTTTCCAAGGGGTGTTCAAACACTGGTTCATAAGTATTATTTTAGAGGCGATGCGGAAAATGTCGTTCAGTTCAGGAATAATGCATACACCTTCAGGAAAACTGAGAACTACCTGTTCTGGAATTACTATCAGTGTTCCGTACACCGAAAGCTTCTTCTTCCGACCCGCCCCTCCCCCCCCCCCCCCCCCAACCACTCGCCCAAAAAAAAAAGAATGAAAGTTCATTACATTTTATTTCGAACACCGTCTGAGGACATAAGTCGCATCAAAAATCTCATAGATTTCTACTGAGGAAATAAAGAAAGTACAATATTTCTACCACATAGGAAAATCTCCTATAAGCATTGTAAAATTTTGAGGAGAGAGAGAGAGAGAGAGAGGGAGAGAGAGAGAGATAGAAAGCCACCTACATGGTTTAAGAAAAATATGTGCACCTGCGATACTTAAGTTATAGAAAAAAATACCATTCGTTTCATCCCCTGTAAACCATCTAAAACTTTGGCGAGCGCGTAAGAGAGAGAGTGAGACAGAGGGAATGAGTGAATCGAAGACGATGTAGACAGGCAGAGAGACCCATCTACATGTGGCTAAGAGGAAAATGGGAAATGGGAAATGTAAAAAAATATATACTTCCATCTTCTCAACAGTCTCCAATTTTGGTGAGAAAGAGAGAGAGAGAGAGAGAGAGAGAGATAGACTGAAGCATACATTGGTATGTTTTAAGACGACACTGTCAACCTGTGATGTTTATTTTACATAAATAAAATTTTCTTTTATCTCCACTAAACACTAACAGCCGGCCTATCCTTCACCAAAGTTACAGATCAGTTTCACTCCTGTCCTTCCTCGGTAAAGAACTAAAGCGTTTAATCCTTTGCCAGTTCCTAAAAGACAACGTCATCACTCCTGAGCAGTTTGGATTCAGTCCTGAACATAACGCCGCTCATCAATCCCTGTGTCTGGTGGAACACATACGCAGGGAGAGAGATAGGAAACACAGACAGGAGCGGTCTTCCTAGACATCGCGCAAGCGTTTGGAAAAGTCTGGCTGGCCTGATGGCTTAATTGATAAAGTAACCCAGTTACACGTTCCGGGACACATGATCAGCATGACTGATTCGTTCCTGGCAGGGAGGCAGTAGTCTGTCAGGTGCGGCAAGCATGTTAGCTCGATCACGAGCGCTGTGGCCGGGGTCCGTCAGGGCTCGGTTCTGGGTCCCATATTGTATACGCTCTAGTCCAACGACGTCCCAAAATTGGCAGGAGGTGAAATTGCTCTATATGCCGACGATACTGCAGTTTCTAGGAGCAGCACAAGCCTAAATTTCATAGCCAGGAAACTCCATGAACACCTTGGCGCAATAGCAAAATCGTGCAATCCCTGGAAAATCAAGATAAACTCAGAGAAAACAGTATTTGTTATGTACACTAACAAATTCACCAGAACGCGAGATTGTTTTGAGCAACAGGAAAATTCCGTGGAGCAACTCGGCGACCTACCTCGGAATCGTTCTAGACAGGCGGCTCACTTTCGGAAAACACATAAAGAAAAGGCCAAACCCAAAGGTTACGCAGTCTACAACCAACTGTACCCGCTGATCGAGGGCAAGGGACTAAGAGCTGAAGCGAAGCTACGCTTTTACGAGAGCATCATCTTGCCAACCACACTGTATTGATGAGATATGTGGCTCATGACAACTGACACCCACGCCAGTAAATTACAGTCGCTACAGACCACAGTCCTCCGCACTATAGCTGACGCTGACACAAACATTAGGGAACACCTGGACAAACCACCCATCTTCATCTACATCTGAAAGAAATCACAGTCTCTGTACGAAAAGGCTTCCACATCGACCCACAGTCTCATCCAACAATTAGTCTCACACTACTCCGACACACCAGACAAGAGAACTAACTCCACACTCAACAGACAATTTAGGCAGTAACAAAATACACTACTGGCCATTAAAATTGCTACACCAAGAAGAAATGCAGATAATAAACGGGTATTCATTGGACAAATATATTACACTAGAACTGACGTGTGATTACATTTTCAGGCAATTTGGGTGCATAGATCCTGAGAAATCAGAACCCAGAACAACCACCTCTGGCCGTAATAACGGCCTTGATACGCCTGGGCATTGAGTCAAACAGAGCTTGTATGGCGTGTACAGGTACAGCTGCCCATACAACTTCAACACGATACCACAGTTCATCAAGAGTAGTGACTGGCGTATTGTGACGTGCCAGTTGCTCGGCCACCATTGACCAGACGTTTTCAGTTCGTGAGACATCTGGAGAATGTGCTGGCCAGGGCAGCAGTCGAACATTTTCTGTATTCACAAAGGCCCATACAGGACCTGCAACATGCGGTCGTGCATCCTGCTGAAATGTAGGGTTTCGCAGGGATAGGTAGAGCCACGGGTCGTAACACATCTGAAATGTAACGTCCACTGTTCAAAGTGCCGTCAATGCGAACAAGAGGTGACCGAGACGTGTAACCAATCGCACCCCATGCCATCACGCCGGGTGATACGTCAGTATGGCGATGACGAATACACGCTTCCAATGTGCGTTCACCGCGTTGTCGCCAAACACGGATGCGACCGCCATGATGCTGTAAACAGAATCTAGATTCATCCGAAAAAATGACGTTTTGCCATTCGTGCGCCTAGGTTCGTCGTTGAGTACACCATCGCTGGCGTTCCTGTCTGTGATGCAGCGTCAAGGGTAACCGCAGCCACGGTCTCCGAGCTGATAGTCCGTGCTGCTGCAAACGTCATCCAACAGTTCGTGTAGATGCTTGTTGTCTTGCAACCGTCCCCATCTGTTGACTCAGGGATCGAGACGTGGCTGCACGATCCGTTACAGTCACGCGGATAAGATGCTTGTCATCTCGACTGCTAGTGATACGAGGCCGTTGGGATCCAGCAGAGCGTTCTGTATTACCCTCCCGGACCCACCGATTCCATATTCTGCTAACAGTCATTGGATCTCGACCAACGCGAGGAGCAATGTCGCGATACGATAAACCGCAGTCATGATAGGCTACAATCCGACCTTTGTCCAAGTCGGAAACGTGATTGGATGCATTTCTCCTCCTTACACTAGGCACCATATCAACGTTTCACCAGGCAACGCCAGTCAATCTGTTTATGTATGAGAAATCGGTTGGAAACTTTCCTCATGTCAGCACGTTGTAGGTGTAGCCACCGGCGCCAACCTTGTGTGAATGCTCTGAAAAGCTAATCATTTGCATATCACAGCGTCTTCTTCCTGTCGGTTGAATTTCGCGTCTGTTACACGTCATCTTCGTGGTGTAGCACTTTTAATGGCCAGTAGTGTACAAAAGAAAATGGTTCAAATGGCTCTGAGCACTATGGGACTTAACTTCTGAGGTCATCAGTCCTCTAGAACGTCGAACTACTTAATCCTAACTAACCTATGGACATCACACATATCCATGCCCGAGGCAGGATTCGAACATGCGACCGTAGCGGTCGCTCGGTTCCAGACTGTAGCGCCTAAAACCGCACGGCCACCCCGGCCGGCAACAAAATACACACAGATATCATGCAAACAACACAAAATTAAGATCGATAAAAACAGACATTTTCAAAGTTCATTTCTGCTGTGCTTGAAGTCAAATGGGCGCAGCCCAGTGGTGCTTCAGAGAGAAATAGTACACTTAAAAACAGCTTGAGCCGGCCTAAAGAGGCTGCCTCATATCGGCACAGAAGTATCACCGTTTGGTGACAATCTGAGGCACGGTGAACCAGACACCGCAGCGTGCACAGTGGCTGTGCTCCATGCAACACCTGTCAAACTGGCGTTAGCAGAGCGAAAAGCAACACGTTCACGTCCCAGTAAGAGGCGGAAAACCCGTAGTATTGTCCCGCCTGGAATATCCGCAACTATGTCGACAACAGCGTTTGCAAATAAAAGTCATAAAACTTCAGCCGGACGTCTCTCTTGCCTTGATGTCACAAACACATTGAAATCGTTGCCCTACAGATCTGCTACCATGACGACTCTGATCGCATGTTGGGTGCTTAACCACTTGGCGCCGCAAGACGATGTTCAACGACGCCTAGCGCCATGTGTAAACAGCCGTATCCGAGGTGTAGATGATGGTAAGGCTGGTAGAGCGTGTCGTATCAAGTATATTTCACGTAGCAACCCATGACCGCATCCTTTAACGTACGGAGGCTAGGCGTCGTTGAACAGCGCTCCTCGCCACTAAGAGGGTAGGCACACAACATCCGATCAGAGCCGTCATAGTAGCAGATCTGTAGGGCAACGATTTCAATGTATTTGTGACATCAAGGTAAAAGAGACGTCCAGCTGAAGTTTTATGACTTTGATTTGCAAACGATGTAGTCGACATAGTTGCGGATATTTCAGGCGGGACAAGACTACGGGTTTTCCACTTCTTACTGGGAAGTCAACGCGTTGCTTTTCGCTGTGCAGATGCCTGTTTGATACATGTTGCATAGAGGGCAGGCCCTACGCACGCTGCGGTCTCTGGTTCGCCCTGCCTCAGATTGTCATCAAACGGTGACAGTTTGTGTTTATTACTGTGTGGAGCGGACAGGAAATGGAGCGCTGTTCTTGGGAGGAAAGGACACACATTCACTGTGCTCACGGGGAGGTGGATGGAAATGCTCACGGTGGCCAACCTTTGTACGTCCGGCGGTTTTCGAAACATCGAGTGCCACATCACCACACATCTATTGCCTTCCACAGGTCCCTACGGGCGATAGTTTCATTTGAGGTACGTTTTCCACTTGCACGTTCTAGTAATAGCACGTGTACGTTTAACACCCAATCTGAAAACCGGTGTATTCATTTTGTGTTACGGGTACTAAGGACTGACGGACGCGGTCGACAACACATAGTATGTATACCAGAGCTTGAAGAGTAAGCGTCAGCGCTGCTGCAAAACACACCCTCAACAAGCTCACAGCGTGTTGCACGGGAAATGGCTGTAAGCCATTCCATAATTTGGAGTGTGTGGCATAAAGACGATTTGCACCTCTACCGTCTTCAGAAGGTCCACGCCCTTAACCTAGATGATTTTCACTTCGAATTGAATTCTGCAAATGGTTTTTGCAAATGTATACTATTCAACCGGACATCCCGAACCGTGTAATTTTTACGGATGAGGCATCCTTTACACGAGAGGACATGTTCAACAGCCACAACCATCACATGCGGACACGGGAAAATTCTCCCGCCTCCTTTGTTCGTGGTTACCGTGGTCGCCTGGCTGTAAACATTTGGCTGGATTGGTGGGCGGTAACCTGGTCGGTCGGTACATGTTGCCCCACCAACTGAACGAAAACTGTTGCTTAATCTTTTTACGAGAAACTCTACAGGAGCTGTTGGAACACGCTCACTCCACGTGCACTTGGGCACTGTCCACATGCAGTGCGAATGCATTTGAATGAAACTAGATAGGGCGGAGTGGGCCGGTGGTATGGCTTGCACGTTCCCCTGACTTGATATCCATTGATTTTTTCTTACGGGGCCACCTGTCGTCCATGAAACACCCAATGAGACTCATGAATAACTAATAGAGCACATTTAAGGCAGCGTCCGATGCAGTTTCCCCTCTGCCATGAGTGTTTGAAAGAGTGCGACAGTCCCTCCAGCGTCGTTGCACGGCGTGCATTCAAGCAGGAGGGCGTAATTTCGAGAACTTTTGGAACAGGTTTCAAACAAAGGTTATAAAACTTCACCCCGAATCCTCATTTACCTTGATGCCAGAAACACAATGGAAACGTTGCCCTGCAGACCGGCTACCGTGACGGCTCGGACGGCACGTTGTTTGCCTAGCCTCTTGGCGGTGCGCAACTCTGTTCAGCAACGCCTAGAGCCGTACACTATGGGATGCGAACATGAGTTGCTGTGTGACAGAACCGTGTTATGACCCCTCTACCGGACCCCTCATTTTCTACATTTATTTCAGATACAGCACCTATAATCCGTTGCGCCGGGCCCTCGTCCTTTGAAATGCTTTCCTGCCTATGGAATATTCCACTGTTCGACTGTACAATAATGTGAAATCTGATGTCGTGTGTTGTACTTTTCATTGTTCCGTATTTTCCTTTATGTTGAAATGAGTTAAAATGTGTTTGTGCAACGTTCAAAATTTTTGCCACATGTGCGGTATTCTGCTACGGATGTTTCTTTTCTCGGGTCGCTACGGTCAACATATCGGTGGAAGAAATTCTTCAATCTCTTGCTGAACAGCAGCGAGCTCTCACCAGCCAGCACCAGGGTCTCTCCGTGGCACTGAACAATTTGCTAGCGGATTCACCGCTGTTGACGCAACCCCACAGTTTCCTTTCTCTGATGATACTGCAGGACATTGGAAAACATACGAAAAACAGCTTGGGCAATATTTCCAAGCTTTCGGTGTCTCCGACCCAAACGTGTATAAGGCATCCTTTCTGATATGGATTTCTCCTCGTATTTATCACTTCTTGTGTCAGTTAGCTCCTCTGCAGGAAACTGGCAATCTCTCTTTTGAAGAAGTGTGTCACTTGGTCTCTGATTATCATTGCTAACGAATTCATGTTATTGCCGCTTGCGTTCAGTCCTACCGTTTCCAAAAGCAGCCGCAACAGTCACATAGAGCTTGGTCAGCGGAACTTAGGGCTTAGCCGCCGTTGCCAGTTTGTCAATGAAGTTCATCGGGACTTACATGCCAAATAGCATATACAAATGTGTGTCAATTCCTAAGGTACCAAATTGCTGAGGTCATCGATCCCTAGACTTACACACTACTTAAACTAATTTCTGCGAAGAACGACACACACACCCATGCCCGAAGGAGGAGTCAAAACTAAGGCGGCAGGGGTTGCACAATTCGTGACATGGTGCCTCTAACGCGGCCACTCCTCGCGACACTCATACGCCGATTCCATGCTTCGTGATGCTACAGTATGCTTGGTGCCTCGTAATGAACTTCGTGAACGCGCCTTACAATGCGAAAATCCCTCTCTCACAGAAGTTATGAACGCTGTCCAGTCTTTTGAAGCATATAGGGCTGCACGACACCAGATGGACGCTTGGTGTGCAGTAACGGCCGTTTCTTCTCCTCTTCAGGGTGAGCGCCGTGCTAAACAGCAGCAGCCGGCAACGTCAGAACAGCGGCCGCGTGCCTCTCTGCCGTTTGTTTTCTTCAACATGAGCGGGCCACGTGCCCAGAGCGTTGCGTGACGTGCGACCACTGCAAAGATAAGGGCCATGCTGCGTCTGTGTGCGACTCTCAGCCTAATTCAACGACATTAAAATGGACGTGACCAGTGTTTTCCAAGTAGTCATAGCCTCAACCGAACGTTATATTGAAGTACGTGTTATAAACTAGATGCTAAAAATGTGAGTAGACACGAGGGTGGGAGTGACATTGTTAAATTTTCAAATCTATGTGGATTATGGATAACCGACGTTGTTCTTCGTCTCTCGTCGGTTGGTGAGTTACAACAAACAACAAATACCCATACTGGAACAGTTTTCTACTCCCTTACTCCATAAAGCACTTGTTTAGCCTTCGATCTCGTGGATGATGGCAACACTTAAAATATATTTGAATTAGATGCGTTTAGAATTTTTGGATCCTCTGTTTCTGACGAAGTTAATGCTCGAAATTTTCCTCGACGTTTACAGTGTGCTAGGAATTGCAAGGCTCACACCACAATGAAACTGACAGAGCCTTCCCGTCATTTTTATTTTTTTTTTTTTTTTTTTTTTTTTTTTTTTTGTTTTCGTGGCTGTCCAAGCCCAACTGCTTTAGGGGAGCAAGTCAAAAGAGAATCTATTTCCTTACGTCCTTGGGTGTTGTCACGCCTAGCTCCTCTAGTGCACTCTGTAGTAACCACAACCAACTGCGGGAACGCCTTGGGCTGCGGAACCGAGCCGCTAGGCGGGGAAGCCGCCGGCGGTGGAGCACGCACCACCGGGTAAACACAAGGACGAGTCGGACGACAGACCAACGACAACCGACAACAACCGACCACGACCGACTATGACCGACACAACAAGGAAGAGATAAACAACGGAGGCTAATAGAAACCACAACACCAAAAGTAAATCCACTCGGAACCAGAGCCAGGCAAAAGTCAACAACGAGCAACGACAAGAACGCAGTACCGCAGAGATAGAAACGAAACCCAGAGCGAGTACCAGATTGACTGGACTATGGCAGAGTGGGTCCCTATATACGAAACCGGAGGGAGCGGCTATTGGCCGCTGTCTGCACGTGGCGTAGCGGTGGCGCCCTCGCAGCGCGAGAGCCGCTGCGCGGAATAGCCGCCGCGGACGCTAAGCCCTCTATGGGATGACCACGTCCATTTGTTCTGGCGCGTGTTCGACGTCCGCGGCGTGAGGTACTGGACAATCCACTGGTAATTACCGCAAACCTAGCTGCAGTCTTCGGCTCTGAAGCGATTTTTAAATTCTGTAAATTCACAGTCTGCTCTTGATACCTATCTCTTACCCCATTAGGATGAACTCTTAGCTCCGCTTTTCAGAGGCCAATACTTTCCAAAATAGACTTGTGTGAAGGCTGCTTGCAGATTTCTCTGGTTGATGATTCCAAGCGTACACTCACAGTGAATACCTCCTACGTGTTATACCTACACCAAAGCCTGCTATTTAGCGTAGCTAGCACCCCTGCTGTTTTCTAACGATTTTTGGAGCAACTCACAGCTTCCCTGACAGGGTGCATAAACTACCAGGCGCTTCAGTCCGGAACCTCGCTGCTGCAACGGTGGCAGTTTCGAATCCTGTCTGGAGCATGGATGTGTGTGATGTGCTTAGATAGGTTTAAGTAGTTCAAAGTCTAGGGGACTGACGACCTCAGAATTTAAGTCCCGTAGTGGTCAGAGCCATTTGAACCATTTGTTATTGTGGTCTCTGGTTTCTCAACAGACGAACACTTCCGGAACCCTTCGGCCTTGTTCACGGTGCTGCAGTTGGCAGGGCTGAAATATAACTTGGACAAATCGCAATTTTTCAGCCGTGTATTGTCTGTCTCGGTTTTGAAGTCTCATGGCGTCAATCTTTTACACCAGCATTTTAATGTCATTACGGCTTTTCACGTCCTACCAGCTTCAAGGAAATGCACGCCTTTCTCAGTGCTACCATAAATTTTTTTCTGATATGCCCACAGAGACTCAGTTTCTTCAAGCTCTCTTACATAAAGGTATTCCATTAGACTGTTCGCCCACCCGCGAGCGTGCTTCTACCCCGTCGAAGTAAGTATCACACGTGCTACCTGCCTCGATTACCACCCAACCAGGCCAACATCTTGTTTTGACCACAGAGGCCTCCCAGTATAGCCTTAGGGTCGTTCTCACCCACAAATAAGTGGACGATTCCGCATGCCCTATGCCGGGTTTCCAAAGTCCTGAATCAGACACAACTCCGCCACTCCTATATATAAGAACAAGCCATTGATATTATGTACGTATTGAAAAAATTTCCGTTTTTCCTCTACAGTTCTCAATTTCATTTGATTAAAAATGGTTCAAATGGCTCTGAGCACTATGGGACTTATCTTCTTTGGTCATCAGTCCCCTAGAATTTAGACCTACTTAAACCTAACTAACCTAAGGGCATCACACACATCCATGCCCGAGGCAGGATTCGAACCTGCGACCATAGCGGTAGCGCAGTTTTCATTTGATTACTGATCGTAAACCTCTGGTTTCTCATTTCCATGCTTCGGCGTCATACTACTGCAGATGGTCTTTCTCTTTTGTCGGTTGGCCCCTATCCAGAATTTTATCAGGATGAAGTGTTGTGTTTCTATTCAGACTTCTAAATCCAAATCTCTTGGATGGTTTTCCCAATATAAGCTCTCGGATTTTGACGGCTGACACACCTGATATAGCTTAACGTCAGGTTGTTCCGTTTTTTTTTTTTTTTTTTTTTTGTTTGTGGTTTTAGGGCGCAAAACTTCTATGGTCGTTAGCGCCCAGCCCGTGACGTAGGAAACAGGAAAAAAAACGAAATTTAAAACCAGCAGCAATGGGAACAAAGTCATAAAATTTGAGAAACTAAAGGCAGAAGGAATGCTTAAAAATCCGCTATAGAAAGGGGTTTGTTGTCCCCAAAAAAAAAATTTCAAATGACTGACGTCATTTCACTGTCACTAATAAACTGGAGAACGCGGTCGGCTGAGCGCGTGTCATCTGCTAAAATCGACGATAGATCAGGCGATAGCTGTAGACGGGAGCGTAACGGATTAAAATAGGGGCATTCAATTAAAAGGTGTCTGACTGTCCACAGCTGAGAGCAGTGGGGACAGAGTGGGGGAGGATCACCGCTTAAAAGATGTCGATGGCTAAAAAGACAGTGCCCTATCCGGAGTCTAGCTAAAATTACCTCCTCCCGACGACGCGTTCGGGAGGAAGAGGTCCAAGCGCAAGGAAGGGCATTCACTTCCCGCAATTTATTATGGGGAAGTGTTGATCAATGCGCATGCCATAAATGAGCAACTTGGCGACATAAACCGCTCCGTAGATCGGTAATGGGAAGCGACTGAATAGCTGGCCGAGGAAGAGAGACTGCAGCCTTGGCCGCTATATCGGCCGCCTCATTCCCACAGATACCAGCGTCTCCCGGGAGCCAGAGGAACGTCACCGAGACGCCCCCCAGGTGGAGCAAGCGCAGACAGTCCTGAATCCGGTGGACCAGAGGGTGCACAGGGTAAAGAGCTTGGAGACTTAGGAGAGAGCTGAGAGAATCTGAGCAGATTACGTACTGTATCCGCTGATGGCGGCGGATGTAGTGGACAGCCTGGAGAACAGCGTAAAGCTCCGCAGTATAAACCGAACACTGGTCGGGAAGCCGAAAGTGATTTGGGGTGTCGCCAACAATACAGGCACTCCCTACACCTAACGATGTTTTCGAGCCGCCGGTGTAAGTAAATGTGGCGTCCGTCATTTGTGCACATAGAGCACCAAATGCCCGACGGTAAACAAGTGTAGGGGTACCATCCTTGGGAAACTGACATAGGTCTCGGAGCAAGTCGATCCGGGGACGGAGCCAAGGCGGTGCTGTACCCCAAGTTGTCAAGAAGGTTTTAGGAAAGCGGAAGGAAAGAGAATGGAGCAGTTGACGGAAGCGGACTCCCGGGGGTAGTAGGGAGGAGGAGCGGCCTGCATACCCTACATCAAAGGAGGCGTCGAAAAAAAGGTCATGGGCTGGATTAGCAGGCATGGAAGACAGATGGCTAGCATAACGACTCAGAAGGACTGCCCGCCGATTGGACAGCGGAGGTTCAGCAGTCTCAGCATAAAGGCTTTTCACAGGGCTGGTGTAAAAAGCTCCAGACACTAAACGTAATCCATGGTGGTGGATAGAGTCGAGACGCCGAAGAATAGACGGCCGAGCAGAGGAGTAAACTATGCTTCCATAATCCAATTTCGAGCGCACTAAGGCGCGATAGAGGCGGAGAAGGACCACTCGGTCCGCTCCCCAGGAGGTACCATTCAGGACACGGAGGGTGTTAAGGGAACGCAGACAGCGAGCCGAAAGATAGGAAACGTGGGAGGACCAGCACAGTTTTCTGTCAAACATAAGACCCAAGAATTTAGCGACGTCGGAAAACGGAAGGTTGACAGGACCTAGATGTAAGGAGGGCGGAAGAAACTCCTTACGTCGCCAAAAATTAACACAAACGGTCTTACTGGGTGAGAAACGGAAGCCGGTTTCGATGCTCCACGAGTGGAGGCGATCGAGACATCCTTGAAGACGTCTTTCAAGAAGGCTGGTCCGTTGAGAGCTGTAGTAGATCGCAAAATCGTCCACAAAGAGGGAGCCCGAGACATCAGGAAGGAGACAATCCATAATTGGATTAATGGCGATGGCAAACAGTACAACACTCAGCACGGAGCCCTGGGGTACCCCGTTTTCTTGGAAGAAAGTACGGGAGAGAGTAGTGTTCACCCGCACCCTAAATGTGCGCTCTGCCATAAATTCGCGAAGGAAAAGGGGCAGCCGGCCCCGAAAGCCCCAAGAGAACAGTGTGCGGAGGATGCCTGTCCTCCAACAGGTATCGTATGCTCTCTCCAGATCAAAAAATATTGCTACCGTTTGGCGTTTCCGGAGAAAATTGTTCATGATATAAGTGGAGAGAGCAACAAGATGGTCAACTGCAGAACGATGCTTTCGGAATCCGCATTCGGCTGGTGTTAAAAGACTGCGGGATTCCAGCCACCAAGCTAAACGGTAATTCACCATACGCTCCAAAACCTTACAGACACTACTCGTGAGAGAAATGGGGCGATAGCTAGAGGGGAGATGTTTGACCTTTCCAGGTTTCGGAACGGGAACGACAATAGCTTCCCGCCACCGCCTGGGAAAGGTACTGTCGGTCCAAATTCGATTATAAAGGCGAAGGAGGTAACGCAGACTATGGGTTGATAAATGCAGCAACATTTGGACATGGATACCATCTGGTCCTGGGGCGGAGGAGCGAGAAGAAGAGAGGGCATGTTGGAGTTCCCGCATGGAGAAAACAGTATTGTAGCTTTCGTGATTTTGAGAGGAGAAAGCAAGCTGTCGCACTTCCGCTGCACGTTTCTTCGGGAGAAACGCTGGCGGGTAATTTGAAGAACTCGAAATCTCAGCAAAGTGCTGACCCAATGAGTTAGAAATTGCGACGGGGTCCACTAAGGTATCATGCGCGACAGTGAGCCCAGAGACCGGGGAGAAACTAGGCGCGCCTGAGAACCGTCGAAGCCGACTCCAAACTTCCGAGGAGGGAGTGAAGGTGTTAAATGAGCTAATAAAGAATTTCCAGCTTGCCTTCTTGCTATCGCGGATGACGCGACGGCATCGCGCACGGAGCTGCTTATATCGGATACAGTTGGCCAAAGTTGGATGGTGACGGAAAATGCGAAGAGCACGGCGCCGCTCACGTATTGCGTCACGGCATGCCTCGTTCCACCAAGGAACTGGGGGGCGCCGAGGCAATTCGGAGGTGCGTGGTATTGAACGTTCCGCAGCTGTGAGAATAACGTCGGTAACATATGTGACCTCATCGTCGACGCTGGGAAAGCGACGGTCATCGAATGTCGCTAGAGACGAAAAAAGTGTCCAATCGGCTTGGGCAAACTTCCAGCGTCGCGAGCGCATATATGGCAGTTGAGGCTGCAGTCTAAGAACACATGGAAAGTGGTCACTCGAGTGTGTATCATCAAGGGCGAACGATTCGAAGCGCCGAGCTAGCGGAACAGTACCGACCGCAAGGTCCAAATGAGATAAATTTGTCGTGGAGGCAGACAAAAATGTGGGGACCCCAGTGTTGAGGCAGACTAGATCCGCTTGGTGGAAGACGTCTAGCAATAGTGAGCCACGTGGACAAGGATGCGGAGATCCCCAAAGCGGGTGGTGGGCATTGAAGTCCCCAACCAGCAAATAGGGGGGTGGAAGCTGATCAAGAAGATGAAGGAGATCAGCTCGTGCCATTGGTGTGGACGATGGAATGTATACCGTACAAAGAGAGAACGTGTATCCAGAAAGGGAAAGACGGACGGCGACAGCTTGGAAGGAACTGTTTAAGGGGAGTGGGTGATAATGGAGAGTATCATGGAGAAGAATCATGAGTCCTCCATGGGCTGGAGTGCCTTCAACAGAGGGGAGCTCATATCGGGCGGACTGAAAATGAGGGAGAACAAAGCTGTCATGGGGACGCAGCTTTGTTTCCTGAAGACAGAAGATGACCGGCGAGTAGGATCGTAAGAGGATCGACAATTCATCCCGATTGGCTCGAATGCCGCGGATATTCCAATGGATAATAGACATAGGGTGAACAGGAAATGGAGGAACGTGACCAAGGGTGCTGTCAACTCAACGACTGCTCAGAGCTTGCGACCGACAGCATGGAATGGCATTCAGTCGAAGGCAGAAGATCCTGATCCATAGGTTGGTCAGGAGCAGCTCCTGCCACCAGTGATCGGCCGGTTGACCGGCCACCAGCAGTGCGCCTCGGCGACACAGAAGACGGCCGAGGGCGATTTCCGCCAGGTGGTGCTGTAGATGGGACATGCCTTGGCGGAGAAGGAGAGGAACTGTGTTTCTTCGTAGCCTTCTTGGAAGTATGATGTTTAGATGAAGGAGGAACCGATGGTTGTGAAGTTGCGGTACGTAAAAACTCTTCACGAGAATGCTCTTTTTTGGAAGACTTGGTGTCTGACTTTTGGGCTCGAGATTTAGCAGAACCCGACGAAGGGTGAGCCATGGAGTGGGCAGGCGAAAGTGGTGAGGTTGAACGGGCGATCTTTGCGCTGGCCGATCTGACGACCGTGGTACTAAAGGTGAGGTCGCAAGTCTGCGTGGCCGCCTCCTTTGTTGGCCGAGGAGAAGCAAGGACACTGCTGTATTTTCCTTTCTGAGGCACGGTTGGCTGTCGACTGGCGAATAATTTTCGAGCAGCAAAGGTCGACACCTTTTCCTTCACTCTTATTTCCTGGATGAGCTTTTCGTCCTTAAAAACGGGGCAATCTCGAGAGGAAGCAGCGTGGTCACCCATACAGTTGATGCAGCGAGGGGATGGAGGTGGACAAGCACCCTCATGGGCATCCTTGCCACACATAACACATTTGGCCGGATTTGAACAGGACTGGCTGGTGTGATTGAACCGCTGACATCGATAGCAATGCGTAGGGTTTGGGACGTAAGGGCGAACGGAAATTATCTCATAGCCTGCTTTGATTTTTGATGGGAGTTGAACTTTGTCAAATGTCAAGAAGACAGTGCGGGTTGGAATGGTGTTCGAGTCAACCCTTTTCATAACCTGATGAACAGCCGTGACGCCCTGGTCAGACAGGTAGTGCTGAATTTCTTCGTCAGACAATCCATCGAGGGAGCGTGTATAAACGACTCCACGCGAGGAATTTAAGGTACGGTGCGGTTCCACCCGGACAGGGAAGGTGTGGAGCAGAGAAGTACACAGCAATTTTTGAGCCTGGAGGGCACTGTGTGTTTCTAACAACAGGGTGCCATTCCGTAATCTGGAACAAGACTTTACAGGACCCGCAAATGCGTCGACACCTTTCTGAATAATGAAAGGGTTGACCGTGGAAAAGTCGTGACCTTCGTCAGACCGAGAAACAACAAGGAACTGTGGCAACGATGGAAGAACCGTCTGTGGCTGAGACTCAGTGAACTTTCGTTTGTGAGCAGACATAGTGGAAGGTGAGGAAACCATTGCGGAAGAATCTCCCATGATTACCGGCGTCTCCGATGGCGCGCTCCTCCCTTGTGGGGGCCCTCACCGAGGGCACACCCGCCTTAGGTGATTGTTCACACCTCAGGTCACACCTCCCGACAAACGGACGGAGGGACCAATCGGCACTTTCGGAAGGTATCAGCTCGGGTAATCACCCCTCCCTGGGCCTGGCCATTACCAGGTGTTACGTACGTGTCCTACCTGTCTACCCTGGGCGGGGAATTACGCGTTACCCCGTCACCGGCTACGCATGGAAGTGCGTGGGTCGGCCTTCAGACACGCACAGGGAGGAAAAAAGAGAAAGGGAAAGGAAAGAAGAGGGGGTCTCAAACGCCGCAGCGGAGAAAAGGGCAAGGAGAAGAGGGAAGGGAAAGAGAAGGACAGAGGAAGGACGAGGACTTGTAAGTGTAGAAAGCAAGTAATTTGGAAAAGTTTCGAGCGTCCGTCTCCGGACGTAGGCACAAACCATACTCCCAGAGGGGGAGAAAGGGAAGGAAAGAGCCAGAAGCGTGGGGGGGGGGGGCGAAGATGGGGGACGGGGAGGGATGCGGAAAGGGAAGGGAAGGTATGCAGCCCGGAAAGGAAGGCGGGCCACATTAGCTCGGGGTCCCGTGCTCGCTACGCACGTGTCCACAAAAGAGTTGTGGACCCCCTGGGGGGAGGTTGTTCCGTTTGTCCACCATGGTAGGCCAGATAAACCACTAAGAGGAGCGTCCAAAGTCTTACGTAATTATTGCGCTCTCCGCCATCCCCGACTGCCGGCCCGCTGCCACGTGTGTTGGCCACTTATTGACAATGAGATCACGAGTTTTCTGTCAGCCTGCCCGCTGTGTGCCAGCCATTAGTTCTGTCGCGTAATTTCAACTGGAAATTAATTTCATTTTTGACCATTATTAATGAAACGTCAGAACACACCCCAAAACACAACTGATTACTACTAGAATAACAATGAAAGAATATAATCAGTAAACAAAAAGGCACCAACAGAAATAACAAAATCGCTGATGATCTGCCACGACTGCTGTCAACAGATGACAGCTATGCACTAAGATCTATTTATGACCACTACTAAACGAAAAGTCAAAACACACGAGAAAAATGATTATTATTGCTACATTAACATAAAATACAATCAGTAACAAACAGAAACAACGATACTGCATGGTAGTCAGAATTTGAAAACGTAAGCTGATAATGGCTGTGTCGTTGAAGTAGGCCTATAGTTCATATAAAAGTATTACTCGTAGCAGCGTAACTGATTATATATAATATATTACGTCCTTGAACTATATTTATTATGCAGCAGCCGAGAGGATTACAAATTTTTACATGTGTTAAGCGTTATAGTACCCTGTAGCTTAGAAAACCTCTGTCCTAAATAATACCCTACAACAACGAAGGAACAGCCTTGTCAGAGACTATACAACTTGTGGGGCGGCGAGTGAGTTTGTAAAAATAAATTTGCTGTAACAATGCTTGCGTGTTGAAGCAGTTTCTGGCTTTTAGAATGTTGTTAATGCTGTCTTTCGCCGTTCTCAACACTGGCTCTCTATTTACTTCTTGGCACCCAGAAAGTGATTTAATAAAACATGGAGCCAGTATTTAGAGATCCTAGTGCCCACTTCAATTGAGATACCATTATACTCGTAGCTGCAGCTTATAGCTCTGAGGAATTAGGAGATTGTCCGGGATTTCTAATTAAAAACGGTTTTCCAAAATAGTTGAGTATATTCTGAAAGTCACTGATAAAAAACACAAGTATCCCTACAACCTAACTAACAGAGCAGTTCAGAGTCTATTGCGCTGATGCAACTATAAATGTCCGAATTAAATGTTAAAAAGAATGCTCGCCATAATTTGATGAAAATATTTCATCAAACGCCACGCTAAATATTTGGTAGAATGTCTGTCTCGCGACGGCACGTGAAAATACGACAATACGCAAACTGAAGCTAGATAATGAAAATCATTCCAGAATTAACACTTCACATAAAATGTTTTCATGGTTCCGCGTATCTCTAGTAACTTAATACGGCACCCGAGGCTGTTTGTAGCAGTGACACTGATCCGACGCGGCTCTCGACACAGATGGTGTGTCATTCAGCGTCTGGAGAGAACTGGGGCCTTCCTTCCTCGCGCAGCGTCCTTATATATAAAGCCGCGGTGCGGACGGCGAAGGGAACGCCTGATCTTTTCGGCTCTCCCGACTAGCCACTGGGCTAGTAACGCACCACTTCAAGTTACATAATAATTTAAAGCTTCTTTTGCTGATGGCCGAAGAAGTTCTTAATTTAAACGTGCATTCAGCACGCAGGTAAGTATTGATAATAAAATTTTGACGTGGCTAAGTTAAATATTCTGGGCGAGAGAATTAATTAAATTACACTGTACGCAGTAGATGAGCTCTGAACTGGCCCTTTTGAGGTCCGCTATTGCTATAATTTTATAGGTATTCAAAAGAAACTTTACACATCTTCATAGTCATAGCGGACCTCCAACCTATTTAAATCTAAACATCCTAGCCTTATTTATTAGCCTACTTAATCTATCTTGCTTCCTTCAGTTTTGAGACGAAAACCACAAAATCATGAATTTCCACTAAAATCTTAATTTGTGAAATCCAAAGTACTATTTTTATTAAATCATTATGAAAGATGAATCTAAATATAAATTTTGAAGTCTCTAGCTCTTTTCTGTTACGCCAATGATTTTTTTTAGAAAAACGTCCAAATTTCGAAAATGGCTGAAGTTATCGAACTGATATTTAACACACATTAATTTAGTATTATTTCTGACATGCCGGAAAAGTTTTAGGTCATTTGCTTGATTTTTAAGGTATTGCGCAACATCTATGACGTCAGAGCTAGTTACAGCAGACTGGCTGGCACACGATGGAAACTGATGTGAATTTACAACAGCGTGAGTAGGCTGCTTCCCTACAAACTGAACGTAACGAAAGAATGTCCTCCGGGAAAATCTGTTAGGGAGCGTGTGTGCTGTTTCTGTCATGGTAAACGGGAATGGTACAAAAGGCTGGTGAGAGATATGAGAAAGAGGGTGACTAGCTCTTGACATCCCATTGACGACAAAGCCATTACAGACGGAGCATACAGTCGGCTTGTTTCAAGGTTGGAGGAGGCCCTTTCAAAGCAACGATTCCGGCATTTGTCTGCAGCGATTTAGGAAAACCACGGAAAACCTAAATGAGGATGCTTGGACGCGAATCTACATCTACATTTACAATTATACTCCGCGTGTGGTGCGTGTGTGGCGGAGGGCACTTTACGTGCCACTGTCATTACCTCCCTTTTCTGTTCCAGTCGCGTATGGTTCGCGGGAAGAACGACTGCCGGAAAGCCTCCGTGCGCGCTCGAATCTCTGTAATTTTACATTCGTGATCTTCTCGAGAGGTATAAGTAGGGGGAAGCAATATATTCGATACCTCATCCAGAAACGCACCCTCTCGAAACCTGGACAGCAAGCTACACCGCGATGCAGAGCGCCTCTCTTGCAGAGCCTGCCACTTGAGTTTGCTAAACATCTCCGTAACGCTGTCACGCTTACCAAATAATCCTGTGACGAAACGCGCCGCTCTTCTTTGGACCTTCTATATCTCCTCCTTCTAAATGTCAGTCCATTGCGATAATCACTTGGTCGCCTTATAACAGACTCAAACTTACAGTTAGTCAAAATATTTTAAATGACTCGAGTACCTAGTATTCTATGTCGTTTGGGAAAGGCATCTACTGCGGACAAATCCGGGTAAGTACATATACAGTTATAACCGAATCGTTACCACGCCGCTACTTTTGCACGATAACGATCGAAAGAAATTTTGACAGAGAAAAGTAAAAATAAGAAATAGTTAGTGAAACTTGGGATATATAAACTAAATAGGTTGCAATTTTAGACTGTAAATTACTTAAGAATCGTCGCTAGCTCATTATGACCAAAACTTACTGCTTGATTACTGTTTATAAACTGTAACTAATCACTGAATTCTAATCAGGCGAAAATGGAACCGAAGATAGTAGCTCGAGCGCAGATGTGATTGAAAGTCAATCAGAAAACCATCAGAATAATTTCTATTGCACACATGCACTTCAATGCTAATTGTTTGTAAAACAGTCGAGTATGAATACTTTTGCATTTCTCGCTGTAATGCTGTTACTGATTTTAGAAATGTAAATGTCCACAAATTCTTATTTTCTACCATAGTAAGTTATTTCTGGAAAGTTCATAATGATTCATTTCTCGAATAATAAGTAATTTTAGACTTCATAATTTTAAAAAAGTGAGCAGAATTTCCAATGCACAAAAAAATTTTAATATATTATTCTGACGTAATACTTTGTCAATATTCATTTATATTATGTTTTTACTCTTTTACTGTTAGCCATTATTCTTTAACCAACCAAGTTCACTGCTGTTAAAAGACATTTTAGATAGTTCTCAATTTTGAAAATTCCACTTGTTTTATTTTGTCACCGAATTTAAATAATTTCATCACTTTCGGTATTTTACAGTTCCTTCACTAATACTGTTCTCGGAGACAATAATGGAGATAGGTCACTAACCTTTTCGTTAAGTTACTGAGATACTAAACCGTGGAAAGAGAAGCAGAGTCAAAAGAGTGAACGGTCCCAGCTGAAGATATGCAACATCGAACGGCTCTGAATATCTATGACGCCGTATTTATGTGGTCACAGCGTTGGCCTGTAGGAGGGGGATGTCAGTGTCCAAATTTCCCTAGTGTCTCTTTTTTTTGACAAAGGTATGAACGATCCGTCCATCATAGACGTGTCTGTTCGCTATATTTAAATCCGTACCTGTGTTGTGGTGTAACGTCCGTTCGCAACAGCAAGGTGTAAGGAATAGACCACCACACGTACGTACTTTCTACATCCTACACCAATACCACATGTTACGACTCTCGCCTTCCATTTTGGAACTTTTGTCTCTAGAATTCCTTTGCTGTAACACAATTTACACCCGTTTCTTTGTTGTTTTCATTTTTGTGAGTGGTCTTCTCTCACTGGTCATCATATTTACTGGCGACGGTAATATATTCTTAGAAAATGAGTCCTGTTAGCAATGTGTAGCATGACAATTTCCGAGACAACAGTAGGAGAAAAGACACTTCAATAACAGGACGGGAAGTACATAATTTTGTGAAAAAAGGGCCACGAGGGGGATATGAAAACGGATTTCCCACTTTACAGTCACAACACCACGACGCTGTAGTTCACAGTGGCTCCATGTTGTGTTGCGCATCTTGGGCTTGGATAGTTCATTTCTCTGTTTTGTTCCTTTTTTCATGCTAGATCTACGTTCAGTTTTTGACGGGCCATTCCCTGGACCACTGTGCCACTAAACCTGAGGGGCCGGGGGTTGGGGGGTGCGGTGGGGAGCTTCCTTGTCAGTTAAGGAAAACTACTATTGTCAGTTAAGGAAAACTGCTACACTGGCCAACCTTGTGCAATCTAAAGATAAAACTCATCGAACTAACTTTGATGAGTTGTTGCTGGCGCGATGTAAACCATTATTCATCGACAATGCATAGCAACAGACTCTTCTTTATCGTTACTCCACATAACAAGTCTGGGCCAACAATCCTCTTGTTGAACATTAATTACTCTGGATGACAATGAGCTATGCCCCATTACAACCAATTGTACGCCTGGCCATGTATTAAAATTTTTGCAGTTTATTCCTTACATTACCGCACATTTAAAGTGCACTTCACCACTTGTCACTATCAACTCTTTTCACTGACTACTTGTGCCCGACTCTGCGCTTAAGCGTCCATCGACAATACTCCTTACTACAAAGTATTCTTAGACACTATACAATAACAAGATATCCTGACTAGGCCAGCGTTTTTACATCATCATTACAATATTCTTTTCTAATTTGGTCATTTGAATAAATTCCTTGACAATTAATTGACAACAATAGTAAAATGACAAAAACTAGACGAATACCAAATACAACTTTTGGCTTAACAGGAAACTTGATTGACTGATGAAGACATCATACAATCAGAGAAATACAGGATTCACAATGGAAAGAAAGGCTCGAAGCCGATGGGAAAAGGCATTCCTTAACTACGAAGAGGGTTGATTGTAAACAGGACAATAAAAAGTTCGGACACTGCTTTTTATTATCCAAGTTCTTACTTTGCGATGTGCAAATAAGGCTGTCATGTTCCAATAAATGTGGACAATAAAAGGAATCCGGATAAAGTTGAAAGCTTCTTGGAGTCACTAGAACACGAACTACCAAATGTTCCATTGAAGAACATTAAAATTTTATTAGGGGACTTCAATGCGTGGATTAGAAAAGAAAAAGTTGGAGACTATCCAGCACACAAAAAATCAAATGAAAACGGAGAAAATCTAATAGAACTTTTCAGAGGCTTCTATTTCAGCTTCATGTCCACAAATTTTAAGAAGGAAGGAAACATAAATTTGGAAATCACCTGATACAGACCTAGGAGAATTTCAGATAGATCATGCAGATATATCATTTAACAATCAAAATGCAATCATGAATGTAAAAGTGAGAAAGAGTCCGATAATCAAAGAGATCACTGTCTTACCACAGTAAAAAAAAGAAATTTATTCCACCACCAAGGATTGCAAGACAAGGACATAGGATTCATAAAATAGATACAGAAATTTTGACAGTGAAGAAACAAGAATTTTAGGAACGGCTAAATAGACTCAGAAGACTGGGAGAAGATTAAACCAAAATCAGTCAAAACAGCTCTTGAAATAGCATAACTAAAAAGAAAGAAAAATCACAGATGGTAGAATTAACGGTGTGAAAAAGTATTACTGTTTAGAAAATAAGCCTGGCATCTACATCTACATGGATACTTTGCAAATCACATTCAAGTGCCTGGCAGAGGGTGCATCAAACCACCTTAACAATTCTCTGTTATTCCAATCTCGTATAGCTCATGCAAAGAAGGAACACCTGTATCTACCCGTATGAGCTCTTATTTACCTTATGTTATCGTGGTGAGAACAGGTCACACCAATATAAACCCGTAAATTAACTAAATACCTAGGAATTATAATTACGAACAACGTAAACTGGAAGGAACACATAGAAAATGTTGTGGGGAAGGCTAACCAAAGACTGCGTTCTATTGGCAGGACACTTAGAAAATGTAACAGACCTACTAAGGAGACTGCCTACACTACGCTTGTTCGTCTCTTTAAGAATATTGCTGCGCGGTGTGGAATCCTTACCAGATGGGACTGACGGCGTACATCGAAAACGTTCAAAGAAAATCAGCAAATTTTTGTATTGTCGCGAAATATGGGAGAGAGTGTCACAGAAATGATACAGGAGTTAGGCTGGAATTCATTAAAAGAAAGGTGTTTTTCGTTGCGAAGGAATCTTCTCACGAAATTCCAATCACCAACTTTCCCCTCCGAATGCGAAAAAATTTTGTTGACATCGACCTACATAGGGATGGCGTCAAGTGAATTTTTGTGTGCTTTTTTGAATAGGTATATTTTTCGCTTTTGATGGTCGTTATTAACTCAGGATTATTTGTTGCTAAGAGGTCAAGTGTGTTTTCACAACCGTTTACTATTCGCGTGGGCTCATGAACTCACTGCTTGAAATATTTTTCAGAGAATGCGTTTAGTACAATTTCGGATGATATTTTACGCGTATGTCTGGAATTAAACATGTATTCTCGCCAACATATCGAGGATAAACAAAGTCACCACCAACTATTATCGTATCAGTCGGGTACGTGTTTGAAATCAAACTCAAGTTTTCTTTGAACCTTTCAGCAACTGTATCATCTGAATTGGGAGGTCGGTAAAAGGTACCAGTTATTATTTTATTCCGGTTGGCAACAACGACCTCTGCTCATACTAACTCACATGAAGCATCTACTTTAATTCTACGACAAGATAAACTACATTTGACAGCAACAAACACGCCACCGCCAACCACGTTTATCCTATTCTTTCGGAACACCGTTAGGTTCTTCGCAAAATTTTCGGCTGAGCTTATATACGGCCTAAGCCAACTTTCAGTGCCTATAACGATTTGAGCATCAGTGATTTCTATTAGCGCTTGGAGCTCTGATCCTTTCGCAACACAGATACTACAATTTACAACTGTTATACCAATGTTTCCAGTATCTATGTTTTTCCTGAGTTTAGTCTGCACCCTTAGTGACTGAAGCCCTTCTTGTGTTTTCCCGAGACCCTCTAACCTAAAAAACCGCCCAGTCCACGCCACACAGCCCCTGCTACCCGTGTAGCCGCCTCCTGCGTATAGTGGACACCTGACCTACTCAGCGGAACCCGAAACCCAACCAACCTTTGGCGCAAGTCGAGGAATCTGCAACCTACACGGTCGCAGAACCGTCTGAGCCTCTGATTCAGACCCTCCACTCGGCTCTCTACCAGAGGTCCGCAATCGGTCCTATCGACTATGCTGCAAATGGTCAGCTCTGCTTTCATCTGATCCAAAGCGACACACATCATTGCTGCCGACGTGAGCAACCACCTGCAGTTGGCTGCACCCTGTGCTCTTCATGGAATCCGGGAGGACCCTTTCCACATCTGGAATGATTCCACCCGGTATGCACACGGAGTGCACATTAGTTTTCTCACCATTCTTGTCAACAAAGTCCCTAAGGGACCACATAACGCTCCAAACGTTGGAGCTCCAACCCTATGCGATTGCCCGGATCTAGCTGGCTGCATGGTTTCCTCTGAAACAGGACAGGCGACAGCATCTGGCTCAGCGACACTGTCAGCTACAGACAGCACCTGGTGTCTGACAAACCGGGGAGGCCTTACGTGCGGCCGCCTGTGAAGTCTTTCACTGCCTCCTTTACCCTGGGGTTACCTCCCACTCGACCACAGGTGAAGGGTCAGCCTCAGTGGGAGCAGTAACTGGATCGGCCACCGGTGAGGACCGATCGAGGGACTGTGACGTGCTGGATGTCCGCTGGATCCCCACGGCCAGCGCACAACAAAGGTGCCCATCCACTGCAGCCTCAAGCTGTGTAACCGAAGCCATCACAGCCTGAAGCTGAGAGCGAAGTGTCACCAACTCGACTCGCATCCGCACACAACAATCACAGTCCCCGTCCATACTAAAGACCGTGGGAAATTAAAGACCGTGGGAAACTAAACTATGTAGATAAACTGACTATCGGCACATGCTGCGCAACTCCACTCTAGACCCTGACGGAAACGCACGAACTGTGTTTAGTAGTACGCAGATATTAGAAAACCTATCTACCGAAGCACTCAGGTGAAACTAAATAATTTTCCCCTGATTAGAAACTTGTAATATGTCACAATGTAGCCGGCCGAAGTGGCCGTGCGGTTAAAGGCGCTGCAGTCTGGAACCGCAAGACCGCTACGGTCGCAGGTTCGAATCCTGCCTCGGGCATGGATGTTTGTGATGTCCTTAGGTTAGTTAGGTTTAACTAGTTCTAAGTTCTAGGGGACTAATGACCTCAGCAGTTGAGTCCCATAGTGCTCAGAGCCATTTGAACCATTTTTGTCACAATGTCACAAAATCTGTTTACTTTCCGACGCAACCGAAAACGCGACAACTATGGCTATTAGATATTAAATTTACACGCAGAAACTCAAGAAATTAAACTATTAAAGCACACAGATTACGCAATAAAATGCGTTCCTGATTAGGAACTCGTAAATGACACAAAAGCGGTTAGTTCCCTGTTGTTGCGTCTGTCTCGGTCGGCTACTGCTGCCTGCCTGGCAGAAATGGTCTTCCACAACAATAAGTAAAGACTTTATCATCTTTAAAAAACATAAGTCTCAAACATCAAGCAATATGAGAACAGTTAGAAGGAAGTTTGAAAGAAACCTGCTGTCACTAAATAAAGAAGACTGCGAAAAGAATAATACCAGGAACTTCTAAAATCGTTTAAGCAAAACCTCAAAACGTACCAACTATCTATCTTGTTATTCAAGAATGAAGATGAACAATTAGCCCTACACAACAACAAAAACTGTGAAATATTAGCAAGCTATTTCAATAAGTTGTTAAATTGTGAGGAACCAAGAGTAAACTTTCCAGAACAAAGTCCAGGATACACTGACGCAAACTCAGAACCACCCAGCATGGGTTAAATCTCAAATATCAAAGATCTGAAGAATGACAAGCTCCCTGGGGAAGATACGGCAATTCCTGAAATGTGGGAAATTGCTGGTGTAGGAAGTCAAGAGCTACATGGAGTCTTTCGAAAAAATCTGGGAAGCAGAACCTAGACCTGAAGCTTTGAGAAATAGCATTAATTCACCCAATGCACCCAGTGCACAAATGAACAATGACCCCAAAAACTACAGAGGATTATCCCTCCTTCTACTGATGTTTAAAATTCTTCCAAAAGCATTAGAAAACACGCTGAAAAGCCAACTGGATCAGCAGTTAGGAGAGTATCAAGGAGGGTTTAGAAAAGGACTATCCTACATGGAGCAAATTTTAAATCTGAAACTCAAGATCAGGTGTAGAAGAATGATATGTAAAAGCATTTGCAGGCTTTCAACATGCATGTGATTCAGTTGACAGCAAAATCTTCTTCCACACCTTAAAAGAGTTTGGAGCCAACAACTAATCATTGACAATCATAAAAGACACCCTGAAAAATACAGAAAGCAAAATTAAATTTTTAGGCGAAACCTTTGAGGCTTTTGAGGTCAAAACGGGTGTAAGGCAGGGAGATGGACTGTCCCCACGGGTGTTCTATTGTGTGCCAGGAAAGGTAATCAGGGAATTGAGAAAAAGAACAGGAGAAGGAACTATAAGAATCACAATTCGGAGAAAAGGGGATAATCTGACTTGATTGTCTGATTTTTGCACCTTTTCTGTATCTGTAGTAGATACAACAATGCACATAAATCTCCTACAAGAGACAGCTCCACAAGTAGGCCTACATACGTCTTTAGAAATGAAACGAGCGTGAGGCATTGTTGGCCGGGAGGCCCCAGCCGGGGAAGTCTTGCTTCAGTCTACGCCACACTGGACGACTTGCGTGCCATTGATGAGGACAACACAGAACCGATACCACAAACGGAAAAAATTGATCCTGGGCCCGCTGCATGGTAGGCAAGCACGTTACCACTCAGCTAAGCAGGCGGACATATATTTAGAGGAAGAAGAGTACATGACAGACGTGGAAGAGGCACCGAAATGTCTGGGAACTGATTATGGTAGAATAAAAAAGGCCACAGAATTTAAATATTTGGGTGAAATAATACAACGAAATGCTTTAGACGAAAAAGCAAGGGAAAATTGACATTTCTTTTCAACTAACAAATAAACCTGTTGTTGTTGTTGTTGTTGTTGTGGTCTTCAGTCCTGAGACTGGTTTGATGCAGCTCTCCATGCTACCCTATCCTGTCTCAGTACCTACTGCAACCTACATCCTTCTGAATCTGCTTAGTGTATTCAGCACTTGGTCTCCCTCTACGATTTTTACCCTCCACGCTGCCCTCCAATGCTAAATATGTGATCCCTTGATGCCTCAGAACATGTCCTACCAACCGGTGCCTTCTTCTCGTCAAGTTGTGCCACAAACTCCTCTTCTCCCCAATTCTATTCAATACCTCCTCATTAGTTATGTGATCTACCCATTTAATCCTCATAACAAGAAATTAATTCAGAATTCCAGCACTCCAATATTGTCATTAACACAAAATGCCTTTATAAATCAGAATGATTTTCGTTCAACACAGCCGGATAAACAGATGACATAAAAGGAAAGGATAATAATCAGGAAAATGTTTGGACGGAAATATAAGAATGGGAAATGGAAATTAAGAAGTAATAAAGATGTTTATGAAAGAAATAGAGTGAATAACAGACATGATGAGGAAGAGAAGAGTTGCGTTCTACGGACACATAAAATGGATAGATGAAAACAGGATAAAAAAGAATTTTTAACTTCTTTGACAGAAACCCCAAAACACAAATTACATGAATGCAAAAAATTAAAGCAGAACCGAGGGGTATTGAAATAATGAAGGAAGAAATACGAGAAAGAGAAAGGTTCAGAGGAAAAGCAAGGGATTTCAAGGGGCTCCGCGAGAAAACAAACAAAAAGCCAAGCGCAATATGGACAGAAAAAAACAGGAGAAAAAACAGAGGGGAAGAATGAAATATTACTGGAAAGAAAGAAAGGAGAAAAGAAAAAATTCATAAGGTATTTCATGTGGTCCTTAGTGGGCCAAACCAATTTGAAAAGTCGTAAAAGGTGCATATGACAGAAATTACATGACACTTACATTACGGTTACAGAATTATTTCTGTGAAAAAATCATTAGGCACTGAGTTGTGTGTCAACGTCTGTCGGTGGTTGGTGAGAAAAGGACATATGCTGGCCAATGAGAAGAAAGTGTTGAGAAACAAAGCATCTCGTAGTAACGTTCCATATAAAGAGACTGCGGCGCTGGATTTGTGGAAACAGCTAGAAGGTCCAGAATGAAATTGTGTGCGCTGATATGAAACCTCCAGGCACATTAAAAGTGTGTGCCGGACGGAGACTCGAAATCGGGACCTTTGCCTTTTGTGGGCAAGTGCTCTACCGACTGAATTACCCAAGCAGTACTCAAGATCCGTCCTCACAGCTTTAATTCCGCCAGTACCTCGTCTCGCACATAGTTCTGCAAATTTCCCAGGGAGGTTTTGCGAAGTTTGGAAGGTATGAGACGAGGTACTGGCGGAATTAAAGCGTGCTTGGGTAGCCCAGGCGGTGGAGCCCTTGCCCGTGAAAGGCAAAGGTCCTGAGTTCGAGTCTCGGTCCTGCACACAGTTTTAATCTGCCGTGAGGTTTCAGCTAGAAGGTCGTTCAAGACTTACTCACTACAGGAGTCAGTGTCACTGACTGGCCGTATATAGGTTGCTTCATACATACGAGGTGTGATTTCAAGTGCATATTTCCCATTTGTAGTGGTTCATTGCAACATGTAACTGAAAATGTTTGGTGTCCGAGTTACCGTCTTCAAAAGGGTGACATTCCCTGCTATGTTTTCCTTCTGATGTCCTCTATTTTTGAAATATCTTGTGTAACGTCTGCCCACATTGCAAGCCAACGTCAGCGGTCACTTGGATGCAGTTAGGATGGGCGAAACCCACCAGTTGAAACCGATACGGTGATTTAGTTCTCAATAACCGACATTTTTCAGCATTTGTTTTGTCTCAGTCATAATAGGTTTCTCGTTTTTTACTTATAACCAAGTAAAAAAATAGGCATATGAGTTTGCCTTAGCAGCGATGCTAAAATTTTTAGCTTTTAAATAAATGTTTTTAAAAAATCTAGTAGCTTTTATTCGTAAATTTTCATTGCTTTTAAATATTCGATTATTATAGAAATTGGAAAAAAGTGATCAGCTCTATTCTAATAACAACACCTAGAGTTGTAAACTAACAACAAACACATGTCATAAGAAGCGGTACATCACTGCAGAGACAGTACCGTACCTGCTGCCGTGTGGGGTGGCTTGTAAGACAGTAAGCGGGTACGTGTAGCTTGCAAGACTCGCCCACACCTGGTCTGTAGGGTGGTCTCTGACTGTCGTCTTCAGAAATCAGTTGCGCTGCAGAATAAGACCATCCGTAATTAGATCGTATTTTACGAAGTGTGGTAGCAGTGCTGTACAGAGCTCCATTTGCTTTAAAAGATTGAAAACTGGAGCAAGGATAACAAACTTAGGACGTCATATGAGGAGAAAACATCTACAAAGTTATTTGGAAGAGAAGATAAATTTGATTGAAGTACATATAATTTTATTGACATGCTATAAACTTGGGATATTAAATGAGTGGTGGTTGGTCAGGATGAAAAACTGATACCATCGAAAAGTGAGGATGCAGGAGAGTCGTCAACTTGTGACGTTCCGCTCTCACTGTCGCTGCGCCGGTTCCCTTCACCTTTGTAATCTGTAAAGCAGACAGCAAGGCCGATTTCTACCGCACGCTCAACCCCATATGGATCGTTATCTACTACTCCTTCGCCTACATTAGAATTTTTCTAAATCGACGTTTATTACAAGTAACAGCAATAAAAACCTGAAAATCGGTAATTTCAGAAGCCAGCTATTTTGAGCAGTTCTAAAATTTTGGTTGAAATGGAAACGAAACGATCCGATGCCACCGAAAACCGGTAGTTTCAGCGCTAACAGCCGCCCCTAACTTACGGTCTGCGCATCATAGTTTGCAGTAGGGATGCGGACAGTGTGAGCGGTGCGGCTGAGTTGTGAACGACTGTTGCACGCAGGGAGGGGTGCAGTTCTACAGCTGAAGCTTATATACAAATGTATGTCCTGCATTACTTGTAAGTTACAGCTAGCGTCGCTGCAAACGATCGTAGAAACAAGTTACGAGAGTACGATCAGTAAATCGAAATACAGTATATTTCGGAGTCAACAGTATCTCACTAGAGTGTCGGAAAATAGTCTGATAAACAAAGCAATCAACCGAAGAAAACCATATCCGACCACACGCTGCCACAAGGAAATCTCATAAAACAAGGGATAAAAAATACATCGTAACAGATGACGTCATTTATCACGATACTGACAGCGTAAATTAAAGATCCTGCGTCACGTGGAAATTATGTGTCGGTCCCCTCACATGCTGTCTGACAATGTTACCTACCAAAATCTGTTTCTTCTTCTACTGCATCTTTCCGGAGTAGTGAAGCTTTGGCAACTACTTTCCTTTCCTACGTTTTCCCTCTCCTTTATTTTCTTTATCGAGTGATTGGAATAGCTAGCGATTCCTTGCAGGCCCCGCAGGCCATTTTATGTGACTTTTCTTCTCGTTTGCCCCTTTTGCCAAACATTTATTGCTAGTGATGAATAACATGCCCTGAGCTTATGGCCCACGAAAACTGCAGTGCCGTGCCATGTAGTGAAGAGATAGTATCAGGCGGCAGTGAGAAAGTACGAAAATGACGAAGTTAAATGAATCTGCTCAATAATATGCAGCCCATGAATCAAAATTTTGTCATCAGAAGGACGCATCATACAAGTGACAGCATGAAATGTTGTATTTACGTCTGAAAATCTTAATTATCTCATTGAGTATTATGTCGATTTCGGGAAGAAATGTGAACGCACAATCGCTTACTGATTGGTGTGTGTATCACACCGTGGGTGCTGATGAACGTGCCATTGTCAGATAAGAAGATTGACAGTGAAAAATCTTACTTTAATTTCCATCTTAAATTGTGGTAGCAAAATAAATCGGACTTCGTATTTAAAGATGCAGGTTCTATTCGAAATACTATGCTCAAACCTCAAGACGCAATTCGCTATCGCTCTCACTGATTTCGCACAATGTACGTTACCCTTCACGACACACCGTCTCTAAAAAGCAGAATATACACAACAAAACATCTGTGGGACATTATTGGTGCTAAATTAACGGTAGACACTATTGATAAATACTAAAAGTTATTATTTAGAACAATATAAAGTACAAGATTTGCCAGTTTCTCATACGTACATGGACTTTTCGAGACCGGACAGACGAGACTGATTAACGGGCAGGAGATTCTTCCGTCAACAAACTTCTTCTGTTTAGCAACTGACAGTTTCCTCACGTACCGTTACGTTACTTTTTCACTCTTATTGAGGCGTCTATTCTCTATTTGTATTACCCTTCGATGGGCTCAGACTTTTTGAAACACTATGGATTAATTTTAAAAAAAGGATGTAACATTATTTTACTTCTTACAGTTGACTACCAACAAGATCGCACGAAAGTTTGAGGGTCGGGAGTTGACGGTTAACTATGGCGGCTGCCTCTGGGGACAACGGGATGAAATCGTACACAGCTGACTACCAGAAAGAGCTATGCGCCAGTGTCACCCTATCCTGCCAGCAGACAGATCACCGACCTGGCAGCGACTTGTACTACAGCACTCTCACGTTGCTCGCCCCTCAAAGTTACATTGTCCAGTAAAGAAAACCCCAATAGCGACCCAAAGATCTTGACTCATATTGGGATTATCGTCATTTTTACACTAGCAATGATGGAAAGACATTAGTTATTCTGTGAAAGCGACCTGAAAATGATGCGAAAAAATATAGCTGTGAGTACAGACACATTTTTACTTGAAAATATATGATCGAGACACAAATTTTTAACGTTTCTGTAGATAGCACAACCAATCGCTGCATTCATTGTTATTCTGGAAATTACGCACTCACGTGCATTTGAATTGTAGTTGATAAATTAAGAATTTAATATTAATGTGAACAAAGCCCTTCGCTTCATAACTACCGGCCAAATTCAGACCACATAAAAATACATCGCAACAAAGTTGATAAGATTTGTGTGTAGGGTAGCAGACGAAATTGATCCAGTGGAATAGCAAAAGCAATAAACAGGTCATTAAAATAAAGCACAAAAAGAACTTTTACAGACAGGAAGAAGTACTGAAATTGGAAAAGTTGCAGGCATAAACTTAATTTAAGTAAACGATTCCGATACTCCCCCCCCATTTATTTTGGCTCACCAGTCTCCTGTGCCAAACCATTCCTGTCAGAGTAGCACTTCCAACCTACGTCCACAATTATTTGGTGGATGTATTCCAATCTCTGTCTTCTTCTATTGCTTTTACCCTCTACAGCTCCCTCTAGAATTATAGAACTCACTCCATAATGTCTTAACATATGTTCTGTGGCTTCTTCTTGTCAGTGTTTTCCATATATTCTTTTCCTCGAAAATTATGCGCAGAGCCTCCCCGGGCCTTACCTTATCAGTCCAACTAATTTCCAAAATTCTTTTGTAGTACCACATCTTAATTGCTCCGATTCTCTCATTTTTCCGGTTTTACTACAATCCATATCCTTCTTGCTTTCTCCCTCATTGTTATTTTGCTGTGTAGGTTGCAGAATTCCTTGACTTCATCTACTTCGTGGCACCAATCTTAGTGTGTAGTTTCACGTTGTTCTCGTTTCTGCAACTTCTCACTTTCGTCTTCCTTCTACATACTGTCAATCCATAGTCTGCCCTCATTAGACTACTCATTCCCTTCAACAGTTCCTGTAATTGTTCTTCATTTTCACTGAGCATAACAAAGCCATCAGCGAATCTTATCATTGATATCCTTGCACCTTGAATTTCAGTTCCACTCTTGAACCTCTCTTTTATTTCCGGCTTTGCTTCTTCGATGTGTAGATCGAAGAATAGGGGCGAAAGAATACAGCCCTTTCTTATGCCCTTTTTATCCGAGCACTTCATTCACCGACTTCAAATCTTATTGTTCCCCCTTGGGTCGTGTACATATTGTACGTTACCCATCTGACCCCATAGCTTACGCCTGTTTCCCTCAAAATTTTGAACATCTTACACCAATTGACACTGTCGAACGCTTTTTCCAGGTCGACAAGTCCGATGAACGTGTCTTTATTTTTCTTTAGTCTTATTTCCATTATCAACCACAATATCAGAATTGCCTCTCTGATGCCTTTACCTTTCTTAAACCGAAACTGATCGTCTTCTAACAGATCGCTAATTTTCCTTTTACATTTTTCTGTCCATTCTTCTTGTGAGCAGCTAGGATGCATGTGCTGTTAAGGCCGGGTTCTCATTCAAAACGCTCGAAAATTCTATTTTTTATTTCATTTTTTGAAAGGTACATCTGTTTAGAATGTTGAGAGGAAAAGGGCTTTTTAATCAGTGAGTTACAAAAGTTTCTACAGCCCATTGTTCGAAGCAGTGTTGTTGTCCTGGGACTGTCTCAGCCCCAGGCGCTCGGCCCGGGTAGAAAACTTGTGCCGTGAGGCGCGTTCAGAAAGTGATTTATGTTGTAGTACGCATGGGAATGTATTCGCCGAAAAAGCTAACGAGCAACATGTCCAGGCTGCCGAAAGCAGTATGTCCAGCTCAGACAGATCGGCTTTTCTCGCCAAGTAGAACGATTGAATTGCTCTCCAGGAATAATTCGAGTTAGAGTGAGGATTATATACGGTCCTGGAATTACAGACTAAACGTAAATAAAGAAAATACTTTTTTGGTAAAATTTTGATCAAAATTTGTCAAAACATAATTTAGAACAGTCATATTGGATTATCCATTTTGAATTTTGAAAATCTGGCTTCAGACTTGTGTTCAGCAACGTCAAAAATGTATAATAACATGTAGTTTTAATGCATATTGAACTAACAATGCATTTAAAAGTCTTCCCTAAAATTTAAAAAGGTGTTTTTCAAGATACGAATTTTCAAAATTTGGTGCAGCATAAAATAAAAACGGTTTAACCTGTTAACTTCTACTTTTCACCCCCGAAAAGTAGATACTTTTCTTTGGAGCTATCACCTATAATACATGATTTTTTTTAAAATTAACTCCTTTCCGTAAAGCCATAGAGACTGAAAAAAAAAACAAAAATCGAACTCAAAATTCGAATTAGCACCATATTGTTAAGTTTAGCGTTATTTCATTGTGGTTAGGTATAATACCCCATAACTTTAATGTAGTATCGCCTGATGTCATCTTTTTTTTTTATTTCAGGGGTACACTGCACGCAGTCTGCGTACTTCAAACTCGCAGGCACTTGATCTAACCATAATTACGAGTGCCATTTTTTGTATTGAAAATCTAAAGTAAAGTTCAAAGTATGAACAGTCATAATCCCGAAACAGATACTTTTACATCTTCTCATCGCTGATTGTGCCGTAAGCCTCGAACTTGTCGACTCTTCCAATCCTCGGAACTGTGTGCATGATATTTTTCCAAAAGTCTGATGGTTTTCGCCAATCTCATATATTCTACACACCAAAATGAATAATAGGCCGGCCGAAGTGGCCGTGCGGTTAAAGGCGCTGCAGTCTGGAACCGCAAGACCGCTATGGTCGCAGGTTCGAATCCTGCCTCGGGCATGGATGTTTGTGATGTCCTTAGGTTAGTTGGGTTTAATTGGTTCTAAGTTCTAGGGGACTAATGACCTCAGCAGTTGAGTCCCATAGTGCTCATAGCCATTTGAAAATGAATAATAGTTGAGCTGCCACTTCCCCTATGATTTTATAAATTCTGATCTAATGTTATCTGTCCCTTCTACCTTATTTAGTCTTATCCCCCAAAGGTTTTAAAATTCTGATTCTAATACTGGATCTCGCATCTCTTCTGTACCGACTCCTCCTGTTTCTTCTTCTATCATATCATCAGACGAGTCTTCCTCCATATAAAGGTTTTCAGTGTACTCTTTCCATCTATTAGCTCTCTCCTCTGTATTTAACAGTGGAATTCCCATTGCATTCTTAATGTACTACCCCTGCTTTTAATTCCACTGAAGAAGGTTTTCACTTTTCTATATGCTGAGTCAGTCCTTCCGACAATCATTTATTTTCCGATTTTTTCATATTCTTCATGCTGCCATTTCGCCTTAGCATCCCTGCACTTCCTATTTATTTCGTTGCTAAGTGGCTTCTATTTCTACATTCCTGAATTTCCCTGAACATTTTTGTACTTGTACTTTTCATCGATCGGCTGATGCATTTCTCGTTTTACCCGTGGTTTATTCGCTGTTATCTTCTTTGTACCTATGTTTTTCTTTACAACGTATGAGCCTTTTACAGTCGTCCATTGCTGTTCAACTACACTGCTTATTGAGCTATTCATTATCGCACTATCTATAACCTCAGAAAACTTCATGCATATCGCTTCATTCCTTAGTACTTTCGTATGCCACTACTAGCTCTGTAACACACATCGGAGCGATTCTGCGATGACGTCACTACCCTACCATTGCGTGGATACATATTAACATTTCGGCTTGCTGAGCTTCTTTGAGATTTAACTGCTTTCTGATTCGTTGTAGCCTATAATATTGCTTCCAGCATTGTAAGACGAAACGTTAAGCGGCCCAATGCCCATGAAACAAAGTTTATCAAACGTCAAAAGATAAATATTAAGATCCTATGTTTTTCAGATGGGATATTTACAGTGACTGGTTGTTATTAGTTTTAACTATTAAAAAGTGACACAGAGTAAGCATAAAAGTCATTGAAAGTGAGGGACACTCAGCGATCAGTTGAGAGATGCGTCATAGGAGCTGCTAAGACAGCCACAAAACATATAAGAACGTCAGGGAACAAAGTGATTTGCAGACATAATCGACAGTAATGAATAGTTAATGGAGGTAGCTGTAACCAGACGAGTGAAAGGTATATGAATGAAGAAAAACTCTATCTAGATTCCAAGAGATAATCAAACGTTGGGGAGTGGACTGGAGGGGAGTTGAGTAGATGAAAAGAAAAATAAAAAAGAAAAAGTGCAGCACCGACATATACTGGAAGTACGTAAGACATGGAATAGTCCGCAAAGGGTCTTCATCTGTCAGTCCACGTCTCATAGTGGTGCAGGGTTAGCACATTACAAGGTCATTGTCCAGAAGATCGACCACTGTACAACTTTACGAATAAGAGCATTGCTAGAAATGATGGGTCTGTTATTAGAGAACGATTTCTTTTGGAAGTTCTCCATGTCATCAGGACGCAACAGCACTTTTCATAATGAATTAATTATTAATCGTTTATTTTTGCGTTTTCAGAATCTGAAAAATACCTTATTGTTGTGAACTTTATACAATACAATCATAATCAAAACAGTAACACTTAAAGAGGAGCAGGCATTACGAGTAAATTACTAAAAAAGCCTTTTTTACGAAGTGGCGGACAGTGTGTCTTTAGTATAGAAGATAAATTTAATCTCCACACTGCACATACTGTTCGGGGAACCCTTTCGTCATAAACCCGAGAGATCACACAGAAACCATTTCGCCCAAGAAGTTCGATCGAGACGATAACGAGTGATGGCTGCAATATTTTTATCGCACAGTGAATTCGAAATTTAGCAGGAACTTCAATATGAGTTGCTTTAAATACTTTCCATAACGAAGCTCTGTCTCGAAATCGGGCAGAAAATCCAAAGAGATTGTGGTTGTATGAAAAGTACACCAACGGAAAGACACAATCAATACCCTCACTGCACAATAGCGATGGTAATTTCACCGATTACAGTGTCATTATTGTGGAGTTACTAATTACAGTTTTCCAAATTCCTTCACCAAAGAAGTCGAAGTAAATATTACAGAATCCGAATCAAGAACTCCTGGCAGCGTGATTAACTTAGAAGTAGATATCCTCCCTGAAGGATAGCAGTATAAATCACTTAATAAAGGCAATTCTATACCCATACTGAGCCTAAACTTTAACAGTTTCCTCGAAGAAAACAAGTTGTTGATAAACAGAAAATACAGTTCTTGTGGAACATAACCAGCTCATTATTCACACGGAATAATAAGTGCAATCGACATGGGATGTCAAATTGATTCCATACATCTATATTTCCGTTCCTCACAAGCAGCTTCTAATCAAGTTACGTCCCTACAGAGCATCACCTCAGTAGTGCGATTGGATTCGTCATTTCCTGTCAGACGAGTCACAGGTCGTAGTAATTGACGGAAAGGCATCCAGTGAAACAGACGTGTTATCTGCTTTTCCAAAGAAGGTGTTATAGGCCTTCTGGTGTTTGTAATATCCTTAACTAATTTCGAAGACAATCTGAGCAGCAATCTTAGATAACTTGCTCACAACATTGTCAGTTACCGTCTAGTGAAATCATAAGAAGGTAAATACCAATTACAAAATCATTAAAGCCAGGTACTTGCATGGTGTGAAAAGCGACCTTTGGACCTAAATAATTAAAAGTGTAAGCTCATCGAAATAATGACTAAAGAAAATGTGTTAAATTGCAGTTACGCGATAAATCACACAAATCTAAAGTCGTCTGCTCGCGTAAACATTGAGGAATGACAGTTACGAACAATTTAAAATTGAAATGAACACATAACGTTGTGAGGGAAAGTAAAACAAAGACTTTGTTTTGTGAGCTAAAGACTTAAAAGATACACCAGATGTAGTACAGGGACTGCCTGCGCTGCTCTTGCCGTGTTCTGATAGTGTAATGCTATTCAGTATGAGACCCAAACCAGATAAGACTGACGGTGGTCATCGAAAAAAGAGGGCAGTTCGTTTTGTATTGTCGTGAACCTGGGAGACATGTCATTGAAATAATTCCCGAATTAGGGTGGCAATCATTAAAACAAAGTCGTTTTCCGTTGCTGCGAGATGTTTTCACAAAATTTCAATCTCCAACTTTCTCCTCCGAATGAGAAAATATTTTGCTCATACCATCCTACAAACGGAGAAATGAACATCGTAATACAATAGGAGAAATCAGAGTTCACACGGAAAGGTTTGGGTGTTAATTTTTCCCGTGGGCTCTTCAAGAGTTGATTGGTACCGTACAGAAATAGATTGAAAGTGGTTCGATGAATCCTCTACCAGGCACATACATGTGAATTGCATAGTAGTCATGTAGTTGTAGATACAAATGTAGATGCTGAAGGTGGCTTGCATCATTCAGCAGTCTCCTACAAAGCTCTCACCAGGAACAGTTGCTCGCGTAGTGTTGTTCCAGTGGCGCCTTCTCGTCGGCGTCGATATATATTTCTGTCTGGAAGGTAATGAACAGCTAAACTGTAACGAGCCTCTAGGCAGCAAGTGCTGGACCCAGATGGAATAACTTCTGGCGTCTTCCGAGCGTGCGATCCAACAGCAGCTTCTGTTAGACTGCACGCTTGGAAGACGCGAGAAGTCCGATCAAGAAATGAGACGAGGTTCTATGAAATCGGTGTGACTGGTCCTTAGTGAGTCCTTGACGTCAAATAATACGCGTACCACTTCCTAAAGTTAGCAGTCACCCAGTTTTGCCTTGTTGTGATACAGAATGCAGATAATGTCTTCGTTCCTCAGGTGTTTTCCATCCTACCCAGGAGTCAACTGACACTATGGGGGGGGGGGGGGGGGGAGGCTTTCTGTATCAAGGAGTTTCTTTGAAGTAGATGGAGCCATTCAAGTTTTAGAGTGAATTATAACTGTTCTCACAATTTTGGACACGTTTGTTAAGTTCACTCATTTATGATCATGTCATAGATTAAACTCGATGATATTTTTCTTCAGTAAGAAAGAAATGTGGCTATTATTGTCTGCTTACTATTTGACATTCTTTTACTCTGGATATATTCATGAAAAGTAAGTCAGACATTGAATAAAATTAGAATTAAAAGATAAAATGCTCCAAAAACTTACTTGTGAATGGGAATCAAGATTCTGTAGGCTATAAATCTATTTTTCATTAATAGGACCTCTCTCTTTGTTAATTGACTTCGGGCGAATGCTCATGTAAGTGACTCAGCACCTGGCGGGCGTTGGTTACAATGTCGCAGACCGGTACAAAATTTGATAAAACTGGCGGTATTTTGATTACTATTTTAGACAGCCTATTTTTGGAAGTCACCTTGATGAATGTTTAGTGAAATATAAACCATAATGTCAGCAGATATATCGTCTCATGCCGCCGTCACCTACTATTAAGAATCTTAATGAAACGGTTACAAATAGTTGAGAAACATGTAAGCTATATTTTCTACAGAGAGAAGATGGTGAACGCTCTGACTATGATAAAGAAGGCAACAGAAATTCGTCTCTATCAAAGGCGAGCTGTGTTAGGTTAATCTGAATCCGGTATAAATAAATGGAACACGTGACATCACGAAAAGAGGCAAAGCCTCTCGTAATGAATGATGGTCCCGTGCAGCATCTTTGCAAACAGGCAAAAGATACTGCAGGAAATCGAAAAAAGAAGTCGTCTCACAAAAATTAGAGGCCAGAGTTATAAGACCTGTTCTGGTGACGAGTTGAAGAGGACAAATCTTACAAACAGATCATCAGGTCCATGACGGTGCAGACACCCTAGATTTTTTTGTGTACATTCCTGCTAAACTATATGCATTTGCAAACTGTAATAAATTATATCCCTTTTGTCAAACTACAGCTAACACTGTTTCTATAAAGACCCTGTTTTGTAAAGACAGGAACATCCAAAAACAGTAGTCGTATAACGGACTGCAATTTACATGCAAGGTCGGAGATAATGGAATGTTTTTCACATATCTGCCTGTCATATGGGAAGGAATCTGGCTGAGTATTACCTGCATGAATTTGTTAGACGATCTCGAAGCTGTCACCTCCACTAGGGCGAAAGGCAAATACGGTGCCTGCATCTAAATCGGAAGGAGGAATTACATATTCCTAGGATAAAAATTCTCGTCCATATTATACAAAAATAAAGCGTAATTTCAGAGAGGAAGTTTTTGTTGGTTCAAAATGGTTCAAATGGCTCTGAGCACTATGGGACTTAACAGCTATGGTCATCAGTCCCCTAGAACTTAGAACTACTTAAACCTAGCTGACCTAAGGACAGCACACAACACCCAGCCATCACGAGGCAGAGAAAATCCCTTACCCCGCCGGGAATCGAACCCGGGAACCCGGGCGTGGGAAGCGAGAACGCTACCGCACGACCACGAGATGCCGGCAGTTTTTGTTGATCTGAGTAACTGACCACCACACAGTTTTGTAGAAATTATTGTTTCTTTTCAGTTTTGGCACAGTGCATTTCTACCGTCTGATAATTGGTACCTTTCATCAAACTAAGAATGTATTATTTTACATCAAGCTGAGTGAAAGAGTAAACTGATCTTTCTGGTAGTGGACGTACGTTTCTCCCTCTCGTTTCAGTTTCAGCTACAATATGGAACCCATTGCTTTACATCCAAACTGTTGTACTTGCTACGGCATATTCACTGTGGATTAGTCGATCCGCCTATTGAGATGACTCGCACCTATTCTAAAAAGTACACAAATGTCAAATTCAAAGATACAACTGTAGCAGGACTTTGATACCACCTTAGATTGACTGTCAATCAATAAGTTAAAAGGCAGAATTATTCGAAATATAACTATTTATGATTCATCCTATTTAAGTAGAGTATAGAACTGACTGATGATTTGCCGGCCGGAGTGGCCGTGCGGTTCTAGGCGCTACAGTCTGGAGCCGGGCGACCGCCAGGGACGCAGGTACGAATCCTGCCTCGGGCATGGATGTGTGTGATGTCCTTAGGTTAGTTAGGTTTAATTACTTCTAAGATCTAGGCGACTGATGACCTCAGAAGTTAAGTCGCATAGTGCTCAGGGCCAATTTGAACCAGCCATTTGACTGATGATTTCGGACGAATGAAAGTTAATTCGGAGCTAAAACCTATATTGCGTTAGTGCAGGCACCAGTTTCAAGACCACTGTCACTGGCATGGAGGCTGACAGAAAAATACGAGTGCAGTACGTCATCATCATAGAGATTGAAACGTCCTGCCGAAGAGAGTGGCCTTGATTAGCCATTGGACCCGGTAACTTGTAAGTGCAGAAAGTAACAGGTAGAAAATAATGCTGTTTGAGATGCCAACATTCTGACAAAGAGAGAGAGATCGCAGGCACGTGGAGGATGCCTCCGAGAAGGGGCGGCGCTAGCAGAGGCGGGCTGAGGCAATCCGAGCAGTGCAGACGACAGGCAGAGGGCCGGGCTGCGACCCAAGACGCGGAAGCGCTCCCTGAGGAGCACCAAAGGCAGCCGCCGCAGAGCAGAGAGGCAGCCGCCGCAGGGCCTGTGGTGGCGGGAGCGCCGGGGTGAGGGACACGTGCGGCAGAGAGCAGCGGCAGGAGCAGGGGCAGGTAGGCAACACGCGGCGCCGGCGCAGCGCTCCTGTACTAGACGTCTGTTCGCCTGTGGCTTCCATGCTCGCTCGAACCGCCCGGTGTGAGTAGTTCCTCGAAAATCCGGCACATGACAAAGTAGCCGCTTTCGACGGAGGGAGCAACTGCAGTAGACTTCCTTCACTCCCGCTGGAACACCTCACCGCTATTGTGATACCTACAAATCTACGTTCACATCTACAGTCCTTTTTGAATACTAGTGTGAGCTGCAAAACTTTGCATATTTAGTTAGTGCCACCCAGAGAATGTTAGCCGCATTCAGAGGCCAAAATGCTGTCGTCTCTGCTTTCGGGATGACTAGACTGGTGCCACATCATAGTCATTCTATCTATGAAGTTGACATGTATTCTACTGGAACTAACGACAATCCAATTGAGAAGTGGAAGCACAACAATAGTGTGTTTTAACGCTAACTAATTTAGCGAGAGAAACGTTTTATGTTCGAGCCTTCAGTGTGACTGCTGTTGTTGTGGTCTTCAGTCCAGAGACTTGTTTGAAGCAGCCCTCCACACTACTCTATCCAGTGCAAGCTTCTTCATCTCCCAGTAACTTCTGAAACCTGCATCCATAGTGTATTCATCTCTTGGTCTCCCTCTACGATTTTTACCCTCCAAGCTGCCCTCCAATTGGTGATCCCTTGACGCCTCAGAACATGTCCAACCAACCGATCCATTCTTCTAGTCAAGATGTATCACGAATTTTTGTCCCAATTCTATTCAATACCGTCTCATTAGTTATGTGATCTACCCACCTAAAGTTCAGCATTCTTCTCTAGTACCACATTTCGAAAGCTTCTATTGTCTTTTTGTCTAAACTATTTATGGTCCACGTTTCACTTCCATACATGGACACACTCCATACAAATAATTTCAGAAACGACTTCCCGATACTTACATCAATACTCGATGTCAACAAATTTCCCTTCTTCAGAAACGCTTTCCTTGCCATTGCCAGTCTACATTTTATGTCCTCTCTACATCGACCATCATCAGTTATTTTGCTCCCCAAATAGCAAAACTCCTTTACTACTTTAACTGTCTCATTTCCTAATCTAATTCCCTCAGCATCACCCGACTTAATCCTTCATCCTTCTTTCAAGACACTGTCCATTCCGTTCAACTGCTCTTCCAAGTCCTTTGCTGTCTCTGACAGAATTACAATGTCATCGGCGAACCTCAAAGTTTTTATTTCTTCTCCGTGGATTTTAATACCTACTCCGAACTTTTCTTTTGTTTCCTTTTTTGCTTGCTTAATATACAGATTGAATAACGTCGTGGATAGGCTACAACCCTGTCTCACTCCCTTCTCAACCACTGCTTCCCTTTCATACCCCTCGACTCTTATAACTTCCATCTGGTTTCTGTACAAATTGTAAATAGCCTTTCGCTCTCTGTATTTTACCCCTGCAACATTCAGAATTTGAAAGAGAGTATTCCAATCAACATTGTCAAAAGCTTTCTCTAAGTCTACAAATGCTAGAAACGTAGGTTTGCCTTTCCTTCATCTTTCTTCTAACATGAGTCGTAGGGTCAGTATTGCCTCACGTGTTCCAACATTTCTACGGAATCCAAACTGATCTTCCCCGAGGTCGGCTTCTATCAGTTTTTCCATTCGTCTGTAAAGAATTCGTGTTAGTATTTTGCAGCTGTGACTTATTAAACTAATAGTTCGGTAATTTTCACATCTGTCATCACCTGCTTTCTTTGGGATTGGGATTAATATATTCTTCTTGAAGTCTGAGGGTATTTCGCCTGTCTCATACATCTTGCTCACCAGATGGTAGAGTTTTGACAGGACTGGCTCTCCCAAGGCAGTCAGTAGTTCTAATGGAATGTTGTCTACTCGGGGGCCCTGTTTCGACTCAGGTCTTTAAGTGCTCTGTCAAACTATTCACGCAATATCATAGCTCCCATTTCATCTTCATCTACATCCTCTTTCATTTCCATAATATTTTCCTCAAGTACATCGCCCTTGTATAGGCCCTCTATATACTCCTTCCACCTTTCTGCTTTCCCTTCTTTGCTTAGAACTGGGTTTCCATCAAATGGTTCAAATGGCTCTGAGCACTATGGGACTCAACTGCTGAGGTCATTAGTCCCCTAGAACTTAGAACTAGTTAAACCTAACTAACCTAAGGACATCACAAACATTCATGCCCGAGGCAGGATTCGAACCTGCGACCGTAGCGGTCTTGCGGTTCCAGACTGCAGCCCCTTTAACCGCACGGCCACTTCGGCCGGCTGGTTTCCATCAAAGCTCTTGATATTCATGCAAGTGGTTCTCCTTTCTCGAAAGATCTCTTTAATTTTCCTATAGGCAGTATCTATCTTACCCCTAGTGCGATAAGCCTCTACATCCTTACATTTGTCCTCTAGCCATCCCTGCTTAGCCATTTTGCACTTCCTGTGGCTAAGGGAAGATATTTCAGTCGACAGGAAATCGTATCTCCGACGGACCTGAAGCAAGGAGAAGCTTTCGAGCCACAACAGCAGCATGCAGGACGCTGCATTAAACGATATATGATGTACGTTTGAAGAGCGCTGGTCGCAGACAGCAGTGGAAGAAATTAAGAAGAAAATGGGTTTACTCTACTACCGAAACAGACACGCAACTCAGACCACGAAGAGGGGTGGGGCTGCCAGTGAGAATGTTTACATACCAAAAGAATATTTTTAATATTTATGAAATATTAGTTCGGTTCTCATAGCAATGTAGATATGTTAATAACTTTAATACGCACGATTAATGCCCCAAAATAATATTTATTTAATGGTTCGCTATGAACCGGCTTTCTGAGCTTCTTAGATGCTTCTGTTTTGTATCGACATGTGTTTCCCATTCTTTGTACGCAGTATTTACACAGATATTAATTCCCTCTGAAGTTTTGTGGACTATCTGTTTAGCATTTAGTTACCTGACGATGGCCTACAAAGCCGAAAGCCGGTTCACAACGTACTATTAAATAAATATTATTATGGAACGTTAATACTGACAAGGGAACCTCCCCATCGCACCCCCCTCAGATTTAGTTATTAGTTAGCTTTGAAAAACTGAACACAGATCAATCGAGAAAACAGGAAGAAGTTGTGTGGAACTATGAAAAAAATAAGGAAAATATACAAACTGAGTAGTCCATGCGCAAGATAGGCAACATCAAGGAGAGTTTAAGCGCAGGAGCGCTGTGGTCCCGTGGTTAGCTTGAGCAGCTGCGGGAGGAGAGGTCCTTGGTTCAAGTATTCCCTCGAGTAAAATGTTTTCTTTCTTTGTTTTCGCAAAGTTATGATCTGTCCGTTCGTTCATTGACGTCTCTGCTCACTGTAATAAGTTTAGTGTCTGTGTTTTACGACCGCACCGCAAAACCGTGCGATTAGTAGACGAAAGGACGTGCCTCTCCAATGGGAACCGAAAACATTTGGTCACAAGGTCATAGGTCAACAGATTCCTCCACAGGAAAACACGTCTGATATATCCTATACGACACTGGTGAAGGCATGTCCGTCACATGACAGGAATATGTTATCGACCCACGTAACTTGTACACTTGGCGAATGGGTGAAAGGATTCTTCTACCTATCCCGATTTTGGTTTTCTTATGGATGTGATAATCACTCCCAAAAAAGTGATGAAAACATGTGCTTGTCACATAAACTGCGCCAAATGAATACAACAGTTTCATAGTCGCATAGTTTTCTCTGTGCTCTGTCAAAACGTATGTTTTTAACGTCTTCAAATTTTTCCGAGTGTAGACCGTCAAATCCTGCATACGTCCAAGCAAATCTGAACATGTCCTGGAATTTTGGAGAGCGAAGTTGATTACGTGTGAGTGCCTGAACTTTGATAATTGTCTGACAATAAAATATTAAAATTTTCTCTCGAGGAAAGACTTGAACCAAGGATCTTTCAATCCGTAGCTGCTCACGCTAACGACGGGACCACGGCACTCCCGAGCACACATTTTCCTTTATGTTGCTTATATTTCGTATGGACTGCTCAGTTGGTATATTTTGCCTATTTTTTTCATAGTTCCACACAACTTCTCCCTGTTTTTTCGATTGATCTATGTTCAGTTTTTCAAGGCCTATCCACTGTGCCAACTTGCAACTAAATCTGAGGGGGGTGCAATGGGGAGGTTCCCTTGTGAGTATTCACGTTATGAATATGTATTTTAACAGACTCTGATTCAACAATGGCACGGAATCTTAGAGTAACGAATACCTTCTCGGTAAAAGTAATTGCCTTTTGTGTTAAGTGCTGTTGTAGTAGGTCTAGAACGAATAGGTAATTATAATCGCTCCTTCTAAATTAATTTCGTAACGAATATTTGTGGTGTCACCGCCAGACACCACACTTGCTAGGTGGTAGCCTTTAAATCGGCCGCGGTCCGTTAGTATACGTCGGACCCGCGTGTCGCCACTATCAGTGATTGCACACCGAGCGCCGCCACACGGCAGGTCTAGAGAGACTTCCTAGCACTCGCCCCAGTTGTACAGCCGACTTTGCTAGCGATGGTTCACTGACAATTTACGCTCTCATTTGCCGAGACGATAGTTAGCATAGCCTTCAGCTACGTCATTTGCTACGACCTAGCAAGGCGCTATTACCAGTTACTATTGATGCTGTAAAACATGTACCGTCAAGAACGATGTTCACCAATTATGGATTAAAGTTACGTATTCCAGCAGCTACGTACTTTTTTTGCTAGTCTCATTTCCTTGACCTGTTCCAGACCTCACGCCAGCCTGCGTGAGCTAAAACGCTTGCCTTTCGGCTTCCTCTCATAGTGGGTTGGCTCTCTTGCCAATCCACAACAATATTTGTCCTCTAAACCAAGTAATTTACTAAGAAATGTCAAACATCCCCCCCTCCCCTCCTTTTATGTCATGGTTAATTTTCTCCGTTCAGCGTTGTTCTCGGAAAGGGAATATTACGCAGCGGCCTCAGAGACAGCAAGAAACGCTGGTTTCCCGTTAGCTATCGGCACCATGACAGTTTGCTCTCTGTAGACCCATCACTGAACGCACTATGTGGGGCGTCTACCCTCAGGCGACTCCTCGCATTCAATACTCACCATTTGAAAATACTGGAATCTGGTCAGTTACATTATAGTTTAAAATTGTGGCTCGAAATCATCACGTCAAAGCACGGTGGGGTTTGTGAAGCGCGAAGCTGCAGACACTCTCACCAATTGAAGGCTATGTGTGAGTAAACTCTTCGATTTCTGTCTTCAGTTTTCGAGTAACACCGTATGCGCTTTCACGCACAGAAATAGACTTGCTTCCGCTTTCACGCAGCAATCGGTAGCAGGGTGGGGGTAACGAGTTGGCGGAATCTGTGCAATACTGCAGACTCTTATTGTGCGCTAAAAGGAAAGTGTAGATGCACGCCAAGGTCACACAGGTGTGACGGGGCATGCGCACACGTCTACAGACATGATGAGCTTTGACAAGGCTGTGTAAAATATGCCAAGGCTTATCAGCTTTCAGCACACTTCTGTAGTTTCCAACCTAGCAGCACAGTGCAGCTGCAATTTTAGCTTACATTTATCTTTTTATTTATGGTCCATCACCCACCTAACTTAATGGCCGTTTTTGCATTACTTTTTTTTTACAAGTTGTACAAAAGAAATTTTTATTGTATCCTAGTTCGTAATTATGATTTTATAATTAGAGAAAAACTAAAAATTAACATTAGACTGATAAATTAGAAGAGTTTAACCCATGGTTATTTGATGAGGAAGGGAAAAAGAAGAATATAGGATAGAAATTATAAAAGTCCCCCACCAGTGCCACTTCTAAAGCAAGGATATTGGTAGTATAATTCCGACTGCGCTTGGTAGCATGCTAATTTCTAATCCTGGTGATTGACTGACTGTAGGGAGTCATCTCTGAACGAACGTGGAGTCGCTGCTTTCTGTTATGTTCTAATCACTCTTTTATTCCAGTATAATCTGAGTCCGTTGTTGATAATTCTTCCGGGTTATATGGCCGTGGTCCATGGAATTCTTCTATTCCTAACGTTTCGTCCAATACTACGTTGGACATCCTCAGAGGTATGGCTGGTCCTGCTGAGGACCAGCCATACCTCTGAGGATGTCCAACGTAGTATTGGACGAAACGTTAGGAATAGAAGAATTCCATGGACCACGGCCATATAACCCGGAAGAATTATCAACAACAGAGCCATCCGGTCGTGAAAGCCTTCATTGTATATAATCTGAGTCCTTGAATTTTTCTGTGTATGTGGTTAGTGTATTTCATTTATACACAGTCTAGTGGCACTTCTACAGCTAGTTAGAGTTTGTAGGTGCTTCGCCTTGGTGCCTCCTGATTTTGGAGCTGTTAGCCGTCAGTCTGTCTTTGTTGTGTGCTCCAGTTTGCCTCCAGTGCAGCGGTCACTGATTATTCTTATAGTTCTGTTCTGCGTGTGATACTTCCCATGGATCAACTTCACTTGCATCAACTGCCTGGCTTGGTTCAAATGGCTCTGAGCACTATGGGACTCAACTGCTTAGGTCATTAGTCCCATAAAACTTAGAACTAGTTAAACCTAACTAACCTAAGGACATCACACACATCCATGCCCGAGGGAGATTCGAACCTCCGACCGCAGCGGTCTCGCGGTTCCGGACTGCAGCGCCCAGAACCGCACGGCCACTTCGGCCGGCAACAACTGCCTGTCCGGTTCGTCTGTAGGATCTTATTTCTATGTATTTGCCAGACAGTATAAGTAATGTAGCGTCAGCGGCTCTATTCAGTTCTCGCCATTTGTCCTGCTGCCGTAAATGACGTCATGGGCGCACTTTAACTGTCACGTTCGCATACGTAGTGACTAGTGTAGAGGTGTATGCTCTGACGTTCCTGCCTCCCTCCCTAACCGATGTGCATTCAGTGAAGGCGCAATGTGTAGGGGTCGTTTCCGTTAAAAAATGCCCCAAGCCTCGATTATGGAAATGCTTCCTTTTTGCGGAAAACCGGAGAATCGTAGATATTCATAGGCACTTGCATAGTGTCTACGGAGACCTGGAACTGAATAAAAGCTCTTAGCCGTTGGGCGAGCCGTCTGTCATCATCGCAGCGAGGTGACGCAGTCCTGTTCCATCTCCTGCATGCAGGCCAGCCGTACATAGTTGAGAATGCTGCACTGTTGGAACGTGCGGACACTCTCATTCGAGATGGTCGGCGGATAACAGTGAAACACCTGGCTGCACAACTGGACGTCTCTGTTGATAGTGGTGTCATTCTCGGCCATACGTTGGGGTACTCAAAGGTGTCTGCAAGCTGAGTTCCTCGCCGCGTAACAAAAGATCATGAAGAGCAACGAAGGACCATCTATGCGGTATAGTTTGCGCGGCATGAGGTTGACCGGGACAATTTTTTCTCGAACTTCGTCATAGTCGATGAAACATGGGTTCACCAATTGGAGAGAGAGACAAAATGGCACTCCATGGTGTGGCACCACAACACCTCTCCTCCGAAGAAAAAGTGCAGTCATTGTGGTGTCACCGCCAGACACCACACTTGCTAGGTGGTAGCCTTTAAATCGGCCGCGGTCCGTTAGTATACGTCGGACCAGCGTGTCGCCACTATCAGTGATTGAAGACCGAGCGCCGCCACACGGCAGGTCTAGAGAGACTTCCTAGCACTCGCCCCAGTTGTACAACCGACTTTGCTAGTGATGGTTCACTTACAAAATACGCTCTCATTTGCCGAGACGATAGTTAGCATAGCCTTCAGCTACGTCATTTGCTACGATCTAGCAAGGCGTCATTACCAGTTGCTATTGATACTGTGAATCATGTAACGTCAAGAGCGACGTTCACCATTTATGGATTAAAGTTAAGTATGCCACCAGCTACGTCCGTTTTTCTAAAGTCTAATTTCCTTCTCCTGTTCCTGACCTCACGCCATCCTGCGTGAGCTAAAACGCGTGCCTTTCGGCTTCTTCAACTAAACCGGTGTTGACTCTCCTGCCAACCCACAACAGTCATGACCGTGCAGAAAACATCTGGTAGTAAATTATGTAGCGTGTTTGCAGGAAGCCTATTATACACAAAGAAAAACACAACAATCTCACTGAAGTGGTTACATACTAAAGTAACAATGATCTCAATATCCATTCTTATGCTCCTAACATCCTGCACATGTGTAATTACAGTAAGGTGCAATTTCTTCTGTACATAATTGTATGTTGGACATTTCTGCCCGTTTTATAAGATATTTCGTTTTCTGGGTGTTACGTTGTTGGTCCCATCACTTTACAATCTTCTCGTAGGTTTCCTAGTTATTTACAGAGTGTAAAATCTGCGCATACAAAATTTTATAGTATTTATGTGAGATAATAAGAAACATTATTTTTGTGTGGCAGAAATCTTACAGGCATCCATACTAGGCATCCATGAAGGTTTTGACGATAGCGATGTTCTTCAGGTTGACGTCGGATGAATATTGTCTGAGCGATGTTGAAATACTCGTCCGTCCGTAAAACTGGCATCTGCATGCTAATGATAGTCTAACACACTCAAAACAATTAGGAGTTTTATCAAAAATGGGTGAAGCTTCAGCTAAATGGACCATCAGCCCTTCTGAAGTGTCTATCGGCGCCTCATATACCAAACACTTCATACCCCCCCCTCCCCCCGCCCCCACAAAAAGAAATCCAAAGGAGTGAAGTCGAAAGAGAGCGGTGGTCACTGTACTAGTCCTCCACCCCCAACACGACAATCGGGGGAAATACCACCTAAATGTTCTCTGCTGTTAATGATAGAATATGATGTGGCCCCTTCTTGCTGGGAGAATAATGGTTTCCTGGCCAGTTTCCAACATTTCCGGTAGTAGTTCGTGGAGAATGACAGGCACTAACCTCCGTTGCCATGTTAGACAGAAGATACAGCCCACTGAGGTGGTCGTGTACATTACTAGCCCATATCTCCGTTGATGGTGAAATACAGGAGTTGCCACAGTTTTTTTCCATCTCTCATAGATAACCATTACGGCTGTTCAGTATTCCTTGCCTTGTGAGGGCAGACTCCTCAGTAAACAATACACATGTTTGGAAATCAATGATGTTTACAGTTTGGTATAGATATTATTGACAGAATTACACGCGCTGAGGAAACTCACAGGTGATAGGTCCTGTACCTTCTGGTACGTGAATGGATCCATGCCACTCTCGTTTACCACAGGCACATACGGAAGTTCCTCTCTCATTTGTATTTGGGAGGAAACAGTGGATGCCGCTCGCTGGTATCCTTTAGTTTTTGCCGTGGACGGATAATCTGTGAATTTACTGCTTAATTCGGACCTATATTCCTATCAGATACTGCACTTCACGACATTCTTCTTTCTTCAACTGTTTTTTTTTCCTTTTTCGTATATGGAAACTGAGTGATTTCAAGAACGAGTTTACGTAAGAGGAAAAACAAACACTCATACAAAGTATTCATGAAGAGTTAAATTGTTTTTTCAAAACAACGAAATGGAAAATTTAATGATTTTACAGCAAAATAAAACTCTTGATGCTTTCAAAACCAACTAATACAACAGTTCATTGACTTGGCAACAGATTTGCGTGCTGATCTTTCAAACGAGTTATTGGATAAACTTATAAGTATGGGGAAGATTTAAAAATAAAATTGTTCACTGGTTTGTCACAAGATGTATATATAATTTAAACCAAAAAGTATCATCAATAGGCGAGGTAAGAGAACAGTTCACGGAAAAGGTGAAAGAGGTATCTGGGAGAAGAGAAGAGACAATTGTGTCAGAGTATAATTACACTCCCATGTACTGTTTACAAGTTGCAAACAGTTTAGAAAGGTGTTCCTGAACAGGTGCAAGACCTGACATAGCAACTCGGTAGCATAAGTTTAAATACTCAGTTCATGAGAAAAGAGCAGGAAAAGATAGACACGGTCATTAAGAAAATAAAGTATAGAGCCGAGGCGCATATGCTAGACCAAGGCAGTACTCTGGCGCAGAAGGCAGTCCAGGAACATACGATGCTATGTAGATGTGATCGAGGAAGCAATGAAGATGCAGAAAGAATTAAGAGCTGAAACAGATCAGAGGTTGAAAGGAGTGGAAGAAAAATCACGGACTAACATCGTTAGTAACACTGAAAAGGAAAGGGAACATTCCACACCAAGCTATCAGGTGTCAACAGACGGGATAGATAATCCGCACTTGAATCCTAGCCTGTCAGGTGAAACGGATCATAAATATAACATGCAGCAGGCGCTGCTGACTTCTGTCCGTGTCGCGCAGATGTATTCGGAAAACGATCTGATACATCAAGACAATGCCACGCCGGCAACATAAGTGCTGCTTGCCTTTCTACTTTACTAGCCGATGAACGCTTATTATGACACAGATAGTTTTCGATTTTTTGTTCTGAAGGTAATCGAACAAAACCAGCCGAGTTCATAAGATCCTTCCCCGAACGTTTTTCCAAGGAACTGGACCGAAGCGCAAAAGATAAGCTTTGCGATGGGTTATACGTAGGCTGTCTCGCTGTGGGCCGCTGACATGGTGGGAAAATATCACACATACGAACAGTTCGAAAGGGGGTTCGTGGACAAGTTCCGGTACATCGCAGTAAAAGAGAGACTGAGATGCGAAGTGTTTATCCCGGTGTCATTCAGTAGTAAACACGGAGAGCTCAGAAGATACTTTTAAAAGCTTCTAAATAAAACCCGTTACTGGACAAACGCGATAACCCCCGTACATGTCTTAAAAATTTTGAAAGTACGACCACTTGTTAACGTACTTGAGAAATTAATCACCACTCCTGAGCACGATGTAGAGAGTTTCCTCTCATTTCTCGATTCCATTTATCTTATCTACCAAGAGAGACCTGAGCAGCCTCAAACTGACGGCGTGCAGGCCGATCCCACACGAACTAACGAACAACACGGCGGGAATGGCAATAACGACAAACACTGTTGGCAGCCATATCCCCATCGCATCAGTACCAACAGGAACCAATTTAGTAACGGAAAGGGGCAAAAATTCAAACGAAGATTTAAAAATAACCAAGGACGGAATTTCAGTCATTCAGGATTTAATGGCCAGAGAGATCAGCAAACGTACAAAGCGCCGCCGATTAGGGGCAATGACCCGAACGGTAATTGGTAATGGCAGGACGCAGCCGGGCGACAAAATAATCCCCCATGGTCTGACTGTAATCAGTACAATCAAAACCATGTTTCGAATATCGGCTAGGGTCAACAAAATTTGGATTCGAGAGAAGCGCAAGATACTAACTGGCGAAACCAGGCGCAGTTGAGGTTACACCTAACGAGGAGGTCAGTACTCAGGGTAATTCGGGAAACTCAAACTGATCTCGATGTCCTTTCCGCCCCCCCCCCTCCCCCCCCCCCCCCAAGGGTTCGACAACCAGTAATAGGGTGGGGGCATGGAACTAGTTAAAAGCTTTTTTCGTAGATACAGCAAATGTGGTGATATCAGAGATGACCTGTGTCAGGACGATATTACCAACTGTGTAGGTGAAAATGGAGACACAGCACAGGCAGTACTCAATGCACAAATATTTGGTTTAAGGGTACCCATAATACAGGACACTGGAGATACCAAGAATATAATTTCACAGCGACTATTTGCCAAGGTACAAAAGTGAGGGCACACACCGACACTTCCAGTCCACAATTTTAAAATCCAAACAGCTTTAGGGGTATGTCTAAAGGTGTAACATTTTAGGCACGAATTGCTATTCACATTGATAGATTCTCTTTACAACGCATTTTGTGGTTGAAAGGCTAATAGTAAACCGCCTTATCGGCATGGACATCTCTAGGAAGTACTAAGCACAAATCGACATTGGTAAGGGAAGCGTCATTTCGTTGTGAACGACCAACAATATTCAGTAAACCCAGTCAAATCAAACGGCAGAGAAACCAAACTAAACCACACAAGACTACGATATTTCTATCCCATTGTCATGTTTGTAAACACACGGGGAATTGAGAAATCGCAGGCAGAGGAAACAGGCCATGCCAAGGTGAGCCAGCTTGTCTTACAGAAGAAACAAAAGGAAGAACTGCGAGAGTTTTTAATAGGTTATGCTTATGTTTTTGAATGACAACCAGGCACAATCAAAGGATGGAAACATAAAACGGAGGTGTACCCACACGAAACCTTCTGCTTTTCGTCTTACACCATTCAATGGGCCAAGAAGGAGGCTGTGAGGATTGAGCTAAATATAATTTTAAACTGCGAAATAGTGCTAAAATCCTTATGTCCATATTGTAGCCCCACTTTGGGCGTTAGCAAATCATTTGGTAGGTCCGCCTTTGGCTTGACACAAGAGGAATAAAGATAATTATTGTGCATGTCAGGACGCGGCCGATAACATGGAAGAACAAAGTCTAAACTTCCGTAAGATTAAGTACCTCACCACAATAGATTTCTGAGATTCATACTGGCAAATTTATTTACACAAAGATAGCCATACGTACATGCCATTATATGTGTGAGTTCTGTGTTCTCCCTTTGTTTCAACGTCAGTGCAGGCGTATTTATTTGTGCTTACTGATTGCTACCTCCATATGGGCAGAACGCTTAATGCTCTTGGCTCAGAATGCAGAGTCGTGGCCAACGTAATGAAGTCACATTTCAGTAAGGAAAGTGTTACATTTCTTGGACACATAATATCACCTCAATTTATACTTCCAACACTAAGAATCTCGATGCTATCAGACATTGCCTTGTACCTCAAAATAAGAAATGGTATATGGGATATCTTGGATTAATATCTTTCTTCGAAAATGTATACCACACAGCTTGTAAATACTGATTTTCTGTTGAACCTTCAACAGAAGCAATGCCAAACTGATTTTTACAACTTTAAAGAAGATTTCCTGAATGTGAACATCTTACACCATCCTGACACTACACAGGATTCTCTTTTTGTGTACAGGCGCGTCTTCCCAAGGGCTGGGCGCTTGTTTATTCTGGACCACTGACACGAATGGGGAGCTTACCCCCAAGGTAATTAGATTTCCTAGTAGGACTCTATCTGAAGCTGAAAGAGCATATTCTTGTGACTGAACTGGAAGCTGTTGCGGTAATATGGGCGTTCAAAAAGTTCGGGTATTATCTGTGGGGAAAGCATACCATAGTGTATTGCGATCAACAGTCTTTTTCCTTCCTTCTCACTTGTACACTCGTACACAGGAATTCATCTAGGTGTTATTATTATTTACAGGAATTTTATTCTGAAATTATGCGTATCAAAGGTAATCAAACCATAATTTATGATGCCTTATCGAGGCTTCCACAAAGTCTAGACGAATTCTTGAAATTCGTTACAACAATTCAGAAATTAGATATTTTGTTGGTGAAAGATAAATCACAACAGACCTGCCACATTATGATGTGTAAAAGCATGGAGTAATTACAGCAGAAGGATCCCAGATGGCAAAAGATAAGGCTAAAATTGCTGCAGAACAATGATGACAGACTGAAATTTTTTTTATTATTTACGATTTATGATTTACCAAGGTGTATTGTTTCACTGACACCACCCGGAGCACAGCCAGCGGTGTGTTTGTTTACCATAGGATGCCGTTAACGCCTTTCTATTACGCACTCACAATGTTTGGAGACGCTGTGGCGTCTCTATATGTATTATGAAGATAAGCACTTATTGTTACTATCAAAATTTTATTGTTACTATCAAAATTTAAGATGAAAATTCTGCTACTAACACAGAAATGTGTTGTGTGTCGGAAGGCTAAGCACTCAAATCAGTTATAACTTTTTGAACTACTTCCAATATTGCCTAAAAGGCACTTGGAGACAATTTCCCTGGATTTGGCTGGATCATATCCACAAGGGAAAGCAAGTGTATGATATATTGTTTCTCTTTATGGCATACGAAAACCGCAGTTCGAACGTGTGCGCTCTTACAAAACTGATAAAGAATGAGCTGGGTACCGATATAAATTTAATATGTGAATACTGAAAGTGTGACGCATCAGTCGCCAACGAATAACTATGCACCTAGTTTTAAATTAGTATGTAAGTGTCCTTTCAGCGAGCGATGAATAGTCGCGTCCTGAGTAAAATAGGGAACACAATAGTTAGGTGTTTGGTACCACAGCACAAACGCCGCACCGAAAATAAATAATTATGAGTATAAATATATGGTGGAGTATGATGGTGTTAATGTGTGTATGAAAAATCGACAGTACGCCAGAAGTACGAAAAGATTTAAGTTAGGTCTGGTGCTACCAAATCAAAAGGGGTCGCACCAAGTATTACAAGCCCATGTGACTGAGAAGAGCGTCAAGCAATAATTATTCAGTACATCTGCACACGAATACCAGTTACCTCAACATTGCTTTACAGTTGTTGATTGGTACAATACTTGTAGAGATATGCTCATGCACAAGAGAAGACACGAGAGTGATATCATGTAGCAAAAGGAAGTATAAATCACCGGTATCGAAGGACACCGTTTACAGTCAGTGATGATACTTGTATAGCACAATATTGTACTGCCAGAATGTATCAGTAGGCAGTAAACACGAAGTAACTGGATTCACACAAGTAGATAATCATGAAATTATGTACTTAGTAGATCTCTCGTAATGAACGAAGGATTCAGTACTAGAGTAAAAGTGAATACTTCCTCCTGCCCATAACATTTGCTGTAGACCAGTAGACACATCCTACTAAGTGTGTCCGAGGCGTAGCTAAACGTAGCTGTGTAGGCTTTTCGCGATTTCGTGTTATGAAGCTTTCTATTCCCAACTTCTGCAACGATGAATACTCGCGTCGTGTGCGATGTATGAACACAAAACATATGCACATCATGTGATAATGTTCTATGCAGATATTCTGTCAATACTGGAAAATGAGGTTGAAAAAATGAGAATCTGTATAATGTTAAAGCAGGACGAGATTATAATACGTGGAAATCACAGGTTTCCATTCTCCTACAGAGTTACAGCCTAGTCTCCACATCCTGATGCGTCGAGGACTTGCATGTTTAAATGGATCCCTTCGGAGAAGAAGTCGATGCGAAGAGAGAAAAACCTACGCTGCCAAGCCGGTATTCTTGTATTGTTCACAAATGAAAATTCAAACCCCAGAGCAAAAATGTGTTAAAAATGATAATTTAAAAGCTAGAAAATATTACATGACTCAAAATCACAAGAAACATAGTTAATATTAACTGTCTTGTATGTATAACTTCTGTACAGCGTTTATGTAAATTTTTGTACAATATTTATGAAAAGAATTGTAAATAATACATGAAAATGTATATGTGAGGAGCAAGAAATGGGTGAACCCGTTGTACCAATATATTTTAAAATGTAAATACTTAGGTTATCATAAGAATGATGAGATGTAGAAACCGTGATGCAGTGTTTCCCAGGACTGCATATGTGAACTAATAATTATAAATGTGCTACGAACATTTAGTGAAGTTTGAAACACATAAAAGAAGGCGTGTGCCAGTGCTGGGCATTAACGAACATTCATATCCTCGGTGGACTCGGGTAACGACAAGAAATTGTATTACAGAGAGGGTATGGGAACGAATAAAAGCATTGGAGGGTTACTTTGAACACATTCCAGGAACACTCCTCTGACAGTTGATCGTGGTTCAGCCATTGAAACATTACCACAGGAACAAATGATGTGTCTCCTCGCCACAGCATCGATGGTTCCACCGTGCACAAGCTTCAGCACTCCGCGCCTCAGCAATGGCAAGAACACTTGGGCTGACTATCGGTAAATAAGTGAAACTTTAGCCCACTCATGTGCAGCTCAGCTTAACTACAGCGTCAACAGATTCAAGTGCGCGCACAGCATACATCACGTGAAGTGCGTGCGTTGGAGAATGCCCCAATAGAATAGAAACTACAGACTCTGAATTCTAATGTGCCTGTTGACACAAACCTTAAAATTTTTTAAATAGTACTATTAATAATTTCTAAAGTGTATATTACACAAAATTAGAATTATGTGTTACGTAATGACATGTTCCGGTAGTAAATGACGTAAACTTGGCCACGAATAAAGACCTCAGTACAATGACTGGCAACGAGTTTAAAGTACAAAAAGGTGCAACTAATGCAGTCAACCACCACTGTATACTGACGTCCAGTGATATGAATCACGCAGTGGAGGGAGGGGAGGGGGGCTAGTTGTGTAGGTTCTTTAAACGGACTACACATATAAATAAATATTTGTAATTATTCTAATTCGCGCCGTCCCCGTGCAGCAAAGCTGTCTGAGAGAGGTACGATAATATCTAAGCTGACAGAAAAGTGGAAGGTATGCTATCTGTGATTTTTGTACCTCAACTGCTTTTTTCACCGATCTCGGTGCCTGTCAGTCTTCTGAGCTGGTGCGATGAACACGTATCTCCTCGCTCTCCCAATATTGTCTTAATTAAAAGTTATAATACGTGGAAGTCACAGGTTTCCATTCTCCTACAGAGTTACATCCTAGTCTCCACATCCTGATGCGTCGAGGACTTGAATGTTTAAATGGATCCCTTCTGAGAAGAAGTAGATACGAAGAGAGAAAAACCTACGCTGCCAAGCCGGTATTCTTGTACATCGTTGAGGAGACGAGGTAAGTATCAAGCCGTGCAGCAAAACACAAAGGAATTAATCGTCAGTGTTCCATAAATGCCACAACGGTTCTTAACCCTCACGCATCCTTACATAGGTACGTTTCTAGACTTACAAATTCTGGTGCGGCAAAACGGGTGTTGAGTAACTACGCCAGTTATCTCTTTCCCTAACCACTTGAGGCGTGAATGGGGACTCTCCTGCGGATGTCGAAAGAGATCACATCGCATGAGTAGCAAATTAGAGATATTGCTGATAGGAGTGTCAATAAAGAGCGTCACTATCGGAATTTGGAAAGCTTCGATTTCGTCACTAGGACCGAGTTAAGTAGTTTCTCTGTGAGTAGAGTGAGTGGAGTCTGAGGCATAATGAAGCGCTTCTTTATGAACGGATGCAGGAGTTTCTCTTCCTGGCTTATGAGCAAATAGAAATCCCGACTCGTGTTCTAGCTCTAGGAGTTTGCGGACTACTGTGTAGACAGAATTTCTAGGTGTGCAGTGTGCAGCCTCAGCAAGGTGACCGACGGCAGCGATCGGATCGGCGCTGTACTACCACGTGTCGCAGCACCGTAATCGGTGGTATACGCACCGCGGTTTGGAAGATAGATAAACAGCCAGACACTTAGAATGCTGAAAACTATCGGAAACATTTAGGCACGGTCAAATACATTTCAAATCCACTTAGTTCGTAGTAACTTTATGTGTTTATGTTTTATTATTTCCGTTACGTTTTATGTATGTGGAGAGTGTAGACAGCGGTGTTTATGTTGACACGAAATAAAGCGTGTAACGCTGGCTAAAGAGGTAACTTAGAAAACGGAGACCACATGGGGCAAAAGCGTGATGCACGAGAAAGTATTTTGGATGAGGCGTACAGCATCATTCTGGCTGGATAACCAGATCCTGACGAAGATTACCATATTTAGACGATACTAGTTGAGATAAGGATGTTGAGGCTGAAGTAACGGTTCGGAACTACCTTGTATATCTGTCAGGCAGTCCAAAAATTCAGAGGAAACATTTTAGTCAGCCATCGTCATTTGGACCAGGACATGGCGGTCCTATACAAACCTTCGGATGTGAAATGTTTGATCGCCAACACGCAGGACCACGAATGAGAGACTTTTGCCCATTATTTTCAATGGAGGCAGAGAAACCCGGGATATAAAAATGAGTAATGATGAGTAATGAGGCATCGTGCATACTCGAGTACTTAAAGGAGTTGAAACGAAACGCAGTGAAAATACGAAACGTCCACAAGTAGAAACCGAGAAATCATAGAAAGAGATCAGTAAAACGCTGAAAGAGATATAGAAGGTGAGAGAAGAAACTCGAAGGAAAATTACACAGCTTGATGGTATTCCGTGCTTAATTAAAGTAGGAAATCATTGAGGGGAAGAAAGAGGCGAAGGATGGGAGAATTACTGCAAGGGGCGCTAAGAGAATTGCAAAAGCATGTGCGGAAAGTCGAAATACCGCGAAAGCAGGGAAATCCGTAGCAGATTAAACAAACTAGAACAATAAAAATGACAGCACTCAGACCACTTGACGGCTGAAGCTCAAGATGTGAAATACAAAGACACAGAGAAAGGTTTGCAACAGAGGCTCCTACAACGTTTTGAGAAAAAGAAACTCCTCTGTGGAATAGGTACCTAGTACACTGAAAAGAGACGCGCGCAGAGGCGGGGTGTCATGAACAAAGGTAAGGGCAGCGTGTCATCACGACAGAGCGAGGACGATGCAAGGCAGTGTACGTAGCGCACCAGTAGAAGTTCGGCCATCAACAACATCACACCGGTCACTTCCTGTGATTCCATTAAGCCGACAGGATAAGGAACCGGTGTGACAAAAACGTTCAGATCTGGACTCGTAGCAATATAATAACTGCATTCCAATTAGAAGATGCGACTCGTATATTACGGATACGAGCGGGTCACATCACCAGAAGGAAGCAGAACGCTAACGAAACAGGCGGTCGTGCGAACGACCCCAGATGTTATTTCTATCAGAAAATTCCAGCAATATAAGGAAGAAGGCAGCGCTTTACATCCTCGAACTTTCGTAGAACAAGTCGGTGAAGCCGTACCTCCATACAGTCTAAATCTCCAAAAGACAAATTTTGTCTGCGCGCTTCTAGAAGGTGCGGTGGCCGAAACGATGCGAAAAATGATTAAGTCATGCAGAATGAATCAAGAATTTAAACATGCGTTCTTAAGTCTCTACTGGTCTCAGGCGACACATGACAGAATAAGACATAAGCTCATGATAAGTAGAGATTTTCGACTGGAGTACAAAGAAAAATCAGTACTCTAAGTGCCATGTAGCGACAGCGAAGTCATTCGCATGTGTTTCACGAAACTACCGCCGTGCTGACAGGCATATGTGGAGATGATCTTGAAGCGTTCAGACGAATTTTGTGGCAGTTAGAATTTGTGATGAACGAGAAACAGGCATTTAACGAAAGACGATAGTGCAAGGTAAACTTTGAGCCCCCGCGTAACAACAATAACGAGGAAATGAACCAAATTGCATAATAACGGGAACAGGCCACTTTATAACGATTCACCGCCCCGAAATCGGAGAGATAGTGGGTCACATTTTCAAAACGAGACACAGCCAGGCGTTCAGATCGTGGAGGTCCGTCCACCCAATCCAGGTCGCGCAACGGAGGAAGAAGGCACTAAAAATTGAGGAACACACAAAGCGGGAAGGGCTGCTTGTCAGCCGCAACGTAAATCCGAAGCAGTCATCTGAAACTGTTGGATTATGAGAACATTTCAAATGGTTCAAATGGCTCTCAGCACTATGGGACTTAACATCTAAGGTCATCAGTCCCCTAGAACTTAGAACTACTTAAACCTAACCAACCTAAGGACATCACACACACCCATTCCCGAGGCAGGGTTCGAACCTGCGACCGTAGCAGTCACGCGGTTCTGGACTGAAGCGCCTAGAACCGCACGGCCACCGCGGCCGGCAGATCATTTCAGTTCTGTTGGTTGAGAAAATGTAGACAAAGAGAAAGTATGATATGTACGCGGTTATTACACCTTGCAGAAGGTGAGATTAACGGGGATCTATTCTAGATAGTAGGAGTCAGCTGTCTCCAAAGAATTATTCAATACTTGTACAAAATATTTTAATATACCAAACCATGTTGGAATTTATGTGCCAAGAGCACTAGCTCGAAGCAAATTTCTTTATGGTGCCTAATTTGGGCACTGAGAGAATCATCGGGATGAATTTTCTGAGTGAGCATAAGACGGTAATGGGCACTGGCCGCGACAGGTCACACTAGCAGAGAAGGTTAGTAATGATGAAAAAATACATGTATCGATGCAAGGACTTGGTGGACTTGCTGAGGATCTAACTGTAACTGGTCATGTAACCCTGTACTATAATTATTAATAAAGTTTGATCTGTAGCGTCAGCCATCAAAAGGTGAGCGTACATCGCGAACCGTTGGCTCAAGGATGCAACAGTTTGAAAAAAATCGAAAACATAGTGCCGCACTGCCCGCTGAGCGCCTGCGAGGTTGCATGATGCAACCCGCTTGGGCCGGCTCACCAGCGTGGCCTGGAGAATAAACTTGGCACTAATGGCACTGCACAAAGTGTTATATTAAATGGACCGATTTTTTGCCGTGGATGTCGAGTTAATTTCAGTCTTGATGCTGGCACAGGGAGTGCTGGAAGTGGATGGTTTACTCTAGCTATGGTCCTCAGATCAAGCTTCTGGTAGCTCAAACTGGCACCAGAATGTCTAAAGCATTCTGCCTTCATTGCATTTGGCAGGTGTTTTCAGTTCAAAAGACTGCTACCATTCGGTCTCAGTGTCTCATCTGCGGCATTTGTTAGTAGCTTATGTACAACACAGGATGACAAACTAAGAGAATAACTTGCTACGTGGAAGAAATTTTAATAGGGGAATGATCATGGACACAGCAAAATGAGGTGTTAGGAGCGCTACTAGATAAAATGTGACAACATTGAGTTACCGTAAACATCAAAAAGTCGTGTGTCGAGACTAAGAAGGTTCACTTCCTTGGTCTTATTATTTTTGTGAAAGGCATAGCGCCTGACTCAGATAAACTAGAGACTGTAGCTGAGTTTGGTATGCCACAGAATCGTTAGCATGCTTCGTGGATTCCTAGATATCGTAAAATTTATACGGATGATTCATTTATATACACAAATTACCCACCCCAAGACTTTGTGAACTGCCGGAAAAAAAAAATAGCCATAGTCTAAAGGCAGCACCACTCGCAGCACCAGTTCTATCGCACCTAAGCCTCGCTGAAGGTTCTTGCATGGAGAAAGGGTGCTCAAAGACGGGCCTTTCTGTCACTATTTCAAGAATATGCAGAGAAACGGGAAATGACTCACAAAACGATCACAACCAGGAGCTATGAGCTCGCGAAGTGTGAACGCACTTGTTCATTAACGGAGCTACAGAAGCACTGGCGGCCGCCTGGAGCTTTCAGAAATTTCGCTACTTCCTCTGTGGAGGCAAAACTGAAGTGCACACAGATAATAAACCGCTGTAGTTTCTGAGGACAGCTAAACTCACGTGCAGGCGCTTGAGGCGATGGGTGTCAGTGCTTCAGGAGGGAAGCCATAACGTAATACCGGCGTACTTCAACAGGTATCACCCTAGCTCGGAGCCGTGAGAGTGCACTATGAAATATTTAGGCAGTTTATGCGGACTAGATTCCGCAAAGAAACACTCCACTTGGGATGTGCATTTGAAAGACTTAGAGGATGTCGTAAGTTAGTTTACTCATAGTGCGGCACAACAGTTACCGTTGACAGTGTTGAAGAACAAACAGCCACCGAAGTTGATCGGAGACAAAGTGGACTTCCCGGCCACAGCTCGACTGACGCGTGAGAAAACTGTGAAGCAAGCGCTCCACCACGTCCAGGCTGCTGGACAGAAATGTAAATAGAGGGCCGACAAGACGGAAACTGTGAGGCAGTTTCGCTCTTGGCAAAAATCTCGTAAAACCCTATCGATTGTCGAACAGGCAGAAAAGGCTGTGAAATAAGTTTTTCGCCACGTACTGTGGACCGATGCAAGGGCATCGCATTGCCCACACGAACGCAGTCGAGCTCTAGAATATAAAATCTGGAAAATCATATTGCAAACCACCAGGTGAGCTACCTCAAGGCGTTCGTGGAACAGAGACGGTAGCATCTAGAGATTGTAAATAAATTAGAATAGAATGGACGCATATAAATATTATCATAAAACACAAAATAACGAAAGTTAGTAGCAACGTTTTCAGCTTAATGAATAATGCGCTCATTTGAATCGCCAGAAGATCTGGCAAAGTGCAACGAAAATGTTGGAATAAAAATGTACCCTTAAGATATAACACGAACACCAGAACACGATTGTGTTTCTTTTTTACAATGTGCAGTCATTCCTTGCTTTTCCAATATGAGTCTGGTGAACTGGACTGTTCTATCGTTTGAAGGACTTATAGCAGGGAGTAAGGTGTGATGAAACACACTAAGGGGAAGGCAATCTCCGATATGAGAAAATCTTCTTCGGAAGTATGGACGTTTGATTATATGTTTTAGCAATACTACAATACGATTTCAGGATTAGTGTGACATAAATCCGTGAGGCTTTTCTTGGCCGAGTCACCGCGACTTGGTTACCATTACGGTACTTCTCATTGCCAGACCGACGTGGATCGTCGACATTATCTGTTTTTTCAAACACGTATGAGAGGGTAATAAATATGTGTTACGTTCACGAATGTTTTTCTGCTGCACACAAAGCGTCCATCTGACTCCCCCACCATCAAACGGACGCCTGCTTAACTTAGAGCCTACATGGCGCGTGAAACTCGATAAACTATAAACTTTTTGTCAAAGATCATATCCCAATCTACATCTACATCTATATTCTGCAAATCACCATGAGGTGCATAGGTGCATGGTAGAAGGTACGTCCCATTGCATCAGTTGTTAAGGTTTCTTCCTGTTCCATTCACGTTTGGAGCATGGGATGAATGATTGTTTGGCTGCCTCGGTGCGAGCAGCAATTATTCTAATATTATCCTCACGATCCCTATGTGAGCGATACGCAGGGGGGTTGAGTATATCCCTGAGTCATCATTTAAAGCCGGTTCTTGAAACTTTGTGAACAGAGTTTCTTGGGAAATTTTGCGTCTATCTTCAATAACCGATTGCTTCCTTTAAATAATATACTGTCAAAATAAGAGCCTCACCTTCATGGCCATGGAGTTTCTCTAAAAATGCTGGGTTTAAATCGTTAGTATTTGATTCCGTGGATGGCAGGAGAATGGAAAGTTTCGTTCAAACTTGAAAACTCATTTGCGTAGTGTAAGATCAGCTGGACTGCAATTCGATAAAAAAATTATTTTGATCCGGAATACAACAACGAATGAAGCAGTCGACTGTATCTATTGTGCGGGGTTTAATAGTTTGAGCGTAACATAGCCAGCCCTATAGCTCATATTTCCTAACCAGGAATTTCAGAGGAGAGAGCCACCAAGTGGAAGGAGTACATTGAAGGCCCCTGCGAGGGGAAGACTTGCCTGATGACGTGGTAGAAGAAACAGGAATCTACTGGGGTGAGATAGGGGATCCAGTATTAGAATTAATATTTAAAGAGCTCTGGAAAACTGATGGTTGAATAAGGAAGAAGGGATAGACAATATGACATCGGAATTTCTACAATAACTGGAAGAAGTGGCAACAAAACGACCAGTCACTTTGGTGTGCTGGACGTACGAGGCTGGCGATATACCAACAGACTTCCGGAGAAACATCATCCACACAGTTCCGAAGATAGCAAGGGTCGACAAGTACGAGAATTATCACACAATCAGCTTAGCATCTCATGCATCTAAGCTGCACACACGGATAATATACGGATGAACGGGAAAAAATAACTGAGGGTCTATTATTTGATGATCATCTTGCCTTTAGAAAAGGTAAAGGCGCCACAGAGGCAGTTCTGATGTTGGGATTGATAATTACAAGCAAGACTGAAGAGAAATCGAAACTCGTTCATTGGATTTGTCGACCTGGAAAAACCGTTCGCCAAAGTAAAATGGTGCAAGATCGAAAGTCTGTGAAAAATGGGGTTAAGTTACAGGGAAAGAGGGGTAACATACAATATGTACAAGAGCCAGGAGGCATAATAAGAGTGTAAAATAAAGAACGGTCACTGATTAAAAACGGTGTAAGACAGGGAGGTATTCCTGCATCACTGCTGTTGAGTCTACATCAAAGGAGCAATAACGGAAGTAAAAGGAAGGTTCAAGAATTAGATCAAAAGTCAGAGTGAAAGGATATCAAGGATAAGGTTTGCTGATGACACTGCTGTCCTGAACGAAAGTGAAGAAGAATTACATGACCTGCTGAATGGAATGAATGCTATAATGGGGGCCGAATATGAATGGCAGTAAATCGAAGAAAAACGAATGTAACGACAAACACCAGAAATGAGAACAGCGGGAAAGTTATTATCAGGATTAGTAACCACGAGATAGACAAAGTTAACGAATTCTGCGGCCTAGGCAGCAAAATAACCCCTGCCGCACAAAGCAAAGAGGAAATGAAAAGCGGGATAGCACTGGCAAAACATGCGTTCCCGGCCAAGAGTTGTAGTGTTAAACACACGTTTTCATTTGAGAACTAGACTTCTGAGAATGTTCGTCTGGAGCACAGCATTGTGTGGTTCTGAGACACGGACTATGGGAAAACAGGAACAGCAGAGAATCGAAGCTTTCGAGAACTGATGCTGCATAAAAATGTTGAAAATTAGTTGGACAGATCAGGTAAGGACGTGGAGGATCTCTGCAGAATCAGCCAGGAGGGGAACGTATGTAAAACACTGACAAGAAGAAGGGACTGTATGGTAGAGCGTCTGTTACATCGGAGAATAACTTCCCTGCTAGAGTGAGCTGTAGGGAGTAAAAACTGTAGAGGAAGACAGTAACTGAAATACATTTAGCAAATAATTCGGGATGTAGGTTTCAAATGCTACTCAGAGACGGAGAGGTTGGCACGGGAGAGGAATTCGTGGCCGGTCGCATGAAACAAATCAGCAAATTGATGACTCAAAAAAAAAAAAAAAAAGTGACCTACCGTGCGTTTTGTGGTTTCTCTTTGGAGCAAATACGTGTGGAGTGACCTTTTCAACTTTTTAAGGTTGGGATTATCTGCCTGTAGAGTGATTAATGAGCGATTTGAAAGAAATATTAATAGCCCCGTAACTGTAATGTAAACCGAAACTTTTATCAAAAGGGGTAAGGTTTGTTTCGTTTATCCTGTTTTACAAAAGTTATGGGAAGAATACTTTTCGTCTCTCGCAGGCAAATCCAGCAGTCAACTTTGATAACGCCGGCTTTCCTTTGCATTAAGAATCCGTAGTAGAGGGCAACCGTAAGTAGCAGCCGTAGTGATTGAAACCGTAGGTGACAGGCCTTATTTTCAAACAGTACAAACATCACAGCATTTTCGGCAAGTATCAGCTAGTCAATATTTCCTTCTTGTAGAGTCTTCACGCTGATATATAAATTGTTGAAGGACAAAATTTCAACCAAATTCAACTAGCATGTTTTCAATTTGCTCCTTACATTTTCAGGTGCAAACCATTTTTATTATCTCTTGTGTGGGTCGTCAAGTTTACTGTTGAACCATTTATATTACGTGATACTTAATTTCCATTCACTTGTCATAAAATTTTAATTTGTTCTTCCATATAAAAAAATTTATGCTGCAGTTATACTGGAATACAGTAACAATTTTCTAGTCGTCCTTAGAAAGTTACCAGAAATTACGTTACGCCTGTGAACACGGTCATATAACATCGTCAGAGTTAATGTCGTTACAGTGTGCTGGTCATCCAGTTGAAAATGATTATAAGGTAAAATTACATCTGTGGTGATTGAAATAAAAGGTCATAGTCATTGATGGGATGCGAAGAGGAATCTCATACAGATAATGATGAGCCTCTAAGATACTATTTTAGTATATATCAACACTGTGCTAGAGGAAACATTTCGTTAGTAAAAAAGACTTTTAGAAGTCTTGTCTTCACCGATATGAACACAGCGATACATTGGTCTTTAATTTCCTCTTTGCCGAAGATCAAGCGAAAGTTTCACGTTATATAAACATACCGTAACGAGGTCTGAAGTCTCGATTGATGAAGAGCACACTTTATGTAGAAATTTCTCGAAATGAAACAGAGTCCGTGGCAGCTGCGGTCCCTCGGAACGTCTGCCGCAGGCCGTTGATTAAAAATAAATCCTTGGAATAAGTGAAGAAGTTTCTTTCCTTGCTTGTGCTCTGTCTCGATTTGAAGGAGTTGATATTAAGCATAAAAAATTCACAGAATTTGTCGGTATTTAAGTAGGGATGTAAAAAACAAGCTCAGGAAAGAAACAATGTTAAAGTTTCTACAAGAGAGAGAAAGAAACTGAGGATATGTATGTCCCAAGTTGAGGCTCTTAAAGTGTTCTCCCACGAGCTCTTCCAGATGCAGCTAGGAGAGGCATGAATAGAAATCAGCGTATATAGCGTGCTATATATCTTCTGACCCGTCCGGATCCTATGGCAAACTTAAGAATTGTATGTAATCTTGAGTCCGAGATATTCAAAATTCACTTACGAATTGTATGTCATCTTAGGTTCGAGATATTCAAAATCAGTCATCTAATACCTTAATAACGGTAATGACTCTCTAATGTTTTATATTCTGGATATAGTAGGAATGTTTTATTTAGACAGCAGATCATGAATAGTTGCAGTATATCTACTGACAAACTGCATCTTGAGAAAGGTTGTCCTAGAATGTTGTAAAACAAGAATGAGTGGGTTGGGTACTTAAATATTTAGTTAACTGATTTCGAATATATACTACGCAAAACTGAAGACAAACCGCAGCCAGTAAATCATAATTACGCATGAAGAAGATAATTTAGATAGTGAAGTAACTAAAGACAAAATACTAAAGACACAAGAACTTTCTCCGTCTTACTTTATTGCTATACTTTCTTAACAGCCCAGTGTAAAGGGCTACGATGGCGAGCGCTATACATTTATGATGCGTTACGGCTGTCACATTACGAGTCGTCTCTTCTTTAAACCTTATAGCACACAGATTTCCTAAGACTTGTAGCTGATGCTGTAACATCCTGAAAATATTTCCTAAAGATTAACAAAGATATACGATTCAACACAAAAGTTGCAAAAGTCGAAAGTTTTACTTGAATGGCCGGCCGAAGTGGCCGTGCGGTTAAAGGCGCTGCAGTCTGGAACCGCAGGACCGCTACGGTCGCAGGTTCGAATCCTGCCTCGGGCATGGATGTTTGTGATGTCCTTAGGTTAGTTAGGTTTAACTAGTTCTAAGTTCTAGGGGACTAATGACCTCAGCAGTTGAGTCCCATAGTGCTCAGAGCCATTTGAACCATTTTTTTTTACTTGAATGATAAAGCTAACATGTTATGCTTATTTCTGCACGTAATTATGTTCATTGTCCCTATTCTGATCGCTGCCTGATATTACTGAATCTTCAGAGTAGCAAGTCATTAACGTGGTCTAGAGGTAGTTTCGTTTCGAACGCCGAGTAAGAAGGTTGTTAGTTTACCGTCTCACGGCAGCGTCCCGCACGCCTGGACAGCTTTTCCTCAGTCCTGATTGTGTCTTCGTTTGTGTCACATCGTCGTTTGGTCTGTAGCGTTAGTTGTTGTTGTGTGCCCATTGGTAGGCATGTAGTCCTCTCATAATGTCCTCAATGGGTTCCAAGCGTGTTACAAGAAAAATTGCAGTTCGCTCTACTTTCGATAAACCCAGGCGTTCCGTGCAGCTCAGATCTTTGGAAATTCATATCTGGCTCCTTCATAATGCCTATTTTGATTCTGGTACTATGTCTTTTTGGTTAAGTTTTTGGATCCACTACAAGTAGATAGACTGCTTTTGCTTCATGGTTCTCAAACTCCCTTTAAGCCTCGTTGTGGTTCGATAAGTATGGTTCTTCTTGTCATCATGAAACTGAATTATATCAAAGAGTGTTCAGTCTCCCACCGGAGGTTTTGCTGCCTTATGGTGATGCGGGGCGTATACGACGCGACTTCCATCACAACCGGTTGCAATGTTATAGCGAAATCATTTCAGTGGAAATGGTAGACAGATGTAACATTTCTTTCCATCAATATATTTGTGGTGACTGCGCTGATATAACGCTTAGCGAACAAGTGGGGACGAGCTTTCGCCGTAGTGAAAGTGGCCATCTCAGATCTAATTGCTAGCGGAAGGTATTTGTATTCAAGTCCTCATTTGAACAGCGTCGAAAATTGGCTTCAGCTGACCTCTTTTCTATCACTCAAGATGTTGGTGCCACGTGTTTCCCGGGTACAATGGAAAAATAGAGGGACGTGCAGTTTGCTGTGGAGACGTTATATGTAGGATGCTGAGGACTTGGAGACGTTTACTCCTCACCTATCCCTCCCTGACGTAGCTCTGTCGGTTGACGTATCCTGTAGTACTGGATCTTACATTCGGGGTGCGATTCATTGCGCGAAAACAGCAGCTGAGGACTCTAGTGTCTGTCCTAGTATTTCTCACTCGGTTGAGGTAGCTTCGGGCCTTTTGATTTCCAATTATTCAATAGCAACCATCCGATGCGGCCATAAAATACCTGTTTCCTTGATATCACTCATTGGTATCCCGTAGAGGCGATTGGTGGCCAGAAAATCCTACATGTCCACCCGAGTACTGTAGTGCCTGATCTGCGTCGATCAGAATTTCAAGGATCCTATCCTGTGAAACGGGTCTCTGAGGCTCCTTGTTTGTCATCTACTTCGGCTAATGTTCAAGAACCGCCTACACTCCCGACTACCGTTGCTGTATTGCCTCGTAATCGGTGTAAACAATCCGTCCAAACTGAGCGGTCTGTGGCTCTTAACAGGAAGAAACACAAAGACTCCACAGGTTTGGGTAGAAACCCTCCTTCTGACCCATCAGTGGACTCGACAATGGATCTTGCTAGACATTGATGACATAATTAAGTTGGTCAGCAGATCGAATTTTCTTACGTGTTGTTGAGGTATAAGGTTAATGCGGATCTTTGTTTGAATGTTCGGGTAGAATCTGAACTGCAGCTCGCTTCGTTGCGTCAGTTGATCTATGATTCCTTTGTGGATTCGTATTCCGACAAGAAGTTTAATTTACTCATTTTTCTCTCCGTGGGCTTTGCACTGCATTGAATGTGGCTCTCGAATGTTCGAATGTTACACGTGGCCCCCCTACCATTTATGTAGGGCTGTCCCATTGAACACATCGAAGTAGTCGTCCTTCCCCCCCCCCCCCCCCCCCCCCCGCCAACCCAGCGGTTTCTCACGACTTTGATGAGTTTGCGCTTGGCTACCACATGAATCAGCCTTTGTAGCACATTTACCGTACTGCATGTCTATCCTCCAACTATTCATTTCCCTCACCCTTGGGGATCACATCTTCGATATTTCGGAGATGCATTACGAAGTTTTGGTTGCCTGGCATCCAAACAGTCCCCCGTCTGTTTTTTCCTTCTTTCTTCATTCTCCGTCTCGCCCCCTTCCTCCTCCTCGGCATTTTAAGTCTCTGTTTGTTTCTTTTTCCTCTCTGTGCGTAAAAGCGTAACAGCTGACTGGATAAAGCATAATTCACTGCCCCCAGTCGACAGGAAGGGCCAGCACATAGCTCATGGCACAGGCCAGGCCACGGAGTGCCTCAGCTGTTACATTCCCAATTGTCAATTGGTGCCTCTGGCGTGGAGTTCAGGATGTGTGATTTGAGGTGTGAACGATCACCTAATGCGGTTGAGACCCCTCTGATGGTGCTACCAGTGGAAGAAGTGCCATGAGAGTTGTTGAAATCATGGGGAATTTTTTCACAACCATCCAATCATCTTCATTTCAGTCGAAATCTACTAAACAGAATGAACGACTCTCCCAGCTGCACCTCGCTACCTCGCCGTCTCACATACCGGAGAAAGTCAGTATTTTGCTGCGGTTGATCTGTTTATTATTCAAGAAGGTGTGCAACCGAAGGCCCTGTGAAATACCGCTCTCGCTTATTTAATGGGACTTCGCTTCTGGAGCCTGCTTACAGCTTCGTTCCTCCACAGCTATCCTGTTCGTGTCGAGTTCCATCGTCCACTGAAATCTTTGCGTTGTGTTTTTTACAATCGGCTGCGTAATGGTCTGACCAAGGGGAAACCCAATAATATTTCTCTGACCTCTCTGACCAGGACATCACTGCGGTCCATGAGGTATATTAAAAAGGTATATGCAAACATAGTGCCTATAAGCAGCCTTTTTCTCACATTTTATGGAGTAGTGTTTGCATTCAAATTTAAAGCAGGCTATGCAGTCATCACATTCCGAGCCGGTCGGACTGGCCGTGCGGTTCTAGGCGCTACAGTCTGGAACCGAGCGACCGCTACGGTCGCAGGTTCGAATCCGGCCTCGGGCATGGATGTGTGTGATGTCCTTAGGTTAGTTAGGTTTAATTAGTTCTAAGTTCTAGGTGACTGATGACTTCAGAAGTTAATTCGCATAGTGCTCAGAACCATTTTCACATTCCGACCATACACTGCAAACCCGATGGGTTGCTACAAGTATCCACATTATAACCACACTCGAGTGTCTTGTTAAAACACGGCAAAATATGTGGTAGAGATGCTCATGAGAGTGTACCTGCCTTCTTCTCTTTGCTCAAAAATGGTTCAAATGGCTCTGAGCAATATGGGACTTAATATCTGAGGTCATCAGTCCCCTAGAACTTAGAACTACTTAAACCTAACTAACCTAAGGGCATCACACACATCTATGCCCGAGGCAGGATTCGAACCTGGGACCGTAGTGGCCGCGAGGTTCCAGACTGAAGTCCCTAGAACCGCTCGGCCACACAAGCTGGCTTTTCCTTGCTGTCTTAATTGCAATGGCGACTATGCAGCCTCATCTCTCGAGTGTCCTATGTATCTCGATGAGGGAAAGGAAAAAGTACCATATCCTGTCGCTCACAAGTTTTTAGTTAATCGAAAGTCCTGCATTTTACCACCCAGCATTTATAGTAACGTTCTTGCTATGCATCGCTCCACGAAGGACGTGGTCATGTAGACTTTCAAGCTCCAATTCAGTACTGCAGTTGTGAAATCGCCTTGTATCACGGCAGCATCCCCGCCTCCTTCTCCTACAGCCGCACAACGAGCCACCAAATCTTCTCCCCGAGTGGTGAAATTACCTGCTACATAACTGGCAGGCACCGAGCGAGGTGGCACAGTGGGTAGCACGCTGGACTCGGATTCGGGAGGATGACGGTTCAAACCCGCGTCCGGCCTTCCTGATTTAGGTTTTCCGTGATTTTCCTAAACCGCTTCTGGCTAATGCCGGTATGGTTCCTTTGAAAGGACACAGCCGATGTCCTTCCCCATCCTTTCTTAATCTTATGGGACCTATACCCGCGCTGTTTGGTCCTCTCCCCCATATCAACCAACAACTGACAGAAAATAAAGGACAATGGGAACACTCCATGATGACGTTTTACGTCCCTCCAGCCAATAAACGACCGAATCTTCGCCTGCCAACCTTAAAGGTTGTAAGGAATCGAACAAACCGTCTCCTGCTTCCCCAGCTGGGAGAGCCTCTTCAACGGTGTCACCGCATGATAAACTCAGCCAGCCGTCCACCGTTTCGCTGGTGTGCACCACCAACCGCTTTTCTGCCTGTAGTCCGTAGGCCGGCATAGGTAGAACAACAACGCCTCCATAGATTTTATGGAACAGGATTCTCCAACCTTTGCACCCTGCAGCAGCGAGTCTTCGCAGGTTGACACTTCGGAGCCACCAAGGTGACTGCACTTTGATTTCTTCCCCCTCCCCCCCCCCCCCCCATTTCTCATTATGACTCTCCTCCAGTAGAATTTTTGTGGCATTAGATCCAACAAGGAGGAATTACAGCTGCTCTTGGAATTGTAGCGTCCAGTTGTTTCCTACCAAAAAGAAACGAAATTGCATCCTCGCGACTGCTTTGACCATTTGCGTTTGCTTCCAGTAGGCTTTGACCTTCCCCGTGAGGACGCCATTCCATATCATGGGGGAGTCATGCTACTTATTTGAGATGGCACCAATAACCAAACCATCTCATTGATCACCCATCTGCAAGGTGCAGCAGTCCACATTTTCCTTCTTTATTTCAGCTTTTCCCTTGGTAACGCCTACATCCCGTCATCATTCGCTGTCACCAGGCAGACTTATTCCAGCTCATTGGTCAGCTCCCTCACCCCATTCTGCTGCTTGACCACTCTGATGCGTACTATCCCCTACGGGACTCTTCAACAACTTGTCCAAAAAGTTCCCTCTTGAAAGTTTCTGGAAGATTAAATCTGTGTGCTGGACCGAGACTCGAACTTGGTCCCGGCACACAGTTTTAATCTGTCCTAAAGTCTCATATGAGCGCACACTCCGCTGCATAGTGAAAATCTCATTCTGGAAATTTCATTTTGGTTGACCATCTCAGTTCACTGAACCTCATTTGTCGTAACACTGGAACTCCCACGTTCCTTTCAGACTCCACGCATTCTTATTCCCAATTTGACCCCACGTCTGCACCGTCCAGCTTGTGCCTCGTGTCGACTGGTCTGTTCTCTCTGACAAGTACTCAAGTGACCATTTCGTGTGCGCTATCCATTTTCTGACTTCTATCTGACTTGTGTGTACACCCAATTGGCAGCTTTCTAAGGCCAACTGGAGGCTTTACACCTCCCTGACGTCCTTCGTCAAACAACATTTCTCCAGTTGTGATGATCAGGTAGAGTACCTTACTTGGGTTACCCTTACCGCCGTAGAATGTTCCATAGCACACACTTATTTCTATCACAACATGTCCTGGTGCTCTGGTGGATGGAGGCGTGCTGCATCATCCTAGGACGATGAACTGCATTCGTTATAATTATTTGAATGCGGAGCATCGCAACATTCTATGGGATACCGAAAAAGCTGACTGTATCTTCTTTAGTACTTATTTGAAACGTTTCTCTCCCTGTTCCATCGAGTCGGGCAACCTCCGTCGGCTTTCTGGGACCAAGGTTCATTCCCCGATTTCTGGCTTCATCTTAGGAGATTATGACATTGTGGACGCTGTTGCTATCTCCTACACCTTGGCCCGCCATTTTGCGAAGATTTCGAGCTCCACCCACTCTCAGTCCGCCTTTCTCCCTCGGAAACGAGTGGAGTATCCTCGGTTTGTATGCTTCTCGTCTCTGGATCATGAATGCTGCAGTGCCATGTTTACTGTGAGGGCGCTTGAACTTGCTCTCACCTTATCGTGATCTTCCGCCCCAGGGGTAGACGATGTACACATTCAGATGTTGCAGCACCTTTCTCTTGCGGGAAAGCAGTTTCTCCTTCGTATGTACAATCGCATTTGGGCAGATGGTACGTTTCCCAGATACTGCCGTGAAACCACTGTCATATCCATACCTAGGCCTGACAAGGACAAGTACCTTCCTCCGAGCTACCTCACCATTCCTCTCACTTGCTGTGTTTGCAAGGTGATGGAATGTGTGGTTAATGGGCAGCTCGAGTCTCGCAATCTATTGTCCACTGCGCAATGTGGGTGTCGTGCTCGCCATTCCTCAGCTGACCGTGTCATCACTTTGTCAACCTATGCCATGAAATATTTTCTGTGGAAATACCAGGCTGGGGCTCATGCTCCTTTCTTGGTCCTCCCACATGTCTTACCTGGGCGCTTACCTTTTCCTAGTTGCTCAATGCCCTGTGTGTCCAAAACGGTACTTACTGGCGAGCGGATCGGATAACTCTGCTTGTCCGTTCGAAACTAATGGACTTTTCGTTTATTCATGTGCATCTCCTTGACTACGGCTGTTTCATTTATTCATTTGCACGTCCGTCTGTCGTATACCGTCTTAACACATTCCACCATCGTGGAATACATTTTACTATTGGCCACTTTTACATCTGCCCGGTTGAAAGTCTCTATGCTGAAGCTGCCAAATTACCACTGTCATACCTGTGTGGTGTTCTCCTCAACGGATACGCATACCATTTATCTTCGACGTCCAGCCACCCGTCCTACGCCCCCTTTTTCAATTAGGCCTACTGCCTTGACCGCCAGTATGGGGCGCGCCGTTCTTCTCTGTTACCACCTTATGTTAGCTCACGGTCGCTGCTCCAGCAGCTTAGTTTCACTCTACTTGCCACGACCCCGGTGGTGTGAACGCTTAACCGCCTTGGCTTCGTGTGGCAGCCCATGTTCATCTTGGACTTCATTCTTTTCCATGGACACTACTCCTGATTCGATCTATCGCTGTAAATTTCGCACGAAACTTAGCAATAGAATCTTCGTGTACACTGATGGCTCTAAGACCGACCATGGTTCAAATGGCTCTGAGCACTATGGGACTCAACTGCTGTGGTCATTAGTCCCCTAGAACTTAGAACTACTTAAACCTAACTAACCTAAGGACATCACACACATCCATGCCCGAGGCAGGATTCGAACCTGCGACCGTAGCAGCAGCGCGGCTCCGAACTGGAGCGCCTAGAACCGCACGGCCACCGCGGCCGGCTTAAGACCGACCATGATACGTATCAGGTATGCCTTCGTCATTGACACCGACAGTTTTCGACATCTGCTTCCAGAACACTGCTCGATTTTTGCAGCAGAGCTCTTCACCCTCTATCATGCCTCCCGGTACATCCGGATTTTTAACTGTGGCGTATGCTCTATTTTGTCAGTGCCACTAAGAGTCTCTTTGTGCTGAACACAGCCAGTCCCTTAGTGCAACAGATGCAAGAAAACTTCAACTTGCTCGTTGTGATGTTCATGTGGGTTCCTGGTAACGTCGGTCTGACGGCAACTGTGGCTGTGACGCTGCTGGCAATATTGAGCGGGTGGTGTCACTTTCCATCACCACCAGTCTTCACGGGAATAAGGCCTGCGGAATTAAACTTCTCCTGCTTGGCGACCTCCTCTCGGTCCTCTCGTCGTGAGGAGATCATTTTAGTTAGGTTGCGTGTCGGGCACTATCGTTTCAGCCATTAGCATTTGTCACGTTGCGATCCCTCACCACTATGTGCTCATTGTCATCAACCTTCGGCGGTTCGCCATTTCCTGTCCAATGCCCTTTTCTTAACCGCTTACGTTCTGGTGTTTGTTTTCGTTCTGAGTAATGCGCCGTTTTAGCGCACAACGCGTGGGCTAGTGACTGCGTCGTCCTTTTTATCCGTCGTAGCAATGGACATTTAATCTTTGATTGGGGACCTCTGCTGTTTCTACGCCGTATTTTGTTCACCTGTGTCCTAGGGAAACTCCTTCCTATTAGCTGTCATTCCTTCCGTTACACTCGCAATTTAACTTCTTTTAGTTATTGGTTTCCTAAGGCTATGACATGGGCGCTTATGACCTCAGTTGTTTTTTGCCCTAAAACAAAACAACAAAGGTAGAATTTTTTGATGATGATAGGGAATTGCCAGGAATAGTTAGTTTCTTGAAAGTCAAAGATGTCTGGATCTGTAAATATACGACTTTTGCGAAATCTATCAATTTTACTGTTACTTCTAGCAGTAGGCTTGACAGATCTTATTTATCTTATTGGGCGCGTGATAGGATTCTGGGTGTCGATGTAATCCCCGCCAACTTCACTGACCACCGTGCAGTGACTCTTATTTTAAATCACACGCTGGTAAAACAGTATCGATGGCCTTGGAAGCTGAATGTGTCGCGCTGGGAGGATCCTTATCAAGGTGAGGTGGTCCAGAAAGTGTGGGACCGTAGTCTCCTATCTAAGGCGCGATACGCCTCCGTCTTGGAGTGCTGTGTTACCTGACAAAACTGAGGCTCCGAGAAACGATGATACGATTTTGCGGTAATAGGGAATTCTACGTGACATTTATGAAAACGCTCATCAGGCTCCGCTACGGACTGCAGACTTCAGGCGTGGTAAAGGCGCAATTGTTACGATTGAAGGAGTGTCGAATGGATTGGTTAAGGATACCATCCAACCACGTTCCTTTTCCTTGGCGGCGTATGAATTAACTTCACTATATCATCTGATTCGACATCAGACTCGTCGTTAACCTGGGTGCATCACGTCTCTCAAGACTGAGAACGGAAATTTTGTGACCTCACAGACGAACATTTTCCGTGCCCTGTTGGGCCTTATGAGGCACCTGTTCTAGTCAGTTGTTGTTGTTGTTGTTGTTCTCTTCGGTCCAGAGACTGGTTTGATACAGCCCTCCATGCTACTCTATCCTGTGCAAGATTCTTCATCTCCAAGTACCTAGTGCAACCTTCATCCTTCTGAATCTGCTTAGTTTATTCATCTCTTGGTCTCCCTCAACGATTGTTATCCTCCACGCTGCCCTCCAATATTAAACCGGTTATCACTTGATGCCTCGAAACATGTCCTACCAACCGATCCCTTCTTCTAGTCAAGTTGTGCCACAAACTCCTCTTCTCCCCAATTCTGTTCAGTACCTCCTCATTAGTTACGTGATCTACCCATCTAACTTTCATCATTCTTCTATAGCACCACATTTCGAAAGCTTCTATTCTCTCCTTGTCTAAACTATTTATCGTCCATGGTTCACTTCCATACATGCCTATACTCCAAAAAAATGCTTTCAGAAAATACTTCCTTACACTTAAATCTATACTCGATGTTAACAAACTTCTTTTCTTCAGGAACGCTTTCCTTCCACCAGTATATGGCCACTGCCTATTGGAAGTGTTTGCATATGCCGAGACTTATTCGTCAGTATGATGAACCTTGTATTTCGTCGTCAGATATTGATTGCGTTAGCCGGCCCTTGTGGTATCCTCGTCCAAGGCCTCTTTTCACGTATATTGTTTCACAGTTTATTTGGTTTTGGCTCATGTTTGTCTTTTTTTACTTATTAAAAAAATAAGTTGCAGACAACGACTGGAAAGGGCAAAAAAATCTTCGTTTTTCTTTTTTTGCAAGTGCTTTTTTTGTTTCATTTTTTTAGTAGGAACTTGTAAGATTTCTAGCTTTGGGAAGAAAAAGAGTGGTGGAGACGTTAAACTGCTAAATCATGGGTCCGCGTTTAATTCATGGTCGTAGCTTTTTTTTTCCTTTTCATTCGATAATTTTTCGGTGTAACTGACAGTATCCAGCTAATAGGAATTCTTTTGATTAATGGCTAGATAGGTATATATAGTGAGTTAATAGTTAATAAAGAAAAGTGGTAAAGACCTTGCCTGGAAACTGGCGAGTCGAGGAATGGATTTTCGATGAGATCACCCGTTTTTCAGTCTAAGTATCGACGTAGCCTCCGCATCTCAGCGAAGTGAAGAGTCGAGTCGCCAGAAACAACACGTGGTTAAATAAATAACATAAAAAGGGGGGACGGGGTAGCGTCTTTGACTAATAATCGAAACTCCCTAGGTTCCGAGTTAGAACTTTGTCACTGCTTAAATTTTGCATAAAAGTCACCAGCAATGGCGGCCGAACTCTTCCGGCAAAAAATGTAAGTCTCTTTCTGGCAACGGCCTTGTCAAAAAGGGCGGAGGAGTGGACAGAAGTTCAGGGCACTTTCTTGTCCTTGGGGTGGAAAACTGCCCCTGAAAGGAGAAAGAGGCAGCAACGATAAAGACATGAAGGAGCGGAAGGTAAAGAAAACTATTCCATTAAAGATAGATAATGAGTATCTATAGGACATGTGGCCTGTAATTGAAAAAATGTCATGATGATCTCTCCATTAACAAAAGACTAGATCTGTGGGAGGGGACTTCCAAAGGGAACGTATGAAATTATATGATAGAAAACGAAACAGGAGTAGACATGGAAGAGATGGGGGATCCAGTATTAGAATTACAATCTAAAAGAGGTTTGCACAACTTAATATTAAAATAAGGCAAAAGGAATAGATAATACTCCACCAGAATTTCTAAAATCACTGGGAGATTTCACGAGGGTGAGTAGAATCACGAGAAAAATGGTGGTAAGTTGTAGGGACGAACGCACGTAGGAGAACCAAGATGAAACAATAAGAGTGGAAGACCAAGAGCGAAGCGCTAGGACTAAGAAGGTTGTATGACGGGACTGTACACTTCCGCCCTTATTGCTCAACTTACACATCGAAGAAGAAATGACGGAAATAAAAGGAAGTTTGAAGAGAGGGATAAAAATGCAAAGTGAAAGAATTTCAATAGTAAGATTCGCTGATGATATTGCTGTCTTCAGGGAAATCGAAAAAGGACTACAGGATGTGTTGACTTGCAGGAACAGTCTAATGAGTACAGAATATGGATTGAGAGTAAATAGAAGAAAGACGAAAGACATGAGAGATAGCAGAAATGGGAACACCAGACATTTAACGACAGAATTGGGGATCACGAAGTAGATGAAGTTAAGGTACGACTAGCAGTGGCAAAAAATGGCATTCCTGGCCAAGATAAATCTAATTTCAGGAAGAAATTTCTGAGGATATACGTTTGATGCACAGAATTGTATGATAGTGAAAGATGGACTGTTCCAAAACAGTAATGAAAGATAATTGAAGCATTTGGGATGTAATGCTATAGAAGAATTTTAAAAATTAGGTGGACTTACAAGGTAAGGAATAAGAAAGTTCTTCTCATAATCGGCAAGGAGAAGAATACGTGGAAAACACTGAGAAGAAGTAAGCACAGGATGATAGACCTGTTAAGACACCACAGCGTGACTTCCATGGTACCAGAGGGAGCTGTAGAGGGCAGAAACTGTAGATGAAGACAGAGGTTATATCACCCACCGCAAATAACGGTGGACGTAGGTTGCAAGCGCTACTCTGAGATGTAAAGGTTGGCACAGGAGAACAATAGGTGGGGATCAGCATCAAACCCCTCAGAACACTGATTATTCAAAAGGAAATTCGTTATCTAATCTACATACGACGATTGCATGCTGTACTGTTCATTCCTTGTTAGTTATGACACTTCTGTATCTCGAATAAATCTTTGACGATTTTCTTTCTTGGACTCTTTTGCATTTTTTTCCCAAGGTTTCCTTCCAACGTATTTACAAAAACCAAACGTGTCTACAGAAATTTTTGTTCTTGCTTTCTGAGTAGGTGCTGTGAAGTATCTTCAGTCGCTCAATGTCTTCTTCGAGATTTTTCGGTCCGGATGATTGACGTCAGGCTTCTCCGTAGCGAGCTTTCACGCCCACAAAGGAGCGCTCTCTTAGTGAACGTCTCCACTACTGTCTTTTCTATTTGTTTTCTGTACGACGCAACTGACAATCATCTCCTTACATTAAAAGCAGGTACTTGTGTTGAAGTACTTCTTCTGATTTCCATGTTGCAACTATTTTTTGTGTAATTAAGGTTCTTAGATAACACAATGTATAATCTTTTTATATTTTATATTGTACGATTTCGATATCACGTGTGTTCATATCTTTGATTTACTTACTATCAAAATTTTGACGTTTTTATTATTAACTTTGAACTTCAAACAATTGTTGCAAATCTACTTTGTATATTATGTATTATTTTATTTTTAGCACCAGTTGCTGGCCGCTGTGGCCGAGTGGTTCTAGGCGCTTCAGTCCGGAACCGCGCTGCTGCTACGGTCGCAGACTCGAATCCTGCCTCGGGCATGGAAGTGTGTGATTTCTTTAGGTTAGTCAGGATTAAGTAGTTCTAAGTCTAGAGGACTGATGACCTCAGATGTTAAGTCCCGCTCGGCCACCTTTTCCGGCTACTAATTTAATCTCAGTTCTTCCAAAAATAGCATTATGCCAATAGCTGTACGCGCACTTCAGAAATTTTGTGATTTTATAGTCTGTGGGACGAGTACTGAGATAATCTTCTGCAACAGGCTTCCTCCACTCTATTAAGCATGTGTAACGCTTATTCTGAACAGAGTGTCCCAGAAATGTTGCGACAAACATCAACGGGCTGTAGAGGGTGCCTTAGAAATCAAGGATAGCAACACGTGTCCCGGAACGATAACTAATGACGCTGCAGAGCGTCGAAGTTAGAGGCAGTGACGTCTGCCGCAGCAAACTTGATACGTTCACGGACCATATGCGGAACGCATCGCTGTCTTGTTCGTTGAACGGTGATCGCGACTGTCACCATCAGCAGTGGAAAAGATGGAACTGGCTGCGGCGTAGACAGGCCTTGCCTCCTGTGAATGCAATGCTCTGCTGTCTCGACTGATGACGATTTCGGATTTGGGTGTCCATCCCCAGTTTATTTTTCTGCTCTTTACCGCGAAACTCTGGAGATTTTAGGGGGTTCGAGGAGAAAAATAAACTGCAGATGGAAATCCATGTCCAAAACTGTCATGCGCCGAGGCAACAGAGCTCCGCATTCATAGGAGATATGGGCTTTCATTCTGGACAAGTCCTCCATACACCGTAAATTTACATGCAATCGGTAATGGCGAATAGGTTCAGTCGCTTTCTCAGCTGATAATCTTGGGTCTGAGATTTTGCCGACACTACGATCCAAGGTACGAATTAGCCCTCCACGCAGAGCCGTACGGTGACAACTATCACTCCTAAGACACAAATCAGTATGAGATGGCTTCCTATAAACGGTACGTCACCTTCCTGCAGGTAAAGGCGGGGAAGGCAGCCTTTCTTTTCCACCTCCATCGTGAAGCGAATTTTTCGGTGGATTGAATTAAATGTTCTGATAAGCTGTTTAGATTCTTACTGCCGCGAGACAACGACCATCACCTCTAGTTAGGGTCTTCTGAGAGTTTGTAAGGAGGCGCAGAACACGCATCTAAGTGACACAGCATCCACAACCCGCGATTGTCACGAGAAAACAAGACTCATGCAACTACGTATTCGTAAGTATTAGCATTCTACCCATTTTGGACTTTCTTCTTATACGTTTGCGCTGGCTAGGGCTACTGACGTTCATTGTCTCATGTTCTGAATGACAGAAACTTTAATTCTACGAGGCGCAGTGCCTGTAGTATTATTTCGAGAACATAGCCAGTGTCTTGTTCAGTGAAATATAGTTTATTTCAGTGACTGAATGTGCATGACAATGCGGTTATTTACTTTGAAATAACTGCAAAACGTGAAGTTTGTATTTATTATTAACTGCTGTGTAAAGCTAGGACAATTATTTATTCCTAGGTTTGCTGGTAGTATTCCTTGCGGCTTCTTGGCGCCCAGAGAGACAAAAAATTGTTGACGCAAATGAGATGCGCCTTCTTGAATCCAAGTTATGATATTTATGCTTGTATATCACAATTTCCACGAGCTTGTTGCTTTGTGCCCCTAACAGCGGCGTCTCAGCCGAGTCAAACTACATAAGAACTTCACTTTAATTCTCGGATTACAATCCTCCGCCATTCTTTTAGGAAAGGAAGCTGCCAACTTACGCCGTAATACTGTTCATGGTCGGTGTGGTGTCACCGCCAGACACCACACTTGCTAGGTGGTAGTTTTAAATCGGCCGCGGTCCATTAGTACATGTCGGACCCGCGTGTCGCCACTGTGTGATCGCAGATCGAGCGCCACCACAAGGCAGGTCTCGAGAGACGGACTAGCACTCGCCCCAGTTGTACGGACGACTTTGCTAGCGACTACATGGACGAAGCATTGCTCCTTAGCCGAGCCAATAGTTAGAATAGCCTTCAGCTAAGTCAATGGCTACGACCTAGCAAGGCGCCATTAGTAACATTGCATGTATCTAAAGAGTCTCACTTGTATCGCCACAACCTCCAGATGTACCACAAGGATGGATTAAAGTTAAGTATTCCAGCAGCTACGTACTTTTCTTTGTAGCATTCATTACGTATCCTGTTTCAGACCTCACGCTTTACCTTAGCGCGTGCCTTTCGGCTTCCTCTCATTGTGTCTAGGCTGTCTTGTCTAGACACAACAGTCGGCATAGCCGCTCATACCGATGTTTCACATTTCCTTGTGGGTAAAATCTTCTCAGGTGTTGTCGAAAGGAAAGTGAGAGTATTAGTTGAGCACAAATTGGATGAAAATCACTATGTGTTTATGCCTCTTAGAGGTTGTCAGGACCAGATCTTTAGCTCACGGCAAATAATGTAGAAGTGTTACGAGTGGAACAGGGAATTGTATCTATGCTTTATAGATCTAGAAATGGCATATGACCGGGTTCCTAGGAGGAAGTTATTGTCTGTTCTACGAGATTATGGAATAGGAGGCAAACTTTTGCAAGCAATTAAAGGGCTTTACATAGATAGTCAGGCAGCAGTTAGAGTTGATGGAAAATTGAGTTCATGGTTCAGAGTAGTTTCAAGGGTAAGACAAGGCTGCAATCTGTCTCCACTGTTGTTCATGTTATTTATGGATCATATGGGTGAGATTAAGATATGTGAACACAAAATAAGCAGTCTCGCATATGCGGATGACCTAGTTGTGATAGCAGATTCGATTGAAAGTTTGCAAAGTAATATTTCAGAGTAAGATCAGAAATGTAAGGACTATGGTATGAAGATTAGCATCTCCAAAACGAAAGTAATGTCAGTGGGAAAGAGATATAAGCGGATTGAGTGCCAAATAGGAGGAACAACATTAGAACAGGTGGACGGTTTCAAGTACTTAGGATGCATATTCTCACAGGATGGCAACGTAGTGAAAGAACTGGAAGCGACGTGTAGCAAAGCTACTGCAGTGATCGTTCAGCTGCGATCTACTCTCTTCTGCAAGAAGGAAGTCAGTACCAAGTCTAAGTTATCTGTGCACCGTTCAATCTTCCGATCGACTTTGTTGTATGGGAGCGAAAGCCGGGTGGGTTTAGGTTACCTTATCAATGAGGTTGAAGTTACGGATATGAAAGTAGCTAGGATGATTGCAGGTACTAGTAGATAAGAACAATGGCAGGAGGGTGTCCACAAATCAAAGAAAAACTGGGAATGAACTCTATAGATTTAGCAGTTAGGGCGAATAGGCTTAGATGGTGGGGTCATGTTACACGCCTGGGAGAAGCAAGGTTACCCAAGAGACTCATGGGTTCAGCAATAGAGGGTAGGAGGAGTCGGGGTAGACCAAGGAGAAGGTACCTGGATTCGTTTAACAATAATTTTGAAGTAATAGGCTTAACATCAGAAGAGGCACCAATAGTAGCACTGAATAGGGGATCATGGAGGAATTTTATAAGGAGGACTATGCTCCACACTGAACGCTGAAAGGGATAATCAGTCTTGATGATGACGATGATGATGATGATGATGATGCACAGCACACTCTAGATGCGTTTGTGGCCTTGAAACTGAAGGGGAGCTCACCTGTCGAAATACCGGCAGCTGTCGGAGATGTCATCTGGCTGCGTTACTGCAAGTGATTTAAACATTTACACACCAGGAAAAACTCAATTTACACACAGATTTAACGCTTTGAGGCCCTACAGGATTACGAATTCCACGCAACTGAGCAGAGGTTTTGGGACCGAACAGGGCAGTGGCGTGCAGTCACCGTGAGGCGAGCCTCGAGCCGCTACTAGAGCGTCCTGCGCGTGGAAACAGATGAGGAGCGCATTAGGCGGGGTCCGGCACTGTGCCTGCTGCAGCGGCAGGTGGCGGCGTCCACGCGCGCGCCTCCACGTGAGCTAATGCCCGCCTGGCCCGCCGGCCACCTCTGTATTAATCAGAGCGCCGGAGTGCTGTTCCATTACCGCGCAATCCATTACGACAAACGCGCGAGCGCTAATGCGCTCGTTCCACTTTTCTGCCCGCCTGTCGCGACTGCCCTCGGCGCCCAGACAGATGCTGGCGGCATTACGCGGCACTGACAAAGGTGCTCTAACCTCCAGGCGCAGGATGGAAATCGTGCCCTCACTCGCGGCTCGTGGACATAAAAATCTGGCTGCCTTGATAGTACTGCCGATTACGTGACCCTTTCAGTGTCTGGACAGTGCAGTGACGGATGACAGTTTATGAAACTAAATATTATATTGTCTACGATAAATATGGATAATTAAGAAAATTAAACATGGCTGGTCGGTGACGGGGTACGAGAAAAAAAGGAGAGGTGTATTAGGTCGACAGCACTGTAGAAGACGGTTCGATTGGAAAAGTGCCGCTACGTCGTAATGAATCTCGTATTTGTCGTGTTCCTCCAAAAAGAAGGAACAAAAAAGAAAGGCACGGCGCACATATAGGCTGCGACCTGTCCTGTGCGATTTTTCTTTGCACTCTGTAATTTTTCTTTTTTTTTGTTTCCGTCTCTACGGTTCCAGGAGTTATTGTTTTACTTTTTATGTGATAATGAACACTCCTTCTCCGTAGCTGAGGGGTCAGCGCGGCAGACTGTCGGGCTGTCATGTTGGGGCCCACCGTTTGATTCCAGGTACTGCAGGGATTTTTCCTTCGTACAAAGACTGGGATGGGGTGCACTCAGTCTTGTGGGACCTGGCTGACCAAGTTGTAGCGGTTCCAAGGTCAAGAAACCCTACAACAACCGAGAGATCGGTGTCCTGCCCATCCATAGCGCATCTGTTGACGTCAATGGCACAAGATGAGATGGCGGTCAGTCGTGCCCGATTAGCTCGTCACCTTCTACTTTATCAAGTCAGAAATAACTTGGTCGAAAGCTGTGAGTAGCAAGTTTCGACATCGCTCTATCGGCCACGATATTTCTGTACAAGGTCAGTCGGGAAAGATAGTTTGCGCTTTTCGTCGTCAGTACTTGGGGACAGAAAAACCTAATGGTTGGCCACTGCTCCCAGTTAACAAGGTAATGTATAGAAGCTGCTGCAGTTTCGTATATGAACAACAACAATGTTGTGAAGGTTGACAAGGAAATGCACTAGACAGAAAAGGAAGGTGGAAAAAAATCGGAACCTGAAATTCCGCAGGAAAAAACGTGGCATGGAGAAGCGGATACTGACAGACACTCCTGGAAATGGAAAGAAGAACACATTGACACCGGTGTGTCAGACCCACCATACTTGCTCCGGGCACTGCGAGAGGGCTGTACAAGCAATGATCACACGCACGGCACAGCGGACACACCAGGAACCGCGGTGTTGGCCGTCGAATGGCGCCAGCTGCGCAGCATTTGTGCACCGCCGCCGTCAGTGTCAGCCAGTTTGCCGTGGCATACGGAGCTCCATCGCAGTCTTTAACACTGGTAGCATGCCGCGACAGCGTGGACGTGAACCGTATGTGCAGTTGACGGACTTTGAGCGAGGGCGTATAGTGGGCATGCGGGAGGCCGGGTGGACGTACCGCCGAATTTCTCAACACGTTGGGCGTGAGGTCTCCACAGTACATCGATGTTGTCGCCAGTGGTCGGCGGAAGGTGCACGTGCCCGTCGACCTGGGACCGGACCGCAGCGACGCACGGATGCACGCCAAGACCGTAGGATCCTACGCAGTGCCGTAGGGGACCCCACCGCCACTTCCCAGCAAATTAGGGACACTGTTGCTCCTGGGGTATCGGCGAGGGCCATTCGCAACCGTCTCCATGAAGCTGGGCTACGGTCCCGCACACCGTTAGGCCGTCTTCCGCTCACGCCCCAACATCGTGCAGCCCGCCTCCAGTGGTGTCGCGACAGGCGTGAATGGAGGGACGAATGGAGACGTGTCGTCTTCAGCGATGAGAGTCGCTTCTGCCTTGGTGCCAATGATTGTCGTATGCGTGTTTGGCGCCGTGCAGGTGAGCGCCACAATCAGGACTGCATACGACCGAGGCACACAGGGCCAACACCCGGCATCATGGTGTGGGGAGCGATCTCCTACACTGGCCGTACACCACTGGTGATCGTCGAGGGGACACTGAATAGTGCACGGTACATCCAAACCGTCATCGAACCCATCGTTCTACCATTCCTAGACCGGCAAGGGAACTTGCTGTTCCAACAGGACAATGCACGTCCGCATGTATCCCGTGCCCCCCCACGTGCTCTAGAAGGTGTAAGTCAACTACCCTGGCCAGCAAGATCTCCGGATCTGTCCCCCATTGAGCATGTTTGGGACTGGATGAAGCGTCGTCTCACGCGGTCTGCACGTCCAGCACGAACGCTGGTCCAACTGAGGCGCCAGGTGGAAATGGCACGACAAGCCGTTCCACCGGACTATATCCAGCATCTCTACGATCGTCTCCATGGGAGAATAGCAGCCTGCATTGCTGCGAAAGGTGGATATACACTGTACTAGTGCCGACATTGTGCATGCTCTGTTGCCTGTGTCTATGTGCCTGCGGTTCTGTCAGTGTGATCATGTGATGTATCTGACCCCAGGAATGTGTCAATAAAGTTTCCCCTTCCTGGGACAATGAATTCACGGTGTTCTTATTTCAATTTCCAGGAGTGTAGATGCGATACGTTATCATGTTTGTGATCATTATCACATCAGAAAGTTACTGGTCATTATTACGTTAGGCAGATCTTTCCCTGGCAATCGTACGTCGCTATTCAGTTTTCTACGACCTTGCTTCTCATTCTAGAGATTTCTGTGGCCGTGGGCTGTTGACTGAGAGCGCGGAGGATATAGCTGAATCGTGATGCCCGTTTTTCGGTAGATCTGTGGCGTTGAACCCTGGGGTCAGTTCTGCCCAAGTTGTCAAGCAGGGCTGAACACGTAACACAGCTAAAGGAACAATGACAAAACCTTCCGACACGCACATTCTTCTCCATTCAGGCTCGTTGGAACGCTCGGAACGCTTTACCCGAAACAATCTCCTCCTTCGTGTATCAAAATAAACAGGAGATTGAGAAGTAAACCACCTTACCAAGTGGCTCGTTGAATCAGTAGTTGAAAATCACAAGAAACCGCCTTGATAATAATCCCAGCCGTTCACTTGTCGTTGATAAACCATCTACCATAGCAAAGCGAATGGAGAAGGTGATAGATTCGCTGTATGTGATTATCTTAGACAGACGGAGCCTATGCAAGCCGACACAACTGGCATGTGCCCAAATTACGTCATATCAAAATAATATTTTTGTAACTTCTGACATTTTAATCGGAGCTCCAGTATCAGCAACTAACTCCAAATGAAGTTAATCGCGCCCCGCGGAGTGGCAGGGCGGTTACAGGCGCCATGTCACTGACTGCGCGGCCCCTCCCGCCGGAGGTTCGAGTCCTCCCTCGGGCATGGGTGTGTGTGTTGTTCTTAGCATAAGTTAGTTGAAGTGTGTGTAAGTCTAGGGACCTATGTCCTCAGCTGATTGGTCCCTTAGATATTCACACACATTTGAACATTTTGTAGTTAATCTCAAAAATTCAGTGTATGTCAAACGAAATAAATATCACTGTTTACAATGAAATTCCTCTAATACACACTTACTGTTTTCGTATTGTTTTTATACTTCAGTACCGTTTGGCACATTTAAGATTCTTTTTAATACCACGATAAGCATACATAAACCCTTTAACAAGTTGCCACTAATTTTCTTTCTTGTCTGTTCGTCCGGTGGAAATTTTGGAACTGATTTCAAACTAACTTCTCGATAAGCGAGAGACTTGTAACTCTCAATATAGCTCAGAACTGGATGGCAATCCAGTATTTACCCAATTTCTTGTCTCGTGTGGTGGAGGGTACTTTTTTATCACTATCATTTCCCCATAAGCTACGGACCTGAACTTTCGACATAGCTCAGAACTCGTTGAGATTGCGGTATTAATCCGCTTCCTTTCCTAGTGTGGCGGAGGGAACTTTCTTTAGGTACTTAGTTTACCACTATCGTTTCCCCATGAGTTAGGGACTTGAAATTTTCAGCATAGTTAAGAACTCAATGACAAGCAATATGTGTCTGCTGGTAGCCAAGGGTAGTTGACGTGCCACTGCTATTTCTCCTTTTTCCAGTTTCTCTTGCTAATATTTCGTGGTAAAAAGGATTACTGGTGAGTTCCCGTGTGAGCTCGATTCTCTCTACTTTTCAAAGTCGATATCTTTGCTTGAGACAATTGTAGGAGGCGGGCAATTCATTGGCCAACTTAGGTGAAGACAAACTAAAATAATCCTGAAATTTACTACATGTCTCTGTCGTAATCCCATCAAAATGTTTGTAGTCGACTGAAAAATGTGACACACACAAGATTAAAGAGCAGACAATTTTACTGAAATAAATAAGTTTTTAATATAAAAATTTTATAATGGGCTGTAAGTATAAAGTAATTTCTCGTATTCCCATACAGATTGCTAACCCCCTACCGGTAAAGTAGTACTGAAAATTTGTGCTCCTGAGTTTTTAATCGGTACGTAAATACTTATTGAATTTAAAACGTAAAACGTGGGTAGCCTGTAGTAGATAATTAATGCATGAATAGTTCACCTCTTGAATGTTACCTATTGCCCACTCCCACGTTATTTACCTTAAATTCTAAAAGTACTTTCATAGATAGTAAAAATTCATGAGCACAGATTTTTGGGATTGTCTTTATAGTGTTAGAAATCTGTAAGTGGGTTCTACAAATTATTTTAACTTTTTAGTCCATTTTAAAAACATATTATATTCAAAAGTTTTTGATTAAAATAATTTGTTTAGTATGTTAGACGTAAACAGAGGCGTGAGAAAAATATGCAACAGGTTAAATATATACTCAGCTGTCTGTTTCTTGTAGCAAAACCATACCGGCTACCGTTCAGTATCTGACACGCGAGTGGACCATAGTGCGTCACATTTGATTGAAATTATCTTGTATTGGAAGATTCTGCACGAGATCCGGTTTGGAGTAAATGAAATTTGGTATGTTCTGAAGATTTTATTCGCGTAATGTGTTCACCGAACATGGTTAACCATAAACTATCGCACGTATCGACAACTAGGTCAAGTCCCCACGAAAATCATTTTTGTAAACTGGTAGTATATAATCGTTATAATTTGTTGCGGTGAATGAATCTGTAATGAAATCATAGTACAGCTATTGCAGAACACAGACATGCCAGCTCTAAATGTTTGTACTGGTCAGTTTGGCAGTTTCCGTGAGCTGAACTGGTTGTTACATGCGGGGAGTGCGAACCCTGCTCCAGGCCTCCACGTGCCATTTCGTATCACAATTAGGGCAGCTCTCTAACTAAGCCCATTGACCCACACCAATCTAGAGGTCTGCAGCTGCATTTCCAAGCCGTGAGGTCGTCAAGTGGCTGTCTCGTGAAGGAGAAGTCGAATGAACTTCGTACACACTGACGGCGGGTGATTTGTCCTAAACTGCCCAGCAGCACAGTGGCACAGCAGCTGCGGGTATGAAATCTCGGTGCACTGTTTGCCCGCCACTCACCGCTACACCGTGAACTTCCATCCCTGATCTGTTCAACAGAAGTGGCATTATCAACTGAGGTGAATATTATCAGATTGTTTGATTGAGTTAGCTATGATATTTATATAATACAAGCAAACGTAAGCAGAACATTGGTGCAGGACCGAAATTCCCTGGTGGAGCCTTCCACCTTCCACAATATTTGTCGTTCGATATTTGTGGATTTTGAGGAGGAGGAAATGCAGGCAGTTTCAGTATAAATGCCCTGTGAAACATTGCATTAGATCTAGCAGAGGTTGAAAATACCGCTTCAGTTGTAAATTACTTCATTTTCACACGACCGGTTTCGGACTATTATAAGCCCATCCTCAGATGTACTGGAAATATCAAAAGACGGGAGATAATTTTCACACGCCGCAAGACACGTAACAGAAACTAACTTTCCTTTTACATGAGTGGCAAACAAGTTTTAAATTTCGTGGGGATATATAAGTGGCCACGTGGAACAACACAGCCGGCCGATGTGGCCGAGCGGTTCTAGGCGCTTCAGTCCGGAACCGTGAAACCGCTACGGTCGCAGGTTCGAATCCTACCTCGGGCATGGATGTGTGTGATGTCCTTAGGTTAGTTAGGTTTAAGTAGTTCTACGTTATAGGGGACTGATGACCTCAGATGTTAAGTCCCATAGTGCTCAGAACCATTTGAACCATTTTTGGAACAACACGCCACGGTCATCAGTTAAAAGAACATGCACATGTGCCACTCCTATGCACAAGCTCTCGTTACTGATCCACAAGGAAAGTAGCGAAACTCCACAGTCTATACCGTCAGAAAGTAATATGCTAATTAAAATGCTAGCAGCAATAGCATTGAAAGAACACATTAAAATTGGGGTCAGTTTAAAACTGCTAACCAACCGTCGACAATTAATCGAGGCTTACATGCGATAACACCTGAGACGCACTTTACATCATGGAAGACAGATAAATTTTTAATTAGTGAGGTCACAGATAATGCCACAATACTATAATGCGCCATAGTCGTAGGATAACATGAAAACATGCAACTCTTATTAAGAGAGGACAATTTTACAGCAATGTAAAATGAAGTGGGTTTATATCGCACCTTCCACTCAGTTTTACGACAGTCCTGGACCGGCCTGTTCAACACGCTCCTTTGCTACGCATAATCCACTTTTAACTTATATCCTCTATTTTTGTGTAATATTTCTGTTTCTTCTTCATTTTAAATGTTGTTGTTGTTGTTGTTGTTGTTGTTGTGGCCTTCAGTCCAGATACTGGTTTGATGCAGCTCTCCATGCTACTCTATCCTGTGCAAGGTTCTTCATCTCCCAGTACCTACTGCACCCGACATCCTTCTGAATCTGTTTAGTGTATTCATCTCTTAGTCTCCTTCTGAGATTTTCACCCTCCACGCTGCCCTCCAATACTAAATTGGAGAGCCCTTGATGCCTAAGAACATGTCCTACCAACCGATCCCTTTCTCTAGTCAAGTTATGCCACAAATTTCTCTTCTCTCCAGTTCTGTTCAATACCTCCTCATTAGTTATGTGATCTACCCATCTAATCTTCAGCATTCTTCTGTAGCACAACATTTCGAAAGCTTCTATTCTCTTCTTGTGCAAACTATTTATCGTCCATGTTTCACTTCCATACGTGGCTACACTCCATAAAAATATCTTCAGAAACGACTTCTGACACTTAAATCTCTACTCGATATCAACAAATTTCTCTTCTTTAGAAACGCTTTCCTTGTCATTGCCAGTCTACATTTTATATCCTCTCTACTTCGACCATCATGTTATTTTGCTTCCCAAATAGCAAAACTCATACACTACTTTAAGTGTCTCATTTCCTAATCTAATTCCTTCAGTATCACCCGACTTAATTCGACTACATTCCATTATCCTCGTGCCGGCCGGGGTGGCCGAGCGGTTCTAGGCGCTACAGTCTGGAACCGCGCGACCGCTACGGTCGCAGCTTCGAATCCTGCCTCGGGTATGGATGTGTGTGAAGTCCTTAGGTTAGTTAGGTTTAAGTAGTTCTAAGTTCTAGGGGACTGATGACCGTAGCAGTTAAGTCCCATAGTGGTCAGAGCCATTTGAACCATTATCCTCGTTTTGCTTTTGTTGATGGCTCTGAGCACTATGGGACTTAACATCTATGGTCATCAGTCCCCTAGAACTTAGAACTACTTAAACCTAACTAACCTACGGACAGCACACAACACCCAGTCATCACGAGGCGGAGAAAATCCCTGACCCCGCCGGGAACCGAACCCGGGAACACGGGCGCGGGAGGCGAGATCGCTACCGCACGACCGCGAGCTGCGGACGCTTTTGTTGATGTTCATCTTCTATCCTCCTTTCAAGACACTGTCCATTCCGTTGAACTGCTCTTCCAGGTCCTTTGCTGTCTCTGACAGAATTACAATGTCATCGGCGAACCTCAAAGTTTTTATTTTTTCTCCATGGATTTTAATTCCTACTCTAAATTTTTCTTTTGTTTCCTTTACTGCTTGCTCAATATACAGACTGAATAATATCGGGGGGAGCTACAACCCTGTCTCACTCCCTTCCCAACGACTGCTTCCCTTTCATGTCCCTCGACTCTTATAGCTGTCACCTGGTTTCTGTACAAATTGTAAATTTAAACCACTTAATTCAAATTGTGAACGGCCGGTATAGTTGCCGAGTGTTCTTCTCTCCGTCAATAGATGGCAGAACTTTTGCCACTCTGGTTTACCAATTTTCCTCCGTTTTCGTATCCGCTACTCCCTGTTCTGCGCTCATAAGCAGCACACCACGCCTGGTACACGCGGCGCTCGGGGACGACAGCACAGCGTAAGTGTCGTGATACCATTTGTATATATCCCCTGTCCAGGCACTTGTCCGTAGTACTGTTTGGTGCCACTTGCGCATTGACAAAGGTTTCATAGCACCTAGCCCGACCGAAATGTTTTTTAAAAGTTTTTAAAACTTTTTGGAAAAATTTGTTTTTGTTATGTTTCTTCCGGCGTGTGAAAATTATCCCCAGCCTTCCGGTATTTCGAGTACGACACCTGAGGATGAGCTTATAACATTCTGCAAACGGTCGTGTGAAAATAAAGTAATTTACAACTGAAGCGGTATTTACAACCTCTGCTATAATGCTCAGTTGCGGATGTTCTGTTATCAAGATTGTTTGTACATTACAGCTAGTTGGCGATACAACATTGAATCTTCCTGGCAGATTAAAACTAAGTGCCCGATCGGAACTGGAGGCTGGGCAGGTAGCAGGTAAGGTACTGGCGGATGTATGGCTGTGAGGGCGGTCGTTCAGCGCGCTTGGATAGCTCAGGAAGCAGACCACTTGGCTACGGAAGGCAATGGTACCAGGTGGGAGACCCGGTGTGGTTTACAGTTTTCATTTTCGAGAAAAAGTTTAAAGACAACACACAATCCGCTGCTGAACGAAAATTCATTCTCGATACTACATATGTTTACAAAATATTTATGTGTCGATTTTCATACCTAACCTGGTAGTTTATTTAAACGAGCATCCAGTTTGTCATTGTCCTAAGTAGGCCTACGGAAAAAGTTTTTTACATACATTTTCGCCTGTGATTTCCTGATTCTCATTTTACATACATAATACCAAAATAAATGTATGAAATTTTGCTACAGATAGATAACGATGGATGAATCAACATGACAGATGATCTGTCCGCGTGGACGGAACATCTCTTCCGTCATACCGCATTAAGAAAAACAATGGTTTACGGAGGCAGCCTTTTCGCATCAAATATTTCTCGACTTGGTAATTCGAAACGTGTTACAAAAAGACAGTTACGTTAACGAGGGTAAATGCTTCGTATTACTGGATCAAATATGCCTTTCAGACCAGAAAAACGTTTGATATTGCCTTGCTGACATTGAGTTATTCACGAAAGCAGTTAAAGAACTGTTGCGCACACGGGACAGAGATTAAGAATAAGAACCAGTAGTCTTCTAAAGTGTAGGGGCTATTAACATAGCGGATCCTGCTTCAATGCCTAAGTCTGTAACGCCATCTCACATTATTAGACCACCATGGTTAGCTGAGCGTCGCAACCATTGTTGACTTTAAATTAAAGTTTTCGAATTGTTTTTGGAAACCTTTTTGTAGATGAGTTCAAATAGCCTCACATTTGTAGTTTCACAATTAGTCATGATACCGACACATGCAATTCACTTCAACACATCAACATGTTTTATCCCACAGGGTGGAGTACAGACTTTTGCCACACAATGGCTTGAAATTATTATAGTTGTATTCTGTCATTAACAGAGTTAGCATATAAGTGTTACACAGAACGTGGTTCATACACGTCTCAAACACAGACAGTAGAGACAACATTTTCTGTCTTTTATTCGTTGTTATAGAACAATGGCCCACGCAATAAATTGTAGATTCTGGCGTCTTCTTTATCCCCATGCCCGCCGACTCAGTGACGATAAAAATTGGCGACGCAAACTGCCGTTGCTAAGCCATTCATGAAACACAAAAGAATATACACATTTCGTAATCTCGTTCTAAAATTAAACTTCGACCAAAAGGCATTCATAAATCGATATTAAAATAAAAATGACTGTGCCTTAGCATATACTATTTATGCGGTAAGACCAGGTAACTGCTCTCCTAAGCATTACGCATCACTACAACCGCCATACTTAAAGTACGTGCGTAAGGAAGTTGAATAAAAAGAAAAAATGGTCGAAGCCGTTAACGCACGCTTGTTCGGTAGCGGTGGACGCTGGGAGGGATCCGGTTCGAATCGTGGTGGTAGAAAAAAATTTTCTCCGCCGGTATTTGGCCGGCAAGGAGACGAGAGGTGGTGGCGTAGAGTTCTTGATCACCAGAGTTTGCGCCATTGTCGTGGTTTAAATGCCAAACTCCCCCGCAGTATTTCATGAAGTGGGGGCATGTGACATTGTTGAGGTGATCCGTCCGTCGGATGAGGACTTTAAGGGGGTAGACTTGGAGTAGAAGAGGCACCACTGGTCATTTTAATTTCCACAGCATGTAGATCATACTTACAGGTGTACGAAACTCTAGCTTTCGCAAATTTTTAAAAACTGTGGTAAAAATTGAGGTAATCAACTACGAAATTTGAGTTTTTTTTAAACATGAAGTTTAAAATGTAACGGCTCCTTCATTATTTCATAAATTGAATAAATTCTACAGTTTCATACACCTATAAGTATGGTTTGTATGCTGTGCAAAGTTCATCAAAGACTCTCCCTTACTTAAGAAGAAAAGTGTACCTATAGCAACAAATGCAACAAATAGTAAGTGAAAAAAATGATGAAATTTTACACGTAAAAATTTTATATTGTTATGTTTTTGAACTTCCACTGTTATGAGTGTGAATCCTGAATCCTTCCTGCTCCTGCTGATAGAGCTTTATGAATTTGTTTTTAAAAGTAAAGACAGTGGAAATTAAAATGTCCTGTGGTGCCTCTCCTGCTCCAAGTGGGCCCGTTTGACGTCCTAATCCCTTTAAGCTTGGTGGCCCCCTTGCTACTACTAGCGAGGGGTCAGCTAAGTGTCGGCATTAGGTTTCATCATCTCCTTTCTGTCATCATCATCATCATCATCATCACCACACAAGACAAACATTATACTACACATCACACACACACACACACGCACACACAGACACACACACACCACATGCAGTATTACAAATATTGTAATGGGGCATGTTGCAAATAAATAAACAAAAAAATTGCTACGATAACACTTGGTGGACCTCAGAGACACAGCAGACAAAAGAATACATGAAACCCTCAGGTCTAAAAATGAGTTCCAATACTGTGAGCATTCCGACACACTCCACAACCCACTAGCGTCACTGTTTTGTCCCAGAGCTAACCGCCTTGTTTCTTTAGCTGCGTGGCAGGCAGCGCGCCTGATGGGTCGCACTCGGCGAGAGGTCGCCCGCAGGAAGGCGAGAGGCGGGGCTGCCGGACGACTGAAGTTGAACCGCGGACGGGTGTCGAGCACGAGTATGTCGTCATCCACATGAGTCCTAAAATGAATCCATTAGACTCCAGTTACACTACAAATCACACAATCTAAAGTCTGTGAATTCAGGTAAATCTGTAGGTACGAAAATTAAGAAAACTTTAGATTCTAACTATCACATAGATAATGTTGTGGGAAGAGCAAACGAAAGACTGGGACCTAGTGACAGAATAGTTAGAAAATGCAACAGGTCTACTGAAGAGACTACCTACACCAGATTTGTCCGTCGTCTGCAAGAGCATTGCTGCAAGGTGTGGGATTCGCATCAGATAGGGTTGAAGGAGGACATCGAAAAAGTTCAAAGAAGGGCGGGTCGTCTCGTACTATTCCGAAGTAGGAGAGCGATTGCCTCGGATATTATTCCCGAGTTGGAGAGGCAGTCATTAAAAGCAGGGCGTTTTTCGTCGCGGCAGGGTCTTTCCATGAAAGTTTCGAACACCAAAGTACTCCTCAGAATGCGAAAATATTTTGTTGATGCACACGTACGTAGGGAGAAATGATCATAGGAATAAAATAAGAGTTCGTAAGCACAGGTGTAAGTGTTCGTTTTTCTGGTGTGCTATTCGAAAGTGGAACTGTAGAGAAATTGCTTGGTAGCGGTTCGATGAACTTTCTGACAGGCACTTGATTGTGAATTTTAGGGTAATCGTGTAGATGTAGATGAATGTGACTGGAGACTTTTCATGTGATCCGACGAGTAGCTGTTTTCGCTTTTTCCAAGCAACGCTTGTTGTCGAGTGCTCTGACGCCGTAACGAGGTGTTTAACCGGCAGTGTGTGGTGGGTGTACGGCCGGTCGGAGGCCGCAATCTTTTAGGGACGTTTCTCTTAATGTGACTTGGGTCCATTTATTATGTTTACCGTAAGCGTCAACCAGAAAATTTGTCAGAATCCTCGGCGACCAAGAGTTATATATATTCGTGATGAGTATGGTTGGATACTTGGATAACAAAGAAGTTCTCACAGGACTGCACGCACTCTTTCCTGGTTACACGAACACACTGGCACCTTATCGCATTTCGAAAGGACCGCTAAAACACCAGAACTTGAACCCCAATGAAAATGGTTGTGCTATTAGCAACTGTCGGTGGAACGTAGCGACCATACCCACAGTGTGGCAGTTCAACGGGATCTAATCATCAGTGACTCCATCAACTCGTAGACTGTCTTCTTTACCGGTTTCAGGCGGTTACCCAGGTCCGTGGCGGTATTAAACGGATATATAGTGACGCCTCTTGGACGTGATTCCAGATTTTTATCGAGTCTACTCACTAAAGCTTTAGCCTTTGTATCCTCCATACTGTTTTCTAGCAGTGGATCACAATCATCTGTTCTTAATCCTCGTGGAAAAATCAATATTCCTAAATTTTCTTCACTTAACATACCGGAAGTAAAATTTCCATTCCAGTGCACAGAAGCTCACTGTAAATTGTGATAAATGAAACTGTTTTTGCCCAGGGTCAATTCACTGTTCGCGGAACCGGTACCTGCTGAATATTATGAAAATACAGCTCTGTCCGGCCTTGACCTGACGTTTCTTCTGCAAGGTAGTAGTATTTACACAGCCCCTCTATCAGGAATTCTACACTTGCAAGCAATAAAGACGATTATTAGCTAATAGTCTTGTCAGCATCGGGACGGCAGCGCCTCTCTTTTTGTTTTTGTTCTCTGCATGTGGAAAACTCTTCCGTACCTCCTACTCTCATTCTTCTGCTATGCTTTAGCACAGCTTCCAATTCTACATCTTCACCTTAAGTTAATAAATTATAGGTTTCAGGGAATGTCAAACTGTCTGCCCGAGTAGTGCTAAATATCCTAAACAAATGGCTAAAACTCACACTCACGAAATCTTGACAAGTTGCCAAAACTTCAAGATACAAACAGCTCATGGACATTTTTGGTGTAGTAAGAATATGGAGATGAGAATAAGCACGAGACATAAACAGATATCATGCGCTGCCATGTGTTACATAGTACATTTACACTGAATTTTGTTTTAGAATTGATAATTTTGGAGTTAATGATGTTGAAAGCTTAATGAAAGTTAATCCTACTATGCATTTACTTCAGTTATAAGTTACAGTTATCCAGCGGTATTAAATATTACGATATAGTTTTTACTTTATTATGTATTTGTGTAGATGAAGCTGTAACGTCTCGAGACAATGCACAATAGCGTTTTATTGCAGTAATCTACTTTGCAGTACGGCCCGTACCTTTGGAGCCGTTGGCGGTGATAGCAACAGCCTCTTGTATCTTAGCCTGACTCATTCGCACCTGTCGCTAGCCTAGCCGTGAGAAGCGGTACCTGTGTCTATTCGAGAGACAGAATATTCAGGTCCCTAAGAATCTAAATAAACTATATTAAATATTACTCAATTTAGTTAAAAGTCAATATACTACCCTTTGTTATTAAAAAGAAGATTGTGTAAAAATATCAGCTTTCTAGCTGGCATACTTTCAGAGTTAGAGAAAATTACTTAAAACACCCCAAACCGACACTTGTAAGATTTAAGTCAGTTAGGATTCATCACAGTTTGTCTTTTAGTATCATTTGGAATCAATACTGAAGTCCACAAAGGTCAATTTGTTTGAATTTTCATTATTAAAAACGTTAACTATTTTTCATTTTCGTAACATAAAATTCAGAAAAAATCAGTATTTATTTAATGTGTTGTTGTGCAAGTAAATGAGAATGAGTGAGAGTGTGTATGTGGGGCATACGAAAAAAATTCAGTGTTATCTCACGTTAAACATTACGTAACTATGTCACGGGAAAGTGTTAAGTAAGCAAGTTGCAATGAAAAATGTAATTTCCCCACCGTGCTCATGACGTGTATCCAAGGGTACTTGCTTTAGTAAGAATGCAGCCAGAATAGCCATTTGCAGAGTATTAGTTTTCTAAAGTCATTTCAACATTAATCTACTTTTCATTTGGTTTCGTTAAACATTTTATTAATATTTGTATGATGAAGTGACGTAAATGCATCTGTGAATGTCGATTGGCGTAAGACAGTTATAGTGCAAAAAACAACTCGAAGGATTGTTTTGATTGGATGTAGCTTTTAAACAACCAATCAGAGTTAAGCATTTCCCGCACATTGCAAGTAGTTATAGACCCTGGAAGGAACGGCAGTGAGGCAGTCGCTGGCTAGCTATCGGACGTGCACATCATGTTGGAAGTGTCTGTCTGCATCATGAGTAAAATGAAGAAGTTATTGGTTTCTCGAGTGCGGATTGTATTGCCATGAAAACAGTTGCATTTACGGACAGATTGTGAAAATTTGAGCTTGATGAAGTGATTTGTTAGTGAGATAAACGCGTGTGAACTTTCGGCCTTTGTAAAATTCCGCGTGCCATGTTACATATTCGTCTATGGAATATTTGGCGAGCAATTTATTTATTAGAAATCCACTGAAAAAGGACCGAATGTGGATATTTTAACAGAGCAATGACTGTAAATCACGTAATAATTCAGGTCGGACTTACGTACATTTCTGGCTGCCTTGCGTGTGTAATGGGTTGTATGAACTGTGAGCTGGAGACAATGATACTATTCGTTAATTAAATACACGCTGTATGGTAGGTGATCAAACGTATTGCATCTTCGATTCCCCTTCAGTGCACAGCCGAGCATTGTATGAAGAAGGGAACGCATGAGTTGTTCTGTGGACAGCATGTACGAGTAAACAGGCGGAACCTCTCAGCACATACTTAAAACTTCGCGGGAGGTACTATTGTCGAGGCATCTATATCTGCTCACTGTTCGCTCAGAACTGGAAAGTGCTACGTGATTGCATAGATGGGCTTAGTAGAGGCAGTGCCCAAATACATCCACAAAGCTTCACAGGATTTTCACTGTGGTTTTAATTTTTCGACCATTCGGAGGGTGAAAAAAAATTGCCGACCTACTAAAACTATTTCTACATCTACATCTACATATAAACTTTGTAAACTGTGAAATGTATGGCAGAGGGTACTTAGGAAGGTAGCACATGTAGGAGTTCTGCCTGTTCCAATCGTTTTTCAAGGGAAGAAAAATGAGTGCATAAATATCTCTGTGCATATTGTAGTTATTCTAACTTTCTTTTTGGGTCCCTATGGGAGTGATACATCGAGGCTTGCAGCGTATTTCTAGATTCTTCCTTAATATTGGTTCTTGGAATTCTGTAGGTAGGTCACCACGGGATAATTTCCGTCTGTTGGTGTTCTTGTGGTCTTCACTCCGAAAAATGGCTTGACCCATCTCTCCAAGCTATTCCATCCTGTGCATCACCGAATAACTCTGACAATTTACATCCTTTTGATCCTGCTTATTGCGTTCGTCTTTTGATCTCCCTCTGCCATTTTTACCCCCTACACTTCTCTCCAATACTAAATTTACGATCGATTAATGTCTCGCAATGTGTCCTATCAATCGACTCCTTTTTTTCTCCCCAGTTCTGTTCAGTACCTCTTCATTAGTTACGTGATCTACCCATCTAATCTTCAGCAATCTTCTATAGCACCACATCTGAAAAGCTTCTATTCTCTTCTTGTCTAACCTTTTTGTCGTCCACGTTTCACTTCCAAACATGGCTACATTCTCAAATACCTTCAGGGCGACTTCCTAACACTTAAATCTGTATTCGATGCTAACAAAATTTCTCTTCTTCAGAAGCGCTTTTCTTGTCATTGTCAGTTCACATTTTCTATCCTCTCTACTTTTGCATTCATCAATTATTTTTCTAACCGAATAGTAAAACTCTCTGCTACTTTAACTGTCTAATTTCACAGTCTAAGTCCCTCTGCATCACCTTATTTAATTCGACTACATTCCATTCTCCTTGTTTTTCTTTTGTTGACGTTTATCTTATATCGTCTTTTCAAGACGCGGCCCATTCCGTTTAACTGCTCTTCCAAGTCCTTTGTTGTCTCTGAGAGAACTACATTGTCATAGGCAAACCTCAAAGTTTTTTATTTCTTCCCCCTGAAGTTTAATTCCTACCCTAAATATTTCTTTGGTCTCATGTACTGCTTGCTCAATGAACAGATTGAGTGACATCGTGGATAGGCAACAACGCTGTCTCACTCCCTTCTCAAGTATTGCTTCCCTTTCATATCTCTCGACTTTTACAACTGCCGCTTGGTTTCTGTGCAAGTTGTAAATAGTCTTTCACTCCCTGTGTTTCACGCCTGTTACCTTCAGAATATCAAGGAAATTATTCCACTTAACATTGTCAAAAGCTTTCTCTAAGTTTACGAACGCAAATCTCTTATTCCAATTCAGGTTTCCCAGCATTTTCGTGACGTTCTGCAGTTAGTCAAATAATCGGAGACTGTTCGTGCTGCTTTTCTCTGTAGTCTTACGGTATCCCCTGTTAGTCCTGTTTGGCAAGAGTCACAATATACTGGAGCAATATTTGAAGACAGGACGCACAAATAATTTATAAGCTCTCTCCTTTGCGGACTGAATTTCCCCAGTATCCTGTCAGTGAATGGAAGTGTGCTACCTGCTTTGCTACAATTGAGCCTATTGTCATTATATTTCATATCCATTGAATATTTGTAAGACTTGAATGATTCTAGAAACTGTGAACAGGTAATACTGTAGTCGTGGATGCTACGTTTTTTGTGTTTGTGAAGTGCATAGCCGTACATTTCTGTACATTCGAAGCCAATTGCCAGTCTTTGCACCACTTCTAAATCTTATCAAGGTCGGAATGAATGCCTCTGTAGATTTTTTCAGACAGCATTTAGATGTGGATAACTATGAAAAGTCTTATATTGCTGTCAATTCTGTCTGCCAGGCCACTAATATACAAAACATGAGCAGGGGTCCCAACACACTGCCCTGGGGCACGACTTAAGATATTTCTACTTCTGTCAATTGCTTTCCATCTAAGATAACATACTGAGTCCTGTATATTGAGATATTCTCAAACTAGTCACAAATTTTCTCGATATCCCATATAATTATACTTTCGATAATAAGCTAGTTGACGTGGGAGGTACCTGACACTTCCCATATGATATTAGTACAGTAGAAAGCACGAATAATTAATTCGTGTGACCATCAATTACCAGATGATGTTGGTGATATTTGGTTTGTGGAGCGCTCAACTGCGTGGTCATCAGCGGCCGTAAAATGTCCCAGTCTTTACACAGTGCAACCTAGTCACTTTCACGAATGATGATGAAGACAACACAAACACCCAGATCCCGGGCAGAGAAAATACTCCAACCCGGCCGGGAATCGAACCCGGGACCCCGTGATCCAGAGGTAAATTACCGGATGGAAATGGAATATCGCCTTATATAACGAGGTATTAAGTGTACGTTAGTGACGTGCTTCTGCCAACTCTCTGTAATAACTTTTTCGCAGAAACCGTTTCAGTGCTGAGAATCCCCCGCACAAGATACCACAAAATTCGATAGAAATTATCCTAGCTACTGGAGAAGATTCTGGTCCTACTGAACACAGAGAGACCACTTGCAAAGATTACCTTTTCAGTAGTTGATTTGTAAAGGAAAATACAGAAACACATGCCAGAGTTCACTATTTCTGAGAGTTTCGGATCTGAGAATAACGTACTTTTCTAATTGGCAAAATTCGAGAGAACAGATGCGAAACCCTTCAGCAAACAAAATTTGGCTACTACAGTTTTCTTTGCGAAAGCGGAGAACAGGGAGAATGAGCGAAATTCCGTTTCAGCATGCGGCAGCGAAAGATATCGTCTATAAAACTCGACGGAGTAAATATGCAAAACTTCTGCGCTGTACTTGTTTGTCTGAGTTCTGGAAATGTTCACTGAGGGACTTTTAAGCGCCATTCTTTTTTATGATCACTCGTTTCTGGACAAACAACATGTTCGCTGATATTTACGATTTAGCAGCACGGCGTTACGGCACGGAAGCCAGAGTTCCGCGTAAGCATATCTTAGGTCATTTATACCGAAATAAACGTCAAACTTAAGCCAGAGGCGCAATTACACAATGAAGCACTTCGCATACTGTACTGAATGACCATGTATGGCTAACAATTGAATAAAACATTTCTGAACGAATGTGCTTCACATTTAAGCGCACTGAGATCCCAAAAGAGTCATGTGGTTTTTTTTTTTTTTTTTTTTAATAACTGTAAGTTTACATAATATTAATATAATCTAAAGAAATCCTGGACCATTTCTTTTTCGTTTTACTTGTGCAATCATTTTATAACATGTCCGAAACTATTACGGCAATGTCGTCAAATACACCGAAGCGCAAATAATCTGGTATAAGCATGTGTACTCAAATACGGAGATATGTAAACAGGCAGAATACGGCGCTGAAGTCGAGAACGCCTACAGAAGGCAACAAGTGTCTGGCGCAGTTGTTAGATCGATTACTGTTGCTACAATGGCAGATTATCAAGATGTGAGTTTGAACGTGGTGCTATAATCAGCACACGAACGGTGGGACAGAGCATCTCGAAGGTAGCGATGAAGTGGGGATCTTTCCGTACGACTATTTCACGAGCGTACTTTGAATATCAGGAATTCGGTAAAACATAAGATCTCCGACATCGCTGCGGCCGGAAAAAGATCCTACAAGAACGGGACCAATGACGACTGAAGGGAATCGTTAAACGTTACAGAAGTGCAATCCTTCTGCAAATTGCTGCATATTCTAATGCTGGGTTATCAGCAAGAGTCAGCGTGCGAATCATGCAACGAAACATCATCGATATGGGCTTTCGGAGCCGAAAGCCCGCTCGTGTAACCTTGATAACTGGTCAACACAAAGCTTTACGCCTCGCCTGCATCCGTCGACACCGACGTCGGACTGTTGATGACTGGAAAAATGGTACCTGGTCGGACGAGTCTCGTTTCAAGTTGTATCGAGTGAATGGACTTGTACGGGCATAGAGACAACCATGGACCCTGCATGTCAGCAGCGGACTGTTCAAGATAGTGGAGGCTCTGCAATGGCGTGGGGCGTGAGCAGTTGGAGTGATATGGGACCCCTGACACGTCTAGATACGACTCTGACAGGTGACACGTATGTGAGCAAACTGATCACTTGCATCCATTCATGCCCATTGCGCATTCCGACGGACATGGGCAAGTTCAGCAGGACAATGCGATACCACACACGTCCAGAATTGCTACAGAGTGGCTCCAGGAGCACTCTTCTGAGTTTAAACACTTCCGCTGACCACAAAACACCGCAGACATGAACAGTATTGAGCATGTCTGGGGTAGTCTGTCTGAGTAGCTGGGTGGTAACGTGCTCACCTACCGTGCAGCGGCCCAGGGTTCGATTCCTGGCCGGGTTGGAGATTTTCTCCGATCGTGGACTGCGTGTTGTGTTGTCCTCATTATCATTTCACCCTCGTCACCGGCGCGCATGTCACCCAATGTGGCGTCGACTGAAATAAGACTTCCACTTGGAGGCTGAACTTCCCCGGATGGGGCCTCCTGGCCAACGCTGCCATAGGCTCATTACATTTTATTTCATATCTGGGATGCCTTGCAACGTACTGTTCAGAAGAAATCTCCACCCCCTCGTACTGTTACAAATTTATGGACAGCCCTGCAGGATTCATAGTGTCAGCTCCCTCCAGCACTACTTCAGATTATTCGAGTCGATGCCACCTCATGTTGCGACACTCTGTCGTGCTCGAGGGCTCCCTACACGGTATTAGGCAGGTGCACCAGTTTCTTTGGCTCTTCAGTGTAAAATCTATGTGTTATGGAAGGCCGTACTAAACGCCAAGCGCGACACAAAACGTCCCCATGCTATTAGCGCCCAAGGAAACAGACAAATTGTTCGCGCGGCCGTGTAGCGTCACACAGCGATATCACGTATCTTTAGCCGGAAAACTGGCCTTTTTCGCAGAAAGACAAGTATCAGTATGATATGACGAATGAGCTGAGTGCAGTCTACGACATTTTCTTGGTGGCACTGTAGTATGCGGTAAACTATCGTCGTTCAGTGATTATAGAAAGATGCAGGATCATTCAGACAGAATTTCTAGTTCGTGTGATAAGTGGCAGCGTTCTCTTAATGTATAAAAGTGTACGTTAATGCAGACGCGTAGGAAAAACAATCCGCAATCTTCAAACGCAGCAATAGTTGTACACTCGTTGACAAGTAAAGTCGATTTAATATCTAGGTGTAACGTTGCAAATCGATATGAAATGGAATAATCGTGTCACATTGGTAGTAGGGAACGAGAATGATCGACAGGTTTGTTGAGAGACATTTAGGAAAGTGTAGCTCATCTACATGGGAAACCACGTATACAACACTTGTACGACCCATTCTTCGATACTTTCCGAGTGTTTGAAATCTCCAGCAGGTCGAATGAAAGGAATACATCAAAGCAATTCAGAGGCGAGGTTCTATCAACACGAGAATGTTACGGAGATGATTCGTAAACTCAAATTGGGGTACTTGGAGGGAAGACAACGATATTTACGCGAAACACTGTCGATGAAATTAAGAGAACAGGCATTTGCGTCTGACAGCAACACGGTTTTACTACCGTTAACGCACATTTCGCCTAAGGACCGCGAAGACAAGAGAAATTAGGACTCATACGAAGGTCTACAGACAGCAGCTTTCGCCTCTCTCCATTTGCGAGTGGAGTAGGAGAGGGGAATGACTGGCAATGCTATATATTAAGCTCTGTCGTATACCGCACGGGAGCTTCCTGAGTACGTATGTGGATGTGGTTATGGAGGGGTTGGACAAGAACGTGGAAACGCCACAGACACTTTACCATGGCTAATATGGGATATAAAAACCGTTGAAATTCAAAACAATTTCCATTCGGCTAGGTATGGATAAGCACAGACCGTCTAAGGTTTCCAAGAGCATCTGATGCCATCATTGCTGCAAAATAGTGCCAAGTTCCCTTAGTGATGATGGAGGTGGATAGCGGTCACGCTTCCTTCTCTCCAAAGTAGACACCAAAGGTTTCATAATACTGAGGTCTGTTGATTGCGGTGACCTGAAGACAAGCGATGATTCATCCTCGTGCTCACAAAACCTGTTCTGGTTGATGCGTACTGTGTAAACAGGGCCCTGTCGTCTTGGAACAGAGCATTGCCATTGAGGAACGAATATATTACCAGGGGATGGATCTGATCAACCAAAATGGTCACATAATGCTTCGCAGTAATGCGAACCCGCAGGGTAACCACGGAGCCCCATGACGTGGCTGGCCAAACCATCACAGAACCCTGCGGCGGGGAGGGTCGGTCCCCCACTATCCTATAAACAATGATTCCACCTACCTGGATAGGCTTCAGGTTGTCTGCAACAGTAGATACTGGATTAACTAACAAAAGCAGCGTAAACCACCCAAAGGCCACACAACGCCAGTCCATGGGCAGTAACTGAAAGTTAGTTAAACTATCGAGCGCTTGGGATTCGTGCCTGAGTCGTTTGAAAAACTGTAAAAAATTTCCTTTTAGTTGCTTTATTGTCTTTCAAACAAGTAAAACGGACAAAGATCCGTATTTAATATCCCTACATCAGTTATGAAAAGTTACTGATAGTCTCGGTTCCAAGTTCACACTCGAAACCAGCCAGAAGATAGTGCGGCCCGATATTTTAAGTTTCCAAAACGTCACTGACCCACGACTACTTACGAGTTAACACATTCAGTCTTTCAGCACTCTTCTTGTACAGACGTGCTCGCCATAATGTCTCGTAACCTGCAAGTGGAGAGTATGTAAGACTTAAAATGTTCACAAGAGAAATATCCTAAAATAAATCACTCGCAAAGTTCAAACTTCCTCAAAATACTCGACACTGTAGTCGCTTTTCATCAGCTACGTGATAACCGATCAAACGCGTGGCTTTCTTCATTTTGGTACAAATTTCATGGCACAATTTAACATAGGCGTTTACCAGAAGACCGCTCCCGAGCGACTACCTCAACTCGTAGATCTGAGTAACCAAGCCCTATTCAAACGAGCGGGAAATGCTGAATTCCTATTGGCTCCTATCTTAAGCAGCCAATCAGATCATCTCGAGCACTTCTATTCTCGCGGTATTTCTAATATCAGCCAATCACATTATCAGAAGTTATTTAGGCAAGAAATCTCGTAATTCCGAAACTAAATAAAATTTAATCAAAACGTAAAAGTATTTCTTTCCACAAAATAAATTACTAATAAATTTAATGCTCAGCGGCCCTATATAAAACATCTGCCCTCCTGCCCGCTCCACTTCAAGCCACGTTTTCAATGCAAGTTGACAACTCGAAATAATTTGCAACGTTACAATTCCCAACGTGCTTCACATTTGGGCAGAACCTCGGCCAGAAGTTGGAAAAAGGATGAAAGAGTGCTCATCAAACCAAATCACTTTTTTGCATTGGTCTGTAGTAAAGGTTTTACGGATTCGGTACAAAATTTTCCCGTTACGGGCGTTTGTATCACAGATGAGTGGTTCTGGATTGCAGATCGCACTGCAATTCCCTGATTATTGAACTCCCTTCGCGTTGCTTTGGTGCTGACAAGTTCGCGTGTGCGACATTCAGTTCTGCACCGACTTCTGCAGTCGTTGTCCTCTTATTATTCGTCACAATACTCTTCAATGACAGTCCTCAAAGACATTCAACACATTTTTGTTCACGTTATGACTTACCAGATGATGTTTTTCCGCTTTCCCTATGTACGGCAGAAGTCTTCGATAAGGTGACTCTTGAAACATCGTACACTTCAGCTCCCCTGGCTACGGAAGCACTCACCATACAAGCACGGACAATTTGCCACACGTTAGAAGTCTCCTAACTCTGACATAATCCACTCCAATCTACAGAGTACAGCCGTGATCACGACTGACGCACGCAAAGGATTGATGACATTGCACAGGCGCCGTTCGTGATCAAAACAACAACGCAACTCTCGGCATTGGCTAAAACCTGCTTTTATATTCAAGCAAGCAGTTCTCACGGTGTTCCCATATTTTGGTCCAGCTGCTGCAGATCTACATCAAGATGGACAAGTAGACAACATTTGCAGCATCAAGGACTCAAGGACTCTGTAACTCTAAGCTCCGCCCATGCTTTAGCGACCACTGCTGGAGCAACGGTGAACGTGAAACTTTACCTCCAGCTGTGCTAAGTGCCGATGGCTTCAATGGCTGTTGAAGTGAAACAGTCCCGCCGGCGAGCAGTCTCTGAGACGCCTGGTGCACCCTAGTTGTTCAAGGCTCACCCGGGCAAACGCGGCTCTTTTTGGACGCACTGCTGTAACTATTGCCGCTCTTGAGATTCCAATAGAGCACGTTGATCTTATATGCCTCACTCTTTCCGGATTCAGCGCATGACGGGTGAGCACAGGCACCCCATCAATAAAGTGGCTTGCTAACCTGCCAGAGCCTCGAAAAATCAGATTAAATGCATCAGCAGTAGCATGTTATTGATAAAATGAAAGAAAGGGCTATTGGAGTGCTTGTGCCCATTTTAATACACAACGAAATAGAGGTAGTGAAGAAGGCTTCAATTGTTTATGAAACATGTAAATGGCACGCACCCCATCGAAGCTCAGTATCTCAGCAGGCGAATCGTCCTCTTAAAAGCTATGAATTTGCTGTTGTTGTGGAAACATTCAATGTGATTTACACTCAACCACAGAATTACGAAGATCGATTCAAGTAAACTTTAAAAAGTCTGGTTCAAGAGTCTGTCACAGGAATGAGAAACATAATGAAAATGGTAAACCGATGTACAGAACTGTACAGAGCGGATGCAGTTATTATAAACTTCAGCACATTCCCTGTAATATTTCAGGGTAAGGACGCATCCGTCTTAAAGTGCGACAGTATACTCCGAAACCAGTGGATAGTCAACATGACCACACTACGCACTTGTTTAAAGGTCCCATAAGGTGTGCTACATGTAGCAAATGTGGTGGTGCAACTTGTGAAGAAGGAATCAAGTGCTCACTGCCCTCAACCTGCGTAAACTGTTGGAAAATCACACTGCACACGTCCTGTGTTCCTTGAAGAAAGAAGGTACAAAAATCAACGTTTCACTACGAAAGTTCTATAGAAACGACAAAAGCAAACATCAGAAATATTCATATTAATGGCAAAGAGAACACCACTACAAACTGACGTTTCACCTTTGAGCCAAACAAAAAAAAAAGTCAACAAGACTAAATGTGTTTGCAAGTACCCCTATAATGCCATATGAAACCAAAAAGAGGCAGATATAAAAGTAACAGGAAAGGATAGAAAAATTACTATATTCCAGCTTGGAACATCACCAGTTCTTGCTACCAGTAGTACATAGTGGGCGACACCAACATTACCATTGAAAGAGAAAATGAGACAGAAAAGAAGAAACCCAAATGTTTCCAAAGCTGGCATAACATCAAACGATCATATCTTCAAAATAGTATCACGGCGATCCATTAACCACAAGCTGCAGTAGGTTGTCTGTTTGAGAGAATCATAAAGTTTCGCTGTAAGTGCCAGTAGTAGGGCAAAGCGGGCATTAATGCCAGATGTATTCAAGATGGCGGATCCAATGTGGTGGCCATAGCTATGGCAACATCACAGTAACATCATGGTGTGAAGTTCAAATTTTGCCGGGAAAACAGGTCAACTGGGATGCCTCCACTAACCTATACCTCCTCACCATCCCCCCTCGCCTCCCCCTCTCCCCTCCTCCTCTCCTCATCCCCTCCATGACAACAAATTCCATGCAATAAGGATGTCTCACCCATCCTGCCATCATACCAATGTCAGGTGCTAACAAGTAGTTCAATTACATAGAAAGATACACTTCTAAGTATGGTAATAGTTGTGTAGCCACTATAGCTCCATCACTTAACCAACTGAGCTATATTGGCTACACAGAGAATTTAGCCATATACACTCCTGGAAATTGAAATAAGAACACCGTGAATTCATTGTCCCAGGAAGGGGAAACTTTATTGGCACATTCCTGGGGTCAGATACATCACATGATCACACTGACAGAACCACAGGCACATAGACACAGGCAACAGAGCATGCACAATGTCGGCACTAGTTCAGTGTATATCCACCTTTCGCAGCAATGCAGGCTGCTATTCTCCCATGGAGACGATCGTAGAGATGCTGGATGTGGTCCTGTGGAACGGCTTGCCATGCCATTTCCACCTGGCGCCTCAGTTGGACCAGCGTTCGTGCTGGACGTGCAGACCGCGTGAGACGACGCTTCATCCAGTCCCAAACATGCTCAATGGGGGACAGATCCGGAGATCTTGCTGGCCAGGGTAGTTGACTTACACCTTCTAGAGCACGTTGAGTGGCACGGGATACATGCGGACGTGCATTGTCCTGTTGGAACAGCAAGTTCCCTTGCCGGTCTAGGAATGGTAGAACGATGGGTTCGATGACGGTTTGGATGTACCGTGCACTATCCAGTGTCCCCTCGACTATCACCAGTGGTGTACGGCCAGTGTAGGAGATCGCTCCCCACACCATGATGCCGGGTGTTGGCCCTGTGTGCCTCGGTCGTATGCAGTCCTGATTGTGGCGCTCACCTGCACGGCGCCAAACACGCATACGACCATCATTGGCACCAAGGCAGAAGCGACTCTCATCGCTGAAGACGACACGTCTCCATTCGTCTCTCCATTCACGCCTGTCGCGACACCACTGGAGGCGGGCTGCACGATGTTGGGGCGTGAGCGGAAGACGGCCTAACGGTGTGCGGGACCGTAGCCCAGCTTCATGGAGACGGTTGCGAATGGTCCTCGCCGATACCCTAGGAGCAACAGTGTCCCTAATTTGCTGGGAAGTGGCGGTGCGGTCCCCTACAGCACTGCGTAGGATCCTACGGTCTTGGCGTGCATCCGTGCGTCGCTGCGGTCCGGTCCCAGGTCGACGGGCACGTGCACCTTCCGCCGACCACTGGCGACAACATCGATGTGCTGTGGAGACCTCACGCCCCACGTGTTGAGCAATTCGGCGGTACGTCCACCCGGCCTCCCGCATGCCCACTATACGCCCTCGCTCAAAGTCCGTCAACTGCACATACGGTTCACGCCCACGCTGTCGCGGCATGCTACCAGTGTTAAAGACTGCGATGGAGCTCCGTATGCCACGGCAAACTGGCTGACACTGACGGCGGCGGTGCACAAATGCTGCGCAGCTAGCGCCATTCGACGGCCAACACCGCGGTTCCTGGTGTGTCCGCTGTGCCGTGCGTGTGATCATTGCTTGTACAGGCCTCTCGCAGTGTCCGGAGCAAGTATGGTGGGTCTGACAGACCGGTGTCAATGTGTTCTTTTTTCCATTTCCAGGAGTGTATTTTACGTATGAAGACTAAGTTCATCATTCATTTTGTCAAAATTTCCTGGTGAGGAAATGTTTGAGGAATTCTATGCTGTTGCATGATTGTAGGTGCAGCATCGAAAATAATGATATTAATAAGTGTAATACTGGGACTATAATGAGAAAGGTATGAAATAAAACACACAGTTTGAGATTATATATACAAGCAATTTTTATTTAAATATTGTTCATCGAATGCAGTATCTCAAAAAAATCATCAGACTCTTTCTTTATCTTATTCAAACCTGTACAGTATTTCCCAAACAAAGCTTTTTGATATGCAATAAATTCTGCACATATCTTCTTCAAACCAATGGGTGCCTCACAATACTCAGAGGGAGGTAGGTTAGTGGAGGTAGCCCAATTGACCTTTTTGCCTGCCAAAAATTGAACTTCCTGCCATGACATCACTGTAATGATGCCACATCTATGGCCGCCATCTTGGATCCACCATCTTCAATAAATCTAGCAACTATTTAGAGTGAGATGATGCCCACTTTTCCCTAATGCTCATGCCCTTGATCACTCTAAATTCTTCAAACAGTGCTATGAAAGAATGGATAGCCATAGTCAGACTTGACTGATGAAGTAGTTCCCATTCAACAGTGGAATAGAAATGGGGACCATCCAGACATGAGGTAAATGAGACGAGTAGGTCAGGAGAAACAGTTATGTCTGCATAGTCACCCTCCACAGGGAGGGTCATCTCAGGGGGAAGAGGGTAACTAATGCTGGTGATACCATATTCGTTGGTGAGGTCTATTGCACGTCACCTCTACCCCTCAGTTTGCAGGCAGTTGTAATAGTGCATGTCCTGCTCATAGTGACTAGATGCTCTCTGTACCTACCCCCTAGCGACATTCTAGATATCCAGACTCTCGAAAATCTGACAGTACAACTCACACAACTAAATTTCCTTTGAAAATACTTTAATGCATGTTGTATGTTATGGCAACCCATCACCACGAGCCCCGCGGTCTTAACCGTTGGAAGCTCCATACAAAAAGAGGAATGTGGAGAACGACAACCACTCCCAGACTGCTACAAGATCGCTCTCGACCAGAGATTTTCAAATATGCTCTTCTATATCGGAAAGCAGAGCTATTTGCAGTCCAGCGACCACTTCCGAATCAGGATTCACCATGCAGATCGAGCAGTGGCCGAAAGAAATCCGCTGAAATGGATGATCAGCTAAGCTAAATTCGTCCTATACAGACATCTAGCTACGTCTGATCATCGTGATTGTCAAGCTAAGCTAAATTCGTCCTATACAGACATCTAGCTATGTCTGATCATCGTGATTGTCAAGAAATGGGTGGACTAAGTTACAACTTTGATCCACTGGATTGGTGATGCATCCATTCCATCCAGACAAACAAAAAGAGCACCTCACCACCCGTGTAATGAGGAGTGCTGGTCTGAAATTATGGGCAGGCGTGCGGTTGTGCAGTGGTTCAGAGGCCATCCAACAACAGAAAACGTCGCAACGTTATGAGCACAAAACGCCCCAAATTATTAAGAGGATCAAAATCAGACAATGGCGAGACCTGAATTTTATAAATAGTTCATCTAAGTCTACATTAATATGGGAGATCGTTAGCAGAACTTCAGAGAGAGGTGGAAAGTGTCCAATAAATGGCATGATAACAAACCATACCCTGTCTACAAGTCCAAGCGACATATCCCAGGCACTGGCGGGGCATTTCGCGGAAGAGACGGCTATTGCCTGCCACGCACCGGTGCTTCATCATCATTAAACTGTCGTCGAGAAGAGTAAGGAAGTTTATGATTGCTTCTTTTCCATGTGCGAACAGGTGTCAACTTTGCCTGCGGTTACTGATACCGCATCTGGTCACAAAAGGGTCCACACCAAGTTGCAGCACATTTCACGGAATGCGAAAGAAAGCAGTGTGCCTCTGCAGACGAATGGGTTGTAATGTCGAACCCTTCTGTCAATAATTTTTTTTTTTTTTAAATGTGGTTAGCGGGTTTGGCTTCTGTGTGAAAGGACAGGGATTCGATTTTTCGGAGGTAGGGACGCCTGGTATGGAGTTCTCTCAGCCCTTGTGAGGCCAAATGAGGGACTGCTTGAATTGTGGAGCATCATCAGGATCCAACCAGTGGCAGTAACGGCTTGAGGGATTGGCGACACGCTGATCAGTCACATGCGTCAAGGTCATACATCGGTCCTTGTACTACCTTGTAGACAGGAGTCAGTCAGGCATATTCTGTGAGTGGTATTTACTTTTTTGCGAAAGAAATCAGAATTCAGCCACATTTGGAAACATGAGACTTCCATGAAAGAGGTGCAGTTTCGATCACTCTTCTGAAGATAGTACTTACCCAAGTGATTATAATTAAAGTTCCAGTTCCAAAACGCTTTAACGAAAGAAAAGGAACCACTGCTCGAGTAACATCAAATTTGAAAAGATCACTATCGAAGACACCACACTTGCTAGGTGGTAGCCTTTAAATCGGCCGCGGTCCGGTAGTATACGTCGGACCCGCGTGTCGCCACTGTCAGTGATTGCAGACCGAGCGCCGCCACACGCCAGGTCTAGAGAGACTTCCTAGCACTCGCCCCAGTTGTACAGCCGACTTTGCTAGCGATGGTTCACTGACAAATCACGCTCTCATTTGCCGAGACGATAGTTAGCATAGCCTTCAGCTACGTCATTTGCTACGACCTAGCAAGGCGCTATTATCAACTGCTATTTATCTTGTGATGCATGTACCGTCAGACCGATGTTCACCAATTTTGGATTAAAGTTAAGTATTCCAGCAGCTATGTACCTTTTTTACTAGACTCAACTCCTGTAACTGTTCCAGACCTCACGGCAGCCTGCGTGAGCTTAAACGCGTGCCTTTCGGCTTCCTTTCCTAGTGACTTGGCTGTCTTGCCAAGTCACAACAGAAACAATTTAATAGAAGTTGTACTACTGGCTGGCCTTATAAGTGGTAGAATACGCCAAATAAAAGACGTGGGATACACGACTGTTCCTCAGTGGGCGTCTGTCTCAATGTGGGATCACGCGCAGCTCGTAAAACTCTGTTACAAGAAAGGGTATTGGGCCGATTTCTATCAAGAATGTGGAGATAATTATTACGAAATTCGAAAATACAGGCTATTTTGAGGTGCAGTGTCGCAAAGTAAAAACAATTGATCTGACGCCAGTAGGAGATGTGGTCACAGCACTGCTTGAGTGATCGAGCGCTGGTGTGAATCATATATTACAAGACGAATTGCGCGAACTTTGGATATGCCTGTGAGGACGGCGCATAAAATTCTACAAAACATCCTGCATTTCTACCGGTGACCTTCCAGCTCTAGAATTTCTTTCCCCCATGGAAGCGAACATTGTATAGACAGAAGAAACCCATTTCCAAGGACATGTCAATACACGTCATTGCAAAATGTGGACAACTGAAAATCCGCCCGTATTTCACACAATACCGCTTCATTCTGCAAAGGTAACTGTGTGGTGCAGGTTCACGACATCGTTTGTTGTAGGGTCATAGTTTTTCGAGGAAAAGGGTCCTCCGCGTGCTGTACCGTCGCTGGTAAACGCTAAGAGTCTTTTGCGCACCAACGTCATTCCAACCCTTCAAAAGCGTGGATGTGTGGGTCGGATTGTTTTTATGCAAGTTGGCGCTTCTCCATACGTTGCACAGTCAGTGGAGCAGCTGCTGCAGAGGCATTTTGCAAATGCTAGAATTATTACTCTACAGCCTGACCGTCCAAAGCATCTGATATTAATCCGAGTGACTTACGGCCATGTGGTTATCTGAAAGATGTCCTGTTCAGTACTCCGATCACAACACAGCTGAATTTAAGGCACGCATTGTGCGACATGTTCTGAACGTGACCCCTGGCACACTAGAATCTACTGCGGAACATCCTGTAGCCTGATTTCAACTTGTGCCAGAAAACGGTGGCGCCAGTCTCACGACAGTTATAAACTAATTTCATTGTTGCCTTTTACTCAGTTTTTGACCTCAGGACCACTAAAAATTTTCACCATCCGATGTTGTACGTCCTTGCCGTGATGGATGGGTTTACCTCACAATAATATCACAACTATTGAATGCCAAACTTGTGCGGTCATGCACATTGCCCTGTACGGTTGTCTTTGACCCACGCACGCTTTAGGTTCCGTATTGCGAATCGTCTCTCATTTACGTTAGGACGCTTATCGTATAATCTAGTGGTGTACTTTTCATTACCTTTTATTTGGTAACGTTTGCTCTTCTTCGATAATATTCTGTTCAAATTTGTCGTCATTTTTTTTACAGCGTTTTCAAACTGTAACTCAAATTATACTCCCCCTGTATTCTCCAAACGATATGCGTCAAAAAGAGATCAAAGGTATTGTCTCGTCTGGGTTCTCGAATCCAGGCAGCATCTTAGCAATATCCAGTGACGGTTCGGGAAATGCTGTTCCATCATAGATAATCTGAGCCTTCTGGAGGCTACTATACAGCGGGTTGTCGTATGGGGCTACACCTCACACGAGTCGTTTCCTACTGCCTACGGTGTCAGTTTCAGGCATAATACCCCAAGACAGCTCCATCGATTAGGCTTCCAGGTGCCCACACAGCTCTCCTTATTTGAAGACGTCTCTTCCGTATTTTGTTCGCCCTCCAACCCAGCAACAGCAACACGTCAGTCGCTACTGACGCTAAAGAGACCGCAGGAGTGAACTAGATGCACAGGTATTGTTGCGCTGGCACAAAAACAACTTAGAGTGATACTATGCCCAGCTACCCTAGATGCATGCACTGATCCGATTGGGAAAGGTGTCATAAAGTTGGTGGTGTCCTCTCCTGCGGCAAGCTTGTGCATAACTGTTGTAACTCGTTCTTGATATCGTGGATGCTGGTATTAGGACGCGATTGACTTCCGAGAAGGTCACATCCAGGGATGGACCAAGGGATCTCCTTGGCTACAACAGTACCTCAGCATCACGCAGACAGTTCGTAGAGATATGTTCCACCTACGAACGAGAATGTACTGCTGAAAAACGGCACCACGACACTGTCACATGAGAGGTAACGCTTGAGGACATAGGACGTCCGCGACGTACCTCTGCGCCGTAAGGATTACCTCTGTCACTATCAGATGCGGCCAGAAGTCATAACCGATCGCTTCCCACATCATAATTTCATAAGTAACAACGGCCTGCATCTCCTACAGGTGGGGACAATGGGACCACTCCCTAGGTCGCCGCCAAACTCAACGGTAGTTGTCGTCTGGGGTACTCCATAACTGTAGTTAATGGTTGAGCACAATGCGATGCCACTCATGAGCATTCCAGTCCAGGCACCACTCCAGTTTCAGCCGTCTGTGCTGTTGTTTCACAGGCAACCTGTACATGGGACGATAGTTCACTAGTCTGGCTGCCGCTAGCTTCCAGCCAATGGTGCGGGGTGACAAAGGATGTTGCAGCAAAACCATTCCTTGCTCCCAGACGGCAGCAGGGTCACGAAGTGCTTGGTGCACCAAGTGGCAATCCTCACTGGTGATGGTCAGTCATGGTAGACCAGAACTCCCAGGCAGTCCAACATCAGGCCACTGTCACCTGCTAACGCCCCACAAATCTGGATACTGCACTATTCTATCAGCTGGCCAAATGGAGGTTTAAAATGAGGCAACTTTCAGACTTTATTACACTCTGATAACGCTGTCACACGAATGCACAGCCTCTCGGCATTCTTCACAGTGGCCACTCAACATCTGACACTATTCATGCCCTTTATACACTGAAGTGACGAAAGTCGTTGGATACCTCCTAATATCGTGTCGGACCACCTTTTGCCACAGTCGACGTGCCATCGACAGAAAGATTGAACCATGCTGCCTCTATAGCCATCCATAGCTGCGAAAATGTTGCCGCTGTGTGATTTCCTGCCGGAACTGACCTTTCGATTATGTCCCATGAAATTCATTTAGGACGATCTGGTTGGACAAGTCGTTCACTCGAATAGTCCAGAACGCTCTGACGTGGCGAACTGTCATCTACAAAAATTCCACCATCTTTTAGGAAAATAACGTCCATGGATGGCTGCAAATGGTCTCCAACTAGCCGAACATAACCATTTCCAGTCAACGATCAGTTTGACCAGAAGACAACGTCCATTCCACGTAAACACAGTCCACACCATTGTGAAGCCACCCCTAGCTTGCACAGATTTTGGTTGAGGTCTTGGGTCCACAGCTTCGTGGGGTCTGCGCCACACTCGAACCCTACCATCAGCTCTCACCACCTGAAATAGGGACTCATCATGCCACGGTTTTCCAGTGTCTAGGCCCCAACCGATACGGTCACAAGTCCAGGAGAGGCGCTGCAGGCAATGTCTTGTTACTACCAAAGACACCCGCGTCAGTTGTCTGTTACCATACCCAATTACGCCAAATTTCGCTGCACAGTCCTAACGAATACGGTCATTGTACGTCCAACATTGAAATGAAATGAAATGTCATGTGGCTAGGGCCTCCCGGCGGGTGAACCTGCCGCCTGGTGCAAGTCTTTTCAGTTTGCGCCACTTCGTCGACTTGCATGTCAATGGGGATGATGAGATGATGATAAAGACAACACAACACCCAGTCCCTGAGCAGAGAAAGTCTCCGACTCATCCGGGAATCGAACCCGGACCCCTTTTCACAGCATTCCGCCGCGCTGACCACTCAGCTACTGAGGCGGATGTCACACATTGATTTCTACGGTTATTTGACGCAGTGTTGCTTGTCTGTTAACACTGACAAACGTTGCTACTCTCGGTCGTTAAGCGACGGCCGTTAGCCACTGTGTAGTCCGTTGCGAGAGACAATGCCTGAAATGTGGTGTTCTAGGCACACTCTTGACGCTGTGGATCTCGGAATATTGAATTCCCTAACTATTTCCGACATGGGATGTCCCATGCGTCTAGCTCCAACTACCAAGTCAGTTAATTCACGTCAGACAGCCCCAATCAAGTCGGAAACCTTTTAGCTTCAATCACCTGAATACTAATAAAAGCTCCACCAATGCACTGCCCTTTTATACCTTGTGTCAGCGATACTATCACATCTGCAATGTGCAAATCGCAGTTCCATGACTCTCGAAGCCTCAGTATATATACTACAACAGCTGGTGGGCGTTCTACGTGTGACGGAGAAATGCCACTCTAATCACTCACAAAGTCGACAAAGGAGCGGGCCTGCGCGAAGTTACAGTGACACCCGACCATGTCTTCTGAGTGCTTAATTTTTTTTGTCAGGTAGCGCTTATCTCTATACGCTCCAAAATATCTGTTGCCTCTTTCGCATATTACCTGAGCGAGCTACGTGACGGTGGCTATAATCTGATACTTTCCCTCGATTCCGTAACTCGATCTTGCTAGACAATCGTTGGCTTTTATCCAAAACTTTCCATTTTATTTTCCCTAGAATTATTGTTACCCATCGTGTGGACTATAGCCAGTGGCTGCTGCTGCGAAAGAGGACAATAGCACGTGAACGCCCTAACTTTTGACGCTTTACGAATTTGTTGGTTATTTTCCTTTGAATGCTGTAAACGTAACACAGATGCGGTAATCTGAAATACACGGCACTTATTCTACAGCACCATGCTACAGTGCTATTCCTCTAGACTCTGTGAAACTTGTGCCATCAGAGTCGCGAGCATATCTTCAGTTGTGCACGTTGTAACAAGGTTTTGCTCATAAGCAACTGGCGTGACGTAACTGTCTTGTGGATCAGATAATACGGATTTGATAAACGATGTGCACGGTTCACGGCCTTACCACTCAACTACCAGGTGGTAACGCGCTGCAGCAAAGTTTTATCCGCGTTCGTCTGGCATAAATGCCGCTCGATCAGTGGTTTCCAACCTGGGGGTAATTGCCTCCTCAGGGGTAAAATGAAATTTTCTGAAGAGCAAAAGCTAAACGATTCGATTATGTTTCCGTCACAAAACTAAATAACTTTCAAAAGAGCATAACTATTATCACAATTTTGTATGACTCTTATTATTGACATGAATTATCAATAAATACTTTTTCTCTATCAGTAGCATTAATCCGTTGGAGAATTCTTCTCTCCACTGTCAGTCATGAAATGATGAATAGATGACTAATAAGACTGCCCCACATTAGGAGCTAACAATTACTTGATATCAATAATGAAATGAAATCAAACATAAATGCTTCGAAAGTAAGTGGTTCATGTATGAATGTAAAATATTTGTGCATCTTCATATTTTCGAGGCGCAAATACTAATCCATAAAATTTCGGGCGTGCAGCCGCATAAACTTGACATCTTCTAATATTTCGGCTGAATACCGTCCAGCCATCTTCAGAGTGAACCGAGGTGACTGACGCTACAGCACTAGCTCCGTCCTTTTAAAGCCGTGGACCGCACCACTGCCCATGCGGCCACAGATACACAAGGCGCCAGAGACGTTAATCGGCGGCAAAGACGTATGGCATATGCATGGATATAGATCTGTGGCTGCGCAGTCAATCGACATGGTAATATCGATGTATCACTGCGAGCTGCACCGTCGAGACGTCTTTGTGATTTTATTACAGAAATTGCCGGATTCCAAGATTTGTCCAAGCTGAAGCCGCTATCTCTATCAATTAAATTCGTCGCTAAGCCAATTTCAGTTGCTTCCTTCAGTACTAGGTCCGAGAAGGATGAAGTCCAGGATAAAATTTCGACGTTATCGTACACCATAGAGTGCCCAGTGGCAATACAGTGCTCGGCCACCGCAGGTTTATTAGGTTGTAAGGGCCGGGTGTACCTGCGGTGGTCTGTGCATCTCTCCTGGATAGTACGTGTCGTCTGATAGATGTATGAACGGCTGCACTCACAGGGGATATTGTAAACCACAGGCTTCCGAAGCACCAAATCATCTTTAACCCAGCAGTGCTGCTGTCTTTGGTGGAGGGCGAAAATCACTTTTACTTCATGCTTACTGAGGATCCGTCCTATTTTTGATGATAGGCTTCCCATGTATAGCAGAAAACCCATCGATTTAAAACTTTCCTTGTCTTCTTCTGATTTTCTTATACCCACAAATGGTTTAATTCGTAGCGCCTTATGTATCTGATGTTGTGAGACCCGTTGGCTTCAAAAACTCTTCTCAGGTGTAAAACCTCGTCATGCAGATTGCTCTCGTCAGCAATGACGTTTACCGTGTATACTAGACTTCTGAGTACACTCATCGTCTGTGAAGGATGGTGGCAGCTATTTACATATTTACGCGCAAGCAGCTGCCACCTTCCCAGTCTAGCAGTGACAGAGAAAGTGACGAAATCAAATAAGCGTGACTAAAAGCGAACATTTAACAAGGAAGTATACAATAAGGGTGTTTGGGAACTTGCACATCCGTCCGAAAAATGAAAAAGCATGAAAACTCCCACCTACACAAAAACCCGAAACGTGGATTAGCGAAAGCTTCCACATCATTTCGTTCTTGTCATAAACTGTATTGAATTGTGTGAAAATCAACGTAATTACACAAACAAATTCTTTCTTTTGTCAACGTTGTTATACGTTATTACACTACTGGCCATTAAAATTGCTACACCAAGAAGAAATGCAGATGATAAACGGGTATTCATTGAACAGATATATTATACTAGAACTGACATGTGGTCACATTTTCACGCAATTTGGGTGCATAGATCCTGAGAAATCAGTACCCAGAACAACCACCTCTGGCCGTAATAACATCCTTGATACGCCTGGGCATTGAGTCAAACATAGCTTGGATGGCGTATACAGGTAAGCTGCCTATGCCTGCCCATGCAGCTTCAACACCATACCACAGATCTTCAAGAGTAGTGACTGGCGTATTGTGAGGAGCCAGTTGCTCGACCACCATTGACCAGACATTTTCAGATGGTGAGAGATCTGGAGAATGTGCTGGCCAGGGCAGCAGTCGAACATTTTCTGTATCCAGGAAGGCCCGTACAGGACCTGTGCAACATGCGGTCGTGCATTATCCTGCTGAAATGTAGGGTTTCGCAGAGATCGAAGGAAGGGTAGAGCCACGGGTCGTAACACATCTGAAATGCAACGTCCACAGTTCAAAGTGCCGTCAATGCGAACAAGAGGTGACCGAGACGTGTAACCAATGGCACCCCACACAATCACGCCGGGTGATACGCCATTATGGCGATGACGAATACACGCTTCCAAATGATTCAAATGGCTCTGAGCACTATGGGACTCAACTTGTGAGGTCATTAGTCCCCTAGAACTTAGAACTAGTTAAACCTAACTAATCTAAGGACATCACACACATCCATGCCCGAGACAGGATTCGAACCTGCGACCACAGCGGTCTCGCGTCTCCAGACTGAAGCGCCTAGAACCGCACGGCCACTACGGCCGGCTACACGCTTCCAATGTGCGTTCACCGCGATGTCGCCAAACACGGATGCGACCATCATGATGCTGTAAATAGAACCTGGATTCATCCAACAAAATGACGTTTTGCCAGGTTCGTCGTTGAGTACACTATCGCAGACACTCCTGTCTGTGATGCAGCGTCAGGGGTAACTGCAGGCATGGTCTCCGAGCTGATAGTCCATGCTGCTGCAAACGTTGTCGTACTGTTCGTGCAGATGGTTGTTGTCTTGCAAACGTCCCCATCTGTTGGCTCAGGGTTCGAGACGTGGCTGCGCGATCCATTACAGCCATGCGGATAAGATGCCTGTCATCTCGCCTTCTAGTGATACGAGGCCGTTGGCATCCAGCACGAAGTTCCGTATTACCTTCCTGACCCCACCGATTACATATTCTGCTAACAGTCATTGGAACTCAACCATCGCGAGCAGCAATGTCGCGATACGATCAACCACAATCGAAATAGGCTACAATACGACATTAATCAAAGTCGGAAACGTGATGGTACGCATTTCTCCTCCTTACACGAGGCATCACGACAACGTTTCACCAGGCAACGCCGGTCAACTGCTGTTGGGTATGAGAAATCGGTTGGGAACTTTCTTCATGTCAGCATGTTTGCATATTACAGCATCTTCCTGTCGGTTAAATTTCGCATTTGTAGCACGTCATATTCGTGGTGTAGCAACTTTAATGGCCAGTAGTGTATTATTATTATTACTTACTGGCGGTGGCTGTACCTGTAAAATATATATATATATATATATATATATATATATATATATATATATATATATATATATATATATATATAACTTTTATATAGCAGATGCTATTAATTTCACACTCTCAAATTTATATGACTGTAGAAATTTGTGACCACCCAGAATGTCTAACTACGACACTTCACTTGATATAACAAGGGATGAAGATCGCGACAGCACGTGTGTGAGTGTACGAATCGTTCTTGGCTTGCTTTCATGTCTATCTGATAAGCTCTCTTGATGTTGGGCGAGTACTCAAAGTTCGGCGACACTTTAGTCTTCGTGTACGGTAGCACCGAACGCTACCGGAACTTCTGCACTAAATTAGAATCGTCTATTCGGCTTACGTCTTGCAGTTATTATGTGTTCCTCCTATTTCACATGTTTTCTTGGTGTTTAATCTAAATTTCGAAGTGGTGTGACGTGGCAGATGTTTTCGCCGGCAATCTTGTAATCAGATACTGTTGCGTTCTTCCTCTTCGTTATAGCCGTTATCAGCGCTGATCAGCCGAGCTTTTCGTTCCTCCCTTTAACTAATGACGTAAAGCGCAGACCGTAAACACGGCCAAGAGCTGGCGGGAAGGCTTTGTGCGCGCAGCGGACCCGCCGCGTGAGTGCGTGTGTCTCGGCTGGCCAGTGTGTCCGGCCCGGATGCCCCCAACTGCCGGCCGCGCCGCGCCGCGCCGCGCCGCCCAACTTTGTGCCGGAAATTAACAGCGGGCCACGGCGGCGCCCCACAACAGCCCGGCGGCCGCACACCCCGCCGCCGCTCGGCGAGTCCCCTTCTCAGTGGCGTCACGCCCAGCGTCCGAGGCTGCGCGACGGCTACAAAGGCCGGTGCGCCGACGTTGTACACCCGATTTCCCATCGTCAGAACTCTACCGAAACTTCCGTAATTTATATATTTATTTCACCTGTCAAGTTAACTACCTTAGCAACCATTGGTGAACTGAAATTGCAATATGCATAAACTATACTTAATGATAATATATCGCGGAATATATATACACACACTGCCGGAAAACAATTACTACACCTCGAAAGTCGCCGTCGATTTTGATCCGAAGACGGAATATGGCACCTGGAGGAGAGTAGATGTACTGACAATGGTTTCAATGACGTCCGCCAACGCATAGCGTAGTGGCATAGCTACCAGAGCGCCACCTGTGTCTGCCCTTCAATAGGAAATACTTCCAGCCATTACGCGGAGTGAGGTGAAAACGTGTGAGGCAAACAGGAAATCGTACCACGGAAAAGCGCTTCCTACAGCCAACTGAGCAAGTTTGAAAGGGGTCAAACTGTGGCCTTCAGAGTGACGAGGTGGTCGTTTTGGAGAAATGCCACACAAGTTGGACGCGCTGTGTCAGTTATGTAACGATACTGATAGCGCTGACGTGAACGTTCTCATACCTGTAGACGAGGTTCTGGACGTCCACGCTGCACAGACACCCTCCTGGATCGTAGTATTGTAAAGGCAGCAGTGGCAGATCGTACAGCTACCACAGCACAGCTAAGACGGCTTGTGAGCCTTGGCGTGTCAACACGAACTGTCGAGAACCAGTTATTAGCAGTGGGACTACGGGCACGCACACCTCGTCTTCCACTCACCTCACAGCATCGACGCGCGCGACTCGACTCGTGCCATCAGAGCATCACTTGGAAGATGGAAAGGCGCGTCGTGAGCTTCAGCGATGAAAGCAGATGGTCGTATGCGAGTATGATGTAGACCTGTTGAGCGTTGTCTCGTGGAGTGCATTCGTCCACCTGACATTGGCCTCACCCCAGCCTTATGGTCTGCAGAGTGTTGTTAGACCGGTTCTTTTGCCGTTCTTGCAACGGGAAAGTGATGTGATGTTCCGACAGGATAATCCTCGCCCAGGCACTGACCATCAAACTCAACGAGCTCCGCAAGACGCGCGACAACTTCCTTGGCCAGCACGGTCTCTAGACAATCTCCTGTCGAGCAAGTGTAAGATATGATGGGATGAGAAGTGACTCGTGCAGCGACTCGTCAGCAACTCTCACAAAAGGACATGAGCAGGTGGAGAAGAGGCGTGATAAGGTATCCAAGGACAGTGTTCGGCGTGTGCCAGCACCTGCATTGAGTCCGTGGAGGTTACACCACCTACTAATGTGGGTATTTCAGCACCTCAGAACCACTTGTGCTATTGGTACGTAAATGTAATTGTTTCATGACTCTATATACACTCTGGAAAGAATAAGTGTTGAGTGAACTGGAACCCTCTAAAAGGCTATACTATTTTCTTTTCCTACAATACACATAACCTTGTTAAATATAAGGGAGAGAATCGAGTGTACTAATTAAAGAGATTTCATCCAACGCCAAGATCGAGTTCAGAGATAAATATTCAGCGAAAATGTGCTTAATAAGGTGATCAGCGAATGGCGACAAGAAATGTAAGAAAAGTGTGGAATATAATTGAGATACAAGGAAAAAACTGACTGCAATTTGAGAAGACAGTGCAATACAGTCCTTATTAATGAAAGAGTCGGCGTATCAGACCACGCACGTCCAGAAACCAGTGGTTAGGGCAGGTTAATAGATCACTACCCCCACGTCACATTACGTGTCGAACACCAAGAAGCCTCCTAGAGAGACAACATTAGCACGATGTAGACAAGATTAAATACCTAGGAGGACAAATAGAAACTATCCTAACAGAAATTGAGATATAAAAACTTGAATTTAGCTCACCAAAAAACTATAAACATGTAACGTAAAAATACTCATGCGATCAATGCAAACTGAAGCCAAAATCTTATACATTTTTATTTTGTCCATTTCTGTTGCGTGAATATAAAATTTATTGCCGCAGTAGTTACCGAATTTCTCAAACCACACACCTTGCTTTTAACCGTAACTAATTGTGTAACATGGTGAAAAGGCACGAATAACATTGTATAAGAAAGTCAAACTGTGAGCAACAAATAGTCTCATGTAGGACAGCCTACGTGTCTAGTATTACACCTAAACGAATATTCGAAGCAGTATGCCTCAAATCAATAAAATTAAGCCATTTATCAGACAGTGATCCCCCTTGAAAAATTACACGCAGCAGAAAGTCTAAAGTTTATGAAAACAAGGTTTTTTAGCGTTCTAGTTCCTGCTGAACGAATGGTTCTCAATTAGATGTTGGTACCTAGAAGGACAGGAGATGATCAGTATAGAAGATAAAGAAAACAAGATCTCATTACTAAGATACAGAGGGACGTAATCAGGGCCGTTATGTTCGGACATACTCCGGACCAGAGGATGTTCAAGATCAAATAATTACCAATTTTTCTTGCAAATAAGAGAACACAAAGAAGAGGTTTCCACCATTTTGGAATTTTTATTGGCTCCTTAATTCTAATATGGTATGCGAAACGAGGGTCATAAAGCACAACTCATCTTGTTTGATATTTTAATATTTATCTTGTTCTCATTCCATGTCTCCTCTTAATAACTTGCTGTGATTCGTGGGTAAAAGGAGGAACGGGAATAAAGCAGAAGTGCGATAGTCAGATTTTTAAATTTCCCTCCAATCTGCCACCCTATATTTTGTTCTGAATTCCCACGGTATTTTTTCAATTTTTCTCACCATCTGTGTGCTTAAATTTTTAAATCTCCCAAGTTCAAAAGTTCCCACCATGTTATAGGTAGAACAGTAGGTCCATTTTGAAGTTCCTGTAAATTTTTCCAAATATCTCGCCGTCTACCATCTTCGATTTCTTAATTTCGCATCAAAAGCGACTGTGGTGCTACCTAGCGGCAGAAGCTGGAACTGTGGCCCAGGCAGTACATACCTCTACTACTTTGAATGTCTGATGTTTTGTTGGTTGTGCTTCTTTTTGCACACCTCAACTCGGTGTCCAGTCTTTCCATAGAAACTACAGAGCATGTTCCAGTAGAAATAATTGTATCTTCGATGCTTTACACCACAGGGCGAACAATATTGTAATTTAGTATTTCTAAACGTGTTTACTGACTGTTTCAACCGTGTAGGGTGCTCACCCTGTGCTCTCTGGGTCTGACAGCACAGGTCGTTCGGCTACGCCAGCTACTGACATGTAAGGAATCCTTCAGCATCCTCATCACGTTCAAGTGATCCGTAAAATGTAACGAGATGAGCAAAACATAAGTAGGGAAAAGAGATTTACACCAATATGACTTGCTTGTGAAAAGTCGAGCACAGAATCAGACAAAGGAGAAAAAGATCAGGGGATAGGAATGAAGAATTCTGCAAAATACAAGATAGAAAGAATATTGTACAAGGATAAAAACCAGAAGGTGATCCAGATGAACGTGATCTTTAGATGGCGTATACAAGAAAAAGGAGAAGAAGAATAGATATAAGAAAGAATATTTTGAATTACAGAAATTTCAGTCTCATAAACACACTCGTGTCCAAAAGTAATGATAATCACGAAAACACGAGAATCAAAAGAGATAAAGATATCGAGGTCTCAACATTACAGTAAATACATTGAAGAGCCAAAGAAATTGCTACACCTTCCTAATACTATAGCCCCCCCCCCCTCCCCGAACACGCAGAACTGCCGCAACACGACATGGCATGATGGACTCGACTAATGTGTGACGTAGTGCTTGAGAGAACTGACACCATGAATCCCGCAAGGCCGTCTATAAATCCGTAACAGGACGAAGTGTGAAGATCTCTTCCGAACAGCACGCTTTAAGACATCCAAAATATGCTCAGTAATGTTCATGTATGGCAATTTGATGGACAGCGGAAGTGTTTAAACTCAGAAAAGTTTTCTTGGAGCCACTCTGTAGCAATCCTGGACGCGTGGGGTGTAGCATTGTCCTGCTGGAATTGCCCATGTCTAAGAATGCAAGTGATTAGACAGGATGCTTACGTACGTGTCACCTATCATAATCGCATCTAGACGTATCAGAGGTCCCATATCACTTCAACTGCACATGCCCAACACCATTACACAGCCTCCACCAGCTTGAACAGTCCCTTGCTGACATGCGGAGTCCATGGATTCATGAGGTCTCCATACATGTCCATCCACTTCATAAAATTTGAAACGAGACTCGTCCGACCAGGCAATATGTTTCCAGTGATCAACAGTCCATTGTTGGTGCTGACAGGCCCCGGCTAGGCGTAACGCTTTGTGTCGCGCTATCATCAAAGGTCGGGAGTGGTCCTTCGGCTCCAAACGCCCATATCGCTCATGTTTCTTTGAATGGTCCAGCATTGAAATTTGCAGCAATTTGTGGAAGGGTTGCACTTCTGTCACGTTGAACGATTCTCTTCAGTCGTCGATAGTCCCGTTGTTGCAGGATGTTTTTTCCGGCAGCAGTGATGTTGGAGATCTGATGTTTTACCAGATTCCTGATATTCAGGGTATACTCGTGAAATGGTCGTACGGAAACATCCCCACTTCATCGCTACATCGAAGATGCTGTGTTCCATCGCTTGTGCGCCGACTACAGCACCAAGTTCAAACTCACTTAAATCTTGATAATCTGCCGTTGTAGCAGTAGAAACCGATATAACAACAATTGTCTTATATAGGCGTTGCCAATCCCAGCATCGTATTCTGCCTGTATACATATCTACATATATGAATACACATGCCTATAGCAGTTTCTTTGGCGCTACCATATATATATATATACGAAAACTAGTAGCATAACCGAAAGGTAAACACAGGCAGTGCAAGAAACTACTCATTTCGCAGTACTCTTTGTCCATTCACAGTGAAGAGGGTGTGGAGTTTTCGCGAATCTGACAATGGAACGCTACAAAGACGCTATTTCCGCACTATTTTGCAGCATCGACTATTCTTCTGCCTCCAAGCAAGCAGCTCAAAGTCACAGTTTCCTTGGATGTGCCAGAAAGCGCCAGTAGTGGGGCAGCATGGACGCCAGTCCATTTTGTTAGTTCGGGTTGCCTACATCAGGGGCAAGTATGTACTCAGGGACAAGCGTATTGTTCTCCTTTGATTGACAGCTGCTTAACCTATTGTTCACCTTGATTGACAGGTACTTAACCTATTGTTCTGTTACGTGCTCTTCCATGTAACCCCCATCTCCTTTTGATTAACAGGCACTTAATCTATTATTCAACCCACCACCTCCCCTCCCCCAACCCTCTCCCTCCTCACTGTTACAGGTATACTTTCAGGTCTGAGTTATCAGAATAGCCCCCCTCTAACTCTTATCAATTTGATTGACTACTTAATTAACTTGACCAATTAATTAACCTCTCAACACTGGTAAATTCCCTCCAGCCCCCCCCAGAAAATGGTGGGAAGTTCCATTAGGACAATTCAACATACCATGGCTACCCCCATTAACGCAAGAAAATGGCTGGAAAAGTGGCACTTGTGCTACCTCCACTAACCTAAGTCATCCAACGGCCACCTCTTCATAGGGACTGGCTGGAAAGGACTCAGTCTGTGCTGGATAACACAAACGTTAGTCTCACTTAACCTACTGTTCTGTTAAGTGATTTTCCACATCACCACATTTAACCTATTGTTCCCCCACCCAGTCTCCCTCTCAGAAAACCTCCCTCTCGCTGCTAGAGGTACACTTTCAGGTCTGACTTATTGGAATAGACTCTTTCACTACTAACAGTTTGATTTACTACTTAATTAACCTCTTCTCCTCTGGTAAACATCCCTCCCCCCCCCCCTCACCTACCCTCCTGGAAGTAGTCGGGGAAAAAGACTCAGTTTATCGGTCATTTGGAGGGAAACCGATTGCTGTGCATGGAATATCCTTTATTTCAACAACAATTTAGATAATGTACAGACAATTTAGATAATGTACAGAATATATGGATGGGGTATAGTGTTTATTTGTAAGAAATTCAGTTTGTGGGGGGTTGGATTTCTCTTGCTCATCATTCTCTGCTGTTTGGAAACATGTAGGTCTTGCAAGAAGCAATTACGTGGGGCAAACATGTTGCATAACCTAATGTTCGGCACTATACTCTATGTGTCTTAACCTAATGCTTGGGCCTTTGTCGCCACTTAACCTATTGTTCTGTTAAGCGGTTTTCCATGTCGCCCCCATTTCCATTGTAGCGCCTTTGATGCCAAATTAAGTAATCAGTCATGCCCGCCCACTATTTTCTGGTATACTTTTCGAATTTCGCATGCTTTTGAACGCCATTTCTGGTGCATGCTTCTGTCACCCACCCCCTTAAACAACTGTACTGCGTTTTACATAAAAATTATTCAGATTAACTTACTGTTCCGCACTTAACTCGCTGTTGTGCTCTATGTCATTCACTCACACACACCACACCCTCCCCTTATCTATTGTACCGCTAATATCACGTTGATAAAAAAATTTATACAAATTAATTAATTCGATATTGTTCACATGAATGGTATAGTTTTTATAATTCGCAGCATCCTATTTGCTGTAGAGTATTGTCCATCTGTATGGGGCCATTACCAGTTGTGTCTGATTCAAGAGATTGGATGGTACAAAGAAGAATAACAAGATTCGTGATTAGTACATTTAGCCATCACGAGAGCATTGCAAATCTCATTGAATGTATGAAGTGGGACACTCTTGCAGATAGATGACACACTAAATTACAAAATCCTATCCTCACCAGGAATGTAGAGCATACATTATTACCACCACCTTTCATATCGCACAATGATCACCATTCAAACATAAGGGACATTAACGCTCATACTGAGGCATTCAGACAGTGACTTACCCCCTCACGCCATCTGCGAGTGGAGCAGAAGGAGGAATATGACTTTGGTGCGAATAGTGCCCTCCACCACACACCTCTTGGAGGCTATTGGAGTGTGTGTGTAGATGCAGATGTAGATGGAATATAGTTTAAACAAAATATCGCTAGTGAAAAACACATCCTGCCACCCGACGTCCGACGCTGACACCAGAATCGGGGTGCACTGGCGCTCACCGCGAAGCTACAACGCGACCGTTTGCATCCTGCAAGGATGATGCAGCGACATCCCTTTCATACTTGACACCTGAGAAATTCCTGTCGAAATACGTGTTTATCTACGCACCATTGCTGGCGCAATGACACATAGCTGCAGTCTGGGTCCAGTGTCATGAGAGACGTTGCAATGCTTCCCAGAGAACAGGGTCCATTCCTAACAGGAATTACTCGTCAAACTGCTGATGCTGCGGTGTGGGAGCACCATCTGCCATTGTTTTCCGCAGACGAGACTTTCTGTGGCAAAATTATAGCACAGATCTCTACATTGCACTGATACTTAAAGCCCACAAAATTTGTCTACAGATGATCTAACACATGCAAGACCCACAAGAATATTGGAAGCCAGGATCATATTTACCAGTGTAACTACAATTAAATATTATGATTGCTACTATAGTCTGACACCAATCGATGTACATGTAATGTCTCCTCTTGACAGCTATGATTCTGGAACGAATCTCACTACCTATACAAACTCTCGCAAATTGCATAGTGTCCTAGAAATACTTAAGATGCGACTTTGCAGAAGTTTTTGTGATGTCTCGGCTTGTATGCACAGAAATTCTTGCCCTAACGGAACCTGCTTACGAAAATAGCGGAGAATAACGGCGAATGCATTCTTCCTTGCAGTCCTAACGTGGCAGCCTGTCCATCACGTGATACCCCTCCTGCTTTCAACACACGCAAACGTTCTGACAGCTATGTAGAGACTCCTGTATCCCAGCACAAAGGATGTCTTGTGAATGAATTGGGCATTATGATTGGCTCTATTCGAATTTACCTGCCAAGGTACTGATGCTGCTGGTGTGGAAGCACTGTCCACCTTTATTTTTCTTTCTGCAGATGAGAATTTCAGTGGCAAAAAAAACTATTTTACAGAGATTGCCATATTGCACCATCTACGTATCGTCAAATATTGAAAAACACTTAGTCAATTACACTCCTCACCCATTGAGGACAGGAGCTTGAATATTGGAGTGTGAAACAGATCTCCAACCCAGCAATATGTTACTGTGTAGCATGTCGATGTAATAACATACAATTCGTATCCTGTGCCATACAAAATCAGCTCTTTTACATCATTTGTACATATACCGCGAATATAGACAGCACCATAGATATACTCGCGGCACTAGATATTTCCTGTGAGGTTGGCAGTCATCCACTCCCGTCAGGAGACAAGAGTGCCCTCAGCAGGCCAAAGTCACTCTCAGAACTGAAAACTAGAGAACTAACTGAGAAACAAAAACAAGATTTGAAATTATTTTGAGGGGAATATAGTGATGTATTTAGCAATATACCATGTAAAGTAATTCGATACCAATATACTTTGCAGTTGAAGCCACATGAACCATTCTTTTCAGAACCATATGTTATTACAGTCTCGAAAAGGGTAGCAGTGGAAAAAGAATTACATAAGATGAAAGTGTGTGAAATCATTGAGAGGAGTATAAACCCTTATAATAATCCCTTGGTCATTGTAAATAAATCTGATGGACAAGTCAGATTAATACTGCATCCCAGACAGTTAAATAAATCTTCATATAGAGAAACTGACCACCCAGAGAACATCAATGAGTTGTTATATAAATTTAAAAATATGTAAATTACGTCAAACCTTCACCCAACTTCGGTTTTTCATCAAGTACCTCTTGCAATTATTTCTGGAAAGTACACTGCTTTCTTACACAATGGGAGATGTTACAAATATTGCATAGTGCCTTTCAGATTAAACTCAAAATGGCTGACATCTGAGGTCATCAGTCCCCTACAACTTAGAACTACTGAAACATAACTAACCTAAGGACATCACACACATCGATGCCCAAGGCAGAATTCGAACCTGCGACCGTAGCAGTCACGCGGTTCCAGACTGAAGTGCCTAGAACTGCTCGGCCACAATGGCCGGCTTAAACTCATCAGTCACAGAATTTATAAGAGCACTAGACTATTTACTTGGCCAAGAAGCTGTGTCAGAATTAACCATTTATATTGATGATATATAGGTGTCAAATCAAAGTTGTGAGGATCATTTGAAGTTATTGAAAAAGGTGTGTGAGAAACTCAGAAGAGGGGGAAAGTATATCAGACACCTCAAGCATAGTGCTTAATTTACGATCTATTTCTCTGCACATGAGAGTCACAGAGCATTCTCGCTGCCTTAGGGTAAAATTAGAGAGTGGAAGACCCCCTCACACTGTCACTGACCAACCCGCCCCGCAGCACCACTACCAATTTAATCTGCAACCGACCAGAAGTTGACCGCTTCATTCCACGTCTCGTGAATGAATGGAGCTTGCGGAGTCGTAACCCATCCAAGTGCACAAGTTTCTCGAGATGCACCCATATCTAGGAGGTTACCACTCCTTATCGATGTATAGTAACAGATTTGGAAGTGTCGTGTTGCAATAGGGGATGGTTAAGAAGAACAAGAAATGGATCATTTTTATGTGCAATGGAGCTCCAGACGCATGGAATTCAAAGCATTTTTATGTAAATCAAACGAGCTATCAATTTTAAAGTATTATTGCGGAGTCTAGGATCAGTACCTGGAAGGTATTGATAAGAGAGAACATAAACATATGCACGCCTAAGGCTACAGCGTTCTGCACTTAGAATGGCCTATAATGTTAGATCACTTGCTTTTCCGACCTATTAGTCATATGGAATGAAGCGCTGTTAACATTCCAATGTAAGAAATATATTTCAAGCGCATGACGTACATCCTTCTTCCTGGTTTCTCTATGATAAACATATTATCGAACTGTAAAACGAAAAAACTTCTTCTGTAAAACATTTGCTCTACGTGATATGAGCACAATATAGCTTTCCAGAGATGTATAGCGTCCACTTTTCACATCTGATAAGGGCTTAGAAATTATACTGTGCTTGCATCAGCCCTACGTAAAATGATCGTTAGTAGTGGTGCATACGTCTTACAAGGAAACAGATAAACACATAGCAGCTATGTCTGGCGTGTGAAAATTACAAGTCATTCCGCCACTAACCCTGTAAACACCACATCTATCAGGCAAATGTATACACAAGGATTGCAGGGCCTCACAAACACCTATTGCTAACTTAGTTATGAAGCTGAAGTCTCGATTTTACACTTAACATGCGACAGAGGGATGGAGTACATAGCATAAATCATAGTACGTTTAGAGGAATGTGTCACCATCGTGCATGAGATAGAAGTCCTCTGATGACCAAAAGGTTTACCGTTAACGATCGCAAATAGACAGTGCTTCGAATTCTGGCTGTGTAATTGTTCTGATTTCCCCCGACTGTGCTTAGAGAATGCTCTCTTTCCAAACAACAAGAATGCTTTTATTATTAGCTGTGTTTTCTTGAGCATGCATAGGCTTTTAATAGTGAGAACATTTAGCGTTTCTGAGACATATAATGATAGCAGAAGGAACATTTCACACGTTGCCCCAGCCATGCTGGGTATGACTGCACAGCTAGACGCAGCTCGCATGTTCCGTTAGGATCGTTAGGGACAATGCACCCTGTGCTATTCTGTGACATCAGTATCCATAGGTATCGCATCAGCAATGGTAAGCAAATGTTCTGCCCAGATGCGTCTCCTGTATGGGGCCGGTGTGAGCACATCTTGGAGATCTGTAATGTTAGTATAACACCCGAAGAACTCTAACTCTATACCCCGAAAATAGAGCCAACTTTCACCTGCTCACTCTAGGCAGCAGCTGCGTGAGAGTGATGGCTCATGCTGGCTGTCAAGTGTGAAAGGGATGCCGCCACCTCATGCTTGAGGGACCCGATTCTATTGCATGATCTGTGACATCAGTATGCATATGCCATGAGCGGTGGAAGAGTTTTTCTATAGCACAATCTGTGATGTCAGTATGCGCATGTGGGTTATATGCTGTGACATCACTATGTGCTTGAGTGGGGGCAGAGACATCATACCTTAGAATCGAGAGAGAGAAAGCAGCTGAACAAATGAGAAGTGTGACAGTGCTCTCTGGTGGAAGTACTGTGTTCTAAGTCAGCTGGAATCTGGATCTTGTGATGAACACATTGGATGGTGTTAGTGCCTCAAATTGTTTAAATAAAGACTGGTGTCTTATTTCAACAGTTGACAATTAGCTCGCATGTTTACAGAGTCTTTTAGATGGATTATGATTTTGACAATTTACGAGTTATTTGCATTATTTACGAGTAGTTTGCATTTCTGTAGGCTGTGCAATGCATTATTATGATAGTTTACAGTTAGCAAGCATGTCTGCAGAGAATTATACATGGGTTATTTTGGTAATTTAGGAGTAGTTTACTGGTCTGTAGGTTCAGTGGTGTGACCTCAAGCATGTCAGATCGTGTGTTCTGTATCACTATGATAAATATACTAATCTCTCAAAATCCATCCCTAAATAAATTGTTCCAAAATAAATAAAATACACTCCTTCCTCTCTCCAGAAGACCTGCACAGGCTGAGTCATTTTTCCGCCAACCCCTAGGAACAGGTGCTGGTCAGGTGACTTAGATTAGTGGTGGTTGCCGTTTCCTTCCCATCATTTTCTTAGGTTAGTGGAGATAGCACAACTGATCTATCTTCCTTCCAAAACTCAAACTTCCCACCAATTCCTGGGAAGAGGTGGTGGTCGGGTGGCTTAAGTTACTGGAGGTAGCCCAAGTGACCTTTTTCCCATCATTTTCTTGCATTAGTAGAGGGTTGTTGCATTGTCCTAATGGAATTTGAACTCCCTGCAATTTTCTGGGTGAGAGGAGGGGAGGGGGGATAGGTTAGTGGAGGTAGCCCAATTGACCTATCTTCCTGTCAATATCCGCCATATTGGATGATGTCATGACCGCCATTGTGGATAACGTTGCCAAGTCTACATTTCGCCATCTTGGATGAAGTCATACACTGTTGCCAAGTCTACATGACGCCATCTTGGATGACGTTATCGCTGGCATCTCAGATATAACTGGAAACAATGTAGAGTGGGGCCATAACCACTTTGTTCCACTACTACTGCTTGCATAATAGCCAGAGGCAGACCCACTCGTTATTGCCTCAGTCGATTTGTGAAGATTTTTCTGTTGGATAAACTGTCTAATTTTTCTGAAATTGTGATCATTTGTTTATCTATACATGTACATGAGATCTGCTGATTTCTATCCCATTCGGATAATTGTTTCGTGGTGGTTCGTTGTTTCAATTTTTTTTTTTTTTTTTGTGAGTGTATTTACTTCTATGTGCTGATCCTGGTTAGACGTAAGAAACTGATCAGGGTAAATAAAAAATAAATAAATCAAATAAATCCAACAATGGATCTATCGAAATTAACATGGTCGTAATGTTGGACCAGTCGTTCGCTGGACGTGAAACAAAAAAGAAAGAAATATTCCTTTACTACCAATTATACATAAATAACGTACAACGAAAATTTAAATTAATTATGTCCATGTTATATGAGTTTAATTCCTACCGATGAGGTACAAGTACTTTGACCACCTACTTAATAACCAGTTGGTCCATATTTGAAACGCACTACGGCAGCGAATGTGTGTGACGAGTATTCGACAAGTCCTTGGTTGGTTTCTGGGGGTGTGTTGGCACCAGATATCAACGCAAAGTGTAGGCATTTCTCGTAACCCGCGATTATGGACGCAGAGCTGGTGTTTGATAGCGTTCCAGATGTGTTCCGCTGGGTTCAGGCCAGGCAAGTGTAATGACCAAACATCAACGTCAGTTAACAATCCAGCTGCTTAAACCACTGTAGCACGGTTCTGCCTCAGAGATAGCATCAGCTACGCTGATGGACAAGACAGCAGCGTGAAAGTCTTCAGAAAAGTCCCTTGACTAAACAAAACAGAGTTGCGAAATAAATATTTCTTGCGTTTTTAGGGTACACATTCGCGAAATCCAACATTATATCGGATAAAAAGCACACGCACGAATTGAATTCTAACCTTTATGTGTACATACATCGTGCATTAGCGTAGGCGCACATTCCTGTCACGGTGAAATTCTGTTCGTCATGGCTCATGCGTATTATCAGCAAGTGAACGAAACGCCTCACCATCAGATTACGTGTTTCAAGCCTACAAGTGTGTGCAGCGTGTGATGACACTGACCAATATTAATGGCATTCCGTGTGGGCAGAACTGTGCTGCAAGACCCTGATTATTCCCGCCACGTATTCTATTTTACCTCCACGTGAGTCACCAGTCGCACGCCTCACTAATATGCAACTAGCAGACTCCTTTTTTTTTTTCTTTTTCTCTCTCCACGCATAACATGTTCCATATTTGCGTTGTCAGCATCACTTTACTTTTACACCCATCGAGGTAAGAGCGGCCAACATTGAAGACCTCCTTTAGACCGTGTGTCTGCTTCTTCCTACAATATCTTTTGATCGGTAAAACACAGATACATTAATAACTGAAAAAGAGTGGCTGTAACAAAAGAAGTGAAACCGGAAGCATAAACCCACTAGGGAGTAAAAACTCACGAACGGAACTATAGCTACAAATTCACACAATTTTAATTAAATCGCTTCCTTGTACAAACAGAAATGTTAATAAAATTTTCGTCACTTTCATGAACGCTTTCACCGTATGGAAAACATGTTAAAGCGATTGAAGGTCAGTAATGGCTCGGAAGTGAAGTATCTGATGGCTGATCCAAAGGTCGTGGGTTTTATTTCTGGTCACTTCCTGGAGTTTCACCTATCACTTATCAGTTTTTCCACCTATAACATTCTCTATTGCTGTGAAAAATACCAAGTAGCACCGTGGCTTGAGGTCAACACTAAATTTTAGCTTCCCCTGTAACTGGATGGATAAATAAATGCGAATGTCTATGTAAGATAACGACATAACACCTCCCGCTGGAGTATTTTTACTAAAGTACTATAGTGCTCACACCAACCTTCAGGCTGTTGATAGCTTTACGTTACTAGTTATTAATTTCCAATGAAATCTGACATTTACATCCCCCCCCCCCCCCAGCAACAAAAGGCTTCACGTGATTTCCCACTCGATCACAAGTATCCAACACATACTAAACGGTTGAATGTCGTACGTTTCTTTGGTGGGATGCCTTGTATCCTATATGCTTTCATCACTATACCCACGCTTCCCCCACTTTTCTTCACACCCACGTAATACCAAACGATCGGCACCTATAATGTAGCGTTCATTATTGTCTTTCGATCGTGTGTTCCCCTCTGCATGACAATTAAATGCTTACGGTTCTCTGTGAGAAACGCTCCCAAGTGACTGCCATGGAATTGTTAAGATAAAAAAATGTCTATTGTGACTGGATGACAGGTTCACCTTCTCTGAAAGGTTTTGAAGACGTCAGCTTTTGGCCACGCATAAGCCATCCCCTTCTTTAGGTGGACAAACATTTTTTCACACTACAGCGGCGCGACATTCGCCTGCTGCTAGCGGCGTTTATCGAGGCTACCTGTTGATGCATTTGAACTCCCAGGCTGCTGCACAGTGCTGGCAACGATGTCAGCATCAGCTTGCCCTCTAACTACCCGACAGCTCCCCGGGGCGAGCTCGCAGCAGGATACGCCTGCAGAGGAAAGCCTATCCTCCCTGCCGCTGTGAATTCCAGAGCCACCAACTGGCTCGTGTCCCTTACGGTAGCACCACGTACAGGGTGGTTTTTTCCAGCGTGTACAAACTCTAGGGACTGATCGATGAAGGGATACGGAACAAAAAATGTCTAATGAAATTATGTCCGTAAATGCATGGTTTCCACGTTAGAGACCATTTATTCGACCATGCTTTCATACAGAGACTGCGGTCTAATACTCGCTGTACCATGCAGCCACAGTCACAGTATGCATGCCTGCCGGAATGGCCGTGCGGTTCTAGGCGGTAAAGTCTGGAACCGAGCGACCGCTACTGTCGCAGTTCGAATCCTGCCTCGGGCATGGATGTGTGTGATGTCCTTAGGTTAGTTAGGTTTAATTAGTTCTAAGTTCTAGGCGACTGATGACCTCAGAAGTTAAGTCGCATAGTGCTCATAGCCATTTGAACCATTTTGAACCACAGTATGCATGCTTTCCTCCTAGAGTGTGGTACTATTCATCGTAAGTAAGGCCCTAGCATCTTCCCCTGCTACGATAATGGGTAATGTTGTGTCCGGTTCACTTCTCTTGCTAACTCACCTTGTAGTAAATGTAATACAACGTTATACGCAATGCTTCCGCATTCGAATCGAGAGCTTGCCGACATGGTATTTACTTACAGAAAGGCAAACGGCAACGAGAGGCGGGCAGCAAGATTGTATCGGGAGACCTATCCCCTACAACAACAACAACAACAACAGAAATTAATGTTTGCTACAGAATTTCGCCGTTTGTCTGAGACAGCATCGTTTTGGGAAGCAGGAAATCATAAAGGCTGTACCCGAAATTTTCGGACACCAGACATGGAAGAAAATGTGATTAAGGCTGTGCAAGGCGACCACTGTGTCAGCACCAGGCAGTTAGTCCGCCAGTATAGGTTAGGCCACACGACTGTGTGGAACATTCTCTATGACAGTTGTTACTACCCTTATCTCTTACAGTGTGTGCAGGGCTTACTAGCAACAGACTTTCAACATCGGGAGCAGTTGTGTCACTGGTTTCATCACCAGGCAACCAAGATTCCGGTATCTGTGTCATCCACTCTATTCGCAGATGTGGCGACCTTTACACGGAGTGGTATCTTCAGCTTTCATAACAGTCATCTGTGGGATAGTACGCAGAACGCCCGTGGTATGGTGAAAGCGAATCATCAGCATTGGTGTAGCCGGAATGTGTCGTCCAGGATAATTGGCGACCGTGTTTTGGGACCAGTCTTCCTTCCACGTCACCTAAGAGGCCGGAAGTACCGGTGTTTCTTGAGAGGGACTTTGCGTCCGCTGCTGGAAGAAGTTCCATTCGCGATTCGAAGGGTTGTGTGGCTGCTATCTGATGGTGCTCCAGCTCATTTCACAACGTCTGGACGCATTGTAATCGTGTCTTCCCTTGTAGATGGATCGAACTCGGGGATCCACTGCATGCCCTGTTCGTTCGCCGGATCTCAACATGTGTGATTTCTGGTTATAGGGCCGTTACAAAAGTATCGTGTATGCAGAGTCCATTCCAGATGTGGAGACACTGGACGGTGGTTGGATTGTGGGGCGCCCAACTGCGCGGTTATCAGCGCCCGTACAAATCACCAACCTTTTCTCAGTCCAACCTCACCACTTGCGTGAATGATGATGAAATGATGAGGACAACACAAACACCCAGTCATCTCGAGGCAGGTGTAAATCCCTGATCCCGCCGGGAATCGAACCCGGGACCGCATGCTCAAGAAGCGAGAACGCGACCACGGGACCAGGAGCTGCGGACGGGAAGGAAACGAGAGATGGGAGGTTTTTGTGGATCGGTTTGTCTCTATTGCAGAATAAGACAGACGTCTGATTCCTAGTCACAGTGTTGTTTTACCCGCTCATTATACTACGTAGTTTAAGCGTCTAAAACTTGTGCTTTGATGACGGATTGCTACTGCCACCATACCCACATCATAGCAGCCAGTTGAAATTCGATCACTATATTATGCAAATTAAGATGCCGTACCCAACTTGGGTTGCTTACGCACAAGGTTTAGCATGCAAGGGTAATTTTTTTGTGAACAATGCGACTTACCTGATGCTGATACTACACTACATGATCAAAAGTTTCCGCACACCCCCAAAAACATACGTTTTTCATTTTAGGTGCATTGCGCTACCACCTACTGCTACGTACTCCATATCAGTGACCACAGTAGACATTAGATATCGTGAGAGAGCAGAATGGGGAGCTCCGCGAAACTGGGGGACTTCGAACAAAGTAAGGTCATTGGGTATCACTTGTGTCATACGTCTGTACGCAAGATTCCAACACTCCTAAACATCCCTAGGTTCACTTTTTGCGATGCCATAGTGAAGTGGAAACGTGGAGGGACACGTACAGCACAAAAGCGTACAGCCCGACCTCGACTGTTGACTGAAAGAGACCGCCGGCAGTTGAAGAGGGTCGTAATGTGTAATAGGCAGACATCTGTCCAGACCAGCACACAGGAATTCCAAACTGCATCAGGATCCACTTCAAGTATTATGACAGTTAGGCGACAGGCGAGAAAACTTCGATTTCATGTTTGAGCGGCTGCTCATAAGCCACACATCGCGCCGGTAAATGCCAAACGACGCCTCCCCTGGTGTAGGGAGCGTAAACATTTGACGATTGAACAGTGGAAAAATGTTGTGTGGAGTGACAAATCACTGTACACAATGTGGCGATCCGATGGAGGGTGTGGGTATGGCGAATGCCCGGTGAACGTCATCTGCCAGCGTGTGTAGTGTCAACAGCAAAATTAGGAGGCGGCAGTGTTATGGTGTGGTCGGGTGTTGATGGACGGGGCTGGCACCCCTTGTTGTTTTGCGTGGCATTATCAGAGCACAGACGTACATTGATCTTTTAAGTGCCTTCTTGCTTCCCACTGTTGAGCAATTCTGGGATGGCGATTGCATCTTTCAAAACGATCGAGCACCTGTTCATAATGAGCGTCCTGTGGCGAAGTGATTACACGACAATAACATTCCTGTAATGGACTGACCTGCACAAAGTCCTGACCTGACTTTTTGGGCTGTTTTGGAATGTCGATTTTGTGCCAGGTCTCACTGGCCGACATCGATATCTCTCCTCAGTACAGCACTCCATGAAGAATGGGCTGCCATTCCCCAAGAAGCCTCCCAGAACCTGATATAAAGTATGTCTGGGAGAGTGAAAGCTGTCATCAACGCTAAGGATGGGCCAACACCATATTGATTTCCAGCATTACCGATGGAGGGCGCCACGAACTTGTAAGTCATTTTCAGCCAGTTGTCCGGATACTTTCGGTCACATAGTCCATAATTCAAGAAGTCAGTATTCGCCTAGCTTCAGACAGACATGCGAAGGCTTTAAACTAATCTGTTCCAGTATTAAGTGAAGTGCTCAAAATTGCTAAGGTTGACGAAGTTACAGCTTCAGCAAACAGACTTTCAGGCTTTGCCAGGCGATAGTATTTGCGTGGGATATCTCTCTAGGACTGGACGTTGCGTTCGTCAGTCAACTGATGACAGTATGTGACATCATCCAGTACACAAACTACCCGCCTGTCCTGTAGCCTGGCCGTTCTAAGGTACCTTTTCTCACAGCTCGACTAAATACGTAGGTGCGCTTACGAGCCCAGAAGGCAACAGGGTCGGCAAACTGTGAGAATAAGTAAAGTGCAGCTATACGTTTGTTTGCGCTGCTTTTAACGCCGTCATCAGTAGCGGTCGGTCTGCAGAGTCTTTGGCGTGTAGCAGGAGTAAACCTTTGTACTGATTGCTCGCGAGGATTTGATTTTGGATTGATTCGTCTGCGAATGGTAAAAAAGTTTTCTGACATATTAGTTCGTCGCGCGAAATCGTCGAAGATTTAATCAAACTGCACATTATCTAGTTCATTTAAATGCAGTGAAAGACAGTACTCTGTGGAGTTTAGTTATAGTGGAGAAAGTTGCCAGTAATAATAAATAGTTATTATTTGTTGGAACCCCGTACAAGACAGTTGAGTTCAATCACTGTATGCTGCTTTGAGAGAAGCGAGAAAAGACACATCCACACGATGGCAAACATCGGGAGTGTAACGGTCGGGACTGACATGGCGAATGAAAGAGTAACAACGGTTTTAGAAACAAGACCAATGAAATGAAGAACGGCTAGGCAGGGTTCAGGGAAAACATTTTTCACTCTTTGATTTAGACATTTTATTCAAACAAGCCCCATAATTTTTCAGTCAGAAAACATTTCTAGTGTTTTAAGAAATATTATAACGAAGATTAAGGGATTTAAATAAGAAACACGCAGCATAATCTACACGCCTACTCCAGCGCTTCAGAGACGTTCTGAATTGCCCAGTTGTTAAAAGAAGTGTTAACCACCTGAGGCGGAGATAAACTGAAGGGATCCCTCCAAAAATGTGACTTAAGCTCAACTAAGAAAATTTGTATCACATTCTTTAAGATACTAAACCCTGAATAAGTCCAGAATATATAGTAAAATGTTACATATTTCTCTTAATTTAACAACCAACAGAAGTTTTACTCTAAAGACATTAACCATTGAATAAAAATAACGATTTAAGAGACACCCAAAAAGGTGCTTTCAAGGTGAGCTTCCACTTATGCATAACGATTCTGAAATATTAAAGTTTCAGTTATTCCACTATACTCAATGAAATGTAATAATTTCTTTCAGGTTAACAACCAACATACTATTAATCATTTGAGAAAAAAAATCAATCATTTGAGAGACGCCCCCAAAAACTGCTTTCAACTTACTTCTGCAAATGCGTATAAATTGCTTCACGTAACTTAATTCGCTGAGTCGTTTGCGGAGCCCTCGTCCCTCGGAGTCCTTCCAACCCGTCGGACCGGCGTCGTCTTCTTCGAGTTGTGGCCCTCGCGCCAGAAAAACTAAAACACACCAAGGCTCGTTTTAGAGGTCGGTTCCAAACGACTAGCCAGGAAATAGTTTGAATAAACATACACGGGAAGGGAAAATGAGTCTAATCTGAACTAGCACAATGGCTTTGTGAAACCACAGGCAATATGGAAACACCTAGCTACCTGAGGTTCACATAGCAAAAGGCAGAAACCAAGTCCCGCAACCCCCACGCAGCCGTATCGAAGCAAAACACAAGGGAGAGTTAGAGATATCCAGACCTACCCAAGAGAAGGCTGACAGGCCCATAGGAACCTGTCTACGTTCTCCTTTCTCCTCATGGAGGAAAACTGCAGCTACCCTGCAACAACAGGCTGCAACTCGAAGTTTGGGAAAGCCAGGACGGGCCGATTACTAACAGCTTGCTTAATAGCTTTGAAGGATGCTTGGTGAGTTTTATCCCAACAGAAATTAACTCTTTTCCTGCGTAATTCATTAACAGGGATTTCCAATTTTGTCAAGTTAGGCACATATTTGCGGGAATAGTTGTCCATCTCAATGAATCTGGCGACACCCGATTTACTGAGAGTAGGGGGAAATTTTCGCAGCTCCTTCGTAGGCGCTGATCCATCCTAACCGCTTCGGCAGAGTAAATGGCCTAGAAAGGAAATCTGCCGTCGCACCAGGCTGGCCTCAGAAGGTTTCACGGTCAAACCCGCCTCCCTAAATCTCTGTAACACTGCTTCCAAGTGTTGTAAGTAGTCCTCAGAGGTGGGGCTACAGATAGCGACAACGTCCAAATAGTTGAACACATACTTAAATTTCAAATCCCCGAGTACGCAGGCACTTCATCTTGGGGGGGGGGGGGGGGGGGGGGGAGGAAGTTAACCGGATTTTGTACTGGATCTAGTTGGTCATCAAAAGCCTGTTGATGAGGATTTCCGGAAACTTATCGAACACCCATGGCAACTGATCCCTTTGCCTTCGCTCAAAATGATTCATTTCATAACACCCAGCAGTAGGCAAAACGAAATTCACCGGCAATTAAATTTTATACGAGCATAAACCGATTCGCTCTCCAGGACAAAATTTAAAATAAATAACACGTTGCTGACCATCCAACAGTAATTCCACATGCGATATAAAATCACAGACTAGTATCAAATTAACGGACAAATTCTTAACAACTAACAACCTAATCGGCCAGGAAAATACTCAAACTAATCACAAACTCGCCAACTAAAAGCAGCTGATACCCGCTAACAGATCGACACATCCGAGAAAAGTTTGTAAGGGAACAAACTTACATAAAGATCGATACTCCAGGTACCAAAGATAGTCCAACAGCGAGTCAACAAAGTGCAAACTGGCTTGTGATTCAACTTAGCACACAAAAGGATAAAGAGTCACCCACTACCCACCTAATTCGACGACAAAGCCTAGGAAAGGAATGTGTGAGCTCCTTTCCCGACTTCCGACACCGTCAACTGTCTACCTCTCCTATTCTCTGAATCGGACACTCACGAACAGAACGTTCCACCTGCCGGCATCGAAAATATACATTAGAACATTTAGGTTGGACCGAACAGCGACTAGCTCCCAACCAATCAAAAGATGACTGAACCCGCTGATTATCAGCGTAACTAAGTCCCTCAATTCTGGAAACCAAAGCACTTTATTGATCAAAAGAGAAGTGTTTACTAGCAAATGTGTTGCGAGATCGATCCTCGGGCCTCATCCCTTCCAATATGTTGTCGGCAATTTGACTCTCGGTAACTTTCCTTGATTGCATCCGCCAATAATGCTTAACTGCAACTCATGGTTCAATCGGGGGGAACAGCTGAAACTCCTTCAACCACTTTTCCTCGTGCAGAATATCAGCAAGTATTTGTTTCAGCATCCCACTAGTTAATGGGTACAGCAACTGAAGAACCTGATCATGAGGCAAATTCAATGTGTCAGCATGACGCTCAAATTTAACAGAAAGTAATAAAACTGCCTCGACGTCACTCACGGGCTCAATGGACAACTTACCAATGTCCACTAATGAAATTCCCATAGGGTGTGGCAATTTGCTAAAATCACTCATAGCAAAACGCTGAGGCGAAGTAAGCATCTGACCAGAATTTTTCAAACCAGCTTGGGTGTCAGACACCTGGTGCCCTCACGAACTTACTAAGTCCTCTACAGCAACCTGACGGTGCTGTTGAATAGCTTGCACTTGGTCAATTCCAAGCTTAAGATAGCCAAGGTCACTAACGCGATTTTCCCAATGCAGTAGCTGTGCCTGAAGACGAGAAAGTTATTCACACGCGGGAGGAGGACCATGAAGAAAATGAATGTTCTAATCTGGCCATCGCTGCGGTATAATGTGGCTGCGCGTCACTTACCTCACCAACATTTTCCGCGGTGTCGGGCAGAAGCTTATCCAAGACCGCCCTCACCCGCGCAATAAGATCGGCACCGCTTTCCTCGCCGACTTGATACCGAATCTTACTTTCGTACGCGATCTCCTCTTTCATTAACAAGTTGAGCACCGAGAAACGCTGCACCTCCATTGAAAACTGAGACCCTAAAATCACAAATGTACAAGCAACAATAATTTACCGTAAATCCATCACTAAATTTTTTACAGACGAATGGATAAACTGGTAGAAGCCGACCTCGGAGAAGACCAGTTTGGATTACATAGAGACGCGAGGCAATACTCAGGCTGCGACTTATCTTAGAAGATAGATCAAGCAAAGACAAAGCTACGTTTATAGCATTTGTAGAGAAACCTTTTGAGAATATTGACTGGAATACTCTCTTTCAAATTCTGAAGGTGGCAGCGATAAAATACAGGGAGCGAAAGGCAGTTTACAATTTTTACAGAAACCAGACGGCAGTTAAATGAGATGAGAGACGTGAAAGGGTAGCAGTGGTTGGGAAGGGAGTGAGACAGGGTTGTAGTCTGTCCCCAGTGTTATTCAATCTGTATATTGAACAAGCAGTAAAGGAAACAAAATAAAAATTTGGAATAGGAATTAAAATCCATGGAGAAGAAATAAAAATTTCGATGTTTCAAATGGTTCAAATGGCTCTGGGCACTATGTGACTTAAACCTAACTGACCTAAGGACATCACACACATCCATGCCCGAGGCAGGACTTGAACCTGCGATCGTAGTGGACGCGTGCTTCCATACTGTAGCGAATACAGCTTTGGGGTTTGCAGATGACATTGTAATTCTGTCAGAGATAGAAAAGGACCTGGAAGAGCAGTTGAACAGAATGGACAGTGTCTTGAAGGGAGGCTATAAGATGAACATCAACAAAAGCAAAACGAGTGTAATGAAATGTAGTCAAATTAAATAAGGTGATGCTGAGGAAATTAGGCACTTAAAGTAGTTGATGAGTTTTGTTATTTGGGCACCAAAATAGATAATGATGATCGAAGTAGAGAGGATATAAAGTGTAGACTGGTTATGACAGTGAAAGCGTTCCTCAAGAAGAGACGTTTGTTAACATCGAGTGTAAATGTAAATGTCAGGAAGTCTTTTCTGAAAGTACTTGCATGGAGTGTTGCCATGTATGAAAGTGAATCATGGACGATAAATAGTTTAGACAAGGAGAGAATAGAAGCTTTCGGAATGTTGTGCTACAGATGAATGCTGAAGGTTAGATGGGTAGATCACGGAACTAATGAGGAGGTACTGAGTAGAACTGGGTGAATAGGAATTTGTGGCACGACTTGACTAGAAGAAGGGATCGGTTGGAAGGACATGTTCTGAGGCATCAAGGGATCACCAAATTAGTGTTGGAGGGCAGTGTGGAGGTTAAAAATCGTAGACCAAGAGATGAGTACACTAAGCAAAAGAAAATGGTTCAAATGGCTCTGAGCACTATGGGACTTAACTTCTCAGGTCATCAGTCCCCTAGAACTTAGAACTACTTAAACCTAACTAACCTAAGGACATCACACACATCCATGCCCGAGGCAGGATTCGAACCTGCGACCGTAGCGGTCGCGCGGTTCCAGACTGCAGCGCCTAGAAGCGCTCGGCCACTCCGGCCGGCTACACTAAGCAGATTCAGAAGGATGTAGGTCGCAGTAGTTACTTGGAGATGAAGAACCTTGCACAGGATAGAGTAGCATGGAGAGCTGCATCAAACCAGTCTCAATACTGAAGACCACAACAACAACAAAAACACATCACTAAATAAACAATGAAGGTGAAAGATGCTTGAAAGTGGCCCCCCCCCCCCACACACACACACACAACCCTGCACCAATAATAATCACTCTGTGCTACCACTGACATTGCTAATCAAAACGTAACAACAGTTTTAGAAAGAAGGCCAAGGAAACGTTGAATGGCTAGACAGTTTATTTAAACTAGCCCCAAAAATTTTTCAATCAGAAAACATTTCCGTTGTTTTGAGAAATATAATAAGAAAGATTAAAAGATTTAAATAGAAAAACACATAGCCTAAGCCACAGGCCTATCCAAACATATGAGAAGGGTTGATAATTGCCAAATTCTTAACGGAGGTGTTAACCATCTAAGTGGGAAAAAAGCAATTGAAGAAACTCCCCAAACTGTGTTTTCATCTCAACATTTGAAAAAAAATCATTAAGGAGACACCCCAAAAAGGTGCTTTCAAGGCGAGCTTCCAATTATGTATAATTGATTCAAAATATTAAAGTTTCAGTGATTGCATGATACTTAATAAAATGTAACAATTTCTTTCAGTTAAAGAAACAGCAGGAAAGTTCTTAATGTATTAACCATTTAAGAAAAATGAACCATTTGAGAGACGCCACCAAAAAGTGCTTTCAACTCATTTTTTGCAAATGCGTATCAATTGCTTCACGTAGCTCTTGATTCGGTGAGTCGTTTGCAGAGCTCTGGTCCCTTGGTTGCCGCCGGCCGTGGTGGCCGAGCGGTTCTAGGCGCTGCAGTCTGGAGCCGAGAGACCGCTACCGACGCAGGTTCGAATCCTGCCTCGGGCATGGGTATGTGTGATGTCCTTAGGTTAGTTTGGTTTAAGTAGTTCTAAGTTCTAGGGGACTGATGACCTCAGAAGTTAAGTCCCGTAATAATCAGAGCCATTTGAGACCCTTGGTTGCCGCAGGTCCGGGCGTCCTTCCACCCCGTCGGACCGGCGTCGTCTTCTGCAAGGTGTGCCCTCACTCCGGAAAAACCAAAACATACTAATGTCTATTTTAACCTTCACTTCCATCTCACTTGCCCGGAAGTAGTTTAAAGAAATACACACGGGAATGGCAAATGAGTGGTGCGAAATAGCACAATGGCTTTGTGAAAGCACAGGCAAAATGAAAACAGCGAGCTACCAGGGACTAAAATGGCAAAGGACAGAGATCAAGGCACGTAACCCCACGTGGCCGTATCGAACCAACAGGCACAAAGGTTAAACCAAACAGCCACCCAATTTAGTTCAACTCCGGAGAAGGCAGCAACCCGCACATTTCAAGGGTGAGTTTTAAGGGTACATACCTATTACCTCAAAGCTGTTGGAAATATCTAGAGCACAACATCTGGTGGGCCTTCAAATTAACTAAACAAATATGGAACAACTGACACGAAGACGACACTATCCAGTCTCATTCTTTCGAAATTCATGTAAGTAAACAGCTAAGGCATCAATGAGAGTTTGGTAACTAGTAACAAACTCGTGTCCGTGAACGCAGCACTACAGCCGCTCCACGAAATAACAGAAGTTAAAGAAAGTTACTAAGTAGCAGAATAACGACAAGGGCGTACTATGAACTCCTTCAGTCTAACGCAAACATATGAGGGCTCTCGTTCTGGAAACCGATGGGGCTTCCTCCTGCCTGTTCAGGTTGTTGTGTTCTAACTCACGCTGACCGGCAGGAGTCGCCCCACCAGACTGCCCTGCATCGATCATTCTGCCCGTTGTACTGCCGGTCGCGTCCTCTCGCGACCACCCTCTCTGAAATCGAGTTACCGCCGCGAGGCCAGAGCCTCCAACAGAAGAAGAACATTTCAGAAGCACGCAAACAGACCCCAGGAATTCTTAGGAAGCTGAGCTGCACCGCTCGAGGACAGTATACGGTACAAGATGAAATAGTAAGGCAGATAGCGACTCAAAATACTCGTATTTGGAGAAGCACACAGAAGGCCCTTTTTTCACCGTCGTTCCACCCCAAGGTAAGCAACGGTTCATGCAGATATTTGCGCATCTTTGTCGCCCAGGATCCTAGAGACAGCAGCTGGTGTAACTGGTGTTCAGACTGCAGCAAGTCAGGTACGTGTTTTCTGCGGTTTCAGGTCTAAAATGTGGCACGCAACACTAATACGTGCCACGCAGCTATGGCCTCGCCTGGAAACCGGAAAGCTCGCGGTCGAATCGCTGTCCGACCACTGAAGTTTTTCAGCCTGCTGTTAATCTAGGTTCCATCAACCAACGGTGTAGGGTGTCGCCAGGCGCGGCACTTGGTATGGATTCGACGTTATAAACCTACAAGCCCCAGTTGGAAAATTGGGACACACAAAGTACCCGAAGTGGCGTCCAGTAGAAAGACTGGCAAATGGCCACTGAGCCACTTAAGGAACCTAAAGTCAGGCTAGACATCAACGACGCAGCGGTAGATTGCAGGATCGTCTATGTCCTCAATAAATGTGCAGATGCAGCGGCTCACTGGGTCCCGACCAGCACAGCATGCTCAGCGCAGTGTGTGGGCACACGACCACCTGTCGATCCCATTGCGGACCACACAACCGCCTCAGCGAAGTATAAAAACATACCGGGACAACCAATAATTTTAGTAGTGAATTCCCGTTCAGAAGCCAATGGAACCCACTACATTAAAGAAATGTAGCGTGTATCCACAGGACATATGGCATGCAATTGAAGAAGAACTATGATGATCTCTCCATTGGCAAAAGATTCCGGAATAGTCCCCCATTCGTATCTCCGACTGCACAAGGAAGAGGTGACCAACAGAAAAAGATTGAATAACTAACGAAAGGATAACGTTCTACGAGTCGTGGAATGTCAGAATCTTCAACGTGGTAGTGAAAGTAGAAGATCTGGAAAGGCAAAAGCCAAGGCTCAATCTAGATACAGCAGGGGTCAGTGAAGTGAAATGGAAAGAAGACAAGGACTTCTCGTCAGATGAGTATAGGGTATTTTCAACAGCAGCAGAAAATGGTATAACGGGAGTAGGATTCGTTACGAATAGGAATGTATGGAAGAGAGTGTGTTCATGTGAATAGTTCAGCCATAGGGTTGTTCTTATCTGAATCGACAGCAAACCAACACCGATAGTTGAAGTATACATGCAGAAGTCGCAAGCTGAAGATGAAGAGACAAAGTATGTGAGGATATTGAAAGGGTAATACAATACGTAAAGGGAGACGAAAATTTAATAGTCATGGGGGACTGGAATACAGTTGTAGGAGAATGAGAAAAGAAAATGTTAAAGGAGAATATGGGCCTGACACAGGGAGACACAGGGAGAAAGACTAATTCAGTTCTGTAATAAATATCCGCCAATAATAGCGAATGCTGTGTTCTAGAAGAAGGAGTTATACTTGGAATAGGCCGGGTGATACGGGAAGATTTCGGATGGATTGCATTATGGTGAGGCAGAGATACCGAAATCAGATACTGGATTGTAAGACGTACCCAGGCGCAGGTACAGACTCAGACCACAATGTAGTAATGAAGAGCGGACTGAAGTTTCAGAAATTAGTCGGGAAGAATCAATATGCAAAGAAGTGGTTTACAGAAGTACTAAGAAACGACGAGATACGCTTGATGTTCTCTAAGGCTACAGATACGGCAGTAAGGAATAGTTCAGTAGGCAGTATAGTTGAAGAGGAATGGGCATCTCTAAAAAGGGCCATCACAGAAGTTGGGAAGGAAAATATAGGTACAAAGGAGGTAACTGCGAAGAAACCATGGGTAACATAAGAAATACTTCAGCTGATCGGTGAAAGGAGGAAGTACAAAAATGTTCCGGGAAACTCTGGAACATAGAAATACAAGTCGCTGAGGTATGAAATAATAGGAAGTGCAGGGAACCTAAGACGAAATGGCTGCATGAAAAATGTGAAAAAATCGAAAAAGACATGGTTGTCGGAAGGACAGACACAGCATACAGGAAAGTCAAAACAACCTTCGGTGAAACTGAAAGCAACGCTGGTAAAATCAACAGTGCAACGTGAATTCCACTGTTAAATGCAGAGGAGTGATCGGATGGGTGGAAAGAATACGTTGAAAGCCTCCATGAGGGGGAAGATTTGTCGGATGAGATAGAAGAAATAGGAGTCGATTTAGAGGAGATAGGGGATCAAATATTACAATCATAATTTAAAAGAGCTTTGGAGGACTGAAGATCAAATAAGGCTGAAGGGATAGATAACAACAAAACGACTATCCATGTTGGTGGGTAGAATGTATGAGTCTGGTGACATACCTTCTGACTTTCGGAGAAACGTAATCCACACAATTCCGAAGACTGAAAAAGCTGTCAAATGCGAGAATTATCGCACAATCAGCTTAACAGCTCACGCATCCGTGTTGCTGACAAGAATAATACACAGAAGGATGGAAAAGAAAATTGATGATGTGCTAGATGACGATCAGTTTGGCTTTTGAGAAGGCCAATTCTGACGATGCGGCTGACAATGGAGACAAGATTAAAGAAAAATCAAGACTCGTTCATAGGATTTGTAGACTGGGAAGAAGCGTTCGACAATATAAAATGGTGCAAGATGTTCGAAATTCTGAGAAAAGTAGGGGTAGGCTATAGGGAAGGACGGCAATATACTGAATGTACAAGATGAAGAGGGAATAATAAGAGTGGATGACAAAGAACGAAGTGCTCGGATTAAAATGGGTGTAAGATGGGGACGTACTCTCTCGCCCCTAGTGTTCAATCTGTACACGATGGTCTTCCCTCTCCGCAGTGCTACCTGTCCCTCTGGAGCCCCGCCTTCTTGCGGCCGTGCGTTCTGGTGACCGTCACTGGCCAGCAATCACGTACTGTGGCTGCTTTCCTGCCGTGTCTCTCTGCAGTATCGCAGAAGACACATGCCTAACAAGTTTCATTTATGTCGCGCAACTCCTTCTTGGGCTGCTTTTTTTGTGCGACCGCGTTCATAACTGTCATATTGTTAAAAAGCTGGATAAACACATTTTAGGACCGACTGCGACATAACACGCCTGGAGCATCTTCTTTGGGATATTTTCTTAACGTTTAGGAAAGCAAACACTGCACATTACTGAGATTCAGTTGACGGGTCAAGGTCGATTCCTTTTTGATGCGTATCATGTTGTATTAAGGAGTGCATGTATATTTGATTAACTTAGAAGGCCCTCGTACAACGCAGCAAGAAACATAACAGCTCACTATTCTTTCATGAAAGTCTGTGTGGCGTATCGCAGTGGTCGAACGAGTAAATAGAAATATTTGTCCACAGAACAAGAGAAATTAATGCAGACATTTATGAGCTCACAGTTGAGTTGTGCAGAAACACTTATACCATACACTCAGGGCCAAGAATGGGCTGTAAAACATGCTCTGTATGCCTATATTTTTAATTATTTCTGTTAAATCGTGCGTAAATCGACGCAAATGCCGTGATGTGAACGAGTATAGCAAGCCGGAAGTAAGAAGGGAAGTTGTTCGTTTTTATGGCATAAAAGGCTGTAGTTTTTTAATGAGACATGTTTTGCTAATGTGTTGAGGATAATGGCTGATAGGCTTAATAGAGACTGTCTTTTAGTGGATACTTGTGCTATACATCTGATTCCATAGCTCTATTGGTGTAGTATTTTCCGTAACTAAATTGCATTTCGAAACCAGCTAGCATCCATCAATCAACAGCCATCATCGTCAATGATATGAAATACTGTGATGCATGTATGTTACAGAGAATAACCTATTCCGTTACATAACAGTTATCAATGTTGCGAAAATATTATATCATAAGTTCCATTTACTTTTATGAGGGTGTGCTTAAAATTAGTTCCTCCGAATTTTTTATGTGAAAACTCTTAGGTTTTTACACACAACAAATGATATTACCATTATACATCTTTACCCGTTGTTTCTCAACATAGTCAACCTGACGGCGGCCATATTTATCCCAACAAGAGACCCCTGTTTGTTGATAGCGTCACATCTGAATGTTTGATTTTGTTGACAGAGCTACATCCTCATCTCTGTTTTTACTCCTCCGCACTATGAATGTTAAGTTCTCAAAGGTGATCTTTAAGTTTTGCAAGCAGGTGAAAATCAAATGGGGCCAAGTCGGGCTTATGTGAAGGATGATCGGCGTTGAATTGTTGTAGATGTCACAGCGCTCGTGTGGTGTGGTCTGGGATTGTCCTGCTGAAGCAGAGAGTGCTCCGTGTGTTGACGAACTCTTCGAATTCGTAACTCGATGACAGCACACTGCTTCTCACGCACCACTGTAGTTACGTCGCAGCACCTCTAGTAGCAGAGGGCTGCAAATACGTAGACATGAAGAGTAAAAATGCAAAATTTTAATAAAGTTTGTTTTATTTAAACAGCATTAATCATTTCACATAAAAAATTAGGAGGCACTACTTTTCAGAATGTCCTCTTAGGTTTAATTTTATACCAGTAATCTGGGAGGCGATTTGTAACAAAGACGCGTAGATATTACATGGTACGATCAAAAAAATGTGCAATCACAATGATAAATGTGTGGTGTCACCGCCAGACACCACACTTGCTAGATGGTAGCCTTTAAATCGGCCGCGGTCCGCTAGTATACGTCGGACCCGCGTGTCGTCACTGTCAGTGATTGCAGACCGAGCGCCGCCACACGGCAGGTCTAGAGAGACGTCCTAGCACTCGCCCCAGTTGTACAGCCGACTTTGCTAGCGATTGTTCACTGACAAATTACGCTCTCAATTGCCGAGACGATAGCATAGCCTTCAGCTACGTCATTTGCTACGACCTAGCAAAGCGCCATTATCATTTGCTATTTATCTTGTGATGCATGTACCGTCAGACCGATGTTCACCAATTATGGATTAAAGTTAAGTATTCCAGAAGCCACGTACCTTTTTTTTACTAGTCTCACCTCCTTTAACTGTTCCAGACCTCACGCCAGCCTGCGTGAGCTTAAACGCGTGCCTTTCGGCTACCCGTCACAGTGGATTGGCTGTCTTGCCAGTCCACAACAAAATGCTTAATTATACATATACGCAGATGTTAGTCAAGTATAGGGATTGCACTGTTGTCTCTGACAATGAAAGGCACTTATGCAAATTGAGTAAAGTATTTGAAATGTTGTTAAGAACATTGTTCTGTAATGTTGTGATTGCATCATGTGAATTCAGACACTGGCAAGTTGTTGGTGCTCGTATAGGTGGTTCTTCTGCAACCGAGGTGGTCGAACCGTTTCAAAACCAATCATGTAGACGAGCTATACCAGCAACAGGGAAAGCGGAAAACAAGCATCATCCGCTTTGTCAAACGCGGGGCGAAAGGGTGTGTCGAGTGACTGTAGCAGACGGTCAGTACAGAATACTGTGACAAAAATAAGAGCACGACACTGCAGAGCTCAGTGTTACCCGTTCGAATCTTGTAAGCCCTAAAACATCATGAAGGGAACTTCGGAAGCAGCGAATTGTAGGGCGAAATGGAATGCCAACAACCGTGTCCGTAACAGAAAAATTTTGTCAAGCAATAAAATCTGAATGTAAGAAAGTCAGTCAGTGAGATCATTCTTGTTGGATATTATTTCATATTTATCGCCAAGTTTACGTCCCAGGAGTCAAACATGGTGAGGTTTGGGGAATCATTTCATGGTATTCCATGGACGCTCGTAAGTATTCTCCTACGTGTCATTACTGCGAAGGATTATCTGACCATTTTGGCTGATCATTTCCATTCCATAGTACTGTATTTGTTCACTGATGACAATAATGTCGTGTTCCAAGACGAGAGGGCCACTGTTCACAGCTCACATGGAGCAGGACCGGTTTTCTGAGCACCAGGACTAACTGTGCCATCACCTGTAGTCACCACAGTCACCAGATCTCAATGATGTTAAGCTTTTGTAGCCTACTTCGGACAGGAGGAAAGCGTGTGGGACCTATAATTATCCATTCTCAGACGACTGTAAACGGTTTTGAAAACCGACGGGTTTCTTGCATAGTATTAGGCGTGATAATGTATTGTGTTTTTCATCAAATGGTTCAAATGTCTCTAAGCACTATGGGAGGTAAGATCTGGGTCATCAGTCCCCTAGACTTAAAACTACTAAAATCTAACTAACCTAAGGACATCACGCACATCCATGCCCGAGGCAGGATTCGAACCTGTGACAGTAGCAGCATCGCGGTTCCGGAATGAAGCGTCTAGGGCCACTTCGCCTCATGTTTTCCACCGGTTCCATATTTTGTCTACCCCTATAGGTTACATAGCGACCATAGGAGATTGACTATATGGGTGAGCACTAAAAGATTTGGAAATAATCTGAAGAGGAATGATACCATTATACAAAATGCTAGAAATAAGCAATACGTAAGGATCACATTTTTAAAGTGCTACTACCTCTGTGCAATGAGCGAAGCCAATATGCAGTGATTTATTACCAACAGGGGAAAAGTAGTGGTTCTATTCGCCTATTTACGTTACATTTACCTGCGTGAAGATCCCTATTGCAGTTCGCTATTAGATAAAAACCGCTGAAAAACTACTTTAAAACAATGAAAAGAAACTCGTGTTGCATTCTCTCTTGATGTTACAATCCATCAAACGAAGTTGTACGTGGGGTACAGCAATCCCCGGTTAACGCAGTTTGGTCGATTTCTGCATAAGACCCTATATTGCTGCTACGTACTAAAAGAATGAGATAGTATAAAATAGACTCAACTACGTAACGTTTTAAATGTATTTCCTCATAACGTATTCCTCCATGCCCTCGAATCACGTGAGCTCGCACTGAGAGATTTAAGTGGTCATTGTTCATTGCGCTATTCGAGAGTGGTATGGTAGAGAAAATAGTGCGAAAGCGTTCACGGAATCCTCTACCAGGTACTTATTTGAGATCTGTAAGGTAGTCAGTAGATGTAGATTTCAAATGTTCAAATGTGTGTGAAATCTTATGGGACTTAACTGCTAATGTCATCAGTCCCTAAGCTTACACACTACTTAACCTAAATTATCCTAAGGACAAACACACACACCCATGCCCGAGGGACAAACACACACACCCATGCCCGAGGGAGGACTCGAACCTCCGCCGGGACCAGCCGAGATGTAGATTTCATCACGGCGTCACTTCCTGTTACATTCGTAAATTTAGAAAACATATTCATACTACCGATACAATCGCGCTACGTAGTTCGTTGGAGCGTGCTGTCTTCATCAGCATATCAGAGTGCTTACTGCACCGCGCGTGGTAACCGCACGGTCTGGGGCGTCCTGCCTCGGTTCCCGCCCCTCCCCCCCTTCGGACCTTCGAGTTCACCCTCGGGCGCGCGCGCGCGCGCGCGTGTGTGTGTGTGTGTGTGTGTGTGTTTTGTCCTTAGCGTAAGTTAGATTAAGTAGTGTGTAAGTCTAGGGACCGATGACCTCAGCAGTTTGGGCCCATAGAAACTTACCACCAGTGTTTACTACTCTAACAATGCATTTTTTCTTCCCTCTCCATGAATCTACTTAATTCTCAATTTTTATAAAATAGAATGTTTCTTACGTCTAAGATTGAGTTCGCCACTGTCGTACAATATGAAGATATCTATTCGTTTGTCACGCAAGACATTATGCAATTGCATAACGACGTTGTTTACTATAGGAAATTTCCTTAATGCCAAAAAAATCTCAGTATATGAATCATAGACCTGCAAGGACACATGTTTTTCACATAATTATTGACAGTGAGTTGGAAACCGTGAGTGTAATACAAGAGGGATGAAAAGTATAAAAAGAAACTGTGGTACTGAGGCAGTTACCTTCATTTTTCTGGAAATATGCCTCAAAGTGTAATAGCAGGTATATGAAATGATACAGTCGCTCAATGTGGAGTGCTTGGCTCTTAAAAAAGATGTGTGTGTGTGTGTGTGTGTGTGTGTGTGTGTGTGTGTGTGTGTGTGTGTGTTTGTGTTTCCCTCATATACCAGGTGTAGAATTATGAAACCGGAATTTGGCTGTAATTATTACATGTCTGTTGTTCGAAACTGATAAATAGTATTTTATTCAGAACAATTCCCATTGCTATTTATAGATTTTTTCCACCTCTCCAGCAGGTTATAAATGCCACACCAAAATAAAAATGTCTTCCTTTAAAGCGAACCAGCGAGCGAGCCATTTTACTACATTTTCATACAAATTGAAGCGTTGTTAAGCGAGAGCGTATCCCAATGATGCAAATAGATGATAATCGGAAGCAGCCAAGCCTTGAGAATAAGGCGCATGCCCTAGTACTTCCCAACTGAACGCCTCAATCCTTTCTCTGACCCGTTTTGCTGTGTGTGATGGGGCGCTAGCATGGAGCAATATGACTTTGTGTTGCCTCTTCCCATATTCCGGCCGTTTCTCACCTAATGCAAGATATAACTACATCATTTGTTGTTGGTAGCGATCAGTTTTAAAGGTTTCACCAGGTTTTTGCATCTGATGATAGAGGACACCCTTCTGATCCCACCAAACACAGGGCATTGTCACTGTTCGATGGAGAAATGGCTTTCTTTTGTATCTGGCGAGCGGCATTTCACAAGTGGTCTTTCGAATTGCTTGCTGTCTCTCATTCAGTTCGTGAGGAACCCATTTTCTCACTTTCTTCATCTTCCCCATAGCTTTCAACCGACGAGAAACGGCTTTCTGCATCATATTCAATTGTCCCGTGATTTTCTGTTGAATAAGGCCTGCAATTCGTTGCCTTGGAACATTTTCGTCGGTTTTCCGAGATCGTCGTTTTTCACGTCAAAATCACCACTTTTGAATTTTTTTAACCACTCGAAACACTGTGTTTTAGCTAGAGCATGTTCACCGCAAACTTCGACAAGCATTCGATGCGATTCTGCAGCAGTTTTGTTTAAATGATAACAGAAAACCAATGCTGTTCGCACATCGTTGTTCATAGGCACAAAAATCGACATGTTTACGTTTTCGAAACAGATTCACTGTATGGAACTTGGCCTACTGTATGTTGACATTGGTCTTCATCCGTTACAGGAAGCATATGGCACTGCAGACGCGGTCTCACAGACTCTACACTGACGGCTAGCACAATCTATAGGAAAATTCCAGCTTCATACTTCTACACCTGGTATATCAGTTGTGTGGGCGCTGCTTGTGGCTGCGAAGGCGCGTGATTTTCCGTGAGTGGAAAGTATGCCGACCGACCGTTAACAGGAGGAGTTCCCTCTCTCTGTATGGAGTAACGCTATCAGTGGGTGTAACCCTGTGGCTGTTGCCGTTGGTCAAGGTGGGTAACGTCCTATCGGCTGCCAGTTTCCGACGGGAACGAGCCATCGCGGCTGCGCACGTTGTTAGTGATATAAAATACGTGAGATAGCGCGTGGAACAGATATGCCGTGCGCCGCGTGTGCTATTCCAGTAGCTTGTAATCTCGGCAGGTAGCAAAAGTTTGTGTGCTAATTGTTCAGTGTAGTTTGTACGTACGTCTACTAGAGAAGTGGGGCAAAATTGGTCAGAAATGTAACAAACTCTAAATTTCAATGGCAGGTGGTCACACGCTGTGGTGCTAACAAAAACTTCCTTCTGTTTTCAACACACAATGACGTCACATATCATTAAGTCTATAACTTTGCTTCCGCCGATTTGCAAAAGGCGGCAGTAGCGACAAGTGGCGTTCGGGTGGTTTGTCATAGGTGTAACACAATAAGCTTAGGCATCTGTAAACGCAATGCCATAAAAATATTTGTCGTTTTGTGATTGCATCATAAGGTTCTTCTCGATTAAGTACGTCAACTTACGTACCCATTTCTCTCCATTTTCGGGTGATTTTAATTTTTTTGCTTTAACATGAAGAAATCTGCGGCTGTGGCTCTTAAAATGTTGGGTACGACCAATGGCGAGGGAGTTATTAGTGAAAGAACGTGCAGAGAATGCTTTCAACGCCTTAAGAACGGTGATTTTGATGTTGTGACCGGCATGGCGGTGGAAGACAGAACGTTTTCGTAGCTACTGAAACAGACGAACACAGTCACAGGACATCATTACCGAAAGCAATTGATGCGTTCGAGCCCAGCACTGTAATACAAACTGCCACAATACAGCGATAGACAAAGGTAATTTTGCAGCAGGTCAGTGCTCGACCCTACGTCGCAGAAACCGTCAAAATATACATGGATACGTTGAAATGAGAAGTCCTATCCCTCCCAGCGTATTCTCCATACGTTGCTCTCCCTGACTACCACCTTTCTCGATCAGTGGCATACAGTCTGGCTGACCAGCACTTCCGATCATACGAACAAGTGCAAAATTGAGATGGATCCCCACAAAAGACGACCAGTTCTTCTGCCACAGGATTCGTATGTTATCCGAAAGATGGGAGAATGTAGTGACCAGAGAAGAGAAGTACTATATACAATAATTTTTTTGTAAGTTTTTCACAATGAAGGCCCGAATTTCGAGAAAAAACGGCAGAAGCAAAGTTGTAGACCTAGAAGGAATGAAGGCACTCGGTCGTAGAAGTAAAAATTTAAATAATGCACTACAATTGGAGATATTCATTTATTTTCCTTTTTTTAATTACAGCTACAGTATGCAAGGCGTTTCCGTAAGAGCGTGCAAAACTGTAACAGGACATAGAAAATGCTCCACTGAACAATTTGAGGTAGAGAACGTGGGTTCGGAGAAGCCAGGTTAAGGAGATATGAAAGTAAACTTCTCTACCGCTTTGTGTAGCACTTCAGTTTTCCAGCTTGTTTACAACTAACATGCGTACAAATTTACACGTACTGTGCTATATATTTAGATGTACATGATTTTCTGCAAGCTCTCAGTGGGCCACATCTTCTACCTGGCAGTCTGTACTTGAGGTTCGTGCAAAGAGTTCTACCAGAGGTGTTGGTAGCCTTGGCTGTTCGTGAGAGGCTGTGGATTCAATACAACGGTGCAGCGCCTCACTTCAGTGCGTATGTCCGCAACCATCTTAGTGCTGTATTTCCTGGGCTCTGGATTGGAGGGAAGGTTCTATTCCACGGCCTGTGAGGGCACCTGACCTGAATCCGCTTTATTACTTCCTACGTGCATTCTAAAGTCACTTGTGTACCAGACCCCGGAGGATAAGGAGTTGGAATTAATTTCCAGAATTGTAGGTCAGGTTACCTTCCATCTGGAAAGTAGATGCACTCAGCGACTGTATGTGACATATAAATTATAGAGTGCAGCAATCAGTCGTCCTTTTCAGATTTGATTATGCAAATCCAGATTTCGACTAGCAGCTAGCCATTCTCAATGCGCTATTTTCAAAGCATGTAAGTCCCTGTTGTCAGACATGTCACAGTTCATTGAATCAAAGACCGTTGACACACCAGAACAACAGGAACTTACATGCATTGGAAATAGCGCATTGAGAATGGCTAGCTACTACTTGAAATCTGGATTTGCATAATAAAAGCTAAAAAGGATTGATTGCTGCCCTCTATAATTTATAAGAATTGTAACTGCCTGTGTGGTGATTCGAAACACACAAGGGTTATTTGCCAGGGTGCATTAGAATCTTGTTCGTCGATGTCATGCTTGCATTGAGGTTGATGGCCGTCAGTTTCAGCACATTTTGTAGGGAACAGTACAAATGGTACGTTCATTGTGTCAACGATGGTATTTAACTGTAACTAATGTAAATAAAAAGGTGCACAATAATGTGATTGCTGTATTCCTATTATCTCATTAAGCTGGCTCCTCCCTACCCCACATTGTTCAGTGGCCAGTGGCGCATCTTCTGTGTCCTGTTAAATTTTTGCACGCTCTTATGGAAGCACCCTGCAGCTATGCACGTAATTCTTTGGAAATGTCGCGTATTTTCGATGCACCATATATACTGCATACACAAGAACCACACCCATTGAAACCATTCGCAAGAACGTCCTCTGAAGCATTTTGCTGCGTAAGCTCATACCATACGTTCATTAAAGAGCCCTACACCCATTCGCACTACTTGAGGTGCTGACTTCACAGCACGCTGGGTGGTCGAGCTGGCACACATCAAGTTTTTGAACGTTGATTGCTGAACGTGAGTACAATCCTCGGCATTCACATTGTCATATATTTTCACTGATCTCAGGTAGCCCTCAACACATACTGTGTTTATCCAGTAAACATGTGGTATTGCACCGTTGAACACTGCAGACATATCTGAGAAATTCTGACATAATACACGCCATTCGTATTATAAAACATTACATTCATACCACTGCACTCAGTGTTTTAATCTTTACCAGTACGTCGAAACCACGATCTGAGGACGAACCTGCAAACACACTTTTACTACGACTTGCATTTAGATTTTGCGTTATACAGAAGAGCGTAACATTAACGGGCAAGTTATGCCAAGGTGTCGGTGTGATGAGCGGTGCTGATGATGGCGCCAGCGGGAACTCCAAGTCTGACAACAGCTGTATATCAGACAAGCCGTGGTTGTGAAGCTGCAGCCGCGGCGCTCTAGGATACTCTAACAGCAGAGCCGACAAATCTGGCAGTCTGGCTGTGGGGTGCTCCTGCTTCGGTGACACCGACAGTTGAAACACCTGCATGGCTGTTCCATTTCACTGTTGGAAAAACATAACGAAATTTAGGTATAAACACATAGAATATTACACACATCAAAAAAATGTTTTGCATGGCCTCAGTTCCGAGAGTTCCGGAACCTGTACAGAAAATTGGAATAGAGATCAACATAAATATCATTTCCGCCCTTTTTATTGCTCATGAAAACCAAACATTGAATGTAGTACCACCATACAGCGAGATCTTCAGTGGTGGTGCTGCAGTTTGCTGTACACACCGGTACATCTAATACCCAGTACCATGTCCTCTTGCATTGATGAATGCCTGTATTCGTCGTGGCATACTATCCACAAATTCACCAAGGCACTGTCGGTCAAGATTGTCCCACTCCTCAACGACGATTCTAAGTAGATTCCTCAGAGTGATTGGTGGGTCACATCATCCATAAACAGCCGTTTTGAATATATCCCAGGCATGTCGATAGGGTTCGTGTCTGGAGAACACTCTGGCCACACTACTCGAGCGATGTCGTTATCCCGAAGGAAGTCATTCACAAGATGTGGTCGATGGGGGCGTGAATTGTCATCCATGAAGAAAGAATGCCTCGCCAATATGCTGCCGATATGCTTGCACAATCGGTCGGAGGATGACGTCCACGTATCGTACAGCCGTTACGGCACCCCCCATGACCACCAGCGGCGTCCGTCGGCCCCACATAATGCCACCCCAAAACAGCAGAGAAACTCCACCTTGCTGCACTCGCTCTGCAGTGTGTCTAAGGCATTCAGCCTGACCGGGATTCCTCTAAACTCGCCTTCGACGATTGTCTGTTTGAAGGCATATGCGACACTCATTGGTGAAGAGAACATGATGCCGATCTTGAGCGGTCCATTAGGCATGTTGTTGGGCCCATCTGGCGCTGCGTAGTGTCGTGATGCAAAGATGGACTTCGCCATGGAAGTTGCGCATCATACAGCCTATTGCGCCCAGTTTGAGTCGTAACACGACGTCCTGTGGTCGCACGAAAAGCATTATTGATCTTGGTGGCGTTGCTGTCAGCGTTCCTCCAAGCAGTAATCCCTAGGTAGCGGTCATCCACTGCAGTAGTAGCCTTTGGGCGGCCTGAGTGAGGCATGTCATCGACAGTTCCTGTCTCTCTGTATCTCCTCAATGTCCTAACAGCATCGCTTTGGTTCACTCCGAGACGCCTGGACACTTCCCTTGTTGGGAGCCCTTCCTGGGACAATGCGGACGCGATCGAACCGCGGTACTGAGCGTCTAGGCATGGTTAAACTAAAGACAGCACGAGCCGAATACTTCCTTCCTGGTGAAATGACTGGAAATGATCGGGTGTCGGACCTCCACCTTCTAATAGGCGCTGCTCATGCAAGGTTGTTTACATCTTTGGGTGGGTTTAGTGACATCTCTGAACAGGCAAAGGGGCTGTCTCTGTGATACAATATCCACAGTCAACGTCTAATTTCAGGAGTTCTGGGAACCGGGGTGATGCAAAAAATTTTTTGATTGTATATGTAATAAGCAATAATCATGTATGGTGAAATATTGACTTCTGAATGTGACCATTTCCTTCTTTTCATTCTGACCAGGAGTGGTGGTACTTCTGCTGGAACTTCATGGAGATATTTTCAGTACAGCATGCAGAATAAGAACGACAAGATTGACGCTTTTGGATTTATAATGAGAAAGAGGAAGGGGAACATGATTCTTACTATCCCACGAAGGCAAAGCGAGGACAGAAGGGGTTCCAACCATTTCTAACTCTAGACCAGCACAATGGTTTGGCGACCTCTAAAGTATCTGTGCTGGGATTCCCTTCGGGCGGGAGAGGGAGGGGGTGGGGACAGATATTCCCTGTGAATCTGAAAAGATAACAAGCATAATTGTCTCAAGTGTAACCTGACACAAGAAGTGATCACGAGGAAAGATCTTTATCTATGCTCATATGTATCGTGTCCTTCTGTAATGAGAACTTAATACGAAACTGAAACACTGGACCACATATTCCTTGCACAAGATAATTTTTCTGCGTCATACACGCTAATTATGTTGCTACAGCTGCTCTTCGTAACGAATATTGTGACGGAAGCTCTTGGTACACATCTACAAGTACGCCGGCAAGGCCCTTACAACTTCGTTTGCAGTTTGCGACGAGTACCTGGAAAGCCGCCAGCTCATGTGTACACAGTGGCAGCTACAGTCAGTATATATACACTGCGCTGCTCCCCTCTACCTGTGGGAACGCGGCGTGCATGGCGACAGCACCCTGAATGAGCTCATCAAGGGAGGCCACTGGCTTCGTACCATGTAGCGTGCAACATGATACGTGCCAATACGCCGGGCTGACATAGTGTGACATAACTTTCTATGGACCCTGACCTCGCAGGGTGTAACGAGTGCTAAGTGCAGACATTTGAAGAAAAGTGGGAGGAGGAGATAAAAGTGAGTTAGCGTAAGATTTGCTCGACATGGAACATATGAACAATAGCGATTTGAAAGGCTCAATAATGGAGTAAGGAACATGTAATTCCAAGCCATTAAACTTGCTGGGATTCTGCAGGCTATTTGCGAGCATTGAGGATCTGATATCTGAGCAATAAATGATGGAAGAACGAAACTCCCAACGAATTATAGTCAGGAATCACGAATTGATAATCATCACTTGTGTTAAGGGACAGCATATCTAACTGCTTTGTGTGTTTTTTCTTTTAATGTAGGATCACAGCCTTCCAGTCATATACGTCATGTGCTACGATCAAATACGATAGACATATGTGGTTTTCAGAAAACTGAAAATAATAGTCCAACCTGCGTCTTCCTTCGTATTCTGATTCGAATTTATTTGTTCTTTTCAGAAAAGTAAATCGTTGCGCATGTGTGTCAATAATCATTCTGATGTGTATCCGCTAAAGATTAAGGAAGGCATCACGCCGTTTGAGTGAGGACAGAAATTTCAGTAACAGACGCTACGAGGTGCCCGATACTTCTTTGCTTATGTCTTTGGGCATCGAGAAACATTGGCAGAAAATCTGAAGCAAACGAAGTGTTATACAGTTAAAGACTCCTCTCTTTCAAGTACCAAAAACAAAATTATTTATTTAGAAGCAAAGCCGATGGCGAAATTTACTGGACACTTGTTTAGTTACGGGGAAGTGTATTCGATTACTCGCTCGAATTGCTTCTTCACATATTTTTTTGTTACATTGTGCTTTAAATGGCAAAACGTGCTCAATACTATCTATAATCACTGCCCATCCTAATCCATTCTCGAATAAATCAAATGAGAGATAATTGTCTCCGTGCTTCAGTGCGAAACCTAATTGCACTTGTCTTACACAGACGAGACTTAAAGGTTACGAATACATCGAAACTGACGTACAGTGTACCTCGAATATCGAATCTTTAAAGCTCCTCCACTGAATTTCGCAGTCCTTCGAAAATCTTTTTCCTATTCCCCTAGCATTTCTGTTACACTTTCGTGTAAGCTACCTGTCGGCCGTAACAGCCATTTCCTGAATTCCTTCCGTGTGGTCTATCTGGAACCCTGATGAATACCCCGAAGTCTTGAGCGCTACTCGGGATTTGCTGTCACAAGCCTCTGACAAACTGATTCCTTAAAATAGGCACAACAATTTTTCAGAACTTTTCAAACCAATTCTATGTCTCTGCTATTTATTTCATGTGTTCCTATCGTTTCGTACTTATTACCGCTAGGTATTCGAATGTGAGAGACTTAAGGTGTTCGCCACTTACTTTTTGACCAGCTACTATCTGTATTTTTCTCTGTCCTATGAATATTATCATACGCTGGAACATTTTAAGGAAGTTCTACATTGTATCAAAAACGGCCAGAGGTGATAAATCCTTGTGGATAAAAACTCCATTAACGAACAGTCTGTGAATACATTTACATCTACATCTACATCTACATTTATACTCCGCAAGCCACCCAACGGTGTGTGGCGGAGGGCACTTTACGTGCCACTGTCATTACCTCCCTTTTCTGTTCCAGTCGCGTATGGTTCGCGGGAAGAACGACTGTCTGAAAGCCTCCGTGCGCGCTCGAATCTCTCTAATTTTACATTCGTGATCTCCTCGGGAGGTATAAGTAGGGGGAAGCAATATATTCGATACCTCATCCAGAAACGTACCCTCTCGAAACCTGGCGAGCAAACTACACCGCGATGCAGAGCGCCTCTCTTGCAGTCTGCCACTTGAGTTTATTAAACATCTCCGTAACGCCATCACGGTTGCCAAATAACCCTGTGACGAAACGCGCCGCTCTTCTTTGGATCTTCTCTATCTCCTCCGTCAACCCGATATGGTACGGATCCCACACTGATGAGCAATACTCAAGTATAGGTCGAACGAGTGTTTTGTAAGCCACCTCCTTTGTTGATGGACTACATTTTCTAAGGACTCTCCCAATGAATCTCAACCTGGTACCCGCCTTACCAACAATTAATTTTATGTGATCATTCCACTTCAAATCGTTCCGCACGCATACTCCCAGATATTTTACAGAAGTAACTGCTACCAGTGTTTGTTCCGCTATCATATAATCATACAATAAAGGATCCTTCTTTCTATGTATTCGCAATACATTACATTTGTCTATGTTAAGGGTCAGATGCCACTCCCTGCACCAAGTGCCTATCAGCTGCAGATCTTCCTGCATTTCGCTACAATTTTCTAATGCTGCAACTTCTCTGTGTACTACAGCATCATCCGCGAAAAGCCGCATGGAACTTCCGACACTATCTACTAGGTCATTTATATATATTGTGAAAAGCAATGGTCCCATAACACTCCCCTGTGGCACGCCAGAGGCTACTTTAACGTCTGTAGACGTCTCTCCATTGATAACAACATGCTGTGTTCTGTTTGCTAAAAACTCTTTAATCCAGCCACACAGCTGGTCTGATATTCCGTAGGCTCTTACTTTGTTTATCAGGCGACAGTGTGGAACTATATCGAACGCCTTCCGGAAGTCAAGGTAAATAGCATCTACTTGGGAGCCTGTATCTAATATTTTCTGGGTCTCATGAACAAATAAAGCGAGTTGGGTTTCCAAAAAGGACATGATACTCGAGCAAAAAACATGTTCTAAAATTCTACAACAGATCGATGTCAGAGATATATGTCTATAGTTTTGCGCATCTGCTCGACGACCCTCCTTGAAGACTGGTACCTGTGCTCTTTTCCAATCATTTGGAACCTTCCGTTTCTCTAGAGACTTGCGGTAGACGGCTGTTAGAAGGGGGGCAAGTTCTTTCGCATACTCTGTGTAGAATCGAATTGGTATCCCGTCAGGTCCAGTGGACTTTCCTCTGTGGTGTGACTCCAGTTGCTTTTCTATTCCTTGGACACTTATTTCGATGTCAGCAATTTTTTCGTTTGAGCGAGGATTTAGAGAAGGAACTGCAGTGCGGTCTTCCTCTGTGAAACAGCTTTGGAAAAAGGTGTTTAGTATTTCAGCTTTACGCGTGTCATCCTCTGTTTTAATGCCATCATCATCCCGGAGTGTCTGGATATGCTGTTTCGAGCCACTTACTGATTTAACGTAAGACCAGAACTTCCTAGGATTTTCTGTCAAGTCGTTACATAGAATTTTACTTTAAAATTCACTGAACGCTTCACGCATAGCCCTCCTTACGCTAACTTTGACATCGTTTAGCTTCTGTTTGTCTGAAAGGTTTTGGCTGCGTTTAAATTTGGAGTGAAGGTCTCTTTGCTTTCGCAGTAGTTTCCTAACTTTTTTGTTGAACCACGGTGGGTTTTTCCCGTCCTTCACAGTTTTACTCGGCACGTACCTGTCTAAAACGCATTTTACGATTGCCTTGAACTTTTTCCATAAACACTCAACATTGTCAGTGTCGGAACAGAAATTTTAGTTTAGATCTGTTAGGTAGTCTGAAATCTGCCTTCTATTACTCTTGCTAAACAGATATACCTTCCTCCCTTTTCTTTATATTCCTATTAACTTCCATATTCAGGGATGCTGCAACGGCTTTATGATCGCTGATTCCCTGTTCTGCACTTACAGAGTCGAAAAGTTCGGGTCTGTTTGTTATCAGTAGGTCCAAGATGTTATCTCCACGAGTCGGTTCTCTGTTTAATTGCTCGAGGTAATTTTCGGATAGTGCACTCAGTATAATGTCACTCGATGCTCTGTCCCTACCACCCGTCCTAAACATCTGAGTGTCCCAGTCTATATCTGGTAAATTGAAATCTCCACCTAAGACTATAACATGCTGAGAAAATTTATGTGAAATGTATTCCAAATTTTCTCTCAGTTGTTCTGCCACTAATGCTGCTGAGTCGGGACGTCGGCAAAAGGAGCCAATTATTAACCTAGCTCGGTTGTTGAGTGTAACCTCCACCTATAATAATTCACAGGAACTATCCACTTCTACACTACAGGATAAACTAACTACTAACAGCGACAAACACGCCACCACCGGCTGCATGCAATCTATCCTTTCTAAACACCGTCTGTGCCTTTGTAAAAATTTCGGCAGAATTTGTCTCTGGCTTCAGCCAGCTTTCTGTACCTATAACGATTTTAGCTTCGGTGCTTTCCGTCAGCGCTTGAAGTTCCGGTACTTTACCAACGCAGCTTCGACAGTTTACAATTACAATACCGATTGCTGCTTGGTCCACACATGTCCTGACTTTGCCCCACATCTTTTGAGGCTGTTGCCCTTTCTGTACTTGAACGAGGCCATCTAACCTAAAAAACCGACCAGTCCACGCCACACATGTAGCCGCTTGCTGCGTGTAGTGGACTCCTGACCTATCCAGCGGAACCCGAAACCCCACCACCCTATGGCGCAAGTCGAGGAATCTGCAGCCCACACGGTCGCAGAACCGTCTCAGCCTCTGATTCAAGCCCTCCACTCGGCCCTGTACCAAAGGTCCGCAGGCAGTCCTGTCGACGATGCTGCAGATGGTGAGCTCTGCTTTCATCCCGCTAGCGAGACTGGCAGTCTTCACCAAATCTGATAGCCACCGGAAGCCAGAGAGGATTTCCTCCGATCCATAGCGACACACATCGTTGGTGCCGACATGAGCGAGCACCTGCAGATGGGTGCACCCTGTCCCCTTCATGGCATCCGGAAGGACCCTTTCTGTGGTGTCACCGCCAGACACCACACTTGCTAGGTGGTAGCTTTAAAAAGGCCGCGGTCCATTAGTACATGTCGGACCCGCGTTCGCCACTGTCAGTGATCGCAGACCGATCGCCACCACACGGCAGGTCTCGAGAGACATACTAGCACTCGCCCCAGTTGTACGGACGACTTAGCTAGCGATGCAACACTGACGAAGCCTCGTTTATTTGCAGAGAAGATAGTTAGAATAGCCTTCAGCTAAGTCAATGGCTACGACCTAGCAAGGCGCCATAGCAATTGATAGTTATCGTATGAAGCATGTCTCATCAAGAACTATGTATACAAATGATGGATTAAAGTTAAGTATTCCAGCAGCTACGTACTTTTCTTTATAGCATTCATTACGTTTCCTGTTTCAGACCTCACGCCATCCTGCGTGAGTTTAAGCGCGTGCCTTTCGGTTACCCGTCACTGTGGACTGGCTGTCTTGTCAGTCCACAACACTTTCCACATCTAGAATGACTCCCCCCGGTATGCACACGGAGTGCACATTGGTTTTCTTCCCCTCTCTTGCAGCCATATCCCTAAGGGGCCTCATTACGCGCCTGACGTTGGAGCTCCCAACTACCAGTAAGCCCACCCTCTGCGACTGTCCGGGTCTTGCAGACTGAGGGGCAACCTCTGGAACAGGACACGCAGGACAAGCAGCAATGTCCGGCCGAAGATCAGTATCACCCGGAGACAGAGCCTGAAACCGGTTCGTCAGACAAACTGGAGAGGCCTTCCGTTCAGCCCTCCGGAATGTCTTTCGCCCCCCTGCCACACCTCGAGACGACCTCCCACTCCACCACGGGTGAGGGGTCAGCCTCAATGCGGGCAGTATCCGGGGCAGCCACAGTCGTAGTCCGATCGGGGGATGCGTGGGACGAGCTGGCCGTCACCGACAAACACCCATCCGAACCCCCACAGTGATGCCCATTGGCAACAGCCTCAAGCTGTTTGACCGAAGCCAACACTGCCTGATGCTGGCAGCGAAGGGATGCCAACTCAGCCTGCATCCGAACACAGCAGATGCAGTCCCTATCCATGCTAAAAACTGTTGTGCAAAGATCGTCTGAACTAATCTACAGAGAGCACAAACAAATCGACACAAAATTTAAACGGTTATTAAAATACAAGATTGCCTAGTAAATGCAGTAATGCTGCTACTTGCGCACTGCTGACACACTGCTCGGCGGCGGAAGGCGACTACGCGATTTTACACTATTCAGGTACTAAAACGCGATGCTACAACTCTCAAATACTATAATACGCACGAAATTTATGAATTAATCAATGCAAGTACCAAAAACACGCAAAGAAAATAAGAATTAAAGTACGTAACAAATAAATGAGCTAGGAGTATACGACTTTCTGCTGGCAGCTGCTTATCCAACGGCGGCAGGGAGCACATCTGCCCCTATGCCATAACTCGTGTATTTACTGAGAACAGTATCGGACGTCTTATACACTACTGGACATTAAAAGTGCTGCACCAAGAATAAATGCAGATGATAAACGGGTATTCATTGGACAAATATATTACACTAGAACTGACATGTGATTACATTTTCACGCAATTTGGGTGCATAGATCCTGAGAAATCACTACCCAGAACAACCACCTCTGGCCGTAATAACGGCCCTGATACGCCTGGGAATTGAGTCAAACAGCTTGGATGGCGTGTACAGGTACAGCTGCCCAGGCAGCTTCAACACGATACCACAGTTCATCAAGAGTAGTGATTGCGTATTGTGACGAGCCAGTTGCTCGGCCACCATTGACCAGACGTTTTCAATTGGTGAGAGATCTGGAGAATGTCCTGGCCAGGGCAGCAGTCGAACGTTTTGTGTATCCAGAAAGGCCCGTGCAGGACCTGCAACATACGGTCGTACATTATCCTGCTGAAATGTAGGGTTTCGCAGCTATCTAATGTAGGGTAGAGCCACGGGTCGTAACACAACTGAAATGTAACGTTCACTGTTCAAAGTGCCGTCAATGCGAACAAGAGATGACCGAGACGTGTAACCAATGGCACTCCATACCATCTCGCCGAGTGATACGCCGGTATGGCGATGACGAATACACGCTCCCAATGTGCGTTCACCGTGATTTCGCCAAACACGAATGCGACCATCATGATGCTGTAAACAGAACCTGGATTCATCCGAAAAAATGACGGTTTGCCATTCGTGCACCCAGGTTCGTCGTTGAGTACACCATCGCAGGCGCTCCTGTCTACGATGCAGCGTCAAGGGTAACCGCAGCCATGGTCTCCGAGCTGACAGTCCATGCTGCTGCAAACGTCGTCGAACTGTTCGTGCAGATGGTTTTTGTCTTGCAACCTTCGCCATCTGTTGACTCAGGGATCTAGATGTGGCTGCACGATCCGTTACAGCCATGCGGATAAGATGCCTGTCATCTCGACTGCTAGTGATACGAGGCCGTTGGGATCCAGCACGGCTTTTCGTATTACCCTCCTGAACCCACCGACTCCATATTCTGCTAACTGTCATTGGATCTCGACCAACGCGAGTAGCAATGTCGCGATACGATAAACCACAATCGCGATAGGCTACAATTCGACCTTTATCAAAGTCGGAAACGTGATGGTACGCATTTCTCCTCCTTACACGAGGCATCACAACAACGTTTCACCAGGCAACGCCGGTCAACTGCCGTTTGTGTATGAGAAATCGGTTGGAAACTTTCCACATGTGAGCACGTTGTAGGTGTCGCCACCGGCGCCAACCTTATGTGACTGCTCTGAAAAACTAATCATTTGCATATCACAGCATCTTCTTCTTGTCGGTTAAATTTCGCGTCTGTAGCACGTCATCTTCGTGCTGTAACAATTTCAATAGTCAGTAGAGTATTTTCCTGGTACGCAGCAGATGTTACTTTAGTTTGTGTTGAACATTATCAGTACTGTATAACATAGATTAGCTATTAATTTTCAGATTCAACCATTTATCTGAAAAGACCATGGTTATTCATCAACATTGTAGTGCTTTGTCCAACGACGTATTTGTTTTCGAATGGGTACTATTTAAAAAACTTTTTACAGACAATGCAGGTTGATTTTCACAGGAATACTGGTGTTACAAACTGCGTAGATTTTCCATCTGAAGTGCAGTTATATTCAAATTTCGAAATTTTTCTAAACTCCTCCAACAAATGTCTTTGTTTTTCCCTTCTGCAAACAAAAGTATTCTGTGCTCTTTTTCAATCACGCGAATCATCGCATGTCGTCCTTTTGTGTGAAAGAGAGGGTTATTCGAGAACTTTTAATACATTAAGAAAAGATTAATAAATAAAGTTGTGTATTGGGTACTCTTATGCCTCACCAAGAACACATGCAAATGTGAAAGGTGTATAGACATTTTAGAACTACTAAAGAGCTGGCCGCTGTGGTCGAGCGGTTCTAGGCGCTACAGTCTGGAACTGCGAGGCCGCTACGGTCGCAGGTTCGAATCCTGCCTCGGGCATGGATGTATGTGATGTCCTTAGGTTAGTTAGGTTTAAGTAGTTCTAAGTTCTAGGGGACTGATGACCTCAGAAGTTAAGTCCCATAGTGCTCAGAGCCATGTGAACTACTAAAGATACTAACCCATTGCCAACAAAATATGTAATATACATGTATAAGAAATGCTATAACGAACTGTTTAATCATTGTTCCTTTTTGCTTTGTTTTGCTGCGTAAACACAAATGTTCAGCACGTCTGATGGCTGCGTGGCAGCACGTAGTTCGAAAATCGCGACACACATCAGCAGAATAATAAAAGAGAGAAATTTGTCATATTCTTTGCATTATATACAGAATTTCCTGCGTTGATTTGCCACTGTGGCAACGAACAAATGTACATGCATTTAAAATAAACTATTAACCTCTTTGCAGGTACTGAAACAAGCGAAATTTGCAAGGAGCTGTATGCCTTCAGTTCACAAAAAAAAAAAAAAAAAAAAAAAAACCAGCACATATCTACAAAGCAACAAGATAGTAAAGTATTTCTTAGGCGCATGTTGTATCGCTATACAGTTAAATAACCGACAGCAAATAGTTCAAGCGCACGCGCAGTGAAATTGAATCTTTCCTCTTATTGAGTGGCGGGCCGGCCGAAGAAGCTGAGCGGTTCTAGGCGCTACAGTCTGGAACCGCGCGATAGCTACGGTCGCACGTTCGAATCCTGCCTCGGGCATGGATGTGTGTGATGTCCTTAGGTTAGTTAGGTTCTAGGGGACCGATGAGCTCAGAAGTTAAGTCCCATAGTTCTCACAGCTATTTGAACCATTTGACTGGCGAGGAAGTCACAAACCCTTCCTCGAACAGAGACTGTCTTCAACACATTATTAAAAACATTCATGAGCACACTGTGTTAATAAACACATTTCAGAGTTACTCAAATTCATCCCCTCAAAATTTAATCCAGTGTAGTAACATCATACACCACTAAAATACTCCACCACAGCAAATTAAAGATAATAATGTGTCGTAGTGTCAAAGTAGTAAGCAAAAGACGCAGATATTATGCTTTCGTCTGATAGAACTGGATAGTTTCCTGTCGATCCATGTATGTATCTATGTGAAGAACTTTGAATGCAAAAAGTCGTCACTGGCCACGTGGCCGACTGGGGCATTTTAGACCAGCGAGTAAAGTATTCACAAGATTCGGAAAGCTCATTTGTGCTCGAATGGGAGGTATAGCATTTGGTACATCAGTCACTAATCTGCTTGTTTTATAGAGGTAAACGACAGTAAATGGTGTTCAGGTTTTATGTCATGAATAACTATTGATAACTAAAACTATTAATAACTAAAAATTAAAGATTCAACTGAAGTTCAATTTTATTTGGGGACTAATGCTAGCGATACTTGCAATACGGGATTGTAAGCAAGTTAACAGAGAAAAGTACCTATTATCTTCAAACGTGATTGACGCTTTAAAAAATGTACCACAACAGGTACTGGGAACTTGTACATTTTATGTACTATGACGAAAAGTGTAAGACTATGATACGCAGGTTGTACGCAAGTGGAATGGAAGAGGTGAATTGTCAGGACAGGTTAAAAACCGTTCACAAACAGAATATCTCTGTGTTTATTGTAGATTTAGACCACAAAGGCACTATCCATCACACATGTAGTCATTTCTATATTCCAGTTACTTAGGCAATAGGGTGAGTGAATGCTAAATAATAGAGAGAAAGAGCCAGACACGTGATACAGAATAAGCAAAGTTACATGAAAACGAAAATCAAGGGAATGAGAGACGACGTAAGCTGTCTTTCCTGGACCAAGACTAAACCACAACAGCAGGCAGTCGGTGGAGGCAGTGATACGGCCTCTGCCCCGCACCTGTTGATTGTCTGTTACAAGAATTCGTGGCTGTGCTGCATCCTACTGCGGGCTTTGTACCGCCCTTGGATTTTGATCCATCAATTCGGCATGCATATCGCAGCCAGCTAGAAAGACTGGGATCTGGTTGCAAAATCTTAATGATATAGAAGTACCACAAGAAATATCAATTTGTGGGGTCCTCATTGCTACCTGTAACAGCAATTCTGCTGCACAGTCTAGAGAGAAAGAAAAGTCCTCTGAATTAAACCTCCTAGTATGTAAATGTCATAAGCAGTCATATTGAGATTTATTGAATGAACATCACGTTGGCTTTCTTTTTTCATTTTAATGACGTCCATTGTTTAGAATGCATATTTCTACAAAACTGAACTCGTTTTTAAGAGATAAAGATTTATTGAGCCACAAAATGTCGTATTTGATGTTTTATTAGAATGATTCACGGATCTCTTCAATCGTGATGGACCTTTACCAGCACCAACAGTAATGCGACATAGGATACTGATAGATAACATTTCTCCAGTCTACAGGAGGCTGTACTGAACACCCAAGCATGTATAACCAGTAATGTAAGAATTTATCGCTCAACAGCATGACATCACTGAACATAGAGCAGTTGATGTACATGTCTCAAAGAAATCATCAGACAGAATGGAGAAATATAGGTTTTCTTGCAAATACTGAGGTCTAATTGCAAGAACAATCATAGCTGCATATCCTTAAGACTGCAGCAGCCACTTTCCAAAAGATAGACCTGCATCTACACATATACGTACTCCACAAGTAGCCATATGGAGCCTGGTGGAGGGAGTGCAGAGAGGACTGAAACCAAAACAGTGTATGGATTATCTTAACGACAGGAGCACGTGAAATGACTGAAAGAAGTGTTATGTTCAGCACATTTAATGCTAAGCATTTAGAAATGTCACTTCACATCAAAAGAGGTAAGTTATCTAGATCATATGATTTGCCAAGATGGCATGAAGACTGACCCATGGTTGATTTATGCTCTGTGTCATTCCTTAACATTGCAAACAACGAATAAACTGCAGTCTTTTTTGAGGCTGTGTAATACTTTTACGTAATTCGCTAAGAGGGTTGCAGGAATGGCACTGTGGAAGAAAAATATGAAATTCTGACTATCATAATGCTTTTCAGAAATTGAAAACATGATTAACGAGTCTCTTGTTAATATTTCCGAATGACTGGAAGGAATTTATCCTATCATGTGACTTGAGCCATCAGATGATTGTATGTTTTCTCAGTCACGATGTAGATGGCAAGGAACATCTGATACCATATGCATCGACACTTGAATGATGCCAAATGGAATCACCCATTCACAGGAAAAGAAGTCTTCAGCGTCATTTACGGTGTTACATATATTCACTGTTACCTGTATGGGAGAAAATTCATTATCACAGTGTACTATGCTGCTTTTAAGTCCTTACTGGGACCTTTCAAGCAGATTATCACATTGAGCACGAAATCTGAGTGAATTCAGTACAGAAACCTGGTAAGAAACACAGCAATACTGATGGCTTGGGCAGAAAGACTGGGGTGGTTTAAATGCTTGATAGGAGCCTTGCTGAATGGAAAGAAGTGCAAATTACTGACTTGGACTGGCAACTATTTAGGTTGCATCCACAGAGGGGGAAGGCATTGTGGTACTAGCAACTTTGAGGGATGCAATTTTAAGGAAAGTTCATGGCCATTTCTTAGCAGGTCATAAAGGCAAAAGGACAACTAATCATTGAGCAGTTGAGAAAAATTATTGGTGGAATATAAGGAAATAAGATGTCAAGCAGTGTGTAACGAATTTCGTAGTGCGCACACAAAGTGTTGCCGCGCGGAGTGGCCGCGCGGTTTGAGCCGCAATGTCACGGACTGCGCGGTCCCTCCCGCAGGAGGTTCGAGTCCTCTCCCAAGCATGGATGTGTGTATGCATTGTTCTTAGCATAAATTAGTTTAAGTAGTGTGTAAGCATAGGGACGGATGACATCAGCAGTTTGGTCCATTAGGAAGTTACACACACACACACACACACACACATACACACACAAACTGTTGACTTTAGTCGTCAATAAGTACCACTCCAAAGATTACCGGGAGCATCCAGTCAGTGTGAAATGGCGGGAATGGACATTCTGTGCCCGCAATCACTATGTGTTAATCATCATATCTCACTTTTCAAGTTGCGATGCTTGCAATGTCGAATCAACAGGAAATTACGGTGGCACAGACCATGGTAATTAAATGGTCATCGAAATTAAGTTTCGTTGTGTATCGTAGGTTTCCATAGCGAGTGTGTAGCTTATGAGTGAATGTAAAGGTGGTATTGTGATGCGCTGTGAATGTACTAATGAATGACGTATGGCCAGTACATGTTTCTTTTTTTCCAAAGGGGGAGGGAGAATGATGGAAATTCCCTTCTCTCAGGTAGCGTCACCACCAAGAAAGTCAAGAATAGCACGATAGTTCTGATGATACTGGATTCAGAAGAGAAATAGTGGATGCACTGTGGAACCAAGCATCAGAGTTATTCATTATTTTATCATATGATAAGATCTTAAATTAACAAGCATAGAGTAAGGCTTCAAGTATTGGTGTGGTTCCCAGGTAAAGTGTTGATGCACATTACCTGTTCTTCACCAATCATCCCTACCCAGTCTAATGGGAAGGTATAGGTGAATTTGTATTCGTGAAAAACGAAGGAATCCTATGTAGTGGTACCAACAGAGGAACTATACCTGTACCAGGGAGATAGTATTATGATGTATCCGACTGGGACAGTACAGACTTGTGTGGAGTTACTTATGGGAAAGTCATTAGCAGCAGAATGTCAGAAGGAAGTGCTTATGTCAAAATATGACCATGCATTGGGTTTACTCTGTGGTTTTTTTTTCCATAGGTGGTAACAGTGAACTGCTACGAACAAGGAAGATCTTAACGGAATGATAATGTTGAAATTATGAGATAGTGTACTACTAATTAATGGGACGACTTGTGACACAGTGGATGTGACATTTCGTCTCTCAGCTACCGTCACTGGAACTTCGATAGTAAATATCACAAACGCGTCCTTATATTGGATGGAGAAGCCGCCGAACCAGAACCTGAGCTTTTTAAAACAACAAGAGTTCCTAGACTCTTCAGAGGAGCTTATAACTTCACAAAAGTGACAGATGGCAACGGAAGAGCTGTTCCAACACTTACGGCAATATCGTGATAAGCAGCTCCACAGTGTTGTGGTGGACTTTGTAATTGACTTGCAACATTAATAATTGGAGCACCAGACATAGCATTTCCACAAATAAATAATATATGCTTTTGATTACTACCTCATGATAACAAGTTTCACTGTTTCTTGTACTGTAGTGGTTCTGACTGCGTTTTATGAAACATTTATCTTGCGTGAAAACCCGTTAATCCCCGTGAACTGCCTGTGCATCAAATACTAGTGGAGTGGATAAACAATTGTATGTGAGAATTAGCCGGGAAATAATTAAAGAAATATTTGGTGAACGAGAGGAAATGCAGAGCAAAAGGCAGATTTGAGGAAGATTCTTACTGTGCTTACAGAAGTGTTGTCAAGATTGGCGAATTTGATCGTACTAGTTTGCAAGTGGTGACTCAGTGAAAACACGTTTCTGTAGAAAGTCCAGTGAACTGTAGCTAAATAATGATGATTGGCTGTAAAAAGACAGCCAGTTGAGTTTCGGGTCTAAAGTGAACTAGTACAGGAGAAAAACTAAGTGTACTGGGTATAACTGTCAACGTGTAAATGTATGTCAGATTTTTCAAAGGAATCACACACAACAATTCTGGATGTATTTTCTAAATGACAGGGGGGTGTTACATCGCAAAGTGATGTATTCTACTTGACATGGATGGAGAAAATATTACGATACCTCTCTCGAAAAGTACAAGAAGCCAGAGAAGCGGGTCAGTTGAGAACGGTGCTAGGAATGTTTGCTGGTATAGGGGGTAGTGCTAGCGAGGCCCCGAGGCGATTACCTCATGTTCGCGAGAAGCAGAGTAACCGGGGTCACAGTAGTATTGACACAGTAGAAAGGCGGAGACGCACCGGATGGATGACCTGCTTACTTCACATCTGAGTCGCGGACTTGTTGTGACTAACTTGATAAAGAGCGATGCAGCATCAAAGTAAGCATGGACTGAGAACACATAAATGCTAGTCAGTTATGGCAGTGTGCCAGCCACCCGTCTCGAGAAGGGACCTATTTCTCTCCACGAGTCTACCTTCGCTCAACCAGTCACCCTCTCTGGACTTTGACACCGCTAATCGCAAAACCGCAGTTTTTGCCAAGTCTGATGCAGCGCTCTCCAACTGAAGGGCCACCTGGAGGGCCTACCTCAGACTCTGCTGGCTTCCATATTGAAAGTCTCCAAGGACGGGCAGCCACTGGTCTGCCATCGCCTGTGTGGGCCACAGTTTCTGCACCTGTCTCTGCACGTGTAGGCAGAATCCGGCTGTTGTGAGCAACGTCTTCTACCCTGGATCGATGGTGTGATTCAGCGAGCCTCCGCATGCGTTATCCAGAGGTGTTGAGCTGCCACAATGACACAGGGCAGCGGGGCCAAGGCGGGGAGCTCTTCTCGCGGGGTCAGAGGCTTAGCGGTGTCGCTTGCTCTGGCTGCATACCAGATGCCTGTAGCGCTTTGATGAAACGTCTGAAGTGTAAAAAGGAGATAAAAGTTGCTTGAGGCCTTCCTAAGAGTCCTTCCAATCTGAATATGTAAGCATAGACCAGATGCTGTTTAAATTCGGAGGACCGAGCGAGGTGGCGCAGTGGTTAGCACACTGGACTCGCATTCGGGAGGACGACGGTTCAGTCCCGTCTCCGGCCATCCTGATTTAGGTTTTCCGTGATTTCCCTAAATCGCTACAGGCAAATTCCGGGATGGTTCCTTTGAAAGGGCACGGCCGATTTCCTTCCCCATCCTTCACTCACCCGAGCTTGCGCTCCGTGGTGGTAGTGGTGGTTAGTGTTTAACGTCCCGTCGACAACGAGGTCATTAGAGACGGAGCGCAAGCTCGGGTTAGGGAAGGATTGGGAAGGAAATCGGCCGTGCCCTTTCAAAGGAACCATCCCGGCATTCGCCTGAAACGATTTAGGGAAATCACGGAAAATCTAAATCAGGATGGCCGGAGACGGGATTGAACCGTCGTCCTCCCGAATGCGAGTCCAGTGTGCTAACCACTGCGCCACCTCGCTCGGTTTGCGCTCCGTCTCTAATGACCTCGTTGTCGACGGGACGTTAAACACTGATCTCCTCCTCCTCCTAAATTCGGAGAAATAGTATCGACGAGTGTTGAGAAACATATAGGAAGGAAATTACTGAGAGATGGTTCTGATATCCCACTATACACAAAACAAGATAGAGCACTGTTGCAGAGGCAACCAGAAACGCATACCAAATTTAAAAGAACGCAGTACACGCAAGATTGGTGGAGTTCTACAGACGCTCGAACTTCTATGCGAAATGCTTTTAACACTTTTCACAATGAAACCTGGCCTCTAAATCTGGCAGAAAATGGAGAGAGATTGTGGTCGCATATTAAGTACACAGCGAAGACACGATCAATAGCCTCATTGCGCAATAACAATGGTTTTATCTCTGATGGCAGTGCCAATAGAGCAGAGTTACTAAATACGGTTTTCGGGAATTCCTCCACCAAATAAGACAAAATAAATATTCCATAATTCCAACCAAGAATATTTGCCAACATAAGTAACTTGGAAGTAAATATCCTCGGTGTAGCAAAACAGCTTAAATGTCTCAATAAAGGGAAGGCCTTCGGTCCTTATTGTATACCAGTCAGGTTCGTTTCAGAGTATGCTGATACAATAGCTCCATTCTTGGCAGTCGTACATTACCGATCGGGCGTTGAAAGATCCGTATCTAAAGGCTGGCAAGTTGCGAAAGTCGCACCGATACCCATGAAAGGAAATAGCAATAATCTGCTGAATTACAGACCCACATCGCTAACGTCGATTTGCAGCAGTATTTTGGAACATGCACTGTGTCCGAACATTACGAGCTGTCTCCAAGAAAACTGTTCATTGGTAAACAGCCAACACGGATTAAGAAAATATCGTTGTTGTGATTTCCTGCCAGAAAGATCACCGTTTGTAGTTCTGACGAAAAGCCATCGAGTAAATCAGAAGTGATATCTGCCGTTCCCCAAGGAAGTGTTACAGACTTCTGTTCTTCCTGATCTACATAAACGATTTTTTGAGTAGCACTCTTAGATTGTTTGTAAATGATGCCGTTATTTATCGTCTTATAAACTCGTCAGATGACCAAAATAAGTTACAAAACGATTAAGACAGGTTGTCTTTATGGTGCGGAAAGTGGCAGTTTACTCTAAATAACGAAAAGTGTGAAGTCGTCCACACGAGTACCTAAAGAAAGTTGAAACTATCAAGTACACACATCAAAAAAAGTTTTGCATCACCACGGCTCCCAGAACTCCTGAAGACAGACGTTGACGTGGATATTGTGTCACAGACACAGTTCCTTTGACTGTTCAGATATGTCACTAAGCCCGCCCAAAGATGTAAACAGCATGCATCAATAGCGCCAATTAGACGGATATAATAGTGAATTGGGCTGGTAATAATTAAAACACATTAATTTCTCGTTGCGGAAGGCTCTTCCCATGAAATTTCAATCTCCAACTTGTTGGATGAACCCTCTGACATTCACTTAACTGTAAATTGCATAGCAATGCGTGCAGATATAGATGACTGCGTGTTTATTATAATCCCACACTGTTTGAGATTGCCGTACGACTGGGAGAGAGAAAACGAAATGAAAATTACGTTAAATTAGCAGACCACTCCCAGAGATCATAATGGCGGACTACTACTACTCCGGAATATTTGCCAATTAGACGCTACGTGTTCTGTGGATACTCTGTATGTGTCTTTAAAGCAGTGGTTTCCATTAGCTGCTGAATCTTCATACCGTTGATCATTACTGATGCACGGGGTACCAAATTTGTTATAAAAGTCAGTAAGTACTCAACGGACAGTATTTTTCAGTAAATTTATTTCGTTCATTCTAAGCAAGTATCGATTCGTGATGTCATCATCTAGACACGAATTGTCTGTAATCTGAATCCGTTTTACCAAACTAATAGTATCTTTCAGGCTATAAAATTTTATTGATTATGAAATACAAGTTCTTGAAGTTTATTCAGAAAGGGGAAATCTTAATTAGTAATTACAGGCCATAATTTATCTGTTTAATATAAAGGTGTTTTGTATTTCGTGTTCACAAAAAGTGTGAATTTATGTGCGGCTTTTACTCTGTTACGAGTTATCACTTAAAGTCCAAAAAGTGCGCGTCTACAGTTCGCTGACCTGTCGGGGGGGGGGGGGGGTTATTTTTTGTGATTTTGAACCGAATGGAGACAAATCAGGTTTCATTTGGACTTTACGTGAGATAGACACATCATGTTATCACAAAGAAGTCGTTTAGCCCATTAGGGAAAACTGAAACCTGCGCGCTCGATTTGAAATACGTTACACGTGTGTGCGTGATCGAGCTGTCCTGTGAATCGCGTACAATAGCTGCAAGCGCGCTTGGACTTAATGACGGATGTTGGAAATTAATTTTGAAACTAGTACTGATTTTGACAAAAATGAGCCGAAAGTTTGTTCAAAATATTGAAGCTCCGTTTTAATTGAGACATATCATCTTGTTGATCACGTTGCTTAGCAACTCCGTAATGCAGATTAATTAATTCATTAGAACGATTTGCGACGTAATACGTCTCACACATACAAACTGTTACACGAAATTTGCTGACCACATGAGAGTACGAGAGAGATTTTATTTCCTTAAATGCCATAAAACAGCGGTTTAAAAAGGTAAATTACTGTTATATCAAACAGGTGGAAATTTAAGGAGATGGGACCTCGATAAACTGACAGAACCAGAGGCTGTAGAGTGTTTCAAAGAGAGCATTAGGGAACGATTGACAAGAATGAGAAATGGCTCTGAGCACTATGGGACTCAACTGCTGAGGTCATTAGTCCCCTAGAACTTAGAACTAGTTAAACCTAACTAACCTAAGGACATCACAAACATCCATGCCCGAGGCAGGATTCGAACCTGCGACCGTAGCGGTCTTGCGGTTCCAGACTGCAGCGCCTTTAACCGCACGGCCACTTCGGCCGGCACAAGAATGAGAGAAAGGAACACAGTAGAAGAAGAATGGGTAGCTTTGAGAGATGAAATATTGAAGGCAGTAGAGGATCAAGTAGGTGAAAAGGCGAGGGTTAATAGAAAACCTTGGGTAACAGAAGAGATACTGAATTTAATTGATGAAAGGAGAAAATACAAAAATGCAGTAAATGAAGTAGGCAAAAAGGAATACAAACGTCTCAAAAATGATATCGACAGGAAGTGCAAAATGGCTAAGATGGGATGGCTAGAGGACAAATGTAAGGATGTAGAGGCGTATATCGCCAGGGGTAAGATAGATACTGCGTACAGGAAAATTAAAGAGAGCTTTCGATAAAAGAGAACCACTTGCATGAATATCAAGAACTCAGATGGAAACCCATTTCTAAGCAAAGGAGGGAAAGCCGAAAGGTGGAAGTAGTGTATAGATGGTCTACACAAGGGCGATTTTCTTGAAGACAATATTATGGAAATGGAAGAGGATGTAGTTGAAGATGAAATGTGAGATATGCTACTGCGTGAAGATTTTGACTGAGCACTGAAAGACCTAAGTTGAAACAAGGCCCCGGGAATAGACAGCATTCTATTAGAACTACTGATAACCTTTGGAGAGCCAGCCCTGACAAAACTCTACCATCTGGTGAGCAAGATGTATAAGATAGGCGAAATGCCCTCAGACTTCAAAAAGAATATAATAATTCCAATCCCAAAGAAAGCAGAAGTTGACAGATGTGAAATTACCGAAATATCAGTTTAATAAGCCACGGCTGCAAAATACTAACACGAATTTTTTACACACGGATGGAAAAACTGGTAGAAGCTGACCTTGGGAAAGATCAGTTTGGATTCCGCAGAAATGTTGGAACACGTGAAGCAATACTGACCCTACGACTTACCTTAGAAAATAGAAAATAGGAAAGGCAAATCTACGTTTCTAGCATTGTAGACTTAGAGAAAGCTTTTGACAGTGTTGACTGGAATACTCTCTTTCATATTCTAAAGGTGGCAGGGGTAAAATACAGGGAGCGAAAGGCTATTTACAATTTGTAGAGAAACCAGATAGCAGTTATTAGAGTCGAGGGGCATGAAAGGGAAGCAGTGGTTGGGAAGGGAGTGAGACAGGGTTTTAGCCTATCTCCGATGTTATTCAACCTGTATATTGAGCAAGCAGTAAAGAAAACAAAAGAAAAATTCGGAGTAGGAATTAATAATAATAATAATAATGTCGTGTGACGAGGGCCTCCCGTCGGGTAGACGGCTCGCCGGGTGGAAGTCTTTCGATTCGACACCACTTCGGCGACTTGCGCGTCGATGGGGACGAAATAATGATGATTAGGACAACACATCACCCAGTCCATGAGCAGAGAAAATCTCCGACCCAACTTGGAATCGAACCGGAGCCCTTAGGATTGACAGTACGTCGCGCTGACCACTCAGCTACCGGGGGCGGGAAGAGTAGGGATTAAAACCCATAGAGAAGCAATAAAAAATTTGTGGTTCGCCGATGACATTGTAATTCTGTCAGAGACAGCAAACGACTTGGAAGAGCAGTTGAACGGAATGGACAGAGTCTTGAAAGAGGATATAAGATGAACATCAACGAAAGCCAAACGAGGACAATGGAATGTAGTTGAATTAAGTCGGGTGATACTGAAGGAATTAGAATAGGAAATGAGACACTTAAAGTAGTATATAAGTTTTGCTATTTGGGAAGCAAATTAACTGATGATGGTCGAAGAAGAGAGGATATAAAATGTAGACTGTCTATGACAAGGAAAGCGTTTCTGAAGAAATTTGTTAATATCGAGTATAGATTTAAGTGTCAGAAGTCGTTTCTGAAAGTATTTTTGTGGAGTGTAGACATGTATGGAAGTGAAACATGGACGATAAATAGTTTGCACAAGAAGAGAAGAGAAGCTTTAGAAATGTTGTGCTACAGAAGAATGATGAAGATTAGATGGGTAGATCACATAACTAATGAGGAAGTATTGAATAGGATTGGGGAGGAGAGTAGTTTGTGGCACAACTTGACTAGAAGAAGGGATCGGTTGGTAGGACATGTTCTGTGGCATCAAGGGATCACCAGTTTAGTACTGAAGGGCAGCGTGGAGGGTAAAAATCGTAGAGGGAGACCAAGAGATGAATATACTAAGTAGATTCAGTAGGTACTGGGAGATGAAGCAGTTTGCACAGGATAGAGATGCATGGAGAGCTGCATCAAACCAGTCTCTTGACTGAAGACAACAATAACGACTCGAAACCACCACCATATCTAAAGATTTCATGGTTTATCGGGAACATGACCGTTTTTAAACTGTCATTATATATGGAACGGACCGAAGCGAGTATGGAGTTTGCAATTGCAAAAAATATTTTAACATAATTATTCTGAAATGCATCTACAAATTAGTATATTAGGAAAGAAACAATACAATGAATTGTATTAAACGCATCGCCCTCTCAGCACGTACCCGCCAAGATATCTATCGCATGTTTATCACAATTTGAACAGTATTGTCCTATAGTATCTGGGAGTCAGCTGCCTAGGACAAGATAGAATCGAGTTACCAACAGCTCAGTCGTACCACAGAACTCTTTCGCATCCCCTACCGCACGCTAGGTGGCGTGACCAGCCGACGTATAACTGGGAACGTTTAAGGAAGACGATCCATTCAACGTTTATCACGACAGAAACACATTCATCACGTAGAAGAGCTAGCGCGCAATAAAACCAGATATGCACGACCGCTGAGAAAAAAAAAAGTTGGCGCTGACTAGCAGAAAGATCCAAACGTAAAATAAAAATAAGGCTAAGTGCGAGTAGAACATACACATATAGTTCATCCATCCCGTGAATCTAGAATTTCGACGACATTTACCTGTTATCGCTAACGATACTGGCAAAATATATAAGCATGTGACATAAAAGGGCATACCATTTAATTGCACTTGCGTAGAAGCTCAAATTTTTCACCCCACCATGGGACAGAGGACTTTGGTAGGTGACATAAATTTCAAATTTGTGCGTATACGTGATCATGAGAGAAAGGAATCTTAACAGACCGACCTACATAGAACTGGGTAAAGCGGCAAGAAATATTTTTTATGTGTTATATTTATAAATTAAGAATTTTCGGATATTTCCTTTACTTTTATTGAAAAACCTAGCTTCTCGCCAAATTTACGATTCTAGGTGAACGGGAAGTGGCGTATAGATGCTGATGAGTAAGTTTGCGCGTATAAAAATATGATTAACATAATGGCCATATCTTTTGATATCAGTGTCGTAGAAGCTTACGTTTATTACGCATTCTTCAAAATAGCGCCCGTAACTGGCAAAAGGGTTATTAACACTCGGACAGGCCGACAGGCGGACAGACAACAAAGTGATGCTACAATGATCGAGTTTTTACCTTTTGAGGTACGAAACCCGAAAAAAGTCGATGACGTCTTGTGCCTTCCTCTGGGTATTATACCGTGCGGGCAAACATAATGTATACGCGGTCAATAGGTAATGCAAGATATTATTTTTCTGGGACAATTTAGGTTGAAAAAAAACGCGGAACTTGTTGTGGGAGCATCGTGGAATATTCCAGCTTCAGCTCCTACAGTTTCATAAAATTCCGATAGGCGGCGGCCTTGAAAATAGCGTCAGTAACGGGGGTGCGTTCCAAGCGGAGAGCTGTCACTGAGTTTCTTTTGGCGCAAAACAAGAGGGTAGCATATATTAATAGGCGCTTGCAGAATGTCTGCGGAGACCTGAAAGTGAACAAAAGCTCGATGAGTCGTTGGGAGAGGCGTCTGTCATCATCGCAACAGGGTCGGGCAAACCTTCCGATCTCCCACATGGTGGCCGGCTGAATAAAGATCCGACTCCCGCGGTGTTGGAATGTGCAGTTACTCTCATTCGAGGTGGTCGACGGATCACAATGAAACACCAGGCTGCACAAGTGGACATTTCTGTAGATAGTGCTGACACACTCGTCCACCAGTTGGGGTACTCAAAGGCGTGTGCCCGCTCGGTTCCTCGCCGCCTGAGACCATAAAGAGCAACAAAGGACCAACTGTGCGGATCTGCTTGCACGTTACGAGGCTGATCGTGACAAATTTTTTCGAGTATCGTTACAGGCGGTGAAACATGGGCTCATAGTTTCGAACAGGAAGCGAAACGGCAATCCGTGGAGTCGCGCCAGAACACCTCTACTCCGAAGAAAAAGTTCAAAGCCGCACAATCAGCCGGTAAAATCATGGCAATAGTGTTTTGGGACACCGAAGGGGTTATTCTGTTCTATGGCCTCCGTAGTTGTGCAATGTTCAACTCTGAAGTCTACTATGCTCTCTCAGGAAACTGAAGAAACGACGTCAGCGTGTACGTCGTCACAAAAACACAAAGAAAAGTCTCTTTCGCCATGACAATGCAAGGCCTCACACGAGTCCTCGCTCGAGAGGAGCTCACAAAACTTCATATGAGTCTTAGTCTTCATCGACCCAATGGCCTGGGTCTCCCATCTTCCTACTTCCACCTGTTTGGCCACTGAATGATTCAATGCGCGGAAAGCAGTACGTGGATGATAAGGAAGTTACTGATGGAGCAAGACGTTGATTCCGACGTGGACCAGGGAAGTGGCACCATCAGGGCATAAAGGTCCTCCCAGGAAGGTGGCCGTCGCATTGAACGGAGATTATGCTGTAAAATAGGGTTCTGTAGTCAGAAGACTGGGGTATAACACAGCGTCTTGGAATCCTGACTAAAACGAACATACCTTCAGAAGAAAAGTGAGATGCTTTCGTTACTGAACGCCCCCTTGTACTTCGGCTGTTGCAAACTTTACTTTTTACACCCTTTGGACCTCACAACCGAACAGTCAGGATTCCACCTCAGCTACGAGCATGAGGTTCTCTAGGTGACATTAAAAAAAATTATATATATATATATATATATATATATATATATATATATATATATATATATTCAAGAGAGTTTTCTTAGACGCATTATCCGATTTGTAAGATTAACCCGACTTTATCGTTCAGCTAAGCAACATTCGCATTTATATACCAGTAACTTTCAGCTCACACCCCGTAAGGTCCCACATGTTCAGAAGAACAATGTAGACCTTAGAATTCGAAGTACTTTATTTCTTCATTATATTGTTTTGTTGTTCTTGTTGTGGCCTTCAGTCTGCAGACCAACTTGATGCGGGTTGCACAGTCGTGAAAACCTCTTCATCTCTGCGTGGCTGATGCAACCTGCATCCATTGCAACCTTGCAACCTACTTATAGTACTCAAGCTTTCGTCTCCCTCTACAACAACCCTTTTTTTTAGTCACATTATGCCAAAAATTTCTGTTCTTTACATTTGACCTATCCATCTAAACTTCAGCATTCTTCCTTGGCATCACATTTAAGAAGCTTCTATTCCCTTCTTGCTGTCGTGCGCCCACACCAACCGTTCCATCATCATCATCACCATCATCATCATCTGTTCCCTTAGTGCCCGAATATTTTATCGTCCACGTTTCACTGCCGTATAAGGGTACGCTCTATAAATTATTTACAGATTTCCTACCACTTAAAATTATATTCAACGTTAGTAACCCATTTTTTTAGAAATGCTTACCATCCTTTTGCCTACGTATTTTTTTTATTCTCTTCAATTAGGGCTTCGTCATTTACTTTGATTCCCACACAGCAGATCACACACAACTTTTAGGATCTCATTTCTGCAAGGTGCGTCTGGTAAGTTCGGTGACTCGTCCAAGGAAAGAAAGGAAACAATAATTACAAAAAAGTATCTTTGCTGGCCTACAGAGTAATCACTATTCACTAAACCACCCTTCTAGCATCGGTTGTAAAGCAGTTAGAAACGTTCAGCAAACGCTTCGTGTATAATTGGCGGAAGCACCGTGGTCATGTGTTAGTGGATAGTCTCAACGTCTACGCGCTCAATTTTCTCGTTCAGCGCTAGGTGACCGTTCTTCAGTAACATCGTTATTCTTCAGAATTATCGCAAACAGATTTCTTTTTGTTTCCACGCCTTAAATTAGTCCTGAAAGTCTTACGTTTCAAATACGTTGTGATTGACAACGGCGCTTCGAAAGATTCCGTAAGAAGCGTTCACTGAGTCTCCACCAACTATATTTTCGACGCCCGAAGTGCGTTGCAGCTGATTACTCTGAAGGCCAGTTTGTTTATAATTCATTTTTTTTTTTTTGAGACGTTCCCCGAACTACACAGACGCAATTTGTAATCCTATCACCATGTATACATAAACAGTTATATTTTTTTATTTCTTTTTAATAGAGTTGTTGTGGTGGATTACCAGAACTTACTTCCCGCACTCACACACCACACACAAACACACACACACACACACACACACATACATGCACACACACACACACACACACACACACACACACACACACACACACACACAAACACTCAAGTAACGGGAACAATATAGCGGCTATACCAGCTTGGAACGTTTCACAGTAATTTATTATTAATTTTCAATACCAAGTTAAGAGATATTTAAGTTAATCAACTCCCCCTCGGAAAGTAGCTCACTTCCAACGGCTCCACGCGCAACTCGGTAATACGAAGGAAGTTCTCTCATAAGCACCACGTTGGCTTGAGAGAGAGGAAAGGCATGTTTTGTAGTGTACTGCTTTTCCTAGTTGGAACTCTACGTTCCGTGGTGCCAAAATGCTAATTCCAAGATAAATATTCGAAGTGTGGTTTGCTTGTTGAAATGTTGCCTCTTTTGTTAATCGCTGCATAATTTAACACAGCTATGTAACGTGTGCGTCTTCACAAGCAGAATGTGTGTGTGTGTGTGTGTGTGTGTGTGTGTGTGTGTGTGTGTGTGTGTGTGCGTGTGTGCGTGTGTGTGTGTGTGTGCGTGTGTGTGCGCGCATGCGCGCGCACGCGCGAGTGACGCCCAGATAAAATGGGTGTTCTCTGACCTCGCAGAAGGCCATTCTTTAAACGGCGTCAGCGTCTGAAGACAATGTAAGCTCTCACGTAATGCAAGGTGGCGGCCAAACCCTTTCGAATTAAATGCCCTCCAAATAACGCTAATGAAGTCAGACATACAACGAAGCCGGTCTGATATCAACAGTCAAACTGTGCCCTAAACTCTCCGTGCATCAGCTTATGAAAGATTGGTGTCTTTTCTGGAAAACCGTGTAAGTGTTTCCTCAGGAGCACATAAAAATGGACTTCGGGTTTGGTTCATGTCACCAGGTGCAGTGAATGGGAGGGGGCAAAATTGTCACAGCTTGTTACGGTCTATCTCTCCTTAACTGCCACCCCTTCCTCACTACCCAAGTATACACGGGGAGAACATTAATAAAGTCGAGATACATCAGGGACACATTCCTGACTGGAAAATGGAGGGAAGGGGAAAGGCCAAATTCGTCACAGCTTGTTACGGTCTCTCTCTTCTTCCCTGCCACCCCTTCCTCAGTACCCTAGTATACTCAGGGAGAACTTTAATAAAGTCGAGAAATACCGGGGACACATTCCAGACTGGAAAATGGAGGAAAGGGGAGGGCGCATATTCGTCACAGCTTGTTACTGTCTCTCTCTCCTTACCTGCCACCCCGTCCTCAGTACCCAAGTATACACGGGGAGAACATTAATAAAGTCCAGAAACACCACGGACACATTCCTGACTGGAAAATGGAGGGAAGGGGAGGGGACAAATTCGTCAAAGCTTGTTATGGTCTCTCTCTCTTTCCCTGCCACCCCTTTCTCAGTACCCAAGTGTACACGGGGAGAACATTAATAAAGTCGAGAAACACCAGGGACACATTCCTGACTGGAAAATGGAGGGAAGGGGAGGGGTCAAATTCGTCACAGCTTGTTACGGTCTCTCTCTCCTTCCCTGCCACCCATTCCTCAGTACCCTAGTATACACAGGCAAATTCGTCACAGCTTGTTACTGTCTCTCTCTCCTTCCCTGCCACCCCTTCCTCAGTACCCAAGTATCCACGGAGAGAACATTAATAAAGTCCAGAAACACCAGGGACACATTCCTGACTGGAAAATGGAGGGAAGGGGAGGGGGAAAATTCGTCACAGCTTGTTACGGTCTCTCTCTCCTTCCCTGCCACCCCTTCCTCAGTACCCAAGTATACACGCGGAGAACATTAATAAAGTCGAGAAACACCAGGGACTCATTCCTGACTGGAAAATGGAGGGAAGGGGATGGGGCAAATTCGTCACAGATTGTTATGGTCATTCTCTCCTTCCCTGCCACCCCTTCCTCAGTACCCAAGTATACACGGGGAGAACATTAATAAAGTCCAGAACCACCAGGGACACATTGCTGACTGGAAAAGGGAGGTGGTACGGTCTCTCTCTCCTTCCCTGCCACCCCTTCCTCAGTACCCAAGTATACACGGGGAGAACATTAATAAAGTCGAGAAACACCAGGGACACATTCCTGACTGGAAAATGGAGGGAAGGGGAGGGGGAAAATTCGTCACAGATTGTTACGGTCTCCCTCTCCTTCCCAGCCACCCCTTCCTCAGTACCCAAGTATACACGGGGATAACTTTAACAAAATCGAGAAACACCAGGGACACATTCCTGACTGGAAAATGGAGGGATGGGGAGGGGGAAAATTCGTCACAGCTTGTCACGGTCTCTCTCTCCTTCCCTGCCACCCCTTCCTATGTACCCAAGTATACACGGGGAGAACATTAATAAAGTCGAGAAACACCAGGGACACATTCCTGACTGGAAAATGGAGGGAAGGGGAGGGGGCAAATTCGTCACAGATTGTTACAGTCTCTCACTCCTTCCCTGCCACCCCTTTCTCAGTACCCAAGTATACACAGGGGAACATTAATAAAGTTGAGAAACACCAGGGGCACATTCCTGATTGGAAAATGGAGGGAAGGGGATGGGGAAAATTCGTCACAGCTTGTTACGGTCTCTCTCCCTTTCCCTGCCACCCCTTCCTCAGAATCCAAGTAAACACGAAGAGAACATTAATAAAGTTGAGAAACACCAGGGACACAATCCTGACTGGAAATTTGAGGGAAGGGGATGGGGCAATTTCGTCACAGCTTGTTACGGTCTCTCTCTCCTTCCCTGCACCCCTTCCTCAATACCCAATTATACACGGGGAGAACATTAATAAAGTCGAGAATCACCAGGGACACATTACTGACTGGAAATTGGAGGGAGGGGGAGGGGGCAAATTCGTCACAGTTTGTTACGGTCTCTCTCTCTCCTTCCCTGCCACCCTTTCCTCAGTTCCCAAGTATACACGGGGAGAACATTAATAAAGTCGAGAAACACCAGGGACACATTCCTGACTGGAAAATGGAGGGAAGGTGAGGGGGCAAATTCGTCACAACTTGTAACGGTCTCTCTCTCCCTCATTGAACCCCTTCCTCAGTACCCAAGTATACACAGGGAGAACATTAATAAAGTCGGGAAACACCAGGGACACATTCCTGACTGGAAAATGGAGGGTAGGGGAGGGGGCAAATTCGTCACAGCTTGTTATGGTCTCTCTATGCTTCCCCGCCACCCCTTACTCAGTATCCAATTATACACGGGGTGAACATTAATAAAGTCGAGAAACACCAGGGACGCCTTCCTGACTGGAAAATGGAGGGAAGGGGAGGGGGCAAATTCATCACAGCTTGTTACGGTCTCTCTCTCCTTCCCTGCCACCCCTTTCTCAGTACCCATGTATACACAGGGAGAACATTAATAAAGTCGAGAAACACCAGAGACACATTTCTGACTGGAAAATGTAGGGAAGGGGAGGGGGCAAATTCGTCACAGCTTGTTACGGTCTCTCTCTCCTTACCTGCCACCCCTTCCTCAGTACCCAAGTATACAGGGGGAGAAGATTAATAAAGTCGAGAAACACCAGGGACACATTCCTGACTGGAAAATGGGGAGGGGGCAAATTCGTCACAGCTTGTTATGGTCTCTCCCTCCTTCCCTGCCACCCCTTCCTCAGTACCCAAGTATACACGGGGAGAACATTAATAGAGTCGAGAAACACCAGGGACACATTCCTGACTGGAAAATGGAGGGATGGGGAGGGGGCAAATTCGCCACAGATTGTTACGATCTCTCTCTCCTTCCCTGCCACCCCTTCCTCAGTACCCAAGTATACACGGGGAGAACATTATTAAAGTCGAGAAACACCAGGGACACATTCCTGAATGGAAAATGGAGGGAAGGGCAGGGGGAAATTCGTCACAGTTTGTTACGTTCTCTGTCTCCTTCCCTGCCACCCCTTCCTCAGTACCCAAGTATACACGGGGAGAACATTAATAAAGTCGAGAAACATCAGGGACACATTCCTGACTGGAAAATGGAGGGAAGGGTAGGGGGAAAATTCGTCACAGCTTGTTACGGTCTCTCTCTCCTTCCCTGCCACCCCTTCCTCAGTACCCAAGTATACACGGGGAGAACATTAATAAAGTCGAGAAGCACCAGGGACACATTCCTGACTGGAAAATGGAGCGAAGGGGGATGGGGAAATTTCGTCACAGTTTGTTACGGTCTCTGTCTCCTTCCCTGCCACCCCTTCCTCAGTACCCAAGTATACACGGGGAGAACATTAATAAAGTCGAGAAACACCAGGGACACATTTCTGACTGGAAAATGGAGGGAAGGGGAGGGGGCAAATTCGTCACAGCTTGTTACGGTCTCTCTCTCCTTCCCTACCACCCCTTCCTCAGTACCCAAGTATACACGGGGAGAACATTAATAAAGTCGAGAAACATCAGGGACACATTCCTGACTGGAAAATGGAGGGAAGGGTAGGGGGCAAATTCGTCACAGCTTGTTACGGTCTCTCTCTCCTTCCCTGCCACCCCTTCCTCAGTACCCAAGTATACACGGGGAGAACATTAACAAAGTCGAGAAGCACCAGGGACACATTTCTGACTGGAAAATGGAGCGAAGGGGGATGGGGCAATTTCGTCACAGCTTGTTACGGTCTCTCACACCTTCCCTGCCACCCTTCCCTCAGTACCCAAGTATACCCGGGGAGAACATTAATAAAGTCGAGAAACACCAGGGACACATTCCTGACTGGAAAATGGAGGGAAGGGGAGGGGGCAAAATCGTCACAGCTTGTTACGGTCTCTCTCTCCTTCCCTGCCACCCCTTCCTCAGTACCCAAGTATACACAGGGAGAACATTAATAAAGCCGAGAAGCACCAGGGACTCATTCCTGACTGGAAAATGGAGAGAAGTGGAGGGGGCAAAATCGTCACAGCTTGTTACGGTCTCTCTCTCCATCCCTGCCACCCCTTCCTCAGTACCCAAGTATACACGGGGAGAACGTTAATATAGTCGAGAAACACCAGGGACACATTCCTGACTGGAGAATGGAGGGAAGGGAAGGGGGCAAATTCGTCACCGTTTGTTATGGTCTCTCTCTCCTTCCCTGCCACCCTTTCCTCAGTACCCAAGTATACACGGGGAGAACATTAATAAAGTCGAGAAACACCAGGGACACATTCCTGACTAGAAAATGGAGGGAAGGGGAAGGGGCAAATTCGTCACAGCTTGTTATGGTCTCTCTCTCCTTCCCAGCCACCCCTTCCTCAGTACCCAAGTATACACGGGGAGAACATTAATAAAGTCGCGAAACACCAGGGACACATTCCTGACTGGAAAATGGAGGGAAAACGGTCCTATGAACATGTGTCTGAAACTGGTCGGTGTGCATGCAGCTACAAAAAATTGTCGTGGAACACAGTACAGAGCTGCATCACATCCTAGTCATAACACATGTTCAAAATTACTTACAGGGGATGTAATGTAATGAAGGACAAACATAATCGTACTTCGCCTGACACTATGTTGGCGGGCCGCTTTTCTGAAACTTGTACTAGAATTAGTCTCAATTCTCCATAGAATACAGGTATCCAGATCTGGAGTACGCATATTCGGCCGCCTCCCTACACGTTCGTCTGTCTGGAAGGACCCCTGATCACACAAACACCCAAAAATGGCTTTTAGCGTTGTGTGATGTGGTTGGTGTCTGTGAGGCTACTTGTTTTGATATAGCTGTAGTGCCTCCCGACGGTTTCGATCTGATTGTCCACACGCCAACACCATCTCGGTTTGTTCCCGACATGAATACCAGACCATTCTGCTGCTTGCAGTACTCTGCGTTGTTCACACAGCCTGCAACACGCAAGAAACGCACAGCACGTTATCAGAGGAACTGTCTTTCGTTAACGCAGTTTCTCAGTTTTATTAAGCGAGTCTAGAAACGATCAAAATCTTGAAATGTTCAGTTTCTAGTTTTTTTCATTCCAAAAATCTACAGACTTTCCCACTTCAATTAATACATAATTTATTCAGTTCAGAAGACTACAACTATTTTTTAAATATTTTGGCTGGCTGGCTCTGAGCGCTATGGGACACAACTGCTGAGGTCATTAGTCCCCTAGAACTTAGAACTAGTTAAACCTAACTAACCTAAGGACATCACAAACATCCATGCCCGAGGCAGGATTCGAACCTGCGACCGTAGCGGTCTTGCGGTTCCAGACTGCAGCGCCTTTAACCGCACGGCCACTTCGGCCGGCTTAAATATTTTGGAAATATGTTCTGCATGGGCCTGATCCACTGTCGCTCTGTTACACTACTGTCAAATGTTGTACTCATAAATCTACTTTGTCGTCATGTACATTTTAGTGATGTGAAAGAAAAGAAGTGTTGCAAAATAAGTATTGTGGCTAACCTGTGATCGTTCGATGTATATCACTCGCTCGATTGTCGCACGTTTAATGTTTGTTTATTCTTTTGTAATCCTGAAATATTCGTAGCGAATCGTGTTCATTGAAGTCCCTGTTTTATTGAAGGATAATCATATGTAAACGTAAAGTGATTAGAAATCGTCTGAAGGCTTTTAGAAAAGGAGCAATTAGGAAAGACAAAGTTAGGTGTTATTACCGTAAACCATGAAGACGATAACCAAGTGTGTGAACCTAACCATACTGGTACGCATGCCCACTGCAATGGAAGTGAGAAAGAAAGTACTCCGCAGAGGAAGCTTGGTTCAGATAGTGAAAAGTGTGAATGTTTTATGAGCGAACCGGATGTGAATGAAATATTTGATTTGTCAGTTTTCAATGGAATTTTTTCAAACTGTGTAAGGTGTATTCAGTGTAGTGAAGTCGGTCTGAAACGTAGGATTTTCCAGTGAAATGGAACTGAAGAGTGGTAAGTATTCATACATGACCACCTTTTGGAACAGTGTTGCAGTAACTCCAAATGAAGAAATTGGTAGCAAAATCGTTGAGCACAACGTTAGATTGGCCTATGCCTTTCGTACAATTGATAAGAGTGCTACTGCAGATGCAGGTTCCTGTGGCATGAGGAATCTTCCAAATCCCCCAACCAAGTTTACGAACTATAATAGATTTTGTAGGGTGTAAAGTAGAAGATGTCTGTATAGAATCCATGGAGAAAACTGCTGAAGAGGCAGTAACAGGAAACAGTGTGTGATGACCTCAACCCACAGGAAAAATAATTATCAAAATCTGAACTGTGAAATCATCCAAAATTCTAGTTGGAAAACCACACTCTTTGTTATACTTCTCAATTGGTCACGATCCCACTTTGTTTATGAACTGAAAACTCTAATATTCACGAGAAACTGCTCTGAAATTAACCTGAACCGACAAAATTGTGTATATATTCTCTGAAACTTCAAAGGAATTAGAAAAAGTAACAAAATTTCGTGAATCACACACAATACTGTTGACAATCGCATGAACACGGGTTGTTTCACCATACATCTACCCACCTTTGAGTATAACCAGTGTCTCTTAATACTACGACTCGTAGCAATACAATATCAAAAAACTTTTATTACTGGGTAAACAGTCACTACGTGATTTGACAGCTGACATTTATAATTCCCGCTCACGTCAGGAAAAGCACCAATACGGGAATAGCAGCTTTTACATTATTGGTCAGAACGCAAGCAATTATGGCAGTCGCCGTAATTTTCGTGCGAAGCCATATTTCGCGACAAAATACTCTTATTAGTTACTGTCATATATCTAGTCTCGTAATATTACATAAAACTACACAAAATAACTACAATAATTTTGACATGCATGGAGAATTAGTCCTAATGAGGGGAAGAAGTTTATATTTACTGGTGTTTCAACAATGACTACCAGGCAACTTTTAATTCACTGATTGTAATTTTATTTTCGTTAGCAGAAAGCAAACAAACTAAACAAAGAAATTAATTAAACAGAGTCTGTCATTCTCATACTTTTAATAGAGAAAGAAAGTTTCTAGGTCAGGGCATAGCGTTCAGCGAAATCCCTTAACTTTTTGTTGCATACGAAGCGTTGCGTTAGGCAGCACGATGTCGGCGGGTTACGATGATGAGAGCAGGATACAGACAATTCCGCTGGTTAATCTTCTCCGGCGAAACGCAAATAATGTTCCGGCATAGCTGTATCATTAACCCCGTGGTGATTAACAAACCACAAGACGCCAGTATACGAACGTTGTTGACATGTCCTCTCTTTCAAAGTACATGACGCAGACATCGCTCGTTTTTACACTTTATGCACTGTCCGTGACGCTATCGTCCATAATTACACGGTTCGACACATTCATATAGTCTTAGCCACAAATACACAGTTCATAGAATTCTTCATGTATGTGAAGCACACCGCAAACAATGTCCATTCTATTCTCGCATTTCAAACTTCGACAACGTCACTGAAAGCCACTTATATTACAAATTTAATTAGTCTTCACTCTCATGGCTTGATAGAATGTGATATACAACAGTTCCACCACCCAAAACCAATACCAGCAAAGTTCATTCGAATAAAGGCACAGTTCGTGCCGGCCGCAACAAAGTAATGTTAGCGGCACTTTCACAGTCCGGTTTATTTGCTCTTAAAGTTCGCTGGCGATGGCATTACATACCGCAGTGGTAAAGAGAATTAACAATCTGATAGTTCGGTATCACTGTCCATACAATTACGTATGCTTTTCATGGATCACAGTACTATTTTTCCCGCGCACGCTTCACAGACCCGCCATCCACCATCCCTTCTACTACACAACACCCTTTCGACTCTCGATATCACTATCGCTGTCCCCTGTCTATAGATGTTATATCGTTATCGCAAATTACATAAACCTTTATAAAAGTTATTGACTGCATTTTTCACAATTAATAATATTCCAAAAGAGAACTTTACAAACTTTACCACAGGTACAAAGCAAGAAACATACTTATCCATTGGCAAACGAAATAATCATAATTACATCTTTACATTTAAAAACCACAGTAGAATGCTACATAATCACAATTAGAAATGCCCATATAAGCAAAAGAAAAAGAATAAAAATCTAAAGATAATCACGAAAAAAAATTTTATATGCGTAATTTGCAATGCCAGACTTGAATGCAGCAATCGATGGTACCTGCCATTAACGGGGACACACGTTCTCTTCATAGTGTAGTATCTGCCACTAGTATGTCTACAGGGAAAGTTTTAGACGTATAGTAACATTTGAATATTGTAGGTGTCCACAAAAAATAAAGATACACATGAAAATAAAGGCACCGGTAACTACGGTGGCAGTAGTGTAGGAATGAGAGTGGTTGGTGTTGCTAGTACATTTCATCGTCCTGTTGCGTGCGATACAGTGCGATATGTGACTTATGTTGGTGATGCTGATTCTAAGTGTTTCATGTTCAAGGACTGAAGCCCTATGGTGATGATGTTGTAGCGCAGAAATTTGAATGTATTGGACACGTACAGAAACGAAAGGGATCAAGACTTCGGCGACTGAAATCTTCGTACTTCTGCTTTTCCAATACTTCAGTGTTTCATTGCCTGGATAGGCTGGCGACCAGTTGAACATGTTTTAAACCACTAAATGAACTTGGAACTGATTTGTCCTAGCTTCAATATAATGCTATTCATACTGCGTTTCTTTGTAACCGATGGTCTTAGGAAAGAATCGAATAGTCTTAGGAAAAGAATCGAATAGTCTGATTTACTGATCCGTTAGACACAAGGTAAAAAGGGTAAGTCTATTGACTACTTTTTCCTATTAACATTTCTATCCTCCCATAGGGTACTTTCTTTGGAAACTAGACTAAATTTAAGTAAGAGAGCTATACGTGGCTTTTCCGCGACTGGACTATCTGTTCTATTGGGGTATAGTATACGTAGCAACATAGACACAGGGTCACCTGTTATTTAGGTAAAAGCATCCTAAATTACAATCGTACTAGTAGGGTTATACGTGGCCCCTGGTGACAGAGCCTTTTACATCAGTTAAGAGTCCATAAATAGTTATACACAGTCACACATTTCACGGATAGGTAGGATTTTTTTGGAAAAAGTATAAAGATCTCAGGGACACGAGATTTTTTAAAGCAGTTTGGAGAAAGGTACTGTAGTATAAATTATTATATATGTGGTTTAAGCAATGACTAAAAATGGGTAAAGATAAATATATGCAATATAGAGAAGTAAAGCAGGAGGATAAGAGTGATGACACTTCTGTAAACAGTGATCAGGAGCAGAACAGAGAGAAATCGATTTTACTGATGTAGAAGAAGGTAGAAAATATTGATTTGGGGAATAAGCCTATCTCAGATTAAGAAAGAAGTAGATTCAGAGGAGGAAGACAAGGGGGTAGACTATAATCAACAAAATGAACAACAACCCAGTGATTTGTACGTATTACTACACAGACGTATACACAGCTGACAGAACAAAAGAAGAACACTTCAACACTAAGTGAGTAAATTCACGCCCAAAATGAAAAACTTGAAAAAAGTGTATCTGAAAAAGAAGGAAACTCAGTCTAAAACCACTGGCAGTGAACAAATGGAAAGGAATAACCAAAAGTTAGGAAAAGTTAATAATAAAATAGGTTTTCTGACTGAGGAACTTATTAATACGAAGAAAGATGTGAAAGATTTAGGTAAAACTGTTAGTAATATACAGGCAGAAATTGTGGACATTAATGACAGGTTTGAAACCGAAGTAGAGAAAATGCAGGAACAGGTCGAAACTACGATAGAGTCAAAGATTGAGGAAAAGTTTCCCCACATTAAGAAAGCAATAAAGAAAGCGAAAGAAGAAGAGATTTCTCAGCTGAGAATAACTGTTCAAGAGAATGAGAAAAACCTAGAAAGGAAAGTAGAGCATCACGAAGAGTAGTGCTGCAACAACACTTCTAGTATACAAGAAAAAGTTTGTGACCTAGAAGGAAAGTTACGTGTAATGGCCCTTAGGTGGTAGACAGAACACCAATTTACAAGATACTAGAGGGGAAGAAAAATTCGACCCTTACCGATAACACAGTGGACGATCTCGTGTGGGTTTTATTAAAAACTGCGAAAGGCTGTTTCCTGAAAATATCACAGAACAGTAAAAAGTAAATATCGTAATTAGTGGTTTATCAGGAGATGCTAAACGATGGGGAATTAACTTAAGCACTGAAGCAATGACCTTCAGTGAATTTAAACAGAAGTTTTTGGACGAGTATTGGTTCGAGCAGATACAAAAATGTGTCTTGCGTGAGTTTATAATGGTCAGAACGTTCGAAGGTATAGGCCGACTGAACATGAAAGAATTTTGTGAGTCATGGTATAGGAGTTTGGCTCACTTAAGGACTCGAAGGAGTGATTCCGACATCATATAGGACCTCTGGATGAGATTACCAGTAGATTTCAAAAGATATGTAGGCAGTAACTATTTTTAGAAAAAGTCACTGACGAAGATCACTGGCGAGAGATCAACTTCCGTCAGAGTAATAACCGCCGGAATGAAAGAAACGATAGGAATAACAGCAATGATGAACAGAATCATAACCAGTATCACGTTAATACTGTTTAAAGAGGATGAGGCAGAGGAAGATTTTCCTCTAACCGTCGCAGAAGAGGACATAGGCCTCTAAATAACTCCCATAGAGAAGAGTTAAACTAAATAATGTTAACATTGAGGGTCAGACAGACGCGGGAACAAGATACAGGGGGCCCAAACGCAAGAAATATTCTCAACAGAGGCAGAGAAGCTTCTGTATGCTGCAGTAAGGTGCAGATGAGAGGCCAGGCACTAGACCTGCCGCGACAGATGGTACTGCAGGTGAATCACCGAACTTATTTCGTGCGCTAGCTAGCCGCTGCAGCGGACCGCTGTTGCGAGAATTAATTCTATAGCAGTGCAGAAGGAGAGTGACGTCACAGCGCAATATGCTGAGCCGTGAGTAAGTCAGTAGACGGGTCACAGCGTGCTGTAACCAATTCAGAAGCTATGGACAGACATCGTGCAGTAACTAAGATGGAGGAGAGAGTGTAAGGAACCGATAATTGGCGTATACAGATGAGAATTCTGTTTGACGGTATACATCAGTGTAACAAAAAGGGAGATAGCGTTACTACATCAGAATGGAGATAAAGGAGAAAGGTTTATTGTTTGTAGCCGCGCAGAGTACGTGAGCTGCCAATACAATTGAATCAAAAAGCACAGTGCAGAGGATGTGTGTAGCTAATATTAGAGAAAATGAAGAGGTCGTAAGTAGACGCAAAGTAGGTGATGCAGATTTACATTTTGCTGAAGAATCATTCGTGACAACGAATCTGCGAATAACGTTTCTGTCATTTATAAGCCTGATTTAAAGGAAAACGAATTTGTGCGATTGATAGAAACCCGCGAAGATTGTAATATTGACGGACCACGAACTAAGAAAAACCATCTACCTGCTACAAAAAATAAACAAGAGGAATTCGTTGCTATGGAACGAATCCAGAAATGCATGAATTACGGGACTAGCGACGATCTAAAGTTCTCAAAGTAATTAAGAAAGGCTTTCATGTTCGAAGTTGACAGTGATAGCAAAGATGCCGACTTAAATGAAAATTAAGAAATCGGTCAATCTAGTGATTCAGAATCGGAGGAAACGAAGCTTACTGAGAAACTCTGTCTGATAGAAATGAAAATACCACAGAATGAGAATATTTCATGTGCAAAGTTGCCGAAACTGGACAGTAAACAGGAAAAAGAAGTTATTCAAGAGGAAATGAAATTTGTAAATGACGAGACCTGTGAAGAAACAGTAATGTCAATACAGGATCGGGAAGACATACCATATCCTGAGAAAAAGGAACCACCGAATGAAATAATTAGTAAACAGCAACAACTAAAGATCGTAAAGGGTTTTGCGATCGGAAAGAAGAAAGAAGCACCCGAATAAGAATGTAAAGAGATGAATCCCATTTCATGGGAAGATGTAATGGTAAACCAAGACTTATTGTGGGAGAAACAAAAGAACGAGGATGGAACTTTTAAAATGTTATACTTAAAAAGAGGCACCTGGTAGTAAAAGAACAGCCAATATATGTAAAAATATTAGGAGATTCCAAAACGAAGATGAAGTGTGGAAATCAGTGAAGGTCAAATTTGACAGTAATGACTGTCCACAGATAGCAAAATTTTACAAAATAGTTAAAGGGGTACTGTTTATTAGAACAGGGGAAAATAGTGAAGAATGGCAAGTCTGTTGGCCATCACAGTCTGAAATAGAATTAATTTATTACTTTCATTTGGCATAAGGACAATGTGGGGCGAAAAAGTGCCACAAGAAAATGGCAAGTGTTGTCAAAACTGAGCGTAATGCTTTGAAAAAGTTACAGATCATTAGAAGTCATGCGATGTTTGTCAAAAGGACTAAAATGGCCAAGAATACTAACAGAGGTGCCATTCAGAGTCTCAAACCATTAGATAACTGAGAGCTACTCTCTGTGGGCCTATATGGGCCCCTAGCTAAAACCACAGTAAATTTCACTACATTCTATTTATTTTAGATGTGCTTTCAAAATCTATTAAACTGTATCCAATCAGGAAAGTCACAGCTAAAGCAGCTCACCAATTTATTGCAAAATTATGGTTAGAAGGAATGGAGCAAAAATGAATACAAAGGAACACAAGTAACACACATTTCAGCCTACCATCCATCTAGTAATCCAGTAGGACGCTACACGCGAGAATTAGGAAGACTATGCAGGACGTACTGTCACCAAAACCATAGAACCTGGGGCAAATTTATTCCAAAATTTGAAGTTATCATGAATTCATTACAACATGAAACCACTGGTTTCACACCTGAAGAAATTAATTTATTCCAGAATTTGAAGTAATCATGAATACATTACAACAAGAAACCACTGGTTTCACATCTGAAGAAGTTATGTTAGGCCATAAAACTATAAGTTTGATAGAAGAAGTGTTAGAATACCCAGTAAAGAAATGGATTGGGTAAAGATAAAGGAAATAGTGAGAGTAAAAGTAGACGAAAACCAGAAGCAAGAGTCAAAAGGTATGATGAAAACGTAAAATTTTCAAAATTTAACATTGTTGAAGTGGTAATTATTAAATTTTACGAAAAATATAATTAGATAAATCACGAGATTTTAAAATGTAAATACGTTTACTATGGTATTTTAGAATTTCAATGAATACTTTCTGGTTCATCCTAAGTCCAGAAAACCACCAGGAACTTGAAACATTGTCGACTAAAGAAATATATAGCCAGCAATGTGTAAAATTTTGTAACTATTATTAGTATCCAATGTGTGTATCATGTACAAATTTTACTGCAACCATATTAATGTCTGTCAAGTTTCAGGTTCTGAGATACTTTTGTATAAATGTGCAATGTTGGTAAATTGAAACAAATGTGTCACTTAGAGGACAGTTAAGTGAAATAATGCAGCGTAAAGGAGATAACAAACCCATGGTTTTTGACGAAAATGGACTGCCAAAAACTATGTCGCGATATAAGGGGCAGCCTACAAGGAAGAATGAACAAAGTGTTCTTAAAAAAATGAAAAATGGACTGCTTTTGATCTCATAAAGACACAGCCAAAAGAAAAGTGAGTGCTATTGGTTCACAGGAGCCAAGAAGGTCTGCCATAATACCCACACTAGAGGCAGCAAATTGTTAAACTAAAGTATAGTAAGTTTGTGCTATTAATGTCAAAACTTTTATGTGTAAAGTGTGTTTTTATGATGTAACTTGTAACAGACTTACGTATACACTGTTTGTTCACGAGGACAATGCTTTAACGTAAATGAACCAATGAAACCTATTATTTTTGAGTATATCAATCATGCTTACCTGTAGGAATACATAATTAAAATAAGGGCGTATATAACATTATTTGTTTATGGTTCATTTATATTTTTATATAAATATTTTTTTTGTTTTACAATTTTCGTATGTTGGTACTATAGTTTATCTAGGCGTAAATTAAAAACTGTGCTATATTGGAGTTTGAAGTTCTTTGCATTGTATGAGAGTAATGTATGTAAAATACTGTGGAAATTGGTTATTGTGTTAAACAATTTTCTAATGACGTTTGGTATTTTAAAATTTTTGAGTGTATAAATTGTTCATGTTGATGTAAATTTGACAATTTAAGAAATGGTCACGTTTAGGAACAATGTAAGAAATAGGTGTTATGCAAAAGGCAGTGTGCTTCTGTTTGAAACGAAAGCGCTTCTGGGGAGTGGAAAGGTGGAAAGGGCGAACTGGCGACTTCCTAGAGCAAGTGCGAGAAGTGAGCCACACAGTCTGCAGGCATCAGTGAGACAACACCTTTGTGGAGCAGGAGAAACTTTGCCTGCATATTAGCACAAAAATGCCTCAGATGAAGACTGCAAACGGCTTACGGCATTCCTGCGAGTTGTTGGGCTACTGTATGTAAAATTGAACGACGCCAAGAAGAGAAATGGAGCCCATACTACCAGCTACTCACAGGCCGTAGTGTGGGTAGTATAGCCTTCCTAATTGTTCGCCACACCCAAGCCTACAGTCAGCAGATAAATTTTTTGTGTTTTTATTTTTGTACAGAGTGAACCATTAATTTAAACTGTGTTTTAATAATCATTCTTGAACATCAAAGAAACTGGTTCACCCTGTTATTTCATTCAAATCGTACAGATATTAGGGTTCCTTCGGGTGTTTGATTAATCTGAGTATCCTGTTCTACAAACTTATGAAGTGCCAAGTTAATACAAAAAGACATCATTTAAATTGTTTTTGTGTTTTCTTAACTCAAAGTGATTTAGTAAAAGTTTGCTTAAGTAAAATTCAATCAGAGTGTAACCAAGTTACTAGAATCAGTTAAATGACTATACAGAGTTAGTTCAAAGAATAATAGCTTTTGAAAGGAAATTCCAGTAAATATGAGGTTTTCTTGAAGTGAAATCTTCAGTATGAAAAGTGTGTGCTGTAGTATCTAAGTATTTAAGCATTTAAGTTTGTTGATTATAGAAAATGCTTTTCTAGAGGTTCTCCCCGCCCCCCCCCCCCTCCCGGCCAAATTTTTTCTAGCTTCCTTGCAGTTAACTAATGGGCTTATTCTCTTTTAAAAACGTAATGTATAAGGGCGTGGTCCAACATTGTTTACGTGGAGTAATATTTATTTGAAGAAGCAATTTAAACTGTAGCAAGAAATTAGGCAGAATTCATGCTTCTGCTTTCCCAATACTTCACTGTTTCATTGCCTGGATAGGTTGGTGACCATTTGTACATGCTTTGAACCAGTAAATGAACTTGGAACTGATTTGTCCTAGCTTCAATATAATGCTATTCATACTGCGTTTCTTTGTAACCGCTGGGTAAGATCTTAGGAAAAGAACTGAATAGTCAGATTAACTGATCCATTAGACACAACACACAGTCAAATCCTGTAAAAAGGATAACTCTATTGATTAGCTTTTCCTATTAACAGTTCTATACTCCCAAAGCGTTTTTTATTTGGAGACTAAACTAAATTTAAGTAAGAGGGTTGTACGTGGCTTTTCCCGTGACAGGACTATTTGTTCTGTTGGGGTATAGTATAGTAGGGTTATAAGCCTATGTCCACACCAATTTCATCGAAACCGACTCAGCGGTTTTGACACGAAAACGTAACGAACAGAGTTACTTTTGCATTCAATAATACTGGCAAACAGGTTTGCATTAAAGAGACTGAGGATTTATAAAACATTGTCGAACTTATTGCCCTGTCAATTCAGGGTGTTACCTCGAGCTTTCGACCGTTACCTCCATCGTCTTAGACAGGAGCAAATGACTGTCAAAACTGCTACTATTCTGGCCTTGTGTAGCACATAGAAGGCTTCTGATTGGTCGGAAATTACGTAGTGCTCTCACAAATGGTGTCAACGTCTGCAATGGCGTCGCCACCGCACCCACCGTATCGTAAACATTGAGACTAATATCTCTGGCTGCTCTCTGCATCGAGAGCTCGCTTCCATGTACCGCTAAGAGTTTACCGTTGTCACGGCTGAAGCTTTACTCACATATTATTATTTCTGCAGCCTCTTTAATTAGAGTGTTCCAGTATGTAAGAACGTGGTACAAAACTTTTGATTTGTCAAACAGAATTTGTCTGTTAGTGAGGCTATACTGCAGATTTATCCAGTTCTTGATTCTTAATATGCCGCTGATGTCCTGCACTGCGGTCGGAAACGGTTCGGATGGACTAGAATGTGTGTTAATTCCTAAGAGACCAATTTGCTGAGGTCATCGGTCCCTAGACTTAGACACTACTTAAACTAACTCAGCTAAGAACAACGCACACACCCATGCCCGAGGGAGGGCTCGAACCTCCGACAAGGGGAGCCGCGCGGACCGTGACAAGGTGCCTTAGACCGCGCGGCGACAGGTATTATTGATTCCGCATTCACAAGGGATGTTGTAAATCTCAGGAATCCTGAGGCCGAGACTTCTTAGGGGATCGAAAAATAGACCTTATACCTCGTCTTCCCGGGACTCTGCCTATTTTGCTGTATGTATCACCATAGAAAGGAATGAATACAATCAGTGGCTCATCACTGAATGTTCAGCATTTTCACGTCTCCCTTTCTTGGAGAACTTCATATCACATGATCCATAACCGTTCTTTCTGAAGATATACTCCAGTTGATTTATTTCGGAATGCAAGTCAGAAACAGTTTTCCTCTGTGTATCGGTGTACTTAAAGCTGTTCTCTTCTGGATTGAATCCGAAAAACCTGTGCGTTAAAATAAAAATCAATATGTGTCGGCTTGCGGTGCACGGAAAGGCAGAGACGTCCATCCAATTTTCGTTGTACCAATAGTCTAAAATGGTACCCTTTCCTGTCTGTCTCCACGGTGAACAGGATGTTTGGGAGCACGCTGTTCATATGTTCATGGAAATGCTAGGTAATTTCCGACCAATCAGTAGCCGTCTGGGGACTATACGAGGCCACCGCAGCAGCTTTTTTCGACAGTCGGTTACTTCTGACAAAGACAAACAGATAATCATTGAAAGCTCGAGGTTTTACCCTGAACTGACCTGTCAAGAAGTCCGAGAATGTTTTGTACGATAATGCCGTCGCAAAAGACTTTGTTTTCACGTTGAAGATTGTCGAATCATTGTATTCATTACGTTGAATCATATTACGCAGAAAATATCAACCAAAAAACCATTTTCACATATATGGTAAAGTTCAAATTTCAGAGAGGAAATAGCTCTTTCAAACAGTAAATATGTTTCAGAAATTCGCGTTATATTCAATACATCTTCGCTGAGTTAAAAGAAAAAGCAACATTGCCATGTACTGGGTCCTTGGTGTGTTACCAAAGGAAAAGCGTCATCTGTTGGTTCCTGGGTGTACTTCACTATGACAATCACGTCACTGAGGTAAGCATTCGAAATACCAGCCTAAACAGATGATGTTAGATAAAACTTTTGGATATTATTTTTTTTTTTCTGTGTTCCGATTCTGATGAAACAAAGCCCACATGTTGCCGCGAGCTGTGCTCAAGTCACGGTGAAAATTCCACGAAAATTCGGATAGTAGGTTTGGAGAATAGCGCATTCGGACGGACAAAAACACAACAATTTCGCATCATTATTGTTACTAAACGCATAGATGATGTAAATGCTGCTACTAAAAATATTGCCGTTGGGGGGGGGGGGGGGGGGGTGAAGATACTGCTGTGCTCCGTTCACCTCCTTCACTCGCTCTTGGATCAGCTCCTGCAAGTAAATGGAAGGTACGTCCACCAATATCGAGTCCAGTTGCAGCTCCCCTCTTTCCTTTACCTGCGCGCTTTTCCCCCTGCCGTACTGCCGGAAAGCGCAGAGACGTTCGCGATTCCGCCTTCCTGTCGGCTGTCCTGGGAGGGAAGTCCGCCTGCGGTGCTCCCCTTTGATGTGTGAGGCTGGTGTTACGTCTGTGTGCACGTCGAGGCAAACGACAACTTGAAGGGAAAACTTGAGGGGAGACGTGCAGCTCCGGCATCCAGTGTGAGACAGGCTGTCCTAGCAACAGACACGAATCTAGGTTGGCCATTAATGGCTCTGCCTGAAAGAATGGACCGGACACACATCTTGAAGCATGAAAGAATTGTCAGTTTGGTAATGGCGGAAAGAGTGAAGGCTACAAATCGTGAAGGGAGACCGTTTCGAATAAAGCAAGCAGTTACAAATGGATGTAGGTAGCAGTAGTTGTGTTGATTGTGAATGCAAAAATGTTCGTAAGGACTGGTGTAACGCCGTCATGAAGCCATGAGACTCACTTTTCCCTGCAGAAAAAATATTTATTACGCTGGGATCGCCAGTTATTATAAAATAACCCTAGTTATGCAGATTTTAATTCACAACGTAAAAAAATTCTGGAAACGGTTCTGAGGAGCAATGGGTACTCCACAAATTATATTAGAAGTGTAACAGAGCCAAACACTCAGCGAAGTAAGGAACCAGAAAAATAAATGTCGGGTACGGCCTTTCTGCCATACATTCCCAGAGTGACGGACAGAATCGGCCGTATATTGCGCAAACATGACGTAAAGCCGATTTTCAAACCGACAAAGAAGATCAAAGAGTGTCTTAGATCGGCGAAGGAGAAAAGGGACCCACTTGTAACGTCGGGAATATACTGTATACCATGCACATGCGGAAAAGTTTATGTCGGAATGACTGGACGAACAATTAACACCAGCATGAAAGAGCATAAGCGACATTGCAGCTGTGGTCATCAGTCCCCTAGAACTTAGAACTACTTAAACCTAACTAACCTAAGGACATCACACACATCCATGCCCGCGGCAGGATTCGAACCTGCGACCGTAGCAGTCGCGCGGTTCCGGACTGCGCGCCTAGAACCGCGAGACCACCGCGGCCGGCTGCAGGTTGGGGCAGGTGGAGAAATCGGCCGTGGAAGAGCACGCACTGAATGAGACCGACCACGTAATAAAATTCGCCGACACGGAAGTTCTGGCTGTAGAGAAGCACTATCACACGCGCTTATTCAGAGAAGCTGTAGAAATACAAAAACACGCGAACAGGTTCAACAAGAAAGAGGAAAGCCTTAAGGTAAACGGATCCTGCCTTCCCGTACTGCAGCGAACGACCTTCGCAGGTAGCAAGAGGAGAACCGCACCGGAAATGACCGAGGAGAAGCCCTCGGACGTTTGCGCCCCAGGTACATATAGTCTGCGGTCGCGAGCTCGGCTCCAGTTCACCACCGGCAATGGAGGGTGAAGCTTCGACAGTGCCAGCCACTCGTGTTGGCGGAACGTCAGAAAAATCATTAGATGAACATCGGCCGAAGAACCGAAAAAGCCAATAGGCAGTTTGTCAACAAGTGGCCACGAAAGCCTTAACAATTTTGTAAAAAAATTCACTTTGCAATGAAGCTGGGAGGCTCTTCTACAAATTTCTTGGAACTTAATGTAGATTTCAGTAGAAGAAAACACCTATTTAGCATTTTCAGAAAGGACATAGCTACTGAACAGTAATCCCTTTTAAGTTAGCAGCATATACACGGCCACAAACAAGCAGCTTTCCATTCAGTGTTGCATCGCTTCATATCTTTTCCATTATCCAGATCAGCCTTTCACACAGACTACAAACCATCAAACAAATTGCTTTCAGCATTAGATATAGCTCTGACCTGGTTCGTAATATTCTACGAAAATCGAAACTGAATAAAATTACACCACTTCTGTACGGTGGCCAACAGCAATCAATAGTTTCACAGCCTGGTGTAAAATTTCCTACACTGGCAATGTTTCAGACAATCTTACCAAAAATGTCAAAGTCTTACAACTACAGATCTACATTTTATGATACCAATAACATGTAGAATAGTAAACACAAAATGCAGTCCCAGGCATATAATGGGGTGTATAACATTAGTATAATCAGTCAATTGGGTAGAGCTGTGGCAATTAGGCTACGGAACATGAGGAAAGCTGGCAATTACGGAAGAAAGATTAGATCTTTGCTGATCATCTTTTAGGAAAAAAACATCAATTTGATGTAGAATGTGAAGTATTACGTTCTGTCAGAAAAAAGAGAAAGATGAGCATACTGTAAATAATAGTAACCAAGAAACGCATGACGCAGGAGGCCTGCTTAGCATTAAATCAACAGTCTCAGTTTCCATTTTCCCCCTTGTTAAATTAATTTTCCATTACAAATGCTAGATTCAAATTGTAAATTCATTTTATTTCACCCCATTTGTTATATTTATCAGCACATAACCCCCACCCCTTTCTTAATTAATGTGATTAGTGCAATATTTTCCTATGTAAACACTTTGTCATCTTTGTATCTTATGTACAAATAAGGACGGCCTGAGAATCCGAGAACCGGTTCTTCACCAAATAACTATAATTTTCCAGAATATTAGAGGTGTTTTCCTTTCGAATCTTTTAACGTAATAGTTTTGGTAATACTCCAAATTTGTGGGTCGCAATACCTAGCCACAGCCGGTTAGTGATCTAGAAGTAACGAAACTCTTACTGAAATAAGAATGTTCATGAAACGAAATAAAACAAGATGTTAACAGTTTATGAAATTTCAAAATGGAACTGAAAGCTTTCCTTACCGGACTTGATATATTAAACATTGGTTTCATTATGAGAATTATGTAACAAGGATTAACGTAAGCAGCTGAAATTCGTTGGGAACACTTTCAAGAAACTATAATTTTATGTTGTAAGATAAATACGTACCAAACTTTCGCAACTGCATGCAGCTATCAATTAATATCTTTGAAAGTAAAGAAGAATTGTTTCTAGAACAAAGGTATGTTTCCAGTACACAGGGCTACCCAGGGGTAACGGTCAATGTTCATGGATCTGACAAGAACGATCATTTGACGTAAATAACTACATGTGAACATATGCTCCATTTCTAGTAGTTTCCGAGATAGAAGACATTTGTTGCAGGCGAGGTGAAATGCTTACCCGTATCCTGGACGCTGCTGCCCTCATCAGGTATCGCGCGGAGGCACTCAGACAAGCAACACTTGTTCTCCCAAGAGTACCTAAATGCATCGAAGTTGGCAGTGAGATGTTCCAACGTTTAGTGCAGTAGATGCGACGCGTGCGTAAAGTATTGCTTAGAAGCGTATGCTTTAAAAACGCGTATTTTTCAATAGACAGTATGCAAAACGGAATGTTTTAATGTTTGCTAACTGCTGCACACGTGCGCGTATGTAAGCCTGACAATGTACTGAATTCCACAGGAAATAAACAACAGTGTATAGTAAATGTGTTCTATCTCGGAAACAATCCGGATTGGGGCGTATGTCCAAATAAAGTCGTTATTTTTTTTTTTTTTTTTGCTTGAAATGATCATTTCTGTCATATCCTTGAATATCGATCATTCCTCCAGGGATACTCTGTATGGGAAGAACGTTTACCTACTGTACTTGACGTGAAACTTAGAAAAAGTGAAGCCGATACAAGACATGCTCGGCTGCGAATGTAGCCACGCACCCACTATAAATGATTATAGAGTTGGAATTCTCTGTGACACACAGAACGTACGCCAGAGTGTACTAGTAGTACTCGCGTTTGGTGCTATATAACGGGCGTGAAAAGCGTCAGATGTTGAATGATCGCCGTGAACGATTCGGAAATCCCAAGTGCTAATGCGAGAAAGCGTTATCAGCACCTGCCAGAATTTGAAAGTGGCCTCAGTGCCGGTCTATACTTGACCGACTACTCGAATCGTGAGATATCCAAATTTGTGGGACATTGAGACGTGACAGTAGCCTCATGTTGGACTGCATGGGAACTTGAGCGCAGTCATACTCGTCGGCAGCGGTTTGGCTGACCACGAATGACCACCAAAAGAGAGAATCGCTGTACTGTGCACCAAGCACATCATAACCACATCACACCTGCTCCTGGCGTTCGAGGACAAGTAATGGACTTACTGCAACGTTCTGTATCAGTACCCACCAATAGGCAGAGACTAGCTGCAACAGAGATAACGTTCTACGCGTAAGCTACCGTTAAAATTTCAACACAAATGGCTGTGTCTGGCGTGGTGCTGTCGCCAGGTAGCTCGAACTGTTTACGAATGACGTCTTGTCGTTCTAAGGGATGAATAGTTGTTCTACACTACTTCGAATGATCATCATCAGCGAATATGGCTACGACCTGCGGAGCGGTCCCATTCTTCCAACGTCTGTAGCAGCACAGCGGTTTTGTTCCTGGAATCATCGTGGCATCATGGCTGGCAGTGACTGAAGGAATTGTGACGGCACAACGGTACTCCTCACACCTCCTGTGTTGTCTTAGACTGAGGTGACAAAAGTTACGGTATAACGAGATGCACGTATATAGATGACGGTAGTATCGCGTACACAAGGTACAAAAGGACAGCCGCGCGGGATTAGCCGAGCGGTCAAAGGCGCTGCAGTCGTGGACTGTGCGGCTAGTCCCGGCGGAGGTTCGAGTCCTCCCTCGGGTATGGGTGTGTATGTTTGTCCTTAGGATAATTTAGGTTAAGTCGTGTGTAAACTTAGAGACTGATGACCTTAGCAGTTGTCCCATCAGATTTCACACACATTTGAACATTTCTTTATAAAAGGACAGTGTATTGGTGGCGCTGTCATTTGTACCCAGGTAATACATGTGAAAAGCTATATCCGACGTGAATATGGCCGCACGACGGGAAATAACACACTTGCACTGCGGAATGGTTGTTAAAGCTAGATGCATGGGACATTTCATTTCGAAAATCGTTAAGAAATTCAGTGCTCAGAGATCCGCAGTGTCAAGAGGGTGCCGAGAATATCACTTTTCAAGCATTACCTCTCACCATAGACGACGCAATGCTCGGGGGCCTTCAATTAACGACCGAGAGCAGCGGTGACTGCATAGAACTGTAAGTGCTTACAGACATGCAGTAATTTCAAAAATCAATGTTGTACGTACGATAGGCGTTTCAGTTACGACAGTATGGGCTGTAGCACCAGACGAACGATGCGAATGCCTTTGTTAACAGCACGATCTCGCCTGTACTGCCTCTCCTGTGATCGTGACCATATCGTTTGGACCATAGATGACTGGAAAACAGCGTTCTGGTCATATGAGTCCAGATTTCAGTTAGTAAGAGCTTATGGTTGGGTTTGAGTGTGACGCAAATCCCATGAATCCATGGACCCAAGATGTCACCAAGGCACTAAGCAAGTTGATGGTGGCTCCATAATGATATGGGCTGAGTTTCCATGAAACAGAATGGATCCGGTGGATGTTTGGGTACTTGGAGACCATTTGCAGCCATTCATGAACTTCATGTTCACAAGCAACGATGGAATTTTTATGGATGACAATGCAACCTGTGACCGGCCCACGTTTGTTCGTAGATGATTTGAAGAACACTTTAGACAATTTGAGCAAATGGTTTGGCAACCCAGACGGTCCAACATGAATTCCGTAGAACATATATGGGGCGTAATACAGAGGTCAGTTCGTGTACAAAATCGTGCACCGGCAACACTTTTTGAACTAGGGACGTCTATAGAGGCAACATGGCTCAATATTTCTGCAGGGAACTCCCAACGACTTGTTGAGTCCATGCCATGTAGAGTCCCTGCGTATCAGTGGGCAAAAGGAGGTGCGACACGTATTAGGAGGTACCCCATAGCTTCTGTCACCTCAGTGTATGTTACCAGTCATGTGACAGCGTTTAAGATATTTTGTTACATTAGAAGCCACTGGAATAGTTGAATGGTGCTCTCACTATGAATGTACCAATGATGGCTCTAACTCTCACTGTTCTTAACTGTGGTATCGTGATTCCTCAACTATAATTCCTTAACAATACTCGAATGACTATCTCCACAATAGCTACCGTTTTGTCAAAATAAATCAAAACTGAACTATTTACTGAGCTGTGTATATGAACTTCTCCCGTCTACCTTGCAAACAAAGAGTACTTCAATTCTCGTGCACACTCTCAATCACCAATACATATACGAACTTACTATAATGTTTACTTAAGTCGGTAGAATAGATTGTGTTTCAACTTAAGCAAAGTCAGTGAGTATTAATGCCGTTGGTGTACATTTTCCTACGTGGAGTTAGGGACGTATGATTTATTCTGAATTTATAAAAAATATTTGTGAACAAACTGGGTGCTAATAATTGTGAGTGAGATAACACTCTAGTGTGAGACAGCTATAATAAAATTGCTGCTGTTGTTTGCCTTGCCCCTAATACAATGTCTGAACCAAAGCAGTGACACATTCACTAGTGGATATTAACGTAGCGCTTGTCCACCATTTGCATTTAATACGGCTTGAACTGTGCTGTGGAGAGTTTCACTGAGGTGCCTGAATGTCTGAGGAGGAACAGGAGCACATTCTTCAACAAGAACCAAACCATAGGTGGTACCGATGTTGGATGCTCGGGTCTGGAGCGAAGTCGTCGTTCTAACTCACTCCAAATGTGTTCCATTGGAGTCAGATCGGAACTGTTGTTAGGCCAGTCAATTTCAGGAATGTTACTGTCCACAGACTATTGTTTCACAGCTGCCCCTTTATTTCAGGATGTTCTGCCATGCTGACATAAAAGTCCATCGTCTCCGGACTGTAAGTGGTACATTATGCTGTAAAATGTGTTCCTTTCCTTCCCCATTTACCGTTTTCTTAAGCGCAATAAGTGGCTACACTCTAACTACGAAAAGATCACGATACTTCCTCCGTAGCTCACTGTAGCACGTCAGCTGCGCTGCGCATATAACGTTCCATAGGCATTAGCGAAACTAAAACCACAGTCACTCCAAATCACTCCTTTGCAGTCATCCACTGTTCAGTGACGTCGCTCTTTACAGCACATCAAGCATCACGTAGCGCTGACTGAAGAAATTTGTGACTTATGAGGCGCAACCCAGTCGTTTTACGCTATTCATTTTATCTCCCCCCTCTGTCGTTGATTTAATCGGATCTTCTTCGACCACCCTCCGAAGTACTCGACGGTCACTGTCCATCAGTACACGATGTGTGCCTGGTCTTGTTTTACCTTTAGATGTCCCTTCGCGTTTCTACTTCACGATCACGTTGTGAACTGCCGCCTTGCACATCATGAGGGAGGTTGAAATGTCCCTCTTGGGTGGGATGTCACTCACGTGACATCCAATGGCTGGTTCACATTCCAGGTCACTGAGCACAACGGAAGCAGCTATTCAGCAGTTACTCCTTTTCTGCTGACAACACAATATAGTGGCAAGTCCGCCTCAAGGATATCTAGTGCTCGACTCTGTATTACATTCGCATGTCCGGCTAATTCTGATCATACAGTGCATTGATTCCTAAGCTGGAGGTAATTACCCCCTGAGGGGTAAAATGAAATTTTCTGAGGGGTAAAAACGAGATGATTCGATTCTTTTCAAAAGATCTTTTCAAAAGATCATTACTATTACAACAGTTTTGTAAGACTCTAATATTGACTACATAATTTATCGATAATTACTTTTTCTCAGTTAGTACCATTCAGTCGGCCGCTGTGACCGAGCGGTTCTAGGCGCTTCAGTCCGGAACCGCACTGTTGCTACGGTCGCAGGTTCGAATCCTGCCTCGGGCATGAATGTGTGTGATGTCGTTAGGTTATTTAGGATTAAGTAGTTCTGAGTCTAGTGGACTGATGACCTCAGATGTTAAGTTCCATACTGCTTAGAGCCATTTGAACCATTTAGTGCCATTCATGCGGTAGCCGTTACAGTTTTCTCACATAGTCCATCCACTACACACATACGTTGAGCTTTGTCCCGTGCATCACTGATGATGAAAGTGAGACATATACGTAACAAATGCTAAATATCTCGAGACTATATCTTCCCTAAGATTAAGACAGATCATAACGACTGGGAGAGCGGTGTGCTGACCCCACGCCCCTCCTATCCGCATCCTCCACTGAGAATGACACGGCGGTCGGATGGTCCCGGTAGGCCACTCGTGTCCTGACGACGGAGTACCTGCATTAGTCCAGAAATTACTTCATTATTCGCTTGGATACAAATAAATGAATTGACAGCATGACACTGCAGTAACTACGTAAGGGCCACTACAATGCTGTACGCAGCATTATTATTATTATTATTATTATTATTATTATTATTATTAGAGTGACTCGATACAAAGCATTAGGAATGTGAAGTCGTCCAATTTCTGCCAGTTTAGAAGTAAGGAGTGCAGCAGTGAAGTGATTTACGAACAGTACGTATAGTGCACAAATCTGAACTTGTCTGATTTAAAAATGGGTTGCAGTGTGCAGATTAAGCAAGAGCTGCAATGGAAAAGAATAATACACGGGAAGCAAGTTCTGTAACAAGTGTTTACCCTCATCGTGGATCGTTAGCTTTCCTTTCTGAGAACGAGTTGCGTAAGCACTTGCGATGCACCACGTATTCCTTCGTCATTCATTCTGACACACACACACACACACACACACACACACACAAGCACACACACAAACTAAATATCATTGATCCTTCATCATTTAAAAAGTAAAAGTGTTCCAAGAAAAGTCTTACATTTTGCAGTTTAGATACGTGCTGAAGTTCTACATCTACATCTACATCCGTACTCCGCAAGCCACCTGACGGTGTGTGGCGGAGGGTACCCTGAGTACCTCTATCGGTTCTCCCTTCTATTCCAGTCTCGTATTGTTCGTGGAAAGAGGGATTGTCGGTAAGCTTCTGTGTGGGCTCTAATCTCTCTGATTTTATCCTCATGGTCTCTTCGCGAGATATACGTAGGAGGGAGAAATATATTGCTTGACTCTTCGGTGAAGGTATGTTCTCGAAACTTTAACAAAAGCCCGTACCGAGCTACTGAGCGTCTCTCCTGCAGAGTCTTCCACTGGAGTTTATCCATCATCTCCGTAACGCTTTCGCGATTACTAAATGATCCTGTAACGAAGGGAGCTGCTCTCCGTTGGATCTTCTCTATCTCTTCTATCAACCCTATCTGGTACGGATCCCACACTGCTGAGCAGTATTCAAGCAGTGGGCGAACAAGCGTACTGTAACCTACTTCTTTTGTTTTCGGATTGCGTTTCCTTAGGATTCTCCCAATGAATCTCAGTCTGGCATCTGCTTTACCGACGATCAACTTTATATGATCATTCCATTTTAAATCACTCCTAATGCGTACTCCCAGATAATTTATGGAATTAACTGCTTCCAGTTGCTGACCTGCTATTTTGTAGCTAAATGATAAGGGATCTATCTTTCTATGTATTCGCAGCACATTACACTTGTCTACATTGAGATTCAATTGCCATTCCCTGCACCATGCGTCAATTCGCTGCAGATCCTCCTGCATTTCAGTACAATTTTCCATTGTTACAACCTCTCGATACACCACAGCATCATCTGCAAAAAACCTCAGTGAACTTCCGATGTCATCCACAAGGTCATTTATGTATATTGTGAATAGCAACGGTCCTATGACACCCCCCTGCGGCACACCTGAAATCGCTCTTACTTCGGAAGACTTCTCTCCATTGAGAATGACATGCTGCGTTCTGTTATCTAGGAACTCCTCAATCCAATCACACAATTGGTCTGATAGTCCATATGCTCTTACTTTGTTCATTAAACGACTGTGGGGAACTGTATCGAAAGCCTTGCGGAAGTCAAGAAACACGGCATCTACCTGAGAACCCGCGTCTATGGCCCTCTGACTCTCGTGGACGAATAGCACGAGCTGGGTTTCACACGACCGTCTTTTTCGAAACCCATGCTGATTCCTACAGAGTAAATTTCTAGTCTCCAGAAAAGTCATTATACTCGAACATAATACGTGTTCCAAAATTCTACAACTGATCGACGTTAGAGATATAGGTCTATAGTTCTGTACATCTGTTCGACGTCCCTTCTTGAAAACGGGGATGACCTGTGCCCTTTTCCAATCCTTTGGAATGCTACGCTCTTCTAGAGACCTACGGCACACCGCTGCAAGAAGGGGGGCAAGTTCCTTCGCGTACTCTGTGTAAAATCGAACTGGTATCCCATCAGGTCCAGCGGCCTTTCCTCTTTTGAGCGATTTTAATTGTTTCTCTATCGCTCTGTCGTCTATTTCGATATCTACCATTTTGTCATCTGTGCGAAAATCTAGAGAAGGAACTACAGTGCAGTCTTCCTCTGTGAAACAGCTTTGGAAAAAGACATTTAGTATTTCGGCCTTTAGTCTGTCATCCTCTGTTTCAGTACCATTTTGGTCACAGAGTGTCTGGACATTTTGTTTTGATCCACCTACCGCTTTGACATAAGACCAAAATTTCTTAGGATTTTCTACCAAGTCAGCACATAGAACTTTACTTTCGAATTCATTGAACGCCTCTCGCATAGCCCTCCTCACACTACATTTCGCTTCACGAAATTTTTGTTTGTCTGCAAGGCTTTGGCTATATGTTTGATGTGAAGCTCCCTTTGCTTCCGCAGCAGTTTTCTAACTCGGTCGTTGTACCACGGTGGCTCTTTTCCTTCTCTTACGATCTTGCTTGGCACATACTCATCTAACGCATATTGTACGATGGTTTTGAACTTTGTCCACTGATCCTCAACGCTATCTGTACTTGGGACAAAACTTTTGTGTTGAGCCGTCAGGTACTCTGTAATCTGCTTTTTGTCACTTTTGCTAAACAGAAAAATCTTCCTACCTTTTCTAATATTTCTATTTACGGCTGAAATCATCGATGCCGTAACCGCTTTATGATCGCTGATTCCCTGTTCTGCGTTAACTGTTTCAAATAGTTCGGGTCTGTTTGTCACCGGAAGGTCTAATATGTTATCGCCACGAGTCGGTTCTCTGTTTAACTGCTCAAGATAGTTTTCAGATAAAGCACTTAAAAAAATTTCACTGGGTTCTTTGTCCCTGCCACCCGTTATGAACGTTTGAGTCTCCCAGTCTATATCCGGCAAATTAAAATCTCCACCCAGAACTATAACATGGTGGGGAAATCTACTAGAAATATTTTCCAAATTATCCTTCAGGTGCTCAGCCACAACAGCTGCTGAGCCAGGGGGCCGATAGAGACATCCAATTACCATGTCTGAGCCTGCTTTAACCGTGACCTTCATGATAATGTGGGCGAGAGTGGCAGCAAATGGCAGGAGGGAGGGGGGTGAGAGGGCGGGGTTACTAGCTACTTTCTGATTGCACTCAGGGATAATGGTCTAAGAAAGTTTGGGAACCACTGATATAGCGTATATAGACTCAATTTCACAGTGGAAATAATCTCCAGACAATGTTAGAGGAACCGGAGAGTTGTATTGAAAGAGTTAATACTGGTCAATCTGGACGACAACAGTTTTTTCTTCCTTGAGTTGAACAGTAATGCAAAATATCCAACGGCGAATTTTGCTGTAACTCGTAAATATTTTTCATTGTTGGTAACTGATTACTACATCAAAGCTTTACGCCTCGAAATGTGATAATTAATTGAGTTGAAAAAAAGTCTTCATAGAACTGCAGTGCCGTATGACAAGGAATCAACTGTTACTTTATTTCATTGAAAACCAACTAAATTTCGTACATTGCGCTGTTGATTCTCCGCTGCCTGTGCTCGAACGAAAAAACTCTCTGGACTCCTGGTCTACAGTTGGATAGCACTGTCTATAAATGCGACAATGAGTGGTCACATAATTAAATAAATAAACTGAAATGTTAAATAGTCAAAAATACAGTTCCCTCGCATTGTCTTGCTACCAAAACTCCAACACAACTCTCTGGACGAGAGTTTTATGTTTCATTAGCCGTTTTATTTGTAAGTAGACACAGTTTTAAGTCAACAGTGGACACATGCGTAGTAATGTATTTGATAACATGACTTATTGATTCACAATAAATCATTGCTTGTTCGTCACAAAAAGTAATTTTGACAGTCTCTACATCATTCAAAGTCTGCTTCACTAGTACAAAGATCACCATATAATCATTTTCCTTTGTATTCTCCACTGTCGCTACAGTTCACTGACTCTGTTCTCCCATCGACCAAAACAAATTGCAGTTAACTTCTCCATCCACAATCAGTGCTATTGTTCTACTTGTGTCTCTTTGGCACACATCGGTCACTCCTAGTTCTTTTGATGTCTTGAAATCTTCGTTCCTCTGTCACCTTCTGCGTGATCTTTTTGATAAATCTTCGGTCTTTTGTTCTTCGATGTTCTGTTCTTCTGCCTTCTCTCCTCCGTTTTCTCCCACGCCAGGCCCTCTCCACCGTCGAAAACTTCAAAACCGTGATGTCTCTTCATGAAATTTAATGGTTCATTCCAACAAACATGATACCACCCATCTCTAGCCACTTCATCCAGCTAGTAGCTAAATTACAAGAACTGATTCCCACTCTCTCAATACTTCAGGTCTGCTTCCCACTCATTACTGTCCAATCTTTACCATAAGGAAATTACATCTCTTCCACAAAAACACACTCTACTTCCCATTAATAAACTGTAAGGGCCTCCCTGTCTATCTATTCCCCACTAGCTCTCACCTTCAGCTGTCGCTTCCTGCTTGACAGAATCATACAAATCAGGTTTACCCACCAGCCAAAGCAATTCCCACTACATTGGTATTAAATATGTTACATAAAACATAACATTACATGCATCACCATACACAACATAGGATCGATTTACATTTATTCACATTTTCTCCAGATTTATGATGATATATACATAAAAAAATCGATGATGTACAAATTCCAATCAACGAATAATGAATTTATCATTCTGAGACGTGATCTCTGTCTTCAGATGTTCGAATAACCGTGCTCACTTATACGTGACTGGAAGCCACGCCCCTTCATTCATTCACCGCCCTTCGCTGCACTGAGCAGTCTCTCTGCCTATTTCTCTCTGTCTCTCTCTCTCTCTCTCTCTCTCTCTCACACACACACACACACATACACACACGCACACACATACACACACACACACACACACAGTACACAAACTTCCCAGTTCCATACTGAAGCCTGGTTATCGCAACAATCAGCAGCGTTTCGAGTTAATTCGACCGTTACTTTTGCGATGTTGGCCTCTAATCTCACTAGATTACTCACACATTCATACGTAGACATTGCTACACTGAATCATTATGTAGCCATCGTAGTCGTATAGAACAAAATAACAGCACAACATAGTAAACGTACGCTTACGTGTGGCAGTTATTTCATGATATTTACGCCACAAAGAAATCGTTACTAATGTGTGCAGCGAAGAATTTGCGTCAGAGATATATACAGGGTGATTCATCTGCGCCTACTGCTGTCGTTTTATGCAGTCCGCAGTGTTGTAGCTGAGTTTCATACACCAATGGGTTCAAATGGCTCTGAGCACTATGGGACTCAACATCTGAGGTCATCAGTCCCGTAGAACTTAGAACTATTTAAACTTAACTAACCTAAGGACATCACACACATCCATGCCCGAGGCAGGATTCGAACCTGCGACCGTAGCGGTTGCGCGGTTCCAGACTGAAGCGCCTAGAACCGCTCAGCCACACTGGCCGGCTACACCAATGGCGAGATTTTCGTATTGTCACCCTCACAACGAGCAAAATATTAGTTCTGTAGAAAAAGATAAATGAGACCTTTTCGTAGGAAAAAGTCCGTACTTTTCGAGTTATTTAAGAAAGATGTATCAAAATGGCCAAACGCACTCCCACACCCAGAGCCCACAGGTCAGGATTTCTAGGATGTTATTCATGGCACTTCCTCCTACCACTGTAAAAATGCGACTGCACTTATTATTCCATATTCGACCTGTTATGGTATTCATTGGCTTTCCTTATTACGTCACCGGCTTAGTCGAGTACACATAAATTGTAAAATTGACTTTTGTGTATATTTTAGGTAATAATTTGGTGATTTTAAACAGTATAAAACAATCAATTACATCGTTTTATTAGTCATGTCTTCTGACTATGAAACTACTGTGCTTTTACGGGCTAAGTTTAGATCGAAATGTCACTGTAATTATTTTTGACTTGTAAATAATAGATTTCAGTTATCAGTCGTCCTCTGGAATTTTTGTTGGCAGATTTAGATTTCAGCTATAAACTAGCCATTCTCAATGCACTATCATTTTTGGTCAATGCATGTAATGCCTGTTGGGCGGGCTTCGTCCACAGTTCATTGAATTAGTATTCAATGAACTGTGGACAAAGCCACGGACTACTCATGCTGTTTGTGCAAATTTTCATACGTGGAATTAGCAATGCTTCACAGGCTCTAAATTTGTAACAACTGTAATGAAGAATCTGTGTGTTGCGGAATTGAAGATAACCATATGACTTGTCACATCGACGAGCTCGGTCCAAAATTCGAATAGTCCAGTTTAAAATGATATACAAACAAAGCCCCCTCCCCACCCTACTGAAATCATAGTTCACTTGCATGATTAACCAATTTCCCCTACCACTGGTACCCAAAGTTTAAAACTGTGTACTCTTTAAACATAGCTCAGGATAGGTACAGTTGTGCCTTTATTTAAACAAATGCCACACCAGAAGGGCCTCTTCAACACTGCTGCTGACTGGGCTGGGATAGAGCCAGGGCCACCTCACCTCAGCTACTCCCTGAACTGCTTTACACTCCTCAACCACCCCTACATAGCCGTAGACCTCAGGCACCATGTCCCATCTTTAGAATCCAATACTCTACATGTTGAAAACTGATGGAAATTCAAAATTGAAGATGAAAAGTCAAGCACAGTTGCTCTCCATCTCAGCTCGGCCTCCCTCACTGCACTGCCTCCACCACACCCACAGACCATATGCATTCTTTCCCAGGTTTAGAATGCACAAACCCACATGCACTATTTTTAAAATGGTAGTAAATTCAAAAAAATTCCTGACTCATCCACTGATCCAGTTGCCCTAAGCTCAAAGTAACTGTTCTGAGAGACAAAATTACTACTGTCGTTTGTGTAATTGTGTGTGTCAAGTGTTGTCTTCGATTAACGTATTAATGCAGAGTCATTATTCGTCTAATCTCCAAACAAAGTTGTACTATTAAAGTAACATGAATGTTTAATTGAACTATTCAACACTTCTCCTCAAAGATAAAACGGTTTTATTACTTGAACGAACCATTTCAGCAAAATTTCCATCTGCGAGTGATAGCCTGTGTTTATCTTTAAACCATATGATATTTGAAATGATTTAATTATTTAATTAACTGAGTTGGAAATAATCTTCATTGGACTGTAACGTCCTGTGATTCCGAATGAGCTGCCAGTTTATTTCGGTGAAAACTACTGAAGTTTCATACCTCATGTGTCTCTGCTCACTGCAGATAAATTCTCTGAGCGGCAGCTGTGCCAATGGACAGTTCTGTCTGTCAGTGTGTCGACGAGCCCTCTCATACTTAAATGAATTGCCTGAAATGTTCAATAACTCAAATTATAGTTTCCTTGCACCTAGAAACATTGTTAAACCATTTAAGATTGGGCCTATAAATGGGGTTGGAGGTTTCTTTATAAGTATACACACTTTTGAGTGCAACAGTGGATGCACATATGAATGTGTTTGATGGCCTAACAACTACTTATTCAAGCTAAATCTGTGCATGGGTCTCACTATAACTAGTTTTGAGAATCTCTACACCGTTTCAGGTTTGTTTCCGGTAGCAAAATGATATCTGTCACTTCCCTTTGTGATGTGATGTCAGAGAAGTTCCCTGGCTCTGTCCCCCTCTCGACAAGAGGTACGACGTTAACTTGGGAAAGTTGCTTGATAACCACCGTCTTTGAGAAGGAAAATGACAAAAAAGCCACCTGAGGCAACATCAACGAAATTATTCACAAATAAATTGCAAAATTACTCCCAGGAAACAAGATAACAGAAGAAGGTCCCACAAGTAACACAAAGACTGAATTAAATACAAATCATGTAATAACTGTAAGAGCTGACACTGGCAATACAACTGTTGTAATGGACAGAGCAACTTTTCCAAACCAACAACACATCAGAAATATCTAAAAATCCAAAAGCCAGCATACAGAAAGAGATTATATACATTTCAAATGACAAACTTCTTACTCACCTTTCAGGAAGCAAGAAACGTTGTATCAATGAACCGACAAGTACCTTGCTTTAGATCACAACCAGAGATACAAATAAATGGGGCTTGTTTCAGGCCTATAGCGAATTGTAGAAATAGCCCAGCATTCAAACTCAACAAAAAGCTCTTCAGAATTCTTAAAGAAATAGACACATTCAATAATAGCAATAATAATAATAGTATAACACTTAGAAACACAATATGTCGAAAACAAAAGTTCGTTATGGAGTCACATTTGTCTCATTTGACATACAAGACGGTTATTCCTCTGTAGCAATACACCCAACATTACAGATAGTTAATGCCAACCTACAAAACACAAAAAATCTCTCCCACTCGCATCACTGAACTAACGGTGTTGTTAAAATCCACAATCCCACATAACTGCTTTAAATTCAGCCATAAACTCTAAAAACAGGCGACGTATCAGTAGGAACATGTAGTTCTAAAATTCCAACCAGAAATTCCCTAAAAACATCACCTACTACTACAGATATGAAGATGATACTGTCATTTTAATCAATGGCACGAAAGATGATACCAACTGGTTCCAGTTCTTCAACAACTCACGTGGAAATACAATGTTCACTGCTGAACACCAGGCAGTTGACTGTATAAATGTTTTAGACCTTACCATTAGAATAAAGAACAATAGCCAACAACTTCAAATTTGCTAGAAACATACCATAATCTGCAGCTCCTTCTATCACCCCACAGCCCACACACTTCGGTAGATGATCAACAAAATTTTCCAATTCCCGCACTCTGAAGATAAATATATAAACCAGAGATTGAATAATAAAATGAACAGTCATTACAAATGGCTGTAACAACTCCATAGCAGACACCCTAAAGCACTCAATAATGGCAAAACAATCACTTCACAAACACCAACAGAAAATATACTCTTCCATACAGTACGATTTCTGGGTATCATTTCATACTAGATTGAAAATGGCCTCAAACGAAAAGGCATAAACATGTGCGTTGCTACCAACAGCAAGTTTGGGCAAAAGTAACCTCTATGCAGCAACATAGAAATGCACCTCACCACAAAAATTTGTACAAAACTGAATGTTTGGACTATGACAGTTAGACCAGGCAGCTAAATCATTAGAGATTAGATTCAAAGAACGCAGGCAGTGCAAAAACACGGAAAATATCACGCATCAGCAAAAGCCATTCACCTGCTTGAAACAAAACACAATGCCAACAACGTAAGTATCAGGATCCCACACATCCAACTAACGCAAAAATTAGACATCTTTGAAACAAATCAAATACACAAACACCAAATAAAACAATCATAGTTCATCTTGAATGACAAAAATGACAGCATTTTCAATAGTATCATCTTTGTTTATAGCAGTAGTCTACATTTTAAACTGTACAATGCACACACGTCAATGACCTCACTGTCATCCATATCCTACTTCCTGCACAGAGCGCCCTTAATTTTGTCAAATGGATGGAAGTCGTAAGGTGCGAGAGCTGGACTGTAAGGCGGACGAGGGGTCACAGCCCAATGAAGTTTTAAAAGCTTCTTTTGTGTCCGCAGACTTCTGCTAGGCCTTCCGTTGTCATAGAGAAGGAGAAGTTCATTTGCGTGGTTATGTCAAAGAACACGTTGAAGACGTTTCTTCAGTTTCTAGAGGGTAGGTTTGGACGACCTAGCTGCAATGGAGACAGGCGCCTCGTCGAACGACCTGCTGTGTTCTCGTTCACTGTCGCGTCTGCACAGACTTACACTACGTGTGGCGCCACCACCTATCAGAACTTCATGAAACTCTAGGGGCGGAAGCGGGAATACTGCACGATGTCGCACAATCAATTCCGAATTTTGAAACTAAAGCTGGCTGAGGAAAAAAAGTGTTGTATTACTTACTGAAATCCCCCGTATAATATGAATAATTCTTTGCTCTGAAAGACTTTGGCTCTCCTTCAGTCACCTCGTTCACTCTCTGAATATGAACTCTTTCTCAGTCTATCTCTCAATATCTCCCTCTATCCAACCCTCTCTCTCTCTCTCTCTCTCTCTCTCTCTAATCATAATTTCCATAAATTAATTTGGTTATGAAAGATAACTCGACTAATTCACAAGAGTAATAGACTAATAGATTAATAGACTAGTAGACGTTCCAAATGAAACAGTTTTACCCCATGGTAGCCTGATAGTAGGATCTGTTTGTATTCCTGTGTTCCTTTCTGCATGTCTTTAACTCGGCATCGATGTATTCTGCGTTTACTTAGTTATAATAAGTAACAGATATAAGGTTAACAAATGCACAGCCATGTCATATCCAAATCTTAGCTTCTTCCTCTGTGTCCAAATCCCAGCCATAATTGTTAGTTGTGTGTAATTTTATCACTGTTGGCTACGTAATTGTTCCGCTTAAGATATATAATATTTCACGTGATTGCATAAACGAGCACAAAAGTTAAGCTATATATATACGTGATAGAAAAGGAGTTATGTACCACACGAAATATTTAGTCAGTTGTATGTATTCCCCGCAACAATTTAAAACTGACTGAAATGGTGGTGTTATTTTGCTGTATGATCTCTGTCCTACGGAATAACGTTTTTGTTTTGTTATATATTCTTTGCACCCACACACCATCTTTATGTATAAATTGTATCAGTTTACGTGTGATGTATTACGACACAGAAAACCGCCTACGGTCACTGGAAGTATTCTATTTTAGTAGTTTTATTTTCATGCTTACATTTTCCTTTAGTTATTAGTCACAACTCCCCAAACCGTGTTCTGAAATAGTGTTGTTTCTTCTCTAAACAGTGCCAGCAAACCTTTGGAACGTTTTACTGATTTAAATGAACAGTGAGTGGTAACAGTAAACTTGGTGTCTCATTCGAAAACAAATAGCAGTTAATTTCGCCATTCATAATCACTGGTCTTGTTCTGCCAACTCCTCTTTCTTCGACACTAAAACTTCAATTGTTGTCCTTTAAATGTCTTGCTTTCTTCTTGGCTCTGTCGGCCTCTGCGTCCAACTTCTTGACAAGTCTTCGGTTACCAGTTCTTCGGTGATCGGCTTTTCTGTCTTGTGTCTTCTATATTCTCCTTCGCCAGACCCCCCTCTCTGTGGAAAACTTCTGACCTTGATCTTTCTTCATAAAATTTAATGTTTCATTAAAATTAATGCGCTATAATTAATGGCCAATTCTTCGTCCAACTCGTAACTAAACTTCCAAACACTTGCCTCTCACTCTTCTATTAGTTCGGTTCTCCTCTCCACTCTTTACCACCTAACCGTTACCATAAAGAAAGGAGGTCCCCGCCAAAAAAAAATACACTCGTTTCCCCATCAAAAACCTGTTTTATCCTCGCTGTCAATCGGTCAACAACTAACGCCCGTCGTCAACTGTCTTCATATTCTGCAGACTTGACGTAAAACTTGACAAAACGTACATTTATAAATAAAATATTCGTTACACTTACATTTATTTGACATTGTCTTTAGATCTGTGTTGATATACATACAAGAATTCAAGGAGGTACAAATTACATCAAATCAACGCCGAATTCGTTGCTGATGACTGAAAACATGTTGTATTGATTTACAGTGGAGAAAAGCTCCGTCACAAGTATTGTAGTACTTTTTCAACATGATAACGCTCGTCCACACGTAGCACGTGTCTCTAAGAAATGTCTGCGTGACGGTGAGGAAAATCCGTGGCGCAAAGTCCCCAGGTCTTTTCCCAATAGAACGTCCTGGATCATCTCGGCCGTTAACTCCGTGCCCCTTCAGGACATCGAGGACCAGATAAACAGTCTTGAAACAGTAGAGGGCACAATGGCTTTACGACACCCTTCTCAACCGAAGAAACGCACTTGTTCAAGCCTGAGGGATGGAAATTCCATACTAATAAGAGAGTGCATTGTTGCATACTTCGAAGCTTTTTGAAAATTTGACTAGGTTCTGTAATCATAGAAAACACATCACTTACCCACTCAACCAACGAAATTCAATTTCATGCGCTTTGTTGTTGTAGTGTCTGACCATGTGCTTCCAAAGGCTGGACTCATCATCAAGATCATCATGTCCTTCCAAGGATTAGGTGTTATTATCATTTGTTCGATCTTTATCATCCATCCGTCCATCTCTTCCGAAGTCTACCTAGTTCTCTTTCTCCAGTCGGCCAATAATTGGTCATCTTTTTTGGCATTATATTTTCTGTCATTCTATCGATATGATCCTTCCATTTCTTTCTATTCTCCTCTAGCTTATTTTAAGCCGAAAAGATTTTTAAATCTGATCTTTTTGTTTCGTTCCATATTCTGTCTTTTTTATTACAGCTTCTTACATAACTCATGAACTTTTTCTCTGCTGTTTATATACATGATCTTCCTCTTGTGTTACTGTCCATGATTTGGAACCATGTAAAAGAGTAGGTATAGTCATAACTTTATAGAATTTAATTTGTGTTTCTGTTCTTGTTTTCCCTCCCAAAGTTCTTGTATTTGTTGCACATATAGCTTGAAATTTACGAACCTCCTTCTCAATGTCTTTGTTACATTTAAGACAGATATCACACCCTAGAAAACTGAAGCAGTGTACATGTTCTAACATTTTCTCGTTTATTATTATTTTCGATCTAACTGCATTCTTTCCTTTGAAAGCCATTACTCAGTCTGAGTTGTAGATACAGTTAAGTTCTAATATATTGTGTTTTGGCTCAATCTATATACTGCTCTTTGTTAAGTTAGTTTCTGTATCCTGTATAATTATCTTGTCATCACCATATAACAGAATATTTATTGGTACATTAAATCGCCTTTTAATTTCTTAGTGTATTTAATGTTTACACATCATAATTAGGTCATCAACATACAAATTAAATAAAGTGAGTGATTGGCTGCAACCTTGTTGGACACCATGATTTATTAAAATTTCATCTGATATTTTCGAACCTGAACTAATAACTTTTTGTATTCACATATAGACTCTTTATGGTATTAGTAAAAGGTTCAGAAAATCTTTTATTTCTATTATTTTCCACAAAAGTAGTCTTTTTACATTATCAATGGCTTTCTCAACGTCATTAAACGCTAAATGTGTTTCTGAGCCAAATTTCCGACAGTTTTCAATAATATGTCTTTTATACATATACTGTTATTATAATTATTACTAAATGAATATCCCTTTCGGAAACCTGATTGTTCTTCTCAAAGTATAGCATCAGCGATAGTTTGTATCGTCACATTAAGAACTTTCCAATAAATTTTATGTCCTGCATTTAGTATAGTTAATCCTCCATAGCTTAGTGTCCTTCCCTATTGCCTTTTTAAGTAAAGAAGTAACTACAGTTGTGCTCCATTCTTCACGAACAGAACAGTTCTTCCAACACATTTTTAAAAAATGGAGGAAGTAAAATTATAAAATCATTCCTCCATATTTGATTACCTCAGGATTAAGTCATCAAGGTCAGTAGCTTTTCTATTTTTCTTATATTTAAGGCTGCTTTTAATTCTTTCAGATGTGTTTTTCTTCAGAGTTATCAAATATTAGAATGAGTTTCTTCATTATCCTCATAATACCATCATTTCTGTGATGACGTATCCATTGATATTCTGTCAGTATATTAATGTTTACAGCATCCTTCTCAGTTTTATTCACATGATTAGTAAGATTAAATGCCATATTATGTGTTCCATGAATGTCATGATTAACATTAGCAATAAATCCCTCCCACGACTTGCTATGACACGTTTTTATTAAATTCTTTATTTTATTTCTTTTCTGTTTACCTATTTCCCAGATTTCATTTGTTTGTGTTTGTCAGTAGATGTTACAAGCATTTTGTTCTTCTTTGATATTGTTTGCTATTTCTGTATTCCATATTTTCAAACTCCTTTATGATTTGGTACTTTACTTTTCCCTAATACCTCATTAGATATTCTCATTATTGCTGGTTTTAACCTTTCCCATTCTTCTTCAGTATTATCTCGAGTTTCAACAACTTGCAATTTATGTGTGCATTTTTTTTTATTTAAGTTTCTTATGCTTTATTCATGTAGAAGATGAACATTATATTTCAATTTTTGGCTTTAGGTTTTCTATACATTTCTTTGTTTCCTCCATCCTGCATATATTTCTTTCTTTGAAGTAACTAGAAGTGTTCAAAGCGCACATCTCGAATTTGAAAGCTAATGTTTTATTACCTATTGCACAGTCAGTTATTTGTGCATGAACCTATTGTGTTCCAGGTGAATATATTTATGTATTTCCATCTGAAGAACGTTTTTGTCACTTTTAACTGATTTCATGTAGCAATTATTTTAAATTTTTTGCAATTTTCAGTTGAAGTTATTTGACCAAATGTGCATCTTGTACCTACTGTTTGTAACTTTCTAACCCCTGCATTTAAGTCTCCTAATATTAGCAAATGATCAGTTTTATGTGTATTTACTTGTTTTTTTGCAGCTCTTCACAAAATATCTGAGAATCTTGGTATTGTCCTTCATCAGGTGCATATACTCCTTTGACACGAAAATATCCTCTATCATTTCCAGACCTAGAAATTACTGTCCTTTATTTATGGAGTAAAATAAATCTACCTTTCTTTTCAGTTTTTCATCTACTTTTGAGAAGGGCTACTGCACTCACTTTTCATTTCGTTTGTTCGACTTCACTGTGAATTAAAATGTAATTACTTAAATCTTCTATTCCTCTCGATTTTTTCTTTGCATCTGATATTACAGAAATGTTTTTATTTCTTTGTTTCAAGTTCTGTATAAGCTCTGATTCCGTTGTATTAAAACCACCTCTTATATTCCAGGTACCTACACGCAATATACCTTTACCACCAAACCGTTTTCCTTTATTGTAGCCTTGTCGTAGACTTTCAAACTATCCAGCTTACTCCTTAGATACCTGCAATATATGTATAAATGTGTTATAAATGTGGTATAAATCAGAGTACATTCTCGTAAGTAGAATGCTGACGAGGGCTTGAGATCTACCTCCTCTTCTCTCTTAATTAAATCTCAGCGTAGGATATTGCTGCTTCCACTCTTCGAGTCACTGGAGGAAGCTCCTGGTCACACATTGCAGCCTTCGTCATATCCCTGACAAGGGACCCTCTCAAAGTACTATCACCTGGGCCAGGTGAACCGAGGTTTCTTAAAGAGATGTTAATCTTCCCCGTACTTCTTTCTCAACCTGCTTTGGGACCGCCTATGGCGGAGTTTTCTTTTGGACTCAAAAACGTTATTATTCTAGACCGCAATCCAAAAATAAATATTCTGCAGCAAATACAGTTTGACTTTCAATATATTTGTTCATACATCATGTACATTAAGAACTTGTACAAATATGATATGTTGTCACCTCACATTTCAATAGCCGTCTTCCATGCGAAAGATCCTCTAGCTTACGTTATTGCGATGTAGTTTCTTACACAGTGTGCCGATATCCATGGAGTGTTTATTGCCGTCTCCAAAGTGGGTTTCTCTCTCTGTAAGTCGCGGCGACAGTCATCCCGTGCTGAAGTCGCGCGTTGTCACTCAATATAACTTTGCACAAGCAAAGTAAAATAAAAGAGCTGAGAGTACATGAATATTTACTTTACATATACTACTTTACGATATAGTTTTATTAATATGTATATGGCCACTAAAGACTACGGTTTGGCCGTACAACCATACATTACGACATGCCACAGTTATTAAGTACTCATTACTTAAACTTCTATCGTCTTTGATAATGTTACACAGAATAATACAGCAGGCAAAATCTATTTCCTTTCTTTCAACAAGTGACGGAGTGTGTGTGTGTGTGTGTGTGTGTGTGTGTGTGTGTGTGTGTGTGTGTGTGTGCACAAGTGCACGTCATTGGATGATGGACAACAGTGGTTCGTAATAGCTCTTGAGTGACCTGACCACTTAAGTTCGAAAAGTTTTGGTACAGTTTATTTGCCCGAGAAAAACACACATAGCGCCAAGTATCCATTACTGCAACGAGCAAAAGTCTACCTCTCCTCGTATTACCACTTATCCACGTGTCTGGTATTGAGAAAATACCGAAAGACAGTTTCCGTCCGCTAACTTATATCGAGTTTCCATTTCTCATCTCCTGCTGGAAGCTGCCCTGCCTTCTTCGAACTCTCCTGGCCCACCACTTACAAACTCGATATTGCCGGCTCTGAACGTCGAGATACGCTTCAGAAAGCATTATTGTGTTAACCGGCTTAACGTATACGTTTGTCACCAGACAGCCGAAAGTATTCTACAATAATACATGAAATGGTCTTTTTACTGAAGGCGTCTTGGCATTCCCATTCCGACCCAAAATACCTACTTATTTTTAATACACTAAATTTTTACATCGTTCTTTTTTATGTTTCTCATTTGCTGTCCCAGGAAGCATTTACACAATATTTCAGGCAAATACCGGTCGATCACGTAATGGGTCCAGCCACTGTGGCCGAGTGGTTCTAGGCACTTCAGTCTGGATCCGCGTTGCTGCTACGGTCTCAGGTTCGAATCCTGCCTTGGGCATGTCTGTATGTGATGTCCTTAGGTTCGTTGGGTTTAAGTCGTTCTAAGTGTAGGGGACTGATGAACTCAAACGTTAAGTCCCATAAATCTTAGAACCATTTCAATTATTTTTTTCTTAATGGAACAAGGAGAGTCCCAAGTGGAAGTGTTTGGAGGCGACTGATATGCGCTATGCATTTGATATGTTGTTAGTGGTCAGATAAACCTGTAGACCTCATCAGTGGGTCTGTTGTTCTAGCAAAGGCACCAACATTTCAGCGGCCGGGGTTTTGCTTGTGAGTTGTAATAACAGTAAGGGACTTATAGTCTTACTTGTCATGTGAATGTCAGTTTAGAATCAAGAATTTTTTGTGTGACTGCGTTTCCATTATCCACAGTTTCGTGCTTTGACTACTGTGTAATGCATATTTCTAAAATTCGATTTGCGTCAAAATTTTGATACGGCGTGAGGGGTCAGTTAAAACGGTAGAGCTCATCCACTGTTCTCGACCAGGCAGCAGAATTTCAGCGTCCAGCATCTACTAACGAGAGGCGTTTAAATGTGACTTACTGTGTGCACGTCGCTTAAAACCCTTAATTTTTTGTGCGATTCTATTCCTGTTATACAGTTTCGCGTTTCGACTACCGTGTACTACATATTTTCGCCGTCTGATCTGCCTGAGGCATTTGTTATGTTGTGAGTGGTCAGCTAAAATTATACTATCCATCCCCTTCCTTGTGTATTGCTCCCTGCACTCTGTGTTCATCATCGTCCATCGGAGTCTAACAAAACCTAATGCATAAATCATCAGCATAGAAAGAGGGGGACGTCGTATGTCACACAACGTCACCTGATCATTGATAACCACTAAAAAGAGAGGGAAACTTTTGGATTCACGGATACAATAGACCCTTCACCTCACCACACATTCAAGTAACTTGCAGGACCAGACGATAGCTGCTCAAGTTAAGAGACAGTTTACCAGAATTCAAAACTGGAATAACTACACCCTCGCCATTGGGACAGGACTTCCCCTCGCTCCCGAGACGTATGAAGTTGGCTAGCCACCAGTTAGTGGTTAAGCATTTAGTTGTGCAGCTGGTTCAGCCTAGGAGCCATATTGGGGCAGAAATCAAGGGCGCTAGTGAATTTCTATTCGCTAAAAGGAACCTTATTAGGTGGCAGGTCACAGGAAACGAGAGACAAAAGGAGTCATTCCAGCCGATGTTTGAGAAGAGTTAATGTGGGTAGGTAGTGGACTGAAGCTGAGAACTGGGAGAAATACTGAGCAAAATGCTCATTGATAGAGTCCAGGATGAAGATGATCACACGATTCAGGGAAGTTCCCAGGTCACCTATAGGAGGACGGCGGCCAAAAATGCGCCTGAAGCTTGCCCGTACCAGAAAAAGACGGAGTATGCGGCCTTATGGCAGAGACATATCGTTCCCAACAAATACGTGTCTAGCATTTAATTAACGGGCACCAAACCAGGCCAGGAGGTCCTCGAGAGACGGATGCCAGGAGATCCTCCAGAGATGGATGCCGCTTGTAGCATTGGAGGGCACGATGGCAGTCTGTAACAGCCATAGTCATTTCGGGTGTCTACCAATAGATAGTTTTTCAAAAATGGTTCAAATGGCTCTGAGCACTATAGGACTTAACATCTGTGGTCATCAGTCCCCTAGAACTTAGAACTACTTAAACCTAACTAACCTAAGGACATCACACACATCCATGCCCGAGGCAGGATTCGAACCTGCCACCGTAGCAGTCGCGCGGTTCCGGACTGAGCGCCTAGAACCGCTAGACCACCGCGGCCGGCTTATAGTTTTTCATCAGAGAGACCCGAGGAAGAGCAAATCGCTGAAGCAGCTGCCGAAAAGATGCCAATCAGTCACACTCTGTGCTATGCGATCGCTTGGTGGAGCGGTTGGGATGGTAGCCAAGGAAAAAGCATCCCAATCGGCATTAGTTAAGACCCCTGGAAGGGCGCCCAGGCGAGTGATGCTAAAGAAATAAACATTCGGAAAATCACCACTGCCGCACAAATTGTAATGAACTTCTCACTGAACAGAGGGGAGGAATCAAGGGTTCAAATGGTTCAAATGGTTCAAATGGCTCTGAGCACAATGGGACTTAGAACCACTTAAACCTAACTAACCTAAGGACATCACACACATCCATGCCCGAGGCAGGATTCGAACCAGCGACCGTAGCGGTCACGCGGTTCCAGACTGAGGCGCCTAAAACCGCACGGCCACTCCGGCCGGCGGAATCAAGGACTACAGATGGAGAGACCTATGGCGAGAAAATGCTGAGTGCCTCACTAAAGTATGGAGAGCTCCAGCGTTGAGGTGGTAGAGATCAAGCTGTGCCAGCAGGTCTTCAAGAACCCCACCCGTATCACTTGTTGCCGTACCGCCCCACAGAAAGCTATGGTTGTTAACATCTCGAAGGAAAAGGAAGAGGGATAGGGAGGAGTCTAAGGAGGGAAAGAAGACCAAGAAGTGTGGGAGACCTGTTTGGGTACAATGTTATCGTGGATCAACGCACATACACCACCGTAGGCTCGCAAAGGACCGACCCGGTCCCGGCAGAAGGTCTGTGAATGAGTATCCACGTTAAGACATTTCTACAATACAACACAAGCTACAGAATGGAGAGGAATAAGAGGCTGCAATTCCGAATGGTCACGATAAGTAACCATTATAGTTTCACTGGAGGAGAGTAGTACAAGATCCCTGATGGTCGTCGAATGGGCCAGAGTCTATCAGTGTACTAAGCCAGTGTCCGTCCACAGTAACGACGTTAAAATTGGTGTTTGAGGGATTAAGTGCATGGAATATCATAACAACTCTAAAAATGGTTCATATGTATCTAAGTACTATGGGACTGAACATCTGAGGTCATCAGTCCCCTAGACTTAGAACTACTTAAACCTAACTAAGTTGAGGACATCACACGCATCCATGCCCGAGGCATGATTCTAACCTGCGACCATAGCAGCAGCGCGGTTCCGGACTGAAGCGCTGAGAAACGGTCGGCCACAGCGGCCGGCCCTAACAACTCTCGGGTCGCCTGTCATGTACATGATTGACTGCAGGTTAGTGGAATTGTAAGTTTTTCTCGTTCTTTAGCTTACATTGCGACAGGTTCTACCTGCATGTTTGCTACAATGCTTTGGCTATAGCTCTTGCTTATTAGAATTCGAACTTCTTTTCGTGTCTCGTCGGAAACCTACCTTACACACTCTTCCCACAAGCACTGCAGAAATGTGACAGGAAGACGCCCGCTCACGGTCGTACGCTGCACCTGAAAATCTCTTAGACCGCTCGTTTTATGGCAATGTGGGGTACTGTAGCGGTTTTGGGTATTATCGGAATACGTGAACATCTGTTCTGAAACCTTAAAAGACACACATGGGAGTACTGCTAATACAACTTGAAGCAAAGTGACTTGTTCATGGCTGACTGGTGCCTTCATTACAGTGGGAAGTTCCGAAGTCACTTCGATAAAAAACGTCCGTTGCACGTTAGTACGTGCACGGTAACGTTGTATGGATACCATTACCCTGCTACATGCATTACACGGCTTCATTCCACGTGAGTGGAAACGTGTTTGTAGGCTTCAAGACAGCTATACATAGCTGGTGGAATGTGCTTCTCGTTTAGACATGCCACTACCTGTAAGGTAACGATATAGGCCAGAAATAGCATGTCTGCTCAAAGCAAAGTCAGAAAACATTCTGCTCCTCCTCTCCAATGGATCAGAGACCTTGTCGTCAGCCAGTGCTGCGTCGTGCTGACGCTGCATCTGTTGTGTTGATTTCAGATTTGTAGTTATCCTTCCTATATTTCGAGCCGCAGGAATCATGTATGTCACTGTAGCACCACATATGGCACCTCTATACGCTTATAGTACATTTGTGACGCTTAACTGCTATTTTACCTTTGTTCAAGTACGCTAGGTCTTATATCCCTTTCCACCCTGAACACCTTTTTTTTGAAAATGGTGAGTAAAGTTGAATTCTCTGTATACTTGGGCATAGTAGACACTGGGAAAAATAACAAAAAAAAACTCTTCCAAAAAAAATGTAGCGGGAAAACAACTAGCACAATCGTGAGGGTCAGGTTTTATTTCACCAAAATTATTCTCTGACTTCCTGCTATTTGTTTGATATTATAAGTTACCTGAGGAACAGTTATGAATAAAAAATTAATCTTTCATTACTTTTATTTATTAGTTATTATAAAAAATATTACATAGATTGCAAATCATATTCTGTGGCAAAAAAATTAATAATAATTTTTATTCATTTATTTTGTAACACAAAGTCATGGTTCAGACTGCTTCACTTTTCGTGAAATAATTTGAAACGATCCTTTCAAAAATGGCTCTGAGCACTATGGGACTCAACTTCTGAGGTCATTAGTCCCCTAGAACTTAGAACTAGTTAAACCTAACTAACCTAAGGACATCACACACATCCATAAACAATCCTTTCCTTTTGCAAGACATAAGTACTGATTGCATTTTATGCACTTTGTCTTTGTTCTGGAACTGCAGCGCTCATACTGACATGTTCGTGTTGACAAAATATCATCCAATGTCGGCCAGTGATCATACCCTTCATATCGCCTGTCCAAACCTGGTTTCGGATGGGGTTTGTAAACTATTGCCTTTGTGGAGGTGCTTAACGTATCATCTAACGGTGTTTCAAACTCTTCAGCTCTCAATACTGTAGTAGTTATAGCTACGAGGCAAACTGCGACATCTTCTTCTTACTGTGTCGATCACTGGCTGAAATTTCCACAGTCTATTAGTTTTAGCCTCTTCAGGTGGATTTACAGTACCAACAAAGTGCACATTATTCCTGAGCCAAGGAACCGGTCTCTAGACATAGTGTCACTAATAGCTGATAAAGAAATAGATTTCTTCCAGTACATGGGTAGCCTAGGATACCTCATGCGCCCAATCATTAAATTTATCCTAAAAAGCACCTTCAGTTCAAGAGCTGTAGTCCCTAGGTATTTCCCTGTCTTTGCAACAATATACATATTTGGAATATTAACAGAAATATTCAGCAGGAGTTCCAATTGGTGAAGGACTCTGGAATTAAAATGAAGATATTTTAGAAAGGAAATGGGAATGCTGCACGAAATGGGTAACTCAGATCGCATCTCTTTGTCACTGACCTCAACAGCACTGTAATTAATGTTTGGTGGCTGAAACTTCTGAACAAAATTTGATCTCCGAAAAAGCAGTGGTCTGACACCTTCTGTGACACTGTGTGAACTCCTGCGCTCTTCAGGAATATTATCTTCGGCACTCAAATCATCATCAGACGAGTCGTCTGCCTGCTGAATATTTGAAGGACAAGGAACAAACTCGTCGCCTTCATCTGATGAGATGCCACTCAAATCCGAATCCTCTAATACAGAACGGATTTGATTGTCTGATATACCTGCATACAATAACGGGAATGTGCATAAAAACTTTCCCATTCAAAACTGTATGAAAAGCAGTAATATAGGGAGGCCAATGACACAATCAACAGCCCCCCCCACACCCCTCGAGCATGAAGTTACACAGTCAACACCTAACCCGCACAATCGTGCTACTACAAATTTCACGCTCAATTACTGTGCAAAGATATGAGGTTACTAATAATTATCAATATCACAACGTTGTACACACTATTACAAATAACCAGATCCAGCAAATCGCCGAAACAATTCAATTTAACTTAATTATAAGCTACTAATCAGGTGCCGGCATAATGCTCACTTCTCGATCAACTTAAACAACATGTGCTGCAATCTGTTGGCGCCGAATGACAACATAAACGCGAGAAAAGCGTAGCGCACAACCTGCACGATCGCTGGAAGTCGGTTGGTAGCAAGGCAAGAGATTCAGTTTGTCGTAAAAACCGCACCCGCACGATCGTGTGGGTTCGGGTGGAAAGGGATATTACGAATTCTTAAAGAGAGTAGACGAACTTACACTATCAGGATCAAGTGTGTGCCTAACTGTTAACGTGAAATTATACTCCACGGAAGGCCATGACTATAGACAGCAATTGTTCGTTGGTTGATTGGGGAAAAGGGGCCAAAGAGAGAGGTCTTCTGCCCCGTCGGATTAGAGAAGTATGGAGAAGTATGTCAGCCGTGCCCTTTCAACGGAACCATCATGGCATTTGTTTGAAGCGGTTTAAGGAAATCACGAAAAACCTAAATCAGAATGGGTGAAAGCAAATTTGAACCGTCGTTGCCCCGAATGCGAGTCCAGTGTGCAAGGGAGGAAATAGCTAGTAGAGGCACAGGGTAACATCCGCCACGGACCATACGGTGGCATGCGGAATATATATGTAGATGTACCGTATACTGACCGATGGTCTTAGGCCTCATATGGCCGCGTAGTACAGTCGTTGTCTGACACCACTGTCACTACACTATTCGTGAAAGCATATCAAACAATACAGGACGATACTTTCGCGATGACAAAATCATTGTATGCCTTGTACGAGTAGCGATCTCTCCTAGCTTCTAGGTTCTTGTGTGGGATGTCATTCGTTCTGATACCTCTACGATGTTTGTAACCGTAGCATGTGGAGCCTGCCGGCTGAGTGTATGTCAGGCGTTGGAAATAGGCTTCCTACTTTGTAATGTTAATGGGGCTGCATTCTAGACATCTAGTATACGACTCTGGGCTCCCTCAGGGGGTGGAGAGGGAGTCTACAGGAGACACCGATGGAAATCTTAGATGTCTTGGAACTGGTAATAGTCTTTTATATCACTAACCTACCTCCACAAACCACGTAGCTTGCCGGTTTATGCTTGCGCGCCTCAGTACTACAGACAGTCGAGCCGTAATTGGAACTACAACACAGGGGTGTCTGTTGAGAGGCCACACATGTGTCATTCCTGAAGAGAGAATGTAGCCTTTTAAGTAGTTGCAAAGGGCATAGGTCCGGTTGACTGATACGGCCTCGAAACATTAACAAAAGCGGCCTTGTTATGCTAGTACTATGAATGTCTGAAATCAAGTAGATATTACAGCTGTAATTTTTCTCAAGGGCATGCAGCACTACAGTTTGGTTAAAAGATGATGAGGTCCTATCGGGTGAAACATTCTGGAGGTTAAATACTCCTCATTTGGATCTCTGGACGGGGACAACTAGGGAGAATGTCGTCATCAGGAGAAACGAAACTGGTCTCTCACGTATCCGAACGTGGAACGTTAGATCCATTAGTGGGGCAGGTAGGTAGGAAAATTCAGAAAAGGATATAGATAGATAGGTTGAAGCATTGCTACAGTGACACAGGTTTGTATGCCAACTAGCTCTGCAGGTGAAGACGTTGAAGAAATCTATGATGTGAAGAAAGTTTTATTCACATAGTTTAGGGAGATGAAAATTTGTAATGGGGTACTGGAATTCGATAGTAGCGAAAGCAAGAGAATGAAAACTACTAGGTAAATATAGGCTGCAGGAAAGGGACGAAGAATGAAGCTGCCCGGTGGAGTTGTGGAAAGAGTATAATTTAATCATACCTCACACACTATTCTTAGAATCATAAAAGTAGGTTGTAAATGAGGAGGAGACCTGGAGACATCGAAAGGTTTAAGATTATGTAATGGTAAGAATGGACACTAAGCTGCAAGACGTTTCTACGGGTAGCTGCAGACTGGCCAAAATTTGTTGGTCATAAACTGTAGATTAAAACTGAAGAAATTGCAAAAGGTGGGGAATTCAGGAGATGTGAACTGGGTATGTTGAAAGAAACAGAGGTTGAGAGTTTCAGGCAACGATTGACTATAAGATGAAACAGGAAAACAGTCGAAGATGAATGGGTAGCTTTGAGAAATGAAAATGTAAAGGTGGCAAAGACTCAGATAGGTAAAAAGACAAAGCCTAGTAGAAATTTTCGGATAATACAGGAGAGATTGAATTTAATTGATGAAAGTAAAATCTAGAAATGGGGCAAATGAAGCAAGCGAAAGGAAACGAAAAGTCTAAAAAATAAGCGAGAAATAGCAAAACGCATACACAGGGATGGCTAGGGAACAAATATAAGGATTTATAAGCATATTTAAGGAAGGAAAATATCGATATCCCCTATAGGAAAATTAAAGAAGCTTTTGGAGAAAAGCGGTTGATTGGTAGATTGACTGACGGGGGTTATGGGACTAAACAGCGAGGTCACCAGTCCCGCAATTCAGAAGGTATATGCGTAAGAGGAGCCTGACAAAAGTGGGCGGATTCAGCCAGAGCAGTCAAACTATAAAGAAAGAGAATAAAAAAGCCACACAGTAGAAGGCATAAAAAGGTAGGTAAAATCTAAAATCTGGAAAAACAGAGGGATAAAAGAGCGGCCTTTGCACTGGGGAGTGGTCATGGGTTAGACGAAGAGAGGCTCCGACCACAACCACTCTGACCCTGCTCCTGGAGAAACAAAACCTAATAACTGAAAATGAAAACCACTTTCATGTATGAAACCGAGGATCAGTTCAGGCATCCGTGAATCGTCTGCTGACAATAAAGACAAGCAATTTGGAAGGCCATACTTAGCACCAAGGGTCAAAAGAAGTGGATATTCAAATACATGTGATACTGTCAGTCTGGCTCCACAACCTCATTGTGGGGGTGGCTCGTTACGCAAGAGGAAACAATGGGTAAGTCTAGTATGGCATAAGACAGTGAAGACAATGGACTCGTTCTGAAAGGACCGGAAGGAAGAACACCAAACTGCAGTAGTCTCCTTGATTGTATGGAGTTTATTACTGAGAGCACTAGCGCACCACATGTCATTCCACTTTTGGGCAAAAAGATAATTGATATGAATCTTCAGATCTGTACCTGGAACCATGAAAAGGAATAGAGGGTATGTATCTGCCTCTCTAGTCAAATGGTCATCCAGTTCATTCCCTGGGATGCTCCAGATGACTTGAGACCCAAAGAAAGACAAGTCAGCAGGTGACACGGTCAAGGGAAGAGTGAAGGTCATGGTTAGCACAGCCCGAAGAGTTTGCTCAATGAGTTGGTACATTTTAAAACACTGTGGAAAGCGGCCTGAGTAACAAAATGGAGGGCCCCGTTAATGGCTAGCAGCTCTGCTGCGAACATTCTACATGATCCAGGCGGTAAATGGTGTTCCATGCAAGGAGGAGACGTAAAGGCATATCCCGCCTCGTCGATTGATTTTAGAACCATCAATGTACTAAATGGTAGCGCCGTGAAACTCCTCAAGATTGGAAATATAACGTACAAGACGCTGGAATATCACAGGTGCGAGACAGAGACCTTAGGACCCTGGAATTTGTCGGTCGTAATCCATGGTCGAGACATCATACAAGGGAGGGGTGGGGGGAGGGTGTTCGGGAGTAAGAACATGGAGCGCAATCCAGTGAGTGGAGATGGAGATCCCAAGAGAGGGAAATGAGATGCATTCCAACTGGAAATCCCACCAGAGAGCCGGTATCTGGAGGAAGACATCACTAATTCGCAAAGACGACAGAGTGCATTGGATGGTAAGAAAATCATCGAATGGTAACTGCATAAGAAACCAATAGTTGGCTTCACCTTAGTTGTAGAGGAAAATCCCCACTTCTGTGAGGAGGTATCGCCAGGAGTAGTGCGAAAACCACCAACAGCCAGACGAATCCCATAATGTTGATCAGGGCCACGTAATTTCGGTGTGGAAGGAGCTGCTGAGCCATAAAACGGACAACCATAACCTAGTCTGACGAAACCAGAGCATAGTATAGAAGTGTAGAATGGTCACACATGAAGATGTGTGGGCCAGGAAGTGCTCAGCATTAAGCTTCCACATTCATGTTGAGCAGTGGTAAAATTTGCTGTTTTAAAGAGCGCGCGGCATGGCGTTGTGTGAAGCAGTGGCCCTCCGTTTCTGGCGGTGGTGCCGCTGTGGCAATCGCAGCTTCGGTGTCTCCCTCTGGTGGGAAAGGGGAGAGGTTGGCTGTTCACATGTATTTAAGGGGCGCTATAAGCTCGCCAGTGGCATTTGGTCAGTCGGAGTGAGGCGGGGTCAGTCCCGGGGAGTCTGGTCAGTTGGTCAGCCGGGTCAGTGTGGGGCACTCAGAGTCTGTCTGTCGTCCGGAGTGCTATACTATGTGTTAGGCCGCCAGTCTACTCGAGTGGCTCGGGCAGCGGTCATTGGCGGTTGGATCGATCGGTTGGTCTGTCGCGAATTGAGACACAAGATGACTTGTCCGTCTTGAGCGTCGGTGCATGTGAGGTCGCCACGTTAGTCCAGTGGGCCGCGCCGTATAGCCAGGGGTAGTGGCTTCGCGGCCGACACGAGACCAACAGGGGTCAACCTACGACGTCGGTCTGGCAGGTGCGAACTGCGACGCCGTGAGACGGGAAATCGGCGCGCCTTCCTGCGTCCGTTGAAGCAGCTGGCAGCGGAAGGTTCGGGAGAGCGTTTTGGGGGTGCTGCGTCAGGTCTTCGCTAGACATCTCAGTTTATTAGAAGTGATTCGTGATATGTTGTTTCATTTTTTTGTTAAATTCTACTTGTTTTCTTGGTCAGTCTCTCGTCCCCAGCTTGCTCGTCTGTCTCCCGTGCGCATTTGTTAGGCAGTTAGTGTCTGTCTGTCTGTCTGTCTGTCGGTCTGCCGTACGTTAATAGCTGCCTCTGTCATGTTTGCCGTTTTCGGTGTTAACGAATTTATTGCTTAAGGTGTAAAAGCCGAATTCCTGAAATATGTTTTTATCTTGCCGATCATCTTGCGAGGTGGTATATGTGTAATGTAGAGCATATTTGTACATTTTATGTAAGACTGCATTTCATGGGTTTTTATTTAAATGGTCATTTGAGTATATAATGTTGCCACCCTTCCACCATAAGAGTTTTCTTTTAAAAACAAGTTGCATTTTCGGTGGCAAATAATTTTTAATGTGAGTGTTTTGTGCCATTTCCATCTCTCCTACGGGGTGCATAGTTTATGTGTTTGTGTGAGTTGTTAAAATTGTTAGTTTAAAGTAATCTGATGTGCTGTAGATTTGAACCAGTGCAGTCTTTCAGAGGTTGTTGTGAGCGGTCGAGACTACGGCCGTGTTAAAAGGGAGCGGGAAGGTTCTCAGCCCGAAAGCTCAAAGCTCATACGGTCAAAAAAAAAAAAAAAAAAAAAAAAAAAAAAAAAAAAAAAAAAAAAAAATTGTTTCAAAACAAAAAAAGGGGCTTTAGGAATAAAATTTCCATTTATGAAAAAAAATTTATTTTCATCAGTTACCCACTGGCAACTACTTCCACGCTCACATAATGTGATTAAATGTGTTAATGTTCTTGATGAATTCCTAGTAAATAAAGTAAATTCTTTAAGAAAAGATTTTGAAAATAAATCCACTGTTTACATGTAGTCTTCAGATAAAAATTAAGGGGCACCTACGTCAGTCTTTTATCAAAAATAAGGCTCAAGAAATGGAACCGCCCTACAACATCCTAGCCCTGGTCGCCTAGATAAAGTTAGGGGTCGGGGTTGTACTGTGTGTCGACAGAAAAATGAATAACCCACGTTTTGAATTGAGAAAAATGGAAGCCATGGGGTAGAGCCCACGTAGAAGGCCATCGGTTGGCGATTTGGAGCTGGTGTTGAGCAGATGCTACCGAATGGGAGCTGCACCAGATGGAAAAATGGTCGACGTGCAACGCTGGAGTAACCAGAGGTCCAACAGAAGCTACAAGCCCATTGATGGCGATAAAGAAAAGAGTGACACTTAACACAGAACCCTGTTGGATACCGTTCTCCATGTTCTGAGGGGTGCTGAGTGAGATGCCAAGACGGCCGGTGTGGCCAAGCGGTTCTAGGCGCTACAGTCTGGAACCGCGCAACCGCTACGGTCGCAGGTTTGAATCCTGCCTCGGGCATGGATGTGTGTGATGTCCTTGGGTTGGTTGGGTTTAAGTAGTTCTAAGTTCTTGTGGACTAATGACCTCAGATGTTAAGTTCCATAGTGCTCAGAGCCATTAGAACTTTTTTTTTTTTGAGGTGCCAACCAAAACCCAGAATAGATAGTGCGCTAAAACCGCGCAAACAGCCATCGGAAGGGAGACGCGGAGACCCCAGTCTTGCAGGATAACCGTATCGTAACGTAACGGGTTCAAGCCGTCGTATGCCTGATGTAGGACAAAAAAGGCAGCAATAAGGAGTCGGCGATTGGTGAAAGTTAGTCTGACTGCTGTTTGCAATCTAAAGAAAATGTCAGTTGGAGATCGTCCTTCCTGGAAGCCACATTGATAGGGAGTAAAAGGCACCAAGATTCGAGTACCCAACATAATCGGAAGCTAATCATCCTCTCGAGCACTTTAAGAAGTACGTTGGTCAGGCTAACCAGTCAGTAGCTGCTGAGTGATGCTGGGCTGTTTCCGGGCTTAAGGACAGTGATAACTACGCTGTCTCGCCATTGCAAGAGGAAGGCACCTGTAAGCCAAATGCGATTTAAGACTCTGAGTAGATGCTGCCTCTGGGGAGCGTCCGCCTGTCGTATCATCTGGCTGTGGATGGAATCCAGGCCTGGGGCCATGTCATGTGAAGAGGTAAGAGCCTGCACGAATTCTTATTCAGTGAAGGGATCATTATAGGTTTCAGCTTAGTGGAGGTTACAACAGAGGACGGTTTTTTCAGCTCGTCGTTTCTGCAAGAGAAAGCAGGATATGAAGAAGACGCAGACGCAAGGTGTTCTACAAGGACCAATGGATCAGTACACAGACCATCCTGTAGGATAAAACCGAGGACAGCTGATTTCGCTGGCGGCACAAAAGGCTATGGAACTTAGACCAAACCCACAATGAAGAGGCATATGTCTCCAGTGAGGAAACATAGCTCTCCCAGCATCCCTTTTTACTCTGATTAAAAAGTTAGCGGGCCTTAACATGTGGACGCTTAAAAGCAAAAATGTTGATCTATGAGGGGTGTCGTTTAAATCACTGCAGCACCCGTCGGCGGTCCTGGATAGCGACTGGGACGTCCTTTGTTCATCACGGTACTGTTCGATGGCGAGGGGGAGCTATGCTTAGAGGGATAGCAATACCAGCGGCATGAAGAATAATGTCAGAGGCGTATTGCCCGACCGTATCACTGCAGTCCGAGAAAGAGGTGTTTAAGTGCAAATTTGACTATATAAAGCCAAACTGGCTCTCCAGAATGCCCAACGTGGGGGCCTGTCTGCCTGGAGGTGGTTGGCGCACGATAGAATGAAAGGAAAGTTGTCACTTTCACAAAGATCATCATGGGGTGACCAATGTAGGGAAGCCATGAGAGCAGGGAAGGAGATCGTGAGATCTAGTGCAGAAAAGGTGCCATGAGTAGCACAGAAGTGGGTAGGGAAACCGTCATTGAGAAGCCAAATCAAAGCCTGTAATACGTTGGCCATTAGAAAAGCCCTACCCATCGAAGGGCCACTCCTCCATAGGGGGGTGGGCTGCATTGAAGTGCCCAAGGAGGAGACACTGGGGTGAGAGTTGCTGTGTTATGGCAGCCAGTTCAGACATAAGGAAGTGGCGTACCTGGAGGGAATTAGACATTGCAAATGGCGATTGATGGTGTCATTCCGACTCGTACCGCTTTTGCTTCCTATGAAGGGGGATCCAGTCACTAATGACATCAGTGCGAAACAAGGTGCAGACTCCACCTGATGTTACCCAGGGCCTGCACGGATCCGATCAAACGCCCAATAACCACGAAACTTTGGAGACTTTTCATCATGAAAGTGCGTTTCTTTGTGTGATCCTGCCCACACGTCTCTAGGATAACTAGACAACATAATAGCCAATCATATTAATGGAATTTATTACAGTAACTGAATTGACAATACTTAACTTTCATGATGGGTCGCAAGCAATTGGCGATATGCAAATAATCAATGTCGTTTCATATATACTATACCCATGCAAGCTAATCACACAAATTCATTAGTCACTGCTATCGTTAATACCATTACGGCTTCTAGTGCCTCCCCTGTAGTCCGTCTTCTAGTGCCGGTCTACTAGTCCGGCCGCTGCTAGACGGCGTGTCGCTTTTATTCTCTTCGTGTAGATGCCGTTCCTGACGTGATGACGTCCTGGTCAGCGTGCTATTGGCTAGCGTCGTCTCACAGCTCTCTGCTGTATCGTTCTTGATCTTCGTGCCAGAGCTTGTCGTTACGCCGATACATCCTAGAAGAGCAAGACAACATTCAGAATGGGAGAAAACATATTGTTGTATTTGCGGTAGGTGGCGGTAATATCCGTTGCAGTTTCAGTGGATTATCGTGTGGTGAGAGTCCAGATTAGACATGAAGAAGTCAAGGGGATATGTCACTCAGTCAGTGGTCGTCACTGCTGAGGATGACTTGACATCCATAAAAACGATGGCACTCGCAGGACGTGAGGGGGAGATGACATCTCCAAGACCACCGGGCAGGGGCTTTTTCGGAGAATGCGGAGGGAGGGCATGAGAGAGAGAAGGCTTCTGCAACATCCGTGACTAAAATGGAGCATGCAAACTTGGGGCACGTAGACGGTGCGTCTTGTGGCAGAGTTGTGGTAGCAGTGATCTGGACAGAGATTCCAAGGAAGGATGGGAGGAGGGGGGGGGGGGAACGCCATCACCGGTTGTGCTGAAGAAGGGGACACTTCTTCAGCTGGGGAGAGGAGTGGCACCTGGAGCGGAGGGCATGAGATTGCAGTGGAGGCTGAGGATGGACCTTAGGAAGGAAGATGGAGGAAAGGATGTACAGAAGCAAAAGTTGAAGAAGCGATACTGTATAGAGTCACTCATGTTTTTGGTGAGCCTCACCGTAAGATAACCGATCTGGAAAATTGTGCTATTAGATTTTCTCTTCTCTCTTGTAGGCTGGGCAATCTGGAGAGTGTGGAGAGTGCACAGAGAGTGGAGAGTGGCCATCTCAACAGTTGCACACACAGGTGGTGCAACACGTGGGGTTTCCCTCGTGGAGTGGGTGTGCACAGTCACCACACTACGCAGTGGGAAGACGCATGTCCAAAATGCAAATACCGAAATCACCTCATGCATGGTGGGATGTACGGCTTCATGTCGCATCGGTAACACATGCCCTTGAAGATCTTTGGGAGTGTATCACCCTCTAAAGCCAGAATAAAGGCGTTGGTATCGGTGCAGTATTCTTTATGACCATTCTGCACACGTCGAACAAAGTGAACTCCGCGTAGCTCCAGATTAGCCTGGAGTTCATCAGTTTGCAGGATGAGGACCTGCTGAAAATTCACTCCCTATACCATATTCAGTGACAGGTAAGCGTTAATAGACACCGGGACGTCAGTGCGAAGGATTGGGCGGCAGAAGAAGTTTTGATCAACAGGGAGCCTGACCACATCTTACTGAGAGACTCCACTTCGCCAAACTATTCCTCGATATTCTCCACAGAAAACAACGGATTTGTGGCAGTGAATGTGTTCCTGTCGGTTCCAACACAGACCGGGTAGAGGGGAATGTAGCATCCCAAGATGGCGAACCTTGCCCTCCTCCCAATGTGTAGCCAGATACCAACCACCTCGATCAGCAGCTCTCCCCATGGGCGTCACCCATCCACAGCGAGGGCCACGTGGCAAGGCGGCAATTGCCAGGAGTTCTGATACGCCAGGATGACAAGAAACCGTTCCTTGGGAAACATGGGGGAGTATGATCTATGTGTTATCAAGGGGCTTAGCCAAATGAGTATATATATCACCCCATCAAACTGACTGACTACACATGTTGATGAGTAGCGGGGTGGATGGGGGCAACGGCAGGAGAGGAAGAGGAGAAGAAATGTGGAAGAGTAATTTATGCAATAGACACTGCGAAGGGAGTTCTTCCCGAAATGACTCACACTAAACAGAAAAAATTTAGAAGTGGAGGTCGAACCACAAGCAGGGAACAAAACGCCGAAAAAGATGAAAGAGAATTGGCGAGGGAAACGAAACTGCAAGGAACGGGGAAGGAGGGGGAAGCAGGAAAGGAGAGTGGATAGACGGGAGGGGCACAGTGAAGGAAGTGCAGGCAGGGATGGAAGAATGGGCTGCAATTGCTTGGAGCTCCGGGTGTGCCACTCACGAACTTACGAAATAACCGTGAGCACTCTGGTGGGAGGGGGGGGGGGGGGGGGGACGAGCGAACTCTTGATTATACAGTTCTTTCTGATTGTAATACAATCGGAAACAGAGGAAAAGCTTAAATGTGGAAGGAGTCTATGGAGGGTCTACGCAAGCGAGATTAACATAAAGGGAAATTAATAAAAAATGGAAGAGACGTAAATGAGACGGGAATATAACACTGCGAGGGGAATCTGACAGAGTACTGAAAGACCTAAGTGGGAACAGTGTTTCTGGAGCAGACGACATTTCATCAGCGCTACTGGCAGCCTTGAAAGAGGCAGCAATAACGAAACTCTTTCATCTGCCGTGCCAGATGTGTGAGAGAGTCGAAATACCGAACTGTTAGTTTAAAAAGTAACTGTAGCAAAATACCAACACGAATTCTTTACAGAAGAAGGAGAACGGAAAAACTGATAAAAGCCGACCTCGAGGACGATCAATTTGAATTCCAGAGAAATGTAAGAACACAGGAGGCCATACTGACTCTACTACTGATCATACAAGATAGGTTAAGAAAAGACAAACATTCGTTTATAGCATTTGTAGACTTCGAGAAAGCTATTGATAATGTTTACTTACACTATTAGAAATTCAGAAAGCGACAAGATGAAATTCAGGAAGTGGAAGCCTATTTACAACTTGCACAGAAACCAGATGGTTGTTGTGAGAGTAGAGGGCATAAAAGGAAATCAGTGGCTGAGAATGGAGTGACACAGGGTTGTAACCTATACCCGATGTTATTCAATCTCTACATTGAGAAATCAGTAAAGGAAACCAAAAAAGTAGAGTAGGAATTACAGCTCAAGTGGAAGAAATAAAAACTTTGAGGAACACCGATAACATCGTAATTCTGTCGGAGACGTTACTGAAAGAGAGGTATTTGTTGACAGCGAATACATCTGAGGTCATCAGTCCCCTAGAATTTAGACCCTAGACCGTAGCAGACACGCGGTTCCAGACTGTAGAGCCTAGAACCGCTCGGCCAATCCGGCCGACACAGCGAATTCAGATTTAAATGTTATAATGTCTTTTCTGAAGATGCTTGTAGTGACTGTAGCCATGTATGGAAGTGAAACGTGAACAGTAAGGAGTTTAGACAAGACGAGAGTAGGGGTTTTGAAATGCGGAGCCACAGAAGAATGCTGAAAACGATGAAGATTGGGATATGTTGGTTGATAGTTCACATTTTGCGAAATCAAATGATCAGAAATTTAGTATTAGTGTGTGTGTGTGGGGGGTGGGGGGTAAAAATAGTAGAGGGAGACCAAGAGATGAATACAATAAGCAGATTCTGAAGGATATAGATCACAGAAGTTTTTCGGAGATGAAGACGCTTGTACAGAATGGAGTAGCATGGAGAGCTACATCAAACTAAACTTCCGACTGAAAAAAACAACGATAACAACAACAACAGTAGCACAAATATATGTTATAATGTGTGTGGAGCTCTCTCTTTCCTGGTTGTCGCTGTGGTTTTGGATCTGTAGCAGAAATGAGAATGGTGGATAAATCGTTAACCTCACTTAGATTGTGCTGCTAGTGTGTGTTCCAGCTTCTGGTCGATTTTAATACCGTCAAAAGATATCACCTGTAAATAGTTCAAATGGCTCTGAGCACTATGGGACTTAACATCTGTGGTCATCAGTCCCCTAGAACTTAGAACTACCTAAACCTAACTAACTTAAGGACAGCACACACATCCATGCCCGAGGCAGGATTCGAACCTGCGACCATAGCGATCACGCGGTTCCAGACTGAAGCGCCTAGAACCGCACGGCCACACCGGCCGACCATATCACCTGTAAAAAGGATTAACTGTTCTTTATATGCAAATATCTTTGATTCTGATATGTTGCTCGTTGATTTCACCGGAATATGTTGTATGTATGTCACCTGTCATCTCTTTGACTAAGACTGCACTAGTATCCCTCTTCTGTGATAGTGACATGATAGAGGTGCACACTATGCCATGGAGAGGCATGTATAGCTAGTTCATCGTGGCGGCACACGAACTGTATCGGGTGAAAGAAGGCAAGAGGTGTCAGCTTACATCCCTCACAACGGGAACTGCCCATCGCACACCTCCCGCGCCCCTTCCCTCTGATTTGATGGTACGATGTCCCAGTGGATAGCCCGTCAGTACTGAAAACAGGTCAAGAATGAAAACAGGATGTCGCCGTATTCAACTTTGTGTCTGCGTCATGGTGTAAGGTCCGTTTGCAACAGCGACGTGTACGGAAGGGATCTCCAGAGGTACGTACTTCCTATTTGTTCCACACAGGTACGAAACGTTATGAGTCTTGCGCTGCATTTTGGAACTTTGACTTTTGTATTCCTTTGTTGTAACATAGTACACACCAATTTATTTCTTGTTTTCATTTCTGTGATAGGTCTGCGCAACTTCCCTGCTGCTGTCACTATTCATCACATTTACTTGAGATGGTAATACATTTTTACCACACGACTCATTCTGAAACCAATGTGCAGTATGACAATTGCCAAGACTACAAAAGGAGAATACACACGTCAGTGACTGGATGGACAGTTCATAAATTTGTGGGAAAAAATGAAATTTCGCATGAGGGACATTTGAACACGGATCTCCCGCTTTGCAGCCCAACACTGCAATCACACAATCTTGACGCAGTTGTTACTGTGCGATCGATGTTGCACATCTTGTGCTTCGATCGGTCACTGCTTATATTTTGCTTTTTGAATGGGTGATCTGTATTTAGTTTTTGACGACTAGGCCACTAAATCTGATGTATTAGCAATGGTTAATTTCCCATTTCAATGTAGGGCGTGACGCCTGGTGGTCCAGCCGTGGAAGCAGCGTAATGCAGCTTACCATGCTGTCCGATGAAGTGTGACGATCAGCTGTGGATTCGCCACGCTCAGTGTTAACTGTGTGAGGTCTGCGGTAGCGGACTCCGACCCTCGGCGGCAAGCAGGGTCATGCGGCGCCTTCTAGGCAGAGTGCTGGTTGGTTGGTTGGTTGGTTTTGGGGAAGGAGACCAGACAGTGTGGTCATCGGTCTCATCGGATTAGGGAAGGATGGGGAAGGAAGTCGGCCGTGCCCTTTCAGAGGAACCATCCCGGAATTTGCCTGGAGTGATTTAGGGAAATCACGGAAAACCTAAATCAGGATGGCCGGACGTGGGATTGAACCGTCGTCCTCCCGAATGCGAGGCCACACTAGGCAGAGTGCCTCGCCCGCTCTGGTCACTATGTGGTGCGTATGAGTCCCGGTCAGGGTCTGCCGGAGGTTCGCAGGCGTGAACTCACCGTAAGAGGCATTCCTCGGCTTCGTGTTTAAATAAAGACGCTTGGAGGGAGACTCTAACATACACTTCAGAGTGCACCATAGCAGGGAAAAACATGCCACAGGGCTGGGCCTGCTCGAAGATCCTTTGTCTCAAGCCGTCTCAGTGCCTTCGAACTTCGACTCCGACGTCACAGAACCTGTCCGTGTCACAACTGCTCAGAAAGTGACATGTAACAGTTCATGTCAATCGTAGATACGATTTAACGCCATGGGAATATGAAATCGTATGACCAAGGCAATGGCAATAAGAAGAAAGAACAGTATAATGACGACGAAGACGACCACAACAACGACAACCATAACGGCGATGGTAACGGTAGGTCATCACCTCAACAGAATAATTTTAGAGAAAACTATGTGAATGATGGTAATAATAGACCACTTTTGAACAGGAAATGAAAGTATGACAATTGGTATAGTCTAGGAAGTAATAATGATCATACCAGTAACAACAGAATAAATTATTGGCATCGCCAGCAACAGCTACGGAATCTCATGCCACAGAATATCAGTCTACAGACTAGCCGAGCGGTCTCGGGCGCTGCAGTCATGGACTGTGCGGCTGATCCCGGCGGAGGTTCGAGTCCTCCCTCGGGCATGGGTGTGTGTGTTTGTCCTTAGGATAATTTAGGTTAAGTAGTGTGTAAGCTTAGGGACTGATGACCTTGCAGTTAACTCCCGTAAGATTTCACACACATTTTTTTTTCAGTCTACAAAATCCTAACCATGGTTACTAATACAAGTAATCCTTAAAGCTGGAGATCACCAAACCAAAGAATTCGATTTGCTGAATTACTTTAAAGCAACTCACCATCTTCAATGCTTTCGGCAAACTAATGTATTGCACCTAATCATACAGGTGCTTCTTTTTTTCGGTTTTGTTGTAGAGTGCAAAAACAGTTGAGGCCGTAAGCGTGTATGTCATAACATTAGACCACTAATGCGAAAGAGAACTGAATGCAAGTTAAGCCTAATCGCTCAAAGAAAGACGTAAAGACAAGAAATTCACATTAGACAAAGGTCCACAAAATACGCCGTAGAGCCAACAGTGGTACTGAACCACAGATTAAATGTCCTTCGCGATATTGCTACGATGGATAAAAAGTAAATAGCAGTCGGCAGCCCGTGCATCGTTCGCTAGAATGGCCGATAATTCAGACGGAAAACACACACCGGAACGTAAGCGATTAAAAATAGGACGTTCGGTTAGTCGGTTAGGCAATGGTGAAACGTCAAAGGTTGATGACAGTGAGCACAATGTGGTGGTGGTGGGGGGGGGGGGGGGTGCGGAACATCACTTAAACGGCGACGGTTAAAAAGACAGTGCCCACGAGAGCCCTGAAACGACGTCGTCCAAGTCACTGGGAGAGCTTCAATTCCCCTGAGCTTGTTCCTGCGAAGATGCGAAGAAAAGACCAAAGTGACACCGTGAGCAAACAGGCGACAACACGGAGGTCATCGAAAGGAATGGCAGAACTAGCACGCCAAGGTAGGAGGATTGCAGCATTGGCAGCAGTGTCAGCAGCCTCATTCCCTGTTAGACTAACGTGACCAAGAAGCCACATGAACAATAAGTGGCTCCGAGAGAGCAAGTGGAAACTTTCTTGGACCTGTTGCACTGAGGTATCGACTGCGCACAGTACACAGAGGCAATGAAGGGCATTGAAGGAATCAGAGCCTATGACAGTTAACAAGCGTGCGTCACCGATGCGTTGGGTGGCTTGATACAGCACGAGGAGCTCTGCTACAAAATTGAGAAAGGTTCTCGAAGCAAATAGCGAAAATGGTCGGCGCCAATAACTAAGGCACACCCAACACCGCCGTCAGTCTTAGAGCCATGAATATACACAAATGTGCTATTCGTAAGTTGCGTGCAAAGGTCGAGAAACTTGCAGCAATAGATTGAATCCAGTATAGTGTCCTTGGGAAGCGAATGATGTCCAGGATGAACACAGCCTACAGCACGGAGCTAGGACGGCGAAGGGTTCAAACCCATCGTGAACGTGGCACGTAGCATGAAAAACTGCCGGAGCAGTAGCCGAAAACGAGCTCCAGGTGTTAAAAGATGAAGAGTGCAGTCCATACTGGTGGTCAAGATATCAAAAAATGGGCCATAGGATGGGTGCTAGGCATTGCAGACAAATGACATTCATATCTGCTGAGAAGGGCATCACGCCATTATGACATGGTAGATCTGCAGCTTCTGCATAGAGACTCTCAACTGTGTGAAAGGTGCCAGTGGCGAAAAGTATTCAATGATAGTGGATTGTGATAAGGTGGCGTAATATGGATGGACGTGTGGAGGAATAAACGGGACACACACAGTCTAGTTTTGAACAGACAAGGGAACTGGTACAAACGCAGGAGCAAGGGGTCCGAAGCACTCCCCAGGACGCACTGTGTGGGACACACAGGACACTGAAGGACCAAGTACAGCGAGCAGCCAGGTGAGACACATGGGAGGACCAACAAAGTTTAGAATCAAACATGAGCTGCAGGAATTTCGTAGTTTCGGTGAACGGAAGAGCAACAGGCCCAAGATGTAAATACAGTGGAAGAAACCTACTGCGTCGCCAGCAATTAATACAAACGGTTTTGTATTAAAAGTGAAAGCCATTGTCGGCTCTTCTTGAGTAAAGACGATCGACACATCGCTGAAAACGCCACTCAAGGAGAGAAGTCCTTAGACAACTGCAATAGGTCGTAAAGTTGTCGACGAAAAGAAAACTGGATGTTCCTGGCGGTAGATAGTCCACGATATGGTTAACGGCTACAGCAAAGAGAGTGACTGGGGACAAAGGCTTGAGTCACCCCATTCCCCTGGATAAAGGTGTCTGACAGGGCCGAACCCACATGTTCCTTGAAAGCTCTGTCTTTTAAAAATTTCTGAAGGAAATGGGACAGGTGGTGACAGAGGCCCCTTGTGTGTTGAATAAGGAAGATACCAGTCCTCTAGCAGGTGTCTTAGGCCTTCACCAAATCAGAAAAGCTCGGGCACAGTGTTATTTCCGCAGTAATCGTTAGTGGCATTGGTCGGCAAAGTCACAAGGTATTCAACTGCAAAACGGCGCGCTTGAGATCCACATTGTGGAGTGGTTATTAGATTGTGAACTTGAGCAAACATAGCCCTGCAAACACAGTTGGTGAGGCAAATGGGGCAACAGCTAGAAGGACTGTGTGTAATTAATGGGCTTAGGTATCAATATGGCACTGGCTTCACGCCAGTATCTGGGAAGCACGCTATCCGCCCAGATGCGATTGCACGTATAAAGGAGAATGTGCTTGCCTACAAGAGAAAGGTGCTATAAGACATGAATGTGAACACTATACGACCCGGGGCGGAAGATCGGGATGAAGTGAGAACATGGTGTAGGTCTCTTATAGTAAAGGTGACTTTATAGCATTGTCGCATTCACGATTCTGAGCACAGGATATCACGCAAGACTCCTCCACATGTAAATAAGTTATACAGAACTGCAACCAGTCACTTTTTTTGAATAATTATGTTTTATTCCATTAACCGGTTTTCGAACCTTTTCAGGTTCATTTTCAGATGGTTTCAGGAAGTTATATCATTACTGGTAATAGCACAATGCTGGGTGCTGGCTCTATGGCAAAAAGATGGGTCACACTGTAATGTATCGCCTTGACTATAGCTTATCTGTCGACATGGACGTAAATTTAGTTTTTACTTACTGCGACAGTATAAGAGGCACCCAGTATTATGCTACTACCAGTAATGATGTGACTTCCTGAAACCATCTGAAGATGAACCTGAAAAGGTTCGACAACCGGTTAATGGAATAAAACATAATTATTCAAAAAAGTGACTGGCTGCAGTTCTGTATAACTTATTTACATTCAACATACAGTCACGGTTCTAAAATATCCGGAATGGATAAGCATGATCCTCCACATGTTTCCAAGGAAGGGAGCTGAAGTAACAGTGGATGGAGTCGAAATCTCCACAGACAGGGGCCCAAGGTACTGGAGATAGCAACACGATCCAGAATGACATCATCCACTATGGTCAGGCCAGAAAGCGGGGAATGGACCTTGGTCCCAGAGAGCCGATGGAGGTTGCCTTACCCGACTGAAGAGAGACTGGAACTGTTAAAAGAACCATTACATGTAATGCGGCTTGCGTTTTTTCTACCCTGAGAAACGCGAGGACACTGTGCACGCAACTGGTTCAAAGAATAGAGTTAGCTATCGTAAGGTGGTGTTAAAAACCCAGAAAACATCTCTCCGCGCGGGAAGCGCGTCATGGAGCTCCTCAGTGCACCAGGGGACTGGGACACGGGGCGGTGAAGACTAGGTGCGAGGTGTGGAACGTACTGCAGCAGTAAGGATAATGCTCTCGTCTACCTCGTCATCACAACTGGAGAAATGTTCGTCGAATGTCGTCACGGACGAGTGAAGCCCTCAGTCAGCCATAGAATGGTGCCACTTGGATTTACACGCAGGTGGTATATTAGTCAGCAAACAGATAGCACACAGGAAATAGTCGCTCGAGTACATGTCAGAGATAATGGAACACTCGTGACGACAGACAAGCCTGGTATTGCAGAAAGAGAGGTCCAAATGGGAATACGTGTGCATGGAGTCAGTAACGTGGGTGCCCATGTTCACACAGATGAAGTTGAGTGATTGCGAAAATCATCTAGAGGGAACCTCTCGGACGGGTTCTCAAAGAGCGCCAAAGGGAATGATGGCATTAGAGGCGCCGAGCAGCAAAAAGGAATAAAATAGGTGACCAATAAGCTCGACTAAGTCCGCCCTGGCGAGAGCAAGTGATGGGGGCCGGGGGGGGGGGGGGGGATGTAGACATTACAAAGAGAAAAGGTGAACTGAGGAAAGGAAGATGTGGAATGCAACTTGATGCCTGCAGCCTGGTATTAAATGAGACAGTACGGCAATGGATGTCTTCCGAGATGACTAGCATCTAGCATGTCTCCCCATGAGATGGGAAGCCGTCGACAGAGGTGAAGCTCAAAATGGTCTGGGAGGAAATGCGAGAGGCCAAAGCAATTGTGAGGTTGCAATTTCGTTTCTTGGAGGTAGTAAAGAACCACATGCTGAGACTCAAAGAGCAGCTGTAATTTCTCCTTGTTGGATCTAATGCCATGAATGTTCCACTGAGGAGAGCCATAATGAAGAATGAGGACCAGAGAACAAATTAAGGATAGTGACCTCAGTGTCTGCCGAGTGCCACCTTTGAAGGCTCACTACTACAGGTTTCAGAGGTTGAAGAATCCTGTTCCAGTAAATCAACAGAGGCGTCAGAATTCTCTCTACGTCTTCCTGTAGATTCCAGGGAAGAGAAATGATGCGCACCAGTGAAATGGAGGTCAGCCAGGTGAGGGTCTCACAAGGCGACACTGTTGAAGAGGATCTCCAAGTTGAGGGAGGAGAAGACCGTTTGCCTTTGTTCGATCTCTTAGTCTTTACGATCGGAAGACGAAAACTCAATCTTGGATGGAGCATACTCGATCAAACGTAATAAAGGAGGGACTAAGTTTGCATCAACCTCCTTCATTACATGATGGGTCGAAGTGACACCCTGATCAGAAAGATAAGTTTAGATTTCTCCCTCAGTCAGACCATCAAGTAGCCGAAGAATTCAGTATAAGATGGGCCTCGACATGAGCAGTGTTACGCCGTCGCCAAGGTAGCGCCATCGGGACGGCAACACATCTAACACCACACGGGACCGAGGTTGTCTATGCCCAAGGCATACGCATTGGTAAGCATCGGCTGTTTTGGAAACAAACATTCCGCGTACTACTTCCTGCAGAGGGTGTTCGTGATGGCCTGCAGGAAGTATTACTACACCAACATCTGATTGGCTGGCCAATACCATTTAAAGGCTAGAACCATCACCGAAAGTCAGTTCACGCCGAATACCGACCTCAAGGACGTCTCCACGAAATACTGCGTCTTCGCCATCGGAATAGGACATGGAATTAAGTGTATGTGTGTTACCTCCGACTCTTGTGGGAAACTTGGAAGTTGTCTTTTGTTGCCTTTAGTAGGAGATTTTTACTGGCTTTGTGATTGTGACATTTCGTTGTTATTCAGTCATTTCCATGTAGACTCACGTAAATAAAAGTTATGTTGTAAAAACTTTCCAATTGTCAGTTACAACAAATAGGATAGATATGGAGGAGTGAAGCTGTAAGCAGCTGTTGGCCTTCATATCACAATTGGTCCCCAGAAGAAAAGTCCCATTACTTAAACGACGGCAGGGGTTCTTATGGCCTGCAATCAAAACTTTTCTTAATAATGAACAGATTAACTGTAGTAAATGACTAACCTCCTACTGTACATGATGCCATAAGGAACAGAGATGCAACTGGGAGAGTCTGAATCTTTAGCCTCATTCCATGTCTCATTTAGTAAACATAGGAAACCCTTCCCTCAGAGGGGAACTCACGCACTAGGTGATTGGTCACGCCTCACCAACTCCTGTCACAAGGACCAATTCGCATTTGGGAAGGCACTCACCTGTTCCTGGGCCTGGCTTGTACTGAGAGTATGTGCGAAATGGGAACCCTACCTGTCGACCTGTGGCTGGTAATTACTCATCACCCAGTCACCTTTTATGTGTCAAACGCTTGGACCAGCCTTGAGCAGCACGCAATGAGGATGAAAAAAAAAAAAAAAAAGAAAAAAAAAGAAAAAAAAGAAAAAAAGAAAGAGAGAGAGAGAGAGAGAGAGAAACCTCAAACTCCTAATCAGAAGAAAGGGAGACGCTGGAAAAAAAAGAAAGAAAGAAAGAAAAACTACAATGAGAACCTCTTAAGACGATGGGATAACGAAACTGAAGAACGCGTAGCCAAAATATCCAAGACATATTCCCCAAGGGAGGGGAAAAAAAACAGTAGGAGAATAGACATGCAGCACAAAAAGGGAAGGGCTACTCCCAAGGCTAGGGTCCTGTGGTAACCAAGCACGAATTCACTGGAGAATTCTGATCCCATTGGTAGAGAGATGCTTCGTTGTATGTGGTTTCTTTGAATTTTTATAAACAAATGAGTGGGAAGGAAAGATTTCTCGCACTGTCAGTTCAAAACTGTCATGCAGTATAAACGATTAGTGCTAAATAGCAGAATGTTAGATGGCAGATGCAAGAGGTGGTTGTAACTGCGAATAGAGTATTCAAAAACAGGTTCCTTGAAGTGGGTAGTTTGTCAACCAGTTGCATTCTGGTTGGTTGGTTTGTAGAATAAAGGACTAAACTGCAAGGTTATCATTTCCCTTTTCTTTAGTCACACAGATCTCTGATTAAAACCATACCCCAAAAGAATCCTACCGCCTGTAATTCGGGGAAGGAACGTATTGCTTATAACGAAGTGTGTAATCATACTGAAGTAGAAAACGAAAGTATCAACCCAAAATTGAAAACGTGAATTTAAAGGGGGAAAAAGCGGTAAAAACTGTTAAAACAATATAGCAGACAGTCTTAGATGCCTAATCACAAGAATAAAAAAGGGTGAGCCAGCCACTCCTCAACACAGTAAAATCTACAGCCTGAAACACAAGGCAAGAGAAAAACAGATGGTGAAAAGATGAGCAACAAGTCGAACAGACAGTACCAGAGGAAGCAAGGAAGAGTTAAAATACAGGTAGGGTGAGGACCAGAAAGATAAAACTTAAAACTATGGTAGCTGGTGAGGCATTGTCACCTAAAATCGAAGGGAGTGCATCATAGAGAGTAAAACTCCGCCTCGGGTTTAGTTAATTTGGACAGTTCAACAATTTGTGGACTACTGTCAATCGAGAATCGCAACACCACTGAGTCCTCGGGACTTAGGAGGTGACCGTAAGTCAGCCATGTATGGCCGACTCGGAGCCGGCAAACGAGAATGGAGACCTTTATCATACGTAATTTATTCGGCAAAGTCAAGGAGTGCCAGCTATATTGCAGAGCCCAGAAACTTTGTGCCGTAATATCGATCGAAGATCAAATTCCGGTAGGATGATCTGCAGACTTTGTTCACAAGTATTCTCTTTGGCTACCCGTCGGCAAGTCATTTCCCTGCATTCCTACATGCCCCAGGGTCCATACGAATATCCACTGACCATCCAAGAAGTTCGAGGACGTAAACGGACCCTTGGATGGCTATTACTAAATGATGGCAAGGAGTGCACTGGCAAGGCGCGCTGTTCAGTATGACCAGCGTGGGCATAAGCGAACCCAGCATGACCACTAACCATCGAGCTATCAATGTAAGCTAACTTTGAAACCGGGATACGTCAAGAATAAAGGGAAAGAGGTAGCGGAGGGCCACAGGAGGAACTGAGTCTTTCGGGACTTCTTCCAGGCGAAGCTGTTATCGAGGTAGACACCATGGAGGTGTATCTAAGTGGATCTGGAGGAGAGGTAGTAGAGGAAAAGACTCGAGTTCAATGAGAGGGGATCAGACAAGGACTGCAATTCTAATCCCTACTCTGGGCCGCCACTGTGGGAGATGGATCGCTGTGTTAGGGAAAAGGAGACGATGATTCGGATGTTCAGGTGAGCTGCGAATGTGTGCAGTATAACTGGCAAGCAGTAGCTGTCATCAAATCTGCTATGGAGGAACCCCAGCTTTTACAGATAGGCTGTCCACAGGGCTCGTTCGGAAATCTACCATCACAAGTCGAACTCCACAGAGGTGTATAGGGTCCAGCATCCGCAATGCTGAGGGCGATACTAAACCATAAGCCAGGCTCCCATAGTCAATAGAATGTACAAGTGCTTTGTACAGCTACAACAATGTAGGGTGATCTGCATCCCAGTTGCTGTAACTCAGGCAATGAAGTATGTTAAATTGCAGCCAGGACTTTTGCTTAAGCTGATGAAGATGGGGAAGTCAAGTGGGCGTTAAAAACTAGTCGTAAAAGGCGATGAGAGTCGATTACATTAAGGAGACGGTCATCAAGATAGTTGTGGGTTCGAGTGAACTGTATGACGGCGATAGAAGCGCATGACACAAGTCTGGGCTACTGAAACTTGAAAGCCATTGGTGAGGACTAATGACAGCGCTTTTCGTATGACTTCCCGCAGTCAACGTTCAGCCACACCATTAGTAGGTGAGTAAAAGAAAATGCAAAAGCCGTCAGCATATAAGAAGGATGATACTGAGGACCATGTTGAGGACCCTGCTACGAGACCATTAACTGCCTCTATAAAGAGAGGGTCGCTGAGTTCGCAACCCTGTGGGAGCCATCCTATTGGATATGGGAGGAACTGTGAGAAGCACCGACTCGAAATCTCAAAGTTGACAAAAAAAGTTCTATAAATAAACCGGGAGCAGGCCCTGTAGCGAAGATGTGGTGTCGCCAAATGTTATCGTAGGCTTTCGTCAGGTCAAGGAAGACGGCAATAAGTGATGACGGTGGGAAAAGGCTGTTTGGGTGGCAAACTCTAGGTAGAGCAAATTGTTGGTGGTGGAGCGACCTTGGCGAAAACCGCCCAGGGATGGAGCCACAAGGACCCGAGACTCAAAAAGCCAACACAAGCTCAAGCTCAGCACACGTTCGAGCAGCTTCTACAAAACGTTGGTGAGGCTAATAGGACGACAGATGTCCATATCTAGCGGTTTCTCATCAGGTTTTGGCACTGAAATGACGATACTTTCTCGTCACTGCGTTAGGCAGTCACCATTGCTCTAGATGCGGTTGAAGACGGCAGGGAGGTGGCGCGGGTGATCCGCTGATAGATAAAGCTGCGTAGGCTTCCGCGGCCAGAGTCAGTCGGCATAAACGTTTTCTGGGTATAGTAGCATTAGACCCAGAAGAAGGTCGCTGCAGCCGAGGCCGAAACGTTGGTTTTTCTCCAGCAGAAGTAGTTATATACATTATGACGCGGTACCATAACCAGAAAACCTTTATGTCGACCGCTGATAGATGTTCAATCATTTGGTGATGGATGTGGTCTCTCCTAGGTGTTGTGTCCTGACACAGTGCAAGGGCACTGAAAAATTCCCAATCACTGAATGAAGCATTATGTTGCTCAAGGTGACGTGAAAAGAAAGATAGGTGCTGTCACCCATTGTTTTAGGATACGAAGAGCGGGGTGGTAATTCTCAGACGCAGAGGTTAGAGCATAATGCTCAGCAAAACGCCCTCCAGCTGCGTCTGGGTCGGTATATACAGCTCCATGTGTGGGAATCCCATGCATTCTGTGGAACGGTATTTTGCAAGTGGGGGACGAAGGGGTCTATCTCTCTGAAGGGAAATGTTTTGTGAAGGCAGACGGGAAAGAAATAGTATTAGATTTGATTAAAATAGAAAGTAAAAACGAAGAATGTTATCAACAACTGGAAATTAACGTCACAGGAAGTGTAGTGTTTAACCCAGACGAAGTCACTTAAGTCTTAATGAATAGCATCGACGCGCAGGAAGTAGAAACTGACTTTAAGGTAAATTATTTGAGTCAGTGTCTGAGGATCAACGAAACTGTCTTATTAGCTTGCTATAAAACAATTTAATAGTATTCACTGAGAAGCCTTGTATAATAAAAGGATACGTGTACCATACGCAAGTGAAACCACATGAAACGTGTTGTCCATCCACGTACTCCATTCTTTGGACCAAGAAAGAGGCCGTAAATAACGAAATGAAGAAGGCGCCTTATTAGGGAGTAATTCAGACATCTCTCTCCGTATAGTAGTCCTGCCCGTCGCGAAAGCAGGAGTTATCATGCAACTGGTGATAGAAGCGAGAGAAATGAGATTGTAGTACCGGTTAGAACACGACCCGAGAACAAAGAAAAAAATCCGTAAGATTTTGGTGTACGGTATTTGTCTTCAATCGATTTGATATCTTTATATTAGCAGGTCTTAATTTCTGAAGGCCCTCACCAATGTAATGCTTTTGTTTTTGGTGGAAGAAGTTATCAATTTCGTGTCCTACCATTTGGCTGCATTGTGAGTGCTGGCTATCACGGTCTTAGACACCGTTTTGGACGCTGACTTCCTGGATAAAGTAACCGTCTGTGACGATGACCTGCTGCTAGCTACGTATACTTTTGAATGGACGTATGAAGCTCCTGGAAAGAGTGCTTCAGAAGTTCCAGGAAGCAGGAACTACAGCAAATCTGAACTCATCGATGGTTCGAAAATTTCACGTTTACTTAACTAATGACGATAGAATTATGTCTCCTTACAATTTTTATCTGAATTCCACATGTTGGCGTTAAAGAACGTATGTTCGCTCACCACATTATTTATTACCTTAGTTCATAGTTATCGGTATAGAGAGAGCAGCACAGCCTGGAACTTTGCCTCATACTACTCCCATCCACCTCGTTTTTAATGTACATATACCTCACAATGTTATTTTGCACTCCTAAGATAAGCTCTAACACATGCTCAGAAGTGGCATAAGCTAAAACAGGCTGACTATCGCCCCATTAAGAAGCGATATGCCAGTACAGCAGCCGGCCGTTGGTGGCGGAGCGGTTCTAGGCGCTTCAGTCTGGACCCGCGCGACCGCAACGGTTGCAGGTTCGAATCCTGCCTCGGGCATGGATGTGTGTGATGTCGTTAGGTTAGTTAGGTTTAAGTAGTTCTAAGTTCTAGGGGACTGATGACCTCAGATGTTAAGTCCCATAGCGCTCAGAGCCATTTGAAACATTTTTGAACCAGTACAGCAGAGCATTTTCCCTTGCTGGACAGGTGGTAAATCTAACTCAGAGATCAATACACAATAAATGTCGCTATTGAATAAATGTTTGAAGTATTCTCTTAATGAAAAGGCAACTACAGCCCTAGTTGCTGATTTGAAAATCGCGCATGATGCAACCTCATGCAGTAAGGCCGAAAAAGCGAAAATACCTTGTAGAGCAAGCCAGTTTATCAAAACGGTTACTCACAGTAATCCTAAAAATAGGGAGTATCCTGCACTCAGTACCATCAATGATAAGTTATGATCGGATGACACAGGAATAGCAACAGCTCCTTATGAAGAAGACTCTGTAGCTGAAACTCCTTTTCTGAAGACAATGGCAATTAAGAAATAAATGTTGACTCAAGTGAGGCATATGGTAAGAAGTTAAAGAACTTGTCTCGAGGCCTGCCCTAATACTACAGGCTAGATGTCGTTGCAGAGGTGATGGTCATGAACATTAAAGCAGCTACTCTATGTGCGCAAGTGGAGACTCAAAAACCAGGTTACTCGATTCGCCCCATTTCCAATGGGATAGGAAACTCAGGAAAACCTATTTCTAAATATTTACTGCAGTTGTTGCAACAAATCGCTTTTGAAGAAACTTTTGCCGTTCGTAACAGGAAAGAACGGATTAACCTGTTCTATGACAAAACCTATCCTTCCGACTGCGTTCTGCCGTCTTTAAACGTTATAAATTTATACACGAATATCCCCGTTAGTGATCTTATTGCCGGCCGCTGTGGCCGAGCGGTTCTAGGCGCTTCAGCCCGGAATCACGCTGCTGCTACGGTCGCAGGTTCGAATCCTGCCTCGGGAATGGATGTGCGTGATGTCCTTAGGTAAGTTGGGTTTAGGTAGCTCTAAGTCTAGGGGAGTGATGACCTCAGATGTTAAGTCCTATAGTGCTTAGAGCCATCTGAATCATTTGATCCTATTATCCTTATCGAATACACTGTGGGGGTGGTCAATGAAACCATTTCACTTCTTAATTTAATCCCTTTACATAATTATTTTTTATTCAAAGAAGTTTTATAAGCAAAACAATGACCCTACCATAGGTGGCCGTCTGGCGAGTTTCATTTCTGATATTTTTGTTAATCATTTAGAATTTGGTAGTTTTAAGAACGGCACATATATATCCAAGTAGATTCTTTTCTACAGGTGTTACGTCGATAACACTTTTAATGCCTTTGTGGAAGAGATCCCGGGTCTTGTTGAAGGTTTTAATTCGCAAGACCCTCAGATGGCCTTTACTAACGAGCTAAGAGATGGCAACGAGATTCTAAATTATTTACCTCTGAAATTAAGACTAGGGGGAAGTAGTGTCAAATCTGACATCTTTCACAAACCAACAACAACCGATTCCATCATTCTTTCCTCCTTGTGTCATTCAAATCGTTATGCGATGAGATTTTTTGTGTCAATGTTTCCCCGTGTCACGGAACTTCCCCTATGTCAGCTTTTCGTCGCGAAATAACTATTAAACAGGTACATTGCAATCAGCAACGAATACAGCCCTAATGTTATAGATCTGTATTCAAAAACCAATCCAGATGAATCTGCATTTCCACTAGGTCTGTTACCCACCAATACTAGATTTTTCAAAATCTATTGCGTAGCTACTAGTGTATGACCTCGCAAAGATTTCAGGAAATACGGCATGGACGTCACCATTTCGTTGACGCAGAATGTCCAGCATCGATACATCGATAATAAACTATCTGCCAAAGACAATCACGGTGACTCCGGAGTTCAAAGTATTGAATGCGTCGATTGTAAAGCTTCGTATTTGGGCCTGACTGGTAGGGAATTTCGGAAATCAAATGGTCACCGGCTCCCGACGTTGGAGAATTTACATGTACTCTGTATCACCAGCAAAGGAATGGAGATTCTTAAGCACCCTGGTACAGAGAACGGTAAATTATGCAATGATCAATTGGTTAACAGAAACTAGCTTTGTTACGAAACTGATACCCACTATACTAACTTATCAATAGCTGATTATCGTGAATGTGACGCTACCATATTCCGTCTTACAAATGTCTTTATTTACGTTGTGGCTTGTTTACGTTTAACTCTTACTTTAAATTTTGTTGTTAGGCAGGTTCTAACAATTTTCTGCTTTAAAGAGGTCGTTTTAGCCCTACACAGCTTGTGTCTTTGCACTTATATTATCAATGAACCTGCAGTGAGTCAGTTTTGAAAAATTTTGCTGTTTACCTAATCTATTGTTTTCCTCATATGTAAATTATCTGTGCAACCGCTTTTCTTATGTACATAAGTTAACCGAAGCCATGTACTCTTGATATCTGTTACAATGGTTGCATAATCTAGTCTATACGGCGGTATGTGTGACCGGCTGCGAGGTCTGACGTATCTTATATTCTCGACCGCCTTATATTTACATTTCGTACGCACTGCGCTACGCTCCATCCTGTGTACGCCAGAACGCGCTTGGATCCGTACTATGTAAGTATATTATATTACTTATATTAAGTATTTTCTTGGTTTACCATATTTCCTCTTTCCAGTATATACTGTAGTCATACTTTGGCATTTTGTTCCCAGTTTCAGGTCCCTTATACTTTTATTTGCCTAACGATGGTAGCACGGTGTTTCCACATGCTAGCGTTAAAGGACGGATGTTGTCTCACCATATTACTTCTTACGTGAGTCTATAGCTATTGTCAGTTGTACAGGCGACTACACGGCCTGGAAGTTTGCCTAATACTAGCCCATCCCCCATTACTTGCCTCGCTATGTTGATTGGTTGATAAATTGAGAGGGTTCATGGGACCAAACGGCGAGGTCATCAGTCCCGGCATTCCGAAGTTCCTCACAGAAGAAACAGGTTCCGCTAAAAGCGGATGGATTCAGTGAAGGCAGTGAAATTATAAAATAATGAAGTTCAAACAAACACAATAAAAGGCGTAAAAGGCGAGACAAAATCTAGAAACTCGAAAGAAGATGCGGTGTCTCCATGGGGGAGTGATCATGGGGTCCAAGACTGAGAAAACGTGAAAAGAGGTCCCAACCACAACCACCCTGCCTCTGATCCAGGAGTAAAGCAAAACTTTACATCTGGAAATAAAAACCACTTTTCGGAGGAAATTGAGGAATAGTTCAATCATCCGTGAATCGACTGCTAATATTAAAATCAAGGAATCGGGAAGACTATATATAGCACGCAGGACCAAAAGAAAGGGACATTCCACCAATATGTGGGATACCGTCAGCCTGGCTCGACAACCACGTTGTGGGGGTGGTTCGTTACACTGGAGGAAACAATGGGTGAGCCTGGTATGAGAAATGCGTAGACGGCATAAAACAGTGGACGCCTACCAAGAAGAGTCGAAGGAAGAGCACCGAACTGCAGTAGACCCCCTGATTGTGAGTAATTTATTGCTACGAGCAGTAGCGCATCAGTTGTCATTCCACTTTTGCGCAAATAGAGAATTGACGTGGGAATCATGAATGGGAATGAGGGGGAGGGGGGCGGTAAGTATGTGCTTCCCTAGCCAAACGGTCAGCCAGTCTATTCACTGGGATACTCAGATGACTAGGAACCCAGAGAAAGACAACTGAACAGGTGACACAGCCAAGGGCAGAGAGAAGCTCGTGGATACCAGACACAAAAGAATGATGTGAGTAACATTTTCGATAGCCTCTGTGGAGGGAGACCTGAGAAACAAAATGGAGAGATCTGTGAATAGCTAGAGGCTCTGCTGTGAACACTACATGATTATGACATAAATGTTGTTCTAAGGCAATAGAAGACGTGAAAGCGTATCTCACCTTATCGACTGTCTTACAATCATCAGTGTAGAAGATGGTGGTATCCTGGAATTCTGCAAGGATGGCATGTACAAGACTCCTGAAAACCATAGGGATGACAGACACCTTAGGACCTTGGAATAGGTCGGTTTTAATTAGTGATCGAGGCACCATCCAAGCGGGGCAGGTGTGGGTGGGGGGGGGGGGTGGATGGGAGGAAATACACGGGGTGCATTCCAGTGAGTGGAGATGGAGATCCCGACAGAGGGAAGTGAGACGCTTGCCAACATTCAGCCCCACCTGTGGGCAGTTGTCAGGAGGGAAAACATCCGTCATTTGTAGAGAGGACATGCTACATTGGAATGTCAGGGAACTGCAAATGGCGATTGTGCAAGAAACCAGAAGTTGGCTCCATCGTATTTGTAGAGAGGGAATCCCCGCTATGTGAGGAGACTATCAACGGGACTAATGTGAAAGGACCTATAGCAATACGGACGCCACAATGGTGAACAGGGTCAAGAAGTTGCAAAATGGAAGAAACCGTTTAGCCATAAACGTGACTAATATAATGTAGTCTGGACAAGACCAGAGTATGGTAAAGATGAAGAAGACTAGTATGGCCTGCACTCCAAAATGTATGAGCTAGGAGGTGGAGGGCATTAACCTACCACATGCTTGTAGTCTTTAGGTGACAACATGGGCAGCCATGTCAGCTTTTTATCAAAAATAAGGCCCAAGAAACGGAACTATGCTACAACATTGAGGAGTTGGTCGCCTAAATGAATGCGGGTGAGACGACAAAAATGCGTAACCCATGTTTTGGAGGGAGAAAACTGTAAGCCATGGGAGATATCCTGCACAGGGGCGCATGGAAGCCGGCGTTAAGTAGATGCTACCGAGTGGGAGCTGCACCAAATGCAAAAATCGTCGACATACAAAGCCATGGTAACCACAGGACCAACAGAGGTTACAAGTCGTGGATGGATATGAGGAAGAATGTGAGACTTAAGACAGAATCCTGCGGGATACCGTCCTCTTGAATCCGAGGGGCGCTGAGTGAAGTGCCAACCTGGTGAGATAAAATTCGACGATAAAAATTGGAATGGGGCCACAAAAGCCCCAGTCATGGAGGGTAACTAAAGTGCGTTGGAGGCAAGCCATGTCATATGCCTTATGTAGGTCAAATAATACTGCGACAAGGTGCCGGCGGTTAGTGAAAGCCTGTCAGATAACTGTTTCCAATCTCAGTAAATGGTGTTGGAGATCGTCTCGCCTGGAAGCCACTCTGGTACGGGAACAAAAGGCCCTGAGATTCTAGACCCAGCGTAATATTAAGCTAACCGTTCTCTCAAGCAGTTGATCTACTAAGTCCCGTACGAGTTAGGGCATAGCGTGTGCGTTCGCACAAGAAGGTCTTTCGGGAACAGATGCTACCGTCATATATAGTTAAAAATTTGGGTTCTCGGCCTTTGACCTTCTTGTTCGAACGCACACGATATGCCCGAACTCGTACGGGACTTGGTAGATTAATCTGCCACGAGTAATGAGTATGATGGGCAAACATCTATTAGGCGCACTACGAATGTAGTGTTGTGGATATGTTGGGAATGTGGATCTCACGGGGAGCGTGCAAGGGATAATTCCCTGCAGACGCACTATCCTCTGTGCCTGCGGTGGCTCAGATGGATAGAGCGTCTGCCATGTAAGCAGCAAATCCCGGGTTCGAGTCCCGATCGGGGCACACATTTTCAACATGTCCCCAATGAAGTGTATCAACTCCTGCTTGCAGCTAGGGTGTCCATTTAATTATCACTTCATTTCTAGCAAAGCTGCATGGTCATCCACGGTAACTGTTCTTTCGGGAACAGATACTACCGTCATATATAGTTAAATAGATACGTGTTTTAAAGTTTTACTGACCTTCAGAGTAGTCACCAGCATTGTGTATAACCCGTTGCCAGCGATGTGGAAGTCGTACGATAATCTTAGCAGTGCCAGTTGTGTTGACAGTTCGAGCAGCGCTGTCTATTGCCCGACGAATTTCCAGCAGATTTGAAGCGAATGCCGTGGAGTGTTTCCTTCAGTTTAGAAATCGAATTGAACTCACGAGGGTTTAAGTCAGTGGAGTGCAGTAAGTTGTATAGCACTTAGCAGCCCCATCAGTCAAACAAATCAGTAACAGCTTGCACTGTACGTGCTTGAGCACTGTCCTGCAAAATGATGGCCAGGTCCTGCAAAACTGTTATCACTTCTTTCTCTGTGCTGTCATTTTTGGAACACCACCTACGACCAGCTGTAAATAAGTAGCTACCATTATTAAGGTTCCAACCCTCGTGGTATCTAATCAGAAAGAACTTCTGAAAATTTGTTTTACTGATCAAATATTTCGTGCAAAAAACAGACACGGACGTAAGAACTTGTGTAGTTTTCAATGTTTCTGAAATGACAAATAAGAAATTTACATTCATCCAATATTGGCGATTTACTTTCCAATCAAAGTGAGATACCTTATCATAATACAAAACCATTACAAAAACTTATGTGTTTTTGTAATATTTGTAATACCATACGCATATCAAATGGAAGTGTACCTGTAACCTAACTAGTGGAGTCTGTTCGCCCATCCTTCCCTCCTTGGATGCCACTTTTTCCAGCGGATCGCGCCTCAATAGGTGGAAGATAATTTTCGGGGCATAATTTGTGAGAGACTGCAGAGACGAGGCATAATCGAATACTAATAATGACAGCGTAAATCGTGCTATGATTATCAGCCGATGATCGTTTGAAACTAAATATCATTGTTATACACGAACCTGTATAGGATAAAGGTAATATGTCAATGTGGATATAACTACTTATGAACATTTATGATGAACTTACGATGACATGTTGGAAACTAAATAAATTTTGTGCTTCATTTTGTTCTCCGATGCGGATAGAAATTCAAAGCTCAACATTCAAAGGGGCATTTACAAGGGCAGTTCAATAAGTAATGCAACACATTTTTTTTTCTGAAACAGGGGTTGTTTTGTGCAGCATTGAAATACACCAGGTTATTCCCCAATCTTTTAGCTACACAACACTATTTTTCAACGTAATCTTCATTCAATGCTACGGCTTTACGCCACTTTGAAATGAGGGCCTGTATGCCTGCACGGTACCATTCCACTGGTCGATGTCGGAGCCAAAGTCGTACTGCATCAATAACTTCATCATCCGCGTAGTGCCTCCCACGGATTGCGTCCTTTGTTGGGCCAAACGTATGGAAATCCGACGGTGCGAGATCGGGGCTGTAGGGTGCATGAGGAAGAACAGTCCACTGAAGTTTTGTGACCTCCTCTCGGGTGCAAAGACTTGTGTGAGGTCTTGCGTTGTCATGAAGAAGGAGAAGTTCGTTCAGATTTTTGTGCCTACGAACACGCTGAAGTCGTTTCTTCAATTTCTGAAGAGTAGCACAATACACTTCATAATTGATCGTTTAACCATGGGGAAGGACATCGAACAGAATAACCCCTTCAGCGTCCCAGAAGACTGTAACCATGACTTTACCGGCTGAGGGTATGGGTTTAAACTTTTTCTTGGTAGGGGAGTGAGTGTGGCGCCACTCCATTGATTGCCGTTTTGTTTCAGGTTCGAAGTGATGAACCCATGTTTCATCGCCTGTAACAATCTTTGACAAGAAATTGTCACCCTCAGCCACATGACGAGCAAGCAATTCCGCACAGATGGTTCTCCTTTGCTCTTTATGGTGTTCGGTTAGACAACGAGGGACCCAGAGGGAACAAACCTTTGAATATCCCAACTGGTGAACAATTGTGACAGCACTACCAACAGAGATGTCAAGCCGAGCACTGAGTTGTTTGATGGTGATCCGTCGATCATCTCGAACGAGTGTGTTCGCACGCTCTGCCATTGCAGGAGTCACAGCTGTGCACGGCCGGCCCGCACGCGGGAGATCAGACAGTCTTGTTTGACCTTGCGGCGATGATGACACACGCTTTGTCCAACGACTCACCGTGCTTTTGTCCACTGCCAGATCACCGTAGACATTCTGCAAGCGCCTATGAATATCTGAGATGCCCTGGTTTTCCGCCAAAAGAAACTCGATCACTGCCCGTTGTTTGCAACGCACGTCCGTTACAGACGCCATTTTAACAGCTCCATACAGCGCTGCCACCTGTCGGAAGTCAATGAAACTATACGAGACGAAGCGGGAATGTTCGAAAATATTCCACAAGAAATTTCCGGTTTTTTCAACCAAAATTGGCCGAGAAAAAAAATGTGTTGCATTACTTATTGAACTGCCCTCGTACATTGTCGCAGTTAAAATTAAACCAATTTCCCACTGTTTATTAAATCATTGATGTTGTCATAACTCGCCATGTGTGCAGAAAGAGAAACAATATAGCTGAATGTTTCTGGTCTGTGGGTGACTAGTGATTATAAACATTGTACTAATATCATTGTAATGAAAAAGAAGAACAAGAATCCTCATTTACGATGTATTATTTAAAAACGAGGCAATAGAGATATCTGCAATTTCTATGTTGCATGGCTGTTAGACCGTCAAGTGATTTACCTTTACTCTCGAAATTTTTGATTCGTTTGAGTTGCTACACCTCATCATTTCAGAGTCTGAAATAATTGAAGTGAACGAGTTAACTATATCCCTGTTACCTCCTTTAACATTACCTTTCCAATTTATTGAAGAGAAAAGTTTATAATCGGACAGAAGGTGAAATATTTAAACGCAGAAGCTTTTATTTGGTACAGGAATTAATTTCAGTTTCCGACTTCGGAAGTGCAACCTCAACACTAAGATCCACACAGTTAAACTCAATATTATGGGATCAGAGGCGTGAACCAAACGAACTGTTTCGAAGTAAACTGTCGATCGTTGCTACTTTGAAAATAACAGTAAAGAAAAACGTTGATACATTGAGTGATTCTAAATTTTTATTAAACGCAGAATTTTTAAAACAAAGATAAATTTTGGCCCCAGTTATTACCTTCACTGTTGGAATAACACAAGTAAATAGCACGAAATAATATTTGACAAAACAATTGATGCCGGCCGCGGTGGTCTAGCGGTTCTAGGCGCTCAGTCCGGAACCGTGCGACTGCTACGGTCGCAGGTTCGAATCCTGCCTCGGGCATGGATGTGTGTGATGTCCTTAGGTTAGGTAGGTTTCAGTAGTTCTAAGTTCTAGGGGACTAATGACCTCAGCAGTTGAGTCCCATGGTGCTCAGAGCCATTTGAACCATTTTTGTTACTTCTCTAGTGTTGTTTAACAGTGGAATTGTAGGTAGGATTCCTGGGTTATGGAAATGGACAGCACTAGCGTCTAGACATGGCAATATTGTTAAAAACTGAAATAAGAACTTAATAGGAGATTTGCGCAGATTTACTTCTTTGGTAAATAAGGCACCTCTCCTCAGAAACCATAAAAGCTAACGACCTGTAATTTGGCACAGTTCTTAAAAATCACTTACTGAATAATCCTGCACAGCACTTTATCTCATCTGAGAAACCTCCTCTATACAAGATGTAAACAGAGTAGTTTCGGCTAACGAAGTGAAACATTTGTAAGTTACTTGCAGCTTAAACAAATACCGTTGCATACGTGAGCCTCCATCTTAAAAGGTTTATTAGTTGACGAGTAAAGGTACATTAACTGTTCACAAACAGTAAAAATTAAAATCCTTATAAAATGAGTGTCCATCACAAAAACTAGGCAGAATATCACTCTATACGTCCGAAGTCTCAAGTTTTAACATTTTACCCGTACCGCTCGAGGTATCGACGTTTCATTGTAGGTATGCAATTTGGTCTGCGTCTGTCCTTCCGTTTTGAACTGAAATGCAAAAAGGAAATACTACTGTAAGACGCTTCTCGTTATCTGCCACACGTTCCCACTCATAAACGAAACGCTGGGATCTGAAATGCTGCTGCATATTCGAGAGCAGCTGACCAAATGAAGAGCTCTACAGTTTTAGGTGAAATCACACAATAAATATCTGACCCAAAAGAAAAAGTGGAAATATGCACAACACGGTAGTCAAAACGCAAAACTGTCGTTTGTTGGCTGGTTGATTCAGGGAAAGGAATCAGACAGCAAAGTCATCAGTCACATGATCTACGATGGCAAAAATCAAGTGAGGAATAGCACAAACAGCACAGTCCAGTCAGGGAAATGGGTAACGTGTAAACAAAGAGAGGAAAGCAGGAAGAAGAAAGAACAGGAGGGTTGTGGGTGGAAACGGGGAGTGGAGGGGTGCCCCAGAAAGGCTGCGTGCAGTGCGGTGCCAGCACTGTCACTCACCCGTTCATACACCCACACCATTTATTATCACAATACAATGGGAACAACACCCGGGGGAAGAAGCCAAAAGGGAAAGCAGTACAACAGCCCAGACAAAATGTAGGGAAAAGTCGGAGAGAATATGGCTGGTGTGGAGGCAAGATCAAGGCCTGCATAACAAACACCTATACTAACAGAAGGACTCAAATTTCAGAGGAAAGGTCATTGATTTATACATGAGAGTGCAAACCACTTGCCAGCCGCTGTGGCCGAGCGGTTCTAGGCGCTTAAGTCTGGTTTGCGCGACCGCTATGGTCGCAGGTTCGAATCCTGCCTCGGGCATGGCTGTGTGTGATGTCCTTAGGTTACTTAGGTTTAAGTAGCTCTAAGTTCTAGGGGACTGATGACCTCAATTGTTAAGTCCCATAGTGCTCAGAGCCAACTGAACCATTTTTTTTGCAAACCACTTTCGTGAAGGTAGCCGAAGACAAACGTAACTATGTAAGGATCATCCACTAACAACCGAGACAAAAAAGGTTGGAGGGCATATGTGGTGTGAAGGGCCAAAAGGCTGTAGCAGCCCAACAAAATATGGACCACTGTCAGCGGAACCGCACAACTACAATTGGAGGTGGCTCATTGCAGACTAAAAACCGTGGGTCAGTGTAATATGGCTAATACGAAGACGGAAGCGAATGGTAGAATCCCGCTGGATTAGGCAAAGGGAAGAAGGCAAGTGGTGGGAGTGTACTCGATGGCACAAACTTTATTAGACAGGGGTAACATCACATGAGTCAAACTACGACAAAATAAAATGGAAGTTGATGTAAAGCTGCAACTCCGTCCCAGGAGGGATAATGGAGAACGGGGGATATGTGGTCGCCTCCCAGCCAGATGATCAACACATTCATTACCTGCGACACCTGCGTGGCCAGCAACCCAAAGGAAATCAACTGAACAAGCAGCATCACTAAGATCAGCCAGGTCGTGGATGGCAGTGACCCAATGGTGGCGGGGGAATATCCGAGCGATAGTCTGAAGGCCACGCATTGAATCCACACATTATTCCGTTGGTGAGGATTGCTTAATGAAGCAGAGGACCCAACAGATGGCCATCCATTCCACAATAACAACTCGACATGTGTCAGGCAAGAGATGGTGTTCCATGCCAACAGAACACGTGAAAGCATATCCCACATGATCGGCGGATGTAGACCCATCGACATAAAAACCAATGGCTTCCCTATACTTCTATAAGAGCGTTCGGAACAAAAGAACACCAATGGAGTGACGGAGTCATTCTGACCCCAGAAGAGATCCATCCAAATCTGTGGCCAAGGAACTATTTAACTGGGGTGGGAGGTTTGGTCGGGAGAGTATGTGGGAAAGAGGACAAGGAGTAGAGATGGAAGTCAACAAGGAGAGGAGTGAGGTGGTAGCAGGCAGGCGACGGCTAGGGTGAGCAGGGGGAGAGCGGATAGTGATGGCGTAGGAAACCAGGAGCTGGGACTGCCAAAACGAAAGGGGAGGGTCCCCTGCATCAACCAGAAGACTGTCAAAGGCACCAGTGGCCAAACACACACCATTATGGTGAAACAGACGGACGAAGAGCAGTGTGGAAGATGCAGATGATCAATAAATTTGACAATCATGGTCCAGACAAAGTTAATGCCCAGTAAAGGCTGAGTTGGGTCAAATGATCTGTGCCCCAATAAGTGTGGTAAAGGAAGAGAAGAACACTGATTTTATGAAAACAACCTTCAGATGACTTATATAGGGCAATCAAGTAAGCGTTCTGCCAAAAAGCAGACACAAGGAACGGAACTGGGGGACCACAGTCAGGTCCACAGAGGCCACTGCGTGGGAGCTAGCCCAAATAGAGAAATCGTCCACCAACAGGGTTGGAGGTGACCAACGGTCCAGCAGCAGCCACAAATCTATTAATAGCGATGAGAAAAAACAATATGGAGCCCTGTGGGATGCCATTCTCCTGGGTCTGCGGAAGGCTGAGAACAATGTCAAACCAGAATCTGAACGACTGGTGGGACAGGGACTGGTGAAAAATAAATCGAGGGAGGGCTCCAAATACCCCATTCGCGGACTGTAAGAAGAATGTGATGGCAACAAGAAGTGTCATAGGCTTTACAAAGATCGAAGACTACTGCAACAAGATGGCGGTGCTGAGAAAAGACGTTCTGTACTGCAGTTTCCAATCAGATCAGATGATCGATCGGAGACTGTCACTCCCGAAAGCCGCACTGGTAATGAGATAAAAGGTGCCAAGATTCAAGGACTCAGTTGAGCTGATGAGCCACCATCTGTTCTAGTAACTTGCAGAGTACATTGGTCAGGCAGACTGCCCAGTATCTATCGAGGGACGATAGCTCCTTTCCAGGCTCAAGGGCAGGAACAACAATATTGTCCCTCCATTGAAAGGGGAAAATGTCTTCGAGTCAAATACAGTTAAACACTTGGAACAGAGATTTGCATCACCAACTGCGACATGGTCGCGCGTACAAACAGTGGTCCAATACTGTCAAATGTTTTTTATTTCAGTCTGATCACACTATGAATTCTTTAGACGATGACCGGTTTCAGTCCGTAATGACCATCCTCAGATCTGTTTTACCCCATTTAGGACATGGGAAGAAGAAGGCCAGAAGAGTCTCCCATCCAGTAAAGGGTACATCGTAGGATTTCACCTGATAGGGGATAAAAAGTAAGCAGGAACCTTCAGCCAGCTGTTACTGAGGAAGAAAATCTTCTGGATAGGAGGCTGACGCCAATTCCGTCGAAAAATGGGTAGAAAGGTGTTCTTTGAGAACTGATGGACGTGTAAAAGGCCACCTGGAAGGAAAAGGCCTGGAATGGAAAACTGCCACTGATAATTCTGGAAGGTGCGGAGTTCTGCTCTATGTAAGTAACAGGCATTGGCACAAAGACATTTAAAGGTAATAAGATGTGTGGAGGACGGGTGTCGCTTAAAAATTGCAAGTTATGACGACTATCACGGATATGGTGTCAATGGCCGTCCTCCACCATGCAACTGGCCGACGTGGAATGGGCCAGTCAACCATGGAACAGCAATTCTGGCAGTGTGGATGACCTTTTGGACAGATCACAAATGACTTAATGAAAACAACCTACAAAGAAGATGGAAAAACGACCTAGATGTAAACTTCGGCCCATCAGCAGAATGGAAAGCCCAGAAGGGTAACTGGGTCAGTGGGAGGTGGGAAGTGAATGAGAGAATCAACAGGAAGTGGTCATTATCACTGAAGTCATTGTTTGGCGACCAGTGTAAGGAATGAAAAATGGGAGAGGAAGAGTGAGAAAGAGAAAGTTCCCTATGTGGCACTAAAATGAGTAGGGGTACCACCATTAAGAACGCACAGATCGTGATCTGCAAGAAGATGATCAATGCGGAGCCCCTGGCTAGATGAAGAAGCACTGTACCACAAGGAGTGATGAGCATTAAAACCTTCAAAGAGGGGGAAAGGAATGTGGAGCTGCTGGAGGAGGGCAGTTATGGAAATAGGTGAGTGTGGCCTGACTAGAGAGAGGTAGAGATTGCAAACAGAGAATACAGGGTCCAAGTGGACCTGAACAGCGACTGCTTCCAGTGGAGTACAAAATGGAATCCATGTACTAACAATATCTGCATGCATTAATGTGCAGACACAACCAGAAGCCCTTAAAGGGCCAACCCAGTTCCGACAAAGCATGAAACCCACAGAGGGTCAGTGAATGAGCATCAGCAGTAAAACATACCTGGAGCATGACTGACATAAGCTGCCAATAAGGGATTGCAAATCTGGGAGAGGATGGTGGTATCTTTTATAGTTCAACTAAATGAGCACAGAGTGGATATTCAAATGGAAGGCAAGAGGGCTGGAGCCAATCACACCAGCGAGTCACAACTTGTCGCCATTGAGGACGGGGTGACATTCATAAATAAGAAGTCAGATTCGGGTTCCAAGATGGGAGATTGCACATCGTTGAGCAACAGGAAGAGGGGGTGCTGAGTTGTCCTGGAACTTTATTTTTCTTCTTCTCTAGAGTGGGCAGGAAAGAGCACAGAGGGAGAGCAGGCTTCTTTCCAAAATCGAAAGAAACGATCTTGTGGCGCACAGATTGTGTTTCCTGTGGCTGACTTGTAGTAGACACTGGAAGGAGGGATTCCATGAGCGAGCAGCAGGGGGAGCAGTAGGCAGATGGGAATGGAGGGGGAATAGAGAGAGGGATGGGACTGGTATAAGGAAGAACGAGGAGGGGGCAAAAAATGTCTAAATTGGTCAAATTTCTGATGAGCCTCAGCGTAAGACAAACCATGTAGGGGCTTACCCTTCTTTTCTTTCTTATAAGCAGGGCAACATGGTAAGTGTGGAGAGTGACGCACATGACCAAACACATGGATGGCAGAAGACAGGAGTTCACCCCTCTGAATGGGTGTCCACAGCCATCACAAAGAAGATCTGTTGTACGGTGGGAAGACGTATGCACAAAATGCAAGTACCAAAATCACCTCATAGGTGGTGGGATGTACAGCTTCAGGTCACGCTGATAGCACGTAACCCTTAGTTCCTGTGGGAGGGTGCATCCCTCAAAATCCAGAACAAAGGCTCCAGTATCTGTGTGATTGTCCTTACGACCATCCCGCACATACCAAACAAAATGAATGGCCCGTCACTCCATATTTGCTTGGAGTTCATCACTTTGACGAATGAGGTCCCTATGGAAAATTACTCCATGGATCATATTCAAAGTCGCTGAAGAATAAAAGACACTGGTATGCCACGAAGATTGTCGCAAATATGAAGAGCTACGGATTGGGTGGTAGAAGTAGTTATGATCAGCAAGGAATCCGCCTTACTGAAAGACTCCGCTTCTCCACATTTCTCCGATATTTTCCACAAAAAACTAAGGGGTTTATGGCAGCGAATGTATACCTGTTCTAGTACAGATCAGGTTGCAGGTAAAGTGTTCAACCACTAGCCAGTGAGACTGGCCCTTCTCCCAGGGTGTAGCCAGGGAAAGGAAGACCAATGGACCATAAAAAGCAGTTACCAATGGATGAGGTGGCTATAGAAGAATGGCCAGATTTTTGGAGCTTGATACTTTTCACATGCAAAGCATCCGCCCTGATAACTTACTCCAATCAGTGGCTCTCCCCATGAGCATCATCCAGCAACATCAATGGCCATTTGGAACAGCGGCTGTTGCCAGGACTTCTGAAGCTCCGGAATGACAAGCAACCACTCCTAGGCATTCATGGGGAGCGACTGCACGTTAAGCACCATAACGCTGACCTCTCCATCCAGAGTCCTCTCCTCGTCATCCTAGGAGGACCTCTATGCCTATGGTGGCATGCAATCAGTCAGGTCAGACGTGCAGCTCTGTGACAGTTTAAGAAACGTCCAATGGAAAAAAAAAAAAAAAAAAAAAAAAAAAAAAAAAAAAAAAAAAAATCGCAGCCTTCGATTAGAGAGAGCAAAGGCTCGACACATCACCAAGGAGAACAATGAAAGCTCATGGCGAATGTTCCTGGACTCTTTCAGCCGTTCCAGCTGTTCTACTGCAGTATGGGAAGCCAACAGGAGGATTGCTGGTAAATACAGTTGGTTTCCTATATAAATGTTGTTGACTCAAGGGTGTCTCTAAACAATAACTGCAGACATTGTACAGTCAATGGCAGAGTATTTTGCGTTCTGTCGTTACCGCGCTGCTATGAAAGCGGCGAGTTGGACTCCAGGTCCAACAATTTGGAGTCCTGTAACTGCCTATTCTTCACGTGGGAGTTGGTTTCGGCACTGTCTGCGGCTCTTTATACTGTGTCTGGTCACTACCAAATCCGATACATCATTCTTCGATATTTGTCAACAGCATCAAAGGAATTTTATCTAACATGGCAGACAGGTAACTATTGCAACGCATGGAGACAGGCATTTCTGATACATCTCCTCAAACCAAGAAAGGACTGCACATGTCCCAGTAATTAACAGAGCGTCACCTTAATGACATGTGTAGGAAATATGTTGAAGCGAATGGTTAACCGTCGTCTGGTTTGAATGTTGAAAACCACGCAGCACCTGAGTCACTCTCAGTGTGGGTTCAGGACATTTTGATCCACTGTCGACAACCTGACCTTGCTACAGGCGGTTATTCAGCGGGCTTTCCTACATAAACTGCATTGTGTAGGTATATTTTTTGATAGCAGCAAAGCACGCGATACTACCTGAAGATGCCTTGTTCTGGGCCATCTCCACCAATGGAGCTGCCATGGCGATCTCCCAGTCTTTATTCGGCCCTTTTTATCAAAGCCCTTTTCTCGGCACTGGGTTGATGACGTGCTGTCGAATACTTTCGAGCAGGAAAGTTGTACTGGTAGATAGGACAGCTTGGCTGTGGAAGTGGAAGGGTAGCCCACAACATAGACCATAGTATTCACAATTACAAGCACTCAAGCTTTAATGATCTTCCAGCAATAAATGCTCTTAACAAATCTCAATTAAGCATTTCGTTACAAACGTATGTTAACCTTCAACCAATGAATAACACCAATAAAGAATTACCAATCAATAAAACGTAGATAAAGAACTGCTTTACAAGAATGCTTAAATTAAATAAAATCATGAAAGCTAAGTTACAAATTTTATGTTAAGCTTCAACAGGTGAATAGCCCCAATGAAGAATTCTCAATTAAATAAAACATAGATAGGGAATGCCTTACCAAAATGCTTGAATTGTGTAAAATCATGAAAAGCTCAGTTACAACTTTTCTCACAAGCTACTTAGGAAATTACTGCAAATAAACAACTTTGATCTGTTTAATCAGAAGGTAACTCCCAAGTCGAAGCAACCGAAGCCACTCAGAGCGGACGACCACCCCAACGCTGGTCATCAACCGACATCGTCACGGCCCAGTGGCCACCGTGCTAAAACAGCACGGTAAGCGACCGACAACAACACAGGAGTAACAGTGACTGAAAGTCGGCGTACGCCTTACGAAATACGGCACACCCTGAAGCGGGAGCGGGAGCAGGCACAGCTGACTAGCGGCCATACAACCGCGAGCAAACAAATCTCACGCTGCCCGTACTAACGCGGGAAATGATAGCGAGCGACAAGACGCCACGCGCAAAGCAGCAACCGTGCCTACTCCTCGACCACAGAAGGTGCCCTGTCTCCTTCTCTATGGTAATACAATTTATAGCACACAAGAAACGATCTAATAATGGCATTAGTTCAACGCAAGATCAGTTAACAGTTAGGTCCAGTAAAGATTTACCCCTCGGATTTACCTTCAAACCAACTTCCGGACCACAGGCGGAAATTAGTAAACTTGGCATAAGTTTTCACCAGACCGATAAACAAGAAATCAAATTAAACAGTTGCCAAAAATACAGTCACGATACGCAAGCCCTTCAAGACCTTGCGATCTTACAGTTATCATTAACGGCGAAACATACACAGATGGATGACAAGAAATTCACCGCTGAATGCAAAAAAACACACCACAAAGGTTAAATTAATTAATTTGCAGACGAGCCAGTGACTGAAAGCTCAGTTTCACAAGATTAGGGCTAATCTCACTCGGCAGCAATACAGTTGTGTGCGTGATAACTAGATTGCCCAAACAGGACTCCAAAACAGGTCACACGTTAGCTGTCTTGTTCTCGGATACTAGGCACCACCGGGCTAAAACAATCGCGACGAAAGAAAATCTCTGAAATTACAGCTGCCTGCATCAAAACAAATGAGTCAGGGTGCATGAACGTAAAGCACAAGCCACTGTTCCAGCCGGAGCGTAACCTTTTCAATGCACATACGGACAGAACAACACACGTGGGCATAAAGGGACCAGCAGATGCGTACCAAGCAAACTATACTGCGCCAAAATACGACCCACGTCACGGCCTACAAACCGGAGCACTGCTCCCGGAGCTGGTGTCTGCTCGCTGGACTGCCTCAACTCTGTCTCCCGGAAAGCGATGCTGACTGCCGCCTTGCTCAATGCTCCCTTCTCGGCCGTGCACAACAACTCTTCTCTTGTCGCCTCAGAGTGCGGCCGCAATGTCCGTTCTCCCCTGCTGTCCGCCCCAGACTCTTTACTCGCACTCACTCCCTCGTTAGGACCCGCTCCGACAGGAGGCGCTCGCGATCGCACATAGTGCCAACCTCAACCAGAGGAGTAATCGACAGTGTCTTGCGCCCGAGAGCCGCGCCACGGCTCAGCAGTGTTTTTGTACCCTCTTTCCCACAGCCATAAGCAGTATGACATCCATGCTAGGGAGTCCTGCACAGTGTTCCTTATTTGTGGACGATGGGGTTTTCTGTTCTTCCTCCAGTATTGCAGAAGCAATTCGTCAGTTACTACTTCCGGTGAACAAGCCGGAAGAGTGGGCTGCAAGGACTGGTTTTACGTTTTCTGCGGAAACATTGTGTGTGTGTGTGTGTGTGTGTGTGTGTGTGTGTGTGTGTGTGTGTGTGTGTTCATTTGAATCGTTCTCGTCGTGTTATTAATTTGCCTGCCTTGGGTATGTGGAACACTGTTCTCCCTTTCAAAGACTCTGTGCGGTCTTTGGGCCTCATTTTTGACTCCTCTTGGACATAGGCGTTGGGGACGGACAGGGCGCGTCTGCTCCACTTTTATAGGGCTTTCGTTCGGCCGTGGCTGTCCTATGGCTACACAGTGTATGAATCAGCGAGGCCTTCGTACCTGATAACCATTGATGAGGTACACCATGGGGACGTTAGGCTTTCCACGGGTACTTACAGCACCAACCCCATACATGGTGTTTGTGCTGAGGTTGGTGAACCACCACCTCATCCGGCAGCAGCTTCTCATGGTGCGCCAGGCATGTCAGCTCATTGCTACTCCCACTTCCCCAGAATACCATACCACTGCTCGTCCAACTTAGGAATCTCTTTTCGCGAATCGTTCACAGGCAACGAGACCGTTTCGGATCCGTGTAGAATGTGTGCTGGAGTCTCTTGGTGTGGAGCATATAAAAGTTCAGATCTGGGGTTATAACAAATTGCCACCCTCGTTACTGCAGAGGCCCAGAATAATTTTAGATTTAGTGGTGTACAGGAGAGTCCTCATTGCTTCTGTTTTTAATGTTATGTTATACAGCATTGGCAGACGGATCTGGCTTCTATTTTAACTAACATTCAAACGAATGTGGTTCGAGTTTTAAAGTTTTGTGACTTGTGTGTAGGTGTCTCGACGGACAGGTCTAAACTGAGGGACTCAGTTGGTTCCTCTTCTTTCCTAGACCGTATCCACAATATTCGGTTGGCCCCAGACTTCACTGTATTTGATGCTGAACTATCAATCATGAGAGCGCTGGAGCAACTGACCTGTGCCATGCCTGCCAAATTCCTCGTCTGTTGCGACTCCGTTAGTGCCCTCTGGTCTCTGCAATTCTTGTATGCAGCTGATAAAGTAGATAAACGGTTGGGGGAGGAGGCGTCTTTCTGCTGGGTGCCAGGGCACATGGGTATTGCGGGAAATGAAAGGGCGGATGCAGCAGCCAAGGATGATAGTTCAGTGTGCCATCCCCCTGTGTGCTATCACCTCGCTCTTGGGGTACAAAGTCATGCGCCGATGGGGCAAGGAGTGGCTGGGAGTGACAGACAGTAAGCTCCGTCTAGTAAAGCCCACAACGCAGTCGTGGAGTGCTTCCTTTCAGCCATATCGACGGGACAAGGTTCTCCTCACTCGTCTTCGCACAGGCCTCAGACCTATGACGCATGCATTTTTCCTCCGGCGAGAAGTCCCTCCAATGTGTGTTGCTTGTGGCGTACAAGGTTACTGGGCGCCTGATTGTGGTTTTTTTTCCGACCACCGGGTCGCGGCGGATTGGCAGACTGATCTGGCCTGTATTCTCATACCAGTGTGGTTCGAGTTTTAAAGTTTTGTGAATTGTCCATTATTTTTCCCAGGATTTTAGGGGAATTGTTTTAATGTGTTGAAAGGGCGACTAGTTCATGTACGTTTTTTGTGAACTGGTCGACGAGTTATATTTCCCTCTGTCTTCTTTTAGCTTCTTTGTTGTTTTACCAGTATTTTAATCTCATATTTGGCTACTTTTACTCTTTCTCAGTTGTTTTAGCTCATATGACATAGTGATTGTGTGGTCAATTCGATTGCATACATAGTGATTGTGTGGTCAGTTCGAGTGCATCCAGATTCTTTGCTTTAATGAGTGTAAGGACGCTGATACCTTCGCCGTTGTGCACGCATAACCTGCAACCACACACACTGCATACTGGAGTAATAAGAAGCTGGGCTTGGTTAGTGAGTTACGTCCACGAAAGAAGGGAAATCTGGAAATGTAGGATCTTGAAGGAGGTCACTACGCTTTCAATTACTAGTTTAAGCTATTTTTCAAGGTTGTGCAACCACCCACATCTCACACACAGATCACCACAAGTGCCAGACTTAATGCGTGGACAGTGAATAAGAGAGTGTTACATATTTTCAAACTTTTTAGTTCTTGCACGCAAATTCATTCAAATAAAACAACTTGCTCCTAATTTTTATTTGGTGCAGTTTTAATAACATCTAACTTCGCTTGTAACTTGTAATTTAAATCTAAATTTCACTGTTCTCATCTAATTCTTTCTCTAGCTCGTAATTTGACAGGTACAAAGAAGAGATGCTTCGAATTCCTATAAACCTATTCTTTTATAACTTTGACAGTTAACTCTGTTCCTACGAGCAGTTATACACGAGACCATCCAGGGATTTTAATTTTAGCTCCTGGTTCTTACATAACAGTGTTGTTATAACACTACATGTATTTCTGGGTGTAAGGTACGAACGCTTCTGTTGCACTTCCTTCTGCAATTTCCTTACAGAAATTTACATTTACAACTTTTTCAAATGAGTAGCCTTTAAAGATCGTTATCCTGTTCGTTTTAAGTTCTGCAAACAGCTGTTCTGTTGACAGGTGCAAAATACCCAGTCCAGCAAATTTAGACAATGTAACCATCCTCTGCACGCAGAGCCCAGTGGGGGAGAATGATGTAAACATGCTACACTCTATTATATTCGGCCAGGACTCCAAAATATGGTTATTTAACAGTGCTGCTAAGATTAAATGCAGACATTTTATATTCCCCAGTCTTAGCCAGATTTCGCCACACATTGTGTTTAAAGCAATGTTTAAGAATTGCTTGAACATCTACAGCAGCTTTTTTTTCGATTGCAGTTTATATCCTTTTTCCTTTACGGCAGTCGTGTTCGGCTTATATTCCAGTTTCCGTGTTTTTTACTTCGATCCCTTCCATATCTAATTTCCTTTTTCGTACGCTTCCTACAATAACCACACTTGAACGCCTAATTTTTATAATGGAGAGTTGCTTAAGTTTATGTGATACATTTACTCTTATTCTTAGGATTGAGTGCGTAAACATTGTTGTGGGCACCAGTCCTAATACAGCGAATCGCTATCTGAAATTGTTGTGGAGAACAGCATCCTGGATTGAGAGAAATGTTTCCTCTACTTTGACATAGCACATCTGTATAATAATTATGTCGTCTTGTTGGAGTTAGTGTCAAGAATCTCCATGAGGTTTGCAGTTAGATAATTAACTGTACGAATTCAGAACCCAATTTATGAGCTTTTCTTTCTCTAAATGTCAGGAAGAGTCATTTCTATACCAGTAAATTTTCGCGTTTGCTTATTACCCCATTCGACGAACTGCAGAACATTGTTAAACACCACAGCAGCTGCTCTTAGAATTACTCGTTAACTGACACCACACGGACATGGCTGGCCGGGTGGGGGGGGGGGGGGGGCGAGCGGTTCTAGCCGCTACAGTTTGGAACCGCGCGACCGCTACGGTCGCAGGTTCGAATCCTGCCTCGGGCATGGATGTGTGTGATGTCCTCAGGTTAGTTAGGTTTAAATAGTTCTAAGTTCTAGGGGACTGATGACCTCGAAAGTTAAGTCCCATAGTGCTCAGAGCCGTTTGAAACATTTTGAACCACACGGACATGACTGTCACATAGTAGAATGGGGCACACTGTAAATACTGTTTGTTAGTGTTTAAAACAGTTAAACAGTCTTGCACAGGGAGAAACAAACGTTCCGTTCTGTAGTTGGATGACATAGCGTCCAGCCTGGTAATACTATGAAGGAAAACGTGCAAAAGGAGGTTCAAATGTGTGTGAAATGTTATGGGACTTAACTGCTTAGGTCATCAGTCCCTAAGGTTACACACTACTTGACTTAAATTATCCTAAGGAGAAACACACACACCCATGCCCGAGGGAGGACTCAAACCTCCGCCGGGACCAGCCGCACAGTCCATGACTACAGCGCCTAGACCTCTCGTCTAATCCCGCGCGGCTGAAAACGTGCAAGTTGTTTTCCGAACACGCTATCGGTGATTACCGATAACTTTGTGCACGTCTACTGTGATTTGACACACAAATTTAGTACATATGTTTAGTACCGAGAGAGGTGGCGCAGTGGTTAGGACACTGGACTCGCAATCGTGAGGATGAGGTTTCAAACCCGCGTTCGGCCAAATTGATTTCCGGTTTTCGTGATTTCCCTAATACGATGGGACCGATGACCTTGCTGTTTGCTTCCCTACCCCCAAATCAACCAACCAACCATATCTTTAGTGTTCCTCGATGCAGAAGTCGTGGATTGATATTACGTAGTCGGACATCTCCATGTTATTAAAAATCCCGTTGCGTTATGTCCAAATCCAAAATATTATAGTCCTCCACAGGAAGCTCTTTCATTGCAACATCCAATTTAACGTCGGCTAATTCCACTTTATGTGGTATAGTCACAGGACATTTATACTTCCTCGAAATGGTTTCCAGTGGTTTCCTGCTGCTTTTCTTCTTTTTTTTTTTTTTCATTGTTCCCCTTGGTATCATGCTGTCATTACCGAGTAGGGAAAAAGGTAGCGTCGCCTTGACAACATATCTCTCCGTGATGAACTTGGAGAACAGTTCGTAAGTGATGACTGAAGGGATCACAGAGTCAAAGATCTACGGATAGCAATCACTGAATGCTGGTCCCTATTGTAACTAGCCCAGAGTGGGTTTCTTCCTACATACCGGTCAGAGGGCCTGTAGATGGTGTAAAGTAGCGCTGCAATTGGTTGCTCAAATTAAATAGCAACTGGAAATTTAGACGGCTGAAGATGTTTTGATTCGACATTTTGTACTGAATAGCGAGGCCCTACAACTGTCTGTAGAAAGATGGACTTACAGAGAAATATAAACCTTTGCTTGATGTGAGTAAGTTGGTAGTGCAGTTCCGTTACAGGCTAGCCCTTCTAAGTCCTGCCAGCGTCTCTCTCTTGAGTTGCCACCGGACCGGCGAGGACACGGAATCCACAAACGGCAATCCTGTGCGGCGGTTGGTGCAACCCAGCGGCGCCTGAGAGCGGGACAGATTTCGGCCGCGACTGCAACTAGGCGCACCCAGTTTCCGGTAATTTAATTAGTTGCGGCGCCGAACTGGTGAGCGTGCGACCCTGCCGGTCCACCGGCGCGCCTTTAATCTTCTTCGCAGCCGAATCGCGGGGCGCCTGTCCCTTTGTGCAATCTCGCGCAGGCGGCGGCGACGTCTGCATCGTTAGCGCCGCCGCTCCGACAGACAGACAGATTGGCAGCAGCCTGGTGCAGCCACTGAGCGGGCTCTGCGGGTCGCGAAAGCAGTACGAGGACATCCTAGTCCCCAGCGGCCTCTCCCGCCGAGCCCCACACCGCCGAACCATTGGGCACCGGCTTCAGAAATACCTGCCATAACCGTTCGCGGCAGCGCGAGAGAGCACTTCACAGTCACGTAATAAGCCGTGTGGACATGTTTTCGAGCGGCAGTGTGGTTGTGGAGTGGGAAATTACATTGCAACTCCAGACATTTCAAACTTGGAGGGGCAGAGGGGGTGGGAGGGGGGGGGGGGGTATGACGTCGTGGCCCGGGATTTTTTTTTTTTTTTTTTTTTTTTTGAGAAATGACGCATGTCAGGAGACAGATCAGCTGCCCGAATTTCTGGTCACAGCACCCTCGGTGGCGTAGTCGCAGAGCGCCCTACAAGGAGATAGGCGTGTCAGGCGTAGACAAACCTTCCTCTCTGATTTGCCGCGTCTGATTACTTCGCGCCTGCAAACAGACAATCCAATGAACCGACTTGAAAAGAGGTCAGCTGTCGTGGCGCCTTCCTGGTCAGCAGTGGCTTGAGTCAACTGGAAGCGTGTACTGGTGTTCGCCGCATCACAAGAGATATGTTCTAACCACTGATACAGTTCTGTTCTCTGTTATGTCTTGCACTTTTCGTGCAATGATCTTCTGAAACTTCGATGCATTTGGAATAACGTTGGAAACACGCGTCATCAGCGAACTACAGGGTGATTATCATTACAGTTAAACTTTGAAAACACCGTAGAAATAAGACCAATGGTCACAATCAGGTCAAATTGCAACGGAAAAGGAGAAAACGATTGGCAGAAGAAAAAAAATAATATGAAAATTGAACAATAGATGGCGCTCTATGTGTCAGAATACGAAAAGTCGTGCGCACGACCCACTGAAGTTGGCATAAACACGACACGTACACGGCTTTTCGTTCTGTCGCGTCTGCGACGTTCGCATTGACTTTCTCAATGCTGTATGGCGCCCTCCTGTGAAGCAGTATTACAAGAATGATCACTGCCTGAAGGGTTGGAAAAGAGTCATTGGTCCTTTGACTGACGTGGGTCCGCAGAAAATGATTCGGGACTTCTAGAAGACTGCTTATTTTGGTGTGCAACCTGGTAGAGGGACGGAACGAATTGAAGCAGTGGAAGCAGTGGCCACAGCAATGCCGGAGGAGACGAGTGGTGGTGAGCAAACGTGTAGTGCAGGGAGAATTGCTTGTACATTGGAAATAACCGTGAGCACAGTGCGTAAAATCCTACGAAACAGCCTTCTTGGCAATCCATTCAAAATTACCCATGTGCACTGGTTGCTTCTTGTTGACCTGCCAATGAGAGAGACCTTTGCTTTAGAATTTCTTGCTCTCATGGAAATGGACAATGATTGACTGTGGAAGATTTTATTCACAGACGAAGCCCACTTCCATCTGACAAGATATTTCAACACACAGAATCGTCGAGTATGAGCATCGGAAAATCCACAAACAAGTCAACCAGTACCACTTCATCCTGAAAATGTCACTGTGCAGGGCGGGTTTAGCCATCATTTATCATAGAGCCATATTTTTTCGAAGAGACAGGTGCTTCCGTTCCTGTTACCTGTGCCGCCACTGGTAAGCGCTAGGAGTGTCTTTTGCGCAACCACGTCATTCCAGCTCTCCAACAGTGTGTATGTGTCCACAATGAGATTTTCACTCTGCAGTGGAGTGTGAATTATATGAAACTTCCTGGCAGATTAAAACTGTGTGCCGGGCCGAGACTCGAACTCGGGAACTTTGCCTTTCGTGGGCAGTTTTAATCTGCAGGAAGTTTTATACCAGCGCACTCTGCGCTGCAGAGTGAAAAATGTCATTCTGGAAACATTCCTCAGGCAGTGGCTAAGCCATGTGTCTGCAATATCCTTTCATTCAGGAGTGCTAGTTCTGTTTCGACTGCATACTTAGTAGCATTGAAGGCACGCATTGCGCAACACCTTCTGAACGTGACCCAGGAAACATTTCGATCAATTGTGGAACATGCTGCTTCTCGATTTCAACTTGTTGTAGAAAACAGCATATTCAACATGTTTGCCGCCAGTCACACGGAAATTAATAATCCAATTTGATTTTTATTTATGCTTTTTATGCACTTTTTGGCCTCAGGACAATTAAAAACCGACTTTTCCCGTATGACCTGGCCGTGGTGCATGGGCGTATGTAACTAACAGTACCACACACGTACATCCATGCACCTGAGTAGTACAGTTTGTTTAATGTCAAACGTACGCCTTAGGCATTGTTGTATGACTCATTTCTCATTTGTAGTCGACCACTATTAAATTATGATGCTCACAGCGCCATCTATTGCTACGTTTTGTAACTATTTATTTTTCTTCTCTCATACGTTTTCCCCTTCTCCGATAATATTCTGTTGCAATTTGACGTCATTCTGGCCAGTGGTGTTATTTCTACAGCGGTTTGAAAGTTTAACTTTAATTGTGAGGGCGGGAACTTTAATAGAGGCAACTACTTATTTACAGCTCGAACAAAACAGATACGTGTTTCAAAGTTTTACTAACCTTCAAAGTAGTCACCAGCATTGTGTACAACCCGTTGCCAGACATGTGGATGTCGTGGGATACTCATAGCAGTGCCAGTTGCGTTGACGGTTCCATTGGATTGGATTGTTTGGGGGAAGAGACCAAACAGCGAGGCCATCGGTCTCATCGTATTAAGGAAGGATGGGGGAGGAGGTCGGCCGTGTCCTTTCAAAGGAACCATTCCGGCATTTGCCTGGAGCGATTTAGGGAAATCACGGAAAACCTAAATCAGGATGGCCGGACACGGGACTGAATGACGGTTCGAGCGGTGCGGTCTATTGCCCGAAGAAATTGTAGCAGCTCTGAAGCGAATTCCGTTAAGTGTTTCCTTCAGTTTAGAAATGGAGTTGAATTCACGAGAGCGTAAGTCAGGGGAGTGCAGTAGGTGGTATAGCACTTAGCAGCCCCATCAGTCAAACAAATCAGTAACAGCTTGCACTGTACGTACTTGAGCATTGTCCTGCAAAATGATGGTCAGGTCCTGCAGAAAGTGTCATCACATCTGTGTCTATTCTGTTAATTATTAGAACACAACCTACGATCAGCATGACAGACAGCTGCTTATTTTGTGATCTGAAAGGAACCGATGTCTCCACTTCTGTGGAAACCTGTAGGTTAAAAGTCACATGCATCACCGCATTTTCCCTTCATATATAACGCAATTGTACAAGCAGCGAAACAGCTTTCCAGAGACTGAAAAGAGAAATGATAAGGGTTATATACCCAGAAAGGGACAGATACATCCGCTGACAACCTGTCTGGTGCAGGTAAGATTTAGCGAGTTAGCAAAATTGTAGTGATAATGGGGCGTCCCAGATTGCGGTAAGCATGTACTGCCGAAACGTCGAAAAGTCACACGCACGCACGCACACACACACACACACACACACATACACACACACACACACACAACATTACATAGGTACATACACCAGGAACAACGACCTGAGCGATTAACCTTCAACACACAATTAGTTGTCGGCTTTCGAAAGAACTTGCAGAAGTCTTGGCTGGGAAAGGAAGTTGATGCCGCAGTCAGAGCCTGTTCGCCATGTGACCACTGCAGGTAATTCCATGCGGAAGCGTGTCCGAGGAGCCACATCGGCAAAACTTAGCCGTGTCGTTAGGTCCAAGGCAGTGTAGACCTCTATTAGTAGGTAATAAGTTGATAATTACTCTCTACCAAGAGCAAGCCACTTCAGTAGGGTTATCATGTGAATCGAGAGACTGATGTTGGTCCATACAACCTTCCAACTAACACGACGTGCTAAAAGTTCAACATGATTGGGGCAGACCACCCCATCCTCAGGAGCAAGCAGGAATTGTGTTGCGACCACATGTCGCATGTCGTCCACAAGGTAGCTCAACGCACTATAAAATTAACGTGACGCAATTTGAAATGAATGCAAGACTCACTGGCTGCAAAAGAGTGAAGAGTTGCGGAGTGATAGCACACGGTGTACGGGTAAAGCAGTATCGTGTGTCAGACACAGGAAGGCAAGCCTCCTTCCGTGTGCGGCTTCGTCAAGATCTCGTAACTTAGTTACACATACGCCTTTCCATATAAATAGTCCAGAGGTGTCGCAATTTTTTCACTCGCCAACAAATCTACGTCTCTATATTCTGCCACCAGAGTCAAAATTGTATGGCCAGGTAGGCAACGTTGATGTTTACCTATCACACGACCAAGCAATGAGGACATGTGTTGTTTACAGCCCATGCAACAGTCTTGTACTCAAAAGTTAGTAGCGTGAGGGAAAGAAAATCAGCCGATGTTAAACAGCCATGATGCTTCGGAATGAAAACAGTTTTCCCTCGCCTTGAATCCCGCAAGCACAGCCCTCCCTCGACAAATCTCATTTCAAATGGAAATAAAGTACAATGCAAGAGATGCCGAAATTGTAAATAAAATTCTTTCGGAAGGCTGTCCGAACCAAGGGATTTATGGGACGGGGAATTAGCAACAAAACAACACACTTGATGCTACAGAAAATCATCTGAAAATTCGGCATTCTGCTCATGTGTAACCATCTCAGGGATAGTCGTAAAAGTAGCAACGGAAGGGGCCCCCCACTGTTTCATCCGCTGCGTATAAACTGTGCATGGTATTGGTGGGATGCTTGACTCACTTCGCCTTGAGTTATCAATTGATAGCCATCATGTGCGGTGAGGGACGTAATAAGAGAGCAAAGTAGGTGGTACAAAGAGGTCAGTTCCTTGTTAAGAACATGCGGTGGATTAGACTTCACCCTCAACCTTTCTATGTGTTGCTTGTTACTTAGCAACAACTAATTCCACGCTATCAATCCTCAGAGGGACCCCACCTGTTCGTGCACATAATTCAGAAAGAACGTTATACTAAAATTAATAAGTGTTCCGAGAGTCTCTCTCCTTCCAGCACAATAGCATACCTGCACTTTACGGATTCACGGATTTGAATACTCCGACCACAATCTCAGTAAGGATATGTAAAGCGCGACCGAGCGAAGGTGAAATTCCCACTCAGTACTAATCATGGCGTCAACGGATCCATCAACGTGAAGGGAAATGTTGAGCATCCACTGAACACGACGATATTTCATGGATTGCCGGGCGCGATTGAGTCGTGGCAACAGCACATGATTAGTAAAAGGCGCCGGATTTACATCGACTAAGAATCTGATGACAAAAACACTGCGCAAAACAAAAACTTGTCTAGGTGTCACTAGATACCGTAGTAAAAACTCGAATATCGCCAATGTCGGAAATTCATGTTCCGAAACATCCCTCAAACGCAGCTTACGAACGAATTCGTGGAGATCACGACTAAAATTAAAATGAGGGTAGTGCTGAAAGGGACGTAACACCGATTGACTCTCACCAGGCGTTGCATAAAGGACAATCAGGGTAGGTTAAGAAAAGGCAACAACCAATCTCGGAGCCAGAATTCAGAACATGTGTCGGTGACGGGAATACCTTCACGATGAAATAGAACAGCATCCGTCCTACCTTGAGATGCTACATTACAAAAGGTCTGAAACGCAGGGAGAGAAAAAGTGGCAAACAATACTCCCTGCAAGAATGAAATATCTATTGTAGAATCGTAAATAATCTGAAAGAGAGCAGCGAGGCATAATTCAGATTCAACGTGAATGACGTTCGAAGTAACGAGGACATATGTGAGTTATCTACCAAAGTGGGACGAAAGTAAAGTCCATTCCGACCATTAATCCATTGCCAGTCCGCAGAGCAGTCCATGCCCTGCAGAACGTAGCGCCGTGCTTTTTGTATGTGAGAGCGTGATCTGGTTGGGCACTCTGTGCGTGCCAGCCGTGGGGCAAAATCGCCTCTGCAACCAGAGGTGTAGGGGGATCAAGCACGAGATGTGAACCTGCCCGCGCTGGACCAGGAAGAGTAAACTCTCCGATAGGGGGATCATCTTGTATGATGCTAACAGAACAGCAGCCTCGACAGGTGACAAGACTGATTCATTTAACGATCTCCACGAATCTATTTAATCTTAAGGATGAGTTGATTAGTTCCCAAATCAGCAAAACGCCATTAAGAGATGAATTAAGAGATGAAATAGTATTAGAAGAGGCAGCCCAGCCTCAGGATGATGCGTCTCAATCTTTTCCTGAACTTGTCAGAATACTACACGAAAATTCCTGTTGTATGTGCATGAAAAAGATTCCGGAGCTGTATTTATCCATTCCGAGAAGAATGGAAGTTGTTTTGAATTGACTCAAGAAGCCAATACAACCACTGGCTCACAATACCGTTCGAGCAGCTTTCACAGAACGTTGCTGCGGCTGATAGGACGATAGCTATCCACGTTTAGAGGGTCCATACCAGGCATTAGCACTGGAAAGATGATGCTTTCCGCCATTGTGATGGGAATTCGCCATCGCTCCAGATGTGGTTGAAGATGGCAAGGAGGTGGTGCTGGGAATCCACTGACATGTTTAAGGATTCGGGAATAGATGTCGTCTGGGCCAGGGAATGTATCAAGACAGTCGGCAAGGGCACTGAGAAATTCCCACTCACTGAAGGGAACATTATATGACTGAGGGTGGTGTGGAGAAAAAAAGTTTTCATTCCACTTAGCCACAGATTTAACTCCATACTTAGGGCAGTTAAGTAACCTTAAAGATAAAGTATACGATAAACAATTAATTGAATTCACTTTTATGACAGGAGGCGAGCAAAAAATGTAGAATTTCCAGTACGATTTCATGCTTAAAAGAATTATTGTTGTCGGTAAGAATGTAAATTGAAGCTTAAATTTTGATGATTTTGATACAACAGTAAGTGTCGCTGATAAGCTATACCAAACAAATAATAATAATCAATCCATAAAGGCACACAAATCAATTTTTCTAACTGTAAGATTGTGTTAAAACAGTTCCAGCTGATGTGAACATAATTGTATTCGGTGAAATAACTTAAAAGTTAAATAAATTTTACCTGTATATAAAAGGACAACCACACTTCACATGATTATCACATTTATTGCTTGAAGTGAAAAAATTTACTGATACATATGATCCACACAGAGTAACAACAAAAAATGGAAGAAAAAGAATTGAAGGTCTTTGTACAATTTGTAAAAAGAAGAAAAGTAAATTTGTCAAAAAATTTGTAGGATACGGCAACCTTTTTATTCGTGAATAAATCATTAATACATTAATTACATAAGCCAATAAGAGAAATTTTAAAAGAAGCCGTGTGGTTTTTCTTGGTATAGACGATTTATGGCAAGCTGATCTAGTTGAAATGGATTCAGACAAATTAAAAGGAATTTCAAAAATAAACAACAGATATAAATATTTATTGACTGTTATTGATGTCATTTCGAAATTTGCTTGCGCTGTTCCAGTGAAAGATAAAATAGGTACGAATGTGGCTGATGCATTCGAAAAATTTTCATAGTTAGACAGCGAAAAAATTTACAAAAAGATAATGGTAAAGGATTTTATAACAAAGATTTTCAAGAATTGATGAAGAAATACAGCATGAAACATTATTCAACTTTTTCAGAATTAAAAGCATCTGTTGTTGACCGTTTTAACAGAACACTTAAAGAAAAGATGTGGAAGAAATTTGCTTTACAAGGAAATTATAAATGGATCGACCTAGTTTCGAAACTTGTTGACAAATATAATAACACAGTTCATCGAACTATAAAAATGAAACCAATAGAAGTTAGCGAGAAAAAAAGAAGTAACATTATATATAATGAAGAAGCTTAATTTTTGAAGGTGATAAAATAAGAATTAGTAAACTTAAAGGTCTTTTTAAAAAGGATATACAGCTAATTGGTCAACAGAAATTTTTGAAATTGAAGGTGTTATTCTTTCTAAACCAATTACATACAAATTAAAAGATATAAAAGGAAATTTTTATGAACAAGAACTACAGAAAACAAAATATCCAGATGTATACTTAGTTGAAAAAGTTCTGAGAAAGAAAGGAGGTAAAGTTTATGTTAAATGGTTAGGTTTTGATAATTCAGACAATAGTTGGGTAAATAAAGATAAAGTAATAGTCGGTTGTAGACAAATATATTAAAAAAAAAATTCTATGTAAATGTACCAAGTAGTAAGAACGAGGAAACTGACACTTTCATTCTTTCCATCTGTATGTTTTGTGATCGTGATGAAGAAGATATAATCTCTACATTCATAAATCAATTAACTGATGAAAGTGTGAATTATTTATACGATCTCAATGGAGATGAAATTTGTATTGTTTATGAATACTCTAAAAAACAGCACTGACATACATTAATTCAATTTGATGAAGAAGATTCATTACATCATCAACTAATTCTTCTTGTGTATAGTTATCTGAAGTGTTAAAATAAATTCGATGGCAAACAATTCTCAAATTTTCTTTCATATGCTGATATAATTTTTTGAATTGGCACATAATCAATTTGTAAAATTTATTCACTGTTTTGGTGCATACATCTGATTATACCCATTTGTCTTTGTACATTTTTTAATTGTGCTCAGATGATGTAGTATTCATAATTGAATCGGTAATGGTAAAAACAACACATGTCCACCTTTTGGCAAAAATTTGATATATGCAGAGAAGCCTTCAGGATACGTAGATACAGCATATATCCAAAAATCACACTTGTCCTACACATACTAATGCTTTTGCAGGCATACAGTTTTTCGTGTTCTTTGCAGTAACAAGGTGAGTCCAGGACTTACGTTATTGTTGTAAGAAATGGCAGTGTCATATGGAATTTATTTAAGGGTTTTCAATGAGCGTTTTAACTTACACTTTGGACGGCCGCAAATCGATATTTGCTGGTCTTGTGAATCACTTCCAGTGAAGATTAAGAGTCCATCATTGAACGATACTGCAAAGCGTGTGGCTGTAGCCGAACTCATGGTACATAAAAGAAGAAGCAAAAAATTTTATTTAAAGATGGATGCTGTTAAGGAGAAGTGTGCAGAAAATGAGCATGTGGTAGCATTGTGTTTTGATTAAGTGCAAAATCTGCAGTTGCCTAAGCTCCCAGTACAGGAAGCTTTTTATTTACGGCAAATTAACGTTAATGCATTCTGTATTACAGACCTAAAGAGCAACAAATCCGAGGTATATCTGTACCATGAAGGTACTGCCCACAAAGGACCTATCGAAGTATGCTCGATTTTGGTTGATTACGTCAACACAGAGATACCTGATAGTGTTACTGAATTACACCTGTTCTCGGATGGGTTCCCTGCGCAAAATAAGAACAACACAATGGTTACGGCAATGAACTGCCTTGTAAGTTCTGGCAGATTCAAAGATGTATTCCAGCATTTTCCTGTGTGTGGCCATTCATTTTTACCATGTGATCGTACATTTGCTTCCATAAAGCAGGTGATAAGAAGAAAAGACAGATTATATTCTTTGTATGAGTATGTTCAATGTATAGTGACATCATCCAAAAAACAAAATATTAATGTAAAGCTTGTCACCACGGAAGAGATTTTGGGTTACAAAAAATGGTGGCCCAAATTTTATAAGTGATCCTGTTTGTCTGATGACAGTTATGGGACGAATGTGGACAAAAGCAGTAAAGTGAAATTCACAGTGTCCTCATTTATCAGCTTCCATCACAGTGAAATGTTTCCAGGCGAAGTTGACTGTTACTATTATATTAATGGTCTCATAAAACACTGCTTTTCATTGTGACATTCATTACAGACAGAACCAAAGTTGCCTGCAGAAATTCCATATAATAAAAAAGTTGCAACGAATGTCAAAAAATTGAAAGATGTGGGAGAATTAATGCAATATATCCCTGATGAGCACAAAGCCTTTTATCTGGAATTGACTGAGTGGCCTTCTGTGGACACTCCTGAAGATGATTCATAATAAATTTTTGGTGTAAAATAACCTGTTAGGTGAAATAAGAAATTTAATTCCTAATGCAACGATTTACATCGTCATATCTTTAGTCTTTCCATACAGTGTGTGCATACATCAACAATATTTTTCAATTTCTCTGTAAAACAATATTAGACAATGTACAAGTAATATTGTATATTAAATTTATACAATGAAGTAATTTTTAATGACATAAACAAATTTTGATGTTAAAATGTCAGTCCAATATGTTCATCCTGCAATAACAACATAAGTTTGTACAATTAAAAAAAATCGTTCATGTAAGTTATTACATTTAAAGTACTTTGTTTTATTATTAAAGCTTACCCAACACACAGAGTCAATATTAAAATTAATGGATTTATCCTACTGCCCATTATTTAGCCTGTATACAGTTTTTTGCTTCTCCTGAAAAATTTACTTTTTTGGACTAATGTTGTTTTTACAATTACTGATTCAATTAAAATTATATAATCATAAAACAACAAAAGCTGGTATTATAATTTCATTGTTTGTTAGAGGAACAACATGTGGTAATACTGTATGTGTTCCTCTGTTTCTTTTGTTTAGCTCATTAAAAGCCATATTAACTGTTTCCATCAAATTTTCGATTTGTTTTCTATCCAATTCACATACTTCACGTAAATATTTCATTAGGTATTTATAAGCATCAGTCATTTCTTTTCTAATCCTATATTGATCATATTCGCAAATTGCTAGTAAAACTTCATGTGCAACCCATTTTCTGAACACTCCTGCTTCTTTTTTTTATTTTAATATTAGGCAATATAATTCTAATTTGTTAATAATTTTAGTTTTCATATCAATATTCTGGACGCCTTGTTTTATGACGACCGTAAAATCTTCAAATCCTTGTTTATATTCATCATCCACATGTTTTTAATAGCATCCCTAGATTTTTATAGTCTAATATTTCATCAACATCTTTACCTTTAAACCATGGTTCTTTTTTTATCAATAATTGCTAAAATATTTTGTTTGTTATAAATGAGCTTATTATTCTTTAGATCAATATGTGCCTCTATTTATATACAATTAAAATAAATTAGTAAATTCTAATTCTACAGCAAGCACAGTTAAAATTTCATTACAAATATATTTTCTCTCTTAATTCACTTCATCAACAATACTGTTGGATTGGTCACATAATTTCTCAAGAAGTAAGATAGATTGTTGAAGTGTATATCGTATATTTCTTTTCTTTTATCTACTTCGTGTACACCAAAATAAATATTAAGTATTGGCTCTATTAATTTGTAATCAGTACATATATTATATTGTCTAACATAAAATATTTTATCATCTTTAGGTCTTCCACTATCATAGCTTGATAATCTTTTTGTAAGATGATTTTCAGGTAATACGCCACTAACTTTAAAATAATTTCTCTTGGCATACTGCTCTGATGTGGCAATGTATATAATTTGTTCTTTCTTCGTCTCCACTACATCAGATATTACATCTTTTAATTGTAGACATTATTTTCCTCTTTCTTTTAATTCTTTAGCTTGTTGTTCAATAATTTTTTGAGATTTCTCTTTTTCGGCAGATGTTGTGTAATTAAGATAGTCAACTAATATTTCCTCAATTGTTATATAATAATCTTTACTTTCATTAGCAACTTTGGTGCATAAACTAATCATGAGTTCCTTGAAGTATCGAACTGGAAGACAAATCCACATCTTGTGAACTAAATTGTGAGGAACTAATGATTTTATTTCATTTTGGATGCATTTGTACTCTAAAAGCAAGACGATGATCTTGTTTGATTTCTTTGTGCAAGAGGCCATAATTTTGGAAATAATTAATTAAATGTCTTTTAATTTGTTTTATATTTCCAGGGTTCTCACTCAAGAACCCTACAATTCCATAGTTAATGAATCAAAGAATGTCATTTGTGGTCAAAATATCATTTTTATTAAACAAAGCAACCCAAATGTCTTTGAACCAACTTGCTAAACTTAATTCATACTTCTTCTCTTGAATGAATTCGAAAATGTTCAACATGGTTGATTCTGTACATGCGATAACTGCCATTTATATAGAATGAAAATACATTAGTAAATTAAAATTTTGTTGGCTGAGAGGATGAACCTTGATTATTCCATCTGCAATTTCCTTAAAAGTGTATCATTAAAGATAGTAATTTCCTTTTCATGAAATCTGTATTGTACTAAAAACTCATAAATGAAATAAGAAACACACAGTAGAAATATTAGTGATAGAAGGAAAATTAAGAGTGTCAATAGTTTATCTATCTAAAAATTTCAATTATTAATGAAAATTTTATCTCAGTAAATGGAAGCACACAAGAAGTGTAAAAAATGTGGAGAAGAGAAGTCAATTGATAACTTTTATTCACACAAATACTCGAGGATAAGCGTTCTATATGTGTAAAGAATGTCATAAAATGACTACAAAAAATGCATATAGTAACAAAAAACAATGTATTTAACAGTTTATATGAGATTATAAGAGACCTTTGGCAATATTTAAGGATATGAAAGATTTTCTTTCTTTTTACAAACAACAACAACATCAGTTAAAACATTTTAAAAAATGTATTGACTGTCAAGCTGACTTGGCTGTTTTTTACTTAAGTCTTACATCTAGAATATAGACAAAAATGAAAAATAGCATGTGAGTGGGGAAAATAAATAGTTAAAAGTGATTTCAAAAAACATTTATAGGCGAATAGTCACATTAAATATGAAAATTCAAATTTTTTGTAGCTAAGGTTTTCTTTTCCTGGAAGCCTTTCTGAGAGATTTTACAGTCGGTCAACTTCATGATTATTGCAGAAGGAGTAATTGACGAATACACAAGTGATTTAGAAAAGATAATTCAATTAATTTAATTGTTTAGAATCATTCACCACCACCACCACCACCATCCATTTTTTTTCAAAAGCTAATGAAATTTTTTCTATAATTAAACAGAGTAAAGTGGAAGTATCTCTGAGAGATTACAGTTGCTCAACTTCATGATTATTGCAGAAGGAATAATTTATGAGGATGTACTGCACTTAGAAAGCACGATCTTATGAACTTAACTATTTCAAATAATTTGCCTCTTCCCACAAGAACTGTTGAAAAATTGAATTTAAGTGAACTTAAAGGTAGAGCTAATAATCTTGGTATTAAAGGACACAGTACATTAAGGAAATCAGAATTAATTAATGCCATTGTATTACAAGAGTTTGAACTTTATCCAGATGTATTTGAAAAATCTAGATTAAGACCAGAGAGTGTACCAAATATAAATTACTTTTACAGATGATATTATTGAAAAGTCTCATCCACCAAGAGAGAAAAAAATAGTAAGTTTAGATCAAATTTACCCATTTAGAAGGAAAATATTTGATGAAGAAAAAGGAAGCTGAAAAGCATTTATTTGAGATTAAATAAATTAGATATAGATTTAATGAAAAATTTAAAGCTTGGTCTGTTGACTATAGAAATGTCTTTAACGATGCTAACATTGCCAAACTCAATACTCCTAGTGAGAAAACAGATTACATAACGAAAGCACTCAATTCCATGTTAAATGTAGTTAAAAAGACGACTAACTTCAGAAAAGGAGATAAGCTGAATATAACAGTGTATCCACGGGACATGTGGCCTGTAATTGAAGAAGTGCCATAATGATCCCTCCATTGGCAAAAGATTCCAGAATAGTCCCCCATTCGGATCTCCGGGAGGGAACTGCCAAAGGGGAGATTACCATGAGAAAAAGATTGAATAATCAACGAAAGGATTACGTTCTACGAGTCGGGGCGTGGAATGTCAGAAGCTTGAACGTGGTAGGGAAACTAGAAAATTTGAAAAGGGAAATGCAAAGGCTCAATCTAGATATAGTAGGGGTCAGTGAAGTAAAGTGGAAGGAAGACAAGGATTTCTGGTCAGATGAGTATCGGGTAATATCAACGGCAGCAGAAAATGGTATAACAAGTGTAGGATTCGTTATGAATAGGAAGGTAGGGCAGAGGGTGTGTTACTGTGAACAGTTCAGTGACCGGGTTGTTCTAATCAGAATCGACAGCAGACAAACACCGACAACGAGAGTTCAGGTATACATGCCGACGTCGCAAGCTGAAGATGAACAAAAAAATGGTTCAAATGGCTCTGAGCACTATGGGACTCAACTGCTGAGGTCATTTAGTCCCCTAGAACTTAGAACTAGTTAAACCTAACTAACCTAAGGACATCACAAACATCCATGCCCGAGGCAGGATTTGAACCTGTGACCGTAACGGTCTTGCGGTTCCAGACTGAAGGGGCCTAGACCGCACGGCCACTTCGGCCGGCCGAAGATGAACAGATAGAGAAAGTGTATGAGGATATTGAAAGGGTAATGCAGTATGTAAAGGGGGACGAAAATCTAGTAGTCATGGGCGATTTGAATGCAGTTGTAGGGGAAGGAGTAGAAGAAAAGGTTACAGGAGAAAATGGGCTTGGGACAAGGAATGAAAGAGGAGAAAGACTAATTGAGTTCTGTAACAAGTTTCAGCTAGTAATAGCGAATACCCTGTTCAAGAATCACAAGAGGAGGAGGTATACTTGGAAAAGGCCGGGAGATACGGGAAGATTTCAATTAGATTACATCATGGTCAGACAGAGATTCCGAAATCAGATACTGGATTGCAAAGCGTACCCAGGAACAGATATAGATACAGATCACAATATAGTAGTGATGAAGAGTAGGCTGAAGTTCAAGACATTAGTCAGGAAGAATCAATACGCAAAGAAGTGGAATACGGAAGTACTAAGGAATGACGAGATACGTTTGAAGTTCTCTAACGCTATAGATACAGCAATAAGGAATAGCGCAGTAGGCAGTACAGTTGAAGAGGAATGGACATCTCTAAAAAGGGCCATCACAGAAGTTGGGAAGGAAAACATAGGTACAAAGAAGGTAGCTGCGAAGAAACCATGGGTAACAGAAGAAATACTTCAGTTGATTGATGAAAGGAGGAAGTACAAACATGTTCCAGGAAAATCAAGAATACAGAAATACAAGTCGCTGAGGAATGAAATAAATAGGAAGTGCAGGGAAGCTAAATGGCTGTAGGAAAACTGTGTAGACATCGAAAAAGATATGATTGTCGGAAGGACAGAATCAGCATACAGGAAAGTCAAAACAACCTTTGGTGACATTAAAAGCAATGGTGGTAGCATTAAGAGTGCAACGGCAATTCCACTGTTAAATGCAGAGGAGAGAGCAGATAGGTGGAAAGAATACATTGAAAGCCTCTATGAGAGTGAAGATTTGTCTGAGGTGATAGAAGAAGAAACAGGAGTCGATTTAGGAGAGATAGGGGATACAGTATTAGAATCGGAATTCAAAAGAGCTTTGGAGGACTTACGGTCAAATATGGCAGAAGGGATAGATAACATTCCATCAGAATTTCTAAAATCATTGGGGGAAGTGGCAACAAAACGACTATTCACGTTGGTGTGTAGAATATATGAGTCTGGCGATATACCATCTGACTTTCGGAAAAGCATCATCCACACAATTCTGAAGACGGCAAGAGCTGACAAGTGCGAGAATTATCGCACAATCAGCTTAACAGCTCATGCATCGAAGCTGCTTGCAAGAATAATATACAGAAGAATGGAAAAGAAAATTGAGAATGCGCTAGGTGACGATCAGTTTGGCTTTAGGAAAAGTAAAGGGACGAGAGAGGCAATTCTGACGTTACGGCTAATAATGGAAGTAAGGTTAAAGAAACATCAAGACACTTTCATAGGATTTGTCGACCTGGAAAAAGCGTTCGACAATATAAAATGGTGCAACCTGTTCGAGATTCTGAAAAAAGTAGGGGTAAGCTATAGGGAGAGATGGGTCATATACAATATGTACAACAACCAAGAGGGAATAATAAGAGTGGACGATCAAGAACGAAGTGTTCGTATTAAGAAGGGTGTAAGACAAGGCTGTAGCCTTTCGCCCCTACTCTTCAATCTGTACATCGAGGAAGCAATGATGGAAATAAAAGAAAGGTTCAGGAGTGGAATTAAAATACAAGGTGAAAGGATATCAATGATACAATTCGCTGATGACATTGCTATCCTGAGTGGAAGTGAAGAAGATTTAAATGATCTGCTGAACGGAATGAACAGTCTAATGAGTACACAGTATGGTTTGAGAGTAAATCGGAGAAATACGAAGGTAATGAGAAGTAGTAGAAATGAGAACAGCGAGAAACTTAACATCAGGATTGATGGTCATGAAGTCAATGAAGTTAAGGAATTCTGTTCCTTGGCAGTAAAATAACCATGGCGGACGGAGCAAGGAGGACATCAAAAGTAGACTCGCTATGGCAAAAAAGGCATTTCTGGCCAAGAGAAGTCTACTAATATCAAATACCAGCCTTAATTTGAGGAAGAAATTTCTGAGGATGTACGTCTGGAGTACAGCATTGTATGGTAGTGAAACATGGACTGTGAGAAAACGGAACAGAAGAGAATCGAAGCATTTGAGATGTGGTGCTATAGACGAATGTTGAAAATTAGGTGGACTGATAAGGTAAGGAATGAGGAGGTTCTATGCAGAATCGGAGAGGAAAGGAATATGTGGAAAACACTGGTAAGGAGAAGGGACAGGATGATATGACATCTGCTAAGACATGGGGGAATGACTTCCATGGTATTAGAGGGAGCTGTAGAGGGCAAAAACTGTAGAGGAAGACAGAGATTGGAATAAGTCAAGCAAATAATTGAGGACGTTGGTTGCAAGTGCTACTCTGAGATGAAGAGGTTAGCACAGGAAAGGAATTCGTGGTGGGCCGCATCAAACCAGTCAGTAGACTGACGACAAAAAAAAAGAAATAACAGTCAATAACCCAAAAATGTTTTATTCAATTTTTACAGGTTAAATGCATCAAATGATACTCGAGAATCTGTTAAAGTTTTGTGCAATAAAATGGAAACTCCTGGAAACATCCCCCAGGCTGTGGCTAAGCCATGTCTCCGCAGTATCCTTTCTTTCAGGAGTGCTAGTTCTGCAAGGTTCGCAGAAGAGCTTCTGTAAAGTTTGGAAGGTAGGAGACGAGATACTGGCAGAAGCAAAGCTGTGAGTACCGGGCATGAGTCGTGCTTTGGTAGCTCAGTTGGTAGAGCACTTGCTCGCGAAAGGCAAAGGTCCCGAGTTCGAGTCTCAGTCGGGCACACAGTTTTAATCTGCCAAGAAGTTTCATATCAGCGCACACTCCGCTGCAGAGTGAAAGTATCATTCTGGAATCACCAAGAAGTTTGTGATACAGCTTACAAGTGTGCAGGATGAAAAAAGATTTGATTAAGATCTAAAGAACATAAATGCAGATTTGAACTTTGCAAAAATTGTAAAGAAGTTGTAGAAATTGGAAATCATAAATGTTGTATGCAGCCTATAGTGCAAAAAGGAGGTATCTGTGAAAGAAAATTTGGTGAAGAATTTATAGTGTAAGTTAATAAAGAAGGTTGGTATGTTAATGGAGAATTTAAAGATTTTTCTATTTACCAGCACTTCGAATGTAATAAAATAGTTGGTGGCAAAGAGTTTAAATGTTGTAATAAAGGCTTTCCAAAGAAAGTGAATTGTACCTATAGTGAAAGATATATGTAGTTTGATTATGAAGCAACTCAAGAAACAAACACACATACCAAATCTTATAATTGTCCTCAATTTTAAAGGTGATATTGTTTATAAATTTAAGGTAAATGATTAATTCTATACCTGGATGATATCTAAAAAGAACAGTTATCACACATTCATAGCTCACTATGCAAAAGGTTACAATTCCCAATTTATTTTGAAGTACTGTGTTGAAAATACAATAAGGCCATATACTATCTACACGGGAACTAAACTAATGTTGTTGGAGATCAAACAGTTGAGTATAAAAATTATAGATAGTAGCAACTTTGTACAAGGTCCACTTAGTAGTTTTCCAAAAACTTTTGATTTGAAAGAGTGGAAGAAAGGTTACTTCCCACATTTATTCAATAAGCCAGAAAATGAAAACTACATAGGACCAATTCCTGATACTGAATATTACTGTGTTGACACTATGAAGCCAAAAGAGAGAGAAGCATTTCTTAAATAACACAGCTCTAGAGTTAAAGAAAATAATGTGTTCAATATGAAGAAAGAAATTAATGAGTACTGTTATCCTGATGTAGACATATTCTGAAGAGGTTGTTTGGAATTAAGAAAACAGTTTCTGGAAATTGCTAACATTGATCCATTCTGTTATTTAACTATTGCTGGCGTTTGTATAGCAATTTACAGATCTAAATATTTACCGGAAAATACAATTGCAGTATTTGATAAAGAACAGAAAGAGAATTATAGTAAAGAATCCATAGCTTGGTTGGATATTTTAAATAACAGCAACATTGTAAATGCACTTAATGGTGGAGAAGTAATGGTTGCAGGAGCAAAAGTAGAGGGATTTGAGAAAGAAAAGAATACTGTTTATCGATACCATGGTTGTTATTGGCATGGATGTAAAAGATGTTTCAAAAGTGAAACGATGAACAATAAAAATAAGGAAACAATGGACAATCTTTATCAAAAGACATTAACAAGAAGTGCAGAAATAAGAAACGCTGGATACAAGTTAGTGGAAATTTGGGAATGTGATTGGATGAACTCAACACATAACACTTAAGAAATTAAAGCAGATGGTACTAGCTCAAAAATAAAATACATTCATGTACATAGTCTTTATCCTACTGTGCAATATTATGATTATTATCCTGAACAACATCCAAGAAAAATATATAGACCAAGATATTATTCTAAAAACTGGTATGGTTTAATAAAATGTAAAGTATTGGCTCCTAGAGGATTGTATCATCCTGTTTTACCTGTACACATGTAAATCGATAAAAGTGAAAAACTATTGTTTCCTTTGTGTGTCAAATGTGCACAAGAACAAATAAGTACATGCAATCACAGTGATGAAGAAAGAAGTTTTATTGGAACTTGGGTGACAGATGCAGTAACGACAGCTGCAGAAAAAGGATATGACGTTTTAGATGTGTATGAAGTTTGGGATTTTAAAAATAAAAGCAATATGCTGTTAAAAAATTATGTGGAAGACTTTATGAAAATGAAATTAGAAACTAGTTTACATAATTTTGAAAGTGGTGAAGAATATATCAAAATAGTTAAAGAAACATTGGACATTGACTTATAGGATACAGGAAAATCCTGGAAAACGAGCTGTTGCTAAGATACATCTTAGTTGATTATGGGCAAAGGCAAAATATGAGCCAAACAGAATATGTGACAGATTTGCAACGATTTTATGAGATACTACCGGATAACTGATTAGATAACTTAGATGTAAATTTTATTACAGAGCAGATGGTTCAGATGAGGTACAATTTCAAGGATTACAATGCAGCTACTAATATTTTGATACCTGCATTCACTACATCAAATGTAAGGCTTAGATTACATGATATGTTAGATATACTAGGAGAATCTGTTGAATACTTTGATACTGTTTCTGTCGTATATATTGATAATGATTAAAATACTGTGGAAACAGGTTGAATGTTAGGTGAATGGACTAATGAATTAGGAAATAATTGGATTACAGATTGGGCTTCGACAGGTCCCAAAAGTTATTATTACGAGAAAAATGATAAGAAGACAGAAATGAAAGTAAAGGATTCATATTAAATTACAAGAATATTCAAAAGTTGAATGGCAAATCGGTGACAAGGTTAATGGAAAGTGAAGTTAAAAAAAGATATAGTAGAGTACAATCAGATAACAAGAGATGTTGATACTAGAAATCTAGTTAACAAACAGGTTAAGAAAGAAGTTTCATTTCAATCTGATAAAAGAGTTGTTCTAGAAAATTATGATACAATGCCTTATGGACATAAAAAATTAAACATATCTTCTAACGTAAAGAAAAAATTCATACCACATGCCTTATACAGATAGAATAAATTAGTTAGTTGAATTTTGTTGTATTCTATGTTGTCTAACTTTTTGGTTATAGAGTGATAAGCTTTTTAAAAAAAACAAATAGGCTTTATGTAATTTTGTAATTTTGTAGGTAGATTATTAATTGGCAAATTAGAATCCACTATTTGCTTTACAGATATAGAAAAGAGAGAATCCAAATTTTCTATTTTCTCAAATATTTCTATGTCAGTTTCCTCATAGTTATCAAAGTACTTCTCGTATTGTTCTCTATAAATTCTCTTTAATGCACTAACACCTTTAGTCTGATCCTGACTTCTTAAGTGTTCTATAATTAACGATAGTTTAAAATATTCTTTGCAAGTATTACACTCGTTTCTCTCTTGGATTATTACTTCTTTCAACAAAGATGTCATATTGAAATTCATCCCATACATTGGTCATATTTATAAAGATTAAAAATTTAAGAGATTATTAAAATACTGTTCTATAAAAATAGACACTCTACTGAAGAAGATCAATAATGCAAGCAATTCTAATCTGTCTAAAAAGATTTGTGAGCTTGATGTAAATGAGTGTTATTACGTGACCGATTGTGAACGCTTAAAAACTAGGTATGGTGAGAAAATTTCTCTTGAGCTCGATACTAAATTTAAAATTATTTTGCCAGAAAGGTTCAATAAAATAATAAGTAATTGGAACTTTCAATTTTTTTGTGATATTAAACTAAAGTATAAAGGAATGATGAGAGCTAAAAATAATGATAACGAATTTGATGATCTCAAGTTTTTGGGGTAGCTACAGAACTTAAAAAAAAATTGTTTCTTTATGGATTGCATCCGTTTATAAAAAAAATTTAGTAAGTAAGTGACTTGTGTGTGCAGCCTACTGTTTATAAGAAATAACTGTTTATAAGAAAAGGAAGAACGTCATTAAATCATCTGCAACTGCACTAAACGTACCCACTTACAACTCGAGTCCCGGTCCAGCACAAATTTTTGTTGTAGTCATTCCAGCTTGCAGGTGATGATTGTCCTTGTTCGCAATTGCGAATACATTTAATGCATAGGTTACAGACTTGTTTACAGTTTCTGCGTGTTCTGAGGCATCTATAGAGAATGACTATGTAAGATTAGCTGCCAGCTCTTGGCACAGTTCAGTACTATTTACTCGTGATATTACGCTAGCCAATAGTGCATTTTTGATGACAAAAAAGGTACAATTTCACTTACTACAGTTTTGATCAGTACACTTCTTTAGTTTAGTCATCACGACTAGTTACTGTAGACATATTACAATAGGGTCTGTGTGTTTAAACAAATTTTCTCTTGCGAGTTTTTAAAGCAAACCCATATTTTTCCTCTTAGATGCCCCGAAAACGACCAGAAAAGAAAAATCTATAATAAATGGAGTTCAACTGCATTACATGAGCCATAAGTGTGTAATGGATGGACGTTTGAGCCTTCGAGCTGCATCACAATTATACGACAGTCCTTTCAGCACTTTGCATGGTAAAGTTACCTCCCTGTTCCATGATGGAGTTGAGTGAATCAAGGTACATTTATGAAGAACTATTTATGATCAGGCTTCGACACTTTAAGAAACACAAAACAGTGGCTAGTATTACAATTCTTATTGTTGACAACTATGGCAGCCATACCAGCTTCGCTGTTGTAGAGTACTGTCGGAGAAATGGGATATAGCTTTTGGGATTGCCCCCACCCAGAACACATGTACTACAGCCATTAGACAGAACGTTCCTGTCTCTAAGGCTCAATTTCACAGAAATGCAACTGAGTGGATTCTTCGTAACCCCAATAAAAGCATTACAAAACAAAGATTCTATACTATTCTCTGTGATGCCTGGAGCAAAACTACATATGTTGGGAGTGAAGTTAAGGGGTTCCAGAGCAGGGAAGTAATGCCCTTCTGCAAAGAAATTTCTGCCCAGGAGAAATTTGCAGCTTCAACGTAATTCGAGGCCACCGCTCCTTCAACGCTCACCAATCAAGTTACTACCAGCAGTCTGGGAGAAGAGCGCATTCAAGTATCTTTAAAAGATGTAACTGTAGAGCACGGTAAATCCGTAACACCAGCATCCAGTAACATTTCTCAGCCCGAAGCTGTCAACAACATTTTTCCCACTCCAGAGAAAAAAGTATCGTCTCAGGAAAGGAAAACTTGGACACCAATTCGACGCATTTCCGATGAAACGCGGAAAACACCAGCAGCAAGAAAAATCTTTTTTCAGTATTGAACAAAGAAAGAAATAAAGAAATGCAACAAAAACAATCAACAGAACTCCAGTTCCATGAGTAATGATGAAAGAAGTATTAAAAGCTTCAAATCGCCAGCAAACGACGAGAAAAATTGGGGATTTTGTTTCTTGAATTATTATAGTGCGGAATCATTGGCCAAAGATGATTGGATTCGCTGCCAGAAAGGTAATGTTTGGCATCACGACGTATGCGTCGGTGTCCAAGGGAAAAAGCGTTTTTTTATTTGCAAGATGTCAATGATCAGAACTGTACCAAGAAGTGATGACAATTTTCTCTAGTGTGGTAAATTTTCACGCAATTTTACTCAATTCTGTAATCTTTTCTTCTGTTTAAACTAACACTTGTTGAAATGTGGTAGCAATGGATAGAGCGGATCAGGTTATAGTTGTGGATGGGGCCGTAATCAGTTACTCTTTGGTGCACCAAACACACAAACTTTTATTTTCCTAAGATCCACTTGATTACACATTGCCTTAAAAGGAACAAATTAAAACAATACAGCTGAAGGCCCAGTTGAGAAAACTTGCGATACCTTTAGAGCCTAGATAACAAGAATTTCAGATAGAAAAAACTTTCAAAATTGTAGTTATTAAACTAATCAATCGTCAAATTTTTAATTTAAGTAGGCTGAAAGTCTTATCCAAAATTAAAACAAAATAAATTAATAGATGGCTGAAGGCATCGCACAGTACATCAGACTAAAATGAAAATCACAATCTAAAAGCAACAGAACAGTGGTTGTCAGAGGTGTGCCAAGGGTCAGCCTGAGGAGGTAGCTTTAATGTAAGGTAGGGTGAGACAGGCAGCCATAATCGGATGGCAACCCGACCCAGGGACGGCTAAAGGACCGGCCAACAACTTAATCAGTTCCCTTCGACCCGACCAACGATACGACAACGGAAAATAAGAGCCAAAGACAAAGATACCAGCAGCACTACGTCCTCCAAATTGCCGTGCCAGACGGCATCAACACGGCGAGGAAAAACACACTGCCGGAAAACAACACTAAGGACCAGGGCAGGTAACTGGGAAGTTAACGGTCGCAAGGCAGAAAATACCGCTAGCGCACTCCACTGATAAGTAACAACCAATTTAATAGTTAAATACCATACACCACACGTTGCTGCTAGATGGAACAGCCCAGGAAGCAACAACTGGCAATGAACGAAGAGGTGTCACAGCAGTTGAGGTTTCATAACATGTTAACTGCTCATTCAACTTCGGTGTCCATGTTCGGTGGACAACGAACTTTGTAGCTCTCACAGCTAGTGCCTCGCAACCGACTATGTGTGGACGCCGCCAGCAGTCCCGGCCTGACCTTGCAGCACAGATGTTTCCTCGCTGCTCTGTCCCAACCAACTGACTGCCACACGCACCACCACACGGAAATATAGCGGTCACACCAAAGATGGTACAGACGTACTTGTATCGATAAGCGCTGCTGCTGCCACTGGCGGAGGCAAGTCGGCAATTCATAATGGTAGTAACACAGGCAGAAATAGGACGCCACTCGATTGCGGCAAAATGCCAAAGAACAAACGGCATCAACGCAAGCAGGGCATGGCTATCTTGTAATGGTGTAATATTTGTGCTACCTATTCATTTAGCGTCAAAGAAGAAGTGCAATAATTTAAATTATATCTTTCCTCGATTTGTTTCCAGTTGCAATAGCATTTGTCCGAAATGATCGAATTTGTACACCCTTACTCTATACCAGATGAGTCAATATTGTGTAATACTTACATACCGACTATTTACCTCCATCTTCTAAAATAAATTTCCAAAGAACTCAAGGTCAACATTATTTGGATTCCAGCAGACGAAACTACCGACACTTGCGGCCGTTATACCGCAAATTTCATTGCTGGTACGTTAAGACGAGAACCTTCTTCTTGCTATTTAGTGGCCTGGAAATAACATGAGAAGACAAAGCATTCTACGCAATAGCCAGATTTGTGGACGAGGGAATTACGAAACTATTTCCAAAATCTTCTGCAGATGAAAGATTGTTTGTGTTTCTCCCAGATACTGCTTGCCATATGAACAAACCGGGAAAAGCCCTCCAAGTATTTTATTCCAAGTTAATTCATCTGACGTGCTTCGCTTGCAGAGTACGATCCACGTGCTTGGTAGAGTTGCAAAGAAAACTTAACCTGAAACAATGGGCATGCGACTAACAAGTTGCGTGATTTAATGTACTGGTTGCCGATGCTAGTGGTATGACAGGGAGGGGATTCAGAGGCAGTGGCGTGGGCGGCAGATGCGTTCTCTCTGTTCAGTAATCAGCTCGCCAGCCAGCGGCCTGGCGGTTAGCGACCGCACATAGTTGTCGGTCGCGGTCACTGTATCAGACGTCAAAAGGAAATCGAGCTAGAGCACGCCAGTCTAGATTTTTAAAAAATTGTATACGTAGAACCAAAATGTATACCATCACTACTTTTTAGATAAAATATGCAATAACCGATGAAACGGAGCCAGATATGCAAATACAGATGCAGCATATATGATACGGTCTCTATTTATGACGTTTGTGGTATTGGAGCGTGAATTCCAGCAAGAACATGGCGCAATATTCCACAATGGCGAATTTCAACAGACGTGCTGCCCCATACATATTCTTGGTTCTCCAATGGATGTCTAACGGTGTTCGCTCTGTGTTAGTCAATAAAAGAATAACAGCACTTTGGTCCGGTTTGGACGCATTTCATAATGACATTGGCATAGTTCAGGTCTCCGCACTTATCGCTTGCACATCGGAAAGACACAAGTGCCAAGTTAATCTCCTGCCTACATGTCGGTGCTTATACACCCGCACCGGAGTCGCGCTACGTTGCATATACGCTGCAGCAGCACCCTCAAACGGCTACTTTTTAATTGTCCCTTGTATTTCGTTAGTCTCAGGTTTTAGTACAAGTCTTTTTGTTAGATAGTCTGCAGCTCGTGGTCGTGCGGTAGCATTTTCGCTTCCCGCGCCTGGGCTCCCGGGTTCGATTCCCGGCGGTGTCAGGGATTTTCTCTGCCTCGTGATGACTGGGTGTTGTGTGATGTCCTTAGGTTAGTTAGGTTTAAGTAGTTCTAAGTTATAGGGGACTGATGACCATAGATGTTAAGTCCCATAGTGCTCAGAGCCGTTTTGTTAGATACGATATTGCAGTGCCTGTATGTCTGAAGGAACATTGCATAGTACTTCTTAAAAACACAACCGCTGCAATATCGTATTTATCTCCCGACACCGGGCAAAGAGCTTCCAATTAAAATGTTCCCATGTACGGAAATATGCATAATGAATGTACGAGTGCAAGTTGTAGACACACGGCTGACGACGTACGGAAGTGTGAGAGTGAGTAGGAGCCGTGCTCGGAGAGTCTACTTGTAAGGCGACCGATTGTGAGAAGTGGGACATCCTGGTTCGAGTCCCGGTCAAGCACGAACTTTCACTTTCATCATTTCATTAGACAGGTGATGGTTGTTCATATTCACAACTGTGACTACATTCAATTTTTATTACGCGACTGCGACTATTCAGAAATCCACTGTCGAAAAATGGTTTACTTACTACAAAATTACTGTCAAAAGCCCTGTACTGCGTCCTAGCGGACGAGACGAGAGCGCGCGCGCACGCGCGCGCACTCGCGTTTGTGTGTGTATGTGAATGTGTATGTGTGTGTGTGTGTGTGTGTGTGTGTGTGTGTGTGTGTGTGTGTGTGTGTATGTGTGTGTGTGTATGTGTATGTATGTGTATGTATGTGTGTGTGTGTGTTTGTGAACACAATTACATACAACATTTACAAGGGAAAGACATCATCAGTAATTTGGTAAGATTTTGGGATAAACAAATAAATGAACTGCGAGCGATTCAACCACTCACCAACCTCGCAGCTCCATTAGTCCGTATTCCCTGGCACGTTCGGACAATTGGAAAATCTCACTCCTGAATGGAGAGGAGCTTATATACAGGGTCAGTCATAAATGAGGAAAAATACACTCCTGGAAATTGAAATAAGAACACTGTGAATTCATTGTCCCAGGAAGGGGAAACTTTATTCACACATTCCTGGGGTCAGATACATCACATGATCACACTGACAGAACCACAGGCACATAGAGACAGGCAACAGAGCATGCACAATGTCGGCACTAGTACAGTGTATATCCACCTTTCGCAGCAATGCAGGCTGCTATTCTCCCATGGAGACGATCGTAGAGATGCTGGATGTAGTCCTGTGGAACGGCTTGCCATGCCATTTCCACCTGGCGCCTCAGTTGGACCAGCGTTCGTGCTGGACGTGCAGACCGCGTGAGACGACGCTTCATCCAGTCCCAAACATGCTCAATGGGGGACAGATCCGGAGATCTTGCTGGCCAGGGTAGTTGACTTACACCTTCTAGAGCACGTTGGGTGGCACGGGATACATGCGGACGTGCATTGTCCTGTTGGAACAGCAAGTTCCCTTGCCGGTAGAACGATGGGTTCGATGACGGTTTGGATGTACCGTGCACTATTCAGTGTCCCCTCGACGATCACCAGTGGTGTACGGCCAGTGTAGGAGATCGCTCCCCACACCATGATGCCGGGTGTTGGCCCTGTGTGCCTCGGTCGAATGCAGTCCTGATTGTGGCGCTCACCTGCACGGCGCCAAACACGCATACGACCATCATTGGCACCAAGGCAGAAGCGAGTCTCATCGCTGAAGACGACACGTCTCCATTCGTCCCTCCATTCACGCCTGTCGCGACACCACTGGAGGCGGCCTGCACGATGTTGGGGCGTGAGCGGAAGACGGCCTAACGGTGTGCGGGACCGTAGCCCAGCTTCATGGAGACAGTTGCGAATGGTCCTCGCCGATACCCCAGGAGCAACAGTGTCCCTAATTTGCTGGGAAGTGGCGGTGCGGTCCCCTACGGCACTGCGTAGGATCCTACGGTCTTGGCGTGCATCCGTGCGTCGCTGCGGTCCGATCCCAGGTCGCCGGGCACGTGCACCTTCCGCCGACCACTGGCGACATCATCGATGTACTGTGGAGACCTCACGCCCCACGTGTTGAGCAATTCGGCGGTACGTCCACCCGGCCTCCCGCATGCCCACTATACGCCCTCGCTCAAAGTCCGTCAACTGCACATACGGTTCACGTCCACGCTGTCGCGGCATGCTACCAGTGTTAAAGACTGCGATGGAGCTCCGTATGCCACGGCAAACTGGCTGACACTGACGGCGGCGGCGCACAAATGCTGCGCAGCTAGCGCCATTCGACGGCCAACACCGCGGTTCCTGGTGTGTCCGCTGTGCCGTGCGTGTGATCATTGCTTGTACAGCCCTCTCGCAGTGTCCGGAGCAAGTATGGTGGGTCTGACACACCGGTGTCAATGTGTTCTTTTTTCCATTTCCAGGAGTGTATGTCGAGGACCGCATGCTGATATGCGCAACACGTGACCCACCGTTGTTAATTTCGTTCTCCTCGGTGTACTCGGTACGTAAAAGAAAAATACCTGTTAACCATTGAACGAGATACCGACGAGCCTCACGACCACGACATGTCATGCACCCATAGATACAACACATGACACACCAATGAACTGATGTGTATCCACCAGCGTTTGAAAGATACGATAAACAACAAATCCCACCGTAATGTATACGAAGACGTATCAGAACTTGCGAATCACACGTTGCCAGCTGTAAAGGGGTGTACAGTCCCATGTTACGGAATGTGTGTCCTGTAAGCGGAAAAAGTGGTTAACCTCTGCGCTGCTCACTCTGCCCGATACTCGCCGTGTCTGCAGCTCTTAACGGCCGCGTCGCAGTGTCACTACAGTACCGTGGCAAGTTTCTCAAACGAGGAATACGTCGACATCCACCACACCTACGGGCTTGCAGATGGAAGAGCTGACGTTGCAAGGGAACTACATCACAAGAGGTTTCCTAGCCGGCGCCTTCCATTCTCAAAAACGTTTTACTCTGTGAACAGGCGCTTAAGGCAGTATGATGCACGTGTAGCACCTCCAGGTCGACGTACAGTGCGGATGACGAAGAAAAAGTGTCACAAACTGTTGCGGAGGTTGGAACACTAAGCACCAGGTCTCTCGCCGCTATGCGGTCGGAATGTCACAATCTACTTTTTGCGAGTACTCCATAGAAACTATTACCATTCCTTTCGCATGAAGAAGGTACAGGCATTATTGCCGGACGACTACCAGAGGAGGCTGGACTTCTGCAGTTTCATCCTACGGCGTCAGACCCACGACCACCATTTTTCACGAGCAATACTATTCACCGACGAAGCCTATTTCACGAAGGAAGGTATAGTGAATTCGCATAATTGGCATGAGTCGGCGGAAGAAAACTCCCTCAGCACAGTGATACGAGGGTACCAACAACGATGCGGTGTCAATATCTGGTGTGGTATTATTGATCACCATCTCATAGGGCCCCCCCATGAACCATGGACCTTGCCGTTGGTGGGGAGGCCTGCGTGCCTCAGCGATACAGATGGCCGTACCGTAGGTGCAACCACAACGGAGGGGTATCTGTTGAGAGGCCAGACAAACATGTGGTTCCTGAAGAGGGGCAGCAGCCTTTTCAGTAGTTGCAGGGGCAACAGCCTGGATGATTGACTGATCTGGCCCTGTAACATTAACCAAAACGGCCTTGCTGTGCTGGTACTGCGAACGGCTGAAAGCAAGGGGAAACTACAGCCGTAATTTTTCCCGAGGACATGCAGCTTTACTGTATGATTAAATGATGATGGCGTCCTCTTGGGTAAAATATTCCGGAGGTAAAATAGTCCCCCATTCGGATCTCCGGGCGGGGACTACTCAAGAGGACGTCGTTATTAGGAGAAAGAAAACTGGCATTCTACGGATCGGAGCGTGGAATGTCAGATCCCTTAATCGGGCAGGTAGGTTAGAAAATTTAAAAAGGGAAATGGATAGGTTAAAGTTAGATATAGTGGGAATTAGTGAAGTTCGGTGGCAGGAGGAACAAGACTCTTGGTCAGGTGATTATAGGGTTATAAACACGAAATCAAATAGGGGTAATGCAGGAGTAAGTTTAATAATGAATAAAAAAAATAGGAGTGCGGGTTAGCTACTACAAACAGCATAGTGAACGCATTATTGTGGCCAAGATAGACACGAAGCCCATGCCTACTACAATAGTACAAGTTTACATGCCAACTAGCTCTGCAGATGATGAAGAAATTGATGAAATGTATGACGAGATAAAAGAATTTATTCAGGTAGTGAAGGGAGACGAAAATTTAGTAGTCATGGGTGACTGGAATTCGTCAGTAGGAAAAGGGAGAGAAGGAAACATAGTAGGTGAATATGGATTGGGGGGAAGAAATGAAAGAGGAAGCCGCCTGGTAGAATTTTGCACAGAGCATAACTTAATCATAGCTAACACTTGGTTCAAGAATCATGAAAGAAGGTTGTATACCTGGAAGAATCCTGGAGATACTAAAAGGTATCAGATAGATTACATAATGGTAAGACAGAGATTTAGGAACCAGGTTTTAAACTGTAAGACGTTTCCAGGGGCAGATGTGGACTCTGACCACAACCTATTGCTTATGAACTGCAGATTGAAACTGAAGAAACTGCAAAAAGGCGGGAATTTAAGGAGATGGGACCTGGATAAACTGAAAGAACCAGAGGTTGTACAGAGTTTCAGGGAGACCATAAGGGAACAATGACAGGAATGGGGGAAATAAATACAGTAGAAGAAGAATGGGTAGCTCTGAGGGATGAAGTAGTGAAGGCAGCAGAGGATCAAGTAGGTAAAAAGACGAGGGCTAATAGAAATCCTTGGGTAACAGAAGAAATATTGAATTTAATTGATGAAAGGAGAAAATATAAAAATGCAATAAATGAAGCAGGCAAAAAGGAATACAAAGGTCTCAAAAATGAGATCGAAAGGAAGTGCAAAATGGCCAAGCAGGGATGGCTAGAGGACAAATGCAAGGATGCAGAGGCTTGTCTCACTAGGGGTAAGATAGATACAGCCTACAGGAAAATTAAAGAGACCTTTGGAGAGAAGAGAACCACTTGTATGAATATCAAGAGCTCAGATGGCAACCAAGTTCTAAGCAAAGAAGGGAAGGCAGAAAGGTGGAAGGAGTATATAGAGGGTTTATACAAGGGCGATGTACTTGAGGACAATATTATGGAAATGGAAGAGGATGTAGATGAAGATGAAATGGGAGATAAGATACTGCGTGAAGAGTTTGACAGAGCACTGAAAGATCTGAGTCGAAACAAGGCCCCGGGAGTAGACAACATACCATTAGAACTACTGATGGCCTTGGGAGAGCCAGTCATGACAAAACTCTACCATCTGGTGAGCAAGATGTATGAGACAGGCGAAATACCCACAGACTTCAAGAAGAATATAATAATTCCAATCCCAAACAAAGCAGGTGTTGACAGATGTGAAAATTACCGAACTATCACTTTAATAAGTCACAGCTGCAAAATACTAACGCGAATTCTTTACAGACGAATGGAAAAACTGGTAGAAGCCGACCTCGGGGAAGATCAGTTTGGATTCCGTAGAAATGTTGGAACACGTGAGGCAATACTAACCTTACGACTTATCTTAGAAGAAAGATTAAGAAAATGCAAACCTACGTTTCTAGCATTTGTAGACTTAGAGAAAGCTTTTGACAACGTTAACTGGAATACTCTCTTTCAAATTCTGAAGGTGGCAGGGGTAAAATACAGGGAGCGAAAGGCTATTTACAATTTGTACAGAAACCAGATGGCAGTTATAAGAGTCGAGGGGCATGAAAGGGAAGCAGCGGTTGGGAAGGGAGTGAGACAGGGTTGTAGCCTGTCCCCGATGTTATTCAATCCGTATATTGAGCAAGCAGTAAAGGAAACAAAAGAAAAATTCGGAGTAGGTATTAAAATTCATGGAGAAGAAGTAAAAACTTTGAGGTTCGCCGATGACAGTGTAATTCTGTCAGAGACAGCAAAGGACTTGGAAGAGCAGTTGAACGGAATGGACAGTGTCTTGAAAGAAGGATATAAGATGAACATCAACAAAAGCAAAACGAGGATAATGGAATGTAGTCAAATTAAATCGGGTGATGCTGAGGGGATTAGATTAGGAAATGAGACACTTAAAGTAGTAAAGGAGTTTTGCTATTTAGGGAGTAAAATAACTGATGATGATCGAAGTAGAGAGGATATAAAATGTAGACTGGCAATGGCAAGGAAATCGTTTCTGAAGAAGAGAAATTTGTTAACATCGAGTATAGATTTAAGTGTCAGGAAGTCGTTTCTGAAAGTATTTGTATGGAGTGTAGCCATGTATGGAAGTGAAACATGGACGATAACCAGTTTGGACAAGAAGAGAATAGAAGCTTTCGAAATGTGGTGCTACAGAAGAATGCTGAAGATAAGGTGGGTAGATCACGTAACTAATGAGGAGGTATTGAATAGGATTGGGGAGAAGAGAAGTTTGTGGCACAACTTGACTAGAAGAAGGAATCGGTTGGTAGGAGATGTTTTGAGGCATCAAGGGATCACAAATTTAGCATTGGAGGGCAGCGTGGAGGGTAAAAATCGTAGAGGGAGACCAAGAGATCAATACACTAAGCAGATTCAGAAGGATGTAGGTTGCAGTAGGTACTGGGAGATGAAGAAGCTTGCACAGGATAGAGTAGCATGGAGAGCTGCATCAAACCAGTCTCAGGACTGAAGACCACAACAACAACATCTCATAGGGCCACATGTGCTACCACAAAGGCTTACAGGAGAGCGTTATCTCCGTTTCCTGGATGCTACATTACCGGAATTGATGGAAGACGTTAGTTTGGCCTCTCGTATGAATCTGTGGTACATGCATGATGGTGCCCCCCCTCACTTCAGCGGCACAGTGCGACGCCACCTGGAAATGGATCTGCCGTGGAAGACCTGTAGCAAGATTGCCAGACCTGAATCCACTGGATTTCTTTTTCTGGGGCCATCTGAAATCTATGATCTATGAAGGAGAGGTTGTTGATGTCAACACCCTTCAACGCTGAATGCAACATGCCTGTGATATTACGCAAAGGGATACAGACATGTTGGATCGTGTTCAGCAATCCTTCCTGCGAAGAGTTCAACTTTGCCACACACATCGTGGCCGTCATTTAGAACAGTAATTATAAACCGCCACTGCAGCTTCTGGTCATGTGTTTCTATGTTACTTTAGATTTGTTCAACTGTACTGTATTCGTTTGTATTAACTGCCACATACCTGTGTAGTTGTATTTTGTATTCTGCTTCTATGTACTCGTTTCTTTAGACTAAGTCTGTGACACAAAAACCAAATTATAAAACATGCATGTACAGAAGTGCAGCCCCTCCTCACGTTCCTTTCCCTATGCCAACCAGCCGGCCAGCGTAACCGGTACGAGAGGGATGTGGGCGCTGTCATCGCTCGGAGTGTCACGCAGACCGTCGCTTGACACCGCAAGCCTCGCCTTGTCGTGAGCGGCTAGACTACCTGCAACACTCGCATGTTGTGCCCTGCTGCCGATCTGGTCCCTTGGCCAACGGTTCAAATGGTTCAAATGGCTCTGAGCACTATGGGACTTAACATCTATGGTCATCAGTCCCCTAGAACTTAGAACTACTTAAACCTAACTAACCTAAGGACAGCACACAACACCCAGCCATCACGAGGCAGAGAAAATCCCTGACCCCGCCGGGAATCGAACCCGGGAACCCGAGCGTGGGAAGCGAGAACGCTACCGCACGACCACGAGATGCGGGCCCTTGGCCAATGTCAGGGCACAGTAACACCCAAAAGTACACTTCATATCTCCAGCTCTTTACCATTCAATTGCATTGTCATTTATTGACATAGGAGCATGCGGAAAACGAATTTATGTTTCTAGCTCAGTGTGTGACAATTTGCATGACATATCTTTCCTAATTTATGACTCACCCTGTATACATAACACGGAATATCACAGAATAAACTTTTATTGACCTGATACGAAAGATGCAGAATATTGTAGAAAACTTGAAGTGAATGAAAAAAAAAAACATGATGAAAGCAGGAGACAATCCTGTGACCTTCCGTACCTCAGTCTGCACTTCTGTCAGTTACACTACTACTAATAATCTTCAATTTCAGCTTATGCCTGCGATCACAAGGTTTTAATCACCATTACGTCATTAAGTGATATTTCATTATAACAAATCGTATATACCTTTCTTATAAATCTCAGTGCGGCGGTGCCTTGAAGCGCTATACTTTCATACCAATGCGAGTTATAATACTAAAATTATCAGATACGAAAAGTATTAACCACCGCATATCGTTTCCCGTCGTTTCATTATACTAATCGTTCCTAAAACGACACGTTTTCGAGATATCCTCACTGTGCCAGTGCACTGAAACTGCATATATGCATAAAACCAAAATTACAATATAAAAACCACGAGATACGAACGTCATCTGCAAGAAAAAAGGGAATCCAACGTCGCGTCTCTTAAGTTTTGCTTGTGACGTAGAAGGCCACCTAGCTTCTCACTGACTACGTTCCTGTCGACGAAGCAGAAAGCCGACGTGTCTGAGTCTGCCTCTCTCGCTTGATTCTGTACATGTACCGTCGGAAAGCCAGCTTGTGCTGTGTGGCGGTGGGTACTTTGCTTAACACTCTCACTTCCCCCTCTCCCTGCCGTCGCGAATGGTTTGCAGAAAGAAGCGTTGCTGTTAACGCTCCGTGTGAGCGCGGATCCCTGTAATGTAACCTTCACGGCTTTCTCGTGAGGAAGAAATATTTTGGTTGCCACTTTTAGGTACGCCCTCGGAGTTTTAACAGTCATCCACACTCTGACAGGCGTTCGCCTATCCTGCAGCGTCTGCCGCTGGGGCTGGCCGAGCACCTGCATGACGCTTTCGCTCTCAGCCTACAACGAAGCTCTTTGTTCTTCTTTGGATCTTCTCTATTTCCTTTATCCCAAACTGATGAGCCACATTCAGATATTGGTCGAAAGAGGATTTTTTAAGCTACCTCATTAGTATGTGGACTATATTTCCTAAGGATTCTTGTAATGAATCGCAGTCTGGAATATGCCTTACCTGCCGTTACTTTTACGGTTGTCATTCCCCTTTGCATGACCGCTACGGTCGCAGGTTCGAATCCTGCCTCGGGCATGGATGTGTGTGATGTCCTTAGGTTAGTTAGGCTTAAATAGTTCTAAGTTCTAGGGGACTGATGACCTCAGATGTTAAGTCCCATAGTGCTCAGAACCATTTGAACCATTCCACTTTATATCGCTGCGTACGCATACTCTTAGACATCTTATTGATGTGACAGCTTCCAAGATCGTTTTGCAGTCGTGTAATCATGCAGTAGGTGATCTTCTGCCTATTTCTGCGCAGTACATATAATTATCTTATGTTAGGCTCTATTGCGAATCCCTGCAGCGCCGATCCACTACAGGTCTTCCTACATTTCACTACAATTCTCTGGCGTTGTGACAGCACCAAAATATTGCGGAAATGGAATGTTTTGTTGACGTTTGGTTTCCATAGAATGGATTGGCAGTCAGGGGCTTGTATTTTTAGCTGATGAATGAACTGAAATAAGAGAAAGACTATTTTTGTCCAAACATACAGTTTTCTAAATGGAACAATGCCTACTGACATTAACAAAGTAAAATTATAGTAAATTAGAATGTCATTGGTGTTTGTTGCAGGATTCTAGTGCTAGTAGTTCACGAGATATCGTTTTTTTGAGAAGTTTCCACACCGACCCTTGTTTATACCGTTCATCCTACGTAGTTGTTAGGTGCTTCCAGTGTGCTTTTATGTTTCTTGAGTACACTGCGACTGGCTGGCCGGTTAGTGTGTGGGAGTCCAAGAAGTAGCTCGTGAGGGAACGATGGGATTTTTCAGTGTGGAAGAAGCCGAAATGTTCGTGGTGTATAGGGACTGTAGGGAGAAAGCAGTTCGCTCTTGTGCGGTGTGTGGGGAAAATATCCCAACAGATGTTGGGTCTCTGCAGTTATTCATCACCCTCTCCAACCATTTACGTAAAGGTGTTGGTGCAACATCTAGACAACGCCACAGAAGGAAACAAGTGACGACAGGAGAGGGGGAACCTACTGTCCTCGCTGCTGTTGCAGTTGATCCACACGTTGGCTCCCGCGCAATCGCACGAGGGAGTGGCGTGAGTCTGGCAAGTTCTCCGTTGACCTGGATTCCATCCCTGTCACATCAGCGTCCATAACGAAGTTACTTGAAAACGATTATGCGAATCGTGTTAACTTCTGTGCATGAGCATTAAGACAGGATACTCCAGATGTATCATGTACCTTGTTTAGCGATGAAGCCACATTTACCAATTCTGGCCAGATAAACCGCCGAAACATGCGCTGGTGATCTGCTGACAATCTCCGTTGGCTTCGTCAATTGAAACATCAGCGCCCATGGAGCGTAAACGTGTGGTGCGAGACAGTGAACGACCAGCTCATAGCCCCCTTTTTCATAGACAGAACACTCAATATGCACAAATATTGCAGTCTCCTACCATACCATATTCCACGGATACTAAAAGACATTCCTCTGCAGCCTAGGAGGAATCTGTGGTACCAACATGATGGCTGTCCAGCCCCTAGAGCACGAAGAACTAAACCATCTCTTCACGAATTGTTTCCAAATTGTTGGATTGGACACAGAGCTCCTGTACCATAGTTTGCTTTTTCCCCAGATTTGACGATTGTAGACTTTTTTTCTGTGGGGAAAACTGAACGCCGCTGTCTGCATGAACATACCAACTACACCCAATCATATACAACAACGTATTACTGCAGCCTTCTCGGCAATCTGCACTGAAATGCTAGAGCTAGCACGTGTGCGGTAGTCGCCCCACACCAGAAGGGAAGCGTGAACTGGCGCTGCCGGTGGTCGTTCTCAGCACAACCTGTGAGTGTCAATTGTCTCGTTAGTCGTCAGAAACCACGTAACTGGTGTATGTACTTGGGTTGTTCTTGAGTGTGTCCTACCATAGGTATTGTGCAAGTTTCGGTGAGGGACCTTTACAACATACGATATCTCGTAATCGATTCGCACTAGAACCCTACAGCAAACACCACTAATATTCTACTCATAATTTATCCAGCTTTTGGTTTGTTACTGTCAATAGGCAATGTTCCACTCAGAAAAAGTGTATGTTTGCTCAAAAAATACACTTTCTAGGTTTATTACAATCTGTTTGCCTAATAATACGAGCCCCTTACTAGCAATTCACACCTTTCGTTTCCACAATATTTGTGCTGCAATTTTCAGGTGATTCACACTATAAATGTAAATATAGGCGTCTCCATCGAGAATGACCTGTTCTGCTTCCCAGAAACTCTTCAATCTGATATCCCTCACTTTCGTATTTTGTTCATCAAGGGGCAGTGCGGAACTATACCGAACGCCTCCCGGAAGCCAGAGAACACGGCATCAACGTGAGGGCAGCTTCTATCTACCGCTTTCTGGGTCTCATGGAAGAACAGAGCGAGCTGGGTTTCACGCGATCGTTCCTTTCAGAAAGCATGATTCCTACAGAGGAGGTCTTCTGTCCCCATAAATTTCATAACACGCGAGTATAAAATGTATTCCAAAATTGAACAATGTACCGACGTCGTAGCCTGAGGCATACAGTTTTGTGCGTCTGTTCGATGACCTCTGTTGAGAACGGATTGTGAAATTCCACATTGTGACGTCACAGTAGTCGACCAGTTCCTCGTGCACGTACGCTGCCACGCCCCGTGTGAGGACGGCTCGAATGCAGGGAGCCCGGCCGGCCGCTGGGTAATGGGTTCGATGGTTTGCAGTAAATTGCAACAGCGCAGCCCACCGTCCTGGCGGTGCCCCGGCGACGTTGTGTGGAGAGAGAGAGAGAGAGAGACGGGAGGCGAGGGAAGGGGGGTAAGGGGAAGGGGGCAGGGTGGAAGATCCTTTTAAAAAGCGCGCGCCCCGCAGGCTTCAGCCCTGCTAACACTCCCCGCTAGCGCTTACGCATGCAAATTGCGGCTATGATGGATTACAGCGGCTGCCCCGTGGAGGAACGTCGTCGTGTCCTGCCGAAAAGTGTCTGCTCAAAGCTCCGGGGCGTGATGGAGGCGAGAGGGCGTCCTTGTCATGCAAAGCAGGCGCCAGTTAACCGTGGGGGCTCGCATCCTCGTTTGGAGGATATCGTTTCTGTATCAGAGTGAACAACAATTACATGTCGCTTACGTTGTGGGCGTCAGCTTGCTCCGGCTCTCAACGTACACCGTCCCTCTGCTGATATTTTCTACCCGTCACCAGTTTAGTGCATAATTGAAGCCCTCTCGAGCCCCTTTCCTTACTTGCAAACCATTTATTGAGTTTGAAAGGCATTAGGAGCACGCGCCGACTCCTTTCATAACAGCGCTGCGCGCCACTCTTCTGTTTTCTTGTCAAAGTAACGTACTTCTTCCAGGTTGCACGACTCTGACCTACAGAAATACTTCACTAGACTCGCAAAGACGTAGCTTTTACTGAATCCTGACATTTGCTGAGGTAAGATGGCGGCGTTAGGAAGATCGTGGGTAGTACTAATACAATTTTCTGTAACGAAATGTCATTGTAAGCTTTACGATGTGACTCAATAATTTCTGGAGTTGAGCAAATATTTGTGTACTGATTGAGTTTAACACATACAATGTGGAATCGTGTTACGAGAAGAGCATCAATTTACATATATACACATTTAAAGCAGATTGTAGTTTTCGTAAGAACACTCAAATGAATAAAGACAGTATGAACGAGAAACAGCACGTTCTACTTATATGAGCATTTTGATAACGAGCATACTATTTGAAGAAAGGCTCGAGTTGATCAAAACTGGTTGAAAAGCACACCATTAAGCTGTGTCTGTTAGTACTAGATTTATAAAAAACGCTAAAATAGACATAAACTATTTAAATTCTCCCGGTGTTTCGGATAAGGGGCTCTTCGATGTGAATTTCTATTACTTTGTTCCTGGATGTATCATCTGCTGGCTGGGCTATTACATTTCGTTCAAGAATGTCTATGACCAGCCATAAGAGGGAGACAGATCTGATGTGTAAATTCTCTCATTTACGTCTAAAATTCATTAATCTATAGATTATTAACTGATTTCAGTGTGTTAAATACAGCTCCAAGTTATTACAACATGAGAAGGAAAGTGTAAAACACCCTCCGAAGGTGGACATCTATAGATTTCGATACGTTATTCTTTGATTTCACCGAAAAACTGACGTGAAAATACAGTGACGTGCTATATTTATGTCACCTGATGTGATTTGTAAATCAGCACAAGTCTGATGGAGAGGCAATTCGTGCACGGCAGCATCAGTGTCAAGGTGAGGCTTCCGCAGGATCCCTACAGTAGTGCAAAGGCGAAGCTATTTCAGTGTCCCAGCAACAATAAGAAGGAGCGCGAGTTACAGTAAATTAGCAACTCTGCCTCAGAGTCAGATCAGTGGACACACAGAAGAGGTTCCGTGGTGAAACCAGTGTTAAATGCCTCTCACAGAAAGGCACCTGCACAAATACTCCAACAATATCAAAGAGACAATTGCATTAGGCCAGCAAACCTGTTATGGGGAAGTATAACTGAGTGCAGGCACTCGTGTCATATTAAGACGTCTGCAGAATCATAATTTTGTTGCAGTAGCGAAACGATTACTGTGTCCCGGCAGCAATGCGATATAGAGAATTATTGAAAGCCGTCAGCTTTGCGTCACAGATGAATACTGGACACGAAGAAGAGGTACCATAGTATGATCCTAGTCTAATGCCAATAGCAGTGTAATAGATATACACGTGCAGAATGACTCGAGCAGTGTGATACAGACTCTCGCAGTACCCCAGCACCCATGTGATGGAGGTTCCTCAGGGGCAGCATTAGTGTCATGGTGAGGCGTCTGCAGAAAGCCCGTAGCAGTGCAGTGGCCAAACAATTTCAGTGTCCCAACGTCAATCCGAGGGTGCGTAGGTTACAGTAGGCTAGCAGCTGTGTCTCAGTTGCACTCTGCTGGACACTCAGGAGAGGTTCCGTGGTGAGACCGTAGTCCAATGCCAGATAAATACTAGCAGAAAGACTCCAACAGAGTCACCGGGACATATAGAACACGACAGAACCTGCCTGATGGGGAGGCAATTCCTGAGCGGCTCCATAAGTGTCATGGCCATCTGTAGAATGCCTCTAGTAGTACAAAGACGAGGTAATTTCTATGTCCCTGCAGCAACATGATGGATAGTGTTACAGTAAGAGACGTGCTTTGCCTCGGAAACAGTTCGTTGGAGACCAAAAGAGGTTCCACGGTGAGACGATTCCTATCGACAGCAGCATTAGCATGGAACGGCACTTGTCCTGGACACTCTTGTAGTAGGCCAGAAGACGTGTTACGCACAGAATGATCACTCTTTTGCAATGACCAAGCAATAGCTGTGTCACAGAACCAAAGTGATGGAGCAAGCCATGAGTTTTGTCTCGCAGAAAGACTGCTGGACACTTAGAAGACGTTCCACGGCGAGACCCTAGCGGGATGCCAGCAGCAGTCTAGGAGGCACGCACTTGCAGAATGACTCGAGCACTGTCATACAGGCACTTGCTGTAGGCCAGCACACGAGAGGTGAAGAGGCGACTCCTGATGGGCAGCGGTAGTGTGCCTGTAGTACTCTGATGGCAAAGCAACTTCTGTGTCCCAGCGTCAATGTGAGCGAGCGAAGGTTACGATGAGCCGTCTGCAAAAATCTCATAGTATTGCAAAGCAGCAGAAACTTTAGTATCCCAGCAACAATAAGATGGCACGAAATTTACAGTAAGTTAGCAACTGAGCGTCGGAAACAGATTATTGGACAGATTATTTGATCCCAGAAGAGGTTCCATTGTGAGACTAGTGCTGAATTCCAGCTCCATTCTCATAGAATGTCACTCGTAGAGATACTTCAACAACGAAACTTCCTGGCAGATTAAAACTGTGTACCAGACCGAGACTCGAACTCGGGACCTTTGCCTTTCGCAGGCAAGTGCTCTACGATCTGAGCTACCCAAATATGACTCACGGCCCGTCTTCACAGCACAGCTTTACTTCTGCCAGTACCTCGCCTCCTACCTTTCAAACTCTACAGAAGCTCTCCTGCGAACCTTGCAGAACTAGCACTCCTGAAAGAAAGGATATTGCGGAGACATGGCTTACCCACAGCCTGGGGGATGTTTCCAGAATGAGATTTTCACTCTGCGGCAGAGTGTGCGGTGATATGAAACTTCCTGGCAGAATAAGGTTCGCAGGAGAGCTTCTGTAAAGTTTGGAAGGTAGGAGACGAGCAGGAGAGCTTCTGTAAAGTTGGGAAGGTAGGAGACGAGGTACTGGCAGAAGTAAAGCTGTGAGGACGGGGCGTGAGTCGTACTTGGGTAGGTCAGATGGTAGAACACTTGCCCGCGAAAGGCAAAAGTCCCGAGTTGGAGTCTCGGTCCGGCACACAGTTTTAATCTGCCAGGAAGTTTCATATCAGCGCACACTCCACTGCAGAGTGAAAATCTCATTGTACTCCAACACTGTTGACGAGACACTTGCAGTAGGCAAGCACCCGTGTTATGGAGGGGTAAAACTGATCGTCGGCAGCACCAGTATCATAGTGAGGCGTCAGCAGAATGCCTATTGTATTGCAATGGGGGAACGAATACTGTATTCCAGGAGAAACGAGATGGGGAGAAAATTGCAGAAAGCCGTCAGCTTTGTGTTGCAGAAAAAATACTGCACAACCAGAAGAGGTTCCATGGCGTGACCCTAGCGTAATGCGAGCAGCACTATAGTAGAAATACATATGTAGAATGACTCCATCAGTGTGATAGAGACTCATGCAGTAGCCCAGCGCCCGTGTGATGGAGAGGCAAGGCCAGCATTATTCTCGCGGTGAGACGTCTGCAGAAAGCCTGTTGTAATGCGATGCCGAAGTAATCCCTGTGTCACAGCCTCAATCAGGGGGTGCGAGGGTTACAGTATGCCGGCCGCTGTGCCTCGGTTACAAGCTACTCGACAACCAGAAGAGATTCCATAGTGAGACAGTAGCAGAATGGCAGCGGCAGTACCACAGAATGACTCCAACAGTGTTCCAGTGTTCCAGCACTAACAAGATGGCATAATATTTGCAGCTAAGTTAGAAAATGCACCGGGGAGACAGGTTACTGGAAACTCAGAATAGGTTACACGGTGACACATGTACTACATTCCAGCAGCATTCATATAGACAGGCGCTCTTAAAATACTGCGGCATTGTCAACTTGCTGTACACCAACAACCGATAATGGAAAGGCTAAAATAAGAGGCAGCCAGAGTGTCATATTAGGCGCCTGCATAATGCATACGAGCATCGTATTATACAGAAATTCCGAAGCGGTTACTGTGTCTCAGGAACAATGCGATGGATAGTGGATTAAAGAAAGCTGTCACTTTTGTCCTCCAGAAAGAATACTGGACATCCAGAAGATGTTCCAAGACTTAATTCTAGCCTAATGCCAGCAGCAGTATAACAGAAGTGCACATGCAGAATGACTCCGTCTGTGTGATAAAGAATCTTCCAGTAGCCCAGCACCCGTGTGGTGGAGAGTCCTCAGGGGCAGCATTATTGTCATGATGAGGCGTCTGCAAAAAAAAAAAAACCTGTAGTAGTGCGATGGCGAAGCAAATTCTGTGTCACAGGCTCAATCCGATGGTGTGAGGGATACCAGTAAGCGGGCTGCTGTGCCTCGGTTACAAGCTACTTGACACACAGAAGAGGTTTCATGCTGAGACCGTATCCAAATGCCAGTGGCAGTATCATACATATCTACTAACAAAATGACTCCTTCAGAGTCACTGATACGTATGAAATGAGGCAGAACCTGTCAGATGGAGAAGAAATTCCCGAGTCCTTTGGTGAGGCGTTCGTAGAAAGCCAGTAGTAGTGTGATGGCGAAGCAAATTCTGTGTCCCAGGCTCAATCTGGGGTGTGAGTGTTACAGTAAGCTGGCTGCTGTACCTAGTTTACTAGCTACTGGGCACAGAGAAGAGATGCCATGCTGCGACTGTATCCGAAATCCTGCGGCAGTGTCATACATATTCACTAGCAAAATGACTCCAAAAGAGTCACCGACACGTATGCGAGAATGGTATCAGACCCTGATGACACACTCTACGAGCTGAGCTACCTATGCGAGGTCTTCAGGAACAACGGCTATAACGGTCATCAAATAACTAGTGATTTCAGTCAAGTCTGGCAATAAGACCACCGACGAGGAGTAGGAAAAGAAACTTACCTCCTTGTCGTTTTGTGGCTCCGTGTCGGGCAAGATAAACCTCCTTCGGAAACGCCCCATGATCGAATCGATCATCAGGTCTCCGACTAAAATTCGTTAATTATCGAGACCAGTTAAAGGCGCAGCAGGTGTCACAACACCGGGAGTCAACAAGATACCTTGTGAGTGTGGTCAGTCTTACATCGAACAAACGATATGCACTGTGGAACAATGCAGGAAGGAGCATAAGATATTTTATCGCCTACGCTATTCCCAGAAATCTGCTTTAGAAGAGCATTCCTTAGAAAACGGACACCACACAAAATTTTGCGAAAGATCCGTCGTGGTTCGCACAAACGGCTTCCGGGATTGTGTAAATAAGGAAGCCATTGAAATAAAAATCACCGATAAATCCTAAATAGAGACAGTGGCCTGCAGCTCAGCTCAGCGTGTAATCCAGTGATCGCGTGGCTGAAGCGGGTGCATCGAAAGCCGACTCAACATATCCCCGTATATGCCACAGGCACCGGTGACGTCGCAGCCGGCAACTAGTGTACATAAGGACCGTACCAGCAGCCCACTGGCAGTTATACAACCTGACAATGGCCAAGGTGTGTTTGGCAGAAAACTTGTGTGATTTGAATCATTTGACACTGCTGAAACCCGAAAACTTTTTTTTTTTTTCAATGTTAACTCTGCGAGACTCGGCATTCTTACAGTTCCCTTGCTCTGTCCTTACATCCTTGATATTTTGGTGTGTAACATTTTTCCAAGTGTAATAATTTTTAATATGAGTACTCGGGTTATTCCTTTCTACTAATCAAGAAATGGTTTATGTGAGATTAACTTATGGAAAAATCTTATCAAACTGTATCATGTGCTGCAGAATTAGATGTAAAATGGTTCACAGATAGATCTTGATGCTTCTCCTCACCTTCATCAAACTGTCATAATGCTTCACGGAAATGGAAGTTTCGTGCAGTGGATACATAACAAAAGTAAGAAGTTTATCAAAGCAGAAACTCATCGTGCGCCTGTTACAACATTACAAAAATATAAAACATTCTTCGTTCGTTTGATGAATAGATATAATTTTTGTCGTCTCCACACCTGCCACACGAGCTGCCCTTGGCTCGTTTCTGTCAATTCAATTCGGGACGTGTTTGTTAATTACTTTATCTGTCCTTCTGAACTTCAAAATTCATCAATAGTATCATACTTCACAATTTTCTGTCCTCTTCTCTTAGTAAATGAGCACTTAAAACGCCATATTTATCTCAACATCATCCATTTTTCCAGAACGGAAAAAAGCCCCAACGAAAAGGGTAAAGGTGATGCCTGTGTCGATGCAGTTAGCAGCTTTACGAAAATATGTCATTCATTAATTTATAAACCTCTGAGAGTATTCCTCTAAATGAAAAGAGGCTGATAACAAATTTAATGAACCAATCTACACATGACGTAAAAAATTTGTCCCCCCTCCCCCGTTCTGTACGCTCTCTTGCTTAATTCTCCACTGCTCCTGGGTGACTGTAACCTTCCTGCAGTCACACATTTCAACTGCTCTGTTTCGATTATTACAACATGTTTAAGAAGTTACGTAACACTTTATGTCGTTTAGCATATCTCACGACGACAGCGAATTAAGTTTTTCCGCTTCTAGTGCAGATAATTCTAATTTTCGGAATATTTCAAATTTACTCTTTTCCTGAGATTTCCCTAGCCAGGTCAGGTTTCATAGCCGCGAGTATCAGAGATATTCGGTGCGCCGGCGTGATTAATGCGATAACTGAAGGGATGGGCACTTCAAACAAACGAGCGTCCCTATTAAACTGATAAATTCGTTATTTGCCAATAAACGGGTATTTATCACATAAATTTGCAACGGAGAGGATAAGTGCATTGTTAAACAGCACAGCTTTGAGCTGGTGCTGATATTACAATTCGCCATTAATGAACACCAACTAATTATCCGTGAATCGGAACGAGGAATTTGGTTTAGCTTCGAATGAAAAGTGAGGCGGCAATTTACACAACCGAATAACAAAGGCTGGACGTGTACAGGTAATATTCTACAGTTTCGCCGAACGCTTTAACCGTGTGCCGGTGTATGACGACTGCACATAAGATAAAGTTTCAGTTTCTTTGGTTTCTTCTCTGTTACCTTTGTGCAACACGGGGGCGCTTTCTCCTCGGGTTTCGTGACATCCGAGATGTTGTTCATCATAGACGCTTCTTATTCAGAACAACAGTGTCGCACCTCGTTAAATTCATCTGTATACTGAGGACTGCATGTCTCTGAGCGGAATACACACTGCTACATCTGCTTCCCGGGAATCACTCACATACGCTGCAGAATCGCACCGAATCTGGCTGCGGCATGATATAACGTGTTTATACTAAAATGTAAACTTTCACGGCCGGAAATATCATGTCCATTATAATTATCCGGGCTGTTATGCCGTGGTCGGTTGATGAATTCTGTGGTGATTCCCAACGTTTCGTCTCCGACTGCGGGAGACGAAACGTTGGGAATCACCACAGAATTCATCAACCGACCACGGCATAACAGCTCGGATAATTATAATGGACATGATAACGTGTTTAGTTTAGTACTTTGGTTCAACTTGAAAAGGCAACGTTAGTTTTTGTTATTCTATTTTTTTCCTTCATTTGTTTGGCAATCAACTGTACAAAACATATCTCCACTGCCGAGTCAGCTTAGCTCGTCACTAAACGAATCGCACTCTCGTATCGAGTACACACAATTTGAGAAACACGTCCATATTTGCAAACCATCAACAGGTAAATACAAGCAGCCCAGAAAGCGAAATAATGTTTTGTATCTGGTGAGGTTGACAACGACTTCAAAACACTGTATTTTCAAGTAAAATGATGGCGAATTTATGTGAAATTAACGCTTAAAAAATTTTCAAGTTTTTAATAAAAAGAAATTCAAAGTAATTTGAACTGATAGGCAGATCTGTCACTACCAAGCGGCTGAAAAGGAAATGTGACAAATACTGTAGGAAACCTTACAAAATTACTGTGAAAGTGAAAGTGGCAGTCGTTCAGTTGTATTTACAACTCCAGGAACGTATTAGAAGAGTAGCTGGACTTCTTCACAAACCCGCCATAGAAAACTAAAGCTTACGCTAAAGTGTTTACAGATCTGGTTGGTTCAAATGGCTCTGAGCACTATGGGACTTAACATCTATGGTCATCAGTCCCCTAGATCTTAGAATTACTTAAACCTAACTAACCTAAGGACATCACACACATCCATGCCCGAGGCAGAATTCGAACCTGCGACCGTAGCGGTCGCGCGGTTCCAGACTGAAGCGCCTAGCACCGCTCGGCCACTAGCGGCCGGCGTTTACAGATCTAATAAGAGATAATGTTAAACAGGTAAACATCAGCGGAACCGAGTTTGGTTTTACACGTTATCTTACGTTATCTGAGCCATTCAATAGACGTATCGGTCTGCATTATAGAATGTGACAGCATTAAACAGCACATCCTCAGTGATTAGCTCAAACTCGTGGGGTTGGTTAGTGAAGACATCAAAAGAATTAAAAAACTTTACTGGAATCAAGCGGCCCACATCGATGTTGGAGACCATTTTTCAGACGGAAACAAAATTCTAGAGGTGTCAGACAGGAATGCATGTTATATCTGACTGTATGTAACCTATATCGTGAAACTATTTTCTAGAAACAAGAAATATGGACATTAGGAAGAAGAGGATGGAAAATCTGATCAGTATCTTGGACGGAAACTTGCTTGACAGCCACCAGAACTAAATACCTCAGATGCTGGCCAATAGGAATGGATGGAAGTCATTAAAGCCAAGACGTTTTTCGTCGCGGCGAGATCTATTTACGAAATTTCAGTCACCAACTTTCTCTTCCGAATGCGAAAATATTTTTTTGAACCCAACCTACATAGGTAGGAATGATCATCAAAATAAAATAAGAGAAATCAGAGCTCGAACAGAAAGGTTTAGGTGTTCGTTTTTCCCGCGCGCTGTTCGGGAGTGGAATGGTAGAGAGATAGTATGATTGTGGTTCGATGAACCCTCTGCCAAGCACTTAAATGTGAATTGCAGAGTAATCATGTAGATGTAGATGTAGAAAGAAAATGGGATAGTGATGAAGAGATGAAGTCTATATTTGGAGCTACGTTGGCAGCAATTAAAAACTCAGACATCTGGCGTGTAATCACAGGTTGGCGAATTTAGAAAGCATCGCTTGTGTGAAATTCTTCTTGCCCTTCTCCTCGAACCACAAATATAGCGCAACAGGCAGATTCCAGATGTCTAGATTTCTAGAAGGCTTTTGACACAGTGCCCTCTGCAGATTGTTAATGAAGGTCCGAGCGTATGAAACACAATCTCATATCTCACGACAACAAAAACAGAAGAAAATGCCGGAAACTCCATAAGTTGGTTTCCAGTGTGCTTTGCTTCACGTAATTCTAATATCATTCGCTCGACTGAAACATCGACTTGGAAACATCTCGTTTTCCTGGGAACTCTATCCTCCATGTATAGTATTCTTCCATAGTAATGATAATTATGTTTGTCTTATACCTTATTTCGTTTAATTTTTATTTTAATCTTCGTTGTTTCACACAAAGAGATATATGTTGGAGGTACTAACGGATTAGATACATTAATTATGTTCACTACGCTCCTTATGAAGACAATGGTGGTGGATTTTTTGCCCATCCAGCGGGTCCATCACTGAAAATCCTGCACCCTGCACTCATCACACTTACGCGCCGTGGTTTTAGTAGCTGCGTATGACGGATTCATCTCGATTTTGTCAGTTAACTGTCACCTTCTTCTACCTCCGGTCTTCTTCCCCATCACCATTCCTTCTAGTGCATCCGGTGACCTAGCAAATTTCTTTTGATTCTCTTAATTTTTTCCACTGTTTCTCTTCCCTTGTTGACCATTTGTAACAAAAGCTCATTCCTTATTTAGTCTGTCCTATGGTGTTTGATACTTCTGGATTCTTTAATTTCCATAAGACAGATGATTAAAAGTAAGGTGTTACCAGTTATGGTTATAACATAACGCGTCTGATGGTGCCACAAATGCGCCAGAGATAAACGACTAGTAGCTGTGAAACGCGCACACTTCTCAGTCGAATGCGGCATCTCTGGTGTCTGCAGACAAATCAGTGTTGCTGTCAGGTTTGTTCGTGTAAGAATTGCTGTAACAAATCGCCGTGAGATTTTAAATTAAACTTGAAAAAACTGCTACTGAAACCTGCCTTTTACTAAAAGAAGTGTATGGCGAAGACTGTCTATCACGCACACGAGTTTCTGAGTCGTTCAAGCGATTCCAAGGTGGCTGCGTAACGTCAAAAACGGATGAAAGTATCGAAAAAGTATGTAACCTGAAACAATCTGGCCGTCGACTGAGCATCCGATGGATTGCCGGAACTGCAAGAATTGACAAAGGATGCTTAGGGAAAACTTTAGATAACGAATGTAACGAGAAAAGTGTCTAAGGAACTGGCGCCGAAAATTATGAAGATCGATCAAAAAGAAGCTCTTGAAAATCCTTATACCCATGTTTTAAATATCGTTGAGCAAGATGCTAATTTCTTGGAAAGAGTGATAACATGTGACGAAACTTGGCTTTTCGCTTATGATCCAGCAACTAAGCACCAATCCACTGGGAGTGCCCTGTTTCACAAAGGGCGAAAACAGCTCTAATAATCAAATCAAGATTCTAAAAGATTATGACTGCTTCCTTTTCGATATTCATCGAATTTATACCTTCACTTGGTTCCTCAAGGTCGAACTAGTAATCATCATTACTACCGTGACGTTCTTGTTCAATTCCGTTATAAAATAAGAAAATAACGATCCGAATTGTGGAAGAAAAAGTCGTGGGTTCTGCGTAAACACACCGCACCAGTTCCCACCCCGTTGTCTGTTACGAGGTTTCCAGCGAAGTCCAACATCCCAGTGTAGGACCACCCACCTCACTCGCCTGACATAACACCATGTGACATATCTATTCTCCGACCTCAAGTCTACGTTAAAAGGAGGAAGAGTTCAGTCCCCTGAAGCAGTGAAAGAAAAAGCGGCACGCGTCATTAAGAGGATCACAAAGGAAGACATCCAGCACCGTTTCCATTAATGGTTCAAATGGCTCTGAGCACTATGGTTCAAATGGCTCTGAGCATCTGAGGTCATCAGTCGCCTAGAACTTAAACGTAACTAACCTAAGGACATCACACACACCCATGCCCGAGGCAGGATTCGAACCTGCGACCGTGGCAGTCCCTCGGTTCCAGACTGAAGGGGCCTAGACCCGCTCGGTCACAACGGCCGGCCTTCCATTAATGTAAAATTGATACGGAGCGTTGTAGGGATAAAAGAGAGAAAAATATTCATTGTGAACGTAACTAAGTACGCATTTTTTTAAAAAAATGTTTTGCAACCGTAGTCAGGTTATTTTATAGCCACGCTTCGTATGAAGAGAACATGTGCAGCGTATAACAGCTGAACGTATTTATATGGAGATGGGTGAAAAATAATTAACAAAGCCTCGTTATAACATTGCTCAGAATCCTTTTTCTCCTTTTAAAGCTACTGCAATTCTTGTTTCTGTCGTTGCTGTAATTCGAAGCGTGTTATCATTCGTCAGCAGTAGAACTGATTTCGTAAAGAAATTGGATAAAAAAACATGGTGGACGTCTGTCAACAAGTGTAACGAACACAGCGCGTTCCGAAAGAGACACGGGAAAAGAGAGCGACTCTGGGGTCACCGTGTAATCTGAGCCATTAGCGTGGCGGCCCACTAATTTGGTCGAGCGTCGGCCATGAAAGTTTCATGGCGACCTGTCTTGCGTCTCCCGTGTCCAGAGGAGTCCCCAGTCCCGCGTCCCGTGTGGACGGCGCCGGATCGCCGCCGGCGTCATGAATATCCATGGGGGCAGCCGGGCCGCCAAGTTTACAAAGTGTTCTCCCTGTTCCCCTCATCAGGATGCAAATGTATTCTCGCGAGACGAGAAGGAAGGCGAGCCAAGGAGGCGACGCCGACACGGCGGGCATACGCGCCGCGCTGGGCTGCCGCGCTGCTCTTATCTGCGCCCCGCTGGCCGCCGCTCTAAGCACAGCAGTGTCTGCGGGGCGCTCTCGCGAGCCAACTTCTCCCGGCAGGTCTGCGCAACGCCGACGCCACAGAGACTCCTCGCGGCTGGGCGAGCTTCAGCTGGCTGGGGAACTCCGAGTCAAATGCGTGCAGCCGAGGATGCTATGGGTTGGAGGGGGGGGGGGGGCGGGGGGGTGGTGGGCGCGGGGAGGGGCAGGGTGACAGGTGAGTTTCATGGGATTAATGAGCCTCCCCCACACCCCTCCCCTAACAAAGGACATTTTACTAACAGAGTCCATATATTTACATACAATGGTGACCAAAATTAAAGTAATAAACAGGAATTTCGCAAGGTTGCGTTTATTTTGAGGCAACGGCCTTGCCGCAGTACTCCGTTTCCCGTGAGATTACCGAAGTTAAGCGCTGTCGGGCGTGGTCGGCACTTGGATGGGTGACCCTCCAGGCCGCCATGCGCTGTTGCCATTTTTCGGGGTGCACTCAGCCTCGTGATACCAATTGAGGAGCTACTCGACCGAATAGTAGTGGCTTCGGTCAAGAATACCATCATAACGACCGGGAGAGCGTTGTGCTGACCCCACGCCCCTCCTATCCGCATCCTCCACAGAGGATGACACGGCGGTCGGATGGTCCCAGTAGACCACTCGTGGCCTGAAGATGGAGTGAGTGCGTTTATTTTACCACAAAACAGTATCAACAGGTGACAAATAGTAGAGACAATGTAGAGAATACAGAATGTAAACGGCTGGAACATGCACAATGGTAGGCAAAAATGTTCTTCGTTTCTCTCCAACTTAACAGATTTGCACACACACACTCCAACAACTGGTTAATACGGTCGGTACGCGGTGTGGCCACCCCTGACAGCAATACAGGCCTCATAACGTCGGGGCATGCTGTGAATGATATGGTCAGCCCCACGTTGAACCAATAACGCCCATTCTTCCTGCAGAGCTGCTCGCAATTGGAGAGTGGATGGTGGATGCTGACGAGATGCAAGCCATCTCTCTAGTACATCCCAGACATGCTCTGTGGGATTCAAATCGCGAGAGAGAGCAGGCCAAGAAAATATGAACAATCCATCAGTGTGAGGTCTAAGCCCAGAGCGTTTGGCAACAGCTGCACATGAAGTCTGAAGATCTCCTCACGACACCTGTCACCAGTTAAACTTCGCCGATTGATTCGTAAAGTTTCACGAAGAGATGTTCTATTGGTCAGCTCAATCCTCTCCCACACCATTAGTGATCGTCCTCGGTATCGGCCTCTTTCCACGATATTCGGTTCCCGAACTCGTGTTCCGTGTTCCCTCTACATACGAATCCGTCGAGAGTCACTCTCCGGACCAAGTCGGGACTCATATGGGAAAAGAACATTGGCCCACTATTCGACCGTCCAGGAGACACATTCACGATTCCCTTTTGCGAAGACGTGTCAGAGGTCTTCGACAGTAAAGGTCACACTGATGTAGCTTCCTGTACACCGTTTTCCTCGATACAACACGTCCAGTGGGTGCTACGAGGTCAGGTGCCATTTGCCGTGCACTACTCAGGCGGTACCGTCGTGCCCTTACAGCCAAATGACAGTTTAACAATTTTTAACATATTGCAACCCCGTCAGCAGCTGTGGAAGACTAATATTTTGAAGGATCAGCCTCAGTTGCACAAATTTTCTGATCTATACCAGCTTTCGGCTAACCTTCTTCAGAAGCATGAAAATATTGTAACATGCCAGAGTAAGGCACAGTTATCACTAAAATTAAAACCTACAGTACCTTGGTACCATGTCGAAATAAAACTACTTAACTGAAGTCCAGCCCAGCATCTCTTCACCACGCGGTCGCTTAGCAGCGTCAACTAGGTAGGGGCGCTTCCTGCCACCGTGTGTGGACCCTGGTCGGGAGAGACGATTAGGTTGCTCTTCCCTAGGACGCCGGTGAGTGCGAATGCTCTTAGTAGCATCTCTGTTTGCGGTGTTAAAATGTGTGAGAGCTTTATTTGAGTTCCTGGTAGTCACTTTGGTGCGTCCCATTGATAATCATGCGGTACCAACTAATTCAATCAGGGAAGGGTGTTAATTTCAGTAATACTCAGTTTGTTTGGAGAGATGTTTTGTGCAACTGTAGCTTGGCGTGGACGAGCGGTGCCACCACATGTTGTACAGCTTTAGTTACTTTAGCGTATTGTCGCGTGGAGCGGCCGCGCGGTTTGAGGCGTCGTGTCACGGGCTGTGCGGCCCTCCCGCCGGAGGTCCGAGTCCTCCCTCGGGCATGGGTGTGTGTGTTATTCTTAGCATAAGTTAGTTTAAGTAGTGTGTAAGTCTAGAGACCGATGACCTCAGCAATTTGGTCCCTTAGGAATTCACACACATTTGAACATTTTTTAGCATATTATGTTTGAATGTGTTGAGTGTTTTGTGGAGTGCTCTGGTGCACCACTTGTGCTTCTTTCTACACTATGAGGCTCCGGCTCGACGTACACACCTCCCGTGCTCAAACAGAAGCCCCAGTTTCACGAGGGATTAGATGTGTTCTTTTCTTTAAAAAATTCTTTATTCAAAATTAATTACAAGGATAACTTACTACATTAGTGGGTCCCTATATTACAATCATATTACAATTACTGTAGTTTAATTGTTAATCCTACATGTGTGTTAATTCTGCTCCTACCATTATTTCTCTACAGTTGTTATTGTTGATGTATATGCTACTATCTATACCTAACTAATCTACACTACCTGCAGTGTTACAGATGTGCCAGCGTTTAACAAACCTATGTTGTCGGCCTTTCCCACCGACCTAACCCCAGTGGGCGTGCCCCTGCCACTGGGCTGGCCGGAGGCGTTAATCGCTGCAGTGCTGTCCCGAGGGGTTTTCCCAGCTTACCCTACAACTAACCTACTTCTTATCTATACTGTGTGTCAGTGCGTGTCATATTCAGTGAAATGTGTGCACCATCCCCCCCTCCCTCTAATCCGAGACATGGCGGATCCCAGCCATGAAGTGGCTGGCCAAGTCCGTGTCCCGACGGAACAGGATAGGTGCACGGAGTCTATTTCCGGTGTAAAATATTACCGATTGTTCCGTAAACATTCTTTGAGAACTTTACTGCAAATTGCATCTGAAAGTTTGTTCAGGACGTGAAAGGTGTTTTCATGCCTGAACAGGTGGTGCGTGTCGTGGTTAGGAAGTTGTTGTCCACGTTCCACTGCAACATCGTCGAAGAGAGGACACTCACACACCTCATGGTCTGGAGTGCCTTCCACGGCACCACAGTCACACACGTTGGTGTAGCCCGCTTCCCGAACCGACACAGGTGTTTCGGGTAGAGTCCATGTCCAGTAAGAAAGTGCAGCAGTCCTCTGGTTGGTTTGAGATATGTAAGCTGTAATCGCTCCTCGATGTGTGGCAACAACTCATACGTTCTTCGCTCCGTTACATCATTATCCCACTGTTTTTGCCACAATTCTTCCCCCCTTCTTTTTATTCCAGACTTATCCCCAACGTATATCCCCATTATTTCCACCATCTTTTCCCTCCTTGCCTTCTTCACCCAGTACCAGGCGCGCTGTTCTTTGATTTTTATGTCAAGGGCACAGAGCCCCATTAGTACTAGCAGTGACACCCGCCCCAGCAGTTGTTCTGTACGCCCCTACCGAATCCAGGAGCTTGTTTCGCTGACCCTTCTTATGGCCGTAGCAAGCATAACCCTTGTGAGCCTGTGTGCCCAGACCCCTGACCCGTATCCCACGATTGAGATTAGGATGCTGTTGTGGTGTAATTTAATTAGGTACGTTGGAGATGGAAGCGTTTGTGGTCAATTCCAATTAGGTTATTTAGCGTTTCTAATGATCTTTGTGCTACGGTCTCAATATGTGATGCATAGTTCTACCTCTCATCGACCACTACACGTAGATATCGGGCCTCACGGCACCGAAGACCTGGTGAACCCTTAATCTTAACAGTTTGATTACTAGTAAGTTGTCCTTATAGTAGCAAGTATGTGCGCTTCCTTGACGCAATTCTCATTTTTGCTTTGTGGCACCATGTTGTCAAAATAGATATACCTCTTTCAACTTTTGGTTATAAGTCCTCGCGGCTACGGCCGCCAACCAGCAGGAGGAGGTCGTCTGCATAGCCTATGACCTCTATCACATCGTTACTGCTTTTTAACTCATGCAGAAGGTGTTCAATGTTGACTCCCAAATGAGAGGCCCCAGGACAGAGCCCTGAGGACACCCTTTTGTTATTTTCTTGTTAATTCTTCCACTAGGGGCCAATAGCCAGACCGCCCTATCTTCGCAATAGCTCCTAAGACAGCCTTATAGCGGCCCTGGACAACTCTTCTCCCGCAAGCAGGAGAAGAGCACAGACCACCATAGGTTGTCAAAGACGCCACTGATGTCCACCATGATGCCGACAATGTACCTGTGTGTGACAGAATCACAGACATCCGCACCCAGGGTGATTGGGTCAGACGCTTATCGCCCCGACCGGAAGCCGAATTGTTCAAATGGCTCTGAGCACTATGGGACTTAACTTCTGAGGTCATCAGTCCCCTAGAACTTAGAACTACTTAAACCTAACTAACCTAAGGACATCAAACACACTCATGCCTGAGGCAGGATTCGAACCTGCGACCGTAGCGGTCGCGCGGTTCCAGACTGTAGCGCCTAGAACCGCTCGGCCACCCAGGCCGGCAAGCCGAATTGTCTGTCACTCATTCCACACAGCACGCGGTGTGCTTCCAGTCCGTCTGCTAGCAACCTCTCGAAAAGTTTGCCCTGCAGGTCCAGTACGCAGATGGGTCTGTCTGATTTAACTTCATTGGGGTCTTTATCCGGACCTTTTTTGATTATTACCACATTTGCTTTTTTCCAAACGAATGGAAATTTTCTCAGCTGTAGGCATTGTATAACTCAGTGAAAAGTGCCACCAGCTGGAGTGTGAGGAACTACACCACCTCCGCTGTAATGCTGTCTCGGCCAGGAACCTTGCCCTTCTTAAGGGCCTTTATTTGGGCACCTACCTCCTCTTCGGAGAAGGGATAAACCATGGTGTAGCCGGCCGAATTGGCCGTGCGGTTCTAGGCGCTGCAGTCTGGAACCGCGAGACCGTTACGGTCGCAGGTTCCAATCCTGCCTCGGGCATGGATGTGTGTGATGTCCTTAGGTTAGTTAGATTTAACTAGTTCTAAGTTCTAGGGGACTAATGACCTCAGAAGTTGAGTCCCATAGTGCTCAGAGCCATTTGAACCAAACCATGGTGTTATTTACGTAGAGCCGTTGGTTTTGTCTCCTGATCCTCTATTGTTCATCTGAGTCGTCTTCCTCTCTATCGTAGCGTAACAGGACCCGGAGAATGACCTTGGCAGATTCCCCGCCAAGTGCCAGTCATCCGGTCTCTTTCTTGACAATAAATAGCACCAAGGGTCAGTAGCCTGACTGCCATGAGCTCCTGTTGGAATTGTTCTTTGGCTTCTCTCTACGCTTGTGCCATCGTTGCTTTTATTCCCAGGCGACGAGTAGATATGTTTGGTAAATTTACTTACAAAGTCACGGAGTTGTACGGTATTTTGGACTTGGACTTAGTTCTGTAAAACAGACCCAGTGAGACCCAGTGAGTTTACATGTTGGTTAGGAAAGCTTTTCTCTAAATTCTATCTCTCGTTGTTGGGTAACCAATGTGAACGAGGTGCGTGTGATCTTGATAAATCGTATCCAGTAATTTAGCAGGATTGCCCCACATGCTGCACTGTATAATGTGCCATGCGTCGATGCACGCGCTGACATCCCAAGTAACTGTATCTACATCTACATCTGCATGATTACTCTGCAATTCACATTTAAGTGCTTGGCAGAGGGTTCATCGAACCACAATCATACTACCTCTCTACCATTCCACTCCCGAACAGCGCGCGGGAAAAACGAACACCTAAACCTTTCTGTTCGAGCTCTGATTTCTCTTATTTTATTTTGATGATCATTCCTACCTATGTAGGTTGGGCTCAACAAAATATTTTCGCATTCGGAAGAGAAATTTAGTGACTGAAATTTCGTAAATAGATCTCGCCGCGACGAAAAACGTCTCTGCTTTAATGACTTCCATCCCAACTCGCGTATCACATCTGCCACACTCTCTCCCCTATTACGTGATAATACAAAACGAGCTGCCCTTTTTGCACCATTTCGATGTCTTCCGTGAATCCCACCTGGTAAGGATCCCACACCGCGCAGCAATATTCTAACAGAGGACGAATGAGTGTAGTCTAAGCTGTCTCTTTAGTGGACTTGTTGCATCTTCTAAGTGTCCTGCCAATGAAACGCAACCTTTGGCTTGCTTTCCCCACAATATTATCTGTGTGGTCTTTCCAACTGAAGTTGTTCGTAATTTTAACACCCAGGTACTTAGTTGAATTCACAGCCTTGAGAATTGTACTATTTATCGAGTAATCGAATTCCAACGGATTTCTTTTGGAACTCATGTGGATTACCTCACACTTTTCGTTATTTAGCGTCACCTGCCACCTGCCACATCATACAGCAATCTTTTCTAAATCGCTTTGCAACTAATACTGGTCTTCTGATGACCTTACTAGACGGTAAATTACAGCATCATCTGCGAACAACCTAAGAGAACTGCTCAGATTGTCACCCAGGTCATTTATATAGATTGGGAACAGCAGAGGTCCCAGGACGCTTCCCTGGGGAACACCCGATATCACGTCAATTTTACTCGATGATTTGCCGTCTATTACTACGAACTGCGATCTTCCTGACAGGAAATGACGAATCCAGTCGCACAACTGAGACGATACCCCATAGGCCCGCAGCTTGATTTGAAGTCACTTGTGAGGAACGGTGTCAAAAGCTTTTCGGAAATCTGGAAATGCGGAATCAACTTGAGATCCCCTGTCGATAGCGGCCATTACTTCGTGCGAATAAAGAACTAGCTGCGTCGCACAAGAACGATGTTTTCTGAAACCATGCTGATTACATATCAATAGATCGTTCCTTTCGAGGTGATTCATAATGTTTGAATACAGTATATGCTCCAAAACCCTACTGCAAACCGACGTCAACGATATAGGTCTGTAGTTCGATGGATTACTCCTACTACCCTTCTTAAACACTGGTGCGACCTGCGCAATTTTCCAATCTGTAGGTACAGATCTATCGGTGAGCGAGCGGTTGTATATGATTGCTAAGTAGGGAGCTATTGTATCAGCGTAATCTGAAAGGAAGCTAATAGGTATACAATCTGGACCTGAAGACTTGCCTGTATCAAGCGATTTGAGTTGCTTCGCAACCCCTAAGGTATCTACTTCTAAGAAACTCATGCTAGCAGCTGTTCGTATTTCAAATTCTGGAATATTCCATTTGTCTTCCCTGGTGAAGTAACTTCGGAAAACCGCGTTCAATAACTCCGCTTTAGCGGCACAGTCGTCGGTAACAGTACCATCGGCACTGCACAGCGAAGGTATTGACTGCGTCTTGCCGCTTGTGTACTTTACATACGACCAGAATTTCTTTGGATTTTGTACCAAATTTCGTTAACTTCTGTGTATGTGTGTTACTGTTAATGAAAAAATAGATGTTAATTACTGTTAAATTACTTGCTATTACGTCTCACCGTGATATTCTGCTCCCTAGTCAGGATCTCTAAAATCAGTCAGTTATCACCTCCTCTTAGCGATGTTTCAATAAAATTTATCATGATTATTGGATCGGTGTTTTATTAAATCATGAAATGATCTGTGAGGTGACGCCTTTTTATCAGTTTAATTAATTAATTCAGCCTATGAACCGTGATTTATTTTCAAAGAATATTCTTAAGAATTTATTTTATTTACTAGCGATTCATCAAGAACATTAACACATTTAATCACATTATGTAAGCATTGTAAGCATGGAAGTAGTTGCCAGGGAGTAACTGATGAAATCATAACCAAATTCCTTTTAACAATTGCAAATTTTACTCACTTTAATAGCACCTAGTAGCATTTTTTAAAAAAAGAAACAGATTTAAAATTATAATCAGAAAGCACCCTCTAAATATCAAAGCTAATATTTATTCAGAGGCAGAAAGAAACAAGTTTTGACTGTATGAGCTTTCGGCCACAGAACCTTGCCGCTCCCTTTTGACATGGCCGTAGTTACGACCGCTCACAACAGCCTCTGAACTACACTGGTGCAAATCTACAACACACCAGATAACTTTAAACTAAGAGTTTTAACAATTTACACAAGCACACAAACTATGCACACCCCGTAGGACGGATGGAAATGGTACAAAACGCAAACAATTAAAGTATTAACCTTGCCACTGAAGGTGCAACTTGATTTTAACTTCTAAGAAACGTCTTACGGTGAAAGAGTGGCAAATTTATATACTAAAATGATCATTAAAATAAAAGCCCATGAAATGCAATCTTATATAAAATTCTACAAGGTTGGCCAAACAATAGTTAAGATGCTCTACAGTACACAGATACCGCCTCTCAAGATCAAAGGCAATAGTATCAAAGTTTCCAAAGATTAAAACATATTTCAGGTATTAGGCCGTTACACTCCAAGCAATAAATTTGTTAACAAAACAATTCCGACAAACATGACAGAGGCAGCTACTAACGTACGGCAGATTGATAGGAAGATTACCGAACAACCCGAACCGCAGGTTGCTCTAACCCGCCCCTACTCTACAAGGGAAAAACAGACCACCCAATTAATAAACAACCACCTTCCCACGGGTGGGCAAACGGATAAGAATCGTGGGACGACCCCAAAGCAAAACGGCTGGTGACCTCACCAAGAAAACAAGTGTAATTTAACAAGAGTAAATCAAACAACATATCACCAATCACTTAACTTCTAATAAACTGCGATTTCTCGAGAAGACTTGGCGCAGCACCTCCAAAACACTCTCTCGAACCGTCCGCTGCCAGCCGCTTCAACGGACGCAGTAAGGCGCACCGATCTCCCGTCTCATGGCGTCGCAGGTCGCACCGGCAAGACTGATGTCGTGGGTTGACTCCTGTTGCTCTCGTGTCGACCGCGAAGTCACTACCCCTCGCTATACGCAGCGGCCCACTGGACTCACGTGGCGACCTCACATGCGCCGACGCTGAAGACGGAAAAGTCGTCTTGTGTCTCAGTGCGCGACCGACCAACCGCCAATGACCATTGGCTGAGCAAACTCGAGCAGACTGGCGGCCTAACACGCAGACTCAGATGCGGGAACTAAGCACCGACCGGGCGATCACTAGCAGAGTTCTCTTACTGGCGAAAGGTTGATCCGAACGACAGACATACTAGCACTCCGAACGACAGACAGACACTAACTGCCTAACAAATGCGGACGAGAGACAGACTAGCAAGCTGGGGACGAGAGACTGACCCAGACTGACCGACTGGCGAGTTCATAGCGCCCCTTAAATGCACGTGAACAGGCAACCTTTCCCCTTTCCCACCAGAGGGGGACACCAAAGCTGCGATTGACACAGCGGCGCCACCGCCAGAAACGGAGGGCGACTACTTCACCCTACGCGCTGCGGCTCGCTCTTCAAAACAGCAATTATTACCACGGCTCAGCCCACTAATCAGAAATGTTGTGTTTAGTACTTTTTGCAGGCAAGCAAACGTAGCCTCTACTTGCAGTCATGGGAGTTAGGGAGCCAGTAAAGAGACATTTTGCGTAGCTGATCTTACCAGAACCTTGCTAGAAAAAGACGACAGGTATCACTCAGATTCACATTCGAATTCACGAAGCATCTCCGTAACACCTGTGTGTTGATAAAACCTACCGGTAACAAATCTAGCAGTCCGCCTCTGAATCGCGTCGAAGTTTCCCTTTAGTCCGAACTGGCGGAGATCTCAAACACTACAGGAGTACTTAACAGTGGATCGCACTCGAGTTACATATGCCATCTTCTTTATGGATGAGAACCACATTTTCACAACATTGTCGCAATAAAACGAAGTCTAGCACTCACCTTTCCTACAACCAATCTAACGTGCTCATGCCATTTCATATGGCACTTCACGTCACGTTTAGGTATGTCATCGATGTGATTATGCAGCAGCACCCTAATCTTCCTATATTGAAACGTTACGTGATTGTTTTTCCTTCTCATCCGTGTTAACTAACGTTTTTTCTATACTTGGAGCAAGCTGACATTCAACAGAACAACTAGACATTCTGTTTCACTTTCTCCTACGGTCACTCACCAACGGAACCTCCTTGTACACCACAGCCTCATCAGCAAACAGTCGCAAATTACAGCTCGCCATGTCCGTCACATCATTTGTGTATATGGAGAATAAAAGTAGTCCTGTCACATTTCCCTGGGACACAACTAACAATGCCCCTGTCTGATAAAAACTCGCAATCGAGGGCCGGCCGCTGTGGCCGAGTGTTCTAGGCGCTTCAGTCCGGAACCGAGCGACTGCTACGGTAGCATGTTCGAATCCTGCCGCGGGCATGGATGTGTGTGATGTCCTTAGGTTAGTTAGGTGTAAGTAGTTCTAAGTTCTAGGGGATTGATGACCTCAGATGTTAAGTCCCTAGTGGTCAGAGTCATTTGAACCATTTCGCAGTCGAGGAAAACATACTAGGTTCTGTTACTTATCAAGTCTTCCAGCCACTTACATATCGAGGAACGTAAACAGTGTGGTCGGACCCTCGTTAAAAGTCTGCACTGGGGCACCATGTCAAAGACTTTCCGGAAATCTTGGAATATGAAACTTGTCTGTTGTCCCACATCCATGGTTTGTAGGATATCATGTCATAAAACGGCAAGTTCAGTTTCGCACAAGAAATGCTTTCTAAAGGCGTTCTGATTTGTGGACGGAAGCTGTTCCAAGGAAATTCGTAATATTCGAACACAGGATGGTGTTTTGCGCTTTTTTCGAGTCACTTGGGTCATTCTTCTGGGAGAGAGATTCGCAATAAATGCAAGCTAACTAAGGAACCAATGCTACAAAGAACTCTCTGTAAAACAGAATTGTGATTCCATCTGCACCCGGCGATTTCAGTTCCTTCTCTGCACTACGAATTCCTGTTCCTACGTTCTCCTTGTGTGGCTCTGTACGACAGTCAAAAGTATGTTCGTACGATCCTCTTGCTTGAATGATTTATCACAGGGTGACAGTTATTGAAGTATATGAAAAAAACGTAAATTAGTTACAAACTACAGCGTGCACACACTTTATTCAACGTGTAAACGTCACTATAGATATTCGGATTTAGGTTATGACATGTTCGATATGCGTGCTATCATTGGAGACGGTGTAGCGCAAGACAAATAGCGAAATTCTGCAAGAGTAGCAATACCGATGCGCCCGATGACGACCTGAGTAGCTGTTTTCAGCTCAGCAATGGTTTTGGGGTTATTGCTGTACATCTTGTTTTTCATACAGTCCCACAAAAAGGATTCGCATCTGTTCAGATGCGGAGAATCCCACGGCCAATAGAGAAACATGCCAGTAGCCTCTGGGTGACCCAGAGCGAAATGCGGTCCCCAAACTGCTCCTCTGCGACATCAAACACTCTGCTGCTTCGATGGGGTCGACTTCTGTCTTGCATAAACCACATCATGTCGAAATCAGGGTCACTTTGCATATTGGTCATGAAATCATCTTCCAGAACCTTCACGTACCATCCGGCAGTCACCGTGCCATTAAAGAATATCGCACAGATTATTCCGTGACTGGTCATTGCACACCACACAGTCACCAGTTGAGGGTGAAGAGACTTCTCGATCCCGAAATGCAGATTCTCAGTCCTGCAGATAGGCCAATTTTGCTTAATGACGAACCCATCCAAATCAAAATGGGCTTTGTCGCTAAACTAAACCTTATTCACATCAAAAGTCTTGTTTTCCAATTCTGTGGATAATGGTGTTCGCGAAACACATCCGCTGTTCCAGGGCCCTGGGGCTTAATGGCTGATGGGTTTGTATTTTGTACGGGAAGAGATGCAAGTCTTCAACAACAGTTTGTCGCACTGTCTCCTGGTTGATTCCTACCTCTTGTGCAACCCTGGTACTGATATGAACACCTTCTGGATGTTCTCAGGTGTTTTCACCCGTTTTGGACGCCCGACTTTGCCAACATTATCATCACAAACACTACCCGTTCTCTGAAGCTTGCGAACCAAATTCTTCATAGTTAGCACAAATGTACTGGTTATCTTCAGCTGGAATTCGGTCGCAAACCTCGTTTGAGCCGCAGTTTGGCTGTTATTGCTCGCGTAGTAGGCCTTCATAAGCACGCTGTGCCGTGGTATTATGACGTTGAAATGGCCGACAGCAACAAGGCGCGTGCACCCCCGGTCCTCGCTCGCCTGGCAATTATGTGGCGCAGACGAATAGCGAAATTCTGCGTGACCCGCTGAAGAGTCGGAACATCGATGCTGTCAACGACGTCCTGAATAGCTGTTTTCAACTCAGCAATGGTTTTGTGGTTATTGCTCTACACCTTGTCTTTAACATACCCCCACAAAAAGGAGACGCGTGTATTCAGTTCCAGAGAATATGGCTGCCAATGGATGCCCACGAAAGTGCACCTGGGTACCGCAGAGCCAGAGTGAGGTCCCCAAAGTGACCCTCCACGACATCAAACACTCTCCTGCTTCGATGGATCGAGCTCCATTTTGCATGGACCACATGTTATCGAAATCAGGGTCACTTTGGATAACGGAGATGAAATCATCTTGTGGCGCGGTGGGTTCGGTCATCTGCGCTTTTGTTAACGCTATCGTTCACTCCACCTACATCGATAGGATTCTTTTCGATGTCCCTTCATTCAGTGGCAGCAGATTGGTGCTAGGCAGTGTAATGCAGCGTTGATGAAACCACAAACTAATACCTACCACAGAGAGGCCGCGTTAGTTGAAAGTTAGTTCCTGTAAGTTCATGATTAAAAAATCGAGCGTTCGGGATATTCAATGTACTTGCAGAAAAGCATTTAACATTAGATTACATCTGGTTTTTATTCATATTGAAACACATGAAATGGCTATCAAGTCTGTATTTAATATGCTAAAACGTTATCATCCAAAATTCATTGTTTGTATAATATTCACTCGAAAAGCACCCAGAATTTTCGTAAGTCCAACCCGACTAATTTTCACTTTCTACCTGTCACAGACCCACAACTATTTGCGAGTTAAACTTTCAGTCGTTTCAGTGGTCGGCTTCGTAAGATTTAATTTTTGATGTGAAAAACAAATTTTAACAGCAGACCAATCAACGGGTAATTATTTAAAAGTGTGTCAAATCGAAGCATTCAGACCGTCTGTTAATACACAAACGTAGGAACTGTACAACATTTTTGGAACGCTCAAAATGTGTCTTCCAAGCTGTAGTGGAGTCTGAGCTGTTTTAAATATCTCTCAGAAATTTTCAATTTCACGAGTGCAGAAACGGATATGCTCAAGAGCACGTGAGATTCCTACCAACTCTGCAGTGTAAACACTACTACCATCTGACAAGGAGTGCTGTTCAGTGCGTCCCGCATATAAGCTAAGTTTACATGACCAGCAACCACTCAGCCATCAGTACAGACTATTTCTGAACACCAGGATGCGCCAAAGATGCAGGATGGAGAAAAATTGGTGGTGGAGGGCCTTGGGCTGAGCCGAGTCTTTCAGACCTTGTGATAGGTCAAGACGAAGCTGTGGCCGAGGCATGCACCAATGAATTTGTGTAGCATATCTGACAAGCTGTTGTCAGCACCAGATCCGCAGTGTTGGGGCCCCAGAGTAAGCTATTCACAGGGCTAATGCAAAAGGCTCCTGTCACAAATCGAACCCCGCAGCAATGTATTGGATCCGGTATCTGGAATGGTGAGGATGATGACAAACCGTATACCAGCCTCCCGTAGTCAAGACGGATTTTCTAAGGCTGCAGAAGGGTAGTGCGGTCTGCACAACAGCTGCTGTTACTCAGGCAGCGAAGTGTATGAAGGTGCAACGAGCATTTTAGGTTAAGCTGGCAAAGATGGGGAATCCACGTTAACCGAACATCAAAGAGAAGCCCTGAAAAGCGATAAGTCTCTACCACACTGAGTAGTTGGTCGTCAGAGGCAAAGTTCTGGTTGTGGGTGAACGGTATGATGTTGACAGAAATGCATGACATGAACCTTGGCGACTGAAAATCCAAAAATCGAAAACCATGGGTGAGGGCGCATGGTTGCACCTTTCGTATGGCACTTTTCAATCGGTTTTCAGCGATATCCACACTAGAGGAGTGATAGGAGAGGCAAAAGTCGTCAGCATATAATGAGTGTGATGCTGAGGACCCCACGGTTGCTGTCAGACCATTGATGGCTACTAGAAAGATTGGGGCACTCCATAGAGAGCCCTGCAGGATCGCATTCTCTTAAACATAAGGGTACAGCAGAGGCACCGACTCAAACCCAGAAATTATGGTGTCAAAAAAAGTTCCCGAGAAAAAACCGGGAGTGGAACCGAGAGACCCCATTCGTTTAAGGCAGCGAGGATGTAGTGTCGTCATGTCGTATCATAAGCCTTTTGCAGGTCGAAGAGGATAGCTGTAAGGTGTTGACCTTGGGCATAAGAAGTTTGAATGGCAGACCAGATTATTAGTAGTGGAATGGCCTTGGCGAAAACCACTCTGAGACAGAGCCAGAAGACCTCAAGACTTAAGGAGCCAGCAGAGCTGCCGGTTCACCATCCATTCAAGCAGCTTACAGAGAACAGTAGTGATACTAGTTGGAGCATAGCTGTTCATCTCTAGAGGGTCACAGTTTCAGTACTGAGACGATGATGCTTTCTCGCATTGCTATGGGAATGCTCTCACTTCAGATGTGTTTAAAGGTGGCAAGGATATGAAATTGACAGTCTACTGATAGCTTCTTGATCATTTGGTTGTGGATGTGGTCTGGGTCTGGTGTTGCGTCAGAGCACTGGGCTAGGACACTGACGAATTCCCACTCGCTGAATGGGACATTATATGGTCCCAAGTGGCTTGTAATAAAAGATAATTGCTTACGTTCTACCTGCTGGTTTAGTACACGAAAGGCAAGTTGATAATTCTCAGGCGCTGATGTTTGAGTATAATGCAAAGCAAACTGTTTCGCTGCGGTGTCTCTGTCAGCATAGACGGGGCAATTCAAGGTGATGCCAGGTACATCTGCTGGTGTCTGGTATCCATAGAGATGTCTGACCTTCGCCCAGGTCAGCGAAGGATAGGTACTCGTACACGGACTGATGGTTGAAATGTACCGCTCTCGCTTCCATCGTTTCGTTATTAGTTGGCTGACCTGGGCACAGAGCCAAGTTAAGAAAATGAGGTGTTCCAACAATGGGTGCCTTTTAGGGTGTTGGAGAAACCGCCTAAGACCTCTAATGGCCTATCCGATTTCTGATGATCACCAAAGTTTCACCAACTGCGGCACAGGAAACGATTCAGATCATTAAACGTAATCTGCTAACTCATAACAAGATTAGTACTGCAGAACTCACAGAATTAATAGAACTTTTAGAATTTGCGTTAACTTATAACTTTTTTACCTCCAATGGCAAAATATATCAACAAAAATATGGTCTTGGGATGGGTAACAGTTTGGCTGGTACGTTAGCAGTCATTTTTATGAACGACTTAGAATGTAAGTTCTTTGCTAAGTTTCCACAATTAAAAGACAAGACTATGTATTATAAACGTTATTTTGATAACATCTTACTACTGTTAGAGGGTGATGAGACTGAGGTTACCTCATTTGCTGAAGCCGTAGGCATCATGCACCAAAAAATAGCTTTCACTACGGAAGTAGAAGAACCGAGTTCCATTAACTGTTTAGACCTTACTATTAAGGCTCCAGAAACATAATTACACGACAATAAGGAAATATTTGCTTGCTAGGCTCACAAGAAAGAGATTAAAGACGGAATTTTAGATACCTGACAAGAATATTGGCACACAGAAGGATTTATGAATGGCCCTTTTGATGTGGGGGATCTGTTAAAAATGAAACATATGAAGTCATCATGTGCTAAATGCTCTTTTTGGTCGGGCATAGGCCCTACGCTGCGTAACAGTACAGAATGGGTAAGAGAATTAAACCAGGGTTTGAATTTGGGGAGATACGAGGCCCTCCCGAACACGTCGTGTTTGAGTGCCCTACATACTCAGGTGTGGCTGCAGAGTTGCAACAGGCGGTTATGCATAGGCATTTAAGTGACCTGCTCACAGATCAAGACGAATTCGCTGTCCTGAATTAACTCTGCAATGTGATGCCGTTAAAAGTTTGCAACGGCTTTCTTAATACCTGACACATCGCGATTCTGCCGTGGACGGCATTCGAATGCCTTTGAGGTCTGTGCAGCCTGTCTAAGGAATAAAGTGATGCACGGAAACATTATGTGACACGAATTAGGCACGTTGCAGTGTAGAATGTATTTCTAAATGTAGCAAAATCGCCTACAGTACAGTAGTTTGTACGAGTAATTGGAGATGGAGAGTGTCGGAATAAATACATTGTTAACAAAAATTAAGGGAACATGAGTTTGGACGTCTTCCATACTACAATGAGCAATAATTGAGAACTGGATATGTTGTCAAATTATAAAGTACACAATAAAACATCATTGCATTCTCTGTTAGTTTACATAAAAAGAACTGAAATGTCAGGCAGATGTCAAAAACTGAGAATCATTCATTCCTTCATCCTGGGTACTTTACACTGGACTTTGACAGTTTTAATAAAGTGTATGCCATCTGTGAGCTTTTGTCACTCCCTGACACCTACGTGACGTGCTCCGTATACGTCTGAGAAGGTCACCCAACGGTATCCGTTCCCATTCTTCAATGAGAGCCCCTGAGAGTTCTTTCAGAGACTGTGATGGAACAGGACGACCGTGAACACGTCTGTCAAACATGTCCCGCATATGCACAACGAGTTTTTGGTCTGGGCTCACAGCTGGCCATTCCATCACAACAGTGTCCAGACTTCGCAAGACAACCCTGCTGACGCCATATAGACCCTGTCATTAGAAGGAACTCAGGGCTACCACCATATGCAGTAGCCACCACATGGTCCAGCAGAACGTGTACTGCCTGGCAGTGAAGAGACCATGGACTATGACAAGGTCCGTATGGCTGTCAGCGCTGAATCCCACTCGCAACATCACAGAACCTTGGACATATGTAGATTTCCCGGACAGCATTTGGCAGTTGCAGCTCACCATGGGTCTCCTCACGCGAACTATCATCAGCTTGCGTCAGGTGTGTTCCGGCACATCGACAAGCGCCGGCACGAGGACGAAGGACGCAAAACCAGAGAAGACGGTGAGACGACGTCAGCCAATAGAGCGCTGACCAGGACGTCACCACGACAGGAGAGCCATCTAGACGAAGTGAATATAAGCGCCGTTCTTGCAGCCTCGGCGTACCGTATTAGCACAGCAGTGACGTGTGATCCATATCAATTGCTTACATGGACCTCGTATACAGCAAAAGAACATTACTTGTTTGCATATCGACCGTCGCTTGCGACACCGTTGTAAATTCAAAGTTATAATAAAAACTATTAATGTTGAGCCGTGCGTGGCTCGTGTTCCCGCTATCATGTATTTTACACCCTGTTTTCAACGTTTTTCCACCTCACTACGTAATTTAAATTACTACTGTGACTGAGTTGCTGCTTTGCTGACAGTGACCGGCGCCAGCAGCCCGTATCGATATATCCCCTCTCGTAATATCTTTGCTCGACTGCTATTATTTCCCGCTCCTTGTCGGTCGTAAGGCAGTTCGGCTTTGCAGTTCGAACTGCCAGTCAGTTGGAACGTGTCTGGAGCGCAGTCCGGACCTGCCAGTCGGGGAATTGCAGTGCTGCACTAGTGCAATCGTGTTGGAGCAGTGAGGTCTGCGTCGACATGGCCGCCCGACCGCTGCCGCCACGCATCACTTAAGCCGGGCCTGACCTTTGGTGGATTGTTGGTCGGTCGGTTGGTCCGAGGACACCGTGCGGCGTAGTCGACTGGGCCTCTGGCGGTCTCTGCGCAATGTCGGAGTCTGTCTGGAGCTGTCCCATCTGCACGAACATCGTCGCTCGCCGACCCAGGACATGAAGGTTAAGTGGTTTTGAGCATTACATTGTTGGTTCCGGCGTTGCTGTTGTGTAGGTTTTCCCGTGAGCAACAACAAGTGATCGAGGTAGCCTCCGTCAGGTGGAATTAATTAAATTAATTTATCCATAGTTAAGTGCACCAGTTGAATTTTCTGCATTGTGGCCGTTAGCGTTCTGGTTACCTGCCCTGGCCACTAATGTAATTTTTAGGCAGTATCTTTTCCTCACCGGTTGCTCCTGCCCATCATGGTGTGTAGTTTTGGCAGCTCAGTTCACATACGCGTTTGTTTGGGGATTGTGGTGTCACCGCCAGACACCACACTTGCTAGGTGGTAGCCTTTAAATCGGCCGCGGTCCGTTAGTATACGTCGGACCCGCGTGTCGCCACTGTCAGTGATTGCAGCTTGAGCGCCGCCATTCGGCAGGTCTAGAGAGACTTCCTAGCACTCGCCCCAGTTGTACAGCCGACTTTTCTAGCGATGGTTCACTGACAAAATACGCTCTCATTGCCGAGACGATAGTTAGCATAGCCTTCAGCTACGTCATTTGCTACGACCTACCAAGGCGCCATTATCAGTTACTATTAATATTATGAATAATGTACTGTCAAGAGCGACGTTCACCATTAATGGATTAAAGTTAAGTATTCCACCAGCTACGCCCGTTTTTCTAAATTCTAATTTCCTTGTCCTGTTCCAGACCTCACGCCAGCCTGCGTGAGCTAAAACGTGTGCCTTTCGGGCTCCTCTAGTAACACGGTGTTGGCTCTCCTGCCAACCAAAACAGGGATAGTGATACTTGTAACTTTTTGGGGCCTTGAATTCTCGAGTACTTCGTCGCGGCAAGCATGCAGTTGGTCGGTCGGTCCGTGACTGTGACTTGGTTGGGTTCGGACGAATCGAGTGCAGTTGGGCTCACAGCCTGTCGCCCCTACGTGAAGGAGTGCAGACCGATCCCCTGGGGCCTCCTGAGTGCCGTTCCCTTAACTATTCTTTGACACTGTTAATGTTGTTGTAATTTACTTTAAAAGGTTTTTTGGGGCTTTACTGTATTTTATATTTTCAATTGGACAATGTTAATTGAGGGCCTTCAGCCCTGGAAACATGTTCTCAGAGTTTCCTTCAAGTCCAAACATTATTGCCTTCTGCTCTTGAAAGGTTATTGTAATTTCCTCTGAAAGATTTTACAAGTTATTGTGGGCCTTCTGCCGTTGGTGTTGCAAAAGGGAAATTTGTAAACTTAATGTATTGTTTTACCGATTGTTGCAATATATATATTTCCTTAATTTTCAGAAATTAACTTTGCGGCCTTCGGCCATCTTATTGTGTTGGTTTATCTCTTTCTGTGCACCTTACAGGTCGTCAGCCCTTTTAGCATCTTAAAACATTATGGACTTCTACCTTCAGTAATCATCATAGTATATTTGGAATTTTCAAGATTTAATCCGGCGGCTCCAGCCGCTCCCCATGCTGACCTCATATATGTATACGATTTATCTTTTTCGTAAATTTAACTGTGTGTCATGTGTTTTCAAAAATTGAACCTATTCTAAAGTATCTGTTTGGAGGCCTTCAGCCACGAAGCTAATTTAATTCTTTCAAAAGTGTGTTTGTGAACTAAATGATAATAAATTACAATTATGAAATGAATCCGACCGCAATTCCCTTGGCTCTTTCCACAGCCCTAATTATCTAACAGCCCTGCGTGATTAGCGAGCGCTTCAAATGTGATTTTCTTGAATTGTTGTATAGCATTCTGAGAACGCAGCATCTTTTAGGGCACCCTATAAGCGACAAGTGAGCAGGACCCCACACTGTGAAAAACATGTTTCGCCAGTTGTAACACGAAAATGCACGATGCTTGGCACCTGCTACCGATGTATGATTTTTTTCTGAATTGTATGTAAACATTTGTAATTTAAATGCTTTCTTTTAGTAAGTACACTGTGTGTGTAAATTTAGTTAGAAGTCTGTTAACATTTCATTGTATTTATCTGTGTCTTACTGTGAAACTTATAAGCTCTGGGAAAAAGCCAAAGGAATTGTTATTTGCATCGACTAGCAACGATAGGGACAGTGCTTGTGCGTTGTAAAATCTTTGGTTGGGGAGTTGATGCGCAGAGCACGCAGAGAGAGGGAGACGGGTTCCAGCGCTTGTAGTTTGCGGCAGTGTGGTGTTGACGCTCTAGCAGCAGAGAGTACCGCTTTCGGCGGCATCATGAACGCGCGCCGGCCAGTTGTCTAATAGCAGGAGTACGGACAGTGGACGGGCGGAAGAGGCAGTATAAATTACGATTGCCCGTTCCTGTAATTGGCCGTGGCTACACGAGATGCTACCGTCTCCAGCAACAGCAGCAGTTCCAGCAACACAGTTTCGTCGTCGGCTCCGACTTTCGTCGTATGCACAGCACTGAAGTAAGACTGTTCATTGGCAGAAAGTATTAACGCCTAACCCAGCAGCATAACTGAATGTGATTTGATTTATAAAATTTATTTAAATAACAATCAGTTAAACTCAGGGCTATTATGTCCTCATTGCTCCCAGATATTGTTACCAAGCAGGATCCTTGTTCCTTTTTTTCCTTATATGCTAACTGAGTGTCATAAGAAACAAACTGAATAGTTACAGCCAGTTTATTAATGTATAATTTCACCTTTAAGAATTTTAACCTCAGTCTACATTCAATTACTTGTTGTACAACAGAGGTTTCAGTATATGACTAAAGTAAAGCAATTTCGTTTTTCAAGTTTGAGAATCAATCACTGGAAAAATCCAAATCTAAATAAATGCACAAATTAAGACTGTGTAAGTTTTATTTATTTTACATATAGCTTGGAGGACATGGCTGTTTGGTTTGGTACGTATTCTAGTGTTTAATTCTGCTCAAGTCAGTAAAAAAGGCTCAGTTGTTCAGACAATCATATGAAATCCAATTTGCGAAATAAGTAACGACGAAGTAAAAAGTGCTTACTTCTTTCTAAATTTCTTTGATGACGTTCCGTTGAGGTCACTGGAAGTCACTGTTCACGTAACGAAGTTCAGTACTAACATACAGTTCAATTAAATATTTTCAAATCATTACTCGATTGCCTTTTTCAAAATGTAATGCCAAACATAACGTAAGAGTGACTTCTCAGTTTTCTTTATCATTACATAGTCACTTAAAATTAGTGTCAAAAACGTGACAACCTCAGTTGCCACGTCAGTGTTTAATAATACATGTTTTCTTTCCCATCATCTTGTACAGGGTTTTGGATGTAAATTGCCCTTGTGGGCTGGCGACCATTAAATATTTCCTTTCGTTCATTAGTGTAACTTTGGGATTCATGATCAGTGGTACACCTTTTCTGTCCAGTGTTGTTCGTGAGTTAATGCACAAAGTAACTTTCATTTTCAAAATTATAGCCGTGTTCGGTTCAATTACTTTTTATTTTAGTAGACTTTCCATCAGAAGGGTCGGTTATACACTTTCCTCCTACTTATCGGTATCACTTCTTCGGGAAAGATAGCCTTATCCAATTAGAAAAAAATCTATTAGGCCTACACGCAATCCACGGTCATATTTTATATCGCAAGTTGAATAGCCCGATTAAGAAGAGGGAGGTTACACAGTGACGCAGATGCCAGTTGACATGGGAATGGCAGAACGGAAGGCAAGCTGCAAGGTGTTGCCGTGTCAAGCGGGTTACCAGAATAGGACATCTGCCTCATAACGTCCTTTCTCGTAACACGTTCGTTAAAGTGTGATCGGACATATCGGCACTAGTGGTCCTTCTGGCGGTGTCCGTACGACGCCGCAAAGCAGAGGTGGCCAGACATCGGCCTTCACGTGGGCTAGAAATGCGCCGGTGACGTTCTCCACATCGCCTTGTACACTGACCTGTCTCCCTGTAGCTTGTCCACAACCTATAGATGAGAGGCCTGGCATCTCCAGCAGCACGGACGGATATCCATCCATTTTTGATCAAACAGACCGCCATTGCAACTTGCGCTGCATTACGATGTCGCATTGAATCCGCTTGGCTGAATACAACACCCGCATTTGGCAACTGCCATCTGTGTACTGTTACGTCTTCTTCAGTGAGTACAGGAGCAAGGAAGAGATACTGGTTATGACCAGAGAATGCAGATATTAATTTACCCTACATCTAAGATCAAGTAGTAAAAATAATACGCAACTTGGTTGCAGCGTCAGCTGTTAAAAGTAGCTTTGAAAGCAGGAATGTATTCAAATATAAAAGATTCATAAATCTGTCACTCTTCAGTACAATGTCTATTCAGAAGACATCGAGCCCTGGTCACTGTGAAAGCCTGGCAAGCACACAAAAATGGGGACAGCACACGAATGTTCGGGCTGGGGCTCCGGAGAGGAGGTGCTTGCCTCTCGTTGGCAGCGGCCTCATCGTTCGTGGCAGGCAGCGCCCTTGTGCTGCGGTGGCGGCTGTAGGAACCAAGCCGGCACAGTTAGCGGCGGGCATATTTCAAAGTGCGGCCGACCGGAAAGTGGCCGATACCGCATGTACGGCACTAGAAAACACTAGGACACCAGTACTCACTACCTTCTGATGGGTCACCTGAAAATTGTTGTGTCTAGACAAGACAGCCTAGACACAATGAGAGGAAGCCGAAAGGCACACGCTACGCTCACGCAGATGGGCGTGAGGTCTGAAACAGGATACGTAATGAATGCTATAAAGAAAAGTACGTAGCTTCTGGAATACTTAACCTTAATCCATCCTTGTTGTATACATCGCTATTGACGATATAAGTGAGACTCCATAGATACATGCAATGTTACTAATGGCGCCTTGCTAGGTCGTAGCCATTGACTTAGCTGAAGGCTATTCTAACTATCTGCTCGGCAAAGGAGCGAGGCTTCGTCAGTGTAGTCGCTAGCAAAGTCGTCCGTACAACTGGGCGAGTGCTAGTCCGTATCTCGAGACCTGCCTTGTGGTGGCGCTCGGTCTGCGATCACACAGTGGCGACAAGCGGGTCCGACATGTACTAATGGACCGCGGCCGATTTAAAACTACCACCTAGCAAGTGTGGTGTCTGGCGGTGACACCACAAAACTGTAACGCGTAACACAGCCAGTTTATGGCGAATGATTTTAATTGTTGCCTACATTGAAAGCAAAGATCTCAAGCCATTCAGTGAGACACAAGTACCACCTGTATCAAAACAGATTTAACATATCGGACCTCGATATACATACTACCCTAATACTTTTCAATAGTGCACATACATAGCAGTGTTTAGATATGTGGTGAAATGCCCAGAGCTCATACCATAGTCGGTAGGTCATCGGGACTGACCCAGCGAAGCTAAGGGGCTTTAGAGTAAGAAATTTGTTAATTAGAGTAGGGTGATAGGTTTGTACAGCAAGAACTTTAATGACACAGTCTGAAATTAATGGCTCTGAGTAATATGGGACTAAACATCTGAGGTCATCAGTCCCCTAGAGCTTAGAACTACTTAAACCTAACTAACCTGAGGACATCACACACATCCATGCCCGAGGCAGGATTCGAACCTGCGACCGTAGCAGTCGCGCGGTTCCGGACTGAAGCACCTAGCACCGCTCGGCCACCGCGGCCGGCCCTGAAATTAATACCGAATTTGAAAAGTAGATACAGACTGAGGCGACGAAAGTCGTGGGTTACCTCGTAATATAGTGTCGGGCCTCCTGCCTAGTGCAGCAACTCGACAGCTTGCACAGTGCCTTTTTGATAGCTTGGATCGGTGCCTTCGTGGGGTCTGCGCCACGCTCTGATCGTACCATCAGATCTTATCAACTGAAATCTGACCAGCCACGTTTTTCCTCTCGTCTAGGAACGTAACAACACGGTCATGAGCCCAGGCGAGGCTGTGCAAGGGATGTCGTACTGTTAGCAAACGCAGCCGTTTCGGTCGTCTGCTACCGTAGTCCACTAACGCCAAATTTTGCCACACTGTGCTGACGGGTGCGTTCGCCGTACATCTCACACTGATTTCCGCGGTTGTTTCACGCAGTGCTGGCTTGTCTTTTGGCACAGACATCTCTACGCAGAACGCAGCTCTTCTCGCTCGCTAAGTGAAGGCCGTCGGTTACTGTGGTGTCCTCGGTGCGAGGAATTTGGTATTCATGGCATACTTTTGACATTATGGATTTCGGAATACTGAATTCCCTAACGATATTCGAAATGGAATATACCATGCGTGCAGCTCCAGGTAGCATACCGCGTTCAAAGTCCATTAATTTGTGTCGTGCAGCCCCAATCGCGTCGGAAATCTTTTCATACGAATCATGCAAAAAGAAATGATAGCTCCACCGATGCACTGTCCTCTTATCCTCTTATAACTTGTTTACGCGAAACTATCACCATCTATATATATATATATATATATATATATATATATATATATATATATATGTATATGTATATCGCTATCGCATGACTTATTGTCACCTCAGTTTAGATAAATGTAAATAACACTATAATAGAAGGAAGTAGCAAGTGTATTCACAAGAGGGGTGATTAATGTGTTAGGTGAAGCGCTATGTACCAATGTAGAAGTATGAAACTGGAATTTCTCTACGTATGGAGCTACCCGTCAGGGAAGGGTCCGTGAGACGGCATCTGCAGCGCCATCTGCATCTGTAACGTCTGATAAAGAATCCCAACATGCAGCAACCCAACTCTCATAAATCGGTATCCGTTTTATACCCGTAAAGATGTCGAGTTTCGTCCCTACGAACTACGATTTACGGACAGCTTTGGTTTTCTGTTATCACTTGAGGAAAACTGCTTCCGAACCGCATCGAATGCTTGTGTAAGCTTTTGGCGGACATGCTCTTGGGAAAACAGCGTTTCAAGTGGTTACAAAAATTCAAAAGTGATGATTCTGATGTAAGAAACGACGACACCAGTTAGGTGTCAGGCTTATTTCACATCTACCCGGCACCCGGCACCGTCTAGCCGGTTGTGACGGTGAGGCGCTTACAGGACGTTTCACAGCTGGCCGACAGACGACGTGGACGGCTGAACGACAGCCGACAGCCGGGTCGAGGCTGTGGGATGCCAGCGGCCCCCACTGTGTCGGCCCGACGTCGGTGTCGTGCGGAAATACCGGTGCAGTTGGGGGGCTTGCAGAACAGTAGAGCGCTACACATATACCCGACAACTATCGTGTTGTTTTTTGCTTTGTTGGTGGTTCGCTCTGTTGTGGACATTTCTACCCAAGGCGGAAATTGACATCGAAATCCTTATGACATTTGTTCAGGAACGACCCGTTTTGTGGGACAAGGCTTTAGGTGCTTATAGGGACAGAATACAAACAGGGAATGCATGGATCGAAGTTTACAAAGAATTGAACGAAGTCTTTGAATGGATGTGTGACAAAGATAGAGACTACAATGTTAAGTACAAATCTTTATTTTTTACGTTAAATACAAAAAGAAATTACATCAGTGGCACATTAAATTTTAGATAACTGTCATTTCACAGATCCCTCCAGTGTCATAAAATAATCCGTCATCATTTTTCGTACATTAGTGAAAGAAATTCCCCCACGTACACATTCACTTCTTGTTATACTTTCAAGTCCAGTTATGGACAGAGTACCTTCGGTATTGCGCAAAACAACACACGCCTTGAAAATCTCAAGAGCAAAATCGGTTTTAAATTTATATCTCTGTGGAAAATCCTCCATTTCTTAGTCAGTATTCCAAATGAACATTCTGTGCACCGCTGGGCTCTTGACAGGGGATAACTGAACACTCTTAAGTAACTGTTAATTGGTGCCCAGAGTATGATCGTAGAAGCTGTTGATGCTGTCTAAACGTTTCATCACCAATAAAAAATTAAGGTACCTTTGGACTTACTGTAGTCTGAAGCCACCTGTCTTCAGGAATTAAGTTATTTCCATCAGTGATTTCCACAAAGAACATTCTTCAAATATAGTAGAGCCACTCTCTTTACCGTAACTGCCGATATCTACGTTGATAAATCTATAGTCAGAGTCAGGCACAGCCGTCAACACTATAGACGAATATCCTTTGTAACTATAGTACAATGAGTTACATGGATCATCGATGGAGGATACGAATGTACTTTCCATCAACAGCTCCAACACAGTGAGGAAAATTTTCTCTTTGCTCACATTTTCCAGCAATGTTTTCAAAGTAATCTTTGGTGGGTAGAGGCACGCATTGATAATGCAGAGAGCAAATAGCTTGGCACACACACATCTGACTATTTTATTGATTGTGGAAATATTTAACCAATGTTATAATTTTTTAAGGAGATAGCAAAACCATACATAATAATTTTTTTTTAAATTTAGCTATTGTTTCCTTTCCCACTCACGTGATTGTAATTGGAATTCTGAAATTTGTTGTAAGGTCTTATGGGACCGAACTTCTGAAGTCATCGGTCCCCAAGCGTACACACTACCTAATCTAACTTAAGCTAACTTACTCTCTGGACAACACACACACACACACACACACACATACCCCTATGCCCGAGGGAGGACTCGAACCCTCAACGGGAGCAGCACAGACCGTGACAAGGCGCCCTAGACCGTGCGCTACCCTGCGCGGCTGACTCTAATTGCCAACATTTGCATAGGCTGGATACATTCTCAGAAGGATGTATTAAGGCGCTGAATGGAACTCTTCATTCGTGCATGTATATCGTCAAAAGTTCGTAAACTCATCCGAAAATAATTAAAATATTTTTTTTTCATCTCCCCTTAATTTCTCAAAAAGAACAAAGAATACACCCACTTCCTCTCTTCTCATATTGAGTGGATAGAGGCAATGCACTCTTCTTCTACGGTTTTTCAAACATCTGTACAAGAGATACCACGCTAATAGCTGGTCGTGCTGCATTTGTAGTCGAGGTCGACTGAATATGCACAAGGCACGGAAGGACAGCGCGGTATGTCGTGTGGCTGCAGGCTATGTGTGAAGAGGCGGTAGGTCTCGTGTCGGCCCGGCAAAAATACCGCTTGTCGGCTGCCGGGTTGATGTGAAATAAGCCTCAGCAGCTGGAGGTTTGTGGAGAGCCGGCGAGGAATGGAGCGAGTGGGGACGCAGCTGCCGCCACTGGCCAACGCAGACTGAGGTGCGAGGGGCGTGGCCAGCTATTGCGGAGGCCCAGCCTGAGCCAGCGGCCAGCGGCAACTCGTCACCAGCACGCACGGTACTTCCTCCAACCAGTGGGCAGATAGTGCCTGCCGTCGTGGTTCTTGTGGCTGCGCACGAGGGATGTCCGTCTGCGGAGGGGGTCCGAGCACGGTGGCACACTGAGAAAGAGAGAGAAAGAGATTAACTGGCCGGGCTACAAGGCAACATCGGCTCTGTGCGAGGGTTGTGGTTCCAAACATTGCCCCAGTACCTGTACCATTCGGAGTTGTTCTGTGTGTGATTGTCTTAGCGGCAGTGCCATTCCCAGTTCATGTAGTGCTATCTTGTCGCACAGATGACAAAATGGTAGATATCGAAATAGACGACAGAGGGATAGAGAAACAATTAAAATCGCTCAAAAAGGGAAAGGCCGCTGGACCTGATGGGATACCAGTTCGATTTTACACAGAGTACGCGAAGGAACTTGCCCCCCCCCCCCCCCCCCCCTTCTTGCAGCGGTGTACCGTAGGTCTCTAGAAGAGCGTAGCGTTCCAAAGGATTGGAAAAGGGCACAGGTCATCCCCATTTTCAAGAAGGGACGTCGAACAGATGTGCAGAAGTATAGACCTATATCTCTAACATCTATCAGTTGTAGAATTTTGGAACACGTATTATGTTCGACTATAGTGACTTTTCTGGAGACTAGAAATCTACTGTGTAGGAATCAGCATGGGTTTCGAAAAAGACGATCGTGTGAAACCCAGCTCGCGCTATTCGTCCACGAGACTCAGAGGACCACAGACACGGGTTCCCAGGTAGATGTCGTGTTTCTTGACTTCCGCAAGGCGTTCGATACAGTTCCCACAGCCGTTTAATGAACAAAGTAAGAGAATATGGACTATCAGACCAATTTTGTGATTGGATTGAAGAGTTCCTAGATAAAAGAACGCAGCATGTCATTCATAATGGAGAGAAGCCTTCCGAAGTAAGAGTGATTTCAGGTATGCCGCAGGAGAGTGTCATAAAACCGTTGCTATTCACAATATACGTAAATGACCTTGTGGATAATATCGGAAGTTCACTGACGCTTTTTGCGTATGACACTGTAGTATATCGAGAGGTTGTAACAATGGAAAATTGTACTGAGATGCAGGAGGATCTGCAACAAATTGACGCATGGTGCAGGGAATGGCAACTGAATTTCAGTGTAGACAAGTGTAATGTTCTGCGAATACATAGAAAGAAAGATCCTTTATCATTTAGCTACAACATAGCAGGTCAGCAACTGGAAGCAGTTAATTCCATAAATTATCTGGGAGTACGCATTAGGAGTGATTTAAAATGGAATGATCATATAAAGTTGATCGTCGGTAAAGCAGATGCCAGACTGAGATTGGAAGAATCCTAAGGAAATGCAATCCCAAAATAAAGGAAGTAGGTTACAATACGCTTGTTCGCCCATCGCTTGAATACTGCTCAGCGGTGTGGGATCCAAACCAGCAAGGGTTGATAGAAGAGATAGAGAAGAAGATCCAACGGAGAGCAGCGCGCATCGTTACAGGATCATTTGGTAATCGCGAAAGCGTTACGGAGATGATAGATAAACTCCAGTGGAAGAGACTGCAGGAGAGACGCTCAGTAGCTCGGTACGGGCTATTGTTGAAGTTTCGAGAACATACCTTCACCGAGGAGTCAAGCGGTATATATATACGTATATCTCGCGAAGAGACCATGAGGATAAAATCAGAGAGATTAGAGCCCACACAGAGGCATACCGACAATCTTTCTTTCCACGAATAATACGAGACTGGAATAGAAGGGAGAACCGATAGAGGTACTCAAGGTACCCTCCGCCACACACCGTCAGGTGGCTTGCGGAGTTTGGATGTAGATGTAGGTGTAGATCTTGAAGTACACTTCTAACGTGGAGCATTATTGCATCATTGCTAAGCTGGTGTTAGGTGGTTTCCTCATATTTAGTCTGTGATCTCGTGCTTCTGCAGCAGCGGAACCGTTTGTGTTGCCTCCATATTCCAGCAACGTGTGGCCCTTCTCTGCACTAGACGAAATTATTATTGTCACGACATTACATGTGGAACGCTGAATTAATTTAAGCTTTTGGGAGTTTTCTGTGTACCTGTTGCTTTCCTGAGCTTGGAACTGTTTTCTTATTATTGTTCCGTACACTAAATATTTCTAGGTTTGCTGACGGATTCTGTGTGTTCATTGTATTGCGATGCCACGTTAATTGTCCTTATCAAGAGTGCATTTAGTGTAAGATAGCCTGTCTCGTTTCTAAAGTAACGTTTAGTTCATCATTTTATTGTAGTGATGTTTGCGGAATTTGAGCGCAAGAAATATACCTGTATCACAGACACTGAAGCGCTCTTATTAATTTTTATATCATTAATAAGTTATAATTAGGTCTTTACGTATTTGCACCTCCACAACTCCCATCTTTTCCTGCGTCACAACTTTGTATTTTTCGCCACCGACTGCTAATTCACAAAACTAGTACCGGCCGCACAGCCTTGATTAATCATGTTAGACATTATGTTGAACACTGATTTTGCTTCTGCACTTGTTCCATTCACTTGGTACACTCGCGTCTTTGTTGCATTTTCGACATTGTGACCCAGATGTTTCTGAATTCCCACGTCGCCCGTCGTTGCTCCATTCTTTACTACCCTCCGTCTACAGTGACGTGGTGTTCCTTCCGCCGGATACGTCTAATTGCGTCGCATGATTACGTGAACAGCAATGGATTTGATAGCAACAAAATATGCGCCTTTCACGTGATCGTCAGAGAAGTACAATACCCTTCTCGATAATTCCTGTTATTTACGGCACTTTTAAAGTCAAACGAGTATATCAGAGGGGTATTGAGTGCATGGACAAATTTTGACATTGATTTACGTGTAAACCATCCTAATCAACTGTGCATCCTCTGAAAGGGCACGGCCGACTTCCTTCCCCATCCTTCCCTAATCCGATGAGACCGATGACCACGCAGTCTGGTCTCCTTCTCCAAACCAACCAACCAACCAACTGTGCATCAATAAAAATGTGAGGTGAGATCTGAGGTCTCCAAAGATATTTTCACCTTACGACGGTAAACAGCACCTGATAAGGGACCGTAACAGAAAACAACTAGACATTACACATACATGACGAACGAAACAAACTGGAAGAAGAAGCCGCAAGGGTCGACATAATCAGCTCCTGCAGAAGAGCTTGCTCACTTCCTCGGCCAGGTTTCAGTTCTAGGATCGTCTGAAAGTCTCTCCATGGCGGCCACTAGCGTTCTCCTAAAAACTGATGTATTCAGAGAGAGAGACGGAGAGAATGTGACCTTTCTGTTTTGAGATCAAAATAAAATAAGTCGCTACTCTAGTTTGGTTCTTCGGTTGTGTTCGGCCCGTCCCTGAGAATTTTAATTGCGTGTGATCACAGTATTTATACAGTTGCAATAAATACGTTGTTAATATTTGAATCCACGCGTTTATTATTCATCGCACGACGCGTTTTTGAGGTTTTGTTCCGTGACTGGATGTCAATTTTTACTTTTTATTGCTCTCGAGAGCAATAATACTGAACTGGAAATGAAAATTGTCTCCTGTTGATGCAGCAGTTTCTACGAAACGTGTTGCGGTAATGAATATTAAAGTTCGTTGCCGGTAATCAAATGTTTGTTTATTCATAATTTGAACACGGTGTTACGGACGGGGTCACTGTTAATACAGTTACGAGTTCAATATACTTTTCTTGTAATGTTTGGCGTTCGCCACAAGTCAATGTCAGGGTCTCGTCTCTAAAGGGACAACTTTTTCTCTTTGCCCGCATCTCGTGGTCGTGCGGTAGCGTTCTCGCTTCCCACGCCCGGGTTCCCGGGTTCGATTCCCGGCGGGGTCAGGGATTTTCTCTGCCTCGTGATGGCTGGGTGTTGTGTGCTGTCCTTAGGTTAGTTACGTTTAAGTAGTTCTAAGTTCTAGGGGACTGATGACCATAGATGTTAAGTCCCATAGTGCTCAGAGCCATTTCAACCATTTTTTCTCTTTGTGATACTTCACTATGTTTTACAAGATTTTTTTTTTACTAACTTGGAAGTGTCTTTACATAATCATTCTTTGTGTGAATGAAACTCAACCCAGCTGAGAGCAGAACAAGTTGACAATTAACCCTAGAATACTATCGTAGAGTAGTGTATTCCCCACTCATTTATCTCTTAAACTTTTCTTAAGGATAGCAGCACTTTGCTAATTTGGATTCCACGCAATCTTTGTGTAGTTAGAGACCTATCCAACAGCGGAAAGAATCTTGTCTGACGTGGTTGCGTTTCTCGCTAGCAGCAATCTTGTGACGCGGTAGATGACAGTATCGTGTGTTATCGCATTCCCGCTTTTATGAAAAATTTTTATACTGATATAATAATAATTTCGTGTGTTTTAGTGGCCTAACACAAGTCTTTCTTTTGGGAGCCATTTTGGTGACTTGTGTATCACTAATCTATCCCAATTATCCAACCAGGGAAAGGGGACTTTGGAATCTGAACAATGTGAGGTCCCTGGACACTCTTCAGGTCGTGGCTGCATTATAGGGAGACTGAAAATGTTTACAGTGCAGCAGGTTTCGATCCCGTGACCTCTCTGTTACCAGGCATGCGCTTTACCACTACTCTGCTATGCTCGACTTGTACCACTGTGCTAGCGTTCTGATAAAAACAAGAGTAATTATAATAATACTAATAGGCCCAATAATAATATATCACACAGGTGCAAGAGATGAGTGCACGATCATTTGTATCTATCGATCAGATGTGCTGAAAACGGCGAAGAAATAGCTATCAGATGAGCGAGTTCTCAGGATATTTTAGTATGAAGACCAAAGTGATACTGAAGGAAGAGACGAATGTTGAGGAAATGAAATAGACGAAAGTGAAAGCAGCAGTGATTAAATGATATTGTGTGAAAATAACGCCAAACTACACTGCAACAGCCCATCTCAAATGGAAAGTTGCTAGACCACGAAGAACGACAGATGGAGAGCGGTTAATTATGAAAAATGTGACGAGCTGTCTATGCTGTAACCGAGGGGGCGCATAGGCTCCATGGCGTATACCTGTGCCATTTGGGTTGCCTGCTCCGCCAGGTGGTTCGATCGACTGGGTAGCCAATCTGCGTGTCTACTTTCGTAGCCAACTCTCAGTCCTCTAGCTACGCCGAGCGCAAGAGGACAACAGCCTGGTATCAGTCTTCGAGGGCCACAGTCGGGCTTAGAAGAACTTCCTGGAAGTGTGTACGTACCGGATTAGGACGTTGGTTTAGAGTTATGCTTGTCAAATAATGCACCTGACGCCAGATCTCCCCACACGAGAGTTAAGTATTGTACGAGGGCTATTGGAAAGTGCGGTCCGATCGGTCGTGAAATGAGAACCACTGCGAAAATCAAAAATGTTTTATTAGCAACAGTAACTACACCTTGCAGTAATTTCTCTAAACAGTGACCGCTTCGCGTTAGCATAGTACCAGCTTTCCAATACCCTCGTCATAGAAGGTAACCGCCTACGCTTTCTGCCAGTTCTCTACAGTGGTCTGCAACTCGTTGTCTGTATCAAAATGTTGTCTTCACAGCCAGCGGTTCACGTGAGCAGAGGGATGGAAATCAGAGGGCGTCGAATCAAGGCTGTACGGGGGGGGGGGGGGGGTGATCAAAACCGCAGCAGGAGCGTTCTCATATCCTCTACAGTGTGCGACTAATAACTGTCGTGAAGAAAGTAATCCATTACACTTACGTTATGCGGGTTTGCATGAAATCAGGCGAAATCTCTCAGCAGGCACTCATACCTGGCGGGAGACACTCTATTCTAGGCATCTTTACTCGCTTTTTGTACCCTCAGGACTGAAAAGAGCGTCAAGACGCTATCGACGGTCATGCTAGGCACACTACCCAACATACCTGTGCAGAGTTTCATCGGATTATCACTGTGGCTTCCATTTCGCAACCGATCGGACTTTTCTCACCGAATAGCCTTCGTATATAACAGCGGCCGTAACAAACAGAGTGGACATTGAGCCTGAGCACTCAGTAGTTGTGAGTGGTAGCCTTTGTGTTGGAATTAACATAGTAGCTTCTACGTGTGGATTGCTGTTCCAAGTTCGTCAAGCATGTCGAGTTCCTTTCCTTTGTTATCTCCTCTATGTTTTCTTCCATGTCTTTCAGATGGTGACTAGTTTCATAAATGTGTTTGGCAACAACCGATATGCCGTAGTTGCCCAGTTTATTAGCGTCTGCATGTCCCTATACCTTGGCAAAGCTCGTTTCATACATGCACACGATATGGTATTTTACAAACACCTGCCTGTTGACATTCACTTATCCGGTTGCCAACTTCATCCTTTAAACTATATCTCATCAATTTTTTTGCTGTGGAAGTGTTCGTCTGTTTCTGTGGAATTTTCCAAAAACATTTTATAGTAATGTTTGTCTTATCCGTTAGTTATCTCCTCTTTCCTTTCCTTCTCGCTCTTATGGATAAGGCGGTTTACCATCTTCACACGTACCCATTATGTACTGCTGTCTGTTTAATAATTTTTTTAACTTATGGGACTTAACTGCTAAGGTCATCAGTCCCTAAGCTTACGCACTACTTAACCTAAATCATCCTAAGGACAAACACACACACCCACGCCCGAGGGAGGACTCGAACCTCCGCCGGGACCAGCCGTACAGTCCATGGCCCTAGACCGCTCGTCTAATCCCGCGCGACTGTTTAATAATGTTTACTTCATTTAACCTATATTTTGCAGTGAGTGGAACATTATTGGCGCTATTCGCAATGCTTATAAACGCTGTTTCTTTATAAAGAATTATAATACTCCATTTTGTAACATTGGCGTTAGTACTATAAGAATTATATTCTGTAGATAACCATTGGTTTGGCGTGTCTCCATGTCCTTTATAACATCTTTGGAATGTTATGGAACGGTTGATGGCTCAGTGCAAACTGTCGGAGCCGTACACATGTTTATGAATTAGCGGTGCACGGAAAGACAGCTGATGCGACCAGTTTTCATCGCTTCACGGAGGGAACGCTTTGGTGGACTGGTGATAGCATGGATAAGCGGAGCAGAGAATCTGATGCAGCCATTTTTAAACTTAGATCAGGACTTCTTGTTCAAACATTTTTATTCGTTTTTAATATTTTGACACTGTGTGCTTTCGAAGTGCATGTTTTATAGGATTAACTTAAACAGCCAGATGATGGGAATTAGACTACCGAAACGCGTTGCTGAGAAATATGTACCTAATATTAGTGGTTTTATTCTAAAGTATTTACAAAGCTTATTTTAATAACCTCTGCCTCCGGTTCTTGAGATGGGGAACACTAGACTTGTACGTGTGTTAAGTGTTGTAGTACGCTACAGGCTAGCAAACTTTGCTGCTAAAGTGTGTTTCACAAAAAAGCACAATACTGCAAGCTGCAACACAGACAATGAGCAGAGAGTTCGCAAATTGTTATTTGCAACAGCGATTTTAGTTACTGTGATTTGACATCATACCGCATTACCGTTTATTGAAGAAAAAATACAAGCTTGCGGAATATCGGAGCAGACCTGCGATTCAATTCAAAACTTTCTTGCAGATAGAACTCAACATGTCGATCTTAAAGGAACTAAAACGATAGTTGTAGAGGTAATATCCGGAGTACCACAGGGAAGTGAGATAGGACCGTTGCTGTTTACAATATATATAAATGATCTAGTAGAAAGCGTCGGATGCTCTTTAAGGCTATTCGCAGATGATGCAGTTGTCTATACCAAAGTATCAACGCCTGAAAATAGTAAAAACTCGCAGAAAGATCTGCAGGGAATTGAAGAATGGTGCAGGCTTTGGAAGTTGACCCTGAACGTGAATAAATGTAACAAATTGCGCATACGTAGGAAAAGAAATTCACTAATGTACAGCTACACTATTGGCTCTGAGCACTATGGGACTTAACATCTATGGTCACCAGTCCCCTAGAAGCTAGAACTACTTAAACCTAACTAACGTAAGGACATCAGACAACACCCAGTCATCACGAGGCAGAGAAAATCCCTGACCCCACCGGGAAGCGAACCCGAGCTACACTATTGATGACAAACAGTAGGAGACTGCGTCTGCCGTAAAATATCTAGGCGTAACTATCCAGAGCGACCTTAAGTGGAATGACCATATAAGAAAGATAGTGGGGAAATCAGACACCAGACTCAGCTTCATCGGAAGAATCTTAAGGAAATGTAAATCATCCACGAAAGAAGTGGCGTATGAGGCGCTTGTTCACCCGATTCTTGAGTATTGTCCATCTGTCTGGGGTCCCTATCAGGTGGGACTGATAGAGATAGAGAAGATCAGACGAAGAGCGGCGCGTTTCGTCACGGGATCGTTTAGCTGGCGAGAGAGCGTTACGGAGATGCTAAACAAACTCCACTGGCAGACGTTGCAAGAGAGACGTTGTGAATCACGGAGAGATTTACTATTGAAATTTCGGGACACCACTTTTCAGTAGTAGACAACATATTACTCCCCCCCCCCCCCCCCAACCACCACACACACACACACACACAAGCACGTGCGGGCACACACACACACACACACATCTCGCATATTGACCATGAGAAGAAAATTCGAGAAATGAGAACCAATACAGAGTCTTACCGACAATTATTCTTCCCACGCAGTATTCGCGAGTGGAACAGGATTGGAGCGATCAGATAGGGGTACCGAAAGTACTCTCCGCCACAAACCATTAGGTGGCTTGCGAAGTATGGTGTAGATGTAGACAACTGGGGTATACAGTTCTCCAGCAAAATATTTACGGGTAGCGCGCATACATGTTGTACAGCAGGGAAAAGACTACAATTAAATTCTTGTGTGTTCTGATCGGAAACGGTTTAACGGGACAAGCAATTATCTCGGCCTGCGAGCTGGAGGAAATTCGGCCTCTGCTGCACCTGCTGAAGCGCAGCCTGTGTGCAGCGTGTGCGCATGCGCGTCCAGCCCGCCCTGCGCTGCCGCGTCCCACTCGCTTCGGCACATAAACAGCGCGCCGCAGCTGCCGCCGCCGCCCGCCAGAGCGGTTATTCATTTGTTTTGCTGTCTGGACAGCGGCGCACAAAAGGGCCGCCGCCGTGATTACTGTTTGCGCGCGCTAAGCTTTTTTATTGTGTCGCGCCGTCAGGGGCGGGCACAATGTAATTGCCACGAAAACTGTAATATCGGTCATCGCTGAAAGCCGCGTCCGCGAACGCTTTTAATACAGGTTTGCGTCATCTCGGCACAGCCGTACGAATGGCACGCTTCGGCGCACTTGCGGCGCTTTGTGTGAAATAATATGAAAATGATCGCAGTTAAGATAACTCTGAAAGCTGAGCGTGCGGCCCGTGTGCTGATATAGTAAATAATGTTGTCGCTGCCTGTCTATTATCAATTAGCGTTAGCACTTTGTAGCTTTGCCCAGAAAATTTCTTCGCTTGTAACACATTTTTAAAAACTGCTTCTAAATATTTTAGGAGACTACAATATGTTAACAACTGGCGAATGCATAACTGCATGACGGCTGTTATAGCACATACAGAACAATACCAATAAGAAATTTTCCTGCGGACCTACACTACTCGCCATTAAAATTGCTACACCACGAAGATGACGTGCTACAGACGCGAAATTTAACCGACAGGAAGAAGATGCTGTGATATGCAAATGATTAGCTTTCCAGAGCATTCACAAGGTTGGCGCCAGTGGAGACACCTACAATGAGCTGACATGAGGAAAGTTTCCAATCGATTTCTCATACACAAACAGCAGTTGACCGGTTTTACTTGGTGGAACGTTGTTGTGATGCCTCGTGTAAGGAGGAGACATGCGTAAAATCACGTTTGCGACTTTGATAAAGGTCGGATTGTAGCCTATCGTCGGCCAGAGTGGCCGAGCGGTTCTAGGCGCTATAGTCTAGAACCGCGCGACAGCTACGGTCACAGGTTCGATGCTGCCTCGCGCATGGACGTTTGTGAAGTCCTTAGGTTAGTTAGGATAAGTAGCTCTAAGTTCTAGGGGACTGATGGCCTCAGAAGTTAAGTCCCATAGTGCTCAGAGCCATTTTGCAGCCTATCGCGATTGAGGTTTATCGTATCGCGACATTGCTGCTCGCTTTGGTTGAGGTCCAATGACTGTTAGCAGAATATGGAATCGGTAGTTTCAGGAGGGTAATATGGAACGCCGTGCTGGATCCCAACGGCCACGTACCACTAGCAGTCGAGATGACAGGCATCTTATCCGCATGGCTGTCACGGAGCGTGCAGCCACGTCTCGATCCCTGAGTCATCAGATCGGGACGTTTACAAGACAACAACCATCTGCACGGACTGTTCGACGACGTTTGTAGCAGCATGGACTATCAGCTGGGAGAGCATGGCTGCGGTCACCCTTGACGCTGCATCACAGACAGGAGCGCCTGCGATGGTGTACTCAACGACGAACCTCGGTGCACGAATGGCAAAACGTCATTTTTTTCGGATGAATCCAGGTCCTGTTTACAGCATCATGATGGTCGCATCCGTGTTTGGCGACATCGCGGTGAACAACGCACATTGGAAACGTGTATTCGTCATCGCCATACTGGCGTATCACCCAGCGTGATGGTACGGGGTGCCATTGCTTACACGTCTCGCTCACCTCTTGTTCGCATTGACGGCACTTTGAACAGTGGACGTTACATTTCTGATGTGTGACGACCCGTGGCTCTACCCTTCATTCGATCCCTGCGAAACCCTACATTTCAGCAGGATAATGCACGACCGCATCTTGCATGTACTGTACGGGCCTTTCTGGATACAGAAAATGTTCGACTGCTTCCCTGGCCAGCACATTCTCCAGATCTCTCACCAATTGAAAACGTCTGGTCAATGGTGGCCGAACAACTGGGTCGTCATGATACGCCAGTCACTACTCTTGATGAACTGTGGTATCGTGTTAAAGCTGCATGGGCAGCTGTACCTATACACGCCAACCAAGCTCTGTTTGACTCAATGCCCAGGCGCATCAAGGCCGTTATTACGGCCAGAGGTGGTTGTTCAGGGTACTGATTTATGCACCCAAATTGCTTGAAAATGTTAATCACATGTCAGTTCTAGTGTAATATATTTGTCCAATTAATACCTGTTTATCATCGGCATTTCTTCTTGGTGTAGCAATTTTAATGGCCAGTTGTGTATTATATGGGTTACATGAAATGTATTCACAGTTACGAGTACGAACACTTGTCAGCTATGAAAGAGAACGACGACAATGAATTCTTATGCCGAATCGGATCTCGAGACCTGATTTCACGCTTTATGCAAGCGGTCTCCTGAACTGCTTTGGTAATCCGTCCACGACACAGGACCATACCCAAACTTCCGTGTGTCATTGTTTCTGCGTCACAGCCTGTAGTCGTACACTAAACTAAACTCCGCCCGAACAGACCGTGGAGTCCCAGTGGTAGCGACCGGCCGCCGTGTCATCTTCAACCCACAAGCGTCACTGAATGCGGATAAGGAGGGGCATGTGGTCGGCACACCGCTGCCCCGGTCGTATGTCAGTTTACGAGACCGGAGCCGCTACTTCTCAATCAAGTAGCTCTTCAGTTCGCCTCACGAGTGGTGTGTGCATTCCACTCGCCAACAGTGGTCGGCAGACCTGACGGTCACCCATCCATGTTCTAGCCCAGCGCAACAGCGCTTAACCACGGCTATATCACGTGAACTGGTGCCACCACAGTGGCAAGACCATTGGCCTCTACTCGTACACACGTTATGTAATTCCTTAACAGGAGAGTATATTTCTAATTGAAAGTCGCCGCCTGGTATAGGCGCATAAATACGATACTGGAGCGCCTGTGTTGCTAAGGAAAATAATGTAGTGTTCATTTGAACATGAATGCGGTGACTACAACCTTGTTGTTCGTATTCCCCAATGCGGATACGTTTCATATATTTCATAGCGGCTATAGTAGCCGCAGTGGCTGTTTCTTCGGACACGCATGCCTGCATTGTTCTTCTTAACAACACAAGCATTGCAGTATCCTGTATAAGGTTTGTCCATAAATTTTCGCTATCGTTTCCAAAGAAACTTGAAAACTATAATCGACAGAGAATGGTGGTTTGTTGTAAAACGTTTACGACCTCTCAGAGACTCTTTCCCTCGTCCGATGTTGCAGATTTGACTCGGAGTGCGTCAGTGTGGCGACAGACCTGGAGAAGGCGCACATCTGTGACAACGGCACTGCGGACTTATTGACACCGGCGGAAACGGGCACAGTGACGTGGTTCAACTTTGAAGAGAGAAGAGCTTCCTCGAAGTGCATGTTTCCCTGATTCCCAAGCACGAATGGAGAGAATTCAAGCTGAATTCAACGCAGGATCCAGAAGTCGTCGGAAACCAACCGAAGTGCAGCAAGCAGGGCTGCCCTGTCAGCAACTGCGTAATTTTTAATTTTAATAATGAACAGCCTCAGTTGCACCGTTTACCTAGAAATTTACCTATGTTTCAGTCGGGATAACCCGACCTTCTTTAGAATAACAGTATCTTATTCTGAAGAAGGTTAGGTTATCCCGACTGAAAATAGGTAAATTTCTAGGTAAACGGTGCAACTGAGGCTGTTCATTATTAAAATGCCCATAAAGTGTTACATTTGCGTGCAAAGTGTAGATGGTCCAGGCACTGTGGCCAAACGAACGTGCTCTCCGGTATACGTTCACGTGTTCCATGCTGGCCTATGCAGGTGCTGACAACCTGAAAAAAGCCTGTATTCATATGATGCAACTTTCAGCGTATCTGGACATTTGGATCGCCACAGAATTAGGATGTGGAGCTCCAAAAACCCACACAAGACACGTGAATATGAATAAATCCGTGATAGACCGAAGCTTAATGTTCGGTATGTCCTAATAAGTCAAAAGGTGACAGGCCCATCATTCTTCGCAGATAAAACCATAATGGGAAATGGTTACCTCTAAATGTTCGAACATTTCCCGTTACCACAAATCGAACATCTGCAGACGCCCATAATCTTTCAGCATGATGGCGCTCCCCACACATTGCGGGATATGCTGCGCGAACATTTCCTGAGATGTGGAAGGGGACGCGACGCTCCCATCGCATACACCCCCCCGCCTCCCCCTCACCCGATGTCAGGCCATAAGTCTTCTTTTTGCTGCATTTCGTCAACGACCGCGTGTACACAATACCAGCCAAAGACACTGTTACCCTTCGCGCTTGAATCAATGGAACAACAGAACTGTTGATGCTGCAAAGACGACTCGAACATCGCCTTGATGTTCTTACGAGCAGTGAGTGGACCGCACTTTGATTTCTCGCATAGTGAAAACGCTAAACGTATTACGACAATCCGCGAGGCTCCATCTCTAACAGTTTCCAACTTATAATATTTTGAAACAGTCTTGGGAATTCATGGAGTTCTTGCATGTAACCGCGTCACTGCACATGCAAAATATGGTATTAGGGCTCTTGCTGATAGGTTTTATAGAAAATTGATGTTCCCGCTTTCCAAGCAGCAATAATCTGGGTCAGACGTGTTTCTCGCCCCGTCCGTATTATCTCTAAAGCTGCTGAAATTAAAGTACTCTCCCCTACGAGCACCTGTACAGGATAATTCTACGAATTCCGTGACTTGTGCTGTATGCATTACCGTCTCGAATAAAACAGAGTCAGACGACTTAAATCTTCACGTAGATCTATGCAACTAAGAATCGGTTTGCAAATTCATGTGTGAGCATTTCATCAACTCGCCCTACGAATCAGTTGAGCAGAGAACTTGCAGAAGACAAAGCAAATAAACGACTACACACAGGTCTTTAACCTGTCATTTGTTTCGTACCCGGTCTTTGAAAGAAACCGTGAAGAAGCTAAATACACGGTAAAATAAAAATAAAGTTCGGGCAGCCACTTACAGTGATTCTCAGATTATAGGCGCAGAAGAAGATGTAACTAAAACGACAATCATTATGTTTGAGTTTGTGAACTTGGCTTGTTCAGTCTCTGCATAGGCGCCGATGTGTACACGTATTTAATATTTGGGTGTAACTTAAATAGTACAATGTTTAGAGTGAACAGAAAAAATGTTAAATATGTATAAATGTTTCAAAGATTTGAAAGAACCTCACTAAGTCGTGTGCTAATGTCAAAGAGATCAGTTCCGTTGATACACACTGGCGAGTGCCGACAATGTACTGGGTGACAATTATTGAACTCTATGAAAAAAACGTAAACTACGTCGAGCACAGACTTTACTCAGCAGGTAAACGTCACTACAGACAAACACATTAAGGCAGGAACATGTTCAGTACGCCTGCCATCATTAGCGATGATATGGCGCAGACGAATAGCGAAATTCTGTATGACCTGCTGAAGTATTGGAATATCGATGGTTTCGATGACCTCCTGAATGGCTGCCTGCCTTCAGCTTAGCAATGGTCTTGGGGTTATTGCTGCACACCTTGTCTTTAATATACCCCCACAAAAAGCAGTCGCATATCTTCAGATATGCAGTACAAGACGGCCAATCGAGTCCCATGCCAATGACGTCTGGGTACCCCAGAGCCAGAATGTAGTCCCCAGAGTGCTCCTCCAGGACACCAAAGACACATCCGCATCGATGGGGTCGAGGTCCGTCTTGCATCAAACACATCTTGTCGTAATCAGGGTCGCTTTGGATAATGTGGATGAAATCATCTTCCAAAACCTTTCCCTAAAGTTCGGAAGTCACCGTGCCATCAAGGAAAAGCGCACTGATTATTTCTTGACAGGACATTCCACACCACATAGTCACCCGTTGAGGGTGAAGAGACTTCTCGAACGCGATGTGCGGATTCTCAGTCCCCCAAACCCGCCAATTTTGCTTATTGTCGAACTCATCCAAATGAAAGTGGGCCTTGTCGCTAAAGGGAACCATACGTACCATACCAATTCCCATGATGCCCCACTGCCAACCGTACAGTTTGAACGTTCTAACGCATACCGTTCAGAAGTTATGACGAAATTATTTCATATAGTTAAATAACTGTCACCCCGTATATAACACTAACTTAAACATGGCTTCACACACCTAAGTATGTGTCACACACATATATTGCACACATCTCCTATTCCCTCGACTCCACGTTCATCTCGTTTTCTGTCACACCTCTCTCTCTTTGTCTTCCTGTCCATCACCTCCTGCCCGCTCTATCTATCCATAATCTCCTGCCCTCTCTCTGTGCCATCTCATCCTCTTCCCTCCCTATGTCCAGACTTTGTCCCCTCCTCTGTAGATCCCCTCCCCCCACTTTCAGTCCATCTCCTTTTCCTTGCCTGGCTGCACACATACACCCCGAAACACATTTCGATATCACCTTCACGAAGTGCCAGTCATGCAGGGCAGCCTATACTGTATGTCAGGCGTTACGAAACCTTTTCATCACCACCCACACCTCTATGGGAGCTTTGTGGTTGTTAGCGCCACAGCGCTTCATTCCAGACAATAAGTTTCTTGTGTGCCAAGCTTGACTGGAATATGTACAGGGTGTTAAAAAAGAGTTGAGTACTTTGAGAGGTGGTAGTACTCACCGAAACAAGAAAAATAAAGTCCAATATACATGAGCCCGGAAATGTAGACATTCTGCGATAAACTTGTGTTTATAGGAGGTGTTCATCCTTACGTCCATTCGTGATAATGCAGCCCACTGCCCTCCTCTGCTTAAGACAGTATTCCTACTCAGGGCACATATTGGTTGAAAGCACCGATGATGGCTGTTAATCAGTTGAAACTGATTTGCAAAAGTGAATAAATAAAACATGATTTTGCGACTGGTTGCTGCATATTTAGTAATTTTATGGTTTGCGGTCGCTTCACGACTTGGGATCGACATGGAGTCCACCATTCGTAAGTTCAATTATGTTTCGGCCATGAAACTAAATTATTTTAAAAGGTCATTCGTATTATCTCCGTTTCGGAAGACGTAATACTCATTACCTAAGTTACCAATTACTACATTTTTCTTAAAATACCACCATTAACGCGTGACAAAATGTGGTTGAGGCTACGTCGTCTTCATAGTTCACCCACTACACACATGCTTTGTACTTTGTACCACGCACCTATGACAGTAAAATTGGGGCACATTACATTTGCTGAAGTACCTCATGAAAACCGTTTTCCGAGAACTAGGAAGTTCCTGTAATTCATACAACGAAGGCTTTCATGACCGGATGTTTCAGCTGCCGAGTTGTTCCTGTAATTGATTAGATCTCGCTTCATTATTCACTTCGGAGCAATAAATAGATTTAATTGTCAGGAAAACCCAACAGTCACGATGTAGTGGCTGCTACGCAGTTGTAGGGCCTATACTGTATTGTTACTATTATTATTATTATTATTATTATTATTATTAGTTACAGTGGTAACATGCAAAGCATTGGCAGCCTGAATTCTTCCATCGTCTGGCAGCTCAGAAGTAAGAAATTCAGCAATCAAGTGATTTACAAACAGAAACCCTAACTGTTGTGCCTGTCGGTCTACTCTCCCGGCAATTAGAATTTCGCGCCATCGCGCCACCTTGTACATTTCCGCTGTATTCGACGGAGTGTTTGGCACCTGATGTACGCGCGTTGCGGTGCGGTGGCTCTAGCGGCGTCCGCGAAGTGTGGTACACGCTTGGCATGGTTTGCTGACAGCCCGTGTTTACGAGCACAGCGTTGAACGGGAGCACTATGGCAAGGAAGCAGAGTTGTGGGTTTCGATAGCTCGGGTGTAGTCTGGTGATAAGCTCCTCGGTCTTGTGTTACTGAGCGCGTCGCTTTATGTAGAGTCCTGGCGTTGTTTATCCCATTGACAGTCATAGTACAGGCTTGCGTAATTCGTGCCTAAGAATGGTGGTCATTCAGGAGTCGGTCGCTCTTTGTTCTGTGTAGCTTCGCCGTCGTCGCAAGGTGGTTAACGGGGACAAAGCAGTGAAAGACGATTCGAAAACTATTGCTTTAAGTTATAAAAAGGACACGCCGATACAGCACGCCGCCACCAAGAAGTCGTGTGGTTTTGCCGTTGCGGATTACTGTAAGGACTGGCTACAACAGAAACGTAGGTTGTTTAAGCCTTTTATTTGCAAAAGACTGTTATAACGCATAGGCGTCGTTGTAAAGTGACGGAAACGACCGGTACTCAGTTAGTGGTCTACGCTCAAGAATGTGCTACTCATCGATTTTCTCTATCGGATTAATCAAAAGGGAAGAACTAGTGGGCTGCCGCCGTGGCATGGTTTCGGAAACGGCGAAAATTGGAGTGTGGAACAGCGACGCTTCCCTGTGGTGTGTTGTGTGATCAGACTGTTCCCGACTGTGCAGGGCGCTGTGAGTCTGTTGTCTTGTTTGTAATTTTTGTTGATTACCTTGATTTTAAACGTTTTAATAGTGTTCTCTTGCCTTTTGCAGAGGTTGTTGTTGCGGAGCACGTTTGTGTGAAGTTGGGCGCTTTGGTTGTGTATAATAGCGAAGTGGTGCACCACGGTAATTAGTTATTTTAATTAAGAGTGCCTGGCCGTAAACACTGACCTCGGTCCGCTCACATTGTCTTGCTTCACTTGTTCTGCACAGTGTCCATGGTGTCCGGTGTTCGCCCTTGCTTGCGCGGCCACACCCAGTTGCGATTAAGTTTATCGGCATCTGTAGCTGTTTGTGATTCTGTGGGCGTACTGGGCAGCCTGTGCGGTAGTAACTTATTTGTATTTGAGCAGAGTAATTATGAGCTTGAACAGCCTTAAGCCTTTTTAAAGAACGGCAAGTTTTAAAGGTTTTGTTGCTAAAGTTTTAGTTCTGCTTCTCCTCCCATTTAAGATGCTAAAATTTAACTCTGGTATTAAAGTTGTCTGCCGTCCTTGAGGTCTGTGATACGTGAAAATACAGTGGTATTAAGGTGTCCGGTTCCTGGTTCAAAAATGGCTCTGAGCACTATGGGACTTAACTTCTGAGGTCATCAGTCCCCTAGAACTTAGAACTACTTAAACCTAACTAACCTAAGGACATCACACACATCCATGCCCGAAGCAGGATTCGAACCTCCGACCGTAGCGGTCGCGCGGTTCCAGACTGTAGCGCCTAGAACCGCTCGGCCACTCCGGCCGGCTCGGGTTCCTGGGGTTGGCATCGCACACACGAGTCCTGAAGGGGCATACTCGTACTATTTAAAGGAGGGCACGTTGAATAATATTTTTCTGTTTATTGAGCCACAGCGCTTATGTTTATTTTAAAAGAACTTTATGTTTGGTTTTTGTCGTTGTTAGCGCCAGATATTTAGTCTAAGTCCCTTGCAGGACGAAAGTAGTAATTGTGGAGGTAGTTTCAGGGGTCCTGCCGCAGCGTTTTGCAGTTTCGGCCACGCTCAAGTTTCAATAGCCGATCCTGCTGGATGCCTCCCTGAGACTCGACCGAGATTCAGAATTCCGCTTCCAGGACCGACAGGGCACCTTCCATCTTTTCATCATTCAGCGGACGTTGGGCGGTGGCCATTCTGGAGAGCTTGATCTTTCTATTATTTGGTACTGTTTAAAGAAGTGGAGGTATGTCATTCAATGGAGCCTCGACTATTACAACGCAGTCTTCCACTTCTATCAGTACTTGGTTCTCTATACTGCACAGGTTTTAATTTAGCAGATTCTAAACTGGGGACCACGGTGCGGGTGAAACGAGTGCCACAAGAGAGAGAAATGATGCGGAGGAAGCAAATTTTCTATCAAATTTCAACCCCCAATGTGGATTGGTACCTTTATTTTCAGGGAATTTGTAGGTAGCCCTTGCCATGCACTCGAAATGTCTTGAATATTCTATAAAAATGTTGTCAGAAATAAACAGTACCATCTGACTCATTGCGTCATTAGTGCGTGGTTTAATAAAACACCTACACAAGCTACATATATTTATAATTCGCCATCTTGAACATTAAAATTAAAGAAAATTCTTTCTCGTTCTAAAGTTTAGTTACGCCTAGTGTTAATGATATTGTGGTATGAGAGGGGAGCGGGGAGAAGGGGAGGGCGGGGATTAGTAATTAATATCTGATTTCATTCTGGGGTAGCGGCCTCAGACTGGTCGGGAACAACTGCCTTACAGCTGCACCTCCACAACAGGAAGCCACTTCATTACGTGGCCTGCCATTATTTACAGAGTCATTAATAATTCTGAGGGAGAGTTACTTCGTGCAAGCATAAAGTTCCCGCCGACGTCGACAATGCACTGAACACCGCTACAGCTACCTAACATTGCGTAAAGCCAGCTCTATCTATCTGAGTTTTAGTTTGCCTACAAATGAAAAAAAATGAGCAAAATACACCAGTTTTTCAAACTATTCTTTAAATTACTTCATTACTCCTGTCTTTGCCTATAAACTTGTACAAAATGAGTGTGTGTAATGTAAAGCAAAGTTACGAAATAAGTTATCGCAGAGAGAATTATAATGAACTGTCTCGTTACAGAAAAAAAATTAAAATAATTATTTTACCAAACCAATGGTATTGCGGCAAAGGTGGCTACAAGTGACTGATATTTTTAGTGAATTTAGTTCAAGTGGAATTAACCGATCAGTGATTAAAATGTGAGACTCTGTTGAAAATTGATTTTCTATAAACTCCACATGAGGGTTTCGAGCAGACAAACGTGTGTTCTCTACTACTTTACAACTACTGGCAATAAAATTGGTTTTAAAGAATCACTAATTTCGTATTACTTAATAAATATGATAACAGTTTGTACTTGAACGCGATCAATGTCTTTTCTTACCAAAATAATTACTGCAGAACGCATTCATGATTATTTTCTTATGATTTTTGCACTTTTGTATTGTTTGCGTAAAGATGATGTGTGTGAATGCGGCTCCACAGCATTGCCATGGTATTAATACCTAATATTTGATGTAAACTAAGTGTTGTTAGGCACGTCATTGATCATATCTCCGTCTATACCTAAAAATATACTTCCTAATTTGAATGATTTCCTTTCAGAACAACACACGTTAATGTATTGCACTCTTTTATTATGTGTTCGAATTTTGTTAGTTACAACACGAAGTTATTGTCCGATATGCCCGAGGACAATATTCCTTACCATGAAACGTATTTTAACTGAAGAACCCCAGCTGCCGCGTTACATTGAAATAGTAATCTGCTATGCACCATCCGCAGATAAAGATTACTTTGATCCCCTTCTCTGTGCACAGTAGAGGAAACAAAGCAGGAAGTAGTCGTGTTTCTACGGAAGAAAAGTACACGAGGTAAGAGACTGTTGTACCGCATATTGACATGCAATGCTTGATTTTCGTATCGTTCAGTACTCAGGAGCAAACCGTTGTCTGCGAAGGTAAACTGCTGTGGGGAAAACTCCTTGGCAGAAAAAATTGAAATGATCGTATAGTAAGTGTTGCTGAACGGGAGGCCCCATCCGGAGAAGTTCGGACGCCAACTGGAAGTCTTATTGCAGTCGACGCCATATTGGGTGACTCGCGCGCCGGTGATGAGAATGAGATTATGATACAACGCCCAGTCCATGAGAGGAGAAAATCTGCAACCCGGCCAGGAATCGAACCCGGGCACTCTGCATGGGAGGCAAGCACATTACCACCCCATCTTTTTAAAAAATCTCATATTGTTCATTGCGGACGTCTCATGACACCCTGTCTAGTTCATTTTTGATGCATACACCCAGTTACAAAGGGCAGCTGACCCTCTCACCAAACACGCTGAGCTATCGTGTCGGCAGACGCAGATAAACAGGCATTCTCTTTGGCAGATTCTACCGCAATTTGTTTGCGCTTGATCCCATGGGGCAGTAAGACTCCACGCGTTACGGCAGTGGTATGTGGGTTGCCTGATGAAAAGGCGTTAAGCGGCGACGCGACGCAGGCTGGAGCCGCAGTCGCGATCCACCCTACAACAGGCGAGAGCTCTCTCGCCCTACTTTGTTGTCTCGCGTGTCAAGTCAGCGGAGAGCGAACACCAGTCAGTGTCCTTCCGCCCACTAAGTATATATGCGGTCGACGACTGGAGAAATAATGGACGTGCCTGCGTCTGCGAGGGCACAACGTTTGATGATATGACAGAATTTTTTGTCTTTGTCACTAGTTTCAAGGTCACCTTTCGCTATAGTAACAATTTACTAAATCTCTTGTTCGATGTTCGCTAGAGAAAAATCATAATTTCAAAACAGCGTGAAAAAACTATTTCATGTCTCAAGAGATATTTTGAAATTGCAAAAAGCTGGTATATCACTACTTTTTTTAAATTTAGGGTTAGTTTCAGTCGTGCATCACCATAAGGACGGTATTGCAAATATGTAGCATGGGTAAGAAGTTCATCGACTCAGACACAGAAGCGAGATGAAAGATCCTACAGTATTTGCTTATCTTGGCTCTACAAATATTTCAGTTTTTTGACAGATTGTAAGCTTATTCTGGGCAAGAGAATTCTACTTATACCAAATTTGAAGAAGTAATTTCTGAGAATATACGTTTGGAGCACAGCATTGTATGGTAGTAAACATGGAATGTGGGAAAACCAGAACAGAAGGGAATCGAAGCATGTGAGATGTGGTGCTACAGAAAAATGTTGAGAATTAGGTGGACTGATAAGGTAAGGAATGAGGAGGTTCTCCGCAGAATCGGCGAGGAAATGAATATGTAGAAATCATTGACAACAAGAAGGGTCAGTATGGTGGGGCATCTGTTAAGACATCAGGGATATACATCCATAGTACAAGAGCAGTGGTTCTCAACAACCTGGGGGTAATTAACCCCTGAGGCAGAAAATTAAAATTTTCTGAGGGGTAAAAACTAAGCCTTTTGATTCTGTTTCAGTACGAAAACTAAATAATTTTCAAAAGACGCTACTATCACAATTTTGTAAGACTCTAATACTGTTTATATAAGTCATTAGTAATGCTGTGGAAGTCACAGGTTCCTCACATACTCACCCACTACACACGTGTGTTGTGCTTTGTCCCGTACATTGCTGATGATAAAAGCGAGACGTACACGCAACAAATGCTAAATATCTCAATAAAATGTCTTTTCCAAGTTATAGATAGTACCTGCAGTAGTCCAGAGACTGATTCATTACTTGGTTCGAAACAGAGGAATGAATTAATTGACAGCACGACACAGCAGAACTACATAAGAGCTAGGTTGGTTCTCTACACAGTTTCATTATTTTTGTTGTTATTATTATTAGAGTGCTTAGACACAAAGCATTTACCACCTGAAGTCCTCCAGTTTCCACCAGTTCAAAAGTGAGGAGTCCAGCAATGAAGTGATTTACGAACAGTAAATATAGTTAACACATTTGAACTTGTTTGATTTTAAGTGAGGTTGTAGTGCGCAGTTCAAGCAAGCGGAGAGGAGTAATACAGGGGAAGCACGTTTTGTAACAAGTGTGTACCCTCACTGTGGATACTTAGCTTTCTTTTCTGGAGTTGTGGGTAGCACTTGCGATGCACTCCAAATTCATTCACACACACACACACACACACACACACACACACACACACACACACACAAGATAAATATCAGTCATCTCTTAAAACTAAGTGCTCCAGGAAAAAGTCTTACATTCTCGAGTCTAGTTAGGTGCTTAAGTTGGGAATAATTAGGAGGGGAGGGGGGGGGGAACGGAGGAGCTACAGTTACACTTCCAAAAATTGGCAGAAATTTCGTAATAGTAGTCGTGTATCATTTTTGTATCAGTGCTTTCTCAGTAAAAATTACTACAGGTTGTTCTGGATACGTGTAACTTCCGTATTCGTGTCGTCGTGGCAGAGGTTACAGAATCAAGAACTTTGAACCTGAGCATAATTTAGTGAACATTCTGCTTGAGAGAGACTGCGAGCGTAAGTAGAATTCACCAGGAAAGGTACATTCATTCATATATCATGTCGCTAGGTCAACAGCCAAGCTTGCCCAGATTCGGTTACGAGTAGACTCATGAAAGAGATCGCCACCATCATTTTTGGGAGCTGATGTTAAATACACGGTGAGGCAAAAAGATGTTAACAGTAAATGGTAGTTCTCTTTTCTGCTTTCTTGCAGATTTTCGTCCCAATATTCGATTGAGGAAATAATGAAGACAGGGGCCTAGATGGAGGTCTCTCAGTGCTCAAGCATTGCACAAGAAAAATTCAAGACGTGGACCGGACGGGATGCACCATCGCCTGACTACTGGCAGGATCTACAAGAAGTTTGTAAGGATAGGGTCCCTTCAAGACGACTTCAAAGCAAACAGCGCTAGAAACAGATCTGTCCGAACTGAAGAGAATGTCATCCTCGTCCAGGGGGCGATGGTAGCTAGTGCAACCAAGTCCTCGCACAAACGTTCTCTGGAGACTAACATTTCTCAAAGGTCAGTGGTTAGAATTTTGCAACATAACTTAGGGATAAAACCAAGCCACTTGCAGATTGTGCAACAGTTCACAAAAGAGGACAAGCAAGCTCGTCTAAGTGCTACACAAATTACCTTGGAAACCTTTCGCATGGAGCCCGACATTCTGTTCATGTTTCCTAACGAAGCGACATTCCACATCAGCTTTCATGTGAGCAAGCACAACTACATCTTCTGAGCGACCGAGCACCCCCTGGAAGTTCCAGAGCACATGCAGCATTCCCCCAGGCTGAACGTTTGGTGTGTAATGAGCAAATCTGGAGTAACTGGACCCGTCTTTTTTGAAGAACAGTCAGTGGAGAGGATTGCCACTCTCAGCACGTTCATAGGGGAGAACGCGCCACTTGATATTTTCCAGCAAGGGTACTTTCAGGAAGACGGCGGTCCCGCCAATTAAATGGTTCGGGATTATCTGAACGAAGCGTTCCGTTAAGCATTGTATTGGTAGAGTTGGCGCTGTTCCGTGGCCAGCACGTTCACGCGACCTGACGCCATGCGATTTCTATGTGTGGGGCCTGGTCAAGGATCATGTTTATGCCAGCAGATCTAGCAACTTGGACGACCTCAAGCATCACACACTGAGATCATCGTTTCTATTTCTGCTCAAATGGACCAGCGAGCCTTGCAACAATAATGAGCAGACTCTGTAAGTGAATTGAGCTGCCACGACGACACGAATACGGAAGTTACACGTATCCAGAACAACCTGTAGTAATTTTTACTGAGAAAGCACTGATACAAAAATGATACACGACTACTATTACGAAATTTCTGCCAATTTTTGGAAGTGTAACTGTAGCTCCTACACGCTCTGCTGAATTTTTAGGCTACAAAAGAAACGTTATTTTTCTTGTGTTCGTCTCTATTGTCTTTCGACAGAAGAATGCGTTAACACAATGCAGTTTTAAGTTTGTTTTATCGGCTGCCGTACACCAAGTACAGTTCAGGAACCATTTTACATTTTGATTGAGTGCGACTAGACCGCTGACGCGCCCCTCAGAACAGCTCACAGCGCTCCCACCCAAAACGGCAATTGTGAAGTGATCGGGTAGTAGTTATTGTTCAAAACATGTTGTTTTTTTGGGGGGGGGGGAAATCACGTGATTAAACATTCATTTGATGTTAATATAGTTTTGGCTCACCCTGTACAAGTTACTCTGCCTGTTATCAAAAGCAGAACTGAATATCATGGCACTGACCTCAAAATAATCTAGATGCCGGTAGAATGTCACTGAACAGCACGACAGAAGGTCTCAAGATATCGCAAACGGATACTGCGGCTGCAGCATTAATTATAGCTTATGACTACAGTATCAAAAAAACACGATGTCTTAACTGTTCAGCCCATATGTTTCCTGATAAAATATGCGCCAGTCTACGAGAGGTACTTGTGGTCCTCACTACGTGTATGCTTGCCTTGCCAGACGTACAGTTCATTCAGTAGCAGATTTAAAAATTTTGCGCCCCTAGGCACACTATATTATATGACCCCCCCCTCCCCCCCCCCCAAAAAAAACAACATGTTTTGAACAATAACTACTACCCGATCACTTCACAATTGCCGTTTTGGGTGGGAGCGCTGTGAGCTGTTCTGAGGGGCGCGTCAGCGGTCTAGTCGCACTCAATCAAAATGTAAAATGGTTCCTGAACTGTACTTGGTGTACGGCAGCCGATAAAACAAACTTAAAACTGCATTGTGTTAACGCATTCTTCTGTCGAAAGACAATAGAGACGAACACAAGAAAAATAACGTTTCTTTTGTAGCCTAAAAATTCAGCAGAGCGTGTAGGAGACAACGGATGTTTGTTATACATTCACTTTTAATATGTTGTTTTACGAAACATTTGAAGACGAAAATAAAAAAAAGTTGTGTTATGATCTAAAAACTGAAGCGAACGTGTCATACATTAGAAGTTAATACGTACTTTTGCAGAGATGCGTTTAAAATTAAAATTAAACAGTCGATTTACTATCTAATAAATTGAATGTGTATCAATTAAAAAGCACGTTCGTTATTAATACGTGAGTGTATAGGAAAGCGTAAGAAATGAAAATGAAATAGAGATTTCGGTGCACGAACTAATAACTAAATACAGACGGACAAACACAAAACTGGAGAACTGGATTTGCTATTACATAATTTTACAAACTAGTGTGAAAAAATCAAATTTGTTTTATAATCTACGAGGGTCGGTCAAAAAGTAATGCCTCCCATTTTTTTTCTACTTAAGGAAATTAAGTTAAGTGAAAAATTTGAATTTGGCGCCATTCCTCAAACCTTCTTCTGCAATCCACTGCAGTAGTAACTTTCTGTGTCAACAGGTGGCAGCACAGCAGAAGTTTGTAAGATGGTCGACATCGATGTTCGTTTGAGACAGCGTTGTGTGATTGAATTCTTGAATGCAGAAGGTGAAACGCCCATACGCATTCATGAAAGACTGAAGAAGGTGTATGGTGTTGTGACAGTGGATGTCAGCACTGTTAGACGATGGGTTCGTCGTTGTAAGGAAGCTGAAGGGCAAACACCGTTGACTGACGAAAAGCGGAGCGGCAGGCCGGTGAGTGCAGTGAATCCACACAACATTCAGCAAGTTGATGACATCATTCGTGGTGACCGTCGGGTGACTGCAGATGAAGTGTGTCGCATTATTTCTCTTAGTAAAGGCAGTGTGTTCACGATTATTAAACAATTGGGGTACTCAAAAGTTTGTGCACGGTGGGTTCCAAGAATGTTAACCGATCAGAATAAAGAGGCAAGGAAAACAATAGCCTCCCAACACTTGCAGCGCTTCCGTTTGGAGGGAGATGAGTTTCTGAAAAAAATTGTGACCGGGGACGAAACATGGGTGCATTTTTTTGAACCCGAATCAAAGAGGCAGTCAATGGAGTGGCGTCACACAAGCTCGCCGAGGAAGAAAAAATTCAAAACTGTGCGATCGGCAGGGAAAGTTATGGCAACAGTTTTCTGGGATACAGAGGGTGTGATTCTGGTTGATTTTTTGGAGCAGGGATGCACAATAAATTCTGTTCAATACGTCACAACCCTCAACAAACTTAAAGCACGTCTTCAGCGAGTTCGCCCAACAAAATCAATGGCAGATGTTCTTCTTTTGCATGACAATGCAAGACCACACACCAGTCGTCACACCTCTGACGAGATTGTCAAAATTGGATGGGAAGTTTTGCCTCATCCCCCATACAGCCCTGACCTGGCACCATCAGACTTCCATCTGTTCGGGCCACTAAAAGAAGCTCATTGTGGGATTCATTTTGAAGATGAGGAGGCCGTCAAAACATCCGTGCGTCAATGGCTTAGGAAGCAGAGCTGTGATTTTTACCGTGCTGGGATACATGCCCTTGTTCAAAGATGGACCAAAACTGTAGAGATGGGCGGAGATTACATTGAAAAATGACAAAATGATCCTCAATGTTGTGGTTTTCAACCTATGTAATTGCATTTAAATTTCCTGACAATTAAACGTAGAAAAAAAAATAGGAGGCATTACTTTTTGACTGACCCTCGTAATAGTTAAAGTGTAGGGTCTGTGAAGCTAGCTCCTGCACAATGTGTACACAATACCTTTAATCCATGTAAGGGCTGAACAGTTTTGTACTGCAGTTACTGCTCTAACAGTATTAGCAAAGCTTTTACATATTTATCGACAGAACTGAACTACGTTATTTATTAACACTTTTTCATCTGAGCGTACTCTCCGATAACGTATAGTTCCGCGGTAACTATGAGGGTTGGAACTTAAACAGAAGCAACTATTTATTCACAGCCGATACGAAAGAATTACATGTTTACACCTGTTACCGTCCTTGTGACTTTGATTTGATTCCGAAGATGAAGAAACCACTTCGTGACATTCGCTTCTGAACTGTTCCAGAGAATCGACAGGCAGTAGATCGCTCCATTCGCACCATCAACAGAACAGGTTCTACTAACGGTATGCTACGCCTTCCACATCGCTGGCAACGGGTTATACACAACGCTGGTGACTTCTTTGAAGGACAGCAACAGGTGCAATCATGTAACTCTTTTGTATCGGTTGTGAATACATAGTTGCCACTATTTAAGTTTCAACCCTCGTACACTTCACACATCAGTTTAATATACTACAGTATCAGCATGACTTGACTGTATAGCGCCGAGCGGCCTGGATCATTCGGGTATCGTTTAGTATTGTCGGGCGCCTTCGGTCATATCTGCACATAAACGAGGTTTAGTTCCGCGTTCTGCCATCGGCAATTGTAAAATAAACAGGTAATACGTAGTTTGTAAATCCAATGAATGTGCTCTAAGTGATAGTAAAAATCGCATTATAATCTTAAATTTTTAAAACTAATATGCATAAATAAACAAACTCACCAGCCAGGAAAGTTCGCGTCTGGATTTGACGGCAGAAAACTCGTTGATCATACCTTCATAGTTCTGACGGTTATCAGTTAGGAGGTAGTGAAAAATGGACAAGGCGTTGAACCTCTCCTCAGACAACGTAGAACGTAGGCACGATTTCAGTTTTTTAAGAGCCGAAAACGAGCGTTCCGTTAAACAATTTGTAAGTGCCGTGCATAGAAATAATCTAAGAGCAATGTCAACATTCGGAAACACGGACTGTAACCTCTCTTTTCATAAAAATTTACTCATTTCGACTGGTATATCACTAATCTCAGAAGATTTCAAAAGTTCCGCGATATGTAAACATTCACTGGGGAAGGAAGGCTCTAAATCTGTCATATGACGCTTGGAGTTTGGCTGAACGTTCAGCAATATCGTCAGGTGAACTGTTCTTAACGTTACTGAAAACTGTGAAGGAGTCCAACAGTGTTATGCAGCTTCCCCTCCTCCTCACTAATTCGGCGTACAAGTTGTCGAGTACTGGGAGAAATATTTGTACTCTAATTTTTCCCTTCCTGTCAGAAAAACGTATTCAGAGTCCGCTTCTTCGTCATGAAGTTTGCGTTTTCGTGATCTTTTACAGCTGCCTTCATCATGTCAGTCACAATCTCCATGGATTTATTTTCATAATAGTCGAACATGCCACGAATAAATCCAGTAAATCTTACAAGTGATTCATATAATTCATGCACTATTTTCGTATCAATATTTACACTTTGCAATTTCAGATTTACTCTATTAAATCTCTGGAGTACGTCCTTCCGAACTGTCATCATGAATACTGTTTCTAGTCTGCTGGGTTTATTCAATAAAGCAGAAGCCTCATCTCGTGCCAGTGGTTTCTCAAACGTATTATTGGCAATACGTCTGAGGGCATTGATGACCCCACCTCCCACCCACCAGTTTTCGTATTGAATTACACAAACTTCTTCTCTTGCTGACCAACGTGTTTTTGATAAGCTTTTTACTGTTTTTCTTCCTGGTTTCACGAAAGATAGAAGTTTATCCCAGCGCTGTGTAGAAGCAGAGAAAAAATTATAAAGATTTTGCACTACATTGAAAAATGAACACGCTTCCTAACAACAGCTTGCAGGACTACTGCCGACTAAGTTCAAGAAATGTGCTTCACAAGGCACATAATGCGCTTTCGGATTTCATTCTTTAATGCGTACCTGAAAACCAGTGTACGTTCCTGACACATTGCTTGCGTTGTCATGTGACTGGCCTCTACAGTCAGTAATATCAATGGAATTTCTACACAGGACTTTTAATGCGGCCTCAGTTAAGGTTTGGGACTTGTACCCCGGGTTTGGTAAAAACAGAAGGAAATTTTCAAGACCTTCACCATTCTCGTTCACATATCTTAATATGAAATATAATTGATCAACATGTGAAATGTCCACAGTAGAATCTACTACTATAGATAAATGTTTGCCCTGTTTTATTTCACTTATGATAATTCTTTTTATTCGTTCAGAAAGAAGCTCTATTATTTCATCACAGATTTTGAAGAAAGATGACTGGTATGTCCCTGCCCTGTATTTCCATATCGGTCGGTGTGATCTACCAGAGAGGGATCAGACTCGGCTATAAGTTCAAGAGACATCATAAATTGACCATTATGTAATGAATGGAATCTTTCAACGTGTCCACGCAGGGGAAGTCTACGACTTAGCTTCTTCACCACTGCAAACACCCTTTTCAACACACTGCGCCAGTATATTTTTCTGTCTCAACACATGACTCGAAATAGTTATCTATTATTCCAAGTGCCTTTTTTCTTGTTAAGAGTTATAACTCAGAATTATTGTGTTCAAGTTAATACTCATGATGAGACAAAATATTAGAAATATTTTTCCAATCTTCAATACCATTAGTAGCAATCGCAGCCTTGCCTCCGAACAATTTATATGGTGCAGAAAAAACTAGAAAATCACGCAAACTTGATTCACCATTAAGAGTTTACGGTAAAATACATTTTTGTTCAATTATCTGGTTTTATCGCCTATTGATCTTCTTGAATAAGAAAAATCACCGTTACAATTTTGATTAATGCCACGATGTAAGAGAATATCGATTGTTGATTCATTGACACACCATTGTGCAGGATCATCACCAACGAGGTTATTTATTTTTGGAATGTCTGACTCGACACTTAGTTTTCCGTGAAACTCGAAATCAGGAACAATTTACTTTTCTTCATTTTTAACTTTTGTTTCGTCTGTATTTACTTCTTTTATAACAGCTGCAGTGCCAGAAATATCATCCGTACTACTTGAAGTCGAACCAGCAACATTTTTGCGAAAAATTTATGTTTGGAACATTGGCTTCTCGTTTCTTAGATAATTTCCGAAATGCCGTCCCACTTAATTTTGCACGTTTGCTTTTTTCACTGTTATTCATCTTAAGGCATTTACAGATTTGTCAACCAACAGTAAAAACAAAACAAAAAAATTTAGTTCCAGTCGTACTACACCGAACACGAGCAGAAGGTTTCTTACTTTAAACACGGCACACGAGCACAAAGATTTTTCCGTTAAACACGGAGCGATGAACTGACCAATCCGGATTACTCGACGTAACTGTGCTACGAAAGAACGACAATGCTGAATAATTTAATTTCAATGTCGCCTGTTTCTCTGTGTTAGCGAACAGTAGAAGCACATCTGCCGGCTGGAATTCGTCTGGTAAAGAAAACGGGACAGTCCCTTTTTTGGCTTTGTGTTTCCCGGGTCGCCGGAATTTTAGCTAGGATGCAAATATGTTCTGAATATTCTTGACACTGTCTTTCTAATTTAAAAGCAAGAAATTTTTGCAATTTCTTCCAGTGAAGTGTGCTGGAACGACTCTTATCCCACGTATTTTAGCGGTTTCTGTGGGCAGGGAAGACAGACTACAAAGTTTAAACAGTCTTGTTGGCAGTTGGTGAGGTGTGTTGTCATTTGTGTGAACACTGTTGTTATGTTTAAACACAAACGTAACTTTTGTTCCAACATAAAATAAAAATAGCCTTTCCTCGAAGGAAAAAAGCTTAATTAAGAAGATTAATATAAAATTTGCAGTGCCACGTACTATTCGATTGCCCAGAGTGGGAACTTTGACATCGTGCCGGCTGCAGCACAATAAGTGAGACAAATGTACGTTAGTTTCTTCTTCTTTTTTCGCCAAAAAAGTAACTAAGTAAATAAATAAAATTTTTAAACTGTTGTGTATTTCACGCATTATTAGATATTCTGCTTAAGTTCTTTTCGTATAAACATGTGTTTAAAAATTTAAAAATTTCCCAGTATCAACACGATTTGTTAAACGGGTGTCATTAAATCAAAGCTCAGATATTGAAGATTACGGAACTTTCACATTAATTGCAATAATGCAGGGTTGACCTGATACTTTCCCGTAATTTCACAAGAAATTTAAGTAGAGTCGGGTGTTACATACGGAGGGCCACACATGTTACAGTACTTAAGAAACTGCTGATTAGTTTATCACAGCTTTTCACGGGGAAAATATGGTAGGGTTAAGTAGAAGCTGACAACATTTTCGGAATAATAACGTTTCAAACATTGTATTGTAGATTGCTGTCCTGACAGCTTACATCAAAATATTTTGACCAATCATGAAGATGATACCAGGCAGAAGTACCAATGTTAAATTTCCATTCAGTCAGCAAGTAATCCATGTATATTTCCAAGCTTGTATCGTCGAATTTCGTGCTTAAGACTTATTTAAACTAGCAAGTTGTTTAACAATATTAAAAAATTTTATCGTTCGTAAGCGTAGTTATTTTAAAATATAAAAGGTTAAAATGAGTACAGAGCAAACAATTACGCCCCCCTTAAGGTGTCGCCCTGGGCCCGTGACTAGTGGACCTATATGTAGATCCGCCACTGAGTTTATTGATCAATTACGGTACCTGATTTACAGTTGAATACTGAATTCGGTCTTTCGAAATCGTTTATTTGTGGAAGGTCATAATAAAGTCACTCCTTTCAACCCTTGTAGGAAATGCGACATGGCAGATGCTTAGATAGCTGATCATTGAATAGAAAAACAATTGCAACCGTTTTGCAGTGGGAAGTCCACCAACGTGGGCGTTATCGGTGTAGAGAGTGGGCGTGGGGAGGGGGGGGGGGGAAGCGGCAGAGATACGACAACGATGTGTATCCTGCAATATTTTTTCAAAGGCTGTTTCTATTCTTTTAGTCTTAGTTGGGAAGAAATGACATCGTTGAAGGAATATATCCAAGCTTAGATAATTTCACGTACTAGAAGCACTTGTACTTTGAATGAATCCTTTGCTGGATTTACTAAAGTAATCAAATCCATTTACATTACTTATCAAAACGACAATACTACAAGTTTTAATGAACTGTATTGGTACAACTACGAGTAATGAAAGAGCGGGATAGAGCAGGACGAATTTGCTTTATTGTGCTGTAAGATTGTAAGAGCGATGGCTAGGAAGCAGACGGCTAACAATCGAAATCCATGCGACCATCATTTAGTCCTGTGTTGGTATAGTAATAAATTTATATGAAAAATAAATATTAATATTATATATGCTATTTTGTCGAAAACTGAAATTTTGAGCCCGTGGCTGCGTACAAAATACTTGCTGATTCTTGCAGAGAATATAACAACAGCATTATAAAAAGTGGTTGGTTGCTGTTATCTTCTCTGCAAGAATCAACCTGCATAATACACTACTGGCCAGTAAAATTGCCACATCACGAAGATGACGTGCTACAGGCGCGAAATTTAACCGACACGAAGAAGATGCTGTAATATGCAAATGATTAGCTGGCCAGAGCATTCACACAAGGTTGGTGCCGGTGGCGACACGTACCACTTGCTGACATGAGGAAAGTTTCCAACCGGTTTCTCATACACAAAGTGCACTTGACCGGCCTTGCCTGGTGAAACGTTGTTGTGATGCCTCGTGTAAGGACGAGAAATGCGTACCATCACATTTGCGACTTCGATAAAGGTCGGATTGTAGCCTGTCGCGATTGCGGTTTATCGTATCGCGACATTGCCGTTCGCGTTGGTCGAGATCCAATGGCTGTTAGCAGAATATGGAATCGGTGGGTTCAGGAGGGTAATACGGAACGCCGTGCTGGATCCCAACGGCCTCGTATCACTAGCAGTCGAGATGACAGGCATCTTATGCACATGGCTGTAACGGATCGTGCAGCCACGTCTCGATCCCTGAGTCAACAGATCGGGACGATTGCAAGACAACAACCATCTGCACGAACAGTTCGACGACGTTTGCAGCAGCATGGACTATCAGCTCGGAGACCATGACTGCGGTTACCCTTGACGCTGCATCACAGACAGGAGCGCCTGCGATGATGTACTCAACGACGAACCTGGGTGCACGAACGGCAAAACATCATTTTTTCGGATGAATCAACGTTCTGTTTACAGCATCATGATGGTCGCATCCGTGTTTGGTGACATAGCGGTGAACGCACATCGCAAGCGTGTATTTGTCGTCGCCATACTGGCGTATCACCCGGCGTGATGGTATGGGGTGCCACTGGATACACGTCTCGGTCACCTCTTGTTCGCATTGACGGCACTTTGAACAGTGGGCACATTTCAGATGTGTTACGAACCGTGGCTCTACCCTTCATTCGATCCCTGCGAAACCCTACTATTCAGCAGGATAATGCACGACCGCATGTTGCAGGTCCTGTACGGGCGTTTGTGGATACAGAAAATGTTCGACTGCTGCCCTGGCCAGCACATTCTCCAGATCTCTCACCAACTGAAAACGTCTGGTCAATGGTGGCCGAACAACTGGGTCGTACAATACGCCTGTCACTAATCTTGATGAACTGTGGTATCGTGTTGAAGCTGCATGGGGAGCTTGACCTGTACACGCCATCCAAGCTCTGTTTGTCTCAATGCCTAGGCATATCAACGCCGTTATTACGGCCAGAGGTGGTTGTTCTGGGTACTTATTTCTCAGGATCTATGCACCCAAATTGCGTGAAAATGTAACCATACGTCAGTTCTAGTATAACATATTTGTCCAATGAATACCCGTTTAACATCTGCATTTCTTCTTGGTGTAGCAATTTTAATGGCCAGTAGTGTAGTATACGGCGGGTGGCGGCCTCGGCTGCTGGGCTGCTTTTTTAACGCAGCCTGCAGCACAGCTGATGGGGACGGAGTGTACCTGCTCTGGGCGACGAGCCTCCTCATGGAGTGGTGTTGGCTGGCCAGCTAGATCAGCTCGACTCGAACCCACGGCCCATTGGGGCGATGGCCATCAGCAGGCGGTTGCCATCCAGTGGCGTGAAGGTGCGTAGTGTCCTGCAAACAGCCTCCGCTCAGACGGAGGCTTACAGTAGAGGCTGACTGCTTCATCCCACATCGTAAGCGGAATTCTTCTCGTGACTAGCGGACGGTGTCCACTGCGTAACTGGACGTACTGTGCACAACTGAATACTAACTCTGCCACCTCATGTGTATCCGAAAAGGAACAAAATGTGAGGAACGCAATTGGCCAGCGATGCACCTATGTCAGGGGCCCACGCAACTGGCAAGAATGCATAATCTATAGAAGTTCAAAGAACACTACTTTCAACACAAGCTAGGTTTTCCTAAATGGCACATGCATGTTTCTTCTACAGAGATGAAAACTAGAGGTACAGTTCGTTGATAAGACGTGGTATATCGCCCCCAGACGTTTCAAGTTAGTGCATGGCATCCAGCGCGGAAGACGCACTCACAGACAACCGGTAACGTCACGACCGATGAACCTGCGCCACCTCAACGAATGTTCGAAGTGGCCAGCGTTTGTATCAGTGCACTTGGGGAGACGTTGAACCAGTACAGCACTGCACAGATATTGTCGCAGGCGCAGCGGTAATTCATTATTGCATACCCTCTGGCGTCTCTGGGGGTTCCTGAACACACATTCTTTCACTGTGCCACAGAGAAAGAAGTCTCACGCCAGGGTACCGGCCCGCTCACAAGGCTTCTCTATCCTATCCGTCTATTTGGAAATACTGCATCCACAACGTTCCTTGAAACATGTGTGTAGTAAGTGGGGCATCATCATGCTGGAACAATACTGATAGACACGCCTTCAATCCCACGTCCACCATTAGAAGGGGAAGAGTGTCCCGTAGAAACGATGCACAACGCAGTCCGGTTAATGTTCCCTGATAAAAGCAGAGACCTATAATACCGGTGCCAAAGTCGCTTCACTGAACATTGACACCCCACTATCGTTGAGGGGCAACGACGCAAAGCCAGTGTGGATTTTGCACAGACCAGCAGTGCATGTTCCGCAGTTTCACATGACAATGATTTTTAAACGAAGCTTCGCCCGTAAACAACATATCACATAGTTAGGATGACTTTGCAACGACGGAAGTGCAAAACAACAGAATTTATTGCGGGATTCAAAGCCATTGCCGTACAGTTCTTGGTGGGGATAAATATGCAAAATTCTGCACACACTACTATGGCTTATTCTAGAACCGTGTGCAATGTGAGTGCACCTACCTCAAGACAGCGGGCTACAACAGCCAGAACAGCAATGTCGTTGTCATTGTTAGCTGCCGCGTTTGTACGCTAACGCTTTCTGGCCGCCCAGCTGCCTGTTGATCTGGATAGGCTTCAGCGTACACTGCTACAGTTGTGATTGCATTTTTGCGGCATTCGCAGTCAACTAACATCATGTCTAGCTTTTCTTCCTTACTGAAGACCGGCATATCGCCGAGACGACCGCACTTTTCCAAACCACAGAAAACCAGGGATAGCACTGTCTGAAACGTACGTGAAATCCGTGAAGCATATTTTCCAGTACAACCGTACAGCAGGCCCGAGCTAGAGACACTACTAGGCTGAACAGTGTACTTAAAACGTGCGTACTGATTGTGGTCTGTTTACGGCAGGCTGCAGGGCGGTGAAGGCTACCATGGCCCAGCGCATTACGGCAGAAACCGTGCCACCGTTACCATATTTAAAGTCTAATATTTCATAATGTATGACGTTTAGAAGAGCGAAACCAAGTGTGCCACCACTAACGGTTCGCCTAGTCTTTATTTCAGTAGGACAAACATGCATCATCTAAGAAATTTAACTTTATGCTCAAACTGGTGCTCGTTGAGCTTCATAGAGTTTGCATTCCTGCTCATTGTGTGACCCCACTGACATAGGTGCATTCCTGGCTAATTGTATCTTTCTACTTTTGTTTCTATTCGGAGACATATGAGGTGGGGGATTTAGTTGGGACACCCTGTGTCTGTACGGCGTGGGCTCGCCAACGTTTCTCAGACTGCAGCACTCCTGGTCTGTAAGTCACAACAGGCCAGAGTGGCCAGATGAAGTAGTCGGGGAAACTGTCATTTGATTTGCACTGGTTTTTACTCTGGTGTAATTACAAGCGGCAGAATGAAGACTAAGAACACAAGACCAGAGAAGGTGATGTAGAATCGTCAGCCAATAGCCCACTGATAGATACCGCGCCGCGCCAGGAGCGACGTCTGCAAGAAGTGAACACAAGCGCCGCTCAGATCGACTCAGTAAACGAACGTTAGTGGACAACATTCGCGGAGAATTAGCACAGCCTAGCAGAGAGTGCTAAGAGAATAGTTACTAGTGATCCATTCCCATTGTGGTGTCACCGCCAGACACCACAATTGCTAGGTGGTAGCCTTTAAATCGGCCGCGGTCCATTAGTATACGCCGGACCCGCGTGTCGCCACTGTCAGTGATTGCAGACCGAGCGCCACCACACGGCAGGTCTAGAGAGACGTCCTGGCACTCGCCCCAGTTGTACAGCCGACTTAGCCAGAGATGGATCACTGACAACTACGCTCTCATTTGCCGAGACAATAGTTAGCATAGCCTTCAGCTACGTCATTTGCTACGACCTAGCAAGGCGCCATAGCATTTGATATTATTTTATATTGTGGTTATAACATGTACCGTCAAGAGAGATGTTCTACAATTGTGGATTAAAGTTAAGTATTATATCAACTACGTACTTCATTTGCTACTATTAATTCCTTTAACTGTTCCAGACCTCACGCCAATCTGCGTGAGCTTAACGCGTGCCTTTCGGCTTCCTCTCATTGTGACTTGGCTGTCTTGCCAAGTCACAACATCCATTTCTTGTTTGAACTTGTTTACGACGAATATTACTATGTTTGCATGTCGCCCATCGCTTGCGACACTTGGTGTAAGTACAAGTTAAGTGTTGCCATTCTTCTTATTTGAAAGAAAACTACTAATGTCATTTGCTTGAACTGTTGTATAGCATTCCGAGAACGCAGCATTCCTTAGGCACCCTCTACGAGACGAGTGGGCAAGACCCAACAGTTTTCCTGTCAGGTCAGTTCATCCAGAAGCTCTGTCGAAGCTGGAAGGTGTCACTACTTCTACTTTCAGAGATGTCTTGCGTACTGAATATCGAACTGACTCACGCTTCCCTCCTCGTGACATTGTTCTACTGAATGACAGAGGAGTTCTTCGGTTACACCATGCGGAGCAGTGCTGCAATAGAGTGGAGTTGTGTGAATTCTGTTGGTGAGCCTGACTGTCCTAAGTGCCTCATAGCTAAAATAATTTCGAGGAGCAGTTGTTGGAGCACGCGAAAAGAGAAGTCGACCTGTAATATCGCAAGGGTAACATGTATGCCGCAGGGGGGGAGGACCGGGGGCAGGGGGCAGACACCTTGAAAGAGCGTTCAGTGTGTCAGGTCGCGAGTGCGCTACGTTAGCGATGAAAAAAGCTATTCTAGGCGTGTTAAAAGCCTTCAAAGGGTTTGTACGTGCGTTCCCAGCCTGAGACGTGGGTACCAGCTCTCTCATTTCCCCGGTTTTGAGTCAGGTGCTGTCATTTAGCGGACCATATGCTCTGCTTAGGAACATGTGGCATAGCAGACAGTAGTTACCTGCATCCTGTGTTTAGCGAACGAGGACTCAGCAAAGTTTAACTATTAGAAGACATCCAGCAACGCACCCCCCAATTCCATTCCCTAAGGTTTCAAACTTCTGAGCTGTTACGTTATAAATATCTGACTCTAAGTATAAAAACTTTGTTCTACCTTACGGCAGGTCTTGTCATGGGGGAAGCCCCACAGAAAGGTCCACCGCATGAGCGTCTACGAAAGTGATTCTAGTGGTGGTTTCCCGTCGCCTTCCACTGGTGATGATGAAATGATAATGAGGACATTAGGGCAACACAACACCCATTCACTGAGCGGGAATCGAACCCGAGTCCCTTGGCGTGACAGACCGCCGCGATGACCACTCAGCTATCGGGGCGGACTTGAATCTGAGTATGCAGGACCTTTCTTCCCATATTTGATTCAGTTACACGAGTCGTAAACACATATAAAACGTTCCCACACTTTCACGGGGGTAACGCTGGACGTCGACAGTTGGGTACACAAAATCCGTCCCGAGGTTTGGGTGGGGGTGGGGCTGCTGTGGAGTACGGGGGGGGGGGGGGGGGGGAATCAACGGAATGGGAGGGTAGAAAGAGTTCAAATGGTTCCAATGCCTGTGAGCACTATGGAACATCTGTGGCCATCAGTCCCCTAGAACTTAGAACTACTTAAACCTAAAACCTAACTAACCTAAGGACATCACACACATCCATGCCCGAGGCAGGATTCAAACCTGCGACCGTAGCGGTCACGCGGTTCCAGACTGAAGCGCGTAGAACCGCTAGGCCACACCGGCCGGCGGTAGGAAGAGTGGCCACAGGAACGCCACGTAAGTGAGTATCCATTACTTGTGGGCGTGTTATCATAAATAAGAACCTGGGAATGTGAACTGACAACCTAAATGTTCTACTGAGCTCAAAATCACATCACTTGCATGGAAGTGAAAAGTATCTTGTGTGCGTGAAAAACGATCCCATTCATAAGCAAGTAAATAAGCAAACCAATAATTTCACGCTCAGTAGACTTGGTCAGTGCGAACTGTTTCAAAAAAAATGTAACTATTAAAAAACTGTAATGTCGACCTGTCTAACAGTGTAACCTGAAACACGAAAATTCCTGCACTGACATATGGCCCTGGTAAAATAAAGAAACTGACAGAACCTACGCTGCACAAAGGAAAGGAAACACTCACTTATGATGAACCTCATCTGCAAAATGAAGTACTGACAGAAACAACAACATAGCAAGACTCCGCAACAGCTACAAAAGTACTGCTAAAAACGAACAACAACTGTTCCCGGGAAATTGGGTTCATAATCGCGACACGGAAACAAAATGAAACACATGACTAAAACTTTGTTCTGAAATTTCAGTTAGGAAGGAACTTATCAAGAATAGAAAAACGGTTATAGACTCTAATATGAAAATTTATTTAATTTAATTTAACTCAGAAGATCCCCTAATAGAATAAGTATCAAAAACTCAATGTGACGAGGGTGAAGTGAACCAACAATAAAAGTCTACAAAAATTCCTTTTCTATGTCCGTATGCTGTCCAACCATTGTTCTGAGTCGTAATTCCTCCTAGTAATAAACCTGCAACTCAGATAGCTCCAAAAGTGCGTCCATGCATTACACTGTAGACTCAACGAATCTACCTGCTGCATTCCGCAGCTATCCACTACTGACAGTTAAAGATTCTACGACTCCGTAGTGCTACCATCGCAGACACAGATACTGTTGCCTAACAACTGTTTCCATGACCACAATTCTTCAAATATATCATTTTCCTTCACAAGTAATAACACATCCAATAACATCATGAAAAGATAACCATCTGCGGCCATCAGATCACCCGCTACAGCCAACATCTACAAATCTGAAAATTAACATTCTAATCTCGTGGATATAGGCAAACCAGAAGCTTGAAGAACCTTCATCTTTGCAGATGCAAAACCCTTATTATGTTGGTTTTACCAAACTGGATAAACTCGTCACAGGGAGTTATCCGCAGCCCTTGTTTATATAAAACAGGCGTGTTTTCTGTCTGTCTATTCCTTTTATTATTTGAGACAGACCAGCTCTGGGTGACATTGCGCATTTACACATCATTTCTCGTAGCGGAATTATCAGTTTCACACTCAGACTATAGTAAAAGACTGGTTACTGTGTAACTACGACAAATGTTCTAAAGATGGCCAGTACTGCCAGAAACCAATCAGTTTGAAATAATAAAAAATAGCGATTTTATAGGTTGGTTTTAATAATTTCAGATTATTCGCTGGATGAGTAGGCTGAGTAATTTTCGGTCGGTTTAAAGGGGGAAAAAACTAGTGTTACACGCATCTCAATGTTTATTATGTCATGCCCCGTGAACTATGAGCCATAAACTGTTACGATTTGCCACAAGCATTCAGTCCCCGTTACGTGAAATATTTTATCTACAAAATGTGTTACGAATAGAATTACTAGTAGAGAGAAAATAAATTAAAACATCTTGCCTGTCGTTTCACTGCATTAACAACGAAAATCTAGTGTGTGATAAACTTTCTTCCTTTAGTTATTTTGTACGGGTTGTCAGCGAGAAAAAGATACCAAAAAGTTTCTTGAAAGTCGCTAAGTGCTCATATTCTCGAATACTGGGTCAATATAGTCTGCGAAATTAGCTCACCATGAGGTACATCGTTTCACAACATGTACGCATTTCCTGACTGTAACACTTGATTCACTCTATTAAACCTCTTACACGCTATTATGCCCCTTACGAACAAATTAAGACAGCATTTTAAGTGAAAACATTTGGTTTAGTCTACAGTTGCAGTTTATCTATGTTGTCTACTAGCTACCGGTTTTGCTACACACTACCTACCTCAGACCATCGTAAGATTAAAAAATCCGATACCATAGTTAGAATAATAGGGAAAGAGCAATTTACGAAATATTATCCTCTGTGAGAAAAAACTTGTGGTGTATATCGCAACTTGCAATGTATGTTCTGACCCTTCCCCCTGACACGCAGCCGTCATGCAGGTAACAGTGTCAAATACTGAAAGAAAAGATCAAAGTTGAGCTTCAAATAGATGTAAATTGTGGCCAGCAGTGGTAAGAATGCCTCCCACTTACGTATCTTCTTCTGGTTTATTTACCTTTAAAATTAATAATTGTTGTTGTTGTGGTCTTCAGTCCTGAGACTGGTTTGATGCAGCTCTCCATGCTAATCTATCCTGTGCAAGCTCCTTCATCTCCCAGTACCTACTGCAACCTACATCCTTCTGAATCTGCTTAGTGTATTCATCTCTTGGTCTCCCTCTACGATTTTTACCCTCCAATGTTAAATTTGTGATCCCTTGATGCCTCAGGACACGTCCTATCAACCGATCCCTTCATCTAGTCAAGTTGTGCCACAAACTTCTCCCCAATCCTATTCAATACCTCCTCATTAGTTACGTGATCTACCCACCTAATGTTCAACATTTTTCTGTAGCACCACATTTCGAAAGCTTCTATTCTCTTCTTGTCCAAACTATTTGTTGTCCATATTTCACTTCCATACATGGCTACACTCCATACAAATACTTTCAGAAACGACTTCCTGACACTTAAATCTATACTCGATGTTAACAAATTTCTCTTCTTGAGAAACGCTTTCCTTGCCATTGCCAGTCTATATTTTATATCCTCTCTACTTCGACCATCATCAGTTATTTTGCTCCCCAAATAGCAAAACTTCTTTACTACTTTAAGTGTCTCATTTCCTAATCTAATTCCCTCAGCATCACCCGACTTAATTCGACAACATTCCATTATCCTCGTTTTACTTTTGTTTATGTTCATCTTATATCCTCCTTTCAAGACACTGTCCATTACGTTCAACTGCTCTTCCAAGTCCTTTGCTGTCTCTGACAGAATTACAATGTCATCGGCGAACCTCAAAGTTTTTATTTCTTCTCCATGGATTTTAATACCTACGCCGAATTTTTCTTTTGTTTCCTTTACTGCTTGCTCAATATACAGATTGAATAACATCGGGGAGAGGCTACAACCCTGTCTCACTCCCTTCCCAACCACTGCTTCCCTTTCATGCCCCTCGACTCTTATAACTGCCATCTGGTTTCTGTACAAATTGTAAATAGCCTTTCGATCCCTGTATTTTACCCCTGCCACCTTCAGAATTTGAAAGAGAGTACTCCAGTCAACATTGTCAAAAGCTTTCTCTAAGTCTACAAATGCTAGAAAAGTAGGTCTGCCTTTCCTTAATCTTTCTTCTAAGATCAGGTGTAGGGTCAGTATTGCCTCACGTGTTCCAACATTTCTACGGAATCCAAACTGATCTTGCCCGAGGTCGGCTTTCACAAGTTTTTCCATTCGTCTGTTAATAATTCGCGTTAGTATTTTGCAGCTGTGGCTTATTAAACTGATACTTCGGTAATTTTCACATCTGTCAACACTTGCTTTCTTTGGGATTGGAATTATTATATTCTTCTTGAAGTCTGTGGGTATTTCGCCTGTCTCATACATCTTGCTCACCAGATAGTATAGTTTTGTCATGACTGACTCTCCCAAGGCCATCAGTAGTTCTAATGGAATGTTGTCTACTCCCGGGGCCTTGTTTCGACTCAGGTCTTTCAGTTCTCTGTCAAACTCTTCACGCAGTATCGTATCTCCCATTTCATCTTCATCTACCTCCTCTTCCATTTCCATAATACTGTCCTCAAACACATGCCCTTGTATGGACCCTCTGTATACTCCTTCCACCTTTCTGCTTTCCCTTCTTTGCTTAGAATTGGGTTTCCATCTGAGCTCTTGATATTCATACAAGTGGTTCTCTTTTCTCCAAAGGTCTCTTTAATTTTCCTGTAGGCAGTATCTATCTTACCCTAGTGAGATAAGCCTCTACATCCTTACATTTCTCCTCTAGCCATGCCTGCTTAGCCATTCTGTACTTCCTTTCGATCTCATTTTTGGGACGTTTGTATTCCTTTTTGCCTGCTTCATTTACTGCATTTTTATATTTTCTCTTTTCATCAATTAAATTCAGTATTTCTTCTGTTACCCAAGGATTTCTACTAGCCCTCGTCTTTTTACCTACTTGATCCTCTGCTGCCTTCACTACTTCATCCCTCAGAGCTACCCATTCGTCTTCTACTGTATTTCTTTCCCCCATTCCTGTCAATTGTTCCCTTATGCTCTCCCTGAAACTCTGTACAACCTCTGGTTTAGTTTATCCAGGTCCCATCCCCTCCAATTCCCACCTTTTTGCAGTTTCTTCAGTTTTAATCTACAGTTCATCACCAATAGATTGTGGTCAGAGTCCACATCTGCCCCTGGAAATGTCTTACAATTTAAAACCTGGTTCCTAAATCTCTGTCTTACCATTATATAATCTATCTGATACCTTTTAGTATCTCCAGGATTCTTCCATGTATATAACCTTCTTTTATGATTCTTGAACCAAGTGTTAGCTATGATTAAGTTATGCTCTGTGCAAAATTCTACCAGACGGCTTCCTCTTTCATTTCGTAGCCCCAATCCATATTCACCTACTATGTTTCCTTCTCTCCCTCTTCCTACTGTCGAATTCCAGTCACCCATGACTATTAAATTTTCGTCTCCCTTCACTACCTGAATAATTTCTTTTATCTCATCATACATTTCTTCAATTTCTTCGTCATCTGCAGAGCTAGTTGGCATATAGACTTGTACTACTGTAGTAGGAATGGGCTTCGTGTCTATCTTGGCCACTATAATACGTTCACTATGCTGTTCGTAGTAGCTTACCTGCACTCCTATTTTTTATTCATTATTAAGCCTACTCCTGCATTACCCCTATTTGATTTTGTATTTATAACCCTATATTCACCTGACCAAAAGTCTTGTTCCTCCTGCCACCGAACTTCACTAATTCCCACTATATCTAACTTTAACCTATCCATTTCCCTTTTTAAATTTTCTAACCTACCTGCCCGATTAAGGGATCTGACATTCCACGCTCCGATCCGTAGAATGCCAGTAGAATGCCAGTTTTCATTCTCAATTAATAATTACATAACAAAATAATAATTACATAACAAAATAGTCCCCACTGTAATAAAACATTGAAAGAAAACAGGAAATATATCTAGCCAATTTAACGTTTTACCGAATGAAGGTACAGTCATTGCTATCAAAGCAGTATGTATCGAAAACACAGAATTGTGTTTATTAATTTATTTTCAGTAAATATAGTTTTGTATTTAATGTTTAGGTTTTAATGTTTTGTTACAGTGCAAAGGAAGTTCCTTGTGGGTTGTTTAATAGAGAGCGGGAAAGGTGAAAACATGAGGGCACAAGATCAGGTGAATAAGGTGCATGTGAAGCGACTTCCCAACGTTTGTGTAGCGTTTTTTTCAGTATAGCAGAATGTGGGCGTTGTCGTGGTATGAAGGACGTTCACAGGTGCAGTGAATGTTTGCAGAAAAACAGAGAGTCTACATATCTGTCGTCTATAAACGAATGGAAATGACAGAAGGGAGGGATGAGAAATGTTATTTGTCATAATTGATGGGCACTGCATATTTGGCATGAAACGACATTACAGTACATGCAGAAAGAATTTCAAGATTGCATTGACAATGAAAGAGCAAAAACAAAAACGGTCGGTTAACGGAATCCATCGTTCTGTACATCAAGAAACACTTTTTGCTAAATTTTCAGGCATAGAGCACGAGCAAAAATTGGTGGTGGTACCAGTAGTAAAATTCCTGAAATTGCATGCATTATTCCATTGCCAATTGCAACAGTTCATATATTGCCGCAAAGTACGTTGATTAAGTCAAGGAGCATGCCCGGTACGATTTTTCGATTTAAAACTTGCTATTGTTAAATTTTTGACGGAAAAAGGAGTGCAGGAACGAACATAAGAACATCCGGAATCGATTGCAGAGTTATCATTTTAAGTGAACTTGCTGCACAGTGCCCACATTAAGACACCACAAGGCAACGTCTTTCTGATTTGATGGGAATGCATTTAAAAAGAAAATCGCGTTGTAGGAGGAACATATTCTGACAGTGGCAGTCCAGTTGCATAAGCTCACTGACTTTAAAGAAAACGCAAGGATTGAAGAATTCATAGTGGCCTTGAACGAATAACAACGATATTTTTGTAAAGGTTTTGGAGGACACTGTCGATCTTCCATCTGTTCTGGAGACCTTTTGCCTTTTCAGTAGAAAGTCCCCCTATTCAGATGTAACTGATTGGCCTGCAAGGTAATTCCGGTTATAATGACGAATCTTTTTCCATTGAAACTGTTCAGGACGTCTACATTACAGAGCTGCTACAATATTCCGATCGACATGTTTCCTCAAAAGACCTTTCTCCATTATGAAACTAAGTAAGTCACGATTACGTGGCAACTTGTGTGCGAAACTCTGTGAAATTTTCTGTATCTGTTCAGGTGCCGACAGTTTGTACCAGATAAAAATTATACTAGGTCTTCAGCACGCCAAAAGTAATTAATTAATACTGAAAATTTGTTTTCTTTGTGATCTATGTTGTTGTCGAATGTTAAATATAAAACCGAGTCGTATGCAAGCCGACTGCATTGTCATTTCAATGCAGTGCATCCGCAGCTTTCCTCGTCCTCCACCTCACGCTCAGATAGTGCGGCGTGGTGGTGGTGGAAATGTGAAGCGAGGTTGAGGGCTTCACCACTAGGATTCAGGCATGACCCATGAGCCGAAATCTTGGCCGCCCATCGCTTAGTGCAAAACGACATAGACTTCAGCTGTATTACTACACTTACCCTAGCAAGCTGTGTCACTTCGCAAGGGAACCCCCACCACTACCGCTGTCGTCTACCCTCTCTCTTCACAGCTAGCGGTCAAGTAATTCTGTGTTCAAAAACTATTCCCGCTCCTCGGAAAAAAGTATCGTCTATCGGCTACCTCAATGTTATGCCTTTCAAGTTAGTCCCTGTCAGGTATTCCTCACTTATGCCAGTGCTTTATTCCAAACTGCGAAAAACTTCTAGGTTTCGATCTTTGGGATACCTTTTATCTCTCTCGAGTATTTAATATCATCCATGAAATCTCAATCAGGATAGAGTAATGACGATCCTGTAAAGTTTTCTTTGTTTTTGAGAACAGGAATAATTGAAATGGGACCATGTCTGGCGAATATGGGCATTGGGATATTATTACAGTATTGCTTTTGGCCAAATGTTCACATAGAAGCAATGAAGTGTAACGCGGTGCATTATTGTAGCACAAAAAGGCAAGAATTGTTTCCCCGCATATCCGGACGTTTTGTTAGTCTTCGGATTATAAGAAGCAAACAGCGCAGTACTCGTGTGCAGTACTCGCTATAGTTCGTTCGACCTTACGGCAAGAGCTCAGGGTGCAGTGCATGCCGTTAAAATCGAAGAAGAAAGTGAGCATAACTTTCGCATTTGACTCCACTTGTGGAGACTTTTCAGTCTTGGGAATGCAGAATTCATCCACTGGTAAGGCTGAATCTGAATTTGGACGTCATATCCGTTGACCAATGTTTCATCACCTGCTGCATTTCAGCAGTTTTTCACCATTGTTGACTTTCTCTAGCGGCTTCTGAGCAACTTGTACTGTTTGTGATCTATGTTGTTGACAAATGTTAAATATAAAATCAGTTCGTATGCAGTGCGACTGCATTGCCATCGCAGTTTCCCACGTTGGACCCTCCTCGCGCTCAGACAGCGTGGCGTGGCGATGGCGGAAATGTGAAGCGAGGATGAGCACTTTGGTTCGAAACTCAGTAATTCAGTATAAATCCTCCCACACCATGGGTATGGCATGGTAACATTAGTGATATATTTTGAGTAAGAAAACCCGTCTAGTTTGCAAATGGCAGCAGAAGCTTCATTTACGCGTTTAGATTTTTTGAAGCATCTTCAGAATTTCAACAAGGGAAAATACAAGCAAAAATAGATTAGGGATAAGGTCCTATCTAGTATAAGAAAGTGGTAAAGAAAGCTACATAAAAAAAAACAGAAAGAAGGGGGGGGGCTTACGTTTAGGAACTACAGGTAAACCGTTAGTCACTAAGAGGCAAAATTTTGGGATGCTCTTAGAACGCGAAAGTAAAATAATAATAACGATAATAATATTTTTTTAAATATTGCACAAAACTGGCAACGAAAACCTAAATTAGTAGTGGAACCGTACAAAAGAGAACGATTATTACCGTCAGCGAATACACGCAGCAGTGGTAAGATAGGGTCACTCATACAATCTTGAGTTACATATAGAACACAAATCGCAGTATTTGTGAATGCATGACACGTTATATAAGACTGACAGTTTGAGCACGGGCCGTACGTGTTGCAGTCCTATGCCGTGATTGCTTAACCACGGCGCTTGGCTCTTCCATGTGGCTCGACGTTGCACTTGCTAAGCTTGGACCGTTCACTGTTTCTCTTTTGCTTTTTTTTTCACAGTCCGGCACACCTACATCCTGTTTTCATGATCTGTGTTCTGTTTTTGACGAGCTGTCCACTGGGCCCTCTTACCACCAATCTGAGGCGACTCCGATGGAGAGTTTCCCATGTAAGACCGGGAGACAAATGAACAAAGCGAGCAAAACAATCAATATAGACACGCGTAGTCAAAACTGCCGAGGTAGGCGGAGAGCCGGCTCGCCTCAGGTAACTTCCGCGGTGAGGTGCTAAAATGTTACGATCGTAAGGGGTAATCTTCAAAAGAAACGTTCTACCGAAATCTCCCGACGAGGATGTGGAAGACTGTCAAGAGGAAGTGTCGACGGAAGCTGTCCGAGCTGGTGGTTTTGCTCCGATCCAGTCTGTACAGGACAGTCACAAACACTGCTTCTTTGGACTGTCAAGTTCTACCTCATTGTTTACTTTTGCTGATAGGGCGCCCAGCGATTTTTTCCTTTTTCCTCATACGAAGAAACCATTGCTCGGTACACATTCGTAGAACGACGGAAACGTGATGTTCGACCGCTACGGTCGCAGGTTCGAATCCTGCCTCGGGCATGGATTTATGTGATATCCTAAGGTTAGTTAAGTTTAAGTGGTTCTCAGTTCTAGGGGACTGATGACCTCAGAAGTTAAGTCCCATAGTGCTCAGAGCCATTTGAACGATTTGATGATCGAGTTTGCAGTAATCCCATTTTTTGCTTCTCAGTTAAAGTTTCCTAGACAGCCACACTACGGACTTCTACAACCGAGGTCCCCTCCATCACCGGGAAAAACGTGTCGCATTACAGTGTAAATGTGGAGAGACGGACCAGTACCAACGCCAGGTCTCATGAGGGTTGTTTCAATTTTTCGTGGCCACCCCTCGTACGTCCTCCTCTGACGTTGCTCGCTTCAGCTGTGCTGCCAAGTACACACGCATGCACAAACACACGTCCGCAGCTGGACAGCCACGCCCCCTGCCGCCGGCAAGAGCAGGCAGGGACGCAAACTCCGTGCCGCCCCCTCCCCCGCCTCTCTGCGACGGCCGCCCCAGGCGACGCTCCATAAAGCCCGCCATTTAACGCCAGGGCGTCCTCGCGTCTTCCGGCAAATATCTCCCGCCTTCCAGTTTTTTGTCGCCGTGCCAGCTGCTGCAGCGCACAGCACGACGTTCCGAGCGCAATGGATGGACGTTTGCTCCCTCGACAACTCGATTCCCTCTTCCTGATCTGATCCTGCACACGAACTTCGAATAATTACAGTAGATACGGGTCTGCAGTAAGTGACGAAACAAACATGTATGCCTGTGCGAAGGAACATTGCATCGTATTCCTTACAAACACAAGCGCTTTCAAATACACTTCAGGGTACGCAGGTGTATGTATATTGTAAGGAGTGTGCCAGAACTCTCTATCACAATGAAAACAGTATAGCCAACTGAAAGCTATTCTTTGCAGTGTGTAAAATTGGAAATGAACAAGCATTCAGATATCGATAGTAACAACCTGAGGGCGAAACATGGGAGCGCGATTCTGAGTAGTTTTGTGAGACGAGGTCTGTCTGCGAGAGTGGAAGAAGTAGTGTCGGTCGAGAGTTCAGAGACAGAAGACGTGTCACGCTGCCCTCACGCCGGTGATAGCAGATCTCACTACACTCAAGACCCGATTTCATTTATACAGCCAGGAGAGATTTAGATGGGTTAACTACGCATCAGGATGGAATTCAAGGTAATATTCACAAGCATAGCGGAAAACCTATTGCAAGGTTAGGCACGTGACGATTATTCCGAGTTTGCAGTAATCCCATGTTTTGATTGTCAGTGAAAGAAGCCTCCTTATCCTCCAGATCACCATAATTATTCTCCACATCTAATTAATAAATGTGCTGTGGTTATTAAACGTTAATGTACGAGGTGCATTCAAGTTCTAAGGCCTCCGATTTTTTTCTCCGTACTGGAAAGAGGTAGAAACATGCGCATTGTTTTAAAATGAGGCCGCGTTCATTGTCAATACGTCCCAGAGATGGCAGCACTATACGGCAGATGGAATTTTACCGCCAGCGGCGAGAATGAGAACTGTTTTAAATACTTAAAATGGCGACGTTTTCCTTACTTGAACAGCGTGCAATCATTCGTTTTCTGGATTTGCGTGGTATGAAACCAATTGAAATTCATCGACAGTTGAAGGAGACATGTGGTGATGGAGTTATGGATGTGTCGAAAGTGCGTTCGTGGGTGCGACGGTTTAATGAAGGCAGAACATCGTGTGACAACAAACCGAAACAACCTCGGGCTCGCACAAGCCGGTCTGACGACATGATCGTGAAAGTGGAGAGATTGTTTTGGGGGATCGCCGAATGACTGTTGAACAGATCGCCTCCAGATTTGACACTTCTGTGGGTTCCGTGCACACAATCCTGCATGACGACATGAAAATGCGAAAAGTGTCATCCAGGTGGGTGCCACGAATGCTGACGGACGACCACATGGCTGCCCATGTGGCATGTTGCCAAGCAATATTGACGTGCAATGACAGCATGAATGGGACTTTCTTTTCGTCAGTTGTGACAATGGATGAGACGTGGATGCCATTTTTCAATCCAGAAACAAAGCGCCAGTCAGCTCAATGGAAGCACACAGATTCACCGCCACCAAAAAAATTTCGGGTAACCGCCAGTGCTGAAAAAATGATGGTGTCCATGTTCTGGGACAGCGAGGGCGTAATCCTTACCCATTGCGTTCCAAAGGGCACTACGGTAACAGGTGCATCCTACGAAAATGTTTTGAAGAACAAATTCCTTCCTGCACTGCAACAAAAACGTCCGGGAAGGGCTGCGCGTGTGCTGTTTCACCAAGACAACACACCCGCACATCGAGCTAACGTTACGCAACAGTTTCTTCGTGATAACAACTTTGAAGTGATTCCTCATGCTCCCTACTCACCTGACCTGGCGCCTAGTGACATTTGGCTTTTTCCAACGATGAAAGACACTCTCCGTGGCCGCACATTCACCAGCCGTGCTGCTATTGCCTCAGCGATTTCCCAGTGGTCAAAACAGACTCCGAAAGAAGCCTTCGCCGCTGCCATGGAATCACGGCGTCAGCATTGTGAAAAATGTGTACGTCTGCAGAGCGATTACGTCGAGAAGTAACGCCAGTTTCATCGATTTCGGGTGAGTAGTTAATTAGAAAAAAAATCGGAGGCCTTAGAACTCGAATTCACCTCGTAACTCTGAAACTGAAATACGTCGATAATCTTGCACTCAGCCAGTATTGATACTTATGTCATTGTCATTGTCATTATTACTGGTCATGATAATATCTGAAGTTTTAAATAGACTTCATTTATGAAATCCCTTCTCACATGTTATTAGGTAGTTAACAGGACCCAAGCTCTTTTTTATTAAATTAATTCTTAGTAACAATAAGATGTAGCCGCTGCTGCTGCATGCTGTCGCGAATTACTGTGAACCACATGGAAGAAGGCAGTCATCTAAAGAGGTGAGTGCAAAATTCGGAACAAAACAGAGACTGACAACCACAACATGTCACATACTCTAACCCAGTAAATTCCGCTGGACAAGTCTGATTCTGTATCAATTGTAAATTCTTGTTCAAAAACGCAGTCATATAGCTTACGCATTCATTGTTACATGTTCATTTGTTCCAGTAGTTTTTCATATTCAAATACGCTGTCAGATAGCTTATCCAAATGTTAGTTTTAAGTTTTTCATGTAACGATCTGTTGAGGGCTAAAATGGCAGTGAAAGTGACACTCATACAACACGCACGCCGTGATACGCAGGTTAGACTCCGATTACTGATGGCTCAGGTAGCTTATCGAGTCCATTTCCACAGACGAACATAGGCTATGTTTATTGTAGGAACGTCACATATTTGTTGTAGGTACCTTATAACAGTTGTAGGTAAGTTACAACGTTCTCCGTCGTACCTGTAAATCGATACTACATCCAAACAAATACACAAAAAGCAAGACTCAACTATTCTGGCCTCTGATACACTAACCAGGACCGACGACCGCCGCCTCATCCTCAGCCGTTGTATCGCTTGGCTGCGGTTCGGACGGATATGGGATCAGCGCTACGCTCTGCCGGCTTTGCAGACCTTGCAACCGCTGCTTCTCATTAGACATCATGACACTGTGTCCTCCTTCCAAGGAAACATCTCTGACGCTACCGGACTGCTGCATCCATTTTCAATAAGCTACCACTCGAATTCAAAAATCTTAGCAGTAATCCACGCGCTTTCAAATCAAAGTGAAGACTTTCCTCATCAGTCACTCCTTCCATTCTGTTGAGGAGTTTCTTGAAAAAGTAAGCTGATTCTTGTTGTATTGTTGATAGCGTTTACTTAAACTTACGGACTTACTTTTTTCGGGTTCATAAACATTTTATTTTTATCTGTTATTACTTTTATGTCGTAATTTCATATACTGACACGTTCCATGATCTTGATTTGCTCCTCAATTTGGTCCTACGGAACTTGACGTGTAAATAAAAAAGAAAAAAAGCTTGGGCTACCTTGATACGGAGACACCCACCGTACGAACACCAACAATTTTCCCACGTTGGAATTCCGGCACAATGCACTCGCAACCACACAGAACACTGCTATGACCACAACTGACGTACTGACAACCGTGCACAGTTGCCGTTCGCGCCCAAATACAACACCACAATGTGCAGGCTTAGCTAGCATCTGCGTTTGTGTTCAAGGATGGATTTCTCGGGATGTTTCCATATTCTCGCCAATCGCCGTGTACTGTGCCCGCAAGACGTCACAGAAATGGTTCCTCAGTGGAAATCGCTCCACTACACGCGAATATACACTGATGAGCCACCTGCTTAATAGCTTGTTTGGCCGTCTTTGGAATGAAACGCATCACCTGTTCTGCGTATCAGGTATCCTACTTGTTCTTCGTAGGTTTGTGGAGGTACATGGCATTATACAGGGTTATTACAAATGATTGAAGCGATTTCACAGCTCTACAATAACTTTATTATTTGAGATATTTTCACAATGCTTTGCACACACATACAAAAACTCAAAAAGTTTTTTTAGGCATTCACAAATGTTCGATATGTGCCCCTTTAGTGATTCGGCAGACATCAAGCCGATAATCAAGTTCCTCCCACACTCAGCGCAGCATGTCCCCATCAATGAGTTCGAAAGCATTGTTGATGCGAGCTCGCAGTTCTGGCACGTTTCTTGGTAGAGGAGGTTTAAACACTGAATCTTTCACATCACTATGCGTGAAACTTGCCCGCACACGTTCAACCGTTTCTTCGGTCACTGCAGGCCGACCCGTTAATTTCCCCTTACAGAGGCATCCAGAAGCTTTAAACTGCGCATACCGTCGCCGAATGGAGTTAGCAGCTGGTGGATCTTGTTGAACTTCGTCCTGAAGTGTCGTTGCACTGTTATGACTGACTGATGTGAGTGCATTTCAAGCACGACATACGCTTTCTCGGCTCCTGTCGCCATTTTGTCTCACTGCGCTCTCGAGCGCTCTGGCGGCAGAAACCTGAAGTGCGGCTTCAGCCGAACAAAACTTTATGAGTTTTTCTACCTATCTGTAGTGTGTCGTGACCATATGTCAATAAATGGAGCTACAGTGAATTTATGAAATCGCTTCAATCATTTGTAATAGCCCTGTATGTCTACAAACAGGCCATGTCGTTCGCGTAATCTAGGAGTCGCTTATGTTCGTAAGTGGTGATGGCGCCCGATGGGTTCCATAGGATGAACATCAGGCGAAATTGGTCTCTGAGACTTCAACGTGAGTTTACTATAATGCTCCTAAAACCACTGCAGCACGGTTCTGGTTCCGAGACACGGACGGTTATACTGCTGAAAGATGACATCGCCGTCGGGGAAGACATCAAGCTTGGAGGGATGCGGTGGTTCGCTACTTTCGGCGTGTCTTCGATTACTACCACAGCTCCCATGCAAGCGCAGGAGAATGTCCCCATTGCATAGTACTGCTCCTACCAGCCTGCGTCCTTGGCGCGCTGCTCGTTTCGAGCCGCCATTCAATTCATGACGGCGTTTGTGGAGACGACCATCGACCTATCGTAGCAAATGTGAATCGCCCGAAAATCCGATACGTTTGAATTGATTGATGGTCCAATCCTGATGGTCCCGCGCCCACTGCAATCGTAACTGACGATGTCATTGAGTCGACGTGTGAGCACGTAGGGATGGTCTGCGGCGGAGCTCCACGTTCAATAATGTACGATGAACGATGTGTGCTCCGAAACACTTTTGCGTGCACCAGAATTGTGCTCTTCCGGCAGAGATGCCACAGATCAAAATCACTCCCACTTTACAGAGCACACAAGCCTCCGAACCCCACGTTCTGTGAACAGTGTTGAACGTCCAATCATTTAGCGCCTAGTGGTAGTTTCACTGTCCTTCTGCCTCTTTCTGAAGATGGGTAGGACGGTAGCACGGGAAGATTCGACCAGCTTCGCCGTTTTCAAGATACTCTTTCCCATGCTCTGCTTAATAATAGGCTGCCCTTTGTCAAAGTCACTTGTCGCAATGGATTTCCCCTTTTGTAGCTCACATCTTCGCTGTGGTGACCCCCGTTCGTGTCTGCTCCACTTGCATACTTTTGTAACGGCGTCACGTGCCCGCTAAGCCATCAGGAGGCAACCAGCGTTGCAGAGAACAGTGGTCATAATGGTTTGGTGTACCACTGTAAGCAGACGAACAGCTCCAAGAAGCACAGTGTCAAGAAAAGCACGAGGAGAGAAACTGATTCAGCATGATAAGAGTGTTCAAAGATAGATCAGTACAAGTGAACACTGATCTACATTTTTACACACGATCATCAGACGCTAGTTAAGTAGTGCAAAGTTTATTTTAATAAATTATTGTAAATTACTGCTAATCTGTGTGGTCATCAAATTTGTCGTAGATATTTCCCCAACCCCGCTTGGCCCTGTCACGAGGTGTGTATAGCTTCTGCGAGCGAGCAAGCCACCTTGTATCAGCGACTACTCCCGTGGTAGGCGGTTCTCATCCCGCCGCCTTACTATGCTTGACAACAAGTACAGTTGGTGAACACAGCAGTGAGTGCAGATGGTAGAGAGGCCAGCCGAGGTATCCCGCTCTCATGACGACCGCGTGGTGTGCCTAGCTCGTAGGGTGTGCCATCGATAAGCCTCGAAACTTGAGCGACTGGTCGCTCTAAAATTTAGACGGTACTTCCGTGTCCTGTTGGAGGCAGCGAAATGCACCGTTTGGTAAGAAAGACTAGCAGAGGCACTGACGGACAGAAGATTAAAGTCGGGATGTGAAGCCAGAGGCTGCACGTTGTAGCTGGTATCTTGGTTCATCCCCGTCCAAGTCTATGACGTAATGCCATTAGCACAGCGGTATGCAGACAACAGTTAAGCCTCAGCTGACTGCGTGTGGCTTTGATGATGTTACAGTATGTCGGATATCACCAAATTATGTAAACGTGAAGCGCAAGCCAACATTGAGACACTCTCATTAATTCTGTGTAAATACAGTCACGTATAAATCAGTTGTCAGTGAGATGAACAACTGTGCTACTGGATCGGCTTGCTGTGAGTCCGCCCGTAGTTATTTTCTGTGTTCTCCCTTTCAGAAATCTTCAATGTTCTATCCTAGTCAGCAATAAATGGTTGTAGAGACCTAATTTCTCTTTTTAGATTCCAGGTAACCGTGTAATAGTTTTTAATGATAAGACTGACCTTTCGGAAATTATATTTCAGTTACAGGAATCCTCCGACTTACTACCATTACAACCCACGAGCGAAAAATAAAATTCGAGATTTCCCGTAGTATATAGAACGGATGCACTATATCGCGATTAAAGATATGTCTCGAACTCGTCGAAAGCCTTCATTTTCGTAAAACTAGGTTTTCAGGCATCTCCCGTCACGTCTAAAAACAATCAGCTTCACCCTATTGATGAGAGTTTGGGTTGTGAATAATCGCTAACTAGGGTATGTCCCACCTATTATTTGAAAATATGTGTCCAAATGTGAGGTATTACACAAACTTATTAGTACGTGTCAGTTTTTGCACTGTAAACGCGCCAATCAGTATAACAACAACATAACGCAATTCCTTCCTTAGAATTGTCCCCGTGTCGATATAAATATGTGAAACTAAGCGAGGGCAGACTACACATCCGCTTCGACCGATAGCCGTATTGTTCAGTGGCGTCGTCCAGATGCGATATGGAAGGGGGGGGGGGGGACACCGTTGTCCCGGCCATTGTCAGCTTCCCAGACGCTGCTTCAGGAAACTCACCCATTGGTGGCATCCCAAAAGAAAAATCCCAGGCAATATACAACATTCAACCTGGATTCTATCAATGTAAGAAATTGCATGTATAATTAATAACGTCGATAAAACCTTTTCTTCGTGTTTCCAGTTCACAGTGAAAACGTTGAAATACCACGAATATTCGACGATAAAAGTGTGGATCGTCTTCACGAGAAGAAATGCTACAAGCCTCAGTCTGGTGTTGCAGCTAGAAGAAGCACCTTCCACAGTACCGATGTGAAATAACGTGTCGACTAAAGGCTGATATTTAATTCAGACTTAGCTGTTTGCTGAACTGTGGAGTTGTCTCTCGTAGCTACTGGAAAGGTGTTTGTTGAGACACAGGGAAACGGCAGAGCGCGGCGAACAATCGCTTGTGACGGCGCCCGTTAATGGCGGGCAGCCCTCCCTCCCTCCCTCTTGTCGCTATCTGGTCCGGGTTCAGCGCTATCGAGGCGTTATGTGTCGTAATTGCAGCAATTACGCGAGATGTTCCCGGGATGCAGGGGAGCAGGCGAAACCAAACAATACAGGCGGGCACCAAGTGGGGGTCCTGCGGCAGCGCATGCGCTCCGGCTGAAACCGGGGGTGTGTGGGGAGGGCTGGAGGAGCGCACGAGTGAAAGGGCGGGGTTTCTGTCTTACCATGAAATGAGTTTTATCGAGGAGTGGATTGCATAATATCTCCTGGCACACGTAGAACTGGAAATTAAAAAAACAAAATACACCTGCTTTGAGGAACATGACTGACTTCTGCCTACGAATGAATAGTGCTACTACACACTTTGTTTTATTTTGGTATCGAGCAACTGACAGAGTGGAACAATTAAGTGTCTTCCCTTTCCTTGTAGTTTCGATTGCCTTACCGTTGGCCGTACTGCTGCATCTTTTCGCCTCCCCCCACCCCTCCCCCACACACAAACACAAGGCAAAGAAAGAGAACATGACTTTCCTTTCTTCTATCTAAGTTTTCCTTGTTCTGTTTATTATTGTTATTACTATTAGTATCGCGTCTCGCTAAATTTATAATTCAGGAAATTATGTGCAATGCGACAGGCGAAATAGCCTCAGACTTCAAGAATAATATAATAATTCCAGTCCCAAACAAAGCAGGTGTTGACAGATGTGAAAATTACCGAACTATCAGTGCAATAAGTCACGGCTGCAAAATAGTAACGCGAATTCTGTACAGACGAATGGAAAAACTCGTAGAAGCCGACCTCGGGGAAGATCAGTTTGGATTCCGTAGAAATGTTGGAACACGTGAGGCAATACTGACCCTACGACTTATCTTAGAAAATAGATTAAGGAAAGCCAAACCTACATTTCTAGCATTTGTAGACTTAGAAAAAGCTTTTGACAATGTTGACTGGAATACTCTCTTTCAAATTCTGAAGGTGGCATGGATAAAATACAGGGAGCTAAAGGCTGTTTACAATTTGTACAGAAACCAGATCGCAATTATAAGAGTCGAGGGACATCAAAGGGAAGCAGTGGTTGGGAAGAGAGTGAGACAGGGTTTTAGCCTCTCCCCGATGTTATTCAATCTGTATATTGAGCAAGCAGTAAAGGAAACGAAAGAAAAATTCAGAGTAGGTATTAAAATCCATTGAGAAGAAATAAAAACTTTGAGGTTCGCCGATGACATTGTAATTCTGTCAGAGACAGCAAAGGACTTGGAAGAGCAGTTGAATGGAATGGACAGTGTCTTGGAAGGACGATATAAGATGAACATCAACAAAAGCAAAACGAGTATAATGGAATGCAGTCGAATTAAGTCGGATGATGCTGAGGGAATTAGATTAGGAAATGAGACACTTAAAGTAGTAAAGGAGTTTTGCTATTTGGGGAGCAAAATAACATGATGGTCGAAATAGAGAGGATATAAAATATATACTGGCAACGGCAAGGAAAGCGTTTCTCAAGAAGAGTAATTTGTTAACTTCGAGTATAGAGTTAAGTGTCCGGAAGTCGTTTCTGAAAGTATTTTTATGGAGTGTAGCCATGTATGGAAGTGTAACATGGACGGTAAATAGTTTAGACAAGAAGAGAATAGAAGCTTTCGAAATGTGGTGCTACAGAAGAATGCTGAAGATTAGATGGGTAGATCACATAACTAACGAGGAGGTATTGAATAAAATTGGGGAGAAGAGGATTTTGTGGCACAACTTGACTAGAAGAAGGGATCGGTTGGTAGGACATGTTATGAGGCATCAAGGGATCACCAATTTAGTACTGGAGGGCAACGTGGAGGGTAAAAATCGTAGAGGGAGACCAAGAGATGAATACACTAAGCAGATTCAGAAGGATGTAGGTTGCAGTAAGAACTGGGAGATGAAGAAGCTTGCACAGGATAGAGTAGCCTGGAGAGCTGCATCAAACCAGTCTCAGGACTGAAGACCACAACAACAAAAAACATGTGCAATGCAGATTGAGTTCATTATTCCCGAAGCTTTGACTTCCTTTTTATCCAATTCACTTTTTATTTCTGTCCTCCCAACTATGGATGACTTTTTTATTTCCGGAAAATTGCGACTATTTGTTTCGTTAGCCTGTGCTCTCATTCCGTACAGATGTCCAAAGAGAGTGATCCTCATTTCCGCATTCTCTCCTATATTTTGTGCACATCGCCATTGTTTCTCGTTTTCCATCATTCTTTTTGCTTGCAGCACCCATTAGAAGTCTACTGGCCCGTGATCCAGTCACGCTAATGTGACTAAAGTCTGTGTTCGACATCAACGTGTCATAACCACTAACCACTCACAGACGACCGGCAGCAGCACTAGCAGTGATAGATGTGTAATGCGTGTCGAGAGGGCGGTGGTGGTGCGTCTGGGACACGGAACCAGTGCACTACAGTCGCTGTCGAAACGCAGCGATTTGTCTGACGCCCAAAAGGTCATGATCATTTGCTTTAGGGCCAAAGCATTTGCCAAACAGCTAAGTCTGTAAATTGTTCACGTGCCATCGTGAGTGACGTCTAGCGTGCATGGCAAAATGGCGCTATCCGAAACTGGCGCTGAGGCAACTGCGGTGCTTACGAGCCATAGATGACACAGTTGAATGACAGCTGTGGAGATGCGTACAGGCAAACATAGGTGCAGCTGTTGACCAGCTCTACATCAACATCTGCATTTACATCTACATCTGACTAACTGCCCATACGAACCAAGTGTTACCAACAGTGTTTCCTCAACAAACGTTTAGCAAACATAAACTGTCTATGCACCTTCGCAGCAGGCTGTTCAATCGGCGACGAACGCTGGAATTTTCGGGCCACTACTGCAACCCTGTGTCCATCGCTTGGTGACAGGTGCCGTTTTCACATGAATCATGTATTACGCTTCATTGGACTGATGGTCGTTGGTGTGTACACTTTGAAACACCTACACGCTTACACCCTGCAAAAATCGTCGGAAGGGTCGTAGCGGGCGGGCGTTCCCAGGATATTCTCGTCATTCTCGAAGACACAGTGGATCAACACAAGTATGCATCTAAGCTTGGGCATCATGTCTACCCCTACTCGGATTTTGTTTTTCCTCAGCATATACCAGCAGTACAATGCAACGTATAACACAGTTCACAGTATACATGTGTGGTTCGAAGGATGAGTCAACAATACTGCCCTGGCCACCAAACTCCCCGGATTTGAGCCCAGTCGAGAACCTGTGGGATCTCCTCCATCGTGCTGTTTGCACCATGCATCCTCAACCGAGAACATTAGTGCAGCTGGCCAGGGTGTCCATTCTGTACCTTTTCGCCATTATGCCGATCGTTTCGGTACTCAAGACCACCGAACGATCTTGTACTCGAATTAGAGCCCCTGCAATATTCAGTATGCATTTCGGTAGCGATGCCGTTCGGGTCTAGAGACCCGAAGCGCTGTTGTCGGTTCGCGTCGCGCAACCCAATCAGAAGCAAGCGGCTGCAGATCCGCACATGCGCACTGCGGCGCGCACAGCGCCACGAACACAAAGCGGCAAGCAGGGACACAGACGCGCTATTCTTCCGAAAATTGCGTTTACGTTGCCATAACGCATTACGCCGCATTCCATCGAGCTGACGCGCTCGCCTTCATCGCTCTTGCCTCTTCCTTAACAGTGTCAGGCGCAGTGTACCCATTTCCATGATTCTCAGCTGAAATGCATAGATATTTCTACAGGTTCCCTGAGCACGTGTTTCCATGCATGCATAATAGCGATAGCGTATTTGGCTGTCTGATTGTCGTAAATGCTGCGTTATGTCATCTTCTTCTCATTCACACTGACATCGTGTTTTGGATTTTACGTTTCGGAAAATCAGTTAGGAACAGTATATAGTACTACATTGTACTAATACGTCTATAAAAACACCAGAAAAATTTATTCTGAGAGTTTCAAAGAATAAGAAGACAAACAGAATGTGGTTATAGCTCGCTCCTAGAGATCCAAATGATTAAGTAGCCCACTTCTCTATATGATACGTGAACGATATGGGTCTTAAAAACAAAATTAAAAAAACGCTTTTTCGAGAGCTTCTTCAGTTCGTCGAAGTTTATAATATGCATCTCATGAATCAAAATGTTTCGTATATCGTGCTACAGTCTAAAAACATTACGGCGCAGATAAACAGTTGTGACAAGCAAGATTATGAAGATGACTGGTGCTACTAACATTCCCAGTAATTTAAGTTGTGCTCTTAGATTCCTGTCTAACCGCAACTCGGAAATCGATACATATTCAGAATAAATGGTGAATTATTTCTGACAAGAACAAACATAAAGGTCGCTGTTGGTTGTTTCACTCACAGCTATTTCATCTCCAGAAATTTCATATTTCGTATTTTAAACACACAGAAATCACGAAATCATTACTGAGGAAGTGCGCTCTTACATGTAAGCAATAACGAATATTGCAGAAAAATTTTAACTTACACGAATAACAATGTCTCAGAACGTGTTGCATATATGAACAGCAAAAAAATGTTTTTCACCTATCCGTGCGCGAATCCGTGTCTGTTTGAATGGCATTCCCGCGCGCTAACCACTTGGCCACGCCAAATAGCAGAAACAGAGCGCTCAGTTCTCCTACTATTCTGCAGAGTAACGTAGGCTGACTTCGTTCCCAAACGGTGCTGCGTAAGTCAGAAATGCGTGATAGTTTGGAAGGTTTCCAATGTCAGGCTTCACATAATTGCTTTGCATTGTTACTTGATAGTTGTAAACACGTTTCGATAATTACTAACTAAACTATTTGTGGGAAAAAGTACACAAAGTCACTAGTAAAGTCAGTTTATACTCATAAAATATACGTAAGTAGAGCCGATGTCTTGATATTTAATGTTCTTTAAACTCTGATTTGCATAAAAATAACACGTATTTTGAGAGAATATTGACCGAAAACTTTTTTTTTATGTAATCATTCACAGTAACTACCTAACCTAACCATATTTATTACGAAGGAAAATAGTCTATTATGAAATCAAATTCCTACCTGATGCGTCCTCTGGTGATTCTTTAGTAACACAATCACTAAATCCAATGCTAAAACCGATAAATATGTTTCTAATAACGAATTATAGATGTACATAAACCACAGCTCACCGATAGACAGGGCCACACCGAAATCCAAAACCTCTCGGTACAATTGTCGTAAAATCACCGTTCGGTAACAGGTCTCAGAAGCTTACTGATTGTGATATTTCGATAAAGAACGGAAACGACGTCACTACCGAGACTAACGTACTACACCAATCGGTATCAACGATACAGAATAGGGCCCCAGAGCTCTGGAGTCCGAGTGGCTCCACCTCCCTGTCGGTACCCTGAACAGTCTCACTGACCATGTTCCTGCACGTATCGCACCGATCCGCACTGCAAAAGGGGGTTCTTCAGGATTTTTACAAGTGGTCAGGTTTTATTTATTTATTTCTTCAGCGTTTAGCGCAAATCACTGTTTATAAAGGACACCAATAAAGCACATGAATTCTAAATGCGTAAGTAGAATACCAATGAAAGGTACACACAGATCACAAAGATGCAAAGAAACATGTAATTGTAAACACAAATAACGAAATAAATACACACATTGCGGTGGCGTGGATACGTTCTTCCATTACCTGCTCCTACCTGTGAACTCGTTGAAGTATATCGCCCGTAGCAAAGCCGAGCAGAAACTACCATACTACATCTCACACCAGGCTGCATACAACGTAACGATTCTAAGAATCAGGAAAAGGTCTTAATTTTGAATGAAGGGTGGAAGTACTGGCAAGACCTCTGTATCTTCTGAACCTTGAGATATACACGTTCACTATCAAACCCATTCTAATCTTAACACAATCATGCACTCAATGCACTCAAAATTTTAGTCACCGATCTGCCCAATATGCCATGTGGAATTACTGTCTTTTCTCATACACAAAATTAGTTAAAAACCTGTACTTTCTAAAACCACAAGGAAATAAATAGGCCTTCACTTTAAAACACTTTTGAAACAATTAACACAACTAAAACCCTTCAAACTACAACTTCCTTCGGAGCTCATACTACACACGACCATACCATTGAAAGGCTGGATTCCGACTCTTTTAGACTGCTGTAAGCATTCTCTATCTCCAAGAGAAAATACCCGCAAAGAATACTCCTTTCTAATTGGTCAGTTTTCTTTAAGGCGAATAGAAAAACAATGTTCTCTCACGTTAGTCCATGCTTTTCATGACCAACCAGTCAACAAATAACACACTTTCTAACTATATTTAACATTATGATATTTTGTTTATTCTTTACGTTATTAACTATTTTCATTTGTATTCGAATTAGCTTTCCTTTTCCATAAACTTACTTAACATGATACAAAAATCACCGTCGTCTGCATTCACATTGCCTTAAAACTTTCTGACACTTGATGTACAGCGTTCATCAGTAGAACAATGATCTACATATTTACGTTAAATTAGATTCACGCATCGTTCACACTACTAAAAGCATAAACAAAACTGTACAAACATAAACAAAGAAAACCTTCAAGAAATAAACAGAACAATTCACAAGAACACTCTCTTGGCCTGTTTCTTAAATCTGGTGGTAAAAATTCGCAACTGCAATATAGTTCTCTCTATTTAGTCCAGTCCGCTATGTCCTCTAGCAGATGAAAGTTAGAACTACGTACTCGACTGAACCTGCCGTGGTGCATTGGAATCTAATACTGGACTCCCAGGAAAGATTCAAATCACAGAATGTTTGAGTTGTTAATTCCCATGGACAGAAGTCGGCATTGTGCCTTTTGTATTCAATACCGAATCAATTCTGTGTTTCATCAACAATGTGAAGACCCAAGGGTTACAGTAAACCTGCAGTGGTGCATCGCAATCTACTACGGGACTCCCAGGAAATGTTCAAAGCACAGACTGTTTGAGGCGTTACTCCCTCTAACCAGAAGTCGGCATTGCGCCTTTTAAAATCAATCCCGATGCAATTTCAGGGTTTTTCATCCTCAGTGTTATGATACAAGGGATACAGTAACCCTGTAGTCATCCATTGGAAATCTAACACTGGTCTCCCAAGAATGTTTCAAAAACAGACTGTTTGAATCGTTGCACCCCCTGGACAAAAGTCGGCATTCTGGCTATTGCATTCATTCCAGTTGTAAATGCTGTGTTTCACCGTCAGTGTGAAAGTCCAAGGGTAACAGTAAACCTGCAGTGGTGCATCGGAATCTACTACTGGACTCCTAGGTAAGGTTCAAAGAACAGACTGTTTGAAGCGTTACTCCCCCTAAGCAGAAGTCGGCATTGTGCCTATTCTATTCAATCCCAATGCAATTTCTGTGTTCCATCGTCAATCTGAAAGTCCAAGGGTTACAATAAACCTCCAGTTGTGCATCAGAACCTATTACTGAACTAATAGGGAAGGTTCCAACACAGACCGTTTGAAATGTTACTCCCCCTGAACAGAAGTAGGCATTGTGACGTTTGTATTCACTACCGATGCAATTTTGTGTTTCATCGTCAGTGACAAGGTCCAAAGGTTACATTAAATCTGCAGCGGTGCATCTGTGTCTACTAATGTACTCACAGGAAACGTTCAAAGCACAGGGAGTTTTAGGCATTACTCCTCCAGAATGGACGTCGAAATTGTGCCCTTTGTATTCAATCCCGATGAAACGTCTGTGTTTCATCGTCAATACGAAGGTCCAAGGTCTACAGTAAATCTGCAGTGGTGCATCGGAATCTACTACTGGACACCCAGGAAAGCTTCAAAGCACAGTCTGTTTGAGGGCCTTACTCCCCCTGGACAGAAGTCGACATTGTGCCTTTTGCCCTCAATCCCGACGCAGTTTCTGCACTTCACTGTCAATGTGAAGGTCTAAGGGTTACAGTAAACCTGCAGTTGTGCATCGGAATCTACTACTGCGCTAATAGGAAAGGTTCCAACACAGACTGTTTGAAATGTTACTCCCCCTGAACAGAATTAGCATTATCACTTTAGTATTCAATCCCGATGCAATTTCTGTGTTTCATCGTCAATGAGAAGGTCCAAGGGCTACAGTAAATCTGCAGTGGTGCATCGGAATCCAAATACTGGACACCCAGGAAAGGTTCAAAGCACAGTCTGTTTGAGACCTTATTCCCCCAGGACAGGAGTCGTTATTGTGCCTTTTATATTCAATCCGGTTGCAAATACTTTGCTTCATCATCAATGTGATAGTCCAAGGACTACAGTAAACCTGCAGTGGTGCATGGGAAACTACTACTGGACTCCCAGGAAAGGTTCAAAGCACAGACTGTTTGAAGCGTTACTCCCCCTGGACAGTAGTAGGCATTGTGCTTTTTGTATTCAATCCCAATGCATTTTCAATGTTTCATCGTCAATGTGAAGGTTCAAGGGGTACAGTAAAACAGCAGTTGTGCATTGTAATCTATTACTGGTATTCCAGGAAATGTTCAAATCACGAACTGTCTGAAGCGTTGCTCCCCTGGACAGAAGTCGGTATTGTGACTTTTATATTCAATCCCAATGCAATTTCTGTGTTTCATCGTCAATGTGAAGGTCCAAGGGCTACAGTAAACCAGCTGTGGTTGATCTGAATCTAATACTGTTCTCCCACAAGATTGCCAACAGATACTGTTTGAAGCTTTACTGCTCCTGGATAAAAGTCGGCGTTGTGACTTTTGTATTCAATCCCTATGCAATTTCTATGTTTCATCGTCAGTGTGAAGTTCCAAGGGATACACTTATCCTGCAGTGGTGCACCAGAAACTACTATTGAGTAGTAAGTGGGTTACTTGGGTGCAGTTGCAGGTTATTTTTTAATGATGTTTTTCATTGTCTTATAATTTGCTAGATTGCTCACACTAGCTGCTACAATTTTTTATAAATGGATGCAACAACAAAAACTAAAAGTTTTCAACTAAAATTCTATGCTGCGAATCATATGTCAAATTCTTTTTACAATACATTACCACATACATAAGCGTATCTTTCGCAATTTTATCTGTAAAATTTGCACATCATCACTGTAGTTTTCTGTGTAGCTAATACATTCATTCTTCTAGACATATTTGTAACATAGATAGGATAATTTTCAATAAAGCTGAATGGACTCACATTAAAATCACCATTCAGTTGTGTAGTTCTCTTTAAATCTAAGTAAGCATCATAAGCTTTTAAATAATTATTTGGTGGATGTAGATTCCACATTTCTTGAGGAAATATCTCGTTTCTGCCCTTTTTAATGTAGATATTCTGTAATTTAACATGATCGAATAAGGAAGAGCCAATGAGCTGATTATTTTTAAAAAATTCTACACAACAGACTCTAGATCATGAAATTCATTATCATTATTTTTAGTTCTCTCCATTCCTTTTCATTTTCTGTTTAATTTCACCATCTTTAAAAAATTGTAAGTCCCAGTTATCTATTATTTTATTGAACCTTTCTGGCAAAATAATATTAAATTTATCATCGAGCTCTAGACAAATTTTATAACCATATTTAGTTTTTAAACGTTCACGGTCAGTAATGTAATCATGCTCATTTACATCAAGCTCACTAATCAGATTAGAATTGCTAGCATTATTGAGCTTCTTCAGTAGATTGTCCATTTATATAGAATAAAATTTTAATAATATTTCCAATTTTTATTCTATATAAATCTGACTAATGTATGGGATGAATTTAAGTTTAACATCTTTGTCGAGAGAAGTAATAATCCAAGAGAGAAACAAGTTGAGTGTAATACTTGTAATACTTGCACAGAATATTTTGAACCATCATTAATTATAGAACATTTCACAAGTCAGAAGCATACTAAACATTTTAGTGCATTAAAGAGAATTTATAAAGAAGAATACGAAAAGTACTTTGATAACTATGAGGAAAAAGATATAGAAATATGGGAGGAAATAGAAAATTCCAATTCTCTCTTTTCTATGACAGCAAATCAAATAGTAGATTCTAATTTATCAATTAATAATTTACCTACAAAATTACATTAAAGCTTATCTGTTATTTTTAAAAGCTTATCATACTATAACCAAAAAGTTAGACATCTTAGAATTCAACAAAATGCAACTAACTAATTTATGCTATTTGTATAAGGCATGTGGTATGATTTTTTTATTTACATTAGAAGATATAGATAATTTTTAGTATCCATAAGACACTGTATCATAGTTGTCTAGAACAATTCTTTTGTCACACTGAAATGAAAATTCTTTCTTAACCTGTTTCTTTACTATATTTTTAGTATCAGAATTTCTAGTTACCTGACTGTATTCTAATTGTATCTTTTCTTTCACTTCATTCTCAATTAAGCTGATCATAGATGCGCCATTCCACTTTTGAATATTCTTGTAATTTAATGTGAATTCTTTTACCTTCATTTCTGTCTTCTCATCATTTTTCTCATAATAACAACTTTTTGGAACTGTTGAAGCCCAATCTGTAATCCAATTACTTCCCAATTCATCTCTCCATTCACCTAACATACAACCTGTTTCCACAGTATTTTTATCATTAACTACACTCCTGGAAATTGAAATAAGAACACCGTGAATTCATTGTCCCAGGAAGGGGAAACTTTATTGACACATTCCTGGGGTCAGATACATCACATGATCACACTGACAGAACCACAGGCACGTAGACACAGGCAACAGAGCATGCACAATGTCGGCACTAGTACAGTGTATATCCACCTCCCGCAGCAATGCAGGCTGCTATTCTCCCATGGAGACGATCGTAGAGATGCTGGATGCAGTCCTGTGGAACGGCTTGCCATGCCATTTCCACCTGGCGCCTCAGTTGGACCAGCGTTCGTGCTGGACGTGCAGACCGCGTGAGACGACGCTTCATCCAGTCCCAAACATGCTCAATGGGGGACAGATTCGGAGATCTTGCTGGCCAGGGTAGTTGACTTACACCTTCTAGAGCACGTTGGGTGGCACGGGATACATACGGACGTGCATTGTCCTGTTGGAACAGCAAGTTCCCTTGCCGGTCTAGGAATGGTAGAACGATGGGTTCGATGACGGTTTGGATGTACCGTGCACTATTCAGTGTCCCCTCGACGATCACCAGTGGTGTACGGCCAGTGTAGGAGATCGCTCCCCACACCATGATGCCGGGTGTTGGCCCTGTGTGCCTCGGTCGTATGCAGTCCTGATTGTGGCGCTCACCTGCACGGCGCCAAACATGCATACGACCATCATTGGCACCAAGGCAGAAGCGACTCTCATCGCTGAAGACGACACGTCTCCATTCGTCCCTCCATTCACGCCTGTCGCGACACCACTGGAGGCGGGCTGCACTATGTTTGGGCGTGAGCGGAAGACGGCCTAACGGTGTGCGGGACCGTAGCCCAGCTTCATGGAGACGGTTGCGAATGGTCCTCGCCGATACCCCAGGAGCAACAGTGTCCCTAATTTGCTGGGAAGTGGCGGTGCGGTCCCCTACGGCACTGCGTAGGATCCTACGGTCTTGGCGTGCATCCGTGCGTCGCTGCGGTCCGGTCCCAGGTCGACGGGCACGTGCACCTTCCGCCGACCACTGGCGACAACATCGATGTACTGTGGAGACCTCACACCCCACGTGTTGAGCAATTCGGCGGTACGTCCACCCGGCCTCCCGCATGCCCACTATACGCCCTCGCTCAAAGTCCGTCAACTGCACATACGGTTCACGTCCACGCTGTCGCGGCATGCTACCAGTGTTAAAGACTGCGATGGAGCTCCGTATGCCACGGCAAACTGGCTGACACTGACGGCGGCGGTGCACAAATGCTGCGCAGCTAGCGCCATTCGATGGCCAACACCGCGGTTCCTGGTGTGTCCGCTGTGCCGTGCGTGTGATCATTGCTTGTACAGCCCTCTCGCAGTGTCCGGAGCAAGTATGGTGGGTCTGACACAGCGGTGTCAATGTGTTCTTTTTTCCATTTCCAGGAGTGTATATATACTACAGAATCAGTATCGAAATATGTGACATTTTCCCCTAATTTATCTAACATATCATACAATCTAAGTCTTGCATTTGATGTAGTGAATGCAACTATAAAGATATTCGTAGCTGCATTGTTTTCCACGTAATAATGTTTGAAATTATACATCATCTGGACCATTTCCTCTGTAATAAAATTTACATCTAAATTATCTTATTGATCATCCAACAGTATCTCATAAAATCGTTGCAAATTTGTTACATATTCTGTTTGAATCATGTTTTGTCTTTGTCCAAATTTGACCCATAATGAATTCAGACAGATCTTAGCAACAGCTCGCTTTCCAGGATTTTCTTTTATTCTATCATGATCCAAGACAATATCCAACCTCTCTTTAACTGTTTTGACGTATGCTTTGTCACTTTCAAAATTACATGAACTAGTTTCTAATTTCATTTTCATAAAGTCTTTCACATAACTTTTAAACAGCATATTGCTTTTACGTTAAAATACCATACTTCATAAACTACTAAAACTTTGTGTCCTTTTTCTACTGCTTTCTTTACTTCACCTGTTGACCAAGTTCCGATAAAACTTCTTCCTTCATCACAGTGATTGCATTTACATAGCTGTTCTTCTGCATATTTGACACACAGAGGAGACAATAGTTTTTCATTTTTATCGATTTGCATGTGTACAGGTAAAACTGGATGATACAATCTTCTAGGAGCCAATACTTTACATTTTATTAACCCACACAAATTTTTAGAATAATATCTTGGTCTACATATTTTCCTTGGATGTTGTTCAGGATAATAATAATAATATTTCATGGTTGGATAAAGACTACATACACCAATATATTTTAGTTTTGAGCTAATACCATCTGCTTTAGCTCTGAATTTTATTGCATTTGTTTGTCCACCATAAACTGCATCTCTTGGATTCAATGGTTCAACAATTTTAGGTAACTGTTTAAGATTTGTATACTCTACTGAGTTCACCCAATCACATTCCCACATTTCCACCAGATTGTATCCAGCATTTCGTATTTCTGCACTTCTTGTTAAAGTCTTTTGACATAGATCACCCATAGTTTCCTTATTTCTGTTGTTAATTGTTTCACTTTTAAAACATTTTTTACAACCATGCCAGAAGCAACCATGATATTGATAAACAGTATTAGTTGCTTTATCAAATCCATCTACTTTTGCTCCTGCAATTCTGACTTCTCCACCATTAAGAGCATGTGAGATGTTGCAATTATTTCAACTATTCAACCAAGCTATCGATTGCTTGCTGTAATTCTCCTACTGTTCTTTATCCAATACAGCAATTGTATTTTTCTGTAAATATTTCGATCTGTAAATTGCCATACAAACGCCGGAAATGGTTAAATAACAGAACTGATCACTGTTAGCAATTTCCAGAAACTGTTTTCTTAATTCTAACGAACCTCGTCTTAATATATCTACATCAGAATTACAGTACTCGTTAATTTCTTTCTTCATATTGAACACATAATTTTCTTTAACTCTAGAGCTGTGCCATTGGAGAAATGCTTCTCTATGTTTTGGCTTCATACTGTCAACACAATAATATTCAGTATCAGGAATCGGTCCTATATAGTTTTCATTTGCTGGTGTATTGAGTAAATGTGGGAAGCAGACTTTCTTCAATTCTTTCAAATCAAAAGTTTTTGGAAAAAGTGCACCTTGTACAAAATTACTGCTGTCTATAATTTTTATGCCTAACTGTTTGATCTCCAATAACATTAATTTAGTTCCTATGTAGATGGTATATGGCCTTATTATGTTTTCAACACAGTACCTCAAAATGAACTGGGAATCATAACCTTTTCCATAGTGAGCTATGAATGTGTGATAACTGTTCTTTTGAGATATCATCCACTTACAGAATTCATCATTTGTCTTAAATTTATATACCGTATCACCTTTAAAATTGTGAACAATTTTAAGATTTGGAATGTGTGTTCCAGTTTCTTGAGTTGCTCCATAATCAAACCACATGTATCTTTCAGTATAGGTACAATTCACTTTCTTTGGAAAGCCTTTTTCACAACATTTAAACTCTTAACCACCAACTATTTTACTACACATGAAGCACTGGTAAATATAAAAATCTTGGAATTCCCCATTAACATAGCAATGATCTTCATTACAATTAGAGCAACCTTCCGCTATAAATTCATCACCAAATTTTCTTTCACAGATACCACCTTTTTGCAATACAGGTTGCATATACCATTTATGATTTCCAATTTCCACTACTTGTTTACAATTTCTGCAAAGTTCAAAGCCACATTTATGTTTTTAGATCTTAAACAAATCTTTTTACATCCTTCACACTTGTAAGCTGTATCACAAACTTCTTGATGATTGTTTAAGCAGTCTTCATTATAACAGTATCTCTTACATTTCTCACAATAAACCTTATCTTCATCACTTTCATGTTCTGGTCTTTTGCATAATATATACACTTTTCGCTCTATTTTACATCTATGTTTCTCCTTGTTGTGATATGGTTTCTTGCATTTATCACAGAAACATGATGATCCTAAGAAAGCAGTCATACTGTTAATTACATCAAAATGATCTCTGTACAGATAAATCTTGATTTCTTTCTCAGGACAACTATAGATAATTGCATTAAAATTTTCAGTGCATGCTACATTTATTTAGATATCCAACAATTCTTCAATATTTAAATGTCATCTAAAGTAAATCCTTCTTCATTGTATTCACCCAACTGATTACATAATATATTAGTTAACTCTTTCTGTAATTTGTATATATCTCCAGCTCTTATTTCCTTAATTTCATTGTCACTGAGTTCTCTTCCGAAAATATTATTTGTGTGATATGTCAAAGCCACAATTACAGCTCAAGGACAACACAAATTATCATTCTTATTAATTCTTGTGCTGCATCTCTTAGTCTTTTTGTCTTCAGCCAGATTTATTATTTTTTATGCTCACTACCTCTAGGAATTGCTAACATCTGAATATTAAATGATGTTTCTACTATATCAACAGTTTCATCTGCACTTAAGATATCCCTCATTTTGTTGCACAAAGTCTGAACAGACTCTTGTGCATTATTTGATGCATTATAACCTGTAGAAACTGGATGAAACATTTTTGGGTTGCTGATTGTTATATTCAGCTTATCTCCATTCCTGACATTAGTCATCTTTTTAGCTACATCTACCAGGAATTGAGTGCTTTTGTTATATAATCTGTTTTCTCACTAACAGTATTGCGTTTGGCATTGTTAGCATCGTTAAAGACAATTTTATAGTCAACAGACCATGCTTTAAATTTTTCATTAAATTTCGATTTAATTTCTTTTATCTCAAATAAATTCTTTTCAGATGGCTCAGCTTCCTGTTCTTTATCAAATAATTTAATAGTAAATGGATAAATTTGATCTAGGCTTACTATTTTTTCCTCTCTTTGTGGATGAGGCTTTTCAATAATATCATCATCAAATCTGTAAAAGTAATTTATATTTGCTACACGTTTTGGTCTTAATGTAGTTTTTTGAAATTCATGTGGATGAAAACAGTGGTATTAATTAACTTTGATTTCTTTAATGTGTTGTATCCTTTAATACCAAGATCTTTAGCTTTATCTTTGAGTTCATTTACTTTCAAATTTTCTAGAGTTCTTTTAGCAACTTGTGAATTATTTGAAATAAATAAGTTGATAAGACCATCATTTCTAAATGCACTATCTCCTTGTAAATTATTCCATTTGCAATAATCACTAAGTTGAGCAACTTTAACATCACTCAGAGAGACTTATTTTTCTATCTTATATTATAGAAAAATTTTCATTAGTTTTTGAGAAAGTGGTTGGTGGTGGTGGTAAATTATTCAAAACAATTAAGTTGATAAGACCATCCTCTCTAAGTGCACTATATCCTTGTAAATTATTCCTTCTGCAATAATCATGAAATTGAGTGACGGGAAACTTTCTGAGAAAGACTTCCATTTATTAAAGATAAATTTTTAAAAGATTTGAAGAAATTCAAGATCAGCAGCAAAGATGGCTTCTAATTCATTTAAGATAATTTTTAGTAGACTTGCAAAATTGGAGAGCAGCAGCAAATATAGTTCTAATTTATTAAAGATAAATTTTTAATATATTTGAAAAATTGCAGAGATTGTTCTAATTTATTTAAGATAAATTTTTAATAATCTAAGTATGTAGTTCATTTTTGATGTCTCTACTTGTTTGTAAATGTTTTTTGAGATCACTTTTAACTATTTCTTTTCCACACTCACACACTATTTTTATTTTTTGTGTATATTCTAGTTAGCAAGTCTTACATCTACATGCGAGCTTGTCCTTAGATGTATGACTTTAGTAAAGACAGCCAAGATATTTAATTTCTTGACAACCAATACATTTCTAAACTGTTGTAACTTCTGTCGTTGTTGTTCGCAAAAATGAAAAACATTTCTCATATCCTTAAACATCGCCAAAGAACTCTTTTAAATAGATATAAACTGTTCAAAACATTCTTTTTTGTTATAATATGTATTTTTTGTAATCGTTTTACGACATTCTTTACGCATGTATGAAAGCGTATCCTTTGAGTATTTGTCTTGATAAAAGTTGTCAATTGATTTCTCTATTTCACATTTTTTACATTTCTGGTTTGTTTCCATTTATTGAGATGAATTTTGATTAATAATTAAAATTTTTTTTCATAAGTGAATCCTCTTTCATGTTGCTGCAGGACTGATAGCTGTATAGATAAAATATTTACACTCATAATTTTCCTTCTCTCACTAGTATTTCTACTGCTTGTATTTATTTTATTTATGAGTTTTTAGTACAATACACAGTCATGAAAAGGAAAATGTTATCCTTAATGGCACATTCTTAAGGAAGTTGCAGATGCCCAAAAAATTTTAATTTACTAATGTATTTTTGTTCTGTATTAAATGGAAATGTCTAATGCTGAAATTTTAACCTGAATGAATCGTTCACCTTAAGAGGCAATGAAAAGTTTTAATTTACTAATACATTTTCATTCTATATAAATGGCCGTTGTCACTAGTTCAGAATTGAACATTTTCGAATTCATTCAAGAAAAGAATTATGAATTAAGTTTATTAAGTTGGTTCAATGACATTTGGATTCCTTTGTTCGAAGAGAAGGATGTGTTGATCATGTACAACATACTTGAGTTTTTGTATGGAAATACAGCGATCAATAATTTGACCTCTGGAAACTTAAGACAAAACAAGAAACATTATGTTAAATTCTCCAAGGGCATTGGAATCCCATTCATCGAAATCAAACATGATGATCCTCTCGCTTTAGAGTATGAATACATTCAAGAAGAGAAGGAACTCTTGAAACACAACAATCTCGTCCAGAAGAAATTGATTCTCTCGACTGCTGACAATTTTAAAGAATCTGTTATGTCTTTCAACACAAAATGGTACAAGCAAGTGAGAAAGTACTATCTAACCATTGAGAAAATCTTTGTTGATTATCTAAAATACACAACATCTGTCAAAAAAGAGAAATCTCAAAAATTATCGAACAACAAGCAATAGAGTTGGAAGAAAAAAAAACAATGTCTACAACTAAAATATGTAATATCTGATGTAGTGGAGAGGAAGAAAGAACAAATTATATACATTGCCACATCCAAGCAGTATGCCAAAAAAAATTATTTTAAAGTTGGTGGTGTATTATCTGAAAATTACCTTTCAAAAATATTATCAAGCTATAATAGTGGAAGACCTAAAGATGATGAAATATTTTATGTCAGAAAATATAAATGAAAATAAAAATTAATAGAGCAAATGATTAATACTTATTTTTGTGTACACAGAGTAGATAAAAGAAAAGAAATATGCAATATACACTTCAACACTCTATCTTACTTTGTAGAGAAATTATGTGACCAATCCAATGATATTGTTGATGAAGTATATGAGGAAAGGAAAAATATTTATGATAAAATTTTAACTGTGCCAGCTGTAGAATTTTAATTTACTAATGTATTTTAGTTCTATATTAAATGGAGCCAATTGTAGACCTTATGAATAACAAGCTTACATACAACAATAAAGAAGTTTTTGTGATAATTGTTAAAGACAATAATCCATGTTTAAAGGTAAAGATGATGCTAAAATGTTAGAGTATAAAGACACTGACTACGCAATTAGACATCATGATGATAAAGAAGACAAAATTGTATTTGAAAATTTAAACCCCAAATTTCTGCGGGGTTGAAATGTAATAAAAAATCATCAATATTTATCAATGAATCTGGCTTATATTCTTTAATTTTTAAATCACAAAAGGAAGACGCAAAAGCATTTAGAAGATGGGTTAGACATGAAGTTTTAATTTCAATAAGAAAATATGGTGATTACAAACTACAAAATAAAATCAAAGATTTAGAAAATAAAGTTGCAAGTATGAAAAATAGTAATACAATTATGTTCAACGTTGCTAGAGATATAATTCAAGAGAAAGATGAAATGACTGAAAATCATGCAACTCTTCCAACCATTAATGAAGGCAAACATAGTGAATTTATTTTAATTAAGAAAAATCATATGTGTGAGTATCCATATTATGTTATAAAAACTCAAAATTGTTCTATAAATTCTAGACTGAATGAATTACATGGAGATTATTCATAAATGCAAATAATTTTGAGAATCAGGACTCCAAACTCAGTAAATCAATATAATTTAATGAAAGAACTATTACCAATAATTTCTCAAGGAAATTATTTTGAAACAAGTTTAAATGAAGATACTCTTATACAGGAGATAATTAATATTAAAATGACAAGTGTCAACTGAAGCAGACTTATGCTGCGTTCACACTGCCGGCCGGGCCGGGCTGACACGAACTGGCTCGGCTCGTGCCTAGCCAGCTCAGGCCGACGAGTAGTGCATTCACATTGCGCGCCGCGCTGAGCCGGGACGGCGAAATGGGGGAAAATCCACTTCTCCGATTTTCATGTTTTAAAAATACTTAGCGGTATATAAGACTTCGCCACATCGTTTTTATGAACTTATTTTCTCCTTAAAAGCGTTACTTACGTCGTGAAAAGAGAAAAAGTCTACTTTTCGTTTCGCGTGATTTCTTAGTTTCGTAACGCTTCCCAACCGATTTTGAAGGAAGTATGCGGCTAAAGAATCTGATTTTTGTACATGTGGTAGTGCAACATCTTAGCTTCGTATTGAACCATTTATCTTTCCATATTTCTTAACAGTCATTGTGAAATGATGCTATTTGTCAACGTTGTGCACTTGATTTACAAATCTTGTAGTGAAAAAGTTATGTAGCGGGTAGCTTACTGTTACATCAGTTTTAGACCATACATTGTTGGGAATGAAATGTAGCTAAAAGTACCAAAAAATTTTTGAAATGATAATGATACTGATATCTGTCTCTGGTCTCAAGTAATGCGAGCTATTCAGTGGTGTCAGTGCCGCGTCCGCAAGCCACGGAGTTCGTGCGGTTACAGCTTGGTTTAGTGTAGTCATATAATGCAGGACAGAAAAAAACTAATTACTAGTGATCAGCGCAGACCTAGTGCCGGTCCCTCTTATTTTTTTAATGGTCTCATTCTCTAGATAGATCCAAATGTATAAAAATTTTTCCCTCGGCTACTGGACAATCATCTGCTATGCTTTTATAATTGGCCACACATTGCATCACAAAAGACAAACCATTATTTCTCATCAACATCCTACAATTAGTATGATGTACATTTCGTATTTCGCACTAAAAGATAACTGAAGCGCAATTCTGTAGTCTCGTTGTCTACTTTGACAGAAAAAATAATGGAGAGTTAATGAAACTACTGTAGATCAGCACAGATGTGCATTTCATTGTTCTTCATTGTTTTTTTTTCCTTCCTTGGCGGGCTGCGCTGCGCTGTCAAGGTAATCCCCACTCTTTGGCTAAATGGCTGGCGGGAGGCCAAATAAATAAATTTAAAAAGATTTCCATCCTTCAACAGCTGACAAGCAAGTCAGTAGAAAATGCAGCTGCAATCAACAGTTGCTCGCCTTTAGCTGGTCTGTGCTGTCGTGTAGAACAAAGTCTTCACTCTTTTATTGGTATTGTTTTGACTCTGAAGTAACTCGTCGAGTTTTGAAGTACAGAAGAACTAGGAGGTTATGGATTCATCCCATGAATAGCGACAGACATTTAGGAGAGTTTTTCTCTTTATATGAAGAACTTAAAAACTATCCTTAAAAAGTTTTATTCAAATTACAGAACGAATCATAATACATTTCAGTATGTGCTGCAGAACATTCAAGACAAAATTTCTAAACAGAACACAAATTTTCGCAGAAGTATAACAGCAGAAGAAAAATTGTGCATAACGATAAGGTAAGATTCGTTAGTACACACTTTTTGGCTCGCAGTAGAACTTTGTACAGCATTCACTACCTCCAGTTAATTGTAGTCATGCTTTTGTATTTTAAATTTCACAAACGCTTACCCTTACCTCTGAGAGGAAGAGAGTTTATGGGACTCCGGAGAATCATTAGGAAGTAATTAGCTTCGTCATTTTGGGTAATGTCTTGCTGTGCCTTCAACGAAGAATGGCAGAAATACTCCTTCAGAATTTTGTAACCTTTTTTCTTCTTTTTTCTTCATGATGCAGCGCTTGGCAGTGGCGATGGTTCATCATGTGGAGCCACTGATGACCTCACAGAATTCTTTTCATTACCTTATAAGATAGACAGATTGATAGGCGAAGAGTTTTGAGATAGTGCTCTTTGACTCAGTGGTTCTATTTCCACTGATAAGGAACTGCCACAGCATGACTTTACAATGCATTATCATCTGGTAGGGACACATTTCCGTTCCTCAGTGACACTCATATCTGTCTCTGTTTACAAGTAAATGCGAACTATTCAGTGGCAGCAATGCCGCGATCGCTGGCAAGCTATTGTTGTAAATGCATGTAAATACGGTAGATTAAATAAATGAAATAAAAGTAATTACGCATGTATCATTATAATAAACGTAATTTTTCCTCACTGATTGTGAAATGTGAGGTAACATCTTAAAATAAAAGACGTGTGCAGTCACACTTGTGAAGAAAGCAGAAGGGAGACGTGTGATGCGTGTACTGCAGAAGCTGTAGTGCTGCGCCACAGGCTCGCGCCTGCGGTCGGCTCGCGCCGGCAATATTAAACACTCGGGATGTCGCCGGCTCGGCTCCGGGAGGCTCACGCCGTGTCGGCGCGGCCCGGCCGCCAGTGTGAACACCGCAATTCACAACCATGTGTTTGATATCAAAGCGGGCGGCGGCCCGGCCAGGCTCGGCTCGGCCCGGCCGGCAGTGTGAATGCAGCCTTACACTTAATTTTCTCATGTTTATGAAAAGTCAGTGCTGTTTTTCAAAGTATTCATAAACAATACAAATTTCATCACCTTTAAGATTATATAAATAATTTACAGCCTCGTCAGTTAATTGATTTGTGAAATTAGAGACTGTATCTTCATCAGGATAACACACATTTATAAAATATGAAATGGTTAATTTTCGCATTCGTACCATATGATACATTTATATAAAAATAATTTTTATTTGATGTTTAACTTATAAAATTACTTTATCTTTATTTACCCAACTGTTGTGCAAAGTATCAAAACCTAACTATTTAACATAAACTTTATCTCCTTTCTTTCTCAAAACTTTTTCATCTAAGTATGCATCGCATTTTGTATTCTGTAGCTCTTGTTCGTAAAAATTACCATCGATATCTTTCAGTTTATATGTGATCAGATTAGAATGAATAACATCTTCAATTTCAAATATTTCTGTTGACCAATTAGCTGTATATCCTTTTCCAAAAAGACCATTCAGTTTACTAATTCTAACTTTATCACCTTTTTTAAATTTCACTTTTTCGTTAGACATTAACCTTTCCAAATTGGACAACTTCAAATTTTTTTCATTAACTTCTTTGGCTTCATTTTTTATAGTTTGATGAACTGTGTTATTGTATTCATCAACTAGTTATGAGACTATGTCAACCCGTTTGTAATTTCCTTGTAAAGCAAATTTCTTCCACATCTTTTCTTTAGGTGTTCTGTTCAATCGTTCAACAACAGATGCTTGTAATTCTGAAAAAATAGAATAATGATTAAAGTTATATTTCTTCATCAGTTCTATAAATTCTTTGTTATAAAATTCTTTACCATTATCTGTCTGCAGATTTTTTGGTCTCCTGGAGCTGAATATTTTTTCCAATGCATCAGCCACATTTTTACCTATTTTGTCTTTAACTGGAACAGTCCACACAAAATTCGAAAATACATTGATAACAGTCAATAAATATTAATATCCTTTATTTATTTTTTTAAATTCCTTTCAACTTGCCCAAATTCATTTCTACTAAGACAACTTACCATAAATCATCTATACTAAGAGAAATTACATTTCTTCATGTAAAATTTTTTCTCATTGGTTTATGTAATTCACTAATAATTTTTTCACGAATATTATACAGACCTTTGCCTACAAATTTTTTTTGATGAATTTACTTTTCTTCTTTTTACAAACTGTGCAAAGACCTTCAATTCTTTGTCTTCAATTTTTTCTTGTTAATCTGTATAGATTATGTGTATCACTAAATTTTTTACACTTCAAGCAATAAATGTGACAGTCATGCAAAGTGTGGTTGTTCATTAATATAGATAAAAAAATTATTAAATATTAAATTAATCTAATATTTTCCAATAGTTCTAGATCGTTACCTACTTCTTTCCCCAAGCTTTTTTTAATTTCAGGTTCTAATGATTTAACATAAATTTCTACTGAATTAATTTTATTTAAAGCATTAATAAGATTTCTTTTCAAATCGTTTATTTCTTTATTATTATGCGCTATAATACCATCTATAATACCATTTCTTTCCTTTAAGTCCAAAAGAAACTTGTATTTATTAAACTGTTTTAAAATGCTTGTATATTCTGGTTTTGTAACAAAATTTAATAGTTCATTAACAAAATATTGTTTGTTAACTACATCTTTTGCATCAATTGGATCATTTTTATTAGCAAGTCTTCTACCTTTAAAACCAATATAACCTTAAGTTACTTGACAATTAGCATTAAATTCTTTTTGAAAATGTTTAATTGCATTAGTTATTTTTGGATCAAATTGTTTAATCATATTTTCAATTTTTCTGGGTCAAATGTAAATGTATTAACTATATGTTCACTTTGTTTAGATAAACGTATCTTATTTCTAAAAATGTCCATTTATTAAATCTAAAACATCATTAAAATTATAATTTTCACAAAGCAATTTTAAAACAAAAAGACACAAATGGCCAAATATTACTTCATCAAAATTTTGTATTCTTTCTGTATTGTAATATAATTCATATTTTCCTAAATAATTTACTAATTGTTTTGGTAAATTACCACCAAATGAATGAAAAACAAATTTTTCATCTTTATTTTTATAATAACAAATCTAATGTGAACCAGGCTTATGAGATGTATCTAAATTTACTGAACCACATTCAATTTTAAATGACTTATTTGGTAATTCATCAATTATATATACTCCATGAAAGTGTTTAATTTTTAATTGTTTACTAAGTTCTTCTATATCTTAATAACTTAATGCATTAGGATATTTTTAATTACTTTTTCGAATTTTTTTCCTTATTCCAGTTCCAACTTTCTTTTCCACTTCTAAGTTATGTCTTTTTGTTCTTCTAATTCTTCATCAGCTTTCTTCTTGTTTATAACTGCATTTGCAATTGTTGCAGATCCACCAGTTAAAGAATCAATTGTTGCTAAATATAGTAATGCTGCTAGTAATAATGGTAAAAATCCGCTTTCATGTTGTGTTAATCCTTTACCATCTTTCTTTTTTGTTAGATATTCAATAATTTTTTTAACAACAGGAATACCTACTGTAATAAGTAAATTTTCACCAACTTCCTTTTCTATCTTTCTTTTTTGAACATCTGTTAAGAATGGTTCAATTGCATTTAATTCTTCATTATTTATGTTTAATTTAACTGACTTTGGTTTTGTTTTGCCACTAGGTAGCAAAGTATAATCAATTGTAAAGTTATTCATTTATATAGTTAAAAAATTTAATAAATATTAAACTCCCCATCCATTTTCATCCAGCCTAAACCCATTCCTAATTTTCGTTTTCCATACATTATTCCTATAACTGCTGTTTCTGCGACTTTTTCTCCTAAAGAAGCATCACTTGCAAACATTCTTTCTTTTGCATTTAACTGGAGTTGTTTATCTTCATTTTTTCTAGGTTGTACATCCTTATGATCTCTGTACGCGATATTATGCTGTTTACAAGCTTCATCTAATGGATTTATTCCTGGATCACCGCATTCTAAATTTTTTTGAAGTTTAGTAAATGGTCCACAGTAATTATATCCTGGTAAATGCATATCAGGCATTGGAACATTATTTAAAGCCCAATTGACTAATCTTTTACCATGTTTTTCGCTCTTCCAAAATGTGTGAGGAAGATTATTCAAAATTTTAAAAGTATGGAATTCCTTTTGGATTGTTGACAACGAAATCACTAAATTTATTAGTCAGCATTTGCATTATTCCAAATTTTTCCTTATGGTAATTCTTATTTCCAGCTAGTTTTTCACTGTGAATAACTGCTAATCTCTCAATTAATTGTGTAACACCATCCAGACATATTCAATTGGTTTTACTGTATATTTTTTAACTAACCCTTCGCCAGTTTTTTCATCTGAATCTGATGATGCCATTTTTTTGGAAAAATGAAGCTCAACAATTTCTTGTATCAAATGTTTATATTTATTACCTTTAGTTAATTTTATTTTATTTGAATTATTATCAAAATATAATGCTCCTGATTCAGTCAGTATATCGGCATAATTTGACAGATCAGAACTTGTGAATAGTGTGTTCATATCATCCATAGTTATTTGTTTTTTAGTTAAAAGATTCATTAATCCATCAATACCTTCGTATGTTCTATTACCAATTGTTAATTTATCACTTTCAAATTTTACAGGCAATCTACCAACAAATTTAAATGTACCAACAGGCTTCAATCCAGGAACTTTATCTTCACTATGATTAATGTATTCTAACATTCTTTCACTTATGTTTATTTTTTTGACATCTTTCTGTCTTCTTTCTTCATCATAATTATCTAACAACTTCGTTATTTCTGATTCGCTTAATGTATAATCTCTTTTATCACTTTCATAATATTTAGTTGTTAGAACACTGTTAAATTCATCAAAATAATAAGGAACCATTTGTTTTTCAACTTCTCTATTTTCTTCAATTGCTTTCAAAACATTGTCACCTAAGCCTTCAATTCCTTGTTTGACTTGTTCAATGGCATCAATAATTGGTTGATCTTCTTTTTTAAATTTTTCATATTCTGTTCTTGGTTGTTTTTCCATTATCTAAACTCCTCTTTTAATTGTTCTTTTACTCTCCTGTTTTTTCTGACTTTTTTAACGAATTCTGGATCATATTTTGCAAACATTTATTTAAGAATAAAAAACATTAATTAAAAAAGGAATGTTGTATTTTATTTCTAAATTTACCTTCATTTGATTTTCTAGTCATGTCTATTGTGAAAAATCCAAAGTGATTATTCCAACATTTACTACACATTTCTTTAAAATTATCAAACTTTAAATCTCCACCAAGAAACTCATGGTAAATATGATTTAAATTTGTATCATCCTGTCTAAATATATTTAAAAAGCTTACATCATCTCTAACTAACTGTTCTGGTATTTTTGAATAAGTTTCAGCTAAGTAAAAACAATCTATACCTTTTTGTCTTCCTCTAATGAAATATTCTCTAACATCATCCTATTCTCAAGAATAAAATCATCAAATACAACAACTGAATTGCCTAGGCATTGATCTAATGGGACAATTTCTTCATTATTTCCGATGAATGTAGCTATTTTTTTCAATTTTTTACATCCTTTCATAGATTGCAAGTATTTTGGTTGATCTAAGCTTTTTGGATGAACATATAAATGATTAATTTTATTCCAATTTAACCATCTGGGAGCTAAAATATAATTATCAATGATTAATGTAGTTTTTCCACAACCACTTGGTACAATTATCGCACATCTAACAGAATTTGGTAAAAGTTTACCATGTTTATTTTTCGATTTCTTTTCTGGAAGTCATATTTTTGGTTCCCAATCTGTTTTTCTCATTTATTAATAAAAAATTTTAATATTAAATGAGTCACCTATTTCAATTACGTGGTAAGTCATCTGTTCTCAAAAAAATGTTAACTGTTCCAATAACGGACAGTTTTAGTAGTATTTCATTGGATGGTCTTTATTAAACTTTCCTAACTCCAAATATTACATCGAGAAATAATAAACTTTATTGTGATGGTGAAACGATAGAAATTCCTGTAGGTCAGTATAGTTTGAAATATTTGGAAAAATTTATTCATTTGAAGAAGCCAAATATCAACATTAAAGCAGATGAAATTTTAAACAGAACTAATATTGAAAGTGATGTAAAATTATATATGGATATAAAAGATAGTAGTGGTAGTGTGCTTGGATTTAGTAATCAGGTTAATTAAGCTAAAGAAAAAGCTATTGGTAAAGAGGTTTCTAAAATTATTCCATCTGAATTAATAAATATAAATTTCAATCTTGCTCATGGAATGTATGTAAAGCATACTGATAATTTTCACAGAGAAACTAATATTATTGCTTCATTCAAGCCTAATGGAGAATTTGGTGGACCAATAATTCATGAACCAAAGTATCCTGTAAATATTCCTATTTTTGATCCAATTCAGGACTTGAAAATTACTATAACTCATGAAAACGATAATTTAATTGACTTTCATGGTGCTTGTGTAACAGTTATATTAGAAATTTCTTAATATTTTTTATTCTTAAATAAATCATGAACAAAGTCAAAAGTAATCAGTTTTATTCATTCCCTGTGATTGAAAAGACAAAAAATAATTTGAATATTCCCAACAAGAAGACAGAGATTAATATAAATATTGTAGATGGACGGGTTCATCCAAATCATGCTCAATTGTACATGAATTTCAGTATTCATGGAACTGATGGTACAGATTTTCCAACTTATGATGGAAAATCCAAAAAAAATTTAATTGATAATTATGTAGCAAAACTGTTCGATGTTATCACCATAAAGAAAGGTAACAATATTTTGTCTAGAATGGAATATCCAATTATTTCTTCATCAGTTCATATTTGAATGACTTCGATTATAGCCAATGAGTAAACCATGGAAGGCCATATTCTTAGTAATGGAAAAATAAAAAGTAAGAAAAATGAAGTACTTTATCCATTAGAATTATTTGGTGGATTTTTTAAAGATTATAAAGAAACAATGTGGGAAGGAGATTTAACAGTTGTTTTTACATGGTCAACAAGTGCTATTCTTCGTTGGTCTGATACAAATGATGCTGCTGTTGAAATAAAAGATACACTTCCAAAGGAATGTAAAATTCTTGTAGTATCAATGGAAATTCGTGTTCCTGTTCTTAAATTTGAACCAGAATATTCGTTTGAATTAGAACAAGATAGACTTAAAAACCCAAAAATTCCCATATCTATCTTTGAACCACAGACCATAGAGATTACTGGATTAAATGAAAAAGAAATTTTGAGTTAGATATTACAAATTTCTATAACTTTGCTGAATTTGATATGCCTCATTTCATATTCGTTGTTTTCCAGACAAAAAGGAAAAATAATCAGTTCATTGACTCTTCCTTATTCGATCATGTTAAATCACAGAATATCTATATTAAAAATGGCAGAAACGAGATTTTTCCTCAAGACATGTGGAATCTAAATCCGCCAAATAATTATTTAAAAACTTATGATGCTTTCTTAGATTTTAAGAGAACTACACAATTGAATGGTGATGTTAAAGTGAGTCTATTCAGCTTTATTGAAAATTATCCGATCTATGTTACAAATATGTCTAGAAGAATGAATGCATTAGCTACACAGAAAACTACAATGAAGTTTTGTGCAAATTTTACTGATAAAATTCCGAAAGATACGCTTATGTATGTGGTAATGTGTGGTAAAAAGAATTTGACATATGATTCGCAGCATAGAATTTAAGTATGAAATTTTTTTGTTTTTGTTGTTGCATCCATGTACAAAAATTTTTAGTAGGTAATGTGAGCAGTCTCGCAGTTTATAAGACAATGAAGGACATGATTAAAAAATAACATGCAACTGCACCCAAGTGACCCACTTAATACTCTATTAGACTCCCAGGAATGGTTCCAATCCCCGACCGTCTCAAGCGTAAATCATATGGCCAGAAGTCGGCATAGTGTGTTTTGTATTCAACTCTGATGCAATTTCTGTGTTTCATCGTCAATGTGAATGTCCAAGGATTGCAGTAGACCTGCAGTGGTGCATCGGAATCTACACTCCCAGGAAAAGTACAAAGCACAATATGTTTGAAGCGCTATCACCCGTAGACAGAAGTCATCATTGTGTATTTTGTAGTCATTCCCGATGCAATTTCAGTGTTTCATCGTCAATGTAGAGGTCCAAGGTTTGCTGTAAACCTACCATGGTGCATCGGAATCCAATACTGGTCGCCCAGGACAGTATCCAACACAGACTGTTAGACGCGTTACTCCCGGTCGTCATTGTGCCTATTGTATTCATTACCAATGCAATTTCCTTGTTTCATCTTAAATGTGAAAGTCCAAAAGTTATAGTAAACCTGCCGCGGTGCATCGGAATCCAATACTGGTCTCCCAGAAAGTTTCCAGCAGAGACTGTTTAAGGCGTTACTCCCCCTTAACATATATCGGCATTGTGAATTTCGTATTCAATCCCGTTGCAAATTCGGTGTTTCATCGTCAATGTGAAGATCCATGTGCTTCAGTAAACCTGCATTTGTGCATCTGAATTTACCACTGGACTCCCAAGAAAGGTTGAAAGCACAGACTGTTGGAGGCGTTATTCTAGTGGACAGAAGTCGGCAATGTGCCTTATGTATTCTATCCCGATGCAATTACTGTGTTTCAACGTCAATACGAAGGTCCAAGAATTACAGAAAACCTGCCATAGTGTTTCGGAAACTACCACTGGACTCCCACGAAACGTTAAAAGAACAGAGTGTTGGAGGCGTTATTCCCCTCATCAGATGTCGGCATTGTGCTTTTTGTATTAAATCCCGTTTCAAATTCCGTGTTTCATCGTCAATGGAAAGGTCCAAGGGCTACAGTAAACTCGCAGGGGTGCTTCGGAATCTACTAGTGAACTAACTTGGAAGCTTCCAACACAAATTGTGAGATGCGTACTCCCCCTTGACAGAAGTCGGCATTGTGCCTTTTGTATTCAATCCCGATACAATATCTGTGTTTCATCAACAATGTGAATGTCAAAGGATTACAGTAAACCTGCAGTGGTGCATCTGAAACTACTACTGGCCTCCCAGGAAAAGTTCAAAACACAGAATGTTTGAAGCGCTACTCCCCTGGACAGAAGTCGGCATTGTGCCTTTTGTACTCATTCCTCGTGCAATTTCTATGTTTCATCGTCAATGTGTACGTCCAAGAGTTACAGTAAACATGCCGTGGTGCATCGGAATCCAATACTGGTCTCCCAGGAAAGTTTCCAACAAACACTGTTTGACGCGTTACTCCCTCTGGACAGAAATCATTGTGCCTTCTGTATTCAATCCCGATTCAATTTCTGTGTTTCATCGTCAATATGAAGGCCCAAGGGTTACAGGAAGCCTGCAGTTGTGCTCGGAATATAATATTGACGTCCCAGGGAAGGTTCCAACACAGAATGTTTGAGGCGTTACTCCCCTGGATCGAAGTCGTCTTATGCCTTTAATATTCAATCATAATGCAATTTCTCTGTTCCATCGTCAACGAGCAGGTGCAAGGGTTACAGGAAACCTGCAGTGGTACGTCGGAGTCTACGACTGGTCTCCCAGGAAAGGTTCACAGCAAAGTCTGATTGAAGCGTTAATCCACCTAGACATAAGGCGGCGTTGTGACTTGTGCCTTCAATCCCGATGCAATTTCTGTGTTCATCGTCAGTGTCAAGGTCCAAGGGTTACCGTAAAACTGCCGTAGTGCATGGAATGTAATACTGGTCTCCCAGAAGGTTCCCAACACAAATTGTTTAAAGCGTTAGTCCCCCTGGACAGAAATAGGTATTGTGCCTTTTGTATTCAACTCTGATTACAGTAGACCACTGGACTCCCAGGGAAAGTTCCAAGCACAGAATGTGTGAAGCGCTACTCTCCCTGGTCTGGAGTCAGCATTGTGCAACTCGTATTCAGTCCCGATGCAATTTCCGTGTATCATCGTCAATGTGAAGGTCCAAGGGTTACAGTTAACCTATAGTGGTGCTTCGGAATCTACTACTGAACTAGTAGGAAAGTTTCCAACACAAATTAATTGATACGTTGCACCCCCTGGAATGAGGTCAGCATTGTGCCTTTTGTATTCAATCCCGATGGAATTTCTGTGTTTCATCGTCAATGCGAAAGTCCAAGAGTTACAGTAAACCTGCCGTGGTGCATCGGAATCCAACACTGGTCTCCCATAAAAGTTTCCAAGACAGAGTGTCTGACGCGTTACTCCCACTGGACAGAAGTCTTCATGGTGCCTATTATATTCATTCCCAACGCAATTTCCTTGTCTCATCGTCAATGTGATAGTCCAAGAGTAACAGTAAACCTGCCGTGGTGCATTGGAATCCAATTCTGGTCCTCCAGGAAAGTTTCCAATACAGACTGTTTGACGTGTTACTCCCCCTGGACAGAAATCGACATTGTGAATTTTTTATTCAATCGCGATGCAATTTCTGTGTTTCATCGGCAATGTGAATATCCAAGGGTTACAGTAAACCTGCAATGGTGCATCGGAATTTACTACTGCACTCCCAGGAAAAGTTCAAAGCACATTATGATTGAAGCGCTACTCCCCCTGAACAGAAGTCTTCATTGTCACTTTTGTATTCACTCCCGATGATATTTCTGTGTTTCATCATCAATGTGAAGGTCCGAGGGTTACACTAAACCTGCCATGGTGCATCGGAATCCAAAACCGGTGTCCCAGGAAAGTTTCCAACACAGACTGTTTGACGCGTTATCCCCCTGGACAGAAGAAGTCATTGTGCCTATTGCATTCAATCACGATGCAATTTCCGTGTTTCATCGTCAATGTGAATGTCCAACGGTTACAGTAAACCTGCAGTGGTGAATCGGAATCTACTACTGCATTCCCACGGAAACACCAAAACACAGAATGTTAAATGCGCTACTACCCCTGGACAGAAGTCATCATTGTGAATATTGTATTCCTTCCCGATGCAGTTTCTGTGTTTCATTGTCAATGAGAAGGTCCTCGAGTTACAGCAAACTTGCCGCAGTGCATCGGAATCCAATACTGGTCTCCCAGTAAAGTTTCCAACGCAGACTGTTTGACGTGTTGAGAGGCACCCACATGCCTTGCTCATGCTGTGGCATCAAGCAGTCAGGCCTGCAAGATGAGTGGTCGGCCAAGCGAGTGGATTCATTCTTATTTATCGAGTAACATGAACTCTAGTACTCACACTTAAGTTACAAGTTATCCTCCTATATGATTAATACGCAACGGAAACACGCATCTGACTATCAATAATTTACAGAGCTCTGACTGTACACTACGCACTGGCAATACCACATTTTCTTTTTGTCTTTTATTTAACGGCTTTTGTCACCACGTGGCCACCGCACTGAATATGAATGGCGCACACATTATAAATTCGGGACATTATGACATCATACAATTCGAAGGAAAAGTCCACCAATCTTCTTCTTTTCACTATCTTATTTATTCCGATAAATTCTCTAACCTAAACACACAAATTCTACAACCTACAACAATAACACATGAGAAATTCCGCCCAGTGGGCATGGCTTTACAATAGTGAATCTATATATTATGGTCTCGTGATTATTTTTAACGCTACAGTGCACTTTCTGGATAGGATGGTGGATCTTTTATTACACCTCACACTTCGACTCTCACAATCATCATCACTAAACTTTCCTCCAGACCGAGCGGTACCGAAGGAACAAGCATAACCCACTAATCTTTTGAAACTACCTCGCTACTCTCCCATGCAAACCACACATACCCAAATTACAAGACATACACCACACTACAACATGAAATACTACTCGGAGAATGGTCACAACATTATCTCTTTCAGCTTTCCCACTTTAATTAATATTTATCCCAGTTTCACACGACACAGCCCCACTTCGTAATTCTACTTTCCTACTATGAACTCTGGAGATATTTCCACGTGTTCCTGTGCAATGCAAGCCAAGTGGCGTTGCTGGATAGACGGCCGACTCACCTTGATTCTCTCGTCACATGGAATCATATCACGCAAAGTAACATTAAGAACATATTCATCACACACGCGAGTCCTCAACTGATACCATGGACGAGTACTTCTCTTTATCCTGTGCCTCATACACAGATTGAGACTCACACAGTACTCACCACGTGGAAGTACTCGTCTCTAATTTCAAGTCCTGCACACGCCATTTCTTAAATATTTCAACTTATGGTACACACGCTATTTCTTAAATATTTCAACTTATTGCACACACGCTAGTAATTCAGCTTAACTTAAGCACACGGAAGTATTTCAACTTATTGCTACACGTGGTTTCATTGTGACCGTTGGTCACTTCTGAAGATTACTACAATCCCATTAATATTACCTGCCTGACATTTAATTCTCCCCACAAAAGTTCCTGAAATAGAGAATTTATTATTTCAAACTACTCTTAAATATTCCACATGCATACCATGTCTCCACTCTCTTGTCTTTATGGAGCACAACTAAAACAGGTCTTAGCAGCACAAGATCCAGCGGCAGAGTGCTGAAACATGGCCGTTCTCTAGGTCATCTCCCATCCCTGTCGAGGTGGGGGAAGCACCTTGCTATCGTATTGGTCAGCCACATTTCAGGCGCTCAAAGCTCTGGTAAATTTCATCTCTATGGTCCCACCAAAGGTGGCCAAAGGATCGACTCAAAGATGATCATATATTCACATTCACTATCTGCGGTTAGCAGACGACCATACATTCATTCATTTCACAGATCTCACCAAACTGGATGTAGGGATTTACTTTGTGGGAGTGCACATGTGATCAATTAAATAAATAAATTGTCATTCTTTCCCACACTGGTAACTGGCTTCGCTGTATTAATTGAAATTGAGTTATTTTACAAAAAAATGTGTTGTTCTGACAAAAATAATGAAGTATGTTGTACCTATCTTCAATGTCGGGTGGTACTGTACCCTTTCAGTGTTACTCCCCCTGGACACAAGTCTTCATGGTGCCTATTGTATTTCTTCCCAATGCAATTTCCTTGTCTCATCGTCAATTTTAACGTCCAAGAGTTACAGTAAACCTGCTGTGGTGCATCGGAATCCAAAACTGGTCTCACAGGAAAGTTACCAACACTGACTGTTAGACGCGTTACTCCCCCTGGACATAAGTGGCCATTGTGCCTATTGTTTTCATTCTCGATGCATTATCCTTGTTTCATCGTCAATTTGAACGTCCAAGAGTCACAGTAAACATGCCGTGCTGCATCGGAATGTAATACTCTTCTCCCAGGAATGTTTCCAAAACAGACGCGTTAGCCCCCTGGACATAAGTAGACATTGTGCTTCTTGTATTCATTCCGGACGCAATTTCCTTGTTTCATCGTCAATGTGAAGGTCCAAGAGTTATAGTTAACCTGCCGTGGTGCATCGGAATCCAATACTGGTCTCCCAGGAAAGTTTCCAACACAGACAGTTTATGACGCGTTATCCCCCTGGACAGATGTCGCCATTCTGCGTATTATATTCAATCGCGATGCAATGTCTGTAATTCATCGTCAATCTGAATGTCCAATGGTTGCAGTAAACTTGCAGTGGTGCATCGGAATCTACCATTGGACTCCCAAGAAAGGTTGAAAGCACAGACTGTTGGAGGCGTTATTCTAGTGGACAGAAGTCGGCAATGTGCCTTATGTATTCTATCCCGATGCAATTAGAGTGTTTCATGGTCAATGTGAAGCTCCAAGTGTTACGGTAAACCTGCGGTTGTGCATCGAAATCAAATACTGGTCTCCCAGGTAAGTTTCCAACAGAGACTGTATGAAGCCTTACTCCCCTGGAAAGAAGTCGGCATAGTGCATTTTGTGTTCAATCCCGATGCAATTTCCGTGTTTCATCGTCAATATGAAGGTCCAAGAATTACAGGAAAACTGCCGTAGTGTATCGGAAACTACCACTGGACTCCCACGAAACGTTAAAAGAACAGAGTGTTGGAGGCGTTATTCCCCTCATCAGATGTCGGCATTGTGCTTTTTGTATTAAATCCCGTTTCAAATTCCGTGTTTCATCGTCAATTGGAAGGTCCAAGGGCTACAGTACACTTGCAGAGGTGCTTCGGAATCTACTAGTGAACTAACTTGGAAGCTTCCAACACAAATTGTTAGAAGCGTACTCCTCCTTGACGGAAGTCGGCATTGTGCCTTTTGTATTCAGTCCCGATACAATATCTGTGTTTCATCGTCAATGTGAATGTCCAATGGTTACAGTAAACCTTACTGTGGTGCATCGAAATCTACTACCGGCCTCTCAGGAAAAGTTCAAAGCACAGAATGGTTGAAGCACTACTCCCCTGGAGAGAAGTCGGCCTTGTGCCTTTTGTACTCATTCCTTATGCAATTTCTTTGTTTCATCGTCAATGTGTACGTCCAAGAGTTGCAGTAAACAAGCCGTGGTGCATCGGAATCTAGTACTGGTCTCCCAGGAAAGTTTCCAACAAACACTGTTTGACGCGTTACTCCCTCTGGTCAGAAATCATTGTGCCTTCTGTATTCAATCCCGATTCAATTTCTGTGTTTCGTCATCAATGTGAAGGCCCAAGGGTTACAGGAAGCCTGCAGTTGTGCTCGGAATATAATATTGACGTCCCAGGGAAGGTTCCAACATAGAATGTTTGAGGCGTTACTCCCCTGGATCGAAGTCGTCTTATTCCTTTAGTATTCAATCATAATGCAATTTCTCTGTTCCATCGTCAACGAGCAGGTGCAAGGGTTACAGGAAACCTGCAGTGGTACGTCGGAGTATACTACTGGTCTCCCAGGAAAGGTTCACAGCAAAGGCTGATTGAAGCGTTAATCCAAATAGACATAAGGCGGCACTGTGACTTGTGCCTTCAATACCGATGCAATTTCTGTGTTTCATCGTCAGTGTCAAGGTTTAAGGGTTACCGTAAAACTGCCGAAGTGCATGGAATGTAATACTGGTCTCCCAGAAGGTTCCCAAAACAAACTGTTTAAAGCGTTAATCCCCCTGGACAGAAATAGGAATTATGCCTTTTATATTCAACTCCAATGCAATTTCTGTGTTTCATCCTCCTTGTGAAAGCCCAAGGATTACAGTAGACCTGCAGTTGCGCGTCCGAATCTACCACTCCCAAGAAACGTTCTAAGCACAGAATGTTTGAAGCGCTACTCCCAATGGACAGAAGACTGCATGGTGCCTATTGTGTTCATTCCCAATGCAATTTCCTTGTTTCATCGTCAATGTGATAGTCCAAGAGTTACAGTAAACCTGCCATGGTGCATCGGAATCCAATTCTGGTCTCCCAGGGAAGTATCCAATAGAGACTGTTTGACGCGTTGCTCCCCCTGGACAGAAGTCGCGATTGTGAATTTTGTATTCAATCGCGATGCAATTTCTGTGTTTCATCGTCAATATGAATGTCCAAGGGCACTCCCAGGAAAAGTTCAAAGCACGGTATGGTTCAAGCGTTACTCCCCCTGAACAGAAGACTTCATTGTCTCTTTTGTATTCATTCCCGAAGCAATTTCTGTGTTTCATCATCAATGTGAAGGTCTGAGGGTTACACCAAACCTGCCATGGTGCATCCGAATCCAAAAACGGTCTCCCAGGAAAGTTTCCAACACAGTCTCTTAGACGCGTTACTCCCCCTGGACATAAGTCATCATTGTGCCTATTATTTTCATTTCAAATGCAATTTCCTTGTTTCATCGTCAATGTGAACGTCGAAGAGTTACAGTAAACCTGCCGTGTTGCATCGGAATCCAATACTGGTCTCCCAGGAAAGTTTCCAACACAGACTGTTTGACGCGTTACTTTCTCCTGGACACAAGTCGTCATTGTGCTTTTTGTATCTAATCGCTATGCAATTTCTATGTTTCATTGTCAATGTGAAGATCCAAGAGTTACAGTAAATCTGCCGCGGTGCATCGAAAATCAATACTGGTATCCCAGGAAAGTTTCCAACACAGACTGTTTGACGCGTTAATCCCAGCGGACAGAAGTCGTCATTTTGCCTATTGTATTCATTACCGATGCAATTTCCTTGTTTCATGGTCAGTGTGAACGTCCCAGAATTACAGTAAACCCTCCGTGGTGCATCGGAATCCGATGCTGGTTCCCAGTAAAGTTTTAACACAGACTGTTTGACACGTTACTACCCGTGGACTGATGTCGATATTGTGCTTTTTGTATTCAATCGCGATGCAATTTCTGTGTTTCATGGTCAATGTAAATGTCCAAGGGTTACGTAAACCTGCAGCGGTGCATCGGAATCTACTACTGCACTCCCAGGAAAAGTTCAATACACAGAATGTTTTACGCGCTACTACGCCTGGACAGAAGTCATCATTGTGCCTTTTGTATATATTGCCGATGCAATTTCTGGGTTTCATCGTCAATGTGAATGTCCAAAAGTTACAGTAAACCTGCCGTGGTGCATCGGAATCCAATTACTGGTCTCCCTGGAATGTTTCCAACACAGACTGTTTGACGCGTTAGTCCCCCTGGACTGAAGTCATCTTTGTGCTTTTTGTATTCAATCGCGATGCAATTTCTGTGTTTCATCGTCAATGTGAATGTCCAAGGGTTATAGTAAACCTGCAGTGAGTAGGGGGACAACCTATGTACCAGGACACGCTGGATTGTTTCCAAATCTTTTCAAGATGGTGTCGATGACGTCTTCCAAGATGGCGGCATGTAGACTTTGCAACATCGCATGACATCATCCAAGACGGCGGATTTTGGCGGGAAAATAGGTCAATTGTGCTACGTCCACTAACCTAACCTCAAGAAAAAATGTCGGGAAGTTTGAATTTAGGCGGTAAAATGGTCCAATTGTGCTACCTCCACTATCCTAACCTTCAGAAAAAATGACTGGAAGTTTGAATTTTTGGCGGGAAAATAGTTCAATTGTGCTACGTCCACTAAGCTAAGTGTCCAATAGAAAAAATGGCTGGAAGCTTGAATTCTAACAGGATAATGCATGCAAAGACCATACTTGTGTTTTTATTATTATTTATATCATTCGTTAACATTCATTATCATTTAGTATTATTTATTATTATTTATATCATGCACGTGTGTGTGCAATCCAACTGGTTATTTTATGCCCTTGTCGCCAGAGAACACCACCGTGACGTCATTAAAGATGGATGATTTTGGCGGGAAGAAAGCCAATTGTGCTACGTCCACTGAACTACTATTACCGTTCTCCTGCACATTCAGTCTTTGCTGAGGTGTCGTTGCCATGTGTTTGATCATAGAGATGGATGTGGGTGATAGAGCATCATTAAATAACTGCTTTTCATGTAGACATTCGAGGGAGGACTGTAGCTACAGTTCACTGCATGAGGGTGGAAGCATATGATAATGGAGGAGTGTCAGAGGAATAAGTACAAGAATTCTGTTCAGCAGATTTCGGTAATGCAGAGGGATGGAGCCAGGATGCATCCAGTAACCAGCATATGCTCATTTGCATGCGCAAACTGCAGGCTTATTTACCATCAAACATTCACGCTTCCAAAACGCAAGAGACGTTCAGTTGACGCCAATTCGCTTCGGTCTAAGCATATTCGTATACAACGTATATACCATTGAAGCCCATCCCGCAGAATGTGTTCAATCGATGAGTTATTGGTGTTCAACCACGATGAGTTTAACAGCAGTGTAGTTTGCAAGCATACAGCCGAGGACTGCCCCCATAACCTCCTACATCCTGAATGGAAACGTGCATTAATCCTGGAACACATGAACAAGAACACAGTCCTCCAAATAAATTCCCTCCAACGAAATGCTTTAAAAATGCATCACCCATCTCATGGAAACATCTGCTACTGTTTGAACAGTCTGCCATTTCTAAAGCCCACATATAAGCTCCCAGCCCACAAGAGACGACTGCATCCGATCCAGCAGAGTAACAAACTGATCTAGTTCACGAGTTCTCCGCTAGAGGGCACTTCGATAGCTCACGTGTTCACCTTATTCAACAGCATCATGATGACGTAGTTGGCTTCTATATAAGGAGGACTCAGCAGCTCCTCCATCTCTGTTTCTGTCGGTCAAGATGAAGCGTCAGTCACCACCACAGCAAATTATTATTATTATTATTATTACTATTAATATTGCTATTATTATTATTTCTCTCCCAACATCACATCATTTCTTATGGATATTCGTCTTGGTCCTCCAGCAGCTCCACCCGTGACGCCAGCATCAGCAGGTCCCAGCATGTCCCAGTCCACGCACGTGAAGGCCTCGGACTCGTCCACGCAGGATCCTGTAGCTGAGCTTCCCAGCATGCTGGAGCAGGATAGCCAGGTGTTAATGTCGGTGCCAGTGGCTGTGCTTGACGGGGCTTCACAGTACTGGGCTCCTTCGTACGCGCCGTCCACTGATCATAATCTCACAAGGGACGTCCCACCATCATTGCAAGAACAGCAGGCTAACAGCGCTGGTGTGGATGTCGTGGATGAGAAGATACCGACCGCCGCTTCACCTCATCCTTTACTATTCGCCTCAAGCTATGTTAACAGTTAGTGGTTCAAAACGTATCCATGTAGGACTTGAAGTTTCACAATACAGTAGCCTCTCAACTGTGTTAGTGCTGGAAAATGTGCTCAAAAACATTAAAGTGAAATTTTCTGACTACGAGTGGGATGAACTGTGTCGTTTAAAAACACAAATCAAGAATCATATGACTACCGAAAATTATCCATCCCACTCCTACCAGGACATGTACTGCGGCAGTCTAACTGTGAGTATTCTATCAATGTATGATGATGCTACACTAAAAATCAAAAGTGCTGATGGTTATAGTATTTTCATGCATCACCCCACTGTTGATAACTTGTTCAATTTAGACATGGCTCTAACTAGTACGATAGAGAGAATTAACTGGCTTCACACATGTAGCATTCACATAGATGATATAGAACATTGTTTTAGTATTTGTATAACACCAGTGCCCAAGTCTTGTACTATTCCTCGAATAAGTGTTGAAAATGTCGAACTCAAATTTACTGATGGAATACCGGACTATTGTAATTCACCCATAACATTACGAGATATACGTGCTGAATTTCAAGCATACAAGAAGCAGCTATTTTCCAAATACTGTACTTCTGCTGCACCGCTTAAAAAAGAATGTACTGATTTTTTCTCATGCTGATCATATTTGTAAATATTTTAATAAATAAATATATTATTTTATAATATTAAATTTGTCATTGTGTGTTTTTTATTTGTCAACACAAAATGTCACCTACGTTAATCTATATGAATGCCTTCCCTTTAAACAGACCACCTCGAGTTCATTCTATTGTGTAGCCGCTGTAGCTCAGTTGGTAAGGTGACTGCGCTATAGTGACTACACACAAACACATATTTTTAATCATATAAGAGCGTATTCCACACCTTGACCTACCGCAGTAGGTATCATGGAGGGCTGTTTGAAACACCCTCGCCTCAAGGGCTTTGTTGTAGATGACTCTTCCTGTGATGTTGACCAAGACCAGAAGACCAACAAGAATGAACCACTCCTTCCCGACAGCATACGAGCTATAATTGTAGGTCCATCCAGCTGTGGTAAGACAAATGTCCTCATGGCTCTGTTAACACACATAGACGGAGTCGCTTCGAGCACCTTTTCGTCTTCTCCAAAACACTCTTTAAGCCCAAGTACCAGTTACTGAAGAAAATATTAGATGGAGTAGACGGTGTAACGTACAGAGCCTTCAGTGAAAGCGACGACGTCCCCCCACCTGAAGAGGTAAAGCCTAACACGGCTGTCATATTTGACGATGTCGCTGTTGAAAAGCAAGATCAAATCCGTAAATATTTCTGCTTTGGCCGTCATATGGGTGTTGATGTATTTTATCTGAGTCAAACCTATTCCAGGATCCCAAAACAGCTGGTGAGGGACAACGCAAATCTCATTATAGCATTCAAACAAGACAACCTCAATTTAAAGCACATTTAACATGCTCACGTGAGGGACCGACATGTCGTACAATGAATTTGTAAAGATATGTGCTGATTGCTGGAACCACGCACAATACGGCTTTCTCGTTATTGATAAAACACGTAAACTAAATGACGGTAGTTATAGCAGGAACTTCCAAGACTTTCTCCATATATAAACGTACGAAAATACCTTATCCCATCAGTTAACACTTCACCATGGACAAATTCGCACGCGTGGCGGACGCTCAGTCTGAGAGATAAGGTGTGCAAAGACAGAGTGCCTGAATGTACACCGATATCAAATTTAAAAATCTTGAGTCCAGATTAGTTAAAGTTGCAACGGAATTAAAGGACACCCAGAAACTTCTTGCCATTAACCAAAACCGGATAGAGAACAGAATTACTGCAATTGAGGGTGTGATAGAAGCCGAAGCCGTTGTTATTGAAGAAGGTGGCGTAGGAAAAAAGGAGAAGAAGAAGTACAACAAAGCATATATAAAACCACGTGATATTCAGTGCTCTGATTAGTATCCTTCGAGATGCCGACAAAGCATGATGTCAATCAGGCGTGCAAAGCAATTCGACAGAAATTACGTTTGCTGAAGTTGGGGCATATAGATCGCGAGCAAATACTAAATGAAACTTTTAAACCTGTTACCGAATCTATCACCAAGATAGCTTTGCATAATAATGACTCAATCGCAGAATTCACCAACCAGTATCCGACCGTTAAGATAGGTAGAACATTTGGTGTCAGCAGGGCGAGACCGTACATGCTGGGCTCTCAAACTATAACTTTACCCGATAGCACAATACGCATCGGGGATACAGAGTTTAAAAGAACACCTGGCTTAATGAACCTAATCTTCCTAAGGCCATCAAAAAACTTAAAACACTCAACCGATGATCCCAAAGTCTATCGGGAAAAACTTGACTGATCTGTACAAAAATCCCGACGGAACACTGAAAAAGCCTGAAAACTCTAAATACACTACCATTGTACAATCTTCACTCAATGAGCAAACTAAAAGTGTCGGTGAGGGTGTAGGCTCTCACCATAAAGGAGTGAGCGATCAAGTTCCACAGTATATATATTACGATGACCCAGATGAACTAATAGACAGACTTCGACTGTTGATGGCTTCGGCTGCTGCGGGCAACACAGTTCATTCGAATGAGGTTGTATCCATAATCTCATAGCTTCGAGAGAGAGGTATCATTGAATAAGTATGGAAACCGTGGTTCGAGAACTGTTCAAGCCAGCACGCAAGACATACCCTCGTAGACATATCATGATTAAAGGGATGGATGACCTCTGGCAAGCTGATCTTGTAGATATGAATCGATATTCACCTCATAATAATGGATTGAAACACATTTCAATGGTTATTTGTACATACTCTAAATTCGCGTGGGCATTACATGTGAAAACGAAAACCGGTAGAGATATTGCTGTGGTGTTTGAGTGTCTGCTGCAGACAGGAACGAATCGATCCCCGACCAATCTTCAAATCGATCACGGTGGGGTGTTACAATGACCATTTCAAGACTGTGATGGCGCAGTATGGCATACACCACTACTCCACGTTTAACCACCTTATAGCTAGTGTAGTCGAGCGGTTGAACAGAACAATCAAAGCTCAAATGTGGATGCAGTTTAATCTTCGCGGTTCGTACAAGTGGGTAGATATCCTCCCACAGATAATTGCAAAGTATAATCGAACAAAACATAGTACAATAAAAATGAGACCGATCGATGAACGCGATAATTCACTCATGGACACAGTATATTTAGGGATTAAAATGCTCGACCCTCACAAACAGAGGTTCAAAAATGGTTCAAATGGCTCTGAGCACTATGGGACTCAACTGCTGAGGTCATTAGTCCCCTAGAACTTAGAACTAGTTAAACCTAACTAACCTAAGGACATCACAAACATCCATGCCCGAGGCAGGATTCGAACCTGCGACCGTAGCGGTCTTGCGGTTCCAGACTGCAGCGCCGTTAACCGCACGGCCACTTCGGCCGGCGAGGTTCAATATAGGTGACTTAGTACGTATTTCAAAACACAAGACAGCGATCGAGAAATCGTACTTACCAAATTGGTCGGCTGAGATATTCACAGTATCCAAATTGCAGCGAACCAACCCTAGGACATATATCTTAAAGGACGGCAAGGGCGAAGAAACTGCAGGATGCTTTTACACGGAGGAATTGCAGAAGAGTTCTGAACCAGATGTATTTCTCATCGAGCGGGTGATAAGACGTCGTGGGAATAGAGCACTGGTTAAATGGGTAGGATTTCCATCATCAGAAAACAGTTGGATCGAGGCTGACATGTTAGTATATAACGGGGAGAGTAGACCTCTATCTCCTCAGTAGCGTACCATGCACGATAGGAGGCACATCATAATAAGAGGTGGAGGTGGTGTTCTCAGCCAGTTGTCTGTTGAATTGCACATTCCCGGATATAACATCTGTGGGCCTGGAACAAAGCTTCAGAAGCGCCTGGCACGAGGCTTGCATACGCAGCAAATACGTATCTCCCAGCACGCTACGTCGCCGACCGGAAATTAGCAGATAAAGCCAAGCAAATAAGGCGAAGAGATCTCTGAATAGGTCAACGCGTTGCTGCATTCGTGGTTGATAAAACCATGCATGAAAAAGTTAAGTTGGGCTTGGGTGTGATGAATTTCAAACGAATTATGAAAGCAGCGCGAACAGCTTTGCGAGCGAAGAAGAACAGGAAGCAGAACAACAAACCCGGTTGTTTGAAAAACTGTATTCTCACATTGACGTCTGCAGGTAAACGTGTGTTCAATGGTGGGAACAAGAAGAAAAACACGACTTCAATTAAACCACCTAGGGTCCTACCGCTACCAAAGACTTCGGGCGGAATTATCCCGTTCCTCGTTCCAGCCCTTGAAGCACTGTCCGCTGTAGGTTCACTCACAGGCGGTGCTGCAGCTGTAGCCAAAACGGTCAAAAACGCACAAAATGCACAAGCCCAACTAGAGGAAGCCAGAAGACATAATCGCGCTATGGGGGCAGCAGCTATCGGAAAAGGTCTCTACTTGAAACCATACAGGAAAGGACTAGGTTGCTTCATAAATTAAAAAAAAAAGTCCGTTAGTCATCCTACCCGACCGAGCGCTCACGAATAAAGATCTAGTTAAAATTATTAAACAAAAACTTCACATTCGTGGATTCTGCGGCGTCTTTATGCGGAATACATTGCCGAAGACCATGTGGCGGACTAATGAGTGCGGAATTGTAAATTTAGATGTTGCTGGGGGTCCAGGGACCCATTTGGTTGCATATGTTAAGAAAAGTGCAAATAGAGTTCAGTAAATGGTTCAAATGGCTCTGAGCACTATGGAACTTAACATCTATGGTCATCAGTCCCCTAGAACTTAGAACTACTTAAACCTAACTAACCTAAGGACAGCACACAACACCCAGCCATCACGAGGCAGAGAAAATCCCTGACCCCGCCGGGAATCGAACCCGGGCGTGGGAAGCGAGAAGGCTACCGCACGACCACGAGATGCGGGCTAGATTTCAGTATTTCGATTCATTCGGCGATTTACAGCCGCCTGAAGAATTACAACGCTACTTCACCAGCAAAAGACGCGTCTTCTACAATATCCGGCGATATCAGGACTTTAACACATATCTCTGTGGTCAACTCTGCACTATGTTCCTCATCACAGCGTCTAGAATGCGTCATCGTCAGATCATGTGCGCGATATATGAAAGAGCTGTCATTGAACACATGACCGTCATTTGATGTTTAGATGCAATGTCGTACACTCTGACTTTAAAAGATCGACGATCAGTATTACGCGCAAATTACTTTCCGCCGACTGATTTAAGTGCAGGGGACTGGAGTATTGCACTGATTGGTCTAGAAACGTATAACAGCATTCCAAATATTACACAGAGCAACAATAAACTACATCTTGAAATTGACGGCCGGAGGGAGATTCTACAAAAACAACCTGGTGACTACGATATTGATGATTTAAACGAACTCTTACAACAGTCAGAAAAAGGTATTGAGCTACGGGCAAACATTAATACCCTTAAATCTGAAATACGGACAGAGAGTGCTACGATCGACTTTACACAGAGACATTCAGTGGATCCACTGCTAGGTTTTGCGAAGGATCGTGTTTTGGTTAAGGACGGAAGTAAATTTTACCTATCAGACCATGCTGTAGATATACTCCCAATGAGTACAATCCACGTTGAGTGTAATATTGGTACAAACTCATACCTGAACGATAAATTGATACATTCAATTTACGGATTCTTTCCTACAGTCGGCACAGGGTATAAAATAGTTCAAGCCCCCACAAACGCTATATATCTCCCGATGACTGTTCAGACCATGGACTACCTTGAACTGTGTATTGTGGATCAGAATAATCAGCTTGTTAACTATAGAGGAGAAGAGATCATTGTACGCCTGCATCTAAGGCGAGATGGGAATAAAGTATAAAGCTAGCACACCAGGCTCACAACCCGTTAGTGCAATGCGGAAGGGCAAGGTGAGAACACGCCTTAATTACGAATTCCTCATTTCAGCAGGCTTAAAACCGCAGAATGACGTCGCTCAGCGTAACTCAGTCAGCAGAGTATGATGACCGAATTATTCGTCATGAATACCACTCACACGATCCCTACGCCTCAAGCACATTTAACAAAAATGATGAGATTAGGATTGTTATCCAGCATCAGGACGCGGTAACACTGCCTAGCAAGAGCTTCCTCTATCTGGACTACACATTTAAGAAAGCTGACGAGGCTGCCGTAGCGCTCTCGAAGCTCACTCGAAATGCCGTAGCATTCCTGTTTCAAGGGATACGCTATGAACTAAACGGAACTGAAATAGACTGAACTAGAAATGTTGGCATTACATCAGCCCTTAAGACGTACGTTTCAGCCTCACCCTCTGATTCAAACAGTTTGGAAAATGCTGGGTGGTTCATAGATGCAGCGGATGGAGAGGGTAGACAAAGCCGATTTACCCCGTGCGTGCCACTAAAAATGCTTATGGGATATTTTGAGGATATGCAGCGAATAATTATCAACGCTAAACAGGAACTTATTTTGGTAAGAAGTGCAAGTGACGCGAATTCATTCTCTCAAACAGCTGCAGAGAATGTTCAAATCAAGATTAATAGCATATCATGGAAAATGCCTCACATCACCGTTGCCGACGAGGAGAGCTTGAAGCTCTTAAAAGTTCTGAATGCTGGCACCTACCTACCACTAACTTTCCGATCATGGGAGCTTTTTGAATATCCAGTCCTACCTACAGCGTCCACACATACTTGGGCTATTAAAACATCAGTGCAGTTGGAAGCACCTCGATTCATCATACTAGCATTTCAAACTCAAAGGCGTGCTAATGTATCAAAGGACTCAACTGAATTTGACCACTGCAAGCTAACTAACGCCAGAGTCTACTTGAATTCAGAATACTACCCATATGAGAATCTACATCTACTGTGGGACAGCAATGTATACAGTCTGGCATTTGACATGTATGCGAGATTCCGAGCATCTTACTACGAAGGTGTTGAAAATGAAGGATGCCTACTCAGCCCACAGAGTTTCAAGAAGCTAGCGCCAATAATCGTGATTGACTGTTCAGAACAGAATCAGACAATTAAATCAGGACCTATAGATGTACAGATTGAATTTGAATCTTCAGCAAACTTCCCTGATCAGACTTCAGCATATGCTCTCGTTTTGCATGATCGTCTCGTTAACTACTGTCCGCTCACTAATGTAGTGCAATGAGTTGTATAAATTAATACGCACTCTGCTAGCTCTGGCGTAGATCACGAAGTTACCTGAAGGTGAGAGGATTGTAGCTGACGTTCAAGGATTTTACTATGATGAGTGCAGGCGTTTCATAATTAAAGACTGTGGATTAATAGCATTCACGCAAAGTGCTGGAGTAATAGGAACATTTGTATCAAGAGTTGAATCACCGAAACCATTTAAAGACGTCAAGTGCAATAAGACAGTCAGAAGCGCGATGTGGCTAACAAGATTCTATCATGGGATTAAGTGGGACCCCCCTGGCATCTCTTATAAACATTTGCTGCAATTGCTGAGAGTATTTGATCACAAGGAGACGGTAATCTACGTTAAAGGCGATGAGTAGAGTAGCTGGCTGCGTCGAATCTTCAAATATGTGGCTATCCAGAACCTGGAATACTATGATTGTCCACCTATCCATCAACTTAGACAGTGAACGTGTGAATAAGAAAAAAATAGTTTTGTGTCAGCATCTGAAAATGTAAAATTACTTTTAAAATGGCTCACAAATAAATAAATAATTTTTTTCTCCATAGGAATTCTTGTTGTTTTCTTTCTGTGACACCTACTTCCATAGAAGTAAGTTTATTGGTGATACTGTTCGTGAAGCGAAGCGCATTCCACTGGAGCTGTCTGAGACAGTTTACCTGCTTCCACCTCGCCGGCGCGGCGATGAGTCAACCGTTGAAAGTGACGAGTCAACCGTTGAAAGTGACAGGAGCTGAAAGAGAGAGTGCTAGGGTCGGCTTCGCCAGATGCAAGCTGTTTAAAGTGACAGGACCACAAAGAGAGTGGCGGGGTCTGTTTGTGACCGGCGGACCAAGTCCAGCACGCGTCATTCAGATTTCATCTCTGTCTTTAAATCAGTAAAAATTTTATAGGTCTCTCTCTGTGCCAGTGCAACGTATATGGATCATGATTGAGGGTCAAATAATAACAAACTCGGGGCTTTTTTTTACAATAAAATAATTGAATTTTTTATTCAATTCAGATTTTGTTTGCGACGTATCAGTTTACATTAAAATGATTCACTTTTTTTCACATTATATGAGTTTACAGATACATTATTTGTCTTCAAGTAAAAATATGAAAGTTCTGATCTTTGCAGATACGTGTTTTTACATTATTCATAAATATATAAGCACTTTACTATATATATATATATATATATATATATATATATATATATATATATATATAACTAAATCATAGATACTAGAACGTAATTATATTATCTTACAAGGTAAATAATATCTCTAGTGAAGTTCCACCGGAAGCACTTTTTTAACTGAAGGCAAATGTATTTTTAGTTCAAGATAGTGGCTCTAAAACATTTTCCACTAGCAATTTAAATTATATTTCATTGAAGTAAGTGGCTCTAGACATTTTCCACTACACCAAGCAGGTGAACACATATTTCTCGGTATAAAGATTTTTTTTTTTACACAGTCAAGTATATATAAAGAATTTAATTGGTGGAACTCACATTCTTAAAAAACCAATTCTGACTGGATGGCTAGCTGCAGGTGAAACTTACAACTACTACTAAGATCAAAGCAGATACGAACTGCGAAAATTGTATTTTCGTCTTCTTCTATTTGATTATAAGAGGTGTAAAATGCACACTTAACACAGGCTCACACACATTCACACACACTCAGACATACACGGAAGTACGCAAGCTGATACACACTACAAAACACTCTCGTTCGATATTCACACTATGATACAAAAGTCATACTACTACTCTGCAGACACCCTCGCCGTCTCTCTCTCTCTCTCTCTCTCTCTCTCTCTCTCAATCCGAGTCCCCCACCCCTTCTCTCGCTACAAGTGAATAGTGTGAGTACGGGCGAATTTCAATGCCGTCATCACAGATGACCCTTTTATCGTCATGATGCGACAGACCGATTTTAAACTGCAGCACAGTGTACACCTCGTGCGCTATCGATCGAATACTAATTTGCCCGACAATATGCGGCGGCTGCAGCTCAGCACCGCGAACACCACCACGTAGGCACTGCAAATAGTCTTCGATAGAGAGAGCTCGTGATGCCATCCGTCGTACCCCCTTAGCCCGTCTCTGAGTGGGACCTTCCAATGTGCGATATGAATACATCTTGGACCGAAGACCTACAAACTCCACAATCAGCAATCCATTCGTTTCGTCTTTCATGAGACCGATAACTTTCTTGTTTTGCGGAACAATACCATAAGGATTATCGGCCGCATAAGAAGACGTGTCGAATTCATTGGCGTGGTACCTAATTACTTCATATGGATCGCAGTTCTTCACCCAATGGATGAAACTATCTGTATCCATATAAAGTCATTTAGGATCAGCGAAATGAGTTTTCGCAAACTCATAATGAAAGCGGTACATGTGGGGTTTGGATAGGTCTAGTCTGCACATCCCCACATAGATAGGTTTAGTAAACTCTACTGCAGTTTTAGCCATCTCCATAGCAACAAAATTCTTATTGAAAATAGTGACCCATTTAAAATTTGGTCTGGCAATGCATTTTCGTACGCCATATCGCCCATACCATTGCGTTCTAATAAAAATTTCACGTCGTTCCCTCAAATTCTCCATAGTTTCTCTGGAAATTGAATTATTCACTAATTTATAAAAATCTTTCTCAAAGTCACACGACGTGGAAGTTGTATTCAGATCAATATACTCCTTCAACCCGGGGGACTGCTTGAAGGAGATGGCCCGGGTGATTTTAACCAGCTCCATACCCAAGCTGAGGCATTGCTGGAGGTTAAAATAGTGAATGATGTACCTCTGCTAGCCCCCCAGCGTTGTCATCAGTTTCGGTGTGGAACCTCCTCGCGGAACTAGTTGCTCTGGACACAGCGGCAAAGCGGCATGCGCGTCATGCAAACTAATAGGATATGTGAGTTCTGCCTCCACAACACACTCTACATCAGAATCGGCGGCCATACCCCGCCTGATTTTTCCACCTAATCCCTTGCATTCATCTTAGGACAGCCAGCGAAACTCTCGAATAGGCAGACATTCCTTCATAGGATGTCCATATAAGTTATTCACATCTAGATACATTATATAACTTGAATCAAGGGATGCGTTAAACCTGTCACCCATCCGTGGGTTATTTGCTTTCGCGTGTCTATGAATACATTGGCAGAGCCCCCCCACGGATCCCTCGCTCAAAGAAAAGAAGCATGTCAGGATCGGTCAATAATTCGATACTGCACATCGTTTTCTTGAGCATCGCGTCCCAAGACAACCCCCGTACCGTGTAATAAAAGGCAGGGTCCAGAGAATATGTGGCCATACGTAGACTCCGGAACTTCTCGAAAACGTCCGCAAGCAAGTGCACGTCTGTGTCCATGTAAAGACGTGCGTACTCTCCTAAATTAGAAATGTTGAATTCCCGCCAGACATTCACGGCATGCTCATACTCTGCATTCGTTATCGTGTCGCCTGTGAGGTTGCTGGAGAATGCAGTTATGTCGGGTAGCCTGGTTTCGTCGAGTTTGAGCATACTATTCACATACTCATATGGAAAAACCCCTTTCCTAGTCACTTTTCCTCGTCGGGAAATGCAGCTCGAGTGATATGCATATCCGCCGGAGATAGAGTTTCAACAAGTTTCTGTAGTGGTACCTACATAAAACGTAGTGTATCGAGGAAGCGCAGCGTAATTCTTGACGTCATTCGTTTGAAGAATGATATATACTTCTCGACGCTCTCAGGTAGGACACTCACCTGATCTTTCTCCAAACCGAAATCGGCTAAGTGCTCAACTAGAAAATGAGCATCATACCCACTTTAATTAAAGAAAACTGGTATGTGCTTAGGTAATTGGTACTTCAAATTGCACGCATTGTGAGCAGTGCCACGGAATTTCCCTGTAAGATGACAGTAGTCCCTACGAGGAGTTTCCGCTTTTCTGTCCAACGGCAGGCCACAAATATGACACTCGGTGGCTTTATTATACAAATCTCCATTCTCCTTCGATTTGGTCATTGGAACGTTGCCGCTGTACAGCTTATCAACTTCCAGTGAAAATTTTTCAAGCTCAGAGAGCAACCAAATCGATGGATTATCGCCGACGTAAGATTTGTATCGGTTAAGGTTGGTGTCATATGACGATACAATTTGGTACGCTGCCGCATAAGGTACGTGTTTTTCTGTAAAGGTGGTGTGTGAGGTCGTAGGATCGCCTTCGCAGTGGGTCACAGGAGCGAGGAGGCACTCAAAGTCGGCGTACACAACAAACGGACACCGCTCCTGGTGGTGAGCATTACTAAACTTTATGAATTTGTTTTCCTCCGTGGGCATAATAACACGTACCGCATCCTTGGAAGTACAGTCAACTAGATGCGTATCTAATAACTGTTCAGAGGAGAAATAATTGGGGTACCTTAACCAAATATGTTTTACACGACAATCAGTTGATAGTTGGGCGGAAAGGAGTCGGGACATGTCCTTGATCCAGACATAGTGATAACTTTCACCTTCAGAAAAGAGAAGCATATTTACATGCAGCTCACGCTCACCGGCAAATTTTGAGAAATGGAGGGGGCCGACTACGACATGCTTGTCTTGCTCGTCTGACTTGCTCTTCTTCTTCTCCAGGCCATAAACGTGTACCGATATTCCGGTATTTTGTGCCTCGAATTTAGGTATGTCCTGGATCTTGATGGGGAACTCAATACCATCAAAGTTATAATATGTGTTAATATCACTGTCTTTGTATGTGCCTGGAAGAGAAGGGCGATCTCTATAATTATACTTTCTTTCGCAAGCCAGGATTGACCATGCAAAACAAGCCTGATCTTTTGTATGTTGGACATTAATGCACGCTTGTTTATTAGCTATATCTTTAGGGAGCTTGATATAGCTAGACCCTACATTTAATGGATCGTGGACATGTATATGGATGTACAGGTGTAGAATTCTGCTGAGTGCCTTAGCTGAGCCTTTGACTTCCATCTCGGAAAAGCGGCCCAATATGACACTCAAGGTGGATTTACGGAACCACTCGGCGTTATCACGCCATTATCCCCCCCAAAGATAAAGAATGCTGGTCTCTTCCTGACCAGACTGTACTTTGGTGGAGGGGGGGGGGGGGGTGCGATAACTCAATGCAGAGCACTGCACTGCACTTAACGGCGGGATAACGCGGATTATCGACTACCCTGAGGAGCTCGGTTTCCAGGACAGGGAGGCATGCGTTTAAAAATCCAACAGGATCGCGGTACCCCCCTGCCGGGTTTTCGATGCGAGTGACCGAGATTCGCTCCTCGAAGGCGTCGGCAATCGCCAAGTACTGCAACTGAGGTATGGTGTCACCGACCTGATCTACTTCACTAAAAGGGCGGGTTAGAGAACTGCCACTAGCCACAGGATGATCACTAACACTACTACTGCTAATGATACTGGGGGGGCCAGCCGGTGGATGACGGTGTTGGCGATGGTGCGTCATCATCATCATTTAATGGGAGGGGTATGCGTCTCGGTACACGAACCTTGCGATGGCGGTGTCGTGGGCAGTCAGCTTAGGGAGGGGTAGCGGTGGTGGCGACCGCCCCCCTTGCGGCGGCTGTAGGCGGCCAGTGCGAGCAGCCGGGCAGAGGTTCGGCGATCTTGCCAGCTGCAGCTTCGCCCACACGTGTTGGCCGCTGCGAGGGACCCCTGGCAGTGCTGCTACCCACTTGTTGGGATGCCCATGGACGCCAGATAGTTTGGGCCGCCGCCGCCGCCGCGGCCTGTCGAGCTGCGGTGATCGGTGCGATGCGAGGTGGGGCGTGTGCTCGCCCACCATCCAGCCCCGCGTTTGCAACCGCCGCTCGCGGAACATGGGCAACGCCGTGTGATATACCTGTAACATAAATGTAAGTTTAATGAACTGGATTTAAAAGAGGGATAAGTAATAGTAATTATTACAACTGTAAATAACGGTAATTATTTTGGACTAGTGATGAAAACTATTCACCTTCTCCGATCTCATTCCACGGCTTCAGCAGTTCATTGCCGCATTCGACAAGCCCCTCAAGCCAGTCAGGCATGTCCAGTTCGTCCTCATGTAAAAAGTTATTACTGTGTTCGGCTCTCTCGCTCTGCGCGGAATTAGAATGATCTAGGAACAAAATATATGTTAAGCCTAGATCAATACACTAGGAAGAAGGGTATATATTAAAAGAACAAGAAGAAAAAATTATTTAATTTTTTAGCGAGCATGATTTTTATTATTATTATTAGAGATGTACTTACATTCACGACGAGCTCTCTCCATTTCGAGTTGGCGATCAAGCTCTTCTAGCGCTGGGCCGATGTAATCTAGAAAGATGGAATGTAATGAGTATAATATAAAGTAAAAAATTTTTGTAGAAGAAGTTAGGTGATATAGAAACGAGAGGACGAAGGCAGATATATATAAAAAAATGAAATCTTTATAGAGAGCGAGTATAACAGACACGCACACACACACACACACACACACAGACACACACACACACACACACACACACACCAAGTGAAAAGCGAATCATTATATAGAGTTATCCAAAACAGATGTAGCGCTCGTACACGGAGTTAAAGTGTAGAGATATCAAAACATTGAAAAAATAAGTAATGGAACTTGTTCAGGACAAGGCTGATTGACGCCACCTGCTCGCTCCTCAGACTCAATGATAAAGTCCGCGAGTTCAGCTATAACAATGAGATATATAACTAATAAGGAGAATAAGATATAAAGGAAAAATGATAATTAAAAATAAAAATTATTTACTTACTCGATAATGGCGAATCGTGGAGTCTAAGTCTCTTCGCATCAGACTCCTGGGTGTTGTTAATTCGCTTCATCTTAATAAAACAGATACAGCACACACACACACACACATGAGAACAAACGCACGATGCGGTGGACAACTAAAGAGTGAGAAAGAAGACCAGGGGGTGGCTCCTTATGTAAGTGTGATGACGTAGTATTACATGATCTTAGGATGGACGAATTGCTGTTGAGAATTCTGTGGGGGTGGTGAATGAGTTCACTAGCGCCCCTAGTAGCTGAAAGCTGAACTGGACAGATGGTTCCTGGACATGGTGGAGGGCTGAGCATTTCATAATTTATAAAACTATACACAAATAATTCATAGTATCAGTGAAGATCTTATTTAGATTAGAGATAGGATGATAGTGAGATCATTATGTGTGTGTGTTAGGATGAATGAATATTATTATTATTATTATTATTATTATTATTATTATTATTTAATGGTATGTTATATAGGCGTAATTCGAAGTTGATGGTATTAAGAATGGCGTTGAAGGTAATGTTTTTGGAGATGAATATTGTTAGATATTTTTTTATTGGCGAGTTTATGTTAGGGAGCGAACATATTTTGAATGAATAAAGGGGAGGTTAAGTATTTTGGGACCATATAGAATTTGAGTGAGTTGATAGGTATGTGAGTTGAGAAGTTTGCTAGGAGTGTGCGATGGCTCCCGCATGTGTGCGTGATATTGACTTGTTGAAGTTTTTTATTTGTGTTCAGAGCTTCGTGTTAAATTGACTTGCGGAGGTACGTATCTTGACGGGAGCGACGGTTCACGCGTATGTGTAATCCTGGATTAGGTAATCGGTGTATGTCGGGTGAATAATGAGAATTGGGTGATCAGTTAACTTAGTGGGAGCGTTCTTTGTCCCACAGAGCCACGTGGTCGATCGCCCGTTGACACGTCAAGGAACTTTCCAAGTCGGTAGCAAACGTTCCAGTTCGAGCGTGTCGGTTCCTGTCTATCGGTGAGAGATTTGCAGAGTTTATGGGGCGAGAGCGTAGTTTGTGCTCCATCATCACACGTGCTGGTGGCGCCGTGGAGTCATGGGCATGTGGCGTGAGGGTGGTTTGGACAAAGGAAGCGTGTCTGTTCCCGTCCGTCGGTGCTGGGAATTTGCGAACTTTAGGACCAATATAGCTTTTAGTGTGTCATGTGATGCAACTTTCCAAACATCTCGGGCGGTTGTGTGAGGTAGGTATCGGCAGGTTGGAACCTGTTCAGAAAAAAGAAGAAATTGGGGTGGAACGTGTCCTTTGTACGGCACGCGGTCGACAGGAAACATCGTGTCCGGTGTTAAGTGCTTGCGGGCAGGACCCTCAGGCGCCGCTCGGAGTCTACCTGGCGCGCTGGCCGCCTCACGTGACAGGCGTAGGCAGTGGTCGTGGTGGTGGTGGTGGTTAGTGTTTAACGTCCCGTCGACAACGAGGTCATTAGAGACGGAGCGCAAGCTCGGGTTCAGGAAGGATTGGGAAGGAAATCGGCCGTGCCCTTTCAAAGGAACCATCCCGGCATTTGCCTGAAACCATTTTGGGAAATCACGGAAAACCTAAATCAGGATGGCCGGAGACGGGATTGAACCGTCGTCCTCCCGAATGCGAGTCCAGTGTGCTAACAACTGCGCCACCTCGCTCGGTGCGTAGGCAGTGGCTCCACGCGCAGGTCAGGGGGTGGCGAGGATTTGAACTAATTCAGTTGGAGCGCGGACGTCATGGTGACTGCATTGTGATATCAAAGATGTGTGTGCTGACTGTGATGGAGAACAAGTGATGACCATACTGCTTGAAATAAAGTCTTCAGTCCCTTCCACCCTGCAAAATCAAAGGTCGTGAATTACGTTACTATAAGTGCAGTTTATAATTTGATGTGATTATGATAGGCTACCAGTGAAAAAAAAGATAACTGACGAAGAAAGCTCATACATGTGATCAATTATGGCGTTGGGGATTTGAACTTGTGATAGATTTTTGTTACGGAGAAAATCGGACATCTTGAATTAATAATAAATGATAGTAATACATAGAAGTAGAGTTTTCGACAGAATATCTTGTTGGAATTTGAATTTGGCGATGTTTTCTAGTGGAGATAGGACTATAATAATAAATGATAATGAATGATAATAAATGATAATGAATGATAATGAAAGATAGTGAGTGCCAATGAAAGATAATGAAGTTAATAAAGGATAATGAATGATAATGAATGTTAATGCATGATAGTCAATAATAATAATAAAGACAAGTACAGTCTTTGCATGCATTATCCTGTTGGAATTAAAACTTCCCGCCATTTTGTCTTCTGGACGCTTAGGTTAGTGGACGTGGCACAATTGGACTATTTTCCCGCGCAAAATTCAAACTTCCCGCCACTTTTTCTGAAGGTTAGGTTAGTGGACATAGCACAATTGGACTATTTTCCCGCCAAAATTCGCCATCTTGGATGACGTCATGCGATGTTGCCAAGTCATCATGCCGCCTTCTTGGTTGACGTCATCGCCACCATCTTGAAAAAATTTGGCAACGATGCAGCGTGTCCTGGTACATAGGTTGTCCCCCCACACCAGTGCTGCATCGGAATCTACTACTGCACTCCCAGGAAAAGTTCAAAGCGCAGAATGTTTTACGCGCTACTACCCATGGACAAAACTCATCATTGCGCCTATTGTACTCATTCCCGATGGAATTTCTGTATTTTATCGCCAATGTGAAGGCCCAAGAGTTACAGTAAACCTGCCGTGGTGCATAACCATTCAATACTGGTCTCCAGACTGTTTAACGCGTTACTCCCCCTGGACAGATATCGTGATTGTGCCTATTGTATTCAATCGCGATGCAATTTCTGTTGTTCATCGTCAATGTGAAGGTCCAAGGGTTATAGCAAACTGGCAGTAGTGCATCGGAATCCAATACTGGTCTCCCAGGAATGTTTCCAACACAGACTGTATGACGCCTTACATTGACGATGAATCACAGAAACTGCATCGGGAATGAATACAATACGCACATTGACGACTTCTGTCCAGGGGGAGTAACGCGTCTGACAGTCTGTGTTTGAAACTTTCCTGGGAGACCAATAGTAGATTCCGATGCACCACTGCAGGTTCACTGTAACTCATGGACGTTTACACTGACGACAAACACAGAAATTGCATCAGGTATGAATACAAAATGAACAATGCCGTCTTACGTACAAGGGGAGTAACGCGAGAAACATACCGTGTTGGAAACTTTCCTGGGAGACCAGTATTGGTTTCCGATGCACCACGGCAGGTTTACTGTAAGACTTGGACCTTCACAGACGATATAACTCAGAAATTGCATCGGGAATCAATACAATAGGCACAATGAAGACATCTGTCTAGGGGGAGTACCGCGTCTAACAATCTGTGTACGAATCTTTGCTGGGAGACCAGTATTGGATTCCGATGCACCACGGCAGGTGTACTATAACTCTTGGACGTTCACATTGACGATGAATCAAGGAAATTGCGTCGGGAATGAATACGATAGGCACAATGACGACTTCTGTCCAGGGGGAGTAACGCATCAAACAGTCTGTTTGGAAACTTTCCTGGGAGACCAGTATTGGATTCTGATGCACCACGGCAGGTTTACTGTAACTCTTGGTCGTTCACATTGACGATGAAAGAAGGAAATTGCATCGGGAATGAATACAATAGGCACAATGACGACATCTGTCCAGTGGGCGTCGCGCGTCAAACAGTCGGTGTTGGAAACTTTCCTGTGAGACCAGTATTGGATTCCGATGCAACAATGCGGATTACTGTAACCCTTGGAACTTCACATTGACGATGAAACACAGAAATTGCATCGCGATTGAATACAACAGGCACAATGACGACTTCTTTCCAGGAGGAGTAACGCACGGTCTGTGTTGGAAACTTTCCTGGGAGACCAGTATTGGATTCCGATGCACCACGGCAGGTTTACTGTAACTCTAGGACATTCACATTGACGATGAAACAAGAAAATTGCATCGGGAATTAATACAATAGGCACAATGACGAATTTGTCCACGGGGATCGACGCGTCGAACAGTCTGTGTTGGAACCTTTCCTGGGCGACCAGTATTGGACTCCAATACTTGTCTCTTAGGAAAGTTTCAACACAGAATGTTTGACGCGTTACTCCCCCTGGACGGATGTCGACATTGTGTCTTTTGTATTCAATCGCGATACAATTTCTGTGTTTCATCGTCAATGTGAATGTCTAAGGGTTACAGTAAACCTGCAGTGGTGCATCAGAATCTACTACTGCAAACCAGGGAAAAGTTCAAAGCACAGTAAGTTTGGAGCGATACTCCCCCTGGATAGAAGTCATCATTGTGCGTTTTGTATTTCTTCCCGATGTAACTTCTGTGTTTCATCGTCAATGTGAAGGTCCGAGAGTTATAGTAAACCTGCCGCAGTGCACCGGAGTCCAATACTGGTCTCCCAGCAAAGTTTCCAACACAGACTGTTAGACGCGGTACTCCCCCTAGACAGATGTCTTCATTGTGCCTATTCTATTCAATAGCGATGCAATTTCTGTGTTTCATAGTCAGTGAGAAGGTACAAGGGGTTACAGTAAACCTGCAGTGGTGCATCGGAATCCAATACTGGTCTCCCAGGAAAGTTTCCAAACAGACTGTTTGATGCGTTACTCCCCCTGGACAGAAGTCGTCATTGTGCCTATCGTATTCATTCCCGACGCAATTTCCTTGATTCATCGTCAATGTGAACGTCCAAGAGTTATAGTACACCTGCCGTGGTGCATCGGAATCCACTACTGGTCTCCCAGGAAAGTTTCCAAAACAGACTGCTTTTCTCTGCTCGTGATGACTGGGTGTTGTGTGATGTCCTTAGGTTAGTTAGGTTTATGCGGTTATAATTCTAGGGGACTGATGATTATAGATGTCAAGTCCCATAGCGCTCAGAGCCATTTAAACCATTTGAACAGACTATTGACGCGCTACTCCCCTTGGACATAAGTCAACTTGTGCTTTTTGTATTCAATTGCGATGCCATTTATGTGCTTCATAGTCAATGTGTATGTCCAAAGGGTTACAGTAAACCTCCAGTGGTGCATCGGAAACTGCTACTGCACTCCTAGGAAAAGTTCTAAACACAGAATGTTTTTCGCCCTACTTCCGCTGGACAGAAGTCATCATTGTACCTATTGTATTCATACCCGATGCTATTTATATGTTTCATCGTCAATGTGAAGATCCAAGAGTTACATTAAACCTGCCGTGGTGAATCGGAATGCAATCCTGGTCTCCCAGGAAAGTTCCCAACACAGACTGTTTGAAGCGCTACTCCACCTAGACAGAAGAGGTCATTGTGCCATTTCTATTTGTTCCCGATGAAATATCTGTGCTTCACACTCAATGTGAAGGTCCAAGAGTTACAGTAAAACTGCCGCGGTGCGTCGGACTCCAATACTGGTCTCATAGGAAATTTTCCAACACAGACAATTAGATGCGTTACTCCCCCTGGACAGAAGTCGTCATTGTGCCTAGTTTATTCATTCCCGATGCAATTTCTGTGTTTCATCATCAATGTGATGGTGCAAGAGTTACAGTAAAATTACCGTGGTTCATCGGAATCCAATACTGGACCCCAGGAAAGATTCCAACACAGGATGTTTGACGCGTTACTCCTAATGGACAGATATCCTCATTGTGCTTTTTATATTCAATTGCGATGCAATTTCTGTGTTTAATCGTCAATGTGATTGACCAAGGGTTACAGAAAAACCTTCAGTGGTGCATCGGAATCTACTACTGCACTCCCAGTGAAACTTCTAAACATAGAATGTTTTTCGCGCGACTAGCCCATGACAGAAGAAATCATTGCGCCTATTGTATTCATTCCCGATGCAATTTGCTGTTTCATCGTCAATTTAAGTGCTACAGAAAACCTGCCGTGGTGCATCGGAATCCAATATTAGTCGCCCGGGAAAGTTTCCAACACAGACTCTTTGACGCGTCAATCCCCCTGGACACAAGTCGTCATTGTGCCTATTATATTAATTCCCGATGCAATTTCCTTGTTTCATCGTCAATGTGAATGTCCTAGGGTTACAGTAAACCTGCAGTGGTGCGTTCGAGTGTACTATGTGGATCCCCAGGAAAAGTTCAAAGCACAGTATTTTTGGAACGCTACTCCCTATGAACAGAAGTCATCATTGCGCCTTTTGTATTTATTCCCGATGCAATTTCTGTGTTAAATCGTCAATGTGAATGTCCAAGGGTCGCAGTAAACCAGCATTGGTGCATCGGAATCCAATACTGGTCTGCCAGGAAAGTTTCATCACAGACTGTTTGACACGTTACTCCCCCTGGACATATGTTGTCATTGTGCCTATTGTATTCATCCCCGATGCAATTTCTTTGTTTCATTGTCAATGTGAACGTCCAAGAGATACTGTCAACCTGCCGTGGATTATCGATCCAATGCTGGTCTCCCAGGAACGTTTCCAATACAGACTGTTTGACGCGTTACTACCACTAAACAGAAATCGTCTTTGTTCCTTTTTTATTCAATCGCGATGCAATTTGTGTGTATCATCGTTAATTTAAATGTACAAGGGTTACAGTAAACCTATAGTGGTGCATAGGAATCTACTACTGGACTCCCAGGAAAGTTTCCAACAAAGACTGTTTGAAGCGTTACTCCCCCAGGACAGAAGTCGTCCTTGTGCCTATTGTATTCATTCCCGATGCAATTTACTTCTTTCATCGTCAATGTGATTGTCCAAGAGTCACAGTAAACCCGCCGTGGTGCATCGGAATTCAATGCTGACTTCCGAGGAAAGTTTCCTACACAGGTTGATTGACGCGTTACTCCCCCTGGACAGATGCCGTCATTGTGCCCATTGTATTCATTCCCGATACAATTTCTGTGCTTCATTGTCAATGTGAACGTTCAAGGATTACAGTAAACCTGCCGTGGTGCATCGGAATCCAATATAGTCTCCCATGAAAGTTTCCAACACAGACTTATTGACGCGTTACGCTCCCCGAAATGAAGTCGTCTTTGTGCCTTATATATTCAATGGCGATGCAAATTATGTGTTTCATCGTCAATGTGAACGTCCAAGAGTCACACTACACCTGCCGTGGTGTATCAGAATCCAATACTGGTCGACCAGGAGAGTTTCCAAAACTGACCGACGCATTGGCCAACCTGGATAGAAGTCGTCTTTGTACCTATTGTATTCATTCCCAATGCAATTTCCTTGCTTCATCGTCAATGTGAAAGTCCAAAAGTTACAGTAAACCTGCCGTGATGCCTCATAATCCAATACTGGCCTACCATGAAAGTTTCCAAAACTAACTGACGCGTTACTCCACCTGGACACAAGTCGTCATTGTGCCCACTGTATTCAATCGCGATGCAATTTCTGTGATTCATCGACATTGTGAAAGTCGTAGCGTTACACTACACCTGCATTGGTGCTTTGGAATCCAATTCTGGTCGCCCAGGATAGTCTCCAACACAGACTGTTTGACGCGTCATTTACTCTGGAAAGTAGTCGTGTTTGTGCCTATTGTATTCATTCCCGATGCAACTTCCTTCTCTTATCGTCAATGTGATCGTCCACGAGTTACAGTAAACCATCCGTGGTGCATCAAAATCCAATACTGGTCTTCCAGGAAAGTATCCAACACAGACTGTTTGACGCGTCATTCCCCCTGGACAGAAGCCGCCTTTGTGCCTATTATATTCATTCTCGATGGAAATTCGTTGTTTCATCGTCAATCTGAACGTCCAAGGATTACAGCAAACCTGCAGTGGTGCCTCAGAATCCAACACTGGTCTACCAGGAAAGTTTCCAAAACTGACTGACGCCTTTCACCACCTGGACACAAGTCGTCATTGTACCTATTGTATTCAATCACGATGCAATTTCCTTGTTTCTTCGTCAATGTGAATGACCAAGGGTTACGGTAAACCTACCGTGGTGAATCAGAATCCAATACTGGTCTACCAAGAAAGATTCCAAAACTGACCGACGCATTATTCCACCTGGATACAAGTCGTCATTGTAGCTATTGTATTCAATCACGATGCAACTTCTGTGTTTCACCGTCAATTTGAATGTCCAAGAGTTACAGTAAACCTGCCGTGGTGCATCAGAATCCAGTACTGGACTACCAAGAAAGTTTCCAAAACCTGACTGACGTGTTACTGCAGCTGGACAGAAGTCGTCATTGTGCCTATTGTATTCAATCGCGATGCTATTTCTGTGTTTCATCGTCAATGTGAACGTCCAAAAGTTACAGTAAACCTGCCGTGGTGCATCAGAATACAATACTGGTCGCCCAAGATCGTTTCCAACACAGAATGTTTCACGCGGCATTCCCCCTGGACAGAAGTCGTCTTTGTGCCTATTCTGTTCACTCCCGATACAATTTCCTTGTTATATTGTCAATGTGATCGTCCGAGAGTTACAGCAAGTCTGCCGTGGTGCAACAGAATCCAATACTTGTCTGCCAGGAATGTTTCCAAAACTCACTGACGCGTTACTCCACCCGGACACAAGACGTCTTTGTGCCTATTGTTTTAAATCACCATGCAATTTCTATGTTTCAACGTCAATTTGCACGTCCAAGAGTTACAGAAAACCTGCCGTGGTGGATCGGAATCCAATACTGGTCGCCCAACATAGTTTCCAACACAGATTGTTTGACGCGTCATTCCCCTGGACAGAAGGCGTCGTTGTCCCTATTGTATTCATTCCTGATGCAATTCCCTTGTTTCATCATCAATGTGAACGTCCAAGAGTTACAGTAAACCGGCCGTGGTGCAACGGAATCCAATACTGGTCTACCAGGAATGTTTCAAAAACTGACCGACGCGTTACTCCACCTGGACACAATTCATCATTGTGCCTATTGCATTCAATCAAGCTGTAATTTCTTTGTTTCATCGTCAATGTGAACGTACAAGAGTCACAGAAAACCTGTCGTGATGCATCGGAATCCAGTACTGGTCGCCCAGGATAGTTTCCAACACGCACTGTCTGACGCGTCATTCCCCTGGACAGAAGGCGTCCTTGTGCCCATTGTATTCATTCCCGATGCAATCTCCTTGTTTCATCGTCAATGTGAACGTCCAAGAGTTACCGTAAACCAGACGTGGTGCATAAGAATCCAATACTGGTCTAACATGAAAGTTTCCAAAACTGACTGACACTTTACTCCAGCTGCACACAAGTCCTCATTGTGCCTATTGTATCCTATCACGATGCGCTTTCTTTGTTTCATCGTCAATGGGAACGTCCAAGGGTTACTAATGGTTCAAATGGCTCTGAGCACTATGGGACTCAACTGCTGAGGTCATTAGTCCCCTAGAACTTAGAACTAGTTAAACCTAACTAACCTAAGGACATCACAAACATCCATGCCCGAGGCAGGATTCGAACCTGCGACCGTAGCGGTCTTGCGGTTCCAGACTGCAGCGCCTTTAACCACACGGCCACTTCGGCCGGCCCAAGGGTTACTGTAAACCTGTCGCAGGGCATCGGAATCCAATACTGGTCGCCCAGAATAGTTTCCGACACAGACTGTTTGACGCGTCATTCCCCCTGGACAGAAGTCAGGTTTCTGCCTATTGTATTCATTCCCGGTGCAATTTCCTTACTTCATCGTCAATGTGAACGTCCAAGAGTTACAGTAAACCTGCAGTAATGCATCAGAATCCAATACTGGACTACCAGGAAAGTTTCCAAAACTGACTGACGTGTTACTCCACCTGGACACAAATCGACATTGTGCCCATTGTATTCAATCGCGATGCAATTTCCTTGTTTCATCGTCAATGTGAATGTCCTAGGGTTACAGTAAACCTGCAGTGGTGCGTTCGAATGTACTATGTGGACCCCAGGAAAAGTTCAAAGCACAGTATTTTTGGAACGCTACTCCCTATGAACAGAAGTCATCATTGCGCCTTTTGTATTTATTCCCGATGCAATTTCTGTGTTAAATCGTCAATGTGAATGTCCAAGGGTCGGAGTAAACCAGCATTGGTGCATCGGAATCCAATACTGGTCTGCCAGGAAAGTTTCATCACAGACTGTTTGACACGTTACTCCCCCTGGACAGATGTTGTCATTGTGCCTATTGTATTCATCCCCGATGCAATTTCTTTGTTTCATTGTCAATGTGAACGTTGAAGAGATACTGTCAACCTGCCGTGGATTATCGATCCAATGCTGGTCTCCCAGGAACGTTTCCAATACAGACTGTTTGACGCGTTACTACCACTAAACAGAAATCGTCTTTGTTCCTTTTTTATTCAATCGCGATGCGATTTGTGTGTATCATCGTTAATTTAAATGTACAAGGGTTACAGTAAACCTATAGTGGTGCATAGGAATCTACTACTGGACTCCCAGGAAAGTTTCCAACAAAGACTGTTTGAAGCGTTACTCCCCCAGGACAGAAGTCGTCCTTGTGCCTATTGTATTCATTCCCGATGCAATTTACTTCTTTCATCGTCAATGTGATTGCCCAAGAGTCACAGTAAACCCGCCGTGGTGCATCGGAATCCAATATAGTCTCCCATGAAAGTTTCCAACACAGACTTATTGACGCGTTACGCTCCCCGAAATGAAGTCGTCTTTGTGCCTTATATATTCAATGGCGATGCAAATTATGTGTTTCATCGTCAATGTGAACGTCCAAGAGTCACACTACACCTGCCGTGGTGCATCAGAATCCAATACTGGTCTACCAGGAATGTTTCAAAAACTGACTGACGCGTTACTCCACCTGGACACAATTCATCATTGTGCCTATTGTATTCAATCAAGCTGTAATTTCTTTGTTTCATCGTCAATGTGAACGTCCAAGAGTCACAGAAAACCTGTCGTGATGCATCGGAATCCAGTACTGGTCGCCCAGGATAGTTTCCAACACACACTGTCTGACGCGTCATTCCCCTGGACAGAAGGCGTCCTTGTGCCCATTGTATTCATTCCCGATGCAATCTCCTTGTTTCATCGTCAATGTGAACGCCCAAGAGTTACCGTAAACCAGACGTGGTGCATAAGAATCCAATACTGGTCTAACATGAAAGTTTCCTAAACTGACTGACGCTTTACTCCAGCTGCACACAAGTCGTCATTGTGCCTATTGTATCCTATCACGATGCGCTTTCTTTGTTTCATCGTCAATGGGAACGTCCAAGGGTTACTGTAAACCTGTCGCGGGGCATCGGAATCCAATACTGGTCGCCCAGAATAGTTTCCGACACAGACTGTTTGACGCGTCATTCCCCCTGGACAGAAGTCAGGTTTCTGCCTATTGTATTCATTCCCGGTGCAATTTCCTTGCTTTATCGTCAATGTGAACGTCCAAGAGGTACAGTAAACCTGCAGTAATGCATCAGAATCCAATACTGGACTACCAGGAAAGTTTCCAAAACTGACTGACGTGTTACTCCACCTGGACACAAATCGACATTGTGCCCATTGTATTCAATCGCGATGCAATTTCTGTGTTTCATCGACAAAGTGAACGTGCGAGAGTTACACTAAACCTGCCATGGTACATCGCAATCCAGTACTAGTCTCCCAGGAAAGTTTCCAACACAGACTGTTCGACGCGTTACTCCCCCTCTACTGAAGTCGTCTTTGTGCCTATTGTATTCATTTCCGATGCAATTTCGTAGTTTTATCGGTAATGTGAACGTCCATGAATTATAGTAAACCTACCGTGGTGCATCAGAATCCAATACTGGTGTACCAGGAAAGTCTCCAAAACTGACTTGCGCTTTACTCCACCTCGACACAAGCCGTCATTGTGTCTATTGTAACCAATCGCGATGCAATTCCAGTGTTTCATCGTCAATATGAACGTCCAAAAGTTAGAGTAAACTTGGCGTGGTGCATCGGAATCTAATACAGGTCCCCCATGAAAGATTCCAACAGAGACTCTATGATGCGTTACTCCCCCTGGACAGAAGTCTTCTTCGTGCCTAATGTATTCATTCTCAAAGCAATTTCCTTGTTTCATCATCAATGTGAATGTCCAAGGGTTACAGTAAACCTGCCGGGGTGCATCGGAATCAAATACTGGTCCCCCATGAAAGTTTACAACACAGTTCTTTGACGCGTCATTCCCCCTGGACAGAAGTTGTCTTTGTGCCTATTGTATCCATTCACGACGCAATTTCCATGTTTCATCGTCAATGTGAACGTCCAACAGTTACAGTAAACCTGCCGTGGTGCATCGGAATCCAATACTTGTCGCCCTGGATTGTCTCCAACCGAGACTATTTGACGCGTCATCCCCCTGGACAAAAGTCGTCTTTCTGCCTATTGTATTCATCGCCGACGCAATTTCCTAGTTTCATCGTCAGTGTGAATGTCCAACGGTATCGGTATACTTGCCGTCGTGCATCAGAGTCCAATACTGGTCTACCAAAAAAGTTTCCACAACTGACTGACGCGTTACTCCACCTAGACACAAGTCGTCATTGTGCCTATTGAATTCAATCGCGATGCAATTTCTGTGTTTTATTGTCAAAGAGAACGTCCAAGAATTACACTAAACCTGCCGTGTTCCATCGGAATCCATTACTGGTCGCCCAGACAGCTAGCAACACAGACTGTTTGACGCGTTACTCCCCCTGGCCAGAAGTCGTCATTGTGCCCACTGTATTCATTCCCGTTGCAATTTCCTTGTTTCATCGTCAATGTGAACGTCCAAGAGTTACAGTAAAACTGCCGTGGTGCATCAGAATCCAACACTGTTCTAGCAGGAAAGTTTCCGAAACTGACAGACGCTTTACTCCACCTGGACACAAGTCTTCATTGTGCCTATTGTATTCAATCTCGATGCAATTTCCTTGTTTCAGCGTCAATGTGGACATATAAGCGATACATTAAACCTGCCGTGGTGCAACGGATTCCAATACTGGTCTCCCAAGAAACTTTCCAACACAGACTGTTAGACGGGTTACTCCCTTTGCAAACAAGTCGTCTTTGTGCCTATTGTATTCATTCCCGATGCAATTTGTGAGTTTCTCCGTCAATGTGAACATCCAAGAGTTACAGAAAACCTGCATTGGTGCATTGGAATCCAACCCTGGTCTTCCATGAAAGTTTCCAACACAGACTGACGCGTTACTCCTCCTGGACACAAGTCGTCATTGTGAATACTGTATTCAATCACGATGCAATTTCCTTGTTTCAAGATCAATGTGAACGGCCAAGAGTTACAGTAAACCTACCGTGGTGCATCGGATTAAAAATACTGGTCTCCCACGAAAGTTTCCAACACAGACTCTATGACGCGTTACTCCCCCTGGACAGAAGTCGTGTTTGTGCCTATTATACTCATTCCCGATGCAATTTCCTCGTTTCAGCGTCAATGTGAACATCCAAGAGTTACAGTAAACCTGCCGTGGTGCATCGGAATCCAGTACTGGTCTCCCAGGAATGTTTCAAACACAGATGTTTTACTCCCCTTGACAAAAGACGTCTTTTTGCCTATTGAATTCATTCACGATTCAATTTCTGGAATTCATCGTCAATGTGAACGTCCAAGTGTTACAGTAAACCTGCCGTCGTGCATCGGAATCCAATACTGGTCTCCCATGAAAGATTCCAACACAGACTGTTTGACGCGTTACACCCCCTTTACGGAAGACGTCATTGTGCTTTTTCTATTCAATCGCGATGCAATTTCTGGGTTTCATCGTCAATTTGAACATCCATGGGTTACAGCAAACCTACAGGTGTGAGTCGGAGTGTACTACCGGCCTCTCAGGAAAAGATCAAATCACAGTATCTTTGAAGCGCAACTCCCCCTAGACAGAATTCATCATTGTGCCTTTTGTATTAATTCCCGATGCAATTTCTGTGTTACATCATCAATGCGAATGTCCAAGGGTTATAGTAAACCAGTAGTGGTGCATCGGAATGTACTACTGCACTCCCAGGAAAAGTTCAAGACACAGAATGTTTTACGCGCTACTACCCATGGACAGAAGTCATCATTGTGCCTTTTGTATTCATTCCCGATGCAATATCCTTGTTTCATCATCAATGTGAACGTCCACGAGGCACCGTAAAACTGGTGTGATGCATCTGAAATCAATACTGATCTCCCAGGAAAGTTTCCAACACCGACGGTTTGACTCGTTACTCCACCTGGACAGAAGTCGCCATTGTGCCTTTTCTATTCAATCGCGATACAATTTCTGTGCTTCATCGACTATGTGAATGTCCCAGGGTTACAGTAAATCTGTAGTGGTGCTTCGGTATCAACTACTGCACTCCCAGGAAAAGTTCAAAGCACAGAATGTTTTACGCGCTTCTCCAACACGACGAAAGTCATCATTGTGCTTTATGTATCGATACCTGATGCTATTTCTGTGTTTCATCGTCAATGTGAAAGTCCAAGTGTTTCAGTAAACCTGCCGTCGTCCACCGTAAGCAAATACTGTTCTCCCAGGAAAGTTTATAACACAGAATGTTTGATGTGTTACTCCCCCTGGACATAAGTCGCCTTTGTGCCTTTTATATTCAATCGCGATGCAATTTCCTTGTTTCATCGTCACTATGAACGTCCAAGAGTGACAGTAAACCTGCGTGGTGCATCGGATTCTAAAACCGGTCGCCCAGGATAATTTCCAACACAGACTGTTTGACGCGTCACAGCCCCTGGACAGAATACGTCATTGGGGCTATCGTATTCATTCCCAATGTAATATCCTTGTTTCATCGTCAATGTGAAGGTCCAAGAGTTACTGTAAACCTACCATGGTGAATCAGAATCCAATACTGGTCTCCCAGGAAAGTTTCCAACACAGGCTGTGTGACGCGTTACTACACCTGGACGGAATTGTGGCTTTTGTACTGAATCGCGATGCAATTTCTGTCTTTCATGGTCAAGGTAAATGTATGAGGATTACAGTAAACCTGCAGCGGTGCATCGGAATCTACTACTGCAGTCCCAGGAAAAGTTCAAAATACAGAAATTTTTACGCGCTAATACCTCTGGACAGATGTGATCATTGTGCCTTTTGTATTTATTCCCAATGCAATTTCTGGGTTTCATCGTCAATGTGAAGGCCCAATAGGTACAGTAAAACTGCAGTGGTGCATCAGAATCCAATACTGATCCCCCAGGAAAGTTTCCAACACAGACTGTTTGACGCGTTACTTCCACTGGACAGAAGACGGCATTGTGCCTATTGTATTCATTCCCCAAATTTTTTCCCTGTTTCACCGTCAATGCGAACGCCCAAGAGTACAGTAAACATGCCGTAGTTCATCGGAATTCAATACTGGTCTCCCAGGAAAGTTTCCAACACAGACTGTTTGACACGTTACTCCCCCTGGACTGAAGTCGTCATTGTGCCCTTTGCATTCAATCGCGATGCAATTTCTGTGTTTCATCGTCAATGTGATCGTCCAAGAGTTACAGTACACCTGCCGTGGTGCATCGGAATCCAATACTGGTCACGCTGTATAGTTACCAACTCAGACTGTTTGACGCGTCATTCTCCCTGGACGTAAGTCGTCTTTGTCCTTATTGTATTCATTCCCGATGCAATACCCTTGTTTCATCGTCAATGTGAACGTCCAAGAGTTACAGAAAACCTGCCGTGGTGGATTGGAATACAATACTGATCGCCCAGGATACTCTCCAACACAGACTGTTTGACGCGTCATTTACTCTGGAAAGTAGTCGTGTTTGTGCCTATTGTATTCATTCCCGATGCAACTTCCTTCTCTTATCGTCAATGTGATCGTCCACGAGTTACAGTAAACCATCCGTGGTGCATCAAAATCCAATACTGGTCTTCCAGGTAAGTATCCAACACAGACTGTTTGACGCGTCATTCCCCCTGGACAGAAGTCGCCATTGTGCCTATTATATTCGTTCTCGATGGAAATTCGTTGTTTCATCGTCAATCTGAACGTCCAAGGATTACAGCAAACCTGCAGTGGTGCCTCAGAATCCAATACTGGACTACCAAGAAAGTTTCCAAAACCTGACTGACGTGTTACTGCAGCTGTACAGAAGTCGTCATTGTGCCTATTGTATTCAATCGCGATGCTATTTCTGTGATTCATCGTCAATGTGAACGTCCAACAGTTACAGTCAACCTGCCGTTGTGCATGGGAATTAAATACTGGTCGCCCAGGACAGTCTCCAACATAGAGCGTTAGACGCGTCATTCCCCTTGGACAGAAGTCGTCCTTGTGCCCATTGTATTCACTCCCGATGCAATTTCCTTGTTTCATCGTCAATGTGAACGTCCAAGAGTTACAGTAAACCAGACGTGGTGCATAAGAATCCAATACTGGTCTAACATGAAAGTTTCCAAAACTGACTGACGCGTTACTCCAGCTGCACACAAGTCGTCATTGTGCCTATTGTATCCTATCACGATGCACTTTCTTTGTTTCATCGTCAATGGGAACGTCCAAGAGTTACAGTAAACCTGCAGTAATGCATCAGAATCCAATACTGGACTACCAGGAAAGTTTCCAAAACTTACTTACGCATTACTCCACCTGGACACAAGTCGACTTTGTGCCTATTGTATTCAATCGTGATGCAATTTCTGTGTTTCTTCGTCAATGTGAATGTCCAAGAGTTACAGTAAACCTGCCGTAGTACATCGGAATCCAATACAGGTCTACCAGGAAAGTTTTCAAAACTGACTGACGCGTTACTCCACCTGGACACATGTCATCATTGTGCCTATTGTATTCAATTTCGCAATGCAATTTCTGTGTTACATCGTCAATGTGAACGTCTAAGAGTTACAATAAACCTGCCGTCGTGCATCGGAATCCAATACTGGTCTCCCAGGTAAGTTTGCAACACAGACTGTTTGACGGATTACTCCCCCTGGACAGAAGTCTGTCTTATGCCTACTGTATTCATTCCTGATGCAATTTCCTTCCTTCATCGTCAATGTGAACGCTCAAGAGTTACAGTAAACCCGCCGTGGTGCATCAGTATATAATACTGGTCTACCAGGAAGGTTTCCAAAACTGACTTACGTGTTACTCTACCTTCATACAAGTCGTCATTGTGCCTATTGTATTCAATCACGATGCAATTTCTGTGGTTCATCATCAATGTGAACGTCCAAGAGTTACAGTAAGCCTGCAGTGGTTCATCACAATCCAATACTGGTCTACCATGAAAGTTTCCAAAACTGACTGACGTGTTACTCCACCTGGACACAAATCGACATTGTGCCCATTGTATTCAATCGCGATGAGATTTAAGTGTTTCATCGTCAATGTGAATGTCCAAGAGTTACAGTAAATCCGCCGTGGTGCATCGAAATCCAATCCTGGTCTTCCAGGAAAGTTTCCAACACAGACTGTTTGACGCGTTGCTCCCCCTGGACAAACGTCGTCTTTGTGCCTATCGTATTCATTCCCGATGCAATTTCGTTGTTTCATCGTCAATGTGAACGTCCAAGAGTTACAGTAAACCTGCTTGGTGCATCAGAATCCATTACTGGTCTATCAGGAACGATTCCAAAACTGACTGACGCGTTACTCCACCTGGACTGAAGTCGTCATTGTGCCTATTGTATTCAATTGCGATGCAATTTCTGTGTTTCATCGACAAAGTGAACGTGCGAGAGTTACACTAAACCTGCCATGGTACATCGCAATCCAGTACTAGTCTCCCAGGAAAGTTTCCAACACAGACTGTTCGACGCGTACTCCCCCTCTACGGAAGTCGTCTTTGTGCCTATTGTATTCATTTCCGATGCAATTTCGTAGTTTTATCGTCAATATGAACGTCCAAGAGTTACAGTAAACCTACCGTGGTGCATCAGAATCCAATACTGGTGTACCAGGAAAGTCTCCAAAACTGACTGGCGCGGTACTCTACCTGGACACAAGTCGTCATTGAGCTATTGTAACCAATCTCGATGCAATTTCAGTGTTGTATCGTCAATGTGGACGTCCAAAAGTTACAGTAAACTTGGCGTGGTGCATCGGTATCCAATACTGGTCCCCCATGAAAGTTTCCAACAGAGACTCTTTGATGCGTTACTCCCCCTGGACAGAAGTCTTATTTGTGCCTATTGTATTCATTCCCAAAGCAATTTCCTTGTTTCATCATCAATGTGAATGTCCAAGGGTTACAGTAAACCTGACGTGGTGCATCGGAATCCAGTACTGGTCTCCCAGGAAAGTTTCCAACTTAGACTGTTTGATGGGTTACTCCACCTGGGTTGAAGTAGCCTTTGTGCCAATTGTATTCATTCCCGATGCAATTTCCTTGTTTCATGGTCAATGTGAATGTCCGAGGGTTACTGAAAACTTGCCGTGGTGCATCAGAATCCAATACTGGTCTACCAAGAAAGTTTCCAAAACTGACTGACGCGTTACTGCACCGGGGCACACGTTGTCATTGTGCCTATTGTATTCAATCGCGATGCAATTTCTGTGTTTCATCGTCAATGTGAACGTCCAAGAGTTACACTAAACCTGCCGTGGTGCATCGGAATCAAGTAATGGTCCCCTATGAAAGTTTACAACAAAGACTCTTTGACGCGTCATTCCCCCTGGACAGAAGTCGTTTTTGTGCCTATTGTATACATTCACGATGCAATTTCCATGTTTCATCGTTAGTGTGAACGTCCAACAGTTACAGTAAACTTACCGTGGTGCATCAGAGTCTAATACTGGTATACCAGGAAAGTTTCCAAATCTGACTGACGCGTTACTCCACCTGAACTCAAGTCGTCATTGTGCCTATTGTATTCAATCGCAGTGCAATTTCTGTGTTTCACCTTCACTGTGACCGTCCAAGAGTTACAGTAAACCTCCCGTGTTGCTTTGGAATCCAAATCTGGTCGCCCAGATATTTCCCAACACAGAATGTTTCGCGCGTGACTCCCCCTGGAGAGAAGTCGTTTTTGTGCCTATTGTATTCATTCCCGATGAAATTTACTTATTTCATCGTCAATGTAAACGTCCAAGACTTAGAGTACACCTGCCGTGTTGCATCAGAATCCATTACTGGTCTACCAGGAAGGATTCCAAAGCTTACCGACGCGTTACTCCACCTGGACTCAAGTCGCCATTGTGTCAATTCTATTCAATCACGAGGCAATTTCTGTGTTTCCTCATCAACGTGAAAGTCCAAGAGTTACAGTACACCTGCCGTGGTGCATAGAAATCCAGTACTGGTCTCCCAGGAATGTTTCCAACGCAGACTGTTTGACGCGTCACTCCTCCTGGACAGAAGTCGTCTGTGTGACTATTGTATTCATTACCGATGCAATTTCTGAGTTTCTTCGTCAATGTGAACGTCCAAGAGTTACTGTAAACCTGCTGTGGAGCATCAGAATGCATTACTGGTCTACCAGGAAAGTTTCCAAAACTGACTGTCGCGTTACTCCACCTGGACACAAGTCGTCATAGTGCCCATTGTATTCAATCACGATGCAATATCTGTGTTTCATCGTCAATGTGAACGTCTAAGAGTTACAGTAAAGCTGCCGTGGTGCATCAGAATCCAATACTGGTGTACCAGGAAACTTTCCAAAACTGACTGACGCGTTACTCCACCTGGACACAAGTCGCCATTGTGTCAATTTTATTCAATCACGATGCAATTTCTGTGTTTCCTCGTCAATGTGAAAGTCCAAGAGTTACAGTACACCTGCCGTGGTGCATCGGAATCCAATACTGGTCTCCCAGGTAAGTTTGCAACACAGACTGTTTGACAGATTACTCCCCCTGGACAGAAGTCTGTCTTATGCCTACTGTATTCATTCCTGATGCAATTTCCTTCCTTCATCGTCAATGTGAACGCTCAAGAGTTACAGTAAACCTGCCGTGGTGCATCAGTAAATAATACTGGTCTACCAGGAAGGTTTCCAAAACTGACTTACGTGTTACTCTACCTTCATACAAGTCGTCATTGTGCCTATTGTATTCAATCACGATGCAATTTCTGTGGTTCACATCAATGTGAACGTCCAAGAGTTACAGTAAGCCTGCAGTGGTTCATCACAATCCAATACTGGTCTACCATGAAAGTTTCCAAAACTGACTGACGTGTTACTCCACCTGGACACAAATCGACATTGTGCCCATTGTATTCAATCGCGATGAAATTTAAGTGTTTCATCGTCAATGTGAATGTCCAAGAGTTACAGTAAATCCGCCGTGGTGCATCGAAATCCAATCCTGGTCTTCCAGGAAAGTTTCCAACACAGACTGTTTGACGCGTTGCTCCCCCTGGACAAACGTCGTCTTTGTGCCTATCGTATTCATTCCCGATGCAATTTCGTTGTTTCATCGTCAATGTGAACGTCCAAGAGATACAGTAAACCTGCTTGGTGCATCAGAAGCCATTACTGGTCTATCAGGAACGATTCCAAAACTGACTGACGCGTTACTCCACCTGGACTGAAGTCGTCATTGTGCCTATTGTATTCAATTGCGATGCAATTTCTGTGTTTCATCGACAAAGTGAATGTCCAAGAGTTACAGTAAATCCGCCGTGGTGCATCGAAATCCAATCCTGGTCTTAAAGGAAAGTTTCCAACACAGACTGTTTGACACGTTGCTCCCCCTGGACAAACGTCGTCTTTGTGCCAATTGTATTCATTCCCGATGCAATTTCCTTGTTTCATGGTCAATGTGAATGTCCGAGGGTTACTGAAAACTTGCCGTGGTGCATCAGAATCCAATACTGGTCTACCAAGAAAGTTTCCAAAACTGACTGACGCGTTACTGCACCGGGGCACACGTTGTCATTGTGCCTATTGTATTCAATCGCGATGCAATTTCTGTGTTTCATCGTCAATGTGAACGTCCAAGAGTTACACTAAACCTGCCGTGGTGCATCGGAATCAAATAATGGTCCCCTATGAAAGTTTACAACAAAGACTCTTTGACGCGTCATTCCCCCTGGACAGAAGTCGTCTTTGTGCCTATTGTATACATTCACGATGCAATTTCACTGTTTCATCGTCAGTGTGAACGTCCAACAGTTACAGTAAACTTACCGTGGTGCATCAGAATCTAATACTGGTATACCAGGAAAGTTTCCAAATCTGACTGACGCGTTACTCCACCTGAACTCAAGTCGTCATTGTGCCTATTGTATTCAATCGCAGTGCAATTTCTGTGTTTCACCTTCAATGTGACCGTCCAAGAGTTACAGTAAACCTCCCGTGTTGCTTCGGAATCCAAATCTGGTCGCCCAGATATTTCCCAACACAGAATGTTTCGCGCGTAACTCCCCCTGGAGAGAAGTCGTTTTTGTGCCTATTGTATTCATTCCCGATGAAATTTACTTATTTCATCGTCAATGTAAACGTCCAAGAGTTAGAGTACACCTGCCGTGTTGCATCAGAATCCATTACTGGTCTACCAGGAAGGATTCCAAAGCTTACCGACGCGTTACTCCACCTGGACTCAAGTCGCCATTGTGTCAATTCTATTCAATCACGAGGCAATTTCTGTGTTTCCTCGTCAATGTGAAAGTCCAAGAGTTACAGTACACCTGCCGTGGTGCATAGAAATCCAATACTGGTCTCCCAGGAATGTTTCCAACGCAGACTGTTTGACGCGTCACTCCTCCTGGACAGAAGTCGTCTCTGTGACTATTGTATTCATTACCGATGCAATTTCTGAGTTTCTTCGTCAATGTGAACGTCCAAGAGTTACTGTAAACCTGCTGTGGAGCATCAGAATGCATTACTGGTCTACCAGGAAAGTTTCCAAAACTGACTGTCGCGTTACTCCACCTGGACACAAGTCGTCATAGTGCCCATTGTATTCAATCACGATGCAATATCTGTGTTTCATCGTCAATGTGAACGTCTAAGAGTTACAGTGAAGCTGCCGTGGTGCATCAGAATCCAATACTGGTGTACCAGGAAACTTTCCAAAACTGACTGACGCGTTACTCCACCTGGACACAAGTCGCCATTGTGTCAATTTTATTCAATCACGATGCAATTTCTGTGTTTCCTCGTCAATGTGAAAGTCCAAGAGTTACAGTACACCTGCCGTGGTGCATCGGAATCAAATACTGGTCTCCCAGGTAAGTTTGCAACACAGACTGTTTGACGGATTACTCCCCCTGGACAGAAGTCTGTCTTATGCCTACTGTATTCATTCCTGATACAATTTCCTTCCTTCATCGTCAATGTGAACGCTCAAGAGTTACAGTAAACCTGCCGTGGTGCATCAGTATATAATACTGGTCTACCAGGAAGGTTTCCAAAACTGACTTACGTGTTACTCTACCTTCATACAAGTCGTCATTGTGCCTATTGTATTCAATCACGATGCAATTTCTGTGGTTCATCATCAATGTGAACGTCCAAGAGTTACAGTAAGCCTGCAGTGGTTCATCACAATCCAATACTGGTCTACCATGAAAGTTTCCAAAACTGACTGACGTGTTACTCCACCTGGACACAAATCGACATTGTGCCCATCGTATTCAATCACGATGAAATTTAAGTGTTTCATCGTCAATGTGAATGTCCAAGAGTTACAGTAAATCCGCCGTGGTGCATCGAAATCCAATCCTGGTCTTCCAGGAAAGTTTCCAACACAGACTGTTTGACGCGTTGCTCCCCCTGGACAAACGTCGTCTTTGTGCCTATCGTATTCATTCCCGATGCAATTTCGTTGTTTCATCGTCAATGTGAACGTCCAAGAGATACAGTAAACCTGCTTGGTGCATCAGAATCCATTACTGGTCTATCAGGAACGATTCCAAAACTGACTGACGCGTTACTCCACCTGGACTGAAGTCGTCATTGTGCCTATTGTATTCAATTGCGATGCAATTTCTGTGTTTCATCGACAAAGTGAACGTGCGAGAGTTACACTAAACCTGCCATGGTACATCGCAATCCAGTACTAGTCTCCCAGGAAAGTTTCTAACACAGACTGTTCGACGCGTTACTCCCCCTCTACTGAAGTCGTCTTTGTGCCTATTGTATTCATTTCCGATGAAATTTCGTAGTTTTATCGTCAATATGAACGTCCAAGAGTTACAGTAAACCTACCGTGGTGCATCAGAATCCAATACTGGTGTACCAGGAAAGTCTCCAAAACTGACTGGCGCGGTACTCTACCTGGACACAAGTCGTCATTGAGCTATTGTAACCAATCTCGATGCAATTTCAGTGTTGTATCGTCAATGTGGACGTCCAAAAGTTACAGTAAACTTGGCGTGGTGCATCGGAATCCAATACTGGTCCCCCATGAAAGTTTCCAACAGAGACTCTTTGATGCGTTACTCCCCCTGGACAGAAGTCTTATTTGTGCCTATTGTATTCATTCCCAAAGCAATTTCCTTGTTTCATCATCAATGTGAATGTCCAAGGGTTACAGTAAACCTGACGTGGTGCATCGGAATCCAGTACTGGTCTCCCAGGAAAGTTTCCAACTTAGACTGTTTGATGGGTTACTCCACCTGGGTTGAAGTAGCCTTTGTGCCAATTGTATTCATTCCCGATGCAATTTCCTTGTTTCATGGTCAATGTGAATGTCCGAGGGTTACTGAAAACTTGCCGTGGTGCATCAGAATCCAATACTGGTCTACCAAGAAAGTTTCCAAAACTGACTGACGCGTTACTGCACCGGGGCACACGTTGTCATTGTGCCTATTGTATTCAATCGCGATGCAATTTCTGTGTTTCATCGTCAATGTGAACGTCCAAGAGTTACACTAAACCTGCCGTGGTGCATCGGAATCAAATAATGGTCCCCTATGAAAGTTTACAACAAAGACTCTTTGACGCGTCATTCCCCCTGGACAGAAGTCGTCTTTGTGCCTATTGTATACATTCACGATGCAATTTCACTGTTTCATCGTCAGTGTGAACGTCCAACAGTTACAGTAAACTTACCGTGGTGCATCAGAATCTAATACTGGTATACCAGGAAAGTTTCCAAATCTGACTGACGCGTTACTCCACCTGAACTCAAGTCGTCATTGTGCCTATTGTATTCAATCGCAGTGCAATTTCTGTGTTTCACCTTCACTGTGACCGTCCAAGAGTTACAGTAAACCTCCCGTGTTGCTTCGGAATCCAAATCTGGTCGCCCAGATATTTCCCAACACAGAATGTTTCGCGCGTAACTCCCCCTGGAGAGAAGTCGTTTTTGTGCCTATTGTATTCATTCCCGATGAAATTTACTTATTTCATCGTCAATGTAAACGTCCAAGAGTTGGAGTACACCTGCCGTGTTGCATCAGAATCCATTACTGGTCTACCAGGAAGGATTCCAAAGCTTACCGACGCGTTACTCCACCTGGACTCAAGTCGCCATTGTGTCAATTCTATTCAATCACGAGGCAATTTCTGTGTTTCCTCGTCAATGTGAAAGTCCAAGAGTTACAGTACACCTGCCGTGGTGCATAGAAATCCAATACTGGTCTCCCAGGAATGTTTCCAACGCAGACTGTTTGACGCGTCACTCCTCCTGGACAGAAGTCGTCTGTGTGACTATTGTATTCATTACCGATGCAATTTCTGAGTTTCTTCGTCAATGTGAACGTCCAAGAGTTACTGTAAACCTGCTGTGGAGCATCTGAATGCATTACTGGTCTACCAGGAAAGTTTCCAAAACTGACTGTCGCGTTACTCCACCTGGACACAAGTCGTCATAGTGCCCATTGTATTCAATCACGATGCAATATCTGTGTTTCATCGTCAATGTGAACGTCTAAGAGTTACAGTAAAGCTGCCGTGGTGCATCAGAATCCAATACTGGTGTACCAGGAAACTTTCCAAAACTGACTGACGCGTTACTCCACCTGGACACAAGTCGCCATTGTGTCAATTTTATTCAATCACGATGCAATTTCTGTGTTTCCTCGTCAATGTGAAAGTCCAAGAGTTACAGTACACCTGCCGTGGTGCATCGGAATCCAATACTGGTCTCCCAGGTAAGTGTTTAATCGTCAATGTGAAGGTCCAAGAGTTACAGTAAACCTACCGTCGTGCATTGAAACACAATACTGGACTCCCAGGAGAGTTTTCAGCACAGACTGTTTGACGCGTTACGCCCCCTGGCAGAAGTCGTCATTGTTCCTATTGTATGCAATCGCAATGCAATTTGTGTGTTTCATCGTCATTGTGCCTATTGTATTCAATCACGATGCAATTTCTGTGGTTCATCATCAATGTGAACGTCCAAGAGTTACAGTACACCTGGCGTGGTGCATCAGAATACCATCACGGTCTATCAGGACAGTTTCCAAAACTGACTGACGCGCAACTCCATCTGGAAACAAGTCGTCATTGAGCCTATTGTATTCAATCACGATGCAATTTCTGTGGTTCATCGTCAATGTGAACGACCAAGAGTTACAGTAAACCTGCCGTGGTGCATCGGAATTGAATACTGGTCGCCCAGGATAGTCTCCAACACAGACGCGTCATTCCCCCTGGACAGAAGTAGTCTTTGTGCCTATTGTATTCCTTCCCGATGAACTTTCCTAGTGTCATCGTCAATGTGAACGTTCAAGAGTTACAGTAAACCTGCTGTTGTGCATCAGAAACTAATACTGGTCTACCAGGAAAATTGCCAAAACTGAGTGATACGTTTCTCCCCCTGGACAAAAGACGACATTGTGCATATCGTATTCAATCACGATGCAATTTCTGTGGTTCATTGTCAATGTGAACGACCAAGAGTTACAGTAAACCTACCGTGGTGCATCAGAATCCGATACTGGTGTACCAGGATAGTCTCCAAAACTGACTTGCGCTTTACTCCACCTCGACACAAGCCGTCATTGTGTCTATTGTAACCAATCGCGATGCAATTCCAGTGTTTCATCGTCAATGTGAACGTCCAAAAGTTACAGTAAACTTGGCGAGGTGCATCGGAATCTAATACTGGTCCCCCATGAAAGATTCCAACAGAGACTCTATGATGCGTTACTCCCCCTGGACAGAAGTCTTCTTCGTGCCTATTGTATTCATTCTCAAAGCAATTTCCTTGTTTCATCATCAATGTGAATGTCCAAGTGTTACAGTAAACCTGCCGTGGTGCATCGGAATCAAATACTGGTCCCCATGAAAGTTTACAACACAGTTCTTTGACGCGTCATTCCCCCTGGACAGAAGTTGTCTTTGTGCCTATTGTATCCATTCACGATGCAATTTCCATGTTACATCGTCAATGTGAACGTCCAACAGTTACAGTAAACCTTCCGTGGTGCATCAGAATCCAATACTGGTCTCCCAGGATTGTATCTAACACAGACTGAAGCGTTACTCCTCCTGGACACAAGTCGCCATTGTGATTATTGTATTCTATCGCGATGCAATTTCCATGTTTCATCGTCAAAGTGAACGGCCAAGAGATACATTAAATTTACAGTAGTGCATCGGAACCAAATATTGGTCTCCCATGTAAGTTTCCATCACAAACAGACGCGTTAGTCCTCCTGGACAGAAATCGTCATTGTGCCTATTAAATTCAATCTCGATGCAATTTCCTTGTTTCAGCGTCAATGTGAACATATAAGCGATACATTAAACCTGCCGTGGTGCAACGGATTCCAATACTGGTCTCCCAAGAAACTTTCCAACACAGACTGTTAGACGGGTTACTCCCTTTGCAAACAAGTCTTCTTTGTGCCTATTGTATTCATTCCCGATGCAATTTGTGAGTTTCTCCGTCAATGTGAACATCCAAGAGTTACAGAAAACCTGCATTGGTGCATTGGAATCCAACCCTGGTCTTCCATGAAAGTTTCCAACACAGACTGACGCGTTACTCCTCCTGGACACAAGTCGTCATTGCGAATACTGTATTCAATCACGATACAATTTCCTTGTTTCAAGATCAATGTGAACGGCCAAGAGTTACAGTAAACCTACCGTGGTGCATCGGATTAAAAATACTGGTCTCCCACGAAAGTTTCCAACACAGACTCTATGACGCGTTACTCCCCCTGGACAGAAGTCGTCTTTGTGCCAATTATACTCATTCCCGATGCAATTTCCTCGTTTCAGCGTCAATGTGAACATCCAAGAGTTACAGTAAACCTGCCGTGGTGCATCGGAATCCAGTACTGGTCTCCCAGGAATGTTTCAAACACAGATGTTTTACTCCCCTTGACAAAAGACGTCTTTTTGCCTATTGAATTCATTCACGATTCAATTTCTGGAATTCATCGTCAATGTGAACGTCCAAGTGTTACAGTAAACCTGCCGTCGTGCATCGGAATCCAATACTGGTCTCCCATGAAAGATTCCAACACAGACTGTTTGACGCGTTACACCCCCTTTACGGAAGACGTCATTGTGCTTTTTCTATTCAATCGCGATGCAATTTCTGGGTTTCATCGTCAATTTGAACATCCATGGGTTACAGCAAACCTACAGGTGTGAGTCGGAGTGTACTACCGGCCTCTCAGGAAAAGATCAAATCACAGTATCTTTGAAGCGCAACTCCCCCTAGACAGAATTCATCATTGTGCCTTTTGTATTAATTCCCGATGCAATTTCTGTGTTACATCATCAATGCGAATGTCCAAGGGTTATAGTAAACCAGTAGTGGTGCATCGGAATGTACTACTGCACTCCCAGGAAAAGTTCAAGACACAGAATGTTTTACGCGCTACTACCCATGGACAGAAGTCATCATTGTGCCTTTTGTATTCATTCCCGATGCAATATCCTTGTTTCATCATCAATGTGAACGTCCACGAGGCACCGTAAACCTGGTGTGATGCATCTGAATCCAATACTGGTCTCCCAGGAAAGTTTCCAACACCGACGGTTTGACTCGTTACTCCACCTGGACAGAAGTCGCCATTGTGCCTTTTCTATTCAATCGCGATACAATTTCTGTGCTTCATCGACTATGTGAATGTCCAAGGGTTACAGTAAATCTGTAGTGGTGCTTCGGTATCAACTACTGCACTCCCAGGAAAAGTTCAAAGCACAGAATGTTTTACGCGCTTCTCCAACACGACGAAAGTCATCATTGTGCTTTATGTATCCATACCTGATGCTATTTCTGTGTTTCATCGTCAATGTGAAAGTCCAAGTGTTTCAGTAAACCTGCCGTCGTCCATCGTAAGCAAATACTGTTCTCCCAGGAAAGTTTATAACACAGAATGTTTGATGTGTTACTCCCCCTGGACATAAGTCGCCTTTGTGCCTTTTATATTCAATCGCGATGCAATTTCCTTGTTTCATCGTCACTATGAACGTCCAAGAGTGACAGTAAACCTGCGTGGTGCATCGGATTCTAAAACCGGTCGCCCAGGATAATTTCCAACACAGACTGTTTGGCGCGTCACACCCCCTGGACAGAAGACGTCATTGGGGCTATCGTATTCATTCCCGATGTAATATCCTTGTTTCATCGTCAATGTGAAGGTCCAAGAGTTACTGTAAACCTACCATGGTGAATCAGAATCCAATACTGGTCTCCCAGGAAAGTTTCCAACACAGACTGTGTGACGCGTTACTACACCTGGACTGAAGTCGTCATTGTGCCCTTTGTATTCAATCGCGATGCAATTTCTGTGTTTCATCGTCAATGGGAAAGTTCAAGGGATACAGGAGACCTGCAGTGGTGCTTCGGAAACTACTACTGCACTCCCCGCTAGTGTTCAAAGCACACAATGTTTTAGACCCTACTCCTGCTGGACAGAAGTTATTATTGTGCCTATTGTATTCATACCCGATGCAATTTCTGTGTTTCATCGTCAATATGAACGTCGAAGAGTTACAGTAAACCTGCCGTGGTGCATCGGAATCCTATACTGGTCTCCCATGAAAGTTTCCAACACAGACTGTGTGACGCATTACTCCACCTGTAAAGAATTCTTGATTGTGCTTTTAGTATTCAATCGCGATGAAATTTCTATGTTTCATCGTCAATATGAGTGTCCAAGGGTTACAGTAAAACTGCAGTGGTGCATCGGAATAATATACTAGTCTGCCACGAAAGTATCAAACACAGTCTGTTTGACGCGTTACTCCCCCTGGAAAAAAGTCGTTATTGTGCATTTTGTATTCAATCGCGATGCAATCTTTGTTTTCCATGGTCAATGTAAAAGTCCACGGGTTACAGTAAATCTGTAGTGGTGCAACGGAATCTCCTACTTCTCCCCCAGGAAAAGTACAAAACATTGAATGTTTCACGCGCTACCACCAATGGACAGAAGTCAGCATTGTGCCTTGTGTTTTTATTCCCTATACAATTTCTAGTTTTCATCGTCAATGTGAACGTCAAAGTGTTACAGTAAACCTGCTGTGGTCCATCGGAATCCAATAATGGTCTCCCAGGAAAGTTTCCAACACAGACGGTTTGACTCGTTACTACCCGTGGACAGAAATCGTCATTGTGCCTATTCTACTCAATCGCGATGCAATTTCTGTATTTCATCGTCAATGTGAAGCTCCAAGGGTTACAGTATACCGTCCGTAGTGCATCGGAATCCAATACTGGTCTCCCAGGAAAGTTTCCAACACAGACTGTGTAACGCGTTTTGTTCCCCTGGACATTAGTCATCATTGTGGCTTTTGTATTTATTCCCGATGCAATTTCTGTGTTTCATCGTCAGTGTGAATGTCCAAGTGTTACAGTAAACATGCAGTGGTGTATCGGAATTTACTACTGCACTTCCACGAAAAGTTCAAAGCACAGAATGCTTGAATCGCTACTGCCAATGGACAGAAGTAGGCATTGTGCCCTTTGTATTCAATCGCGAAGCAATTTCTGTGTTTCTTCGTCAATGTGAGGGTTCAAGTGTTAAAATAAACCAGCAGTTCGGGTACAGAATCTACTACTGAACTAATAGGAAATTTTCCAACACAGTTTATGTGATCTACATCTACATGTACATTTATACTCCGCAAGCCACCCAACGGTGTGTGGCGGAGGGCACTTTACGTGCCACTGTCATTACCTCCCTTTTCTGTTCCAGTCGCTTACGTCTCGCGGGAAGATCGACTGTCTGAAACCCTCCGTGCGCGCTCGAATCTCTCTAATTTTACATTCGTGATCTCCTAGGGAGGTATAAGTAGGGGGAAGCAATATATTCGATACCTCATCCAGAAACGCACCCTCTCGAAACCTGGCGAGCAAGCTACACCGCGAGGCAGAGCGCCTCTCTTGCAGAGTCTGCCACTTCAGTTTGCTAAACATCTCCGTAACGCTATCACGGTTACCAAATAACCCTGTGACAAAACGCGCCGCTCTTCTTTGGATCTTCTCTATCTCCTCCGTCAAACCGATCTGGTACGGATCCCACACTGATGAGCAATACTCAAGTATAGGTCGAACGAGTGTTTTGTAAGCCACCTCCTTTGTTGATGGACTACATTTCCTAAGGACTCCCCCAGTGAATCTCAACCTGGTACCCGCCTTACCAACAATTAATTTTATACGATCATTCCACTTCAAATCGTTCCGTACGGATACTCCCAGATATTTTACAGAAGTAACTGCTACCAATGTTTGTTCCGCTATCATATAATCATACAATAAAGGATCCTTCTTTCTATGTATTCGCAATACATTACATTTGCCTATGTTAAGGGTGAGTTGCCACTCCCTGCACCAAGTGCCTATCCGCTGTAGATCTTCCTGTATTTCGCTACAATTTTCTAATGCTGCAACTTCTCTGTATACTACAGCATCATCCGCGAAAAGCCGCATGGAACTTCCGACACTATCTACTAGGTCATTTATATATATTGCGAAGAGCATTGGTTCCATAACACTCCCCTGTGGCACGCCAGAAGTTACTTTAACGTCTTACTGTGTTCTGTTTGCTAAAAACCCTTCAGTCCAGCCACACAGCTGGTCTGATATTCTGTAGGCTCTTACTTTGTTTATCAGGCGACAGTGCTTAACTGTATCGATCGCCTTCCGGAAGTCAAGGAAAACAGCATCTACCTGGGAGCCTGTATCTAATATTTTCTGGGTCTCATGAACAAATAAAGCGAGACGGATCTCACGCGATCGCTGTTTCCGGAATTCATGTTGATTCCTACAGAGTAGATTCTGGGTTTCCAAAAACCACATGATACCCGAGCAAAAAACATGTTCTAAAATTCTACAACAGATCGACGTCAGAGATATAGGTCTATAGTTTTGCGCATCTGCTCGACGAACCTTCTTGAAGACTGGGACTACCTGTACTCTTTTCCAATCATTTGGAACCTTCCGTTCCTCTAGAGACTTGCGGTACACGGCTGTTAAAAGGGGGGCAAGTTCTTTCGCGTACTCTGTGTAGAATCGAATTGGTATCCCGTCAGGTCCAGTGGACTTTCCTCTGTTGTGTCAGTTGCTTTTCTATTCCTTGGACACTTATTTCGATGTCAGCCATTTTTTCGTTTGTGAGAGGATTTAGAGAAGGAACTGCAGTGCGGTCTTCCTCTGTGAAACAGCTTTGGAAAAAGGTGTTCAGTATTTCAGCTTTACGCGTGTCATCCTCTGTTTCAATGCCATCATCATCCCGGAGTGTCTGGATATGCTGTTTCGAGCCACTTACTGATTTAACGTAAGACCAAAACGTCCTAGGATTTTCTGTCAAGTCGGAACATAGAATTTTACTTCCGAATTCACTGAACGCTTCACGCATAGCCCTCCTTACGCTAACTTTGACATCGTTTAGCTTCTGTTTAGCTGAGAGGTTTTGGCTGTGTTTAAACTTGGAGTGAAGCTCTCTTTGCTTTCGCAGTAGTTTCCTAACTTTGTTGCTGAACCACGGTGGGTTTTTCCCGTCCCTCACAGTTTTACTCGGCACGTACCTGTCTAAAACGCATTTTACGATTGCCTTGAACTTTTTCCATAAACACTCAATATTATCAGTGTCGGAACAGAAATTTTCGTTTTGATCTGTTAGGTAGTCTGAAATCTGCCTTCTATTACTCTTGCTAAACAGATAAACCTTCCTCCCTTCTTTTATATTCCTATTAACTTCCATATTCAGGAATGCTGCAACGGCCTTATGATCACTGATTCCCTGTTCTGCATTTAGAGAGTCGAAAAGTTCGGGTCTGTTATCAGTAGGTCCAAGATGTTATCTCCACGAGTCGGTTCTCTGTTTAATTGCTCGAGGTAATTTTTGGATAGTGCACTCAGTACAATGTCACTCGATGCTCTGTCCCTACCACCTGTCCGAAACATCTGAGTGTCCCAGTCTATATCTGGTAAATTGAAATCTCCACCTAAGACTATAACATGCTGAGAAAATTTATGTGAAATGTATTCCAAATTTTCTCTCAGTTGTTCTGCCACTAATGCTGCTGAGTCGGGTGGTCGGTAAAACGAGCCAATTATTAACCTAGCTCGGTTGTTGAGTGTAACCTCCACCCATAATAATTCACAGGAACTATCCACTTCTACTTCACTACAGGATAAACTACCACTAACAGCGACAAACACGCCACCACCGGTTGCATGCAATCTATCCTTTCTAAACACCGTCTGTGTCTTTGTAAAAATTTCGGCAGAATTTATCTCTGGCTTCAGCCAGTTTCCTGTACCTATAACGATTTCAGCTTCGGTGCTTTCTATCAGCGCTTGAAGTTCCGGTACTTTACCAATGCAGCTTCGACAGTTTACAATTACAATACCGATTACTGCTTGGTTCCCGCATGTCCTGACTTTGCCCCGCACCCTTTGAGGCTGTTACCCTTTCTGTACTTGCCCGAAGCCACCTAACCTAAAAAACCGCCCAGTCCATGACACACAACCCCTGCTACCCGTGTAGTCGCTTGCTGCGTGTAGTGGACTCCTGACCTATCCAGCGGAACCCGAAACCCCACCACCCTATGGCGCAAGTCGAGGAATCTGCAGCCCACACGGTCGCAGGACTGTCTCAGCCTCTGATTCAGACCCTCCACTCGGCTCTGTACCAAAGCTCAGCAGTTAGTCCTGTCGACGATGCTGCAGATGGTGAGCTCTGCTTTCATCCCGCTAGCGAGAATCCAAATCAGATAGCCGCCGGGAGCCAGAAAGGATTCAATCCGATCCATAGCGACACACATCATTGGTGCCGACTCTTCTCGGTATGCACACGGAGTGCACATTGGTTTTCTTCCCCTCTCTTGCTGCCATATCCCTAAGGGGCCGCCGGCCGAATTGGCCGAGCGGTTCTAGGCGCTACAGTCTGGAGCCGCGCGACCGCTACGGTCGCAGGTTCGAATCCTGCCTCGGGCATGTATGTGTGTGATGTCCTTAGGTTTGTTAGCTTTAAGTACTTCTAAGTTCTAGGGGACTGATGACCTCAGATGTTAAGTCCCATGGTGCTCAGAGAGATTTGAACCATTTGAATCTAAGGGGCCCCATTACGCGCCTGACTTTGGAGCTCCCAACTACCAGTAAGCCCACCCTCTGCGCCCATTTGAACCTAAGGGGCCCCATTACGCGCCTGACTTTGGAGCTCCCAACTACCAGTAAGCCCACCCTCTGCGACCGCCCGGAACTTGCAGACTGAGGGACAACCTCGGGAACAGGACAAGCAGCCATGTCCAGCCGAAGATCAGTATCAGCCTGAGACAGAGCCTGAAACCGGTTCATCAGAGAAACTGGAGAGGCCGTCCGTTTAGCCCTCCGGAATGTCTTTCGCCCCCTGCCACACCTGGAGACGACCTCCCACTCTACCACAGGTGAGGGATCAGCCTCAATGTGGGCAGTATCCCAGGCAGCCACAGTCGTAGTCCGATCGGGGGATGTGTGGGACGAGCTGGCTGTCCCCGACAAACCCCCATCCGGACCCCCACAGTGATGCCCATTGGCAACAGCCTCAAGCTGTGTGACCGAAGCCAACACTGCATGAAACTGGCAGCGCAGGGATGCCAACTCAGCCTGCATCCTAACACAGCAGTTGCAGTCCCTATCCATGGTAAAAACTGTTGTGCAAAGAACGTTTGAACTGATCTACAGAGAGCACAAACAATTTGACACAAAATTTAAACGGTTATTAAAATACAAGGTTGCCTAGTAAATGCAGTAATGATGCTGCTTGCGCACTGCTGACACAGTGCTCGGCGGCGGAAGGAGACTACGCGATTTTACACTATTCAGGTACTAAAACTCTCAAATACTATAATACGCCCGAAATATATGAATCAAACAATGCAAGTACCAAACACACGCAAAGAAATTATGAATTAAACTATGTAACAAATAAGTGAGCTAAGAGTATACGACTTGCTGCTGGCAGCTGCTTATCCAATGGCGGCAGGGAGCCCACTGGCCGTGACCAACCGACACTGCGGTAATCCCCCTGGGCAGGCCTGCATTGTGCGTTGTGCATTTTGTGTACAATCCAGATGCAATTTCTGTGTTTCCTCGTCAATGTGAAAGTCCAAGGGTTACAGTAAACCTGCAGTGGTGCTACGAATATTATACTGATCTCCAAGGGAAGTTTCAACGCAGACTGTTTGAGGCGTTACTCCCCTGGACCGAAGTCGTCTTGCGCTTTTAGTATTCAATCCCAATGCAACTCCTGTGTTTCATCGTCGAAGAGAAGGTGCAAGGGTACAGGAAACCACCAGTGATGCTTCGGAGTCTACTACTGGACTCCCAGGAAAGGTTCAAACACAGGCTGTTTGAAGCGCTACTCCCTTAGGACAGAAGTCGGCATTCTGCCTTTTATATTCAATCCCGATCCAATTTCTGTTTCATCGTGAATGTGAAGGTTCAAGAGGTACAGTAAACCTGCAGTAGTGCATCGCAATCTAATACTGATCTCACAGGAATGTTTCAAATCACTGACTGTTGGAGGCGTGACTCCCCATGGAATGAAGTCGGCATTGTGCCTTTTGTATTCAATTACGAAGCAATTTCTGTGTTTCTTCAACAATATGAAGGTCCAAGGGTTTCAGAAAACATGCTTTGTGCATCGGAATCTACTACACGATTCCAAGGAAAGGTTCAAAGCACAGTCTGTTTGAGGCGTTACTCCTCTGGACAATAGTCGGCATTGTGCCTTTTGCACTCTATACCGATGCAATTTCTGTGTATCGTCGTCAAATAGAAGGTTCAAGTGTTACAGTAAACCTGCAGTGGTGCTTCGGAATCTAATACTAAGCTAATAGGAAAGTGTCCAAACAGATTGTTTGATGCGTTATTCCCCCGGACAGAAGTCGGTATTGTGCCTTTTGTAATCAATCTCGATGTACTTCCTGTGTTTCATAGTCAAATAGAACGTCCAAAGGTTACAGTAAACCTGCAGTGGTGCTTTGTAATCTAATACTGGTCTCCCAGGAAAGTTTCCAACACAGACAGTTTGAAGCGTTACTACCGTGGGCAGAAGTCCGCATTGTGCCTTTTGTATTCAGTCCCGTTGCAATTTCTGTGTTTCATCGTCAACGTGAAGGTCCAAGGGTTACAGTAACCTGCCATGGTGCATCGGAATCTAATACAGGTCTCCCAAGAATGGTTCAAATCACAGACTGTTTGACGCGTTACTCCCCCAGGACGGAAGTCGGAAATGTGACTTTTGTATTTAATCCCGATGCAGATTCTGTGTTTCATCGTCAATGTGAAGGTCCAAGGTTGCAGGAAAAGTGCCGTGGTGCATTATAATCCAATATGGATCCCAGGAAAGTATCCAACACAGTGTGTTTGAAGCGTTACTCCCCCTGGACAGAGGTCTTTATTGTGCTATTTGTATTCAATCCCGATGCAATTTCTGTGTTCCATCCTCAATGTGAAAGCCGAAGGGTTTCAGAAAACCTGCTCTGTGCATCGGAATCTACTACCGGACTCCCAGGAAAGGTTCAAAGCACAGTCTGTTTGAGGCGTTACTCTCCTGGACAATAGTCGGCATTGTGCCTTTTGCACTCAATCCCGAAGCAATTTCTGAGTTGTTGTTGTTGTGGTCTTCAGTCCTGAGACTAGTTTTTATGCAGCTCTCCATGCTACTCTATCCTGTGCAAGCTTCTTCATCTCCCAGTACGTACTGCAACCTACATCCTTCTGAATCTATTTAGTGTATTCATCTCTTGGTCACCCGCTACGACTTTTACCCTCCACGCTGCCCTCCAGTACTAAATTGGTGATCCCTTGATGCCTCATAACGTGTCCTACCAACCTATCCCTTCTTCTAGTCAAGTTGTGCCACAAAATCCTCTTCTCCCCAATTTTATTCAATACCTCCTCGTTAGTTATGTGATCTACCCATCTAATCTTCAGCATTCTTCTGTAGCACCACATTTCGAAAGCTTCTATTCTATTCTTGTCCAAACTATTTATCTTCCATGTTTCACTTCCACACATGGCTACGCTCCCTACAAATACTTTCAGAAACGACTTCCTGACACCTAAATCTATACTCGATGTTAACGAATTTCTCTTCTTCAGAAACGCTTTCCTTGCCATTGCCAGTCTACTTTTTATATCCTCTCTACTTCGACCATCATTAGTTAAATTTGCTCCCCAAATAGCAAAACTCCTTTACTACTTTAAGTGTCTCCTTTCCTAATATAATACCCTCAGCATCACCCAACTTAATTCGACTACATTCCATTATCCTCGTTTTGCTTTTGTTGATGTTCATCTTATATCCTCCTTTCATGACACTGTCCATTCCGTTCAACTGCTCTTCCAAGTCCTTTGCTGTCTCCGACAGAATTACAATGTCATCGGCGAACCTCAAAGTTTTTATTTCTTCTCCATGAATTTTAATACCTACTCCGAATATTTCTTTTGTTTCCTTCACTGTTTGCTCAATATACAGATTGAATAACATCGGGGAGAGGCTACAACCCTGCCTCACTCCATTCCCAACCACTGCTTCCCTTTCATGTCCCTCGATTCTTATAACTGCCATCTGGTTTCTGTACAAATTGTAAATAGCCTTTCGCACCCTGTATTTTACCCCTGCCACCTACATCCTCTTCCATTTCCATAATATTGTCCTCAAGTACACTGCCCTTGTATAGACCCTCTATATACTCCTTCCACTTTCCAGCTTTACCTTCTTTGCTTAGAACTGGATTTCTATCTGAGCTCTTGATGTTCATACAAGTGGTTCTCTTTTTTCCAAAGGTCTCTTTAATTTTCCTGTAGGCAGTATCTATTTTACCCCTAGTGAGATAAGCCACTACATCCTTACATTTGTCCTCTAGCCATCCCTGCTTAGCCATTTTGCACTTCCTGTCGATCTCATTTTTCAGACGATTCTATTCCTTTTTGCATGCTCCATTTACTGCATTTTTATATTTTCTCCTTTCATCAAATAAATTCAATATTTCTTCTGTTACCCAAGGATTTCTACTAGCCCTCGTCTTTTTATCCAATTGATTCTCTGCTGCCTTCACTACTTCATCCCTCAGAGCTACCCATTCTTCTTCTACGGTATTTCTTTCCCTCATTCCTGTCAATTGTTCCCGTATGCTCTCCCTGAAACTCTGTAGAACCTCTGGTTTAGTCAGTTTATCCAGGTCCCATCTCCTTAAATTCCCACCTTTTTGCAGTTTCTTCAGTTTTAATCTACAGTTCATAACCAATAGATTGTGATCAGAGTCCACATCTGCCCCTGGAAATGTCTTACAATGTAAAACCTGATTCCTAAATCTCAGTCTTACCATTATATGATCTATCTGAAACCTGTCAAAATCTCCAGGCTTTTTCCATGTATACAACCTTCTTTTATGATTCTTGAACCAAGTGTGAGCTATGATTAAGTTGTGCTCTGTGCAAACTTCTATTAGGCGGCTTCCTCTTTCATTTCTTACCCGCAATCCATATTCACCTACTACGTTTCCTTCTCTCCCTTTTCCTACTACCGAATTCCAGTCACCAATGACTATTAAATTTTCGCCTCCGTTCACTATCTGAATAGTTTCTTTTATCTCATCATACATTTCTTCAATTTCTTCGTCATCTGCAGAGCTAGTTGGCATATAAACTTGTACTACTGTAGTAAGCGTAGGCTTCTTATCTATCTTGGCCACAATAATACGTTCACTATGCTGTTTGTAGTAGCTTGCCCGCACTCCTATTTTTTTATTCATTATTAAACCGACTCCTACATTACTCCTATTTCATTTTGTATTTATAACCCAGTATTCGCCTGACCAAAAGTCTTGTTTCTCCTGCCATCGATCTTCACTAATTCCTACAATATCTAACTTTAACCTATCCATTTCCCTTTTTAAATTTTCTAACCTACCTGCTCGATTAAGGGATCTGACATTCCACGCTCCGATCCGTAGAACGCCAGTTTTCTTTCTCCTGATAACGACGTCCTCCTGAGTAGTCCCCGCCCGGAGATCCGAATAGGGGACTATTTTACCTCCGGAATATTTTACCCAAGAGGACGCCATCATCATTTAACCATACATTAAAGCTGCATGCCCTCGGGAAAAATTATGGCTGTAGTTTCCCCTTGCTTTCAGCCGTTCGCAGTACCAGCACAGCAAGGGCGTTCTGTGTATCGTCGTCAAATAGAAGGTTCAAGAGCTACAGTAAACCTGCAGTGGCGCTTCGGAACTTACTACTAAGCGAATAGGAAAGTTACCAACACAGATTGTTTGATGCGTAACTCCCCCTGGACACAAGTCGTCATTGTTCCCTTAGTATTCAATGTCGATGCATTTTCTGTGTTTCATCATTAATCTGAAGGTCCAAGGGTTACAGAAAATCTGCAGTGGTGCATCGAAATCTATTACTGGACTCCCAGGAAAGGTTCCAAGCACAGTCTGTTTCAGGCGTTACTCCCGCTGGACAAAAGTCGGCTTTGTGCCTTTTGTATTCAATTCGAAGCAATTTCTGTGTTTCATCTACAATGTGAAGGTCCAAGGGGTACAGTAAAGCTGTCGTTGTGCATCTGAATCTTACACTGGTCCCAGAACTTTCCCAACACAGACTGTTGGAAGGGTATTGGACAGAAGTCGGCATTGTGCCTTTTCTACATCTACATCTACATTTATACTCCGCAAGCCACCCAACGGTGTGTGGCGGAGGGCACTTTACGTGCCACTGTCATTGTCTCCCTTTTCTGTTCCAGTCGCGTATGGTTCGCGGGAAGAACGACTGTCGGAAAGCCTCCGTGCGCGCTCGAATCTCTCTAATTTTACATTCGTGATCTCCTCGGGAGGTATAAGTAGGGGGAAGCAATATATTCGACATCTCATCCAGAAACGCACCCTCTCGAAACCTGGCGAGCAAGCTACTCCGCGATGCAGAGCGCCTCTGTTGCAGAGTCTGCCACTTCAGTTTGCTAAACATCTCCGTAACGCTATCACGGTTACCAAATAACCCTGTGACGAAACGCGCCGCTCTTCTTTGGATCTTCTCTATCTCCTCCGTCAACCCGATCTGGTACGGATCCCACACTGATGAGCAATACTCAAGTATAGGTCGAACGAGTGTTTTGTAAGCCACCTCCTTTGTTGATGGACTACATTTCCTAAGGACTCCCCCAGTGAATTTCAACCTGGTACCCGCCTTACCAACAATTAATTTTATACGATCATTCCACTTCAAATCGTTCCGTACGGATCCTCCCAGATATTTTACAGAAGTAACTGCTACCAGTATTTGTTCCGCTATCATATAATCATACATAAAGGATCCTTTTTTCTATGTATTCGCAATACATTTTATTTGTCTATGTTAAGGGTGAGTTGCCGCTCCCTGCACCAAGTGCTTATCCGCTGTAGATCTTCCTGTATTTCGCTACAATTTTCTAATGCTGCAACTTCTCTGTATACTACAGCATCATCCGCGAAAAGCCGCATGGAACTTCCGACACTATCTACTAGGTCATTTATATATATTGTGAAAAGCAATGGTCCCATAACACTCCCCTGTGGCACGGCAGATGTTACTATTCCTTAGACACTTATTTCGATGTCAGCCATTTTTTCGTTTGTGCGTGGATTTAGAGATGGAACTGCAGTGCGGTCTTCCTCTGTGAAACAGCTTTGGAAAAAGGTGTTCAGTATTTCGGCTTTACGTGTGTCATCCTCTGTTTCAATAATATCATCATCCCGGAGTGTCTGGATATGCTGTTCCGAGCCACTTACTGATTTAACGTAAGACCAGAACTTCCTAGGATTTTCCGTCAAGTCGGTACATAGAATTTTACTTTCGAATTCACTGAACGCTTCACGCATAGCCCTCCTTACGCTAACTTTGACATTGTTTAGCTTCTGTTTGAGAGGTTTTGGCTGCGTTTAAACTTGGAGTGAAGCTCTCTTTGCTTTCGCAGTAGTTTCCTAACTTTGTTGTTGAACCACGGTGGGTTTTTCCCGTCCCTCACAGATTTACTCGGCACGTACAAGTCTAAAATGCATTTTACGATTGCCTTGAACTTTTTCCATAAACACTCAACATTATCAGCGTCGGAACAGAAATTTTCGTTTTGATCTGTTAGGTAGTCTGAAATCTGCCTCCTATTACTCTTGCTAAACAGATAAACCTTCCTCCCTTTTTTATATTCCTATTAACTTCCATATTCAGGGATGCTGCAACGGCCTTATGATCACTGATTCCCTGTTCTGCACTTAGAGAGTCGAAAAGTTCGGGTCTGTTTGTTATCAGTAGGTCCAAGATGTTATCTCCACGAGTCGGTTCTCTGTTTAATTGCTCGAGGTAATTTTTGGATAGTGCACTCAGTACAATGTCACTCGATGCTCTGTCCCTACCACCCGTCCGAAACGTCTGAGTGTCCCAGTCTATATCTGGTAAATTGAAATCTCCACCTAAGACTATAATTTATGTGAAATGTATTCCAAATTTTCTCTCAGTTTTTCTGCCACTAACGCTGCTGAGTCTGGAGGTTGGTAAAAGGAGCCAATTATTAACCTAGCTCAGTTGTTGAGTGTAACCTCCACCCATAATAATTCACAGGAACTATCCACTTCTACACTACAGGATAAACTACTACTAACAGCGACAAACATGCCACCACCGGCTGCATGCAATCTATCCTTTCTAAACACCGTCTGTGTCTTTGTAAAAATTTCGGCAGAATTTATCTCTGGCTTCAGCCAGCTTTCTGTACCTATAACGATTTCAGCTTCGGTGCTTTCTATCAGCGCTTGAAGTTCCGGTAATTTACCAATGCAGCTTCGACAGTATACAATTACAATACCGATTGCTACTTGGTTCCCGCATGTCCTGACTTTGCCCCGCACCCATTGAGGCTGTTGCCCTTTCTGTACTTGCTCGAGGCCATCTAACCTAAAAACCGCCCAGTCCACGCCACACAACCCCTGCTACCCGCGTAGCCGTTTGCTGCGTGTAGTGGACTCCTGACCTATCCAGCGGAACCCGAAACCCCACCACCCTATGGCGCAAGTCGAGGAATCTGCAGCCCACACGGTCGCAGAACTGTCTCAGCCTCTGATTCAGACCCTCCAGTCGGGAGATGCGTGGGACGAGCTGGCCGTCCCCGACAAACCCCATCCGGACCCCCACAGTGATGCCCATTGGCAACAGCCTCAAGCTGTGTGACCGAAGCCAACACTGCCTGAAGCTGGGAGTGAAGGGATGCCACCTCAGCCTGCATCCAAACACAGCAGTGTTTAACCGCGATGCAATTTCTGTGTTTCACCAACAATGAGAAGGTCCTAGACTTACAGTGAACCTGCAGTGGTGCATCCGAATCACCTACTGGGCTCCCAGGAAAGTTTCAAACACAGACTCTTTGAAGCGATATGCCCCTGGTCATAAGTCGGAATTATGCATTTTGTATTCAATTCTGATGCAATCTCTGTCTTTCATCGTAAATTTGAAGGCCCAAGAGTTACAGTAAACCGTCAGTGGTGCATCGAAATCTACTACTGGACTCCCAGGAAAAGTTAAAAACTCAGAATGTATGAAGCGCTACTCCCCCTGGAAATATGTCGTCATCGTGCCTTTTGTATTCAATCCCGATGCAATTTCTGTGTGTCATCGTCAATGTGAAACCCTAAGGGCTATATCGGAATCTACAACTGGACTCCCAGGAAAAGTTCAAGACATAGAATGTTTGAAGCGCTACTCCCCCTGGAGATATGTTGGCATTGTGCCCTTTGTATTCAATTGCGATGCAATTTCTGTGTTTCATCAACAATGAGAAGGTCCTAGACTTACATTGAACCTGCAGTGGTGCATCTTACTACTGGACTCCTAGAAAAGGTTCAAATCAAAGACTGTTTGATGCGTTACTACCCTACACGGAAGTCGGCATTGTCTCTTTTTTATTCAATTCTGATGCAATTTCTGTGTTTCATCGTCAGTGTGAAGGTCCAACGGTTACAGTAAACCTTCAGTGGTGAATCGGAATCTACTACTGGTGTCCGAGGAAAATTTCAAAGCACAGAATGTTTGAAGCGCTACTCACCCTGGATGGAAGTCAGCATTGTGCCTTTTGTATTCAATCTCAATGCAATTTCTGTGTTTCATCGTCAAATAGCAGGTCCATGGGTTACTTATACCTGCAGTGGTGCTTCGTAATCTGCTACTGAACTAATAGGAAAGTTTCCAACACAGATTGTTTGAAGCGTTACACGCCCTGGACAGAAGTCGCATCGTGCCATTAGTGTTCAATCCCAATGGAATTTCTGTGTTTTATCGTCAATGAGAAGGGTAAGGCTTACAGTAAACTTGCAGTGGTGCATCGGAGTCTACTACTTTACTCCCAGGAAAGGTTCATAGCACAGGCTGTTTGCAGCGTTACTCCCCCTAGACAGAAGTTGCCATTGTGCCTTTGAATTCAATCCCGATGCAATTTTGTGTTTCATCGTCAATGTGAAGGTCCAAGAGTTACAGTAAACCTGCAGTGCAGCTTCGGAATATAATACTGGTCTCCCAGGAAAGTTTGGAACAGTGACTGTATGAACGTTACTACCCCTCGACAGAAGTCGGCATTGTGCTTTTTGTATTCAGACCCGTTGCAATTTCATTATTTCATCCTCAATGTGAAGCTCCAATGGTACAGTACACCTGTCGTGGTGCATCGGAATCTAACATAGGTCTCCCAGGAATGGTTCAAATCACAGACTGTCTTAGGCGTTACTGTCCCTGGACTGAAGTCGGCATTGTGCCTATTGTATTCAATCCCGAAGCAATTTCTGTGTTTCATCAACAATGTGAAGGTCCAAGGGTTACAGTAAACATGCACTGGTGCATCGGAATCTATTTATGGACTCCCAGGAATGGTTCGTAGCACAGTCTGTTTGAGGCGTTACTCCCCCTAGACAAAAGTCGGCATTGTGCCTTTTCTATTCAATCCCGATGCTATTTCGGATTTTCATCGTCAATGTGAATGTCCAAGGGTTTCTCTAAACCTTCAGTTGTGAATCGGAATCTACCACTGGACTCCCAGCAAAGGATCAAAGCACAGAGTGTTTGAAGCCTTACTGCCCCTGGACAGAAGACGACATTGTGCCTTTTGAATTCAATCCCGATGGAATTTCAGTGTTTCATCGTCAATGTGAAAGTCCAAGGCTTACAGTTACCCTGTAGTGGTGCATCGTAATCTATCACTGGTCTCCCAGGAAAGTTTGTAACACAGAATGTTTGAAGCGTTACCCCCCCTGGACTGAATTCGGCGTTGTGCCTTTTGTATTCAATCCCGTTGCAAATTCTGTGTTTTATCGTCAATGTGAACTTCCAAGGGCTACAGTAAACTTGCAGTGGTGCATTGGAGTCCATTACTGGACTCTCACAAAAGTTTCAAATCACAGACTATTTGAAGCGTTACTCCCCTGGACAGAAGAAAACATTGTGTCTTTTGTATTCAATCCTGATGCATTTTCTGTGTTCATCGTGAATGTGAAGGTCCAGGGGTTACAGTAAACCTGCAGTGGTGCATTGGAATATACTTCTAGACTCCCAGGAAAGGTTCAAAGCACAATCTCTGTGAGACGTTACTCCCCCTGTACAAATTTCATCATTGGAAATTTTGTATTCAATTCCAATGCAATTTCTGTGCTTCATCGTCAGTGTGAAGGTCCAAGGATTACAGTAAACCTGCAGTGGTGCTTCGGAATCTACTACTGAACTAATAGGATAGTTTCCAACACAGATTGTTTGAAGCGTTACTCCCCCTGGACAGAAGTCGGCATTATGCCTTTTGTGTTCAATCCCGATGCAATTGCCGGCCGAATTGGCCGTGCGGTTAAAGGCGCTGCAGTCTGGAACCGCAAGACCGCTACGGTCGCAGGTTCGAATCCTGCCTCGGGCATGGATGTTTGTGATGTCCTTAGCTTAGTTAGGTTTAACTAGTTCTAAGTTCTAGGGGACTAATGACCTCAGCAGTTGAGTCCCATAGTGCTCAGAGCCATTTGAACCATTTGAACCAACCCGATGCAATTTCTGTGTTTCATCGTCAATGTGAAGGTCCAAGAGTTACAGTAAACCTGCAGTGAAGCTTCGGAATCTAATTCTGGTCTCCCAGGAAAGTTTGGAACATTGACTGTATGAAGCATTACTCCCCCTGCGCCGAAGTCGGAATTGTGCCTTTTGTATTCAATCTCGATGCAATTTCTGTGTTTCATCGTTAATGTGAAGTCCAATGAGTCTTTCACCCAATAGACAGTCTCTAGACAGGATCGATGTAAGGCGCCAGACCTCAACATGAAGACTCAAAAGTCTTAGTTAGTGTACAACAAAATAAGACACACATCACAGGCGTATGTCCTGATTACTGATTTATTTTATGGCTCTCTATGTTGCATTCAGGGCATCAGGAGTATGGGCGTGGCACTATTTAGTAGGGCATTGTTCGTCGATGTGGCGAATCTTTTGACTTTCATCACGGCAGTCGCATGCAGAAGTAACGACGTGCCATTTCTACATTAAGGTGATATTACAGTGTAGTTCTTTGTTAAGTATTACACTGTACCGGTTTGTCGAGACGCTGGACTTGCCACCCAGGTACAGTACCCGCAGGACTCTGGAGCCGGCAAACACCTGTGCAGTTTATTGCGATTGCAAGAGGCCTGTGTCACACATCTGAACAGGTTTCGGAACGGTCTCAGATGGCGTTGTCAGGCTATACGTGTGTGTGGCCTTTCTACCGCTGGATCTGACGGCCGTGTGAAATAGCTATGAAAGTTTGAAAGGTAACTGATTTTGAGGGAACGCCATTCATACAACGTATTGGTGCACGATACGACAGTCACAGTTTAGGCTCAAAGATCTGCGGTCACTGTATACCTCTGCTAGCGTGCTGCATCTATGGGAATAAACTGCATGATGTGTCTTAATAGGCTCTGACCCATCAGAAAGCTGGGTGACCTACTTATGTTTGGATAGCCATGTGACCACAGCGCAGGGAGCTCTCCTTACGATCCTGGCACCGTGGCAGCTGCCCGTATTCTTCGTAGTACATGGTTTTTTTGTGATCTGAATAAGGCCACATTGTGGTGATACTACTGCTTGCTTCAGACATTCGTGCTACATTTAGGTGATTGTATATTACGTGATTTTCGAGATCATGGGGGACTGGGTTTCTGTTTGCTGCACACATTTTGCAGTAGTATTTGGCGTGAGAAAATTAGGGCTTCGATCAAGTTATCAGCATTTTGGAGCACGTTGGGGTCAGTATCAGCTTCCAATTTAACCATTCGAAATTTCAAGTGGCTTATCTCAATACTCTTCCATTAATAATACAATATTTCAGATTTCAATAATAGTATATCGTAATTTTCCTTTATCTATCACACCCAGCGTGTTGTAAAGCGTATGGTCAGTTAAATTAAGAGGGTGACTCAAATGAAAATCTTAAATGTTTTTTTAAATATTATTTATTGTGCAGAAGTGGTACAAAGCTGTATTACTTGTCAACATAATCTCCCCCACGCTCAACGCAAGTCCTCCAGCGCTAACAAAGTGCTTAAATTCCTTTAGAAAAAAATTCTTTTGGTAGTCTGCGCAACCACTCATACATCGCGTGGCGTACCTCTTCATCACAACGGAACTTCTTTCCTCCCATTGTGTCTTTGAGTGGTCCAAACATATGGAAATCACTTGGGGCAAGGTCTGATGAGTATGGTGGATGAGGAAGACACTCAAAATGAAGGTCTGTGATTGTTGTAACTGTTGTACGGGCAGTGTGGGGCCTTGCATTGTCATGTTGCAAGAGGACACCTGCTGACAGGAATCCACGTCGCCTTGATTTGATTGCAAGCCGCAGATGATTTTTTAGGAGATCTGTGCATGATTCACTGGTGACAGTGGTCCCTCTAGGCATGTAATGCCCAAAAATGACCTTTTTCGTCCCAAAAGAGAGTCAGCATAGCCTTCCCAGCTGATGGTTCTGTTCGAAACTTCTTTGGTTTTGGTGATGAGGAATGGCGCCATTCCTTTGCTCGCTCTCTTCGTTTTCTGTTGGTGGAAGTAAACCCAGGTTTCGTCCCCAGTAACAATTCTTGGAGGAACCCATCACCTTCTCGTTCAAAGCGCCGAACAAGTTCTTCACAAGCATCAACACGTAGTCAGGAGTCAGCTGCCGTGGCACCCATCTTGCAGACACTTTGTGAAACTGGAGCACATCATGCACAATGTGGTGTGCTCACTCATGACTAATCTGTAAACATGCTGCAATGTCATTCAGTGTCACTCGGAGGTTTTCCTTCACTATGGATTCAATTTGCTGCAATGTTCTGTTGTGTCACAACACGTTGTGTCTGACCTGGACGAGGAGCATCTTACACTGACGTCACACCATTTTCGAACATCCTACTCCATTCGTAGACTTGCTGCTGTGACAAACATGCATCACCGTACTGAACCTTTATTCATCGATGAATTTCAATAGGTTTCACACCTTCACTAAGCAAAAACCGAATAACAGACCGCAGTTTTTCCCTGGTGCAAGTCGCCTATGGGGCGGCCATCTTTATACTGATACTGTCGTGGTATGTGTGCATCTGCACTATGCTGCCACCTACAGGTCATTCTGTATGCTGTTTGTAGCACGCATACCAACTTACAGGATAACGGCGTGAAATTTAGATTTGTTATTACAAAGTTAAGGTTTTCATTTGACTCAGCCTCGTATGTTTATTCACGATGTAAGTTATTCTATCAATCAGACCAAACTAAACTCTGGCCGAATAGGCCCAACGTTGCCGACCGACCGTCGTGTCCTCTTCAGTCGAAGGCGCCACTGTATGAGGATAGAGAGCGGCGTGTGGTCAGCACACCGCTCTCCCAGTAGTTGTCAGCTTTCGTGGCCGGAGCTCAGTCAAGTAGCTCACCAATCGGTTTCACAACGGTTGAGTGCACCCCGCTTGGCAAAAGCGCTCGGCAGACCTGAATGGTCACCCACACAGTTGTTAGCCAAGCCAGACAGCGCTTAACATCTGTGAAATAAGGGGAACTGGTGTTACAACTGCGTCAAGGCCGTTTTTACTGTCAATGAACTTTGATTATTGTATTGCATTTGAGTACAGTTGGAATTTTAGGAATTTATTAAGCTCCTCCCTGGTCTTTGTTCAACGAACGTTTCCACGTGCTCCATACCTGCGCATGTGTTCATTCAGGAATTACGAGGGGCATTCAATAAGTAATTAATGTAACCAATTTGTCTCCTTGGCCAGTTTCGGTTGAAGAAATGAGGAATTTGTTTTGGGACATCATGATGTATTTGCGCTTCAGCCCCTATAGTTTCATGAAGTGTCGATAGGTGGCGGTGCTATACGAAGCCTTCAAAGTGGCGTCTGTTAGAAAGGTGTCTTCCAAGTAGAGAGATGTCATTGAGTTTCTTCTGGTGAAGAACGAGAACATGGCAGATATTCATAGTCGCTTGCAGAATGTCTACGGAGACCTGACAGTGAACAAAAGCACGGTGAGTCGTTGGGCGAGCTGCCTGTCATCATCGCAACAACGTCGCACAAACATGTCCGATCTCCCACCTGCCGGCCGGCCGCACACAGCTGTGACTCTTGGAACGCTGGAACTTGTGGACACTTTCATTAGCGGTCACACTCAAATACCTCGCTGCTCAACTGGTCGTCTCTGTTGGTAGTCCTGATGATGACTCTCGATCTTCCACCATAATCATCAACATGAGGTGGCAAATACGAGGTAGCCAAGGAGGTGGAAACTTTGTTTCTACGATGCCAAGACCGCTTGGTAGCTACAACAGGAACACACAATTAATTAGCAGTAGTACAAAATAATAAAGTATTTATTACTTAACTTTGCTGTAGTCCATGATCTGTTGGTTGCAGTGACGAATTAATCTCTCGTAATCTTGAATGTCGAATCCTGTGAATACGAAGACTAACTTGCAACGTAGCTACAAAGACTTGATAGCAGCAATGACTGAGCTGCAGGCGATGACTGACTAACATCGGCGCTGGCTGACCACTGAGCGCGGCTACGAACTGTAGACTGGCAAAACCGCACTACTCTCCTGCTGCACGCGAAGTGGTCTAGCGGCGCCTCGCGGCGAGCATAAGTACTGCGACTGGCGGTGCACTCTTTGGCTAACACATCCGTTCTTCTGTTCCCTTTATCGAGAGAATCGCATCCGGTGGATCGATCTCTCAGGCGGCGGTGTGGTCGTATGACTGACGACATCACAACTGACACACTCGTCACCCTTTGGGGTACTCAAAGGTGAGAACCCGCTGGGTTACCCGCCGCCTAAGACGATAAAAACGAAGGACCATCTGTGGGATACTTCTAATGAAGGATGCCCAGCAAAATTGTGAAAAAAATCCATTGTGTAATTTTTTCTAGGTTAGTCTTGCTTTCGCTCCCTTCAAACATTTGACGAACCAAATTTTAAAACGCTAACTAACGAAAGAATACCGGTTAAACATCTCTCGTCACAGAAAATACGTTTAGAGGCTACGATTGCAATACGAGGGGAGGCTTGTGAAGCTGCAAATCTTGCCGGCCCCACCACGTGTAGAGACGTGTCCAATAAATGGGGCGAGTTAATAAAGACAGATAGACCTTTTAATTAAAGCCATAATTATTTTACAGTGGGATATGGACCCCTACTTTGCAATTAACACGTCGGTGTTTTATAAATTTAGTATTAATTTCATCTCTATATCTTCATAATCTTCCCCCCGTGAACCATGGACGTTGCCGTTGGTGGGGGGGCTTGAGTGCCTCAGCGATACAGATAGCCGTACCGTAGGTGCAACCACAACGGAGGGGTATCTGTTGAGAGGCCAGACAAACGTGTGGTTCCTGAAGAGGGGCAGCAGCCTTTTCAGCAGTTGCAGGGGCAACAGTCTGGATGATTGACTGATCTGGCCTTGTAACACTAACCAAAACGGCCTTGCTGTGCTGCTACTGCGAACGGCAGAAAGCAAGGAAAAACTACAGCCGTAATTTTTCCCGAGGGCATGCAGCATTACTGTGAGGTTAAATGATGATGGCGTCCTCTTGGGTAAAATATGCCGGAGGTAAAATGGTCCCCCATTCGGATCTCCAGGCGGGGACTACTCAAGAGGACGTCGTTATCAGGAGAAAGAAAAATGGCGTTCTACGGATCGGAGCGTGGAATGTCAGATCCCTTAATCGGGCAGGTAGGTTAGAAAATTTAAAAAGGGAAATAGATAGGTTAAAATTAGATATAGTGGGAATTAGTAAAGTTCGGTGGCAGGAGGAACAAAACTTTTGGTCAGGCGAATAAAGGATCATAAATACAAAATCAAATAGGGGAAATGCAGGTGTAGCTTTAATAATGAGTAGGAAAATAGGAGTGCGGGTAAGCTACTACAAACAGCATAGTGAACGCATTATTGTCGCCGAGATACACAGGAAGCCCACGCCTCCTACAGTAGTACAAGTTTATATGCCAACTAGCTCTGCAGATGACGAAGAAGTTGAAGAAATGTATGATAAAATCAAAGAAATTATTGAGATAGTGAAGGGAGACGAAAATTTAATAGTCATGGGTGACTGGAATTCCGTAGTAGGAAAAGGGAGAGAAGGAAACGTAGTAGGTGAACATGGATTGGGGCTAAGAAATGAAAGAGGAAGCCGCTTGGTAGAATTTTGCACAGAGCACAACTTAATCATAGCTAACACTTGGTTCAAGAATCATGAAAGAAGGTTGTATACATGGAAGAACCCTGGAGATACTGACAGGTTTCAGATACATTATATAATGGTAAGACAGAGATTTAGGAACCAGGTTTTAAATTGTAAGACATTTCCAGGGGCAGATGTGGACTCTGACCACAATCTATTGGTTATGAACTGTAGATTAAAACTGAAGAAACTGTAAAAAGGTGGGAATTTAAGGAGATTGGACCTGGATAAACTGAAAGAACCAGAGGTTGTACAGAGTTTCAGGGAGAGCATAACGGAACAATTGACAGGAATGGGGGAAAGAAATACAGTAGAAGACGAATGGGTAGCTTTGAGGGATGAAGTAGTGAAGGCAGCAGAGGATCAAGTAGGTAAAAAGACAAGGGCTAGTAGAAATCCTTGGGTAACAGAAGAAATATTGAATTTAATTGATGAAAGGAGAAAATATAAAAATGCAGTAAATGAAGCAGGCAAAAAGGAATACAAACGTCTCAAAAATGAGATCGACAGGAAGTGTAAATTGGCTAAGCAGGGACGGCTAGAGGACAAATGTAACGATGTAGAGGTTTATCTCATGACGGGTAAGATAGATACTGCCTACAGTAAAATTAAAGAGACCTTTGGAGAAAAGAGAACCACTTGCATGAATATCAAGAACTCAGATAGAAACCCAGTTCTAAGCAAAGAAGGGAAAGCAGAAAGGTGGAAGGAATATATAGAGTGTATAGAGGGTCTATACAGGGGCGATGTTCTTGAGGACAATATCATGGAAATGAAAGAGGAGGTAGATGAAGATGAAATGGGAGATATGATACTACGTGAAGGGTTTGACAGAGCACTGAAAGACCTAAGTCGAAACAGGGCCCCGGGAGTAGACAACATTCCATTAGAACTACTGACAACCTTGTGAGAGCCAGTCCTGACAAAACTCTACCATCTGGTGAGCAAGATGCATGAGACAGGCGAAATTCCCTCAGACTTCAAGAAATAATAATTCCAATCCCAAAGAAAGCAGGTGTTGACAGATGTGAAAATTACCAAACTATCAGTTTAATAAGTCACAGCTGCAAAATACTAACGCGAATTCTTTACAGACGAATGGAAAAACTGGTAGAAGCCGACCTCGGGGAAGATCAGTTTGGATTCCGTAGAAATGTTGGAACACGTGAGGCAATACTGACCCTACGACTCATCTTAGAAGCTAGATTAAGGAAAGGCAAACCTACGTTTCTAGCGTTTGTAGACTTAGAGAAAGCGTCTGACAATGTTGAGTGGAATACTCTCTTTCAAATTCTGAAGGTGTCAGGGGTAAAATACAGGAAGCGAAAGGCTATTTACAATTTCTACAGAAACCAGATGGCAGTTATAAGAGTTGAGGGACATGAAAGGGAAGCAATGGTTGGGAACGGAGTGAGACAGGGTTGTAGCCTATCCCCGATGTTATTCAATCTTTATATTGAGCAAGCAGTAAATGAAACAAAAGAAAAATTCGGTGTAGGTATTAAAATCCATGGAGAAGTAATAAAAACTTTGAGGTTTGCCGATGACATTGTAATTCTGTCAGAGACAGCAAAGGACTTGGAAAAGCAGTTGAACGGAATGGATAGTGTCTTGAAAGGAGGATATAAGATGAACATCAACAGAAACAAAACGAGGATAATGGAATGTAGTCCAATTAAGTCGGGTGATGCTGAGGGAATTAGATTGGGAAATGAGACACTTAAAGTAGTAAAGGAGTTTTGCTATTTGGGGAGCAAAATAACTGATGATGGTCGAAGTAGAGAGGATATAAAATGTAGACTGGCAATGGCAAGGAAAGCGTTTCTGTAGAAGAGAAATTTGTTAACATCAAATATAGATTTAAGAGTCAAGAAGTAGTTTCTAGAAGTATTTGTATGGAGTGTGGCCATGTATGGAAGTGAAACATGGACGATAACTAGTTTGGACAAGAAGAGAATAGAAGCTTTCGAAATGTGGCGCTACAGAAGAATGCTGAAGATTAGATGGGTAGATCACATAACTAATGAGGAGGTATTGAATAGAATTGGGGAGAAGAGCCGTTTGTGGCACAACTTGACAAGAAGAAGGGATCGGTTGGTAGGACATGTTCTGAGGCATCAAGGGATCACCAAATTAGTATTGGAGGGCAGCGTGGAGGGTAAAAATCGTAGAGGGAGACCAAGAGATCAGTACACTAAGCAGATTCAAAAGGATGTAAGTTTCAGTAGCTACTGGGAGATGAAGAAGCCTGCACAGGATAGAGTAGCATGGAGAGCTGCATCAAACCAGTCTCAGGACTGAAGACCACAACAACAACAATCTTCATAATGATACAGCCGGGTTAACCTCACAAAGGAAACCCAGAAAAGGGATCCCCTTACTTACCGCAGAGTAGTATCCCAGGATCTGATGTAATGATACAATCACTGCGAGAGAAGTTACTATTTTCATAAAAATAGTCACTATTGTTACATCAGCAGATAATTTGCTCGTTCTTCATAGAATCGCCTTGATACGATAGACGCCCACCCTGGTGCTGTCTAGCGTAATGGCCGGGAGGGAAACCCCTGAGGCACGATGACTGACACGCCCTGCTAAACCGGATGACAGGACAGATAGAATAAATTGTGGAAAGGGTCCAAAATAAGGGGCTGTCAGTTACACTCGAACATGCCACTTTATTACTTGAACAAACATTACAAGAGCCCAAAACAATTTTTAAACTCACAACTTTAATCTTTTGCACTTAATGACCGTCTGAAAACCACTTTAATGTAAAAACGGCTGAAGACCAATAACTTAAAACGCAAGCATAATCAGAAATTTAAAAGGGAAGCCTTATCTTACAACAGTTCTTTAGTTAGGCTGAAGTAATAAGTTAAATTCAACTCCCAAACATTAATTTTTTTTTAAACATCTAAGTCCTTACGTGAAACAGTTCTTTAATTTAGGGTGAAGGCCTTAAGAACAAACAAATGAAAGCCAAATCGGCTGAAGGCCGAAAACCTAAAAATTCAACAGGATGAAGTGAACAAGTCAAAGGGCTTACGTGAAACAGTACTTTAAACTACGATGAAGGCCTTAAGAGTAAAACAACTCTAATTTAAAACACAAAACCGGCTAGAAGCCAAACAGTAACAACAACAAGAAGAAATTTAAAAAATAAGGCAGTCCACATAAGTGCGCCCAGATGTTCGAGGGTCGGCCTGTAATTCAAACACGCTCGCTTAGGTGAGACAGGCAGTCGGACCAACCATTCACGAACCGACGACAACCCAACCGACCGAAAGTCAGCGGACCCACCTACAAGATAACTTACATTTCACCCGAACAGGCCACAAGAGGGAGTTCAACGGAACAACGTAGAAGATATTGGCGCCCACAACCAATCGTAGATGCAGCTGTCAAACTACACACCGTGCTGGACAGCAACAACATGATGAGGAAACTACACTGCCTGAAATTTACGTTAACGCCCACGGCAGGTAACCGGAACGTTAACGGCCACAAGGCATAAGATTCCGCTGGTGCACTTCAATTCAAATAACCAAATACAGTGAAACTCCACCGGAGGGTGGCTAGAGTTTTCCAACTTGAAAACCACGTTGTTGCTCGCGGGAATATCCCAACAGCCGACAACGAAGTCCAAACGACACAATATGAACAGTCTTGACTTGCTGGTAGGTTAAATCAAAACTCAACTTTCGTGTCCAGGATCGGTGAGCCACGGATCTCGTAGCAATGGGAACAGCGCCACACTCTCCAACACCGCGTAGAGACCGCCAGCGGGGCCCCGGCCAAACCACGCCCCGCCGAGAAATCCTCACTGCTCCACGCCAACCGACCGACTTCTCAGAGCCAGTAAGCCGACAACATTTAAAATAACTTGTCAGTCAAAATCACACCAACTACACACAGCTTCACAAACACTTGCACGAAGAACTAGACAATGCTAGCGGCAGTGACTGTACAGTAACAGGACGAATCACGAGTCGGCACACACAGCCAACCCATAAGCGATCGCCGGACAAATACACGTCGTCTGGCAACACGACCGACCGACGACCAACCAAAGTCGTCGCCACTTCAACCATGTGTGTCGGCAACCGTCGGGCGAGTTATGGCGGACCGGACCTCACTGCTGCCGCGCCACGACTCAACTTGTGCCGCGTGCCAACTCAACCACTGCCAGGTCCGAACTAACTGCTGGCGCGTTCCAACTGCCTTCATTGCCTTATCCGAACTGCATTGCTGGCAAATTCCAACTCACTGGTCGACACACAACGACTGGGAAGTAATAGCAGTCCAGCAAAGATAATACGGCGATGAGCGCTGCTGCTGCCACTCACGGGTAGGCAAAGCAGCTACTTAGTGAGACAAGTAATTGAAACTAACATGACGAGGTGGCAGTACGGCAAAAACAGGATGTTATATAAGAGATGGCACGAACACGAGCCACGCTCAAAGACATTATTTAATTTCTGTATACCAGCGGCTAGAACTTGGCCACTGCCCACCAAAGCTGTTGGCGGGAGACCTATTTTCTGAGGTCATAAAAAGTCGAAATTATTATAGAAAATATTAGAGATCGCGTTTAGAATGACGCACTCGAAAACGAATATAGCTTTCCGTTCTTAGCATTTGCGCCGAGGAGGTGGGGCAATTGTCAGCTCATTTGGAGCCGCATTGGGGAGGACGACAGTTGAAATCCGCATTCGGCCATCCTGATTTAGGTGTTTCGTTATTTCCCTAAATCGCTTCACGTAAATTCCTAGCTGGCTCCTTTGGAAAGAGCGAGGTCTGTTTCTTTCCCTATACCCTCGTAATCCGCGCTTGTGCTCCGTGTATAACGACCACGCCGTCGACGGGAGATAACTTCCTTCCTTCCTCCGCTCTCCTGTGCATTAGCCGTCTAGACTCTCGTTACTGTTTTGCTCTTTAGTACCTTGGAGACAGGCACGGAGTGAAGCCCGCGATAAAGCGCCTCCGGTTTAATGCGGCGAGAGCAACTGCTTTGCACCGGAGCGTCATTACAGCCTGCTGTGTGCTGCCAACTGCCATCGGCACCGCTGTGCGGTAAGCAGACATCGACACCACTGCGCTTTGTCGCCTCGACTGCATCTGCAAGTGTTGCTTTTTCTGTTTGAGCACTGTGGTTTATCCCGAGACCATTCTCCCGCAATACCATCAGCGCAGCGGTAGAATTTAGCTCTAAACTGCACCTTGTCCACCCTCTTGTTGCTACCACAATTTCATTAGCTTATCGTCAATGCCTATTTACAGTAAAGGGTTTGTCAATTTCTTGCACGTCATTGTCTGCAGTTGTATCAGTATGTTGCCTAGTATCAGTATGTTGTATAGTTCCTGACATTGTGTAAGATTTTCACTTTCAATACGTGATCATTTAAGTGGCACTCTATGTGTGTTGTAATATCTACCCACCCCCTCAGTCTCTTAATCAGCTCGGCATCAACTCAAGCGGGGACGAATTCAACAGCCTTACACGGTCCAGACTGAGGTCAAAATTGTCAGTTTCCTCAGGTCACGGCGCACGGTGGAGCTTCTCCCTCCTTACCCCCCGCTCCCTTACCTAAACGGGAACACTCCCGCTCCAGTAAAACTACTGCCTAGTTTTATCGTTACAGGGAATTCATGATTACCCCACCCTCGTTAGAGCTGTATACCACACTGATTTCCCTAATCCAGTGATGATGTACAGTTTCATCCTGGCCAATCAAGTTCGTCATCTACTAAATAAAGTTTACTTTAGCTACGTGTTCTTCATACTGTGGCGATTCCCACAAATTTTTCTGTATATAGTCCAATATATGTGTGACGCAGTGCCTCGCCTATCAACCTCTGGTAAGCCTTGGGTTCTGGTAGCACTGTTCCTGCCTCAGTCAGTTACTGGCAGAAATGCGCTACTTACTGTACTGCATATTGACGCTTCTCTCAGACCGTCCCAGTTAGCTGATTGTTCAGCGCTGTGGAATGCTACGCCAAAGGGCCCGGGTTCGATTCCCGGCTGGGGTGGTAGATTTTCTCCGCTCAGGGAATGTGTGTTGTGTTGTCCTTATCATCATTTCATCCCCATCTCCGACGCGCAAGTCGCCCAATGTGGCGTCGAATGCAATAAGTACTTGCCCTCGGCGGCCGAACTTCCCTGAATGGGGGACTCCCGGCCCACAATGCCGTAAGCTCATTTCCATTCCCTTCTCTCAGCTAACTCCTTTGGACTTACCACGCGTCTCCAGAACGTCTTAGCAGTCTTATCACTTCCAAATAATGGAAACTTGACAAAGAAGAGCAAAGAGAACAGAAATTTTCTAGCTGTCTTATGACTATGTAAAAACTCGTTCATTTGGTGTCTCCAGACATATATTCCCCTCTCCATAGACTACCTCGTTAACGTGACGTAGACTCTTCACTGTTTCAATGATCCACTGAGCTTCGATAGCGGGATATATGCTTCTGGTAGCGTCACCCATCCCTTGTTGATCAGCTGGTGAGATCCCAGTCGCTCACGCCGTGAGAGCATGTGGCTGGCAACCACATGGGCACTTAAATAAGTCCTAAATTACTTCCATTTACTTCTCCCAGGCCTGTCGTGTATGCCTCCGTATCAGCTTCCCTTGACTGACGCTCGGTTTTTCGAGCCCAACCGTTTTAGATTTCGAGGCATGAGGGCGTCTTTCATGTCCATTTTTTATGTTTATTAGGTTGCGTAAAGGGCAGCCTCAATAATCGCTGAGGATTTTAATGCAACGGTAGGAAATATGCCTTCAAAATGGAGGATGATAAATGAGTTATATCGACATAAAAAATCTGTAAATTACCCGGTGTGTAAGAGGGAGCAGGTCAGTCATTGCTTATATCCTCACAGATGACCAAATCACACGCTTAGTGCAAGATGCTAGAGTACAAAGTTGGTGCGTTACACATTCGGACCACTTTCTGGTGGTATCTGAAATAGAAATTCCAGAGTATAGTGCTGACTTTAATTTATATACCGATAGAGAAAGCCTTCAACTACGTCTTCTACAAGATTCCAACACAAAATATTTGTATCAATAAAAGATTCAAAAGTAAATCGAAACTTACACGAAGAATGAAAACTATTTAGAGATATAATAATAAAATCACCTGAAGAGGCTGTAGGAAAGAGGGAGAAATATATTAACAATAGGAGGCCCCTGAGAATGAAGGCCTAGCAAAAATGATTAGAAGATAGAAAGATGCTCATTTAAAATGCCTCAATAAAAGAAGGGTACTAGATCAAATTCAATGTAAAAGACAATCGGGAGACATTCCTTGTAAATTTAGGATACGATATCCACTGAAAACAAATAGGAACTTATAGAGTAATAAAAGCTCTGAGTGAAGTGCAGAAAGATACGCTACAGTTGAATAATACATCCAATGAGGCATGGCTACACTACTTCCAAAAGCTATGGAGAGGATAGGAGGAAAATGTACTTAAAGCAGACTCAGATGTGAACGTAGATCCAGTCACATTAGAAGAGCTGAGGGATGCAGTAGTGTCCATGAGAAATAGAAAGTATGTAGGAGGAGACAAAAGAAATTCAGCGTTTTTTAAATATATCCACGAAAATTTCAAAATCCGGCTTTTAAATTTTATAAAACAGTGCTGGAAGAATGACCATGTTCCGGAAGGTTGGCAGAGCTGAGTAGACTTATCTATATTTAAAAGAGGCGACCGAAATGAGTGCAAATCCTATAGAAGTATAAGCCCACTGAATTTTGTGTACAAGGCATATGCCAGTATACTTTCCAAAAGTGTAAATGCTTTAACAGAGTTTTTCCTTGCAGAAGAAGTAAATGGTTTTAGACAGCGAAGATCACGTATTGATTGTGTTTTCTCCATAAATTATGTAACACGAAAGGGTAGAGAATTTAATCTCCCAACACATACAGCTGTTGTGGATTATGGAAAGGTCTTTGAGCAGGTGGTGAGGTGTGAGATACGGGAAATTTTAGAAGAGCGTGGCTTTCCTCAGCATATCGATTCAAGGTTGCAAGGTATGGTAGTAACACCAAGAAGCGCATTGAATCAACCCTTACTGCAGGAATGAGAAGAATTATATAAGGAATCAGAAAATGGTGTCCTTTATCGCCCACACTATTTAACATACATAAAATGACGTTATCATTAAATTGCTTTGCTACGTACTAAGATGTACAGTATGTGACCACTCCCCTTCGCAGATGATCATATTATACTGATGTACATGAGAGACAACAAGGTTTCTGGTACTACCATATTATTGCAAAACAATATAATCTGACCATATCTACAAAGAAATCTAAAGTTACGGTATTTGCGGAAAAGAACATGTTACAGATAAAATTCTAATCAGGAACATCATATTAAAACATGTGCATGTGTTGAGTTACCTGAGCTGTGATATCTGTTATGCTCATGATGATCATAAAAAGAAACTGCAACGGTTCTTGTACGTTTTGGATAGATTACGAGAACGTTCCTGAACCACAGCAGGCAAGAGATAGTACATAAATTCCATAATCTTTATTATTCTATGTATCCAAAGTAGCGTCTTTAACTGCCAAACGATTACTGGCTGTTGCACTGGCGGGAATGATCTTTAAAACGGTACAAACTATAAGATAATAAGAGGACCATTGAGATAAGGAAGGAGCTCCAAGGGCCGGCCGAAGTGGCCGAGCAGTTCTAGGCGCTATTGTTTTCTTCTTTGTAAGGATAAAGGTACAAGTCATCTAGTTGTACCGGTTATAGATCACCTTGTAGAATACGTAAACACCTGTTGGAGGAGCGCAATGTTTACTCGTTCGTATGGATAGCAATAAATACATACACAGCAACTCCTTGCATCCGTCGTGTGAGAACACAGTTCTCGTCTTAATGGTCGCATTTGAATGTTATCCTACACAATCCTCAGTACGTGGTGTATCCTGTACGTGATTCGCCGTAATGCTGAGTTATAGCCATTTGCAGCTAAATCCTCTTCCGCCCGTACGACGAATAAAACATATTTACCAGCCGTTAATTGTACCCGGGGGCATAGGGGGGGGGGGGGGGGGGGGGGGGGGGGGGTTGGCTCCCGCTTTAGTTATCGACGTGGTTTCTCAGCACTGGGCCTAGGCTGAGCGGGAGGGGATTGGTGAGATGCTTTTTAGTGTCTTTTCCACAGTCCCCTCCACCTACTCCCCCACTCCGCTGAACCCCACCGTCCCACTCTGCACGGTGCCCACACCACAAAATACACTGCGGTCGGCGTAGCGGCCACAGTCAGTGCGTCAGAGTTGCAGAAGCACCACCGGCAGACACATGGCGCAGAGTTACCTGTTCGTGGAATGCAAAGCTGTGGTCTCAGCTTCCGATTGATTGGGTCAGATGTCTAGCATGATCACAGATTTTAGGACTTGCCATTGGCATTACATACAATTAGCGTTAAGAACGGGTAATTTCATAAATTCTTAAGCTTGCAGTTAAACGGTACGTATTATTGCAGCTGAATATTTGTACGGGTGTCTCTAAGTAGTCGTATAAATCAGAAAATATACACTTACTATTTTGCCGGAAGAGAAAGAGTCTCACGTGATATTATTCCCGCGAACCATACGCGACTGGAACAGGAAAGGGATGTAATGACAGTGGCACGTAAAGTGCCCTCCACCACACACCGTTGGGTGGCTTGCGGAGTATAAATGTAGATGTAGATGTAGGTGACAAAAGTCATAGGATATCGATATTCACATATGGAGACTGTGGCAGTGTCGCGTACAGAAGATATAAAAGAGCGGTGCATTGACAGAGCTGCCGTTTGTACTCAGGTGATTCACGTGAAAAGGTGTCCGACGTGATTATGACTGCTCGACGGAAATTAACAGACTTCCAACTCAGAATAGTAGTTGGAGCTAGACGCACAGGGTAGTCCACCTCGGAAATGGTTAGGAAATTCAATATTCCGACATCCGCAGAGTCAGTACGAAATTTCAAGCATTACCTATTGTCACAGCCTTCACTTAACGACAGAGTGCAATGGTGTTTGCGTAGGGTTGTCAGTGCTAAGAGACAAGCAAAACCGTGCGAAATAACGGCAAAAATCAATGTGGGACGTACGCTTTAAGTATGCTTTCTACAGCTACATGGTTACTCTGCAATTCACAATTAAGTGCCTGGCAGAGGGTTCATCGAACCATTTTCATAATACTTCTCTACCATTCCACTCTCGAATGGCTCGTGGGAAAAAGGACCACCTAAATCTTTCAGTTCGAGCTCTGAGTTCTCTTATTTTATTATGATGATCATTTCTCCTTACGTAGGTGGGTGTCAACAAAATATGTTCGCATTCGGAAGAGGAAGCTGGTGATTGGAATTTCGTAAATAGATCTTGCCGCAAAGAAAACCGCCTTTGTTTCAGTGACTGACACCCCAACTCACGTATCATGTCAGTGACACTCTCACCCCTATTGTGCGATAACACGAAACGAGCTGCCCTTCTTTGCACTTTTTCTATGTCCTCCGTCAATCCCACCTAGTAAGGATCCCACACCGCGCAGCAATAGTCCAGCAGATGACGGACAAGTGTAATGTAGGCTGTCTCTTTAGTGGGTTTGTCGCATCATCTAAGTGTTCTGCCAACAAAGCACAGTCTTTGCTTTTCGCCTTACCCACCATATTATGTATGTGGACTTTCCATTTTAAGTGCGGCGAAATTTGGTTTTAACGGAGAATGCTAACAGACGACCGAGGTCGTAACTATTTCAGCTGGACGACGGGAAAATAGTGGTCTGGTCAGATGAGTCTCGATTTCAGTTGCTAAGAGCTGATGGCAGGATTCGAGTGTGGTGCAGATCTCAGGAAGCAATAGATCCAAGTTGTCAACAAGGCACTGTGCAAGCTGCTGGTGGCTCCATAACGGTGTGGGCTGTGTTTACATAGAGTGGGCTAAAAATGGTTCAAGTGGCTCTGAGCACTATAGGACTTAACATCTGAGGTCATCAGTCCCCTAGAACTTAGAACTACTTAAACCTAACTAACCTAAGGGCATCACACACATCCATGCCCGAGGCAGGATGCGAACCTGCGACCGTAGCGGTCGCGCGGTTCCAGACTGAAGCGCCTAGAACCGCTCGGCCTAGAGTGGACTGATCCCACTGAACCAGTCACTGGAAATTGTTATATTCGCCTACTTGGAGATCATATTCAGCCTCTCATGGACATTATGTTCCCAAACAACGATGGAATTTTCATGGATGACAATGCGCCTTGTAACCAGAACACATCTGTTCACGTCTGGTTTGAAGAATATTCTGGACATTTCATCCGCATGATTAGGCTACCCAGATAGCCGGACATGAATCCCATCAGACATTTATGGGATGCAATCGAGACGTCGGTTCGTTCACAAAATTCAGGGCCGGCAACACTTTTGCAGTTATGGGTGCAGCAGGTTTACAACGACTTGTTCAGTCCATCCAAGTAGAATTGCTACACTACGACTGGATAAAGGAGGGCTGACTTTTGCCACGTCACGGTGCAGCACAAAAAAGTGAAACATAATCCTGCAACAACACACGTGAGAGTCTCCATTACTTCAGTCACCCTCTTGAAGGAAGCTGCGGATTCAGAAAAACTCTTGATAGTCAAGAGCGCAAATCTAATTTTATTTGATAACTTGTTTATGTTCATATACGTTCCATTCACGTTAATGTGAACACCATTCGTCTTCAACGTTCACTAACCGCTCACAGACTGCAAGTGGCAACACTAGCAGTGGAGGGTATACACTGAAGCGCCCAAGAAGCTGGTATAGGCATGAGTATTCAAATACAGAGACGTGTAAACAGGCATTATACGGCGCTGCGGACGGCAACGCCCAATACATCAAGTGTCTAGTGGAGTTGGTAGATCGGTTACTGCTGCTACAATGGTAGTTATCAAGATTTGAGCTTAAACGTAGTGTTATAGTCGGCACATGAGCGACGGAACACAGCACCTCCGAGGTAGCGATGAAGTGGGGATTTTCCCATACGATCATTTCACGAGTGTACCGTGAACATCAATATATCCCCAAAATTATGGAAGAACTAAAGATGGATGGGAAAAGACCTAGAGGGCGCCCAAGAACACGGTGGAAAATGGGAGTGAGAATATCTGTAGAAAGGAGAGGTGTGACCTGACAGCAAGTGGAGGAAGAAAAGTGGTGGGAGGAGCGAGCCGAGAGGACTCGTCAGCACCCAGACCCGGCAGTAGCTGGAGCGGGATTCGGATATAGATAGACCGTGAATGTCGGGAATCCGGTAAAACATCAAATGTCCGACATCGCTGCGGCAGAAAAAAGGTCCTGCATGAACGGGATCGATGACGAATGAAGAGAATCGTTCAACGTGACAAAAGTGCAACCCTTTCGTAAACTGCTGCAGATTTCAATGCTGGACCAACAACAAAGCGTGCGAATCACTCAACGAAACATCACTGATATGGGCTTTCGGAGCCTAAGGCCCACTCGTGTACCCTTGTTTGATCAACACAAAGGTTTACGTCTGGGCTTGGCCCGTCAACACCGACATTGGACTGCTGATGACTGGAAACATGCTCCCTGGTCGGACGAGTCTCGTTCCAAATTGTATCGAGCGGATGGACGTTACCTATATGGAGACAACCTCATGAATCCATAGACACTGCATGTCAACAGGTGACTGTTCAAGCTGATGGAGGCTCTGTAATGGTGTGGGGCGCTAGCAGTTGGAGTGATATGGGACTCCTGATACGTCTGGATTCGACTGTGGCAAAGGCGTACGTAAGCATCCTGTTTAATCACCTGCATCCATTCACATCCATTGTGCATTCAGACGGACTTACGCAATTCCAGCAGGACAAAGCGACACGTCACATGTCCAGAATTGCTGCAGAGTGGCTCCAGGAACACTCTTCTGAGTTGAAACACTTCCACTGGCCATCAAAACTCCAGACATGAATATTATTGAGCATATCTAGGATGCCTTGCAACGTGCTGTTCAGAAGAGAATTCTGCCCCCTCGTACGGATTTATCGACAACCGTGCAGGATTCATGGTGTCAGTTCCCTCCAGCACTACTTCAGTCATTAGTGGAGTCCATGCCACGTCATGTTGCGGCACTTCTGCATGCTTGCGGGAGTCTTACACGATATTTGGCAGGTGTACCAGTTTCTTTGGCTCTTCAGAGTATAAACAGTGGCGGAGGGACGCGGACAGTAGTGCAGCCGTTTCTCTATTGCGGAAACTGAGCTATTAATTTGACATGCAAAAGGGCATGATCATTATCTTTCGGGCCAGGATGGAGGCATTTCCGAAACAGCTAATTATGTAAACCGTTCACTTGCTGCTGTGGTTAGTGTATAACATGCATGGCAAAATGGCGCTATCCAAAACCGGTGCCGAGGCAACTACGGTGGATCGCGGGCCGTAGGTGAAAGGGTTGAACGACTTCTGCTGAAACGCGCACAGGCGAGTAGACGTGCAATTGCTGAGCAGCTCTACATCTACATCCACATCTACATCTGACGCCCAGACGAATCAAGGGGCTACTAATACTGTCTCCTCGAACACCGTTCATCGAACGTTGCTGCGTATTGGCCTCCACAGCAGGCGCCCAGTTTATGCATCCACGTTGACTGCTGTTTGTCACCGACGAAGGCTGGAATATGCACGCAAATATCGCAACAGGACATCCGCTACGTGGCGACAGAGGAAACACGGTTTATGCTTCATAGGACTGAAAACAAATCCCCTACAACAAGCGTCATAAGATCTTCGTTGTTCCGTTATGGACCGTGGGACAACGGCTGGCATGTATTTCTTGTTGCAATAATTTAACAACAGCCGTATGTATTGTAGAAATTTATTTTATGAACTTCTCATGTGCTACCAGTTTCCGCATTACATTGATGCCATCTTCAGGCCCCACACGTCATAGTCGTAAAATCGCTGTACATGGAAGGAGCCATAAGACTGGATCCGTGAATCAAATCGTTTTGCAACGGCTCTTGGTGGCCAGGCGACACAGTCTGTGTAGTGTACATAGCGGGACTTGCACTTTACCTGCAGTGAGGCTAATGTGGACTATTACAGAAGAGCTTGTAGCACAAACCATGGACTAGCTTGAAGGTAAGTAGTTCTGGTTAATAAAGAACGCTGTTAATACATGTGTGCAGTTTGTGTTGTAGAAAGAGAATACCCCTTGCTTCTCCTGGTACAAGACTAGACAGCGGCAACGAGACGACACAAAAGTGGCGACGAGGATACTTCAATGTAGAAGATTTTGCTTGTTTCTCTTGTGTTTTAGCTTGCAGGGTGATCATTTTACTAATTTGTTGTTGTGTTCTTGCATGTATTCCAGGAGGGGGCCACAGAAATAACCATTTTTTTCTCTTTTCACAGGCTTTGCTTGGTTTTTTGATGTATTTGTGCAAACCACGGCTACCCCACCCTCTCGAGGCCCTGCCCACGCGCCTCAGCCTCAGACGGCCAATGTGATGGATCTAACACAAGCTTTTCAGTTTCAGAACTAACAAATTGCTGTCTTGCTGACGACGAGACAACAACTACTGGCTGCACAAGCAGCGTCGGCCGCGGCGCAAACCAGACGAACAAATCAGCTCAACAAGTACCGCCGACCAGCATACCATCGTTCCGGCAAATTAACGACACAGAAGAGAAATGGCTCGAATATCTGACAGAGTTCCAAACACATTGTCAAGTTCATCGTGTTGAAGGTACTGCAAAACTACAATACTTTCTTTCCATTGCTGGGCTCCAGTGTTCAGGTTAATACAAAAACTATTCCTAACCGCGTCTCCCGAAGAACTCAGCTATGACCAATTAATCGCTGCTTTAAACAAGTATTACGACCAGCAAGTCCAAGCAGCTGCAGCCAGATATCAGCTTCTTCGCTTACAAAAGTCGGAGCGTACGTACCGTCAGTGGTACACAGAATTAATGCAGGAAATGCAAATTAAAGTATAGACGTGGCAACTTTTACAGTAATTTGCTAGAGATGCTACAAAATTCAGTGTCCCAGATGGTAGAATACGGGAACACCTAAAATACTCTAATCTATCACTTCCCCAAGTATCGCAAATCTTGTACCAATATGATACGGATGCCATAATGGCGGATAAGTTTGATCAGGTTCCGATTTGTCTACTCGAGTCGCCCCTTGCTCGCGACCACCCCAAGCAGCCACAACGAGCGAATGCACAGCTGACAGCAAAAGTGACATTTTGTTCAAACTATCTTGACGATGTATTCGTCTCAGGTCGTACACCAGAGGAAAACATTGCCATTTGCGTACTCTTTTTCAAGTGTTCTCAGAAGCAGGACTCAAGTGTCGTCTCGAAAAGTGTGACTCTTTTCAAACTGAACCACAGTATTTAGGTCATGCGATAAGCAGTCAGTGTGAGCATCTCCTCCAGTCTCATATGCTTGCAATCCGTGACCTGACTGTTCCTCGCACTGTGTCTGAACTTCAGTCAGTACTGGGCAAGATGACATACTACTTTCAGTTCATACCGAATCCCACTGAGATCGCGGCTCCATCGAATCACTTGCGTCGCAAAAATGTACTTTTTGTGTGGACTAAACACTGTCAAAACGCATTTCAACTACTCAGAGATGCTTTGCTCAGTGACAGATGCTTAGTGAATTTTGGTCTTACCAGGCCCGGTAATTTTGCAAGTCGACACTTCCTGCTACTGAATGGGAGCTGTGCTTACGCACAGAATTGGTGCACAAGATAGACCTATTGTGTTTGCCTCAAAGTTATTAACTCAAAGGCAGTGCAGTTATTTTCAAATAGAAAAAGAGGCTTCGCTGTTGGGTGTGGTGTGACCAAATTCTATCACTATTGTTTGGTCCCAAGTTCTATTTAGTGAAGGTTCACAAGCCTTTGCAGTCGGTGTTTCATCTGTCAAAGACCGTTCCTACAAGCACTGCTCAAAAATTGAGACGTTGGGTTTTGCTGCTATCGCAGTACCGTTGTGAAACTGTCTTCAGACCTACGCTAAAGTATGGCAATGCAGACGCCCAGAGTCTGCTTCTGAAGCATCTGCCGCATCTTGTTGCCAAATAGAAATTGATACACATGACACTGAATTGCTGGAATCTTTTCCCTTGCACTACAGAAAAATTGCACAGGCCACGGAAGCAGGAGCAGATCTCAAGATTTTGTTACATTACATCCGCACATCTTGGACTCGTTCACTGAACAGTATCCGGGACTCAGTTGTATGCCGATACTTTGCTTGTCGACATAACCTAACAATTCAACAGAGTGTGATTGTAGTTCAAAATGGCAGTGGACAATCACCTGTACTTATTCCCAAAGTGTTGCAAAAGGATGTGATGCGATTGCTCAACCAAGGACATTGGAGAATTGTTCCCACTAAACAGTTAGTGTGCAGGCACTGTACTTGGCAGGGAATGGACACCCACATTAGACAGATGACATCACAGTGTCGCGCATGCCAGGAAAACCAATCCGTTCCTCCACAGACATTCTCAGCTTGGCCTAAAACTCAATCACTATGGCAACGAGTACACACTGACATAGCAGGACCATTTTTGAACACTCGTTGGCTCATAGCGGGAGACTTTTTTAGCAAGCTCCCACTTGTGGTGCCCATGAACTCCACCACATCACGTAGCACCATTCAAGCGTTGTCCTCCACATTTTGCATAGAATGTTTGCCAGAAGTACTTGTGTCAGACAATGGACCACAGTTTACTTTACATGACTGTGAACAATTTTGTTAACAAAATGGCATTTACACTCCTGGAAATGGAAAAAAGAACACATTGACACCGGTGTGTCAGACCCACCATACTTGCTCCGGACACTGCGAGAGGGCTGTACAAGCAATGATCACACGCACGGCACAGCGGACACACCAGGAACTGCGGTGTTGGCCGTCGAATGGCGCTAGCTGCGCAGCATTTGTGCACCGCCGCCGTCAGTGTCAGCCAGTTTGCCGTGGCATACGGAGCTCCATCGCAGTCTTTAACACTGGTAGCATGCCGCGACAGCGTGGACGTGAACCGTATGTGCAGTTGACGGACTTTGAGCGAGGGCGTATAGTGGGCATGCGGGAGGCCGGGTGGACGTACCGCCGAATTGCTCAACACGTGGGGCGTGAGGTCTCCACAGTACATCGATGTTGTCGCCAGTGGTCGGCGGAAGGTGCACGTGCCCGTCGACCTGGGACCGGACCGCAGCGACGCACGGATGCACGCCAAGACCGTAGGATCCTACGCAGTGCCGTAGGGGACCGCACCGTCACTTCCCAGCAAATTAGGGACGCTGTTGCTCCTGGGGTATCGGCGAGGACCATTCGCAACCGTCTCCATGAAGCTGGGCTACGGTCCCGCACACCGTTAGGCCGTCTTCCGCTCACGCCCCAACATCGTGCAGCCCGCCTCCAGTGGTGTCGCGACAGGCGTGAATGGAGGGACGAATGGAGACGTGTCGTCTTCAGCGATGAGAGTCGCTTCTGCCTTGGTGCCAATGATGGTCGTATGCGTGTTTGGCGCCGTGCAGGTGAGTGCCACAATCAGGACTGCATACGACCGAGGCACACAGGGCCAACACCCGGCATCATGGTGTGGGGAGCGATCTCCTACACTGGCCGTACACCACTGGTGATCGTCGAGGGGACACTGAATAGTGCACGGTACATCCAAACCGTCATCGAACCCATCGTTCTACCATTCCTAGACCGGCAAGGGAACATGCTGTTCCAACAGGACAATGCACGTGCTGTAGAATGTGTAAGTCAACTACCCTGGCCAGCAAGATCTCCGGATCTGTCCCCCATTGAGTATGTTTGGGACTGGGTGAAGCGTCGTCTCACGCGGTCTGCACGTCCAGCACGAACGCTGGTCCAACTGAGGCGCCAGGTGGAAATGGCATGGCAAGCCGTTCCACAGGACTACATCCAGCATCTCTACGATCGTCTCCATGGGAGAATAGCAGCCTGCATTGCTGCGAAAGGTGGATATACACTGTACTAGTGCCGACATTGTGCATGCTCTGTTGCCTGTGTCTATGTGGCTGTGGTTCTGTCAGTGTGATCATGTGATGTATCTGACCCCAGGAATGTGTCAATAAAGTTTCCCCTTCCTGGGACAATGAATTCACGGCGTTCTTATTTCAATTTCCAGGAGTGTATATGAAGACAGTAACTGTTCTCGAAAGAACAGAATACTGTTGATGACCGTGCAGTTTTGCCTGGAATAAATGATGACTAACTGAAACCCTCAGCTGCCGACACATTTTCAGCTGTCCACATCGAGGTATATCAACAACACCTGTCGGCAGCTGAGGGTTTCAGTTCGTCATCATTGAAATTTCATTCGTCATCTAAGTGCTCCGTTTCACCCACAGTCCAATGCAGAAGCAGAACACTTCGTATGCACTTTCAAGTAACAGATGGCCAAGCTTCGCACCACCCACGCTGCAGCTCTTTCTCGCCCCCTATCGCTCCCACTCACGAGACGGACGATCACCGGCGGAACTTCTGCATGGCCGCCGTCATCCGACGCTGCTACACTTGCTGCAGCCACCGCAGCATACGGCGCCGCCAATGGTCCGCAAATATCGCTTTGCGCCATGCGATTTTGTTCTTTTCAGGGTTTATGGCAACCGTGAGCACTGGGAAAGAGGCGTGATCCAGGAACGCACTGGTTCTTCTATGTATTCGATTGCAGGTCCCGATGGTTTACAGCTCCGCTACCAGATCCAAGTTCGCGAATGTCATTTGCCCATGATTCTGCTGCTTTTCTTCCCGTACATTCACGGCCTCACGGGACCGCGCGGCCTTCACAGCTACCCACTGGTGCCGCCAGGGCACCCCAGGAGGAGCGGACGGACGATGCGCTCTCGCCCCACCGTAAGCGCTCGCCGACCCGCCGTCACCGTCACCGTCATAAACATCGCCCCATGACACGCCCTCAGCCATGGAAAAGTGCCCTGGCAGCAGTTTTCCAGAGAATGTTCCTGTTGCTTTGCAAGCCAAATGGGAGGTATGGTCGGGAGCACACTGTCCTCCATTGCTATGGCTCCCAGCTCATCTCTGTCTCCAGTGTTCTGCCTCTCTCCCCATTGTCGTTCGCAGCCTTACTATACGACAATGGTGCGGTATGTCGGGAGGGAGGAATGTGCTGGTGTAAGCTGTCGTCAACACACCAGTGGGCAAAGAGGTTGTGAGAAGATCGATGCACCTCTCATTTTCATGGCCTTGCATCACCAACTGCAGTTCTACTATGTGGGCGAGGACACCTTCTGGGGTAATCGTCTTTTTCCGTTGTCTACTCTCCTCTTTCTCCCATGACACACTTGGATTTCTCTGCACCCAATATCCAGCACCGTAGCCAGTCCATTGTGGTGGCGCCGTCATCCACTCATTTGGTGGTAGCCACTTGTCAACACAGGGATCACACTGCTAATGCCTGATCTGCAAACTCCTCATGTATGTCCAGGAGTAGATGCTTGTCTTCTTGGGGCATCAGGACTCCCAGCAATGGCCATCATGCCAGGTAGGCATTGCTGTGGCTGGATGGCGCCCATGGGGAGAGCGCCTGATTGGAGTGGGTGGCATTAGGACAGATGACCCGCAATGAAGTGGATCAAGTCATCTTTTGCTGGGGACCGAATGGCCCCAGCAGTCTCTAAGAGAGAGAAGGTTGGTTACAGTGCTGACAAATATGACCCTAAATCGTTCCACTCCCTAGCAACACCATGCGAGGAACATAAGGCTACAGAACGAACACAATTATATTCACCTTGTTATTTAGTGTGCAGCAGAACTAATGGAAACTCCTTTCTGGATACGAAGCCTCTGTTTTTTTTTTCTTTTTTTTCTTTTGAGCACGTGGAAGTCAGGGAAGTGACAGCGCTGTCCAAAATGCGCAATGGGTCAGTTTTAATTCAGACAGCACACCCAAACAAGTCCTGGGCGTTACTCGCCTAAGACAATCTGGGTGATACTTCTGTTTTGGTTACTCCCCACACAAGCCTCAACATGGTCCGTTGAATTATTTTTCATCGTGACCTCATGTTGCAGTCTGACGATGCTCCAGTTCGGAGCGATGGGGCGTTCACTTCGTCTGGTGTGTCTATGGAGCCCTAAGGACGATAGGGTTGCCACTGGTGCCTTCATCTTGGCCTTTGAGGGTGATTCGTTGCCTGGAAAGGTGAAGTTGATGGTATACCGCTGTAACGTCAAGCCTTACATGCCTCCCCCTATGCGGTGCTTTAAATGCTGGAAATTTGCGCACATCTCCTCCTGGTGCAATTCCAGCGCCACATGTAGAGACTGTGGACATTCACAGTATCCGAATACTCCATATGCAACTCCTCCCCCCCCCCCCCCACCTGCTGTGTCAACTGTGGGGAGCACCACTCCCCCTCTTCGCTGGACTGCATGGTACTCCACAAGAAGCGTAAAATTATGAAGACCGTGGACAGACTGTCTTACTAAAATACGAAAGGTTGAATCCTGTTTGAATGCTCTTGTCTTATGCTCCCACTATGACGACGTTTCCCGTAATGATGCCAATATGCTCCTCATCTAAGCTTACTCCAGTGGGCCCTCAGGGCCACTTACCTCCATCCCCCCTCCTGCTGGTTGGGGGTGCGTCTTCTTCTATTGCTCTCAATGCTTCTACTTCAGGAACATCACCACCGCCCCCCCCTCCTCCAAACATTGCGGACATCGGTCCCCTCACGCCGTCCGGAGAAGCAAAGGCCCCCTGTTGTGTACATAGTTCCGCGTAGTCAGCGCGTACACAACTTTCCCACTAGAGCGCGGCCCGCTAAGCACAACAGCGCAGGCGCAGCGCTCGTCCGTCTCCGCACTACGAGATGGCGCTGCCATAGAGACGAAGCAAATTCTGCTTCCGCCGATCAGCGTATTAATATGTAACGCAGCCAATCACATTGCTGCTAACGTAGAACCTTTTCTCCTCGCGGATCACACTCGCGCAGTGATACATGAACGCATGAGGTCTTATAACAAGTGTACAGACCTCCGATTAGTCAGTCTGCATTTGTCTGCAACAGTCTGTACCAGTCTATAGTCAAGTTTCAGTCTGCGCCTAATAAGATTACCATATTCCTGTACATAGCCATGAAGATATATGTATAGACACTTTTGCCAAGTATCAGAGATATATGTGAGAATAAGATTAACATACCAATACCAAAGGAACTTCAGATTGTCAATTGAAAATAGTATCCAGAACCAAGTTAAGTAATTTTTGTGCTTGTTATTATTTTAATAAATGTGTGTGAAAATTAATGAAGTTCTGTTTAAAGTTGGTCACCATCAATCTGCTACTCTAAGCGTGCAAGTGGCATTTCTATCGTCTGACCTAATGGCAGAAGATAAACACACCACGATAAGGCCACGAGACATATTGCTGACACTCGCCTACTTCGTTAGAGCGACAAGTCAAATAACGTGGTGTGTGTACTGAAGCTCTTACAGTACGCACACCACACCCCCTTTACCACCTCTCACGTAGAAAGGGTCCTTTGGAGCTCTACCTTCCATGGTGTTCCTCTGTGGTCAAGTGGACACCAGTCAGTGGCTGAAAGAGCCTAGGTCCTGTTCGAAGGGCTTCATGGTCTTCCTCTGTCCCTGAAGCTACTTCTGAGAAACCCTCACAGCAAGCCCCTAAGGAGTGACGAGAAGGCAAACAATCCGAGAAGAAGTCTACTAGGAAATGTGAGCCTCTGGTAGCCCCGAAACCACCACTCCCCCACAGTTCAGCGTTCCAGAAAGAAGTGGAGATTCTGGTGTCCCCTGAGAACCTCGATCTCGTCGACACCTTGGATGCAATGGAACTGGATGTGAACACTCAGGCCGCAGTGTTCAAGTGGTTCTAGGCACTTCAGTCCGGAACCGTGAGACTGCTACGGTCGCAGGTTCGAATCCTGCCTCGGGCATGGATGTGTGTGATGTCCTTAGGTTAGTTAGGTTTAAGTAGTTCTACGTTCTAGGGGACTGATGACCTCGGATGTTAAGTCCCATAGTGCTCAGAGCCATTTGAACCATTTGAACACTCAACCAGTGGCAGCAGGTGACCTGAGGCGTAATTTGGCTCCATGGTGCATTCATGCCTTCTCAGACGACAGAAAGCGTCATTTTCCAGTGGAACTGTGGCGGTTTTCTCTCCCACCTGGCGAAGCTATGGCAGCTCTGAAGTGTTACTTCTGTCTTTTGCACTGCACTTCAGGAAACCTGGTTTCCTCTTATCTGGATCCACGCCCTTCATGGCTATCAGAGGTACAAAAGCTGTACTGCCTAAGACAGAGTGTCAGGCAGAGTTTGTATCTTTGTCCTTACCTCTGTCTGTAGCAAACTTATGCCACTTCAAACACCTTTAGAAGCTGTGGCTGTTAGGGTGAGGACAACACAGGAAATTACCAACTGTAGCGTCCACCTCCCTCCAGATGGTGATGCATCGCCCCATGCATTAGATACACAACTTTCCAGTCCCCCCCAAATTTTATACTTCTGGGTGATTTTAACATCCATAGCCCTTTTTGAGGTGGAACCAAAGTTACTGGACATTGTAAAGGTGTCGAGGACATAATAAATCAACTCGACCTTTGCCTCCTCAGTTCAGGTACCCCTAGAGATTTCAATGTGGCACATGGCACATACTCGGCCATTGATCTCTCGGTTTGCACCCCTGGCCTTCTCCCATCTATCCGCTGGAGAGCTCATTACGACTTGAGTGGTAGTAACCCCTTCCACTCTTCCTGTCCCTACCCCAGCATAGCAGGAGGATCTGCAACGAATTGAAGCATGGTTCTGGGAATGGCAATTGAATCTCAATGTAGACAAGTGTAATGTGCTGCGAATACATACAAAGAAAGAGCCTTTATCATTTAGCTACAATATAGCAGGTCAGCAACTTGAAGCAGTTAATTCCATAAATTATCTGGGAGTAGGCATTAGGAGTGATTTCAAATGGAATGATCTTATAAAGTTGATCGTCGGTAAAGCAGATGCCAGACTGAGATTCATTGGAAGAATCCTGAGGAAATGCAGCTATAGCGGCGCATCTAAAGCTAAGTACTAATTAATTGTTTGTGTATAGTAGTTTATTTAGGAACTTTAGTAGTCTTCAACCGGTGTTCTTGGTGTTTTCCGGTGAAATAACTTCAGAAGAAATTTTTGCGAACTGCTTTCAGTTTCGTTACTGTCATTAGACGTTTGATTTTCTTTCTGTGTTAGTATTTTGTTATATTCTCATTTGTTGTTGATTAATACTGTCAATAATAGTAGTTACTTCCCTTGTAGAGCAAGTTTGTGATAATTGTAGTCAGTTTTTAACATCTTCTTATTGTAGTAGCGGAACTTAGATAAAATTGTTTTCTTGTTTCAATAATTGTAAAATTTTACCATGAGTGAGAAGTGTGGGCTTTGCCGTAGGTTCGTGAGTAGTGGATTGCGGTGTGAGACTTGTTCGAAGTATTTTCACTGGGGGGAATGCAGTGGGGAAGCCAGTGGGCATTCTGGTGAGATCCTCTCCTGGGACTGCAGGTTATGTAGCAAGAGTAAGTTGATAGAGGATCAGAAGCGTAAGATCTGTGCCCTTCAGGTGCAGTTGAAAAACGCACAGGAGGAGCTAGATAGGATGAGGAGGGAGAAGGGGGTTGGGGAATGGGAGCTGGCTGTTGGCAAGAGATCTGCTAGGAGAAGGAGATTTTCAGATAGTTTTACTATTGGTGTTTGCAATAGATATGATCAACTGTCAGAGTCTAGTGGAGAGGAATCTCTAGTAGCTGTAGATGTAGGAAGTATGCAGCAGACCTCAGCAGTTACGGTGGCTAGGACAGTTGCAAAGTCTAAGAGAAAGAAGAAGGTTCTGCTGTTAGGTAGTTCTCATGGTAGAGGTGTAGGCCAGCAGTTGCAGGAAGTTTTGGGGAGTGAGTACCAGGTCACCAGCATTGTGAAGCCTAATGCAGGATTGGCCCAGGTGACTTTTAACATAGGGGGGTTATGTAGGGATTTTACTAAAGAGGATCAGGTAGTGATTGTGGGTGGGGCTGGTAATTGTATTGATAGAGATGGGGAGTATGACATAGATGGTGACCTGGAAAAGATAGCCACTTAGACTGGCAACACGAATGTGCATTTCGTGGAACTGTTTCAGCGTCACGATCGGCCTCATCTTAATACAGCCGTCCGGCGTAATAACATGAGACTTGGGGGTGCGCTGATGACAGAAGGCATGAGTCACATTTCAGTGGTGTCGGTGGAGTCTATCAGTAGGACGGGTTTCACTAGACATGGCCTGCACCTCAACAGGTATGGGAAGGGGAGGTTGGCAAAACTTATAGGTGACAGCATAGGTGGGGGTGGTGGGATCACTCATGGGAAAATTCCGGTAGTTGTGGGTGTTAGAGCTGTACCTTTTTTAGATTGAAGTCAGCTGATAGGTATTCCTGCTTAAGGGAAGTCTCTCTAACAAAGAAACCACTTTCTACAAAGCTTGGGTATCCGATTAATGAGGGAATTAGTATATTTCATCAAAATATACTAGGTATTAGAGATAAAGTTAGTGAACTGCTTATAGATTCATGTCATGGCCTCCACGCTCTCCCGACTTAACCCCATGCGAGTTCTTTCTGTGGGGTTATGTGAAAGGTTCAGTGTTTAAACCTCCTCTACCAAGAAACGTGCCAGAACTGCGAGCTCGCATCAACGATGCTTTCAATCTCATCGATGGGGACATGCTGCGCCGAGTGTGGGAGGAACTGGATTATCGGTTTCATGTCTGCCGAATCACTAAAGGGGCACATATCGAACATTTGTGAATGCCTAAAAAAACTTTTTGAGTTTTTTTATATGTGTGCAAAGCATTGTGAAAATATCTCAAATAATAAAGTTATTGTAGAGCTGTGAAATCGCTTCAATCATTTGTAATAACCCTGTACTTTCAGAAACGACTTCCTGACACTTAAATCTATACTCGATGTTAACAAATTTCTCTTCTTCAGAAACGCTTTCCTTGCCATTGCCAGTCTACATTTTATATCCTCTCTACTTCGACCACCATCAGTTATTTTGCCCCCCAAATAGCAAAACTCCTTTACTACTTTAAGTGTCTCATTTCCTAATCTAATTCCCTCAGCATCACCCGACTTAATTGGACTACATTCCATTATCCTCGTTTTGCCTTTTTTGGTGTTCATCTTATATCCTTCTTTCAAGACACTATCCATTTCGTTCAACTGCTCTTCCAAGTCCTTTGCTGTCTCTGACAGAATTACAATGTCATCGGCGAACCTCAATGTTTTTATTTCTTCTCCATGGATTTTAATACCTACTCCAAATTTTTCATTTGTTTCCTTCACTGCTTGCTCAATATACGTATTGAATAACATCGAGGAGAGGCAGACCATGAGGATAAAATCAGAGAAATTAGAGCCCACACAGAGGCATACCGACAATCTTTCTTTCCACGAACAATACTGGAATAGAAGGGAGAACCGATAGAGATAAAGTACCCTCTGCCACACACCATCAGGTGGCTTGCGAAGTATGGATATACATTCCTGGAAATGGAAAAAAGAACACATTGACACCGGTGTGTCAGACCCACCATACTTGCTCCGGACACTGCGAGAGGGCTGTACAAGCAATGATCACACGCACGGCACAGCGGACACACCAGGAACCGCGGTGTTGGCCGTCGAATGGCGCTAGCTGCGCAGCATTTGCGCACCGCCGCCGTTAGTGTCAGCCAGTTTGCCGTGGCATACGGAGCTCCATCGCAGTCTTTAACACTGGTAGCATGCCGCGACAGCGTGGACGTGAACCGTATGTGCAGTTGACGGACTTTGAGCGAGGGTGTATAGTGGGCATGCGGGAGGCCGGGTGGACGTACCGCCGAATTGCTCAACACGTGGGGCGTGAGGCCTCCACAGTACATCGATGTTGTCGCCAGTGGTCGGCGGAAGGTGCACGTGCCCGTCGACCTGGGACCGGACCGCAGCGACGCACGGATGCACGCCAAGACCGTAGGATCCTACGCAGTGCCGTAGGGGACCGCACCGCCACTTCCCAGCAAATTAGGGACACTGTTGCTCCTGGGATATCGGCGAGGACCATTCGCAACCGTCTCCATGAAGCTGGGCTACGGTCCCGCACATCGTTAGGCCGTCTTCCGCTCACGCCCCAACATCGTGCAGCCCGCCTCCAGTGGTGTCGCGACAGGCGTGAATGGAGGGACGAATGGAGACTTGTCGTCTTCAGCGATGAGAGTCGCTTCTGCCTTGGTGCCAATGATGGTCGTGTGCGTGTTTGGCGCCGTGCAGGTGAACGCCACAATCAAGACTGCATACGACCGAGGCACACAGGGCCAACACCCGGCATCATGGTGTGGGGAGCGATCTCCTACACTGGCCGTACACCACTGGTGATCGTCGAGGGGACACTGAATAGTGCACGGTACATCCAAACCGTCATCGAACCCATCGTTCTACCATTCCTAGACCGGCAAGGGAACTTGCTGTTCCAACAGGACAATGCACGTCCGCTTGTATCCCGTGCCACCCAACGTGCTGTAGAATGTGTAAGTCAACTACCCTGGCCAGCAAGATCTCCGGATCTGTCCGCCATTGAGCATGTTTGGGACTGGATGAAGCGTCGTCTCACGCGGTCTGCACGTCCAGCACGAACGCTGGTCCAACTGAGGCGCCAGGTGGAAATGGCATGGCAAGCCGTTCCACAGGACTACATCCAGCATCTCTACGATCGTCTCCATGGGAGAATAGCAGCCTGCATTGCTGCGAAAGGTGAATATACGCTGTACTAGTGCCGACATTGTGCATGCTCTGTTGCCTGTGTCTATGTGCCTGTGGTTCTGTCAGTGTGATCATGTGATGTATCTGACCCCGGGAATGTGTCAATAAAGTTTCCCCTTCCTGGGACAATGAATTCACGGTGTTCTTATTTCAATTTCCAGGAGTGTAGATGTAGATGTAGTCATCTTGACACTTGCCAGATTGGCTCTTCCCAAAGCTGACTTGGACGCTTTCAGCTCTGCTATCACTGTTGAATCTGTATTGCATGGCAACATCAGTGAGGTGATCCACATCATCACTACTACCATTGTCGCTGCAGCTGAATCGGCAATCCCGTGTTTATCATGTTGTCCCTGATGGAAGTCACTGCTCTGGTGGTCTCCAAAAATAGCCGTGGCCATTAGAGACAGTAGGCAGGTCCTCGAACGTTATAAGCGCCACCCACCGCTGGATAACTCATTGCCTTCAAATGGCTCCACGCCCAGTTCCAGCTACTCATCAGACGGAAGCAGGAGTGTTGGGCGTGGTCTCCACCACTGGAACACAAACCTCTCCTTCCCAGGTTTGGACCGAGCTCTGACGACTTTACGTCTATCAGATACCTGCAGGTGTACCTGGAATTTCTACACATGGAGCTTTATATGCTGATCCAGACATAATTGCAGAGCATATTGCCAAACATTATGCTCGCACCTCTGCACCTGAGAATTACCGCCTCGCCTTTTGTCTCTTCAAATAGCGGATGGAACAACAACACGTATGTTTTGCTGCATGCCACCCTGCGCTATATAATGCTTCCTTCAATGAGTGAGAATCTGACGGTCCCCTTGCCAAATATACTGACACATCCCCTGGTACAGACTGCATCCGTGCTTAAATGCTTAAACATCCGTCAGTGGCTTACCAGCTCCAACTCCTTGTGCTGTCTTCAACCTCATCTGGAGCGATGGCAAATTCCCATAGTAATGGCGGGAAAGAATCATCATCGCAGTGCTAAACCCTGATGAGAACCGACTAAATGTTGATAGCTTTCGTCCTATCAGCCTTACCAAGGTCCTGTTCAGATGTATGGTGTGTCGGCAGTTGTGTTGGCTCCTTGAGTCTCAAGACCTTTTGGTTCCATCCCAGGTTTCCACTAAGGGCGTTCCATCGACAAGTTGGTCCACCTAGATTCTGCCATTCGATCGGTCTTTTCCTGGCGAAAGCTCCTTATTTCCGTCTATCTCGACCTGACTATGGGCTACGATACCACTTGGCAACACCACATTCTCGCTATTCTGCGTTAGTAGGGTCTCTGGGACCAACTCTCGATTTTCCTACAGAATTTTTTGCTGCTCCGCACTTTCTGAGTTCGAGTCAGTGCTTCACACAGTTCATCTAACATGTAAGAGAATGGACTCTTGCAGAGCTCTGTACTCAGCGTCCGTCTCTTTTTAACTGCCATCAATGGCCTCGCTTTAGCAGTAGGGTTCTCAGTATCTCGCCTGACGATTTTTATATTTCCATCTGCTCCTCGTCTACTGTTGTGGCTGAATGCCAGCTGCAGGGAGCTGTATGAAAGGTGCAGTCGAGTAACCTCACCCATGGCTTCCAATTTTTGTTTGCCAAGACTTACGCCATGCACTTCCGTCATCATACTGTCCACCCCCATCCAGAACTTCGATGACCAACTACTTGCTGCAGTGGAGACTAACTGCTTTTTGGGTCCAGTCTTTCATGCCTGCTTAACTTAGCTTCCCCATCTTCGTCAGAATAGGGACAAATGCTGATGGCATCTTAATATTATTTGATGCCTGAGCCACGCTCACTGGGGTGCTTATCGTCCTACACAGCTGCAGCTGTACAAAGCCCTTGTACAGACCCGTATTGACTATGAGAGCGTGGTGTATGGTTGAGCCCTACACACTGCTGGACGCTACGCACCACTGTGGAGTTCACTCGCAATGGGAGCTTTCTGAACGAACCCAGTGAACAGCCTTCTTGTGGAACCTGGCGGTCCGGCGGCAACTACTGCTTGCAAATTATACTGCCGACATTCATAATTCTCCTCGCCATACAAGATACCGTCTCCTTTTCCCTAACATGGCGATCCATCTCCTGCAATGGAGTCCCAGAACTGGGAATCCCCTCACCGTCCCTGTCCGGTCGCTTCTTACTGAACTCGACGCTTCCCCTCTACCATCTTTCCTACAGGTTTACTTACACACACCTCCATGGTCCATATCTCGGCCACGTCTTTGGCTGGACAAAACGCATGGCCCAAAATGCTCAGCTCCACCTGAGGCCCTACCCCATCCATTTTTCTCTCTTGTCATCTATTACACTCACATTGACATACTGACCAGCGCTTCTTGCTGGATGGCTGCAGTGTTTTCACTGCGGAGTTTGTAGGAGCTCTGGTGAGTACTTCATCAACTGTATTGATTCGTCAGACAGCCTTCAAGCTCTCGAGCAGTGTTTCCCTCGACATCTTTTGGTAATGACTATCCAGGCATCTGTTTATGCCCTCGGCAACAGTGGACGTTCATTGACCTTCATTTGGAATCCATAACATGACGGGGTACTGGACAATGAACTTGCTGACAGCCTGGAAGAACAGGCTACCGGTAAACCAACTCTGGAGATCAGCCTGCCAGAGACCGATCTCCGATCTGTCTTCCGCTGAAAATTTTCGTGATCTAGGATACACCAAATAAATACTGTTTTATCAAGGACACAACGAATGTGTGACGGTCATCCATGCGATGCCACTCGCAGGGAATCTGTTGTCCTTTGTCCGCTCCATATCGGCCATATTGGCTAACACCTCCGTTACCTCCTCCGTCGCATGGACCCACCTTGGTGTGGCTGCGGCTCCCGTATGACAGTCGTCCACGTCTTCTTGAACTGCCCAATTTTAGCCGCTCTGCGGTGGACTTTTAACCTTCCCAGCACACAACCTGTGGTGTTGAGAGACAATGCCTCCTTGGCTGATTCAGTTTCACGTTTTATTGTGAGGGGGCGTTTATCACACAATCTAAGGGAGGGTGTCTGGCCTTCTCCCCCAGGCCTCCACCCTCCCTCCACTTTACATCTTCGTCACTCTGCATTTTGTTTCCCTTGGTGTTCATTTTTTCTCTATGTGTGTTCATATCACCTTTAGGCTGGAGATTTTACAGTGTTGAAGAGTGCAGATTGGCTGACCCGTTTCTATTCTTGTGATCAGCCAGCGCTGCAGTCGTGGACTGTGCGGCTGGTACTGGCAGAGGTTCGAGTCCTCCCTCGGGCATGGGTGTGTGTGTTTGTCCTTAGGATAATGTAGGTTAAGTAGTGTGTAAGCTTAGGGACTGATGACCTTAGCACTGAAGTCCCATAAGATTTCACACACATTTGAGCTTTTTTTTTTTTTTTTGATCAGCCAGCCTAGGCCATCTGCTCTATAATTTTAGTACTTTTTTCTGCTTTTGCTTTTACTGTACGTTTTCCCCTTTTGGTTCGCTTCCTTCGTTTTCTCTTCCAGTGTGGTTCCCCGTTGGTTTTACGCCCTTTTAGTTTCCCGGACTGGTTTTGGGAATTGTTTTATCTTACGACTTGTTTGCAGAAGGGACTCATGACCCAGTAGATGGTCCCTCTATACCTCATACCAACCAACCAACCAACTTTTGTGTCAAAGGCACGGTCATTGTCCTGTATGACTAATCCGAAGGAATCAAACGCACCCACGCCGAAAATATTTGCAGTCGTATGTGAGTGGATTATAGTCAAAGGGACTTTCTAAGTCATGTTTCTATATTTTGCAGGTATGCGGCAGATAAGTTGCAAGAACTGAAATGCTGTCCCAGTTACAGGCGGTGAGGTGCAGAGCTGATGTTGTCAATGGTGCTTGACCAAGATTCTCATATGTATCTAGATCAGGGCCGGCAAAACGCTGCACAGTGTGCAGACGTGCGGAAGTGCTGCGCATGTGCGCACGTGTGCGACAGCGACATCTGTTATTAAACACGTGTCCTAAATGAACGGCGGCGGCTCCTCTTCCCTGTTTATGTGGTACAAGCAAGAGCGCAACATACCCAGACTCGTTTACCCCTGGTGGCCGTAACCTTAACAGAGAAGTACTGAGAAATGGCAGGTACTGTGAAAAAGCAAAGGACAGGAGATCTATGTTCTCAGTAGTTTAAAAATGATTGGGAACTGCAATTCTTTTTTTTAGCCGTTGGCGAAAACTCACAGTGTTTGCTGTGCCGCCGAATAATAGGCGGCCAGCGTAAGTTTTCAATTGAAAGACACTACAATACATATCACAAAGACGAGTGTAGTGTACTCAACAGTGAAGAACAGCAAGCAAAATTAATTGTCCTTAAGAGAATGGATGAGACACATCAACTCGATTTTACTGTACGTCAAAGTAACTGATACTTCTTGACCTCTTAGTTTCTTATGGTACATTTATGTCTATTTTACTGTACGTTGTACAATGTACTGTTTTTAATTTTCCAGAATGACAACTGCACTAAATCTTCGCTGCGAGCAAGTTTTAAAACTGCATTAAGAATTGCACAATCTGGGAAACCCTTTTCCGAAGGGGAGTTTGTGAAAGGGTGTCTGACTGATGCTGCGGAACTTGTGTGTCCACGAAAGTTAGCAGGTTTCGAGAAATGAGTCTATCCAAACAAACAGTGACAAGACGTATCAGTGCTATGGTCGGCGATGTGCACAGGCAGCTAATAAATAAGGCTGAAAACGTTGTTGCTTTCTCTGTTGCGTTCGATGAAGCGACAGATCTTACAGATACAGCCCAGGTTGTGATATACGGGGGCTATCCACAAGGTACAATGCGTTTTGGAATTAAAAATAAGTAAAGTATTGGAAATTTTTTTATTATATACAGATGAAAGCCTCACTTAAATACTACTTTACTGCATAGTTGCCATTTAAATTAAGGCACTTATCGTAGCGATGGATGAGCTTGGAAATTCCTTCGTCGTAAAATTCGGCCGCCTGCGCCTTCAACCACGTGGTTACCTCTTCTTCAAGCTGTGCGTCGTCATCAAAACGCTGCATAGCCAAACACTTCTTCATTGCTGGGAATAAGTGGAAGTCGCTCGGTGCCAGGTAGTGACAGTACGGCGGATGAGGAAACAACTCCCACTTAAAAGATTCGAGAACTTCACGAGTGGCATTTGCCGTGTGGGCACGGGCGTTGTCGTGAATCAGCAAGATCTTTGAGCCCAACTTTCCCCTGCGCTTGTTTTGTATTGCTCTTCTGAGGTTGTGCAGAGTTTGGCAATACCTTTGAGAGTTTATTGTAGTGCCTATTTCCAGGAAATCCACAAAAATCACACCTTTTCTGTCCCAAAAGAGGTAACCACGTGGTTGAAGGCGTAGGCGGCCGAATTTTACGACGAAGGAATTTCCAAGCTCGTCCATCGCTACGATAAGTGCCTTAATTTAAATGGCAACTATGTAGAAAAGTAGTATTTAAGTGTGGCTTTCATCTGTATATAATAAAAAAAATTTCCAATACTTTATTTATTTGTAATTCCAAAACGTAATGTACTTTGTGGATAGCCCTCGTACATACGAGGCGTCGATAACGCACTTTGTGTAACCGAGAACGTTTTGGACTTAGTACCTTTGAAAGGGACTACTACAGGTGCGGCCCCACTCCAAGATGTCGAGCAAGCGATTGATGGTGTCGGTATGGACTGGAATCGGTTAGTCTCAGTGACCACAGATGGAGTCCCATCAATGCAAGGTCATCAGAGAGGACTCATAGCACGGATGCGCAAAAAGCTAGGGTGCACAGACGAGACGTTGTATGGAACTCACTGCATTCTGCATCGAGAGGCGCTTTGCGCAAAATCAGTAACGTTAGCAAACGTCATGCAAATTTTTGTGCGTACTGTAAACTATCTGAAGACACACGGGCTTACGCATCGCCAGTTTCGGCGGTTCTTGGAGGAATTAGGATCGGAGTACGGCGACATATCTTACTGTATCAAAGTACGCTGGCCCAGTCGAGGTACAATGCTGAAAATATTTTTTGATTTACGTTTGGTCATAGTATCATTCTTACATGAGAAGGGAAAAAGTGAACCTATGTTGGAAGACCCTTGCTGTATATCAGACCTTGCATTTCTCGTGGACATTACGTCTCACATGAACAGCCTGAACGTCAGTTTGCAAGGTGAAAATAATTTAATTTCTGACATGTTGGAAAAAGTAAATGCCTTCGAAAGGAAGCTTGAGCTTTGGGAGAGCCAGCTATTGACAGAAAACACTGCACATTTCCCTACTCTTGGACTGGTCCATGAAAGTGCTAGATTTCAAGAATACATGTCAATAATTGTAAAAATTAAGGAACATTTCGAGCACGATTTGCAGATGTTACGAGTTTGTCTCCTGTCATTCGCCTCTTTGCTCGACCGTTCTCGTCGTCAGTTGAAGATGCTCCGAATGATCTACAGAAGGAACTGATCGACCTAAATAATACAAGACTGAAGGGCAAGTTCTTTTCAGTGCGAAGTACAAAATAATTCTACGAAAAATTTTCACAACAAGAATTTCCACGCCTGCACCGAGAAGCCGCGAGAGTTATGTCCATGTTCCGGCCGACATATGTTTGTGATAGATTTTTCTCGGTGATGAAAATAAATAAATCAAGGTTTCGATCAAGCATAAGTGATGAAAATCTTAGCAACTTCTTGCGTTTGTCAATGAGCCGTGCTTTTGTGCCCGATATTAAGTATATCATTTCTCATGACCAGTGATAAATGTGTTTGGATTTATTCCTTTCATAATTAAAAATTATTGTTTTCTAACTGTGAATTATTGCCTCATCTTGCTTCATGTTACATTATTATCAGGAAAATAGGTCATTAAACCGATTGTTCCAATGTATACTTACATTTAGGGTTTTTTTTTTTTAATGTGTGAAGGGCTACGCTCAGTTGAAGTCGATAAAACATAAAATTCATTTAATTGTCGGTTATTATGCAGATTTCAGACGGAACTGATGAAAGATATAGCAATAATGGTATTGGAATAACAGGTGATCATCGAGAGGTCTACGGTTATCATTGTGTTCATAGTTCAGTGAGACAGAAATTATGTGGGTGTAGCTGAGGGCACCGAGAATTACTTATAGGAAACCTTGCATTAGTTTAATGTTATTTAAAATCATGAATAAGTTTCGTTGGAAGTCGCTAAGTGCTCTCTTTCTTCAATACTAGATCAAAAACGTTACGCGTATTTACGTATTGCCAGTCAAGCTGCCTTAATAAAAACCACGGTTGTTAACTGTATTACTTGTCTTACTGGGTTAAACTGTTAACATAAAAGTAGACGTCTCAGTGAGTAGACTGTGACTGTATTTTAAATGTTTAATACGCGAAATACTCTCCCATGGTTGGCTTGCATGCTGTGGAAAGAGCACTAGAATGCGCCGGTACAGAGTATCCCAGCAAGTGGATAAAGCGACATCTGCGCGTAGAAACATGCACTACATGAAAGCTGATGGCTGCGGCGTGCACCCTGTGACCCGGAAGTTGCACGTGTGCAGGAGCACCGCACGCGTGCAGAATTTCTGGCCGGCCCTGGTCTAGATTAAGCAATGTGACAGAAGCTCCGGTATCTAGTAGAAGAGCCGCTAACTGGTTATAAATCTGCATTGTAATCCACAGCTTGTGGGGTATTCTCCGAATTCATTGTTATGAAAACTGTCCTTTATTCTCACCTGTGCACTAGAGCGCTGTCGTCAATTTCGAGGCTGTGAGAGATTTTTTGAAATGCGAGATATTCATATTAATGGAGTGTTCCTGCGTTTTCTGCGTCTTAGCTTGTCTTGAGCAGCAGGAGGCGTACCCTCTGAACATGAAATGACATTGAGTATCAGCGGTTATGCTTTGCATTAACCCGCGTCAAACAGAGGAGGGCGTTCTAGTCTTTTGCAGGCAGACCAGTTTTGCAGGTCCTGTGCGATGACAAAATTTGCATTCAGCTTGTCTGAAGAAGCGATTCTTCCGATCACGGATGGCATAGCATTTCACACATGACTTCGCTTTGCGTGGAGCTGGAGCAGTGTGAATACGGATGCGCCGGCGCGGCAAACACTGTATGTAGTTTGTCCGGTCTTGTTTACGCGGTACTGACTTCTGAGTGCTGGGTCGGGGACTGCGGCTGGTGCATGGCTTGTTTGTCACAAGCGAAGCGATAAACGAAAGACAGAAATATTGTTCAGCTAAATCTTGAACTTCGTTCAAATGGTTCAAATGGCTCTGAGCACTATGGGACTTAACATCTGTGGTCATCAGTCCCCTAGAACTTAGAACTACTTAAACCTAACTAACCTAAGGACATCACACACATCCATGACCGAGGCAGGATTCGAACCTGCGACCGTAGTAGTCGCGCGGTTCCGGACTGAGCGCCTGAACCGCTAGACCACTGCGGCCGGCTTGAACTTCGTATGCATCGATAACTTTAAGCACTTCACTGAGGCTAGGGTTGTAATGCTTTAAACTTCCGGCCCTCAATCTCTTATCTGATAGATTCTGAATAATAGCATCGTGAAGCATTTCATTCTGATAAATTGTGCCACAGACAGTCTACAGGGTGGTCTATTGATCGTGACCGGGCCAAATATCTCACGAAATAAGCGTCAAACGAAAAAAGCTACAAAGAACGAAACTCGTGTAGCTTGAAGGGGAAAACCAGGTGGCGCTATGGCTGGCCCGCTAGATGGCACTGCCATAGGTCAAACGGATATCAACTGTTTTTTTTTTTTTTTATATATAAACCTCCAATTTTTATTACATATTCGTGTAGTACGTAAAGAAATATGAAAGTTTTATTTGATCTACTTTTTTCGCTTTGTGATACATGACGCTGTAATAGTCACAAACATACGGCTCACAATTTTAGACGAACAGTTGGTAAGAGGTAGGTTTCTTAAATTAAAATACAGAACGTAGGTACATTTGAACATTTTATTTCGGTTGTTCCAATGTGATGCATGTACCTTTGTGAACTCGTCATTTCTGGGAACGCATGCTGTTACAGCGTGATTACCTGTAAATACCACATTAATGCAATAAATGCTCAAAGTGATGTCCGTCAACCCCAATGCATTTGGCAATACGTGTAACGACATTCCTCTCAACAGCGAGTAGTTCGCCTTCCATAATGTTCGCACATACATTGACAATGCACTGGCGCATGTTGTCTGGCGTTGTCGGTGGATCACGATAGCAAATATCCTTCAACTTTACCCACAGAAAGAAATCAGGAGATCTCAGATCCGGTGAACGTGCAGGCCATGATATGGTGCTTCGACCGCCAATCCACCTGTCGTGAAATATGCTATTCAATACCGCTTCAACCGCACGCGAGCTATGTGCCGGACATCCATCATGTTGGAAGTACATCGCCATTCTGTCATGCAGTGAAACATCTTGTAGTAACATCGGTAGAACATTACGTAGGAAATCAGCATACATTGGACCATTTAGACTGCCATCGACAAAATGGGGGCCAATTATCCTCCCTCCCATAATGCCGCACCATACAGTAACCAGCCAAGGTCGCTGATTGTCCACTTGTCGCAGATATCATGGAATTTCCGTTGCCCAATAGTGCATATTATCTCGGTTTACGTTACCGATGTTGGTGAATGACGCTTCGTCGCTAAATAGAACGCGTGCAAAAAATCTGTCACCATCCCGTAATTTCTTTTGTTCCCAGTGCCAGAACTGTAGCCGGCCGGAGTGGCCGAGCGGTTCTAGGCGCTACAGTCTGGAGCCGCGTGACCCCTACGGTCGCAGGTTTGAGTCCTGCCTCGAGCATGGACGTGTGTGATGTCCTTAGGTTAGTTAGGTTTAAGTAGTTCTAAGTTGTAGGGGACTGATGACCTCAGAAGTTAAGTCCCATAGTGCTCAGAGCCATTTGAACCAGAACTATACACGACGTTCAAAGTCGTCGCCATGCAATTCCTGGTGTATAGAAATATGGTACGGATGCAGTCGATGTTGATGTAGCATTCTCAACACCGACGTTTTCGAGAGTCCCGATTCTCGCGTAATTTGTCTGCAACTGATGTGCGGATTAGCCGCGACAGCAGCTAAAACACATACCTGGGCATCATCATTTGTTGCAGGTCGTGGTTGTCGTTTCACATGTGGCTGAACACTTCCTGATTCCTTAAATAACGTAACTATCCGGCGAACGGTCCGGACGCTTGGATGATGTCGTCCAGCATACCGAGCAGCATACACAGCACACGCCCGTTGGGCATTTTGATCACAATAGCCATACATCAACACGATATCGGCCTTTCCCGCAAGTGGTAAACGGTCCATTTTAACACGGGTAATGCATCACGAAGCAAATACGGTCCGCATTGGCGGAATGTTACGTGATGCCACGTACTTACACGTTTGTGACTATTCCAGCGCCATCTATCCCAAAGTGAAAAATGTGGTCCAACTAAAACATTTATATTTCTTTACGTACCACACGAATGTGTAATAAAAAATAGGGGTTCCTATTTAAAAAAACGCAGCTAATATCCGTTTGACCAATGGCAGCACCATCTAGCGGGCCAACCATCTGATTCCCCCTTCAAGCTAGACAAGTATCATTCTTTGTAGTTTTTTCGTTTGATGCTTATTTCGTGAGATATTTGGCCCGGTCACTATCAATGGACCACCTTGTATTGTCATGCCCTGTTGTTCCGCAATCCACTACTACTTGCGTGGGGAAAAATCTGCACCGTGCCGCAGCGACGTGCATTTGACTCTCAAAACATTCGTCTTTCATGCAATTGCAACCTCAGAGGGCTAGGTTTGTGGCTCACTGAGGGGAAACAATTTCATTAGGAGCCAGTAGGTGTACACTCCTACACATGAAAAGAAAAATGCACGATTGACTCACCTGTGTTCTTGTAGGCGTCGAAATGCTGATGCAGCTGTGTCACGTATTCTTTCCATGTTTCCATCGTCTCGTTGAACTGTCGGAAGGGCGGAGGCGGCAGTTTAATTCCTTCTTAACTTCTGGCGCCTTTTATTGCTGGGCTTTTAGCACTTGTACAAGACAAGAAACTGCTAACAGTAGCTCTATTATTTGTTGACGGTGAACACTAGATACTAGACGCTGCTCAGCACTTAGATGTTGCTCTCCCTGATTTGCCACGATTCCTTAAATGTCTCAGCTTAGATCTTTCAACTTATGTATTTCCACTTAGTATTCGCACATACACAAGAAAGAATTCAATACAAAGAAAAAAATTGTGCTGGTGTGGCGTCCAAAGCTGTGTGTTGTCCTCGTCCCCAATCTCTGTGACTCTTTCTGCGCGCTGTGTGGTTCTTTAGTGGATACAGGAGCGAGGAACAGATGCCATTCATGAAAAAAACTCAGATATTAATTCATTCTAAATCTAATACTGAAACCTAAAAAATACATAACTGTTGCTGAAGTTGCAGAGTCAGTTGCTAACGGTAGATCTGAATGTAGAAATATGTACAGGTACAAAAGATTTGTAAATCTGTCACTCTTCAATTCAATGTCTGTTCAGAAGGTGTCGAGGCCTGGCCACTATGAATGTCTGTAAATATTATTCTGCTGGCAAAAAATTTCCAACGCAAGTACACCCTCCGCTATAGCGCTGGGGAAGGGTTGCTCGCATGCCACTGGCAGCGCCCTCGTGCCGCGGTGGCGGCTGCAGGAAGCACGGCGGCGTAACTGGCGGCTCCCGTGTTTCGAAGTATGGCCGACCGGATAGCGGCCGATACTGCAGGTAGCAGCTGTGTTGACGGGGCTGCACGCACACATTTGTGGTTTGACGAGTGTTCAGGCACTGTTTCACTCTTAACCTCCGAGAAAATGTATGGCATACATGAAGACCCTTGTGGACTCTGAAACTTGCCCAGTTTAAGACGTTATCTAGGCTAGAGTCGACACTACTAGCATGACGTTTCCTGAAGATCAGTAATTCTTTGCTCGGTTTGTTTGTATACGAGGGAGTACCCAAAAGAAAACGGAATTATTTTTTGAAAGCTGCATAATTTCAAATTGTTTACAAAACAACCTTATCTCTTCCAAAATACTCTCTATTAAAGCAAACCGATTAGTCCCCGTCCTTTCACGCCCCTTTTTTATGCGTGGAACTAAGAAAAGAGACGCACGGAGCTGGGTCTACCAAAGATGGCTGTGTGTGCAGGTGGGTTGTCGTAATGGTAGAACTAGTCTCCTGTCTGCCAAAAATCGGGTCTCTTTTGACGAACGGCCGGCCGGAGTGGCCGAGCGGTTAAAGGCGCTACAGTGGAACCGCACGACCGCTACGGTCGCAGGTTCGAATCCTGCCTCGGGCATGGATGTGTTTGATGTCCTTAGATTAGTTAGGTTTAAGTAGTTCTAAGTTCTAGGGGACTGATGACCTCAGATGTTAAGTCCCATAGTGCTCAGAGCCATTTGACGAACACTGTAGCGCAATCTTCTTAAAACTTTCAAATAAAAGGTTTTATTCACAGTCTGACCTGGGGGAACAAACTCTGAGTGAACTACGCACTTGACAACAAAAAAGCAAATCAGCATTATTTTTATGTTTCATTTGACTTCACGACATATTTTTTGGACGGGTGACGATGAAGTCTTCTACTGCGTTGACTGTCCCTTTGTTCCTGGGTCGTAACCATAGCACGGTGACTCATCACCTGTAGTAACTTTTGACAGAAAATCTGGATAAGTTTCAAGTTTTTGTTTCAAAGCACGACATGTTTCATCTCGATGTTCCTTTTGACTGTCAATCTGAACCCGAGGGACAAATTTGTCAGCAACCCTTTACATTCCCAAATTTTCCATTAAAATTCGCTGCATCGAGCTCTAAGATAACCCAGTAATCTGTCACTATCAGTTGTAACAAGCACTGGATTTTTTTCAGCATTTTCGTCGATTCGGGAAGTTGGTGGACGTCCAGAACGAGGATTGTCATCAATCGACACGTCAGCATTTTTCAATCGAGTAAACCACTCGCACACTTGGGTTTTTCCCGTATTGGCAAGCTGTTTCCAACATTAAAACAGTTTCAGCGGCATTTTTACCGAGTAGGAAACAAAATTTCACAGATTCACGTTGTGCACTTAAACTTGCGATCATAAAAAAACTAAACAAGAACAAAACAGCACTACAAAAGACAACCACAACCACCGCAGATGAACAGAACAAGCCAGGTCGACAACACACGAGACACTGAACAACTTGCACTATGCACACATAGCGGCAGAAATTCTTTACGACACAAGCTCCGCACACGGCAATATTATTTCGGTACTTTTTTTCGCAACCCTCGTACTAGTAACAAATAATCGTTTTAGTTTTATCGATTTAAGAATTTGAAATCTTCCCCTACCTCCGTGGAAAACACGTCTGGCGATCTCCTCACGTGACTCCTCTTTTAGCACTGTTGCCCCGTCTATCCTGACGAATTGTAGAAGAAGCTGAAGTAGTGACGGTTATATTATGTAGTCTCCTAGTCTCCGAACAGTGGTCGAATGAATGCTTTTCTCTGAAGGCCTTTTTGCACGGGTTTTGTTGAAGCTGAGTCCATATCTTTTTCAAAATGGTTCAAATGGCCCTGAGCACTATGGGACTTAACATCTGAGTTCATCAGTCCCCTAGAACTTAGAACTACTTAAACCTAACTAACCCCAGAGACAGTGGTGATTCATCCCCTTTTTTCTCCAATCACTTACTACGCCCACGACCTCTAAACTGTCTCTCATGGTACAACCGCTAGTCAGGCGACTTTTTTCACTGTGACTGTACATAGGCACAGTTTCCGACTCCCAAGACTGTATGCTGTAAGAGTCTAGAATGGAAGAGGCACACTTAGTGTTCCAATGCTACACTCTGTGTTAGTAATGATTTGATCATTGATTTATGTCACTGTTACGCAAGGGGCGTAAAGTTATTTGTTTGTTGTAGTATAAGCATAGTTTATGAATTTTATTTTTTCAAAACTAGTCTCATAGTTACCGACAGAAAAGTAGACCTTAACCTGATTTTAAAGCATTAAACAATAATTTTTGTTTCATTAATAACACTACTGGCAATTAAAGGTGTAAAACCTATGTACATGTAAGTGAATTTAACGTACCCTTGAAACCCTGTGCAGAATTAATCTACGCAGATGGACTGATTATTGCTATGAAATACTGTGCTTCTACTAATGAATCGTAAGGTCGGGAATTGGCATATTGTTATTAGAAAAATGACTGTGATTGTAAAAACAAGATTTGAATGAACTCGTCGTTATTGCAAACAAAGCATTAAAATAGAAACTAATCTTAATCAATCATGAAATCGTCAAAGCTAAAAACATAGAACTAACGCTGCGAATTTAGAGAAATGGGACTATCGGTTGACAAAGTTACTCAAAGGGTTTCTGTATTGCTACAGGCAAGCCCCTGACTTAACGAAACTTATCTCGACCTCCCTATACATTGATTGCAGTGACTGTTTGACTGAACAGAGAACCGAAGAACCCATACATCTGACGACGCACTCATAAAGCGGGATAGTAGGTCCTATAATGAATCTCAGTTACGAACTTGCCGAAGCTGCTATCTATGCCCACTATAATCTTTGGTGCAAAACGAACAGAGAGTTGTCACCACATGTGCGTGCTGTGAAGTACGACACTAGAATGGTTCTTACAAGGACTCGAACGTTGGACCACAGTTTGAAAGTGCAGCCTGTGGAGAGTCGATAAGGTCACTACCAAAACCGTGACGATGTCCCCTCTAACTCAGCAACGAACTCACTGTTCCTTTCTTCACACCAAGAAAACTTGACCACCATTGCTCTTAAAAGTTGTATCTGTCGATCAACAGAATAATTGTTTCTTTATAACAATATTCCACTAAAATGAGGTGAAATGTTAAAAAAACCAAGGAACTCAAATTCCTCCCCTCTTCTCTGAAAAACTTACCTCTATGTGTAATTCTCTCATGGCGTTACAAAAATTTCACCAATCTGTGTCCTGTCAGTCAGCTGTTAGCCTCGCCACACAGATCTTGAAGAAAGTTTAAAAACTGTGCTAGAGGCTAGATAGCCACCAATTCTGTAATACCTCAGAGTTGTCTGGGAGAGACGTTTATCTGCTGAATGTACTTTTCTTAACGTGGTCCGTATGCCAACCTCCTGCTGACAGCGGACCGTTGTCAGAAGGAATGCTTTCAGCTCGGCCAACCAGGGTGGAAAAGTGCGGCGCCAGCATGACGCTCGCTTTCAAAAAATGTTCAAATGTGTGTGAATTCCTAAGGGACCAAACTGCTGAGGTCATCGGTCCCTAGACGTACACAGTACTTAAACTAACTTATGCTAAGAACAACACATACACACACACATGCCCGAAGGAGGACTCGAACCTCCGGCTGGAGAGGCCGCGCAATCCGTGACATGGCGCCTCTAACAGCGCGGCCACTCCGCGCGGCTGAGGTGACTTTATTCTGACAACAGAAGACCTGTTATACCTGAAGCTTTCTTTGTCTGTGTTTATGCAGAAGGTCGTGTCCCCTCAGCTCTCATCACGAGGTGTTTTTTCTGTGTGTGCCCGAATTCCGTCCCATATCCTCAGCGCTTAACGATTCGATAGTTCATGTAGCTAAGCAGTGAATACAGCGAGCACCTGGTTAAATCTGAGTATGCTAAAAAAAAAAAAGATGAAGTCAACATATACAATCACTGTGATCTCATTAATCCGTCAAAACTTTTATATTGTCGGAGCCTGCCTCTCAACTCTTCTCCACATGAATAATTTATCGTGAAATAAAACGAAAAGAAATGAGCCAAATAGGTTGCCACTTTTCAAAGTAAATTGAAATACATTTCTTCACCTTTATAATTGTTTAATATTTCGTATGTTTGGAATTTTACTTGTGTTTTTAGCTTTGTTGATATGTCCAGTTTTGATTTTCCATCAATGCGTTCCCATTATCAATCCGTGCACCAATTTAACTCATGATCCAGAGAGTTATCGCCAGTTTCTACTCTGTCTGTAAGTGTATTGTGTGGATCGCGAGCACTAGCAGAAGTCTGAAGAGAGAAGCCACCAGCCTGGAATCAGCAGTCTACATTAAACAGTCCACAAGGATAGTATCTGCAGCAACCACTATCGCCAAACGACAACAACTGTAATGGTTCTTATCTCTGAGTGGTGTTTACTTCTGGGAAGTGACTATATTGTGTATTGTACTTAGTCTAACCCTGGGGAGATCCATCTTAGTGTTTAACTTGAAATAAATCTTATAGTGGTGTGTATTTTGTAATAAACGAGCCTTAATGTACAGACAAGCTCAAAAGTATCCGAACGACCTAAATTGCATTTCGCCTGATTCGAATGCAACCCACATAACGCAGCTGTCTAGCAGGTCTTCTAATCGCTCCATGGTACAGTCGTTTGACTATTGAAAATGGCGCCAACAAGTCACCACTAGAAAACTCGGCTCTGTATCGCAATAACTCAAGATAAAAAGTAATACCACGATACTACAAATATCAGGGAACACCTTATCACAGATAAGACTGTCCTTAAGGCTTGTAAGCTCACATTTATTGCAATAAATGACATACCTGAAATGTTAGCATTCTCATTACCATGTCAGATAAGAAATGCACGTGGTAAGTTCGTCGTATTCACGATTTCCTCAGCAAAGTAGCATACCGTGCTTCTTATTTAACACAAAATGACATTAAAAATTTACGTTTTTCACTAGCCGCTAGTGGAGAATATGTATGAACTTCAAATGACGCAACGAACTGCCTCGTTCTGCATATGGATTCAAACCCATGTCATGCAGACTAAGATTTCGTGACTGACGGAAACAAACAGTCATTCCTGACTAGACACACAGAGAGTGATATACCTCGATTTTAGACAGTATCAGTTAGCAAATATCAACTTTAAATTACATAACGTAAACATTTTTAACGGACGTGAATTCCTACCCAGCATCTATTGTCCCTGTTAACGAACTACGAGAGATGTTAAATATTGCTTCTTCATAACTAACTTACTTGAAATGCCGTGAGGTAAAGCTTTGTGTTGGACAGGGATTTGAACCCAGAACCTAATCGGATTGTTTTCGAAGCACAATCAACTGTGACTTATCGGATTTTCTCGGCAGTAGCTAGATGTTTTAACTGAAATGACGAGACGAAACATTACTTTTTTCCTTCCCATGACTCCAACCCGGCACCTATCGCTGTTATATTCTAGGGAAAACAAATGTTAAATATGGGTTTGTTACACCAGCAGCGACATGTGAGCATTTTTGAACTAGAAATAATACGACGAAGAGTTCAGTGCTGACTGGGAATCGAACTCCACACATATCGTTGTTGACTACATACAAAGAGACATCAGCTACCGAATTTTTCTCCACCAGCAGCTCGGAATAACATCTTAGAACTTACAGTGATTTCTCAAATGGTTCTGTGTCTCACTGGGAGGAAAAAACGTCAGATATCGTTAGTGTTGGCAACGAATGAAAATGCATTAAAAGTCAAAATTATTATCCAACAGCAGATAGGTGTTCTCATGCTAGAGCTTGATAATACATAATGAAAACTTTAGTGCCAAGCCAGGATTCGAACCCATTCACGCGCAATAAGTGGAGATGTTGAGGCATCTGCAGTTTTGAACAAACAAAAAACTGTAGTCGAGCTGTATTGTCACGAAGGGATCAAATTCCACGGTAAGGACGGTCTGAGTTAAATTCCCAGTTCAGAACCAATTTTATCGACATACAGGAGCTCAAATAAAAGATGGAATAAGTGTCCTGTGACCCTACATAGCGTTTGTTTCGTCACCAGAAATAATTAACTAGTGTAAGAAAGGTTACTGGTCAAAGAGTTCCCATATTTCGCCACTCCTGACTTCATTGTGGTTCAACCTAACGTCTCTTTGGTAGAGAAGGAATATCATGTTTAATGTGTATATCAGACCACAATGCCATTATACTTACTTCACTTGGCGTAGCCAGAAGAGAATAGAATCTGTCTCTTCCTATTAAAAATCATGGGCAGAAATTGGAATCGAACCCAGACCATCGTCATAGGAACCTATCATCAATCCAAAAGGCCAACAAATCCTCTTCTCTGAGGCTCATTTTCTATCGTAACACAATTGCGGCACACTCGATGAGAATTCTGACACACAGGCTCCCTGTAGTGGTTTGCAGCACGTTCGGTACATTCATTTACTTGGTTGACCGAATCGCCATGAACTAGCTGCCTCGGCTACCCACTGCACACATTCGATTCTATTTTGTAATCACCGAAATAAAATCACGTAACTGCCACCTACAGAGAACTGCCAGCAGTGTAGAATGTAAAAATTTATATAGGAAGTGTCCCTTTCCATTTGAGCTACTCTACTGCGCGATTTGTTTGTTGTGAACGTACTGCAGTGCAAAAAAAAAAAAAAAAAAAAAAAAAAAAAAAAAAAAAAAAAAAAAACTGTAACTGTCTGTCTCTCAGGAGTATAGATCCGGCCATATGCATTATCTTACAGCACTTTGGAATGCGGAATTTCTGGAGGAAATTACAGGGTGTTTCAAAAATGACCGGTATATTTGAAACAGCAATAAAAACTAAACGAGCAGCGATAGAAATACACCATTTGTTGCAATATGCTTGGGACAACAGTACGTTTTCAGGCGGACAAACTTTCGAAATTACAGTAGTTACAATTTTCAACAACAGATGGCGCTGCAAGTGATGTGAAAGATATAGAAGACAACGCAGTCTGTGGGTGCGCCATTCTGTACGTCGTCTATCTGCTGTAAGCGTGTGCTGTTCACAACGTGCAAGTGTGCTGTAGACATCATGGTTTATTCCTTAGAACAGAGGATTTTTCTGGTGTTGGAATTCCACCGCCTAGAACACAGTGTTGTTGCAACAAGACGAAGTTTTCAACGGAGGTTTAATGTAACCAAAGGACCGAAAAGTGATACAATAAATGATCTGTTTGAAAAATTTCAACGGACTGGGAATGTGACGGATGAACGTGCTGGAAAGGTAGGGCGACCGCGTACGGCAACTACAGAGGGCAACGCACAGCTAGTGCAGCAGGTGATCCAACAGCGGCCTCGGGTTTCCGTTCGCCGTGTTGCAGCTGCGGTCCAAATGACGCCAACGTCCACGTATCGTCTCATGCGCCAGAGTTTACACCTCTATCCATACAAAATTCAAACGCGGCAACCCCTCAGCGCCACTACCATTGCTGCACGAGAGACATTCGCTAACGATATAGTGCACAGGATTGATGACGGCGATATGCATGTGGGCAGCATTTGGTTTACTGACGAAGCTTATTTTTACCTGGACGGCTTCGTCAATAAACAGAACTGGCGCATATGGGGAACCGAAAAACCCCATGTTGCAGTCCCATCGTCCCTGAATCCTCAAAAAGTACTGGTCTGGGCCGCCATTTCTTCCAAAGGAATCATTGGCCCATTTTTCAGATCCGAAACGATTACTGCATCACGCTATCTGGACATTCTTCGTGAATTTGTGGCGGTACAAACTGCCTTAGACGACACTGCGAACACCTCGTGGTTTATGCAAGATGGTGCCCGGCCACATCGCACGCCCGACGTCTTTAATTTCCTGAATGAATATTTCGATGATCGTGTGATTGCTTTGGGCTATCCGAAACATACAGGAGGCGGCATGGATTGGCCTCCCTATTCGCCAGACATGAACCCCTGTGACTTCTTTCTGTGGGGACACTTGAAAGACCAGGTGTACCGCCAGAATCCAGAAACAATTGAACAGCAGAAGCAGTACATCTCATCTGCATGTGAAGCCATTCCGCCAGACACGTTGTCAAGGGTTTCGGGTAATTTCATTCAGAGACTACGCCATATCATTGCTACGCATGGTGGATATGTGGAAAATATCGTACTATAGAGTTTCCCAGACCGCAGCGCCATCTGTTGTTGAAAATTGTAACTACTGTAATTTCGAAAGTTTGTCTGCCTGAAAATGTACTGTTGTCCCAAGCAAATTGCAACAAACGGTATTTTTCTATCGCTGCTCGTTTAGTTTTTCTTGCCGTTTCAAATATGCCGGTCATTTTTGAAACACCCTGTATATTGACTTCTGGAAGGGTTGTAGCTACATGACAGCTAGTAGCGTAACGGTAAGCGTCGCGCACTGTAGATAAGACTTCGCGAGTTCTTTTACATTCGCTGCTACATTTATTAAAACGCAATTCTGCTGTAGTTATCAATTTAATGGAACTTTGAACATAATTCCCTTCACTTCTCAACCCCAAATAGTCCCATGTGGAAAAAAAGCTAACGTTCTGCGACATTTTGTTCTTTTCAGGTTGGACGGCCAGGCAGCAGATTCTCCTCGCAGCTTTTGTATTGTGTGTGGGGAGAGCGCATCATTCCAAAATAGCCAGAAAAGTGTTCTTTACATTATCTGTCGTCTGATAGTGGCATTTTATTCTTCTTCAAACCTTGTTTGACAGCTTTAACTCAGAACAAGTTTTCTACATGCATGTGCATTGTCAGACTGTTATAGATAATATCAGAGAATTCGCATATATCCTCTCTCATGTTTAGTATTGTTTTAACAACACTAAAAGAAACCTTACGAATATTATGCAGTGTATTATAAGAAATGAAATAAAACTACCCACGATAACCTTACGACGAAAGTCTGTTTTAATAAAACTGAGTATCTGTACACAAGCGTGTCTCTATCGGCACGAATTAGTAAAATACTACTCACTTAGATTTCTATTGGGTCTGTGTTTAATTGGTATGCTGTGTCATACTCAACAGGTATGCAAATGTGGCATTTCATAAACAAAGTTATGTATTCATAGAAACCCAAAATCTGCTTGTCAGCAGCGGAAAGAGGCGTTACCTGTTGTGCAGCATTGTAAGTTTTTCAGCATTGCACTATGAGCTGAAAGTATTTTCTTGCGATTTCCTTATCGATGTTTGATCTGACTGCTTGTAGCTCTTTCACAGAAGGGATAAAAACTTCAGAGAGTGCGAGACTGGATCCGCGAACCGTAACAGGGCTTTTCTGCAGGTCACCACGCCCCCACACAGCTAACAACGAGGTACGTATTACGCCTTTCTCCTATGAGGCCAATAGTGTCTAGAACTCGTAAACCGCTATTTACAAGACAAGATTAGTTGCGATTTCCACGTGCAACGAATTTCCTGGGCTGAAAACCGTAAATTTACAATCTTTTGTTACACCTCAAGCGATAATAACTCAGATTACTCAATGGAAATGACAGAAAAATCAAGTGAACTTTGAGGCTTAATTCTGTGCGCACCAGGAAGTAACTCGTCGATCACAGAGTTGCCAAACATACTTTGCCCTGTTGCCAAATCTCAGTTATAGTACCAGCAGGAAGAAGACGAACCGATGTGATCCTACAGCGGGCTGGAAAGTGACCGTAGCTGGCGTCTCAAAGTCGCGGCTACTACGGCCTGGAATACGTAATGCGTCTGATTCGCATTTCTCTGACTAGGTTTAGGGGCTGGAGCGTAGTTACTAATAATACTCCGAACTGACTGCAAACTAATAATCATAAATCAGTAACTCTCATAGTTGTTTTTATATTCCTTTCGTAACTTTACTCAAAACTAAGAAACTCATTCACGAATGTTTTCGTGCCTCGCCGATTGTTGAGCATACCAAACAAATAAAATTAAAAATGTTTGTGTGTGTGTGTGTGTGTGTGTGAGAGAGAGAGAGAGAGAGAGAGAGAGAGCGAGAGAGAGAGAGAGAGAGAGAGAGAGAGAGAGAGAGAAAGAGAGAGATAGAAAGAGCTAGAGAAAGAGAGATAAAAATAAAAAGAATGATAGAGAGGGTAAAAAGTTGTTGTAAAGAAACTGAATACTGGTATGTAAAGAAATTTTTCTTTAAAATAACGCGTTCCACATCATTACGAAATATCGTATTCATGATCTATGGAACAAGTATGAATCTAATCTAATATAATCATTTCATATTGCTGACTAGCCGTGAAGAGTCATTAATTACCGAAATTTTCGCCAATATCAGTAACCAAATCTAAACTTGAAAATAAAAGACGACAGTTTTTATAATAAACCGGGACTCCTATCAAGACCCTTTCATCCCTGTTAACTAACCCCGAAAGATGTCTAATATACCTCTATTCCGAGGCAACAAAGTGTGTATGCATTTAAATGTGAAGCGCATGATGTGAAATTCTGTGACGGAGATACGAAGCCAACACGTAATCGAACTGTTAACTGAGTAAAATCAAATGTTACTTATCGGTTTTTCTTACCAGCTGCTACTTGTTTGAAACTAAAATAAGGATACAAATTTTGTGTCTCAGCGACAGTCGACCCGCATTCCTATCGTTTTTCTTTATCGTCCACGAATATAGCTTAAGTATCATTTGCTTACTCACCAACAGTAAGATGTGTGCGTGTTCGACCAGAAACTGCAGTCTTGGAAAAAAGAACGAAATGATTGAACTATACTGTTCCGAGAGATTCAGATCCTCGAAAGAGGAAATACAAATTCGAATCACAGTTCAGCACCAAATTTTTCAACGTCCATAGTTCAATCACGTACAAGTAAAATAAGAGCCCTGTTCATGTAAATGGCTATCTGTTCATCAAAAAAAAAATTTTTTTTTGCTAATGTAAGTAAGTTTACTGGCAACAGTATTTCTGTTTACCATGACCTCCACCTATGTCATTTCGCAAAGTAAACCGGCTCTGTCGTGTTGGTAATGAAGGAACGTGATGTTTAATGCGGGTTCTGGATTATAACGTCTTTCTCTTGAGGTTACCAGTGGTAAAGCACATTACTGTTGTCAGTATGATGTTGCACCGCCCAGGGCCTGTAATGATAAAGGGACCGTTTAGGTCAGGCATATTGTATACAGAAGTGGAAGAGAGAGCACCACTAAATTTTACAATCCGTATGCATTGCATACACACAGAAATTACTGTTACAGTGCACTTATGGATCCTAATGAGTGAATTGCATTTTTGCCGGTGAGAAAGAGCACTGGCAAACAGTCTTCGCTACATTAGGTTACTTAAACAGGTGTCACTCTGAGCTAGAATTTATGGGCAGCGACTAAGTGTAAGGACAATGCATCGGATGCGGGTTTTGAAACTGTGAAATACTTTCCTACATTATAGAAGCGAATATTAAATTTGAACTAATATTGCGAAAATTTTGAACTTAGATAGCTTAGAATGAAAATATTTCTGTTTATTGCAAGGGAAAACAATTGATTTTCTGAAACATTCACTGTCGTGCACAACGTGAAACATGTCACGTCGACCAAGTCATATGGAAGAACTGACAGCGACGTATATCGGAAGGCAGTAAGATCCCTTGGCTTTTGGTTTGGCAGTATTCGACAGCCATTTCTAGGCGCAATTAAATGAAGAAAGCCAGCGTGTTTTTGTTATCAAGTAACGTCTTCATCAATTACTTTAGTTTTAATGCAATCTACAAGTAATTGCTGATGTTTGGTACTAACATGAAAAGCATTCCGTAGACAGGGAAAGAACCCGTTCTTGGGCAACTACATATATAATGACCAAAAGGTCTTAAATGATCTTCAAGCACGTGTGTGCCAGCAGCGGTATGAAGAAAATGATAGTAACAATAACGGTAATAATCGAATTATCCGATAACTTCACACTTCACCTTGGGTTTTCTCGAACTAAGAAATTTCCTAAATTAGTGAAAATTTCAAAATAGCTTCACATCGTGGCTACAATTCCTAGAAGAATCTTTACATCCTGATGACGTGAGAATAGCATAATCTCTGCGTGAGAAGCCTGCTTCAACTTAACCATTTCATAGACTCTCATTTTGTAAACTAAGCACAGCAACCGTTACAACACACTCCTGGGACTGAGAAATGTGGCCACAATGGTCTGGTGGAACGAACTAACATAAGTGCAATGCGCGGGTTCAGGCATTTACTTTTAAGAGGCGCAAACAGATTTACTTTACCTCCGGTAACCGCAAGAGAAATACGTTATATTCCATAATCCGCATTAAACATCACGTTCCTTCATTACCAACGGGGCAGAGCCGGTTTACGTTGGGAAATGACATACGTGGAGGTCATGGTAAACAGAAATACTGTCGTAAGTAAACTTACTTACACTTGAAGTAAAATTTTTTTGATGAACAGGTAGCCATTTAAAGGAACAGGGTTCTTATTTTACTTGTACTTGATTGAACTACAGACGTTGCAAAATTTGGTGCTGGACTGTGATTCGAATTTGTATCTCCTCTTTTGAGGATCTGAATCTCTCGGAACACAATAGTCCAATCATTTCGTCCCTTTTTCCAAGACTGCAATCTTTTCTAGGTCTCCTCCAAATGTAAGTATGTGGGTCCGATTACTGATCCAGTACAAAAATAATTTCATTTCAAACCCTATCACGTGCACAGCGGCCTGCTATTGAAAATTAACGCGCACTTTTAATGTCTGTTCATGTGTTGTCAACAATTTCTGGTCAAACACGCACACATCTTACAGTTTGTGAGTAATCAATTGATACTTAAGCTATATTTGTGGACGAAAAACAAGAATGATAGGAGTGAGGTTCGATTGTCGCTCAGACAAAAAAATTTGTATCCTTATTTTAGATTCAAACACCTAACAGCTGGTAAGAAAAACCGATAAGTAACATTTGATTTTACTCAGTTAACAGTTCGATTACGTGTTGGCTTCGTATCTCCGTCACAGAATTTCACATCATGCGCTTCACATTTAAATGCATACACACTTTGTTGCCTCGGAATAGAGGTATATTAGACATCTTTCGGGGTTAGTTAACAGGGATGAAAGGGTCTTGATAGGAGTCCCGGTTTATTATAAAAACTGTCGTCTTTTATTTTCAAGTTTAGATTTGGTTACTGATATTGGCGAAAATTTCGGTAATTAATGACTCTTCACGGCTAGTCAGCAATATGAAATGATTATATTAGATTAGATTCATACTTGTTCCATAGATCATGAATACGATATTTCGTAATGATGTGGAACGCGTTATTTTAAAGAAAAATTTCTTTACATACCAGTATTCAGTTTCTTTACAACAACTTTTTACCCTCTCTATCATTCTTTTTATTTTTATCTCTCTTTCTCTAGCTCTTTCTATCTCTCTCTTCTCTCTCTCTCTCTCTCTCTCTCTCTCTCTCTCTCTCTCTCTCTCTCTCTCGCTCTCTCTCTCTCTCTCTCTCTCTCACACACACACACACACACACACACAAACATTTTTAATTTTATTTGTTTGGTATGCTCAACAATCGGCGAGGCACGAAAACATTCGTGAATGAGTTTCTTAGTTTTGAGTAAAGTTACGAAAGGAATATAAAAACAACTATGAGAGTTACTGATTTATGATTATTAGTTTGCAGTCAGTTCGGAGTATTATTAGTAACTACGCTCCAGCCCCTAAACCTAGTCAGAGAAATGCGAATCAGACGCATTACGTATTCCAGGCCGTAGTAGCCGCGACTTTGAGACGCCAGCTACGGTCACTTTCCAGCCCGCTGTAGGATCACATCGGTTCGTCTTCTTCCTGCTGGTACTATAACTGAGATTTGGCAACAGGGCAAAGTATGTTTGGCAACTCTGTGATCGACGAGTTACTTCCTGGTGCGCACAGAATTAAGCCTCAAAGTTCACTTGATTTTTCTGTCATTTCCATTGAGTAATCTGAGTTATTATCGCTTGAGGTGTAACAAAAGATTGTAAATTTACGGTTTTCAGCCCAGGAAATTCGTTGCACGTGGAAATCGCAACTAATCTTGTCTTGTAAATAGCGGTTTACGAGTTCTAGACACTATTGGCCTCATAGGAGGAAGGCATAATACGTACTTCGTTGGTAGCTGTGTGCGGACGTGGTGACCTGTAGAAAAGCCCTGTTACGGTTCGCGGATCCAGTCTCGCACTCTCTGAAGTTTTTATCCCTTCTGTGAAAGAGCTACAAGCAGTCAGATCAAACATCGTTAAGGAAATCGCAAGAAAATACTTTCAGCTTATAGTGCAATGGTGAAAAACTTACAATGCTGCACAACAGGTAACGCCTCTTTCCGCTGCTGACAAGCAGATTTTGGGTTTCTATGAATACATAACTTTGTTTATGAAATGCCACATTTGCATACCTGTTGAGTATGACACAGCATACCAATTAAACACAGACCCAATAGAAATCTAAGTGAGTAGTATTTTACTAATTCGTGCCGATAGAGACACGCTTGTGTACAGATACTCAGTTTTATTAAAACAGACTTTCGTCGTAAGGTTATCGTGGGTAGTTTTATTTCATTTCTTATAATACACTGCACAGTATTCGTAAGGTTTCTTTTAGTGCTGTTAAAACAATACTAAACATGAGAGAGGATATATGCGAATTCTCTGATATTATCTATAACAGTCTGACAATGCACATGCATGTAGAAAACTTGTTCTGAGTTAAAGCTGTCAAACAAAGTTTGAAGAAGAATAAAATGCCACTATCAGAAGACAGATAATATAGAGAACACTTTTCTGGCTATTTTGGAATGATGCTCTCTCCCCACACAATACAAAAGCTTCGAGGAGATTCTGTTGCCTGGCCGTCAAACCTGAAAAGAACAAAATGTCGCAGAACGTTAGCCCTTTTTCCACATGGGACTATTTTGAGTTGAGAAGTGAAGGGAATTATGTTCAAAGTTCCATTAAATTGATAACTACAGCAGAATTGCGTTTTAATAAATGTAGCAGCGAATGTAATAGAACTCGCGAAGTCTTATTTACAGTGCGCGACGCTTACCGTTACGCTACTAGCTGTCATGTAGCTACAACCCCTCCAGAAGTCAATATAATTTCCTCCAGAAATTCCGCATTCCAAAGTGCTGTAAGATAATGCATATGGCCGGATCTAGACTCCTGAGAGACAGACAGGCAAAGCTTTTTTTTTTTTTTTTGCACTGCAGGACATTTACAACAAACAAATCGCGCAATAGAGTAGCTCAAATGGAAAGGGACACTTGCTATATAAATTTTTACATTCTACACTGCTGGCAGTTCTCTGAAGGTGGCACTTACGTGATTTTATTTCGGTGATTACAAAATAGAATCGAATGTGTGCAGTGGGTAGCCGAGGCAGCTAGTTCATGGCGATTCGGTCAACCAAGTAAATGAATGTACCGAACGTGCTGCAAACCACTACAGGGAGCCTGTGTCAGAATTCGCATCGAGTGTGCCGCAATGGTGTTACGATAGAAAATGAGCCTCAGAGAAGAGGATTTGTTGGCCTTTTGGATTGATCATAGGTTCCTATGACGATGGTCTGGGTTCGATTCCAATTTCTAACCATGATTTTTAATAGGAAGAGACAGATTCTATTCTCTTCTGGCTACGCCAAGTGAAGTAGGTATAATGGCATTGTGGTCTGAAATTCACATTAAACATGATATTCCTTCTCTACCAAAGAGACGTTAGGTTCAACCACAATAAAGTCAGGAGTGGCGAAATGTGGGAACTCTTTGACCAGTAACCTTGCTTACACTAGTTAATTATTTCTGGTGACGAAACAAACGCTATGTAGGGTCACAGGTATGTCGATAAAATTGGTTCTGAACTGGGAATTCAACTCAGACCGCCCTTACCGCGGAATTTGATACCTTCGTGACAATACAGCTCGACTACAGTTTGTTGTTTGTTCAAAACTGCAGATGCCTCAACATCTCCACTTATTGCGCGTGAATGGGTTCGAATCCTGGCTTGGCACTAAAGTTTTCATTATGTATTATCAAGCTCTAGCATGAGAACACCTATCTGCTATTGGATAATAAATTTGATTTTCAATGCATTTTCATTAGGTTGGCAACACTAACGATATCTGACGTTTTTTTACTCCCAGTGAGACACAGAACTATTTTAGAGATCACTGTAAGTTCAAGGATGTTATTCCGAGCTGCTGGTGGAGAAAAATTTGGTGGCTGATGTCTCTTTGTATGTAGTCAACAACGATATGTGTGGAGTTCGATTCCCAGTCAGCACTGAACTCTTCGTCATATTATTTCTAGTTCAAAAATGCTCACATGTCGCTGCTGGCGTAACAAACCGATATTTAACGTTTGTTTTCTCTAGAATATAACAGCGATAGGTGCCGGGTTGGACTCATGGGAAGGATAAAAGTAATGTTTCGTCTCGTCATTTCAGTTAAAACGTCTAGCTACTGCCGAGAAAATCCGATATGTCACAGTTGATTGTGCTTCGATAACAATCCGATTAGGTTCTGGGTTCAAATCCCTGTCCAACACAAAGCTTTAACTCACGGCATTTCAAGTAAGTTAGTTGTGAAGAAACAATATTTAACATCTCTCGTAGTTCGTTAACAGGGACAATAGATGCTGGGTAGGAATTCACGTCCGTTAAAAATGTTTGCGTTATGTAATTTAAAGTTGATATTTGCTCACTGATACTGTCTAAAATCGAGGTATATCACTCTCTGCGTGTCTGGTCAGGAATGACTGTTAGTTTCCGTCAGTCACGAAATCTTAGTCTGCATGACATGGGTTTGAACCCATATGCAGAACGAGGCGGTTCGTCGCGTCATTTGAAGTTCATACATATTCTCCACTAGCTGCTAGTGAAAAACGTAAATTTTTAATGTCATTTTGTGTTAAATAATATTTATGGTACGTTAATTGGAAGAGGAAATCATGAATACGACGAACGTACTACGTGCATTACCTATCTGACGTGATAGTGAGAGTGGTAACATTTCAGGTATGTCATTTATTGCAATAAATGTGAGCTTACAAGCATTAAGGACAGTCTTATCTGTGATAAGGTGTTCCCTGATATTTGTAGTATCGTGGTATTACTTTTCATCTTGAGTTACTGCGATACAGAGCCGAGTTTTCTAGTGGTGGCTTGTTGGTGCCATTTTCAATAGTCAAACGACTGTACCACGGAGCGATTAGAAGACCTGCTAGACAGCTGCGTTTAGCGGGTTGCATGCGAGTCAGGCGAAATGCAATTCAGGTCGTTCGGATAATTTTGAGCACGACTTTACATGGTGCTATTTAATTTTGTAGAGGTGTTCCAGAAGTCAATCAATACAGTGATCGCGCGACTGCTACGGTCGCAGGTTCGAATCCTGCCTCGGGCATGGATGTGTGTGGTGTCCTAGATTTAAGTAGTTCTAAGTTCTGGGGGACTGATGACCACAGCTGTTAAGTCCCATAGTGCTCAGGGCCAAAAAAAATAATACAGTGGTGCAGTGACAGGAAATAAAACCAATACACATCACTATCATTAGAACATTACTATTGTCTTACCTTTCAAGGATAATAAGCCGACAAAAGATTTTAGGAATAAAATTAAACCAAAGAAACCAAAAAAGACATTCAGCTTCAGACACTCTTTATAACGTCATATACCGTAACCAATATGAAAGTACAACTGAGTAAGAAAACATGACGTTACATACAAGGTAACGAATACCGCCGGCCCTGGCGTGAGTAGTAGCACGAAGTAGGGCTCGCCGCAAAAACAAGAGAAGAGATTTACAATAAATATTAGAACGAAATCTGGGGTAAGATATGGGTGGGGGACAAAGCAGATGAAAGCTACGTGGCACAGAAAATAAAATTTACAAGCCGTTACGGTTACATGATCTAATGAGGAAGGATTTGTACGGGAAAAAGAGAAACCAGGTATCCCGCATACTTTGCATTACATTCATTATTATACGAACGTCACACCTAATATAGAATCCAAATTTTAGGAAATACTATGACATCAATAATGGGGAAAACTACCATCGAGAACTTATCAGTCAAGTTTTCACTGAATTCAAAATTAATTAATCAGATTTTTCTCAATAAATATTTCAGAAGTATGACCAATTCGAGGGAGAACTTTCATAGCTCGCATTTTTTTTTTTTTTTTTTTTATCATCAGTCTACTGACTGGTTTGATGCGGCCCGCCACGAATTCCTATCCTGTGCTAACCTCTTCATCTCAGAGTAGCACTTGCAACCTACGTCCTCAATTATTTGCTTGACGTATTCCAGTCTGTCTTCCTCTGCAGTTTTTGCCCTCTACAGCTCCCTCTAGTACCATGGAAGTCATTCCCTCATGTCTTAGCAGATGTCCTATCATCCTGTCCCTTCTCCTTATCAGTGTATTCCACATATTCCTTTCCTCTCCGATTCTGCATAGAACCTCCTCATTCCTTACCTTATCAGTCCACCTAATTTTCAACATTCGTCTATAGCACCACATCTCAAATGCTTCGATTCTCTTCTGTTCCGGTTTTCCCACAGTCCATGTTTCACTACCATACAATGCTGTACTCCAGACGTACATCCTCAGAAATTTCTTCCTCAAATTAAGGACGGTATTAGATATTAGTAGACGTCTCTTGGCCAGAAATGCCTTTTTTGCCATAGCGAGTCTGCTTTTGATGTCCTCCTTGCTCCGTCCGTCATTGGTTATTTTACGGCCTAGGTAGCAGAATTCCTTAACTTCATTGACTTCGTGACCATCAATCCTGATGTTACGTTTCTCGCTGTTCTCATTTCTACTACTTCTCATTACCTTCTTCTCCGATTTACTCTCAAACCATACTGTGTACTCATTAGACTGTTCATTCCGTTCAGTAGATCATTTAATTCTTCTTCACTTTCACTCAGGATAGCAATCTCATCAGTGAATCGTATCATTGATATCCTTTCACCTTGTATTTTAATTCCACTCCTGAACCTTTCTTTTATTTCCATCATTGCTTCCTCGATGTACAGATTGAAGAGTAGGGGCGAAAGGCTACAGCCTTGTCTTACACCCTTCTTAATACGGGCACTTCGTTCTTCATCGTCCACTCTTATTATTCCCTCTTGGTTGTTGTACATATTGTATATGACCTGTCTCTCCCTATAGCTTACCCCTACTTTTTTCAGAATCTCGAACAGCTTGCACCATTTTATATCGTCGAACGCTTTTTCCAGGTCGAGAAATCCTATGAAAGTGTCTTGATTTTTCTTTAGCTTTGCTTCCATTATTAGTCGTAACGTCAGAATTGCCTCTCTCGTCCCTTTACTTTTCCTAAAGCCAATCTTGGAGAATTTGTTTTGGTTAATTGAACAGTCCAACACATTGTTGTCGGACTTTGATTGTTAGTTTCTTTTGCCTACGTAGACATATCAGAAATTGCAAAGGACAACTGAAAATTATATGGCTAGAAATTTATGATACAACTTGACTTAAGGAAGTGATCGGTTGATACAGTGCATTCTGATGTGGCAAGTTTTCGTCAGTTTGGCAGTAAAAGGAAGTGAGAGGAGTAAAAATTGCAGACGCAGACCGATGTTCCGACAGTAATCACGTTCACATAGATGCAGGTTGCAGTTAGTGTGCAGAGATCAAGAGGCTGGCGCACGATATACTAGTGCACAGAACTGCAACACACCAGTCATCGGACTGTTGACCACAAAACAACTCTAATTTTCACCGTCACCTAACACAATAGCGTTAGTAGCATACGCTTATGTCGATGCTAGGTATTTTTTTCACAAACTGTTTGGAAACCGTACTTGGCGAAGTCCGAACTCCACTGCTGGCATCAGTCAGCTTCATTGTATGAGAATGGCGCATACTTTCGTAGCATTTTTGTTCTGCATGTTGTTATTGCGGCTGCTTTGGGTTTATTTATGGATTGTCAGTTTTATTTGTAGTTCACGATCACCTTCTGTGTTTACATATTGTCATTCGGAGATAATGTACGGAGCCGTGGACGCTAGAAAATGGAGTGCCAAGTGGGGAAATCGGAACATTTACGACATTTTCTTCTGTCTGAGTTTAATAGAGGAGTGACAGCGGAGGAGACAGCAAGAAACATTTGCGCCGTGTATGAGGATGATGCCACTGGACAGAGCACTTCAGAAAATTATTTTTTTCATTTTAAGGAGGATGGTTTTGACATTAGTGACTCTCCACGCTCAGGAAGATCTTCAGGGTTTCAGGAAGATCGTTTAAATTCGTTAATCCACAATGATCCACGTCGAGAGCTGGCAAATGTAATGAACTGTGATCATTCCGCCATCGATGCATGCGATGGAGAAGGCTCAAAACTCTGGTGCCAGGTATAGCATGCTCTAAGCCAAAATCAGCAGGTGGTCAGATGTGCACCTCTGCGTGCTCGCCATCCATTGGACCGTGAACAGCTCCGACGATTCCTGTCCTTTATTGTTACTGGTGACAGGGAATGGCATCTTCATGCTAACCTGAGGAAGAGGAAGGAATGTTTGAGGCCAAACAAAGCAGGAACTCCCCGTACAAAGACCTGCGCTCATCCACAAAAGATAACGTTTTGCATCTGATGCCAGAGTGATTGTGTGGCGTACTACACTACTGGCCATTAAAATTGCTACACCACGAAGATGACGTGCTACAGACACTAAATTTAACCGACAGGAAGATGATGCTGTGATATGCAAATGATTAGCTTTTCAAAGCATTGCCACAAGGTTGGAGCCGGTGGCGACACCTACAACATGTTGACATGAGTAAAGTTACCAACCGATTTCTCACACACAAACAGCAGATGACCGGCGTTTCCTGGTGAAACGTTGTTGTGATGCCTAGTGTAAGGTGGAAAAATGCGTACCATCACGTTTCCGACTTTCATAAAGGTAGGATTGTAGCCTATCGCGATTGCGGTTTGTCGCATCGCGACCTTGCTGCTCGCGTTGATCGAGGTCCAATGGCTGTTAGCAGAATATGGAATCGGTGGGTTCAGGAGGGTAATACGGAACGCCGTGCTGGATCCCAACGGCCTCGTATCACTAGCAGTGGTGTACTCAACGACGAACCTGGGTGCACGAATGGCAAAACGTCATTTTTTTCGGATGAATCCAGGTTCTGTTTACAGCATCCGTGTTTGGCGACATCGCGGTGAACGCTCATTGGAAGCGTGTATTCGTCATTGCCATACTGGTGTACCACGCGGCGTGACGGTATGGGGTGCCATTGGTTACAGGTCTCGGTCACCTCTTGTTCGGATTGACGGCACTTTGAACAGTGGGCGTTATATTTCACACGTGATACGACCCGTGGCTCTACCCTTCATTCGATCCCTGTGAAACCCTACATTTCAGCAGGATAATGCACGACCGCATGTTGCAGGTCCTGTACGGGCCTTTCTGGATACATAAAATGCTCGACTGCTGCCCTGGCCAGCACATTCTCCAGATCTCTCACCAATTCAAAACGTCTGGTCAATGGTGGCCGAGCGACTGGCTCGTCACAATACGCCAGTCACTACCCTTGATGAACTGTGGTATCTTGTTGAAGCTGCATGGGCAGCTGTACCTGAACACGCCATCCAAGCTCTGTTTCACTCAATGCCCAGACGTATCAAGGCCATTATTACGGCCAGAGGTGGTTGTTCTGGGTACTGGTTTCTCAGGACCTATGCACTCAAATTGCTTGAAAATGTAATCACATGTCAGTTCTAGTATAATATATTTGTCCAATGAATACCCGTTTATCATCTGCATTTCTTCTTGGTGTAGCAATTTTAATGGCCAGTAGTGTACGAATTGCTTCATCGAGGTGTGACTGCCACGGCTGACATCTATTGTCAACAACTGAGACGTCTCGCAGACGCAGTACAAGAAGAACGACCAGCAAGACCGCTTGATGTGTTGCTACTTCATGATAACGCCCGTCTGCATTCTACTGGAGTGACAACAACCACTATAGAAGAGTAGGGTTGCGAAGCCATTCCGCACCCATCTTACCCACCCTGATTTTACGTCCCCATGTTCTCACCTCTTCCGTTTTTTGTCGAACAACCTTCAAGGAACTACCTTTCCAGATGAAAATCCTCCCCGAACTCAGGTCGATGAGTTCTTTGCGTCAAAACAGCTGAATAGGGAATTTACCCCAGCGTTTGCAGACTGTTGTAAATAGGGAAGGAAAATATATTATTGATAACTGAAGTCTCTTGTAAATAGTGGAGGAGAATATATTGGTTCAAATGGCTCTGAGCACAATGGGACGTAACTTCTGGGGTCATCAGTCCCCTAGAACTTAGAACTACTTAAACCTTACCAACCTAAGGACATCACACACATCCATGCCCGAGGCAGGATTCGAACCTGCGAACGTAGCGGTCGCGCGGTTCCAGACTGTAGCGCCTAGAACCGCTCGGCCACCCCAGCCGGCGGAGAATATATTACTGATAACTGAAGTCTCTGCTTTGTGTATCTGTCGTGCTTATTAAACTTATGGAAAAGCACTACGAACTCAAGCACCTACTCAGCATCAGGCAGTTTGTCTGGTGTTTCGCATTCCCAACAGCATTGTTTTGGATAACGTCCCTCTTCTCTGCTGCCTCCTTATGCATCATGGCTCGTCGATGGAGCTGGGAATTCCGTACAAGGAAAACGTTCCCTTACGTTTGTATCTGTAGATAAAATCTCTTACGGTATTCAAAGCTCCTAGAAAAAAACTACCGACTACCAACACTAGAATTCCGCATTCACAGATTACGATTTTTGTTGTTGCCTTCCGAAAATCTTTCCTGCTCTTCAAGTCGTCCAATATTCAGTCGTTTCCACAAAGCTTTCCGATATCCTATGCGAGCTAGTAATAGCGAATACCCTGTTCAATAATCACAAGAGGAGGAGGTATACTTGGAAAAGGCCGGGAGATACGGGAAGATTTCAATTAGATTACATCATGGTCAGACAGAGATTCCGAAATCAGATACCAGATTGTAAGGCGTACCCAGGAGCAGATATAGACTCAGATCAAAATATAGTAGTGATGAAGAGTAGGCTGAAGTTCAAGACAGTAGTCAGGAAGAATCAGTACGCAAAGAAGTGGGATACGGAAGTACTAAGGAATGAAGAGATACGTTTGAAGTTCTCTAACGCTATAGATACAGCAATAAGGAATAGCGCAGTAGGCAGTACAGTTGAAGAGGAATGGACATCTCTAAAAAGGGCCATCACAGAAGTTGGGAAGGAAAACATAGGTACAAAGAAGGTAGCTGCGAAGAAACCATGGGTAACAGTAGAAATACTTCAGCTGATTGATGAAAGGAGGAAGTACAAACATGTTCCGGGAAAATCAGGAATACAGAAATACGAGTCGCTGAGGAATGAAATAAATAGGAAGTGCAGGGAAGCTAAGACGAAATGGCTGCGGGAAAAATGTGAAGACATCGAAAAAGATATGATTGTCGGAAGGACAGACTCAGCATACAGGAAAGTCAAAACAACCTTTGGTGACATTAAAAGCAACGGTAGTAACATTAAGAGTGCAGCGGGAATTCCACTGTTAAATGCAGAGGAGAGAGCAGATAGGTGGAAAGAATACATTGAAAGCCTCTATGAGGGTGAAGATTTGTCTGATGTGATAGAAGAAGAAACAGGAGTCGATTTAGAAGAGATAGGGGATCCAGTATTAGAATCGGAATTTAAAAGAGCTTTGGAGGACTTACGGTCAAATAAGGCAGAAGGGATAGATAACATTCCATCAGAATTTCTAAAATCATTGGGGGAAGTGGCAACAAAACGAGTATTCACGTTGGTGTGTAGAATAAATGAGTCTGGCGACATACCATCTGACTTTCGGAAAAGCATCATCCACACAATTCCGAAGACGGCAAGAGCTGATATGTGCGAGAATTATTGCACAATCAGCTTAACAGCTCATGTATCGAAGCTGCTTAAAAGAATAATATACAAAAGATTGGAAAAGAAAATTGAGAATGCGCTGGATGGCGATCAGTTTGACTTTAAGAAAAGTAAAGGGACGAGAGAGGCAATTCTGACGTTACGGCTAATAATGGAAGCAAGGCTAAAGAAAAATCAAGACACTTTCATAGGATTTCTCGACCTGGAAAAAAGCGTTCGACAATATAAAATGGTGCAAGCTGTTCGAGATTCTGAAAAAAGTAGGGGTAAGCTATAGGGAGAGACGGGTCATATACAATTTGTACAACAACCAAGAGGGAATAATAAGAGTGGACGATCAAGAACGAAGTGCCCGTATTAAGAAGGGTGTAAGACAAGGACTCTTCAATCTGTACATCGAGGAAGCAATGATGGAAATAAATGAAAGGTTCAGGAGTGGAATTAAAATACAAGGTGAAAGGATATCAATGATACGATTCGCTGAAGACATTGCTATCCTGAGTGAAAGTGAAGAAGAATTAAATGATCTGCTGAACGGAATGAACAGTCTAATGAGTACACAGTATGGTTTGAAAGTAAATCGGAGAAAGACGAAGGTAATGAGAAGTAGTAGAAATGAGAACAGCGAGAAACTTAACATCAGGATTCATGGTCACGAAGTCAATTAAGTTAAGGACTTCTGCTGCCTAGGCCGTAAAATAACCAATGACGGACGGAGCAAAGAGGACATCAAAAGCAGACTCGCTATGGCAAAAAAGGCATTTCTGGCCAAGAGACGTCTACTAATATCTAATACCGGCCTTAATTTGAGGAAGAAATTTCTGAGGATGTACGTCTGGAGTACAGCATTGTATGGTAGTGAAACATGGACTGTTGTAAAACCGGAGCAGAAGAGAATTGAAGCATTTGAGATGTGGTGCTATAGACGAATGTTGAAAATTAGGTGGACTGATTAGGTAAGGAATGAGGAGGTTCTACGCAGAATCGGAGAGGAAAGGAATATGTGGAAAACACTGATAAGGAGAAGTAACAGGATGATAGGACATCTGCTAAGACATGAGGGAATGACTTCCATGGTACTAGAGGGAGCTGTAGAGGGCAAAAACTGCAGAGGAAGACAGAGATTGGAATACGTCAAGCAAATAATTGAGGACGTAGGTTGCAAGTGCTACTCTGAGATGAAGAGGTTGGCACAGGAAAGGAATTCGTGGCGGGTCGCATCAAACCAGTCAGTAGAATGATGACCAAAAAAAAAAAAAAAAAAAAAAAAAAAAAAAAAAAAAAAAAAAAAAAGCGAGCTACACAAGTTCTCCCTCGAATTGGTCATACTTTTGAAATATTTATTGAGAAAAATCTGATTAATTAATTTTGAATTCGGTGAAAACTTGACTGATATGTTCTCCATGGTAGTTTTCCCCATTATTGATATCATAGTAGTTCCTAAAATTTGGATTCTATATTAGGTGTGACGTTCGTATAATAATGAATGTAATGCAAAATATGCGGAATACCTGGTTTCTCTTTTTTCCGTACAAATCCTTCCTCATTAGATCATGTAACCGTATCGGCTTGTAAATTTTATTTTCAGCGGTCACTCGGAGTTATTACTACTATTGCCATCGGCGGAGAAACCCGGTATTGGCAGGGTATTTGTTTACAGGTGACGGTCCACGCCCGTGCCCCGCACCGTCTCTCCTTGGATTTGATGTTTATGACGTCATTTCTCCTGAACTACGAGTCGAAAGTGATATAATTTTGCACATACATTTAGCGACATATGTGGGTACTGTCTGAAAATTTACTTCGAATGTAGTTAGTAGCAACTAAATAATAAACTTAAACGTCATTCACGATACTGGAGTTTTCACGCATCTCACTGTTTATGAAGACGGATCTCCTGAACTATGAGTCGTTCAGTGATATAATTTACTTAAACGTCATTCACGATACTGCAGTTTTTCACGCATCTCACTGTTTATGAAGTATCTCCTGAACTATGAGTCGTTCAGTGATATAATGTTTCACTTACATTCAGCGTATTATGTGCATACTGCTGTAGACTGTGTTGCGAATCCATTTAGTATTACAGAAGTAATTAATTTTTAACATCATGTCGTAAGCGGTGGTTTTACTGCATGAACAGCTGAAAAATATTAAGTGGTAAACATTTTTCCTTTCACCATTTTCCAGGAGATGTCAGCAAGAAAGAATTTGTTAAATGTTTCAAATTATGATTAAAGTTTGTTGCAAGTCGCTAAGTGCTCTCACTCTCAAATACTAGATGAATAAAGTCTGGAAATTCACGCAAGGCGGGCTACGCTTCTTTTCACGACCATTTCCACCCTTGCGATAGATGCGTTGTTCTTACCCCCATAACGACTGCTACCTGACAGTAAGGTATATGTGTAGCAAATCTAACTGAAATCAGCCCAGTGATTCAGGAGGAAATGTGGAACACACACACACACACACACACACACACACACACACACAACACAGACACACCCGCAGATTTCCCTAATTTGTTTGGATGATTATCATTATCATTATTATTATCATTATTATTATTATTATTTTAGTACCATTATTATCGTACCTTTCAGTTTTTGTGTAAACTGTGATAAAGGAAGAAGGGTCACACACTACAGCAGGGAAGGTGTAGTACCATTAGTAATTGAAACTTTATGCGTTAAGATAAGCAATATTTAGGCAGAGCTGAACGAATTCAAAAGTCGTAGCCGGCTGAATCACTTTCGCTGCTTAATTACGAAGCAGGTAAGCCGGTCCCACCGGTGCCGTCGCTAGACGTGTGCACGCGGTATCGTTCCAGCTACGCACGAAACGTCAAGATCAAAGAAAAACGCCGGTGCCAACCAGCTGCATACAAATTGCCCATTTTGCCTCCAGCTGCGCTCAAAGCTAATTGCAGGACAGTGATATAGTTAGTCCGTGTGGCGCCCGGACTAATTAAGCGACGGAACAAATGAGCAATATCAAACACGCCCGTCGTTAAATTAACGTACTTTAATTGTTTCGCTTACACTTGCCACGGGCGAGATTTAATATCGTCATATAACTGGCAGTTAAAATATTTTTATCATGTGCAAGCGCCGCATTGTGTGGAAAGATCGCACCTAATTAAAAGCAATTCAATTTTGCCTCCTAGTTTTCAATGCCTGTTGTAGTGAATAATCTGCGGGCTTTGGCCTCACGTTGGAAACTAATCCCTTGGCGGAATTCTGTTATACTTTTTCACTTTTTGGAATGTAATGACCAATCGCGCACGTGAAAAACAATAATTAAATAATTCGAGCAAAGCGTTTGTCGAACAGTTTTCTTATTTGATTACGAAGTTTTTAACCAAGTGTTACCATCATTGGTACAATTTGGGCAAGAAAAACTATAGCGAAATAATGATCACAAGTAGACAGGCATGCTTACCTATGGCACGTCCTAACTTTGCCTGCACCTCTCGGATAAAGACAATGCAGAGTAACGCTTTGTTCATGGACATATGGCAGAAAATCCAGAGGAACAGAATAAAAAAAGCGTCTGAGACAGAATACATTTCGGAAACAGTCTCTCTACCATCTGGTAACAATCAAACGATTTCATTAGATCTTTTAGTGAAAGACCACATCCATCACAATACGGAAACGTCAACTGACAATCAATCAAGCCGCTTGTACCGCCCCCCTTCTTTAAAGGCTACTTGCAACACATTAAAATTATAAAACCAATCATTGATCCATGCTTTAAGAAAATTGAACTGTACAATGAGTGGACGCGACAACATACTGTCATGAGTCGGAAGGCGTTGCTCATAGCGTCCAGGCTGCCACCTTCCAGAGGCGGCTCTTCTGTTCGGCACAGCCTCAGTTACTGTCCCGTGGAGCCCAGCACACTTGCACGCTGCAGCAGAAAGTCGCCATCAGGGGCGGGCTGGGCCCAGCCGGGTGCCAGTACCAGCATGGGCTGGTCGGTCCACGCCTGCTGCCGTCACGCCGGCATTTGTCAAGCTGACAAGTCAGTTTAGTTACGTCGAGCGGGAGACGTCCTGCTATTACGTAAACACTGAGCTCGTCATATATCACTGCTTTATCAGGTCTCTCAAGTCAGCGTCTCACTTGTAAAAAATTTTATTTGTCGATGGGTTTCGGGCACAGCTCAGCAATGACACTGAGAGTAAACATTCACTGGTAAGTTTAGATCCCATGAAATGCCTAAGTCCCTTCCTATCGATACACTACGGTAATTTTCAAATACAGGGTGGAGCAGAGGAAACGCATGTTTTTTGAACCGCTAGTACGAGGTGAAAAGAGGGGGTATTGACCTTGAATGAATGTTGGCTGACTGCCCATACAATGCGGTTTTAGTTGCTAGGGAGCGTTGGAGCATAGAGCCTCGTGTGTTCGTTGTCACACTGCAACGTCTTTTCCGTCAACATTTTAGAGTTGGACGTCGAGGATCAGTGCCTCATCAAAATACTGTACTCAGATGGGTTGCAGCATTTTGAAGTACTGGATCTGTGATGAAAAAGAAAGCACCTGGTGTTCCCTGTTTAGTTCGTACTCCGGAAAATGTAGACAGAGTGAGAACGGCAGTTCTTGCTAGTCCGAAACGATCGGCTAGACGACAGGCTGTAGCGCTGGGTACGTCACGTCGTTTGCTTCACCGCATCTTACGTGATGATCTTAAGTTTCACCCGTACAAGATAATGATCTTAGAGCAGTTTAGTGAAGGGGATTTTGTGCAGCGCAGAGAGTTCTGTCACGTGATGGACGAAATTTTTACGGAAGATGCTGATGCTACAGTCTTCATGAGTGATGAAGCACACTTTCATTTAGACGGTTACGTCAGTGTTCAAAATTGTCGGTATTGGGCGCCGGAGATCCCGTATAAATTACGACAAACACCTCTCCACAGTTTAAAGTAACAGTGTGGTGCTGCATTTCAAAGATTGGGGATGAACTTTTGAAGAGGACATCAGCGCGCTACATTTAAATGTTAAACAACTTTCTTCATCCAGAACTTGAAAGACGTCAAGTGAAGATGAAAGAAATATGATTTCAGCAGGATGATGCTACAGCTCACACGGCGAGAGCATGCATGGAAGTGGTTCGAAAAATGTTCCCAGGACACGCTATTTCGAGATATGGAGGTGTTTACTGGCCCCCTCGCTCACCCGATTTGTCGATATGCGACTTCTTTTCGTGGAGATATTTGAAATCAAAAGTCTACATGAACAAGCCTCGCACAGTCTACGATCTGAAAAATTCCATTCGTCAGGAAATTGAAGCCGTGCCGAATGAAATGTTGGGGAGAGCCAACTTTCGGGAGAGGATCCACATTTGTATCCAGCGAGAAGGACGTCATCTTCAAGACATTATTTTTCGAACCTAATTAAAGTATGTATATTTCAAAACTGCATTAAAAATTCTATCACTTAATGCTTGTTCTTATTATTTTTATCAAACCGTGTCCCTGTCATTCAACAGTAAAAAACATGCGTCTCCTCTGCTCCACCCTGTATATACACTCTAATACAATAAATAAGACTCTTCACGGAGGAATTATTCGGATAGGACGGAAATAGGTAGATGTAGTGTTCATGCACAGACAAAAAAATTATTACAATTCCAGAAAAAACTGGATGATTTATTCAAGAGTAAGGGCTTCACGAATCGAACAAGTCAATAACGCGTTGTTCCACCTCTGGCCCCTATGCAAGCAGTTATTCGGTTTGGAATTGATTCACTGAGTTGTTGGATGTTCTCCTGAGAGATGTCGTGCCACATTCTGTCCAACTGGCGCGTTACATCACCAAAATCTCGAAATAGTTGCAGGGCCCTACCGATAATGCTCCAAACGTTCTCATTTGGGGAGAGATCCGGTGAACCCGCTGGCCATGGTAACGTTTGGCAAACACGAAGCAGTAGAAACTCTCAGCGTGGGCGGGTGGGCATCATGTTACTGAATTGTAAGCCCAGGATGGCTTGCCATGAAGGGCAAGGAAACGAGGCGTAGAATAAATGTCGTCGACGTACCGCTGTGCTGTAAGGGTACCTCAGCTGACAAAATGGTTCAAATGGCTCTGAGCACTATGGGACTTAACATCTGTGGTCATCAGTCCCCTAGAACTTAGAACTACTTAAACCTAACTAACCTAAGGACATCACACACATCCATGCCCGAGGCAGGATTCGAACCTGCGACCGTAGCAGTCGCGCGGTTCCGGACTGAACGCCTAGAACCGCTAGACCACCACGGCCGGTCCTCACCTGGCAACCAAGGGAGTCCTGCAACGAAGGAAAAAAATCGAGTCCCAGACCGTCACTCCTGGTTGTCGGACTGTATGGCGAGTGACAGTCAGGCCGCTGGTCATCACGGCTCAGTTGGAAGCGAGACTCGTCACTGAGGGCAGTTGTGCTTCATTCAATGAGGCTCCAGGTGAAAGACGTGCGTGGAGAGGCCGCGGGCAGCCTTGAGACACCAACCTCACTGTAGCCCGCCAGGAGTTGGGGTCTGGGGTTCCATTTTCTTCGTAGCAGGACCCCTTTTGTTGTCATCCGCGGCACACTAGCGGCACATCGGCATATTGCCTACATTCTACACGCCGTTTTCTTGCCCTTCATGACAAGCCATTTCAGCAACATGATGCCTGCCTACATACGGCGAGAGTGTCTACTGGTTGTCTTCGTTCTTGCCAAACCATTTCTTGGCTGTAAATGTTACCAGATCCCTCCCCAGATGAGAATGTTGGGCGTCATGTGGGCAGGATCCTCCAACCCTATTGGGATTTTAACGATCTACAGCGCCAATCGGACAGAGTTTGGCACGAAATCCCTCAGGAGGACAACGAACAATTTTATCAATCACTGTCAAGCGGAATAACTTCTTGCCTAAGGGCCAGAGGTGGACCAACCCGTTATTGACTTGCTCGATTCGTGAAGCCCTTACTCTTGAATAAATCATCAATTTTTTTAATTGTAGTAATTTGTCTGTACATGTACATCACATCTACCGATTTTCGTCCATTCGTATAACGTTGAAAATACGAGCATGTTAGCGCCAAAGATTCGCCATCTTAATGGTGAGTTGTTCCACGAAGACCCCATGTCATTGTAGTTGATTATTATTAATGTTTGAAACGTCGAAATCATATGGCAATAGCGATTAAATTTCTTCAGCCCTCATTAGAAAGTACAAACAGTTTACACCATTTCTTGATATTCAAAATATAAAATTACGTGATGTGAACGGAGACTAAGTGCTATTAAGCAATGCAGTGTGAGTCGCCTTGAGTGTGCCACCTCGAATTTTGTCTAATCTTACGCCTAAATAGGTCAATATGGACAAAATTTAAGCTATCTTTTTCAGTATATGTTTTCTAGTATTTTATGAGTGTCTCGATAATCTGTCAAATGTGCTTTTTTAAAAAAAAAAAAAAAAAATCTTCGAATGCGACATTCCTGCTTCTACCGTCCTTGGTTTCGAATATATGCTATTCGGTTTCAGATGTGAACAAGAAACTCCTAAAAATAAAAAAATGCAAAATATATTGAAACTGTTAAACATGTGTGTAGTGTAGTATTTCACAGCTACAGCCTATTCACAGGAAGTGCGTGGCCAATGAAGGAAACCAGTCCTCTTGAATGGGTCGATGTTTCTATTTTTCAAACATTTCATTCACAGTGAAATTTATGACTTTTGTGCCTAATAAAGTGGAAAGCAAAAGGTAACGTTCAAGTTACATTGAAAATAAAATATTTAGTAGAATATGCAAGGCTTTTATAACACGTTTCCTCTAGGGGCTCATCTGGTGTGTGTGTGTGTGTGTGTGTGTGTGTGTGTGTGTGTGTGTGTGTGTTTGTCTGTGTATGTGCATTACCTCTCAAATCCACAGTGACTGTCCCCTCTGTACTTTGCTTATAGACTTAATTTTTCAAGATTCTTTTAATGACATTTGTAAATCCATGTACCTTCCAACAATTTTTTAAGGTATTTCATTTTTCTATAGTTCCTTTTCAGTGCAGCAGTTCGTAAATCAGTTAATAAACCTGTCTCCGTCCTGACGCCTCTTCTCCTCCCTCTCCCTGTTCTCGTGGGTGTGCATTTGCCAGAATGCTTTAGGTGGTTCTTTCTTGTGTAATGCAAGATTGTCCAATGCTGTATTGTGTTGGCTCTCATGTGCACGAGATACGAGCGGTTAGAGACTGTCCCAACATCCTCCCACCTCCTTTCATCCTCTTCCCATCATCCCTCAAATTTAAAACTGGTTATTTATTGATGTGCTCTTTTCTTTCATTTCCTTAGAGGCGTTTGCTCTTATAATTTTAAATGCCTTCAAGTGAAACGATAACTGTATTTAAAAAAAAGAAAGAAATAGAGGGAAGATTAAGGGGTTAGGGTTTAAAGTGCCGTCGACAACGAGGTCATTAGTAAAGAATCGCAAACTCGGACTGTTTTATTAAGGAAAGGGAAGGAAAGCGGCCGTGATCTATCAAAGGAGGCATCCAAAAATTGGCCAGGAGCGATTTAGAGAAGTCACAGAAAACCTAAATCAGAATTGCTGAACGCGGATTTGAACCGTCGTCCCCCACGGATACGAGTCCAGTGCACTTACCACTGCGCCACCTCTCTCAGTGATAAGTGTACGGATACTTCTCTCGTACCTCAAGACGCTACTGACACGGGTAATCCAATTTTAAACGTTTCAGTTACTGTGAAGTAGGCTATGAATTATTAATTTTACACAATCAAAATTTCAAAACAAGTTTTCTCCTCGACGTTCATTCGTCAGTCACTCCCTACAGTTGTTAACTACTATTCATTTTCGTCTTGTACATTTTTCGGATAGACGAGGATTCACATCGTGAAGGAGCGCCGGCCGAAGTGGCCGTGCGGTTAAAGGCGCTGCAGTCTGTAACCGCAAGACCACTACGGTCGCAGGTTCGAATCCTGCCTCGGGCATGGATGTTTGTGATGTCCTTAGGTTAGTTAGGTTTACCTAGTTCTAAGTTCTAGGGGACTAATGACCTCAGCAGTTGAGTCCCATAGTGCTCAGAGCCATTTGAACCATTTTTTGAAGGAGCGAAAGTGACAGTCGGAAGCGGCGAGGTGCGTGGGTGGCGACCCTACACCGACCTGTCAGCTCCGAGCAAGTCTCATATCACGTCACTGTTGGTGCTCTGAAGTCAACGGTTCAGTTGCTGTTAGAAACTAAATTTGCTGACGCTTTATGGACGTTGTCCATCATCATACAAGCTCAGCGAATATATGACGTCAAGAGTAATACACACTGACGATTAGGTTTACATCTAACATAAAAGGCCTTAATGTGTCACGTCATTGCATTCTTGACAGCGGTGCTCAATTGATCGCGAAATGGCATTACAAAAACTAACTACTAATGAATTCCACTAGCTGGCATGTCTGTACGGTCGTAGTAGCGTTGGGAGATCACATTAAAAGTCGACAGAAAAATTAATAATAAAAATAGCATTAAAAAAGTTGCAATAATTTATTCATATTACCGGTTGCTAAGCTCCGTGTCTGTGGTTTATATAGTGTTCATTAATTCAGCAACCAGCCACTTTTCTATGTATTTTTTAAGCTAATACACATTCCACGCTTTTACCCATCTTCATTTAGCGTAATACATATTTGAATCTTCATTAACTTCACGGGCGGATTCAAGGAGGAGGCCGAGGGTGGCACGAGGGGATGGGCCGCCAGAGAGTCCGACAGGAGAGAAAAAGAAGAGGTAAAAGAGAAAGAAAGGACGAAAGAGACAGAGAATCTCGATTAAACCATCATTTTTACTTACGAGCAACATGTAATTGTGAGGCTAAAAAAATGCGAAAGTCATGTAGTTAGTTTCTTGTTTCTTTTTTTGTCAGAGTTTATGATAAAAGTACAATAAAACATGACAGTGTTTATCGTTTCGTGGTTTTGTAGCAGACAAACGAGCTATTGCTTAGGTTTTACTCGCTACGCAAGTAAAGATAAATCTTTTACTGTGTGAAAAATTTGTGCAATATTGCAGCTGCTTTCAGGTTCACGCAATCAGATATTTTCAGTAAATATTCAATCTCTCTGGAGTCTTTTCTAGACAGAAAGAAGTAGTATATCCACAATTTACTATAGATAGCTTTATTTGAAGCTACACTTTTCTATTTTGCATCATCGTCAGGCTTATCGCAGTCAGTTCATTTGCTGTTCTATGTGTCTTGACATTAGGCCTAAGCACTCTATTGGCACGTAGTACGTTGTATATTGCTTGACGTTTTCATCAGGAACTACTTTACTTCAATGGTGATACATCACTTTACTTCCTGTTGAAAGGCAAAGTATGTAATTCATAGGGTATCAAAATTATAAATGTGAAAGTACTTTGTCGGTGTGTGACCTTTCCACGGCTGAAACAATGAATCAAGTATGATGAAGTTTGGTAGGGACGCAACTTGAATCCTGAGGAAGAACCTTATATCAGTACGCAGAGGTGACAACAGTGAATCAAGGCAGCAACAGGTTTGGTGGCAATGCACTCCTTAGCAGTACGGTGCACAGGCGATAAGAGTATCGTAAAACTGGAAACTACTGCAATGAGAGCATAGGCTTATCCCTCACGGTTCATCCATAATTACCACTTTTGTCTTCTGACTGCGCCTGCCGCAGCGAATCCGAAAGACAAAAATCGTGATTGTGGGCTAACCATAAAGATAAAGATATATTCTCTTGAACTTTGTTTACTTTATGTAGCAGATCAGGTCTGCCTTCAAACAGTGGAACAAACTTTCATCAAACGTAAGTCCTGACTATTCTGATTAAACTAACACTCAAACTTAGATAATAAAAAAAACTGCATTTAAATTGATCCATTCGTGTCGGAATTGTAATGCCATTGACAAAGAGGGATGTGCGGTGGGCCAGCGACGGGGTAGGCGCACGTCGCGAACAGTGCTTCTCCAGTGTCTACTCGTCATAACATTACTACTGACACACGAGCGAAGACGCAGGTAAACGCTTGTTCAATATATAAGTAAACAGACCTTTAACTAATAGATGAAGAACTTTCGGAAATGCTTACAGGTGGCATTCTGTTTACGTAGCAATGTATGCTTTGAAGTTATTTGAGCTCCTGATGTAGCGTCAGTCAAACTTACTGAATAATTTGTTTTCTAGGAGCATTCAAACTCCCGTAACCATTTCTGAAATTCAGTACAACTCTTTGTAACTATTAAGATTTTATTTGTTTCAGATTAGAAACTTCGAGGCGCATTTCTCCGCGCATCAGATACAAAGGTTTTTCATGATGGTAGAGTATCTTTTAAAGTGACATTTATGTACAATTTTGACATCGGTAAAACTTTCTTGAAAGCTTATCACGTTGTGTAGAAACTTTACAAAGCACAAAGAAGAAACTGATTCAGTGCAGTGCAACACTCGAACACACTACTTAGAGACCATAAGGGAATTTAAAGTTTAACGCGTTGTAAGGGACGTGCACTATGTGGTCAAAAGTATCCGGACACCAGGCTGAAAGTGACTAACAAGTTAGTGGTGCCCTCCATCGGTAATGCTGGAATTCAGTATGGTGTTGGCTCACCCTTACCCTTGATGACAGCTTCCACTCTCCCAGGTATACGTTCAGTCAGGTGCTGGAAGGTTTCTTGAGGAAAGGAAGCCCATCCTTCACGGAGAGCTGCACTGAGGAGCGGTATCGATGACGGTCTGTGAGGCCTGGCACGAAGTCGGCGTTCCAAAACATCCCAGAAGTGTTCTATAGAATTCAGGTCAACACTCTGTGCAGGCCAGTCCATTACAGGGATGTTACTGTCGTGTAACCACTCCGCCACAAGCCGTGCATTATGAACAGGTGCTCGATCGTGTTGAAAGATCCAGTCGCCATCCGCAAATTGCTCCTCAACAGTGGGAAGCAAGAAATTGCTTAAAACATCAATGTAGACCTGTGCTGTGATAGTGCCACGCAAAACAACAAGCGGCGCAAGTCCCCTCCATGAAAAACACGACAATACCACAACAACACCGCTTCCGAATTTTACCGTTGGCACTACACACGCTTACAGATTACGTTCGCCGGCCATCAGCCATGCCCACACCTTGCCATCGGACCGCTACATTGTGTTCCGTGGTTCGTCTCTCCACACAACGTTTCTCCACTGTTCAATCGTCTAATGTTTACGCTCCTTACACCAAGCGATCCGTCGTTTCGCATTTACCAGCGTGATGTATGGCTTATGAGCAACCACTCGACCATGAAATCCAAGTTTTCTCACCTCCCGCCTAACTGTCAAAGTACTTGCAGTGGATCCTGATGCAGTTTGGAATTCCTGTGTGATGGTCTGGATAGATATCTGCCTATTACACATTACGACCTCTTCAACTGTCGCCTGTCTCTGTCAGTCAGCAGAAGAGGTCGGCCTGTACGCTTTTGTGCTGTACGTGTCCCTTCACATTTCCACTTCATTATCACATCGGAAACAGTGGACCTAGGGATTTTTAGGAGCGTGGAATTCTCGCGTACAGCTCTATGACACAACTGACACCCAATCACCTAACCACGTTCCAAGTCCGTAAGTTCCGCGGAGCGCCCCATTCTGCTCTCTCACGATGTCTAATGACTACTAAGGTCGCTGATATGGAGTACCTGGCAGTAGATGGCAGCACAGTTTAACTGATATGAAAAACTTAGGTTTTGGGGGGGCGTCCGGATACTTTTGATCACATAGTATGTGTCATGATATTACTCAGAGGCTCATTCTCTAGAGATTCGTGAGGTGCAAAGTAAAGACAGTATGTGGTCATCCTGTGTGGCATGTGCACCTTTGCAACAACTGTTTGCCAGCTGTGATCCAAGGGTAGAGATGAGGAGCGGTAAGCATCCCCCACGAAGTTGAAGTCTCCTCCTTTAGCCGTCTCCACTCTTAGCTCGTCCTTTCTATGGAGACTGGGGGCACCTGATAATTTAAAATGTATCATCCGTAACAACAAGAACAAAGGTCTGCTCTATGCAACTAGTCTGATTCCAGCTCGTCTGTTTCCAACCCATTCACGTTCCGCCGCAGAAACGCGGGCTAATTTATCGGTGAGGTTTTGGGTTTTCTCCACCCCTCTCCATCCGTCGGGGAGGGGACAAATTGACAGAAGGGAGATGTTAGAGGGGCTTTTTGGTTCTCTCAGACAGATTCCTACGTACGCATAGCATGTGTTTCCATCGAATTCACCGCACAGGTGTGGCGTAGTAGCGTGGGCTGATGACAGTGGGCTGTTTAGTTCTACTCTCGACCTCTTCACTACGTCTTTCCCATACGTTGAGGACGGTGGCGACGTACTCATTGATGACACAGCACTGGTCTACCTGTTGGTAACGATGTAAACGGTACAGCCGAAAAGTTCTGAGATTGGTTTTATTCCTGGCGTGCGAGTATAGGCGACGTCAGCGCAGTAACTACGCTGGCAGCTTGAGGTAACAGTTGTAAACAAAAGCTGTGATTTCAACCGGTTGAAAACAGGCAGGAGGATGTGCGACCGTAGTTCGTCAGGGGTGGTGTGTCACAAAACGCAATACGGCAACGTAAAAAACATCTCCAAATTAATTCGTCAAGTCATTTTCCAGATTGTTTTGTCCCCTATACTTTGACTCTCGAAACAACAAACTATGTCGTGTACGTGTCTGGTGTGACTTGACTGAAATTAAAAACACATAGAGTTTTTTTCTGGGGATAAATCATAACGGGTGATGAGACTTGGCGTTATCAACTACAAAATGACAGACTGCATAATGGGCCTCTGATAGTTCGCCATCACCGAAGAGAAGGTGACTGTTAGGCACGAGTCGAACTACATCCCAAAGTAGGACAGTTTGACGTGGTTGTGTGAACGTTCTCTGCGTTTTACTCAAGTAAGGAGACTGTAGAACACCTAAAGCACTAAAACCATCATTTTCACTTTTCTCCATTTTTGGTTAATGCAGTCCGAAACTTTTCGGACTGACGGTGTATTTGCGGCATCTGGGGTAAATTTGTAAGAAATAACTGTCTTGAGGGCATTTTCCCCACTGCAACGCCACTTACATTTACAGCTCTTTATGGCAGCTTCAGTTGGTAAAATCTCCTTTGTGGCATCCTTTTTCTTTTTCTTTTCTGGAACATAGTTTTGGTTATTGAAGCAAATTAGTTTACAAGGTTGGTACTCTCTGAGTAAACATAGGTTCTTTTGGCTTCCAAATACGGAATCCTCCTCGTTATGATGTTCTGGATTTTGTTCTCATCCTTAAAAACTTGCCAGTAATAGCTCCAGAAAGCATGATGACCTTTGCAGTTCACAGAGAATGCAGCAACTTTAAAGCGATTCCCATCTTCAGCTGCAGTTAAGCCGCATTTTTCACAAACCGCCTGCCCGTTGGACGCTGCCGTGATGGTTCCGTTGTGCTGACACTTGAAACGGTGCTTCAGTTTGGGCACTTGTGGTCTCACTTTCAGGTGAACGAATCCAGCTTTAGGATTCTCATGTAACAATGGAGAACTGAAGGTCTGAATGGATGTAGGTATCTTTTCTAATTCTCCGTTGATTTGCTTCGTTCAAGTCTTCCCTCCCTTCCATCTGTTTCTTCTACGCCTGTATCCATTAGTCATCTGTAAGTGTCAGCGTCATTCCATATATCTGTTGACTTCTGGCGTTGTTGGTCCAAGCACCATTTCGTGAATCGAAACTGATCTTCCGCGTGTTTTCCTCTGTTTTTCTTCCTAATCTTCTAAGTAAAAGGCTACACACACCCTCTGAAATAATTGTTCTCTAAGCTTTTAATTTTTGACGTTGTATGTTTCGATAAAGAGACTGGAATAGTTCTAAGTATATCCTCAGATCAAATGCTCTCGTCATATTTACAGTTCATAGGGTTGATTAGTTTGTATATTGTTCCATTTCCCGAGGTCTTCAGAGCTTCCGCTGGTATTTTACCACATCCCAATATTTTCCTTTTTCTAAGATCTACAACGATCTTCCTCAGTTTATATTTCCATTCTGTCATGCTCGTGTATTCGTATAAGTCGTCTTTGATCCTATGTGTCATACACTGAAGAGCCAAAGAAACTGGTACAGTTGCCTAATACCGTTTAGGGGCCCCGTGAGCAGACATAAGTACCGCAGCAAGATGTGTCATGGACTCGACTAATGTCTGAAGTAGTGCTGGAGGGCTGCAGGGCTGTCCATAAATCCATTAGAGAGGGTGGAGATCTCTTCTGAACAGCACGCTGCAATGCATCCCGTATATGCTCAATAATGTTCATGTCCGGGGAGTTTGGTGGCCAGGGGAAGTGTTTCAACTCAGAAGAGTGTTCCTGGAGCCTCTCTGTAGAAATTCTGAACGAGTGGGGTGTCGCATTGTCCTGCTGGAATTACCCAAGTCCGTCGGAATGCACAATTGACATAAATGGATGCAGGTGATCAGAAAGGATGCTTACGAACGTGGTGTCACCTGTCGGAGTCGTATCTTGACGCATCAGGGACCCCATATGACTCAAACTTCACACGCCCCACACCATTACAGAGCCTCCACAAGCTTGAACAGTCCCCTGCTGACTTGCAGAGTCCATGGATTCATTAAGTTGTCTCCATACCCGTACACGTCCATCCTCTCAATACAATTTGAAACGAGACTCTCCGACCAGTCATCATGTTTCCAGTCATCAACAGTCCAATGTCGGCGTTGACGGGCCCAGCCGATGGATAAAGCTTTGTGTCGTGCAGCATCAAGGATACACGAGTGGACCTTCGGCTCCGAAATCCCATATCGATGATGTTTCGTTGAATGGTTCGCACGCTGACACTGGGCCAGGATTGAAACCTGCAACAATTTGCGGAAAGGTTGCACTTCTGTCACGTTGAACGATTCCCATACGTCCGACGTTGGTCACGTTATTGCAGGATCTTTTTCCGGCCGCAGCGATGTCGAAGATTTGATGTTTTACCGTATTCTTGATATGCACGGTGCACTCATGAAACGGTCGTACTGAAAAATCCCCAATTCATCGTTACCTCGAAGATTCTGTGTCCTGTCGCTCGTGCGTCTGCTATAACTCCACGTCCAAACTCACTCTAATCTTGGTAACATGCCGTTGTAGCTGCAGTAACCGATCTAACAACTGAGCCAGTCACTTGTCTTATATAGGCGTTGCCCACCGCAGCGCCGTATTCTGCCTGTTTACATATCTCTGTATTTGAATATGCATGCCTATACCAGTTTCTTTGGCGCTTCAGTGTGTAATTGTTTAACATACTTCTTACATACCTGTTTGTTCTTTTCTCCGCATACAGTCATCTTTCCATTTTTATTTATTATACTCTGTATGGGCTCTTTCATGGATTCTTTATTAGCTTGGTACTTAAGTTTTCTGTACTTGGTTTCTGATTTACCTTGTTTATACAGATCTTCTACCTCCCGCACTGACTTTTCATGTATTTCTCTCTTTCCCGATTACTAATCTTCTAAGTTCATTATTCAGCTTCATAATTTTTTTCTTCAAGCCTGCATCACACAATCCAGCCACCCTTCTCCCTTCTCTTCTTTACTTCTTCAAACTCTTCTTTAAGACTTTCATAATAGTGCCTTCCACCGTGTTCCGTTCTTCTGGTAAACTGATATTTGCTGCTGAATTTTCCAGTTTTACTTCAATGTTTTGAGAGTAGGCCATAGATCCTTCTGGGTCCAGTCACACCATATCCCATTTTCTTACCATCTTTCTTCTTTAATATGCTTGAACGTTTTTCGTATGTCTGCCACCATCACGCTGTGACTGTGTCAATATCTACTTCAACGAAGGTTTTCGATATTTTCGTATTAAAGTTGAGACTCTAGTTGGAAATCATGAAATCTTTTTGGAACGCTGCATTATCAGCTGTCGTTTATCATGTGTATCGTCTTCAATGCTGCCTGTTAACAGTGATACAAGGCTATTAGTTTCTTTACCTCTAGTTTCTTTCCCAAGGTCAGTATTCTCGAACTACATTCTTACGTTTATCTTTCTCTGCAATGGTATTCCGGTGTCCCATTAATATAGTGTTAGCAGACCCTTGCCATTTTCAAATTCAAATGGCTCTGAGCACTATGGGACTTAACTTCTGAGGTCATCAGTCCCCTAGAACTTAGAACTGCTTAAACCTAACTAACCTAAGGACATCACACACATCCATGCCCAGGCAGAATTCGAACCTGCGACCGTAGCGGTCGCGCGGTTCCAGACTGTAGCGCCTAGAACCGCTCGGCCACTTCGGCCGGCCCTTGCCATTTTCTTCGAACATTTCTGCTATTTGTTTACACGTTATTGTTCTTGTGGTTTTAAGCCCGAGTGGTTTGATGCAATCTATCTACACGGCTGTAACCTGCGCAAGCGTTTTCATCTCTGTGTATCTGTTGCAACCTACATACATTTGAACCTGCGTGCCGCAGTGAAGCCTTGGTCTCACACTTCAATTTTTATCCCTCACACTTCCTTCCATTACGAAACTGCCAATTCCTGAACTGTTTATCGGCCACGTTCAACTTCTACGCAAGGCTGCATTCCAAACAAATACCATCAGAAAAGACCTTTAACATTTAAACTTGCATTCTATGTTAACACATATCTCTTTTTCAGTAACAATTTTCTTGTTGTTTCTAGTCTGCATTTTATGTTTTCCACGCTTTGGCCATCATGAGTTATTTTGGTGACCTAATACCAAAGTTTATCAACTACTTTTAGTGTCTCATTTCCTAATATAATTCCCTCGGTGTCACCTGATTTAATTCGATTACTTTCATTAACCCTGTGTTACTTCCATTGCCGGCCGGAGTGGCCGAGCGGTTCTAGACGCTACAGTCTGGAACCGCGCGACCGCTACGGTCGCAGGTTCGAATCCTGCCTCGGGCATGGATGTGTGTGATGTCCTTAGGTTAGTTAGGTTTAAGTAGTTCTAAGTACTAGGGGACTGATGACCTTAGAAGTTAAGACCCATAGTGCTCAGAGCCATTTGAGCCATTTTTTTTACTTTCATTGTTGTTCGTCTTATAACCTCTTTTCATCACTTTATCACCGCCCGGGGTAGCCACGCGGTCTCAAGCGCCTTGCAACGGTTCGGGCGGCTGCCCCAATCCTGGGTTAGAGTCCTCCCTCGGGCATGGGTGTGTGTGTTGTCCTTAGCGTAAGTTCGTTTAAGTTAGATTAAGTAGCGCGTAGGCCTAGGGACCTATGACCCCAGCACTTTGGTCCCAAAGGAACTTACCACCAATTTTTCCATCAGTCTATCTATTCCGTTCAACTGCTTTCCAAGTCTTATGCCGTCAGCTTGCAGCTTTTCGATTTTGAAGGCCCAAGGATTTTCTGAATATAGCTTGTCAACAAATAAGAACATTTCTACGACTACCGTCAGCGGCCTAAGTTCATACAGTAAAACCGTATGTGATAACGGCTTAACACTTATGAGGGACAGCAAAGAAGCTGCTGGCTTCTTGTCGCTAATCCCTCGCTCTCCTACAGGAAAAACGGCTCTTTACAGAAGGACCGAACTGCACCGAGTCGGTCGTACCGCCACAGTGTCGGCAGGCGACACGAGATAGTGCCGTTTTATTTCATAGGCGTGCTGACAAGATCCTCCCGGGTGGTAGCAGATTTCAGAGTCTGAGGGAGTTCGCCCGTCGGGCGGGGCAGCTGGAATTCCTCGACCCAGCGTCCCGCACTCCTGTACTTTTTTGTAATATTAGGGAGTAGCGACGTAACGGGCTGTCACGATTAATAAAGGCGCCGCGCCAGACAGTGGCAGGTCCTCCGCCGCCTCCCGCCCCCCGCGCCCGCACAGAAGTAATAAACCAGCGCCGCCCCCCGCCCAGCAGCCGGGTTCCTCATCTGTCTCCCAATTACTGCCGCCGCCGCCGCCACTACATCTGCATCCTCCGCCGCCAGCGGGCTGGTGCTCGTCAGCACTCGCAGACTGAGCGCCAGAGTCCTCTAGAGCACGTCCACGGAAACTTCCTTCCTCACGTTCCTGTCGAGTAAACCCAACTAGTCTTACTACTTCAGATAATGCAATTAATAGGTACACAAATGTTATTAATTCTCTTTCTTTCCATTTTTCTTTTTTGACGTTATTCCTTCATTCTCTAGTATTCAGTACCACTCTCGCTGAAGTGTCGAGACACTGAACAACTCTTTAACTAGGCCTATTTGCTTTTCTACCAAAAGATACCACTCCCACCTGTTCACTGTAACTTACTACAACAAAATAAGCTATAATTCCTATTCCACTTTCATCTGTACTAAAACGGTTCTGATTCTTGTGGGCTGTAAATGTACAGCTGGCCGCTGTGGCCGAGCGTTTCTAGGCGCTTCAGTCCGAAACTGCGCTGCTGCTACGGTCGCAGGTTCGAATCCTGCCTTGGGCATGGATGTTTGTGATGTCCTTAGGTTAGTTAAGTTTAAGTAGTTCTAAGTATAGTGAATTGATGACATCACATGTTAAGTCCCATAGTGCATAGAGCTATTATAACCATTTCTGTAAATGTACACACATCAAAAAAAGTTTTGCATCACCTCGGTTCCGAGAGTTCCGGAACCTGTAAAGAAAATTGGAATATAGATCAAAATAAACATCATTTCCGACCTTTTTATTGCTTTGAAAACCACACATTGCATTTTGTACCACCACACAGCTAGACCTTCAGAGGTGGTGGTCCAGATTGCTGCATGCACCGGTACCTCTATACCCAGTAGCACGTCCTCTTGCATTGATGGATGTCTGTATTCGTTATGGCATACTATTCAAAAGTTCATCAAGTTGGTCCAGGCTGTCCCACTCCCCAACGGCGATTCGGCGTGCATCCCTCAGAGTGGTTGGTTAGTCACATTGCCCATAAACAACCCCTTTTTAATCCATCCCAGGCATTGTTCAAATGGCTCTGAGCACTATGGGACTCAACGTCTGAGGTCATCAGTCCCCTAGAACTTAGAACTACTTAAACCTAACTAACGTAAGGACATCACACACATCCATGCCCGAGGCAGGATTCGAACCTGCGACCGTAGCGGTCTCGCGGTTCTGGACTATAGCGCCTAGAACCGCACGGCCACCCCGGCCGGCCCCCAGACATGTTCCATACGGTTCATGTCTGGAGAACATGCTGGCCACTCTAGTCGAGAAATGTCGTTATCCTGAAGGGTCCTGGCGTCTCGTTTCCGTCTGGCCTGTTTATTCCATCCGCCGCCACCGACCTGCCTCTTTAATAATAGAGTCCCAGAAACCTTTCGCTCTACACAGTCCCTTGGTTTCTTCAAATTGAAACGTCTCTTCTTCACTGAGGCTGTGCTCCGCTACCGCGAATTTTTATTTTTGTTCGAGGCGGACGCTTCTCACATGTTCAGAAATGCGTTGTTCTATGCAACGCTGCGTCTGTCCAATATATTGTTTCCCACATTCACAGGGAATACTGTAGACACCTGGTGTCCTTAAACCCAAGTTGTCCTTCATTGACCCAGCATATTTCCGATTTTAGCTGGAGGATGGAAGATGGTTTTTATCTTGTTCTTCTCCAGTATCCTGGCAATCTTGGCCGTGAGCGGCCCTGTGTACTGGAGGAACGCCAGACCTTTGTTGTTCTCTTCTTCCTGAAGGTCCTTCTCCTTTTTCTTCTTGCTCATCTTGAGAGCGGGTCTAATCTGCGTTTCAGTGTATCCATTCTTCTGGAAGGTTTTCTTCAGGTGCTGAAACTCAGTAGATAAACCGTCCTTGTCTCATATGTCATGAGCTCTGCGGACACGAGTAGTGAGCACGGATTTCCATTGTGATGGGTGATGGCAGCTGTTGGCGTTTTGGTACAGGTCTGTGTGTGTGTGTGTGTGTGTGTGTTCTGTTTTTCGGTAGGCCGAGTGTCCGATTTCTTCTTGATTAAGATATCGAGGAATTGTAGGTACCCATTCTCTTCTAATTCCATTGTGAGTTTGATGTTCTCGTGTATGCTGTTCAGATGGTTGAGAAATTCCTTGAGAGTGTCCTGGCCGTGCAGCCAGACTGCGAAATTATCGTCCACGTACCGATGAAAGACCTTGAGTTTAAGGCGTGCCGTCTCCAAGGCGGGTGCGGGTAAGCTACTACAAACAGCATAGTGAACGCATTATTGTGGCCAAGATAGACACGAAGCCCACACCTACACATCCCCTGCTACTGAGTATAATATTTCGCCAATAACTGATTGCTAGCGATACGAAATAATACTGACCGAAAATCAACGATGAGTGGACATTACACAAGTTTATATGCCAACTAGCTCTGCAGATGATGAAGAAATTGATGAAATGTATGGTGAGATAAAGGAAATTATTCAGGTAGTGAAGGGAGACGAAAATTTAATAGTCATGGATGACTAGAATTCGAGAGCAGGAAAAGGGAGAGAAGGAAACATAGTAGGTGAATATGGATTGGGGGAAAGAAATGAAAGAGGATGCCGTCTGGTAGAATTTTGCACAGAGCATAACTTAATCATAGCTAATACTTGGTTCAAGAATCATAAAAGAAGGTTGTACACATGGAATAATCCTGGAAATACTAGAAGGTATCAGATAGATTATATAATGGTAAGACAGACATTTAGGAACCAGGTATTAAATTGTAAGACATTTCCAGGGGCAGATGTAGACTCTGAACACAATCTACTGGTTACGAGCTGTAGATTAAAACTGAAAAAACTGCAAAAAGGTGGGAATTTAAGGAGGTGAGATGTACAGAGTTTCAGGGAGAGCAAAAGGGAACAATTGTCACAAATGGGTGAAAGAAATACAGTAGAAGAAGAACGGGTAGCTCTGAGGGATGAAGTAGTGAAGGCAGCAGAGGATCAAGTAGGTAAAAAGACGAGGGCTAGTAGAAATCCTTGGGTAACAGAAGAAATATTGAATTTAATTGATGAAAGGAGAAAATATAAAAACGCAGTAAATGAAGCAGGCAAAAAGGAATACAAACGTCTCAAAAATGAGATCGATAGGAAGTGCAAAATGGCTAAGCAGGGATGGCTAGAGGACAAATGTAAGGATGTAGAGGCTTATCTCACTAGGGGTAAGATAGATACCGCCTACAGAAAAATTAAAGAGACCTTTGGAGAAAAGAGAACCACTTCCATGAATATCAAGAGCTCAGATGGAAACCCAGTTCTAAGCAAAGAAGGGAAAGCAGAAAGGTGGAAGGAGTATATAGGGGGTCTTTACAAGGGCGATGTACTTGAGGACAATATTATGAAAATGGGAGAGGATGTAGATGAAGACGAAATGGAAGATACGATACTGCGTGAAGAGTTTGACAGAGCACTGAAAGACCTGAGTCGAAACAAGGCCCCGGGAGTAGACAACATTCCATTAGAACTACTGACGGCCTTGGGAGAGCCAGGCCTGACAAAACTCTACCATCTGGTGAGCAAGATGTATGAGACAAGCGAAATACCCTCAGACTTCAAGAAGAATATAATAATTCCAATCCCAAAGAAAGCAGGTGCTGACAGATGTGAAAATTATCGAAGTATCAGTTTAATAAGCCACAGCTGCAAAATACTAACGCGAATTCTTTACAGACGAATGGAAAAACTAGTAGAAGCCAACCATTGGGAAGATCAGTTTGGATTCCGTACAAATATTGGAACACGTGAGGCAATACTGACCTTACGACTTATCTTAGAAGAAAGATTAAGAAAAAGCAAACCTACGTTTCTAGCATTTGTAGGCTTAGAGAAAGCTTTTGACAATGTTGACTGGAATACTCTCTTTCAAATTCTAAAGGTGGCAGGGGTAAAATACAGGGAGCGAAAGGCTATTTACAATTTCTACAGAAACCAGATGGCAGTTATAAGAGTCGAGGGACATGAAAGGGATGCAGTGGTTGGGAAGGGAGTGAGACAGGGTTGTAGCCTCTCCCCGATGTTATTCAATCTGTATATTGAGCAAGCAGTAAAGGAAACAAAAGAAAAATTCGGCTTAAGTATTAAAATCCATGGAGAAGAAATAAAAACTTTGAGGTTCGCCGATGACATTGTAATTCTGTCAGAGACAGCAAAGGACTTGGAAGAGCAGTTGAATGGAATGGACAGTGTCTTGAAAGAAGGATATAAGATGAACATCAACAAAAGCAAAACTAGGATAATGGAATGTAGTCGAATTAAGTTTGGTGATGCTGAGGGAATTAGATTAGGAAATGAGACACTTAAAGTAGTAAAGGAGTTTTGCTATTTGCGGAGCAAAGTAACTGATGATGGTCGAAGTAGAGAGGATATAAAATGTAGACTGGCAATGGCAAGAAAAGCGTTTCTGAAGAAGAGAAATTTGTTAACATCGAGTATAGATTTAAGTGTCAGGAAGACGTTTCTGAAAGTATTTGTATGGAGTGTAGCCATGTATGGAAGTGAAACATGGACGATAAATAGTTTAGACAAGAAGAGAATAGAAGCTTTCGAAATGTGGTGCTGCAGAAGAATGCTGAAGATTAGATGGGTAGATCACATAACTAATGAGGAGGTATTGAATAGAATTGGGGAGAAGAGGAGTTTGTGGCACAACTTGACAAGAAGAAGGGACCGGTTGTTAGGACATGTTCTGAGGCATCAAGGGATCACAAATTTAGCATTTGGAGGGCAGTGCGGAGGGTAAAAATCATAGAGGGAGACCAAGAGATGAATACACTAAGCAGATTCAGAAGGACGTCGGTTGCAGTACTGGGAGATGAAGAAGCTTGCACAGGGTAGAGTAGCATGGAGAGCTGCATCAAACCAGTCTCAGGACTGAAGACCACAACAACAATAACAACATGGAAAGTTTTGAGGTCGTTTTTACACTGGTTCCAGCAACAGACCCAGACGTTGCAGCAAATGAAACCTCACGACCCGCAGCAACGTTCTGAATTTGCCCTTCGGTTTTTGGCACTGATCGAAATTCATGACATGTGACCGGGCAATATTCCATGGAGTGGCGAGGCACATTTTTTTCTCTATGGGTTGCAGAGAATATTTATTTATTTATTTATGCATTTATTTTACCTGGCAAGATTAGGGCCTTCAGGCCCTCTCTTACACCTAACCAGGCATACTCAGATTCAACAAATTTCAGTGTCTACAGAAAATTAGGACATATAACATGTTATACAGTATTAATGTTAAAGAAAAGAAATAGAGATTATAAAAGTAGTACAATGATAATTATAACAATCAAAAAATAATTATAACAATCAAGAATAATAAAAATAATAATAATAATGATAATAATAATAATAATAATGACTATGTATATGAAAGTAAACATATTTTTCTTTTATGAGTGTCAGTCCTATTGCTAGTTGGGAATTTTCTCGTTATATTCTTGCAGCTTGTGAGTTATTCTCATCAAGCAGAGACATAATACGATGGAATGGGGTGAAAGAGATATAGAAGAGGTAGATAGGTTAGAGGAAGAGAAATAGAATGGTAAAATTCGAAGCTATGATGGAGAGGAGAAAGAAAAAAGATGAGAGGGGGGCACAACAATGGTGGCTATACCGTCCTTAATATGTAAGTCTTAAGTTCCCTCTTGAATGTTGAGTGGTTTTGGATAAGACGCAGATCACAGGGGAGCGCGTTCCATAGTCGTATGGCTGAGATGGAGAATGACACGGAGAAAGATTTTGTGTTATGTAAAGGTACAGCCAAGATGCTAGACGTATCCGATCTGGTATTGCGGTTGTGGAATGATGATAGGTGTTTAATGTGAGAAGATAAGTATTGGGGGCACCAGTGGCTAAGAAATCGATGAAGTAAGCACATCGTGTGGAGATCGCGTGCCTTATGTGGGCGTATCCAACCTAGCTGGGAGTATGAAGGACTGATATGATCATACAACCGTATGTTGCATACGTATCTAACACAAGCATTCATCACTAGCTCGAGGCATCTCGAATTTTCATTATTTGTGCCATGTTGAACTACATCACAGTAATAAAGATTAGGCAAGACTAGTGTTTGGACTAATTTTTGTTTAACGTGGGTTGGAAATATTTTTCTAAATTTTTGAATTGCATGTAGGGAGGAGAGCGATTTCCGGCAAGCTGTGACTGTTTGTTCTTCCCAGTTTAGGTGTTCATCCAAGATTATTTCAAGGTCTTTTACTGTTTTTTGGTATGGTAGTTGGGTACCATTGAGGAGTATTTGAGGGACTGTTTCGCGAAAGTGCCGACTGATTAACTTTGGATGAGATATAAGTATGACCTGGGATTTCTTGGGGCTTAGTTTCAGACCTAGGTTCTGTGCCCATCGAGAAACAGAGCAAAGATCTGCGTTCATACTCGCTACTGCGTCAGCAATGTTCTTGGGGCTTGCACTTATGTACAGTTGGATGTCGTCGGCATATAGATGGTAGTTGCAGGAGTGAATCACTGAAGAAATATCATTAATGTACAGTGAGAAGAGTAATGGACCAAGGACGGAGCCTTGGGGAACTCCAGAGCGCACGTTTTTCCATGATGACTTTTCCGACCCACAAATGACTTGTTGACTTCTGTTTTTGAGGTAGCTGTCGAACCAGTGTATTGCGCTGTTTGAGAAATTCAGCTGCTTCATTTTAATTAGTAATATATCAAAGTCAACTGTATCAAAAGCCTTGCTAAAGTCAAGCAGTGTTAGGATGGTAGCTTCACGTCTGTCCATAGCATGTTTAATGTCATGAGTTACTTTGATTAATGCAGCTGCTGTACTATGGTGCTTTCGAAACCCTGACTGATATTTGTCGTGGATGTTATGAGTTTTGAGGTAATCCGTCAGCTGTTCATGGACGATGTATTCTAGGGCTTTCGATATTGCAGGAAGTATGCTGATCGGCCTGTAGTCACCTGGCGACTTAGGGTTGTCAGTCTTGAGTATAGGTTGAATTAAGCTTTGCTTCCACTCAGTAGGATATGTACTACTGACAAGAGACAGGTTGAAGATGTCTGTGATAACTGGAGTAATAGTGTTTACGACGTTCTTAATCATGGCAATGCTCACTCCATCATTTCCTACTGCCTCGGAAGAGATTCTCATAATTGCCTTGTGTACTGTGCCGGTAGTGACATGTTTTAGGAAAAACTTGTCTCTCGAGAGATTGATATCTTGGGGCTGGTAATTTGTCGCTGCGTGGCAGTTTACGGCTGTTGAGAAGAAATCGTTTAATTCTTCTGCAGACGCTTGATAAACAGCGTCAGATCTTCGCTTCCCTATACCGAAACTGCGCAGCTTTTTCCACAGTGCAGCAGGTTTTGATATGCCGCATACGACAGAGCGGGCATGTCTGATTTTGGCATTCCTCACGCTTTGCTTGGTTCTATTTCGGAGTTTCCTATAAGCTTCGTACGCCTCGGGAGTTGGGTTACGCTTGAAGGCGCTGTGTGCAGCATCACGTTTATTCATTAACTGGCGTAATGCAGTGGTGAGCCACGGAGCGGGAGCTCTCTTTACCTTGACAGTGCGTTGAGGAGCATGTTTATCAACAGTGCAATAATTTTGCGACATAATTCCCGAATTTTTCCGTCTAAAGTCGGTTCATTGCTTATATCATGCCAAGGGATGTCTGAGCAATCCTTTTCAAGAGCGTCATGGTTAACATTTTTTAGGTTTCTGTAGGTTACCAGGTGAGATTTTTCTTTGGTAGTATGTACTGAGTAATTTAAGAAAATCACGTCATACACAGAACTACCGAATTTGTAATACTGATAAACTGCGTGTTGTACTCGAAGTATGTAATTTTGTGGTGTGGATCCACAAGCATCTTTAATCTCGGTGCGTTCTTCTTTGAAGAGAGTACACCCAGAGGGCCTGCCAAGTGTACCGTGATGTCTTCACGTTATCGGGACCTCATTCTATACCGTGCGATTCCTGCTTTGGAATGGCGTAACTGTGTAGCAACCATTGTTTTCGCGCAAGATGGGGCAATACCTTATGTCGTTCGCCCAGTCAAAAAACTGCTTAATGCAACGTTCCACGAATGCGTTATCTGCAGAGGTTTCCCAAATGCATGGCCTGCAAGATAACCTGATATAAACCTGCATGACTTTTGGTTCTAGGCGTATGTAAACGAAAGCATTTACCCGAGACACGTTCAGTCTCTACCTGATCTGAAGACTAGTATATAACAACAGATTGCACCGAAACTTCTGCGAGCAGGTGTTGATCACGTCATTGTACGAATGCACCGCCTAGTCGATGGCTCTCCGGTGCTCATACTGAACAAACTGTGTAAGCGGAAGTTAATAATAAAATCTACATTATGCCTTTCTTACTTGTTTGATCTATTCTGCCCACATGCATCCCTAATCCATAACACATGGAAGCATTTGTATATGTTTGTCTAGCATTCACAGAGCCAGATTTGCACCTAGTGGCCAAAATTGGAACCTATTTTTTTCCCGCATCAGTCGGTTCAAAGCATTAAAATATTAATTTCGCTGCCGTAAGACACTGGATATCTATCGGTAGCTGCACTTTGATTATAACCACCCTATATATTAACCTGACGCATTTCACAACTAACTTGAAAAGCATCTTCAGCAGACCTTATGAACTGTGAAACAGCTACAGCTTTCACATATTATTACTTACATAAATACAATCATTTACATAAGTACAATTATCATCTACACAAATGCAGTAAACGGTTAATGCGTTATCGATGAACCCGCTGTCACTGGCTGTCATTTTCAGTTTCACGTAAATGTCATGCCCTACATTCTTCTCATTCAAATACTTCATACCTGACCATCCCCTTCCTTTCTTTCCGAACACTTTCCGATAAGAATATAAATGATGAAAATGTTGTGTCTGATTACATGTCCAATAAATTTTATTTTTCTCTTTTCCATTTCCTTTAATAATCTTCTTGACCGTCCTTAAAATTTCCAAGTTGGCTTTTCTTTCCTTACTTCTCGTTCTTGGCATTTTCCGGCATATTCATATCCCAGCAGCTTCAGATCGATTCCTTTCCAATTTACCGAGAATCCGACTTTCACTTCAATAGAGGATATGAAGGACGTTTCAAAAGATTTTATGACTTCAGTGTTGAATGTTTGCCAGTCAAAACGTTTTTCTTAGTCGTAAATGGCTGTTTTGATAATGCTGTCCTGGTTCACTACCATTAATCATCTACTGCCCTCTGTGCTTATGCTATCAACATAACAAATTTGTTCCACCTGATCAATTCTGACATCATCAGCTTTTATATAGGTTTTAATTTCTTCCATATTTTTCGTAGTTTCACCACTTTCGTTTTCCGTTTGTTCATTTTCAATTTACATAGTTTAAAAGTGTCTTATAGGACTTTCGCCATTTTATACTTTCTCGTAATCTGAAACTATTACGATGTCATAAGCAAATCTGATACAATGTTCCTTTCCACCAATGGCTTATATTTCTTCTGTCTTCTCTACGATTTGAATAGGTTCCTCAATGAGCACATTTAATAAATACAGGGATAGGAACATTCTTTTTTAATTCTTTTTCTAATCTTGGTCTCTTCCTCAGTCTCACTGATGTGCATTTTTGTGCTTCGGTACTGATACAGTTGATTAATCATTCCTCTATCCTTCCAGTCCAGTTTATTTCCTTTATAGTTCTGAAGAGTAACCCCAGTTCACATTGTCAAAAGCTGGTTCTGAGCTAGTGAAGGTACGCCAACGCCATATATTGACGACGTAATGACTTGTACGTTGTCACTCTTAAGGCTGATGAGAGGCATCAAGGGCACTCCAAGATAGGAAATCAGAGACGTAATGCAGAGAGCAGCAAAAGTGGTAGAGTTTAGGTTAGCGGAGCTAAATAGTAACAGTAGAACCCTGCAAATTAAAGACGCTATGGGCAGCAGTCCGAGGGAAGACGTTCCACTTCGAAGACTTAACTGGTAACCCTATTCACCACCTAGACACTGTTGTAAGGCGTGACTATAGAAGGTGGCCACGAAAAGGCACGTCTTAACAGATGGCTCAAACTTGATACTTGCTCCTGGGAACTGCAAAGTCAGTGGATTTACCCAGATTAGGGTGCTACTACAGCGGTCCCCACCCATGGAAGGACGGAGGGCAGGGCCAGGTGACGTAAAACACTGTTTTTGCTGGCAGTAATAGGAGAAATAGTGACGTTTAGCTTTCAGCTGAACTTGCAGTTCGGCTGGAAGCATCCCTGCCTACCGAGTAGGAGAAGGGATCTATGTGTGATTGGTCAGAGGCACTCAGAAGGTGCAGAGTGACTTGACAGATTGGTGGAAGCTCGTTAAGTGCCGGTTGATTGGTGGGTCGACTATAGGAAGGATGAAATAGTGCGCTGCCACGATTCTTTGAAAACCTGTGCTTTTCTATTAAGAGCAGTTCTCAGTCAGATTGTTGGATCTAAGACTCCGTATCGCTCGTGGTCAGCATCGGTAAGCGCCGACATGTCTGTTTTTCTCACTCGGAGTGCTGCTCTTCAAGTGTGTACTTAACGTGCTGCTAGTGTTCACTATTTCTGTGAACATCTGCCCCTTGGACCAGGCACTGACTTCTGTTATGCAACTGATTGCCTCCTTTGCTTATTTTAATGTTTGGCATGAGTATGATCGCAAGTAAATAGTGCTAATCAGACCCCTGAATTCCACCCGTCTCCTGCTGCAAGCATCCTTTCGAGTCCCAAAATCCCCAACTCTCGTGGGCTTATGCTTGCGCTTATCAAAGTCATCAGTCTGCCTTCGATGGGAATTTGTCTTCCTGCATTTGCTTCCTTCCACTTGGAAACTGCAGACTGTTCTCAAACCCCCTTTCTTCCCTTTATGCCGTTTTAGGACACGACAAGTAGTCCACCTGTTCACGTCCATCCTTCTCTCCAATAGCAATGGCAAAATGAAAATTGCTTCTCTTGTTCCTTTATTCAGTTGTTTATTTTGGAATGAATTTTCGTCAATCTGCTGTGGAGCGTGCACTGAGAAGATGAGGTACTGGCGAAAGTAAAGCTGTGATGAGGGGTAGTGAGTCGTGCTTGGGTAGCTGAGTCGGTGGAGCACTTTTCCGCAAACACGAAGGTTTCAATTTCAGCCGGCCGCGGTGGCCGTGCGGTTCTAGGCGCTGCAGTCCGCAACCGCGGGACTGCTACGGTCGCAGGCTCCAATCCTGCCTCGGGCATGGATGTGTGTGATGTCCTTAGGTTAGTTAGGTTTCAGTAGTTCTCTAAGTTCTAGGGGACTGATGACCTAAGATTTTAAATCCCATAGTGCTCAGAGCCACTTAAACCTTTTTTTTTTTTCCAATTCAGCTCTCGGTCCAGTTTTACGAGGAATATGGCAGGAAGTTTCATACCAGTTATTCATTGTTCACATAATTCAATCTGCTCAAGATTTACCCTCTTTAATCTTAAACTAACAAATACAAATTCTTTTACTGTTTATACGCCTCTCGTCTACTGCTGTCTATCAGTAGAAGCCCTCGCCTTCCTTCAGTTCTTTATGCCAGCGGTCGGTTGATCTGATTCTCGGAATTCGTCTTTCTATGGGACTCGACTCTGTTGCTGTCATTCTCCTTCTTCCGCCACTTCTTCGTGCGATACCTTTACCCCATTTCAATTTTAGACCGTTCATCCTTCAGAACATCCTGAACTCCTGTCACTGCTCTTATGTCGTCTCCTTTTTTTGCGATTTATCTTAGTGAGACGCAGGAGCGACCTTTCTACAGCACTCTAAGCTGTTCGAAGTTTTATTCTGTGAAAGCCGTTTAAAATACAAGTTTCACAGCTCTGTATTAGTATGGGAAGAATACACTATTCAAAAACTTTTTTTTTTTTTACTTTCTTGGCATTTTAGATTTAAAAACAGTTGCGTTTCATCCATAAACCTTCCAGCCTAGATCTATTCGACGGAAAATTTCAGGTTTTGTATCTCCTTGGATGTCACTGTCGCAAGTCCATATACTCGTTAACGTTTTTCGACAGTTGTTGTTTAGTGTTATTTCTTGCAGTTGCCCGTAGTTGTGCATAGTATTTGTTTTTGAAAGAAATATCTTAACTTTTCCGCTACTATCTGTCAAATTCTTTATAGAAGATTGCTGTTCTATCAAATTTTTGGCGAGATCTACCATTCCAGATTTCAAGGCAGTGAGTGACTTCCCATTTATATAATCCCCATTTTTTTTCTAACTAATTTTTGGCTCAGCCATCTCAAAATAGCTACAGAGATATAGGGCCACGTTTTCCCTATGCCTTCTCTAAATCCAGAGCGGCATTTTACTCCAATTTACTTATCTACCCTTCCTTTTATTCTGTTCTTAATTATATTAATTAGTAGTTTCAGGGCATGTGCTAAAATAGTGTTCTGTAATTGGAGCAGTCAACTGCTTTTTCTGCTTTGTGTGTGGTAATGGTTTTGTATTGTTTGAAGTCTTCTGACATGATTCCTCTTTCGTGTCAGTCACTTGTTGCTCAGAATAATTGGTCTTTCATATGTTAACCTAAATTTTTTTCACCTCACATCTCGATTTTCTCACTAGCTGCATTTCTGTTATTTCTATTTTTCCAAATTTTCTTGGATCTGTTATTACAATAAAAATGCCTTTTTTGCTAACTGTCTTATTACCGAATTCTTCACACTACTGAAACTTCCTGGACTATTGTAACTGTGAGCCACAGCACGACTTGCAAGTGGAACCTCACCTTTCGCGAGCAGTGGCCTTATCAGCTGAGCTATCCAGATATTCTCTCTTGCCCTGATAGCTCTACTTCGTAAAATACCTCTCTCTTGCCTTACACTCTTAGCAGATGCTCTCCTACGTGCCTTGCAGGACAAGCACTCCTGGAAGAAAGAGTATTGCGGAGAAATGGATTAGCCACTGCCTAGGGAATTGAAAGCCCACTGCTGCGGAATTTGCTCTGGTATAAGACAAAAAATACGTAGCGCAAAAGCTAAAGCTCTGGGATGAGGGATGGCCTGAGTATTGCTGGATATGTCAGTCGGTAAGAGCGTTGCCAGCGAAAGGCAAGATTTCAGGTCTTAACTCATGTCGAGCACATACCTATAATCCGCCGTGAAGTTTCAAATCAGCGCACACTCCGTGGCAGATTGAAAGATTCCTTTTGTTCACACTGCTATTTTTACATCTCAGAATACACTGTTCCTCCAAAAACTCCCGAGTCTGATTTTGTTCCTGGCGTACAAACGAAGTCAACAGATTAACTAGTGTAGCAGCTTGAACTAAGAACTGTAAGCAACAAATGAGTGAGCTGAGATCGATTTACTGTAAGCCTTAGAATCACTTTACACGCTGCTTTAATTACCTTACCTACTCAGATTGCTTACTAGCTTCAGTTAATCACAAGCACAACAAATTCACTTAATGCAACACAACAAGTTCACTTAATGCAACGAGCAAACACATAAACAGAAACACAGAAATAAATCTTCGGGCTCGATAGTGTAAAGTGCTCGAACAGATCAGCAAGAGGAAGCGAACTTTTAACATACATAAAGCATTTACAAAATTAATAAGAAATGGAAACCCATCAAATTAAATCATTATAGCACTGCGTTAAACAAATGATTCTAGTTATGAAAGCAACCAGCTACATGCCAACACCAGCAGCCTGAGATCAGCTTTACACAATAGTATGTACAGGAATTACTAAAACACACATAAAACAAAATAATTAACTCACATTAAATATTTTAGTAAACTACTGAGTTAATGTAAAACGCCAGTTGAGAGAAATTCCACCTGATCTCGGGACTATACGTGACTTTTAACCAGCAAATGTAAAAATAATTAACATTATTTAAAGGTGATAAGAACATATATATTGCCCAAACATGCAGACATAAGTACGAACTTAAAATGATCTATAAAACAATTAAATACTTGAGCCAAGTCGGCGAGTACAGCAACTAAAATTAACGACTGAGATCGAAAATTTTAATAATTACAGTAACTGTTAACTGCTCTGTTCTCAAATAGATTACAGGTAGGGGCAGTTGTGAATTAAATGAGCCAAAATGTGCTTTAAATTCGTAACAGGCAAATAAAGCTGCAAGCGGCATGACAATGGTACTTTATGATTTCAAAAGGAACAATATTTTTTAAAAAAAGAAAAAGAACAGTAGCGCTGAAGAAGCAGCACAATTTTCATTGCAGAAAGCAAGTTCCTAACAGCTCATTATAACTGAAACGTAACACTGACAACGTTAAGGAATAGCACCACTGTAAACCAGTTATCGCATAGCGAAAGCAAGAAATCATTTAAACGTTGAATGGACAACGATCACCATTTTCAGAATGCACCACTGTAGCCTCCACAAACAGGTTCTATGAGCCCATTATCCGTCCACTGTGCGGGCTCGAGAACCGCTGATACTGCGAACGGCTGAAACAAGGGGGAACTGCAGCCGTAACTTTTCCCGAGGGCATACAGCTCTACTGTACTGTTTAGTTCTTGATGGCGTCCTCTTGGGTAAAATATTCCGGAGGTAAAATAGTACCCCACTCGGATCTCCGGGTGGGGACTACTCAGGAGATCGTCGTTATCAGAGGAAACAAATCTGGCCTTCTACGGAGCGTGGGATGTCAGATCTCTTAATCGGGCAGAGGGTTACGAATTTTAAAAAGGGAAATGGATAGCTTACAGTTAGATGCAGTGGGAATTAGTGAAGTTCGGTGGCAGCATGAACAAGACTTTTGACCAGGTGAATACAGGGTAATGCAGGGGTAGGTTTAATAATGAATAAAAAATAGGAATGCAGACAAGCTACAATCAACAACATAGTGAACGTATTACTGTAGGTAAGACAGACACGAAGACCACACCAACCACAGTAGTACAAGTTTATATGCCAACTAGGTCCACAGATGAGGAGTAGATTGGGGAAATGTATGATAAGATAAGAGAAATTATCCAGGTGGTTAAGGGAGACGCAAATTTATTAACCATCGGAGACTCGAATTCCATAGTAGGAAAAGAAAGAAAAGGAAAAGTAGCAGGTGAATACGGACTGGGAGGAAAGGAATGAAAAAGGAATCCGCATGGCAGAATTTTGTATAGAGCATAATTTAATCATAGCTAACACTTGGCTTAAGAATCAGAACATTGTATACGTGGAGGAGACCTGGAGACACAGGAAGGTTTCATATTGATTGTTTAATAGAGATTTTGAGGGGCAGATGTGGAATCTGACCACAATTTATTGGATATTAACTGAAGATTAAAACTGAAGTAACTGTAAAAAGCCAAGAATTTAAGGAGACGGGATCTGGATAATCTGAAAGAACCAGATATTGTACAGTGTTTCAGAGGGAGCATTAGGGAACGATTGACAAGAAATACAGTACAACAAGAATGGGTAGCATTGAGAGATGAAATAATGAAGGCAGCAGAGGATCAAGTGGGTAAAAAGACGAGGGCTAGTAGAAATCCTTGGGTAACAAAAAAGGTATTGAATTTAATCGATGAAAAGAGAAAATGCAATAACAGAAACAGGGGATGGGAATACAAACGTCTAAAAGACGAGACCAATAGCAGTGCAAAATGGCTAGACAGGAATGGCTACAGGACAAATGTAAGAATGCAGAAGCATATATCACGAGGGGTAAGATAGATGCTGCCTACAGGAAAATTAGAACAGGGAATCACCTGTATAAATATCAAGAACTCATCTGGAAAACCAGTCCTAAGCAAAGAAGGGAAAGCTTAAAGGTGGAAGGAGTGTGTAGCGGGTGTATGGAAGGGAGATCTACTTCAGGACAGTAATATAGAAATCGAACAGGACGTAGATGAAAATGAGAAGGGAGGTATGATACTGCGGGAAGAATTTGATGAAGTGCTGAAAGACTTTTAGTCGAAACAAGGCTCCAGGAGTAGACAACAGACAGTTAGAGGTACTGATAGCCTTCAGAGAGCCAGCCATGACAGAACTCTTGCATCTGGTGAGCAAGAGGTATGAGACAGGCGAAATACCCTCCGATTTCAAGAAGAATATAATAATTCCAATTCCAAAGAAAGCAGGAGTCAACAGGTGTGAAAATTACGGAACTATCAATTTAAATAAGTCACGGTTGCAAAATACTAACACGAATCCTTTACAGTAGAATGGAAAAACAGGTAGAAGCCGTCCTCGGGGTAGATCAGTTTGGATTCCGGAGAAATGTAGGAACACACGAGGCAATACTGACCCTAAGACTTCTCACAGAAGATAGGTTAAGGGAAGGCAAAACTAGGTTCATAGTACTTGTAGACGTAGAGAAAGCTTTTGACTATGTTGACTGGAGTACTCACTTTCAGATTTTAAAGGAGGCTGGTGTATAATACACGGAGAGAGAGGCTGTTTACAAATTGTAGAGAAACCAGATGGCAGTCATAAGAGTCCAGGGGCATGAAAAATGGGCTGTGATTCAAAAGAGAATGAGACAGCATTGTAGCCTGTCCCCGATGTTATTCGGTTTGTATGTTGAGCAAGCAGTAAAGGAGACAAAAGAAAAATCTGGAGTTGGAATTAAACTCCAGAGAGAAGAAGTAAAACCTCTGAGGTTTGCCGATGACATTGCAATTCTGTGAGATACAGCAAAGGACTTGGAGGAGCATTTGAACAGAATGGACAGTCTTGAAAAGAGGATATAAGATGAACATAAACAAAAGCAAAACGAGGATAATGGAATGCAGTATAATTAAATCAGGTGATGGTGAGGGAATTTGACTGGGAAATGAAACACTTAAAGTCGTAGATGTCTTTTACTATCTGGGCAGAAAAATAACTGATTATGGTCAAAGTAGAGAAGATACAAAATATAGACTGGCAATGGCAAGAAAAGAGTTTCTGAAGAAGAGAAATTTGTTAACATCGAATATAGATTTAGGTGGTGGGAAGTCCTTTCTGAAAGTATTTACACGTAGTGTAACCATGTATGGAAGTGAAACATGGATGATTTTAAACAAGAGGAGAATAGAAGCTTTTGAAATGTGGTGCTACAGAAGAATGCTGAAGATTAGATGGGTAGGTCTCGTAATTAGTGAAGAGGTACTGAATAGAATTGCGGAGAAGAGAAATTTGTGGTACAACCTGACTAGAAAAAGGGTTCGGTTGGTAGGACACATTCTGAGGCATCAAAGTATTACCAATATAGTACTGGAGGGAAATGTGGGGGAAGGGGGGGGGGCAAAACTCGCAGAAGGACGCCAAGAGATGAACAGAGTAAGCTGATTCAGAAGGAAGGAAGTTTCAGTATTTACTTGGAGATGAAGAGGCTTGCACAGGATACAGTACCGTGGAGAACTGCATCAAATCAGTCTTTGAACTGAAGATGGCATCAGTAAGAACAGCCCTATTCTGATAGTTTCACATGGTTGAACAAACGTTGTTCGCGTTGTGCTGTCGTTATGTAAAACATTTATAGCAGTAAAATCATGGCCTTCACTTTTTCCCTATTTATCATTCGTTCAGTGTCGAACATTTTTCGACTGATGGATAGTTGTAACATAGCACTTCCTGGCCACGACTGTCTGTTTGTCCTGTGGCTACTGAGGATGCTGAGTGCTGGTGTTTCCTGGACGCAGTGTTCCTCCAGCCTGCATGTACAGGATCGGTCTTCCTCTACTACACCGAAATGCCCTGTTTCCCCAGTGTGTCGACTGCTATTGAGCAACTGCTACGGGATGAACTTGTGAGAACGCTAGCGACAAGCAGCACCTTAAGTGAGAGTAATTAGCGTTAGCACGAAATGGCCAATGGAAATTCCTAAATTCCATTACTGAGGCTGACTAGTTGAAAGGAATACATCTGAAAAAAGTTCGTGTAGTTGTTTGGAGATCGCGAAATCGATAAGTCGGCCGTCAAGCTCGCAAAACAGGGCAGTTGTCGGGAAGATGAGCAGCACTTCCCGAAACCCGACAGTTTACGAAAATAAAAATGGAATCGACGGTCGAAAAATAAGCGTGTATTTTAGATAAGAATCGTGGAAAACTCCCTACTGAAAAGCGTGTCCAGTTTTAACAGAGATCTTGACATAAAGTTTGCTATCACGGCTGAAGTGAGGCGCTTTAACGTCTGCTGGAATATCGCTCAAGACTTTGGTCACAGAAGTACCTGACTCAATCAGACTCATTGACGGTAGAACTCTCGTTCAGCGTTGCGGGGTCGCAGTGGCGCACAACTCATGTACACGGTGTGTCAGCTGTGAGATGGTTGACACCAACATGCTGACCACACGCCACCTGCTAAAGAAATTCAGCGCATTAGCTGAGCAAAAGTCCGCCTACCAGGGTTCTGTAGACTTACAAAAGTAACCCTTTTATTATCACCGATATAAGCAGCGCGAGGTAGCGGCGAGGTCTCAGGCGCCGTGCCACGGTTCACGCGTGAGCCAGATCGCTGGTCGATCATCAGCGATCGGGTAGTTATCTTTGGCGCGTCCCAGGGCATGAGCATCTTTGCGTTTTCGGCTGGGGCGCGCGGGACGGCGAGAGACGGTCGGTTTGGGGCGGCCGGTGAGACTGGCGGAGTTGTCTGTTATGCTGGGGCTGTTAGCTAATCGTGGAACTCCTGCGGCGGTTACTGGTTGCCTGCAAGGCATTTCATATAAACTGTGCCAAGCCTCGCAGTGAGAGGGGAGTCTGGAGTTGGTGTTGGTCCAGATGTTTGTACAAATTGAGGTGCCTGTGTGTGAAGCACTGCGTGGGCTTATTGGTTGCTTCGTCCTTCTGGCAGCCACCGCAAGCGGATGTTCGGCCGGAATGTCTACAGTTTGTGGTGAGCATAATGTGAACAAGTTCTCGTAGGATGTGCTCCCAGCCTCACTCCTAGCCTGTGTTATTTGTGGGTGCCGACCCCTTGTCTGTAACTGCTTCTGGGTGTCCTGTGTTTTTGTGCCATTCTGTGTTTCTGGCTCAGCCTCCGCCTAGAAAGGGGAAAGATTTGTGCCACAACCGAAAGGGGGGGGGGTCGATTGAACATCTTTTGGAATTCCTTAATGCTGTACTTTAAACATATAAAAAAATTGTTGCTTCAGAATAAGCGCCTGTTTCTTTGGGACACTGCAGTTCAAACAGGAGTGGCGTAATGTTAATGAGTATTTGGTATTCCTCAAATGAAGTGTATTTAATGTCTTGCAGTTTTCTGGAGCACACATCTGTGTTATTGAACTCATTTTGAAGTGTTCTGTCGGGTGAATGACTGCTCCCCACTTCAGTGTATTCTTTTGAGTTGTATTGTAAGGTTTTTTGGATATTTGTCAGTAGGGTGCATTGATTCGATTTTGTTTTTCTCTTTCTTTTGCATTACGGAGAATTGTTTAGTTTATCTGGCTATTGGTTTAACTTGCGCATCACGCACTAAATCAGCTGATATTGAATTTGTTTTTTTTTTTTATTCCTGTTTAATGTCAGACAGATTCAAATGTAACTTCATTTATGTTATTTGAAATAAATGTTTTGGACTGACCTTAATGAATCATGTGCAGCCGAAGTAAGGGACCCAGTCCTTCATTAGTGCCTAACAGTGGCACGTGGTTCGGGATGTGGGCCCCGTGCTCGGACCAGCGCGGCTGCCCCCGTCGGAGGTTCGGGTCCTCCCTCGGGCATGGGTGTGTTTATTGTCCTTAGCGTAGTTTCGTTTAAGGTAGATTAAGTAGTGTGTAAGCCTAGAGACCGATGATCTCAGCAGTTTGGTTCCGTAGGAACTCACCACAAAAAGTTTCACCGATGAAATGGGAATATTATTATAAACCGTAGCGCGTCGTGGAAAAATACTACTTGATTAAGGTGGAACACCTAACAGTAGCCGGCCGAAGTGGCCGTGCGGTTCTAGGCGCTGCAGTCTGGAACCGCGAGACCGCTACGGTCGCAGGTTCGAATCCTGCCTCGGGCATGGATGTGTGTGATGTCCTTAGGTTAGTTAAGTTTAACTAGTTCTAAGTTCTAGGGGACTGATGACCTCAGAAGTTGAGTCCCATAGTGCTCAGAGCCATTTGAACCTAACAGTAAGGTATTAAACCGCCATCAGTTTAAACTCTCTACGGCCGAACAGACCTCGGAAATACCAACGGTACCGACTCACCGCCATGTTATCGTCAGCCGACGGGAGTCTCTGGATGCGGATACGGATGGACATGTGGTTAGAACATCGCTCCCCCAGCCGTTGTCAGTTTTCGTGACCGGAGCCACTACTTCTCAGTCAAGTAACTCCTCAACTGACCTCACAAGGGCTGAGTACACCACGCTTGCCAACAGCGCTCGGCACACCCGGACAGTCACCAACCCAAGTGCTAGCCAAGCCCGACAGCGCTTAACTTCAGTGATCTGACGGGAACTGGTGTTGCCAGTGCGGCAAAACCGTTCACTTCATCAGTTTAGGCATGATCCAAAATGGATTAATCTTGTGGAAGTGCAACTTATTATTATATACTCTAATTAAATTTCAGGATGGAGTCCCATGTCTGTTACATTTGGTCGGGCAATACAGGGACAGTTAAAGCTGTTTGTGGATGACGCTGGAATTATTGTCTGATGACGTCCCATTAGCGCTCGGATGGAGGCAAAGCTGGTGATCGAGCATGCCAAGGCAATATGTGGACTAGACTATGTTGGGTGACAACAGTGGTACGTAGTCGAGCGTTATCCTGTCGGAAATCCCCGCCAGGAGGTATCTTCACGAATGGCAGCATAACAGGAAGAATCACCAAACTGACGTACAGTTTTGCAGTCAGGATGCGTGGGATAACCACGAGAGTGCTCCTGCTGTCACACAAAATCGCAGTCAGACCATAATCCCAAGTATAGGTCCAGTGCATGTAGTAGGTTGGTTGTAGACTCTCAACTGGTCACCTTTTAACCAACACACGGACATCATTGGGACCGAGGCAGAACCAGCTTCACCAGAAAACACAACAGTCCTCCATCCTGCCCTCCAATGAGCTCTCCCGTGTCACCACTGAAGACGCAAACGGCGGTGGTTTGGGGTCCGTGGAATACACGCTACAGGGCGTCTGGCTCGGGGCTGTCCTTGAAGTAGTCGATGTGTAACATTTCGTTGTGTCACTGTGATGCCAACAGCGGCTCAGATGCTGCTGCAGATGCATTACAGTGAGCCAAAGCCACGTCCAATCTCAAAGGTAACCAACGCTCTTGGCTGTTACGGAGTGTTATTTAAAGCAAACCTGATCTTCATCCTCATGGTGGCGCTGCTACCCCCACTCTCATGCGACTGGCACGAAATACGAATAGTCATCATCTTTCAAATGCAGAAACACACCTACCAGCCTTCGTTTGTGTCGCACAACTCCTTCTTGGTGTTGCGATTTTTTTCGTCACTGTACGTCCAATTACAACTCGCTGCAGTTCAAAGCGTTATTTGAACTGAAAAAATGTAATATTAACGTAACTGCAAACTGGAAAGGAAATCAGTCCACCACTCACGTGAATTGTTTGCTGCGAGTGCACCTAACAAAGGCCGCCACACTTGAAAATTTGTCAATGCAGCTCAAAGTCAAGAGTAAACAGTCTGTCGATCGAGCCGGTGGCGTTCTTCAGGGGCCTTAATGATCTTCTCGTCGACAAGACGTTTAACACCAGTGTTCCCCAAATGTTTATGACGACTGTATTAGTAAATTGTTAACTGCAGAGCTCAGTCTTTTCAGGGCCTCAATCTTGAAAAGATCAATAAACTCTTACTGTTATTTATTCACGAAGTGTTACCGACTCTATAAGAGACCTCTTTTGCGCTAATTCTGAAAGTACTTTGCCCTAAGGTGTGTTGCTGGCGCTGCAGAGACGCGCCCGCCAATTAGCGGCTCTGGACCGAGTACGGAGCTCTCTGGACCACGTCCGCTCGGCTGTCGCGAATCTCTAACAAATTCGTAATAACTCTGCAAAAAAAAAACTTTTCGTCCTCCACCCCTTACCACCATCGTCTCTTGCAAAACATTTCTTCCTGTACTTTTCTCCAAAAGAATTCACTTCATCGGATAAAAGCGTACCTAATTACATTTAGAAAGTTCGGAAGAATTGACGCAGAGAGAAACACGGTGGAAACGAACAACACTGAAAATTTTCGACGAATTTTGCTGGAAACTTTGTATGCTGGAGTCCCTAAAAACGAGCCAGCGCGCAAACGTACAGGGATTTCACAATTACGATACGGACACCCTGATGGAATCACCTCACCTGCTGAACTCGCTTTCTGACGCTGGATTAACCACTCTCCCATGTGTAAAACAGATTGAATTGCCTAATTACTAAAAGCGTGAGGACTATTTTTCTGTACGAAGATCAATGTCAACTTTTTTTTGTTTATCTACAACATGCTCCATTACGACTTCCTGTAATACTATATGTATGTATCGCGTACGTGTGTGTAGTTTAAGTCTGACAGTTTGTGTTGGATGAGGATGAGGATGATGATGATGACGATGATGATGATGATGACAGAAGGGAGAGGTTGAAACCCAGTGCCGGCACATAGCCTACTTCTCGCGAATAGCGCCAAGGGGCTCGACACTGGTGCAAAGTATGGTGATGAGGAACTTTACACCACTACCTGTCCTCCCCTTGCCGGCCAAATACTGGCAGTGAAACTATTTTTTCACCACCATCTTTCGAACATACTTACCCAGAGGTCGAGCGCAAGCGCACAAGCATGCGTTAGCGACCTTTGCCACCGTGGCGGATGAACAATGCCAATTATAATGACACTCATTCTTTTTCATCGGTCATCGTAGGCCACTATAATAGAGTCATACGAAATCTACCTTTCAACACAATTTTAACCATTGCCGGTCGGCCCAGTTCAGTTGTAGACTTCGAGAGCACCAGTACTGAATAATAGGAGGTTCTGCGAGTAGTAATATCGGGTAATGTAATCGCACGTAGAAGACACAAGAACATAAGAACCTTTAAGAACATTTTCTTTTTAGAAATAAAGTGTTCATTTAATCTTCAAGATTAATACAGATAATTTACGATCTTGGCATCGGCCATCGTAACTTCTCCCCTTCTGGCGACAATACTGCCTTCGCTGTACACCGTTCCGTCACAGCGTGTTACTAATCTTTCTCTCTTTTGTTTCAGAGGCGCATTGCTACTGATTGTGTTCTTTCTTATGCCATGCTACTACTTACAATCTGTTGCGGCGCTCCTCTCATTAAAATGGCGTCCAACCCGCCTCCTACACCACCGCTTTGATCTAGTGCAGTTTATTCATTTTCAGAACCACGAAATGTGGCAGTAGACGACGGCAGTGCAGTGGCTCATTACTGCAGAAGCCACTGCTGCATCCGTCGGCCACGGCACCGCCTCCGTGCATTGCGCTGTTCCGAGTTTTCAGTGGACAAGAAGAGTGGAACGAGTACTACGCTCAGTTCGACGTTCACTGTGCTACTCATCAAGTGCAAAGTAATTTGAAACTTCCTTATTTCCTGTCAATGGACGGAACAGGAGATTACCGGGGCGCTCAGAAGTTATTTCCGACCTTAGGCTGGAGTTGCTAGTTTTTGAAGAGTTACTTTCCGCCCTCGCTAAGTATTACGATGATCATGTACAGGCTGCTGCAACAAGTTCTTTCGACTGCGGAAAAAGCCAGAACAGACATGCCATCAGTGGGTCACTGAACTATAGGTTTTAACACGACTGAGTCATTCCCAGTGTAGCTGTGGATAGTATTATAGTGAAGCAATGATTCGTCATTCCGTCACGTACAATGTGTCAGACAGTCGGGTTCGTGAACAAATTCTCAAACATTCTGATCCTACTCTGAAACAAGTATTACAAATTATTGAACATCAGGACTCGCTGACAGTGCCATGAGAAATTTCCAAATAGCTCCTGTCTGCAGTGCAATGCAAAGTGACAAACAGGTACGGCCTCGCGACCGGCCACGGCTGCAGCCAGACGCATGTCTCTGCTGTGAAATCGTGTACCCGTTACTTTTACACGCATAAAAGACAAAATTGCCCTTCGTGGAACGCGACCTGCTTTGCTCGTGGATAGCCAATTCATGTACAATCTGTGTGCTTGTAACAGAAAAAGAACTCTACCCACATTCACTCTCGTAAGCGCGGAGTACCATCTCTCTCAGTGAGTGTAGCTTTTTCCAAGCTGGCTACCGGGCCTAGTAATGGCTACCTTCAGGAAGTTCCTTCACCCCGAACACGTGCTGTGCGATGACAGTCAAACAAACTGTTCGTGAACTTAGACATTGCCAGATACTGAGTGCGGCTTCAATTAGACATTGGCGCTTCCATTACTTTGGTTGGTATTGCCACTTATGAATAGCTGGGCTTCCCAAAGTTGAAAAAATCTTGCTCGCAACTGACTGCGTACAACGGTCAGGACATTCCGCTGCTTGCCACATGTAGTTTGTCGACCACATTCCAATCTCACACCAGGTAAATGACATCTAGAATTTTGCGTTCGCACGACTGTGAAAATATTTTTGGCTTGGATTCATTTGATTTGTTTGGTCTTCATATTGAGAAAAGTGTACTTTCTGTTTGTGCTTTCAACCCAAAAGACGGTTTTCCTCAGTGGACTGCGGAGTATCCTGATTTATATTCTGACGCACTTGGCAGAGCAAATAATTGTGTGGTACACGTAACAATGAAGCACAAAGCGGAAGCCAAGTTTTTTCGGGCGCGTCTCGTCCCTCGAGCACTTAGAAACAAAGTTGCAAGTGAACTTAAAGACTGGCAAGACAATGCTGTCACTGCTCCTATCCAGGCTAGTCAATGGGCGGTGTCATCTTATCAAAGCCTTCTGGAAAACTTCGTCTTTGTGTTGACTATAAATCCACTTTGAATCCACTAATTGATACGTATCCTTTGCCTCGTCCTGAGGAATTAATGGACAGACTTGGTACAGACCGCTGTTTTTAAGAAATTGACTCGCGTGATGTTTGTTTGCTAGAAGAGGAGTCTCAGAAAATGTTTGTAGTCAACACACATTTAGGGTTCTTCGAATGTTTGCGTTTACCTTTTGACATCGTTGCCGCGCCTGCCATATAGCAAAACTACTTAGAACAGTTACTGTAAAAGTTTCAGTCTGTTCAAATTACACTCCTGGAAATTGAAATAAGAACACCGTGAATTCATTGTCCCAGGAAGGGGAAACTTTATTGACACATTCCTGGGGTCAGATACATCACATGATCACACTGACAGAACCACAGGCACATAGACACAGGCAACAGAGCATGCACAATGTCGGCACTAGTACAGTGTATATCCACCTTTCGCAGCAATGCAGGCTGCTATTCTCCCATGGAGACGATCGTAGAGATGCTGGATGTAGTCCTGTGGAACGGCTTGCCATGCCATTTCCACCTGGCGCCTCAGTTGGACCAGCGTTCGTGCTGGACGTGCAGACCGCGTGAGACGACGCTTCATCCAGTCCCAAACATGCTCAATGGGGGACAGATCCGGAGATCTTGCTGGCCAGGGTAGTTGACTTACACCTTCTAGAGCACGTTGGGTGGCACGGGATACATGCGGACGTGCATTGTCCTGTTGGAACAGCAAGTTCCCGTGCCGGTCTAGGAATGGTAGAACGATGGGTTCGATGACGGTTTGGATGTACCGTGCACTATTCAGTGTCCCCTCGACGATCACCAGTGGTGTACGGCCAGTGTAGGAGATCGCTCCCCACACCATGATGTCGGGTGTTGGCCCTGTGTGCCTCGGTCGTATGCAGTCCTGATTGTGGCGCTCACCTGCACGGCGCCAAACACGCATACGACCATCATTGGCACCAAGGCAGAAGCGACTCTCATCGCTGAAGACGACACGTCTCCATTCGTCCCTCCATTCACGCCTGTCGCGACACCACTGGAGGCGGGCTGCACGATGTTGGGGCGTGAGCGGAAGACGGCCTAACGGTGTGCGGGACCGTAGCCCAGCTTCATGGAGATGGTTGCGAATGGTCGTCGCCGATACCCCAGGAGCAACAGTGTCCCTAATTTGCTGGGAAGTGGCGGTGCGGTCCCCTACGGCACTGCGTAGGATCCAACGGTCTTGGCGTGCATCCGTGCGTCGCTGCGGTCCGATCCCAGGTCGACGGGCACGTGCACCTTCCGCCGACCACTGGAGACAACATCGATGTACTGTGGAGACCTCACGCCCCACGTGTTGAGCAATTCGGCGGTACGTCCACCCGGCCTCCCGCATGCCCACTATACGCCCTCGCTCAAAGTCCGTCAACTGCACATACGGTTCACGTCCACGCTGTCGCGGCATGCTACCAGTGTTAAAGACTGCGATGGAGCTCCGTATGCCACGGCAAACTGGCTGACACTGACGGCGACGGTGCACAAATGCTGCGCAGCTAGCGCCATTCGACGGCCAACACCGCGGTTCCTGGTGTGTCCGCTGTGCCGTGCGTGTGATCATTGCTTGTACAGCCCTCTCGCAGTGTCCGGAGCAAGTATGGTGGGTCTGACACACCGGTGTCAATGTGTTCTTTTTTCCATTTCCAGGAGTGTATTTGGACGATATTATGATGTCAGGACTTACAGCGGAGGAACATATCAGCATCCTTAGTAAGCTTTTTGAATTGCTTTCAGCTACAGGTTTGAAGTGTCATCTGGACAAATGTCCTTTTTTGAGACTGAAATTCAGTACTTAGACCATGTTCTTAATAGCAAATGGGTTCACACCCTCCACTCATATTTGCTGGCCATCAGGCACCTGCCTCCACCGCGAAACGCGACTGAGTTGCCGTCGGTTCTCGGGAAGCTGACATGTTACATCCGCTTTATACGCAACGTAGCCCAGATCGTGGCTCCGTTGCAACGTTTGCGCCGGAAGAATAAGCCTTTTGTTTGGACCAAAGAGTGTCAAGATGCATTCCATAAACTAAAAAATGCCTTGTTGAGTTATAGATGCCTTGCTCATATCAATCCAGCTAAGCCTGTGGTTTTGGCAGTGCACGCTTCTTCGTACGGAATCGGAGCTGTGCTGTTCAAGACTCAATGTAACTATTCCCAAATCGAGGAGGAAGCGCTCCCCATTATCTGTGGCGTGACAGAGTTTCACTATTATCTGTTTCGTCGGACGTTTTACCTACTGACGGACCACAAGCCACTTCAGTTTCTGTTTCACCCGTCCAGACCTGTTCCGCAGCGCACGGCTCAGAAGCTGCAACGTTGGGCTTTGTTGTTGTCACACTGTCAGTAGGAAATATTGTACCGGCCCACGTCGAAGCCTGCAAATATTGACAGCCTTCCTCACCTTTCTGTTATCCTGATTCTGAATTAGATGCTACTGCTGCATCTTGTTGTCAGATCGATGCTCAGGACACTGCACTTCTACAGACTTTTCACTAAACTATAGGAAAATTACACAGGCCACAGAGGCAAAACCGCACTTGAACCTTTTGTTCTACTACATCCGTCCCGTTTGGCCTCGTTCAGTGACAGACGTTCAGAATTCTTCTGTGCGCCAATATTTTGCTAGTCTCCATACCCTCTCCTTCCAGCATGATGTGATTTTATTGCAAAATAAAAAAAAAGTCGCATGTGCTTATTCCTAAAGTGTTGCCATTGCACTACCAAATACATTGGGGAATTGTACGCACAAGGCAGTTAGCGCGTTCGCACTGTACTTGGCCGGGCATGGACGTCCACATTGAACAGATGACGTCACAGTTTCTGCTGGGAATGTGATATCGATAGCTACGATGCCACGGCATAGGTACAAGTTCTTAGGTTGGCACTACGAGAGGCCGGCCGAAGTGGGCGTGCGGTTAAAGGCGCTGCAGTCTGGAACCGCAAGACCGCTACGGTCGCAGGTTCGAATCCTGCCTCGGGCATGGATGTTTGTGATGTCCTTAGGTTAGTTAGGTTTAAGTAGTTCTAAGTTCTAGGGGACTAATGACCTCAGCAGTTGAGTCCCATAGTGCTCAGAGCCATTTGAACCACTACGAGAGCGGACGATCCACACCGATGACAGCGCCCTCTAGCCGGCGCTGTGCAGCTCTACGAGCGCTCCTCCAGATTCAGCCCATTTGATCACGAGTAGACGACCAAGCAACATTGTTTCCATTTCATGGCGAGGCACTACAGATTTTGACTTTGTAACTTCTAGTCGATGTTAGCTTTGATTGGTGCAAGGCTTCGCATCTACGTGCTCATCTCAGCCAAAGTAACAATTTATGTATTCATATTCTTCCTATAGTAAAAGTGCTTTAAAATTTGCACGCAGTACCGAAGTACTACACCTTTTCCTGCTCCTACTCGCGTCCTTCACTCTTGGCCTATTTTGCAGAAGCAGTTCACAGGAGCAGATCCACGCGCCGCCTATCCAGGCGGGATGCAAGAGAGAATCTGTCGGTGTGGCAAGTATCCGTTTGCAGTACCCGGGAACTCGACTACGTCGCATAGCACTATTCAGGCTTGGTCATCTATTTCTTGCTTGGAAAGATTGCCGGAAGTGTTGGTTACATACGGCGGACCATAGTTTACGGCTCAGGACTTTGAACGGTTTTATGCAGTCAATGGTGTGACTCACCTTACCGGTGCTCTGTTCCATCCTCAGTGGAACGGAGGAGCTAGACGATTTGTGCGTACGTTCAAGCAACGCACGAACAAACTGCGTGCCTCGTACATACGGGAGCAAGTGCTGCTGCTCTTCCTCACGACGTACCGCTGCCAGCCCCGCGACGGTCCGTCGCCGGCGAAGCTGCTGCAGGGCCGGCGCCACCGCACGCTGCTCAAGCTGCTGCACCCACCGCAGCGCATCGCGCCTCCCACGCTCCTCGAGTGTCGCTTTGCGTTTCATGACTCTATTCTTTTCAAAGTTTTTGGCGCACCAGGCGCTGGGAGAGAGGAACGATTATTCGAAATTTAGACCTTTGGATGTATTTAATTCAAGGTCCCGCTGAGTTGCTGCGACGCCATCAGAATCACATTCGTGCTTGTTTGCTAGACTCTTCCGCAGAATTTCTGTCAGATACGCATCCTCTTCGGCATCGTTGCGGAACCCATGGAGCTGGACCCGTCGGCTTCGTCGCCGCAGCACCTCAGCATCCCAACACTCCTCCCCGCCGTGGACACGGCGCCGACGTCGTCGTCGTGGTCACCGCCGCCGCCGCCGCCGCCGCCGCCGCCGCCGTATACGCTGCCCTCTCTGCTTTTCGCTGGACCGGCCCAGGGAGAGAGTTTTCCAACCGACGTTCTCCTCGGAGCGCAGGAGGGGTGTCGGGGCGCTGCCGGAAGCCCGGCGTCGGTCACAGTTGCGGCCGCCGGCTCCTCACGCCACCCACCTTGCTGCCCCATCCCCTCCCCCCCCCCCCCCCCCCGCTCTCCTCTCCACCCTGATGTCGATGTCGTCGTCAGATGGCTCCCTACAAGACAACGGTGCGACATTTTGGGAGGTGGGGTGGGATCAGAAATGTGTAGTGTTATGTCTAGGCAAGACAGCCTAGACACAATGAGAGGAAGCCGAAAGGCACGCGCTTAAACTCACGCAGGCTGGCGTGAGGTCTGAAACAGGATACGTAATGAATGCTATAAAGAAAAGTACGTAGCTTCTGGAATACTTAACTTTAATCCATAATTGTAGAACATCGCTCTTGTTGATACAGTATTATCATCTCAATATAACTTGGTGATGGCGCCTTGCTAGGTCGTAGCAATTGACTTAGCTGAAGGCTATGCTAACTATCGTCTCGGCAAATGAGAGCGTATTTTGTCAGAGTGGCGTCGCTAGCAAAGTCGGCTGTACAACTGGGACGAGTGCCAGTACGTCTCTCTAGACCTGCCGTGTGGTGGCACTCGGTCTGCTATCACTGACAGTGGCGACACGCGAGTCCGACGTATACTAACGGACCGCGGCCGATTTAAAGGCTACTACCTAACAAGTGTGGTGTCTGGCGGTGACACCACATGTAGTCCTAAAGCATCGACTGCACAGTGATCAGCGCAGCGCCTCCAAACGATATCAAGAAAGCGCTGACTCGCGCGCCAGTGGAAATAGCGGGCAGCGCCACACCCCCAGGAAGACAAGAGTTCAGCGCCCCCTGGCAACGCTGATTTAACCAGCCGCCCATCACCAGTTGGCCCAGTTCGGTCGCAGACTTCGAGAGCACCAGTACTAATAGTAAGACGATACTTATCCTGCATCCTGCTAGCAGTATTTTAGACGACATGGTTGTGGAGATGAAATAGCGATTAGTTTGATTAATCAATTATTCAAAAACAGTCTTAATCCCATTATTATTATTATACCGCCAACCGGTTTCGACCCGACGTAGAGGTCATCTTCTGGGCGTTTACACCACTGGCCGACTGCTGGTGGTGCCACTCCTGTCTACATAACTATAACTATAGTTTCCTGCCGTTATGTAGACACGAGTGACACCACCAGCAGTCGACCAGTGGTGTAAACGCCCAGAAGATGACCCCTACGTCGTGTTGAAACCGGTTGGCGGTATAATAATAATAAATGCGATTAAGACTGTTTTTGAATAACTGCTAGCAGTAACAGTAAGCAATGTAATAACACGTAGGAGCCACAAGAAGATAAGTTTCTTTTCGTTTTAGAAATAAAGTGGTGAGTTAATCTTCAAGTGTTTCGTACAGATGATTTAGGATTCCTGCCACCGTCCATCGCCACTTCTCTCCTTTCCTGTTTGTGTTGGTGCTGTTTCCCACAGTAGCTGGCACGACAAATTAGATAAAAATTTAATCAACCGATGTTGAGAACTGTTCATGTCTTCTCTGAAAACTAGTTTTTCTCTTAAATTATGTGTCGTACAATGACATAATTTTGAGCGTATTTTCAGTGACGTATATGGACACTGAATGCAAAATAACTAGCTAATAAAGGTTCGAAATTATGTAAAAGCTTGCTGGAAGTTGGTAATTGCTGTCATTCTCAAATGATGAATACACCGGATGATTAGACACAGAGCTGACAGATGTCATGGGATACCTCCTTACTTCCTTCTACCCGGCAGAGTGCACAACTCAATGTGGCAGGGACCCAACAAGTCTCTGGAACTCCCCTGTACCAACACTGACCCATGCTGCCTCTATAGCCGTCTACGGTTGCCAATGTGTTGCCGGTGCAGGATTTTGTGCACGAACACCACTCTTGATTATGTCCCACAAATGATCGATGGGATTCATGTCGGCCAATCTGGGTGGCCAAATCATTCACTCAAACTGTCGGGAAAGTTCTCCAAACCATTTGCGAACAATTGTAGGTGAGCCGTGACGTCTCGGTTTGTTGGTCTTACTACCTCTGTCACCAGTATCAATAGTCGCCTCCCTTGTGACTTATCTCTGGCTTTTCTGGTTGAGGTGTGGAGGTCGGCGCGGCGGATTGAGTTGTGAACGGTTGGAGCAGCAGTGGCTGGCGGCGGGGTTTGCTTGGGCAACGCGTGTACCCAGCCGGGTCGCCGTGCGACTTGTCAAATGTTGGGCAGCCGCTGAAGAAGGTGACGAAGGTCGCGCTCCAGAGCTCTGGTGACGGCGGGCCTCCTTCTGTTAATTGAAATGGAGTTAAAAGGATAGTATAATTCACAGTGAGAAGACTGCGCCGTAACATACTGCCCATGCACATTCTGGCTCTGAGTTTTTATTGTTTAAAGGAAAATTGCCGCAATATTATTGTGCCTTGTTCAGTGAATAGTATGTATTTGTTCGCTCTGCAGTGTGCCTTGGCTTGAGAGTGGGTAGTGCTTGTTAGCTCTTGTTCCTTGAAGCCACGTGATTCTGTTAATTGGTAAACCGCTTGTGTGCACCCGCTTGGGGTGCGATGTTACGAACTGAAGTGGTAACACCGTTACCGGTGAGTGGCACTGTACCCGGTGGCCATGTCGTGGTACTGCTTCAGGTACTGCGTATGAATTTGAGATCTAATTGTGATTTAGTAAAGTGTATTTATTCTAACCTACGTTGATGGGTTTTATTCATAACTGAATTACTTAGACCTACTACTGAGAGAAATTTTTTGCCTTGCTTAAGGGTTTAACTGCAACTGCTCTGTTTGTACCTGCACTTTTGTCAGTTACCTGTACTCGCCTATCCTCTTACCTAGACAGAGGTGTATGTATTTGTGTTAGACAGTATCCTTTCTAATTATCTCTGTCATTCTTAGCGAGTTTCCCCTGATCTGATTAAAAGCCTTGTGAAAAGTCCGGGAACACTTTCAATTATTTATAGCACAAGAACCAAACATTGTACAGGTATCATACATATGTCATTTTGAAGAAGGTGTCCGAGCGGTTCTAGGCGCTTCAGTCCAGAACCACGCGACTGCTACGGTCGTGGGCTCGAATCCTGCCTCGGGCATGGATGTGTGTGATGTTCTTAGGTTAGTTAGGTTTAAGTAGTTCTAAGTCCTAGGGGACTGTATGAACTCAGATGTTAAGTCCCATAGGGCTCAGAGCCATTTGAACCATTTGCGCCCTGAAAGTTTTTATTTTCATGTATACCGCCACAGCGTAGTTTGGTAATTTGCCGATAGCCAGCGATGGCTGCAAACATGGCGGCCGTGCTACAGAAGGGGACAGTTGTTCCACGAAACGGCCTCCCCGATCAGCAGGTGTCACTCAATGTGACGTTTCGTGTGGGGACTGTGGCGACATATTAAAGATCTGGTGTACGTACTGCCTCTGTAGCAGATCCCCGGGAGAGAACACGGGAAGCGACTGCCACAGTCGACGATGCCTTGCTGGGACGAATATGGCAAGAATTCGATTACCGCATTGACGTCTGCCGGCTCACTCATGGTTCGCATATCGAATGTCTGTAAAAAAAAAACTTTCAGAGTTTCTCTTCAAAATGCAGTATGTATGACATCTGTACAATGTTTCGTTCTTGCGCAATAAATAATTGTAAGTGTTCCTGAACTTTATGTACATACATATTCAAACCCACGTTTGTGTGTTTTAGTCATACGTGAATTACTTAGGGCTACTACTGAGAGAAGTTTTCGTCCTTACCCAAGGGTTTAACTGCAACTGCTCTGTTTGTACCTGCAACTTGTCGGTTACATGTACTCGCTTGTCGTCTTAACTATTGTGCATGACAATATCCTTTCTAATTACCTCTGTCAATATAATCTAAGTTTGGCTTTGACTTTAACTGTTTTATCTAAGGTTAGGAGTTGTATTTATCTTGATAAAGCGAGTCTCATAATTTCCGAGTGTATATTCTGTTATTGTTTGAGAGTGTTGCCTCGCGTGTGATTTACGGTTGCAGTTGATTGCAAAACACACGAGTCTACTTTGGTGTCTGCAGCCGTGACTTCCGGGCCGCTACCTTGCCGGCATCCTGCCCAACGTCCGAGGTCTAAGTTGTTACCGCAGGAGCGCTTTGCCTCGTCGCCTGTCATAGCTAGCAAAAGTTGAGTAGTTGCCTTGTTCCTTGGTGCTATATCTGGATTGAGCAACTGCCGCCAGGGTTGTAGGCTCTGGAGTTCGGCGGGATTGACTCATGAATTTTGTAAATTACTATTCAAATTTGATTCTTACTGTTATAAACTCAGAGGCATTGTGTCTACTGAACACTATTTCCTTTTGCTTACATTGGTAAATTTCAATAGTTTGACACTTTATATGTCACTATAATTCTGATTGTTTTCATAATTGATATTAATGTAGAATGTAATTGACCAGTGTGTTTTTCTTAAATAAACGTTAAATTGGTGAAAACGACGAGCTATTTATCGGGTCTCCCTTCCACGTGTTGATGTTTGAGCCTTTCCTATCCTGAACCTGTTACCTGGGTTTCAGTGGCCTCGTGACATGGCTCATTGTCATCCATAAAAATTCCGTAGTCAGTTCTGAACATGAAGTCCATGAATGGCTGCAAACGGTCTCCAAGAGGTTCAGATTGGCCAGAGGACCCAGTCCAACCATGTAAACACACCCTACGCCATTATGTAGCTATCACTGGCTTGCACAAGTTGGGTCCTTGGCTTTGTTGTGTCTGCGCCAGACTCAATCCTACCTTCAGGTATTACCAACCAAAATCTCGATTCATCTGACCAGACACGGTTTTCCAGTTGAGTAGCGTCCAGCCGCTGCAGACGACGTCGTGCTGTTAGGCGGCATCCCACGTGAGCGAACAGTTGCGAACGCTCTGCGGTGAGGCGACCGCTCGGAAATATCAAACAATGGCCAACGGTGGGATTGTCCTACGTGAGCGCGTGTGTGTAGGGCGGTGTGCGACGGGAGTTCTGGCGAAGCGGACGCGATCAAACTGTTTGATATTTCTTCGCGAAGTGGACGCGGTTTGCAGTGTGTTTTTCATCTTAAAATGGCTGAAATTTTGATCAGTGCTGTTCAAGAACGGCGTGTATTGTGGGACAAGAGAAATAAAAATTATCATAACCGTTTAATATCATACCGTGAATGGGAGGAAGTTGCGAAAATAAGTAAGTACATTTGTAACATACATTTATTAAGCAGAGTTGTTTACTTTATGTGCGCAGGATTTTGTTCAACATACAATTTAAAATTTTTCTTCATTGCCAATATAAATAATATTACAAGTAAGTGCACATAACACATTTTTAAGCAGTGTACTCTACATTCTTTGTACAGGATTTTGTTCAAAATACGATTTAAAATTAAGCTTGACCTGCACAGCCGCTCGTGATGATGCATTGTACCTCTTTCGTAAATAGTCTTGTGCTATATTTGGTGTATTTCGGTATACGTCTTGGAAAAATGCCACCTCTGGCTCATTCATTGATTCAAAATCACGGATGATGCTGTGTAATAAAGTTATAGCTTTAATAATATGTACTGCATTTTCCACACTAGTTTCGATAGGTTTATGCAAAATTCTAAATTTATATATTATAGAACCAAATGAACGTTCTACCACCATTCTTGCCCGAGATAACCAATAGTTGTATATCTCTTTACCGTCACCTGCCGTCGTCGTTCTTTCTGGGAAAGGCCTCATTAAATATTCCTTTAGTAGAAATGCTGCGTCGCCTAGGGAAACATACAGACACTGGATACTGGATCCTGGCAAAAATTCTTCTTCAGTTACGTTTAATCCTCCCTTTTCTATTGCAAGTCAGAAGCGGCATTCATCAAACAGACCTGTGTCATTGTCTTTGCTGCAGCAGCCTACATTCACCATGACAGACCTATAATTTGCGTCACTGACGATTACTAATCCTATGGAAAGAAAGATTTGTAGCAGTAATACATGGAACCAGATATATTGGGCTTTTTAATGTTTCGCATCTATAGGCCTACTACCAAGACAGGTAACTGCCATCTGCCCCAAAACCCTTGTGCTATTTTTTTTTTTTTCAAGTCATCTTCTGTTGGCTCAGGCATGTGCTTCATTAATAGCTTTATTTACAAACCTCCGTAACGATTGTGGAAATAGACGTTTTAGAAATTCTAAATGAAAAAGCGAGTTGGCGGAATGGTATGCCCGTGGCTAAGTATCTGGAATAATGAAAAATCTGTGTTAATTTCTTATTATTTAAAATTTGTTTAAAAATGGGGTGCCGGCCGAAGTGGCCGTGCGGTTAAAGGCGCTGCAGTCTGGAACCGCAAGACCGCTACCGTCGCAGGTTCGAATCCTGCCTCGGGCATGGATGTATGTGATGTCCTTAGGTTAGTTAGGTTTAACTAGTTCTAAGTTCTAGGGGACTAATGACCTCAGCAGTTGAGTCCCATAGTGCTCAGAGCCATTTGAACCATTTTTTTAAAAATGGGGTAGGTTATAAATTGGACAGTAGTACTTTTTTCCTTTTTACGTATGTAATGCGATACATCGAACGTTAACAAATGACATAATTAGTTGTGTAGTCTGTCCCTTTCACAATTTCTGACAACAGAATGGTGAGCTAGTCTTTGTTTACACGCTGACGAGCTCGAGTATTCAGAGTGATATGCTGCCATTATGTGCCTTTAGCATCTTTTGAAATAGATCGTCAACAAGCAGTCAGTTGTTATGATATAAAGCGATTCAGTGGAAAAGCAATTGTAAATCACGTAGGTCAAATTTGCCAGCAGAACACGGTTAACTGTGGAGTAAACGTCTGTACTATTTTATCAGTTATTATGTCGTTAAACAATAGCATTAATTTCCTGCGCTTCTGTGTACAACGATGAATCAGTAGTATGGAGAGTGTGATAGTTAATTTGTCTCATCTTTGCTCAGCTCATATAGCGTATGGAAAGTTTAATTTTAACTGAGCGCGAATATACAGCTAGCCATTAATTATAAACAATCAGTTCAACATTTCGTAAGGTTCGCCACTGAAACGGCAGTTGTTAAAGAGACAGGGTAACAACCATTTTGTACCGTTATGCTTTGAAGTCTTTTTCTTTTTAAATTTTTACTTCAGGTGATGCGTCAAAGAAAAAATGGAAAGATATAAGGACACGTTTGCAAAAGAATTGAAAAAAGTACCTAAGAATCGTTCTGGAGCTGACGCCGACAGTGAACCAGTATATAGAGACACTTGGCCATATTTTGAGTCCATGCTATTTTTAAAAGATATTTTGACACAACGGAAAACAGAAGATAACATTCCAGCCAGAACACTCAGCAGCGAGCACGTCTTCGGATTTTTTGAACTCTACATGTGGTGCTACTCTGGAAGACGAAATGGATGTGAGGGACACAAAAAATTCCTTTGAGAGTGCTACTGCCGGTATCAGTTATGAGACTCTCAGTGACAATAGTGTTGACGACAACGATGAGCCTGAACTTCGGGTTCCTGTAGTTGAACAGCCAGAGCAGGCCATGCTGCTGATTTCCCAAGCAACAGAAACTACACGCAATGATAGCAGCCCTTCAGGCTCGATAAATCCACCGGCTGCAACGAGAAATAAACGTAGCCAAAAATAAGGTGAGCTATATGCATTTCTCCAATTAGAGAGAGAGAAAATTAAAACAATGCGTCAAGACCAAGAAGATAACAATGATGAAAACCTTCTGTGGTTCAAGACAATATTGCCATTTATGAAACTGTTGCCATCATTAAATGGTTCAAATGGCTGTGAGCACTATGGGACTTAACATCTGAGGTCATCAGTCCCCTAGAACTTAGAACTACTTAAACCTAACTAACCTAAGGACATGACACACATCCATGCCCGAGGCAGGATTCGAACCTGCGACCGTAGCGGTCCCGCGGTTCCAGACTGAAGCGCCTAGAACCGCTCGGCCACAACGGCGGCCATCATTAAATAAATCATCTTTTAGAACACAGATGCGAAAGTTGTTATTAAAGGAGCTCTCGAAGCTAAATACGCCACAGGTGCCACAAGTTGATCATTCAGATTTTACTGATGTTTGAGAAATGTAAAACATTAAGTACTTACAGTTATGTGAATAAAGAAGTAAATGGACTGATTTATTGTTTGTTTGTGTTCTTACCTTAAAGTCATCACCAACGGTTCTTCAACTCAAATACGTCGTTAGAAATTAGTTGAATTCAATGGCAGAACATATTTTATAGCGTACACGATATAATCAAACGTTGTTGGTAACATTCGAGCATACTCCTTGAACAGCAAAGGTTGACATTTCAATTCTTCATACAAATGTTGAAATTCTCTGTAGTGACGTAACAAGACTGTTACGCCACTGGAGGTAGCCGAAGGAAAGGCACGCGTGCACACACGCCGACGGGCGTCAAGTCTGGAACAGGCTACGTAATTAATGCTATGAAGAAAAGTACGTAGCTGGATTAATACTTATCTTTAATCAATCATTGTGGTACATCGCTCTTGACTATACACAGGAGACTTTAATTACAATCACTGTAAGGCTAATGGCGCCTTGCTAGTTCGTAGCCATTAACTTAGCTGAAGGCTATTCTGTCTCTCGGCTAATGAGAGAGAAAGGCTTCGTCAGTGTAGTCGCTAGCTAGGTCGTCCGTACAACTGGGGCGAGTGCTTGTTCGTATCACGAGACCTGCCTTGTGGTGGCGCTAGGTCTGCGATTACACAGTGGCGACACGCGGGTCCGACATGTACTAAATGGACCGCGGCCGATTTAATCTACCACCTAGCAAGTGTGGTGTCTGGCGGTGACACCACATTCTCCACAAATATGCCTTTCCAAATATATAAGTTTCACTCCTTTGTTGTAGACAGCACCTCTTCAGTATTTGGTACTTGAGATACAAGGTTTCCATTACGTATGTCTTCCTTCTGTCCATAATGAATGCAGTGTACTGAAATGGTGGGTGTGCTGGCACCAGAATAACGCGTCTGCTCCCTCAACTATTCACGACTGAGCTGCTGGGTACTGGCAGATGGCGCGCTCAGGCAGCGCGCTCGCCAACTGCGCCTCCAACAAAAATACTTCAGCGTCTTTCTCCATTCTGTAGTGAGACATGTCTTTTGTTTCAGCTACAAAAACAGTTTCACCAAACATAAAGTAGCCAGCGTCCAATTTTTCACTGTAAACACTCTAAATTTGATGCGATGATACTTAGAAATTGATTATCACAATGACTGCCAAATATCGAAAAAATTGACACATCATCATCAAGCTGCAATATGGTACTGCAAGATACGGAAAAACCAGTTCTTTGCAACCATTAGTTTTCTTATAATCGAATGAGAAGTATTATCTATTGAAGAAAACTTCCAAAACCCAAAGAGGCGGTTTTTAATTTTTTTAAAGGGAATGGAGAATCTCTACCGAAAAACTAACTATATTAGTTGACGTAGCTTTGCTTCATTAACATACAGTATTTTTTACTGCAAGAAAATCGGAAAACACTTCTTCCTCATGAACTGTTATCATCCGCCACACAGCTGACACCTCACGTAGGGCAGAACGACCGAAACGTACCGCTTCGCAATGTGTCGCTCGCCTGTTCTACATCTACATCTACATCCATACTCCGCAAGCCTCCTGACGGTGTGTGGCAGAGGGTACCTTGAGTACCTCTATCGGTTCTCCCTTCTATTCAAGTCTCGTATTGTTCGTGGAAAGAAAGATTGTCGGTATGCCTCTGTGTGGGCTCTAATCTCTCTGATTTTATCCTCATGGTCTCTTCGAGACATATACGTAAGAGGGAGCAATATATTGCTTGACTTCTCGGTGAAGGCATGTTCTCGAAACTTCAACAAAAGCCCGTACCGAGCTACTGAGCGTCTCTCTTGCAGAGTCTTTCACTGGAGTTTATCTATCATCTCCGTAACGCTTTCCCGATTACTAAATGATCCTGTAACGAAGAGGCTGCTCTCCGTTGGATCTTCTGTATCTCTTCTATCAACCGCATCTGGTACGGATCCCACAGCGGTCAGCAGTATTCAAGTAGTGGGCGAACAAGTGTACTGTAACCTACTATCCTTTGTTTTCGGATTGCATTTCCTTAGGATTCTTCCAATGAATCTCAGTCTGGCATCGTCATTCCATTTTAAATCACTCCTAATGCCTACTCCCAGATAATTTATGGAATTAACTGATTCCAGTTGCTGACCTGCTATATTGTAGCTAAACGATAAAGGATCTTTCTTTCTATGTATTCGCAGCACATTACACTTGTCTACATTGAGAGTCAATTGCTATTCTCTGCACCATGAGTCAATTCGTTGCAGATCCTCCTGCACGTCAGTATAATTTTCCATTGTTACAACCTCTCGATATGCTACAGCACCATCCGCAAAAAGCCTCACTGAACTTCCGATGTTATCCACAAGGTCATTTATGTATATTGTGAACAGCAACGGTCCTACGACACTCCCCTGCGGCACACCTGAAATCACTCTTACTTCGGAAGACTTCTCTCCATTGAGAATGACATGCTGCTTTCTGTTATCTAGGAACTCTTCAATCCAATCACGCAATTGGTCTGATAGTCCATATGCTCTTACTTTGTTCATTAGACGACTGTGGTGAACTGTATCATACGCCTTGCGGAAGTGAAGAAACACGGCATCTACCTGGGAACTATGGCTGGGTCTCGTGGACGAATAGCGCGAACTGGGTTTCACAAGATCGTCTTTTTCGAAACCCACGCTGATTGCTACAGAGTAGATTTCTAGTCTCCATAAAATTCATTATACTCGAACATAGTACGTGTTCCAAAATTCTACAACTGATGCACGTTAGAGATATAAGTCTATAGTTCTGCACATCTGTTCGACGTCCCTTCTTGAAAGCGGGGTGGGTGACCTGTGCCCTTTTCCAATATTTTGGAACGCTACGCTCTTCTAGAGACCTACGGTACACCGCTGCAAGAAGGGGGGGCAAGTTCCTTCGCGTACTCTGTTCACGCGGTGTGGAGGCGCGCCGAGTTCACATTTGACGGCTCTCGTGGGACGTGGTGTCAGCGGAGGCACTCACGTTGCTGTCTGCTGCCATAGCCTATTAACTCCAAATTTCGCCGCACTCTTCTGACGGATACGTTAGCCTTTCGTCCCACATTGATTCTTGCGGTTATATCATTCAGCGTTACTGTCTGCTAGCACTGACAGTTCTATACAAACGCCGTTGCTCTCTGTCGTTGAGAGACGGCTGTTTTCCACTGCGTTGTCCATGGTGAGAGGTAATGTCTGAATTGTGTTATTCTAGGCACGCTCTTGACACTGTGGATCTCAGAATAGTGAAACCCCTAACGATTTCCGAAATGGAATCTCCCATGCGTTTAGTTCCAACTACCATTCCGCGTAAATAGTCTGTTAATTCCCTTCGGAGGGCCATAATCTCGTCGAAAACTTTTTGACATTAATAACCCGAGTACAAATAATAGCTCCGCCAATGCACTGCCCTTTCACAAGTAGTGTACGCAATACTACCGCTATCTGTATATTTGCATAGCGCTATTCTATGACTTTTGTCGTCTCTCTGTAATTAATATTTCTTCTTGTGGGGGTTCCCCAGCTCAGTGTGACGACCGCCTTCTGCATCCACGACAGCCTGGAACTTCACGAGAGTGTGCTCTACTGCTGCCTGAAACATCTCAGGTGGAACAGGGAATGTTCAGCCGTCTTGACACAGATCGTGCACTGCTTGAAGATCGCATATTGCTCCAGCGTTCTCAACCATGACGACAGCTGGGAACAGGCTAAGAGGGATGAGAAAGGAGTTTAATATACAGCAATAAAAATATTTGATTATTTTCCGAAAAACATAAAATATCTGACAGGTAGCAAGGGAAGTTTTAAATTTAACCTAAAATCATTTATCCTGGTGAACTCCTTCTATGCCATCGACGAATTTCTCCTTAAAAAATGGTAGCCAGGAAGGGAAAAAATCTTGTTTTTAAGTAAAGTTGCATGTGTTATGATCAGGTAATATTTTAATTAACTGTAGAGTATAAGTAGAACAATTTCCTGGATACTTCTTGGCAGCCATGTACGTGTGCGTGTAAAGAACCATCCAGATGGACAGGATGTCTGCTACAGATAACGATCTTTACACAGCTGGAAATAAGTTATCACATAAAGTTAGGGCCAAGCAGCAGCATGTGGCTACATCTTGTCAAAACACCAAGCAAGTCCTGAATCCAGGCTACGCTCACATGAAGCAGCCAACTACGGTTCTTGGTTATCAGATCGAAATTAAGCAGAATATTCCAGAAATCTAATGAATCAGGACGTATGAAACCAGATTCAAGTGGGAAAATGCTCTTAATAAGAGTATAAAGGGATAGTTATAGGCAGTAGCAAATCAGTAATGGAGTAAGAGAGTTATTGAGCAGTCGAGCAGCGGACTGGGGAGTATCGAAAAAGTATAAAGGAGAATTGGTTGAAAGCAGTCGCTACTGATGCCCTGTGGGATTGCAACCACGAGAAGAGAGTATTAATTCGGACGGAGCAAGTTTTATTGAATAGTGCTGAAAAGAGGCAGCCTGTCTATTTCTCAAATAGCAATGCTTCAGAGATCATTTGCTATTAAGGGACAAGTAGCTACCATTGATTAGTAGTGAGGCACAGTAAAACAAGCGCTCACGTCTGCACTTGTCTCTGAGCTGGGCACCCTAACTCGTGCATATGATACTGGCTAGAAACAGAAGCCAGGTGGCACTTGGCTCGTGATAGCGGATAGCCCATGCTAACAGGTGACTGAAGCGCCAAAGAAATTGCTATAGGCATGCGTATTCAAATACAGAAATATGTAAACAGCCAGAATACGACGCTGCGGTCAGCAACGCCTATATAAGCTTACAAGTGTTTGGCGCAGTTATTAGATCGGTTACTGCTGCTACAATGGCAGGTTATCAAGATTTAAGAGAGTCTGAGTCTCGGACATCATTGCGGCTGTAAAAATATCCTGCAAGAGCGGGACCAACGACGACTTAAGAGAATCGTTCAACGTGACAGAAGTGCAACCCTTCCGCAAATTGCTGCAAGTTTCAGTGCTAGACTATCAACAAGTGTCAGCGTGCGAACAATTCAACGAAACATCATCGATATGGGCTTTCGGAGCCAAAGGGCCATTTGCGTACCCTTGATGGCTGCACGACACAAAGCTTTACACCTCACTTGGGCTCGTCAACGGACACATTGGACTGTTGATGACTGGATATATTTTTCTTGGTCGGACGAGGGTCGTTTCAAATTGTATCGAGCGGGAGGACGTGTACGGGTATGGAGACAACTTCATGAATCCATGGACCCTGCATGTCAGCAGGGGACCTTCAAGCTGGTGGAGGCTCTGTAATGTTGTGGAGTGTGTGCAGTTGGAGTGATATTGGACTCCTGCTACGTCTACTTAGATACTACTCTGACAGATGACACGTACGGAAGCATCCTGTCTGATCACCTGCATCCATTCATGTCCATTGAGCATTCCGACGGACTTGGGTAATTCCAGCAGGACAATGTGACACCCCACACGTCAAGAGCTGTTACAGAGTGGCTCCAGGAACACTCTTCCGAGTTTAAACACTTCAGCTGGTTACCAAACTCCCCAGACATGAACGTTATTGAACATATCTGGGATGCCTTACTCCCCAGACATGAATGTTATTGAACATATCAGGGATGCCTTGCAACGTGTTGTTCTGAAGAGATCTCCACCCCTTCGAACTCTTACGAACTTATGAACAGTCTTGCAAGGTTAATGGTATCGGTTCCCTCCAGCACTACACTCGACACTTCGTGTTGCTGCACTTCTGCGTACTCGAGCGGGCCTTACACGATATTAGGCAGGTGTACCAGTTTCTTTGGCTCTTCGGTACTATTTTGCTATTTCGCAAGATCACCAGCCCTGTCAAACACCTTCGCCATTCCCAATACCTACAATAAGCAACCAGGGACTTTCTACTCCCTCTGTACTCCGTTATAAGAGATAATAATGGGAGAGACCACCAAAAATATTGTCATGGACATCCTGAATGCGCCGTGAAGACCACACCAATTCTGTATTGGTAGATTGGACCTATTTTGGAACACGACACAAGAGTAGAATTAAAAAGTTATGCGTTCATTAATGTTAACACTGATAACATTTACGAATGTACAAGGTGTTTGTTTTAACAAATTAATGTTAGTAAATGGGACATCTGAATGTGTTGCAACTGGCGCCACCTCCTAGTCACCCCTTATCTGTTGGTTGAGTCAACCTTCTATTTTCAAATGGGAATCCTCGCCCCTCCCTCCTTTTCTACTGCATAACTCGATTCTACGCCAAAAAATACGTACAGTTTATTGCAACCATGATAGAGGTCACGGTAATTGGCAAATTTATATCAACAGCGTTTTTGCAGTGAAGAAACCACGCATTTTATTCTACATTTCATTTACAATGTAAATGCAAACCTTTGTGTTCTAATGGTTGATACTGATGTTCGAACATTACTTGAGTGTTGTAAAAGTTATTGTACACTGCAAATAATATACCTAGGCATTGACATTTCTGACAAATAAGCTGCCGTACTTGTGCGGTAACGTACTTTTGTATTCTCCTGATTGTGGTGAGTAATTAAACCGACGGAATTCTTGAGTTTCAGTGACTGTCCTCCAGCTCTGCCATCTGGGTGAATGATTTAAGCATGCGTTTCCATCCAGCTGCGTAGCTCTCACGCTAGCCCTCTACGCAACTACCAGCGGAATACAAACCATAAGCATTGTAATAACATAAAATGTCCACAAAGTGACTGGCGCACCTGCCACACATACTCGCTGAGATCAAGCACCCCATCGGCGAGAGGCAAGGGGACTCACTGAAATCAAGTACCGCAATAGTGAGAAGCAAGGGGAGTCACCAAAATTAAGTACGTCCACAGCGAGGGGCAAGGGACTCACTACAGTCAAACACCTAATGCGAGAGGATAGGGGGCTCACCAAAATCAAGCACCCCAATTGTGAGAGGCAAGGGGATGCACCAAATCAAGCACTGCAGTGGTGAGAAGCCAGGGGACTCACCGAAATCAAGAACCAGAATGATGAGACGCAAGAGGGCTCACGAAAATCACGCATGCCAATGGTGAGAGGCAAGGGGACTTGCCAAAATCGACCATCCCAGCAGTGAGAGGCAAGTATTCTCACCAATATCAAGCATCCTGTTGGTGAGAGACAAGAGGATTTACGAATATCAAGGTTCTAGATGTAAAGAGAAAATTCCTGCACTCACGTCATTGTTCCTCGATCACAAGGTAATTTCCAACTAGACATTATAATAGCTAACCACGTTGTACTCCACAATCATATTTGCAACACTAAGGTGAAATTCGAGCATAAACATCAACCGTTAGAAGATTTACATTTATATCGTAAATGAAATGTCGAATCAAATGTGTCGATTCTTAATTGCGAAGATAAGCATACTTGATATCTGTCGATTATAGCGCCATCTGCCACGAATGGAAAACAATAGTCTGAGTAAACCGTACGTATTTTCTTGGCATAGAATCCGACTCTACAATAAGAAGAACGGGCTGCCATTTGAAAATACAAAGTTGACCCTGCCCAATCATGATGTGTGGTTAGGAGGTAACCAGTAGTAGCACAGACAGATGTCTCTTTCATTACTGGTAATTTTTCACCTTGTGCACTGTTTTTCGAACAAAATATTTAGTTGTCTGAAGTTGAAGCAAACACACTGTAAATTTCGAAAATTGAGTCGTTCCACATCATTTTGATTAAAGAATGGTTCGAACGATGTACGGAACATCCACTGAGTTCATAAAGACCACCGAGCGAGGTGGCGCAGTGGTAAGACACTGGACTCGCATTCGGGAGGACGACGGTTCAATCCCGCGTCCGGCCATCCTGATTTAGGTTTTCCGTGATTTCCCTAAATCACTCCAGGCAAATGTCGGGATGGTTCCTCTGAAAGGGCACGGCCGACTTCCTTCCCCATCCTTCCCCAATCCGATGAGACCGATGACCACGCTGTCTGGTCTCCTTCCCCAAAACCAACCAACCATCATAAAGACCGTGGGATAGTGATATGCACATATAAAGATGGGATGGTATCGCTCACGCAATGTATAAAACGGTAGTGCAATGGCGAAGCTACCATTTTTACTCGTATGTTTCATATGAAAACATTTCGCACTTGATTATGGCTTCACGACGGGAATTAACAGACTTTGGACGCGGGATGATAGTTGGAGCTAAACGCAAGGCACACTCCAATTCGGAAATCGTTAGGGAATTTAGTATTTCGAGATTCACAGTGTTAATAGTGTACCGAGAATAGCAAATTCTGGTATTACTTCTCACCACGGACGACAGAGAGCAGCATCGCTTGAGAAGAGCTGTCAGTCCTAACAGACTAAAAACACTGCGTGAAATAACCGTAGAAATAAATGTTGAACGTACGACTAACATACCCGTTCGAACAGTGGGATGAAATATAGCATTAATGGGCTATGACAGCAGGCGACCGAAGCAAATCCTTTTACTAACAGCATGACATCCACTGCTGTTTCTCTCCCGGGATGATGACCATGTCAGTTGGACCCTAGAAGCCTGGAAAACCGTGACATGGTCAGATGAGTCCCGATTTCAGTTGGTATGAGGTGATGGCAAGGTTAGAATGTGGCGCAGACCCACGAGACATTAACCCAAATTGTCATCAAGCCACTGTGCAAGATTGTGGTAGGCTCCATAGTGGTGTGGGCTGTGTTTACATTGAATGGACTGGGTGCTGTAGTCTATCAGTTACTTCGAACCATTTGCAGCCATTCATGGATTTTGTTATCAGGCCACAATTTTAAATGCGAACATTTTAGGTTAGGCTTTACCGTGACTGTTGTTGACATTAAATGAAACAACAAGTTTACTGTTACCAGTCACCGTTTTATTTATTTACATGACGCGTTTCAACGGTTTAAACCTCCATCATCGGGTGGATTTACATTAGTTAGTATGATGTTTGTATGTTTGTTGTGTTACGATTTTTTGGGGGAACTTGGGGCACTGCCTCGTGGAGAAACAAGACACTATTTCAGAACATGGTTCTGGATTTCTTCTGACAGAAAACTAAACTGATATCTAATGGTAAACATAAAATAAGTAAACTAGAGTACCTCCAGTGGTCACAGGTTCCTTTCGCTGTCGTAACACATCACATTTTACTGCTGTAGCCAATATGATTATTGTACTCCAAGTCTGTAACATTTCACGTGATTGTTATTAACAAGTATGAAGTTTAATCCATTTTAACGTTTCACCTGATTGTATAAACGAGTACGAATGTTAAGCTGTTTTAACTTGTCAAAATTGGATTTATATGCCACCTGAAGTACACGCACATATATTCGACACCTCAAAACAAACAATTATTCTGTAATAATGTTGTTACGATGTATATTCTTTGCACTTTGCGATTATGTCTTCTCTTCTGCTATACGAACCTTGCACCTAGCAGATTCCAGACGCCTTTTTTTTTTACAAATGTAACAGTATACATGTGATGTGTTACGACAGCGAAAGGAACCTGTGACCACTGGAGGTACTCTAGTTTACTTATTTTATGTTTACCATTAGATATCAGTTTATAGTTTTCTGTCAGAAGAAATCCAGAACCATGTTCTGAAATAGTGTCTTGTTTCTCGACGAGGCAGTGCCCCAAGTTCCTCCAAAAAATCGTAACACAACAAACACACAAACGTCATACTAACTAATATAAACCCACACGATGATGGAGGTTTAAACCTTTGAAACGGGTCGTGGAAATAAAGAAAACGGTGACTGGTAACAGTAAACTTGTTGTTTCATTGAGGCCACAATTGTTCACGATTGGGAGAAGAACAATGTACACAGTTCGAGCGAATGGTTTGGGCATCCAGGGTGCCCGATATGAATGCCGTCGAACATTTATGTGACATAATCGAGTGGTCACAAAATTCTGCACCAGAAACGAATTGGCAATTATAGACGGCTATAGAGGCAGAATGTCTCTGTAATTCTGCAGGAGACATCCAATGACTTGTTGAGTCCATATCACTCAGAGATGCCACACTATACCGGGCAAAACGAGGTGCGACACGATATTAGAAGATATTCCATGACTTTGGTCACCACAGTGTGTAACTAACTAACTATCAAGTCTTGACTGCGAAACCCTCCTTTCTATATTTGTCCTTTGCCTGTTGTGCTGGCCCTTTGGAAACTCTCATAGCGTGACGTTAGGAGCAAGCGAGTGGAAGACTTCACGGTCTTTGAGCGTGAAGTAGTGAACGAGTGGACGGACAGTCGGGACCGGCGCACGAATTCCTCCCCCTGATGACTGACGGCAGCCCTGTACGGCGAGTCGATGCTTTCCCTGGTAGAACAGTTCGTCCCGTCGCCGGGAAGGGCCCTGCAGCCAAAGTTGTAGCGCCAACTGGAGCGTACGGGGCCTGGAAGAGGGCGGCTCGCCTCGCCTCGCCTTGGCCTCCCGGCCCTCACCGCCACTTATAATAAGGGGGTGGAGGGGGCGGAGTGCCCCGGCGGCCCTGGGCGGCTAACCGCGTTACGCCAAGTCTGGCGTGCTGTTTGGCCGCGGCCTAGCTGAGCGCCACCGCCGGTAACGCCCTCATCGAGTTACGCGACTAACTAACTCTCAGGTGGCTGCCTCCGGCCTGCAGCCGTGCCGGGGGCGGGACCGCCAGCCGCCAGCCGGGTGACGCACCACCGCCCCCACAAGCTTCCTTACAGGTGGTCACGGCGCCTCAGAAAACACCAGGCACTGCCATCCCGCATTATGCTTTTGCTGAAGCCAGACCCGGAGCTCCATCATCCGGCTGACATTCGGTGCGTTCCTTTTTCAACATTCGCCTTCAGGCGTCTGCAAGAGGCCGGGGGGGGGGGGGGGGGGGGGCGGAGGAAGAGAGCGGCGTTCCCTCACAATCCTCCATAGAATCCTGAGAATAGAGATGTTATTCATGTATTGTACGGGTAACCAACAATTCTCTGCATTATAGTAACTTTCTTATGTCTCCTATAAAATTTAGTTCATGTGGCATAACATACCTCCAAACTGTAGTGTCCTGCGGTCGGCAGGAAAGAGCTAACGATCAAGTTTGAACACACTTTATTTAACTGAAACGCCTTCTTCGTGTACGCTAATTTCCAAGCGCAACAACAGCAAGAAGCACAACAATTCTTGTGGCGACAAAAATCAGTTAAGAGTACAAGACAATGAATAGAAATAATAACCATAATATTAGTTTATACAGTTACAAAGTGGCGCTACGCCCAACAGTATACAAATTTCTAGAGAAGACTATGGCTAGTGTCTACTGGGCTAGAGCCGGCGTAGGCATTGGCCGGAGCTGTCCTAGCTGTAGGTACACGCTGCCGGTTGACTCTGCTGACATGCCTATAATACCGATTCGGTGGACTGCTACACGTAGTCACAATTGGTCGATCTCCATCACATGACTTTTCACGAAGTAGTGCCGTGTTTATGCGGAAAGTCTGTTGATGGTTACAACCTATGGCGACCTGAGCTCTTGAAGCCCACCTTGCTTCTCTGTTGTGCAGGTCCTCTAGCTGATAAGGGGCCTCTACGGTACTGACCAACTCATTTATATCAAAAATGGCCCAATTTTAGAGTCTTCCAACCTCCCCCTCGCTCCCTCGCCTACAACCCCTCTAGGAGAATTTTTGCTGGCGCCCACATCATTGGCGTATCGTTGTGTAACTATACTAGGTTTTTACTTTTCTTGTTTCGTTACGAACGCAGTCCCTTTTTTTCTTATCTTTAGTGGCAAAATTTCATTCATAACAGATGTATAAACATTCAAATACACAACAGTGACACCATTAAAATTTAAAAAATTTGACAGATTCTGCTGACTAAAATTCTAATGTTGCGCGTTGCTGACTGTGTTCCCACATAGGATTTTGGTTTTACCCGAGTTTCTTTCGATATTATCCTTAAAACGCCCTAAAATCCTACAAATTCCTGGAGTATGTACTTATAATAAAGAACAACATATCATTTCAAGTATTCAATAACATTCAGAATACGCTAGACAAAACATTTATGGATGTACAGGCTCAAAACCTGAAGCATTACTTTCACACCTTTTTGCTGCATTTAGTAGGGTACTGTTGGGTTCTAAAATTGAGCAACTGTTTTCTATTATTCGCAGTTTTGTATGAAGCAGCCAGTTGGGTGTTTCGTTGTTAAGTCTATTTCTTTTGTCTGTTTATATGCTTTTAAGAACTCTGAATAATCTCTTTACATCATCACTTAAAGATGCAACTAGTAGTAAAAGTGGAATGGCCATTTCAAGGTTTCCGTAAATAAAATTTCCACGATGATCTATCAAGCTTAGTACCTTATTCCAATAAATTGTAGCTGTCTGTTCTTTAATTTCTCCCTCACCTTCAACAACAAAATGCTTGACCTCGCTGAGAGCGTGATGTGTCCATTCACTATCTGTCTTGTATGTGTTGCTTCTTGTGACCAAAAACTTTAATTGCCTAAACACATTGTTCACAGATTATTTCTCCTGATTTCACGCTATTTGGGAATCTACATATTTCAATAAACCGAGAAGTTTCTCATCTAAGTTGAACAGGTGTTGTATCTGCAACATTATATCCACAAAAAATCTCGGCAGCTTGCATAAAATTTGTTCATTTCTTCTTACAGGGCTCTTGTCTTTAAAGCTTACAGTATCACATGTGCTTGCAGTTCAGCATAAGTATGATTCTTATTGAGGTGGATTTCTGGTTTAGTGACACATAATTTCATGAGGCTTTTTAAATGACATCTAGGGATCAAGTATTTATTTTTGACGAAGTTGCACAGAAACGTTTGCAACATCTTCTGAACCATCTCAGGCAATATGTATTGTACCCCCAAACAAAGTTGACACCCGGCGCGGTGGCTGATGGGAGCGACTGCAAAGGCATTTTTCATTTACAGTCGTTCCCATTAGCCAGCATGCCGAGTGTCAACTTTGTTTGCGCGTTTTATACAATTGTGGTGATTTTGATTGAATGAAAGCATTAAAATAATTAGTTATAGAGAGGACGTAAATCATGAAGTGTAATAATACATTATTAAAGAAAGTTTTAAAACTGGTCAGTGTAGAGTAATCAGTAATAGCAGGGTCCTCAAAAACTGCTTTCGTGAAAAATTATTTCAGAGCATTGTACTGCTCTAATACCCTGTCTATATAAGCCCGAAGTGACAGCCATCTTCTGTTAGCTGCCGAAAGTAATTAATGTTGATCAGACTTCAGAAAATCTTGAAACTGGTTTAAGGATTCACAAATCTTGTAAATGTTCTTCTAAATGTTTATGAGGCAAGTGACGTCGCAATGTGAATTAAATGGTATAAGGGCGCGCTCTTTCACAACAAGGTGTGAAATTTTCTTTTGTGGTAAGGCTTGAATCGAATTGTGTTTTCCCATCATAACGTTCGTTGCATCCGGTTGGTACCGAAGACATGAAGAAGTGATATTTCATGTTTCGTAATTTCACCGTATATTGTCTGGAAGATGCCTTTTGCCGTCCCGTCAATTATATCGATCTTATCAAAAAAATCTGCGTTCTAATTTTTTTTCACACTGTTAAAGAATGTTGAAATGACAGCCAACGTTTTTTTTTTTTTTCATTTCATCTATTATAATGTTAAGATAGTTGTTCTTCGTGATATCAATAACTTCTTGTTCGTAGGTCTATCCTTTGTTGAAGTAAAACATTTGTTGCTTTTTGCTTTCCTAGATGCACATCAGTTTTATTTCACTCTCTGAACTTTAATTGCTGCTCCAAATTGTTCTTTAGTTCCCTTTACTGCTTGTTGAATCTACATATTGAATAACAACGGGGACAGGCTACAACCCTGTCTCACTCCCTTTTTGAGGACTTGGAAGAGCAGTTGAATGGAAAAGACAGCCTCATGAAGGGAGTATATAAGATGAACGTCAACAAAAGCAAACAAAGATGATGGACTGTAGTCGAATCAAATCAGTTGATGTAAACGGGATAAGATTAGGAAACGAGACTCTTAAAGTTGTAATGAGTTTTTATATTTGGGCAGCAAAATAACTGATGATGGCCGAATGAGAGAGGATATAAAATGAAGACTGACAATGGCAAGAAAAGCATTTCCAAAGAAGAGAAATTTGTTAACATCGAATATGGATTCATGCGTTAGGAAATCGTTTCTGAAGGTACTTGTATTTGTCTGGAGTGTAGCGATGTACGGTAGTGAAACGTGGACGATAATCAGTTAAGATCAAAATAGAATAGAAATGTGGTGCTGCAGAAGAATGCTGAAGATTAGATGGTTCGATAACGTAACTAATGAGAACACACTGAACAGAATTTGGGAGACAATAAATTAGTGGCACAACTATACCAAAAGAATGTATCGGTTGATAGAACACATTCTGGGACATCAAGGGACCACCAATTTACTACAGGAGGAAAGTGTGTGTGAGGAGGGGAAGGTAAAAATCGTAGAGAGAGACCAAGTGAAGAATACAGTAAGCAGATTCAGAAAGATGTAGGTTACCTTAGTTATTAGGAGATGATGAGGCTTGCGCAGGACAGAGTAACATGGAGACCTGCATCAAACCAGCCTTCGGACTAAAGATCACAATAATAACATATGCACATCTACGAAACATTTCGACTCCGGAAACAAGTTTCGCATTAGTGCGACAAAACTGTTGACTAATGAAATAGGGGTGTTTCGCTAGAAATGCGCACATTTTTAATGCCATATCTAACACCTTCGCTGTATGAGTCTAATTTTTTCACTTTAATATTGACATGTTTTCAAAGTTTGACATAATAGCCATCTGTTTAAACTGTTTTTCACTTTGTCTGTGTCTCAATAATTCAGACATTCCACACACAGGTTAACAAGCACAGATTTTACTGTTTTCTTTTCACTCGCCTCTGTCAGATCTCTTCAGGGAAGACGTAAAATCAGGATGCTCCAACGAAGAAGTTTTAAATTTGTCCACATTTTGTTTGCTTTACTTAATGTCAATATCGATGGTCGTAAATTTTGAGACGTAGAAGGTACTTGGTCGTCATTTTCTTCCATTTTCAATTATAATAATACTGAAACAAATAACTGATATAATATCTTGTCGCCATTGTTCTGCGAGGCAGAATGAAAAATAGACTAATTTTACAGTTCCCGCATGGGAAGATGGCTGACTCCGCCAAGAAACTGGTTGTTACATGTCGGTGTCAGTCAGAACATTTCGATTACTTTTTTGTTCCATGGCCGCCAACGCCAGCGACCAAACAGCTGTGGCACTGCTAATTCCACGGTATTACAACAGCCTTATTTTGATTTAGTAGACCTTCCTACAAATAAGCTCCATATTTGAAGATAAAAGTGTATGAACCGCATTCACGAATCCACGTTACTCACATGTGTTATTCCCGTGTCAGCTGATGGGAATGAAACGAGCGCGGCAGTAAGTTATCAGTTCCTTCTCGCATTCCGAACCCAACACCACATAGTAGCACGTCTGCTTTTCCTCAGTACTTCACCCACTTCGCTATAATCGGTCGCGTTTTCGTGCAATTACTGCATGTATAATACGACTAAGTTCCAACGTCGTCGTGGCAATAGCACAGTTGACATAGTGACTAAAAATAAGACGAATTAAATTCGATAAGAGTTTGAGGGAATCCGGTTTTAATAAATCGATGGGGCCATAAACTGGTGCCTACTATAAATAATACTTTTGAAATCAAAATTAGCGGAGGCAGGGAGATGGACTGTATCCACTGCTGTTCAACTGTGTACTTAAAGGTAAGCAGGGAATGTAAATACAGAATCACAATTGGGAGAAAAGATGATAATCTGCCTTTGATTGGCTTTTGCAGATGGTCTTGCCATCTTAGCTGAATCTATGGTAGATGCAACAACGCTGATAAATCTCCTACAAGAGACAGCTTCAAAAGCAGGCCTACATATCTTTTGAAAAAACAGAGTACTTGAAAGATGTGAAGGAGGCATTGAAATTTATGGAAACTGATTAGGGGCAGAATATAAAAATGCTACAAAATTTAAATATCTAAGTAAAATAATACGACCAAATGCCTTCGACAAGGAAGTTAACCTAATAATTGTGTAAGTCTACGTGTATTTAATTTGGTGTTACGTATTTTTTAAATGTTTTACTGTAATGACTTGTCCCATATCATGTAGAACTCTCTGTACACAAAATGATTCAGTGGATCAATAAAGAATGAATGAAGGGTAAGAAAAATGGAGGTGGCTTTGTAACTAACGAAAAAGCTATATAACAGGAAAAGTGTTTCCAAAAATTGCTCTGCAATACTGTCACTAAACAAGAATGTCTTTACGCACCAGAACGCCTATCGTTAAACACAGCCAAACAATTAGGTAAAACAAAAAAGGATGAAAGAAAATAATCAGGAGAATCTCGAGACTAAAATAAGAGAATGGGAAATGGAAATTAGAAAGCAATAAAGAAGTTTTCGAAGAAATAGAGCAAATATCAGTCACGACGAGGAAGAGAAGACTTGCATTCTGTGGACTCCTAAACAACAGGATAGCTGAATTTTTTAACTTCTTTGACAGACACCCCTAAACATCAGTGACGTGGATAAAAGAAGTTAAAGCAAACCTGAGAGAAATGGAAATAATGGAGGAAGAAATAGGAGAAAGGGAATGATTCAGAGCAAACGTAAAAGTTTTCAAGGGTTTAGGGAGAAAACAAAGGAAAAGACATGTGCAATTTGGACAGAAAAAAGAACAGAAAAACATAAGGAAAGAATGAAAAGTTACTGGAAAGAAAGAAACCAGAACAGGAAGACAACATAAGTTATTTCATGTAGTCCATAGCACGCCAAACCAGTTTTAAAAAAAATAGGGTTACCACCTTAAATTCGATTTTATCTCAGATTTCCATAAATCCCTGACAGAATAAAATAGCCCAAAGTTACACATAATTTAAAACGTTTTACCCCTAAAAGAAAACCGAAACTGGAAACACTGGCTACTAACCAGTTTCTTACTAGTTGCAAGTATTCTAACGTATCTTTAACTAGAATTAGCAATTACCATGCAGTTATTCAATTAAACTGTCACTTTCCAGACGTCTCTGGGCCCTAGAAAACTAAGTAAATGTATCAGCTGCATAGTTAATTTCATCTGCGAGTATGCTTCCTTTTTCTTTATCTACTTAAGAGAAGGCATTCCTTAAACTACAGGTTGGTTGTTGTTATGTACATGTGAATCTGTTCGTTTTGTTCGCTTATGTCCTCAAAAGAAGTGTCTCCTATCTGACGGAGACTGATGCTTCAATTTCTGTCTTCGCTGATTTGCTAAGATGTGTCTTTCCTGACCGTACGTGCATATACACTAAAATGACTATTGCCGCTCTTCGGCGACGAACTGGCGCGAATTAAACAGTTTTTCGAAAAAGTACAGTTAAACTGATAGCTCTGTATGAAGGAATACTCAGGCGGGACCAGCATTTTCATGAAGATGTGGCTCGTCTAACACAACTAAATGAACGGCTGTTTATATTGCGCCATACGCGTTTCGCTTCTTTTTATTTGTGTAGCATCTTCAGTGGCCTGTAACAGTTCTAAAAAGGATGTAGACCTCTGATATGAGTACCTTGTTTGTCCCATTTCTGAGTTGGAGCATTAGCTGTGATGAAAGAAAACAGACAAAATTTCGGACTTTTTCTAGTTTTTTTAAATTTATTCCGAAAGTAAGCGTTTGATCGAAAAAAGCCCAAGTTACCAGAATACACAGCATTAAATTCTGCTTCGACTGAGTGCCGAAACTTTACTGTTTTATTACATTCTCCTACAGAAAAACTACCTGAGGAAACAGTAACTTTTCACACTTTTCGAAAAACACTTGTTTACTCAGTATAAAACTTGCAGCATTTGAGAACTGGCCAATTCGAACTAAAATTTTATACGAGAAAAGGTGTAGGACACCGAATTTTGTTTTCAAGAAGTCAAAGAAAGAGCCAAAAAATCTAGCTGGTAAGTAAATATCGCCATTATGCAGTTACAAGTAAATCACATCGTTAACGACCAACAGCAATTTTCTACTTTCCATTCAGTAAATTATCCAGTATTCACTTTTTTATTTTTGTTATTGATACATAATCCCTAACCTACAAATGATCTAGATGACACTTTTGAAAACTATGAAATTAGCAGAATAATATCATATAAAGGACAAACAAATCGTGTACAAGTGTGTCAGTCAAAAAATACCTTAAATTTATCATCGTTTTGTTAGGAACTAGCTGCCCACCCCCCTCTCGCTCCATCTGCTACTGCCACCGCTATCTGCCCATCTCCTCCACACAATCTCTCTGTCCAGCTCCTGCTATTTCCTTTCTATGGCCATCACTTCTCCCTTCTCCCTGACCATCGCATCGTCTTCCCTTTTCCTGTCCGTTTCCTCCACTCCCATTCTCTATCCGTCTGCTCCTTCATTCTTAACAGCTGAACGATGTGTCACATTCAGCATCATATGTGGACACTGTCTGCTAGACTTGTTGCGAATAGAGTTAGTAACAAAGAAACCATAAATGTAAACGTCATGACGTCAAGCCTGTTCGGACAGTTTTATTCCACGAACGGCGAAAATGTAGTGAGCGATAAAGTTTTTTTTTCCTTGTCTTAGTTTCTTAAAGGTTTGGAATTATGCGTAAAGTTTGCTGCAAGTGACCAAGTTCACTCGTTGTCAAATACTGGGTAGTGCGCATATTAGCTATACGTTGTGCAACGTCTACATTATGCAAGGAATAGTGTGGAAATATGGAATTACAGATTGTATACTTACATTGAATCGTATCAGGTAGCCCATGTCAGTCAAGGAAAGCACTTTCACAAATATGATAAAGCTCAGAAGTCAAAGAGTAAGTAGCATTTTCAAAGAGTAAACTGTTCCCCTAATTCGCGTAATGTTGTTCAAATCTTGTACTACACTTAGCCTATGTTCTTCCTCAGGGTTCAAGCTATCTCCTAACCAAATTTCATCGTATTTGGTTCGGCAGGTTAGTAACAACAATTTTAAACGCCAAGCATGATGCGGCAGTTTTTCATGTAATAAACCGCGCTACTGCTCCTATAGACTCCGTGAAACTTGGCAACAGGGCCGTGAGCACACATCTAACATTCTGTGTTGTGTCTGTTTGTTCTATATCGTGTCTCCCTACCACTTTCGCGCAACGACGCTCTGAGCGTGTTTTTTAGGGAATTGACTAGTTTGAACCTGGGACCTGTTGCTTGTAAGGAGACGCCAGACCACACATGACATGTAGAATTCAGAAGAGTTCAGTGAGACTAGCGATGATGTAACCAAATACTTAATGATTTCAGCGTCAGCTCCACTGCAGTCCCTGTAAAAGAATCTTATTACTAACTAAATTTAGTGGAAGGGGTTCAAGGCTTTCCTATTTTTAGTTAGGTGGTAAAATAACGTCGAAAAAGCAGTTAAGTTTACCATTGGAAATTTTATTCTACTCATAAAACATTGTTTATAAATTGCACTATTGATAAAAGGAGATGTTTTAATACAGGATGATAAAAACCAACTGCGTTCAACAAAAATGTGAACGAATATTCCCTGAATGGGTTTCCAAGTTCTACAATGGATCGAAGGATAACCTATGCCATATCACATCTATAATCTAGGTTTAAATTAAGTTTCACAAAAGAGAAAACTATCAAAATGGCCTACAGTGACCCTCAATTTTCTTTAATTACTTATCTAACTTGTCGTAAATTACAGTGGCTGATGTAGCTTCTCAATAACTATATAACAGAAAAATCATCGCGTTTCAGATTTTTACTTCAAGTGGCAAATGTGAACACCATGAGCTTTAATTGACGATCGACACTAGTATTACGCAAAAAGGGGGTGTAACAGATGAGACTTCTGCAGTTCCGAGTGAAGCTGTTATGCGGCATCGCATGCGTTCATTACCTTGTCGGTGTTCGTCAGGGGGCGGCGGGCAGCACAGCTCCGCTCACCTCGCCGTCTCGAAAGAAACTCTCCCCTAACTTCTCCTTACTACAATTTACCGAAGTTGGTTTAAAAAAAACTATCTGGCTGTGTTTTCATCTGACCAATCAGGGTCTCAATGTTAACCTTAAGCTCCACCTACAAAAATTCTGTCTATCCAATGAGAAACGTTCTACTTTTCGTGGTGGGGCAATGTTTTTAAAGTTTGCAACGTAACAGAGACGCGAAAAAGTCTCACGCTAAAACTTGCAGCTGGTGTGGTCCTTTTAGTGTTATCGTAATATCTATACTGTTCTTCTGGAGGGCTCTAGCTTTTAACATGGGCTGGGAGATGGTCCTAACGTAACAGTGACGCGAAAAAGTCTCACGCTAAAACTTGCGGGTGGTGTGTGGTCCTAGCGGTTAGCTGGCAACGTGGGTGCCCGTCCCTTATCGTAGGGCCTTCCAGCTTAACACGGTTTTGCTCTCGGCTTCTGTTCTCGTTTCTCCCCTCGGAACTGCGTCTGTCTCACGGTGGGAAGGTATGACATGCATTTAGGCATTCTTGTGTTAGTCTGTGGTATTCCATTTGCTCACTCGTTACTCGTATTACTTTGGTTAATTTAATGTCACGATTTATTCGGAGCTATGTGACATACTACTGGATTTGCTTAGCATGTCAGGGTTTTCATGGAAGGTGTTGGTTCTGCCTGACACCTTACACACATTCAGTTGTTTACGTTTTAAGGAGCGTTTGCGTATTCGCAATTTGCGTGACGTAATTGCCTTATGGGCCAAATACATAGGAATTTGATAAACAACGTGCATTGTTCACGGTGTGCACAGGTAGCCTTTGCCACTCAACTAGAAGTTTATGTCAGTGCCATGTCAGATGGTAGCACACTGCGGCAGACTTTTATCCCCATTTGCTAGGCATAAATCCTTATAGATGATAGTACACTCCTTAGATATGCTAATTCACTCATTATATACTGTAGTAAAATTAGAATGGACAACAGTATTTGTTGAAGTTGTACTGACAGTAAGCCTATTTTGTGGGTTTCTGAATAAGTTATAGTATTGTAAGTTATGAATTTGATCATACAGTAGTCCATTTGAGGCACAGAGAATCATAAGGGCCTCAAGTACATCACTGTCTGTTGTAAGACTGTAGCATTTATTCATGCTTCTGAAATCTATTGATCTTATGATAAGTCAGGTTTATCTGTGCTGTAGGCCCATTTACTATATTTGAAAATTCACGAATTGCTGTATAACTGGTTTCTCGGGTTTAAACTTAAATGTGAGATCGACGGCAATGTGGTTTAGGCCCATATGGATCTCAGCGCCTCATTTGTATTCTAGTCAAGTGACGGTGCTAGTAGTCATTACTAGTTGAGTTTAATCATTGCTACAAACGGCATTTTGTGTTTGGAGTTGGTTGTTTACTGTGCAGGAATCGGCTTTCATGTGCAGTGTAAGCATGAACTACGTTGAATCTATTTTAAGTGGTAAGAGAAAAGCAAGGCTGTGAGAAGATGTCGTGAATCGCGCCTGGGTAGCTCAGTCGGTAGGGCACTTGCACGCGAAAGGCAATGGTCCCGAGTTCGAGTCTCGATCCGGCACACAGCTTTAATGTGCCAGGAAGTTTCATATCAGCGCACGTTCCGCTGCAGAGTGAAAATCTCATTCTGGGAACAACAAACTAAATTACCAGGAAAAGTTAGCTGCAAAGGAACTAGGGCCTCCAAGAACAGATCCTCTGATTGAGAGAGGATGCAATCAAATAAGCGTGACTACAAGCGAACATTTAATTAGGAAGTGTACAGTTAGTAGAAGTTGTTAAGTGGGTGCAGCGTAATAATATCTGATTTTCAGCCCGGAAGTACATTCGTGAACTAATACATATGTTAGGGATCTTGTGGTTTGTCTGAAAAAATGGAAAAGCACGAAAACTCCCATTTACACAAAAATGCGAAACGGAGATTAGCGCTATCTTAGACATTATTTCGTTAGTATCCTAAACTGTACTTAATTATGTAAAAAACAACAAAATTCCACGAAAACAATTATTTTGTTTGTCAAATAAGTTGTGCATGTTATTATTTTTATAATTATTATTATTATTACGGTTGTTGTTATTATTGTCAGTGGCTGTAGTTTATTATTTATAGTGGCTGTGTTGATAAGCATAACGCTTGTACAGCAGCTGCTATTAATTTCACACTCTCAGATTAATCTGAATCTAAACATTTGCGAACACCCTGGAGCCACCACCGATGTGAACACTGTCTGCAAAAGATGTCCCTAATACGATTAGAAGTAGAGAAAGAATAAATTAAAACGTCATTCCTAATACGATAATGGACATCGAAAATGTAGTAAGCGATATACTTTTTTCCTTTCATCATTTTGTGGTGAGTGTCATCAAGAAAACGTTTAGTGAACGTCTGAAATTATGTGTAAAATTTGTTGCAAGTCCTTATCTTCTCTAGTTCTCAAATACTGGAGGAATAAAACCTGGCTATATGGGTTTTGTGTCCTACATGCATCTTGCGCAGGAATTTGGTCTAAAAGGATTAACAGATAGCTCTTCTGGCAGATGGATTGCTTGAGTGCCTAGAGCAGTTGACATCTTTGACCAAGTTGAGCAGTTTTGCGAAGTTTCATTTGCAACTACCACGCAACTACTGAAAAATTTGTGGATGCTGGAAATGAAGCACATGGTAAAAGCCCGACTGCGGAGCAATAGAAGAATTCATTTGTTCGGTTGAGTCTTTCTTTAAAATGTTTCAAAGTTCTGGCCAAGTTTAGAACTTGGCTTGGCCTAACATGAGTGCAACATGGCGGCGGTTTGGTGATGGATTGGGCAGCATTATTGTGCTATCCCGGGGCCCCATAGGAACTCCACAAAGTTGCATTACTGCCTAGGATTATGTGAACATTTTGGCCCATCAGGTACAGCGTTTACCCCTCATAGGTGACGCCTTGTTCCAATAACACGGGGTACCTGTTGACACACTTCACGTCGACCAGGAATGGTTCTTGGTGGACGAGTACGAGTATTCGCATCTCCTCTGGCCACGAAAGTCGCCAGACCTAATTGTTATGGAGTATTTGTGTTCTACTTTGGAAAGTAGGGTGGCTGATTGTTGTCTATATCTAACATCCTCACCTGATCATGCCAATATTTTTCACGAAGAATGGCATAATGTTCCCTTGAAAACCACGGAGAAACTGTATTTGTACATTCCTAGACGACTTGAAGCTGTTTTAAATGGCGGCGATTTTTGTACATCGTATTAGACATGGCAACGTGTCGCGTTTGTGGCGTATCCTTATTACTGAGCACCTCTTGACAGTGAGCGAGATGCATTTGTGTTTCAAAATTTTGAACATGGATGAAGCAGCAACTGCTGTAAAGCTTCAAGGTAAATGATAACAGCCAAACAGTTGCAGGATGAAGATTTATTGAAATCCTTAACCACGGTGTCGGTATATCTAAATATACCTTCATCAGAAGCAAAAATACACCTGAACAGGGAAACACCTTCATTGGCAAAAAACTTAGCAACACAACTGAGATAAAAGAAAAAAAAATACACTTGTAGCTTTAAGTACCATGAAAATTACCAAAGTATTACAAGCACAAAAACTTCCAGTCACTTACTAAAATCACATACTGCAGTGTAGGTGCGTAAAACAATCGTGCCAAAGGCATCGTCAGTAGTTAAAATTAAACTATCACCTCCATCTGTTCAGCATAATTATGAAGAGAAGGTCGATGTGAACACGGCATATTATCTGTACTTAGCCCGTGAACTAGCGTGGAGAGGGTGTGGAAGCACTAGGGCAGACAGCTTCAACGAGAGAGGGCACTAGTGCTATTACGCAAATTAAAGGCTAGGACACATACTAGCGAAAACGAACAAAACGTTCTAGTAAACGGAAACCATCAGTCGTCATGGATACAAACATAACAGAATCATTTAAACCACACATACACATCAAAAACCGCGAACACCATTCATCAAAAATATGTAAAACCCCAACAAGACAGGAAAGGAGCATCTCACCAGCATCAACGGACAAGAAAACTAGCTTCTAGTCAGTCAGACTATATTACGTTAGAGCAAGAAGGGGTTTGAAACTATCCAAAAAATAAATGTTTCTAAGCTGTACCTGTTCGTTAAGAATAAATCCACCTTTTTGAGATAGATATTTGAAAATTTCTAATTCCTTGAACAAGTCCAGTTTGTAACCCTTACACACTTCGTGGAGCAATTCTTCGTCATCCAGTTTACGTGGCGGATGTTGTAAGAGCATTAGATGTTCAGCAAATATGGTATTGTACACGTTTTCCCCATTTTTACCTAGCATGTGTCCATTATCTTTACTCCGTAAACAATAGCTTAAAACAAAGAGTGATTCATACTATTGGGGCACGGGAAGAACCTGGCATTAAATCCGGAGTTTACAAAATTACTTGTAATGACTTCCCCAACTATTACGTTGGACAGACCGGTAGACCCATTAAAGTAAGATATAAAGAACACATACTAGATAAAAATGGTGAAAACATGTACAATTCCACGTTTGCTGAAAATCTAATGGTCTTACAACATCCGCCACGTAAACTGGATGACGTAGAATTGCTACACGAAGTGACTAAAGGGATCAAACTGGACCTGTTCGAGGAATTAGAAATTTTCAAACATCTATCTCAAAAATGTGGCTTTATTCTTAACGAACAGGTGCAACTTAGAAATAAATTTTTTTTTAGTAGTTTCAAATCCCTTCTTGCTCTAATGTAATATAGTCTGGCTGACTAGAAGCTAGTTTACTTGACTGTTGATGCTGGCGAGATGCTCCTTTCCTGTCTTGTTGGGGTTTTACATATTTTTGATGATTGTTGTTCGCGGATTTTGATGTGTATGTGTGGTTCAAATGATTCTGTTATGTTTGTATCCATGACGACTGATGGTTTCGATTTACTACAACATTTAGTATGTATCCTAGCCTTTAATTTGCGTAATAGCACTAGTGCCCTCTCTCGGTGAAACTGTCTGCCCTAGTGCTTCCACACCCTCTTCACGCTAGTTCACAGGCTAAGTACTGATAATATGCCGTGTTCGCATCGACCATCTCTTCATAATTATGCTGTACAGATGGAGGTGATAGTTTAATTTTAAATACTGACGATGCCTTTGGCACGATTGTTTTACGCACCTCACTGCAGTATGTGATTTTAGTAAGTGACTGGAAGTTTTTGTGCTTGTACTACTTTGGTAATATTCATGGTACTTAAAGCTACAAGTTGTTTTTTTTTTTTTTTAACAGTTGTGTTGCTAAATTTTTTGCCAATGAAGGTGTCTCCCTGTTCAGGTGTATTTTTGCTTCTGATGAAGGTATATTTAGATATACCGAAACGGTGGTTAAGGTTTTCAATAAATCTTTATCCTGAAACTGTTTGGCTGTTATCATTTACCGTGAATCATTTGTGTTTGTTAGTTGCATGTCCAGGATGCAGTGAAACTGGGGCAGTATGGACATTGTTCTACAGTCACGTACATATTGTCTAGGCCTCAGTAACACCGCTAGAAAGCCAGCAGGGAACCACAGGTGACGCTAGCTGCGGCACTGCTAGACGCCAGCGAGCTGCAAAAGCGGAACAAAACCACTCAGTCATGCGCCCGTACGGAGCACCTGCCAGGGTCGGCGCCGTTCTCCCATTGTCTGCCGGTGTAAAATTCACACCGCACCCGCAGCCGGTAGCTGAAGGACCGGACGGTCATCACGTACGCGTGGATCTCTCTCTCTCTCTCTCTCTCTCTCTCTCTCTGTGTGTGTGTGTGTGTGTGTGTGTGTGTGTGTGAGAGAGTAATTTGGGGGGGGGGGGGGCGGAGAAGAGGGAAAATGGACAAGGGGAATGGGAGGGACGCAGACAGTCCCTTCCACTGCCTGTGCTGTTCAGATCGCAGGCGGACTGCCGTGTTGTGCGGACCTGCGGGGTGGCCCTCCAGCGCTGTAGGGCAACACAGCGGGACAGCGGTACTCCAGGCGCTGTGCTACACACACACACACACACACACACACTCAGTCACAGGACTCCTACACATCACAAGCACCTCTCACGGACACCTCGGCTGGATGAGTGGCACGGCGGTACCGGAAGACAAGAGAGCACCGCTGCAAATCTAGTCGAGCTGCAGTGTCCGGGCGACCAGATTCCAACACCACCAGGCAGAGAGCACACGAGGCTGGCTGAACACGCCAGCCGAGTACTGACATGCTTGTTCCAGAGACTCAGTAAACACGTGCAACATTTCAATACCATCGAGAGTCCCTAAGCGACATCGATGTCGTGCGCATCGCACACTTCGATTTGATAACCCTGCAAACTGCTGTAATGCGAAACGTAAACTGGCGAGTTACCAGCCAAGTAAAAGTTATTGAGCCATGGAACTGTAAGTGTTGGTTCGGCTGGTGAGGTCAAGGCGAGGGCGGCGAGGCTGTGGTTGTTTTGCTTGTGTATGAAGTACCTCTCTAAGCTCTGGTGCCCGTCTGACTTCAGAATGCGCTAGGGGTTTACGTGAAGTTGAGGAATTTGGGTTGTATGCGTGTTTGCGTGTTTTCTTTGTGTAAGCTTCTCTTTGGTGTTTTATGTATGTGTTATTGGTCCCTAAAGAAGCGTGTAAGGATTAATTTTGGGCGAGAAGCTACTAGTGGTTGCTTCCTAAATTTTGTATGAGAAACTGGAGCGAAGTTTGTGTCGTTTCGTTAAATTTCGTGGATTTTTCTTGAGTAAGTGTGTAAATGATTGGTAAATGATTGGTTGGCCTAGGAAATCTCTTATGTGTGGGTTGGGGACGCATCTGCCAATTCCTGAGATGACACGGAAAACTTTGTTCTGGAGAGGTTGCAGTCGGGATACTGCCGTGTCTGATGTCATGGACCATACCTCAGAGACTGGATGTATGAGGCGAGGGCAGGCAGCTGGTGTGTGACGGAAAGCCACGCAGTGCCCGGCAAGCGAGAGCCGAGCGACAGCTAATGGTCGCTTTTTCTCTGGCTGCAGGGTTCGGGGGGAGGGGAGACGATGAGACGATGGTTTACCGTCTGGACAACATTTTTCCCCAGTACGTAACTCCATATATGGCGGCGTCCACTATGAGACAGAATATGGATGCGCTGAACTGTTTCGGAATCCAGTAGTAATTCACAGTTTCAGTGTAGCACAAAACCAATCACAGCAGCATACTCACGGCACTGTGTTGCGTTGTTACGGAACACAACAGCAAGGATTCGAAAATTAGAAACTTGTATTTAACCTCATTCACCTTGCAACAGGAAAAGTTCGGTCACGCCAGAGAGAGAGACAGACCCAGGAAATAAGTGGCATTTCGCATGTGGATCACACTTCGGCACGACCCAACACTACGCCGAGAGCAGAAAACAATACGGGACAGAAGACCAAGACATATTCGTTAGCTCGCAAGAGACACCGAAAAAAATACCTATTACATAAGAACTAGTATCAGAGAACCTATACAGCAGCCAAGAGTCTGTTAAGCGAATATAGCAGAACCGAACGCCACGTCATAGTCTCACATTAGCTCGCTTTAAATACTCGAGCTCTCAGAAGTATTGATCATCGGGATCGACGGCGTTCACAGTAATATCACTAGATTCCATGATTACGACACTGTAGAGAATCTATGTCCTAGATACTCCAGAACAGTCTACGAACCAGCCAAAGATATATCTGAGATGTCGGGCTTTGCCTCATGAACTTCATACTTTTCGCCGCCTACCGTTCTTGATGGAGATGCTGACTGTCTTCCGACAACACCACATCGCGGAGTGCTCACAGCACCGAACTTCAGTGCGGAAAATCGTAGTCGGACCCCGAGGGGTCCACATTCATGTTTAACATTTAGGTGAGGGAACCTACCTGGCCATAGGAGGGAAACCGACCGACCACACAACTTCAGACAACACCACATCGCGTATGGACCCATACAAGGGTCAACACAGAATTCGGAGTTGGATCGAACACACTCCAGCAGCATTTATGCTGGACCATAGCCGCGCCTGCTGCGTGCCGCAATGGGAGCGACTCGGCAGCCGTCAGCGGGAATCGAACACACAGCTGAATGAGGCATCGACTACAGGGCCGGTGTGGAACAAGATGGCCGCGAACATGGTTGATAAACGATGGAAGTTTGAAAACAATTTACTAGAGTCAGAGACGCTTCACAAGTACCCAATTGCTATCCGGACTTCATGCAGCGGTGGCTCTGCTCGGCCCCTTTGTAAACTGATGTCAGCAGTGACCACTCTAACGCCGTCACCAGAGGACTTGGCAGCGGAGGTTTTCGACTCCAGCGCCTGGAATTCGGACGCAATGATCAGCTCTCACAGAGTGCATACTCCGCAGCAGCAGCCGCAACACGTTGAGAACAAAACACATTTTTCTTTTCCTTGTAACGTGGCACAATCTAGGGCTATTGATGGACGTGCTATGTTAAAACTAGCTTTTGTAAAATTAACGAGTCTGTTGATTTATCGGACTTCAGAGGCAAGAATAAAGAAACGTGTTTGCTACCAGTGAGACGTGCTATTTATAACTAAATGAATCATAGTGAACCATGCACTAAGTTTGTGCTCGTAAATTGTTCTACTTGTAGACGTTAAGTTAATGCAGCACAGGAGTCTTCTGAGTGTCGCTGGGCGATGATAAGGCAAAAGGAATATCTCAGTCTCGTTTCGTACAGTGTAAGCTGTGTTTTTCCTGTCCGGTCTACGTTGGTGCAGATGTTTTTGGTAGACATGTAAGACAGTGGTAACTCGCACGAATATGCTAGGCACAACGTCAGTTACTACTAGTAACGGATTAAGTGTCACAGTTGTACCCAACAGAAGTTATGCCATGACTAATTAATTGGTGGCACAGTTAGAATTTTTGCTGACTGCGAGATTAACAGCCGGGTTCGAGTGAATTTAAGCCGCCAGTAGCAATGTTCCACTTTTCAGTAGATTCTTCAGTAGTTAACCTCATCACACCCTTCGCCGGAAAAACAACAGCGGACGTCATGGTATTCCTTAATGATGTATTGGCTACAGCCAGAACAAATAATTGTTTAGATGTAATTACTCTGCGGACGGCCAATTTACGCCTTAAGGGTGAAGCCAAGATATACGTGATGTATCATGAGGCACTGAGCAAGGCTAGTACATTTGCGTCAGAGATACCGTAAGCAAAATAGTGTCAGATCTTGTAAGGGAGAAGTTGAGTCGGTGGACACAGAAGGCAAATCAGTCTGTAGACACTTTTTCAGACAGAATTCGTAAAGCAAATGTGTAAACACACGAGTTCACCGGAAATCGCGACGCGGATCGCGTCATACTCAGGAAGTCAGAAAGATCATTCGATGTGTTTTTGCGAGGAATTCCTGCGGTGTTTTCAAGAAGAGTCGGAATAGAAAATCCAGAGGATTTGGCTGCAGCAAAGCGAATTGCCACGCACGTGCACTGATAAGCCACGTTTTTCTGCTGAAAAGAACTGTTAGCGTTGTGGGAAGAAAGGCCATTTCAAGGCGCAGTGCAATCAACGACAATGTTACTTGTTTCCAATCAGACCATCAGCTGTAAATGTTTCAGTGTCGAAGGTACACCGATTGCTAATGTGTTACCAACTTAACTGCATATATGTACGTTAAAGATGGTTATGCATGAGAAAGTACCTGCTGGTACAGTGAAGATGGTTTGCGTATTTGTAGATGCCAATGTGCCAGGAAAGAGATTATGTGTGGCTGACACACTGCAGGACAATGAAGCATTAGATGAAATGCATTGTTTTATACGAATAAGTGTTGCGCACGTAACCGTCGTTAGTGGGGAACTGATCATTCCGGTAAGGTTGGATAACTTCGGTACAGATGAAGTAAATCTCCCGAAAGGATTACTTAAAGCGAGTTTAGAGATATTACAAAATGAGGATATCGAAGGGTCAAGCTGTGATCACAGTATCAAAGAAACCATCAATGTGTGTGCACTACCAGACAAGGTTCGTCACTAGAAGGATAGTGAACGAGAATCCATGGAAGCTTTGTTGTTAGAATATTCAGACTTAATCAGTTCAAATGGTCCTCTACCAGCAACACGTATCACACAACACCGCAGACCAACTGACGACAATCCACCAATTTATAGAAACCACACATGATGGCAAAACACCTACAGCCACTAGTAGACGAATTTATGGATCAGCAACTGCGAGAGGGTATTATCGAGCATAGCGATAGCCCTTGGTCGGCAAATATCGTCCTTGTACCCAAAAAACCAGTTGAAAGTACCAGAAAATATCGATCTTCCTGTGATTATCGTTGCTTGAATTAACGAATCATAACGAATGCCGATAGAATACCTAACATAACGGATGCGTTAGACAACCAGGAAAATGTAAATGCTCCTGAACGAATTGATCTCAGTAGCGTTTCCTGAAGACAGACCCAAAACTGCTTTCGCAGCAAATTCAGCTCATGACCAATGCTGAAAGTGCAGTTTGGATTCAAGAATACTCCAGCTACCTCCTAAGTACATCGTGAATTAAAACCGAAAATCTATATCGTATATCTTGATGATACAGTCGTCTATCCAAAAACTATAGAAAATCACGTTAAACGTCTGAATGAAGCGTTTAGTAGATTGAGGACAGCACACACCTTACTCTAAGTGTGGACAAGTCCCATTTTGCTCAGTAACAAGTAACTTAACTTGGGGATATGGAAAATCCAGGATGGAATGTAACAATATTATGAAAAGGGCAGTTGTTACGCACCATATACCGGAGATTCTGAGTCGCAGATAGCCGCAACAGAAAGACTGTCCAAAATAAGCTTTCGGCCTAGTGTAGTGTGGCTACAGCTGCCATAGACTGTGGTCATGTGTGTGTGTGAGTTGCGTTTGTGTGTGTGTGTGTGTGTGTGTGTGTGTGTGTGTGTGTGTGTGTGTGTGTGTGTGATCTATTTTTGATAAAGGCCTTGTTGGCCAAAAGTAATTTTGTGACAGTCTTTTTGTTGTACCTTCCTATCTGTAACTCAGCATCTCCACTATATGGTGCGTAAGCAACTATCCTTTTCTTAATATTATCTTGGGCGCATTAACAGTCAAGAGGGAGTGGGGGTTGATCCTCGACTTGCTTCCGCCATACAATATTTTCCGACACCACAACTACTGAACATTCACAGTCATTCATTGCATTATGCGATTATTATCACTAGTTCTTGAAGGGGTTCGCTGAAATTGCATGACCATTAACTAAGTTGTTACGAAAAGGTGTTAGTTTTCAGTGGACATCACAATACCCAAGATGCGTTTGAGAAATTCAAGGAGATATTAACATCATATCCTGAGTTAATATACCCGGATTTTGAACAGGAGTTCATTCTGGCAGGTAATGCATCCAACAGTGCCTTAACTGTATCTGAACCCAGTGCGGTAGGCTATGACGTCACGGTCGACAAAGCTTTCCAGTCCTGATACATTCGGTACTCCTGTACCTCCTCGTACAACTGCAACAGTTAGCCAGCCGTTGCCATGAGAAAATGTATCATTCAGATCAATACTGAAGTTCAGTCTACATCCACAGAAGACAGCGGGTCCATCTAGTAGTGAATGTGTAGCGACAGATTTTATAGTATTCTTCTTCTTATCAGCAGCAGATGTTGTCATTTCGACGTCTTGTTTTATATATTGTCTGTCTTGCACGGCGACGGTATCTTCTGTATGGCATCTTGGCAGCGTTCAATGCAGTTGCCTGTGCAGCAGCAGCAGCGCGAATGATCCACTCCGTGGGCAGACAATATATAAAACAATTGAAGACGTCGAAATGACAACATCTGCTGCTGATAAGAAGAAGAATACTATAAAATCTGTCGCTGCACATTCACTACTAGATGGACCCGCTGTCTTCTGTGGATGTAGACTGAACTTCAGTATTGATCTGAATGATACATTTTCTCATGGCAACGGCTGGCTAACTGTTGCAATTGTACGAGGAGGTACAGGAGTACCGAATGTATCAGGACTGGAAAGCTTTGTCGACCGTGACGTCATAGCCTACCGCACATTCCACGTTTGTGAAAATGCAAATAAAGACTTTGGCAAATCATCATATATGTCACCCTCACCCTTTTCCTTGTATACACGTAATAGACGTAAAATATCTGTTAATGAAACTGTATTTATTTGGATTAAAGGTAAAGGTACTTGTGAACATGTTAAATTTGTTGGAGATTGTACTTTGTATTTTCATAAATAAATTGATCTGTAGCGTAGCTGAGAATCGGACAAGGGTACATCTAGAATCTGTCGACATAGAGTATGCAACAGCATGTTACGTCAGCTCTTATTGGAAAAGAAAATTGCCGAGCGGTTCTAGGCGCTTCAGTCTGGAACCGTGACACCGCTACGGCCGCAGGTTCGAATCCTGCCTCGGGCATGGATGTGTGTCATGTCCTTGGGTTAGTTAGGTTTAAAAATCGTTCAAATGGCTCTGAGCGCTATGGGACTTCTGAGGTCATTAGTCTCCTAGAACTTAGAAGTACGTAAACCTAACCAAAGGACATCACACACATCCATGCCCGAGGCAGGATTCGAACCTGCGACCGTAGCAGTCGCGTGGTTCCAGACTGTAGCGCCTAGAACCGCTCGGCCACTCAGGCAGGCAGTTAGGTTTAAGTAGTTCTAAGTTCTAGGGGACTGATGACCTGAGATGTTAAGTCCCATAGTGCTCAGAGCCATTTGAACCATTTGGAAAAGAAAATTCAATGGCACATACATCCAGATAGTTGAATAAGGCTGAAACTTATTATTCAACAACTGAAAACTATATGTTGGCAGTTACATCAGGAATCTCTTATTTCCCTTGCTAAGGTCGTAAATTCAAAGTAGCTACAGACAACACATCTTTAAAATGGTTATTAGAGTTAAAAGATCCGCAAATAGATTCGCAAGATGAGCATTAAAATTAAGCAAGTTCGAGTGGTTACGCCAGAGGCAGAGACAGAACCAGGGCAGGCCGCTGTGGCCGAGCGGTTCTAGGCGCTTCAGTCAGGAACTGCGCTGCTGCTACGGTCGTAGGTTCGAATCCTGCCGCGGGCATGGATGTGTGTGATGTCCTTACGTTAGTTAGGTTTAAGTAGTTCTAAGTTCTAGGGGACTGATGACCTCAGATGTTAAGTCCCATACTGCTTAGAGCCATTTTTATTTGAGACAGAACCAGGAAATAAGAGGTATGTAGCAAGTGGGTCAGACTTCGGGACGTTACAACACCGTGCTGAGAGAGACAGAAGACGAGCACAGCAGAAAATAGCACGGGACAGACAACCAACGGAGACGTTACACGCGTATTTGTTAGTTCGTAGAAGATGTCGAAAGAAGCTGTACCTGTTTCATAAGAATGCGTATCACAGAAGCTACACAGCGAATATTGAAGAAGGACACATGTGGTCATTACGAACTGAACATCGAGTCATAGCCTCACATTATCTCCCTTTAAATACTCGAGCTCTCCAGCTCTGAAAGAGTTGATCACTGGGATCGATGGCGTTCACAGCTATAGGACTGTACTCCACGATTACGATACTGTAGCGAATGTATGTCGTAGATAGCCCAGAACTGTATAGGAACCAACCAAAGGTGTACCTGAGATGACGGTCTTCACCTGATGAACTTCATACTACTCGCTGCCTCCGAAAACACCACATCGCGGAATGCTGACAGCACTGAACTCCAGCGCAGAGACTGACAGCAAGGCCTCGTGGGGTCCACGTTCCTGTTTAACACTTAAGCGGCGTTAGTTGCTGGAACCCAACTGGCCAGTAGGAAGGAAACAGACCGACCACAGAACTGACCATACCACATAGCGGTTGGGTGAGCAAGGGTCAACGTAAATTCGCAGTGGGATGGAGCACACTCCAGCAGCTAGTACGAGACCATTCACGCAGGACCATAGCGCGACGGCAGCGAGCCACGTTGCGAGATTATTCACCTTTCGCGTGGGCCTGCAGACGAATAACTGAGTCGGCAGCCGTCAGCGGCGATCAAACACTCAGATGGACGAGGCATCGGCTACAAGGCCGGTGTGGAACAAGACGACCGTAAACATAGTTAGTAAATAACTGAACTTTGACAATGTTTCACTAGCGTCAGAGACGCTTCAGAGATTCCTAACCGCTACCCTGACTTCGTGCAGAGGTTTCTCCACTCGGCCCCTCTGTAGCATACACTGATACATTAATATACGAAGTAACGACCCACCCCCGCTCCCTGCAGGTAGCACTCCGTATCTGTGGCTAGACGCCTACTTTATAATAATTATGTAGAGATGAGTGAGATAATGCGTAACATTCTCGACCAGAGTTATATCTCACCCTGCTTTTGGAAGGAGTTTCCAAAGAGCAAGTTAAAGCCTGTTGTTCTCGAGCCACAACATGTCTTGGCCCACGATCTTCATTGGATTCATGATGTGCTGTGTGGCGTGGTCGATACCTCACGCCCAGTGAGGTGTACACAGTGTTTGCTTATGCGAGGATCTTTGGTTGGCTGAATCTGGGCAGAAGAGACAGTTTCCGGACGGAATTCGAAGCTGAGCGGTCGGTATGATCAGACGTGCGAAAACCAGTGAGCTTGTTCCTTTGGGAGGTGTGGCCAGTATTTACGGTGCAGGTATGGAGTGCTGAGAGTCAGCCTTGCAGGACAGAGCAGTGTGGTTGAGCTTTCTGGTGCAACTGCTGTTCCGGATTGGATCAGGCCTGCGTCTTCGTTGGGTTCTCTGGTCAGGAAAAGACCGTTGAGACTGCTGCCGTTTACTCCACGGTGAGCATCGTTTGCGAGAATTCTCCAAAAATACGTCTCTGTCGTCGGTAGCTAGTTGTGTTGGAATAGCTTGGTGCCTGCCTTCCCTCGTGGTTGTGCAGTCCTAAAGCATCGACTGCACACTGACCAGCGCAGCGCCGCCCAACAACATCAGGAAGGCGCTGATCAGCACACCAATGGACAGAGCGGGCATCCCTACACCTCCAGGAAGACAGGGTCCAGCGCCCCCTGTCAACACTGACTTAACCATCCGCCCATCGCTGGTTGGCCCTAGTTCAGTCGCAGAGTTCGAGACGATTAGTACTCAGTAATAGGAAGAACTTACTTAGCCTGCGTTCTGTGTGTAGCAGTTATCATCATAAACTAAAGGCTATGCCTTGTCGATTTAGCCACGTCCCTCTCTCCATTGTTATCCTCTTCAATTCTTCATACGATTTTTTCCCCATATCTTCTTTGATGTTATTAAAATACGTTGCTCTTGGCCTCCTCTGGGTTTTTTCCCTATAACGTTCCCTTCAAATACATTCTTTAGGGACTGGTTGTGTCTCATTATGTGCCCTATCATTTTTTATTTTCTTCTTCCTATATAATTTAGCAGCGGTCTGTTCTCATTCACTTCTCTTAAGACCTGTTCATTACTTTTTCTATCTACCCAGACTGTTTTCGTTATTCATCTCCATATCCACATTTCCACTGCTTCCAGTCTCTTTTTCTCTGCCTTTCCCAGAGACCACGCTTCACATCCGTATGTTAAGACATTCCAGACAAAAGTTTTGGCAATTTTTTTCCTACTTATATGATTGTTAGTAAATTCCTTTTATTTTGGAAAGCTTGCTTTGCCAAGGCTATTCTTCTCTTTATATCTGTGATACATTTATTGTCGTCAGTGATAGTGCTCCCCAAATAACATATGTTCTCAACTGCTCCAGAACATCATCTTCTAGTTTAATTGCTTGTAGGAGGCACAGGAAGCACAGGAGAACATCGAGCCGCCCCATATAGAAAAGTTAAATTTCTTTCCTTTTTAAGAATAAAACTTTCTGTTAATCTGATAGGTTTCTGTACAGATGATTTTGGATTCATGCCACCGGTCATCGCAACTTCTCTCCTTCTTTGTTTGTGACAGTGCTGACTCCCACACTAGCCGATGCAACAGTAGTTATATGGTCACACAATGATGGATCGGTCCTTTGCTAAATGAACCTCCAACACAAGCTTACCTCTTTCCTGTAGACCAATTGCTTTTCCTATTAGAGTCTGCTCCTCTTAGGGAAACTGTTAGCACCCTGTTTTAAGTTAAGATTTAATGACTGTGACTTGTGTTTTGATTTTAAGGCCTAGCAGGCTGGGCTCTGCTGTAAGCCAGATCTGATCTTACGATGGCGTTGTATTAAGAGGAGAGGTCTACTCTGCCTTGTGGCAGCCGCACTTGTTATACTTTGCATCATAACTTGTGTTTTCAAGTGCCACAGCCGTCTTGCAGAACGGCCAGTAGTAGATTCTGTTTAACGCTCCGAAAGTTTTAACATCTGCTACGTTTCTGGTTGAACTGTTCCAGCAACTGTTTTCTAAAGATAATTGAAGTGCCCAAACAACGTTGAGACCATCTGGTTAGCCTAGAATGGTTCATACAGAGACGGTTAAAGTGCTTGGTGACGTGTGGAGATTATTTTCTAAAGACTACTTTTGCAGTTGGCAAGGTGGTTTTAATACTTTTTGTGTTTATACTTTAATAATTTTTGAATTCTGCTGCGCCCGCGTTTGTGTTCACCTTAAGTGTGGTAACATGGGGGTATTTGTCCTTGGAGCTCGCGAGAATTATTTTCTGAATCCTGCTTTTACATTTTTGAATGTGGGTTTTAATACTTTCCATGTTTAATGCTTTCAAAATTTTTGAATTTTGCCACGCTCGCATTTGTAATTGCCTTGGCGTGGTATCCTTCAGGTGGCTAAAACGTTTATTGTTTTGTCCTCCCATGGTCTATGAGCGCTACGCTGTGTGTGTTGTAGTCATATCATTACTTTGCTTGTCTCATTATGATAGCGGACTGTTCCACCTTTGGACTTGCGCTACGATCCCAAGTCGGCCTCATCATTTGTAATTTATTCATGTTTGATATACTTCCTTCTCATGAAACGAAAATCTTGAAACTTGGTTAAAAATTAAAGTGAGGTTCGAGTAAAATTGTATTCCTCGTTGTTTGTTTGTTTGTTGGTTCCCAAAAAAAAAAAAAAAAAAAAAAAAACTAAGGAAAAATAAAGAAACGGTTATGCTTTGGATTCTTTACAAGCTTGTATTGTTCTGAATAAAAGAGAGATTAATACATGGATCTTGTACAATGTTAGTAAAGAGTGTTGGTATCAATAAATTCGTTATAAAGATTTCTAAGTAACGATTTATGTTCAATAACATTTATAAAATGGCTGCGCTGCTGCAACAATTACAGAACAGCAGATATAAAAGGCAGCCAACCAGTTTAAATAAATGGTGGTTTTCAAATAATCTTTACCATCCTTTCGGCGAATTTAAACATGTGTTCTTCAGAAGGACGAACAGACTTCACATTAGCAATTCAGTCATTGAAGCTGTCTATACATGGAATTTACTTGAAACGGTCTGTACGTCCATATCTAAAAAGTAAGCCCCCTATAACCTTCAAGAAGAATATAATAAATCCAATCCCAGAGAAAGCAGGTGTTGACAGATGTGAAAATTACCGAACTATCAGTGTAATAAGTCACAGCTACAAAATACTAACACGAATTCTTTACAGACGAATGGAAAAACTGGTAGAAGCCGACCTCGGGGAAGATCAGTTTGGATTTCGTAGAAATATTGGAACACGTGAGGCAATACTGACCTTACGACTTATCTTAGAAGAAAGATTAAGGAAAGTCAAACCTACGTTTCTAGCATTTGTAGACTTAGAGAAAACTTTTGACAATGTTGACTGGAATACTCTCTTTCAAATCCTAAATGTGGCAGGGAAAAATACAGGGAGCGAAAGGCTATTTACAATTTGTACAGAAACCAGATGGCGGTTATAAGAGTCGAGGGGCATGAAAGAGAAGCAGTGGTTGGGAAGGGAGTGAGACAGGGTTGTAGCCTCTCCCCGAAGTTATTCAATCTGTATATTGAGCAAGCAGTAAAGGAAACAAAAGAAAAATTTGGAGTAGGTATTAAAATCCATGGAGAAGAAATAAGAACTTTGAGGTTCGCCGGTGACATTGTTATTCTATAAGAGACAGCAAAGGACTTGGAAGAGCAGTTGAACGGAATGGACAGTGTCTTGAAATGAGGGTATAAGATCAACAAAGGAAAACGAGGATAATGGAATGTAGTCGAATTAAATCGGGTGATGCTGAGGGAATTAGATTAGGAAATGAGACACTTAAAGTAGTAAAGGAGTTTTGCTATTCGGGGAGCAAAATAACTGATGATGGTCGAAGTAGAGAGGATATAAAATGTAGACTGGCAATGGCAAGGAAAGCGTTTCTGAAGAAGAAAAATTTGTTAACATCGAGTTTAGATTTAAATGTCAGGAAGGCGTTTCTGAAAGTATTTGTATGGAGTGTAGCCATGTATGGAAGTGAAACATGGACGATAAATAGTTTGGTCAAGAAGAGAATAGAAGGTTTCGAAATGTGGTGCTACAGAAGAATGCTGAAGATTAGATGGGTAGATCACATTAACTAATGATGAAGTATTGAATAGAATTGGGGAGAAGAGGAGTTTGTGGCACAACTTGATAAAAAGAAGGAACCGGTTAGTAGTACATGTTCTAAGCATCAAGGGATCACAAATTTAACATTGGAGGGCAGCGTGGAGGGTAAAAATCGTAGAGGGAGGACCAAGAGATGAATACACTAAGCAGATTCAGAAAGATGTAGGTTTCAGTAAGTGCTGAGAGATGAAGATGCTTGCACAGGACAGGGTAGCATGGAGAGCTGCATCAAACCGGTCTCAGGACTGAAGGCCACAACAACAACAACAACAACCAAGGGCCAGTCACATCAGTAAAAACAATAACTTGAAACAACAAACCATGTTAGTAGCTGCCGTTATGTGCAATAAGTTTCTCAGTCCTTCCTTTAGCACATGGCTGTTGGTGTTCTTTATCTAGGTATTTGTCCTTGTAGACCATATCAGTTGAGACTGCATAGTCCTCACTCTTTTAGCCATTCTAGTGCATTTAGAAGATTTCACTGTTTTCTAGACTTTTTACTCGTAAACGAAATGAAATAAAAATGTAATAATTAGGCACCCAAATAGCAAAGCAGACTCAATACATTCATTTTCTCTAGCTTAGAAGCCAAACATAAACTCATCGGAAGAAGCAAAGCAATGTTGCTAAGTTTTTTACACCAAAGTGAAATCTATACATTTAACCGAGTACGTTCAATGTTAGATTGTATTTATAAGGATAACGAGGTGGTGCTTACATCTGTCACTGACGTAACTTCCGATTATACTTCTGTCACTGAGGTAAAATCGCTAACAGCTCTACCTGTTGGCTCTTGATGTACTACACCATGATGATCGTGTCACCGAGGTAAGGATCTACTACTAAGCTGAGCAGATTCCTCAAACTTTTAATTGACATATATTTTCTTCCTGTGATTCGATTTTAATGAAATGAATCCTATTTTTGCCCCAAAATATGTTCAAGTTAACTATGTAATCCGATCAGTAGAAATGTGTGTTCGAAAAAATATACCTACACACTGAATGTGGTTACCGGATTAATGTTACGTATGCAGAGTAAGAAGGTATCTGCTTCCTTTGTAATTGGCCATCTCAGATCCAGTTGTCCGCGTCGTGTTACGGTTTTAAAGTCGTCCTATGAAAACCGTCACGTCTTCACAATCTACTGTCAGTACTTCTCCAGCTTTGGAGGACGTTGGATAGACGTTAGCACCCCCCCCCCCCCCCACCCCCACCCCCTCCCCCGCCTCCCCCCACACAATTTAAACGACGGCGGACTAAGAGTAGTGAAGATTTTGAAGTCACTCTTCCCCAATCTCGCTCGCCGAGAATGTCCCAGTGGTGATGCTTTGAGTACTGATGTTAATTATTGTTCTTGTTTCGCCAGCGATGACGAGGCTGGTTCTGTTGATGTTGAAATGAGTATTGCCTCTGCGTCCACTCCTCCACTAGTAGCAACATCTGATCCGGTGGGTTCCGATTGTTTAATAGAGACATCGGCTGCTGTTCTGGCTTTACAGTGTTCAAGTGCAATATCATCCATTCCACATTGATACGATGGAGCAACAGGGTACTACGGCTTCTCTTCCGGATAGTCATATTTATGCAGACGGCTTCAGACGCTGCACAGCCTGTCTCTTCTTTATCTGATGATGATGTTCATCGCTCCCACTTGCGTTTCTCGCATTTCGTTGAGTGGAGACGCCTTCCTCCCCAAAGTTTTGCTACACGCCAGTTCCTATAACTCCTGAAGATAGACCTTGACTGTGGATATTGTATCACAGACACGGTCTCTTTGACTGTTAGGAGATGACACTAAACCCGCCCAGAGATGTAACAGCGATTCATGAGCAGCGCCTATTACACGGAGGGAGTCCGACAGCCGATCAGTTCAAATCATTCCACCAGGAAGGAGATACATGGCTCGTCTGTACTTCAACCGTATCCAGACAGCCAATACTGCGGTTCGATCGCATCTGCATTGTTACTTTGTGGCAGGAATGACTCTCAACAGGGGAAGTGTCCAGACGTCTCGGAGTGAACCAAAGTGGTGTTGTTCGGACGTGGACGAGACACAGAGAGACAGGAACTGTCGATGACATGCCTCGCTCAGGCCGCCCAAGGGCTAATACTGCAGTAGATGACCGCTACCTACGGATTATGGCTCGGAGGAACCCTGACAGCAACGCCACCGTGTTGAATAATGCTTTTCGTACAGCCACAGAACGTCATGTTACGATTCAAACTGTGCGCAGTAGGCTGCATGGTGCGCAACTTGACTCCCAACGTCCATGGCGAGGTCCATCCTTGCAACCACGACACCATGCAGCGCGGTACATATGGGCCCAACAACAAACCGAATGGACCGCTCAAGACTGCCATCACGTTCTCTTCACAGATTAGTGTCGCATATGCCTTCAACCAGCTAATCGTATGAGACGTGTTTGGAGGCAACCTGGTCAGGCTGAACGCCCTAGGCACACTGTCCAGCGAGTGCAGCAAGTTGGAGGTTCCCTGCTGTTTTGGGGTCGCATTATGTGAGGCCGACGTACGCCGCTGGTGGTCATGGAAGGCGCTGTAACGACTGTACGATACGTGAATGCCACATTCCGACCGATAGTGCAACATATCGGAAGCATAGTGGCGAAGCATTTGACTTCATGACCGACAATTCATGCCCTCATTGTGCACATCTTGTGAATGACTTCCTTCAGGATATCGACATCGTTCGACTAGAGTAGCCAGCATGTTCTCCAGGCATGAACCATATCGAACATGTCTGGGATGGACTGAAAAGAGCTGGTTTTGGACGACGTGAGCCACCAACCACTCTGAGGGATCTACGCCGAATCGCAGTTGAGGAGTGGGACAATCTGGACCTAGTGTGCCTTGCTGAACTTGTGGATAGTACGCCGTGACGAATACAAAAAAAATGGCTCTGAGCACTATGGGACTTAACATCTGAGGTCCTCAGTCCCCTAGAAATTAGAACTACTTAAACCTCACACATCCATGTCCGAGGCAGGATTCGAACCTGCGACCGTAGCGGTCGCGCGGTTCCAGACTGAAGCGGCTAGAACCGCTCGGCCACAACGGCCGGCGGCGAATACAGGCATTTATCAATGCAAGCAGACGTGCTACTGGATGTTAGAGATACTGGGGTGTGCAGCAGTCTGGACGACCACCTCTGAAGGTCTCGCTCTGTTGTGGTACAAGATGCAATGTATGGTTTTTATGAGCAATAAAAAGGGCCTAAATGATGTTTATGTTGATCTCTAATCCCATTTTCTATACAGGTTTAGGAACTGAGGTGATGCAAAACCTCCTTTTTATGTGTGTACTTCCCTCCTCGAAGGTGTTGTTACGGCAGATTTCCGTGAGGATTTGTGGCAGCTTCTCTCCGTGATGAGGTACGTGACATTGTAGCTCGCTCTCCTTCCTGAGATAATCGCCGACGGTCTTCGCAAAGAATTTCATGTTCGAATTTGGCCTATGATAGTAAATATAACATCTTCGGTGAATGAAGTGGTGCAAGGGATACACATCCCATCCTCACTTACGGTAGGAAAAATTGTTTTAATTTCCAAAAAGACGAGACGTCTATCCATGGATCAGGTCCGACCGATAATGCTACTCAGGTTTGATTAGAAAATCGTAGCGCGGGTGATCAAAAGCCGTTTGTCTGTTTTGCTTGCTGACACTGTCGTGTCGGTTCAAAGTTATATCCCGGGTGGTTCTCCTCTGACTCCCGTTGCTGAATGTCGTGATCTCACCTCGATTCTTCCACTGTTCCTCTGTCAGGAGCTTTACTTTTTATTAATTTTAATTGTGCGTTCGACCGAATGTATTACGGTTTTCTGTTGTGAGTGTTGACGGCTTATAAAATAAATAAATAAATAAGTAAAATTAATTATTAATTATGTATTATAGTGATTGGTTGTAATTATTTGCTTATCTGGAACGTGGACGTTTAATTATTTGGTATCAGACGCTTGACAATGGCTTTTTCGTAAATGCAATGTTATTCGTAGTTGACCGTGAAATGTGATTCAAATAATCGGACTTCGTATTTAAATCGTTTCCAAAGACTGCTGCGGTAGGTGCGGACTCAAAATCTAAATCTCAATATTAGAATAATTTGCCAGCCATGTCAATACGTCGTACAGAGGTAACTGTCTACTGAACATAAAAAATTTACACAGTTAGTTAAATCAGATATATTCAACGAATAAGCCTACAGTTAAATAATTCTACTTACTTTCATAAATATAAATTATTTACAGAATCGAGTGCCTAGTAAGATTGCAACTCGCAGTGTTCTTATATAACATCAAATATGGCGGTGTGTCAGTTAATAAAATATACGTGCTTCCCGCACCAGTTGTTGTACATGACCTCTTTCTTCTTAATGAAACATAAGAGTGTCATAATTGTATTTTGTTTTATCAGCGGCATAGCGCTGTAGTTCTGTGCCATAGGCTTTATTTATTTGTCAGAGATTAATTATTTAATTAAGATTTCGCGTTTCCGAGGAAACTCACGCACGGCATGCAAATGTGCCTTTATATTGCCCCCTGAATTGCGAGGCGAAAGGACACACCTGCAGGCGAGTAATTCACCTAAAGGCACAAGAAAATCTAAGGTATCTACAACTATTTAGATGACATACATTATACAGTATATTATATACAAAATTTTAATGACGCACGTGCGCCGTAAAAGTTCCTATATTGGCAAAATAGAGTGCGTGCCTGCGCGGAAGCGTCTATGTGACTCCGGCACTGCTGTTATATCGTAAATTTACATAACGCGGCACAGTATTACTGTTCATATTGTTCGTGTGCGCGCGCGTTTCTTAGTCGTTGAACAAAGAAAATATTCCACCAAGATTACCTATCAAGAGTACATTCTATGACAGGTAACTTAATTTTAAAATTACGATATTTGTTATAATCAATACAACTTTAGATTGTTGAATATTCCTAGTTACATAGTATTGCATTGAAATGCTTCAAAGAAAAATGTCTTTTTGTTTCAGGTGCGTTGACCTATACACATCGTGTCGTTATTACAGTTTATATTCATCTGCTGCACAGTAATGTTTCACAGGTTAGTGTCGTCGTGGTAAAGTTTTTTCATCACAGTAACATCGCTGTATGACAACGTAATTTATACATAAGAACGTCCATTTCCTATTCCATTATAGTCGTTGTGATACAGTTCGTTGTGACAACAAGCATTGTTTATTACAGATCGGACGTGACCCGTCGAGTAATTGGTCCATATGCAGTTTGTTTTCGATATTACGTGGAAGCTTGGAAGCTTGGTTGCAGAACCTCGGACGGCACATAGCTGGTGTCGATTCTTGGACAGTCCAGGTAAGTGTGTCCGTCACATTTCGAGAACATTCCATTCCCTGAAGTTCCAACCAAAATTCTTCCACTCGTCGTGTTATTGTCTGGACAGGCATGTTGTGACCATTTAAGCCAGTTAACATCTTGAAGTTAGGTACTGTAGTAATGTCTCTAGACGATGCACCAATTATGCACTTCACATTTTCAGTTTTTCTTTTAAAATATAGCTCACCTAAATGTTCATAGTTACTTATCAAAGAAATCGTTCATCGCGTTTACAAAGGTACGATGCATGATGAATGTCATTAACAGTTTCTTTCACATAGGTTTCTGCGTGGTTGCAGACTTGGTAATGTACGTTAATGTCCGTGAACAGTGGTTCACTATGCAATTTTTTTAAAGTTTTTCACATTTTGGCACTCGTTATCGTTCAAATTTTCACATAGTAACAGTTACATTATACATGATTTAAAAAAAAAACATAAGTAATCATACATATACTCGTCACATATTTCCTTAGCATAAACATAATACAGTTACACATAAACATGTTTAAATCATCATTACATATCTATAAATTATTACATTATGTCACATTTGATTACATGAATTGCAGATATTTACTTTCTCTTTAACGGTTTTGCTGGGATTTTATCGATGTTTTTTGTGATGTCATCTGAAATTAAGATAGGTTAGACACAACATTCATTATATCAGTAGGCAAGACCAGGCGTTTTCACTACTCAATAAATATTCAAAATAATAAGAGACGGAAAACTGTTAGATTCCTCGCGATTTGTGCGTGTGTGTATAGTGTCTGTGTGGCCTTGGCTACTGGTAGATGCTTTTCTTGCTGAGAGATGTGCGTCTAATCTATTTCTCGAAGTAAAAGGTCCCTTCACAGATGACGTCTGTCGGTTCGTCAGGTGTCATACCAAGTCAGTGGTACCTACAGTCACAAATGTTCCGTGAAAAATTAATATATTATTCACTGCTACGTAATCATAAATTTTACCTTAATATTCAGTCTTCAACTGCGTCACTGGTACAGCTGAAATGAAAATTTCTATAGTACTTATTATTTATGTTGTAATTTGTTTTAGTTCTTGCCACACAGCAGGTCGTTGAGATAACGGTACGTTATATGTCTTGTGGCAAAAGATCTTGTAAGGCTTAACTTCAATCTTGTACACATACGTGTTGATAACACCTAATCGCTTGGTAAAAACTTGTAAATATTTGGATAACACTTCCTGTAGTTTCATACGTTCATGTACACTGAGAGCTGTAGCTTCATTTATCTTATGATCAAGCAATGTTTTCAAGTCCATTAGCTCTGTGTCAGATGAGTGTGTTTGCATGTCTTGAATGTCATTGTCAAGTACTAACTGAACCTTGTACCCTGTACAGTGTTTGTCATGCTTTAGAGTTCTCCTGTCCAAATCAATAACAATTACACTGCCTTTATCATTTAAAATACATTTACCTTTGAAGAAGTCTATAATGCAGTCCTTCCCGCTTATTATATCAAATCCTAATATGCAATTTGTCACAAGGTTTTGTACAACCAGGAATGGCCATTGTACGGTTCCATTACCTATTTTAATGTTTACAAAAACTTGCTTCTTAACCCTACATGACTTATTACCTAGAGCAGTAGTTATTTTACAGTTTTGGGCAGGAAACTCAGGCACAGGCTCCAATTCACACATCTTTTTATAGAAATTAAAAGACAAAACGCGAATCCCACCTACTACACCAGTAGTAGATGCTAAAACAATTTCATTTGTGTTTGAACGACATTGTGTACTGTCTTGCAAAAGTTCATCTGATATATTCTCATTGTGGTTGCATCTTATAAATAAAACAGGTAGTTTTTGTTTAGAATTATTAGGCATATCAATATTTTGTTGTTCAATGGTGGTGTCTAAAACTGATTAACATTGAAGTCGCCCCCCAAGAATTCTTCAGCCACGACCCGGGGCATAGATGTGACTGTTTCTAGTTTGTTGGATTAGCATTTGTATTAGGTACTGACGCAGATTGAGGTAGTGTATCCGGTGTCACTTCTATTATATTCACATTCGGATATTGCCTGTTGTGATCTCCAAACTTTTGCGATTGTTGTTGCAGTTGCGCATTATGACTTACCTGTCGGTCGTAAGGTATGCTCCAATTTTGTCCTGGTGGCTGCTGTGGTATAGCAGTGTTTGAATGAAATTAGTGATCGCTACGAGTCCAGCCTTGATGCTGTCTTGCCTCGTAGTTGTTATTGTTTCTGTTTCTGTTTGTGTTTTTGATGTTATATTTGTATCCGTTGTTACCGTTGTTGTTCTTATTACCGCGGTGCCTTTTGTATGGATTCCCGCATGAAGTGTTATTACTGTTGTAACTGTTGTTTGTATTGGAATAGGAGTGTTGATTTTGATTTTCGTATTGAGACGGCAGGTGATTTTGCTGTTTTTGCTGTACCGCGTATCCAACTGTCGGCGCGCCAGAATTGAGTTGGCAAGCCTGCATGTTTTGCATACCACTAGTATAAACATTGTGGCTGCTGTTTTGCCGCGCGAAGCGCTGATCTTCTAGTAACATGTCAACCGAATCTAAAGCCGTTAAAAAATAATCTGGATCGTCATCCGGAATATGTAAGAGTTTTTCTTTAATGTTGAAAGGCAATTTGGCCTTCAACGCACGGAGTATATCACGTGTTGCGACTGGTTCGTCCAAAAAATGTCCCATGTTCAAGTATTTTTCAAAATATCTGCGTAAGTTACCATTTTTACTGTTAAAAGTTTCAGGTTCTAAAATTTGTCTTCTGAGTCGCTCCTGGACGGATTGCGACCAGAATTTGTTCAGAAAGGCACGCTCAAACTCATTGTACGTGGTACATACTTCAGCTTGACTGTATGCCCAGACTGCTGCATCGCCTTGGATGCAACCGACAATATATGAAATCTTTTTCCGGTCACTCCAAGTGCGTGAAAATGCGTTACTAAAAGATTTAAGAAAAATCACCAGATGAATGGTTCGTTTTTCTGGGATAAAAGTCTGAAATTGCCTGTGTTTTATTAAGCTTTCTTCTTCCTTTGCATTATGATATGGATCTGTCCCACTGTAATTACTGTAATGTTCAGATGGCGAGTAATTACGATAATGTTGCTGTGGTTTACCATGATAATAGCTTGTGTTTGTGTTTGAACAACGTGGTATATGTTGTTGTCGTGGTGTGTTTTGTTCTTGAGTGTTTGTCGTGTGCGGTATGTGTGCGTCATACTCGTATGTATATTGGTTTCTGAACTGTACATTTTGACTGATATTTTCGTTACATTCAGACTGTGGTTGATCCGTGAGTTGTTTCATTGGCGCAGTGACAGACTGTACTGCGTCACTAATCAGCTGTTTGTTATTAGTGATGTATTCCGCTACGGAGTCGTGCACAATTGTTGGTAAGTTTTCATGTATGCATCTATCAAAATGTTTGTCTTTGTTCTCTACCCAATCATCAAATTCTTTATTAATATTTTGAAAATGAGCTGTGGCATCAGATTGTAAGATGTCAGTCAGGTGTTGTTCAACATCGTCAAATTTATTCTGCACGTCAGTAATTCGTTTTTCAAGGTTGTCGTGTACTGAAGGATATGTTTGAATTTGTTCAGTAAGAGCTTCACACGTGACATTAAGGTTTTTTACTTGTGTCTGTAAAAGTGCTACGTCATTTGCAGTCTTTTCTTGTTTCGTATTAAGCTTGGAAAATTTCGAACTGAGTTTAGTCATCTGTTTGGTCAGTATGGCGTCTATTAGTTCCACACGTTTACATAAAGTGTCATTAGCTGTCTTGATTGCTATGAGATCAGATTTAATTTCGTCATTTTGTGTCTTTAACTGTTCATTTTGTGTCTTTAACTGTCCATTTTGTGTCTTTAAGGTTGCCGTATTTTCTGCGTTTTGTTTCATTAGCATTTGTAACATGTTGGCAATGTTTGCTGTTTGCAAGGTATCTGCCCCCGCCGCGTCATTAGACGTGACGTCATGCATTAACATGGGCTCTGACTGAGACTTTGAAATTTTTGTGGTGGACGGCCTAGTGTCAAAATTTCCGTTAACACTTGCGTCAATATTTGATGAATCGTCACTACCGGTTGCTGTCGTAAAGTCATTTTCAAACATTTGTCTCTCGTCCGAGTCGGATTGCGTCTGAATAGTATGTCTTTGCTGTTCCATCTTTGCGTATTGTTTTCTAGTTATGACCATGCCATACGTAAGATATGCTTCAAGAAAATGAAGTTTGACACTGGTTTTAAAATAAAATGCAGTTGAACATGAATCGCTCGTAGCAACAATGGCTGTTTGTTAATTTAAAAATGTAAACTGAATATGGGATTATTGTTAATGGCTGCTGGCCATGTTACAACGTATCGTACAGAAGTCGGCCATATTGTACACTCGTGTATAGGTATTGTTGCAGAAGTTATTGTTTAAGGAAAAGCACTGACAATGAAATTTGTCACTGAAAACTGCTACGCGCGAAAGAAATACTACAGAATCTACTGAAGAGCTAATACACTGAATTATGCGTCTGGTCAAGCCTGCCAATGCAAAGATGCTGCGTCTTACCTTATTTTGCTGGAAGCTTCGTTGCGTCTTCCGCAAAATTTTAGAATTGGAAAATATCTTCAGATTTTTGTTATTTCTCATATATTCAAGTCCAGGTCCAGAAAGTTGATTTTTCACATGAAACAAAGAGAACAATGTAACAAATGACAAAATAACAAGTCCGACACGCATCGCCAATATTAAAATTAATAAATTAATTAATAGAGTATTAATTATTAATTATGTATTATAGTGATTGGTTGTAATTAATATTTGCTTATCTGGAACGTGGACGTTTTATTATTTGGTATCAGACGCTTGACAATAGCTTTTTCGTAAATGCAATGTTATTCGTAGTTGACCGTGAAATGTGATTCAAATAATCGGACTTCGTATTTAAATCGTTTCCAAAGACTGCTGCGGTAGGTGCGGACTCAAAATCTAAATCTCAATATTAGAATAATTTGCCAGCCATGTCAATACGTCGTACAGAGGTGACTGTCTACTGAACATAAAAAATTTACACAGTTAGTTAAATCAGATATATTCAACGAATAAGCCTACAGTTAAATAATTCTACTTACTTTCATAAATATAAATTATTTACAGAATCGAGTGCCTAGTAAGATTGCAACTCGCAGTGTTCTTATATAACATCAAATATGGCGGTGTGCCAGTTAATAAAATATACGTGCTTCCCGCACCAGTTGTTGTACATGGCCTCTTTCTTCTTAATGAAACATAAGAGTGTCATAATTGTATTTTGTTTTATCGGCGGCATCGCGCTGAAGTTCTGTGCCATAGGATTTATTTATTTGTCAGAGATTAATTATTTAATTAAGATTTCGCGTTTCCGAGGAAACTCACGCACGGCATGCAAATGTGCCTTTATAGGCTGTTGGTTTTAATGATGCTACACGACAGATAGACACCTCTCAATTACTGGTATTCAGCCGGCCGCTGTGACCGAGCGGCTCTAGGCGCTTCAGTCCGTAACCGCGCTGCTGCTACGGTCGCAGGTTCGAATCCTGCCTAGGGCATGGATGTGTGTGATGTCCGTAGGTTAGTTAGGTTTAAGTAGTTCTAAGTCTAGGGGACTGATGACCTCAGATGTTAATTACCATAGTGCTTACTACCATTTGAACCATTTTAGCTGGTATTCAAGCGTCTATTGACGTGAATGGTCATCTTACTCTTCCATGTCGAGGTGCCCTGCAGGAGAGTCTCCTGTGTATGTCGTTATTCGTGTTATTTCAGGAACCCTTATTGCGGTGTATAGCTGCTCGACTACGTACCTTGTCATTACTGGGAGAAAGGTTTGTCGTCCTCGCGTATTCCGATGACATTATTGTACTTCTTCGTATTAGTGGCTACATACCGATGCTCAAGGACGTTTAGGATGCATTTTGTCGTCTTACGGGAGCATCAATCCGCCGAGATTTGAGGCGGTTGAGACTCCATGAGTTTTGGCGTCGCCCACTCCCTATAGTTGGGTGTTGTTATTCATCGTGTCCAATGAAGATGGGTGCTTAAAACTGAAAGGCCGTCAGGGGTAGGATTCAAGGAGTGAACCTTGAACATCAGTATAGCTGCCTCTCATGACTTCATAAGGTTCGGGCTTCAGAAACTTACGTGTTGAGTAAAGCCTCTTTTGTTACAGAAATTGTTCCCCTTCCTGCGGCGATGTCCCGAAAGTTACAGGAAATATCGGGAGAGTTTACCTGGCGAAACTCTATTTTGCAGGTGCGCCATGACATTGTGGCGAGACCTCAGCTAATGGGAGGCTTCGGCTTCCCTGATGTTCGAGCCAAGGCTTCTGCTTTATTACTTTGACGCGTTATTTTATTGTGTCTTCTCGTCTCCCAGTCACTTACAGCTCGTCATTTTGCCTGTCTCCGACATATGAGCTTAACCCCTCCAGTTGACACTAGTAGGATAAATAATTAATTAAGGCGTTTTCGGAGATTTTTTATTGATGTCAGTTATTTAGACGTAGATTTTCTTTCCTAGTCGCATCTTTCCGTAAAAATTTTATTATGTCACTGGACGTTTCCAAACCGCGTTTCCTCTGTGGAGTCCCCATCACCAGACAGATTGGAAGGCTCTTTGGTCCCGTGTCAGCGTACCTATTTTTCCGATGGAAGTGGCATCCTCAAGGCATCAAGCCGTCCGTAACATTGTACTCACCAACGTCCGACTTCTTCGCATTGGCCTTAGTAAGACAGACAGTTGTTGCCATTACATCATCGGTTGGTCGCCTGCGGACTCAGACGCTGGAGTTGGTTCCGCCGACAATTGGCCCTTCTTGCCAGGGCGACGGAAGCGGCATCAGACTCCAATTAGATTCTCCTGCCTCCCGATTGAGGCTTCTTTCCCAGAAAGCAGTGGGGAGTGGGTATGACTCAGACCCTTGTGCCTTTTACTAGTATATGGTTACAGGCCATTGGACGTGACAAGGGATGCAACGCTATCTTCGCTTTTTGCGAGTATACTGTATCCCGTATAAGGAGCTGGATGATGTATAGAATCCCTATTCTGTTCAAATGTTTCATTCCTACTACCTTGCTTTGGGTAAAATTGGCAAAAGAAGTGCTGAATTAACCGATCCTTGTACTTTATTCGTCATAGTCTCCTTCAGTTGTATTGTTATACAGTGTATTCCATTTCTGTAGCCCTGTTTGCCTTGTTTTCTTTGTTAGTAAACAAATAAACGAAAAATTGTTGCAAGAAACGAGTGGAAATGATTTTTTTTTCTTTCTTAAGTGGAGGAAGCAACGTACGATTTCTCTAATTTTTTCTCTTTTTTTAATTAGCAAAAAGTAAGGGGAGGCAGTGACGTGGTCATCAGATACACAGCGTGGCATTCGCACCAAATATTTTTTCCTTCTTTCTTTTATTTAAAGCTTCAAATTGAATCCAATTTACAGCTCCTCGATGCGGTATTCAGTTTATTTCTTTCTGTTAATGTTACCTTTGTTTGAACAAACAGGCGGGTAGAGCTGCAGAAAGTCCGGGTTCAGTCCCCGATAGGGGGCGGGCATTTTCCCTCGTTCCAGCCCCTCCGGGACGACCCCAGGTCCACTGAGGCCTTTGGCAAAAAGAGGACCGGGGATCTCTCCCGGGGGTAAAAGTCGGCTGGGGCAATGGACTCGCCTCCCCTACATCCGCCCCCGCCCCACCTCCTAGCTACGCACCGAATAGGAAGGCTGCAGTCAGGCCGATACCCCTGTCACGGGCTTGCAGCACAGGCTTATTTCTCTGTCCACAGTGACGTACATAACTGCAACCGGGCTGCAAATTAACTAAAGCAATCATATTACGCAAATTTTGTTACGGCAAGAGGAACATACTGAAATTTGAAATTGTACTTACCTGTCGCAGCTGGCGCAAAATCTGTTTTTTAGTGAGAAGAGCAGATTTTCAAAGTGAGATACTGGCTTTCACACCACGTAATCTTTTACTGTCACAATCTTCAAAGAAATATTCATACAAATGTTACAGTTTGAATAAATAATTTCTACAAGTTCACTTCAAAGATTTTCAGCAACGACATCTTGACAACCATTTCGGCAACTCTTCCGACTATCTTGATTGCCTTGCACCGGACCTTATATAAAAACGTAACAATGGAAGTGGAGAAACTCTTTATTAGTAATCACATATTTGTAAAGTTACAACGAAAAATTACAAATTCACCAAAACTATATTGTAACAGTACGTTTCACAATAACGAGGAAAATGTTTGAGGGAAGTTTTCTTATACAGTATTGACCCGGTTTCGTCACCTCTAAGGGTGACTTTATCATAAGGTAAGGTAATTACATGAAGAATCACTGTACATCTTTGACGATGTGTTCTTCATGTAATTACCTTCCCTTATGATGAAGTCACCCTTAGAGGTGACGTAACCTGGTGAAGGCATATAGAAAACCTATGCAACCGGTTGGCTGATTTTTACATATTTTTCATATTATTTATAAGATATTCAGTTATTCCAAATGGTATTCGATACTGAATAATAACTGTAAAAGAGGTAAACACAGACGTGAATCTAAGATAACACAAAAAAAGATAGAACGTATGATGTAGTTCATTAAGAAACAGTGTATCGCCTACTCCGATACAGAGTGTAAGGCTGCTACGTACGCGCTGACAGCGAGCACAAGGCTGCCCCGCCGACGTTGGCGCGCCACCCGTGCCACGCTCGGCGGCTGCACACAGTGTTTCTTTCAGGCCGAGTCGCTGCGACACTCGGGCGCGCAACTCGCGACATCCGCCCGGCCGCGCAGAGTGGCGACAAGTGTTTAATCACGGCCGGCTGGCTGGCGAGCGCGGCGCGATTAGCGCCGGCCGCATATTTCATCGTTAGCCTTAAAACGAGCCGCCATGCGCCTTGCGGCCGTCTCCCGCCCCTTCGCCTTAAAGCCGACGCGCGCGCGATGCCAAACAGGCGGTAATTACTTAAAATTCCGCCGCGATTAATTCCGCGGCCCTGACGGCTCAGTCATTAGACTCCGGAGGGCGTGCTCGCTGTCGAGCCGAGTCGCGGCTGCTCGACGGGCCGAAATTTCGTCGCGGAGAGGCGAAAAAGAAAGTGGAGGAAAAGCGCGCCGGCGCGGAAAAACCGGTTTGCCGCCCCCCTCCCCCTCCCCGCTCTGCCCTGATCTGAGTCACTTAGCCACCCTGCGGCGCGAAGCCAGGTCCGTGGCGCTCGGAAGGCAAAACTCTCTTTTCCGAGTTCACGCACAGATGAACGAGGTTAACAATGAATATGCCCATAGTGCCCACGATCATTGGCAGTGGCACAGAGAGTAGAGATACAGCTTCTCATTATGAGAAACGCAGTTCTCCCCGAAGCAGTGACAAAAATTGCAACAGCAACTCCCATAATTAGCTAAGTTAAATCAAAAGGACCTCTTTCTTCTCTTCTTGTTTTATGCTCTGATCTATAGTAGTGGAAATACAGGGCGTGTAAAGACTGATTTTCTCCTGAGTAGCGGTGCGCGCGCAGAGCGTCTCCCAACCTGCGCCTGATGGGGGGAGGGGGGGAGGGTGTAGGCTATGCGAGCCAAGCACCGCCGTTCGCGAGCGCAGGGAGTGGCTGTTTCGAAACGTCGTCGAGAAATCAGTTTCTTAAATGCAGCGCCTCTTGGAGCAGCGGTGTTCGATCAGATTTTGTATAAAACTGAACAAGACTGGTACGGAAACGTTCGAAATGATTCAAGCGGCCTATAAAGAAGACGCCATATCACGTGCCGTTGTTTTCACGTGGCACAAGAGGTTCAAAGGTTCCCACGAAGACTTGGTGGACGATGAACGCTCTGGAAGATCTTCAACGACCAGAACTGACGAAAATCTGGCCAAAATGCGTAAAGTTTCCAACAGTGGCCGACGTCGGAGCATCAGAATGATTGTAGATGAAGTGGGTTTAGGGATCGAGTCCGCTGCAGAAAGACAAGTGGGTAGCCACTGTGACAATGCGACCGTTCACACCTGCTTAGCCGTCACTGAAGTATTGTCCAGGTTCAACGTGGCAACCTATAGCCCAGACCTCGGCCCCAGTGACTTCTTTTTGTCCCTCCGGATGAAGAGAGATCTGAAAGGGAAGCGGTTTGATAGCCTCGCAGCGGTCCGAAAGGCTTCAACCAGGGTTTTGAGCAGCATTACGGTTAAGGAGTTCCAAGGAGCTTATCAGCAATGGAAATCTCGTTACCAGCGGTGTATCGATTCTCAAGGCAACTATTTTGAAGGATTTGAGTCCGATGTATGAAAGTATTCAATAAATTTTGTGTTCTGAGACGAGACTTGAAACTTTATTTAGACATCCCATATTGCATAGATATTAATCCTTATTTGGACACCGTTCGTTTGGCTTTTCTTTACTAATCATGTTTCAGCACTTTCTGAGCTATCTTCAGTGGGGTTTTCTATTGTTCAGTGTGAAAATTGTTACTATATTGTAAATTTGAATTCAGCTTGGTGTTTCGGCAGACATTTGCAATTTCGCTTTTGCGACGTGTAGCCAGAGTCAGCCCAAACAAGCCCAGCACATCACGTCTTTCATGCGACGCCCAACGCCGACAGAAAGCATGAGTTTCTTTCCTGTTACAAACAAAATGATTTTTAAAGTGAAACTTTACCAGCCCATTGGACAGAACGGTCCCAAATTAGTCTAGTTCGGTATTTCTGTCATCGGTACGTATTAATAGAAACAGTAAAACACGAAGAATAGCCGGTACTGCAGCAGCGACAGGACTACTTTGAATAGTGTGTGTGGAAGACTGAGTAACGTTTGCGCAAACTTATGTTACCTTAAGCATGAAACTGCAGATCCACAATCTAAAATTCCTACCTCCAGAACCGCGGTTAAATACAGTTGCATATAATTTATAACAAATTTTGTTTATCTTAATACACACACACACACACACACACACACACACACACACACACACACACACACACACGACCGTACATGCGCCAGTGAGCGTGAGAGAGGATTGTGATACTGTACATGAAATAAAAACAAAAAATTGAAATAAATATTCAGTTTACATCTTGATATCATGCCTCAAACAGAGGGACTTTACAATCTGCAGTACAATTTAACATTTTTCAGTCTTTTGTTAACAGTTATTTTCATGGTAGTTCCTTCATTACTTCTGCTGATAAAATTGTATAGCACAATATTTACAATTCCTAAGTGACTCAAAGGAATGCCTGTTTTTACTGTGATTCTCAGAAAAAAGAATTCTTTCAATGTTGTGTGATGCTTCCTTCACAACACCACTTCTTCGATTTTCCTGTTGTAAAAATAAAATTTCTGTTTCTTCAGTATTTCCTCCAGTGTTAAATAGATATGAGGTACACATGCTACTACATCATCGGCAGGGCATGTCAACCCTCGTCGATCCTTTATTATTATCAAACTATCATGCCACTTGGTTTCGTTTATAGTGAGAAGTACCTTACAGTTTTCGCAATGAACAATAGCCCGCTACATTATACAACAATGTCCAGATATTCTCATATATTCCATCAAGATCATTTTCATTTACTGCTGTATGTTAGAATTCTGGTAACGGTGTATCTTTTAGCTTCAGAATTTCAAAAAGAGTATTAAAAATATCAGTGGTCTTAATAACATCACCAACTATTTTTGGCTGCAGTACAAGTGAAAACATACTCCGTGCTCATAGCTTTTCTTACGTTTAAAAAAGTAGTCTTAGAAAGATGTAATAATTTCGCCCTCCCCCCCCCCCCACTCCTTATCTGGCAATATTTGCCACACCTGTATTCCAAAATGTCCGTGTATACTTTTACAAACAGCAAAATGATCCGCTTTCTCAGAGATCCAGTAACTACTGAAGTGAATCAAACTATCAGTCGTGTGTTTCAGAGCAAGACGTGTTTCTCTAGCAAGTTTTTCGCATCATTAAAAACAGTCCACGATTATAACCATGGTATAAGCACTATAAAAATCGTTACATGATGAGAATTAGCAATAACACGTTCATGGAAAATATTTCTTAATCTTTGACCTATATAATGCTTTCACGTTTACAATATCCCATCAAAGATTTATTATTAATTTGAACATGGCACTACTTTTTCAGCAGTCAGTTCTTTTCTTTGAAAGCAACAACTGCAACCTGTCACTACCCTCACTTTGACATTCAGGTGAATCAGGAAACAGGGACTTAAATCATAAGTAATTGCCATATTCCAATAGTTCATCCCTTTCAACTGTTTCAGTGTTGTGACAGAAAAAATTCATGGTGAAACCTTCAGCATTCCTTTACGTTGCAGAATTTGCTACTAGTTTCGGCTAGTGACCATTATCAAGGTTAGCCTAAAACGAATAAGTCAAGTCATTAGAAACTCCACAGTTTACAGATGAATATAAACTCAAATAGTATATCATTTACTGACATAAACCACAGCAGCGTTATACCACAATTTCAACAAAAGTAATTTGCTCTTTCGAGCCCACCATAGTGCATAAACATTTTTCACAGTAATAAGTGTTTACGGTAGTATTCGTCAAGAAGCAAGTCCACACTGACAACTAGTAACACATTGATAGATGCAATTTGACCAGATAGTCAAGGATACAGTCAAAAGTAGGGGGACAAGGCGGTCAGCAGTCCATTTTGTTTGTGGGGGTTGCCTACATCAGGGGCAACGTATTGTTCTCGTTTGATTGACAGGAACTTAACCTATTGTCCTCCTCTGATGAATCCATTGTTCTGCTAAAAGGATCCTACCTTTTGATTGACAGGCACTTAACCTATTGTTCCCCCACCCCCTCTCTCTCCCCCAACCCTCCCTCCCCTCCCCACTGCTACAGGTAAACTTTTAGGTCTGAGTTATTGGAATAAGCCCTTCACACTCTTATCAATTTGATTGACTACATAATTAAATTGATCAATTAATTAACCTCTCACCCACTGGTAGACCCACTCCTCCCCTCCCTTCACTCTCCTCCCTAGAAAATGGAGGGAAGTTCAAACTGCATCAGGACAATGCAACACACCACGGCTACCTCCACTAACCTAAGAAACTGGCAGAAAAAAAGGACACTCTGGCTACCTCCACTAACCTAAGTCATCCGACAGCCACCTCTTCCTAGGGATTAGTGGGAAAAAGACTCTGCCTGAGTTGGACATGTCTTTATTATTACTCTTTATTTAGACAGTTAGAGGCAGTACCGCCATCAAGTGTGTTCACCTCAAGGTCCAGATTCCCACTGACCTAGTAAACTGTACTGTCACCAAAGGGCGCTGTCGTCCCTTCCATGACGTAATTCAAGATGGCGGTCTGGTGGTGGTGGAGAGAAAGGAACTCATAACAGGAAATTCAAGGGTATATTGTTTATTTATAAAAAAGTCAGTTTGTGGGGGGTTGGATTTCTCTTGCTCATCATTCTCTGCTGTTTGGAAAAATGTAGGTTTTGTAAGAAATAATTACATGGAGCAAACATGTTGCATAACCTAATGTACAGCACAGTATTCTAGGTGTCTAACCTAACATTTGACCATTTGTTGGCACTTAACCTATTGTTCTGTTAAGTGGTTTTCCATGTCAACCCCATTTCCTTAAACTATTGTACCGCCTTTGATACCAGCGATCACCGTCAAGGTATTTGTCTGGACAAAAAACCACCTCATTCAGAGGTAATGTCGTACCTTGATTTGTAAAGCAGGTATAGCTTTTAACATGGATATTTGTATGCACCTATAGAACCAGTACCGCTTGTGATGGTAATATGGCTGTGTTTTTCTTAACATATCGCTGTTTGTAAAACGATTACACCTGTCTTTCTAGGACACAGTGGTACCACTCGCAAGAAACTCATCCATCATTGATTTTCAGTCAGTGTTATTTTGTATCGCCAGCAATCAGTTATTGATGAAGTATTATACTTAGTGGTAGTATGGGATGTGTGATAGGTTTGCATTGAGCATCAGGCTTTCCCGCAACATTCCGCTGCCACACAACCGGAAACTAAACTCCCGTCTCACTCCGGCAGCAGCACTCGATACTCTCGTCATAAGCAGGTCTCTCCACAGAACGCAGCGCCCTATGAAATTTAAAAGCAAACGGACCAATCGTGGCAGAGCATAGCCAAGGATCCGGAAGACGACACACCACACCTAGGCAAATATGAAGATGATACAGTTCAGAGCCGGCCACGGTGGTCTCGCAGTTCTAGGCGCTCAGTCAGGAACCGCACGACTGCTATGGTCGCAGGTTCGAATCCTGCCTCGGGCATGGATGTGTGTGACGTCCTTAGTTTAGTTAGGTTTAATTAGTTCTAAGTTCTAGGGGACTGATGACCACAGATGTTAAGTCCCATAGTGCTCAGAGCCATTTGAACCATTTTTGATACGGTTCAGAATCATCCCCACCACAGACCATGCATAGACAGAATCATCCTACGAAATCGGTCAAACATATATTTGATCGCTATACTTACAATTAAATGTTAGGAGCCCCATTTCAGTTGAATTACATTCGACCATGAGCGAAGTATCGGAAATACACCCTACTGACTGCTGTGGCTCTGGAAATAGAAATATCTCTACCATAATCAAGATTTGACATACAACTCCCTTCGACATCACAGTATTCCACGTCAAATCTATACCATCCTTTGCTTATGTTGGAATACAATCACATGCGTTATAAGTCTGATGCACAATGCAAACCTATCACACATCCCATACTACCACTAAGTATAATACTTCATCAATAACTGATTGCTGGCGATATGAAATAATACTGACTGAAAATCAACGATGGATGGACATGTCTAATGAGTTTTCTTGCGAGTGGTACCACTGTGTCCTAGAAAGACAGGTGTAATCGTTTTACAAACAGCGAGATGTTAAGAAAAACACAGCATATTACCATCACAAGCGGTATTGGTTCTATAGGTGCATACAAGTATCCATGTTAAAAGTTTTACCTGCTTTACAAATCGAGGTACGACATTACCTCTGAAAGAGGTAGTTTTTTGTCCAGACAAATACCTTGACGGTGATCACTGGTATCAAAGGCGGTACAATAGTTTAAGGAAATGGGGGGTGACATGGAAAACCACTTAACAGAACAAACGTTAAGTGCCAATAAACGGTCAAACGTTAGGTTAAGACACTAGATTACCGTGCTGTACATTAGGTTATGCAACATGTTTGCTCCATGTAATTGCTTCTTACAAGACCTACATGTTTCCAAACAGCAGAGAATGATGAGCAAGAGAAATCCAACCCCACAAACCGATTTTTCTTATAAATAAACAATATACCCTTGAATTTCCTGTCATGAGATCCTCAGTCTCTACCACCACCAGACCGCCATCTTGAATTACGTCACAGAAGGAATGACAGCACCCTCTGGTGGCAGTACTCTGTACCAGGTCAGTTGGACTCTGGACCTTGAGGTGAACACACTTGGTGGCGATACTGCCTCTAATTGTTTAAATAAAGACTGAATAGAGACTTATGTCCAGCACAGGCAGTGTTCTTTTCCTGCCAATCCCTAGGAAGAGGTGGCGGTTAGATGACCTAGGTTAGCAGAGGTAGCCAAAATGTCCTTGTTTCCCATCGGTTTCTTAGGTTAGTGGAGGCAGCCATGGTGTGTTGCATTGTCCTGATGGAATTTGAACTTCCCACCATTTTATGGCAAGGAGAGGGGAGGGGGGAAGGGAGGGGTTTACCAGTGGGTGAGAGATTAGTTAATTGATCAGTTTAATTAAGTAGTCAATCAAATTGATAAAAGTGAGAGGGTCCTATTCCAATAACTCAGATCTAAACATGCAGCGAGGGTAGGAGGGGTAGGAGGGGAGTTCAGGTGGGGGAGGGGGTGGGGAACAATAGGTTAAGAGCTTGTCAATCGAAAGGAAGGATCCTATTAGCAGAACAATGGGTTCAGTACCTCTCAATCAAACGAGAACAATAGGTTAAGTATCTGTCAATCAAAGGAGATCAATAGGTTTGCCTCTGAGTGCATACCTGCCTCTGATGTAGGCAACCTGCACTAACAAACTGCGCTGATGCCCACCTTGTCCCACTACTGTCAAAGAGAACGCCATGTCAGAGATGAAAACTATAGCACATGCTAGCGATAGCAGTATTAATTTACTGTGAATGACATTTTAATCCTTGGTTCCAAGCAAAGACTGCACATCTGTGTGGTAGGTGGCGGAATTCCATATATACAAACGTATTAAACCAAGAAATGCCCCACTGGTGACCTTTTTAATTTAAACTTAGGCGTAACTGCCGAAAATAAATCAGCTTAAACCATAGAAAACCATTTATTGGCCTCAGTACACGAGGTACAGCCACATTGTCGAAATTTTGTGTGTTACAAAACACCGTAATTGCCGAAAAATAAGTCCGCTATGACGACATATTACTGGGCTAGGATGTTGGTATGTTAACATAAAAACCAGCAAGTAAACATCAGCTAACAAAATGATGCATCATAAAATTTCATGTACAGTGTGAATACCAAAGCTCCCTTCAAAGTGACAATGAAATCAGGAAAATGCATGATCTCCTTCTTTTGATTGAATCACTTTTTGTGGATACACTTCAAAAGATTAACAGGATCCACAGAACAGTACAGTGGGAATTTTGTAGAAGATTGTTCAGGATTGATATACCTGATTTTCACATCTGGAGGAGCAGAGAATTTAAATCCTGCTTTCCTACGAATCTCATTGTTGGCAGCTCCAATTCCAACCATCACAAATCCAGCTCCTTAGAATTTGAGAATTACAGATTTAGAGTATGAGAACAGAACAGCAGCCGGAATAGAATGAACAGGAAGTATATATATATCATATCTTTGTAAGGTCTGACTCTTAAAAACGTAGGCATTGCTTGCATAAAAAATTTGTCAGTGTTGAAGGACCTCATTCACGTAGACTTCAAATGAGATTCATCAATCAATATGAGCACAGTTTCATTAACTCAAGTTAAAGCGCGTCCCTTATTTATGACGTAACTCACAGACTGATCACCCTGTTGCTGAATTATGAGATTTGTTAAAAGTTCGCTACAAAGCCTTTACAGAATGGTAGGACGTTGCATAGCATTAGCTCTTACTTGACCAACAGAGCAGCAGGCTATAAACTGTAAGTTCACATGAACGAAACAGAGCTTCCCCATCAGTCACCCAAATTAACTCAGGATGATTATTGAAAGAACAGTATTGTTGATTAAGCATCTCGTAAATCTTCTTGGAACTAATGACCACATTATCAGTACACTATCTAAACTGAAATGAGCTGTTGCCCTTCAAAAATGAAGAAAATTTGATTTTAGTTTCTTTCTTGGCAACTTTTCTAATACATTTGGCAATATCTATTCAGTTAAAGACAAAATGTTTTCAACACTAGACTCAGCACCATTATACAGAAAATAAATTTTCTTAGGAGCGTCGCTTACAGCCCATATGTTGTTTCCTTTAATGGGAAACAGTTCCCTTCTGTATCATTCATGAGCACACTGAGTAATAAATCACTGCTTATAACAGTGTAAGAGACAACCCTTGGCTAAGGATTGTGATTCTGTCACACTAGGCTGATTTAGTACCACTAGGCTGACTCAGTCCAGTTTTTGCACCACTAACCAGCCACTCTGCTATTCACACTTACTCAGCTTAGTTTTCAGTTGTGCTATACCACGGAACAACATCTCGTAACCATTTCCGCTTGTGTGTCTGCTCTGTTTCCTACGCGCTCCCTGTGACTTTAATGGTCTTGTCATGCTGAAGTTTGATGAGTAGACAAGTATGATGGGTATCGTTGCCCGAGGCAACTGCGTCGCACCATGGGTCACAGGGCTGAACGGCGTCTGCGGAGACGTCTACACGTAACAGCCACGCGGCCGTCGAGCAACCAACCGCCCAGATGAACCAAAGGGCTGCCCAGCAATGTCTCCTCAATGATCGTTCAGCGAACGTATGAGCTCCGCAGCAGGCGTCTGGCTCAAGTTCCCATGCTGCCTACTACTACTGCGATTTGTTGGTTAGGGTGCTTCAGAGAATTTGGTAAATGAATGAGTGGAATTTAAAGCACATCTCATACATATCACACCATTCACTTTGACTCTAGTTTCCTGTCAGATGGCGCCTCAAGCGGCAGTTTAGTGTTTTATCTTGAAAAATTTGCTGCTGATTTCAGTGCCGGATACAGCAGAGATACAATGGAGCTAGTCAACGAAAAATCTGCTTTCGAGTTCGAGGTGAATTAGCTTACGAAGAACATTGAAACAGCTACCAATATCGATATTTTGCAGGTTTTTTTTTTTCAAAGTATGTGTTAAGGGTCTTATCCGAATATCGAAACAGCTTTGAAAACATTTCTGACGGCAGCGTCTTGTGAAAGTAGTTTCAGCAGATCAAAATTGATACTGGCGTAAGCCCACTAGCAAACTTTGTTAGCCGGCCGCGGTGGGCGAGCCGTTCTAAGCGCTTCAGTTCGGAACCACGCGGCTGCTACGGTCGCAGTTTCGAATCCTGCCTCGGGTATGGATGTGTGTGATGTCCTTCGGTTTTTTTTTTTTTTTTTTTTTTTTTTTTTTCGTCAGTCTACTGACTGGTTTGATGGGGCCTGCCACGAATTCCTTTCCTGTGCTAACCTCTTCGTTTCAGAGTAGCACTTGCAACCTACGTCCTCAATTATTTGCTTGACGTATTCCAATCTCTGTCTTCCTCTACAGTTTTTGCCCTCTACAGCTCCCTCCAGTACCATGGAAGTCATTCCCTCATGTCTTAGCAGATGACCTATCATCCTGTCCCTTCTCCTTATCAGTGTTTTCCACATATTCCTTTCCTCTCCGATTCTGCGTAGAACCTCCTCATTCCTTGCCTTATCAGTCCACCTAATTTTCAACATTCGTCTATAGCACCACATCTCAAATGCTTCGATTCTCTTCTGTTCCGGTTTTCCCACAGTCCATGTTTCACTACCATACAATGCTGTACTCCAGGCGTACATCCTCAGAAATTTCTTCCTCAAATTTAGGCTGTTATTAGATATTAGTAGACTTCTCCTGACCAGAAATGCCTTTTTTGCCATAGCGAGTCTGCTTTTGATGTCCTCCTTGCTCCGTCCGTCATTGGTTATTTTACCGCCTAGGTAGCAGAATTCCTTAACTTCATTGACTTCGTGACCATCAATCCTGATGTTAAGTTTCTCGCTGTTCTCATTTCTACTACTTCTCATTACCTTCGTCTTTCTCCGATTTACTCTCAAACCATACTGTGTACTCATTAGACTGTTCATTCCGTTCAGCAGATCATTTAATTCTTCTTCACTTTCATTCAGGATAGCAATGTCATCAGCGAATCGTATCATTGATATCCTTTCACCTTGTATTTTAATTCCACTCCTGAACCTTTCTTTTATTTCCATCATGACTTCCTCGACGTACAGATTGAAGAGTAGGGGCGAAAGGCTGCAGCCTTGTCTTACACCCTTCTTAATACGAGCACTTCGTCCTTGATCGTCCACTTTTATTATTCCCTCTTGGTTGTTGTACATATTGTATATGACCCGTCTCTCCCTATAGCTTACCCCTACTTTTTTTAGAATCTCGAACAGCTTGCACCATTTTATATTGTCGAACGTTTTTTCCAGGTCGACAAATCCTATGAAAGTGTCTTGATTTTTCTTTAGCCTTGCTTCCATTATTAGCAGTAACGTCTTTGCCTCTCTCGTCCCTTTACTTTTCCTAAAGCCAAACTGATCGTCATCTAGTGCATTCTCAATTTTCTTTTCCATTCTTCTGTATATCATTCTTGTAAGCAGCTTTGATGCATGAGCTGTTACGCTGATTGTGCGATAATTCTCGCACTTGTCAGGTCTTGCCGTCTTCGGAATTGTGTGGATGATGCTTATCCGAAAGTCAGATGGTACATCGCCAGACTCATATATTCTACACACCAACGTGAATAGTCGTTTTGTTGCCACTTCCCCCAATGATTTTAGAAATTCTGATGGAATGTTATCTATCCCTTCTGCCTTATTTGACCGCAAGTCCTTCAAAGCTCTTTTAAATTCCGATTCTAATACTGGATCCCCTGTCTCTTCTAAATCGACTCATGTTTCTTCTTCTATCACATCAGACAAATCTTCACCCTCATAGAGTCTTTCAATGTATTCTTTCCACCTACCTGCTCTCTCCTCTGCATTTAACAGTGGAATTCCCGTTGCACTCTTAATGTTACCACCGTTGCTTTTAATGTCACCAAAGGTTGTTTTGACTTTCCTGTATGCTGAGTCTGTCCTTCCGACAATCATATCTTTTTCGATGTCTTCACATTTTTCCTACAGCCATTTCGTCTTAGCTTCCCTGCACTTCCTATTTATTTCATTCCTCAGCGACTTGTATTTCTGTATTCCTGATTTTACCGGAACATGTTTGTACTTCCTCTTTTCATCAATCAACTGAAGTATTTCTTCTGTTACCCATGGTTTCTTCGCAGCTACCTTCTTTGTACCTATGTTTTCCTTCCCATCTTCTGTAATGGCCCTTTTTAGAGATGTCCATTCCTCTTCAACTGTACTGCCTACTGCGCTATTCCTTATTGCTGTATCTATAGCGCTAGAGAACTTCAAACGTATCTCGTCATTCCTTAGTACTTCCGTATCCCACTTCTTTGCGTGTTGATTCTTCCTGACTAATGTCTTGAACTTTAGCCTACTCTTCATCACTACTATATTATGATCTGAGTCTATATCTGCTCCTGGGTACGCCTTACAATCCAGTATCTGATTTCGGAATCTCTGTCTGACCATGATGTAATGTAATTGATATCTTCCCGTATCTCCCGGCCTTTTCCAAGTATACCTCCTCCTCTTGTGATTCTTGAACAGGGTATTCGCTATTACTAGCTGAAACTTGTTACAGAACTCAATTAGTCTTTCTCCTCTTTCATTCCTTGTCCCAATCCCATATTCTCCTGTAACCTTTTCTTCTACTCCTTCCCCTGCAACTGCATTCCAGTCGCCCATGACTATTAGATTTTCGTCCCCCTTTACATACTGCATTACCCTTTCAATATCCTCATACACTTTCTCTATCTGTTCATCTTCAGCTTGCGACGTCGTCATGTATACCTGAACTATCGTTGTCGGTCTTGGTCTGCTGTCGATTCTGATTAGAACAAGCCGGTCACTGAACTGTTCACAGTAACACATCCTCTGCCGTACCTTCCTATTCGTAACGAATCCTACACCTGTTATACCATTTTCTGCTGCTGTTGATATTACCCGATACTCATCTGACCAGAAATCCTTGTCTTCCTTCCACTTCACTTCACTGACCCCTACTATATCTAGATTGAGCCTTTGCATTTCCCTTTTCAGGTTTTCTAGTTTCCCTACCACGTTCAAGCTTCTGACATTCCACGCCCCGACTCGTAGAACGTTATCCTTTCGTTGATTATTCAGTATTTTTCTCATGGTAACCTCCCTCTTGGCAGTTCCCTCTCGGAGATCCGAATGGGGGACTATTCCGGAATCTTTTGCCAATGGGGAGATCATCATGACACTTCTTCAATTTCAGGCCACATGTCCTGTGGATACACGTTACGTGTCTTAATGCAGTGAATTCCATTGCCTTCTGCATCCTCATGTCGTTGATCATTGCTGATTGTTCCGCCTTTAGGGGCAATTTCCCACCCCTAGGACAAGAGAGTGCCCTGAACCTCTATCCGCTCCTCCGCCCTCTTTGACAAGGCCGTTGGCAGAATGAGGCTGACTTCTTATGCCGGAAGTCTTCGGCCGCCAATGCTGATTATTTATCAAAATTTAGGCAGTGGTGGGGAGCGAACCCGGGACCGAAGACGTTTTTGATTATGCATCAAAGACGCTACCCCTAGACCACGGCTACACTATGTCCTTACGTTAGTTAGGTTTAAGTAGTTCTAGGGGATTGATGACCTCAGCTGTTTAGTCCCAAAATGCTTAGAGCCATTTGAACCATTTGAACCAAACTGTTATCTTGTCGATAGAATATGGGACAGGTTCTAAACTGGACATCAGTGGCGTAATTAGTTTGCTACGCTCAAATCAATAAAATAGTGAAAAATAATTATCGTAATAAGATTCGTGGAAAAGGATAAATTTTCCAACTCTTTATTACAGCCCTTTTAATTCCTAGTTAAAAATTTAAGCACTATTAATAATTTATGAGGAATTAATGAAATCCATTTTTTATTAAATATCATACTAAAACCAATGGACAGTAGCTGCCATAAACAGGAAGACATAGATTTTGTTTTACTTTAATTTTTTTTGGAAAACATATAAAACTGGTAATTTATTTATTTCAATGATAGGCTTAATTTCTTATTGTGCAAAACTATAAAATTTACTAAACCTGTATGGACAAAAAAATGCTGAAAAGTAGAGTCACATGGAGGTGGGGGCGCAGCTTTGTGAGTACTGCGAGGGACGCAGGATGACTTCAGTACAGTTGCATTTACGGCGTTGGTTATTGAAGCGGAACCGCTTGTCACATAGGAGGACTTGCACTCAACCTGCCACCTGGAAGCCACCACACGTGGCAGCGGTCCGTTACCGGGGACTGCCTGTGATGTGTGGCGACGTCACCCGCAGCTTCCACCTGTCAAGACGGCGCGGAAAGCTTTCCAGAGTGCCGCGACGTTCTACTTAGCCGTGTGCAAACACTTTGCAGTCGCCTACTGCTCTGACTGCGTCGATATCTCACCTGGTAGGTAACGTGTCTCTCCACCTACCGGTAAAAAAGAAAGCCTGTGCAACTTTCCGGGCTTTAGGGTACGGACCTGTCGTCGAGCGAGCGATGTATGTGATTGCAAGTTATGAGAGTATTGTATAAGCATACTCTGAGAGGAACCTAACTGTTATACAGTCTGGACCGGAGGCCTTGCCTTTATTAAGTGGCTTTAGCTGCTTCGCTACACCGCGGATATCTATTTCTAAGGTACTCATGTTGGCAGCCGTTCTCGATTCGAATGTAGACGCAGAAATGGCGGAGCTAGTCGACTGTTCGTGTGTCTCGTCGTCCCTAAGACGAGCTAGTCTACAACTACATATACACCCATACTCCGCAAACTGCTGTGTAGCCGCTGGCGGAGGGCACTTTCCTTTGCACCAGTTACAAAGTTCTCTTTACGTTTCACTCACGTATGGAGAGCGGGAAGAACGATCATTCAAACGTCTCATCTTTTCTTCGCGATCACTAGGTGAGCGGTGTGGAGGAGGCTGTAGTGCTGTAGTGTAATCCTGTATTTCGCATTCAGTCTGGAACCGCGCGACCGCTGCGGTTGCAGGTTCGAATCCTGCCTCGGGCATGGATGTGTGTGATGTCCTTAGGTTAGTTAGGTTTAAGTCGTTCTAAGTTCTAGGGGACTGATGATCTCAGATTTTGAGTCCCATAGTGCTCAGGGCCATTTGAACATTTTTGTATTTCGCACTGCAAGGTGGTCCTTGAAAATTTATAAGTACGCTTTCGAGGGCATTTTGTGTCAACTTTGATGCGTCTGCTAGTTCAGTTTATTCACCATCTTCGTGATGTTCTTCCATGGTCCCACAAATCAGTCACAATTTGTGCTGCCCTTCTCTGTATAAGTTCAACACCGCCTGTTACTCCTATTTGGTACGGCACCCGTACACTTGACCAATATTCTAGGATAGGCCGCATGGATGTTTTGTATGCAGTTTCCTTTGTAGACAGATTGCATTTCCTTAGTATTCTACCAATAGAACCAAGGCCATCCTGCTTACCTACGTCTACTTCATAAGTCTACGAACTCTTACACCCAGGAATTTGACTTAGTCCGTTCCAACTGTGGCTTCCTCACGCTCTAGTCATTTCCGTTTTCCGCTTTTTGAAGTGCACAACTTTACATTTTTGAACACTTAAAGCAAGTTACCAATCTTTGAACCGCTTTAGGATCTTATAAGGATCTGTCTGAATATTTGTGCAGCTTTGTTTCTGGTAGTATTTTATTATAGATTATCACTTCATCTGCGGAAATTCTGACTCTAGAATTAATATTGTCTGTAAGGTCATTAATATACAGCAACAAGTGTCCCAACCCACTCCCCTGCGACACATCCTAAGTTAATTCTAAATTTGACGATGACTCTCAATCCAAGGTAACATGCTGTCATGAAATCCTCAATCCAATCACAAATATCACTTGACACCACATAGTACCGTAGTTTTGATAATAAGCATAGGTGTTATACCGAGTTGAATGATTTTCGGGAATCAAGAAATACTTCATCAGCTTGACTCCCTTGATCTATCGCTATCAAGATGTCATGTGACGAAACCGAGAATTGGATTTCAGATTATCGATGTTTTCGAAATCCATGCTGATTGGCACAGAAGAAGTCATCCTGTTTTAGATTCCTAATTACATTTAAATAGGAAGTGCAGGGAAGCTAAGCCGAAAGAGTTGCATGAAAAACGTGAAGAAATAGGAAAAGAAATGATGGTTGGAAGGAGTGACTCAGCATATAGGGAAATAAAAAAAAAACCTTCGGTGAAATTAAAAGCAAGGGTGCTAACATTAAGAGCACAACGGGAATTCCACTGTTAAATGCAGAAGCTAGAGCGGATAGAAGGAAAGAGTACATCTGAAGCCTCTATGAGGGGGAAGATTTGTCTGATGTGATACGAGATGAAGAAAGAGGGTCGATTTAGAAAAGATAGGGGATCCAGTATTTGAATCACAAATTAAGAGAGCTTTGGAGGACTTAAGATCAAGTAAGATGGAGGGAATAGATAACATTCCATTAGAATTTCTAAAATCATTGGGGGAACTAGCAACAAAACGACTATTCACGTTGGTGCATATAATGTATGTGTCTGGCGACGTACCATCTGACTCGAAAAGATATCATCCATACAATTCCGGAGACTGCAAGAGCTGACAAGTGCGAGAGTTATCGCACAATCAGCTTAACAGCTCATCCATCCAAGTTGCTGACAAGAATAATATACAGAAGAATGGAAACGAAAATTGTGGATGTGTTAGATGTCGATGTTTCTCTGCAAGAAAAGGAAAGGCACCAGAAAGGCAATTCTGTCATTGCGGCTAATAATGGAAGCAAGACTAAATAAAAATCAAGACACGTTCTTGAGATTTGTCGACCCGGGAAAAGCGTTCGACAATGCAAAATGGTGCAAAATGTTCGAAATCTTGAGGAAAATAGGGGTAAGCTATAGGGAGAGATTGGTAATATACAATATGTACAACAGCTACGAGGGAATAATAAGAGTGGACTACCAAGATCGTATTAAAAAGGATCTAAGACAGGGATGTAGTCCTTCGCCCCTATTGTTCAATCTGTAGTTCGAAGAAGCAATGGGGAAATAAGAGAAAGGTTCAACAGTGGAACTGAAATTCAGGATTGAAGGAGATCAATGATACGATTCACTGCTGACATTGGTTTCCTGAGTGAAAGTGAAGGAGAATTACATGAGCTGCTGAATGGAATGTAAAGTCTAGTGAGTACTGAATATTGATTGAGAGTAAATCGATGAAAGACGAAAGTAACGAGAAGTATCATAAATGAGAACAGCGAGAAACTTAGCATCAGGATTGATGGTGAGGAAGTAGATGAAATTAAGGAGATTTGCTACCTAGGCAGTAAAATATATACAGGGTGAGTCACCTAACATTACCGCTGGATATATTTCGTAAACCACATCAAATAATTACGAATCGATTCCACAGACCGAACGTGAGGAGAGGGGCTAGTGTAATTGGTTAATACAAACCATTCAAAAATGCACGGAAGTATGTTTTTTAACACAAACCTACGTTTTTTTAAATGTAACCACGTTAGTTTTGTTAGCACATCTCAACATATAAACAAATACGTAATCAGTGCCGTTTGTTGCATTGTAAAATGTTAATTACATCCGGAGATACTGTAACCTAAAGTTGACGCTTGAGTACCACTCCTCCGCTGTTCGATTGTGTGTATCGGAGAGCACCGAATTACGTAGGGATCCAAAGGGAACGGTGATGGACCTTAGGTACAGAAGAGACTGGAACAGCACATTACGTCCACATGCTAACACCTTTTTATTGGTCTTTTTCACTGACGCACATGTACATTACCATGAGGGGTGAGGTACACGCACACACGTGGTTTCTGTTTTCAATTACGGAGTGGAATAGAGTGTGTCCCGACATGTCAGGCCAATAGATGTTCAATGTGGTGGCCATCTTAAAAAACATACTTCCGTGCATATTTTTATGGTTTGTATTAACCAATTACACTAGCCCCTCTCCTCAAGTTCGGTCTGTGGAATCGATTCGTCAGTATTTGATGTGGTTTACGAAATACATCCAGCGGTAACGTTAGGTGACTCACCCTGTATAATGGCGGACGCACATGTACATTACCATGAGGGGTGAGGTACACGCACACACGTGGTTTCTGTTTTCAATTACGGAGTGGAATAGAGTGTGTCCCGACATGTCAGGCCAATAGATGTTCAATGTGGTGGCCATCTTAAAAAACATACTTCCGTGCATATTTTTATGGTTTGTATTAACCAATTACACTAGCCCCTCTCCTCAAGTTCGGTCTGTGGAATCGATTCGTCAGTATTTGATGTGGTTTACGAAATACATCCAGCGGTAACGTTAGGTGACTCACCCTGTATAATGGCGGACGGAGCAAGAAGGACATCAAAAGCTCGCTAGCACTGGCAAAAATAGCAGACCTGGCTATGGGAAGTCTACTAGTGTCAAAAAAAGGCCTTAATTTGAAGAAGAAATTTCTGAGAACGTACGTTTGGAACACAGCATTGTATGGTAGTGAAATATGGAATGTGGGAAAACCGGAATAGAAGACAATCAAAGCGTTTGAGGTGTCGCTTTACAGATGAATGTTGAAAATTATGTGGACTGACAAAGTAAGGAATGAGGAGGTTCTGCGCAGAATCGGAGAGGATAGGAACATGTGGAAAACATTGACAAGGAGAAGGGACAGGATGATAGGAAATCTGTTAAGACATCAGGGAATGACTTGCATGGTACTATAGTGATTGTAGAGGACAAAAAATGTAGAGGAAGACAGAGATTGGAACACATCCACCAAATAATTGAGGACGTATGTTGCAAGTGCTACTCTGTGATGAAGAGGTTGGCACAGGAGAGGAATTCGTGGCGAGCCGTAGCAAACCAACCAGAATACTGATGACGTTACGTTTGAACTCAGAATATGATATAAGAGTGTACAGCAAATCGATCTCAAGAATATTGGGCGGTAGTTTTGGGGATTGCATCTGCTACCTTTCTTGCAGGCGGTTATGACCCATGCTCTCTTTTAACAGTATGGCAGTGTTTTCATTCGAGGAATCTACCGTACATTATTATCAAATAAGGGGCTAAATGAGCCACAAATTGGGTATAGAATCTAATGTGGATTCCATCGAACTCTGAAGTTTTAGAGATTTCAGTTCTTAACGCAAATGACACTCGTTTTTGCAGTCGTTTGAGAATTAAATTATAATTCCTGTCTTGTCCATATGACTAGCACAAGAGAGCTTTCGATAATATTTTGCCACGGTAGCCGTTTAAAGGTTTCAGCATTGCCATCTTGACAGTAAAATGCGTTTCATTCAGCATTCCCCTGTCTACACTCACGAGCATGGTCATTATGACAACCACCTTAATAGCCAATGCGATGCATTGAAGCAGCGACTGTGCAAGGCACGGATTTGGAAAATCCGCGGTAGGTCTCCTGAAGCATGTGGCGCCAGTTGTCTGCGCATAGGCCACATGATATCCAAAACTGCGAGGCGGGCGTCTTTGGGCGTGAATCTGGTACCGACAGCGTGCCGGGTGGGTTCCACAAGCTTCAGACCAGTCGACGACATCAACGTAACTTTACTATCGTGCTGCTCAAACCGCTGTTACACAATTCTGGTCTTGTGACACGATCAGTTATCCTGTTGGAAGATGGTATCGCCGTCAGGGAGGGCATCGAGCAAGAAGGGACGAACGTTGTCCGCATTAATGTTCACGCAGTGCTCACCTGTCGTGGTACCTTTGATTACTGCCATAGGTCCGATGGAAACACAAGTGAATGTCACCCACAGCGTAGTGGACCTACCGCCTCCGCCGACCTCTGTCCGAGCCGCAGTGCACGTTTCGAGCAATCACCCACACTGTATAGCTGGACACGATCGTCCACAAGATGCAGTAAGAAACGTGGCTCATCCCACGATGTGACGACTTTCCAGCGATCCACGGTCCGGTCTCGATTGTTTCGTACAGGCTGCAATCGAATTAACGATGTCGTTGGCTCATAATGGGAACCGTCGGTCAACCACTTTCCATAGGTGCTTACAACAGTAGCACACGAACGCCCGACCAGGTACGCCGTTTCTACATCCACATGAGCCGGCCCGTGTGGCCGTGCGGTTCTAGGCGCTTCAGTTTGGAACCGCGTGACCGCTACGGTCGCAGGTTCGAATCCTGCCTCGGGCATGGATGTGTGTGATGTCCTTAGGTTACTTAGATTTAAGTAGTTCTCAGTTCTAGGAGACTGATGACCTCATATGTTGAGTCCCATAGTGCTCAGAGCCATTTTAACCATACATCCACATGACTACTGTCCAGTTCACAGTTAAGGGCGTGGCAGACTGTTTATCGAAACACATTGAACCTGTGTCTCTACCGTTCCATTCTCGAACAGAGCGCGGGAAATGCGAAGACTTAAATCTTTCCGTGCGAGCTACGATACCTCTTGTTTTATTAAAGTGATCATTTTTCCCTACGTACAAAAAATTAAAAGAAGTAAACAAACAACATCCGTACAGGCTTTGAAAGCCCAACGGCACTGACCGGCCGCCGTGTCATCCTCGCTCCTTAGGCATAAATGGGTGTGGCATGTGGTCAGCATGTCGTCAGCACACCGCTCTCCTCGCCGTTGTAAGTTGTTGTGACCGATGCCGCTACTTCTCAATGAAGCAGCTCCTAAATTGGCCTCACAACGGCGGAGTGCACCCCGCTTGCCAACAGCACTCAGCTGACCTGGACGGTGACCCATCCAAGTGCTAGTCAAGCCCAGTAGCCCAGCCCAACAGCGCGTAACCTTGGTGATCTGACAGGAACCGGTTTTACCACTGCGGCAAGGCCGTTGGCCCTCCATATGTAGGCGACTGCAAAATATTTTTGCATTCAGAGGAGAATGTTATTGACTGAAGTTTTGTGAAAAGGTCTAGCTGCAAGAGAAACGCCTTTGTTTTAAAACATGCCACCCCAATCCACGTGTCGTACCAGTGGCACTCTCTCCCCTATTTCGCTAAAATACAAAACGAACAGCCCTCCTTTGAACCTTTTCGATGTCTTCCGTCAATCCTACCTGATACGGTTCCTGACCACGGAGCAGTACACCAGAAGTGTGCGTACGAGCGTAGTGCAGGCAGTCTCTTCCGTAGACATGTTGCGCCTTCTAAGTATTCTGCCAGAAAACACAATCTTTTCATTCGCTTTCCCCACAACATTATCTATGTGATCGTTCAGATTTAAATTATTCGTAATTGTAGTCGCTAAGTGTATGGTTGAACTCACAATCTTTAGATTTGCGTGATGCATAGCCTAATAGAAATTTTACGGATTCCTTTTAGTACTCATGTTGTTCACTTCACACTTTTCATTATTTAAATTCAAATGACGATTTCCGAATCATATTGTTATCTTTTCTATATCATTCTGCCACTGGCTTTGAAACGACAGCGTCATCTGCAAACAATCTAAGAGGGCTGCTCGGATTATCTCATAAATCGTTTATGTAGATGAGGAACATCAGGGATCCTATAACATTTCCTTTAGGAATATCAGGTATCGCTTTTGTTTTACTCGGTGACTTTTCGTCAGTTACTACGAATCTAGGCGCACAACTGAGACGATACCTTGTAGGGAATTTGGAAGTCGGTTGCGAGGAGCTGTGTCAACAGTCTTCTGGAAATCTAAAACTATGGAATGAATCTGACACCCCCGTCAATTGCACTCATAACTTCGTGAGAACAAAGAGCTAGTTGCGTTTCACAATGACGATATTTTCTGAATCCGTGTCGGCTGTTTGCCGATAAATCGTTTTGTTCGAGGCAAGTGATAATGCCCTCCCATGAACCATAGACCTTCCGTTGGTAGGATGGCTTGTGTGCCTCAGCGACACAGACGGCGGTACCACAGATGCAACCACGTCGGAGGGGTATCTGTTGGGAGGCGACACAAAGGTATGGTTCCTGAAGAGGGACGACAGCTTTTTCAGTAGTTGCATGGACGACAGTCTGCGTGATTGACTGACATGATCTTATAAAATCAACCAAAACGGTATTGCTGTGATCTTATTTTCGAACGGCTGAAAGCTAGGGGAAACTACACCCGTAATTTTTCCCGAGGACATGCAGCCCTTCTGTATGGTGAAATGATGGTGATATCCTCTGGAGAAAAATATTCCGGAGGTAAAATAGTCCTCATTCGGATCTCCGGGCGGGGGCTACTCAGGAGGATGCCGTCATCAGGAGAAACAAAACTGCCATTTTCCGGATCGGAACGTGGAAGGTTAGATCCATTAATCGGACAGGTAGGTTAGAAAATTTAAAAAGGGAAATGGACAGGTTGCAGCTGTAGTGGGAATTAAGGAAGTTCAGTGGTAACAGGAACAGGACTTCTGGTCAGGTAAATAAAGTGTTATAAATACGAGATAAAGTTCGAGTTCAATAGTGAGTAAGAAAATAAGAATTCGGGTAAGCTACTATGAACAACATAGTGAATGCTTCAGTGTGGCCAAGATAAGCACAAAACGCACACCAGCACAATTTTATACGCCAACAAACTGCGCAGATAATGAAGATATTTGAGAAATGCATGTTCAGGTCAAATAAATTATCCAGGTAGATAAGGAAGGCGAAAAATTAACAGTGATGGTTGACTGGAAATAGATAGCAGGAAAATGAAGAAAGGGAAAAATAGTAAGTGAATGTGGACTGGTGGCAAGGAATGAAAGAGAAAGCCGCTTTGTAGAATTTTGGACAGAGCGTGATTTAATCATCGCTAAAAATTGGTTTAAAATGATGAAAGAAGATTGTATATGTGGAAGGTGCACGGGGGCACCGGAAGGTTTAAGACTGATTATATAATGGTAAAAAAGAGATTTCAAAAACAGATTTTAAATTTCAGGACATTTCCAGTGGCAGATGTGTAGTCTGACCACAGTTATTGGTTATGAACTGTAGACTAAAACTGAAGAAATTGCAAAAAGGTAGAAAACTAAGGAGATAGGAGGTTGTTGAGAGTTTCAGAGAGAGCATTAGGCAACCGTTGACTAGAACAGAGGAGAGGAATGCAGTGGATGACAATGCGTAGCTGTGGGAGATAAAATAGTGAAGACAGCTGAGGATCAGGTAGGTAAAATCCTTGGGTGACACTAGATACACTGAAATTAATTGATGAAAGGGGAAAATATAAAAATTCGGCAAATGAAGCAGGCGAAACGGAATACAAACATCTCAAAAATGAGAGTGGCAGGAAGTACAAAACGGCTAAGCAGGAATGGGTAGAGGATAAATGTAAGGATTTAGATGTGTGTACACTTAGGAGGAAGATAGATACTGGCTACAGAAAAATTAAGGAGGCCTTTGGAGAAAAGAGAAAGAGTGGTATGAATATCAAGAGCTCAGATGGAAATACAGTCCTAAGCAAAGAAGGGAAAACTGAAGAGTTGAAGGAGTATATAGTGTGTCTATACAAGGGACATGAACTTGCAGGCAATGTTATAAAAATGGAAGATGACGTGGATGAAGTTGAGATGCGAAATGTGATACTGCAAGAAGCACTGAAAGACATAATCGAAACAAGTTCGCAGGGTTACACGAAATTCCTCGGGACCTACTGATAACCTTGGGAGAGCCAGCCACGACAAAACTCTTCCATCTAGTATGCAAGATGTACGAGACAGGCGAAATACCCTCAGATTTCAAGAGCAATATAATCATTCCAATTCGAAAGAAAGCTGGTAATGATAGGTGTGAACATTAACGAGATATTAGTTTAATAAGTCACGGTTGCAAAACACTAACACGAATTCTTTACAGAAGAATGGAAAAACTGGTAGAAGTCGATCTCGGGGAAGATCAGTTTGGATTCCAGAGCAATACAGAAACATGCGAAGCAATACTGAGCCTACGATTTCTCATAGAAGATAAGTTAGCGAAAGGTAAAGCTACGTTTATAGCATTTGTAGACTTGGCTTTTGACGATGTTGACTGGAATACTCTCTTTCAAATTCTGAAGATGGCAGGGGTAAAATACAGGGAGCAAAAGGCTATTTACAACTTATATAGAAAGCTGACGGCACTTGTAAGAATCGAGGGTCATGAAAGGTGAGCAGTGGCTGATAAGGGAGCGAGACAGGGTTGTAGCCTTTCCCCGCTGTTGTTCAATCTGTACATTGATCAAGGAGTAAATGAAACAAAAGAAAAATTTGGAGTGGGAATTAAAGTTCAGGGAGAAGAAATAAACGTCTTGAAGTTTGCCGATGACATTGTAGTCTGTCAGAGACAACCAAAGAGATGAAAGAACAGTTGAAAGGAATGAACAGTGTCGTGAAATGAGGACGTAAGGTGAACATCAACAAAAGCAAAACAAGGATAATGAAATGTTATGGAATTAAATCAAGTGATGCTGAGGTAACTATATTACGAAACGAGACACATAAAATAGTAAATAGGTTTTGTTATTTGGACAGCAGAATAACTGATTATGGCCGAAGTAGAGTGGGTGTAAAATGAAGATTGACAGTGGTAAGAAAAGCGTTTCTGAAGAAGAGAAATTTGTAAAATCTTAAAATTTGTGTGAAATCTTGTGGGACTTAACTGCTAAGGTCATCAGTCCCTAAGCTTACACACCACTTAACGTAAATTATCCTAAGGACAAACACACACATCCATGCCAGAGGGAGGACTCGAACCTCCGCTGGGATCAGCCGCACAGTCCATGACTGCACCGCCCTAGACCGCTCGGCTAATCCCGTGCGGTGAGAAATTTGTAATATCGAATGTAGATTTAAGTGTAAGGAAGTCTTTTCTGAAAGTATTTGTATGGAATGTAGACTATAAACAACTGAGATGAGAAGAGAATACAAGCTTTTGAAATGTGGTGCTACAGAACAATGCTGAAAAATAGATGGACAGATCACGTAACTAATGAGGGGGTACTGAATAGAATTGGGAAGAAAAAATATTTGTCGGACAACATGACAAGAACAAGGGATCGGTTGACAGGACACATTCTGAGAGATCAAAGGATCACAAGTTTAGTATTCGAGGGAAATACGAGGGGTAAAAAACGTAGAGGGACACCAAGAGATGGATACCTTAAGCAAATTCAGGAGGATGTTAGTTACAGTAGTTATTCAGAGATGAAGAGGTTGCACAGGGTAGATTAGTATGGAGTACTGCATCGAAACAGTTTTCGGACTGAAGACCGCAACAGCAACAAATTCATAATGTTCGAAAACAACTTACGTTCCACAACTCTGCTGCAAGTCGACGATACTGACATGGGTGTGCAGTGCAGCGGATTACTTCTATTTCCTTTCTTGAGTATTGGTATGACCTGTGCTGCTTTCCAATCTTTTCATATGGATCTATCGCCGAGCGAATAGTTGCATGTGAATGCTAAATATGGAGCTATTGTATCGGAATACTCTGCAGGGAACCTGTCTACAGCACTGTCTGTACCGGAGGCCTTGTCTTGTTAAGTGATTTAAGCTGCTTCGGTACACCGAGAGTATCTCCATCTAAGTTACTTGATTCGAATTCTGGAATATTCACTTCGTCCTCTTTGGCGCAGGAATTTCGGAAAAACCGTTTTTAATAACTGCGCCTTAGTGGCACTGTCATCGGTAAAATTACCATTTCTATCACGTAGTGAATAATGGTGCTCTTACTCAGGCGCGTACCGTAACAACCTGCCGTTTTTCCAAGTCTCTTATGTTAGAGGACCTCTCGATTTGCAGGCCGTATCGTCTCTGGTCAACCTAGATACTTTCCTCACAGCGTCACCTGCTCACAATGCCTCCAGTCGGCTTTCACTCTCGCCGTGGGCAAGAGTGATAACGTTTTGGTTCATCACTGTGTATCTCTATGCTTTATTGTACATCTATTATTATTTCTTTACTAGTTTCTTTACAGCGACTGCATACCTTAGACTGTACACTGTACACATTAAGTGATGTACCGGTGATTATAATTAGAGTGAAGCTACGACGGAGGTACAGTGCGGGCTGTGAGTGTCATATGGCGGCGTAAGTTGGCCGATATGCTAATGCGCTAATGCAGAACCTTATTACGCTGGAAAAGAAATGAGTTTAAATTTTGGCCAACAGGTGCAAATCTGGAAATCTAGCCTTATACACTGTATGACAATGACATCCACCCTGTCATTTGGCAGGCCGTAACGCGATTGAACGGTGTGGCTGTCGAAAAGAGAGACCGTTCAGTGTTAGAAAAACTCTTTTATATGGACGGCAGCAATTACATTGCTGGAACGAGACAGTATCGCCGATTGGAAGGTATGAGGAGAGACCAGATGTCATTAAATGGTTCAAAGAAGATGATGATGAAATTCGAAAACACAGGTGAACTTGGTGTGGCACGTGGAAGAGGAATGCGTCCTATCCCGGTGGAAGTTATTGACGAGATTGCTGTTGCTGTAACTGACGATGCAGCACGTGCCCTGGGCAGTGCTAGGACTCACGCAGTGTGAGGATAATTGTGCCTCGCATGGCAAACAGTAGGGGAAGTTTTGCGGTCTATATTACACTGGTATCTGCACAAGATCCATACACTGCAGCAACTGAAACCTCATGATTCACAGCAACGTTCTGAATTTCCTATTCGGTTTCTGGCACAGATCGACGGATGATCTGTGGCCGGGCAATATTCTATGGAGCGGCGTGGCACATTTTACATTACAGGGTTCAATGAATGCACAGAGCTGCCGATAGAACCGTGTGCTGTGCATGAACAACCATGGCACTCGCCTTATGTGACCTTGTGGTGTGCACTCACAAGCATCTTTATTCTCGGTCCGTTCTTTGAAGAGAATACATGCAGAGGAGCTGATAGTTGTACCGTGACGTCTGTTATCGATACCTCTTGCTATAGCATGTGATTTCTGCTTTGAAAGAGCACAGCTGGGTGAAAATCACTGATTTCATGCAAGATGGGACATCCCCCCATGTAACTCGCTCAGTGAAAGATATACATAATGCAACATTCCACGAACGTGTTCTCTCCAAAGGTTTTCCAGATGTGTGGCCTGGAAGATCATCTGATCCGAATCCATGTGGCTTTTGGCTTTGGTGATATCCAAAAGAATGCGTATATCACGGTCACGTTGAGTCACTGCCTGATCTGAAGACCAATATACAGGAACACGTTGCTCATATTCCACTGGTACGGCTGCGAGGAACTTTACAGATGCGCCTAGTGCTCATATAGGACAAATCGTGTGACCGGCAGTAAATAATAAAATCAGTGTTGTACTACACTACTGGCCATTAAAACTGCTACACCAAGAAGAAATGCAGTTGACAAACGGGTATTCATTGGACAAATATATTATACTAGAACTGACATGTGATTACATTTTCACGCAATTTAGGTGCATACATCCTGAGAAATCAGTACCCAGAACCACCAACTCTGCCGTAATAACGGCCTTGATACGCCTGGGCATTGAGTCAAACAGGGCTTGGATGGCGTGTACAGGTACAGCTGCCCATGCAGCTTCAACACGATACTACAGTTCATCAAGAGTAGTGACTGGCGTATTGTGACGAGCCAGTTGCTCGGCCACCATTGATTAGACGTTTTCAATTGGTGAGAGATCTGGAGAATGTGCTGCCCAGGGCAGCAGTCGAACATTTTCCGTATCCAGAAAGGCCCGTACAGGACCTGCAACATGCGGTCGTGCATTATCCTGCTGAAATGTAGGGTTTTGCAGGGATCGAATGAAGGGTAGAGTCACGGGTCGTAACGCATCTGAAATGTCCACTGTTCAAAGTGCCGTCAATGCGAACAAGAGGTGATCGAGACGTGTAACCAATGGCACCCCATACCGTCAATCCGGGTGATATGCCAGTATGGCGATGACGAATACACGCTGCCAATGCGCGTTCACCGCGATGTCGCCAGACACGGATGCGACCATCATGATGCTGTAATGAGAACCTGTATTCATCCGAAAAAATGACGTTTTGCCATTCGTGCACCCAGGTTCGTCGTTGAGTACACCATCGCAGGCGCTCCTGTCTGTGATGCAGCGTCAAGGGTAACCGCAGCCATGGTCTCCGAGCTGATAGTCCACGCTGCTACAAACGTCGTCGAGGTGTTCGTGCAGATGGTTGTTGTCTTGCAAACGTCCCCATCTGTTGACTCAGGGATCGAGACGTGGCTGCACGATCCGTTACAGCCATCCGGATAAGATGCCTGTCATCTCGATTGCTAGTGATACGAGGCCGTTGGGATCCAGCACGGCGTTCCTTATTACCTCCCTGAACCCACCGATTCTATATTCTGCATATTCTGCTAACAGTCATTGGATCTCGACAAACGCGAGCAGCAATATCGCGATACGAAAAACCGCAATCGCGACAGGCTACAATCCGACCTTTATCAAAGTCGCAAACGTGATGGTACGCATTTCTCCTCCTTACACGAGGCATCACAACAGACATCACAACAGGCAACGCCGGTCAACTGCTGTTTGTGTATGAGAAATCGGTTGGAAACTTTCCTCATGTCAGCACGTTGTAGGTGTCGCCACCGGTGCCAACCTTGTGTGAATGCTCTGAAAAGCTAATGATTTGCGTGTCACAGCATCTGCTTCCTGTCGGTTAAATTATGCGTCTGTAGCACATCAACTTCGTGGTGTAGAAATTTTAATGGCCAGTAGTGTGTTCTCACTTGTTCGACCTTTTCTGCACACGTCCCGTTCCTAATCCATTACATATGGAAAATATTTCTATTCGTCTTTGTTGCATTCAAAGTGCCGGATTCATACTTGGTGGCTAAAATTGGAACGAATTTTCTTCCAGCGTAAATCGGTTCCGCATTAAGACATTAGAAAATTTTCCAAGTTTCGTTGCCATACGGTAATTAGAGCCCACACTGTATCTCTGTGAGTAGATGCATTTCTATCATATCCATTCGGTGTAAGGCACGACCAAAAAGTTTCCCTTTGAGGGCGTTGCTGCAGCATTTATGCAACCCAGCGTGACTCCTGTGCAGGTGTACAAGCACCGACATGTGGGCAAGCGGCTCTGCATCGCCTTCGAGCGGATACTCTGTAACCGCCCCTCACGCTAGTGCCGTTTCTATCAAGTACGTCGTGCTCGTGGGCAGTCTGCGAAAGAGCCGCGAGGCGCGTTCTCTCTGCAGAGCGGAGACGGACGTCTCGGCGTGGATTCGCTGGCAGCCGCCGTGCAGCGGGCTCAAAGCGTGCGTCTCGCGCTGCATGAATATGGATCTGGCCAGGGGGCCAACTCCGGCGCCGCCTCGGCACTCGAGTCTCACACTCGGCTATACGCTTCTGGAATATACCTGTACTGACTGGACTTCTTCCAGAAATTCCTAAGTTTTACTGCAGTACTCTCTCCTCTACTTCTTGTTCACCCTCCAAACGGGGTTTGCAGCAAAGAAAATCCTGTTCCGGAACTAATGGTACTCCTGTCTCTATGCAGTCTGCTCTTACTTTGCCACGGGAGGCAGTTGTGGGTCGTCTGTTGTAAGCACGACAACCATTACCTTCCACAGTTGTGTATTTCATCCCTCATTTTATTAACATTAAATTCCTTACGGGTAACGTCACTTCTAATTTTATCTCTCGACGGTTCACTCTGTCCGCCTCCCGTCACAATCTTACTTCTGTTGTTACGTTTCAGGCTCTCTCGGAGTACTTTATAGCTCGCAAGTTTTTGGCTTTGGACACTTTTCTCACGCGATGTTTCGGCGACTTGCCTAGCTGTCCTCCTCAGGCGATTGCTCTCTACACTCCAACCAAACTTTGGACGCGACGCGCACACAACGCGCTGTTTCCCGGTGCCCTGAAAGAAAAAAATCAAAGCAAGCCCAGGGAAGTTTAAAATGAAATAAAAGCGTGCCAGATACCGTAAAAAAGGTTACTAGCGAGGGAAAAAATTGGGATATTTGTTGTAAGGTCTTATAGGACCAAACTGCTGAGGTCATCGGTCCCTAAGCTTACCCACTACTTATTCTAATTTAAACTAACTTACGCTAAGGGGAACACACACACCCATGCTCCAGGGAGGACTCGAACCTCCGACGGGAGCAGCGCGGACCGTGAAAAGGCGCCTAAGTGAGAGCAGTGAGGAAAATCTTAGACAATACTCTTCAACAAAAAACGCCGCAGTAGGAACTGGCTTATGAACACAGAGAAATCGCTGTTATCTTTCCCGACATGGTTTAATATTAAAAGGCAGATCGCACGCTTTACTAAAACTAAAGCCTCTGTCGTTACTAGTTACATTATCCGCCACTGCAATCTTCATTGCCTGTTTTGTTTCGCAGTCACAGAATTTCCCCGCGATGCTGCTATCTCCCCGCTTCATTTCACGTCACAACTGAAATACTTTTGAGAAATAACGACATTGTGTCGTGTTCACTTCTTTTTCCTTCAGACACAGTAAAGGAACATGACAATCATGACACGTTTACGCCACATGTTGATCATTTTCAGATGCTTCTTTCACCAAATGTCGACAACGGGGCCGCCTATAACGTAAAGAATTTCACTATAGTATGGGCGAATTCTGTTACGATTATCATCATATTCTGTCATTGTGGCCGACATCAGAGAGTCGAGGCACACTTCCTAGTAGATTAACTGTATGCCGGATCGAGAACGGAAAGGAGAATAAGGGAAAACAACGCGCGCTCCACCTACTTGTGTAAGAACACACACGGGAAATCAGACCGTGCAACGGGCCAGTCGGCGAATCTAGATAGTCTTCTTGATATACGGTCGAATAGTCTCCTGAGTAGCACATGCGTGAACTTAGCCTTCTAACTGAACATTATCTTCATACTCCTGTCTCGCAACTGGAACACTCCAGCTAGCCCGAGGGTTTACGAGAAGTTCTCGCAAATAATTGGCGAAACTAGTTCTATATTGTTCGTGTCGCGGTAGGCTCGTATCTCCCTCTTATAGCACATACCGAAATTCCAAGACATCCGTATCAGCTTCTAGGTAAAGGTGTCGCCATCTCATTTATCCAGTGCAGTGCATTGGCCCTGGAAGGGGGAAATAGACCTCTTCCGGGAAAAGTAGGGGGGTGTCACTAATTGCTGTATGTGTGGTACGCAAAACAGGGCTAACATTTTCCTCGTTAAAAGCCAACACTCAATGGCTGTGCCACAAACCAAACTACACACATCAATAAAGGCTTTGCTTCTCCTCGGTTCCAAGAGTTCCGGAACCTGTACAGAAAATTGGAACAGAGATCAACATAAACATAATTTCCGCCCTTTTTATGCTCATGAAAACCACACATTGCATGTTGTACCACCATACAGCGAGACCTTCAGACGTGATGGTCCAGATTGCTGTACAGACCGGTACTTCTAGTACCCAGTACCACGTCCTCTTGCACTGATACATGCCTGTATTCGTCGTGGCAAACTATCCACAAGTTCACCAAGGCACTGTTGGTCCAGATTGTCTCACTCCTCAACGGTGATTCGGCCTAGATCCCTCGGAGTGGTTTGTGGGTCACATCATCCATAAACAGCCATTTTGAATCTATCCCAGGCATGTTCGATAGGATTCACGTCTCGCCACTTTAGTCAAGTGATGTCGTCATCCCCAAGGAAGTCATTCACAAGATGTGCGCGATGGGGACGCGAATTGTCGTCCATGAAGGCGAATTCCCCGCCACTATGCTGCCGATATGGTTGCACTATCAGTAGGAGGATGGCATTCACGTATGGTAAAGCCGTTACGGCGCCTTCCATGACCACTAGCGGTGTACGTCGGCTCCACATAATGCCACCTCTAAATAGCAGGGAACTTCCTCCTTGCTGCACTCGCTGGACAGTGTGCCTAAGGCGTTCAGCCTGACCGGGTTGCCTCCAAACGCATCTCCGACGATTGTCTGCCTGAAGGCATATGCGACGCCGATACGTGAAGAGAACGTGATGCTAATCCTGAGCGGTCCATTCGGCATGTTGTTGGGCCCATCTCTACCGCGCTGCATGGTGTCGTGGTTGCAAATATGGACCTCGCCATGGACGTCGAGAGTGAAGCTGCGCATCACGCAGCCTATTGCACACAGACTGAGTAATAACGTGACGTCCTGTGGCTGCAAGGAAAGCGTTATTCAACATGGTGGCGTTTCTGTCAGGGTTCCTCCGAGCCATAATCCGTAGGCAGCAGTCATCCACTGCAGTAGTAGCCCTTGGGCGGCCTGGGCGAGGCATGTCATCTACAGTTCCTGTCTCTCTGTATCTATGGCTCAAAATGGCTCTGAGCACTATGGGACTCAACTTCTGAGGTCATTAGTCCCCTAGAACGTAGAACTAGTTAAACTTGACTAACCTAAGGACATCACACACATCCATGCCCGAGGCAGGATTTGAACCTGCGACCGTAGCGGTCTCGCGGTTCCAGACTGCAGCTCCTAGAACCCTACGGCCACTTCGACCGGCTCTCTGTATCTCCTCCATGTCCGAGAAACATCGCTTTGGTTCACTCCGAGACGCCTGGAGACTTCCCTTGCTGAGAGCCCTTCCTGGCACAAAGTAACAATGCGGTCGTGATCGAACCGCGGTTTTGACCGTCTAGGCATGGTTGAACTACAGACAATACGAGCCGTTTTACCTCCTTCCCGGTGGAATGACCTGAACTGGCTGTCGGACCCCCTCCGCCTAATAGGCGCTGCTCATGCATGGTTGTTTACATCTTTGGATGGTTTTAGTGACATCTCTTAACAGTCAATTGGACTGTGTCTGTGATACGATATCCACAGGCAACGTCTATCTTCAGGAGTACTGGGAACCCGGGTGATGCAGAACTTTTTTGATGTGTGTATGGACGTCGGAGCGAGTCTACCAGACGAATGGCCTGCAGTCGTTGACAGTTCGGGAATTTGTGGTTCATTGCGATACGACACAGAGCCCGCATCCCCGTAGTAAGAGAGAGTGATCAATCAACCGCACGCCAGACGTTCCTCCATCGTCTTGCAGGATATTTCTGTTCAACCGCATTACGTTGGCGTTGTCGTAGGAAGGAACGGTGGACCTCCTGTGGTCTGGGCTGCCCTTGGTCGCCGGCAACTCTCCCCGAAGATGACTAGAGTCAGCAAGGAAGGCCCGAACGCGAGCGAGCGGCGGCGTACTGAGGCCGAAGTTAACCTCTGATCGACTCGATAGGGTGGCGGGGAGAAGGGTTGACTTCAGCTATCACTGTGCCATTACAGCGATGCACTCGCCCCTCCAAAATCCGTATTCCGTAATGAGAAATATTGCCCGAGCTCTGTACCTCACGTGGACAAGTCCTACACCTCCTCCCCAAGGTGGCAGCGTCAATGTATCGTATCGGATTTTGAATAGGAGGCCACCACTTACAAAATGTCCGAAGGCTGAGCCTAACATAGAGGCGACCGTAGTGCGTAAGAGCAGTAAGCGCGCAAGGTGACCTACTTTTGGTGCCAAACAGTCTTTAACGTACTGTACTGTCCGTAGCATATATATAGTACGCTGCACATGTTGGACGTTGGACGATAATATTTCTTTAGAAAGTGGGTCATTGATTCTTCCGTGATGTGCGCACACAAACTCTGAGATATTATTATCGCGATTAGTAGGGAGCGAACTGTTGTTGAGAGCCGGCCGCGGTGGCTGTGCGGTTCTAGGCGCTTCAGTCCGGAACCGCGGGACTGCTACGGTCGCAGGTTCGAACCCTGCCTCGGGCATGGATGTATGTGATGTCCTTATGTTAAAGTAGTTCTAAGTTCTAGGGGACTGATGACCTAAGATGTTAAGTCCCATAGTGCTCAGAGCCATTTTTTTGTTGTTGTTGAGAGGATTCGGAAATGGTTGGGCGCAGCGTGTGGTGGAGACAAGCCCCGCGGAATGTGAGGTCGCAGCCTGCCGTGACCGTGCTAGCAGCGCCGGAGGAGACTTTGGTATTAACTTAGGATTTCTGGTAATTTGCCTTTTTGCTACACGTAGTTGTTGCTTGCTTGCGCACTGGAGAGATTTTGTCAGATTTGTGTTTGTGTACATTGAGACTAATATTCATTTCTTTGTTGTGGCCAGAGACGTGATTATTGAATATAGACATTGTGAAATATTTGAAGTTGTTGCTAATAATACAGTGGAACAAAAGAAACGGTCTGTATAAAATTTTTCAGTGTTTAAATAATCAATTTTGTGAATACAATAAATTAAGTTTTATTGGTTTCTTTCATTTCTTTACACCGCTTAAGGCCTGTTGACCAAATCCCTTCTGGGCATTCAGTTCCTGTATAAAAATATGGCAGTAGTTGTATGAGTAGTAGTGACAATGCATTGCACTCTCCATGGATCACACTATTTCTTTTGAATTATTTTAGCATGTTGCTGGTGAGGCACTTGCAGCGGTAAGGCGAAATAAGTTGCCTGTTGTTTACAGGAGCACTGCACTATAGACGTTAGAGAATATTTTAAAACTCGCAGTCAGATACTAGAGAACTGATTTTTTAAATCTAGGAAAAGTAATTAATTTTTGCTTTTTTCAATCAGAATACTAATATTGTCAGAGATGGAACTTCACACAATTCCGTGCGTCTTTCGTCAGAACTAATAACTACAAAAATATAGAAGTTTAATAAAATTAACAACTTTCAATGTTGCTGCACTAATGCACGAACATGTAGTAGGAACCGTTAGAAATTGTCGACCGCTGTACGTTGCGTGTTGACATGAAACACCGCCCACAAACATTCAAGAGGGGGGAGGGGCACCATGAAGAAAGGTGCCGGCGACCCTGATAGCAGCCGCCTACCCAGTTCCATCAGTTCCATGTGAAGGGTCTTCCGCGTGTTAATGGCGCCTCCTGCCCCCGCCCTGTTCTCGTGGAACCATCGCAATTCCACCTGGATTTCATCTCCCTCTTTGGGAAGACAATAACGTCATCGACGTATCTACGCAATCCGTAACTAGTCCGTAGTGGCGTCGTCGGAATCAGTGCAGTGCTAGCTCGAAAACAACTGCAACAAAACGGCCGTCAGGGGTCAACCCTGCCGCACCGAAAGCTCAATTCGGATCTGTGCAAGGCTTCAAAATGGTTTAAATGACTCTGAACACTATGGGACTTAACATCTGAGGTCATCAGTCCCCTAGAATTTTGAACTATTTAAACCGAACCAACCTAAGGACATCATACACATCCATGCCCGAGTCAGGATTCGAACTTGCGAGCGTAGCGGTCGCGCGGTTCCAGACTGAAGCGCCTAGAACTGCTCGCCCACAGCGGTCGGCTGTGCAAGACTGATCCCATCCACCAAGATTCGAGGATTCGCGTCATGAAACAACTTCAACATCACATCAAAGAACTGCAGGGTTCTCCCATTCGTTCCATGACGGCGTCAAGCAGAACGCCGCCCACCTGGTCGAAGACTTAGTCGAAATTTATTGCCACCGGGGCATCTCGCAATCTGCAAGCTGACATCAGTGCTAAGACATCCCTATACGCCCCCAGCACTGTTTGTGTGTTGCTCCTTCCGCCGAGATACGTTTGATCGAAATGTATCTTATCCGGCATCACCAAGGGGGACAGGCGAATCTGAAGCATCTTGTAATCGGCGTTCAGCAACGTCAGGGGCCGATGGTCTTGAGGTCGGCTTCCACCATGTGGTTTTGGAATGAGTGGAGTAACTCCCGCCATGAACTCGGAGTGGATTTGGAACGAAGGAGTCAACAGTTCGTTGAACATCCAAATCACACGAGTGGAGCAAAGGGTCGGTAGAAAATCGGGACATCCTCTTGGTTTGTTGGATGCACTGTAGTTAAAGGCACCCTCCAAATCGTCCTGCTTAATTACTTCCGCCAGGAGTTCGTCTGCTTCAGTGGGGCGCTGGACCGTCGGCATGTCGCGAGTACGTCCGCGATTCCTGCTCTGTCCGACTGGTGCTCCGTGTGTAAACTGCGATGATGGGAGGTAAAAGCACCTGTAATGGCCCGCTGCGATTTGATTCGTATCCCTTCGTCCATTTCAACTTAACTGATAGTACACAACGACGCTGCCCCCTCTCGCTCCCGATGTAGTGTAACGACGGTCTTTTGTGGGGTAACCCACCGAGCATTATTGACTGTACCTTTACTCTTTCTATCTTGACTGTCGTAAGTTGCAGTAATTGAGCCTTTATACAGTGAACAGCTATCTGACGTGCAGTGTATGGATTTGCGTTACCAGTTCCCGTCGGGCTGTGAAATAAAATTAAGACATCCTACGATGACATTGTGGCCTTTTGCGAACGTATCTAAGAAAATCACGTCGTAAAACCGGCTTTACTGGACAAAAGTATCAAATCGTATGCTCTTTGACGTCGTAGACAGTGATTTCATATGTCTTTGATCTCCCAGAAACAGTCGTCCTCCTGTAAGTGCGTGACATTAAGCTTCCTAGGGCCTCTGCTGGTCCATGTCCCCTGCTTTGGCAGAGAAGTGGTGCATATATACGCATGGCGGTCTGTGAAGGCTGTGGCCACACCTCTGCATCAAACGTCGTCACACATTTCTCATGCATCACACAGATCCTGTCTAAGCGACTAGCCGAAGCCGGCCGGAGTGGCCGAGTGGTTCTAGGCGCTACAGTCTGGAACCGCGCGACCGCTACGGTCGCAGGTTCGAATCCTGCCTCGGGCATGGATGTATGTGATGTCCTTAGATTAGTTAGGTTTAAGTACTTCTAAGTTCTAGGGGACTGATGACCTCAGATGTTAAGTCCCATAGTGCTCAGAGCCATTTGAGCCATTTGACTAGCCGAAAGGCTAGTGATGTACGTGAACCAATAGCGGTCACCATATTTTATTTACCAGGTGTCGTGCAGAACAAAGTCGTGGACCAGAGCTTGTAGCGCCAGGCACGGAACGAAATTTGGGCGCCGGATCTTGGGCTGCACGACATAATTAAAATCACCACTGACAATATGATGCTCCATACATCCGCCAAAGAGAGAGGTTACATCCGCCATAAAAAAGGCTGTCCATAAATGGCTGGTCTTTCGCGTCTCTTCGCCGATCCAGACGATGCATAGACATTCACCAAACGGACGTCGCCTATAGTCAGAGTGCAACACCGCAGGTCAATGGTATGTAGGTAATACGTTTCGCCACTATTCCCTGTCACCATCTCCATCACCAGCTAAACCATAAACGTCACATTCGTATAACTACGATGGTTTAGTGTTCTGTGACTCCAGTAGGAACACAGTGTCCATGTCCACCGTCTGCAACATATCTTTAAGTATTTGCACTGTTATCGCTAATACCTTTGCCGTTTGCGTTACCGATGCGAAAAACTGTGACACAGGAATCAGCTGGATCTGTTGGTGCTCGAAACAATATCGATTCGCATGACTTTGGAGCCTCCTACCTGGTTAACTATCGCCCTACTGTGCCCCTTTAGCTGCCATAGCCATGGCTGCCTTCCGACTCTCCGTCTTATTGAACCAGTGACCTAATGTCAACGTCTTGCATCTCTAGACACTGCTCTCTGGTGAGGGACAGTCGTCACGACACTCAGGAAGATCACTGTTCTTCTTCATTGGTTCTTCCATCCCATCAATATTAAGTCATCGCTCTGTCGCTGTTGGTGGTATAGTCTATACGGTTATGACTCCGTCCATGTCCGTTGAATCCTGACCTCGCTTCTTCCCCTTATCTTGAGTGCCATCCAAACCACGTTGCTCTTCGTCTGTCTTCAGCCATCTCTTCTTCGACTCCTTTGGCGACCACTGCTTTCTTTGCCACATGTCCATGTAAGAAGAGGACTGCTGATCTAGACGCTCCTCCTGCAGATTCGACTTCCGAGTCGAACGACTGTGCCGACGCCGAAGTAGAGTAACCTGGGTGCCATTACTGTTGTGTGTCGTTGTGGTGTTTTTGCAGCTGGTCCATCGTCGATGACGTCGACAGATGGTCAGAAACTGGACATGAGGCCTTTTAGGGAATGGTGTGTCATGTATGTAACCGATTTCGTATTTCAATGCCTCCACATATGTAAGAAGTAATGCTATCATCTGCAGTGTAAGTTGCTGGTCATACAGAGGGAGCTGAACTAGAAGACGCTGGCGACACTTATCGAATGTGACCTCGCTGTCCACATGCAGAGCAGGTCCGCAGTTGTCCATCATATATAACGATGAAATGCTGTCCTCCGGTGTACACATAAGATGGTATGTGCTTTCGGAGTTTGATACGTATCTGGTGCACACCACTGACTGCTTCCTAAGCTTAAAAATAGGTTGTTTCTTTGCAATGTGATTGTTCATTATGGCCAGAAAGCGTCAATAACCATGTTCAGTGGAACGTTGAATGTAAGTTCGAATACGTGAAGAGTTGTAACTCCCATATCGGCGTGATTGACTTAAACTGCACTTATTTTTATGTCAATGAGGAAAATACGGTAACAGTCTTTAGATTGCAAAAGGAGTCTATCACATGCTGCTTCATCCACGAGCTTAACTCAAACTATATTGGAAACAATGGGCAAGTGGATCCGTATCAACCTTCATGGGTCGAGCTACACCAAATTATGTAAGAAACATTCAGTTTTCGTATGGTTTTGGTAGTGTATATTGTGCTTCAAAAGCGATCTTAAGCGTCGCTTTTCGTTAGGAAAAAGCCGTCGTGGTTCACGTAAATCAGTACTTCAGTATGTGGTATACCACACAAGTAAACACCGCCTTGCAAACGATGAGTGGCTGGAGCGCAAAAACGCCCACACCACTTCAAAAAATGGTTCAAATGGCTCTAAGCACCATGGGACTTAACAGCTGAGGTCATCAGTTCCCTAGAACTTAGAACGACTTGAACGTAACCAACCTAAGGACATCACACACATCCATGCCCGAGGCAGGATTCCAACCTGCGACCGTAGCAGCCGCGTGGTTCCGGACTGACGTGCCTAGAACCGCTCGGTCACCGTGGCCGGCCACGCCACTTCACTGCCAAAAGCAGCCTGAATAACGATATTCTGTTTTATTCACTTATTTTTACTTCTGACACAATTATGTGACATGATAACAATCATAACAGGTTTCAGCCGTAAGCTGACCATCTTCAGATGCTTTGATCACCAAATGCTACCAACAGTGACAAATGCAAGCCGCAGAATCTCACGAATATTTGAGCGAATCCCATTATTATTGTTATCATATTCTATTATTGTACCTGAAATGAAGAGGTGAGGCAAACTTCCTGGCAGATTAAAACTGTGTGTCAGACATTCACCTTTCATGGGCAAGTCCTCTACTTACTTAACTGCCCACGCACGCCTCACGCCCCGTTCTCACAGCTTTACTTCCGCCAGTATCTCATCTCCTTCCTTACAAACTTCACAGAAGCTCTCTTGTAATACTTGCTGGATTAGCACTCCTAGAAGAAAGGATATTGCGGAGAAAAGGTTTATCCATGACCTGGGGGATGTTTACAGAGTGAAATTTTCATTCTGCTGCGGAATATGTGCTGATATGAAACTGGTAAAGGTCTCCAATACGAGTCTCGTTTCGGCACACCGTTTTAACCTGCCAAAAAGTTTCATAGCAGCGCGCACACCGCTGCAGAGTGAAAATTTCATTCTGAAAACACCACAGGCTATGGCTTAAGCCACGTCTATCGATTGTCATTTCTTCCGGGAGTGCTAGTCCAGCAAGTTTCGCAGGAGAGCTTCTGTGAAGTTTGGAAGGCAGAAGACGAGGTACTTGCAGATGTAAAGCTACCAAGACGGTGAGTCGTGTGTGGGTAGGTAAGTCGTTAATGTACTTGACCGTGAAAGGCAAATGTTCCCAATTCGAGTCTCGGTATGACACACAGTTTTCATCAGCCAGGAAGTGTCGAAACAGCGCACATTCGGCTGCAGAGTGAAAATTTGAATGTGGTGACAGCTGATTTAGTTGGCTGCTTGATCTGGGCGTAGCTCTTGCGTTCTTTACACCTTCGTTCACCCCCATTGTAGTCTATCAGATATAGAACATTGCACATTCGTACGGTATGTGGTGTACACGTGGTTTTGGGATCCGTAGATTACCTTACACGAACGTCGAATATCGATCCCACCAAGAAAAGTAAAAGTTTGCTCTACGTGTGAAAGGTAAACTATGGCTTCAAGAAATCACCTGTATACTGCACACCGTGCGAAGTGCCACGTCGTATGTTAGGCAGACTATGTAACTGTTGTATAAAGACGTAAAGAACACAGCCGCTACATCCGTCTCCGACATGCCCTTATCTGTGGAAGTACTGTGAAATACTGAAACACGAACTTCGCGAAGCAGGTGACGAATTTCTGAGAAAGACTAATACAAGGGGCAGTCGGAATCAGAATGACTGATAACGTAAATAACAGGGCAGGGAGTTCAGTTTAGGGAAAGCGTGGCATATAGTGCTCAGGTCGTTTAATCCACGCTGGAAAACATCTTAGTGCTCACTCTTCCTCTCTGCTCAGAGTGCATATTCAGGCTCTCTTTTGGAAAAGTGTAGTGTGTTAGAACATTTTTCTTACATTTAACATTTGTTTCTTTTTTAAATCTGGTTTAGAATTTTTGTTCGTCTTAAAATTCTGTGATACTGTTTTATTTCTTTAGGGCTCCAGGAAACAGAGGTCATGGCGGTGTGCTCCGTGTCCCACCATGGTTTGACTGGAGTCCGAACAGTGAGCACGTGAGGTATACACAACTGGGGAAGTAGCGGAAACATTCGTGTAAAGAACATGTCTTCCCGGTTACGAATCCAAAGTCACGTAAACTACTGTTCTAATTGTCTTTCTCCAATATTATTGCTGTAATACCATTCTCTCTCTTCCATAAAACACGCAAGGTATGAAGATGATGTTATCCATTTTGTATTTAAGATCTTTCTTCATATATAATCCAAGACGCCTGTTAAAGCATCGATTCTGTTCTTTCTTTACTTTATCTCTGGATATTCTGTGTAGGGTCTATTAACAGGTGTAGTTCAGTGCAAACTTTTAGATGAAGTTATCTGTCGTATTACTTCGTAATTAAGTGGAAGGGAAAAGGCCCTATGAAGACGTGCCCAGAAATGGACGGAGGGCGCGAACCGACAACAAATTCTCTCGGATGACAACACAAACTGTATCGCAAAGTGGTCAGCATGGGATTGTAGGTGATAGGGGTGCCTGTCATGCAGGACACACACAATCGTTCCTATACTTTGGCTGACACCATGTTGGCGGGTCACTTACCTGAAGCGTGTACTAGGGTTCGTCTCAATATCGTGTAGAACCTGGTCCTCCAGATCTGATGTACGCAGAGTCCGCCGCCTCCCTGCACGTCAGTTTGTCTGAAAAGACCAATGATAGCACAGACGCCCAAAAAGGGCTTGAAATGTTGTGTGATGTGGTTGGTCTCTGAGGGTACTTGTTTTGGTGTAGCCGTGCTACTTGTCGACCGTGCCTGGCCGTACAAGGAGATGCACCATCTCGGCTAGTTCCCGGCATGAACATCGCACCATTCTGCTGCTTTCAGTACGCTACATCAGTCACACAGCCTGGAACACACAAGGAACACATGGCACGTGGTCAGAGGAACTGTCGTTCATCAGCGCCACCTACTGTGGCAACGATGCATTTCCGATCACATGTTCATAGAGCCTTTTTTGCTCCATATCAGGTCAGGAATCCGTCCCTGCAGCTTGTCGGTTTTATTAAAGTTTACTCTGTATTCTCTTGTTACATGTACGTAATAGTTCATTCTGTTTTGTTATCTTTTGTAACTTCTGTTCCGATTTTTTATTACCACATGGCCATCGGCGAACAAGTTTGTCATTACATCACTGCTATTCTCAAATTTTTTCGGGTTTATTTCCGGCCATTCCTGTAAAATAACGTTTTTGTTCAATGAAGGGACGGGGGCGGGCTACAGTCTTACCCCAGTCTCTGGCTCACTATTAAGGACTTTCTTACCCAAGCGGTATTTAAGTGCACATCGGTTTTGTCAGTCATAAATGCATAAATTTCCTCTTCAGCAGACACATGGAGCTACACTTCATCGGAAAATGGAGGGGGGAGGGAAATTGGACGTGCGAAGGTGGGGGAGGTAGGTGTGATACTGTACTACGTCAGTCATTAGCTGGTGGGTGGATTAACTATTTGTGAGGCTTAATTACTTAAGAAACATAGTGGCTGCTGTTAATTTTTACGTATAATAGCGTTCACATGTAGAAATTTTTGTGGTGCCTTGGCTTCTCCCACCACATTCCTTTGACACGGAGACCAAGACACATCACAACCTATATTATTGACTAAGAGTCTCAATCTGTCTGTTAAGGCAGTGTATATGACAATTACTGTCTAATTAGTTAGTGAAAAAGTGGGCTTTTCCTCCCAATAGCTTTCATCTCTTTGAAGATACGATTACTGCTTATTGTCAGGCTGTTCGTATTTCGAGTTCTGATGCCAAACGCTTCCTTTATATCGACCAATCTGCAGTCAAGTCGGCCCGACACGTCATCAACGCCCAGATCAGAAGAAAAGATCATTATAAAAAGTTTTTGAAATTCTCCACAACATTACACACAAACACTAAGATTTATATTTAATTACACAATTGAATTCACACAGAGATAGTCAAGTATGCAAACTGTAGGAAACCTGAATGGAACGGAAGCACTATTTGTGTCTTAATACGGACGTACACGGCTGAGCTAAAGTATAACGACCACTGCCCACCCTGACACTCAATTACGCATGGTGACGTTGCAAGCACGTGACGGGACGAAGACCAATTGGAGATCTATTATCAAAACAGACCAGCTGTTATGGACATCTATCTTGTGCAAAACTTGGATTTCCAGCAAGCAAACCATGAAAGAAGCTCCGACTATAATCAGGGTTCCGTACATCTTGGCGAATTTGACATCGGGAGGATAGAAAAACCTGTTTACATCGTGAACGGGTAGTATAACACGTGGAGGATCTTCCAAAGTTGCGTACCGAACGACAGGTGATATACTTTGCTATCGAGTATTTCACACAAGTCTTTCATACGCAGGCCCGCCAGGCTATCCAATGAAAGTGGCACAAGGGAAGTGCACACTGAGAACACTGACCTCGTAACTGCCAAACACAGAAGAAGTTGGCAGTGGCAGCGAGAGTGATGAGGCAACTCGAGGTCTGCGTCCAGACTGCACTGCGGCAGCACCGGGCCCGCTGCTCGGGCGAAAGGCTTAGATCCGCGCACGGCGAAGGAAAACCCCGGAAATGTTGGAAGATGGCGAAGCGGCATAAAATGCGCGCCAGTACAGCGAGCCTACTCCCTGGTGAAAACGGTCTAGTCCACTCTGACGAAGCGGAGGTTATCGTTGAATCGTTTGAGTTGCGTTTCAGAGCTCACGTCATCGATGATGATCCGAGGAAACGATAGTTGTCCGACGCGTAACTCTGCTGAGGGTAGAAAGGCCGAATAGGGCATTTGTTGCAATGGACGAGGGCCGGGGCACCCACACGGCATCTCGCGCCGATCGTATAGGGCGATCCCATTTGCCCTCGGCTTGGAAGACGGTTAAATAATTACACTTCGCATACCTAAGAAAGACTTCCTCCATACAGAAAACTATAGATTTATGACATTCCTACATATCCTAGGTAAAACTGCGAAGCTTACTGTATAGCAATCGCCCCAGAAGAAATACATTACTGATCACAACATCCATCTCCCAGAAATGACTGAAAACCGCCCCCGGCAGTGTGCAATCCTCCAGTACCTACAACTGCTGGGGCACGTTTTTACAACGAAGAACCAAGCAGGGAGCAATGGAGGTGTGTTTCTTGACATAGTAAGGAGTAATATCATGGATTGATATTTAAATAAGAGTCCACAAGTTCTCCACGGTATATGCTACTATGATTGATCGATTCCTGAGGGAAAGAGATTATTCGTCAAGAACGGCAATCGCAGTAGCTGCGGTGTTGGTAGAGGTGGCACAGGTCTGGCTGTATGCTCTGTCTCCGCCATCGACACAATCAGGTAGGCGGTAGGGGACTCTCCCTGTACGCCTGTGAAACTGCACTGCTGCAGCGCAGCACCACCCTCAACTACACCGTTAGACACCTATGGAGAGATCTGGCAAAAACCTCTCTACGGCTCACTGTCTAGATGGTATAAATCAATTGAAGACTATACAGAAAGAAGGAGTTAAGTAGAAATCTCACGAAAATGAGTGAGTGGTATCACTATGAAGTTCATCGGGTATACTTTCAGTTGGGTGAACTTAAATTAATGTGATGGGTATAGTCACGGAGTTGTAGCCAGATTAAAATACGGTACACACGGAGAAAACGGGGCAAGTCCGACCAATACAGGGACAGAGAGGGTGAAGTACAGCAGGTGCGAGTATCTGAGATGTATTGACTTTTTTGTCTGCTTTTATGGAATTCTCATTGTTGACATTGTTAAATGCAATGTCATTGTTGATCTTTCTTATGTATTGCCGAAGCTAACACGGAACATATTTAACATTAGCTTCTTTGCTTTGTGTTGTGGTGGAACTGAATTTCGTGCCATGATTTGTGCTAACGCAGAGCAGCCTTGACAATCGTTTCAGCGCTTTGTAGTGTGGTATATAGAATTGAATGTCGTGTAAAATCAAACAGGTTGTTGTTTCAACTGGTAATGGAATATCCAGAGTGAAGCTGCAGTGGTAAGTCTAGAAAAAGATAGAGCTATGGTAGACAATCTGAAGTATCTAAAGCCGGCCGGAGTGGCCGTGCGGTTCTAGGCGCTACAGTCTGGAACCGAGCGATCGCTACGGTCGCAGGTTCGAATCCTGCCTCGGGCATGGATGTGTGTGATGTCCTTAGGTTAGTTAGGTTTAATTAGTTCTAAGTTCTAGGCGACTGATGACCACAGACGTTAAGTCGCATAGTGCTCAGAGCCATTTTTTGAAGTATCTAAAAAGCTAAAAACAATGTCACGTGATATAGGAGAGCATTGTAACTGCAAGAAGAATTTTACTGATTTGCTAACTGATGCAGAGAAGCCTACATTAATATCTAATTTCAAATTGCTGAAGGACTGGAATGAGCAAAGTTATCACCTGGCAGGAGTGATTTCTGTTGACAATGTACAAAGCCGAAGGCCTCGTAGATATGAGGCAGTAGCTGCTTTGCGTGATTATACATTTCATCATAAGGTCAGAATAATGAGAGACAATACTGTGACAGAATTGTCTTTTTATCAAAAGGCCTTTATATCACAGCATGGTATTTCAAAGAAAAGATTAGAAACTATCAGGAATTCCTGAAAAAAATGATGGCATGGTGCCTGTTGATAAATGATGGAAACACAAAAACCAAGTTCATAAACTTTCAACATTAACAGAGATTAATATTTGCGCTCACATCAAGTCATTTAAAGGACGATCCAGTCATTACAGCATAAATAAAACACAGAAACTGTATTTGCCTGAAGAACTCACAATCAAGATGATGTTCAAGGTGTTTCAAGAGACACATTCTACTTGATCCGCATCACATGAAACTTACCGTAAAATGTTTAATACAAAATTTAATATCTCATTCATTTTCCTTCAAAGTGATACATGCAGTACTTGTGACAAGTTTTCTGTAACTTTAAACATCTAGAGGCACAACTCACACCAGCAACAGGTGGAAATGAAACATCAAGCGTTCAAAGTAATATTAAGAGAGAGAAGATTGAATACAAACTACACCACCGTAAAGCTGATGCATTCTATCAGCGTAAAAGACAATCTCGACAGAGAAGCAAAAACTTTACAAACACAGAGTCGATATGTAAGGATTTCCAACGAAATCTTCCATGTCGAAACATCAGCACCAACAATGTTTATTATAAGCGACAGTTTTCTGTATATGTATTTAACATACATCGACTCTCAGACAGGAATGCAGTGTTTTATGTTTATCCTGAAACTACAGGGAAGAAAGGTTCAAATGAATTAGTTTCTTTCCTGCATCATTAATGTTACTTCGTTTCTTGATCTTCAGGCAAAAAATTTGAAAATCTTATGTGATTCATGTGGTGGTCAAAACCATAACTACAACCTTTTCAGGTTCATCCATTATCTTGCCCATCATGCAAAGCGATTTGAATCAATACGTGTGACATTCCCAGTAAGAGGACATTTATAGCTGGAAAGTGACAAAGACGTGGGCCTCATCAGACATAAAGCAAAATCTGAGCCCCCAAAGGACTGGACAGACGTAATTAAAGATGCACTTGTGAAACCCACTGCTTTTCAGGTTGTTGAAGTTGATGGTTCAATGATACGTGACTGGACTGATCTCCTGCAACCAAGACACCAACTAAAATGTCCATTCCCATGGCGAATTACTAAGAAGATGAAGACAGAAAGTGACAATCCAAGGCTTATGATATGTCGTGACACTTACAACAGATCTTGGATCACATCAGTTGTTCCTGATCCTGCTGGACGGTTGGAAGAGGAACCATATCCTGCAGAAGGAGAATTTTGTTCGCTTCACCCTGGTACGAAGATATGAAACTAAATTATATCAGTTTGTGGACTAACACGTCGTGCTTTATTATAGCAAACCTATTGAGATAACATGCTAATAAGAGGTCGCTTGTCCAATGTTTGAGGACTGCTATCTATCACCAAGGAAAAGTATTGTAATCGACAAGAACTGAAGGTGTTCTGTGACACAGGGACCTAGAGTGCTAATCAAATATTCCTTTCCGGCAGTGAATTTACAAACACGTTTTGTATAATTTATTTGTAATAAGTAAAAAGTGAGAAATGAAGACTGTGGGTTATAAAAACTGTGATTTATGCTCGTAACTGAAATTACGTCCTATTAATCCTATTAACTAAATTTTTAATGTATCTATTGTAACCATTTATTGCATAATTGTTGGTAGTTGTATATCAGGTGATTTAAGGATACAAAAATTGAGACATGGGCTTATTAATAATTACAATTTACATGAGTAAATGAAAATAAAAACAGAATTTTGATGAACAGTATTGTTCCTAAATTCTGATTAATCATGAACATCTTGTACAATAATGAGTAGACTGAAAGATGAATAGATCTTTGTCAAGGGAGTTGCAGGGAAGTTTTATAGTGAAGTATCATCCCAGTATCACATTACATTCTGACTTTTACAATCTAGTTAGTGCATTATACAAAGAAATTAAAAAATAGACATTCAGATAAAAAGACATACAGGGTCCAATTTTTAATAATATTTTTTCCGCTTTTAAGGAATCCTAAAGAAGAGGTCGATGAATGTATAAATTACAAAAGCATATTTCAATAACCAATCAAACTGTAACGTTTTAAAGTTTAAAATTGCTCTCTTGAAAATCTATAAAATGGACTTAACCCCTTCTTTCCGAGTGGTCTTCAATTGTAACTAGACCTAAGAACTTCTCTTCACTACCAAGATCAAGTTCCCCAACAGCCAACTCACAACTGGTGGCACGGACTTGGCTTGGTGCGATTCAGACCAGTATCAGGAGGTGATGATTGAAGACACGCGAGGAGAAACGGACTAACACTCAAAATGTAAAAATTTGGAGATAAGTGTTGCCATCTGTTACTCACCCCTACATATCCCTTAGGGGTGAGACCAATGTTAATTTTGATAGTTCCCGTACCCAGCAACAGATGGCAACACTTGCGTCTAACCTTTTACATTTTGAGGGTTAACCCGTTTTTCCACGCATGTCTTCATTAAAGTGCAGCTACTGGCAGAGGTCCAGTGTGAGCTGTAATTATCGTATGGCAGTGAAACTTGGTGGATATTTTAGTGCGTTAATGCGGAACCGAATTACGCTGGGAAAAAATTTAGATCCAATTTGGGCACCAAGTGCAAATCTAGCGCTGTGCAGGAAAGACGTATAGAAATGAAGTTTAAATCGTCAGGGTTGTTAGGGCACGTTATGTTTCTTCTAAACGATTAACGTTTCAACTCCTCTGCTGGGATCTACTTTAGGGTGCTGTGGTGTCCACTGTTGATTGAACTTTCAACAGTGGACACCACAACATCATGAAGAAAATCCCAGTAGAGGGGTCTAAACGTCGATCGTTCAGAAAAAACGACGCGGCTTAACAACCCAGATTTTAACCTGCAAATAAATGAGAAAGACATCAAGCTGGTTCTCCCACGTACCAGTTTGTTCAGTATGAATACCGGAGACGTCTACGAAATGCTGCATCCGTAAAACGACGTGATCCATAGTTGCTCGCAGCAGTTCCTGAATCTAAGCAACGTGTTGGCCTTCAGATCCGGTAGAGACCAAACGTGTCCCTGGTCAACGCTTTCTTTTAGATATTCCCAGAGCCAAAAGTCACATGAATTCAGGTGATTTTGCAGGTCATGCATCTGGAAAACCTATCGAGATAATACGCTCGTGGAAGGTTGCATTACGCAGATGTTTCACTGAGCGAGTGACATGACGTGTTGCCCCATATTGAGTGAAAACAGTTGTTTCCACGCAGTTGCGCTCTTCCAAAGCAGAAATCACATATTGTACAAGGAGGTCTTGATAACGTGCAGACATCATGGTACACCTGATAGGCCCGCTTGGTGTATTCTCTCACTGAAGAATGCACCGAGAATAAATGTGCATGTGGATGCACACCATACAGACACATGCAGCGAGTGCAGTGGCCTTCGTGCGAAACCAAAGTGCAAATTCAGAACGTTGCTGCGGGTCATGATGTTTCAGTTGCTGCATCGTCCGGATCTTGTACGGGTACCGGTGTAAAATAGACCGCAAAACTTCCCGTACTATTAACCATAGCACGGGCAGTTATTGTGACACCGCACCAGCACTAGCATTACACGGGGCACGTACTGCGTTGTCAGTTAGAGCAACAGCAGCCTCGTCAATAACTTCCACAGGCAGAGGACGCCTTCCTCTTCCAGGTGTCGCACCAGGCTCAGCTGTGTTTTCGAATTAGAATTATCATCTTGTTTGAACCGTTTAATGACACATTTCACAAGGCGATGCTCTCTCAGCGCAGCACTGTAACTGCTGCCGTTCACATAAAACAATTTCACTAATTGCACACGGTCTCTCTTTTCGTTTGTCATACTGTTCACTCGCGTTGTGGCTTGACAAATGACAGCATGGATGTCATACCACCACATAAACAGAGTGCTGTTGTTGTGGTCTTCAGTCCTGAGACTGGTTCAATACATCTCTCCATGCTACTCTATCCTGTGCAAGCTGCTTCATCTCCCAGTACGTACTGCAACCTACATCCTTCTGAATCTGCTTCGTGTATTCATCTCTTGGTCTCCACGATTTTTACCCTCCACGCTGCCCTACAATACTAATTTGGTGATCCCTTGATGCCTCACAACATGTCCTACCAACCGATCCCTTCTTCTAGTCAAGTTGTGCCACAAATTTCTCTTCTCTCCAGTTCCATTCAATACCTCCTCATTAGTTATGTGATCTACCCATCTAATCTTCAGCATTCTTCTGTAACACCACATTTCGAAAGCTTGTATTCTCTTCTTATCCAAACTATTTATCGTCCATGTTTCAGTTCCATACATGGCTACACTCCATACAAATACTTTCAGAAACGACTTCCTGACATTTTGTAAGTAGGCTGTTTAGGTTTTTTTATTGGTAACGCCACCTCTGTATGAAAATCACTGGCTGTGCTGTGTGCAGTCTGTGGCTGCTTTGCATTGTTGTAATACTCGCCATTGTAGTGTTAGGCAGCTGGCTGTGAACAGTGCGTAGCGTTGCGCAGTCGGAGGTGAGCCGCCAGCAGTGGTGGATGTGGGGAGAGAGATGGCGGAGTTTTGAAATTTGTCACGAACTGCTATATTTATATATGATGATATCAAGGTAAATACATTGTTTGTTCTCTATTAATATCTTTCATTTGCTAACTATCCCTATCAGTAGTTAGTGCCTTCCATAGTTTGAATCTTTTATTTAGCTGGCAGTAGTGGCGCCCGCTGGCTCCAAGAAAAATAACATAAGACGCTAGCCTTGAGAAAAATTTTAGCATTCCTTACCGATGTATACCACATGATAATTGCGTTGAAGTTGGAACTCTGCGTACTAGGAAGAGTAAAGGTTTACACCACATTTCACATGTAAAACCATTTATTGAAAGATAATCTGCTTTTTAACTTAGTCTTTGCCATAAAGTTTTTCGCTTCACATTACTAATATGCATTGTCAGACTTAGAATCTGTTAACATACAACAATGTTTGAAGTTAAATATCCAATCAAGAACCAAGAGAACTTACTTAAACAGAAATGACGAATGCATTGTTATAGTGAACAGACGTCACAGTGTTATTGTGTGTGTACATTCTTGCTTGTTAGTTGCACGATTATGGAACGACTATAAGGCTTACATACTTAGAACATTTACCAGTACTGCTAATGAGATTTTAATGCAACATTTTGGTTTACTTGAAAATATATTCTGGATTTAAAGTACTTTCAGTGAGATACCAGATGGCACAGTGGTTAGTTTATGTGACAGCTACACGATTTTATCACGACGCTACTAATGAGTGACAATTTACAATGTTGCTTTTGCAGTGTTTCTGTTTTATATCTGCACAGTTTTTCTGAATTCTTCTAGGAAGAAAAACATGTTTTAGTAGTAACTTTTGTGGTATAGCAACAATGGGACAGCCTTTTTCGTGGCATAACAATACGTTACTGTACAGTACTTTCTTCATCACGCCAATAAGCATAATAACTACGATATCTATACGCAAAGCATTTCACTTTTGTTTATCATGAGGTAAGTACATTGACTTCTGCAGAACTTGGCTTTCGGAGGACGATAAGTACGACACTTCCACAGAATTATCTTACAGCAAGACGCACATTTAGCGCTACAGGACACGCATTTGAGAGATTTTGTACTTAAGCCATTTATTTTTCAAGATTTTTGAATTACAAAGAAAGTTTTCCGTGATATATTTCATTCTATTGCTGTAATCTGTAACACCTGAGGGTATAATTACATTAATCCTCAGGGGGGTATACGCCTACTTTGTGTACCATGTGTTTGGCAACCACAAGGAACCCTAGCTAATATGGTATTTGCTTATACAACTTTACACATCGGTACCATATTTCTCTAACACACAAATTACACAGCTATCTGATCATGTAACTGAGAGATAAACTTTTTTTATTACATCAGTGACAGATGTTTACGCAATTACACAGTTGAATAACTTCACACTTGTAAAATTGTATTTTGTCTGTACTTTGTAAACTGTTCATATCTTTTTTGGAACCATTGTGATACTATGAGAGCTTTGAATGATGTATTTGGTATGGATTCATGATTTTTAAAGTACGTTTGAGGCAGCTGACACTTTTGACATGAGCAGAGAATTTTTTTAATTATTGGAGGAAGCTACGACGATTTTGAGATTTGACTGAGGTGTTATGATGTTATTTTTACGACGACGATGTGTATTATGCTGCTGAGGTATGTTTACGATTAATAGGCTGAGGCTATATGAGTTATTTGATTATGCTTCATATTTATAATGACGAAATATTGACGAGTGTCGATGGATACGTATATGTGTAATAAGGTAAGGAGTAATGAATAGTGGGTAGGGACTCTTGACTTGTGAAAAAGGATGTTGGAAACCAAGAATCGTACTTTAAGAGTTATGAAATGTGTGTAAATGCGTGAATGTATCACAATGCCGGCGAAAATTTTTTGGACAACGTTATATTCATAGGATTTTCTTTCTACAGATTTGCAACGCTAATTCTTGACCTGTGAAATATTTTTATGTGAGACTGTCACTGTAGCGGAAACTGGTGTCGTAAATATTTCCGTAAGAAATGCGTTGTGGGCACGCAGCTGTGTCAAACACCTGGAGAACAAGCCATTAGGGTGTGCCTTTCCGGAAGCAAAGGTAGAAAAAAAAAGAAAAAAGGCAGGCCTTTATCCTCGCCATTGGCATTCCTTTAGAGAAAATATTGCAAATGCGACACCCTCATTACTTCCATTAACCTTGCTATTGACATTCCTTTGTAGAAAGCATCGCAAATATTACACGCTCATTACCTGAAAACATATGATTACTCGTACTTTGTGCTAATTACTGCAATGCTTATGAATTGATGGGAAATATTCGTACATCTGCACACCTGATTATGAGAAGTGTCTTTCTATGAGAGTTGAGAGCTACTGACTTACGAAATGCCACATGACTATTGAATGATATTTTTATGCTTTGCTTTTCGTAGTTGCTTATTTCACTTGATATCTGGTTTCCAGCTGTGTTGCAGCATTGCTTTTATAAAATAAAATACATTTGCTAATGTGAACACTTTCTGTCAACAGATCTATTAAATAATTATTTTATGATCCACATTCTTTAAAAAAGGAGCACTTGGAAAGGAAAGAACAATAAGAAGGAACGAGTAACAGTAACACATAATTTTCTTTTCAAGTACATGGTAATATTTCTTTTTACAATCAGTTGTTGTGGTGCACCACTTTAATTACATAGATATTAAGATGTGAATATACATTTCCCTTATCTGCATTGTTGTTTTTACTGTAATATTTTTTCTGCTTAAGCTTTGTCATGTATAGATATAAGTTTTATATTTTTTATATTTGCTGCTGCTGTTTGCCAGGCATAGTGCTACGGAATTTTAAATTGCGTTACTCTGTTAAGCTAATTTTACTACTGACTTATTTTTCTTGCTACTGTACATTGGCTCATGTTAGTTGTAATGTTGCATTGCTTGGTAATTTATATTTACTGTAGCTTGCTTTGCAATTTTCCATTTTTTTTGCATTGCTGTTTGTGTTAATTTGTTATGTGCTGCTGCATTGCCTCGTCCCTTAGTTTAGTATCTGAGCTCAGTAGATTTAAGTTAGCTTAAGAGGAGACTATATAAGAAACTAACTATTATAAATTTATAAGAAATGCATTGAGAAGCTATCAGAAAATGGTCTGGCAAAATAAAAAGGATACTGTACAGTGGAGAAAAACTATTATTGACAGAGGATGTGAACAGAATACAGAAAGCAGAGAGAAAAACTATTTTTGACAGAGGATGTGAACGAAATACAGAAGGCAGGCTTAGATAGGACTTTTGGGAATAATGATGAATGAAGGGAGATCTCCAAGAAGCAAAGAAAGTTTTGTTTGCAAAATACTGCAATAAACAAACCCTGTCCTTTCCTTTTGTGTTATCCCACTATGTGTTTGGGTACCCTTGTGTATATATGTTCTTCCTCTCTTTATATGTTTACCTCATCAGACTTATGTTGTAGAATTTTTCTCATACTCAGCTACATTCACTATGATGAGGAATACTGTTATCCTCAAATATAATTTGCATTAATAATATGTTATTTACTTTGTAAAGATGTTAGACATTATTAATTCCGTTCTGTTTAATGCTCATGTGTGAAGTTGATGTTTCAAAAGTTATTGTGATCTTTTATGTATGTACTCATGTCATAATTCCACTAATGTATATGTTAGTTCGATTCTTTTGTAAAGCCTGTACTACAAATGTTATCTGTATAGTTATGTTTTTAATGATGTGTTTTGTACCTTTGTTATTGTATTCTTATGTTATAAAATTGTAATTGTCACCAGTTCATGATATTATTAACTTGTTAGTTACATTTCACTGCACACGTTTCTGTTGGTCATAGTATATGGACAATATGTGAGAAGTAGGGACTGATAGTGTTTGCACGTGTGTTAATGATTCAGCAAGGGACTGGATAACAGCATTGCTGGTTCTAAGGACAATTTCAAAAACTTTGTGAGTGCACAAGTGGTGGTTTATGGACTTGCTATATTATCCGCAAGACTCTTCAACGGTGATTGTGCACCTGCACAGTCACAACAGATGGCTGCTGGCTATCTCTCCAAGGACTACAGTGGGTCTGCATCTTTGATGACCCACCAGTACCATTATCTCTACAAGGACTACAGTGGGTCTGCATCTATGATGACCCACCATGCCATTATTTCTACAAGGACTGCAGTGGGTCTGCACCTCTGGTGGCCCACCAATACCGTAATCTCTACCAGGACTACAGTGGGTCTGCTCTGTGATGACCTACCTACCAATACTCTTCAAAATTTCGACTGACTCTGCTGTGGGTTTGCTCTGTTGTGGCCCATTACCTGTCTGCATGTCGAGAGTCAGCACTGTCTTTCCATTGGAAGGACAACACTACTTCTTCAAGACTGCATGGAAATCCACTACTTCCGTGTGCATTTTCTTTTGCTGCTCAGACTTTGAGAAAAACACTGCTATTCTCCTGTTATGTACGATTATGACTGTCTTTATGGACTGTGAGACAATTTTAGCTTTTGACCAACATTGTATCAATAAGTGCGTGCATTTGATTTCTTTGTTGTTGTAATTATGAAAAAAAATTTTTCAAATCTGTATTGGCCACTGCCCAATCCAATTTGTAAAATGTTTTGTGGGGAGCATGGGGGCTATGTAAGTAGGCTGTTTAGGTTTTTTTATTGGTAACGCCACCTCTGTATGAAAATCACTGGCTGTGCTGTGTGCAGTCTGTGGCTGCTTTGCATTGTTGTAATACTCGCCATTGTAATGTTAGGCAGCTGGCTGTGAACAGCGCGTAGCGTTGCGCAGTTGGAGGTGAGCCGCCAGCAGTGGTGGATGTGGGGAGAGAGATGGCGGAGTTTTGAAATTTGTCATGAACTGCTATATTTATATATGATGAGATCAAGGTAAATACATTGTTTGTTCTCTATTAATATCTTTCATTTGCTAACTATCCCTATCAGTAGTTAGTGCCTTCCATAGTTTGAATCTTTTATTTAACTGGCAGTAGTGGCGCTCGCTGTATTGCAGTAGCTTGAGCAGCGAAGATTTTTGTGAGGTAAGTGATTTGTGAAAGGTATAGTTTAATGTTAGTCAGGGCCATTCTTTTGTAGGGAATTTTGAAAGTCAGATTGCGTTGCGCTAACAAAATATTGTGTGTCAGTTTAAGCACAGTCTTGTATAATTGTTCAAAGGGGACGTTTCAATTTAAATCGCTACACTCCATACAAATACTTTCAGAAACGACTTCCTGACATTTAAATCTAAACTCGATGTTAACAAATTTTTCTTCTTCAGAAACGCTTTCCTTGCCATTGCCAGTCTACATTTTACATCCTCTCCACTTCGACCATCATCAGTTTTTTGCTCCCCAAATAGCAAAACTCCTTTACTACTTTAAGAGTCTCATTTCCTAATCGAATTCCCTCAGCATCACAGCATTCCATTATCCTCGTTTTGCTTTTGTTGATGTTTATCTTATATTCTCCTTTCAAGATACTGTCCATTCCGTTCAACTGCTCTTCATAGTCCTTTGTGTCTCTGACAGAATTACAATGTCATCGGTGAACCTCAAAGTTTTTATTTCTTCTCCGTGGATTTTAATACCTACTACGAATTTTTCGTTTGTTTCTTTTACTGCTTGCTCTATATACGGCTTGAATAACATCGGGGACAGGCTACAAGACTGTCTCACTCCCTTCCCAACCACTGCTTCCCTTCATGTCCCTCGCCTCTTATAACTACCACCTGGTTTCTGTACAAATTGTAAATAGCCTTTCGCTCCCTGGATTTTACCCCTGCCACCTTCAGATTTGAAGGAGAGTATTCCAGTCAACATTGTCAAATGCTTTCTCTAAGTCTACAAAGGCTAGAAACGTAGGTTTGCCTTTTCTTAATCTAGCTTCTAAGATAAGTTGTAGGGTCAGTATTGCCTCACGTGTTCCAATATTTCTTCGGAATCCAAACAGATCGCCGGCCGCGGTGGTCTCGCGGTTCTAGGCGCGTAGTCCGGAACCTCGCGGCTGCTACGTACGGTCGCAGGTTCGAATCCTGCCTCGGGCATGGATGTGTGTGATGTCCTTAGGTTAGTTAGGTTTAAGTAGTTCTAAGTTCTAGGGGACTGATGACCACAGCTGTTAAGTCCCACAGTGCTCAGAGCCATTTGAACCATTTGATCCAAACTGATCTCCCTGAAGTCGGCTTCTACGGAATCCAAACTGATCTTCCCTGAAGTCGGCTTCTACCAGTTTTTCCATTCGTATGTAAAGAATTCGCGTTAGTACTTTGCAGCCGTAACTTATTAAACTGATAGTTCGGTAATTTTCACGTCTGTCAACACCTGCTTTCTTTGGGTTTGGAATTATTGTATTCTTCTTGAAGTCTGAGGGTATTTCGCCTGTCTCATACATTTTGCTCACCAGATGGTAGAATTTTGTCAAGGCTTGCTCTCCCAAGGCTGTTAGTAGTTCTAAGGGAATGTTGTCTACTCCCGGGGCCTTGTTTCGACTCAGGTCTTTCAGTGCTCTGCCAAACTCTTCACGCAGTATCATATCTCCCATTTCATCTTCATCTACATCCTCTTTCATTTCCATAATATTGTCCTCAACTACATCGCCCTTGTATAGACCCTCTATATACTCCTTCCACCTTTCTGCCTTCCCTTCTTTGCTTAGAACTGGGTTTCCATCTGACCTCTTGATATTCATGCAAGTGGTTCTCTTTTCTCCAAAGGTCTCGTTAAATTTCCTGTAGGCAGTATCTGTCTCACTCCTAGCGAGATAAACCTCTACATTCTTACATTTGTCCTCTAGCCATGCCTGCTTAGCCATTTTGCACTTCCTGCCGATCTCATTTTTGAGACGTTTGTATTCCTTTTTGCTTGCTTCATTTACTGCATTTTTATATTTTCTTCTTTCATCAATTAAATGTAATTTCTACTAGCCCTCGTCTTTTTACCTACTTGATTCTCTGCTGCCTTCACTACTTCACCCCTCAAAGCTACCCATTCTTCTTCTATTCTATTTCTTTTCCCCATTCTTGTCAATTGTTCCCTTACGCTCTCTCTGAAACTCTGTACAACCTCTGGTTTATTCAGTTTATCGACTTCCCATCTCCTTAAATTCCCACCTTTTTGCAGTTTCTTCAGTTTTAATCTACAGTTCATAACCAATAGATTGTGGTCAGAGTCCACATCTGCCCCTTTAAATATCTTACAATTTAAAACCTGGTTCCCAAATCTCTGCCGTATCATTATATAATCTATTTGAAACCTGTCAGTATCTCCAGCCTTCTTCCATGTATACAACCTTCTTTTATGATTCGTGAACCATGTGTTAGCTATGATTAAGTTATGCTCTGTGCAGAATTCTACCAGGTGGCTACCTCTTTCATTTCTTACCCCCAATCCTTATTCACCTACTACGTTTCCTTCTCTTCCTTTTCCTACTATCGAATTCCAGTCACCCATGACTATTAAATTTTCGTCTCCCTTCACTATCTGAATAACTTCTTTTATCTCATCATACATTTCTTCAATTTCTTCGTCATCTGCAGAGCTAGTTGGCGTATAACTTCTACTATTGTAGTAGGCGTAGCCTTCGTGTATATCTTGGCCACAATAAGGCGTTCACTATGCTGTTTGTAGTAGCTTACCCGCACTCCTATTCTTTTTATTCATTATTAAATCTACTCCTGCATTACCCCAATTTGATTTTGTATTTATAACACCGTATTCACCTGACCAAAAGTCTTGTTACTCCTGCCACCGAACTTCACAAATTCCCACTATATCTAACTTTAACCTATCCACTTCCCTTTTTAAATTTTCCTACCAACCTGCCCGATTAAGTGAGCTGACATTCCATGCTCCGATCCGTTGAAACTCCAGTTTTCTTTTTATCTCCGGAATATTTTGCCCAAGAGGACGCCATCATCATTTAACCATACAGTAAAGCTTCATGCCCTCGGGAAAAATTACGGCTGTAGTTTCCCCTTGCTTTCAGCCGTTCGCAGTACCAGCACAGCAAGGCCGTTTTGGTTAGTGTTAAAAGGCCAGATCAGTCAATATGCAGACTGTTGCCCCTGCAACTACTGAGAAGGCTGCTGCCCCTCTTCAGGAACCACACGTTTGTCTGGCTTCTCAACAGATACCCCTCCGTTGTGGTTGCACCTAAGGCTCGGCCATCTGTATCGCTGAGGCTTGCAAACCTCCCCACCAACGGGAAGGTGTATGGTTCACGGGGGGGGGATAATAAACAGAGTACAGCGTCAAATTTTCATGTGATGGCCACAACTGCAACTAGTTATTCCCAACATCAATCGGTTTCCTATTAAAGCATTAGCATATCTACCAAATCGCTCTGCCATACGTTAATTATAGCCCACACTGGACATCTGCGAGCAGCTGCATCTTAATTATAACCAACCGGAACCTTGGAATTATCATAGACAAGTGATTGACTTAGGGGGTTACACATAACCAGTGCGATTAGCAAGGATTCTCGTCTGTATTGTCAACTGTACTCGTTGTTTCAGACTGATAAACTATCAGAAGACGCAAAACTGCCGATTTGGGGCGCCATCACACTTCCATCTACCTTGTACGGTTCAGAAACACTTCAAACAACTAATCAGTGCAGTGTTTCTGGTTATAACGAACGCCCCCCGCTATACTCCCTACACTCCCATTAGGCAACACTTAGAGCAAGCGTCCATCATCCAGCGTATAGAGTGCGGTCTAAATTTCAGTCTGGTTGTTGTTCTATGATACTGCTGATACACTGCTGAGTCACCTCTAATGTTGCCCCTTAAAGAGATAACTCATACATGTATGTATATTGATGCACGTACGTTGGTGATAACCATTTCTCATACGTAACGTATGGCACGTATTCTGCCTTCACGTTTGGCTCACTGGCCGGGTGGATACATGTTACACAACGATGGCAAAAGTACGGGATCGAATCCTCTTGCCATACTTGCAAGCGCTACTTTTTCTGTGACTAATCACTCTTTTCAAATCCGACAATCGTTTTATATATCACGAAAATTTCTGCTCCACCGCATTTCTGTTTACATCATAAAATGTGTATCCCACTACAACTGCGTGGGCGATCCAGTTCAAAAGATTGGAGGCAAGGTACACACATCGGAGGAAGCCCGAGGGTACCCCATAAAATTAGACGATGCAGCACTGTAAAGCACTGTGAGGTTCAAACGAACCCGTGGGTACATAAAGCTTTACCTTGTAATATTTATTATTACATAAAACATTTTCACTAGAATTTCAGCGTCATATGTTCTTCTTGCCACAGAAGCCAATTAGCAGCCCACCCGGAGGTGAAGTGTCTTCCCAACAGCAGCCAACACACGGACGGATTTCTGTGACAGGCCAGAAGCGCGAGTCAGTTCTGCGGATGTTTTTGACGGATCTGGCCTGCCGACCTCAGCTTCCTCGTTTCCCACCAAAGTGCAGGTCCCACCAGTGGGATCTGGTCTCTCCCATCTACCGGGCCACTTCGTGTGCGGAGTAAACGGGCGGATTTTCGTCATTTATCCACGGACCCATGACTGTGATGCATGATCGACAAGCCAGAGAGCAAGGGCGACGTATTTCAGTAGTTCCCACTGTGTCTCGCGGAAAACACGTCGTATAGTCAGGCGTTTTTAGACATCATTTTATTGTCCTACATTTTTCGGTTTTGAAAATCATTTATATCATCGACTGAAGTTAGCTGGAAGTCATTAGAAAGAAAATTGTGGCAGTCGCCGGTGATTTGTACGCTATGTACTCGCACATTTCCCTAAAGAAATAGCGCACAAAATGAGTCAAAAGTGTATTGCCAAAGGCAACATTCCAGCCATTCAGAATCGTGGGCATTCCTCTGAGTCTCATGAAAGTTCGACATACAAGGAAAAGGGGATTCTTGTCTTTTGTAAAGTACAGTAATTCGTAACACCTGTAAAATATTAGACGTAATAGAGTTATGTCTAATACAGTAACGAGCATATTATCAGCAACTTTTTAATGGTACTCACCATAGTGTTGGTTTATATAATCCGTTTTCCCTTTTTTCCACTTCTTTGAGAGGGCTGCATCTCTCTGAGCTCTCTTCTGTAACTCGATTTCAAATTTTGTAGCTTAGACGTTATTACACTTTGGACCACAGTTTGAATACCGTCTAGAATTGTTTCAATCATCTCTTCGCAAACCCTATCTTTTACATTCCTGTTCATGTAACGTACATGCGTAAATTTCCACAAACAAGGTATTTTTCAGCGCAATTTTATAAGTTTTTCGATGCGGTTATTTTTCAACTCCCTCACAACACTTCTACCAGCTAAATCTTGCTGTCGACTGATAACCGCCGGAAAACTGATAGACTTTCTGAACTTGACAGCTCATATGTACCCATCTGGGCAGGCGTGTTCGCCACTTCTGAGAACTGCAGGTGGCCTGCAGGTCGGGCCTCCACTGACTCACAAGGGGGGTTACTGGGTTTTCCAGAAGAAGTCCGAAATATTCGCGCCCCGACAGCAAACATTAGCTCTAGTATGGCCAGGTCACTTCACTTAGCGCAGACGTCATAAATTCTAGGTCAGAGACAAGAATTTTTTTCATATTACATCAACATTGTGACGTTTGCGGCAGAGGGAATTTTTTTTGTTATCGGTATACAGTGCATTAGAAGTTCTTTCTGTTCCATTGAAGGATGCTTATAGACTCATTTGAAAGCTGCTACTCGCCTGATTTTCTGCGTGAGATTTGTATGGGGTAAATGTGTGGGAAACTCTGCCATGAAGGTTCAAATGGTTCAAATGGCTCTGAGCACTATGGGACTTAACATCTATGGTCATCAGTCCCCTAGAAATTAAAACTACTTAAACCTAACTAACCTAAGGACATCACACAACACCCAGTCATCATAAGGCAGAGGAAATCCCTGACCCCGCCGGGAATCGAACCCGGGAACCGGGGCGCGGGAAGCGACAACGCTACCGCACGACCACGAGCTGCAGACCTGCCATGAAGCATGGGCCTTTTCTTTGTAGTTTCCCACAAGATGAGCTGCGTATTTTTCCTCTAGTCTCTCCCAGTTAAGGTTTTCCAAAATTTCCTTTACAAAATTAAAGTTTCCGTAGCCACTTCTGGTCAAATTTCCTGGCATTCTCATAAGTACATTCTCTGTTCCTACTGGCAGCAATGGCGGATGAAGCATTGGCGATGCCGACAACTCGTGCTGGCGAAACGTCGAAAAAATCGCCAAACAAACTGTTGTGACTTGGCAAGACAGCCAAGCCACTAGGAGATAGCCGAAAGGCACGCGTTTAAGCTCACGCAGGCTGGCGTGAGGTCTGGAACAGTTAAGGGAATTTATAGTAGCAAAGAACGTAAGTAACTACTGGAATACTTAACTATAATTCATAATTGGTGAACATCGGTCTGACGGTACATGCATCACAAGATAAATAGCAAAGGATAATGGCGCCTTGCTAGGTCGTAGCAAATGACGTAGCTGAAGGCTATGCTAACTATCGTCTCGGCAAATGAGAGCGTAATTTGTCAGTGAACCATCGCTAGCAAAGTCGGCTGTACAACTGGGGCGAGTGCTAGGAAGTCTCTCTAGACCTGCCGTGTGGCGGCGCTCGGTCTGCAATCACTGACAGTGGTGACACGTGGGTCCGACGTATACTAACGGACCGCGGCCGATTTAAAGCCTACCACCTAGCAAGTGTGGTGTCTGACGGTGACACCACACAAACGTCCACCAAGAACCTGAGAAAAGCCAACAGGCAATATGTTACGGTCTCTCTCTCTTCCCGAACAAGACTGTCACCATTCCTTCTACTGCCGGCCGCGGTGGCCGAGCGGTTCTAGGCGCTTCAGTCTGGAACCTCACGACTGCTACGGTCGTAGGTTCGAATACTGCCTCGGGCATGGATGTGTGTGATGTCCTTAGGTAAGTAAGTTTTTTTTTTTTTTTTTTTCGTCGTCAGTCTACTGACTGGTTTGATGCGGCCCGCCACGAATTCTCTTCCTCTGCTAACCTCTTCATCTCAGAGTAGCACTTGCAACCTACGTCCTCAATTATTTGCTTGACGTATTCCAATCTCTGTCTTCCTCTACAGTTTTTGCCCTCTACAGCTCCCTCTAGTACCATGGAAGTCATTCCCTCATATCTTAGCAGATGTCCTATCATCCTGTCCCTACTCCTTATCAGTGTTTTCCACATATTCCTTTCCTCTCTGATTCTGAATAGAACCTCCTCATTCCTTACCTTATCAGTCCACCTAATTTTCAACATTCGGCTATAGCATCACATCTCAAATGCTTCGATTCTCTTCTGCTCCGGTTTTCCCACAGTCCATGTTTCACTACCATACAATGCTGTACTCTAGACTTACATCCTCAGAAATTTCTTCCTCAAATTAAGGCCGGTATTAGATATTAGTAGACTTCTCTTGGCCAGAAATGCAATTTTTGCCATAGCGAGTCTGCTTTTGATGTCCTCCTTGCTCCGTCCGTCATTGGTTATTTTACTGCCTAGGTAGCAGAATTCCTTAACTTCATTGACTTCGTGACCATCAATCCTGATGTTAAGTTTCTCGCTGTTCTCATTTCTACTACTTCTCATTACCTTCGTCTTTCTCCGATTTACTCAAAAACCATACTGTGTACTCATTAGACTGTTCATTCCGTTCAGCAGATCATTTAATTCTTCTTCACTTTCACTCAGGATAGCAATGTCATTAGCGAATCGTATCATTGATATCCTTTCACCTTGTATTTTAATTCCACTCCTGAACCTTTCTATTATTTCCATCATTCCTTCCTCGATGTACAGATTGAAGAGTAGGGGCGAAAGGCTACAGCCTTGTCTTACACCCTTCTTAATACGAGCACTTCGTTCTTGATCGTCCACTCTTATTATTCCCTCTTGGTTGTTGTACATATTGTATATGACCCGTCTCTCCCTATAGCTTACCCCTACTTTTTCCAGAATCTCGAACAGCTTGCACCATTTTATATTGTCGAACGCTTTTTCCAGGTCGACAAATCCTATGAAAGTGTCCTGATTTTTCTTTAGCCTTGCTTCTATTATTAGCCGTAACGTCAGAATTGCCTCTCTCGTCCCTTCACTTTTCCTAAAGCCAAACTGATCGCCACCTAGCGCATTCTCAATTTTCTTCTCCATTCATCTGTATATTATTCTTGTAAGCAGCTTTGATGCATGAGCTGTTAAGCTGATTGTGCGATAATTCTCGCACTTGTCAGCTCTTGCCGTCTTCGGAATTGTGTGGATGATGCTTTTCCGAAAGTCAGATGGTATGTCGCCAGACTCATATATTCTACACACCAACGTGAATAGTCGTTTTGTTGCCACTTCCCACAATGATCTTAGAAATTCTGATGGAATGTTATCTATCCCTTCTGCCTTATTTGACCATAAGTCCTCCAAAGCTCTTTTAAATTCCGATTCTAATACTGGATCCCCTATCTCTTCTAAATCGACTCCTGTTTCTTCTTCTATCACATCAGACAAATCTTCACCCTCATAGAGTCTTTCAATGTATTCTGTCCACCTATCTGCTCTCTCCTCTGCATTTAACAGTGGAATTCCCGTTGCACTCTTAATGTTACCACCGTTGCTTTTAATGTCACCAAAGGTTGTTTTGACTTTCCTGTATGCTGAGTCTGTCCTTCCGACAATCATATCTTTTTCGATGTCTTCACATTTTTCCCGCAGCCATTTCGTCTTAGCTTCCCTGCACTTCCTATTTATTTCATTCCTCCGCGACTTGTACTTCTGTATTCCTGATTTTCCCGGAACATGTTTGTACTTCCTCCTTTCATCAATCAACTGAAGTATTTCTTCTGTTACCCATGGTTTCTTCGCAGCTACCTTCTTTGTACCTATGTTTTCCTTCCCAACTTCTGTGATGGCCCTTTTTAGAGATGTCCATTCCTCTTCAACTGTACTGCCTACTGCGCTATTCCTTATTGCTGTATCTATAGCGTTAGAGAACTTCAAACGTATCTCGTCATTCCTTAGAACTTCCGTATCCCACTTCTTTGCGTATTGATTCTTCCTGACTAATGTCCGAACTTCACCCTACTCTTCATCACTACTATATTGTGATCTGAGTCTGTATCTGCTCCTGGGTACGCCTTACAATCCAGTATCTGATTTCGGAATCTCTGTCTGACCATGATGTAATCTAATTGAAATCTTCCCGTATCTCCCGGCCTTTTCCAAGTATACCTCCTCCTCTTGTGATTCTTGAACAGGGTATTCGCTATTACTAGCTGAAACTTGTTACAGAACTCAATTATTCTTTCTCCTCTTTCATTCCTTGTCCCAAGCCCATATTCTCCTGTAACTTTTTCTTCTACTACTTCCCCTACAACTGCATTCCAGTCGTCCATGACTATTAGATTTTCGTCCCCCTTTACATACTGCATTACCCTTTCAATATCCTCATACACTTTCTCTGTCTGTTCATCTTCAGCTTGCGACGTCGGCATGTATACCTGAACTATCGTTGTCGGTGTTGGTCTGCTGTCGATTCTGATTAGAACAAGCCGGTCACTGAACTGTTCACAGTAACACACCCTCTGCCCTACCTTCCTACTCATAACGAATCCTACACCTGTTATACCATTTTGTGCTGCTGTTGATATTACCCGATACTCATCTGACCAGAAATCCTTGTCTTCCTTCCACTTCACTTCACTGACCCCTACTATATCTAGATTGAGCCTTTGCATTTCCCTTTTCAGATTTTCTAGTTTCCCTACCACGTTCAAGCTTCTGACATTCCACACCCCGACTCGTAGAACGTTATCCTTTCGTTGATTATTCAATATTGTTCTCATGGTAACCTCCCCCTTGGCAGTCCCCTCCCGGAGATCCGAATGGGGGACTATTCCGGAATCTTTTGCCAATGGAGAGATCATCATGACACTTCTTCAATTACAGGCCACATGTCCTGTGGATACACGTTACGTGCCTTTAATTCAGTGGTTTCCATTGCCTTCTGCATCCTCATGTCGTTGATCATTGCTGATTCTTCCGCCTTTAGGGGAAATTTCCCACCCTTAGGACAAGAGACTGCCCTGAACCTCTATCCGCTCCTCCGCCCTCTTTGACAAGGCCGTTGGCAGAATGAGGCTGACTTCTTATGCCGGAAGTCTTCGGCCGCCAATGCTGATTATTTATTAAAATTTAGGCAATGGCGGGGATCGAACCCGGGACAGAAGACGTTGAATCAAAGACGCTACCCCTAGACCACGGGTTTAAGTAGTTCTAAATTCTAGGGGACTGATGACCTCAGATATTCCCATAGTGCTCAGAGCCATTTGAACCATTCCTTCCACCCTTCTTTGTATACGGTCGTTACCCCCTGCTAGCACGACCTGCTACGAGTTCCAAAAACTTCAACAGTGTTCTGTGTAGCGCATTCAGATGTAAGCAACCATTTGTGTAGATAAACAGCAGTTCCTCAGTGTCCTGGTAATAAGTTGCAGCCCACCATTTGCTTTCCACACAGCTTCTCACGTAAGGCTGCTCCACTTCATATCTGTGCCGACTGATATTCCCAAACCATTGTGTGACAGAATGACTCTAGTTGTGACTCATTACTCCCAAGAGCAAAGGATACCCCCTTTGTACCAGACGCATAGTATGTGGAGATCTGGGAGGATGTTGCTATGAGAACACTACGGTTGCAGGTTCGAATCCTGCCTCGGGCCTGGATGTGTGTGATGTCCTTAGGTTAGTTAGGCTTAAATAGTTCTAAGTTCTAGGGGACTGATGACCTCAGAAGTTAGGTCCCATAGTGCTCAGAGCCATTTTTTTGCTATGAGAACAACAATGGTCCTATTACTGTCCCCTGAGTCTCTGTGTCTGACTGCATCCAAGGCCCTGTCGGTCTGGCAGAAAATGTTCGATCCAGTCCTTCACTGTGTTGTATTTCCCACAATAAAGTGTCTTGTTTAGATTGTTCGTCCACTGGCGCAACACAACTGCAATTGAATTCCAACACAACCGCAACTCGACGACGTGAATAAAGTTGCATCAGAGTCAAGCTGCACCTTTTCGCCCACAGGTGGAATTGTCTTGCTAATGGCGATCGTCCCACATTTTCTGTTTTCTGTCGGTCTGCTCCATAGTGGCAATCACAATAGGTCATATTATGTCCTCGTTCTTGAAAAAGACGAATTACAGTTCAAATGCATTAAAAGAACGTCGTTGACACTTCTCGACGAGCTGGCGTGAAATCTGTGTCTGCTCATTACATAAAAGGGCTCAAACTGGAGGAATAGTATGTCAGTTATAATGGATGAAAGAAAGAGTGAAAAAACTTGTAGCTTAAAAATTTAGTAGGAAACAAATCCATATACTTATTAATAATACTTACGTAATGGCTTTCATAAGATGCATTTCTACCACACTTCAATATCTGTTTTCAACATATGGAAATGGGAAATAACCATATGAGTTCTCAGAATCAAACATTTTGGCTGCCAGCATCAAACAGCCATGTGTTACTTGAGTTGTTGTTGTGGTCTTCAGTCCTGAGACTGGTTTGATGCAGCTCTCCATGCTACTCTATCCTGTGCAAGCTTCTTCATCTCCCAGTACTTACTGCAACCTACATCCCTCTGAATCTGCTTTGTGTATTCATTTCCTGGTCTCCCTCAACGATTTTTACCCTCCACGCTGCCCTCCAATGTTAAATTTGTGATTCTTTGATGCATCAGAACATGTCCTACCAACCGATCCCTTCTTCTAGTCAAGTTGTGCCACAAACTCCTCTTCTCCCCAATTCTATTTAGTACCTCCTCATTAGTTATGTCTAATCTTCAGCACTCTTCTGTAGCACCACATTTCGAAATCTTCTACTCTCTTCTTGTCCAAACTATTAATCGTCCATGTTTCACTTCCATACATGGCTACACTCTATACAAATACTTTCAGAAACGACTTCCTTACACTTAAATCTATACTAGATGTTAACAAATTTCTCTTCTTCAGAAACGCTCTCCTTGCCATTGCCAGTCTCCATTTTATATCCTCTTTACTTCGACCATCATCAGTTATTTTGCTCCCCAAATAGCAAAAGTCCTTTACTACTTTAAGTGTCTCATTTCCAAATTCAACTATATTCCATTATCCTCGTTTTGCTTTTGTTGATGTTCATCTTATATTTTAAGACACTGTCCATTCCGTTAAGTTGCTCTTCCAGGTGTTACCTGAGGGATCCTGACAATTATCGGGTATTTATTCTTTGTGCTGTAAGCCATCCGTAATTGGAGCTACACATTCATGCGTGAGGTGATCCATTTGAAGTTACCTGTCGGCATGTTAATGATGATGACTGCGATGAGTTGGAAGAGTCTAGAACACTATCAGTCAATGGTAGCACCTCGTTTCTGAACCGACTAAATTGTTCATTGATCATGGTTTCCAACTTCGTGAATAGCCTTAGCAAAAAATGTCTCCTGGGAGTGTCTTTTGCGGCAATACCCTGCTGGCTAAAGAAGTCAATAAAAGCCTTCTCAGCTGGAGATATCTGCGATTGGCTTATTACCTTCGTCACACTGGGGTTGGTCTTCACTTCAGGAAGTACGGGTGTAGGCTGGTATTTAAGGCTGGGTTCGGTTTATCAGAAGAGTCATGTTATTTTGATAGATACTCACCAACAGATGACACCAACAATAGACACAGGTTGCTTTCCAGCGGTTCAACCAACTTGTTGCAACCACTCGGTAACAATCAAACATTATTACACTAATAAGAAAAACACGCACGACGAAAGAAATATCCGGATGAGATGGAAATCAGTAGAAGTTATGTGCATGTACAGACAAACAAATTAATGCAATTTCAGAAAAAATATATAATTTATTCTAGAGAAAGGGCTTCACTACTGGAGCACAACCTCTCCCACATGCAGTTATTTCGCTTGGCATTGATTGACAGAGTTTGTTGAATGCGCTCCTGAGGGATAGCGTACCAAATTCCGTCAGTTGTCGCGTTAGATCCTAAAAATCCCGAGATGTCTGGAGGCCCCAGCACATAAAGTTTGGGGGAAAACCGGTGACGTTGCTTGCCATGGTGGAGTTTGGTAAGCGCAAAGACAAGCAGTAGAACTCTGGCCGAGTGTGGATTAGTATTATCTTGCTGAAAGGTAAGCCCAGGATGTCTTGGAATGAAGGGCAATAAAATGAGGTGTGAAATATTATCGACGTACCGCTGTGCCGTGGGTGACAACCGCAGTGCACCCCTGGCTGTCGTGCTCTGTGGCGGGCGGTAGGTTGCTATCCCACTGCTGCCTACGTTAGTCGTCGGGATTCTGCTCCAGTCAATGGATTCCAGGCCGAAACCGTGTCCGTATACGCTGCCATATGGCTTGATAACTACGTGTGATGGTCTCGGATGCGGTTCATTTTCATAGCAGGGCCTCTTTGGTTGTCATCCACGCTCTGCTTACAGCATGGGGTTACGTCAACTTTATTCTACGGCTCGCTTTGTTGCCCTTCATGGCAAGCCATCCTGGGCTGTGAAAGATAGTGCCCGCCCACACACGGCGTCCGCAGCTCGTGGTCGTGCGGTAGCGTTCTCGCTTCCCACGCCCAGGTTCCCAGGTTCGATTCCCGGCGGGGTCAGGGATTTTCTCTGCCTCGTGATGAATGGGTGTTGTGTTTTGTCCTTAGGTTAGTTAGGTTTAAGTAGTTCTAAGTTCTAGGGGACTGATGACCATAGATGTTAAGTCCCATAGTGCTCAGAGCCATTTGAACCATTTGAACCACACACGGCGAGAGTTTCTACTGCTGGTCTTCGTACTTGTCAAGCCCTTCCTTGGCCAGCAAGGTCGCCAGAGCTCTTCCCGGCTGAGAACGTTTGGAGCATTATGGGCTGGGCCCTCCAACCAGTTTGGGCTTCTGACGACTTAACCCGCCAATTGGACAGAATTTGGGACTATATCTCTCAGGAGAACATTCAGCAACTGTAGCACTCAACGCGAAACCAAATAACCGCTTGCATAAGGACCAGAGGTGCACCAAGACGTTACTGACTTGCCCAATTGGTAAAGCTCGTTCTCTTGAATAAATCATGCAGTTTTTGTAAAATTGTAATAATTTGTTTGTCTGTACATGTACGTCACCGATTTTCGACCCATTCAGATATTAAATACACTTGTTATAGCTGGGATTCACAGTCATAAAAATTTTTTTGAAGGACACCATCTTTACGCAAGTGACTGTTATAAGTTTTTATTACACTATTGCAACTTCGGCCTTAGGCCATTATCAAGTGATATTATGGCCTAAGCCATGTCAACGTAATGTAAGCTGATAAAGTCGAAAATGGCATTTCCGAAGATGTCAAACATGTGCAATGAACATTTACAGTGTCTGGTACTGCGCGCCGCGGAATTTGAATCCGCGTCAGGCGTCATGGACGTCGAAGACCCCTAGAGGTCTACATCTACATTTATACTCCGCAAGCCTCCCAACATTGTGTGGCGGAGGGCACTTTACGTGCCACTGTCATTACCTCTCTTTCCTGTTCCAGTCGCATATGGTTCACGGGAAGAACGACTGCCGGAAAGCCTCCGTGAGTGCTCGAATCTCTCTAATTTTACATTCGTGACCTCCTCGGGAGGTATAAGTAGAGGGAAGCAATATATTCCATACCTCATCCAGAAACGCATCCTCTCGAAACCCGGATAGCAAGCTACACCGCGATGCAGAGCGCCTCTCTTGCAGAGTCTGCCACTTGAGTTTGCTAAACATCTCCGTAGCGCTATCACGCTTACCAAATAACCCTGTGACGAAACACGCCGCTCTTCTTTGGATCTTCTTCATCTCCTCCGTCAACCCGACCTGGTACGGATCCCACACTGATGAGCAATACTCAAGTATAAGTCGAACGAGTGTTTTGTAAGCCACCTACTTTGTTGATCGACTACATTTTCTAAGGACTCTCCCTATGAATCTCAATCAGGCACCCACCTTACCAACAATTAATTTTATATGATCATTCCACTTTAAATCGTTCCGCACGCATACTCCCAGATATTTTACGGAAGTAACTGCTACCAGTGTTTGTTCTGCTATCATATAATCATACAATAAAGGATCCTTCTTTCTATGTATTCGCAATACATTACATTTGTCTATGTTAAGGGTCAGTTGCCACTCCCTGCGCCAAGTGCCTATCCGCTGCAGATCTTCCTGCATTTCGCTGCCTTTTTCTAATGCTGCAACTTCTCTGTTTACTACAGCATCATCCGCAAAAAGCTGCATGGAACTTCCAACACCATCTACTAGGTCATTTATATATATTGTGAAAAGAAATGGTCCCATAACATTCCCCTGTGGCATGCCAGAGGTTACTTTAACGTCTGTAGACGTCTCTCCATTGAGAACAACATGCTGTGTTCTGTTTGCTAAACACTCGTCAATCCAGCCACACAGCTGGTCTGATATTCCGTAGACTCTTACTTTGTTTATCAGGCGACAGTGCAGAACTGTATCGAACGGCTTCCGGAAGTCAAGAAAAACGGCATCTATCTGGGAGCCTGTATCTAATATTTTCTGGGTCTCATGAACAAATAAAGCGAGTTGGGTCTCACACGATCGCTGCATCATCGGGCCGTAAGCTGTGGCGGCGCGCGCCTCCTGGCTCACTTTTAGTGTGGTCCCAGCGGCCAATAGCGGCGCCTCCGATCATGTATGTAAGCGCCTGCTTCTCGCTCAGCCACCGGGTTTCAGTGTGCTGTTCTAGAGTGTTTGTAACACTGTGGCCGACTTTTAACTTGTGTGTGTGCCTTCAGTGTGTTCTTTGTGTTTTAAGAATCGCCAACTGTGGTTTTTTTTTAATTTTATGTCGGTTTTTTTAATCGTCCCCCCATGAAGGTCTCCTTGTCAGTGTATTTTTACCTGCCCCATCTCCCCTTTTTTATTTCCCCCTTTTTTTATCGCCTTATATGTAACATTTTATTCTTGTATTAGTTGTCTTGTCACTCAGCTGAAGAGCGGCGGATTGTGCCGCTGACAGCCCTCCCCTGCCCATATGGGGCAGGGGAATGAAATCACAATAAAGAAAAAATAAAAGCTCATCCAGCCAGTCTTATCGTTGCCTGCGTATCGACACATCGCCTTGACAACAGACAGCATGTTTACCATTTTTTGGTTTCATTGCTAGTGGATGTCTTGGGTTCGTTTGGTTGTCTCTGTCATTCCGTTGCTTCTTGCGTGTTGTCGTCGTAAGGTCTTTCTCGATCGTCTGTCATTGTTTCAAGTCCGTCCTTTCCGTTCGTTTGTTTGTTCTCGGGCTGCTCTCCGTTTGGCCCCACCGCGCTTTCTCGGCCACCCCATAGCCACAACATAGTGCATACCGATAACTGTATGCACTGACCAAGCTACTCCAGCTTGCTGGAAGTTCGTAGGTACATGATCTGTTTTATTTTGTTTCCAGACAAAGCAAAGCGAATTTGAGTAGCGTTGTCAGACGAGCCTGGTGCCATTGCTGCACTTGCCTCTTTTGTGCATTCATCCGCATTTGTTGTGGAGTACTAAAACCACTCTAATGTTAGTGGATGCGATATAATTATTATCAAGTACTGTGCCAAGAGCAGGAGTGGTGTTTGAGTAGGCAGATCCGCTCTGCTTGCATCCCCTCTTGTGGCTATCTCTTCTCTCTCTCTCTCTCTCTCTCTCTCTCTCTCTCTCTCTCTGTGACACACACACACACACACACACACACACACACACACACACACGCACGCACAGTGACTCGGCGCAGTGAGCGCACAAAACTAATCTACAATGTTTCACGCTACAGCGGCCTGCAGCCGCACCGCGCCTTCATTAAGTCGAGACGGAGGTGGCCGCCGCATATTTGGCAACTCGCCTGCCTCTAATTCTGCCCCGCTCGCTGCCTGGCTCGCAGCGCCTGGCTGCCCGTTATTTCGCTGCCCGCAGCGCCACCGTCGTGTCTCCCGCCCCCTTCCCCCAGTTCCCCCCGTCACCCTCATTCGTTGTTTTCTCCCGCGCTGCTTCAAAATTTTCCTCTCCGTCGCGCATCTCCCGCGCCCTTCCCCTGCGCGATCTAAACCACCGCCAGCCAGCGCTCGAGTTTGGCGCTCCTGTCCCGTCATTGTTTTGTTTGAATTATGGCCGCCATGTGTGCGAGTTAACGGCGAGCAGGCCCGCGGCACGCTGCGGTGCCGGCTCAGCGCAGCCGCCAGCCTTCCTGCTGTCCGGGCCCTCACTGCCCACCACTCCTTATTAGCCTCTCGTCAGCGCTGCCTCCCAGTAACACGTCCTCTTCCTTCTTTTGTGTTCTTTGAAGGAAGCTGCTCTACATACTGCCAACATTTATGAAACCTACAGTACAATGGTTGACGCCATCGTGCTCAAATGGGAAGGCGTGACACTTTATATTACGAAACAACTACCCTCGAACGTGGCCCATGGCACCAGTTACCGTTGGTCCAAGGGCATCAAAAATATGATTTTGAATATTTCTTGCAATTATTGAACGAATTTAAAAGTTTAAAATGCTGTCGTAATCTACGCAATAAGGAGTACAGTTTCATGTTAAAAGTTTAACAGAATAAGACAAGAACTAAGAAACTGCGTGTTTTTCTTGACGCTGCATAACTGACAGCACGCAAATGTCCGGACCTTATTGATCCATTATGAGAGAGTGAGAGCAAAGAGGGACACACAGTTTTAATCCTTTACGAAACGTATTCTTGCTGACGCTCTCCATAAAATGATCTCTCTCTGCCTATTTCCTCCTTCTCTCTTTTCTATCCATCTCCTCCCTTCCGTTCTCTCTGTCCATTTCCCCCTCCCCCTCTCTCTGTCCCCCTCCCCCTGTGCCCAACTCGTCCTTCACCCTCGCTCTCTATCCACCTCCTCCTCGCCCCTTCTCTTTCCACATTATCATGCTCACCTCAATTGCAAAAACAAAGGAACGAAGGTTGTGTGTAACGTCCCGTCGACATCGAGGCGATTAGAGATGGAAGAAGAGCTTGGACTATGTCTAGGATGCTGAAGGAAATCCGCTGTGCCCTTTCAAAGGAATCAACCTGGGATCTGCCTGGAGCGATTTAGGGAATCGCGGGAAACACAAATCTGCATGGCCCGACACTTATTTGAACCTCCATCCTCCCACATGCGAGTCCAGTGTGCTAACCACTGCGCCACCTCGTTCTGTACCTCAATTAGAGGCTGGTTGTTTTTATCCCCCTTCCCCCCCCCCCCCCCCCCACACACACACAGTATTTCTTTTCAAATTATAACTAATATTTGTATCAAATTTGGCTGAAATCGTTCCAGTGGTTTGGGGTGGAACTTTTAAGCCATCAATTGCTCACGTACACGCATGTCAAATATATTTCACATTTATTTAACATATTTCACACGTATTTGTGCAGATATTTCAGTAAAATCTCTAGCTAATTTCACAGTGCAGTTCAATTTTCACGCAGCTCGATCTTTATGATGCCGTGTCTCATCAACTATGTGCTCCACAGTGATATCCAGGTACGTCCAGTGGTATATGAGGCTAATGAATTAAAACTACATGCACCATGCAGCAGTTTTATTGCATGAACAGCAAAAATGTAGTAATTATAAACTCCTATCCCTTCATGATTTTCTGGGGGTCATCAGCGAATAAAAGTTTAGTGAAGGTTTGAAACGTAAAGTTTGCTGCAAATTAGTAAGGGCTCCCACTCTCAAATGCTGGATGACGATAGTGTGGGTTTTTTTGCATTGTGGACTTCACTGTTTTGTTATCCCCACTTCCTCCCCCCCCCCCCCCTTTGTTAGGTACAAATTTGTTATCACCACAGCGATTCTCTCCAAACAGTAAAGTAGTACGAGTATGAAAATGGGTTGAAATCGGTCCAGTGGTTTAGGACATGTGCAACACACATATATTGAGGTGACAAAAGTCATGGCATACCTTCTAACAGGGGCGGCTCCTGTATAGGTTTACAATTTGCGCTACCCCCAAGGAATAACTTTGTTCAACTGTGTTTGCCTCCTGAGCATTCTATACTAGTGGAGAAGTAGTGCACCGTTTATGTCTTTTGAAATGCCCAGGCTCCAAACGCCAAACGCAGCAGAGTTGGATGGAATGTGCCAACGGCGACAGCGGGTTGCACTGTGGCTGCAAACGTGGACTTGGATGTCTCAGAGGGGGAGCGGGGTGTGGGGGCAACGCTTGGCAACACTGTACTCCTATGCGGGCCTTTTGTGTATAATCACCGCACCTGGGCCACCCTGCCAGCTGCAGGAAGAGGGCCCGAACTCCTCCAAAGGGAAATGGAACTATCGGATCTTCGAACAAAGTGGGATTCTCGGGCCACCTTACCAGTTCAGGTGTAGCTGCGAGCGAACTCACTATTTCCTGTGCATTGTGTTAGTTGTTTTGGCGTGTGCTACAGTGAATTTTGAGGCTCAAGTGACAAGTGAATACGTGAAATAATGAATCAGGTAATTTCATTGCTCTCTGTACCCTTCAGTTCACGAAAGTTTGAAGAAAAATTAGAAATCAAGAGACTAGGTAGGCCGACTCCTGCTTTAAAAATTTCGCAGACCGTTAAAACGAAAAGTCGCAAATTCAGTAGAAAATTTAACTCTGAATTGTACAAGCAAGAATGGCAGGTGTGGTTGTGACATGAAAAATGCCTTATTTTGTTTTCCTTGTTTATTATTTGGAGGAGGTCTTTCATGGTCTAAACACGGAGTCAGTGACATACAACACCTCCAAGAAAAAATTAGAAAACATGAACTTTCTTCAGTCCATGTAAATAACATTTTGAATATGGCAAGTCTAGGCAATGTAAATATTACTACCCGATTAGACAGTGGGTACAGAAGGTCCGTGGCATTGCACAACCAAAAATTTACCGATAATAGGTACATACTGAATCTAATTATTAACTGTATTCGTTTCTGTGGTGAGTTGGAACTTGCCCTTAGAGGACATGATGAGACTGAATCGTCTTCCAATTCTGGTGCTTTTCGTTCCTTGATTAATTTTAGTGCAGAATTAGACTCTATGTTAAAATCGCATTTAGAGAAAGCTGTAGTATTCAAAGGAATCTTAAAAACCATCCAGAATGAACTCCTCCAGTGCATGCTTCAAGTTTGCCAATGGGAAATTAAAAGGGAAACTAAGGGTGCTGAGTTTTTGACCGTAATAGCTGACGAAAGCAGTGACGTAGCCTGTGTTTTCCAGATGGTTATTGTTGTGGGTTGGCAGGAGACCCAACACATTAATAATAGAGGAAGCCGAAAGGCACGCGTTTTAGCTCACGCAGGTTGGCGTGAGGTCTGGAACAGGACAAGGAAATTAGAATTTAGAAAAACGGACGTAGCTGGTGGAATACTTAACTTTAATCCATTAATGATGAGCGTCACATTCTTCCCCCGCAAATCGGTGTACGGTTGTGGCATAAGGCTTCCGCCCGCCGTGGGGAGGACCCCATGTTGACGTATGCGACGAGGTGGGGAGCCTAACAACAGGCGAGGCTGTGCCACCCGCATCCTGCCATTCTGACCGCGGGGAGCTAGGAAACGCCTGAAAACCTGCTCCAGGGTGCACGCCAACATGCGGTGTATGCACCCGCAGAGAGACAGGAGGGGCCGAAGGGTCGACCTCCATCGGGTCGGGGCACCCGACGGGCGAAGACGACATATGGTCCGGAGCGGGCAAGAGTTCCATGTCGGTGGACATCCGGTCACGGGAAGCGATCGGCGGCGCGTGACCCAGGGAGGCGCCTGGCGGTTGCAGCGACGCGTCCATTGCGGGCGTCGCCGGCGGGAGAACAGGCGGCGGCGGCGGCGGTGGCGGCGGCGGCGGCGCGTCGCCATGGGGCAAAATGGAAGGCAGCGTCGGTAACACCTGGGGCTGAGGCGAGCCAGTAGATGGGTCCCCAGGGCGCTGACCGGACGGCACCATCGCTGAAAGCAGACGTCGAGCGGCAGATCCCATCCTCGTCGCCAAATGTTGTGGGTTGGCAGGAGAGCCAACAGCTTAATAATAGAGGAAGCCGAAAGGCACGCGTTTTAGCTCACGCAGGCTGGCGTGAGGTCTGGAACAGGTCAAGGAAATTAGAATTAAGAAAAACGGACGTAGCTGGTGGAATACTTAACTTTAATTCATAAATGGTGAACGTCGCTCTTGACTGTACATTATTCACAATATCAATAGTAACTGAACATGGCGCCTGGCTAGGTCGTAGCAAATGACGTAGCTGAAGGCTATGCTAACTATCGTCTCGGCAAATGAGAGCGTATTTTATCAGTGAACCATCACTAGCAAAGTCGGTTGTACAACTGGGCGAGTACTAGGAAGAGTCTCTAGACCTGCCGTGTGGCGGCGCTCGGTCTGCAATCACTGATAGTGGCGACACGCGGGTCCGACGTATACTAACGGACCGCGGCCGATTTAAAGGCTACCACCTAGCAAGTGTGGTGTCTGGTGGTGACACCACAGTTATAGTATGTAGGTACATCATTAACAGAAAACCAGTTGAAAGATTTTGTGACTTCATAGCACCAGAAAAGCATGATGCCCAGTCTTTGGCAACGTCCATCATCGAACAGATAAATAATCATTTGGGGAATTGTCCACATAAGCTAATAGCGCAAACATATGATGGTGCAGCAGTCATGAGAGGTTCGTCACATGGGGTGCAGGCTCTTGTTAAGGAAAAGTTTCCCAATGCTTCATACATTCATTTGTATGCCCACCAGTTGAATCTCATTATGACTAAAGCCACTTCCATTAATAAAAATGTGCGAATATTCTTCACTAAACTTCAGGGACTTTGCAGCTTCTTTTCAGCATGTCCTCAAAGAACAGCAGTTCTCGACGAAATAGCACGAAAACGACTGCCACGTTCAGTCAAGGAGCGTCAATACCGGTTTCGAATATAGGGAAGATATTACCACATGCATCAATAATATGAACCAGGGGGAAAAACTGAAAAACTGTGTAATGAGAACACAATCCTGCAAGCCTGGGGCTTAGTAACAATTTTGAACGATGAAAATTTCAGGTTTTCGCTTTCAGTTTCTCATAAAATCACGATATTTTGTATAACCAGCTACAAAAAAGGGATATTGACCCAAATTACGCACAAAATCAGCTGACAGCTTTTGAGCGTGAAATTGCGAACATTAGGGAAGGAGTGAATGAAAATTCAACAGGTTTACACGAGTACCATAAAAGAGCGAGAACTGAAGATGGCACAGCGATGTGTAATCTACTGTGGGAGTCAAAAGAAATATGTGATGTCATAAGTTAAGAGGCAAAAGAAATATTCAAGTTCACTGGACACCTAGTTGCAGCCTCTCTCTTTCTACCATAGAATTCGCAACTTTTCCAGAAATTTCTTTCAGTGCTACTATTGAATGCTACTCTTTTTTGGAAGCAAAGAAACTTCGAACAGAACTCTCTGTTATTTATGGAAGAGAGGAGCTCAAAAGCAGTGTGGAGCTTTGAGCTTTCTGGATTACATAACAGACAATAATCTTTGTGATACACTGGCGCATCTTTGAAGCTTCTGAAAGTGATAATTACAATTACAACGACCACGTCACAAGCAGAGCGTTGTTTTTCTTCGCTGAAAAGCTTCAAAACCTTCTTGTGGAATACTGTGGACCAAGAAAGACTATCAGCACTCGCGATGCTCTCTGTTGAACGAGACCTCGTTTTATGAATTGGAGACTTCAGTTAAAGAGAGACTGAAAGATTTGCAAATATGAAGGACAGAAGAGTGATGACCCCCATATCCAAATTCAGAGATAAAATCGAACGGCGTTAACATGAGTCCTGCTGAAAAAGGTTAGTAAGGCATGCCTGTCACTTTTTGGGAACATGAGCTGCAGTTGATTTTAATTCCTTTTATTCTGTAAAAGTAATACTTTATTTGAGTACACCTTTTGGTTTCATTATGAGTGGATGCAGGAGTGACACGAGCGAGCGGTCTGTTTGTATCAGGTATTACAAAAACATTGAGCAGTGTGTTGATTTCCTCTCTTTTGTTGATGTTTTCGTTCGTGAGCAAAGTGCACCACCACCTTCTCTAATCACGAGCCACCACTGCCTTCTAATATCGTGTTGGACCTCCTTTTGCAGGCGTAGTGCAGCAACTGGACGTGGTATGGACTCAACAAGTCGTCTAAGTCCCCTACAGGAATACTGGGCCATGTTGCCTCTATAGTCGTCCATAATTCCAAACTGCTGTCGGCAGGATTTTGTGCACAAACACACCTCTCGATTATGACCCATAAATATTCCATGGGATTCATGTCGGGCGATCTGAGTGGCCAAATCATTCGCTCGAGCTGTCCAAAATGTTCTTCAAACCAATCGCGAACAGCTGATGCCCAGTGACGTGCCTCAATCTCATCCATAAAAATTTCATCGTTCTTTGGGAACGTGAAGTCCATAAATATAAATGGTCTCCAAGTAGCCGAACAGGACCATTTCTAGTCAATGGTCAGTTCAGTTGGATATAAGGAGCCAGTCCATTCCATGTAAATGTAGTCCACGCCACATTGGAGCCCCACCAGATTGTATAGTGCCTTGCTGACGGGTCCATGGCTTCGTTAGGTCTGTGCCACACACTAACCCTACCACCAGCTCTTACCAACTGACATTGGGACTCATATGACCAGGACACGGTTTTCCACTCGTCTAAGATCCAAGCGATATGGTCCCAAGCTCAGGAGAGACGTTGTAGGCTGAGTCGTGCTGTTAGCAAAGGCACTCGCTTCGGTCGTCTGCTACCATAGCCCATTAATGCCAGATTTCACCTCACTGTCTTAAACGATACGTTCGTCGTACATCCCACATTGATTTGTGTGGTTATTTCACACTCAGTTGCTTGTCTCGTACCACTGACAGCTGTACGCAAACGCCACTGCTCTCGGTAGTTAAGTGACAGCCTTCACTGCCTTGTCCACAGTGAAAGTTAATGCCTGAAATTTGGTATTCTCGGCACACTCTTGACACTGTGGATTTCGAAATACTGATTTCTCTAACGTTTTCTGAATAGGAATGTCCCATGCGTCTAGCTCCAACTAGTATTCTGAGTTCAGAGTCTGTTAATTCCCGTTGCGTGGACGTAATAACGTCGGAAACCTTCTGACATGAATCACCTGAGTTTCGTCAAGGCACTGTCGTTTTATACCTTGTGTACACGATACTATATGTGCATATCGCTATCTCATAAGTTTTGTCACTTTAGTATACATACAAACACACATACATACATACGAGGGTATTTCGGAAAGTAAAGATACACCGTACACCAGAGGAACAGAAGAGTTTTGGCGAGCAAATTGGCAACACTGGTGTTAACCTTGAACCGTTAGCTTTCTCCTCGCGGACGTTCGGCAGTTGAACGTTGCTTCTAGTTGGAGTAGGTCGTGTTTAAAATGGCTGCGCCGATTCAGAATCCCGCCAAATGCAAAGTGCGCTCCGTCATACGTTTTCTTCATGCAAAAGGTCAGCGAGCGGCGGATATTCACAAAGAAATTGTTTCTGTTTATAGGAACATTATGAATCGACAAAATGTAACGAAATGGTGTCGTCATTTCTCTGAAGGTAGGACCGATGTTCATGACGAACAAAGAATAGGTAGGCCACCTGTGATCTCTGATGCCCTTCTTCAGAGAACGGAGGAAGCAATTCGTGCGAATAGACGTCTAACATTGAACGAATTGCATCAGATCATACCGGACGTGTCAATGAATATGAGGAAAACTGAAATTCTGAATCCGGCCGCAAAACTAAAGTACTGATTGTGGTGTTGTACGAAGGGGGGCGGGTTGCCAAAGCAAGGCTGGCACCTGGACTCGCACCGACACGGCAGAGGAGTCGAGTACAGCCACTGCTCGCCACACCGACGAGTGAGCAACGTCGGCGGGGGCAAAATCTGCTAGCGCTTCGCTACGCCACCGCAATCGGTGGTCTGCAGCTGAGAAGGGCAACACTCTGCTCTGTTCGCAGTCAACGACGAGGACGAAAGCATCGTGTTAGACAGGTCACCAGTGTGTTACATGTCATAAGCAGAAATTGATGTGAACATTATGTCAGTTATTCTTCAAGTGAAGAACTTTGTAAATTGTAAAATCATATTATCAGATGAAGAACACGAGTAACTGACGTCAGTTACCAGGCTCAGGTGGCAATCGCAAGCCCATATAGCGATATTTGGTGACAGAGACCCATGTGAAGTGGAAGAAAATGGAAGATGCCTTCATTCAGCAGTTAATGGATAATTGCTCAAGAGGGAGAAGAATAAGAAGACCAACAACAAGCATAAGAAAATAAAAAAGAGACATAACAGGATCTACACAGCTGGTCATTAAAACTGGAACTCTGTGAAGACGACACATAACAAACTTCACACTGATGTGACGTGTACAAATAATCGGCGTTTCAGTGTAGCTCCACTAAGGAGAGAGGAGTAATGTCTACATTCTGTAAGCAAGGAAAGTTTACTTAGCTGGTTTCTCATTCACAAATCCGAGTTTCATGTTGGTTGCTTCTGATAAGAGCGTGTAATGGCTCATGTACAGAGGACAAACACCCACTGGCATGTGTCAAAATTCAATAGTGTCAGCTTTGTGGACCGTTGAGCAGGTGGTGTACCATTCCGCCAATATTGTACCTTGTGTTAAGCGGAATCCCACACCTTTCATGCGAATATTCAAATGGTTCAGATGGCTCTGAGCACTATGGGACTTAACATCTGAGGTCATCAGTCCCCTAGAACTTCGAACTACTTAAACCCAACTAACCTAAAGACATCACACACATCCATGCCCCAGGCAGGATTCGAACCTGCGACCGCAGCAGTCGCGTGGTTCCGGACTGAAGCCGGCCAGAGGGGCCGAGCGGTTCTGGGCGCTTCAGTCTGGGCCCGCGCGACCGCTACGGTCGCAGCTCCGAGTCTTGCCTTGGGCATGGGTGTGTGTGATGTCCTTAGGTTAGTTAGGTTTAAGTAGTTCCAAGTTCTAGAGGACTGATGACCTCAGAAGTTAGGTCCCATAGTGCTCAGAGCCATTTGAACCATTTGAACCGGACTGAAGCGCCTAGAACAGCTCGGCTGCCGAGGCTGGCGCGAATATTCAATCGATGGCTTCAGACGGGACAGACTAGAAGCCATGCAGGGCCTCAGCAGCCCCGTCCGACTAGCTCTCGAGAGGATACACATCGTTGACTAACCTGTGCAGCATCATACAGCCGTGTCACGCATGTTGCGTCAGGGAATGCGCTCGTTTCCAGCAAGGCAGTACGGCAACATCTGAGACACCACAGACTGCAACGCGCAGCGGCCATTTTGTTGCGTCAGGCGGCAGCAGAGGGAGGTGTGCTGACAGCAGAATGCTGATCGACAACACCAGACATAGGAGTTCCACACCAAATCGTTTTCTCAGACGAGTCCCAGCCCTGCGTGCAGCATCATGTAAGACAACACGTCCACGAACTAGGGCTCTGAGGGGAACACACGTTACCAGACTGCTGTAATCATCGCCACATGAGCACAACACTGGGCGATCAAGTATTGGGTACCACTGGATACACAAGACGATCACCTCTAGTTAGCAAACCTGGTAATTTAGACAGTAGCCGTTACGTTTCAGTTGTTCAGGCCACTCACTGTGCCCTATCTCCGAGGTCTACTTACATTGTCTTTCTTCACGATAATACAAACTGAATTTTTCTATGGTGCCAGATTTCCATCGATGCAGAAGGTGTCCATCTGCTGTCATCGGCAGTACATTTCCCATATTCGTCCCACAATGGAAGCACCTGTTCATAGGTAGCCAGGAGCCTACCACGTCACCACATAGCAGCCGCTGCCGTTCACGAACCCTCCTACAATCGAGACAGAGTAAGGAGATCCCTGACAGCTCGTAGCGCTGTTGCCAACTTTCAACTCCGAAGCGCTAACGGCTGTAGGCGAAAATAGTAGCTGTCTTCAGAGCTTTCTCCACAGAGACATTCACAAAATCGTGTTACATTATTGGTTGTGATGGACGTGCGAAGCTGTTAGTCAGCCTACTGCGACTGTCGGGGATCAACTTACACTGACTCAACTACAGTTAAAGCAACATGGAAAGGCACACTGTACCTGTCTTTAAAGCTTAGTTCAACTCGGTGGCAAACAGGTTTAGAGCCACTGTTGATACCAGAGGTGCTACCTTTAATGGAGCTGCAATTTTAATGACCAGCGGTGTGTATCTGTGCACCTTTCCATACCTATAATTCACAGTTTCAGACCAGTCAGGATTATAATTCTTTTTTCATAATAATCTAACAATGGAACAGTCCAATCTGACATGCTGAAACCTGCCGTGAATTTTTTTTGATACCATAAGAGAACGCCGAAAGAAACCCAATGTGTCAATGGTGTAAGATAGAATTATTACACCATTGAAATACAACTTTTTTTTAAATTAGTATTTGTTCCATATAAGATTCCCTATAAAGCGATGATGACGATGAAGTCCCATACTCCTTGACGAAGCATAGGTGAACGGTGCAGAAGACATGCACCGCCGTACTAGGCAAGGTCCTAGTGGAGGTGGTTTGCCATTGCTTTCCTCCCACCGTAATGTGGATGAATGATAATGATGAAGACGACACAACAACACCAGTCATCCCGAGGCAGGTGAAAATCCCTAACCCCGCCGGGAATCGAACCCGAGCGCGAACGCTACCGCGAGACCAAGAGCTGCAGACAAAGCGAAACAGAACAGAATGGAAGGTCATCTTGACCAACTGATTGGGGAATACCAAACTGGTTTCCGAAAGGGCCGTTCTTACGCAGAACACATCTTTAACCTGCAGAACATCATCAGGAACAAAAAAACTTGAAGAAATAACTACGTGGTCGTGTTTGTTGATTTTCAGAAGGCATATGACTCCATCGACCGAAAGAAATTAATGAATATTTTCGAAGAGTTTGGCATGGTTAATACATCAAGAAAGCTGATCAAACAAACTCTCACTAACAAAGTGTCAAAAATAAAATTTATGGGTGAGATATCACAACCCTTTACAATCAGACAGGGCGCAAGACAAAGAGATGGACTATCCCCGCTCCTTTTCAACTTCGGCTTGGAAAAGGTCATTCGAGAGCGGAGAAAGTTGTTAGCCCAAGAAGAAACAAATGAAGTGCGGTTCAGACTTGGTCCTCAGAACAACGGGGTGTACATTGACTGCTTGGCCTTTGCAGATGACCTGGCCATTTTGGTAACAACATAGAGTCGACAGTCAACAAGATCAATAGGCTGTCAGAAATTGCTGAAAAATTTGGTCTCCAGATCTCTATTCAAAAGACAAAATATATGACGAACATTTGTGATGGACCTGAATGGATGATCACTAATCTGTGAAAAGTTGGAAGAGTTAAGAATTTCAGGTGTGTCGGTGAAGTCATCCAGGAAGATGGATTAGAAGAAGAAACAACTAATGTCAGGATGAGGAAGTTAGACCAAGCAACTGGCAAAGAATACCTATAGCAAAAAGTTCAAAATGGTTCAAATGGTTCCGAGCACTACAGGACTTAACATCTGAGATCATCAGTCGGCTAGAACTTAATACTACTTAAATCTAACTACCCTAAGGACATCATACACATCCATGCCCGAGGCAGGACTCGAACCTGCGACCATAGTGGTCGCGCGGTTCCAGACTGAAGTGCCTAGAACCGCTCGGCCACAGCGGCCGGCTTAGCAAAAAGTCTATCAGTATAGAGACCAAGTTCCGACATTACAATACAGTTGTTGAACCTGAGGGCCTATATGCTTCCGAAACTTTGACCATGAATAGACAAGGCCAAGCTGAGCGGCTGGAAAAGCGAGAGTGTAGGATATTAAGGAAAATCTTAGGTAATAGATAGGTTGGTGGACAATGGCGAATGAGAGCAAATGAGGACTTGTACAGCAAAGACAGGACCTATAAAAGCATCCATTAAGAAGAGACGATTGTTTTTTAACGGTCATCTCATGAGGATGGACGATGACCGACTAACAAAAAGAATATGGAGTTTCATCCAATCCAAGAAAACAAGGCCAAGATGGTTCGAAGAATGTGAAACAGATCTTAGGCAGATTGGTATCTCAGGGAGAGAAATTCCTGACAGGAACAAATTTAGAAGATTGCTGAACAACTACCAAGATTTTAAAATGGAATCAACATCCAAAATACGGAGAGGACCAATATCTGGTGGGCTCAGAAGATACTAGCAAGAAGTCAAAGCTGGAACAAGACCTGGACACTAGAGTGAAGTTGGTTGTTACCACGCAGTCCATAGAGGCCCAACTCGAGAACAAAATTGTTTTTCAATAAGATATAATCAAGCAAATCTTCAACTCACTTTTACCGGAAACTCACTTTTCGGACTTACGCCCATAGTCCATCAAACTCCTCTTAAACAGTTGCCTTAGCGGTATCGCGAAGAGTTAACAATGTAGATAAAAGTGAATTAATATTGCTTGTGATTTCTTCGTGTATGTTTGCTAATAGCATCGGTCTTTATGCAGCTTAGAGAGTTTCACAGTAATGTGGAATCCAGTTAATGTTTTCAACCTTGCGAAGATAAAATATGAAAAATGTGGTATACAGTCGAAATCACCGATTTATTAGTTAATTTCTTCGACATTCATTCGAATGATGTCGGCATTGCGTTATTAATTTGCGGAGGCATTAGCAGGAACGGGAAGTAATTCGAGCGATTCCGTGAGTTGTTGTTCGAACGATGACTGCTGTACTAATAAAGTCCAGAATAAAATCAGATTACCTTCGGAGCCCAAAGAGAACATGTACAGTAATACCCCCAGTAACAAAGAAAAGACTGTAAAATTTTTGGTTAAACGAAGGAGGGAGAAAATTCGTAACTTCAACAGCGCGCAAAGCCGGTCTCATTTCGTAAAATCTGAACATGAATTTTACAAGTGTCAAAATGAAATTGGCAAAAGTGTGAAAGAAAAGCTATTTGGAAGATTTAGAACTGGTCCTGGAGCTCTAGGAGACTGTGGACTTGAACTGCAAGTGAGGTGGTCATTACCAAGTTCCTGGCATCTTCAACCTAGTTAAACAGATTTAGGAAATTATATCGAAAATGAAGTCACAAAATTATAAAGTTTACCTCAACTAAATGTGTACAGTATATTTCATTACATTAACAGGTAATACTGTAAGGGAATTCATAGCTGACGTGAAAATGAAGGTTCATTAATCCCCTAAAATGCTGTGGATAGAGACGGTCAGTAAGGTTTCGTGCAAGAATTGCGTGCAAACCGCACTTTTACCATTTCGCTTGTGCAGTCGATGTACGCTACCACACATTCGTATACAACAATGCTAATGACGTGTATCAGTGGATTACTGTTTCCACTGCTCTGTATCTCTCTTCGGGAAGATAAAAAAAAATTAAAACCAAAAATTTAAAAAAAGGTCTCTTCACCACAAAAATGCTTGTAATCGAAGTTGCCAAAACTGGAAAAATTGGAGAAAATAATCTGGAATGTTACATCCAAAACATCTTCTTACCATTAGCAGAAAATAATTCACTGTTATTGATGGATCCTTGACCTGGAGATAACGACATCCTGTCCTTCAGAGGACGACGAAAACACTGTTAATATTATTGTGATTCCACCCGGTGTTAATAGTGTGATTCAGACCGTCCACAAAAAAGCTTTCAACAGTAACACGGCACTTTCAGAAAATGCCGGACAATGTAATTTGCCATATTTCTTTGCTATTTCGGGTTTTGAGTGGGAACAATATAATTAAACTTCAGTCGTTTCTAAAATGGTGCAAATGGCTCTGAGCACTATGGGACTTAACATCTGAGATCATCAGTCCCCTGGAACTTAGAACTACTTAAATCTAACTAACCTAAGGACATCACACAACACCCAGTCATCACGAGGCAGAGAAAATCCCTGACCCCGCCGGGAATCGAACCCGGAAACCCGGGCGCGTGAAGCGAGAACGCTACCGCACGACCACGAGCTGCGGACTCAATCGTTTCTGCATTGTCAGTTTGCGTCACCACGTTTACGATTTATCAGGTATGCCTGGTACACAGCACAATATGCAGAACAATGCCCACGACCATTTCGCACTCCATCCCAGTTCTGTCTAAATAAAAGTAGCAATTACTGTGGAGTGCCTCAATGCATTTTATTTTATCAGGGGGCCCTCCTGCATGGATAATGTTTGTTTTCATCATCAAAGAGACATTTTGCGTTTTTGTGGCGACTACAGGGAATAAACAAAGTACAGTTTCATTATTACTAAAACACACGTTATTCAAAAATTACCCTAATAGCTGTGCTACAGAAACTGTTGCAAAATATTTAATGTGAAGACCTGCTTTGTGGACGTCGTCTGTAATGTAACATTGTACAATTGTACTCTGCTCTGATTTTCTTTCTTCTTTCCTTTCACCTGTGTAACAATTACATCTGCAACAGTGTAGCTGACGAAATGAACTACAAGTTATTCAAAAAGTTTATGATGAGAGTAATTTTAATGTGATTTAAGTGCTTCAAACTCGGGCATGCGCACTTTGGGCTTTGCGCTCTCTCCTAACGGATGCGCCTACTTATTTGTCGCTTCGCGCGCTAGGCAGGAAGCGCTGTACAAACCGCAGTTGCAGGCGGTTCTTCGGGTGACAAAAATGAGTAACTTTAACATTAAAGAAAGTAGTTGTAGTGCACCTTAGCGGCTAAATTTCTGTCACTGCATTCCTTTCGCTGTCTTATTCCTGTGTAAAAAATTTCGTGTTAAGTTTCGACATGTGGAGTTGGACCATTCGCTTGTAAGTCTAGCAAAGCAAGTAAAACTGAGGTAAGGACAGGAAAAGTAATACAAAGTTCGGATGAGTATTTTAATCGCTCGAATAATTAACATTTACGTGAATAAATGCAAGACTCATGTAAAACGTTCGGTAAAGGTAGTCACAAAAGAAAGGGAAGACAAGAAACAAGCAAAACAAATTTATTTGTCTTCCATGTAATCTTCAGTGGTCTCACTGGAGTTTTAGAAATGTTCTTACTATAAAGCCTGTTGTGTTGGCAGAAGAGCCAACACCGTGTTACTAGTGGAGGCCGAAATGCACGCGTTTTAGCTCACGCAGGCTGGCGGTAGGAGGGAAGAACTATACTGACGTGAGGTCTGGAACATGATAAGGAATTAGAATTCAGAAAGCGGACGTAATTAGTTTGATACTTAACTTTAATCCATTAATGATGAACGTCGCTCTTGACGGTACATGATTCATATTATTGTCTGTTCAGAATTCATTCTAGTTACTGAATATGGCGCCTTGCTAGGTCGTAGCAAATGACGTAGCTGTAGGCTATGCTAAACTATCGTCTCTGCAAATGAGAGCGTATGTAGGCAGTGAACCATCGCTGGCAAAGTCGGCTGTACAACTGGGGCGAGTGCTAGAGAGTCTAGACTAGACCTGCCGTGTGGCGGCGCTCGGTCTGCAATCACTGATAGTGGCGACACGCGGGTCCGACGTATACTAACGGACCGCGGCCGATTTAAAGGCTACCACCTAGCAAGTGTGGTGTCTGGCGGTGACACCACAAAGCCCCTCTAAAATGCCATCTAAACCATCTTTTCGACGTAAGGAAATGTTAATGACACACTTGTTTGGATATATCGTACGCCCTGACGATATGTCCCTTTCAGGACTCCTTTGAGACACGGGGAAGCTGTACTGTGCATTCTCCAGTTGTGAGAAGTCCTGTGAGTGTTCAGGACCCATTAGGACAGCGTACAGGAGTCTACATCCACATCTACATCCATAGTCCGCAAGCCACCTGACGCTGTGTGTCGGAGGGTACCTTGAGTACCTCTATCGGTTATCCCTTCTATTCCAGTCTCGTATTGTTCATGGAAATAAGGATTGTCGGTATGCCTCTGTGTGGGCTCTAATCTCTCTGATTTTATCCTCATGGTCTCTTCGCTAGATATACGTAGGAGGGAGCTTGACTCCCCGGTGGGCGCTGCTAAGCGGAAGTGACCGTTTCACAGTGAGCTTCTTTCACACAACACGTAACTGCGCTAAGTGGAAGTCACCTGTTGATTCACAGACATACAGCCACGGGCCGCCTCTGTACGCGAGGGCGACGTGACATATCTTCGCCATCTTGCTTTTGAAGTACTAACCCACCCTCCTCTCGTCCTGCGCCTGTGGCAAAAGTATTCAGAGAATCTGTCTTGTGTTTGCTACTGACGCATTCGAGCAGCAACCTTCGGTGTTACGTTAATATTGTAGGAAGAAGCGAACATTCGAGTTGCCATTCCTATGACTCGGAACCGTGATAACGTCGAAGTTTGATAAAACTGCATAAAAAAATTATTCCATTGCATTGTGGCAGGGCACCAACCAGTTTCGATTTACTTCAGAATAAAAAGAGTGTTGCTTGTAAAATTATTTAATGTCAATGACGCGTTTCTCCGTTTTGGGGCATCATCCGGTACTATAAAAATTAATAGATAAGTAATCCATCGGTCATAAAGCCGTAGAAAATGGACGCCGCAGTAATTGGACATGTGATCCGTCCGTGAGAAAAAGATGTAAAATGCAAGGTGAACCGAGTTAAAAGAGACGAAAACAGCCAGTGTATCATCAAGAAGGTACAGAAAAGAGGCATATAAAATTTCACCCACTATCGCGTGTTACCTTGAACACACCAGCTTACAAAATAAACGCGGTATGAGCCGCATGCAGCACTGTGTCCCTTTGGCGTGCACACAAATACTACTGTGACTGATCAAGATGTAAACAATGCGTTTAGTGTGGCAGGACGTAACCAGGTGTCGCGCATGTACCTCACGCCGGTCGTGCGCGCCGCCTGGGTACCTGTTCTGTATGTGTTGTATACCCGTGGTTTAGGAGTAGCGTCTTTGGTTACTAACCGAAGAGACCTCGGGCCGGTATTGGAAGGCCACCACCGTTTACAGTTTGAATAAAATTCATTATCAATGACAGTCAGTGACTTCCTCACTCTGCCAACGGCCTTGTCAAAGAGTAAGGAGGGGCGGGCAGAGATTTAAGGCACTCTTGCCCTTGGGTTGGAAAACTGCCCGTAAAGGCGGAAGAATCAGCAACGGTCGACGCCATGAGAGTGCAGAAGGCAATGGAAACTACCGCATTAAAGACACATAATCTGTATCCACAGAACGTATGGCCTGTAACTGGAGAAGTGTCATGATTATCTCTCCGTTGGCAAAAGACTCCGGACTATTGCCCCTTACGGATCTCCGAGACGGGAATGCCAACTGGGAGGGCACCGTAAGAAAACGGTTGAATAAACAACGGAAAAATAACGTTCTGCGAGTCGGGGCGTGGACTGTCGGAAGTTTGAAGGTGGTAGGAAAGCTAGAAACTCTGAAAAGAGAAATACTAAGGCTCAATCTAGATATAGTTGGGACAGTGAAGTGAAATGGAAAGTAGACAAGGATTTCTAGTCAGTTGAGTACAGGTTAATATCAACAGCAGCAGAAAATGTTATAACACGTGTAGGATTCGTTATGAACAGGAAGGTAGGACAGAGAGTGAGTTGCTGTGAACAGTTCAGAGATAGAGTTGTTCTCATCAGAATCGTCAGCAAACCAATACCGACAACGATAGTTTAGTTATACGTACCGACATCACAAGCCGAAGATAAGAGATAAAGAAAGTATATGATGATATTGAACGGGTAATTCAGTGCGTTAAGGGAGATGAAATTCTGATAGTCATGGGGGATTGGAATGCGGTTGTAAGGGAAGGCGTAGAAGAAAGAGCTACAGGAGAATGCGGGCTTCGTACTAGAAATGACAGAGGAGAATAACTAACAGAGTTCTGCAATAAATGTCAGGGAGTAATAGCAAATATTCAGTTCCAGATTCACAAGAGAAGATACACTTGGAAAAGGCAGGGAGTTACGGGAAGATTTCAACTAAATTACATCATGGTCAGGCAGAGATTCCAAAATCACATACTAGATTGCAAGGCGTACCCAGGAGCACATATAGACTAAGATCACAGTTTAGTAGTGATAAAGAGTAGACTGAAGCTTAAAAGACTAGTCACAAAGAATCAATGCGCAAGGAAGAGGGATACAGAAGTACTGAGGAGCGAAGACATACGCTTGAGGTTCTCTGAGGCTATAGATACTGCAATAAGGAATAGCTCAGCGGCCAGTTCAGTTGAAGAGGAATGGGTATCTCTAAACAGGGTACTCACAGAAGCTGCAAAGAAGAACGCATGTAAAAAGACAACTGCGATAAAACCATGGGTAACACACGAAATACTTGAGTTGATCGATGAAAGGAGGAAGTGCAAAAATGATCCTGGACGTTCAGGAATACAGAAATACAAGTCGCTGAGGAATAAAGTAAATGGGAAGTGCAGAGAATCTAAGACGAAGTGGTTCCACGAAAAATGTAAAGAAATCGAAAAACAAATGATTGTCGGAAGGTCTAACTCAGCATACAGGAAAGTCAAAACAATCATCGGTGAAATTAAAAGTACGGGTGGTAATACTAAGAGCGCAATCGTAATTCCACTGTTAAATGCAGACGAGAGAGCAGATAGGTAGAAAGAGAGCACTGAAGACGCCTGTGATGAAGACCTATCTGATGACGTGATAGGAGAAGAAGTAGGAGTCGATGTAGAAGAGATTTGACATCCAGTGTTGGAAGACCTAAGACCGGATAAGGGATTGATAACATTCCATCAGAATTTCTAAAATCATTGGGGGAAGCGGTTACAAAGCGACTTATCACGTTGGTGTGCAGAATGTATGAATCTGGCGTTATACCATCTGACTTTCGGAAGAACAACATCCACACAATTCCGAAGATTGCAATGGCCGACAAGTGCGTGAAATATCACACTATCAGCTTGTTAGCTCATGCATCCAAATTGCTGACAAGAATTATATACAGAAGAATGAAAAAGGAAATAGGAAATCTGTTGGATGACAATCAGTTTGACTATAGGAAAGTCACCAGAGAGACTATTCTGACGTTGCGACTGATAATGGAAGCAAGATTGAGGGAAAATTAAGACATGTTCATAGGATTTGTAGAGCTGGAGAAAGTGTTCTGCAATGTAAAGTACTATAAGGTGTTCGAAATTCTGAGAAAAATAAGAGTAAGCTATAGGGAAGGCGGGTATTAATAAATTCATACATCTATACATAGAAGAAGAAATGATGGAAATAAAAGAAAAGGAGTGAATTAAAATTCAAGATTAAAGGATATCAGTGACAAGATCCGCTGACCACATTGCTATCCTCAGTGACAGAGAAAAATGTTAAAGGGTCTGCTTCAAGGTGAAAGTATGTCAATGATAAGATTCGCTGACGATCTTACCATCTTCAGTGACAGTGAAGAAGAATTACAGGATCTACTGAATGAAATGAACAGTTCAATGAGTACAGAATATGGATTGACACTGGATCGAAGATAGGCAAAAGCAATGAGAAGTATCAGAAGTGTGAACAGCGAGAAACTTAACATCGAGACTGGTGATCACAAAGTAGCTGAAGTTATGGAATTCTGTTACCTAGCCAGCAAAATGACTCATCACGGCCGGAGCAAGGATGACATAAAAAGTAGACTAGCAGTGGCAAAAAGGGCATTCCTGACCATTAGAAGTCTAATAGTATCAAACATAGGTTTTAATATGAGGAAGAAATTTCTGGGAATGTAAGTTTGGAGCACAGCATTGTATGGTAGTGAAACACAAAACCATAAAAGAAGAGAATAGTAGCATTTGAGATGTGGTGTTACAGAAGAATGTTAAAAATTAGGTAGACTGATAATATAGGGAATGAGGAGGCTCTGCCGGCCGGAGTGGCCGTGCGGTTCTAGGCGCTACAGTCTGGAGCCGAGCGACCGCTACGGTCGCAGGTTCGAATCCTACCTCGGGCATGGATGTGTGTGATGTCCTTAGGTTAGTTAGGTTTAATTAGTTCTAAGTTCTAGGCGACTGATGACCTCAGAAGTTAAGTCGCATAGTGCTCAGAGCCATTTGAACCATTTTTTTGAGGAGGCTCTCCGGAAAATAGTCGATGAAAGGAATGTATGGAGAAAACTGACAAGAAGAAGGGACAGTATGATCGGAGATCTCTCAAGACATCACGGAATAAGTTCTTTGATACTAGGGGGAGCTGTAGAGGATAAAAAATACATATAGAGGAAGAGAGACATTGGAAAACATCCAGCATATAATTGAGGACGTAAGTTGCAACTGCTACTCTGAGATGAAGAGGTTGGCTGACGTGAAGAGGTCGTCGCCCTTGTGAGAGGACTGATAAAAAAAAAGAAAGGACTACACTGCACATACGTGACACGCATGTGTGTCCTTTTCGTAAGAAATTTCGGGAATACAATTAAGTAGACGCTGATGCAGTCCTGCTTGAAATCAGGCGACGGAGACGAAATAAACGAAAATTATCGCTTTCACCACATAAGTTCTATGCTTTCAGGTCATTAAATAGTATAGGTAAAAGGTGACAAATACATTTTTCCTCGCACAAATTCGGCCTATAATGCAAAATTTATTATATTTTCGTAGTAACTGCCGCCGCCCCCCGCCCCCCGTATCAAGTTGCTCTTTGCTTGCGTGAGCTTTGCCATCTCCTACTGCCATTCAAAAGTGAGATCGCGTTTCTAAAGAGTTACGCTCGCTGTCTGGGGGTAAATTTTATGCCTTCATAACTTTTTATGAACACTGGAGTACACAAGCTTTAGCTGCTGATCTTCGGCTTCTGACAGTCGCTCTTTTGGGGACGCAGAGAAGCCACCAACACTACCGCACTGATTTGCGGATGTACCTGCTAATACCAAGTCTTATCCTTTGTGGTGTTAGTTGTCAGTAAATGTATAATGCGTGTGCCAAAGAAATAAACAGCAGTATCTTTCTGTATTACAAATCTCAAAATTCTAACTGGAATACTCTATTTGAATTCCTGAAATTATCAAGTAAAAAGGAGCGAAAGGCTACCTATAACTTATCTAGAACCGACAGAAATGAAAAGTGGACAGTAACTGAGAACCTGGTGGGGAAGAGTTGTAGCCTATCCCCAGTATTAATCAGTCTTTACGCGGAGCAACCATTGCAGGAAACCAAGGAGAAGCACAGAAGGGTTACGGAAGTTCAGAAAGAAGAAATAAATATTTTCAGGTTTTCTGGAGACAGTGCAATTCTGTCAGTGATGGCTGAGGACTTCCAACACTAGTTGAATGGAATGGAAAACGTCTTGAAAAGAGGTTGTAAGGTGAACCTCAATATCAGTGAAACAAAGACAATGGAATGCAGTCTAACAAATCAGACAATACTGGGTAAATTAGGAAATGAAATACTAAAAACAGTAGATGACATCGGTTATTTGGGTACCAAAATAACTGACACCGTGAGAAATAATTTAAGTAATCGATTATGCATTATGGGAGCAATGTCGATTGCAACACCTTGCAGCACACACTTGGATTCTATCCTACTTTGATATTAAGTATGGAAAAACTTACCATTCATTTAGTTTTTGCCATTGCCTGTCAAAATACAATTACACGATACTTTCAAAAATATGAGTCATTCAATTTATGTTAGCGGGCATATACCACATCTACAACTGGATTGAAAAGACGACAGGTGAATTAATATAAACATAATATTTAGGAATATTTATCTCAATATTTTGTTATCGATAAGTTTTGGAAATCTGGTGGTTACAAGAAATCTAATACCAGCTTTGGAATTAGCACAACAAGTGGGTTAAGGTGAGACACTTAACACAACATCTTATAGTCACTTTAAATTCCACAAAAATTACATTTATGTCGTTTTTCTAAAATGGCCCAACGAATTGTGGATGGAACAGATAACTCAAACACTGTTCCTACTACGTTTGTATACATTTCAACCGATTTAATTTCGAAGTGAAAATCTCTTTTGTGTTTAAACTATATATAAATTAAAATGTTGCTTCTCACCAGTGAGCTTGAAGGACATATTTACGCTTCGTTTTCGTGACTACACATCCCATAATTTGGTGGGGAGAGGTAAACATATAAGCATATTCAAGAGACAGCAACAGCTGTTCTTTGGAAGATTTTGTTGGAGTAGGTCGTGTGACTTACCATTAATGTTAATATTCGTCATTGTCCGTAAAAATTAAGTTGCTAACTCTGAAACAATATGGTCGACTCTTTGTTGTTGTTAGAATTGTGACTTCTGTGAACAGTGTGAGCTATGTTTACCAATAAAGCACGTACTGGCACTGTGAATTAATGTTTCGACTTTTTTATTAATAGTTGAAACACAGGACAAGTGAAGCCAGGGGCCAATCTCTAGGAAGAGACTATAGCCAATTTAAATACATTGGAGTAATTGATGAGTTTCATTAGATGGATTTGTGATGTCTTTTTAATTTATGGTAGCTCAGAGCTTAACTGATATTGGCATCCAGTGAGAGGAAACGCCACAATCAGCAGAAGTTAACAGGATATAAAATGCAGACTGGCTATAGCAAGATATAGTTTTCTGAAACAGATCAGTGTGTTAACATCAAAGATAAAGTTGTGAGTTAGGAAGGCATTTCTGAGACAATTTTTTTGGAGCGAAGCCTTGAAAAAAGTGGAATGTGGACGATAAACAATACTGGAAAAAAATACAAACTTTAATCAAATCATGCTGCATAAAAATGTAGAAGATACAATGTGGATCTGGCTAATGAGGAGACAGTGATTCGAGATTGATCACAGACTAACCAACGAAATGTCAGTGCACTGTACTAGATTTAAAAAGGGGAAAGGGTGTACTGATAATTAGTTTTACTATTCGTAAATAATGCTCAAATAGCAGGGCTCAGCAGAAGGCAACGCTGACCATCAATTTAATAAGGATTAATCTGATCAAATTATCTGCTGTGTTTTTGAATGTGCCATTTGCTAGTAACAAGTAGTTCCATAAGTACCAGCCAGAATATATATATATATATATATATATATATATATATATATATACGTCCTTTTTTGTATTCATTTTTCATCATTCAATTTAGCTACACATACAACATGCACTAGGATAAAACACACAATTGTGGGTCAGCGCTAGTAGTGGGACAAACTGTGTGTCACCCCACACTACATTGTTGCCAAATTTATTCAAGAAGGCGAATTCAAGATGGCGGCCATAGATGTGGCAACTTTGCAGTGATGTCATGGTGGGAAGTTCAAATTTTGGTGGGAAAATAGGTAAATTGGGCTACCTCCACTAACCTAACTCCTTTACACCCCTCCCCTCCCTCTCCCCCTACTCTCCCCCACCCCTATCTGGAAATTGTTGAGAAAAGGACTCAGTCAATGCTGGGCTGTTAAGAGAACAGACGTAAGTCTTTATTTTGTATGGATTGCTCCCATCCATTTCTCTCTACCATCAGGAAATTAGCAGGAAACGGACTCACTCTGTGCTGGGCTGACAGATAGGATGAACGTAGGTATTCATTTTGCTTGTATTGTCTATTTAAACAATTTGAGTTGTCATAGACAGTAGCTAAACCCAGCATATCCACCATGATGTCCAGAGTCCAATTGACCTAGTTCGCAATACAACTACCAGAGGGCACTCCCTTCTCATGATGTAATCCAAAACGGCAGTCTGGAGCAAAAACAGTGGGAAAATGACTCAGTCTGTATCTCACTGCTGGACTGGGAGGATGGATGTAATTGTTTACTGTGTTCAGTGTATGAAATGTCTGTGCTGGAGAAGGAGGAGAGTATTAGCTGTAACCATGCATGTGAGGACTGTGTCGATAGCAATCATATTTGGTAAAGACCAATATGTTTCATGAAATAATTAAGATGCAGCAGGATGAGGCTAAGTTACACTTCGCAATTCATAATGGAAAAGGTTCTGGAAATTTTTGGTAAGGTCTTATGGGACCAAACTGGTGAAGTCATCGGTCCCAGAGGCTACGCACTACTTAAACTAATATACGGACAACACACACACACCCATGCACAAGGGAGGACTCGGAACTCCGATGGAGGCAGCCGCCCAGATCATGGTAAGGAGCCTCAGACTGCTCAGCTACCCCATGCAGCCATAACGATAAATGTGTGTGCTGTAACTGCACATCATTCCATAATAGTCCAATCAGTCAATCTTCCTAGGTGCAAGAGGCAAGATGTTCACCCACTCTGGCGCAAGCATCCATGTGTATCAACTGAGGAAATGGCGATGATGAACAGGTTCGAATTTAATACACGTGCAAGCACACAGTTGAGGAATGTGTCTGTAGCCTCCTACATAATGGGTGGAAAGAAAGGATAATGGACAAGTGTGGGCCAAATACTTTGCAACAAATGATGGCAATTCAGCAGGGTGGTATGAACATGCATTTCAGTACCCTTGCAGATAAATGCTTGTACCAGAACTGCCTACCTTTTTTGAAACTGCCTAACACCCCAAATCAATTTTGCCCTATTCCGTAATGAAGCATAGGTGTTCACCTTGAGGTTTGGAGACCAACTGGCCTAGTTCACAACACCGCCACCAAAGTGCACTTAGACCATCCACCACTCCCCTCCTGTGACATAATCTAAGATGGCAGTCCAGAAAAAAATGCAGGAACCAGTAGGAATGCTGAATCCAATCATGTGATAGGCTTTAGCCAATAGGATGGCAGTGTCTAGTGATGTCATCTGATGGGATATGAGGGCTCTGCGACCTCAGTCTCGCTTAGTCAGCCAGCTGCAGCAGCAGCAGAAGGACAAGAAGAATAACCGTGAAGTGTCAACGGTAGTTAGGAACCAGCACAGCCCTACAGAACAGGAAGAAACGGAAAAGTAAGTATCCCATATCACATGTTCGTGTGTAGTCAGCATTATTATTATTATCATTATTATTATTATTATTACTGGGTCATACCACATCAAAGGGACCAATATTAAAAAGTGCCCAACTCGACCATCTCCAAATCTAATTATATTTGGTGTGAAGGTTCTATACAGTCTTTGATGCTTATATACCACATTTCAGTCCAGTAACTTCAGTAATTGAATTTTTAGGGGCTTTTACAGAGACGCTTCTTACCCTTGCATCATGTTCGAAGATGCAGATGTGCCAAGTTTGCTAGGCTTTTTTAAAACTTCTAGCACACGTTTGGTCTTTTTCTTTAACAACTTTTTATGCTGAATCACGCTATGGCAAAAATTTGGGATTTAGCCACACCTAATTATAGATACAAGCCTCTAAAATGCCTAAAAGATTCATCATACTCTTCTGAAAGCCCAGGTGTGACCAACCACTGCTACTTTTCATATGAACCAATCACACCAAAATTTCAGAGGGTTATTCCTACGTATGAAGTCTGTACATCGATCAAATTTAATTAACATTGGATACCTAGACGAAAAGATATGCATCTGCAAAGTTGGCCAAAATTTTCTACGTGCAAATTTTAGGATATCTTTGGAAGCAATATCTCAACTGTGTCTTGTTCAGTGCTCTTTCTCTTGTCACAGCTTGAAAGAGCATGCTTTAATATTTCAAATGTATATTGTTTTATTTCTGTACCTTGCATATTGATGAGTAAGAATACCTATTCAAAAGTAGGGGAAATGGATTATTGGTAAATACAAAAAATTAATACAATTTGAAGTTGTAAATCAAAAAAATGTGTAATTGTAGGGTCTTCTAGTAATATAAGATTAACCTGCAGTTTTGGGATTGTAACTGTGCTAATAAGTGTTTTTATATTACTTTGTAGTATAGAATATAAATATAATAAAACCTCAGAAAATGCTCTTCAGATCATACAATCTAGATGATCACAATGGAATGTTATATTGTTTAGAATGTTTTAACCCTACAATGCATGGTGCTGCATATATGCATTGTCACTCAGTTTCCATCGACATTATAAAGCAGCAATAGTTTTTTAAGGGTCTATTCACACAGCAATGATACATTGCTGAAATACCACTTTCAATTGTTGCTTTCATTATTGGCAATTTTCACTATGTCAGTCTTCTGCGAGATGTAACCTTTAGTGTTGACATTGAACAGGCTTAGTGTTGAGTATTGAGTGTTTGAATAATCAATAATCATTGTTGTAGCTTAAGATAAGCACTAAAACAATATGTTTTGATGGCCTAACTGGTATATTTTATATACAAACGAGACTGAATCTTCTATGCTTCAAACCTGGATATTCATAAGCTTTCAAAATTGTTTGTTATAGGTTAATAAACTATTGTAGAAAATGAACCAAGCGACCCCTTCACCCAGCTACTTTGGTGGATCAGATGGAGCTGTTTGTTATAAGTCATCATCATTCTGACAAAAGTCAACTACAATTAGTAAAGGAAATGTCACCAATGGACAAGGAGCTCTCACGACGTAGGTCTGGGCTTGAAGATGCCCAAATTTGTCCATACCATAATGCCTTGTTGATGACAAAATTTCATTCCTGCAACCAATTTGGTAAAGAAAAACACGTAGCCAAGAAGGCTAATAGCAGTGACCATTGCAATGTCTGGTAGGTTGAAGTTATTGACAAATGTTTTTAAACTTGGTCAGAAAATTTTCATCAATTGTAGACAAGAAGTGGCCCAAACAGAATCATCCCACTAGGATAAGCAAGATCCACCATCTACTGAAGTCATGAATGTTGTTGAAGCTTGCTTTACTGCTAATATCTCAATATCAACACTTGAAGAGTCACCATTAAGGCTTCAATGGATCAGCAAAAGTGATTCAATGGGATACATAAAGTGCAAAGTTCTGAAAGCCCAAGGTAGCAGTACTAAGGTAATTTGCCACAGCTGTAGGTATGAGCCAAGTAGATATTGCCCAAATGCAAATGGAACAGTGCCAAAAATTTAAATATATGGATATCTTGATTGAAGAAGTTAACCTCAAGCTTGATATTTCAAGAAATTGCAGTAATTTTCAAATTTTGACTATGGCCCCAAATAGCTCGACTATTGAAAAAACAGCTAAAGAAATGGAGACGTCTAGGAAACTAGAGATAGAATGGCTCTGAGCACTAAGGGACTTAACTTCTAAGGTCATCAGTCCCCTATAACCAAGAACTACTTAAACCTAACTAACCTAAGGACATCACACACATCCATGCCCAAGGCAGGATTCGAACCTGCGACCGTAGCGGTGGCGCGGTTCCAGACTGTAGCGCTTAGAACCATTCAGCCACAACTAAAGACAGAAGATGTGATTTTGTGTAAACCGAAAACGTAAAAAAGCTCAATGATGAAGTAAAACAAAATGACCTCACTTTTTATGGAGATGAGTTTTCTTGTTTATGCCCAGGCTACAAGGATTGTGCTGCAGTAAAAATAACTCGGAAAAAAATTCGCCAGCAGAAACATTTGCTCCTTTGAAACATGACAGAAATGTTCATTGCTTATTGTAAGCAATATGCGAATCAACTAAGCTTCTCAAAATTTTGTGAGTTCAGGCTGAAATGGTGTACTACAGTTGGTGCTCCTCGATCAAGTTCAATATGTGTATGTGCAATTCATAAAAATGTCAAATTAATGTTGGCTTCAGAAACATCCATCCAAGATGAATACAAGGTTTTGAGAAATAAAACTGTATGCAGTTTGGAATCGAAAGATTGTATGCTGCAATGTTGTGAGGAGTGTCCAGGAAAAATGCAACTAGAGGCTTTTCTTGAAGACGCTTTTAAACACTGTGACACTGAAGAAACAATATAATACCAACAATAGGTTCATACTGACAACTACATATTGGAGACATGTCAGAGAACTGTTGAAGATTTCATGGAGATACTGATTTTCAAGATTACGGGTTTAAAATGCCATCAAAATGGCTCTGACCAATTTGGGACTTAACTTCTGAGGTCATCAGTCCCCCAGAACTTAGAACTACTTAAACCTAAGAAACCTAAGGACATCACACATATCCATGCCCGAGGCAGGATTCGAACCTGCGACCGTAGCGGTCGCGCTGCTCCAGACTGTAGCGCCTAGAACCGCTCGGCCACTCTGGCCGGCAAGATGCCATCACTTTGTGACAAAACACTGAAGTTTATACCTTAAGGAGCTAAAAAGAAATCTTGCAGAAAATGAATTTATTATATTGATGTATTTTGCTGAGAGTTATTCATTTGTTGTTGAAGATGCTGTGCAAGGATTTCATTGGGAGAACAGTCAGACCACATAACATCCATTTGTTACCTATTTTGGTGGCAAAGGATGTCAGAGTATTAGCATTTGTGTGATCAGCGATTGCCCCATCACCATACCATTGCTGTTCATGCCTTTCAAATTAATAGCGTACTTCACATAAGCAAGAAGATGTCCACATCAGGTTTATGTGCCCACATGGTTCTGCTCGTTCCTTCCACTGGCCAGCTGCTAATGCTGGATTCCTGAGTAACATATTTTCATGACTTCAGTACCACAGTCACCATCATCGTCAGGAAGTCAATATAGTTTTCTTCAATCAATGGTAGAGCTGTTTAACCAAAAATGGAACTGAGTCTTTACTGTTTTTCTTTTGCAAATTTGCTGTGTTGTGTGTTATACTTGTTTTATAGCATATGTTAAATTAATGTTTGAATCTGATTTATATACTCAAAAATTGTGGGGCTTAATGAGCAAAATATTTCAGTTTTCATTCTTCTCGAAATGCTAAAATAATAACTTTTGAAATTCTTACCTATCAATATGCTAAATCCAGAAATTAAAGCTTAAAGCATGCTCTTTCTAGCTGTGGCAAGAAAAGGAGCATTGAACAAGACACTGTTGATATATTGCCTCCCAAAATATACCCTAAAATTTGCACACAGAAAATTTTGATCAGTTCTTCAGATGCATGGTCCATCTACAGACATCATAGATAGGACTAACCCTCTGAAGTTTTGGTGTGATTGGTTCAAATGAAAAGTAGCAGTGGTCGGTCAAACCTTGGCTCTCAGAATAGCCACGACGAACTTTTAGCTGCTTTAGAGGTTTGTATCTACACTCCTGGAAATGGAAAAAAGAACACATTGACACCGGTGTGTCAGACCCACCATACTTGCTCCGGACACTGCGAGAGGGCTGTACAAGCAATGATCACACGCACGGCACAGCGGACACACCAGGAACCGCGGTGTTGGTCGTCGAATGGCGCTAGCTGCGCAGCATTTGTGCACCTCCGCCGTCAGTGTCAGCCAGTTTGCCGTGGCATACGGAGCTCCATCGCAGTCTTTAACACTGGTAGCATGCCGCGACAGCGTGGACGTGAACCATATGTGCAGTTGACGGACTTTGAGCGAGGGCGTATAGTGGGCATGCGGGAGGCCGGGTGGACGTACCGCCGAATTGCTCAACACGTGGGGCGTGAGGTCTCCACAGCACATCGATGTTGTCGCCAGTGGTCGGCGGTAGGTGCACGTGCCCGTCGACCTGGGACCGGACCGCAGCGACGCACGGATGCACGCCAAGACCGTAGGATCCTACGCAATGCCGTAGGGGACCGCACCGCCACTTCCCAGCAAATTAGGGACACTGTTGCTCCTGGGGTATCGGCGAGGACCATTCGCAACTGTCTCCATGAAGCTGGGCTACGGTCCCGCACACCGTTAGGCCGTCTTCCGCTCACGCCGCAACATCGTGCAGCCCGCCTCCAGTGGTGTCGCGACAGGCGTGAATGGAGGGACGAATGGAGACGTGTCGTCTTCAGCGATGAGAGTCGCTTCTGCCTTGGTGCCAATGATGGTCGTATGCGTGTTTGGTGCCGTGCAGGTGAGCGCCACAATTAGGACTGCATACGACCGAGGCACACAGGGCCAACACCCGGCATCATGGTGTGGGGAGCGATCTCCTACACTGGCCGTACACCACTGGTGATCGTCGAGGGGACACTGAATAGTGCACGGTACATCAAAACCGTCATCGAACCCATCGTTCTACCATTCCTAGACCGGCAAGGGAACTTGCTGTTCCAACAGGACAATGCACGTCCGCATGTATCCCGTGCCACCCAACGTGCTCTAGAAGGTGTAAGTCAACTACCCTGGCCAGCAAGATCTCCGGATCTGTCCCCCATTGAGCATGTTAGGGACTGGATGAAGCGTCGTCTCACGCGGTCTGCACGTCCAGCACGAACGCTGGTCCAACTGAGGCGCCAGGTGGAAATGGCATGGCAAGCCGTTCCACAGGACTACATCCAGCATCTCTACGATCGTCTCCATGGGAGAATAGCAGCCTGCATTGCTGCGAAAGGTGGATATACACTGTACTAGTGCCGACATTGTGCATGCTCTGTTGCCTGTGTCTATGTGCCTGTAGTTCTGTCAGTGTGATCATGTGATGTATCTGACCCCAGGAATGTGTCAATAAAGTTTCCCCTTCCTGGGACAATGAATTCACGGTGTTCTTATTTCAATTTCCAGGAGTGTATATTTAGGTGTGGTTAAATGTCAAATTTTTGCCATGGTGTGGCTCAACAAAAAGTTGTCCATGTATTTTAAAGCAAATGACCAAATGTGTGCTACAAGTTTTAGAAAAGCCTAGCAAACTTGGCACATTTGCACCCTTTTTGTGTGATGCTAAGATGAGTAGCCTCTCTTTAAAAGCCCCTAAAAATTCATCCACTGAAGATACTGAACTGAAATTTGGTATACAGGCGTCAAAGACTATATAGAACCTTCACACCAAATATCACTAGATTTGGAGATGGTCGAGTGGAGACTCCTGGTCCCTTGATGTGGAATGACCCCATTGGCTGCTGCAGCTCTAGTTCTACACAAATGTGTGATCAACTACTGCCCGCTCACCGGTGTTGTGCAACAAACTGTACAAATGAACAGCTGCGCCATACCTAGACCTTTGCACAATGGCATCTCAGGGTGTAAACATCGTTGCAAACGCTCAGCTGAGTGTAGACAGTTCGTATTTAAAGATGTTGCATTTGTAGCGTACACAGAAGACGTAGAAATAACAAAGACATTCTCAGCAAATACTGCATCACAGAGGTCTTTCAAGGATGTGAAATGCGCTAAAACACGGAGGAGCGCTAAGTGGTTGACACATTTCTATCATGGAATTCACTGAGATGATCGAGGATACCCTGTAAAGATATGGTGTCGACGCTTCGATTATTCGACCAGACGGATACCATCAACTGCGTGAAGGAGAAGGAGAAGATATCATGGATGCGTTGAATCCTATCGACTCAAGATGAAGACGAAGATGTGTGAAAATAGTGTTGCTGTGTCTCGTTACGATAATGTAAAATTACTTTTAAGTCGGGTAAGAAATAAATGATTTTTTTTACTTTAAAATATGTATACAATTTCTCTTCACCCTGTTCTCGCTTTGACAGTGTACTGTTTTGTCCAGATACTATGTTTGTGGTTTTCGTCAAGAAGAGGAGATACAATTTTACATATGTCTGCTACATGTCTTTGGAAGCGGACGCAGTCACGTGCCTCCTGCTCCCATAACCCAGTTCGCGCTGCATGATAGACGGAATTCCATGGAACCATTCTATACACTTTGTTATTCTTGGACTTCGCCGGCCGCCGTGACCGAGCGGTTCTAGGCGCTTCAGTCCGGAACCGCGCGACCGCTATGGTCGCAGGTTCTAATCCTATCTTGAGCATGGATGTGTGTGATGTCCTTAGGATAGTTAGGTTTAAGTAGTTCTAAGTTCTAGGGCACTGATGACCTCAGATGTTAAGTCCCATAGTGCTCAAAGCCATGAGCCATTTGAACCATTTGGACTTCACTTCCTTAACAGCACTTCTTCAGAAAAACTAATGTCATTTGTGACATCTACAGCCTTTATATATAGATAAAACACAATTGGGGACAACTTATTTATAAATAATAACAAAGACTTATTGTAATCAATTTTTTTCGTTTATTCAGTCTCGAGATTACAGTTCGATTCTTGAGATTACAGTTCAGTTCTTGAGATTACAATATAGTTCTTGAGGTACAATTTGACTCTGCAATTCCAGTGCAGAAATACTTGCAACTTACACACTCCAACAGTAACACTGGTTGAGACTATTTATTACAGTTTTTTCCAGTAGCACTGGATGTGAATGTTTACAGTTTTTTTTTTAAATCTACTCTAAAAACTAATTGAGAGATGCTTTTACTACAACTAAATTCCACAGTTCCAGTAGCACAGATTTTACAATAATTCTGACGGACTGTGCACGCTTAGAATCTAATTTCGGCAGCTCCAGTAGCAAAGGTTTCTACAATAGTAATTATATTTCTGATGGACTATGAGCTATGTATACAAAATGATAATCTGACTTGAATAGCTAGAGACAGGTGAAAAAATTTAAAAACTACTCCATTTACAAGATGCACATGGTGCATAGATATTTATTTACAGGCTGCACATACATTACGTATGAATAAATAAATATAAAAATATTTTTTTCTGTTTATGATTTTTAATAAATATAAATATATTTGTTGTTTATGCTTTTTTAACTATTTTAAAACTTTTTTCTTTCACACACGTGGTATGCACATTCATAATTTTTTTTTTTCTTTTTCCTTTCATTTTTGAAGCCTTACATTGTCTATGTGTGTAAATACAGTGTCCGTGGTACGCATAAATATTTACAGCGCACACAGACACACACACACACACACACACATACATACACACACAGACACACAAGTACTTACACTACGATAAAAGGGCCATACTACTACTCTGAATTTGGCGCTTCAGTCTGGAACTGCGCGACCGCGACGGTCGTAGGTTCGAATCCTGCCTCGGGCATGAATGTGTGTGATGCCCTTAGGTTAGTTAGGTTTAAGTAGTACTAAGTTCTAGGGGACTGATGAACTCAGATGTTAAGTCCCATAGTGCTCAGAGCCATTTGAACTATTTACTACTCTGAAGATTCTCTCCCTCTCTCTCTCTCTCGGTCTCTCTCAGTAACTCGCTGTCACTCATCAGAGTCCGTTACCTCTTCTCTCGCCACAAGTGATTAGTGTGAGTACGGCAGAATCTCAATTCCCTCATCACATATGGCCCTTTATCGTCATGAGGGGACAGGCCAATTATAGAATGCACCACAGTGTACATCTCGCGTCCTCTCGATCGAATACTAGTTTGCCGTACCATATGTGGCAGTTGCGGTGCAGCATTGTGAACACCGCTGTAAAGGCACCGCAAATAGTCTTCAAAAGGACGCGCTCTCGATGCCATACGACACATACCCTTAGGTGGTCTCTCGGTGGCATCTTCCAATGTGCAACATGCATACATTTTTAATCGCACACCTACAAACTCCACAATCGGTAATTCATTCGCCTCGTCTTTCATAAGGCCGTTAACCCTCTTTTGTTGCGGAACAATACCATAAGGATTATTGGCCGTGTACGAGGACGTGTCGAATTCATTCTCGTGGTAGCTCATGACCTCATATGAATCGCTGTTCTTCACACAGTGGCTTAGGCTACCTGTGTCCATATAAAGTAGGATATGCGCAATGAGTTTGCGCAAACTCGTAATGAAAGCGAGGCCTATGATGTTTGGATGGGTCTAGTATGCACATCACCACATAAATAGGTTTCAGAAACTCTACTTCAGTCTTTGGCATCTCACAGCAAGAAAGTTATTATTGAACATGGGGACCCGCTTAAAATTTGGTCTGTCAATGCATTTTCTTACGCCATAACACCTATCCCATTGGGCTCGAATTAGAATTTCAGATCGTTCCCTCAAATTCTCCACTGGTTTAGCGAAAATTGAATTATTCATCAATTTATAAAAATCTTTCTCAAAGTCACACATCTCTGAAGCTCTCTGCCTCGTTTTGAAATTTCTTCTGCCAGGGGGACCGCTTCAAGGAGACAGCCTGGGTTATTTTAACCAGCTCCATCCCCACTGCTGGCGATTACGATAATGAATAACATATCTCCACTTGTCTTACCTATCATCTTGAGAGGCGGTATATGTGTAATGTAGAGCATGTTTGTACATTTTACTCTTTTAGAAACAAGTTGCACATTCGGTGGCAAATAATTTTTGATATGAGTGTTTTGTACCATTTCCATCCCTCTTACGGGGTGCATAGTTAATGTGTTAAAATTTTTAGTTTAAAGTAATTTGGTGTATTGCAGAGTTGCACCAACGTATTCTTTCAGAGGTTGTTGTGAGCGGTCATGATTACGGCCGTGTAACTTGATATTTCGAGGGTGCTTTTCTGCTTATAATTTTAAATCTGTTTTGAAAAAGCTTTTAGGAATATCTTCACATTTGTTAAAAGTAATTTTCCATCAGTTACTTCATGGCAACTACTTCCACGCTCACCTAGTGTGATTAAATGTGTCAGTGTTCTTGATGAATCGCTAGTAAATAAAGTAAATTCCTTAAGAAAAGGTTTTAAAAGTAAAATTACGGTTCATGCTCAACTAGAAAATGAGTGTCATACCCGCTTAAATTATGAAAGAAAACGGATATGTGTCTTGGTAGCTGGTACTTCAAACTGCACGTATTGTGAGCTCCATCATGGAACTTCACCGTAAGATGACAGTCGTCCATACGAGGAATTTCCGCGTTTCTGTCTTACGCCAGCCCACAAATATCACAGTCAACCGCATTATTGTACAAATCTTCATTCTCTTTCGATTTGGCCGTGGGAACATTGTTGCCGTAAAGCTTGTCAATATCCCATGGAATTTTTTCGAGCTCAGTGAGCAGCCAAACAGAAACCGACATAAGATTTGTAGCGCTTAATACTCAAATCATAGGACGATATAATTTGGTACACTACCGCATATCGTACTTGTGAAAGTGGTATGTGAGGTCTTGTGGTCACCTTCACAGTGGGTCACAGGGTCGAGGAAGCATTCAAAGCCGGTGTACACTACAAACGGGCATCGTTCGTGGTGATGAGCATTTTTAAACTTCATGAATTTGTTATTCTCAGTAGGCATAATAACACGTACTGGGTCCTCGGAAGCTCAACCTAACAGATGTGCCGCTAATAACTTGTCTGAGGAAAAATAATTCAGGCACCTTAAGCAAATATGCTTTACAGTCGGTTCATAGTTGGGAGGAAAGGAGTCGGGACATGTCTTTGATCAAAACATGATGATAATTATCACCTTCAGAGAAGAAAAGCATGTTTATATGCATCTTAAACTCACCAGCAAATTTTGAGAAATGGAGACGGACTGACGACATTATGGTTGTCCTGCCCTGACTTGATTTCGTTCTCCAGTCCATAAACATGAACCGGTATTCCGGTATTCTGCGCCTCAAATAAAGGGATGTCGTGGATCTTGATGGGGAACTCGATACCACCTAAGTTATAACACATACGAATATTTTCACCTACATGGTATGTACCAGTACGCTCAGGATGATCTCTGTAATTGTAATTTCTCTCGCAAGCTAGGTCTGACGATGCAAAATAAGCCTGATCCTTTCTATTTCAGACATTAATGAATGCCTACTTATTACCTATATCGTTAGGGAGCTTGACGTAGCTAGACCCTCCGTTTACCGAATCACAGACATGTGTATGGTTTTCAACTTTTATAGTCCTGTCTTCCTCAGTTGCGTGTAATATTACGGTATATTGATAATTTTTACTTATTACAGCATTAAAACAAGCGTTCAGTGCATAGTGCTGTGGAATGTGAAAAAAACCGCAAATTGACGTTCATAAGAAGAAGAACAACACCAAAAATGCAACAGGAGTGTAATATGTAGGAAATTGTCCACGCAACCTGCCACTGATGATGCCTTGCAGAAAATAAAGGCGAAACGCGTATGGTCCTAAAATTTTCCCCCCAAAGATAATGAAGACATGTCTCGTCAATGACAAATTTAACTTTAGGCCGGATCCGGATTCTCGATCCACGTAGAGAACATTCGCTTTTCATAGGCGTCTGCAATCACCGAGTATCCTCACTGCAGTATGGTACCACTGATCTGATGTCCTTCACTAAAAGGGCGGGAGAGGGAACTGCCGCTAGCCGAAGGGTCATCTCCATTACTACTACAGGGTGATGTCCGTGCTGTCGATGACGGGGTCGGTGAGGTACTGAGTTGTGTCTGCCATAGCAGAGGTACCTTTCTCGGGCGATGATTCTGGCGAGGATGAGATGAGGTGGTGCTACTGGACAGGCCAGTGGGAGCAGCCTGGCTGTGGCGATGGTTCCCAATGCTGCTGCTGCTGCACCTGGTGGTAACGCATTGCTCGGCCCACGGACGCCGGAGCGGCAGTTCTGGTGCAGTGGCGGCGGCTGCCCGCGCGGAGACTAACTGCGCCCTTATGGGCGACGCGTCCCTTACTGGACGCCGCTTTGGCGAGGAAGAAGGTTTAGCCACCAGCGGTACGAGAGCCACTCTGTGTTTCAGCTGCGGAGACGGTTTTCTCAGTTTAAATACCGTAACAATATATATAAACTGTTCACTTACGTGGTAGTTCATATGCTCCCTCTTCTCCCCCACCCATTCTACAAACGCTTGCTACTGCCGCCGACGCTGGTGGTGCTGCTTCTGCTGCTCCTGCGCTTCATGGTTGGTTGATGATGGACTGTGAGACACACACAGGTACACTACTAAACAGACGATCTGACGATGGCCGAATGAGACGAGGAGTCCAGGGGGAGGGTTTATATACAGTCACCGATTTGGCGGGAGCCATTCAGGAAGAGCTGTTGATGGGAAGTCCCGAACAGTATTTTCGGTAGCCAATAGAAGTGTGGCGTTCTATCCCACCTGCAGATGAATGCTGCTCTGAGCACGCAGGCTAGCTGGTGCCGGTCTGGCCGGCTGCTGGTTTCGCGCGCTCGTGGATACATCTAGAGAAACCACTCTTCTGGCCGGCACTTCACTCTGTGGCGAGTTGCGGCCGGGGACGGACCCGCCTCCACTTTGTTTGGCTCCCGGTTACCACCATGCCTCGAGTAGCAAACTATTGTGATATTGTGTTTTTTTCTGCGTCATGTAGGATCGTTTTCAGAATTTCGACAAAAAATGTATTTGTACTCATTTATTTTAGCGATGTATTTTTCTTTCGAGTGTATTTTGCCGTAATTTATCTCCGTTCCAGGTGCACTTGGGAAGACAGTACAGAAACAATTGTTTAAAGCAACATCTGTCAACGTATTGAAGCATTAAGCACTTTATCTAATCTGGTTCAAATGGCTCTGAGCACTATGAGACTTAACTTCTGAGGTCATCAGTCGCCTATATTAGAACTTATTAAACCTAACTAACCTAAGGACATCACACACATCCATGCCCGAGGCAGCATTCGAACCTGCGACCGTAGCGGTCGCTCGGCTCCAGACTGTAGCGCCTAGAACCGCACGACCACTCCGGCCGGCTATCTAATTTGATTATGCACGAAAAAATTTTCCAGAGTAGTGGAGGAAGACAGAGGTTTCACAAGTACGCCGCGATCTTTTTTTAAAATCCGTGTTCAAGTGTGTCGGTGATGGTATTCCTCGGAGTAAAGCGTGTAATTGTTTAAATATTCTCGCGTCATCTGCAAAGCTCACTCACTCACTCTCTCTCTGATTTTGTGCAGTGGTGCATTTAGTCCATAACTTCGACTTATGCATGTGACAATATCCCGCAACACCAGATGAAATAACTCCTGAAGCAGTTCGTGTTGAAACGACACAGGGTATCCTTGCAACTGGAATGGGAAGGAGGGGGAGGGTCGCGGGTATTTCCAACGCGGCAGGAAGCGCTAACCGCACGGCCCTGTGGCTACAGAGTGGACGAGCCGAGAGCCGGCGTGCTCCCTGCCTGAGTGGCAGTTCCCATTGCAAGAAGCCACGCACTGGAGTGGGTGAACGTCTTGCCTCTTGCGCTTCAGAAGACTGGAATTTTATCGAATGATCTACAGTTACAGCACACGCATTTATCATTATCAGTTGCGAAGCGTGACTAGCCTCATCCTGCTGCATCTTAATTATTTCATGAAACGTATTCATCTTAATCAAATATCATTGCTATCGACACAGTCCTCACATGCATGATTATAGCTAACATATTCCTCCTTCTCCAGGAAGGACATCTCATCCTTTGAACACAGTAAACAATTTATGTCCGTCCTCCCGATCGAGCAGCTAGACACAGACAGTCCTTTTCCCGCCATTTTCCGCCAGACCGCCATCTTGGATTACGTCGTGGGACGGGAGATGGGGAGGGATGAAAGTGCCTCTGGTTATCATTTCATGACAATCCTCTGCCCACTTCTCTGGACTGCATGGTGTCAGTCACTTAATCCCTCAAGCTGGAAGCCCAACCACTTATTCGCCAGTTGCAGTAGCATAGTTAAAACCGAATTACTCTGCAATATGTTGATAACATGCATCACTATTTCGTCAGTTAAGAATATGGATTCCAGTGCTAACGCGCCATTAATATCTTTGTAGGGACATGAGAATCTGATGAAATGGGGAATTACAACCTATCCTGATAAAAAGAAACTGAGTGTAAAGTGGCACATGAAATCTATACAAAATACTTACATCTGTCTCATCCAACAGACCAGCACTGACTGAGTCCTTTTCCCACCAATTTCCAGATGGGAGAGGCGTGAGGAGTGGTGAGCGGCGGGAGGAGAGGAGGGGGGAGGGAAGCGAGGGGGTATAGGTTAGTGGAGGTAGCCCAATTGACGTATTGTCCCGCCAAAATCTTTATTTCCCACCATGACATCACTATGACATGGCAACATCTATGGCAGCCATCTTGGATCCACCATCTTGAATAAATCTGGCAACAACGCAACATGAGGTGACACATAGTTTGTCTCACCACTTGCACTTTTTTCCATCAACTCAGTCAGTTATAAATGTTGATTTAGCGGGGCTGACTTGACTGAATATGGCAGAGTAAGTGTGCAAGTAAGGGAAGGATGAACCTTTTTGTCTCGCCACATTTTGAAATCTGGGATGTGTGAAGGCGTAGAGCACTAGACTGGTGTCGGTCTGCAGGTGGGCTGGCGTTCTGCCAGCTAACGGCTGGCGGCTCTTACCCCTGCGTGTCCTGGCTACCCGCGCCGCGCCACAGCTGTACGGGTGCGGCTCAGAGCATCCTACCCACTGCTTCCTCCTAAATCTCTCCCCTGGAAAAATCTCCACCCGGCGCCCGGTGCTGCCTTATTATTCAAGGCGGCCTTGCACTGTCTTCTGCCGCTCGAGCGGTATGTTTTGTTTGTAGTATACTGCAGAGGCGGCGTCCAAGCCGTATTTGGAAGTGCGATGAAAGGGTGCAAAAATTTTGAGACATACAACCCGAAATACGCACGGATTTATCACGTTAAATTTTCTGTTTCCTTGATAACTTATATCAATCAGTAAACGTGTAGAGTTACATGATTTATTCTGTTACATGATGTTATTCTCTAAACTCACATTTCACTTATGTATTATATACACTTGTCTCCTTTGAGTTTTGTGCACATTCTGTTTAAGGTATTCGTTGGACTATGGACGGTGTTAGGGCGCAGGAGCCGATGTCGTGACGTCAGAGCAAGTGCCGGAGACACCTCGTCGCCAATCGCAGCTCCAAGGAATACGCCAGGCAGAATATTCCTTGACCCGTAGTGAACAGTGTTGAAGAAGAGAACATCGAGCTTAGATGTACATTTTAAGCAGTCTCTTGTCTGAAGTCTCTAGATGACGTCTCATATTATAGTATCACAAGAGACATCATATTTTGTCTGACAGAGTCTGAAAATAAAGTAATATGTCAACGAAAACTCCATTCTACCAGGTTAAGTAGAATGGGTAACTATTTTGTGGAGTGTGCTGGGTTCGAGAACCGTACAGTAGTACTGCACGATCGGCACGGTTATAGTTTAACAAAGAATCACTAACAAATTCGTGCGGCACCCCTCGCAGTAAATCACTTAATATAAATACAGTCAAATGTTCATGCACCCGGCCGTTGGTCCGAAAGGAAATCTGAACCACGTGGGATGGAAGATGATGTCACTAAATGACGTCGGTACGAATACAGCAGTCGGGTGCAGAATGTGAGAACATTGAGGAAGACGGACTGACAGGTCTCCACAACGGCAACTCAGAATGCGTTGCACAGTGCATGAAACAGAATCACTTCATCACATAGAATTGTCTGAGATCAACCGAATGCCTCCTGGAGTCGCCTTGTTGGGAGTTTTGTTCGCCTTCCCGTACTGTTATCCTTTAGGATGCTGAATTTCCCGCCTAGTCAGTTTCTCATTGCTGGGAACAGTTTGTAATGTCCACGGGCAACAGGTCGATGCTGAGAAGCTTCGCTTTGCAGATTTCCTGTTACAAAATGTCATCCTTTTCGATCCCACTTCGAAAAATTCCTGATTTGTCCTCCCCAAGTAACCAGTCTCTCCTCACCATTGGCTGAAGAGTTATCTGCAAGCTCAGCTGCATGACGCATTTCCTGGTGACTCACATGCCAGAGTTTCACGGAAAACGTCTGCGAACGTTTCAGATGTCCGTCCTCGGCATTCCTTAGTCGCCAACATGGTTGCAGCTTAGCAACAGGTCCGTTTTATTTGTATCGAGGAGGCCATTAACTCCAGCGCTCAAGTGTTTTTGATCCTCGGGAAGCCGCCCCCCCCCCCCCCCCCCCCGCCAGACGTCAGATAATCTTTAAATGGGGCACTCCTTTCAGAGCGAAACACACCTCTTGTGAACTGTACCTCTCCGTTTCCAGTGGCTTTGGAGAAAGTTTATAATACTAAAGCAAGCTTAATTCGAAGCCTATTGTTCGATAATGTATTGTTTCAATCTTCGAAAGAAGGCACTTCTTGCAATTCTTTCGCAGCATTCAAGAAGCTTTAGTTTGGATTCTAAAAAATTGTTTTACCTTCATATTTTTCTTAATGTTACAAGCGGTTCCCCCCGTAAACTTGCAACTGTGTAGTGAAAACGCTAATTTAAGTTGAACCACTATTCTTGAATATTCGCAATTCCACCACGGCACAGATTAACATTCCGAGTTCGCTACCGTCTTCTCTTGAAGGCTGAACTGCTGGTGGTTGTGTTAAACACAGTTACACATTTTCCATACTTCCTGTGAAACGCATCTGAAGACTCCTCTGTGGAATTTCCTAAATCTAAGAGCTTTGATGTACAACAATTTTGAACCATAGACACGTCAACAGCTAAAATTTGGTGGAACAGCTTGTATACCTGTTTGACGAATCCATCGCTTAATCTTTTTTTTTTCAAAAAAAGAAAAAATCCGCTATATTATACAGGTTAGCTTCTATGCAGTCAGTTAGATACTTACATGTTCCATACATCATTTGAACTATTCTTTTATCTAAATGATACAGAATGAGTCACTTTGTAGGAAATGACAACGTTATTAGTGTTAAAATTACCGGACGTATTCCGTCTGTAATGACCCCTAAGTCAACCGGACGTTAAAGTTCAATCTTCCTCCCTGTCTCCTGCACATATTATTTTTAGTGCTACGCACGCTGCTGTACTTAAAAATCAGGTTTTTTTTCTTTTTTTACTCATTACCAGTTTTTAAATAAAAATTCGCCCATAGAACACAAGGCGTTTTCTAGGAGAAATTATTTTCGGTTAGATTTCAAACGGCCGAGCGGTTCTAGGCACTTCCGTCTGGAACCGCGCGCCCTCTACGGTCGCAGGATCGAATCCTGTCTCGAGCATGGATGAGTGTGATGTCCTTAGGTTAGTTAGGTTTAAGTAGTTCTAAGTTCTAGGGGACTGATGACCTCAGATGTTAAGTCCCATAGCGCTCGGAGCCATTTCAACCATTTCAAACTTGCTTTGCTACATGTTAGACATTTTATGTTATTGGGCAAATAATCAAAACTTTTTGTTGCTGGGTACCGAACTTCTTTCTGAACGACTGACAGCTTTCATAACGGACAATTAAGGTAATTTTTTCCTCTAGTGTTGTCGGTATTAGTATCACTGTTCATCTCAACTTGTATTGAATTATTTATGACGAATTTCGTTAGCGGTTATATGCATTGTGATGGTGCAGTTAGAATGCCTAACTCCTTGAAAAGGTGCCTACACGGCAACTGCGGGTGAACACCGCAGGTAATGTATTCTTATTGGTCGCTTTTGTGAAGTCAGTACTTTCTTTCTGTCTTATAGCTTACTCCAGATAATTATTCCATATAACATTTTTGAGTGAAAACATGCAAAATATGCTAGGAGGCTGTTCCGCATGTTTTCAAAACTGGAAATTATACGAAGAACAAAAGCAGCCCAACTGACCTGTTTGAGCAGCTCAGTAATATGCTTCTTCCAATTCCACATATCATCAATACCTACGCCTAAAAATTTGGATCGTTTGTTTACTGATTCCTGTTTGTGAAATACGTCAGTTGTCTGTATGACTCCTTTTGTTGTACAGAATTGAATACAGTGCTTTTTGTCACCATTAAGAGAGCGTCCATGTTCAGAAAATCACTTAGCATTTCTTTGAAAAACATCATTAACAACCTCTTCTTCTAATTTCTCTCTAATACAATTTATTATAACAAGGACTCCGTTCATTTCTCACCAGTCACTAAAATTTTCTCTCCTTTCAACGTTGTTTCTATTACTCATCACAACTCTTTGTATTATATTTGTTAACTATGATTCATACTAGTTCCTTGTAAAGCCATCAATTCCATAAAACTACGGTTTTTCTAAGACAGTAACTAGATCCATCCAATCAAAAGGTTAGGAAAGATTGCAAAAAAAAATGGAAACTGGTGATATTTCATTATAATAAGGTCTGTAATATTTTGTGAGTGAGTGTATAAATAGTGTTCTCAGTCGAGCAACCCTTCTGGAATCCAAACTGTGGTGTGCTTAGTAAACTGCTTGTACTTAAACGTGAGACTGCTCTTGAGTACATTACTTTTCGATCATTTTAGAAAAACACGTCCGTAAGAAAGCTGGATGATAATTATGTAAGTCTTTCTTGTCACTTTTGTTCGGAATGGAGGAGGACGGCGTAGGTTGTCTTCAATCAGAAAGATTCCCAATAATTGGTAATAAAATGATATTTATTACATTTGAAGAAACACTCAAATGGCGCTTTTCTTGTGAAGTATTCAGCACAATTAGTCGTTTGAAGTTATTACAAGTTCTCTAAAATAGTACAGTCCTGTCACTGTGCCTTTAAGTGATCGCTACGTAGAGTCCAGAGCTGGAATACGATGCCTGCGGAGCCCAAGTCTCGGAGACGACGGACGAACGCTGCAAGCTGGCCGGAGTGGCCGTGCGATTCTAGGCGCTACAGTCTGGAGCCGAGTGACCGCTACGGTCGCAGGTTCGAATCCTCCATCGGGCATGGGTGTGTGTGATGTCCTTAGGTTAGTTAGGTTTAATTAGTTCTAAGTTCTAGGTGACTGATGACCTCAGAAATTAAGTCGAATAGTACTCGGAGCCAAAACTGCAGTTTGTAGACTCGGCGGTAACTGCAGACTGTACACGACTCGGCGCACTGAAAAGAACTGTACGCCGTAGCTCAGTGCTGCGGCGTTTATCGAGGCATCGGCCAATCGCTATCGACCCACGTGATGCCCGCAGGTTGTCAGCTGCGGCCTCTGGCGGACCTCGGTATAGCTCGCACTGCCAACCCATGCAGCAGCTGTGCTACGAATGTTTCGACAGCAGCTTATCGATTGTGGTACGGTACTCACTCGTGTCTTGAGTACCGTCTCCACAACCTTTCATATAAAGAGTTAACAGCAGCACATTTTAATCTGAATGAATGAATTCCCTGCGTCAGTGACTCATTACGTTCGCTGAAGCGTCAAAGACACTGGTATAGGCATGCGTATTCAAACACAGAGATATGTAAACAGGTGCTGTGGTCAGCAATGCCTATATAAGACAACAAGTGTCTGGTGTAGTTGTTACATCCGTCACTGCTGCTACAATGGCAGGTTATCAAGATTTAAGTGAGTTTGAAAGTGCTATTACAATCGGCGCGCGACCGATGGGACACAGCATCTCCAAGGCAGCCATGAAGTGGGGATTTTCCCGTACGACCATTTCACGGATGTGCCGAGATTATCAGATCCCCGACATCGCTGCGGCCGGAAAACGATTCTGTAAGACTGAAAAGAATCGTTCAGCATGACAGAAGTGCAACCCTTTCGCAAATTGCTGCAGATTTCAATGCTGGGACTTCAACAAGTGTCAGCTGGCGAACCATTCAATGAAACATAATCGTTATGGGTTTTCGGAGCCGAAGGTCCACCCGTGTACCCTTGATGAGTGCACGACACAAAGCTTTACGCCTGGCCTGGGTCCGTCAACGCCGACATTCGACTACTGATGAGCCTGGTCGGACGAGTCTCGTTTCGAACTGTATCGAGCGAACGGATGTGTATGGGTACGGAAACAACCTCATGAATCCACGGACCCTGCATGTCAGCAGCGGACTGCTCAAGCTGGTGGAGGCTCTGTAGTGGTGTGGGGCTTGTGCACTTGGAGTGATATGGGAGCCCTGATACGTCTAGATACGACAGGTACGTAATCATCCTGTCTGATCACCTGGACCCATTCACGTCCATTGTGCATTCCGACGGACCTGGACAAATCCAGCAGGAAAATGCGACGTTCATAATTGCTACAGGGTGGCTCCAGGAACATTCTTGTGAGTTTAAACACTACGCTGGTCACCAAACTCCCCAGACGTGAACATTATTAGGCATATCTGGGATGCCTTGCAACGAGCTTATCAGAAGAGACCTCCACCCTCTCGTACTCTTACGGATTTATGGACCGCCATGCAGGATTCATGGTGTCAGTTCCCTCCAGAACTACTTCAGACATTAGTCGAGTCATGACACGTCGTGTTGCGGCACTTATGCGTGCTCGCGGGGGCCCTACACGATATTAGGCATGTGTACCAATTCCTTTGGCTCTTCAGTGTGTGACTGAAGTATGTGTTATCGTGTAGACTAGACATGACATCCTTAACATTTACATTTGTCCTAAATATGTGTTGCCCTCTCTGGTCTGTTTGTGAGGGAGTTATGTTAGTACCATTTCCCATCACGCATTACCCCTATGGCAGGCTGGCATCGCATCCACTCTTCACCCAACATGCTCTCTCCACAGTTAGTATTAACTTATTCTCTTTACCCAACACCAGTCAACTTTACCGCTAAACCCTCTCTACTCTTAGATTACTACTTATACTCCTCCTGTTCTTGCTACTTCCAGCACCGTTGTCAGCCATGCCAAAGTGGTCTGAAGCCATGCTCCCATTTCTCTGCATATATGTCCTGTCTCTTGACACTTGCTCCAGCATTCACACATGTCAAACTTACAAATATCGTTAGTTCCCGCTTATTATTTGCTCTACATGTTACAAGAAAGCCTCCAATTTCCTCTTGTTGAATTGAGACAAACGCTCTCAGAGGCATGACCACAATTTCATCATCGCTAAACAGCCGATTGCAACGTACATCCACCTCTTAGTCAATGCGTAACATAACGCGGAAATGGGACAGAAATACTCTCAGACGCCATAGTGGTCTTATTGAAGACACTGCTACGAGAACTATGCAGATTAATTTGATGTTTCTAATACAGTCGTTTCTTGACTAACATTCTTATACTCCATGGAGCGTGATAATAGACAACAACAGTGAGGTCCGAAGGCAGGACGGCCATTTGTCGCAAAGGTAAATGCAGGTTGGGCCCTGGGCCCAGTTCAATCAAGGTGCAGAGGTTATCATGCCGCAGAAAGGTGTCAGTGAGTACGAAGAGCTGTCACTTATGACGAATTTCTATATAATCCTGACTTCGATTTTCAAGCAGGCAGTGAAAGTATTGATACGGTGATGTAAGAACCACGCTACTCATTTGGCCACGTCCCTCAAGAAACCATACCATAAGCTAATAAATGACAATTTCAGAAATTCTATAAATGAATAATTTAGACCGCATTACACAATATCACCCAGAATTTGCTAATTCACTGAAGATTGATTCTCACCCAACTGAACTACTATAAATACCTATTCTATAAATGGCTTCACATGACAGATATGGTGGATACCCAGAGTTTTGCTTGATTTCAACGTTTTGAAGTTCCAGTGTGTTCATGTGAGCAATCCTGTGGATTCAAAATGGTTCAAATGGCTCTGAGCACTATGGGACTCAACTGCTGAGGTCATTAGTACCCTAGAACTTAGAACTAGTTAAACCTAACTAACCTAAGGACATCACAAACATCCATGCCCGAGGCAGGATTCGAACCTGCGACCGTAGCGGTCTTGCGGTTCCAGACTGCAGCGCCTTTAACCGCACGGCCACTTCGGCCGGCCTGAGGATTCAGGCGGGTCCGCTGTAGGCAGATCAGACATTCTGACACAACTATTTCTCCTTGTTAAACAGACAGAAACTTTTAACTGACACCTTCAGACTAATGCGGAATTCTCTATGGCGTGCCTTCCTATCCCAGATCTCTTTCCTTTTCACTCCCACCTGACGTAGCTTTCTGAGTGGCAGGTCATCAACTTGCTTGCATTGTAGTCGAGTCCTTGCGGGGAAGTCTACGACTTCACGGATCCTTGAGAACAGTCGCTGGTGCTATCTTAGTGACTCCATGTGGCAACTCGTTCATCACGCCCTGGAAGTCTTGTAGTAAAACGCCCCAGGTGGCGCGTCGCTTTGCGCAGTGTACACATTAAAGGGTTTCCAGCCTTTTCGTTATCGTTTCTGCTAGGGATGATTGGGGATGCCTTATGGATGCGTATATTGATTTAATCCTGTTTTTCCTTAACGTGGCTTTCCGCTGACCGGAACTGGGGTCCATTGACGGAGATCATATCTGCCTGGCCTACCTGAGTGAGGAAATTTTTGCAGACGGCTCTGCACACTGCGTTGTTGCCTTTTTCGTGGGTTTTAAAGTGAGGTATTTGAATGTCAGCTCCACTACTACCAGGATGTAACTATATCCTATGTCTGTGTGCACAACAGTGTCCATTAAATCGTTTGCTGCGAGATGTTTTGGTTTGGTTGGAATTTTGGGATGTAGAGCTGCCTACAGTGTCACCATATCAGGCTTTGATTTCTAGGGGGCTTTACACACCTCCAAGACCTTCCTAATTCGTCTGTCGACAGTTTTGAAGTGGCGGAGTGTGCGTAATCACAGGTAGCGTTTCCTGGCTCTAAAATGTGCGTAGATAAACTAAATGTGCCAGATAACCTTGTTCATAATTTCATCTGGAATGCAAACTCGCCAAGTCGCTCCTGCTTCACTGCGAAAGAACAAGATTCCCTTCTAAAACAGGCAGAACTGTCTGAGCCTAGTTTCCATCCTGTCCTCTAACCTTTTCTTGAGAGCAAGCAGAGTGGGGTCCTCTTGTTCTTCCCTGTTGATGTGCTTAAGGCTGGTGGTGTTATTTTCAAACGCCACCTTCTCAATATAATACAGTGGGTTTTGCGCCACTTCTTTCCAACGCCACAGGTGAATGTCATAGCTCCTCTGGTATGTCCTTAATAGTAAAATGGTGTTCCTGTAGCAAGAGTGCCCATCTCGTGAGTCTCTTACAGCGATGCTTCGCCATTGGTAGGAACTCAAAGGCTTTGTGGTCGATGAAGACTCTTGTTTTGCTCCCATACAAGAAGAATCGACATTTTTCGGAGCCAAACATGACCGCCAATGCTACCAAATCAGCTACTGAGTAACTTCTCTCGCATTTACTGAGGACACAACTTGCAAAAGCACTGGTCTTTTCCACCACGTTTCTCCTTTGCTGGTATTTCTGGAAGATTACTACACCAAGCCCAGAGTATGAACTGTCCATTGTCATACAAAATTACTCCGCCAGGTTGGGGCCCGACACAATCGGTGCATTAGCCAGCGCGGTTCTGAGGATATAGAAAACATTTTTCACTACGTACTCGAAGTCCCATAACGCCTTGAGCCATGCTCTCCTTCGTCTAGCGCATCGCCAGATGGGTCACGGTGCGTGCGATCGCTGGCGGCTTTCGGAGAGAGGACGTACTAGCGTACGGGCAGTTGGTGGCAGGTGGCCCACGTGGAGGGCAGCGTTTCGCGAGCGGGATTGTATCGTACGGTGAGGTATTTTGAGGTGGGAAGCCACGCCTCGTCGCAGTTTTCGGTTGCGACTCATCCAGAAGGGCGGTGAAATGATGTGCCTGGAGGCATGATGTTCTGTCGTTTGTATTATCGAGTTCCCGGCTTCTTGTGGTAAGATTGCTCTTTCCTTATGACTCTTGATTGCTAGTACGTGCCGGTTGTTCGCTATTTATTTTGCTGCCCACAAGGTTGCACCGGCGAGATTGCCTCCTGGTAGAGCGACGCTCACTATTTGACAGTCTGAATCTGCTTGTGGACGCGTGTGTGCGTTCACCGTTAAACGGTATATTGTCAACTTGATCTGCAAGATTGCATCTTGCGGATTCGTGTCGTGGCTTTCTTGAAGTGTTCCCAGGATTTTCCTGTTTGTTAACGTGCGCCATTGAATGGTAATTTGTTTAACGGCAAGCAACAAGAGGAGCCTTTCGACAAAATGCCATTGAGTGCTCAATCATCGTCAGTTGAAAATACTATTATTACCAAATGTTTTACAGTTACTAGCAGTTGTACTCTGTGCTTGTGATTTGGTTGATTACATTAGTTTTCTAAAATAGGTATATATACATGTTTCGGTTTCAGCTCCTTTTATGTATGTATTTGTTGGGTTGCAGCAGATATGGCGACTGATTATTACCGTTGTCAGCAAGATAACATAATTCTATATATATATATATATATATTGCTGTTTGAACTCCCTTATTTTTAATGTATGTATATTCTGGGTCGCAGCAGGTCTGGTGACTAAGTATGTTGTCAGTAACACCTGCAACTTGTTGCTTCAACGATTATCTTGTTGTAGTCCTTTATCTATGTCTGTTAATATTTAAAAGGTAAAATAGTCCTGGGCATTTAATAGTCTTACCCGCAGCAGGATAACCTGGTAGTTTATGGCCAGCAGCTGTAGTATTCTGGGCTTGTTGCTTGGTTGATTACAATTATCAAGTTTTTTGTACATACTTACTGTAATCTTATATATTTGGTCGCAACAGGTCTGAGAATTAACCTATCATTATTGAGAATTGTGCCCCGGTTGTTGGTTTGATTGCGTAGTGACCATAATTTTGGTATATCTTTTTATATACATTCTTCCGACTTAAGGTTTGGGAAGACAAGAAACGTCGGTATTTATGTATATTGCAGGGCCGACATTGGTTTCTGATTTTCCGCACCCAACCGTGATCTTGTACCCTGTACGTCGGGCGCGTATTTGGGTTGAGAGAGTTGCCTATTCTGAGGCGCGCCACTCGCCATCTCTGTCGGAGCCTGTATTGCTCGATCCCCCGGAACTTGGTCTAGCCCTCCCACTCGCATTCCTACTTAATGATAAATCCAGACTTGAGTAGGACGATATCACGCCTTCTTCCCGGTAATCTGGCATAATCACGGTGTTGCTAGTTTCTTCGCGTGGATGAATGTCTTGTAGAAATTTGCGACACCAAGAAAGCCACGGAGTTGTTTCTTAGTTGCTGGCGTTGCAAATTTCGTTATCGTGACTGTCAAGTCAAAATCTGGCGAGATCCTTCCTTAGTGATGATATGGCCGAGGAATTTTACTCGTGAGACCCAAAAACACGACTCTGCGATGTTGGCAGTTACATCGCACTCCTAGAAGGTCCGTAGTATTTCCCTTAAGATCACATTGTGTCCCTTTCACACCGGTTCTGCAATTCCAAGATCAGCTACATAAGTGGTGATTCTTTGTTTCACGGAATACTTTAACATGCCAGGAAGTCCTCTAATGAAAGCAGCTGAGTACACGTTGAACCCGAATGGCAGCAAGTTGAATTGTAACATCTACCGAAGGCGAGGAATGAGGTCTGTTTCCTGCAGTTTGTTGAGTGTAATTTGCCAGAGGCTGGACCGTAAGTCGAGGGGGCGAGAACACTGTTGCGCTATCTAAGTTTATTAGGAGTATCTCTAGCTTCTTGGAACGATCTGTTTCTCGTTCTATGGTGGTATTAGTTTGGTTCGAATCCAGCACCAAACGGATTGAGCCGTCGGACTTTTCCGCTACCGTGAGGAGGTTGTTGTATGTGGATGTTGCTGGTTCAATGATGTAACCGTCTAGCATCCTGTCGATCTCTAAGAAAGCTTTGTGACGGTAGGCCAGGGGGATCTTGTAAGTGGCACGAAGAATTTTGTGTGCTCGCGCTCTCGGAATACATATCCAAAATTACGGACAGCTCCAGTTTTCGGCAGAATTAAATCCGCGTTTCCAAGTATGATTTCTTCCCGGTCTTCCTTGGCTTTCACTGGAATAGTTTTTAGGTTACCAGTCGTACGGCGCACCCGGCTACGAGTTTGTCCACCTTCTTGCGCGCTGTGACAACTCTCATGAGGCCACAGTTGATTATTACCTCCCTCCCGTTTTGTGGAGAAATTTAGGTTGAGGCATTCGCCAGGAATTTGCGCCCGTATTGCGTGATCAGCAAATATAATTTTCCTGACAACATCCTTTTGCAACCTGAGCTCTCCTCGTGTCACGTCCAATACGGCCTAATGTTGGTTCAGGAAACCCATGCTGAATATTATGTCAGGCGCCAGTGAAGGGGCGACCAGGATGTTCGCTTCCTATGTGTGTCCTTGGCAGCTGAACATCAATCTGTATCCGCACCTCCGTCTGCTTCCCTCCGCGCGCCAGCGATTTTCGTTTTCTTCAGATTGAGTGCTGGTCACGCGTAATTTGCAATGCATCTCTTCGACGCAGAATCAGAGATCGGAGTAACATGGTTTCTACTACCCACAATTTCGGATGTATTGATGTTGCCTCAGTTACGTGCGTAATAGGCTGTGGGTCAGGTTGCATCATGCCCTCTTTTTCCCTCAGGCAAAAGCTCTCTTGTGTCTTCATATCCTACCATGTTGATGTTGCTCGTTACGATTGCTACTGCGGCTTTGTTTGAGCTGTGTCCGCAGCAGCCGAGAGTCAGTTTCTATTTAAACTTCTGCTTCGTTTACCCCGTAACTGGTTGGGTGACCCAATCTGAACATTATGGTCTTGTTGGTCTTCTTGATGCCATCGACTATTGTTTTCCGTGTTGTTTTTTTTTGCTGCTGTGGTTCCCCTGTATCTCGCTGGAACTGATTTGGACTTCGTTGTAACTTTCAGTTACCTTTGTGCTGTTTGTTGTATGCCTCGTCTACCTCTATTATCCCACGGTGACTGGTTACTCCCTCTATAGTTCGAGTTGTTGTGTCCGTGTGGTCGATAATTTCCCCTATTTCTTCTACTGTTCCTTTCTGACGAGTCTTGCCAACTTCGGTCATCGTTCCTGTTTCTTGCATTTGTATCTCGTTGACATAGTCTAATTCACGCAGCGCAGAAGGATTCAGTAGAATCGTTGCAACTATCTATGCGAAGTTGTTACTAGTGCAGTGGTAATTTGGAGTAACAGTGCCTTATAATTTTCTTGAGACTCTGCGGGTGGTCTAAAAACCGATTCTTCTTAATCAGGGACTCAAAGAACTTCACCGGACTACAGAATCCTGACGCCTCTAGATCTTTGCCTAGCATAATACCTGCTTGATTCTTTCCTGCGTGTCTTGCGACCAATATGTGTAAGGAATGTGTCCCTGAATTCCTTATATGAGCGGCAGCTCTCAAAAACACTGGGCATACGTTCCGCAATAGAACCGCCCAAAAAATACGCAGGTAAAGTCCACCTTGTGTTTCAGTGGCCACGATTCCGATAGCACTTTATCGTACTGCGCTATCTATTTTCTCTTTGTACAAATGGAAATTTTGAATGGATAATAAATGTTTGTGATCGAATGGTTCGACATTTCCTGCGAACGAATATTCCCTCGTTTCTGCAGCACGCGTCTCCATGAATGGGCGTCCAAACGATCCTTGTGCACTTTTAATGCCATGTGTTGTGTCGTCAGATTCACGGAATAATGTTTCCGTTCGCCGAATACGCACGCAGCTGTATTCTGGTTCGGTTTCTGCCATACTTTGCGCCTCCAACGGCGCGCGCTGTGTCGCGCGCCCTATGGCGGCTGTTGTGTTTTGCGGCATTCGCCTTTGTGCTGGTCATGTAGCCTCATGTTGCGAATCTAAATGTCGCATTAAATGCTCTTCCCTCGTCCCCTGATCATGGAGGAGTGCTGCTGTACCACACCTTGACTCTAATTGGACAATCCGCTGACGTCTTTTACTAGCTGGTTATGCTGAGCGGTGATCCGAGTCTGCGCTTCTTTAACCTCTTATATTTCTGCCTGTTCGCTCTCGATCTGCTCGATGTGCTTCACGATCTCGCTAATTTTTACTCGCATCGTGGACGATCCTTCTTCCGCGTTTTTGGAGCGTGGTGAGAACCTTTGTTTAGCATATCTCGGGTTTGGCTTTTTTATTTGTTCTTTAACTAACAAAGCGTCATTGCGTCCACCTTGGACTGCTAATCTTGCCAGCTTGGCATCGCGTTTTGCCTCGTTCGCGACCTCTTACGTCTCTGTCGATGCTATCTTCATGCATTCTACCTCTTCTTTATCGCCCGAAACTTCCTTCTTAACTTGCTCTATACTTTCAACAAACTCTTCAGCTACCATCTGTATCTCTTTCGTCTCCTTAGTGATTAATACTTTCATCTCCTTCGTGTCTACCTCCTCTCTCTCTCCTGCTTCTTCTTCTTCCTTTCCTCCATAAATTGCCTGAAGTATTTAAACTCCAGGACCAGACAAAGGCGATTTCATCGCTCTGTGACGTACCCTGTATTGTTCGTGAATCTGGTTTGCCGCTCCCACTACCGGTATGTCTTTCCATGCCTGCATATTCTACCTGGTGCTCTGTTGAGGTTTCACTGTCGCGGTCGTTGTCTGACTGAAGTACATCATCATAATCAGAAAATTCTGCGTTCGACATATCCGCAAGGTCAGAAATTACATGCGAATGAGAATTCTCAGCAAATTTCTTTTGATCAGTGCTGCCGTTGTGACACCGATCCATTTGTGACGACTTTCGAATATTCTCACTGCTTTGGTGAAAACGTCCCCTGCTTCTAGTGAGCATCCATTCAGGATGGAACTCCCGAGAGGTTTCAATTGCTCCTCGTCTCAATGCTACACAATTCCACTACGATAAGTGCCATGCCCACAGACAATCTACCATCCCACACGTTAACACAATGCCGTTCTGTCAGAAACAATCAACAAGTGACACAGAAATTACAACAACAAATGAATGAAAAATACAAACCAACAACACATTCATAATTTACAAATCATCAAGACATTTAGCGTCGGCAGTCCTTATGTTTATGCGAAACTAATTTACCTCGGTGCACCAGCATAATTTCAAGTCTAGTATCGAAAATCGCCTCTGCGGTCACAGAAGGTGCCATCAGCTCAGGATCCCGGCAGTGGTCACCAAACTGCAAGACTACACTGGATTTTCGCTATGTTTTGGAAGAAGACAGGTGAGAGAGTTGCCATCCTGACAATAATCACATTAACTACTAAATCTTCCACATGGCTACCGGCCCCATGCGTCGTATCTCGAGTCATCACTCAGCATCTGATGCTGCTTGTGCTCCTAATATCTCTTACCCTACCAAATCTGGTAACAATACTAAACATGAACAACACCAAAGTACTCTCGTCGAATACTCAGATCTATAGGGTATTTGGATATGACAGTGGTCCGATATTACACTGTGCGGGCACGTGAGTGCAGACATACCCGTCATGGAGGTGTCAGTCGACGAGGTCTGACCAGTACGATGGAGGACTGCTACGCTGTGCACAAAGTGCATTGCGTCTCCTTCAAATCTGCAACTGCTATATGGTAGCATGCAACAGAGTCCTTGCAAAATTGTGTCATCCCGCAGCATTCGACTTTTGTTAACACCAAAAGACAAACAGCTGCGTTTCTAGTATTGACTGGTGATGGATGGTGCTGCACTGTGTTGAGCGATGTATTAAAATTCTCCACTACCCTGGACGACCACCATCACAGAGTACGGCGGCAACCTGGGCAGCAGTCCCACTCTTCCGGAGCTTTAGAGACGCACAGTGGTGTCACTTCCAGCGTCATGGTGTAGGAAGCCATCAGGTATGACTTCAGATCACAGCTGGCAGTGACTGGGGGAATTCTGACAACACAATGGCTGGCGACAGACATCGTACATCCTCGGGTGTTGCGTTTAATGCGACATCATAGTCGCGCCATTTCTCAACAGGACAACATTAGTCGATGGCAGGTGACTCAGTGAAGTGTCCACGTGATTGCAAGCTTCCCAGATATGTGGGACTAGCTTGGACATCAACTTCATCCCAGCATTAGTACGCAGTCACAACAGTTGTATATCAGCCTGCCTCAGGAGAGCATACAACGCATTTATGACGCCCTTCCCAGCCGAATCAGTGCAATATCATTCTAATAAGTAGGCACGTGTTGCCAAGTTTTTTGAACATTTGATGCAATTTTATAATGACTGTAGTTCTATGAGAGTTTTCCTATTCATTCAAAGATTACTGTAAGGACGATCCTTATAGAGTACATGGAATGAGTGTATTTACATATCAGTAGCTCAAGCCGTTTGGTGGTACCAAGTATGGACTCATGCTGAAACATTCGTATTAGTAAGCTTTCTAGCCTCCACAGGAGACAATGCAGACACTGACTTTGGCGTGCAGTCGATCTGTCTTGCAGTACGTTATTCTTCATCTGCTCCATCTGTCCGCATATCTCTGTAAGTCTTGATGATGGATGAGTCGCATGAGTCACTTGTCCAGTCATGTCCAACACATGCTCGACTGGAGACGATCCAACGACCTTCCTGACGAGGGAGTCTGCTACACATCTTGCGGAGAATGTTCGCTTTCAATGGCAGTGTGTGGGCCGGCAGTATCCTCATGGAACAGCACATCACATACCTGTTGCTTGAACATTGGAAGAAGACGTCGAACATTATTCTGCATGTATCGAATCCTAGTCAGCGTCCCCTCCAGAAGCGCTAAAGGTAAACCACACATGTTGTCGTGTCCTGGCATAGGTGGGAGAGGGAAAAAAGGGGTTACTGGTCAGTCTGCGCTCCCGAGCGGTAGAGATCAGAAGTCAGAAGGACAATTCACAGTAAAGGCATTTGATTGTTTTCTTCTATCTGAGCCAACACTGCTACAGGTATTTACTACAAATGGAGGTGGTGAGACTTGGTAGGAACTCGTTGTGGAGACTCTTGGACACACAGGGTTTTGAAACAGTTGTTTATTCCAGACAGGACTAACTAATACAGTGGAGGCTAGTTCCAGGGTTATAAAAGGCATGACTAACACTGTTACAACAAAAACCAATGCAGAAGTCTCAGGTGTGAATACTAACCACAGTAGCAAACACTAGCAGCATCTTAAGGCAACAACTTAGCTCCAAAACAAAACATACTGAAAGTGACGCTGTTCACTGAGGCACTCCAAGTGAGACAGCAGATTCACGAGGAGCTGGACCGAGGCTGGAGTCGACGGGGGCGGTTCGGCGCCCAGATCGTCTGACTGACAACTCTGCCAAAATGCGGAATCTAGGGGTTTTAAAGAGTCGGGTGGGGACACTGTTTTTCCCACTTAAAGCCACACCGTCAATCCCGTAGGTCTCTTGCAGGTGCCTGCCAATGTCGGTTTAGTTAGGTCCTCTCTACTGCTCCTAAGGCGGGGATGTTAACGCAGTTGCACTAACTAAGTCCGTATTTGGTATCAACATTGTTCAGCTGAAAGTTAAACGTAACTGCTCTGCCAAATAAGGCAGTAGGTAGTAGGGACTGCTAGGTCAACAGTTTTTGGCGTTTTCGCTCTCTTTCTAACCCTTGTGAGCCTACTGACGTTATTGTTCTCAGGGCTGGTATCAAGCTGGTTTTTGTATGCTACTACGTGCCTGTTGGTTACAAAGTCTACAGTGGCAACCTACCACAGCGTCTAGACGACATATGAAGTTACATGTTAATTCCTTGAAGAGTAACAAACGCTCTGGGACCGCGTCTGGGGTCGTCTGCATTTCGCAAGGCTCTCCCCTTACGGTTTACTTCATGTACCAATATCTCTCCTAGTTTCGTCTGCCCTCAGCATGGTCTCTGCTTCCGCGCCTTCGTACGCCTGTCCTCCTTTCTCACAACTTCAAGATAGCACTACAGTAGCAAGGAATAATCAGTATATTACAATGTAGCTCATTGCACGCCATACCATGAGGCCTGGGGGCGGCCCAGCATGTGTCGGACGAACTCACTGTTCGAGACAGCACTCGCCAGGTGTACGTCGATGCGCAGACGACAGTCCTTACATACAGGCGGAGTCTGCTTTCGTCTCTGGAAACGGGCGCGCCACTCCGCCATCCAGGTGATGCTCTGACGGCGTGAGTCGAGCCGTGCGCGTCGATAGTGTGGCGGACAGAGGTGATCGTGGCCATACTCCCACGGCAAGTGGCCGGTACACAGCAGTGCATATCGACAGCTGTTGGCTCACATTTACTCTCATTTTGCTGTGTAAGCCGTACCATCTCCCACTGCTGGCAGTTCTCCGAAATGTCCAACCTGCCACTCGAATGGTTACAATGTGTCCCGTATCACTCTCTCCACGTTGGTTGTAGGAACTGTGAGTGCATCTCCGTGGCATGGTGCCTACACGTGTGCACCACACTGGACCTTATGGCGACGGACATTCCCTTGTAAAGATCAACACAAATGGCGCTCTGGCACCTATGCCTCTACGCCATGACGTTGAAACCATTATCACTACATCTACCATCACACAAGTGGGACATTCCACCATCGAATCAAAATCAACATCGTCTATCGAGGTGTTCTAATTTCTATTCCGACAATGTATTTGGTTACAATTGCCTCCCATGACTATTTGCAAGGATATTCGGAGCTGATCCCTTATTTCTTTTGCTTTTCGAGCGTCAGGGTGAGAGGTTCACTAACAACGTCGTAACAGGTGACCAGATGGCTTCACACTTTTAACCCCGAAAATAAGAGTATCAATGGTGTTCCTCCACAAAGGATCACCGATGCCAAAAAAGTTCAAGACGGTGCCATCAGCAGGCTAAGTCGTGCTCACAGTATTATAGGATGTTCAGGGTGTGGTGCGTTTGGAATTAGTGCTAAAAGGCACCACTGTAAACTTTGCAAGGTACAGCGAGACCCTCAGAAAGCTGAAAGCTCATTTTCGAAGAGTTCGTCCACACTTGGAGCACTCTCTCCTTCAGTATGACAACGCGAGACCACACAAGAGCGCAGCAGCAATCCGGCGCCCTTGTTCACTGCCGTCGATCGTCCTCCATACAGTCCCTACTTGACCCCATACGATTTTTATCCGTTTCCAAAACTTAGAGAACAACCTCGAGGTCTTCACTTTGATAGTGATTAAGCGATGCAAGCAAAGGTGACGTTCGGCTCAGTCAGTAAAATCAGACACTCTACAATGACGGTATCAACAAACTGGTCTCTCGGTGGGAAAAATGTCTTCGTCGTAAGGTTGAGTATGTTGAGAAATAAATATGTTAACATGAAGAGAAAGATGTAGAATGTTAATAAAGTCTGTTTCGTTTAGAAAGTTTCCAGAATTTTCACATAAAAAATTCGGAGCCATTACTTTTCTGCACGCCCTCGTATTATGCGAACGGTTCAAAATATCGGAATAGATTTGCAGCAAACAGTAATTCTTTTATATGGGTGAAACTCTTAATCCACAAATCAGCTAAAGTATGGAAGGTACACTTTATTAAGCGACATTTAAAGTTCTTGGAAAATCGAGAACAGTGACATAACGCCCTTTAATATTTGTGTTGAATCATTTCATAAATGTATGTGAGAAACGTGCGGGAATGGAAAGATAAGTTGGCTGGAATCCATTACCTCGAATTAAATTACACCATTAAATTCCCTGGGTGTTGGACAGGACGGAATGTCGCGGCAAAATAGCCCTATAGCTCCCACTACTTGACTCCAGTAGATTCCATGCTGTGGAGTGAACACAAAGACGCATTCTATCGTCAGACGGTCAGACGGTATAAGCCGACTAATCACCACTGTTGCATTCACCGAAACCATATAGCCCAACTATCGAGCAGTGATTGCAAATACTGCGGTAAAAGTTTCGTCAAGAAAACTATGTATTTTATCGGTGATGATATATTCTCAATGTTTTCACGACAAAAATATTTAGTGACTAACTTGTGTGTTCCATTTTCTTACAGTTTCAGGTGACATCTGTAGTCACGAGAGGAGAAAACAGGGTTAATTTAGGATTAGGTCTGGTACGGTATAAGAAAATAGGGAGAAGATTAAGCTTCTACGAACAGCAAAACCAACGCATTACAGTGGGAAACACAGGCATGAAATCAACACACATCGCAGTTTTATATTGTACATTATTGAACTGGCAATCTAGAAACGACGGATAGGCTTGGTCCCCACCGCAGCCGCAGTGGTACACAACCCCACAACAGGCTACAGCAGTCCACTCACCCTACCGCCGCTCCACACCGAACCCAGGGTTACTGTGCAGCTCGGCCCCCAGCGAACTGCCCCCCACCCTCCCCCCAGGAACGTCCCACATCAGACGAGTGTAATATGACGGTGTACAGGTACGTGGAGAAAATGTATGCGCAGCTATCGCCGACGTAGTGTGACTGAGGCGGAATAACAGGAACCAGCCCGCATTCGACGAGGCAGATGGAAACCCGCCTAAAAACCATGAGTCGACACTATTCCGCCTGGCGGATTCGTGCCGGGGACCGGTACGCCTTTCCGCCCGGAAAGCAGTGCGTTAGACCACACGATGGTTCAAACGGCTCTGAGCACTATGGGACTTAACATCTGAGGTCATCAGTCCCCTAAAACTTAGAACTACTTAAGCCTAACTAACCTAAGGACATCACACACATCCAGCCCGAGGCAGGATTCAAAAAAATGGCTCTGAGCACTATGGGACCTAACATCTATGGTCATCAGTCCCCTAGAACTTAGAACTACTTAAACCTAACTAACCTAAGGACATCACACAACACCCTGCCATCACGAGACAGAGAAAATCCCTGACCACGCCGGGAATCGAGCCCGGGAACCCGGGAGTGGGAAGCGAGAACGCTACCGCACGACCACGAGATGCGGGCGAGGCAGGATTCGAACCTGCGACCGTAGCAGTCTCGCGGTTCCGGACTGAAACGCCTAGAACCGCTCGGTCACAAAGGCCGGCGTTAGACAGCACGGCTAACCGGGCGGGCTCATCACGGTTTTACAAGTATGTACGTATGTCTACTAACTTCGCAGCTGGGCTTGGGACAAGGAGTGACAAAGACTAATTGAGTTCTGTAACAAGTTTCAGTTAGTAATAGCGAATACGCTGTTCTTGATAAAGGAAGATTTCAGTTAGATTACGTAATGGTCAAACAGAGATTCCGAAATCAGATATTGCATTGTAAGGCATACCCAGGAGCAGATATAGACTCAGATCACAATATAGTAGTGATGAAGAGTAGGCTGAAGTTTAAGAGATTAGTCAGGAAGAATAAATACGTAAGGAAGTGGAATACGGAAGTACTAAGGAATGACGAGGTACGCTACAGATACAGCAAAAAGGAATAGCTCAGTGGGCAGTACAGTTGAAAGGATCTCTCTAAATAGGGTCATCACAGATGTTGGAAAAAAATACTTAGGTACAAAGAAGATAATTGCGAAGAAACCATCGGTAACAAAAGAAATACTTCAATTGATCGATGAAAGTAGGAAGTACAAAAATGTTCTGGGAAACACAGGAACACAGAAATACAAGTCGCTGACGAATGAAATAAATAGGAAGTGGCTGCAGGGAAAATGTGAAGACAGCGAAAAAGAAATTATTGTCGGAAGGACAGACTGAGCATACAGGACAGTCAATACAACCATCGGTGACATTAAAATCAAGGGAGATAACATTAAGAGTACAACGGGAATTCCATTGCTAAATGCAAAGGAAAGAGCGGATAGTGGAAAGAATACATCGAAAGCTTCTATAAGAGGAAAGGTTTGGCTGATGTGATAAAAGAAAAAACAGAAGTCGATTTAGAAGAGATAGGGGGCCCAATATTAGAATCAGAATTTAAAAGAGCTTCAGAGGACTTTAGATGAAATAAGGCAAAAGAGACAGATAACATTCCCTCAGAATTTCTAAAATCATTAGTGGAAGTGGCAACAAAATGACTATTCCCGTTGTTGTGTAGAATGTACAAGCCTGGAGACATAACCTCTGACTTTCGGGAAAGCATATCCACACACTTCCGAAGAGGGCAAGAGCTGACAAGTGCGAGAATTATCCCACAAGCACCGTAATAGCTCATTCATCCAAGTTGCTTACAAGAACAATACAAAGATAATGGAAAAGAAAACTGAGGACGCGTTAGATGATCAGTTTGGCTTTAGGAAAGGTAAAGGCGCGAGAGAGGCAATTCTGACGTTGTGGTTATTAATGGAAGCAAGACTAGAGAAAAGTTAAGACACGTACTTAGGATTTGTCGCCTGGAAAAAGCATTCGAAAATGTAAAATGGTGCAAGATGTTCGAAATTTTGAGAAAAATAAGGGTAAGTTATAGGGAAAGACGGGTAATACACAATATGTACAAGAGCCAAGAGGGAATAATAAGAGCGGACGACCAAGAACGAAGTGCTCTTATTAAAGAGGGTGTAAGACAAGGATTTTGCCTTTCGCCCCTACTGTTCAATATGTACATAGAGAAGCAATGATGGAAATAAAAGAAATGTTCAGGAGTGGAATTAAAATTCAAGGTGAAAGGTCATCGATGATACGATTCGCTGATGACATTGCTGTCTTGAGTGAAAGTGAAGAAGAATTACATGATCTGATGAACGGAAAGAACAGTCTAATGAGTACAGAGTATGGATTCAGTGTAAATCGAAGAAAGACGAAAGTAATGAGAAGTAGTTGAAATGAGACCAGTGAGAATCTTAATATCAGGATGAAGATAAGGAATTCTGCTACCTAGGCAGTAAAATAACCAATGACGGACGGAGCAAGGAGGACATCAAAAGCATGGTATTCCTGGCCAAGAGAAGTCTACTAATATCAAATACCGGTCTTGATTTGAGGAAGAAATTCTTCAGAATGTACGTTTGGAACAGAGCATTGTATGGTAGTGAAACATGGACTATGGGAAAACCGCATTTGAGCTTTGTTGTTACAGACGAATGTTGAAAATTATGTGGATTGATAAGGTAAGGAATGAGGAAGTTCTGCGCAGAATCGGAGAGGAAAGGAACATGTGGAAAACACTGATGAGTAGGACAGGATGATAGGAAATCTTTTAAGACATGAGGGAATGACTTCTATGGTACTACAGAGAGCTGTAGATGGCAAAAACTGTAGAGGAAGATAGAGATTGGAATACATTCATCAAATAACTGAGGACGTAGGTTGCAAGTGCTACTCTGAAATGAAGAGGTTGGCAGAAGAGGAATTCGTGGCGGGCTGCATCAAACCAGTCAGATTTATTTATTTATTTTCGTGTTCGACATGCCAGATGCATTACAGTACTATACGTATTCAGCAAGGGAAACTTAATTAACATGCAAATCTAAAAAAGAATTATTCATTATAAATTTAGTTATACATATTACAGTACTTATAAACCTGTAGTGCATACATGTTTTATTCTATCAAAAAAATTAACAATTAAACAGAAACAGTTAAATTACAAATCCAAGAAATGACACAGTCTGTGAGTCTGTGCAGATTCTTTAGTGAACCGTCCCATACACTATGAATTTCACACTCATTTATGTGCTGTATCGTCCGTATTTCGCCGCAGTCACAATGAGGATCGTCCACGTAGCCCCACTTGCCCATCAGCTCGTTGCACCGTCCAACACCAGTTCTCATTCTGCTTAGTGCCACCCAGGTTCTACGAGGAATGTTGAGGCCAGGAACACGATCAGCAGGGATCTTAAAGAGGTGTCCGTTGTTAACATTTGCTTGTTGCCATAGGTGTTTTCATTATGGTATGGTGTCCCGATTGTTCGATGAGGGATTTCTTGACTTTAATCGTGTCGGGCCATGCAGATCAGCGTGTATTGGGAGTGTAAGGTATCAGATAGATTATATAATGGTAAGACAGAGATTTAGGAACCAGTTTTTAAATTGTAAGACATTTCCAGGGGCAGATGTGGACTCTGACCACAATCTATTGGTTATGAACTGTAGATTAAAACTGAAGAAACTGGGAAAAGGTGGGAATTTAAGGAGATGGGACCTGGATAAACTGACTGAACCAGAGGTTGTACAGAGTTTCACGGACACCATAAGGGAACAATTTACAGGAATGGGGGAAGGAATACAGTAGAAGAAGAATGGGTAGCTCTGAGGGATGAAGTAGTGAAGGCAGCCGGCGATCAAGTAGGTAAAAAGACGAGGGCTGGTAGAAATCCTTGGGTAACAGACGAAATACTGCATTTAATTGATGAAAAGAGAAAATATAAAAATGCAGTAAATGAAGCAGGCAAAAAGGAATACAAACGTCTCAAAAATGAGATCGACAAGAAGTGCAAAACTGCTAAGCAGGGATGGCTAAAGGACAAATGTAAGGATGTAGAGGCTTATCTCGCTAGGGGTAAGATAGATACTGCCTACAGGAAAATTAAAGAGACCTTTGGAGAAAAGAGAACCACTAGTATGAATATCAAGAGCTCAGATGGAAACCCAGTTCTAAGCAAAGAAGGGAATGCAGAAAGGTGGAAGGAGTATATAGAGGGTCTATACATGGGCGATGTACTTGAGGACAATATTATGGAAATGGAAGAGGATGTAGATGAAGATGAAATGGGAGATATGATACTGCGTGAAGAGTTTGACAGAGCACTGAAAGACCCGAGTCGAAACAAGGCCCCGGGAGTAGACAACATTCCATTAGAACTACTGACGGCCGTGGAAGAGCCAGTCCTGAGAAAACTCTACCATCTGGTGAGCAAGATGTATGAGACACGCGAAATACCCTCAGACTTCAAGAAGAATATAAAAATTCCAATCCCAAAGAAAGCAGGTGTTGACAGATGTGAAAATTAGCTATCTATCAGTTTAACAAGTCACAGCTGCAAATACTAACGCGAATTCTTTACAGACGAATGGAAAAACTGGTAGAAGTCGACCTCGTGGAAGATCAGTTTGGATTCCGTATAAATGTTGGAACACGTGAGGCAATACTGACCTTACGACTTATCTTAGAAGAAAGATTAAGGAAAGGCAAACCTACATTCCTGGCATTTGTAGACTTAGAGAAAGCTTTTGACAATGTTGACTGGAATACTCTCTTTCAAATTCTAAAGGTGGCAAGGGTAAAATACAGGGATCGAAAGGCTATTTACAATTTGTACAGGTACCAGATGGCAGTTATAAGAGTCGAGGAGCATGAAAGGAAAGTAGTGGTTGGGAAGGGAGTGAGACAGGGTTGTAGCCTCTCCCCGATGTTATTCAATCTGTATATTGAGCAAGCAGTAAAGGAAACAAAAGAAAAATTCGGAGTAGGTATTAAAATTCATGGAGAAGAAATAAAAACTTTGAGGTTCGCCGATGACATTGTAATTTTGTCAGAGACAGCAAAGGACTTGGAAGAGCAGGTGAACGGAAGGGACAGTGTCTTGAAAGGAGGATATAAGATGAACATCAATAAAAGCAAAACTAGGATAATGTAATGTAGTCGAATTAAGTCGGGTGATGCTGAGGGAATTAGATTAGGAAATGAGACACTTAAAGTAGTAAAGGAGTTTTGCTATTTGGGGAGCAAAATAACTGATGATGGTCGAAGTAGAGAGGATATAGAATGTAGACTGGCAATGGCAAGGAAAGCGTTTCTGAAGAAGAGAAATTTGTTAACATCGAGTATAGATTTAAGTGTCAGGAAGTCGTTTCTGAAAATATTTGTATGGAATGTAGCGATGTATGGAAGTGAAACATAGACTATAAATAGTTTGGACAAGAAGAGAATAGAAGCTTTCGAAATGTGGTGCTACAGAAGAATGCTGAAGATTAGATGGGTAGATCACATAACTAATGAGGAGACGTTGAATAGAATAGGGGAGAAGTTTGTGGCACAACTTGACAAGAAAAAGGGACCGGTTGGTAGGGCATATTCTGAGGCATCAAGGGATCACAAAATTAGCATTGGAGTGCAGCGTGGAGGGTAAAAATCGTGTAAGTCCAAGAGAGGAATACATTAAGCAGATTCAGAAGGATGTAGGTTGCAGTAGGTACTGGGAGATGAAAAAGCTTGCACAGGATAGAGTAGCATGGAGAGCTGCATCAAACCAGTCTCAGGACTGAAGACCACAACAACAACGGTGTCAGCAACAGTTTTTTGAATTTCTGTTCGGATTGCGTGTTGTCTACAGAGTGAGGGAGGTTCGATGTTTGCTAGCACAGAGAGCCATGGAGTTGGTGTAGGTCTCACTGTTCCAGTTATTGTTTGCAAGGTGTCATTAAGGCGAACATCTACTTTACTACCGAGCGAACTGTTGGCCCATACAGGCGCGCAGTATCCTGCAACGCTGTCGATTAGAGCCAAGGAGGAAGTGCGAAGTGACGTAGCATTACTTCCCCAGGAAGAGCCTGCGATTTTCTGGATGATATTGACTCTGTCTCTGAGTTTTTGGCTGACATCCTGCAGGTGTTCTTTGAATGTTTGGCTACGGTGTAGTTTAACACCCAGGTATTTTGGTGCTCTTTCATGTCTTATATTCTGGCCTGATATATTCAAGCGCTGCTTCCTGTCTGTTTATTTGTTATTCAGGTGCATCACTGTGCTTACTGTTTTTGATGCATTAAGGTTCAAACGCCAGCTCTTGTAGTAGTTTTGAAACTGAACCAAGTCATAATTTTGGCCTGATTCCAATTTTTCGAATGACTCGCCATGTAAAGCAATATCCAGATCATCGGCAAATGCGAACTTCCGTGATCTGAGTTCCGGCATAATGAGAGATGTACATATTAAACAATAAAGGAGCTAGCACAGAGCCTTGCGCTACAGTCTGGAACCGCGCGGCCGCTACGGTTCATGTTCGAATCCTGCCTCGGGCATAGATGTGTGTGATGTCCTTAGGTTAGTTAGGTTTAAGTAGTTCTAAGTTGTAGGGGACTGATGACCTCAGGAGTTAAGTCCCATAGTGCTCAGAGTCATTTGAACCATTTGAACAGAGTCTTGTGACAGTCCATTATTGAGGATTTTGGTTTTGGTTGTTTTTCCGTGAAGGTGTACTCTGTACTTCCTTGTGGATAGATGGTTCAGATGGCTCTGAGCACTATGGAAATTAACTTCTGAGGTCATCAGTCACCTAGAACTTAGAACTACTTAAACCTAACTAACCTAAGGACATCATACACATCCATGCCTGAGGCACGATTCGAACCTGCGACCTTGGCAGTCACGCGGTTCTGGACTGAAGCCCCTAGAACCGCTCGGCCACCGCGGCCGGCCTTTGTGGATAGAATATTACAAAAGAGCTTTAATGACTTCTTACATTTGACTATTGTAGCAAGCTTATACAGTAATCCTTTAAGCCATACTGTGTCGTATGCAGCTGAGAGTTCTATAAATACTACACCGGTCTATTTCTTGTTCTGAAAACCACGTTTAATATGCGTGCTTAGTGCCAGGACTTGACCGCAGCAGCTCCTCTTCGACCTGAAACCTGCTTGCTCCAAGGGTATTGCTGCATCTAAGACTGACAACAAAAAAAAAAAGGACGGAAGTTTAATTGTGAAGGGGAAGTGGAATTCCATAATAGAAAAGATAATAGGAGAATATGAAGTGAGGAAAAGTAACGGAAGACGAAACCGCTTGTTACTGTGAACAATAATAATCTTGTTCAAGCGGGTAGTCAACCAAACTACACGGATTTTTAAAAAAATCACAGCGCCAAGAAATAATTAATGTACAATAATGAAATTTTGGGAATACATTTGTCTAGGTAACACACAAGATCACAGAATAACGTAAGCGTGAGATAAGCCGTTGCAAATGTGAAATGTTGTTACATTAATAACCCGTGTAACAGCCAGAATGTTGAATGCAAACAAGCAAACGTACATACATTGCACTGTACTGGTGCCGGATGTCAGTTTGCGGTATGGAAATCCACCGCTGTTGCACTTGATCGGTCGATACAGCTTTATGCTGTTTATGGAGGACGCTCGAATTGTCGTCCGATGATACCCAATAGGTGCTTGACTGGAGACGGAGCCAGTGATCGAGCAGGCCAAGGCAACATGCCGACACTCTGTAGAGCACGTTGGGTTTCAACAGTGGTATGTGGGCGAGCGTTATCCTGTTGGAAAATATCCCCTAGAATGCTAGTCGAGAATGGTAGCACAACAGGTGGAATCAGCAGACTGACGAACAATTTTGCTGTCAAGGTGCGTGGGATAATCGTGACAGTGCTCCTGGTGTCATACGAAATCTGCGTGCTTGCGGAGGCCCTACACGATATTAAGCAGGTGCACGAGTTTCTTTGGCTCTGCAGTGTATAATATATGTGTGTATGATACGTTGACGGGGTTACAAGCTTTCTAAATTCTCATATTCTGATATTTCATTCTCATATCAATTCTTACGTTAGTTCTTCAATTTTATTAGTATGTTTATTCCTTAGGAAGATTTGGTGCTTCCCCTTAGATGATACCGATCGTAGAGTCGGCCGATGTGGCCGAGCGGTTCTGGCGCTTCAGTCTGGAACCGCGCGACCGCTACGGTCGCAGGTTCGAATCCTGCCTCGGGCGTGGATGTGTGTGATGTCCTTAGGTTAGTTAGGTTAAAGTAGTTCTAAGTTCTAGGTGACTGATGACCTCAGAAGTTAAGTCCCACAGTGCTCAGAGCCATTTGAACCATTTGAACCGATCGTACATAGAAAGACTCGAAAAACAGATATTGCGAACACCACGAGCATCGCGCGAAGGTTGGTTTGCCACAGCGACACTTCTTTGAATGAATCTCATTCAGAAAATAAACAGCGTTAACACTGGTGAAGGTTTCGCGCGTTGGCAGTAATTTCGCGGCAAAGCTTGCACATTTGATCACTTTTTCCAAAACTGTCGCTTGCAGTTGATTATAAATCCAGACGATTTAGCAAGTTTATCGAAAAATAATTTCAAGTACTTTTGTCATTGTTTTAAATTCATTCATCTGACATCTAGTTAGTAGATGATTAACGACGAAGTCGTATCAGTATGGCCGCGCGGGGTAGCCGTGCTGTCTGTGGTGTCTTGTCACGGCAAGCACGGCTCCCTCCGTCCGAGCTTCGAGTCCTCCCTCGGACATGGGCGTATGTCTTGTCCTTAGCGTAAGTTACTTTAAGGTACATTAATTAGTGTGTAAGCCTAGGGACCTATGACGGTTCAAATGGCTCTGAGCACTATGGAACTTAACATCTGAGGTCATCAGTCCCTAGAACTTAGAACTACTTAAACCTAACTAACCTAAGGACATCACACACATCCATGCCCGAGGCAGGATTCGAACCTGCGACCGTAGCGGTCGCGCGGTTCCAGACTGTAGCGCCTAGAACCGCTCGGTAGGGAACGATGACCTCAGGAGTTTGGTCCCATAGAACCTTACCACAAAAAATATCAGTATACGCTGGAAAACATTCTTGTAGTAATCTGCTACAGATATGGGTATACAAACGAAAAACAAAAATAAAAGTAATAATCGTGTTTCGAAAATAGATGCAAAATTATTTAGATGCTAATTACCGTGCCATTGTTTAAGTTGAAGATATTACGCGGTAAAACACCCATGAAGTACGTCGAAAAATACATGTAAAACTTTGACCGTCGTTGCGAAGTGTCAGGGTAATCCGGTGATGGCACTAGCCGTGTTCTTCATCGCCACCTGCTGCTCCTCTTCTTTTTTTGTTTTGTTTTTTTAAACCGCTTCCTTTCACAGAGGGAGAGACACCGCGAGCACAGAAACACCGGCACGCATACGAACGGTCTCTCAGCTGCACAGTGCCGTTGTCAGGATCGGCTGGCGTGTGCACAGGTAACAGGCAGCCGGCGGTGGAGGACGGGCCGACAAGGCCGGTATGAGCGGCGCCGCGCGACGACAGCACGCAGCGCGCGCCGGGGCAAATTCGCGCGTCGGTCAGTCTTTTGTCGGCCGGGCCATTAATCTGAGCACACACTTGGCACCTAAATCAGTGTGACAGGCGCGGCGGGCACAATGGGCCTGCGACACGGCAGTCCCCCACTGTCTGCATTAACGACTGCCACTCAGCCGCGGCGGACGGCCAGAGGTCGATAGGCCAGCAGGCGCTGCCCCGGCCGCCCCATCTGATCTGTCCGGTGACGGGCCACAGCGCGCACACACGCACGCACATACAGCCTGCCAGGGCCCTCAATCATCACTGCTGGCGCAAGCAGTACCAATCTCCCGCTGCCCTTGCTTCTAAAATGTTCCGTGAGCCATCACAAAGTATTCAGAGACAACTGTCTCTCCATCTACAGGCAACAGTTCCGAAACTGAGGATAGCGGTTATCGGAGAAATGACCAGTTCTCAGTTATATACACTACTGGCCATTAAAATAGCTACACCACGAAGATGACGTGCTACAGACGCGATATTTAATCGACAGGAAGAAGATGCTGTCATATGCAAATGATTAGCTTTTCAGAGCATTCACACAAGGTTGGCGCCGGAGGTGACACCTACAATGTGCAGATATGAGGAAAGTTTCCAACCGATTTGTCATACACAAACAGCAGTTGACCAGCGTTGCCTGGCGACACGTTGTTGTGATGCCTCGAGTAAGGAGGAGAAATGCGTAACATCACGTTTCCGATTTTGATAAAGGTCGGATTGTAGCCTATCGTATTGCGGTTTATCGTATAGCGACATTGCTGCTCGCGTTGGTCGAGATCCAATGACTGTTAGCACAATATGGAATCGGTGGGTTCAGGAGGGTAATACGGAACGCCGTACTGGATCCCAACGGCCTCGTACCACTAGCAGTCGAGATGACAGACATCTTATCCGCATGGCTGTAACGGATCGTGCAGCCATGTCTCGATCCCTGAGTCAACAGATGGGGACGTTTGCAAGACAACAACCATCTGCAAGAACAGTTCGACGACGTTTGCAGCAGCATGGACTATCAGCTCTGAGACCACGGCTGCGGTTACCCTTGACGCTGCATCACAGACAGGAGCGCCTGCGATGGCGTAGTCAATGACGAACCGGGTGCACGAATGGCAAAACGTCATTCTTTCTGATGAATTCAGGTTCTGTTTACAGCATCATGATGGTTGCATCCGTGTTTGGCGACATCGCGGTGAATCCACATTGGAAGCGTGTATTCGTCACTGCCATACTGGCGTATCACCCGGCATGATGGTATGGGGTGCCATTGGTTACACGTCTCGGCCACCTCTTGTTCGCATTAACGGCACTTTGAGCAGTGGACGTTAAATTTCAATGTGTTACGACCCGTGGCTCTACCCATCCCTGCGAAACCCTACATTTCAGCAGGATAATTCACGCCCGCTTGTTGCAGGTCCTGTAAGGGCGTTTCTGGATACAGAAAATGTTCGACTGTTGCCCTGGCCAGCACATTCTCCAGGTCTCTCACCAATTGAAAACGTGTGGTCAATGGTGGCCGAGCAACTGCCTCGTCACAATACGCCAGTCACTACTCTTGAGGAACTGTGGTATCGTGTTGAAGCTGCATGGGCAGTACCTGAACGCGCCATCCAAGCTCTGTTTAACTCAATGCCCATGAGTAGCAAGGCAGTTATTACGGCCAGAGGTGGTTGTTCTGGGTACTGATTTCTCAGGATCTATATGCCAAAATTGCGTGAAAATGTAATCACATGTCAGTTCAAGTATAATATATTTGTTCAATGAATACCTGTTTATCACCTGCATTTCTTCTTGGTGTAACAATTTTAATGGCCAGTAGTGTAGTTTGTTTTCGACGCAAGTTTAACCTGAGTCTTGAAACCGCTCAAAATAGTCGTTTTCTAAGATAACCGATTTTCGGTTTTTTATGAGCATTATTTCCAGCAACAAACGTAGAAATAGAACAAAGTTTGAAAAATTTTGACTGCCTCAGTTTCAAGATACGTAGAATGAAAACATTAAACAGCAAATAAAGGAAAGCTTAGTCCGACCGCCGTTTGGAGCTTTCCTCAAAAACTGATAAGTCGTCGAATACTACAAAAGATCACCAGTATCATCCTACTGATTTAAATTTGTTGAAACTCTGCTCAAAAATTATGTTGTAACCGAGCATCATACCATTATTTGGGCTTTACGAATAATTAGTGCCGGCCGGCCGCTGTAGCCGAGAGGTTCTAGGGTCTTCAGTCCAAAACCGCGCTGCTGCTACGGTCGCAGGTTCGAATCCTGCCTCGGGCATGGATGTTTGTGATGTCCTTAGGTTAGTTAGGTTTAAGTAGTTCTAAGTCTAGCGGACATGACCTCAGATGTTAAGTCCCATAGTGCTTAGAACCGTTTAAAATTTTAATCAGCGCTAAGGAGTGAAAACAGGGCTTGAATAACTACATTTCTCGTGTTAATTTGATGTTTTCAAAAGTTACAAGTAAATGTAGGTATATCACGTAAACACAGGCAACAAATCAGCTACTTCCTATTTTTATTGCAAACTGTGATTGTTTCATTAGGTTTTAAGTTTTCTTCTCATGTGATGTCATAAGTTTGTTGTGGCTTATCCAGTTCTAAATCTTTTAAAGTCAATGCGAATTCTACTTCACTGATACCTAGTTCGTAAAATACTTCCAGACTAGGGATGATGAGCCGGCCGCTGGTGGCCGAGCGGTTCTGGCGCTACAATCTGGAACCGCGCGACCGCTACAGTCGCAGGTTCGAATCCTGCCTCGGGCATGGATGTGTGTGTTGTCCTTAGGTTAGTTAGGTTTAAGTAGTTCTAAGTTCTAGGGGACTTATGACCTCAGCAGTTGAGTCCCATAGTGCTCAGAGCCATTTGAACCATTTTAGGGATGATGCCTTCCTGTAATACCAACTACTGTCTGACGACAACAGTGAGAAACTACAATACCGACAAGGCGGGGCAAGCCTCGCGCACTACATCTACAGTGAGATGCAAAAAGATTGCCCGGCCCGAATGATTTAGAGTCCAAGAAGAAAGCACTGTGCATGCCAGAGTTCAGGAGTCCCAGTGTTCACAACTCTAGCGGCCTGTGGAGCTTCAGCTTGGTGTTTACATCGCCAAATAGAAGCAGTATAAAATATGTCGAGATTCATTGCAATTTAACTCATCATACCATTTTGTAACACTGCACCGAACTTGCACTACGTTTTAGAACGCGACAGACAACACTGAGATACCGCCCTGACAGCAGTGTCTTTAACTAGCAAATCTTCCACTTGACTCCCTGCCCGCATCTCGTGGTCGTGCGGTAGCGTTCTCGCTTCCCACGCCCGGGTTCCCGGGTTCGATTCCCGGCGGGGTCAGGGATTTTCTCTGCCTCGTGATGGCTGGGTGTTGTGTGCTGTCCTTAGGTTAGTAGTTCTAAGTTCTAGGGGACTGATGACCATAGATGTTAAGTCCCATAGTGCTCAGAGCCATTTGAACCATTTTGAACTTGACTTCCTGTCCCATGCGTCTGCAAAATTCATTTCGCCCTTTAACTGTGTTGTTGATAGCCTGCATTACAGGTTATCACAGTTACCAGAATTTGAATGAACTTTAACGGTGAAATGGTTTTAATTAAATGCTATAAGTTTTGTAAGCTGTTGATGAGTGATTAATACATCAACATAAGATCGCTCTTTTATAAAAATCGATTAAAAATTTGACAGAAATACATGTTAAGCGCAATGAGCCACGCGGAGTGGCCGCGCGGTTTAAGGCTCCATGTCACGAACTGCGCGGCCCCTCCCGCCGGAGGTTCGAATCCTCTCTCGGGCATGGGTGTGCGTGTTGTTCTTAGAATAAGTTAGTTTAAGTAGTATGTAAGTCTAGGGTCCAATGACCTTAGCAGTTTGGTCCCTTATGTATTCACACGCATTTTTAAGCGTAATGACAAAAAATTAAAATATGATCTGACGGCTGCACAAATACGCAGCGAACAGCTAACAATCCCGTTCAGCGAGTGGTTGGCAAAGACTAAGGTTTGTCTGACTGAGCTGTTTGCTCTGCCTCGAAATATGGATAACGCAATCTGAACTTACCTAACACTGAATAGACCTTGATGGATTTATTCTACACAGAAGTTATACTGTGTTGGTGCAGCTGAGAACAAATGGCAAGACCGTGATGCTGTTTGCCCTAACAATCCAGGGCAGCAACACAGCACCCCTTTTCTCAGTGGGTGGCGTTGCCTCAAGTGTTGGGCGTGCTTCAAGTCTCTGCAGAGTAGCGATGTGCGGTGACTGTAATTCCCTGTCGCGTGCACGAAATATGCACAGTCGCGGATGGCAGTTTGTTACACGGATTGTAATTACTCTCTAACGGAGCGCTGAAACCTCACCAGATTCCAGAGCATGACTGTCGTTCGCCGGTCATACCATGGACCAATTTGACTCACTTCTATGGCGGTGCACAGAAGGAGATTAAACATCAGAGTGGCAGACCTGTAAGCAATAAGACTGCTCTCGATACAGTAAATAGTCCGAGGTGACTGAGAGCTAAACTATCGGTACAGCTAAGTCCTCATCACACGCTCCCAGTCAAGACCTGTGCTACACCCCTTCGACATAAGAATAAACCTGATGTGAACATTACACTATGTATTCTTCCTCGTTTGCTGGAACTTCATTGGATTTCGTGTCACGTGGAACGGGAGGCAAGCTGTCTCGAGTACAGTCAGGTACGATAAAGGGGATACGTTTTATGCTGTACATTACCCGCACACCGGCTCAGCGATAATAGGGGCAACAGCTCTACCGGCGCATTTAACGTGGACAGCACAGGCCAAGCAAGTGATCCAGCTAACTTGCAGTGATGTGAACAGTTGCAGTAAAGACGTAAAAAGAGACGAGCAGAGAACATTGTAGCTTTGAAAGTAATTTAATTTTGAAACAGAAAGAAATAATATGTGGTAAAACTCAGGCGATACGCTTCTTAGGTGATCGGAGGAAAAACAACATGCTCTCAATATTAGCTAACATAGTATTGTAATTAAAAACAAGAGTGATATGAATTCCCAACTTTAACAACGGTAATTTTTCTGCTCGAGCTATGTGTGGCGCAAAAGAGTGCTGATGGGATTTTACCATGTTGTTAAATATTGAAGCCACTGAAGTTATTACAGTCAGTCGTCTGGTAATCTCTGAACTCCTTCCGTATCGGACTCCGAGGAATACATTTCAGTACTGCTACGTTGATAACGAGGTGATCGGCAACAGATCCCAAGCCACCAGGAAGTCCACGTGTCCTCCTCCTCTTCCATGACAGGCTGTTCTGCATTTCCATATCGTTCGGCAGTGGCCGGTGCGGCATTCACCAGACATTAGCCACGCAGAAGATGCAGGCGGTCGCACAGACAGTAGGTCGCTGGGCAGCAGCACACTAGTTGGCACAGGCGTTCATGTGAGCTCTAAGCACAGATAAACAGTGGTAGGCATATCGAACAAACTCTATTAACATTAATATAAGTAGAAGACCGGTCCTATTGCAATTATAAGGAGACATGCTGCGTGCATCGGATGTCGACATCGCCCTTCTGCAGGAAGTATGCGTTGTGAGCTTTCCAGAACTCTGTGAGTATGATAAATACACCATGTGATCAAAAGTATCCGGACACCTGGATGAAAATGACTTACAAGTTCGTGGCGCCCTCCGTCAGTAATGCTAGAATTCAATAAGATGTTGGCCCATCCATAGCCTTTCGCAGGAATACTTCCAATCTGGTGCTGGAAGTTTTCTTGGAGAATGACAGCCCATTCTTCACAGAGTGCTGCACTCAGGAGAGGTATCGATGTCTGTCGGTGAGGCCGGGCACGGCGTTCCAAGATATCCCAAAAGTGTTCTATAGGATTCACATCAGGACTGTGTGCAGGTCAGTCCATCACAGGGATGTTGTTGTCTGTAATCACTCCATCACAGGCCGTGCATTATGAACAGGTGCTCGATAGCGTTGAAAGATGCAGTCACCATCCCCAAATTGCTCGTCAACAGTGGGAAGCAAGAAGATGCTTAAAAAATCAATGTAGGCGAGGGGGGAGGGAGGGTTGTTTGGGGAAAGAGACCAAACAGGTCATCGGTCTTATCGGATTACGGAAGGACGGGTAAGGAAATCGGACGTGCCCTTTCAAAGGAACCATCCTGGCATTTGCCTGGAACGATTTAGGGAAATCACGGGAAACCTAAATCAGGATGGTTGGACGCGGGATTGAACCGTCGTCCTCCCGAATGCGAGTCCCGTGTGTTAACCTCTGCGCCACCTCGCTCAGTCATCAAAGTAGGCCTGTGCTCTGATAGTGCCACGTAAAACAACAAGGGGTGCAGGCCCCCACCATGAGAAACACGACTTCACCGTAACTTTCGGCACTACACACGCTAGCAGATGGCGTTCACTGGTCATTCCGCATACCCACACCCTGCCATCGGATCGCCACATTGTGTACCGTGATACGTCACTCCACACAACGGTTTTCCACAGTTCAATCGTCCAATGTTTACGCCCTCAGGCCAAGCGAGGCGTCGTTTGGCATTTACCGGCGTGATGTGTGGCCAATGAGCAGCCGTTCGAGCATGAAATCCAAGTTTTCTCACCTCCTACCTGTCATAGTACCTGCAGTGGATCCTGATGCGGTTTGGAATCCCTGTGTGATTGTCTGAATAGATTTCTCGCTATTACACATTACGACCCTCTTCAACCGTCGGGGGTCTCTGTCAGTCAGCAAACAAGGTCAGCCTGTACGCTTCTGTGCTGTACGTGTTTCCACTTCACTATCGCATCGGAAACAGTGGACCGAGGGATGTTTTGGAGTGTGGAAATCTCGCCTACCGACGCATGACACAAGTGACATCCAATCAATCACCTGACCACATTCGAAGTCCGTGAGTTCCGCGGAGCGCCCCATTCTGCTCTGCTCGATGTCTAATGACTACTTAGGTCACTGATTGGAGTACCTGGCATTAGGTGGCAGCACAGTGCACCTAATATGAGAAACGTATTTTTGGGGGTGTACGGATACTTTTGATGACATAGTGTACATTACACCCACTATAGACGGCGGCAGCAAAACAACGATACTTCTACACGAAGACGCAGTAGCTGGCGACTTGGAGTACCTGCCATCAGCGCGAGGACTGGCGCCCACAGTGCTAGGAGTACAGAGTGTTAATGTCTACGCACCACGGGGTCCGGCAGAAGGCGCCATCTTTCCCGATTTTACGCAGAGGATATAGCACCACTATTCTTAGGCTGCTATGAATATTGCTTATTTGGACACGGCTTCAACTGCGTGCTCGCGCCAAAGGATCAGTACCCATGCTATACTTCATGCAAGGAGCCGCAGCAACTGGTACAGCACATGAACCTATCCAATACATGAGAGATGATTCAGGGGAGAGACGCAGCTACTCACAAGTCACTCTGCAAATCGCCTTGATCGAATTCACGTAACACGTCTTCTCGGACCTGCTATCCTCGATACGGAAATATGGATCGTCACCTTTTCACATCACATAGTATGTGTACGCTCGGTCTCCTTACGTCGTCAGCTGGTATGGAGGAGGCGTGGTGCTTGTAAACTGAATACAGCACACCTCAGGGGACCCGAGTACCGACGCGTACTCGAAGACACTTGCCGCATATGTCAATGTCGCCTCCCGACATATACGACGACGTTGCGGTGGTGGCTGGAATGCGTTAAACCTGCATTGCGCCGAGCCTTGATTGCTTACAGAAGGGCGCAGATGGAGTGGAGGCGCACCCGCGATCGAATCTTATTTTACGGCTCTCCATACACTTTCTGTACAAGCGCCTTCACAAGATCAGAGTGCACCATAAAACGAGCGCAGGCCGAAATAATTTCCATAACACGATGCCGTCTGGAGGGGCTGCCAGTCCGGCCTTTGAACGAGTGTATAACGTTATCAGAGAAAACAACGTAGCCGCAGAGCCTTAAACAGGCTGTCGTTCAACCGGATGGTCGCCGTGTGACATCGCAAAAATAAATTGCCAACGCCTTTGTGGAACAATACAGTCACCTCTATGACGAAGCAGAACATTCCGAGGCAGCCTTCAATCATGTTCCACGAATGCTATCCGCGTGAGAGTTAACGGGGGTAGTCACAGAGGATGACGTAATGGAAGCGCTCGACAAGGGAGCACCGAACAAGTCGCCGGGGCCCGACGGGTTTCCGTTAGAGTTTTGTCGGACATTTAAGGTTCTCATGACTCCGCGATGCACTGTTTGTACTACTAATTGTTGTCCCCCTATGTTTTCTTTCACCCGTCTTTGTGAACGGCATGATCATCCCCATCCACAAACCAGTCTGTGGCACAGGGGTTCAGGCCTACCGGATGCTCACCCTTCTTAGTAGTGACTAGGAGGATACTTGCAGCACGTTTCAAAAACGTTCTGCGACAAGTGACATCATTCGACCAAACCCATCTAGGAGAAGATAGCAATACACAAATGGCACTCAGCGACTGCCGCGATGTGATCGCACTAGCAACAACATGTCGCCTGCGTGGTGCACTGGTGTCGATAGATCTCGATCGTGCCTTTGTCAGAGTGACCCACGTCTATATTCTGGAAGTGATGACGCAAATGAAGTTTCCACGGTGTTTTGTCACCGTCATGATGCGACTACTCCACAGCGCCTTCTCCGGAGTGGTCGTCAATGGACGCATGGTGGGACCCATCACCATCTAGTATTCGCTCAGACTAAGGTGCCCGCTGTCGACGATATTTTATGCCATCGCTCTCGAGCCGCTGCTCTGCGGGCTCCGGAATGACTCCAAGGAATAGCGATAAGGCGCCACAAGTTTAGACGCAGAACATACGCGGATGACCTAGCGTTTGGCAAGGAGGTCTGGCAAGAAGGAAAGAGCGGCTTTTCAGTGGATTAATTTGTATGACATGGCTCCGAGAAGTTGCATGAACATGGCAAATTCGGGAGTGATGAACATCGGGAAAGACTCCCAACGGGAATGTGGCACCATTACAGCCGATAGACGAGATGAAATGCTTGGGAATTCTCTTCAGTACCGACGTTCGAGGCACAGCTGCATTCAGCTACAGGCGTCTTCTGCAAACGATTCCTGCAAATGTTCGTCATAGGTTAAGGCCACTAGACATGATGCAATGGGTCACGATTGCCCACACTGATGTAGCTTCTCACATCCCCCACCTGCCCCAAGTTCCTCCAGTGCCGGAAGTGTTGGCACGCCGAACCCTGGCGGCATTAGGATACTTTGTGAGCTGTTATTTTAAAATCGGATATGAAACACTCATCCTCCCTAGCAGCTGTGGAGTCCTTGGGCTAGACCACGTCCGCGACCGAGCAGTGGTCAAGATGTGCACACGACACTACACAAATCTGACGGGCATCTTGATGGACGCAAATGAAGTTTCCACAGTGTTTTGTCACCGTGATCCGGGAAGCAGTCGAAATTAGACTTAGCGATAATAACTTTAATAGAGACAACGGCTATGCACTTAGCAACACTTGGAAGAGTGCACTAGATAAAGAAAAATCGCAGAGAAAAACTTCTCGCACTTTACCTCCTGATTCAAGGGATGGCGCTGCAAGCAACGCGGGATGGCAACTACATCTATGGAAGTAGAGGGCACCACTTCGCTACGCGCCATATCGCTGACGTATTCCAGCCAATCAGTAGCCGTCCTTTGCATATAAAAGTGGGAACCTCGCTAGTTCACGACAGTCAGTTTTAGCCCTGACGACGACCATGGAGGTAGTGGTCGAAAGCTTGGAGATTTATCCTGATTTGACGCGGCATGTACACCGAGAGATTTTTACCCAAGAAATACGTCGCGAAAGACTTCGTAGCCATCTTGATGGACGAACTGGCACCATCATCTCGTCTGGCACCGGTAGCAGTGGCTCACACCTTACCACCGCTAGCCCACGTACGAGCCCTTTCTATGGAACACAGTTACGTACATATGGAAGCACGGACTACTAGGACGGCAACGGCACGTGATATATACCGCATCTTCAATCGAGGACGTCCGAGTAATGCTGTAGAGAGACGGCAACCAACAGTGACGTGGCCAGTGGTACGCTGTACAGAGCATCATGTAGTCCTCGATATGGGGACGAGCACACTGTGGTATCAGGTTGTAAGTGGGAAATTTGTGATGTGTTCCAGGCCACATATCATTTCCATGACAGATATTCCATTGTGTCCACAGGGCAATGTTATACACACAGATGAACATCGCCCGATTGGCGGACGAACGTGTGACGTTTGGCCCAAAAAATGATCTCCTTCCTCCTTCAGGAGGTGCCGAAAGCTATAGAACCACGAATACTACTGCTGTCAGGTATGACGTATTTTCCGCAAACGAAAACTAACGCAGAAACTTGGATTCGGGATCTGACGGTACTTTACCTTTTCCAAGAGGGCAGTAAGATTGTGCTAGACTTTCGGGCCTTCCTACAAGAACGCCACTCATTGGTCACGTAAAATCCGAGATATCGATTATGTGGTGTCACCGCCAGACACCACACTTGCTAGGTGGTAGCCTTTAAATCGGCCGCGGTCCGGTAGTATACGTCGGACCCGCGTGTCGCCACTGTCAGTGATTGCAGACCGAGCGCCACCACACGGTAGGTCTAGAGAGACTTACTAGCACTCGCCCCAGTTGTACAGCCAACTTACCCAGAGATGGATCACTGACAACTACGCTCTCATTTGCCGAGACGATAGTTAGCATAGCCTTCAGCTACGTCATTTGCTACGACCTAGCAAGGCTCCATAGCATTTGATATTGAGATTATAACATGTACCGTCAAGAGCGATGTACACCAATTGTGGATTAAAGTTAAGTACTATATCAACTACGTACTTTATTTGCTACTATTAATTCCCTTAACTGTTCCAGACCTCGCGCCAGTCAGCGTGTAATTAAACGTGTGCATTTCGGCCTCCTCTAGCAACACAGTGTTGGCTCTTCTGCCAACACTTCAGATTACATTACGCAAATTTTTTAGGAGTGCCTTGCTTCATCCTCCTTCTAGTTGGGGTGCACCGGGTGGGAGACTGTTCTTGTTACATATGATTATTCTGAACGAGAAAGGACCAGGGCAATGGAGAGGATCCACCATCATACGTGAAGACGTACCCACACCAATACGAGGTACAACAGGATCGGCGAGAAATGCGCCCACGAACAGAGTCGTGCTCGGTTATTGTTTTGTTCTGGAAGAAGTAGTTTATGTTCATTATTTGTTACACCATTTATTTAAAAAAAAACAAGTGACGCTGGAAAAGTACGCTTTCGAATCCCTAAAAAAGAGACAATACCCTGGGGAACAGATATGCCGACTCGCTTATGTTATAGTCAAGTTTGCACCAAACATTTTTGGTTTTTTTTTTTTCAGTTCAACTTCAAATTTATCCAATTCGCACCTCCACAATGCGGTATCTTGTGTATTTTTTCTGTTACTGTTATCTTTATTTAAACATGAAGTTCGTACAGACGTAAACGACCACTTAGTTTCGTCACGACACGAATAAGGCCAACAGATAATAATAGCGGATACAGTAACGTTGTCTGTATCCAATGAATTACAAAAAACACAATACGCAGGCTGCACTAGATTGCACATTATGCTACCCACAGTGATTACATTCTGTACATTTGACGCTCAGGCTTACCTTCACAGAGTCGGCACATACACGCACTTCAGAGAAGACGTTCAAAACGACCACCTCACATTTCACACACTTCGCCACTCACTGGATCATACTTCGGTGGACCCAACGCAACGTACCTGCATCCATCATTGCCGAAGCAGCATGTACATCCATGAGTCCAGTACTATAAACGTGTTCCTTTAGATGTCTCCATAAATAAAAATCTAGTGTATTAACGACCGGGGAAGGCTGAGGCCAGGACATTGGACCTACACGACAAATTCCATGGAAACGCTTCATTTAAATAGTTACGAATATTCATTCCAAAGTGTGGCGCTGCACCATAATGCTGAAACCACAGCTGTTGCCGAACACCATGTGGAACGTTTCCTAACAACTCAGGCAAAGTACTGCAAAGAATAGTACCCAATAGGAACGCATTCAACTTGTCTGGTAGTAAGAAGGCTCAGAAGCATTCCTATCACGATACCAACCCATAGGTTTATGTCAAAGCCCGCCTGAACGCCATTCACGGGCGACATGTGGGTTGTGTGCCGACCAATAACGGCCGTTGTGGAAGTTGAAAATACTTTCGCGAGTGAAACTAGATTCGTCAGTCCACATCACGTTATTTGTATAATGTTCGTTGTCTTCCACTTGGTGTAAAAGAGAATCACAAAACTGATCGTCAAATGTGGTCTTCTGGCCATTGGTGTTAACGTGTAATGCAATTATTCATCATACAACACTTCAAAAACCAGTCTCTGAGATACCTGGAACTGCCTCGCAATATTATGGGAACTTCGCCTGGGTGATTGATGAACGCTTGCAAGAATCGCGCCCTCTGTTTGTGAGTGCGTGTAGTCCTTGGACGACCCCATGTTCATTTCTTACGGACGAATATTACCGGTTCCAGATCAGTTACGGTAGTGCACTGCGTGCTTAGTAGACACATGCGTGCAGTTTAATGGATCCCACTGTCATGTCATAGGTTTTTGCCATATGACAAATTGATGTCCTACTTACAAACGACAAGGGAACATATGTCTAAAAAATTAACCTGACGAGGATTCGAACCATAGCTTCATGGTCGGTGTGGGTTTGATGTTCCAGCAGTCTATTCATATTATTTTTTCTTTTTATCCGATTGACTTGGTACTCTCGTGAACATTCAGACGGCCATAGTCAAAAATGGTTCAAATGGCTCTGAGCACTATGGGACTCAACTGCTGTGGTCATAAGTCCCCTAGAACTTAGAACTACTTAAACCTAACTAACCTAAGGACAGCACACAACACCCAGCCATCACGAGGCAGAGAAAATCCCTGACCCCGCCGGGAATCGAACCCGGGAACCCGGGCGTGGGAAGCGAGAACGCTACCGCACGACCACGAGATGCGGGCGCCGTAGTCAAAATCAGCACGTAATATGAGCTGCAAATTCAGAAATAAATAATTATTATAAACCAAAAAGAGAAAAAGCCTCTGAACAGCCGGAAAACTAACAACCTATTGTCTATCAGTATCATTATTTTTTTCTTTTTTTTTACACGTGCATAACAAAGAAAAGTGAACAAAACAAGGCTTCAGGTGATTGGGCAACAGAAACAGGGAGATAGTGGAACTGAACCACCATCCTGTCGGCCAAAGACAAAAAAAGGCATATTTGCAAAAAGTGCTCTATAATGTGGCAACCGCGACCATTTCCAATGCGCGGTCTCCAGATATTGCTGAAAGATACAAGGATCTACATCTACATCCATAATCCGCAAGCCACCTGACGGTGTGTGGCGGAGGGTACTTTGAGTACCTGTATCGGTTCTCCCTTCTATTCCAGTCTCGTATTGTTCGTGGAAAGAAAGATTGTCGGTATGCCTCTGTGTGGGCTCTAATCTCTCTGATTTTATCCTCATGGTCTCTTCGCCAGATATACGTAGGAGGGAGCAATACACTGCTTGATTCCTCGGTGAAGGTATGTTCTAGAAATTTCAACAGAAGCCCGTACCGAGCTACTGAGCGTCTCTCTTGCAGAGTCTTCCACTGGAGTTTATCTATCATCTTCGTAACGCTTTCTCGATTAGTAAATGATCCTGTAACGAAGCGCGCTGCTCTCCGCTGGATCTTCTCTATCTCTTCTATCAACCCTATCTGGTGCGGATCCCACACCGGTGAGCAGTATTCAAGCAGTGGGCGAATAAGTGTACTGTAACCTACTTCCTTTGTTTTCGGACTGCATTTCCTTAAGATTCTTCCAATGAATCTCAGTCTGGCATCTGTTTTACCGACGATTAATTTTATATAGTCATTCAATTTTAAATCACTCCTAATGCCTACTCCCAGATGATTTATGGAATTAACTGCTTCCAGTTGCTGACCTGCTATATTGTAGCTAAATGATAAAGGATCTTTCCTTCTATGTATTCGCAGCACACTACACTTGACAGGATCGTTCTCTTCATCAACAACATAGTGAACGTAGTGATCTAGGAGACAGACTTTGTTTTCGTCTGAGGGGTAAGGATATGTCCAGATGAATAAGAAATTCGTCCGAATAAGCGGATTCAGGCCCTCGGGAAAAGAAGCCACTTCTCGACGAATCCAGAGTCAGCGGCACCGTCCACAAGAGGCCAGCCTGTGAAGTAAGTGTGACGACATTCGTCACACTGACCAGTCGAACGAAGGCCTATGCAGAAAAGACGGTCGCCAGTCGGTATCAAACGATGAAGCTCCCTATACCATGACGAAGCGATGTCTATCGATAACACAGGAAGACTGAGATGAGACCAGACAGTTCCCCAGGATGCTGACACCGGAATTATTTCGACAGGAGAGAGGCACGACGTTTCACGCCAACGTAGTGAGGTACGTCTGTGAAAGGACATCAGCACCTAAGAAAATGACATTATAGTAAAATACGCGTAGATATATCGCAATTGAGGGTTAATCCGCCCAACATCAACGGGAGGATTTAGACAGACCTACTGGAGGCAGGAAAATAAAATATGTACTGGACTAAGGCGCCCGTGTACAGGTTAAGACACTACGTCGTACAAACAAGATGGACGCCTTTACTTTAATGTAGGAAAACCTAATCCTCCAGACTTGCGGAGCCTGACCACCACTTCATAACAAACTCGAAACATGAATCGCTCACAGAAATCGACCAGAGAATATTTGGGTCTGTGGGCCATCAGCACGGGAAGCAGGAATATCTGAGCACTGTAGTACACTTCACTGAAAATACACAGGATGTTTCACAATACACGTTACACACTTCTAAAGGTTGTAGAGGGAACTTAGCAGATCAAATTTTGCGGAGAAACGAACCCATGTCCGGAAACGTCATCCAACGACTCAACAGAGCGTCAACGTCATGGGCGCCATCGCCTGTAAGTGTATATATATATATATATATATATATATATATATATATATATATATATATACAGGGTGATTCCGTGATGATGTTACAAAATTTCAATGATGATGGAGAAGGATAAATGCATCGATTTGAAGTAAGAGTCCCTGTACCGGAAACGAACGAGTCGATAGTTGCAAGCGAAACCATTTTTGATACTTCTGACAGTGGAATATGCAAGGTGCTTCAAAAATGACCGGTATATTTGAAACGGCAATAAAAACTAAACGAGCAGCGATAGAAATACACCGTTTGTTGCAATATGCTTGGGACAACAGTACATTTTCAGGCGGACAAACTTTCGAAATTACAGTAGTTACAATTTTCAACAACAGATGGCGCTGCAAGTGATGTGAAAGATATAGAAGACAACGCAGTCTGTGGGTGCGCCATTCTGAACGTCGTCTTTCTGCTGTAAGCGTGTGCTGTTCACAACGTGCAAGTGTGCTGTAGACAACATGGTTTATTCCTTAGAACAGAGGATTTTTCTGGTGTTGGAATTCCACCGCCTAGAACACAGTGTTGTTGCAACAAGACGAAGTTTTCAACGGAGGTTTAATGTAACCAAAGGACCGAAAAGCGATACAGTAAAGGAACTGTTTGAAAAATTTCAACGAACTGGGAACGTGACGGATGAACGTGCTGGAAAGGTAGGGCGACCGCGTACGGCAACCACAGAGGGCAACGCGCAGCTAGTGCAGCAGGTGATCCAACAGCAGCCTCGGGTTTCCGTTCGCCATGTTGCAGCTGCGGTCCAAATGACGCCAACGTCCACGTATCGTCTCATGCGCCAGAGTTTACACCTCTATCCATACAAAATTCAAACGCGGCAACCCCTCAGCGCCGCTACCATTGCTGCACGAGAGACATTCGCTAACGATATAGTGCACAGGATTGATGACGGCGATATGCATGAGGGCAGCATTTGGTTTACTGACGAAGCTTATTTTTACCTGGACGGCTTCGTCAATAAACAGAACTGGCGCATATGGGGAACCGAAAAGCCCCATATTACAGTCCCATCATCCCTGCATCCTCAAAAAGTATTGGTCTGGGCCGCCATTTCTTCCAAAGGAATCATTGGCCCATTTTTCAGATCCGAAACGATTACTGCATCACGCTATCTGGACATTCTTCGTGAATTTGTGGCGGTACAAACTGCCTTAGACGACACTGCGAACACCTCGTGGTTTATGCAAGATGGTGCCCGGCCACATCGCACGGCCGACGTCTTTAATTTCCTGAATGAATATTTCGATGATCGTGTGATTGCTTTGGGCTATCCGAAACATACAGGAGGCGGCGTGGATTGGCCTCCCTATTCGCCAGACATGAACCCCTGTGACTTCTTTCTGTGGGGACACTTGAAAGACCAGGTGTACCGCCAGAATCCAGAAACAATTGAACAGCTGAAGCAGTACATCTCATCTGCATGTGAAGCCATTCCGCCAGACACGTTGTCAAAGGTTTCGGGTAATTTCATTCAGAGACTACGCCATCATATTGCTACGCATGGTGGATATGTGGAAAATATCGTACTATAGAGTTTCCCAGACCGCAGCGCCATCTGTTGTTGACAATTGTAACTACTGTAATTTCGAAAGTTTGTCTACCTGAAAATGTACTGTTGTCCCAAGCATATTGCAACAAACGGTGTATTTCTATCGCTGCTCGTTTAGTTTTTATTGCCGTTTCAAATATACCGGTCATTTTTGAAACACCCTGTACCGGTACTGGTGTTGTTAATACTGCAGGATTGGCAATTTTCAGTGGTAGTAGTATACACTGAAACAAGGAGACAACGTCCAGTAGACATGGGCTATGGAATGCATACCTGTGGAGCTATGAGCGCTTGTTCAGCAGAGGGGATGTGTTTCACACTAGAGAATATGAATAAGTGCTCGTAGCTTTTAAGGTATGCATTTTAGGGCTCATGTTTTTTTCTTGTCTTGATCCATACTACCACATCTGACAGTTGCATACCCTACATTCTTAGTAGCAACAATACAGGTACATGTATTCCACTGTCGCAGGTATTTGATTTTCGCTTATAACTTTCGACTTGTTCGTTTCTGGTACAGGGATACTTACCTCAGATCCGTCTCCATCATCCCTGAAGGTCTGTTAATATCATCACGGTATCACTCAGTATATATGTATATACATTTACAGGCTTCGGCGCCTATAACTTTGTAGCGTTATTGTACGACGTTTCCGGACATGGGTTCCCGTGCAAATCTTGATCTACTAAGTCTCCTCTACAACCTCTAGAAGAGTGTAACATGAATTTATGTGTCTAAGACCCGGAGTTGGTGAAGGAGGCCAAGGGAATGGCGTTTGTGATCAAGAATCGCTCCTTGAACACGAATAGTAACCTCTCGCTTATTACACGCCGCCAGTATGGTACAGTTGTGATCCACTTTGCAACCCTAATATCTTGTGGCGATCGACCACCGTCGCCTAAGGAATTATAGCTTGGTTAAAGCCCCGCAACGGCAAGAACGTGCATTTGTGTTCATTAATATGGGCACCAGCAAGGCGACAATCATAATCTGAGTTATCTTTCAGCCCTGAAAAATCGTCAGTGTACTCACGGACCGAAAATCGTTCCCCCAATTTAGTTCAGGCATGTAGTTGCATATCAACACGGTGAAGTAAGGGTTCCAAGAACAAAACAAAGTGACGTGGGTAAGGGGCTTCTCTGGGGTAGACCCAAACCGATCGAAATAGGGGGGGGGGGGGGGGGCAGTAATGGACTGTTCACTACAGCAGTAGGACAAAGCAAGTTCATTCATCTGTGACAGCTGATTTATTTATTATCCTAATCTATTGTTCTGCTAAGTGGTTTTTCATGTAACTCCTCCCCTCCCCTTCACCTATTGTTCTGTTACCCCCTCCCCCAGGGATAACCCATCCTTCTGAGAAATTCCACCCCAACCCTCCCCCTCCACCTCTCCAACCCCTCTAGAAACCTCCGAGCCTCCCTGTCTGCCTCGCCAACAGAAGCACACTTTCAGGCCTATCTGAATAGCCCCCTCCCACTCTATCAATCTGATTGACTAATTAATCAAATCAATGAATTAATTAGCCCTCCCCTTCCATCTCCCAGCCCCCATTCCTCACATTGAAATTGATTCGAAAAAAGACTGATTGGATATTTGGCGGGAAATCGACTACAGTATGTAGAATATTGTTTAAACAACTTATGGTAGACAAGGCAATTGCAGAATATTGTTTATTTAAACTATTTACAGAATATGAGTCAGTGTTTGGAATATAATTTATTTATTTATTTAAACACTTTGTCAGCATATTGACTGCAGTGTATGAAATACTGTTCATGAAAACAACGGAAGATTTAAACAACTACAGCGCCTTTTTATTCTGATCATGCAAAGAATACCATCACAAAGTGACATCAGCATAATGCACCACACTTACTTACACTGTTATAAATCTTTAGATAGCGTTTTCGCACCGGGTGCAAACATATTCCTATGCATGCCACATCATACAACAAGTGCTGTACCACTGGCATCCCTTTGAGACCTGGGTGCTGAGCTGGGAGGCATCAATTGCGCACAGAGGAATGTGTGACACTGGATGTTGGCTTCCTTTTTATGTTTGATATGAGACTCACTTCCTGTTTTGTTCCCAGACACACACCATCCACATTAGGTCAGTGGAAGCAGCTGCTCCATGTGTTCACCCTGGAGTACAGATGTCGACTGAGTTAGTGAACAATGCAACCACCAGAGGTTGTCCCAGCGCCCACCCTCATACCTCTCTCCCCACTCCTCCCAGAAAAAACTGACAGGAAGAACATTCTCTCTGTACTAGAGAGGAAAGGTCTCACAACAAGAAATTCAAATCAATGTCAGTAATACATTGATGCATATTCTTTAATAAATCAGTTCGTGGGAGACAGGGCTCCCCCACTTGGGTAGAGCTCATGTCTGCATCCCTCCACCCCTGCTCCCACGATATAATAACTGTAAGTACCAAGGCATGGATTGAAATGTAGTATAGTAGCCGTAGTTTTGGGGATCCCGCACGTATATCTATCGGCTGGACACCGCCATAGAGGTCAAACACCAACCAATGTCCTAATTAGAGATCATTATACTAAATACCACCGACCATGGACCGGATGTTGGCCTCCTTCAAAGCACGATCCCGTCCAAAGCATCATGTGGTGGTAAATCATTAACATTGATACCTGTCAAAACATATGCACTCTCTCTCTCTCTCTCTGTCTGTTGGTGTGTGTGTGTGTGTGTGTGTGTGTGTGTGTGTGTGTGTGTGTGTGTGTGTCATCCTCTCAGGTGGTTACTTCCTACTTAGTGAGCGTCTGTCAAGCGCCACGCTAGCTCCTCTTTTCTCCTGAACAAAGTAGTGGATATCTTGAAAATCACCAGCTGTGGTTGTGTTTGACTCATCCACTCCATCAGTTTGATTGACTAATTAATTAAATAGACATCCTCTGTGTGCTCAGTTTTTCCTTGCACGTATTGAAGTATACTAGGACTGGTATATTTGGGAGGATTCGATCTTTCAACTGCAGGTTTCCAAACCCCTTTGGATTGTTTTTCCCTTGCCTAGTGTTGTCGGATACTGCCACTGTTACACCATTTGGTAGGAAGTCCATTATGCTGGAGGTAGTTGAGAATTACAAATTTAGCTCAGCTGTGTGCTATGTTCTTAAACAATCTGGGGAGGGGGTGAATTGATGTGTGTGTTTACAGTACCACTGAAACAATAAATTAACCAATTGGGAATTTGACGTCTCGACTGGAATGGTGCTTTATAAAATGATAGTTGGAATTTCAAACTTCGACGTGAATTTATACCGTCACAGTTATGCTAAGTGTGTTTTATAAAACACTATAGGAATCCTACGTTTTCTCTCTGAGCTACACCAGGATAGAGAAGGAGAAGGGAAGGGTCTACCACGTGATAGTATAGTAACAAAAACAAATATCTCTACAAGACAATGCAATGTACTGTGAAGAACTGATCCTAGTTGTTTTACTCGTAATACACCCACTCTTCTCACCGAATTTAGGGAGTGATTTGGCTAAGGAAAATGGTATTAAGCCGATATTTACAGCATGCTGCCACTATATACTTCCCGCTAACGAACAGTATTGGTGAGGCATTCTATCTTGGTACCAGGCAGATGCTGTGACAGAGGTTCTGTGATATAGGCGAGGGAGGAGGCTCGTTGATTGAGAATGATCGCATGCAGTAGGTAATGGACTAGGTGAGGAGTCACTTAAAAAGTACAACGGTAGACAAAAGTGATAAAGAATTTTTTAAAATCCTATGCCTAATACACCGGCTTTACAGATCTGTATTGCTATGCATTATGGCAGAAATTCTGTCAGCGATTTGGAATCAAGTCTCTCCATTCAACCACACATTTCGTTGGTCCTATGGGGACGTCTGTTACTGACTACAGCCACTGGTGAATCATGTCCATGGCACTCTCATACCACGAAACGTGTCACTTTTTTCGAACCTATCTGCTAAGGACCCCATACAGCAAAACTGCAGCATAGCTTTAGACAGTCCCTCTGCATCTTTTAACTGTTCCTCAGTCTCTGCCCCACCCTCCCTGCAGCTTCCTCCATGCGCTCGTTCCAGTTTAAGTCGAAGCTGAATGGAAGTCGGAGACCAATGTATCTGCCACCTTACGCATCCTCTGGCGAAACAGAGCGAGCTACGTTAACGCAACAGGACCGTGTTTTGACCACTCTGTGGAAATGAACACGTTGTCGTAGCTCCGCCATTTGTATACAGCGTGTAATGCCAACACCAGACGAAGCTTTCTCCTGCAACACAAGGTAATAGAAAAGACAGTATAGCAGTTATAGCGATGTTTCTCATCAGGGAAATTAGGAAGATTTCACATCACACGGGAAGTGGAAGAAGGACGAGGATTTTGCTACTGCATTATAGTGCATTTCCAAACTACTGCAGTTCAAAGGAGATCTGCGTCCCTCAGAGTGCATTCACGTCTGCCATCCAAACATTCTCTCTCTCCTCATTATTTTGTACCATCCAATAGAGAAAAACAATAAAGTGTTAAAAATTTCATTAACATCACGTGGCAGAAACTCGATAAGATATTAGCGCGGTCCTCTCTTCCGATATATGAAAAACAAATACCATCTGCTCGCTGACATCGAGCATATGTGGCGATCCTATTAATCATACAGGTATTGGCCCATTGGAGCAGGTGGACAGTGATCAAAGTCGATTGCACAGACCAGTGTAAAGTTTTATCGCCTGTACTGTAGGAGGACCATGTCCCACAGACTATCGATCACGTGAGAGTGTTCCTGTGCTGTTCTTTCGTAAACAGTCTGATACATTGTTTTTCTGTTGTAACCCATCCAAGCAGCTTATCACATCTTTGTACACTGCTATACATTTTGTTTTTCGACCACAACTTCAGGGTCTGTATCAGGTGTTAAACTGGCCTTAACACATTTTGATCCATTGGCTCTCACAGAAAGCTTCACATTGCATGGTGTGAACTACACTGATCTCACGACACACAGGATGGTTGAAATAAAAGACAGAGGTGGTGTTTCTTAATGACAAAAATGTGAAAGACATCGTAACATATGGAAACTGGAGAAGTTGGCTGTAGTCTGGAGCGTTTCCAAACAGCTGCCTGAAGGTGACGATCTCTATATTTAATCTATCTTCCACAGTAATAGGGTAGCAGATGTCTCAGTGTTCCGTTTTTCGAAGAGACCCTGAGCATTGATTCCTCATATTGATGGTGGATATTGCACCCAGGTACGTGAGCGCTGTTTCGGTGTCCTAGGTGGTACTTATCCTGACCTCCAAATCTTTGGACACTGCATCTTTCATTATTATGACTTACAGTGCATAACTGCAAGTTGAACAAGGGGGTATTCTGCAGGACTTAAACCCATAAAGCACGCGTAGTATGAACCATCAGCTTTAAATCCCACCAGTGGAGGAATGGAATGATTTTCCTATACTCAAGCGAGCACGTAAGTACCCTCACCCCTCCATACTTTTTTGTCAGATTTTCGTAATTTTTACGTATTTTCCATCAATTTTCATAATTTTATCAGGTCTTCCGTAATTTCAACACATTATACTCGGTTAGTCAAGGTCAAATCCGCCACTCTCGACGAGTTGTCACATCAACAAAACGTCTCATCACTTCCATCCCATGATGCTATCATCCAGTGACAGTGCAGCATGGTTCTCAAGATCTGCATCATTGCTAAACCAGCTCCTCCATTACTCTGCAAGGGTCGTGGACATATCAAATGGTTCAAATGGCTCTGAGCACTATGGGACTTAACAGCTGTGGTCATCAGTCCCCTAGAACTTAGAACTACTTAAACCTAACTAACCTAAGGACATCACAGACATCCATGCCCGAGGCAGGCTTCGAACCTGCGACCGTAGCAGTCGCGCGGTTCCGGACTGCGCGCCTAGAACCGCGAGACCACCGCGGCCGGCCGTGGACATATCGCGATCCTGTTTCACAGCCCACATCACATGCCACAAATACTGTTACTTAGTGTAGGAAATAGCCATCAGCAGAGAGGAGATGCAAAAACTACATTCCTTAACCGAAACAATAAATTCGGTAATATGTTATTACGATTTCCCATCTCCCCCTATGTGGTTGTAGTCACAAAGTATTCTCGCATTCACGGGATAAAGTTGGAGATTCAAAGATCTATCACTCTGCCCTCTATTTCGAAACAAGCTACCCCTTTGTTGAAGCTGTAGGTTAAGGACCCTGAGAAAAACTCTGTATGGCCTCTCTCTATGCATCTCGTAACTCTTCTTCTGTCTTTAACCAGCACTCGCTACAACACTGTCCCAGATTTAATTTGGAACGCACCAGAAGTAGGAGGGTATTATACGCACTACATTCGACGTCTCATGAAGGAACATAATGAGCTGAGTTCAGCGTAAGCAAGACACTTCGATATTTTGCTTTTGCAAAGAGTACAACACCTAGTCCATTAAATTTCGGGCACGCAGCCGCGCAAATAAAATTTCCTCCACTGATATTTCGGCCACGTATTGTCTGGCCATCCTCAGAGTAATCACAAGGATGGCCGGAATATACGCGGCTGAAATATCAGTGGAGGAAATTTTATTTGCGCTGCTGCGTGCCCGAAATTTAATGGAGTGCTCATTACGCCGCGAGAAGTTGAAAATGCATAACAGTATAACACAGGTCCAAACTTTTACTGGCCGGCGCTAGTGATATAGACCGGATTTCTCATTCCAGTTCTGTAGCTGTTCCATACCACACGATCTCTCTAGATGCTTGCATGCTGAGAGGTTTAGCACGCCTTATTGGTGTGTAGTAGATATGGATTTGATACATTTGAGAGTGTTGTGGTGACAGACAATAAAGGAGAAAAAAAAGAGACGTTTGAGTTAGGCATGATGAGGATCCACACACAAGGAGTTTGAAACATTTTATGTAAATCACTTGTGCTATCAAGTCTGTAGAATTGTTGTAGGGTCTGAATTCTATACCAAGAAGGCGCTGAGAATAGAGAAATAGTCGTAGAACATAAACAAAAACACATACCAGCAGTGTTTGATATGTAGAATTACGCGCCGTGTCGCACTGACTCCATAAACAGAACACACTCTCTCCCAACACACACAGAATTTCTCAACCGGATGTGTGCACAGGAATTGCAGTACCTCACAAACTCTGATTACTAACTTAGAATCGCTGCAATTATGAAACTTGAAGATCCTACTAATATCCAAGATGTGGCAGAGAAATGGATTACTTTTTATACATCTTCGTACATCCAGAGTAGGGTATTGAGAGAGGTTTTCGATCGGTTGACATGATTCATCGCACATGCTTTGGAAGTCTTCTGCTAACTGCAGTACGGAGATATTTGCTGTTAACTATTGGAGGTAGATAGCGCTCTAAGTCACACACAAAACAAGAAGTTGTTTACGAGTGCATTGCAAGTTATAGCACACAGCCGATGCGCCACAAGAGAACAACGGAAAAAATGGTTAGATGCATAATAAGTAATCTGCAGCAACATCTCCATTTCTCTAGAATTCATCATCAGCCTACCATTAAATCATGCCTCGTTACAACCTCTCTCAGCCGATCGTTCCATCCACTTTACACTGGTCTGTGCAATCGACTTCGATCACTTGCCACCTGCTCCAGTGGACCAATACCTGTATGTTTAATAGGATCGCCGCACATGCTCGATGTCAGCATGTCAGCATGGAGACGGTATTTGTTTTTCATACATCGGAATAGAGGGCCGCGCTAATATCTTATCGAGTTCTCTACCAGGTGATGTTAGTGAAGTTTTTAATAGTTTATTGTTTTTCTCTGTTGGGTGGTACAAAATAAAGAGGTGGAAGAGAATGTTTGGGTGACAGACCTGAATGCAACCTAAGAGAAACATATCTCCTTTGGACTGCAGTAACTGTATGTAGTTTGGAAATGCACCATAACACAGTAGCAAAATCCTCATCGTTCTTCCAGTTGCCGTATGATGGAAAGTCTTTCTAATTTCCGAGATAAGAAACACCGCAATATCTGCTCGTACTGCCTTTTTCTACTATCTTATGTTGCAGAAGAAAGCTTCGTTCAGCGCTGGCCTTACACGCTCTACACGGTTGGCAGAGCTAAGTCATGTTCCCATTTCCACGGAGTGATCAAAACGCGGTCCTGCCGCATTAACCCAACTCAAACTGTTTCTCCACGGGATGCAGAAGGTGATAGATATAGTGTTCTCCGACTTCTCGTCAGTTCTGACTTGGCTGCATGGAGGAGGCTCCAGGGAGGGCGGGGCAGACACTTAGGAATAATTAAAAGATACAAAGAGACTGTCCAAAACGACGCTACAGTTTTGGTGTATAGGGTCCTTAGCAAATAGGATCGAAAAAGGTTACTCGTTTCGTGATATGAGTGTGGCACCAACATGATTTACCAGTGACTGGATTCATTAAAACAACTTCGTTCCAGTGTATTCAACCGAAGCCTGTGACCGAATGGAGGTATTTGATTCCAAATCGCTGAGAAAATTTTTACCGGAAAGCGTAACACTATAGATCTGAAAAGCCAGTGTATAGGTCAAAGGATTTTGTACATTTATTACGACTTCTATCTAGCGTCGCACTTCTTAGGTGATTCCTCACATACCACATCATCACTGTATGTAATCATTCTCAATCAACCATCATACTCCCTCCCCTATAACTCCCTGGTTATAACGCAGAACATCTTTTTACACTATCCACATCGTATCGAGGTAGAGTGCGTTATAAATACTGTTTGTTAGGGTGAGAAATATCTAGCAGCGGCATGAGAGAATTGCAAATATCGGCTTAGTACCCCATTGCTTCGCCGACTCACTTTTTAAATTTGGTGATAAGGGTGATTTCAATACGAGTTTACATCACTGGCGGCGTGCAGCCCCACTTTATGTCTGTTAATACACACCTCCGTGATTACCATTCCTTTTCAATATTATTTTATTTGTGTGAAGGACCATTTCATTCAGGAGCAGTATCATACCTCGATTTATAAAGCATGTATAGCTTTTAACATGGATACCGTTAGCGATACCTGTGCGTGCCTATACAACCAAGGCCGCTTTTTATGCAGGGTAACAGTAACATAGTCGTTACGTTCGTGTTTTCAATAACTGATCGCTTATAAGACGATTATGTCCCTCTACCTAAGATATACTGGCACCACTTGCAGGAAGAACAATGTCCATACATCGCGGAGTTTCACTCAGTATTGTTTGTTGTCACCAGTTATTGGCGGTGATCAGTGTTGTGTCTAGACAAGACAGCCTAGACACAATGAGGGGAAGCCGAAAGGCACGCGCTTAAACTCACGCAGGCTGGCGTGAGGTCTGAAACAGGATACGTAATGAATGCTATAAAGAAAAGTACGTAGCTTCTGGAATACTTAACTTTAATCCACATTTGTAGAACAGCGCTCTTGATGATACATGCTTCACACTATTAATTATTAAAGCTATGGCGCCTTGCTAGGTCGTAGCAAATGTAGCTGAAGGCTATGCTAACTATCGTCTCGGCAAATGAGAGCGTCTTTGTCAGTGAACCATTGCTATGAACGTCGTCTGTACAACTGGGGCGAGTGCTAGTACGTCTCTCTAGACCTGCCGTGTGGTGGCGCTCGGTCTGCTATCACTGACAGTGGTGACACGCGGGTCCGGCGTATACTAATGGACCGCGGCCGATTTAAAGGCTACCACCTAGCAAGTGTGGTGTCTGGCGGTGACACCACAATCAGCATGCTTATAAAGTACGTGTTGGGGCGTGAAGGTATTGTGGTCAGTGTTCCGACATGTGCAAAGAAAACGAATATGTATGATGGGCAGGGAGGTGTGGATTTTACGTGGAAAACTGCGATTCGTCACACCGATAGTCGTAACGGACATGAAATATTTTACGTGTAAAATTATGACCAGTCATAAGAAGGATATAGATATCGATATTTCCAGAGCCAAATCCATCAGGAATAGGTATTTCTGATACGTTGCACATTATCAATTGTCATCAGATTGGGACTGCAATCACAATATTTAATTGTAATTACAGTGATAAATATGTCGCTGGTTTCTTAGGACGACACAATTTTGCTTGTGGGGATGAGTGACAGAGGTAACTGATGGCTGGATCGAATTGACAATTCCGACTTAACGCTGTCGCTAGTGGTGGGTAAAAAGAAAAGTTCTAGCGGGCTGGCTAATGTGCGTGTTCTTGTCTGCAAATCCAAGTGACAGTGCCGGCCGCGGTGGTCTCGCGGTTCTAGGCGCGCAGTCCGGAACCGTGCGACTGCTACGGTCGCAGGTTCGAATCCTGCCTCGGGCATGGATGTGTGTGACGTCCTTAGGTTAGTTAGGTTTAAGTAGTTCTAAGTTCTAGGGGACTGATGACCATAGCAGTTGAGTCCCATAGTGCTCAGAGCCATTTTTTTGAACCAATTGGCAGTACCTTCTGGATTGCTGAACACTGAACTAATCCCCAGTATGCGTTGGGCTGTCTCCAAGATCAAGTATGCTGCATACATTCTCTGTGCAAAATTGAGCAATTCAGTATCAATCACTGCCAACTGTTGGCGTTGGAGAGTATTGATAACATCAGAGTTCCTCACACTCCAATCATCCCGGATGCTCTCCATGGCTGGGGTGGTGCACTCTAGCAGGCACGTGCATCCACAACTGCGGCTGCGATCACAGTGGCAGTTTTCTCTGCCCTCTGAGCGTTGGGGCTGATGATTTAGGAGGAAACAGCTGCGCTGCGTGTGGATACCTGGGAGGTCCCGTCACGTGGTAGACCCTTTCCTCCTTCCTCTTCAACTTAGGATTTCTATACTGTTTTACGTATAATACTTAGCGTAAATGTGACGGTATAAATTCATGCCGAAGTTTGACATTCCGACTATCATTATATAAAGCACCGCTTCCAGTTGAGACCTCAAATTCCCAATTGGTTAATTTATTGTTTCCAGTAGTGGTACTGCGAGCACGCACGACAATTGTGCGGATTGTTTAACGACATAGCAAGCAGTTGAGCTAAAATTTGAAATTCCCAGCTACCTCTTACGTAATGGACTTCATACCAAACGATGTAACAGTGCCAGTATACACTATAGTTCAATTCTTTTATCTTGGCGGCTCGCGCATGCCCGCCCAGACGCTGGAGATTGCTGCGTTGCCAGTTGCACACGACGCACGCGCCAATAGAAGCAGCGCCATAGTATAGCATAGTTCGCAAGCTTACGTGTAGAGGGGAGCGCGCAGTTCATGAAATAAAGCCACCACGGCCGCATTAACCCTTTCGCTGCTACAAAGACGTGCTCCCTGCATTCCGCGCTGTGGGCGATTTTGTCACTGCACTGCTCGCCTGTGCAGACACATTGTGTTCCGACTGCTTTGACACTCTTTATTATTCGATTCCACAAAAACTATTTGGCTCAAAAATTAGATTTTTACCTATCTTCTTGACTCATACCTTCCCCCCATAAATGACTTAATTTTGTTTCGATGTTCAACGCAGTTATTATGCAGCATTAAATACAGTAAACCTTTGCACGAAATTTTGAAGAGTTTGCAGAGGTAAAAGTCCATAGAGTATACTTTCCGTATGGTCGATTTTAGTTGCCACAATGTTGAGAATGAAATTTGGACAAGATACCTATATATTTCATTTAATTTAAGTACCACATAAGTGTCGTATGTAATATTGAGAAATATTCCACCTTTCGCGACTGTAACCAAAGTTTTACTTACACTGGGCACGTTTGGCTTTATTTTAAAGCACTTCAATCAATCAAAAGGAAGTAGACAAAATACATTAAACAAAACTGTGGACTTACAAAAACATTAGGACTTGAATATACCGTCTATCAGTGAAGTGCTCAAAGCTATGTCAAATATAATTTTGTGTGTGGCACACACAAACAGCATTTATTTGCTAAAACACTGATGAGCCAACACAAACGATGAATATTGTGCTACCGCAGCACAAAACTACGAAAGGTGACTTGGCAGTGGAGGACACAAAATACAGTCCTCTTATGATGCTTCAAAAGAGAGAAACGCGTCTGGTCTAAATAAGTCGCTTATTACAGTTGCAGAAGAGGGATATATTTCAATACCATTGGTAAAACTGCGACTGTGGAACAAAAACAAGAAATAGAACATGAATACCATTGTGTATGTGCCATACCTTTCACCGATGGAAGCGCTTTAAAATAAAGCCAAACGCGCCGTGTGTATATAAAACTTTTCTTACAGTCGCGAAAGACGGAATATTTCTCAATATTACATACGACACCTATGTGGTACTTAAATTAAATGAGATATTGTTATACAGTAAATATTATATGAAATTTCATTCTCAACATTGTGGCAACTAAAATCGACCATACGGAAAGTATACGCTATGGACTTTTACCTCTGCAAACTCTTCAAAATTTCGTACAATGGTTTACTACATTTAATGCTGCACATCAAAACAAAATTAAGTCATTTATGGGGGGAAGGTATCAGGCAAGAAGACGTGTAAAAATCAAATTTTTTGGCCAAATAGTTTTTCTGAAATCGAATGATAAGTGTGTCAAAGCAGTGGGAACACCATGTGTCTGCACAGGCGAGAAGTGCAGTGATGACAAAATCGCGCACAGCGCGGAATGCGGGGAGCACGTGTCTGCAGCAGCGAAAAAGTTAATGAAGAGGCAAAGCACTAGAAATTTCATTCAAACGAATAAAATTCGTGAAGTAAGGCGCTCCAACATTGTTTTTAAATAAAGAAAATATTAAGCACTGCACAAAGTTAGAACTACAACTTTTCACTTGGCAGCCCAACACCTTAACCGTTCCGCTACCTAAGCTCATCGAACAGTGTAACTCCATAAGGACTCTAACACCTCACGCAACTACTTATTAACACTGTTGGTATGACTATGAGTTACTCACGCTTCGTCGAAGTACAATAGGAGATAAACAATTACCGCTGTTCTTTATTGCGAAAAAGCAGTTCGTGAGATTGAAACAAACACCTTTCCTTGCTGTCGCCTGAATTAGGAGTCTTATTGCTTGTTTGGTTTAATTAATTAATAGAATATGAAGCAATTGGTATAAAGAATGCTTTTTCCAAACTTTCTGTAAAACAAAGTCTCCTATCAAGACATTGCTTTTGTTCTATTACTTTATTTATGACTGAACGTTTCTAAAACTGAAGACACTCGTCCGTGCTCTGCACTGCTGTCGAGATCTGACAACGTCGTTCTCTGTTCATTGGCTAACTGTTTTTTGTGACGTCAGATGCGCAGAACGAACCTAAACTCGACCGCCAAGATATATGACGCGCACTTTAATAGTAGGCAATGGAAAAGCAACCCAGAAGGGTTGGAAACCTGGCACTTGCGGGATCGAATCCCACCAAATATACCAGTCCTAGAATCCATCAATAGGATGCAAGGAAAAACAGCCACACACAGAGGATATAGATTTAATTAATTAGTCAATCAATCTGATAGAGTGGGGGAACTTTCCACACACAGGTGATGATTTTTTAAGTATCCACTGCTTTGTTCAGGACAAAGGAGAGGTTAGTGTGGTACATGACAGATGTTCGCTGGTCAGAGAGTAGCCACTTGAGAGAGAGAGAGAGAGAGAGAGAGAGAGAGAGAGAGAGAGAGAGAAAAGAGAAGAGTGCATGTGTTTGAACAGGAGTTTCTCAGGTAGGCAAGCACATTCCACTCAGCTAAGCAGGTGGACATTAAATAAAGAATATGCATCAATATATTATTGACACTGATTTGAATTTCATGTCGTGAGATCCTTCCTGTCCAGTACAGATCAAGTCTTTTTCCCGTCAGTTTTATCTGGGAATGATGGGGTGGTAGGGGACAAGGGATGCAAGGGATGGAGAGTGCTAGTGTCATTGTGTACTAGCTCAGTCGATATCTTCAACGCAGGGTGAGCACACAGAGCAGCTGCTTCCACCGACGTGGTGTGGAAGGCGTGTCTGGGAACAAAACAGCAAGTGAGTGGTATCAAATTTCAAAGGAAGTCGACGTCCGGTATCATGCATTCCCCTGCAGGCCATTGGCAGTTCCCCATTCAGTGCCTAGGGCACATACAGTTGCCACAGTTCTGGCACATGTTATACGAATATGCGAGGCGGCTGGCACGTCTGCCCTGTGGCCGGTGCGAGCACATAATCAAAAGATTTATGGTAGCGTAACTATGTTCAGCGATTTCGGACGGTGTTCCTTACATGGTCGGTAAAAGAAACAATGTATTTAGTTTCTTCTTTTTGATGTATTTTACAACACCTGCATCTTTCAAAAAAGCAGATACTGAGCGTTTGCCACCAAATAAAAGAATGGTCCAATCCTCGTGAATTCAATTTTATAAATAAACTATTACAGCGTAAAGTCAAGCGCCAGCACGTCAACATAGAGCAGAGAGGGCTGTGAGAAGACGTCAGCCAATTGCACGCTGGCCGACCCCTCTCCAGGACGACAATGCGACAGCAGCGGCCTCTATGTGACGAAAGACAAAGCGCCGCGCCCGACTGGTCGCGGCCCAGCTGAAGAGTAGTTTCAAGACAAGCGACTTGGATAGAAGCGTCAACGCTCGTTACTTTGCTTGTACTGTTTAAGTAACGTGGACTTGGGGACTGTTATACTGCAGACATTTCTTGTTTTGTCTATCATCCTTTGCTGGTGACATATTTGTGTAACACAAAGTTAAGTATTGTATTTTTTCATTTTATAATAAAACTCATTAATATTTTTTTAGTATTGTCTAGCGATCCGAGAAAGCAGGTTTTCTAGACACCCCATGTTGTGACTTGGCAAGACAGCCAAGTCACAATGAGAGGAAGCCGAAAGGCACGCGTTAAGCTCACGCAGATTGGCGTGAGGTCTGGAACAGTTAAAGGAATTAATAGTAGCAAATAAAGTACGTAGTTGATGTAATACTTAACTTTAATCCACAATTGTAGAACATCTCTCTTGACGGTACATGTTATAACCACAATATAAAATAATATCAAAGGCTATGGCGCCTTGCTAGGTCGTAGCAATTGACGTAGCTGAAGGCTATGCTAACTATCGTCTCGGCAAATGAGAGCGTAGTTGTCAGTGATCCATCTCTGGCTAAGTCGGCTGTACAACTGGGGCGAGTGCTAGTAAGTCTCTCTAGACCTGCCGTGTGGCGGCGCTCGGTCTGCAATCACTGACAGTGGCGACACGCGGGTCCGACGTATACTAATGGACCGTGGCCGATTTAAAGGCTACCACCTAGCAAGTGTGGTGTCTGGCGGTGACACCACACCCCATATTTGACGACTAGGCTGGATTTATCGTTTGGCAACGAGGTGTAAGAAGAATCCAGCGCCTGACTGCCACAAAGTTTTCTTTTCTCGTGGATTTTTCTGTTTTACTGGTGCCTTAATTCAAACTTGTCTTTTCTTTGCAGGGTTGTTTACATAGTTTAACAGTGTCTCTAATAGTATTTTTTCTATTCAGTGCTTTCAGTTGGGCGTTGCAGAAATTTTCTTTGTTTTTGTGCTTACTTTTCTTGCCTGAATTGTCTCTTTGTTGGATTTGTCTATTTCAAAATGAACAACCCATCTCTCCCACTCCCTACTCAGGCACCTCATCTCTAAGCGATAGATGCAACACAACTAACACAGATGTTTCAGTTTCAGACGCAGCAAATCTCAGCACCGCTTAACGTGGTACAGCAGCTGCTTACCAATCAAGCCGCCAGTACAGGAAACATGCAACAACCGAGGCTCCGAGTGCCATAATGCCACTTCACCAGTTTAACGAAAAAGATGAGGACTGTCTCAAATCGTTGCTACTGTATGAAGTCCACGTAATTACTCACAACATACCAGCTACTGTGAAATACATTACTTTTGTCAGTGGTATGAAGTGCAGTTTTTCGCCTCATTCAGAAATTGTTTCCTACCGGAACTCGGAGTGAACTTTCGTATGATCAGGTTGAAGATTCGCTATCTATCTATTATGACCGACAAGGAATGTGGTGGCAGCTAGGTACCAATTCCTTCATTAGAAGAAAAGGTGAGAACAAACTTATCGTGAGTGAGTAACAGTTTTACAGGGTATGACGAGTAAAGGCAAATTCATATGTGCTTTTGGTGCCTTATGATGTGTTGGCAGTAGAGCCAACACCGTGTTGCTAAAGGAGGCCGAAATGCACGCGTTTAAGCTCACGCAGACTGGCGTGAGGTCTGGAACAGTTAAAGGAGTTGAGTCTAGCAAATAAAGAACGTAGTTGCTTGAATACTTAACTTTAATCCATAATTGGAGAACATAGCTCTTGAGGATACATAATTACAACCTCAATATAAACTGGTAATGGCGCCTTGCTAGGTCGTGGCAAATGACGTAGCTGAAGGCTATGCTAACTATCGTCTCGGCAAATGAGAGCGTAATTTGTCAGTGAACCATTCCTAGCAACGTCGGCTGTACAACTGGGGCGAGTGCTAGTACGTCTCTCTAGACCTCCCGTGTGGCGACACCCGGGTCCGACGTATACTACCGGACCGCGGCCGATTTAAAGGCTACCACCTAGCAAGTGTGGTGTCTGGCGGTGACACCACACCTTATATACAGATATTGTTGCGCGATGCGATCTTCTACAGTGTAACTGAAATCTGACTTAGGGAACAGATTTTGAAAAGTCAGATCCGTCATTTCAGCACGTAGTGCAAATACTAGATCAGTACGAATGAGGTGCCGTGTCGGCCGATAAATTTGAGCAGCCGCCAATTTGTCGGATTGAGTCATCCCTTACTCACGACCGGCCCAGTAGGCAGGAACAGCCCGTACGCAATGCCAAATAAACAGTTTTCTACTCTGTGTAAACATTCCCAAACTAGACGAACAGGATTAAGTCATGCCCTTGGTGTTATTCACGGCACAAATGCCAAGACTGCCTATCCAGAAAAGCACAGTGCTGCGCTTGTAGCAAGAAAGGTCACACATAATCCGTATGTTTGCAATGGAACTAACATAATTCTCCCCACTTACAAAAATCTAGTCACAAGGCGCATATAATCAGTGGAGTGTATTCAGAGCCTGCTGCAGGCATTGGCAAAGCTAGCAAACAAACAGTTTCTCCAATGCTATGCCAGTGCAACAAACGTTTTGTTCCTTTGCATATTAGTGGAAAAAATGGGAAATTTCAGTTGGACACGTGTGCCTCTATTACATTGCTAAATCGTAGCACATATAAAGTGTTAGGCTCCCCACGCATGTCTAAAACTAACATGCGCCTTGACGGCTTATCCTTCCCATTCTCGGAGAAAGTACTTCGCCTGGCATCTATCACTTGGACACACGAACTGTCACTTTCAATGAGCTACAGTCACTCTAGTTTTAGAACATATTCGGCCTTCATTCATTTGATTTGTTTGGCTTTCAAATTCAGAACAACGTGTTGCCAGTGACTGCGTCCAATTCCAAACACAGTGTAGCTAGCTCGCTGAAAGAATTCCCTAAACTCTTTTCTGAAGGTTTAGGCAAAGCTAACAATTTTGTTGCACATATTACTATGAAAGACAATGCTCAGCCAAAATTTTGTAGGGCCACAGCTGTTCTCATAGCATTACGGGACAAAGTCACTGCTGAAATTAAAGAACTGCAAGACAGTGGAGTTATTGCGCGCTTATCAGTTAGTCAATGGGCAAGTCCAATGGTTTTGCTTCCCAAACCTCCAGGTAGCATTCCCTTCTGGGTTGAGCTCAAGTCTACAGTCAACCCACAAACTGTGATTGATACTTACCCATTGCCACGCCTAGAGGATCTCATGGACAGATTAGGCGCTGGTCGCTACTTTTCAAAAACTAATTTACGTAACACATATCTTAAAATCAGTCAGGTGTGTTGATCCCCAAAGCTTTGCAAAAAGAAGTGTTGCAGTTACTTCACCAAGGACTTGGCAGGGTACGGACATCCAAATACATGATATCACAGCCCGCATCTCGTGGTCGTGCGGTAGCGTTCTCGCTTCCCACGCCCGGGTTCCCGGGTTCGATTCCCGGCGGGGTCAGGGATTTTCTCTGCCTCGTGATGGCTGGGTGTTGTGTGATGTCCTTAGGTTAGTTAGGTTTAAGTAGTTCTAAGTTCTACGGGACTGATGACCATAGATGTTAAGTCCCATAGAGCTCAGAGCCATTTAGATGATATCACAGTAACACGCATATGCAGAAAATAGTTCTGCCCCACCTCAAAAATTCTCTGCTTGGTCTAAATCGCAATCACCATGGCAACGTGTGCACATAGACTTTGCGTGACCTTTTTAGAAGACTCGTTGGTTGACCATGGTAGACTCTTATAGCAAGTTTCCTTTTGCAGTGCCAGTGAACTCGACAATATCAAGTTCCACAGTTCAGGTGTTGTCCATTTTTTTGCTTCGAAGGTTTGCCTGAAGTCACAGGCTAGGACAGCGCCCCTCGGTTCACGTCAAATGAATTTGAAACATCTTGTGAATGCAACGGCATACAGCAACTAACTAGCGCACCATTCCATCCGCAGTCCAACAGCAAAGCGGAACGTTTTGTCAGAACCTTCAAACAGTAGATGGCCAGACTTCGCACCGCAAACACCAGGGATCAAGCAATGCGACTGTTTCTCGCCTCCTGACGTTCGCATCCACGAGGTGGACCATCACCGGCGGAATTGCTTCATGGCCACTGCCATCGGACACTGCTCCAGCTGCTCCACCCTCCTCAGCTTCCAGCGCTGAAGTAAGGCCGCACGCATCGCTTTGCGCCGCATGATATTGTGTTTTTCAGGGTTTTTAGCTGCAGCAGACGAAAGGCGCGAAGCGACTTGGCGCATGCATGTACCTCATTTCAGGCCCATACGGATTGCAGCGCCGACATCAAAATCAAATTCGCTGCCGCCATGTGCATGGTGATCCTTCTGTATCTCTTTCCCCAGATTCACGGATCCTGAGGACAGTGCGACCACAGCAGCTGCCAGAGGATGACATCACGGCACCATGGGATGGCCCCATGGAGACAGAGCCTTCGCCTCCTCTGCTTCCTCTCGTCCTACCGATGGAGCTGGATCCGACCACGCTACAGGAGCCGACGCCTTCTACATCTGGTTATGGCCCTGAGGAAGTGGACACGTACACTTGGGCGTTTTCCGGAGGACGTTTTCAGAACAAAGCAGCCAGGTGGTGGGGTACGACTGGAAGTACAACGTGCCCATCAGCCACAGCTTCCAGTCTATCAGTGTCCATACTCCTGCCTCCCCTCACGTGGTAGTGCTCCTTATACAACGATGACGATCCATAACTTCGGGGGGTGGGGGGTTGGGGGAGGAGGAATGTTATGGCATAAAGTCAAGCGTTGACACACCAGTCGGGAACGGGAGAGCATAGAGGGCTGTGAGAAGACGTCAGCCAATTGCATGCTGACCGACCCCTCTCCAGGATGACAGTGCAACAGCAGTAGCCCCTTTGCGAAGAGGACAGAGGCGCCGCACCCGACTGGTTGTGGCCCAGTTGAAGAGTAGCTTCAAGACTAGCGACTTGGTTAGAAGCGTCAATGCTCATTACTTCGTTTGTACTGTTTATGTAACACGGACTTGGGAATTGCTATACTGCAGAGATTTGTTATTTTGTCTGTCGCTTTTTGCTTGCTACACAGCTGTGTAACACAGTTAATTATTGTATTTTTTCATTTTATAATAAACTCCTTAGCACGATTTGTTTGAATGTTGCCTAGTGATCTGAGGAAGTAGGTGTCCTAGACACCCCATATTTGATAAGTAGGATGGATTTAACATCAAAAATACATCCTTTGCTATTTAATTAAGATTTATTTTAATTTCCTGCCGTTAGATCGTCCCTCTCCAACACGAACTGAGTCCTTTTGCCGCAAATTTCCAGATGGGCAAGGGGAGAGGAGTGGGTGGTGGAGGGGAGGGCTGGTAGATTTCTAAGTGGGGGAAGAGTTAATATATTGATTTAATTAATTAGCGAGTTAATTTCATATCAAATGTGTGCTTGCTTTGGCGAGGAGATTTTCCAGAGTGTTGGGATAGGTGGAGGGAGAGAGGGAGAGATGGGGGATTTCTCAGCACAGCCTATGCCCAGGGTGTCATAAAACAGTTAACATAACAATATCATAAGGGGAGAGGGAGGGTGTCATAAATTAGTCGAGTTTGCCCCTGATTGTATGCAACACGCACTAAATAAATTTTGCAGAAAATAGTTTACCCTACTACTCACAACCACTAAGGCATAAATACTAGCGAAATGTTTGGTTAACACCTGGCATGCGCCATAAGAAAAACCCAAAGTGGTTAACACACTCATTAAAAATCTGTGACTGTGCACTGTCAACTACCTCGTGGAAGTCGATAAAAAGCGGGGCACCCGAAATATTAGTGGCTGCAGTCAGAGAAACGACATCCCGGCATTCGATAACAAAAGTCAGTATCGTGCCCCCAGGCACATAACTTTGGTGAACGGCAATAGTTTTGTCGATCAACTTGGAGAGACGAATGTTTACAGCTCTAGTGACAATTTTATAGTCTAAGTTTAAGAGAGTGATCGGGTGAAGTGACTCAAGATCAGCTCGGCTTGTAGATTTCAGGATGAGGACCAGTCGATTTTTCTTGAAAGTAGCAGGAAGCGAGACATCCTGTATCACTTCATTGACCATCAACGTTACTGAGTCACCTATGAGAGGCCAAAAATGAAAATAAAATCCTTTAGGAATACCACTCAATTCAGGAGACTTTCGTGCCGAAACCTGATAACAATATCATATATATATCGTCTTTGTGGAAATCACTAAAAAACGTCATTTAATTCGGGGTTGACAACGCTGTCCAACAAAGGGGAGAAGTAGTGAGGAAAATTTTCAATCGGAAAGTGGGCATCATACAGTTCAGTAAAGAAGTTAAAAATTGAACTGATAAATTCACAGTGGGACGTTGACACTCAACCATCGGCGTTAGCGATGGATGCAATGCAAACACGTTTCTTGCCCCCCTGCACAGGCGGGTATCAGATCAGCATCTGAAAGCTGCACCACAAGGAATCAGAAAGGTGAAGGCGATCAAGTCGACTCATGGAGGCAGCTGTAAAATAATTGTTTCGGATAGGTGTGGGATACTGATAAACCTATGCGTCACCGCGTCGAGTTCTTTACTAAAACTAAAATTAGAAGTTGATACACTGGCCGGAGAACACAATTAAAATCACCACCCACTAGAATCTTTGTCAGTGATTTACGAAATAGGTAACCAACTTCCTCTTTGTAGAAACGCGAACCTTCCGTACAACGACCAGAACCAGAAGAGGCATGGACAAGAAGTAAAGTGAGATCACGAAAGGTGTATCCTACACCCCTAGCATCGTCGAGAACTTCGAAATCTCGTAATGGAATTCCGTCTCTATAAAATAAGGTGGTGCCCGTAGAAAGTTCGGAAGCCACATTAAAAGAGGTCGAGAACACCGGCAGTGAAAACTGGTCAAACAATACTTCCAGTAAAAATAGTCAAATATAAACTGTCACAAAGCGGCGAGACAGATTTCAGAACCAGTTCTGTTCACATTCAAAATGAGTAAAGTACATGCTTGTGAAGACAGTTTAACCGGAACAAAAACTACAACATTGCAAAACCATCATCTGACAGAGCTATACAGTGGTATCCATGGTAGAATGAATGGAGGAAATAGAAGGAGAATAAATATTAACATCTCTCCCATCCCTCTTCTTCCGTGACGCGACTGTATCCGAATGGATACGTTGTTTAGTGTAACTCCTTTTGCCTCTACCTCATGCAGTTATGTACGGGGATCATGCAAGAAATCCGTTTTGGACGGAGAGAGTGAGACCTCCGCACACCACTCATTGACAGACAGGGGTTCGCGTAAGGAGATTTGGTTAGTGACTACCGCGATGTCGGCTGTTAGTCTGTGTGCCACACATTCAAATACGGGTGCCACCAGTTACGCTGCTGCATTTCCTGCAGCCGCCACCATGGCACGAGGGCACTCTCACGAAATATTACGCTGTTATCCATGATATGCGAGCATACCCTCTCCAGAGCTCCAGCGGCGGTTGTACTTAAGATCAAACATTCAAGCGCTGACCCCATTTTTGTGTGTTCGCCAGTTATTTAACGCTTATAGACTTCCATAATGGCGAGGACTCAATATCTTCGGAATAGACATTGTATTGAAGAGTGACGGATTTATACATATTTTGTATCTGTACGTATTTCCGCATCAGATCTACTGTTAGCAACTGACGCTGCAACTTCAGCAACAAAGTTATGTCTAATTTCAATTATTTGATATTACAGTAGAAAGCTGTTCATCAAAATCATCTGTTCCTGCTGTGTCCATTACAGAACCACTCAGAGTGCAAGGAAGTCGTAACAACGACGTTGTCCTCCTGCCCTTGGGAATCAATCAGGTTATGTGCATCAAGAAGCTGTGACACGTAGGTCGCGACAGAAAGTGCAGAAGTAGTTTGGAAAGTTGAAACAACAGGAGAGGTGCCCGATGGAGCCGGCAAAGATAAGTGGGGCCCAGAAACAGATTCCTTAATAGGTGGCTCGGACGGGGCGATCTCGATGACAGGAGAATTGCCAGTTGAATTATGAATAACCAAATGCAGAAGCAGTCATAGCGTCCTCGTCAACATATTCAGGCTAGAGAATAGGGTCCTTCAGTGGATGGCTACCCGAAGGGCGGGCCAAGCCTCGCCAGCTGTGAAATTTCCTGCATTTGGAATACTTCTACAAGAAACACATAAGCATATAGTTGATACTCTATAATTAAGAATACAATGAATTCAACACAAATGGTCTTCGATAACAGTCATAAACAAATAACCAATTTTGTAACTATTTCCTAACAGTTAAATAAGTTCGCAGATAAACGCATATCCTTGGAATACCAGTCTTGTGTGACGAGAGAACACAAGGAAAGCTTCTACAGTCAGAGTTTATTCTCCACTAGTTTGACTACCAAATGTTAAAGTCCTCGCTCTCCTTGAGAGGGACACATTGGGACCTACTATCACTTAAGTTATGATCTGTGCGACTTCACAGGTTCTACAGTCTTGGCAAGTGAGTGTGACAGAATACCAATAGGCCCCGAGCACGTTTCCGAGGTCCCTTGGAGGTAAAGGCGACGTGCGGTCGAGGCGGCACTGGATCCGCAGCAGACTTGTTCTCGTATCTGGTTGCGTCGTAACTGCCGCGATCAGCGCTGGCGCGGCCCTAAATAGTCGCACGGCGGAGCTACACTTCCTATTGATTGAATTTACATGATATTGGTGGATGCGGCAAAGGATTCGTGGCAGTAATGACATCTCTTATTGATTTACACGCCCTGTACACTTTGGTCCGGTGTACACGAAGGCCCTCTGCAGGTCACCATACAAATGGCGGAGCCGGAGCATCGTGTAGTCGCAGGGGCTGAGCTGGCAACCAGCCCGACGGCGGTGTGTTGCCGTGTGGCGTCGGCTCTTAACGGATTTTACTACACGCCAAAGTGCATTCCTGTCCTGCATTCCGCGACGCTTGTTTTGACTAACCGCGGCCGGCATCGCGGAAGTGACAGCGTTAACGTCCCTACGTATGGTCAGCGAGAGAAAATCACGAGCATTTTACGGCAAAGGTCTACTTTGACCATCAATAACTAAGGTTATCTCAGCTGCAGATTCCTGTGGAGAAGGTCCGCCAAAGTCAATTTTTTACGCTGTTCATAAGTGTTCTTAATACAACCATACGACGCAGTCAGCTAGCACGGAGATGGCTGCTCTAATTACAATTAAAGCAGATTCCTTCCTGGCCGGTGTAAGTAATATGAAGCTGATAATCACACACCTGCAAGTGATAGAGAATATTTTTTTATCACCATCTCTACCAACCGAAGACCACAATCGATCTGCAAGCGATGCTGAGCTGACGAGTTCTTTTAGAGTACATCGTACATCCCCATGAGAGAGCAGGATGGATCTCAGAAGACTGTCATTTACCTTAGGCAGAAGATTAAAAACCCGAGCATTTGTGTAGAACATTTCTGCATTCACAAAAAGAACCATGCTAGCAGAGCTATCACGATGAGTAAAGGGAACCTGAGGACCTTGACGTAACAGTATCCTGTCAATCTTCGGAAGGGTCAAGAAATTTAACAAAAAAATACATGTAATTTCTGAATCAAAGTACGCAGTATGCACCTGATCTGCAGTAACTTTAATCTTTTCCACCAACCAGCGGTGTGTCCCTAAATAGCCAGGCTGCACATGCCACTTGGATTTATAAAAACTGAAGCTTGTAGTACCTGCACGTTGAACAGTCGTGAAAAGCACTTTGGACATCACGGCGCAAGACAACTCCGTGTGAGTAAGGGTTGCACAAAGACCTGACACTACACGACAAACAGCAATGCGACACGTACTGCAACTCGCGCATCACTGGACAGACAATAAGCAAGACACGCGGCACTATGGTAGAGGCGAAACTAAGACAACCTTTTCACCAAACACGCGAAGCGGTAATACCGGCTACTCGTCATCGCCGAATTCGTCAGAATTTATGGTACGTGTAGGGCGTGGTGAGACGAGAAAGTGCCCCAAGTGGAAACTCCAGGTGGCCAAGCGTTTAGGAAATAAAAGTAATTTTGATACGGATCTATCATCATGTGCATCTTATCAATTGTTCCCGTGAGAGTGTGTTTAGGAAGCGGTGTTTGGCTCAGCAGTAATAGATCGGATTCGCATTGAAAGGGTCGCAGGCTCCACTCCGCCTGTTGGCAAATATTTTTGTGCTCCTTGGCAATGCGTACTCTACTGACATCACAGTTAACCGCAACATCATATAGATTATTTTATTATTTATATAAGCACAAAAAGTATAAACATAGGATGAAATGCGGGACTGCAAACATTTAAAAAGGGATTGTAGTTAACGCGTACATGGGAACGTCTTGTATGTAAATCGATGCTTACATTCTTTTGCAATTGATCGAGTACATGTACCAGGGTGATATTCATCAAAGAAACAGGGGAAGTAATAAATCTGACAGCATCTTGAGCAAGCTATAAAAGCCGCCTTTTTGCAGTGGCATGGTTTTTTGAAATATCTGCATAGAAAAACAAACTTGATGCAGCTTTCATGTTTTGTGTTTCGACACTATTAGACACACAATCTGAATGTCACATAAGTTCTGTACATTAGCTTATAAAATTTCAGAAAATACTTTCTGAAGTAGAAAAAGCACACACCAAAAATTTACGTTAAAAATTTAAATAATATCCTTAAGGTAACTACATCACTGTCAACACAGTCTTCTTTTTTATAGTAACCGATGCCCATGCTTTAAAATGTAATTTTTAACATATTACCGAGCTTTTTCCTGTGATTCAAATACATTCTAATTTTTCTGGTATTCACGCAGCATGTGTATCTTGGACTCTATGGTACTATCGATCCTACTTTGTTAATAATGCAATTAACACAATTTCCCAGCAACCAATACACAGCGTTATTTTTTGCCTCTGGGAAATAGCGTGCTTCAGGCCTGTGTATCAATGACAGCGATATACGCTCGGGGGATGTCCTTGTTATCAGAGCTATTTGCTCTCGGATCCACTTCCAACTATTCATGTGACTGCTGCTATGAATTATTGTGTCAACTAGATCGCATTGTTGACATAAATTTGTTTCACAGATTCCGATTGCGTACAGTCTTTCATTGGTGCAAACTGTGTTGTTAACTGTCTTGTACAATGACGTTTTTATATTAGACTTGAGAACCTTGGAACTAATGTTTTTCCAAATCTCAGTCCAATCAACGTTTGGAGACTGTCGTTCTATTTTATTCCTTCCTTCGCTGTTCTTTCGTTCCCGCATTATGGCTGACTGTCTGATCTCGGCACTTACATAACTGAACTTAACATAGAAAACCCTTACATGCTGTAAACAACTGTTGATATTCTGCACGTCGATCGGGGGAAGCAGGCTTAGAGGTTTAATGATCTCGAAAAGTTGGTTGGTTATGCTTTCTCGCGAGTCTGTTGTTAAATTAACTTTCTTTTTGATGAAATGTACAGAGGCTTTATCCGTTATATCAGTTAATGTTAGTCCACCATTTTTAGGATCTAAAGTTGCTACTTTAGCAGGTACTCTGAACACTTCACCTTTCCACAAAAGTTTGTGATTTTGGACATTATTCTCGTAGCTATCATCCTCGGTATTGGAAACAACTGGATAGTATAATAAGCTTTAGTAAGGATGCATGAGTTGATATACTTTGATCTTTGAACTTGGTTCATATACCGAGTTAAATTCTCTATAATGGCTCCTTGCACTTTATCTGCTGCAACTTTCCAATTTAAAGCAGTTATTTTCACGGATCATGCTGTCAGGGTGATCCCAAGTGTTTTGTGTTGTCGGACTAATTTTGCCCACTCGACATTGATATTATCAAAACCTCTGCATTGGCTCCAGATGCTCTACAGTACGTATCAATCACTGTCGCTAGCGTGGTTAACTGTTTATTGTTCCTTATAATGATCCCTATATCGTCAGCATAGGCTCTTATAACCTTCCAAGGTTTACGTTCCAACGGAAACGGTGGCGCCACTGGTGCACACATTTTCACCGTCTGCGACAGCAGCACGTAATCGCCGACCAATCACAAGCCGACCAATCACAAGCCGTCCACGGGCTATAAAGAGGCCACCACAGCAGCAGTGAAGACAGTCAGTTGCTCCTGAGGAAGACGATGGAGGATATCGTCGAAAGATTGAGATTTTATCCCGAATTGACGCGGTAAGAAAACCGAAAATGGTTTACATATAAGTGCCATTGTGGTTCACACTGGAGCAAAGCCTGTCATTTAAGACACCCGTAAAAGAAATAGTCTGCCAAAACTCAACTTACTCGTTATCTTCAACATGCACGGAGTGGATAACGACAAAGAGATCAAAAGAAATCCTTAAATTAAGGAGCTTACGTGACATTACTCACGTGACATTACCTGTCGTATTCACTGAGTTACTTTCTTTCTTTTCAATATTTGCTTCCATGGACTGTATTACCCTTCTGCTCATAAGATTGAGCCTTCAGTGTCTTGATTACTCATTAGCAAGGGGGCGGTCCAAATAGGCCAAAAACATGACGACTAGTTCATTACAAGTTATTGTTTCTTTCCCATAAAGCGCTAGCCACAGACAGTTAAGCGCCTTATTCATGGCTTGATTTCCAGTTATCTTGTTTTGAATATCCTTTCATATGCCTGCGTGGCAGTAACATTTCGTGCAACTCTCAAACATTCCCGCTCATTACGGATTCCTAAAGGAAACAAGAAAGTGACCATTCTTTCATAACCTACTATGAATCAGATGTGGACATTAGAATAACGTGGGGTCCAAATGTGCATCCGATGTGGACATCATCGAAACGCAGCCTCTCTCTGCGCCTTGAACAACGACGGTATAACAACAACACTACCTTCGTTCTAACAACATCACAAATAAAATCTGAAGTCCTATATAATGTTGAGAGAAAGCTTGACCACATTCACAACGATTTGACAAAAACAACTTCGATAACTCCCCTGACTGCCTCCACGAAACAACAAAATTACAGTGGAGCTTCACCACTCTTGTAAAGTCTGTCAATAAATCTCCACCTGACAAACTGCCACAAATAAACATCTTGTACAACGCCTACCCTCCTTCACTTCTCTTGACCCATGACTTGCTTTCCATCCTTACCTACATAAGAGGAAAATGTGCTCTTCAAATATACATTATTCCACACCAACTGATCTACACAGGAGACGCAAAATTACCAGATAAAAACGCATTAAGGAAGCACAGGGCATGAAACACAGAAAATATCTATCATTCGATGAACTAATAAAGTACGTACTACTATTCCTACTTATCATGGAGATATTTACAACCATAGCCTGTTTATCAACAAAGAATATTTGAAACGGTAGAGAATTTCGGGAGTAGAGGTATGGAAGGTGTGTAGACTGAAGGTGCATATCAGCTTGGCATTGCGCTTCAATTTATCAGTAGGAAATTCATATACAGGATGAACAAAAAATGCTGCATTTATGGTAGGCATGTGACTCACATTGTGCAGGGCAGAGAGGAACGTGTATCAGCCCACACTGTCGTACCGGCCATCATAGGCCACTGACACAGAGGACGCCTACTCGTCATCGCTGAATTCGTCCAAATTAATGGTACATGTGGGCCGTGGTGAGACAAGAAAGTGCCCCAAGTGGGAACTTCAGAGAGCCAATAAAAGGAATTTTTACACTGATCTGTCACCACGTGCACCTTATCAATTGTCCCTGCGACAATTTGTGTAGGAAGCGTTGTTTGGCTCACAGTTCCGTTTCAGCCGCGCCAAGCGAGTGGTCGTCGTTTACTGCTGCGCTGCACTTCCGTGTTCACATCGCTGTACTTGTGCTTCGCCGAGTGCTGTCCATCCGGTAATCTCGGTGTTCGTTCATATTCCTTGTGATCTGATCACTCCTTCTGTTCGTGCTGCTGCTAACTGGAATTTCGGTTGTTTAACCGAAATTTTGTCGCTGGATTAACCATGGCTACAAACCTCAGGAAGAATACTCTGGTATTTGCCTTTGACAAGGAATCCCGTCCTGTTCAGCCGACTTCGCTTGAAGTAGATGACTGGATTACACAGGTAATTGGTCTCAATTCTGAAACCGTCCATGCCTGGCAACTGGACCAGGAAAACTACTGTGTATTTGTCAAGTTATTCAGTGCTGCGACTGTTGATAAAGTGTTACGGAAGTGGGGCTATGAAGTGCATAGAAATGGTTATAAAGCTAAGGTTTCCATCTATAGAGATGAAATTGATTACAAAACCGTTAGTGTCTTTAATCTTCCCATTGAAATTGAAAATGATAATATTGAGGAAGCTCTTTCGAAATATGGGGACGTTAAATCAATTGCAAATGATCGATGTTCGCCTCACTTTAAACTGCAATGTTTCAACGGGGTCCACTGTGTAGCAATGGACGTTAAGACAAATATTCCGTCTCACATAACTGTTTGTGGGTATAAAGCACAAATTGTTTATACAGGTCAGGAAGCTACATGTCATATACGTAACAAAACCGGCCAATTCAGACAGGAATGTCCGCGGCGAACTGTTGTTCTTAAAAGTAATTTGATACAGCGTCAGAAACTTACCTTAAATGATCTGTTACCAAAGAATAGCCCGGATGAACTGGTTGAGGATGTTAACGCAGCAGGCCAAGCTGATGTTCTCCTTCACGATAACAATCTATTTCCCCGGTTAACAACAAAGGGGAACCTGTTACCACTACTCGTGAAACTGAAATGCAGCCGAAATAGCGACCTCTGGAGACAACTGATAGTTGTTCAGAGGACGAGCTGTCCTGTACAACTCCCTCAGTTCGCAAGCAAAAACAGTGCGATGAGGAGGCACGGGAACCGGAAGTCAGAATGCGAATGGAAACTGATGAACAGAAAGATAGTAACCATACGGTACCTGAAAATGAAGGTTGTGTAGTCAGTATCAATTTTCAAGAAACAAAAGGTGAAATAGCTGATTGCAAAGATCAGCAGCTATCTGTTAGTAAAAAAATTCAGGGAGAGGTTGCAAAACTGCCGTCTCCATTTGTTTCCCTCGATCAGGAAGTAAGTGATATTAATAAAGAACGAGAAAGTGGTGGCCAAACTGAAATCACGGTTAAAACCTCAGGGCAGGCGCCACCAACAGAAATTTCGAAAACGTCTGCTGCTGTTCCAGATGAGCCGCGAAGTAAAATAAAAACGCAACCAAATGTGAATGTAGCTTGTAACCTAGGGAAGGGAAAATCTGGAAAGGACGACCCAAGCCCAAAGAATGTTCGGTACGAAACGGTCCAACACGAATCACTGGAGGAAAAATCAGAAAGTTTACAAGGAAATCAGTCTACTAGCGGTCCAAAAGAAAACCTCAGCAGAAAAAAAAACCGAACAGTAATTAATAAACTGACTGAAGTGTTATTCCATGTTCAGCCTTCCGAAAAAACTGTTAATAGTTTAACTGAACCCTGAAAGATAGGAAACTAAATTAGTTCATCAAAACAACTAGATAGTGAAAGCGCAATGACGCAGTCTTATTCTGTCACCAATATAGACATAAATAAAATTACGTCCGGCTTGAAATTATCAGCACTTAAGGAATTTTTGTACGATCCGCGACTGATATTGCCCTGTTACAAGAAGTTTAATGTTGGTTTTAGTAATTCCCGGTTAAGTCAGTTACACCAATGTGTCTCACGGAACGTGTTGGAACAGCTGTTTTGGTGAGGGAAAGGATATCAGTAAGTGAGGTGGAACGACTGGACTAAATATTTATGATGTGACTATCATGAACTTGTATGCCCCTTCAGGAAGTTTTCACCGACCTGATAGGGCACGTTTCTTCAAAGATGAACTGATACTTGTTAAGGAAAAATCCAAGACAGTTATTACTTGGAGGTGATTTTAATTGTGTTTTAAATCGAAAAGGTCAGTTACGTAATTTTAATTTCTCAAGTGAACTAAAACAACTAGTTACTGGTTTAGAATTAAAGGATGGATGGAAATCAAATACCCCTCCATCGTTGAGTTCACTTACGTCATGGCAACATCTCGTAGCAGGATTGATAGGTTTCTAAAAATCTTGAAACTTCCGTGAGAAAAATAGAAACCACTCCTACGTACTTTTCAGACCACTCAAGTGTCTTAGCTTGCATAAATCTAACAAGACAGCCAGTTCGCCGATTCAAGAATCAGTGGAATTTGAACATTTCCTTGTTAGTAAATCATGATTTAGAAGACCTGATTAAAGAAACCTGGGCAATATGCCTGCATGCTCGTAGTAGATATGCAACTGCTATTGACTGGTGGAGTAAAATGGCACAGCCAAAGTTGAAGGTTCTTATTCAATACAGTGCCTAGAGCGCAAGAGAAATGAAATGCGCTATAGAGTATTACTATTCCGTTTTGAGAGATCTATATGATCAAGTCTCAGCAGGTTCCTCACTTCGGATAGCAGACGTCAAAAAGTCAAAGTTACTTAATATCAAGAGAAATCAAATGGAAGGGTTAAAAATAAAATCGAAGGCAAATTCGGTGTCCGAAGACGAAACTACTTACCCGTATCGTTTAGTGAAGCATACGAAAAACGAAACACTGACTTTTATTGAGGAATTCGAACAAAAAAACGATCCAGCAGGATATCATGGACGAGATTTATCGCTATTATTGCGAGCTATATTCTGTAAATCAACGTAGTGATGCATCCTTGAAAGAATTCCGTGACATCCTAGCCCCACAGGTGACCGGAGATAACAACGACAATTTTCTCGAGGTAGTCAGCTGTTTGATTTGAACCTCCTATTGCCCAATAATAATTCTTAAAATGATAACGGTTCAAATAAAAGTTCTTAGTTGAATACAATATGATAGTACCATTACTGGGGCAATATTTTGTCATGTTATTAACGTTAAAAAGTTATTTCAGCTTGAAGCGCCTAAGACGACGTGTATGAGACTCTGTGCGCCTCACCACCAAAAAAATCCCCAGGATCAGATGGTCTGCCAGCAGAGTTTTATATCCGTTACTGGCCGATAGTGGGTTAGAAAATCACGGACATTGTAAATGAGGTTGTTCAGCGCGAAATGATTGCTGCGGAGTTTAAAGAGCGCAAAATTGTTCTTGTGCCAAAAAATAATGGACACAAAGATTTAAATAATTTTCGTCCAATTTCACTGCTGAATTCTGATTATAAATTAGTAGGTAGATTAGTAAACAAGAGAATTTCATGCCTTGCAAATAAAATTATTAGTAAACATCAGAATTTCACACAAGGCAGAACCATTTTTCAAAATCTAGCAGAATTCAGGGATATCATTGCAATAACTTCTTAACAAACATAAAGTGTGCCTTATTTTTTTAGATTTTTACAAAGCCTTGATGTAGTAAATGATGAATATTTTCTACAGACGTTGGAGAAAATAGGTTTAAACGATAGGGTCATACAGTTGATAAAGAACTTACGAACTGGAGTAAATGCCAAAATAGCGGTGAACAGTCAACAATCCAGGCCGATACAAATAAAACTGGGTGTTCCTTCAAATGTTTCAAATGGCTCTGAGCACTATGGGACTTAACATCTATGGTCATCAGTCCCCTAGAACTTAGTACTACTTAAAGCTAACTAACCTAAGGATATCACACAACACCCAGTCGTCACGAGGCAGAGAAAATCCCTGACCCCGCCGGGAATCGAACCCGGGAACCCGAGCGCGGGAAGCGAGAACGCTACCGCACGACCACGAGCTGCGGACTTGGGTGTTTCTCAAGGAAGTCCTCTGTCCATGTCGCTCTTCGCCGTTTCACGGGAACCTTTCCTCTCACATCTCCATGCTACATTAAAAGGCTTAACATTGTTCCGAAAGAATGGCTATGGTGCACGCAATATAAAGGCAGCGTTCTCCAAAAAAAGGAAATGTGAAAATGAGCACACTCACAGGATGAAACACCGATTGCGGTTCTTCCTTTTTGTGGCGCTATTCCCAGCAAAATAGGAAGAGTTCTGCGTAGACGGGGTATAAGAACGATTTTCCGTCCTCCTCCTGTTAAGGACAATCTCGGATCCCTGGAGTTTATAATATCCCCTGTGAGTGTGGAAGCAATTATATAGATCAGACCATTCGTACCGTCTCCGACCGCTGTGCAGAACACCAATGCCATATTAAAAATAGAGAACTGGAGAAATCGGCAATTGCGGAGCACAGCCTCACGAACAAGCATAAAATATTGTTCGATGAAACTAAAATTCTGTCCCATGTCTCCATGTACTGGGATTCTGTTATTAAGGAGGCTGTTGAAATACGAATGAGCCAAAAGAACTTTAACCACGATAGCGTATACCATCTGAGCTGTGCATGGAAACGAGCGCTTGATGCAGAGAAGCAGCAGAGGCGTTGCTTCCAAGGTTTACGTTCCAACGGAAGCGGTGGCGCCACTGCGACACCATCTGCGACAGCAGTACGTAATCGCCCGACCAATCACAAGCCGACCAAGCAGAAGCCGTGCACGGGCTATAAAAAGTCCATCACAGCAGCAGTGAAGACAGTCAGTTGCTCCTTACGAAGAAGATGGAGGATATCGTCGAAAGCTTGAGATTTTATCCCGAATTGACGCGGCAAGAAAACCGAGAATGTTTTATATATAAGTGCCGTCGCGAAAGTCTTCTTTCCCATAGTATGGCACTACCGTCCCACATGTTAGGAGACGCTGTGGGGATGAAAGAAATGTGGATAGAAAGAGGAAAGAGGAACGATAAATAATTGACAGAATGTGTCGGAAGTGCCGGCAGAGGAGAATCAGGAAAGAAGAAAGGCGTTGGAAGGAAGTAGTGTGGGTGCGATGGCGTAAGGTTTGGATGTAGATGGGTTGTGTTTTTCGTTTGTTTTGGTAGTTTTAAACAGTATATTGCTTAATTTAGCCAGTATAAAAGTATGTTGTTGTGGGGCGTGAGGCGTGGATGAAGTAGTTGGCTAATACAGTGACTAACTACCTAACATGTTATTGAATGATGAAACTGTTTGTAATCCACACATTTTTTTGTAACCACTGACATAAATAACTGGATAGTACTAAGTAATATTAGTTGTAAAGCCCATCAGGGCATTCATCACATCATTATCATGACCCCTGTTTGCTCATTGTTAATGAAATTGTGCAGAATGGTCACAGATAAACTTTTGCTACTTCAGCCAGTGTACGTGGAAAACTGTTTATCGTAGTGTGCCCTACTTTACAGAAGCTATGTTCAGAATGCGCACTGCAGGATTTGCGTTAGTGTTAGAAGTGTTAGTGCTATGACTTGTCTGTAGGCGCCGGTACTGAAAGTCAAGCACCACGGTGCGTTACAACTGCAATCAACATGGGTCTGGACAAGGTGAACAGGGCTTTACTCATTAAAAAAAATCTTAACTCCGCCCGACAGGCCACGAAGGCCCAATGGCAACGACCGGCCGCCGTGACATCCTCAGCCCACAGGCCTCATTGGATGCGGATATGGAGGGGCATGTGGTCAGCACACCGCTCTCCCAGCCGTATGTCAGTTTCCGAAACCGGAGCCGCTACTTCTTAATCAAGTAGCTCCTCAGTTTGCCTTTACTCAAAAAGATGGTTTATCAAAAGAGCAGCAACAGTGCTGCTGCTCTTCTTCGCGACTATCGACGCATTAAAGGAACACAGAGAGGTGTTCTTTCTGCACTGGGGTAGACAAACCTGTTCGAATTAACTTGGGAACTGCTCCTGTAAGGGGCCGACGGCCAATTGAGTCACAAATTGTTGAAGAACTTACTGACTGAGAATGCTGGACGCAGTGTGAGATCCTCAAGCTATGCCCGAGCTGTGTCACGACGGGTGAATATTCCACACACAACAGTCAGATGGTATTCGTACAAACTTCACACTACTCACGAAGTCTTGCCACGTGACACTGAGCAACATTTGTAACCTGTAATGTAAACACGGTACCAAATTAACAATGTTCCCCTCTCGCGTGGAAATTTTAATGTTTCTTTCAATGGTTTATGCGTTATTTGTCTTTCTCGTGTAAAATGGTATCCATACAAACTTCACATTACTCACCAACTTCTGCCACGTGACACTGAGTAACGTTTATAACCTGGAACGTAAAGACGATACAGAAATAACAAATGTTATTGTCTCATGTGGAAGTTTTAATGTTTCTTTCACTGGTTTCTTCGATATTTCTTTTTCCCACTTCCTTACAAATGTTTACACAACGTTTCATTGTTCTACAGTCACTCGTTATTCATGGCGGCCCTTTTAAGTAGCAATAGTTTAATGATAACTACCGAATACATACAATGGCGAGTCATCGTTATTGCTTTTTTCTTTTCATTTAAAAGTAATACGTAAATAAGTAAATTGAGGCATAATGAATAGGCTAATATTTATTAAACTTAATTCACATTCGTTTATGAAAGATTTTTTTTTTACCATTTGCTGGAGATATTCTTAACCAAGTCGTCATGATGAACATATAGGTTTGTATTGAAATGTTTTTCAGTTTTCTCGATTGAAGTGTTTCCTAACTGTGTTGATTATTCATCTACATCTACATGATTATTCTGCTATTCAAAGTTAAGTGCCTGGGAGTGGGTTTATCGAACCACCTTCAAGCTATATCTCTATTGCTTCAGTCTCGAACGGCGCGCGGAAAAGAACAAGCACTTAAATATTTGTGTGCGAGCTCTGATTTCTCTTAATAACGATGATCATTTCTCCCCATGTAGGAGGGCGCCAACAAAATACTTTCGCAATCGGAGGATCTCGCCGCACTGTCCTAACGGATATGTCAGCCGTACGTCTCACATTGATTTCTGCGGTTTCTTCGCGCAGTGTTGCTTGTCTGTTAGCACTGACAACTCTACCCAAATGTCACTGCTCTCGGTCGTTAAGTGAAGGTCGTCGCCAACTGCGTTGTCTAGGGTGAGAGGGGATCCCTGACAGCTGGCACTCCCAGCACAGCATTGGCAATGTGGATAGCAGAATATTGAATTCTCTAATAATGTGCGAAACTGAGAGTCCCATGCGTCTAGCTTCAACTAGCATTTCGCGTTCAAACGCTGTTATTTCCCGTCGGTTGACCAGAATCACATCGGAAAGTTCTGCACGTGAATCACCCGAGGACAGACGGCAGCTCCGCCCATGCACTGCCATCGTCTTTATATGTGCATATCGCTATCCCATGACTTCTGTCGCCTCAGTGTATGAAGACAAGTCATAGTTAAACGTTGTTACTAAGAACCTCGAGAAGTTCTTAACCGGTTTAGTTGAGGTACTCTAACAAACATTCTGGAGGACATACGCTACATATTTTTAAATGTGTATGGCAAGAATCTCGGAAAGTTCTATACCGATTTATATCAAATTTTTACAAACTACTCTAATATCTATGAGAAGACTTACAAATTTTTAAACATCTAGAGCTCAAAGAAGGTAATATACTGAACGACCAGTTGAACCTCGCTTGTAGACAATTTTTCGAAGGCTTTAAACCTGTACTGTTTATGGTATAACATTAATGCTGGTAACCTCAGTGGTCTATTTTCTCAGGAAGCTATGATGCACTTTCAAATCTTTAAGCTCACTACCCTTTATGTAATGTGGTTTTCTCACGACGTATGGCTGCCACTACATCGGCCCTTATGTGATTTTGTCTGGCTCTAAAACGTTGGTTCCCTGCGAATGTGTATTAACTGGTTTGTGGACCAGGGTTCGTAATTCTGTCTTAAGAGCCATTATTGTCAATTTTAAAGTTCTGACATATATACCGTGTGTGGGCTTCACTAATATTGTAATGTAATTTTTATATTCTGGCTGTATATGCCACTGTACGTATCTCTCGGCGTAAGCGCCACCTGCCTTTTTGATGTATAACTACATTAATTGTACCAAGGCTCCAATACTGTCATAACGGGAGTGTTAAACGCTTTCCTTCTTTTTATTGTTACTTTATCTAAGGACGTTATTAATACTGATAATTTACACGTTGCTTTTGCACGCCAATCGGCACATTGTTCGCGCCATGAGCGCCACCTGCCCTGGCCGCAGAGTAACTACGCTGGCCGATTACACTCAGTCGGTTGTGAGTTCTGCAACATCCATGTACTAATTTATATTTACGTGACAAACCCTATTTTTAGGGCTATATTTTAATTTTGACAAATGGATCTATGCAGACATTTGTAAAAACGGCGTTGATGCATCAGTCCATACTAACGTAAAATTGTAAGTACCAGTCGTCGTTCTCATATTTTTGTAATGCAAGAGCTCTCTAATTTGTGTTAAAATCTATTCTTGACTTAAGTTTCATACCTTGTTAATGTAAGCTATGATGTTCATTGTCCTTAGGCCACCTTCTGAAGAAGACAAATTTAAATTTGTTGAAACCTAGGTAAAGAATTCTTTATCCATTGCAACTGGTCGGCTGTTTATAATTTTATTACGTGAAACCGTTGCTGTTGTGCAGCTATGTTTAAAATACTCTAATATATGTTGGGACAGATATAGGCTACATATTTTTTAATATGTATGGTATATAAACATATATATAAAATCTATATTTCTAAATTAAGACTACTCGTAGTTTAAGTTTGTTACCAAAAATTTGGCAAAGTTATTAACTGATTTACTTCAGATTTTTACATGATACTTTAATAAACGTTTAGATAGACATAGTATAAAATCTCGAAAAGTTTTTTACCAGTCAGTCTTTAAATTTTTACAGGACACCCTAAGATAAATATAAACAGACACATGCTACACGATCACGCACATACAACCACACAAAATGAAAGACTTGCACCAGGTTCTTGAGGCACATGAAATTATTATAATTATTATTATTATATATTATGGTGAACAAAATTCTATATATTTTTAAAACTAGTTACTTAAGTATGGAAGGTTAATCTATACAATCAGTCGTCTACCACCTCGTTCCTTGCAATGGAAGGAGGTCTTGTAGTTCGTTTTTGATCATACTTCTTCTTAATTTGATTTCACATACTGATTACAGATGTGTAGTAGAGTAAAAATGTAACATATAGACAATTAAATGCAGCACTGACAAAATTTTCTCCTTTTCGACGCTTTTTAAATTTGAAAAGAATATTTGTTGCTAGATACTTGATCATGTTGTACCCGCAAGTGGGGAGAATACCAACAGAATTGTAGTATTTGGAAAATAACCAGACGAGCACGAAAATGCTCCATCGACGCAAAAAATGTTCAATATGCGCTTGGTTATTAAAAGACTCTAACTGAAAACTACCTTCCTAAGCACCTTCAAAACTGTTCCAAAAACTTTGGCACGCTAACATATTGGCGCCCTTTTTGACATGCTACCCATCTCTCAGTTTCACGAGCTCCCCTAACTGCAACTCGTTCTCACCCACTAGTCCACTGCTCAAACCCATGTTCTCCCACCTGCCCTTTCTCACTCAGTCATGTAGCGCTTTCTAAACGTCGCTGTCTCCTTCCTTACAGCCACGGCCCCCTTCGTTCTGCCCTGCTACTACTGCCTCCTCTCACTGTCACTATACCTCTCTTGCTGCTACCTTCTCACTCATTCTTTGCCACAGCTGCTGTCTCTTCTCATTGTCACTGTCTCTCTCTTCCTCGCTGACGTTGTCATAGACTCTCTCTCTCTCTCTCTCATTATCACTGGCTCTCACCCACTACCAATATCTCCTTCTCTTTATTCCTGTACCACTAGCGCTGTTTCCTTCATTCTTTTTCTAGCACTGCTCTTTCGCTGTCAGCTGTGTTGCATTGCCACTGCGCTCCTATCTTTCTTTCATAGTGCCACTGTCTCCTGCGCTCCCTATATCGTAACCAATGTGCACTACCTTGAAGTATATTTTACTTTTCCGTCTCTTTCCCTCTGCCAAAGCCACCTTCTCTCTCAGCATAAAAAGCACAAATATATTCGCATGCCAAAATTTTTGGTGAAATTTTTAAAGGTGTTGAGTAAGGTAGAACGGGTCAGGTGCTATCCCACTTTTCAGTCACATTCTTTTAATAAACAGGAGCATATTACCCTTTTTTGTGCTCCGATAGGAGCATTTTTCCGCTCGTTCCCTTCTTTTCCCTGCCACAACAAGGCGCATCACATCATATCAAGAAAATTTTGAAGGTTGTTCCAGATTGCACTCTTAGGAATATATCGTAAAAATTACAGCCATTTGCTGTGCATAGTCGTCTCGAAATCTACGACTCGGTCTTGGTTGTTTCTCGATAACCGATAAAGATGGTTGCGAACGGGAACATCGCACTTGTCGATAAATGCCTAGAGAATATACCACTAAAATTTAATCAATTTGCTGCGGTTATTTGTTATTTAGATTTCGCCACACATCGAATTTTATGTGCGTATTTTACAACTACGGTAACTTTGAACCTTTGTATCTCGTAAGCGAATAAAGATACCAAGAAAATTTTCAAGGATGTTCGAGTTAGGGTTAATAGAACATATCACAAAAATTTCAGACATTAGTTACGCACAGCCGCCTTGGAATACGTCGCTCAGTTTTGCTACCCAAAAGTCATTGTTTCATGGTTTTCTCATCAACCATCCGTGAATGAAACGGTGCCGTTATAAGCTCCTTATTCCGCTCCGTAGACCAGTTAAAGTGGAAAAAAAAAAAGATTTGCTCCATTTGCCTAAGCTGGAGGAAGTGGGAAATATTCAAAGTTTGACCCTGTACTGTGGGATAATTGTAGTAAGATGATCCTTCTGTTGGGTGTTCAATTGGTCCCTAGCCCAAAGACAACTCATAACATTGACTCTACCTTTCTATCGCCAACAAATGGTTCAAATGGCTCTGAGCACTATGGGACTTAACTTCTGAGGTCATCAGTCCGCTAGAACTTAGAACTACTTAAACCTAACTACCCTAAGGACATCACACACATCCATGCCCGAGGCAGTATTCGAACCTACGACCTTAGCGGCCGCGCGGTTCCAAACTGTAGCGCCTAGAAGCGCTCGGCCACTCCGGCCGGCTATCACCAACAGAATCCCAGATAAGAGCCCCGGAAAATCGACTTTACGCCAGGCGCTTTGGAAGATTTTAGATGGCGTATGCGAAAGCATGCGTACCGATGTAGTAAAAGCAGAGATTGTTGCGTGTTCCGAAGGGAGCTGTAGACAACCGTTGGCAGAAACAGAAGAAAGGGATAAAAGAGGAGATGAATGGGTAGATTTGAAAACTAAATTAGTGATGACAGCAAAGGACCATCTGGGCAAAGACGCCAGTTGCAGTAGAAATCCCGGCATAAACCAAAGCATAGTAAATATAAGCGATGAAAAAGGAATGTGTGAAAGTGCGGCAAATCTTTTAAATGATACAGAATACGGAGGACTCACAATTTGACTAATAGGGGCTGCAACATGACCAAGCAGGAGTGGCTGCAGAATAAATTCAAAATAATAGAAACTAGCTTTACTTCGGAAAAGATAGATGTCACATATAGAAAAATTAAAAAAAACATTTGGTGAAAGGAGAAGCACCTGTATGAATATTAAGAGCTCAGATAGTCAGCCGACTACTAAGTAATGAAGGGAATGGTGATAAGTGGAAGGAACATATAGAGAGCTATAAACATAAAGACAATATACAGAAAGAGGAAGTAAGTGAAAATCGGATGCGGGGTATCATACTGCCACACGAAGTTGACATAGCGCTGAAACACCTAAGTCGAAACTAGTCCTTTGGAATAGACGACATTTCCTCTGAATTATTGAGATACTTGACAGAGCCAGGCATGGCCAAACCATTCCAAGATATATCAGGCAGGTGAAATAGCCCACGATTTCAAGAAGTATCCAAAGAAGGTAAGTGCCGTCAGATGTATTATGGAACTGTCAGTGTAATAAGTCACTGGTGTAAAACACTGGCACGAATTATTCATAGAAGAATGGAAAAAATGGCAGAAGCTTGGGAAAGATCGGTTTGAGTTACGGAAAAATGTAAGAACACCCGAGGCCGTACTGCCCCTACGACTTATCTTAGAAGATACACTGAAGAAAGGCGAACATACATTTGCAACGTTTGTAGATTTAGGTACAGCTTTCGAGAGTGTCGAGTGCCATACATTCTTTGAAATTCTAAAGGCAGCTGCGGTGAAATATGGGTAATGAAAGGTTATTCATAAATTCTACAGAAACGGGAGAGTAGTTAAAAGAGATAAAGACGCATGAAAGGGAAACAGTAGCTCAGAACGGAGTGAGACAGGGATGTAGCCTCTTCCCAAAGCTATTTAATCTGCGCTTCGAACCCGCAGTAAAAGATAGCATCCTGTGGCGCAAATCAAAGACAAAATTGAAAAGGAATGAAAGTTTAACGAGATGATATAAAAACCTCGAGGTTTGCCTATGACTTTGTAGTTCTATCAGAGACAGGAAAGAACTTGAACAAGCAGTAGAACGGAATGGAGAGATGTTATAAGGTTAACATTAACAAAATTTAAAGAAGGGTAACTATTATGCTACCGAACTAAATCAATCTACGCTGCGGGCGTTAGATTAGAAAATGAGGGAGTAAAAGCAGTAGATGAGTTTAGTTATTTGCGCAACTAAATAACCGACTACGGTTAAAGTAGAGAGAATGTACGTGGAGATTCGCATTAGCAACAAAGAAGTTTTCGAGAACGATAATTTGTTGAAACTAAATGTAAATTTAAACCTTAGGATATCTCTTCTGAATGTATTTCCCTGCAGGATAGTCTTGTGTGAAAGTGAGATATGGAGAATAATCAGTTTAGACAAAGAAGACAAGATTTTGAAATGTGATACTACAAGAGAATGCTGGCGATTAGATGTGAAGATCAGATAACTAATGAGCAGGTACTGAATGGTATTGTGTAGAACAGATAGTAATGGCACAGCTAGTGCAAACGAAGAGTTCGATTGACATGAAACATCTTGAGGCACAAGGGAATAATCAGTTTCGTAATGGAGGATAGTGTGGGGAGAGGGATACTATGGCTTAACTACACTTATGTGGCTCGAATGGAAGTACGTGGCAGCAGTTACGCCGAAATGATGAGCCCAGAGTCCAGAGCTGCAAAACGTTAATCTTTTGACTGAAGACTACAACACTAAATATTTTTTTTAAATTAAGTAATGAATTTAGAGCGTTAGAAAACGCACACAGATAAACGAAAATGAAAAGTACTGAACAGTATTTATACAAACTGCGAAATATATTTCAGAGCATCTGAGAAGATACAATGAAAATATGAGAGGGATACTGAAAACAACAAGTCCATGAACAAGAATAAATAGACAAGAAGTCCATGAACGAGAATAAATAGAAAGTTATATTGTGTAGACACTTCACATTCTCATTTAAAACTCAGATTAGATAGTAATTAAAAGGACAAAGAACGTTTTTCTAATATTTGAATATTTTTGTTCATTTCAAGAGATGAATCCGGAACGCAAATTGATAGTACTGAAAACATAAGATTGCAAGAGTGATAGTAAATGAGTTGTGTGGAGCCTACTTGCGGCAGTGGGCAGTAGGAGGAAGGGAAGGGTGGGGGGAGAGGGGGGAGTAGTGGCAAGGTGCAGCACCCCCCGTGAGATTTCATTGCGAATACAAAAGGAGGACCGTAACAACAGGGCATGAAGTTTTGTGACCTAAAGTACAAGGATAGTTATTACTAAAATTGCCTTAAAAATCGATAAAATGTAAAACTGATGCAGAACATATGTAAAGGGCTTTATAAAATGAACTACAGTAGCAGTTCTGAAACTGCCCGTCGCAGGTACTAGAGACGTCGCGGCTGTACAGCAGGGCCGTAGCGGTGGTTGCATGACAAGAATTTGGTTCATTCGCCTTTGTGATTACAGGAACAACGTGCGGGCCAGTAGTCAAATCCAGCTGGCCGACAAGTGAGTGTTGTCGCTATGTCAGCGTTGAAGGTGGCAGTCGAATCGTATTATGTGTCTCAGTTGTTTTTATTCAGTAACAATAAGTTTGAAGATTAGGTCTGTCGATTGCTGATGGTTTTAATTCATGTTTATCTTCTTTCTACATGAGCATCTAGACACGTTCTCCGCAAGCCACCGTATGGTGCGTGGAGGAGGGTATATTGACCACTTCTAGTCATTTCCTTTCCTGTTCCACTCATAAATACCGCGGGAGAAAACCGACTGTCTACGTGCCTCCTTACGAGCCCTAATTTCACGTACCTTAGCTTCCTGGTCCTTGCGTGCATTGCATGTTGGCGGCAGTAGAATCGTATAGCAGTCAACCTCAACTGCCGGTTCTCTAAATTTTCTCATACTGCTCCTCGAAAAGAACATCAGTCACCTTCACTGCAGTGATTCCCATTTGAGTTCCAGAAGCATATCCGTAATACTTGCCTGTTGTTCGAACCCACAGGTAACTAATCTAGCAGCCCGCCTCTTAATTACTTCGATTTCTACCTTTAAACCGACCTGGTCGCGTTTCCCAAACACACGAACAGTACTCAATAATTGGTCGCGCGTGTATCCTATATAAGGCATCCTTTACGGCCAGATACGTAATCCAGGTAACTGTGTCAAACAGCACACTGCTCGAGCATTATGCATCTGTTTTTCCTACTCATCCGCATTAACTTACAGTTTTCTACATTTAGAGCTAGCTGCTATTCATCACACCAACTAGAAATTTTTTCTAAATCGTCTTGTATCCGTCCACAGTCACTCAACGACGACGCCTTCCCATACACCACAGCATCATCAACAAACAACAGCAAACTGCTGCTTACCCTGTCAGTAGACCATTTAGGTGTACAGAAAATAACCGCGGCCCCATCACACTTCCCTGGGGCACTCCTGACGATGCCCTTCTCTCTGATGAACGCTCGCCGTCGGGGACAACGTAATGGGTCAATTACTTAAGAAGTCTTCGAGGTACTCACATACCTGTGAACCTATTGCATACGCTTGCTTCTTCGTCAACAGATGAAAGTATGGCACTGTGTCAAATGCTTCACGGAAATCTAGAAATATGGAATCTGCCTGCTGCCCTTCATTCATGATTCGCATGACAAGCTTAGTTTCGCACGAGCGATGCTTTCCAAAACCGTTAAACCGTGCTGATTTGTTGACAGAAGCTTTTCCCTCTCAAGGAATTTTATTATATTCGAAATAATATTCGAAGGGTACGCTCAAGGATTCTGCACCGAACCGATGTTAAAAATAATCGTCTGTAATTCTGAGGTCCGTTCTTTTACCCTTCATATATACAAGAGTCACCTACGCTTTTTTCCAGTCGCTTGGAACTTTGTGCTGGGCGAGATATTCGCTATAAATGGCAACTAAGTAAGGGGTATAAGCTGTAGAGTATTCTTTGTGTAACCGAATTGCGATTCCAACGGCACATGCCAACTTATTGATTTTCAACTTTTTGGGTTGTTTCCCTACGTCAGTGACGCTTATTACTATGTCGTCCGTACGGGAATTTGTGCGATGGCCAAACAACGGTATGTTTGTACCTTTCTCCTGCATGAACGATTTCTTAAATGCGAAATTAAAAACTTTGGGTCTCATTTTGCTACCTGCCACACCAGACTGGCCAACGACCATAATGTCGTTGTGGCTTCTCTGTCAATGGAAGTTGCAAAAAAAAAAAAAAAAAACAAAAAAAAAAAAAACGAAGAAACTGCGCAGAGTTTTCTTGTTTGGGAAAGCAAATAAAAGTCTCATTAAAAACATTCACCGCGGGACACAAAGACATTGATCATCTTTGGTCGGAATTTAAAGGTATTGTCCACCATGTGCTAGAGAAGTTTGTGCCTAGCAAAAATATAGGGGAGGGAAAGGATCTACCTTGATACAACAAACATATTAAGAAGTTATTGAGAAAGCAGATAATTTTGCACAGTTGTTTTAAACATAGTCATTGCCACGTTAACAAACAGAAATTATGTGAAATGAAAGCAACTGTCAGAGGAACAATGGGAGATTCTTTTAACGAAATTGAGAGCAATATTTTATCTGCATATTCTAAAAATAGCCCCAAAAAATTTTGGTCGTACGTAAAATCTATGAACGCTACAAATAATTCAATACCTTTTCTTGCTGACAGTACGGGTAATGTAACTGATGATGATAAACAGAAAGCCGAAATTCTAAACCTAGCTTTCAAAAACTCGTTTACGGTAGAGGACTGCAGCACCATTCCCCCTTTCAATTATCGACAAACGCAAGGATGGCTGACATAGTGTTTAGTGTATCTGGGATTGTAAAACAGTTAAGATCCTTAGACGCCAGGAAGGCATCTGACCCAGACGGTATCCCCGTAACATTATATGTTGACTATGCTACAAATATAGTACCATTCTTATCCAACATCTATCAGAGATCACTGGTACAGCGGAAAGTTCCACAGGACTGGAAGAAAGCCCAGGTCATAGCTATAAAAAGGGTAGAAAATCGGCCAATTTCAGTGACATCGATTTGTTGTAGAACCATGGAACATATTTTGTGTTAGGATATAATGACCTTTCTAGACTCTGAGAAGCTCACCTGCAGAAACCAGCACGGCTTTAGGAAACAGCGGTCATGCGAGACACAGCTGGCGCTCTTCGTGCATGATATACAACAAGCTCTAGTTGCCGGCTCCCAGGTTGATGCTATATTTCTCGGCTTTTGAAAGGCGTTCGACTGAGTTTCGCACTGTCGCTTGCTCCAAAAAAGGGCGCACTTACGGTCTATCCGATGACATATGCGGATGGATAGAAAGTTTTGTAATAGACAGGAAGCAGTATGTCGTCCTGAACGGCGTGACTTCAACAGAAACAAGCGTAACTTCAGATGTGCCCCAGGTCAGCGTAATAGGTCCGCTGCTTTTTACGATTTACATAAACGATCTGGTTGATGGTACTGACAGCGGCATTAGACTGTTTGCCGATGATGCTGCAGTCTACAGGAAAGTAGTATCACACTAAAGTTGTGAACAAATCAATTAGGATTTGCAGAAAATTAGTGGCTGGTGTAATGACTGGCAGTTATCTTTCAGTATTAGTAAGTGAAACCTATTGCGTATAACAAAGCGAAAATCCCCATTAATGTACGAGTACAAAATAAATGCCCAGTCTTTGGAAGCGGTAACATCCGTCACGTATCTGGGTGTGACTATTCAAAATTATCTCAAATGGAATGATCAGATTACACAAGTAACGGGTAAGGCCAACTCTAGATTGCGGTTTATTGGCAGAATCCTGAAGCGATGCAGTTCTTCAACAATGGAAATTGTTTACAATACGTTAGTTCGTTCAGTCTTAGAGTATTGTTTGTCTGTATGGGACCCTTACCAGTTGGTTCTCATTCAAGAGATTGAGAAGGTCCAAAGAAGAGCGGCAAGATTCTTGACTGGTACATTTAGCCATCGCGAGAGCGTTACAAATATCATAGAAAGTTTGAAGTGAGACACATCTGCAGACAGATGGCGCGCTAAAAGGAAGGGGCTGCTCATTAAGTTCCGAAATCCGATCTTCACCGAGGATGTAGAGCATATATTATTACCACCAACTTTCAAATCGCGCAATGACCACCATTCAAAGATACGGGAAATTAGAGCTCGTACTGAGGCGTTCAGACAGTCGTTTTTTCCTCGCGCGATCCGCGAGTAGAACCGGGGGAGAGAGGGGGGGAATATGACTTTGGCGCGAATTGTGCCCTCCGCCACACACCGTTTGGTGGCTAGTGGAGTATATATGTAGATGTAGATGTAGATGACTGGCATAGAATCCTTGGACCCACTTACGGATTTCACGTAGGACCGGAATTTTCTCGGCATCTGGGCAAGATCTATTGCTAAGATGTGGCGATGGTAGTTGTAAGCTCCACGCAGCGCTCTTTTTACGATTCTCTGTAAACATGAACAAATTTTTAAATGTAACTTTAAAGCGTGATATTTCACATGTACATGCAGTTCCAAAGATATGAGTAGACGAAAATGCAGGAAGTACGACGACAGCCACTCGAATTTCGGTTTTGCACGTCATATTGTTGGAAATGAAGAATGAATTCGAGGTGTCATTTTTTTCTTAGCTCTCATTACTAAAAACATGCTTCCTAATAAAAAAAACATTTAGAGTCAAATCACGGTTGTTTGGCAAACAAACACGAAAATACTTTTCCCACAAGTTAAAAAAACGACGTATCAAAAAATCTTCCACTAAACTAGCTACGATTCCTTAAAAGGCTGTTATTTCTTGCTACGAAGTTGCCAACAACGTAAAAAAGAGCAACAAACCTTAAACGATACCGGAACACTTTATTTTACCACCTGCTCTAAACATGGTGGGCCTTTCGTGATGTTTGAGTCATCTGGCAAGCAGCTGGGAAATACCTAAAGGCAGTGATGATTTAGCTACACAGTGCGATGAAGTTACAGAAAACAAAAATGATGGGCATCTGGTTTCTTATGTGCGGTTAACAAGAAATTTCAAGTAGATCTTCTTTCGTGCAGGAAAATAACTCTTCGAACAAAAGCAACAGACCACTGTTTTATAGAAGAAAATTGGAAAATTTGTGTAGGCATGTGTACAGATGGCTGGTTGAAAAGAGGCTCCTCATTCTTATATTTGGACACACTGTTTTATTCACCGAGAAAGGCAAAGGCTGCCTCTGTGACTTCAAGTAAATCTTCTAGGTTTCTATGGTGAGCTCTTCTGCTATAGTTTGTTACAATGTGTTTGATGATACGATGTTCATTGCCACAGTCACACTGAGGTGGTGAAGCCTCTGTCAATCGGTGGAGGCTTTCTGAGCAGATGCCATGGCCTACATGAATCTTATTGTTTTCCGATCACATCGTGGTAAGTCCATGCCGGCTGGCCTCGTGTTAGGTCTGACGAGGGTCTGATATTCCTCATGGCGAATGTTATTCCACGTTTCTGACGGCCTCCTGCTCATGATGAAATCCATTGCTTGCAGCGTTTCTGCAATATGATATGCGACTTACTGAATTTTAAATGGCTCTTCTAATTGCAGGCACATCAGAGTGGATTGGAAGCTGAGAAATTTTTATTAATTATTCCTATTCCTTGAGAAAGGCATTCTGTCTTCGGAGATATGGTGGCGCAGTGTGGCTTAGAGGTGATAACCAGTGAAGAGGAATAGATCTGCGGCAATCTCTTACTGTCCTCAATGCTGCATTTAGCTGAGCATACTATGTTTCTCACATGTCAACCATAAAGCCATCCTGGGGCACAGTATTCGGCAATAGAGTAGACGAGTTCTAAGGAAGAACATCGCAGTGTTGTAGCTCTTGCATCCTATGAGCTTCATATGATGTTACTGCACAATCTCAGCTTTGCTGGGGTGTTTTCTATGGGTTTCTTTCAGGACAAGTTTCTATGAGGAGTTGTTGTTGTTGTTATTGTTATGGTCTTCAGTCCTGAGACTGGTTTGATGCAGCTCTCCATGCTACTCTATCCTGTGCAAGCCTCTTCATCTCCCAGTACCTACTGCAACCTACATCCTTCTGAATCTGCTGAGTGTATTCATCTCTTGGTCTCCTTCTACGATTTTTACTCTCCGCGCTGCTCTCCAATGCTAAATTTGTGATCCCTTGATGCCTCAGAACATGTCATACCAACCGGTCCCTTCTTCTTGTCAAGTTGTGAAACAAACCCCTCTTCTCCCCAATTCTATTCAATACCTCTTCATTAGTTATGTGATCTACCCATCTATCTTCAGCATTCTTCTGTAGCACCACATTTGGAAAGCTTCTATTCTCTTCTAGTCCAAACTATTTATCGTCCATGTTTCATTTCCATACATGGCTACACTCCATACAAATACTTTCAGAAACGACTTCCTGACACTTAAATCTACACTTGGTGTTAACAAATTTCTCTTCTTCAGAAACGCTTTCCTTGCCATTGCCAGTCTACATTTTAAATCCTCTCTACTTCGACCATCATCAGTTATTCTGCTCCCCAAATAGCAAAACTCCTTTAAGTGCCTCATTTCCTAATCTAATTCCCTCAGCATCACCCGACTTAATTCGACTACATTCCATTATCCTCGTTTTACTTTTGTTGATGTTCATCTTATATCCTCCTTTCAAGACACTGTCCATTCATTTACCGCATTTTTATATTTCCTCCTTTCATCAATTAAATTCAATATTTCTTCTGTTACCCAAGTATTTCTACTAACGCTCGTCTTTTTACCTAATTGATCCTCTGCTACCTTCAGTACTTCATCCCTCAGATCTACTCATTCTTCTTCTACTGTATTTCTTTCCCACATTCGTGACAATTTTTCCCTTATGCTCTCCCTGAAACTCTGTACAACCTCTGGTTTAGTCAGTTTATCCAGGTCCTATTTCCTTAAATTCCCACCTTTTTTCAGCTACTTCAGTTTTAATCTACAGTTCATAACCAATAGATTGTGGTCAGAGTCCACACATCTGCCTCGGCAAATGACTTACAATTTAATACCTGGTTCCTAAATCTCTGTCTTACCATTATATAATCTGTAGTGTTGGCTGAAGAGCCAACGCCGTGTTACTAGAGGAGTTCGAAATGCACGCGTTTTAGCTCATGCAGGCTGGCGTGAGGAGGGATTATACTGACGTGAGGTCTGGAACATGACAAGGAATTAGAATTCAGAAAGCGAACATAGCTAGTTTGATACTTAACTTTAATCCATTAATGATGAACGTCGCTCTTGACGGTACATGATTCACAATATTATCTGTTCAGAAGACATATAGTAACTGAATATGGCGCCTTGCTAGGTCGTAACAAATGACGTAGCTGAAGGCTATGCTAAACTGTCTTCTCGGCAAATGAGAGCGTGTGTAGACAGTGAAGCATCGCTAGCAAAATCGGCTGTACAACTGGGGCCGAGTGCTAGGGAGTCTCTCTAGACCTGCCGTGTGGGGGCGCTCGGTCTGCAATCACTGCTAGTGGCGACACACGGGTCCGACGTATACTAACAGACCGCGGCCGATTTAAAGGGTACCACCTAGAAAGTGTGGTGTCTGGCGGTGACACCACATAATCTATCTGATACCTTCTAGTATCTCCAGGACTCTTCCATGTGTACAACCATCTTTTATGATTCCTGAACCAAGTGTTAGCTATGATTAAGTTATGCTCTGTGCAAAATTCTACCAGACGGCTTCCTCTTTCATTTCTTACCCCCAATCCATATTCACCTACTATGTTTCCTTCTCTCCCTTTTCCTACTCTCGAATTCCAGTCACCCATGACGATTAAATATTCGTCTCGCTTCACTACCTGAATAATTTCTTTTATCTCATCATACATTTCATCAATTTCTTCGTCATCTGCAGAGCAAGCTGTTTGTAGTAGCTTACCCGCACTCCTATTTTTTTATTCATTATTAAACCTACTACTGCATTACCCCTATATGATTTTGTATTTAGAACCCTGTATTCACCTGACCAAAAGTCTTGTTCCTCCTGCCACCGAACTTCACTAATTCCCACTATATCTAACTTTAACCTAATCATTTCCCTTTTTAAATTTTCTAACCTACGTGCCTGAATAAGTGATCTGAGATTCCACGCTCCGATCCGTAGAACGCCAGTTTTCTTTCTCCCGGTAACGACGTCCTCTTGAGTAGTCCCCGCCCGGAGATCCTAATGGGGGACTATTTTACCTCCGGAATATTTTACCCAAGAGGACGCCATCCTCATCCAACCGTACAGTAAAGCTCCATGCCCTCGGGAAATATTACGGCTGTAGTTTCCCCTTGCTTTCAGCCGTTGGCAGTACCAGCACAGCAAGGCCGTTTTGGTTAGTGTTACAAGGCCAGATCAGTCAATCATCCAGACTGTTGCCCCTTTAACTACTGAAAAGGCTGCTGCCCCTCTTCAGGAACCACATGTTTGTCTGGCCTCTCAATAGATACCCCTCCGTTGTGGTTGCACCTACGGTACGGCCATCTGCATCGCTGAGGCACACAAGCCTCCCCACCAACGGCAAGGTCCTTGGTTCATGGGAAGAGGGGGGGGGGTATGAGGAGTTATTCCTAGATATTTTGCTAGTTCTTGGTATGGAAGTATTTCAGCATTGTACTTAGATTTGCGAAGAGTATTTCTTCACCAGCTTCAAGACTTTTCTTTGGATGGCGAAAGCCAGAGCGTCTGCATGAATGAATTTCTTCCGCTCTTTTTCAGGAAGATCAGATGTACATAATTTGCATAAACCTGGTGCCAAAACTGAAACCTGGGGAAGACAGTTATTAAGTTCCTTCTGTCTGCTTAATCGAATGCCAAGTGATACTTAGAAGTACCTCTCAGATAACTTGTTGCTTGGGAGCCTAATTATGGTTTGTATAACACTTGCGAGTTTGTACAGGAGTCCTTGTCTCCATACTGTACCATAGTAAACTGTAAGATCAACAAAGGCCATTGGTGTTTTAAGTCATCGTGGGAACACAGCTTCAATGTTTGAGGTTAAGTTCAGTATTTGGTCTGTACGGCTCCTGTTAGGTCTGAATCCTACTGTTCAATGGGACTAACTTGATGGACCGATTCTGTTATTAAGAATGAATCTTTCTGAAAGGTTGTAGCAGTAGCTCAGGAGGGTGACAGGCGGTAGCTAACAGATTTATTTGCTGATTTAGAAGGCTCCAGTATAGCTACGATTTTTGTTCTTTTGAAGGCTTTCGGTAGGTTAGCCGATAGCATGATGTTGGAGAAAAAGATCTCTAGTCATTTACGGGCCTTGTTTCCATAACTGACAAGGAACTCTGGGTGTATCTCATCAAATCATGGAGATTTGCCGTTTTTCATTTGTGTGGGTGTTATCCATTACAGATTTCCTGGCCTAAACATGAATGCACAACTACATCACAACGGTTCTTCCCATGGCCAATGAATTAGACATCTGTCTTCAGCAAATGTGCGATGATATGAGAGCTGCGCACATTTATCTTTTTATAGAAACCATCGATGGCTTTCACCTGAGAATGTCCTGAAAAGGGTGTATGAATTCCGAGATGATCTTTGCTTTTATCTTGTTCAAGAAAGGATTTGAGTTGCGAGGAGCTCGTACACACTGGTTTTGTTTTGAAGCTGGCGTATCTTTGTGACTTCTTTGAAAAACTCAGTTCATTGAAAGTATCCCTTCAAGGCAATGAGACCAATAATTTGCAACTGTCAGATAAAATTACCGTCTTCACAATGAAAGTACTACATTGGAAGAAGACTATGGATGACAAAAATATACGTTGCGTTTTCTCCGCTCTTCACACGGTTTTAAAAGACAGTGCCTTTCAGTTAAGTGAAGAATCGGTGTGTGTTCGTGGATCATGAACTCAACTCGATGATTGCTTTCTAAAGTACACATATGTCCAAAATTAAAACAACAAAGCACCATTTCCAGGTCATGTGTCTAATTCACGATATAATCATACAAACTGTCAACAGATATCCGTACGATCGTGTGCTGCGCGGAAGATGGCATTCTCATCAACGGACAACCACGCCAACGATGACGGCAGGACACTCATTAAACGGGGTAGCATTTGCCGGGTAGTTCCACATCCACAATCGCTGTGTACACAGTAGTCACAGACGGTGCAGCATGGCACACAGAAGACGCCTACCAGGCTCTCTGCGGTGAAGGGCCACAGGAAGAATGGAAACAGGACAGTCGCAAACTGATGTGGCCCTGTGGTTTAATGTGAATCGTTCTGTTGTTTTTCGGATGTGGCAGCAGTTTATAGAGAACTAAACTGTATGACGAAGACCAGAGCGGGGCCGACCATCGGAAAGACAGAACTGCTACTTGGCTGCAAGGGCACTATGGCGCTGCACGGTAACTGGCATCTGGCCCCACAGCATCCACTGGACATGTTGAAGCGAGGCAAACGGTGTACAGCAGGTTTCGGGAGAGTGGCCCTTCTTGTCGGAGATCTGTTGCATGTGTACGTCTGACGTGTCTTCACAGAAGGGAACGTGTAGAGTGGAGCCGTCAACACTCCACCTGAACGGTCAAGCAGTGGGCCATTGTTCTTTTCACAGATGAATCCCGATTTCAACTGGACCGTCATTCTCGACGAATTTGCATCTAGAGGGAACGCAGGACACGATTTCGGGACAAAGCTATTGTGGAAGTAGACTGATATCGAGGATGATCCCTAATGGTGTTGGCACTCGAACACTTCTTCATGAAATTCTACGGTTATATCGACAAGGTTTAACTGCTGTCAGGTACCGTGACGAGATCTCGGGACCTCATGTGCGGTTACGAGGTGCTGTGGGCCCAGACTTCGTATTTCTGAACGATAATGCTCGACCTCATAGAGGTTTTCTTGGAAACGGAAGATATTACGTGAATGACGTGACTTGCTCTCTCTCCCGATTTGAACCCCATAGAGCTTATCTGGTAGCACTAGGGATACGGATTGTATCACGTTAGTATCCACCAACCCCTCCCCAAGACTAGCGAGCAGCATTGCAAGAAGAATGGGCGTTATTACCTCAACATGAAATTGATGGCATCGTTTGTCAGGCCTATACTGCTGCGAAAGGTGGTCACACCCCATACTGAGCGCATTAACCAGTTGTCGGAATGTATGTGTAAATCCGTTTAGTTGTAAAAAACGAAGAACATTATGCATGTTGCAGTTGTTTACGTTCGGTATTCTTTATATTGTTTCTACTTTACTATCACCTTATTAAATTGCTTTGTGACAAAATAAACGCAGCTTTGCAAATTTTCGGTTAGTTGCTTTAATTTTGCACACCAGTGTATTTTCCAGAATACGTTGAGCGGTACAACTTGATCAAGGCTCCCTTCAGTACAGAACTTTCATCTTTTTTATATTTCTTCAGACTCGACATAGAAATCGACGTTCGTTTCCTTACCGCTGGAGCCTAATGAAGCAAAAGTATCCACAAGCACAAATTTCTACGAATTTTCATACCTTTTGCGACAGCCTACTAATTTAAGGGAGGTTTCTCAACATTGGCAGTCATCAACACGAAACAAAGATCGTTATGACAGTGGAGAAAGAGATGCACGTCGCAGGTTCAAATCTCGTGCCCAGGGACAGTTCGAGAACATATTTCCACACACGCAATTTTTTCAGAAAGGCGACATGACATTTGGTGCCCCTGCCCTCCCTCTCCTTCCCTCATACATTAGTTGTAGTTCCTTGAGCACTTGGTAACACATAAAAATAAGCCAAAATCGAGTGAACGAGGAGACTTGTTATTTTCACTCCTAGTTATAATACACCCTGTGCACACACTTTTCATTAGGAACACTTGCGGCGAGCCCCTCAATTTGGCACCCCAAGCAACCGCTTGCGTCGCTTGGACCTTAAGCCGGCCCTTCTTGTGCTCATATTTGAAGCCCTGATAATGAAGAAGCAAGCACATCCTTTCGATTAATTTCGTCGTGGGGCTACGGTGCAATAAAATTAAAAGTTGATTAAAATGTTTTACCTCAAAAGTTAATAAGGAAATAACTATCCTTAATAACATTGTTCGAAACTTAAGTTTATTTAACGCCCACTTCGAGTCGGACATATGCGAAAGGAGCTGTCGGTTTTATACTCAGGTGAAGAAAGCCGTGGACCTCCGAATGTTTTGAATCCACCATCTGTTGGAAAACACGCGCTTTTAGTTAGAGAATCTTTGAGCATTTGCTGAACAACTGGAAAGTGCACTTTTATATTTTCCTTTCGATTAAAAAAAATCGATATTTCACAAGTGGACATTATGTTTTCTAGAATATCGAAACATATTATCAATATTTTTGTTTCAGTGCACTTACCTGGTACAACTTCACAACAGTAAGTGACGGGACAATGACAATAAGCAGATGAACCCTCAGTTTATTTCCAACATGTATGAATACATTCTTGAACAACGTTCTTACTTTTTTCCCAGAAATGCGCGCAATTATTCATTCTTTCCAGCATTAAAAGAATGAACTGTTGCGACATAAATGGACATGCGTCAAAATGCAACCGCTGGGCGAAATTCTCTAGAGGTACAAGTGAAATACGTGTGTACAGATGTGTGTGAAATACGTTAAATATATGTGAAATATGTTTGACATATGCATAACTGGGTCATCCTAAAGCCCTGGAAAGGTTTCAACCAAATCTGGTACACACATTACTTACGATCTGGAAAGAAATACTGTGGCGGTAAGAATTACCAGTCTGCCGTTGGGGTGAGCACGATAACGTGGTGAGAGAACGAGAGAAGGGGGAAAGAGGCGTTGGACAGAGAAAGGAAAAAGGAGGAGATAGAAAGAGAGAGGGGAAGAGGAAATGGGTACAGAAAGGGAAGAGGAGAATATCGACAGAGATAGGGGGAGGAAGAGATAGGAAGGTTTGAAGGGGAGAAGGAGATAAACAAAGAGAAAGGGGGAGTAGACGTACAGAGAATTGGAGGAAATGGACAGAGACAGGGGGAGGAAGAGATAGGGAGAGAGAGAGTGAGGGGAGGAAGAAGAACAGAGAGAGGTGAGGAGGAGATGTCAGCAGAAAGGGAAGAGGAGGAGATGGATTAATAGAAAATTTGAATAAATACATACCCGGCAAAGTCGGGTACTCGGGTAGTTTCATATAATTATTGACCGAATTTAAAAATTTGGAATACTGTCACAACCCACTAACTAAGAGCTGTTATCTTAAATCGAAGGTTTAACATGACAAGCCGGTTATTAAAGTAAGAAACTGTGTATTTGTAGTGAGGCAGCACAACTCGGGGCGAGAGAATTACCCAGACTATATTCATCCAGCATTTGAGAATGAGAGAGTACTCGGCGACACCCACAAAACTTTACTCACAGTTTCACAACTTTTCAGAACATTTTGTCATTGACACCCCCCTACAAAATAATGAAAGGGAAATAGTATACGGCTTACAATATTTTCGCTGTTCGCACACTAAAACTTTAGCAGCCAGCATGGAAATGGAAATGAAGTCCCACGCTTCTTGACAGGGCGTAACGGAACGGTGCGGGAGACCCGCACCGCCGTAATAGGCACGGTACTAATGGAGGTGGTTTGCCGTTGCCTTCCTCCAACCGTAATGGGGATGAATGATGTTGATGAAGACGATACAAGAACACCTAGTCATCTCGGGGCAGGAGAAAATCCCTGACACCGCCGGGAATCGAACCCGGGACCCCGTGCTCGGGAAGCAAGAAGGCTACCGCCATCCAGCATAGTGTTTCAATTTATTTGTTCCTTACTGCTAACTCTATTCGCAACACAGTTTGTGGCCAGTATCCACACATACGACTGAGTGCACGTGCTAAAGTATATCATTTCACGAAACATGGCTCAAGAGACACGACATCATAAACAGTGAGATACGTGAAAAACCAATTGTTTTATACAGACCTGAGCGAGAGAGGGGACGGGGCGGTTTACGGGTAACAAATAAGCCAAGAAACGGAGAAAAATGACTGCAGCATCGAGATGCCTTAATTGAGTAACAGTGATGGAGAATGCCTAGAAGATAGTCGATAAAATATGGTCGCTAAAGGGGATGGACATTTATTACAAGAAAAGTGCCACTGCACGGACCGATACATTATTTGTAGAAACTTGTAAAAGTTAACTGCCAATCACAGCCGTTCTATATCACTCTGGAAATTTCGTAACGTACTCAACTAAACAAAAATTTATTGGCAGATACCAGTTTCGAACACTGGACGACCGCTACAAAAGCTTCATTCGTCTTCTACTGCGGCACATTCTAGCTGCAGATCGCGGCGGTTAATAATTTAAAAGGAAAATAAAATGTATCAAAAAGTTTTTTTTCACAATGCAGCTTAGAGGACAATACACAGAAAACCGTTTGTCCGAAGGCATAATTAGGCAATGCTTCATAGTGTTATTGGATAATTTTACGAAAAATACTAATTCTTAGATCTCTGAGAGTGCGCTTGAAGGAGAGGCACGGCGAGCAGAAATAAATGGCGCTTAAATTACATTAAAAACGCATTAAGACACATTTTAAAAGCATTAGATGGCAGCATAAATCGTGCATAATGGGAATGGGGTGCGGAAACAGGCAGCTGAAGAAAATTGCTGGCAAAGATTAATATCGTCACCAAGGAGGGTTGGTTGGAAACGTGCAAGTGGGACGAAAGGCGAAAATCCAGCAGGTAGGCCGCACTACGGAGGAAAAGTTGCGTTCACCGCGGCGCAGTGTTGGCTCGTCCCACGCGTCCTTTCGCGCAAGTGACAGCTGAATCCTGTAATTACTGCGCAAATTCTTGAGCAGCGCTGTAAACGTAGATCAGTCAAAATTTCAATCGTCCCTTCGTTTGTCTCGGAATAGCTGCGAGCCATCAGAGCATTAGAAATGGCGCTTGTCGCTGAAGCAGCCGGTTTTCGGTTATAGCGGTATTTTCCATGCGAGTTTAACCTGACTCTTAAAATCGCTCACAACAACCGGTTGCTGAATTAATAACCGATTTTCGGTTTTTTATTCCTGTTATTTCCTGTAATAAAGATGGAAATCAAAGACTGAAGCGTTTTGATTGCCTCAGTTTCAAGATATGTAGAATCAAGATATTAAATTACATACTTAAATAGAAGAAAACTTAGCCTGTACGCAGTTCACTGCTTTTCTCGAACAGTTATAAGTGCTCGAATACTACCAAAAAAAATCACCAGTTTTTTTCCTACTGATGCTAATTTTTTGAAACTCTGCTGAAAAATCATCTTATAATCGGGGATCATAACACTATTTGGGCACTACGATTAGTCAGTGCTAAAAAGTGAAAACTAAGGTAGAAGAACTCTATTTTTCGTGTTAATTTGCTCGTTTCCAAGGGCTACAAGCAGACAAAGGCATATCATTTAGACACAGACAGCAGATCAGTTAGTTCCTATTTTTTACTGTATAGTGGAATGAATTGTTAAGTTTTTAATTTACTACTGTTTCTCTTTTGTTATTTCGTAGAAATGGTAGAGAGATCTTTCATCTTTTAAAGCAAATAAAGGATTCTACTTCATTGCTACATCACTTCATAAAACTATTTCCAGACTAAAGTTGCAGTACAACGAAGTACAACGAATGTGCAGCGACGACAGCGAGAATCTACCGTATAGACCACGTGGGCCCACGTCTTTCACACCGTACGCACACGCGTACCTGCAACCACGACACATCACATGTGTTGCTCATTTCTGTCGGCATTGTTATTCGAATAGTACTGATCGCGTTTCCGATTTTCTGTAATAACGCAGTATTACAAAGAATACATTGAAAACCTCTATGAGGGTGAAGATTTGTCTGATGTGATAGACGAAGAAACAGGAGTCGATTTAGAAGAGATAGGGGATCCAGTATTAGAATCGGAATTTAAAAGAGCTTTGGAGGACTTACGGTCAAATAAGGCAGAAGGGATAGATAACATTCCATCAGAATTTCTGAAATCATTGGGGGAAGTGGCAACAAAACGACTATTTACGTTGGTGTGTAGAATATATGAGTCTGGCGACATACCATCTGACTTTCGGAAAAGCATCATCCACACAATTCCGAAGACGGCAAGAGCTGACAAGTGCGAGAATTGTCCCACAATCAGCTTAACAGCTCATGCATCAAAGCTGCTTACAAGAATAATATACAGAAGAATGGAAAAGAAAATTGAGAATGCGCTAGGTGACGATCAGTTTGGCTTTAGGAAAAGTAATGGGACGAGAGAGGCAATTCTGACGTTACAGCTAATAATGGAAGCAAAGCTAAAGAAAAATCAGGACACTTTCATAGGATTTGTCGACCTGGAAAAAGCGTTCGACAATATAAAATGTTGCAAGCTGTTCGAGATTCTGAAAAAAGTAGGGGTAAGCTATAGGGAGAGACGGGTCATTTACAATATGTACAACAACCAAGAGGGAATAATAAGAGTGGACGATCAAGAACGAAGTGCTCGTATTAAGAAGGGTGTAAGACAAGGCTGTAGCCTTTCGCCCCTACTCCTCAATCTGTACATCGAGGAAGCAATGATGGAAATAAAAGAAAGGTTCAGGAGTGGAATTAAAATACAAGGTGAAAGGATATCAATGATACGATTTGCTGATGAGATTGCTATCCTGAGTGAAAGTGAAGAAGAATTAAATGATCTGCTGAACGGAATGAACAGTCTAATGAGTACACAGTATGGTTTGAGAGTAAATCGGAGAAAGACGAAGGTAATGGGAAGTAGCAGAAATGAGAACAGCGAGAAACTTAACATCAGGATTGATGGTCACGAAGTCAATGAAGTTAAGGAATTCTGCTACCTAGGCAGTAAAATAACCAATGACGGACGGAGCAAGGAGGACATCAAAAGCAGACTCGCTATGGCCAAAAAGGCATTTCTGGCCAAGAGAAGTCTACTAATATCAAATACCGGCCTTAATTTGAGGAAGAAATTTCTGAGAATGTACGTCTGGAGTACAGCATTGTATGGTAGTGAAACATGGACTGTGGGAAAACCGGAACAGAAGAGAATCGAAGCATTTGAGATGTGGTGCTATAGACGAATGTTGAAAATTAGGTGGACTGATAAGGTAAGGAATGAGGAGGTTCTACGCAGAATCGGAGAGGAAAGGAATATGTGGAAAACACTCAAAAATAAAGAGAAGGGACAGTATGATAGGACATCTGCTAAGACATGAGGGAATGACTTCCGTGGTACTAGAGGGAGCTGTAGAGGGCAAAAACTGTAGAGGAAGGCAGAGATTCGAATATGTCAAGCAAATAATTGAGGACGTAGGTTGCAAGTGCTACTCTGAGATGAAGAGGTTAGCACAGGAAAGGAATTCGTGGCGGGCCGCATGAAACCAGTCAGTAGAGTGATGACCAAAAAAAAAATTACAAACCAACGCAAGTTTGCGGCGCCTTTCCACGGTTCACGCGGCTCCCCCCGTCGGAGGTTCGAGTCCTCCCTCGGGCATGGATATGAGTGTGGTCCTTAGGGTAAGTTACTTTAAGTTAGATTAAGTAGCGTGTAAGCTTAGAGACCGATGACCTCAGTGGTTTTAACCGGTCGATTTTTTCCATTCCTGCAGAGTATACATTCCACGAGGCTTTATTATGTGGCCACGTGAACGAGAGTGCCACACGTTCATGCGCAGAAAATTGTCAACCGGTTGAAACAGTGTGAACCGGCCGCTGTGGCCGAGCGGTTCGAGGCATTTCAGTCCGGAACCGCGCTGCTGCTACGGTCGCAGGGTCGAATCCTGCCTCGGGCACGGATGTATGTGATGTCCTTACGTTAGTTAGATTTAAGTAGTTCTAAGTCTAGGGGACTGATAATCTCAGATGTTAAATGCCATAGTGCTCAGAGCCATTTAAACCATTTTTGAAACAGTGTGCCGCACCAAGACTCGAACCCGCTTCAGCCGAGTGCTACCTTCTGAGAAGCCCAGGAACGACCCAAAACCCACCCTCACAGATTTGACTTTCCCAGCACGCTCTTCGTACATTCCAATGGCTAGACCACATTTCCACACTATATCCCTTCTTCCTGGAGTATGCGGAAGGGCTTCTTTGAAGTTTGTAAACTAAAAGACTCGTACCAGTGGAACTGACGCTGTACGTCGAGCTTGGGTCGGTAGTGTAACAGGAAACTTCAAAGCGGCGTACTCACAGCTTCTGAGTGAAGCGTTCGTTATATAACAGGTACCGCTTATTTTTTCTGAGAGCATCAGTCTTCATCTTCGTCCACATCTACATCTATGTACATACTCCGCAGACCACCGTACGGTTGATGGCAGAGGGTGTATTATACTACCTGCACCGCTACTAATCATTTCCTTTTCTGTTCTACTCGTTAATAGAGCAATCGAAAAAACGACTGCCTAAAAGCCCCGTACGAGCCCTAATTTCTCGCACCTTATTTTCGTGGTTCTTACGCTGAATGTACAGTGGCAGCAGCAGAATCGATCTGCAGTCGGCCTCAAACGCCGGTTCTAAAAATTTCCGCAATAGTGCCTTGCGAAAAGAGCGACGTCTTCCCTGCAGGGATTCCATTTTGAGGAAACAAACCTAGCAGCACACCTCTGCATTGATTCGACGTCTTCCTTTAATCCGACCTGGTGCGGATCGCAAACACTCTAGCATTACTCAAGAATGTGTCGCACTAGCTTTCTATACGCCGTCTCCTTTATGGACGAGTTACACTTTCCTAAAATTCTCCCAATAAAACGAAGTCGAGCTTTCGGCTTCCGTACTACCAACCTGACGTGCTCATTCCATTTCAGATCGACTTGCAATGTTACGCCTAGATATTTAATCGACTTGACTGTGTCAAACGGCAAATTACTAACGCTGCATTCACTCGTTAGATAATCGTTCATCGTATTAACCCGCATTAACTTACTTTTCTTTTTACATTTAGAGCAAGCTGTCATTTGAACCACAAATCAGAAACTTTATCTAAATCGTCTTGGACATTCCTACAGTCACACAACGACGACATGTTCCCGTACACCACAGCGGCATCGTTAAAACGCCGTGAATCGGTGTTCACCCTGTCCATCATCCCATGTACATACACAGAGGATGAAAGCGTTCCCAGCACACTTGCATGCAGCACTTCTGACCATTCCCTAGTATCTGATGAACACTCGCCGTCGAAGGCAACGTACGGGATTCTATTATTTATAAAGCCTTCGAGCCACTCACATGTCTGTAAACCTAAACCGTATGCTCGCACTTCCGTCAACAGTCCGCATTGGGCCATCGTGTCAAATGCTTTCCGAAAATCGAGGAATATGGAATATGCCTGTTGCCCACTATTCGTGGTTTGTAGGATATCGTGTGAGAACATGTCAAGCTCAGTTTGGCATGAGCAGTGTTTTCTCAATCCGCGCTGATTTGTGGACAAAACCTTTTTAGTCTGCAGAAAATTTATTGTATTAGAGCTCACCATGTGTTCAAGAAATCTGTAGCATGCCGATGCTTAGGACTTTGCTTTATAATTACGCTGGTCAGTTCTTTCATGTTTCTTATATACATGAACCATAGACCTTGCCGTTGGTGGGGAGGCTTGCATGCCTCAGGGATACAGATGGCCGTACCGTAGGTGCAACCACAACGGAGGGGTATCTGTTGACAATCCAGACAAACGTGTGGTTCCTGAAGAGGGGCAGCAGCCTTTCAGTAGTTGCAGGGGCAGCAGTCTGTATGATTGACTGATCTGGACTTGTAACACTAACCAAAACGGCCTTGCTGTGCTGGTACTGCGAACGGCCGAAAGCAAGGGGAAACTACAGCCGTAACTTTTCCTGAGGGCGTGCAACATTACTGCACGGTTAAATGAAGATGGTGTCCTCTTGGGTAAAATATTCCGGAGGGAAAATAGTCCCCCATTCGGATCTCCGGGCGGGGACTACTCAGGAGGACGTCTTTATTAGCAGAATGAAAACTGGCGTTCTACGGACCGGAGCTTGGAATGTCAGATTCCTTAATCGGGTCGGTAAGTTAGAAAATTGAAAAAGGGAAATGGATAGGTTAAACTTAGATATAGTGGGCATTAGTGAAGTTCGGTGGCAGGAGGAACAGGATTTATGGTCAGTTGAATACAGGGTTCTAAATACAAAATCAAACAGGGGTAATGCAGGAGTAGGTTTAATAACGAATAAAGAAAAAGGGAGCGTGGATAAGCTGCTATGAACAACATAGTGAACGCATAATTGTAGCCAAGATAAAAACCTAGCCCACGCCTATCACAGTAGGACAAGTTTATATGCCAACTAGCTTCGCAAATGATAATGAGATTGAAGAAATCGGTGATGTAATAGAAGAAATCATTCAGATAGTGAAGAGAGACGAAAATTTAATACTCATGGGAGACAGGAATTCAATAGTAGAAAACAAAGAGATGGATAAGTAGTAGGTAAACACGAACTGGTGTAAGGAATGACGAAGCAGCATGGTAGAATTATGCACAGAGCATAACTTAATCATAGCTAACACTTGGTTTAAGAATCATGGAAGACGTTTGTATACGTGAATGAGGTCTGGAGACACTGGAAGCTTTCAGATTATGTAATGCCAAGACACAGATTTAGGAACCAGGTTTCGAACTGTAAGACTTTTCCAGGGGCAGATGTGCTCTCTGGTCACAATTTATTGGTTATGAACTGTAGATTAAAACTTAAGAAACAGCAAAAAGGTAGTATTTTAAGGAGATGGGATCTGGATAAACTGAAAGAACCAGGAGTTGTAGAGAGTTTGAGAGAGAGCATTAGGGAACGATTGATAAGAACGGGAGAAAGAAGTACAGTAGAAGAAGAATGGATAGCTTTGAGGGATGAAATAGTGAAGGCAGTATAGGGTCAAGTAAATAAAAAGACGATGGCTAGTAGAACAGAAGAGATATTGAATTTAATTGACGAAAATAGAAAATATAAAATGCAGTAAATGAAACAGGCGAAAACGAATACAAACGTCTCAAAAATGAGATCGACGGGAAGTGAAAAATGGCTAAGCAGAGATGGTTAGAGGACGAATGTAAGGATGTAGGGACATATATAACTAGGGGTAAGATAGATACTGCTTACAGGAAATTCAAAGAGACCTTTGCTAAAAAGAGAACGGCTTGTATTAATATCAAGAGCTCTGATGGAAAATCAGTTCTAAGCAAAGAAAACAAAGCCAAAAGGTGGAAGGATCATATAGAGGGTTAATACAAGGAAAGTGTACTTGAGGGCAATATTACGGAAATGGAAGAGGACATAGATGAAAATGAAATTGGAGATATGATACTGCGTGAAGAATTTGACAAAGCACTGAAAGACCTAAGTCAAACAAGGCTCCGGTAGTAGACAACATTCCATTAGAACTACCTGTAACCTTGGGAGAGCCAGCCATGACAAAGCTGTACCATCTGGTGAGCAAGAGGAATGAGACATGCGAAATGCCCTTGGACGTCAACAAGAATATAATAATTCCAATCCCAAATAAAGCAGGTGTTGACAGCGAACTATTAATTTAATAAGTCACGGCTGCAAGATTTTAACATGAAGTCTTTACACACGAATGGAAAAACAGGTAGAAGCCGACCTCAGGGAAGACCAGTTTGGATTCTGTAGCAATATAGCAACACGCGAGGCAATACTGACACTACGACTTATCTAAGAAGATAGATTAAGGAAAAACTTCAAAGATACGCCTCACTTGCGAAAAGCTACTGGTCTCGACCCAGGTTTCAGATAGAGTAATCTAACCTTCATCAGAAGCGTAAAATAAACTAATACATGCCAGAATAACCCACAGTTATCATAGTTCCAACGCAGCGTCCGCGGCTAACTGACCGCTTTCATTAAGTGGGGCCGGGGCGGTTCCTCAGGTAAGTAACGTAGCTTGACACGGTACCACGGTACTTCAGCTTTTTGTGTTTGACCGTGCCTTATTCTGGCATGTATTAGTTTATTTTATGCTTCTGAAGAAAACTAGATTAGTGTAGCTGAAACCTGGGTAAAGACCAGTAACTTTTCGCAACTGAGGCGGATCTTTGACGTATTAATTTATCAAAGTTGCTGACAGGGCTGCAACATGGTAAAAATTCTTAGATTAAGAAAAGGCAAACGTACGTTTACATCATTGGTTGACTTAGAGAAAGCTTTTGACAATGTTAAGTGGAATACTGTCTTTCAAATTCTGCAGGTGCAGGGGTAAAATACAGGGAGCGAAAGGCTGTTTACAATACGTTATAAGGGTCGAGGGGCATGAAAGAGAAGCAGTGGCTTATAAGGGAGTGAGACAGAGTTGGAGCCCATCCCCAATGTTATTCAATCTGTATACTGAGCAAATAGTAAACGAAACAAAAGAATAATCTGGAAGAGGAATTAAAATCCATGGAGAAGAAATAAAAACTTTGAGGTTTGCCGAAGACATTGTAATTCTGTCAGAGACAGCAAAGGACTTGGAAGAGCAGTTGAACGGAATGGACAGTGTCTTGAAAGGAGGATATAAGATGAACATCAACAAAAGCAAAACGAGGATAATGGAATTTAGTCGAATTAAGTCGGGTGATGCTGAGGGAATTAGATTAGGAAATGAGACACTTAAAGAAGTAAAGGAGTTTTGCTATTTGATGAGCAAAATAACTGTTGACGGTCGAAGTAGAGAGGATATAAAATGTAGACTGGCAATGGCAAGGAAAGCGTTTCTGAAGAAGAGAAATTTGTTAACATCAAGTGTAGATTTAAGTGTCAGGAAGTCGTTTCTGAAAGTATTTGTATGGAGTGTAGCCATGTATGGAAGTGAAACATGGACGATAAATAGTTTGGACAAGAAGAGAATAGAAGCTTTCCAAATGTGGTGCTACAGAAGAATGCTGAGGGTTAGATGGGTAGATCACATAACTAATGAGGAGGTATTGACTAGAACTGGGGAGAAGAGAAATTTGTGGCACAACTTCACAAGAAGAAGGGATTGGTTGGTAGGACATGTTCTGAGGTATCAAGGGATTACCAGTTTAATATTGGAGGGCATCGTGGAGGGTAAAAATCGTAGAGGGAGACCAAGAGACGAATACACTAAACAGATTCAGAAGGATGTAGGTTGCAGTAGGTACTGGGAGATGAAGAGGCTTGCACAGGATAGAGTAGCATGGAGAGCTGCATCAAACCAGTCTCAGGACTGAAGACCACAACAACAACAACAACATTCTAATACCTGCATTCACCTTTCATTTTATGTCCTCTACGCGGTTGCAGCTTCGTTTATTCCGTGATGTTTTGACGCAAGTCCTGTCATTCTGTCTGTTCCTCTAGCTAGTGATTCCCTCACATTTATTTACTGGCCTGTCCTTTAGGAAACTGGCCAGTCCACTCAATTTTCAGCACTGCTGTGTCAGATCACATCTCAAACGCTCCGAGTTTCATCTCTCCCTGTTTTCGCATAGCCTGTGATTCACTTCCAGATATACCGGTACACTCATTTCGATGAGAAATGTTCTTTACTTCCGCTAAGCTGCTTCTTATATCCTCCTTACTTCGTCCACCCTCAGCCGTCCATCATTTCGTGCACTGAGTGGTCCCCCAATCTGGTAAGTTTGTGGTTAATCTTATTTCTACTGCTTTTCAATACTTCTGACATTCTTTGGTTTACTATCTAACCACATTGTGTGCTCAACTGATTCACCCGGTTCAACAGTTTCTGCTATTCTTCCTGACTTTCAAAACGTCATCAGGAATCTTATCATTTAGGTCCTTTGCCCAGAATTTTAATCCCACTTCTGGATCTATTTTTTATTTGCTTCATTGCTTCTTCGATGGAGCAGTTAAATGGGGTTGGTATTCGACGAATTTGGAAGTCAGGGGATGACCTTGAATCTGTCAACGTCGCTGTCAAATTACAGCATCACAATCGTTCTTTTGTGACATCGGGATAGGCCGATGTGGCTACTGTGATTCCTGTATGTTGGCAACAACATGTGAGGTGCCGCTGACATTAAGGGCCGGCCGGAGTGGCTGAGCGGTTCTAGGCGCTACAGTCTGGAACCGCGTGACCGCTACGGTAGCAGGTTCGAATCCTGCTTCGGGCATGGATGTGTGTGATGTCCTTAGGTTGGTTAGGTTTAAGCAGTTATAAGTTCTAGGGGACTGATGACCTCAGAAGTTAAGTCTCATAGTGCTCAGAGCCATTTGAACCATTTGATGTTAAGGGTACCCCTTGGGCTGACGAAGCAAAGTTCGTACTGTTCATTGACACTTTGAACCTAGTGGTAACGAAACTGTCACGCATGAGGAGACACTGTTACAACCCTACCTGATATACAACAATAATTAAGGAAATGGCCACGACAACTAAGTTATGGCGGCCGGAACGCTAATATAATTACTGCCATCTAAATGAAAATCAAGGATCCACCAGTATTAATTTATTCATAGAAACACAAGAATAACACGGTCTCCACAAGCACAAACACTTGAAAATAGTAAACTATATTTAACTCTCAGCATTAACAACAAAAACATTACCTACATTTATCCGAAATCTCTGGAAGAAATGAGCAGATGATCAAAACAATTTGCAAAATGGTATAGACAGGGTATCTGCATGGTGTGAACAGTGGCGATTGACTCTAAATAATGAAAAGTGTGAAGTCGTCCACATAATTACCAAAAGGAATCCTCTAAATTCAAAATCCTGTAAATTCAACTAAATGTGCGTAGGTATTACAATTACGAATAACTCAAGTTGCAACGATCACATAGATAATGTTCTGAGCAGGGCAGACCAAAGACTACGATTTACTGACAGAACACTGAAAAAATGCAGAAATGCAACATCTACTAACGAGACCTACACAACTCTTGCGAGTCCTCTTCTGAAGTATTCCTGTGCAGTGTACGATCTGCACCACATAGCATCGACGGAGAGCATGAAAAAAGTTCAAATAAGGGCAGCTGGCTGTATACTATCACGAAATAGGGGAGAGAGCGCCACGGTTATGACACGGATATGAGTTAGGGTTGCAATCGTTTAAACAAATGCGTTTTTCGTTGCTGAAGGATCTTATCACGAAATTTCAATCACCAACTTCCTCCTCCGAGTGTGAAAAAATACATAGATTAGTATTCTGAGCTAATAACGAGCATCGTAACGGATACAGGGATTAGTGAACACAGGGTTGTCGTAGCGAGACTGAACATTGTAGCCGTCAAACCCTCCAAAAATAAACGAAAAATATACCTGTTGAAAAAAGCAGGTAAAAATTGACTTAACGCCTTCTTGAGAGACAATCTCCACTCCTTCAAAATTAACAATGTAAGTGTGGACCAGATGTCGCCTGAATTCAAAAAATAATATCGTCAGCAATTGAGAGAATTATACCAAATAAATGAACACTCGACGAAGCTGATCACCCTTCGTACACAAAACGGGTCAGAACACTGTTGCAGAAACAACGAGAAAAGAGCACTAAATTTAAACGAACGAAAAAACTCCAAGTTTTGCAATCTTTTATAGAAGCTCGAAATTTAACGTGGACGTCTATGTGAGATGATTATAATAGTTTGTCTCGAAACCTCGCAAAAGAAGTTCTTGTCGTACGCAAATTATGCCTTCTTTGCACGATAGCAATGGAAATACTACCGACGATAGGGCTGCCAAAGCAGAGTTTCTAAACACAGCCTTCTCAAATCATCAGACGATCAATTCTAATTACAAAATGATCTAGAGAGAATTTCTGTATGGTGCGAAAAGTGGCAATTGGCACTAAACACAGAAAAGTGCGAGGTCACATGGGTACTAAAAGAAATCCGATAAATGTTGGGTATACGATAAATCGCACAAATCTAAAGGCTGTCAATTCGACTAAATACCAAGGAATTACAATTACGAGCAACTGAAATTGGAAAGACCACATAGATAAAATTATGTGGAAGGCGAAACAAATACTGCGCTTTGTTGGTAGAACACTTAGAAGATGCGACGAACCCACTAAAGAGACAGCCTTCATTACACTTGTCCGTCCTCTGCTGGAATATGGCTGCGCGGTGTGGGATCCTTACCAGGTAGGATTGACGGAGGACGTCGAAAAATTGCAAAGAATGGCAGCTCGTTTCGTGTTATCACGCAATAGAGTGTCACTGATATGATACGCGAGTTGGGGTGGCAGTCACTGAAACAAAGGCGGTTTTCTTTGCGGCGAGATCTATTTACGAAATGTCAATCATAAACTTTCTCTTCCGAATGCGTAAATATTTTCTTGACACCCACCTACGTAGGGAGAAATGATCACCATAATAAAATAAGAGAAATCAGAGCTCTAACGGAAAGATTTAGGTGTTCCTTTTTCCCAAACGCCGTTCGAGAGTGGAATGGTAGAGAAGTAGTATGAAAATGGTTCGATAAACCCTCTGCCAGTCACTTAAGTATGAATTGCAGAGTAACCACGTAGATGTATAAATTCCTTCACCGAAGAAGACGAAGTGAATATTCCTGAATTTGGACCCAGAACAGCTGGCAACATGAGGTACGTAGAAGGAGATACACTCAGAGTAGTGAAGCAACTTGAATCACTTAATATAAGCATGTCCACACTGTATACCAATCATGTTCCTTTCAGAGTATGCTGATGCAGTAGCTCCATGCTTAACAATCAAACACAACTGCTCGCTCGATGAAAGATCCGTACCCAAACACTGGAATACTGCACATGTCACACGAACTTTCAAGAAAGGTAGCAGAAGTAGTCGACTAAATTACAATATCATATCATAACCTTAGATACGCAGCAGGATTTTGGAGCATATATTGTGATCGAACATTATGAATTACCGAAGAGAACGGGCTATTGACACACAGTCAACTTAGATTTAGAAAACATCTTTCTTGTGAAAACAACAAGCTCTTTACTGAAACGAAGTGTTGAGTGCTATTGACAAGGGATTTAAAATTAATTCCACATTTCTAGATTCCGAGAACGCTTTTGACTTTGTATCGCACAAGTAGCTTGTAGTGAAATTGCCTGCTTGTGGAATATCACCTCAGTTATGAGACTGGATTCGTGATTTCCTGTCAGAGAGGGCACAGTAAGTAGCAATTGGCGGATAGTCATCGAGTAAGACAGAAGTGATTTCTGACGTTCCCCAAGGTAGTGTTATTATCTCTCTGCTGCTTCTTATTTGTATAAACGATTTAGGGGACAATCTGAGCAGCCGTTTTAGGTTGTTTGCACATGACAGTGTCGTTTATCGTCTAGTAAAATCATCAGAAGATCAAAACAAATTGCAAAACGATTTAGAAAATTTATAGTGCGAAAATTGGCAATTAACCCTAAATAATGAAAAGTGTGAAGTCATCCACATGAGTGCCAAAAGGAATCCGTTAAACTTTAGTTACACGATAAATCAGTCATATCTAAAGGCTGTAAATTCTGCTAAATGACTAGGAACTATAATTATGATCAACTTAAATAGGAAAGAACACATGTAAAATGTTGTGGGGAGGGCAAACCAAAGACTGCGTTTCATTGCCAGAACACTTAGAAAATGTAACAGATCTACGAGAGAGACTATCTACATTACGCTTGTCCGTCCTCTTCGTACTATCGCAAAATAGGGGACAGAGTGTCACTGACATGATAAAGGATTTCGGGTGGACATCACTGAAACAAAGGCGTTTTTCGTTGACGCCTACCTACATAAGGAGAAACTATCATGATAATCATATAAGGGAAATCAGAGCTCCAATGGAAAGATACAGAGGCTCGTTTTTCCGTGCGCTGTTCGAGATTGGAATAATAGAGATCATTTTGAAGGTGGTTCGATGAACCCTCTGCTAGGCACTTAAGTGTGATTTGCTGAGTATCCATGCAGATGTAGATGCAGACGTGGAGGAAAGACCATGGTCGTTATCGTTAAAGAAAAAAATGCAGTTATCTTCATTAAGACTCAACGACAAGTATTCCCCAACTTTAACTGTTATAATGAGTGATTACGCGACTCAAACAATACAAGAAGCAAGGGTGAAAAGACCACTAAATACACACGTGGTCCACAAAAGCACATATACTGTTATCTAACAGCAACGTTGCCTGACCTGAAGTCTAACCATCCTACACCTCGTTGCTGACTCAAAACTTCAGATTGCACGCTGTTCTCACCACAGCTAGCTCGTTCATTACGGCTGCAGTCGACGCGATGTGGCTGCAAGTCTCACACTCGCTTCGTTTGGGAGTATGTCTCCGCAAGCTATCGATACTGAAAGTCAAAGCTGGCTCTGCCACCCAATGTTGGATGGAAGACTTCTGTCTCTAATCGAGGCAAGCTACTACTTACCGAAAACTTACTAAATCCGAATACAAGTGACTACTCCCTACAAACGAGATTGTAGTGCAAGACTTCTCAACAAGGAATCAGAATGGATCTCTCTACGTGGCTCACTACTTGAGCTCCAAAAAGCATTCCTTTTCCTGTTCCACGTCCAGCCGTGAGGCAGATACGAGACGTCGATCCCAACCAAAAGAATTGACAATAATATTTTAACTCTTACCAACATAATGAACACAGGAAGGCCTACCGAACTTTCTCTCGCCTGAAGCTGATGCCCGCCAAAACTCTCTCATGCAGGTGTCGAGTTTCTTCACCACAAAAATGCATATCAAAAGCCAAACATGCAACACTGAGCACCCTATGCTTTCATAAGACTCTGGAAAAGCCCTAAGGATCACTATTTTTAGCCAACAGAATTTTCTGTCAACTCTTTGGCCAGCTGAATGCCGCTGAAGGCCCAGTTTTGCTATCCAGAGGGTCTCGCTGCATTGTTCGCTCCCAGTTTCTGAAAGCATCCTCTCGGAAATCTGCAGACCGTGAGCAAAGCGACAGCCGGTGCCATTGCCACCAGATTGCCCCAGAAACTGATCCAGTCAGATAACATCTACCTCCTCGTCCCACGCTCTCAGCCCAGCAGTTCACTAAACACGACGCCTGTCATAAATTCCCCTCTTCCTGCCAGGACGGGACTGCATCACTTTTGGTGGATGCTACCCCGCCGCCTATTGTAGCACGTGCATTGTTTTAACATTAAATACAAGAAGAAACTAAGGAGAAGAAATCAACTGAAGAACCCACTACATGTGGACTTCATAATGTGTTTGTAAATTAACCTGATATTAAATAAAACAAACTCACATAAACTCGACGTTAAGTTAGTGAACTACTGAATTAAAACTTGGAGGAGTCCCAGACAAGACTGATGCTTCTCGATATGTCTGTGTGAAAAGGAGCGGTACTCCCAGTATGAGGCACACATACTCATAAAGATTATAACTACCGAAATAATATCAAACATCTATGTCCAAAACACTGATTTATTCAGTAAGACAAATCCTTGACTTTTATATGATCGTTGTACAAATAGTCCCGACATGTGTCAGTCTCCAGTTCAGAGACTAAGTACTGATTGGTGAACACCACTATTTTCTTCCCAGCATAGACACTGCTCTGTGGCGATGTCTTGCACTGCCGCTGCGCTGTTGATCCCGTGTTGGACTCATTGGCATTCGGTCCAGCGACTCGTCTGACAAACGGGCCGATGTTCCTGGCAGGTGAGCTCGAATGGAATCCCTGTGCTCGATGCAACTGCAACTGTGACTGCGCAGCTTATATCCTGGTTTGCGCAGTGGCATCAAACCGTGCACTGCAGGTTCCATGCGACTGCTCACATGCATCATAGTTCCCGTTAACGCCGGCGACCTCTGCAGTAGGCCGCTTGAACTGCTAGCGGAGTATCTCCGCCTGACATGTAGGCTATCCCGCGTGACATCCTTTGCTACAAAGGATAGCTTGCAGTGGAGTTGCGACCATACGTCCCTCATTATTATTACTTTTTACTTCATCCCATTTTGTATGTATGAACTGTTTGTGAAATAACTCTGTAAAGGATGCACCTGTGCTCTTCCTTTAAATTTACGCATTTACGTTAGTGCATCGACTCCTAAAACCTTATATCTAATCGTTGGACTAATTGCATTCGTCTGATATTTTTGCACTTCGGTTGTTTTGTTATATGTTGTGAGTTTTAACTTTCGTTGTCTTGCTCTCGTAGGGTACGGACGCCATTCTTCTGTATTATGATTATTATGTATTATGATTATTTTGTAAATGCTAATTAAGTTTTCTTAATATAGTACAAACTTACGGTTATTCTGCCTTTTGTTTCGAACAAAATCCATTTCACTTTCATACGATTTTTAATTGGTACGATGTGCTTTCAGAGGATCGCGACTGGAACAGAGGCGTCGGAGGCGCATTGTTAGTTGGCGTTAATGACCGAATACTTTTCGTGTTCGGTCACCACTTTTCATTACGTCTTACGCTATACGTCCCTGTGATACCTGCACCGGTCATTTTGTGTCCTGCAGGATCTTCACGTAAGCTATGCAAATAATGAATGGATCATTCGTCTACTCACAATAATGTCGTTGTACGGCCCGCACCAGTCGGTCACAAGCCCTACGAACATTTAAAACTTCTTGGTGGTTAATTTCCTTTATAAGTTGCGTTCTGAGGATCACGCCGAACTCGATGCAAAGCATTGGCTGCATTACTGCGCTGAGCCATGCGTATTGCGGACGACAATACGCTCAACACCTACCCTTTCTTTTAAAAAAATTATTTTAAATCATTGAAATTGCTTTCTTTTAATCTGTTTACAGGTAGTAACGTGTGGCGCCCAACGTCAGCTCAGACAAAATTTCTTTTGTACTAATCTGTACTGTGTTCTTTATTTCATTTACGATATTTTGGGAAATGTTATGGTGAAAAATTGTTGTAATTGGAAAATCCGGACTATTAATGAGAAGCTGCTTGTGCGGAAAAACAAGTATGGTAAATTCTGGGCTCTCACAGTTACGAAGCGGTACAACACATCTGTGAAAAAGGTAAAGGACATCAACGCCTTTATCCTGTTTTACATGTTTGATGGCTTTAAACAGTTGCTCGGTAGCCTATTTTTTGGTATATTTATTCAAGCAATTGTGTAATAAGTGTTAATTTTCGGTATAAAGTCAATTTTCATTGTTGCCAAAAGTTGTCATACATGCCTGCCTTTGCTCTGCGCCACGACAAAATGGCGTATTTCTTTTTCTAATGATTAGTTCTGCCCTTCAGTCATCCATTTGTAATTTTACATTATTGCAGCTGCGTGTTATATTAATGTATCAGTTCTTTGTCATTATGCAGTTCAGTTTCATTGCCATTTTTCATGTCAGCTTCAAAGCCATTACTATTGTAAATGCCAAAAAACGGAAAATTTTCCAACATGAATACCAGCGATGAAAAAGAAGGACTCCAGTACATAAGATGAGTAAAAGAACGGACCAGCAAAATTACAGACCAATATCCCTAACTTCGGTTTGCTGCAGAATCCTTGAACATATTCTCGGTTCGAATATAGTCAACTCTCTTGAGACTCAGATGCTTATGTCCACGAACCAGCATGGTGTTAGAAAGCATCGCTCGTGAAAAATTCAGCTTGCACTTTTCTCACATGATATACTGAGAACTTTGGATGCAGGGCAACAGGCAGATTCCATATTTTTAGATTTCCGGAATGCATCTGACACGGTGGCCTATTGTAGGCCTGTTAACGAACGAACGACAGATATGTGAGTGGCTCGAAGACTTCTTAAGTAATAGAAGCCAGGATATATGAGATATGATTTGGTGGAAAGGCTGGACAGCAATCTGTGATTGTTTGCTGATGATTAAACTGGTGATCCCTTGATGCCTCAGAACATGTCCTACCAACCGATACCTTCTTCTAGTCAAGTTGTGCCACAAACTTCTCCCCAGTCCTATTCAATACCTCCTCATTAGTTATGTGATGTACCTATCTAATCTTCATCATTCTTCTGTAGCACCACATTTCGAAAGCTTCTATACTCTTCTTGTCTAAACTATTTATCGTTCACGTTTCACTTCCATACATGGCTACACTCCATACAAATACTTTCAGAAACGACTTCCTGACACTTAAATCTATACTCGATGTTAACAAATTTCTCTTCTTTAGAAACGCTTTCCTTGCCATTGCCAGTCTACATTTTATGTCCTCTCTACTTCGACCATCAACAGTTATTTTGCTCCTCAAATAGCAAAACTCCTCTACTTCTTTAAGTGCCTCATTTCCTAATCTAATGCCCTCAGCATCGCCCGACTTCATTAGACTACATTCCATCATCCTCGTTTTGCTTTTATTGATGTTCATCTTATATCCTCCTTTCAAGAGACTGTCCATTCCGTTCAACTGCTCTTCCAAGTCCTTTGCTGTCTCTGACAGAATTACAATATCATCGGCGAACCTCAAAGTTTTTATTTCTTCTCCATGGATTTTAATACCTACTCCGATTTTTTCTTTTCTTTCCTTTATGGGTAGGAAGAACAAACCTGTAATGTTCGGATACAGTAATGCTTGTGTCCTGCTTGACACAGTCAAGTTGTTTAAATATATGGGCGTAACGTTCAAAGCCATTTGAAGTGAAACGAGCATGTGAGAACTGTGGTTGGCAAGGCCATTGGCCGACTTCGGTTTGTTGAGAGTATTTTAGGAAAGAATTCAACTGCCGCAAACATACAATGCGCGTAAGGACCACGAAGATAAGATACGAGAAATTAGGACTCATACGGAAGCAGATAGGCAGTCGTTTTTTCCTCGCTCTTTTTCCGAGTGGAACAGGAAAGGAAGACGCGGTAGATTTAATCCATGACGACATGCGACACACAAACGGAAACGGTGCTGCGCCAGCAGTGCATTTCTGCAGCCATGGCAACAATGACGAGGGGCGCTGAAAAGGGTTGTAACATAGGGGAAGGTAAACGCCTGCACAAGGACTGCGGTGTGGAATGAGAACCCAAGGGTAACACAGCAGTAACACCATTCACAGTTTAAATGTTTTAACAAATGGCTCTGAGCACCTAGGGACTTAACATCTGAGGTCATCAGTCCCCTAGAACTTAGAACAACTTAAACCTAACTAACCTAAGGACATCACACACACCCATGCCCGAGGCAGGATTCGAACCTGCGACCGTAGCAGTTGCGCGGTTCCAAACTGTAGCGCTTAGAACCGCTCGGCCACTCCGGGCGGCTAAATGTTTTAACAGACAATTTATTTAACAATTAGAAATCTTGAGGAGAATATTTCCTTTTCTTTTTAAGATCTCACTCATCTTGAACAATCTCAGATATATTTAAAATAATGACCTCTTAAAAAAGGGTAATTTTTTAAAGAAACATTGAATCATAAATAGCTTTAACAAATTCCAAGAAAATTCAGAATATTGAGATTTCAAGTAAGATGTCTGCTTTACATATTTAGCAGGTATTAACGCAATCAACGTATTGAACTACTAACAGCTCCCTGAATTCGTGCTAAAACGTAAGACTAACAAATACTGCCGTTAAGAAAATGACAAATTAAATTTATAACATCAAGAATACCAACACAAATAAGACGGTTAGTCACTTCATTTCAGAAACAATCATTTCTCGAGACGTACAACTGGCTGCAATCGTAAAACCAACTTTCAATAACAGACTCGTAATAATTCACAGAGATTAAAACGTGATTAAATTAATTTCGTGCACTCGCCCAGAGTATAAGAAAATACTGCTAGCCACACACTTAAATACAGTTCATTTGCCAAGTGGCAAGCAAATTAAGCGACGCACTTTAACAGAAACCTTCAAACATAAAAACTATAACACAACTGCTGTGTACATAGCTTAGTCCGTAATCCAAGGCCAAGGTGCCAACGAACTCCTTTGTCACAGCACTATTACAAATACGGTTAATGCATTGGGCAGTTTCCTTCTTCCATCATCTGTTCGGTCCAGACCATTTGGACCTTCCCAGCAACTTGGTGGGAAAGGAGACCAATTACAGGAGCCGAAGAGTAGTGCACTAAAACAGACTAAGATTATAACATTGCTAAGGTGTAATAGTCGACCACACCGAAAGCTTCTATTGCTTAAAGGGGCGCGTGGCATACGAGCGTTGACCTACTAATGTTCAATGTATGTAATTACAAGTACGACACGTCAAGGGAGCGTTTACAATTGTGAATCTTAACAGACTAGCCCATGTAATTCCGCTGACCACACCTGTGACACCGTTAACCAGTGTACACAGCTCAAAGCATTAAGCTCATTTCGAGAGAAACATTCACAACCAGCTTGTGATCCAACTCGCCACTCCACGAACATTCGTTACACTCACCCTTTTCAATGGCCGGAATTGGTCCCATCACGCAGCGTCCACCGTGGCATCGATAGATGCGAGGCCACCACTTCGCAACTCCACGGACCACCTCAGCGAAAGACAGTCGCAGCCCACCAAGGCAGCACCAGTCGGCTCACTTTGGGCCAGTCTCCACACCCCGTCCGGGTCCGTTCGCGCCACAATCCCTCGAAATTCTCGGAAACATCCTCTTACCGAATGAAACCGTCCCCTCGCACTGAGCACCATGGCTCAGGCGCTGCTCGCAACGGTGCGACCCCTCCCACCCAAGACTCGCAGCAAAACATAAACAGAAATCAGCAGACGCATAACGGCGCAGGATTATAATGTAGAAACCGAAATAGTAGGGTCCATCTTCGTTACCACAATGGTAGGAATGGATCACATGCAGGGCAGTGGGCATCGGGGCAAAAACATGGTAACCATGGTAACAGAATAATAATCAACCGAACGGAAATCACGGCTGGAACCAACCTGTTTGCGAGCCGAGGCCACCAAACAGGATGGTCACAAACCGCACGGAATGAGGCAATACAGATTGTGGAGTGCATGGACGAGTGGCCTCCACAAACGGACAATGCGTCAAACTAAATGTGGTCTTCTTGTGATCCGACGAACATGCTTCGTTGTAATTAGAATCAAGATATCCGTGATAAACTGCGTAGTCATCCGATACCACGTAGGGAAGTCTGAATAGATGTGTTGTAGCCACCACGGCGATTGACACCAGAGCTAGTATCGGTGTGATGGCTACTCATTTCCTACACAGAATTTTGGGAAGAACTAAGGTTCCGACGTTGCCAGTACAGAATTGTTTAGTGTCGGGAGCTACTGGCGCCTGCACGCAACAAGTAGAAAAGCAGGTATTTGTTTTAATAGGATTTGAGACCAGAGCCACTGAGTGCACGTTCTTAGTGGTTAAGGGTCTTGGTGGGGATGGAATTCCTAAGATGGAGGAATACGTGTGTCAGTCTCCAACACGAAACATGTACCCTTCGTCTTAATGAAAAAAGGGTGAAATTAAAATTGATTCGTACCACGGAACATCATGGCAGATTATGGCAGGATCTGTCGATCAAATTAGTTGGCGTAAATGTACTGGGGGCAGACAGTCATTTTACCAACACCGAAGCAGAACCATTGTTAGTCAGTACGAATGATGATCCACCTGATGTAAACAAAATCCACACCAAGGCTCAGGAATCTAAAAACCTTGACGTGCAACAAAAGAATGAACTTATGCGCTTATTGATAATATATGTACGCGTTTTCTACAAGAAGTCTAGTATTGTGGAAGGATACATCGGTCACAAGAATGTTGCTCCGCATCACACTTGTTGTAATCGCGTCTATGCACATCCCATGGGCTAGGAGGAAGGTGGTGAAACAAGAATTACGCAAGACGCTCGAGTGGGACATCGTTGAGATCTCGTTCCCTCCTACTGCTGTCTGTTATAAGCCATAGTGAAGCCAGGAGGTGGCATGCGCCTAGTTCTCGAAGCACGTAACATAAGCAAAGTCGTAGTGCCTGTACAAACCCATCTGGAAGCTTTCAAAGAGTTATTGCAAAAATTTTGTCGAATTAACTCCCTAACGGCATTCGATCTCCGATAATCATACTGGCAGATCCCGTAGCCACATGATTCTAGAAAATATACTATTTTTGTCTTCCCTGGATGGTCATACCATTTGTAGCTGTTGCAATTCGTTTTGAAAGTCAGCTCTGGCGTATTTATTACAGCCCTTTACAGCGCCCTCGGGCTGGGTTTGTTAGACAGAGTTACCATCTATGTTGATACTTAGTTAACAGTCGCAGCCTCCTGGGATGATCTAGTTAAGGGCAATTTTTGCAATGGTTTTCAGAGTCAGAGTGACTGCGAAATTCGGTAAACAACAGGTCAAAATTTTAGGACATGTCATGTCTCCACCAGGCAGCAAACCTATCTCAGGCAAGATACAAGCTATTGCCAAATGTCGACGACCAATGTGTTTTCTGGGCTTGATGTCATTCTTTAGGCGATTCATTTCGAATCAACTTCAAGAACAACTGATGTGTTAAAGAAAAATGTTCCCTCGTCCTGGTCTCCCCAGTGCCAGGAAGTTTTTGACAAAATTGAAAATGCGCTAGTCCACGCCGAGATCTTGCGCCATCCCAATATGGGAAAGGATTTTTGTGTTGCCTCAGATGCATCCACTCAGGATTTGGATCTTGTTTATTTCAAACAGACGAGGTTGATGGCCGAACGGAAATTCGTGTCATCGGCTTTGCTAGTAGGGTGTTAACAGAGTGTGGAAGATCATACTCAACCACAGAATTAGAGGTCCTCTCCCTGGTCTGATCTTTTAAGAAGCTTAATTACTTCATCTTCGGTCAGCATGTTTTGCGACCACAAATTTTTAAGTTTTCTTCTAACCTGTAGGCTATTCCACCAGAGGTTAACGCAGTGGATGTTTGTCCTTGCGAGAATATTATTTTGAAACAGTTTCTTTAAAAGGCAGTGAAAACATTATCGCTGATGCCATATCCAGGCTACCCCATGGCTTGCCTGAGTCTAACGAACTTGTGATGCAGCTGACAGACTACAAAGCGTTGCTTATATGGGATCCTGTTCACCAATGATATTACTTAGAGGTGTGTAAAAACGTGAAAGCACTGCAGGATGCAGATCCTAAGGGGTCAAAAGTTGAACGTGATTTGGCACTTCAGCCAACTAACACACTGACTCATTATTACACGTTGAATAATGATGTGTTGTGCTACAGGAGCAATACTGACAATGAGTTGTGGTGTGTTCGTATACCCCGTGCATACCGGTATCAGCTTGTCTGGTATACACACATAGTCTGGGGACATTGTGGGACTAAGAAGTATAAACGGAAAATTACCACATACTATTTACTTGCCAAACCTGCACAGACGCGTGCATCATTTGTTAGTAGCATTTAAAAGTTTTTCATGGTGGTTAATTTCCTTATAAGTTGCATTCTCAGCTTCGCGCCGAAGTCGGTACCAAGCATTGGCTGTTTACTGCGCTTAGCCGTACGTATTGCGGACGACAACACGTGCAACACCTACCCTTTTTTTAATGTATGTTAAATCATTGAAATTACTGTCTTTGAATCTATTTAAGTGTACTAACATGTTATCTCCCCCCACCCGCCAATCCGCTCCCCCTCCCCTGTCCAGAGGGGTATGCAGAGCATCTTCTTATTCCACTGCTAATGCTGCGTGCAAATGAATCCCACCTTCATGCTCACCTCCGAACTCCAACTGCTTGGCCCAACCTCCTTGGATTCTAGTTTCTGTGACTCAATAAATCATTCCTTCTCCCCCCAGGGTTGACTTCCTGTCCCCATCTGATACTGATGAGGTCTGTAGCTTCTGGAATGGAAAGTGTTATCATGACGCAGTCGTAGATGGTCCACATACTTACAACGGGTTTTCATGTATGTACGACATAATGACTTGTACGTCGTTACGCTTAAGGCTGTTTGGAGCCATCAAGGGAACTCCAAGGTAAGAAATCAGAGACACAATGCACAGAGCAGGCAAAAGTGGTAGCATTTAGGTTACCGGAGATAAGTAATAACATTAGCTTCTTGCAAATAGCAGACGTTCTGTGTAGCTGAACCAGGGGAGAAGTTTCACTTCATAAAATTAACTGTTGATTCCGTCCACCACCTAGACGCTGTCGTAAGGCGTCACTGTAGAAGATGGCCACGAAGGCACGTCTTAGCAGAGGCAGCAAGCTTGATGCTTGTTCCGGAGAACTGTAACTTCAGTGGGTTGACACAGGTTAGATAGCTACTGCAGCAGTCCTCAACCACAGAAGGACGGAGGGCGGAACCAAGTGACGTAAAACACTGTTTAAAATTATGAAGAATGTAGCAACCAATCGCGGAAACATAATCTATTTATGTTGTTGCAAATCGATATCGGCTGATATCAGTCATCATCGGTGCATTTTTCTAACCGATACATATCATAAGCAGCTACTTATGACATGTATCGGTTAGAAAAATGCACCGATGATGACTGATATCAGCCGATGTCGATTTGCAACAACATAAATAAATTATGTTTCCGCGACTGGTTGCTACATTCTTTATAATTTTATATTCCACGGTCGCTTCGCAGAAAGGGAACCTTATGGAGCCCAACATGTAAAAAACTGGTGTTGCTGGCCATAAAAGGAGCGGCAGTGACGCTTAGCTTTCAGCTGCACGCTGTTTCTACCAAACTTGGAGCTTCCTAATGTAAAATCCAGAAGCATCCATACCTACCGAGTAGTAGTAGGGGAGGAATCTAAAAGTGGTTGGCCAGAGGCGCCCTGGAGGTGCAGAACGACTCGCCAGATTGGCCGAAGATTGTTAAGTGCCGGTGGATTGGTGGATCGGCTATAGGAAGGGAGAAATGGTGCGCCGTCACGATTCTTTAAAAACCCATGTTTTTTGTATTCATAGGGAGTATCAGTCAGATTGCTGGGGTGCCGACTCTGTGTCGCTCGTGGCCAGCCTCGGTACGCTCCGACAAGTCTGTTTTTCTCACTCGGAGTGCTGCTCTAAAGTTTGTACATAACGTGCTGCTAGTGTTCGCTACTTCTGTTAGCACCCGCCCCCGTGGCTTCAGCCAGTGACTTCTGTTGTGCAGCCAACTGCCTCCTTTGCTTTTTCTAATGTTTAGAATTAGCCTTCAGTGTAGTATTTACTCTGATCGCATATAAGTAGTGTTAATCAGACCCTTGAATTCCATGAGCCTCCTGCTGCAAGCATCCTGTCGAGTCCCAAAATCCGCATCTCTCGTAGACGCCCTGTGACAGTGTTTGGCGCTGATCCAAGTGTCAACCTTCCTTCGCTGGGAATTTGTCTTTCTGTGTTTGCTCCTCACCTCTCGGAAATTGCAGACTGACCTTAAACTCCCCCTGTCTTCCCTCTGTCCTGTTTCAGGACACGCCAGGGTAACATCACTTTCAGCCATTATGAGGTAGAGCAAGTTCCCCCATTTACATACTACTGTGCCTGGATACCATACTTTTTTCCTCGACGAACCGCTGAATGTATTATTTTATCGCCAATGTGTAATTTCCTTCTCTCTTGTGGCGGTTACTGCATTCTTACAAGGAGTTACTAGGGAATGCAAAGTTCTCTTCTTCCCTCCACGTAGCCTCTTGGCTGGAGACTTTTCTATGTGTGCAATGCTTCTGCAGGAAGTTAGATACATCATCAGTCCGTCTTCTTTACTGTATTCGTCGCTTACTTTCCTCATTTCTGCCTTAAAGGTCCTTAGGAAACGTTCAACCACACGATTAGGTTCATGATGAAATTGTAATCTATCAAGATAATGTGTTCCATTTGCCTTTCAAAACTTTGTAGGACATTGGCATTTTCCACTTACATGAAGCATCTGTGCTTACCTGGAGTGCAACCTACAGAGCCACTTTCCTACATCAAATTTAGTTGAAGTGAAATATTCTGACGTAAGAGCACAATTACTTTTAATAAGTTCTACGCAGGAACCATACATTGTAAATTTTTCAGTGTTTATTATAGGGTGCTAGTAAATGACAATCCGAAATGACCAGGATCACAGATTTCCATGATGTTTGATTTTTCTGAATCAAGATATCAGTCAATTACTTTGGTCACCGGCCACTAGCCTCGCAATCGCCAGAATCTACTTGCAGAAATAAATTCATACTTTGCACACGCGACAACAAGTAAGAAACACTCTGGAATGTCGATAAAAATACAGCAGTTTGCTCAGCAGATATCCTAGGAATTCATCAATTATTCTTTAAGACGTTTCAAACCAGGTAGCATCAATTACAGCGGAATTATCCAACAGCAAATTAATTAGAAAATAAATAAAACAACAAGAGTCAAACACTGGAAGGAACGGAATATGCCAGAAAACGTTCTGCAGCCACTTTGAAACTGATATTTAATATAAGGATGTTACAAGCGATACATTTTTTTTTCCAACCAGACGTTGTGGATGCATAACATTGGTTCTGCAGCAACGAAAAAGGTGCAAATCATGCCTTTCTGCGGGTAAAAAATTGTTAACAGAATTCAGTAAATTCATAAATTCCCTGATGAGTGTGAATTGTTATTTACTTAAAGACAATGTTCATTACCACATACATAAAAGTTTATAGGTCCACGCCCGCAAAATGCAGCGTCTGGTCTTGTGCTTTTTTTTTTATGGTCATGGCACAAAAGAAGCTCATCAGGAACTGAATACATTTAAAGCGAGCTAGTAAGCTGTTAGGAATAAATGGAATTTGGGGTATAAAATCTCGTTCGCCTGCACCACTTCCCTTCAATATATCTGCTTCTGTGATGATACATTCGAGAGAAGTAACTTTAAGCCTCTGTGAGTGAACGGTTCTCAGGAGCAAAATAATGCACTATGCTCTCGATCAGAGCTACGTCGCACCCTCACTTACGCAATGAGTTTGCAGTGAGCTAGTTAAAGCCTGATGTTCTCGATCCACAGAAAGTTACGCCTCACAATCCACATTGACCGTATTTTTATTCGGAAACAAAACGAAATCAAAATGTAATGGATACGCACCCGAGTCACGAAGCAAACTTAATAAACTCGTTTTTCCTAGCAAAGAATGTAAATAAAACCTATCGGAAGAAGCAAAGCAATGTTGCTAAGTTTTTATACAGAAACTGAAATCAATAAATTCACATACCCTAACCAAGTAAATTCGCTGTTTGTATTCATAAAGATGAGATTATGGCACTTAATTCTGTCACTGATATTAACTTCAATAATACATCTATCACTGAGTTTTTTTTTAACTATCAGCGCTCTTTATTGGTCCTATTGGTGTACTACGAAACTAACAACGCTATCTATTGGCTCTTTGGTGTACTACATCATGATCACTGAGCGTCATAACTACTAAGCTGAGCAGACGATTTTAAACAGTTTTAAATTATACCTTTTTTTCCCGTTCCAGTTTTGATGAAAGACAGCAAGTTGTCCCAAGTTAGGCTCAAGTTAACTATGAAAACTCTCTGGGAATTTGTCTAGTAGTTTCGGTGATTAGCATTTTCAAACCGACAAACAGACACAACTGTTTTACGTTATCTATTGATAGTATAAATGTCGTTTGAAAAATATGGATCTTGGTTGTGGTGACAAAATCGTACGAATTACTCTCTCGTACTGTGACATGAAGATCAAGAACTTGACTGGAAACACTGCCCTCTTATCACTGTAGACTCTGACGGTGGTTTTGAGACTCTAAAGCGACTGACCAGAGAACCTTTAAAGACTTTCGAGGGTTTGCTTGGGGAAAGGAGAATCCTTCTGACAAATGTCACCAAGAGGTTATTAAGTCACGCCAAAATTTTTTCCTTGGTTTTCATAATCCTGGATTTGATGTTTGTTTACAAAGAGACGTTCAAGTAAAGGACAATCGAGAACGGTTGTGTCCAGGTGTCAGCAGTATAAACTCCCGACGCATTGTTAACACAAAAACTGATTCTTCTGTTTATGAAACAGATAACCTTCTGACCAGCAACGAGGGGAACTTCGGAACACTTTTGTGTTTCATAAGTGATTCGGAAGATTCAAATATAAATCGTTGGTTAGATAACAATTCTTCCAAAGCAGTGAAGAAATTCAACACAAGATTTTATCCAAAGTTAGGAATGCGACGTTTCTTTTCCATTATGCTTGTCGAAACCACCGGTATTTCTTATATTGAACACCTCAGTTTATCTTTCTGTCACCTTCACAAAGGAATTCGTAGGGAAGATTTTATTACGTTCTGTAATGGACATGAGAAGATTCGTCTTGAAAGTGCAAAGGAAGAGCATCGCTGGTGCTCATATAGTTAAAGATCTCTGCAAGAAATTTAATATCGATCCTGAAACTTGCACTGACATCTCTTTAGTCATGGTTTCCCTCTCACTGAGACAGTCACTCACGCAAAACATTTGCCTAATAGCAATCATTGTCTTGCGAAATCTTCCGAAGTCACTGCTTGTCCCGAAGCATCGGAAACAGTGAAGACGATCGTAGCATTTGCTTACGTCTCGGCAACAACACATAGTCATAGCACTTGGTGAAATAACAATTCAGGGCATCTATGAGATGCGTTGGGTGGAGAGGCATGAAGGTCACTTTCTGTTTCAAATGGCTCTGAGCACTATGGGACTTAAACATCTGAGGTCATCAGTCCCCTAGAACTTAGAACTAGTTAAACCTAACTAACCTAAGGACATCACAAACATCCATGCCCGAGGCAGGATTCGAACCTGTGACCGTAGCGGTCGCGCGGTTCCTGACTGAAGCGCCTGGAACCGCTCGGCCACCCCGGCCGGCTTCTGTTTCAAGGTGACACTTTGCTGAAGATATGCGTCGCAATCTATAAGATTCCACTGCGACACGACAGTACAACGGTGTCCAAAGACAAGTGCCTTCGACGGACTTTACGCAGCCCTGAAGTCGTTATCTCGGCCTTCTGTTTGGATGATTTATTAGGTAAGTTTGAGATATACTCATCCGTTTTTATCTTTCCTTTTTCTTACCTATTAACAAACAAATTGTTATCTTTCTTATTTTTTCAGTTTTTCATATTTCGTTTTCTTATTCTTACTACACGGATAACTGTGTCGCTCAGTCCCCTAGAACTTAGAACTACTTAAACCTAACTAACCTACGGACATCACACACATCCATGCCCGAGGCAGGATTCGAACCTGCGACTGTAGCGGTGGCGCGGTCCCAGACTGAAGCGCCTAGAACCGCTCGGCCACGGCCTAACCAAACTTAATTAGATTAAGGTGGACCTGGTATTACTTACCGGTATGGTTGTCCTCAACCAGAATATTAACTGAGCCTAAAATTCGCATAATCATACACAGACCCAGAAAACCGGGAGTAAACTTACCGAGGTTGCCGACACGCACCTCCCTCCCGGGGAAATTACGGACATACACCTGATCTCCCAGCTTACCCCTGAAGGCTCGTTGATTACGGTTGTAATGCCCAGCTTGTCTGTTGTGAGCCCCGTGAATATTGCGCCTCGCACGATTCCAGTTTTCTTTGACGACCTGGGGGGTGATCTCCACAGGAATTAGACCTCGAATCCCCCATAAGTTCGAAAGGGGGAATTAACAGGATACGCAAACATCAAGGACACCGGAGTATCCTTCAAAGCCTCCTGGCTGGGGGTATTGAAGGCAAAGCTAAGCCTAGGCAGACTATAATCCCACTTACCGGGAGGCTTCTGGTGAAAGATAATCAGTGCGGATTTAAGGTTACGATTGGCCCTTTCCGCAAAGGACCCCTGTGGGTAATACGGGGTGGTAGTTACATGCTTAGCACCGCTTTTAAAACAGAAGGCCTTTAAGGGAGCCGACAGAAAGGCCGACGCTTTATCACTAACGATTTGCTTAGGGGGTCTAAGGACGCTAAACAGTTAGTTAAATGCTCATTGGTGGTGGCAGCAGTCACATTACGACTCGGAAGAAGCCAGGTAAACCTCGAAAACGTGTCAATAATGACTGATACATACCGATGGCCTCTTTTGGTGCGAGGTAAGGCTCCCACATAATCAATATAGAGTTTGTCCATGGCGCAAGATTCGCGCTCAGAACTAAGGAACCCATGTTGAAGAGCGTTATTCGGTTTGACTATACGACACAACTGACACCGAGAAACCATTTCTCTAACATCTCGGTCAATAAACGGCCAAGTAAGATGCTCCTTAATCTTATGCAAGGTCTTATAGGTTCCTAAATTCCCGCCAATCAACGAGTTGTGAAAACATTGGAAAACCGGGCCCACTAGGGTGCCTGGTATACAGATCCTTGGTCCGTCCCACCGTTCTACACAAAATGCCTTTCTTGATAATGTATTCATTCAAAGGCTGCCCCGCCGAAAGCCGTTTCTTAAAGGGTTCCCAAGTGGGCTCCTGGTCCTGGTGGTTGGCAATGTCACTAAACAAATGAGGAATATCGCCTCCTGGAGGAGGACTGCCGAAATTCCCGCATTAGATGCGTCGGTTTGGACAGTAAATTTCTTATTAAAATCAGGTACTCCGAGAACCAGAGGATTGGCTATAGCTGTCTTAATGTGCTCAAACGCGGCCTCTTGAGCAGGTCCCCACTCATAACGCACCCCTTTTCGGCGCAGTTGATTTAAAGGAGCCGCCAACTGAGCAAAATTATTGATAAAATGCCTAAAATAATTCGCCATCCCTATGAACGGGGCAATCCCTCGCCAATCAGTGGGTGGTGGAAGGACTCTCAAGGCCTTAGTCTGCTCCTGATCAATGCGAATACTCTCGCCTGATACTAGGTGACCTAAGAAGGATACCTGCCGCCTGGCTAATGTCACCTTATTGGGTTTAACAGTCAAACCGGCCCCCTGTAACCTAGCAAAAACTTGCTGGATATGTTCAAAGTGCTCTTGAAACGAACGACTATCAATTACCAAATCGTCCAGGTAATTGTAAACACTGACTAATTTCAAGTCTCCAAGAATATTATCCAGCAAACGAGTAAGGACGGCTGCGCCAGTAGCCAAACCAAAGGGGACTCTATTAAACTCAGATTCCAATCAGCACAAAATGCTGTTACGTGTTTACATTCTTCGCCTAAGGGAATCTGAAAAAAGGCTTGATTCAGGTTGAGCACAGTAAACCAATTAGCCCTAGCAAACCAAGTAAACGAGTTATGAAGATCAGGTTAAGGAAGCGATTTAAGGACAACCTGTCCCTGATCCTTAGGGACGAGGAATATAGAGGAGGCATAAGCGAATGTAGAAGGCCTAATAACTCCCTGATCAAGCATTTTGGAGAACTTTCCCCTTAGTATCTTCATCTTAGACGGTGAGAGACGATACGGGGGCTGCCTGACGGGAATATGGTCAGACAGACGTATATGGTAGTCAAGAACGTTAGTAACTCCCAGTCTATCACAGAGAAGATCTGGGAACCTCTCCAACAAACCCCCTAGTTCAGAGGCCTGCTGGGAAGAAAGATGAATGAGATCAAACTCTGACCTCAGCATCAACAGCCAGCATTCCCGCATCTCGGTGCACCTTACGTTTACTACACTCACAGAACCCAAATTTCTGACCAGAAGCGAACTTACAGAAAACGGTGTACCCCGAATAATCCAAGACAAGACCAGTTTTACCTATAAAATCACATCCCAAAATTAATCGACCAGCAGCTCCTTAACAAATGCCAAAGACAAGGGCCACGAGAAATCCCCAACCGAGATACTCCCTCGGACCCAACCATGCAGAGGCTACACCTGCCCGTTGGTAACCCGACATCTCTGCACCGAAGAAGGGAACAGCCTAATTCTCACAAGATGACCAAATCCAAGAAACCATTCCAAGCTCAACAATGAAAAGGTGCTACAAGAATCCAAAAGGGCACAAATAGATTTCGCTACCTACTCGAGAGCAGATATAAATCAGTGGGGGTGATGATCGAGCAGCGACACGGGCACACCAGGGTTTAAAGACTCGACCCCATGGTCGCTGCCTACCCGGGCGTCATTTATTGACTCTGGGTGTCCACAGCTGAACGCAAGTACGAACTACATGCCCGTTTCGACCGCACCTAAAACAATGCCACGATTCTCCTTTAGCAGACTCAGCTGATGTTGGTAATCCAGAGTTCCCCTCGGTGACGCCACGGGCTAAACTTTAACTTCGCAGTGTCTATTGCCCGAGAGTGGCAACGCGCGTATCGCTACAATGGCGGCAAGAAGTGGAGGGACGACCACGAAAAACAAAATGTGACTTATCCACCGCTCGCATTCCCCTCAGGACAACTGAAACTAACTCCCGTTCTGACAAGTCGCCTAACGAGGCCAAACAGGCCGTCTTAACTCTTCCTACGTATTGATGCAACTCCTCCCTACCTTGCTGCATCTGCCAAATATAGCGACACTCGAGCTGTTTACGAACTTCCGTGGTCAATCTTTCGCTGTCACAAGCTCCCTCAACTGCTGCAATGGAAACCTTTCTGCCATGGCCCTGGATACTAGAGTCCTCAATTCGCCTCTAGTTAAAGGATACAATAGAGACAAAATTACCTGATGCGAAACACCAAACGCATCAGCGTGTTGCTCGAAGCGAACCAACAACCATAACAACAAGAATGAGATTTTCACTCTGCAGCGGAGTGTGCGCTGATATGAAACTTCCTGGAAGATTAAAACTGTGTGCCAGACCGAGACTCGAACTCGGGACCTTTGCCTTTCGCGGGCAAGTGCTCTACCATTTGCCCGCGAAAGGCAAAGGTCCCGAGTTCGAGTCTCGGTCCGGCAAGCAGTTTTAATCTGCCAGGAAGTTTCAAACCATAACAACCTTTCAATTTGCTCGATTCGGTCTATAGCTGATTCTGTAATGTCTCGAGACAGATGCACCAGGGGATTAGGCAATTTAGCAAACCCCCCTCGGCTAACCCCTCGAAGGACATAAGGGCTCGCTAGTGCACCGCCCAGAAGATAACAAATCCTGATCCACCATCCTCTTCCCATCAAGCTCTAAACATGTAACTTTAAACTGCAATTTATTAACCAAGGACCCCAAATCAGCGGTTGATTCCTTATCACGATCCTCTAACTTTTAATTACCTTAAATCAGATATCCGCTTGGTTAAATGTATCAACTATGCCCGCATCCTGTCTAACTGACTGCCACTGGGCTGAGTACCCTCTAAAAAGCTGATGTTGTCCTAAAGACTCCTAACAGCTATAAACAAAAACTCAATGGCTGCCTTTTTCTCGCCCAGAACATCGGGCGTGACATCAATCGGCTGAAGAACGGTAGCACGCAAGTCCGGAATACTAACCCCAATAGGCTGGCGTCTCATCGCCAGCTCGTAAGTGAGGTGGTCCTTCCTCAATAGGCCAATCCCGGGGCACTGCCTGGCCGCCATTACAGGGTTGATCACCTAAAACAGAACAGAATAGCAAAGGCAGAAATTGTACAACACTAACAGACTTTATCATATCAAACCAACAGTAACCGAAATGGTGATATTACAATCGCAACCACGCTCTGCTACCAGTTGAGACCTGATAGTCAAGGGAAGGCAGGATTCGAATACGATTGTGGATGGGGTCATAATCAGTTACTGTTGGTTGCCTTTTATAGTTAGACACAATTAATTTTAAACTAGCAATTGCCGGCCGTGGTGGCCGTGCGGTTCTGGACACTACAGTCTGGAACCGAGCGACCGCTACGGTCGCAGGTTCGAATCCTGCCTCGGGCATGGTTGTGTGTGATGTCCTTAGGTTAGTTAGGTTTAATTAGTTCTAAGTTCTAGGCGACTGATGACCTCAGAAGTTAAGTCGCATAGTGCTCAGAGCCATTTGAACCAAACTAGTAATTCCAGACTCAACAATAAATAAAATACCACACATTATTAATGAAGGAATAAACAACTATGTAAATAATAGTGTTTTTAGTGAGCTAAAACTTAGCAAATCACCATTAAATATGGATGCAACAGATAATGTTTTAAAAACAAGTCACTGTGATCTGGGCAGAAGACCTTACATGCCAGAAATGGCAATACATTAAGAATTGTTTAAAACTTGCTGCAACTTTCAAATTACAGGTATTGAAATATTAAAGGCAAGTCGCCACAAACACAGAAGAAGGCATCAGACGCCAGGAATGACAGTAAATAGTTTTAAGGCTTACTGCTAACATACAAATACCAAATTAGAATTTTAAGGCAAATGACCACGATCATGGCTGAAGGCCTTACAAGCCAGGAACGCCAATAATATAAAAAAAATTAGAAACCTTCTGTAAAAGAGCAAATACAATAGCAACAGTTATTTAAAAAACAAGAAACTGATCACCAAACGAATGAAAAACTTTATAACACAAGGGGGTCACAGACGGTGCTCCAGGAATCAACCTCTGAGAAGGTCCGGTGACAAACACTTTCGCAAGCGATGAGGTAGGCAGCCAAGAGTTGCATTCACTTCACAAGATGGTAACTCAAACTAGTGGCAGTCTAACGAATGTGCACGACTCAACTATCTGTGACATACTTGTTAATTTTTTACCTGATGTGCGCCACAGATTGATAAACGAACTTGGACAGTAAGGGTACCCAATTTTCAGAACATTTCCTTACAATAACCCCAACTACCATGGGCGTCCATAAGAATGAGGGGAGGGGAGGGCAAGAGGGAATATTTGTTCCACCCTCCCCTAACCCCCAGCAGAATCGGGAGAATTTTCATTCTTAACAGATTTCTCGAGTTTTTGAGTCACCTATATAATTTTAATCTTGCGAAATGACGCATCTAGAAACTAACTCACTAAAAATTTGAAAATAGTGACCTTCATTATCAGTGACGCTGGCAACTTGGAACTGCCGACCCAATATATGTACAACAAACAAACCGTTTTACCGGTGCATGTTAAAATGCTTGTTTTCTATGTGAGTACAGAAATTGTATTATTCTCTTTTCATGTAACAGCTGATGACGGGGAAGAATGTCTGACGCCGTTGAAGACAGACAGCGCTGTCAGATATCTGGTCACAAGACGAAATACGCCGACGGCCATCGTCCCTCAGAGCAATAATAACATATTTTCACTGACTATTACCATAATAGGAAACGTCATGTTAATGGAATTGCACCGAATGGAGGAGTTCAATCTATCAGATTCGCTTGTTTATTTTAATGTACATAACACCAATCAAAGTCGACTTTAAGAGAGAATAATTTTATTTATTATTTTTCGAATTGTTTATAGAAGTTCTGTGTCGCACTGCGATGACTTATTTAATGCTGTGGATGATAGGTGTGTCAGAAGTTTACCACATTCGCCGTCCCTGCTTTATATATTGCATTATCTTTTCCTTCTCACGCTGTACGTAGCCAAACATGCAAATCTAAAAATCAAAATTAATACCTTAGGCTACATCAGTCAGTGAAGAATGTTGGTACACAGCAGGAAACATAGAACTTTAATTGACATTCTTGGCTGTCTGAACTGTTACGTGGTTTTCAACAAACTTGGAGCAGATAAAATATTGCACTTTCTGACACAGGTAAGTGTTGATCATGGTAAAATGTAAGTTTTCATTTTGGCTGGTATAGTGATAAAGGATATCACATTGTGTGCAATGTTCTGTCCTTACCTGTTATTTATTTTAAAGAACATAAAAGTTGATGCATGGTGCAAGTGGAATACCAAAGCTCTTAAACAGTTTGTTTACATGTGAATCTCTAGATTTGCATCAAAATATGATTCTGAAAGCCCTTTTTTGTAATTTGAATACATTAAAACCTGATTTAGAATTTGCCCAAAAAGTGATCCCATATCTCAGGTGAGAATGAAAGTAGACATGATATTCTTTTTTTACTGTTTTCTCACCACAGCGGGATTTTATTGAGCACAGAATGTAGCGAGTTTTCCTTAATTTTGAATAAAATTTTCTGTATACTTCTTCCATTTTAAATTTACTTGGAACTTTAACGCCAATAATAAGACATTGATAGAGACAAATGTACACAGGGCCTGTGAGTAGTCCCCTGTCAATTCAACACACCATTCAACCTGACCCACACAGATTTCTTTCAAATCTGGTGCATTAGAACATGCAGATAAGAGACCAAGTAAAGGTACATTCATTACTGGTGTCTTTTCAATAATATAAATTAGGTTGCTGTATCCATATTACATCCAGAATTATAATAATTTCTGTTGAGACAGATGAGTGTAGATTTTACACAATTTCCATACTATCTGGCCTGTAACTTCCTTCACAATTGCATATACCTCTAAAAATACCAATTTCCATCATTTGTCTGGATCATTGGATGCACCAAATTTAAAGGCCATCTGAAATGATCAGATTGAAAATGTTGGTTTTCTGCATTGAACTGACATGGAATTAAAACTGTCCTTGCTTATAGAATTGTGGAATTTTAGGAACAGAGTTTTTTATTGTTTATTAAAAACCGATTATTCAGTGGCCAGTTGTTAAGACGTTTTAAGCCAGTGTTTCCTGATTGCTATAAATCTACCTTATTTTCCATTCTTGAAATTGTGGTGGCATCCACAAATACAACATTTTCATGAGCATCCACATTTAAGCTCATATCGTCCTTGTCAAACTAGACCTGTAAATATGTAAATACCTGAATATATTAATTGTTTTCCTACTTGTTCTTAAATTTTAATATCATGACACATCCAACACCCTCATAAAAGTTATCCACAAATGTGTAAAACTACTACTAGTACTTAATGTACAACAGGAATGTAAGTTCCATTATTGAATACCAATATTTAATTAGATCATACTTTGATAAGTGTCCAGAATTACTGTCTCGGTTGACAGCAGTGTGCTTAGTGCTTACAAATATGCAATTCACAAAACTGGTGACCAATTGAAAGACTTGCACTGGACCATTAAGTAATATGTCGTTATCGCCTTTCTATCATTACTCATAATCAATATAATGGAAGGAAACATTCCACGTGGGAAAAATTATATATAAAAACAAAGATGAGGTGACTTACCGAACAAAAGCGCTGGCAGGTCGATAGACACACAAAGAAACACAAACACACACACAAAATTCAAGCTTTCGCAACAAACTGTTGCCTCATCAGGAAAGAGGGAAGGAGAGGGGAAGACGAAAGGAAGTGGGTTTTAAGGGAGAGGGTAAGGAGTCATTCCAATCCCGGGAGCGGAAAGACTTACCTTAGGGGGAAAAAGGACAGGTATACACTCGCACACACGCACATATCCATCCACACATACAGACACAAGCAGACATATTTAAAGACCAACCAAAGGTCTTTAAATATGTCTGCTTGTGTCTGTATGTGTGGATGGATATGTGCGTGTGTGCGAGTGTATACCTGTCCTTTTTCCCCCTAAGGTAAGTCTTTCCGCTCCCGGGATTGGAATGACTCCTTACCCTCTCCCTTAAAACCCACTTCCTTTCGTCTTCCCCTCTCCTTCCCTCTTTCCTGATGAGGCAACAGTTTGTTGCGAAAGCTTGAATTTTGTGTGTGTGTTTGTGTTTCTTTGTGTGTCTATCGACCTGCCAGCGCTTTTGTTCGGTAAGTCACCTCATCTTTGTTTTTATATATAATTACTCATAATCAGTGTGATCCAACTGTTAGCCAGGCCTCAAATACCATAATATGCAAGCTTTGACAGCAGAATCTTAATGATACACTGTGTCAAAAAAACTCTCTCATGTTGATCCTTGTTTCCTGTCTTTGGGTTAAGTATGTAATAATAAATGGGACTTATTGTTGATCTTTTGGTTCTTAATCTGTGTTGTTCATTACATATGATTTTCTTTTCTTTGTCTACTTTTTTCAGATATTAGGCATATGCCTGTTACATCCTCTTGTTCAATGCCTTTATTGTTTGTGATTAGTTTCTACTTGATCTCTCTGCCTCCTGTTGGTCAATAAATGTTGTTTTAGGCATTTTATTTTCATTAATTTTTGTGACATAATCTCTCGATACATTTCTATTCTCCTCGATCTGTTCATTTATGATTTTAAATCTTAGTTCTTGTCTGGTTATTGTATTCCTTATCATATCAGACTGTCTATAATCAACTGCTCTTTTTGAAAAGGTTGTTACATCATCCTGTATTTCAAGATATTACTTTTATTTACACATTCCATTAGTTTCTCTTATATCATTTTTTCTAGTATTTTTGGAATTCAAGGGGAAATTATAATGGACCTGTAGTCCACTACATCTTCCACCTTTTTTATAAATAGGTGTTTTATCAATGATTGTGATGCTGCAGTCACCAGCATAGAAAAATTTTTCTCAATTTTTACATTGTATGGAATGTCATTGATATATGTTAAGAATATAATTGAGCCCATTAGGTCCTCTGAGGAATACTTTTTAGTATATAATGGTCTGAAAAGTCTTTCACTAAAAATCTGTCATTGTCTGAAGTGATACCTAGTACTTGTAATATGTTCAATAATTCCCTATGGTCAACAGTGTCACAACATTATATACATCTAGAAATGTGTCTGTAATGCTGCCGTCCCTGTCAAATGCTTCAGACACCTCATAGAAACTCTGTTATTGTTGATATTATGTCAGCTACCATGGAAGCCAAACTGCCCTTTGTTTTTTGAGCTCCCTGCCGCCGTTGGACAAGCAGCAGCCAGCAGCAAGTCATACTCTTATCTCACTTATTTGTTTCATAGTTTAATTCTTAATTTCTTTGCGGGTTTTTGGGAACTTGCATAGTTTAATTCACAAATTTTGGGCGTATTATAATATTTGAGAGTTGTAGCATCGCATTTTAGTACCCATATAGTGTAAATTCGCGTAGTCATCAGTCATCTATTTGTTTTGAATGGCTTGTGATATAAAAGAGAGGAAAAAAAGTGTTAGGAATGTATAGGGACTGCACCTGTTGTGTACAGATTCAGGGGGAATTGGCCACCATCCATAAACAGCTGGAAGCTGTGTTGGCCATGGTTGACAGGCTCCAGGCTTTTGCCCTGGGCCGCAGTGACACTGGGACACCAGAGTCAAGCACTTTGGCGTCTCTCAAATCTGTAGCATCGCCTGGGATCTCTGATGGCACTGTGCCCTCGAATTCGGACGTCCCTGGCAGTTGACACTTGCCTGACGGTGATTGGCGAACCGCGACGGGGCCGCGAATCCCTGGGCGGAAAGTGAAACTTGGTGCTGGCCGCAAGGCTGTACCCTTAGGCCTCTGTAGCAGGTCTGAGGTGCTGCCCACTGCTGAAAGTGCTTCTAAGCCAGCAAGGACGGCCTAGCCTGTTGTGGCAATGGCCGGTCTTCCTGAGAGGCCCGGACAAGTGTGGAGGGTGGGATTGCTTGTCATTGAAAGCTCCAATGTTAAGCGGGTGATGGAGCCAATTAGGGATATCGCAGCTAAGGATGGGAAGAAAGCCAATGTGCACTTTGTGTGCATATTGGGGGGAGTCATCCAAGATGTGGAAAGGGTCCTTCCAGATGCCATGAAGAGTACAGGGTGCAGCCAACTGGAGGTGGTGGCTCATGTCGGCACTAATGATGTGTGTTGCTATGGATCCGAAGAGATTCTCTCTGGTTTCCAGTGGCTATCTGAGTTGGTGAAGACTGCTGCTCTTGCTAGCGAGATGAAGGCAGAGCTCACCATCTGCAGCATCATAGACAGGACCTATTGCTGAACTTTGGTACAGAGCCAAGTGGAGGGTCTAAATCAGAGGCTCAGACGGTTCTGCGACTGTGTAGGCTGCAGATTCCTCGAATTGCACCGTAGGGTGGTGGGGTTTCGGGTTCCGCTAAATAGGTCAGGTGTCCACTACACACAGGAGGTGGCTACACGGCTAGCAGGGGCTTTGTGGCGTGGACTGGGCGTTTTTTTTAGGTTAGACAGTCTTGGGAAAGATCAAAAAAGGCTCCTGTTTCAAAGGGTACAGGGCAAAGAAACGACAAGAATCGACCAAACAACAGTCAGTATTGCAGTTGTAAATTGTCATAACTGTGTTGGAAAAGTACCAGAGCTTCAAGCACTGATAGAAAGTACTGAAGCTGAAATCATTATAGGGACAACAGAAAGCTGGCTAAAGCAGAAGATAAATTCTGCCAAAATTTTTACAGAGGTGCAAACCACATTCAGAAAGAACAGATTAAATAAAGTAGGTGGTGATGTGTTTGTGTCTGTTCATAGTAGTTTAACTTGTAGTGAAGTTGAAATATAGTTCCTGCGAATTACCATGGGTAGAGGTTGTACTCAACAGCCATACCAAAATAACAATTGGCTCCTTCTACCGACCCCCTCGACTCAGATGATATAATAGCTGAACGCTTCAAAAAAAACTTGAATCTCATTACGAATAAGTACCTTTTACTGTGTGTCAGGGCGCTGATGACCTCGATGTTGAGCGCCCATAAACCCCAACACACACACACACACACACGAATAAGTACCCCACTCATACAGTTATAATTGGTGGAGACTTCAGTCTACCCTCAATTTGTTGGCGAAAATACATGTTCAAAGCCGGTGGCAGACAGAAAACATCTTCCTAAATTGTACTAAATGCTTTCTCTGATAATTACTTTGAACAATTAGTTCATGAACCCACACGAATTGTAAATGGTTGCAAAAACACACGTGACCTCTTAGCCGCAAATAATTCTGATCTAATAGGCAGCGTCATGACGGATACAGGGATTAGTGAACATAAGGTCATTGTAGCGAGGCTCAAAACCATATCAACCAAAACCACTAAAAATAAACCCAAAACCCATCTATTTAAAACAAGCAGATAAAAATTCGCTTGATGCCTTCCTAAAAAAGAGTCTCCATTCCTTCCAAGCTAGTTATGTAATCTAGATCAGATATGGCTCAAATTCAAAGATACATTATCGACAGAAATACATAGATTCACACCGCATAAGTTAATAAGAGACAGGACTGATCCACCATGGTACACAAAACACGTCAGAACACTGTCACAGAAGCAACAAAAAAAAGCATGCCAAATTCAGGAGAACACAAAATCCCCAAGACAGACTAAGCTTCACGGAAGTTCGAAATTTAGTGCGGACGTCAATGCGATTTGCTTTTAATAGTTCCCACAGTGAAACATTGTCTCAGAATATGGTAGAAAACCCAAAGAGATTCTGGTCATATGTAAAGTACACCAGTGACAAAAAACAGTCAATATCATCACAAGCGATTATTAATCAAATTGCATGCATATGGAGTATCATCTCAGTTATGTGACTGGATTTGTGATTTCCTCACAGAGAGGTCACAGTTCACAGTGACAGATGGTAAATCATCAAGTAGAACAGAAGTGATATCTGGCATTCCACAAGGTAGTGTCATAGGCCCTCTGCTGTTCCTGATTTTTATGAATGATCTAGGTGATAATCTGAGCAGCCCCCTTAGATTGTTTGCAGCTTATGGTGCAATTTACCATCTAGTAAAATCATCAGACAATCAGTTCCAATTACAAAATGATCTAGAGAGAATACTGTGAAAAGTGGCAATTGGCACTAAACAAAGAAAAGTGCGAGGTCATCCACATGGGTACTAAAAGAAATCTGATAAATTTTGGGTATATGGTAAATCACAAAAATCTAAGGGCTGTCAATTCGACTAAATACCTAGGAATTAAACTGAAAAAAACACATAGATAATATTGTGGGGAAGGCGAAACAAAGACTGCGCTTTGTTGGCAGAACACTTAGAAGATGCAACAAACCCACTAAAGAGACAGCCTACATTACACTTGTCCATCCTCTGTTGGAATATTGCTGCACGGTGTGGGATCCTTACCCAGTAGGATTGATGGAGGACATCGAAAAAGTGCAAAGAAGGGCAGCCCATCTCATATTATCGTGCAATAAGGATGAGAGTGTTACTGATATGATATGAGTGTTGGGGTGGCAGTCACTGAAACAAATGCAGTTTTCTTTGCCTTGAGATCTATTTATGAAATTCAAACCATCAACTTTCTCTTCTGAATGCAAAAATTTTTTGTTGTCACCCACTGACGTAGGGAGAATTGATCATCATAATAAAATAAGAGAACTCAGCACACAAGCAGAAAGATTTAGGTGTTCCTTTTTCCCACATGCCATTCGAGAGTGGATGAACCCTCTGCCAGGCACAAGTGTGAATTGCTGAGTAACCATGTAAATGTAGATATGAATTTTCATTTTTCTTAGCAATCAGTGCTCTCTTGTATATCTTCATGGAACTGTGATAATAATTTATAAAATATTGAGGTATTTAGGTGTCTCATAGGACTTCATAACACTGACAGTTATCCACTTATTTTCATTACCTATTGTTACTGAAGCAGCCACTTTTGGGAATATCTCCTCAAAAACTAGTTTGAACAATGTGCAGAACTTGGAGAATTTTGCATCTGTACCATTTTCTGTGTACATTACATTTCAGATTTGTTTTGCTAATACCGTTGAACAAATATACATTTTCAGCTTCAAGAAGAATCTGTTGTAGGCCTGCAGTTTTATGGGACTTTCCAGGTTTGCCTTTAGCTTTATTATCTGGGCACAATTATTTGAAGGCCAAGACTTTTTTATATACTCTGCAATTTTCATAGTTGATATCTGTGTGTAGTGGTGCTTAACTTTTGGTTACTCTCATAGTTGTATTTACCAGTTGTACCATAGCATTCAAAATGTTGAGGCAGCTGTAGCTAATTTCATCCTTCACATTTTTATGTTCATATCTCTACAGAAAATTTTGGTAGTTTTGGGAACTGAGACTCTGTGCAGAACTTGGATTAATTTGATTAAAAATGGTGTCCACATTGCCACTAATTGAGTTATACATGCTTAAAATTATGAACTTTTTATTGATATCTACAAGCTTTGTGTGTTCAGTGGTTGTCATTTCAAGAAGTTTATCTGCATTAATTGTATCTGGACCTTGCCTGTCTTTAAAGAGAGTTCCATTCCTGGTGTAAATGCATAATCCACTACCCTCCATAGCTGTCCTTGCATATGGGGAGATCACTACATGCTGTATTTCAGTGTCTCTACATCTCTACTCTATAATGCATACCACCACACTGAACAGAAACTGCAATTCCTCTTCAAGTTGTACTTTCTATTTAACAGGCTGCATATTCTGGTGAAGGATTGATAATTCTATGTGCATTTCTGCGGTGGTTGCCCACACAATTTGTTTATATTTTCTGTTGCTGATAACCATGCCCTCCATTTGGTACATTGTGTCTTTGGCATAGCTGTTACAGAAACATCTGTAGTGGTTGAGGCACTTTTTAGCTGGGGAAACCTGTTGTCATGACATATCTTTAATAAGGTGTAGCTCCCCTAGCCAGAACAGCAAGAAATTGACCTTGTGTGAACCTATCCCCTCCTTCTATACTCTCAGTAATTATCTCCACAAACATTATCATCCCAGTCCTATTGAGATGCAGGCCATGCCTAGTGAAACCTCATCTCTGAAGAGTCCAGCTGGTACCAGTGCAATGTGTGTACCATCAGTTATCAGCGCCATTCCCAGTCCTGCCTTAACAAATCAAACAGCCCCACCAAGGTTAGTGTAATTATGGCGCTGTAAGTCTTCAACTACTCAAACATTCTTGCCACCTGTTAACAAAGACTATCATGTTCAGGTCACCATCTGTGTCATAACTGGATTGTATGTTTGTCTTGTCCACAATTATTTTATTAATTGACTGGTATGTTTGGGCCATGGCCACCTTCAAAAGAACTGTACAACAAGATGAAGTACCAGAAAAATAGTTATATGTATAAATATTTAGCAGTTATTAGTTTCAAAATGGAATGAACGAAATTAATAAAATTTACATTGTCAGATTTGCTAATAAAAGGCAATTGTAAACTGAAATACTAAGGCTGACCATGGGTTGCATAAATAGGAATCATGTACAGGAAAAAGAAATGTAACATATGCATCAACAATTACATTAACATGCTCAGACATATCATGAAACAAGATGGAGACAAAGTATCTCATAGATGTTGCTAATATAAATCATCAGTGCAAACTGATAGGATTTGACAAAAAGTGACACATAGGAAACTAATTTGGACACCAAATGGCACTGTGCTCTTTGACATATTGATGTATAATGCATTTCCAAATGTTACAACATATGTTATAATTACTAACCAATGTTGGGTACATTAATAGACATTAGAGAAGACAAATATGAAACTATTAATGCAGCTACTATATAAAGCTGTTGTAATACAAAGCCAATAGATCCCGTGTGTGATTTACAAGACACACTTACAATCACATGACACTCCCAATATAAAAATGGACATGCAAGGATTCTCCCCACATTAGTTACAACTAAAATACACTGCCAGAAAAAATTAGTACACCTGGAAAGATGATTTTTACCTGATGATGGCATATGCCACCTGGGGGTTGTTTTACATGGTTTCAACGTCATTGCCAATATACTACATAGCAGCATAGATACTAGAGTCCATCCGTGTCCACCCTGTAGTAGGGAATGCTCACAACCAGAAGGCCCAGTGCAGTGCAACTTGTGAAGCATGAAGGCATCCATGCCATGGAGGTCCAGTCATGCTTCCTACAGTCAACTATGTGATTGTGGAAAAGGTCACATTGTCATCTGCTGAGCGATGGAATGGTCCTTTCAGAGAAGAGACACACAAGTTGAACATGCTGTGTCAGTTGTGCAATGATGCTGGTATCAGTGATCACATGAACATTCTCACACCCATAGATGAGGTCCATGCAGCGCAGATGCCCACCGGGGACATCTTTTTGTAAGGGTAGCAGTGGCAGATCATACAGCTACCACAGGACAGAGAAGACAGCTTGTGAGCCCAAAAATATCAATATGAACTGTTGGGAACTGGTTATTAGTAGTGGGTATGCACACCTCTAGCCACAGTATCAATGTGCACTGCTCAAATGATGCTGTCAGAGGATAACTTCAGTGATGAAAGCAGATTTAGCCTGCACACAAGTGATGGTCATGTGCATGTGTGATGTAGACTTGGTGAGTGCTATCTCATAGAGTGCATTCATCCAAGATACACTCGCCCCATCCCAGGCCTTAAAATCTGGGTTGCAATAAGCTACAACTCACACTCCTCTTTGCTGTTTCTGGAGGAGATGCTAATCAGCACTCGATATGTGCAGAACGTTGGTAGACCCATTCTTTTGCCATGCTTGTAATAGACAGGTGATGTGTTGTTCCAACAGGATAATGCTCACTCACATACTGCCCATGAAACTCAATTTCCTTTGTAATATGTGCAGCAACTTTCCTGGCCTACACAATCTCTGCACTTGTCTGCAGTCAAGCACATATGGGATATAATGGGACAAGAAGTGACTCATGCAACTTGTCAGTCAACAGGTCTTACAGACCTCCATGAACAGGTCAAGCAAGCACAGCATAACATATACCAGGATGTATATTCATCATCTATATGGAATGAAATTTTCACTCTACAGTGGAGTGCGCGCTGATATAAAACTTCCTGGCAGATTAAAACTGTGTGCCAGACTGAGACTCGAACTCGGGACCTCTGCCTTTCGTGGGTAGAGCACTTGCCCGTGAAAGGCAAAGGTCCCGAGTTCGAGTCTCGGTCTGGCACACAGTTTTAATCTGCCAGGAAGTTTCATATCAGCACACACTCCGCTGAAGAGTGAAAATTTCATTCTAGAAACATCCCCTAGGCTGTGGCTAAGCCATGTCTCCGCAATATCCTTTCTTTCAGGAGTGCTAGTTCTGCAAGGTTCGCAGGAGAGCTTCTGTAAAGTTTGGAAGGTAGGAGATGAGGTACTGGCAGAAGTAAAGCTGTGAGGACCGGGCGTGAGTCGTGCTTGGGTAACTCAGCCGGTAGAGCACTTGACCGCGAAAGGCAAAGGTCCCGAGTTCGAGTCTCGGTCCGGCACACAGTTTTAATCTGCCAGGAAGTTTCATATCAGCGCACACTCTGCTGTAGAGTGAAAATTTCATTCTAGAAACATCCCCCAGGCTGTTGCTAAGCCATCATCTCCGCAATACCCTTTCTTTCAGGAGTGCTAGTTCTGCAAGGTTCGCAGGAGAGCTTCTGTAAAGTTTGGAAGGTAGGAGACAAGGTACTGGCAGAAGTAAAGCTGTGAGGATGGGGCATGAGCTGTGCTTGGGTAGCTCAATCGGTAGAGCACTTGCCCGCGAAAGGCAAAGGTCCCAAGTTCGAGTCTCAGTCTGGTACACAGTTTTAATCTGCCAGGAAGTTTCATCATCTATATGATCAACTGGATGTCAGAGTCTGCGACTGCTGTGCCATCTGTGGAGGCTACACCACATACTAATACGGGTGTTTCAGCATGGGTTGTACATGGTACCTCAGAACTGCTTGTGTTATTGATCCATAAATGTAATCATTTCATTACTCCATATGCACTACTATAGCAATAAATCTTGAGTGAATTGAAGACTTCCAAAGGGGTTTACTAATTTTGTTTTTTGGCCAGATACTATGGTCATATGCGTCTGAGTTAGCCGAAAGCTTACTTTCTGACAGTCTTTTTGTTGTAGCTATCTGCAACTCAGCATCTCCACTATGTGATGAGTAGAAACTATTTGGTAACATACCTTGTGCAAGTCTCTTCATCTCTGCATAACTACAGCAACTTACATCCATTTGAACTTGCTTACATCATTTGAATCTTTGTTTCACTCTGCAATTTTTTTCAACCCCTCCTCTTCCCTGTCCCTGCCCCTGCCGCTGCCCCTGCCCTTGCCCCCGGCCATATACCCAATTCTCTCTGTTACCAAACTGACAATTCCTTGATACCTTAGAATAAGCCCTATCAATCAGTCCTTTCTTTTACTTTGCTCTTCTCCCCAGTTCAAGTCAGTACCTCCTCATTAGATGTTCAGTCTTCAGATCTAACCTTCAGCTTTCTTTTGCACCAAAACAATTCATAAGCTTCTCTTCTCTTCTTGTCTGCTCTGGTTGAGGCCCACCTTTCACTTCCATACTAGGCTACACTCCTGGAAAACAGAAAGATTTAATTTAAATTTGTATCTAGTCTTAACAAAACCCTCTCTTTCAAAATATATTTTCTTGCTGTTACTGGTCTGCATTTTATATTCTCTTGATCTCAGCCACAATCTGTTATTTAGCTAACTAAATAGTAAAACTCATCTAATACATCTACTACTTTTAGTCTTATTTCCTAATCTCATTGTCTCAGCATTATCTGATTTAATTCAATCACATTTGATTACCCATGTTATACAAGTGTTGACGTTCTTCTTATAATCTCTTTTCAAGACATTATCCATTCCATTCACCTGGTCCTCCAAGGACTTTTGCACATGGGAAAGAATTACAAAATCATCAGCAAACAACAAAACTTTTATTTCTTTTTCTTGAACTTTAATTCTCTTTCAGAATTTCTCCTTGACTTCCTTCATAGCTTGTTTGATGTACAGATTGAATAACATCAGGTATAGTCTACAAACCTGTATCACTTCCTTCTCAACCATTGCTTCCATTCCACATCGTTTGACTTTTGCAAATACAGTCTGTTTTGTATACAAACTGTGAATAGCTATTGCTCACTGTGTTTTGTCCATTCAAATTTTCAGAGTGTGTAGTCTAGTCAACATAATTAAAACCTTTCTCTAAATCTACAAATGCTGTAAATATAAGTTTTCCTTTCTTTAACCTGTCTTCTAATATGATCAGTAGAGTATGTATTGGCTCACACATTCCTAAATTTCTCTGGAACCGAAACTTACTTTCGCTGAGGTTGGCTGCTATCAGTTTTTTCATTCCTTTCTAAATAAATCATGTCAGTGTTTCGCAGCCAAGACTTGTTAAAGGTGGGTAATATTTACATACATCAGCATGTGTCTGTTGTGGAATTCAAATTATTACATTCTTCTTGAAGTCTGAGGGTAGTTCGGTTGTCCCATATATCTTGCACATAAGGTGGAATAGTTACATCTTGGCTGGCTTTCCCAAGACTCTCAATACTTCTGGCAAGAGATCATGTATTACAAGTGGCTTGTTTCAACTTAGCTCTCTCAGTGCTCTCAAATACATCTCACAGTACCATATCACCCACCTCATCTTCATTTATTTCCTATTCAGTACTGTAGTATTGTCATCAAGTTCATTTCTCATGTGTAGCATTCCTATATGTTATTTCCATCTTTAACTTTTTTGCTTGTGCACCATAAGAAATAGTTTTATTGTTTCTGACTTTTCCAAGGATTTCGATAATTCTGAAGGGGTGTCATCCAGGCCAGAGTCCTCATTTGGTATAGGTCTTTAAGTGCTCTGTTAAATTTTTCTTAAGGCATCACATCTCCCATTTCACCTTTATTTACTTCCTCTTCTCTTTCTATAGTATTGTCTTTCTAGATACTCTGTCCACCTCTAAGCTTTCTGTTCTTTGCTTACTACTGACTTGCCATCTAAACTCTTCATACTCACATGTCTGCTTGTCTTTTCTCCAAACATCTCTTTCATTTTCCTACAGGTGGCATCTGTCTTTGCCATAGTCATGTACACATCTAGATCCTTTCATTTGTCCTCTGGCTATTCTAGCTTAGCCATTTTTCACTTATTAGCAGTCTCGTTTTTATATGCCTGTATTCCCTTTTGACTGCTTCATTTCTGTATTTTCTCCTTTTGTCAGCTGAACTTGATATCTCAGGTGTTATCCAAGGATTTCTACTGTGCCTTGTCTTTTTTCTCATTTGATTCTCTGCTGTCCTCCTTTAAAGGCTGCCCATTTGTCATCTACTTTATTCCTTTCATCTGTATCAAGCAATCATTGCCTAACATTCCTTTGAAACTCTCAACACCTACCAGATCTTCTAATTGATCAAGGTCCCATTTTATTAATGTCCTACCTTTTCCAAATTTCTGAAGATTTAATTTGCAAGGCATAACCAGTGAATTATGATCATAATTCACTGTCCTTGCAAATGTTTTGTAGCTTCTAATCTGGCTTCAAAATCTCTGCCTTATAATCAATCTGAAACTTTCTAGTGGCTCCAAGTCTCTCCAAACTACACACTCTCCTTTCATGATTCTTAAACCAAGTATTAGCAATGAATAAATTATACACTGTACAAAATTCTACCAAGCAGCATTCCCTTTCATTCCCCCCCCCCCTCCCTCCCCCCTTCCCACCCCACACCCCTCTCCCCACAGCCCTGTTATCCTACAACTTCTCCACCTTTTTCTTTTTCGTGTTATCGAATTTCAGTATCCCATCAAAATTAAATTTTTGTGTCCCTAGCTATCTGAATAATTTCTTTTAAATTATCATATATTCTTTCAGTCTGTTCATTATCTGCAGAGCTAGTAGGCATTTAAACTTATATTACAGGAGTTGTTGGGTTCACGTTTATCTTGGCTATAATAATGTGTTCACTTTGCTGTTTGTAGTAACTTACCCATATTCCCATTTATTCATTATTCAACTTATTCCTTTGCTTCCCTCATCATCAAACTCCTACCTCCATGAACCATGGACCTTGCCATTGGTGGGGAGGCTTGAGTGCCTCAGCGATACAGATGGCCGTACCGTAGGTGCAACCACAACGGAGGGGTATCTGTTGAGAGGCCAGATAAACGTGTGGTTCCTGAAGAGGGGCAGTAGCCTTTTCAGTAGTTGCAGGGGCAACAGTCTGGATGATTGACTGATCTGGCCTTGCAACACTAACCAAAATGGCCTTGCTGTGCTGGTACTGCGAACAGCTGAAAGCAATGGGAAACTACAGCAGTAATTTTTCCAGAGGGCATGCAGCTTTACTGTATGGTTAAATGATGATGGCGTCCTCTTGGGTAAAATATTCCGGAGGTAAAATAGTCCCCCATTCAGATCTCCAGGCGGGGACTACTCAAGAGGACGTCATTATCAGGAGAAAATTTAAAAAGGGAAATGAATAGGTTGAAGTTAGATATAGTGGGAACTAGTGAAGTTCGGTGGCAGGAGGAACAAGACTTTTGGTCAGGTGAATACAGGGTTATAAATACAAAATCAAATAGGGGTAATGCAGGAGTAGCTTTAATAATGAATAAAAAAATTGAGTGCGGGTAAGCTACTACCAACACCATAGTGAACACATCATTGTGGCCAAGATAGACACGAAGCCCATGCCTAATACAGTAGTACAAGTTTATATGCCAACTAGCTCTGCAGATGATGAAGAAATTGATGAAATTTATGATGAGATAAAATAAATTATTCAGGTAGTGAAGGGAGATGAAAATTTAATAGCCATGGATGACTGGATTCGAGAGTAGGGAAAGGGACAGAAGGAAACATAGTGGGTGAATATGGATTGGGGCTAAGAAATGAAAGAGGAAGCCACCTGGTAGAATTTTGCACAGAGCATAACTTAATCATAGCTAACACTTGGTTCAAGAATCATAAAAGAAGGTTGTATACATGGAAGAATCCTGGAGATACTAGAAGGTATCAGGTAGATTATATAATGGTAAGACAGAGATTTAGGAACCAGGTTTTAAACTGTAAGACATTTTCAGGGGCAGATGTGGACTCTGACCACAATCTATTGGTTATGAACTGTAGATTAAAACTGAAGAAACTGCAAAAAGGTGGAAATTTAAGGAGATGGGACCTGGATAAACTGACTAAACCAGAGGTTGTACAGAGTTTCAGGGAGAGCATAAGGGAACAATTGACAGGATTGGGGGAAAGAAATACAGTAGAAGAAGAACGGGTAGCTCTGCGGGATGAAGTAGTGAAGGCAGCAGAGGATCAAGTATGTAAAAAAACAAGGGCTAGTAGAAATCCTTGGGTGACAGAAGAGATACTGAATTTAATTGATGAAAAAAGAAAATAAAAAATGCAGTAAGTGAAGCAGGCAAAAAGGAATACAAACATCTCAAAAATGAGATTGACAGGAAGTGCAAAATGGCTAAGCAGGCATGGCTAGAGGACAAATGTAAGGATGTAGAGGCTTATCTCACTAGGGGTAAGATAGATACTGCCTACAGGAAAATTAAAGAGACCTTTGGAGAAAAGAGAGCCACTTGCATGAATATCAAGAGCTCAGATGGAAACCCAGTTCTAAGCAGAAAGGTGGAAGTAGTATGTAGAGGGTCTATACAAGGGCGGTGTACTTGAGGACAATATTATGGAAATGGAAGAGGATGTAGATGAAGATGAAATGGGAGATACGATACTGCGTGAAGAGTTTGACAGAGCACTGAAAGACCTGAGTCGAAACAAGGCCCCGGGAATAGACAACATTCCATTGGAACTACTGACGGCCTTGGGAGAGCCATTCCTGACAAAACTCTACCATCTAGTGAGAAAGATGTATGAGACAGGCGAAATACCCTCAAACTTCAAGAAGAATATAATAATTCCCATCTCAAAGAAAGCAGGTGTTGACAGATGTGAAAATTAACAAACTATCAGTTTAATAAGTCACAGCTGCAAAATACTAATGCAAATTCTTTACAGGTGAATGGAAAAGCTGGTAGAAGCTGACTTCAGCGAAGATCAGTTTGGATTCCGCAGAAATGTTGGAACACGTGAGGCAATATTGACCCTATGACTTATCTTAGAAAATAGATTAAGGAAAGGCAAACCTACATTTGTAGGATTTGTAGACTTAGAGAAAGCTTTTGACTATGTTGACTGGAATACTCTCTTTCAAATTCTAAAGGTGGCAGGGGTAAAATACAGGGAGCAAAAGGCTATTTTCAATTTGTACAGAAACCAGATGGCAGTTATAAGAGTTGAGGGGCATGAAAGGGAAGCAGTGGTTGGGAAGGGAGTGAGACAGGGTTGTAGCCTGTCCCTGATGTTATTCAATCTGTATATTGAGCAAGCAGTAAAGGAGACAAAAGAAAAATTCAGAGTAGGTATTAAAATCCATGGAGAAGAAATAAAAACTTTGAGGTTCGCCGATGACATTGTAATTCTGTCAGAGACAGCAAAGGACTTGGAAGAGCAGTTGAACGGAATGGACAGTGTCTTGAAAGGAGGACATAAGATGAACATCAACAATAGCAAAACGAGTATAATGGAATGTAGTCGAATTAAGTCGGCTGACGCTGAGGGAATTAGATTAGGAAATGAGACACTTAAAGTAGTAAAGGGGGTTTGCTATTTGGGGAGCAAAGTAACTGATGATGGTTGAAGTAGAGAGGATATAAAATGTAGACTGGCAATGGCAAGGAAAGTGTTTCTGAAGAAGAGAAATTTGTTAACGTGGAGTATTGATTTAAGTGTCAGGAAGTCGTTTCTGAAAGTATTTGCATGGAGTGTAGCCATGTATGGAAGTGAAACATTGGTGATAAATAGTTTGGACAAGAAGAGAATAGAAGCTTTCAAAATGTGGTGCTACAGAAGAATGCTGAAGATTAGATGGGTAGATCACATAACTAATGAGGAGGCATTGAACAGAATTGGGGAGAAGAGGAGTTTGTGGTACAACTTGACAAGAGGAAGGGACCGGTTGGTAGGACATGTTCTGAGGCATCAAGGGATCACAAATTTAGCATTGGAGGGCAGTGTGGAGGGTAAAAATCGTAGAGGGAGACCAAGAGATGAATACACTAAGCAGATTCAGAAGGATGTAGGTTGCATTAAGTACTGGGAGATGAAGAAGCTTGCACAGGATAGAGTAGCATGGAGAGGTGCATCAAACCAGTCTCAGGACTGAAGACCACAACAACAACAACAACAACAACAACAACAACAACATCATCAAACTTCTGACTGGTTTGGTGGGGCCCTCCAGTAATTTCTCTCCTGTGCCAACCTCTTCATCTCACATCTGCACAGCAGGTATATTATACTATAGAGAAAAAGTGTCACCATTTATTTGTTAGTGCTAGTTTGGATCATGTGCAATCATGATTCCACATTTTAGTATATTGTATCAAGGATTTCACAAGCATGAACAGCAGCTGAAAAAAGAATTTCAACAGAAGGTGCTGTAAATTCATATGCTTAAGAGAACTTTGGACTAACGTAGCAAGCAAAATAAACAAATAAGTAAGAGTTGACATATCTGTGGAGATATTTTGGGGTGATCCAGTAACTTAAGAATTAAAAGTATATGTTAAATAATGTTGTGCATATAATTTAAAAGTATTTGTGCAAACAGGTGAAATATTACATACGAATGTCAAAAACAGAAAAGAACCAGTTTCTGATAAACTTTGTTTGGTCATTCAACATATTGTTCAAATCCTTCCTTTCATTGTAGATTTCTATTGCCTCAACAATATCTAGGAAATAACCTATGGTTGCATTATGGAGTTTTGCTGTGTTGGATTATTGTGTGACTGAACTGAAACAGTTGGTTTTTCATACTACCTTCTTTACTATCTTACATGTGTCCAAAAAAACATTACGTTGAATGTTCTTGCCACTTGACCAGCATAATAGCATTTACAGTTACTACACTCAATTTTATAAACTCTGTAGTTTGAATATTTATCATGCTTTGCATTTAAAAAGTGCTGCTACCTGCCACCAATGGCTCCATAAGCGTGTAGCTCTGGAGCAACACCAGCTAACCAGTTTATCTGTGAATTGGCCATTATATGTTAAAGAAGAAAAATTATTTTTCTCATAAAAGACTGCCTTATTTTGCTTCATGATTATATATTAATGTATCCAGAAATCTTGTAACTGTAATAGACACTGAGGTGACAAAAGTCAGGGAAACCTCCTAATAATGTGTCAGATCTCCTTTTTTGCCTGGTGTAGTGTAGCAACTCAACATGGTATGGACTCTACAGGTCACTGGAAGTCCCCTGCAGAAATACTGAGCCATGCTGCCTCTATAGCCATCCATTAATGAGAAAGTTTTGCCTGTGCAAGATTTTATGCACGAATTGAGCTCTTGATTATGTCACATAAATGTTCATTCAAATTCATGTCAAGTATTGTGAATGGCCAAATCATTTGCTAAAATTGTCCAGAATGTTCTGCAAACAAACTGCCAACAATTGCAGCCTGGTGACACGACACATTGCCATTCCTAAAAATGAAGTCCATGAATGGCTGCAATGATCAAAGTAGCCAAATATAACCATTTATAAGCAATGATCAGTTCAGTTGGACCAGAGGACCCAGTTCGTTCCATACACCATTATAGAGCCACCACCAACTTGCACAGCACCTTGTTGACAACTTAGGTTCATGGCTCTGTAGGGTCTGCACCACACTTGCACCCTACCATCAGTTCTTACCAACTGAACTCGGACTCACATAAGCATTTTGCTGTCTAGGGTCCAATCAATATGATAATGAGCCCAGGAGAGGTATTGCAGGCAATGTCATGCTGTTGGCAGAGGCACTCATGTTGGTCATCTGCTGCTACAGCCCATTAACTCCAAATTTCACTTAACTGTCCTGATGAATACGTTGGTCATACACCCCATTTTATTTCTCCCTGGTGAGAGAAAAATGTTTCTTTCTGTCATTCAATAGACACTTCATATTTTTGTGACAACTACAGGGAATAAACAAAGAACTGTTTCAGTGATTGTCAAATGTACAACATTCAAACATTATTAAGAGGAATGGCCTACAGGAATTGTTACAAAATGTAGTACTGCAAGACACATTTCATTTAAACAAATTCTCTCTCTCTCTCTCTCTCTCTCTCTCTCTCTCTCTCTCTCTCTCTATTCGTTTAGTCGGTTCCGACTCTTCATGACCCCATGAACCAAATCACGCCACTTTTTCCTGTCTTGCACTTTCTCCCATAGACATTCCAGGTTGGAACACATTGCTTCTGTGATGCCATCGATCCATCTCATCCTCTGACATCCTCTTCTTCTAGTTCCTTCAATCTTCCCCAGCATTAATGTTTTTTTCCAGCGAGGCATGCCTTTGCATTGTGTGTCCAAAGTAGGTCAGCTTTTGTTTTAACATTAGACCTTCCAGGGAGAAATCTGGTTTTATTTGCTCCAATATTGATCTGTTGGTTCTCTTTGCAGTCCACAGAACTCTAGGAAGTTTCCTCCAACATCACAATTCAAAGGAGTCAATTCTTTGCCGTTCAGCCTTTCTTATTGTCCAGGTCTCACATCCATACATCACAACTGGAAAGACCATAGCCCTCACAATACGGATCTTTGTTGCTAGTGTTGTATCTCTGGACCTTATAACCTTGTCAAGGTTTGACATCGCCTGTCTACCGATCAACAGGCGTCTCTGGATTTCATGGCTGCAGTCGCCATCAGCAGAGATCTGGGAACCAAGATAACTGAATGTGGTCACTACCTCCATGGTTTCTCCTGCTATATCACATAAAATGGTAGGTGTAGTTGCCATAATTTTCGTTTTTTTCACATTCAGCCTAAGACCGGCCTTATCACTTTCGTCTTTCACCTTCAGCAAGAGTGTTCTCAATTCTTCTTCACTTTCTGCCAACAGGATCATATCATCCGCATACCTGAGGTTGTTTACATTTATTACAGCTATTTTAATTCCTGTTTCTCCTTCATCTAGCCTCACATTCCTCATAACATGTTCTTCACACAGATTGAATAAGTACGGTGACAGTATGCAGCCTTGCTGGACCCCTTACAAGTTCTCATTGATGGAAGTCATCTGTGACAGCGAAGATTGCCATGACTTTATTTTCTCTACTAGCCACTTTTATCAAAATTACATGTGCAAGAATTGAACTGGCGATATTAAGTTATTCAAAAAAATATTTGTATAGGTGGAAGCATAAGCTAGGGCATAACCACCTATGACAAGCTAACATACACCAACAAGCAACAAACCTTGGCAAGCCCCTGTATTTCAGCAGCACTGACTGGATATGCCAGCTGTTATTAAAGCTGACCAAAAGGCTATGGCAGGGAAACCAACAAGTTTCCACATTGATGCACAAACAAATCACCAACATCACCGTACACTGTGCATGTGATATATGATCTATCGGACACAAAACGATGATGAACCTTACTTTTACAGGTATGCTGATCCTGACTGAGAGATCAACACCAGCACCCAGCAGCAGCCACTGAGTAACAGCACTGTACAATGTCGAAGGTATCGACATGCATGATTCCCACTACTAACAAAGCCTACCCTTGCAAGACCTGTCACAGGCAGCAAGACATCCACTACTGCTCTTGCTACCTGACCTAACTATTGCAGAGGTTTTTTTCCCTTGGCTCTTGCCTTGGAACTTTGTTCCCTCTGCCCTTCAAACCGCTACCCTTTGTTAAACTTTTGACCCCCACAGTACCCACATCATGCGACACCTCACTTTAGTGAAAACCAACCCTTATGGAGAGATGGCAGTAGACCTTTTGAGCTGACCATCATGCTGGTGTGGGCGTGGAGGGGCTCTACCTCAATTTAATATATATATATATATATATATATATATATATATATATATATATATATATATATATGAAAGCGCTGGCAGGTCGAAAGACACACAAACATACACACAAAGTTCAAGCTTTCGCAACAAACTGTTGCCTCATCAGGAAAGAGGGAAGGAGAGGGAAAGACGACAAAGGATGTGGGTTTTAAGGGAGAGGGTAAGGAGTCATTCCAATCCCGGGAGCGGAAAGACTTACCTTAGGGGGAAAAAAGGACGGGTATACACTCGCACACACACACATATCCATCCACACATATACAGACACAAGCAGACATATTTAAAGACAAAGAGTTTGGGCAGAGATGTCAGTCGAGGTGGAGGCGGAGGCGAGGCTTCCGCCTCTCTGCCCAAACTCTTTGTCTTTAAATATGTCTGCTTGTGTCTGTATATGTGTGGATGGATATGTGTGTGTGTGCGCGAGTGTATACCCGTCCTTTTTTCCCCCTAAGGTAAGTCTTTCCGCTCCCGGGATTGGAATGACTCCTTACCCTCTCCCTTAAAACCCACATCCTTTCGTCTTTCCCTCTCCTTCCCTCTTTCCTGATGAGGCAACAGTTTGTTGTGAAAGCTTGAATTTTGTGTGTATGTTTGTGTTTGTTTGTGTGTCTGTCGACCTGCCAGCACTCTCATTTGGTAAGTCACATCATCTTTGTTTTTAGATATATTTTTCCTACATGGAATGTTTCCCTCTATTTTATATATATATATATATATATATATATATATATATATATATAAAGAATGTATAACATAAGCCAGGTTTTCACCATAGCAAACAAGCTAACAAGCAAGAGCAAAAGAGAATTCTGTCTGGTGTACCCGGTAGGCCTCTTGCAAGTCTTTCAACTGGACACCATTGGAGCTACTTATTTGTCCCTAACCTTCCCCAGTTACCTAATCAGCAAATGGAGACCTTCAGTTTAACATGAGGTCCATACCAAATGTCTTTCATGCCCACTCCAACACCTGTGAGAAGTGAATGTTTGGTTAAAAAACATAGTGAAATATTTTTGGTCCGAACGGGATTTGATCCCACACTCTCTGGGTTATGAAGCATGCGCTTTGCCACTAGACCATTATTGTCAAAACAAAAAAAACCATTAGACCCGTGTCACCTCTTGAGATGATATTTGATGTCGGTGATTAGTGTTCTGTTTATAAATTTCCTCTCAATAATAACGAGAAGCAAGGGAAAAATGGCATCTGACATACAAGGAAAATTTTGAACCAGTGCTAAAGAAGGAGAGATAGAGATGCAATTCTGTGTAAAGTGCATGGTCTCCATGCATGTCATGCTTCCATACAAATTGAGACACTTAATTTCTTCCTTCCCTGTGCCATTTTGCACACTCCATCAAGAACGGTGCACTCGCCATGCAAAATAATCCTCACTGAATAGCAAAGTTTCGCATTGTGGCTCTAACAAGATAGAATTGTATCCTGTTCGCCAAAAATTAGCTCCAAAAACTAAAAACTAATAACACAGCATTCATAGCCAATGTTTGCTACCTTGTGTTCTCTCGCGTTCCCTCTAGTATAAACTATTCTACCTATATACAAGTGAATGGAAGTGAATTTTCTGCAAATTCTCATCTGCACATGTTCACTTCCATTTGCTCCATTGGAAACCAAACACTAGGTGCTTAAAATTGGTGTCTCTGAACTCCGAAAAATTCCACTACTCAGCGCTACATGAGTGATTCGCCAAGTCATGCACTAGGCAGGCAGGGCTGTACAAACCACTGTTATAAGCTGTTCCTCATGGAGCAAAAATGTGTAACTTCAATATTTTTTACAAAATACTTGCATTGTCTCTTAACAGCTAAAATTTTGGCAGTGCGTTTCTTTCATTGTCTTCTTCCTGTGTAAAAAATTTCAGGGTAGATATCAACATGTCTTATTGGACCATTCCCTTATTAGTCAGTCATCAAAATATTGTGTGCAAAATTGGAGCAATATCCAAAGCCATGCCATTGAAGAGATATGAGATTTTCATATCAATATAGGACATTGAAAAATTTGAAGATATTTCTAGGGGTGTCCTATGCATATCAGAACATCACTTGTAGTTCACTGAAATGGAATATATATGTGCCTAGATAGATGTATGTTAGTATCACATTACTATAGGGATGATGTGAGGAAAGGGTGAATGCCTATATACACAAAAATCCTAGGCCACAGACCTCACTGAATAATAGACTGAAGGCCAGTTGGACTGGTGCGCTTCAGTAATAGACTTGGAGAAACAGACACAAGAAAGCAGTTCAGACACTCCATTGACCCCCGACAGAAAATATTTTAAACATCATTAAGCAATTAGAGGGGTAGTAACAAGACTTAGTAGAAATAACTGGGAACTAAATGTATGTTGCTTTATAAACTTGCATATACATCTCTTGTTAGTTAAAAACTGGAAAAACATGTGTGATGTACAAACAATGGAATGAATGAAGATGACTATTCTCTGTACAGTGGAGCACTGGGTGATAGACAGGCACATAAACATTAAGTGAAATGTTAACTAAGGTTATGAATTTGCATTTGTCTCAAGAGCTTACACACACACACACACACACACACACACACACACACACACACACACACAACACACCTCTATTGTCATGGCACTGTAATGTCACTGGGCAGATTTCTTATCTACATGTTAGTTATGAGGAGTGTTGTATCACTGTATTGTCACACTGTCATTATTTGTGTACTATTTATTTACATTTTCTTTGGCTCTGGTTTGCCTGAATCAGAATCTGTAGACTTTGAAAGTATTTGAGCATTCAGTGAACCTCCTTTCTATTTCACTAACAACTTTTGCAAGCAATTCCTAATTGGCACTATTTTTTAGGCATTTCAGGTATGGGATTTGAGTATTCGGAGAGAAAATGAGTGATTCCAAATTTGCTGATCAATCTTGGGTATCACTTACAGAAGACAGCTTAGGTGGAAAGACATCAACAAAGATTGTTAAATGCTGTGATACAGACAAAGAAATAATTAGCCAGTTGATAAGGTGAGTTGCTGCTTATATGTGGAAAAACACTGCAGTACACTTCTTACCATTAAAACTGCATCACCAAGAAGGATAGCAAACAATGAAATTCCATTTATTGTGTGTATATAATATGGTAGGAAAAGACATGATTAAACTTGTTGATGATTTGAGGCTATGCGAAGTGTGAAATTCAGCACGCTAAGTTGCAACCTCTGACAGTTATGACGTCTTTAACCCAGCTGAGCATTGAGTCAGACTGGGCTTGGATAACAGATACGGGTATCTCAGACAACTCTATGCCATAGTTGATCAATCACAGTGCCTGGCAAGTGGTGATGAGCCAATCTCTCAGCAGCCAATGACCAGATGTTTTCAAATTGTCAGAACAACAGCCAAACACCCTCTTCATCATGGTATGTCAGGAATGCATAGGCAACATCAGATCTTGCATTCTCTTCCTGAAAGATAACATTAGGATACTTCAATGACAGGGTACAGAAATGTAATACCGGCTGTCCAAATTACCAGAAACGCAAACCGAAGGTGATTGTGCTGTCTCTCTGAAGCTTCCATACACAGATATGTCTATTGTGACTTGTCTGAAAAATGGCATAGTGCCACTCTGTGTCTATTTTTCTTATTGAGTGCATCACTGTTGGTGTACCTCTCTGCTAACATGTCAACAGAAATTACAACAGCGTTTGAATGCTGACAGCCTGTGGTGCTATAGACATGATTGCATTGTCCTGCAAATACTTGTCTTGCTGCAAACAAGTCCAGTTCATGGGTCAACATACATGTGACAACTGTATGATGTTGCACAGATGAGTGAACAATATATCTGACCTTTAGGGTATAATCATGTGGGTCACTTGAGATCATGCATGGCATTAAGTACAGCCCTCCTGAAGCCATTGATTCCATATTCAGATTGCACTCATGAGATCCTGTACATGAGCTACAATATCATGGAAGGATAGACCACATTGTTAATTGGCCTCAGTCCTGCTAGTATTGAATTTCAAAACATGATGGTTGCCATTTCTCTCCGTTACCTGAGCAGGGACCATCCGATCGCCATGTCTTCCTCAGTGGAGGATGTGGGTAGGAGGGGCGTGGGGTCAGCACACCGCTCTCCCGGCCATTATGAGGGTATTCTTGACCGAAGCTGCTACTATTCGATCAAGTAACTGCTCAATTGGCATCACAAGGCTGTCTGCACCCCAAAAAATGGCAACAGTGAATGGCGGCCTGGATGGTCACCCATCCAAGTGCCGACCACACACGACAGCACTTAACTTCCGTGATCTCACGGGAACCGGTGTATCCACTGCGGCAAGGCCATTGCGTTCCATACCTGCGACACATCACTTTCTTCCCACAAACAAGCAACATTCAAATATTATTTCTGAATGAGAAACCCTCTACATAATTTTTCATTATATATGTTATATACTTACTTTATGTAGTTGTACTGAAATTCTAATCATTTGCATGTTGTACACTATATGCCAATTTTAAGTTTGCATGTCATCTCATGACACAGTTTTAATGGCCAACATTGTGTAAATAACCTAAAAATGTTTTATAAAACCACACTGGTGAACCTCCAAAAACTCCCCATAAGGAAAGGAAAGTTTTCAGACTTTCAATATATTGGCCTGATGATCGATCAAAATAGCTGTGCCACTGATAAAAGTTATGTGATAATATCTCTGTAATGTTGATAAAATTCTTGGTGTACAAAATAAAGGTAGATTTTTGTGATAAAGGAGTTCAAAAACACTTGTGCTTAGACCAGAATGTTGTACCTCACTTGAAGAATTTGTACCCAAATTGTGAAAGAAGATAAGATGAAAAATGTAACTTACTCAAAAAATTATTATTGCAGTTCATAGATGATGTGAATGAATTACATATGGTCAACAAGCATTCTCAAAAATGGGTGGAAATTCTCAATGGTTAGTGGGTGCTTTTCACATGCAGTCATCTCTGGAAAATGAAGGCGTCCTCCATGCCATCGTAACAAGGAAGACTGTAATTTTGCTGCTGGAAGCTTGTTTGATGCAAAATTTGCTAGATTAGTCTTGTGGGAAATGTTGTCACTGAGATGGAGTCAGGCTCTCTTGGGGTTTTGTTGCACCAGAAATCCACAATGGCAGCTTTGTTTTCTTGATGGGAGATATTCCATTTTTGCTGCAAACCAGACAAACAAGTGTCTATCATCTTGTGAGTTCTAATGTACAATAATCTTCGTATGCTCTTTCCAAGAAATCGTGAATTTTTGAACTTGTGACACTTCTGTCATTTATTAGCCCCTGAAGTGATGTATTTCCTTGTCTAATGATGCAGTTTCTTCATGCAGCCATACGTTGTTAATAGCAACATGATACACAACAGTACCAGACATCTTTCCACTGCAATCCATTCATATCTTCAGGATAGGAGGCTTGCAGAATCTGAAAGGCATATTGGAATAAGAGGTAGTCATAAAATTTTAATAATGACCTCAAAAAAATAAAGTTACACACTTAATTTTTTGGTTGTTTGCAGGTAGATGTTGCAGTCTTGGTACATGTTACAGTGCAGTAGCATACTGCTAGAAGAGGCAAATAAAATGGATCAGCATATCGATAAAGTAGAGACAGGCTGTGCCATTTTGTTTTGGCTCATTTAGTGGTGTGTTACACTATTGTGACAAGAGGATTTTTATATGGAACAAGTAAACTGAAGTTTAGTTTCTGAGTTCTGGGCAAAGAATGAACATGTTGCAGAAAAATTGGATGCAGTGAATGTGAGCTGTTACTTCTAATGGTGGATACAGTTATGCAGGATTGGAGGGAATAGGCTACAGAGTAGGAATCTAGTGTGGGCGGACCTGGAAAGAAACAGAAAAATCTGTTTAACCAAGCTCCAGTTTTATTAAATCTTCAGGTATACACCAACTCGCCAGAAGAATATGCTGGACATTCAGAGGTGCCATTACATCAAAAGTATTGAATACATTGAAGGAATGTAGGAAAGGATGTGTTGTTGGGTCAGGAGCTAGCAGCAAAGAGTGCAGGCTCATGTCAGCCCAGCACTCTGCTATCCTTGTCTGGGACCCCAAGTGAGTTTTCCCCTATACTCACATCAGTCAAGGGTTGCAGGCGACATTCACTTAGGTGTCCGTCTGTCAGCAATCTCAATTCCATCCAAGTGGGTGGCTGCCTACACACAGTCATTATGGTGATTGTCCAAACTCCCATACATCTGAAGTGGACAAATCCATGCTTTGTTGATCTGGAGTGGACTGATTCCTATCTTGTTCCATTTTCACATCCATGCTGATATGCTGTGTTTTCATATCATGTGCCAACAGTGGATATGAATATTTGCAAAGCTGCAGTGTCTCTTATTTTGTATGTTATTATTGTTTGCTGTACCATTTCAAAATATGATTAAATTTGTGGCATTTCAGTTTTATTCTGTCTCTTCTATCATAGATAATCCAGTTATTGTTGTTATTGTTGTTGTTGTTATGGTCTTCAGTCCTGAGACTGGTTTGATGCAGCTCTCCATGCTACTCTATCCTGTGCAAGCTTCTTCATCTCCCAGTACCTACTGCAGCCTACATCCTTCTGAATCTGCATAGTGTATTCATATCTTGGTCTCCCTCTACGATTTTTACCCTCCACGCTGCCCTCCAATGCTAAACTGGTGATCCCTTGATGCCTCAGAACATGTCCTACCAACCAATCCCTTCTTCTAGTCAAGTTGTGCCACAAACTCCTCTTCTCGGCAAATTCTATTCAATACCTCCTCATTAGTTATGTGGTCTACCCATCTAATCTTCAGCATTCTTCTGTAGCACCACATTTCAAAAGCTTCAATTCTCTTCTTGTCTAAACTATTTATCGTCCATGTTTCACTTCCATACACGGCTACACTCCATACAAATACTTTCAGAAACGACTTCCTGACAATTCAATCTATACTTGATGTTAACAAATTTCTCTTCTTCAGAATTTCTTTTCTTGCCGTTACGAATCTACATTATATATTTTCCCTCCTTCGACCATCATCAGTTTTTTTGCTTCCCAAATAACAAAACTCATTTACTACTTTAAGTGTCTCATTTCCTAATCTAATTCCCTCAGCATCACCCAACCTAATTCGACTACATTCCATTATCCTGGTTTTGCTTTTGTTGATGTTCATCTTATACCCTCCTTTCAAGACAATGTCCATTCCATTCAACTGCTCTTCCAAGTCCTTTGCTTTCTCTGACAGAATTACAATGTCATCGGCGAACCTCAAAGTTTTTATTTCTTCTCCATGGATTTCAATATCTACTCCAAACTTTTCTTTTGTTTCCTTTACTGCTTGGTCAATATACAGATTGAATAACATTGGGGAGAGGCTACAACTCTGTCTCACTCCCTTCCCAACCGCTGCTTCCCTTTCGTACCCCTCAACTCTTATAACTGCCATCTGCTTTCTGTACAAATTGTAAATAGCCTTTCACTCCCTGTATTTTACCCCTGCCACCTTCAGAATTTGAAAGAGAGTATTCCAGTTAACATTGTGAAAAGCTTTCTCTAAGTCTACAAATGCTAGAAATGTAGGTTTGCCTTTCCTTAATCTTTCTTCTAAGATAAGCCTCACATGTTCCAACATTTCTATGGAATCCAAACTGATCTTACCCGAGGTTGGCTTCTACCAGTTTTTCCATTTGTCTGTAAAGAATTCACGTTGGTATTTTGCAGCTGTGACTTATTAAACTGATAGTTTGGTAATTTTCATGTCTGTCAACACCTGCTTTCTTTGGGATTGGAATTATTATATTCTTCTTGATGTCTGAGGGTATTTTGCCTGTCTCATACATCTTTCTCACCAGATGGTACAGTTTTGTCAGGACTGGCTCTCCCAAGGCTGTCAGTACTTCTAATGGAATGTTGTCTACTCCTGGAGCCTTGTTTCGACTTAGGTCTTTCAGTGCTCTGTCATACTCTTCACGCAGTATCATATCTCCCATTTCATCTTCATCTACATCCTCTTCCATTTCCATAACATTGTCCTCAAGAACATCACCCCTGTATAGACCCTGTATATGCTCCTTCCACCTTTCTGCTTTCCCTTCTTTGCTTAGAACTGGGTTTCCATCTGAGCTCTTGATACTCATGCAAGTGGTTCTCTTTTCTCCAAAGGTCTCTTTAATTTTCCTGTAGGCAGTATCTATCTTACCTCTAGTGCGATAAGCCTCTACATCCATACATTTGTCCTCTAGCCATCCCTGCTTAGCCATTTTGCACTTCCTGTCGATCTCATTTTTGAGATGTTTGTATTCCTTTTTGCCTGCTTCACTTACTGCATTTTTTATTTTCTTTTTTCATCAATTAAATTCAGTATCTCTTCTGTTACCCAAGGATATCTACTAGCCCTTGTTTTTTTACCTACTTGATCCTCTGCTGCCTTCATTACTTCATCCCGCAGAGCTACCCATTCTTCTTCTACTGTATTTCTTTCCCCCATTCCTGTCAATTGTTCCCTTATGCTCTCCCTGAAACTCTGTACAACCTCTGGCTCTTTCAGTTTATCCAAGTCCCATCTCCTTAAATTTCCACCTTTTTGCAGTTTCTTCAGTTTTAATCTACAGTTCATAACCAATAGATTGTGGTCAGAGTCCACATCTGCCCCTGGAAATGTCTTACAATTTAAAACCTGGTTCCTAAATCTCTGTCTTACCATTAATTAATCTATCTGAAACCTTCTAGTATCTCCAGGGTTCTTCCATGTATACAACCTTCTTTCATGATTCTTGAACCAAGTGTTAGCTATGATTAAGTTATGCTCTGTGCAAAATTCTACCAGGTGGCTTCCTCTTTCATTTCTTAGCCCCAATCCATATTCACCTACTACGTTTCCTTCTCTTCCTTTTCCTACTCTCGGATTCCAGTCACCCATGACTACTAAATTTTCGTCTCCCTTCACTACCTGAATAATTTCTTTTATCTCATCATACATTTCTTCAATTTCTTCATCATCTGCAGATCTAGTTGGCATATAAACTTGTACTACTGTAGTAGGCGTGGGCTTCATGTCTATCTTGGCCACAATAACGCGTTCACTATGCTGTTTGTAGTAGCTTACCCGCACTCCTATTTTTTTATTCATTATTAAACCTACTCCTGCATTACCCCTATTTGATTTTGTATTTATAACCCTGTATTCACCTGACCAAAACTCTTGTTCCTCCTGCCACCAAACTTCACTAATTCCCACTGTATCTAACTTTAACCTATCCATTTCCCTTTTTAAATTTTCTAACCTACCTGCATGATTAAGGGATCTGACATTCCACGCTCCGATCCGTAGAACGCCACTTTTCTTCCTCCTGATAACGACGTCCTCCTGAGTAGTCCCCGACCGGAGATCCGAATGGGGGACTATTTTACCTCCGGATTATTTTACCTAAGAGGACGCCATCATCATTTAATCATACAGTAAAGCTGCATGCCCTTGGGAATAATTACGGCTGTAGTTTCCCCTTGCTTTCAGCCATTCACAGTACCAGCACAGCAAGGCCATTTTGGTTAGTGTTACAGGGCCAGATTAGTCAATCATCGAGACTGCTGCCCCTGCAACTACTGAAAAGGCTGCTGCCCCTCTTCAGGAACCACATGTTTGTCTGGCCTCTCAACAGATACCCCTCTGTTGTGGTTGCACCTATGGTACGGCTATCTGTGTCATTGAAGCACGCAAGCCTCCCCACCAACGGCAAGGTTCATGGTTCATGGATGGAGGTGAGGGGGGGCGGGTTGGGGGGGGGGGGGGGATAATCCAGTACTGAACAATATGAAAATGAAACACGCAACATTCACTCACTGTTACCCCTATGTAACCCCAGTAAAATATGTATTAAAGTAACAAACACCACTGCAAATTTCTTTTTCTGGAAAAGTTTTGGTCTTCACTTTACTGCTACTTCCGATGGTCATGTTTTCATTAAACAGCAAGAGAAACTTTGTTGAAGGATACTATATTTATTGTGATGTCAACATACCCATGCACAAATGAGTAAGAGATAGCTGTGGTGTTCAAGCATGTGCTCCTGTCATAATGAAAACTGTAATTCTGTGTATGAACATCAGCAAAGGGCAATAAGGAAGTTCCACATTTTTTCTCATTTTTTTCATTTTTATTTTATTATCTTCTTGTAAATCATGTACATGATGTAGGAATTGTCACAACATAGTTGTCATACAAGTCCAAGTACTACAAACATAATAATGGAACATCACTTTCAAGGCATTTTTAAAAGTACAATTTAGACATATAAATTAAATTTTTGGCAATAAATTTACACACAATCAAAGTACTCATCTATGTCATAGAAAGTTTTGCTTAAAAGGTAATTTTTAAGCTCAGTCTTAAATTTTACTTCTTCTATTATTTCCTTTATGTACACTGGCAGAGCATTGTAAAGTTTTATTCCAAAATAACTTACATGCTTTTGGGTTTGTGTAGTCCTTGCCCTTTCTACAAAGCAAATCTTGTGATATAACACTCAATACACTACCAGAATCAGTCATTGTTTCCAGCTTAACAGCTTGAATTTACCTGAGAATCATTGGTTTAATAAACATACCATGTTCTAAGTTATCATTCTCATATAGCAAATCTTCCCTCACTGAATGCTCCTTTTCAAATACTAATGCAGCCTTCAAATGGCCCAGTTTTAATCATCAGGTTCCATTCACCCAGTCCTTTCGGCAGGATCTTGGTCATTTTCACCCAGTGGCGGGGACGAAGGTGAACCAGCCTCCTGAGAAACCGGGCCTGCTAGGGGGGCCGGCTCTCGCTGTGGCATCTTGAACGATGGTGATGCCGGTGCTGGAGCTACTGGAGGCTGCCAAGACTGAGAACCATTGCAGTGCGGCAGAGTCACAGCGGGGAGAGGAGGTAACGTCCCCTGTGAAACCAACACAGGTGCCGGCAATGAGGAAGCCGGTGTCCGAGAGGTCGGAGGGTGGGTGCCCGAACGTGGACGTAGCTGATTTTGGTGACGATGTACCACCCGGTCCCCTGCCTGCAAGGTATAGAGCCGGCGGCCATGTCAGCGCAGGACCACCGCCGGTATCCAACGTGGATTGCGACCAAACCCACGGGCCCAGACTGACGTACCCAGTGGAAAACCAGGCACTCCGTTTTGTGAAGACTGGCGAGGACCAGGCCGGAGGGGGTGCAGCAGAGTCCGAGGTTGACACCCATGGAGGAGCTCTGCGGGGCTGCGTTCTCCCATTGGTGTGGTCCGGTATGCCGTCAAGAAAAACGTCAATGCTTCCTCCGCAGGAAATTCGTGCACATACTTTTTCATCTGCATCTTAAATGTGTGCACCATGTGCTTGGCTTCCCCATTCGATTGCGGATGGAAGGGGGTAGAGCAAACGTGCTGAATACCAAAGCGCTTACAAAAATCCTGGAAGGTCTGTGAAATAAACTGTGGTCCATTGTCCGAGACCAGGGTGATTGGCAGATCTTCCACAGAAAAGATTTTTGCTAGTGCCTGGATTGCAACTTCTGAAGTGGTTGAGGAGCAGCAAACCACATATGGGAATTGGGAATAAGCATCAATGACAATGAGTCAAAAGCCATTGAGAAACGGGCCCGCAAAATCGATGTGAACACGTTCCCATGCTTGGGTTGCCGGTGGCCATGAAGAGAACGCTGCCCTGGGAGATGCTTGTTGGCTCGCACACTGGGAACAGGCGGCCACCAAATGCTCAATTTCTCTGTCAATACCGGGCCAGTACACATGTCTGTGAGCCAAGGTTTTAGTACGGGAAACACCCCAGTGCCCCGCATGTAATAACGTAGGACCTCCCTTCGTAAACCTGCAGGAACAACCACGTGAGGAGCGGTATCATCGGTAGCCAGAAGGAGAACTCCTTCCAAGACCGAGAGACAGTCTCGTAGAAGAAAATAATTACGAAGAGGGTCCGAGGCCCGGCCCGGAGGGCAGGAAGACCACCCCTGCTAAATGAGGCAAACTACTTGCCAGAGAACCGGGTCAGCCGCCGTTTCCCTGGCGACTCGAGAACTAGTGATCGGGAAGCCATCAACTGCTTGGCGGGATGCCACATCCAAATGAAAACACATAATCTCCTCTCGATCGAACGTAGGATCCGGGCCCACCGGAAGATGGGAAAGAGCGTCGGCATTGGCATGCTGTCCTGTAGGGCGAAAATGAATGTCATAATGGTACTTAGAGAGGAACATGGCCCAGCGCTGTAGTCTGTGGGCCGCCTTATCCGGAATCTGAGAGGCGGGGCCAAATAACGATATTAACGGCTTATGGTCAGTGATTAACTGAAACTTCGTGCCATACAAGAAAGAGTGAAACTTGGTAACAGCGTAAACAATGGCCAAAGCCTCTTTTTCCACCTGGGAGGAAAGGGCCTGCGCGGGACTAAGCATTTTAGACGCAAACGCCAGTGGTTGCTCGGAACCATCTGCGTTGCGATGGGCCAGGACTGCCCCCACCCCATACTGCGAAGCATCTGTAGCCAGGACCAACGGCTTATGGGGATCAAAAGTAGCCAAACAAGGGGCTGACGTGAGGAGGCCCTTCAACGAGGTGAACGTTCGCTCGCATGCAGGTGACCAATCAAAAGGAACACCCTTGTGCAGAAGGCAGTACAGGGGGAAGCCCTGGGAATGAACCGGTGGTAATAGGCTATCTTGCCTAAAAAAGCTTGTAACTCTTTCAGCGAAGCGGGCCGAGGAAGGTTGACGATACCTTGGACCAAACTTCCTAGTGGCTGGATGCCGTGCCGAGATATGGTGTAGCCCACATACTCAACGGACGGTTGGAAGAAGGTTGACTTATGCAGGTTGCAACGCAAGCCCACAGACCTGAATTTGAGAAAGAGGGTGCGAAGCTTTTGCAAGTGTTCCTTCGTGCTGTGGCCTGTGACAATTATGTCATCCACGTAATTAATACAATGAGGGATTGTCGACGTGACATGCTCAAGATAACGCTGTAATACAAGCCCACAGACCTGAATTTGAGAAAGAGGGTGCGAAGGTTTTGCAAGTGTTCCTTCATGCTGTGGCCTGTGACAATTATGTCATCCAGGTAATTAATACAATGAGGGATTGTCGACGTGACATGCTCAAGATAACGCTGTAATACAAGCCCACAGACCTGAATTTGAGAAAGAGGGTGCGAAGGTTTTGCAAGTGTTCCTTCGTGCTGTGGCCTGTGACAATTATGTCATCCAGGTAATTAATACAATGAGGGATTGTCGACGTGACATGCTCAAGATAACGCTGGAATATCGCCGGGGCACTGGATATTCCAAAGGCCAACCGCTGGTATTGGTAAAGGCCAAACGGAGTGTTGACGACCGCCAGCCGTTTGGAGTCCTCATCAAGTGGTATCTGATGATAAGCCTCAGACAGATCGATTTTCGAAAAATATTGGCCTCCCGCCACAGCGGAGAACAATTCATCAGCACGAGGGAAAGGATAGGTGTCCACCACCAATTGTGAATTAATGGTGGCCATGAAATCGCCACAAAGACGTAATTTTCCCGAGGGCTTCTTTACAATAACGAGGGGCGAAGCCCACTCACTGGAAGAAATGGGAAGAACGACCCCTAGGGCTGTCAGCCGGTCTAGCTCTTCCTGTACTTGAGGGCGGAGAGCCAAGGGGATCTGCCTCGCGCGTAAAAAGCGTGGGCGAGCCGACGGCTTCAAGTGAGCTTCAAAATCTGAAACACGCCCCAGGCCCTCCTCAAAAATATCTGGAAAGTCTGAGATCAAAGATTCCAATGATTGATAGGGAACGTCTTCGGAGACCAACTGTATGGTGTCAGCGATAGAAAAACCGAAATCTTGAAAGGCATCCAGGCCAAAAAGGTTAGTGGAGCTCGCATCACTGACAACAATAAAAGTAATAGGCCGAGTGACTGATTTGTAAGTCACGTCGGTAGTGAATTGACCCAACAGGGGAATGAACTGTTTACCATAACCGCAGAGACACCGGTAAACTGGCACCAACGGGGGCGATCCAAGGTCGGAATAAGTTTGTCCATAACCGCAGAGACGCCGGTAAACTGGCACCAACGGGGGCGATCCAAGGTCGGAATAAGTTTGTGCATTCAACAACGAAACTGCCGCGCCCGTATCTACTTGGAGTTGTAACCGGCGCGACCGAACCGACACCTCGATAAAGAGTTTGTGTGCCGATGCGTCGGGAGCCTGGCCCGATGAAACTTCCTGAATTTCAACGTCCATGTCCTCTGGACCTACTTCCTTCAATTCTTTTGAGGCTGAGTGGCAAACTTTAGCAATGTGACCTTTTTTATTACATTTGTGACAAACGGCCGAACACTGGGGGCACTCTGACCGATCATGATGTATATAGCACGACGCACAGGATGGCAACAGGGGCCGGCGGCCGGAATTTTGTTTACGCGCCGTGCGGGAGCGGCCGTAACGGCCGGATTGTACCGCTCGCACGTCGTCTACCCCGGACACAGTGGACGCGGCCGCGCCGCCCTGAACCTCCGCGATGTCGCACCATGCTTCCAGCTGTTGACCTGCTGCGTGAGAGACTTCATACAATTGACCAATGGACAGGACTTCCTCGAGGGAAGGGTCTTCTAACTGCAGGGCCCGTAGCTGGACCTCCCTATCAGGGGCCGAACGAACAATGACGTCGCGTACCATAACGTGGGCGTACGACTCTCGTGACTGCTCCGTGACAAAATGACACTTGCGACTAAGACCGTGCAGGGTAGCTGCCCACGCCCGGTAAGACTGATGGGGCTGTTTCTTGCATTGATAGAACTCGACCCTAGCCGTCACAACATGCGTGCGGTGGCGATAATATGAAGACAGCAAGGAACACAATGCGTCAAAAGACAAGGACGAGGGTTCCTGCAATGGCGCTAACTGCCGCAAAACGTGATACAGTGAGGGAGATATCCAAAACAAGAAGAGAGCACAACATACCTCCGCATCGGCAACATGAAACGCCTGGAAATGCTGCCGAAGGCAATGTTCATATGCGAAAGGGAGGAGGGAACTGCGCCGGAGCAGACAGCGTGGAGAGCAAGGCCGGAAGCACTTGTTTCATGGTGGCCATGAGCTCCATCTGCTGCGCAACCAAAACCCGTACTAAATCCTCCATGCCGTGGAGAATCTGCGAAACCGGAACAATGATGCAACACGTGAAAGAACGACCCTACTCGTTGCCAATTGTGTAATAACACGATTCAGGTTTCCGTCGCACTTCACCTAGTGTAGACCGGGAACTGTCTGCTAGACCTGCCCGATGTGAACTGACTGGGCCCAGCCCATGCTGCCGGAGTTGTTGTTGTTGTTGTTGTTGTTATGCCGGCAGAGGTCGCGTCCGAATTCTCGCGTGCCCTCTGGTGGACGGGACTCTACTTGCAGCAACTACCATACGTGACGCGCCGTGCCAATGTGCCCCTCCCGCGATCTTTCTGGTGGCTACAACAAATACTTTAATTAAAATATTCCTGTTTTGCACAATTAGGCTTTCCACTTGTAGAGACATAGAACTTTCATCTAATTTTATCAAGCCTTTCTTGTCATCTGTCTACTGCAAAAGAATTGCATGTATTCACATCTTCACACTCAGTGCTGGAATTTTCTGAAGGAAATTTGAATCTGGTGTTAAACCTCTGTTAAATTAATTCAAGGCTCCTCTGTCCTCACTAATTTTCTTGTTCCATTTGAACAACTGTATTTCTAAGGTACCTAAGGAGTCTTTTGTTTCCTTTCTACTTTTAGATAAATCCTCAGCACATGTTTTAACATTTCTTCCACACCATATCAAGCCTCCCCTCAATCTTTCTACTCACAGAATTTTTGCCTATCACCAAATAATGCCTAAAAGAAGAATGTATCTCAGCCTTTTCCACTAAAATTTTAAGAATTTTCGAATTTGTTCCGTTTTTGTTTACATTTCCATATTATAGTTAGTTAATTTATGATCTAATTGACTTAGTTAAGATCATAGTGAGCATGTTGTTGATCAAAGCATACATTCTCTTAGTCAAAGCAAGTGTTTAAATCGTCTGTCAATTTATGAATCATTTGTACTAAATTAGCCTCCATTCTTCTAGTAATTATTGGCATACAGACTCTAAAATAATAACATTTTAAAAAAAGAGGGAAAATCTTTGACTTCATGTATTAGTAATAATGTATACAAATTACTTTCAGTATGTTAACTTGTAACTCTTAATGTTATGTTTTGTTGCAATAAACAATATTTACTGTGCTGTAGTAACAAATCATGTCAGATCTACATATTACTTCTAAGACTGATTTATTACTCAAGAAAACCCATGGTTCACCCCATTCTCTTTAATATTTTTAATCCAAAAAGCGCTTACATTGAACATTTAGCACTACACTTGTGAACACGGGTTTGCTTCATGTAATTTGTTGCTTTGCCTCGATGATCTCTTCCTCAGTGTTAATCATAGGCAGTCAAGTCACCTCAGTAACACTAAAACCTCTCCACTGGTACCATGTCTCAGTGAGTTAAATTGGGTGTCTAAATAGTACCAGACAGCTGGCAGTGACCAGCTGACTGACCCATCATGCAACAATTTGAACTCTTGCACTGACTGGCCTGACCACATGTTATCTATTACCAAACACTATAAGCGAGTTGCTTGTTTTGACAGTCTGCTTGTTTTGTTTTTACACATACACTCCTGGAAATGGAAAAAAGAACACATTGACACCGGTGTGTCAGACCCACCATACTTGCTCCGGACACTGCGAGAGGGCTGTACAAGCAATGATCACACGCACGGCACAGCGGACACACCAGGAACCGCGGTGTTGGCCGTCGAATGGCGCTAGCTGCGCAGCATTTGTGCACCGCCGCCGTCAGTGTCAGCCAGTTTGCCGTGGCATACGGAGCTCCATCGCAGTCTTTAACACTGGTAGCATGCCGCGACAGCGTGGACGTGAACCGTATGTGCAGTTGACGGACTTTGAGCGAGGGCGTATAGTGGGCATGCGGGAGGCTGGGTGGACGTACCGCCGAATTGCTCAACACGTGGGGCGTGAGGTCTCCACAGTATATCGATGTTGTCGCCAGTGGTCGGCGGAAGGTGCACGTGCCCGTCGACCTGGGACCGGACCGCAGCGACACACGGATGCACGCCAAGACCGTAGGATCCTACGCAGTGCCGTAGGGGACCGCACCGCCACTTCCCAGCAAATTAGGGACACTGTTGCTCCTGGGGTATCGGCGAGGACCATTCGCAACCGTCTCCATGAAGCTGGGCTACGGTCCCGCACACCGTTAGGCCGTCTTCCGCTCACGCCCCAACATCGTGCAGCCCGCCCCCAGTGGTGTCGCGACAGGCGTGAATGGAGGGACGAATGGAGACGTGTCGTCTTCAGCGATGTGAGTCGCTTCTGCCTTGGTGCCAATGATGGTCGTATGCGTGTTTGGCGCCGTGCAGGTGAGCGCCACAATCAGGACTGCATACGACCGAGGCACACAGGGCCAACACCCGGCATCATGGTGTGGGGAGCAATCTCCTACACTGGCCGTACATCATCGAGGGGACACTGAATAGTGCACGGTACATCCAAACCGTCATCGAACCCATCGTTCTACCATTCCAAGACCGGCAAGGGAACTTGCTGTTCCAACAGGACAATGCACGTCCGCATGTATCCCGTGCCACCCAACGTGCTCTAGAAGGTGTAAGTCAACTACCCTGGCCAGCAAGATCTCCGGATCTGTCCCCCATTGAGCATGTTTGGGACTGGATGAAGCGTCGTCTCACGCGGTCTGCACGTCCACCACGAACGCTGGTCCAACTGAGGCGCCAGGTGGAAATGGCATGGCAAGCCGTTCCACAGGACTACATCCAGCATCTCTACGATCGTCTCCATGGGAGAATAGCAGCCTGCATTGCTGCGAAAGGTGGATATACACTGTACTAGTGCCGACATTGTGCATGCTCTGTTGCCTGTGTCTATGTGCCTGTGGTTCTGTCAGTGTGATCATGTGATGTATCTGACCCCAGGAATGTGTCAATAAAGTTTCCCCTTCCTGGGACAATGAATTCACGGTGTTCTTATTTCAATTTCCAGGAGTGTATTTTGAATTATATTTCTCCCTCCCTCTCCTTTTTATGTTACGGTTTCATACACTTGAAGATGACATTTTAAAATCTCGAAACCATTCGTGGTTTAAATAAATATTAGTACAACTGAAGTGGATCTCTCTAAATTAATTATCATGACTGATCCTTGTTCCCACACTCAACATCCATGCAGTAAGTGCCTGATCACTCCAGCACAGAGACTTGTGATGACTACAAAAGTGTTGGGTAGAAACTATCAGGTTCAGACCAGCAGGTGAAAGTAAACTTCTGAGTGATTTCTCCTGTTCCAGCAACAGTAATCTGACTACTGTGATCATTTCTGCTCCTATTACAATCGAAACCTTTTTATGAAAAGGATGGTTGCTACACACCTTATAGCAGAAATGCTGAGTAGCAGATAGGCACAACACACACACACACACACACACACACACACACACACACACACGCGCGCGTGACCAGAGTCTCTGGCAGCTGAAGGCAGACCAGATTGTTGTGCCTATCTGTGACTCAGCACCTCCACTGTACGGTGAGTAGTAACTATCCTTTTCATACTATTTTACATTCAGTCCTCGATGTACCATTGTTTAACTGAAACCTTTTGTATTTCAATACTTCTAGCTACTATTGTTGTTGTTGTTGTTGTTGTCTTCTGTTCAAAGAGTGGTTTGATGCAGCTCTTCATGCAGACCTATCCCGTCCAAGTCTCTTCATCTCTGCATAACTATCACAACCTACATCCATCAAGACATGCTCTACCTCTACAATTTTTACCCCTCACACTTTCTTCCACTACCAAACTGATAAATCCTTCTTGCCTCAGAATGTGTGCTATTAATGATCCCCTCTTTTAGACAAGTTGGGTCATAAATTTCTATCCTCCCTGATTTGATTCCTCCTCATTTATTTCTGATCTATCCATCTAGACATCAGCTTTCTACTATAGCACCACAATTGTAAACCTTCTATTCTCTTCTTGTCTGAATTGCCTATCATCTGCATGAGAGCAATTGTCTGGGCTGTTGGAGGAGGGCATGATCAGGTCAGGCTGTGTCATGTGAGAAAGCAGACATGTTATGTATCAGCTATGTTACAATTACTTTATAACATTCTGTGTGGACATGACGAGTAACCATTTGTCTTCTCATATGAGTGACCACCATTACACTGTGCCAAACTGTAAAGTTGACTACCCCACTGCCAAACAAGCTGTGCACCACCATAAAAATGACTTTAGCACCTGCTTCACTACAAAGGTCATCTGGATTTTTCCTCTCAACACTTTTTTCTCTGAACTACACCGGTGGGAATTGTGTCTCCAGCATACCTTGTGCCCTTGCAATCATCTTGGCCTAAACCTCTGCTAACCTATTTCCTGCTGCCACCCCTTAACATTTTCCTTCTTTCTACTGCTCATACCAATTCTTCCCATGAAGACTGGGTACTGCTTTTTCCCATCACTCTTCCTCATCACCCCCCCCCCACACACACACACACACACACAGGTGCTCTCTCTCTCTCTTTCTCTCTCTCTCTCTCTCTTTTCTCTAATTACACAGTTATACATGCTTCTACAGCCTTGCATTTGTCCTCTACCTCTAGTAATTCCTGATTAGCCATTTTGCACTTTCTGTCAATTACAATGTTTTAATGTCTATAATTCCTTATTCCTGCTTCATTTGCTGTACTTTTGTATTTTCTCCTTTTGTCAATTAAATTTAATATTTCTTGAGTTATCAGGGATTCTGCTTTGCCTTGGCTTTTTACCTACTCTGTTGCCTTCACTATTTGATGGGTTCATGGTGAAACAGCAGCAGTTCTCACAGTAGGATAATGACAAAGTTTTATTTTATGAACAAGTGTAAAACATGATATATAATGCACACAAATCATAAGAAAAAGGTGGCCTCTGTACCACTGAGTTCATTTTGTAAATCCCAGATGGCAAAACAATATAAGCAACAGGAAAGAATGTCAAATATACATGTGAGAGTATAAGATTGTTTATGAATATCTCAGAAACAAGCAAAACATAACTTTTTAATTCATTGTTACAACACTCCCACTTCATTTAGTAAATGTTTAGCACTTTTGCTGTCTTTTCTCTCTAATATCTCCAGCAGTGATGACAAAAAGTAGCTTAGTGCATTGAAGTTGCTTCTAGTAATTGGTTTGGTTAGAATATCTGCTTGCTTATCTGCAGAGCTGACATGTTGCAGGTTAAAGATGCCCAAGCTGAATTTTTAAAATGATGCTTCACATCTATCAGTGTTCCTCACTTATAGGGCTAAGGGTTCTTGATCAACTAGATGGTGACTTGACAGCCCATATACAAAGTGGCAGTTATTTCTTTTAGCCTCATAATATTTTGAAAAATTGGCTGGATCTACATGATTTCTTTTACAGCTTAACAGGAGGCTATATATTCTGCTTCTGTTGACAAGGCCTCCACCTTCTGAGAGTTCAGAGTTATGGTGGCTTCACCAAATTTAAAAACAAAACCTGTGGTTGATTTTTGAGTAAGAATGTCTACTGAATAATCTGAGCCATTAAAAACAGACAGATGAATATCCCCAGTCACTGGGAAGTGTAAGCTGTAAGAGATTGTACCGTTTAGGTACTATTCACAGCATTCCAAAAATACCTGGAGCCTAAGGGGACCCAAGATTAGCAAGGGTTCATATCCTCCAGGGTGTGCAGTTGGCAAATATCAGAGTGCTATTGTGTCAAATAATAAATTAAAGAACATTACCCCAGTACCAGCATACCCATAGTCTTGCTTTCCACTTCAGTTCCTCATTTTTATGATTCTTACTGGCCAGTTGCATACAATTCTATTTCATGTTTAATCTTGAATGCACAGTATCTCCTTTAGACATTGAGCACCAAGCCACCTTGTGATGGAGTCAAAAATGCACTTTCTTTAAAGGTTGTTGGAAATTGTATCAAAACATTTCCCCAATAAATGAACATGGCAACAGCAGTGAAACATTATAATTTGATAGGATTTCCAACAACATTTAAAGATAAGGCACTTCTGGTTACATCACAAGGTGATTTTATATAAAACATACAGAAAATATTTTGTATGAATGAGTTAAGACACAATAAAATATATCTATTTGTATATAGTTGTCCCGGAAGAATCATCAAAGTGAACAAATGAAATGACATGAATGAGGCACCGTGTATCTTTTGTTTATCTGTAGAATTAGCAACTTACTTAGTAACTCTCACTCACTTGAGAATCATTGAGCCCTTACCAGTGAATGTCACAAATAAGGTTATGATAACAGAAGTAATATGGCTGGAGCTTATAATGAAGCTCAGACCTATTTTCCTCAGTGGAATCTTGCAGTAAAATTCTCTCAGTTTGGTTTTTATAGCCTTGATTTATGTAGAGTACATGCAGCTGAGAGTTGTCATGGAGTGATTCAGTTTCTCAACAATCTGTGTAGCTGCAGTCCATAATTATGGGAAATTCTGAAACTGTGTGCTGAAAGTTCTTTATATTGTGCATCGTGGACAGACAGACAAAGCATTTCTCAACTCTTGTTCATTATATGACATAGAAATGTTTCTCTGCAGAACTGTGGCTAGGTGTGTGCTGGCATAGAACCAGATGCAATTGGATGTCACCACCTACCCATGCTCAGTTCATGTGAATAGATTCTCAAAGTAAGTACTACTGATAAGGTAATGCCTTTGGAGAGCATCACTTAGGCAAGTACACTCATCTAAAGAACCCCCAGAAGCCAGTGGGTCACGTGGGGATACAGGGATGACCACTGAGCAGGCCATGGTTCTGATCACTTGCTCTCTCCTCAGCCATGCCTCGTCTGATCTAGGCATACCATTCTACTCCTCTTCATGGCAGCATACCCTCTGCCTGTCTGTTGGCTGCCTCCAGGCACCATAAATTCACTCTTCTGTACCCTAAGTGGTAGAATTATGGCAGTAAGTACAAGTTATCTTCTCTGAACCCCCATGTAGCATGTTCTTACTCACTTACCAGCACCCCCATCTGAGCACCTACATCCTGCCTACCAAGTCCCCTCAAAAATCCTGAATAATATTGCATATTTGATACCCACTGGAGTAGTCAGTTGTGGCTGTAAGACCAAATGCAGCTCACTTGGATAATACTGTCACTGCTGTTAAATTTCTTACAAGGGAACATCCCCATCGCACCCCCCTCAGATTTAGTTATAAGTTGGCACAGTGGATAGGCCTTGAAAAACTGAACACAGATCAATCGAGAAAACAGGAAGAAGTTGTGTGGAACTATGAAAAAATAAGCAAAATATACAAACTGGGTCGTCCATGCGTAAGATAGGCAACATTAAGGGCAATATGAGGCGAGGAGCGCCGTGGTCCCGTGGTTAGCGTGAATAGCAGTGGAACAAGAGGTCCTTGGTTCAAATCTGCCCTCGACTGAAAATTTTAACTTTTTATTTTCAGTTTATGTGAAAAAGTCTTACGTTTTCATCACTTTTTTTGGAGTGATTATTACATCCACAAGAGAACCTAAATCGGGCAAGGTAGAAGAATCTTTTCACCCATTCGCCAAGTGTACTAGTTAGGTGGGTCGACAACATATTCCTGTCATGTGACGCACATGCTGTCACCAGTGTCGTATACAAAATATCAGACGTGTTTTCCTGTGGAGGAATTGGTTGACCTATGACCTTGCGATCAAATGTTTTCAGTTCCCATTGGAGAGGCACGTCCTTTCGTCAACTAATCACATGGTTTTGCGGTGCGGTCGCAAAACACAGACACTAAACTTATTACAGTGAACAGAGACGTCAATGAACGAACGGACAGATCATAACTTTGCGAAAATAAAGAAAGCAAAATTTTCAGTAAAGGGCAGATTTGAACCAAGGACCTCTCGTTCCGCAGCTGTTTACGCTAACCACTGGACCACGGCACTCCTCGCCTGACATTGCCCTTAATGTTGCCTATCTTACGCATTGACGACCCAGTTTGTATATTTTGCTTATTTTTTCATAGTTCCACACAACTTCTTCCTGTTTTCTCGATTGATCTGTGTTCAGTTTTTCAAGGCCTATCCACTGTGCCAACTAAATCTGAGGGGGGTGCGATGGGGATGTTCCCTTGTTAGTTGAAATATGTTCTGTAGTATGGGGTTTTTGGATTATGTGAGACCTTGAAGTGTTTAATAGTGATATCAGTTTGGATGTAGTTGTTCGTATCTGTTGACTGCAGAAGTAACTTACTGTAAGGTCAAAATACTGCCATTTATGTTGAAGTAAGACACTTTCAGAGCTTATTAAATGGCTTAAAATCACTATGTGAAATTTGTGACAGTATTCAGTATTCTTTATTCACCATTGACCACTTACAAGGGAATAGGTTTGAACATTAAATATACAATTAAGAACAAATTTACAGTGAATTTTTTGCAGTTTGATTCCACTTCTTTTAGAAATATCCTTAAGTACTAATGTCAAACATGTTTATTTCAAATAGTTTAACTATTTTGTAAAATGAGTGTTTGAGTACCCAATCATGTATGTCAACTTTGAAAATATTATAGGGCAATGTCTGAGCAGATATTGGAAGTTTACAAAGAAATCTAAGCATGTTATTCTGAGTAGGTTTGTAGTTGTTGTGAGTCTGTTTGTAACAAGGTTCAGTTTGCATCTGGTATTGTGAGGGTGTATAGCAGGGGTAGCCAAGAATTCATCTCACAGGCCATGCCTTGCCACAAGTCGCATAGCGCTCCTGCCATGCCAAGTTATCTGACCTTGAGGAGGCGGAAGAGGGGGAAACTATGATTGCATCGCATTTAAATGGCTGTGCAGTTGCATAGCATATGACTTGTTATATTTCACATTTCTCAACCACATAGATCAAACACAAAACAAATTTTCAGTATTATTTAATTATTTGCATATTTAATTATTTGCATATAATTTTTATCTGGTACAAACTGTTCATCACATGCACATATGCAGAAAATTTCAGAAATTTTCACACTCATGTTGCCATGTAATCATGACTTATTTAGTACTATAACTGAAAAAAGTATTTCACACACGTATGTTGGTCAAAATAGTGTAGCACTTCAGCATCCTCATTATGGGAATGTGAAAACTCGAAATGCGAATGCAATTTAGACAAGCAGGACAGTTCTAATGTTAAAGAGATTTGTCTTTAAAATGGGAATTATCTTGCAGATCAGTCAGTTACATCTGCAAGATCCTATGGCTTAGGTCTTAAATCAAATGAAACTTTTGATGAATACCATAGCTAGTTTAGCTGCAGAACAGTCCAACATGTCTGCTACTCGAAACTGTTTGCTGAGCAAGCGAATATGTCAGCTGCGCAGGCAGCTATTTCTGCAAATGTAGAAACCATAGCTGTGGAACAGGCAAATATATAGTGACTAAAGTAATAAATCTGACCACCACTGTGAGTAATTTAGTTACAGAACAGGCAGAGTTAACTGAGAAAGTAAAGGGTATAACCAATAAAGTAAATGAACTGCCTACAAGGGAATATTTTGTTAAAATATTAGCTGATGTGAATACTTTGACAAATGAACAGACAGAAATCAGGAAAGAAATAAATAGTATGAATCAAACCCATGAACAATTTCTGATTGAAATAAACAGAGTAAACAGTGAAATTGAAACTGTGCGGGGGAGACAACAAACAGTAGAAATAGAGGTGTAAACCCTGGCATCAACAGTAAAGGAATTAGTGTCTGGATGTGAAGAGTGAATGGAACAAAAACTCTAAGAAAAAAACCCAGCAGTTTAAGCAACAGTTAGATGACTGGGTAGTGAATAAGGAACAGGAGGTGATATTGTCTGTTAACCCAGATACAAGCCCAAATGAACAGATGTATGGAAATATGTCACCTATGAGTGATTATACCAGATATATCATAGAAGATAAAATCTTAAAGCTTAGGCAGTTCCAAATATTTTTTCCAGAAAAGAAGACATTAAATCCTGTTGTATTTATCAGATGATTCAGGGGAGTGTTACCATGAGCTTGGTCTGGTCAACAGAAAATCAAATATGTATCAGGATACATCCAAGGTGATGGTAGTCTGTGGGTGACAGACATTATAGACAAGTGTCACACATACGAAGAATTTGAGAATGCATTCCTCAATAGACATTGATAAAGAGGCATTCAGGAGAGATTGAAGAAAGAAGTACATAACCCAGAACTCTTACCGAAAAGGGAACTTAAGGAGATACTTTGAAAAATATTTGAATAAAGCAAGATATTGGGATCAACCAATAGATCTCAAAAGTGTGATAATGGTCATCAAAGCTCATCTTCCGATGGAGATCAGGGAAAAACTGCTGCATGTTTCCGAAGATAATCTGGAAGAATTCATGTCTGCAGTAGATTCAGTCGATTTGCTACACGAGGAACAAAGAGGAAGAAACAACTGCAATAAATCCTGTCAAATGGAAAATAGGCAGATAGATTCTAACAGGAATAACGGAAGAATGAATGGAAGACAAGTGGATAATTTTCATCGGACCAATAAGAACAATGATTACAACAATGGAGTAAACTGTATGGAACAGCAGAATAATGGAAGAAATTATGAACCAAACAGAAACAGACAGAGGTGATTTGAAACGAGGTACAAACCCATATATAATGACCATAGAAATCAAGGACAAAGTAATCAAACCATATACAAGGTGAGGCCAAGGCTAATAAATAAGCAAGCATGGTGAGAAAATCCACTAGTCATAGTTGAAGCAACCGATGGCAACAAGGGACTGGCAAGACCAAGAAATTTAAACTGAATTCAACATGATTATGCCACAGAGGTTTGGTCAATAAAAGAGTAATGGGGGGCAAGCAATCACATGTAAACTGTTTTAGATACAATGATGGAATGAGGATCATTGAGGAATTAATGGAAGAGGTAAACCCCGGGGAACAAGTTTTTAATAAAGTACCAATATCAGCGATTCTTGCCGAAATATTAGACATATCTATCAGAGTAATCTTGGATACTGGAGCTTCAATAAATGCAGTCTCCAACGATTTATCTAAATGGCTATCCCAGAAGACAAAGTTACTGACGTTGCCAATACAAAACTGTAAGATCCTTAAAGCCTTAGGTACCTGCTCACAATCAGTCAGATACAAACTGTGCTAGATGTAAGAATAGGAAATACAGCAATAAGAGGCTTGTGCCTAGTAATTCAAAAATTAATAGAAGATTGTATCACTTGATTAGAAATTATGATGGAGAAGAACTTAAAAATAGATTTCTCATCCAGTAAAGTCAGTTTTTGTGATAATGGGGAAATGGCACAAGTTTATCCGATCAGGGAAGAAAGGAGCACTGGAAATTACTGTCCTGGGCATGGCATTAAGCTCATTAGAAAATAAAGGAGGTGAAAACATACAGAAGAAGTGAAGGAAAGCAAGATACCTGGGATAGCAGAAAATTGGAAGAAAAGGCAAAGGAAGCTGATGGATTGGAATATGAACAAAATGATATTGGTAGATCTTTTGGAGAAATATATCCAGGTTTATGAAGAAAGGCCAGGAATTACTAAGGGATTTACATGCCGTTTAGAGGTGTTTCCTGATGAGACATATTGTAATAAATCACATCCATTTCCATGGAGATTGAAGAAATCAGTAAGTGAAGAAATAAACAGGATGATAAATTGGGACCTGATAGAACCATTGGTCAGTCCATATTGCAGTTCACTGTTAGTAGTGCCTAAATCAGAAAAGTTTACGTTTCAAAAGGAAGAAAGGAATGAGTGGGTCAACAGTCTAACAAAGGTGCCACATGATAAGCCCACTTGGGAAGAAAAGATTAAATTGGCTTTAGTGAACATGGCCAAAAAGGCAAGAAAGAGAAAGGTAAAATACGACAGTAAGTTAAAGAAAGTACAGACTTTTGCTGTAGGGGATACAATGTTGTTGCGCACTCATCCACAGGCATCTTTATTGAAGAAGAGGAACAAGAAATAGCAATTATTATTTGTTAGACCATTTGAAATAATAAAGATTCCACATCCTGGGGTATATCTGTTGGCCTACCCAGTGACGGAAAAGGTGAAGGGACTCTATTCTCATCATAGTATTAAAAAGTACTATGTGAAGTGAAAATTAGAATTAGTCAAGTATCTAGTAAAGATTGTATATATTTAAGGAGATTTCATTTCATTGAGTTTTTTGGTGTAGGTAGTTTTATTAAATAAGTAAGTTAACTGATGTTTGTTTTCAGCAGAACCACAGGAGGAGACCTGATGCTGATTGTATACTTTTATGTGTATGTGAATAACTTTTGTGTTTATTTCCAGAATTAATTTTAATTTTTTGTGTGTGTTCATGTTCTCAATTAAGTATAAAGAGTAATGTAGTTTATGAGTGATAGTGTCATTACTTTCTGGAAGGAAATATTTTAACAAGAAATGATTCCAAGTAGTTCTGGACAGTGAACTTCACTTACTTGTCTGAAAAGTATGGTAAGGCAGAATCATTTTTCTGGGGCACTATACAACAAAGAGCAGGGGTGTGCATGTCATCTTGTGGTTGGCTTTACTACAACTAGGTGGACCTTTGCTATACAACCAAATTTTCAGTGTCATGTAAAAGGTAATCTAATGGTGGCTGAGGTAAGTTATGTTAGATTCAGATGCTAATGAGAAATTACCATGTATTGGTGGTTAAATGTTTGTATTACTTAAGCAAATGGACTTCCAGTGAAGCAAGCAAAGTAATATTATACTGTAAATAAGGGAATATGTGACTGATTAAATTATGTATGAAGTTATTGAAATATAAGTGCAGTGTAATTCTGCATGTCCATGGACAACCTGTTACTGATGATAGGGTACAAACAGTACACGATAATTAGGAACATTATGAGAATTCATATTGTGTTGAGACCGGCCCATGGTGTAATTTGAAGAAAAAAGGATATAAAAACAGTGACGTTTAACAAAAGTGTTACAAATGTGAAAGAATAGTGAAGAACTTTATCCAAATCTATCATGCCAGTGCAGAAACATGTTAGCATGCCAATCTACTAACAATTTCAGGGCCAAAAAGGTATTCCGAGTATGGGGTCAGCAGGATCACTGGACATCATTCTGTTTCATATCCACCACATCCCATTCCTGATGCAAGTCCATAACCACCTGGTCCACCACAAGAGACAACCTGATCCCGATCCATCAACTACACATCCGGGTAGCAGTCGTAGGAGAGAGAGTCATCATTCAAGACCAGCACAACTTGCTTAGTGAGATTGACTGACATCACCTAACTTCTCTGTAATAGCTAATTGTGAAAAAACTGAGCAAAAAGATTGTATTTTAAATTAAGAAATTTTAGTTAAAACTACCAAAATGCGAAATGGGATTTGGAAACCAGGTTGGCTGACATCACTCCCAGTTTTCCACGGTTTACTGTGGAGGCTTTGCCCAGCCTGGGGGGAGGGGGAGGGGGGGGTCTGAAGTCTAAAAAGGCCATGGCCCAACCGCTTATTGTCAGGGGTGTTTGGGGTGTTTTGTAAATGTAGTCCAACCTGGAGTAAGGACAGTTGCGTATGGCTAGTACAGAGTGGGTTCGAGAAAAGTTGTAAACAAACTTTCACTCCCATGGGAGGTTATACAATATTCCTTGGCCCATACAAGCTGACAGAAGAGAGTGATCGGTTAAACAACCTTTCTATTGTTATGAGTTTAAAGTTAAGATATATTGCAAGGTGGCACGTTTTGCCTGCGCGAGCAAAATGTTTATTACTTGACTCTGCATTGCTCCATGGCGAGCAGAGAAAAGTAAGAAAATCAGAATGTGAATGTACTTTGTTAAGGGACAGGATAATGAGAGGACGTGTACGAAGTGTGTGCAATGAAACAGTTATTGTTAGCCGCCATATTGGATAATTTGTGTTTTTTGAGGTTCACAAGTGATACGTAATGTCAATGTGGAGTTTAGAAATGTTCGTAATACTGTCTGTTGCATTTCAAAAGTAACTGCGCATATTTAATTTTGATCAAAGGATTCTGTGATGAACTATTATGTACTACAAGCTTGAATAGGACTTCGAACATTTGGTGGTCGATGTTTGCTGCAGAACCTGCTTCAATAACACTAGAGACTAGAGAAAGTTTTCTCTGCTAAAAAGAATGCATTTCACCCACAGACAGTCATCAAATGACCAAATGTGAATGGCAGTGTTCCAATTTGAGAAGATGCTATATAAGTTTTCTTTCTCTTATATTTCAAAAATTTTACAGGCATCTGTTGGAGTTGGCAGCTGCTTCTCCACCATGAGATTAAATTGTCTATGTGTACAAAATTACGTATGCTGTGGGAGTTGTCAATGCCAATCAAGATAGTTTCCTTCACAAACATGCAAAGAGACACACTACACACATTAGTTCAATAACAAAGAGTTTAATATTACCATCCTGAAAAACATTTATCTCTTCTTTTAAGCAGCAGAAATATAGTAATGCTTAACCTCTGGAATCTAGCAATCAGGATTGTAGGCTTTTTTGGCATTGCCTAGACATAAACCTGGCCCGATGTTAGAAATAACAAAAACTGTTTCCTAATGCCACTCCAAGTGAACGTGCATATGACAGTGTTATTTTCTCACTAACTATTACGACCAACAGGTGAATGTGGTTACAGCTAGGTATCATTTCTCCAATTGCAAAAAATGGTCAGAACAAACTTATCATGAGTGGGTAACAGATTTGCAAGGTATGATAAGGAAATGCAAATTCAAATATGCTTTCAGTGCTTTATATTCAGATGTTATACTGCATGATGTGGTTGTGTACAATGTGCTGATGTCAAACTCAGAGAACATATTTTGAAACAGTCTGATTCATCATTTCAGCAGGTAGAACAAATACTAGATCAGTACGATTCTGGTGCCTTGTCAGCTCATTCATTTGAGCAGCCAGCTGTTTGTTGCGTTGAGTCCCTTAGTTGTGATCACCACCTTCTGCACTGGTGGCATGTGCTAGCCATGCTGAGTAAACAACATTCCACCCTTTGTACGCAGTTCACTACACAGGCAGCTACATAGGCAAACCGAATTAAATCTTGCCCTTGCTGTTATACACAGCACAAACGACAAGATTGCCACTCCCGACAAGCTCAGTGTTATTTTGCTGGGCCAGAACCATTCCCATTGCATTATGGGACAGAGTTGCTGCTGAAATTAAAGAATTGCAAGATAACAGAGTTATTGTGCCCTTATCAGCTAGTCAATGGACAAGTCCATTGATTTCGCTCCCCAAACCTTCAGGTTGCATTTGCCTCTGTGTTGACTTTAAGTCTACAGTCAACCTACAAACTGCCATTGACACTTATCCGTTGCCACACCCAGAGGATCTTATGGACAAATTAGGTGCTGGAAGCTACTTTTAAAAAATTGATTTGGGCAATGCATATCTTCAAATACTGCTTGATGAAGTATCTCAAAAAGTGTGTATAGTAAATACCAATTTGGACTTGTTTAAATATTTGTGTTTGCCTTTCAGCAGTGCTTATGCACCCACCATTTTCCAGTGGTATTTGGAACAGCTGACTGCACAAGTGCCAAACTGTTCAAACTATTTGCACAATACTGTAGTAGCAGGTCGTACAACTGAAGAACGTATTGCAAATTTACATGCTTTGTTTCATGTGGTATCTGATGCCAGACTAAAGTGTAGACTGGACAAATGTGATTTTTTAAAACCTGAGTTGCACCGTCTAGGTCATGTCAAAAATAGTAAGGTGTACATCCTTTTCAGTCACATTTTTTAGCCATAAATGATTTGCCAGTTCCTCACATCACAGAATTGCAGACAGTTTTAGGGAAAATGAACTATTATATTCAGTTCATACTGAATGCTGCACAAATAGTAGCTCCATTTCATTGCTTGCATCACAAGAATGTCCCCTTTGTTTGGGCAGATTAGTACCAAGTAGCTTTTCAAAAACTTAAAGATGCATTGCTCAGTTATCAATGCTTAGTTCACTTTGATCCTGACAAAACCAGTTGTATTACAGGTTGACACTTGCTCTTATGGAATCGGTGCAGTGCTTTTGTATAGAATTGATAATAGAAACAGACCTATTGCTTTCACATCAAAAGTGTTGCGCAAAGCACAATGTAGCTATTCACAAATTGAGAAAGAGGCTATGGCTATCGTGTATGCTGTCACCAAATTACACCACTATTTGTATGGCAGTAAATTCTACTTAGTAAAGGATCACAAGCCTTTGCAGTCCTTGTTTCATCAAATGAAATCAGCTCCTGTATGAACTGTCCAAAAATTGCTACAATGGCTTTGTTGTTGTCTCAATAACAGTACGAGATTGTGTATTGTCCGATGGCAAAACATGGTAATGCGGATGCACTTTCACGTCTTCCTATTGGTGCTGATACATACTTTGACACTTCTTCTGCATCTTGTTGTCACATCAATGCTCAGGATTCTGAATTGCTTCAGTCTTTTCTGTTGAACTATAGGAAAATTGCACAGGCTATGGAAGCTGATTCAGATTTGAGCATTTTGCTAACATGCATTCACACATCCTGGCCTCACTCATTGAATAGCATAAAGAACTCTGTAGTGCGCCAATACTTTGCATGTTGGCATAGCCTTGCTGTACAGAAGGGTGTAATTCCTGCTCTAAGTGAGAGTGGACAGTCACATGTGTTGATCCCTAAAACTTTGCAAAAAGAAGTGTTGCAGTTACTTCACCAAGGACACAGGGGAATTGTTCGTACAAAACAGTGAACACGTTGACATTGTACTTAGCAGGGTATCGACATCCAAATAGAACAGATGACATCACAGTGTCTCACATGTGTGGAAAATCAGCTCACTCCACCACAAAAGTTCTCTTCTTGGCCTAAATTGCCATCACCATGGCGACATGCACGTAGACTTTGCGGGACCTTTTTCAAACATTCATTGGTTGATTGTGGTTGACTCATATAGCAAGTTTCCTTTTACTGTGTCCATGAACTTAACAATGTCACATAGCACAATTCAGGTGTTCCCTTCGATTTTTTGCCTAGAAGGTTCACTGAAGTAATAGTGTCAGACAATGCCCCTTAGTTCACATCAAATGAATTTGAAACATTCTGTGAACACAATGGCATGCAGCATCTAACTAGTGCACCATTCCATCCACAGTCAAATGGCAGAGCAGAAGGGGTTTTGTCAGAACATTCAAGCAGCAGATGGACAAACTGCACTCTGCACACACCAGGGATCAAGCATTGCTACTGTTTCTCACCTCATACCATTCACACACACGAGATGGACCATCGTCGATGGAATTGTTTCACGGCTGCCACCATCACACACTGCTCCACCTGCTCCACCCTCCTCAGCATTCAGTGCTGAAGGAAGGCCTCAAGTATTGCTTTCAGCCACATGATATTGTCTTTTACAGGGCTTTAAAGGCAGCAGACGGTGGGTGCAAGGTGAGATCATCTGTCGACTTGGTGCTTGCATGTATCTTCTTTCAGGTCCAAATGGCTTGCGGCACTGCCATCAAAATCAACTTTACCTCTGTCATGTACACTATGATCTTTCAGTCTCTCTTCCCTCAGATCAGTTATCAGTGACGTGTGTCAACTTCCAGGAACATTGTGTATAGCAAGAACTTTACTGTTTGCATGTCACCCATCGTTTGCGACTACTCCTTGTAAATACAAGTTAAGTATTGTCAATTTGATTTATTGAAATAAAACTACTAATATTATTTGCTTGAATTGTTGTATAGCAATCTGAGAATGCAGCGCCCTTTAGACACCTTATACAAGACGAGCAGGCAAGAACCAACAGAACAACTGTTAGTTCACTTGAATTCCACTGGCAACATCTCATACAATTTGTAAACTACATTTGTGAACATATTTAGTGTTTAATAAGAAAACATTTATTGTATATTTCATCCCAGTGAGTATTTTTTGTGTATCTCAAATACTTCCTGAATTACGTTATGTTTAAATCATGTCACAACTTCTTTAAAATAACAATAAAATTGGATTGTTATATTTGGAGTTGTGGTCCAATTACACATCCTGGCCTGGGCCCAGTCCTGGCACTCAGGAGCCCTGAAAAAATAATGACTAATAGTGGTATGTGGTCCTCTCCTCCATACATCATACAGTAGCTTGTGGAGTACACATGTAGATGTAGATATTGTAAAACACCTACAAACCATCATTGTCTCATTGTGGCATAGAAGCAAACATAGTGTCCATCATGGGTATCTTTTGAGGTTTTTCCTTGGATATTTGAAAATACATCAAATCTTTAACTGTTTTATAAGGGTGACACCTTCTCAGATGATCCTCCACTTTGGATGGTTTCATAACATCATTGCCTAATGCTTTCTTACATAAAATGGATGTAGGTAATCATCTGTTCAACAAAGATGGAATGAAGCCAAACTTCAAATAATCAACATTTTACTGTCTACATTTCTCTTTAGAGCCAGTCATTCTTAATATCAGTTATCTGTGGACAAAAATTAAGCTATTTAGGTAAATATGGTAGACGTAGAAATCAAAATCAGTCCTATCAACCTCAAGCCATGATCAATATATTTCTATGCAATGAAAGGAATTACAAAAAGAAAATTTGATAAAAAATAATGTACTTACTTTTCTCCAGCACTCCCAAACAACATGGAATGAAAAATTTAACTTGTACTGTTCCCAACTATAACCTGTTCACAAAGAATGTGCATAACTTTTGTGTCAGATTTTAAGGCTTACCTTAGAAGCCATATTTTGCACGACTAATGTAATTTTCACTCAGTCATATCTTAAATATCATCCCAAACAATTTTTTCTTCACAAACTCTCATTGCAACAAAATTTTCTATCTTGAAAAGTCAGCATGTTATCAGATTTAAATTTTATTCATTTGTCAAGCGCTGTTTTTAATATTTATCAATGACCTACCAAGTCATCTATCTGAAGCAGAGGCAGTACTGTTTGCTGATGATACAAGTTTGTTTGTTAAAGCAAATAGTGAAGCTGACTTACAGGAAAAAGTCACATTAGCAACAGACGAAGCAGACAGATGGTTTAATGAAAACAGACTCATTGTGAATGCCAAAAAAACAACGTGGATCAACTTCAGACATATTACAAATAAAATAAAAACTAACCTTACAGTAGAACTGGGTAAGTGTAAGATTGAACAAGCATCATACACTAAATTCTTGGGAGTATGGTTTGATGAACACTTAAGATGGGAAAAGCATGTAATATCATTGAACAAAAAATTAAGTCAAACATATTATATACTTAGAATGCTTAAAAGCTCATGTAATATTAAAACAGTGTTATGTGTTTATTTCTCATTCATGCACAGTTTATTAAGATACGGCGTACAGTTTTGGGGGAACATCAGTCTAACAAAACACTCATTTAGACTACAAAAGAAGGCAGTCAGAATAATAAAAGGTATAGGATATAGAGACTCTTGTAGGCAAGCTTTCAAAGAATTAAAAATCATGACACTACCATCTTTATACATATATGAAAGCATATGTTTCTTAAAAGAACACGAGGAATTTTCTACATTAAACAGAGAATTTCACAACTACGAAACAAGGAATAGGAATGATTTCCACAGAGAAATTCATAAAACAGCTATGTATCACAAAAGTGTACTATACCAACCCAAAATCCTCTACAGTGCTCTCCCCAAAGAACTAAAAATAATACCAAAACTGTACATATTTAAAAGAGAATTAAAAAACATGTTATTAAGCAATAGTTTTTACAGTATTGAAGAGTTTGTGAATCGTTGACAATAAAAGCGCAGTTAATATTTCCCTGACATACTAAATATGTGTAATTGCTCACATTTAAATACTGCTGTTTCTATGAAAGTGTGAAACTGTTAATGTAAGAATGTAAATAATCTTTATGTGAGAATTAGTAACTTTTTTTTTTTTTTTTTTTTGTACGTTATTATCCTACTTGTGTATTTCTATGTTAATGTTCTAAAAGTTCTATTAAAATTGTAATGTCTAAGTGACATGTAAATTCAATTACAAATTTTCATGTATATGTATTTTAAATTGTAATGTTATTGACAAGTCCTATATCATTTCGATGATGTACTACAAGGACGCTAATAAATTGAATTGAATTGAATTGCTCCAAGTGAAAATAAACTTAACTGACTGACTGGCACATTATGTTATAAAACATGTGACAGATGTTTCTCACCCCATTTATCTCCTTCAAAGGCTAAAAAAAATTGTCACCTTATCCTTGAGATTGAATGATGCTATGATCGCCAATAAATATTGGGATGTCACTCTCAAATGGATTATAATTTGTAAACCATTCAATTTGATTACACATGTGATCAGTAGCACCACAGTATAAAAACGGTGCATTTTCATCTACATGCTTGGCTGCTATTGACGAAAAAAATTTTGTGACAATGCTTTGATATAAAGCTTCTGCACACTTCTTCATAATGGCTAGTTTATTAAATTTTAAGCAAATCATCTACAGTCCTTTCCCAGTGACCAGATTCAATACATTTAATGCATTTACATGATTTTCTCATTATTCTTAAAATGATTGTTCCTCAGTTGTTTATCTTTCTGGAGTAGATGTATGCTTATATTTTTTTTTCTTTTCATAAACTGAGAGTAGTTTGGTCAGCACTGCAGCTGAAGATCCACAATTAATAATCTGTAGCAGTGGCTTCTCTTCAGTTGATGTTTCAGTAATTTTCTTAGCTGCATTGTCCATCTTTTCTCACACTGTGAAATCGTTTTTACCTGCCTGTGCTGCTGCAATATTTATGTTGTCATTATGCATCAGTTTAATTTTTTAGCCTGTGACAATATCCCAAGCTCCCATTCCATTTAAGGCTATATGCAATTGAATGGCCACTTCTCAATGCATTTGAGCTTGATAATTCTTGTAATGTAACTTTCCATCACTTTTAGGTTACATTTATACTTGCACCTGGTGAAAATAATGTCAAAAGTTCTTTCTCACACATTATTAATACTGTACCTGGTGATCTGTTTTATTTACATCACATAAAACTCATCACTCAGTGCTCACTGGACTCATGATTACAGAATAAATTTTCAGCTCCCAGGATAGCTAAAATCATTTATTCTTATAAATGACTAGTTCTGGCAATTATCTGTTGCCATCTTTGGGTGTGCAAGAGATAGGACTGAAAACATTAGGATACAGCAACTATCATAACAGTACACATAATTGCATCCACGATTTGCAATACATGGAATAGCAACATACCTGAATTTACATTATTACACAGTCATTTCCTTTAGTACAGTTGGTGATGCTATACCGTGTACAACTGTGTTGATATTGTGAGCTATATTACAAGTCAGCATGTCAATTTTAAAATAACAGCCATATAAGCATTTGTAACTGTGCCAATTACAAGTGCTTATGTTCATCACCACTTCACAGCTGCCATATCCCATTGTAAACAACTATCTTCGTGGGATATTAATCTCAGATGACTAATATCAAAAATGCTATTAGGTAACACATATGGCCAGTGTCCATTTTAGTCATCTATGATGCAAATCACATGAACACATTTGTTCTAGCACAGCCTCATAAATTCAGAGAGTGAGCTGCTAATGCTACATCATGGACTCATTTTAAGAGCAATTGCAATCCCGTACAGTGTAATAATCGTCCATTGGCTATATTGAACATTAGAAGAGTGTGCACTTAAGTATCAAGTGACCACATCGCTCACAGGTGTCGAGTGATGAGATTCCACTTGGACCTTGAGTGATGTGTTGTCTTGGATAATCTCATGTAAACATTGTAATTGACAACAAAAGCACAAACATTAAATAACTCCAATGCTGGTACACATACCTTGAATGTATTCTTGATGAAATATCATGCTTGTAGATATCAAGCTCTTCCTGGATGTATTAAAATCAACCTACATATGATACCATAAACTGTAGGCGGTGATAGGTTGTTATATTGTTTGTGATTCTGCATAATGGAAAATTTGGTAAAGAATTATTAAGAATGTTTGTGAAATGTTTTTAAAAATTTTCTAAAATGATATAAAAAGGTTTACATATAAGTTACATTTTATGAATGTTGCAGCATGATTTTACAGAGAAGATCTTATGTATTTCTTTATTTTAAATGTAGACTATGATTTGGCTTATACGTTATGATAATAATTTAGACATATGTAACTATGAGAAATCAAACAATGGAAAATTTAGGATAGAATGTAATAATATTAGAGAAGGAAAGTTGCTACTCACCATATTGCGGAGATGCTGAGTCGCAATAGGCACAACAAAAAGATTCCCACAGTATGTCTTTCGGCCACTAAGGCCTTTGTCAGCAGTAGATACACATACACACAAGCACACACACACACTCACGCAAACGCAACTTGCACACATGTCTGCAGTCTCAGACAACTGAAACTACACTGTGAGCAGCAGCACCAGTGCATGATGGGAGTGGTGACTGGGTGGGGGTAAGGAGGAGACTGGGGCGGGGAGGGAGAGGGATGGTATGGTGCAAGCGGCAGACAGTGAAGGAGGTAAGGGATTGGGAGCAGGGGTTGTGTAAGAATGGACAAGTATATTGTGTAGGTTTGGTGGACGGCGGAATACCACTGTAGGAGGGATGAGAAGGATAGTGTGCAGGACATTTCTCATTTCAGGGCACTACAAGAGGTAATAAAAACCCTGGCAGGGAATGTAATTCAGTTGCTCCTGTCCCGGATGGTACTGAATTACAAGGGGAATGCTCCTCTGTGGCTGGACTGTGGGACTTTGGGGGTTGGTAGGAGACTGGAAAGATAAGGCATGGGAGATATGTTTCTGTACAAGGTTGGAAGGATAATTACAGTCAGTGAAGGCTTCAGTGAGACTCTTGGTATATTTTGAGAGGGACTGCTCATCACTGCAGATGCAATGACCACGGGCGGCTAGGCTATATGGAAGGAATTTCTTGCTATGGAATGGGTGGTGGAGGTATTGCTGGTGGTTAGTAGGTTTGATATGGACAGAGGTACTGATGGAGCCATCTCTGAACTGGAGGTTTGTTGGGAAGATGGCTTGTTGGGCTGAGTAGGGCCAGGTGAAGCAAATGGGGGAGAAGTTGTTGATGTTCTGGAGGAATGCAGATAGGGTGCCTTCACCTTCAATCCAGATAGCAAAGACATCATCAATGAATCTGACCAGGTGAGGAGTTTAGGATTCAGGGTTTTTAGGAAGGATTCCTCTAGATGGCTCATGAATATGTTGGAATAGGATGGTGCCATGCGGGTGCCCATAGCCCTACCGCGGATTTGTTTTGCCTTCAAAGAATAAGTAATTGTGGGTGAGGATATAGTTAGTCATGGTGACTAGGAAGGAGGTTGTTGGTTTGGAATCCATAGGGTGTCTGGAAAAGCAATGTTCAGTAGCAGTAAGGCCATGGGCATTAGTAATCTTAGTGTACAGGGAGGTGGCATCAATAGTGACAAGCAGGGCACCGTATGGTAAAGGGACAGGAACTGTGGAGAGTTGGTGGAGGAAATGGTTGGTATCCTTTTATATAGGAGGATAGGTTCCGGGTAATAGGTTGAAGGTGTTGGTCTATGAGAGCAGAGATTCTCTCAGTGGGGGCACAGTAACCGACCACAATGGGTCGTCTTTGGTGGTCGTGTTTATGGACTTTAGGAAGCATGGAGTGGTAGGGGTAAGTAGAGAGATGGACTTGGGGAAGAGGTTCTGGGATGGGCTTAAGGATTTGAGTAGTGACTGGAGATTCTGCTGGATTACTGGAATGCAGTCACTCTGGCAAGGTTTGTAGGTGGAAGTATCTGACAGCTGATGGAGTCCTTTGGCCAGGTTATCCTTGCGGTTCAAAACAATGGTGGTGGAGCCTTTGTCTGCAGGTAGGACTATAAGGTTGGGATCAGTTTTAGATGGTGGACTGCGGTTCTTCCTGCAGATGCAAGGATAGTTTTCATGTTGAGGGATTTGGGGAATGATGGTGAGGCAAGGTTTGAAGTTAAGAACTAGGGGGCAGTGGGAGTGGATCACAGTTGGATAGAGGAGTGATCTGAGTTAGGCAACATTCAATAATGGTCTTTGGTTGACTCTGATTGGTCAGGTTGCATCTGCCCATGCCATACCTTTCCAGTCTCCCACCACCTCCCAAAGTACCATCTGGCCACAGAGGAGCATTTCCCTCGTAACTCAGTACCATCCAGGACTGGAGTAACTGAATTACATTTTCCGCCATGGTTTCGATTACCTCTCATCATGCCCTGAAATGAGAAATGTCCTGTCCACTATCCTTCCTACCCATTCTACAGTGGTATTCTGCCATCCGCTGAACCTGCACAATATACTCTTCCATCCTTACACCACCCCTGCTCCCAATCCCTTACCTCATGGCTCATACCCCTGTAATAGACCTGTTCAGGTGTGGGGGAGAAAAATTCACCCGAAACCTTTAATAGCTCAACATAAAATAGTTGAGCAGGTGAGAAGCCCAAGTCCTCTTTCAGGACAGTGCACAGTGCTAAGAGTACTAAAGCCTGAGTCAAATGAGGCCCCCATATGGCAGGCCAAGGCCCCCTTCAGTGTGCGGTGCATACACCCTACTATATCATTACTGGCGGGATGATATACAACCGCACATTCTCATAAGCTCTTCAAATAACTGGCACCCCCTCTCCATGGTAATAACTTTTGGAATGCCAGATCTCAAGAACCGTCAATTTAGGATTGCCCTGGTGACAGAGACTGCAGAAATATAAGGTACCAGCATGGGCTCAGGTCGCCTAGTGAATCTGTCTAGCATAGTCAGCAAAAATCAAAATCCAGTGGGATGAGGGATGGAGGTAGGGGCTAGTATGGGGCTTGGGATGGGGGGGGGGGGGGGCAACAGACACAATATCTACATGTGAATGTGAGACTCTTCTTTATGACGAGGGAAAGAAGACTATGAGAGCAAAAACATGTCTAGAAAGCTCACAGCTTTGACACTTTCTGAACACTATGTCCAGTGCCAACAATCTTCTAGCATTCCTGGCTCAACAACTTTATCTGCCTCCAATATAGCAGAAGCTTTGATGCCAGGATGTGACAAGTTGTGAAATGCATTGAACACAGGGGGCACCACCATCTCACCGAAATGAAGGGGCAAATCTTGTTCTTGGAAGCATCACACCATATACACTGAGGCACCATGCATTGTCAAGAATTCAAGATGTAAGCTTATCAGTTCAGAATTCATACAACAGTGCAAAAGGAAAGCATGCATCTCTTGCTCTGGCTCTACTGCCACCCAGTCAATAGCAGTGACAGCCATGCAGTTTCGAGATGAACAATCAGTCACAATATTATCTTGACCCACAATGTTCTAGATGTCCATTGTGAACTGAGCAATGAACTCAGTTGTTGTGGTGAAGTAAGTTCCATAAAATGCTGGAATATGGACATTAAAGTCTGGGATCAGTAAAAATTTGAAAAGCTTGACCCTGCAGCCACAGCCAGAAATGCTTTATAGCCAAATACATAGCAAGAAACTACATATCCAACACACTCCACAATTGTCACTGCATAGAGAGGTTTCTCGGGGGGAAAAAAAAACTGGAGGCTGCCAGCCTGCAATACAGTGCCCACAACTGTTTGGCTCGCACCCACCATCAAAGCAATGAGAGCACCCGAAACAGGGTGTGCCATCAAGAAAGCATTAGCTAATTCAGTTCTTAGGTTTTTAAAAGCATTTTGAGCTTCATAAGACCACCATCAAAGCAATGAGGGCACCAGAAACATGGCGTGCCAACAAGGAAGCATAGCTGATGAAGTTTTTAGATCCTGAAAAGCATTTTCAGCTCCATGTGTCCAAGGAATATTTTTGCTTCCAGGCATGGTTTTGCCTGTTAGCAGTTTATTTATTGGTCCTTGTACCTCAGCTAAATGTGGCAATTCACCAATAATAATTTAGCATTCCAAGGAATCTTCTGAGTCCTTTAAACATTGGGGCTGGAGGCATCTGCAAAATGCCATTGACCTCCTCAGGCAGAGGTGAAATGTCTTTGAGAGGGACTGTGTAGCCTAGAAATTGTACTCTTGCTTGGCAAAAAACACATGTTTCTCAACTGACCATGACTCCATAGCACTCCAGCCATTTGAACAGCAAACATAAAAACCTGAAGTGTTCATCTTTGGTTTTAGAAAATACCAGTATGCTGTCCATATGACAGAATATGGATGGAAACCCATAGCATTTCAAGTACAAAATGCTGCCATGTTTGGGCAGTATTCCATAGACTGAAAGATACTGTATTATGTTCAAAGATCCCAAAGGGTTAGTCATGGCAGTTATATGTTTATAATTTCTGATCTTGGGGATTTGTGAGAAAGCCTTTGCGCAATCTATTACACTGCAAAAACAAGCATGCACCACACTTGTTAAAGTCAGCAATGTTAGGAACCAGGTATTTATCCACAATTGTGTGAGTGTTTAGGCCTCTACAATTCCCACACATTCTCCATGAGCTATCCTTCTCCTTTACTATCTGTAGAGGTGATATCTATGCACTGTGAGATCTTGTCAAGGATCTTTCAGAAATCACCTTCTTGAACTCAGAGTGTGTAGCACGTAACTTGTCAGGAGGTAACCACTGAGGTCTGGTGGCCACAGGTTGCCCTGATGTTGTTTGGATGTGGTGTTGTGTTGAGTGGCTTCTCTTGCTCTTCACCAGTACTGAGTCTGTTAACACAGAGAATTCTCACAAAAGCTGTTGGTCATGGTCATCGCATACTCTTGTTGCAGCCTTTACACCAGGAGTAGGGGTAGCCACCTCATCCAAGTCCTGCGAAGCAGCTGAGCAGTGTAAGCAATGCAACAGTTCAAGTGAAACGTTCTGGAAAAAGTTCAAGTGTTTGTACAACAAGCATTTTATAGTGGACATTTTTCTCTTTAGTTCAGCTTTGATGTCTTGTAATACTGTTATGGCAAACTGCTCCTCAGTACATAATACATTGACTTCGCATATCTTTGCATTAAGTACATTTCATGTATTCTCAATTCTGAAGCTTGCATAAGTTCAGGTAATGTAGAATGAGAAGTCTTCTCATGTAACACACACATGTGCATTCTGCATTTAGATGATTGCAATGTCAAGTACATTATACCCAGTGTGGAAGATGCAGACAGCCCTAAAATCTCCATGCAATGTACATTAGTGGCGTTGTGCACAACACATGGCCTGATGTGATAGGAATGAGAGGGATGAGAGGCACTCGAGTAACGGTTTGATAGATCCAGCACAGAATATTGGACCACTCAGTCCATGACAATAAATGTCCATGTATGGCAGGAGTAATCATCAAAATCTAATGTTACCTCTGTCTTCCTGAATGTCTCAAGGGCCAAATTGTGAGAAGTGGAACTATTATAGATGAGTGTTGTTTGTTTGGCCTCTTTGAATATACACTTACCTCACATCCAGTGATGATCAATAATTAATCACCAGATTTTCTTCCATTTACAAATAGTCTAATTAAGCCTGCAACTGCAAATGCCATTGCAGTTGTGTTGAATTTGAGGCATACTGAGTGTTCTGGATGAGTGTGCATGCCTGTTGGCACTCATCATTTGCATTTGGGTGGAGGTATGGCTTCATGCTCTGTCTTGCTGCTTCACCCATTCGTCTGTGGTACCAACACCATTCAGATTTTGTTGGTTACTGTTACAGCCTTAAAAACTGTTGTTATCTTCCTGCCTCTGTAGCCTGTCATTCAGCCTAGCAAACTTGTGGACCAGATGGCTCTGTCTGTTCACTTGCATCACTGCAAATGTCTGAATGCATGGTTCAGGGTCTCCCACCATAACCTGTATAACTGCTGCACATGAATTATTGTTCATACAGGTAATAGTGATAGCATATGTCTTGTGTGCCAAGTTATCAATAGGATGCTCTGTGAAGGCAGACGAAATAGCCCTAATATTCAGCAGCAATTTTCATAGACAAGAAAAGATCTTGAGAGATTGCTCAGACATGAGTACACTGCCCACAAGCAGATGCAGCAAGCAAAGTACTTGTGGAGGGGAATCTCTGAAGCATGCACCACTTTCAGTAATTCTGCAAAGCTGGAACTCAGGTATTAACACAAAATGTTGGATCACTGGCTCTTTAAGAACAGCATATTACTGTTAGTGGAAAACATCAGGCATAGTCCATATCAATTCAGGCAGTCTAGGAAAAAATCTTACCTTCATCATCTCACATGTTATTGACTTTAGCATATGTTAAAATGAAGGATTAAGTAAGAAACACACATTTTTTTGTTTCCTCCAAAAAAAATTCTGCTCTTTGGTACAGATGACACTGCACATACCATTTTGAAGGTGTGAATTTTGGAAAAAGTTTTAGAATGCTGTATCTCTGGAACAGTTCTAGATATTTTGTTGGTTTTTTTTATTTGAAAGATAATTGCTTTATGATTACGAAGAAATCCTCTACTTGGACTTATCTGTCAAGGTTATTTTACTATAACATTCTAAACTTTTTTTAATAATTTACAGGTTTTTTTTCCAGAAATACCAATCCATAAAATTTTGATTTTCCTGTTGATTAGTACCATATAGTTCTACATTCCCTAAAAATGAGAGCTTCCACTTTTAGGTTGAGCAGGTTCTATAAACAATTGAAATTTTTGCCATACATAAAACCTGTTTTATTACCACATTATCACATAACAGGTTCATAAAAATCAAAACCTAGCCTTATTTAACATAATTTTAGTTATGAAAGATAAGAAAGAGACTCTTTTTCAAGCATTTTGAATGGTTCCAAAATGTATGTGAAAGGTCCAAAGACTTAAAGGTTTCAATTTATACAACTTCTGTGAACTCCATTTTGTACTGAAATTAGCCAGTCAATGAACTAAAAATGTGTTCAACTGCTTCAGTATCTTCCTTAGATATAGAGTGATGCCTTTCTGTTGAATCAATAGGAAGTGGAGCACTTACAATCTTCAAAACAATGTGAACAGGAATGGAGCACTAATGGCATTGTTGCTGTCCTTCAGCTGGAAACCTATATCCAGCAGCTGGTCCATGTGGTAGCATAAAGTTCACTACAGTTTCATTTAAATCATAACTGGTGTCTATTATCACTGCAATCCACCTGTCACAGTCACACACACACACCACAAACATCCCCTTTCTCAGGCTGTGAATCTGAATATCATTCTGCTGTTTATGAGGTGTTGGCCGAACGAACAAAATTTCTCCTTCCTTGCTCTTTAAAGTGCTTGCAATATGATATGAGTTCACCCATCAGTTTGAGTCCAAAAATGTGTCTTCCGAATTTCTTTCATGGGAGGGGTTTGTTTGGACCATTCATCTTTTTTCTGTTTACAGAATTCTTCGATTTCCTCTTTGGATGAAAGAATGAGGGCTGTGGATGTGTAAGATTTCATGATTCTCGTAAAATCCTCAGCATTCTGAATTGCAGCTGTATTTGGTCTGGAAAGATTATGTTTTGTAGCATGGTGCTTCAGCAAGCCTCCGACACCATCACAAGACCCCTGCCCATGACCATTAGCACTGTGTACCCAGTCAGTTGGCACAAGCAACTTACTCAATTCAAACAGCTGGTAACAATTTTTAAAATGACTAGGAGCGCCATCAGAAATAATGATGATCTTTGTTGCCTCTGTTTGCAGTTGAAGAATTTTGTGCATTGCTGGCAAGGAATGTGCTGAGTCATGTCCTGAGTCATCACTTATAACTGCAACACTTGTGGTCTTGTTTTGAAAATATATTAGTCCTATAAAACTGAAACCTTGTCATTACTCGAATGATACTCTTGTGCTTCTTCAGAGAGACTTACAGATCAGTTCCCAGCAAAGTGACAGTAAAGCACTAAACATAGTTCTTCAGTATGAGCACACCCTTTCACCTCTGCAATGTGTTGTTGTTGCTATTTCTTCAGATGCTGGTGTGTTACTGCTTTCACTGACCATTTACCAAGTTCATCAATGAAACTGTCAAAGGCAACAGTTTTATTAATTAGTTTATTTTCCTCTCATGTCACATATGTAATTTCTGCAGTTATCTGCTGCATCTTCCAGGCCAAGTGTCTGTAAAGACTGTCCTCACTTTCCAGAGCAGTGACCATATTCTTGAAGACACGATTCTCTTGCTTTATGTCAAAGACTACTAACGACTTTACATGCTCAAGCAAGGTGTCATATGTCATGTGCTCCAGTACGTTCTTCAAAGTTAACTCACAAAGTTCAAAATTCGCACAGTACACACATTAACAGACATATCTAGATGGGTGTTGAACTGCCCACTTAGATCATAGTGTGTAAAATTTTGACCTTCCAATATGTGAAGATGTATACTTGCTCTTATAAACTGCACAAGTTTATTTATTACTCCGAGTCACTTTCACAACTTTTTGATCTTCAACTGTTTCAGTTATAGTGTCTTTTTTGTTGGTACTCTGGTGAGAACAGTCCTATTTATCTACCAGATAAAATGACTGCACTATTTGAACTTGATTTGCTTCTACAGGATGACCATAATAGGGATCTGGCCTTCCAAAGACTCCTCTTACAGATCTCACATTTCTTGATTTGTCTACCATGTACTTTGATACTGATGGAACACGGCTCAAAATTATTTTCTTTGATAATGTCTCTGGAATAATAGTTAAAACTTACACTTTTTCACTGTAGGATGCACAATATTCAACAGCTGAATTGATATTTGTGAAAAATTCCTGGCAAGAGGTGCAAGAGTACCTTGGTTCATTTTCTTCTGAAGATGGAATTTCTACTTTGAAGAGTGTGGTCAATTTTGCTGTAGTGTATTCATCCATAGCTTTAGTAATTTCTCTGCGCTTTCTTTATGCATAGAGCTATTGACTCGACTTCACTTACTACAGTTTCTTAACAGGACTAACATCTACCTCTGTAGTTGACTGATTCAGGGTATTTAACTCTTCCTCTATTGATCCAAAATCTGCATCATCTGCACCATGGGAGGCTTCACCTTGTTCAGATACTATCATTGTTATTCTGTCAAAACATTTAGAACACAAAAAGTCATCACTGGAAACATCTTCACGTTAAAACATAGTCTTCAATAGAGAAAACTTATTCCCAACCTGAACAAAGTATGTTTTTTTTTTTTTTTGTTTCTCTTATTTATCACTCTTTTATGGATATGCAAATAGTCAATACACTTCACACTCCTGTGGCCCTGGGCAGAAGACATTTCAAACAGTCCTTTTCATAATTCCTCAAGAAAACACGGAACTCACTGGATGGTCTCAGATTTCTTAGAAGCCTCTTCAGTAAACAAATTAGCACTGAACAACTACAATACAGAAACCTGCAATGAACAACCATGACAAAGAAACTGACTAGAAACTAAAAAACAAAGTGTAAGAAATAACTGCAACAAAGACAATAGAAATAAACATTGTAACAAAGAAATTAGTAAGAAACAACTTTAAGACAGACATTATCCTCAAAAGCTAAAAAAATGATTTTTTTTTTAAATAAAACCTGTTCAACTTACAAAGTGGAAGCTCTTCTGTACAGAAAATATAATACTACATGGTACTAATCAACAGAAAAAATCTAATTTTTCTGGACTGGCATTTTTGGAAAAAAATCTGTAAATTATAAAAAAATTCAAAAGGTGACAGTGAAATAACTTTGACACATATGTCCAAACAGAGGATACCATTGTAATCATAAAGAAATTATCTTTCAAATAAAAAAGACTCTAACAAAATATCTAGAACTGTTACAGAGATATAGCATTTTAATTTTTTTCTGAAATTCTCATCTTTAAAATGGTGTTTGTTGTGTTATCTTTGTAGGCCTGTATCCTGAATTTTAACATATGCTAAATTCAATAACATCTGAGACTATGAAGGTAATCCCCCTGCCTGAAGTGATATGGATTATGCCATCATCTAAGTGCTCTATAGCACTCAAATCCAACTGTGCTATAAACAATGTAAATTGCTCTGTGTCCAACACCAGTCCTTTGTAGATGAGAATGGCTTCCATCTGGGTTAGCCATACCTGAGCCTTTGTGGGCCAATGAGGTAAAGTCTGATATTATTGTACACTATGTGATCAAAAGTATATGGACGCTTGGATGAGAATGGCTTACAAGTTCGTGGTGACCTCCATCGGTAATGCTGGAATTCAAAATGGTATTGGCCCACCCTTAGCCTTGATGACAGCTTTCACTCTCACAAGCATACATTCAATCAGATGCTGGAAGGTTTCTTGGGGAATGGCAGCCCATTCTTCGAGTGCTGCAGTGAGGAGAGGTACTGATGTCAATCAGTGAGGCTTGGCATGAATTTGGCATTCCAAAACATCTCAAAGGTGTTCTATACGATTCAGGTCAGGACTGTATGCAGGCCAGTCCATTACAGTGATGTTACTGTTGTGCAACCACTCTGCCACAGGCCGTGCATTATGAACAGGTGCTCGATCATGTTGAAAGATGCAGTCACCATCCCCAAATTGCTCTTCAACAGTGGGAAGCAAGAAGGTGCTTAAAACATCAATGTAGGCCTGTGCTGTGACAGTGCCACACAAAACAACAAGGGGTGGAAGCCCCCCCCCCCCCCCCCCCCCCCCCCCATGAAAAACATGAGCACACCACAACACCACCGCCTCCGAATTTTACTGTTGGCACTACAAACATTGGCAGATGACATTCACTGGGCATTCACCACATCCACACTCTGCCATCAGATTGCCACAACGTATACCATAATTTGTTACTCCACATAATGTTTTTCCACTGTTCAATCGTCAAATGTTTATGCTCCTTACACCAAGTGAGGCGTCATTTGGCATTTACCAGCATGATGTGTGGCTTATGAGCAGCTGCTTGACCATCTCCCGCCTAACTGTCATAGTACTTGCAGTGGATCCTGATGCAGTTTGGAATTCCTGTGTGATGATCTGGATAGATGTCTGCCTATAACACATTATGACCCTCCTCAACTGTCAGTGGTCTCTGTCAGTCAACAGATGAGGTTGCCCTGTAAGCTTTTGTGCTTTATGTGTCCCTTCACATTTCCACTTCACTATCACATCAGGAACAGTGGACCTAGGGATGTTTAGGAGTGTAGAAATCTTGCTTACAGACATATGGCACAAGTGACACCCAATCACCTGACCACGTTCGAAGTCCATGAGTTCCACGGAGCACCCCATTCTGCTCTCTCACGATGTCTAATGACTACTGAGGTTGCTGATATGGAGTACCTTGCAGTAGGTGGCAGCAAAATGCACCTAATGTGAAAAATGTATTTTTTTGTTGGTGTCTGGATACACATTGTGTACCTGTTGCCACTGCTTGTACCACTGTTGTTGTTTGATGTATCTGGTGAAGGCGTAACATTGCTAATTACCAGCAAACTCTGGAGTTCCTGTTTCACTGCAAACTTTTTGGTGGGGTCCATTGTTCTGTGTAAAAGTGCAGACTACCCATTTTAACCATTCAGTGTGATATCATTAGTGTGGGAATAGTTGATTCCACTTCAAAATGTGTGTAATTTGTAAGTTTTGAACGTTTTATTTTTTTTAAAAACAATTTGCACAAAGTAGAAAACTTTTACCACACATCAAAACATGGGCCATCACACACAACTACCAAAGAAGCTAAAATACAAAGACAAAGACAATCATGTAACCACTCCACCACAGTTCGTGCATTATGAACAGGTCCTCGATCATGTTGAATGATGCAGTCACCATTCCCAAACTGCTCTTCAACACAAAGAAATATGCATACACAAGCATATCACAGATGAGATATTATTTAAGTGTCCGCAATCAATCCCCGTCAACACTGCTTATTGATGTTGCCACAACATAATGTGCACACACACAGTACAAGTCAAGGTAGTCTCTGTACCACTGAGTCCACTTTACAAGTCTCAGATGGGAGCACAATACTGGAAACTAGAAAATGTACGAAATACAAATGTGAAAGTTTAACAGTGTTTGTGAATAACAGAGAAACAAACAAAACAAAATATTGTAATTGACTATTACAACATTTTTTTATGTCCCAAAGCCACCCAATTGTCTTCTACTATATTCCTTTCTCCTGTTTCAATCCATCGCCTAATGCTCTCTCTGAAACTTTTATAAAAACTGCTGTTTCCTTCAATTTATCCAGATCCTAACTATTGGATTTCCTACCTTTTTGCAGTTTCTTCAGTTTTAGTCTGCAGTCTGTAACATTCCAAGATTTGAGGTCATTATATGAAATGAATCTGTGATACCACTTTCTCTATTGAAGAATTTGATGTCACTAATTTGAAATGAAAAAATACCTAGGACAGACAGTTAGTGTGGTATCAATAGCTACAATGCCGTGGCGTAAGTTACGTTGGCACTGCTACGAGACACCAACGACAGCGCCCTCTAGCAGGTGCTGTTGAGATCTACGAGCTCCACTGCAGATTCACCCCATCTGATCAAGAGCAGACAGCCAGGACACTTCACTTCAGTTTCGCACCTCAGGTCAAAGTTATAGACGGCTGCGACACTTCACACCTCCTTGTAAAGTTATGTATTCTTTTTGCTATAGTAAACGTGATTTAAATTAATACTGCAGTACCAACGTGTATTACCTTTCCCTGCTCCTACCCATGTGCCACCTTCCAGGCGAGATACAAAAGTTGGTGACGAGGACTCCCCTTTCCCTTCCTATCATCTCCTTTCTTTGCTCGGTATTGCTTTCTTTTCATGCTAGCCTCATATAAGACTTTCATTTGTCTAAACCAGGGCTTCACCGCAGGAACAGGCTTTGCTGTCCGATCTTGTACGTTTTCAGGCTCAGCAAATGATGCAGCTGCTTGCTGCCATAAATGGACTGGTCACACTACAAACTGCAGCTACTTTGGCATCTCCGACGCCACCGCCTGTACTGGCGTCGTCGCCGACGGTGCCGCCAATTCGTGCCTTCAATCCTGACATTGAATGATGGCCAGAATACATCACCCAGCTTGAGGCACACTTTGCAGCTTACAATGTACCAGGTACAGAGTGGCTTGCTTTTTTTCATTTCCAACGCGGTTGTTGTGTTGTACCGTGTGCTCGTGAAATTGTTTCCCACCACCGGCCCAGAAACTAAAACATATGATGAAGTGATTGATGCTTTGAACTCCCACTTTTGTGACAGTGTAATTGTGGTAGCTGCATGCTACAAATTCTTTTGCCTCCGGCGTGGCCCCTACTCAGTCTAATAAATCTCGGTTAGCGGACCTTCAGGGACTAACTTCTGATTGTGACTTTAATTGCTCATGTGGACGCTCATATGAGGATATAATGATTAGAGATTCTATTGTGCAGAATACGGCAGGTCACCACATCCACAAGCAAATCCTCAAATTTAAAAACCCGTCTTTGCAGGAAGTAGTGGACTTGCTAGACAGACAAGATATATTAGACATGGCTACTTCCACGTTTGACATGACCCCGGGTGTGTATACTCTGAGTGTGGTGCAACATGTGCCCTCCTGAGCCCTGGCCCAACCAGCCATGCCACGCTGCTCACGCGCTGTAAACATGGTTCAAACTAGGCACCCTCTCAGAAACTGAAATCATGTCCGAACTGCTTTCGTGCCCACCCACGGACAATTGCCCATCCCGTCATGCACAATGTTATTTTTGTAATAAGAAAGGACAGGTGCAAGCTGTGTGTAGTAAGAGATACTCTAATTCACAACTTGTCTCCCATTTGCGTGACTCAAGTGGGCGTCACCACAACGGCAACTGCCATGATCATGATTCACATCAGCCTATGGATGTTAATGCCATTCAGAGCCTTCTGCTTCACGTGCTTCTATAGCTTGTCATGTGAATCAAGTTTTGCCAGACACTTCCTCTCGCATTCAGTGTGGTGCAAGGAAACTTTTTGTGACTTTTAACATTTGTGGACATTCTGTTCACATGCAGCTGGACGCTGGTACATTGGTTTCTTTACAAATCGACGTATGACTTGCTTGGTTCGCCCCCGCTTAGTCGTTCGCATTCCACACTGACTGCATTTACTGGACAGGAAATCTCAGTGCTCTGTGTGTGTAGTTTGCTAGCCACGTATGGTGCAATGACCCGTACAGTGTCTTTCCATATGCTCCGCTCTAGTGATGCTACAAACATTTTTGGCATGGACGCATTTGAACTTTTTGGCCTCGCAATTCAGGACAATGTCCTTTGAATCAGCACTAGTGAACATACAGACAGTGTTGCCGGGCTATGCAATGATTTTGCTGAACTCTTTTCTGATGGCCTTGGTTGTGCCACAACCTTTGCAGCGCATGTTGTAGTTAAAGGCAATGTCATGCCTATTTTCCGGCACACATGCCCGGTACCACACGCACTGCACGACGTTGTAGCTGCTGAACTTACGCATTTGCATGACACTGGTGTCATTGAACCTGTTTCTGCTTTGCTATGGGCTTCGCCTATAGTGTGTGTGAAGAAACCAAATGTATTTGTGTTGACTTTAAATCTACAGTAAATCCCCAGACAGTGGTAGCTACATTTCCCTTACCGCGTCCTGAAGACATTTTTTGATAAACTTGCTGCGGGAAAATTCTTTTCCACGATTGACTTGCAGGACGCATACTTTCAGATTCTGCTCGACGAATAGTTGCAGCACTATTTTGCGATCAACACCCACCTTGGATTGTTCAAATATCGCCACCTTCCATTCAGTTGTGCTTCAGCTCCTGCTATTTTTCAGTCTTACTTGCAGCAGATGTGTGCCACTGTCCCTGGTTGCTCAAATTATCTGGACGATATAGTTGTATCCGGGCACACCCCTGACGAACATTTGCAGAATTTGCATGCCTTATTTACTGTACCTTTGCAGGCAGGACTAAAGTGTAACAGAGACAAGTGCAAATTTTTCAAACTGAGATTCAGTATTTAGGACATATGATTAATGGACAGGGTATCCACCCCTCGCCATCACATCTCAGTGCGATTAGAGACTTGCCAGCACCCAGGAACTTGAAAGAACTTCAGTTGGTGTTGGGCAAGATTACATATTATATTCAGTTTATACCAAATGCAGCACAGATTGCAGTGCCTTTGCATCGCCTTCAGCGTAAGAACGTTCCTTTTGTTTGGTCTTTGGAATGTGACGCTGCTTTCCACAAGTTCAAATCTGCTTTGTTGAGTGATCACTGTTTGATTCCTTTTGATTCCTCCAAACCGGTTGTTTTGGCTGTCGATGCATCTTCTCATGGCATCGGAGCAGTTCTCTCGCACCGCGTTAATTCTGTCAATCGTTCGATCGCTTTTGCATCTAAATTGCTCAGTTGTGCCCAGCAAAACTATTCTCAAATCGAGAAGGAAGCTTTAGCTATTGTATATGGAGTAACTGAGTTTCATGATTTTTTGTATGATCGCAAGTTCTATTTGGTCACTGACCATAAGCATTTGATGTCGTTGTTACACCCGTTAAAGCCAGTTCCGGCCCGTACGGCACAAAAAATGCAACATTGGTCCTTGTTTTTGTCTGACTAAAATTACGAAATTTTGTTTTGGCCTACGGCCCAGCATGGAAATGCTGATGCTTTGTCTCGTCCACCTGTCGGTCCTGATGCAGTGTTTGATTCTTCCGAATTGTCATGCATGTTTATCGATTCTCAAGATAAGGACTTAACTGATGGTTTTACGATGGATCTTCATCACATTGCTTCTGCGACGGCTGCCAATGCTTCTTTGCAGGTTCTTTTGCAGTATGTTCATACTCAATGGCCTCCATCTGCTACACAGATATGTGATCCACTTGTTCGACATTACTTTGCGCAACGTCACAACTTGTCTGTACACCACGGTGTTATCTTGTTACAAACTGACAATGATCAGTCTCGTGTAGTTGTACCTCATTTGTTGCAGTCAGAAATCCTCCATTTACTGCACGCTGGTCGTTGAGGTATAGTACAGACGAAGTAATTAGCATGTCATCACTGCACTTGGGTCGGCATTGATAAACAAATTGAGAATTTGCTTGCTAACTGTCGCTCTTGCGTGGAGCATCAATCTGCTCCCCGCCAGTGCTTCTTTACGTGACCGACTCCTACTGTGGCTTGGCAGCGCATTGATGTGGATTTTGTGGATCCTTTCTGGGACACCTGCTGGTTGATAGTTATTGATGCATACAGCAACTTTCCTTTTGTTCTGCCTATGTCTTCTACTACATCTGCCAGTACTATTTGGGCTTTGATGTCTATTTTTTGCATTGAGGGCATTCTGGAAGTTATTGTCTCCGACAATGGCACTCAGTTCATGTCCTCAGAGTTTGAATTGTTCTGTGCTGCTAATGGCATTCGCCGTCTGACTTCAGCCCCATTCCACCCCCAGTCGTATGACGAGGCTGAACGCTTTGTGCATATGTATAAGTCACAGATGAGGAAGTTGCACACCACACACTCTAGCGAGCATGTGCTCTGGATTTTCCTTGCTTCATATCACTCTCAGCCATGTGGCACCCGTTCCCCAGCGGAATTGTTACATGGCCACACCCATCAGTCACTCCTGCACCTTTTGTACCTATTCCCACTGCTTCACCATGTTCTGGCTTGGCGCTGAATGATTTGGTGTTCTATCGCGTTTTCTCTGGCAGGCAGCTCTGGGAGCAGGGGCGCATTTGCCAGCTTGGCCGCACCTTATTTGTCATTTCTAGTCCCTCTGGCACTGTCAAGCAACACCGGAACCAGATCCGTTTGTGCCATCCTCGGTTTTCTGCTGCTGGTTGTTTTCCGGCAAAATTGGGGGCTTCGTGGCTTCCACTGCCTCAGCCCATGACTCCACCACTGCCGCCACCATGTTCCTCTACAATGGCAGACCCCTTGGACGCTGAGGCTGATGTCACACTGCCACTGCCATCGCCCATGGAGGTTGTTGCTCCGCCTCCTCATCCGAGCATACCCAGTGGCGGTGCGCAGCCTGGGCAGGTTTTCCATGGGTTGTTTACTCAACCCCTCATGACCAATTTGGGGTAGCAGGTGGACAGCAAGCCCCGGCAGTTCCGCTGTCTGCTCCCTCAGCTGCGCTGCCCCTGGGTCCCTCCACCTGCCGTCGGAAGCCATACACAATGACGGTGCATCATTTCAGGGGGGAGGGATGTGGTATCGATAGCTATGATGCCATGGCATAAGTTATGTTGGCATTACATGAGACACCAATGACAGCGCCCTCTAGCATGTGCTTCTGAGATCTATGAGCTCCGCTGCAGATTCATCCCATTAGATCAAGAGCAGACAGCCAGGACACTTTGCTTCAGTTTTGCACCTCAGGTCAAAGTTATAGACGGCCAGGACACTTCACACCTCCATGCAAAGTTATGTATTATTTTTGCTAGAGTAAAGGTGATTTAAATTAATACAGCAGTACTGGTGTGTATTACCTTTTCCTGCTCCTACCCATACGCCGCCTTCCAGGCAGGATATAAAAGTTAGGAACCTCATTTGTGATGGTAATATATTGAATCTAATGGCAACCAACAGGCCTGACCACTTTGAGGATGCCCACACCAAAGCTACAATCAGTGACCATTATGAAGTTGTGGCAAAAATGTTTACCAAAGTACAAAGGACACCTAAAACAAACAGTAAACTAGATTTAAAAAATCAGTAGTGTCATATCTCAATGAGCAACTTGAAGCTTTCAGCACAGGGCATGAGCATGTAGAGGAACTATGGCTCAAGTTTAAAAGAATAATTGACCATGCACTGGATAGATATGTACCCAGTAGATCAGTTCATAATGGGAGGGAACCTCCATGATATACAGTCACTGTAAAGAAATTCCTAAGAAACAGAGATTACTGCATAACAGGTGTAAAACAAGGTGTAGGGCTATAGAGAGATGCTGAATGAAATGCATTTGACTGTCATGAGATCAATGTGTGATGCCTTCAGTGACTATCATAGCAGAATATTGTCAAATAATATTTCACAAAACCCAAAGAAATTTTGGATTTATGTAAAGGCTGTTAGTGGCACCAAAGTTAGTGTCCAGTCCCTAGAGAATGAGATAATTACTGAATTTGAGAGAAGCAAAGCAAAAGCTGAAATGCTTAACTCTATTTTCAAATGTTCCTTTGTAAAGAAAAACCAGGAGAATTGCCCCAGTTTAATTCTCATACCTCTGAGAAGGTGAATGAAATAAGTATTGGCATCAATGGTTTTGAGATACAGCTGAAATCATTAAAATCCAACAAAGCTCCAAGGTCTGATACAATTCCTGCAGGATTCTATACTAAATTTGCAGTTGAGTTATCCCTCTTCTAATTATAATATATCATAGATCCCTCAAACAAGAAACCGTGCCCAGTTCTAGGAAAAAAGCACAGGCCACACTGATCTACAGGAAGGGTAGTAAAAGTGATCCACAAAACTGCCATCCAGTATCCTTGACATTGATTTCTTGTAGAATTTTAGAACACATTCTGGGCTCAGATATAATGAAAAATCTTGAACAGAATGACTTCTTCCATGCCAACCAGCATGGGTTCCAAAAACATTGCACTTTTGTCACATGACGTACTGAAAGCTTTGGACCAAGGCAGTCCGGTATATGCAGTATTTCTTGATTTCCAAAAATCATTTGACTCAGCACCACATCCACACTTATTGTAAAAAGTGTAATCATATGGGGTATCAAGAGAAATTTGTGACTGGGTTGAGTACTTTTTGGTAGGGAGGATGCAACATGTTATTTTTGATGGAAAATCATAGACGTAGAAGTAACTTCATGAGTGCCGCAGGAAAGTGTGTATGTTAATGATCTTGCAGACAATGTTAAAAATAGTTTTTATCAGATGATTCAGTTATCCATAACAAAGTACTCTATGAAAGAAGCTGCTTAAATATTCAGCCAGACCTTGATAAGATTTCAAAGTGGTGCAGAGATTGCTAACTTTCTTTAAGAGAGAGAGAGAGAGAGAGAGAGAGAGAGAGAGAGAGAGAGAGAGACAGAGAGAGAGAGAGAGAGAAACAGAATGATCACACAGTCATGGGGAAAACAGGTGGTAGACTATGGTTTATTGGAAGAATACTGGGGAAGTGCAATCAGTCTGCAAAGGAGATTGTTAAACAATCCCTTGTGCAACTGGTTCTAGAATATTGCTCAAGTGCGTGGGACCAGTACCAGATAGAACTAACAAGGGATATTGAACTTATACAGAAAAGAGCAGTACGAATTGTCACAGGTTTGCTCGAACCATGGGAGAGAGTCATAGAGATGCTGAAAGCACTGAACTGGAAGTCTCTTAAAGATAGACAGACACTGTTCTGAGGAAGTCTATTAAAGTTTCAAGAACTGGCTTTAAATGATGACTAGGAATATAAAACAAACTGCTATGTATTGCTTGCATAGGGATGCGATCATGATGATAAGGATAAAATAATTACTGCACACACTTAGGCATTAGACAACCATTCCTCCTGCACTCTATACATGAATGGAGAGCAAAGAAACCTTAATAAGTGACATAGTGGGATGTACCCTCCTCCATGTGCTTCAGGGTAATTTGCAGAGTATAAATGTAGATGTAGATGTCGTGGCTGTCTGTGAATCAGCATCTATGTTATATGGAGAGAGCAACTATCCTTTTCATAATACTGTTACATTCCATCCTGGATTGTCCATCGTTTAATGTAGACGAAGATGTAGAATACTTGGCGTTTTCTAAAGAACTTGATACAGTTGTGTACGATTCAGCTATTGTAGTTTCCTTATTTTTTTCTTGTTAAGAACAATATTTTTCATATTAAAATTTGGAAACCCAATAATTTCAGAAAAACAGTCATCTTGACATTTTTACATCAGATGTAAATAGAAGTGAATAAAAAACACATTTTGAAAAATTTTGTAATTTCATTCCACAGTGACACATGAGTTTTCATTTCAACTGTATGCAGTTCAAAACACAGTTTATATTTCAATGTTTGTAAGCAGCTTGTAATTCAGTTGTTTTGCATGTATGTCTTTGGTTAGGAAGTGCACTAAAAAAACATGTGAATTAGCAGTGGAGGAAGTCAGTCACATTTAACAATTCTTTGTGTTTGGTACAGGGTGAGTCTCTCGTAGTGTGATGTTGTGCAGTACACGCAGTGTAGATAAACAATTGATTGCAGATCACAGTGCATTAGTAATGGGACTCAATATGAAGAGCAAATAGTAAACTGCAACCAAGCACATGGCTCCCACATTACACATTCAGTAGAAAGATTATTAAAGAAGAGAGACAAAATGACCTGAGCACTATCTTATGTAAACGTTAAGCAGAAAATTTCAGAAATCTGGACCAGTGTCTCAGTTGCATGACTATTCCCAAAACTTAATATGAAATTTGATGAAATGTTGCCAACAATCCCAAAGAAGAATAATGTAGGCAAATCACAAGGAAGAGAAAAACCATTTCAAGGGAGATGTGGTATACTCCTGAGCTGAATAAATTAAAATGCATTGCCATAATGTTCTGGAATTGGATGAAGATAGTTTTAGATCTTCCAACTAAAAAGCAGCCTTATTGTAACTACTAGCCAAGAGACTGTACAGAAAGGGAGTGAAGGATGCAAAAAAGATATACAATGACATATCCATTAAATATGATCATAGTCCATGTAAAGCAGCTTGGAATCTTATAAATGCATACAGAAAGAAGATTACCTTTGCCTTAAATTACTGTCTACCTGATGTCTTCAAACTATACTTGTTAGGATAGTGAAAAATTCTGTAAGTGAAATTCCAGACTCAGACTTAAAAACTGGAATGAAGTGCATTCTAAGGACACTGCAAAAATAGTTAATTCATATAAGCATTCATAGAGTGCAGATATCTATGGCATATCCAACACAGTCCAGAAGGAAATTATTCCAGATCTTGCTCAACCACTAGTCATAGTAATAAACAAATGTTTATTCTTCAGTGTCTTCCCAGAATTTCTTAAAACTGCATGAACTGTGCCAGTCTCCAAATATGTGCTCCATGTGAAATGTCTAGTTTTAGACCAATTTCAATAATTCCAATTTCAGGTAAAGTTATGGAGACTCTGAAGAAACACCAGATACCAAGTTACTTTGAAGACAATAAACTCTTCCAGGACACACAATGTGGCTTCTGCAAAGAAATGTGAATGGTTACAGCAGCACTGGACTTAATTACAAAGATAGGCAGCAGGTTTGAGACAGAGAAAGTATGTCATTGACGCTCTGTGACCTCAACAAAGCATTTGAGTGAATCTTGCACAAGGTATTGCTTAATAGCCAAAATGTTATGGTATTGGAGGTATTGCTCTGGCTGCTTTTAAATCTTATCTTGAAAACTGAAGAAAAGTAGTACCAGTCAAAGGAGAAATCTCCCAAGATCAAAAATTGGAACATGGCATACCTCAGGTGTGCATCACAGGACCTTTCCTGTATCTTATTTTTGTAAATGATATGGGCTGTAACAACCACAAATTATGGTTTACTAATGACACCACACTTTTTGCCAAAGGAAAAACTGCTAGTTAATCTATCAAGCAACAGATGTGCTTTTTGAAATCATCCAAGGATGTTTTGTCAAAAACAAATTGAAAATGAACAAAGAAAAAATCAGATCATCTGATATGCAGCCACAGCAACATTGTATGCCAAGGTAACTGGAGGCTCTCAAGTTGCTGGGCTTCACGATTGACAGAAAACTATCATTGAATGAACATGCAGCATATGTGCACTCCAAGCTCTCCCACATAATATAGCTTCTGAGGAGACTAAAGTTTGTAGTAAGTGACAGCACTTTATAACAGTGTATTATGGACTATTTCATAACCACATTAATTATGGCCTGCTGCTGTGGGGACACTCAGCAGGTTGCAAGAACATGTTAATACTACAAAAAAAGGGATCATCAAGTATAGCAAAAGACTGTAGCACTGCAAGCCTGTACTCGCCCGGTTAGGAGTAAAGACCAATTTCGGCTAGTATGTGTTTTTATCCCTCATCAACGTAAAGGAAAACTGAGTGGCTTTCAGTGTGAGGTAAGAAATATATAAATATGACACAAACAACAAGAGGAATATTGCAATACCAAGCTGTCAACTCTCTGGAACACAAGATAGCTTTCCAATAGTTGCTCTAAAAATGTTCAACGCACTGCCTTGAGAAATGCAATGTCTGCCATCAGTGTTATTTAAAAGGAAAATTGCACAGGACTTAAACAGCATCCATTCTGTGCTATTGAAGAATTTTCAGCAGTGACCAAAGTGATGGGACAAAATGATGCCATTTTCATCTGTTATATATGTCGTTAATGTGAACAGTTTTCTTTGTATGTTATCTGAAAAATAGTGAAAACCCATTTGTATGTATGAAACCTTGACACAGTCCATCCAGTCATGACTGGTAAACTGCACACACCTAGTAACAGAGCAATATTTTATATCTTCATATTTGCATACTGTTTATTCGATTTAGGTTGTCTGAAAAATGCACATGTATTAATGCAATTTGTAATAATATCTTTGTTTTGTCTAGTAAATAATGTGGAGTGAAGTTTTTCATAACTAATCAATTATTGTCAAGATACAACATCTGCCCATGGAAATGTCTAATTGTTTAAAATCTGGTTTCAAATCTCTGTTTTGCCATTATACATAATGAATCTGAGATCTACTGTCTCTAGGCCCCTTCTTGTAACCTTCTTCCATAGTTCTTAACCAGGTGTTAGCTCAATGATTAAATTATGCTCCATACAGAATTCTACCAGGTGGCCACCTCTTTCATTTACTCCTCCCAGTCCATGTTTTCATACTATTTTTGCTTCTCTTACTTTTCTACTACCAAATTACAGTCACCTATCACAATGAAATTGTTATCGGCTTATAATTTCCCACCCAAAGACCCATATGTGGGACTGTTTTTCTTCTGAAACACTTTACCCAAGAGGTTGCCATCATAATTAAGACATAACAGAAAGCTGTGTGCCCTTGGCAAAATGATAATGGTTGTAGTTTCCCTTTGCTTTCAGCTGTTCACATTACAAGCACAGCAAGGACACGTTGGCTAATGTTAAAAGGCCAGATCAATCAATCATCTAGACTGTTGTCCCTGCAACAACTCTCTTCAGCAGCAATTGATTAATCTGACCTCTGCACATATCCCACTGCATTGCGGTTGTACCTGTGGTAACGGCCATTCCTGTTGTGGGGCATGCTAGCCATCCCACCTCACCAAGGTCCATGGTAAATGGGGATGGGGGTTTTTGCTAACCATTTGTAGTAAAATTACAGGCTCTTCTTCCACTGGCTCTATTTTCCCTTGCAGCCTTGAACATGTCTTCTTAATCATGTTATTCTTTGACCTCGTCCAAAACATTTTCAAGTTCTCCACTGTTCTGGCATCAATTTTAATAAACCTGCAGAGTGGTGTCACTGTGGGCAACAAGTGTAGTTGTACTAATCCCCTGTTGTATTCTGAACAGTATGAATCACTTCCACAGAACAAATTAAGCATCCCATTACTACAGTAATATAATCATTATCTGTCCATGTTCTTTGAAAAATATATTTGACCATGCATGTTCTTGATAGACTATAAAAATTTTGTGTAGACAGTTAAATCTTTTCACTATATTCAAGAAGCTGAATTTTGTTAAATGAATATTTTTGATGTATTGGCAATAATTCCTCTGCCAATACATATAACTAATTAATCCACAAAAACAGCAACACTCCTATCAGAATAAGTTTCAGTCTGTGATCACAAAATAGTGTGATTCTTGGACTACTGCTTTTGGTCAGTGATATTCATCCTGAAGAACAAACAATTTTGTGATCACACACAGAAATAAAAGAAACTTATTCTACACTTTCTGGATCACTATTTTATTCACAATTATGTTGCAGATTATGTTACTCCTATCAGAGGTAAACATTTCTTGTATTTCAGCACATAATAGTCAGTCTTAATATTGCAGCCTGTACAGACAACCAAACAATGACAAACTCTTCTAATAATGTGAGACCTGAGTTTCTCCTGGCGTATTAAATTTGCATGTACGTCGCCTGTCCGTTGCAGTTTGCCTTGAAAATGGCGGGGTGTTCTCCCGCCGAAATATCGGCGGTCGCTGAAAGTGTTACCTGGCTGAATTCCCGGAAGTTATCTTCTAATAATAATTTTTTTTTTTTTTTTTTTTTTTTGTTTTCACAGATAGTTCTTTTTCATTGTTTCACAAATGAGAATAATTCTAGTTTCATTCCTCTTAGACTTTAATTAGATTTTCCAATGATGAATGAGAGTTTGTTCTTTCTATAACACAACAGTCACTTTAGCGATGCTCCCTTGCCTTCAGTCCACCACAAATAGTAATCACTGACTCATACCATAGGGTCAGCTGTAGAGCTGAGCATTGCTGTACAAATCCATGAAAGACATTCACACAGCACATGAAAAAACAAACAAAATATGCAGATTAGCACTTTATCTTACCAGATACTTTTATAAATTAGTATTAATATTATTAACTGACAGTAACTTCCACTAAGAGCTGATTCATTGGGTGCGGTATTTAATGCTGTCCCACAGTAGTGGATCCATATAAAATGGTAGGCCTGTCAGTTCACAAGCTGCCAGTGAGAAACTCATAAACTTCACAAAAAAAGAGGCAGTTTTAATGAAAGTTATGCATGTTTTTGCAGAATTATTGCACGTGTCTTTGAATACTGTGCCACAACAGTGGATCTGGAAACACACAGCACAGGAGGACTGATAGTTTACAAAGTGCAAGTGAAATATCTTATGCTCCATAATTTTAACAAACTAGTGCACACTTACCTGGAGAGCCATTATTTGTTGCATTAAATGCTGTGCCACAATAGTGTGTCCTCAGTTACATAAGCCAGTAAGTCTGACAGTGTACAAGATGGAAGTGGGAATATCTGAAGCTTCACAAAACTTCCAATTATATCGCTTATTACAGCTTCTTCGTGTTCTATTTGCTTATGGCGTGCAGGAAGAATTATTGTTTAAACAGCACTGTACATACAGTAATTAATCCAAACTTGTCTCTGTGGGCCCAACAGGAGCAATACTTGTGGGTTGTACCATAAATAAGGATTCCTCACTTAATGCTGATTCTTGGAACATTTTAAATGGGCTTGTGCAGAATAATGGCAAACTATAATATAGGCATCACAGCTGAAGGTACACAGTCTTGAAAACTAAACTGCAAACAGCTGTTGTATGATCCATTAATAGTACTCCTGGCTTCACATCCTTAAAGTTCCATCTTCAAGTACAAGCAGATGAAGAAGAGTAGCTCACGAGGGAATTAAGAACTACGAAAAATTATTAAAAAAAATTGTTTAGAATGGCAAGAGTGTTGGGTGAAAAATACATCATCATATACAAAGGATACAAATTTAAATATGGGAGCTGACTTACTTATTTTCAGGTCATTTACAGACAAAAGTTGAGTGCACTGAAGTTCCCATAATTACCAGTCAGTTTGTAATAATTCATCAAAGTAGTGACAAAAGTCAAAAGTTAAAACAGTGGAATGAAGAAGACAGTCATAGAAGCAAGTCAGCTCTAAAACGAACAATAAAACTGTGGAACCAGAAAAAAGGGGGCTTATGGATGAAAGCAAAATTAAAAAGTAATTGTGATAAAACAAAGGACGCAATGAAAAAAACTAAAAAGTAGCTGTAGAGTAAAATTTGAATCAATAACAGAATAGTAAAAAGATGCAAATAAGACTTGTTATATTAAAGTCTTACCAGAATAGATATGATACATGACAGTGAGAACTGTCATGGGTAGATGCTGACGGAATATTAGCGTACATGTCAGTAACAAGTAAACAGACAAGTGCGGCTTATGCAGAAAAGACAGACGACGTGTGAAATTGTAAATAACCTGAATAAGAATTTTGGAGGTATCCTTGTAATAGACATATAGCATTAAAAAGAAAGTGCAGTACAATTGCTATTGAAATATAACAAGAATCAATTAATTACATTGTAGACTATCAAAATTAGAGAATAGATTATAGTGTTTCAACTCACTTTGGCTATGTAGTATGCAGTCTGTATGACACTTCCTACTTCATACAATCTCAATCTCTTCCTGTATGTTTAAAGTATGGCAATGCAAAATTTTTAAGTTAGGTGACAAATTGGTGATAGTGTGGCTCTGTTCTCGTAAATGGGAACTTATTGCTGAAGTGGAGTTTGTCAGAGTTAGGTGCTCTTGAAAACTGATCTCAAAACTTCTACCAGTCTGTCCTATAGTACTATTACAGGCTCATACAAAAGCTGTTTGTGGTTTATTTTTCAATTTTGCAGGACAGTTTCTATCTCCCATGTGACAAACAAACCTGTGACCATAAATGCTGTCATTCATTGCATAAATTCAATATTTCCTGTTATTCTTATTTGGAACTGTATCCGTAGTCTAGGACGGATCAATGAATGTTTTGGATGCAATCTTTTTCGTAGGCAGAGTTCATCTATCCAATATCCTAACAATGAATTACAGTCTGCCACTTGCTGTACTTATGAGTCAGCCTTTGTGATCATTCTATTTGATACCCATATGAATTGTTACAACTAAGCATTTTTATGGTAGACTGAGTCCAACTGTGATTAATTGAGACTGTAGTCACAGGATACCACTTTTTTCTTTCTAAGTGTACATTTTCCTTTTTTGAACATTTAAAATGAGTTGCCAGTTCGAAATCGTATCAAGATCTGGCTGGATATTTGTGTAGCTTTTGTTCTGACGGTACTTCATTATGGATAACTAGATTATCTGCAAAAAGGTTGAGGATACTATTACTATTTGCTTTTAGGCCATTAATATATGACATGAATGGCAAGGGTTCCAAAACATTTTTCTGGTGCATGCCTGAAGTTACTCCTACATCACTTGATGACTCGCCATCTAAGATAACATGCAGTGTTCTCCTACCAAGAAATCTTCAATCCAGTATGAAATTTTGTTTGATATTCCATATTATATTACTTTTATTAATACATGGTACTGAGTAATAGTGAATACACTGTTTAAAAATACCAAGAGGAGGAAGTATACTTGAAATAGTTCTGGATACATAGGAACATTACAGATGGGTTACATCATGTCAGACATCATCTTGGACAGTTTCCAGCCACTGGCTGGGTCTGTCGGGAACACAAGCCTCTCCATCGTGTTCTGTCTTTCCACCATTCCCCCTCTTCCACCTTCGTCCAGTTCTCTCCTCTTCTCGTCACACATTCCTTCACTCCCTTCACCCATCTATCTCTTGGTCTTCCCCTGGGCCTCTTCCCCTCCAGTTGCAGATCAAACATCCTCTTTGGAATTCTTCCCTCATCCATTCTCTTCATGTGTCCATACCACTGCAGTCTTGATTTTTCTATCCTGTCCTGTACTGGTTCCTCCTTTAGTCTTTCCCTCACATACACATTTCGCAATCTGTCTTGTCTTGTTACACTCAACCTGCTCCTCTGGAACTTCATTTCACTAGCTTGTATTCTACTTTTGTCGCTTTTGTGTATTACCCATGTCTCACTTCCATATGCCAATATGGGGACAAAGTAGGTTCGGTATATAATTCCCTTGGATTTCTGTGGCACCTCCTTGCTCCAAATAAGCCCCCTAATGCATTTGAAGAACTGCCCTGCTTTTCTGCACCTTTCATTTATTTCCATTGCGTTTCCCCCCTTACTTTCAATCATGCTTCCCAGGTACTTGAAGTTCTCTACCACTTGTAGTTTTTCCCCTCCACAAGTTATATCCACATTTGGCCTATTCTTCTTCCTTGTTGTGACAATTATTTCACTTTCCTTTGCAGAGAAATGCATTCCATATTGTGCTGCCGTCGCCTCCCATTCATCTAACTGCTCTTGCACCTCCTTCTCGCAATTTCCCCATAACAACAGGTCATCGGCAAAAAGCACTGCTTTCATTTTATGATCTCCAATTGCATCTGTTACTTGCTGTAGGATTTCATCCATAACAATAATAAACAATAAAGGCGAAAGTGCACTTCCCTATCGCAGCCCATTTTCCAGCTTGAACCATGCAGTACGTTCCCTCCCCACTTTCACACAACTCTCACTTCCCTCATACATTTTTCTGACTTTTCGTGTTATCTCTTCATCTATCCCTTTTGCGTTCAGCACATCCCAGAGCTTGTCCCTATAGATACTGTCATACGCCTTCTCAATATCTAAAAAGGCCATGATTAAGTCCTTCCTGTACTCACAGTGCCTTTCCTGCAGTTGCCTTACCGCAAATATGAGGTCCGTTGTTGATCTTCCCGGTCTGAAACCATACTGCTCCTCTTGCAGTCTACTTTCAATACTGCTTCTTATTCTCTTCTCCAGGATCTTTTCATAGATTTTTCCACAGTGGCATAGCAGGGTGATTCCTCTGTAGTTCTCACATCTCCTTTTATCCCCTTTCTTGAAGATCGGGACTATAATTCCTTTCTTCCAATCCTCAGGAATTCTGTTCTCCTTCCACACCACCCTCAGCACTCTGTATAGCCACTGGGTTCCTACTTCTCCTGCTGCTCGTATCATATCCACTGTTACTTCGTCCCAACCTGGTGCCTTGCCCCCTTTCATCCTCTTTATGGCTTCTTCCACTTCATTCCAAGTTAGATCATCAATTTCCGCACTATTATAATCGTCTGCTGCCTTAGGCTCTCCATCACTGTTAGTTAACCCGCTTGGCGGCATTCAACAGATCTTCAAAGTACTCCTTCCAAATCTTTTTGAGCTCATGCATTTCCTCCACAACTCTTCCATTATTATCCATGATCCTCAGGCACTCGCTTCTGTCATTTCTCTTATTTCTTACCATGGTGTAAAGTACTTTTTTGTTCCCTTCACTGTCCTCTTCTAACATTCTTGTCCATTTTTCCATCCACTTCTTCTTCTCCGCCCTTACTATGGTCTGTGCCGCTTTCTTACTTTCCTTATATTTTACCCTAGCTTCCTCTGTTCGGGTCTGGAACCATTCTCTGAAGGCTCTGTTCTTTCGAAGTACTGCCTCTTTACATATGTTGTTCCACCATGGGGTTTCCTTACTTCTCCTCTTTGTGCTAGTTCTTCCGCACGCAGTCTCAGCTGCCTCAACTAGAGCCCTCTTAAAATCTCCCCATTCTTCTTCCACTGTTCTCTGATCTTCCTTTGGCAGCTTCTTCCTGATCAGTCTGGTACTGGGTCCTCCGTTCATCCTCTTTCAGCATCCATGTCTTCAACCTTTTCTCCTGTATGTCTGTTGCCCTCCTATCTTTTTTCTCTCTCAGGGTGGCTACCAACAGCCGATGGTCACTGTCTAAGGCCTCAGATGGAATGACCTTAACATCTGTGAGGCTGCTCATCATCTGCCTATCCACTAGTACATAGTCAACTACTGAAGTTTGGGACCAGTCTCCACTGTACCAAGCTATTTTGTGGCTACTTCTCTTCTTGTACCAGGAATTTGCGATCGCCAGCCCATTCCTCTTGCAGAATTCCAGCAACAATTTTCCTTCTCTATTTCGGTTACCCCAGCCCTCTGGTCCCATTATCTCCTCGAATCCTTTCCTGTCTGTGCCAACATGTGCATTGAGGTCCCCTATTATAATCTGATTACCTCCATTTAGCTGCTTTTGCATGTCATCTTCAAATTCCTCCTTCTCCTTTTTTGTACACCCCACCTGTGGGGCATATGCTTGGATGATTTCAATGCTTTATCCTTTCACTCGTACTCTGGCTTTTATCATTTGATTATTGATACCTTCCACCTCCTCCTGCAGACCCTCTCTGACCACTATTGCCACTCCATTTCTTCCCCTCTCATTCCCTATCCAGTACAGTTTACATCCTTTACTTAGTGGTTTTTCACCAACTCCTCTCCACCTAGTCTCAGCAAGTCCCAAGATGTTCAATTTCCTCCTTTCCATCATTTCTACAATTTCTTCTAACTTCCCAGTTAGAGTCCTTACGTTTAAGGTGCTCAGTCGTAAACCATCACGTAATCCTTTTCCATTGCTTGGTCGGTTTCCTTTAAATCCGTTCCGTGATCCGAGGCATGTTCCCTTTTTGAAAGCAGTTGATTTATCCACTACTGGCTTGCTAGCCCTATTGCAGCTTCACCAGAGCCCCGTTAGCCGTCACGTTTCAGGGTTCCCATAGGGCCTTCCCAGCTACCGTAGCGGTCCTGGGGCACACGAAGTCCCCGCTGTACATCGCCCCTATAGGCAGTCCCCTACTTTGTGCCGTTGCCCATCTCCCACGACTTGGACGAGGGGTTGGATCATGTCAGACAGGGATTCCAAAAAAAAATGGATTGGATTTTAAGACATATCTAGGAGCAGATAAAGACTCAGATCACAATTTAGCAATTATGAAGAGTAGACTGAAGTTCAAGAGAATTATCTGGAAGAATTAATATGGAAAGACTGGGACATTGACGTACTGGGGAGTTACGAGAAGCATTTAAAGTTCACCAACAGTGTAAATACTGTGATAATGAATACCACAGCAGACAGTTCAGGTGTAGAGGAACATTTCGCAGAAGTTGGAGAGATGAACATAGGAACAAGGAAGGCAACTGCAAAGAAACCTTGAGTAACAGAAGGAATATTTAATTGAGCAATGAGAGGAGGAAGTACAAAAGTGTACAGTAAAAGACAGGAATACAGCAATATAAGTCATTCAGGAACAAATTGAATAGAAAGTGCAAGCAAGCCAAGGCGAAATGGCAGCAGAAGAAATGTGAAGAAACCGAAAAAGAAATGGTAGTCAGAAGGAATGATTTAGCGAATAAAAAATTCAAAACAACCTAAGGGGAAATGAAAAGAGAGAATGTCAACATTGAGAGTACAAATGGGAATTCCACTGTTAAACACAAGAGAAGGAACAGATAGGTGGAATACACTGAAGGTCTCTTTAAGGAAAGGAAGGACTTACATGATGACAAGACAGAAGGAGAACTTTGAGCCGATATGGAAGACATAGATGATAGACGATCCAGCTTAAGTCAGAGTTCAAAAGAGCTTTGAAAGAGTTGCAATCAAATAAGGCAGAAGGGATAGATAATACTCCGTCAGAATCATTGCATGAAGTAGAAACCAGATGGGTATTCCTGTGAGTGTGAAGTACCTATTTGACTGGAGACATACCATTGCACTTTCAGAAAAATATTATCTGCACAATCCTGAGGATAGCAATTTGACTGTAGACATACCATCACACTTTCAGAAAAATATCATGCACAAGGTGCTGAAGATAGCAACAGCAGATAAGGACAAGAACATCACACAATCAGCTTACCATCTCATGCACCCCAAGTTGTGACAAGAATAATACACACAAGAAAGGAAAATAAAATTGACGACCTGTTAGATGACAATCAGTTTCACTATAAGGAAGGTAAAGGCAGTTCTGACTGATAATGGAAGCAAGATTTAAGTAAAATCATGACATACTTATAGGATTTTTTTACCTGAAAGAAAAGCATTTGACAGTACAAAATGGTGTGAAATGTTCAAAATTCTGAGGAAAGTAGGAGTAAGCTGTAGGGAAAGTCAGGTCATATATAAGTTGTACAAGAACCAAGAGAGAACAATAAGAATGGAAGACTAAATACAGAGTACTCAGATTTAAAGAAAGTTAGACAGAGGTACAGTCTTTCAGCCCTACTCTTCAGTCTATACACCAAGTGGAAGCTATGACTGAAAGAAAAGAAAGAACCAAGAGTTGGATTAAAATTCAGGGTGAATGGATATCAACAACGAGATTTGCTGATGACACTGCTAACCTCAATGAGTATAAAGAAAAATTACAGTGCCTGTGGAATGGAATGAACAGTCTAATGTGTTCAGAATGTGGACTGAAAGTAAATCAAAGAAATATAAAAGTAATGAGATCAACAGTAAACTTAATATCAAAACTGGGGTCATGAAGTAGATGAATTTAAGGTATTATGCTATGTTGGAAGCAAAATAACACAACAGACAAAGCAAGGACTTAAAAAAGGAGACTAACACTGGCAAAGAGGGAATAACTGGTCAAGAGAATTCTATTATTATTAAACATGAGCCTAAATCTGAGGAAAAATTTCTGAAAATGAACATATGGGGCATAGTAGTGTTTAGTAATGAATCATGGACTTTAAGACAACTGGATAGGAGAAAATTGAATCATTTGAGGTGTGGTGTTATGAAAGGATGTTGGAAAATAGGTGGTTCTCCACAGAATCACCAAAGAAAGGAATGTATGAAACCACTGACAAGAAGACAGAACAGAATGTTAGGACATGCATTACGACATCATAGAAAAATTTCCATGCTGCTAAAGGGGGTTTAATGTCCTACCAATATCAAGGTCATTCCCATGGTACTAGAGGAAACTGTAGAAGATAAAACTGCAGGGGAAGACAGATTGGAATACATTCAATAAATAAATGAGGATACAGGATGAAAGTGTTCTTCTGAGATGAAGTGGTGGACACAAGAGAGGAATTTGCCATGGGCCATCCCAGAGCAGTATGGATATTGACAAAGAGAGACAGAGTCAAATCCTTTCCAAGAAATACCATACCTCATATATCCGAGTTCCTCAGTCCATGACTTTCAGGATTTCAAGTAAGAAAATATGCAAGTTCAGTTTCGCATGACTGACATTTTTGGATTCCATGCTAGTTGTCTTGGAAGAGGTCATTCTTTTTGTGACACCTGCTTATGTATAACCACAGAATATGTTCCAGTATTCTATAATGGATGGATGTCAAAATGTAATGAAATTATAACATTATATTGTCACATTCCATCCTGGATATATGTGAAAGATATTTGACCATAATTTTGTGGATAGCTTCTAACACCTTCTTGTAGACATGTTTGACCTGTGCTTTCATCCAGTAAATGGGCACAGTTTTTAATTTAAGGAATCTTAGGTGTATATCTACATCTACATCTACATCTACGTACATACTCTGCAATCCACCATACGGTGCGTGGCGAAGGGTACCCCATACCGCAGCTAGCATCTTCTCTCCCTGTTCCACTCCCAAACAGAACGAGGGAAAAATGACTGCCTATATGCCTCTGTACAAGCCCTAATCTCTCTTATCTTTTGTGGTCTTTCCACAAAATGTAAGTTGGCAGCAGTAAAATTGTACCGCAGTCAGCCTCAAATGCTGGTTCTCTAAATTTCCTCAGTAGCGATTCACAAAAAGAACACCTCCTTTCCTCTAGAGACTCCCACCAGAGTTCCTGAAGCATTTCCGTAACACTCGTGTGATGATCAAACCTACCAGTAACAAATCTAGCAGCCCGCCTCTGAATTGCTTCTATGTCCTCCCTCAATCTGACTTGATAGGGATCCCAAATGCTTGAGCAGTACTCAAGAATAGGTCGTATTAGTGTTTTATAAGCGGTCTCCTTTACAGATGAACCACATCTTCCCAAAATTCTAGCAATGAATAGAAGACGATTATCCGCCTTCCCCACAACTGCCATTACATGCTTGTCCCACTTCATATCACTCTGCAATGTTACGCCCAAATATTTAATCGATGTGACTGTGTCAAGCGCTACACTACTAATGCAGTATTCAAACATTACCTGATTCTTTTTCCTACTCATCTGCATGAATTTACATTTATCTATATTTAGAGTTAGCTGCCATTCTTTACACCAATCACAAATCCTGTCCAAGTCATCTTGTATCCTCCTACAGTCACTCAATGATGACACCTTCCCGTACACCACAGGATCATCAGCAAACAGCCGCACACTGCTATCCACTCTATCCAAAAGATCATTTATGTAGATAAAAAACAACAGTAGACCTACCACACCTCCCTGGGGCACTCCAGATGATACCCTCACCTCCAATGAACATTCACTATCGAGGACAACGTACTGGGTTCTATTACTTAAGAAGTCTTCGAACCACTCACATACTTGGGAACCAATCCCATATGCTCATGCCTTAGTTAGGAGTTTGCAGTGGGGCACCGAGTCAAACGCTTTCCGGAAGTCAAGGAATATGGCATCCGTCTGATATCCTTCATCCAAGGTTCGCAAGATATCATGTGAAAAAAGGGTGAGTTGCGTTTCGCAGGAGGAGGAGGAGGAGGAGGTGATGAGTGTTTAACGTCCCATCGACAACGAGGTCATTAGAGACGGAGTGCAAGCTCGAGTGAGGAAAGGATGGGGAAGGAAATCGGCCATGCCTTTTCAGAGGAACCATGCTGGCATTTGCCTGAAGTAATTTCATTTCACAGGAGCGATGCTTTCTAAAGCCGTGCTGATGCATGGACAGAAACTTCTCTGTATCAAGGAAATTCATTATATTCGAACTGAAAATATGTTCTAGAATCCTGCAACAAACCGCTGTTGAGGATATTGGTCTGTAATTTTGAGGATCTGTCCTTCTACCCTTCTCATATACAGGCATCACCTGCGCTTTTTTCCAGTCGCTCGGGACTTTATGTTGGGCAAGAGATTCGTGATAAATGCAAGCTAAGTAAGGAGCCAATGCAGTAGAGTACTCTTTGAAAAACCAAATTGAAATCCATCAGAACCTGGCAATTTATTTATTTTCAACCCATTCAGCTGCTTCACAACCCCAGGGATGTCTATCATTATGTTGTCCATACGGGAATCTGTACGAGACTCAAACGGCGGTATGTTTGTACGATCCTCCTGCGTGAAAGATTTCACAAATGCTAAATTTAAAATTTCAGCTTTGGTTTCGCTGTCTTCCATTGCCAGGCCAGACTGATCAGTGAGTGACTGGATGGAAGCCTTTGACCCGCTTATCGATTTTACGTAAGATCAGAATTTCCTTGGGTTTTCAGCAAGATCTTTTGCCAAGGTATGACAGTGGTAGTGGTTGTATGCTTCACGCATCGCTCTTTTTACAGCAGCACGAATCTCTACTAACTTTTGCCTGTCCTCATTCTCCCGATCTTTCTTGTAGCACTGAGTGCAACTGTCTTTGCTTCCTGAGCATTCTCTGAATTGTGCTGTTAAACCACGGTGGGTCTTTTCCATCCGTAACCCACTTTTTCGGCACATACTTGTCCAGTGCGTGATTTATAATGTGTTTAAAATTTGACCATAATTCTTCCACGTCAATCATACCGGAAGTAAATGAAGTCGATTCATTTACTAAGTGGGATGCCAACAACTGCTTATCTGCTCTTTCTAGTAAGAATACTGTCCTAGCCTTCTTGACTGACTTTTTAACTTTCGTAACCATAGTTGTAATGACAACATCATGATCACTAATCCCTGTCTCAACACTGCCACCGTCGATGAGGTCTGGTCTGTTCATGGCTTCCAGATCTAAAATATTTCCATTACTTGTTGGCTGTCGATTTAGCTGCTCAAGACAGTTTTCAGATAATGTTTTCGAAAGTAATTCACACAATGGCTTGTCTGTACCACCTGTAATGAATCCATAGACATCCCAGTCTATACTAGGTAGGTTGAAGTTGCCTCCAACTAATATAGCACAATCCAGGTACTTCTGCGATACAGAGTGTAGACTCCCTTTGAATGATTCTAGAACTGTCACGGTGGAACCTGGTGGCTGGTAATAACAACCAACAATTAACTTTATTTCTCCTAGCCCTGTTAAACGTGTCCAGATAACTTCACAATCACACACTACTTCGACCTCAGTAGACACATTTCCAATACATGTTCAAACCCTCATTAAATACTTCAGAACTTCCTATCTCAGGGTTCAGCCAGGTCTCAGTCCCGAGAATTATTTGCGCGACACAAGCTTCCTGGAGGGCAGTAAATTCAGGAACTTTATTCCGAACACTCTGAAAATTTACTGCCAATATCTTGATAGCTGAAATGTCTTTACACTGAGAGCGTCCTGATTTCCCTGCCTGCACGTCGACTGGTGAGTGTTCATCAGGACACCTCGCACTACTGACTAGCCTAAAAAACCCCCATGTGCACGCCACAAGTACTCTGCTACCCAAGTAGCTGCTTCCTTTGTGTAGTGCACCCCTGACCTATCTAGGGGCATCCTACAATTCCCCACTCAATAGCACAAGTCTAAAAATCTACAGACAAGACTGTCACAGAGTCGATGAAGCCTTTGGTTGAGACCCTCCACTCGGCTCCAAACCGAAGGACCCCGATCCACCCCGAGAATGATGCTGCATATAGAGAGCTCTGCTTGCACCCCGTGTGCGAGGCCAGCGGTCTTCACCAAATCTGCCAGCCACCTGTACGAACTGAGGATCTCCTCAGAACCCAAGCGACAGGCATCATTGGTGCCGAGCAACTACTTGCAGGCGACTGCACCCCGCACGGTCGATAGCCACAGGTATAGGGGTTAGAAGAAGTGTTAAAATTTTGTGTGGACCTTGATAGGAATTCCATCAAGCCCTGGAACTTTGTTCAGTATTACAAATTTCGGCTCTTCTCAATGCCTCTGACACTAATAGGTACATCAGTCATCTTTGCAGTGCTACAAAAATTAAGCAGGCCTTTTACTCTTTCAGTTTCCTGTGTAAGAAACATTTGAAAATGGAATCCAGCATTTCTGGTTTTTCTTTGTTACTATCAGTTTTGTTTGTGTCATCAATGAAAGTCTGAATATTAACTTTGTTTCCACTGACAACCTTTACACATGACCAGAATTTCTTAGGGTTTTGCAAGTGGTCTTATGATAAGATTCTGCTACGGCAGTCATTAGGCACTTCACACATTGCATTCCTGACACCAATCATTTAGTGTTTCCATATGTCTAGCCCTGGACTTCATTTTACACCTATTGTCCAGTATGTTCTGTTTCCTCATAAGTTTCTAGAGACTCTATGCTATGGACAGTCCCTTGGATAATAAACTGTTCTACTAGGTACATAAGTATGCAGCACTTGGTGAACTAGTCTTCTAAACTTGACCCATATTTCCTCAAAATGTTCTTGCTCAGAGCTAAATGTTGGAAGTTCGTGATTTGGATATGATAGGTTACAACTGTAAACTGGTGTCTTACATTCTGGATACTGGCACTGGCACAGAGTTGATGTACACGTTGGTCACACACGTTTCATCAGGGACAGATCTGGGGATCTTGCTGGCCCCTTTATTTACTTTGCTAAACACATAAATCCTTTACACTGCCTGGCAAGAAAGTGCAGGACCCAGTAGGAGAATAGTAAATGAAATGAAATGTCACTGGTTGAGAGGGTATGTGATGTTATGTCAGTGACTACAAAAGCAAATAAAATGTACAAGAACTTAACAGTATGATCCCACTTATCAGTATGACATTCCATTCCATCTGGATTGGATGCATACACTAACTTGGTGGGGAATGGGTCTCATAAGGCTATTGCATACTCTCCTGACGCAAGATAGGTTACAACTGTTAAATTGGTCTCTTGTATTCAGATACTGGCACTGGCACAGAGTTGATATCCACATTAGTCACACATGTTTCATCAGGGACAGATCTGGGGACCTTGCTCACCATCAGAGTATCTCAGTATCACTCAGGCAGTTCACAGAGATAAGTATTATCCTGTTGAAAAATGTCACCGTGATACTGTCGCATGAGAGGTAAAACGTGGGGACACAGGATATCAACAATGCACCATTGTGTCTTCTGCACAATTACTACCAGACATGACCAGAAGTCATATCCAATGGTTCCCCATGCCATGACACGAGGGGTAACACCACTGTGCCTATCCAAAACACCAGAAGAAAGGGGCCTCCTCCCAGGACACCACTGTACTCATCGACAGTGGTCGCCTCAGGTAGTACCGGATAACAATTCGTTACTGGCACAATGTGATACCATTCATCAGCAGTCCATGCTTCCCAGTCATAGCACCACTCGAAACACAGTTGTTAGTGTTGTGGTGTTGATGGCAGCCTATCCATGGGACGGTAATTCTCCAGTCTGGTTGCTGCTAGTCTCTGACTAATGGTACATGATGACACAGAATGTAGCAAGGGGTCACTTACTTGTTCTCCGATAGCAGACACAGATGTTATGGGTTTGCAACATGACTGGTGCACAATATTGTGATCTGCCCTTGTGATGGTATGATTGGTTAGTTGGTTACTTGTTCCATAGGTCATTTGAAAGATTATTTTGTCAGAATGAGATTATGTTCTGGGAAAACTGTGGAAATTCCATCAAAGCATTCAAAATTCAAAAAAATTTATAAGAATAATGGAAGGGTAGATAATCACAAATCATGTAGATCATTATTTCAAAAGAGGATGAACCTGCCTCTTCCTTGTGTCACACACACACACACACACACACACACACACACACACACACACACACACACACACACACACACTTGAAAATATAATGTATTTAAAACAAAACTTGCACGCAAAAAGACTACTCATCAATATAAATCCCACAATACACAGCTACAATACAAGCCAAAGTTGGATGTCCATGTTAAATGCCAACACAAAGTTATTTCAAACAGTCTTATCCATCCTAATATCAAACTATACAGTGCTCTACCAGATACCATTAAACACAAACAGAACTTTGGTCACTTCAAATCTAATTTGAAGTTGTACTCAGTTGATCACTGCTTTTACACAGTACATGAATACCTACAAAAATAAATTTTTCTGTGTTAACCCAGTGTAGTCTCATACACAAAAATATTTGTATATTATCTCTCTGTATATAGTGCAACAACATTTATTTAAGTATTCATCATTAATTGATGTATTAATATGTGTTAATACGTACAAAGCCCCCCCCCCCCCCCCCCCCCCCTCATGATACATGAACCTTGCCGTTGGTGGGGAGGCTTCATGCTTCAGTGATCAGGTAGCCGTATCGTAGGTGCAACCACAAAGAAGGGGTATCTGTTGAGATGTCAGACAAGTGTGTGGTTCCTGAAGAGGGGCAGCAGCCTTTTCAGTAGTTGCAGGGGCAAGAGTCTGGATGATTGACTGATCAGGTCTTGTAACTTTAACATTAACCAAAACAGCATTGCTGTGCTAGTACTGCAAGTAGCTGAAAGCAAGGGGAAACTACAGCCGCAATTTTTCCCGATGGCATGCAGCTTTACTGTATGGTTAAATGATGATGGCGTCCTCTTGGGTTTAATATTCCGGAGTTAAATAGTCCCACATTCAGATCTCTGGGTGGGGACTACTAAGGATGAAATTGTTATCAGGAGAAAGAAAACTGGCATTCTACAGATCAGAGCATGGAATATCAGGTCCCTTAATGGGGCAGGTAGGTTAGAAAATTCAAAAAGGGAAATGGATAGGTTAAAGTTGGATGAAGTGGGAATTACTGAAGTTTGGTGGCAGGACGAAAAAGACTTCTGGTCAGGTGAATACAGGGTTATAAATACAAAATCAAAGAATGATAATGCACAAGTAGATTTAATAATGAATAAAAGTATAGGAGCATGGACAAGCTACTATGAACTGCAAAGTGAAAGCAGTAGCGTAGCCAAGATAAACACGAAGCCCACGTCTACCGTAGTAGTAAAAGCTTATATGCCAAGTAGCTGCACAGATGATGAAGAGACTGAATAAATGTATGATGAGATAAAAGAAATTATTCAGATAGTGAAGGGAGACAAAAATTTAATAGTCATATGTGACTGGAATTCGGTAGTAGGAAAGGGAAGAGAAGGAAAGTAGTAGGTGAATATGGTCGGCGGGTAAGGAATGAAACAGGAAGCTGTCTGGTAGAATTTTGCATGGAGCATAACTTAATCATAGCTAACACTTGGTTTAAGAATCATGAAAGAAGGTTATATATGTGGAAGAGGCCTGGAGATACTGGAAGATTTCAGATAGATTATATCATGGTAACACAGAGATTTAGGAACCAGGTTTTAGGGGCAGATGGGACTCTGGCCACAATTTACTGGTTATGAATTGTACTTTAAAACTGAAGAAACTACAACAAATGTGGAAATTTAAGGAGATGGGACCTGGATAAAATGAAAGAACCAGTGGTTGTAGAGGGTTTCAGAGAGACCATTAGGGAACAATTGACAAGAACAGGGGAAAGACATACAGTAGAAGAAGAATGGGTTGCTTTGATAGATGAAATAGTGAAGATCACAGAGGATCAAGTAGATAAAAGAACAAGTGCTAGTAGAAATCCTTGGCCAACAGAAGATATACTGAATTTAATTCATGAAAGGAGAAAACATAAAAATGCAGTAAATGAGCAGGCCAAAAGGAATACAAATGTCTAAAAAATGAGATCGACAGGATGTGCAAAATGGCTAAGCAAGGATGGCTGGAGGACAAATGTAAGGAGATAGGGTATATATCACTAGGGGTGAGATAGCTACTGCCTACAGGAAAATTAAAGAAACCTTCGGAGAAAAGAGAACCACCTGTTGTATTAATAGCAAGAGCTCAGATGGAAAACCAGTCTTAAGCAAAGACAGGAAAGCAGAAAGGTGGAAGGAGCATGTGGAGGATCTATACAAGAGTGATGTACTTGAGGTAGTATCACACAAATGAAAGAGGACATAGATGAAGATGAGATTGGAGATATGATTCTGCGTGAAGAATTTGACGGAGAAGTGAAAGTCAAAAAATGGTCCTGGGAGTGGGAAACATTCCATTACAGCTACTGATAGCCTTGGGAGAGCCAGCCATGACAAAACTCAACCATCTGGTTAGTAAAATGTATGAGATAGGCAAAATACCCTCAGACTTCAAAAAATTCCAATCTCAAAGAAAGCAAGTGTTGACGGGTGTGAAAATTACCGACCTATCAGTTTAATAAGTCATGGCTGCAAAATACTAACAAGAATTCTGTATGGACAAATGGAAAAACTTGCAGAAGCTGAACTTGCTGAAGATCAGTTTGGGTTCTGTAGAAATGTTGGAACATGCTAGGCAATACTGACCCTACAACTTATCTTAGAAGATAGATTAAGGAAAGGCAAACATTTGTTTCTAGCATTTGTAGACTTGGAGAAAGCTTTAGACAATGTTGAGTGGAATACTCTCTTTACAATTCTGAAGGTGAAGCAGGGGACTGGGAGCGAAAGGCTATTTACAATTTGTACAGAAATCAGACAACAGTTACAAGAGTTAAGTGGCATGAACGGGAAACAGTGGTTGAGAAGGGAGTGAGACAGAGTTGTAGCCTATCCATAATGTTATTCAATCTGTATATTGAGCAGGCAGTAAAGGAAACAAAAGAAAAATTTGGAGTAGGAATTAAAATCCATAAAAAAGAAATAAAAACTCTGGGGTTTGTTGATAACAGTGTAATTCTGTCAGAGACAGAGCAGACCTGGAAGAGCAGTTGAATGGAATTGACAGTGTCTTGAAAGGAGGATATAAGATGAACATCAATAAAAGCTAAACAAAGATAATGGAATGTAGTTGAATGAAATCAGTTGCTGCTGAGGGAATTAGATTAGGAAATAAGACACTTAAAGTAGTAGATGAGTTTTGCTATTTGGGGAGCAAAATAACCAATAATGGTCAAAGCAGAGTATACTAAATTTAGACTGACTATGGCAAGGAAAGTGTTTCTGAAGAAGAGAAATTTGTTGACATCAAGTATAGATTTAAGTGTCAGGAAGTGTTTTCTGAAAATATTTTTATGGAGTGTAGCCATGAATGAAAGTGAAACATGGACGATAAACAGTTTAGAGAAAAAGAGAATAGAACCTTTTGAAATGTGGTGCTACAGAAGAATGACGAAGATTAGATGGGTAGATCATGTAACTAATGAGGAGGTACTGTACAGAATTGGGGAGAAGAAGAAATTGTGGCACAACATGACTAAAAGAAGGGACCGGTTGGTGGGACACATTCTGTGGCATCAAGGGATAGGGCTGCATCAAACCAGCCTCTAGACTGAAGACCAAGACAACAGCAACATGTACAAAGGTATAATTATATATAAAATTGTTAATATTGACATAAAAATCCAAATATCTCTTGCACGCTGTGCAGCTGTTGATGAAAATGGATCAATAAATCAGAATCAATGATATGGAACAAGTCAGTTTACAAGATATGTATACATAATTAGTGTTAACATTACTAAATACATTATTGCTTTTAGGCCTACTGTAATACCACAACCCCTTGGGACCCTGTATCCTATTCCTATCTCATCTCCACTCTCCCAGAGAGGGCATATATATAACATTAGTAATTTACACTAATTTAAACTGTTGTTTTGACATTGTTTACATTGTGTCTCACCAGTAAATGAAATGAAGGAAACATGTTGGATTAAAAACTAACGTACCGTCATAATTTACACACAATAGAATCTTCAGGCACACGGTATGAATGATTTCCCTATTGTAATTATGGAGTAATTAATGATTAAAGTTCCGATATTTCCAAATCATAGAGAGACAGTTATTTTTGGGTTTCGAAGCCAAAAATTGTTTGAATACATAATAAAAATATGACATGATGATTTTTCAGTCAGAATCAATCATACTCATATTTTAATTGATGTTAGTTAATTAATAATAACTAGAGGTACTCCTTCCAGTTATAAAACTGGTCAACTAAAAGGAGTCGCATGTGTTTCAGCCTTTATGTGACGGTTCCATGTAGGGTTTGACCTCCATTCTTCAAAATTTTTCTGAAGAGCAAGCCAATTGGGGAAGGGCACCTTATATGGCACATCGTGCCTTGAGATCTGTAGCCCGCTTTCCCGTCGTCACCTTATGGTCCCACTCATTCTCCATCTCTTGGGAGAGGACACCTTCCTGGGTGCGTTTTCCACCATGCACTATGCAGTGTCACTTTCTGCACCGACAATGACCATGGACTTCTTTGCACCTCACATCCAGCATGGTAGCCAGTCCATTGTGGTAGGGCTGTCATGTACCCTGTTGGTTGTAGCCCCCTGACAACACAGCGATCGTTCTGCTGATGCCTGCGCCGTTAGCTCCCCACGTATGCCAAGGAGTAGATGCTTCTCACCCTGGGGCATCAGGACTCCTGGCATCCTGCCAGGTGGCCTTTGCTGCGGTTGGGTGGCGCCCGTGGGGAGGTCAGATTGGGTGGCATCAGGGCAGATGACACGCAATGAAGTGTACCATGTCATCACTTGCTGGTGATCAAATACGAGCAGTCTCTAAGCATTCCAGGTCTCAGTACAATGCAAGAAAGTATGACCCAAAATCATGACCCTCGCTGGCCACACCATGGGAGGAATACCGGGCTAAGGATGGCGGCGGACCTTATTCACTTTGACACCTCATTTGTATGAGAACTGATGGGGACTCCTTTGTTTCAATGAAGCCACAGTTTTTTGTAGAGCATTTAGAGGACAAGTTTGAAGAAGTGGAGGGATTGTCCAAAATGTGATCTGGGTCAGTCTTGATAAAAACAGCATCCTCTGTCCAGTCACGGACTTTACTCGCTTGCAACAACTTGGGGGATGTTTCTGTTACCATCATGCCACATAAGAGCTTAAATATGGTACAGTGTATTATCTTTCACAGGGATTTCTTTTGCAGTCTGATGATGAGCTGTGCACCAATTTAGAGCAGTGAGGCATTCATTTCATGCGGCGCATCCATCGGGATTCTGAGGGATAATCAAGTTGCCACCAATGCCTCCATCTTGGCCTTCGAGGGTGACACCTTACCCGAGAAGGTCAAGGTGATGGTCTATCGCTGTGATGTCAAGCCACATATCCCTCCCCCAATGCAGTGCTTCAAATGATGGAAGTTCAGCCATATGTCTTCCTACTGTACTTCCAACATCACATGTCAAGATTGTTGACATGCATTACATCCCAATACTCCATGTGCCCCGCCTCCCATCTGTGTCAACTGTGAAGAGCATCATTTCCCTTGCTCGCCAGACTGCAGGATTTTACAGCGAAAAAGGAAAATCATGGAATACAAGATCCCAGACCGACTGACCTACACTGAGGCTAAGACGAAATTTGAGCTATGGCTGTGACTATGACCTCCTCTTATGCCGCCGCTATGAGAACGGTTGTAGCCCCATCCGTTCTGTGATTCCGGTCGGCTCTCTGAGCCAGAAGACTACACACCTGCCCCCTTGATGGTGGGGGGCACTTCCCTCCCTGTTGCTCTGACACCACTTACCTTGGGAGCACTGTCCCCCCAACCATTGAGGATATCAGTCCCCACTTCTCAGCCAGAGAAGTGTAAGCCTTCTTTGGCACCTCTTGCTAGGAAGGGATCTCTTGGGTCACTCCCTTCCCAGGTTTCTGCTAGTGGGAAAGATTACTCTTGCCACTGGCTGAAGTGCCCAAAAGTAGCTTGTCATAGGGCTTCACGATCATCCTCAGTCCCGGGGACTGAATCACTCAAGCCCACCCAGCCAGATAAACCCAAGGAGCAGCAGGAAAAGTCCAAATAGAAGACCCCTAAGACCAAGGAAATTGCGGTGGCTCCCACACCACCACTACCTACAAGCTTTGCTTCTGAGGAATGATGTGGAGATTCTGGCATCTGCTGAGGACCTAAATCTCGCTGGCACCTCAGACACTATGGATACAGACTGCTCAGGAAATAAATCGATGGCAGCAGGTAACCCTGAGGTATAAACTGCCTCATTGAATGTTTCATGCCTTCCCAGCCTCACGATCACATCATCCTCCAGTGGAATTGTGGCAATTTTTTTCCACCGCCTGGTTGAGCTACAGCAGCTGTTAAGCTTGAACCCTGCCCTCCATCGCTATAAGGGATATCACAGGAACCATAGAAACTATAATCCTGTGGCTGTCAGAATATGGACGATGCAGGAAACAACTGTGTGCAATGTATACCTTCCTCCAGATGGTGCAGTACTCCTGAATGCATTGGCTGCACTGATTGATCAACTCCCTAAACCTTCCCTACTTTTGGGAGATTTTAACACTCATAACCCCTTGTGGGGGGGCACCATGCTTCCTAGCCAAGGCAGAGATGTCGAAAATGTACTGTCACAACTCGAGCTCTGCCTCTTAAATACGGGTGCTGCCACACATTTCGGAGTGGCACATGGCACATACTTGGCAATTGATCTCTCGGTTTGCAGTCCTGGCCTTCTCCCATCTATCCACTGGAGAGCACATGACGACCTGTGTGGTAGTGACCAATTCCCCATCTTCCTGTCACTGCCCCGGCGTCAAGCCCACGGACGCCTGCCCAGATGGACTTCAAATAAGGCAGACTGGGAAACTTTCACCTCTGCTGTCACCCTTGAATCTCCCCCACATGGTAACATCGATGTGATGGTTCAGCAGATGACTACACATATTGTTCCTGCGGCAGAAAACACAATCCCTCACTCTTTAGGGTGCACGTGGCGAAAGGCAGTCCTTTGGTGGTCACCGGAAGTAACTGAAGCATTTAAGGAGCATCAGCGAGCTCTACAGCGCGTAAGTGGCACCATTTCCTGGAGCACCTCATAGCCTTTAAACGGCTCCATGCCCGCGTTCGCCATCTTATCAAACGATGGAAGCAGGAGTGTTAGGAGAGATACATCTCGACCATTGGGTGCCATATGTCACCTTCCCAAGTCTGGGCAAAGATCAAATGTTATTTTGGGTACCAGACCCCAACATGTGTTCCCAGTGTTACCATAAATGGTGTGTTACCTACCGACAAAAATGCGACTGCTGAGCACCTCCCTGCCCCACAACCTCCTGACACTGTCCCTCTTGAAGTCTGGTCCCTACACTCTCTACCAGACAACGTTTGTCTCTTTCCCCATCTGTACACTACTATCCTGACTCCTTCCAGATTGCTGCTTGCATCCCATGTGATGCAGCCCAAGATGCTGGAGTTGGCAGTCGTGTGTTCATGAGGTGTGCTTGCTTTGTGTGTGTGTGTGTGTGTGTGTGTGTGTGAGTGTGTGTGTTTACTGACAAAGGCTATGGCCTAACACTAAATGTGAGTCTCTTTTAATCATGCCTGTAGGCTGTATGTGACTTGACATGTCTTCTTTACAGTGAGTAGCAATCTACCTTCTCTTACATTGTTGAAAAAAGCCTTTTTAGATGTGATATCACCTACAACATTCTTGACTTATTGAACACTTTTAATTACATTACTGGTTTTATTTAGTTATTTGTATAGTTTCTGTTTTTTCTACTGACAGGCACAGCTAAAACTGAACAAATTGTGTTTTGAAAACTACATTATTTGGCTTGGTGCCCCAACATGTATTCTACAGCCTGTAACTGACTAATGAGATAAATATTCGAAAAGCACCCTGAAATTGGCCAGAGAAATTGACTTCTACCACTCTAGGATTAAAGCAAGGTGGTCTTCATCTCTCCAGGTTGTCACACTATTGGGCAGTCAGGCCAACTGGACTGCAGAATTTGTAGCTTTGTGCCATGTTACATCCCACAGTGTTGAGAGGGTTCCAATTCCTAGGGAGGACATTTTTTGACCTGGCAGTTAAAATGGGGGCACAGATTAATCCCATTTGGCAAGTTTCCCCTGACCTGGAGTACGGGGTAACTTTGCCAAACTCTCCCCATTTTCTAAACCTCACCAGTCCTTTTTATTCATCTGTCTTCCTTCCCCCATTCAGTCCTTCTGCCAGGAGGAAGAACCACTTTCTCCAAAACGTTGCAAATTTCCCTAGCCTTTATGTGTGTGTTTTCTCCTGCCACCATTTGGTGAATAGATTTTTATCTATCCAGTTATACTGAGTGTAGAATTTTCAATCCACCATGGGTGTTCATTTCCAATAGGTAAATAGTACATTATTCTGACACACTATTGTGCTGCAAGAGGGGGTGCCGTTTTTGAGGAAGGATGACAATCACATATACTGCTGCTTATGTCAACCTGGAATCCATTATAATTGGAACACATTATAATTTCTGCATGCAAGGTTAACATTAATCAATTGGGTACCATGTTTATGTTCCAGGTTACAAACCTTGCTCAGTGTCACATAGCAAAAGTTTGTACAGATAGCAAATCAATTGTTCACATCACTTTTCGAATGTTGAACCATGGAACATTCAGCTGTCCTGACAGAGCTCATGCACTGCTTGATGATTGCACATTGCATCGAACATTCTCAGTCATCAAAACAATAACTTCTTCAACAATTTATGACACAACTGGCCAGTGTACTCTCCCAGGAGCAATTCGCAAATCACCAGTTAATTTGAACTGCCAACTCATGGTCTTCAACCTCAGTTCAGAAAGAGGAACTCTCCATATTCATTTAATGTGTTGATACGAAGTGCAGCAGCACTATTGCCGTTATTTTGATAAAACACTTTATGCGTAAAGCACTGTTCCCCTTGTTCAGACCCATGTTGACAGTCTACAGCTGTAATGCACTCGGATGCTTGTGTTTCAAACCTACCTGTGCCTAATGGCAAGTCATGACACTAACACCACTAACGACACAAATCCTGCAGCAGTCTGAACATCATTTATCTAAAGCTGGGTACCCATACAGTTAGTGGTTTTCTGTCTACAATGGCTCAAGAAGCGAAAGTTTAATTATAACCATGCTGTACACACGAAGTTACAATGATTTGATTCAGAATGCTTTCTCATTCATACACATGTGATGCTAGAGTGGATTGCAGCTAACATTATCTCATTGTTGTACTATTTTCATTTGTCAGTCATAATTTTGCTAATTGTTTATCCATCTGAATGCATTTTTTCCAGCAATGTATCAATAATTTTTTTCAATATATCGAGGGCTGATAATGATATTCTTTTAAATATCAATATATTGGAGTCCTGATGCTTTTAAAAATATCAACAGTTCCAGTACGTAACCCGACTGACGAGATGCACAATTTACCCTTTACTCTTACAGATATGTTTCTCAAATGTATTCTGTTTCTTCAAGAGAAACTGAGACCTGAATGTGTTTTCACCTTGACTGTACAGCACATTATCTACCTTTTAAAATATATTTAATAGATACGAATGCATTCATATGGTTACTCATACATACAATCCACAGTGTTCACTTCAGCCTTGGTCGACAGCCCTGAATGTGGTCATCCGTAGTAGAATTCTGTGCCTAAGCAAACTGACACCTTAGAAAAGATTATTCCAACAAGTGCCCAATGTGAGCAGTAGTGCTCACGGCCTCAGATTGGAGCTGCAGGGGCAAGGGGTGCTGATGTCATGTGAGTCAGTAATCTGCAGGCACAAGTAAACAGAAATACCTCTGCCTGTTTAGTTCTCATGGATGTGTAGTTGTGACAGCAACAAAAATGTCTAGCTGCAGAAGCCCAATGCCATCTTCATTAGAAGAAACATATGTCTTCAGCAATAAGAGATGGACGTCCACAGTGCTTGGCGTATCACAGAATGCTTATTTCTGTAAAGAAATACAACTTACTGAAAGAAAAGTTTGCAAGTAACTGGTTTCCAATTTGAAGGGAAACATACAGGAACATGCAAGTTGAAAATAGTATTACTGAGCATTTTTTAGAACTTAAAAATCCTCTTGTGCTACTGTAATATGTTTATTCATTTCCACTGAAGAAAACTTAAATGAAGCTCTAATTTATGCATGATACATGCAGCTCACATAATAGCTATGACTGGCAAACTATTATCTTTGGGACCTCTCATTAAATCATGTCTGGTAGCAGTAGCAAAATACATAGTTCCAAAGAAATTAGCAATTTCTGAAGGCATTTATCTCTCAAAGCAAACAGTATCCTGTTGAATCTTCTATATGAATGCTGATTTGGAAGTACAATTCAGGAATAAAGCCTAGAGTTTTACAGCTGTTTCTCTCACACTCAGCGAGAGCACAGATATATCCAAATGCGCTCAATGTGCTGTTTTTGTAAGTGGTGTGGATGTGCAGCTGCAAGTTATGGAGCAGCTGCCAGATATTCTACCACAGGATTTCACAACAACAGGACTTGATATTTTTGAAACCACATGCGAATCTGTGGACAGTACGAACTTGCCATCGGAAGTTTGTTTTCATTCTGTGGTCACAGATTGTGTGCCATAACTGGTTGGCTGTCAGCAAGGTTTTCTCTCTTGCTTAAAAAAATAAACTGAAGACAGACTTTGGAAAAGACATCTTTGGTATACACTGCTTCATTCATTAGGAGGTATTGTGTGTTGAGACTTTGGAACTTTGTCACGTAATGGACAGTGTGGTGAAATGGGAATTTTATACGAAGATATGGTGTCAGCCATCATCAGTTCAAAGGGATTCTTCAAGACAATAAAGCTGAGTATGTAGATATACCTTACTACTGCATTGTTCGGTGGATTAGCAGAAGTAAGGCTACTGATGTTTTCTTTTTTGCAATTATTGAGGAAATTGTTTATAAGCATAATAGGGGAAGAAATTCATGACCTCAAAGAACCAAAATTGCCATCAGTCCACGCTTTTGTAGCTGATATAACAAAGTGCTAAATACTTTGAATGTGTCACTACAGGGAAGAGATTTGTTGCTACTACACATGCATGACAAATTCAGGGTGACCAGTGATAAGCTTCGTTTGTCTGAGAGGCAAATGGAGAACAGAAATATGACATTCTTCACTCGTCTTGATTCTGTACATTTGCATGATGACATTGCTTTTGTGAACTATAAATGTATAATTAATCCTCTAATAAACAGTTTCAAGTTGCAGTTCCAAGAACTGAACTTTAATTCAGAGACAGAACTGCAACTCCTCAGTACTTCTTTCTCAGTTGCACCTGAAGATATGTCACCAACAATGTAATTAGAACTAACTGATTTACAAAATTCGAAGTTGTTACAGGATAGGTACAACACCTGTTTGAATATGTGTCGATGGTATCAAAATGTAAAGACAAAACATTCCCCAGGCTACACATGAATGCAGCTGGGATTGTGTGTCTGTTCAGGTCATCATACTAATTTAGTCTATATGAAATTAGAATTACAAGCTGAAGGCCATAAAAACGTAATGGCTGGTGAGGGATGAGTCAGCTGTATGCAAATAGCAAGCAGAACATATTAATGAGTAACCTTTGCTCAACTAACAAATTATTTCTTGTTTTTTTTTGTTTTTTTTTTTTTGTTTTTTACGACTTTTTTGTGAGACAAGTTTATTTTTTATTCATATCATTTGATATTTTGTTTGCTGAGAACAGCTGTTCCTAATGGTGTGAGCAGGGATTATGTTGATCACTCGAACACTTGTTCACGAATTTGTACGGTTTGTTCGGCAAGATTTAACTGCTGTCAGTTATCTACGAGATCTTGGGACCTCATGTGGGGTTGTGAAGTGGTGTGAGCCCAGACTTTGTGCTGACGGATGATAACGTTCAACCTCATAGGACACAGGTGGTTGATATTAACTTGGAAACAGAAGAATTTGCATGCATGGCATGGCCTACTTGCACTCCCGATTTGAATCCCATAGAGCAAGTCTGGGATGCACTAGGGACACGGCTTGCATCGCGTTAGCATCCACCAACCACTCTCCAAGACTTGCAAGCAGCTCTGCAGGAAGAATGGGTGTTGGCCTGTACTGTTGCCAGAGGTGGTCACACCCCATATTGAGCACATTAACCAGTTGCTGGGATGTGTGTCTGGATCCATTAAATTGGAAAACCAGAGAACATATTTGTCTATCATTATGAATGATGCAGTTGTTTATGTGCTTTATTCTTTACATTGTTTGTACTTAACTAGTGCCAGTTTATACTGTTTGTGGCAGAATAAACACAGCTTTACAAAATTTCTGTTTCTGGCTTTAATTTTGGATACCAGTGCAGTTCTACTGATGGAAACTACTCCCCTACCTAAGGGAAGTCTTTGGCCTTGACTCTGAAGCATGACACAGAAAATGAATTAATCATCCTCTTGCTTGATGGACCGTTTCTTCAGCTTCTTCTTGCACTACCCTTTTTCTTTTTCTTTTTTTTTTTGCATTAATAACCTATATTCCTCTGCATCTTTCTATGGCTGTGAATGTTTTACCTCTGTCGCAAACTCAGAACCTTTCTTGAACTCCTTCGAGGATAAGATTTGTTGTGTTGCCTATCTTACTTGACCTTTGTTGTTGTTAGAACAGTTACAACCAAGATACAGTTTGGTTTCCATGTATTTGTATAGGCTCTATTTTCTGTGCTAGAAAAACAACTGTACCAACTGATTTCAGTTACATCCAGACTGTTACTGCTCACTCTTTGTGTTTTATTGGCCATTGATGAGGTTTCATTTCCCCCTGTCTGAAGTTTCCCATTTCACATGTACTCAATTCAATGGTTTGTATTTCTAGTTGATTTTTGCATGTCACTTTATTCAACTCAGTGGACTAATTGACATTATTTTATAATTATATTTAAAAACAAAGATGATGTGACTTACCATACGAAAGTTTCTATCGACCTGCCAGCGCTTTCGTATGGTAAGTCACATCATCTTTGTTTTTAAATATATTTTTCCCGCGTGGAATGTTTCCCTCTATTATATTATTTTATAATTATTTAGACGAGGCTGTCAACAGCCCATAGTTAGAACTTGTAACGAATGACACTTGGTATTTTATACGACCAGCTTGTAAACAGTCTAGGCACTGCAGAGTAGCACGCACACTACTCCAAATATTAATATTGTATGAAAAATGACATGAATGTCACTTCTCCACTTTGTACTGATTGCATTGTCACTTGCCTTAGGTTATACTCAGTTGTATTTTAGAATTCACGTATCATCAGGAGTGCTATTTGTAGGCATCTCGAACATCACATTCACACCACTGTTGTGGCACTGCCACGACCTTAAGGAAATTTGAGACACCGTATTCCAATTACCTCATCAAAAGCAAGTGCACGACGACACAGATGACATGCAGAATGAGCCACATGTTACATCAATATGTGGCAAGGCTCTAGTGATGACCAATCGATGCAGCAATGCACCAACCAGCACTACAGTCCTTCATTGCCAGACGGCCAGTCAGTCACCATCACCACCTCGCCTCTTATGCACCTAGCTCCCGAGATTAGGGCACTGTGCCAACATGCCTCTGTGTCACTAACCAGCACTACAGATTTTGCCGACCAACACCATATGGGCCACGGGGAACGATGCCAGGGTATACCACTGGATGAGAGTGTGCGCCTGTAACTGCTGTAACTAGTTGGAGTAATAAGGAATTTAAAAGGCTTGGCAAACAAAGAACCACTTAATTGTCAGCTGAGATAGACGCATACCACTCCATCTTCTGGAGAGTTACAGAATCACCAATACATTTGTACCAATTTAACATTATACACCAACAGCTCGATTTGTGAAATTGATGTATTATTAGCTAAAACCAAACAACCACCATGTCTTCAACTGGCAGTCAAATTAACACATCTGCGCTCTACTGCACAACAACCTGTTAGTATTGTGATAGGACTTTCACTCCACCAACGTACGAAGTATCTTTGAACACTAGGAGACTTTTACTCAAAGCATCTCGTTGTGGCACCCGGAGACCTGGTTCCAAATTCTCCTCATTCTTATTGCCACTATCAAACAGTTCCTATTATTGGTTCCCAAATTTAAGTTTTCTCTTACAACGGACTGTCATTGCAGATCCTGCATTATCCATTCTCTCATATACTAATGATATGAAATAAGTCTAGTCCTTGAATCAGTTGATGGCGCAGGAACAGCAAAAAATCACAAGGGATTAAGCTGCCCCCTTATTACAGCATTTCACCAGTGATACAAGTTAGCGTAATTGTTCCCACAGTGACCTCCACCCTGCTTGCTATTCTGGTAGTGACTGTAATTTTGTACCACTGTTAGACACAATTTATATAGTCAATGGCATTACACTTCTCTATCTGTTTCGAGTTGCAGTGAATTTTACCAATGAGAAGTGCGGTGTCAGTAACAACATTTATTTTCCTACTCTCACAAACTGCCGTAATGTTGTAATATGTTGCAAAGCCAATTTCCATTGCTTCCTTTAGTTAAGAAATACTATTTTGCATTTTTCATGAGAATTGCACACTTTTGTAATTGATTCAAACATCAGTCTTATTATTGTGTTTATTTGTTCATGATTCTGATCTGTCTTTTGCTCATGTCAGCGACCAAATGGTGCCACCCTTGTTGTTATGGTCACCATAAGGAAGTCTGACACTGCATATTCACTTCATCCTAAAAGGCCATCCAAAGTCTGACTTTCAATGGCACGAGGCTGCATTTTTATTATAAATCACATGGACCCATTACCTCTTCCAAAGAAACTATAAGTCATTCATTTACTTCTTCTATTAATTTTTAAAACAACCTGTAAATGTGTATTGATTACTTACAATTTATGTTCTAATATTAGTCCTCAGAGTGTTTCAGTTGCTTGCACTTCTTAAAATTGCCTCTGAAAGCAGGTTCAGCTACCTCATTAGCACCTTACATATTCCCAACACACTGTGGTTTGGAACAGCGACCAAGACAATCACTAAATATTATTTCCTATAGTTTGTAGTTACACTTTTATTTTGTATACCAACTACCAGTTTCAGTACCAAGTACCATCACTGGCAACCCTACAATCATAAGATCACAGTACATAGTAAAAGTATTTTTTAAGGGGTAAGGGGCTGGGAGGTTGCACTTTATATCACATTTACTATCATACCAAAAACATATACTGTAATTGCTTCTTGAAGAGTATTTTAGGTATGTTCTGTGATGTTTTGACCATAGGACAACCTAATGGTGGTACTCCATACCGAAACTGGTAGATGGCAGATGAAATAAAACTGTGAATATAGTAAGTTTGTGGTGAAACTTCTGTTGCTGTTTTCTACAGAATTCTGATTACATCCCTGCCCATCAGGGTGTATACAGGAATAATTGCAGAACTGTTCCTATTTTGGGGAAGTGTCTTACTTCATAAATGTAGAAAACAACAACAGAAGTTTCACCACAGACTCACATTTTTTTAAACGGACCCTCTGTATTATTTGTTATGCAATCAGTAATATGTGTATGAATGGTGTTGGTTGCCATCGCAATACATAAATTACATACTGAGAAATTACAAAACAAAGTTGAAGCTTGAAATAAACAAAACACACCACTATTGCACATCCAGAGATGCATGTGTGATACCAACATATCAATGTTTACAGCAGGAAACCCTATTAATACTTTTGGCCCTCATGACAACAGTGAAAGTAACATTACATACATCAATTGCATCACGATTATGAGTGACATGGGGTCCACAGTTGTCTCTCAAGATGTGCAATTACAGCATGTTTCATTTACTTCAAGTGTCAACTTCGCTTTGCAAATTTTTTGGGATGTAATTGATGTATTGAGATGCAACCAGTGCCATTCTTTTAGTGATTTTTCGTGTTGTTTATTGTGTAAGAAATAATATGGGGTGTCCATTTAAAAGAAAAACACGAGTTTGTGTTGAAACTAATACTTGCTTGCATTTTAGAATATCTCATAGTATTTATTTTCATGAGCCCCAGCCTTACATTTATACCAGTGAAACTTGTTTTTTGAATATCTATTTTGTAGCGGAAATATTTGTGCTTAAACACTCAAGTGGGCCACCCTGTATATATATTTTTCTGATCTCTCCCTCTCTTTCTCTTTTTCTTTCTTCATTTATAATACTGGGAAAGGGAGAATTTGCTCTTGGTACAGAGTACTAAGGAGGAACAAGTGAGGGAACTGATACAATGCAAACAAAGAATATCACAGACATAAGCTGTTAAATGGCTACTTATTTAATACCATAGTAACAAAGAAACACGTACAAATAGTGGATAATTGCTATCTGCAGACATTGTCCTTCCCGACAACACACACACACACACACACACACACACACACACACACACACACACACTCTCACTCACTCTCTCTCTCTCTCTCTCTCTTTAGTATTGGACATTCCAGAATTATTCTGCGGCGGTGAAGGAGGAGGAGGAGCAGTTTCTGTTTCACATTAATTTTATGTCTATTATATTTTTCAAAATGCTGGGAAAGTGATCATAGATTCTTATGGCTCAGTACCTCACACCTTTTCATGCCATATTAAGGCTGAATGATGGATTGGGCAAACCTAGTATTATATTTTTTGATATTATTATTGTTTTTTTGGAACTACGACTGATTGTTGACAGGAAATTTCGTAAGAGACTAGATGTACTGCAGGCCCACCCCTATTTACTTATAATACTTGTTATGATGCCCATGAATTGTGATTTACATAGCTCCATTTGCAATGAAGTGTGCATGGAATTGTGCTTGTCTGCAACACTTTTCATAGTAGCCACAAAACTCGCCCACTGAGGAGACGAAAAGTCTCATGTTTTTAGAGCATTAGTTTCTGCTAAACAGATCTAAATTAATTTTGTGCTGTCAAAGAAACATGTGAGGCCTGTTAGATTAGTGAATTAACACAAATCTATTGAGGGAAATTTCATTTATTGATCCTTAAACATACATTTATTTTAGAAAAAATGCATTATTTCTATATTATCAAAACAGTTCTTTTTCAATCATGACACAATTTGAAAACTGTTCAATAACAACTTATTGATAAATAATAAATATCTTTTAATCTTCCGTGTATTCAAATGGCTCGGGAGGTTCTGGCTCCTTGTCTTCATCTGATTTTGGACCAAATGCTGTAAAAGGATTTTAATAAATGGTTTAGATACAGAATTTAACAAAAATTGGCCTTAGATTATACATCCTAATATTACTTAGGTAAAACCTCATGTTACCAACAACAGTAGTAGCAGGGTACAATTGTGAGGCTAAAATAACATCACAAACACGATAAACGTTGCACTGATACAAAACGGTATATATGATAAATGTCAATGTCTTGTAGGTTACTTTATGTGCTTCCATCAATCACTCAAGTCAATAAGTTCTGTGTAACATTTCAGTAAAAGCATTAGCTAAATGGGGATTGGAATGGTATGCTATTTTATGTTATGCTGGAGAGTGAGTCCATGTTCCTCTTTGTGATGTGTTCACCAACCTCCTATGCAGATAAAGTTATTGCCAAACAGCTAGTATTGCACACACACACACACACACACACACACACACACACACACACACACACACACTGCCACTGTTATGAAAAGAAAAAGTTATTCCAGACAGGTATAATTTCTTTTGTATCGCACAATAACCTTTCATCATCAACAATTTCTGTCTGATATGCAGTGCTACTATAGAAACACAAACCACATTTGTTGCAAAAGAAACAGCAGTCATACCACGAGAATATTTTTAAAGGAGTATAAAGAGGAGAACATGGTTAATACAAATGAGCAAGAACCCTTTTTTCAAATGGGTAATGCAGTTGTTGATTTGTAAATGGAATAGATGACAGAATAGTTTATTAACAAAAACTGGTCAGGTGCAAGTAGGACTCGTGCTCTGAGGGTTCCGTACAAACTTAATTGTGTATATAGACGGTTCATGCACACCAGAAAACAAGAATCTCTACCATTTTTTTCCTGTTATCAACACTGATACTGATAAGGTATCATTCGCAGGAATTCCCAGACTTTCAAGAATATTTAATTTTAACTTTGAAGTCTGTTAACAAATGGCAAAAGAAATATTTTTGTGTGACAAATACAAATTGACAATTTTCAGATTTTCCCCATTTACGTATGCTGTAAAACCTTACTTCCTGCCAAATTTCATGTTTCTAAGTCAATGGGAAGCACCCTACAGGTTTTGGTGAGCGAATTTTTGAGTATCAAAGTATGTGACAAAAATGAAACTCTGTGTGACATAAATGGCTGTGTCTTTCGATTGCATTGGTTTAGAAGCTTCAGTTTTTAACACCGCCAAGGGACCATAGGCCTTAGTATGTGACTTGTTTCAATCTCATATGTCTAAGCTTTTTAACAGACAGACAAATGGACACCAAAACGACACTATAAGGGTTCCATTTTTGCTGACTAAGGAATGAACACTAAAAATTAAATGCAGTTTTTAATCAAATTGAAGAAATCTAGAAAATAGGGCATGGGCAAGAGGAAAAGACAGAGGAAATGAAACATGAAAGCTGAAAAAATGCAAGACAAAAATGAGAAGGGCTAAGGGAGCTGCCAATACGGAGGACATCAGAGAGAATAGTGAACCACTCCCCCCCACCCCACCCCCCACGCGCGCGCACACACACACACACACACACACACACACACACACACACACACACACACACACACAGGAGATTTTTGCAGCAAATGCTGCAGTGGTGTCCTATTTATGAGGAAGTCTTAAATTATCAAAATGCACAGAGAGATGATGCATTCAGGTTTCTGCTCACAGTGTTGCTTATGACAATGGTAGCAGGCAGGCTATTTCAAAGTAAATGTAACTGCCAAACTGTAAGAAAACAAACACTGCAACAATTTACCAAATAAATAAATAAATAGAGAGATGGAGCGCTAAATAAATAGTGAGCAATGTCATTAAGAAGTTTCACATTTCCTGTGTGTTTCTCATATGACAGGGTCACAGGATGCTGTGGCAGAACAGCTGATCTAAGTCACCCAATATGCAGATTCTCATCTACAAGGGTACAGTGCTGCATGGTAGTGTTTAATGGTGTGTGTATGTCTCTAATGAGAACAATAAAAAACTGAGTATCTGTATACTAAGAAATTTCTGAAACTGATACAACTTTCAGAAATACTGAGGCCATTTTGATAACCATCCACATCTCTTTGAGAGTGCCTACAAACTTATTCCTCCAGGAGTTCTCTGTCAAAAGATTTGTGAAACCCATTACCTACTCCCAACTGTTGCAAATTAGCCCACAGAAAATTCCTTCACGAGGACTGCTGTCACAGTTAAAATAGAATGCCAATGATGCAGCTAATAATGTTGCAAATGAAAGCATTTTGACTGGTCATCTCAAAAAGGTCATGAGTCACAAATATAAAACTTTACAGGAGGATGCAAAAACTTCCTACAGCATAAACCATCTGTGTATTTGTTATTGTTTCTGTGTCAATGGTTGTAGAGTCTTCAAGGATTAGGTAGCATTGTTTATTTTTGTTTTGTAATTTAAAGTTTATCATAAAAGAAATTTTTAAATTTTCTAACTCCTGACTTTTATGCAATCGACAACTATTTATTACAATAAATTGAAGCTATACTTGGAGAACATGCTGATTTTGTTACTAAATCAGTAAATGATGATGAATTGCAGGGAGACTATTACTATGTTATTCATGTTTTGAGATGTAGCAGTGCTTCTTGTAACAATGCTGAAGCAAAACACAACAGAACATGTTGTTGTTGTTGTTGTTGTTGTTGTTGTTCTTAGCTGTATTGAAGCTGAAATATCTCTGTGACAGCGCCATCAATGAACTGCTCTGTTTCACTCGCCCAGGATAATATGCATCATACTTTTGCTTGATTCAGAGGGGGCAAGACTATTTAAAATAGACAGGTCACCAATTTATTGGTAACAGTTTCCACTGGTTCTTAAATCTCCCAGTTGATACAAGTGTTAAACAAAAGTAAAACATGTTGTTATTCCTATTCTAACCAACACATCCACTGGACAAATGTGCAGCTGATTCATATCTTTTGGAGTATAACTCTCAATATAATGGTTTAGAAATGGGTAAACTTCATTTCCACCTTTCTTGGCTTAGCCTTCATCGTACCTGTTAAACTATGACTGCTTACTTTTCGTATTACCATGTATGTCAAAAACATTGAGCTACAGCTTTTTCAAATAAAAGATATCCTGAACAGAAATACTTGGTAATGGTAAATTTTGCATACAGTCAAATTTCAACCCGCACACATTATTTTTCTTTTCACTGCATTTACTGTAGAAATATTAGGTCCCTCTATAGTGAAACACAAACCAGATTGTTACAGTTTGTCAAACTTAACAAGAAAAAAAAATACACATGAAAGCGGGAAAGAGCACAATTATTTTATTTTTTTTTTTTTTTTTTTTGCATTCAGTTAAACACACTTCCATATATCCACTGCAAAAAGGGCACAAGTCAATACTTGTGATCTTTCCACATGGAGTGTACATAACTTGCTTTGTAAAAAAGTTGACTCATGACCTTTCTGCAGTGACCAATTCACTCTTGAGTTGGGCAACTCTTCTAAGTTAATGCCGCCATTAGACTTACTGGCTGCACCTTATACTCTCCTTACCTTCATTTTTACATCTTATTCACATTATTGTCATTTTCATTATTTCTATTGTTTGACAATTAATAATAATAATAATAATAATAATAATAAGTCATCATCATCATCATCATCATCATTATTATTATTATTATTAATATTCAGTAGCTGTATTTTATCTTCCAGTTCTCAATAGCCCTTTATTTTCACTATATGGTCTCTCTACATGGTCCTGCATTCACACACAAACTTTGCTCATTCACTCCACACAACTCTCACCAGTTTATTATTTCTGACCTCCATGGTTGCAACTGGTTTACCACAATTTCTTTCAGATCTCTGACATTCGCTAAATCACCCCTAAAACACACATTTTCCCGCCCTTTACTGCCGTGAGACTCACCTGCTACAGGTTCCACGAGCTCTTCCTCAGCACCGGGCCGCAGCTGGCGCACCATGATGATGCCTCCGATGGTCAGGTCCTTCAGTGGAGTGTATGAACACCCTTCTGGCAACTGCAGAACTTTCAGCTGTGGTTTCATAACACGAGCTGGATTGCTTAACATTTCAAATGATGGCTCAGCTTCTTTTTTTTCTTCATCCTTGCCACCTTTCTTCTTTTCATCTTTTTTATCATCCTTCTTCTCATCCTTTTTATCCTTTGTGTCCTCCTTCTTATCCTTTGTTTCATCCTTGTCCTCCTCCTACGCATAAAACGTTACTTGTTATGTGACAGTTTAAAAACTGTGCAATTTATTATTCCAAGTGTTTTAGAGAGAGAGAGAGAGAGAGAGAGAGAGAGAGAGAGAGAGAGAGAGAGAGAGAGAGAGATTTAATATATACCTACAATGCATTAGCAACAAATATTACAAATTATAGTATGTGTACTCCTACACATTGTACACCTCACCAGCATTATGTCACATTCTAATTATTGTTGATATTTTCTTTACATTACATAAAAGTGCTCTATGTTCACAATCTGAAACCAAGAAAGAAAGGATGCACAGTTTACCATCTCGTCAACACTGAGGTCATTGGAGACAGATCAGAAATTCTGATTTTTATGAAAGGGTGGGTAATGAAATCAGCTGTGCCCTTTTCAAAACAAGCCACCCCAGCTTTTACCTAGAAAAATTTGTGAAAACCACAGAAAAAATAAATCCAGATGGCCAGATGGGGATTTAAACTGCCATCCTCCCGAATGTGAGTCCTGTGAGCTAACCTTTTTATTCTGGTCTTAAACCATTATTAATTAGAAATTAAGTACAGTTCAGTAGAAAACTGCTGTGCACTGCAGTGTTCTCGTTCAATAAAACTACTTACACCATATGCAAGTCTACTGTTTGAACTCAGACTAACTCCTTATGCAGTACAATAGTAAGGTAAGATTACAATCAAATTATCATCACTCCAATCTTCAATACATTTCAAGTCATTTTAACACTTTAACTGCTCTGGACGTGTTAACGCACGCGCCTTTGCACCTGTCCCTGTGTGCTCTGAACATGTTTACCGGCGCCACCAGTCTTCTACCTGGTACTCTGAACGTGTCTACACGTAGAAGGACTGGTGGCGCGGGTAAACATGTTCAGAACACACAGGGACACGTACAAAGGTTCCCGATAACTGATGAATCATCCTCACAGTCTTGGTTTTATATGTTCTAATAATTTCTGTAGCAAAAACCATCATTGTATCACAGTCGATTTTGTGTGCCGATTTAATTTTCAACTTCATTTTAAGTTCCATAACTTCCATTTACTTGTTACCAGACCGACATCTTTATATGTATCCATTTCATTCAAATATTTTTGAGGTTAAATTAAAAATGTGGCTCTGAGGATACTGAAACTTCCTAAAAGATTAAAACTGTGCTGGACAGAGTGTCTAACCTGAGACCTCTGCATTTTGTGGGCAAATGCTTTATCGACAGTGGCAAGTGCTCTATCGACAGCTGTTCAGGCACGACTCACAACCCACCAACATTTCTCTAATTCCACACCCACTATAATTAAACAGCATATTTGAGGGATACTCACCAGTTATCACTTCAGAAAAATCAAACTGTGATCATGATACATGGTGACTGTGTCGGTCCCCCTCTACACATTCACCATTCAATGCGACATTTTACCCACTCATGAATGACTTGATGGAGACCTTGGTTGTAGAAGTCTGCATTTAACTGCTTATGAAACACTCTACCTCAAAAATCACCTTCAATCATTTTGAAAATGCATTCCAACAATGGTGTCTTCATCTGAGTAATCCAGAATACATCACTGAGTACTGTGACATGACAATAAAGGGGATGAGGTAAAATTTGACAGCCCAAGAAAGCAGCATGTGAGATTTTGGCAGTATGCTCCTTACAGACAAAATCCATTGGAACCACACTATGGCAGCCCTAAAAAACATTAACCTTACCTCTGATCTTTGCATCTTTTGGCAGTGGTGAATACACACATTTCCACTGCTCAGGTCACAGCAATACAGCCAGCACTCATCCAAGGCAATTAGTTATGTGGACTGGTCTGACACAACTGCTGCCTCAGTTCAATCATCGTTTTTAATGGGTAAAGGCAGTCACAGACCCCAGTGAAAGTGACCTTTGTCACATTTTAAAATTCTGTGTATGATGTTGAAAATTGGTGTACATGCGCCATTCTTAGAGGAAATATTTTAGGATTGCCAGTTCTTGAGAGACAACTGGTCTGTCAACTCACTCTCAGTCATTCAGACACACACACACACACACACACACACACACACACACACACGTACGCTCCAAAATATATGACAAAATGTTTGTTTTAGAAGACTGGCTAACAATATGGATACAGTCTTCAGGAAATCATATCTATCAGTTTCTCCCCAACATTAAGGAGACAGTAAACCAAAATATCCTACCCCCCATGGGTTCATATATTGCTTGTGTGTGTTCCAGTGTCTGCTGCAGTTAGAACTCAAAAACTTGTTGGGTGTCTGCAATATGCTGTGTACAGCTTAGCACATTCTCTAGCTGTGTCCATTAAACTAGTATAGATAATGTAAGAATGCAAGTTCAGTGAGACAGTATCATTGCGAAATTGTAAACCGTCTGGCAGACACTATTCTGCCAAAAACATCTTTCAGCAAAACACTAACTGAATGAAATTACTAATTATTGATGATATATAGGCAACACCTTGCTGCTTGTTAAAGAATATATCAAAGAAGTGCCAACATTCAGCAATTCTCTAATAGATTAAACAATAAAAAGAGTTTGTAGCTTAATGCATAGAAAATAAAAACATTAATTTCCTCCATTTGTGTGTGTGTGTGTGTGTGTGTGTGTGTGTGTGTGTGTGTGTGAGAGAGAGAGAGAGAGAGAGAGAGAGAGAGAGAGAGAGAGAGAGAAAGGTATGAGGGAGAAAGAAAAACTGGAGGTGAGCTATCCAATGTCTGACATTACAATCCCTTCAACATCAATCACCCTAGAACTAGACAAAATTTGGCATACAGGTCTGTGTTACATAGTGCAAACAAAATACCTTTGCCCAAGGAAATTATACAACAAAAAATATGTTCAATTTCCTCACCCCTCTGGCTGACCCAATAATTAAAAATAAATAAAAATAAAAAACTACAGAAACACAAAATGCAGAAGAAGAAAAGTAAATATGTGACCAGTACACACAGATGGGCAGAGTATCATGAAGGATTGTTAATTTCTTCAAACTGAACACAGGAAATATTTCTTTATCTACTCCTAACGTTGTAGAGCGGAAGTACAATTTTATCTGCAATAGCGACAAATTTTCACTAGTTGAAATCTACACACTAACATGACAAAAATGTTTTTATATTTCACATATAACAAAAGAGCAAACAGTGTTGTATCAGGTATTCAGAACAAGTAAGTGCTCTGGCATGCATGATGAATCCATACTCTGACAAAGTTTTCAGAGGTGTTTCAGCAATATTTTCTGAGTGTCTAGTAATCCATGAGGACAGCAGCCAGACATGAAGTACTTAAATAATGACAATTAAAATCAACAGCCTGTATTGTAATCCATTGTCATTTATTCAAAACATGCTACCAGTTTCAATGCCAAAAAGGGTCATCTTCAGGCCCCAAGCGTAAACTGCAATTAACATATGAACCGCAATGACAAAGACCAACAGAGTCTTCAAACGGAAACAGTGCAACTTACTAAGCATGTATGTCAGCATATGCAACCAACAAAGTTGTGAGCAGCAGGACCAAAATAAACTTTATTCTGAATCTTCATAGCAGTAACAAGTTCAATGGTCAGACGACACTGGCAGTGTGACTTATTACGCATGTATGCCAACATGTACAACCGACAAGGTCTTTATTGGTTGCACATACTGGCATACATGCTTAATAAGTTACACTGTTTCCATTTGAAGACTTTGTTGGTCTTTGTCAATATGATTCATAGCCTGATGGCAGATTATGCTAGGGGTCCGAGACGACCCTTTTTGGCATCGAAATTGGTAGCATATTTTTAATACATGACATTGGATTACAATACAGCTGTTGGTTTTAATTATCATTATTCAAATATTTTCTGAGTAGTTTGGTATCAGGGACCCATTGAATACAGCATTCCATCATCAAAGAGTAATCACATTTCATGTGACTGCATATCCTCATTTATCATGGTATCTGTACTGCAAAACAGTGTAAATGTGGACAATATGTGCTTTTTTTCCTTGTTTGTGGAACGATACGGCAAAATAGAGGATTTCCAGAAAAATTAAAGCATGCAAAAGTCAATGTGTTTGAAGCTTGTCATCAACAGAAAGGTGACGAGCAGCCGGTGCCAAGCCAAGTAATCCGAATTAGTGTTGCCGGCGCCAAGCGAATAAATTTCTACAAGAAGTGCAGATGGAAAAGTGTTAACATTGATGACATTCAACATGGCTAAAGGATTGTTGTGACGAAGTTCTCCACACCCAAGAGAGAGAAACTTTTTTAAGGCAGCCCAAAACTGGCACTTTCTACAGTCAAGCAAGAGGAGTATGGAAAATCAAAAATAGAGATTGTAGCCACTGTGGTAGCTAAGCGTTTGTAAATATCTTTCCTGGAACTTGTTGCTGCAGGCAGTATAGAAGAAAGGATGCCAAGCTCTCCACTTGCCAACATTCACTACACATGAAATAACATTCATTTTCTTACCACTTCAGAAACAAACAGCAAAGCGAGCTTTCGATAACTCCCTATTACGTCACAATCCGGAGAAGACTGCCCGACCAGCGCCATTCCGGTACTTTAGATTCAACATTGATGACAACTGATGTAGGTCAAATGCTTGAGCAACCATTTACACTAATGCGGTGAGAAAATCAAGAGAATGTTGCCATTATGTGACTAGGTGTAGCAGATATTGATGGTCTAGAAATGTGCGCCACCTTGAGGGAGAAGGACGTCGGGATGCGAGCAGCAGGGGCGGCGCTACTGACCACTTCCATCTTTTCAGCGGTGGACGTAGTGGCAGCAGCAGTAGCAGCAGTCTCACGGTGCCGGCGACGCGCCCTGGCTGCGATGCTCAGTACGGCTGTTGTCACCTTCTCACGCTCTTCACGCTTCTTCTCTTCCAGTGGGGGCGGATATGCAAACAGTGATGGCCGAGCATTCGAGCGGAATTCCATCTTGGGCATCTGGGGAGAGAGAGACAGAGTTACAGTCAGACAGAAGAACAGGTAGCAGCAGCTACGGTGTTTGCAGCATCGGTGCTGGTGATCTCACCTTGAGCTGAGCGTTGAGTGCAATGAGGCAGGTGGGTGAGAAGGCGAGTGCAAGGCAGTGTGCCAGTGGAAACCAGTACCAGTATTGTGTGAACACCAGCACACCCACCACAGCCAGCATGTTTGTGTGGCCCGTGCGTGACTGCAGAGACACCGTCACATTGCGCCCACCTGTGAAAGCCGAGTACCTGAGTCCACCGACAATTACCTCACTCAACAATAAAAAACCATTAACATACATGTGCACAATGAGCCAGGAGCAACGAATAGTTAGTGAAGACTACTGGGTAAATAACATAAGACTGCCTCGGAGGCCTATGTCAGATGTCACAGCATTACAAAATGGTAACGGTAAGCTCTATTTTGTATGAAACAAAATACATTAATCTTGTGTTTTACACCTGGCAGACAAGTTTTACCAGCCACCTAAAATGTAGCGACAATTTTTAGCAAGCATTGTGTATTCAATACAAGGAATTCCTGCCAAATAGTGGTACAAAATAGTTCTACGAGCCTTTCCTGTATCTAAAGACAGCTCAGCTCACCTCTAGTGGCTCACTAACAACCTCTGAAACCTCATTTCGGAGTTAACAAACACCCCATAATCAAATCAAGCCAAGAAGGTTATATCTGTCCACACTCTCTCCAGACACAGAAATAGTTGAAAAGTCTGCATTTTGCTCTTAATGTGCTACCCATCGAAGCATCCCTCTGATGCAAATGATTGTAGAAAATGGAAGTGAGTTAGCCAAGATCTGCATAACTGCCTCAGAAAAAACATTAACAGGAAAATGCGACAAACCTTTTGAGTTATCAAACATGCAAAATAATACTGTTATACAGGGTGATTAAAAAAGAATACCACAACTTTAGGAATTTAAAACTCTGCAACGACAAAAGGCAGAGCTAAGCACTATCTGTCGGCGAATTAAGGGAGCTATAAAGTTTCATTCAGTTGTACATTTGTTCGCTTGAGGCGCTGTTGACTAGGTGTCAGCGTCAGTTGATGCTAAGATGGCGACCGCTCAACAGAAAGCTTTTTGTGTTATTGAGTACGGCAGAAGTGAATCGACGACAGTTGTTCAGCGTGCATTTCGAACGAAGTATGGTGTTAAACCTCCTGATAGGTGGTGTATTAAACGTTGGTATAAACAGTTTACAGAGAATGGGTGTTTGTGCAAAGGGAAAAGTTCTGGACGGCCGAGAACGAGTGATGAAAATGTAGTAAGCATCCAGAAGCATTTGTTCGCAGCCCAGGAAAATCGACTCTCAGAGCTAGCAGAGAGCTGCAAACCGCGATTTTTTCTTATGGGGGTATGTTAAGGATATGGTGTTTCGGCCACCTCTCCCAGCCACCATTGATGATTTGAAACGAGAAATAACAGCAGCTATCCAAACTGTTACGCCTGATATGCTACAGAGAGTGTGGAACGAGTTGGAGTATCGAGTTGATATTGCTCGAGTGTCTGGAGAGGGCCATGTTGATCATCTCTGAACTTGTTTTTGAGTGAAAAAAAAAAAACCTTTTTAAATACTCTTTGTAATGATGTATAACAGAAGGTTATATTATGTTTCTTTCATTAAATACACGTTTTTAAAGTTGTGGTATTCTTTTTGAATCACCCTGTATAATGACAAAATATTTTGTCACCAACAAATACATTAAATTTTAACACTGTATAATATGAAAATACTTACCAGCATCGATTATTCCTTGGGCAAGAATAGCACCAAATTTCGCCATGACATCTTCATGCTTGTCGACAATGACCTTAGCATATAGTGCGCGAAAGTCTTTGACCTGAAACAACAAAAAAGTATTCCATGTTGGAATATCAATAATATAAGGGGAAAATAGATTCCTACTCACTGTAAAGATGACACATTGAGTTGAAGACAGGCAGCTACACATTAGATTTTGGCCAAAGCTTTCATAAGAAAAGGGTACATACACATTCATTCAAACTAGCAAGCACATCTTGTCCATACATGACCAATTCCAGCACCTTCGACTGGAATGCAACTGTCTTGTAGAACAGAAGCAGCAACCTGGAAAGGGTGGTGAAGGAGAAGGGGAGGTAGAAGGGATAGCAGGGTATAGGTGAGGGGAAAGAACAGCACTTTCTGGCAGAGCATGCAGGAACTAGACTGTCAATAGGCACAGCATCAGGAGGCTGAGAGACAGGGAAGCAGAAGGGGGAGCAAAAAAATGAGAGGAGCAGGAAAGGATAATTAAGATGGGTAGATGCACTGGCACACAAAGGAGGTGAGGGGAGAAGAATATGGAGAAGGTGATAGGGCAGATGGGCTGCAAACTGTTGGGTGGAGTGAGTGGAGACAGTAGGTTACTGTAGATCAAGGCCAAGATAATTTCAGGAGTGGAGAATGTGTTGTAAGGGTAAGTCTCATCTGTGCAGTTCAAAAAAAGCATAATTTTTGAAGTAATATATCCTCTTCTGCTTGTTCCCATTGTAAATAGAAAAGATGAATGTTGCATTTTATTCATGATGGTACTGTGTGGGACTCTTAACTCTGGCCATGACTGCCTCAGTCTTAGCATAGAGCTTCTGAAGCACAAAGGTACTTGCCTCCATGTACACTATTTGCATACCTACAACAAATGTCAGCCAAAATGCACAATGCTAGAAAAATGGCAAACAACTCAGCTAACCTCCCCATTTCTTTTCTTAAAAAAAAGTCCCTGTTCAAAAAATGGCATGGAATTCATTGTATGAAAATTATAAAGGGAACAGCCACTGAATGGAGCACAAAGTATCTGTGAACAATATTATGAGGAGGACAGTTGCTACTCACCATATAGCAGAGATGCTGAGTGACAACAAAAAGACTTTCACACTTAAAACTTACACACGCACACACACACACACACAAGTGCGCGCGCACGCGCAAACACACACGCGCACGCAAACACTACTTGAACACATAACTGCAGTCTCAGGCAACTGAAACCACACTGCGAGCAGCAGCACCAGTGCATAATAGGAGTGGCGACTGGGTGGGGGTAGGAGGAGGCTTGGTGGGGAGGGGGAAGGTTAGGCGGAGAGCAGGGGAGAGGAGGAGAGGAAGTAGCGGAAAAGAAGAGAAATAGAGAGAAACAAATAAAAAGACTGGGTGTGGTGATGGAATGAAGCCTGTGTAATGCTGGAATTAGAGCAGGGAAGGGTCTGGGTGGGCAAGGACAGCAACTAATGAAGGTTGAGGCCAGGAGGGTTACGGGAACATAGGATGTATTGCAGGAAAAGTTCCCACCTGCACAATTCAAAAAACCTGGTGTTGGTGGGAAGGATATGACACAAGCTGTGAAGCAGACATTGAAATGAAGGATATAATCTTTGGCAGTGTGTTCAGCAACAGGGTGATCCACTTGTTTCTTGGTCACAGTTTGTCAGTGACCATTCATGCGGACAGACAGCTTGTTGGTTGTCATGCCTACATAGAATGCAGCACAGCTGTTGCAGCTTAGCTTGTAGACCACATGACTGGTTTCACAGGTAGCCCTGCCTTTGATGGGATAGGTGATGTTAGTTAGCGGACTGGAGTAGGTGGTGCTAGGAGGATGTATGGGACAGGTCTTGCATCTCGGTCTATTACAGGGGTATGAGCCATGAGGTATGTGATTGGGAGCAGGGGTTGTGTAAACATGGACAAGTATATTGTGTAGGTTTGGTGGACAGCGGAATACCACTGTAGGAGGGGTGGGAAGTATAGTGGGCAGGACATTTCTCATTTTAGGGCATGATGAGAGGTAATTGAAACTCTGGCAGAGAATGTAATTCAGTTGCTCCAGTCATGGCTGGTACCGAGTTTTGAGGGGAATGCTCTTCTGTGGCTGAACGATGGGACTTTGGGAGGTTATGGGAGACTGAAAAGATAAGGCATGGGAGATTTGTTTTTGTACAAGGTTGGGAGGATAATTACAGTCAATGAAGACTTCAGTGAGACCCTCAGCATATTTCAAAAGTGACTGCTCATCACTGCAGATGTGACGCCCATGGGTGGCTAGGTTGTACAGATGGAACTCTTAGTGTGGAATGAGCAGCAGTTGTCGAACTGGAGGAATTGCCGGTGGTTTGTAGGTTTGATATGGATGGAGGTACTGATGTAGCCATCTTCAAGGTGGAGTTCAACATCTAGGAAGGTGGCTTATTAGGTTGAGTGGGACCACGTGAAGCAAATGGGGGAGAAGTTACTGAGGTTATGGAGGAAGCGATCCAGATAGCAAAGATGTCATCAATGAATCTGAAGCAGGTGAGGGGTTTAAGGTACTGGATTTTTAAGAAGGATTCCTCTAGATGGCCCATGAATAGGTTGGCATAAGATGGCACCATGCGTGTGCCCGTAGCAGCACCCCGGATTTGTTTGTAGGCAATGCCTTCAAAGGAGAAGTAATTGTGGGAGAGGATGTACTTGGTCATGGCAACGAGGAAGGAGGTTGTTGGTTTGGAATCCGTCGGGCGTTGGGAAAGGTAGTGTTCAATAGTAGTAAGGTCATGGGCATTGAGAATGTCAGTGTATAGGGAGGTGGCATCTTCAGTGACGAGCAGGGCACCATGTGGTAATGGGACAGGAACAGTGGAGAGTCGGTGGAGGAAATGGTAGGTATCTTTTATATACAATGGTAATTTCCGGGTAATAGGTTGAAGGTGTTGGTCTACGAGAGTAGAGATTATGGAATTTAGGAAGATGTAGAAGGCAGAACTGCAGGGAATGGTACGAGTGAGTAGAGAGATGGACTCTGGGGAGAGATTCTGGAATGGGCCTAAGGATTTGAGTAGTGACTGGAGATCCTGCTGAATTACTGGAATGTTGTCACTGGCAAGGTTTGTAGGTGGAATTATCTGAAAGCTGGCGGAGACCTTCTGCCATGTAATCCTTGCAGTTCAGAACAACAGTGGTGGAACCTATGTCTGCAGGTGGGATTGTAAGGTCAGGATCATTCTTTAGATGGTGGACTGCGGCTCTTTCTGCAGATATAAGGTTAGTCTGCATGTTGAGGGATTTGGGGAATGATGGTGAGGCAAGGTTTGAAGTTAAGAAATTATGTTAAGTCAACTGGGGGTGGTTTGGGGCAGTGAGGGTGGATCACAGTTGGATGGGGGAGTGCACTGAGCTAGGTTCAAATGGTTCAGTATTTTGAGTCTGATTGGTAGGTTTGGTGGTGAACAAGTGTTTCCACTGTAGGGACTGGGAGAAGGAGAGGTCTTCAACAAGTCCTGTGTGATTCAATTTAGGAGTGGGGCAAAATGTGAGGTCTTTGAAAAGGACTGATATATCTGTGGAGACTAAGGCTTCTGGAAGAAAGGTTCATGACTGTGTTGTGGGTCTGTTTAGGTTCTCGTTTCTGTATTGTGGTGGGAGGGAGTTTTGGAGGGTGGGGTAAGTGTAGTAGGTCTGCGAGACAGTGTTTGTCAGCTATGAGAGGGCGTGTGGGAGGTCTGGAGGTGGTGGACAGTGGTACTCCAAGGCTGGAGTAGGAAGTGAGCAGGAAGGAGAGCTTTTTGAGGTGGCGTTATGCATGTCGCTCAAGTTCCTGCAGGGCAGAAGTTTCAATGTGTGTTATCGGTTCTGGGAATTTGGGATTGCATAACAGGAGAATCTTGCAGATAGAAAGAAGGTACTGCAAGGAGGTTTAGGCTTGGTTGATTGGTTTTGCAGGACTAAGGATTGGCGGAATTTGAACAAGTGGAGGTCTTTGTGGAACAGGTAGAGGCCATTGCGGAAGGAGAGGTGGCAGCCAGAGATGGGTAATTTGATGGTAGGGCCATTACGGGAGAATGTTTAATTGATATGCAGGATCAGACTACTTGTATTGCCAACAAATGATCAAATTAAGTTACATCATTATTAAGCAATTCCTTTGGCTAGTTCATACTGGGAAGAATTAGTAAGCTTCACCTCTTCTGTTAATCTTGTAGAGGGCAAAAACTATGGTAGTTGGCATTATTATATTGGTTGGTAGTGTATCTACAATTTTGGTTTGGAAACAAAGGACAAGTGAAAGTGAAGAAATGTTTATTTCTGCATGTTCTGGATGATTTATTGGTAGCCTTTAACAGTGGCGAACCATATGTTAATGGATGGAGGATCTCTAACTGCAATTACAATTGATCATTTCATCCTGGCCAAGGTTCGAGTCCTCCCTCGGGCATGGATGTGTATGTTTGTCCTTAGGATAATTTAGGTTAAGTAGTGTGTAAGGTTAGGGACTGATGACCTTAGCAGTTAAGTCCCATAACATTTCACACACCTTTGAACATTTTTCGATCATTTCATTGTATTTTCATAAACGAGATCACTGAGGATGGGGGTTTGTAGAATGTAGGGGATTTAATTTGGTGAAAAAATATATGGAAGCATTAATTTTGGCCTTAGGAACTTGCTCTCAGGAATGCTACCACCCTGTGATAGACAGGTGTTCAACAAATAGAGAATGCTCCAGTCGGCTATGGTTCTATCCATGACAATTTTTATGGATGAGACTTAATGTTATGTTATAACCAGGAGTGGTTATAGCTGCAACACCAAAGTGTGGCTGTTTGCAAAGAGGCCAACCTTGTTGATGCTATGCTTGCACAACAACTGGTGTGAAGTCAACTTTATTGATTTAAGTATAATCATGGTGAATGAAATTTGTAACTGGGTCGACAATTTTTTGGGAGAGAGGACACAGCATGTTGTCTAGGATGGAGGGTCACTGTCAGAACTAGAAATAACTTCAGGCATGGCACAGGGAAGTGAACTGACACTGTTGCTGTCCATTTTGCATATTAATGACCGGGTATACAATACTGGAAATACTGTCTCAAAGAAGCTGCACAAATATCCACTCTGATTTTGATATAACTTCAAAGTGGTGCAAAGATTGGCACCTTATACAAAATGCAAAAATTGAGTACCCTATGACTACAGTATCAACAAGTTACAACTGGAATCAATCAATTTATACAAATACTGGTATAACAATTTAAGGGAGTTTGAAACTGAATGATCACAAATTCAGTTTGTAGGTGAAGCAGCGGCAGACTTCAGTTTTTTGCCAAGAGACTGAGAAAAAGCGACCAATACCACAAAGGTGATTGTAAACTAAGCACTCATGTGACCCAACCTAGAATACTGCTGGGAGTGTATACACTACTGAGTTTGTCCCGCTACTTCTACTTGGCATGGGTTCCACAAAGACTGGCAGATGTGTCCAGCTTTTGCCCAAACAATGTGAAAGGCTGCAAGGTTTTCAGCAAATTAACTGTGATGGGATTTGTACAATGCTTGTCAAGTGATTCCCTTTGATGCTTGTGAGGATCCACATGTTCCCTTGAACAAGCAGAGATCTACACATTCCACCTGTGCAGTGCCCTTCCTGCCTGATACACTGAGGTGCGGCAGGTGTCCCAAAGAATCACCCATTAATGGGTGTTATGGTGTAACATCCATCCATCCATCCCATCACAGCATACTGTCAACTTGAGGTTCCACTGGCATGTCCTGGAGTGGTTACTAAAACATGTCCATATGTTACAGTAATATAAAACAGGCAAAGCCCCTGGCGGGATTTTTTTGGGGGGAGGGGGGGGGGAGGGGGGGGGGAGTAGAAGGGGAAATTATACGTCTGTGGGGGCAATACTACATAATGTGGAATAATGAGGACACATTGACTATCTGCTGGGAAGGTAAATGGCAAACAGTATTCAGGAGAAGAGTGGTGCACCTACAACGAAAACCTCAAGGAAGGCACTAGTGCAAACTATTCCAAAATATTGTTTCAGTATTTTAAGTCCTTATGAAGTGGGTGTAACTGTGTGCATTCCACAAATTTAGAGGTGCACTATTAGCATGATGACATGTAAGTGTAATCTACAACAAAATTAAGAGAGATGCTTTGGGAATAATGGTAATGTTCTTGTGAAACAGTGCCAGATAAGATCAGAATGTTGATACATACCCTATACCACGCACATCACAGAGGGGAGGTCCCAGAACAATAGCCTTTTTCTTTGTAATTTTTGGACAGGTTAATATCAGTCATTGTGAGAAAGAAAAGTGTGTCTTGCATGAGCTAACAGAAGGTACCCTGAGGTACATTTTTCATCTGGGCAACAGTCCAACTGATAACCAATGACACACAGGTCATCATCAGGCGACTACATTCTATATTTTAGCTCTACTTCCATTGCCTGCAATATTTCAACTGCTGATCTACGCAAGGTGTGTTAATGCTGTATCATGTGCCCCAGAAAGCCACAGAAGTATTGACCTACTTAGGCAGCATAATGTGCAGTTTACACACTGTACTCACCTTAGGACACGTGTGCTCAGAGTGCTGGATGAGGATCATGGCAGATGCGATGAGCGCACCTTGCCGCACAAAGTTTACCGGGTCATTCGTCATAGGGTCAATCAGTGCTATTGCCTCCTATAGTGAAACAGCACAATGACATACACAATTATACACTCTTACAAAAAGAACATTAAAGTAATTGTTTCTGTAGCCAATTCTAAAAATAATCAGATAAAGGAGATGATCTCAAAAGTGGAGAACAGTAAGCGTCTTCACTCTTGAACAAGGTATGTACTACAAGAAATATTTTTATTCAAAGAATGAGTTGAGCAGCCCACTAAAACATCAAAATATTCAAAAGTAAGTTTGAAGAAAGGCATTTTCTGTTTGCAGTGAACACAGTTTTCACACAACACACTGTCTAAAATAGAAGTAATTTCAAATTTTATGTTATGTGTATCATAAAGAAAGTCACCAGCAACCCACTGTTATGAATATTACTTTTAGATTTTTAGGCAAGTCATAAATGGTACATCATATTGCTCTAATTTTTCTGTCACTTCCAATATAGTTTCCATTTGTTTGTACACTTAACACATTTTGTTGAAAATGGCGGCCCACAGTTCCTAATCGTTTAAAGAAAAGATCACAGTTTGATTGCCAAGAGCTGCTCATTTACAACCAGTTCAAATTTTCAGTTTGTCAACAAGCATCTTAAAACCTTTAATACAACTTGGATATTTTATATAAACCAGTGGTGTCAAATAGCATAAAATCTATACTATGTTACTGCTGTAAAGTACTAAAATACATTACATTTTTGCCAATAACATATACAAAACAATGTTGGTGTTTGTTCTACAATACTGTTGACTCCTGGCATTTTGTGTGGGGGCACTCTACACTGTGGCCTGTGCATGTAGAATGCCTTCTTTGGCTGACACCTTTTCTCTGAACTTTGCCTTATTTGGTCAATATACTTAGGACACCACAGGTACAATAACTCAGGCACTGCACTATGTCCTATTGCAAAGTTTGTTTTGATTTTGTTCACAAATCTTTCCTTGGCACGTACAGCGGGAAGGGTGACAGCTACGAGACTCATCTCTGATGCCTCAGTGCCATCTTTCAAGTGCGAGAACAAACAGTGTTATTAACACACCCAACAGGGCGTGATGCAATGCTATTTGAAGTATCCACAGCCGTTTCCCATCTGGCAGCCCATGCACACATCTCCATATGAATGCTCAAGGCTGAGATAGATTTCAGCAGCAGAGTTTTCCTTCTTAACACAAAATTCAATATCACGCTGCTTAAATGGCATCAATAATCACATGAAAGAAGTCAACAATACCACAATGTTTCAAAGATCAGTTTTCTTTCCCTGTCACAATTTCAGTTATGACAAAAGGTTGTTCATGACTAAGTAAAACAGAACCTCAAGCTCCAAGTAGACGAATCACTGACACTCTGCCTGCAAGCTTAAAGAACACTCACTCTCGCCAAGTTTTGCAGGCAAAAACAAGTAAACACTTCTAGAAACTAGATACGGTTGCATCCTGTGAGAACAAGCAGTGTTATTAACACACCCGACAGGATTCTGATGCAGTGCTATTTGAAGTATGCACAGCCACCAAGAGCTTTTAGTTTTAACACATTTCTTTTATTCTTAAATAGGGAAGTAGTGTTCCAGTATGCTGGTGAAGCTGAACTGTTTATTTCAGCTCCAGAAAAATACAGTGTGGGACCATAGTGCACTTGGTACAATAATACTCTTCTGCATAATAGCGATTTCACTTACTGGACATTTTTTCTTTATCTGTTGCGCAGTCAGGACATTACAGGCGCGCAGTCACAACATTACAGCCTTTCCCTCCACACAGCATGTAAGACCTCAACACACACATTCAAAATGTGGCTACCAAGTAACTAACAGCCAACTCAAATTCGCAAATATAGCAGCACATCAGAAGCAGAATTAACTTTCGCTGCTGCTAGGTGTTCTGTTCACCATCCATGTGGGCTCCATCTATATACAAAGAGACTACATGCAAGAAAGTATGGATTAGGATAAGACAAAGGCAAGATAACAAAGAAGAGAATGGAGGCACCACGACAATGTTTCCTATAAAACACAAGTCATTTAGAGTCAATTTTTTTTTTCTTTTTTTTTTTTGGGGGGGGGGGGGGGGTGTTTTAGGGTGCAAAACATCTAAGGTCAGTATAGAACCATAGAATGCCGCGACCGAGAGGGTAAAAAACCATTACGGAAGAGTATCTAAAATTCGTCGACAAGACACCGGAGTCACCAGGTAGAAATAAATCTCTTTTGTCATATCACTGCTTTTTAAAAAACGTAAAATGGAAGCCACAGCTCTCACGTTATCCACTAAAATGTCCGGCAAAACGGGTGGCAGCCAGACCCTGGTGAGACATAAGTGGCTAAAATAGGGGCAGAGGATCAGGAAATGTCTGACTGTTAATGGCTGGCTACAAAAAGGACAGCTGGGTGCAGGGTCCCCACTCAACAAGTGGCGGTGACTAAAGCGGCAGTGCCCTATTCACAACTTAGTTAACATTACTTCCTCATGGCGAGACGGCCGGGAGGAAGTCAACCTGGCTGTTGGGAGAGGTTTGACTCCTCTGAGTTTGTTCCCATGAAGGAAGCACCAATGGTCATGCCAAAGTGAGATGATACGCCGATAGAGACAAGTACAAATATCTTGTGAGGGAACAGAGTAAGAGGCGGGCCGACTGAGATGGACTGCGGCTTTGGCAGCAGGATCAGCAGTGTCATTCCCAGGCACACCAACATGGTCAGGAACCCACATGAACGACACCTGGGCTCCCCCACCCGGGAACAAATGGAGACAGTGCCGGATCCGTCGAACAATAGGGTGGACTGGATCTGGATCATCCAGAATGTAAAGGGCACTGGGAGTCAGAGCAGATCACACAGCAAGTGAGCTAGTGCCTCCAGACATAGTGAACAGTCTGACAGAGGGCAAAAAGCTCTGCGGTAAAAAATTGTGCACTGGTCGAGAAGCCGGTATTTAAACTTATCAGCCCCAACGACAAAAGCACAGCCAACGCCATGGGCAGACTTGGAATCATCAGTGTACAAAAATATGCTATCGGCAAGTTGTGAGCAAAGTTCGAGAAATTTGCAGTAATCGGTCAGCTCGGGAGTCGAATCCTTCGGGAATGAGCTGAGGTTAAAATGAACACAAACCTGTGCCTGAAGCCAAAGTGGTGAAGAGCTCTCCCCCATTCGGAAAGTGGCAGGAAGTGTGAACTGCAGCTGCTGAACCAGGTGATGAAAGTGGACACCAGGAGGCCGCAGAGATGAAACGTACATCTCGTACTGACAGTCAAGAATGTCATAAAAAAGAAAAGGGTCGAAGGTTGGGTGGCCTGGCATGGAAGAAAGCCGACATACCTACTGAGTAGGGTGCCGTGCCAATACAGTGGTAGTTCACCGGCTTCTGCGTAGAGACTCTCAACTGGGTTGGTACGGAAGTCACCAGTGGCGAGACGGATCCCCAAATGGTGGATTGTAGTTAGACGGCGTAAGATAGATGGCCGTGCACAGAAGTAGACAAGGTATCCATAGTCCAACTTGGAGCAGACAAGATATCGATAGAGCAGAGGAGGACAGTCCGACCAGCTCCCCATGAGGTACCACTCAATACACGAAGGACATTGAGGGACCGGGTGCAGCGTGCAGCCAGGTAGGACACGTGGGGAGACCAACTGAGTTTCCTATCAAATGTAAGCCCTAAGAACTTCGTTGCATCCATGAACGGGAGAGCATTTTGGCCCATTCGCAAGGACGATGAAAGAAATGCCTCGTACCGCCAGAAGTTGACGCCAACGGATTTGGTAGCAGAAAAGCAGAAACCAATTGTGACACTCCACAAACAGAGACAGTCCAGACAATGCTGAAGGCAGCATTGGAGCAGACACGTCCAGTGGGAGCTGCAATAAATAGCAAATTCATCAACGAAAAGAGAGCCGGATATGCCATCTGGAAGGCAGTTCATAATTGGGTTGATGACTATGGCAAAGAGGAAGACACTCAGTACGGAGCCCTGAGGCACCCTGTTCTCCTGTGAAAAAGTGTGGTATAAGGAGGAACCCACATGTACCCGGAAAACTCGGTTTGTTAAAAATTCCTGATGAAAGTGGGAAGATGACCGCGAAGGCTCCATGTGTGCAGAGTACGTAGAATACTTGTCTGCCAACAGGTATCATAGGCTTTTTCCAAATCAAAGAAAATGGCCACTGTTTGTCACTTCTGCAGAAAATTATTCACGATGAACGTAGACAGGGTGAGGAGATGATCAACCACTGAGCGGCACTTTCGGAACCCACACTGAACAATAGTGAGTAGATGGTGAGACTCCAGCCACCACACTAATCGACCATTGATCATGCGTCCCATCACCTTGCAAATGCTGCTGGTAAGGGAAATTGGACGATAGCTGGAAGGAAGAGATTTATCTTTACGAGGCTTAGGTAGGGGAACAATAACAGCTTCACACCAAAGCGTGGGAAATACACCGTCAGTCCAAATACGGTTGTAGGTATTGAGGAGAAAGCGTTTCCCCACAGGAGGAAGATTCTGCAGCACGAGGACATGGATTGTATCGAGCCCAGGAGCAGAAGACCTGGATGAGGAGAGAGCATGCTCAAGCTCCCTCATAGTAAAAGGAGTATTGTAGCATTCTCGATTCAAATAGAGAAAAGAAATTGCACGAGCCTCCTCTGCCTGTTTCCGAGGAAGGCACGATGGTGGAGCTTGAAACCTCGTACTGGCCCAAAGCTTGGAAACATCGACAGGGTTGACTATGATGTTTCCCGCCACAGTCAGACCAGGATCGAGGAGTGGGCAGTCATCCCGGAAAGCCGGAAGGCCACCCCAAAGGAGAGAGGACGGAGTAAATCTGTTGAATGAGCTGATGAAGGAAACCCAGCATGCTTTCTTGCTTTCCTTAATAGTGCAACAGCACTGTGCACGTAGTTGGTTGTAGCAGATGCAGTTCGTTACTGTAGGATGATGCTGAAAGACACGAAGCGCACGTCGTCGGGCACGAATTGCGTTGCCGCATTCCACAGTCCACCAAGGGACCGGGACCCGATGGGGAGAAGTAGTAGCAGTACAAGGAATAGAGGATTCGGCAGCCTAGAGAATAACGTCCACGAAGTGCTCGACCTGATCATCACAGCTAGGAAACAGCCATTCGTCAAAGACTGCCAAGGAGGAATATAGCCTCCAGTCAGCAAGAGAAAATTTCCAATGTGTGGGCCGCTGTGGCAGGGTATGATTGTACAGGCGAGTCACACAAGAGAAGTGGTCACTTCAGTAAGTATCGGAGAGAGCACACCACTCAAGACGTCAAGCGAGCTGGGCAGAGCAGATCAAGAGGTCTAAGAGGGAATAAGTGTGTGTGGAATCAGAGAGAAACTTGGCTTTGCCGATGTTAAGGCACACAAGATTAAGATGATTGAGAAGATCCACCAAAAGAGAACCTCTCCGGCAGGTGACAGGCGAGGCCCAAAAAGGATGATGGGCACTGCTGTCACCGAGGAACAGAAAGGTTGGAGGAGGCTGAGAAACAGGCTGCATCAGGTCCGCCCTAGTGACAGCAGAAGACGAAGGGATATAATGGTGCAGAGGAGGAAAGGTAAATTCGGGAAGGAAAACACGGCCAGCAACTGCAAGCGGGTGGGTGTGCAAGGGGATAGGATGATGACAAACATCATCTTGTAGAAACAAAATGACCCCACCATGAACAGGAATACCTGCCGTAAGGGGAAGGTGCAGCTGTAGCGAAGTAAAATGGGAAAGAGCAAAATGGTCTTGAGGATGTAGCTTGGTTTCTTGAAGACAGACTGCAAGCGGACATCGCAATGGCAGGAGCAGCTGGACATCAGCCCTGTTAGACTGAAGGCCACAGATATTCCATTGTAAAAGGGCCATACAATTTAGGAACACCAGAGGATGAATAAGAAACACTCACCTCGACGGCCGCTTAGGGCGAGACGTCGAGAGAGGACGGCCACTGGAATCCACAGGTGGAGGATCTTCGTCCATCCACTCAGTGAGATCAACGAAGCTTCCCCAGCGTCAGTCAGTTCAAAAGGACTCACGAGTCGAAGAGGGGGAAGACTGTTTGCCTTTGGATGAGTGTTTTGGCTTTTGGCAATTGGCAGAAGAGCCAGATGGCTGCGAACTCGAGGTATGCAAGAAATCTTCTCAGGAATAAACCTTTTTGAATTGATGGATCACTGCTGGCATTGCAACCATCTTCACCGATGAGGGCGAAGAATGCGTAGCAGGATCTACAGCCCGGGAAGTGGGAGACGTAGTGTCAGCTTGAAGGCGCCATCATATAACTGAACTGTAAGCCACAAGTTTGCGTAGTCATGTTTTTTGTGGGATGGGGAGAGGCTAACACAGTGCTGTAGCTTCCAGATGAAGGGACATTCGGTTTACGGGTCGCCAACAGTTTCCAGGCAACAGGAAAAGATTCCTTCTCTTTCACCCTTATCTCCTGAACAGCCTGCTCGTCTTGATAGATGGAACAAGAACGAGAAGAAGCAGCATGTTCTCCATGACAATTAATGCAACGGGGTGAAGGAGGTGGACAGGCGCCCTCGTGTGCATCCCTGCTACAAGTGACACGTTTGGCTGTGTTTCTACAAGATGTGCTGGTATGATTGAACTGGTGGCATTTATAACACCTCAACGGATTGGTAATGTAAGGACACACAGAGATGAATTCATAGCCTGCCTCTATCTTGGTAGGAAACGTTAACTGATCGAAATTCAGGAACAATGTGCGAGTTGGAACCAAATTGGCAGCTTCCTTCTTCATAACTCGATGAACAGCAGTAATGCCCTGATCCGATAGATAATTAGTTATTTCGTCCTCCGTCAAACCATCCAATAGCCGGGTGTAGATAACACCGCGGGACGAGTTAAGTGTCCTGCATTTACAGTAAACACAACCCACACGTGTGTATACAGCAGCAGCAATAGCAGAACAGGGGTCAGTAAATGTAAAAGCTAGGGCCAGGCAGGTCAGCTCGTGCTGCCTGTGTGCAGCTGACGTATATTAGAAATCAGACCGCAGGGCCACCAGACTGCGGCAACTGCCCACAGGGGTGTTCCGGCAGCTGACGTACTGCTACTCATGCTGCTGCTCAGCAGGCCGAGTCACAACTAGCTCCTACAGCCTATCCTTGTAGCTGTCCTGGTCCCACATAATATACATTTCATGTCGTGGAATTCAGAAGATCTGACTAGCTACTTACAGTTCTGTATTGGCAATGGCATGCACCACATCACTGATATAAAGTACATTTCACTCAATTCTATCCTCTTCGATGCTGAAATTTTCTGAAGCATTAGTTACTCTTCGTGTCTTGTACATCGAAGTCTTCGCTGTCTGACCTCATTAAACATTTGACAGTCTAATTGCTTGGTGAACAGAATTCCCGTTTCTAGCTGTGCTCACACACAGCCAAGTCATTCCTGCTCCACGTTTCGTAACGCACTCTGCAGCAGACTTCCATTTACCTCACTTTCTCTGTCCTACATCACTGCTGGGGGAATGATGAACCACTGTGGTATACGACCCAGTTCGAGTTACGGTAATGAAAAATTTCGACAAACATGTTTGTGACTCACCTTGAGGCCAGTACCGGCGCAGGCGATGCCGAGCGCCATGGCTGCGCCGTATCGCACGTGCGGGTTGTAGCTCTCTGCCAGCAGCGACACCACGCTGGGACACTGCTCCGGCGTCCTGCAACACGCCACGCAAGTTGCTCAGCCTAACATCACATCACATCACGCTCAACTGTCGTCTGCCGAATGTTTATCCACAACAATTCCTCAACGCAATTCTACATTACCAAACACTCAATCCTGGTTGCAGTTAGCCTATTTCACAGCTTCCAGGGACAAGAAAAATTTGATTTTCAGTGTGTCGTATAATTAATGACCGAATTTAAAATGTTGCCAAATATACTCCTTAAGAATTATAATCTCACATTAAATTTTAACACAGTAAGTTGGAAATCGTGTTTATGTCTCGAGGTAGCGTAACTAACAGTCTGCAAATTCCCAAGAGTATAATCAACAAACTTTTCACAGAATTTCAACACTTTTCTAAACTTTTTCATTAGGCTATTGTTGAATAAACCGAAACCAAAAGAACTAACATTAATTAAGATTTTGCGTCTTCAACCACAAAGGTATTACATGTTTAACGACAAATATTTACTCATTTGTAAATTAACGGGTGTTTCAAGCTATTTTACACAAGGGAGTTATAATCTTTAAGGAACAGGGTGGAGCAGGGGGTTGCTGGTAAACTCAAGTAGCCTCACGCATAGAGTGAGGTGTCTGCAGCCAACGTCACACACCGTCGGTGATTAGAGTTGTGTAAAACCCAGCGACTTTCTGCAGAATCTACGAATTCTGTAAAGACGTGGATAGTATCCTTTTCTCGTTCAAGTTTTAATAATAACCAACAGTATCTAGCTTCACTGTTGTCCGAATGTGGTCATTTACTTGAATTATCATCATCTCGATCAGATAGTACGTAGTGCGGCACGGCAAACTGGTCACTTTTCAAACAGTAATGCATAGTTTAGGTGTGTGAGGCGTCCAAACTTGAGAATGGTGTTACCAGCGTATCTTCGGAGACAATTTGGTGCCGTATTTATTTTTACAATAAACTAGCTGTCAGCACAAGGTGAATTCACGATCAGCGTCTAACCGCTCCCTGCTTCTTCGAGCCCTTTGCCCTTATAACCGTGTAACCGTGCCGTGCACCAATGCGGTGAAGTTGTTCTCGGAATTACGACGTATATCGTCCGTCCAAAAAGTTCCAAGTTAGGTTCTGTTCCTGGCGTATAATCCAAAGCCTGCATTCACGGTACAAGCGACGTCAGCGCAGTAACTACAGCAGCAGCTTGAACTAACAACTGAAAACAGATAGTCGTGAACAGGCAGTGTTAAGCAATCGACGTGCGGCCATAGTGTCACCGTTGTTGTGTCACAAATCACAATGCAGCAACATCTGTAAGTCAAGTTTTCAAGACAATCTCTACAATGTTCTGAGGGACAGGAAAGTGTGTGCGAAGTTTGTCCCGTACTCATCGACTTCCGAACAAAAATGATGCGCGGACGCCAGCTGCAACTTCATTTAAATGCACAATGCGGACAGTTGTACACTGGAAAGAAATCATTACGGGTGACGAGTGTGTGTTATCAATATGAACCTATCACAAAACGACAAACTCCAGAAATTCACACGAAACGTCAACGTCTTGACGACATAAGAAACATTCAACCAGATGTGATGCGCCAGTTGAACATCCCAAAGGGCCACTTTTCTCACAATTTTACTTGTTTGTATGAACGTTGTGTGCTTTGTACTCAAGAGGGGAGAGACTATGTAGAACGCCTGGAGTATTAAAACCACCAACCTAACTTTATTTTTTATTAATCCAGTCTCGAAACTTTTGGGCTGATTGTGTTTACCACTATACAGGCAATGAAACGACTGACTTGCTGCGTGCATACGGCAAAGTTGATGGCAACGACACAGCTACCGCAAGATTGCATGTAGAATGGTTTCCCAACAGAAGTACTATGTTATTATTCGATCTTCGCAGCAACTGAGAGAAGACTACGACAAGCAGAAGAGTTACACCCACCCAGACGCCGTATTTTTCGACTGGATTTTTTTTTACGAAACTGTGGTGTGTACGGAGAGAAAAGTGACTTCTTCCATACAGTAGTATAGTGTGGCATTTAGAAATTTACTGTAAGTATTGTAGGCCTTCTTTACGGCGTAGCAATTTTTTTGCACTTCTGTCTAGTTCAAGTGTGTTCAAATATGTGTGAATTCCTAAGGGACCAAAGTGCTGAGGTCCCTAGACTTACACACTACTTAAACTAAATTATGCTAAGAATAACACACGCACACGCACACACCCGATGGAGGACTCGAACCTCCGGCGGGAGGAGCCGCGGAATCCGTGACATGGCGCCTCAAACTACGTGGCCACTCCGCGCGGCTATTAAGTGTCAAACACGAATGCTGGCAATCTGAAAATCTCTTTAGCTTTATCGAGGACATTTTGGAAAACTTCGAAATAGAACCGTCCACCAGTTCTCGACAAGTGGCGCAAGAGTGGGGCATATTTCATTCTAACGAGTGGACAGTTGTCTGAACAAGAGCTACGTGCTCACCATGTGAGTAATAAGTAGACGACTAGGCACTACGAGCATACTTTGCTTAATGGGATTTACAGCGTTGCATACCCTGCCAAAATTCACTACTTTGATGCTAGTTAACACGAAGAGTCCATACATGCAAAGACGAGGACAGGGCCGTATCGAGGGGATGGCAAGACAGGCCCAGGAGGGGGGCTGGGGGAGGGGACGCACGGACGCGCGCACATACACAGCTTTACCCTTGGCCTGAGATTGTAAGAGCACGGAGTTGTCAGGTGGGTCGGCGTAAGACAACCCTCCGCTTGGGAGCCATGCAAGAAGGGGTGCCAGAGCAACGCCTTCTATATATATGTACGATGTGTGGCGATAAAATAACGTGACCGATGCTGCCACAATGTAAGTACGCAAGCGCCAAAGATGAACCACCAATAGATGTGAAGCGTGATGCCTTCTCACAAATCAGTATGGCCGTGCCTTCGCTTGTGTACGAGCTATTATTTTTTTCGTCTCAAAAATGGTAACTGTAATAATAGAGCAACGAACTATCGTTAAGTTTCACAGTGAAAATTCGAAAAACTGCTACTGAAACCTATCTGTTACTAAAAGAACTGTATGAAGAAGATTGTTTATCAACTACGCGAATATATATATATATATATATGTAATTTCTTTGTGGTCAAGCGTTCCCAAGATTGTCGTGAACACGTCGAAGATGACAAGCCAAGCACGTCCATCAACACACAAAAAGTGGAAAGATCAAAAAAGTAGGTAATCTTATTCGATCTGATCGTCTATTGGATATTCAATGGACAGCTGAAAATGTAGGAACTGACAAAGAATGCTTAAGGGAAATTTCAAATAACCAATCCAACATGAGAAAAGGGTGTGCGAAACTGGTGGCGAAAATTCTCACGTTCGAGCAGTAAGAAGCTCGCAAAAATGTTTGTGGTGGTGGTGGTTGTTGGATGTTTAAGGGGGACTAAAAATGTTTGTACTAATGCTTTGACCACCATTGACAATGACCCCAATTTCTTTGAAAGAGTGATTACATGTTACGAATCTTGGTTTCTCACTTATGAGAACTAATTAAACTAAGGGTCAATTCATTGGAAGAGCGCAACGCTTCAGTCTAGAACCGTGCTGCTGCTACGGTCGCAGGTTCGAATCCTGCCTCGGGCATGGATGTTTGTGATGTCCTTATGTTAGTTAGGTTTAAGTAGTTCTAAGTCTAGGGGACTGATGACCTCAGATGTTAAGTCCCACAGTGCTTAGAGCCAGTTTTTGAAGAGCGCAACTTCAACTAGAGCGAAAAAAGCTCGAATGAGGAAATCAAGATTCAAAGAGATATATATATATATATATATATAACTGTGTATCTTCACTGGGTTCCTTAAAGCCAAACTATTAATTAACATTGCTACCTTGATGTTCTTGCTCAATTTAGCGAGAAAATAAAAAAGACCCGGAATTGTGGAAGAATAAGTTATGAGTTCTGTATCCAGACAACGAACCGGCTCATAACGCACTGTCGATCAAGAAATTTCTACCGAAGTATATGCCAGTGTTAGACTACCGACCTTATTCGTCTGACCTAGAACCATGTGACTTCTCTCTTCCCCAACATCAAATCTGCATTTAAAGGAACAAGATTTCAGTCCGTTGAAGCAATCAAAAGAAAAAGTAGCAAGCGTCATGAAGGAGCTCACAGAACAAGACTTCCAGCAATATTCCATCAGTTGAAGATTCGCTTGGACGTTGTAGGGATCGAAGAGGGGAGCATTCTGAAGGTGACAACTAAATTCGTATCGTTTTGAAATAGTGTAAAATGCTTCATAGCAATAGTAACGTTAGTTTATAGCGACACCCTGTATATAGCGACTTCTCCTTTAGCTGCTTTATGCTTACAATGATTTACGTCCATGTGTTCAATTTCTACCACTTTTAACTGATGTCTTGCTACACATAACACAACTGTAGAACTGCCTTTTACAGTTTTTCAGTTACTTATAATTATATGTAAATTTCATCTTTTTTAAATATTACGCTTGTTATGTTTTGATGTCCAAATGTATTATGATACAAGTGCTCCACAAAGTTTATAACCACAGTCTTATTTCAATTATGTTTGCATTGCAATTTGTGCAGAACTTCCTTTAGTTAATAATGTACCTAACAATAACATGTGTGTCTAAGTTTTCTGAATAGCTTATCTGTCAATATATATTCGACTACAGTCTGTGCTCACAGATCAGTGTGGCGTCATTTGTTTTGTTTGGTGTGCCTACGTTTAGTAATATTGTTCTAGTATCACTGTGTGTTTTGGGAGAGTTAAAGAAATTATGTAGTTATTTTTTATCCTGAATTATTGGTAGCTGGTGACAAACTTTCTGCATGATGCTGGACGTACGTTGAGCGGTTTTTAACCACAATTTAGTTTCCAGAATCCAAGGAATAAAATTTGCCTTCATTTTAATTAGGGTCTGAGATTATAAACTGCTTTGTTTCTACAGTGCGACAAACATCCCAGTATCTTGACTGTATTGCTGTGTGTGTTATGTACCTGTCTGACTTTTTGTGGCGGTTTACTAATTACATAGTCGTACAACACTTCTGTCCCGACGAATAAATTTTCATTCATGCTATATCTCGAACATGTTTTGTATTCTTTGTTATTGCTACTCGAGTTTTGAGTTTCAGAGAGCTACAGGATCATTTTGGACAATTATGCAATTGTATACAGAATCTTTTTGACTATTTACACAAATATAGCTATTTCCAAAATAATTTTGAACTTTAATTACCTTTGAAAATTGTTTTAATGGATTCGGTGTTTCACAGATTAAGCAATACGGAAATAGAGAATTACGACATACAGGGTAACAACTATTTTTTAAAAAAGCAAATTAGTCACGAACTACGGCGTGCACACACTTTATTCAACATGTAAACGTCACTATAGACATTCTGATTAAGGTTATGACGGGTTCATATGCCTGCCCCACTGGCGATGATGTGGCGCAGAGGAATAGCAAAATTCTGCATGAACCGCTGAAGTGTCGGAACACTGATGCTGTCGATGACCTCCTGAAGGTCTGTTTTCAGCTCAGCAATGGTTTTGTTGTTATTGCTGTACACCTTGTCTTTCATACAGCCTAACAAAAAGGAGTAGCATGTGTTCAGATACGGAGAATATGGTGGCCAATCGAGGCCCATACCAGTGACCTCTGGGTACCAGAGAGCCATAATGCGGTCCCCAAAATCCTCATATAGGACATCAAACTCTCTCCTGCTTCGATGGGGTCTCGCTCCGACTTGCATGAACGACTTCTTGTCGAAATCATCTTCCTAAACCTTCACGTACTATTAGATAGTCATCGTGTCATCAACGAATATGGCACCGATTATTCCGTGACTGGATACTGCACACCACACGGTCATCCGTTGATGGTGATGAGACTTCTCGATCGCGAAATGCGGATTCTGTCCCCCAAATGTTGCAATTGTGCCTACTGACGAACCTATCCAAATGAAAGCGAGCTTTATTGAGGTGCATGTACATACAAATTCCTATCATGCCCCGCGGCCAACTGTGCAGTTTGAACGTCCTAACAAATGGTTCAAATGGCACTAAGCACTGTAGGACTTAACATCTGAGGTCATCAGTCCCCTAGACTTAGAACTACTTAAACCTAACTAACGTAAGGACATCACACACATCCATGCCCAAGGCAGGATTCAAACCTCCGACCGCACAGAGCGGTTCCAGGCTGAAGCGACTAAAACCGCTCGGCCACCGCGGTCGGCCATTTCATCTCTCAAAGTTACCCATTCCTCTTCTACTGCATTTCTTTCCCCTATTCTTGTCAATCGTTCCCTAATGCTCGCCAATTAAAAGTATATTTCCTTTTTCAAAACAAGCCGTACATCTGCAAGTATAAACGAGGTTTGCAACGGTATCGGTGAAATGGGGTTCGTTGCATTTCACGCTGATCAAAGCTGTTATGGTATAAGACGAGAAACGAAACTATCTGAACTTAAAGTTTGCTAGCGTAGTCAAACTTAGGGAATTAATTTCAAGATACAATCTGAAGTACTGATGCAAATGTTTTCCGTATCGCTCAGTCCATAAGAGAAAAACGCTTGGTGCAAATCATGTCCTAAAACTCATAGTGACCACTGCGAATGGCCGACACCGCTTCGCAGGGGCGTTCTGTAAGTGCCGCGTGTGTCGCCAGTCGCTGACAAGAGCCACCTGAAACTGCTTGTCAAGTAAACGAGTTCCAGATGTGTTCGGTGGTACTGGAAGTGTGCACGGTATTGTGGCCCCAACGAACAACAGCCTGAGGCGAGGTGTCCACAACAGCAACGGCGTCGCGACCCACCACCGCAATCCGTGTCATTAGAGTCGCAGTTCGTGTCGACTCGTTCATTGGATCCTAAATCTGATCTGAACCCTACTTTTCCCGAATAAGACGAAGACGAGGAGGTGGTGGAGGAGGAGGTGTACAACCGTCCCACACAAACATTTGACTGTTTGAAACGCAAAAATACAGCATAAAATCTTTATTGTAAGTTCTCATTCTATACATCGCAGCCATCCCCTCGTGCTCTCACACATTCACTATCGAGTACATACAATTTAAGAACATCCCTTGCGTCATAGTGTACTTTCGGAAGAGGAATGGCACGAATCGCAGCGCAGACAGCCAGCCTGACAGCGCGGCAAGCTTAACTCTGTGTGGCAATTCACCTCAGTACGATGCAGCGTTTGGAGTTGCTTCGGCTTGCCAGGGTAGCAGCTTTGCTTAAACCCATCGAAGTGCAGCTTGTTGACTCTCAAATCCTGCCATTTCGCTCGATCCGCCCTCACACTGCACGTGTTTCTTACCGTCTAGCGTGCCAGACGTGCTTTACGTCGTGGTCGGTGCACGATTCAACCGAACTGGAGCATCGTACGGAATATGCTTGTCATGATGTGCTACTGCAGCACTCTCCAGCGGCAGTTTTCGGCTGTATCCCACTTGAAATCACACTTTAAGAAAATGGACGCGCATGTAGTTGCTATATCTATTCAATCGCACATTTCCCTATGCTAGTCATATTGTTCTGTTGTAGCATACATAAACAAAAATTTCAATATCCATACCGGAAAGTTCCAGGTCCAGTCAATAAGGACATCAGCTTTCATTCCAAATAGTGCGATGCAAATTTAACCTAGTCTTCCGCATAAAATAACAAATTTCATTTTCCTCAATAACTAGCAAAACGAGTACAGCACACAGGGCTTCTCTGCTAGACTCTTTCTATGTCTACCGCATTGCGGCTAAAAAAAAGCGCTTTTTAATCGCAACTAAATAGCGAAAATGTTCAGTGAGCGTCGTTCCTGGTTTTTAACTACTACATCACGTACAGTTTCGTTAAGTTTAATTTTTTAAATTATTATCTACTGCTACTTTGCACTGTGCAAGTAAAACCAACGAGAGAAACAGAAAACTCAAAATGTCGTTTCATTGTAATCTACGTGGAGTGATTCCAAGCGGAATCGCCAGATCTAGAAGTTTGCGGAGACGGCGACAAGAGTAACTGTGCAACCGTTTATTCTGGTACGGAGGTACATGTACAGAACAAGTGTAGGGAAGAGAGGTCGCTGGCCACCACGCGAGCCTCCCTACACGAAAGGTGTCGTGCTAAATCTTTGCAGGGACTTTTCTATTAATGCACTGCAAGACGCCCGGCTACTGAAAGCCTGAGACAAAATAACTTGCCATGTGGCAGCAATATACAGGGCCGTTATCTGAGAGTGGCTCGTCAGATGTCGACCAGCGATACGGTCGGCTCAGATAACGCGCTTCCGACACACACTATAACACCGCCCATCTGATGGGGCGACCTGCATACACTTTACAGAAATGGAACCATCGGATCGTGTCCTTTTCCCCCTCGTTGAAGATGGAGTAAAAATGGATTTCTGGCACTATAAATTGTGTAGTCACTAAATGAACAGTAACGGAAGTCTACCGTGATGCCAGCTTCAAAGAGGAATGGCAGGGAGCGAGAAAAAGAGGGGAATTGTGTGTTACAGTCGCTCGGTCCGCTAACACAACGTGGACGCAAGGTGGTTACAAGACGACACGTTTACCCGCTTGAAAGTGTTGTCGAGGCAGCAATTAGTAACAACCCCGTGTAGTGTAACACTATTATTAGCTTTCCTGCTCACGGCGTTTTATGGAAACCACTAACACTCAGTTTCACACAGCGTTGAACGCGCTTTACAACTAAGAGAGTGACTTCAACTTACGAGTTTCACAGAGGGATACCGAGAATTAGTGATGCTGGGTAATGCTTTACAAACACCAGACTCTTTCTACGGAGTGTATCCGGGCGCGCCTGTGGGCGTGCGTCCACATTAGATATCGTGAAAACAAAATCGATAACGACAACGATTTGAGCAACATTAAATCAGATTTTGCAGGCTAATGAATCTCCTAACAGGTTCATATCTAATCGCGCCTCCTGCATCCCAAGGTAGTGCCGTACAGCTACTGCTCTCTGCTGGCTGCTTTGTTATAATTTCAAGTTTGAAAATTACGGACGCCTCACTGATACGTGGACAGTTACGCGTATCAGTGCGAAACATTTCTGCCCCTCGGCTGACGCGTTGCTCTCTCTCTGTGTCTCCGTGACGGGCGCGCTCGGCGGACCGCGACAGTAACGCGACGCTACATGACATGACGCCCCGTCTCTGCTTACAGGGACAGCGCCGCCGCGCCCACGCGACAGCTAGCGCAGTCCGTCCTGCGCTGTTTCGCCGCGACACACACAACCAAAACTAGACACACAAGATAAACGGGGAATTACTTCACGCTATACTGCTAGAGCACGAGCGGCAGGAGCGACTGTCTGGTGCGCGTCCACTTTGCTGTCTGCCGCCTGGGTTCTTCCGTATAATCTTGCCCTGCTGTTTCCACAATGTCGAATCTACTCCAAGTACGGCTCTTGCACGGAAGAGTTCAAGCCAGTTCAAGCCGTGCCATCCCACGAATAGAAAGGGCGGATATGACGGTCGATGTGGTGTACTCGACCGCCCCAGTCAAGGACAGAGAAGAAGGCGCTGGGCGGCAGGCTACTTAACGGTCGGACGGGGTCCAGAAAGCTGGCGGTTGTGGTGGCGTACGCAGGGAACACGTCCGAGACCTGCCACAAGGAGACGCGTGACACGTCTAGAGCTATTCTTCCGTAGATGGCAGACCTTTCTTCAGCACTCTCCAGAATTATGAACCGAGACGGAAGTGTAGGAGGATGTATTTTCACGAGAGCCGTGAAATTGCAAATTTAGGCGCTCGTCGCACAGGAGAAATCACACGCGCTGTACAATAACGGCGCACTGTATACGGGAGAGGAAATAAAGCATTCCACGTACTGCTAAAACTTAACAGATATTGTCAGCAAGTGATTCCTTTCGATATTGTGGGAGCACGAGACAGTGTGATCCTCTCCTTTCACGCAGATGGCTGACATCCTGGCACCATACGAAGCTCTGATCGGCGAAACACCTAACTGGTAAGCATCTTGGAGCGGGTCTGCGTGTGGACTGTGGCTTCTGCAACTGGCGTGTTGTGCCCCACCTGTGTTACCTGCGGCGCAAGCGCGTTCAACTCGACTGCACGAGTTTGAGGCGCTTTCACACTGTTGAGTCATTTACACACTGGTTTCAAAAGTAGTTTGTAAGATTCTCCGAGCAGGAGTAATTAATTCTCGGATGCACGCCCAATGTTACCGAGCTTTTCCATTATTTTTTCGTCGAAATTTAATGCTCAGCAGCGGTAGGAGTTGATCCGAATGGGTAAAACAAGTGAGAAAGAAAAATGTAAGATAAGTATTGGAATAACGTGATAATTAACGTACGATAATTTCTACGGCGATTCCACAAAATTTTACACTGGCGCTCTATGATACTGGTTATGTAAACAGTCAACTATTTCATAGTAGCCTTAAACGTCGATTCACACTTGACGGCACGGAACGTCAAGGTAAGGATTTCTCGAAAAGGAAGTTTTGACGCTCACTATGAGAGGAACGGCGGCGTCTAGTAGTATCGGAAGTTAAACAACTTTGCCCACACTCGCTGATGTTATAGTAATGGATGTCGCGATTTTGCGTATTCTTAATTTTGTTAGTTTGCTTTGTTTACATGACATACTGAAAATTTTCTATGACGAGTTGGACATTTTCGCCACGGGGAATTCTTCCACAAAAAAAGCGATATATTTAAAGGGCAAAAACTATTTACGTTTCACACCTGCAGATACAAAAAGTCTACACTTTACATAAGTAAGAACTTACACATTGATGAAGCCGTTTTTATTAGATAACCTTTTTATAACATTGAAAACACCAGGTCTATTGAAGGAGAAAAATACTGTTAGAAACAACTATGTTAGAAGAAAAGCACAACGGATAAGATAACAGGCTCTAGTACTGCCTCAAAAATACTATTTGACGTGTTTTATATCAATTTTCGTTGGTAAAGAAAAGCCGATATTTTTAAATGTTTACACGAAAGTTCTGTTGTTTCATTTCTGAGCGGTTTAGAATACAAACTTAATTTAGAACGTCCGTTATGATGTTTGCTTTGCTAATTAATTAACTTTATCAACGTTAGTTCGTTAATTTTGATAGTGTACCAGTATTGCAACATTTGTATCACGGATGGCATCTCATACCGTTCAGACGTTAACGTTGTTTCCACGACGAGGTCTTTGGACACGGACTCTAAGTGTGCGGATTAAGGAAGGATGGAGAAGATATCGCCCGTGTTCTTTGAAAGAAACGTTACCAGCTTTCTCCTTAAGCAATTTAGGGAAAAAAAATCACAAAAAAACGAAATCCGGATTGCGGGACGGTGATTTGGACTGTCGTCCTCCCGAACGCGAGTCCAGTGCGCTAAGCAAAATAGCGTTCCGCCCGATCTGAACACGCCATCTTACGGCGACGTCTCCTGCCGTTCCGTTGCATCTGGGTCTAGTGTGGACCTGCGTTAATACAGCCTGGAAACACGAGCTAGCTTCATACTAGTTTCGTTTTCCCCATAGGTAGGAGCGGGAAGTGAACTGATTTGGTTTGTCCCCCGCAACCGGCAGGCGGCGTCAGCGTCGGCGGCGGCGCGCCTCCCGCGGGCGGGGAGCGAGTGGGCGCGGCGCGGCGCGGCGCGGCGTGTCGCGTGGCGGCCGGCGGCAGTCGGCGGGCGTGGCGCTGCGGCGCTGCTGCTGCTGCTGCGGACAGATGGGGTGCGGCGGCAGCTGCTGGGGCTGGGGGCTGGCGGCGGCGTCCGCGGCGGCAGCCGGCGGCCTGGGCAACGCGCTCGTCTGCCTCGCCGTCTGCCTCGAGCGCCGCCTGCACAACGCCACCAACTACTTCCTGCTGTCGCTCGCCGCCGCCGACCTGCTCGTCTGCCTGCTCGTCATGCCGCTCGGCGCCATACCCGGCTTCTTCGGTGAGAGCTCGCTGCCCTCAGCACCCACACTACTGTCGTTGTTGTTGTCTTCACTTGGAAAACTACATTCGTGCAGTCCTCCACATACTTTATCCTGTGAAAGCCTCTGCATCTCTGTAACTGCTACAACCTACATCTATTTGAGCCTCCTTACTATATTCACATTTTGGTCTCCCGCTACAGTTTTACCCCCTCCCCCTCCACCCATCCCCTCCATTAAACAGGCGATTATCTGGTGCCTCTGGATGACTTCTGTCAACAGATACATTCTTTTACTCAAGTTCTGCCATAAATTTCTTTTCGCTCCAATTCGATTCGGTGTTTCCTCATTAGTTACTCGATCTAACCATCCAATCTTCCACTACTCCATCACTACATTTCTGAAACTTCTCTTCCTATCTGAACTGCTTATCGTCCATGCCTCCTATCCCTACAGGGCTATAGACCACGCACCGAACGGGACAGCGCAGTCGTTCGCACAAGTGGACTCGCATTCGGGAGGACGACAGTTCAAACCTGCGTCCAGCCATCCCGATTTATGTTTTCCGTGACTTCCGTTAAGGCAAATGCCAGGATGGTTCCTTCGAAAGGGCACAGCCGCTCTCCTGCTCCATCCCCCATTCATCCGACCTTGTCATCGGTCTCTAATGACCTCGTTGTCGACTGGACGTTAGACACTGATCTCCTCCTCCTCCTCTACACCAAGTGAATACCTTAATCAGAAATGACTTCCGACCATTTAAATTTATATTAAATGTCAAAAAAAAATCTTCTTTTTCAAAAATGCTTTTCGTACTGCATCCAATCTGTGCTTTATATCCTCTACTTCATTCGTCATCAGTTATTTCAATGTCCAAATAGCAAAACTCATCTACTACTTTTGGTGTCTCATTTCCTAATCTCATTACATCATCACCGCCTCATTTAATTCGCTTACATTGCATTAACCTCCTTTTACTTTTGCTGATATTCATCCAAAAATCTCCTCTCGAGAGACCACCCGTTCCGTTAAACTACTGTTCCAAGTTCTTTGCTCTGATGTAATTACGACAAAGCAAGCTTCAGTTTTTTTTCCCCTAAACTCATAATTCCTTCTCCATATTTACCCTTTGTTTGTTCTACTACTTGCTCACTTACGTTTATAAATTCCGAGACGTGGAGAGACCTGTTTCTCTAGAATGCACACACGCGTCCTGCAGCTAAAAGGTAAATCTGTCATTAACTGCAAGTCCTATTTTACCAGGCGGCCATATTGTAGGTGGTATATTTTCTTCCAACCTTTCGAACTAACTTCTACAGTTTAAAGTGATCTCCTAACAAAAATCTCAAATGTGTGTGAATTCCTACGTCACCAAACTGCTGAGGTCATCGGTCCCTAGACTTACACACTACTTAAACTAACATAACGTTAAGGGCAACACTCACACCCATGCCCGAGCGAGGGCTCGAACCTCCGTCGGGAGGGGCCGCACGATTAGTGACACGGCGTAACAAAAATCTATAAGAGCTGATAAGTGACACATTAAAATCCTGGGAGTGACCGGGAATCGAAACTATCACGTTTTGTGACTCATTCGCAGTCTTGCACTTAGCCACAGAGTTCAACCAGGAGTAGCTACAGTCCCCATTCTGACTATATTTAATGTGTGTGTATCAGTCTGAGTTTTAATAGTCGTCCGGGGGCACGAAAATTTAACCCCGCCGAAAAGAGAACAGAGATGACCAGCAAGTGCGCCAATAATGCTGGTACGGTTACGTGTAACCTAGAACTATGGCAAGGACTCGCTAGTTGTTACTGTAGGGAGTGGTGATGGAGCAGCGCTACGCTAACTCTACTCTCAACTAGAGCAACTACAGCACACGCACGGATTACTTTCCCGTATCCCGTCCTATGTTCGTGCCCTTACCGTAATCTTATGTCTATTTTTTCGCACTCCTTTATACGACCTACGTGCGGTTGGATTTCACAGTAATAACTTTACCAAAGAGTAACATAAATAGAGTCTTTCGATGCAGCTGAAAGAAAGTAACTTCGGCTCGATCAGTCTGCCTAGTGAAAGCGTGTAGTCCGAAAGATTGTTGTGCCATATGACCGCGAAAGCTTAAGATAGCAGGTTGGTGGATTTTGATGTGTATGTTTTCAGGAGTTTCGACGCTTCAGACCAATACTCTGACACAGTACGTCTCTGTGGGAAATCGACGCCGGAACAAGAAAAGAAACGTACGACACGGATGGCAGCGAGCGGCAGCACCTGGCTACGGCCGCCGGCGCTGCCATCCACGAGCCACTATCGGAGCTATCCTCGCCTCGCGACGCGCCAAGCGAGACCGATTACCGCCCCTGTGGAGAGCAGAGCAAACGCAGATAGCCGCGTTCCGGCTGCAAGCCTAGCCCGACACCCGGCACTCGTCGCTCGCGGATAAGGCTTTGATCTGTGCTTGTCTGCTCCCGTCGAGCCGCCCGTAAAGACCTGGCGTGTTTCCGCCACAAACGTGGGCCACCTCTGTCGTGATGTAAACCAACGCAACACAGGCAGGCGCGACAGCACATTCAAGTCAATCGCGTGACTTCCATTCGCTGCGCTTTACATCAGTAGCTCGCTGCGTCTCCTCTTAGCGTGATGGGGACGATGTCTGATTTTGGTTGTACGGCCTTTTCACAAAAAGAAAAAAAGTAGTTTGCCTAGTTTCGTAGCCGTTCTGTGGCCAGTGTAAGTTAAGAGCAGCAAGCTTTCCAAAAAACAAATTAGTCACTTCATTTTATCATATTAATTTTCCCAAAAATGAACACATTGACTATTTTCGCTGCCGAACAGCGAAGAGCATATTTCTTCTTCAGCCACACATATTTTAAAACTGGATGAACCTATCATGAATGTCGCACATTTCCTGCTAAACTACTGATTTGATTTCAACACACATTACTTAGACCTACTCTCTGGACAGAATGGCTGTGAGGTAAGAACCACGTACCTATGAAAGGGTGTGAGGAAAAGTAGTGTGGCTCACGACGTGCGAATTCGCATACTTTATTAATTCGGTATTTGAGAATGCGAGCACTTAGTAGCAACAAGATTTACACACAATTTCGACCTTACCTGGAACTTTTTCTCTCTGACAATCCCACAAAATTATGAAAGGAAAAAAGTTTATTGCTTACCACATTTTCGCTGGTCATGCAGTAAAACTGCCTCACCGGGCATGACATTTTAATTTATTACTTCCTTACTACTAATTGTATACACGACACATTTTGCAGTCAGTATCCACATACACCATTAAATGTACCAGTAAATTATATCATTCTACGACACATTGTGCAGAAGATATGACATAATAGAGATTGAGCTGCGTGAAAACGAAACTGCAGGACGAAATTCGCTAGAGATACAGGTGAAATGTGTGTGAAATTTTTGTAAAATGTATCTGACACGTGTGCACGCTGGCCGAGCCGCGGCTAAAAAGCTCCTCCTTAGCCCCTGATCGATTTCAACCCAACCTGGTACACATATTACTGTCTGAAAAGAAATACTGTGGCAGAGGTGACTGCTGCGGTCGCAGGTTCGAATCCTGCCTCGGGCATGGATATGTGTGATGTCCTTAGGTTAGTTAGGTTTAAGTAGTTCTAAGTTCTAGGGGACTGATGACCACAGCTGTTAAGTCCCATAGTGCTCAGAGCCATTTGAACTGTGGCAGAGGGGGTTGAGAGTGTGTTCCAGAACCAGCAACCTCCTCCTGGTGCGGCGTTGACAAAGTGAACAGAGAAGCAGTGAGAAAGAAATGGACAGACGGAGAGGCGAATGGGGGACATGGACACAGATACGAGAGAGAAGGAGATGGGCTCAGTGAGAGGGTAGGACGATATGAGCAGAGGGGGGAGGATCATACGGACAGAGGGTGCAGGAGCATATGTACAGAGCGGAGGACAGGACGGGAGAGACTGGGATGTGGAAGGGATGGATGAAGAGAATGGGATGGACTAACTGAATAAATACATACCCAGGCAACGGCCCGTATATAGTCACTCAGTCCATTCGTTTTACCTTCTCTCTTCGTTTGATAATTATACTCTTATTCCAACCCTTCTCCGCGGTTTCCCCACATGGGACAATTTGAGAGAATGTCGAGTAAAGGCCTTTGCCTGCGCGAACGACTACGGCAGGACGATGAGGACTTTTATTGTTAACATTTGATGTTACAATTTAAGCTCATTTTCTAACAATTCTGATTGTCCTGCATTACTACTACACATACGTCCTTTTTCATCTACTACTTCTAAACAACGTGCCAATACATTACAGAACTGTGTCATTTCATTACTTAACAGCAAATGTTACTACCACCTACAAAGAATTAGCCTCTTGGGCCTAAACACCGGAGTGTTGCACTCCGAATCACGAGAAGTTGGGCCACTACTCTTACTTCATCTACGATTGGTAGTCTACTTATCCATCAGTGCCTTTGCGCACACTAGCATCATCATTGTCGAAGGTTACTGTTCTGGACCAGTGAAGAGGCAATCACCGACACCTCACCATTCCCTGATTTCCCCTTAGCTAGTATACCTAGCATGGGGACTCAGTCAGTGCCTTCTCACCCTTTCCAGGTTAGTGATCTCTTATCAGGATTTGAGACATCTGTTGCTACACACTAGTGAAATCAAGGACACAGTAAAACTTCTGCTCACACACACCTTTATTTTCACACGTCCATTTTACTGTTACAGTTAAAATATATCCGCTGCAGAGGGCAGCACAATGTACAGACTTAACAGAACACCAACAGATGGCGTAGGAGTCTTCATTCGCCGAAAGCGGCACTAGGTGAAGTGTTGCGCTTGTACATTGGGTAGTGAAATGATAACGACGCCTTGAAGGTGGAAGCAAATGTTACGCCGCATTTGTATACTCTGGAGAAAAATTTTAAAGGACAGTACACAAAACTACGGATTGATTAATTGAAGTGGGGGGGGGGGGGGGGGTTCTCGCGCTCTTTAATGTGCATGCACGCGCTACGCGCGCACGCATGGAACTTCAATCTGAAGTAATGATGATGTGTCTCTCTTGCATCACGAAAATCTTAACCTTCTTCCTTTGGTGGGAGACAATTGCACTGACAACTACGTGACTCATTGAATTTTGTTGCTAGAATTAGAGCTCGCATATCGAGGCGTCGCCATCGAAACCGCTATTTCTCTCGTTGGCAACTTGGGTCGATACGGACGAGCGTTTCTCATCGAAATACTGTACCACTACCAATGACGACCAGCACGGCAGAAGAGAATTCTTTTGAGAGGACAATGTGGTGTGTACGCTGTATATAACCTCGCAGTCTAGGGGCGTGCTGCCGGTGACGTAAGGCATCGGTGAAACTTGAACGACTCCTGCTAATGATAAAGTTGCCAGCACGTCAGCTGGGCGCCACTTTAGTTGTCAGCTCTGCTAATGGTGCAGGCAAGCAGGCGGGCGCACTCACGTGAGGCACCCCAACAGCGACGCCCAGTTTGTCTGCTTCTTCCGTCCTGTCTTGAAGCCGGCTGGTAGTTGAGCCCGTTATACGGCGTCATTACTACGTCGCTAGACAGAAAGTACTGTCGCTACTAGAGCACAGACAAGCAACTGCGAGAACATATTCGTAATACTTAATATAAAATATTACGCACATGGGCAATGTCACACACTGTCACTCTACACAGTGTAGAGCGGATTTAACGATAGCTGTTTGAACCGTGCTGCTCCGCACAATTTGAAAACAGTTTCGTGTCGTGTGCACTGACCCACTTGACTAGTGTCATACCGTTTTTTTTAAATGTATAATTTTCTGGCCATTTCTTTACCGTTGGCCAAGTTCATTTTTGTGTGGCAAAAGCAGTTATTCGTCGAGTTTGCATCTCAACGAACTCTCGAATCAAGAAATAACATACATGTCACACTGTGAATCTTAACAAAACCTCATCGTCCAACAGTTTACTCCGTCGCCGTTATATGCTTCTTGTAATCACAAGTTAACGTAACTAATGAAGTATAGAAGCAAAATGCTGCCTCATCTCACCTAGCCAGTTCCATATTCAGCGTACCACAGGGGCCCAGACCCAGACGCCTACGGTTGTCAGGACTGAACCAAGCTGGGTGCGGTGAGAAGGATCTGTTCACCCTCGAGAGGGTCAAGAAAGTATTATTCACAACAAAACTTTTATTAATCAGGTGACTGCGCATCGCCGGCTGTTTTGCTGCGTTAGGAAGGCTATTGTGGTGGCCGTTACGACACAGCTCAATCGGTGGCCCAGACGCTGGCACAGCCCTCACTGGGCAGCAGTGGACAGTGGACACTCTGCTACTGAATTGATTCAAAGAGCCAGATCTTTCTCGAGCGTGGATAATGGATTATTCAGAAAAAATTCATCCGATTTTAAAATGCATTTCTGGTGGCTTCAATGAGCAGGAAAAAAACTCTGCACTAGGCTGCTGCAATGGCACTCCATGTTACATCTATAAGAAGTAAAAAAATGTGTGTTATAGACCATTCACACATGTGGATTTGGAAACCTTATTAATACATGAAGCTTTTCTCATCCATGAAATCAGAAAATAAAAGTCCGTTTTTTCCAATTTTTTTGCCTGTCGAGCAGTATCCATTCAGCCATTTCAACAGCAATGCTAATTATGACGATATGAAAATAAGCACCACACAACAGCCAGTCCGTGAATGGAAAAAATTTTCGACTCTGCTGGGAATCGAATCTGGGCCCCTTCACTTCGCCGCGCTGACCACGCATCTACAGAGGCAAACGAAAGGCAAGGTCTTCGGAACAATACACTAATGCAGGAAACACTTCCAGCATGTTTCCATTCTTGATTTCAAAAGAATGTATTTCAAATTTCAGAAGCTCAATAAACGTTTACATGCTTTTGAGCGCGTTGATAATTCTTATTCTTTGACTTATCATTGCACTCGTAATGTGTTGCCAGCGATCATAAAAGCGTGTCGTTAAGCGATCCAGGCATCGCTCCCCTCCCAATAACTCGGCGTTCCCCACCACTCTCACCGATCGGACAGTAGGCTGTCTCACTAACTCACTGCTCCCCACCACTCTTAAGGATCGAATAGCAAAACATCTCACTGGTCCCCACCACGGCAACTGCGGACGATATCGCACGAAGCAGACCACAGAGCGACTTGAAGTGTCATTCTGTTCTCTGCCGCTCTTGGCACAGTGAAACAGCTTGCAACTCGCTTTCATGACTGAGCATGTCTCCCCTTGAGTTCAGCTATTAATTCTCTGTATCGTTATTTGATCTGTTCTATTCGTCATCTTCTTGTGTTGTTGCTCTTCTGTTTATTTGTGTGTGTGTGTGTGTGTGTGTGTGTGTGTGTGTGTTTTTGTTAGATGTACTATTATGTCCTCTTCTATGTCTGTAGCATTTATAGTTGCTCTTTTGTGTGTGTTTGTAGTCTTTATGCACCTTATAATTACTTTGGGTGGATAGCATACTAAATGTAACAGTTATTTTAACATACATGATAGTTCATGTATACAGGTAGTCACAGGAGGAATGGTCAATATTCAAAAGTGTGACAGGAACGATCATTTGAAGCAAAAAACTAAACATGGACACACGCCCTGTTCCAAATAGTTTCGGAGACGGAACATATTTAAAGTTACTGTTGTATGCTTTTCTTTAATAACACGAAATCAGCGGCCTCTAGCGAAAGCAGTACAAAATTAAAGAACATTAAATTTCCTTTAAAAGGGTCCTATTCATTTTTTCTCAAGGACTTTTAGGCTGCGTGAAGAGAGCGAGATAATATATAAATTCTGGCGCAACGCGATGACAATGTACTGAATAATAAAGAAAATAAGTAACAATGAACATTAAATATGTTCTATCTCAGAAACCATTCAGAAGTGCGCATATGTCCACATGAAGCTTTTACCCTCAAATGATCGTTCCTGTCGTATCCCTGAATATTGACCACTCATCCTGGGACAACCTGTATATTATGTTTAATCTTTTATTTATTCATTTAACCTTATTGGATTAATGCCCTTAACAATCTTTTTACATCAGACCAGAGTAATGTAATAACAAAACTTGTTAAAATCACAGTTACTCAAAAAAATCAATTTTAATATGGTATCTCTCCTCCTCTCTGCATGTAGTAGGCATTTGCCTGTTGCGTCCTCTTGGCTGAAATTGTTGGTTTTCCTCGGGTTTCCTATATATCTTCTGCCCACTGGGTGAAAATTATCACCAATTTTCGTAATCTGCCGTCTTCCATTCTTTTGACGTAATCCTTACAGTTGTTTCTATATTCTTTAATGTGCTCATTTGAGTTTTTCACTCTCGGTTCTTTTCTGTTGTCTACATTGATTCTCCTCTTACACAGAATGTACCCAGGTACTCTTCTTAGCAATCAGATCTCTAGTGCTTGCATTCTGATGGGAAAGAGAGTTTCTACTGTATTGTCGAGGAAAGAGCTTCAAGGTCTAGGGAGCAGTAGTTATTATGAGCAGTACGGGATCAACAATAAGCTTGACTATTTGGACTGCAACGCCATCCTATACAGAAAATGCTGAGCTGAAGGATTTTTCGACAGCATTGTCGGCTAAAGAAAGAATTTTTCGCGACTACCGTCATTTACCTCTGCGAAGTAATCAATAAGTCTGTTTTTTGTTTACAGTTCAATGAAGATTATCGCTAAAGACAAGTACTGGCTAAGTTCCTTGTTTGGGAGAACGGGATCAACTGCAGCTTCTACTTTGCCTACTCTTCCCTAGATAACACAAGCTTTTCCATCGAGCATCTAGTCTAAATGTTTTAGATTAATGTATTGGCATGTCTTAGTTACCGTTTCTCTCAGTTTGATTTACTCTGTTTGCTTTCTGCATGTAATCAATTTTATTTTCAAGGGTAGGAGGCCGTTTGTGAGTCAGATAAGCAGTGTCTCCAACATTCGTAGACTGTTTTAGCTCTTCCGTTAGCCAAGGTGCATGTTTTCCGTTCAAGTTTCCAGTCTTCGGGACAGCATATTTATTATGTAACAGAGATAGTTTGTAATGATGATGTGAGCTCATATTCCAGGAACGAATTTCGCAAATATATGCACGGGGGCTGCATTACGGGTACATGCAAGCTGAAATACTGCTGCATTTGAAGAAGAACACACTTGAACTTCACAGAATATTTATGTTAGTGTTCTTAGCATTATTTGTACGAGGGCAGTTCAATAAGTAATGCAACACTTTTTTTCTCGGCCAATTTTGGTTGAAAAAACCGGAAATTTCTTGTGGAATATTTTCAAACATTCCCGCTTCGTCTCGTATAGTTTCATTGACTTCCGACAGGTGGCAGCGCTGTACGGAGCTGTTAAAATGGCGTCTGTAACGGATGTGCGTTGCAAACAACGGGCAGTGATCGAGTTTCTTTTGGCGGAAAACCAGGGAATCTCAGATATTCATAGGCGCTTGCAGAATGTCTACGGTGATCTGGCAGTGGACAAAAGCACGGTGAGTCGTTGGGCAAAGCGTGTGTCATCGTCGCCGCAAGGTCAAGCAAGACTGTCTGATCTCCCGCGTGCGGGCCGGCCGTGCACAGCTGTGACTCCTGCAATGGCGGAGCGTGCGAACACACTCGTTCGAGATGATCGACGGATCACCATCAAACAACTCAGTGCTCAACTTGAGATCTCTGTTGGTAGTGCTGTCACAATTGTTCACCAGTTGGGATATTCAAAGGTTTGTTCCCGCTGGGTCCCTCGTTGTCTAACCGAACACCATGAAGGGCAAAGGATAACCATCTGTGCGGAATTGCTTGCTCGTCATGTGGCTGAGGGTGACAATTTCTTGTCAAAGATTGTTACAGGCGATGAAACATGGGTTCATCACTTCGAACCTGAAACAAAACGGCAATCAATGGAGTGGCGCCACACCCACTCCCCTACCAAGAAAAAGTTTAAAGCCATACCCTCAGCCGGTAAAGTCATGGTTACAGTCTTCTGGGACGCTGAAGGGGTTATTCTGTTCGATGTCCTTCCCCATGGTCAAACGATCAACTCTGAAGTGTATTGTGCTACTCTTCAGAAATTGAAGAAACGACTTCAGCGTGTTCGTAGGCACAAAAATCTGAACGAACTTCTCCTTCTTCATGACAACGCAAGACCTCACACAAGTCTTCGCACCCGAGAGGAGCTCACAAAACTTCAGTGGACTGTTCTTCCTCAAGCACCCTACAGCCCCGATCTCGCACCGTCGGATTTCCATATGTTTGGCCCAATGAAGGACGCAATCCGTGGGAGGCACTACGAGGATGATGAAGTTAGTGATGCAGTACGACGTTGGCTCCGACATCGACCAGTGGAATGGTACCGTACAGGCATACAGGCCCTCATACAGGCCGTAGCATTGAATGGAGATTATGTTGAAAAATAGTGTTGTGTAGCTAAAAGATTGGGGAATAACCTTGTGTATTTCAATGCTGAATAAAACAACCCCTGTTTCAGAAAAAAAATGTGTTGCATTACTTATTGAACTGCCCTCGTATGATCCTAAGTCGAATCGAATTTTGAAAGGTCAGTTCTGAAACAAGCTATCCTGCCTATTTTCGGAGGCCTGTAGAGGACGCAAATCACGCAAATTTTTCAAAGGGATTTGATATTTACGAACACATACTTTTCTCGTTTGTCTTCATTATTACTGGATGTTAGTGACGTGATCGGTAATAAGTCAAAGTGTTTGTATGCCACTACTCCACCTTCTTATCTGTTGCTTCTGTGATCCTAAGACAGGTGAGTCTATATTTAGAGAACTGGAGAACACGCTTGGCTCGATCCAGGTGTCCAAGTTCGTTACAAGAAAGACATGGATGTCGATACTCTGAAATATATCGGGGATTCGTCGGAAAGAGTCGAAAGTGTGGCCAGCTATATTCTACAGTAACAATACAAACACGCTGGTAAAAATAGTAGTTGGCAGCTCCTACAGCCCAGACATTAGAGTTCATTTGCACTGCTTTTTTCCAGCCTTTATCCGCGTCATTATCCTGTCATCTCTTGTTCACAAGCTGTGTACCCCCAAATTCAGATATCACATTATTCGAATTTTATATCTTTCAGCAGTGAAATTCTCGCCCATTGTCAGGCTTGTCTTCGCGGCTTTCTTAATCACTATAATTGTTTCAGACCTTTTCGTATATGATACAAACTTCACGATTGCGGCTCTAGGTTTCGCAGATCACAACTTCCTGCATACTACTCTATAACTTCTGATTACAAAATCTGCTGCTTGTACATCTGTTCTCACTTTAAGCTTTTACAATGTAAAATGGCTATGTTAATAGCAAATGTTTTAATTTTACCAGTGTACTTTCAGTGCTGCACAACAATGTTTTATCCACATTGCCTTCGCCTAGAAGAATTACGAGCGATGTTCGGTACCATTTTACTAAAATGGAAGAAAAATGAAAATGCTGCTACTGTCAGCAGATAATTGTCATGGCTTCTGGCTCATCATCAAACCCGAAGAGGCATCTAAAATCGAAGCAACCTACAGTACCTCTGGAACAATGTGGGTTAGGAAGCCGATAAAGATCGCCATCAATCGACGTAGTAACTCGAGAAATTATTTCTCGTGAACTGTCCTCACTGACGACTGCTTCCACCTCGGGTGAAAGTATCCTCCAAAAAAGCCAAAGTCTCAAGCACTATCCAGCCCACCAGTGTCGTCAGGTTCTGGACCGAATCCTGATTCATCTCCTTTGTGGTGTAGTCAGCCTCAGCTGCTTTTCATGTAAAACAACCAATAAGTAATTTTTTTAAATATTATAAAGCCGTTCACATTAAGTAACTGTATTACATTAAGTAACTGTATTACATTAAGTAACTGTATTACATTAAGTAACTGTATTACATTAAGTAACTGTATTACATTAAGTAACTGTATTACATTAAGTAACTGTATTACATTAAGTAACTGTATTACATTAAGTAACTGTATTACATTAAGTAACTGTATTACATTAAGTAACTGTATTCTATTAGATGTGCAGCTTTTAAAAATGGCATGCAGTAATAATTAAAAATTTTCGAAAAGACAGTCTACCGTACGTCTGATGCTGGACGAGTGTAAGTAACATTAGTTTGAGAAGAGCGAACTAAAGTCATATCTTTTAGAGTGTTCACAATTCAAAGAGAGAGAGAGATTGCAGAAAACATCTCAAACTAGGTAAAGTCTGTTATCCTAAATACAATATCAACTTTAAAATCACTTCCAATATAACACAAAATGTGTCAAATACGGAATTACCTGACATGCTTTTAAAACTTCCACATATCCCATGCTTTGCACATTCTTTAACCCCCAATGCACAACACCCAATGGTCTAGCGGTTCTAGGCGCTCAGTCCGGAACCGCGAGGCTGCTACGGTCGCAGGTTCGAATCCTGCCTCGGGCATGGATGTGTGTGATGTCCTTAGGTTAGTTAGGTTTAAGTAGTTCTAAGTTCTAGGGGACTGACGACCACAGATGTTAAGTCCCATAGTGCTCAGAGCCATTTGAACAATTTTGAACAACACCCAAATCATAAGTCTATACAGAAAACCGTTGATGAGTTCAAATGAGTTGTGTTTCTTAAGGAGAAACCCCTTGCTTTAGGCAAACTTGCTGAAATGCAAGAAAATTATAAAAAAAAAAAAAAAAAAAAAAGACCGGCCGAATTTGAAACAAGATGTCTCAACCAGATGGAACTACTTACGAAATGTTGAAAAGATTTACTTTAATTAAAGATCCCATAATTTACTACCTCGCTATATTAGGTTGAAAATTAATCACTTCAAACTTAAAAGATACAGACTGGGAGATAATGCAACAGGCTTTACAGATATTGAAAATTTTTGATGAGGTAACCGAAGAGATGCTCCCACAGAAAACAGTCTCAGTTTCAATAATGAAAGTCTTGCAAGGATTAATGAAATGACAACTAAAACCTTTAAAAGTAAAAATAAAGAATTTCCTCAAGACACAAAGTCACTGATTGATAATTTGCTTTTAAAGGTTTATGGGGTGATTTGGTGTTATCTCTAACAACGAAATGATTAGTCAGGCAACATTACAGGACCCCCAATTCAAAGGCAAAGATTTTCAGGTGACAAAAGCATTTCAAGACTGCTTCATGAAGGCTGTTGCAGAAATGAAAGCGTTGGTTGTTCAACAAGAAAGAACAGAGCTCATGACTGAACCGGTTACCACCGTTACACATGAGACTTCGTCAAACTGGTAGGAGTTCAACGAGAGTATTAGTTAACTTGTAGCACGTTACAAACCGGAAAATGCATCAATTGTCGAATTGGATAAATATTTAGTATAGGGATACTTGCCTAGATACAGCGATCTGTTAACGGGTTGGAAACAAAAAAAATGCTGTGTTCAGCACTATATCAATTGGTTCTAAATGTATAAAGTATCACACCAACATAATTCGCCTGCGAACGAATATTTCCAAAAGGAGGAAAAATATGCACTGAGAAGAGAAAGAGACTCACATCGACTAAAATAGATCAAATTTTATTCATAACCAACAATAATGATTAACTTTACTTTTATGGGTCCATGTATGATAATACTGACTGTAAATGAAGACTGTAGATATACTTCAATTACAGTTGTTATAATTCTTACGTTATTGTTTTTTCCAATAAAATGTCAAAATACAACAAGAATAGTATTTTGTTCTAATATTTATAACCTTTGCAGTAGGCAAATTACTTCTGCATCTGAAAATGACAAGGGACATAACACAAAATTATTGCTCCTCTTTATATGTTCTTTCAAAATAGGACCAAATCAGATAAGAATACAGGTTTAGTGACCTGACTTAAAAGAGGCAATGTACCTTCCCCTTACTTATTTCTGTGACTGAATGGCGACTCATGAAAATGAAATAATTCATTCCAGCGAGTAACCAGTTCTAAACCCTTCTCTGAAAAGAACAGTTTTGCCCATCTCTAGTGGACAGCAGCCCTGCCCCCTCACCATCTCTCTCTCTCTCTCCCCCCCCCCCCCCCCCCCCCCGATCTCCGAAGCGCTCTCGCTGACGACGTGCGCCCAGGAGATTCGCCCTCCGCCCAGCCTGAAGTACTCGTCGTGCAGAGTCGGACGCGCGGCCTCCTGTCGGGGCACAGATGACGCCACCAGCATCAGTGTCAGCCGCACGATCTGGACGAGCAGCGGCAGTGGCTCCCCCTCATGACGGTGGGTGGCGTGCAGCTTCCTGGCCTTGCTGGTCAAGCCTCCAGTGAGGCAGTACACTGATGGCTGTCTCTATACCCCCATCATTGATGACTCTGAAGTTGCCGCTGCACCTTGCGGCAGCAGAGTCTCTCCAAAGAGACTTACGGTTCCACAGATAATTGTATACGGTTAGGCGCGCAGAGGGTCGACCGACACAGCCTCCCCTGAATCGTGGGACTTCTGAAACTGCGAATGAGAGTGACAAAAGGCGTCGTATTTAGAATGGCGCTTTCCGTGCAGTCTGCTGCGTCGGGAGTAGCAGTGAAATCACGTGGTCAGCTCTGCTAGTGGCTTCAGATTTTCGTAACTTCTTCTTTCAGACGCCCCTGCTCAATCAGTAACTGAATAGTTAATGTTGCGTTACAACTGGCTTTGCTGTGCCACTCTGTTCTGTCACCAGTATGATGACATCTGTCTGTTGGCGTGACGTCACTGTCATTGCGCTTCACTTGCAGTTCGGGGCGTTCGGGCCGTCCCGTGTATCGTCATCGCTTCCATTTTCGCCTCGCCCCTAGCTGGGAGTCTGCCGCTCACTGACTCAGGCAGCTGGACTTGTAATTACGCTAGAGAAGAATCTTAACAAAATTTTAGTGTTAGCCTGCCATACTAATCTGGGGTGAAACAACACTATACTCCCGTAAGTATTGCTGACGGGCGGCCGTGTCACGAATCACTTCTGATCGCTAGCGAAGCGAGTACTTTGTATCTAATGACTCAGCGCACAGCGGCAGCTGAGTAGCAGCACCTGTCGGCAACTCGGAATGACAAAATTTTTCCGCTTCGGTGTGGCAGTTGGCCGTCTCGGTACTTCGGGGTAATGACGGTGTGCGCACGATGCCTGGCTTGAAATCTCTCACAGGGCGTTGACGAATCTACTCGGTGAAATAATTTTATTCTTTCACAAGTGACAGATTCGTATGCCAGCTTCTTGGTGAACTATCTTTTCACTAATGGACATAGTTACTGTGATATTTCGAAATTAACTAATCTACTGCATAAAATTCGAAAAGTTTGCAACGAAAAATACGAGCAGCTTTGTGTTTGGTCATACACTGCCGCATATAAAATCCAGTTAACGTGCCACTATATATATCGAAAAAATGGATTGCAAGTAGCGAGCACACTTCCATCCTCACGTGCATACAGCACACTCAGAGAGCACTCTTCATAACATCAATCGTATCTCACAAACTGTTCGAAATGTGTGTTCGGCAAATTATAACATGCCAAGAGGAGAGTGTTTTGCCACATAAACATGTGAAACATTTCTTACCTATCACTACAGATTTTTCTGAATGACATATTTAATTCCGAAAAGTCACAGTAACTATGACCTTCTCGATGAGATAGTTCATCAGGGTACTGGCATGTGAGTCTCTAAGATGCGAAAGCGTCCTTTTTATTTGTTCTGCAAAATTGTTTCTTTAAAATCGTTTGAGAAAGATTGCAGACCAGCGGGCGGGGTGCACGTCTCGGGTCCTCAGCAGGAGTGTGTGACGTGCGCAGGCTACTGGCCGCTGGGGGCGGCGTGGTGCAACGTGTACGTGACGTGCGACGTGCTGGCGTGCTCGGCCAGCATCCTGCACATGAGCTGCATCTCGCTGGGCCGCTACCTGGGCATCCGCAGCCCGCTGCGCACGCGCCGCGCCTACAGCAGCAAGCGACTCGTCGGCTGCAAGATCGCGCTCGTCTGGCTGCTCGCCATGCTCGTCTCCTCCTCCATCACCGCTCTGGGTAACTTGCCAAAATGCTCTCATCTCTGCAAAAACCTCGTTTCCGTATCTCAAACTGTTTTCAGATACGAGGGACGTTACCGATACTTTATTCTAGATTTATCGCTGGCACGCGCGATCCGAACTGGATCCGGCACATAAAATGCTTTTTATCGAGACTGGAGATAAATAGGGACCTCTCCCCAATACTACAGAAAAATTCAGAATCTTAACTAAATTTCATAAGCAAAAAGGTAAAATGCACCGAACACAAAAAATCATACGGACCCTCATTTTTCCGGTGCCAACTTTTCGAATTCCCGCAGTGTCTTACAATAATTACGACCTTTAACGAAATAATGCACACTTCATCACTAAGCTGACAAATAAAGCCATAATTAACGTAAAGGATAGTTGCTACTCACCATATAGAGGAGATGCTGAGTCGCAGATAGGCACAACAAAAAGACAATCACAAAATAAGCTTTCGGCCAACAAGGCCTTTGTCAGAAACACACACACACACACACACACACACACACACACACACACACACACACGACCAGTCTCTTGCAGCTGAAGCCATACAACACTTCACTGGCTCCAGTTGCCAGAAACTGTGTGTGTGTGTGTGTGTGTGTGTGTGTGTGTGTGTGTGTGTGTGTGTGCACGCGCGCGCTACGTATGTGAGCGCGTGTGTTTGTGTCTGTCATCTATTTTTGACAAAGGCCTTGTTGGCCGAAAGCTTATTTTGTCACAGTCTTTTTGTTGTGCCTACCTGGGACTCAGCATCTCCGCTAAATGGTGAGTAGCAATTATCCTTTTGATAATATTGTTACATTCCATTCTGCATTTTCCACAGTTTGACATATTGTTACGGAACAGTTTCTGTAAAATCGACTGAGAAAGACTGTACGACGCGCGCATCGATTTTGTCTGCGCGGCGCGTCATCCGCCACACGCCCTAACGCAGTGGTCGTCAAACCGCGGCCCGAATCAAGTGTCCGTGAGGGCCGGAGTCCGCAGCTGGTTTTTGTAATAATGTGCTTCTAGCAACTAATAGCAGGTTCAAAAGTCAACCACCTTTAAGAGTGTCTTGAAAGCGTATTTTTCTTGCTCAATAACAAAACTATTTACAGAGCAAGTAACATTTAAATATGTGCTTAATTTTAATTGACGTAGGTAAATTGAGCCGTGAGCTACGATAGAGTTTGCTGCTTACGTCAGGGGCAGAGTGGTATGTTACGCGCCCACTGCAGGGTCAACAGAAGTGAAAGGGGCAATATTTTAATCCTTGTTTTACAATGACGAGAACTCACGAATGTGCTCAACTAGCACCGAGCAACTGCTACGGTACAAATATCAAACGGAGGTAACATGGATTCGTAAATGCTCGTTGTAAAGATAGTACACGATTGTAGCAAGTAGTATGCAAACTAATTAAGACCATTATCATACAATGCAAAACAATGTAAAACAAAAATGACATTCAAAACATTTAGTAAACTTTGCGAACGTGTCTCATATTGGAATTACTGTTACTAATTCATGCAACATACTAATTTATGTAGATTACCAGTTAATAGTACGATCGGTAGGGGAACTTGTGGTAAAGTGGCCAGGATGGGATGTTTTTTTCCTCTAAACAGCGCTGCTGCTGCCCCACAGTGGTCAGACTAATATATATCGCTGCGGTTTTTTTTTTTTTTAACTTTTACTTTTGAATTGTTTCATGAAAGGTAAGTAAGTCATTTATACTACCTCACTTGTATGGACAGTAATAATTTATTTTTTACAATATCGACGTTTAAGTAAAGTCTTTGGCCCACGAATATAGTTTCTTATTATTCATTTCAGACTGATAGATTCTTCTGTGAGTAAGTAATCCCAACATGGCGTCCAATCGGAAAAAGTGGCCACACTACTCGTCGGAAAAAGTGGCAAGGTTGTCAACCCGCTAAGAGTTAGTTACAAAAAAACACGCATAACACAACAGATAAAACTGACTTCTATACCCCTCTACAGAAAAAGCTATCATCCGCCATTCTGCCCCTTTGTGACATTTTTGACTTTTTAATTAAATTCTATTATTTAAATCGTCCCTGTTCTACTTGGCCTAATGCAAAAGTCTGACAACTATCTGCTGCAGCCGCTTGCTATTCCTTCAGACACGTGGGCGTGATGAAGCTTAGGAAAAGTGCGTGTAAATCAAGAAAACAAACATGGGATCCTGTTGCGATGGCACTGGCCACTGTACCGCTCAGGTACGGAAAATTGGTCACCGTGTAACCCTCCAGAAAAATGCATTTAGTTTCAATATATCATTCAATAACCATTATTTGGTGAAAAATGAATTTCTCTTTCAGCGGCCAGTTTACTACCCGCCCCCCTCTCCCTCTCCCCCGCCGAACCCAGTTCCTCCTTACGCGGCCTGAACTGTCGCCCTACCATGTCATTATCGGCTGTTAAGCAAGTAAGTTTGACGATCACGTCCCTAACGCGAAGCGTGTCCGAGCCACCCGGCTGCCGCTGCTATTAAGAAGGGGATATTGTCGGCTTCGTCTGTGTGCCGGCAGGCGTGCACGACCGCAGGAACATCATGCCGTCGGAGCGACAGTGCGCCATCAACAACCGCTACTTCTTCGTGCTGGGTTCGCTGGTGGCGTTCTACGTGCCGATGCTGGCCATGGTGGTGACGTACGCGCTGACGGCGCAGCTGCTGCGCAGCAAGGCGCGCGCCGCCTCCGCGCCGGCCGCCGCCGCCGGTCGCTGCAGCCGCAGCCGCCTGCGCCCCAGCGCGTCGCAGCCGGCGCTCGCGCTGCCGTTGGCCAAGTGGCGCTGCGACCAGCTCAGCTCCTGCCCGTCGGCGCTCAACCTCAGGTCTGTAAATCCACTCTCCCGTTCCTAATACCCACACTTAAGCCGGGTTCACGCAAACGAAGTGACACCACCGCTCGTGGTATACTACAGTGGCACCGCAGTTGCTTGGTTCGTTGGATGACTGGTAGATTCTTTTTTTCTCGAACAGACTGGGCTGCATGCCTGTACGCCAGAGATGGCCTATCATGCAAAACCCAGCCGAAGAAAACCCTAAGGTCTACCGACGGCCAACGAAGACTAGATAATGGACGAAAAAGAAGAAAGGGAGACATAGGAAGAGAGGTAGGCGAGGTGCTCCATCTAGTGAGCAGCCGGAAGCCCCCAAAGTCAAACAGATCACATTTGGGGGGGGGGGGGGGGGGGGGGAGAGAGAGAAGAAGAGTAAAAGAGGAGGTAAAGTGAGGGCTGGGATGGGCCACCAAGCCCAGACAGCCGCAGCCCGGTCTGGACAGAGCAGGCGACAATGTTCTGCCAACCCCTCCATTGGCCAATAATATTAAGTGGCCCTCTCTTGAAGACGGTGGTAAAAGCCCCCTTCACGAATAAAACGTAAAACTAAGTCAGCCGCTGAGGCATTATCTCATAACACCAGGGGAAGCGAGTCAGCGATATTAAAAGTCCGCGCAAGGCGGCTAGGTTGGGAAAGTCAGCAACACGTGGACCACTATCCTCAAACAGGAACCACAACGACTGTGGGGTGGGTCTTCGCAACAGAGGAGTCAGCCAAGTAAGACCAATGTACAGCTGGCAAAGGACAGTAGAGTCTTTGCGAGCGGCCTGCATGGAGGTCCTACACAGATTTGTAGTCTCCTTTATCATCCATAGTTAGTTTGATAAAGTCAGAGTGAGCCATTCAGTATTCCAGATCCCTGTAACTTGAAAGCACAATACCAATCGGAGGACTGTTTTGGAATACTGATCTCGAGGCTGCTTACTGGTAGCCAGTTTGGCCAGGCCACCAGCGAGTTCATTCCCCAGGATCCCAATGTGGCCCAGGGTACAGACGAAGGTCACTGAGCATCCACATTGTTCAAGGTCATACAGAGAAGCCTGGATAGCCATGACCAAAGGATGGCGAGGGTAACACTGGTCATGATCTTTTAAACTGGCCAATGAGTCGCTCAAGATGAGAAGGGACTTACTGGCTCAAGAGCATGACAGATGGCTACCAACTCCACAGTGAAACCACTACAACCACCCAGTAAGGTGTGCAGTTCAGTACGTCCCGCATGAGTATAAGAAAAGCCTATGTGACCAGCAACAATCGAGACATCAGTATAGACTACTTCTGAACCCCAGGATGCACCAAGGATGGAGAAAAATTGGTGACAGGTGGCCTCGTGACGAACTGAGTCTTTCGGACCTTGTGATAGGTCAAGAGGAGCACCACAGTTCCATTGTGAAGACCGAGTTTCCAGTGGCGTCACTTCTATGACGCCACTTTTGCCATCTCTCAAAAACTGTCATTGGACTGTTCCCTTGTGGCTGTATTTAGGAACATTGGCATTCTGTGGTAGTTATTTTTAAATAATTCTTACTATACTGTGATTTCAGTCTATTTTCATTTTATTACTGAAAATAGTTAAAACAGTGGTCGCCAGGTATACTTTCGCAGCTTCTGTAACTACAATAACAACAACGCACGCGCGCGCACGTGGAAAGAGTAAATAAACAAACTTGATTTGGAACCACCAATCAACTGAGATGTAAAATATCGTCGTTTTAGACAGCATGCACAAGCAATAGCTCCCGCGTGTGATTCGGCAGCTGTGAAAAGTATTCGAAATGCCTACATTAACTAACACAGTGAAACTCTAAAAACTTGAAGAATGGTGCGCCTGCACATGATGATACTTACATGCCAATGGTGGTAAGTTTGGCATAGACAGCATTTTCGTCTTGGAGCGCTCACGAGTAGAAGAGACATGTTTGATAAAAATGTTAAAATTCGGTTAGAAAAGACCGATATTATGACACACATTATTGATGTAGCAACCAAGGTAGAGTGCCTGAAGACGTTAACTGCATTCAGGTCCATTACGTGTCGTTTTCACACGTGATCGCCGACTAGTAAGATCATCGGTATACAGCTAATGGTTCCAATTATAGATAGTGGTGAGGATGAGTAGCAGGATAGTCTTTCACTGTCAAAAATCATACAAACGGCAAAAAATGGCTCGGAGCACTATGGGACTTCTAAGGTCATCAGTCCCCTAGAACTTAGAACTACTTAAACCTAACTAACCTAAGGACATCACACACATCCATGCCCGAGGCAGGATTCGAACCTGCGACCGTAGCGGCCGCGCGGTTCCAAACTGTAGCGCCTTTAACCGTTTGGCCACCACGGCCGGCTGCAAACGGCAGAAGGACCGTAAACTGAGTATTGTGAGATGAGGAACTAATGCTTGTTAATTAGTGACTTCGGGAGGTACGAGATCTGGAATGAACAGTGCACTTCTTACACATCATCATTAACTCGCAGCATCGGCGTCGGTGGCGCTATCTCGATTAAAGCTTTCAAAACCGTCTGTCGCGTGTTCACAGGCCTGGTTTATAGAACACCGTGCGTCACTTTGAACAATCGCTATGAGCCTAGCTTACAACTATAATGTCTAAGCTCATTGTGCCCGTTAAAAGCTCATAGTAGCAATTTCAGGATTTGAACTCGAATGGTATTACGCCCCACTTGGTAAACCATTTCACTACACATGCTTACTCGAAACACCCGCCACTCATTGCAGACATCCTCATGAAATATAGTACAAGACTGTCTCAGAAAAGTAACTTACGCGACGTACTGTGAAATTTGGCGTTTATTATTTAATTTCGTGGAGTATAGACTACCTTGTAACGATACTCACATTTACCTCAACATTGTTTTGGACTTGGCATACGTAATGTATGATCTGACATTAATAGAGAGAGAGAGAGAGAGAGAATGAATCAGGTTCAATAACAAGCACAGAAACTAATGATGCAATAAAGCAACACACACACACACACACACACACACACACACACACACACACACACACACACACACACTCTCTCTAGCAGAAACATTAAGGAAAAATACTGATATTCCTGGACATTTAAGGACAGGGCGTCCATAAAAGAATGTCCTGACATCGGGACACAGCGAAGAAAACGTTTAACTCTGCGGACTCTCTCTGATATTGTACAGGTTAATGAGGATATTCTGACCCCCAGGCACGAACATTGTCGTGATTTGCCTTCCTGTTCATATGAAAAGTTAACTAATCAGTGAACGCCACACGACCAAGAAAGTCATCTTCCCGCTGCAACACTCTTCACGTGCAAAGTTATAACCTACATCATAGCCATAGAGCTATTAAGCGTATACTAATCGAAACAGGTGTGCAAGCATTTCTTAAAATCTTCTACACTGTGTTCTTTGGCAGCTGGAGTTCAAGACTTGGTTTCGGGAGAGACTTCTTAGGACTACGAAGGTAAAATGCTCTGACACGGTCAACATCCTCTTCAGACACTTTTGGTCGTCCGTGCTTTTCCTTCTTACAAACACATCAGTTTCTTTGGAATTGACTAAACCATCGGCGGATGTTTTCTCTACACGGTAGATCACAATTAACTTTAAACGAAACGCGCGTTGCACTAAAATTACAGATACACTCATAGCAAACTGCAGAACACAAAACGCCTTATGCTCAGAAGTCACCATTTTGCGACGTTTTATGCGGCCCTGCAAGGGGAAAACGACAAAGCAGTACTCGCGCACGAGCTTAACTAAAACTGTTTGAGGTACTCGTTATCTGTGACCTCGTTCCAACACTACAATGTTTACAGTTGACACTATTGAAATTTATAACTGGGTTCAAAATGGCTCTGAACACTATGGGACTCAACTGCTGTTATCATCAGTCCCCTAGAACTTAGAACTACTTAAACCTAACTAACCTAAGGACATCACACACATCCATGCCCGAGGCAGGATTCGAACCTGCGACCGTAGCGGTCGTGTGGTTCCAGACTGTAGCGCCTTTAACCGCTCGGCCACTCCGGCCGGCTTATAAATGGGACATTCCTACATGGACACCACATATAATAAAAAAATGGATCTTCAAATATCCCTGGGGCAATGAATTAAGAACAATCTGAAACTGTCAAGTTAAAAAAATACTGAGAAATTGAAAATATAAAAGCAGAGGAGGCAGCAGAGAGAAATATTTTCAGGAGCTGAAAGTTGCAGTTGGGATTTGAAGGTAGAAGTGGTGAGAGAACAGGTGTGGTCTGAAGGAATACAGCAGGCACACGGCGAGAAGACGAGAGAAGGACTGGAACTGTGGGGAACGTTGTATGCGCGATGGAAAATGCAACACGTACGAGAATGGCGGCATGTACATTTCGACTCGACTCAGCAACAAGTGGTCGCGCAAACTGTTTGGAGAAGTGAGCGGAGATGTTTAGAAGCTTTCGCTAACTGCTGGGACTAGTCTTTGATGAGCTCCCGTTAAACGTCCAAATGTTTGCTTAATGCGTGGGTCTAAAATTGGTTTTCACGTTCGAAACAAACGAGGCACGACGTAAACTCCCGTTCCAAGTTACGAAAGCAGGCTTTCTACCTCGTTCGAATGACTTTCTAAATGCTACTCTGAGTATGAAATCTAGAGTGAGGCATATTTTCACAACTATGCTATGTACTTATCAGCTCATCTACGTGAGCAACTATTCGAAGGACAGCTACGCATTACAGACAATCTAACTTACTGAGAAACGTTAATCACTTCCTGGCTGCCCTGTTCGCTACTATAGTCGCCTCGGCGAGTTTTCAGCTGGAGGGCCAGGGGGGGGGGGGGGGGTGTTTCGTCAGTTCTTGCTCGCTATGGAGACGATGGGCCGCTCATTTCCTAATCATTCTAAACGGATGGCTGTATGAGCCGACTTAGTTAATTTTAAGGACAAGATATTTCTCCACGAAGAACGGTGTTTTCGGACATTAGTGTTAAACTGCAAAAGGTCAAACCAGGAAACAGCATCTTACAGAAGCTCGCGATTCTGTCTGGATGGAAAGCCTACACGTGAAATAAATTCGTGGGGCGTTTTGGCAGTTTGCTGAATCCGGCAGTCGGCCGACAGCGCTCGGGGTTTGGCAAGTCGTGGGCCCATACTTTCGGCAATCGGGAGCTCGTTATCCTTAGAGTTCAACGACGTTACTCTTCCGGCACAGAAAACCTACGAAGCATTCCAAAGTCCATTTCTGTGTGCGGCCGTCCAATTCAGCTTAGGAAATTTCTTGGCCAGTGTTTCGTAGTACTGAATGTGGACCAGACGCCTCAGAAAGAAGAGTCGAGCCATTATGTAGCTGCAGGCGGCTCCTGGTAAAAGTTACGAGGTTAGTTTGCGTTAATTCATACCAAATAAATTTTTTTTTGTTTCCCTGCAGATTCGAGAGTGATATTTGCGTATGGTTTTTTCTACTTACTCTGAATTTTATTCCCGTTTAGTTGTTCTTTCCATTACCGACAAGAGTTGCTAGGAGGCATATGGAATCGGCTCAATCATTGTTAGCGGTCTGCATAGTCCACACCAGTGATCGGATGTCGGAATCTTTCCTGAAAGTAGTGAGAAGCTACAGGGCTTTTAACTGTTGACTTTGGAGATGCGGGAAGTTTACCCCAGTTTTGCGGGACAATGCAAGGCTGGTGGCCCTTATTTAGATGAGTCGACAGCGTAGCAGAGCAGGTCCGCCAATAAACGTTTCCGAAGAAATCTGTATATCGTCAAGAGATCCTGGACTGTGGCCTTGGCGTGAGTATGACTCCTCGCGATGCCACGGCAGCTCCGTCGCACGGACGACAGCAATGTTTGAACTGTGTGGGGAATTCCATAGCACGTCTCCCTAGTGGGCTCGCTCTTGTGAATATTCTAAAGACCGTATATTTTTGACAGGCGAAACGGCGCCGCGAACGCAGTCGCCGGCAGGGCGAGGTCGCGACAGGAATAGTTGGCTAGATGTAAAGCGCTCGTCGCCTTCCGGCAGGTTCGGCAGCGGGCGGCGCTCGGCAGCGGCGCGGGCCGTGCGGACGGAGCAGAAGGCGAGCAAAGTGCTGGGGCTGGTCTTCTCGGCGTTCGTGCTGTGCTGGACGCCCTTCTTCGTCCTCAACGTGCTGCAGGCGGCGTGCCCCGGCTGCGACGTGCCGCCGCGCGTCGCCACCACCTGCCTCTGGCTGGGCTACGTGTCGTCCACCATCAACCCGCTCATCTACACCGCCTTCAACCGCACGTTCCGCGCCGCCTTCGCGCGCCTCCTGCGCTGTCGTTGCTGCTGCCGCCGCGGCATCCGCCGCCGCCGTCGCCGCCCCCCGGCCGCCCCCGCGCCACCGCCGTGGTCACTGTCGCTGTCGGTGCTCGCCTCCGGGACGGCGACAGCCACGACCTCTTCCCAGGCAACCACGCCCCTCTACTCCTCGCCGGGATTCGCGGACTCAGAGTGCTGAAAGCCAACGCTATCACCCACCCGCAGCCGAGCGAGCACGTTCACGCTTCAGTCACGTGTGTGTGTGTGTGTGTGTGTGTGTGTGTGTGTGTGTGTGCTCTCGGAACCAACGGACTAATCTGCCGTACCCTATTTAGGCTAAATGAATAAAACCTGCGCTTTATAACTCGCAGTACCGTCATTTCTTTGTGTATTGCAAATGCTTAGCGACTTAAAAGCTAACTATAGTACAAACTAGACTGATCCATGTACCTTAAAAACACAGACGGAATGATAAAGTTTGTAACCAGGCGTAATATGTTACAGCTAACTCTAAATATATAGCAATCGACAAAACAAAATCCGCAACTCTCAAACCCGTCACCCAGAAGATTAAAAAAGTCCTTTGAAATCAGGCAGATTTCGCATTAGGCGGTACTTTCCACTGCAGTGTGTGAAGGTGCCCGCAACTGCTACTCCGTTCATCTGCACAACAACCGTCCTTCGATCTACGAGCACAGATGGTGTCACGACGCCGTCGTCGTCGTCTAATACTGGACTTGTGTAGGTGCCGTGGGACTCATTACCCCAATGACCTCTCTTGAGACAAAGCAATCAACGTCTATAATTGCCTTTTCACATTTCATACTATCTCCTACCGAGGGACTTGGCGCAGTGTTTAGCAGATCGACTCGCATTCGAGACGACGACGCTTCAAATCCCCGTCCGGCCATGTACGTATAGATTTCCCGTGATTCCAGTAAATCAGCCCATGTAAGTGCCGAGATAATTTCTCTGAAAAGAGCATGGCTGATTCCCTTCCCTATACCTTCGTCTATAACGACAGTACTATCGATGGGACATTACACTCTCCATCCTCCTCCCTTCCTTCCTTCTCGTTTCTGACGACCGTCTACTCGTCAAAGTTGGGCACAATTGTGCAAAAGAAATAAAGAAGTTGAGAGTATATAACATTGTAAACAGTGGTAACTACACCACATAAATATCCCTGTTCAGTGTACACACAATATGGGCTCAAACCGCTAATGCAACATATTATTATTATTGATGCTGCTGCTGCTTTTTGTCCTGTGAAAGCCCATATTGCTATATATGATACAGGATGACAGTAACCTTACGATAGTTTGAGCACACGATTAAACACACAATCTACAGGAAAAGAAAAGAAATACACAGCGTACACACGCAATATCAAAAGAGACAGGCTGTACCAATGTAGAATAAAAGCCGTGCAGGGATTTTAACAGAGGAAAGAGAACAACACACGAATTATACTGCGAACAACATTCGAATTCCAATAAAATTGTTAATGATCAACAATTCACCGAATGTGTGGAAAACTAAATTAAAGTAAAGTCAGTCTCCATATTCCAACAGGATGAATGTCTCATTCAGTACTAAACGCAGAGTGCTTCAGTAACATACACCCGATTTGACAAGGCTACATCTTCATCATGAATGAAAATAGAAATATGGGTTCAATATTACACATCGAAACTAAAAGTTACCCTTGGCGCCAGTTATAAGGTGCCATTTCATGTGGTTGCCGGTAAGGTTCACCTTAGTGCGGCTAGGTATTACCCAAAATGTGTCGACTAAAGTTCACGTTAACTCAGCAAAAAAGGCGTTTAGTGATCTCCACGGAGAATTCAATTACAACAGTGCGGTGTCATTATAGTCGCGAGTACGGCCCTGTACCTCATACAGCTCTTTCATTCGATGACAGCAGCAGCGGTTTCAAAACACTGCTTACTCTCAAGACGTATAGAGCATTCAACACTCTTTCGCATGTGGTACGCAAAAAACTACGCGTACCGGCCGAGAGACGACCATTACTCCTGTGCCTCGTGTGTCTTACGGCGACGTTTGTGTTTCAAATCACACAGGATTCGCTTGCTACAAGTCTTTCATAACCGTGATCAACAAAGTTTACTTTAGTGAATTCGTTGTGGGCGTGGAGATGGAAGATGTTCTGTGTTCAGCGATGAGACTACGTTCCATCTAAGCGGGAAAGTGAACCGCCACAACGTAGATACCACACATAACAGTCAATCAAGAAACCGAGGCTCTACGAAGCTTCACGTGTTTTGTACCGTTCCCCAGGGAAAGATTTACAGCTTTTTTTCTGTTTCGACTTTACATGAATCGCTTACCTGGCCATGCTGGATATTCTGCTATTGCAAGAACATGCCGATAATTTCACTCTGCAAAAGGACGGAGTAAAACCACACTGGCACCTATATGTAACAAGATTTTGTAACAATGAACTTCCTCAATAATGGAACGGTCGCAATGGGGGTACGCATCCCACAGGGTACGTGGAACATTTGTGAAAGGTAGATGAAAATCTTAATACTAAATGTAAATGTGAAAGGCGTCCAAGGCTGTTGTCGCATGCATGTAAGAGATACAACCTTGTAAAATCATATATTACTTTTTAAAATTAAAAAAAAAAACTTTTAGCTCTACGTGTATGTTAAAATTTGCCTCAAATTTCTATCTTCATTCAAGTAGCAAACACACTGATGATCCAAAACTGTAAGACCACCTGCTTAACACGATAGCAATACAGCAACGATTTTGGGCGGCATTATTATTATTATTTGTTTATTTATTTTCTACATAACAATGACCTGACGTTTAGTTTACAACAGCAGTTCACGGAAATAATTATACGAATTTCAAATGTTGTCCGCCACCAAATACAAAATAAATTAGCTGGCATATAACCTACGTCAAAAACTTTTTAAAAATTTAAAGAAAAATAGTAAAATCTACCACGTGCTATCAATATATACTCCTCAAAACCAGTGGTAGTCTCGGAATGACTTGAGTCTCTCCACTCCTAATGCTAAACTATAAACTATTCCTACACTATGACACCACACCCCCATTATCTAATGTAACTTCCTAATACTCGAGACTCGTCAAGTCCATTGGGTCTGGTACTATTCTACACACAATATACTATCGATATACCACTCTATTACTAAGTTAATACAGGAAATATGATAAAGCGGGGCACTTTCGCATTTTTGCTGTGACAGATAACTCACAGATTACAGCGTTCACGGTGAATCAATGTGTTGAGTTATCTTTCATACATTTCAGGATGATCAAGTAAGTGTTCTTCTCTGTAGTCTTCGCTCTTCCGTACTGTAGAAGCGTCGGCAGTTGGGATCAACAAGGTCTCATGCTCGTGCAGATTTCCATGGCATAGCGGAATCTGCATTTTTGTGTCCCCTTCTGGTGGCGACAGTGAGATGACTGGAACTACCCGCCATTTCTCGAACAAGCTCTACACTGCCCAACCTGTTGCGTGATGCCCCGAAACCGTCATCTTGCACTTGAAAATGTTTTTCTTTGTGTCATGCAGTCCTGTTTCCATTTTACTATACTGTTCATATTTTGTTGATCCCTGTCCTGTCCTTTCCGTGATTTCCCTGAATCGCTCAAGGCAAATGCCGGGATGGTTCCTTTGAAAGGGCACGGCCGACTTCCTTCCCCGTCCTTCCCTAATCCGATGAGACCGATAACCTCTCAGTTTGGTCTCTTCCCCCAAACAACCCAACCCAACCCTGTCCTGTCATTATGAGTGGGGTATTACGAAACTACCTGTTCTGGGGTGCCCTTTACACAAAAACCGCATATTTCGAGGGAGGTACCAACGTCAGCCGCAACTGGGCACTGAAATAATTCAGTGGCTTTTGTTGTTGTTTTATTTCATTTTAGGAAGCAAAAACAACTAAGGTCATAAGCGCCCTTGTCATACACCTCAGAACACCAATAAGTGAAGCAAGTTGAAAGCTACTGTACGTTAAGTGTAATCGACGTAAGGAAAGAGCTAAAATGATGTCGCGGCGAGAGGGCAGTCAAGCCGCTGGCAGAGATTTAATTCCCCGTAGCTTGTTGCCATGAAGGGAAGACAAGCGGTGATGGCAAAGCGACACCACCATCTGCCGACAGACGGCAACAGGTCCAAGATGAACACGGGCCGCCACACAGGGCCAAGGCGGCGAAGGGTTCACAACCATTGGGAACGTGACATAGTGTGAAAGCGAGTGCCGGAGCAGTAGCCGACAGAGAACTCCGGGAGATAACCTCGTGCTGGCGGTCAACGAAGTCATCGAAAACGAGGGCATACGATGGGTGGCCCGGCATGGAAGATAAACTGCATGCATAGCTGCTGACCTGAACATCACGCCGGTATGACAGAGATAATTTGGCAGCTTCTGCATAGAGACTCAAACAGGCTAGTGTAAAAGGCGTCAGTGGCCAAACGTGTTCCACGATGGTGGATTGTATTAAGATGGCGTACAATGGACGGACGTGCAGATTAATAAACGAAAACCCCATAGTGTAGTTTCAGACGGACAAGGGAATGGTGCAAACGGAGGAGGCAGGTTCGATCTGCTGCCCAGGAAGTACCGCTGAGGACACGTACGACACTGGGGTACCGAGTACAGCGTATGGTCACAGCTAGGGCACGTGGAATGACTAAGAAAGTTTTTTTATCAAGCGTGAGCCCCAGGAATTTCGTAGTTTCGGTAAACGGAAGAGCAACAGGTCCAAGATGTAAAGACGGTGGAAGAAACCCACTGCACCGCTAGGAATGCATACAAACCGTATTGTCAGTGGAAAAGCGAAATCCATTGTCGATGCTCCACGAGTAAAGACGATCTAATATTGCTGAAAACACCACACAAAGAGACAAGTCCGTGAGAACTGCAATAGACAGCAATGTCTTCGACGAGAGCTTTTTTTTTCTTTTTTTTTTTTTGGTTTCAGGGCGCAAAACTTCTACGGTCATTAGCGCCCAGCCCGTGACTTAGGAAACAGTAAAAAACCGAAATTTAAAACCAGCAGCAATGGGAACAAAGTCATAAAATTTGAGAAACTAAAAGCAGAAGGAATGCTTAAAAATCCACTACAGAAAGGGGTTGGTTGTCCCCAAAAAAAGCTTCAAATGACTGACGTCATTTCACTGTCACTAATAAACTGGAGAACGCGGTCGGCTGAGCGCGTGTCATCTGCTAAAATCGACGTTAGATCAGGCGATAGCTGTAGACGGGAGCGTAACGGATTAAAATAGGGGCATTCAATTAAAAGGTGTCTTACCGTCCACAGCTGAGAGCAGTGGGGACAGAGTGGGGGAGGATCGCCGCTTAAAAGATGTCGATGGCTAAAAAGACAGTGCCCTATCCGGAGTCTAGCTAAAATTACCTCCTCCCGACGACGCGTTCGGGAGGAAGAGGTCCAAGCGCAAGGAAGGGCTTTCACTTCCCGCAATTTATTATGGGGAAGTGTTGACCAATGCGCATGCCATAAATGAGCAACTTTGCGACATAAGCCGCTCCGTAGATCGGTGAAGGGAAGCTGGCCGAGGAAGAGAGACTGCAGCCTTGGCCGCTATATCGGCCGCCTCATTCTCACAGATACCAGCGTGTCCCGGGAGCCAGAGGAACGCCACCGAGACGCCCCCCAGGTGGAGCAAGCGCAGACAGTCCTGAATCCGGTGGACCAGAGGGTGCTCAGGGTAAAGAGCTTGGAGACTGAGGAGGGAGCTGAGAGAATCTGAGCAGATTACGTACTGTATCCGCTGATGGCGGCGGATGTAGTGGACAGCCTGGAGAACAGCGTAAAGCTCCGCAGTATAAACCGAACACTGGTCGGGAAGCCGAAAGTGATTTGGGGTGTCGCCAACAATATAGGCACTCCCTACACCTAACGATGTTTTCGAGCCGTCGGTGTAAATAAATGTGGCGTCCATCATTTGTGCACATAGAGCAGCAAATGCCCGACGGTAACCAAGTGTAGGGGTACCATCCTTGGGAAATTGACAAAGGTCACGGAGCAAGTAGATCCGGGGACGGAGCCAAGGCGGTGCTGTACCCCAAGTTGTCAAGAAGGTTTTGGGAAAGCGGAAGGAAAGAGAATGGAGCAGTTGACGGAAGCGGACTCCCGGTGGTAGTAGGGAGGAGGGGCGGCCTGCATACCCTACATAAAAGGAGGCGTCGGAAAAAAGGTCATGGACTGGATTAGCAGGCATGGAAGACAGATGGCTAGCATAACGACTCAGAAGGACTGCCCGCCGATTGGACAGCGGAGGTTCAGCAGTCTCAGCATAAAGGCTCTCCACCGGGCTGGTGTAAAAAGCTCCAGACACTAAACGTAATCCACGGTGGTGGATAGAGTCGAGACGCCGAAGAATAGACGGCCGAGCAGAGGAGTAGACTATGCTTCCATAATCCAATTTCGAGCGCACTAAGGCGCGATAGAGGCGGAGAAGGACCACTCGGTCCGCTCCCCAGGAGGTACCATTCAGGACACGGAGGGTGTTAAGGGAACGCAGACAGCGAGCCGAAAGATAGGAAACGTGGGAGGACCAGCACAGTTTTCTGTCAAACATAAGACCCAAGAATTTAGCGACGTCGGAAAACGGAAGGTTGACAGGACCTAGATGTAAGGAGGGCGGAAGAAACTCCTTACGTCGCCAAAAACTAACACAAACGGTCTTACTGGGTGAGAAACGGAAGCCGGTTTCGATGCTCCACGAGTGGAGGCGATCGAGACATCCTTGAAGACGTCTTTCAAGAAGGCTGGTCCGTTGAGAGCTGTAGTAGATCGCAAAATCGTCCACAAAGAGGGAGCCCGAAACATCAGGAAGGAGACAATCCATAATTGGATTTATGGCAATGGCAAACAGTACAACACTCAGCACGGAGCCCTGGGGTACCCCGTTTTCTTGGGAGAAAGTACGGGAGAGAGTAGTGTTCACCCGCACCCTAAATGTGCGCTCTGCCATAAATTCGCGAAGAAAAAGGGGCAGCCGGCCTCGAAAGCCCCAAGAGAACAGTGTGCGGAGGATGCCTGTCCTCCAACAGGTATCGTATGCTCTCTCCAGATCAAAAAATATTGCTACCGTTTGGCGTTTCCGGAGAAAATTGTTCATGATATAAGTGGAGAGAGCAACAAGATGGTCAACTGCAGAACGATGCTTTCGGAATCCGCATTGGGCAGGTGTTAAAAGACTGCGGGATTCCAGCCACCAAGCTAAACGGTAATTCACCATACGCTCCAAAACCTTACATACACTACTCGTGAGAGAAATGGGGCGATAGCTAGAGGGGAGATGTTTGTCCTTTCCAGGTTTCGGAACGGGAACGACAATAGCTTCCCGCCATCGTCCGGGAAAGGTACTGTCGGTCCAAATTCGATTATAAGGGCGAAGGAGGTAACGCAGGTTATGGGTTGAAAAATGCAGCAACATTTGGACATGGATACCATCCGGTCCTGGGGCGGAGGAGCGAGAAGAAGAGAGGGCATGTTGGAGTTCCCGCTTGGAGAAAACAGTATTGTAGCTTTCGTGATTTTGAGAGGAGAAAGCAAGATGTCGCACTTCCGCTGCACGTTTCTTCGGGAGAAACGCTGGCGGGTAATTCGAAGAGCTCGAAATCTCAGCAAAGTGTTTACCCAAGGAGTTAGAAATTGCGACGGGGTCCACTAACGTATCATGCGCGACAGTGAGCCCAGAGACCGGGGAGAAACTAGGCGCGCCTGAGAACCGTCGAAGCCGACTCCAAACTTCCGAGGAGAGAGTGAAGGTGTTAAATGAGCTAATAAAGAATTTCCAGTTTGCCTTCTTGCTATCGCGGATGACGCGACGGCATCGCGCACGGAGCTGCTTATATCTGATACAGTTGGCCAAAGTTGGATGGTGACGGAAAATGCGAAGAGCACGTCGCCTCTCACGTATTGCGTCACGGCATGCCTCGTTCCACCAAGGAACTGGGGGGCGCCGGGGCAATTCGGAGGTGCGTGGTATTGAACGTTCCGCAGCTGTAAGAATAACGTCGCTAAGATGTGTGACCTCATCGTCGACGCTGGGAAAGTGACGGTCATCGAATGTCGCTAGAGACGAAAAAAGTGTCCAATCGGCTTGGGCAAACTTCCAGCGTCGCGAGCGCATATATGGCAGTTGAGGCTGCAGTCTACGAACACATGGAAAGTGGTCACTCGAGTGTGTATCATCAAGGGCGAACCATTCGAAGCGCCGAGCTAGCGGAACAGTACCGACCGCAAGGTCCAAATGAGATAAATTTGTCGTGGAGGCAGACAAAAATGTGGGGACCACAGTGTTGAGGCAAACTAGATCCGCTTGGTGGAAGACATCTAGCAATAGTGAGCCACGTGGACAAGGATGTGGAGATCCCCAAAGCGGGTGGTGGCCATTTAAGTCCACAACCAGCAAATAGGAGGGTGGAAGCTGACCAAGAAGATGAAGGAGATCAGCTCGTGCCATTGGTGTGGACGATGTAATGTATACCGTACAAAGAGAGAATGTGTATCCAGAAAGGGAAAGACGGACGGCGACAGCTTGGAAGGAACTATTTAAGTGGATTGGGTGATAATGGAGAGTATCATGGAGAAGAATCATGAGTCCTCCATGTGCTGGAGTGCCTTCAACAGAGGGGAGGTCATATCGGACGGACTGAAAATGAGGGAGAACAAAGCGGTCATGGGGACGCAGCTTTGTTTCCTGAAGACAGAAGATGACCGGCGAGTAGGATCGTAAGAGGATCGACAATTCATCCCGATTGGCTCGAATGCCGCGGATATTCCAGTGGATAATGGACATAGGGTGAACAGAAAATGGAGGAATGTGACCAAGGGTGCTGTCAACTCAACGACTGCTCAGAGCTTGCGACCGACAGCATGGAATGGCGTTCAGTCGAAGGCAGAAGATCCTGATCCATAGGTTGGTCAGGAGCAGCTCCTGCCACCAGCGATCGGCCGGTTGACCGGCCGCCAGCAGTGCGCCTCGGCGACACAGAAGACGGCCGAGGGCGATTTCCGCCAGGTGGTGCTGTAGATGGGACTCGCCTTGGCGGAGAAGGAGAGTAACTGTATTTCTTTGTAGCCTTCTTGGAAGTATGATGTTTAGATGAAGGAGGAACCGATGGTTGTGAAGTTGCGGTACGTAAAAACTCTTCAAGAGTATGCTCTTTTTTTCGAAGACTTGGCGTCTGACATTTGGGCTCGAGATTTAGCAGAACCCAACGAAGGGTGAGCCATAGAGTGGGCAGGCGAAAGAGGTGAGGTTGAACGGGCGATCTTTGCGCTGGCCGATCTGACGACCGTGGTACTAAAGGTGAGGTCGCAAGTCTGCGTGGCCGCCTCCTTTGTTGGCCGACGAGAAGCAAGGGCAGTGCTGTATTTTCCTGTCTGAGGCACGGTGGGCTGTCGACTGGCGAATAATTTTCGAGCAGCAAAGGTCGACACCTTTTCCTTCACTCTTATTTCCTGGATGAGCTTTTCGTCCTTAAAAACGGGGCAATCTCGAGAGGAAGCAGCGTGGTCACCCATACAGTTGATGCAGCGAGGGGATGGAGGTGGACAAGCACCCTCATGGGCATCCTTGCCACACGTAACACATTTGGCCGGATTGGAACAGGACTGGCTTGTGTGATTGAACCGCTGACATCGATAGCAACGCGTAGGGTTTGGGACGTAAGGGCGAACGGAAATTATCTCATAGCCTGCTTTGATTTTCGATGGGAGTTGAACTTTGTCAAATGTCAAGAATACAGTGCGGGTTGGAATGATGTTCGTGTCAACCCTTTTCATAACCCTATGAACAGCCGTTATGCCCTGGACAGACAGGTAGTGCTGAATGTCTTCATCAGACAATCCACCGAGGGAGCGTGTATAAACGACTCCACGCGAGGAATTTAAGGTACGGTGCGGTTCCACCCGGACAGGGAAGGTGTGGAGCAGAGAAGTACGCAGCAATTTTTGTGCCTGGAGGGCACTGTGTGTTTCTAACAACAGGGTGCCATTCCGTAATCTGGAACAAGACTTTACAGGACCTGCAATTGCGTCGACACCTTTCTGAATAATGAAAGGGTTGACCGTGAAGAAGTCGTGACCGTCGTCAGACCGAGAAACAACAAGGAACTGTGGCAACGATGGAAGAACCGTCTGTGGCTGAGACTCAGTGAACTTACGTTTGTGAGCAGACATAGTGGAAGGTGAGGAAACCATTGCGGAAGAATCCCCCATGATTACCGGCGTCTCCGATGGCGCGCTCCTCCCTTGTGGGGGCCCTCACTGAGGGCACACCCGCCTTAGGTGATTGTTCACACCTCAGGTCACACCTCCCGACAAACGGACGGAGGGACCAATCGGCACTTTCGGAAGGTATCAGCTCGGGTAATCACCCCTCCCTGGGCCTGGCCGTTACCAGGGGGTACGTACGTGTCCTACCTGTCTACCCGGGGCGGGGAATTACGCGTTACCCGTCACCGGCTACGCATGGAAGTGCGTGGGTCGGCCTTCAGACACGCACAGGGAGGAAAAAAGAGAAAGAGAAAGGAAAGAAGAGGGGGTCTCAAACGCCGCAGCGGAGAAAAGGGCAAAGAGAAGAGGGAAGGAAGAGAGAAGGACAGAGGAAGGACGAGGACTTGCAAGTGTAGAAAGCAAGGAATTTGGAACAGTTTCGAGCGTCCGTCTCCAGACGTAGGCACAAACCATACTCCCAGAAGGGGAGATAGGGAAGGAAAGTGCCAGAGGTGAGGGGGGGGGGGGGGCGAAGATGGGGGACGGGGAAGGATGCGGAAAGGGAAGGGAAGGGAAGGTATGCAGCCCGGAAAGGAAGGAGGGCCACATTAGCTCGGGGTCCCGTGCTCGCTACGCACGTGTCCACAAAAGAGTTGTGAACCCCCTGGGGGGTCGACGAGAGCTGGAGATGCCTCGCAAGAGACAGTCCATAATACGGTTATGGGGTATACCAAAGAGAACGGAGCATTGACGCACCTCGTTCTGCTGGATGAAGGTGTCCGACAAGGCCGAACTAACACGCCCCTTGAAAACTCGGTCTTTTTAAAATTCCTGAAGGAAATGGGGCAAGCGGCCTCGGAAGCCCCGCGTGTATAAAGCACGGAGGAGACAGTCATCCAGTAGGTGGCGTAGGCTTTCTCTAGATCAAATAACAAGGCCACAGTCTGATATTTCTGCAAAAACCGTTCATGACAGTGATAGACAAAGTGACGAAATGGTCAACTGCAGGACGGCATGCTCGAAATCCACATTGTGCAGTGGTTAGTAGATAGCGAAACTCGAACCACCATACCAGCCGGCCATGAAACTTACGTTCCATCACCTTATAAACAAAGCTGTTGAGAGAAATGGGGCGGTAGCTAGAAGAAAGGTGTTTGTCCTTACCGGGCTCAGGTATGGGTATGACAGTGGCTTCACGCCACCGTCTTGGAAACGTGCCATCTGTATGCGATTGTATGTACCAAGGAGAAAGCATCTGCCCACATGAGCAGGGTCACGCTTCCTCATAGTAAAGGCGGCGTTGTAGTATTCACGATTTTGGAAGGAGAAGGATATCACCCGAGCGTCCTCCACTTGTTTCCGAGAGATGACAATGGGGTGATAGTGGGTGGAGCTTGAAATCACCGCACAATAGCGGCTCAAGGTGTTGGCGGCAGCAATAGGTTCCCCGGAAGCCATTGGTCCCAGAGAACCGACGGAGGCTGCTCCACACAGTGGCAGAGGGAGTGAAAGTGTTAAAGAAACTAGTAAATGAAATCCAGCTAGCTTTTTTGCTGTCCCGACGAATGCGACGACACTGCGTACGCAACTGTTTATAAAGAATACAGCTCGCCATTGTAGGATGACGACTAGAAATGCGGAAAGCACGTCTCCGTGCGTGAATCGCGTCGCGGCTCGCCTCAGTGCACCAGGGGACCGGGACCGGCGCGGAAAAGAAGAGGTGCGAGGTACGGAACATCGTGCTGCAGTAAGAATAACGATGGCCATCACAACTGGGGAAATGTTCGTCGAACGTCGCCAGGGAGGAGTAAAGCCTCCAGTTGGCCTTAGAAAGCTGTCAATTACGTTTACACATAGATGGGGTAGGAGTGAGCAAATATAGCGGACGGGAAATGATTGTTCGAGTACATGTCAGAGACAATGGACCACTCAAGATGATAGGCAAGCTCGGCAGTGCAGAATGAGAGGTCCAAATGGGAACTGGTATGCGTGGAGTCTGAAAGGACTTCATAGTCTGCCTTAATCTTAGATGGAAGCACTACTCGATCAAATTTGAGAGAGAGAGCATGTAGGCACTTTTTCCATTATCCGATGTACCGCAGTGACAGACTGATCAGATAGAAAATATTGAATTTCCCCCTCGGTGAGACCATGAAGCAGCCAAGAGTAGATAACATCACACGAAGAATCCAGCGTATGATGAGCCTCAACACGAACAGGATATCTGTGGAGAATCAAAGTTGTATGCAGTTGTTAGGCTTGAAAATCATAATTGGTCTCCAGAAGCGAAGTGCCATTACGTGTAAGCGAGAGCACGATTTCGAGGAACCTGAAACTGCGTGAACACCTTTCTGAATAATTAACGGATTGACTGTAGTAAAAGAAAAACACTCTCCGGTATGTGACACCACAAGGAACTGAGATGCAACTGGGGAAGTCATGGAATCCTTAGCCTCATTCCGTTACATTTAGTAGATGTAGACCGAGATGAAGACTATTGGCTCATTGCGAAAAAATCCCCATGGCTGCCAGCATCTCCGATGGCATGCTCCTTCCAACTGGGGGCCTCCTCAGGAGGGACTCACTCACCTCAGATGATTGTTCAGAACTCAGATTACACCTCCAGGACTCTATACAAAGGGGCTGCATCACTTCTTCCTGGGCCTGACCTGTGCCTGTACCAACCGGGTACGTGCGAACCCAACCGGTCGAGCCTGGGCTGGGAATTCCCGCGTTACCCAGTCACCTGTTGCGCGTCAAACGCCTGGGTCGGCCTTGAGAACCGCACAGGGAGGAAGAGGAAAAAAAGATACCTCAAACACCGAAGCGGGAGTGAGGGAGGAGATGGAGAACGAAGAAAGGAGGATAAACAGACAAGGGACTTGTGTTGCTTGAGGCTTTCGCGACGGACATGTTGTATATATGGTTCTCGGGCGAGACGTCGGATGTCATAGTGAAAACTCCACAATATTTCATCAGCGCAACTGGCCGACATCTTCAGGTGCGACGAACACACTGCTAGGCAGGACCAGAGCCCCCTATTTATGCCAGTCTTAGGCAGGAAGTGCGCATGCGTGGAGGCGCCAAATTCGATGGTCAATAGCGACGACATCAACCGATAGCTGGAAGGACAGCAACTCCACCTACAGGCTGAAGAACCAAAGACTTCGGCGCACGCGCGGAGGCTGCCGCCGCTGCTCTGCGCTGCCTGGGGACCCCCACGATTCTTTATCATGTGCGTGACCTTGCAAGAGAAGTAGGGAATATTTACTTCACAGCAAGCAAGAGTGGGTAAATAGGCTAAGAGAACTACAAATATGGTATGAGGACTGCCTTTGGCCAACAGCTGGTCAAAAAACTAGCTTTTCCTTGATTCCTGGTCTGCGTATAAAAATCATACTCCTTTAGAGCAAACTACCCCTTCTGAAAAGTGTGTGACATTGCAGTTCATACCACTTCGAACCACTGGAAAAGCTCAGCCTATGGATGTTTGTGTTTTCCGCGTCTGTAAAACATATTATAGCACTATCTGCATCGAAGCCTTAAAGGATGGTCGGTTTCACGATGAGCTCCATGTCAGACAGTTTCGCATTCGGTTGAATGCTATCACATTCCATAACATATCACCCCTTTGCACTAATATTATTCCACAAGCACTCCTTAAGAGTGGATACCTAGCTGAACGTCCTACACGGTTTGTAACACTCAAGGAATTCGCCTTCGATCTTGATTGTGCGAACCATTGTGATCACCGTGGCACACCATTTTTCATTCGGAGTTCACGGTGCAAGCTAATGATCTGTTTTGAACATTTATTTAATGTCGACGATGTCCATTTTGTGAGGTGTAATACATACACTCCGTAGAAGGTTGATTTCTGCGTCTCCAGAACACTCTCTCCCTCCAGATGTAGATGGTGACTCATTACCAGTTAATATTTTTCCTGTCACAATTGTTAACACAACGCTTTCAAATGAGCCTAACAATAGATTGAACTTACGACCTCGCATTCAAGGGATTCCTTGTAAGACCTCTATCTGATGCGTCACAGTCACGTTGTCATTCAGCTAACCTGCATTTCTTCAGTTGTATCTTAGTGTTAACATTAGACCCTAATACACTGCGCAACAGAATTAAAGGATCAGTTTTTCGATATCCCGTCATTGCCTGTCATTTCTACGCGTAAGTTTGAAATTTGGCTGAAAGGTACCTGCAACCTTCCTCTCTGCAATTGTGCAAAAGCGTGGCGCGTTGCGACATATCTCTTGGGCTCGACGACGACGCTTTAAACAGCAAGGTGGGGACACGTACAAAAAGTCCACAGCTCTAAGTTTCTTGTGTAGTGGCAACTCGAATCGCAAAGATGTCGAAGGGTTGCATAACTGCAGACGCCTCGGATTAAAAAGATGGCTCTGAGCACTATGGGACTTAACATCTGAGGTCATCAGTCCCCTAGAACTTAGAACTACTTAAACCTAACTAACCTAAGGACATCACACACATCCATGCCCGAGTCAGGATTCGAACCTGCGACCGTAGCGGTCACGCGGTTCCAAACTGAAGCGCCTAGAACCGCACGGCCATTCCGGCCGGCTGCCTCGGATTACTTTACAGGTTCTCGCTATAGTCGCTAATTTTTAAAATCCTGAGTAAAAATGTGTAGGTGCCACCGAGGGTTGCGCCGAACTGGCCGGTCGTAGTGGGACCCTTTGCCGTTTAATTCACGTATGTGCCAATGTCGCACCCCCTCGTGATTACGCCAGAAGATGACGCGAAATAGGAGACCTGAAAAACATAAACATCCTTCCCTGCTTCAGATCACATTCAAATTTTGTCTTATGGTTTTCAACGGTCACTAGTTGTTCCAATCTGTGCACGATACCAAAAATTGCAGTCGGGCTGCACTCCAAAGGGGTGCGATTATGTTCACTTCGGATGCAGCTCCACAACATCCGTAGAGAAGGGTTGTAACATCCTGAGGTATCAGCGTCAGATGTTGTCAAGATTGTCTTGATGCTCACTGCTCTGCGAACTGTCGTTTTCGACCACGAAATGTGTGGGAATCAACGCCCCAAGGAAAGATGTGATTACATACACAACCTTCATGCCACACCCTGAGGTATTTTGATGTCGATTCTGAGTGGCGGTTTCCTCAGCCACTCATAAAAAAATTGAGTGATTTCAGCACCTGTACTCGAGGTTCTAACCTCCATCGCAGAGGCGTCAAAATAAGGGGTGAAACGTGGGTAAGAAAAGCTGTGACGGCCTTCCCGTTGTGAGACACATCCAGGGAGGCGTTGGGCAGAACTGGCGTGAAATTTAGCGCCAATGTGACATGTCACATGAGCTGCAGCGCTGTGGACATTTTTTCGGATGTGTCGACACATTGCTGCTTGACGCGTCGCCGAGCCCGAGGATGACTTCTCAGAGCGCTACGGTTTTGCACCATTACAGAGGAAGGTTGTTGCAGCATTGAGATTACATATATATAAAGATTTATCTATACAAAGATCACAATCATTTTGACGTAATTAACAGTATGACTGCTTTCTTGGGATCAGTGTACTTCTGTGATAAAAGCAACAAGCCATATAGCAACAAGGATGATCACAGATGTAAGATAGACAGAAAAGTGTGCATATTATGCAAAAGTATAGAACATGAAAGTGAAGATAAGATTTATTGTGAAAAATGTAATAGGTACTGTTATAATGAAGAATGCTTCAACAATCACCAAGAAGTTTGTGATACAGCTTACAGGTGTGCAGGATGTAAAGAGATTTGTTTAAGATCTAAAGGACATAAATGTGGCTTTTAACTTTGTAGAAATTGTAAACAAATAGTGGAAATTGGAAATCATAAATGTTATATGCAACCTATATTGCAGAAGGTTGTATCTGTGAAAGAAAATTTGTTTAAGAATTTATAGTGCAAGGTTGCTAAAATTGTAATAAAGAAGGTTGTTATGATAATGGAGAATTCAAAGATTTTTATATTTACCAGTGCTTTGTGTGAAATAAAATAGTTGGTGGTAAATAGTTTAAATGTTGTAAGAAAGGCTTTCCAAAAAAAGTGAATTGTACCTATACTGAAAGATACATGTGGTTTGATTATGAAGCAACTCAAGAAACTGGAACACACATTCGAAATCTTATAGGTTAGGTTAGTGTTGTTTTAACGTCCCGTCGACAACGAGGTCATTAGAGACGGAGCGCAAGCTCGGGTTAGTGAAGGATGGGGAAGGAAATCGGCCGTGCCCTTTCAAAGGAACCATCCCGGCATTTGCCTGAAACGATTTAGGGAAATCACGGAAAACCTAAATCAGGATGCCTGGAGACGGGATTGAACCGTCGTCCTCCCGAATGCGAGTCCAGTGTGCTAACCACTGCGCCACCTCGCTCGGTCGAAATCTTATAATTGCCCACAATTTTAAAGGTGATACTGTTTATAAATTTACGACAAATGATGAATTCTGTAAGTGGATGATATCTGAAAAGAACAGTTCTCACACATTCATAGCTCACTATACAAAAGGTTACGATTCTCAATTTATTTTGAAGTACTGTGTTCAAAATACAATAAGGCCATATACCATCTACACAGGAACTAAACTAATGTTACTGGAGTTCAAGCAGTTAGGTATAAAAATTATAGATAGTAGTAACTTTATCCAAGAACCACTCAGTAGTTTTCCAAAAACTTTTGATTTGAAATAACTGAAGAAATGTTACTTCCCACATTTATTCAATAAGCCAGAAAATGAAAATTATGTAGGACAGATTCCTGATACTGAATATTACTGTGTTGACACTATGAAGCCAAAAGATAGAGAAGCGTTTCTCAAATGGCATAGCTCCAGAGTTAAAGAAAATGAAGAAAGAAATTAACGAGTACTGTAATTCTGATGTAGATATATTAAGAATAGGTTGTTTGGAACTAAGAAAATTCTGGAAATTGCTAACATTGATCCATTTTGTTATTTAACTATTGCTGCCGTTTGTATGGAAGTTTACACATCTAAATATTTACCGAAAATACAATTGCAGTATTGGATAAGGAACAGAAAGAGAATTATAGTAAAGAATCCATAGCTTGGGTGGATAGTTCAAATAATAGCAACATTCATTCAAGATGCTCTTAATGGTGGAGAAGTAAGAGTTGCAGGAGCAAAAGTAATTGGATTTGATAAAGAAACTAATACCGTTTATCAATACCATGGTTGTTACTGGCATGGATGTAAAAAGTGTTTCGAAAGTGAAACGATTAACAGTAAAAATTAGGAAACGATGAACGATCTTTATCAAAAGATTTAAACAAGAAGTGCAGAAATAAGAAACGCTGGGTACAATTTTGTGGGTATGTGATTGGCTGAACTCAACAGAGTATAAAACGCTTAAAAAATTAACGCAGTTACCTGGAATTGTTGAACCATTGAATCCAAGACATGCATTTTATGGTGGACGAACAAATGCAATAAAATTAAGAGCTAAAGCAGATGGTATTAGCTCAAAAATAAAATATATTGATGTATATAGCCTTTATCCTACTGTGCAATATTATGATTATTATCCTGAGCAACATGAAAGAAAAATATATAGCCCAAGATATTATTCTAAAAATTGGTATCGCTTAATAAAATGTGAAGTGTCGGCTCCTAGAGGATTGTATCATCCTGTTTTACCTGTACGCATGCAAATCGATAAAAATGAAAAACTATTATTTCCTGAACAAATAAGTGATGAAGAAAGACGTTTTATTGGAACTTGAACGGCTGATGAAGTAAAGAAAGCTGTAGAAAAAGGATAAAAAGTTTTAGAAGTCTATGAAGCATGAGATTTAAAAATAAAAGCAATATGCTGTTTAAAATTATGTGAAAGACTTCATGAAAATAAAATTACAAACTAGTTCACATAATTTTGAAAGTGATGAAGAACACATCAAAATAGTTAAAGAGAAATTGGACATTGACTTAGATCGTGATAGAATAAAGGAAAATCCTGGAAAACGAGCTGTTGCTAAGATATGTCTTAATTCATTGTGGGGTAAATTTGGACAAAGGCAAAATATGAGTCAAACAAAATATGTGACATATTTGCAACGATTTTATGAGATATTACTGGATGATCGATTAGATAACTTATGATGTAAATTTTATTACAGAGCATATGGCTCGGATGAGGTACAATTTCAAAGATTATTACGTGGAAAATAATCCAGCTACTAATATTTTCATAGCTGCATTCACTACATCAAATGCAAGGCTTAGATTGTATGATGTGTTAGATAAACTACGAGAATGTTGCATATTTTGATACTGATTCTGTAGGATATATTGATAATGGTAAAAATACTGTGGAAACAGGTTGTATGTTAGGTGAATGGACTAATGACTTAGGAAACAATTGGATTATAGATCGGGCTTCCACAGGTCCCAAAAGTTACTGTTGTTGTTGTGGTGGTCTTCAGTCCTGAGACTGGTTTGATACAGCTCTCCATGCTACTCTATCCTGTGCAAGCTTCTTCATCTCCCAGTACCTACTGCAACCTACATCCTTCTGAATCTGCTTGGTGTATTCATCTCTCGGTCTCCCTCTACGATTTTTACCCTCCACGCTGCCCTCCAATACTAAACTGGTGATCCCTCGATGCCTCAGAACATGTCCTACCAACCGAGCCATTCTTCTAATCAAGTTGTGCCACAAACTTCTCTTCTCCCCAATCCTATTCAATACTTCCTCATTAGTTATGTGATCTACCCATCCAATCTTCAACATTCCTCTGTAGCACCACATTTCAAAAGCTTCTATTCTCTTCTTGTCCAAACTATTTATCGTCCATGTTTCACTTCCATACGTGGCTACACTCCATACAAATACTTTCAGAAACGACTTCCTGACACTTACATCTATACCCGATGTTAACAAATTTCTCTTCTTCAGAAACGCTTTCCTTGCCATTGCCAGTCTACATTTTATATCCTCTCTACTTCGACCATCATCAGTTATTTTGCTCCCCAAATAGCAAAACTCCTTTACTACTTTAAGTGTCTCATTTCCTAACCTAATTCCCTCAGCATCACCCAACCTAATTCGACTACATTCCATTATCCTCGTTTTGCTTTTGTTGATGTTCATCTTATACCCTCCTTTCAAGACACTGTCCAATCCATTCAACTGCTCTTCCAAGTCCTTTGCTCTCTCTGACAGATTTACAATGTCATCGGCGAACCTCAAAGTTTTTATTTCTTCTCCATGGATTTTAATATCTACTCCGAACTTTTCTTTTGTTTCCTTTACTGCTTGCTCAATATACAGACTGAATAACATTGGGGAGAGGCTAGAACCCTGTCTCACTCCCTTCCCAACCACTGCTTCCCTTTCATGCCCCTCGATTCTTATAACTGCCATCTGGTTTCTGTACAAATTGTAAATAGCCTTCCACTCCCTGTATTTTACCCCTGCCACCTTCAGAATTTGAAAGAGAGTATTCCAGTTAACATTGTCAAAAGCTTTCTCTAAGTCTACAAATGCTAGAAATGTAGGTTTGCCTTTCCTTAATCTTTCTTCTAAGATAAGTCGTAGGGTCAGTATTGCCTCACGTGTTCCAACATTTCTATGGAATCCAAACTGATCTTCCCCGAGGTTGGCTTCTACCAGTTTTTCCATTTGTCTGTAAAGAATTCACGTTGGTATTTTGCAGCTGTGACTTATTAAATTGATAGTTCGGTAATTTTCACGTCTGTCAACACCTGCTTTCTTTGGGATTGGAATTATTATATTCTTCTTGATGTCGAGGGTATTTTGCCTGTTTCATACATCTTTCTCACCAGATGGTAGAGTTTTGTCAGGACTGGCTCTCCCAAAGCTGTCAGTAGTTCTAATGGAATGTTGCCTACTCCCGGAGCCTTGTTTCGACTTAGGTCTTTCGGTGCTCTGTCATACTCTTCACGCAGTATCATATCTCCCATTTCATCTTCATCTACATCCTCTTCCATTTCCATAATATTGTCCTCAAGAACATCACCCTGTATACACCCTGTATATACTCCTTCCACCTTTCTGCTTTCCCTTCTTTGCTTAGAACTGGGTTTCCATCTGAGCTCTTGATATTCATGCAAGTGGTTCTCTTTTCTCCAAAGGTCTCTCTAATTTTCCTGTAGGCAGTATCTATCTTACCTCTAGTGCGATAAGCCTCTACATCCTTACATTTGTCCTCTAGCCATCCCTGCCTAGCCATTTTGCACTTCCTGTCGATCTCATTTTTGAGATGTTTGTATTCCTTTTTGCCTGCTTCACTTACTGCATTTTTTATTTTCTTTTTTCATCAATTAAATTCAGTATCTCTTCTGTTACCCAAGGATTTCTACTAGCCCTTGTTTTTTTACCTACTTGATCCTCTGCTGCCTTCACTACTTCATCCCGCAGAGCTACCCATTCTTCTTCTACTGTATTTCTTTCCCCCATTCCTGTCAATTGTTCCCGTATGCTCTCCCTGAAACTCTGTACAACCTCTGGTTCTTTCAGTTTATCCAAGTCCCATATCCTTAAATTTCCACCTTTTTGCAGTTTCTTCAGTTTTAATCTACAGTTCATAACCAATAGATTGTGGTCAGAGTCCACATCTGCCCCAGGAAATGTCTTACAATTTAAAACCTGGTTCCTAAATCTCTTGTCTTACCATTATATAATCTATCTGAAACCTGCCAGTATCTCCAGGCTTCTTCCATGTATACAATCTTCTTTTATGATTCTTGAACCAAGTGTTAGCTATGATTAAGTTGTTCTCTGTGCAAAATTCTACCAGGCGGCTTCCTCTTTCATTTCTTACCGCCATTCCATATTCACCTACTACGTTTCCTTCTCTCCCTTTTCCTACTGACGAATTCCAGTCACCCATGACTATTAAATTTTCGTCTCCCTTCACTATCTGAATAATTTCTTTTATTTCATCATACATTTCTTCAATTTCTTCGTCATCTGCAGAGCTAGTTGGCACATAAACTTGTACTACTGTGGTAGGGGTAGGCTTCGTATCTATCTAGGCCACAATAATGCGATCACTATGCTGTTTGTAGTAGCTTGCCCGCATTCCTATTTTCCTATTCATTATTAAGCCTACTCCTGCATTACCCCTATTTGATTTTGTGTTTATAACCCTGTATTCACCCGACCAAAAGTCTTGTTCCTCCTGCCACCGAACTTCACTAATTCCCACTATATCTAACTTTAACCTATCCATTTCCCTTTTTTAAGTTTTCTAACCTACCTGCATGATTAAGGGATCTGACATTCCACGCTCCGATCCGTAGAACGCCACTTTTCTTCCTCCTGATAACGACGTCCTCCTGAGTAGTCCTCACCCGGAGATCCGAATGGGGGACTATTTTACCTTCGGAATATTTTACCCAAGAGGATGCCATCATCATTTAACCATACAGTAAAGCTGCATGCCCTCGGGAATAATTACGGCTGTAGTTTCCCCTTGCTTTCAGCCGTTCACAGTACCAGCACAGCAAGGCCGTTTTGGTTAGTGTTACAAGGACAGATCAGTCAATCATCCAGACTGTTGCCCCTGCAACTACTGAAAAGGCTGCTGCCCCTCTTCAGGAACCACACGTTTGTCTGTCCTCTGAACAGATACCCCTCCGTTGTGGTTGTACCTACGGTACGGCTATCTGTATCGCTGATGCACGCAAGCCTCCCCACCAACGGCAAGGTCCGTGGTTCATGGGGGGCAAAAAGTTACTATTACGAGAAAAATGATAAGAAGACAAATGAAGGTAAAGGGATTCACTTTAAATTACAAGAATATTCAAAAGTTGAATGGTGAATCGATGATAAGGCTAACAGAAAGTGAAGTTAAAGAAAAGATACAGTTACAATACAATCAGATAATAAGAGATGTTGATACTAAAAATCTAGTAAACAAACAAGTTAACAAAGAATTTTCATTTCAGTATGATAAAAGAATTGTTCGAGAAAATTATGATCCAGTGCCTTATGGATATTAAAAATTATATAATTTATCTATATCTTCCAACGTAAATAAAAAATTCATACCACATTCCTTATACAAATAGAATAAATCAGTTAGTTGCATTCTGATGTATTCTACATTGTCTAATTTTTTGGTTATAGTGTGATAAACTTTTAATAATAATGAATAGGCTTTAACGTAATTTTGTAGGTAAATTATTAATTGGCAAATTAGAATTCACTATTTGCTTTACAGTTATAGAAAAGAGAGAATCCGAATTTTCTATTTCCTCCCATATTTCTATATCAGTTTCCTCATAGCTACCAAAGTACTTTTCATATTCTTCTCCGTAAATTCTCTTTAATGCTCTAACACGTTTAGCATGATTCTGACTTCATAAGTGTTCTATAATTTATGATGGTTTAAAATATGCTTTGCAAATATTACATTCAACTTGTTTCTCTCTTGGATTATTACTTCTTTTGACAAAGATGTCAAACTGAAATTCATCCCATACATTAGCCATATTTATAAAGATTAAAAATTTAAAAGATTATTAAAATTTTGTTCTATATAAATGGACACTCTACTGAAGAAGCTCAATAATGCAAGCAATTCTAATCTGTTTAAAAAGATTAGTGAGCTTGATGTAAATGAGTGTTATTAGATTACTGATTGTGAACGCTTAAAAACTAGATATGGTGATAAAATTTCTCTTGATCTCGATATTAAATTTAAAATAATTTTGCCAGAAAGGTTCAATGACATAATAGATAACCTGACATAATAGATAATTGGGACTTCCAACTTTTTAAAGATGGTGACATTAAACCTAAATATAAAGGAATAAAAGAACTAAAAATAATAACGAATTTCACGATCTGGAGCTTTTTTGTGTAGCTGCAGAATTTTAGTTGAAAACTTATTTTTTATGGCTTGCATCTGTTTATAAAAAATGTTTAGGAGTAAGTGACTTGTGTGTGCAGCCTAGCTGTTAATAAGAAATAACTGTTTATAAGAAAAGGTAGAACATCATTAAATCCTCTGCAACTGCGCTCAACCTACTAGCCATTAAAACAATATTTCTCTCTCCTTGGAGATGTGGAGTACACGTGCTACTTAAAAGATAACTAAATTCCCAGCTATCACTAATGATTTTGCCAGAATTGTCGCCACATACTTATTTTTAAATTATCAACAACAACAAGACCATGTACGCCTTCGTGTTAGATTCCAGTATCTTTCAGCGGAAATGGTTTTATTTTGAAAATTCAGGAGAATATCGGTAACACTACTATATTATAAGAGAATATAACACACTACTAAAAGGACCAATTAAAAACTCACGTGGAGGGAAGAATCGACGACTGAAACAAAATTATGCTTCTTTAAAGGTTCTTCATTATTTGTTCAATAGCAAAAGGCGACAACTGATTTAACTTCTGTCTCAAGGCATGAGAAATGTTGGTTGAGTAGTGCTTTCTTTATATCCGTGGTGCGATTTATCAATCTAAAATTTTGTGCCTCAGTGTGACGTGAAAATTTAGCACCTTACGTGGTAAACTGTTTAACTAAATGTAATACTGTTTCGATGGACAATTAGTTCCCATAATTAAAAGATTTATTTACCTCGGCACGAACTGTTCCGTCGGTTCTTCCCTATTCGAGCATCGCTTAATTTATCACTACCAACTATACAGTCAATATCCTCATCATGCCTTTAGTTAACGGAAAGTTTTGCAGTACCTTTGTTTACTTTGAGCTTATTTTTCCTCTTGTGACTATCACAGTAAGTTATACGATCCCACTAAAATTGTCGCTACAAGTAGTGTAAACAATTGGAAAATAGTACACATGAAAATATATACCTGTTATATAATTGCCAATATGGTCTGGACCGACGAAGCCAAAGGTCCAACACGTTACGTTGACAACAACTCCACGCAAAAAAGTATTTTCAAAACCTGGATGCAATATCTTGGGCTACGGGACTGACACAGTTTCATTTTTTAGGGTGTAATAGTTAATGCAAGCTTCCTCAAATTCACTCAATAGTTGATTCCATGTCGGGAGAATCTGTGCAGCGTTCTTTATAAAGAAAAAAATATCTTTCTGTGACCATGCACATTCGCCACGGAGGACAGGGGATACCAGAACAGGGCGTCTGCCAGAAAGATGGGGAAGCGTAACGGCACACACAGGATTAGGCGGTAAGCATATGCCTGTCATCTTCGAATTTGGGAGCGCACGCAGGCGAAGGACAAATGCCGTTGTTTTTTTACTTTCAAAGCTATCATTAAGACTGTCACCGGCGACAGCCACGCGCGTAACGCGAAGGACGCCGGCAGAAGGCGACGCAGCCGTAGGCGGCACGGATTGTTACTTGTGTGGCTGGATAAATAGTTGGGCAAGCAGACGCCAAATAGATACAATACAAAAACAACACGTGTGTGGCAGTGCAACGATTTGGGTGTAGGAAGACCATCCATCTGGACGTCTTGCCACGTGCTAGTCTTTGATCCGTTGACGAAATCATAAACCACAAACCGTGATCGTAACAGTGGTGGTGGTAGTGGTGGTGGTGGTGGTGGTGGGTAGTTGACGTGCACACCCTAAATCCGAATAACAATTTACTGTTGAAGTAAATAATCAAAATACATTATAAGCAGTCCCACTTTACAATCACAGAGAATTTAGTTATTAAGTGAAATGCTTCCAAGCCCCAGTATCAGGATAGTCTCTACATCGCCACAGCATCCAGGGCGGCAGCGATCTACGTAGAGCCACAATTCGAGGTCAGTCTGGAGTACCACACTTCAGAAACTTTCCTTTCGAGTGTACGTTGCTCGTTGCATTCTCTTCTAATTTTGAAATAATTCTGCTTTCGTAGAAGCAGAGACCCACAGCTGCAGACATAGGCGAGCTCGTTACCCCCCCCCCCCCTCCCCCTCCCCAACCCCACCGGCAGTCTAGGTGTTAGTTTGTTTATGCTCTGCTGCTGACTGCCACGTTACTCTGCCCATACTATACTTGATTTTCGTGCAACGTTGTCTGCTTAAACTTCGTGCTAGGGCTGAAACTTCAGTAATACGATATTTTACTTTTTCCCACGCATTTATTAATTAGGAACTGCAACGGTGGACGGTGAATACTGTTGCTGCTACGAACTCAAGTCGAAATACGTCACAGTAGGAAAAGTTACTTTTCATCGCTATGCAGCACAAACGCCGAAGTACAGTTATGTCAGTAATAGGTGCTTTATGTAACACAAAATATCGAGGACATCATAATGATGAGTTGATACGGAAGGGCTAATTTATGGACTGCATGGCCATCTATATTGACGAGATAAGTGCTACATCAATTCAGCAGTGTGAAAGTGTGCTGCCATTGAACATATTTCGAGCAACACTTACCTGCAGATAAGATGACAATTCGAGTCATATCCTCCGGATTACACATATAGGCCCTAAACAAGTCATTAAGGACTATGATTATTTTAAAGTAACACGAGAGAAGACTACTACTAGCACTTAAGAGGTGGAGAATGATTACGTTAGATTAAAATTTGTTTCCCTAAGGATGAATAAAGATTAAAAATTGTGTACCATAAACTAAAAATGGTGTTTCGTCCCTAAAAATACTTCAAAGTGTCGTAAATCGCTAATTCGCTGCATGTCACAGCCCCAAATTCCAAGTTTTTTCCGGATACTTTACTTTGGTGCGCAAGGAAGTCTTTCGCAATGCTGCCGCAGCGCAATTAATCAAAACTGGGCCTCGAAAATACGGTAAAACGTAGTATAAGGCCAAAATAGCGGTGTCAATCCCTTGTTTTTCTTATAACAATAAAAAAACAGCGACGTCTGAGTTGCGAACTTGTAAAAAGCGCCCTTGCATCTCTTCTTTCGAAGCCTTATGCCAAGTTCATTCCAGTTATAGATAGAAATCTTAACAGACACCTAAGAATCGCGTGCACAACATACAAGATGCTTCCGAACGAAATCCGTCTCTACTAGCGATGTAATGGCACCCACATATGCAATGCACTTGCGGGCAACCGTTACACCGCACCACACTCACGAGATAATGTTTGTTGGCGAAATAAATTATTTTTCTTTTGCGCACCTGAAGGTTCGGTCTTCAGACATTTTCCATCTACGACGGCACTGTACGAGCTCTTCTCTGCGCACTACTCCTGCCTCACAAACCTATCTTAACAATCGCGATACGTGTTCATGTGATTGTCGCTCTCATAAGCGCTGCTCTGCCGAAATGGGGATACTCTGCTTCCTCAAAAACGACCGTCGTTGTCACTGACCCTTCTGGCAGACGAATGTTAGCGGGAGTGGGTGGGTCTGGCATCACTGTCGGAGACATCCCGAGGAAATGTTGGGTCGCCGTTTATAAAATCGGAGCTGATGAAATCAATTCCGAAAGCAGATGTAACTAACTGGAGCGAAGGAATGTCACCGACGCGAGCGGTGTTGTGGACTTCATTTCGGTGCTCGCCTGAGCTGCCAGGACGGAGAGGTGTGGGTGCTCGCCCTGTAGCGCGTGTCACACGCGCGACGCAGAATTGCCACCTGCGCGAGGCAGAAGGTTCTGTGAAACCCCGTCGAGGCGACAGGAGACTGCGAGCTTATCGTATTGCCATAACTCAACTGAAGAAACTTGCCCTCTTTCTAGCATACCGAATGTACCGTGCTTGCATGACAACGCCACTTTCAACGACGAACACGTAAGATAGTTACACAGGTTTAGTATCTGACGAAGGTGGCTCGATCGCGGCGGCCACTGGGAAGTGCGTGCCGCAATGCGTTGTGGGAAAGGAGCGGACCGGTGCGTCGCACGGCACAGAGGAAACTACCGTCTGCGCGTGCGTCATCCGGCCGTTTGAATGACAAAGGACGTTTTACGCAACGCACTCCTGCTCAAAGTTACCGGGACATAGTTGAACATCCAACGAAAACTCAACGTGGCACGGATTCTAAGTAGTCACAAAAATTACGCATGTGTTCTCTAATCTCAGATAATTTAACTGACGCATTTGTCTTTATATTCTCGTAAAAGATCAACGTTGAGAAATACACATAGACGACCAGCCGGTACGCTGTCAACTTATTCCTGTGGATCCCACTTCTCGAAATTTACGTTAAGGAAGCTACAGGCCCATCTTGGAAATTTCAGTCTCTCCTTGTTTATGTCACGGTCGAGCCTCAGCCAAGACCACACCCATGTCTATAGTCACGTTCCTGCGTAACATACGATACTCTTACGTTTCTGCCGCAAAAGTGTGACTTATGTATCACTGAAATGAATATCGCATCACATTCAGTTACGAGGTTTTCTTATCGACTGACCACATCTTCACCACTAAACGGCTAAATCGGAGCACGGTTCCAGTTCAAGTTGTCTTTAGGGGACACAATTTGATCTTTTATATTTCATACAGTAAACGACCGAATTTAAAAACTTAAAATGCTGTTCAAATGTAATGATTAGGACGTATAATCTTCCCGTAACGGTTTAACAACATCAGACGAGTATTAAAGTTAAAAGATGTGTGTGTGTCTTGTAGCAGCGTAACTCACAGCGCCCAAATTACCCAGACTATACTCCTCCAGCATTTGGCAATGACAGCATTTACCGACTTCCAAGGAACTTGAAATATAATTTCAAAGATTTTCTACAATGACTCTTGAGTGTTTCATTAGTCTATGAGTTAATGACGTGAAAATAATAAAAGTGACATAGCGGAGGTTTTGTATAATCAACCACAATGGTTCTACATGCTCAACGTCAAATATTTAGCACATTCTCTCATTCATGGACGTTCGATCCTTTACACAATCGGTGTCTTTTTTTTTTTTTTTTTTTTTTTTTTTTTGTGTGCGGGGGGGGGGGGCCCTGTTACAGGTAAAATATATTGTATTCTATTATGAGATTCACTATAAAGTTTTCCGTTGAAACCAAGTGAAACATCGCGGGAGCAGTATCTGTCTCTGGAGCTCCATTTGCACATCACAAAAGCAAAATCAGAAAGGTCCTTACGCACAGCACAAAAGGTGTTTTGCTTTTAAGGAGGTAGACGAACAACCGTCATACATTGTCTACTAGTGCGATGCTGTTACTCTGACTGAGGGAGCGAGGACAGTGCTTTGCTTTGCCCGCAAGTTATTGGTGACATTGGAAACGTGCCAGATACGGTGAGAGCAGCTTGAGCGGTGGTACGTTTTCGTCGATAGAAAAACGGCGGCAGGTTCTCGTGAAAACATTTTAAACGACACGAAACGCCTCAAAATGAAGCAACAGTTCGGTATCTGCCCGGTAAATTGGATTAGGTAAACTATCGGATGGACGCGAGATAGGACTTTAGATGTGACAGGAAGTCCTACGCTGCTCGCAGACGATCCCCTCAACGTCCAGGCAGCAGCACCTGTAGAACGCCACGGCACACGTCGGCTGCAGTCACGTCACATGCTTCAGACTGGCGGGAACGCACAATGGTGGACAGCTAAACTGCGCTGCTTTGAATAGTTTGCTAAATCCTTCTGATATCTTGCACTTCCAAGTAGCCTCTGAGACTTGGACTATCTTCAACAGTTGTGTGTTAGCACTGAAGCAGACCAGAAGACGTCGCGCCATTCCTAGCGGCATGGCAGTTGGCGGCCACGAGGCGAGAATGCTGGCCGGTGGAGGATTCGGTGAAACAACAGCAGCAAAACAAGTTTTTCATTACGAGCCATATAGCTACAGCTGGGCGCCACGGTGCAGCCGCCACGCCCCCTCTCGCTCCCTCGTTGGTTGCTGCGTGCACCGCGGCTGCCTGGACTCGGCTGTGAGGTGTGACTAGGATTGCTAAGAACAATGCCCAGCTTAGCAACACGCGGCCCAGTATGGCAGGCTCTGAGTCAAGCTGGCGCCGTCAGCGGCGATGTGGATGGCCGGAATGGCGCGTGGAGAAACCAGCCTCTTTGTGAGAAGTCCCGCCTCTATGAGCGGCGAGGACAGGTGGGCGGTCGCACCACTCTGGAGTCCAACCACAGCTCCCTACCCGCGCACCCCGGGCAAACGTCTGCTGCCGACGCAGTGTACCAGGAAAAGGGCTCCCAGTTGAAACGTACCAAGTCCTTGGCCGGCGATCAGTACCCAGAGATGACCCCACGATGATGAAAGGCAGAACTCAATGGCGGCCGCTGGTTGCTCCGTGTCCCCTCGTCACCCAGCGTAGCTCTCTCATTACAATAGGCGGTGTTGCACTGCTCGTCCTTTAACTGAAATCGGCGAGTTTATGAACAATTCAGGATCTCGGATGATGCGATGTTCTACCGTTCCGGGCAGCAATTTCATGTCCTGGAGGTAAAGCACAGGGCCGGCCACGGCGTACCAAACTTCACACGTGCAGCGTGCGCGGCCGGGCCGAGGCCCGATCTGTCACTCGGCTTCGCTCGGACCTTCCCGGAAGTTCATTTAGCACTACTGTGTGGCATGTTTCGGTTGGCCCAACATCTGAGGTCAGCAGGATCGTACTGTCGGCGCTGTTTCACTTTCGCTATTCGTTCATGGTATGGAAGACTTTCTCAGGTCCAGAAGCTGTCTCCACAAAAATGGCAGTCTAGCGATCCACCGTCGCAATCGTTTAACACCAGTGAGAATGAAAGAAGAGGGGATCAGAATTCTCAGTTCGCTTAAGTGACAGGTACTGTATATTTGCGATGAAACGCATTACAATACTAAGCAGACAGAATATACAGATTTAGACGACAATGAAAGAATAAATTTGCAAACCTGGAGCACGCGAAGAAATTGCTGGTACAAATACCAAAATTTCTGAAGTTGCGCGCATTATTCCACTGTCAATTGCAACGGTTTTCAATAGAACCAAACGAAGAGTGTGGAGACCTAATATATTACTGCAAAGTATGTTGATTAAATCAATGGGCATGCCTGGAACGATTTTTCGATTTAGAACTCCCTATTGTTGAATTTACAAAGGAAAAGGGAGTGCAGGAACGAAAATTACAATCGCAGACTTACGTGGACTTCACTGCACCCTGCCCACAGTGAGACACTGTAACGTAACTTCTTTTCGATTTGATGGCGATGCATTTAAGAGGAAAATCGCATTTTAGAAGGGACATATACTGACGAAGACAATCCAGCTCCATAAGCTCACTGGCGTTAAAGAATTGTGTGAAAGAATTACAAGAATAGTTTTATAGAGATTTTCAGGACATCCATCTGTTTTGAGCTGTTTTAGAGACCGTTTGCCACTTCACTTGAAAGCGCCTCTGTGCACGTCTAAATGGCCTGCAAGGTCAGTCGCATTTTAATGACGAAATTTTACATTAAAACTGTCCAGGACGTCGACATTCCTCTCCTCTAGCAAAGTTTCCAAGTCTCCGTAATGAGGTTGCAAAAATGCTACAATATTTCGGTGGACATATTTGTCTGAATGACCTTTTTAAGATTATGAAACTAGTCACAATTATATGGCAACTTGAGAGCAAATCTTTGAACTGTTCACGTCTGTCCGTATGCCAACAGTTTGTACCAGGTAAAAATTAGGTATTAAGTGCGCCAAAAATAATTAAATAACACCGAAAATTTGTTTTCGTGACCTATGTTGTTGAGAATTGTAAAAATATAAAACGATTTAGTATCGAGTGCGACTACACTGCTATTTAAATGAGGCACGTTCACAGTTTTCCCGCCTCCCCCCCCTCCCCCCCCCCAACGGCCTCCTCCTCCTCCTCCTCCTCCTCCTCACGCTCAAGCAGCGTGGCGTGGCGGTGGGAGGAAATGTGAGGCGAGGCTGAGCACTTTGGCACTCGAGCCGAAATCTTGGCTGCCCCTGGTGTAGTAACCGCCAAGCGCTTGATTCTCATTGAATCAACAGCCATAGTGCTGCAAGCGGCATGGTGACATACTGTGCCCACCGGCAGCCTCTGGTTTCTGCACTGCATTACTACTACGCTCCCACAGAATCACTGCAAAATACTGTCGGGGGCGCTACCGTATTTAGAATGGCTACACTGGCCATTACGACATGAACAACAGAGTTCACACTTCCAGATTCCTATGCAATAAAGATCTGCAAACAAACCGCCTATACATGATCCAAAGGGATAACACCCTTCGTATGGAGTGTTCTACGGGAAGTACACTCATTTTTAATAAAAGTATGTGGCACCAGAAGTTTTATTCACAGTAATAACTTCGGCAATGAGAATAAAGCATATTTTTCTTCATTTCGTACGTTTAACATTTGCATTCTTCGAAGATTTTTGACTAAGGGAAACATGTACAATAGACTGGAAAAGTTGGTAACAATAACTGTACATATAAGCAAGTTACAGATGGGAAAATCTGTTGTAACCAGCAAACTTATTGTTTTCTGTATATCTTCAAAGCTATACTCATTGTCAGATGCTGACCAGTAAGTATGTTGACATGCCTGAAATCTCCTTCCAGAGCCCTGATTCCATTTTAACCAAATTTGGCACACAAACAGTACACTTCACTTCATGGGTATCATACCTGTTGGGCTTCAATGGAAGCGGAGTTACAGGGACAAACTTATTTTTCAGCCCATGAATATAGGCTGCCCTGCATGACAGTTTTAGGAATAACACCGTACTGTATTATCGACCTGATTTGCTGGATAGTCTAAACGTCAGGGGCAAGACTCGGGATTTTCCCACTCCAGAGATGTAGACTGCCCTGCATGACATGGCAGAAGAAGCAGATGGGCCGAGAGGGTGGGGGGGGGGGGGGCAAGGAGGGGAGAGGCTGACAGGGGGAGCAAGGAGGAGATTGGCCGACTGGAGGAGTGAAAACAAGATAGATATCGAGAGAGAGGAAGAGATGTGTTCAATACATATGTCTAACGTATACACAAGCACAGCTGTGGACTCAAGCCTAGTTACTACCATAAAATCAAAAACAAAGTGCAGATATTATTAAACAAGATAAACTCTTACTGAAAGCGATATTTTAAACAGAAACACTAAAGAGAGTTATACACAATTTTAGTAGGTATAGTTCTGCATCAGTTTGCAAGAAGTTAGTACTTCTTTGGTCACATTTTGTGCCTACTATACTAAATACGTTTGGTTTTATACTGTTGCTGCTTACATGTGTACTTTTTTTGATGTGTGACATGTCTACTGTTACTTGCTCTGATTACTCCCTTACGTATTTGATGTTAGTAAGGTATTTGCTTTAAAAGTTTCACTAGTGTGAATAGGGCAGTTTCGTCCTTTCATAATATGGTATGCTTTGTATATTATGTCAGAAGACCTGCTTTTCATTCTCATACACATCCTTTACAGTTCTCATAGCATAATTTGTATAAACCTGATGTCTAAACTTTGGTGCTTGCTTCTTTAACAAATCGTGTTTTATGAGTTACATCAATACCTGATATTCTCACTAGATATTCAACTTGACTGTGTGTTGTCTTATACTGTAGTGTCTGTTGTGTCTGGTTTTGCTTTGAGTGTTCTAGTTTCCATCCTCACTTCACTGAAGAGAGTGGAGGAATACAAATGGGGTTTTGGTGTGACGTATTCCATTCCACAAACGATCTGCCACCCTGCCGATGTGTGTGCCAACTTTTACTTTATAAATATTTTATGGTCGCCATTACTGATGTTATTCACTGTAGTGGACCTGCTATATAGTGCCAATAGCCCAGATGTCTCGGCTTCACCATGTTTTTTTTTTCCCCACCTTTTGCAAGGGCGGATGGCGAGAGCTCCGATCTGTTTACGATACTAAAATGAAGTAGTCACTCTTCCGATAACTCTCCTGTGTTACAAACGAACTGTACAACTTCATTTACAACTGTGGGTAAACAGATATCTGTAAACCTGTAGCTCAAAATAGATCTCAAGGTGTATTGACACCTTGACATGACATTACAGAATGACAGTTCTCATACTAATCTTCAATTGTTCTAGCGTTGACATTATCGCCCGTGCTCTTAGCTCCGTAACTTCCAAGACACCGCCAGGCCGCGACGCCGAATCGTAAGCGGCCCACCGCAGCACGTGGAGACGTTCACCCGCAGGTCGCGCCTTGTCGATGTACTGAGCTGATGTCCATCACACGCCATCTGCGCATATGGCAAACCAGAGAGCGCACACAGTGGGATGTTCCACACTTAACTACCTGAACAACGATCCTGTTTCAAAGAACATCTTTCGTCGGCCTGAGTAGTTAGACGAGGAACATGTTATTCTACAGAATCGACATTTTAAACCACAAGTGTATGCAGAGCTGATTTGATATTTAGCTTTCCGAGGTAGCTAACTTCTTGATATTCCTGCTACTCTTTCTTCCATTAGGGAACATTCTAGTTAGTGCTCGTGTAGAAGTTAGAACAACTGTTTAATATCTTTAATACTGGTATTATCTGCTATTTGTGAAGCTCTGGCAGTTGACAACATAGCTTAAAAGTAGTTCTTGAAAACCTGTATAGTCTCAGACATTAACACACAACATTTGCTCTTATGGGCAACGGTTATTAGTGTTGCTGTGTTTCGGACGACTTTTTAAGTCGCGTACAATTTGAACAGCTGCCTGTTATTTCATCATTAGACAGCGTTAGATGAGAAGTATTAGTAAATGATTGGCCATATGCTATTCGTAGCTATTGGTGTGATGCTTGTATGTAGTTTTCTCGATATGTTGTTGTTTAGGTTTCTATTATTGTATTGTTCGTTTTTTGTATACGTCTGAAAATTTTAACTGTTTTTCTTTTCCCTTTGCTTTTGGGTATTGCGTGTATCTAAATTCGGGTAAGTACTGTTAAGGAAAGGTGCTTTCCGTTGATAGTAACATTTAAGAGTTTTTCTGCAATGAACTAGAAGTTTTTTGGGTTTTTTGGTAGTTCTCTCACACGTGACTCTTCAAGCTTTCTCGGCGGATATGTTGTAAATAGACTTCACGGGTTTGCCGCCGGATGACACGTTGTACAAATTCCACAATATTTCCTTGGAGCAGCTGTCCGACATCTTCATGTTGTTGAACCTTACTGGCAGAAGTAAAGCTGTGAGTACTGGGCGTGAGTCGTGCTTCGGTAGCTCAGTTGGTAGAACACTTGCCCGCGAAAGGCAAAGGTCCCGAGTTCGAGTCTCGGTCGGGCACACAGTTTTAATCTGCCAGGAAGTTTCATATCAGCGCACACTCCGCTGCAGAGTGTAAATCTCATTCTGGAATCATATCTTTATTCTTTCTTTGAAGGCTAAAAAACCTAATTCTCAGTAACTTCGTTTATATCAGAAGATCACAGCAGCGAAATTTAGCGCCAAGTATTTATTATTTGCCACAACATGACACTGCACCGAGTTTGGGTGAGACTTTAGTTAGCGTTACCTATGCCACATGACGTGCGTCTCGTCATACCGAACTGCAACGCCTCGCTTTTTAGGTAGCACTGACGTTGTTGCAGTATCGCTCCATTGCGTCTCATCTTTCATACGGCTCCTACACTACCACTTGCTTCACACCACCCGTGTTCAATTCCTACGACATTATCTTCATCCGAGTGTTTGTTGTAGCTGAATTATTCGTTCAACAGCTGTAGCGAAGAAGAAAACAGCTTGCATTATGGACAAGAAAGTAGGGATTAACGAGTAAGAATGTGATTATGTTACAATCTAAGGAGTTTTGTTTGAAGAAAGATTTTGTGTGAAAATCCCCCATTTGAATGACAGTGTTGTACTGTAACAGCGCTCCATTGCACCTGTGGTCATTACTTCAAAGAGAAGAAGAAGACAGCTGAAGTTAACGTGGAGTATATAATGAAAAGAGTATGTTCTTTTTACTAACAACTAAAAAACAAAAGCTCAGACGATTATAGGCGACTGAGCTATAATGACAGGGATTTTGTACAATGGAGTTCGTATTTGTATATTAAAGGGCTGAAAGCAACATAGAAAGAGAATGGTATAGTGGATTGCATCCGCTCCTGCAAAGAGGAAACTAAGGTGCTGAAAGCATATAATTGAAACTTGTTTATCAAATTAGATATTGGTTTCCTTAATTTGATTACTCGTTCATCGCCTGTGCACTGGAGAGGAGAATTTGAAATTCGGTACAGTTATTTCTCTTCCTTTTTACTTTTCTTTCTCGTTCCTTGTGAGCAGGTACTACTTCGCTCATTTATTCTCAGAACATGTGCTGCGCCGTGCATAGCAGAAGCGCAGCTTGTTACTTGCTTCAGTGAATTGTTTCCTTCTCCTTTCAGCGTCTCAGAACACTCACTCAAATGTCAGTCCCCTCCTGCCCTATACGTCAACATGGAATATATCTGCAACCACTACTTTTAATGTCGGACTGTCCACATGGACACTGTGACACTGGTTTTTACAGAATCGCTCACCGATACACATAATTATAAATAGCAGCGCTGACGCCTCGATAGCTGTGGAGCATTCGGAAGCTAGAACACGCTATCACGCACGCACGTACTAACTAGGCTTCCTGATATCTGCCTGTCCAGTAAGGCAGTGTGAAACTAGCAGCGAACTCAAGGGGCTATTTCTGCGCTTGGAGCCATCGTGCATTCGTATGCTCTCCAACAGCCCGGTTGGAATGCATTAAGCGAGACCATTGGTCGACTTGCGCCCCCCCCCCCCTCTCCACCTCGGGTAATCTTAGCGGGCGCCTTGGGTCATACCAGGCCGCTGTTCGCCTGTAGTCATCGGAAAAACACTATCAGTGCTGCCCTGCCATATAAAACAGTAGGGAAATTGGCGACAGGTCTGCCGGGCTGGGTACTTACTGAAGAAGAATTTTCACACGTTACAAATGGGAGGAAATGGGCAGTACTAGACGCTCTCTCGCCATGTATTAACTCTCCCAGCGTTAAAAACTATAACCATCCAGTCCTTTGACGGAAATCCGGGGCTGTTCTCGGACTGCAACGATGGACGTGCTTCGAACATGCAACGTCCCCAAGTGGCGAACTTTTTTAGCTATACAGTAATAACTAAGCAAACATATGATTGGAGAAGCTTTCAGCTGCGATACTGGTAATTTCCAGCGATGTTTAACATTTCTCGCCTAACTTTTTTTTTCTTTAACGGTAGGACAGTGACGCATCTGTCTGTCCTAGAGCTAGGCTACAGATTATCAGATTATTATTGTTAAGGAGCACTTCTCGGACCTCAAATAAACAAGGTGGTGGTACAAAGGTTTTATTTATTACTCAAAAGTTCGACGGATCGCAACCTAAATAGTAGTATGTAGTCCTAAAATTTTAGCACCAGCAAGGAGCAAAGCCTTAACGGATGCTTTCTGTCAAGAAGAAAGCGATGAGAACGAGACAAAAGGTAAAAATTTAATTAATTTGCGCCTATGTCCATTGAATTCATGTGAAACAGTAATCAACAGTCCTCCAACAACAAAGAACATGAGAATCAGCTAGCCCACAGTGTTGTGTATTGAGGAGCCTTTGTGTCACTTTTTCGCGCCAACCTAGCCGAGTCATAATGAGCCTCATAGCTCTTCTCCTGGAACGTGGATGAATTAGACGTGCTTCTAGTGAGTCAGACACCAACCTACCTCATCTGGCACATTAAATCGTTGGTCCTAGACATATTCTGACGGAAGCGAAAATTGTTACTCCACCGAAGCTCCAACTAGATACTTACCAAATTTATGGAAATGTTCGTCACATAACGGGCATTACATGATCACACGTTCATTCCGTTCGTAACTCATATCCATCAACATCAGTGTCTCAAACATATGCTGTGTCAGTTTACGTGGTTATACATGTATCTATCGGATCTACCACGCTCCATGGGCGAAAAATCAGTCAGTCAAGAACCGTACATTCATCAAGGTTTTTGTGGTGTGAACTGTAGTGCAGGATCTTGCATTATCCAGCTGGAAATGCCGTCTGATTCCTTAGCGTGCGACGTGCACACTTTAGGTAGGTAAAGGGGCGGGTTGGGCTAGAGCATCGGCTGGTGACAGTTCGAGTCCGCTCTTCCTCGTCCACCGGTCTCCCAAGCCGGCACACTGCCCTAACTATCGCGAAACAAACTGTACAAAATACCGAATGGAGTCGACACACGTCATCGAGTTTACTGAAGTACGAAACGCACAAGGGCACACTCGATATCGTCGCTAGGCCTAGGACTAGCTGGGGGCTCCCAACAGCGGACTAGATTGGCCTCGCTTCTTGCTGCGGTCCCCGGCTGCTCTTTTCTACACGAGTACTGTGTTTCTTTGGCAATGCGGCAACAAGGCTTCCCCAGCACGACAGTTTTGCGAAGCGAGAAATGGCGCAGACAGATGCCCGGACGCCCGTTCACAGATATTCTTTAAATTATGTCATTAAATATCTCAACCAGTAATTTCGTCCGAAACTCGTAGTTGTACCAATTACATGTTTGAGCACACAAAATGAGACAAATACGACAAAAATATTTTAATCGACAGTTCTTACCGACTGACGTTTACATCTTTTTTACAGATTATAATTATTTGCCTGTTGACAACTCAATTACGTTTGCTTGTACACGTGACATCGAATCAGCTAGGTCGAACAGCGGGGTTACAGTGTGGTTCAACACGCTGACGTGCAGGTGACGTGTGCCCTCGGTATCCAATACACCTGATACGGCTTATCGGCTGCTGAGATTTACAGCACAGCACAGCAGGAAGACAATACAAGCAGCGTGCTTCGTCTGCCCACAATAGACTTTCGCTGAGCGTCCACCACCGTGGTCACGTCCTCTGGCTAACCGATGATACTCCTGCTGAAAGATGTCAGCGAGTCTTTCTTTCTCTGGTCCTCTTATCAGCGACAATCCACGTTTGAGGCGAGCCTGGAACCGCTATCTTACAGCCTGACGGTTCCTCGCGATAAACAGCAGCCAATCCCGATTCGAGCCCCGTCCTTGCACCAATTTTCAGCTGCTACTACATATTCGTAAGCAATATTATTTGTGCGATTTCGGTACAAGTGTACGTTTACAGTTCTTCTCTGTCGCATTTTGCTCAGCTTCAATATTGGAACATTAAACAAACGTATAATTAACGGCCATAGAACAAAAAGGTAGTCACAAACAATCGTCTTAGAGTGCCTAATTTTTGCACAGGATAGGCAAATTGCACTTAAATACTGAAAGGGTCGGCGGAAAGAAATGGTAATCAATGGTTTAGTACGGATTAGCTGATCAAGTAATCCGTTGTGTTTTCGAATACACCAAATGATGACGACGATAAGTAGTTCCTAAGCACCACTACAAATCACCACCTTCCACATAAATGTGTTTAGTCTTACAGCATTTGTCCGCTTGTCTTATTATTTAACCAACTATGTAACATTATACAACCCGAAGTACCTACGCCTTCAGTTGACTAATGGGTCTCTTTAGAGACTTCGAAACATTTTGATTTTCCGCATAGTGTGTCCCACGTGAAATAATCGATATTCGGGGATCTGACAGGAACGATCATTTGAAGCAAATACGTTTATATGGACATCAGCCCTATTCCGAATGGTTTCCGTGACGCAGCACATTTAACGCAAACATAGTAATTTATTTTCTGTTTTATTCGGTACATTGCTATTGTTTGCAACTTACCACCGTAGTAGAGATCAAGTCGAGGCGAAGAATTTGATGCGGGGCACTTTCAATGTATGAAGTTGGGCAACTACCTCAAGCTGGTCTACAAAGGCTACCTAAGCTACAGCATCGCCCGAGATTTTCAGTATACTCTCGCTCTCTTCGCGAAACATATTGGTCCATGAGAAGAAACTGTAAGAAAGTGAAATGAAATTTGTTTTATTTCGGAAACCATTCGGAATAAGGCAAGTATCCATATAAATCTTTTTGCTTCAAATGAGCGTTCCTGTCATATCTCCTAACATTCAGTATTCTTCCTGGGACACCCTGTACTGTCCGTACGCCGGATGCAGGATTTGTACAGTCTTGTGACACTAATATAAACGTTTAGCATACTACGTGCGACCATCGAGTCGAATTACTTGCACTTTAATACGTAAGTAAGGCATAAAGAGAAGCACGACAGTGACAAGGGCACAAATTAACACTTTTTCCCCCTCCAAACAGTTTTGACTGCAGAAAAAAATGCCACGTTTGCTCGGAAACACATACCGTGTACTATCTGAAGTCATTTGATGATCAGGCACCGTCCTCGAAACGCGGGGGGGCACAGCAGTACACCTTCGGCAGAGCTTTGTCGGGCGGTGCCTAGCTCCAGCATCCCCAACCCGCTCACAGTTCCCGCTAGTGCAAGGCGGTTGCACCTGCGCGCGAAGGCGACCGGGCGGAGTTATTTCACACGGAAGTGCCGTCTGAGTGGGGAGCAGTGCTCAACAAGAAACTGCTTAGGGAGGCCATACGCGGTACTGTACTGTTCCGACACCCGCACACTGTGCACAACGGCCAAAGTTGTCGTCCGCATCTTTCTCTCCTTGTTGCAGCCGTCCCACGAAACCACACTTTGTTGACCTTACCCGATATTCAAGCTTGAGCGCAAGTGATATCACACGTAGGCGGATTAGGCGCTTCCTAAATATGAACAGTACGCACCTATAGTTATAGTACAGTGATGAGCACATGAAAGACAGAGCATATTACAACACTGGTCGGAGGCTGTGTGTTTAATGCAGCAGTTCACTCTACTGCGTCTGAAACGCGATCCAAAGTGAGACAGTGTACGGTAAAGGTGGGGCAGCAAGCTGGAAAGTCGTTAAGGATTTCTGCTGAATCAGGATAAGAGTCCAGTGTCTTAGGTAACGTTCCACCATGTGACCGTACCGAATTTCCGTTTCTGCAAACCGTAGCAACAGGGGAACTGTTGCCTTTCCCTCTTCGTGAAACTGACTTTGGATTAATTGCAGCACAAAGAACTACCGACCCGAATGGCGCAAATCTGTCAAATCATTTCACACCACTTCGGGGCAGGAACAAACCAAAGGTTCAATAACTCGTACGATCATCAACGTTTTTAGTCGAAGCTTGGTGGAACTCTAAATAACAGTGTCTACAGAAAAAATGCGAAACAACCCTACGCATTATCGTTCGTCCATTGTCCTGCAGCTGCACACCAGATTGTACCCATTCTTAAAAGCTGGTGTGTTCAGACCCATATGGAACCAGAACTACTGCCACACCTCCCGATACTCTTTCAAATGTACACAACACGTTAATATGCCATGTAACAACAGCTTAACCGCACACAATGTAATACAGAACTTATATTTCACTCATCCTTTTAAGAAAGCAGTCTTAATTCCATGCCGCGTTCCACGCACGCACTCTGTGTGTCTCGGGTGGAAGTTTATTGTGGCTCGCAGCGTGTAGTTCCCCAAAACTTCGCCAGATGTCAGATACGGCAACTGCGCCTCGATGCATTGCCGCCCGTCGTTTCTGCGCACAATTCAGTCACCACCATCCACCACATTCTAAGGGATACGTACTCTGTACAATATGATTTGTTTCTATATTGTACTGAAAATTTAATACGAAAGCTTTCGTCTAGGCAAAGCCTTATTTTGTTACAACAGATTAAATGAGCAAATTATGACCGTAAATCTTGTCTGGGTTCGTCAATGATGATAAGCAATGTTTCGACTTTTCGACTGTGTCAGTATATTGGCGAGTGTATACTGCTAGTGGGTTGAAGCTTCCACTAGACTCTATGTAGATAATGACAAAATTCAGAACTGAATGAGGAGTTAGGCAACGACGTTTCATTTAATGAAGCCTATTGTCAACAGCACTAGTTACGATAATTAAAATTTTTACAATACTGTAATTATAAACTCTAAATCCAACGTTTCGGCCATATTACTACGGCATTCCTCAGGGCAAAACTGGGTTGGTGGAGGAGAGTCAGCTCTGTTGCTGACAACAGGTGTCACTACGACATATTCGTGAAATTTTATTGGCTCTAGAATATAATAGGCTAGTTATCACGAAAGACGGGAGGGTAGGAAAGTAGCTACTGGAGGGCTAGCCGGCTTTCCAGTGATTGGAGACGGTCTGTGAATCAGCGCGTAGCTTCTGGTGAGCCCGTTTTCTTCGCGGTGAGCGCGGACATACACTGACAGGACCACTATGGCTGTCTGTTGAGGTTGCCAATTCGGTGCCCGGTGAGACTTCTGCCCCACAACCGCTCGCGGTCCGCTGGACTCGGATAGCAGTCAGCCAGGACGTTGGAAGTTTGCAGGCGTCCTCTATACGTCAGGCTGCTCAGTAATTTCAATAGCCTCCCGAATTTTGCGTTGTCGTGTCCACGACTCTCTTGCCAGCACAGGGGCTTCGTGGAACAAGGTACGCTGTCCACAGTGACGGTGGTGTTCCGCTGTCTCCGATTTACTGTGCTGTGCTGATCGCACATACCATTTATGCTCTGCTACTCGTCTGCTAATTTGTCTCCCAGTCTCCTCTACGTAGACAGCTCCGCGCCCACAACGTAGCTCGTATACTCCTGCAGTGCTTAGTTTGTTGACTGAATCCTTGGTGCAGCATATCATGTTGTGGATTCTGTGGAAAATCTGTTTGAAACCTCGTTGGCGGAAGACGTTGCCACGCCGTACACATATGGTAAGTCCACTAGCGGAAGCTTCTCGTCCTTGCCCTCTTGTTTTAAGTCGGCTGCCCTTCGTCGCGCTGGCGCGAAACGTGTCGTGTCGCTCCCTCGATTCTTCTTTGATGTTCTTAGTGTCAGTTGTCCCGTAGGCACGGACAGTCAACGTGTGTAGAACTGAATACTTCCGAGCTGTGCGACGGCAGCACTCTACGTGTAGGTACCCATTTGTGTGAGTTGACTTCCAGTATGCACTGTGTCTCAGTGTACCATCCACAGTTCTATAATTGATAGCGCTAACACACCGTTGTTTTCGGTTTCGTGAGTGAACTGTGTATTCCTATGCAGACTGTTTAAATTATGAGGGCGCTTCCCAACTGCGGCTCCTCGTGTGGCCAGATAACGAATATGTCATCTACACCCTGTAGGCAGCAACGGGGCGTAACGGTGCAGAAGCTAGGGCCGTTTCTTCCAAAGCTTGCATGAAGATGTTCGCAGCTACTGGGGGGGGAGCCCATTGCCACTCCATCTAATTGCTCGCAAAATTTTCCCCGTCAGGTGAAGTATGTTGACGATAGGCACAGTCGCATCAAATCACAAATATCAGGTGGGAACTGCTCCTGTATTATGCGAATGGTTTCCTCTATAGGTATATTGATAAAGTGACACTTGATATCGAAACCATAGTTCGTAATTAAATTTGGTTGGTTGGTTGGTTGATTGATTGATTCGGGGGAAGGGACCAAACAGCAATGTCATCGTTCCCAACGGATTAGGGAGGATGGGGAAGGAAGCCGGCCGTCCCCTTTCACAGGAATCATCCCGGCATTTACCTGAAGCGATTTAGGGAAATCACGGAAAATCTAAATCAGGATGGGCCACCTCGCTCGGTCATAATCAAAGATTTTTTTTTTCAATGACGCGGTACAACACCTACATGAATTTCAACCGTCATGATGCCGGCCACACAAGGCTAAGTAGTTATGTTTGCTCTTAAGTTACTTTTGTGATCCTTAAAAGTGTGGAAACAATTGATGGACTACGACTGTATTGCCTTCGTTTGACTGACGAGATGTAACGTTTGCCTGATGTAAAGATGAACTTCAACTCGTGAAACAAGTCGACGGAGGAAGTTTGGAAGTGGGCCTGAAAATCAATTATAATCAAGAAAGTACTAATGTGTAAACATATCGTAGAGAACATCTGAAAAATTAACAAAATGACACCATAGAACCAGTCGAATAGGTTTTGAAGAACTAGATATAGCTTTCAAAACTAAGCTTCTGATATGTCTGAAAAGAAAAGTTCATAACCAGGTTGACTTGTGGCAGTGGCAGATGGACTCTTACTGCTGCCACGGTCAGATCACGTTGTAAAGTGTAGGACAATCTTGATTACACAATGATTTGGAGACTAATTACAATGTCTAAGGGACTGACATGTATATATGACGTATGACTGAGTGTGCTGTGCTGTAAGGTGTAATGCGGCGCGAGGTGAGCTACGGCAGTTTTCACACAAAGTTGTAGCAAATGTGCACAGCGCGGGAATACACTCCCAAGAAGAGAGATCGCTGCCTTCTCAGAGAAATCAGTGGGATCCAGGACGATGTCTGACTAAAGATCTACCGTAACTAACCATAACAATGTTTTATTCCAGAATAAATTTTCACTCTGCAGCGGATTTAAAACATCCTGACAGATTAAAACTGTGCCGGACATGGAATAGTACCTTCGACATTTGCTAGAAAGTTTCAAATCAGCGCACACACTCCTGCAAGGTGAATATTCATACTGGACACGATCCCCTGGGATGTGGCTCTAAGTGATGTCTCCGCAATTACCTTTATTTTAGGAGTGCTAGCCACGCAATGTCTGCAGGGGAACTTACTTCTGTGTGAAGTTTCCAAGATTGGAGATGAGGTACTGGCGGAAGGTAAAGGGTATCGCAGGTCATGATCCATACTTGGATAGTTCAGTCGGTGCCCCGAAAGGCAAATTTTTCAGATTAGAATGCCGATCCGGCATACACTGTTAATCTATCAGGAAGTTTCACCGACACTGTTAGAAAGAGGAAAAAACCGTTGTTCTTTCGCTCATCTATGCTTCCTTTCTGATTATTGTAATACGATGTGTTCAGCTTTTCTAGGTAGGAGTTAATTGCGATTAAGGAAGTACACCTGCATTTCACGTTAGCTCAAGACGGTACACGAATTCCCTTGATTTCAATAATAAACAGAGTTCTAGTTATGTTTACGCATGGCGTTACGTAGTTATTGATGATTTGTTCTATCATTACGAATGTAATGTGTCTCGTACCGAATTTAGCAGAGGGGGAAAAAGGGAACTTTCGTTGGCAGGAAATATATCAGTCATTATCCGACTGATTCTTACATGCGTAGTGCCCCATTAAGTGTAATCGGAAACTTCTTGGATTGGGGAAATAAGTCTGACAGAAAAGAGGATCATAATTTATAAGATTGATTGATGGATAGATGGATGGCATCATAATGGTATCGAATAGGTCGAGACTTTTGTGACTTTCCTCTAATACGGAATAGAAAGAAATCTTGGACTCAAAGATCCTGTTCGGAATCATAGAACTGTAAGAAACACTGAACAGCGTTATTCTCACTTTAAGGAAAACTGTTTTGAAATTCTACACTCGTATATAACAAGCTCTTTTTGGATAAATGAGTTCTAGGAACCAACGGCCGAAGTTTTCTAAATGTTTTATATGTGATTAGATGAGAAATAGCAGTTGCAATTAGCAGTTTTTTTTTTTTGTGTTCGCGACAGCCTAGTGAACTTGGTATTTTGGGAAACTCTGGAACCCGAGCGCAGTACCAGCAAAAAAAGGGCCGAAATACATACGCGGATTGTTCCTTTAAAAACACAAGAAAATCGTCATGTCAGTGCACTTATTTTAAATATTCCCATTTAGAAACTCCCAGGACAGAAAAGCTGATTTTCGGCATTGACAAAAGGGGCAGTTTTCTTCAGAAGATTATATCGCTGTTAGATGAATAGTTTTATGGAAATATATTCAGTAGGAAATTGCTACGAGAAACAGGATAAGTAACTGGAACCTTGCTGATAAGAGCTAACATCGATGGTCTAGCGAAGCATCTATCGAGATTGACAAATGAAAGTAGGTGCCCTATTTATAATTTCTATACACGCTACAACGTAAATATGAAAAACGCAAACTGAAGATGTGTGCAGACTATGCTACATAAGGGCAGTATAAAACATAATTATATTCCATTTACTTTAATGACAGAGATAATTTACGTCGATCAGAACATTTGTGGTGTATCGCAGAATTACGTATCCATTATTGACTACATTTAAAAGCAGATTTATTAGAAAATGAAGTTGTCTGGTCTTCTTATTACTATTGACTGAAAGCTGTATTATTTTGGAACAGTGACGTATTTTAAGGCCACGGTTATTGACACGTTTCATTCAAAAAATTCTTACATATAGCAGCGAAAGCTGCGCAATTTTCAGATCGTATGTGTGTACGTCTTCTGATTTCTATTAGGAGGCATATCTGTCAACTTCGGTATTTAATAGACGGAACCTACGGTCGGCAGAAATTCTTCTAAATAGCGACACAGCATGCCGGAGGACCGTCACAAAGTGAAAACCGATCTAAGACCGAGGGTTTCTTGGAGATGAATGAATGGAGGCATACTGGAAAGTACAACGAGCTACAAGAAAACAGACAAATCGATCAGGGGAACAGACAGGTTTGGAAGACGTCAATGTGGTTATGATGATAATGAAAATGTAGGCAGTATACGCAGACCGCTGAATGGATGGTGGATGATCCAAGGAAGTTATTTGCTGGATTCCAACAAATATGAAAAGAATGTGACGGTAACCTAATTAAAAGTTGGTAGCTAAAATAAACAGGTAGTATGACATAAAAGCGTCCGACGTAGCTGCTTGTGAAGCAGTAAATCGCCCTCCTTTACCAACAGGCAGTGTAATTCTCCCCTCGGGGATTCCATCACTCCATATCTACGAGTGAATGACTCACTCCATATCTACGTAACGAATGACTATCATTAAATCTAGTTTCATCTAACCACACAGTATTTCGAACGTGACACCTGTGATCCTCCAGGGAAATCTACACCGCCGTGCAACAAGATCTGCATTTTCCATTAATATTTTACGATCATTAATAACTGACGTAAATATTCCAGATATTAAATCAAGAACAGCTACCAAATTTAGTAATTTATAAGTAGATACCCACTGTGTAGTCAAACGGCTTTGTAATTTCCAAGAAGCGTTGCATATCAAAGTCGCTGTCTGCTTGCTACTTATATACGTAATATCAAACGCGCGACTCTCGAGGCCGCAAACATTGATATTGTTTTCCGCGTTGACAACGAAACGTCGAATAACGTTGTACTACACCGGATTCAGACGTCACTATAAACAGAGTTCGAACAGTCTCACGTGGCGGAAGTTAGGTCCGCTATTTTGCAGCGTAGACAATTCTTCACAATTTTGTCGGGAGAATAGGGTGTTGTCGAACCACGATCCGAGTAATTGCGTCGATTGTCATGGGGAGACGTGTATGCACTTTCTAACAACACCGCCGACTTGGGCTTCCCTTTTCGGTTGTGCTGCACAAAATGCAAGAAAAGAACTTCCCTCAGGATAAAATACACGGTTTGATAGGCCCAAACTGAGCATCGAAGTGTCTTGCTGGGAAAGAGAAAATACTTTACCAGCCACTGCGTCGGAAACTGAAGTGTCAGTGAATACTGTTTGCGACTACTACGGTTTTTGTCGTGAAGAGTGCGTTAGTGTCACGAATGAAAGTGTGTGAGAACAGCTTTGTTGAAGTTGATCAGTCACCACTCGGAAGTACGGGAGAGGGTGTCTTCTAAATTTAGGAAATGCCTTATACTTCAAATATATTCTAGGGGTAAGAATACTTCAGTGCCCCTTCATTTTGCCAGACACCAAAATTATAACTGACGGCTGAAAGTCTTACAAAACTTTGAAAAAAAGAGGCACAGATAACGAATTTGTGAACCACTCCTTTAAAATTGTCATTCGACGATCCATCGGTCCACAACAGGAATATAGAGCGGTTGTGGAAATCTTTGAAATGCTCATGCTCAATTAAGAGAGGGGGCCGACCGAGACGTGCAGTATCTATACATCCGCAATTTACTATTGTCTGGCAAAACCCCTCCGTGAGAGACTGCCGATATTTCTGAGAGACATGTCGAGAGCATTCTTCTCTGCAGAAAAAGGATTGCTCCCGGCTGCCTACATGGTTCAAATGGTTCAAATGGCTCTGAGCACTATGGGACTCAACTGCTGAGGTCATTAGTCCCCTAGAACTTAGAACTAGTTAAACCTAACTAACCTAAGGACATCACAAACATCCATGCCCGAGGCAGGATTCGAACCTGCGACCGTAGCGGTCTTGCGGTTCCAGACTGCAGCGCCTTTAACCGCACGGCCACTTCGGCCGGCCACTGCCTACATCACCCTCAGAATTGTTCAAGCTGATGTGGCTCAGAAGCAAAGTGAAATTTACAAGCTTCATTTAAAAATAATTTAATTTAAAAAACGTTCGTCATCTCTCGTCGCCCACATTAACGCTGTAAATAGTAGCCATATTTGGAGACGCGCGTCTCCAAATATGGCTACTATTTACAGCGTTAACGTGGGTGTTTCAGAATGACGTTTTAAAAATCTGGGAACAGATTCCACCAAACCAAAGAAACAAATATATTTGTTGACGTACAGTACGTCAGTGTACGGCAAGCACATGAGTAACTGAATGAATCTGTTGAAATTCGGTTACACGATAAATTACACACATCTAAAGGCTGTCAATGCAATTAAATATCTAGGAATTGCAATTACGAACAACTTTAATTACAACGATCACACGGATAACGTTGTAGGAAAGGCAAACCAAAGACTGCATTTTATTGACAAACTTAGAAGATGGAATAGGTCTACCAAACAGACTCTTCTCCGTCTTCTTCTGGAGTATTCCTTCGCTGTATGGGATCAGCATCAGATACGATTGACGGAAGACATCAAACAGTTCAAAACAGGGCACTGCGTTTTGTATTTTCGCGAACTAGGGGAGAGAGAGTGATGTACATGGGTGGCTTTTTTAGAGATATTTTCACGAAATTTCAGACACCAACTTTCTCCTCTGATTTCGAAAACTTTTTATTGACGCCAACCTACGCATGGAGAAACAACCATCATAATAAAACAAGAGAAATCAGGGCTAGTACAGCAAGATTTAAGTATTCATTTTTCCCAGGCGCTATTCGAGAGTGGAACGGTAGAGAAACAGGCTGAAGGTAGTTCGATGAACCCTCTGCCAGGCACTTAATTGTGAATTGTGAAGTAATCACGGAGGTGTAGATGAATAGCTGGAGCCTACTTGTGTGTGTGTTGGGGTTTATGGGCGCTCAACATCGAGGTTGGAGCCTACATCTTTCTGTATTTCACGCAATGAAAGTTTGAGAGAAACAAAAATCCTTCTGAAGCGACACAAGCGATTTCGCGAATGCGAGATGTCTCATTCTCTTTAATAGTTGTATAGGGGGGGGGGGGGGGGGGGGAATCAAAAAGTGTCCGTTGAGGACACTGCTGCAGAGCGTATGGAACGTAGCGTGAGTGCGAAGCGGGTATACACTAGGTTACACAAGTTATGCGATACCGATATGCACATATGAAGATGGCAGTCCTACTCCAACCGCACCAAATCCGACGTAAGTCTAAATCTTCGTATCTTCCAATACTTGGGTCTCCGGTCCTTTCTTTCTTTCTTTCTTTCTTTCTTTCTTTCTTTCTTTCTGTGCACTGCCCTTTTTAGATCTCCTTATCAGTGGATTCTAGAATTTACAATACGCTTGGTTTTTCACTTTTCATTAGCTTCTATATTTGGTGACCACCATTCTGGGATTTTTGATTTTCGAATATCCTTTTCCCCGCTAGAGGTTCATTTGCTGTCCGTGGATTTGCACAAGTCTCGGTTTATATAAGAATTTCTACTTCGTAAGTAGTAATTTGTGACGCCTTTTATTCCTCTCCTGGCATGGATTCACGTAATCTTGATTGTAGTGTAATCCGTTCATAATTGAGAGAGGGGGAGAGAGAGTGAGATGGGGTTAGTATCTTTGTGTGTGTGTGTGTGTGTGTGTGTGTGTGTGTGTGTGTGTGTGTGTGTGTGTGCGCCCATTCTCGCATCTGGGTGAATATTTCTGATTTTGCTTATCTGGCTTCAATGAAAGTATAAACAACACAGACTCTCGTCACGCAGCCGGTATTCCACTCTACTCCATTCTACTGTATTGCACTGCGTTGTGTTGGAGTAACATCGCGTACGGAGGGCGGGATGCGCTGCTCACAGGCCCTGTGCCCTCTTGGGCAGTGCAGTAGCCCATATAGAGGAGCCGTGAGCTGTGCCGGAGTGCAGAGCCACGCCAGATAACGTTCCCTGACCCCGCAATGACTACGTGCCAGTTCACCCGTAAGAATGGTGGTGTGAGGGAGGGGGGGGGGGGGAGGGGGGGGGGGTGCCGCATCCACCCAGCGATCTCTCCGCCTTGCCTGTGCATTTTTCTCAAACATTCTTCAGCTGGGATTGGTTTTTGTTACGTCACCTTGCTTGTAAACCTCCAGTCTTGGTAGCTATTGCCAGTGGCCTCTGACTCTCCGAAACACCCGCAACAAACTGAAGGCAAAGAAACGCGATGGGTGCTCGTGATTGACCAGCACTTACGAGCTCCCAGCCTCCAACAGTCTGTCCTTACAGGCGATGCCAATGTGGTTTCTGACGCAGAATATTTTTCCGTTATACGGGACGAGACACGTAGTTCTTAAGAGGACTAAAACAGCTTTGAAAGTAAGCAAAAACACGGTTGTAAAGGGAAAGAGCAGTACTGTATAGAAAGTGATAGGACTACCACAACAAAAATTGCAGACACCAGGAAAAAAAGCGTCCGAGGAAGAGACAAGCGGCAATTTTGGGCGAGTTTCAGAAAGAAGCTGTTGGTAGTTATACAGTGAAACGTCAAGGAAAGTGGTACAGGCACGCGTATTCAAATATAAAGATATGTAAACAGGCAGCCTACTGCGCTGCGGTCGGCAACGCCTATATTAAGATAAAAAGTATCTGGCGCAGTTGTCAGGACGGTTACTGCTGCTACAATGGCAGATTATGAAGATTTGAGTGAGTTTGAATGTGCTGTTATAGTCGACGCACGAGCGATGGCATACAGCATCTCCGAGGTAGCAATGAAGTGAGGGTTTTCTCGTACGACCATTCACGAATGTACTGTGAATATCAGAAATCCGGTGAAAAATCAAATCTCCGGCATCGCTGCGGCCGGAAAAAGACCCTGCAAAAACGGGACCAACGGCGACTGAAGAGAATCGTTCAACATGGCCGCAAGTTATTGCAGATTTCAGTGCTGGGCCATCAACAAGTGTCAGCGTGCGAACGATTCAACGAAACATCATAGATATGGACTTTCGGAGCCGAAGGCCCACTCGTGTACCCTTGATGATAGCACGACGCAAAGCTTTACGCCTCGCCTGCGCCCGTCAACACCGACATTGAACTGTTGATGGCTGGAAACTTGTTGCCTGGCCCGACGAGTCTCGTTTCAAATTGTATGGAGCAGATGGACGTGTAGGGGTATGGAGACAGACTCAGACTCATGAATCCATGGACCCTGCATGTCAGCATGGGGCCGTTCAAGCTGGTGGAGGTTCTGTAATGGTGTGGGAGCGTGTGCAGTTGGAGTATATGGGTCCCCTGATTCGTTTAGACACGACTAACAGGTGACAGGTACGTAAGCATCCTGTCTGATCACCTGCATCCATTCATGCCCATTGTGCTCTTCGACGGACTTGAGGGCTATTCCAGCAGGACAGTGCGACACCCCACACGTCCAGAATTGCTACAGAGTGGCTCCAGGAACACTCTTCTGAGTTTAAACACGTCTGCTGGCCACCAAACTCACCAAACATCAACATTTTAGAGCTCATCTGGGAAGCCTTGCAACGTGCTGTTCAGACGAGATCACCCCCCCCCCCCCCCCTTTCCTACTGTTACAGATTTATGGACAGCCCTGCAGGATTCATGGTGTCAGTACCCTCCAGCACTACTTCAGAAATTAGTCGAGTCCATGCCACGCCGTCTTGCGGCGCTTCTGCGTCCTTGCGGGAGACCCACTTGTACCAATTTCTTTTTCTCTTCAGTGTATAATAAGGGATGATCAGAACGTTCCCGTTCGAAAACCGTACATTCCAGAATCGGTATGCCAACCAGGCGAAATCGCAGTGACTATTGAGGCAATCAACCACCCGACGCTCCAGATTCAAGATTGGTGAAACTCAGTGTCTTGCTGCGTGACACTCTGCTGCACATCTTCGTCTAACAGGAATCGTCGACCCTTCAAAGCCTTTTTTATGGGACTGAAGGCGTGGTAATCATATGCGAAGAGACAGGGAGCGTAGGATAGGTGCTCGAGTGTCTCCCACTTGCGTTCGACTGTACGGCATTTCCTATATGTGGAGACGCGTTGTCAGGAACCAGTACCACTCCTTGTGCACCATTGAACAACTGTGGTTTTCGACAGACGTTATCCCCATACACATTCTTGGTTATCCCATGGATGTCTACCGACGTTTCTCTCTGGGCGGCCAAGAAAAGAATAACAGCACGTTGGTACTGTTTGCATCCATCTGTTTATAACGTCGCAATAGTTCACGTTTCCGCATTTACAACGCGCACTTCGCAAATACATGAGTGTTGCACTACTGCCTTGCCTACATGTCGGTGCTTATAATGAGATGACAAAAGTCATGGGATACCTCCTAATATCGTGTCGGGGCCTCCTTTCGCCTTCCGGCAAGTCCTTGGAAACCCACTGCATAAATACCAAGCCATGTGGCCTACATAAGTAGTCCATAATTTCGAAAGCGTTGTCAGTGAAGGATTTTGTGCACAAACTGACATCTCTATTATGACCCATAAATGTTCGATGGGGTTCACGTCGGCCGATCTGGGTGGCCAAATATCTAGGTCGAATTGTCCAGAACGTTCTTCAAACCAACCGCGAATACTTGTGGTCCGGTGACATGGCACATTGTCATATATAAAAATGAAGTCCATAAATGGCTGCAAATGGTCTCCAAGTAGCCGAACATAACCATTTCCAGTTAATGATCGGTTCAATTGGACCAGAGAACCCAGCCCATTCCATGAAAACGCAGTCCACATCCTTATGGAGCCACCACCAGCTTGCATAGTGCCTTGTTGACAACTTGGGTCCATGGCTTTGTAGGGTCTGTGTCACATTCTAACCCTACCATCAGCACTTACCAACTGAAATCGGACTCAGCTGACCAGGACACGATTTTCCAGTCGTCTAGGGTCCAACCGATATGGTCGCGAGCCCAGGAGAGGTGCTGCAGGCGATGTCGTCCTGTTAACAAAGGCACTCGCGTCGGTCGTCTGCTGCCGTAGCCCATTAACGCAATTCCGCCACACTGTCCTCACGGACACGTTCGTCGTACGACTCATACTGATTTCTACTATTATTTCACGCAGCGTTGCTTGTCTGTTAGCACTGACAACGATACGCAACGCCGCTGCTCTCGGTCGTTAAATGAAGGCTGTCAGCCACTGCATTGTCCGTGGTCAGAGGTAATGCCTGAAATTTGGTTGTATCGGCGCACTCGACACTGTGGATCTCAGACTATAAAATTCCCTAACCGTTTCCGAAACGGAACGTCCCTGGCGTGTAGCTCCAACTACTATTCCGCTTTGAAAGTAAGTTGCTCCCAGTCGTGCGGCCGTTATTACGTCTGAGTCATTTTCCATGAATCACGTGAGTACTAATGACAGCTCCGCCAATAGAATGCCCTTATCTACCTTGTGTATGCGACAGACTCGCCATCTGTATATGTGCATATCGCTGTCCCATGACTCGTCACCTCAGTGTATTTTAACTGCTTACGCAGTGGAACGGATGGTTACGAGCAGCCATTCACAGGTATTGGAAACAGGGCAAGAGACTATGTTCCAGAAGCAACTTCTGAGGAAAAACTGACAAGGCTAGCCAGTGAAACCTTTGGAATGGAACAAGGATAATCAATTCATACGTGTCTTAAGTTCAGGAGAGACAATATACTGTTACTGTGTACGTATGGTTGCCTGCAATTAGGCGAAGCACCTGAGCACTTTTCTGTGTAAATACTTGACGTACTAAATGTCACATGTCTGGGATCATAAGGGAAGACCCTATTTGTATTGTCAGCCCCTTCTTCCAGTAAGTAAGTGTGTGACAATAATAGTGACTGAAGTCACAGAAATGAATTACCACTACTACCACTTAGTCACTTGAATGTTACTCAAAATACTACGAAAAATGTTATTGCTGGCTGAACTGTAACAACTTTAGAAGTGTTCTTCTACGACGACTACTACTACTACTACTACTACTACTACTAATAACAATAATAATAATAATAATAATAATGGAAATGAGCGTTTGGCGTCATTGGCCGGAAGGCCCCTTACGGGGCAGGTCCGACTGCCTTCGTGCAGGTTCATTTCCTTAGTGTCTTAACGTGGCAACATGGTACACAACTATAGGTAATCATCCATACACATAAATGTCTTAGCACATCAAGTGATTATGACTTTCACACAAAACCAATTTCAGTCACTTAAGACTTATCTTAGAAGAAAGATTAAGGAAAGGCAAACCTTCGTTTCTAGCATTTGTAGACTTAGAGAAAGCTTTTGACTATGTTGACTGGAATACTCTCTCTCAAATTCTAAAGGTGGCAGGGGTAAAATACAGGGAGAGAAAGGCTATTTACAATTTGTACAGAAACCAGATGGCAGTTATAAGACTCGATGGGCATGAAAGGGAAGCAGTGGTTGGGAAGGGAGTGAGACAGGGTTGTAGCATCTCCCCGGTGTTATTCAATCTGTATACTGAGCAAGCAGTAAAGGAAACAAAAGAAAAATTTGGAGTGGGTATTAAAATTCATGGAGAAGAAATAAAAACTTTGAGGGTTGCCGATGACATTGTAATTCTGTCACAGACTGCAAAAGACTTGGAAGAGCAGTTGAAAGGAATGGACAAGTGTCTTGAAAGGAGGATATAAGATGAACATCAACAAAATCAACACGAGGATAATGGAATGTAGTCGAATTAAGTCTGGTGATGCTGAGGGAATTAGATTAGGAAATGAGACACTTAAAGTAGTAAAGGAGTTTTGCTATTTGGGGAGCAAAATAACTGATGATGGACGAAGTAGAGAAGATATAAAATGTAGACTGGCAATGGCAAGGAAAGCGTTTCTGAAGAAGAGAAATTTGTTAACATCGAGTATAGATTTAAGTGTCAGGAAGTCGTTTCTGAAAGTATTTGTATGGAGTGTAGCTATGTATGGAAGTGAAACATGGACGATAAATAGTTTGGACAAGGAGAGAATAGAAGGTTTCGAAATGTGGTGCTACAGAAGAATGCTGAAGATTAGATGGGTAGATCACATTAACTAATGATGAAGTATTGAATAGAATTGGCGAGAAGAGGAGTTTGTAGCACAGCTTGACAAGAAGAAGGGGCCGGTTAGTAGAACATGTCCTGAGGCATCAAGGAATCACAAATTTAGCATTGGAGGGCAGCGTGGAGGGTAAAAATAGTAGACGGAGACCAAGAGATGAATACACTAAGCCGACTGAGAAGGATGTAGGTTGCAGTAAGTACTGGGAGATGAAGAAGCTTGCACAGGATAGAGTAGCATGGAGAGCTGCATCAAACCAGTCTCAGGACTGAAGACCACAACAACAAGAACAACTACAACAACAACAACAACTACAACAACAACATGCTCCTTAGCACATCACATTCCACATAATTTGCCTTCAGCAGAGAAAAAATCAAAGTAACATTATATGGAGTAAGTGATATTAGTGTACTTGTTATCCTGCGGTAATAATACTCTCAAATCAAACTTTAAAAAAATCCAGTTTTACTGTCTAAGACACTGTACCATAGTTAGCGGAGTCAACATAGCAAAACGTACTTCCCTTCACTATGACAGCAAGACTTCTCAATAGTGTTTCGTATCCATTTTGTCAGTTGTTGTTGTTGTGGTCTTCAGTCCTGAGACTGGTTTGATGCAGCTCTCCATGCTTTGTCAGATACTGTATTAAATCTATCACGACACCTGTAGTTGCTAGATAAGTCTCCCTTCGCTTTCCTTATTTTAAGAATGTTTAATATAGGATACGTTCACATTTATACTTGGGCAAAAAGTGGTTTTCTTAGTACAAGGCAGAGACAAAATGTTATACTGTTAATGCGATATTAAGGACGGAGTCAGTTTGGCTCACATTGGATAAATGAGGAGTGCATCAAAAACGAGAAATCGGCATTCCACATACCGCCCATGTTGTCTGTGTCTGTAGTCGTCTTTACCTGTGGCTTAATTTAAAGCCAGTCGTTCTTGCTACGTTATGTGAGCAGTTTATTCTCTTCCAATTCAAATTCTTCATTTTCTCACCTCATTAAGCACTTCAGACTAACATCTTCCTTCGCCATGAAAACCACTGCAACATTATGCTTGTTAATTTTACGCCATTTCTTTCTGGGACGTTCCTTCAGATAGTTCTCTTGTCGAAATAAATAAAGCCAAAGTTCATACTATACCGTTCGTGGTATCAGTGTTTGCCAGTTAAGTTGTGCATAGCACTAGTTTCCCTAACAGTTTGTATAAATTTAAAAACGGTCTGATCCAGCTGCGCTCTCTCGATAAGAAAAATATTTACAGACTTTCGTTACAGTGAATGTTCGCGTTTGGAAAACAATATTTGTAATCTCTTCCCACAATAAATGAAACAACTATTCATGCATAAAGTTATCTAAAAAGTTATGCATAAAGTTATCTAATCGTCAGCTCCGGAAGCCAATAACTTAATCTCGTAGCAGGGAATATCGGTGCTTCTGCCTTGTGGAGATTATCAGTACTTAGTTACATAGTTTGTTCTACATGAACTACAGATGACGCTGGCTCGTTCCTTCGGTCATTACCTCTCGGGCAAATCATGGACATTTACTCGGTTACGTTATCGCAGACAGTATGACATGCTGCTGTAATCTCTTCGATCAAGCGTTGGCCTCTTGAGACACGAATTGCATGGATACCTCGCTCCCCTGATTTAACTTTTTTTTATGGGAGGGTATTAAGAGCATCGTGTACGTGACACCAGTTTTCAATAACGTGCAATATTTTTTGAGTAAACAGTTCATTATGTTTGCTGAATTGTGCACTGATTGTTCCTGTTCACAAAAAAAGTCCAATTCTCGAGAAGAAAAGAGAAGGCCTGTGATATTTAGTAGATCTTGCCACGAGGAACACTGCGAATGGAAGCGTAGGCAGAGGTGGGAGCGAGGTTGCGTGACTGGACTTGTATTCAGCAAATTGAAGATACGTGAAAGAGGCGTCGTATTAGCTACGATTTGTTATAATAAAATGACAGGAAACTACAATCAGGTGAGTAAAGGCTTCCTGTGCTTGGTGTTTTTAGTGTTATAGCTTGTGTGCTACGAAAGTATACCGTTTCAATGGTACGGCACAATAATTTAGAAAAAGCGCGTCTTTTTGGTATAGTTTGCATATTAAATGTCAAATAGCGACAGTTACAGTTATCGTCTTCACACAGTCTACGCGTGCTCGTATATCGAAGCTATGGCGTAGTTGGCACAACCGCGAGCTCTGAGTAGTGAAGATAAAGGTAAGAGCGTTCGCGAACACCACCTTCCCAGTTTTTTCTCACCTTCTGTTATCTTAACGATTCTGGGTCTTTCTTATTCATTTGATAGAAGTATTATCTCAAAAATCGATGTTATTTTCATATCTGGGATTACGGACTCGTTCATGTTTGTGACTTGTCGGTAAATATCTTTTTCGAAGATGGAAAACTACCTCGAAAAACTAGTCTCTTCCATTTAAGTGAAATTACGAAAGGAATCTCGATCTTGAAATCTATGCGATGGAAGTACATTGTTTCAGAGTGTAGTTAGTCAATGCAGCATCAGGAATATTGATATTAGGCTTGCATAAATTGACATTAGTTGCTATACCTTCATTATATCCAATTTAAAACCGAAAATGGGGTAAAATTCAAGTGAGTTACTTCTAGTAGTCTGCACCTCAGCTCGTTGTCCAGCATTATACAGTGCCATATGCTGACGCTGCAGTGTTGCTGCACACTTCCACCACTTCAGAGTGGGTTGTTTCCGAGTCGTTACCCTTCATTCACTATTCAAAGCCATCGACGAGTCCAGAATACGCTTCTCGATATTCTCTGACCTCCTTCGACAGTCTCTATCATACTTAACGCAGCTATTTTACGCGCATCCATTTTCATGAAGAACCTGTGTGGTTTGCGAGCCAAACAAAGCCGGCGACGGTCGTTGGAGAGCGCAGAGAGAGCAAACCACGTCAAACGGCTCGTCTCGTGCGCGACGGTTGTGTTGTAGTGGTTTAGTCCGCTTTGTGGTACCTTCACTGCCCAGCATGACGACCCAAAAAAGGCCGCGTCACAGCCCTCTCAACACGACGAGTGAATGAACAGAAGTTCACTTTTCGAAAAGAGCAATGTGAGCCGACTCTCGATTGCAGGCTGTTTTAAATCCCGACGCCGTAGGCCCGGGTGTGCCAGCCGTGCAGCAAAGAATCACACAAATTGCGGAAAAACCTGAGGGGCTGTGGATTTTGGTCGGCTGGATATTGACGGGAGTAGGGGTTTAAGGTTCGTAAGTTCCTGTTCACGGGATAGTAGACCAGGAGATAGTGGTTGACATTAGGAAGAAATCTGATCGATTCGTGACAGTATGCAGGAGTGGTAAAATCGAGGCATCGAAACCATTATTGGTGTCTCAGAAGGGCAATAACCGAATGAACGGTCAAATTACATGGGTCGGGGCTCCCGCAGGAGTCACGCATGTGTGGCGAGAGGCAGATACGACCTGAGAAAATAATTCCTTCTAGTCGGGTGGAGAAGAGATCTGTAACTGTGGGAAGGCTAAAAGCGCGACGAAGTTCAGGAGGATCGACAATAGCAGAACTCAGTGAGAGAAATGAGGAGGTCAAGTCAGGTCAAGTAGCTGGAGTCGTCATGCGGTGGGAGCCGTCACTTGCACAAACGTTCCACGTCAATATTACCATTTCGCTGGACGCACAAAAACCTGTTCAACTGTTGTTCCATCGTCAGCTAGCAACAAGAATATAGAATCTTTAACGACTTTCCTTCGTCAGCATACTATTATGAAAGGCCACGCCTAAAAAGAAGTAACATAAGGTGCGGCATCTAAAAGTAATTGAAAACAGAGTAACGGAGAGAGGAGCAGGTCACGCGGAGGAGTCGGGGTCAGCCGCCCGGAGAGAAGGAGAGTAAGGTAGCAGTGGGTCGCACAGGACCCCCGCCACCTGCACGTTTCGGTGGAGTGAGGCTGTAGCTCCAGCACTACCACACTGTCAAGTGGCTAGCGACTTTGCTTCGTTCCCCGTCACAGCTTTGTGATGCCAACTCGGCGCTCGCAGGCGGAGGGCTTGAACTCGGGGCAGCGGCAACGAGCACAAGACCGCGGCGCGGCGAGGCGAGGCGCCCTCCTCTGCAGTCCCCCGCGGCCTCATTAGCAGCGGGACACGTCCGCCCTGCTCTTGTCTTGTCTTGTCCCATCCCGTCTCGTCCGCCAGGATCCGCGCTGCAAAATAAGCACAGCGAGCCGAGCCGCGCTGCGCTGCGCTCGGTCCACGTCGCAGCTGGGGGCCGCCCAAAGTACGTCACTCTCCTTAATTCAACGCCGCGTCACGACTAGCCCGACTCCAGTGTCATGGGAACTTAATTTTCTAACAGAATATCTGAAAGCAATTGCGCGGCTCTCTCTCTCTCTCTCTCTCTCTCTCTCTCTCTCTCTCTCTCTCTCTCTCTCTCTCTGCCCCTCCAACAAAGAAACCTTACAAACCTTACGGCCTGACCTCCTCCGATATTCTCCTTACCAATACGCATTAATAAGACTGATGAGCAATTTTCAAGAAATGGTGAAAAAGTTTTTCTTCCAATGAATCTGAGCCCGTAACTGCTTTTGCTACTACTTGTTTCATGTCGCCACTCTGGACCGTTACACCAAAGTATGTCGCTGCTGTTCCTGTATCCAGTGTTTTATTGCCAACATGAGAGGGAAGATCGGAAAGCGAAGCTAAAAAAAAAAATGGTTCAAATGGCTCTGAGCACTATGGGACTCAACTGCTGTGGTCATAAGTCCCCTAGAACTTAGAACTACTTAAACCTAACTAACCTAAGGACATCACACACATCCATGCCCGAGGCAGGATTCGAACCTGCGACCGTAGCGGTCGTGCGGTTCCAGACTGTAGCGCCTTCAACCGCTCGGCCACTCCGGCCGGCCAAAGCGAAACTCAATAATTTTATTACTGAAAGATTAATAGGTAACCAAACAAAAAAAAAACAAAAAAACAAAAAAACAAAATCACAACTGAACTTACATCTTTTGCCTACTTTTCTATATAGTCACCGACGTTCTCAACACATTTCGCCCATCGTGGTACCTGTTTCCAATATGCCCTGTTTGTGTAAGTCCCATTGGTTGGAGTATAGTCATCTGCGGAAAGCTGATTTCACGTTCACATCTGTCGCAAAGCTTTGGCCGCCCAGGAATTTCTTCATGGGACCAAACAGATGACAGTCCGACGGTGCAACGCTTGTACTGTACGATGGACGCTGCAGCACCTCCCACCCAAATTTGGTGATTTTCTCACGAACAAGAGCAGCAACATGGGGGCAAACATTGTCATGACAGCATTAATATTGTGACGTTTGTCACGAAGGGCATGACGCAACTTGACCAAACTTTAATGTAGGATGCAGCATTCACAGTGGTCGCGTGTTAAGTAAAGTTCACAAATAATACACCATGCATATACCAGAACACTGTCACAAACATTTTCCAAGCAGACTGAGCCACTTTAAATTTTTCTCGTACTGGGGAACCAGCATGTTTCCATTCCATACAGGCCTGTTTGGTTTCAGGCGTGTAGTGGTACGCCCATGACTCACCCGCCAGGGCAGCCGAGAGCGCTAGCGCGCTGCTTCCTGGACTCGGGTAGGCGTGCCGGACCCGGATCGAATCCGCCCGGCGGATTAACGACGAGGGCCGGTGTGCCGGCCAGCCTGGATGTAGTATTTAGGCGGTTTTCCACATCCCCCTAGGTGAATGCGAGCTGGTCCCCACGTTCCGCGAGTCGCAAACATTTGAAACACTTTCGCACTATTTCACGATTTACACTGGGCGCAAACAGTTGGGGTACACTGATTCCGTCCCCGGGGATTCGGGGTGGTGGAAGGAAGGGCATCCGGCCACCCCTAAAACTAACATTACCAAATCCGTTGTAACCACGCCGACCCTGTGATCGCTGCGTGACTTAGGCGAAAGCGAAAGAAGAAGTATGGCCATGACTCATAACCAATGAGAGATTCCTTTCAGAAACTCTTGCCCTTCTACGGCGTAAACCGTTAAGTGAACCAAGCTGGTCATCATTCGCTGGTCCTTGCGGTTGTCTGTTAGGCCCTCAGGTACCCAGCGAGCAATAACTTCACGAAACGTATCAACAATATCGTACACCGCACCATACGAAACGTCGTTCTGCTTCCATAAGACTCGCAGTTGCGCACCCTTGTCGTTCAAAACTGCTTTCTCGACGACTTTCACAGTGTGCGAGGTTGCAGCTGTTACTGGCCGCCCGAAGCGTGACGAATCACTGAACTTCACACGGCCGTCTCGCAGGAATGCACACCACCTGGAGACGTTCCATACAGTCGTCCCCCATACACGCCACGCATTTCCCTCTGAATTTGACAGGGTTTATGCCCTTTGGCCCACAAAAATCCAACTACACTTCGCTGCTCTTCACAAGTTGACAACAGTAACATGCGCACCATCTTCTTGTTTCGTAGTTCGGGATTCTCTTGCTAGAGTTGCACATGAAAACAAAATACCCTGTGTAGTGTAAATTTTACACTTATATCGTCGTGGAATTTCAACATTCCAGCTGCAACACCAGGGGGAAAAAATTTATGCGCGTTACTTTCCTATCCGCCTTCGTAGTAAACGAATGGTTAGTGGATCTATCTATCTCTACGGAGTACGTCACATTTATTCACCTTCGGTCACCACTTCCGATCGCTGCACCAACAGTCGACCCTCCGTTCGTTTTCCCGCAGTTTGCTCAAGTGCTCTGCCGTTGTATCACGATACGCTGATTTCGATTTCTGTTCCTGCTCGTGATTCTGGAAATGCATGTGTCCATTGCTCACCGTAAGTTTTCGCGTTAAAAGACCACTCATCGCTACCACAAGTCAAATAAAGTACTGGACACTGATCACAAACTTCCCGCTTCAGCCGAACTGGAAGCATCAGTTCCTTTACCCAAATAGGCTCCACGTCGAATTCATAGTTCCTTCATTTCTTTGCTGTCCGCACACAACTCGTCTTTGTGTGTCCTAAATAGAAAACGTCATCAACTGCTTCGAAGATTTCACTGCTGATTTGCACTATTTTCTTCCAGACACGTTAATTAGACATCAGCCGGAGGCCACGCGCCTACGCCGTGGAAGTGCCATCCTACGAGGTGCAACAACTCACCCGTAACATACGTTCTCTTCTCACGGCTAGTTGGTCTCGAACTACAAAGCAAGTAATAAATTAGCGGCCGGTGAGCCACAAGCCATACTGCACTCAGGAACGTCCCTCTCGTCAGTGCACCGGAGCTTTCCATGGTGTTGCACCGAGTCGACTCGCGGCCACGGCCAGAGCCCTCGCATTCCTCGCGATGTGCAGCACGCGACAAAAATTTCGCGACATATTACTCCTCAGATTCAACCGCAAAAGATTGTTGGCACAGGCAGGTTAGTTTTCTCCACTTCTGCAGATGTAAAATCAGCGCCAGCCTCGCTCTGACTCTTGAGCCAAGTCTGAAACTTCTCACTACCGCAAAGTCAATAACTGCAAGCCCTGTAGCTATAAGAGTAATCTGAGGAAACGTTTCGAGATCCCAACACGGGATTGCAGAATGCTGACCGCTAACAGCTCTCTGCGCTGCCTCCAACTCGTACTAGCAACTCCAACCCATAGTCAACACATCAACAAATAGGACAGGGCGAGTGTCACACAAACACAAAACAAAACTTCCATGCACCAACTAGTTCATTGGCCTCTAATCAACCTCGCCAAGTCCGTCTCGTTCACAACCCTATCGTCCAGCTAGCTACTGGCTCCGCGATGTATGTGAGTTCTCTGTCTACCGAGGAACTGCATCTTCCTTCACTTACGCAACACTTGCCTAGAATCAAGGGCGCCCATAAAATAGTTTATGGGGGGGGGGGACGTGTTGGACCTGGGGGTATGCACTATATTTAACAGTTTGGAAGACGAACGGTGACGGTAACTTGGAAAAAAAGCACCTGACTACATTATACCTTTCCCTTTCCCTGAGAGCTAGTGGGACGGGGGAATGGGTGGGTGCGCCGCAGACCCTATGCCTCCAGGCATGGGCAGCCTTGCCTAGAACAGCACACAGTTCAACCAGAGATCCTAGTCCGAGCTCGGGAGCGCTCATTCGGAACGTCTCAGTTTCCCATACTGCAAGAAAAAGCTCGGTTGATCACGAAAGATTATCTTCTCGCGCCTTTTGAAATAAACAAGGAAAACTCAAGAAGAAGCAGCAGCAGCAGCAGCACAGGGCGGCGGCACCACTTCCACACACACGCACCCACAACCGCCGGCCGTCTCCTCGACTTCGCGGGCTCGCATAACGCTCCACCAAATTATTACACACTCAGGACTTTCAACCAATCAGCATCAGGAACGCAATGTATGAATTTTCAGTGGCCTTTTCATGCCCCTGCTCATAGCGCTTCTTTCGGCTGCAGTTTCCTGTCATGACTGAGTCTGCTATGGATGTTCGAGAACACTGGCCGCCGTGGGGAAGCTTTTCTCCCTTGAAATCAGCCTAGTCGGCTCCGATCAACATACATTGAGGATGATTAAGGAAAGAAAGGCCCATCTTCATAGCGGACAAGAACCCCGTTCCCCCTACAGCCAAACACAGGGCCGGGGCGAATGCAACAGCGAACACGGAAATAACAGATGGCAGACCAGGAGACGCAATGTTGCAACTTTCCTTTGATCTATAAAGCAGCTTACAGTTCACTCCAACGACTCAAATACGTGTGATGGCGCCGTCTATGTCTAAAGATGATTTCCGGCAAGTGGCCCAAAGAACTACCTACGTTGCCAAACCATGTCACAAAAATAGTGTCACGTCTGCTTACGTTGTTTGCCATTTTATTTTAACGTTCCTAATGGAATTTCAATCTCCCACCTACACAGGGAGAATGATCATCATCATGGAATCAGCTGTATTATCGAATCTATAAAGTGATATGTAGTATAGACCTGATATTTACAACTCCCAGCAGCTATTCGCTTTTATATTGGCAGGAGGCTACCCTGGTGTTCTCCAGAGATAGCTTGCTGTTCTGTCATTATTACCCATCCTACTCATATAGGGCTATTGGCTAGACTGGCTGGAGCAACTCTCTGGTGCTAGACTAACAGCGAAAATATCCACTCCAAATCCATAGTTATTGACAGAACTGGATGATGATGATGATGATTATTATTATTAATTATTTTTATTATTATTGGTTTGTGGGGCGCTCAACTCACGGTCATCAGCGACCGTGCGACGTACCAATTTTTACACAATCCAATTTTTTTTACGCAGTCCATTCTAGCCACTGTCACAAATGATGATGAAATCATGAGGACAACACAAGCACCCAGTCCCCAGGCAGAGAAAATCCCCAACCCGGCTGGGAATCTAATCCGGGACCCCATGATCCACAGCCAGCGACACAAGCCACTAGACCACGAACTGCGGACACAGAACTAGAGGGAGGTATTGTCTAGTGTGCAGTTATCTCTGCTCAGCTCAAATTGTTTAAATAAACAATATTCCACACTGTGTACAAAATAAAGACTTGTGTCCATCGCATCCGATAGCTCAGAACAGACTGAAGCTACTTCAAAAGTGGAGGGGGAGTGGGGTAAGGCCAATAGTGCTCTCTGGTGGTGGTCGTGAACTACGTCAGAGCATCTCCGAAGCTCAAAGGTACACACACAAACTTTGATACTACCGCCAATAAATTTCATTTTCTCACCTGTTTTTTGCTGGGAGGAGGGAGGGGAGGGGATTTCCCAGCGAAGTGGTGTGGGAAGGGGCAAATGACTGTAGGTGAAACCTACGATGTCATCACGGTAACTAATTGATCAATTTAATTGATTTTCATAATTAATTTTATCTCAGTTTGACAAAAGTGCACCAGAACCTGCTTGCCCTACTACTTCCATGGCGAGAGGTAATGACTGAAATCTGGTATTCTTGCCGCGCTCTTGACAGTATGTGTCTCGAAATACTGAATTCCCAAACTAACATTCCAAGTTGAAAGTCTGTTAATTCCCGTCGTGCGGGTACAATCAACTCGGAAACCTTTTCATAGGAATGACTTAAGTACAAACGACAGCTCTGCCAATACAGCGCCCTTTTATTTCTTGTGTACGCGGTACCACCACCATCTGTATATGTCCACATCGCTATTCCCTGACTTTTGCCACCGCAAAGTTTACTGCTACTGGGACGAAATATAGTAGTACACAAAACAAAAATAGAGTGGAAATGAACAACAGCCAATGTAGCAAATATATTTCTGTCGAGAACTACACGTCATAGTATCTAATATTGTATCAAAAGAAATAAGAAAAGAAAAAGGCGACGCAAGTAACAGGGCGTTCCTCCGACATCGGCAAAGTCCCTTGTAAAACACACGTGCACATCGAAGGCATGTCAGGTACCTCGATCGCTTCCATCCTGACTGTTAAGGGATGTTTCCTAATAGAATGTGGCATTTCTGATGAACTGAAGGAAAGACACCTTCCTGCTTACCAACTCGTGTAAACGGCGTAAGTGGTCCGAAAGCAAAATGTTCATATGCGTAGGAAGATTACTTAGACTGAGCTGCGGAACTGGAAGAGGAAGACTGTGGAAGAGATTCTGCCGAGCACTGCACGGGCTACTTTTAGTACACAAATGCAAGAAGGAAGGAATATTACGACTGGGCTTCTCGTCGACGTAGAGAGCACAGTTCTACTTGGGTAAGCACAATGGCTGCGGTCTTTTCAAGGGAACCCCACCGGCATTTGCCTTAAGCGATGCAGGGAAACCAGTGGTGTACATGTTCCGCTTTTAACCCGCCCATGCTTGCCTGGTGGCCAGGCGGGCAGGCCGCCGCGCGTTGTCAACAGAACGGGCAGGCTGCTTCACTCCCAGCCAAGCCAAGCAGAACCCAACCCGGGCAGGCTGTGGGAAACTTGCTTGTCTGTCGATATTACTGCTGAGCTGCGCTACGCAGCCGTTTAGTCTGCGCGCGTCATTGTCGTATTATGAACGTTAATTAAAAGTTTTTATTTTACCTGAGCACCAAAAGACAAACCCCAACGTTATATAATTATATATATATTAATTTCAGGTCAAAAAATATTGGGTTTTATTTGTACATTCTTACTTTACGAGTATATTTCGGGCTTATTATCTATATACATAAAAATGAATTGCCAAATGTGTTGATAAGCGTAAAACTCGAGAACGGCTGGACCAATTCGGCTATTTTTTTTGCTGTGTTCGTAATTCTCAGGACAAGGTTTTTATGAAATAAAATTTTGGAAAATCGACCGAAAAATCGGAAAATTTGAGAAAACCTGAAAGTGCGTTTTCATTGTGTCCGTGTGTTTGTATTGGATACAATCTTCACGAAATTTTGCACACTGTACCTTGAAACCAAGAGGAAGGTCACAGTCTACATAAAATTTCGTCGGGTGCATGGCAGGGGTTACTTTACCTAACGGAATTCACAAATTGTACGTTTTTATTCCTATCTTGATGAAATTTGTCACACTTGACATTCAAAGCAGGATGAAGGGCGCTGTCTGCTTAAAATTCTGAATGGTGCATGGGGGAGGGTACTTTACTTACACACTTCTACACCAACCTACAATTTTATTCGGATCTCGAAGAAATTTTGCACGCTTGACCATCAAGAGGAACGTCACTGTCTACATAATATTTCGGACAGTGCATGGAATTGAGCACCTTACAAAAGATTTTGACATCGTTTGCGGCCTCATAAACACACGAAAACGTTTCCCATGCGGCACTTCAGCTCTGTTTCGTTCAAATGGTTCAAATGGCTCTGAGCACTATGCGACTCAACTTCTGAGGTCATCAGTCGCCTAGAACTTAGAACTAATTAAACCTAACTAACCTAAGGACATCACACACATCCATGCCCGAGGCAGGATTCGAACCTGCGACCGTAGTGGACGCTCGGTTCCGGACTGTAGTGCCTAGAACCCCACGGCCACTCCGGCCGGCTCTCTGTTTCGTTACCAGCATGTCTTCGCCAGTTGTCAATTTTTTTCAATCTCACTAAAGTTCGACCTATTCATTGTGCTAACCCCACCGTTGCGATAAATGAACTACGGGATAACTACCTGGCTACTCTAGTCACGGTAGCTTGACAGCGCAACCTGTTGTCAGACGCAGCAAGCTGAACGGGTCCCGAGAAGCTTGGCAGGCCTGCGGGAACCCAAGTAGCCCGGGCTTGCGGGAGCCCAAGTCGGCCGCATTACCCACTATGCCTCAGTACACGCGCACTCTTGTGTTTACGTCGCGGCAGGCTGACCTGCATTAATGGTTGCAGAGGAGCTAGGGGCAAGCAGGTTGCAAGGGGAATTTGTACACCTCTAAGGGAAACCACAGAGAGCCTAAATAACGATGTCTGGGGATCGTGGGGGGGGGGGGGGGGGGGGCAGAAATACAAGCGTCATCGTAACGTACTTGGATCCGGTATGTTAGCACTGGATAAAGACGTCGGCAGACTGACCGTGCATCCAAACGTAGAGCGTGCCGAGTTTCTGACGTCATAGCGTCGAATTGCACGTTGGGAAGTGTTTCCGAACGTGCAGAGCAATATCTAGCACGTCAGATATTCTGAACGTGCGTTTAAACGTTGACCAATGAAATCGCAGAACGCCAAACGGCACATGCACGCCATCTTCCTTCGGTGCAGAGGTGTGAGGCGCCATATTGGCTTCCAATTGCATCCTGTACGTATCTATAGAACATGTTTTGAGGCATCAAGGGATCACAAATTTAGCATTGGAGGGCAGCGTGGAGGGTAAAAATCGTAGGAGGAGACGAAGAGATCAATACACTAAGCAGATTCAGAAGGATGTAGGTTGCAGTAGGTACTGGGAGATGAAGAAGCTTGCACAGAATAGAGTAGCATGGAGAGCTGCATCAAACCAGTCTCAGGACTGAAGACCACAACAACAACAAACGTATGTATATATGCCGTTTCTGATCACCAGAGCCGGCCGCGGTAGCCAAGCGGTTCTAGGCGCTTCAGTTCGGAACCGCGCGACTGCTACGGTCGCAGGTTCGAATCGTGCCTCGGGCATGGATGTGTGTGATGTCCTTAGGTTAGTTAGGTTTAAGTAGTTCTAAGTTCTAGGGGACTGATGACCTCCGAGGGAGAAAAGTACGTTTTAATAGCGCTAATACGGTAATTTTACACCCGTCCTTTTCGTAAACAATGTGATTTACGAGCCAGTTATAGCCGACAACTGCCGCTGGAGCGCGCTGCGATTGTGTATACCATCTTGGGGCCTACGTACCGTATGCACAAGTCGCATCTTTGCTGAGCGTTCAGAGACAAGTTGAAGTAGGCACGCTCAACGTTGACTTTCGACAGTACGGTCCGTATGCCGACGACTTACGACAGTTCGCTCGGTTATCCGCACGGAGAAGATTGAGAGACCGACAGCGTCTTCGGGCGTGTGACCTACTCTAAGATGCCCATCCAGAAATTCAGACTGCAATTTATCTCCGGGAAGGAGAGACGGGCGGCTCGCTAGGAGACTGGCACCTGACAAACGAACAGCGTTTGTACACACCGTGCGCCGTACAGCGGCCCCGATCGCTAAAAGCGGAGGGGCCGGCGCCATCGCACGCTCCGGCGATCGGCCCGTGTCACGCCGCCACGCGTTACAGGCCGAAACACTTTACTGGCCAGACATCCCAGGGCAGCGCAATGTACACTATGTGAACAAAAGTATCCGAACACCCCCCAAAAGATACGTTTTTCATATTAGGTGCATTGTGCTGCCACCTACTGCCAGGTACTTCGCATCAGCGACCTCAGTAGTCATTAGACATCGTGAGAGAGCAAAATGGGGCTATCTGCGGAACTCACGGACTTCTAACGGGGTCAGATGATTGGGTGTCACTTGTGTCGTACGTCTGTACGTGAGATGTCTACACTCCTACACATCCCTAGGTTCACTGATTTCGATGTGATAGTGAAGTGGAAACGTGAAGCGACACATACAGCACAAAAGTGTACTGGCCGACCTCCTCTGTCAATTGACAGAGACCGCCGACAGTTGACGAGGGTCATAATGTGTAATGGGCAGACATCTACCCATACCATCACACAGGAATTCCAAATTGCATCAGGATCCACTGCAAGTACTATGACAATTAGGCGGGAGGTGAGAAAACTTGGATTTCATGGTCGAGCGGCTGCTTATAAGCCTCACATCACGGCCGGTAAATGCCAAATGACACCTCGCTTGGTGTAAGAAGCGTAAACATTGGACATTTGAACAGCAGAAAAACTTTGTGTGGAGTGACTAATCACGGAAAACAATGTGGCGATCCGATGGACAGGTGTGGGTATGGCGAATGCCCGGTGAACGTCATCTGCCAGCGTGTGTTGTTCCAACAGAAGATTCAGAGGGTGGGGTGGGGTGGGGTGGTCGTATTTTTCATGGAGGGGGCTTGCACCTCTTGTCTTGCGTCGTACCATCACAGCACAGGCCTACAGTGATGTTTTAAGCACCTTCTTGCTTCTCACTGTTGAAGAGCAATTCGGGGATTGCATCTTTCAACACAATCGAGCACCTCTTTATAATGCACGGTCCGTGGCGGAGTGGTTACACGACAATATCTCTGTAATGGACTGGCCTGCGCAGATTCCTGACCTGAATCCTTGAGAACTCCTTTGAGTTGTTCTGAAACGCCGACTTCGTGTCAGGCCTCACCGACCGACATTGGTATCTCTCCTCAGTGCAACACTCCGTGAAGAAATGACTGCCATTCCCCTAGAAACCATCCAGCACCTGAATGAGATTTTCACTCTGCAGCGAAGTGTGCGCTGATATGAAACTTCCCGGCAGATTAAGACTGTGTGCCATACCGAGACTCGAACTCGGGACCCTTGTTTTTCGTGGGCAAGTGCTCTACCATGACTCTGCAATATCCTTTCTTCCAGGAGTGCTAGTTCTGCAAGGTTCGCAGAAGAGCTTCTGTGAAGTTTGGAAGGTAGGAGACGAGGTACTGGCAGAATTGAAGCTGTGAGGACGGGTCGTGAGTCGTGCTTGGGTAGCTCAGTTGGTAGAGCACTTGCCCGCGAAAGGTCAAGGTCCCGAGTTCGAGTCTCGGTCCGGCACACAGTTTTAAACTCCCAGGAAGTTTCTTTCAGCACCTGATTGAACGTATGCCTGCGAGAGTTGTAGCTGTCATCAAGGTTAAGGGTGGGCCAACACCCTATTGTGCCCAGGGACTGTGTGTTAGTGTTATCCTCATCATTTCATCGTCATAATCATTTGTGACTGTGGCTAGATTGGATTGTGAAAAAGAGTGGACCATGTAATAATCTGGACTTTGTATAGGCGCTGATAACCGCGCAGTTGAGCGCCCCACAAAACCAATCATCATCATGAAACACCATATTGAATTCCGGCATTACCGACGGAGCGCGCCAATAACTTTTAAGTCATTTTCAGCGAGGTGCCCGGATACTTTTGATCACATACAGTAGCTTCCAAAATCATTAGCAGTCGTCAGTAGTTCCCGAAATGTAACAGCCACGACACACGGGAGTCTGTAACTCTGATGCACCCACATATTTATCATGCAGGGAAAGCTGATACAACCAACAAACTACAGGGACGGATTCCTGGTTGGAAACGGAAGGGGGGGGGGGGGGGGGTAGGTCCTATGAACATGTGTTCGAGAATGGACGATGTGCGTGCAATGACAGCAAATCGTCCCGGAACAAACAACAGAACTGCATCTCATCCACGTCACAATAGATGCCGATTATGCAGATTGATGATACCAGTTCTGGTAACGGTAAAGAAGACTGATGAGAGAAATTCCGTAATTGTGATGGCCTGGTGCAAAAACAATCGACAAAATCTTTCCCATGAAGGGAAATCCGCTATTGATAGTCCTTGCACTCGATTAAGGTGATAGGATAGTAGTGGTTATCATGCAGGACACACATAACCATAAATTGGCTTACAATATGTTCACGGGTCACTTGCATGGAGCTCTTACTAGGGTTCGTCTAAATATCCTGTGGAACCCGGTCCCCGAAATCTCGTGTACACTCAGTCCGCCGCCTCCCTGTACGTTGGTCCGTCTGAAAAGACCCATGATCACACAAACGCCAAAAAGGGCTTGAAATCTTGTGTGATGTGGTTGGTGTCTGTGAGCGTACTTGTTTAGGTGTAGTCGTGCTGCATCTCGACCGTTTCCATCTGCTCTGCCGGACACAAAAACAATCTCGGCTAGTTCCCGACATGAATACCGAGCCATTCTGTTGCTTAAAGTACGCTGCGTCCATTACACAGCCTGCAACACACAAGGAAGACACGGCACGTGGGCAAAGGAACTTTCATTAGTCAGCGCCACCTACCGTGGCAACGACGTATTTCCTGACACATGTTCGCAGGACCTTGCCTCCCCTACTTCCAGTCAGGAATCTGGCCCTGCAATTTGTTGGTTTTATTGATGTTCACCCCACATATCGTCAGACGGTTCAAAACGGCAGCCCATGCTTGTCCGCTGATCAGTAACCACAGTGAAGACAAGAGCATCCTGTCACGTGAGCGCTGCTTTGCCCTGACTTTAGACTCCTCTAGCGTCTAAGGACGCCATCCTCTCGCTGAGCCATTCCATGCGAAGTGGTCTATTTATCTCTGTCTCACGAGCTCACCTTCTATTGAAGTTAGCTATGTGGCTGCCCACCATACACGTTACATGTAATTCCACAAACTATTACCCCTCAATATTCGATACTTGCGTTCTACAAGACTTTTGAGTTGAGGCTATCGATAAAATATGGTTCAAATGGCTCTGAGCACTATGAGACTTAACATCTGAGGTCCCCTAGAACTTAGAACTACTTAAACCTAACTAACCTAAGGACATCACACACATCCATGCCCGAAGCCGGATTCGAACCTGCGACCGTAGCAGTCGCGCGGTTCCGGACTGAAGCGCCTAGAACCGCTCGGCCACCGTGGCCGGCGGGGCTATCGAAATTGTGTGTCGACGATGCGAAATATTTCATCATTCTTGAGGTGATGTCTTTTATCGAATAACTGGAGCTACGTCCGACAGTTCGCACATTAATCAATCCAATAAATTGGATTGTATAATTTAAACAAGTTTTAAAAAAAAGAGTTTTGGTACAGCATTCAACGCACTAAGCGCACTCGAAGTCGACAAGAGTTTGTTCTTTATCATTTCTTTCTCGAATCTGCAAAATTTTAACTTTCAGGAATGGATTGTTTATGAGATAACTTCTGGTCAGTTTTGCTCCAGCAAAATTGTTACTTATATCTACGGAAATTTTTATTCGCACACGTCCAAAAGGCCATCTGGTACCGAGCGCCGCGGGTTTCGAATCCGCGCCAGATGGCATGGACCTCGATGACCACTAGAGGTCGCTGCAGCAGTCGCGCCGTAAGCCGTTGCTGCGCGCGCTCCTGGGCCCCGAGTCTAACGTGAGGGTGCCACTGTGGAGCACGTGGTCCCAGCGGCCAATAGCGACATACACTGTCGTGCGGCTGCATCTGACTCAGCGGGGCAGTCTGGTATTTGCGTTGATTCAGTTGACATCTCGCTTATAGACATCGTGTTTACGTTGCGTGTGCTTACTTCCCGTTACGAGTGGCCGTTGTTTGGATTTCGTGAGGTTGTCTCTTGTGACCCCGTGGCTTACTACTTTGTTGCTGACCTTGGTGTCTTGCTCGGTTGTCTGTCGTCGTGCTTATCCTTCCATTCCCGTTCGTCCGTCTGGTTTGTTCGCGGGCCGCTCCCGTCGGTCCCGCCGCGTTTTCGTTCGCGGCAACCCCGCGACAGTCCCTGTCGCTGTAGGCCACATCTTTCCTTAAGAACCTTAATTTAGTTGTATATTCTCAGGCATGCCTGAAATTATCGACGATACTTTCATGCACAAAATTAAATGGTTATTTTTGAAGGAGGATACTGTTGCCAAAAATAACGTCTACAAATCAAGATACATGAAAGGCTTGAGACAATCAATGAAATAATAGGCGCAAACGACACGAACAGGGAAACATCAGAATCTATAATTTCGAATCGGACCTATCCGGCACACATTGTCTCATATGAACGGAAATCCGGAAGTCTGCTTGTACATGTAAATAACTGTGCGAAATGCACAGGTTTTTTCCTTAGCTGACACCAACAGAGTACATTTTCTGCTTGGCGCAGTGAAGATCGTGCATCTTTTGAGAACATTCAGTTGTCAACTAAAGATGTCATACTGCAACTGGCCACACGTCACCATTTCATTTCGAAATTCAGACACGGTATCTTGTAACTACGATAGAAAATCGTGAAGTTTGGTGAAGCGATAGTTGCGCTAGATGTTACAGAAAATTATTCATTTGTGATTCAGAATACCGTGCAGTGTTTTCACTGGGAAAATAGTGAAGCTGCTGTGCATGACGTTGTGATTAATTTGGTTCAAAAGCAACAGAAATAGTCCAGAACTATTTGCAGTGTATGTAAAAGCAAAACTTTGTGAAATAGATGAATTGAAATTGTGTACATTGGCGATGGTTATGCTGTCCAACATAAAAGCTTTATCCATTTGTTACACAATCACCAATATTTTGATGTAAAGGCTGAATAAAACGTCTCTGTTACCAACTACGGTAATTCAGTATATGATGAAGTAGAAGGTACTGTCAAACGACTGACTGGAAGGACTAGCATACAGCGTCCAAAAGAAAGCTAAGTCCAACGCCGTTTGATTCATATGAATTTTTGTCGCAGTTTTATTGGAACGTTGCAGATTGAACAATATATAATAGTCCAAGAACGAAGGTTTTAGTCTGGATTCACAGGAGTGGAAACAACAGTTATGTTCCAACTGACAAAAACTTAATTTTCAAGACTTGCTGCCACTGTTGCCAAAAATGACTCAGTAATGTTCCCATCAGATTTCGTTCTTAGAATTCGACGTGTCAGCTTTGCATCTTGATCAGTATGTTGTCCGTATTTGTGACAACAGCTAGTGCATTGATAACATTTGTGATGGTTCACATGAGAATATTATGTTCTGATTACTCCCATGGATCACTGCGGCCCTTTATATTTGTCCCATGCGCGACTCAGGAGAGATATTTATTAGATTCCCGAATATTATTATTTTTTCCTTTCTCAGACGTTATGTCTGGTTAAAAATTGAAAGTGACGCGGACGTTGATCAAGCGTGACTTCCTTTTAACTGTACAGTGTATGTTACATTGCATTTAGGAACTTTCCGGTAATTGAACATGTATCAATAATTACAGATTTCTGTAGTTGTATATGTGAGTTTGGATGTAGCTGTATTCCGTTGATGTACTGGTGGGTATTGTGTGGTGTGACTCCTGTAGTTGCCCGCATCTCGTGGTCGTGCGGTAGCGTTCTCGCTTCCCACGCCCGGGTTCCCGGGTTCGATTCCCGGCGGGGTCAGGGATTTTCTCTGCCTCGTGATGGCTGGGTGTTGTGTGATGTCCTTAGGTTAGTTAGGTTTAAGTAGTTCTAAGTTCTAGGGGACTGATGACCATAGATGTTAAGTCCCATAGTGCTCAGAGCCATTTGAACCATTTGACTCCTGTAGTTGATAGTATAATTGGTATAATGTCAACTTTATCCTGATGCCACATGTCTTTGACTTCCTCAGCCAGTTGGATGTATTTTTCAATTTTTTCTCCTATTTTCTTCTGTACATTTGTTGTATTGGGTATGGATATTTCAATTAGTTGTGTTAATTTCTTCTTTTTATTGGTGAGTATGATGTCAGGTTTGCTATGTGGTGTTGTTTTTTATTATTACTATTACTATTAAGACTGTCAATTCCTGAAGCATTCCTTTGGACAGACATTATAATTACCCATATAAGCTGATTCAAAAAAACTGATTACGAATTTAAACTGTTGAGATACTAACAAACGTTTGACTTCGTTGTTGCAGTTCCAGCTTGGGATGCATTAGGCAACCGACCAGAGGTTTTGGAATGTTGGCTAAGCAGCCCATAATGGATTGCTTAACATAAATTTCCGTGTCTCACAAACAGGCTTGGGGCCCTCAGAAAAGTTCCTCATCTGTAACTTGTCTTGCTCCACTGTCAGACATAGCCCTTTAGCGATGAGAATAACCGTTTTATTCAGTGGGGCGAGGAAAGCCACTGTGAACCAATACAAATTAGTGCTCAAAGAGAATTCCACGATCAGCAACGAATCCTTTTTTTTACAATGAACTTGACTGAATTTACTTATCAACTCGAACCGTTAAGAAAAGCTGTGTAAACGTGTACTTTGCAACAGTTAATCAGTAGGGTGTAATAGGCTCTCTCTTGTCGTCAACACATATATCTCATCCACGAAAAAATAACATTCTGAAAACAATAAACAACGCTGTTCCTTTGTAATTAAGGGAATATCTGAAAATACATCAAAAGTAAATTATGGTGCGTTGTAGATAAAAATTTGCTGTTTCTTAAGAATGCAGAAAGAACTGCACTAGAGCTTCCCTTTCGGAAATACACGAGTTCAAAATTGCTTAATTACGAAGAAAAAATATTCTTGTGCAAACTTTCTCTGCGATAATAACAAGAACTATCCATTCCCGAAAGTGGAATTTTGCAGATTCAAATAAATCTGCCGGACTGGGACTCTAATACTTGATTTCCTGCTTTACGCGACAGGTCACAGTTTCGGCTAACCGAGCACGCTTTCCGTCTGACCCAAATTCCCAACTTGTTGCACACTATTTACATAGCGCCCCTAGCCATCATACTCATTGTTCGCCGCATCACGCAGGTTTGCCGCTAGAGTTCAGGAGACAGAGCGCATCCGCACTGAAATGGATCTTAAAGGCCGCCAAGCCGTACACATTTGTGTGTGTTTCCGCAAACAGAGAATAAACTCTAGGGTGCCACTGTTGCGATGAATACTACATCGAAAACTTTTTTGAACTCACGTACGCTTTAACATTCAAACTATTGATCTAGTGTACTAACCCTCTCGAAAACTTTTTTTAACTCACGTACGCTTTAACATTCAAGCTATTGATCTAGTGTACTAACCCTCTTAGCGATGTGAATTAACGATTCAATGAAATCCATCACCTCAAAATGATGTTAACTTTTGCAGCCCCGGCGCAAAATTTCGACAGCTCTGACCAAATGGTCCTCTGAAGCTCACGTTTTGAACATTAGAGCCGAGTATTTGTGGAATTACCTACAACATGTATAGGCAGCTTCACACCAAATACGAACGAAATCTGAGACGGTAACGTAAAGGACACTTGATCCTGTTGCCCCCTCGATAGATAAAAGTGCGCCTGAAACTTCCTGGCAGATTAAAAGTGCGTGCCGGACAGAGCCGCGAACCCAGAACCTTCGCCTTTCACGCACAAGTGTTCTACCAATTGAGCTGCCCGACCACGACTCAGGACCCGTCCGCACAGATTTACTTCCGCTAATACCTCATCTCCAACCTCCCAAACTTCAGAAAAGTTCTCCTGCGGAGCTTGTGGGACTAGCATTCTTAAAGAAAGGATACTGCAGAGACCCAGCATTGCCACAGCCTAGGGGAACACTGTATTTGGAGAACGAGTTTTTCACTTTGCAGCGGTAGAGCACTTGCCCGCGGAAGGCAAAGGTCATGGGTTCAACACTCTTTCCGGCACACAGTTCTAATCTGCCAGGAAATTTCATATCAGCGCACAGTCACAAACCGAGTGAAAAATTCAATCTGGAAACTTGTTACTATTCGTCGCCATGTACACGCAGCGTACAGTAATGATTTTTTAATACCCCTTTTGGTTACATCCGAAGATACATTTACATCACGACATTCCTCCCTGTAACAGCAGCACCAGAGAAATAAGAATATTTTGAATGTGTTCTTTAAGATAATATGGATTTTCGATATTCAATTGTCATTTTTCATACACCAGTCGTGGAGCATTAGTTTCAGACCATTTTTGATTGCTGAAGAGGAAAGCAGGGAAGAGTATAAACATAACGTATGTACACTGAAGAGCCAAAGAAACTGGTACATCTGCCTAATATCATCTAGGCCCCTTCGAGCACACAGAAGTGCCGCAACACGACGTGGCATGGACACCGATATTGTCTGAAGTAGTGCTGCAGGGAACTGACACCATGAATACTTCAGGGTTGCCATAAATTCGTAAGAGTACGAGACATCGCTCTTCTGAACAGCACGTTGCAAGGCATCCCAGATATGCTCTATAATGTTCATGTCTGAGGAGTTTGGTGGCCGGCGGAAGTGTTTAAACTCAGGCGGAGGTTCCTGGAGGCACTCTGTAGCAGTTCTGGACGTATGGGATGTCGCATTGTCCTTCTGGAATAGCCCAAGTCCGTCGGAATACATAATGGACATGAATGGATGCAGGTGATTAGACAGGATGCTTACGTACGTTTCACCTGTCAGAGTCGTACTAGACGTACCATGGACCCCGTATCACTCCAACTGCACACGCCTCCACCATTACAGAGCCTCCACCAGCTTGAACAGTCCCCTGCTGACATGCAGGGTCCATGGGTTCATGAGGTTTTCTCCATACCGTACACGTCCATCCCCTCGATACAATTTGAAACGAGTCTCGTACGACAAGGCAATACGTTTCCAGTCATCAACAGTCCAATGTCGGAGTTGAGGGGCCCAGGGGAGGCGTAAAGCTTTGTGTCGTGCAGTCATCAGGGGTACACGAGTAGGCCTTCGGTTCCGAAAGCCTATATCTATGTTTCGTTGAATCGTCCGCACGCAGACACTTGTTGATGGCCCAGCATTGAAATCTGCAGCAAGTTGCGAAAGGTTTGAACTTCGGTCATGTTGAAAGATTCTCTTCAGTCGTCGTTGGTCCCGTTGTTACATAATCTTTTTCCGGCCGCAGCGATGCCGGAGATTTAATGTTTTACCAGATTCCTGATATTCACGGCACACCCGTGAAATGGTCGTACGGGAAAACCCTCAATTCATCGCTACCTCGGAAATGCTGTGTCCCATCGCTCGTGTGCCGACTGTAACACCGCATTCAAACTACGTCAGACACTTGTCTTACATAGACGCTGCCGACGGCAGCGCCGTATTCTGCCTGTTTACACATGTCTGTATTTGAATACGCAGGCCTATACCAGTTTCTGTGGCCCTTTAGTGTATATTCTGTAGCTCATTCCACCCAATACACCAAACACACGATGCTGAAAGGAATGCAGGCAGAGAGAGCTACGCCAAATGTCTACGAACAGACATTCGTGCAGCGTTTATTCTGAGGGGGCTGGAGCCATCTACAGAATTTCAACAGCTCCTCCTCACGAGATGGTACAATGTAACGAGATAGTTTTATTGTATTCCGTAGGGAACTTTACCCATTCCGGTGAGGCGTCAATGAAGATTTGGTCATACACAAACAAATTCTGAAACAGTTGGGCATTAGTTTCTGGGGCTATATTTCTCGACCTACTTGCGGAAGAGGGAATTATCAAATGTGTCAGATGCATTTTTGCTTCCGTGGCGGTACTGTGATATCTCTCTATACTGCAGCGTGTAGACACACAACCATTTTGCTGCCACCTACTACTGTATACTGACATGCAGTATTGTATACTGTATACTGACAACAGTATTGCGCCGCACTAAACCAATAAGAACGGAGGCATACCTGGTCCATCAGCAGTTGCACCTCTGAACGTCTTACCTGCAAAAAAAAAACAAATCCATTAATAGTGTTCTTACAAATAAATCGTCACCAAAGCATAAACAATGGTGTGAAATTTTATGGTGGAGTTACGAGGTAGTTGACAAGACTGTGCTTTAAAAAAAAAAGTTTATCAGAAGGTACACAAAAACCAAAATCGGTCTACAAACATATGAAACCCTGAGACGGTACCAAGGTGACATCCGAAATTTAAGAACAACATTTATTTTAATATTTAAGGCTGGAACAATTTTGTTGAACGCAGTAATATTACAGTTATATTACAAAGTGTAGACAGGCAAGGAATGATGTAGTGAGAATTCAGTCTTGTACGGCAAATATGTTCAAGTACACTTCACTTACTAATTAGTTCGTTTACGTTCAAATGGTTCAAATGGCTCTGAGTACTATGGGACTTAACATCTATGGTCATCAGTCCCCTAGAACTTAGAACTACTTAAACCTAACTAACCTAAGGACAGCACACAACGCCCAGCCATCACGAGGCAGAGAAAATCCCTGACCCCGCCGGGAATCGAACCCGGGAACCCGGGCGTGGGAAGCGAGAACGCTACCGCACGACCACGAGATGCGGGCAGCGTTTACGTACTACTGTATCTTATAAATAGTAGTTACTGCACGAGAGGGTCAACATTTCAACACTAATCTTACACTGACTAATTTCTGTCTCAAAGTATTCTGGGACATCAATTTAAAACGGGAATGTGACACAGGTAACTTTTCTCTTATATGCAATGAATCGAACATTTCAGAAAATGAAAAGAGCGAAACATAGAAGACTTGGCACCACAACGGTACCGAGGATGAACAAACAATATGTATTGAAGTGAACAGACTGTACGTTAAGCTGTACTCTAGAATAAAGGCTACAGAAGGAAGGAGTACACCAGAGACAAAACAAAGAATTACACCCGCACCAACCCAATACAAAGCATTCTGACGCAGAAGTCTGTATAAGGGTTAAAGGCACATAGGCGGCCATTTCCGCCTCACGCTATTCTGGCTTATCGCTCGGCCACATCACGTTGGCCTCGAGCTTGTTATATACAAAAGGCTGCCACTTTTTTGAGTTCCGTTATAGCGACTAATTTAAAAAAAAATGGTTCAAACGGCTCTGAGCACTATGGGACTCAACATCTTTGGTCATAAGTCCCCTAGAACTTAGAACTACTTAAATCTAACTAACCTAAGGACATCACACACACCCATGCCCGAGGCAGGATTCGAACCTGCGACCGTAGCAGTCCCGCGGTTCCGGACTGCAGCGCCAGAACCGCTAGACCACCGCGGCCGGCATACTAATTTTTAAAAATACATCAAATTGGAAGACACTGTTCAGCTGCTACCTGTACCAGCGTCTAGTATTGGGGGGGGGGGGGGGGCGTCGGGGGCGTGGAATGTTGCCGAAATAGGTTCGTGGACTAAAAGCGTGCAGAGCTAAGATAGTCGTACTATCTAGATTTCGTAGCAGTTTTTTGCGTACAATAAAGCATATGATGAGATCTAGGGGTCTCTCTTGTGACGATAAAATCATAAGAACTTAACCAGATTCTAGAGAGATCAACTTCACAGACAAAAGTGCGGACGAGTCTATTCGAAAGTCTACAGAAAGATTTCAGAAGTGTTGAGTGGCTCGGTGGAAACGATTCTGAGACTGTCTTCTACAAGTTGTCAAGAAGTAAGCCATTTGGGGAAGCGTTCAAGGCAGGTACTGGCGTTGCGGCAGCATCGACGACGATGACGAAAGAAAGACTGATGTTTGCAAGAGAAGACTGGATAAATGTTAAACGAAAGCGGTGACGAAGAGGACCAAAACGTAGTCCAAACCCTGTCGGACATCAATTTCTGTTAGCTCAACTGAAAATCGAAGGGAAAGTGCTTTCGTGGTACGTGCATTGTATCACGAAAAAATGTCAGGCAGCTCACTGAGACAGGGGCGTAGAGTTTATTAGCGGAATGTCGCAGTGCTGGATGTGACCGGCACTGCGCGCAGTGTGTTTGGGGCTTTCAAAAGCAAGACAGCGCGCTAACGCGTAGTACTTGGCTTTGATTTCTTCGCCGCTGAGATAGAAAGCATCGAACAGCTGTAACTTCCATGTCGCATTCAATGGAGTGCCGACAGATGCACTACCGAACTGCACCACCCGACAGCCGAACCCGTTCAAACCTCCCAACCCAATCAGGCCCATGTAGTTGGAAAAAGCGTGTATGCTTGAAGAGAAGTCACGACGTTAGAAGAACCTTTGTTAAAGACTGAAAAGTCTCATTACGCGAATTCCTGAATGAAAAGTTACGCCGTGTTGAGTGTGGGCACGGTGACGTTTGCGAGACCGGTAGTACGTGAAGCGGGACGGGCAGCGATTACCATTCCTGCGAGAACCTAAAACTTGGCACAGATGCCTAACCTGAACTGATGACATTAACAATTATAACCTCCTCCCCCCCCCCCCTCCCCCCAACCGAAACTGCTCCGAGGTAATCTACAATGACACGATCAAAAACGAAAACAAATATGAGTAATTCTAAAACTACTGCTCCGACAGGAAAACGGTACTAACACTGTAATTTAATGTCCATCTACGCCCCAATACCAAATCTGGTGTTTGTAGCTTGTGACCCACAGCCGATCTCAGTGTCAACCAAGTTACACTTAACCAATAAGTTCCGAACTACAGCCAACAAGAACATGAAACTGGGGCTTCTAGGGTTGTTTAGACATCGTGAACACAATCACAGGTCATCACACAACATATTTTCAGCAATCGGCGTGTTCTCGAGAGAAATAGCTCGCTGCTTAGCTGCGGCAGACGGACAGACCGTACTAAAGGCCAAACAGACCTCCTACTCCGCACACTGGCTTAGCACACATTTCATTTATCGCGCAATATTCGATACGTTGCGAGTTGAGCACTGAGCGGATTTCAGGTATCTGTATTTCGCCTTTACCGAAGACGCGCTTCGTCCAGCAGCGCCGGCCAGGGAACTATCGCCGGTTTCTACTTCTGTGGCCCCCCTGAGTGGTGGGCAAAGCAGAGGGCGTTGCTGCCGGCGGAGCCCGTTAGCCGGCGAGAGATTGAGAAATGTCATCAATTTCCAGGGCGGCGCGCCCAGGAGATTACAGAAAGGTGCCCTGCCGGAAGGAAGGGTGGGCCGCTCCGCTCCTCCAGCCCACCACCAAACAGCACCACAGCCGGGAGTCTTCCCAGTCAGCTAAACACAAGACGATGACATTTGGCCCTTATTACTACGTCTAAGATCACTCATAGGAACTATGTCCACGTCCCATTTTTTTCGTAAAACTCTCCGAGATCTTCCACTAAGATTTTAAAAACTGTCTTCTACAATGGATTTTTAGCGAAGTTCTTTCACAGTCCCTTTATTACCTAGTCTATTTTTGCAACTGTGGACATGTGTGTACAAGCTAGCAAGCAACGCTCAGGAAACACTTTTTTGGTAGCTAGTCGTCTGTGTTGCACGAGGTTACTTAAAAAATAATGGTAATTTTCATCTTTTGGAAAGCATTTTAATTATTCGTCTACATCGATGTTAATCCTCTCCAAAATAGTCCCCGCGATATATTTCACACTTACGACAACGCCTTTTGCAATCCCCTGGTACACTACAGTACCGACTTTGGCCAAAAATTCACGAACTAAGTGTGAGCTGGTGCATTGTCTTGCTGCAAATGTAACGAATTGATTCGCCATAAATCTGCGCGGTACGTTTCTTTTTCCCGGATTGTTTCAAGCAAACCGCATTGAACTTGAAAATAGTACTTCTTAGTGATCGTTCGACCTTAGGACAAGAACTCATGCTGAACTATGTCGTTAAAATCGAAGAACATAGTGAGGATAGTCTTTACACTTGACCGCAATTGCCTAACATTTTTCGGTCTTGACGATCCAGAATGCTTCACTGGCAAAAACGAGCATTATTTTCGACATAATACCCGTAAACAACATGTTTCATAGCATGTTCTAATACGTTTCTATAGTTTTGTAACGTTGGCGGCTCATATAGTGACTGCAGAGCAGCTTGCATTCGGCGCAGCATTTGTTCGAAATTCAACTATTTTGGAAAAAAATAATTTTCCACCTCATACCCAGGGGTAGACGAAAGGAGACTCCGAGAAGATTGCGATGATATGCGATCAGAATGATAAAAGCAATCGAGCGTACCCTGGGCAACGCAGGGTTCTTCGTCGACTTTCAGGGACAGCGTAGTCGATGGAGACTACAGCAGAATTGCCTCCCGCAAGGAAGTGTTTTGGCTCAAATTCTGTTTAATATATACACGAACGACCAACCTATAGCCCCAGACACCAGGAGATTCTCATGTGCTGACGATCTCGCTCTAGCCACCCAGAGCACAGATTCTGAATCAGTGGAGAACAACCTCACGAATGCTCTTGAACATCTATGCAGATACTACAACACAAACTAGCTTAAACCAACCCCTTCAAAGACCCAAGAGTGTGCTTGTGCTTTTCATTTGAAAAACAAGGAAGCCACTCGCAAGTTGAAATTAGTATGGTCGGAGGGTTAAACTGGAACACTACAAGACTCCAAAATGCCTAGGAGTGGCACTTGGTAGACCTCTCACTTTCAAAAAGCACTGCATGAAATGCAAGTCTAAATTCTCCATCAGGAACAATCTCCTACGGAAACTGGCAGGATCATCTGCAATGGCACTATGATATTCTGCGGCAGAGTATGCCTGTCCTGTTTGGTATTCAACACATGCTAAACAGGTGGATGTAGCTCTCAACAGAACCTGCAGAATTATAACAGTTTGCATGAAACCCACTCCAGTCGAATGGCTTTACCACCTCGCAGGAATAGCAACACCACCAGTTTGAAGAGAGATAGCTGCGAACAAGGAAAGAAAGGCAGTTGAACAGGAAATTCCTCATCCTCTGTATGGGTATAAGCCGCATGTGCAACGACTGAAGTCAAGAAAGAGTTTCGTCAGTACATCAAAGGAACTTAGAACCACAGCTGAAAAAGCTAGGTTACCACTTTGGAGTGCTACGACCTACAATCCCCCGGGTTGCAAAAGAGTTGTTGAAGCTCCAAGCCATGACGGGGCATGAACAACTTGAAAGTCCCTGAATAGACTGAGATCCGGAGTTGGAAGATCACAAGTTAACCTGGCAAAATGGGGATACACTGATCCAAATGATATTCGGTGCCACTTGAAGAGGAACAGACAGACGGCACATGCTTCGGTGTCGATTGCGTCCAGTCTCCTGTACAGAAGATGACCTCCAACAAGCAACAGAAAATGTACTGGAAGTGGCCAAGTTTCCGTCAAAAGTAATTTAATCATAACTGTGTAAAATGTATGTACTTGTACCTGTATGTTTCTGACACGAGAATAAGCTTCTCTAATTATGATTCTCCGAGCCCTCATAATCATTTGTTTCACTTTTTCCTCGATTTAAGCGGCTGATGGTCTGCTGGGTCGTCCAGGGCCCTCGTCATCTTCAACGTCAACATGTCCCCCTCCGAAACGCTTATACCAGTCGTGAACCCTTCTTTTACCCAAAGTAGAAACGCTAAAAGCAGTATTTAGCGATCCTTATAACTTTTTTGTTATGTTCTTATAGCAAAATTCTCTTATTTTCTACAATATGAATAATCCCCAACACTAGCAAAAGCGATGCAACCTTTTGGACAGCTGACAGCAGACTATAGTCCAATTTAACGTACTCGTCACTTCATGGATGCACCAATGGCAGCTGACACACACACACACACACACACACACACACACACACACACACACACACACACACACAGAGAGAGAGAGAGAGAGAGAGAGAGATGCAAGAGCGTCTCTCACTGCTTTGCATAAATGGTTCAAATGGCTCTGAGCACTATGGGACTCAACTGCTGAGGTCATTAGTCCCCTAGAACTTAGAACTAGTTAAACCTAACTAACCTAAGGACATCACAAACATCCATGCCCGAGGCAGGATTCGAACCCGCGACCGTAGCGGTCTTGCGGTTCCAGGCTGCAGCGCCTTTAACTGCACGGCCACTTCGGCCGGCCTTTGCATAAAGCTGTGAAACATATTGGCATACTGCGTCTGCTCTATAAATCAGCGAACAATCAGTAATAAGAATTATCAAGGGGAAATTCGCGAAAGAATTAGGCGAGTCATCACATCTCGACTCCTTTCATGGATATGCAACTCGTGAAACACCTGAATATAACTGAAGGAAGCACATCAGACACACACAAAAAGAAAACATGTCACCCGGGTAGCAACGGCCCTGTTTCAGAGTAATAAATCGTCCTTACTACGAGTTGGGAGAAAGCTGGGAATCTGCTATAAATCTATTTGTGGCAGCAAGTTATTAATGGAACGCCAAGACACTACAGCCTGACGCTGCCGTTTTCTGAGGGACTAATTTTGACGATATCATTCAGCTTAGTGAAATACGGAAAAATGCCGGAAATCGTTTAAAAAAGCGCTGGACAGACAATACCACCAGCAATAGTTTTGTAGTACCTATCGGCAGAAGGAAGACAATAACTGCAACGCATGCCGGAAATTCAAAAGGTGTCATTCCTAAATGTCTGTTGTTAATCATTTCGAATAAGACAGCTACCACAAAGAGAAAAACTAAAGTATTTTTGTAAAATTACTAAGACTGTGCTTCGAAACTCAACAGAAAACTCTTTGACTTAACGTTATGGGTAACACGACACATCATTCTGTTATACAAGATAAGGCGCCTGTCAAGGAAACGAGAATGCAGACATAGTTTGCTAGCTAGAGGAACTGTATATACCACTTGTCAGTAACTTGAAAAACGCAGAATTGACGAGTTCGGCGGAAGAAAGTGCTAACCCTCATCAATTTACTAAGGATTAGTCTGATCACCTCGTCATTTGCACATCTGAATGCACCACATGCTAGTAACAGTAATTGCACATGTGGCTTCTGTCTAAATCGTTTTGTCATGTCGTTTTTATTTTATTTGTATTTATCCAAACACACAGCATCTCAAAGTCTGGTCTTGTAAATTACCAATTTCTTACGTCGAACCCTTCAGAACTTCTACCGAAACACAAACCGAAGTATCCAGATTACCTTGTGCATGAAATGGCAAAAACATAAGTACGTGAAGTGTCCACATTGGCTCCCTATCGTTGCCACTTCAATGAAACACAATTCATTTCCTTTGAGTTCAAACGACGTATTGCTACCAAAAACTGGCAAAAAAGGACGAACCATGTGAAACGATACAAGCACCCTGGAGAAATGAATTAAGGATTGGTCCGCCTTTTGCAAGGACACAAATTGTTGTTTTGCTTTAACATCCCATGTTTCGCCATACTTGTGGCATCCTCAGTGAGTTGTTTTATTTTATTTTACATTGTTTGCGTCCTATGGCTGCCAAACGAAATCAGCCACAGGGGTATATTAGTACACCATGTCATCATTGTAGCGTGTGACTACTCCTGAGCCGTGACATTTGTTTTTATGCCACACGTGTTTTTGTTGTTTTTGAGTAGCTGGGCAGACGCTTTCGCCCGCTCATCTTCGCTGGTCATCGGGGCTCAATTCGATGCGGGGCTCATCACTGAAAACAATTCTGTCAGTAAATGAAATCCTAGGACGAAGACGTGTCTGGAGACGTCGGTGGGATACCAATCCGCCATACGTCCCAGCAACCATGACCCCTTTTGTTGTTGTCATCCACGGAACCCTTACGGTACAGAGGAACGTCGACGATATTCTACGCCCCGTTTTGTTAACCTTCATGGCAAGCCATCCTGGGCTTACTTTTCAGCAAGATAATGACCGCCCGCAACGGCAAAAGTTTACACTGCTTGTCTTCGTGCTTGTCAAATCATTCCGCGGCTAGTAAGGTCGCCGGATCTCTGCCCAACTGAGCACGTTTGGAGCATTAGGGGTAGGGTCCTACAACCAGCTCGGGATTTTGACGACATGATATTCCTCAGGAGGACATCCAACAACGCCAAGCCGATTAACTGGTTGTATAAAGGGCCAGGGGAGGACCGATGTGTTATAATCTTGCTCAACTTGTGATGTTCTTCCTCTAGAATAAATCATCCAATTTTTCCGAAATTGCACTCAATTCTCTGTCTGTCTACATTTACATCGCGTTTACCGATTTCCGTCCTACTGGGATAATTCCTTATTAGTGCGTCGTTGATTTTTCTTTCTTTCTTAGAGTATTTCAGATCAAGCTTCGTACTTTTTGAGAGTTACATATTGATACAATTGGATAAAAACCCCGGTTTTGTAAGCTTATATATGTCAAACGCAATGCAATACGCAGCTTTTGACAGATCTTGATAATCGACTAAGAAAAAGTATTACCACAGGTCCAATATTTATCGTGATATGAGAAGATACGTTTGAAGCTATTTATGAACGGGAAAATTTCTTGTTTCCAGAAAAAATTACGAAACGCTAGTCGTAATTAACATCGGATTTTTGACGTACTTATAAACACTTACTTGATATCTGTCGCAGATAGCTTTAAAGCTATTTTCTATCGCCGCGGAGAGCTGTGCGCTACGCGCCAACGTCGTAACTTTGCAAAGTAGTTTAAATCAGATTATAAACATCCGATATGAATAACACTGCAGACATGTTTTTCAGTCAGGTTTACCAACACAACCCCGGAACCATCGCGTGAATCGGGCTAATACTACATGCGAAATTACAAAATTCCCCTTACTTTTTAAACACACCTGGTGTACTAGTTAATGTGGCAGCTAATCAACCGGCACTTAAAACTCTTTAGCGTTAGGCACCTATAAGTGTTAAGATAAAAATTTACTGATGATTAGTTAATGAGCGTTGAGAGATAAAGAATAAGATGAGGATTGTTGGAATCTCGAGAAAGCAGAAACTTGTTGCAAAATTGATAGTGTGGAACCAGAACTTTGAAATATGTTTCGTGACAGTACAAAATCGTAAGATGACAACGAAACTCATCAGAAAATCGATGGCGACCAAGAACACACAGTGGGAGAAGTAAAAATTATATGAGACTTGGTTTACAGAACCAAAAGGTTCACACACACACACACACACACACACACACACACACACACACGCACACTTCTTACTAATACTACACCAAATTGATTTCTGTGTACTATTATTTACGAATGACACACTTCAGTATGTGACAGTTGAAACGACCGAGAACGCTGTGAATATGTTTCTGCGTAAAAATACGAAGGACGGGTATTGGATTTGTAACTGCAAAGCGATAAATAAAGAGGTAATATTTCTTGGAAATTTCATTACACACGATGTTCGATTCAATACGTCCTCAATAATTATCACTATACGAATCTGATCTGCCGTATTATTCTCTGGAAAACGTTTCAATAGTTTCTGCTCTCTTCTGATCTGTGTATCTTCCACATTACTTCTGTACAAGGCTACACTCCAGACAAATACCTTCAGAAAAAACTATTTATATCGTGCGTAAACAAATTTCTACGTATCAAAAACGATCTTCCTGCTGTTACCAGTCTGCATTCATTTTTATACCCCTCTGCCTCGGTCAGAGTCAGTTATTTTGTTGTTCAAATAATGTTGCTCATCTTGGAACTTCATTTTTTATCTGATCAGTAGCGACTGATTTGACTACATTAAATTATCGTTATATTACTTTCGTTGGTATTCTTCTTGCAACCCATATTCAGGACACTATCCATTCCATTTAACTGATCTTAAAAATCTTTGTCGTCACTAACAAAATTAATTTTCCTTGCTTTTCTTTACTGCTTGTTAAATGTACAGATTAAATAACACGGGGGATAGGCTACAGTCGTGTCTCGCTCCCTTGTCAACCACTGCTTCCCCATCCTGTGTTTCCACTTATAAAAGCAATCTGGTTTCCGTGGGAGTTGTAAATAACCTTTTGCTTGTTGTAATTTATCCCTGCCATCTACAGAATAACTGTAGCCAAGCAACATTTTCAAAAGCTTTTCCTAAATCAACAAGTGCTATAAACGTAGGTTTGCACTTCTGTAACCTGTCTTCTAAGGTAGGTCGTAGTGTCAGAATTGGATCGTGGGCTGATCTTCCTCGATGTCGACTTCCATTAGTTTCCCCACTCTACTGTGAATAATTAGTATCAGTATTTGTCAAGTATGACTTATTAAACTGGTGGTTCGCTAATATTAACGCTTGTCGGCACCTACCTTCTTCAAATTTGGAATTATATTCTTCTTGAGGTCTGAGGGTATTTCGACCGTCATAAGAACAGAACATGATCTTGAAAAGAGTACTTTAGTATGGTTTTGTCTCAGAGATCAGTTGTTCATACTAATGTCCGTTGTGAATGTGTTAACAGTTTTCCACAGTACAATAGAGAACTAAGAATTTATCGACTTTAAACTTGGTGCAATTTTCATAAATCGTCAATACCGCCAGTGGAAATGCTGTTATTAAGTTAAGGGAAATGAAATTAATGTTGAAACAAATCGTTAGTTTTTGCTTATTTATCATGTACTTTCTTCCAGGAAACAAGAGCTACGAAATATTTACAAAAATAACTAAGTAATCAAAAGTGCCAAGAACACGAATGCTTTACTTAATTTTCAAATTTCAGTTGCTGTCTTTTTTTATGAAAGCTCCGATGACACGCTGTGGCAGAAACGATGTCGCCACTATAAGGTCTCGTCGACGTCGCCACCGATATCTGTGTGTGAGGGCGTGGAAGAGGCTACTAATACAATGAAGCGTCGAAGAAAATTTATGAGTGCGTGGCGTACACCATCGCAGCCAACGCTATTGTGACTTGATTTGTTTTGCAGTCTGTGTTGACATACTATTTAGCAAATTAGCTCTTAACTCGTATCTGATTACGTATATGAGGTTCCTTACCTGGTCCTTGCATGAACGGAGAATCATAAGTTTCCCGTGAAAGATACATATTTCAAACAATTCGGCAACCGTAATGATTGCTACTATGCAACTCAATCATTGGAAAATGTAAATGTGAATTTCCAAACAAACATAAATCTAGATGCTGCTATTGTGATTACATACACATGTATGTATGTCGCGTTTTTCGTGTCTAGAGTGAAATGACATTGAATCGGCGTCGATTGTTCTTGATATTATTAGTACTGAATGCATACAGAAGTTCAATGTCGTTCATACAAAAGGGTGTATAGGCCATCGGCAAACAACGCCGATTACTGCGATGTCACTGAAGTGATCAGGAGTTCAGTTTAATCATAATGTTAAATTATAACATAACGCATTCACTGCAGTTTCATAGAACAACACTTTACTGTTATTTTATCTATGGCGGAAGTAAGAGCAGTCCACGGGAAGTGCTCGGGTCCTCAATCCGCGCCGAAGACATGCAAACAGTCCCTCAAACACCAGCGCTGAAGGATTCTGTCACAGGACGTGAAAATATTCGAGTAAGAGGATGGTTGGTTGGGTTAAAAGACGGGGAAAAGGGACCAAACTACGAGGTCATCAGTCCCTTGTTCCAAATAAAAAAACGACAAATGAGAGAATAAAACAAACGAGACGGACAACTCAAAACGGAATGAAAGGAGAAATCACAAGAACGATGAAGGGCAATGGACAAAAGCGGACAAGGAAACCACAGAAACGCTAGAAACGAGATGAAGGGATTAAAACAACGAAGCAGATTACAATGGCTGGCTGACCATGAGAATAAAAACGGAGAAGCCAGCCACTCTGCAACACATTAAAATCTTAGCCCAAGAAGCACTAAGGTGGAGGACACAGAGGGACAAAGGACATACGCTAAAACTTAGAACAAATGATAAAACCCACCCTCACGAAAAAACGTAAAACTAAATCAGCCGATAAGGAGTTGTCTGATAAAATTAGCAGCAATGAGTCTGGTAACCCAAGATTTCGTCGCTGGGCAGTCAAAGCGGGACAGTGCACTAGAATATGGGTCACTGTCAACAGGGCGCCGAACCGACACTCAGGTGAGTCTTCACGGCGCAGGAGGTAACCGTGGGTCGCCCGAGCCGGCAGAGGACAACTAGATTCGCTGCGAGAAGCCCGCATGAAAGACTTCCATACATTCGGAGTCTCCTTAATGACACGCAGTTTGTTGTGTGTCCTGTTATGCCATTCCGTCTCCCAAAGCCGAAAAACCCTACGGTGTAAGTCAGGTCAGTTTCAGAGATGCCCATCTCCAGAAGCGGTTTCCGCGTAACCTGTTTGGCCAGCCTGTCGGCAAGTTCGTTGCCTGGGATGCCGACGTGTCCTGGGGTCCACACAAACACCACTGAACGACGGGACCGGTCCAGGGCATAGATGGACTCATGGATGGACGCTACCAAAGGCGGCGAGGGTAGCACTGGTCGACAGCTTGTAGTCTGCTCACGGAGTCAGTACACAGGAGAAGTGACTCGCCTGGGCATGAGCAGATGTGCTCAAGACCACGAGAGATGGCCACCAGCTCTGCAGTGAATACACTGCAGCCATCGGGCTAGGAATGCTATTCAAAGTGGCCTCTGTGGACGTAGGCGAAGCCAACATGATCATCAGCCATCGAGCCGTCGGTATAAACCACTTCAGAGCCCCGGAACGCGTCAAGAATCGAGAGGAAGTGACAGTGGAAAGTAGCAGGAGTAACTCAGTCCTTAGGGTCATGCGAAAGGTCCAGACGAATCTGCAGCCTAGGTGTACACTATGGAGGTGTATGCAGACGGACCTGGGTGGGAGGTGGTAATGGAAGGACTACAGTTCAGACACAAGGGATCGCACGCTAACCGCAATCGTTAGCCCTGACGTGGGCCGCCGATGCGGGAGATGAACTGATGCGGGTGGAAAAAGGAGCCAGTAATTCGGATGCACAGGAGAACTACGAATGTGTGCAACGTAACTGGCGAGCAGTTGTGGGCGTCGGATCTGCAATGGAGGGACTCCGGCCTCCACCAGGACACTGGTCACCGCGCTCGTTCTAAAAGTTCCTGTCGCTAGGCGAACGTCACAGTAGTGCACTGGGTCGAGTACACGCAACGCTGAATGCGCCACCGAACCACAAACCAGACTCCCATAGTCAAAGCGGGATTGAACAAGGGCTTTGCAGAGCTGCAGCAGAGTAGAGCACTCTGCACCCCAGTTGGTGTTGTTCGGGCAGCGGAGGGTATTGTGGTGCTGCCAGCACTTCCTCTTCAGCTGCCGAAGGTGAGGTAGCCACGTCAATCAGGCGTCGAAAACCAGTCCTAAGAATCGATGTATCTCCACTACAGTGAGTGGATCGTCATGAAGGTAAAGTTCTGGTTCCTGATGAACGATACGACGCCGACAGAAGTGCATGACACACGACTTTATGGCCGAAAACTGGAAGCCGTGGGCGAGAGCCCATGACTGCGCCTTGTGGATGGCTCCCTATAGGCGCCACTCAGCAACACCAATACTGTTGGAGCAGTGTGAAATAAAGAAGTCGTCTGCTTACAGAGAGGGTGAGACAGACGGTCCTACAACTGCTGCTAGACCGTTAATGACCACTAAAAATAGTGATACACTCAATACAGAGCTCTGCGGGATCCCATTCGCCTGTATATCGGGGGAACTATGGGAGGCACCAACTTGGACACGGAAAGTACCGAGCGACAGGAAATTCTGGATAAAAATCGGAAGCGGGCCTCGGAGACCCCACCTGTATAATGTGGCAAGGATATGATGTTGCCAGGTGGTGTCATACGCTTTGCGTATGGAAAGACGCCATCGCACCAGATCCAGTTGAAGATGGCGAGGAGATATCGCTTGCAGTCAGGCGAGAAATGTTTAATTATCTGCCTGTGGATCCGATCCGGCCAAGGAGCTGTGTTGGGGCAATGTGAAGTGCGCTGATGAGCTCCCACTCCGTAAATGCGTTGTAGGGCTCACTGTAGCGTGTAGTGAACGAGAAGACTTTCCTTTCCATCCACCGTTTGAGGGTGCGAATGGCCCGAATGGTCGGGGGGGGGGGGGGGGGGGGGGGGGGGGCTAGTTCTCCAACGCAGAGGGTCGAGCATAGTGCTCGGCAATCGCGTTTGCGTCGGTACATAGCACGTCATTGATGGTAACGCCAGGAACACCTGTTGGGGTCTGGTACCCAAAAAGACGTCTAATCTTCGTCCAGACTTGGGAAGATTACGTATGGCACCTAATGGCGGACACGTACCTCTCCCAACACTCCTGTTTCTCCGTCGTTTTATAAGCTGACGTACACGGGCATGGAGCCACTTCAAAGCTATCAGATTCTCTAGGGAAGGGTGCCGCTTATGTCGCTGTAGAGCTCGCCGACGCTCTGTAATTGTCTCAGCGACTTCCTGCGACCACCAAGGGGCTGTCTTTCGCCGGGGCACACTAAAGAGCGAGGGATCGCGTTCTCTGCCGCAGAAAAGATCGTGGTAGGAACCTGCTCAATCATCACAACAATGTTACCATGTGGGGAAGAGTCAATGGTGACATCAGAGGTGAAAGTTCCCCAGTCCGCCTTGTTCAAAGCCCATCTGGACATGCGTCCGTGAGCCTGTCGCTGGAGCAGTGACAGGAAGATGGGAAGTGGTCACTACCACACAGGTCGTCATGTGCTCTCCAGTGGACACGTAGGAGAAGTCCTTGGCTGCAAATTGATAAATCAATGGCCAAGTAACTACCATGAGTCACACTGAGATGTGTAGCGGCCCCAGTATTTAAGAGGCAGAGATCGAACTGAGACAGTATAGTTTCGACATCTCTGCCTCAGCCAGTAAGCACGGTGTCACCCCACAAGGGCTTATGGGCGTTAAAATCTCCCGAAAGAAGAAAAGGTTTAGGGAGTTGATCAATCAGTGCAGCTAATATATTCAGCCGTACTGCACCATCTGGAGGAAGATATAAATTGCAGACAGTTATTTCCTGCTTCGTCATTCTGACAGCCACAGCTTCAAGAGGGGTTTGAAGGGGCACAGGTTCACTACAGACTGAGTTTAGGACATAAACACAAACTCCACCTGAAACTCTATTATAGTCGCTACGGTTCCTGTAATATCCTCTACAGCCGCGGAGGGTAGGGGCCCGCATTTCCGGGAACCAGGTTTCCTGGAGGGCAATGCAGAAAGCAGGTGTGAAGTTTAACAGTTGCCGTAGCTCAGCCAGGCACTGGAAAAAACCGCCACAATTCCACTGGAGGATGACATCATCGTGAGACTGGGAAGGACTGGAATATTCAATGAGGCAGTTTACGCCTCAGGGTCACCTGCTGCAACCGAATTTTTGCCTGAGCAGTCTATATCCCTTGTGTCTAAGGGTGCAGCGAGATCTAGGTCCTCATCAACATCTACAAGGATACTCTGCAAATCACATTTAAGTGCCTGGCAGAGGGTTCATCGAACCACCTTCACAAGTCTCTATTATTCCAATCTCGTATAGCGCGCGGAAAGATCGAACACCAATATCTTTCCGTAGGAGCTCTGATTTCCCTTATTTTATCGTCGTGATCGTTTCTCCCTATGCAGGTCGGTGTCAACAAAATGTTTTCGCATTCTACGGAGAAAGTTGGTGATTAGAATTTCGTGAGAAGATTCCGTCGCAACGAAAAACGCCTTTCTTTTAATGATGTCCAGCCCAAATCCTATATCATTTCTGTGACACTCTCTCACATATTTTTTCGATGTACTCAGTCAGTCCTATCTGATAAGGATTCCACACCGCGCAACAGTATTCTAAAAGAGGACAGGCAAGCGTAGTGTAGGCAGCCTCCTTAGTAGGTCTGTTACATTTTCTAAGTGTCCTGCCAATAAAACGCAGTCTTTGGTTAGCCTTCCCCAAAACATTTTCTGTGTGTTCCTTCCAATTTAAGTTGTTCGTAATTGTAATACCTAGGTATTTAGTTGAATTTATGGCTTTTAGATTAGACTGATTTATTGTGTAGCCGAAGTTTAAGGAATTCCTTTTCGCACTGATGTGGATAACGTCACACTTTTCATTATTTAGGGTCATCTGCAAATTTTCGCACCATTCAGATATCTTTTCTAAATCGTTTTGCAATTTGTTTTGATCTTCTAAAGACTTTACTAGTCCATAAACGAGTGCGTGATCTGCACACAACGTAAGACGGCTGCTCAGATTGTCTCCCAAATCGTTTATATAGATAAGGAACAGCAAAGGGCCTGTAACACTACCTTGGGGAACGCCAGACATCACTTTTGTTTTACTCGATGACTTTCTGTCAATTACTACGAACTGTGACCTCTCTGACGGGAAATCACAAATCCAGTCACATAACTGAGAAGATATTCAATTAGCACGCTATTTCACTACAAGCCGCTTGTGTGGTACAGTGCCAAAAGCCTTCCGGAAATCCAGAAATACGGAATCGATCTGAAATCCCTTGTCAATAGCACTCAAAACTTCGTGTGAATGAAGAGGGTAGTTGTGTTTCGCAGGAACGATGTTTTCTAAACCCACGTTGACTGTGTGTCAAGAGACCGTTTCCTTCGAGGTAATACATAATGTTCGAACACAATCTATGTTATAAAATCCTGCTGCATATCGACGTTTAGTGGATTACTCCTACTACCTTTCTTGAATGTTGGTGTGACCTGTGCAACTTTGCAGTCTTTGGGTACGGATCTTTCGTCGAGCGAACGTTTGTATATGATTGCTAAGTATGGAGCTAATGCATCAGCATACTCCGGCAGGAACGTAATTCGTATACAGTCTGGACCAGAAGACTTGCTTTTATTAAGTGATTTGAGTTGCTTCACTACTCCGAGGATATTTACTCCTACGTTACTCATGTTGGCAGCTGTTCTCGATTCGAATTCTGGAATATTTACTTCGTCGTCTTTCGTGAAGGCATTTCGGAAGGCTGTGTTTGGTAAGTCTGCTTTGGCAGCGCTGTCTTCGATAGTATCTCCGTTGTTATCGCGCAGAGAAGGCATTGATTGTTACTTGCTGCTAACATACTTCACATACGACCAGAATCTCTTTGGATTTTCTGTCAGGTTTCGAGACAAAGTTTCTTTGTGGAAACTGTTATAAGCATCTCGCACTGAAGTCCGTGCTAAATTTCGAGCTTCTGTAAAGCATCTCCAATCTTGGGAATATTGCGTTTGTTTAAATTTGGCATGTCAGACAAATTTTTTCAATGACGGCGAGTAACTTCGGGAGAAAAAAAAAATCCTCTTCCAAACAAATCTTGAGCTTGAAACCTATGCGATTAAGTACGTTACTTCAGAGAGATGGTTCAAAATGGTTCAAATGGCTCTGAGAACTATGGGACTTAACATCTATGGTCATCAGTCCCCTAGAACTTAGAACTACTTAAACCTAACTAACCTAAGGACATCACACAACACCCAGTCATCACGAGGCAGAGAAAATCCCTGACCCCGCCGGGAATCGAAACCGGGAACCCGGACGCGGGAAGCGAGAACGCTACCGCATGACCACGAGCTGCGGACCAGACAGATGGTAATCAATCAACATCTAGAGTATGGATATTATGTACTGGCGAAGTGACATTACACGCTGTACTGTAACTATATTCAAATTAACAGCGAAAATCTGATGAAGATTCGACTGAATAAAGGAATAACTTCTGCTGGAATATATCTCAGATCGTTGTTCGGCAGAGGTGATGTTCTTCTACCAGCTACTCGCTGTTTAAGCCAACGACGAACCCAGAATCTTCTTCGGATCTTCTATGCTCTTCCTCGACGATCGCTAACAGAGTTAACGCAGATGTTTTACGCACATCCATTTTCGTAAACAAACTGATTAGCGCACCGGACGCAGCCGGCGACTACCTCTGGAGAGCGCTGAGGAGGACTTTTCATGAGTTGTGACAGGTCATTCTAAAGCGTGCAGCACGACGGGAATCACGTCTGGCGTGCTTCGCGATGAGAAACAACGTCCCGTTTGAGGATGGTTTAAAGGTTCCTAAATTTGCGAGTCCGAGACTCCGACAAACTTCCCAATGTCGTACCATCTACAGAAACGACAAACAATTTCAGTACGTCCACTTGACCACATTGGCGCCATCTGGGCGCGAAACTTATTTCTCGACTTGTACTGAAAACTTGTGTGGGCTGGCCAGTGACTGGGTTAGGGAACCGCCCCAGTGGTACAGCTCATGAATTCGGCTCAAGTAACAGCTACGGCACGCTATGAAGGCCTGATATTGGTGATACGAATCCGGGAACGTGGTCCGTTTACCATCTCGAATTTCCGAACCAGCAGTGGGTAGTGGCCGTGTTAGAGATCTCGAGGTGATGTTTAGTAGAGTAACATCACTACCGAAAACAAAATACGTGCTCTTCGTCGCCCAAACTAGAGTACGACAAGCACCATTCCAAAGACAGAGGCGTCGTGTCACAGAGCAAGGGAATAGTATTACACTCATGAAAACTTGGATATGGTGCCAGCGCGCGCATGTGTGTGTGTGTGGGGGGGGGGGGGGGGGGATGGAGAGATAGGGGGAGAGGAGGGGGGATGGTGACAGTGAGGGAGGGGAGGGGGGGGGGGGGGGAGATGCCGTCACCATTGTGAACGGGATGTCTCAGCGCCTCGTGACTAGGTAAACTTCAGAGTTTGTGTCAGCCGCCGGAGTGACACAACGTGCAGGCAGAAAGGACAAAACACGCCGACACGCCTCCTCCGTGGCCATGCTGCCGAGTCTTGGGCGTGTCGTCTCTCTATTCGGAAAAACCGCCGCAACGGAGGCAACAACGTGTTGATAAGGATCGCCGGCAACTTGGGCGGCTTCTTGTAGCGATTGTAGGACCACAGAACAGCAGCCTCTACGTTCAGAAGCACGCCGTCAGGTGCGTGACGCACGCGCATTTCCGCCGTCCCGGTAGCGGCAGGCCGTGGACGCCGCCGTCCGGCGGGCACCATCCCTCCGCTCCAGCGCTCGTGGCGCCAGGATACCCGCCCCGCACCGGAACGCCTGCCAACGGTTCCGGTGGCTCGTCGATTGCGAGCCTCGACGCCGAAGGGCGTATTAGCTAGCAGTAGCCAACTCAGCCACTTTCCATTTACTCGCAGAAGTCTAATATAAGACATGTTACATGTGCATTCTCGCAGTGTAAAATATGAGCTAGTGTGGCGTCATCCACAAAACAGAGGGAGGGGTGGGGGCGCGGGAGGAGGGCCGGAGAACGAGTTGCCGCGACTACTGTGGCATTTCCGCTTTTGTGCTGTGCGTCACAAGGAAGGCTATTCACAGCGGCGAGACGTCAAATATGCATCCAGTCTATAAAGAGACATAACGACGTGGCAATCAATAGGCGTGTGCTTTGTCTTTTCACGGCTCTCGGGCTGCTTTAAGGCTGCCGCCCATGAGCCACCGTCCGGCCGAAAGCAACACCCGTGCGAAAACGCGCCGGCCTAACGATCGGCCCGCGGCAATAACCTATAGCATTGAACAGCCGTGCCGCACGGCCTTGACCCGTCCGCAAGGCGCGCAATCGCTCCGGCGGCCGCTAGCGGCGGCTGCTCCCGTACCTCTAGCAGGCCGCTGCTTGCTGCTTTCTTTTGTGCAACTACTGCGAGCGAGGCGCCAGCACATGCCCCACCGGCGATCCCGTGGCTGTTACGCCCCCTTTTCGCTCTGAGCACAGCAAATTTATGATACGAAATGTTCGCCCGTTGGGGTGACACAGCTTCGTTCAACTGCCAAAAACCACATGCCGCGATTCTAGTGGACTTGTTAAATGCGGGAGTATAGATATTAGCACCGACGTGGCGGGCAGTCACTGAAACAGCGCATCAACACACTGACTGCAACTGCTAAATTATGACAACTACATCTATGTCACAACGACGTAAATTACCCGAAAAAAATCACTGTTAAACACAGTTAGCGGCTAATAAAATACAAAATTCTTTCTAATCTGTGGCAGTACAAACAACGAAATATACGTCAATGTTATGTCGTGATATTTAACTTCCGCGCAGAAGACGTTCGGGAAACGATTTTTATACGTCTCTTCTGAAGAAAAATAGTTCACTTTCTGTACTCTAGTCCAATTTAACAAGCAAACAAAATAAATTAGATGACACTCTTTGGTATATCCCTGTCACTCTTTCCTGCCCCACCAGAACTCACTCAAGAAACAATTCGTGGTTTGACTATCTCATGTAAATCCCAACAATACTTCGTTGTGCAACCTTAGTGAATTAATCAGGACCAGATAAAAAACATATAAGATTCTACAAAGATTAAGCGAAAGAACTATCTCCCTTTATAGCAGCAGTTTATCATACATCTCCGGAGCAACGAAGTGTTCCAACTGAGTTAAACGCAGGCCAAATGCGTTTTCAAGAAGGGTCGTAGAACATATGCACATAACTACAGGCGTACGGAGTATATCACCACGTCAATCTGTTGTAAAATTATCGACCATGTTTTATGCTAAAGACTAATGAAGTTTTGGACAAGGAATACCTATAGGAAGTAGTATGGATTCCGTAGAAACTCGGCTGGCTCTGGTCCACAGCGCTGCAGACAACTGCGCTCGGCTTGATGCCGTGTTCCTTGACTTCAGGAAGACATTCCACAGTGTCCTACACTGCCCTTTAGTGGAAAAAAAACGAACTTACCAAGCATCGGACCAAATTAGCGACTGGATTCAAGACTTTCTTGCAGACGGAACTTAACAGATCAAAATCGACTTATGTAAAGGTAATTTCCGGGATACCCTAAGGAAGTGTGATCGGACCGTTACTGTTTTTAATGTATATAAATATTACTAAAAACAAAAGGAGGGTGATCATTGGTCGTTGAAAGAGAAGTCTTTATTTCTGTTACAAATTGATTTCAAACACTGCGTGACAATCATCAATGCTGGTAGTAAAGCCCTGAGAACTCTGAAATATTGGCAGTGAAACTGCAATATGTGCACATGTGAATGAAGAGTATTTGTCAGACCGAAGGTACTAATACAACTGGTCTGACAAGCACTCTTCATTCATATGTGCTGATATTGCAATTTTACTGCCCTCTATCAGTCCACAGGGCTTGCAATAGAAACAAATATTTGGACTTCAACGACCAATGCTGATCCTCGTTTTGTTACTGATACTGATATGGTGGTCGTGGTGCACGCAACTCCTGATGGAGCAAAAATTCAAAAATATAAATGATCTAGTAGAAAGTGTCGGAAGCTCTTTAAGCTCTTTGCAAATAATGCAGTTGTCTGCAAGAAAGTAGCAGTATCAGAAGACAGTATCGATTTGCAGATTGATGAAGAGTGCAGTGCTGGCAGTTGACTGAACGTAAATACATTTAACGTTTAACCGATACATAGCAAAAGAAATCCACTAGTGTACAATTATACTATTGGTGACAAATGCTGGAAATAATAAGTACCGTAAAATATCTAGAAGTAACTATTCAGAGCGACCTTAAGTGCGATGACGACATAAAAGAAATAATAGAAAAAACAGATGCCAGAAGATTCATTGGAAGTATCTTAAGGAAATGTAATTCATCGACGAAAGAAGTGATGTTCTGCATCACGGTGTAGTTTACTGTTCAAGTTTCGTGAGCGTACGTTCACAGAAGAGCGACGCAACATATTGCTTCCTCCAATATATATCTCGCGAAAAGACTACAAAGGTAAAATTAGAGAGATTGGAACCCAGACAGAGGATTATCGGCAGTCCCTCCTCCCGCGAACCGTTTGGGCCTGGAACAGGAGGGGAAAGTGGCAGTGGTACACAAAGTACCCTCCGCCACACACCGCAAGGTGGATTGCGGATTACCGGCGGCTGGGGGAGACTGGGGAGTGGGAGCCGTCTGAAGCCCGCTGCTTTCGACGGCGAGGCCAGGCGATCGCCTCGGGCGGTGGCAAGTCTTCCGGATTCGTTAGCAACAGAGTGCAAGAGGCGGCAGGTACCGGAACTGATGGGTCACGTCAGGAATCTATATCGAGAAGTACAGAAGAGGAACAAGTGGCGAGGAGTCGGCAGCGCTCAGCTGTGGCACGCGCGCAGTGCGCACGCGCGGCTCGGCGCGGCCGCCGCGGGGCCCGGCCGCCGGCAGTCTGGCAGCAGCAGTGGCCGCGGCGCACCGCGTGCAGACGCTCCGCGGCGCAGCGGACGACACCGCAGCGCTCCGCGACTCTGCCGGCGCCACCGGCGGCCGCCCTTGGCCCGCGCCCCGTGCCCCACAGTGCTGACGGCGACGCCGCATGGACCCGGATGACGTCGGCTGCCCACCGGCAACGCGCAGCGACCGGGTATACACTTTACGTAATGACACGGCACCGAGCCTCTACCTGGACATTTACATTCTGCACGTCACCACCGAGACAGCTGCACACGCGTCACCTTCTGTTTGTCGAGTATTATTCTTGTCCCAATTTCCAATCGTAGCGCCGACAAAGTGATCTGCGGTATTTCTGATTAACCGAGCAGTGCCTCCAGTGAACGTACGTAACGTAGATCGGTATTTCTGTCACCCTTTTACAAGTAAATGTTTTCCATTTGTTTGAATCACTTCGAACGAAGTAGAAGGTGCCTGTTGAGCCCCTCCACGAAGTACCACCAGCTGGTATCAAACCTTGCGTCCCGACAAAAGTAATGAAGCGAATAGAGGGGATTCGTGAAAGGTTGTGTTACTGGTCACGGGTTTGATGCAACGCAGAAATAATAGCGGAAACGCCACGAGAAAAGCTGTACAAATCTCGTTGACACACACAGGCCGAAGTCCCGAACGAATCGAATGGAAAAAAAGTATATATAGTACGATGTGTTTGCGGCTCATGTCATTATTTTCCACGAACTCTCCGCGGCACAATCGTTTATACTGTTGCCAATGGCTGAGCATCCAGCTTCCTACTCATTTTGAACGAAAATCGAGTGTTCTACGTAAGAACAACGGGCTGTAACTGCAAATGAGTACTCGTATATTGCAATATCTCTGCAAGTTCCCCTCTCGCAAACACGTCTCTCTAACCTTCAGCAATATATCTTCTTTTCTCAGACGTTGTTCTATTGATTATGCAGTTGGAATTCCAGTCACATGCATGCCGACTGCTTTACCTGTTATGAGAAGAGGGCAGTAGTCCGATGCGAATGAAGTTTCATTCATTAGCCGGATCGACAGTTTAAGTAACTAGTATAGTTAGTATAGAGGTGCCAACGACACACACACACACACACACACACACACACACACACACACACACACACACACACACACACACACAGAGAGAGAGAGAGAGAGAGAGAGAGAGAGAGAGAGAGAGAGAGAGAGAGATACGCACTGCGAGAGACATACGTGCGTGTTTCTACGTTACATCTTTTTATCTTCTGTGAACTAAGTGCGACACATGCTAGCTGCCAAGTTTATCTCACTTCTTTGTATCCACTTGCTTGCGAATCAGAAACAGCCGTGCAGACCATCGTTTTGTGAAAGCCGACTGTTGTGCTGCCTTTTGTTGCTACCCAAGAATGACTTCTTGCCACTTTGCTGGACTGGCCTTGAATCGAGGTTAATTTTTTTTAAACTCATTCTATGCACCTACTGGACCAATTCTGATCGAGCATGCAGATCGGGAAGGAATGTCAGTGTCCATTCGGTTGCTTCCCGGGGGGTTTCGCACTCTCTGATGGCGGCTATCGCGCGCATTGGGTGCACCTGGCTATAAAAGTGGCTCATGTGGCCACGGATGACGTCTGCCGCTTGGCTTCGGAGGCCATCCCCAATTCCTACACTCACCTGGTTGAATTTATTAAGACAGGTAGCCTCACATGCGGGACTTCAGCTGAACTAGCGTTTTGCAACATTGCTCCTAGGACCGGGCGCGGGCTTCTGGTTTCGAGTGGACGACTTAAGAGGCTCAGACGATACCGGATAGAGAACTATAGGAGCTTCATAATGGGTCGTTTGGCGTGCACTCAGTGTCGGAAGCGGCTAAAAGGGCAGCAGGGTACATGTGGAGAATAAAAAAACTTTACACGGCCGATAAATCGCATTCGTCAGTGCAGAACTGAGAAAGAAAATGTTAATGTTGTACTAGTTTACTGCAAGACACTCCTTGCCAATGTGCTCGAATTACACTTACTTATAAAAGGTATTAATGCGCAAATACCACTAGGGACAGGAAACTGGCAAGAACGAGAAACTAATATGAATGAAACTCCAAGTTCCCACTGGAATGGCGACGAAGGGATCTTTATAGCTGTAAATAATGCGGTAATATCTAGTGAGGTAAGTACAGGTTTCGAATGCGACGCGATTTCGGTGGTGGTGAGAGTTAACGTTGAATCGAACATGTGATCTGATGCCTTTATAAACCCTCTAACTCTGGAGCACTAGCGATGGTGCATTTGAGGCAAAACTTCAAGAAATCGGCTTGTAAATTTCCTGACCATATTGCAGTATTATGGGACTACTTCAACTTATTAGCTGTAGACTGAGAGACTAATGTGATATAGGTGGGTAGTAGGCATAATAAGTGTAAACGGGCACAGTTAAAAATTATGTATGTCTCAAGCAACGTTGTGTGGGATAGGAATGACAGGCCGTGGTTGGACTGCCGTGTTATAAAGCTGCCCCGAAAACAAAGAGAGCTTCGCCGCAGATTTAGACGTAACGAAACCCTCCAAGACAAAATTAAGAGTGACGAGAGACGTGCGTGAAGTGTTCTACGAATTAAAAAGTAAAACCCGATCTTCGCACAAGGGTTTCACTGAGGAAGGCTGTATTCTGGTTCCTCCTTTCAACCGTCGCAGGAACGTCAAAATGACGGATACAGAAATATGTGGTCGTTCGATAGAAAAACAGCTGAAATCGAAAGAAGGCCAGCTACTGGACCTGACGGGGAACAAATGCGATTCTACACGAGCGTGGTACTCTTCTAGCAGCAGTCTACCGTTGGTAGGTGGAGGAACTAAGCGTTTGAACTGATTGTAAAGAAACGTAAGTCATTACTGTTTTCGAGAAGTGTCATAAAACAGACGCATTTAACCATACGACTGTGTCGCTAATGTAGAATTTTGGTACACGTTTTATGCTCGCGTATTATGACCTTTCTGGAGACTGAAAATCCCCTTTTTAGGAGTCGTCATGCATTCCGCAAACAACGACCGCGCGGAGCTCAGTTCGCTTTGATGGTCCACGAGACACTGAAGTCAGTAGATCCCCTTCCCCAATCTGATGTGTTCCTCGACTGCGGAATGACCTTCTATACAGTTTCACATTGCCGCTCAATGAAGAAATATCGGGCTAGCTTCACGATTGGATTCAAGAGGTTCTAGTAATTAGAACACATTCTTAAAGGAAGACGTAAAATAAAGTAGCACCGCACAAGAAGGGAGTGTTATGGGACTATCATTTTCAACAAAGGATATAAATTATCATATGGATAGAGTCGGAAGCTCAATGCTATAAGGCTGTATGCAGATGGTGCTGTTGGTGTAGGTAAGTCGCAACGCTAGAAAACTGAGACAAAATGTAGGAAGACTGCGTAGGATTGATGCTTTGTCTGGGGATTTACAGTTGACCCTTAACGTACTCAAGTGTAACATACTGCGCATAAATAGTCCCAAAAGTCTGCAATTGCGCAATAGTTTTATCTACTCAATATCTACGAGTATGCGTACGGAACGGTTTCATGTGGAACGACATAAAATCCATCGAAATAAAGGTAGATAGGTGATTCACTGGCAGAATACCCGGACCCTAGTCTACCTTCGATCGACCTATTCTCTACTATCACTCTTCCAGTCTGGATCTCTACCGGACAGGATTTATAGAGAAGAGCGAAGCTCCCGAGAAGAGCAACGAGCGCGAAAACCTCACAGATGTGCCCGTGCGACTGGAACAGGAAAGGACCAGCCTGTGGTGGCTCGTGGAGCGGAGACGTCTGGACCGCGTGGGCCAGCACAGGTCCAGAGCGGAGCGGCTCTACTGTCAGAATGCTGGCGGCGCTTCCCGTTTTCCGGCGGCTTCCAAACGGAGCCCCGCCGCTACGTGAGTCGATTACGGCGCCGGCCTGTTTACTGGGCACAGCGACGGGCCTGCCGCTGTAGCTGCGTCAACTCGGCTTACGTGACGTAATTACGGGAAGGCAGTCTAAATCCTCAAAACGTCCGAGAGAGTGTACGAAACTGCAGCATGCACTTCGCGGCCAGTAGGTTGTGCAAGGCAACTTCGACACCCACGGGTAACTTCTAGTATCCGAAAACAGCCCGAATCTTGGCAAGGATACATTCCGAATAAAGCTATGGCAAAAACCGTTCTATTGGGACACGGTAAGGGGGCGACAGTGGCGTGATAATGTTCGAATCCGGAGACTGCTGGCAGAGGAAAATGGGGCTTAATTCTCATCACGTCTGGATGAAAACGCGGCCCCGCCGCGACATTTAATGTAGCGGTCAGTAAGCATAGTTTTTAAGGTAATACGTCTGCTCAGACGATCGTTCAGACCGCTACCACACTTCAAAAACAGTCTAAACAGTACGTCGCGGCACCTGGAGCACCTTACAACTCACTATTGGTCGATAGTAGTTCAAATTTGCAAGAGATTCGCCAATACTTGGTGCAGCACCAACCTCCCCATCGCAGCGTGTTGCGCTCAGCATTCAGCAGCGTTCGCGCAATGTCCTTCCGCTTCCTCCAGTGCCTTTACAACTCCATCACTACTTTGTGTAATACATCAGCCATTATGTCCGACACAGAAGACGCAGATTCACTCGCAATTACCGAACCACGTGCGTGGATGTCTACAATATCCTTTCGTTTGTAGCCTGTACAGCCTCACATGATGGCAGTTCAAGAGAACGACAAGGATGCAAGGTGCATTCGCGACCAGAACTGTTCCTCAGTTCTTATTTAACAAGGAGAAAACGAAGATGAACGTCGATGTGTTACGAGTAAGCTACGGAATTAGATGCTTACCAGTAAACCCGCACCCAAGATTCTCTAAAGAACAGATATCTTATGTATCGCGCCGCCAGGTTTTCATGCATCTGAATTGTTTATGATATACCTCCTGAATTGTGTGTCTTATTTTGATATAATTTTGCAGGTACTTTTTTCAGTGGTATATATTGATACTGTCTGCAAAATATGTTGTGAATAGAGTTAGTAGTAAGTATTTTAAATTTTAAAATTCTGACATTAACTATACGAAATAAAGATGGGCAACCGGCATCCGTGATTGGGTGACCGTTTGGTTCAAATGGCTCTGAGCACTATGGGACTTGACATCTGTGGTCATTAGTCCCCTAGAACTTAGAACTATTTAAACCTAACTAACCTAAGGACATCACACACATCCATGCCCGAGGCAGGATTCGAACCTGCGACCGTAGCGGTCACGCGGTTCCAGACTGAAGCGCCTAGAACGGCACGGCCACACCGGCCGGCCGGGTGACCGTTCTGCTGTTTAATAACATATATGCCGTTTTAATTAATCCCAGTGGTCGACGTTAACGAAGACGTTCTCTTATAATGTGAAGAATTACATGGAATGTTACACTGTCACGGGCTGGAACAGGGAGACGAGATGTCGGTGACCAGGCCTACCCAGCAGCACCTCTCAATTTCGCCCACTCTCCTCCCCTCCTCTCCCTCCTCTACCTGCTTGCTACCACACACACACACACACACACACACACACACACACACACACACACACACACACACTGAAGAAAATGGAGAGCAAGTGGAGTTATGTCCCCCAGCAGCAGCGCGGCGAAGTCTGGGAGCCGTACGGGTGACCGGGTGGCACCAGGCGAACAACAGGTGGCCATGGGCGCGGCCTAGCATGCTCAACGCATCGGCGGAGGCGGCGGACCCCGGGGGCGGCGGTGGCGGCGGCGGCGGCGGCGCCAACTGGTGGGCGCTGCTGGCGCTGTTGCTGGTGGTGGCGACGGCGGCCGGCAACGTGCTCGTCTGCCTGGCCATCGCGTGGGAGCGCCGCCTGCAGAACGTCACTAACTACTTCCTCATGTCGCTCGCCATCACCGACCTCATGGTGGCCGTGCTCGTCATGCCGCTCGGCATCCTCACGCTCGTCACGGGTGAGTCCCGCCCGCCTTTACGCCCCTCACCATCTGCCTGTCCTTAACGATAGTAGCAATACAGCGTCTACTCCCCTCCCCCTCTCCACGATTTGTATCCATTTGCACTGACAGCCGCACCTGCCGCGCCTTCCTATCTGCACCACCAGTTCATCTCAATCTGTAGTAGATAATAGTCGAAAAGATCATGTAGCGACAACTATTTTTACATCCTTCTCTGGTACACATGTATGTGCAGGAGTGTGTATGAAACGGATCACAGATATCCCACGCCGTAGAGCCTGGTTTGCTTTGCTATCGAGCTTGCTTCTACGCAGACAAGTACTGGAAGCCACGAGAAAAGCCCGATTCATAGCTTGATCGTACAGCAGTCACGAGAGCGGCCAACAGCCTACAAGGGTAAAAATCGCCCTCGTATACAGCCGAGTTTCCAGTCCGCGTCGCAACCTCCTACACAGCGTACAGCTCGTCTGTTGCATCGATGCGATGCGAATCTAGCCGTAATTGGTTGTCACCACGACACATAATTACGAGTTACAAAGTAACAGATCTGAAGAATCGCAATTTAGAGATTGACACTTTTTGCAGTGCAAGGCACTTTCCTTTAGCGTCTCCGTCCGCAACTGCTGAGTAGGTGCGACACTCCCTAGCGCACTGTTAGTGAATCCCTGATGAATTGGGCAGATGTCTCTAAATCTCCTCTACTTTCTTCGTTAATCTGACTTTGTAAGAATCACTTACCGACGAAAAATAGGCTATAAATGACAAAAGATTGGTTTTCAAGCGGCTGCCTTCGTGAATTGCACTTCCTTTAAGATGCTGCAATAAATTTTGATTGGTATACACCACCCCTCTGATAGATTTATACGGAATATTCACTTTTTGTTGCGAAACGGTAAATCTTGTTTCTCTCCAAGTGCACGCATTGTATGGCTGTTCTGTCGAGGGTGAGCTAAGTCGACTCTCACTACGTTTACATGCGAAGTCGACACACACACACACACACACACACACACACACACACACACACACTCACTACGTTTACATGCAACAAATCTTTCGAAAGACGAAAACCGAATTTCGGAAACCGTTTTCCGCTGTCGTGTTTACATGTTAAGGTCTGAAGCTGATGTGCTAGCCCAGTTATATATGGCGTCTGGGAAAGAGCTGATCCAGTTTCTGATTTCTCTTCACCTAATCATTACAGGCAGGCAGCTTCATGCTCACTCTAGTATTTCTGCTGCTTCTTCACTGGACAATAAGTCCATATTAACCCGATATCCTGAAAACAGGACGTAACTTACCAATCCAAGCACGTTTCAAAACCGGCTGCATTTACTTGGGAGCGAAAATAGAGTGCGGAATTGGAATACCGGCAACTAGAAGTGGATTTCCAAAATCGATTTTGAAATGTTTACATGCCTACCCAGAAGCAGTATTAGGAAATCGGTTTACGGAATCCGGTCTTGGGAGCTCCATGTGAACGCAGTGACTGACTGCGGTGTACGGCAGGGAATTCCGACGTCGGTTTTGCCTAGTCGAAAGCCGCGTTTACACCGAAGCGAACAATTCGCTAGTGTTTACTGTTTTTCCCATTCATCTGCCAACAAGCGTTCACACTGGAGGGAAAGCAAGACAAAAAGAGATCGAGCAGATCTTGCAAACCGTAGAAAGGCTGCACTAATTTTTCCAACTAGTAATCTTCATACAGGTTTCACTCGATATGACGCTAGTTAGAGCCACGATCCAAAATTTCGATACTCAGATATGATTACTATGCATGCAAAATGGCGTAGCGGAATAAGAATGTGTGTGTGTGAATTTGGACGGAAGCGTGAAACAGGTGGAGGTAGTGCCTCAACAATGAATTTCAGCTCAGCCTTAGTTACCATTAATCCAAAACTTTTCAGCCTTAGTTATCATTAATCCAAAACTTTTCACATATGTTCGTTGGTGCTTTTTGCATGTTTCTCATTACAACTGAGGAGAAAATCTAGGAGAGTGTCAATTACCAACGAGACATACATAAACTGAATACAGACTACCATCTTAACTTTGGATATTAGCAATGCAGGCCTTAATGTTGGTACCTGTTTCGCATTTCAATAGCTGCTTGTATGTCAGAAAGTTTGTGATGTCCGTAGTGACATGCTAAGCACTTCAAGGATTTTGTTAAAGTACTTATCAGTCAGATAATGTCAACGAAGTGCGATTAATGAAATGTGAAGAACACAAACAACCTGTCCAATAGACCACCTGATAAAATGTGCCATATAATTTCTTAGAAGGGCGACAGTGAGATCGCGGGAAATATTTTATTTATGCGGTTATTATACGGAAAACCTCTAAAACAGTAGTGACATGTAAGTCACGTAATTCCGGCTACCATTTTCAAGGAAATATATTGTGTTCTTTTCAATAAAACGAAATACGAAGCTTGTGGTTATTCGCTTCGTTCCCGCCTGACGGAAGTAACTAATGAATTTATTGTCTTTCTCCCGCCCGCAGTTGGACCTCTCAATGCTTCGGCAATTTTCTACCAATCACATTTATCTATTTCCGTCACTTGTTGTGTGGATCTTTCGGATCCAACGAGGGAGTATACTATCTATATTCTTGTATCACAAATATGACATTCTCTTCCCACTATTCTATCACTCACTCAACTCGTGTCAACATCAGTAGATAACAGGCGTTGTTTCTGGTAGCGCCGAAGCGGAGAGGACGGCAACTTGCTTCAATGGTTTGGTGGAAGACCGACAACCAGCGAAACTAGAGCGAGCATAAGAGAATGAGAACCAATCGCCACCGAAAGCGCTACACTCGCCTACCGTTTATACTAGACAGAATTCTGATTCGGTGATGCTCGTTCGCTTGTGTTTGCTCCGGTGTAGACAAGACTTTTTTTTAAAAAAAAATGTTTGTGGCTTTTGGACACCAAGTGAGCCTTAGAAAGAATTTAAATATTTAAATGTCTGACAGCCTGCAAGCGTTAAAAAACAATAATTTACAATTACATTCACTTAACATGAAATTAAATCCACGAGCTAAAAAAATTAAAATATACTCATCGACAAGAAAAAAAGGCTTGAGAACACTGATCATACTTAATTATTTACGATGTTATAATATAAAACATATAAAAATCGCTTTCCGTATTCTTATCTGACCTTCTGCAATAAAGCGGCATACGAGTTTATACACTCTTCTTCGCTAAAATAGTTTGAATGTTCGTTGGTACCGTATTGACGCTGCATCCTGCAGCACTATTGTGGTTTCTTGATATCTTCTATCGCAGCCGATAGAAAATGTAGTTAACATCTTCACCATTGCCACATTCACATGAAGAACATGGAATCATACTGAGACGGCACAGATGTTGCCGGCATCTACCGTGACTAAATCGAAGTCGTGGCAACCTCACTATAAAATCTCTGCTGCGTCTGCAACTTTTTTACCAGTGATGTGATGGGAGCTTAGGTATTACTTGCACTTAGCGTCTCCCTTTAATTTCGTAAGACGATATAGTTTTTCGTTCCATCGGGCCCTGATTCCAGTCCGTCACGGTATGTAGGAGATAAGAGCATCAATGACGGGCGTCAATCTGATAAAATAATGATTGTTTCTTCTTGAACTACTTTTGCGTATTTAAGTCCCTCTAAAATCCCTCTAACTTCTGCAGTACGTACGGTGCTTCAGGAAACTCGAATTTGGTCCGTCGATTCGTCTTGCGATCTACAGGGTTGTAGTTTCCTGTTAAACCAATACCGGCCCGAGTTTTGTAATCTTTGTCAATAAACTGTCGTGTAAGAGGTGGAAACGTTACAACAATAATTTGTCGGTGATGTACTTCCCGCGTAGTAGTGGTAGTAGTAGTAACGGCTGGAGTCGATCTGAATGCTCCAGTAGAGACTGATGGCTTTATATTGGCACTTGCCTAGTTTTCTGACGGCTATTTTGTATTGCTGAACGTTAGCAGGCGCATTCCTAGTGCGCGTACGACGTTATTTGAACGCGGTATATGTTCATGCGGATTCTCGGGTGTGCTCCCTTCAAATGGCTCTGAGCACTAGCTTCTGAGGTCATCAGTCCCCTAGAACTTAGAACTACTTAAACCTAACTAACCTAAGGACATCACACACATCCATGCCCGAGGCAGGATTCGAACCTGCGACCGTAGCGGTCTCGCGGTTCCAGACTGTAGTGCTTAGAACCGCTCGTCCACTACGGCCGGCGTGCTCCCTTCACATTCACATATCTGAACCGCGTGCTTAATACGATGTGACCGAGAGAGAGGAGTGCGGAGTGCGGAACGCAGGGTGACCCCAGCAGCTATCCCGCCACCGACCGGCGCCGCCACCGCGCCGCTAGTGTACGCGAGATCGATGCGCGCATCGCGGGCCGTCCCTTTCATGTCGGCAGACAAATTTGATTCGGGCTTCCGAAAAATAAAAGGCCCGCCACCCCACAGCGAGGCAAATGGCGCGCCGCCTCTGAAAGCACAGCTGCCGAGTCGCCGCCCGCCGCTGCGCTGGCTTCAGCCGGCGGGCCGTCTGTGACGTGCAGCGCCTAGGGAGGCGAGCTAATCGGCGGCTGCTGCAGTTTCTCACGCACAGGTTAGTGCCCCCCCATGACGTTCTTTCCACATTCCCACCGCGTTTCACTCACAACGCACATGTTTTTCAGCATTTTATTTCACCAATGACAAATGCGACGTCGCGTCCGACGAAGTAAATATAAAAGCATAGGTTCAACCACATCTCGCACTGCAAAAGCACTAGAATTGACAGAGTTTCAATTTGCAAGCCTTTACCATCATAATTACTCTACAAGAATCTTATAAAAGCGAAAAAAAAATAAAAAGATTTATAAAGATTCGTTGCCACTTTCCTAGTAGCCATGTCTTCCTAAAATCGTCTTCAACACCATTCGTGCAGTACATACACTCCTGGAAATTGAAATAAGAACACCGTGAATTCATTGTCCCAGGAAGGGGAAACTTTATTGACACATTCCTGGGGTCAGATACATCACATGATCACACTGACAGAACCACAGGCATATAGACACAGGCAACAGAGCATGCACAATGTCGGCACTAGTACAGTGTATATCCACCTTTCGCAGCAATGCAGGCTGCTATTCTCCCATGGAGACGATCGTAGAGATGCTGGATGTAGTCCTGTGGAACGGCTTGCCATGCCATTTCCACCTGGCGCCTCAGCTGGACCAGCGTTCGTGCTGGACGTGCAGACCGCGTGAGACGACGCTTCATCCAGTCCCAAACATGCTCAATGGGGGACAGATCCGGAGATCTTGCTGGCCAGGGTAGTTGACTTACACCTTCTACAGCACGTTGGGTGGCACGGGATACATGCGGACGTGCATTGTCCTGTTGGAACAGCAAGTTCCCTTGCCGGTCTAGGAATGGTAGAACGATGGGTTCGATGACGGTTTGGATGTACCGTGCACTATTCAGTGTCCCCTCGACGATCACCAGTGGTGTACGGCCAGTGTAGGAGATCGCTCCCCACACCATGATGCCGGGTGTTGGCCCTGTGTGCCTCGGTCGTATGCAGTCCTGATTGTGGCGCTCACCTGCACGGCGCCAAACACGCATACGACCATCATTGGCACCAAGGCAGAAGCGACTCTCATCGCTGAAGACGACACGTCTCCATTCGTCCCTCCATTCACGCCTGTCGCGACACCACTGGAGGCGGGCTGCACGATGTTGGGGCGTGAGCGGAAGACGGCCTAACGGTGTGTGGGACCGTAGCCCAGCTTCATGGAGACGGTTGCGAATGGTCCTCGCCGATACCCCAGGAGCAACAGTGTCCCTAATTTGCTGGGAAGTGGCGGTGCGGTCCCCTACGGCACTGCGTAGGATCCTACGGTCTTGGCGTGCATCCGTGCGTCGCTGCCGTCCGGTCCCAGGTCGACGGCCACGTGCACCTTCCGCCGACCACTGGCTACAACATCGATGTACTGTGGAGACCTCACGCCCCACGTGTTGAGCAATTCGGCGGTACGTCCACCCGGCCTCCCGCATGCCCACTATACGCCCTCGCTCAAAGTCCGTCAACTGCACATACGGTTCACGTCCACGCTGTCGCGGCATGCTACCAGTGTTAAAGACTGCGATGGAGCTCCGTATGCCACGGCAAACTGGCTGACACTGACGGCGGCGGTGCACAAATGCTGCGCAGCTAGCGCCATTCGACGGCCAACACCGCGGTTCCTGGTGTGTCCGCTGTGCCGTGCGTGTGATCATTGCTTGTACAGCCCTCTCGCAGTGTCCGGAGCAAGTATGGTGGGTCTGACACACCGGTGTCAATGTGTTCTTTTTTCCATTTCCAGGAGTGTATAATTAATTAAAATAAATCGGGTATGGAGTTTGTCAACGTACACAGCGTCACGACAACAACTGTTTCCATGGACGGTCCGTACTCCCCCAGGGAAGACGCAGGTAGCGCAACTGAGCACTTCGTGGGTATAATCACTAAATCAAACACATTCTTACCAATCATGAAATATAATGCACACCCCTAGGGAGATGGCCGGGAGTTCGAATCTCGCCACGCACTCAGTGCCAACAGTGACGCTATAATTGAATTAGATAATCACAAACTGAAGAACTAAAAAATTTTTAAAAAGTTGCTTTTATCTCCTGTAACCTGTTCATTTTAATTGAAGAAAACATTTACATTATTTAATGTATTTTCATTTTTCCCGCCACAATCGGACTCTCTCACTGTTCTGTAATAGGCTATCCAGTTTCCTGTCCTTATGTCGCATGTGCAAACCTATGAAGCCTTCTTCAGTTCCAGACAGCAGCCAGTTTAGCCGGTATGCACGGCTATGGCTGACTATTCGAAATTGTTTGCCTACAAGCGTCCCTGTGTTCCTCATACCTCATCTTGAACAACCCACTAGTCTCAACGACGGAGTTCACGTAACAACTATTTATTGAATTCAGTAGAGGCCAGATTTTGCGTAATTTCAGTCTTCTTATTTTTCCATTATTTTTGTCGTGCTGCAGCTACGAGATCGCAAATTATATCTACCTTTTTTTATAAATATGTTACTTATTGTGGTGTATCTCAGAGAAAGTAATTTGTTTTCGATTTCACGGCACGTGCTTTCTGGGAACTCGTTCCCCCCACATGTGCGGGCGATGCGCGAGACACACACCGCTCCGACTGCGACGCTCCAGTTCACGTCGCCTCCATTCTGCCAAAGTTGCGTCCTCGCAACTGACGGGTTTCGGGCGATGGCAGATGTAGCCACTGCTTACTAGGTCTCCCGGTTTGCGGTCACTGGCAATGGACACAGGCGACGATTCTTACAGTCCATATATTTCTTTGTACCACACGCCGCCACTTTCTGAAACCAGAGCAATTCTAGACAAGGCACCCAAGTTTCATATCAAAATGGTTTCAACAGCAGGAGCATGTCCTGCTCGAGGTACTTGTCTAATCGATACACGGCATCCTTCGCAACGACCATTACAGGCTTGGAGTTCCACAGGAGACACGCTAGATCAAGTTCTGAGAAGGAACCAATGTCCGGAAACACACCGTTTGGATATTAAGTAAGCTTGAAGCTCGGATCTCCCACCACGTGCATCGGTACGTAGTGGTACAGCTGCACGACCGCAAATATCGAGAAAGTTTGGTGGATTGTCTCAATCCATCACGTACAATTTTTTTCCGACGACAACGGCGGCGACAGACTGATGCGTTCGTAAACAGGTGGGCTGACTATTGTACTGGCACGGACACGTACCTGGGTTTGTGGGCCGTGTGTATGGAAGTAAGTGTCGAGGATACAGCTTGTGCAGCAAACAACAGGATCGCCTCGAGAAGCAGCTTTTGTAAAGCACACAGGTCAGGAGTTCAGCGTCTCCGCTGTGTACCTCGTGAAGCGGGAGGTCTGGACGTGAACCCATCCTCAGATTTATTTCATGCCCAAACTGAACATTTCCGGGGACGTGTTCCCTAACAGAACTTTATCCGCGGTCTCGTCCTGTGCGACCCTCCCCAGGCAGTTCGCTGGAAGCACCGTGTGCGGCACCGTACTCCAAACGGCGCCGGACGAGCTCATCGGCGCTGCCCGCCTCCGCGCGACTTTCGCCGTCGCGGCTCTCGCTAATACGCTCCGTCGCCGCCCACTGGAGGTGAGGTGCTCCGTCCTCGCCTTCCTCCGACCTCCAACTGACTTACCCAGGCAGTTATCATTTGAACCACGGATCAAGGACGACAGGCCAGATTCCAAATTGCTAGATTTCGGCAAAGCAATTTTACACCGTCCCCTCTGCAGGCTGTTAACGAAGGTACGAGCATATGATAAACGTCCCAGACATGTCGAGTCATTCGAAGACTTCTTACCTAATTGAACCTAGTACGCTGTCCTCGACGAGGAGTATTAATAATTGACAAAGTTGTCGTTACAAGTGTGACAGGACCGCCCTTTTTCTCTATATACATAAATTATCTGACGGATCAGTGGCAATCTGCCAAGGTTTACTGATGACGCTTCAGTGTACGTAAAATGACTTGGAAACAATTTCTGTTAGCTGTGATGAATGACAGACAGCTGGCTCTAAATGTCGCAAATATGTATACTGATACAGATGAGTACGAAAGCCAGTCTTGCAATACTCGAGCACAAGACGTAGATGTATAAATCAGGAAGCAAACACTAACGTTCAACGCCACGTCGACGGCAAGATACTTTACACGCGGTATAAGCTCTGTTTGCAGAGACACAGAGAAACGTGGCATCAACTTTTAAATATTAGTTTCAACTGTTCCTACGCACACTGGAGCGTTGTAAAACACCTGTGTTGTTGATTACACTTTCAAATTTACCTTTTAGGAGCGAAATCGGTAATTAATGTTTTGTGTCGCTAGCGCTGTGCATTGTTTAAATTTTTACATTAGTGGCGAGGATGCATTATTTTTCTGGCTGTTTCTCGATTACTTGTAGCAGCTTAAGCGTAGTTTCCAACACAAGTTTCGTCATCACGCCGACCATCAGGCCTAATGGTTCTATCCCGTGAACTATACAACAACTGTGGAGACGCTTCCACTGCGACGTTCGGCAAAAGGTCAGTGTACCTACCACACGTACGTCCCTTCGCCAGTTCACAAAATGTTAGTTGCAACGGTAAAACGGCCGTAGAAGGGGTCATCGAGGACCACCTGCTCCTACCACCTTAAATGGGCAGCAGTGCCATCTGGTCCTACACCGTGCACAGGCAATAAAACAGGACTGCCGATGCTATTCACCAAACTGCGTGTATGTCTCTAATTCGAGTTCTACAGAAAGCGACGACGTTGAATGCGAGCAATACCTCACGCAACAAGTAAATCCGATGGAATCGGCCGAGTCCAGTCTGTTATTACCCTCCTAGCTTGCTCGGCAGTGACGAGTCAGTGGGATTGGCGACTGCATCATACTGCCCTGCACAAACTATAATTATCGGTTCATCACCGTGAGTTTAAAATAACGCAATTATCCTCACGTTAGGCAGGCAAGCACAACGAGTTTTAATGCACGTCCATAATGTGATCTGCAGCTCGCTGATGAGTGGTTGCCGTGTATCCGGCTGCCACTCCCTCGCTGCGGTTGCCCCCTCAATGAGCAGGGAATCGGCATATGCAGGTAAAATTCTCTCTCGCACCTGAACAATCGAAAGATCCGCAAATGTTTTGAGTTCACCAACAATGAAATAAATTTAAATTCTGCTTTACAACCACTCGTCTTCCAATTTAAATGTATCCATTCTCTGGTACTGAAATGCCATGAATGATTTTAGTTTTCGTTTCATTTTTTTGCCACATAATGAGAGCACAGTTTGTTGCGATACTAGTTATGTATTTAACTGAGCATGAAATAACTCCCTTCCCCACCACGTAAACGAAAGTTATCGCAGCACCTCATCTCACATGAAACTATCGTCAACTGAAAATAGATCTGGATGAGAAAGCAACGTCATGAGCCTACAATGCACTCCAGTTGGGTTGAGCTTGTATCATACAGATGTAAACACTAATTTAAATCATGTTTACGGCTTCCCTGCTCGGATGCGATATCATCCGTCGTGCGGTCCACGCGAGAGATGTGAAGGTTACGCAGTGGAGGTAACACCACGACCGCTCAACAGCGTCCACAACACATGAGACACATAATACCGCCACCTCAGACAGGCTTCCTGAATCACGGAGTGCAACGACTTACTTCATTCAGTAATTGAGGAAATTATTGAATCAACGGGCTTCAACATTTCGATGTTAAGGCTTCAACATTTCGATGTTAATCACTATAGTTGCAAACCTTTATACACGAATGAACTTGCGTCGACGCACAAGAAACACTTGTGTATTTTTAAACGATTACAAGCTGCTGTTTTCCAGGTTGCCAGCTTGCTTCACTTTCATTCAAATAGTCCAGTTTGCTTCTTTCTCACAACGCGTCTCTCTAAATTTTGTTGTGGCAGTTCTCTCGAAAGAGTTTTCGTGAATGCCATAAAGTACATATCGTAGGTCCTATTAACAAGTCTTTGGCTTTTTACAGCCATCTGGGTGACTAATAACTGCATAAAACGTGGAAGCAGATACAGATAAACTCCGCTTCTATCAACCGTGTATCACAGCTAGTATTTATGGAGTGAGACATAAGAGTCGTGTAATTTTTACATAATTCGTTTTCTGTCAGGAATTTTTTTTTCCCCATGGATTTTCTTCCAACAAGATTCGGAGCAAAACAGCACACTCCAAGTCGTACGTTTCAAATCACACTACAGACATTATAAATTTAAAACTGTTGGAAACAAAGTGTGGTGTATGGACATATCAGCCAAGCAATTATATTTTATTCTCCGCATCACAACATAATACATGCATTATCGATAATTTGCACGGTTTTTAAATTGCCTACTTTGTTAAAACCGCACTGTACTAAAATCATGTCTTTAGTTCAGGGGTCGACTGAAATATCCAAAACGTATCTACTATGTCCGACAGTTTTTCTTCTGCTGCTCGTTCGATACGTCGATTTTGTTCTCCATAGTGATGCTAGAGCGTTAGGTGAAAGTTTGTTTAGATGGATTCATCATTATGAGAAAATTTTGCAGCGAACGTTCCTCGATATTGTTACATAAAGGGACTGTTAAACTTCGGAATTTCGGCAGTATCACAAATATCCTGTCTCCTTGCTGGTCTAGAACATAGCAGTGAACTACAGGTTCACGCCGCTTTTGTCACACTCTAGTCGCTTTAGTCATTTATTCTTTCTTAGCCCACCGAGACGCACTCTGCTGCTGGATGCCGGCAGATCTGCAGTACCATACCATACCATACCATACCACCCCCAGACCCGGTCTGCACTCTCATCGCTTAGGGCCAATTCTCTCTGCATTCGTTTACTATGTCCAAGACTCCGCCTGTGATCGCGAGACAATTTGTCACAAGCTACTGCAGCCCGCCAGTACTTGCTAGTCTGCGCACATTTGAAGATTCGTGTTTTCCTTTTAACTGTACATGAAACAACTAGTGGAGCAAACCAAGCTGCCTTCGGAGAAGGGTTAAGGCTTTTTTTTTTTTTTTGCTTTGGTAAGTAATTAGAGACATTTTAATAAAATCAAATTAGGGTGCGGCTTCTACATTACTAGCTCTATTGATTAACAAAGGGACTACAAGTCATACGCGTAGGCAGTACGACTAAAAGCGGAGGAAAGTTCGTGGAATTTTGCAACAGTTTTGGGTTCACTGCAACTAACACGGTTTTCAAAAGCAAAGTACGGAAGTTTTACAAATAAAGCAACGTGAGCAATGTGAGGAGATGTGAATATGGTTTGTTGATATTCGCCAGAGAAGAGGACGAGAGCCGATCACGGACGATGCATACGTGACTCGGACCCTGCCGGTGACTCCGATGAAGCGACGGAGCTGTGGCAGCGCACACGGGGGTTCCATTTACTGCTGGTACCGTACCCCATTATAAGAACAATAAGCTGCCGCCTCCTCAGCAGTATTCTTAAGAGTGAAATGTCATTGAAAATTTCAATCTGCCTAGCGAATCGAAAACTTACGGACTGCGCATTTTCACTTTGGTGTCCTTAATGTCGTCGCCTCGTACATCCTCGTGTGCCAAGGCCACAGCATACGAGTCCCCTCGCAGGCAGCGCTGTTTAGCCTATCTAGGCTGCAGCCTACGGCTGGCCAGCCACAAGTCGCGACCCGCGCGCCGGTCATCGCAAAGTGAGCAAGTAGTACACACTGTGTTAATGTTTTCCTTCCTCTGCCCACTGTACACATTCAACAACTGCAATGAAACCTGTTTTTGAGCGTATGTGCGTGTGTGTGCCTATTCCTGGTGACTGAAGACGCTTATTAGTAAACTGAGACGAAACGCAGAGACAAGATGTGAACCGTATTTTTTTTCAGCTGCACACGGACGTACAGTGGGTTAGTAGCAGCGCTCGCGAGTCCTGCCACCTCGAGCCATCGGCACCTGCTGGCTGCCGTCTCGTAGTCGCGGCACATCACACCCCTACACTCTTTGTCATCTACAAGGCGCCTTCATTAGCGTCTGGCTTCTTGGGAAACACGCTTGTGTGTTTTCCTTCGCGTACACGACTCACTCCACTTTTACAACATTCAGTAGCCGTATATATACTTCCTCTGCAAAAATGGTAGAAAATTGTGTGGATTTGGACTAGGTTCTTGCCTGAAGTATATAGCACATCATATGTAACGCAGGCATACTCAAATAACACTTCAAACTCAGTTTTAGGTCCGGAATGTGGCACTTAAGAAAATGTAAATGTAGGTATGAAAACGTCATCATGTGAGAACTTTGGCAGGCGCGCACTCCACAGTACCTCAGCATCGACCGTCGCTTTACGTCACGGCCCTGCTGTGCTCTCGCGGACGCCGCAGCATGCTTCGTAGTCGGACCTCCGACTGCGCCGGTGAGTGTGTTTCTCAGTCAGTCACTCATAAACTAGCACCACTTTTACGCAGTACGCCCAACCCCTCACAACAGACAGTGCGCTCCCTCTGCCCCCCCCCCCCCCTCCTCCCTCCCTCTTCCTACTCACCAGCAGTGTTATCAAACACTTGATGAGTTTTTAGGCGTAACACAAAACGAAAAATTTGCAGGTACACTCAGTGGTGTATGTGGATACCGTCGGCAAAATGTGCTGCGAGTAGAGTTGTTAGTAAAGAAGTAATAAATTAAAACGTCATGCACGATCAGACAGTTTTACTGCGCGACCAGCGAAAATGTATTAAGCGATGAAACGTTTTTTTTTTCTTCCATCATTTTGTTGGGTGGGGGGGGGGGGGGGGGGGGGGTGAAGGTAACAAAGTTTCCTTACGTTTGAAGGTAGTTGGAAGTCGCTAAATGGTCTAGTTCTCAAATACTGCAGGAATATATTCTGCGTACTTTGCACAACGCGAGTTATACTGCATCAAGACATTTTCAGAGTTTCTTTCACATTTTATCTGCTATGTTAAGGCTTATATATCTTCTATGATAGACTTTTAAATCTGGTCAATAGTTATATGAAATACTGAAAATAAACTTCTTGCTGTTCCTGGAAGCCGTTATATAGGCAACTTGGAACTTGCACCCGCTGACAGTCTGTAAGTAATACACAACATGTGAGCCAGTAATTAGTCGCGCTAAGCTACGTCCGTGACGGTGCTGGATGCACTGGTGCGAGTAAAACGCAACTAAATGGCATTGAGCTAACTTTCCGCCTTCACCTTCGTCCATCGCACGACTAGAACATTCGTTAATTCAGAGGCGAGCACAGGAAGCACTTATGCTCTTATCCCTGAGCTAACTTTGGAAATCTTTTGCACTGCGCCGCTATGTATTGAACGAGTTGTTCTCACCTCTGCAGCAACAGCAAAGGGCACTAAACAACACAATAGACATACCTTTCGCTCGCCTTGCAAAAGATATATTCAAACTTATGGAAAGCTTCAATTCATCTACTGTCTTCTTAACAGCATGTGCCAATGCACATTTCCGAGCACAGAATCAATTTCTCGGCTTCAGTGACATATTGGACATTTCCAAAGTGTGCGGCTTTCTTTTGCTCAATGTGGATAGAGTGTGTCACATCAGACGCTTCTATATTTCAAGGATTTGTAGGATGCCACTAGGATTATCAAGTACTATCCTTAAGTCCATTTCTGTACCGCCAATTCGGTGGCCCGTTTTGAGAAGACTGTCAGCAACTATTGACTCGTTATTCTCTTTTATACGCACTGCAGCAGCTTCCCTCAAGTCTTGAGGAGAAATTCTTTCCGGTTTGTCCTACGCCGAGGTAGTAGTAGTTCTGGCAATTGATTTTGTAAACAACAGACGGTTTGAACTTGTTCGAGTGATCTAGCTGGTGGCCAGTTCGTTGTTTGTACAGGAACGTACTGAGACATCTACATCTACGTGATTCCTCTGCTATTCACAATAAAGTGCGTGGCAGAGGGTTCAATGAACCACCTTCAAGCTGTCTCTCTACCGTTCCACTCTCGAATGGCACGCAAAAAAAAGCGCTTAAATTTTTCTGTGCGAGCCCTGATTTCTCTTACTTTATCGTGACTCTTGTGAGGACGCACTAGACACCCCTCCCACACACACTGCGTCTCGACTGACTGCCTGCCTGACTCTCGACAGGTGGCGGACGGGGGACTGGAGCAGCCAGCCACAGCCGCCGGCGCCGGCAACTGCTCCGGTCCCCTGCCCAGTGCTGCCTGCTATGACGGGGCATTCTGACTCACACCGTTATTCTTTGTAGGACTCTTCCAAAAAGCTCGCTCATCTCCCTCGGTAGAGCACCAGCACCGCGCTTAGTAGTATGCCGTCACAGATACTACGGCGTGCAGACACAACATTATGAACGACAAAAACTACCATAATTCCCTCTGGAGTCTACGCATATTAATCCCAAATAATGCCAAGGTAGGGTTCCATAACGTTCCACGAAATAAAACTTACATTTTTCCAGCCATGTTCCAGTTGAGAAAAGAACCCTTAATTGTTTCCTCAATACTGACCACTCAATGTTAACTCGAAAATCTGGCGAATCTTGACGAAGGGGAAGACGTGCTGTTTCCTCCTCCTGTTTACCAAATTGATCCAGCCGATTGAGTGGGGGTGTTATAAGAATGCTGGCAATAACGTTTGGGTCATTAAATGAATACGGTTGATCCAAACGATTTTGCGGACCTTACCACAGGAGGCACTGAAAACTGAGACACGACAACCCAAACCACTACGGAACCTCCGCCCCACGTATGAGTCTGGTAAGGAAATCCCGTGGTACAGGAAACCAACTTTTAGCAACCCGCTGGTCAGCGGTGCAGCTGTTGTGTTCACTGCACGAATGAAGCCTTTGATTTGCATTTATGTGGTTCGTATTAAGTTTGTGCAACCGCTACTACATAATGGGCACTGCTGTCTTATCGCGTGTTAAGCTCCGTAGTCGTCTTCTCTAGTGTCCTCCTGACAATTTACCCTTGTCCAAAGTCTCCGCGGTAGCTCGAAGCTCTGCGTCAACAAACCGAGACTTGTACCCAAGAAAGAAAGGAGGGACAACGTCAGCGCTAGCAAATTCAGGACTCTGGCGTCGCCAATTTGCCCCACGTGGCAAACAAGGATATAAAATGAGGCAAGAGCAGCAGTTTGCGTGAGAGTCTCTACGACACCCGCCTACTCAATACAAGGGCCAGCAACTGCCGCCTCTTTTCCCCGCTCTGAGATTTTCCTCGATCAGACAGCGTGAGTGAGCCCATCCAAGCCAGCAGTATGAGGCATCCAGTTCAACTGCCACTTCTGGCGTTTACAGATGATCTGCCTCTACATCGGTGTCTCTACATCGGTGTCTCACCAATTAAAGCGGTCCTTACACGCTCAATATCACTGACACAATAATACTGTGCCAATCCAGTGCATGGAAGTGCGAGATCAAAATGGCACAATAATATTCCGGGATATTTACGTCCAGAAAGTGTCAGAATTCTCCCGTCATAGCGAATATGTCTGCTCTCAACTGTGTGCAATTCGCTCGTATTGTGACTCGGTTGTTTGCCTTGCAAAACCCAGGCAGACATTATGCAGCATGGGCGAACCATGTCTCAAAAGCTTGCAGTGAACTTTTCAGTGGACCAGGGGCTCATTCACGGCAGCATAGATTCGTAAACCACAACAACAACAACTGACTACAAATTAAACAAGTGAACTCTTTAAGTTATCGTGAACGTATGCTGTTTCCTATGTATTTCTCTACTCTAACAACTTTTGCAAACGAAATGAATTATTTAAGAATTACTAATTAAAAGCTTACACGATCTTATGTCTGCGCATTGTTCCACGAAAAATAAACATTAATACTCACTAGACAGTTGATTATCTTCTTTGTCAGTTCTGAGAAACGATACAACTAACATGAGCATTTATGCTTACTGTGATCTACAGCTTCCGCGAATATTGTTGATACCGAGTCATCCGGCGTTACCTCATCAAAAAAATGGTTCCAATGGCTCTGAGCACTATGCGACTTAACTTCTGAGGTCATCAGTCGCCTAGAACTTAGAACTCATTAAACCTAACTAACCTAAGGACATCACACACATCCATGCCCGAGGCAGGATTAGAACCTGCGACCGTAGCGGTCGCTCGGTTCCAGACTGTAGCGCCTAGAACCGCACGGTCACTCCGGCCGGCCGTTACCTCATCAACCAAGGTTTTCATTTCTCCAAGTACCGCAATGTTCGAGTCCGCTTCCTGCTTTGTTGTCGTTTATTTATTTCCAATTCTTTGCACGAATCCTCCTCCTGCACGGTACAGTATACTTCACAATATACAGGGTGCATCATAATTAATGGCGTAAACGCATACCGTTGAAAGTACACGATAATACAAGCAAAAAAGTCTCAGTAAACATAGGGTCGAAAATGCATACCTTAAAAGCTACGAGCAATTTTTCGCCTTCGATACAGTGAAGCTAAGCTCTTCTACTGCAAGCTCTTTGCTTTCCACATTTTGGAAAGTAGTAATATGGACCAAAACAAGAAAAAATGTCCAGCAAACATTTGCTCTAAAATGCGTACCGTAGTAAAAGTTATGAGCAATTGTTCATTAGAAGAGATGTGTTTCCAAGTAGCGAAGATGAGCACGTGTTCGTAGCTCTAAAGGTATGCATTTTAGAGCACATGTTTACTGGACATTTTTCCTTGTTTTGGTCCACAGACCATTTCCCAAAATATGGATAGCAAAGAGCTTGCAGTAGAAGAATTTGCTTCACAGTATCGAAGATGAAAAATTGCTCGTAGCTCTTAAGGTATGTATTTTCGACCCTGTGTTTACTGAGAATTTTTTGGTTTCAGTATCGTGTACTTTCAACTGTATGCGTTTACGCCATTAATTATGATACAACCTGTATTGTGCAAGGGTCAATATTTTTAAAGGTCTGCAATCTTCTCCAATATATTGAGCAAACGGTCATTATCGATCTCAGATGGTTAAGACTCGTGCAAGTAAGTGCAGCATGAAGTTAATTTTCACGCTGAATCAACAATTAGAAGAGAAAGAGCGAAGAAGAAAATGTGGAAACGTAGCAGGAGTATGCGGTCTGTTATAACGCGATCAGGCGGAAGTTGCTCGACAAAGGAGAGATATCGCAGGGGGCAGCCCAGCCCTGAGCTGTGGATGAGATAAAAAAAAATTATATACGAAACAGAGAGAGAGAGAGAGAGAGAGAGAGAGAGAGAGAGAGAGAGAGAGAGAGAGGGGGGGGGGGGGGGGTGAAGCCATGACAGTACCGGCGACGGGTCCGCTATGTCCTGCCCTGGCCTCGCCTCGCCTCCTCAATCGATTAACCTCCCCACCCCCACTCCCTCCCTCCACCCAGTCGCCTCGCACAGCAGGCCACGTTACGCCATTAAGCGGTCGCGCACGTAAATCCACAGCTGTCAAAACAGCTCTGACAGCAAGAGGCGAAAAAGCGAGTCAGTGGCGGCCACCTCTGCCGACACCTTCCGGCCATCCACTGGGCAAAACTGACTTCCGACACGCATTGCCTTCTTCGCGATGGTTTTTGTACTGCACAGCTATCCGTACTTTCGATACGACACGGCCGATTTATTTACACCCTTAATACATTGTTCTACTTCTAGCTCATTCTTTATTCCTCTATTTTCAATATTATCCTACTTTGTGAGGCTCTGAACTGATGTCAGCAATTTCATTGTTACTGCCTCTAATTTTGTTTCACCCTTCCTTACAATCAACGGTGCCTCGCACCATTTACGGCGGTTGTAACTGTAAATGGTTTATACAATCTGTTACTGCCTCAATTTTTCTACTTGTTGCAACGCAATTAGATCCGAATGTATTTCTGCTGAGTCTTTCACATTATATGTAGAATCTTAACACAGAAAATTAAAATGCTGTGCCTACTCGAGTGTGCAGTTGTCAGCTCTATCTTAGATCTCACCAGGGCATATTCAACCGCTCGCCAGCGACTGTTTCTTTAGTTCACATTTTAAAATTGTATTTAAGACGAAGTACGTCCCCGATGGATCAGTCGCCCTGGATGCAACGATGTGACTCCATGCGCCCTAATTCTACAGTTACTGTGATGCCGTTAAGATGGTCGCAGTATACTGATCAGCCAAGCTTGACCACTGCCAACTGGGAGACTCAATGCTGCTTGTTGCCGTTACGGGTATGTGGCGCGATAAGGTAATTATTTCTCCGGAGCCACTGAAGGAAGGAAGATTGAGTTTAACGTCCCGTCGACATCGAGGTCATTAGAGACTGAGGACAGGCTCGGATTATGTCAAGGATGGGGAAGAACATCGGCCGTGCCCTTTCAAAAGAACCATCCCGGCATTTGTCTGGAGCGATTTAGGGAAATCACGGAAAACCTAAATCTGGATGCCCGGACGCGGGTTTGAACCGTCGAGTTACAGAATGCGTGTCCAGTGTGCTGGACCCACTGACATAAGTAAATTTGACAAAGGGCATATTATTGTGGTGCGACGCCCGGGAAAGAGCGAGCATGTCAAAAACACATCATCCAGGTAAACGGCAGCTCGAAACATGTACTGAGTCATGCACGCAGACTGATAGGGGCGCTATTACGCTATAGAGGACGTTGACTTGCATGGGTACCTGTGGTAATAATCAAATGTAGTGTGACAGCTGCAGATTACGTGAATATTACTGCGGACCACCTGCATTCCTTCATGCTTGATGTCGTCCCCCACGGAGATGGCATCTTCCAGCACGCTTTTGCGTTGCAAAAGCTGGGTCAACACCCCGTTAATAGCTTGGTCATAGTGTATTGAGTAATCAGCGTATGTAATAGAGGTAAGATGCGTAAATCAGTAGTTCGCCGAACAGTATGCGGTAAGGCTTCAGAAAAAGCTTGCAGTACACCGAGGCGGAAACATTTTACAGTTTGGAGCGCATCACTCGCTCTGAATAAATGAGAAACTGGCACAAAGTTATTTGGCGATGAATATTCGTGTATTTGTACCAGATGGTGCAAAAGCTCACAAACTTTTTTTCTCCTTCGAACTCTGGGTCTGCAAGCGTATCAACTGAACATTCATGTACACTTAATTACACAGGTAATATGAAGGTCACTTAATACACACTGAGATTTGTTGGTTTGCTTTCTAAAATTCTAGAGGAAAACTACCACAACTTGCTCTCCACAGACCATAGCGTAACACTTAAACAACCTCCAACTCTTGAAATGATCAATTGCAGTCGTGTGTCAGATTACCGTTACCGTTCCCATTATTAAATTACAGATCGACCGACTGCTCTCAAATTTCATTCGCTGGGTTCGACATCTACATTTATAGAATGTGTGTGGTGGAGGATTCATTTTTATAGTATACTATGCTTCCTTCTCGTATTATCCACGGTGAACAATGCCAAGTGAAATCGCAGCTAATTCTCTTCAGTTTTAACAAGATTTTGTTTCTACTGAGAAAAAGCGTTTATCGTCAAATTCTGCTATGTTTGTGCGCGTCTCCACACAATCCTTTAGACACAAGCGTTGCAGATTAGATTAGAGCGCTTTCTTCAGCTTAACACCAATACCTTCCATCGTCGTCCTTGTTTTGTACTTTATGTTACTCAACCTTCAGTTCCTCAAAAACGTGCAGCAGCTGGGTTAACAGTAGTTACCGTATAGCAGTTCATGAATGTGACAGAAATGACAGCACCTACGATAGTCAAGCATGCATCTTTTACGTCGAATGAAGAACTACCTGCATCCTTCAGCGCAAGAGCGACAGACTTTGAAGCAAGCGCAAATATTCGGCGAGCCGGCGAGGCTGAAAATTCAACAGCTCTGTTCTCAGTCTACGGAACCACTGCACCCAGCTTCTGAAATTAAGTAAAGACAAACAATGAGGATTAAGTTGAACTAAGCCGTGGATTCCACTGCTGTACGAGCCCCTGCCGCTAGCCATCTCGTAGGACGTCGTCGTCGCCGTCATGGTATCCTGGTGGTGAAGTCTTGGAAATTTTCAACCCGTTCTCACGTCACAGAACTTTCAGCAGGACACATCGGCCAACAACAACCTGATAGGTAATGGACAGGCACTCAAATTAATGAAATAGCACGTTCTACGTAAAATGTACACATAAAGGACATTTCCGCTAATACGGCTCCAACCCACTGCTCGGTTCAATCAAGGGCAGCGCTATCAAATACCAATAATTTTCGTTTGGTATTCTGCGACAGTGATGATTCGGCGATTTCGCTGTTACAATCACTGTACCATCCAACACTGCAGGGACAACAGCGTCGAGTCAATAACTTTCCTCCCCTGAAAATGGGTGACGTCCGGAACAGCAGCCCAACAACAATCACCACCACCCCACGACGACAACCACCCCACAACCCAAAAATATCAACGAACATCACGATAAGGCTTAGCATATCATCCGCATCCAAAGTAAATAAGTCGCGCTGAACGAAATTATCAAGTTCAATCGTTGTGTCTGTAGCCATTTTTTAGATAGTGTGTTTGGTGTCTGCAGCTTGGTCATGGATCAAGTAAATGTATTATCATCGCAAACTATGCCATGCTGCACCCCATTTTTAGGAATCACTACGTAATTTGCGAATGTAGACACATCTCCGTCGACACTCTTACCATGCTATTTTGAAGGCACTTGCGTTTTAGAATAAAAGCGACTGACATTCCGTTTACCTGAATATGTAAAAACAAGCTTGGATATTGAAAAACAACGCTTTGTTAGCAAGAGACATCGTAAATCAGTACAGATGGTGGCAAATCTCAGCAAATGTGTCAAGCAGTCCGTCCTGTCAGCTGTATGCGCTCGCTACGTAGCGACGGCTAGGCTGAAATTAAGAAACCTGTTTTAGTGTCCGGGCTAAGACGCATCAGGAGAGCGTACTAACCTGTAAAAACGGTAAGAAGCCTCAAGTCTGCGCAGCGGAACTGATTAGCCATATAGACGTAAGAGCAATTAATCAGTTGCTACGGTCAACGACGCTCAGAGATTCAGAAAAGGGACTCGAAGACGGTCCACTGTAGCTGCAATTAGCAGGTCCAAGGGCGCCATACCTAAGCGACGTGCTCAGTGAAGCTACCGCGTCCAAATTCGGGTAATACGAAGCTTTCTGCTGAAAAGTTATGCCACTTGTCCGAGGCGACTTAGTTTGGGACGACATGTGTAACTTCCTTTCTAAGACAATTGTGGAACAACAATGGCACACTGTCAGAAGACAGCACAAAAATTTCCTACAGACAGTTATTTTGCGGTACGATTAACCGGTGCATCACAGTGTTCGCATGAAGTGGAAACGTCTCCTCGGCCGACGTAAGCGAGACAGAACGATTCTAGTGGACAAATCGCGGAAATTGCAAAGAGATACACCGTCAAATTCTGGAGCCATACGGACCAAATGCAACGAATCGCACAAACACGTGTGATGCCGATCGGGAAGGAACTCCATCGACATCGACGTCTGAGGAGCACGTCCACGTAATCCAGGGCTTAACAACTAGCCGGTTTTGAGCGCGAGCACTCGCGTCTGCTCAGGCACGTGCTCGCGAGCAGGTGCAAGGTCCCGGAGTAGGGAGGGATGGGAGGGAGGGGAAATGCGCGCGCACGTTTGAATAGGGCCGCAACGTGCCTCTTGAATTCGCGCCGACTGTGTAACGTTTAAAATACTACGATCAGCTCTAACAGTCACTTCGCTAGTTAAGAATCATGTCAAGTCGCCGTTGTGTAACCCCAATCATGCTTTCGCAGTTCAGCCCCCATTGGGAGGAATTGTATCTGTTTACAGAAAAAGTTGGTGTTGCAAAATGTTTAGTATGTCACAAAACGCTGAACAATTTTAGGAAATTTAATTTGCAGCGACATTATATGTCGTACCACGCGAAAGACTACGGAAGTGGAAAATGTGATGGACCAGATCGTGCACAGGAAGTTATTAAACTTAAAAGGAAGCTATTCGAAGAAGATCTGGACGACGAAGGAAAATCAACTGAGGCAGCTCTCAGAGTGAGTTACAAAATTGCTTTGCTTTTAGCAAAATCCCTGCGGCCCTTCACTGATGGCGATTTCATTAAAGAATGTTTGGTAGTTGCAGCGGAACATTTGTGTCCATCTCAAGTTGAACGGTTTCGGATTGTGCCATTATCTAACATGACCATTATGCGTCGCATACAGGACATGGCAGACGACTTCCAGAGCCAGCTTGCAAATAGCTGTAAAGATGTTATGGCGTATTCTCCAGCTCTGGACGAAAGTGTTGATATCACTGGAACAGCGCAGCTTGCCATATTTATTAGAGGTGTTAATAGAGATCTTCAGGTGAGGGAGGAGCTCCTCGATGTAGTAGCCATGAAGAACACTACAACCGGAGGTGATATTTTAAGTAGTGTTGAAGAAAGTGTTGAAAATATAGGATTGTCGTGGAATTCTTTAGTTTCAGTGTCTACAGACGGTGCACCAGCGATGACAGGGAAAAAAATCAGGTTTAGTTGCGCTGTTGAAGGAGAAAATGCAAAAACTGACCGTGCCGAATGAAATAAGAGGCGTTCACTGTGTGATCCACCAGGAAAACTTATGGGCAAAGAGTATCACTCTAAAAAATGTGATGATTGTTGATGTTCGTACAACCAATTATATAAGGAAGCATGGGCTACAACACAGGCAATTTAAAAGCTTCCTTGAGGATGTAGAAAGCCAGTATGGTAGCCTGCCTTATTACAGCGAGATCCGCTGGCTTCGTCGTGGCGAATTATTAAATCGATTTTTTTGCCTATTAGATGAGATAAATATGTTCATGGAAATAAATAAGATGTGTGTTCCTGAATTGAAAGAGCCTTCATGGAAATGTGATCTCGCGTTCTTAGCAGATTTAACTAGCCATCTGAATGCTTTGAACATTTCACTACAAGGTAAAGATCTGCTAATTACTCATTTCATAGATCGAATACGAGCTTTTAAAATTAAATTGACACTTCGGGTGAGTCAGCTGGAAACAGGAAATCTAGCTCATTTTCCTAAATTATCATGATGTTCACAAAGACTGTGAACGTTATTCACATAGTTTAGTTGCCCTTAAGGAAGAGTTTGATCTACGCTTTCAAGATCTGACAGCACTAGACAGTGATTTTGATCTGTTCTCCTCTCCATATTCAGCGAATATTGAAGAGATTCGTCCTGAGCTTCAACTAGAAATTATTGACCTGCAGTGTGACAGAGAATACAGAGACAAATTTCAGAACAAGAAAAACATTTTGGATCCTACAGACACTTCCCTCAGGATAGATTTCCTCGTTTGCACAAACTGGCGGCTACAATAATATCAATGTTCGGTTCCACGTATGTTTGTGAAGAACTGTTCTCTGCAATGAAATGTAACAAGACGCGGCTAAGAAACGCATCGTCTGATCGAAATTTAAACTGCACGCTGCGCCTACAATGCACAAGAACAATTACTCCGAACATAGACGCAATTGTAAAGGGCAAAAAGTACAACATAACCGAGAGTCCCACACTTCAGTGACACCTTTTATTGTGTAACAGTTCACAAATTAATACGAATGTAGAGGCATACACTAAGCTAATAAAATTATGTGGCATTCTCCTTTATTTGTTTCATTTGTCGCAGTAATAATTCGAGAGTGATATCCCTGCAGGTGGCCGCGGATTTACATTGACTGGCGGCAGCTTTTGTGTGCCCCACGTGACTCTCCCCACTCTCCGCTCTGGTCCGGTAGTGGGGGTAGCGTGCTCGCGCCTTGCTGCTCACAGCTTGCTCCGCGAGCACGTATGTTGTGAAGCCCTGACGTAATCTAAGAACTGATTCGCTGCAAATGCAGTTTTTGAAAAAATGAGGGCGACCACATAGCGGTCCTGGAATGGATGAAGGACCAAGTAGCCTATTTGTGTCGTCGAGGGATTGAACGATTGGTACCAAGTTCTGACCATTGTATACTGAGGCTATGTGTGTTGAAAAATATTATAATGCGCCCGTTTTACTTTAAAGTGATTTGTAGCATCCAATAAAAGTTCATTGACCTGCCACAATAATGTGTAACATAGTAGTTCTTCAGTTTCAATATTTTGTTGATACAGGACTAGCAACCTTCTTAATATTTCATGAAGCGTTTATTAACAAATCTGTCACATTTCTAGCACTCTTAAGGCGTAGCGCAAATGAGGCTGAAATTTAGTAACCGCTCCAGGTGACGTGGGTTTTGGGTGCCCAGTGCAGACGTGTACTGCGGGGCTGCCTACCTGCCAGCGCCGCGAGTGCCGTGCAAGCCTGACCTCCAACACTCCAGGCAGCAGCAGCGGCTGCTGCTGCTGGTATTGACAGCGGTTCCAGGCAAGCGCGCGCACTGTCTCTCTGTCTTCAGTTTAAGATCACACCCCCCCGTCGCCTCCCAATCGGTTTTCCAGGAGAATGTACCGTCTCACTCTGCAGCATACTCAGTTCCAGTAATTTTCTGGAATAAAAGGCACTGAGTACTCATTTAAAAACAGAAAATAATGAAAAGCATGTCAGCAATTCTCTCTCTCTCTCTCTCTCTCTCTCTCTCTCTCTCTCTCTCTCTCTCTTTGCGTCTGCTATACACGAATTGTAACAAGGTGGAGATGTTGCCATATTTCAACAGAACTAACAGATCCTGATCATCGTATGGGCCATCATGCAAGCATAGTATGTGCCATGATGTAAACTAAATGAATGTAAACGTATTCTATACTGACTTCGAAGCGTCCAAATTGGAGCTAACGATATTAAAAATACCAGCAACCTAGCGTAAACAGAGCAAATTAACTCGTCTTTTTTGTCACACGTAAATATGGGATTCTTATTAATTACGTACCATGACCGTTTTATTGCGGTAATTTCCGAGCTCTAGGGGAAGAGGAGGGTGCAAGCAAGATACCAGCACACCACGGTCACTATTCGATATCTACGTCAACTAAATTATACATGAAGACACGAAGGAATGACAGACACAGTGGTCATGGCAACTGCACGTACTACCCTAGCACGTCTCCTGTCAGACCCAAATTCTCATCCTATCCACCCAATATTGATATAATGCCCCTTGACCATTATCCTCATCACTCGCGGCATTTCGCCGATTACCGTAAGAGTTCAGGCCTGGTGTGCAACTGCAGTGAAGAGATCGTTGACTGTTTCGCCTTAATTTTAAATCTACAGGGCGAGTAAGACATAACACTGCTTTTATTTCGCGAACGGTTACACGTATCGAAACGCGGTTTTCGGCAAATGTTAGAGCATTGAGGGCCTCGTATATTTTTGTTTGGTTAATGTTTTTAGCGCTGGTATCAACGGAAATATTGAAGCAAGTACTATTTTTTTAAATGGAGCCGTTCATTTTTTATAACTGTATTCGATAGCTCTTGAGAAGACAACTATAGTGATATATATATAGTGACAATTACTTAACTACATAAAATAGAATCGTCGTAACTTCTGAACGGGTTCCGTTAGGGCGTTCAAACTACACAGTTGGCCGCGGGGCACGACGCGAATTAGTATGCGCTGTATGGTTTGGTTTTGCAACGAAGCCTACTTTTATTTGGATGGGTTCGCTAATAAGGAATAATAGGGTATTTGAGGAACAGAGAATCCGCGATTCGCGATCGAATAGTCTCTTCATCCTCAACCGGTGACTGTGTCGTGTACAATGTCCAATCACGTAATAATCAGTGCGATATTCCTTGATGACACGGTGACTACTGAACGGAAAGTGAAGGTTTTGAGAGACGATTTCATCCCCATTGTCCAAAGCAACCCTGGTTTCGACAAGGTGTCATTCATGCAAGACGGAGCTCGAGCCTTTCGAAGCACGAGTGTGTTTGATGTCGTGGAGGAGCACTCTGGGGATAATATTCTGGATCTGTGGTACCCACAGCCCCCTGGCATGGTCCTCGATTGCTGTGGGGCTATATTAAAGACCCCCAAACCATTTCTGAGCTGAAAACAGCCATTCTGGAGCTCATCGACAGCGTCGATGTTCTGACACTTCGTCAGGTCATGCAGAATTTCGCTATTCGTCTGCGCCACATCATCGCCAACGATGGCAGGCATATCGAATATGTCATAACCTAAATCCGAATACCTGCAGTGACGTTTACATGTTGAATAAAGTGTGCGCACGCCGTAGTTTGCAGCTAATTTACGTTATTTTTTCATATAATTCAATAATTGGTTGGTTGGTTGTTTCGGGGAAGGAGACCAAACAGCGAGGTCATCGGTCTCATCGGATTAGGGAAGGACGGGGAAGGAAGTCGGCCGTGCCCTTTGAAAGGAACCATCCCGGCATTTGCCTGGAGCGATTTAGGGAAATCACGGAAAACCTAAATCAGGATGGCCGGACGCGGGATTGAACCGTCGTCCTCCCGAATGCGAGTCCAGTGCCTAACCACTGCGCCACCTCGCTCGGTCAATAATTGTCACCCTGTTTATAGGTGTGTGTGTGTGTGTGTGTGTGTGTGTGTGTGTGTGTGTGTGTTTTCTTTGGGACATATACAAAATTATAAACACTGTTTCCAAATGCTAGCAATAGGATAACTATGCCGTAAATATTAGCATTTATTACTAACTTGTGTATCGAAGCGAAGGCACGCTGTTTAATAATGCTTCCACTGGTCCCAAATTAGTTATGGGTACCCGCTTACGGTACAATTACTGTTGAGGTTCTCTGCTAAATAGCCCAGTGCAGCAGAGTTGCTGTCAGACGTGCAGCGGGAGCAGCCGCCGAAGCAGCAGCAGCAGCTGTGGCCCTCCAAATTCGCCGGCTGCCCGCAGCGCTCAGCAAACAGCGATGCCGCGACTCCAAACTCAAACACAGAGGCCAACCTCCACCGCTTATGCCCATCCCCGTCCCCCTCTTCTCAACCGAGTCTTTTCGCATCTCCATGCTCCCTGCTGTTCCCTTCGAAATCGTCACCTTCAGATCATCATCTGAACTGGCGAGCCGTCCTCACTGAAATGCCGATTTACAATTTTATTGAAGCTGCTCTAAAAATTGAATGCTCGTCTGTGCGTACTGCTACGAAAAGCCTAAATTGTAAATACTAAGGTGGGGTTCGCTTGAATCACATACCAATTCACACGAATCACTATTATAAATCTTCAAGAGGAAAGAATTTTTCGATTCCGAATTGATTCATTCAAACCGTTTATGGAATATGCCCGTAGTGTAGTTTACCGTACTTGCAACCTGACTTGATTTTTAAAGGAAATCTTCAGTCACTTACGTATCTATCGGTGTACCTTGGCGAGAGCAGCAAAAGTGCACAGGTTCACAGGTTCTTTTTAGCAGTCCGATTCCGTTCTACGTAGCCTGCCCGACAAAAGTGGTGTCTGACGTCGACCTTAAAACTGTGGGAGTCAGCACGTAGACGCAGGCGAAGACTACCGCGGCTTTCACACGCTTTGCTTTGGCCATCGCGGCAAAGTGCTAATTTATATCAAGGGACTACTGAAGACGATGTTGAATCTCCCACCGCCCATGTGAGGGCGGGAGGCTCAGAAGTATTGCGGAGGTCTTTGCCGTCGGATGGATAGCAGTAGTTGGTTGGGCGGCGACTGCCGAGGATCGGGAGACGCAATGTCTTTCTGAGGAATGCCCTCCTGAACAGCGTCGGCGGTGCCATTTTATAATTCTAAACTCTTCTCTATCTTCCTATCTTCTTAATTTTAAACATTTTCTTAGTTTTAAGTGTCCAAGTATATAAAGCTACAACTTCGTAAAATACTAGGAAACCAAATAAGCTTCATAAATATGTTACTAACTTTAGCATATAAGGACCATCTTCTGGCACGGGTCAGAAATTCGTTCAAGCATTCTGTATTGTGAACACAACGACCTATATTCGTCACCAGAAGGCACGTCAAATACAAGCGACAGGAAAAAATATATTCGCAATTTGAAGCTTGACTGGAGAGATATCGGATAACGGTGTTGGAGAATTTGAGTCGTGGAAGAACTACATCGAGAGAATCAATATATTTTCCTTATATTTAGCGACGAAGCGGGGGAAGAGTCAAACACGAACGCCCCCGCGTTGTCACTCGTTCCCTTTCCACGATTTCGAGGAGAAATTTAGGTATTTGTGAAGGGAAACGGACAGATGAGTGGGCACGCATAGCGGCGCGTTGTGGACGCCTACTGACGACCGCCGCTGTTGTGCGCAGGTTACTTCCCGCTAGCGCCCGTCTACTGCCTGGCGTGGATCTGCCTGGACGTGCTGTTCTGCACGGCGTCCATCATGCACCTAACCACCATCAGCGTGGATCGCTACCTCAGCCTGCGCTACCCCATGAAGTTCGGCCGCAACAAGACGCGCCGCCGCGTCACACTCAAGATAGTCTTCGTGTGGTTGCTGTCCATCGCGATGAGCCTGCCGCTCTCGCTCATGTACTCACAGGTGAGAGGCTGCGCCCGCATTAGCTAGCGATGCCTCACAGTCAGCGCCAATGCGTCTCTCTCTCTCTCTCTCTCTCTCTCTCTCTCTCTCTCTCTCTCTCTCTCTCTCTCTCTCTCTCACACACACACACACACACACACACACACACACACACACACACACAGGCAGCCCGCACTCTTCCTCCAAGAATCTGGTAGACTGTGACACTTGTACAGCGCAAAATTTGCACACTGTGACATAGGACAAAGAGTGCCAAACAACGGACAGAATTCTCATACAAAAACTCCGATGTGCCCATCCTGCCTTACATTTCCGAGATCGTCACTGTAATGTTCGCTGCTTTGCCAATTGATGAGTAGCTACTTCTCAAGAAGGGATATTGCCAGCAAGGCAAACTAAGAAAAACGAAGAATGTAGTGGACAATTATTTTTAATAAAATACATTTACGCACACCTTTAGCTGCTACATAACTTCATAAATATGTTACTAACTTTAGCCTATAAGGACCATCTTCTGGCACTGGTCAGAAATTCGTTCAAGCATTTCTCCTTTCTTAAGCATTAAACACAGTCGTCTTAATACTGTTTTAAACAGGTAAATATCAGTGTGTTTCCAAGACAATTTTGTTAAGTGCGAGACATTTGTACTCTCGTTCAGAGTGTTACAAACTTGTAAGATCTTACCAAGTTTTATTATTATTATTATTATTATTATTTTTCGTATGAGCCCCTAAGTACTAGGTTTACTTCAACTGTATATTTTCCTCCACATCTCTCTCATCATTTCACAATGTTTCTCTCCTATTTCTTCTGTCCAAGAGTCTCAATTCTTTTTCCTGGGATCTTCATGGACACCTCTGGAATCTAGCAATATCGCGTGGCATAATTCGGAGTTCGTCTATGCCTCTTCCTATTTCTCTGCACCCTGTGTTATCCACTTTTAAATTATTGAAATAAGTAAACACTTTTTTTGTCAGTCTTCTGGGATTAATAATTTGAATGTCTGTAATTTTATCAATATGCGTATGAAGATTATTATTATTATTATTATTATTATTATTATTATTCCCTTAAGATGCATGACAGCTGACTCATTATCTGCTCACGCTCTTTTCGCTGTCTAACTTGTATGCTTGCCGGATATGAACACATCTGCTTCGTATCGAAGCAGCGAATTAGTTCGCGCCTGCAGGTAGGGAACCCAATGAAACGGATTTCTAAAGCGGGCTGCTGTCGCGCCTTCGCGAACAATTCATGACAGCGATTTCAATGAACTGCACGCGTGTATTGACGTTTCCTGCCTGACAGATGGTGCCCGCGCTGAGCACCTGCAATGCGACTTACTGACTTGGAGAGATGCTCTATCCACTAATGCGTGCTTTTCCTGTACATCTTGTCTCCTTGTTGCTGCCTTTAACAAAAGACACTCCGTTGCTGCTCACCATCAGGACAGAAGAGGTACGCCGGAAGCCCGGTACACTGTTGTATCCTCCCACTGGAAGAGTGGAAGGTTAGAGATTAACCGTCCATTGATGATAATGGCAGCGAAGGCGCACATCTCGAATTCGGAAAGAACTGAGAAGGGAATCGGCCACGTCCTTTTCTAAAGAGCCTTTGCTCGCGACTGCCTCACGCTGGATGGCTTGGCTCGGTTCCTGCCAGAGACACGTCCTCCACCTATGCTAGCTTAGCGTTTTGTCCCTCCATGGCAGCAGTGCGGATGGCACGCGGGGTTTTAGCACACTGCGGCCACCGTTGCAGGACCACACGTCGGTGCTGGTGGCGGGCACGTGCCAGATCCCGGACCCGCTGTACAAGCTGATCGGCTCCATCGTGTGCTTCTATATCCCGCTGGTTGTGATGCTGCTAACGTACGCGCTCACAGTACGCCTGCTCGCCGTGCAGCAGCAGAACCTGTGCGGCGGGGGCGGCGCAGGGGGCAGCGCTGGGGGCGGCTGGTCCAGCGGCTGGATGGGCGGCGCGCCATCACCAGGTACGCCACCAAAACCACCACTACCACTACCGCTAATAACTAGTTAGTACAACAAATGCCTACTAATTCACCATTTCTCAGTCGTATTAATATGTTACATGTCACCAGGAATATAAAAAATTAATTCGATCTATCTACATTAAGACCTGAAACGTTGAATCACCCACAGCATGCCTGTACGATATCGAGATAAACTGTACCTATCTCCTAGCTGAATCACTGAGGCAGTTCTATCGGCAACACGCACGTTGCTCAGCCTCGCACGTCTATACGAAAATAATCAGGCTAACAGTACAGTGGGTGAGGGACCAAAATATTTGGCAGGAGATAGACTACAGATCCAAAGTTCCGTGTTGGACTCCCCAGTCCAGTCTGCAAAGTGCAGTTCTGGGTGCATGTAGAACATTGAGCGTCGGTTTTCATGTTAGTCTGGGTATTCTGAGCGTACTTAGCCGCTGCAGTGTTCATTGTGAATGGCACGAAGCAAACACGACAAGTATTACATTAAGCAGCGACGCGATAGTTTTGCGAGGATACGTATTGTTCTAGAGACAGTAAGTAGCAAAAACTGGCGGTGAGTCGCAGTTACCACAACGTTGCCAGTTAGCAGGGTAGGCAACGGCTTGCGTGTGTGGCATGGGACGTCACAATTGCGACGCCGTGAATTATGTCCCACACACGTCTGTACAGTAAGCACCACGAAGCTGCCTCCTTAGCTGCACGTCTCTGTTAGGGTGTAGCAAAGGTCTAGAGGTGATAAATCACATCGTGGAGGGAGAACATTTGTTTGCGAAGAAAATACTCGCGGTTGCTTCTCGGTGATGCTATGTGTCTTTTAGCATTTGCCGGTCCTAGGAAGACGATGTTTCCCTGAACTAGCAGGGTCTACTCAGCAAAACGCTACATAGTACCTACTACCTACCAAAGTAAACAAATAAAAATGATTTGCAAGAAGTTAAGAACGAGTAACTCCAAGTGGAGAAAGATATTTTATAAGCGATACAGAAACTTTATTTTGCTGAGCCTACCGTCTATCATATGGGGCAGATGGCTGGATTACGAGCAACATGGAAGGCAGAGTTCCTACTCCCCTGCAGCCTCTCAGGTGCATAACCGACGAGGATGTCACTGGCCTCTGCCAACTTTCTGTCTCTAACAAAAGCAGTTCTCCGTGACGTGACATAGTCACCCCAAACATTTGGTGCAGTTGCAGTTCGAACGGAATAATTTTGCTACTGACAGGTTTGTAGGGGCGGGGGCGCAACGTTTGCAGCGTGCAGCCAGCCACGCTGCGCAAGGCTCTGCCTGAGCCACAGAATAGGCAAACAGCCCGTTGACAGGCTGGAACGCCAATCACGAGTTGTTCTAACCGCAGTGTGGTGGTTGTGGCGGGCAGGCGGCGGCGGCGGCGGCCTGGAGCGGCGCGGCACGTGGCGGCGGCTGCTGGGAGCCCGCGGCGCGGCCCACTGCCACGGGCAGCAGCCGCCGCAGCACCAGCAGCAGCAGCCGCCGCTGCAGCAGCCGCGCGCCCACCACGGCCAGCAGCACTCGGCCGCCAGCACGGACACCGAGCTGAGCGCGCTCGACCTCTGGCTGCCGGACGACGCGGCGCCGTCGGCGGCCAGCGCGCTCTCCCAGCTGGGAGCCGAGATGCTCCGCCTGTCGCGCCGCCTCGAGTGCGTCGGCGCCGCGCCGGCCCACGCCCACACCGCCCCGCACACGCCGCCGGCCACCACCACGTGAGTAGTGCACACCACTGCTCCCACACTACTACCGCCGTCTGCCCCCATTCCGTCCTCGTATTTTCTGACTCTAGCTACCAACTTGCTCGTCCCATATGCCCCCCTCTCGCCTGGCCACACGTTCCACTTACTGCCGCTCCTGCCGCACCGCAGGCGCGATTACGCCCTCCAATACAGTCTCTTTCCTGGTCCATTAGTCTGTTTTCCCGCCTCTCCTAGTGGTTCTTCACACTAAAGTAGCCGTTACTCGTCCACCAGCTCCAAACAGCTTTTTACTCGAGAACCTGTCTCAAAACCACAAGTAACTCTAATAACACACTAATCAGAAGTATTCAGAGACCAATTAACGGACATCAATAATGGATACGCCCACCCCCTGCTTTTATGAGGGCTCGAACTCTCTCGGGTACGCATGAAGTGACATGTGTGAACCACTGTGCAGTAATAGTAGCTCATTGTCACCAAACAGCCGAAACTGGAGGAGGTAGTCACGTTGGACACACCGATATGGAGCGAAGTCTACGTTCAAACCTATCCCCAACGTGTTTCATTCCGTTCAGGTCGGGACTCTGGACAGGACAGGCCATTTCAGAAATTTAACGCCACAAAACATTCCCTCACAGAGGCTGCTTTACGACAGAGGGCAATCTCGTGCCGAATCAACGTTTACGAACTGTTCCTCCACTGTACACAATACACAGAATAGTTTGACATTTAGTCTTTTCTTAGCATCAAACGGGCGAGTCTACGTGTAAAGTGCGCCAATCACAAACAACAGTTTTGTACCAACCCGTTGATGTTTTAAAATTGCGAGCCCGCTTCTACTCCCTTCATTGTTGCTTCAGCTAACACAGATATAAACTACTTTTTATACATTCGAGAGAGCATCAGTAATGTAAAATAAACAGCGAGGCAGATGAGAGAAGATTTATGATCCGTGCAATAAAATCACCCAGATTCCGAGCTAGCAGCACAACTCCCTAATGAGGTAGTGACTTACGAGACAATTAGTAATCGAATAAGTTTGGCGGGGATCTGATGCAACCGCCCTGTTTAGTGCTCCGAGTGGGTCATTACTGTGCGGGAACACTTGTAGGCGGCAATAGAGCGATAGAATGAACGTTTATTTTATTATTCTTTAATTAAACTGTGATTCAGCTAACAGAGATTTATTTTATCGTAATTTAATCAAAAAGGGGCTCTGAGCACTATGGGACCTAACTTCTGAGGTCATCAGTCCCCTAGAACTTAGAACTACTTAAACCTAACTAATCTAAGGACATCACACACATCCATGTCCGAGGCAGAATTCGAACCTGCGACCGTAGCGGTCCCGCGGTTCCAGACTGTAGCGCCTAGAACAACTCGGCCACCCCGACCGGCGGCAATTTAATCAAACTAAGTCTAAACTGTGAGTTTGCTCATACATGTTTACCTTGGTAACATAAAGACATATTCTTCAGATGTGTATAAAGTACGTCGCGCGCCCACTCGAGGGTTAAGCGCAATAATCTGATCACACCCTGACCACGAAGAACACGCCCATACCCTAACACTGCCTCATCTACTTCACTGACGGCATTGCACGAGTTTAAAAGAAATCTCCTCCAGGTATTCGCCGAATTTAATCCTCCCGTCGAATCGCCATAGGGTACAGCGCGATTCATCGCTCCAAATCACTCGTTTCCAGCTATCAACTGTCCAGTGGCGTCCCTCTTTACACTACCTGCCGCATCGCTTAGCATTAACTACAGAAACGTGTGGCTTATGAGGTGCTGCCCGACCACTGAACACCGTTCTTTTCAACTTCCTACACACAGTCGTTGTGCTAGTTGGACTGCTAGCAGCACTTTGGACTTCGCGAGTGACTCCTTCCAATTTTTTACAACCACTCTCCGAAATGCTCGACCCTTCATGCCCCTCAGTACGTGAGGTCTGCCTGGTCATGATTTAGTTTTAGTTCTTCATTCACGTTTCCGTTTCACCACCACATCATAAACAGTCGACTTGAGCAGCTATAGAAGGATCCAAATTTCCCTGATAGGTTTGTTATTCAGATGATATCCAATGACTAGTCCACGTTCGGCGTCACTGATCTCTTTCAAACGACCAATTCTGCTGTTATCGCTTCTCTACAGAGAACACAATATTCGTCGCCCCCCTTTCACACTGATGGATCAGCATCACGATATACACTAGACAATGCCGCATTACACAGAAGTGTCCGTATACTTTTCATTGGATAGTGTGTATTGTAATCATGCCCATTATCCCCTGTTTTGCAGTCCTCCTTCGTGATGATGCAGTCTTCCGGTGATCGGAACTGGGTTGCGTCGATAACACCATACCACAGGGCTTCATTTTTCTTCTTCTTTTTTTGTCACATTTGTAGGAATGGTGTTCTGCCAAGTCTTGTAGCTCCACAAATCGCCGACAACATAAAACGCTATTTACAAAAGCGGCACTACAACCAATCAGGCAGCTATGCCACTCCACTGAGAACAATTTGTACTACAGCCACATAGTATCAAAAGACGTTTCTACCGTCGCTAGGCCTGCAGGAAAGGTAATTTAGCGTAGATGATATGGTGTCTAGAGCCGTGTCGCCGTTTGTGAATAGTGGTGCCCATAGCTATTTCTTGAGGCCAGGAAAGAACGGTGATTAATCGAGCAAGTCCGTTTCGAAATTTGTCACCAGCTTCGAATTTGTTTTAAGTTTTCGCTGTGCAGCATCCAGGTGCTAGATAGGGCACGTATCTTAAAGCTGCCTGTCTCAAAATACAGTAACGCTAGCCCACTTGTCAGAAAACGCCACGGTTCCCAGCTTCTTTGGTGGTCCTGCACGCAGAGAAACCCCGATATAACTGAACTGACACGTCCAGCTGAAGGTGAACTAGTTCTCTCAATGATCTGTTTGCTCTGTCTCTCGTTGACGGTTCACCAGAGATAACCCGAAACGTGTGGAAGCGAAGCCACCAATTTAACTACACAACTTTAATGTCTGCTGAACTTTTTCCCCCTCCCTTTGTCGCCCCCAGATAACGAATCAACAGCCTGGTACAAGTGTTAGAAATTGAAGTCGCTTCGGCGATTAACTTATCCCAGTAATCCCAATGGGGGAAAGTGGGTCTACAGTTTAACGTGTCGTTCATCGCGAATCTTCGCATCGTGGAGAAGTGAAGGCTAGGTTAGCGACAGACTGGAAAATTTCTGTGCTTCGACGTTGCGGTTTCCAGGCACGCGGTTTGCCGCTAGGCTACCAGGTGTGACTCCAAATCTCTGTAGAGCCACAAATCTATCGCCCGTATCGGGCTACCAAGCACGAGGTAGAATTACTTTTGCAATAGATGTATTGCTTCTCTTTTGAGGCTGCAGCTACAGACGTCTGCGTTTCGTCGGCAGGAGCGCAAGCGAGGAGCGGAGCGTGTCGACGAGCCCCTGCGGTTCGCAGACCCAGCTGTGCCCGCCGGCGCCGGCGCCGCCGTCGGCAGCGGCGACGCCGAGGCGGCGGGCGTCCACGGTGGGGGAGGCGCCAGCCCGGCCGCGGCACGCAGGGGTCCCCCGCCGGCGGCGTGGCTCCAGCTTCCACCAGCTGCTGCCATCGTCGCAGCAGCCGCAGGCGCAGACGCAGACGCAGACGGCGGTCAGCGACGTCGTCATCGTGGCGACCAGCGCCTGCGGCCCGCCACCGGGACACGAGCCCTCGGTGGTGACTTGGCGTCGCGGGTCCGCCTCCACGTGCCGCACGTCGCTGCTGGCACCGCCCCCGCAGCCACAGCCGGCGGGCCCGCTGCGCCGCGCCGCCACGCTGCGCCTCGGCCAAGCCGGCACGTCGACGTCGGCATCGTCGTCCGTGCCTCCCAGCCCGGCAGCGCGCAGGACTGTACGCGCGCACCACTCGCGCACGTCGAGCGTCGCGTCGCGCACGTCGTCGCGGCACGGCCGCATCCTGCGCCTCGAACAGAAGGCTACCAAGGTGCTGGGCGTCGTCTTCTTCACGTTCGTCGTGCTGTGGGCGCCATTCTTCGTGCTCAACCTGGTGCCGGCCCTGTGTGCCGGCTGCGAACGCCACATCCAGCCGGCTGTCTTCGACCTCGTCACGTGGCTGGGCTATGCCAGCTCCATGGTCAACCCGGTCTTCTACACCATCTTCAACAAGGTCTTCCGGCAGGCCTTCCGGAAGGTGCTGCTCTGCCAGTACAAGTCCAAGACGTGGCGTCCGTCGCCCTGACTGTGTGTGACACTTCGCCCGGCTGTGCTGCTCGCCCCAGAGACTTACAGTGCCGCTTCCAGACTGTGTTCGAATATGCGCATGCTGTGCACAATTCTTAATCCTTAACCACTGCCATATGGCAAGCAGGTACTCCGAACGACACTCGTCTGTCCGTTTACAGTCACTCCTCTACGTAAAACCCTACACCTCACACGCACTCTAGTGTAAGCCTAGAATTTACAATACACGGTTAAAACGTTAAGTCCCACACACTGAGCTACTAGTTTACAAGGACGTAAGGCACTGTTAACAAAACGCAGACCAAAGTCGATTGCTCGTCACGTTGCATTGTCTGCAATTAGCCGCAGTTTATTTGCGACTACTGTCGTCTTATGGCTCAGACACACCTCAAAAACAGGGCATACACTCGAGCAATACTACATCAAACCTGTCACAACCATTTTTTCCGGACTGAAACACTTTAATGTACCGCTGTTTTAATTAATGTCGCAATCAGAAGTAACAATACGAGAAAGAAATGTTTCTAGTCGCTTTGTTTTCCATCGCGAGGAGAGGTTGGACATTTGGACATACAGGAATATTCGTAAATACCTCCGGGGTTTTCTCACACACACACACACACACACACACACACACACACACACACACACACACACCATGGTTCCAGACTGATAACCAGGCAGTCAAGTGGACCGGAGGACGCCTGCTCTGCCGTCTGTTCCTGCGCCGTCACGCAGTCGTGAAGGATTGACGGAATCGGCATGCTACGTGTTTGTAAACGGGCGTGTTCTCGAATACAGTGCTCCAAGAAAACGATGAAACAGAACTGCTGCGGGCTCAGGCCCAGAAACCAAACAAAAACCTCCAGTAACATTTAAGACTATACCCTCTCTACACAGTGGATATCGTCAAACTGATGTATGCATAATGTGTACAACCTGTAATTACGGCAAGATAATGTAAACGTGGCATTCCATAAACTATCCTGTTGGTGTGTGCTATTCTTTCCAACACAGGCTCCGTCGGAAAATGCCGATCCCTTCAAGGTAAGAGCAAAAACCATCCTGGAACACGCTTCACCTCGCTCTTTCCACACGAACCACATGCGGCTGCAGAAACGAGTTCGAAACAGTACAACACTGACGGCTTTCGTTCTTTAGCGGCAATGGTTACCAGGATGTGTCTGCTTAGCAAATGCGATAGGAAAATCATTAAAAACTACATGACCGATCAGAAGCAAACATTCAGCTCTTGAGAGGGAAATACGGAAATTCTCCGAACCATATTCAGGGATGTTCTAGGTCGTGCGCCACAGAAGATAGTGAGGAATGGGAAGGAGTCACCGTGATTCACAAACATGAAAAGACAGATACATGGGAGATTCGAAGGAAGCAGCAACCCTGTTCACCAACAGCTAGGTGAATGCAACACAACGTTAAGGACAGCTATGAGACAAGCGATCAGTGAATGCCAAATCAAAACGTTACATGTATGGATGTCGAAATAATCCTTATGAGAAGTCAGTCAATGCGATGGATTCATCTGTCCACGTGACCGATTATCGTGGCAGGACTGACATAAATAACTATCGGTCGCACAAATGTAAAATGATACAGAAAAATAAGTGGGCGTCGATTTCAAAATCAGCTCGTCACTAGGTAGAGGAAAGGCCACTGGGCCTGTTAGATTCAGCGTAGCTGGTCGAACAGTTTATCACAGGTCACCAGGACAACGAAGTGCGACACGTCAGAGGTCGTTCCAATGCCTGAGAAGGGAGGCCAGACAGGTCTGTTGAGCGAACTAGTAGGGTGTCAGCATGTTTTAGAAGTTTGATCATAACATACGCTCGCGTATGATCTCTCTTTTCGACGCACTCCTCTTTAGGATAATTTGACAGCTTTGCTCCGATCGATACTGTGTATCTAGACTTCCAGGAAAACTTTAACACAGTTCCGAATAATCATACGGCAACCAAAGTACGCGTATACTAAATAACCGAAATCATATGCGACTGGACTGAAGACTTCCTCGCAGTTAGCATGTCTTCCTTAACGGGGTGGCTGGTTAGGAGGGAATACAGCGTACGATGTGTCTTAAGGTATTGTGATAGCGCCGATATTTACCACTATATATACGGGGTGTGGTGGTAAAAGTTAAATATCGATGAAAAAGGGCAGATACGTCAGTTTTGTACGGAAATAAGTCCACCGAAGATATAAGTGCAAATTTCAAATGTCTTTCACATAGGGCGAATAGCTACATTTACAGCACTCGTTCGAAGTGTCGTCTCCCAGCTTGCACGCAAGCACGAAGTCGTGTCGTACCGGTGTGGTCTAGATGGAGTGACGCGACGCAGCCAGCAGTGAGAACGCCTGCCCGCGGGGAACCCTCCCCCCCCGCACCGTCTCGACAGCCCGCCTGACGCTAGTAGAAGGAGCCGGCCATCGAAATGGACCAACTCCCAATATGCCTCGCTGAGAATGCATGACGAAGATTTTCACCCCAAGGACGAGGCAACTAGCTCACAAGTCCACAATTTTGGCATACCCACACATCTACGAAGATCAAGTCGGATATAATCCAACAGAAACAGTGTGGTGCAGATTAATTAGAAGGAAAGAGCTACGTTCCCTTTTTCAGTCCGTCTCACGCGGGGTAACATTCGCCGTCAGTTTGCTACGTGTCGCGCTTCACTGTTGGTCAAGAAACGGCCTCCCAGGTGTGGAAATTTACCGCAGCGTGCTGCGGAACACGCCTGCGTATTTCACTGACCGATGCGGACCGCAGGACGCTGCCTAACACATCTTCCTGGGTGCAGGGCGGTGCGCCTCAGAACGTAAAAAATGAAAGTGCTGTTTCTTATAATTTTACTACTGCACACGATAGAGTTGAACGAGAACTACCTTCTAACACTTTTTTTAAAAATTCAATGCAAATTTTTGTGCCATTGAAATAGAGAAATTTCGCGCTACTCAATATTTATCACGCCTTATCTCCCGAACTATAATGTCATACAACATAATTTTATAGTTGGATTCAGTAGTACATTTCGATAACGTGTGCAAACTTTCTGGTCAAGAGAGTCAGTAACAGTCAAGTAATGAATTAAAATGTCACGTTTGAAGCAGAATTTTTAGCGAAACAACATCCGAAATGTAGAAAGCGACAAAATTTTTCCCTTTACTCTTATGTTGGGTGGGGGGGGGGGGGGCAATCAAAGCGAGAAAAAGTTTCAAAAAGGTTTGAATTTATTTTTACTGTTCATAGGAAGTCGGTAAGCGCCACAGTTTCCCCTGAACGAGAGCAGTATTGTGTCGTTCATAGGCATGACGTAAGTTCCAGCGCGCTGCGAGGAACATTCTGCTATTACAGGAGCGGAGCAGTACGCAGCGACGGTAGTAGGTGAGGCAACGAAGGCAAAACATGCCGCGCAGTCATCGATCTAACAAACGTGTTAATTCTGGCACTCAGAGTACATGCAAGTTAGGAAAGAAGAGGAAGACTATATTATTGGGAAGAGTACTCGGGAAGCGCAAAGCAGTCAGACAAATGATGTTACATCGAAGAGAAGAACGTATAGCATTTTAGTAATAAAACAGTTACTTGACCTTGCGGAGGAATGCCAGTTCCCACTGTCTTATATCGCAGACGTATCAGAAATTAATGGACTGCATAAAGATAATATCATACCCTTGGTAGGAGTCGGCTGTTAGGACAAAGCTAAATAATTCACTGTGAGGAGTGGATTCACTAATTACTTCAACAATCCGAATTTTAATCGTCGTTCTCAGTATTAAACAAAATAACATCATCAAACTTATAACAACGGTTAAAGTCTCAGTACAGATATATTACACTGGACATAACGAAAGACATTCCTTCTTACACGTTTCATTCATTTTCCTTCCGATTTCTGCTCAAATTAATTACTCTTGTATTTAGTTTTTCAACTCGGTGTCAACCATGTTCCACAAAATACGCTGTTCTGATACCAACTTCATAAGCTGCTCATCCCCAGAGGCAGAGAAACGGTCAGCAGTCATTTCTGGTGAATGTTTCAATAATTAGACTGGGAGATTTACCTCCTCTCTTGCTGCCCGTGAGCGCGAAACAAACACTGCAGCGCCGCCAAGGTAGTCATTGCTCCTCTGTTCGACTTCCCCGTACTCCTCCAGCCAGGCAAATCTCCACGACGTGCGGAAGAGATTCCTCCCGAAGCACACAAGCGTTCTCCGCAGGTAGAGTCCGCAGCGGCACTGCGTTGCCCGCATACTAGGAAAACGGTCTGTCATGTTTCCTTGTGCGAGTGGGGAGCGCGGTTTCGCACGCGTTTTACCCAGCACGTTGCGGGAAATTCCAGCAGCTAGGAAAACATAGCTTTAGCAATAAATAGGAACGGCTAGCTAGCGTATGTTTTTTTTCTGTTTACTTTCATCCCTCTACACACTGGGTTGCTGCATCTTGAGGGGATAGAGCCCGTTGGTTTCGTATTGTTAAACAGTTTGTTCGCCTACTATTTTTATCGTGGCAAAAAGTCCCCATCAAATACGGATGTTTGTCAGGATAACTGGATGTTTTCTCAACTCAAAACCAAGACGTTTCCCTTCGTGGATCAGTGCACGCAGGAATGTTTTCTGTGCCCCACTGGGGAGACGTGTGGCAACTAGAGCCCGCGCAGGATACCGTGGCCGATGCGCAGTGACCAATTTCGTCCTAAGCGCTGTGAGAGTTCATTCGTTTGATCGGAAGGGGAGGGCGTTAAGTGTTTGTCCCCCTTTCGCCATGTCGGCGATGACACATCTCATACCAGCCGAGTGTACGTCAGATGTTTGCGTCGTAGAGTAATGCGCAGCAATCGCCAACATAGTTTAACTGAGGCGGAATAAGGTGAACCAGCCCGCATTCACTGAGGCAGATGGAACACCGCCTTAAAAGCCACCACAGGCTGGCCGACAAACCGGGCCTCGACACTAATTTGCCGGGCGGACTCGTGCCGGGGACCGGCACGCCTTCCCGCTCGGGAAGCAGCGCGTTAGACCGCGCGGCTAGCCGGGCGGGCTATGGTCACACTTATTGTGATATTTATGTGGAAGCAACACACTGCGCGGAATTCGAGAAAGACTGCAGCGAAAAATAGGGGTAGCTATGATTATGCGTTTGATGCATATTAGATAATATGTTGCTGCGAATGAAATTTAGCTAACGTATTGAATTTTCTTCGACCTGGGTGTAGGTCTCTAATGGTGACCAATCTCAAGAAAATTGGGCTGACGTAGCACACTCATTTGCGATCGCGCCGTGCTAGCAGTAAAGTCAGAGTGAAAGATCAACAACATACCTCGTATTTCATAAACGCTTTGAGATATCTAAATTACATTTTGCGAAATGATAGTACACAAAGAGGAGAGTATTTTTCAGTATGATTATTATGCAAAACTTCATTATCTACCGTGTTATTCCACTAGCTACAGACTTTTTCGGTGACAGAATGTTATTTTTAAGAACTGTTGATAGCTGCTGAAACGAGAAATGCTGTGAGTTTTGGAACAGCATACGTGAAGACATTACACTATTTTATACTCCGGATGTGCTTTCCCATAAAGTACTGACCTTACTTTTCCTCAGTTTCTCGCTTAACAAACTTAATAAACCACTGTTACAGAATTGCCTTGCAACTGCGTGTTCACAACAAATTAGCACATTTTAACATAACAAGAGAAATGTGTAGGTTTTACTCAAATTTCGCCACTAGTGATGCTTTCCTGAAAGTCACACATGGTTAAAGAGCCATGCGAAAATAAATCGCTGCATTTTCGCGGAATTCTTTTAAGATACTAACCACAGCAGCAGTGACAGATCTTTTCAATGGTCACCATGCCAGTGTGGGAATGGAGGCACCCTGCGTAATGTTTACAAAAAAATGTGAGTGTAGACTTCAGTTTAGAACGGCTCTTCCCCTCCAGTCCTCGGTATTTCCCCTGCAGCGACTGCCGCACTGCCTCACCACGGATGCTCTGACGTCTGCTCATCTACTGGCACGGTATTCTGTGCGGAATCTTTACAGTCTGTTCAGAATTACATTATGACTGTCAGTTCGGCAGGAGCAAGTCGATGAATGGAGCAGTGTTCCCACGGCTCCGACAGAATACATACTTAATCCTACATTTAATTCAACTCGCTCAAACACGCAAACTACTCATTTTATAAACATGGAAGAGCAGCACTATGCTTTCGTTTTAGTTTTATTTTCGGAAAATAATTATTAAGGCGGTATATGGACAGTTTACAAAAATAAATTATCTGTCGACTTTAGCGAATTTTCGAACGCGGAATAGTTTTTTTTTTTTTTTTTTTAAGTTACGTGACCACATTATGCGAATTAAATCTTAAGAATACATCAAATTTCCATCTACTCCAAACCGGAACTCTGTCAGACTTTTCTAACTCTAGATAATTTGCGTTAAGTATGACCTTCTCGTGTGTCACGTACTAAGCAGTCATCCACGCGGTTTTATTACGAGAAATGAACCTTTATTAATTCTTCTAATCCACCTACGTATTTCCAACATAATAAAATATAAGATTTATGCGTGTTTTCCGCAGTGCCAAACTTATTTTAACTCAGCCAACCAGTATTGGGAGAGATCAAAAGTGACACAAAAAACATTACTTCAGTATTGCAGCAGTAACTGTATTGTGAACGGTAATATTTATTTTATTGGTACAGACTGTATTCCCGGGATGAACTTCATTTGGAGTTGGACACTAGTAAGGACTTCTTACTAAAATATCAAAACTTACGAACATACAATTTTTAAGTAGCTACTTACTGTTAACTGCGCACTTCAAACATGTAGCTGACTCCGCCTTTACTTTATTTCTGTGGTGATAATGGAAGAACCCCATGACAGATACTTAAGTATCACTGTACCTGTCACAGCTATTATGTAATGAAATGAAAAAACTATGTGGGACTGCCCTGAAAAAATTCAGATTCGTTAACTGTGGCCAATAACTTTCTAGTGTCGTATTTTCTTTCTGCGGTAGTAAATATGAAGAAGAACGGCATCCTCAGCGAATGAATCTACAGTGACACTCCGCTTATCCACAGTATGTTTCAAGATTCTATGTTTTTCCAGCTTCCTTTTATTTTTCGAACGTTTCCTTGCCAATCTTCACAACAGCGTTTCTGTTTATTTCAGAGCTGCAGCATTTCTATCGATTGTTAATGGAGAGCAGCGGGCCACCATTACGATTTTCACTCTCGAAGTAGGCACGTGACGCGGAAACCGTTTCTATCGACTGACCTCGCACGGCAATCCCCTGACCGAGAGAAAAACGCAGAACCTTTCCATTCTTAGATTTCGACTAACTTTCTACTGATATTTTAGTACCACACTACAAATAATAGTAACAACAAATGAAATAACTCCTGCAATAGTAAAAAGACAAAAAAATCGCAGGGTGCAGCGAACACGTAGAACAGTAATTGCCTGAAACTCGAACACAGTGCAAGGAGAAAATGTTGTGAGATGAAAGTTTGGCAACTTCGGACGTTTGCTGCGGAATGCGGTCCGTGCCTCCAGCGTGCGCTGTCCCACTTCCGTCGTTGCTGTCAGTCCTTAAGTAATTTTGAACCAACTCTGAGGTTACGTTTCAGCCCAGCCTCCTAGTGTAACCACGCTTCCGTTGAGGCGCGGCTTCCAGGCTTCCAGAAGACTGGTAATCACGTGAAAACTTGCGAAGATCCCTGTAGGGCAGCAGCCTATCAGTCGCGAGCCCGTACGTGAGATTACTGCGTACGAGCTGGCCTTTCGGGGCGCCCTAATCTGCTCGCTGACGGTTGCACAGCCTCTCACCCACCGCCTGCCACCCTTAACGCACGTGGAACCGGATAATTTACTGCCCCAGACGTGAGATCTCGGGACGAGAGTCAGTTTTACAGAGCGTGCTGAGCGGGCGTCAATGCAGGCCCTGCCCCTGTCTATAAATGAGCCAGCCTGCAGGCGCGACACGCCAATCTGTTACACAGAAAAGCAACCTGATGGCCTCGCGGCGCAATCTCAGGGCTAACAGTATCAGCTCTTTACTGAAGATTAGCCGCCCGATAACCGACTGCCGCCTGGGCGCCATCCCCTTCGCCTCTGACACCTCGGCACAATTTCCCGCACCCCCTCCCCCAGTCTATTATCAGACAACTTACGAGACACGAAATGGCAAGCGTTTATTCACTTTCACAGCTTCTCCTCCTCCATACCGGTACAGATCCTAGCTACCAGTACAGACGTGGTGTAGCCTGCGTGTCGCAACCAGGGCGTTAACGGCAGTATTGTTCAGTTGTGTTTCCCCTAATTCGCCTATTAATCTTTATAGCGGAGACCAGAGGCAGTAGGATCTACTTGTTTCATTAGGGTTTGTGTATGTAGCAGGCAAGGATCTTTGATACTGATGGTGATCCGAAAACAGCAAATATAATGTGCACACTGTTTAAACAGGGTTATTTACTAAAAGACACACTTATATACGAGCTGTCTGACCACACTTTATACAAAATTGTTACTGTCTTTCACCTATTACACCCGGGATCCCAAGTACCAAGAGACACGAGCCATCTGGCTTCTTGTTCTTGTCATGCATTACCTGGGGTGCCTAGCTAAGAGACAAGCGCTCAAGTTGCCACTTGCTATGGAGTCTACTCAACCAATAGCCACTTGGGCTCACTGCTAATCAATGACAGCTACTTGCTCCTAAACAGCAAATGAACTCCGAAACACTGCGATTTGAGACATAGACCGCCTGTCTTTCTCCGACATTATTCAAGGAAACATATATAAGCCACTTGTAAAATTGCAACTAATCTATCAGTTGCAACTCTTTAAGTGTATGAAGTCCTATCGCTCCATCATCAGTCACTGCTGTCAACCACTGTTGCACGCTCCTCCTTGATACTACTACTACAGTCCGCCACTCTGCTGCTCGATACTCCATTACTCTCTTACTCCATTACTGATTCGCTACTGCCGATGACTGCCCCTTTACACTCTTATTAAGAGCATTTTTCCACTCTGATCTGGTTGCATACGACATGCTTTATGAGCTTTCAAGGACGTTCACCTTAATTTCCGCTTGATAACCAAGAATCGTAGTTGGCTGCTTTCAAGTCTCGATCCTCACTTTACTTGCCGTTCTGACAAGAGGTAGCCACGTGGTGGTGGTGGTGCCTGGACTCACCCTTGAGTGCCCAGACGGTTTTCTGTAGCAAACAGCCTGGGGCCTCACGTACACATATGCACGTCTGCCCAGAAATTTCCTACGAAGCTGTTCAAAGCTTAACCAAAATATTCTCCAGACCCGATAGCTGCAACTGCAGGTCACTGGTATGGGCCTCGATGCCACCACTGAACACAGCAATGGTGACGATTTCTGATTCACTGCTGGTGCAACTTACAATTTGTATACGAGCTTTCATTACTTCCTTAATTTTTGAATATTTAGGATTTTAATCGTAGCAGCATCGTACCTGTGTGCCCCGCACTGCAGGGCCGTCTCTCCAATGGTGGAACAGTTTCTCGTCGCTGTTGCCATTACATGTCTTGGTTCAAGGTCTCCGCCATTATCTCACATTCATTCATTGGTGATATTTTTTGACTGACTATTGACACTAGAGATTAGAAAATTCTGGCATTAGTGCTACGCAGGTGGGCAAATTCTGTGCACAAATAATTCGCAGTTCCTCTGATAATGCTTGAAATCCAGGCGTGAGCAACTGTTTTGGTTCAGGGGGCGCTTTGTGGAAGTGGAAGTTAAGAGAGGGCCGCACCTTTTAATACTACTGTATTCATTAGTTAACTCTGCATTTCACAGTTGATTTTACTGCATGTCAGTAAGTTCAGGCTGCAAATCCTCACAGGCTGTGTCAATATCAGCAGTGATGGGAAAACATAGCAAATTGCAATGAGGTTAATTTCTTAACATCCTGAAATCATCTTGTGAACTCGTCCTCCAAACTCTGCAGATGATCCCTAACCTTAACAGAAACACTTTCACGCACTTTCCGCTTTCTTAATACAGGGAAATGACAAAAACTGCCTTCATCTGCTTGCCTTGATAAGAGGTCTAGTTTTGCTTTCAATAATTTTACATGCGTCCGCATTACATTACCAAACAACCAGTTTCCCTGCAACGTCACATTCAGCTGATTCAATTTCTCAAATACATTAGCTGCAAACATTTGCCCCTTATCTCTACTCCTCGCGTCTTATTTTTGTAACAATCATGAGATACCTCCTTTGTGTCCAGAAATAACACGATTTCATTCCGTAATGCCCAGACTCGAACATTTTGCCCAGGCTTAGCCACATCACATTGTTGTGGTTAATTACGTCTCCATACTCTGCCCCCACACCCTCAAGAAGAGATCTGAACTGTCGATGGTGGAGTGCCCTTGCTCTGAACGTGTTCACAACACCAACAACGGGGTTATCACATGCTTTTAACCCCAGTGAAGCTTTACAAAGGCCCTTATGATGAAAAATGCAATGAAAAGAGTAAATATCATTGTATCTTGTTCTTCTAACTTGTTCTTTAAAAGCTTTATCACACCTACATTTTACCTACTGAAAGCTCTGGCCCCATCTGTTGTAATACGATTTTGTTCCAGGACAACCCACTTTTCCCCACACAATTTACAGCACAATCAAGAAAATCCTGATTAGCGGTTCTATCTTTAATTGATTCTAAGCTAAGTAAATGTTCATTAATTCAACGGATAAAGATGTGGTAATTGAGCTGGGTCTTCGTTAACTTTGCTCTCATCCACTGCCCAGGAAAACCGAACAATAATTTTGGCTAGCACTCTTTCAGCGTTCTCTGAGTTCGTCACTTAATCAGTGAGACACAACATAGTCCTCCTCGACAAGGAAATGCTTTCAAATTTGCTTCTAACATCACGACATAATATGCTAGCACACACTACCATTCACCATTCAATAAACTACCATCCGAAACAGGCTTGTTGCGTTTAACAAGATTATAGACTACCCTGAAACTTGTTTCTGTAGTGCTATTTTGAAGTGTTGATTGTTCTGTAAATAATGTTTGCTGATTCTTCAGCCTTTTCACAAACTCCACAGCTTTTATTTTGTGCCCTTCCTTGAAAGTTTTGCAGCCAAATTCGCTTTTTCGTAATGTCGTTTCAGACTGTACTCCTTAAACAAGGCTATCGTTTCATGACAAACGCACTGTTTATACCCCTTATCAAGTAAAAAATGTGTGTGTCCATTATTCATTAAACGCACAACATTTATCACAGATTTAACGTTTTTTTTTTTTTTTCGGGAGATGTTTGATTCCATTAAAGTTGGAAGTTTATATATTTACTGTTGCACTGATAAAATGGAAACAAACGAGGTCAATCGGAAAAGCACTGCGCGTCGTACAATCCGTGCGGTGTCTGATGCTCTCATCAGTCTCCGCGCCGAATGACGACTTGGTTTGAGCGAATAACATATACACTGCGCATGCAGTATGACGTGGCCGTCCTAATGGAAATCTTCGCTCGCATACGGGAAGGAAATCTCGGTTCAAGGCGTTTTTTCTGACTATCTTGGTGGGCCGCACAAAAACCGCTATTTGGCCACACGTGGTCCAATTCACGATCACATACATTGGTGTGGGGAGGAGTGTGCTTGCTCGAGTCGTGTCTTGTACAGTGAATCAACGTGCCCTATTCCCCAAGCCTTATAATTCCATGTAATCTGCAAGAATGTGAAGACCATTCCGGCCTTATCTCTACTATCCCATAGCAGGCTGCCAGCGGCGCACACTTATTAACCAGGTGCCAGACTGCTTGGTGCAGGTGCCACCTTGTTCATAATTTCGACGAAATACCTATTCCGTCTGAGGTACATTCCGAGCTTAATTTTAAGGTACGGCCCCTCAGCTAATGGTCCGGATCCTCGTGCGAACAACACAGCGCCAGCTGGCCGCAGGATCCCCCGTGTCGTGCAGCCCAAAGTTACCTCGAACCACCGCCAGGATGTTATCTAAGTAAGCAAGGATTTCTCTTATTTCTTAATTATCTTCCGTACTTCAGAAACACTGTGATGAAGTACACCAAAACGAATGTCCATGACGTCGTCATTCAGCATCTGTCTTCTACCGTCCGGATGGCAAAAGCAAATACCCTGCGAAGAAATGTTCAATCCACGAGTTGGTCTGCTGCAAAAAAAAATGCACCTGCCTCCATGTGACACAATTCATCCGCACTGCACAATGCGGAGGTTTGCACTCAAAACAGGAATAGAAATGCATCCAAGAAAATGAACAGCAGGAAAAAGACTGCCCTTCAGTCGATGAGCGACTAATTCACAAAAAGTTGCTTCGTACCCAGGGCGCCACTAGCCAACAGCCCTCGCACACAGCGTTTGCTAACGACAAAAATTTATTGATCCGACAGGGTGCCTCAGCCTGCCCGTTGGAGGATCCGTAGCTCCACAGGGTGCCTATTGAAATGGGGCTACTTCGAGCAAGAGATCTCTTAGGGCTTTCTATCGTGCCCCTTCCTCCATCAGGCAGAACTCGTTTCTGCCAATCTAAATGCAAGCCATCTAAGACATAAAAGGTGGAAAGTTGCTGTCGACTACAAAGAAGTATACTGTGAAGGGAAGATTCGTTTTATAGGGTGTCTTCGCAAAACGCATTCCAAACCTCGCCTACGGAAGAATCTGTAATATTCTCGCATCTCACAGCTCGCTCGTCAGCTTTGCAGGCATGTCTCAGGTCTACGTCGTCGCACCAGATGGTGCCACACCGCAGAGGAACCGAGCACGGCGATCAATTATCCTCCGTAATGAGATTACAGAATGTCCCTCGCGCAATACTCCGGTCCCAATGACGCGCTTGCTTCAACCCTTCTCCCCCCAAAGTTTCGCACTGTCCTCACCCAAGTCGGAGCAGCACTACCGCGTCTTAATCACAGACTAGCCTCAGTGCAAGTACGAAAGATGCCAGGTTTATAGTTCTCAGTCGCGCTAAGGAACCTGTAACCGTGCACCGCGGTAAGTGGAAGCGGAGTAATTTCCTTCCGTCAGCAACCAACTCATTAACTGCACTCAATAAAATTATTGCGTGTTCTTGACCCGACCCTCCTTGATAAAGCACGCGAAGTATATGAATAATTCTTCCAGCTGATGGTGAAGCTCCAAACCTTTCTAATCGCAAATCTGTGACACACAGTCCTAGCGTTGATCGTCGAATGGAACGGTTTCCTCTACGAGAACCGCTCTACTAGGTCACCCCATTACGACGAGATAGACTGTGTTTTTAAAGTGAAAAGAAAAATTGAACTATACAGCTTACGTTGCTCGAACATCAAACGGCAATTCCTCTAGAAAAAGACATCGTTAAGACCAGTAGTACAAGGTCAGTGTTTGCGTTCAGTAAGTAGTCGGAACGCCGGTGAACACGGAACTCCTGCAGAGAACGAAAACGTGGTTGACCGGTCGCGGCCACGCCACAAAAAATTAGAGGTGTTCGAAATAAACTACCGAGTCGCTTGGAACTAAACTCCTGGATCCCTTATAAGAACACACATATCCCAAACTCACTCCATCACACGTCAGTAGTAGCGACTCCCCTACGTTGGCAGAGTGAGTACTCTTCCCCGACTCCTTTCCTCGGCAAGCAACTTGCCCATTGTCAGTCATATCTGGTAACGGCACATTTACAACGGAAAAAAATGGGCGTAATGCAGACAATATACCCTGCCAATGCCGTCCGATAATACTGTGGCCATGCGAATAGCAGCCACATGTATGGCAACATTGCCTGGCAATGTTTGCAGCAATACATTTCCGGGGTTGAAGGGTTTTAGAGGAGCCACACTATGACCGCGATATGGACGAACGCGATATAGTGAGAGTGAATGGGGTTCTCAAGCATTTCCACTCGACAAGAAAAATGTTGGCAGAAAAAAGAGGAAAAGGGCTACGTGGATGGGTTCTTTTTTAAACAAGCCAACTGCGACACTAAATTGTGAACTGATGATGGGAACATTTTCCAAACACTGAAACACGATTTCCACTATACCGCTTAAAAGCAATTCGTCCGAGACCAAGTAAGAACAAAATATGAATGACTGTACACCAGTTACAACCAGATTATCGGTCCCACTTCAGTTTGTCGCTAGTGATGATTCATACAGACGTTCGCATTACCTTTATATAGTGCACTCCCCATCGATATACTTCTTGGTACAAAACGTTTGTAACGTTTTGGTGGAAGGAGCAAGAAATTCAGTAAAGTAAATTGAAATAATAATCAAATGTTTATCTTAATGTGTTACTGAAGTTCATCAGCACAGTGAGAGAACCATTAACTTCATAAAGACGACACATCTACGATCAGAATCGCGAGACATGAAAAGTAACGTACGGAAACAAGATGATGACGACGATGAGGTGAATTGCTTCCCATGAAACGTAGGAAATGAATCTTCAAAAAAAATTAGAAGTCTGAAGAAACTATTAGAATAAAATTGTGATTCACTATCGCCTAACTGATAAGAAGGCATCGGCTAGGATGTCCTTTTTCTGATTTCGGTCTTTGTATTTTTCTCCTGTGTTCCATAGCTCTTGCCGTAGATGTACGTACACGTTCCTGAATTTCGTGGTTGTCTCCTGCCGTATCTACGTTGCTGTAGAGAACAAACACACTGAATGCTTCTACGCTCGCGCGAGAACTTTCGAACTGAAAGGAATGACATTGTTTCACGCGACTTGAGACTGCAGCGCTGTCACCGTGAGAAAGAGCATGGAACGCTGCAAGACACGGAGGCATACCTAGACAACAGTGGCTGACGTGAGCCGGCTATACGAAATATTCTCCGCACTTGGTGGACAGTACTGCCAGCACCTCGGCGATTGGTCAGCAACTGTCTGCAACAGCTTACCCGTCAACAATATTGTCGCCAACATTCTAGTCGCCACACGTTTCTCATTCGTCTGCCTTCCGCACAACATTTTCTATGTGATGGTTTCAATCTAAGTCGCTTGTAATTGTAATCTCTAGGTATTTAGTTGCATTGACAACCTTCAAATTTGTATTATTAATAGTGACAGCGAAATTTAATGGATTTTATTTTAGCACTCATGTGGGCGGCTTCACACTTTTTATCGTTTAGGATCAATTGACGCTTTTAACACCACGCAGACACCTTGTCTAAATCTTTTCTTAATTCGTATTATTTTTCCATCTTTAGATGGTAGACGACAGCAACACAGCAAAAAATCTAAGAGGGCTATTGACATTCTCACCTAAAACGTTTACATAGTTTAGGAACAGCAGAGGGGCATACGACTTCCACGGGAAACGCCAGCTACCACTCTTGTTTTACTCGATGACTTTCCGCCAATTACTACGAACTGAGACCTGTCAGAGAGGAAATCACGAATCCAGTCGGAAAACCGAGCCGAAATGCCATACCAACGGAATTTGATTTAGTAATCACTTGTCAGGAACGGTGAAACAAGCTTTCTGAATATCTCGAAATTTGGAATCCTTTCTGGAAATCTAGAAATTTGGAATCTACTTGAGATCCATTTTCGATACCGCCCATCGCTTCATGTGAATGAAGAGCCAGTTGTGTTTCAGACGAATGATATTTTGTGAGTTCGTTCTGGTTGTGTGTTTAAACGACCTTTTTTGTCAAGGTAACTGACAATATCTGAACACAGTATATGTTCCAAAATCCTACTACATGTCGTCAATTATGCTCTTAGTCCTTTTAAGCAGCGTACATCACGTCTTGAACGTCCTCCACCGTACTCAAATACTAGCAAATTTATTTTTATTTAACTTTACTGGAGAACTCGGTACAGAATTACGCATTTGATGTACATTTCAAGAAGACTATTGGTTTAAATGGCTCTGAGCACTATGGGACTCAACATTTGAGGTCATCAGTCCCCTAGACTTAGAACTACTTAAACCTAAGGAGCCCCTAGAACCGCTCGGCCACCGCGGCCGGCAAGAAGACTATTATTGCATACACTGCTAGAACATGTTCAGTTGTCTAAGAGTGTTCGGGATGCCACAGAGTGAAACATGCGGGAAGGTGAAAATGAGAAACCGAGTAGCAGGTGACTTTGAAATTTTAACGGGTCTCAGGCAAGGAGACAGTTTGTCTCCTACCCTGTTCAATGCTGTCCTTGTAAGGTCTCACGTAAAACTCTAAAAGAACTTTGAAGGAATCCAGGCGTCTGTCGAGACAGTTCAACGTTCGGCTACATAAAGTACTGATTCAACTCGTGGTACTAAATGGTTGTGAGACGTGGACTATCTGCAAAACAGGACTCCCATGGACTCGTATTTGAGAGAAAAGTGTGGCGCAACGTCTTTGACCCGATGTTAGACGCAAACAGTCGAGAACGGAGGGTCTGACACAACCATGAGCTAGATGAAATTTACAGAGATGCCAATACACTCAAGGTCCTAAAAGTCATGCGATACCTCCTAATATCGTGATGCACCACCTTTTGCCCAGCGTAGTGCAGCAACCCGACGTAACATGGACTCAACGAGTCGTTGGAAGTCCCGTGCAGAAATATTAAGCCATACTTCCTAATTTGCCGTCCACAAAAGCAATAGTATTGTTGGTTCATGATATTGTGCACGAACTGATCTCTCGGTTATGTCCCATAAATATCCCATGGAATTCATGTCGGGCGATCTGGGTGGCCAAGTAAGTCGCTCGATTCCTCGATAATATTTTTCAAACCAGTCGTGAGCAACTGTGGCTCAGTTACATGTCGCGTTGTCATCCGTAAAAATTCCATCATTCTTTGGGAACATGAAGTTTATGAATCGCTGCAAATAGTCTCCAAGTAGCTGAGGATAACAATTGCTAGTCAATATCCGATTCAGCTGGACCACAGGACCCAGTCCATTCAATTTAAATACAGCCAACACCATCATGGAGGCGCCACCACCAACTTGCACATTGCCTCAATACCAACATGGGTCCGTAGCTTCGTGAGGCCTGCGCCACACTCTAACAATACCGTCAACTGTTGTCAACTGAAATCGGGACTCATCTGACCAAGCCACGGTTTTCCAGTCTTCTAGAATAAAACTTATAAGGTCAAGAGCCCAGGAGAGGCGCTGCAGATGCAACAGCCAGCGATAGATGTGGACGGATGGCGGCGATGAGTAGAAGACAATGGAAAAGGAAACTTGTCGCACCGCGCGGTACGTTGAGCCTGGTCGTGTAAAAGTAAGTTAACTTTATTGGTCCACGAAGTTCCCGTCACCATAGGCGTCAGTGACCTGAGGGAGGGAATGGTGTGCGTCACCTGTCCGTGAACTGTGTCATCTGCGTTCTGAGTGTGTTTGTAATTTGACTGTCCGGGAAACCGCTGAAACACACACACACACACACACACACACACACACACACACACACACACACGCCGTGCAGCAGCCACGGTTGTTGACAGGCCGCGCGGATTCGATCTCGGTCTGGCTGACGGCAAGCTAGAGCGCCGCGCCTAATGCCGTGCGAGCAGGCAAATCGAGTTCAGTGAGATGGAGTTCGTAATTCCACGGATTATTTGCGTTTCCTTTCCTGTGTGGTGGTGCGACTTTGCGCCGCGGCAGGTGTCTGGCGGCCGGTGGCGCCTGACCCCGCAGCAGCGCTGTTGCAGTCGCGGGCGCGCGGCCCGGCCTGGCGCGGCCCGGCGGCGCGAATCAATCGGCAGGCAGCTGGGCGCAGCGCGGCGCGGCCCGGCAGCGCTGCTTTGTGCGGCCGCACTGCACTGCACTCCACTATAGCGGTCGCCCGCCTCACTGTCCAAAGCCCAGGGCGGCACGGGACAGGCGGATCAGGTAGCGGTCGGGTTGCGGGCGCCACGCGCCGCAGCCAGTCCCGGAGTCAACCTCTCCCGCAATATGGGGGCCACGGTGCTGCCGTCAACAACCGCCTCCTCAGCTGCCGTCTGCTCGGTACGCGTCTCTGGCCGCTTCGCAGCACACACTACACTTCTGTCTTTCTATAAGTACTGCTTACACAAATGGTACTGCCTGTCTCGTTTACGACCACGACCGTTTCTTTCTCCCGGTTGCTATTTAACCTACTTCGTCTTCACGGTCCTTACGCCCGTTGCGCTCCGGTAGCGATAGAAAGTCTCCTCCATTCAGTCGCAGATGTCGGTTTTCTATACTTTCTCAACAGTGTTTCGTGAAAAGAACGTCGTCTTTCCTCCGGAGACTCCCATTCGAGTCTCTTCATCCAACCTGTCGCTAACAAACCCAGCAGCACACTTCTAAATTGCTTCAATGTCTTCCTTTACTCCGAAGTAATGGATATCACAAAATCTCGAGAACTCTTCAATTTGTCCCACAAGTGTCAATTACGTGGTCTCCTGAGCTACACTATCCAGCAATTCTACCAATAAATCAAAGCCGACCATTCGGTTTCCCTACTAGCGACCTCACGTCATCGTTCCATTTCGTGTCGCTTTCTAATGTTGTGCCTACACATTTAATCTACGTGACTGTATCGAGCAACATACCCTAATCGTCCGAAAACGGTTGTTGGACAGAGCCGACGTACTTGAACTCAAGGGCCAGTAATTTTCCCGACGGCCGGTCTTTAGCAACACCCGTGTTGACAAACGTGCCCAGGTGCGAGGTGGGAAGTACCACCTTTGTAGAAGCGCTGTAAGCGGAATCAGGACGTGATCAACGAAAATGGCTGTATTCTGCTCCTGGTTCTCTTCGGCTGTGAGACCTGGATGTTAAGCATTTTTGTTGAACGATTTTAACTCTCGAAATCAGCACTCAGACGACAGCCCTCGCGGATGTAGGTCCTGTTGTGCACCCTCTGCGGCAGAAGTTCTATTCTGAAGTCGTTCTGAAGTCAGTAGATGGCTATCATGACGGATCAACATAGTTGTTTTTTCAGTAAGAAAAATCGTAGTGTATTTCAGAAAGTGATACTTCGTGATCAGCCGAGTCATTTCTCGAAACACGTGGTGGTGGTGGCTTTTCCCTCCTAGTGACTTTCAACCGATTCTTCTTGTTTTTTTGTTGTGGAAATTAGCAGGGAAAGTTGGTTGGAGCCAGCTGTAGATAGTGTATGAACTGTAGGTGGTCTACATATTCCACTCCATCGGCCGGATCTCAGAATCTTTCTGAAAGTAGTTGCATTGCTGCAAAACTTTTACTTATTGCCTTTGGAGTAGGGTAAGATCTGGCCCTGTCTCGTCGACCAAAGTGAGTTTGGTGACCGTTATTTAAACTGATTTTACTTGTGTGGCAATGTACAGTATTAATACGGGCCCGATAATAGAGGTTTCCGACGGAATCTCCAGAGCGTGTGAGCTGCGCGTTTTGTCACGAGTGCATTCTAGCCCCGGTAGCCACTGTGTTTCAAGCGACGCAAAGCAAACTTCGAGGACGGACGAAAAAGTGTACTGGGTCGTGCGTCCGGCCCAATGTCACGTGGTGCAATCACTTAAAATTAGTGTAGGAGACGCAGATGACGGGCGAACTCACTGCAAGAATCCTAATTGGCAACTGCTAAGAATCAAATGAATATTGCTACAGAACAACCGACGTTGCTACGAAATGACAGCAAAAGGAAATGTACAGAGCGGGATCATGTTAACTGCAGCGAAGACTGTGAACGAACGCTCTGGATGCATTCGACGCTTCATGTAGTACGGCCTTTAAGGATCGTGGTTGTGGAACCAATTAGTGCGACATTCCGTGCGGTACGGCAACAAGTCTGCAACACTACCGGAACACATGTATCTACTAGAAACATTTCGTGGAGAATAGATCGCGTTGGTTTGTAAGCTCGAAGCGTGTTAAATGCATCCCACTTCAATCACGCCATCGTCGACAAAGAGTTCGTTGGTATAGAAAGCATGTCGGTTGGCATCAGCAACAATGTTCCAGGGTTATGTCGTCCGACGAATTCCGCTTCACTGTGGCGAGTGAGTCTGGCCGCCAGTTAACTGTGGAGAGTGAGGGGAACGGTTACGCGCCACAGATTTTTCATGAACGTCATCGGTATTGCCTACGCGTTGCTGTGTGGGCCGAACACCGCTGCAATATCTTTGAGCGAGGTACAGTGGTATTGCAGAGAGATTATTCTGGATCATGTCCCTCTGTTTAGGGGTGCGGTATGTCCTGATTTTCTGTTTATGAACAACAGTGCCGGCCCACGTACGACTGCTGAGGTGTCAGCCACACTGGAAAGTGAAGACATTGAATGTATGGAATGGCCTGCCTAATCTCCGGACCTAAATCCTTTGGAAGCGTGCCTGGGATGCTCTTGGCAGACGGGTTTCTCAACGAACACCCCCTCCGCGAACTGCGTATGAACTGAAAGCCGCCTTGAGAGAGGAGTGTGAGAATATGCTCCAAGGACTCCTGAGCAGTTTGGTAGCCGCCATGCACAATAGGTGCAAAATGTGCATGTGTGCCTATGTGCCTGAGGACATACTCCTTACTGAGAGTCCGATAGCGACTTTTTAAGTCGGCACTCCGACCTGTGTCACACATGAACGTTATTTGTGTCTCATATTATGCTTTCCCATGTGTTGAAACGTGTGCCATTTTTCGTTATAAATATACCGCTCCATCTCTATTACATACGTAGTCTTTATGTTTCCCATCGAATCCCGTGACTAATCCTGTCCAACAAAGCCTCTGTTCCTTAGGAATTGACAAGCAGTGTATAACTCTGTTTCATATAGGTTGCTGACAATCTTCATTTCTGCATCTGTTGAATACTCTCGTCAGCCCGGGACCCATAGCAATTTGGATTAAAAATCAAGATAAGAAAAGGCATCCGGACTGAAGAGAGATGACCAACGTTCTGTAGGCATTATGCGAAATCACTTGCTCCCCTCCTATCTGTACTTTATAGTATGTCTTTAAGAACCCACCTATGCAAAAGAGCGCCAAGACGTTTGCGATTTCAAGAAAGATCGTCGGAAACATACGCCTATATCTCTTACCTCAGTCGACTGTACAACTATCATCTTTTATGCTCTCTTATTAAAATCTTTTTGGGGAACAAATATATAACGACAGGGATTCAGCAAAGCAATCTTCTGAAACGCCGCTCGCTCTGTTCGTCAACGAAATCCAAAGCGCAGTATACCTTGGCGTCTAGGTTGATGCTACATCCCTTGACTTTGGGATTACACTGTTGTTGTTGTTGTCTTCAATCCTGAGACTGGTTTGATGCAGCTCTCCATGCTACTCTATCCTGTGCAAGCTTCTTTATCTCCCAGTACCTGCTGCAGCGTACATCCTTCCGAATCTGCTTAGTGTATTCATCTTTTGGTCTCCCTTTACGATTTTTACCCTCCACGCTGCCCTCCAATACTAAATTGGTGATCCCTCAATGTCTCAGAACATGTCCTACCAACCGATCCCTTCTTGTAGTCAAGTTGTGCCACATGCTCTTCTTCTCCCCAATTCTATTCATTACCTCCTCATTAGTTATGTGATCTACCCATCTAATTTTCAGCATTCTTCTGTAGCACCACATTTCGAAAGCTTCTATTCTCTTCTTGTCTAAACTATTTATCGTCCACGTTTCACTTCCATACATGGCTACACTCCATACAAATACTTTCAGAAACGACTTCCTGACATTTAAATCTATACTCGATGTTAACAAATTTCTCTTCTTCAGAAACGCTTTTCTTGCCATTGCCAGTCTACATTTTATATCTTCTCTACTTCGACCATCATCAGTTATTTTGCTACCCAAATAGCAAAACTCCTTTACTACTTCAAGTGTCTCATTTCCTAATCTAATTCCTTCAGCATCACCCGACTTAATTTGACTACATTCCATTATCCTCGTTTTGCTTTAGTTGATGTTCATCTTACACTATTGGCGATGAATTGCAGGAGACAGTAACTAGCGTAAAATATCTAGGAGTAATCGTCCGGAGAGAGCTAACGTGCAATGACGACGTAGAAGGATCACACCGATAATTCGGCAGTATAGCACACTGCTGCCTTTCGAGAGCGCCTTTCAGCAAATCGAGTTAGTGCCATCTCTCGCCCTAGGCTGATTAGATGCTCCGTCAAGTCGGGAGTTTATTAGGTCTGCAGGCGGCAGAGAACGCCAGCTCGATAAACAACATTGCACCAGTACGGCAAGGTTCAGGTTCCGGCATCCAGTTTACCCTTCTAGGACACGATGGAAATTCGAATTGCGAAGCAGGTAAAGGTTTGAGCCTGCATGAATCTTTCAGCCCGTCCCGCTGACAGAAACTGCTTCTATCGACGTTTCCACAGCTGAGAACAGTCAAAGCGGCCTGACCCTCTGCCAGCAGGAATGCGTCCAACAAACGTGTAAGGACTATTTAGTATCCGCGGAAGTAATCACCGTAGCGGGGTGACCGGATTTAAAATGTGGGCGCCGTAGCGTCACTCCTGCGCTCAGTCTGAGAATGGCCCGAAGGTATGCGGTCGAAATGTCAGTGGAAGAATTATTGTGCACGCAGACCTAAACCTAACTGCGTTGTGACCGACTGATGAAATTACGCGTTACGGCAGAAACTGTCTTGGCGCGAGTAACATTTTGAAATGGAATTTAAAACCTCGGTTGGCGTCTCATTGGCTGCCATTCACTCTGAACGACATGACGCATCGGAAAAAAGCAGGCCGAACGCTATTTACGGTTCTGATCCGGAAAAGTGAGGAAGGCTGTAAGTGACAAATTTCCGCCGGTCAACTGCAGCCCTGTGAGGCACTGCGCGTGCTGGAAATTGTGACCGAAGCAAACAGTTGGTTAATAGCGAACAGAGCGTCCGCTCGCGAGTGGAGAAATCAATGGAGCTGAGAATGAGGCGGCCGCAGCGATCGATGGTCGTACGTCAGTGGCGGACACGGACTGCGGCTGCACCCCCTAACCTAAACTCTGACTCGCGGCTCGCCGTGTCGCCGCGCCTCTGTCCACACGCGTTCCGTCTCTGACCGGCACTTCTCTGCGTCCTGTTTGGTCCCATATTTATTGATTGAATAATTTCAGTTGATGAATCCGAAATTTCTAGTCGCAACGAAACGTCGCAAGGGCGAGTTTCAGAATAATAGCTTAGGCCTGTATGGAAGGCGGGAGGGGGGGGGGGGGGCAATTAAGCAACAGGCAAAACGTTTGACGGTCTCACGAAGTCCCATTGTGTCGGTAAGCATTACTGACGACCAATACCTAGTAACTTGTCTTACGACAGAAGAAAGAGTTGTGCGATTTGTCACGAGCTTATTGTTCTATTCAATAGCACTGGCTCGAATAATAACGCCAAAGCTTTTTTCCAATAGGAAGTTATTTTATGCCATGCACAATGTCACAATTTTAACCAACGAACCAGTCTCCAGAAACAACAATAAAAAACATAAAACCAAATTACAAACACAGAAAGTAAAAATCTGTCTCTCTTCTACTTGAGAAAGCATACTTTAAATGTAAAATAAAATTGGTCCATACACTGTGGATCAGAGTGTGATGCGCACAATAAGTTTTCATGCTAACTAAAAGGCTAGAATTATAAATACATTTTAAACGACAGACTACGGATCATAAAATAACTTGTGAAATAACGAACAAAAATTAAGGTGACAATGTATAAATATTTGTCATACTACGGCAGAGTATGTGTAAATAAAAAAAAAAAATCAGGACTTAAACTTTAGAACAAGAAGCAGTGCAATATGCGTATTTACGAGGGCAGGTCGGTGACGATGGGTGGAGGCTCTCTTCTGCTGGCAGCAGGATATCTACGCTGTAGGTCATTCGCATAGCGTCGGCACAGCACCCGAATGTCTGCACACGGAGGGTTTCCCTCGGACGACTCCACTCGGTGTGGTGGCAGGCAGTCGTTCAGTGGGCAGGTAGTTTCTAGAAACACTGGGCGCAAATTTCAATGGGCACAGTTCCGCCCACGACAGCGCGTGCCCTGCACGACTTGCTGGAAGGAGTCTTAATTACCACTGGCTTCTCCTCGCATATCTGGTCGGAGCCATTGCGAGGTTTCCATGCCCTACTCCAAAAAAATCATGCTTTCGCAAACATGACATTTCAGAATTAAACCTTTGACCGCGCTGTCAGATGCTGACTGTTGTCGGCGACCTGAGAGGCGGTAATAACTACGTTTGTCGAGTTAAATGTACAGTCATTGAAATTTAATCAGAGACGTTCAGTTGAGGAAGGACCACTAAAATTTACTAGAAATTGTACAGAGAAAACGTCGTAAACCTCAGGCGGCTTTTCAATGTTGTTCCTCCCATCTTCACCGCTAAAGCCAGCACACTCGTTCACAAATGATGATTTATTATATTGCAGATGGCGTTGCGAGTAAGTTAAGAACACGTACTTATTACTCGACCAACAGATTTTACTATGATGCGACCACAATATCTTCGTTATTGACGCCACGTTGCACGGTAGACCGTGATATTGCCTCTCAGTCACCAGGCAGTCACCAACACAATGCAGTTTTTTATTTAATTACAATAAATGAACGTAATTGTTTTTACACAAGCATAGTCATATTTCAGCTACCTGACATTTTGTCTCTGATCGTTGAACTTTTTCCAGTATTTTTCAAGTTTAAAACAGTATATTTTCGACAATTAGATGGTCCCGTAGTTCTAGATTTGTTCGACAACATTGTAAATGAATATTTATAATTATTACGCAACTGAATCAATATTATTTCAGTACAAACGATCATTCAAATTATCAGTGTTTTATAGTACTTTATTCTTTCGCAAGTCTTGCGTGAGACACTTATATCGCCGTTTCCTTTGAATACATGTATTGAATTATTAGGTACGATCCTGTATATTGCCCTGCAGTTTATGGATCATAAACAGCGTATAGCTATTGATAACTGTTTTTCGATGTCATTACACGTATCGGCAGATATTTTTATGTACTTGGCGCACAGCTTGCAGAAAATGAACGTAAGGTTCGAGTCTTCCATCCACGTCTCGATGCACTCACATTAAGGAACCTCCACCACATTTATTCGATGCAAATAGCAACCAAAATGACACGTGTTCCAACATGATGATGATGATGCAAATCATATACTTGCTTGGGACATCTGCCCACACTCATTCCATCTGCTCGGCACCACTGCGATTGTAGCAGAACGTCATAGAGCACGTTTCTGTAAGTAGGCTGCGACCTCAGCAACCTTGTATGCCGACCTCACTGCTGTGCTTCCTGGAGGAAGAGACGGTGAGGGTGGCTCTACCGGAGGGTTGGGGCAGAATGCGAGAGCAGACGGTCGCACAAGCGCCGAAGCAGTCTGCCGGGGTTAAGGACTCAAGCTACAACGCTAACTCATAGTTTTTATTTATTTCTCCTAGCGAGATGACGATCACCATGCTCTTATAGATGTAATCACATATTAGCTGTACTTGCAGATACACACACTATCGTGTGCGTGCGCAAAAAAAAGAAAAAAAGCTTGAAACTAGCTCTGCCCCACGAACAAATGAAGCTACGAAACACAAGAGAAACAAATGCCCTTCAAAGTCGATACTAAACTACTTTTCATTATCTATATTCACTTGTACTCGTAATCTGCAATTCCGAATGAATTGTTACATAACTGACACCAAATGTTACTTCATAGGATAATGCCGTGGTAGTTCTAGCCAAAGGAAATTTCCAATGTTTCTACTTGACGCCCCTATGTAGTCGTTGTCGATTGCTACAAACTCCACTTCCGACGAATAGGAATGCAAGCAACAATACGTGGAACATGTGCATCTTGCACCGTGAGATCAGAATTTGTCAGCATGTCCAGAGGAGTCAGTTGACAGGAGCGCCATTGATCGCGAGACCATGCAGTTCCTTCGACTGACAGTCCAAACGACAGCAGTCAACCAGCAGCTTCTCAGTAAAATGGAGTCGTTATATGTTCAGCCTCCACAACAACCAACATGTAAGCGACTGTCCTCATATCCAACAATACAGTGTCTCGATACCAAGGCGCAATACACCAATTGATCAGAAGTCTCACGACATCCGTTAATATGGAGCGTGTCCACCCTCCCCTTTACAACGGATCTAATTCTATTGGAATTGTTTCCATTAGGTATTTGAATTAGGTTTTGAATGGCAGCCCATTCCTCCACCAACATTCTAGACACGCTGGGATCTGGAGCGAAGCGAAGTCTACGATTTAACTCATCCGAAAGGTGTCCCATAGGGTTCACGTCGGGACTGGCCAAGCCAGTCCGTTTCAGGAATGTTATTTTCCACAAAACATTGCCTTTCAGTTGCTGCTTTGTGACAGGCTGCATAGTGATGTTGATAAAATCGTAGTCCCCGAACAGTTTCTCTACCATACGAAGTAGACAATGTCGTAAAATGTATTTATATTCCCCCCGCATTTAGAGTTTTCTTATGCGCAACAGGAGGACTACACCCCAACCGCGAGAAACTCAACGATACCCTAACGCCACCTGCTCCACACTTCACGTTTGGCACTTCACATGTCTTTTTTTTCTTTTTTAATAGTAAAATCGGATTTCGGGATGTGCCCTTACAGCCATCTCAACAGAAGAAAACACGACAGTGTGTTTCGACAGTGCTGAACATTCACAAGGGCCAAGCCGTACCCTGGTACGAAGTTACATAGTCTTAGACTTTAGTCATGTTCCACCGTGCAGGAGATTTTCGTTTCAGTCACGACGATTAGAAGACAGGGACAAAACAAAACCCAGTCCATGAGCGGAGAATATCTCCAACCCGGCCAGAAACGAACCAGGGCCGCTTGCGTTAGCAATCTGCCGTCCTGACCCTGCAGCTACCGAGACGGACGTCACGTAATGCTCTCCGCGGATTCGCCAAACCCAAATACTTCCATCGGATTTCCACAGGATATAGCGCGATTCATCACTCCAAATCACTAATTTTCGGACGTCCATTGACCAGTTGCAGCGCTCTTTACACCTACTCTAGCATCGCTCAGCACTGATTACACGCAACGCAGGCACTGCAATATTGTACACACGTGTGTGGGTTATGCGGAGCTGCTCGGTCATTGTATCCCACTTTTGTAACTCCCGACGCACAGTCACTGTGCTAGCTGGACTACTGGCAGCATTTTAGAACTCATGAGTGGTTCCTTCCGCTGAATTCACGCGATTTTTACAGTCACTCTCTGCAATGCTCTATGCTCTCTATCGTCACTATCTACGTGAAGTCTGCTGGTATTTATGTAGCTCTGGTTGTTCCTCCACAACTTCACAATCGCAGTGGACCTGTGCAGCTTGAGAAGGGGTCAAATGTCTGTGATGTAAAGGATGACCCGTAAAGAACGCAATTTTTAAACGGAACGCCTCTTCCAGTTTGTTAGGTTGCCGGACCCGAAATTTAAGTAACTGTCATGAAACTTCCAGGCAGATTAAAACTTGCCCGCGAAAGGCAAAGGTCCCGAGTTCGAGTTTCGGTCGGGCACACAGTTTTAATCTGCCAGGAAGTTTCATATCAGCGCACACTCCGCTGCAGAGTGAAAATCTCATTCTGGTAACTGTCATGAGTTAATATTGCGATTATCGACTGGAATTGTCGACTGGCATTTGTGTGTATTGTTATCAGCTAAAATGGAGCCATACCCGATGAGTCAACACATTCGGATTTTGAAAGTGCATTTTAAATACGATGAATGCTATGCAGACACCGTTCGAAGACTTCGTGTAATTTCTGGCAAGCGAAATGCGCCCCATGTGTAAGCAGTACAGAGACTGGTATGGAATTTGAAGATCAGAGTCGATAATGAATATCAAATCACCTGGACGTCCTCAACCTTATCAACAGTTAGCAAATCAGTGAAACAGTTTGCCTCGAATTTTAGCAAAAGATCTGCACTTGCATCATTTTACGATTCAACTAAAACAAGAGCTGAAGCCGATGAACCATCTGAAGCATCGAACATTTGCCGAGTGAGCATTCACAAAACAAGAATTCGATAGTGGTTTTCGTAAGGAAATAATCTTCAGCTTCATGGTTATGTGAATAAACAAAATTTTCTGGTTTTTAGCACAGAGAATCCTCACATGGTCCGTGAGAAGTGTCTTATCTAGAACGAGTCACTGTTTGGTGCGGGTTATGGGCTGGCGGACTAATTACGACATACTTTTTTGGAGACGAGACAGGAAAAGCAGTGACACTGACTAGTGATCGTTATCGACACGTGATAACACTGTTTTTATGGGCGCAGTTTCAAGAACTTAACGTGGAACATGTGGTCCCAACAGGATGGGCAATCTGCCACAATGCCGATGAAACAACGAGGTTGCTGCGAGAAAGATTTCCTGCCTGTTTCATCTCACGCAATGGCGATCAGAATTGGCCACAGAGGTCGTGTGATTGATACCATGAGAACGTTTTGGGGGGTATTTCGAATCTTGTATTTATGTGAACAAGCTAAGAACCACTCCTCAAACTCAAAGCAGACCGAGCGAGGTGGCGCAGTGGTTAGCACACTCGACTCGCATTCGGGAGGACGACGGTTCAATCCCGCGTCCGGCCATCCTGATTTAGGTTTTCCGTGATTTCCCTAGATCACTTCCTTCCTTCGAAAGGGCACGGCCGATTTCCTTCCCAATCCTTCCCCAACCCGAGCTTGTGATCCGTCTCTAATGACCTCGTTGTCGACGGGACGTTAAACACTAATCTCCTCCTCCTCAAAGCAGAAATTAGACGTGTCACGGGTCAAATTCAAGCGGAAGTTTGCTGTCGAGTCATCGAAAATTTGTCCACAGAGTGAATGTGTGCAGACGAAGCGTTACTATGGAGACCAGTACACGTTCGAAGTCACTCAGCTTTCAAGACCGAACTAATCTGCTGTTACAGCTTCTCTGCTGACAACACAAGACTCTTCTCGCCTCCTTTTCTACCGGCGGGTCCGCCTCTCGTGACATTTAGGGAACAAAGCTACAAAGCTGGATAGTTCTGATTGGGTAGTGTCAATATCAACACTAATTTAAGGGCCAGCGGATTATAACATGAGACGTCTCTCGCTACAAGATGTGTCCGATTTGCAGTATTATTGCAAAAAATGAAAAAGTCGTGTGACACGTTAAGTGGAACTCCAAAATTTTAAATTTGGAGAACGGCCTTAATCTCTATCGACGGGACAGAGGGGGCCCCTCTAAATGGCTGCACGTAATGATTCCTGCAGTATCTTCATAATGCGTTTCACAGGAACACGAATTTTTTACATTTTTTGTAATTATTTTCAAAGCCGATTCCAAAGATGAAAGCCGCCCCTACAAACTGAAATTTTCGCGCGAATCTTATCTTTATATTACCACAGAAAATGCTGTTCCACTAGCTTATTCTTCCCAGCATACACAGCAGCACATTGTAAATGCCTTTAAAAACTCCTGTGGATAAGGTTAGTAAATCCAAATTTTGTATATATTTTTCAGTCGTTACCTTATATTATTTTGCTTTACTTGTATGTTTTGGGCGTGCAATTTGGAGTCAGAACAGTAAACGCATCTGTCTCCGTAGGCAGACTCCAATCTTCACGTAACGCTGCGGACATTGTGTCAGCTGGAATTCCGATAACAGTGTTTTTGCCTCGTTTAGTTCGCGCTAGAGTACACAGTACCCTCCATCGCTCGTTTTCAGTAGTCCCTGTTCGCTATAATATGCACCGATTTTTACAGTTGGTCCGAAGTGTTTCATTTGCTCGACACATATATTGTCCAGAGCGGCTGTTTTTCCCTAATCGCTTTTCCATCTCGAGTATAGTTGGGGTAACTGTGACTGCTGACTTAATGTATGTCTTTTCTCATGTCCCTTTGTCTCCTCCGTTGTTTCTTGACCTTGTTCAGCAGCAACCGATTGGTTATGTGTTTTGTTGTACCATCGACGTGCTGCCTCGACTATGTGGGATCGTTACTTAGATTTTTAAGTGTCCATCATTTATGACAGAGATGGATTGATTCTACAGCGTTACCGAAACGCGCCATGACCTGTCTGCCTGCCTCGACTGCGTCCACCGATACTGGATCTCTGCAGTACAGTTTTGAGATCAGTTGCTGCTTCGGATGTCAATGAAATGTGTAGGCCTACTGGGCAACAATCTCTTGGGATTAACTTCCCGGAAGAGAGATAGTAGTGCAAAATTTTTCTGGGATTGTTCCGAGTGCACCACCTGCAACCGCAACTGTTATAGAAGATTCTGCATTATTCGCATTCCCGAAAGGTGTATTAAATAAAACGCATATTTGGAGAACTCACGTGTCACACTCTTTGTACTGATTTCAGGGATTGGTACTGTTGCTTGAATCTTATAGCGTTTTGGAAATTCCTAACCGGTCTGCTTTCTTTCTAATTAAACCGTCACGTAAGGGGCAAGGTCGCGGGTCGAACCGACGAGAGGAGTGAGTAATAACGGTCTGCACTTTGGGGGATAGGATCAAATTTTTTTAGTACATGCCTCACTGCGTTGTCTTCCACCGAAGATTTTATCTAGATATCATTCTCACTAGTTTCATTAATACCGAATTTATATCATAGCAACTGAAATCTCTTCGAACAAATCTCATACCCTGTTGCTGAAGCTTAGCTGGTTCCCTGAAATAGAAAGAAACGTTTCTAGGACTGTAGACTGATGTCAATGTGACGACCGCCAGCCCGTCGCTCGAAATTTCTATGTTATTGACGTTTGTAGCGTCAGCACAGGTAACAGCCAATAGTACGGCCTAAACGCAGGGTGTCTGTTGTTGCGCACCAAAGTCAAGAAAAATATGCCAATTATGAGTTTCGCTGATACTGTCCACAAGTGTTACATCGCCGGAGACATGCCCTCATATCTGCAGTGACCATCATCAAGGTAGTTTACTGCTGCAGTGGGGAGTAGGCAGTGTCAGTGTTCGATGTGAGGTGAGGTGGGGACAGGAACTCCCTTACCGCGTGCCAGAGTTTCCCGGCATCAACAGAGCGGGGACCCGGGGAACAAGATAAATACGCGGCAGTCGGTCGCACTAATTGCTCTCGCCGTGCAGTCGAGTCTTCAGCGCGTGGTGATGCGGTGACACACAGTAGAGCATGCGTCGGGTTAGACCAGCGCACACTGGGAAGCAGGAAGTGTTAGCCCAGAGAAACAGAGCAAATCTACATTCTATATCTGTACCCCGGAAGGCAATGACGGTGTGTGGCGGAGCATTATTCTGCTACAATTGTCTCATCCCATTTCCCTGCTCCAATCGTGAATCGTGCGTGGGAAGAATGGCTGCCGGCAAATCTTCGTATTAGCTCCAATTTCTCGAATTTTCCCGTGGTGGTCGTTTAGCGTTATGTCGTTCTGTGGGCACCATTCCAGCCTGGGCACGCCATAGTGAGGATTCCTTCCGTATTCGCGCATTCACAGCTGAGGAAGAATCTGGCGCAGCAGCCGTCAGTATCGTCGACCTCTGACGCGGGGTATAGGATACTGGAGGTACAGGCTGCTGTAACGACCGGCAGTAGTGGTACGAGGTGTGCAGGACAGCGAAGTACCTAGTTCTGTGGCAACTGTCCGCGGTGCTTACCGAGGCCTAAGTTATCACCGTCCAAGCGCTCCTCATAAATTACTTTATTTACCAAGTGCAACGTCCCACTAAGTTTCTGTAATCCGATTTTCTACACCCTGTATATCGAAAATCATTTGTCGTGGGAAGAAAAACAAGGCGAAGACGAGCTGTTGTAACCATAGAGACTCACGTCGTGGATAGCTTCAAGCCCCCACAAACATGTTGGATAATGAGGCAGAAATTTTCTCTGCTTGTTTCAAGAGCTTCACTAGCGTAGCGTTTCTCATCCGCCGCGTCGCTACACATTGGCGTGGCAAAGACATGTCAGGTGTGTCGCAAGATTTTTTCATGCCTTCTGAGCTTTCACAGGTAAATATCTAGAACACAGATAATTTATCGCCATATCCTGGAGTAATAAATTTATAAAATTTGTATCTCATAGTCATTTAATAACAATTTACTGTACGTAGTTCTTTTTACGTCTAGGTAAAACAACCACATGTAGCGCTGTCGCTCAAAGTTCGAAACGTGCTTTGATTTGCCGCAAAAGAAAAAGAGATTGAGAAACGCGGTACGAGAGCGTTGTCTCAGCGAACATAAATATCCTTGTTAAAAACTACTCGTAATGTTTAATCGAACAAACATCGGGCAGATGTGTGGTTTGCGGTCGTGTCGTATTGAAACATGAAACTACTTTAAGCCCCTACTCACGGTTGTGTGAGGCGTCTGCCGATATTAAAAAAAATAAATAAAATAAAAACGTTTCGTAATAGAACGAATATCTTAAGACATATCGCTGTATGAGTTCAGTTTCCTGACGTAGTCCCTACCGCGACTAAATAGATCGGGGCGTGTTTATAGTTTAGCAGCGCTCAACACACGTTTAGTCCCTTTAAACAACTCAGTGCATTCCGACATTCAAGGCTCTCATTGCTGTGCTAATGGGTGACGAAATTCAGTCCTACCTCATTTTACCGGAGGATATTCCCTTTTGAGAGAGGTTCATTAGTACACATCTAAATATAGGCGTCCAGAAAAATTTATACACTTAGGGGGGGGGGGGGGGGGAAGGGGGGGTTAGCCTGAAGACGTCATGACAACATAATTTTACAGGATGTACAAAAAAAAAAAACATATCTGAAAGGAATAATATTTTCTACAGGTCGATTACCGTGATACTTAAAACGTAAAGCGATGACCAAACTATAAGAGGTACTTTTCATCACATAAATACTTTTTAATCAGTGATTGACTCATTTTGTCGGATAACCGAGCGATAATATTGATACCAGTTTTGTTACTATGGAGCCACACTTACGTTTGGAAACTTTGCGGGGGGAGGGGGAGAGAGGGAGAGAGAGGGAGGGGGAGGGAGGGGGGAGAGAGGGGGGAGAGAGGGTGAGAGAGCGGGGAAGGGGGGGGGGGGGACAAGTGCGGCGTTTACCCACGCGGAATTCTCATTTCGTGAGCAGTTAGATGATTTTTACGTACGACCTTGCAAACAGCAATGGATGTGAGGCTGCACGGCCTTATCCAAACCTGTTTCCAGACAGAAAACTGCCCAGTCACCCAACCTTTGCTGCTGTTGTCGTCACGTTGCTTAAGCAGGATTTGTGCCACTACCTATCACGGATCCAGGTAGACCAATATTCGGTAGTACAACTGACCTAAAAGCATTCCGTACACGGTCGATGAAGATCCTAGTACAAGTAGGCGACATGTCACCGAAGCTCTGGCATCTCACAGCACCGCTTGAAGAATGCATCACGCCGCTTCCTGTACATGCCTCGTCTTCAAAGTGCACACAGTCTTTCACGTGTTCTTAACCGACGGACTGTTGCATAACTTCAGATAGGTTAGTTGTAACTTCGGTCTTATTCACGGTTGGCGGAACATCTGGGATAAATTCAATAAAAACTTTTACAAAGTTTCTTTTTGGGCAGACTAAGATCCCCACAGTACAGTAGGCTACACACAATGAACAGTTTAAGATAACTGTATGAGAAATCCATATGACCTGCCAAAACTTCTCACAGGTGTTGTCTACCAGGACTTTACTGTTAAGTACTGGCAAGGGTGCACCCCCAAAAACATGAGGAATCTGGTCCATTCTCTTAAGTTTGTATTTCTCTTACATACTGTGTAACATTGTTTCGTTACAAAGGAACCAAACAGAATATGAATGGGTGTAGCTGCATTACTTTCATGTCTTAATTTCACACTGGCTGTCATGATTGAAGTTTCACAAATGCTCATTGAAAATTACATCTTGGGTTGTTTGTGCAAAGTCTAACTCATATTTAGCATTCGCGCAGATTAAGTGAATCACCTTAAATGACTGTAGGTCCGCTTAGTGGTATCCAAAGTCTGACACGTTGTTGCAATTTGACGAAAATATCACTTTTTTTCCTTTCGCGCTTTAGTACACAAATTCGTATTTTCTGTTTTCAACTGATGCATTTCTGTCCATACATGATGATGAATTTTGTAATGATGGAAGTCAATGTTCTTGAGACAGTGCGTATAGTAGAATGAACTATTCATATCTGTGCAAAGTAAAGGATCTCCCATAAAGAACGCAACTACCGAGTGCATAATAAGATACAAATTTATTGAATAAATTAAGTAATTAACATATTGTTGCAGAATATGCTATCTGTGATTATGTAATTATGTATGAAACATGGCATTACTAAAGACCTTCCGGAACTCTGCAGACGCCCTCTTCTTCTTTCGATGAAATTTTCCATAACTCTTCGGCATAACTGCATCTCTAGATTTGAAATTACACAACGAATCTCGAACTTGACCTCTGGAAATGATCGTGGTTCGTTGGCCTACATACGAGATTTCGTATAATACAAGTTTTCAAATAGCCCCAACAGGGAAATCCCATCACAAGATTTGAGTGCGCAATTCACATTAGCGCTGATAGAAATCAGATGGCAAGGGAACCCGTCTCATATCAATTCCACAGTTACAATCTATGCGTGACAGGTTGTGCCATCATGTTGAAACTAAGCCTCTTCAGCTTTCATACGATGCAGTTGGGTCCACAGAAATTCTCTGAACATATTGTGGTTACGTTCACCATTCACTTCAATGCGTTGCCGGCACCATTTTCGAAGAAGCAGAGTCCAATTACGCCCTCAGCCCAAATGTCACACCACTCTCACTGGGGTGTATCTGATGGCTTCTCCATAATTACTCGAGGGCTTTCTGTGCCACAAATCCTATAATTTTGCTTTTTCACGTAGCCATTCAACGGAAACTGAAAATTATTTTGATAGCACTGATATTCGCTCTTTGTTTCGCAAAGGCCCAGTGAGCAAATGTCGGCTCTTTTCGTGATCGTTTGACTTCAGTTCTTGTGTCAGTTGGACATAATACGCCGAAAGGCGCACAGTGTCTGAAAATTCGGTGCATGCTGGAAATGTCAAATTGTTGTGAACTTCCGCAAAAGTATTTCACCGAAATTAACAAGAAAGTCATTACTCACGATGGCGACATTTTTCGCAGAACATCTACCACGAGGACGTTCCGGAGGATTAATGTCCAACACCGAACTGGTTCTCGCAAATTTAGTATCATTCTCATCACGGTCGACGTACTCTGTGCATTACATTGACCAAACATTCCACGGAGTTCGGGAAAAGTCTCTGCACAAAAATGGTTCAAGTGGCTCTGAGCACTATGGGACTTAACATCTTAGGTCATCAGTCCCCTAGAACTTAGAACTACTTAAACCTAACTAACCTAAGGACATCACACACATCCATGCCCGAGGCAGGATTCGAACCTGCGACCGTAGCGGTCACGCGGTTCCAGACTGAAGCGCCTAGAACCGCACGGCCACACCTGTCGGCAGTCTCTGCACAATATTCACCATATCTGCAGTAAATTTCCACTATGACAACACACCGTTCAGTCGTAAAGCGCTCCATTACTAACAACATAGACAGTAAACAGGTGAAAATCGTGGAACTATTAATGTTGTCAGCTTACTAGGACATAATGGCAAGAATTTTAAAAGTTGCGTTCTTTCGAGGCACGATATGAAAATTATCGTCGAAACCATTATTCCCACGAGAAAATAACGTACAAACGTGTGGCTTAGTAGGCTTTCGCGGCGAAATAAGTTTTCAGCGGGACTCAGCAGCAGACGCGATCTATTTGAATCCCGTTCACTTTAGGCTCCGGCAGCTAACCCGAGGAGACTCAGTACATAAACATATCAAAAACGTTTACAAGGCAGTACACAGCACATTTTTACTTTCTTCTTTGTGTCTGGTTTTTTTTCTTAGTTCAATACAGATGACTTTGGACGAAATAATTTTCAGTGACAACCTTCTTTGTATTTACGTCCCTATAATGTACAGTGCAGGCTCATTCTCAGTCGAGATACTGTAAAACTTACATAACATTTTCCTTTCAGATTTTGGTTTATTTTTGGAGAAACCTAATAAGAAAAATACCAAGTCGCGGAAAAATATTAAGAAGACAAAAGAAGCATAAAACCCATTACAGTAAGATGAGTGAGCGGAAACAAACTTGGTTAGCTTCCGATGTTCGCAGGCGACGCCATAATCCCCAGTTTCCACGCACGAGCAATCTTCAGCAGTGAGAATTTTAGAACTCTGCACAATCGGCTGATTGACACGCTGGTGTGTGACGCGCACACGTGGTGACGAACAGCTGATTAAGAAGAGAACGTGGCTCGTGTGAAACGGCCTGGAGAGTGAATGTAGTCTCAGCAAGCCAGCACATGTCTAAGCTGTGCAGTGAAAAAGTCACAGTACTGTTTTGGAAATCAAGTCCAGCGAGGTAAGGGATGTGGATGATTAGTTTCAAAATTGGCGACAGATGGCGGCCGTGTTTAGTGCAGCTCTGATTATTTTGTGCTGATGAGCAGTGAGATGTGTGTTCAGTCGAGGGATCACTATTTTTCCACATATCGATCGACCCTCGTACACGGAGAGCGAAGATTATTTTGTGACTATTCAGCATCCGTCTTCGTCGTAGATTGTGGGACGGCATATAATGCCGCCGAGCTGCGCGAAGTACGTATTTTACAGTGAACAGCACCGCAAACGTAATTTGCAGCCAGAGTCCTTGAGATCACGTGATGCAAGAATAAGTTCAATCTGTCAACATTTGGTAGAATCAACATTTTCTAGAAATGACATGTTGTGGACTGGCAAGACAGCCAATCCACAGTGACGAGTAGCCGAAAGGCACGCGTTAAGCTCACGCAGACTGGCGTGAGGTCTGGAACAGTTATAGGAGTTGAGTCTAGTAAAAAAAGGAGGTAACTGGTAGAATACTTAACTTTAATCCACAATTGGTGAACATCTCTCTTGACTGTACATGCTTCACAAGATAAATATCAAATGCTATGGCGCCTTGCTAGAGCGTAGCAAATGACGTAGCTGAAGGCTATGCTAACTATCGTCTCGGCAAATGAGAGCGTAATTGTCAGTGTAGCTTCGCTAGCAAAGTCGGCTGTACAACTGGAGCGAGTGCTAGGAAGTCTCTCTAGACCTGCCGTGTGGCGGCGCTCGGTCTGCAATCACTGACAGAGGCGACACGCGGGTCCGACGTATACTGCCGGACCGCGGCCGATTTAAAGGCTACCACCTAGCAAGTGTGGTGTCTGGCGGTGACACCACATGACACATGCAATTTAATTAATCCACGAAAGTAGTGGCTTACAAAAACCTCGTTGCAACAGTTCTTGAGTACTGCTCATCAGAGTCAATAACGCTGCGCGCGCGCTGTGAAGTGTCGGGCAGCATACTACTCCCTCTCGCAGAATAATCAAGATGAGAAAACCCTACAAATTAAGAGTTCAAACGGAGGTTTGTCGGCCGTCTTTCTTCGAACGCACCATTCGCGTACGGAAAGGGGAGAAGGAGCGGGAGGGGTGGGCAATGCTGGCAGTACTAGAAGCATCCTCCGCCTCACACGGCACGTAAAAGCGTTCGTGGGCGAGGAGTTGGTCGAGTTCTGCGACGTCACAACGTCGAATTTCACTTTCCGCTGCATCCCAAAGTAAGACAAGTCATTTTTCTTCGTGGAGAGGAACGCGGCCAATGACATGCAAGATCGCGTTCTACATCACATCTTTTTGTTACTTTTTCCGTAATCAAATGACGGGGAATGTCATATTGGTGGTTAAACAATTTTCGTACTTAGTTGTTTTCTTCCTATTACAACTTGCATGTTATAAAAGTATTCCGCTTCATGGTGCATAGAAAGCTTACAAAAACACTTCGTTCTTGGTACGATTTGTTATAATTAATATCAGTTACTGACATATCAACGATCACAATATCGTAACATCAAATATATAAAAGTTCGCTGTAGTGTCAAGAACAGGTGCTACGTTGTGAAGTCGAGTCTAGTTGGTTCGTGTCCTATTACATCTAGCTCTTTTATTCACCTTCATGTTTTCTGAAAGATTCTGGGCCCTTATTAAATTAACATATGTATGATAAGTAATATCTAATATTATTTACAAGTAAGAGTGCTCTCACTCAAGTGTGTGTGTTTAATTTTGTGGATATACCAGGAAATATGGATCAACGAATGGCAAGATTGCTTTCTACGCCACTTTTTGATTCCATCCCAATTCTGCATTCATTTACGTACCTACCTACCTACCCACCCAAGTACGAAAATTTTGGCGGTAATATTGCAGTAAATTATTATCTTTTTATTTTTGATTTATAAGGAAAAGAGCTTCCACTAATCGCAGTAGTAAATTTTGCGCTTTAAACAAGACAGTCCTGCTTTTCAGATGTTCTTAGAATTCTGCTGCTAAATAGGAGCTGTGCTCTAGGAGTTAATTAATAAAGTGATAATTATGAAATTATTTTATCTTTTGGAGAAGGCGATTGTAAATTTTTGTCGCACTATTTGTAATGGCTGTTTTAAAAGCTCATGACCTTACCAACTGGACATAGCACTGTCCTTTTTGCCTTTTATGTTGTTCACTAAAGGTTTTATTTGTATATACTACAGACAGGACAACATGGCAAGGCATCTGGACAAGGGAGTAAATCTGTTTTAACGGAGATAATGCAACAATTTTAAGGGTGTCCCATTTCCGTAACATGTGTTATTTGTGAGCCAGATACAGCCGATGACTGCTGCTAGAGAGCGTTGCGGTCGCAAACTACGATGAGGAACACTTTCCATGTGATGGCACCAGCTGGTTTCTGACTGTGCACGGACCACGATTGAAACCATGTCTGGCGTTCTTCACGGTAAGTATCGTGTCCCGTGTGACGACGGCTTAAGGTGGCTTGCAGATATACAAATGTCGATATACCTTCTATTCCTCCTAGAGAAGAGGATAATACTTTGTAAAGCGCATCGCGTTTAGTGCTTGCATGAAGTCTTGCGCAACTGCGTACGTTAGCGGTTAGAAGTTTCTAAAGACTTATCAGAGGAGTAAAAGTTTCTTAGATTAACTATTTACCTACGCGCTCACTAGCTACTGACCCATTTACGTGCACGTGCACTTCGCAAGGCGAGAAAATTGTCCCTATGGCTTGGAAGGCATCTGCCCCGCTGGCCCACTTGTCGTAATCGAATATCGAAGGGTCCGTCGCCTGCAGGCAGCGCACGCACGGCGCCCCGCGCCCGCGGCCAAGTGAATGTATGGAGACGTTAAGGCGACTGTATAATCGTACGTCTGAGTGTACGTCGAAACGTCAGCGGTGAACAAAATAACTGAATTTTAGAATTAAAAAAAACACCACGTTTCGTGAGATACATGATTAGGTGGATGGCTAGCGCATAATACAGGTCTCGCTTGGAAGCGTTACCATGGGGGAGGCCGTTGAGAACTGTTGTATTTCTCACAACGATTAGCTACCGATTGTCGGTTTCTGTTTCTTAGTTGTACCCGTAGCACTGGTGAAAGCAGAACTCAAAATCTTAACAAAGCGATCATCTCTGCGCGGCATTTCGCCGATTCTTAATTCCATAAATTGTTTCGTAGCGGCGGCTTTACCACTGCGTTCGCGATTCGTTGGTTACGTCATTGCTTTCGTTTGCTCGCGTTCTGGAACATTAGTAAGCACATGAGCCTGTATGGACGGTACTACAAATCTCTCTGTGTGTTGAGAAGCTCTGGAGAAGTAAGGTACACAATGACTGCAACGTAGTACATAAGTAGAGAGTACTTGCACAGCTGCTCTCAAATAATTCTTCTAACTCTTCCTCGCGTGATTATCGACGTGAGGGCAGTTTTACACCACTGTAATAGCTCGACAGTCGTGTACTCGTGAAACATTTTTAGGTAACTAAAGGACCAATCCCTGTTTGCAGGGAGATCACCACCAACGTCAAATGGCTCTGAGCACTATGGGACTTAACTTCTCTGTGGTCATCAGTCCCACCACCAACGTCCATCACTCAGATGATGGGGGGTGGATCTGACGAAATATTAGCTCTGGCTGCAGTTTTCGGTTTTTTTTTTTTATGAAATATGTTAATCCAGTTGAAGCGGTCGAGCGTAACCTGAGCGCCGCGGAAGAAATGAGCGACTGAACTTTGCAGCAGACATTGAAATAATGCTGGACAGAGTGATAGGGAAAGGCATTTTTTTCAACAGGTCCTACTAGCTCCAACACTGAATCTTCGTGAATAAACTTTACCTTACGACGTATGACACTACCATGTCGGGAGCTGCTACTGGTTTAGAATACTCTCATGGGATCGGATGATCACAGATACGTAGTCGTACAAAGTCAGGTATGCGATATGGAAGAGCAGGTTTCATTAACCCTGACGTCTAAGTTTAATAACGTCTTAAGAGGACTCTGAAATCCGGAGGAATTCAATCCTGCGCGATAACAGCTGCTCTCTAAGCACACACTGCAAACTTCAGTTTTAGGGAGACATCTAATTACCATTAACACACCGCCCGTTTCTTTTTAAAAGCTGCTTTACTTCACCTAAAATCCCGAAGACACTGAGGAAACTTTGACTATCGGTAATGGAAATGAGTTTGTGGTTGTTACAGTCAAAATTAAAATTTGGGCTCAACCACATATTTCCTACCTTTTTTCTTTTTTAATACGGAGGGAAGCCCAAGTCACACTGATTCTTAAGCCAGGAATCTAATATTCTGATGACCCAAAACGTTTATACACCTGACAATGAAAGCAGGTAGTACGATAAAATTGTGGAGAGAATTATCCCAAACACTTCAGCACCCCATGTGAACACTGAACAAGCTGGATTTAAACTTACGAAAACATGGATAAGTCAGGTAGCTGTGCTGTGAAACACAACAGATTTGAGGAAAGCGTAATAACGGGTCAAATTTGTTGTGGATCTAACAAGGCCACTCGTATCAAATGTGCGCCGTACCGTACTCAGCCTCTACCTGGCTAAGTATATTGGTACACTGTTTTTTTTGTGGAGTTTCAGGGAAACATGAGTAGCTGCAGATTACAGCGCAACGAGCATCACGGTGATGCACAAGCGCGCAAGGGGCCACTGTGCAAGGGAATTTATACGGGGCAGTCGAATGAAAACGACACAGATAAAATTACACAACTGTCTAGTGCTTCAAAAGTAATTGTCATAACTGTTAATACGAGGGTTGGAACTTTAATAGTGGCAACTATTTATTTACAGCTCGTAAAAAATAGATACGTATTTCAAAGTTTTACTGATCTTCAAAGTAGTCACCAGCATTGCGTATAATCTGTTGTCAGCGATGTGGATGTCGTAGGATACTCTTAGCAGTGCCATTTGTGTTGACAGTTCGAGCGACGCGGTCTGTTGCCCGACGAATTTGTAGCAGTTCTGAAGCGAATGCCGTGACGTGTTTCCTTCAGTTTAGAAATCGATTTGAGCTCACGGGAGTGCAGTATGTGGTGTAGCACTTAGCAGCCCCATCAGTCAAACAAATCAATAACAGTTTTCACTGTGCGTGCTTGAGCATTGTCCTGCAAAATGATGGTCAGGTCTTGCAGAAAGTGTCATCACTTCTGTCTCTATGCTATTCATTTTTGGAACACAACCTATGAAAAGCTTAGAAACAGAAGTGATGACACTTTCTGCGGGACCTTGCAGGACAATGCTCAAGCACGTAACAGTGCAGGCTGTTACTGATTTGTTTGACTGATGGGACAGCCAAGTGCTATACCACCTACTGCACTCCCCTGACTTAAGCCCTTGTGTGTTCAACTCAATTTCTAAACTGAAGGAAACACTTCACGGCATTCGCTTCAGAACTGCTACAAATTCGTCGGGCAACAGACCGCGTCGCTCAAACTGTCAACACAAATGGCACTGCTAGGAGTATCCCATGACATCCACATCGCTGGCAACTGATGATACACAATGCTGGTGACTACTATTAAAGTCAGTAAAACTTCGAAACACGTATCTACTTTGTACGAGCTGTAAATAAATAGTTGCCACTATTAAAGTTCCAACCCTCGTACATTTGCTCCACTGAGAGACAAGTGTTGACGGGTTCATATGTTGTAAGGATTGTTTTCACGATGGTGCCAAAGTTTCGCTGAGAAGCCCTTGCGCATCCTCCACACAGTCCCGTCCCTCGCCATGTGATTTCCATATTTTTGAAGCCATGAAGAAAGACATTCACGGCCGTCAATTCACTTCGGGTCAAGAGGTTCAGTCATGGTTCCTAGGCAACCCCAAACATTGTTCCTTGAAGCCGTTGACCGTTTTGTCTAACAACGGGACAAACTTATTAACAGTGATCATTACTTTTGAAATAAAAGACAGTTCACTTACTTTTTCCATGTCTCTGTGCCTTATCAAATCTCTGTTTGCATATCACATCTGAAAACACCCTGTACGCACTAACGCCACCACACGAACAAATGTGCTGACGTCACAAGTTGTCGATAATGAATATTCGTAACCGAAGGGTGAGGAAGCATTTATTCTGTCCTCCTGTCTTTTGACAAGAGAGACAGCAGGATTCCACGAAGAATTTAAGTAAATACCTCCATTCGTATTTACAATATTAGTTGCTAATAGTATCTCAACTGCATCCTTACTAACACTATCCCAATAGCTGGACTTGCATGGCAGAATCTTCGAGTTATATTCCAAAGAAAGACCTGTGCCAAGACATTTTTCTGCAATAGCAGATTTGCTAGGCTGTTGTAAGCATGTGTGTGAGGCTTATGGTCAGTACACGGGTCCTCCACAGTCCTGATGGTCTGGCCAATAAGCACGCACGCCCGAACTGCTAGCAATACGATAGCCATCCACCTTACACAAACCAAAATCATCCTTTACGGAACCTGAAAATGCCCTTGTCTTAGATGGTGGTCGAAAAAACACATTTCACATCATGTTTCCCAAAATACGACAAATACTATTGGAAATGCTCCCTATACAAGCAAAAAGTCAGCAGATTCAGTTGTCACCTCGGTACTATCATCACTCACCCGTTGCTCCATTGACCTGTCTTTCACTACAACCATTCTGACAAAAGGTGACTTCAAGATGGGCTAACTCAGGTGACAAACACTGAGGGTCTGAGCTGAGTTGGGCTCTGTGAACCAAAGTACGAAGTACCCTTCACGCCGGGCCACATGCTGACAACTACCAGCCTGTAAATATAAACGGAAACGTGCCATCAGCCTTCCTCCTCGCTAACACATCAACGGAGGGAATGCAGCCCTCTTTTCCAACTTCATCGTGAAACGAATATTCCGGAGTATTGAATTCACATATTCTAAAAAGCCGTTTAAATTTTCAGAATCATGAGGCAACCCAAGTATCGTCCACAAATCTGAAGAAACATGCAGGTTTCAATGCCGACGACTCTAAGGCACTTTCCTCGAAGTCTTCAAGAAACAAATTGGAAATAAAAGGTGACAACAGGCTTCACATTTGAACTCCGTCCTTCTGTTTATAGAAATGGTTGAATACAAAGTAATTGGAAGTCAGCACATGTTGAAACAGATCGTTAAATCAACACCAAACCAATTTTTAGCTAAACCTAACGAATCAGACAGGAGAGAAGGAGCGAAGGAGACAACGTCACAACTTGGAAAAAAATAAAAAATCCTGAGTCAATCAGACGCTATCCCTCCAATCGACGTCCGAAATCCGCGGACAGTAATCGTTCTGTGTTCTTGGACAAGCAGAATTACGATCAAAAGAAGCAGCGCTTGCTATCTGACTCGGTGTATGGTGCTAACGCTACAAAAAGTGTTGAGGGATACGTTAACAATCCCTAAAAAAAGTTCCTTTTCGCAGGAGATTATCAAGAGTTTTAATTATTACTGTGGCTCAATTTTAGTTCTCCAGTGGCAGCTGCATTTTTGCCGTACCAGATGGTAACACGAAAAAGAAAAAATGTCATTACAGGTGAAAAAATTTACGGGAAGGCTGCAAGAGAGGGAAATTTCCTTTATGACTGCGAATACTCTCTTTGAAATTGAAGCTGAACTATTCTTACCAGATCATGTAGGACAGAAATCACCGAAGCAGAACACTGATGAGAAAAGCAACTACTTATTTCGAGACGTTTTCGACTGTTTTAAGGAATATTCGTTGGCACAGTGAATTGACGTGTGTCAAAAGCGATACTCATGGTATGTAAGTACCTCACTACCCGCACAGCTTCTAAGAGAAATTGCAATGACGTGTCCTTGCCGCTAATATTGTGAACGCATAGTTACTTTGTTTTTAATTTCCTCGATCTTTGTCTGCAGGCTACGTTCTCAACATATTTCATCTAATGCTTTATCACGTTCGTTCCTATTGTGGTCATTTTTAAATGTGATGTCAAAAAAGACACGGCTTTAGTTCATATTTTTCAAGTAAGGCACTATTCTTCGCAGCAAGTTGAAATAGTCTTCCTATGTCTTCTCGAAATCGCTCCGACAATCCGCCGTTTGACAGCGCTTGTGTGAGTGGACGTTTCGGCTTCCATCAGCAGCGTTCGTACAACACGGTATGCGGTTTGGCGCACGGATAAGGACTCCGCCTCGGTTCCGTGCAATGTGCAGACGAGGGTGGCGAGTTTAGGCAGTCTGTGCAACTCCACGGACTCTCGTCGTACGCTAAAAGGAACGCGTAAACATGCACCAATAACTCGGCAGCAAAACTCTGTGTATTAACTGTACAGCGCGCCTGCGCCCTCTAGCCGACATCGCAAGTATCCCGACAAGTGGGGGACGCCCCGGTAAGAGCGGCAGCTGACTGCGCAGCCGGGCCGCGGCTGGAGGGCAGCGCACACACCGCGCCGGCTGACGGCTGACAACGCGGTATTCAATCAGGCTGCTGCTGCTCCTGCCGCCGCCCTCTCGTCTTCCCGCGCACTTGCGCCACTTACCGCTACAGTGCTGTTTCCCCCACTTCACATTCTTTTACAAGGTAAGAGGCCCGCCGCAAATGGCAGCGATTACCGCCCTTCGATTCATTTGCTACGACGAAATGCAGCCGCAGAGAAACCCCTATATGATCAGAAAGTCACTGTACGGCATTCCCTTCACGTACGGAGTGAAGATAAGGTGAGCGCACGCCTTTGTACGCCCTACAATTATCTTGTTCGGATTAAAAATTAACGCAACATACGAGGGATGTGGGAGGAAATAAGAAAGTGGAGTGATCAGTGCCCGTATATTCTCAATTATGACACGCTGTCCCCTCAGGCTGTTCGTATAAAGAAAGAATCTGCGCTACTAGTAAACAGACGATGACGAGCCCCGAAGGCGCGGCAAGGACAATCCCAGGACCAAGAAAGAACATTGCCTAAGCCACACCGTCAAGTGTCGGATGAAACTGATGGCTTTAAAGGGATCAAACTACGAGGTCATCGGTCTTCTAATCCTTTGCGTGTCAAGCCGGTAACTGTTCAAGGAGAGGAAATAAACGAGAGACAAATCTCAATGCACTAGGTTGTATATGAGAACCAAGAAAGCCAAGAAAGAGAAGTAAAAATGGTGAAGGTGGGAGAGTTGCCCCGCCAAGAAAGCAGTTGGAGACCCCCACGACACATTACGTGACCAGGGACACGACCCCTGCATCCAACCGGTGTTTCCACACCCTCCATCACCACAAGAAAACTAGCTACACAGACAATATAAAATCTTAGAAAAGGGGCATTGACGATGAGTCTGTCAGACAATGGCCAATGTAAAAGAATAAGAAAATTAAAACGTTGGGAAGGGCGGACCACCGAGCAAAGGCAGCCACAGGAGTCCTCAGGTCAGAACAGGCAGCAGGACACCCATCCAATCTCTCAATCCGCCGACGAAGCTAACATGTCCTTCAGAGAGAGGAGTAAAAACGACTTTCGTGGGTAAAACGTAAATCCAAACCAGTCGCTCTGTTGTCAACTAGCACCAGAGGTAGTGTGTTAGCAAGTTTAAGTTTTCGCCGTATAATGGCCAAATTAGGACAGTCCAACAGGATGTGGGCCACCTTAAGGTGGGCACAACACCAGCATTGGGCAGATCCTCACATCGGTGGATGTGGCCTTGGGCCAGCCAAATGTTACCATATACAAACCTGACAGACAGCAAATTCCCTGTGAAAAGCACGAAGGGAAAACTGCCACAGGGTCGTGGTCTCCTCTATGGTTCACAGTTTAATCTACGAAACCAGGGCACACCAACCTGCAGCCAAGCCTTCGACAACTGTAAGCGTAAAGTCGTCCGAAGGTCCAGTTCCAGTAACCCATCTCCAAATTCAGCATCTCGGCAGCCAACTTGGCCACCACGATCAACGGTCCAGAGTGGTGTAGGTCATACAGGGGACCCCAAATAGTCACAAATAGTGGGTGTTGATGGTAGCCCTGGTCGACAGCCTGATGATTACTCAGGTAGTTTCTGCCGATTAATAATGACTTGCTAGTGCAAGAACGGATGTGGCTGAGCCCTCAAGCAATGCCACCAGTTCTGCAGTGAATACAATGCATCAATTGGGCAGGGTGTGTAGTTCACTGCATCTTGTGTGTGTACACAAAACCGGTTCGTCCAGCGACCACAGAGCCGTCTGAGCCTGGAAATGCGGCAAGGGCAGGCGGCGAAAAACCAAATGGTCTGTTTAGCATTTCAGTCCAAAGGAGCTCAAGGCACACCCGAGGACGGGCTACACACCTAGGGGGCACTCACAATTTCTCCCTGACAGGACACGATAATGGGGAAAGAGTTCAGAGAAGTGACTGTATGCGAACTGCGACCGTGACTCCCGACGTTGGCCTCTGTTATGGGAGGTACATCCCCCTACGAGGAAAATGGGAACTGTAGTTGGGATGCTCAGCGGAGTAGCTAATGTGTATTGCATAGTTTTGCAGCAGTCGCTGGCACCTGATCTGTAGGGGAGGTACGCCAGCCTCCACAAGTAGGCTGTTCATAGGGGTCCTGTTGCACATCGAACCCGCACCGTCGAGGGTGTCGCATGCACTAAAATGCTACAGTCCTAACCAAAAAGTAAGGTAAAGCTGGTCTTGATATGTAGAAATAAGTGGCCGTAGTATTTGAGTAAACTTGGGCATTGGCGAATTCACTGCTGAACTTACTGTCGTTGCCTACGAAGGGAGCATCCTGGCTTCCCGCACAAAACTGTCAGCCAAGGCAACCTGCTGTGACGTCATTTGGGAGAGAGTGCCTCAGAGCACGTGTGTGACGTCAGTAATTTAATATTAGTACTGACCGAAACAAACGTATAAAGCCTGAGGCCCATATTACACTGTCGTTTAACTTTTTTGCCCAAACTACTTCACTGGAACTACTACACGACTGTAAAATTTTTTGTCATAGTTGTATGGAAACATAGCGTGATTTGGCAATTTACTCCCATTATGAAAAGGAAATATTTACATAGGTATTTTATGTGGTGTCAGTATATGTGTTATTTTTCCTCTCTTGCCCTGCAGTTGTATTTTTATGGTTTACTGCAATGTGACATTTCTTTTGTTCAATTTTTCAAATCATCACATAAAATACCCGTGCAAATATTTGAACATGATCATGGGAATAAATTCTCGCAAAGTATCGTGCGAACTATGGAGAAATACGTAATTGGTGTAGTGTTTCATTATTTTAACCATGAATGCTATTTCTGCTAAAGATCGTCTTATGGTGAGGTTAAGATTTTTAGCAGCAGGCGAACACTATTCCAGCTTGCAATGTACTACTCGAATCCACAGTGTACCATATTATGTATTATTCTAGGTAAATGTGAACAAATAATCACCTAAGGAAGAATTTATGAAGATTAAGTAGGTTATTTATTGTACAAAGAAATACATTTATTTCACTTATGTACACTTTGAATGAACACACTTGGCTTTTCACTTCTCCTTCCACATCCTTTTTATATGGAAGCTAATCATCCTACAGTGCAGCCAGTTCGACTGTAGCTGACAGCTGCTGCTATTTCTTTGTGGGAGTCCAACCGCTTATTACAGTTTTTGTAATCAGCGTGCTTTGTGCTATAAGAAATTTCGTATCTTCATACTTTGCAATGATCACTGTGGTGGCAGCCACGTACCAAATATATTTTGTCATTTTATAGCTTACATTACACTAATGCAAGTGCAGTGGAATATGTGCTGTGGCGAACTTGGAGCAAAGTTAGGCTTCGCTCTAACTTGTATCAAAGATTTCTGCTAAAGCTTCCCCACTACACAGTCAAAGATTTGACCGAAGGGCTTCGGTACTTATTGTCGGCCACAAACACTACATTGCTGCGATCACGCAGATGTGTGCTCAGGCCGGTATTTGTCATAGGAAACAACGGGAGAGACGGTAGCAAGCCGGCTGTGGTTGCTAGCTGCATTATCGTGGTGGTGGTGGTGGTGGAGGTAGTAGTAGTAGTAGTAGTAGTAGTAGCACTGGTTTCGTGCATGGGTGGTGTTGGTGATTACTTTTCAACTCAATATTGAACTTCCAGTGAAACAAATGAGAACGGCAGGCACAATCAACTGTTGCAAATTGCACCAATTTTTCCTACAGAACTCAAGATGTTTTATATCACGTTTCTGGAAAAACGTTACTTTCAACATATGTATGGATATTACTGCAAAGGAGTTCATAATCCAATGATAATGCAAAGTAGCGAGGATATGCTCCGAACACCGAAAAGTTACATGTGGGATTAGAAAATTTACGTGTTAGGTGTGCCTCCAAGACATAAACCAAACATTCTATATGCAGTAAACACACAATTGGGGGATAACACTCAGATGGCTGTATGAGGCTGTAGCAACACAGGAATCAATATTTTAATTTTATTTCTCCTTTCCTTGGTCACCTGCATGGTTTGCGTGGGTGAACACAAAAAAGGAGAGACCACAACCACTCTATGAAAGGTTATAGTCTAGGCAAATTAGGAAAAATGGGGGGGAAAATTTATTAAGTTTTGAAACTTTGGGAAAAGGGATGAAGAAATAAAAAACAGAAAAGTTCCCTCCCCTATCGGGGAAGCTTCCCCCTCCCTCACCCGTTAATGTAATTTATTTTCCTTTTCCCACACTTTACGAAAAACTGTTCATTTAACAAAGTTATCTATATTACAAAAAATGTTTCTGATGAAATTTTGCTCAGAGGAGGTCAAATGCATGTTCAAGCAAGCTAATTAGTTTAGGAGTACTAAAATTTGTAGATAAAAAACAGTGAAATTTCTTTTAAAACAGACTTACTTATATAGAATAATTTTGCTTTATAGCCTTTTACTTTAGATTCAAGCAACTTAAATTATTGGAGTGAAAATCACTTTTCATGAAAATTAAGAATTACTGTGAAACTAATCCACAATTACTTTTGTTGTAATATAATTACAATCATATATACAAACTGTAGACAGTGAAAATACCACAATATCTATCAAACAAATACTTGTAAATATTTTTTTCACATAACCATCTATCTGGACTCACACACCCGATTCCAACCACAGCATGGAATGTACCTTTGCCGATCATTGTTGCAATATTGAAGCCAACATTATCGAAAACGAATAGTGAGAACAAATCATTTGAAATATTTGGTTTCCAGAACTGAATGGCAGAAACCCATATTCGAGACAGTTTCAACAATGTTTTTCGATTCCGCTTCACAAAACAAGTACACTGCGAAACAAAGTTGCAGTGGGGAAATAAATGACTGAGGTCTGGTAGCTGACCCAATCGCATGGGATATTGCTGTACATTTTTTTAAAGGGGACTGGTCACTACCTTTCTTTTTTGACAAAACCACACCCATCACAAATTCGTGTTAAGTGTCAGGAACCATAACTTCAGCATTCTCTGTCAAGTCATTGATATCTGGGTAATCGGCAATACTGTAAGGAGTCATTCTTACACCTTCATGGGTGATAGCTGCTGCTGCTTCTACTATTCTTTTTCTTTCATCTTTTTCATTAACAGCTCATTCATTGTACCACTGATACTAATGCTTGCGGCCACTGCCACGAAAACATACAGCTGGAGGATTTTTTGGCACTGTGACAAACAAGACCTCCATTGCCAAAGTGTTCATTCAGTCAGTTTATTTTTCAGACATTTTACAGTCATTGTCTCTCCTTCTGGGAGACAAACATTAACTTTCTGCAAAAAATTGAGCTGTGAAAATTGACTTTCCTCTGAACTATCTATAAATTTGCATAATTCTTGAACAGCAGCATCAAAGTTGGTATCTTGAGGGCGGCCTCTTTTTCGAACAGAGGAAGGGTTCGACACTAATTAATCATTATTGCATTTCTCTTCTTTCTGAAGCAGCGTATGTTTCACAATTAAAGAGCGAACTTCAAACACTTCACGGCATTTGTGGAATCTCTCTCTCTCTCTCTCTCTCTCTCTCTCTCTCTCTCTCTCTCTCTCTCTCTCTCTCTCTCTCTCTCTCTCTCCCCCCCCCCCCCCCCCCCCCGTGTGTGTGTGTGTGTGTGTGTGTGTGTGTGTGTGTGTGTGTGTGTGTGTGTGTGTGTGTTTCCGCCTCTGTGTCACACTTTTCAACACATATGAAACAGTATTTGTTTAAAAACTGAATAGATAAGAGGAAAAGGATCTCAAATTTTTATCATCTTGTGCAACACTCCGATTAATTAGTTTCCTTATATTACGTTCCTTAATACATTCACGTTGACATACCTGTAGAAGATTATGAGCCCCATCCTTCCGTTCCTTGCTGATGCGTATTAGAGTTTCCAAACCCTTCATCACTATTGATGTCTCTCCTTGGGAAACATAGTTACCACATAAAACAGGTAGTAGGGTCCAGCATTATTATTTTCTCAGTCCAGACAGAAGAAATGAGACTACCAAGAAGCACATCATAACACCACTAACTGATGAATACAGTCACAAAAACAGAACTCTCTGGCACTACTCAGAGTTCACAACATTAACTCAACTGAACTACACACTGGGTAGAAAGAAACAGCAACGACAGCAGTGGTAGCGGAGCTCTACGTGAATAGGATGGGGAACTTGACATTTTCATTGTTGGCATGTACTCCTAATTTCAACAATACTGATCACAAGATAAATATCATCAAGTAGAATATATAGGCTACGAAATATTTCCATACACTTAATTACACTATTCATTTAAATACTTTGTTAAGCAACAAAAACTGCGAACTATTACATTCTTATTCCTCAGAGACCATTCATATAAATGAAAAGATGCACACGATCTTTTTCCTGTACAATTTTGGGAGGAATGTATTTACTAATAAAGCTCTGTTTGAAAAATGAGCCTTTTCACGTATAAATTTAAAATAATGTACAAACTGACTTTTGGAGCAGATAAAAGGGTGACACGCCCCCCCCCCCCCCTCTCCACACCACCCTATGAAGGAGAACTTTTCTGTTTCTTACCACTATACCCCATATGAGTTTTTCCCAAAGTTTCAAAACTTTATAAAAATTTTACCCCACTTGCTAATTTTCTCTCTAATTTGCCTGTGGTATTAGTCTGGGTTCGTGTACACACGTCACCTCCACTGTCATATAACAGTTCCATGGGAGTCACATGACTTACTTGACAGGCCTGTCACATGGGACAAAAAGCCTTGAAGACTCTGAATGCAGCATTCCAGTGAGCAAAACAACCCCTGACTTCCGAATTCAGTACTGCAACTGGAGTCAAAACAACAATCCACTACTAGTTTACGTGAAATCATACTACTATGACAATATGATTTGTGTTAAGTTGAGCAATCTAGAGGAGTCACCCCTAACGCTAGACTTTCTCAATACAAAAGTGAAAAGCCCCTAGATACCACTAGGAGCACCTACGACAGATGAGTGGTTCGCAGCACTGATAGCATTAATCTGGCTATCGTGAGCCGGCACGTGAGCACCAGTCCACTAACTATCTTTCCCCAGAGCTGGCTGTCAATTTAAAACTAGTAACAATGCCACAGATGTACAAAATGCCACAAACTGCCCCAAATGTGGGGAGCAGATGCAGTCAGTTTTGGATAATGGATACACTCAGGAGAATGGTCTGTGCTTTGTGGAATGTTTCACATCTGTAAACGAGGTGATTAATGGAGAAAGCTTTCATGTAGAGGCCTTGTCTACACTGTTTTTCAAATCAAAATGGACAGCAGGTGACACTCACAGCTGTACCGAGATGATACTGGACCCCACTCACAGAACTGTCTAGTCTTGGATATTTTCCAAGAGTAGATATAACCAGTATGAAGGGATAAGAAATGCTTTCTCCCTTTCCTATACCAGTGAACTTGAAGAGGAAGAACTAGCAGATCTGAAGAACAACTGCACTTTAAAACTTAAATACCTACAATTAGATTTCTGTAACTTCTAGATTTCTGTTTAAGAAGACTACCCTGGCCTAAGTAAAAGAGCACTCATCATACTGCTGCAGTTTTCTACAACATATTCAGGCAAAAAAGCATTTTCTATAATACAAAAACAGTAGCACTTGTAAGTTCAAATGAAATGAGGAAACAAATACAAATTTGTCATACATCCCAGTTATACCACATGGATTTATGATGTCTGTCAATTCCCGTAGGTCACTGAATTGCTAGTATTCGAAAGTTTTGTATCTCTTGTAACAAAAGAGAGAAGAGCCGTGTGTGGACGTGGTTCTCTGCCAAAGATGAGATGGACATGCACAACAGAAGAAGGTTCTGTTGAGTGACGCAGTACTTCTTTAATGCCTCCTCCATGTAACCGGTCAGAAATGGTTGTGGCCAGGCATGAGGATGCTCACAAACAAATCTTTAATTAATCTGTCCAAAATTCGAATGCGTTTCAGTCTTCATACAATATTCTGGTGTAGTGGCATGTGTAGCAGTGACCAGACGTGCAGGGATTCAAGCTGCTTTCACAGAGGTATGCCGAGTCAGTGTTCTAATTTAATGACCACGGCACATACACCCCATATGGCTCTGCTGTGGCACACCACACTGGCAGTGTCAACATGCATTGCAGCAAGTGGCTGTGTCCCAGCAGCAGGGTGAGGGCAGGCAAAGTCCTGAATGACACTGCACAGCAGGGGTAGGCGACTGGTGGCATGGTGGGTGCCCAAGCTGGGTAGACAGGCAGAAATCCACAGATCACAGTCCAGCGATGGCATCAACAGATTTACAGCCGCATCATCCACTCCCCTGGGACAGAGTTCAAATGCAGTTACTCGGTGCCAACTTCATCGAAGGACAGTGTCTGTGAGTCACTGCAGAAAGTCTGGAACAGGGACAGTGACCCACGTCCATCTGCTGTCAGGCAAATGTGTATCAAGTTGCTGAAGCTTCCAGGAGACTGGTCAGCAACCTAGGTTATTGGCACAGAGTGTAATGACACGGAAGTGGGTACAAGGTGTGCGGGTGCTTCTATCAGCAGGACTTTGACCATGGTTTCCAGTGTTCCAGGTACAGTACTTGCACCGGCTGTGTCTTAAACCATTACAATGTGAAAAAGTGCTTCACATACAGTTGGACTTAGAAATAGAAAAAAAATGAAAAATTAATAGATCCTTACAATATAATTTGTTGCAACTGAACACACAAATATGTAGCCATGAGGAAAAGCTTGGAAAGCTCTGATCTAAACATTTACATGAACGAAGCTTCCTGTAGGATAGATTCTTGTCAGTGGCCATTTCAGTAGATGTGACACTGTTTCATGAAAAGGCCTCATGTTAATGAATGAAAGTCCGGCAAAGCTCCTGTCCAATAGTGTCCACTTCGACTATTTTTGTTTTGTTAATTGGTTCCCTCTCCCCCTTCCAGAGCTATACTGTTCAGGTTTTATGATACGTGGTTGACATAAGCTCGGCGTATACTGCATTCTAACGACACACTTACAAAAATTGTTTCAAGAGTAAACACACACTGTTAATGAGACATAATACAGTTTTTACTAATGTTCTTTCACAATTACAAAGAAAAATAAGAAGTAATAAAGCACAAATGTTGATTTCTAAATAATGTTCTCTATAATTGTATAATTTTTTGTGGCAAATATTTGAGTTAATGTCGTCATACAACACTTTTCATATTCTTTCATAGTCTGCAGTATGCTGAATTTACCAAACGAGCTGTTAGAAACAAGATTTTCAACACTTGCCATTTGAGATGGTTGTTAGGGGAAGAGGGCAGACTCCGAAATAGTCATTTATGATAGAAATGAGTTGGTCAACTTCGAGACTTGTCATGCCACAAGAATTAAGTTTTATAGGTAAATAAGCTGTCTTGATGTTACCGAAGTAAACACATATGAGGAAAGTCACAGTTTAAACTCAGTTTAATAAAACAACAATAAAATAAACTTTCATTAAATGAGCTGACTCACTGTTTAATTAAACAATAATAAAATAAACTTTCATTATATCATTCTGTTGCCACGTACAAGTGCTATCCCACACTATGACCCACTCTAAGCATTAAACAGTGCAGCTGAATCAGATCCCTGCCAACCACTTATTTGATTACTAATAATCTCCTATCTGGGTGCGTCCAGCTCGCAATCCGGTCATTTTCTTGCACGGCTCAAATTTTTTCTCACCTTGCTCACTAGTGATGATGAAACTGAACTATAATACATTGCCTGAAAGAACTGGAAATGCTCAGCTGTATGACACATGACCGAGATGATCCTAAAATTTATGCTGAAGCTTCTAAGCCAACACTGCAACTTATATTCTTGTCGGGTCGGCAGCTGGATCATGCAATCATTTACACCCAATATTTCCACAGTCTACCTGGAAGCCACCTTCAAGTGTCTGCTAATCACACCGGAACTGATTCATACCATGAACAGCGGCCTTCTTATATGCCGCAGAAGCCCAACAGCACTGCTGTCCCTTAACACCAGCCAAGGTACAGCTGCTCCAGTGTGAAAGCTGGCAAAAACTATGGATCACTATCTTGTACCACTGGCAACACATTCTGCCATCTGAGTCACTGCTGTTTTTTAATATAAGATAAAATAGACTTCAAAATCTTACATACAGTGTAACCACTGTCTCTGTTTGTAATGTTGTCTGACAGTCTAATTTCAACTGTTTCTTTTAAAACAGAGGCCCAATAATGAGACACAGTGGCAACAATTTGCCAGTATCATACAAAATTCTGTGTCCCTCAGTAAGACAGTGCTCTGTACCATGGATTTCTCATGCTGCGACAATTGTGTGTGGTGAATCTGCTCAATACATCTGCCGTAAATGATGTTAAAAGTTTGGCCACTATATAGAATAGTTTGGCTTTCTTATCATATGGTCAGGGCATATCTTCAAAGATAGCATGAATTGTAATAATATCAATATTTTGTCCACCTGTCGCGATTAGATGGCTCCTTGGCTAAAAGAGGACCTAGAACTGAGGAAGCCCAGATTTTACAAAGTGTGTTGCAGTTGTGGGAAAAGTATAGCAGTCAAACTATTCACACCATTCACAACAGATGTATTGGACACCATCATCATACACGACTGTTCTAATCAGAAAAATCCACAGTACAGTGTACTGCCTTACAGAGATTTTTATTTTATATGATAAGGACGCAAATGGCTGCCACTGTGTCTCATTATTGGGGCTCTGTTTTAATGGAATCAGTTAAAGTTAGACTCTCAGACAATGTAAATAGAGGCAAACTTCTCCTTTAAGTAAGATTTGGAAGACTTTTATCTGACTTTCAAAAAAACAGTTGTTAACTCAGCCGGGAGAGTGGTTGGACAGCGGTACTCAATAGCGATCCATAACTTTTGCCAGGTTTTACCACTGGGGCACTGTACCTTCACTTGTATTAAGGGACAGGAGCACTGTTGGCCTTCTGCAGCTTATAAAGGGACCACCATTCATAGTACGAATCAGTTTCAGTATGATTAGTACACAGTGTTCTCACCTGAAGATGGCGGCCAGATAGGCTGTGGAAATAATGTGTGTCATACCCAAACCTCCATATGTCGGACACTCAGATCAGTACCAAACATTGTGAGTCGATGAGAGTATTAAAAAACCGATTCTGTTTGTGCTGTGTGCTGTTATCCATCAGAAGATGCGTACACAGTAGTTAAAAGTAACACGAGAACTGCAGAGTATATGCAGATCATATCTGTGAGCTCTAAATGTTAAGATCTCTGGTAAGTGAGTTGGTAGAGTGTCAAACTGTCATGCTGAAGGTCCCGAGTTCAAAACCCACTGATGGTTTTAACAGATTAGCTGTGAAACTGTTATACGGGAGAACATTTTTCTGCTATGTAAAAGGACGTTTAAGAGTTTGTAGCAATGTTCTGTTAGCAGTCTGCTTTCGCTTCATTAGTTGAAAGTAGCAAACCTATACTGCACATTTGTATAGATAACACCACATCAAATGTGCTCTATAGGTTTGCTAATTTCAACTAACAAAGTTAAAGTGGACTGCCAAAAGAAAATTGCTACAAACTCTGAAACATCCTTTTACATGGCAGTAAAATGTTCTCCCATATAACAATTTCATGCGTAACCTGTTAAAACAAAATCGTCGTCAGTGGGTTTTGAACTCGTGACCTTTAGTAAGACATTCTGATGCTCTACCAGAGATCTTCACATTCAGAGCTCACACATACAGTTTGCCTATACTCTGTAGTTCTGGTGTCACTTTCAATTACAGTTTACCCATCTTCTACTGGACGACAGCATTTAACACGAACTACGTCAGTTTTGGTTGATATTGTATCAGCACACAACTTTTGGTACCAATCTGAGTGTCGGTCATATGGAGGTTTGTGTGTCAGCAACAATTCGCAAAGTTTTTCTAGGAAGTTCGTTGGAAATGGACAACAAAACTCCAAATGACGGACATAAGAAAGCTAAAAATGATTAACAAATTAATTATAGTACAGAAATGCACTTACCTTACGATGAATGTTTGTATGAATAACACACACACTTCTTATGAGCAGGGAATCTGAATGAACCACTCACTGAAATCGACCATGCTGTGTACCAAGTTTTTCTCAATGAAGACTGTCTATAGTGCCATCGCTAGTCTAATTCACGGTACTTTGTGGGAAAGTTTTTGTTTTCTTTCCTTTCAGGGCAAAGAAAAGATTGCTCCATCTCAGATGTTGTCACTGGTATGATAATCACTCTCAGGAGTTTCATCATTTTACTGAAAAGTGCCTGCAAGTCATTTTCGAGCAAAAATGACAGTGGAGCAGCACCTGTGATAGTTTTAAAGTAGTTCCTCATGAACAGTATCTGAAGCTCCAGTCTCAGCCTACTGCATTCAAGAAATGGATATGTATTTTGCAAGAGCTCTGCAGCAACAGTTGTGGAAAGTGACTTGCATACAAAACAAACTTTTCAGAATTAAATAAAACTGCAGTTGTGTGATGCCCTCTGATGTTGAAGTATGCAGAAATCTGAGTAATAACTGTATCTTACACTTTTTTAGGAGCAACAGTTTCTGGAATTTTGTTTCCTTGTCCGTCACTTCACAGGATTCAGCAGATCTCTGCAGGTACGGATAATGTCAATGATGCTGCCTTTTATATCCTGTATGGATCTTTTGAAATGTTCTGCTTCCTCATTGTACAGTCAGTGGGTCAACTGACTGATTTTGTAATTGACGGTATGATATGTCAACATGTGGCACAAATAATCAAATACAGACAATCACAATCAAAATCAAAATTCTGGATGCTCTAATTTCAAGTGCAGCCCTCTTGCTTGAGTAATTGTAGTAGTCTGCCAAGACATAAGCTGAATTTGCTCCAGGCTTTCTACAGGTGACTCCCTATTTTTATACTCAACTTTCTTGTTCACTATGATAATTAGCACTGCTGTGATGAACTATGAAACACTAGAAATCTCACAAAGTTCAGGAGGAAGAAAAGAAGAAGAAGAAGAAGAAGAAGAACAAAAAACCTTATATCCACATTCAAGTTGTTACTTCAGCTAAAATCAGATTCAACTTATGAACACAATAGGCATGTTTATTATGTTCATTCAGAAGAGTCCATAAACCTGAAGTAAGAACACTCATAACAGCTGCATCATTGTAACTCTGAGAAACTTCATCTGGATTATCCACAATATCCAATACAGTTTCTTTAATTGATTCTGCTAATGTTTTTGCATCATGTTCATGAGGAATGAGGAAAGTTCAAAATCAACTGTGAATTTATTGAAATATCTGTAGTCTCACCCGAGATAACTGATACATCATCCCTGACTTCAATTTCCTTTCTTACTCTGTCGTGATAAAACTTCCGGCATACAAAAAAATAAATCATTTTGAACATGTTTAGTAGTACCTTTGAAACCAGGAGCCTTCGAAAAATGATTAGTAAGCACGCCAAGTTCAGCAGTGAAATTTATGACAGCAGAAAATTCCTGGATTTGATGAGTTATTGCATTTATCACGTCCACAAAGTGTGATCTCGAAAGTACCACAAAATTTCATACAATCCATAATTTTAGAGCGTACATAATGACTTCTGCAAATTGATTATTGTCTTTCAATTAACTGCCTATAAGCACTATACGGTTGCTGTCTAATATTGTGTTTCCCTATAACATTGTGCTCTAGCTGTGCAGTCGTATGTGGTTTAGACCACTCATGTTTCCTTAACTTCTGTGATGAACATCCACGACAGTCAACGCCTCTTGGCATCCAATTTGTTTTGCACCTACCAATTTCTTTTGCATGCAACCAACTTAGAAAGCAGTACAATTTGTTTATGATATCGCAGCCATATATCCAATCTACTGTCCATTATAATTTCTTTACTTTCGTTTTTAGTTTTATTAACTACCTTTATTTCTGGCTTCAATCTCTCTATGTTCTTGATATGGAGTTTCAAGGGACAGGGAAGAGAAATTAGTTACCTAAGCCTCTACTTTGAATTATCACACACATTGACTTCAAACTGTGGACACTGAAGAATTGAGACGACATGCCTTCAAACTCAAAACCACATATTGAATCCTCCCCCTCGGCAAACAGTAAAACCTGCTCACAGTATTGTTAACTTAATTGCAACATATCAGCCAATAACAGAATACAGTGACTCCAAAAATGAGGCATTAGCCTTTACAATATAAATGAATGAAATGAATAGGGCAGGGGAGTCTACATAGGCACAACAATATTTCATCTCGCTATACCTAATGTGCTTGGTTGTGTATTAACAGACAAGGACATAACTAAATGGTTGAAACATCTCCAGTGAGCTCCAGTTGGAAGATATTGAAACTGAAAGACAAATAGAAAACTAGCAGTGATTGTTACATTCCCACTAGTTCTGAATAAACCAAAAGTAGTTGTGACGTATCAACACTAATGACTAATAGTTGCACGACAAACACATCTATCAAAAGCTGTGTATCATTCAGAAAGTGGCGACATTTTGTACAACAGCAGAACAAAGAGAAGTAGAAAGAGGTGCCATTTACCTTCTACATTTTTTCATGCACCATATGGAATTCAGTAGAGAATGGAAGATTTTAGGTCACACTCAAATGCAGTTGGAAGACTACAGAAACAAAATATTCTACACTGAACAGCAGGACTGATGCCACTTGTTAATAAGAACATCAACATCCACATTGCCTCTAGTTCTCGGCAGCTGTTCACAGACAGTAAAACACTAAAACAAATAATACACAGACACGCAAGCCTACTGACACCAACAGTTTGTGTGTTTCTCTTTGAGCTAAATGCATTTTTGTCTCTCTTTTGTCACATTGGTTTTCTGCATTAGAGGAATCTAAGTTCATAGTTTGAGGTAATGAAACCACTGTACACAGTTCATCCACGATACACTGCCGAGAGATAGAAATAAACACATCACTAAATTTTACGTCTTTATATTAGGGAGCAGATGCCATTGAAATTCAAAATCAACAAATTTTTTTTGGTAATTATCAATGAAATTCACCAACAGCCATGTAATTGAGACGTTATTTTATTTTGATTACCAGTTTCGGCATTCCACAATGCCATCTTTAAGTCCCACATGCATCTCTCAAAAATAAACAATATTGTCATACAGGATGGCGTGAATTCAAAACCATATCCCAAGTGCTTCATCTGAAGACTTTATTTCGAGTTGCTTTCAAGTATTCAAATGAAGCACTTGGGATACGGTTTTCAATTCATGACATCCAGAAATATATGCCACTATATGATAATACTGTTTATTTTTTAGAGATACATGTGGGGCCTGAATGTGGCATTGTGACATACTGAAACTGGTAGTCGAAATAAAATAACATCTCAATTACATGGCTGTTCGTGAATTTCACAGACAATTACTTGACCAGCTGATGTCCCCTGTCCATGGTGGATAAACAGAGACTGAATTTGTTTTGGTTCCGAAGTTCAGTACCATTTCATAGAAAACTGTTCCCTCTTTACAGTCCAGGATAAAACATCACAATTCATGTACATCTCTTCCCCACAAAGGTCAGATGCAGATTCACATGGCACATAGCTAGTATGATAACTCTGGTGTCTGTATATACTGCTAACCAAAACTTGATGCCAAACACCCATTCAACGATTTCCAAACCTGGAAAAGGATGAATATTTACGAGGGATTCAAACCCTTCCCAAACATGTAGCCACAAAGATACAGTATTGTCCCTTCAAAGTGGAAAAAAATGCAGTAACTTAATTTTTTCACATCTTTGCACTTGGCCTAAATATTGTAAAGTAAAGGAGTAAGCATGGAGACAAATCTATGTCCATTTACCACAATAAGAAAAATGAAATTCATTCTCTCTCTCTCTCTCTCTCTCTCTCTCTCTCTCTCTCTCTCTCTCTGTGTGTGTGTGTGTGTGTGTGTGTGTGTGTGTGTGTGTGTGTGTGTGTTTGTTTTACACAGATTTAAAACATCTTCCACAAATGATAGAATTTTATGATGTGGAGAAGATATACTGAGCCAGACAGTTAGAAAACATTCAGTGAAAGTACATTAATCACTGAAGACACATGACAACTGATGGTAAAAGGACGAGTATTAATATAATGAAGATACAGCCTGGGTCATTTTTTTTAATTTGGATTACCAGTTTTGTCCTTTGTTACAAGTCATCTTCAGCTCCACACCCAGTAAAAACAGATAAAGGGGTACGACAGCCATGGGCAGTTTAAAGTTGAGCTAGGCCCATACCACTAATGTGAACTGCTTGGCCCCCACCCAACAACACATACTCAATTATTTTGGAAGTTATTATTTTATTTCCATCTTGGCTCACGGTAATGTATAGTACAATCTTATTTCTCTAATGTAAACATTAGCAGTTGTTATGCACTTCCATTTTTGACCACCATCAGAGGAACATCATAATATTCGGTCCAGTGATGTAGCAAAGAACTCCTCTGTTTAAATGCAGAGATAGTTAAATGTCAGTCTGTGTTTTGTGTCTGTTAACCACTGGAAAATTTTTAAGCCACTGATGTGGTTACGGCAACCATGTGTCAAGATTATCAGATTGTGCAAGCAAATGCTGTCTCAATTCAGATATGGTTTTGTTGAGGTATCAGAATGACTTTCAGGTGGTTACCCACACTGTATAGGCACTGGTGGGCTAGATAAGCATTTTCATCTCAATTACACTTTACGTACAGATGATAAATACCATAAAACAAGCCTACACTAGAGCACTAATATACACAAATATTTCCTGTCATAAATCAGGTTTTGACTTTAGTTATCCTGTCTAGCCAAAACACACACAGAAACACATTTAAATAAAATCGAAAGAGAAATATGACAGATTTTGCTCAGATCTCTGAGCTCGAATAAAGAATCTCCTACCCCAATCCTCCTCCCCCCAAGCCTACTTTGAAGTTCCACATGCCTCTGCCAAATCCCTTCCAGAATTAATGAATATAGTACACAGAAAGCTTGTCTGGCAATGCATGTTGTCAATCTCCGCAAGATTTAATTGGTGGGGTGAGCCAAGCTCACAGTCATACAGCTGCTGAGAACACATAAAAGACTTAGCAATGTAGAAGAAACATTATGGAATTTTAGAGCACTTGCCCGTGAAAGGCAAAGGTCCCAAGTTCAAGTCTCGGTCTGACACAATTTTAATCTGCCAGTAAGTTTCATAGAGCACACACTCCACTGCACAGTGAAAATTTCATTCTGGATTACGGAATTTTACTTTGCTGAATTACGACAAATTTATGAGGTGCCAAAATGGATAGCCCAAGATATTCAAACAACCAGGAGATAGAAAGCAAAAAAAAAAAAAAAAAAAAAAATTGACAACAGCTGCATGGCCAAGAGTTCCAAATTTAACTTGTTGGCAGCATGGGCCAAATTTCAGCATCTTGTATCAATCCCTTGTGAGATAAAGGAATACAAGTGCCCAAAAAGCCAAATTATTACATCCTTGCAGTGTAAGCACCATCATACTTCTAGGATGCATGTTCAAATTTCTTAATTAATTTTCAATTACTTTCAGTTCATATACACTTATCTCTGAAATTGTAACAGTTAAAAAAATGAGTGCAGCTGGAAAAGAGAGAACACAATAACAGTACAGTAAAACCAAAACTTCTTGGAACCTTTCTGAATCATAGAAATCACAATGTCAGCACCAACCAACAAGTCACCAGGCACAGGTACCAAGCTAGTAGAGCTGTGTGGGAGGCACTGGCACACAGAGGAAGAAAAGCTTATTTAAATTTATAATGACCATGTAACAAACAAAATTTGTACACCACATTCATGGAATGCATGACTTGGGTGTGTAGACTTGCGTGAGGCCTAGCATTGCCATGAAGGAGAAATTCTTTTGCATTATTGTGCAAGTTCACTTATCATGCTTTCTGTTCCATAAAGCTGGGGTTTGATGTGTGAAATAAGCCAAACATTAGCACCATTAATCTTTGAATCTTGCTGCATAGTTGGAGTTCTAATGTTGCCAAAAAACACTACCTGTAACTAAGTTCTTATACATATTGATTTACACAAACAACTATTTTACCCAAAAGGCATTGACAAATGCCACTACTTTGCTTTATAATAGTGAGCTATCTCCGATTACTTTCTCTTTTGAAGACTGCCAGTGCAGATAACCGAATGTTCATGTTCTGGTGTAAATTTTAAGAATTTCTGGATTAACAGTACAGAAACTCTCAGGAAATGTCACTCAGGCTCTTAATGACACTAGTTTCCAAGGATAAATAGTCATATTCATGGAACCGAGCAAAAATTAATTCAAATTCGCTGTCCATTTCTGCACTTCTGAGGTTACAAGCAAACCCCAGCAAGAAATCAATTCCAGGCACCCAACAGTGTCCTCAAGGCATTGTCAATGACTCTGCAGTAGCTGGATTATTTGACTTACTGTCTACATCATTGTGTTACATATTAAGTGAGACATTTACATCCTTCCAACCTACAGTCAGAAGCCTATGACTGATGGCATATCAGTATCTTTTACAGTGATTTCTCTGTCTTTGATCTCCTGTTCTCCTTCAAAAATTGCCAGTGCCTCGGACAAACCTGGTAGAATGCTGCCGAAGACTGTTGCAGTCACATATCTTTGAACTACATCTGGCTCAAAACATGATGGATTTGGAACAAAAAAATATCATTTGTGTTTGCTCCCAACAACAATCCTATCTGGCTCTTTACAATGCCTCTTATAAGTTAAAAAAAGTTCTGCAAGCAGTCTTGATTTTGCCTTGCATTAAGAATTTATTCAATACTGTACACCGCAAAAGTCACTTAACATGCACAAAAGTTATTCAATAGTTTTCAAAAATTCTTTTCAAAATCATAGCAGATGCTGACACTTTGAGTAGCCAATGCACATGTTCTTCCAATATATATAAATTTTGTGTACCGTTATTAGGGCTTAAAATGAATACCGAACCCACAGACCAGAGGTTTATTACTCTGTGAGCCCTTGAATTGAATACAGCAAGACTTGATCTACCAGCTGCATGGAATCACTAACCTGTCTTTCTCCTGGCACTAAATAGCAGTTCAGCTCCTGAGCACACTTGCTGCTGGTCTCTGCCCTTCACTTCAGTGGGCTGCTGAGGTAGCTTGTGGCACTTTTTCCATCTTGCCACTCTCCAAAATTAACAGTTTCTCAAACATGGATTTGTCACTGCCTTTTTTTTTCCAAAATAATGTACCAATTCAGTAAACGGTTCTTTAAGAGTTTGAGCAAATGTGGGATGTCAGCGAATACCTAAATGTTTCAAAGAATTGCTTGGGTGGGGGGAAATAAAGTGTCTTGTGACTGACACCAAGCACCATCATGTCTGTAACTGCAGCTAGATTATATCAAATACTGACCATGGGGCATTACTTCAGGCAAGGGTCCAACTGTTATCTGAAAATCAAAAGTTAAATAAACAGGTTGCTTCTAAGTTGCAAACAATCTTCGCACCATGACAAGGACGACACTGCTGCAAGGTCCAGTTTCTCCTGAAATGCTCTTTTCCAGATCCTTTACGACCCAGAGACACTGTAAAGCAGTCAGCAGCTGTTCCTCAATGTACTGCCATGAAGCATGTCCCCCTCCCATTGATTTGCCATAACAATTATCTGGGTCTGACTATATCAATGCAGATTACTTTGAGCAGAGCTACATCTGACAGGAGATGATTCTGGAATCCACTTAATATGTTTATTGGAAGTTAACCGTTGCTTTCCACCAAACATCTGGATAATCACACACCCAGGAAGGAACTGTCAGAATGTTTGAAGGACTATAGATTTATTGGCACTCTTGTTGTGTTGTTTGTACGATTTGGTGGTAGGATCAGATAATTATTAAGAAGAGCATCAAAATCCATTTGGACACACCCTCATAATGTGACATGTGCACTTATTTGACAGCATAGCATGTCAGATCTGAAATCTGACAAGAAACAAACTTGCCCTCATTACCAGGACCTCAACTCCTGTACACACATTTTATGTTCATTAAGTAACAAAAAATGGAAGAGTAGCTTTCTTATCTGCCTAAACTCAGCCAAAAATACTTTCCTGAATTTCCTCAGAATTCCACTGTCTGTATCATAATCAGGATTCATCAACACGCAAGGCCAAGATAACTTTTTTCCTTGTTTTCGTGAGATTTTAGTAGTCAAGAGGATCTTAATTTCCAGGAAATGTTTGGTTTCTGTGAAGAATTTTAGTCCTCACAATTACATTTGTTGTGAAGTAAGAGTACAGGTTTGTTTTTACTGCTTTGTGATTCTTTAATACACATAGAACCTCGTTACTTTAGCCTATCGCTTACACCAAGAAAGGCATTCGTGACACATGCAAATTGGTCTAAAAGATTAGTGCAGGGGGGGGGGGGGGGGGGGTAATAGACAGATAAAATCGACTGCTCATGAAAAACAGCAGATTTGGTTGCATAGCTGTTGTGTGTAAAACAGTCTTACACGGTCAAATACATAGCACTGCATTTCTGCATTTATTCATACACCATGTTACTTTGAACGTTTCATTTTTGGCAATATTACTTGTAGTTGGACTACTACTGACTCAATTACCTGTAATATTTATTCAGCTGATCTTTTATGAACAATCTCTTTCTCCATTGTGAATTTTAAATTAACTGTATGGACCACAACATACTTGGGCTGTGCACGCAATGAAACTGATTAAAGACTGTTCTTACTCTGAAGAACGTCAAATCAAAAACATCTTCAGCTGCGTGCATTTCAAATTTTATTTTACTTATGTGACCAGTTTCATAATTTCACTACGCCATCTTCAGCCCCCTGCTCAATGTGTAGGAAGAATCCCACCTCTTGTGCAATCAAAATAGGGGCCAGCATTCAGTAGTACCCGTGTACTATTTTTTAACAACATGATCCCTTCATTCATCAATAGCAGACTGCTACTGATGAACAAAGGGATCATGTTGTTAAAGCGTAGTCAATTACTGAATTCTGGCCACTATTTCAATTGAAAATGACATGGGATTCTTCCCACATGTCGGTCATGGACCATTAAGACGGCATTGTGAAAGGCCGAAACTGGTCACATATGTAAAACAAACTTTGACATCTAGACAGCTGAAGTGGTTTTTCATTTGGCATTTTATATTGAACAGCCAAAGGCCCTCAGTCATTCCATATAAAGACAGACTTACAAAGACTGTTCTTACTTCAGTTTTCACCATCACTGGCAAGTGGGAATGATGACTGACTGAATGAATGAATGAATGAATGCAATTGACTTGTATAGACCGTCCCAAAATGCATTACAAATTATTACAGCTCACATTAAAATTTAAAATGCATTGTATTATAATCTTACAAAATTTAGGACTGTTGGGTAGAACAGTTTTTTTCTGGTTCCAATCAGGCATAGAGCACAGGAAGAATGACTGCTTAAATGTCCATGTACATGTACATGTACATGCTGTAATTATTCCAATCTTGTCTCCACAATCTCTACAGGAGCAATATTTAGGGGGATGAAGAACATCTTGATTCTTCACTTAATACTAAATCTTACAATGTTTCAAGTAGGCTTATGTGGGATATATGACATTTCTTGAAGCGTCTGCCAATTCAGATTTTTCAACATTCCTATGACACACTACCATGTCAAACAAATTTGTGATCATTCATGCAGCCCTTCTTTGTGTAGACGTTTTTCAGTAATGACCTGGTATAATGAAAGAATATGAATGTCATCTTTAAGTGAAGCCTCACAAACCATTCAGTCTTCACACTTATACTATGCTTTCTGCCAAAAGATTGGAAGTAAACAGAAATTCAATGTTAGAATGGCAAATCATAGACAATTCAAAGAGTAAATATTGTAGCCCAGTTCCTGTTGTGCAGGCGCGAGCGCGAGCGAGCGCGTGTGTGTGTGTGTGTGTGTGTGTGTGTGTGTGTGTGTGTGTGTGTGTGTGTGTGCACGCGCGGGCGCGCGCGACAACTAACAGTTGGCAACTTAACTACAAATTGAACAACTACTTACAGAAATCGAGGTTACAATCTGGGCAGCACATTAAAGTTGAAGAAATTTCAGAACTTTTAAAACCTGACAAGTTAGACAATAAATGTACTCTTAAGAAGTCACACACTCCCTAATACCTGTATCCAGTAACAGTATTCCAAGTGTATGGGAATCTGGAAGTTTCATAACTGTGTGCAGCAAAAAGATCCGTGGGAATCCAAACAACTGTTCTCTTGTAAGGCAGTTTTCTAATCTCAGTAACAGCCAGGTCTAGTTTCCATGTTCTGTAAAATGTTTTAGCGCACTTACCTGAACAGCAGGAAGCCGAGTCCCGTTACAGCCGCCCTCCGGACATCATCGTTTACATCAGACACCTGTAAGACAGCACCTGCTAAACATGTACATGTTACACACACATTCTGCACATAAAAACGCTGTGTTCCCGAAGAGTGAGCACCGCATATTTCGTATTTTCGTGATTACAGTTTATGTTTCATGTTATTACTCACATTGTAACAGGGCAACCCCTTATTTAATATGCCCAAAACTTTTAGAAGTATCATTGACAAATGTGAATTGACTATAATCTGAATTTGTTACTGAAGAAAACAAAACTGTAAAACAATGCCCTGTGAAAAATTTTCAGAATACGAATTGACTTATTACATCGAGTGGGAGACTATATCCTTATACGTAATAAATCATTCATCCATTTGTATTTACCAACCTATATTAATCTACCTCTCTGGATAAAAAAAAAAGCTGATCTTTATTGCAATATGTGTAGTGATTCTGAAAGTTTTCCTCCAAGTGATATATCAACCACAGAACACAGAAAACAGGGTAAGAAAACAGATTTATGTGTAACATTTATTTTAAAATCATTCTTAAATTATTTATAGAAATTATAAATGTATGCTCACACTGTCATTGGGGTGGGAAAAAGAAGTAAAATGCAATGGGCCATGTGGTAGTTTCAAAGCACAACAGTCCAGTATTGTAAAATACAACCACTTACAACTACAGTTAAGTGACTACCTATTAAGCTGCTTTCCAGCTCACATCGCACCAGAAATCACAAAAACATTATATCCTACAGAAAAATTTACAGACACATGATCTGGCATCAAAATCACAGTTCACATATATTCCAACACTGTAGGCAGTATAGAACTAGTACCAGGCAGTGATGCCAACACTATGACGAGAGCTATTGCAATGAAGTAGTATGTATGTGCCAGTCGATCATATGGAATTAGCATTGTAACATAGGTTAACATGACAGACTTAGTAGAAAGGAGCTATAGTGTTTGGATGTCCCCATGACCTTGATGTGGAAGAAGCTGCCCAATTTGTTGGTGCACCAACACAGGCAGTCCAATGTGTCTGCACCAAGTGGTGTACCACTCGCAGCCATGTAGCATTGCAGAAGATAAGTGATCTTAAAAAATCCTATCTCCTGTAATTGGTAACTGCTTATTTGTGTCTTGCACTACTGATGACAGTTGGTTCCAAAACCATCAGGAATTGGTGCCCTCAGTGAACTCAAGTAAATCACAACCAGTTTCTGAGAACACTAAAGAGTCTGCTAGGATGCATTTCCAGTTACCACTCAGGCACCCTACCACATTTTGAGCTGCTTGCTAAAGCATCCAAATGAAGGACTCAACATCCCCAAAATTTCAAAGCATTATAATGTCTAATCAATTTAGCATCACATGGCAAACCTGAAAAAACTTCCTTGCCATACTGAGGCTATTATAAGGGCTACATATAGTGTTACACGATATTAGAATCTTCTCTCTTTCTGAGTCATCAGTCTTTTGACTGGTTTGATGTTGCTTGCCACAAATTTATCTCCTGTGCCAATCTCTTCTCTAAGAGAAACTCTTGCACCCAACATCCCTCAATAATTTGCTGGACACATTCCAATCTCCTTCTTCCTCTACAATTTTTACACTCTACAGCTCCCTCTAATATCATGGCAGTCATTCCCTGATCATAGGACAGGTGTCCTGTCATCCAGTCCCTTCTTCTTGTCAGTGTTTTCTAGACATTTCTTTCTTTGCCAATTCTGCGTTGAACCACCTCATTCCTTTACCTTACCAGTCCGTCCTTCTGTAGCCCCAATTCTCAAATACTTTGATTCTCTTCTGATTCTTCTGCTTTCTCACAGTCTCTGTTTCAAATACTGTACAATGCTGAGCTCCTAAGTACACACTCAGAATTTTTTTCTTCAAATTAAGGCTTTGTTTGATACTAGTACACTTCTCTTGGCTATAAATGCACATTCTGCTAGTACTAGTCTGCTTTTTACATCCTCCTTGCCTTCTCCGTCATGGTTCACTTTGCTGCCTAGGTAGGAGAGTTCCTTAACTTTCTCTGCTTTGTGATCACCATCCCTATAAGTTTCTCACTGATCTCATTTCTGCGACTTCTCACAACTTTTATCTTTCTTCAACTTACAATCAGTCCACATTTTGTACTCATTAGACTGTTCATTCCATTCACGAGATCCTGTAATTCCTCTTCACCTTTACTACGGGTAAGAACACCATCAGCTAACCTTATCATTGATATCCTCACCCACGCCAAATTTTAATCCCACTCTCTAACCTTTCTTTTATTTATGTCATTGCTTCTTCAGTGTACATGTTGAACAGTAGGGGCAACAGACAGTGTGCCTGTCTTATACCCTTTTTAATCCAGGCACATCATTCATGGTCTTCCAGTCTTATTATTCCCTCTTGGTTCTTTACATTCTGTATATTACCTGTCATTCCCTATGGCTTACTTCTATTTTTCTGAGAATTTCCAAAATTTCGCACCACTTTACATTGTTGAACACATTTTCCAGGACAACAAATCCTATGAACATGTCTTGATGTTTTTTCAGTCTTGCTTTCATTATCAAGTGCAATATCAGGACCACCTCTCATGTGTCCTAACCTTTCCTAAAGCGAAACTCAGCATCTAACAGACCCTCAATCCTTTCTGTACGTCATTCTTGTCATCAAATTGGATGCATGAGCTGTCAAGCTGACTGTGCAATAGTTCTTACACTTACCTGCTCTTGCTGTCTTCAGAATTGTGTAAATGATATTTTTTGAGAGTCTGTCTGGAATAGCTGCTTGGTTGCCACTTCCCCACCAATAATTATAGAAATTCCAATGAAATGTTATCCATTCATCTACCTTATTAGATCTCAAGTCTTACACATCTTTTAAATTCTGACTAATACTGGATCCCATACCAATTCCCTATCAACTTCAATTTCTTCACATGTAATTCCATTCATAAGTGACTCATTTCTGTATCCCTGCCTCACCCTGAACATTTTTGTTCTTCTTTGATTGATCAATTGTAGTATTTCTCCCGCTACCCAAGATTTCCTCCTCACAGTTAGCTTCCTTCTAACTTTGTTTGCCTGTGCAACATCTGACCTAGTTTCCATCCAGGGAATGTACTTCCATGTATTTACCATTACACTATATTTCTCTTACCAGTCTCATTTACAACACAATAAGTCTCTCCAATATTCCACAAGTTGTCTCCGTGCAGGTAAATTACACCTCCAGAGAATTCATCTAATATTCAATTGACTATTCGATAGCGTAATTTCTATGAATATTCTAATTCCTAACACCCTACCAATTACAAATGTCAGGATTGGTGGAACAGAGTATTTGATATTTACCCATTTAATGCTAGACTATCATTTATCTACCTGCAACCTACTGCATTACTTGCAACACTGGGCACATTGTTTCCGAGATTTTCCCCTGTTTTATTACAATCCTTCACAGAAAACTATCCAACAGAACACAATCTCAGGCAACAGGATTGAATGCAACAGGATTGAATATATACACTAGCCAGACCAACCCTTCTGGTAACATAAAATGCATGCAGCTACTCACAGCAACATGCAGCAGACGTCGAATGGCTTGGTTGTTGCCGGTACCGCAGTAGGCCATCGCTATTGTGTACATGCCGGAGCGGCGCAGGATTGGGTCCTTGTCCTGGCAGAGGGAAGTGGCCAGGGGGTCTGCCTCCTCCAGACGGCCGTACATCGTGAGTGCGATGCCGACAGCCAGTCCACGTAGGATCTTCTCGTGCTGCGTGTCCTGTGCATACTGCAACAAAGCGTAAGTCCCTACCTTAGTCACAAAATCTGGCCAACTGGTGCTAATGTTAGTTTCACAGCAACACTTTCGGCATGGAACTTGATATTGTGGTAATAGCAAACATTGGATGTACACTACTGTGGCTCAGTTTATCCAAATGAGGGTACAATCTTTATTGTGCATAGTTTTCACTTCAGTGCACAAAATATGAAATGTTACTATATTTGGTATCTGTCTCCTGTTCCCAAAAAAATGAGCTCTGCTGTAATTGGTACCAAAATTGTGAGCCTTCGGCACTTTGGGAATTCCTGCTTCGTCTAAACAAATGACATGGAAATCTTAACTGCTGAGATGTTCAGAAACTGACACCTCAATCTAATAACTTCATGTAACATCAATAATAGAGATAACTGATTATCACAGATTCATATTCTGAAAATCAAGTCTATTTTGACAAAATTGGCAGTACTGGATTTTCCAGTTTTCCTGTCTCTCAGCATTGACTAATGAGCATGTCACAAATGAATTCAGTTGCAGTTTGAAGAAAATTCCTATGAAATTGAACTGCTCACAGATAAAAATTGTTTTATAATTGCATTCCCTCACTGATCATTACTTATATTTTGAGTAGTTACAAACTTTTTTGTAGTTGCCAGCCTCTTACAAATTTAATTTTCTACTACTTGGGGTGATTTTTAAGTAATGTCTGTTTGAACATAAGTACTCAACGAAATGTTATTTCAAAAAAGTAAGTTAATTTTCAGAAAGTAAATACTTCACTCTATTTTTCAATATAGTTGCCAAGTTTGTTCCAACACGTATCACACCTTTCAACCAATTTTAAAATACCCTCTTCATAAAAACTTGCCACCTGCTCCGATAACCAAGAGTTCACTGCCGTTTTCACATCATCATCATCATCATCATCATCATCGTCATCATCATCGTCATCATCATCGTCATCATCATCATCATCGTCATCGTAACTGTGGTAATCGCTCGGCGCAAGGTCAGGACTGCAGGGTGGGTGGTCTAAAACTTCCCAGCAAAAACTGTCCAACAAATCGTGGGTCTGACCTGCAATGTGAGGTCTTGTATTGTCATGGAGAAGGACAATTCCCTTTGTAAGCATGCCGCATCTTTTGTTTTGAATCGCTCTGCATAACTTTCTCAGGGTTTAGCAGTACGCTTCTGCATTGATAGTGATGAAGTTGACCAACAAAACACCATGCCTATCCCAAAACACCGATGCAATGATTTTGAAGCCGTCAACTTCTTCGTGATAACGAGGCATAACTCCAACGCACACTCAAATCTTTGGTTTTTGTGGTCCTCTGTCAGGAGTTTCGGGACCCAACGGGAGCACAGTTTCATAAACTTTAGGTGTTCAGAAACAATATTGTAAAGCACTGATCCTGACATGTCGGGAAATTCATTTGAGAGACCTGTTATTGTGAAGCGCCTGTTCTCATGCATCCTGGCTTCAAATGAAGCCACCAAATCGTCTGTAATCAAAGAAGGGTGACGGGAGCGGTCCTCTTCATGGACATTGTCACGGCAATCTTTGGATTCTCGTACCCACTTACACACTTTGCTTTCACTCCTAACAGTATCATCGTACACTTTGCAAATCTGTCAATGAATTTCTGCAGCAGACAGGTTCCTTGTTGACAAAAACCAAATCACTGAGCGAACCTCACTAGCAGCAGGCAAGTTGATAGTCTTAAACATTTTGAAAGAACCGTACAGGTTAGCTACAGAGCTGAAACTGAGCACAGTTGTTCCTGTGGCATGCCGGTACACGATGCACGCACTCATTGCGATACGCGCACGAACTACTAGTGTCTACAGCAAAACGGACTTTACTTAAAAAATATGCCTCATACTTGCTATAGTCTGCTCCTGTCTGCCTTATTTCATAGAAGCCCTATGGATGAAGAAATAATACACCATTTGTGTTTGGTCAGTTCAGCAGCAGCAGCTCCAGAACAACCAATACCACCTTGGTAAAGTGCGTGAGAGAAAGAGAGAGCACATACACCCCATTTTTTTAAATCTATCTTTATTTCTATTACTATTAAATTTACTATCATGAAATATTTATTTAAACGGCAAACTAAGGAGAAAAATAAGCACATACATGGCTGAACATTGCCAAAGATTTATACGTGTAAGGGAGAGATGTTCTTTGTTTCTTAAGATTTTAACTGTAGCCTGAAATCTGACATTTCAAGTCTGCAGCTGGTAAAAATATGAATGACTTGGCACAACAAAATTAGGGCAGACCTTCAATAAAAAATATCAGTTAACAAACAAATCCTTAAAGTTGAAAAATCAATGTTTCATTTCCATCTGTGGAGGACATTTTTAAGAGGGGTTAAAGCATCTTTGAGAGTCTGATTCACATGCTGGGTCGCTAATGACTACAGGAAAATTTTGTTTGTATGCGCTACTGCACAGTAGTGTGAGGTCACGTTTTACGTACCCATGCACAACTGGCCTTTGTCAACTGCCATCACCTGCTGTTGTCGCCATCCCATGGTGGAAGACTGGTACACATTATCTTTAGCACCAGGATCCAAAAGTAATTCAATTTCATGCCCTCCTCCTTGCTATTGCATTTACAAGGGTGTTTTACAATCTCTATGTCTTCTCGGTACAGCCTCTCATGGTATCTGCTAGTGGCTGCCAGTACTCTAGTCCTATCAAAATGAATGTGGTGGTCTCCTGGCTGCAAAGCATGTTCTGCTAGAGCCGATCTGTCACTTAATTTTTTTTGTGGGATCTTTCCTAATTTAAAAAACCTCTCTCACACCGGCCTGATTTAGCTTCACTGATCAGGACAGTAAAAAAAAAACATGCGTATATTAAGGGAATTTTCATTCACAAAGCAGGATTATCACATTCACACGGTTCAATACTGTTCTATCCTGATTAAATTGAGCTTAACTTAAATTCCATAAGGCAGTGAAGCAATTTCGAAGTCTCGGTGCAACGAAAATTGTCAGTCGATCTCCTGAAAACATTTGTAATAATTATTAACTTTCGGTGATCACATGGGGAAGACCGGAGATCTGCTGGTAAGACCGTGTTAGCCTATTTATTTGAAGTAACTGCATATCTTGAGCATACAAAACCGCAGGTTCGTCCAGTGTAAATCAGACGTCCCCCACTGATCCCATGCAACACAGTGTAGTAAGCAGACACTGTCAATAATAATCAATTAAATAATACGCGAACACACTTACTTTAGTTTATTTCATGTATTAAATTCCTTCTCATACAGAATCTCATCAAGATGGCGACTAGCTCAACAATACATACATATACATCCTCCTCCTTTCACAGCTAATCGGCAAGATCCTTCATTCTAGTCATAAGAGAAAACATAGATAGCAGAGAAGCTAGTCCATGGAGTAAATGGACGCTCCAAGGAATAATAGGGCTTAAAACTACTTTGCATTGATAATCATCGTATATTAAAGTTTAGGAATCGGTAAGATAAGAAGAGATATTTCGAGATATGTACTGAGTTATATAATTTATAAAATTACTGAAAATATCGCGGAGAGACCGCTGCAAGAGACATTACATCGCCCCTCGCAGTGAGCAAAGTTGATATGTATCCACTCTGCGAGCTAACTATTGTCTTAGCTAACTCGTTAGAATTTGTGGAACATACGTTCCTATAAATTTTAAGAAGTTAATAAGATTTTTTGATTACAAGAACTGAAAGAGATTTGGTATAGGTAACACCAATCTTCGTCACCTAGATACCTAGTTGTTGCTTTCACGTGTACTGGGGCATACCCGCATCCCACGTACACAACCAGGGAAGATGGACTTGTATAGTTGTTGATCAGGTCTACCTATTCAAGAACTGGCATTCACAGGGAAACCCTAGAAAATCTGGAGACTTAGACCCCAACTAGGAATCACAGATGATAGGAAAGACAGAATAATTTAGAAATTTGAGAGATATTCTAGAATTCATAGGAAAGATAAAATCTGCCTCATAGCCAAAAAAAAAAAATCTTTACACATGCAAATTTTTACAATCTTCTGAAAAATTGTCTTCATCCATGTCTTGCTGAACTGCGGTGAAACTGATCAAACAGGAACATGGGATATGGCATGGAGGACAGGCGTCGCATTGGCGTACCAGACAGGAGACGTAACGGATTTGAGAGACCAGAAGGAACCTCAGGAACAGGTACTCAGGATTGTAGCATGAAACAATCTAAATTCATCTAAGGAATGGTCAATTATTAAAGATTCCTGGAAGAGAAGGGTTAGTCGAATTTTTCCAGATTCATTTTGAACTCAAATATGGACCTGATCCATCCAATCTTCCATCTGAGGAATGGGAAAATCCATTCGCCTCATACTTTCCACACCTAGGTGTCTTAATCGATACTGTAGTTGCACAATATAACAACTCCAGATCGGAAAACAATTTTTGAAAACATGGATAATTTCATCCATCTTCTCGAGTAAGCCGAAAGGTTCTAATCCTGCTCTTTTTTTTTTTCCTTTTTTTTTGTTGGATTTTCCAGGTGGAAGTAGATCTGAATCTTTCCTAATTTGGTTTCAAGTACGAATGTGGATAGCATGTCAGAATATTAAAAACTTTATTATTTGAGACAATTTCCAAAAAAAATTATATCTTATTCAGACAATATTATGGAAATGGAAGAGGATGTAGATGAAGATGAAATGGGAGATATGATACTGCGTGAAGAGTTTGACAGAGCACTGAAAGACCTGAGTCGAAACAAGGCCCCCGGAGTAGACAACATTCCACTGGAGCTACTGACGGCCTTGGGAGAGCCAGTCCTGACAGAACTCTACCATCTGGTGAGCAAGATGTATGAAACAGGCGAAATACCCTCAGACTTCAAGAAGAATATAATAATTTCAATCCCAAAGAAAGCAGGTGTTGACAGATGTGAAAATTACCGAACTATCAGTTTAATAAGTCACAGCTGCAAAATATTAACACGAATTCTTTACAGACGAATGGAAAAACTAGTAGAAGCCAACCTCGGGGAAGATCAGTTTGGATTCCGTAGAAACACTGGAACACGTGAGGCAATACTGACCTTACAACTTATCTTAGAAGAAAGATTAAGGAAAGGCAAACCTACGTTTCTAGCATTTGTAGACTTAGAGAAAGCTTTTGACAATGTCGACTGGAATGCTCTCTTTCATATTCTAAAGGTGGCAGGGTAAAATACAAGGAGCGAAAGACTATTTACAATTTGTACAGAAACCAGATGGCAGTTATAAGAGTCGAGGGACATGAAAGGGAAGCAGTGGTTGGGAAGGGAGTGAGACAGGGTTGTAGCCTGTCCCCGATGTTCTTCAATCTGTATATTGAGCAAGCAGTAAAGGAAACAAAAGAAAAATTCGGAGTAGGTATTAAAATTCATGGAGAAGAAATAAAAACTTTGAGGTTCGCCGATGACATTGTAATTCTGTCAGAGACAGCAAAGGACTTGGAAGAGCAGTTGAATGGAATGGACAATGTCTTGAAAGAAGGATATAAGATGAACATCAACAAAAGGAAAACAAGGATAATGGAATGTAGTCGAATTAAGTCGGGTGATGCTGAGGGAATTAGATTAGGAAATGAGACACTTGAAGTAGTAAAGGAGTTTTGGTATTTGGGTAGCAAAATAACTGATGATGCCCGAAGTAGAGAAGATATAAAATGTAGACTGGCAATCGCAAGAAAAGCGTTTCTGAAGAAGAGAAATTTGTTAACATCGAGTATAGATTTAAATGTCAGGAAGTCATTTCTGAAAGTATTTGTATAGAGTGTAGCCATGTATGGAAGTGAAACATGGGCGGTAAATAGTTTGGACAAGAAGAGAATAGAAGCTTTCGAAATGTGGTGCTACAGAAGAATGCTGAAGATTAGATGGTTAGATCACATAACTAATGAGGAAGTACTGAATAGGATTGGGGAGGAGAGTAGTTTGTGGCACAACTTGACCACAAGAAGGGATCGGTTGGTAGGACATGTTCTGAGGCATCAAGGGATCACCAATTTACTATTGGAGGGCAGTGTGGAGGGTAAAAATTGTAGAGGGAGACCAAGAGATGAGTACACTAAGCAGATTCAGAAGGATGTAGGTTGCAGTAGGTACTGGGAGATGAAAAAGCTTGCACAGGATAGAGTAGCATGGAGAGCTGCATCAAACCAGTCTCAGGACTGAAGACCACAACAACAAACAACACAATTACAATGAAATTTTGCTGAAAGAGAACGTTTAATTAAGTCTTGCTGCATGACCTCTCCAGCTGAAATTAATCTTTGTTAGTAGTGATTGATGATCAAATTTTTCTTTTTTATACTCCGATTGCCGCATTTTCTCATGAACATGTATGAATGCAATGTAACAATAAACAAATCCAACTGGAAAATGACACATTATTATAAATTCAATGAAGAACTTTCTTATTAACTCTAATTTTACAAACACACACTAAGCTAGTTAATGAAATTCTCTTGAATAGAATTTAGCTCGCACCAAAAAAAAACCAGCGAGTCTTTATGTAGACAGATAATCCGTAAGTCTTCACAGCAGCAATAGCTACAGTTCCACTTTTCTAAATATTCCTATACTATCACAGAAGCAATTGCTTACTGTTCATTAAACTATCACAGATGCTTGGCATGCTGTCATTTAATCTATTACAGTAGCTGAGGCAAACTGTCCTTCGCACTTCAATTTTTTTTAACATCCAAATACTTCATACAGACTTTTCATTTCATTTGACACACTTGCCATAAAAGTACCTCTTTAGGTCTGCATGAGGAAATAATCCTTTTATTCTTCCAGAATCCGGATATGCTAATAAATACGCACCATGATTCGGTATATCAACTATTATATATGGACCTGTATAAATTAGATTGCATTTTCTGATGGTCTTCTTCAACTTTGATGACTTGATGCGTCTTATTAAAAGAATTCTCTGTCCGATATTTAAAGTCTGAATCCGTTTGATGTTTCTATCATGGATTTCCTTTCGTTGTCTTGCTTTCTCCGTAATATTAATGAGAGCATTGCGAATTTTTTCTTCCCATGACATTTTGGTGTCCTCGAGTTTAGGCAAGTTATCTACCCAAAAGTTTCTTTCGTTATCTCTGAACATCAGTTCATTCGGGGTAAAGTTTGTAGAACTATGTGGTAAATTATTATAAACCTGCTCAAACTCGGTCAAATAGTTTATCCAGGTAGTTTGCTTATCATGACAGTACTTTCTCATGAATCTGTTTAGTTCTCAGAAAACCCGTTCAATTAAATTCCCTTGTGGTTGATATCAAGATGTAAATATCTGTTTTATTCCTAGTTGTGATACTAATTTTCTCCATAAATATCCAGTAAATATCTTCGCATTGTCAGAGATTATAGATTTTGGAATCCCTGCATGAGGAATGTAGTCATTTACAAACTTTACTGCGGCAGCTCTTGCAGTTGCTGATTTTATAGGATATAGTTTAACATATTTTGTAAACACATCACAGAATCCAATAATGTACTTAACACCACCTCTGGCTCTAGGAAGTGGTCCACAAATATCACATGATATAAGTGATCTTGGTGCTTCAGGAATTATTGAGTGAAGCGCAATTTTATTTCCCTTGTTGTCCGGCTTAGCCTTTTGACAGAGAACACATTTCTGTATGACTTTGTGCACTTTTTGTCTTATATTTGGGAAGTAACAATAATATCTAATCTTATAAGGACACTTTACAACACCAACATGACCCCAGGTCAAATGTGTAAACCAAATTAATCGTTCTTCATATTCTTCGGATATGCAGACACACCACTTTGGATTCTCAGCCTTCCCAGATTTAAAAAATAAAATATTATTCACAAGCCGATGGTATTCCAAATTGACCGTAGGATTTTGTTGATTGAACTGTCGTATTATAGCATTCCATCACCAATCATTCTTCTGAAGCTGAGCCATTGTCTTACATAAATGAATATAATATAACTTGTAATTATTTTCTTGAAGAAGAAGCACTGGAAATTCTGCCTTATTATTTACATCCATTTCAGTTGTCATTCCTTCTGGAGATCTTGACAACGCGTCAGCTATAATATTTTCTTTTCCGGCTACCTGAATAATTTGAAACTGATATTCTTGCAGCGCCAGCGTCCACCTTGACAAGCGAGGATGCAGCAACTTACAAGTTTGTAAAAAGGCTAGTGATTGGTGGTCACAATAAACGGTTATCCTTGAGCCATATACATAATAATTAAACCTTTTCAAAGACCAAATAACTGCTAAAGCTTCCAATTCCGTAGTGGTATATGCTCTTTCACAGGTGGATAAAACTCTGCTAGCAAATGCAATTGTACAAAAGGTTTTTACACCATTGATGTACCTAATTTGAAATAAACAAGATCCTAATCCCACATCTGATGAATCAGTGGCTAAACAGAATCCGACATTCATATCAGGGTGGTATAATGACGGAGCATTTATCAGTTGATCCTTAATTTCACAAAAAGCCTTTTCACAATTATTAGACCATTGCCATGGTACATCTTTCCTCAGGAGCCGGTTTAGTGCTTCAGAGTTCATTGATTGAGTTTTAATAAATCGACGAAAAAATGAAGCCAAGCCTATAAAGCCTTTCAGTTGTCTTCTGTTTCTTGGAGTTGGAAAATTTTTGTATCGCACTAATCTTCGCTTCTGTTGGAAGAATGCCTTTTGCATTAATCATATGTCCTATGAATTTAATTCTCTGTAGAGAAAATCGGGATTTTTTTAGATTTGCAGTTATACCAGTTTGTTTGAACACAGCAAAAATCCTCATAATAAGTTGTACATGTTCCTCCCAAGTTTTAGAGGCAATTAATAGATCGTCCACAAAAACTGTTATTCGACTACGTAGTTCTGGTCCAAGGGCATAGTCCAACGCACAAATAAAAACTCCAGAGCTGATATTGAGAGCAAACGGAACGACCTTTAACTGATAGCTTCTCCCTCCATATATAAAAGCAGTATATTTTCTTGAGTCCTTGTCTAACTGGACTTGCCAGAATGAACTTCTCAAATCAATACCGGTTAAATAGGATACATCTTGAAATTTCTGTATTAACTCATCGATGTTCTCCGGACGTGTGCGCACAGGTACTATAATGTTGGTAATTTCCCTTGCATCTAATACCAATCGAACTTTTCCTCCTGGCTTTGGTACAACAAGCAACGGAGAACAATATGGGCTGTTCGATGGTTCAATAAGATTCCAGTTTAACATTTTTTGTATCTCTTCCTGAACTGGTTGTTTTAATCACCAGGGAATGGGATAGTGTGTGCGGCAAAATGTCTTATGGGGCTTAATCTGTAATGTACAAACATATCCTCTAATAATTCCGGGCTTTTCATTGAAAACTGACTCATATTCTGTTAATATATTGAATAACTGTTCCCTCTGACTATCCGTTTTTCTGTTCGACTGTTTGTCTGAAATCCTCTACTTGAACTGACTTGATCGGTAGTCGGTACATATTATTATTTTCAGCACAAATCAACTGCACAGCAGCACCACGGAAATATTGCTCATACACTGCCTCCTTTCTCAGTAAGATCAGTGTAACAAATTGATCTTCGATTTTAAAATTCACCTTTCCTTCTACCAAGTCCAACTTGCAATTGCAGGCTTGCAAAGTTCCAATGCCAAGAATACAATCTACTAACAACTTTTCCACTACAAGTAATGTGCATTGTTTAGCTACATTTCCCAATTTTATCTCTATAAGCATTTGTATCTTGACGTTCAGGGATTTTGCTCCCACTGCACCTATAACTTGGCAATTTCGTACTGGTAGAACAGGGATTTTCTCAATTTTACTAATTCTGCGAAACAAAGTTCCGGATACTATGTCTGTAGATGAAGCTGTGTCCAATACAACATTGGTTAAAATTCCTCCCACTTCTGTGATGATCTCAGACACAGGAACCCTTTTATCTTCGACTACACAGGCCTCTAAGTCTCTCGTCAATTCATCTGTCATTAATTCACCCTCCTTATATCTCAACACTGCCACGGAATTAATTTCGTTTAAAACAGGTTTGCCCCTTTTGTATTCCCCGGCTGACTTTATGGAGCAGTGAAGCAATTTCGAAGTCTCAGTGCAACGAAAATTGTCAGTCGATCTCCTGAAAACATTTGTAATAATTATTAACTTTCGGTGATCACATGGGGAAGACCGGAGATCTGCTGGTAAGACCGTGTTAGCCTATTTTGAAGTAATAAACTGGATATCTTGAGCATACAAAACGGCAGGTTCATCCAGTGTAAATCAGACGTTCCCCACTGATCCCGTGCAACACAGCGTAGTAAGCAGACACTGTCAATAATAATCAGTTAAATAACACACGAACACACTTTTATTTAGTTCATGTATTAAATTCCTTCTCATACAGAATCTCATCAAGATTGTGACTAGCTCAGCAATACATACATATACATCCTTGTTCTTTCACGGCTAATCGGCAAGATCTCAATCATTCTTTTCCTAAAAGATAACACAGATAGCAAAGAAGCTATTCCGTGGAGTAAATGGACGCTCCAAGGAATAATAGGGCTTGAAACTACTTTGCATTGATAATCATTGTATATTAAAGTTTAGGAATCGGTAAGATAAGAAGAGATATTTTGAGATATGTACCGAGATATATAATTTCTAAAATTTCTGAAAATATCAGAGAGAGACCACTGCAAGAGACATTACACACTCTCCCACTTCTACCATTGCCTTTGTCCTCTTCTAGACGCTTTTTGATGGTTCTTTTTGAAGAAACCGTGTACGCCTCCCCACAACTACACAGTATCCTATAAATTCCTGGTTTTCCAGCAGTTTGTGAGCACCCTTGAACAATTTTAGGTGATACCATATCTTCCACATGGATTTGTAGGTTACCGGTATAATCACTTTTTTCAAGATTTCTCCTATACAGTCAGTAACATCCTTAACGAAAGGCAGGACAACTTTGGACTCCACAGGTGCTTGTGCATCGCTTCAATTTTTGCGCGGCCCTCTTCACGCATTTTTTACCTCAACAGATGATTAGCCCGTTCTTCAGCAATGCATTGGTGAGATGTTTTAATTCCGCGTCAAGCAGCTCTGGTTTCCAGACGTCCCTTGCTCTATCTGCCAATGTTTTTATGATGCCTCACTTTTGTTGTTGGTTGTGTGGACAGTAGCTTGGCAGCATATGAATCGGACAGTCAAAGAAGCTACAAGCCCCCTTGAATGTCCTCCACAGATGGAGGCAAACATTGTGTTTAAACATGAAATTAAGTCGACCACAACATTACAGCCCAGAACATTTTATTAATTCCGATATTTCTGACCATCAAAGTTTACATGTTACAACCAGAATAATAACAAAAAACTAGTCACAATAATTTACTAGTAACTTTGTGCACACATTGAACACACTTTAGTGATACGTGATGTTCCATTCTCATAGCAATAACTTCATGTAGAAACAAAAGAAAAAAATAGTCTCTTTTGAGCAATAACATCTAAGAAGTAACAGTAACAACTCATGATGCCTTTACTCCTTAAATTATTTATATTTCATAAAGGACTTTCCTATCACGTCTTTTAATGAAACTGTGATTCACTGGTAAATTCTTGTTACTGTTCTAATATCCCTTGAATATACTAACCTAATAGCAAATTTGAATAAATGGGAATCGATTGTATTAACTGGAGTAACTTTATTGGTATTAAGTAATGCACTGTCGGATGAAAAATTTATTCTGAAGACAGCATGTGTAAATTGAATATTTGTAAAACGAACACATTTCCAGCAGATAATCAACCCATGGACATTTGTGCACACATACCAGCTGTCAGCAAGATGATCCTGCAATTTAAGCAGTCACTGTTGAATTTTGGTTAATATATTTTATTAGGTTGTTACTGCGTGGAGTTGTGATAGAACTAATGGAAAATGGCTTGACAAAAAATTGTGCATAGTGGTATACTTATATACAGATAGCAGTAGTATCATGTACACAAGGTATAAAAGGGCAGTGCATTGAGGGAGCTGTCATTTATGCTCACAGGGGAAACTCCCATCGCATCACCCTCAGATTTAATGGTAAAATGGCCCAGTGGATAGCCCATCAAAATCTGAACACAGGTCAAGATTGAAAAGAAGAATGTGTACTGAACTGTGAAAAAAGCAGCAAAACAGAAACAGTTAACAGGCCTAGCATAAGCTGTGCAACATCAAGTGTATTACAAGTACTACGGAGTTGTGGTTATGTGGTCACTGTGTTGGACTGCCAAGCAGAAGAACCATGAGATCCGTGTTCAAATCACCATCGTGCCTTTTTTTAATTGCCACATTGTGTACTGTGATTTTTCACTCCACACAACGTTTTTCCACTGTTCAATCGTCAAATGTTTACGCACCTTACACCAAGCAAGGCATCGTTTGGATTTTTGCCGGCAGGTTTGGCTTTTGAGCAGCCGGTCGACCATGAAATTCAAGTTTTTTCACATCCTGCCTAACTGTCATAGTACTTGCAGTAGATCCTGATGCAGTTTGGAATTCCTATGTAATGGTCTGGATAGGTGTCTGCCTATTACACATCACGAACCTCTTCAACTGTCGGCAGTCTGTCAGTCAACAGAAGAGGTCGGCCTGTACACTTTTGTGTACACACATGTCCCTTCACGTTTCCACTTCACTATCTCATCAAAAACAGTGGACCTAGAGATGATTAGGAGTGTGGAAATCTCGTGTACAGACGTATGACACAAGTGACACCCAATCAGTTGACCACATTCGAAGTCAGCAAGTTCCGCAGAGCGCACCATTCTGCTCTCTCACAATGTCTAATGACTACTGAGGTCGCTGATATGGAGTACCTGGTAGTAAGTGGCAGCACAATGCACCTTATATGAAAAACTTATTTTTTTTTTGGGGGGGGGGGGGAGGGGGAGTCTGGCTACTTTTGACCACATACTGTATCTGTTACGACAATGCGGCAAAATTTGGCATTACTGGGCTATGGCGGGAGATGACTGATGCGAGTGCCTTTGCTACTAGCATGACATCATCGGCAGCCCCTCTCCTGTGCTTGTGACCATATGACTGGAAAACTATGGCCTGGTCAGATGAGTTCCAAGTGCTTCTTCTTCAAACTCCCAATTACATCTGATGTAACTGTTGTTGCACCAAACAATCCACAATAATACCAACCTGTGCATTATTTATGCTTTGTCCCTCATAAGATTACATTCTCCAATACTGTGGGTAATTTGCCACAACTATGTTGCCTGGTCCTGCTAGTCCCACAATTCCTGCCCACACACTGAAATGAAATGAACCCAATGCCTTACTTCCACAATTGCTCAAGGATGTGCCCACATGTACTGTAGTTATTGTCGTAATTCACCATCCCACTGTAAGTGAATGTCACCTTATCAGTAATTAAAATGTACACTGAACTGCAGATCTTCAACACCCTGCCTTACAATCCATTTGCAAACCAGTAACAAGATATCAACAATGTAAGAAAAAGACAGATTTCTATTTACGGTAAAGACGACACTTTAAGTTGCAGGTACGCCTAAAAGACACTTACACATTAGCTTTCACCCACAGCAAAAAAACACACCACGACTCTCTCTCTCTCTCTCTCTCTCTCTCTCTCTCTCTCTCTCTATCTCTCTCTCCCTCCCCCGTGCGTGTGTGTGTGTGTGTGTGTGTGTGTGTGTGTGTGTGTGTGTGTTTTAATGTATCCTCTTTACTGTAACAATTATCTTTTCCTTACATTATTGATATTCCAACCTGGAGTTTCCATTATTTGTTTCAGTAACAAGATAAGGTCATCTTATGGCCTGAGAACTTTTAGACATTGTAAGCATTGCTCATGCAGATATGATCATGCTGGAGTGTGGTTTATGCCTTTAGCAGCTCCAATCCTCAGACTTGCTTTGGGATAATCATCTACTAGTGGCATCATTTGCTCCTCCACATAGGATATCCAAACTGTGTGAGGTCTACCACAATCTCTTGTCCCTGATGCAAATGATCCCAAGAAAGCTATCCACTGGAACAACCTGCTGACAATTTCCTCAGATGGAAAGTAGCATTGACAAATATCAACCCAGATAGCTGTGCATGTTTAAGTGCCACTTCCAGGACTGGCCCTAGATCAGATCTGCCCAGCAGATTCACAATGAGGGGGTGTGTGCCTGCCAGCCTGACTGCGATTTTTTGGTGGTTTCTCCACATCTGACTAAGTGAATATTGGGCTGGTACATAAGACCCACATCAGTTACATGATTCGCAAACGTTGGGGGCTACAGGCTCTGAAACACTTGCTGCCTTGCAAATGCACTAACACATGCAGGTGTTAGTGCCAATACTAGCCACCTTTGTTTGCGTAGAGGCATCAGCTTTTGGAATAGGCTTCTGAAGCATGGATGCAAAAGATGTATAGCAAATGGGAGATGCTGCATGGATTTGTAAATCTTTTTGGCCTCATCATAGGGGATACGCTTGGTTATTTTTATTTCTATACTTTCCTCTAGAAAGATTCTGCAGTCCCCACTCGAAACAAGGTGGTTTCCAGAGCAATTGGTACATTTGGCTGGAGACGAGGAAACAACTCCATCGTGAGTGGCCTTACCACAGTTGTTGCACACTGCATCTCCTTTACATTCTAGGATTGTTGTATACCCAAAACACTGGCATTTGAAACAGCCCATTGTGCTTGTGAAATAAGGCCTCACACTAAGGTGAAGGGAGCCAGACTTAACATACTCAGGAAGTTTCGCGCTACTGAATGCTAGGATAAAGGAGTCGGATTTGATGAGATTCCCATCAACCGTTACCATGACATTTTGTACATCTACTATACCTTCTGGAGCCCACTGATGTTACAATTCCTACTTGGAAGTGCCGACTAGATCCCTGTGAATGGTCTCTCTCTCTCTCTCTCTCTCTCTCTCTCTCTCTCTCTCTCTCTCTCTCTCTCTCTCTGATGAAGACTGTAGCCGATAGCTTCATGTGAGTGTCTTTTAAATGTGCCTGTCTGCAACTTGAAGTGCCTTCTTTATGGTAAGTAGCAATCTGTCTTTTCCTCATTTGATAAACCATGGTATTCATTATTTCAGTATCTACTGCCTCATGGGACTTCAAATACACATGCTTTCTCAGTACATAAGTATCCCACTTTACATTTAGATTCTTCCTTATGATTCTTTTAAACTTCAGCCTAATTTTAGTGTCCACAGATTACTACTCATAAAGATTAATAATGACTGTGCTCATTGTGAATAATATACAGAGTGTTTGAGCTAGAGGTGTACAAAAACATTTGTTTATATTTTGGTGCTTATAACTTTACTTGTCCCACAATGTACATAGGAGATCAAACATACTTATGCGTATTGGTACAGTTCAATGTGGGCACCATTTGTAACTCAACAGATTTTGAAACAGTACTTAACTTCTGACCACGTGTTCGTAAGCATGACAAGTGTTATAGGCTCTACTGTGGTGTAGATCTGTTGTCTCAAATCTATCAGATGTCAGACCTTTGTTCTGTAAACAATGTCCGTGATAAGCCCTTACGCACTTAAATCCAGCAGATCAGTAGACTTAGGGGTCAGGCAATGGGACCCACGCCTTCAGGTCCAATGCTCAGGAAATGTCTCGTGGAGAAATTTGGTAACATGTCCATTATAGTGGGGTGGAAAATGGTGTCGAAAGGCATTTGCTGAACTGCATAGTTTGCCAACATGTCGAGATAAGTGTGCTCTGTCACTGGTGTGCATGCACCGTGCAACTCAGTGGTGCTCATGAAATGGTGAGGATACCCTGTACATTGAGAACGGAGCCCTTTGGTAAGAACTACAGAAGGAAAATGTGAAGTGTGATGTGTAATGTGAACTAAAGACAGAGTGGTGGGAGTTCAGACTGTTGAGGCTGACAAGGGTGACAAAGTACTCCATAAGGACTGTCAGACATAAAAAGAGTCTCTGGTAGCTCCAACGGCTTGCACTGTTCAGAAGCCACCCCTACTCCAGCAAAGGCAACTCCACGAAAGGCTACTCTAAAGCAGCAACAGCAGGCAAAATTAAGTAGTAAACCATCCGAGCATGTCAATGTGATTGTACTTGATGCTTCATCTGACTCTTTTTCCACAGCCGATGGAGTATGAGGTATGTATGAAGTAATCATCTCACTCCATAACTGAACCTCCACCACCGGCTGCACACTCTGCTCCTCCCCCCCCCCCCCACCCTCCCCAAACGGAGAGAGGATGAAGGTGCTACCCCTGTGATAGATGGCTAGATGGCTTCCAAACTTTAGTGGAACTTGCAGGGGTTCAGGACACATGTGGAGGAACTTCATCTACTACCTCAGGTTAGGCCATTGTGTGTGTGTCTCCAGGAGACTAATTTCCATCATACACCCCTGAGCTTCAGGGCTATGTACCCCACAAAAAGGATGACCTGAGTGGAGAGAGAGCTAGAGGAGGAGTAGGTATTTTCAACAGTTCTGACTACCACTCCTCCCCTCTCCCTCACGACAAATTTACAAGCAGTTGCCATATCAGTGCACGTGCGTTACCCATTGACAATATATCCCCTTCACCTGCCACCACGCGATGTGCTCGATGAAGAGGCTCTAAACAACCTTCTTACACAGCTCCCCAACCCCCTTCATCCTCTGTAGTGATTTTAATGAACACAATGTGCTTTGGGGTTCTGCAACTACCTGTCCCAGTGGTAGAGCAGTAGAGAGGCTTCTCATGTCGAGCAGTAGAGAGGCTTCTCGTGCCATCGTGTGTATATTTGCTAAATACAGGACAGAGCAAGCACTTCTGCACTGCAAACTGGGTCATTCTCTGCCATCAATCTCTCGCTTTGCTCTCCAGCCCTTGCACACATGGCTCAATGGGAAGTGGGAGACGACTTGCACAGAAGTGATCACTTCCCGATCTGGATCCACTTTCCCAATACGGTGGAATCCGACAGGAAGCCACTGTGATGGATGCTCACTAGAGCGGACTGAATGCTTTACAGGCAGCTAGCCCAGTTTAAACATCATGTCCATATTGATGAATGGGTGCATCATATTACCAATATGATCCACTGTGCCACTGAAGCATCCATTCCACAGTCCACGGTCCCTTGATGGAGTGCCGAATGCCACTCTGCAATCAGAACTAGGCGTGCTACTCTGCGTACGTTCAAGTGCCTACCAACTGCAGAGAATCTTGCAGTCTTTCAGGTGGCGAGGGCGAAATGTCGCCGGATTATTCGAGAGAGCAAGGAGGAGGTTGTAGCAATGGTTCCTGAATACCATTCATCATTCCACGGAGAACTCTGTTGTATGGGAGACCATCAGGAGAATTTCTGGGAGAGGAGGGAGGTGCCTCATGGCTGCTATAGTGTGTAACGACACTCTCCGAACCAATCCGCGGGACACTGCCCATATGATGGCGTCCTATTTTGCCACAGTTGCTGCAATCACCAGTCAGGACCCAGGTTTTCAGCACCAAAGAGCAGTTGCTGAGAGGAGCAGTTTGGACTTCCAGTCCATCTCTGATGAAGATTACCACTTCTCATTTTCCATGTGGGAACTTGTGACAAATCCCCTGGTCAGAACAAAATCCATTACAGTATGCTGCGGCACTTCACAAGCCGAAACAAAGATATCCTCCTCACACTTTTTAATGCCATTTGGGCGTACGTCACTTTTTCAACTTATGGCATGAGGCCCCTTTGATTCCTGTTTTAGAACATGAGAAAGACTGAATGTGCCCTCACTAGCTACATGGGAAAGACCTTGGAGCAGATGGTCAACTGCTGCCTTGTCTGGATCTTAGAATCCAGACAACTCCTTAGTTGCTTTCAGTGTGGATTCAGGAGGTACCACTCCACCTTTGATAACCTCACCCTTGTGGAGGCAGTTCTACAATAGGTTTTCCTACACCAGCATCACCTTCTAGGTAATTTTTTTGACATCGAGAAGGCCTACAATACTACTTGGAGACATCTTATCCTCGAGCAGCCTCACAAATGGGGTTTTCGTGGTTGTCTACCCATTTTTATTTAGTTCTCTCTCTCGCCATAGTATTTTTGATACTGAGACGGTGACGTCCTGTCTCACCGCTTTGAGCAGGATAACTGTGTCCCTCAAGGTAGTGTTTTAAGTGTGACTGTCTTTGCCACGGCTATTAATAGCTTTACATCAGTAGTGAAAAGTCTTGTCCAAAAGCCTTCTCTGTGTTTTGTTCTTCTTCCAGCCTTGCAATGACAAAACATCAGTTGCAACTAACTCCGACGTTTGGATGGATGGGTGCAGAAAAGTAGTTTTAAGTTTTCAAATGAGATTTTTGTGTGTGTTCTTTTCAACTGTTCTCATTCCATTCTTAACTTTCCTGAGTTGATGATGTGGGACACTGTTCTTAATTTTAAAGATGCAGTGAGGTTTCTGGGCTTCATATTTCACTGTCAACTTACATGGTTGCCACATCTTAATGACCTGAAGAAACAGTCATTTAAGGCTCTTGGTATTTTAAAATGTCTTAGCCACAGCACATGGGAAACTGACAGGAATTGCCTACTCTGGTTTTACAGGGTATTTGTGTGATCTCTGCTTGATTATGGGTGCACAGGTATGGATCTGCAAGACTTTAAATAATAAGATGTTGGATGTGGTGCACCATGAAGGGATTCAGTTGGCCACTGTGGCATTCAGAACAAGCCCCATACCAAGTCCCAGTGCAGAGGCTGGTGAACCACCACTTCATGTCAGGTGACGGCTACTTACAGTGTGCGAGGTACATAAAACACTGTCCATACCATACACACCTGCATACCATACCGTTCCTCGGTTTCCACTGGCATGGCTTTTTCATAACCAGCAACAAACAATAAGGCCTTATGGGATTTGCACACAGGATTGCCTTTTACGGATGGATGTGGCTGGTCTTAATGTTTTATGTTAAGGCTGGTGCAGATTTGCACCTTGGCTTCTCCAGCAACCCAGACTTATTTTAGATTTGCTAATTTTAAGAAAGATAGTATGCCAGATTTTATATTCAAGATTCCAATCTTTGTTTCGTAACATTTTAGATATGGATCATGGTTTCACAGACATTTACACTGAAGGTTCCAAACAAGGGAATTCCCTTGGCTGTTCTGTAGTGTTTTCTGACCATGTCACCTGGATTCACCTTCCTTATGAGTACACCATTTCCGCAGCAGAGCTCCACGTGATCCTGAGGGCACTGGAGGAGATGCGTCATATATATTCACAGCAAACAATTCCCTTAGTGCCTTACAATCATTACAGAACCTGCACCCAGCTGAGGAGTTAGTCCAGCTGTACTTGTTCCAATGGTGGGATAAGCAGGTGTCATTCTGCTGGGTGTCACGTCATGTATGGATATGGAGTAATGAAGTGGCAGTGTCCTATTATTTTGCGTGCTGTCATTTCTACACTACACAGGAAATTCATGCAGTTGTGGGATGAGGAGTGGCTGGCGGTGACGGCCAATAAGCTGTGGTTAGTGACAAACAACGCGGCCATGGCATTCCTCCTGCCAGTTGCTCAGGCAGGATGAAGTGACTCTTACAAGTCTTACAATTGGACACTGCCCTTTCACACACAGCTTTTTACTACTGTGAGAGGATTCCCTGTTTTGTGAAGCTTGTGGCGTGCAAATCTCTATCCGCCATATTTTAACAGAGTGCATTTTATACTGTAAGGGCAGAAGCAAATATTAGTGGGGATCTGCTCCCTATTTTAGCTGATGAGACAAATGTAATTAAGGTTTTAAAGTTTTATGATATGTCTGGACTCTGGCCTAAACTTTCAGGCTGCAGAGTGGCTGACTCCTTTTCTTGTGATCAGCCAGCCAAACCCATCTGCTATATTGTTTTAACTCTTTATACCACTTTCTTCCTGTGCCAATGTTTTATACTGACACAATACTTTGTTTTGGGCTTCTGTACGGGCATGCGCCTAGTTTTCCAACTTTTGTTACCTGTGTTTTACGTACTGTTTTATCTTCCTATTCTATGAATTTCATTGACACTCGTCTCAATCTGTTTTCCCACAGGCGCTAAAGATCTTGCTCTTGTTCGCCAATACAAACATCTCCAGTCATCCATCCATCATCCATCCACCCATCACACACACACACACCTGCCAATTCCAGCATCTTGGCCCAAGAAGCTGGAGAAGGAGGCCATGTGTGCATGACGAGTGCTTGCTTTTTTCTTGCGTGCGTGCGTGTGTTCATGATGAAGCCTGTCGAAAGCTTAATGTAAGTGTCTTGATTGTGCCTGTCTGCAACTTTGTGTGTCTTCTTTATGGTAAGTAGTGATCTGTCTTTTCCCACATTGTTGATATTCCTACCTGGGGTTTCCATTGTTTGTATACCATGATGTAGCAGAAGAGGAATGGGTATCTCCAAAAAGGACAATTACAGAAGCTGGGCAGACAAACACTATACAAGAAAAGTAATTACAAGAAAAACTGACTACTAGAAGAAATACATCAATTGACAAAAGAAGAAAATACAAAAAGGTCACAAAAAATGGCAGTGTAAAATGGGCTTTAACTGCAATGTAACCTGTGAACAAAGTCAATAGGAAGTGCTGCAAGACAAAAGCGTAATGGCTGCAGGAAAAATGTGAAAAAATTAAACAGGAATTGGACGGAAGGCAAACAGATTCAACATATACAAAACTAAAAATAACTGTCACTGGAAAGGAGCAAGAGATTTTACAGGAGTTCAAGAATAATTCAACTGTTGAACACAGAGGAGAGAGCAGATAGATGAAAACTTAACACTGAAGGCCTATATCGGGGTAAATGGCCGCTGACATGGTAGAAGAAACTGGTGCCTGTTTGGAAGACATGAGACCAAACAATACAGAAGGAATAGATAAGATTCCTTCAGAACTTGGTCTTGCAGCATCTTACAGCCAAACAGGTACAAAATTTGAACACATGGGTCTAACAGTGCACTCTGTCCATTTCTTGCTAACCTTGAAAATCAACAACGATGTGAAGCAGTAGAACATTTAGTGTCACTGCTGAACCTTGAGTTTCATTTGACGTCCCACATTTTTCATGTTCTGTGTGAGCATATTTATGATTTAATTAATTTATCTCCTGTAGAAATGTGTACTAATGTTGAACCTGTGATATCAAATCAATCACGATTACAACTAGTTTCAGGCCAATGCCGGTTTAAATGCGCATTCCACATGGCATAACCTGCTGGCATGAGCCAGGTTTTCATGAACTATGACCCATCTGAACAAAGTATTGTGGTAAATACTATGCTGTCAGAGGGCAGTGTGAGGACTCATGCTTCATACCAAATCTGTTTGATCTTCAGTCACCTCCTCTACGTCAACAACAAGTCGGGTGATAATACACGAAAGTGAAACTATGCAGATGCTGGAAGAGTATTGAAGTGAGCCATTGTTCTATGAATCAAGTAGGAAACATTACAGTGACAGAGACATGAAAATGGCAACTCCGAAGAGAATTTCAGTACGCTTGTGATTACAGACTTGGGAAAAAATTAGTCATTTCCAAAATTTAATCTGAGGAGTAACTACTGTCATGAGTTGAAATAGCTCTTAAGAAGCTGTCAGGATCCAGTATAGACGACATTTAAATGCCAAAAGTCTTGTACTTGCAGTAAATGAATCATTTCATTTTCCCATTTATTCAGCAACAACTCAAAAAATCAAATTTGATAACTGATAAAAGTCCGTAACTATGAACCTACAAATTTTGGTGTGGCTTCTCAGGTATTGGCCACAAATTTTCTAATCACTTTTTTTTTAACATGAAATAAAAATTTCTGACTCTTAAGAGTCTCCTGAGAATAAAGAAAGATACCAAGCTTTGCTTTTGCGATCAACTACGTCACATCTTTGTAGATATGTCAGTCGGTGTGAATAACCCGTGACTAACAATTGGTGGAATTACACTTCAAGTGTACAAAAGGTTAGAACCAAAATTTAGTCCACCACCTTATTTGACCCTCATGGGAACATAGCATAACATAAGCAGATGCTGATAACAAGTACAAACCTGCATCATACATTCCCGTAACTGGGAGCACAATGAATTTTGCTGCCAGCACACCGTTCTGCTTTCCTTCCCACATTCCACATATTGCTTGCCCCAGTTTGTACTGCTGCTGCTGCTGCCGCCACCTCCACCTCCCGCACTTCATAAATTAGTAAATTGGCAAATTAACCCTGTTTGTTGCCACAGCTACCAAACCATCTACTGTTCTAATGGTCCCAGATTGGTCAGACAGTTTTCATTGTAACAGATATTCATTTCTGGTTTTTGACCAATTTCAGTATTGTCTTCCAGACAGCAGACAACCCAAATTGCTCTCATTTTCAGTCACCGATTCACTGTTTTTGAAAAACCGTCCAATTACACACACACACACACACACACACACACACACACACACACACACACACACACCTGCAGAAAACAAAACTTTCCCTCACCTGCAGAAAACAAAACCACTATTCTAACCTCATCACTGTAAGATGCAACTAGTGAGTCACTGATGCAACAACACTGGAGGAGGAACAGAAACAAGCAAAACTCCCAGGATGAATCGCTGCAGGTTGTGATAGCTGGGTTCTTAACCTACACCACCGTACACTTGGTTTCAATAAATAAATAAAAAATAAAAAAGCAATTTCACTGCTGGGGACCTCTTCTAGCAAGTAGTATCTCTGGGTGTTGTTTGAGAATCCCATTTCAGCACTAGTGCTATTGGTAAACGACTGTGTTTACTGGGAATCATCCTGATGGTTTCCCATACATTTGCAGACCAAGTTGAATGGTTGATGGTGTCCAGGGACGCTTTACATGACCTTTTCTTGCTCTCCTAAATTATGCGTCGAGCCTTTGCTTTAATGACCTGAAAGGCTGAGAGGTTGTCTAATTTTGGGCAGTACTTAAACTGTCGAAGTGCCTGTCCCGAATCGCTGAGTGGCACTCATCGGCCCACCACGATGCAAGGTGTAGTTTGCCTCCTAAGATGACCTGAGTACTTTGGGATGGGTATGTCAGTGACATGATGGATCACTCGTGTAATATGGGTCTCCCCCATTCCCGGATGTTGTCACAGTCAGCTTGCTGAACAGCATCCAGTTAGCCCTGCTGACCGTCCATTTTAGTGGCTTGTTCAGGTAATGCTCTATCCAGTAGATGGATCCACAAAAGGAAGTGGTCACTGGAATGAAGGTCATCATTTGCTTGCCACTGAACCAAATATGCAAGGGTGTAGAAAGCACAGCTCTCAAGACATCACGAGGTTGTCCAAGAGTTGACCCCTAGGACAAGTATAGTTCAAACCCCATAATACATTATGGGCATCAAAATCACTCAGTAGGAGAAATGGGTGGAGATGATGTTCAATAAAGCCTGTGAAATACTCAGAGTCTGTCGCACCCTGTGCAGGAAAGTACAGTGAGCAGATACTGATCTCACCCACATGAACGGCAGTGGTCAGTATCCAAGGAAAGAGAAGAGGATTGGTATGTATTGTTAAACAGAGCAATCCCACCATCGGCTCTGTCCCCACTCAGGTCATTATTTTGATGAAGGGTGTAGCCCCTAGGGCAGGGGTGTCAGTGGCTTTAAAATGTGTTTCTTGTGAACACAAGTACAGGGGGTGTGCTAGGAGTTTCAATTACTCAACATGCATCCTGAATCCATTAATGTTCCACTATAGTATGGGAGGCATTTATCAAGGGGTTAGCTCTTTCCACTAGAGAGGTGAGTCCATATTGGGTGGAGGTTCGGTCTTGGGGCGAGACAAGTGCCCTAGGCCATGCTGTTCCAACCAAGCTCCAGGGAGCTGGAGCGCTCACTGTGGCAGCTCGGAGCCCGCGTGGAGGGTGAAAGCAAACTGACTGCCCCCTGGCCGCATGCAGCCGCAACTGACGCAATAATCCATGTTCAATGACAGCTATGACTAGCCGCGGGAGCCCTGTACCTCTATTGGAGGATACCTTTCTATTCATCGAGAGGGATGGTCGTCCGCAGTGCCTCGTATGTCATAAAGTATTTAATTCTGAGAAGAGGTACAACATACAACGACATTATACACATCTTCACACAGCGCACTACGATCAGGTAGAAGGCGTTGCATGCACAGAACTGGTAGCAAGTCTTAAGAATGACATACCAGGAAATGTAAGTTTAAAAATGGTTTCGTAATATGGAGAGTATCAAAACATGCAACGTAGTTCGTGTTCTGTAATTCGTTTATAGTTTTCAGGTGAATGAGAGCGGAGAAAACACTACTGAATCTGCAATTTGAGAAAGCTACAGGGTCGCTCATATCATTGTGATGAGTGGCAAATCGTTTTCGGTGGGACCACTCGTAAAATCGTGCATGGTAGCAGTCACAGAATGTTGTTTCCAAGGGAGGTGCAGGCAATTGAAGGGGTTTGCCTGTCGAAGCAAACAATGTCTCGTTGAATCCTGGACATCGCAACGGATTTAGAGACACAGCTCAGGAAAAAGCTGGAGAGCTTTGTTGCATTTATGCTAGCGCTTGACGAAAGCACCAACATATCAGACTGTGCTCAGCTTGCAGTCTGTGTGTGGTGTCGACATGGAACTGCAAGTAACTGAAAAACTCTTGGATGTGATACCACTTGATTACATCGCAACAGGACGTGACACTTCTAAAAGCTGTTTGTGAATCAGTGGACAATATGAATTTGCCTTGGGATAAGCTCCATTCCGTAGCGACAGACGGTGCACCACAAATGATCAGTCGTCACCAAGGTTTTGCTTCTCGTTTAAACTCAGCGACAAATTCGGGAAAGACATTTTGACTCTTCATTGTTTTATTCACCAAGAGGCACTGTGTGCTGAAACAGTAGAGCTAGGTGGCATAATGAAAGATGTCGTGAAGTGTGTGAATTTTGTGCGGTGTCACGGTATGAATCATCACCAATTCAAAGGATTCCTGAAAGATATGGAAGCGGATTATGGGGATATACCTTACCACAGTACAGTTTGTTAGCTGAGTCTGGGAAAGTTCTTGATGTTTTCTTTGCCATTCGTGAGGAAATATCCCTTTTTCTCTAAATGAAAGGGGAAGAAATGCGTTGTCTGAAAGATATAAAATGGATATCAGGCCTGGTGTTCCTAGGTGACATAACTATGCATCTGAATAATTTAAATCTGTCATTGCAGGGCAAAGGGCAGCTAATCGTTGACATGCATGACCAGATCAAAGCGTTCATGGAAAAGTTACATTTATTTGAGAGGCAGATGAGTAATGGACATTTAACGTTCTTCAATCGTCTTGCTTCTTTAAAACTACCTGAAGGCATTACTTTCGGTGATTACCAAGCAAAGTTAAAGCAGTTCATCGCGTCGTTTGAAACACAATTCAGAGACCTCACTAGTTTGGAAATGGAACTTAAGGTGTTCAGCACTCTTTTCAGTTTCCCCCAATGACTTGTCATCGTCACTTCAATTGGAGATTACTGATTTGCAACATTCAACTTTGTTGAAACAGAGGTACTACAACATGTTGGATTTGTCATGACGGTATTGTTCACTACAGCAAAAAACATTTCCCAAGTTTCACAACAATGCAACTCAGATCATGTGCATGTTTGAATCTACGTATTGTTTTGAGCAGTTTTTCTCAGCAATGAAAAGAGTAAAAAGTAAGGAACGATCATCTCTTCAGGATGCAACAATGAAGGCCATCCTCCGCATTAATGCTGTGAACACTTTGACCCCTGATATTTCCGATCTTGTAATGAAAAGAAAAGGTCACGCTAAAGGGGACCAATAAATTTAGTATGCAATTTCTTGTAAAACAGTTGTTTCTTATTTATTTCCTGAACATCGTATTTCCTGGTGTAGCATGTCACCACGCCTTAGCAGCTAAGAGTATGAGGTTGTTGAACTTGTAAGACACAGCTGTTACATCAAAATGCTTGCCTTGCCACCTGCCTCAGCCAGCCATGCCACGTGCCGGCCCACTTGAATGGTCACAGCAAGTGACACGGCTCCCTGGAGCAGGGAGCGCTCCGCGGCTCGCAATGGAGCCAACGAGCTGGAACAGCCTGCCCTAGGCCAACATCAAGCAAGCTTCATCAGCTCCGAAGACTAATCATGAGAAACATCAGAGAGAGCAACATTGAATTGTCAAACAGCTCACCTCCAGATTCCATCAGCAACAGAGTGTATTTAATCTTTTTCCCTGGGTACACGTCGGAGCAACAAACCATGCCTGTGGTGAGGCAGTGCTGAACGTGGACCAGACTAAACCTTTGGATGAGCAGGGAACTCCGTAACGTCAGTTACTGTGGCCGTGTCCAATTTTGTGGGCAGAAGCATAGGCTTCAAAGTAATTGCAGCAACCCAAGTGCATTGACAAATGCAGCTGCTGTCACTGGCAACCTCCATTAGTGTAGCATTATCAGTTTTCTAAACCAGATGTTCAACAACCAAAGCAAAGGAGGTAGCAAATGTGAGGGGCTGCATGGCCTTACAAATATTTTTGGCCTCCCCACAGGGGATCTGTTTTGAAGTTTTGATCTTCTGCATCTTCCATTCTTCAAGGAAGACATAGCAGTCCCTACTCCAGACACGATGAGCTCCAGAGCAATTCACCCATGCTGGAGGAGATTAACATCCGACTCCTTTGTTGGATACATCACCACCTTTGAAACAAGCGGCTTATCCCTTTTTGCCATAAGTGGCTTATCCCTTACATCCAAGAGTGGTGTGCACACAAAGTGCTGGTACGTAAAACACCCCTTTTAGGGCTGCAGGATTAAGCGAAAAAAACCTGCCTTAATATGCTCCAGGGGTTTCATGCTATTAAAACTGGGGCTGAATGAGACGTGTTTGGTCAGATCACCTTCCACCCTTTTCATGGTATTCTGCATAGCCACAATGCTTTCTTGGGCCCACTCAATTTGGAGGTTTTCTTTGGGGATATCTACGAGGTATCTGCATGTCCTCTTTAAGCTTTCCACAGGTTTGTCACTTGTTGGGTACTTGAGGTTAAGACAAGCAGCATCCCATTTTGCAACTGCTTAACAGATTTTAACACACCAGCAATCCCGCCCTATATCCTTTTTAATGTAAAAAGGTGAGACTGTCAAAGTTCTCCTCTTTCCTTTTACCTAATAAAAATATGTTCTGACAAGCAACTTATATTTGTTACTATACATAACAGATTCTACAAGAATTCTGAGCCGGGAGGACAGGTTACATGAGCCCCCTCGTTTGTCTCAGTGTTCATGCCACCCAGTGCCCCGTCCTTTCCACTAGGAGCAGGAAGAGAAAATTTCGAAGGAACCATCTTGTCCCCACAAGCAGCTACGGAAATAAAAATACAGAGTCAAAGCTCACTTGCCGAGGTAAGTCACATACAATTGAGGTGCAGCAGGTCCCCCAGAGGTTGCACACTGACTGTTCTACCTCAATAGCCACCTGTCTCATCAACACACAGCACACCTCGAGATTGAGGGGTTTTTAAAGAGCTTTTTCCATTCTCACAATCTGGGTGGTCAAGTCAAGATCCCCATCCCCTGTGATACATATGCAGAGTTTACAATGAGAAGATTGGCAGTGCTTACCAGCCCCCAGCTCAGGAACCCCGGGGTCACCAAGCCCGTACCCGGCGAATGGATGCTAAACCATGATATCTTTACAGTCAACAGCAACTTATCTTTTCCTTACATTGTTGATATTTCAACCTGGAGTTTTCGTTGTTATTCTTCCATATTATTGTTAACAAGGAACTATTTATCACACAGCTTTCCCTGAAATCAGCCGGAGTCCTCTGTATCTACAATGATTCAATGGAAACTTTGGAACTCTTGATCTCTTATTTGTCTTTTACGGCTTTAACATCATGACCTCTCAGTAAGAAGGGACTGGACATACTTCTGCCCTTAGGCTACACTACATCATCCACAGTATGACTTTGCAGAGCAACATTTCTTGTTTCAGCAGTGAAGTGACTGCGTCTTTACTTACCATTACATTTCAAGAGCAAATGAATAAGCAATATGGTGCTAATATTTGTTATGTCATCATTATGTCAGTAACGCTACATTTATGACGAAGTACAGGCAGTTATCTGTCTGATCCCAGAAATGGCACTTTAACATACGTGGCTATGCAGGCAGGTAATTTAACACAGTTTGTCTAACAAAATGAGCCGCCCAACAATTTAATACATACTTTTCCTGTTTTGCTGTTGTTGTTGTTGTTGTTGTTGTTGCTGCTGCTGCCACTGCCGCCACCGCCTTCAATCCATAGACTGCTTTGGTATCACTCTACTCTATCCTGTGCAAGCTTAATCATCTCAATACAACTACTGCAATGTACATTCACTTAAACCTATTTACTGTAGTCAAGCATTGGTCATTTGATAAAATTTTTACTCCTCACACTTCTCTCCATTATGAACTACTCCCCGATACCTCAAGAGCTGAGCTATCTGTGGTGTCACCGCCAGACACCACACTTGCTAGGTGGTAGCTTTTAAATCGGCCGCGGTCCGCTAGTATACGTCGGACCCGCATGTCGCCACTATCAGTGATAGCAGACCGAGCGCCGCCACACGGCAGGTCTAGACAGACTTACTAGCACTCGCCCCAGTTGTACAGCCGACGTTGCTAGCCATGGCTCACTGAGAATTACGCTCTCAATTGCCGAGACGATAGTTAGCATAGCCTTCAGCTAAGTCAATTGCTACGACCTAGCAAGGTGCCATTTATCCTTTGCTATGTATCTAATGAAGCATGTACATCAACAAGATCAATGTTCACCAATTGTGGATTAAAGTTAAGTATTCCAGCAGCTACGTACTTTTCTTTATAGCATTCATTACGTATCCTGTTTCAGACCTCACGCTAGCCTGCGTGAGTTTAAGCGCGTGCCTTTCGGTTACCCGTCACTGTGGACTGGCTGTCTTGTCAGTCCACTACACTATCAACCTGCCCCTCTGATGTACCTTCACTCACGACGTGCCCGATTTCAGAGATCGCGTGTCCATACAGTTCACAAGCCTGCTTATCGATGTTAGGTCGGCCCCTTGGCGCACAGGGGTGAGCCACCAAAGAAACAGTCTTAAGCAATCACAAACGTGCGCTCAGCCTATTCTGTAACCCATATTACTGTTGTCTTCTCAATGTTTCCAGTGCTACATACAACCTGTCCTTCACTGTGCCTTACATGTTGCTCTGCAAAGTAGTAAATATTCCATAAATCAAGTTTGTTCTTGCTAAAGCACTCTCTTTTAGTCAAGTTTTACTATAAAGATTTTTTTCCCTCAGTTCAATTCAGTATCTCTTCACTAGTTAGCCAATCTACCTATCCAATTCCTAGCCACATACATGATGAATAACGACCGAAAGACAAAGTTTGTAGGTGTTGCAGATAAAGGGTGTCATTTCCTTTTTAGTCTCTTCCCTATGATCATTCTCCTTTCAGTGTAAATTATAACTTCAAACGAAGATTTAAGATATATTTACTGTGTTACATTATAGTACAAATGCAGTGAGGTTTGTCCTTGTTCTTTTACTGAATTTTCAACAGACGGAGCTAGCCGAGAGGCTAATTTTCTTCTCAAACACAAGGGAAGGCTCAAGGGATGACCAAAGAAAGAAATTCCTTACATACAATCATTCAGTGCAAATGTGAAATACATAATATAAAAGAACCCTTACCAAAATATCAGAAGTTGTCTTTTCTGCATTTTGAGAACTAGTCATTTGCCTGCTGTGACACTCATCTTTTCCTATCTTCCTTCAAATTTTCATACTTGAGGTTTCGTATTTTACAAATTTCAAATGCTTCCTTTGAATGTTTGTTCCCTTAATTTCATCACTCCACTTCATTATGTTCTTTGGATTTTATTTCTTAATACATGAATATTCAATCATCATAGCATTTCCAACTCTGCCTGATCTAGTACACACAGTCTTTCACAACTTCAAGAAACCATTTCTGCTGCCTGAATTGCACTCACTCACATTTTACTCATACCCCCAAAAGTCATTTTCATACAATATTGTACTAACATGATCTTATGAAACTTACATTATATCTCTTCATCCCCCCCCCCCCCCATTCCAAAAAAAGGAAGAAGAAGAAGAAGAAGAAGAAGAAGAAGAAGCTTTAGTGATGCCAGATACAGATTTAAGCAGTGTTCACTAAGAAATACATACCGCAACCATGTCCTCGATAGCTTGGGTAGCTTTGGACCCAAGCATTACCATGCCCATCGCAATTCCAGCAGCCTCACCCGTAATAGCATCATCTTGGTACAGATTGAATTTCAGTTGCTCATAAACATCTTGTCGATTGGTTCCCATGGCAGCTAGACCGAGACCAAGGCACCCTCCATGTCGAACCATCTGCAATGTAATTCATTATCAAATACTACTGTTAGACATACTGAATATTCCATATATTTTATTTATACCAAAATTTAAAGTTACCTACTCCTCAAGGATACTGAAGAAAGAAAAAAAAAAAAAAAAAAAACACTTCTTTCAAAATGATATCCTTAGACTCAATTTGGATTTCAAAACGGTCTCTCCACAGTACATGCCATTGTTCAAATCACAAATCATACTACACAAAATTTAAATAACAAAATATTGCCCACTTATATTTTTCTGTAATTTGTGAGAAGTGTGTGCCCAGAGCAATACCAGAGATCTCGATAACTGGTTTTCACCTTCTGTAACTATAAGGTTAAAGTTTAGTAGCAGACAAGCACAGTTTTAGGCTATTATTCAGTTATCACACAAAGTACTTTATCAGATGAAGAAAGACAAACAAACAAACACACACACACACACACACACACACACACACACACACACACCGCCATGTTTTACACCAAGAAGATTTACTGCAATTGTAAAAGTGATCCATTCCATACCATAACAAGAAGCCGCAATTATGATCCACAGGATATGCAAATAACTAATCACATTTCTCTTATTGGACAGTGACACCAACTGCTTACAGAGCGTCAATGAATCTGCAAAATTTTCAAAGATGCAGAGCAGGTGTAACATGCAATGCATATAATACAGAAGATTGTCAAACCCACTATTTGAGCTTCAGTGTACTGGATGAATTGACAAAAGACCATACTTTTGTGTTCTCATTTTTTATTAGTGTTAGCACAGAAGATTGCCTTATGTTAATTTATTTGGACACATGGATATATGCATTACTGAATCACAGACAACAGATTAATATCTGCACCCCCAGGCTCTGCTAATAGAGCTGATGAGAAGCCTCCACATTTTGACAGGCCACATTGTTTCATTATGATTTCTGGCAACGATTTCACTCACCGTGGTGCTAAGACTGTAGGTAAACCACACCATATGTTTGCAACCCCTGACAGCAACTGGGAGAACACACAAAATCTATGTCATTGTTTTGGCAACAGTATTAATCCACCTGGATCGTCATCTGTATTTATTGTACACTTATATAGACTAGTGAAAACTATCTCTCAAAACATTTAACATCAGAGTGTAGCTTTCTGTTAGGGCCCTTTCCCTTCTATGTTGTTTCTCATTACACTAAAACACACTGTACTTATGTCGAGTTATCATTTCTAAAAGAAAATACAATGCGTCTTCTGAAAATATTCAAATAGAGCTGCAGCCTTATATGGAAGTGAAACATTAATGATAAATACTACAGACATGGGGAAAATATAAGCTTCTGAACGCAGCACTCGATAAAAATGCTGAAGATACAACGGATAGCTAATGAAGTGCTGAATCCAATTGGAAAAAAAGAAATCTGTTGGGTACAGTGACTAAAAGAAAGGATCAGGTAATAGGAAACACCATGTGGCATAAATAATCATCAATATGGCAATGGACAGAGGTGTGAGCAGTAAAAATTGTAGCAGGAGAGCAAACCTTGACTAATGAATAGGTTCAAATGTATGTAGGCTGCAATAATTATGCAAAGAACAAGATACCTGCATAGGACAGACAAGTGTGGAGAGGTGCAACAAATCAGTCTTTGGGTCGAAGAGAACCACCACCACCACCACCACCACCACCACCACCACCACCTACGCTGACTTATTTGTTAATTTATTGGGTTTAACTGAACTAAAATATTATTATGATAGCACTCAAAATTGAGGTTGTAGAAATGGTATAATAATAATTAATAATTAATAATAACAATAATATAAAAACCTCATCTACATATGTACTCCACAAGCCACTACTAGTCATTTCCTTTTCCCCCACTCCATTTTCAAACAAATCAAGGAAAAAAAAATGATTATATACCTCCATATGAGCCCTAATATCTCTTATCCTCATGGTCCTTACGCAAGATGTACATTAGCGGCATTAGAATCATTCTGTTGTCAGCCTCATATGCAGGTTCTCAAAATTTTCTCAATAGTTACTAACAAAAAGAAAGCCACCTTCCCTCCAGGTTTCTCATTTGTATTTACAAGACATCTCTGTAATACAAGGGGCATTAGTTAAGTAATACAGCACGTTTTTCTTCTGAAAGAAGGTTTGTTTCAAACAGGATTCCAACACGTTATTCCCCACTCATTTGGCTACAAACTCCTTTTTTGCAACATAATCTCCATTCAATGTGATGGCCTAATACCACCTTTCTGGGAGTGCCTGTGTACCCGCTCGGTACCTCTCTACTGGGCTACATCGGGGACAACATCTTGCTGCATCAATAACCTCCCAATCATCCACATACTGCTTCCCACGGTGTGCGTCCTTATTGGGCCAAACAAATGGAAGTCAGAAGGTGAGAGATTTGTCCTGTAAGGTGGATGAGGATGAACATTCCAATAAAGTTTTGTGAGCTCCTCTTGGGTGTGGAGATTTGTGGGGAGCATTGCGTTGTCATGGAGAAGTAGTCCTTTTGCATTTTGATGGTGATGAACATGCGGAAGTTGTTTCTTCAATTGTCTGATGGCAGCACAGTACACTACAGAGTTGATTGTTGCACCATGAGGGAAGACATCAAACAAAGTAACCCCTTCAGAGTCCCAGAAGATAGTCACCATGATTTTGCTGGTTGAGAGTATAGCTTTTAACTTTTTATTTGGAGGAGAGACAGTGTGGCACCATCCCATGGATTGCTGTTTAATTTCTGGTTTGATGTGATGATCTATTGTTTCTTCGCCTGTGATGAAGGTTCAACAAACAAAACATTGTCACAATCAGCCTCTTAATGTGCACGCAATCCTGCACAAGTGGTCCTTCATTGCTCTGTATGGCCTTCTATTAGGCAGCGAGGAACACAGCGGGCACACACCTTTCAGTACCCCCAACTGGTGGAGAGTGTCAGCACTACCAACATGGACTTCCAGTTGTGCAGCGAAGCGTTTGTTTGTAATCCATTGATTACCTTGAATGAGAGTGTCCACACTTTCCAACACTGCAGGAGTCGCACCTGCATGCAGCTGACCAGCATGTGGGAGATCAGGTAGGTTTGTGCAACCTTGCAGCACTAATAACAGACATCTTTCGCAATGGCACACTGTACTTTTGTTCACCACCCGGCCTGCCATGACATTGTGCAAGTGCATATGAATATCAGCAATCCTCTGGTTTTCTGCCAAAAGAAGCAATGACAGCTATCTGCTTAGAACACACCACTGTTACAGACGCCATCTTGGGGGCTCCATATAGCACAGCCTCTCTGAATTTCATGAAACTATAGCGACTGAAGTAGGAATATTCCACACAGTCCCACAGCAAATTCCTCATTTTTCAACCAAAACTGGCTGCGGAAAAAATGCATTATGTTACTTATTGAACATCCTTCATACTTTTGTGTTGATCGAACTTAGCAGTAACATGTCTAGCAGCTTGCCTTTGAACTACTTCGATGTTTTTCTTTAATCTGACCTGCTGGGGGATCCTCAACAATTGAACAGTAGACAAGAATGTGATGCCCAAGTGTTCCACAAACACATTTACAGATGAGCTACAGTTACCTAGAATTCTCCCAATAATTCTAAGTCGACCATTCACATTCTCTACTGCTGTCCTTGCGATCTCGTTGCATTTCATGTTGCTCTGTAATGTTATGCTCAAATATTTTATCATCATGACAGTGTCAAACAGCACACTAATAATGCTGTATTCAAATGTCACAGGATTGTTTTTCTTACCTACATTAAGTTACATTTTTCTACATTTAGAGCAAGCTGCCTTCCATCACACCAACTAGAAATTTGATAGCACCTCATACAAGATGATATAGTCATCTTGTATCACCCTACAGTCACTGAACACCACCTTCAGATGCAGCAGTATCAGCAGCAAACAACTGTGAACTGCTGCTGACCCTGTCCGTAAGATCATTTATGTATACAGAAAAAAAACTTTACAGGGACATTCTGGATCTCCAATGAACGCATTATTATTACTATTAGTAAGTAGCTATTTTAATAGATAGTGAGCTGTAGCCTCTTCAAGTTAAGCAGTAATTTCTCGGAAGTTCGAGCTACTTGTGATTCTCAGCGGTGATCTGACAACTTAATATTGCAATTATTATTCAACAGCTGACCAAGACACACAAACTCTTCAGATGACAATGGAGCCTTTGTGCCATTGATCACTTTTTCATTCACCTCTGACATACTGAACACTGTTTTTATTTTCGAGATGTTTACCTCGAGTCCAAATTCTTAACACATTTCAACAATGTCAAAACCAGAAACTGCAGTCCCTCGATGTCATTAGCTAGAAGTACAATATTATCTGCAAAGAGAAAGTGTCTAATTGCATTCCATTCCTCTTTTCTACTAACAAGGGAACCTCCCCATCGCACCCCCCTCAGATTCAGTTATAAGTTGGCACAGTGGATAGGCCTTGAAAAACTGAACACAGATCAATCGAGAAAACAGGAAGAAGTTGTGTGGAACTATGAAAACAATTAGTAAAATATACAAACTGAGTAGTCCATGTGAAGCTAAGCAACATCAAGGACAAGGGGAGTCAAGGAGCGCCGGGGTCCCGTGGTTAGCGAGAGCAGCTACAGAACAAGAGGTCCTAGGTTCAAGTCTTCCCTTGAGTGAAAAGTTTAATTTTTTATTTTCAGTTTATGTGACAAACTCTTATGTTTTCATCACTTTTTTTGGGAGTGATTATCACATCTACAAGAAAACCTAAATCGCACAAGGTAGAAGAATCTTTTTACCCATTCACTAAGTGTACAAGTTAGGTGGGTCGACAACATATTCCTGTCATGTGACACACATGCCGTCACCAGTGTCGTATAGAATATATCAGATGAGTTTTCCTGAGGAGGAATCAGTTGATCTATGACCTTGCGATCAAATGTTTTCGGTTCCCATTGGAGAGGCGCGTCCTTTCGTCTACTAATCGCACGGTTTTGCGGTGCGGTCGCAAAACACAGACACTAAACTTATTACAGTGAACAGCGACGTCAATGAACGAACGGACAGACCATAACTTTGCGAAAATAAAGAAAGTAAAATTTTCAGTCGAGGGAAGACTTGAACCAAGGACCTCTCGTTCCGCAGCTACTCACGCTAACCACGGCGCTCCTACGCTTACTCTTTCCTTGATGTTGCCTATCTTTGGCATGGGCTACTCAGCTTGTATGTTTTACTAATTTTTTTTCATAGTTCCACACAACTTCTTCTTGTTTTCTCGATTGATCTGTGTTCAGTTTTTCAAGGCCTATCCACTGTGCCAACTTATAACTACATCAGAGGGGGGTGCGATGGGGAGGTTCCCTTGTAAGTGATCTTTGACATTGCCATCTTCAAAACACCCATTAATAGTTTTGGTGACATTGGGTCCTCTTGTTTCACAGCTCTAACACTGAAAATTTCTTCAGTGTGTTTTCCAATGGTGACAAATGATGCTGATTTCCTATAAATCTTGTGGATCATCTTAAGTTTGTTCTACCTCTCATTCCGTGAGAGCCTGTACAATGACTGTGTGGCTGACTTAAATATGTCTTCAAAGTTGATTCATTTATATTCATTTGTTTGATAGTTTCCAGTAGAGTGGACATTGTCCACTGTGCTGATTCATCGGAATCATTCTTGTTTTACTGGCTGAGCTCTGTCCAAGACTTACAAAATTCCCACCCCCTTTTAGCTGGTTACCTACAGTCTACAAGCTTTCCAGAAACATCCCGACAGGTAATCAACAATATGGCATAGAAACAACCAGGATCTGGTTTAAAACTGTAAGAGTGAAAAGACCAACAGCCACTGATAGAGCAGTATGAGACTTCACGCAGAATGTTAAAAGTTTACAAACTGTCAGTGGCATCATATGTGGTTATGTTTTGTTATGAAGAAATAAAGGAAGATTAGGGTTTGATGTCCCATTAACATTGAAAACATTACAAACACAGATTAGGAACCAGTCTACAACATTTTGAAAGAAACACTGTGGCACATTTGCCTAAAGCAATTTAGGGAAACCATGGGAAATTTAAATTTGATGGCCAGAGAGGGTTTCAAACTGGAAATACTGTGTCTTTACCATGTCACTGCCTCATTCAATAGTTCAAGTCTTTTCAAACTTCCATTCTAAAAAAAAAAAGAGTTTTTTATTGAATAAGATGTCGACCTAAGTCTCAGGCCTCTAAGCACTGCGAGTTAATCCTTATCACCACGCAGAACTCTACAGTTGGAAGACAGTGTCTGCTTTGCAAATGCTTGTTTTAGCTGCATGTCACTTCACTGGAATTATTGCGCAGGAGTCAACCGATAAGATGGATTCATTTATATGTCACAATACTAGGCTGGTTCTCAGTTTGAGATAAACTGTTGACATTGGAAAGAAAACATCACGTCAGTCTCTTATCTTGTCGTGAGAAAACGTTTACATCTTGGTGCTGAAATCCAGCTATAGACCCAGTGCACTGGATAAAATGCATTGTGCATGAAAGCATAAGCCAAGAGAATGATCCAATACTAAATCTTAATAAAACAGCTACTGACATTTCCTCAATACTTTCTGGGCAGCTGTCCATACTCTGCATTTGGTTTTTGATTCCCCTAATTAGAGAAAGTACTCTTATGTCCTCACACTATTTTAACTGTAACTCCTCTTATTAACTTACCTCATTTTCTGCATCTTTTAACTGTCCCAGCAGATAATCAATAATGCGAGCTCCATGGTTTGCATGTATGAGTCCTAATGCATAGAGCCCTCCACCTTCTGAATAGCCCGAGCTCGGTCCAACTTCACGGGGCAGGTAGCTCTGCATCAGTGCAAGAGCCTCTTGCTCGTGGCCTCTGTGTATAACACCGAGAGATGCCGTAGCCGTCATTTTGGCCCAATTTGTTGCTCTTGCTAACCATTCTAAATTGTCTCTGAAATTGAATAATATATCCATTGAAACTGGCCAAGTACATAAAAGATACAATAAACACATCACAAAATTAATGTAATATCAAAGGAAAAAAGTAATTCTGATCATTATCAACAACTGTGACTCATTTCAACAAGTAAGATAATGGTCTCAATATGTTGAAAGTCCTCCCCATGAACATGGACCTTGCCATTAGTTGGGTGGCCTGTGTGCCTCAACGATACAATAGCTGTACCACAGGTAAACCACATCGGAGGGGTATCTATTGAGATGCCAGACAAATATGTGGTTCCTGAAGAGGGGCAGCAACCTAACCAGTAGTTGCAGGGGCAACAGCCTGGATGATTGATCTCACTTTGCAACACCAACCATGTACTATGAACGGCTGAAAGCACGCGAAAATTACAGCTGTAACTTTTCTTGAAGGCATGCAACTGGACTGTATGGTTAAATAATGATAGCATCGACTTGTGTAAAATATTCCAGAGGAAAATAGTCCCCCATTCAGATCTCTGGTGGGGATTACTCAGATGGACGTCATTATCAGGACAAACGAAATTGGCATTCTATGAACTGGAGTGTGGAATGTTAAGATTTCTTAGTCGGGTAGTTAAGTTAGAAAATTTAAAAAGGGAAATGGAGAGGTTGAAATCAGTTGTAATGGGAATTAGTGAAGTTCGGTGGCAGTAGGAACAGGACATCTGGTCAGGTGAATACAGGATTATAAATAAAAATCAAATTGGGGTAATGCAAGAGTAGGTTTAATAATGAATAAGAAAACAGGATTGGGGGTGAGAGTCCACGCAGGACGCAGTGGCCACTACGCAGTGACCAGTTTTCATTCAAAGTGATGGGGGAGTTCATTTTCTGGTTCAGAAGGAGAGGCCAACAAATATTTTCCACCTTTTGGCTGGTCAGCAATGACAGAATCAAAACACGCACCCTGATGTCTTTCTCAAACGATTTTACAGAAACTATTCAGTAAAAAACTTCATTTTTAGGATGAGATTTACACTCTGCAGCGGAGTGTGCACTGATATGAAACTTCCTGGCAGATTAAAACTTTGTTCCAAACTGAGACTCTAACTCGGGACCTTTGCCTTTCGTGGGCAAGTGCTCTACCATCTGAGCTACCCAAGCACGACTCGCGTCCCGTCCTCACAGCTTTACTTCTGCCAGTACCTCATGTCCTACCTTCCAAACATTACAGAAGCTGTCCTGCGAAACTTGCTGAAAGAAAGGATACTGCGGAGACATGGCTTAGCCACAGCCTGGGGGATGTTTCCAGAATGAGATTTTCACTCTGCAGAGTGGCTAAGCCATGTCTTCGCAATATCCTTTCTTTCAGGAGTGCTAGTTCTGCAAGTTTCGCAGGAGAGCTTCTGTAAAGTTTGGAAGGTAGGAGACGACGTACTGGCAGAAGTAAAGCTTTGAGGACAGGGCGTGAGCCGTGCTTGGGTAGCTCAGTTGGTAGAGCACTTGCCCGCGACGAGCAAAGGTCCCGAGTTCAAGTCTCAGTCCAGCACACAATTTTAATCTGCCAGGAAGTTTCAACTTCATTTTTGTTTTACTTATAGCTTTATATGAGAGATTCACGACGATTGTGATATTTACATGGATTCAAGAGACTATGCAATGTTCGAAAAAGTTTGCAATGAAAAATACAGGTCACTGTGATTTTGGGTTTGGTGCATATTACATACTATGTTGTTGCATATGAAATTTAGCTAACACACTGAATTTTTCTTTAGGCTTAGGCAATCCCAAGAAGATTTGTCTGACAGAGCACACTCATTTGCAATTGCAGCGTGCTAGCAATAAAGCCATAGTGAGATACCCACAATATTCCTCATATTTCATAAACGGTTTCAGATATCGAAATGAGACTTTGGCAAATGATAGTGTGCAAAGAGGAGAGTATTTTGCCATGTCATTATGACGTAAAACCTCATTATCTACCGAGTTATTCCAGTAACTACAGGATTTTTTGATGAATGAATGCAGTCTTTAAGGGCCATCGATAGCTGATGAAATGAGAAATGCTTCGGTTTTGGAAGATCAGTGAAGACATTACACTTTTTTGTACTGCCAACTTGCACAACTTGCTTTTTCATAAGATATTGACCTCACTTTTCCTCAGTTCATCACTTAATAAACTTAATACACCACTGTTTCAGAATTCTCTTATAACTGTGTCTGCACAAAACAGTGAGGTGAGACTGTGTAAACTCTGCTGCGTTTTGGGAAAAGAAAGAAATTTTAACATGGCAACCGGAGATGTGTAGGTTTCACTCAAAATTTGTCTCTCAAGACAGTTCTCTGAAAGTTACAAATGGTTAAGAAGCCAGCAAAAATAAATTGCTGCATATTCAGAGGACTTCTTTTTAGATACTAACCCAAGCAGATGTGACAGCAGATCTTTTTGAATGGTCACCACGAAAGTGTGCGCACAGAGGGGGCCACTTAGTATTTACAAAAGATGTGAGCATAGGCTTCAGTTTATAATGGCACTTCCCTTCCAGCACTCGGCATTTCCTTATCAATGCTTGCCTGTAACCCCCACCACTACCACTCTCCCTATGCGTGCACTGTCTTTTGTGCATATACCAGCCACAGCATTCTGCATGGACAATACTATGAATGGTATAGTGAAAGCATATCGTAGCCAAGGTAGATGCAAAGCCCACACTTACCACAGTAGTACCAGCTTATGCCAACTAGCTCCACAGATGAAGAGACTGAAGAAATGTATGATAAGATCAAAAAAAATTCAGATAGTTAAAGGAGACAAAAATTTAATTGTGATAGGGAACTGGAATTCAAATAGTAGGAAAAGGAAGAGAAGAAAAATTTGTAGGTGATCACGGACTTGGGGGAAAGGAAGGAAAGAGGAAGCGCCTGGTAGAATTTTGTACATAGCATAATTTAATCATTGCTAACACTCTGTAAGGGGTTTGTGATTCCTCACCCTATGATAACATCTTTTTTTTTTCCTTGCACAGGTTTAAAGCAAGCAAAATCTATTGTTAAGTGCCACTAGTGTTAAGTAAGTGAAGTGTCAGAAGAGTTTGAGTCTTGAGTCCATTGAGTCCAGACGGAGTCGAGAGCTATGCATTGCGTTGTAATGGATGAGTGAGCCCTACCACCATGGGTTGACCCTCAGCAAAACATCACAAATTCATGACAAGTTATATTTCTTATGAGTGTTTATAAAGGTTTAAAGTGTGCTGTACATTTTTGTTCAAATCACCCACGCCAGCTAAATAAAGGGTGTTTACAAATGAATATCGGGGTTTTAAAGCATAATAATATTTATTATATTAAAACCCCGATATTCTAGCATAAACACCCTGTATTTGACTGGAGTGAGGATTGTATGTATTCACCATTACTATAGCAACTGATGTAATACCAAGAATTCATATCTGTGATGAGATTAACCATAATTAAAAGCACGAGACGAAAGTAGTGTCTGCCTCATATTGTGTCGAAGCAAATATATCACACTAACAGCGTACAACATCTTTATGTTGATTATTGCAAAATCCTTAATTACTGTGCGAACATTGTTTAGCATCCACACCCTGACCAGAAACAACTCACAAAGCAGCTAAATACAATCAGATTTATTTATTAGGCCACGGTCATATCAAAATTAAAGTTAGATTCCTGTTTTGGTTCATGGCAATCCAAGTCACATTAATAGGGAGTGTTTCAACTTGGTTTAAGAATCACGAAAGAAGATTGTACACATACTGAGACACTGGAAGGTTTCAGATTGATTACACAATGGTAAGAGAGATTTCGGAACCAGATTTTTATGTAGCAAGACATTTCCGGGGGCATATGTGGACAGACTACAATTGATTGGTTTTGAACTGTAGATTAAAACTAAAGAAACTGTAAAAAGATAGCAAATTAAGTAGATGGGACCTGGATATGTTGAAAGAACCAGATGTTTTTCATAGTTTCAGAGGGAGCATTAGGCAAGACAGGAACTGGGGAAAGGAATATAGTAGAAAACGAAAGAGGAGCTTCTCTGAGAGATGAAATAGTGAAGGCAGCAGAGGATCAAATAAGTAGAATGACAAGGCCTAGCAGAAATATTTGGATAACACAAGAGATGTTTAAATTAATTGATGGAAGGAGAAAATATAAAAAAATGCTGCCAATGAAGCAGATGAAAGAGAATACAAACATCCAAAAAGTGAGTGACAGGAAATGCAAAATGGTTAAGCACAAATAGCTAAAGGACAAATGTAAGGATTTAAAAAGCACAGTTCATTAAGGGAAAAAATAGATACTGCCTACAGGAAAATAAAAAGGCCTTTGGCGGACAGAGAAGCAGCTGTATGAATATCACGAGCTCATATGTCATAAGCGAAGAAGGGAAAGCTTAAAGATGGAAGGAATATATAAAGGTTCTATACAAGGGAGATGAACATAAAGGCAATATTATAGACATGGAAGAGGAGGTAGATGAAGATGATATGGGAGATATGAGTCAGAAAAGAATTTGTCAGAGCACAGAAATGCCTATGTCAAAATAAGGCCACAGAGGTAGACTATGTTCGATCAGAACTACTGATAGACTTGGGAGATCCAGCCATGACAAAACTCTTCCATCTGGTGTGCAAGATGAATGAGACAGGCAAATACCCTCAGACTACAAGAATAATTTAATAATTAAAACTCCAAAGAAAGTAGGTGCTGACAGGTGTGAGAATTACTAAACTATCAATTTGATAATACATGGCTGCAAAATACTAATACAAATTCTTGAGCGTATTTTCATTCTATCTTTGCAATTAACAATATGGCTACACAAATGAAGAATTTACTAACACGAACTGTTTACAGAAGAATGGAATATTTGGTAGAAGTGGACCTCGAGGAAGATCAGTTTGGATACCACAGAAATTTAGTAACACACGAGGCAGTACTGAACCTAAAACTTATCTTAGAAGGTAGGTCAAGGAAAGGCAAACCTATGTTTATAGCATTTGGAGACTTGGAGAAAGCTTTTGACAATGTTGACTAACACTCTCTTTGAAATTCTGAAGGTAGCAGAGATAAAACACAGCGAATGGAAGGCTATTTACAACTTGTGCAGAAACCAGACGGCAATTATAAGAGTTGAGGAGCACAAAAAGGAAGCACTGCTGGAGAAGGGAGTGAGACATGGCTGTAACTTATCCAAAGTTATTCAATCTGTACACTGAGCAAGCAGTAAAGGAAACCAAAGAAAAATTTAGAACGATAATTAAAGATCAGGGAGAAGAAACAAAAACTTTAGAGGCTTACCAATGACACTGTAATTCTACCAGAGACAGCAAAGGACTCTGAAGAATTGTAGAATGGAATGGACAGCATCTTGAAAGGAGGATGGGTGTAAGGTGAACATCAACAAAAGCAAATCAACAGTAGTGGAATGTAGTCTAGTTAAATCAGGTGATGCTGAGGGAATTAGACTGGGAAATGAGATACTTAAAGCCTAGACAAGTTTTGTTACTTGGGCAGCAAAATAACTGATGATGGTCAAAGTAGAGAGGATATAAAATGTATACTGGAAATGGAAAGAAAAGAGAAATTCATTATCATCAAATGTAGAATTAAGCGTTACAAAATCTTTTCTCAGAGTATTTGTATGGAGTGAAACGGCGATGATAAACAATTTAGATAAGAAGAGAATAGAAGTTCTGAAATGTGGTACTACATAATAATGCTGAAGATTAAATGGGTAGACCATGTAACTAATGAGGTGGTAACAGAATTGGGGAGAAAATGAATATGTGGCACAACCTGACTAAAAGAAGGGATCAGCTGATAGGACACATTCTGAGACATCAAGGGACCATCAATTTAGACTGGAGGCAACTGGGGTTTAAGACCCAAGAGATGAATACAGTAAGATGATTCAGAAGGATGTAAGTTGCAGTATAGTTATTTGGAGATAATGAAAAATGAAATTAAATCATCATATGGCATTTATTGGCTGGGATATCCCCTTCGGGATTCGGCTGCTGTATTGCGAGACTTTTTATTTGACGCCACTTTGGCGACTTTCGTGTCAATGATGATGAAAATTATGATGAAAGGCACACAACACCCAGTCCCCTGCTGGCAATCGAACCTGGTCCCCTTTGCATGGTAGGCGGTAATGCTACCGCTGCGCCATGGAGGTGGTCCTGAAGGCGATGAGACTTGCACAGGTTAGAGTAGCATGGAGAGCTCCATTAAACCAGTCTTTGAACTGAAGATGATAACGCCAGCAGCAGCAACAACAGCAAGTTTAAAGTATCATTGTTGAAGCACATTTCCATTTTTGTTATTTTGTTCAGCATGTTCTTCCTGGGATATGGTATCCCAAGTGTCACCAATTTGATTCAACAGCAGTTCCAGCTGCATATAAACTTTTTTATGCAGTATCAATACCAGAGAAGGAAAGTTGCTACTCACCATATAGCGGAGATGATGATTCACGACAGGCACAATAAAAAGATTCACGCAATTAAAGCTTTTGGCCATTAAGGCCTATGTCAGCAGTACACACACACACACACACACACACACACACACACACACACACAGAAACGCAACTTGCACACACATGTGCATGCCCAGAGAGCTGAGACCCCACAGCGAACAGCAGCACTGGTGCATGATGGGAGTGGCGACTGGATGCAGGTTAGTCACTGTCCTCACCCATCCATCCCCCTTCCTGTTCCCATTCCTGCACTACACAGCCATCATTTCACCGCCAATTTCCAGTACTTGCCACCCCCCCCCCCCCCTCTGCACCTTCTCTCCTGCCCTCCTGCCCTCCATCCAAACTGCAACACTTGACTGTCCTCCACTCCCACCATACTATCTCTCCCCCTCCCAACCCCAGCCTCCTCCTTACCCCCACCGAGTCGCCACTCCCATCATGCACTGGTGCTGCTGTTCGCAGTGTGGTCTCAGCTCTCTGAGACTGCAGATGTGTTGCAAGTGTGTGTGTGTGTGTGTGTGTGTGTGTGTGTGTGTGTGTGTGTGTGTGTGTTTTATTATGCCTATCGCGACTCAGCATCTCCGCTATATGGTGAGTAGCAACTTTCCTTCTCTGGTATTGTTACATTCCATCCTGGATTTTCCATTGTTTGATTTTTATGCAGTAGGAGTTGCTATTCAGTTGGTACTGTGGGGGTGGGGAGAGGGGAGGGCGACAAGTATGTAACAGGCCATTTGGTGTTCACCATTTACCTCAAACCACCCTGACATTTAGCACAACTGTTCCACAGGAAAATGCTACATCAAACATGGGGAAGAGAGGCATTGGTGGTGAAAGTTATCAGCAGAATGTAGAGTTGTGTTGAGTTTTCTGCAATTGACACACACACACTCCAAATAAGCCTAGACATCTGCTGTCACACCATAATACAGCAAACATCTCACACTGAAGAGAGAGAGCAAATCAAGAGGAAGTGCAATTCGCCTGACTGACCCAATCATTTCCTTTGCTTCGATGCCTACTGACACTGCTCACTTGACAACTCAATCTTAATTGACCATGCCTTGCCACTAAGAAAGTGTGCTCTCCATGCAATCCTGTTATCTGCTACGCTGTTTGTTTTCTCATAATTGTTTCCTATCCTTATACCATCTCCTCCTCCTCCTCTTCCCCCCACCCCCCATTCACCATTCCTTCCACTGCATCCATCAGTAAACAATCTCTTCTCACCCAATTTCCAAGTCAAATGTGTTTCCTCTCTCTTCCCAACATCTTATTTCTCACTTAGTCTGCCCATTTTCTGCCTTCCATTCCCCTCCAAATCCAAATTTCAAATGCTTCTATTCTTCTTTCTTCCCCTATCCTCAGTGTCCACATCTCAGCTCCAAATAAAGTGCTTCACCAGTTTCTTCCTTAAGTCCCTGTCCACACACCTACATAGAAGTCTCCTCTTCTTGTTAAATGTCTCCATGTCTCCTTGGCAACTGCTACACGTGTTTTCACCTCCTTATTACATATCGTGTTGTCTGTAATTATGCTTCCCAGGTATCTGAAATCACTAACTCTTTCTATATCTTCCTGCTCTAATTTTTAGTTGTTTTTATTTTCCTTGTAATTATCACCATGCATTTTGTCTTTTCTTATTATTCTCATTCCAAGTTCCCCACAGGTCTTATTTAACTCATTTCACATTCCAACCATAGCTTTTCACTCTCTGCCAATAACCTCATATCTGCAAGGCTGATACATTCTATCCTTCTGCCACCTACCCACACCCCTCTTTTTATTTCAAACATTTCTAAATTTTTACAGACATATGTTAAAGAGTATTGCCTCACTCCCCTTCCAACTGTGCTTTCCACAGTCGTCTCCATTCCAAATCTGCACTCTTATTTTTGGTTTTAGGTGTAGGTTCTTAATCAGCCTTCTATCCCTCCAGTCAACACCATTGTTTATTCTACTGTGCTCTATCACAGGCTTTCTCCAAGTCAATGAAAACAGTATAAACTCCTATTTCTCTTTCAATGTATCTCTCGCCTATAATTCTCAGCAGTCCAACTGCATACCTTGTACCTTCCCCTCTTCTAAATCCACACTGCTCTTGTGCATACGTTTTTTCCACTCTACTGTGAAGTCTCTATGTATCACCCTTAGTGGAACTTTTGCTGCATGAGAAATTGAACTCATGGTTCTAAAATCCTCACATTTATTGGCACTGCTTTTTTCTCAATCAGGATCATTACTGCCTAGTGGAAGTCACCTGGCCATTTACCTTTCTCATACATCTTACACATATGGAAGTTAGTTCTTCCACACCACTATTCTCAAGGCTCTTAAACAATTCTGCTGGTATTCCATCAATTCCACTAGCTTTATGATTCTTCATCTTTCTTAAAGCCCCCTCTACTCCTCCTTCCAAGATCCTGTACCCACTATGAAATGTGACAATGTGAGGTGGTGTGTCAGTGTCAGTGTCTGGTTGTAATTACCCAACAAGAGCAACAGAGAACAGCACGTTTAGTAGTAATAACATGAAGTAATTGTGGAAACATCTGCTGTGAGAAAGGCCAATAACTAACTTTTATTTAAAAAAATAGGGGTTGTAATTCTAAGAGTTGGCAAGATATTCGACACAGCAAAATTAATTTTGTTGTACACTATATACAGCTGATACCGCTACCTGAACACTTCAGTAATTGTAGCCAATCTCCAATCATTAGCTGTAACTGACCTTTTTCTTTGAACAGTCTACCTCTTGACTACCGATCAGTCTGTCAACACACTATTCATTCAAAAAAAGAAACACACATAGAAGGTGTGGTGATGACAATTTCTTATAAAGCAACTTAACTATGAAAAATCTGCTAAAAATATTAGAAAGTTCCAAATTTGGCACACAAAATAGTACATCAGCTCTTCTGAGTTTTTACCAAAAACCATCCTCCTATTGATGACACCAAGAAGATGCAGTACCACAAAAAGTGCCCTTGCTGACACTACTGTTCTAGGCTTTAGTCCAATGAGCTGCACTGCTTCCTGTGGTGCCCATTACCAGCTGGCAGGTTATCACAGTATGCACATTACCATTCTCTGTACACAGTAAAAAGCGCATGTACTAGTCATCAGTTTATAGTCTTTGAGCATGTCATGTGCCCTCCACATTTTCTGTGGATGCTCATCCCCTTAGTTTCTTCATTCACCAATAACATACAAACGGATCAGGTAAAATACACCATTACATTAACATTTTACCATGGAAAAAAAAAAAAAAAAAAAAAAAAACAGATCTGCCACAGCATACTTAAACAGACATTGTCAGAACCACCCAACATACTTGGGAAGGCGGGCTCTTGCAAATCATTGCTCTGACGAAAGATGAGACCAAGAAGTACAGATCTTTGACATTTTTATTTATGAGACCAAGCAGCCCCATTTTTAAAAAAAAAAATTGTATAACAACAAAATGATAAGACAACTAAACTGAGATGATGATTAAGCTGAAAGTGGGTAGATAACACTATAAAATGTATATCACTATACAGACACACTACTCCTGAACTGAAGGTGACCTACCAGCACTATATCTCTATTAATACATGTCTTGTGTACACACACACACACACACACACACACACACACACACACACACAGGGACTCTGAAAATGTTTTGGAAACTAATATGTAAATAATGTTTACAATTCTATAACTTACCGAAGGAACTGATCACTCGTCGTGCCACTGTGCATGTAAGCATTGGCAATAACTGTGGCAGTATGACATATAGATACTCTGATAGCATCTTTTGTGTTTTTGAGTATAAGCATATCAGAATGGTTGCTACGAATGAGAAACTGCAAGTGGAGATCTATGGATACTTCACCACTAAGAATACTTGATAGTTTCTCAATACGCAACTGATGTAACTTCTCATCTTCATTCTAGGTGGAAAAAAATTCTAATGAGTTTACACAGACACACGAACAATTCAAACTTAAATATTTATGTAACAGGATGTGTGAAAGTGGTTTGCAGAATATGTAAATAGATGGTCACAGCTGTATTGTATTAAATTTCAAGTATATCTTAAGAAAATATTACCACAATATGTGAAGTGAGAGTTTTAAATCAGCATCATGCATGTTAAATTAAATAATCTCCTGTTTATATGAAAAATAGAAAAACTTCTCTATTAGATTCTTTCACAACTATGCAGAGGATAGGATCTGACACTTATTTTTTCCCACTCAAGATTCACATGCAACAAAAAAATATAATGTAATTGTATAGATAAAAAATCTACTCACTAAGCGGTTGCAGAACATGCACATAAAAGAAGGCTATAATTATACATGCTTTCAGAGCCAGTGGCTCCTTCTGGCAAAAGGGTTGAAGGGGAAGGAAGACGTGAAAGAAAGAGACTGGAGAGGTCTAGGAAAAGGGGTAGACTTCAGAAAAGTCACACAGGACAGACTTCAGGGATGGGATGAGAAGGAAAAACTGAGTCTTGGGGACTGCACCTGATGAGATCTGAAAATATGAGGTCTTAATGGTAGAAGACAGGGAATTACTGCTGAAACTTCATGTACAAGTTAGTAAGAGTGAAAAGCTAAGACTATTGTACGTAACAGAGTTGGGAGGTGGACAGCAAAAAAAAAAGACAGGTAAAAAAATTAAAAATGTAGAAAAGTAAAACAAGAGTGAAGAAAGGAGTAGTTACTGTAAAGAAATGCCGAGACTGAATAAATTAATGTAAATTAAGGCCAGATGGATGACAAGAACCAAGGACACGTTATAGTGGTAGTTCCCACCTGTGGAGTTCTGAGAAACTGCTTGTCTGGGGGAAGATCCCGATGGTGCATGTGGTGAAACAAGCACTGAGGTCACAACTGTCATATTGAAAAGCATGCTCTGCAACAGGATATTGTTGCCTATGCCCATTCATCCTAATAGTCATGCAGGTGTAAAAGGCCGAACAGCTGGTATATGATATGTCATTTCACAGGTGGCTCTCCTTTTGATAGTATATGTTTTGCCATTTACAGGGCTGGTGTAGATGGTGGTAGGAAGGTGCAGAGGGCAAGTCTTTCACAAGTATGGTCAGAGGGGTAGGAGCCATAGGGTAGGGAGATGGGTGCAGAAGGAGCGTAGGGTCTGACAAGGGTATTGCTGAGATTGAGAGGGAGACGGAATGCTATTCTAGGTATGGTGGGCAAAATATCAGACAGAATGTATCTCATTTCAGGCATATTTTAGGAAGTCATAATCTTGTCAAAGTAGCTGATTAATATATTCCAGACCAGGATAATACTGAGTGACAACTTGTGTGCCCCGAAGTTGTTTTTTTGGATTGGATGTGATGGCCCTGGAAACCTGCTTTTGAACTAGGCTGGTGGGGTAATTACATCCAGTGAAGGCAGAGGTGAGAATTGCAGTGTATTGCTGTAAGGAGTCTGCATCTGAACAAATGCAAGGTCGCATGGGAAGGAATGTTTGGCATGGAAGGGGCAACTGTCAAAATGTAAATACTGTTGGTTGTTAGTAGCTTTAATCGCGACAGGAGAGAGTAGCTGGCCTTTGGTGAGGACAAAACAAACATAAAAAAAAATGTCACGGGATTTGGTACAGGACCAGGCAAAATGTAACTGGGGGGAGGGGGGGGGGGGATATTCAGATATTTTAGGAATTTTATCAGGTCGGCATGAGTCCATATGGAAAAGCTGTCATCAATGTATCTAAACCAAACCAGGGGCTCAAGACCTATGGATCCCAGGAAATCTCCCTCCAAGTGACCCATGAAAAGGTTGGCATAGGAAGGAGCCACCCTGGTTCCCATGGTTGTACCCCTGATCTGTTTGTATGTCTGCCCCTCAAAGGTGAAGTAGTAGTTGGTAAGCATAAAGTTTGTTAAAGACATCATCAGTTTTGAATTAGGTGGGCACTTACTGAAAAAATGTTCAGCAGCAGACAGACCACATATGTAGTGATGTTCGTTTAGAGGGAGGTGGCATCAATGGAGACAAGCAAGGTGTTTGGTGGGAGTGGCACGGGTACAGATTTCAGACAATCTAAGAAATGGTTGGTGTCTTTGATACAGTAGGGAAGTCTGTACTATGATTGCAGGTGCTGATCAACTAAGGCAGATATATGTTCGGTGGGTGTTTTGAAGCCAGCAACTATAGGACAGCCAGGATGATTGAGTCTGTGGATCTTAGGAAGAAGGTAAAAGTTGGGGAAGCATGGTTTGGGTGGAGTAAGAAGTTCTATGGGCTGAGGTGTTAGTCCTTGTGAGGATCCTGAGGTTTTATGGATGGACTGCAGGTCAGCTTGAATCAAAGGGATGGGACTTGATGGCAGGTGCTGTACACAGAAGTGTCAGACAGCTGGCATGGACCTTCACTAACATACTCCTTTCAATCAACTACCATAGTGGTAGATCCTTTGTCTGCTGGGAGGATAATGATGGAGTCATTACCTTTCAGGGAATGCAGATTGGTTGGTTGGTTGGTTGGTTGGTTTGGGGTATAAAGGGATTAAACTACAGGGTCATCAGTCGCTTTTTCCTGATGCAAACAAGGCTCAAGGTACAAAAATACCCAAGTACGTTTGAGAAAATAAATGGGGAAAAAGGAATGGGGAACCACACCTAAAAACAAAACGAATGGAACGAACAAAAAAGGGGGAAAACTTACACCACAAGGAAAAGTAGAAGGTAATAAAACCATAGATCAGATGATTTAGGCTGGCTGATCACAATGATAAAAAAAGGATGAACCAGCCACTCTGCAACACATTAAAATGTCCACCCCAAGAAAACAAGGCAAGATGAACACAAGTAGGGAAAAGATGACCTCCAAAACAAACAAATGCAAAGAAAGTGCAACAAAGTTAAAATGGAGAGAGGGTGGCGACCTTGGAGAGAAGGCTACATGTGCACCCTTAGATGGTATGATAAAAAAAAACCATCAGGAATAAAACGTAAAACTAAATCTGCTGTTGAGGCATTGTCACCAAACACTGAAGGTAGGGTGCTGGGAAGGTTAGAAGTCCGACGAAGAAGGGCTAAAAGTGGACAGTCCAGCAAGATATGGACAACAGTCATATGTGAGCCACAGTGACACCAAGGTGGGTCCTCGTGACAGAGGAGGTAGCTATGTCTTAGCCACGTATGGCCAATGCGGAGCCGGCACAGAACCACAGATTCCCTGCAAGAGGCCCACATGGAGGCCTTAATGGCACGCATATTGAGATTATGCCATTCCGCCTACAAAATCTGATAAACCTTGCAGCGTAATAATGATTGCAGGTCAATCACGGGGATGCCAATCTCCAGAAGCAGTTTCCAGAGACGCCTATCTCCAGAAGCAGTTTCCACATCGCCTGTTTAACCAGCCTGTCGGCAAGTTTGTTGTCGGGGATTGCGACGTGTCCTGGGGTCCACACAAACACCACGGAATGGCAGGACTGTTCCAGAGCATAGACGAACTTCTGAATGGACGCTACCAGAGGGTGGCGAGGGTATCATTGGTTGATAGCTTGTGGATGTACTCAAGAGCACGAGATACAGCCACCAGCTGTGCAGTGAAAACACATCAGCCAACTGGCAAGGAGTGCTGCCCAACGTGTCCTCCATGAACATATGCAAAGCCTACGTGACCATCCAACACTGAGCCGTCAGTGTAAACCAATATATATATTTTTTTTTTTTTTTTTAGCCCCGGAACACATCAAGAATCGAGAGGAAGTGAGAGTAGAGAGCGATGGGGTTAATGGAGTCCTTAGGGCCATGCAAAAGGTCCAGACGAAGCTGTGGCCGAGACTTACACCATGAAGGCGTATGTGAATGGACTGCAAGTAGAGGTGGTAAAGGCTAGGACTCCAGTTCAGAGAGAAGATACTGCACGCGAACCGGTATTGTTAGCCCCAATCTGGGCCGCCGATTCGGGAGATGGACTGCCGGGGGCAGGAAAGGGAGACGGTAATTCGGGTGCTCAGGGGAACTATTAATGTGTGCTGCATAACTTGTGAGCAGTTGCGCACGTCTGATCTGCAGTGGAGGGACACCAGCCTCCACCAGTACGCTGGTCACTGGACTCGTTCTAAAATCTCCTGTCACTAATCGAACCCCACAGTCGTGCACAGGGTCAAGTAAATGCAATGCTGAAGGCACTGCCGAACCATAAACCGCACTCCCATAGTCAATTCAGAATTGGGCAAGGGCTCTGTAGAGCTGCAGTAGCATACAGTGATCTGGACCTCAATTAGTGTTGCTCAGGCAACGGAGGGCATTGAGGTGCTGCCAGCACTTCTGCTTTAGCTGACGAAGATGAGAGAGAAAAATCAACCGAGCATCGTAAACCAGTCCTAGGAACTGATATGTCTCCACTACAGTGAGTGGATCGTCATTACGGTAAAGTGCGGGTTCCAGATGAACAGTACGATGTCGACAGAAGTGCATGACACACTCAATACAGAGCCAGAGCGACAGGAAATTTTGGATAAAAATGGGAGTGGTTCCCGGAGACCCCACTCATACAACGTGGTAAGGATATGATGTCGCCAAGTCGTGTTGTATGCTTTACGTAAGTCAAAAAAGATGGCAATTAGGTGTTTCCGTCTGGAAAAGGCTGTTCGGATGGCAGACTCAATGGACACAAGATTATCAGTGGTAGAGCAACCCTGGCAGAAGCTGCCCTGACATGGAGCAAGCACTACAAACCACGCGACTCCAGGACCCAACCCAACCGCCAACATACCATACGTTCCAGCAGCTTACAAAGAACGTTGGTGAGGCTGAGGGGCTGATACCTACCGGGTTTGAGCACCGGAATGATGGTGTTCTCCCACCATTACGATGGAAAGACACCATTGCACTAGACCTGATTAAAGATGACGAGAAGATGTCACTTCTAGTCAGATGAGAGATGTTTAATTATCTGGCTGTGGATATGATCAGGCCCAGGAGCTGTGTCAGGGCAATGTGCAACAGCACTGAGGAGCTCCCACTCTGTAAATGGGGCATTATAGGATTCACTGCAGCACATAGTGAACGAGAGGACATTACCTTCCAGGCACCATTTGAGTTTGCGAAAGGCTGTGGGGTAATTCTCCAATGCAGAGGCTCGAGCAAAGTGTTCAGCAAAGTGCTCGGCAATCGTGTTTGCGTCGGTACATAACTGCCATTTATGGTAACACCGGGGACAGCTGTTGGGGCCTGGTACCCGAAAAGATGACATGTGGCACCCAATGGTGGAGACGTATCTCTCCCAACACTACTCCTCCTTTGTTTGATAAGGTAGTGAACACGGGCACAGAGCCATTTAAAGCTATGAGGTGCTCCAGGGATGGGTGCCGCTTATGCTGCCATAGAGCTCACCGACACTCCTTAATTGCTTCAGTGACTTCCGGCAACCACCAAGGGGCTGCCTTACGCCTCGGGCACCCTGAAGAGAGGGATTGTGTTTTCTGCCACAGAAACAATTGTGCTGGTCACCTGCTCAACCATCACATCGATGTTACCATGTGGGGGGAGATTCAGCTTTGACAGCAGAGATGAAAGTTCCCCAGTCTGCCTTGTTCAATGCCCATCTCGGTAGGCGTCAAATGTGTCTGACACTGGGGCAGTGACAGGAAGATGGGGAACTGGTCACTACCACACAGGTCGTCATGTGCTCCCCAGTGGCTACATGGGAGAAGTCCTGGGCTGCAAGTTGATAAACCAATGGCCGAGTAACTACCATGAGCCACACTGAAATGTGCAGCGGCCCCAGTATTTAAGAGGCAGAGGTTGAATTGCAATGGTAACATTTTGAAATCTCTGCCTCAGCCAATAAGCACGGTACGACCCCACAATGGGTTATCGCCATTAAAATCTCCCAGAAGTACAAAAGGTTTAGGGAGTTGATCAACCAGTGACCTGTGCAGCTAATACTTTCAGGAGTATTGCACCATCTGGAGGAAGAGATACATTGCAGACAGTTATTTCCTGTGTTGTCCTTATTCTGACAGCCACAGCTTCAAGAGGGGTTTTAAGGGGCACATGTTCACTACAGACTGAATCTAGGACATAAATGGAAACTCCACCTGACACTCGAGTATAGTCGCTACGGTTCCTGTAATATCCCTTATAGGGATTTGCATTGCAAGGAACCAGGTTTCCTGGAGGGCAATGCAGATACCAGGTGTAAGGCTTAACAGTTGCTGTAGCTCAGCCAGGCAGTGGAAAAACTGCCGCAATTCCACTCGAGGGTAACATTGTGAGACTGGGAAGGCATGGAACATTCAATGAGGCAGTTTACGCCTCAGGGTCACCTGCTGCTACCGATTTATTGCCTGAGCAGTCTATATCCATTGTGTGAGGATCTGGCGAAATATAGGTCCTCAGCGGATGCCAAAATCTCCACCCCATCCTCAGCCGCAGAGCTTGTAGGTAGCGTTGGTGTGGGTGCCACCGCAATTTCCTTGGTCTTGGGGGTCCTCTTTTTGGACTTTTTCACTGCTCCTTGGGTTTCTCTGGCTGGAAGGACTTCACTGATTCAGGCTCAAGGACTGATGATCGTGAAGCCCTACGGCCAGCCGCTTTTGGGCACTTCAGCCACTGGCAGGTGTCATCTTTCCCATTAGCAGAAACCTGGGAAGGGAGTGACTGAAGGGACTCCTTCCTGGCGAGAGGAGCTGAAGAAGACTTACGCTTCTCCAGCCGAAAAGTGGGAACTGGTGTCCCCGATAGATGGGGTTGGGGGGGGGAGGGGGTGCTCCCAAGGTAGATGGTGCGGGAACAACAGGTGGGAAGTGCCCCCCACCATGAAGGGGGCAGATGTAGCCTTCTGGGTCTGAGAGCTGACTAGAATTCGCAGAACTGCTCTCATAGTGGCGGCATATGAGAAAGTCATAGCCACAGGATGTAGGCTCTGGCATTTTCTCTTAGCCTCAGTGTACATCAGTCAGTCCAGGGTCTTGTATTCCATGAGTTTCCTCTCTTTCTGTAAAATCCTGCAGTCTGGCGAGCAAGGTGAATGATGCAGTCCGCAGTTGACACTGATGGGAGGCAGGGCAGACGGAGTATTGAGACGTGATGGACGTCCACAATCTCGACATGTGATGCTGTAAGTACAGCATGAAGACATTGGCTGAACTTCCAGCACTTGAAGCACCGCATCTGGGGAGGGATATATGGCTTGACATCACAGTGATAGACCACCACCTTGATCTTCTCAGGTAAGGTGTCACCCTCGAAGGCCAAGATGGAGGCACGGGTGGCAACCTGATTATCCCTCTGACTCTGATGGGTGCACCGGACGAAATGGACACCTCGTCGTTCTAAGCTGGTGTGCAGCTCGTCGTCAGACTGTAAAAGAAGGTCCCTGTGGAAGATAATACCCTGGACCATATTTAAGCTCTTATGTGGTGAGATGGTAACAGAAACATCCCCCAACTTGTTCCAAGTGAGTAAAGTCCGTGGCTGGGCAGAGGATGCTGTTTTTATTAAGAATGACCCACGTCGCATTTTGGACAAGCCCTCCACCACCCCATACTTTTCCTCTAAATGCTGTACAAAAAACTGGCTTCATCGAAACAAAGGAGTCCCCATCAGTTCTCGAACATACAAGGTACTGGGGTGAGTAAGGTTCACTGCCTAGCATTCCTCCCATGGTGTGGCCAGGGATGGGAATGATTTAGGATCATACTTTCTTGCACTGTACTGAGCCTTGGAATGGTTTGAGACTACTGGTGTTTGATCACCATTAAGTGATAACGTGGTACGCTTCATCATCCATCATCTGCCCTGATGCCATCCACTCTGACCAGGGGGCCTCCCCACGGTGCCACCCAGCTGCAGCAAAGGCTTCCTGGCAGGATGACCATTGCTGGAAGTCCCAATGCCCCAGGATGACTGGCATCTACTCAATGGCATATGCGGGGAGTTAACGGCACAGGCATCAGCAGAGCGATCCCCGTATTGTCAGGGGGCTACAGCCAACAGGGTACATGGCAGCCCCACCACAACAGACTGGCTACTGTGCTGGATGTGAGGTGCAAAGAAGTACATGGTCACCATCGGCGCAAAAAGCGACACTGCATAGCGCATGGTGGAAAATGCACCCAGGAAGGTGTCCTCGTCCAAGAGATGGAGAATGAGGTGGACTGCAGTGTGATGACGAGGAAGTGGGCTGAAGATATCAAGGCATGATGGACACAATGCACCACGTAAGGTACCCTTCCCCAATTGGCTCACTCTTTGGGAAAATTTTGAAAGATGGAGGTCAAGCCCTACACGAAACCATCACATAAAGGCCGAAATGTGTGGAACCCCTTTTAGTCACTTGTTACGACAGGCAGGAAGACCTCGGGCCTATTCTAATCCCCGGGTCCGCATGGGGTGGGGTCGCAGAGTCTGGAGTTCAGCAGAGAACAGGTTGGGTCATGTTGTAGGGACCTGAGGAAGGGTTGTGAAGCAATGCTGGATGTGAGGAATTCTTGGAAGGGGTGTAAGGGGTGCTGGACCAAGTTGGATCATAGTCGGAACTGTTTGAGGCAGGGTTCAACGCATGATCAAATGCAGGTTTAAGGCTGAAAGCGAGACCCTTGGATAGTATAGATAATTCAGGAGGGGAGAGATGAGAAGTTGAGAACACTGTACTGTTGTGAAACTTCCTGGCAGATTAAAACTCTGTGCCGGACCGAGACTCGAACTCAGGACCTTTGCCTTTCGCAGGCAAGTGCTCTACCAACTGAGCTACCCAAGCACAACTCACGCCCCGTCCTCACAGCTTTACTTCTGCCAGTACTGTTGTGACTGGCAGATGGTGTATATTGCCAACAAACAACATCATGTTTCAAAAACATGCTCTACAACATGACAGTTGTGAACTCTGTGCCTGTTTCACCACATGTGCCATCTGGATTCTTTCCCCAGAGCCCCCCCTCAGACCTCCGCAGGTGGGAACTACCACTACATATGTCCTTGTTTCTCGCCACCCACCTGCCCTTAATTTATGACAATTTCTTCGATCTCAGGATTTCATCACAATAGCTACTTCATTCTTCACTCTGTTTCAGTTTTCTACATCTTCAATTTTCTTGCTTTCTATTTTTTGTCATCCCCCTCCCACCTCTTAAGTACAATGCACTTAGCTTTTCACTCTTATTGACTCTTGCACAATGTTTTGGCAGTAACACCCTGTGTTCCATCTTTAAACTCTCATGTTTTTAAATCGCACCTAGTGCTGTCCCATCGAATCAGTCTTTCCTTCTAATACCATCCCTCAGAGTCTCCACTGACCCACGGTTCCGGGTGACTTTTGAAATCTACCTATTTTCCTAGACCTGGCCAGTCCTTTTCCTTCACCCCTCTTCGTTTCCCTTGAACCCTTCTTCCGGAAAAAGGAGCCACTGGCTCCAAAGGCTTGCACAATTCTGGCCTCCTTTTATGTGCATGTTCTGTAGTCACTTCATGAGTAGATTTTTTACCTACCCAAAAACAATATTGTACTGCACAACCCTTCATTACTATCAGCTGCATGATATGTACAAACATTTGTTAATTCTGAACAGGGTTCAGGAAGATAAAGGCAGACAATCACTACAAGAACAATAACCGCAACAGTAATGCTCAGTTCGTGATTTTTTCTGATAACTGACACCTCAGTTTGAAAATGGCAGAATTTCGATAATTTGTGAGGCTGAGGGATACATACCAGATTTTCAAGTTTGCGTTCTGTTTTTATTTCTTGTTCACCAGCAGAAGCAGTGGTGGTCTCTGAAGTATCAGTCTTTTTCTCCACGGTGTCACTTGTACCAGTTGGTATGGGAGCTGTGGCTCTTAATGCCTGGAGGACTCTGCCGAGAAACTGCTGAGTTGCACTCTCATACAGGTCAAAGGCGATCTGGCATGCCATCAGTGCACTGTCCTGTGGGAAGAGAAATCTTAAAAAAATGTACTTTGCAGATGGGTAATAAGTCACTCATAACCAAATGAAGAAAATCGTGTGTTCTTAACAACCAACAACTAAGTCTAAAATCTATAATTTCATGCCATACTAATGATATGAATATAATAGAGGGAAACATTCCACGCGGGAAAAATATATTTAAAAACAAAGATGATGTGACTTACCACACGAAAGCGCTGGCGGGTCGATAGAAACACAAACAAACACATACATACATACACACACACAAAATTCTAGCTTTCACAGCCAATGGTTGCTTCATCAGGAAAGAGGGAAGGAGAGGGAAAGACGAAAGGATGTGGGTTTTAAGGGAGAGGATAAGGAGTCATTCCAATCCCGGGAGCGGAAAGACTTACCTTAGGGGGAAAAAAGGACAAGTATACACTCAAACACGCACACGCACGCACACGCGCACACACACACACACACACACACACACACACACACACACACACATACACATATCCATCCGCACATACATAGACACAAGCAGACATTTGTAAAGGCCATATTTGACATATTTACAAATGTCTGCTTGTGTCTGTGTATGTGCGGATGGATGAGTGTGTGTGCGCGCGCGCGCAAGTGTATACCCGTCCTTCTTTCCCCCTAAGGTAAGTCTTTCCGCTCCCGGGATTGGAATGACTCCTTACCCTCTCCCTTAAAACCCACATCCTTTCGTCTTTCCCTCTCCTTCCCTCTTTCCTGATGAGGCAACAGTTTGTTGCGAAAGCTTGAATTGTGTTTGTATGTTTGTGTGTCTATCGACCTGCCAGCGATTTCGTTTGGTAAGTCACATCATTCTTGGTTTTAGAAATATTTTTCCCACGTGGAATGTTGGCAAACATTCCTACAGTAGTTGTATTACATGTTTATTACGTTATAAATAAATAAAAAACTTTATTGTAAATTCAGTGCATTAGTATTTGTAAAATTACTTTCATATAGTGTTTATTAAAAAATGACGATCATTCCACTTGGGACCTGTGGAATGGTACATTAGCTTATTTGTTTTAGTTGTAAATATTTGTCATGTATTGTTGTTTTCCTGACACGTTCCACATCCTGGAGGACCTCCTCACTACGGATCAATTGGAATGAAAGTAAATCTAATCTAAACTAAATCAGCTATCCATCATTCTGGAGTTTAGATGTGAAAAATGGATCATAACGAAGAAAGAAAGATAAGAACAGAGCACAAGCAACTGAGGTGTGTATCAGAGGCACTACTGGTATTATAAGAAATAAACAACACACAATTCAGAATGAAAATGAATGCCCTGACATTTAAATTAAGATTACTTAATTTCAACAAGTTTCCCTTGAGCTGCTGGATATCCCAAGAATTTAGCTCCTCAATCAGGTACAGAACAGAAGAGCAGGTATGGTAATCAGCCATACAGAGCTTCCTCAAACTCGTCCAACTGTTACAGTGCGAACACTGACACCGAGTTCTTACTGTTACATCTTCAGAGAAGGCTGGCACAACATTTACCATCCTGCATGTTGTCCAAGATATATAAACTAAGCCTCACTAATAGTGCCAATTCATACATTTCCTTTCTTTGAATATAACAAAATATGCTGAAGTAACAGCTTTTTACTGTATAATACATAACACTTACCTCTGTATCCTTGCTAAGTTTGTCCAGAATCTCTGCTACAGCCAAAGGGTCGTCAAGAAAGATGAGACACTGACACATGTTAACATAATCTGGAGTGGCAAGATTCCTATACAGATCAACTAATGACCTAAGAACTGTGTTCCTGAATCCACGGTTCTGAATGAGGCTCATTGCCACCTGGAAGGCGTATGTTAACATTCCAAATACGTCATCCTGAAAAGATAAAATAATTTTTTTTTCCCAAAATGATTAGTGATAGCATATCAAGTTGTACATAAACTGGAAAATTTTATGCCAGACACGTATGGATATTTATAAATTTGTTTGTGAATTATTCGAGTGGTGAAGTAACAGTAGAGTTACTAGTTTCAAAAGGCGGTATCCAAACTCCAGTGGCTGTATATGCTTCTACATCATGATATTACTGCAATACTCAGAAATGCATTTCGTGTGTTGCAGCACTGAGATATTCCACCCATTAAATGATTAACACACATTTTTATCAAGAGTAAAGAGTTCCTCAGCAAACCATAAAATTATGAAGGAGAATTGTTGCCAAGTACCTATTTTCAGAAGGTTATGCAGATGGTATGTGACACTATCTCAACTTTCTGAACTAGAAGTTTCCTCCTTAGGGAGGAGAGACAGGTAGTTTGGGAAGGTCAAAAAAGAATGGTAGGTCACTCCAACAGCAGGATGAGAAGGACCACATGTAAGGACAAAGAGAAGACAAAAGAGCATAACACATAATTCATTTCATTGTTATGTAAATAACTGGTTCCTTTTTTTTAATAGAACTGCAGTACATTTTATTGTATGTCAATTATGTTTCACATAAAAAGTACTAGACAACATTGTAACTAAAATGGTATGGTAAGATCACATGCCACTTTTAAACATTACTCAGACAGCAGTATGCAAATATATGACTTTCTAATTCTGAGAAATCACCGAGTATGTATTCATAGCACCCAACTTCAAAGTGGATAAACACAAATTCTTACCATAAAAAAGGGCCAGCAGCAAATACAGTAAATATTTTTCATTATTACTATAATGTTGCTCATTAAAAGCTATTCTATGAAAAATTATGATTGAGATGTACAAGGTAAAAAAAGGGAATGGGGTCATCAGGAAAAGTTTTGTATGTCATGGTGTCAGGACTGAAACTGCCCTACTGCTACATCCTCAGAGAATGTGCCACAGAAATGAGGCCTTTGCCTGCAGGGAGGAGGATGAAGCAGCAGTGTCTGCCTTGAAGTTGCATATAATTTAGGGCTGGCAGTCTGATCATATTTTTCAGGCTGGGCCGGGAGGAGACACTGGAAGAGAGGAACCTTTGGGGTGCCAAGAGAGGGTGGTACTTATATCTACATACATACATCACAAGCCACCATATGGTGCATGGTGGAAGGTACCTTTTATCACTACCAGTCATTTCATTTTCTATTTAACTCTCAAATTGAGGGGAAAATGACTGTCCATATGCCACCATATGAGCCCTAATTTCTCTTATCTTTATGGTCCTTATGTGAAACATGCATTGGTGGCAGCAGAATCTTTGTGCAGTCAGCTTCAAATTCCAGTTCTCTAAAGTTTTTTTCAATAGAGTTTAGTGAAAAGAGTGTAGTCTCCCCTCCAGAGATCCCCATTTGAGTTCCCAAATCATCTCCATAATACTCTTGTGTTGATTGAAGCTACTGGTAAGAAATCTAGCTTAATCTAACCTGGTGGTGGCCGTGAATACCCAAGCAGTATAAAAGAATAGGTCACGCTAGTGTTCTGTATGCAGTCTCTTTTATACATGAGCATCACTTTGTTAAAATTCTGCCACCAAACAAAAGTTGGCCATTTGCCTTCTCTACTGCAGTTCTTACATGCTAGTTCAATTCACATCTTTTTGCAACATTAAACCAGCATATTTAATAGACATCACAATGTCAAACAGCATAGTACTAATGCCACACTGCAACATTACGGCATTGTTTTTCCTACTTGTCCACATTAACTTACATTACCTACATTTCGAGCTATCTGCCATTCATCACACCAACTAGACATCTTGTCTACACCATCTTGCATCCTTAGGCTGATTCAAAGACAACAACTTCCCATACACCACAGCATGATCAGTAAACATTCACAGAGTGCTGCTCTCGCTGTCAGACCATTTATGTATATAGAGAATAAGCACACTTCCCTGCGGCCCTCCTAGCAGTACCCTTGTCTCTGATGAACACAGGACACTGTACTATTGGTAAGGGTCGGTAGAGGGAACACTTCATTTAATTTCTATAATAATGGGTGAGATCACCAACTAGTTTTATTTTGCTGCAATTGTCAACACTTTTGGCCCATACTGAGACAGATTCAGACTCATTTATTTTACAATGATAACCAACGGCATGGTGGACATGTAATACGATTTACCCATCTCTCTGTTGTAGACTAGAGTCAAATACTTCCCCAAAATCTAGAAATATGGGAATTGCCTGTTGCCTTTCACACATGGTTTGCTACCCTTCTGCCAGAAGAAGCAGCAAACGCTACTAGGATCATAAGCGCCCACTTTGGTGAGTAAAAACTGTATTTAGGTATTTGTGTTTAAATGAAGAGTGGCTACTTGTGTACATGTATTTATATAATGTATATTTAATCAATGTATACATCTCGATGAAATCCATAGACTGTATATTGTTTACAAATGTATATTAGATAGATGGGTCCTTCTCAACCGATGATCTAACCGACTTTCCCATCCTTCCCAAACCTATCCCTGTTTCTTGCCATTGGAAATTACATGATAGTTCTTTTTTTACTTTAAATCTAGCTATTCGCAGTAGAAGAAATTTGCCCCCTGAAGAAGGCCACTGGCCAGCCATTTAGTGCCATTTCAGCAATTTAGTACCAAACACCTCTGAACAAGCAAGCTTCAGCTCATCAGTGTGTGTCCATAATTAAACTAATGAAACACCCAAAAAAGTCAATTAAATTTGGAAAATTACTTACGAACTAACACTCATTCTGTCCTCCCCCCCCCCTCTCCCCAAACACACACACACACACACACACACACACACACACACACACACAAAATGAAATTTAACATGGAAGAGGAAAGCAAATTTTAGCATTAAATCATAAATCAGCTGAAAATATAAAGAGAGGAATATCTGGCAAAGTGAAAATTTGTAGACCATGATAAGAGTGAATGAAAATTTTCTCACAGATTCTTTAATGGCTCTTTCAAAGATATCCATCCGACGAGTTTCCAGTGCTAGACCAAGAGCCTGGCGATATTGCCCATCATCAAGACAGCGCTGGAACATTCTATTTACAATAGCTTCCAAACGGTGATCAATCTTCTTCGCATCTTCAGCGTTTGCTGTACGCTGCTGTGTGTAGAAATCAATACATTTTGCTGCAACCAAAAAATGCAAATGCGTAAGAATAATCTCAGAGAATCTAGCAACAATGCAGCATTAGAAGCAGCAAAAACATTGCATTAACATATCAAGATTAACTTCATTAAGTAAATGCAGGAATTTTCTTTTGCTTTTACAAAACAGTGAATTTATAATACAACGGAACCCAGATACAACAACATTCAAAGGATCTTGAAAATTATGTTGTTATAAACGAGTGTTGTAACAGAGATTCGTATTGTCAGTCTATTGTGGTGGAAAATGGAAAAGAACAAATTTATTTAGCCTTATTTTAGTTTGCATACAGGTTTCACTCTTAAGCTTACATGCATACAGTATACATAGCGGTGTATCTAGTACTCACCAAACTTCTTAACTTAGGAATGACAGTCATTTTACTCTGTTGTCCATTTGCCCAATACATACTTTCTAAATAACATTCTGTATTCATTATTTTATTCGCAATTTCACTGCTCCCTCCCCTATCTTCATAGAACATGTTTATAATCTTAATGGCTACTCAAGTGCCACGCACAGTAGGATCAGCACTTTCTTTCTTTCTTTCTCCTCCTCCTCAGCTCACGTCATGATCACTGTGACCCACATTCTTCATTTAATTTGCAATTTAGTCTTCAGTTTGCACTTCATTTGTAATAAGGTCATCCTCTATTCTTGCATATATTTCATAGTTGCACTGACAGAATATCACAGTTTGTTTCTTGCAGCAATCCATATGGTGCCAGATCAGTGTTATCACACGTGTGTTGCAGTGGCATTAATTCCTTCATTTGTGATTCCTGCATGACAGAGGTCTTGATAGTTTGGGCTATGACCCAGCAACAAGCTTTGGTAAAGTATCTGCCCAGATCCTTCAGTGTGACAGAATAACCCTACTTTTTCTCAATGCACAGTATCATTTTCAGGAATATGAGCTTACAAGAGTGGCATTTCGGACTACTAATTAATCCTTGGTCCATGGGCTGCAATAAGCTTTTGTATTTGCAGGAAGAAAAACAAACATAATATTCTCCAGACCAGAGAGTGCAGGATGTGGTGGACAGTTGCCAATTAGAACCAGTATCTTCAATGTCTGACTTCTGTGTTCCCAATCCCAATGCCGTATTACAGTTCAAAAAGTTCGCAGGTCATCCGGGAATTTGTTAGCATTGTAATACACCGGTAGTTTTTTTACATGCTTAGAACAGCTATGATTTTTTACTTGCCTATCACGAGCAATTTTTTCTTCTCAGTTCCACTTGCATTAACATAAACCAGAGCTGTTATTCAGTCTTTGGGTAACTTGCCACCAACAAATTTTTCACCATTTAATTTTAGAGTTTTGTCAGGTGCCAATTTAAAGAAAATGCCAGTAGCATCTGCATTAAAGATGTCACAGTCTGCATATCCTTCATGAAGCAAAGCCCACAAGGTAATGAGCCATTGTTGGATTCTTTCAGTATTCACACTGTTGGCTTCACTGCTCATTTTGCCAAAAGTAATGCCGTGACTGCTTGAATCTGTCAATCCAGCCACTGCTGCACATAAATTCCCCATATTTTAATTTCTTGGTAAGTTCTTCCATTTTCACCATAAAGAGAGGTCCACTAATGGATACATTGTTGTTTCCCTGTTGTTTAAACCACTTAAGCAGTACTTCTCACATCACCCCATTCAGCTTTTTATAACTGCCTGATTTAAGATCCATTTTGTTCAAATGCAGTAACAATTTTATTCTTGTTCTTCCAAATCATTTGGACTGTGGAATTTATAAGGCCAAACTGATGGCATAATTCAATCATTTTAGCTCCATTCTCGATTTAGTTAATCACTTACTTTTTCTTTTACTGCCATGCTATTCAAAATGCGCGCACTTCATAGAAGATTGTTATGGAAACTAATACCACATGTACTGTTGACGAGTTCTGTGACTGTCACCACTACTGTAGTATGAATGCCCTAGGATAACAATCAGGTGAGGAATCTATCCAACACCTATTGCCAATGGAATGGCAGAGAGAACAATATGCTAAGTAGTCTTATTACAAGAGATTTCCTTCTACAGTACGTTGATTCTTGGAAAATATTGTTGCTAAATGAGATAAAGCGATTCAAAATGCGTGCACTTCATAGAAGATTGTTATGGAAACTAATACCACATGTACTGTTGACGAGTTCTGTGACTGTCACCACTACTGTAGTATGAATGCCCTAGAATAACAATCAGGTGAGGAATCTATCCAACACCTATTGCCAATGGAATGGCAGAGAGAACAATATGCTAAGTAGTCTTATTACAACAGATTTCCTTCTACAGTACGTTGATTCTTGGAAAATATTGTTGCTAAATTAGATAAAGCGATGTTACATATGAGGTATACACATATATATCTGTCATATTAAGCAAGGATGAAAAGTATGTTTATTACGAAGAATACGGACATACCACAAATCACAATGTTCTAGCCAAGTTGTCATAACCAATGTCGTTATAAGAAAGTTTAAACAGTAAACAGATTGAATTTCTCATTTGTATTCAATTGCTAAGAATAGGGAATACCAACAACAACATTTATATGCAGATGTTTTCTCAGTCTATTAAATGCTTACACTTTCTGAATATCTTCTTGGGTAGGAGTTTACATTAACTTGTACTATTTTGACATCAACCAACTATTCTACCTAACAGATTAACAGCTAGCAGGTTCTGAAATAATACCTCTACATATGATGGCAAAGCAATTCAGCTGGATTTACCACTATCTCAGTACTTAACAGGAACTGTAACGAAAGTCTGCAGCTTTTTTATTGTAACACAATTGTGACAAAACCCCACGCACACTCACACATGCAATATACTTCAGAAGTTTATTACACCGACCCATTTCTTGTTAATAATTGCATATCTTAAGAGCTATGAGCACTTTTTTGTCTTCACTACTATGAAACATCTCTTCTGCTGAAGAAGTGGTCATAGCTCTCAAAGTATGCCCACATTTAGCCAAGACTTTTTTGCTTCGAATGATCTTTCCTGACATATCCCAAAACATTTACCATTCCTAAAACATTTGTCATTCTTCTTGGGGTACACCAAATAACCTTATGTATTCTATTATGACGCCTGCCACATCTAAATTCGAAACAATATGGCATATAAACAAGTTGCTACTAGCTTCTTTCAATTAAGGTGGACTTGCCTACATTGGTATCTGGTATTCCCAAATAAATATGGTTGCAGTGTGCATACATGAGCACACACAGCTACATGAGCACACACAGCCACTCTATACTCCACCTGCTGTGGTTGCACTAGGGCAAGCAACAACCTGTTATTTGCTCCAGTGAGGCCAAAGAATCGGGAGTATTTCCATATCTATCTATTTTCTCATCAGTTTCACAATATGGCATCACATTCTTTGAATCTGTAAAGTTTCTTAACTATTGTTTCACTGCTTGTTCTCCATTTTTATTTCAAGCTGCCAGCTTATTTGGCCTGTGGAACAGTGTAAAAAGAATTTACACACCAAAATGTCACAGTAGGTGCCCTGTGTGTGTGTGTGTGTGTGTGTGTGTGTGTGTGAGAACCTCTCCATGCTCAGATAATTGAAAATATGAGAGTTTTCGAATAACCGGAATCTCAAGAATAAACTGTAGTGGTCTGGCTCAGCAAATATGAACACACATGCTCATGAAAAACATTTAGACAACAGGATACTCCATTCTCTATGGTAACAGTACGAAACTGAAGCAGTGGATCAGGGCTCAAAAAAAAGTATATCTGCTCGTTTTGACAGCCCACTGCTTCTACCTGAACCCTAACAAACATGTTTTGGATGAACTACAGTTCTTTCGTATTTCCAGTCCAAAAATCTAGTAAGTGTACTGGAATAATTAAACTCTGCAAAATAATGTCCTACATACAACCATTACAGGTTGGCACCTTTGCAACATTCAACACTAAATGTCTGTCAACTGTAGGCTGCAACATATCTTTGTAAAATAGTATTTGTAAAAGTGGTGGATCAGGTTGTGAACATATCGCCAATCTTAGTAACAAAAATGTTTTGTTTGTGTATAATTTAGTAACTATTAACTTAATGTAATTTTTCTAACTGAAGACAATATTTTTCACCTCATCTAACTGGAAAATGCTGTACAAACACTGCATTAGAAATGAATGTAATTAGAAATGCCCAAGAATGACTGTGTTACATCTTAGCATGTAATGGCAAACTACTATTGGAAATTAAAAATAATCAAAGTAAACAAGTGTGAAATGTTGAAAATTTTGTAAGATAGATGCAACGCACAACTGAATCTGTTTTGATTTCTAAAGGCAGTATTTTACAACTCTCAAGTGATTCAGGAGTGACTTCTTCAAATTACTAAAAATTACCTTTTTCTGAAGGCCAGCCCACGTGTCTGACGCGTAACAGGTGAATGGGTAACATGTAATTCCCAGCCCCAAGTCAACAGGTGGGGTTTGCACATACCTTCTGGTACATGCCAGGCCCAGGGAGGAGCGGTTGCCTGAGCTGCTTCCTTCCCAAATAGCTGATTGGTGCCTCTAGCAGGTGTTCAGGAGATGTGAGCCGAGGCACGAACAGTCACCTAAGGGAGGTGCATCCCCTTCTGAAGAGGGCACCCAGTTAAAAGGAATGCACCATTGGAGAAGCTGGCAATCATGGTGGATTTTCTCACTATGAGCCGATCATCATCTCCACAGTCAACGTCTAACAAACGTAAATTGCCCACCCTGTGAAATCCTGCTCTTGTTTACGCAAATGGCATTTTGATTTTGGAGACTATTTCTGATTCTCAAGCATGCTTCCCACTTCACTTCTCCACAGCTATTCTGTTCGTGTTGAGGCCCACTGAACACTGAAATCTACCTGTAGTGTTATTTACACTAGGCTGTTCGATGGCCTGACCAAGGGAGAAATCTAAACATACCTTTCTGATCAGGGTGTCATTGCAATTCATTGGGTGATGAGAAAGGTAGATGTGTCCTCAGTGCCCACATGCACTCTCTTTCTCACTTTTCATAAAGTAGTGCTTCTGTCAAAAATCAAAGCTGGTTTGAAGTTATCACAGTCTGACCGTACATTCCAAACCTGATGCGTTGCTACCAGTGTCATCGTTACAATCACACACTAATGTTCTGTTGATACCCAGCCAAATGTGTAACCTGTGGTAGAGATGCTCACGAGGGCGACTGTTCACCTCCTCCTCCCCCCTGTATCAACTGCAAAGGTGACCATGCCACCACCTCTCGAGATTGTCCGGTGTGTGCAGGCTGTCCAGGAGACCCGGGTGAAGGAAAAAGTGCCTTACCCAGTTGCTCGCAAGTTGCTGACTAATCACAAGCCCTGCATTTACTATCTGACACCTACAGTACAGTTCTTGCTTACATCCCACTCCACGAAGGACGTGGCCACGCACACATCCGACCTCAAATTCAGTACCACTGTTGTAAAATTGCCCAGTGTAATGATAGCATCCCCGTCTCCTTCTCAATCTGTGCAACAAGCCACCAAAATCTTGCCTCACAGAGCGAGGCAAAGGGGACAGCAGGAATGTTCCCACAAAGACTTCCTATGTACCTCCAGGCAACAAATATCTGAGTCTTCCCCTGCCAACCAGAAGAGCTCCAAGGAATCCAACAAAGATAAACGGTCCAACACCTCTGTAGACCTCAAGGAGCAGGATCCTCCAGCCTTTGCACCCTGTAGCACTGAGTCTTCGAAGGGTGGCACTCAGCAGCTGCCGAGGTGACACCCCTTCATTTTTTCCCTCCTCTCCTTTCCTCGTCATGACTCTCCTCCAATGGAACATACACAGCCTTTGATCAAACAAAGAGGACTGCTCTTATAATCACAGGCGTCCACTTGTTTTCTGCCCCAGGAAACAAAATTGCATCTTCACGACCGCTTTGAGTGCTCTCATTTCTTCCTAGTCTGCTTTGACCTCCCCCCATCCTCCCTGAGGGTGGCATTCCCTCTCATGGTGGAGTCATGCTGCTGATACAGGATGACGTTCATAGTCAAACCATCTCCCTGACTACCTGGCTTCAAGCTGTTTCAGTCCGCATTTTCCTTCCTCACTTGATCTTTTCTCTTTGTAGCGTTTGCATCCTTCTGTCATTCGGTGTCATCATAGCAGACTTACTCCAGCTTATTTGGCAACTCCCTCAGCCCTTTCTGCTGCTCGGTCACTCTAATGCACACCATCCCCTTTGGAGTTCTCCCAGAACTGTCCAAGAGGTGCCCTCCTGGCTGACCTTCTCAATCAGCTGAACCTTATCTGCCTTACACTCCACACACACCTATTACCATTTGGACCTCTCCTCCTGCACTGGCCAGCTTGCCAACCAGTGATCCATTCTCTCCAACAGTTGTGATGACCAGGTAGAATATCTTACAAACATTATCCTTACCGCCACAGAATGTTTCAATCCTCACACTTCCTCTTTACCGCACTGTGTCTCACTCTCTTGGTAGACTGAGGCATGCCGCAACACAACTCGCACATACAGACGTTCTCTCCACATTTTTAATCATCATCTACGATGGCAAGGCATATTCGTTGTGAACAGTTGCGTGCACAGTGTCGTGTTTTTCTGGGTAGAAAGAAAAGCTAGCTGGATTTCATTTACTAGTTCCTTTAATAGTTTCACTCCCTCTTCCTACATGTGCACTAACCTCTGATGGCTCTCTGGGACGAAGGTCCATTCCCCAATTTCCAGCCTGACAGTGGCAGACGATGTCATACAAGACCCTACTGCTACCTCCAACACCTTGGGCCACCATTTTTTGCATCTCCTCCCACTATCACCTGCCTTCCTCCATTGGAAACGAGGTGGAGAAGGCTCGGGCGATACTCTTATCTCCTTAGAATCTCGAGTGCTACAATGCTGTCTTTACTATGGGGGAGCTAGAGCGTGCTCTCATTTCATCCTGATCCTCCACCCCCAGGCTGGATAATGTTCACATTCAGATGTTCCAGAACCTTTCTCTTGCAGGCAAGCACTTTCTGCTTTATACATACAACAGCAACTGGGCAGAGGGCACAATTCCCAAATGCTAGTGTGAAGCCACGGTCATACACATACCTAAATCCACTAAGGACAAACACTTTCCTTCTAACTACTGCCCATTTTTCTCAGCAGCTGTGTTTGCAAGGTGATGGGAATTATGATTCATGCCCGGTTGATATGGTAACTCAAGTCTCACAATTTACAAACCATTGCACATTGTGGATTTCAAGCGCGCTGTTCTGCAGTTGACCGTCTCGCCACTTTCTCCACCCATGTCATGAATGGCTTCCTGCAGAAATCCCAGACTATGGCCGTGTTTTTTTGATTTGGGGAAAGCTTACGACACCTTATGGAGAATTGGTATCCTCCGTACTCTACACATGGGGCTTTCATGGCCGTATGCCCCATTTCCCTTCAAGAATTTTTAAAACACCTTGTCTTCAAAGCATGTGTGGTTCTGCCTTGTTGGACACCTCTATGCAGCAAAACAGTGTGCCTCATGGTTCTGTCCTGAGCATCTTCCTCTTTGGTATCGCTCATTAACCCTACAATGACTTGTCTTCTGCCGGTCATCTCTGGCTCCCTGTTCATTGACAATTTTGTGATCCATTGCAATTCTTCACAGATGCCTCCTTGAGCTGCGTCTCCTGCGATGTCTGTATCATCTTTACTCATGGTGCATTGACAATTGGTTTCATTTTTCCATTGACAAAACCATTTGTTTGAATTTCTAGCAGCACAATTGGTTTCTTCTGGTGTCTTTACACCTTAGGCCTATTGCTGTTCCATTGGTTGAAACTACAAAATTCCTTGGGCTAGTGGTCGATAAGAAACTTTCTTGGTCCTCCCATAATTCTTATATGGCGGCCCACTGTATGCAATCCCTTAATGTTCTACATGTCCTCTGTGGTACTTCCTGGAGAGCAGATCGAACAAACCACCCTCCTCCATCTGTACCGGTCCCTTGTCCGTTCGAAACTAGACGACGGGCGTTTCGTTTATGGATCTGCACATCCGTCCATCTTACATAGTCTCAATACTATCCACCATTGTGACATCCGTTTCGCCACAGGCACCTTTCACACTAGCCTGGTTGAGAGTCTGTATGCAGAAGCTGCCGAACTACCGCTGCCCTACCACCATGATCTCCTCCTCAGCAGATATGCATGCCGTTTGTCTGCCTTGAGTGGCCACCCATGCTATGCCTCCTCCTTTGATGACCTCAGCAAGGGGTGCGTCAGTCTTCTCTGTTACCTCCTGGAGTTCTCTTTCTGCTCTTACTCCAGCAGCTTCACTTCACACTAACTGCCACTTTCCCGGTGGGTGTGAACCCTTCACCACCTTAGCATCATGCGAGGACTGTGTTCACCTTGTCCTTCATTTGCTTCCAAAGGACACAACCCCAGCCTCACTCTACTGCTGTATGTTTCACGACCTTTGCACACAGAACTTCGCAATATTATCTTTGTGTATATTGATGGCTCTCAGACTGACCGTGGTGTCAGGTGTACCTTCATCATTGGCACCGACATTTTCCGGTATCTGCTTCTGGAACAGTGCTCAGTATTTACAGCAGAGTTCTTCACCTTGTATTAGACCATGCACTACATATGGTGACGCAGGCTTTTCAATTGTGTCATCTGCTCCGACTCTCTCAGTGCCCTTCAAAGCCTCTGTGTGCAGTACACTGTCCATCCCTTAGTGCAAATGGGTCCAGGAAAGCTGTCACTTGTTCGCTCTTGATAGAGCCACTATGATGTTTATGTAGGTTCCTGATCGGTCTGATGGGAAATGAGGCTGCTGATGCTGCTGCCAAGGCTGCAGTTGTCATACCTCAGCTGACTAGTTCTTTCATTTCCTCCGATGATCTCTGTGTTGCCATCTGTCAGCAGGAGGTGTCACTTTGGTATCATCACTGGTCCTCTCTTCATGTGAACTAGGTCCAGAGAATTAGGCATCTGCTAGAGGCTTGGATAATCTCATCTTGGCCCTCTTGCTGTGAGGACATTATTTTAGCTAGGTTGCATACTGGGCACGGTCATTTTCGCCATTGCCATTTGTTAAGTGGTGCTCCCCCACAATTTTGTGCTAATTGCCCTCAACCTTTGACGGTCTGCCATTTCCTGGTGGAATGTCTTTTTTTTTTAAGCAACTCACAAGCTCATTTGTGTTTGCTGTCTGAGTTATCGGCCATTTTAGCCGACGACACAATGGCTGTTAACCGCATTTTCTTTTTATCTGGTGTAACAATATGGCAAAGGAAATTTAATCTTTATTTCAGGATTTCCGTTTCTCTATGGTATATTTTATAGATCTTTCTCCACATCCCTGTTTTTTAGCTGTCTTTCCTCCTGTCAACTGAGCTTAACGTGTAGTCGTGTTTAACTCCTGTCTTTGTCTTAATGTTCTATGGTCCTGACTTAGGTGCATATGACCCTAGTTGTTTTTGCACCCTAAAATCAAAATAAAACAATCGGAGACAGAAATGAGAGATAAGAGCCCACAATAATGAGTACTGGGGCTCTGCAAATACTGAAGCCTGTAGTGGAAACATGATGCTCCATACACTGGGCTATGAGTCAGCATTCATTCTACGTGATGTCAATGAACCACCAAGCTGTATTATAATAAAGGATATATACCTGAACAAGAAATAAATGTCCAGATTATTCCCAAATAAACCACAGTTTCTCCCAGGTGACAATACACTACATTCCACATGAAAGTACACTTTTACCATATTAAGTGACAATATACTTTCCCTCAGATCTGTAAAACTTATCAGTCCTTTCAATGGGGAAGGTTTTATACATCGGCGCAGAACTTCCTGCCACTTTAGGAAATGAAACCAAGAAGAAAAAAAACATGTTTTGGAAAGATCTTCGACATGAGCGAACAGGTACACAGCACATTTTCGTATTACGAAAGTATAAATACGAATTCTGCCCAATACAGTGCAGTAGCTTCTGAAGCACTCCAATCAAAACTGAGATGTGCTTATGTCAAGCAGTCACAGCTCACATCACATGATCCTGTCAGCCAATGACAGCAGAAACTAAGAGTACAGGACACATGACGTAGTCAGCTAATAGCAACACGACCGCTAAATAGCACGAACACACAAATAGGAAAAGTTAATGATTTATAGCTAAAAGAAAAGCTCACCTTTCTCACACAATACTGGTCTATTTTAGCATGTGTTACCCTTCAAGATATATCAAATACAAATATGCCAGTAAAATTCTAAATAATGGCATAAATGAAGTGCTGTTCCTAAAAGTGTCAAGTTTTGAATGAGAGTCAAATGCTCTGTGATTTTACAAATTAATCACCCCCTTTCACACTTAGCAATTCATTTGCTTAAAGCAAATTTACTTTGAAAGTAACACTTCTAAAATCATCATTCACAATATTTTCCCTTGACCTGTAAGAAATGTGAATAGTTATGACATCATGCTCATCGAAAGCCATTTGTTGCATTGCATAGTCTTCACCCTAAAGCCTTTCACACATTTCGGTGTCAGCACACACTTGGGTGTGGTGTGTTTTGTTGTTGCCAATGGCACATTTTCTTTGCAACTAAAGTTTTATTTTGGTATTATTCACTCGTTTAACTGAAAACTAAACCAATAAAAAATTCTAGGAATTCTGGAGGTTTTCCACAATGAAAAAAATGTACACTTCTTGGGGTGTATGCACTCTGTAATACTATGCCATCTGAAGGCCTAAAACTGAAACAAGTTTTAAACATTTTTGTTTTGAATACTGATATAGCAGTACGCGCCAGATCCACTCCTGCATCTATTGTAATACTGACAAATTAGTTCCTAGGCTACTATTAGGTTTTGATTAAACTTTTTACAACACCATATTGCAAACAACAGCTGGTCAATTTTGAAAGCATTATTATGGATCTGGTTTACAAGAATATCAAGATGCACTAATGCGTTTGATAAAAACATAGTAAATAACTCATTAAAAAAATAAAAAAATTGTTTCAACCAAGCCCCTAGTGAACTACATGAAGCAGTTCTAATCTTGCACTCAATCACCACCGTCCACTAGGTCAGATTGGGGTTAGAATATTCACAGCGCACTTTCAAAGAAACATCCCAGCCTTAAATGATTTATGGAATCTATGAAAATCGAAATCCAGATGGTCAGTCAAGGATAAAACCGCTGCCCTCGAGGATGAGTCCAGAGTCTCACCACTCTCACCTCTCCTGGTCGTAACCAGTAAATTACAAAATACAGTCAAAAGCCAAGAGGGCTCTAATAGCTTTTGGTGGCTTTTGGCTGTCCGTCCTCTCCATTCCACAATTTAGACTGTAGTTTCACCTCTAAAGCATACCGGCGTATCCCAGTTCGTTCAGTTGCATCACACTGCCACATGTCCTTTGGATTAAGCTTTGTCAGTCTCATCCTTCCCCAAGTGTTACTGGTCCAGATAGATCAAACAACCCACACATCGACACTTTGCTTCTATGTATGCATGTTATCATCCCAGATGTTACAGTCCTATTAATAGGAGATGCCTAGCATTTCAACAATGATTTAACACAAAACCTCAGTAGGCCATCTCAACTGTGGCAAGCATGAAATGCTCATGTGATCACACTAGCAAACACTTATCCAGTAATAAATAGTCATCAATCCTCATGAAATTCCCTCTGAATTTAAGTGGCCCTTAGTCCACATTTTTTAAACTGATGGTACTTTCACCATTTTCACGTAATTTGTGGCACTGGTTACTTCAGATAGCTCGCAACAGACAACTGCGTATTGCACACATTTGAAAGTTTTGACAAAGCCATTGCAGTAGCTGCATTATCATTATCAACACTTGTGTTGCTTAGCTAAGTTCCTCTTTAGTCTAAAAAAATTTACAACACCACCAACCAATTCTTAAAGACACTTTTCGTAACAACTGACAATGCAAGAGAAATTACAAGTGACATTTAAAAGAAAAAATGTGTGGGCTGCCACCGTTACACAAGCAATGTCTTACCAATAGTTGTATCCACGTATTCACTATGGCCATTAACATCAAATAAGTCTCCAGCTCCCAAGGCGTATGTCAAGGAGTCTTCAAATGATCCCAGATGATAGTACACCTTGCTTGCCACCAGAGCTGCTAGCTCATGTTGGTTGAAGCCCCTGTCCTCGTGAAGAATTTCACTAAAGTGGATGACAATATGCATTAATATTTATTTCTGACAAGAACACAGATCACAAAAATACCATATACAATCTTTGTTTTTTTTTTCTTCTTCTTCTTTTTTTTTTTTGGAAGCTGTTAGAGACCACCACCAAATTTACAAATTTGATTTTACACAAGGAAAAGTAGCACTGTACTGAATCCTGCAATGTGCTGTTTAAAGATAAATTAAATGGAAGCAACTGCAGTCACATCTGATAGACAGTAATTCAGAGGGTATTTTTTGATGCAAATTGCTCCCTGGCTTTAAGAGAAAAACACTAACAATCAATAAAATTGTCTGAGGCTCAAAATGAAGTTGACTAAGCTGTAGCTACAGAAATCATACCTGTGCTGCTGTAGTTAGCTTCCCAGCCCTTGCAATTGTTCAGGAAATGTGAAGTTGCCATGCTGCACATGAAATGTGCATTATAAATCTTCAGAAAACCCACCCTAAAAAATGCGCACCAACCTTTATACAAGGTTTATCCACAAATATGTACCATTTCATTCTATTGCCACCACACCAATAGTGTCGCAGATTCGCACATTCACACTTATCTCTGGTTCATTGTCTTTCAATTGACACCGTTACAGCCAGAATGTGTTGTGTTTACACTTGCTTGAGAACGTTAATGAGAAAATTCATGAAAATGGATGGTTCACAATAAAACTGCTCTGATGTGTTTCCATAAATTTCAAAAAATGTTTTGCACGACATTGTCACAAGTTGCTTAAATTTCCGCAAATTGTAATCCTGTTGGGTTCCGAAAATGCAGCAATTTCGCAGTGTTTTGACATTTCTTACCAGATGGTGTGATAATATTATGAGAAGAAAAGTTGCTACTCACCATATAGCAGAGATGCTGAGTTGCAGATCGGAACAACAAACACACACATAATTAAAGTTTTCGGCCATTAAGGCCTTTGTCAGCACTTCACTGTCCACCATCCCCACTGTACTATCCTTCCCCATCCCAGCCTCCTCCTTACCCCCACCCAGACCCAGTCGTCACTCCCGTGTGTGTGTGTGTGTGTGTGTGTGTGTGTGTGTGTCCGCCATCCCCACTGTACTATCCTTCCCCATCCCAGCCTCCTCCTTACCCCCACCCAGTCGTCACTCCCATCTGTGTGTGTGTGTGTGTGTGTGTGTGTGTGTGTGTGTGTGTGTGTGTGTGTGTGTGTGCAGTGGCTGCAGCTTATCTTGTAGACCACATTACTGGTTCAGGATAGTACAGTGGGGGTGGCGGACAGTGAAGTGCTGCAGGTCAGATGGTGGCCAGGGGAGAGGTGGGAAGGAGGAGGAGGGGGGGGGGGGGACGGAAAAGGAGAGACATAAGAAGACTGGGTGTGGTGGTGCAGGCTGTGAAGTAGTCATTGAAATGAAGGATATCATATTTGGCAGCATTTTCAGCAACAGGGGGGGGGGGGGTCCATTTGTTTTTTGGCCACAGTTTGTCAGTAGCCATTCATGCAGACAGACAGCTTGTTGGTTGTCTTGCCTACACAGGATGCAGCACAGTAGCTGCAGTTTATCTTGTAGACCACATTACTGGTTCCACAGGTAGCCCTGCCTTTGATGGAATAGGTGATGTTGGTGACCGGACTGGAGTAGGTGGTGGTGGTGGGAGGATGTATAGGACAGGTCTGGCATCTAGGTCTATTACAAAGGTATGAGCCATGAGGTAATGGATTGGAAGCAGGGATTGTGTCAGGATGGACGAGTATATTATGTAGGTTCGGTAGATGGTGGAACACTACTGTGGGAGGACTGGGAAGGATAGTGGCCTGGACATTTCTCATTCCATGGCCCAATGAGAGGTAATCGAAACCCTGGCAGAGAATGTAATTCAGTTGCTCCTGGGTGGTACTGAGTTATAAGGAGAATGCTCCTCTGTGGCCAGACGGTGGGACTTTGGGAAGTGGTGGGAGACTGGAAAGATAAGGCATGGGAGATTTGTTTTTGTACACGATTGGGAGGACAATTACGGCCAGCGAAGGCTTCAGTGAGACCCTCAGTGCATTTCGAGAGGAACTGCTCACCACTGCAGATGCGACGACCTCGGGTGGCTAGACTGTACATAAGGGACCTCTTGATATGGAATGGGTGGCAGCTGTTGAACTGGAGGATTTTTTTTGTTTTGTTTTGCTGTAGGGTGCAAAAAACAACTGGGGTCATAAGTGCCCACGTCGGAACTATACAACAAAAATACAGAGAGGAGGTAAACGACTATTGAAGTGAAGGTATAGCTGGTGGTTAGCAGGTTTGATATGGACAGAGGTACTGATGTAGCCATCTTTGAAGTGGAGGTCAACATCTAGGAAGGTGGCTTGTTGGGTTGAGTAGGACCAAGTGAAGCAAATGGGGGAGAAGATGTTGAGGTTCTGGTGGAATGTGGACAGGGTATTCTCACCTTCAATCCACATAATAAAGATGTCATCAATGAATCTGAAACAGGTGAGGGGATGACCGAGATGAATTATTATACACAATCATGACTGGTGATTAAACATGAGTTTGCCACGACATTCCAGAATCGAAACAACAGCCGATAGAGTAGAGGCACTCCATGATCCCTCCCCACCCCTCAACCCCCCCCCCCCCCCCCTCCCAAAAAATAGAAAAAAAATTATGTCTGCACAAAAGAATCAAGCGTGCTGTGTTCTGTGACAGACAGGACATCAGGGCATTCTGCTTGTTGAGTCCCTTCCCAGAGGTGATACCATCAGTGGGGTTCGATACTGTGAAACATTGAGAAAAATTCAGTGCGTAATTCAAAAGATTAGGTGTGGATTGCTCAGTCATGCATTGTGTTGCTCCATGACAATATATGTCCCCATTCTGCCGCTGTCACTCAAAACCTTATTTAACAATTTGGTTGGGAGCAGTTCACCACGTAATCGCGATCTCGCACATCTGACCACCACTTTGAAGGGTGATTATGGGGCACCTCATCTTTGTTTTTGTATATAATTCTTCCCACGTGGAATGTTTCCTTCCATTATATATATATATATATATATGACCTCACATGCCTCATAACTGTTATGTAATGCGATGAATCTGCCACCTGATATTAGTACGTTTAGTTGACCCAAGCAAAGAAATTAATCATTCATTAACAAACTCAATTTTGATACAGTTGCAACAATCAGTAGACTACAAAACATTATAACAAGTTGATTTCAAATCAAATTGGTACCAATATATCCAATACACATATCTAGTTTAAGGAAAGAGCATCACATGAAAGGAAATTCAGAGCATGTTAGTTGTGATATCTAAACAATGCTCACCAAATAGATACCACCCAGAACACCACTAACAAATTAAACGGCAAAATTTGACCTACACAGGGTGCTCCGGGAGGTATAACTACTTTGGCATTACAGAAGAGAGTGATCTACCTGCCTGCTTTGATATGGTGAAAATGGCTACTTCCAGCAGTAACAAAAATGTTTTGTTTGTGTATAATATACCAACTACTAATTTAATGTACTAATTGGAAATACAGAAGCGTCCGATCCCGCCCGTCTGCTTTGACCCATGACGTCACAAATATGGCGGAAACAAAAACAAACACACACACTTTCCACAAGAAGCCTAATGACACTAACAGGACAAGCGCGGGAAATGGGGTGTTTTGGGGGGGGGGGGGGGGGCGCACACTAAATATAAACAAATTTAGACGCCTTGCATAGCTACAACGTGTAAGTGAAGACAGCCATGCATGAATACCCCACCCACCTCCCCCAGGGGTCGTAACCCCAGCAACCCATAGACGATAAAGATGCTTCAGTAGCTGATTAGTGTTTCTTGTCTTTTTAAAAAAAAAAAAAAAAAAATCTCACGGGATAGAACGAACGGATCAGAAAGATAAATATAATAAACTAAAACAGAAATTGGAGGAAACAGATAATTAAAATAAGTAATAAGCGTTTTTAAATTTTAAAAAAATCTCATGAGATAGAATGAACAGATCAGAAAAGTAAATAAAATAAGATAAAACAGAACTGGAGACAGCCACACTCAAACCAAACTCCGCACCGTCATGACGTCACACACAACATCCTTACGTCACGGGTCAAAGCCGACGCGTGGGATCGGGTGCTTCTGTCGACCCTACTAATTTTTGCAACTGAAGACAGAATTTTTCCACCTAATCTAATTGGAAAACTCGGCACGAACACTACATTAGAAATGAACACAATTAGGCATATCTAAGAATGACAGTGCTACACCTAACCATGTAATGGCAAACTATTATTGGAGATTAATGAATAATCAAAGCAAAAAAGTGTGAAATGGAATTTCTGTAAGACAGTTGCAGTCCTCAACTGCATCCATTTTGCTTTCTAAAGGCTGTGGTCTACAGCGTTCAATAGATTCAGGAATGACTTCTTAGAATCACAACAGGCTACTTTTTTTTTAAATTTACAACTAGTTTCTATAACAGATCATCTAGTGTCAAAAGTACAGCATCTACGGGTAGTTTGTTGACATCACACATACAAATAAGAATTAGGGAAAATTTGGGTCAAACCCCATCAACAAGCAAGATCAAAGACAAATGAGGCGTAAGAGCCCACAATAAAGAATATCGGGGCTCTACAAATACTGAAGTTTGTTGTGGGAGTATGATGCTATTCACAATGAGCTCCACACTGGCATTCAGGATATGTCATATCAACAAATTGTTCTTCCAAGCTGTATTGTAATATTAAGCCAACTCAGGGCGTATGACTTAAACAAGTATTAAATATTTTTCTTTTAAATACTGACATAGAAGTATCAGCCTGTTTGAAGATATCCCTCCCGAAGCTATTATAACATTGACAGATTTTGGTTCCTGACCTATCGCAAAGCTTAATTAAAACCCTTACCTACACTATACTGCAAAAAACAGCAGGCCAATTTTGAAAGCTATTTTAGTAGGGTATGTTTGACAGTCAACAAACAAGGCATCTATGAATCAATTTGCGAAATTAACGGCACTGTTAGTAACAAAATATGTTTTGTTTATGTGTAATTTACGACTTTCTAATTTAATTTAACCAATTTTTCTAAATGATTGCGACATTTTGCCACCTAATCAATATGCTGAAAAATTTAGCAACAGCTAGTAATTCAAGAAAATTTTCAGATATGCATTTCTGTTTACAATTTTAAATATCTAAAACACGGCAAATGTTTATTAAAGTACTTACATTTTCTCTATTGCTTCTGATATTTCTGGCCAAAATTCGTCAACGATTAAGTCGAGTTTTTTCAGTGCGAAAACCTTGAGTTCCGGCATGGGTTCGTCTAACAGGGAAATAATCCCCGCTGCAAAATATTATCAGAATTTAAAAATAATAAGTATACAACCCAAAACGATGGAGTACTGTTGTATTTCAACAAGCCCCATCGTGTTTACAAATGAAGCTCGTCATGACATTACGTGACTTGCAACTTCGTTAGAACTATTACTTGCTAATATGAAACTAGCCGTATATTATGCCAGAATGAAATGAAATGTCATATATTTGATTACTTCCAGCATAAATAACTTATACAAACCTGCTGATGTTATATTCATTACTGCTGCTTACAGTTTACACGCCTACAAACGAACACAAACTCTTTGCACGGATTACAGCAGTACAGCTGAAACAGTACACAGTTGCTACATAACAATTGAAGCGCTGACCAATGAATTTACTGTGTAAGGTATCCAAAGTTGATATTTTAGACAGACAAGTACGACCACGCCTCCTACTAACTTATTACCAGTATATTAAATTATAAGAATGGTTTATATGCAAATAAAAATTTAACTTCTTTAAATAGTCATGAAAATAAGAAGTCAATAAAACAAGATTATCACGAGAATTCTTAATATGATTACTTAGCCACCTTTTAACCGAGCAAACACAACCGAAAGCGCAACAGAGAACAACAATTCTGGATCTTTCGTTTTTGATTGCAGTAAATAAGAAAAATGCGCTTTGTATTCTTACAAGTCGTGTGTGAGCAATTTTTAAAATAAGATCAAAACTTTACATAAACTGAATAGATAGTGGTTCAATAAGAATAGACGGTGACCCATTCGGGAAAGGAGGAGGTCACCTCACCCTTCCCCTCCCCCGCCGTTCTACGTGGAGGTATGCTCTCACGATCTATAGGATACTGAAGCTCTTCTGAAAATGAGCATGAGAATGTATTAATCGTCGAGTTTTGAGACAAAACGCACACTAAAACGGATTGAAGGGCAAAAGAAGTAACGTGCTGTCACTGCTCAGCAACATCAACAATAACCAGCAAAGAACTTATGTCTTGCACATTTTCTTCAAATCAAGAACCAAGTTCCATTCACAACAGATGTCTTTAAAGCCGTTATTAGGTAATAAATAGCAAATAACAATTGCAACAAACACAAAATAGTCCGACTGAAAGCACTTCTCAAACAAATATGAATATATTATATAATCAGAATTAAACCAATAGATATTAGAGTGATGCAGGTGCTCCTTTTATGTCTTTTTTGATGATATCAATGAGAATGTTGGTAAATATTATCCTATGGCTTTAGGTAAAGTACTATCCACAATAGATTTTGAATACAAGTATATAAAATCAGGAATCTCAAGACATTGGGAAAGAAAAGAATTCTAATGTATCAGTCTACAAGGGAGGTGATTACCAAATTTGCGGAAGACAAGCATTCATATGGCAAAAAGGTGTCAGCACACTTACCAAACCACAGAGCACACTGCCAGGGACTTTCTAGAAATGACACTGAAATGACGGAGCAAGAACTGAAAAAAGCTGTTCAGTCTACCATTCCTATCACACACGTGCATAAGATGATGAACAAATAAACCAATTATGTACAATGAGCAACATCCCCCAATAAAAACATATAGTCGCCTTTGAGCCACAATTTCTGCCAAAACATGTAACAGTATTATGGTACGAGGTGTAATGTTAGGTACTACATACCATTAGTGAGACAATTGTTCCAGTATCTTCGATGTGGCCATCTTAGTAGCCAATGTCAACAATCAGTAACTCGATAAAATACATATGGAGCGAACCAGTGCCAAATAATATGCTGTGTATACTGTAAAGGTGCGTTTATACCTGTTTCACTTTCAAAGCATAATAGGCAAGATGCGAGGGGGTGCATGCACTGGTGTAATGTCACACATGCCTCTGATGTGTGTGCATAGGCCTCCATGCACAGGTGCAGGAGACTCCCATTCCAATCAGGGCGAAACGTGCTACATTCATGCCTATGTTCACAGTTCCCTCCATTTATTTGTTTGTGTGATTGTCACTGATAGTGAAAAGATCCAGTTTTTTGTATGTTTTTGCATTAGCACAATCGCTGATGGAGCTAATGAGAAACAAATAGAATTTGTGGAGAATAATCGTTGTTTTCCTTGTTTGTGGTTCATCAAGTCTGAACACTACAAAGACGTAATTACGAGAAATTACTGTGTACAGTTCCTGACAAATATGTATAACATACCAACAATGAAGGTAACACTAAAAAAAGATACGAAAAATCTTCGTTCCTGCTTCACATGCGTACATAACGACTACATGTCGGAGAGGAAAATTAGTTCCCAAGTCGTTGATGTGCCAAAAGCGTCCTGGTTCCTCTGCGAGCCACTGTCATTTATTCATAGTGGAGAAGTGACAAGGCCTGGCACAGAAGTTTTCACAACTCCATTGGGGAGAGAGGTAAGTTTTCGTCACTGTAAAACTACATGTTTGCTGTCGCAAGCCATCACACAGTGTCGGAAGTGAATAAATATTATTGTTTTCATGTACTTATTTATTGTAGGGTATGCATGGCGACAAGAGTGAGGACTCTGACTGCTTCACAGATGATCCTGTAGTGGGCTGGGCTCTGAAGCTTACCGCGCATTTCTCAACAAATTATGTAATGCGATATTGTAAATGTCTTTACGGCAATACCTCAGTGTTGTCACAGCTCTATAGACAGATAGGGAGAGGGATTAGCCTCACACAAAAAACACAGCACACATATTTGCGAAACTCGTACAACACAATACAGAAAAAGCAATAAAATTTATGCTGATGTCTAGTCAGCTATTCGCCAATATAGATATACCATAATCTCCTGTTAATGAGCACCCTTAATGGGTAATAAGGGGTAACTCGTTACAGGGACATGACTAGCTTGAGAGCATTCTAGCAGTTCAATGGATGGAACTAATGGAATTAGCACACACATTATATGCATGTGCAAATAAGAGTAGACACTACTTCTAAACACATCTGTGTATGTGCACTAGAGGGGCTAAAACTCGCCAATGTGTAGAAAGGGGTACTCATAGCATGCTTTCTGTTTGTTTAGATGTTTATTTATTAGCCTTTCAGAACATCTACCAAGCAGCTGACTTCGTTAATTGAAGTTGTATATGTACATTTACCTTTTAGTTTTTAACAGTTTCATTTGTAAAACATTTACAAACTGATGATTTTCATTATATAATTTACATTCTGGCATATCTCATTACATGTCTACACAATCATACATAGACAAATGCATCCCCTCTCCCATTATATCAGCATATTAATTACAGAAGTTGAAATGTAACAGTTTATTTTTCATACGATTTCGAAACTAATTTGAACTGTATGATTAACTGTTACATCATTAGGTAGGATACCTGTAAGTAATTTCGTCCTTAGATCTCTGTAACGTAATTTTCAGTCACTTTGTGTCAAAATACTCATCAATATATTTTCCATCCATTCGTAGAAACATGCATTCTCAGTTCGTCCAATTGCAATTACTGTTTTTATTTATGAACAGTCAAGCAACAAAAGAGATACCAGATATACTGTACTTATATTGTTTGAAACCTGTAACAACTCTATTTATCATATTGCCAGCTTGCTATGCTATTGGCTAACATAACAACATGTAATTACGTCATAATTACTGTAATTCGTAAAATGAAAGCAAATTAACAAGGAAAAAAAGTGTTTATTTGGGCCACTGTACTTTTTATTGAAATTTTGTTCACACTAAAAAATTATGTACTCATATTTGAAACAGGAAACACTGTAGGAATATTTAGAATAATCCAGTTTCAGTGTAATTAACAAAAATGTAATTAGCATCGTTTATTTGTATCATATCATTCATTTTTCCACGACAACAAGATATATGTAATCATTTTTATGTCACATCCATACATTTCTATTGTAACCACTGGATGATAACATCTTTTGCATGGCTCTGAGCACTATGGGACAAAACTTCTGAGGTCATTAGTCCCCTAGAACTTAGAACTAGTTAAACCTAACTAACCTAAGGGCATCACATACATCCATGCCCAAGGCAGGATTCGAACCTGCGACCGTAGCGGTCTTGTGGTTCCAGACTGCAGCACCTAGAACCACATGGCCACTTCGGCCGCCATCTTTTGTAAGTAATAACAACTTTTGTAACTGTAATTAGAGAAATTTACTACACACAACAATGCATCAGTTGTCAGCGAGAATATATAAGTCCCATTAGACAATGAGTTGGAGGCCCTGTATGATGTAAGATCTTGAGTAGCACTCTGTGATGTAATAAATGTTACACCTGAAACGACAAATGACTTCTCACATATTTTGAGAACCATGGTGTACTCTGGTCCTTTCTTACATAAATAAAACTTACAGGAAACATCAACTGCAGCGAAGCAACGAAATGAAGATGAGTTCTGTTCAAAGTTTATTACTTTGAACAAATTGAGCTATACCCATCACATTTCGAGATCATTTGTTTCAGCTACCATCTTCTGTAATGATATTTACTTTGAATTAGTTTCTGTTTACAAAGTTTACCCCTAGAAAGGCAGATACACTGCAAAGTACACACATATTCCTCGAGTTGCACATTATGTACATGGTATATATACAGTTCATGTGACTGAAAAAGTATATTGTGATTATACAGATATGATATTCTCATTTACTAGTAATTAGTGATTTCTTCCACATTATACATGTCCATCTGGTTACTTTGATGGTATTCTTCTACTGAATAATACGTCATATTTTAGAACCACACCTTTAATTCTGTCTGCCTTGATAGCTGAATAGTCAGTGCGACGGACTCTGATGCTGGGGATCTAGGTTCGATTCCTAGTTCTGACAGGGTTTTTTCTCTTTGTGGGAGGACTAGACTGGAGTTTACTGAGCCTTGTGATGGCAATTGAGGAGCAGCTACAAGACCGGAAGGTCGACAAGAGCTGGGAGTGCTGTTTGCTGACCCCATACCTTCAGACTTAAGTGTTTGTTCTTATTATGTGTCAGTGACAGCCTTGAATATGGTATATAGTTTCTGCTGGTACTGTTCATATGTACATTACATTTTTGCAGTAAATTTCTTTATATTTCTTTGACATATATTAAGTAGTTATACATATAACAACATTGGAATATCATTATATTAGGTCGATTGAAGTGTTTCTTACATGATTCTCTAGGATCAGTCCTTGAATAAATCAGACTGCTTTTTTCCACCACCTCCGAAACACAGTTTATACCTATTTGATTTCCACATAAGGGTACCATACACAGTAGCTGCGACTGAAAGAATGCACAGTGAATGGGAATTCGAAATTTTTATTTTTTATGGTGTACTCTCATAGTTTTCTCATTGGTAATTTTGCACGTTTTTCAGAGTTCATTAGTGCAGTAATTAAACAAAAATTATGTATTTTTCCAGCAGACTTTATAACATATAAGCTGTTTACAAAAAGCATTCTATGTACTGACTGTTTCTTATTCTAGAAATGAAATGGACTGAACAAGCATTAAGCATCTGAATACAGGCATACAGTGAGTCAAGGTGACTGTATGATCTTCATGTGTGTTATCAATCGTTTGTTTCTGAGTAAATATGGAAGTAACTCCTTCATGTGTTTTTCGATTTCTATACATAGCACATTACTTAATGAAAGTTCACGTTTGATGTGATTACATCTTTATTTTATTTCAGAAGTCCAGGAAGAAGAAACTGACTATTGTTGGAGAGAGAGAGAGTCTGTTTATAACATGAATAAACAGGTGGTTTAAATCTTTCTTCTGATAATGTTAAATTGCTCCCTACATTACTGACAAGGGGAGGCGACGACGTTTGGAACACCGATTTACTGCAAACTTCGTACAATCATAGTACTCCATGAGGACAACAAGATGTGTAAGCAGTAGCGTGTACTTCTCAAGCGTTACTGAGAAAATCGCAAAATAATTTCTGTCGTCGAATATATATATCTGTGCTTGGCCATTTTAACCAGGAAGCAGCTGCAGCTGAGTGGTGCCAGCACGGCAGCTCAGCATGTTCCGTAAGAGTGTTAGCTTCCCTTTCTAATAAAAAAAACTGAGAGAACAGATGAATGAACAAGCTGAATGGGTGTCATTGGACATCTGCCATGAACAAATTCAACGAACAATATAGAACAAAATGGTTTTTTAAAAAAAAAAATAGTGTTTGGCGTTCAAGCCGTTAGATCGCTGGATCGAGTTGCGTTCGTGAATTTTTTTTTATTTTCAATACAGTCATTTCTTTATTATTTATATTACAACTGATATAATGGGGAAAGTATGTGTAATCACATGAAATTTTATTAAATTTACAATATTATTTGGCAGTCTACTAATTTTTATTATCACAAATAATGTAATATTCATAACTATCGACTAGTAAACGACCAAATGCATAAAGTCACACTGAAAATGTATGCTTGTCCGTGATTTGAGAAATCCCTTATACCTGGAAGGAGCCTGAAACGACTTGATACCTCAAAGTTTTGACCGGCACAGACGGCTTTCGAAAGATGTACAATCAATGGTCGCTTTCGACATTACGAGTACGAGGATGGTATTTTTCGTAAAAACATGGAAAACAGAAAGTTTAACGGCACCAGCTCCATTGAATAAAAGCTATGTTTCCGCGTACACAAGATCTTTAGACGTTTTCTGTGGAAAAACAAACCTTGTTAACATTTTCAAAAACCTCTCTTTCAGACGGTAGCTTGGAAGCAAACCATGCATAACACAGTATTTCCTTAAAAATCGGCGCTGATAATTGGTTATTCAGTATCGAGTGTATTTCAATAGCGTCATTAAAAAAAATTGTTCTATATTGTTCGCTGAATTTGTTCAGGGCGGGCGTCCGATAACACCCATTCAGTTTGTTCGTTCATCTGTTCGCTCAGTTTTTTTTATTAGAAATTGAAGCTAACGCTCTGACCGAACACGCTGTGCTACCGTGCCGTCACCAGCCGTGCTACCGTGCCGTCACCACTCGGCTGCAGTCGCTTCATGGTTAAAATGTACACCCACAGATATATATTCGACGACCGAAATTATCTTGCTATTTTCTCAGTAACGCTTGAGAAGTACGCACTACCGCTTACACATTTTGCTGTCCTCATGGAGTACTACGAGTGTACGAAGTTTACAGTAAATCCGCTTTCCAAACGTCGTGGTCTCCCCTTGTGAGCCACTTGAGAGAATTCTTTTCAGCTTCATCAACAGCACCTCTTCAAAACAAGCTATGTGCACTCTCACAAATTTCCGAACTTCCTACATATCTCCAGGTGTGAATTCCTTCATTAATAGGGAATATATCCTCCGCCACGTTCCTTTCTTTCCAGCCAGGCTCAAACTCAACAACATTTGGCTGTTCGCCATAGTTTCCTTCGGTAGTGGGGCAAGGGGGCCACAAACGCGTTTTTTTAGTGTGGACTGCTTACATTCAGGACCAAGTATATATTCAGAGGCAAATCTAATGTTGTCTTTTGATTGACAGGCCCTCACCTATTGTTCTGCCATGCGGATTATGACCCCTGAGGATAATCTGTCCTTCTGAGAAACCTGCCCCATCCCTCCCCTTCCCCCTCCTCCTCACAACCCCTCAGGAAATCTCCAACCCTCTTACCTCCCCCTCACTGATACCGGCACACTTTCAGGCCTGAGTTATTCGAATAGCCCCCTCCCAATCTATCAGTATGACTGACTGCTTAGTTAAATTGACCAGTTAATTAACCTCCCTCTGGTAAACCTTCCAACCCCCCCCCCCCCCCCGTACCGTCTCCCCCAGCCTGGAAATTGGCGGCTCTTGCTAGAGAGAAAGGATCTCATGACAGGAAATTCAATTATGTAGCAGAGGGTATGCTGTTTTTCTATAAAGAAATTCATTTTGTACGGGTTGGAGCTCTCTTACTCATCATTGTCTGCTGTTTGGGAAGATGCAGGTTTTGTAAAATACATCGAAAAGAAGTAATTAAATCGATCGCTTTTTTTATTTCAACCACGCAAGGAATACCGTCCTGAAACACCCATCACGTGTAATCACACTGTTAAAAATCTTTCGATCGCGAAGTACGCACCATCCACCATCTCGTTCCCAGTGCCAGCTTGCACCACTGCACATGCAGGTTGCTCGGGGTCTCACAAAGCTAAGCGTCCGTCAGTGGTCGCGCCACGCGCCAGTGTCCAAGAGTGTCGGCTCAGGGTCCGCGACTGACAGACCAGATGTCTCCCTAGTCCCCGAACAAAAGCATTAGGCGGCGGCAATCCTTTGATACTTGACACACAAGAAATTTATGTCAAAACACGTGCTCGCTCTCTCTCTCTCTCTCTCTCTCTCTCTCTCTCTCTCTATCTCTCGTCTTGTAGCGTGCCACCGCCTGGCCTGCGTGCACCGTTGCTTGTGGTCGGACCGAACTGCAAACAAAGCAGCGTTTATCCAGTAAACCCCTGCGGAATACCGACGCACCCGAGAACTCCCTCGAAGGCAAATTTCTGACTCAGAATCCATCCAAGAATATCGCTGAAGTCAATAAATAATTAATTTCCGATCACTTGATCATGATATAGGGGCTGTATGGTGGGTGCGATAGCTCACCACTCTCAGTCACAGTCAGTCTCTGAAAGAAGAACAACCATGAAGCATCGCCAGCAGTCGAAATGCTCATGGCCTCTCCATCGCAGAAAAAGCGTAAAAGTAAGTACTTATTATATTTCATTCATACTATTACTGCATACAGTAGTTCCTTCTCCTCCTCTTCTTTGTCAAGTTCCCTTTCTTCGTTCAACTCTTTGTAATTGTCTGTAGATTCTTATTCTTTCTTCTTCTTCTTTGTTCAGCAGCGCCTGTGGTGTCTGGACCTGTAGCAGCCACCTTCAGCTCATCAGGACTTGCAGCGGACCCTGGCCTGTCAACATCAGCAGTGATAGCAACACCATAAGATCCTGTAGCGCACCTGACCACCAGCATGCTGAAGCAGATAACGAGCTGCTACTATCCATTCCACTCATTGATTTAGCAACCCAGGAAGTCCCTGACTCTCAGAAGAACTGTGCCCTACCCCATACAGTGGAGGCCAGTACTGGTCTCCAACGTATGCACCATCTCAGAACATTCTGGTGTTACTGCAAGAACAGAGTATTGATGTGATGGATGAGAAGCTGCTGGTTCCTCCCAGTGCTCTACTACTTTTCACTTCAACTTACAATTTAACAGCTAGTGGTTCAAAGCGCTTAAATGTTGGTGTATAAGCATCAGTGGATAGTGACTGGTGTTGTGTTAGAGATTGAAAATGCATCGAAAAGTGTTAAAGTGCTGTTTATGGAGCTGGAATGGGATGAACTGAGTCATGCAGAACATTACATCAACCAACAGATGACCTCTGAATAGTCTCCATCTCCAGACATTTACTTTGCAGGTCTAACACTTTCTATACATCATTATACAATGATGTGACACTCATGGTGAGATCTGGAGGTCGACCCACTTATCTGCAACACTCCACCATTACAAACTTATTCAGTCTATGGACAATGCTATCCCTTGTGCTGGAAAGTTCGACCTGTGGGCTGTGGTGTATTCAAACTGTGTACAAAGACACTGTGAACTATCTCTGTACATACAGTGTGCATGCAGATTATATAGAGCAGTGAATCAATATGGTGCCAAAGGATTAACCTAAAGGAACTCCCATCAGTTTGAGAGAAATACATGTTGAATTTACTGTATACAAGGAAAAGTTATTTGAGAAACACTGTAAAAAATCAATCAGTTGTTTTTGTCGTTGTTGTTGATGTAATGCAGCCTATGCATCATTGCTGAAATGTAAATAAAATAGACATAAGAAACTTCCAGGCAGATTAAAACTGTGTGCCGGACCAAGGCTCGAACTCTGGACCTTTGCCTTTTGCAGGTAAGTGCTGCCAGGAAGTTTCATATCAGCGCACACTCCACTGCAGAGTGAAAATCTCATTCTGAAAATAGACATAATTGTAAATCTTTGTTTTTTTCTTATTTACTATTTCATAATTATGTAATATAAGGTGTAGCCATTGCAGTTCACTTGGTAAGATGATTGCGCTGTAGCAGCAAAAATATATTATTATTAGTACAAGTGTTCATTTTTTCTATACAACCCTGTTGCACACCAAAACCTGGCACAGTAGGTATCATGACTGGGTGGGTGAAGTATCAGCATTTTTTGTATGTGACTGGTCCTGTGATGGTGCAGAAGAAGACTGGAAGAAGAAGGAGAAGAAGAAGAAGGAAAAGAATGGAATATTCCTCCCACATAACATAAGAGCGATAATTGTAGGTACAGCTCACTGCAGCAAGACATATGTTCTCATGTCACTACTAACACACACAGATGGAGACCACATTGAGCATGTGCATATTTTCAAAAATGCTGTTTCAACTCAAGTACCATCTACTGCAAAAGATACTGCAGTGTTGATGGTGTAACATGCATGACATTCAGTAGTCAGGTTTCCCCACCAGAAAAAGTAAACCCAAACTCAGTGTTCGTTTTTTATTTGTGTCAGACATATTCCAGTATGACAAAACAGTTGATGAGGGATAATGCAAATGTCATTATAGCTTTCAGGTGAGACAATTTGAATGTAAAACACATTTACCAGGTACATTTATCGATTGGCAAGTTACTCTATGATTTTGTAAAGACATGTGCAGATTGCTGGAATCACCCATAGTATGGGTTTCTTGTTATTGACAAGTCAAGAAAACTGAATGACAATAGGTATAGATGGTACTTCCTTGAGTTTCTTTATATATATATATATATATATATATATATATATATATATATATATATATAAAAACTCCAGGAAGTTCCATCTGTGTTATTGACAAGTCAAGAAAACTGAATAACAGTGGTATAGATGGACCTTCCTGGAGTTTCTATATAAACCTACTGTCATTCAGTTTTCTTGACTTGTCAATAACATAGATGGAACTTCCTAGAGTTTCTATATAAACTCCAAGAAGTTCCATATATACCTACTGTCATTCAGTTTTCTTGACTTGTCAATAACAAGAAACCCATACTGTGGGTGATTCCAGCAATCTGCACATACCTTTACAAAATCATAGAGTGACTAGCCAGTCAATACATGTGCCTATATATATATATATATATATATATATATATATATATATATATATATATATATATATATACTCCTGGAAATTGAAATAAGAACACCGTGAATTCATTGTCCCAGGAAGGGGAAACTTTATTGACACATTCCTGGGGTCAGATACATCACATGATCACACTGACAGAACCACAGGCACATAGACACAGGCAACAGAGCATGCACAATGTCGGCACTAGTACAGTGTATATCCACCTTTCGCAGCAATGCAGGCTGCTATTCTCCCATGGAGACGATCGTAGAGATGCTGGATGTAGTCCTGTGGAACGGCTTGCCATGCCATTTCCACCTGGCGCCTCAGTTGGACCAGCGATCGTGCTGGACGTGCAGACCGCGTGAGACGACGCTTCATCCAGTCCCAAACATGCTCAATGGGGGACAGATCCGGAGATCTTGCTGGCCAGGGTAGTTGACTTACACCTTCTAGAGCACATTGGGTGGCACGGGATACATGCGGACGTGCATTGTCCTGTTGGAACAGCAAGTTCCCTTGCCGGTCTAGGAATGGTAGAACGATGGGTTCGATGACGGTTTGGATGTACCGTGCACTATTCAGTGTCCCCTCGACGATCACCAGTGGCGTACGGCCAGTGTAGGAGATCGCTCCCCACACCATGGTGCCGGGTGTTGGCCCTGTGTGCCTCGGTCGTATGCAGTCCTGATTGTGGCGCTCACCTGCACGGCGCCAAACACGCATACGACCATCATTGGCACCAAGGCAGAAGCGACTCTCATCGCTGAAGACGACACGTCTCCATTCGTCCCTCCATTCACGCCTGTCGCGACACCACTGGAGGCGGGCTGCATGATGTTGGGGCGTGAGCGGAAGACGGCCTAACGGTGTGCGGGACCGTAGCCCAGCTTCATGGAGACGGTTGCGAATTGTCCTCGCCGATACCCCAGGAGCAACAGTGTCCCTAATTTGCTGGGAAGTGGCGGTGCGGTCCCCTACGGCACTGCGTAGGATCCTACGGTCTTGGCGTGCATCCGTGCGTCGCTGCGGTCCGGTCCCAGATCGACGGGCACGTGCACCTTCCGCCGACCACTGGCGACAACATCGATGTACTGTGGAGACCTCACGCCCCACGTGTTGAGCATTCGGCGGTACGTCCACCTGGCCTCCCGCATGCCCACTATACGCCCTCGCTCAAAGTCCGTCAACTGCACATACGGTTCACGTCCACGCTGTCGCGGCATGCTACCAGTGTTAAAGACTGCGATGGAGCTCCGTATGCCACGGCAAACTGGCTGACACTGACGGCGGCGGTGCACAAATGCTGCGCAGCTAGCGCCATTCGACGGCCAACACCGCGGTTCCTGGTGTGTCCGCTGTGCCGTGCGTGTGATCATTGCTTGTACAGCCCTCTCGCAGTGTCCGGAGCAAGTATGGTGGGTCTGACACACCGGTGTCAATGTGTTCTTTTTTCCATTTCCAGGAGTGTATATATGGAAAAAGACATGAGCATGTCAGTTTACATTACACCATCAACAAGTTTGCACATATGTCAGGCACTCAGCCTGAGAGGATAGGTGTGCATAGACAGAGAATATATCTGTAAACAGGTGGAAAATTTCAATCTCTCAAACGTAAATGTAAGGACCTAGAGACATATGCGCAGACCTTTCCAAGACAGATCGATAAGTTATATGCTAGGGTTAAAGAACTATACATATACACCTACATCATTCTGAGAAAGAAAGTAGATGACTTAGCAGTAAAAGTTGATGGAACTGAAAAGAAAGTTCATGACTTAACTGTAAAGCCTGAATGAAATGCATATAAGGTGCATCTGCTGAAGCACCCTGCTTAATAGGTAGCAAGATGTCAACTAAGCATAAGGTCATCACTGCAAGGAAGGCCATTCGAGAAAAGTTACGGATGCTGGAGTTAGGACATTTGGATCAAGGGAATACACTGGGAGAAATATTTAATTTTGTGGCGGCGTTCGTAGCGACAAACAATTCGCTGCAGAAACGGCTTACGAAGTCACCGCCACACTTTTAATAGCGGGCTGACCGGTCCGCTGGAACAGTGAACAGAAAGATGAAAACCCAAACACTCTGATTAATAAAAATTCGGTACTTATCTTTATTAACGAAGATACAGAAACACAGTAGTGAACTCCGTGTCTACAGAGATCTGTCTAGTTCGAGTCGGAGCGGCTAGGTCAGCGTCGGCTGACGACAAACAACAACTCTGCTGCGATGAACACACAACTGACTAGCAAGTACACAATTCGGTGGCGAGTATACAACTGAGCGGCGAATACAGAACTGTCCTAGCGCTCGCGACTCCAGCGCTTAAGAAACCAGAAGCCAGCAGTGGCGCGCGCAGACTTGCGGCGATTTCCTGTCTCGCTGGCGCTGCTTATGCGGACGGCGTCCGGACTTTGATGCTGCCAACCTTTTGGCAGCGGGCTCGGGTGGCATTACTGGCTAGGATATAACACTCCTCCCCCCCCCCCAAATCGCCGCACCGTCGTTGAATAATGACGTGGCGAGCGTCGACGGCGGGGGAGGGGTCTGGCCGCAGGCGTAGCAGAAGAGACCGGGGCGGAGACTGTTGTCGGTGGCAGTCCCCGGTCCGCACCCCAGCATTGGCTGCGCGGGGCCTCGGGACACACCGACTGAAACCGAGGTCAGGGTGCACGCCTGTGACCACGGGCGCAGCTTCTGGTACTGGACGCGACGGGGCGTCGGGACTCACGAAGAGAGGCAGCGTCTCCTGACGCTGCGTCGACGGCTGCTGAGTGGGCGCCGGACAAGGCGCTGCGGTGTCAGACTCCTTGGGGGTGCCCAAGGAAAGCGGCTGCAGGACAGGCTGCACAGCCACCGCTGGGGAAGGCGGCCCGGCTGAGGGGTCGACGTCCATCAGCTCCGAAGGCGGTGGCGACGGAAGAGGGACCGCAGGCGCCGGAGCGACCACCTGGGGCGCTCCCGGATGAAGCTGCGCGGGAGGCATCAACGGGACGGGCTGTCGGCGTGGTAGCGGCGACGGCTGCTGCTGCTGTCCTGGGGGCGGCAGCGAAGTCGGAAGGCGCGGCTGGAACCCGCCGCGGACCAAATCTGTGGACAAAGAACGAGCGGCAGAATCCGGGCGGCCAGCGCGGCGCAACTGGTTCTGATGCCTCCTGTGCACCCCAGTAGCACCTTGAACAGTATAAAAACCGCGACCCTGGACGTTTATCACGGTACCACGTTCCCAACGACGGCGACCGTGATAAACTCTGAAAAAAACGGCGTCGTTGCGCTGAAAACGCGTGCGATGCTCAGAAGCGGCGGGTCGATCCGGGGGGTGCAACAACCGTAGTAGGGTGCGATGACGACGGCCGTGGAGAAGCTCCGCAGGCGAAGGGCCGTCGCGTGGCGTGGTCCGGTACGACGACAGGAACGTGATGAGGGCCTGCCGACGAGAGTGCGTAGCACGAAGGCGGTCCATATGATCCTTGAATGTGCGTACAAAACGTTCCGCTGCACCATTAGATTGAGGTTGGAACGGCGGAGTAAGAACATGGCGAATGCCATTGGCAGAACAAAAACTTTCAAATTCAGCAGAGGTAAATTGTGGACCATTGTCAGACACTAAAACTTCTGGAAGACCCTCAATACAAAAAATTGAAGTCAACGCCTGTATAGTTTGTGCAGACGTTGTAGACTGCATGGGCACAACAAACGGAAAATTACTAAATGCATCTATCACGATGAGCCAACGAGAATGCCAATATGGACCAGCGAAATCAATATGTACTCGCTGCCAGGGACCGGCAGGGCGTGCCCACTCAAGATAGCGTTGAGGCGGAGCAGCTTGGTGTTCGGCACACGTCGAACAATCTGTAGACATCTGCGTAATCTGCTTATCAATACCGATCCATGTACAATGACGGCGGGCAAGCTGCTTGGTGCGGACCACTCCCCAATGACCTTGATGCAACAAGTCGAGGACCTTGGATTGGAGCACTTGGGGAACCACTACACGAAGCTGGTCATTCTCGGTGCGTAACAGCAAAACTCCGTGCGAAACAGACAACAGATGACGTTGCGGATAATAGCGACGAACCACAGGATCCGATATGTCCTTTGCCTTGGACGGCCAACCACGTTGAACAAAACGTAATAGTAAACTCAGATGAGGATCCGTAGCTGTCCCACGTGCTACCTGACGATAATCAATCGGAAAATCCCGGAGGGATTGATGCTCATCGGCGTCAATCTGATGGCAAGGGTCTTCAGAGGAATCGAAGACATCATCTGCAGCAATCGGCAATCTAGAAAGCGCGTCAGCGTTTGCATGCTGAGCTGTAGGGCGATACAGTATCTCATACTGGTATTGTGATAACAAAAGAGCCCAACGTTGTAGTCTCTGAGCTGTCCGCTGAGGAACTGGTTTAGACGGATGAAACAGTGACGTCAGGGGCTTGTGATCTGTTACTAAATAGAATGGTCTACCATAGAGGTAGTGATGGAATTTTGTGACACCGAACACAATAGCCAACGCTTCCTTGTCTAATTGGCTATAATTACACTGAGCTTTGTTTAGCAATTTAGATGCGAACACAATAGGACGTTCGGTGTTACCGACTCGGTGAGACAACACAGCACCGAGGCCGAAAGAAGAGGCATCACAAGCTAACACCAGAGGCTTCTTAGGGTCGTAATGGACCAGACAACGATCATTCAATAAAGCCTCTTTAAGCTGCTGATAGGCTGATTGGCAATCAGCTGACCACACAAACGGAACATTCTTACGGCGGAGACGATGCAACGGTGCAGCAATCTGTGATGCATTAGGTATAAACCTAATATAATATGTCAATTTGCCAAGAACTGCTTGCAATTCCTGCAGATTGCGAGGGGCGGGCAAATCACGAATAGCTGCTAAATGTGACTGGGAGGGATGAATGCCTTGAGCATTAATAACATGTCCCAGATACTCCATCTCCGTAAGGAAAAATGAACATTTATCGATGTTGCAACGTAGGCCTGCCTGAGACAACACTGTAAACAAACACTCCAAATTACGGAAATGTTCAGCAGGCGTCCGACCGGACACAACAATATCGTCTAAATAGTTGCAACACGATGGCACATTAGCCAGAAGTTGTGACAAAAAACGCTGAAAAACAGCTGGAGCTGACGCACAACCAAAAGAAAAACGCAGAAAACGGAACAACCCCAACGACGTGTTTATGACAAAATACTGTTGTGATTGCTCGTCGAGGGGCAATTGCAAAAATGCTTCACGGAGATCAATTTTGGAAAAGAAACGAGCTTCCCCTAATTTATCCATCAGCTCGTCCGGTCTGGGCAAAGGAAAAGAATCAATGACAGTCTGAGGATTAACTGTCGACTTAAAATCAGCACACAAACGTAACTTGCCAGACGGTTTCTTTATAATAACTAAGGGAGAAGCCCACTGGCTCGCTGAAACGGGTTGAATAACACCGTCGTTTTGCCAACGACGAAGTTCATCTGCTACAGGTGCCCGGAGGGCGTGAGGCACTGGACGAGCACGAAAAAATCGAGGCTGAGCATTATCTTTTAACGTAATATGAGCGGCAAAGTTCGCAGCACAACCTAGTTCGTCTTTAAATATGTCACTGTATTGTTTACACAAATCGGTTATGCTGTCTTGAGGAACAACAACAGAATTAATTTGCAACACATTGTCTTGGATAGACAGGCCAAACAAGTCAAAACAGTCTAATCCGAAAATGTTTACACTGTCTGTAGCGCGGAGCACTGTGAATGAAACTGTTTTTGTATTGCCACGGAATGTGGCTGGCACGCTACATACACCTAACACAGGAATGTGTTCTCCACTATAAGTAGCCAAAGAATGTTTTGCCGCCGAAAGTTTAGGGCGGCCGATAGCCGCATACGTAGCACTATTTATGAGAGTCACAGACGCACCAGTGTCTAATTGAAAATTGAAGGTCTTATCCTGGATGCGTAGCTTCACAAATAGTTTATTACACTGTCTCTGGATCGGTGCAGTGGAGGCGGAAGACACAAAATCAGCGCGTTTAGCGCGTGTTCGCTGCTTACGACAACTCGTGGGTTGGGCGGGTGGAACAACAACTCCCGCTTCACTTGCAGTCTGTACATTACTTTTTACAGCGTTTGAATTACGCTTGGGTCGCATAGCAGAGGGCTGGGTGGGTGGCTTATTGCGAACAAGTTTATTACCCACACGAACCGTGGAAGAGTCTTTAAACGCGACCTTCTGGGCGGGCTGGCCTTGAAGAACATGAACATCCATGGGCTGGGCAGCACTAGAATTGTTCTTGCGTTTACGCAAACAAACAGTCTGGATGTGTCCTTTCCTTTGACAAAAGTGACAAACCGCGTTTCTTAACGGGCAACGTTCACGAGGATGAGCGAGAACACACTTAGGGCAAGACGTAACTCTATCATTTTGCACACGCGGCTGACGAATGTGTTTAACATGACGCGGCCGGCTAGTGTTTACAGTCTGACTCTGCCGGTGGGGCCGCGGGCGTGACATAACTTGCTTAGCACAGGCAATTTGAGAAATACATGGCTGATCTAACTCACACTCAGCATAGTCAAAAGTATCTTGGGCTTCAATGATGTTCATCACAGTCTCTAATGACGGGTCAGGCAACTTTAAGATAGCAGCACGAATACGAGAATCTGCAATGTTTTGAGTAATAGCGTCTCGTAACATGACATCACTGTAGGAAGCTCCACACACACAATTAAATCGGCACTGACGGGTGAGGCCCCGTAAATCTGTTAACCACTGTTTATTAGATTGATGTGGTAGTTTCTTTAATCTGAAGAACTTGAATCTGGCTGCTGCCACATGAACTCGCGACTCGAAATACTCAGCAAGCTTGTTAACAACAACGTCATAGTCTAAAGCTTCTGGCTTGGATTCCGGGAACAACTTACAAAGTAGTCGATAGACTTCCACGCCTGCAGTGGAAATTAAATAAAGCTGCCGCTCAGTACCCGTGATTTTGTAGACTGTCATGTGCGCCTGCAACTGCGCGAAATATTCTCGCCATTCTTCTCTTGATGCATCAAAAGCACGGAAAGGTGGTGCTGCCTGTGCTTGTTCCTTTTGTGTTGGAGGATTAGCCGCTTGTTTGGCGATTGCTTCCACCAGACTTTGTATTTGCTGACTCTGTAACAAGATCAACTGTTGTAATTCGGCAGACATAGTGAACACAAATTAAACCAGCCCCCAAAATTTTATCGCTATAATTAGTATAACCAGAAACAAGTTGAACCAGCCCTGCACACGAGTTCGGAAGCCCTCGTCGCCAGTTTTGTGGCGGCGTTCGTAGCGACAAACAATTCGCTGTAGAAACGGCTTACGAAGTCACCGCCACACTTTTAATAGCGGGCCGACCGGTCCGCTGGAACAGTGAACAGAAAGATGAAAACCCAAACACTCTGATTAAATAAAATTCGGTACTTATCTTTATTAACGAAGATACAGAAACACAGTAGTGAACTCCGTGTCTACAGAAATCTGTCTAGTTCGAGTCGGAGCGGCTAGGTCAGCGTCGGCTGACGACAAACAACAACTCTGCTGCGATGAACACACAACTGACTAGCAAGTACACAATTCGGTGGCGAGTATACAACTGAGCGGCGAATACAGAACTGTCCTAGCGCTCGCGACTCCAGCGCTTAAGAAACCAGAAGCCAGCGGTGGCGCGCGCAGACTTGTGGCGATTTCCTGTCTCGCTGGCGCTGCTTATGCGGACGGCGTCCGGACTCTGATGCTGCCAACCTTTTGGCAGCGGGCTCGGGTGGCATTACTGGCTAGGATATAACATTTAAACCCGTTACTGAATCTTTCAATGAACTCTCTGTGAAATTACACAATGATGACAATGATACTATTGCCAGTTTCATTAACCGTCACAGCAATATACAAAACATTTGGTGTTAGTGGCGAAAAACCATACATGTTGCGCACATGGCCTATAACTTTGAATGAAAAAAACAATGCAGAGGAGATAGGCAATTTAAAAGAACACCATGTGTACTGAACCTCATTTTGCCGGCCGGAGTTGCCGAGCGGTTAAATGCGCTACAGTCTGGAACCGCACGACCGCTACGTTCGCAGGTTCGAATCCTGCCTCGGGCATGGATGTGTGTGATGTCCTTAGGTTAGTTAGGGTTAAGTAGTTCTAAGTTCTAGGGGACTTATGACCACAGCAGTTGAGTCCCATAGTGCTCAGAGCCATTTGAACCATTTTGAACCTCATTTTCCTCAAACACTCAAAAACGGTAAAATTTTCACACAAAGATCTGGAGATGCATGGTGAAATAGTACAACTGAACAGTGTACACAGGAAAGCAGGAAACCAACACAGTGCAAAATACAGGGACATTATAAAACCATTATTATTAGACAGCCGGTAAAGCAGTGGTGATGGTATTGACATTCTGTATAAAAGAGTCAGCAGTCAGTGCCCTCAGTATATATGAGATAATAGATTGATTACGACTGCTCATGACATCAGCTGCGTGGGCAATATGGCTCATTCAAATGAGTTTGTTTCAATAATTTCAGAGCTTAGAGAGAAATATATAATGGAATAAGTATGGAGACGGTAGTCCAATAACTGCAAAACTCAGTAAGCAAAACATACCCTCATAGGCATATTGTGATTAAAGGCTTGGGTGTCTTATGACAGGCTGATCTTATAGATATGAGAGATTATTCACATGAAAATAATGGAGTGAAATACATTTTAATGGTTATTGATACATACTACAAATTTTCCGGGACATTACCTGCTGAAACAAAAACAGGGAGAAATGTCACAAAGTGTTTGAACATTTGTTATAGACAGGGACGAATCAATGCCCTGACAACCAACAAACCGATCATAGTAGAGAGTTTTACAATAGGTATTTCAAGACTGTGATGCTGCAGTATGGAGTACATCACTACTCATTATTAACCACCAGAATGCAAGTATAGTGGAACGTCTGAACAGAACAATAAAAGGTCAAATGAGGATGTGTTTCAATCTTCTTGGCTCATACCAATGGATAGATGTCCTCCCAGAAATAACTGTACAGTATAATTGAGCCAAATGTAGCACAATAAAAATGAGACCAATTGGTGTTCATGATAATGGACTCATGGATACAGTGTACTATCGTGTTAAAATGCTGGATCCACGTAATCAGAAATTTAATACAGGTGATTTGGAGCATATCTCAGAACACACGACGGCATTTGAGAAGTCATACCTCCCAAACTGATCGAGTGAAATCTTCACAGTTTCCAAAGCACAGCGAACAAACCTCAGAGCTTACATCTTGAAGGATAGCAGTGGTACTGAAATTTCAGGGTGCTTTTACACCTAGGAAATGCATAAGAGCTCAGAAGCGCACGTGTTTCTCATGGAACGTGTCTTACGAAGTCGAGGGAATAGGGTAATAGTTAAGGGGCTTGTATGTAAATAACGGCCAAAAAATCGAATTCTCTTTAATTTTCTGAACAAGAAAAAGTTTACTTCCAGGAAAATGGACCACAGAAAGCATAGCACACAGTCATCTCTGTTAAAAATAACGTCTTGCTCTCCCCTTACTGGATGATTTTTTTTTTATTTTTCTGAAAAAAATTTTACATGTTATGTTCGATGTTCTGACTTCCTAAAAATGCTTAAAAAATTCTAAATCTTATGTATGGGCGGTTATTTTAGAATTAAGTGTTTGTGCCATATATGGGATAGCATGCAGTAACGACTAATACCATGTGATACCAGTTTTGGGATTTATGATGCACAATGTGGAAAATATACAATAAGATACGTACATGAACTAGCAGAACTGTATTTATGTAAAACAATTACACTTTCTATTCATTACAATACACATATTTTGAGAAAATAACACAAATTCTGTTTCCATTTTTCTCTATTCATTATGAAACTTGATGAAGCAATTTCTCTCCTTATTCAAGCACAATGTCGCACTGCACTTCATACACGCTATACAGGATTTTCCCTTGCATTCTGGATACTTGCAACGACCACGATTTTCCAGCCAGATAGGCATGTGATCTATCCCAAATGGTTCAAATGGCTCTGAGCACTATGGGACTCAACATCTCAGGTTATAAGTCCCCTAGAACTTAGAACTACTTAAACCTAACTAACCTAAGGACATCACACACACCCATGCCCGAGGCAGGATTCGAACCTGCGACCGGAGCAGTCCCGCGGTTCCGGACTGCAGCGCCAGAACCGCACGGCCACCGCGGCCGGCTGATCTATCCCATCTAGTCGCACCTGACGCTGTGGAAGATCTGCTGTAGGACCTCTCTTCATCTTGCAGTCAAACTGTTTTTGTATTTCATTGCTTGGCCTACCACATTTCTTGGATAAGGATTTCCCAGTTTTACGAAAGGCCTCTGCAACTGCGACCTTGAAATCAACAAGGGGTATGTAGTCCATATTTCTTCTTCTCCATAACAGCCAGCTGTTCACACAAGCCAAGTCAACTAGATGAAAGAATATCTTCAAGTACCATTTCTTTGATCTGATTTGAATGCTGTAATATCCTATCATAGAATCTAATAGATCGACACCCCCCATGTAGTCATTATAGATCGTCACAGAGCGTGGACAATTTGTATTCTTTTTCCTTCCTGAAAAGCCTCTTGATCTCGCCTTCTGGTTTGCATCCAACGTAAGTTGACAAAGTGTTGACTACTTTATTATCAAACCAGGAGACTACTGACAGTTGCACACCGTCTACAGTAGCTATCTTTTCCTCCATGCTGCCTCGACCATTCTTCTTCATTGCTGCCTCCTTAGGTAAAATGCAACCACGTACTCGATTGGACTGGACTGTCCCTAGTGATTGTATACCTTCCTTGAGCAAATACACTTCCAAGGGTATACTAGTGAACCAGTTATCAAAAAATAACTTGTGATTCACATGTCGTGAGACTGTTTGTGTAAGACGCACAACAACATTGCTGCTAGCTCCTAGATTCATAGCACCAGGTATTACGATATTACTCTGAGCTTCAGCAAAAATTTCATAATCATAGCTGAAGCCTGACACTCCACTGAGGACAAAATCTTTGAAGCCCCATTATGTGGTTTACTGGGGTTGTAATGCTTTAGTGAAGATCTGCATTTTGTTGGAATTATCCGTTCATCCACAGCTAAGACTTCCTCTTTTGGTACTCGCAACAGTCTTTCACACAGTTGGTCTAGCAGTGGGCGAACTTTGAAAAGTTTGTCATGGTTGGGTTCAGCAGCGGGAACTAGATTACTGTTTTCACAGAAGTGTATGAAACGCTTTATTTTCTCTTTATTTTCTCCCATCGATTACAACAAATTATGTCACCCACAGCAGGTTGGCCAAGATATTTGCACCAATAATGTCTTGTTGCTGGGAGTTGAACGACTGACAAACAAGGCAGTACCAATAAATTGTTCAATTTTTTCCAGCACTAACATTTACACATTTATTGGGTCGGCACTGTACTGAATACAGATTGGATTGTTCGACTATGTACTGTACTATGTCTTTAGTGAAGAAATACTGGAAATTTTCCACTGGAGTGTCAAGTTCCAATACTTCCTGAGGAAGAGCAGTATTTCCGGGGAATTTCGTCTCATCATCCTCTCTAATCAAATGTCCTGCTTTCCAATGTATGGTAGGTTTCCCCACCTTAATTGAAGGTTTTGAATCTCGTTGCATTGATGTCATCCTGTCTGCAAGAGGAATGCTTTCAAGGTCACAATCATCAGTAGACCAAATCTCACTGTTGTCTTCTGTTTCTGACTCCATTTCTGATATCACAGTACTTCTGTTTTTTTGTATTATAACTCTTAGGCCTAATATCATCATCACTGTCTGATTCCGAACAGAAAACAAGATGTCCATTTTGCAAGTTTTTTTTCCATGGACAATGTTTCGTCATCTGACATATCAGGATCCTCACTAGCATTTCCGTCCTCTATAACTCTTATTGCGGCCGAAGAGCCATAAAACTTTATGTTCATTGCAGTAACAGAGCTGAAAAGAAAGAAAACGAACTGCTATATGTTAGTAGGAAAGGTTAGGTTATGTTCAATTTTTACTCTATGCTTTCAAGGCTGCATGTTGTGCCATATCCGCCACAGACCTATTTTTCATTATTATATGTAATCTAATGAACAAATATATAAACTTACCTCTTTATAACTGTCCACAGATGTTCTTTTCCCTCTGTAAATAATATAAGCACTGAAATCAATCGTTTACTGTACCGGATGCAACTGTTTGTGTGACCAAATGTGGATGTAAACAGCTAGCAACACAAAGCAAAGATTCATAACACATAATTCCTTACTCTCCCAACAGATGGCATACACTACTTGCACAGCTGCTCTTGACTGTGTGCCATATCTGTCCCAACATGCAGTTTTGAAATATATTCGCAGAACAAGAAGAAGAAGTGTGAAAAAGAGAAGAGAGGAAAAACAACACAGGAAAGACGATGAATATAGACCTGGGATGCATTAGTGCCATCCATGTTTAATAGAAAAAGCAAGTTTTAACTTAAGCCTTTATTCTCCCAAAAGTTATTTCATGTTCTGGTACACATTGGCTAAAAACTATTAAAGATAGAGAGCTGAAATTTTGTATACTGTCTTAAAACATGCTTAACTAAAAAGTAGACCACTCTTGTGACTTAACTTTGAAAATAAGATGTTTTTTGAATAAAAATCCTGAAGTCATTTCCAAAATTTTTTATAATCTTACTTAAATTGTTTTGTACTACAATTTATGACAGCATCATCTTTTCAATAGTCTCCTTTAAAGATAATAGTGCCCAGTACTTGCAGGAAAAACATAAACCTTCTACTTTGTTTGTATTTTGAGTAATGTGTACCTATGATGAACATAAATAATAAGCATGATTTATTTCACTTGCAGCCATAAAATACTATTAAAAAGTGTGGGACCTAAAGCTGTGGTTCATACATAAAAATATTCCCAATAGGTGGCAAGCATTATATGAGCTTATAAATCTTATTCTTTGAGTTACACTGCTTCAAAAACTGACAGTTTTTTCAAAGTTTCCCCTAGTATTCATGGATCAGCCCCTTTAAATGGCTTGATTTTCCGCTAGATTGACGCTGATGATTTGCTATTTAGTGGGGTGCACAGAACACAACCAGCACAGTATTGTAATATACATTATAGGAGACTATTACAGGAGGCGGTGGTATTCTAGACAAATTGCTTGTGCAGTTACACATTCCAGGGTATAACTATTGTGGACTGGTACAAAGCTTCTAAACATTTGGCCTGTGGTGATAAGGGGATTAACCTACTTGACAGGGGGTGTTCAGAACACAACATTGCATACGCAAAACATAAAGATCTCCCAGAACGTCACGCCACAGATGGAATTCTCACTGATAAAGCCAAGGCGATACGCAGAAGAAAGGACACTGGTATAGGACAGCACATTGCTGCATTTTTAGTTGATAAAATAATTTGTGGTATAATTAAATTGGGCTTAGGGGCGATGAATTCCAAGCAAGTTATGAATGCTGCATGTCGTGCTCTGAAGAATAAGAAGAAGAAGACACCAATAAAGAAGCAGGTGTGTTTAAAAAACTGTAGCCTGAGAGCAATGTATGCAGCTTAAAGTGCCCTGAAGCATAAAGGAGCAGTTAAAGCACCTCGTGTTCTTCCAGTGCCCAAGCCATCAGGTAGAACTATCCTCTTCCCTATTCCTGTCCTCTCACTTTGTTTCACAGGGTGGTGGTGGAACACACACAACTCCCAGGAACAGCTAGAGGAAGCAAGAAGGCATAACCACATGATGGACACATCAGCCATTGCACAAGGACTATACCTGAAACCTTACAGGTAAGGAGTAGGTCTCTTCATGAATTAAAAAGGTAATCCATTAGCTATTCTACTGGACAGACTGCTTACAAATACAGATCTGCTCAAGTTTGTCAGGAAGAAATTCAGCATTCCAAGATTCCATGATGGGTTTATGCAGGATACATTACCAAAGACTATGTAGAAATCCAAAGAATGTAGAACTGTGAATTTAGATGTTGCTGGAGGACCAGGAACCCACTGGATGTAGTATTTTAAGAAAAATGCAAATAATGTCTACTTTTTCGGCTCATTTGGAGACTTGCAACCGTCAGAAGAGTAAAGAACTTCACTGACAGAAGACCTGTGTTCTACAGTTTTCATCGCTACCGGGACTTTAATACCGTATTTGCGCTAACCTTGTGAGCATCTTTTTTACCATTTGAAATACTCAAAATTTAGGTGTGCATTACATTCGATGGCTCATTAAATTCACTTAAATACGGTATGTCATGTAGGTAATCAAGCTAGGCATTCTTTTTTAATAATGAATGTCACTTATTACTGTAATGAGTAACTTAAAAATAAATTATTGTTGTTTCTTATAGTTCATGTATACATTCACTATTCTTTGAAGTAAAGCTACCATTGTAAAATAAATTTTAACAATTCAAAAATACCCTGCCAGCGATGTGCCAAAATTCCTTTTTTTTATTGATTTAAATTTTTAAAATTGGGATGCGCATTACATTTGATGGCGCATTAGATTCCTGTAAATACAGTACTTATTTATGTGGGCATCTACGCATCATGTTCCTCATAACATTCACAAAGAATCATATATACGTAATGAGATGCATTAAGCATACACCTGCAAGTCGAGGTTTACATGCAATATCGTATACTCTGACTTTAAAAGAACGATCGTCGATATTATGTGCAAATTACTTCCCACCGATTGATTTAAGCAATGGGAAGTGGATTATTGCGCTGATTGCACTGGGCATGGATGTGTGTGATGTCCTTAGGTTAGTTAGGTTTAGATAGTTCTAAGTCTAGGCGACTGATGACCTCAGATGTTAAGTCCCATAGTGCTTAGAGCCATCTGAACCATTTGAAGAAGGATCCTAATAAATTCTAAAGATCCAACCAGTCAGTGTATATACTCGCTGTCAGTACAGTCTGGGTCGAGTGTAACATTGCAACGAACTCCTCTCTCAACAACAGAGTGATTCATAGAATTTACGGATTCTTCCCATCAGTGGGAACATGATATAAGAACGTTGAGACCCTGCCAACGGTATTTAGCTCTCAGTAACAGTTCAGGCTTTGGCCATTTGGAACTGTGTATTGTGGACCAGGATAATCAACTTGTCGATTTTCGCGGCGATGAAATCATTGTACAGCTACATCTAAAGCCGAACCAGCAGCGACGTTGAAATTTCAGAGACCCAGAAGCGCTAATAGCGAGCCTCAACCAGTCAGGGGATCGCAGCAGCCCCGTATTGTCAACGAAGACAGGATGGGAGGAAGGTATAAAAGCAAAGTACAGAACGTGCGGCACTGCATTTCACAGCAGAACAGCAAGGTAAAGACATGTGGAAACAACGAGTTTCTTAAACCAACGGAACCAAAACCGCACAATGACGCTATTCGATATAACTAGCCCAGTGGAACATGACGAGAGTATTATACACCAGCCTTATGCATAAACCAAATTTAACAAGAAGAATGAAATTGGGATTGCCATCCAGCAGCAGGATGCTTCAACCCTCCCGTGCAAGAATTTCATATGTCTTGATGGGTCATTTACAAAAAGGGATGGTACAGCTACAACAGCATTGAAGCTTACACAGAATGCTTTAGTGTTCCTGTTCCATGGCATATGGTATGAACTTAAAGGCGTCGAGATTGACCGTACACGCAATGTACAAGGGACATTTGAAAAGTCCGTGCAAAAATAAAAACTACTCATGTGTTTGGGGTAAACCTTTTTTATTTTTTGACGTAGTCTCCATTTAGACTTATACTCTTCGTCCAAAGCTGTTCTAATTTGTTGATCGCTTCCGAATAATAGGAATTGTCCAAGTCTGCAAAATAGCTATTAGTTACTGCAATCACCTCTCGTTTGAATAAAATCTTTGTCTCGCCAGCCATTTCTTCAAGTTGGGGAACAAATAGTAGTCCGAGGGAGCCACATCTGGAGGATAGGGGGATGTGAAACGAGTTGGAATCCTATTTCCATTAATTTTGCGACCAAAACAGCTGAGGTGTGTGCTGGTGCATTGTTGTGATGGAAAAGGTCCAATCGCTAGTGTTTTTCTTGCAGCTCGGTTTTCAAACGGTTCAATAACGATGAATAATACGCACCTGTCGAAGAGGATTACCCCTTGCGAATCCCAAAAGACAGTCGCCATAACCTTTCTGGCCTAAGGAATGGTATTCACCTTCTTTGGTGCAGATTCTCCCTTGGGAACCCATTGTTTAGATTGTTGTTTGGTCTGAGGAGTATAGTAATGTATCCATGTTTCATATACAGTGACGAAACGACGCTTTAAGCCCTGCGGATTCTTCCTGAACAGCTGCAAAAAAAAAACATCCTTGCAACACTTCACACGATTCCGTTTTTGGTCAAGCGTGAGCAATCGCGGAACCCATCTTGCAGATAGCTTTCTTATGTCCAAATGTTTATGCAAAATATTATTTACCTGTTCATTCAAGATGCCCACAGCACTAGCAATCTCATGCATCTTAACTCTTCTGTCATCCATCACCATATCATGGATTTTATCAATGATTTCTGGACTTATAACTTCCACAGGGCGTCCAGAACGTTCAGCATCGCTTGTGCCCATATGGCCACTCCGAAAATTTCGAAACCACTTATAAACTGTTCTAATCAAAGGTACAGAGTCACCGTAATGTTTATCAAGCTTCTCTTTAGTCTCCTGAAGCGTTTTGCCTTTCATAAAGTAATGTTTAATCACCACACTAAATTGTTTTTCGTCCATTTTTTGACCATCACTCGACTTTCTTGATTCACACGAATGCCAAACACAAAGAAATATCCCAATATGGCTGAAACTTGGTGTGCATTCTTTCCAAAGATGCTACTAACTAGACATGACCTCGATACTCGGCGGTGGTGCCATCTCTCGGACTTTGCATGGACTTTTCAAACGCCCCTCGTAGGCATAACTTCAACTCTTAAAATGTATATCTCTGCTTCTCCCTCGGATTTGAACGATTTATAAAATGCTGCATGGTTCATAAACGACCCGGTGGATAGAACAATGGAAGAGTGCAAGAGATTTACTGCGTATACCTTTAAAATTGCTTAAGGGGTACTTTTAGGACATGTGGTAGATTATTCTGAGTGCTAAACAGGAACTTATTCTGTACAAAGTGCAATGGTTGACAACTCATGCATTCAAGGAACTCAAGAGAAGAACGAGATCACCATCAACAAAATAATATGGAAAATGACATACATCACAGTACTGGATGAGCAGCGTTTGAAGTTTTTAAAAGTTCTGAATTCCAGTGTATTTCTAGTGCTACCTTTCCCTTCATATGAGATTTTCGAGTACCCTGTGTAACCGACTGCAAGCATACAAATGTGGTCTATTAAAACCTCCTCTCAGCTAGAGATGCTTAGATTCATCATACTTGCGTTTCAGACCAATAGAAGAGGCAATATAGCAAATGATTCCACTGTATTCGACAACTGTAAGTTAACTAATTCCAGAGTCAACATGAACTATAAATTACACTTGTATGATAATTTATACCTGCCGTGGAATGAAAATGAATGCAGTCTAGCATATGACATATATCTGTGGTTCTGTGCTTCATACTATGAACAAAAGGGATGTCTACTCAGTTCATAGTAATTCAAGGAACTGGCGTCACTCATCGTAATAGACTGCTCAAAAGAGAACGAGATAATTAAGTCTGGACCTATAGATGTACAAATTGAATTAGAATCTTCGACAAATTTCACAGAACACACTGCCACATATGCTCCAGTTCTATATGACCATGTGATCCGCTACTGCCTCCTCACTGGTGTTGTGCACCGAGCTGTATAAATGAACAGGGGCTGTGCCATACCTAGAGCATTCTGCAATGGCATCTCATGGTGTGAAAGTCAATGCAGACGTTCAGGGTTTCTAGGATGCTGAGCGTAGGCAGTTTATATTTAAAGACGTTGCATTTGTAGTGTACACAGAAGATGGCAGAATAATAGGAACATTCTCAGCAAATATTGCATCACCAAGGTATTTCAAGCTTGTGAAGTGGTTAACACTTCTCTACCATGGAATTCACTAGGATCATCCTGACATATCCCACAGAGATATGGTGACGTCGCTTTGGTTATTTGATCAGACAGATACCATCATCTACATAAGGGGAACGAGAAGATCTCATGGTTCCATAGAATATTGAACTTTGCCTGCTTTCAAGACCTGGAATTCTATGGGTGTCCTGTTCTCAATCAACTCAGGAGGAAGATGTGTGAAAATAGTTTTACTGTGCCTGTTTATGAAAATGTAACGTTACTTTTAAGTTGGGTGAGAAGTAAATGAATTTTTACCTCACAATCTCTGTATTTTTTCCCGCCCTGTTTCCCCTTTGATAGTATACAGTTTTACCCAGATTATGTCTGTGATTTTCTTCAAGGACGGGAGATATAATTTTAGATATGTTTGCTATATGTCTTTGGAAGCAGACATGGTCACATGCCTTCTGCTCTCATAAGCCAATTTGTGCTGAGTGATAGGTGTAATCGCATGCAGCCATTCTATATACAAGGTGTTTGAAAAAGAGTTCCCTAGTTTTAAGTATAAATGTAATGGGGAAATTTATGAAAAATTACATCAATGAGTTCATTCATGAAAGAGAATTCCACAAAGTTTTGTTTAACGTTAGTAGACTTCAATGTGGGATCCATTTGTTGCCCTGCACACGTCGAGGCGATATTCCTCTTCTCGCCACATATTTACCAACATTTTAGGTGTTAATGTCCCAACTGCCACGACGATTCTCTCCCAAAAATGATTGATGTCTCTGATTTTTTCACTGTACACAACATTGTTTATGTGGCCCAAAAATAAAAGTCCAGTGGGGTTAAGTCTGGACTTTGTGGTGGCCAAGATATTGGGCCAGCTCTGCCTGTCCACCTTCCCGGAAAACGAGTGTCAAGAGCCGCACATTCATGGTTACTGTAATGTGATGAGGCGCCATCTTGTTGGAAAAACACAAGCCCCTTTCCCGCCTCAATATCATTCATTTCTGGAAAGAAATACTTTGTCAACATGTCACAGTAAACGTCCCCATTCGTTGTTTTTTCTACAAAAATGAGTGGACCAGTCACATGGTCTTTCATCAAACCACCCCAGACATTAACTTATGGGGAGTCACGGTGATACCAAATAACTTAATGTGGATGAACTGCCCCCCACATTCTGCTGTTATGACAGTTAACTTTTCCAGTGACATGAAATGTAGCCTCATCAAAAAGAGTTTTTTTTTATAAATTGACATCATCATCAATTCTGTGTAGAAAGTCAGCAGAAAATTCATGTAACAGCTGCAATTTTTAGCTGAGCAACTTAAGTCTTTTCTGCACAACGTCATACACAGTACCTTTAGGTACTACTGATTGTAGACTACGTCTGTCTAATGACTTCTTCAGGCTCTGAACACACGAAACACGGATCTGTTCAACAACATCTTCAGAAGTTCTCTGTCTATCTGGTGATTTTGCTTGTAAAACACTACTGGTTTCCTTGAAAGACTTCAGCCAATGACATTTTTTGCAGTAGGTGGTTCACCACCATACTGACGTCTAATATTACGTTGCACTGTTATAACTCAGTTTTAACAATCCAAATGACGCTGCGCTTTTTGTAGTGGAGTACACATTGTTACTGAGTTGCTCTATACTGCACTGCACGCACGCCTGGACTGAACTGAACCGATGGAACAGAGGAAAAAAACAGTAATGGTGCCGTCTCAAGGTCAAGCAGACCTTCCAACTGCAGGGGAGCCAAACGTGGAGAGCTGATGAATCAAATACCACAAATTAGAATTGTATATATCACTTTGTACAGATTCTAGGACACATTAAAACTAGGGAGTTCTTTTTCAAATACACTTTATTTTGTTATGTTCCATGTTAAACTTCACTTCCTTGATATGACTCATCTTGAGAAAAACTAATTTCATTTGTAAGCACAGCCTTTATATATAAACATACATAATGCAATAAGTGATAGGTTCTTTTTGTAAATAACAACAACAAAGACGAATGGTAACGAATTTATCGTTTATTCAATTCACACAAATACAATTCAGTTCTTGAGATTACAATTCAGTTCTTGAAGTACAGTTCAGTTCTTGAGGTACAGTATAGTTCTCGAGGTACAATTTAACTCTGCTGTTCCAGTACAAAGATATTTTTAACTTACATGCTACAACAATGACACTGATTGATAATTTTTTTTTTACAAATTTTTCTCAGTAGCAGTTGATGAGAATGTTATAATTTTTCCAGAAATATAAATTTATGCTAAAAACTATGCAGAGATACTTTTGTTAATGCTACAACTAAATTTCACAGTCCCCGTAGCACTGTTTTTGTAGTAACTCTGATGGACTGTGAACACATACACTCCTGGAAATTGAAATAAGAACACCGTGAATTCATTGTCCCAGGAAGGGGAAACTTTATTGACACATTCCTGGGGTTAGATACATCACATGATCACACCGACAGAACCACAGGCATATACACACAGGCAACAGAGCATGCACAATGTCTGCACTAGTACAGTGTATATCCACCTTTCGCAGCAATGCAGGCTGCTATTCTCCCATGGAGACGATCGTAGAGATGCTGGATGTAGTCCTGTGGAACGGCTTGCCATGCCATTTCCACCTGGCGCCTCAGTTGGACCAGCGTTCGTGCTGGACGTGCAGACCGCGTGAGACGACGCTTCATCCAGTCCCAAACATGCTCAATGGGGGACAGATCCGGAGATCTTGCTGGCCAGGGTAGTTGACTTACACCTTCTAGAGCACGTTGGGTGGCACGGGATACATGCGGACGTGCATTGTCCTGTTGGAACAGCAAGTTCCCTTGCCGGTCTAGGAATGGTAGAACGATGGGTTCGATGACGGTTTGGATGTACCGTGCACTATTCAGTGTCCCCTCGACGATCACCAGTGGTGTACGGCCAGTGTAGGAGATCGCTCCCCACACCATGATGCCGGGTGTTGGCCCTGTGTGCCTCGGTCGTATGCAGTCCTGATTGTGGCGCTCACCTGCACGGCGCCAAACACGCATACGACCATCATTGGCACCAAGGCAGAAGCGACTCTCATCGCTGAAGACGACACGCCTCCATTCGTCCCTCCATTCACGCCTGTCGCGACACCACTGGAGGCGGGCTGCACGATGTTGGGGCGTGAGCGGAAGACGGCCTAACGGTGTGCGGGACCGTAGCCCAGCTTCATGGAGACGGTTGCGAATTGTCCTCGCCGATACCCCAGGAGCAACAGTGTCCCTAATTTGCTGGGAAGTGGCGGTGCGGTCCCCTACGGCACTGCGTAGGATCCTACGGTCTTGGCGTGCATCCGTGCGTCGCTGCGGTCCGGTCCCAGATCGACGGGCACGTGCACCTTCCGCCGACCACTGGCGACAACATCGATGTACTGTGGAGACCTCACGCCCCACGTGTTGAGCATTCGGCGGTACGTCCACCTGGCCTCCCGCATGCCCACTGTACGCCCTCGCTCAAAGTCCGTCAACTGCACATACGGTTCACGTCCACGCTGTCGCGGCATGCTACCAGTGTTAAAGACTGCGATGGAGCTCCGTATGCCACGGCAAACTGGCTGACACTGACGGCGGCGGTGCACAAATGCTGCGCAGCTAGCGCCATTCGACGGCCAACACCGCGGTTCCTGGTGTGTCCGCTGTGCCGTGCGTGTGATCATTGCTTGTACAGCCCTCTCGCAGTGTCCGGAGCAAGTATGGTGGGTCTGACACACCGGTGTCAATGTGTTCTTTTTTCCATTTCCAGCTGTGTAGAATCTAATTCCACAGCCCCAATAGAAAAGGTTTTTACAATAATAATTCTGATGAACTGTGAGGTATGCAGATATATATATTTAAAAACATATCTGACTTGGACGGCTAGCAGCAGGTGAAAACTTAACAAGACACACATGGTGTGTAGATATATATTTACAAGGTAGATATATGTTGTATATGAATAAGTAAATATACAAATATTTTTTCTGTTTATGCCTTTTTTAATAAATATTTTTTGATGATGCTTTTTTAAACTTCTTTATCAAACACATGGTGTGCATATATTTATCTTTTTTCCACATATGTTGCATGTGTACATAGTACACATAAATATTTACAAGCCACATACACACACACACACACACACACACACACACACACACATACACATATATGCAAGGTTACTTATATATATGACTAATTCTCTCCTTTTCACTCAGTCAGAGTCCCCTACCTCTTCTCTCATTACAAGTGAGTAGTGTGAGTAGGGGAGAGTTTCAATCCCGTCATCACAAATGACCCTTTTATGGTCATGAGGTGGCAAGCCGATTTTAGACTGTAGACTGCAGCACAGTGTACACCTCGTATCCTCTTGACACTAATGCGCTCTGTCGTATGGGGTGTCAGGGGTGCAGCACCGTGAACACTGCTGTACAGGCACTGCAAATAGTCTTCGATAGAGAGGCTCTCGATACTGTACAATGCACACCCTTAGCCTGCCTCTGGGTGGCACCTTCTAATGTGCGATACGCTTACATTTTTGATCACAGACCCGCAAACTCAGCAATTGGCAATTCATTCGCCTCGTCTTTCATAAGGCCAATAACCTTCTTGTACTGTGGAACAATACCATAAGGATTGTCGGACGTGTATGAGGACGTTGTAATGCGCCGACTGGCAGTACCCTGGATCGAACTTACAACGACAATGGATCGTACTGTACCAACGTCGCTAGGACGTTATTGTGTGGCTTCCTGCAGCACAATATACTTGGGCGAACCAATCGACCACTACAGCTTTAATTATTTACAGCTTGTAATTTCACAGTCGATGTTATGACTGTGCTGCGTGGAATTAGCCGAGCGGTGTTAGGCGCTGCAGTCATGGACTGTGCGGCTGGTCCCGGCGGAGGTTCGAGTCCTCCCTCGGGCATGGGTGTGTGTGTTTGTCCTTAGGGAAATTTAGGTTAAGTAGTGTGTAAGCTTAGGGACTGATGACCTTAACAGTTAAGTCCCATGAGATTTCACACACATTTGAACATTTGATGTTATGACTGCGGATCGCTATCTGATTTTAGAAGATTCCAGTCGTAGTGGAGCGCCTGGCGACTACTCGAAGTCCAACTCGTACCGTAATGGCACTCTCAGGGTCAAATTGAAGATAGATCAACCTTAGTACTACTGTGGCAACCTCAACCACTGACTACGCAGCCGACTCGAGTATCGAATAATGATAGACAACACCCTTACTTTACATAACGCCGAGATCGAACAATGACACGATTACACTACAAATAGACAGATCCAAACCTAATGAGAATGATCACCAATATCAAGCAGTAATTACGAGATAGGCCGATTTAGATAACAATTCCCGTTATCTAAGGTACTGGTCGAATCCAAGCACCAAATCTCTTTAAATAAAGTATCTGATTATATTGTGTCGAGATAAATGCCCCAACTAGCTTGCAAATGTTCTCCCACACAACGAAATTCTCACAACGCAGCACATTATCTCTGGAAGAAACTCGTAACTTTTTAATTACTTACAAAATTCCTATTCCATATACCGTAGTGTTATGACCAGTTTGTATTAAAACGATTCCACCAATATCGATAAGAATTGAAATAGTTTATGCTACCACTAAATCTCTTTCCATTTAGCCCAACGTTGCTATGTAAATAATACGACTTCATGTACTTCACAGATTTGGTGTAATCGTTGACCTTTCCGCAATAAATTACGACAACTTCAGTTCTACTTGCATTTACTTAGACACCCTTTCCATCAATGAAAACGTCTTAACTTTTCAGAATATCTACCTTCTGTAGATTTATCGTGGTTCCACTCAATCAATGAACTTTTGATTAGGCAAACTTACAAATACCAGCGTATGCTTGTGTCCTGCAACGTGGTATTAAGATCTCTGGAATTGCCCCTTTTATTTTCTCGTAAAATATATATACACATACCAGATACTAATTAAATACACATAAGGTTTATGTTAACCCAAGAAAACTTGAATTTATTTTCTCTGGGTATTTCAATACAATTTAATTCACGTAAGTGAGCGAGTGCCATCAAAGATCAAAGTCTACACCCCACAACACGGAAATTCAGTAAAAAAAAAATTAAACAAAAACCACAAGTGCCACCGCCACTTTAAATCTAACCCTAAGTAACAATTTAAAACAAATCTAGCCGGCCAGTGTGGCCGAGCGGTTCTAGGCTCTTCAGTCTGGAACCACGCGACTGCTACGGTCGCAGGTTCGAATCCTGCCTCGGACATGGATGCGTGTGATGTCCTTAGGTTGGATAGGTTTAAGTAGTTCTAAGTTCTAGGGGACTGATGACCTGAGATGTTAAGTCCCATAGTGCTCAGAGGCATTGTTGGAGACAATTCTGAACCTCTTCAGGCGTTGACAATACGCGATCCGCTAAGTTCCCTACATGAATTCGGCCACTCGTCACTTTGGCTAATCCAGTTTTTGTTTATCTGCGTGCTGCTTGTAGAATGGTTCCTTTAGTTTCACGTCGCTTATCCACTCAACTGCCGGTGCACTCTATCACAATATAGTAAAATAGTAGTACCACTACCAAATCACTTCAATAGAACGGCTAATAACCCAATTACCTCTGGGTGAGCTTCGACCGCTAATCGCACAACACAGACAGGATATCGGTTCCACTGATTCCCAAAAACACAGCACCTACAAATCTACTTCTCTCTCTGAACAGGCTCACCCTGGATTTACCACAGCAAACTTTACGACCGAAACTGTCCACAAGACGACAATCAATTGATAGCTCGTGCACCTAAATTCGCTAAAACCAGTGTATCACCAGCGACTATTCAGAAAATCCCACAGAATCTCTGTATATTCCATTGCTCAGCGTTTGAAGGAAACAACCATCACAGCCAGGTATATAAGCAGGCCCCTAACAGACTAAATAGCCACGCTGCCTCCGCGACCTGTACCCAAATTAAAATACTGGTGCTACCAATCAAAACTCCTTTCCCTCTCCCAAACCTTAACCGCCGGCTGCGGTGCCTCACTACACCACGCAGTGGGTTGCTCTACTATCAGATCTAGACGCACACCGATATATCCACTTAGTCGGTGAGAGGTCTACATGGGAACTAACTAACTCTTTATGTCATACCATAGGAATAATTTAAAACGAACAAACACGCAGAGCCACGCCAACTTTTGACACTTAATTAATTATTCGTTGCTGCTGCCGGTTCTCTACGACAGCGGCCGGCTACTGCGCGTTGCTCAGGCAGCATCTCTGGACCCAGTGATGGCGAGTTGTTGCATCGCTGAAGTCGCGCGCGCTCACCACCTGTGTTTTGGTCGACGTTCGCGGCTCATCTACAACATATTTTTCTTTTTCTTAATACATTGTACATGTGTATTTACAGTAACCACCAGGTGTTATTATAAAGTTATCGTGTAGAATGCTCAGCACTAGTAAGGGTGAACGTAACCCGTACGTTTTGACACAGCACAACGTGTCGAATTCATTACCGTGATACCTCATTACTTCATGTGGATTGCAGTTCTTCACCCAATAGATAAAGTTATCTGTATCCATATAAAGTAATTTAGGATCTGCGAAATAAGTTTTCGCAAACTCATAATGAAAGCGGTACATGTGGAGTTAGAATAGGTCTAGTACGCACGTCCCCACATAAATAGGTATCATAAACTCTATTGCAGTCTTCGCCATGTCCACAGCAACAAAGTTGTTACTGAACATGGTGAACATGGTTAAAATTTGATCTGGCAATGCATTTTCTTACGCCATAACGCCCATCCCATTTGGTTCTAATCAAAATTTCTCGCCGCTCCCTCAAATTCTCCAATGTTTTACCGAAAAATGAATTATTCTTTAATTTATAAAAACCTTTTTCAAAGTCACAAATCGCAGAAGCTCTCTGTCTTGTATTCAAATCAATATATTCTTTCAGCCAAGGGGATTGCTTAAAGGAGATATCCCAGTTGATTTTAACCAGCTCCATCTCTGAGACACTGCTGGAGATTGTGATAATAATGTATCTCCGCTTATTCGCCAGTGTTGTCATCAGTTTTGGAGTGGAGCCGCCTCGTGGCTCTGGACACAGTGGCAAATTGGCGTGCGCATCATGCAAACTAATAGGGTATGTGAGTTCTGTCTCCACCACACATCCTACATCAGGTTCACTCGCCATAATTCCCACGATTTTTCCTCCTAATCCCTTGCACTTGTCTTTGGGCAACCATCAAACTCACCAATCGGCAGTAAGTTATTTACATCCAAGTACATTATGTAACCTGAATCAAAGGATGCGTTGAACTTTTCACCCATCCATGAGTTATTTGTGCCTTCGCATGCCTATGAACACATTGGCAAAGTCTCCCACAGATCCCTCGCTCAAAGAAAAGGAGCATGTCAGCATCAGTCAATAATTTGATGATGTATTTTGTTGTCTTGAGCATTGAGTCTCAAGACAACCCAGGTGTCGTGTAATAAAATGCAGGATCCAGAGAATATGTGGTCATGCATAGACTCCAGAATTTCTCGAAAACGTCTGTAAGCAAGCGCACACCTGTGTCCATGTTAAGCTGTGCGCATACTATTAAAGTGGAGATGTTGAATTCTCACCAGACTTTCACAGCATGCTCATACTCTGTGTGCATTATGGCAGCGCCTGTAAGATTGCTGGAGAATACAGTTATGTTATGTAGCCTGGTTTCGTTAAGTTTCACCATACTATCCACATATTCGTATGGGAAAACCCCCTTCCTAGTCACAAGTTGAAAATTTTCCTCGTCGGGAAACGCAGCTAGAGTGATATGCATATCCTCCCGAGGTAGCGTTTCGACGAGTTTCTGGAGTGGTGCCTGCATAAAACGTAGCGTATCAAGCAAGTGTAGCGTAATTCTTGGCGCTATTCGTCTGGAGAATGAAATGTGTTTCTCGACTCTATCAGATATTACACTGACCTGATCTTTCTCCATGCTGAAATCAGCTAAGTGCACAACTAGAAAGTGAGCATCACACCTGCTTAAATTATGGAAGAAAACCGGTATGTGCCTTGTTAGCTGGTACTCAAATTGCATGTATTGTGAGCTGCGCCACGGAACTTCCCTGTAAGATGACAGTGGTTCCTACGAGAAGTTTCTGCCTTTCTATCTAACGACAATCAACCGCGTTATTGTACAAATCTCCATTGCCCTTCGATTTGGTCATTGGAACGCTGTCGCTGTGAAGTTTATCAACCTCCCATGAAAGTTTTTCAGTTGCAGTGAGCAGCCAAACAGCGGGATTATCCCCGACATAAGATCTGTACCGGTTTAGACTCAAATCATAGGACAAAACAATTTGGTTCACTGCCACATATGGTATGTTTTTCTGTAAAGGTGTTATGTGACGTCGTGGGGTCACCTTCGCAGTGGGTCACAAGAGCGAGGAGACATTCAGAGTCGGCGTACACTACAAACGGGCATCACTCCTGGTGGTGAGAATTTTCAAACTTTATGAATTTGTCTACCTAAGTAGCCATAATAACATGTACCGGGTCCTTAGGAGCACAATCTACGAGAGGCGCCGCAAATAACTTTGTATTAGGAATAATGATTCAGACACCTTAAGCAAATATGATCATTACACTTGCGGTAACTCAACTGAGATAATAGGAGCCATGACACGTCTCTGATCGATAATAATGATAATTATTACGTCCAGAGAAGAGCAACATATTTATATGCATCTTACACTCACTGGAAAATTTTGAGAAATGGAGGGGCCTACGACAATATGCTTGTCCTGCTCATCTGACTTGCCTTTCTTCTCCAGGCCACTAATATGAACCAATATTCCTGTATTCTGCACCTCAAATTTAGATTTGTCCAATATCTTGAAGGTGAATTCTATAACATCAAAGATATGAATGTCAAAGTATCTACCATATCAATATGTCCGCTGCAGATCTTTTGTGTAATTTCTCTCACAAGCCAAGACCGACCACGCAAAACAATCCTGATCGGTTTTATTTTCGACATTAATACATGCCTGCTTATTAGCTATATCTTTACGGGGCTTGATATAGCTATACCCTCCATTTACCGTATCATAGACACGTGTATGGATGTCCAGGTGTAGTATTCGGCTGAGTGCCTTAGGTGACCCTCTCACTTCCCTCTCAGAAAACTAGGCCAGTATAGCACTCCAGATGGATTTATAAAACCACTAGGTGATTGATGTGCTCCGCGTTATCACATCATTCCCCCCCCCTTCCCCCAGAGATAATGAAGACCTGTCTCTTCAATGCCACAAAATCAACTTTTGGGGAGGGAGAGCATGCGACAATTCGACGCAGAGCAGCACACTTCATTTAAGGTGGCATACCAAGGACCATTGATCACTTTGAGGAGCTCTGTTTCCATGACAGGAAGGCACGTCCTTAGAAACCCGACATGGTTACCATACCCTCCTGATCGATCCTCGATGCTCATGAATCAGATTCGTTCCTCAAAGTCGTCTGCAATCCCTGAGTATTCTAACTGTGGTATGGTGTCACTGACCTGATGCCTTCGCCAAAAGGATGGGAGAGGGAACTGCCTCTAGCCAGAGGATCGTCTCCATTATTAATACTATAACTAGGTGATGAAGCTTCTTGTGGTAATGTGTTGAGGGTTGTGTGCTGTTGGCTCTGAGCACTATGGGACTTAACTACTGAGGTCATCAGTCCCCTAGAACGTAGAACTACTTAAACCTAACTAACCTAAGGACATCACACACATCCATGCCCGAGGCAGGATTCGAATCTGCGACCGTAGCGGTCACGCGGTTCCAAACCGACGCGCTTAGAACCGCACGGCCACACCGGCCGGCGGTTGTGTGCTGTGCCTCACGACATCGGCGAGAACGCCATGACGGAGGAGGAGGTGATGCTACAGAATCGTGCCAGTGCGAGCAGTTTGGTTGCTGCAGCTAGCGTGAGGGAGGGTGGTCCTCGGACGCCAGAGCGGTGCAGGGGCGGCGCCGGCAGTGACCCACGCGGCGACTGGGGCCGCCCTCGCGCTCTTGCTGGTGAATAATGTCGCACAGGACCCCGTCTCGATATTACAGGCTTCGCCGCCTCTGGCACCTGAGCCTCTGCGTATTACGTGAGTTATTCCCCTGATGCAGCCGCTGTAGAATAACGACAAAAAAATAAGCACAAATTTCTAGACATCGCCTTCTGCTGCTGCTGCCCTGCTACTGCTACAAGGAAAGAAAGAATGCTGATTATTTGTACGTAGAGTGAGTCTGTATTGCCTATTTCTTCTCACTGGCTCCTTGGCATCTCTGTCATCTTCTCACGCCGACGAAGGTCTTCGCCCAACTCCTCTACCAATTGTGGCATTTAGCTGTCGGCTGAATTGGGCAGGGCCCATTGATTCATCTCACTGATGTTGCCTACAACAATAATGATCTAACAGTAAAAACACATACACACAAAAACAATGGGACACAAATATATTTTCTTTAGAATATACACTCACATGACATCTGCAGTGGTTCCTGGATATCTTCAGCACATACCCCTCCCTGTTCCCCTTCTTCGTCTACCAGGAAATCATCCACAATAACAAAGGATATGCACCATATTACATATACAATGAAATTTTATTACGTGTACACACTACTATGGAGATGAAAAAGAAAATTAATGGACGTATTACTAAAACAGTGTTCCCCCAATTCCCGTCAATTGTTCCCTTATGCTCACCCTGAAACTCTCTATAACCTCTGGATCTGTCAGTTTATCCAGGTCCCATCTCCTTAAGGTCCCACTTTTTGCAGTTTCTTCAGTTTTAATCTACAGTTCATAACCAATAGATTGTGGTCAGAGTCGTCATCTGCCCCTGCAAATGACTTACAATTTAAAACCTGGTTCCTAAATCTCTTCCAGTACCTCCAGGCCTCTTCCATGTACACAGCCTTCTTTCATGGTTCTTGAACCAAGTATTAGCTATGATTAAGTTATGTTCCATGCAAAATTCTACCAGGCGGCTTCCTCTTTCATTTCTTACCGCCATTCCATATTCACCTATTACGTTTCCTTCTCTCCCTTTTCCTACTATCGAATTCCAGTCACCCATGACTATTAAATTTTTGTCTCCCTTCACTATCTGAATAATTTCTTTTATCTCATCATACATTTCATCAATCTCTTCGTCATCTGCTGAGCTAGTTGGCATATAAACTTGTACTGCAGTGGTGGGCGTGGGCTTCGTGTCTATCTTGGCGACAATAATACGTTCACTATGCTTACCCGCACTCCTACTTTTTTATTCATTATTAATCTAACTCCCGCATTACCCCTATTTGATTATGTATTTATAACCCTGTATTCACCTGACTAAAAATCTTGTTCCTCCTGCCATCGAACTTCACTAATTCCCACCATATATAACTTTAACCTAGTCATTTCCCTTTTTAAATTATCTGACCTACCTGCCCGATTACGGGATCTGACATTCCATGCTCCGATCCATAGAATGCCAGTTTTCTATCTTCTGATAGCGATCACGGTGCCCTCCTGAGTAGTACCCACCCGGAGATCCGAATGTGGGAATATTTTACCTACGGAATATTTTACTCAAGAGGACACCATCATCATTTAACCATACAGTAAAGTTGCATGCCCTCGGGAAAAATTACAACTGTAGTTTCCCCTTGCTTTCAGCTGTTCACAGTACCAGCACAGCAAGGCCATTTTGGTTAGTGTTACAAGGTGGGATCAGTCAATCATCCAGACTTTTGCCTCTGCAACTACTTGAAAGGCTGCTGCCCCTCTTCAGGAACAACACATTTGTGTGGCCTCTCAACAGATACCCCTCTATTGTGGTTGCACCTACAGAATGGCTATCTGTATCGCTGAGGCACGCAAGCCTCCCCACCAATGGCAAGGTCCATAGTTCATGGGAAGTCATATTACATATTCGATGAAAAATATATATACTACTTACGAGGATATTTCTGCTGCTGCTGCTGCTGTTGAACCTCTGCCTCCAACTCTTCCACGATTTGGTGGACGTATGCTGAAACAATAAGAAAACATGTAAGCGTAGGCTTCCGCGGCCGTTGTCTTCTTCAATAAAATTCTTCAGGGTATCAGACCGTATCGTCATAATTTTAAAATGCGCCAATGCGTTGACGCATTTTAAAATAATGACGATGCGGTCTGATACCCTGAAGAATTTTGTTGAAGAATAAGAAAACAATTAAGACCTAAATCCGAAAACATATGCTACGAGACTTCTTTTAGCTTAGAAATCTGAACATGTAATGAATTCATACAACGAAACATTATTTTAAAGAAGGGAAATCTGAACTTGAAGCTACGAAACTTTTTACGAAGATATACAATGCGAAAGGCGACCCTATGCTATGAAATTAAATATGAGTATTTTTCACCTAGTAATTCCCATTGTCTCCGGCATTTGCCGCCACTGGCACTACCACTGCCACCTGTTGCTGCAGACTGCTTCTTTTTTTTTTTTTTTTTCAAATAAGCTGGTAGCACAGACACACGAGTGAGAACGGCACAATCAAGCTGATCCCACCGCGGACGATAGCAGAATGATAGTGACTGCACCATGATGGGGGTTTGTATAACCTCAACACCCTCCACCCACCATTTCACTTAGGCAGTGCGACAGCATTAGAACAATCTTTGTACTAGTCCAAAGTACCATTATCCAAGATGGCGGAGATGCCGTCATCCAAGATGGCAGCGATGTCGTCATCAAATATGGCGGCCGTGACGTCATTCAAGATGACTGGTTTTGGCGGGATGTTTGAATTTTGGTGGGAAAGTGCCAAGCCTCCCTCCCCCAGAAAAATGGTGAAAAGTTTAAATTCCAACAGGATAATGCACCACACCACTCTTATCTCTATAAGCAAAGAAAATTGAGGGAAGATAGGACTCTAGGCCAACATCCACTAACCTAAGGATTCGTGGAAAAAAAGGACTTGTCTTTATTATTTATCCAATTTCAAGCAGGTGTGTTCGCCAGTGGGTCTGAACTCCAACTGGCTTAGTTCATATCGTCGCCACCAGAGGACGCCACTGTGACGTCAGGTAATGACGCAAATACCATTATTCAACATGGCCGTACCCAGCGAGTTCACCACTGAGTCCAGAGCCCAACTGCCTTAGTTCATATCGTCGCCACCAGAGGACGCCACTGTGACGTCGGGTGGTGACGCAAGATCATCTGCTCTCTCTCTCACGCCGTGTCAGAGTCCCACGAGCGCACGACCGCTGACGTCACAGTCTCCCAGCCTAGACCATTATACTCGTGCCGGACATAGTCTTCTGTAAATATTCTAACTAAAGTAACACCGACATAGTGCATCTAACATATGAGTTACTGAAGTACTTAATTCCATTTCAATTTTAGTGTACCACTTCGATATTCAAAAAACATTTCCCCACTAGGAGCGCAGTGATTTACCACCCCCACGCCTAGAATGCTGCTCCCCTATTGGCTACTGCACTAGTCACGTGACTCTACATCATAAAACCAATATAAACCCGACCACAACCCAATTCACCTTCACTCTGCTCCTATACTTTGTTCGATAAGCGTATGTGTGTAGACGTGATTGTGAATTCAGTCATTATGAAGCGAGCATGCAGCACCAGCGACTGTGCCAGTGGCAGCAGCAGGAGCAAACGATCTCATGTGGAAGAAGTTCCATTACCTCGTAAGTACATTTTCATTGCTCCAATATCTGCATCCTTTAACTCAGTGTATCTGTCTTACATATGTTTTCGATCTCACTCTATACAGAATGCTTCGTCCTTTAACAGATTTTGTGTGTGTGTGTGTGTGTGTGTGTGTGTGTGTGTGTGTGTGTGTGTGTGTGCGTGTCTATATGTTCTGTGTTACGTGTTATATCTGTTTTGGACCGCTCTCTATACAGTTTTCCAGGTCTTTGAACAGATTGTATGTGTCTATGTGTTCTGTGTGTGTCTCTGTTATAAATGTTTTGGACCGCTCTCTATACAGTTTGCCAAGTCTTTTAACAGATTGTTTGTGTCTATATGTCCTGTGTTACGTGTTATATCTATTTTGGACCGCTCTTTATACAGTTTGCCGGGTCTTTTAACAAATTGTGTGTCTATGTTTCGTGTGTGAGTATGTTATATCTTTCTTCGATCGCTCACTATAAAGATTTTATGTGTTTGTGTGTCAATATGTTATATCCGTTTTTGGGCCGCTGACTGCTGTACCATTTAACTCATTGCACTTGTTCTACTGATATTTTCTTCCATACTCGATATTATAGTCAGTCTTTTCCATCTTTCTAGATTACATCCCTCAAATGCTGGAGGAGCTTGACCAGCAGCTAGAGATGGAGAGGGCACAAGCACAGCTCGAATGTAAGTACATTTCTAATAAAATCGTAGTTCTTAGATCAAATAATTTCGATTAATGTATATACTCGTTTTTAAAGTGTCAAGACTGAGCTTTCTAAGATATATTCTTTTTTTTCTAGATGATCATGGTTCCATGCATAGGGAGGGGAGCACAGAGGGTGGTGTGCAAGGAGGGTCTCAAATGGCAGCTGCTGCAGAAAACCACAAAATTATGGAGTTTTTAGAGAAGGAGGCGGAGGAGTTCGATCTGCCTGATTGGGTGGGAGACCTGGTTGAATGTGGCAATGAGTTGCTCAAACCATGGAGCCAGAGCGGAGAAGGCGAATAGTTTTGAACATTATTATTAGACCAAATAATTACCATTATTTTGTCTTATTATTACTTATTGCTCTTTTAAATTTACATCATTAAACTTTTTTTCTTATTTATGTTGTAGGTATATCACTCGGCGTGGGCCATATACCTAGAGCGGTGTTTGCGGGGGCGGGAATCGGGGGCACACAGCCGCAAACACATGTGGCACCCTGTGTAGCCCCTATCAGAGCGGCGTGAGAGGCAGCAGCAGCCACACCATCACCGCCCTCCGCACCGTCCCAGGGCCTCGGCACCCCTGGGCAACTCAACCGGCGGGCCACGAAGAAGAAGAAGAACAGCAGGTGCAACGGTCTCCCACCCCACCAGCTGGTAGCAGGAGCAATGCACCCCGGGGGCCGTCGCCACAGCCCTGCTGCTCCAGCTGGCAGTCACCGCCTCCTCCTCAACCAGCTCACCCCCGCCGCCAGCGCAAGGTTCCCTGTAGACGATGACGAGCCATCGCCAGCCCCATCTTCGACCGGCTGGACCCCTAGTTCTAGTAGTAGTAGCAATAGCAATAGTGATTATCCTGTGGCTAGTGGTAGTGCTCTCTCCTGCCCTATCGATAGTGATTTTGATCAGAATAATGGCGGAATGACCCCCCTAGAATACTCAGCGGTTGCTAGGGCTTTTGAGGGGGGCATCTCGTTCACTAGAACTGAGAATCCGTGAGGGAGGTACCGCGACCCTGTCGGGTTTTTAGAGGCATGCCTCCCTGTATTGGAGACTGAGCTCCTCAAAGTCCTAGAAGATCCAAGATTTAATGCCATTAAATGCAGTGCAGTATTATGCTACGAATTGAATCATCCCCCTAAACATCAAGGTGACGCAGAGACAACGAACCTGCACTATATATGGAGTGCTAAAGGAGTTATTTCTCGGAGCTCATCCATTGCTGAGTGTTATCGAGAATCCACCTTGAGCACTATTATGGCCCAATTTTCTGAGATGGAAGTACGTAGCTCCGCTAAACTGCTGAGCTGTATACCATACCTCGACATCCATATAAATGTCTATGATCCAATAAATGGAGGGTCCAGTTGTATTAAACTCCCTAAAGATATTGAGAACAAGCATGCGTGCATTAACGTTCAAAATCAGTCAGAGAAATTACAATTACAAAGATCATCCTGCATGTCCCAGCAGTTACAAAGTCAAAGATATTAAGAGACAGTATAACTTCGATGGTATTGAGTTCCCTGTAAAGATCCAGGACATACGTAAGTTTGAGGCTCAGAATACCGGAATATCGGTTCACGTTTATGGTCTGGAGAAGAAGAAGAAGAAGAAGAAGAAGGACAAGTCAAATGAGCAAGACAAGCACACAGTAGTTGGTCTCCTCCATTTCTCAAAATTTGCAGGTGAGAGAGAGTTGCACGTAAACATGCAGCCCTTCTCTGAAGGTGATAATTACCAGTACGTCTGGATCAAAGACATGTCCCGACTCCTTTCCACCCAACTATCAGAAGATCACAATAAAAAGCATATTTGTTTAAGGTGTTTCAATTATTTTTCATGTGAACAGTTATTAGCGATACAGCTATTAGATTGTGCTTCCAAGGATGTGGTACGAGTGATTATGCCTACAGACGAAAATAACGTCATTAAATTTCAAAATGCTCACCGCCAGCAGCGATGTCCTTTTGTAGTGTATGCCGACTTTGAATGTCTGCTGTCCTCTATTACTTGCTGTGAAGGGAACCCCTTAGCCTCACACACAAGTTTCACACAAAAACACGTACCTTATGTGGCAGCGTTCCAAGTTCTATGTGCGTATGATTGTAAACTTAACCACTACCAGTCTTATATAGGGAACGATCCAGCAGTTTGGCTTCTCATTGAGCTTGAAAAACTCTCATGGGAAGTTGATAGCCTCTACAGCACTAACATTTCAATGGCCAAATCAAAGGAAGATAATGAAATGTATGAAAAGGCGGTTAATTGTCATATTCGGGCTGGCTTTAGATAGAATAGCGGGAACTCCTATCACTGTTATCTTACGGCTAAGTTCCGCAGTGCAACTCACAACGCATGCTATTTGAAGTATCAGTTACCTAGACACATACCCGTCTATATTCATAATTTGAGCGGGTATGACGCTCATTTTCTCGTTGAGCACTTGGCTAATTTCGGTAAGAAGAATGATCAGGTCAGTGTCCTCCCTGAAAGTGTTGAGAAGTACATTTCTTTTTCAAAACGAATGACGACAAAAATTATGCTCCGCTTCCTTGACTCGTAACGCTTTATGCAGACTTCACTCCAGAAACTGGATGAGACTTTACCTCGGAATGATATGCATATCACTCGATCTGCATTTCTCGATGAGGAAAAGTTCCAGCTTGCGACTAGGAAAGGAGTTTTCCCATGCGAGTATGTTGATAGTATTTCGAAATTCAATGGAACCAGGTTTCCAGACATATCTGCATTTAGCAGTAATCTCACAGGCAATGCCATAACTAGAGCAGATTATGAGCATGCTGTGAATGTCCGGGGGGAATTCAACATCCCTAATTTGGGAGAATATGCAAGGTTATACATGGACACGGACGTGCGTTTGCTTGCAGCTGTTTTCTAAAATTTCCAGAGTGTATGTATGACCACGTACTCTCTGGACCCCGCCTTTCATTACATGGCACCTGGATTGTCCTGGGACGCTATGCTAAAAAAAACTGAGTGCAGCACTGAACTTTTGACTGATGCTGCAATGTTTCTATTTTTTGAGCGAGGGATCACTGGGGTCTTTGTCAATATGTTCACAGGTACGCCAAGCAAATAACCCCCGGATGGGTGTCGAGTTCAATGCATTCCTTGATTCTAGTTACATTTTGAACTTAGGTGTGAACAACTTATATGGGCACGCCATGATGCAGCCACCGCCGGTTGGTGGGTTTCGATTGGTGCCCGAAGACGAATTGGAGGGTTTAGGTGGACAAATAATGGGTCTTGCGGCTGATTCTGATGTAGAGTATGTGCTTGAGGCAAACATCGCATATCCTAATAATTTGCATGGAGAGACAAGCGACCTACCGTTATGTCCAGAGCAGTAACTTCTGCTAGGAAGCACGAACCCTAATCTGTTGGCTACTGTTGGAGATAAGCAGAGGTACATTATTCATTATCGTAACCTGCAGCAGTGCCTCAGATTAGGGATGAAGCTTGTTTGAGTCACCCAGGCAGTCTCCTTCAAGCAATCCCACTGATTGAAAGAGTATATTGAACTAAATACCGAAAAGAGGGCGGTCGCGAGTAGTGGTTTTGAAAAAGACTTTTATAAATTAATGAATAATTGCATTTTCGGGAAAACTATGCAGAATGTACTAAATGAACACGATATTGTGATTAGATTCGAATGGGAAGGGCGTTATGGAGTGAGAAAATATATAGCCAGGCCAAATTTTAAGCGTGCCATCATCTTGATTTGGAGATGTCAAAGACTGCAGTAGAGTTTATGAAGCCTATCTATTTGGGGATGTGCATAATGGATATCTCCAAATTCTGCATGTACTGATTCCACTACGAGTTTGCGAAACCTCATTTCGTAGAACTAAAGTTACTTTATATGGATACAGACAGCTTTATCTACTGGATCAAGAACTGCGATCTATATAAAGTAAGTAGATGCAACGGTAAAGAATTCGACACATCTTCTTATGGGGCCCATAATCCTTACGGTATTGTTCCTCAGAACAAGAAAGTTGTCAGTCTCATGACGACTCGAATGGTTTACCGATTGCAGAGTTTGTGGGGTTGAGGTCCAAAATGTATGCATATAGTACAATGGATGGAGGCACTTAGAGGCGGGCAAAGGTTGTTAGATGCATGGCATCTCATGCTCTTACGGTTCATTAGTATTTGCAATGCCTGTATGGTTGCAGCATTCAAGGCGCCCGTCCACGCATGGTTCAGCAATCTAGCATTCGATCACGAGGTCACGACGTGTACACTGTGCTGCAGTCTAAAATCGGATTTTCTCCTCATGGCGATAAAAGAGTCATTTGTGAGGATGGGGTAGGAAACCCTCCCATACTCATACTATTTTCTTGAAACAAAAGTAGGGGGGGATGGGGGGGACTCTGGTTGATTGATAGAGAGGGAATGAGCGTGTGAATGGGTTGAATGGGGATTATGTATGGAAATAGTATGGCTCTTTTATCACATTGGATGAGTGTGTTGTGTGGTGTGTATCAGTCTGCATGCTTCCATGTATGCCTGAGAGTGCGAATGAGTGTGGGGGCCTGTGTTAAGTATATGTCTGTGTAAATATATGTTGATTATTTTGCCAAAGAAAATCATAAAAACGAAAAAAGCTGAAAAAGCATTTAGAAAAAAGTCTCTATCTATGTAAATATTTTTCATCATTATTACTACTTAATATATGAACAAAAAGCAAGTTTTCGCGCTTCATTTGTACCTATATATGAAGAAAAAACCAAGTTTTCACACTTCATATGTGCTTCCATGTGAGTGGTTATAGGTTAGATTTTAGTTGTAAGTTTCACCTACCGCTAGCCATGCAGTCAGAACTAGTTTTAAGTATGTGAGTTTCACCCAATTAAATTCTCACTTGCTTCTGGTAGTGTAAAATGTTTACAGCCAGCCACCTCAAAGAAATATTTTCGCCTTTCGGGTGGAACTTCACTAGCGATAGTATTTACTGTGTAAGATAGTATAATTAGCTTGTAGTACCCCTCTGCATTAGCTGTAAACGTATATATATATATATATATATATATATATATATATATATATATATATATATATATATATATATTAGGGTGTCCCAAGATATAATGGGGATCTTATTTTCGTGAAATCGAAAACGCATACCCTCTATTTTTTTCTTAATAACTCACATACTAAATATTATTACAATTAAATTATTATAAAACGTGCCGACTTGACGCTAAACATAAGACTTGAAAACTTTTACTATTGGGAATGGAGGGATTCTAGAACTTAATGATTGTTTGGCAAATAAAACACCAAATTGCCCAAATCGTGTTTATTCACTATTTAACATGTAAAAACATTAGTCTCTAAATTTTCATTTCAAAGTTAGTTTTTTTCAGTCAGGATAAATCTTTCGGTACGCAACGTAACAAAAATTGTTTTTGTTCCTCCTCAACCGAGATTAAACCATGGAAGTCTTGCATCAACTTGACCCCTCTTTCAGCTGTATCATTCACTGCTCTCAGTGCTGAAACTTTCTTTCTGGTTTCTTGAAAGGAAGCATTGTTTGACCACATGGCAGGACATTCGTGGAGAAAACTGTCATCAATTTTAAGACGATGGAACAATGACTTGCTTCTGACTGAAATGAAGTCGTAGATGTTTTTCTCTGTAATTAAGAGAGAGCAAACCAGTTAACAAAATTGTGATGTAAACAGAAAACTAATGAAACAACGTCTCTGTGCATTTATTTAATTCACCATACAATGGACCGCAAAGTTCTTCCTTCGAAGGGATGTAGGGCCTAATAGTTAGCATGAGCTGATAAATTATCTTTGGTTAAGTTCTCAACCATTTTTACTTTTGTTTTTAGATCACATCATCGTCAAACAGTGACAAGACAGAAACTTTATCAGTCAAATACCACAAATGCTGGATTATCTTCTGTTGAGCTGATTTTGAGATGTCTTGATCTACTTTTTCATATCCCTTCATTGACTTCAAAAAGCACAAATCTGTGTAGGGTGCCTTTACTGCCAAAATACACTGGAGCCATGGCCTGACGTAGGATGTCACGACGGACAGGCAGACATCAAACAGCGCTATCTTCTCCTTGCTCGAAAGTTTTAACTGAGCACAAAGTAATTATATTTTTAGGGAATGTATAGCTCTCGCCATCCATCGAGCTTGTTGTATGGCGCCTGGAGACGGTATCTTGAATTTTCTGTCTGTATCTCCACCTAAAAATATAACAGAAAACTCTATCAACTCTCGGTAATCATCTCTGGTTATTTCTTTTGTCAGTTCAGTGCGGTAAAACTCAATCAGATTGTCAATTTCTGAAACAGTCAGGTTCATTGTGACCTTTTCTTTGTAGCACTGTATGTTATCTGGATCTACTCTTTTCGAGTTGTCTCGGAACTTTTCGAAGAGTGGAATATTAGGACTTGTCACTGAACAGATTTTTATCTGGAAGACGTTTTTTAACACTAGTTCATACACGTGGTGGTGGCAAGGAAAAAGAATGACACTTCTGTTACGTTTTTGTTCAAGTAGCACACAGGCACCATTGATATGACCTATATTTGAAGCCATAGTATCACAACAAAGAAACTGCACTTTGTCTTCGACATTCCAGTCTACAATCGCGTTCCAAACAGCTTTCGCTTGTTCACATCGTGAAGAGTTTTACAACCTTGGCACTGCAATAACTTGCTCTTTATTTCTATATGAAATAACTATCAGAAGACTTCCTTCTTTTGATTCCCGATCATGTGTAGCAGGCAACAGTTTGTCATCCCAATGAACAGTCACAACATCTGGTACTTCGTTTTGAAAATTATCTTTTATAGCTTCCTCACACTCTTTCCGTTTCTCTGTAGGAATTCTTTGAGTCGAGGACTTACTTATGTGAAATGCATCAGTATTATATCCAAGTGCCTCAACGGTAGCTTTAAGAATATACACTGAATCTCTCACACTCAACTGACACCTATCTAGCACTGCTGCTAATTTTGGAGTAATGAAATTTTTCCCATAGTTGTTTTACTGGTTCCAGATTTTATGTTATCAATCACAGTTGGGAAATTTTCTTGCAAACACATCTCATTTTCATTACAATCTGAAGATGAGTCATTTTGTAATGCTTCATAAGATGCTGTCGAAGGAGCTGACGTGGAAAAATATTTAGCATTTCGGTTTTCTTACTCAATAGTTCTGATGCGCGACCTTTCCTCTCTATTAGCCAGTTTCTTGTCCACTCCAGCTAAGTGGCGAGGTCGACCTGGCTCTCTCCGTCGCTGTAAAAAGATTTTATCTTCATTTATTTTTATTAACTGAAGTGCATCGGCGTGTGCAATGTCGAACAAATCATCCAACTTGTTGACAAACTTATCGGCGCTGCTAAAATACCTTTTGAGTTTTTTGAGCATTTTTTTGCAACTTCCTCCAAACTTGATACAGGTTCACTAATTTCTTCAAACAATTAGGTACAGATTTGGTAGGTATACGCGCCTTTTCCCAAAGGATCATACACTCCCGAATAGTGAGATTTTCACTTTCACTGACAGTTAAATTACTTCCCGGATATTACAAAATAAAACTGCTAGAACTTGTCCATTAGATGGCAGTTTCGAACCTGTTATCTGATGTTTTTCCGCAAGTATTAAAAATGTACTCGTTTTAGAAGTCTACGTAATTCCACTGACAGTTTCACTTACTGACAACAATTTAGACTAACAATGTTAGAGACACACCGACACGGGGGAGCGCGCCTTCGCCTTTCTTGCCAAGTACAGCCAACCTGACGTATTTCAATGCAAATCGGCACGGGTTGCCACCATCCTACGGTTCTGAAATATTGCATATAGTTGTTTTGGCATCGTACAAATAAATTAAGAGGTTATGCGTTCAAATAAAAACTACTTCGATTTTTGACACACCCTAATGTGCACGCTTGCAAAACCACCGTTAATCATAAAGTCATTTTTGTTACTTGGAGAGTGAGAGAGACGATGGTAGCATCAATCCCTTTCAGAAATAGTGACGCCGGCCGCAGTGGTCTAGCGGTTCTAGGCGCGCAGTCCGGAACCGCGCGACTGCTACGGTCGCAGGTTCGAATCCTGCCTCGGGCATGGATGTGTGTGATGTCCTTAGGTAAGTTAGGTTTAAGTAGTTCTAAGTTCTAGGGGACTGATGACCACAGTAGTTAAGTCCCATAGTGCTCAGAGCCAGAAATAGTGACGTTCCATTAAAGCTTTTCATTGGTTGAACATTAAAAATGAAGTTCTCTCGTTGGTCGCCTCGGTCTATATACCCACATCAAAAAAACGTTTTGCATCACCTCGGGTCCGAGAGTTCCGGACCTGTACAGAAATTTGGAATAGAGATCATCATAAAAATCGTTTCTGTCCTTTTTATTGCTCATGAAAACCACACATTGCATGTTTTACCGCAATACAGCAAAATCTTCAGAGGTAGTGGTCCAGATTACTGTACACGCCGGTACCTCGAATATTCAGTAGCACTTCCTCTTGCATTGATGCATGCCTGTATTCGTCATGACTTACTATCCACAAGTAAGGCACTGTTAGTTCAGATTGTCCCACTCCTCAACGGTGATTTGGCGTAGATCCCTCAGAGTGGTTGGTGGATCACGTCGTCCATAAACAGCCCTTTTCAATCTATCCCAGCTACGTTCGATACGCTTCGTGTCTGGAGAACATGCTGGCCACTCTAGTCGAGCGATGTTGTTGTCCTGAAGGAAGTCATTTACAAGACGTGCACGAAGGGGGCGCGAATTGTCGTCCATGAAGACAAATGACTCACCGATATGCTGCTGATATGGTTGCACTAGCGGTCGCAGAATGGCATTCACATATCGTACAGCCGTTACGGCACCTTCCAGGACCACCAGCGGCGTACGTCAGCCCCACATAATGCCGCCCCAAAACAACAGGGAATATCCACCTTGCTGCACTCGCTGGACAGTGCGTGAAGGCGTTCAGCCTGACCGGGTTGCCTCCAAACACGTCTCCGTCGATTGTCTGAGTGAAGGCATATGCGACACTCATCAGTGACGAGAGCGTGATGCCAGTCCTGAGCGGTCCATTCGGCATGTTGGGCCCATCTATACCGCGCTGCATGGTGTCGTGGTCGCAAAGATGGACCTCGCCATGGACATCGGGAGTGAGGTTGCGCATCATGCAGCCTATTGCGAACAGTTTTAGTCGTAACACGACGTTTTGTGGCTGCACGAAAAGCATTATTTAATAACGTGGTGTTGCTGTTAGGGTTCCTCCGAGTCATAATCCGTAGATAGCGGTCATCCACTGCAGTAGTAGTTCTTGGACGGCCTGAGGGGGTATGTCATCGACAGTTACTGTCTCTTTGTATCTCTTCCATGTCCGAACAACATCGCTTTGGTGCACTCCGAGACGCCTGGACACTTCCGTTGTTGAGAGCCCTTCCTGGCACGACAATGCGGACACGATCGAATCGCGGTATTGACCATCTAGGCATGGTTGAACTACAGACAACACGAGCCGTGTACGTCATTCTTGACAGGAACTGATCGACTGTCAGGCCCGCTCCGTCTAATAGGCGATGCTCGTACATGGTTGTTTACATCTTTGGGTGGGTGTAATGACATCTCTGAACAGTCAAATGGACTGTGTCCGTGATGCAATATTCACAGTCAACGTCTATCTTTAGGAGTTCTGGGAACTGGGGTAATGCAAAATTTTGTTTTGAGTTCTGGGAACTGGGGTAATGCAAGACTTTTTTTGATGTGTGTATAAACCCACAACCAACCTCCAACGGCCTCAGTCCGCTGCTGTCAGCCTTGCTTTGCGTTCTATCTGTGTGTACTCGTTCTTTCTCTCTGCAAGATGAAGAGAGGTAGCTGCAGCAACGCTTCAGAGTGTTGCGGCAAGAGGCTTACAGTTCTGGAGACAGGATTATTAAGTGAGTAAATAATTTCTATTTTGAGTGTAAATTTTCGTGTGTATGTTAAATTAGCCTTATTAATTCCGTCTTCTTGTTATAGTACAACTCCAGGATTCGTTCTTTGAGTGTGAGGAGAGGCAGGAGGGGGCTGGACAGCGGCAGACTCTCGACGTCCAGCCTCCGGGGCTGGGTTCACAGCCAGAATTGCCATGTGAGTATAATTTGTATTGTAATTTGTTCTTGTATAGTAGCGATTCAAAATTTTCTTATTTCATACTTTTTTTCTCTGGCTCACTTGATGCAAATGCAAAGTGAGCTGGAGGCCGAGCTGGGGGCTGAAAAGGACTATCCGCTGCAGCAGCAGCAGCGCTATGTGGAACAGCCCCCAGCTGTGTATAACCAATAACACTCGCGTAAGCACAGAAAAAAATATCCACGTGTGCTTTTCCTGTGTAACTCGGCATTCAAAATAGATAAAATTATGTCTCGTCCTGTTACAGGAACTGCTCTAGAGGAGTTCAATTTCTTGGACAGGCAGCTGGAGGCTTTTAATCAGCAGATGCAGGAACAGCCTCCAGCAAATAATGAGATGCCCAAGCAGTATACTCGTAAGTTAAAAAAAAGAAAAAGGTTACGTTTGTACGTGCCTCTAGTAGTATGGCTAATAGTAGTAGTATAGGAAGATTTTTTTCTGTAATAAATCGATTTATATATCTTGTTTGTTGTTGTTGTTGTTGTAGGCGAGACAGACCAATTTCCAGATTCTGACGAGGACGATGACATACCTGAACGGGTCATATAAAGGCTCTCTGATCTGGCCCTATTAGACAACGATGATGATGACTTTTTTGAGGGTGTAGTGGAGTAGCCCGATGAAGAATTATTAACGCCCTGGAGCCATAGCGAAAAAGGTAATTACGAGCTCTGCTTCTAACCTTGTGATGGACAGAATTCTTTCTTTCACCGTGCCAGCAACGCTAAGCAATGTACGCAACTATTATTTATTTTATCTCTTCTTCTAGAGCAGTCGTGTCTCAGCAACCTCAGCACAGTGTGGCGCGCATACCTGGGGCGGCTAAACCGTCATCCTCGCCGAAGCGGAGCCCGGTAAGGCACGCCTCGCCTAAAAGGGGGCCGCTACTCGCTGCGCGGGAAACCGCCGCCGCCGCAGCTCTGCCGTCCGTGGGCCGAGCAACGAACCACCACCCCTCAGGTTACCGGGTCGGGTCTACAGCAGCATCGGGAACCATCGCCGCAGCCTGGCTGTTCCCATCGCTCTGGCCCAGCAGCAACGCAACATCCTCCTTCGTCATCATCATCATCATCATATGAACCTCGTCAGAATCGGCGTAGACGCAAGGTACGTGTGCCTCAGCACATACTGAATTGCCCCTCCCCAACACCATCATCAACGGCGTGGACTCAGAATCGTATTAATACTAATATTGATGATCCTGTGGCTAGTGGTAGTTCTCTCTCCCGTCCTTTTAGTGAAGGACATCAGGTCAGTGATGCCATACCACAGTTAGAATATTCGGTGATTGCAGACGCTTTTGAGGAACGAATATCATTCACGAGGATGGAGAACCCGGCAGGAGGGTACCACTATAACTTCCCCCTGCTTCCCGGGATTTGCGAAATTACAAGTTAACAATGACCGTGAATTATGAGTTTTGACCCGTGTCGGAATAAGGCATCCGAATCCGAAGTAAATAATGATTATTCCGCGGGAAGCAGGAGAAGTTATAACTTGATCGTTATTGAATGAGTAATTTCATTCAATAACGATCGGTAAATGAAATAATGGAAATAATTTGGAAATAAATTTTGGCAGTGGAAATTTTGCCGAAAGAAATGATTAAGTTGTAAAAGCAATTAAAAAATCGGTCGCCAGCTCAACTGATGAGCGACGGTACTGTTAAGTACGTGAATAATAGTGTCAAAAATAAAGTTTACCTGTTTGTAGCGCAGCAGGTGGAACCGGAACTTTTACGTAAGTGCTGTGTCAGGCTCAGTAGTCATATAAAATACTGTCATAACAATCTAACTACACTTAAACATTAATGGTTAACTTTCAATAAGTATTTTGATAATTATTTTGTTCATAATTTGTCAACTAAGTGCAATGCTGACAACACAGATAATTATCTATCGAGATTTTGAATAATGGACTGTCATTCTGTCTTTAAAATTACGTACTTCGCACAGTTTAATCTACTGATAATGAAATATATTGCCAATAATTAATTAACTATGTTTTGAATGATAATAATTCATTAATTGGGAGATTGGCATAAGCTTTATAGTTTCATGAAATATCCTTGAACTAACTTCAGCTGAATATGCATTGAAATAAATCTTAATAATCAAATTAATTACTTCAGTCTATTATTAAGTTACTACGGTTGGCGTAAGCTTATTAAGTGCAACAATTAACAACGATAACCAATCGTTCAAAACAGTCTGAAATTTACTCTTCACCGTCTATGCAAATAATTTAAAAATTAACATATTTTCTCCTGATATGGCGTGACACACTCGGTTCAATAAGGTAAGGATTGGAAGGAACCTAGTTGGTGTTATTGTCGGGTGGAATGTAACTGCAACACTTCGATTATAAACTGCTTGTTATTAATTGTTCGACTTCAGAGAAAAGCACAGTCACTGGCAAGCCTTCTACAATTTTATCCTACGAAAATTACGTAGATCTTACTTCCCTCGTTGCCGGTGGATCGACGGAAGTCCACGGCGGCGGCACAATTTGGCAGCGGGCTTTTACTGTTGCGACTTGGGCCCACAGTCAGTACATATTTACACTAGACAATACATCGTATACAAACAGTTTCATGTGTTAAGTAAGCGAAAAAATTCATAGCAATGACTGCGTTGTAGCGTCACACCACGACCTTGTTGGTTTTCTAAGGGCGTGTCTTACTGTCGTGGAAACAAAGCTCCTCAGGGTAGTCAACGATCCGTGATATCCCGCCATTAAATGCAGTGCGATGCTTTCCGTAGAATTATCGCACTCTCCCAAAGTGGAGCCGATTACCTGATTACTACATCTTGACATCCATATACGTCATTTTTTTTTTTTTTTTAATCAGTCTTCTGCCTGGTTTGATGTGGCCCACCATGAATTCCTGGATGTATTCCAATCTTTGTCTTCCTCAACAGTTTTTGCCCTTTACAGCACCTTCCAGTACCATAGAAGTCATTCCTCATGTATTAAAAGATGTCCTACCATTCTGCCCCTTCTCCTTATCAGTGTTTTCCACATATTCCTTTCCTCTACGATTCTGCACAGCACCTTCTCAATCCTTGCATTATCAGTCCACCTAATTTTCAACATTCGTCTGTAGCACCACATCTCAAATGATTCAATTCTCTTCTGTTCCGGTTTTCCCACAGTCCACGCTTCACTTCCATACAATGCTGTACTCCAGATGTACATTCACAGAAATTTCTTCCTCAAATTAAGGCCGATATTTGATATTAGTAGACTTCTATTGGCCAGGAATACCCTTTTTACCATTGCTAGTCTGCTTTTGATGTCCTCCTTGCTCTGTCCATCATTGGTTATTTGCTGCCTAGGTACCAGAATTCCTTAACTTCGTCTACTTCATGACCATCAATCCTGATGTTAAGTTCCTCGCTTTTCTCATTCCTACTACTTCTCATTACCTCCGCCTTTCTTCGATTTACTCTCAATCCATACACTGTACTCATTAGACTGTTCATTCCGTTCAGCAGATCATTTAATTCTTCTTCACTTTCACTAAGGATAACAATGTCATCAGCGAATCGTATCATTGATATCCTTTTACTTTGAATTTTAATTCCGCTACTGAACCTTTCTTTTATATCCATCGTTGCTTCCTCGATGTACAGATTGAACAGTTGGGGCGGAAGGCTACGTCCTTGTCTTACACCCTTTTTAATGCGAGCACTTCGTTTTGGCCGTCAACTCTTATTATTCCATCTTGGCTCTTGTACATATTGTATATAACCCGTTTCTCCCTATAGCTTACACCTACTTTTTTTATAATTTAGAACATGTTGCACCATTTTACATTGTCGAACGCTTTTTCCAGGTCGACAAATCCTACGAACGTGTCTTGACTTTCTGTAGTCTTGCTTCCATTTTTAACCACACGTCAGAATTGCCTCTCTCGTGCCATTACCTTTCCTAAAGCCAAACCGATCGTCATCTAGCGGATCCTCAATTTTTTCCCACTCTTCTGTATATTATTCTTGCAAGCAACCTGGATGTATGAGCTGTTAAGCTGATTGTGCGATAATTCTCGCACTTGTCAGCTCTTGCCGTCTTGGGAACTGTGTGGATGATGCTTTTCCAAAAGTCAGATGGTATATCGCCAGGCTCATACATTCTACACACCAACGTGAATAGTTGTTTTGTTGCCACTTCCTCAATGATTTTAGAAATCTGATGGAATATTATCTATCCCTTCTGCTTTATTTGATCTCAGTTCCTTCAAAGCTCTTTTAAAGTCTGATTCTAATACTGCATCACCTATCTCTTCTAAATCGACTCCTGTTTCTTCTTCCATCGCATCATAAAAATCTTCCCCGTGTATTCTTTCCATTTATGCATTTAACAGTGGAATTCCCGTTGAACTCTTAATGTTATCACCCTTGCTTTTAATGTCGCCGAAGGTTGTTTTGACTTTCCTGTATGTTGAGTCTGTCCTTCCGACAATCATTTCTTTTATGATGTCTTCACATTTTTCCTGCAGCTATTTCGTCTTAGCTTCCCTGCACTTCGTATTTATTTCATTCCTCATCGACTTGTATTTCTGTGTTTCTGAGTTTCCTGGAACACTTTTGTACTTTCTCCTTTCATCGATCAATTGTAGTATTTCTCATGTTACCCATAGTTTCTTCGCAAGTACCTTCTTTGTGCCTACGTTTTCCTTCCCAACTTCTGTGATGGCCCGTTTTAGAGATGTCCATTCCTCTTCAACTGTACTGCCTACTGAGACATTCCTTATTGCTGTATCTATAGCGTCAGAGAACTTCAAACGTATCTCGTCATTCCTTATTACTTCCGTATCCCACTTCTTTGCGTATTGATTCTTCCTGACTAATGTCTTGAACTTCAGTCTACTCTTCATCACTACTATATTGTCATCTGAGTCTATATCTGCTCCTGGGTACGCCTTACAATCCAGTATCTGATTTCGGAATCTCTGACTGACCATGATGTAATCTAATTGAAATCTTCCCGTATCTCCCGGCCTTTTCCAAGTATACCTCCTCCTCTTGTGATTATTGAACAGGGTATTCGCTATTACTTGCTGAAACTTGTTACAGAACTCAATTAGTCTTTCTCCTCTCTCATTCCTTGTGCCAAGACCATATTCTCCTGTAACCTTTTCTTCTACTCCTTCCCCTACAACTGCATTGCAGTCTCCCATGACTATTAGGTTTTAATCCCCCTTTACATACTGTATCACCCTTTCAGTATCCTCATACACCTGCTCTATCTCTTCGTCTTCAGCTTGCGACGTTGGCATGTATACCTGAACTATCGTTGTCAGTGTTGGTTTGCTGTCGATTCTGATAAGAATAACCCTGTCACTGAACTGTTCGCAGTAACACACTCTCTGCCCTACCTTCTATTCATAACGAATCCTACTCCCATTACACGATTTACTGCTGCTGTTGATATTACCCTATACTCATCTGACCAGAAATCCTCGTTTTCTTTCCATTTCAGTTAGCCTTTACATTTCCCTTTTCAGATTTTTCTAGTTTCCCTATCACGTTCAAGCTTCTGACATTCCATGCCCCGTCTCGTAGGACGTTATCCTTTCGTTGATTATTCAATCTTTTTCTCATGGTAACCTCCCCCTTGGCAGTCCCCTCCCGGAGATACGAATGGGGGACTCTTCCGGAATCTTTTGCCAATGGAGAGATCGTCATGACACTTCTTCAAATACAGGACACATGTCCTGTGGATACACGTTACGTGTCTTTAATGCAGTGGTTTCCATTGCCTTCTGCATCCTCATGTCGTTGATCGTTGCTGATTCTTCCGCCTTTAGGGGCAATTTCCCAGCCCTAGGACAAGAGAGTGCCCTGAACCTCTATCCGCTCCTCCGCCTTCTTTGACAAGGCCCTTGGCAGAATGAGGCTGACTTCTTATGCCGAAAGTCTTCGGCCGCGAATGCTGATTATTTATCAAAATTTAGGCAGTGGCGGGGATCGAACCCGGGACCGAAGACGTTTTGATTATGAATCAAAGACGCTACCCCTTTTTTTTATATATATATAAAACCTTTATTAAAAAAAAACAATGTTACACATTGCAAATACATACTAGTTATACATACATGAAGTTATTTAAACAAAGCGGTTTGATCATTTCAATTGCGCTGACATTAAGGAAAGACAACAGAAGATTGTGTTACTGACTAAATCACCAGAAAGAATTAAATTAAACATAAATACTTGAGAATGGCGGAAAGGAGATATATAATAAAGTTGACTAGCCTTCCAACTACACTTTCTGGACATAAATTGAATCTAAGTATTTGAAGTGATCAGATCTATGTAATCAGTCTTTCACTGCAAAAATGAACAGGGCAATGTGCCAGCCATTGAATATTACATTTATCGGATAGTATCTTATGGTTTTAACCAATCGATAAGGAGATTTCTATAAAAACTGTCTATTTCCAAATTTCTAGTATAAGCCAATAATGCACCTTTCATGATTTGTGTTTGGCACTATTAGACACACAACCTCAATGTCACATAAGTTCTGTACATTAGATTATAAATTTCAAAAAACTACTCTCTGAAGTAGAGAAAGCACACTTCATAAATATACTGTAAAATCTTAAATAGTATCCTTAAGGTAACTACAATACATCACTGTCAACACAGTCTTCTTTTTTATATTAACCAATGCCCATTCTTTCAAATACAATTTTTAGCATATTACCGAACTTTTTCTTGTGATTCGAATAGCTTCTAATTTTGTGGAACTCACGCAGCATGTGTACCTTGAACTCTATGATGCTATCGGATCCTAATTTGTTAAGGACGTAGTTAACAAAATTTCCCAGCAACCAGTACACAGCGTTATTTTTTGCTTCTGGGAAATAGCGTGCTTCAGGCCTGTGTATCAATGACAGCGATATATACTCAGGGGATGTTCTTGTAATCACAGCTATTTGCTCCCGGATCCACTTCCAACTATTCATGTGACCACTGCAAGTATATCGATGAATTACTGTGTCAACTAGATGACATTGTTGACATAAATTTGTTTCACAGAGTCCGATTGCGTGCAGTCTTTCATTGGTGCTAACTATGTTGTTAACTGTCTTGTACCATGACGTTTTTATATTAGACGTGAGCACATTAGAACTAATGTTTTTCCAAATCTCAGTCCACTCAATGTTTGGAAACTGTCGTTCTATTTTGTTTCTTCCTTCGCTTTTCTGTCGTTCCCGCATTATGGCTCTCGATGTTAAGTGTCGGGACTGCCTGAGTTCGACACTGACATAACTAAACTCAACATAGAAAATCCTCACGTGCTGTAAGCGACTGTTGATATTCTGCACGTCAATCGGGGGAAGCAGGCTTGGAGGTTTAATGATGTCGAAAAGTTGGCTGGTTATGCTTTCTCGCGAGTCTCTTATTAAATTAACTTGCCTTTTGATAAAAAGAGCAGAGGCTTTATCCGTTATATTAATTAATCCTAGTCCACCATTTTTAGGATCTAAAGTGGCTACTTTAGCAGATACTCTGAACACTTCACCTCTCCACAAAAATTTTGTGATGTTGGACATTATTCTCCTCGCTATCATTCTCGGTATTGGAAACAGCTGGGCAGTATAATAAGCCTTAGCAAGGATGCATGAGTTGATATACTGTGTTCTTTGAACTTGGTTCATATATCGAGTTAAATTCTCTACAATGGCTCCTTGCACTTTATCTGCTGCAACTTTCCAATTTAAAGCCGTCATTTTCATAGGGCATGCTGTCAGGGTGATCCCAAGTGTTTTATGTTGTCGGACTAAGTTTGTCCACTCGACGTTGATATTATCAAAACCTCTGAGATTTAACACCTTACTTTTTTTTCCGTTTGCATTGGCTCCAGATGCTCTACAGTACGAATCAATCACTGTTGCTAGCGTGGTTACCTCGTCATTATTCCTTATAATGACCCCTATATCGTCAGGATAGGCTCTTATAACTGTTTTGTTTCCTGATAATGTTAAGCCTTTTAATGTAGCATGGACATGTCGGAGGAAAGGTTCCAGCGAAATTGCGAAGAGCGACATGGACAGAGGACTTCCTTGAGGAGCACCTCGTTGTATTTTCATCGGCCTGGATTGATGACAATTCACCGCTATTTTAGCATTTATTCCAGTTGCTATGTTCTTAATCAACTGTATAACCCTATCGTTGAAACCTATTTTCTTCAATGTCTGTAGAAGATATTCATGGTTTACTACATCGAACGCCTTATAAAAATCTAAAAACAATAAAGCACACTTTATGTTTGTTACAGAAGTTATTGCAATGATATCCCTGAATTCCGCTAGATTTTGAAAAATGGTTCTGCCTTGCGCACAGTTCTGATGTTGACTAATAATTTTATCTGTAAGGCATGAAATTCTCTTGTTTATTATTCTAGCTATTAATTTATAATCAGAATTCAGCAGTGAAATTGGACGAAAATTATTTAAATCTTTGTTTCCATTATTTTTTGGCACCAGAACAATTTTACTCTCCTTAAACTCAGCCGGAATCATTTTGCCCTGAATAACCTCATTTACAATGTCCGTGATTTTCGCACCCACTATTGGCCAGTAACGGATGTAAAATTCTGCTGGCAGACCATCCGGTCCTGGGGATTTTTTTGGTGGCGAGGCGCACAGAGTCTCATACACGTCTTCTTCACTGACAACCTCGAGAAAATTTTCGTTGTCATCTTCTGTCAGCTGTGGGGATAGGATGTCAAGGAATTCTTCCAAGGAAGCATCACTACTTTGATGTACAGAATATAGCTCGCAATAATAGCGATAAATCTCGTCCATGATATCCTGCTGGGTGCTGAGAATCGTGCCGTGTTTTGTTCGAATTTCTTCAATAAAAGTCCTTCTCCCGTTTTTCGTATGCTTCACTAAATGATATAGGGAAGTAGTTTCATCTGCTGACACCGAATTTGCCTTCGATTTTATTTTCAACCCTTCCATTTGACTTCTCTTGATATTAAGTAACTTGGCTTTGACTTTTTTGATGTCTGCTATCCGAAGTGAGGAACCTGCTGAGACTTGATCATATAGATCTCTCAAAACGGAATAGTAATACTCTATAGTGCATTTCATTTCCCTTGCGCTCTGGGCGCTGTATTGAATAAGAACTTTCCTCAACTTTGGCTTTGCCATTTTAACCCACCAGTCAATAGCAGTGGCATATCTACTACGGGCTCGCAGGCATATTGCCCATGTTTCTTTAATCAGATCTTCTAAATCATGATTAACTAACAAGGAAGTGTTCAAATTCCACTGATTCTTGAATCGGCGAACCGGTTGTCTTGTTAGATTTATGCAAGCTAAGACACTTGAATGGTCTGAAAAGTACGTAGGAATGGTTTCTACTTTTGTCACGGAAGTTACAAGATTTTTAGAAATATATAGTCTATCAATCCTGCTACGTGATGTTGCCGTGACATAAGTGAACTCAACAATGGAGGGGTATTTGATTTCCCATATATCCTTTAATTCTAAACCAGTAACTAATTGTTTTAGTTCACTTGAGAAATTAAAATTAGGTAACTGATCTTTTCGATTTAAAACACAATTAAAATCACCTCCAAGTAATAACTGTCTTGGTGATTTCCTTAACAAGTATATCAAGTCGTCTTTGAAGAAACGTGCCCTGTCAGCTCGATGAGAACTTCCTGAAGGGGCGTACAAGTTGATGATAGTCACATCATAGATATTTAGTCCTATTCCCCTTCCGGATTCCAGTCGTTCCACCTCGCTTACTGTAATCCCTTCCCTTACCAAAATAGCTGTTCCAACACTTGTTTCGGGAGATACATTTATGTAACTGACAAAACCGGGAATTACCAAATCCGAAATTAGAACTTCTTGTAACAGGGCAATATCAGTCGCGGATTCGTACAAAAATTCCTTAAGGGCCGATAATTTCAAACCGGTCGTGATTTTATTTATGTTTATAGTGGTGACAGAATAAGATTGCGTCATTGTGCTGTCACTATGTAGTTGTTTTGTTGAACTAATTTAGTTTACTGTGGTTCAGGGTTCAGTTAAGCTGTAACAGTTTTCTCGGAAGGCTGAACATGGAATAACACTTCAATCAGTTTATTAGTTACTGTCCCGTTTTTTTTCTACTTCTGATGTTTTCTCTTGTACCGCAAGCAGACTGATTTCCTGGTAAACTTTCTGATTTTTCCTCCAGTGATTCGTGTACGACCGTTTCGGACTGAACATTCTTTGGGTTTGGGTCGCCCCTACTGGATTTTCCCTTCCCTTGGTTACGAGCTACATTCTCATTTGGTTGCGTCGGTATTTTACTTCGCGGCTTATCTGGAGCAGCAGCAGACGCTTTAGCAATTTCGGTTGCCGGCGCCTGCCCTGAGGTGTTGACCGTGATTTCAGTTTGGCCACCACTTCCTCGTTCTTTATTAATTTCACTCACTTTCTGATCGAGGGAAACAAATGGAGACTGCAGTTTTGCATCCTCTCCCTGAATTTGTTTATTAACAGATAGATTCTGATCTTAGCAATCGGCTACTGCACCTGTTGTTTCTTGCAAATTAATGCTGCTTACACCCCTTTCATTTTCTGGTACCGTATGTGTATTATCTTTCTGTTCATTAGTTTCCATTCGCATTTTGCCTTCAGGTTCCTCTGCCTTCTCATCGCACTGTTTTTGCTTGCGAAGTGAGGGAGTGGGACAAGACAGCTCGTCCTCTGAACAACTATCAGTTATCTCCAGAGGTCGTTTTTTCGGTTGCATTTCAGTTTCACGAGTAGTGGCAACGGGGTTTCCTTTTGTTGTTAACGGGGGAAATTGACTGTTATCGTGAAGGAAGACATCAGCTTGTCCCGCTGCGTTAACATCCTCAACCAGTTGTTCCGGGCTATTCTTTGGTAACAGATCATTTAAGGTAAGCTTCTGACGCTGTATCAAATTACTTTTAAGCACAACAGTTGGCCGCGGACATTCCTGTCTGAAGTGGCCGGTTTCGTTACATATATGACATGTAGCTTCCTGACCTGTATAAACAATTTGTGCCTTATACCCACAAACAGTTATGTGAGACGGAATATTCGTCTTAACGTCCATCTCTACACAGCGGACCCCGTTAAAACACTGCAGTTTAAAGCGAGGCGACCATCTTTCATTTGCAATTGATTTAACGTCTCCGTAGTTTAAAAGAGCTTCCTTAATCTTATCATTTTCAATTTCAATGGGGAGATTCAAGACACGAACGGTTTTGTAATGAATGTCCGCTCTATAGATGGAAACCTTACTTTTATAACCATTTCTATGCACAAAATCTACTTCATAGCCCCACTTTCGTAACACTTTATCAACAGTCGAAGCACTGATTAACTTGACAAAAACACAGTATTTTTCCTGATCCAGTTGCCAGGTATGAACGGTTTCAGAATTTAGACCAATTACCTGTGTAATCCAGTCATCTATTTCCAGGGATGTCGGCTGAACAGGACGGGATTCTTTGTCAAAAGCAAATACCAGAGTGTTCTTCCTGAGGTTTGTAGCCATGGTTAATCCAGCGAAGCAATTTCGGTTTAACAACCGAAATTCCAAGTAGCAGCAGCAAGACCAGAAAGAGCGATCAGATCACAAGGAACAGGAACGAACACGGAGATTAACGGACGGACGGCACTCGGCGAAGCACAAGTATAGCGATGTAAACACTGAAGTGCAGCGCAACAGTTAACAGCGGCCACTCGCGAGCGCGGCTGAAACGGAACTGTGTGGGCAAACACAGGTCTATGATGCGGTAAATGGAGGGTCAAGCTATATCAAGCTCCCTAAAGATATAGCTAACAAGAGGGCATGAATTAATGTCGAAAACAGAAACGATCAGGCTTGTTTTGCGTGGTCGATCCTGGCTTGCGGTCAGAGATCATCCAGAGCGTCCGAATACATACTATATACGTGATTATATTCGTGGGTGATATCACTTTGATGGTACCGAATTCCCTGTCAAGATCCAGGACATACCTAAATTTGAGGCTCAGAATACTGGAATATCGGTTCATGTTTATGTCCTGGAGAAAAAAAGCAAATCAGGTGAGCAACATGTGCATATTGTCGTCGCTCCCCTCCTTTCTCAAAATTTGCCGCGGAGCGTGAGTTGCATGTAAACATGCTACTCTTCTCTGAAGGTGATAATTATCACTATGTTTGGATCAAACACATGACCCGACTCCTTTCCGCCCAACTAATTAATCATCATGGTAAGCAGCATATTTGCTTAAGGTGCCTCATTGCCTTTTCGTCAGACAAGTTATTAGCGGCGAACCTAGTAGATTCCGCTTTCAAGGACCCAGTACGTGTTATTATGCCTACTGAGGAATACAAATTCATAAAGTTTAAGAATTCTCACCAACAGGAGCGATGCCTGTTTGTAGTGTACGCCGACTTCAAATGCCTCCTCGCTCCTTTGACCCGCTGTGAAGATGACCCCACAGCCTCACATACCACCTTTACAAAAAACACGTACCATATGCGGCAGTGTACCAAATTCTATCGTCCTATGATTCCAGTCTTAGTCGCTACAAATTTTATGTCAGGGATAATCCTGTGGTTTGGCTGCTCACTGAGCTCGAAAAATTTTCATGGGAGGTTGATAAGCGTTACAGCGACAATGTTCCCGTGACCAAATCGAAGAGGAATGAAGATTTGTATAATAACGCGGTTGATTGTCATATTTGTGGGCTGCCGTTAGACATAAAAGTGGAAACTCCTTGTAGAGACCACTGTCATCTTACGGGGAAGTTCCGTGGCGCAGCTCACAATACATGCATTTGAAGTACCAACTACCAAGACACATATCCATTTTCTTCCACAATTTAAGCGGGTATGACGCTCACTTCCTGGTTGAGCACTTGGCTGATTTCGGTTGGGAGAAAAATCAGCTCAGTGTCCTACCTGAGAGCGTCGAGAAATACATTTCATTCTCTAAGCAAACGACGCCAAGAATTACGCTATGCTTCCTTGATACTCCAGAAAATCGTTGAAATGCTACCTCGGGAGGATATGCATATCACTCGAGCAGCATTTCTTGACGAGGAAAGTTTCAACTTGTGACTAGGAAGGGGATTTTCCCATATGAGTACGTGGATAGTATGGCGAAACTCAATGAAACCAGGCTATCCGACATAACTGCATTCTCCAGTGACCTTACAGGTGATGCCATAACGGAGGCAAAGTATGAGCATGCCGTGAATGTCTGGCGGGAATTCAATATTTCCACTTTACGAGAGTATGCACGGCTTAACATAGACATAGACATGCGTCGCTTGCGGACGTTTTCGAGAAATTCCGGAGCCTATGCGTCGCCACATATTCTCTGGATCCCACCTTTTATTACACAGCACCTTGGTTGTCTTGGGACACAATGCTGAAGAAAATGAATGGCAGCATTGAATTATTGACCGACACCGACATGCTTCTTTTCTTTGAGCAAGGTATCCGTGGGGAACTTTGCCAACGTGTCCATAGGCACGCAAATGCAAATAGTTGCAGATGGGTGCCACGTTCAACGCATCCCTTGATTTGTGTTAAATAATATACCTGGACGTAAGTAACTTATACGGGCATGACATGTAGCAATCACTGCCGATTGGTGAGTTTTGATGGGTGCCCAAAGACGAATGCAAGGGACTAGGTGGAAAAAATCATGGGGGGTACGGCAGCTGATTCTGATGTAGGGTATGTGGTGGAGACAGAACTCACGTACACTATTAGTTTGCATGATGCGCACGCCAATTTGCCGCTGCGTCCAGAGCAACTAGTTCCGCGAGGTGGCACCACAACAAAAAAGGTGACAACACAGGGGGATAAGCGGAGATACATTATTCATTATGGTAATTTCCAGCAGTGTCTCAGCTTCTTGGGTATGGAGCTGGTTAGAATCACCCGCACCATCTCCTTCAAGCAATCCCCCTGGTTGAAAGAGTATATTGATTTGAATACAAGACAGACAGACGTGTGACTATGAGAAAGATTTTTATAAATTAATGAATAATTCAATTTCTGGTAAAACAATGGAGAATTTGAAGGAACGATGTGGAATTTTGATTAGAACCGAATGGGATGGGCGCTATGGCGTAAGAAAATGCATTGCCAGACCAAGTTTTAAGCAGGTTACCATATTTAATAAGAATTTTGTTGCTGTGGAGGTGGAGAAGACTGCAGTAGAGTTTATGAAACTTATTTGTGTGGGAATGCGCATACTAGACCTATCCAAACTCCACATGTACCGCTTTCATAATGAGTATGCAAAAAATTATTTCGCAGATCCTAAATCGCTTTATGAGGATACAGATAACTTTATCTTAAGGGTGAAGAATGAGGTGCCGCAGTAATGAATTCGACACGTCCTCATACACGACCGATAATCCTTATGGTATTATTCCACAGCACAAGTAGATTATCGGTCTTATGAAGGACGAGGCCAATGGATTGCTGATTGTGGAGTTTGTAGGTCTACACTCAAAAATGTATGCGTACTGCATATTGGAAGGTGCCACCCACAGGCGGGCTAAGGGCATGCGTCGTATGGCATCGAGAGCCCTCTATATCGAAAGCTATTTGTGGTGCCCGTGCAGTGGTGTTCACGGTGCAGCACCGCAGCCACCGCATATGGTACAGCAGACCAGTATTCGATCGAGAGGACACGAGGTGTACACTGTGCTGCAGTCTAAAATCGGTCTGTCGCCACATGTCGATGAAAGGGTCATTTGTGATGACGGGATTGAAACTCTCCCATAGTCACACTACTCACTTGTAGCGAGAGAGGGGGTGGGGGACCCTGATTGAGTGAGAGGAAGAAAACCAACGAGAGAGAGAGAAAGAGAGAGAGAGAGTCTGCAGAGTAGTAGTATGACCCTTTTATCATATTGTAAGTAATTGTGTGTGTGTGTGTGTGTCGGTGTTTGTGTGAAAGAAAGAAAAATTTTAAGAGAAGGATAAACAAAAAAATATTAAAAAGCGAAAACAGAAAAATATGGGTTATGGGAGCAGAATGCACGTGACCGTGTCGGCTTTTTAAAGATATATAGCGGACATGTCTAAAATTATATCTTCTCTGCTTGAAGAAATTTGTCAAAGATTCAAATTCAATTCGCACATCCATAGGTCCAGACTTAATTATCACATTCTGTTACGAGCAGTCTATTACGATGATCGGTGAAAGTTCCTTGAACTTCCGTGGACTAAGTAGACACCCTTCTGCCTCTCCTTCAGCAGTTTCATAGTAAGAAGCAAGAAACCAGGCATACATGTCATATACTAGACTGTATACATTTTCATTCCACTGCAGATGTAAAATCTCATATGGGCAGAATTCTGCATTCAGATAGACTTTGGCATTAGTTAGCTTGCAGTTGTCAAACACAGTGGAATCATTTGTTATACGAGGTGCATTCAAGTTCTAAGGGCTCCGATTTTTTTTCTCCGGACTGGAAAGAGATAGAAACATGCGCATTGTTTTAAAATGAGGCCGCATTCATTGTCAATACGTCCCAGAGATGGCAGCACCGTACTGCAGATGGAATTTTACTGCCTGCGGCGAGAATGAGAACTGTTTTAAATACTTAAAATGGCGACGTTTTCCTTACTTGAACAGCGTGCAATCATTCGTTTTCTGAATTTGCGTGGTGTGAAACCAATTGAAATTCATCGACAGTTGAAGGAGACATGTGGTGATGGAGTTATGGATGTGTCGAAAGTGCGTTCGTGAGTGCGACAGTTTAATGAAGGCAGAACATCGTGTGACAACAAGCCGAAACAACCTCGGGCTCGCACCTGCCGGTCTGACAACATGATCGAGAAAGTGGAGAGAGTTGTTTTGAGGGATCGCCGAATGACTGTTGAACAGATCGCCTCCAGAATTGGCATTTCTGTGGGTTCTGTGCACACAATCCTGCATGACGACCTGAAAATGCTAAAAGTGTCATCCAGGTGGGTGCCACGAATGCTGACAGACGACCACATGGCTGCCCGTGTGGCATGTTGCCAAGCAATGTTGACGCGCAACGACAGCATGAATGGGACATTCTTTTCGTCGGTTGTGACAATGGATGAGACGTGGATGCCATTTTTCAATCCAGAAACAAAGCGCCAGTCAGCTCAATGGAAGCACACACATTCACCGCCACCAAAAAAATCTCGGGTAACCGCCAGTGCTGAAAAAATGATGGTGTCCATGTTCTGGGATAGCGAGGGCGTAATCCTTACCCATTGCGTTCCAAAGGGCACTACGGTAACACGTGCATCCTACGAAAATGTTTTGAAGAACAAATTCCTTCCTGCACTGCAACAAAAACGTCCGGGAAGGGCTGCGCGTGTGCTGCTTCACCAAGACAACACACCCGCACATCGAGCTAACGTTACGCAACAGTTTTTTCGTGATAACAACTTTGAAATGATTCCTCATGCTCCCTACTCACCTGACCTGGCTCCTAGTGACCTTTGGCTTTTTCAAACAATGAAAGACACTCTCTGTGGCCGCACATTCAGCAGCCGTGCTGCTATTGCCTCAGCGATTTTCCAGTGGTCAAAACAGACTCCTAAAGAAACCTTCGCCGCTGCCATGGAATCATGACGTCAGCGTTGTGAAAAATGTGTACGTCTGCAGGGCGATTACGTCGAAAAGTAACGCCAGTTTCATCGATTTCGGGTGAGTAGTTAATTAGAAAAAAAATCGGAGGCCTTAGAACTTGAATGCACCTCGTATTACCGCTTCAAAAAAAAAAAAATGGTTCAAATGGCTCTGAGCAATATGGGACTTAGCATCTGTGGTCATCAGTCCTCTAGAACTTAGAACTACTTAAACCTAACCAACCTAAGGACATCACACACACCCATGATCGAGGCAGGATTCGAACCTGCGACTGTAGCGGTCACGCTGTTCCAGACTGAAGCGCCTAGAACTGCACGGCCACACTGGCCGGCATTACCTCTTCTCATCAGTCTGAAACGCAAGTATGATGAATTTAGGTGTCTCTAGCGGAGAGGAGGTTTTAATAGCCCATGTTTGTCTGCTCACAGTTGGTAACACTGGGTACTCGAAAACCTCCCACAAGCGAAATGTCAGTGATAGAAACGTATCGGAATTCAGGACTTTTAAAAGCTTCAAATGCTCCTCGTCTGATACACTGATGTGAGGCATTTTCCATATTATCTTGCTGATTGTGATCACATTCTCCTATTGAACTCCTTGAAGGTATGACTTATTGTCCATCACACTCTGTACCAGAATAAGTTCTTGTTTAGCGTTCATAATAATCTGTCTCATGTCCTCAAAGTAGCCCATAAGCATTTTTAGAGGTATGCATGCAGTAAATCGCTTGTACTTTGAAACTGTTCTATCCGCCGGATCGTCTACGAACCACCCCGCATTTTCTTAACTATGCAAATCCGCGGGTGATGCAGAGGCGTATGTTTTAAGTGTTGATGTTATGCCGACGTTGCGTGTACGGTCGTTCTCAGACCCATTGAGTTCATAGCGTATCTCTTGGAACAGGAATGCTAAAGCATTACGTGTAAGCTTGGATCCCACTATGTTGTTGACGTCGGTTTTCTTGAATGACTCCTTATATAGCACGCTTCTTCTTCTTGGTAAATGTCAAGTTAAACATGATCCACAGATGTCCACAGAGATATGTATTAAAGTCCTGATAGCGCCGATAATTGCAGAACACGCGTCTTCTGTGAGTGAAGTATCACTGTAATTCTTCTGGCGTTTGCAGATCACCAGATGAGTCGAAATAGTAGGCGGTATCTGCACTTTTCATAACATAAGATACCCAGTGGGTGCCGGGGCCTCCAGCAACATCTAAGTTCACAATGCCACATTCACATTTTCCACATAGTCTTCGGTAATGTATTCCGCGTAAACCCACCACGGAACCTTGGAATGCTGAATTTCTTTCTAACAAACTTAAGGATAGCAGTATTTGTGAGTGGTCTGTCTGGTAGGCCCGCTCATGGGCTTTTTCTATTTATGAATAGACTAAGCCCTTTCCTGTGTAGTTTCAAGTATAGTCCTTTTCCGATGGCTGCGCCTTCCATCATGCAGTTATATCCTCTCGCCTGTTCTAACTGCGCTTGGAAGTTTTGCTCGTTCGTGACCATTCAAGCAACAGCTGCAGCACCACCAGCGAGGGACCCTACCGCCGAGAGCGAGGAGAGGGCCGGGATGAGAAATGAGAGAAAACCGCGGGGTGTCTTGGGAATTGGTAGAACTCGAGATGCGTTAACCGATCCTCTTCTTCTTCTTCCCACACCTTTCCACTTCAGTGCGTTTTTAGCTGCATACATCGCCGTCAGGATACAGTTCTTCAAACAGCCCTGCTTCCCGCCCTTCTTGTTCTTCTTCTTGTTTAGTGCACAACGTGCAGCATTCATAACTCGCTTGAAATTCATCGCTCCTAAACCCAACTTAATTTTTCCACGCATGGTTTTTATCAACTGCAAATGCTGCGATGCATTGACCTACACCAATAACCTTTCTTCTCCGTATCGCCTTAGCCTTGTCAGCTAAAATCCTATCTGCAGTGTGACGACTTGATAGATCTATATTTGCAGTGTATGCAATGTCGTGTTCCATACCAGCTTCGTCGAGCAGATTAACTCCCTTATCACCTCGCCGCAAACGTTTCTGAAGCTTTGTCCCAGGTTCACAGTAGTTATACCCACGGATATGTAATTCCACTGGCAGTTTGTCTAGAATACCACCACCTCCTCCAGTGCGTCTCCTAGCACGCATTTTATACCACTGTGGTGGTTGTGGACTATGCACGGCCATTATATAGCAAATCGTCGGCGTGAATCCAGCTGTTTTGTGTAGCAGAAAAACTAAGCCATTTGACTAGTGCTTTATTTCCCCGACGTCTTATGACTCTCTACACGAGAAAAACATCCGGTTCTGAAATTTTCTGCAACTCCTCGGTGTAGAAGCAGCCTGCAATGTCTTCACCTTTACCATATATATTAGTTCTAGGATTCCTTCTTTGCACCCTTAAAACTGTAAATATCTCTGTTGACCAGTTCAGTAGTATGATTTCTCAAATTCCGTCTTGTGTTTTGCGATACATACCAAATCACCTACATTAAACTTCTGACTGCGTGAAACCAGCATTTTATTGCGGTAGTGCACCATATCCATGAGTCCATTATCACGAACGTCGATTAGTCTCATATTTATTGTGGTATGTTTTTGGTTGGATTATACTGAGCAATTATTTCTGGGAGGATATCTGTCCATTTTTATGAGCCGCGTAGGTTAAAACGGATCCTCATTCCACCTTTTATGGTTATATTCAGACGCTCCACGATACTTGCCTTCAGGTGAGTGAATGTTGAGTAGTGATGTATTCCGTACCGCTGCATTACGGTCTTGAAATATACCTGTTGTAAAACTCTCCACCGTGTTCAGTTTGGAAGTTATCTGGGCATCGATTCGTCCCTGTCTGTAGCAAACGCTCGAAAACGTCTGCGGTATTTCTACCCGTTTTTGCTTTAACAGGTGGTGCCCAGGCAAATTTGGAGTATGTATCAATAACCATTAAAATATATTTGAAACCATTATTCTCATGTGAATATTCCCTCATATCTACAAGATCAGCTTGCCATAAATCATCCAAATCTTTAATCATAACATGCCTACGAGGGTATGTTTTGCGTGCTGGTTTGTGCAGTTCTGGAACTACTGTCTCTATATTTATTCGATGATACATCTCTCTCTAAGCACAGAGATTATTGAAACAGCCTCATTCAAATGACCTCTACTACCTGCAGCACCTGATGCCATGAGCAGCCGCAGTCGATCTATTTGCTCGTTGGGGTCGTCATAATATACACTCCTGGAAATTGAAATAAGAACACCGTGAATTCATTGTCCCAGGAAGGGGAAACTTTATTGACACATTCCTGGGGTCAGATACATCACATGATCACACTGACAGAACCACAGGCACATAGACACAGGCAACAGAGCATGCACAATGTCGGCACTAGTACAGTGTATATCCACCTTTTGCAGCAATGCAGGCTGCTATTCTCCCATGGAGACGATCGTAGAGATGCTGGATGTAGTCCTGTGGAACGGCTTGCCATGCCATTTCCACCTGGCGCCTCAGTTGGACCAGCGTTCGTGCTGGACGTGCAGACCGCGTGAGACGACGCTTCATCCAGTCCCAAACATGCTCAATGGGGGACAGATCCGGAGATCTTGCTGGCCAGCGTAGTTGACTTACACCTTCTAGAGTACGTTGGGTGGCATGGGATACATGCGGACGTGCATTGTCCTGTTGGAACAGCAAGTTCCCTTGCCGGTCTAGGAATGGTAGAACGATGGGTTCGATGACGGTTTGGATGTACCGTGCACTATTCAGTGTCCCCTCGACGATCACCAGTGGTGTACGGCCAGTGTAGGAGATCGCTCCCCACACCATGATGCCGGGTGTTGGCCCTGTGTGCCTCAGTCATATGCAGTCCTGATTGTGACGCTCACCTGCACGGCGCCAAACACGCATACGACCATCATTGGCACCAAGGCAGAAGCGACTCTCATCGCTGAAGACGACACGTCTCCATTCGTCCCTCCATTCACGCCTGTCGCGACACCACTGGAGGCGGGCTGCACGATGTTGGGGCGTGAGCGGAAGACGGCCTAACGGTGTGCGGGACCGTAGCCCAGCTTCATGGAGACGGTTGCGAATGGTCGTCGCCGATACCCCAGGAGCAACAGTGTCCCTAATTTGCTGGGAAGTGGCGGTGCGGTCCCCTACGGCACTGCGTAGGATCCTACGGTCTTGGCGTGCATCCGTGCGTCGCTGCGGTCCGGTCCCAGGTCGACGGGCACGTGCACCTTCCGCCGACCACTGGCGACAACATCGATGTACTGTGGAGACCTCACGCCCCACGTGTTGAGCAATTCGGCGGTACGTCCACCCGGCCTCCCGCATGCCCACTATACGCCCTCGCTCAAAGTCCGTCAACTGCACATACGGTTCACGTCCACGCTGTCGCGGCATGCTACCAGTGTTAAAGACTGCGATGGAGCTCCGTATGCCACGGCAAACTGGCTGACACTGACGGCGGCGGTGCACAAATGCTGCGCAGCTAGCGCCATTCGACGGCCAACACCGCGGTTCCTGGTGTGTCCGCTGTGCCGTGCGTGTGATCATTGCTTGTACAGCCCTCTCGCAGTGTCCGGAGCAAGTATGGTGGGTCTGACACACCGGTGTCAATGTGTTCTTTTTTCCATTTCCAGGAGTGTATATACTGGGGGATTCGGTTGTTCACTTCTTTATGCTCAATATCAATACCGTCACCACTGCTGCTGCTGTTGTTGTTATTTTCGCCACCAAATATTGGTTTTATAATGGTTTTATATTTCTTGTTGCTCAGGCTTTTCGCGATCTTATGTACACCAGTCTTGAGCAGTATTTCACGGTACGTTTTCCTATCATTAACTGAATAATTTATAGGTTTTTTGGTAGGTCTTAGGAGAATAAGATTCATTAAGCCAGGTGCTCTCTCAAACCGCCTATCAACAATCTGTATTGTGTCATCAGTTACAGTTATAGGATGCATGTCCAACATGTACGGTCTTCCCCTGCTAACGCCGAATGTTCTATCTGTCTGTTTAGGGGAGCGACGGATAATGAATTCGTCAATGGCAACACCATCGTTATCGCACTCCAGCAATCAGTACGTATCCTTACGAAATCATTGAACGACACGTCATTTCCTACATGTGCCTGGTAAATGTGTTTTAAATTCTGACTGTCTTGTTTGAAGGCTATAATGACGTTTGCCTTACCCCTAAACAACTGTTTCGAGATTCTGGAATGTGTTTGGTTCAGATAAAATACGTCAGCACCCGTATGAGGACCGAAACAGTAATATTTTGGAATTTGGTCTTGGTTTTCCACAGCAACACCGTCAAATATGAAAACAGTGTTTGGCTTTGCTTTTTCAGGTGGAAGGATATCACCGCTTTCACTGTATGTCGTGTATATAACACCATCTACAGCGCGCAATATCTCCTGTAATAGCTGATACTTGAGTTGAAGCAGTGTTTTTGAGAATACACAAAAATGTTGAAATCGGACTCTATCTACATGTGTTAGCAACGTCATGAGGACATTAGTCTTGCCACAATTGGACGGACCGACAATAACTGCTCGTATATTATCAGGAAGGAGAATTCCATTCTTATTTTTCTTCAGATCTTCTTTTGCATCTTCACAGGGCCAGTCACCGACAACAAAACCTTGTGATGCGGTTGTTTCACCCACCCTGCCATGATGCTAACTGCGCCACATACTGACAAGTAGTTGACTTATATACAAAGACGCTTGAAGGGAAGGTCATACTATGTGTAGTCACTATAGCTGCATCACTTAACCGACTGAGCTATATTGGCTACACAGATAAATCAGCTATATATATTTTATCCATGAAGAGTAACTTGATCATTCATTATGTCAATAACTGGTGAGACGATGTCTGGAGTAACTGCCTGCTGCTGCATCATTATAGGTGTAGCATTGAAAAAATAATGATATTAATAAGCGTAATACTTTGACTATAATGAGAGAGGTATGGAATAAAACACAAACACGGTTTAAGATTATATATACATATATTATTTATTTAAATGTCATACATAGGATACAGTATTTCAAGAAAATCGTCAGATTCTTTCTGTATCTTCTTCTTCTTCGCACCTGTACACTATTTCCCAAACAAAGCCTTTTGATATGCAATAAATTCCGCGCTTATCTCCTTCAAGCCAATGGATGCATCACAGTGCTCGGGTTTTTCACATGCACGTTTAATCTGTTTTTCTCTTGGTTTAGCTTTCATGTGCAAACAAAGGTACTGCAACAAATCATCAACATGTACACTATGCACACTTAGGAAGTTTACAACGTCATTGTATGCAGAGTCTATGCTCAGAAACCAACGGTTCATTCTTTCCAATGCAAGACATAGCGCAGTATCCAGATCATATAAGTTCATAACTGAGGTGTGCCTTAGATAAACACAGTTGTCACCCGATTTCACACATAGTCCACAGTCATCATACACTGTTGTAATAGTGCCACACGAATAAGGCGAATGTCTGGGGGAGAACGAGTTGGATAGTACTCTGTAGTCATCTGCTGATTGATGTGGGGCTATGCACGACATATTTCGTCCCAGTCGATATCAGAAATTGGCACTTTAACAGCCTTCAATACATTTTCAATTTCTATTATCGCATGCAAGCCCCAGACATGATGTGTTTCTATACCAACGTTTACACATTTCGTTCCACTCAGAGTTAAATTGCATGTAGAACTGAAAAGCATGGGTGCACTCGATTCCTTCTAATCCACAGCATCTGTACTGTGTGCCTGCACTAGCACAGGGATGTTCTGATGGGATCGGTCATATGTTGGTGGCCGGTACTGTCATCCATCTTGCTGTTGTTTAGGATCACCAGCAGCATTCGATGTATGGGGAGCACATCGCATGTCCTCATCACACAAATTGATGAGTGGCACAGACAGCAAGCTCCTTGTCCTGCTCCAGCAAGTGGGCTATGTGCACTACAGGATCCCACGTGGTCGCTACAGGTTGTTGCTGCTGCAGGTCCAGAAATCGGTATAGCTCTCTACAAGATGGCAGCTGAGGTTGCTACAGGTCCACATGTGGCAGAGATTGGCATGTTGGCGCTCGACCCTGCGGGCTAGGACGTGTCGAGGGCTACAGGTGAACGAAGAAGAGGAAGCATTACATATGGACCAAGACGCGAAAACAACCAATAATAAAAATAATAATAATAATGATAATGCTAACCACAGACATATATGTGATAGGAGGTACTTACTTTTCCATTTCTTCCTGTTCTGCAGGGATGTGTTGGACTGCGGCTGCTGTTGACACTTCATGGTTCTTTTTCTCCTGTTGCTGCTGCTGACTGAGTGAGACTGAGGTCCCAGACATGCTGCTTCAATGACATTACCAGATACCACCATCCCACTGGCTGAAATCTAACACGTTAATGGGTTAAGGGTTCCTATTGGTTCCCATCACCCCCCCCCAGACCACCATCTTGGATTATGTCATGCAATGACAGTGCCCTCTGGTGGCAGTACTGTGTACTAGGTCAGTTGGACTCTAGACTTCATGATGAACACACTGGATGGAGCTACTGCCTCCGATTGTTTAAATAAACACTACATGCAAAATACAGACTTTCGTCCATCCTGTCCTGCAGCCCAGCACAGTCAGAGTCCTTTTCCCATCAATTCCTAGGAAGAGGTGTCGGTCAGATGACTTAGGTTAGTGGAGGTAGCCCAAGTGACCTTTTTTCCCACCGTTTTCTTAAGTTAGTGGAAACTACCGTGGTGTGCTGTATTGTCCTGCAGGAATGTGAACTTCCCACCATTTTTCTGCGGGAGGGGAGGGGAGGGGAGAGGGGAGGGAGTTAGATTACTGGAGGTAGCCCAAGTGACCTATCTTCACGCAAAAATTTGAACTTATCACCATGATGTCATTATGATGTTGCCATATATACCACCGCCATCTTGGATCCGTCATCTTGAATAAATATGGCAACAATGCACAGTGGGCTGACACACTCTTTGCCCTACTTCTCCTGGGAATGTCTTAGAGCTGCTTCTCTAAGTATATAATGGATAGCCTACTACAAGAATTAGCCCAAATAATTCCTATACACAAAATGGGGAAAGATCACATTATCATTAAGCATCACAAAAACAACGGTAAAGCTAAGAAAAAGACACTTGGAACGGTGGTTAGAATACTTGCCCATATTAGCCGATTCTCAATTCGAATTTCCTAGAGGTAGAAGTTGTATGGATAATATCCCTATTCCAGTATCCTCAGCTTTCGTGAGCTAAAATATTCAGCTGCTCTATTCTCTGGTACCACAAGAGCCTACAACAATATTCAGATAATCCTATTACAAAAGTTACAACAGTTAGGAGAACCATATCAACTTGTAAAAGGAATGGTGTCTTAGATTATGGAACAAACTGTATTATTACAATGGATAACGGTAACAAGGGGCCACATATAGTGGACAATGGTATCTCCTAAACCACTGGATCAGTTTCAAAAAATTTTGGTAAATTTCACATATGGTATCCACATATGCAGCTAAATGTACCTACAAAATTATATCTTGGTGCTACACGTAGTTCAGGAGATGATGATAATAATGACTGAGGGCTGAGGGCGGTAAACAGAAAGGTCATCAGCGCCATTGCAGTAATGATTTAACGATGAGAAAGGTGAAAATCAATGAAAATAGGTCAATAAACGTAAAACTAAATTTCATCCCACCACAAGAATTGCAAGACAACCCCAACAAGGGGAGCTTCAGAAAAGCTCTTAACAAAATCCCAGTGAGACACAGCAGAATAGCTAGATAAAACCCGGGATAAAATAACTGTAAAAACGCTGTTAAGGCAGGGACAGATAACTGCAGCTGGATGATTGCTTATAAACAATGAGTGACCCAGCCCCACACCCAATATTTTGGGAAGAATTCCGGACACCACACAAATTCTTAAAACACGAACAACATCTCCTTGTTATCAGTTAAAATAGAGGACAGATCCTGTGGGAGCCCCAGTTCAACGCCCAGGTCAACAAAGAAAACACGCTCAGTTGTTTTTACAACTGTGACCCACGTCTCCTACATACTGGAGCCTCCTTCCGAAGTGAGAGGAAGCCGTCAATGGTTAATGTCCCACTCTAAGTCGTGTAAGGGCTACTTCTTCAGACCATCGTGGTTGGAAGAAGGTAAACCACTGCCGCTCTCAAGTTTACATGGAACTTAGTTTATCGTTCTTCATTTCCAGCTACTGAGCCTCCCACCAACGCCTGACCTTCCTGGTCACAAACTGACAGCCTGCAGGGGGGCTGACCAGCGAGCAGGAGGGGGAAAAGAGCAAGCCTCCTTGGCAGCCGCATAAGCGAGTTCGTCTCCCCAAATCTCTATGTGCCTTGGAGGACAGCAGAAAATGATTTCCTTGTATTGTCTTTGCAAGAGAAGGAGAGTGTCCTTGTAGCACCATCCGACCTGTTGGGTACTTTAAGAAACTGAGCAGATGAGGAATTTCTTGTCCTGACTCGTCTCATCTGTTCCATTGCCCTCAGGATAGCAAACAATTCCGCGTAGTAAACTGAAAACTGCTCTGGGGGCCTACCCTTGGGACAATGTCGGCGAACACGACAAACCAGCGGCGACGCAAAATCTCATTAGAGTTGATCGCAAAAATGTAGTCTGGTGTCCAACGCTTACTGTAAAGACTCAGTTCTAGAAATAATCAGGGGCTCTGTAGTAGCCAAAGGGATGCCCTACTCCACCCATGGCCTTGGACTTTAATGCTGTAATAACTCCAGGCTCTCCCTTGCACTGATTCCAAATGGCCTTGTAGCTTGTGACTGAAGACTGAACTGTCATTCCAGTGGCGGCTGCGCTACATAACTGGATGCTTGCGATGTAGGAATGGACAAAGCACTATATGCCTGGCGTACCACGAGAAGAAGACGTCGATGGACAGCAGAGGCTCACCAACATCCACAAACAAACTAACAACAAGGCTCGTGCTGACAGCCTTATACCCTCGTGGTTAACCACATCGAGCATATTGAGCTATGAACGCCTTGCTGACCAATAAATCTGGCATCCATATTCAAGCCAGGTCGCACAAAGGCCTTATAAAGTTGGAGCAGACGTGCCCTGTCGGCTCCCCAAGTCCTATGACTGTCATATTTAAGGATGTTTAAGGTCTTTAGAAATCTCAGTTTCAGTTCTTTAAGGTGTGGCAGCCACGTTAACGTCTAATCAAAAGAAAGGCGAAGATACTTTTCCTTAAAAGTCAGAATGGTGTCCCTCGATTTTAAAGTGGGTAATTTAAAAAGTGAATGGGAATGTTTAAAATCAACTCAAACAGTTTTCTCCAAAGAGAATTTAAATCCTGTGGTGTAAGACCACTCCTCCAACCACCTTATCGTCAGTTGCAATTGCCGAGTAGCCGTTGCAAGGCTGGAGAATACACAGAAGATGGAGAAATCGTCGCACTGTGGACGTAATACTGCGTATTGCAATGGCAAATGCTATGACAATTAAAACAGTCCCTTGAGGGACACCATTCTCTTGCTTAAAATGGTCAGACAGGAAATTTCTGCCGGCCGGAGTGGCCGAGCGGTTCTAGGCGCTGCAGTCTGGAACCGCGCGACAGCTACAGTCGCAGGTTCGAATCCTGCCTCGGGCATGGATGTGTGTGATGTCCTTAGGTTAGTTGGGTTTAAGTAGTTTTAAGTTCTAGGGGACTGATGACCTCAGCAGCTAAGACCCATAGTGCTCAGAGCCAAGAAATTTCTAACCTTCTATCTAAAATATCTGTCCGAGATGAAAGGACCGTATCAAGGTGGGTAGATGTCCACAGGATCCCCACTGATGGAGCTGCGAAAAAATATTATGCCTCCAGGTAATATCGTAGCTCTTGTCCAAATTGAAAAAATCACCGATAAGGTGTTAATTACGAAGTAAAGCTTGAATTGCTACTTCAGGCAGGGTCAGGGTATCGAGTGTGGAGTGATATGTCCTGAACTCACACTGGGAGCAATTGAGTATGGACCTGGTTTTGAGAATCTACAATTGACCATACACTCCAGTGTCTTTCCTACACAGCTTGTCAGGCTAATACTGCAATAACTACTGGGGTCTGTCCAATCCTTCCCTGGATTTAAAATTGCGATTAAAATACATTCTTTCCACGATGATGATGATGATGTTTGCTTTGTGGGACGCTCAACTCCGCAGACATCAGCACCCATACAAAGTCCCAATTTTTACACAGTCCATGTTCCTTTCAAAATCCAATCTAGTCACTCTCACAAATGATGATAATGATGAAATGATGAGGACAACACAAACACCCAGTCTGCAGGCAGAGAAAATCCCCAACCTGGTTGGGAATCGAACCCAGACCCCATGATCCAGAGGCAGCAACACTAGCCCCTAGACCACAAGCTGTGGACATCTTTCCACGAGTTGAGAAAGTCGCCCATCATTCAAATTTCATTAAAGAGCTGAAGGAGGAACTCCTTTGATCGTAGGTCCACTGTTTCAATGTGCTGTACTTTATCAGCTCGTTTACAGGGGTCTTATCACAAGCTACGGACAATGCATTGTCCAGCTCCCATAGAGAGAAAGGCAGGTCGTATTCCTCCATGTTGGTCGAACGGAAATCAGAATTAGTCTTCTTACGTGTTTCCTACTGTGGTCTAGGGGTGTTGGCCGGTTGGCCTCTGTAATAAAAAACTGAGTGGAAGGATCAACCACCGAACTTGAGCAGGATGTCTTGCGACGTCCGCAACGACCAAACACAACGATCAATAACAAACAAAATGAAAAAAAAAGAAAGAAAAAAAAGGGGGTAGCGTCTTTGATTCATAATCAAAACGTCTTCGGTCCCGGGTTCGATCCCCGCCACTGCCTAAATTTTGATAAATAATCAGCATTCGCAGCCGAAGACTTCCGGCATAAGAAGTCAGCCTCATTCTGCCAAGGGCCTTGTCAAAGAGGGCGGAGGAGCGGATAGAGGTTCAGGGCACTCTCTTGTCCTAGGGCTGGGAAATTGCCCCTAAAGGCGCAAGAATCAGCAACGATCAACGACATGAGGATGCAGAAGGCAATGGAAACCACTGCATTAAAGACACGTAACGTGTATCCACAGGACATGTGTCCTGTATTTGAAGAAGTGTCATGACGATCTCTCCATTGGCAAAAGATTCCGGAATAGTCCCCCATTCGGATCTCCGGGAGGGGACTGCCAAGGGGGAGGTTACCTTGAGAAAAAGATTGAATAATCAACGAAAGGATAACGTTCTACGAGTCGGGGCGTGGAATGTCAGAAGCTTGAACGTGGTAGGGAAACTAGAAAATCTGAAAAGGTAAATGCAAAGGCTCGATCTAGATATAGTAGGGGCCAGTGAAGTGAAGTGGAAGGAAGACAAGGATATCTGGTCAGATGAGTATCGGGTAATATCAACAGCAGCAGAAAATGGTATAACAGGTGTAGGATTCGTTATGGATAGGAAGGTAGGGCAGAGGGTGTGTTACTGTGAACAGTTCAGTGACCGGGTTGTTCTAATCAGAATCGACAGCAGACCAACACCGACAATGATAGTTCAGGTATACATGCCGACGTCGCAAGCTGAAGATGAACAGATAGAGAAAGTGTATGAGGATATTGAAAGGGTAATGCAGTATGTAAAGGGGGACGAAAATCTAATAGTCACGGGCGACTGGAATGCAGTTGTAGGGGAAGGAGTGGAAGAAAAGGTTACAGGAGAATATGGGCTTGGGACAAGGAATGAAAGAGGAGAAAGACTAATTGAGTTCTGTAACAAGTTTCAGCAAGTAATAGCGAATACCCTGTTCAAGAATCACAAGAGGAGGAGGTATACTTGGAAAAGGTCGGGAGATACGGGAAGATTTCAATTAGATTACATCATGGTCAGTCAGAGATTCCGAAATCAGATACTGGATTGTAAGGCGTACCCAGGAGCAGATATAGACTCAGATCACAATATAGTAGTGTTGAAGAGTAGGCTGAAGTTCAAGGCATTAGTCAGGAAGAATCAATACGCGAAGAAGTGGGATACGGAAGTACTAAGGAATGACGAGATACGTTTGAAGTTCTCTAACGCTATAGATACAGCAATAAGGAATAGCGCAGTAGGCAGTACAGTTGAAGAGGAATGGACATCTCTAAAAAGGGCCACCACAGAAGTTGGGAAGGAAAACATAGGTACAAAGAAGGTACTTGCGAAGAAACCATGGGTAACAGAAGAAATACTTCAGTTGATTGATGAAAGGAGGAAGTACAAACATGTTCCTGGAAAATCAGGAATACAGAAATACAAGTCGCTGAGGAATGATATAAATAGGAAGTGCAGGGAAGCTAAGACGAAATGGCTGGAGGAAAAATGTGAAGACATCGAAAAAGATATGATTGTCGGAAGGACAGACTCAGCATACAGGAAAGTCAAAACAACCTTTGGTGACATTAAAAGCAATGGCGGTAACATTAAGAGTGCAACGGGAATTCCACTGTTAAATGCAGAGGAGAGAGCAGATAGGTGGAAATAATACATTGAAAGCCTCTATGAGGCTGAAGATTTGTCTGATGTGATAGAAGAAGAAACAGGAGTCGATTTAGAAGAGATAGGGGATCCAGTATTAGAATCGGAATTTAAAAGAGCTTTGGAGGACTTACGGTCAAATAAGGCAGAAGGGATTGATAACATTCCATCAATTTTCTAAAATCATTGGGGGAAGTGGCAACAAAACGACTATTCAAGTTGGTGTGTAGAATATATGAGTCTGGCGATATACCATCTGACTTTCGGAAAAGCATCATCCACACAATTCCGAAGTCGGCAAGAGCTGACAAGTGCGAGAATTATCGCACAATCAGCTTAACAGCTCATGCATCGAAGCTGCTTACAAGAATAATATACAGAAGAATGGAAAAGAAAATTGAGAATGCGCTAGGTGACGATTAGTTTGGCTTTAGGAAAAGTAAAGGGACGAGAGAGGCAATTCTGACGTTACGGCTAATAATGGAAGCAAGGCTAAAGAAAAATCAAGACACTTTCATAGAATTTGTGGACCTGGAAAAAGCGTTCGACAATATAAAATGGTGCAAGCTGTTCGAGATTCTGAAAAAAGTAGGGGTAAGCTATAGGGAGAGACGGGTCATATACAATATGTACAACAACCAAGAGGGAATAATAAGAGTGTACGATCAAGAACGAAGTGCTCGTATTAAGAAGGGTGTAAGACAAGGCTGTAGCCTTTCGCCCCTACTCTTCAATCTGTACATCGAGGAAGCAATGATGGAAATAAAAGAAAGGTTCAGGAGTGGAATTAAAATACAAGGTGAAAGGATATCAATGATACGATTCGCTGATGACATTGCTATCCCGAGTGAAAGTGAAGAAGAATTAAATGATCTGCTGAACGGAATGAACAGTCTAATGAGTACACAGTATGGTTTGATAGTAAATCGGAGAAAGACGAAGGTAATGAGAAGCAGTAGAAATGAGAACAGCGAGAAACTTAACATCAGGATTGATGGTCACGAAGTCAATGAAGTTAAGGAATTCTGCTACCTAGGCAGTAAAATAACCAATGACGGACGGAGCAAGGACATCAAAAGCAGACTCGGTATGGCAAAAAAAGGCATTTCTGGCCAAGAGAAGTCTACTAATATCAAATACCGGCCTTAATTTGAGGAAGAAATTTCTGAGGATGTACGTCTGGAGTACAGCATTGTATGGTAGTGAAACATGGACTGTGGGAAAACCGGAACAGAAGAGAATCGAAGCATTTGAGATGTGGTGCTACAGACGAATGTTGAAAATTAGGTGGACTGATAAGGTAAGGAATGAGGAGGTTCTACACAGAATCGGAGAGGAAAGGAATATGTGGAAAACACTGATACGGAGAAGGGACAGGATGATAGGACATCTGCTAAGACATGAGGGAATGACTTCCATGGTACTAGAGGGAGCTGTAGAGGGCAAAAACTGTAGAGGAAGACAGAGATTGGAATACGTCAAGCAAATAGTTGAGGACGTAGGTTGCAAGTGCTACTCTGAGATGAAGAGGTTAGCACAGGAAAGGAATTCGTGGCGGGCCGCATCAAACCAGGCAGTAGACTGACGACAAAAAAAAAATCTATCTCCTGGTATCGACAGAAAGTAGGATCTTGGATAGAATTGGCCATAAGGGACTTACATGATTCAGCCATTGTCTGAACTATACCTCTCAGCGATGTTACAAGAGACCCCTGTATTCATACAGCTGCTATTGGCGGTCGAGGGTTGCGCCTAGAGGTCCCCCTGATGGCTTCCCATATTTCACTTGCAAGTGTGGACCTGTTGATGAAGTTTACGAACTCTTGCCGAGACTTCTATCTACTCTCAAGAATTGTTCGTCTCGCCTTTGCACACGTCATTCGAACCAAGGGACAGGTAATCTCCTAGGTGTTGTTTGTGATGGATGCATCAGTGGTATGGCGAATCACAGCTGTGATTTGATTATCCCAGTTCTGGACCCCATCACACTGCTAGAAATCAGCTAATTGCCTGTAAAGCACCCAGTTAGCCTTTTGACAACCCTCTCAGTGGCCTCCTTTCGGGATCTGTTCCCTCAGGCAGATGGATCCAGATGGGGTAGTGCTCGCTATAGCGATCACTATAGTGGTCGCTACCATGAAGATCATCGTCCACTCACAATTGATCAGTGTCTGCAAGGACAGGCGAGCAGAAGGAGAGGTCTATGTATGTAGACGAACCGGTAGCGGTGCTAAAATGTGTAGCTTGACCCATGTTCATTATTATATCGCTAGTGAGTGTCACATCCTTGGAGCAAATTATGTTAGAACACCACAGCGCACAGTGTGCATTGAAGTCCCCTAAAAGGAGAAAGAGACCGGGTAGTTCATCAAGAAGATAAGTGAGGATCCTACTGTCAAGAGGCTCATGGGGCGGTAGGCATGAAAAGCACACCATTACTGCCACTATCCGAACAGCAACCGTATGTAGTATTGAGGTTAATCACACAGGTGAGGAGTGAAAAGTGTCCTTGAAGAACACCGCAACACCACCTTCCACCCTGTCACCAATAAGGTCGTCTTTTCTATAGAGGTAATAGCCTCCAAGTGCAGGTGTGTCAGCCTCTTTAAAATGAGTCTCTTAGAGGCAAAAGGGACTGTTTTGTACAAGGAGTCTCAGTTCCTCCAGATGAGTCCTGTATCCATTTATGTTTCATTTGAGTATGGGAGCCATTTCATCAGTGTGGTCTTGATTTACCCCTAACTTTGCGTCTTGGTGGTGAGGCGCTTGTAGAATGAGGTGGGCTGGAGGACCTGCCTCGGTCCAATGATGAGGCATTAAAATCCGTGATGTCCTCATTACCACTCAGACGTGAAAGAATGACTTCTGGTGGCGTCCAGGATAGACAGCTTTCGACTCAAATGCTGAGATCCTTTCCTTGCTCTCTTTCTCAGCAAGGATGAGGGGGGAAAGTGGGTGGTGAGAGCCACTTTTCTTTGAAGAAAGTGGGGTCTGAGAGGCACTCTGCTTTTGGGTTAAATGCTTACTGCCAGAGCATTACTGTTCTTTCCGTCATAGCTGGCTGAATCCCTATATCTTTAACTTTACTTTGGCACATATATAGGTGCACGTACAGGTCCTGGTGGTAGATAATGTTACGTTTGACATTGTCTGCGTCGAAGTATTGACCTTAGGAACAGGTTTCTGCACCAAAAAGTGGCAAATACAGTGGTTTCGTCGCCTAGTATTCCTTTTTGGCTTCTGCGTAGGGGATCCAGTCGGTCACTTTTATTTCCTGAATTTTGCGTTCCTCTGCAAAAACAGAGCAGTTTTGGCTTTAGATTGGGTGGATCACAGAGCAATTATTGCAGTCTGCTGGAGATAGACAATCACTCCCAGCTTCATGGGCTGTCTTTCCACACTTCCCACAGGTCGCTTCGCCCCTGTTGTATGGCCAAAACGCTGGCATTTGAAGCAGCACATAGGATTAGATACATAGGACCTAACCGTAAGTCAGAGGAAACCTTGGAGAGTTGAAGGTCCCAATGAAGGTGGCAGTCTTTTCTATTTCTCCATTATTCTTACGTGTCCTCTGCTCCACATCCAGTATCACCTGTGATGCCCATTCTCGTTTGAGTTCGGCAATGTCGATGTCCATAATATAATGGCAGGTAACCACGCATTTGCTGGAGTTAAGAGAGTTATGCAACTCAACACTGATGTCATAATCACCCAATTTTTGTGACCTGCTAAATAGTTCCACCTGCGTTGCCCACTTAGTCTAGACCAGAACCATTTCGCAACTGCTTGATAGACTTTAGGGTACCAGAAAGCCCTTCTAAGCTTTAATGGATATAGAAGGGGGACACTTTTTCAGACGTTCCCTGCTGCCTCTTGATCGATAGAAAGAGATTCTGATTCATGATTCCTTGAACCCCATTACTAACAACAAGTTGATTATCAGGTGGACTAGCGTCCCTCTTTCTTTTGGATGAATGGGTGTGAGTATTCCCTGGCAGTACACCCATCACACTGGGAGGAGAAGAGGAAGATATCAATGGGTCCATCTTGCTACCACGGGCAGCTAGGGAAAGGTCCACACAGACAGAGCCCCACTTGCCTAAGTAAACCTTATACAACTGAGGTGCGGCATGTTCCCCAGAGATTGCCCGCTAATGACTGTTCCACCTCAACAGCCAAGCATCTCATCAGTGTGCAGCACAGCTTGAGATTGAGGTTTTTTTTTTTTTTAGGTCCGAGCAGTCAAGTCAAGATCCCTGTTCCCTGAGACACACAACATTCCACCGCCACGTCGCACAGTGGTCACTGAAGAATACCCAGAGCTTACAGTGACAGAGGACTGGTGGCATTTGCCAGTTCCCAGCTCAGGAACTCGAGTTAGTTCAGGAGATACGACGTCATAAACACCGAGAGGCGTGAAAAACTGCCTCATCATGCATGATATATAAATTTATTATTTCTTCGCTACTAACTCTGTTCAGAATATATTTTGCAGACAGTATCCACACACACCCCGCTAAATGTATCTACACAAATACATCACTGTACGACGCGTACACTAATGGCCATTAAAATTTCTACACTAAGAAGAAATGCAGATGATAAACGGGTATTCATTGGACAAATATATTATACTAGAACTGACATGTGATTATATTTTCACGCAATTTGGGTGCATCGATCCTGATAAATCAGTACCCAGAACAACCACATCTGGCCGTAATAACGGCCTTGATACACCTGGGCATTGAGTCAAACAGAGCTTGCATCTCGTGGTCGTGCGGTAGCGTTCTCGCTTCCCACGCCCGGGTTCCCGGGTTCGATTCCCGGCGGGGTCAGGGATTTTCTCTGCCTCGTGATGGCTGGGTGTTGTGTGCTGTCCTTAGGTTAGTTAGGTTTAAGTAGTTCTAAGTTCTAGGGGACTTATGACCACAGCAGTTGAGTCCCATAGTGCTCAGAGCCATTCAAACAGAGCTTCGATGGCGTGTACAGGTACAGCTGCCCATGCAGCTTCAACACGACACCACAGTTCATCAAGAGTAGTGACTGGCGTATTGTGATGAACCAGTTGCTCGGCCACCATTGACCAGACGTTTTCAATTGGTGAGAGATCTGGAGAATGTGCTGGCCAAGGCAGCAGTCGAACATTTTCTGTATCCAGAAAGGCCCTTACAGGACCTGCAACATGCGGCCGTGCATTATCCTGCTGAAATGTAGAATTTCACAGGGGTCGAATGAAGGGTAGAGCCACGGGTCGTAACACATCTGAAATGCAACGTCCACTGTTCAAAGTGCCGTCAATGCGAACAAGAGGTGACTGAGACGGGCATCCCATACCATCACGTCGGGTGATACGCCAGTATGGCGATGACGAATACACGATTCCAATGTGCGTTCACCGCGATGTCGCCAAACACGGATGCGACCATCATGATGCTGTAAACAGAACCTGTATTCAACCGAAAAAATTATGTTTTGCCATTTGTGCACCCAGGTTCGTTTGTTTGTGATGCAGCGTCAAGGGTAACCAGCTGATAGTCTATGCTGCTGCAAACGTCGTCGAACTGTTCGTGCAGATGGTTGTTGTCTTGCAAACGTCCCCATCTGTTGACTCGGGGTTTGAGACGTGGCTGCACGATCCGTTACAGCCATGCGGATAAGATGCCTGTCATCTCGACTGCTAGTGATACGAGGCCGTTGAGATCCAGCACGGCGTTCCGATTTACCCTCCTGAACCCACCGATTCCATACTCTGCTAACAGTCATTGGATCTCGACCAACGCGAGCAGCAATGTCGCGATACGATAAACCGCAATCACGATAGGCTACAATCCGACCTTTATCAAAGTCGGAAACGTGATGGTACGCATTTCTCCTCCTTATACGACGCTTCACAACAACGTTTCACCAGGCAACGCCGGGCAACTGCTGTTTGTGTATGAGAAATCGGTTGGACACTTTCCTCATGTCAGCACGTTGTAGGCGTCGCCACCAGCGCCAACCTTGTGTGAATGCTCTGAAAAGCTAATCATTTGCATATCACAGCATCTTCTTCCAGTCGGTTAAATTTCGCGTCTGCAGCACATCATCTTCGTGGTGTAGCAATTTTAATGGTCAGTAGTGTAGTTGAAGAGATGTCAATCCATAGGTGCCGAGATGCTTGAAAAATTACAGCAATGTGTGTGATGTTTTAATATACAGGGTGAGTCAGGATGAAAGGTCTCTGCTGGATTCCTTTCATGTTATTTTCTTAAATCTGTTGTCATTTACGGCATAAATTCCTCTTCTAAATTTACTGTGGTGTTTCTGGCTATCTGGGAGGAGACTGAGCAGTGAAACGTGTTACTTTTACACATAAACACGAAAGAGCTGTCACACTACTACACTACAAACACAGTTTACATATAATTCATGTCACACAGTCTCATACGGAACCTACATCCGCTTTCTTTTATATGCTGTATATGATAAGATACTGTCATCCCCCTTCCCTTTTGTGTGAGAGGATGAATGAGCAAATGTATTTCTAGTTGCATACTTGATGGTAGCAGAAAAGCCTGTCTGCTAGAGAACAGTAGGACCAACGTCGGAACAGGTAGCTACGCTTTCTAAAAGCAGAGAGGTTTCCATTCTTAGTATGTTCCTGTCCGTACCTTGTCATGTTGGCATAGGAAGCTGCCTCTCTGGTCACTTCCGTTTGTATCTGTTCAGCACACTCGGTAGGAACGGAGGTCAGTCTGTCCGCGGCGAGCGTCTGAAGTGGTAAGATCTCCGGCTAAGCGCGTGTCTGCTAATTCAGTAGGACAACGGATTTCTTAAGTTCAGCCTAATGAAAATTTAATCACCTTTATTTCAGGTTTGGAACTAAAATATCTAATGTTATCTTAAATTGCAACACAGTGTATTTCGAGTGTGAAGTTCAGAACATCTTGCAGTAGTTACTTTGTCACTACTTTGTGAGTAAAGTGGAACCATGTGTTGATCAGTAACTCTAAGATCATCAATCTTAAATGCGAATGTGCGTGAGATTATAACGTCTCGTCTTGTCAATATTTTTCAATATAGCAACTTTTCTTTATGTTCAACCCACGTGGGGCGTCCTTTGTGAGACCAGTACCACGTGCTTATACAATTGTTTGACCCATCAGGTTAATAGTAAGACGATAGTAACCAGTTCGAGGTTTTTCTTTTGTAAATTGCTTTTCGATCTAATTTATTTTAATTATCAAAATTATTGTGGAGTTACATTCTTTGTGTAAACCAAGTTGACCACGTGAAGCACGTGGTGTAATCATCAATGTAGCCCTCAGCTATTCTTTTCGGGAAGATTTCACAGAGAGTTAGTGTGAATTTAGTACACCAGTGTGTGGTAATTTCATGACGGACAGGATTGCGCTGCGAACGTAACTTCTTTGGGTGAAAATTGAATCGGTTGGTTGTGGTTAATTTCCTCTTGCATATGTTTCAACGTTCTTCGTGTGTTATTTTATGAATGAAGTGTTGTATGCAGTCTCCCAATCTTGGCTCCATATTTGATGTTTTCCGTAAGATTACAAACTCAAATTTTCACAGTCCTAAATAAGGCACCAGCTTAGTTATGACTCAAGTCTAATATGCTGAAATTTCAATGATCAATGTTAAAATAAATTTCCAAATATAAACTGATTTATTTCTTTTTATTTAAATTCTCTTATATATATATATATATATATATATATATATATATATATATATATATATATATATATATCACTGGTTGTCGTATGACTATTAAAAGATTATAATTAATGTTAGTCTGGTTGGGAATTTGGTAAGCTAGACTGGATACTTGGTGAAACAGTTGCTCAGTAATGCAAGGTAACTTCCACAGACAGCTCACAGCTTTTAACCCGCTTCTATTGTCTATCAGCATCGCTTTCAGAACAAATTAATGCAACAATATTACAAGGTACATGTTTTGCGGGATGATAGTATTAGTGATTTGAAAAAAAGAAACTTCTTATGGACATATGCTCTATTCCAAATGGTATCTGAGATAGAACACATTTCACGTACATTGTTATTTGTTTTCAGTGTTATTCAAACATCGTCATTGGCACTGTTTACTACAGTAATGTACAGGAAGTTGAGACAAACAGTTAAATACAGGAAGTAATGGGACAAAGTTCATACGGGCCTGCTCACCATTGTTATGAGATGCATCCAAGGTGGTAGCGATGACGTCATACAAGATGGTGACGTGTAGACTTGGCAAAAGCACATGACACCAACCAAGACGACGGCGATGACGTCATTCAAGATGGCTGATTTTGGCGAGAAGATAGTTCAATTAGGCTACCTCCACTAACCTAATCCCCCTCCCCCAGAAAATGGCGGAAGGTTCAAATTCCATCAGGACAATGCAACACACCTAAAAAAATGGCGGGAAAATAGGTCACTTGAGCTACCTCCACTAATCTAAGACACCAGACCGCCACCTCTTCCTAGGGATTGGTGGGAGAAGGACTCAGCCTGTGTTGGACACAAGTCTTTATTATTTTGAATGTACCAGTTTTTATTTAAACAATTTGATGCAGTACAGCCATCCAGTGTGTTCAGCATGAGGTCCAGTCTCCAACTGACCTAGTACACAGTACCACCAGCAGAGAGCACTCTCATCCGTGACATAATCCAAGATGGCGGACACTACGTCAGCCGATGACACAAGTACTATTACCCATGATGGAGCGAAACAGTGTGTTCACCACAAGGTTTGGACCTAGTACACATTACTGCCACCAGAGAGCGCCGTCGTCCATTCCATGACGTAACCCAAGACAGTGGGGGAAAATGGCGGGAAACAGTGTGGTTACTACAAGGTCTCGACCTGGTACACAGTACTGTCACCAGAGGGCGCAGTGGTCTGTTCCACGACATAACCCAAGATGCAGTACAGCCATCCAATGTGTTCACCACGAGGTCCAGACTCCAACTGACCTAGTACACAGTACTACCAGCTGCTCGCAAAATAATGCGACAGACACCCGCAGGCACCACCCACTGCCCCCTGTCCAAATAATGCGTACTGCAGGCTACAGACCTGCTCGCAAAATAATGCAACAGACATGTGCAGGCACCGACTGCCACTCCCTGTCCACTGGACCACACATGCTCCCAGAAGTCGAGATGCACCGGCAGCCCCAGAAAGATGATGCACTGGTCCCGCAAGCATGAAGTAGCGGCACCCCTTTCAAACTTGACACCTTAGAAATTCCTCTTGAAATACATGTTCATACAGGCACTGTTGCTTATGGGACCGGACGGGAAAATGACTCAGCCTGTGCTGGGCTGCTGGAGAGAGGAAGGAGTGTACCTTATTTACTTTGGAACAATTTATTTAGGGAGCGATTTTGAAAGATATTATATTTACCACACTGATACAAAACACACGCTCTGACATGCTTGGGGTCACGCTACACAGCCCACAGACCTGCAAACTACTCACAAATAAAGCTCTGCAGACACGCAAACAACTCCTAAATTACCAAAATAATGTTAGTACAGACATGCAAACTCTTCCTAAATAATGCAGCACGCTGATGTCCAGGCACGAAATCAACTCAGAAACTGTCCAAATAATGCATAGCGCAACCTACAGACCAGCTCGCGAAATAATGCAACAGACACACTTAGGCACCGACTGCTGCCCCCTGTCCACTGGACCACACACGCACCCAGAAGTCGAGATACACTGGCAGCCCCAGCAAAATGATACATTGGTCTCACAAGCATGAGGCGGCGACACCCCTTTCATACTTGACACCTGAGAAATTCCTCTTGAAATACGTGTTCATATGGGCACCGTTGCTTATGCCTCCAGGCGGGAGTGAAGACCTATTTGCAGAGCGCAGACTCTCCAAGAGCGCCCGTACGTCGACGCCTCCGCAAGCCACCGCCGGACGCAAGCCAGCAGAAGCCATTGCCCTCACGCTGCTGCTGACAGCATGTGAAAGTTCTTCGAATGATATACTGATGTCACATGTCTATCTAAATAAGCGCCAAATCATCCTCTGGACCACACGCGCGTGTGTTCACCACTGCTAACGCCATCTCCTCTCTCTACCTGCGGTCCAGCGAAGACCTATTTGCAGAGCGACTCATCCTCACAAATGCTATAGAAAACTGCCCCACCGCTCGCTATTCCTAATGGAACACGCGCAAAATGCGCTCGCATAGCTACAAACCACCACAAGCGTATCTAACAAGGTTCTCAATCTTATACTGATATCACATGGCTATGTAAAAATAAGAGCCTAGTCGAACTCTCGGAAACTGTATAGCGTCCCAGAAATAGTTAACATTCGCTTTTGTAAGAGCTTTCGTGATATCTCAGCTTGTATACATGGAATATCTTGCCCTAACAGAACCTGTTTACGAAAATAGCGCAGAATAATCGTGAATTCATTCTTCCTCGTGGTCCTGACGTTGCACCCCGTCCATCAAATGTTACCCTTCATCAAATGTTACCCTTCTTGCTTTCAACATATGCAAACATTCTAACTGCTATGTAGAGACTCCTATATCCCAGCACAAAGGATTAATCGAGCATAATGATTGGCTCTTATCGAATTTACCCTCTGAATTACTGACGCAACCAGTGTGGAAGCACTGAAGGCCTTTTCTTTCTTTCTGCAGATGAGGCTTACAGTGTCAAAAAACTATTTTACACAGATAGCCATACTGCACCGACAATTAAACCCTCCAAAGTGCCCCTACATATCGTCAAATACGGAAAGACTATTACTCAATTACACTGCTCTCCCACTGAGGACAGGAGCTTGAATATAAGAGCGTGAAACAAGTCTGCAACCCAGCAATATATCACCACGTATCGTGTCGATATAGTAAACATACAAAATCGCCCTTTTACATCATTCGTAGATATACTGTGAAGACAGACAGCACCATATATACTCCTCGCAGCACTAGATATTCCCCTGTGAGGCCGGTGGTCATCCACCCCTGACGGGTGACCAGAGTGCCCTCAGTGGATCGAAGTCACTTGCAGAACTGTTCTACAAATTCGGGCTCGTTCCCCCTCGGCACAAACGCATTACTGTTTCTGGTCAGGACCAGCTTGCTTGCTTGCTTTTTTCTACACACATCTCCACATTCCGGGATTACAAGAACACATGTATTTTCGCATGGTTTGCACACAGCAGTAGCCTACAGACCGCTCACGCAACATAATTCCGAAGATACAGACTGGAAATTATTTTTCTACAAACCCAAAACCTTAGTGCTTATCCCGTCTGCGAAGACCTTTTATGAGAACTCGAAACAAATAGAGGAAAATGATATTTTCACTCTTGAATACCGATGTCGGTGATGCAAGAGATTCCAAATCATCCCTATAATTTACAAAGTCAACTAAGGTGTTTCTCATGTCTAGAGAATAAACAAATGTCTCTTTCACCTGCTAGATGCACACACCACAATCGATGTTCCCTCAACTAAATTAAGTCTCGAAATGTGCAGAAGCAGTCAACCTAACAATTTACATATGAGGGAATAATGGTCCGGCACAAACACAGCTCCATATTCAATCTTCTCAAATTTCCACGCGATCACGGAAGCTGCCCAACACAAACTAAGTATTAGTTCACTATTCTAGAGGACGACAAAGTTAACTCAGCTACATTCCTGACTTCCAACAGGTCTTTGCATTCGGATGGCTGCTGCTGTTAACGGGAAACGTGAATCATTCCCGCACAGGTCACCGGCGCTGCAGGCCAAGCATGCATGGACAGAATGATCCTACGAAATCGTTCACATATATATTTTATCCCTGTACTTACAACTAAATGTTACCATTGCAATCTCAGTTGAATGACACTCGACAATGAGTGAAGTATCAGAAATACACCCTGCTGACGGCTGTGGCTCTGGAAATAGAAATATCGATACCCATTCTTATGACTTAACATACTCTTCCCTTGCTATCACAGTACTCCACATCAAATCCATACCTTCCTTACAACTGAACCTAGTCATTTCCTTTGCAAATGTCGGAACACAAACACATACTTTATGAGCCTGATGCTCAAATGCGAACCTATCATGCACCCCCAACTACTAAGTAATAATACTTCATCAATAACGGATTGCTGGCGATACGAAATAATACTGAGATAAATTCAACCATGGGTGGACATGTCTCATAAGTTTTTCTTGCGAGTGCTTCCACCACGTCTTAGAAAGAGAGGTTTAACCATCTTACAAACCACCAGATGTTAAAAAACCCGATCCCAACAACTACTGTACATTACTGTCACAAGGGGTATTGGTTCTACAGGTGCATACAAGTATCCATGTTAAAAGCTATACCAACTTTACAAAACGAGGTACGGCATAACTTCTGAATGATGTGGTTTTTTGTGCAGACAAATATCGCGACGGCGATCGCTGGAGTATACTGTATCAGACCGACAGTGTGCTTGCACATCGCCGACGGTGCAGCCTCGTAATAAAGTTACTCAGTTTAGAGAGTGATTTGGCTAAGGAACGTGGTATGAAACCAGTATTCGCGAATCCCTCACTTCACCACAGCTACATATTTATACAGTGTTTGTAGTGCATTCTGTCTCGATCTCATGTCAGAGGTTCGGTGATATATCTGAGCCGTGTTGCGGCTCGCGTTAGTGTTGTTTGTAGGTTTCCGCCCTCTGTCGCAGGCCAGACAGTATCGTTTAGTTGGCATGGTTGCGGATGTTTGTGTTCTTCTCGTGTTGACTAGCGCCACTCGGTTTCGCAAGCGTTGCCTGTCCGTTAGTGACAGCAGCTTCGGTTATCTATATGTAGTAACTGTTGCCCTATCTTTGGGGCGACGTCGTTGTTTTTCCAGGTCATGTGAGTGTGCCAGTTCGGTTGGGGACTCAGGAGGAGCAAGATCCGCACAGTGCCACAACACGACGGGACCGCTAGCGGCCCGTGTGGACTGCCAGATGGAAGGGCTGTGGTCACGAGGGTGCACGACCTCATCGTGAACCGGATCCAGCAAACCTTAAGATGAGTGCATTTCAATCCAAGTAGAGAAACCTCCACCACTGTGGTATCTCGCGATTCTCCAGTGACTTCGGTTCGTGTTGCTGCTCATAGTGTCGCCGAGGCGTAGAGAAGAGAGTGAAGTGCGTTCTACTCTGATGGTAGTGGCTCCTTTCTCGTTCCAGGCGCTCTAAACATTATTCTGGGGTCTTAGTGCAGACCGCCAGTTCTGGCTTTGGTGTATTGTTCCATCGTAGCATTTGGATTATTGGACGTCAGGTATCTTCAGCAAGATTATCATTAGTCATTCGTTATACTGCCACTAGTCTGAATTACCGTCTTGTGAAGTGAATGCAACTCTTGGCTGCCTATCTCATCGCTCGCGAAAGTGTTTGTTGCCAGACCTACTCAGAGGTCGATTCCTGGAGCACCGTCTGTGGCCCCTCACGTTACAAAGTTTACCATCATTTTATTTCACCCGTTTGCTGATCAGTTGCTTGCTTTTTAATTAACCTTTGCTATTGTATTTGCTGTTTTACAGCAGGTTTCTAAGTTTTTTTATATTATTGCCTTTCCTGGCGTGTTAAGGCCTTCAGCCATGATTGTGGTCACTTGCCTTAAAATTCTATTTTGGTATTTGTATTTAGGCAGTAAGCCTTTAAAATCTTATTTACTGCCGTTCCTGGCGTCTGATGCTTTCTGCTGTGTTTGTGGCGACTTGCCTTTAATATTTGAATACCTGTAAGTTTTGTGTCTGTATTTAATGGTGATCTGCTAAATTGTAGCTCACTGAAAACACTATTATTTGCACAGTTGTTTATTCCTTCATTAATAACGTGTGGTATTTTATTTAGTGTTGAGTCTGGAATTACTAGTTTAAAATAAATTGTGTGTAATTCTAAAAGGCTATTAATAGTAACTGATTAAGGCCCCGTCCACAATCTTAACCGAATCGTGCCTTCCCTTGACTATCAGGTCTCAATATCCACTGGGTTATAGGCGATGGTTGATTGAGAAGGATCACAAACAGTAGATGGTGTGCTGATTGAGGTCGTAAGAAATGTAGACAAACTTTTCAGATCTCTAATGCTACACTATCCATTAGAAATGCTGTCTGGGATTTGGAATCAAGTCTTTCCATTCAACCACATACCTGCGTTCGATCCTTTGGAGATGTCATTTAATGATTACAGCCACAAGTGAATCATATTTCTGGCACTCTTATATCTCGAAATGAGTCACCTTTCTCGAACCTGTCTGCTACAGTAAAATTACAATGTGGTTTTAGTCAGTCCCTACGCATCCTGCGTCTGCTGCTATTTTCGCAGCTTTGCTCATGTGATTGTTCCAGTTTGAGTCAGAACTGGGTAGAAGTTCGAGAAAGGCATATCCACCACCTCATGAAACTTGTGTAGAAACTGAGTGACCTGAGTTAGTATGACAGGACAGTGTTCTGACCATTCAGTGGAAATGGGCGCATTGTGGTGCGCCCCCAACTAGATACAGATACTACAGATGCATGTCCATTCAAATCTATCTCCCCAACATGCTATCTTCGTTATTCTGCACCATCCACCAGAGAAAAATTATGAACTATAAAATCTCAACTAACTTCATCCGATAGAGAACTACATAAGATTTTTAACACATCCCCCTCCTCCCATATATCGAAAACAAATAGCACATGCGTGCAGGCATCGAGCACATGTGACGATCCTATTAAATATACAGGTATTGATCAACTGCACAGACCAGTTTAAAGCCCCATCACCTGTACTCTAGGAGGATGATCGTATCCCACGAACTATACTGTAAGTCACAAGAGACGCCCTCATGTGGCATTGTCTCATTGTTTGAAACTTTATTTTCTATCACATTTTGTACACTGCCAAACATTTTATTCTTATGCCACGACTTCGAGGTCTGTGTCAGGTTATAAACTGACATTAAGACGTCCTGATCCATGTCCTCTCGCAGACAACACCCCAAAGCACAGTTATCCAAGACATTGCACTGTGACGCCATTGACTCATTCAAGATGACTGCTGTGACGTCAGCTGATGACGCGAGTATTGTTACCCAAGATGGCAGGAAAGTGCCACACCACTTTCCAAGGCCCCCTGGCCGGAAGTTTGAATTTTGGAGGGAAGATAGGTCAACTGGGCTATCTTTACATTTAAACTCATCCGTCACATTGACTGAATAGCTTATGGCTCAGCGTTCCTTTTCGACTGATTCCTCATATTGCAGTCATACACGCGATCACTGTTTCGGTGCTATCCACCCCAGAAGGTGATGTCCATCCACCAAAACTCTTTCTCCAACTCAAAAAAGCGATATCAGTCAATCATTATGTGTTAACCAACAGCGTGCCAGTGCACGGATGGGATGGAAAAGACACCATTGATGTACTCTAATAATAAACATCACAGTTGACAGTGTTCACAATTTTAGCAATTTTACAGTAATTTCAACACCGACCAATGATGTGACAGCGTGTTTTCCAATTTCAGTATCATAGCTAAACCATCCCTTCTCCACTTTGCGAGTATCATTGCGAACATGGACAGATGACTGTGCAGTACATCCATTCATCGTTAATTCTCGAACACATACACCATCAAAGTATATCAGACAGCACTCTACATATTTCTAATACCTCGAACATAGTGCTTAATTTACGATCTATCTCTCTATGTATGGGAGTCACAGAGCATTCTCGCTGTCTTAGGGTAAAATTAGAGAGTGAAAGACTACCTTCACACTGTCGCTGACCATCCCACCCTGCAGCACTGTTACCGATTTAATCTGCAACCGACCAGAAGAAGACCGCTCGTGAATGAATGGAGCATACCGAGTCCTCACCCATCCAAGTGCACAAGATTTCTCGAGATGCATCCATGTCGAGGAGGTTAGCACTCCTTATCGATCTATGGTCACAGATTTGAAAGTGTTGTGATGTAATAGCAGACAGTTAAGAAGAATAAGAAATACACGATCTTTATGCACGATGGAGCTCCAGACGGACAGAGTTCGAAACATTTTTATATAAATCAACCAAGCAATCAATTTTAAAGTGTTATTCCAGAGTCTAGGATGAGGACCTGGAAGGTAATGGTAAGAGAGAAAATAAACACACGTACTCCTAAGACTACAACGTTCTGCACTTAAAATGGGCTATAATATTAGATCACTTGCTTTAAGACCTGTAAGTCGTATGAAATGTAGCGCTGTTAATATTCCAATGTAATAAATATATTTCAAGCGCATGACATACATTCTTCTTCCCGGCTTCTCTACGATAAACTACGTTATCGAACCGTAAAACGAAAAAACTACTTCCGTAAAACATTTGTTCTGCGTGATACGAGCACAATATAGCTTTCTGGAGACGTATAGCGTCCGAGACGTATAGCGTCCACTGTTCACATCCGATCATGCTTGAAAAATTATACGAGGCCTGCATCACCCCTATATAAAACGATCGTTAGTAACAGGGGATACCTCTTACAAGGAAACAGATAAACGTATAGCAGCAGCGTCCAACACGTGAAAATCAAAAGTCATTCAGCCACTATGTAAACACCACATCTGTCAGGCAAATGTATGCACGAGGATTGCAGTGTCTCACAAGCACCTATCGCTAACTTAGTTATGAAGCTGAAGTCTTGATGTTACACCCAAGATGCGACAGGGAGATGGAGTACATCGCATAAGTCATAGCTCGTTTAGACGAATGTGTCACATTTTATCACACATGAGATGGAAGGTCTCTGATAACCGATAGGTCTACCATTAACGACTGTAAGTAGGCAGTGGTTTAAACCACATACAGAACGCGTGGCTGTATACGAGTAGAACGCAGGCTATGTCACTGATGCATCCTGACAGAACAGTGGAAAAATTGACCTGCAGCAACTTCTCCCTCTCTAGAATGCATCGTCAGTCTACCATTAAATCGTACCTCGTTACAGCTCCATCTCAATCCATCACCCCGTCCACTCTCTGTTATCGTTTAACGCAGATGCAAGTAAGTTTAGAGGCAGATGGTTCTCTGTCTTCCTGAAAAGCGTCAAATACAGTAGTCAACTCCCGTGTATCGCTGGTACCTCAATAGACATACAGTATAATGCTGCCTCGAAGGAGAAAAAAATCAATGCTTCCCTGATTCCCTTCGCTTCCATGTCGATGTTTTCTCGGATTCCTATTGCTGCCCCATACTTGTTCTCATGTACAATTTGTTCTGCGCGAACCAGAAGATACGCAAGTACTTCCTCAATATCCCCGCATTTCGTTCGGATACCGAGTTTACTCGTTTTCCGTGCGCCATTGGCGGCGGACGAATCGCGAGATATCTCGTGTTTACTACGTGCTGCCTGTAAATTTCGTCGACTTACGTGTTTACACCCATGGACAACGTAGGAAACTCCATGTACTTTTCGCTTATTTAGCATTGTGAGTGTATTTCAATATATCGAATAGTTACGATTTCCATCTTGAAGTTCCTCCTGCGTTTAGGAGTGACCCTATTCAGTAAATGGGGGGAAATGAACGACTCTGAAATACTTGTGGAGGTTTTGGCTGATGTGTATTCAGATGATCTTAGTGAGAATGAAGATCCGGATGACTGTAAGAAGGAACGAATTTATGTTTCTGAGGACGATTCCAATGACAGTGACATTTTTAGATCTTTAAAGAAGCGTAAAATGGAAAAATTTGTCAAGTGCAATCGTTCAAAGGTCATCCTGGAGTCCGTACATCTCGAATGCAGTATGTCTCTATAGCCTCTGTGATCAGCCTGAGGTTTGGCAATGATCTGCTTCAACTGTTTTGCAAGGAATTGAGCATCTATCGTGTTCAAACCTCAGTGAAACCACACCTAAAGCACTAAAGTGGTTACCTGTCACACAAAGAGACATGGAGAAATTCCTTGGCGTAAAAGATAGATGGAAAGATTATTGGTCAATATACCTCAAATAGTTACCCCAGTATTTTCGCAGACTATGAGTCGTAATAGGTAACAAGATATTTTGACATTCTGGCACTTTAATGACAACACTAAACTAAACAACAGCTCTGAGAGACTCTTCAAAGTTCAACCTATGCTGGTCTATCTCCTCAGTAAATTCAGAGCATTTAACAAACCAAAGAAACAGTTATCCTTAGGCAAGGTGATGGTTCTATGGAGAGGACACCTGAGGTTCTGAACGTACAATCCTGTGAAGATTCCAAACCATGGGTTAATTGTTAACTGCTGTATGACAGTGACACAAGCTAGATCACCAGTAACGGAGATTTACGCTGGAAAAGGGAAGAAATGAAAGAATCTAAATCTTTCAGTTCTTGGCCCTTATCTTGCAATGTTGTACTATAGCTACCAGGATAATTATTATAAGAGTACCTCTACCGCAATACAAAATCACTGTCTGTGGTACTATTACTATGAACAAAGATTTACCGCGAACTCTGAAAACCAACGCATCAAGTATGAAGAGTTGGTGTAGTCTTCTGTGGAAAGATGACATTCTTCTCTTCGTATGGAAAGACAAGCGGGATGTCAGAATGATATCAACAGGTCGCGAGGCTTCTGCCTCAAGTACAGAGAAGTAAAACTGAAAAACTGGAGAGCATATACTCAAGCCCATTTTTGTAAATCAGTACAATGCCTACTTGATCGTGTGGATCAGTGTTTTTTGTACTATCATATTTCAAGGAAACTGATTAAATGGACAAAAGATCGTCCTATACCTACTGAACCGTAATTTTTCAATTCATTTAAAACTTGCAGTACCCTGAGTCCAAAGAAAAAAGGTATAACCAGTTTCTCCTTTCGGTGGATACTGGATCACCAATGATGATACTGAAGGCTCTCCGAATCCAGGGAGAGACATGCTCAGCCAATCCCCTAGTGGAGCAGAGGGAGCGCCACATAAAGATCCACCTGACAGGCTGTCGGGTGATATGAAGCAACATGAACCTGTGCCTATTTCAGACAATGGAAAGAAGGAATTTCCTACCAGGGTTTGTGCTGCCAGTGGAAAAACAAGGGAAACAAGGTATGTATGAACGCATGATCTCACAGCGATATGAATTAATAAAACCTTCTCAGGCTTCCAGCTACGTCTGGTGGTTAAAATCCCACAGTCTGTGGGCTGTGACGTCTCTGGTGCTCTCTTCCTCGCCAAATGTGGTAATGTTTCCGTCCCACGTCTGTTACTGGAGAAACTGGATATCTTGTTAGTGATACTGGTAGTATAAATTACATCAAATATGGCATGCTCCTTACTGGGAAGAATTTAAATGTGCTTGCATCCATTACAGAACGTTTTGCGGTAACATTATGATTTTTAAAATCTGTGATCAAGTGGACTGTCAACAGCAGTTAGAGAAGGGACGGTCTGTAATGTTAAGAAGGAGAAGTGTGGATCATTTAACTGTTATCTGTGTGGCAAATTCTCCAGGTTCGTCACTGTGAGATATGGTGTCAACGCGAAGCTACCTTTCCCCCTACATGGAAACGACTGTGTGATAGCAAGAGGAATGCTGGAAAAGAATCGGCAAGGAAGCACTGGAAACCGTTTCCAGGAAATACAAACATCCTGCGGCTGTGCCATGTAAAGTGGGACAGCGTTAAATTGGACGTTCTAATGGAAGAGCTGCCTGGAATGCTGCACAAGCTTTGTGTGCTCGACTGGTACTATTGTATCCGATTGGTGGCCGATTCCTCTGCATACCAGGCAGGCTACGTGGACAGCCACCTAGCCAGAAGGACGCGGGTAAACAGCCCTCATCAAAATAGATATTTTCCTTGTACGGCCTGGGCTAGTCACCTGTCGCCTTCATGGCGTCTGGGGACGCCAACCTCGCCGACAGACAGCGCCCCTGTCACAGCGGATTGCGCCGTTGGCAGGAGACTAGTTAGACGCGCCAGTTCACGTACTCTCGCAGCACCACGCAGATATTCATCCTCTCCCGACTATTTAGGCCACCGCCGAACCGTGCAAAGTCAGTCACATACTACGCCCTAAGTTGGTAGTGCCAGCAGGTCCGTCCAGCCACACCAGCAGTTCAGTCTCATCGCTACCAGTTGGTAGTTCCAACAGTTTCGTATCACCGCTCCAAATCGGCAGACACAGTCCAGTTCGTCCTGGTCTGCACCAGCAGCACATTTGCCGTCACATTCTGCCAGCACCGTCCGCAGCTCGTGGTCGTGCGGTAGTGTTCTCGCTTCCTGCGTCCGGGTTCGATTCCCGGTGGGATCAGGGATTTTCTCTGCCTCATGATGACTTCGTGTTGTCTGATGTCCTTAGGGTAGTTAGGTTTAAGTAGTTCTAAGTTCTAGGGGACTGATGACCATAGATGTTAAGTCCCATAGTGCTCAGAGCCATTTGAACCTTTTTTTTTTTTTGCCAGTTCCAGCCCAGTAACGTCCCAGGTCTTCACGCTGCCACCTGCTACAACTCTGGGTCTCATCATATGGGCACGTCATGGAGAGTGTCGCAGGAGAGATATTTCTGTTGCGTGTAGTTATGCACATATTCATCAAAAGACATTATAACTGAATTTCATTTTATTAATAAAGTTCTTCTTTCAAAAACGTCTTCGATCACTCCACAGAAAAAGGGTACTCCCGTTATCTTTTGGATCTGCACATAATGCAAGGTTTTTTAATAAATGGGAGACCTGCAACTGTCTAACATCAAACCAGGTTTTCTGTGTGGAAGGGGATTACCAGGGAAACAGCAATGTGATTGGGGACAGTGATAAGACAGTTGGAATTGGTTTTAAATGTGGATGATCTCCAATTGTAAAGTTGCATAATAAAATTATGTGTGAAATTACAAGTCCAAGCATGAAAAAAGTTATCTGTAACCACCTTGTATATTTCATAATGAATTTAGTACGTGCACCTATGAGAAAGTTTTGTGCCCTCCTTGGTTATAGAGCACTCTATTACCAGGCTGGAGGCTACAATATATTGCTACTGAACGGATCGTGTGCTTGACGCTGTGCAAGACTAAGTGTTTTAATCTCTAAGAAACAGTATTTACGATGTACTATATGCCAATGATGAACATGTGGTTTCACTCAACAAATAAATAGCAGAACAGCTGCTGTGTGGTGTTTATCAACGTTCTCAGTTTCTCCACTGGGGTAATAAGAATACACGAAAATTGTCTGTTGTATAAATAAACTTGCTGACACTCAAGACAGAGAAGAGCTTATAAATTATGTTATGTCTGCATACAGTTTTAATTATGTACCTGTAAACTATGTGATGATTCTTAACACTGATTCCAAAAAAGACGATATAAGTATCACACAGAAGTGCTATAGTAAATCGGGAGAAACATATTTGCCTCAATACAGGACATTCTTTCCACAATACTGTTACTGTGGTGACTTGATTAACTGGACACACTATTGTCGTAAGTCATTCAGATAATCGAAAATCCAGATAACTGAATGTGTGAATGAAATCGATTTTTGTAGTATTAACTCTAGAAGGATAATCTATGTCGCCTCTCTATAGTTGTATCTTTCTAGGGTTAATACATAATGTTAGGTGTGTATCTTAAACTACAAAAACAAATTACTCTTATTAAAACCAACAAAAATATGCTTTTATTAAGGCATTAGAGACACATATTCGTACATATGTACATACTTTTTAAAATTACTAAAATACTTCAACCTTCATCATGAAATACCTGACAGAAGTCAAATAGGAGGGTCACTGTACCTTAAATTTGTTTCAAGTATTTGGCAATTGCCATTTGACATTAAAAATTTTTTCTCTTCATTTCTTCAACACCAAGAATTCTTTTTAATTGTTGTACACTCACAGTACCATGCACAGTTTTTCCAACTGTTTGAAAGCTGTTTCCAGTTTCAATTTCGTCATTCCACATGATCTGAAAATCTTAAACATTACAGTCACAAGTAAGCCACTCTTTAATATCATCAGTGTCACATTCCTTGCATATTGCTATGTTTATCACAAAGTGATTTATATCCTAAAAACAGAATCATCCATATCATTCCTGCCCACATTTTAATATGCTGTTCCATTTTTAGTTCAAACTCTTCATTTCAATCAAATCCCAGACTTCTACAACCATATAACAACACTCCTTTAAATACATTTGCTTTGAAAATGACAAAATGGCTTCTACATTATCTTTGTCAATTGTTAACATCCACATAAAAGTTGTTCCCTATAAAGTCGTTTTTATGTTTCAGTAACACTTTGATCCATTGGTTGTAGCAAGGATGTCACATTAGGAGGTAAAAATTTTACCGTAAGCATTCCATTTTCTCTCTGTAACAGTTCAGCTGAAGAATTGATTGGCGTGTTATCCAGTAAAAGTAGGACTTTTCCTTGTTTACCGATTACGTTTTGAATTTTTTTTACTTCAAGGATTAAACTGTTGAATATTTCAGCTTTTATCTACTTGCTTTTTTGGTTTTTATAAATTAAGGGAACCCTGATATTTTTGATGCATTTTGTGGTTCTTGGATTCTCTGATAAGGAACGAATGCATTTTATTGGCCCTGCTATGTGTGCAAAAACTAATATTGGTACTCGCTCTACACTAATTTTACATACTGGAGCTCAACTGTCTCGCTGAGAAGATGAAGATTTTCGTGGTAATGATTTCCAATTTAATCTGGTTTCATCAGTAAACAAACTCCAAGTCAGTCAGTTTCGTCCAATTCTTTTTTAAATCATCTTTCAAAGAATTTGCTACATCTACATCAGCTGACATTCTTCCACCTTGTATTTTCAATTTGGGAATTCCATAATGAATTTTAAATCTGTACCAACATACATTACTTGTCACAAACGGCTCATCGCTACCTATATTTTTAGTTAACTGTAAGGAATTTCCACAGGGCAAAGGACCTGGTTGCTCAGTTGACCGTTTTTGTAAAAACAAACAATACAAAGCTTCTTACAAAAGTTCACTTATGGATTTCTTCATAACTTTTCGATGTTTACTTCCATCTTTACTATGAAATGTGCAAGTATATTTCAAAATTGAATCGGTATTCTTAACATCACTTATCCCAGAAGTACCTAAACCATACTTGTCGATAACTTACGACCAATTTCTTCTTTTTATTAATGAATCAATAATATTTCTTTTATGTTTAAGTGATAACACCTCTCTCTTGCGCTTTGAGGTTTTAGTAGCACAGACGCGAAATGGCGCAGTGTGATAGTGACTGGCAACTATCTAACTCAAAGAATAATGAAACGTGCTCTGTGTAACTTAAACATTCATGAAACACGCGGGGTACTATCGTGTAGTGCAAGGGCGATGTGTCCATGCACGCACTGACTAGACTATAAAGACATCTGCTCGAGGTTGACAATCCAGATAGTCGAGAATCCGTATAACGGAGGTCCGGATAATCGGGTCTCCACTATATTGCAGAATTAGTACTGCTACCCACAAACAATGTTATCCCACAAGTCCTAAGAAAAAGAGTAAATGCATCACACAGACTTAACCCATTCCCGATTATAGAAATTACGCTTTTAAATGCAGTTACTCTGGTGGATGTACGAAAAATAACTGGAAATATAAAAGATCAAAGGCAAAAAACGAAAACTGGAGCATTCAGCGAAGATAACTGCCATGAAGGAAGAATATAAACTGCAACTTGGAAAATAGGAAAACTATAGAAATTTGCAGGCAAGGCTCACAAATTGCCTTAAACACAATCTATGCAGAAAACTGGCTACGACTGGGGAGTATAAAATATCTTAATTTATTGTAAATAGTACTGTTAAGTGGCCACATGTTGGAGTTCTGACCGAAATGATGCATCAGAGCATATTCACTTCATTAAAGGACACATGAAAATCAGTTTATAAAGCTCCATTCCCACCTGGATCTGCTTAAAAAGGATGATTACATTGTATCTAAATAAGGTGGACTGCATGGTGTGCAGACAGTAACAGAAGAATCGTTTGCAGAGCTTAAAATCTACAGAATAACGACATTTAATGATCACTTGTTTGCAAAAGCATAAAGTTCTACGCAGAAGAATGTGCAGTAGAAGAACTGGTAGCATACACCCTGAAAGATGTAGAGTGTTATAACAATATATATATATATATATATATATATATATATATATATATATATATATATATACTTTTTGCCAATCTTTTTGTAGGACGATACCGTCCGATTCTTATTTTGATGTTGTCTTATCAGTGATGTGGGCCATTTCACTACTGAAGGTTACAGTTTAAACTGAAAACGGTAAAGTGAACCAAATAAAAGTTTCTTGTGCAGCTGACGACTGACTTTTATTCTCTGTTGACCTTAAAAGTGTTGTTGAACAATTTATGTGTTAACATTGATTGTTGGGTTGTAGGAAAGCGTCTACACTTTTCTGTTTGTGATTCAGATCAATGATGAAGTCGCCATTGAAAAAAGTAACGTTTGATATTGTACATAAAGTTTGTGTAAGGCAGATGAATGAAATTAGGAATCCCTTCCTCAATGCTTTGCTCTTTGCTTGTGGAAGCCTTCATCCACACTAGTTTATTGGTTTTCTAGTGTGCTTTAGCTGTTACATACAACTCCAGAGCATCGTATATATAACCAATCGTTCATAGACTCCATTTTGTTGCTCTAGAGTTTGTAAAGCAGTTTTTTAATCTGTTAAAACCCAAATTTTGTCACCCCATGGTATGCCACACTCGACCTCATCCTTAATGCAAAAGCTTCTGCTGTAAAAATGTTAATTTTCATAGGGCCAGTTGTACAATCTCGGATTAAATTCATGGATAGCTAACCTAGGAACAGGCCAACACACATTAACCTGGAGTGCACATTGTATGAGACCATTTTGTTCCCCAGTTAGTTATTCCTGGGATAGCGTTCCCATACAGTTAAGTTGGTAACTTAAGGGCACACTTGGTATTTTCGCGTGCGTCATTTCATATTTATTTTACTTGCCATCTGCAGAAACAGTGTGTCTTATGTGAACGATAAGTGTTTGTGATCGCAAGGTTGTTCATTTGAGGATACTTTGAGGCTGGTAGATACTGTAAAAGAGTTTAAGAGTGTAGTAGAAAGTACGAAAACTACTGCGTCTCATTCAAGGAAAACATTAGTGCAAAAAATTTAATGAAGTTTGTGGGATAATTGCTTGTATAACAGTATAACGATCTATTGCGAAATTAGTTAAAGGATCAGGTATTTCTTTTAGACCAGTAAGAGATCTTTCTAGATTTCCGACTAAAGTCTGGGAAAAAATATGCAACAGTTTCCATTCATAAACAGCTTCACACAGATGAACGAGCAGCTACAACAGACGTACGATTTTTCTCTCTGGAAAAAAACAATTAAATATTATGCCTAGAAAAGGTAGCTGAGGCTACAGATCGGTGGCACCCCACATGCGAAGTGTAAGTTCCAAGTTGTGGACAATGAAATTTGCGATTTGTTACAGTTGTCAAGGGAAGGATGCCACAGTACAAGTAGGGACATAATAAAAAAGCAACTGTGAAATGCTTTTGTGAAATAGTTGGTTTTTTTCCGAGTTTCCAACTGTCGTCCGGTGTTTTACATATCCTTTTAATAATCCTGCTGGCTGTCTCCTTGCCAATATCAATGAAGTCTCCAATAGAAATAAAAAAATCACCAGAGGCAAAATAATTGAGGGTCAGTAATAGCTGCTTCATTCGTGGAACAGTCATTCCTGAAAGAAAGAAAAACAATTACATAAGATGGTTTGTTTAATAATTCAAGAGAAATTTAAAACCATAATCAGCTAGCCACTCCTTCTGCTGTTATGATTATGTTGTTTCAGTAATTAAAGATTCAATGTTAACTGAATAACAAATACCTATGTTCTTATGACACACAGATAACAATTACTTTATGACAAATGTGGATGTGGCTATGTGGATAATACTTATAACAGAGAAACACAACAGCCATTTCCCATTGCTTTCTTAAAAAGACTGACTTTCCTATCAAGTGTATTGTGTTAAAGCTTGAGTATGCACAAATAATTCATATGTTTATAAGAATATTTCTAGGTGGTGCATAATTATTTGCTCCAAAGCATTCGCTAAAAGATGGAAATCTGTTGTCCCAATGGGAGATAGGAGTGAATAGTATTTTCTGCTACAGGTGTAGCTGAGTGAACTCTGGATATTAGCATAGTATCAAACTTTTTATGTTACAATAAACAGTCATAATAAGCTGTCAATTTCAGAAAAATTGTACTTATAGCTACTACTTTATGATAAATATGGATGGGCCTATGTGAGTAATACTGATAACTGAGAAACAACAGTTAAGTTCTGTAGCTGATGAGGCAGCACCATTTTTTTAATACTAATTTTCCTGTTACTGTTACAGCTGTTAAAGCAAATAGTACCCATAACTGGTGTGATTCTTCACCTTGGTTAAGTCTATTAAGCACTGCTAAATAAAAGGAAACAGTCTTTTGCACTACTGCAGGAATCGTAACACATATAAAAAAAGACTATTTTGGCAAGAATTGTCATTTTAATATGCCTGATTTACATAAATAACTTGACAGAATTCAAGAAGTACTGGAATTAAATGCATACTACAACAAACAAACAGTATTAATTTACAAAACAGAGATATAGTCTCACCTGTCCCTCATATGCTCCAGTTTCTCGCAAACAAGATTGAAAATACTTGATAAACAAAATCTGGATGTAAATTCGGAATTGGTGTCGTCTCATTTTTTGCTCCTTCCTCATTCTCATGAACACTTCAGACAAAATCTAGTCATTGCCGTCTGCAACTTCACCTGTCACTATTCCTGCCCCCTTGAAAACTTGATCCCCAGTTGACTTCGGTAACCAGCCAAAACTCCTGAGTTTATTCTCTGGTTAGGCGTTATTCTGGGTTCGTACAACGCGGTTCTTGCGATATTCTGGGAATAGAGCTTAACTGGCTACCAGCTGGAGATTGTACAACCAGCCCACAAAAACATAAAAAAGACCCATACTCAGGAAATGAGTGTAGGAAAGCAGGTGCAGGAAGCCTGGATCACCATTCTGGGCGAGGTCCTAGTGGAGGTGGTCTGTTATTGCCTTTCCTGCTGTACATTCAGGTCTGCCATGTTGCCTACTCACCAGACATCAACAGCATAACAGCAATTACATGTTTGCAGTCAGGCTTCCAGAAGGTGCCACTTGGACAGGTAGCACCAACATCGCTGTGCATATATGAAAACAGAGCAGGACAAGTAACCTTCCACTTGGCCAGTATTCAGGAGGCCACCCTGCTCCACAACAAGAGGTTAAATTGTGTCTCCAGCACTTACTTCTGCATTCTGTAAGTGTGTAACGAAGAGTAGTCTAACAGTGGTCATCGAGTAACCTTCAAGTAACCTTCCACATTTCTACTCAGGTTTATCAACAATCACAGTCTGGTCTACACACTGCAAGCCAACTAGCCTAGATTGGATTTTAGATCACGAACGTATATCTTATTCTGTTTGGACTTTGCTACTGAGTGATCTTTAGTGAACTTGCGTTTTTATCCAAGCTGTACATACTGTGCACTGAATAAATGTGGTAACTTTTATTAATGCTGTCATGGTAATCATTTAGCCACCCTGATTGGAAGTGGCATTTACTTGGTATGCAATACAGCAATCAGTAACTGCCATCACAACAGATCATAAAATATACAGGGTGTTACAAAAAGGTATGGCCATACTTTCAAGAAACATTTCTCACACACAAAGAAAGAAAATATGTTATGTGGACATGTGTCCGGAAACGCTTTCTTTCCATGTCAGAGCACATTTTATTACTTCTCTTCAAATCACATTAATCATGAAATGGAAACACACAGCAACAGAACATACCAGACTGACTTCAAATACCTTGTTACAGGAAATGTTCAAAATGTCCTCCGTTAGCGAGGATACATGCATCCACCCTCCATCGCATTGAATCCCTGATGCGCTGATGCAGCCCTGGGGAATGGCATATTGTATCACAGCCATCCGCAATACAAACACGAAGAGTCTTTACATTTGGTACCGGGGTTGCGTAGACAAGAGCTTTCAAACGCCCCCGTAAATGAAAGTCAAGAGGGTTGAGGTCAGGAGAGAGTGGAGGCCATGGAATAGCTCCGCCTCTACCAATCCATTGGTTACCGAATCTGTTGTTGAGAAGAGTACGAACACTTCGACTGAAATATGCAGGAGCTCCATCGTGCATGAACCACATGTTGTGTACTTGTAAAGGCACGTGTTCTAGCAGCACAGGTAGAGTATGCCGTATGAAATCATGATAACGTGCTCCATTGAGCGTAGGTGGAAGAACATGGGGCCCAATCAAGACATCACCAACAATGCCTGCCCAAACGTTCACAGAAAATCTGTGTTGATGACGTGATTGCACAATTGCGTGCGGATTCTCGTCAGCCCACACATGTTGATTGTGAAAATTTACAATTTGATCACGTTGGAATGAAGCCTCATCTGTAAAGAGAAATTTTTCACTGAAATGAAGATTGACACATTGTTGGATGAACCATTTGCAGAAGTGTACCTGAGGAGGCCAATCAGCTGCTGATAGTGCCTGCACACGCTGTACATGGTACGGAAACAACTGGTTCTCCCGTAGCACTCTCCATACAGCGACGTGGTCAACGTTACCTTGTACAGCAGCAACTTCTCTGACGCTGACATTAAGGTTATCATCAACTGCACGAAGAATTGCCTCGTCCATTGCAGGTGTCCTCGTCGTTCTAGGTCTTCCCCAGTCGCGAGTCACAGGCTGGAATGTTCCGTGCTCACTAAGACGCCGATCAATTGCTTCGAACGTCTTCCTGTCGGGGCACCTTCGTTCTGGAAATCTGTCTCGATACAAACGTACCGCGCCACGGCTATTGCCCCGTGCTAATCCATACATCAAATGGGCATCTGCCAACTCCGCATTTGTTAACATTGCACTGACTGCAAACCCACGTTCGTGATGAACACTAACCTGTTGATGCTACATACTGATGTGCTTGATGCTAGTACTGTAGAGCAATGAGCCGCATGTCAACACAAGCACCGAAGTCAACATACCTTCCTTCAATTGGGCCAACTGGCGGTGAATCGAGGAAGTACAGTACATACTGACGAAACTAAAATGAGCTCTAATATGGAAACTGAGCGTTTCTGGACACATGTCCACATAACATTTTTCTTTATTTGTGTGTGAGGAATGTTTCCTGAAAGGTTGGCTGTACCTTTTTGTGACACATATAAAATAAATAAATAAATATAATAAAATAAAATATTAATTATTAATTATGTATTATAGTGATTGGTTGTAATTATTTGCTTTTCTGGAATGTGAACGTTTAATTATTTGGTATCAGACGCTTGACAACGGCTTTTTCGTAAGTGCAATGTTATTCGTAGTTGACCGTGAAATAAGACTCAAATAATCGGACATTCCATTCCCTGAAGTTCCAACCAAAATTCTTCCACTCGTCGTGTTGTTGTCTGGACAGGCGCGTTGTGACCATTTAATCCAGTTAACATCTTGAAGTTAGGTACTGTAGTAATGTCACTAGACGATGCACCAATTATGCACTTCACATTTTCAGTTTTTCTTTTAAAATATAGCTCACCTAAATGTTCATAGTTACTTATCAAAGAAATCGTTCATCGCGTTTACAAAGATACGATGCATGATGAATGTCATTAACAGTTTCTTTCACATAGGTTTCTGCGTAGTTGCAGACTTAGTAATGTACGTTAATGTCCGTGAACAGTGGTTCACTATGCAATTCTTTTTAAAGTTTTTCATATTTTGGCACTCGTTATTGTTCAAATTTTCACATAGTTACAGTTACATTATACATGATTTTTTAAAAAAACGTAAGTAATCATACATATACACATCACATATTTGCTTAGCATAAACATAATACAGTTACACATAAACATGTTTACATCATCATTACATAGCTATAAATTATTACATTATGTCAAATTTGATTACATGAATTGCAGATATTTACTTTCTCCTTAACGGTTTTGCTGGGATTTTATCGATGTTTTTTGTGATGTCATCTGAAATTAAGATAGGTTAGACAACATTCATTACATCAGTAGGCAAGACCAGGCGTTTTCACTACTCAATAAATATTCAAAATAATAGATTCCTCACGTTTTGTGCGTGTGTGTATAGTGTCTGTGGCTACTGGTAGATGCTTTTCTTGCTGAGAGATGTGCGTCTAATCTATTTCTCGAAGTAAAAGGTCCCTTCACAGATGACGTCTGTCGGTTCGTCAGGTGTCATACCAAGTCAGTGGTACCTACAGTCACAAATGTTCCGTGAAAACTTAATATATCATTCACTGCTATGTAATCATAAATTTTACCTAAAATTCAGTCTTCTTGGTATTGCCGCGGCGTTGAAAGAAAAGTTCTTCTGCCTTCAACTGCGTCACTGGTACAGCTGAAATGAAAATTTCTATACTACTTATTATCTATGTTGTAATTTGTTTTTGTTCTTGCCACACAGCAGGTCGTTGAGATAACGGTACGTTATATGTCTTGTAGTAGAAGATCTTGTGAGGCTTAACTTCAATCTTGTACACATACGTGTTGATAACACCTAATCGTTTGGTAAAAACTTGTAAATATTTGGATAACACTTCCTGTAGTTTCATATGTTCATGTACACTGAGAGCTGTAGCTTCATTTATCTTATGATCAAGCAATGTTTTCAAGTCCATTAACTCTGTGTCAGATGAGTGTGTGTGCGTGTCTTGAATGTCGTTGTCAAGTACTAACTGAACCTTGTGCCCTGTACAGTGTTTGTCATGCTTTAGAGTTCTCCTGTCCAAATCAATAATCATTACACTGCCTTTATCATTTAAAATACATTTACCTTTAGAGAAGTCTATAATGCAGTCCTTCTCGCTCATAATATCTAATCCTAATATGCAATTTGTCACAAGGTTTTGTACAACCAGGAATGCCCATTGTATGGTTCCATTACCTATTTTAATGTTTACAAAAACTTGCTTCTTAACCCTACATGACTTATTACCTAGAGCAGTAGTTATTTTACAGTTTTGGGCGGGAAACTCAGGCACAGGCTCCAATTCACACATCTTTTTATAGAAATTAAAAGACAAGACGCTCACAGCTGCACCTGTATCTAAGATAATAGTAGTTGGAATCCCACCTACTACACCAGTAGTAGATGCTAAAACAATTTCATTTGTGTTTGAACTACATTGTGTACTGTCTTGCAAAAGTTCATCTGATACATCCTCATTGTGGTTGCATCTTATAAATAAAACAGGTAGTTTTTGTTTAGAATTATTAGGCATATCAATATTTTGTTGTTCAGTGGTGGTGTCTAATAACTGATTAACATTGAAGTCGCCCCCCAAGAATTCTTCAGCCACGACCCGGGGCATAGAAGTGACTGTTTCTAGTTTATTGGATTAGCATTTATTTATATTAGGTACTGACACAGATTGAGGTTGTGTATCAGGTGTCACTTCTATTATATTCACATTCGGATATTGCCTGTTGTGATCTCCAAACTTTTGCAGTTGTTGTTGCTGTTGCGCATTATGACTTACCTGTCGGTCGTAAGGTATGCTCCAATTTTGTCCTGGTGGCTGCTGTGGTATAGCAGTGTTGATTGCTACGAGTCCAACCTTGATGCTGTCTTGGCTCGTAGTTATTATTATTTCTATTTCTGTTTGTGTTTTTGTCGTTACATTTGTATCCTTTGTTACCGCTGTTGTTGTTGTTGTTGTTACCGCGGTGTCTTTTGTATGGATTGCCGCATGAAGTGTTATTACTGTTGTAACTGTTGTTTGTATTGGAATACGCGTGTTGATTTTGATTTCCGTATTGAGACGGCATGTGAGTTTGCTGTTTTTTCTGTACCGCGTATCCAACCGTGGGCGCGCCAGAACTGAGTTGGCAAGCCTGCATGTTTTGCATACCACTAGTATAAACATTGTGGCTGCTGTTTTGCCGCGCGAAGCGCTGATCTTCTAGTAACATGTCAACCGAATCTAAAGCTGTTAAAAAATAATCTGGATCGTCATCCGGAATATGTAAGAGTTTTTCTTTAATGTTGAAAGGCAATTTGGCCCTCAACGCACGGAGTATATCACTTGTTGCGACTTGTTCGTCCAAAAAATGTCCCATGTTCAAGTATTTTTCAAAATATCTGCGTAAGTTACCATTTTTACTGTTAAAAGTTTCAGGTTCTAAAATTTGTCTTCTGAGTCGCCCCTGGACGGATTGCGACCAGAATTTGTTCAGAAAGGCACGCTCAAACTCACTGTACGTGGTACATACATTAGCTTGACTGTATGCCCAGACAGCTGCATCGCCTTGGATGTAACCGGCAATATATGAAATCTTTTTCCGGTCCTCCCAAGTGCGTGGAAATGCGTTACTAAAAGATTTAAGAAAAATCACCGGATGAATGGTTCGTTTTTCTGGGATAAAAGTCTGAAATTGCCTGTGTTTTATTAAGCTTTCTTCTTCCTTTGCATTATGATATGGATTTGTTCCACTGTAATTACTGTAATGTTCAGATGGCGAGTAATTACGATAATGTTGCTGTGGTTTACCATGATAATAGCTTGTGTTTGTGTTTGCACGTCGTGGTATGTGCTGTTGTCGTGGTGTGTTTTGTTCTTGTGTGTTTGTCGTGTGCGGTATGTGTGCGTCATACTCGTATGTATATTGGTTTCTGAACTGTACATTCTGACTGATATTTTCGTTACATTCAGACTGTGGTTGATCAGTGAATTGTCTCATGGGTGCAGTGACAGATTGTACTGCGTCACTAATCAGCTGTTTGTTATTAGTGATGTATTCCGCTACGGAGTCGTGGACAATTGTTGGTAAATTTTCACGTATGCATCTATCAAAATGTTTGTCTTTGTTCTCTACCCAATCATGAAATTCTTTATTAATATTTTGAAAATGAGCTGTGGCATCAGATTGTAAGATGTCAGTCAGGTGTTGTTCAACATCGTCAAATTTATTCTGCACGTCAGTAATTCGTTTTTCAAGGTTGTCGTGTACTGAAGGATATGTTTGAATTTGTTCAGTAAGAGCTTCACACGTGACATTAAGGTTTTTTACTTGTGTCTGTAAAAGTGCTACGTCATTTGTATTCTTTTCTTGTATCGTACTGAGTTCAGTCATCTGTTTGGTCAGTGTGGCGTCTATAAGTTCCACACGTTTACATAAAGTGTCATTACCTGTCTTGATTGCTATGAGATCAGATTTAATTTCGTCAGTTTGTGTCTTTAACTGTTCATTTTGTGTCTTTAACTGTTCATTTTGTGTCTTTAAGGTTGCCATATTTTCGGCGTTTTGTTTCATTAGCATTTGTAACATGTTGGCAATGTTTGCTGTTTGCAAGGTATCTGCCCCCGCCGCGTCATTAGACGTGACGTCATGTATTAACATGGCCTCTGACTGAGACTTTGAAATTGTTTTGGTGGACGGCCTATTGTCAAAATTTCCGTTAACACTTGCATCAGTATTTGATGAATCATCACTACCGGTTGCTGTCCTAAAGTCATTTTCAAACATTTGTCTCCGTCCGAGTCGGATTGAGTCTGAATAGTATGTCTTTGCTGTTCCATCTTTGCGTATTGTTTTCTAGTTATGGCCATGCCACACGTAAGATATGCTTCGAGAAAATAAAGTTTGACACTGGTTTTAAAATAAAATGCAGTTGAACATGAATCGCTCGTAGCAACAATGGCTGTTTGTTAATTTAAAAATGTAAACTGAATATGGGATTATTGTTAATGGCTGCTGGCCATGTTACAACGTATCGTACAGAAGTCGGCCATATTGTACACTCGTGTATAGGTATTGCTGCAGAAGTTATTGTTTAAGGAAAAGCACCGAGAATGAAATTTATCACTGAAAGCTGCTACGCGCGAAAGAAATACTACAGAATCTACTGAAGAGCTAATACACCGAATTATGCGTGTGGTCAAGCCTGCCAATGCACAGATGCTGCGTCTTACCTTATTTTGCTGGAAGCTTCATTGCGTCTTCCCGCAAAATTTTAGGATTGGAAAATATCTTCAGATTTTTGTTATTTCTCATATATTCAAGTCCAGGTCCAGAAAGTTAGTTTTTCACATGAAACAAAGAGAACAATGTAACAAATGACAAAATAACAAGTGCAACACGCAGTCGCCAATATAAAATAAATAAATAAAATAAAATATTAATTATTAATTATGTATTATAGTGATTGGTTGTAATTAATATTTGCTTATCTGGACCGTGGACGTTTAATTATTTGGTATCAGACGCTTGACAATGGCGTTTTCGTAAGTGCAATGTTATTCATAGTTGACCGTGAAATAAGACTCAAATAATCGGACTTTGTATTTAAATCTTTTCCAAAGACTGCTGCGGTAGGTGCGGACTCAAAATCTAAATCTCAATATTAGAATAATTTGCCAGCCATGTCAATATGTCGTACAGAGGTGACTGTCTATTAAACATAAAAAAGTTTACACAGTTAGTTAAATCAGATATATTCAACGAATAAGCCTACAGTTAAATAATTCAACTTACTTTCATAAATAAAAATTCTTTACAGAATCGAGTGCCTAGTAAGATTGCAACTCGCAGTGTTCTTATATAACATCAAAAATGGCGGTGTGCCAGTTAATAAAATATACGTGCTTCCAGCCTCAGCTATTCTACAAGACCTCCTCCTTCTTAATGAAACATAAGAGTGTCATAATTGTATTTTGTTTTATCAGCGGCATAGCGCTGCAGTTCTGTGCCATAGGCTTTATTTATTTGTCAGAGATTAATTATTTAATTAAGATTTCGCGTTTCCGAGGAAACTCACACACGGCATGCAAATGTGCCTTTATACACCCTGTATAGGAGGCTGAAACCTGATTACTGCACGTTCTCTACTAGATATTGCTGTTATATTGTGCTTTAATGTTAGAGGGAAAATGTGCCATAACTGAGGGTATTCTTTGGCTAATAACGATGTTTTATTGTTACACAATTTCTATGTTTTCTGTGCTATATGTGAAGCCTTAATTAGAACTGGACGTCGAGTTATTGTGGTTTGCTGCATTGGAAACTTGTTTGTTAGCAATCTTCTTCTAAAAGTAATATGATTTTGGGTGATTGAGCTGATTACAGCCAGTGTCAGTCTATATGTGCCAAACAGAGGCAATTTTTCAGGTGGTCATGCCAAATTCTGTTAATCACACAGATAAGGGATCAAGTAATTTGGACACCCCTTGACCCAGCGACCGTTAGTATCCCTGCTGGAAGAACTGGCATACTGTATCTAACCTATGATACAGGATCAAAAATAAATGTAACACTTGTCCTCCAGCCCAGGAAAACTGAGCAAATCGGTTGGCTCTTTTGTGTTAGGTATGGTCTAGGGCGGGCCTTCGGCAGCGTACAAAGTACCATTTGGTCATTGGCTATTCCTGAAGAAAATCTCCAAAACAATGATTTTCGGGTACCAAAGTACCTATTTTGAGGATACCCACTTCTATAATTTTTATTCATGGCAAATCGTCGAAATTTTTACCAGCTGTCCTTAAGGCGATGTTCTCGGAAACTTCGAAACTTTTTTGATATCATTATCAATCGCCGAGGCCCATGGTTCAAAGGTACCAAACTGATGCAGCAAACCACAAAAGTTGGTTTTTGCTGTTTTTGCACTGTGGGCCGCAGTTACCCATATAAGTATGGTTCAAATGGCTCTGAGCACTATGGGACTCAACTTCTGAGGTCATTAGTCCCCTAGAACTTAGAACTAGTTAAACCTAACTAACCTAAGGACATCACAAACATCCATGCCAGAGGCAGGATTCGAACCTGCGACCGTAGCGGTCTTGCGGTTCCAGACTGCAGCGCCTTTAACCGCATGGCCACTTCGGCCGGCCCCAAATAAGTAACGGATAGCAAATGACTCAACTGTTAAACGTAGATTCCTTAGATATTTATCTAGAAACACCATTTTCCCGGTTTCGAAAATCTTTATTCGTTTGCAAGAGACAGGAAAAGCCATGATTTTGGGTACCAGAAGTACCAAGTGTGGGGATGGTCACTTCTACAGTTTCTATTCGTGGCAAATCGTCGAAATTTTTAGCCTATGTTCTTAAGATGATGTTCTCAGGGAATCTTAAAACTTCGTTCTGTATCATTATCCGTTGACAAGATCCAGAAGTTCAAAGCAACCATTCTTATGCACACAAAGTACTCATGTAATATTCAGTTTGATGCGTAAATATAGTTTTAACTGACATTGTGAATACATGGTTTTGGGCTCATAATAATGGTTCTGAGATGATTAAACTATGTTTTAGGGGCCTTTTTTCACTAATAAAACTTTATGACAAGCTGTCTCTGTATAATGGGCACTTCACACCTATACAAGATGTCTTGACCTGGAAATTATTTGATGGTAGCACCTGGTGGCGAAAATGCCTCAAAAAAAATTATTTTGTAATATGAAATTCTTTGTACTGCAAAGCAAACAGCACATTTTTTGGTCTACGGTAGCTGTACCCTAAAAATGAACTTTTTTATGTAAAGCAGTGTAAAATGAACTTGCGCTGGATGGGAGACGATTTTATGTTAACCTTATACAATTATGCATACTTTATATAATTATGCATACATATTTGTTGTTTATAAATGTCAAACTATGTAAAAGTGTTGAAGTATACAAATAAACTGTGAAATACTTCCTGATCTACGCAATTCGTTTGATATAAGGAACATACCCTCCTGTAATGGGAAAAAGGAGGGAACCAGTTGAAAAATGCTTCTGGCGGAGTACAAAAAAGGGGAATATGTTCCTCTTAAAAGACTCTCTTAGAAAAGTGGGAAACCAGCAGCTTCATTCCTCATTCGACCTTCCTCAGCAGGAATTTTCGCGCTTTTGCTGCTGAAAGAGAGTAGCATAGATACATTGACAGTAGCAGAGAGAGAAAACACGCTGCAACGGACGAGAAAGAGAGAGGAGACAGTGATCATAGGAGAGAGAGAGTGTGGCAGTGAAAGAGAGAAAGAGGTAGATGAAGACAATAGCTGTGGGAGTCAAAGCGAAACCAGATAGTGATGGTCAGTGAGATACAGTGGCAGTAGAAAAGAAAGAGAGATGGCTGGAGATACAAGCTTGGGAGCATCTGAGTCCCCCACAGACCGCCGAAATCTAAAATGAAAAAAATTGCCCACTTTCTCGCATCCCCTACACTTACATGTTAAAAGTTTCCTATCCTAGGGTTGAAGAACCCGAGCAAGCCATCACCAAGGACTTGTGTGGAGAGGACACAATGGTGGTTGAAGATAAAGACAGCAGACCGTAAATGAGAAAGAAAGGGACAATGGCAAAGGGAGGGGAACGAAATGGAACAAAGTCAATAAGAGTGGGACAAAGAGACATTAGAAGTGACAGAGGATGAGACAGTGGTAAGGAAGAGAGAGACAGTGACAGTGGGGGATACAGATGGGAGGAAGTGCCAATGGGAGGGAAAGGAGACAGTGGGATAACAGACATATAAATACAGTGGCAGTGACAAGAAGATGCTCAGTATGAAGGCTTCACTACAAAGAGGGACAAGGAGAAAAGGTTTTAGAATCTTCTGTGCTAAAAAAGCCGAGTATGTTCACACGCCAAAATTTTTGATGAGGAAGGTGGATAAGGATAGAGGTAGTTGGTTCCCTACTCTTTTGAAGAGAAACTTATTCGCCTTTTTTGTATTCTGACAAGAGCATTTTTCAGTTATGAAAAACTGACAATCATGGCACTTTTATATCCTAGTGGAAGTTCTACAAACGTAGAAGAGATCAGATATAACATTTCCTCCACTGTTAATTTGACGATGGGCAGTAGCTTAACACATTTCACGAATCTTTGTTGGTCTTCTAAGTCTGGTAGGTGTCCCTTAGCCTGTTGATTTTCTGGTTCAATCCCTGAAGTATTGTCGTGGGTCCCTAATCATCTTGGCCTACTGCTGGTTCCGCAGACAGTGGAATTAAATGCAATTCATTTTCACTTCAGCATAGCCCACTATTTCTGTGTTGGTTTTAATGCCTTTTGACGGTTCCATGAGGCAGTTTCACTATGTACAGATATTTCCCAGCTGTTTCAGTACACTGCCAATGATCCATTGTGATCCACTGGACAAATTCTTTGAGAAATTTGTGGTATACAAGTGATCACCAATGTGGAACTTAGAATTCTTTAGCAAAATTCTAGGCCATAAACAAACAAATAGGTATTGGGATACATTTAGAAAAGCTGCATAAATCCAATACAGAACCGATCCACCATTATACCACGAAAGAAACACAGTAACAGACGAAAATACTAAAAGCAAATATCTTCATGAAAGTGCTAAAACATATTCACAGCTTCCCTAACGACCCACACTTGGATCCACGACATGAAGGATAGTCAAATAAGATCTAAAAACAATTCAACAAACAGTCAAGAAGTAGAGCTAAAACTGTAACTATGTACAAGTACACAGAGAATGAAAAAAGGCAAAGAAAATTGGCAGTTTTGACTGCTAGAACATTTGCTGCGATCAAGTCATAAAGTGTGCAAGATTCAGGCAACTTTGGGTAGACCAAGAGGGGTTCATCATCTTGAGATTTTCTGCATTTGCAGGCTGCATCTCCAGAAACGCAGCCCAATCGTTTCAAGTTTTGTTTCCACCGCTACGTATCTACTACGCATGTAGAACTGCTGATGTTTGTTTCTTGAAGCGTGCTGTATTCGTGCAAGCTTACCAGTAAACTTCGGACGAAACTCGCTTCCCCTTATTCATATGGGAGTTAATATGGTTGTGCATATTTTAGACGAAGAGCTTATACTAACATTGATGAAGAAGGAAAAAGAAAACACAAATGTTGGGTACAGCGATGAGTATCTAGTAGGAACTGTTTGGAGACATCCAATATGTTAATAAGGTAGTTATCTGCTGAGCACGAAAAATCATTATAGTCATTATTTTGCAATGAGTTAAATCAATTTTTAACTAATTTTGAGCCATGTTTGTGAACCTATACTGAAATGTAATATGCTTATGCGAAATGCCACGCCAGATCACATTAAATGACAAGTATAAGCGCGATATCTAGCGACTGGAGACACATTCATCATTCCAGAACATGTATAACATTCTGAACAGCACTATTTCCAATTTTTTATGTTAAGTACTTTGATGCTACCTACAGTGCACTAAAGGTACGACAGGAAGTAAGGCTTTTGTCTCTGCATTCTCCTATGTTTCTATTTTTAAAGTTAGTCAAGATTATGATAGGTCACAGGTGCTCTTAATATAGTGTTTCTTTTACTGGTAAGGAACTTAATTTTGCAACCTAACTTTGTATGGTTTTGCAGAACAGTCATTACTCAGGGACTGCACCAATACAAACACTGTTGTATTATATAAGATTTTAACCAGGGTCAGGACTAGCTTTAAATCCTTAAAGGCGCAAATTTTGTATTTCTATTTCACTATAATGTTTATACTCAATGACTAAAGCAAAAAGTTATTATCATTACATAGAATTTAAAAGTGTTGATTGTTCTGCAGTAATATGAGCATCTGAAAGTCCATACTCTCTATTATAATGTATTTGCAATATGTACATCACTTCAAATAATGCTGTATTATTTTGTTACAAACAAGAGATTACAAGGAATTCGGAATGCTAGAATAAGATTCCCACTGCACTGGTAAAGATCACTTTCCCACCTTACAAAGTACTTATTTATTTAGTTCAAGACTAAGTCCATTATTTTATTGTGGAAGTAACTATTTACCTACATAAACAAGCAATTGAAAATATATACTGTCCAATAAATGAGAGCAGGAAAGTAGATCCACCAAATGGCAGTTGCTGAATCTCTGTGAGACATCACAGTATTCGATGTGCAATCCCATTGTGTCGTTGTGTAGGTGTTTGTGTAATTGTGGGTTCTATAGCTGAGCTGTTGCCCCTTGGTCAACATCAGTCTCTACTGAGAGAGTGTTAGCCCATGAAAGGAAATCAGCCATGAAATTCCCTGTGCTGTAAAGATGATGGAATCTGTTGTAAATTGCCCGATGCAATCCAAAAGGCAGAAGAACTGTGGGCAACAATCTTTTGCTGAGTTGTGAATAGAATATGCTAGTGGTTGATGATCCATATAGACTGTCAAAGATCTGCACTCGTCCATGTCGTCTTTAAAGCACTGAATTGCTTTGTACACTGCCAACAGCTCCCTGTTATAGGCCGACCACTTATACTTAGGACCAATCAACATTTTGGAAAAGAAGTGGTTGTTGCATGCCTTCTAATGACTATTAGAGAACAGCAGTAATCGCAAAATCGCTTGCATCAGAGGTGATCGTCAGATGGGCAGAGGGTAGTGGGAGTGCTAGCGTTACAGTCCAAGAAAGGTAGTCTTTAATTTTTTCAAGTCCTTTTTGCATCTGCAGGGTACAGTTAATATTTTTTTGCCTGTGATGTACCTGCCTGCTTCTGTAAGAGGTGGTTGGATGGCAGCTCCATTAGGCAGGTGTCTTTGAAAAATTTATCTTGCCAAGAAATTGCATAGTTCATTAAGGCCTGTGGCTGTGGTAGGATCTGAAGGAGTTCGGTACATTATGGTGTAGGTTGTATGCCATCATGGCAAAACAAATGACTATGGACATGAGACTGTCTCATCCAACACTTACTGTCATCAGCGAAGATATAAAGTTTGTGTAGAACATAAAAAACTAATCTGAGATGCTCGTCGTGTTACTTTTGGGAAGCAGAGAAGAATAAAATATCATCCAAGTAGCGGCAGCAGAAGAGAAATGAGAAAAGAGAATTATCTATTAATCTTTGGCAAGGCTTCACTGCATTTTTAAGTCCATAAGGCTTATAAAGGAATTCTTAATGCCTCAAAGTGGTGATGATAGCTGTTTCAAAACGTCCTGTGGGCTCATATAGATCTAAAAACACGCATTCTCACAATCCAGCGCACTGAAGACCGAGCCATATGCCAAATAATGTGCGAAGTCTTGAATATTTATGACGGACAGGATAAATGTCCAGTACTGTACAGTCCAGTAGTCACTGCACAGTCTATAGGTGCCATTTTGTCTAACAATACCATCTTGCTATAGCTCCTCTGTAACCAGCTTAGCCACACAAAGTTCACATGGAGCTAACATATGTGCCCTGAGTCAGATTGGTGAGCCCAGCGTGGTATTTACTATATGAAGTGTTTCGTTCGTAATATCACACTGTCTCAATTGCAAATGTAAATCTGATGCAGAAGGGTAAGCACACACAACAGGTGCATGAGCACCAGAAGAAGAAAGCCCTGGACCAACCCATGGTGGTGCTGGTATAGTTGTTAAAGGCTGCACCGATGGTGTGTGGATGTCTGCTGCTCGCTGCTCGACGTCCGCAGACTCGTTCATGATGACGCTGCTCCTGAGTGTGCTGTTCCAAGTACAAACACACCGCTGTGAGATCGTGTGCAGACGCGCAAATTATGCGACGTATAGTGTGGTTCTCTTCGTGTAGGAGAAGCTTTTCGTGTTGTTTGATGATGTATTGCCGAGTCTTTTGGAGCAATTTTAGCGCTGGTGATAGGTAGCCTCATAGTATCTGTCAAAGGAATTGACAGTCTGCGAGCTGGAGTCTATAGTTGTGTTTGCGTGTGGCACGGTAGGGCGCTGATGATTACTGTCACAGAATGTTCACTGCAATGGTGTAGGAGAGTTCCCTTTACCAAATCGGTTTAGAGATGAGAACGACTTAGAAAGGCAGCCACAGTACTGGACCGTTGATCTACATCTACATCTACATCCATAATCCGCAAGCCACCTGACGGTGTGTGGCGGAGGGTACCTTGAGTACTTCTATCGGTTCTCCCTTCTATTCCAGTCTCGTATTGTTCGTGGAAAGAAGGATTGTCGGTATGCCTCTGTGTGGGCTCTAATCTCTCTGTTTTTATCCTCGTAGTCTCTTCGCGAGATATAGGTAGGAGGGAGCAATATACTGCTTGATTCCTTGGTGAAGGTATGTTCTCGAAACTTCAACAAAAGCCCGTACCGAGCTACTGGGCGTCTCTCCTGCAGAGTCTTCCACTGGAGTTTATCTATCATCTCCGTAACGCTTTCGCGATTACTAATTGATCCTGTAACGAAGCGCGCTGCTGCCTTTGGATCTTCTCTATCTCTTCTATCAACCCTATCTGGTATGAATCCCACACTGCTGAGCAGTATTCAAGCAGTGGGCGAACAATGTCAGTGATGAAAAATTGCCAAGAGAATTATCTAAGTCCAAGGTTCGATATGTAGTTCCATGCACAACAATGTACAAATCGGCCGCAGTCTGGAGTTGAAACAGAGGTTTTCCTGTTTGTGGCCGTTCGCATGGTATGACACTCACTTCGGACCCAGTGGCAATGAGAAAATATTGGTTGCAAGGGTAATCCACGATTTAGAGTCTGCCCCAAGAGAATGGTGTGTAATGAGATTGGCTCACATGACAAGGCATTAGGCGACTTGAATTGGTGCAACGAGCTGGATCTTTATCCCATGCGGATATTCATGAAATGTTGCACAGTTCATTCTCTCTCGCCAAAACGGTCATGAAACCAACAAAGGCCTAGTCATGTCTTCTTGTTGGTGAACGGTCAGTCGTTGTTAGTTGGCCATGCATTTGTTATGGCTGGCTGGGGATCCCTGCCGCAGTGCGTGCAGGTGACGTCATCCTTGATGGCGTCCGTGTATGCTCAGAGTCATTTGGCTGCCTGCTGCTGCGTGTCATGGCATGGTTCCCTAGTGAGGTAGGGCTGGTCATTATTGTTTGGTGAATTAAAGCATTGTCACTGTTGTAACACGGTTAGGAGTCAGTCCATAAAAATTAGCTGTACCTGGGGAGATAAATTTATAATCCACAGTGCTCATGGACTGTAAACTAGCACAAGTGTTGCATCAATCAATATTTGGAGACATCTCTGGCGATCATCATAAATAAACTGAAACAAGTGTTGTTGCAGCATTCGTACGAGGCACTGTATAAACAGTATCTTCATCATGTTGCATTTTGGTAGCCAGGGGTGACAAAATAACATCAGTGTGCTCATCAAGGTGGCACAGTAATGTGACAAACATGGAGCTGTCCTCTTCCGGTATTGTCAAACATACATCATTTTTCGCTTTCTGATATCTAACCTCGCTAATGGAAGAACACTCAATGGAAAAAATATCCAAGCCGTCGTGGAATATTTGAAATTTGTCCCAAATAAGAAGCAAAATGGTGAAGATTAAGAAGATACAAAAACACAATATTCACTACTGTCAGATGTGTAAGTGCGGCAAAAATGTGTTAAGGTCCGATGTTAGCAGACGACGGCACCTTCAAAACTTTCTTCCCCAGAAACCTTGACTGACATGACATGATGTGACGTACCGTTGACGACCAGTGTGACTTCTACAATTTGAAGTACATTGCGGAATGAATAGGCGTGGCTTCACGTGACAGAGCGTGTAAATTGGTTTATAAGCAACTGTTGCTTTTATTTGTCCGCTAGAAAGTGTACCGCAGTGTGAGATACAGTGCTGTGAACGCGTAGACTTACTACGTATATTGGTGCCGCCGATAGTCCGAAGTCCTCCGCATATGCCGCAGCTAGACGCTTCACCGAGCAGACTGCAAAGAACACATAAAGAGATCACTGTTCGATCGTCGCAAAGACATATATCGGTCCGTTCGACAGTCGACTCGATGCCAATTGCCAATTGAGTCTATGACTCTATGGAATAGTTATTGGAGCGTGTGTGAGCTTGTTGGTGTTTATATTTCATTGTGTGAAATTCTGTAATTCTTGTGTTTGTTGATTATGGCGGGAGTGCCGAGGCACATGCCGAAAGATGCACAAGTAATTTTGGCAATAATGAAAGACATGGGGATCCAGGACTATGATCAACGAGTTCTGACACAACTTCTGGAATTCACGTATCGTAAGCATATTGATAAACTGATGCCAATAAATTATTTGTTGTGTAAGAAGGTGACAGTTTGGTTGTGAGCTGGTGAAGCAAACGAATCTGGAACCAAAAAAAAGTTTGTGGTGATAGATAGATCTGTAGGTTATAGTCGCCGTATTGTTTACAGCGTTTGTCGCATGTTTCGTACGTCATTGGCCGAAGCCGACGATTTGTATCGGACAGCCCCGTCTGTCTGGGCTACTCTCAGCAGAAGAATGCTGAAGTGACATTGTACTTCGTTGCAGTTAGTTGCATATCTTGAAGAGCTTCATCCTCTCTCTCTCTCTCTCTCTCTCTCTCTCTCTCTCTCTCTCTCAAAAGTCACGCAACTGATCACTCAGAAGCTAGATTTGTTTTACACAGTTCGTAATTTATTTTACTACTTCTGTGTGCAATAGAGACCCTGTAAAATATTGTCGCATCGAATTGATCACACAGACTATTTGTTAATATTCTTCGGAATTAGTGCATAATTTCTAGTTGTTATTGCCTGGAATGGCATAACTGTGTATTACATTATAATAAGAAAATAACATTAGTAAAAAGCTGTAACAGCGGAATTTACGTTAAGCTGTTATGAAGATATATCGTCTACTTGAGTGCTTCATCATATTGGAAAATTTATAATCTAGTTTCAAAGACGGTGGGAAATTGCGAAATTGTCATGTGTGGATTCTACACGATATTAATAGTCGTTTTCGGCTACAGGAGAGAGAGTGTTTTGTTCAAGCAACCAATCTTCGTGTTGTACAGGCTAGTAGTTCTGACTTCTTCTGCCCTGGTGTTTGGGAATAGTGTTTTAAACAGTGTGTAGAGAATTATACAGTTCTTAGTAGTGCTGTTCAAGTAAGAAAAAAAACTTTCAGGTGTGTGCTGCCTTTTGTGGGAGAAATTCAAGACCGCATAAATGTGTTTGCCGATACATATTTTTCCCATTAATTTCTTTAGTATTATGTGGTAGCTTTGGGACATTTGTTGACTTTCTCCAGATGATTGTGCCATAACAAATTACCAATTTGCAGTAACAGTGGTAATGAATTTTCCTTTTCTTGTTCGTGTTCCTGGCACGTGTCAAACACATCGTAAATTTATTTGTTAAGTAGGCCTCGGCTATAGGGATCTTACAGTTTAATCTTTTTGTCAGGCTTTAAGCTTAACAACTGTAAGTCTTTTATTTACCTTAAGGTTACATCCAAAATAAATTTTATGTATGACTCTAATCATTTACTAATTGTTGCAACTTATATGATGTATTTTATATGCAAGAAAACTTAAAAGGATATTCTAATCGGAGTTATGACAGCTGATACGGCAGATTGATGGATGTCTCCATTCTGTTTGTTTAGCTTCATGTTGTAACATCTGGGTTTTTAGGTTTAGTCCAGTTTGATGCAACCAAAATTCAAACTTTTCTCCATTGTGGTATTTTCGTCACACTAAAATTTTCTAGGCAAGTTATTTTGAATTAGAATTAATCTTCAATCTGCAATTAAGGCTAAATGAACATAAATAATGTTGGTAAGTCATTTATATAGAAACATGAAAGAGGACGGCACACTATTGACCCTGTGGGATTACTGTGTAAATTTTTTTCCTTCAGAGGCATGATTGCTTGACTTTAATGTTACAATTTTCCTTCCCTTCTGTTACAAATGAGCTGAACTACTCTTCATTATCATATACATCCTTATTTTTTTTTTAGATAAGTAACGAGTGATTTACCAAGTCAGATGCGTTTGTCAGATTACGGAATAGTCATGTGTCCTTTGTAGCAATATCAGCTAAAATTATATAAGAGCAAATGTGTTATTATTTTCAACAGTAAAAACTGATCACAAAAAATAGAAAACAAACTTGGATTTTCCTGATGGCCTTTTATAAAGTCTTACCTAAATATTTAATGTGCATGTTTGATTCCATGGGAATGATTGTGCCCCATGACTTTGACGTAAGCTGGGACAGAAAGGAGGTCAGCATTGGTCATGTCATCTCTCTCTCTCTCTCTCTCTCTCTCTCTCTCTCTCTCTCTCTCTCTCTCTCTCTCTCTCAAGATTTCAACAGAAATGGCAGCTATCGCCACAGCATCATTATAACCAGTCGTGTAGACTAAACATAATTATAACAACAGATTCTGATCCAACTAATCAATGAGTGTACATATTTGAGTTGGATTAGAATGTGTCATTATAATTGCATTCAGTCTACATGACTACTTATAATGCACTGATGATAGCTGCGCTGTCATTTAAAATCTAGATCTGCAATGCAATAAAAAAAAAAGAAGGATGCCGTTATCATCAATGCTGGCCTTCTTTCTGTTCTAATGTGCAGTATATTCTAAACCACCTGATAGCATTTACATTGCTTTCTTGAGCTTAGCATTCGATACTGCGTTACTAATTCAAAACCAATCTTGTCACCTTTAAAACTATCCTAGACCATGGGATACATGACATACCAGTATGTAACATCTAGGATCTCATATTTGCATTCATTGGCTTTGCCAACTTGCAACCAAACTGTCCCCTTCCAATCTAACCTAGACCTCGGGGTGTGCTATGGATCAGTCTGTCAGTACAACTAATACAGACACAAAAGAAACATTGTTAATGTGTGCTCTTTCTGTCTGTTAAATATTTTAATTTTTTGTGTGTGATTGCCCTGTATTTGAGAAGTTCAAAACAGTTTTTTAAAATAATTTATCTTGCATCTTTACTGGTGCGCGACGATTTTTCAGTCTGCAGACATTAGTGAAAATTTGAATATCTTTGCACTGGGTTAAGTTACAACATTCCAATTGACATGATTGTTTTTAGAAAAAGTGTCCTGTACAACATTGTCTATTACACAAAATACCCTAAATTCAAAAATAACCAGTCAAAATTACCTCCAAGTTTGATATCCAAATTTTCAAAAATCCACTTTTTAGGCTCAAAAATAACAAACAAGGAGTGATGTATGAGTGTCTATTTTTTTCCCCATAGTTAGTTATCGTACACTACTAGCTTCATATAGAGCAAGAACACTTACAAATGTTTCCTTAATTTTTTATGAATTTTTGAAATTTGAAAATTTTCATTTTTTATAAAGTTTGGGGTTAGTTATCTCAGGTGGAACTGAATATAAAAATATGATTTTTTTCACAGTTTGTACACCTATATGATAGCAACATATTTTAAAAATTTCAACGTTAATGTCTGACTGTGAACAAAGATATGAATTTTTGAAATGAGGGAATAATTCACATTACTCCACAATTGATCTTATGACTGTTGCCAATTCATGTGTGATGTTGCGGGATATAATCAATTGTTATTGAAGTAAGGTAGTGAATTATATACAAAAAGTGGAAACATCACTGAAATTAACATTTATATTATTTTGACATACTTAAAATAAATATTTTCAATTAAAATCCTTCGAGATGTGACTGTTCCTAAACCTGGTGATGAATGTTTAGAACACTTATTTCTTCAGACAGCTTCTGTGATACAGAAAAGACCTAACAGTTGCTGTGGTAAGTTCAAGCACTGAAAATTTCCTTAAAACGTTTTTCATTGGTATACAAACGTTTGTCACTAGTAGATTTCTTGAATGACGTTCTTAGGCCACCAGGGTGGTAAAAATGCCTTCGAGGGCGATGTCCTCACAGAATCCCTCTGCGGGTCCGGGGGTTAGAATAGGCCCGAGGTATTCCTGCCTTTCGTACGAGGCAACTACAAGGAGTTTCATATGTTTCGGCCTTTATGTGACGGTCCCCTGTAGGGTTTGACATCCATTCTTCAAAGTTTTCCCGAAGAGCGAGCCAGTTGAGGAAGGGCACCTTAAAAGGTGCGTCGTGTCCATAATGCATTGAGATCCTTACCCCACTTTCTCATCGTCGCATGCTGTCCTGCCCATTCTCCATCTCTTGGGCGAAGACACCATCCTGAGTGCATTTTCACGCATGCACTGTGCAGTTTCGATTTATGTGTCGATGGTGACCATGGACTTCTTTGCACCTGATATCCAGCACGGTAGCCAGTCCGTTGTGGAGGGGCCCGCCATGTACCCTGTTGGTTCTAGCCCACTGACCACACAGGGATAACTCTGCTGATGCCTGCGCCGTTAACTTCTCACGTATGCCAGGGGGTAGATGCCCATCTCCCTGGGGCATCAGGACTCCTGCAAGGGCCATTCTGCCAGGTGTCTCTTGCTGCGACTGGGTGGCGCCCATGGGCAGGGCCCCTGGTCAGAGTGGGTGGCATCAGGGTGGATGACACGCAATGAAGCATAGTCCATCATCTCTTGCTGGTGGTGAAACACCAGCAGCCTCTAAGCGATCACGAGCTCAATTCAATGCACAGAAGTACGACCCCAAAATCGTTCCCCTCCCTGGCCACACCATGGGAGGAATATCAGGCTAAGGATGGCAGCAGATCTTATTCGCCCTGGTACCTTGTATGTTCAAGAGCTGATGGGGAATCTTTTGTGATGATGAAGCCTCAGTTTTTTGTTGAGCATTTAGAGAACAAATTCGGGTAGGTGGAGGGCTTGTCCAAAATGAGGTCTGGGTCAATTTTGATCAAAACAGCATCCTCTGCCCAGTCATGGGAGTTACTCGCTTGTGACAAGCTGGGGGATGTTTCTGTAACCATCATGCCCCATAAGAGTTTAAGTATGGTCCAGGGTATCATATTTCATAGAGACCTTCTTTTGCAGTCCGACGATGAGCTGTGTGCCAATTTAGAGTGGTGAGGTGTACATTTCGTCTGGCGAGTCCAACAGGGTCTGAAGGATAATCAGGTTGCCACCTGTGCCATCATTTTGGCCTTTGAGGGTGATACATTGTCTGACAAGGTCAAGGTGATGGTCTGTCGGTGTGATGTAAAGCCCTATATTCAATGCGATGCTTTAAGTGCTGGAAGTTTGGCCATATGTCTTCTCACTGTACTTCCAGCATCACATGCTGAGATTGCGGACGCCCATCACATCCCAATACTCCCTGTGCCCCACCTCCCATCTGTGTCAACTGTGGAGAGCACCATTCGCTTTGCTTGCCTTACAGCAGGATTCTCCAGAAAGAAAGGAAAATCGTGGAGTACAAGACCCTGGACAGACTGACCTACACTGAGGCTAAGAGAAAATTTGAACCCCTGCATCCTGTGCGTGTGACATCGTCTTACGCCGCTGCTACAACTTTTCTGGCACCATCAGCTCCGCCAATGCAGGTCACCTCCCAGAGCCGGAAGACTAGACGTGCACCACCTACTTCGGGAGCAACACCCCCTCCCCCCAACCATTGGCGACATCCATCCCCACTTCTATGCCGGAGAAGCATAAGTCTTCTTCAGCTTCTGTAGCTAGGAAGGGATCCCTTGGATCACTCCCTTCACAGGTTTCTTCTAGCAGGAAAGACGACACCCACCAGTGGCTGAGGAGCTCAAAAGCACCTGGTCGTAGAGCTTCATGCTCATCCTCAGTCCCGGAGACTGAGCCAGTGAAGTCCTCCCAGCCAGGGAAACCCAAGGAGCAGCGAGAGAAATCCAAAACGAAAACCCCTAAGACCAATGAAATTGCGGTAGCACCCACACCACCGCTACCTACAAGCTCTGCGGCTGAGGATGGGGTGGACAGTTTGGCATCCGCTGAGGACCTAGATCACGTCAGACCCTCAGCCACAATGGATATAGACTGCTCAGGCAATAAATCGATGGCAGCAGGTGACTCTGAAGCGTAAACTGCCTCATTAAATGTACCATGCCTTTCCAGTCACACGATGTGATCCTCCAGTGGAATTGCGGCGATTTTTTCCACTACCTGGCTGAGCTGCGGCAACTGTTAAGCTTTACACCTGGTATCTGCCTTGCCCTCCAGGAAACCTGGTTCCCAGCAATGCCGAGTCCTGCCCTCTGCAGCTATAAGGGATATTACAGTAACCATAGCGACTATAATAGAGTGTCAGGTGGAGTTTCCATTATGTCCTAGATTCAGTCTGTAGTGAACATGTGCCCCTTAAAACCCCTCTTGAAGCTGTGGCTGTCAGAATAAGGACAACACAGGAAATAACTGTCTGCAATGTGTATCTTCCTCCAGATGGTGCAGTACCTCCAAATGTATTAGCTGCACTGGTTGATCAACTCCCTGAACCTTTCCTACTTCTGGGAGATTTTAATGCCCATAACCCCTTGTGGGGTGGTACCATGTTTAGTGGCCGAGGCAGAGATGTCGAAACTTTACTGACACAATTTGACCTTTGCCTCTTAAATACTGGGGCCGCTACACATCTCAGTGTGACTCATGGTAGTTACTCGGCCATTGATTTATCAATTTGCAGCCCATCTATCCACTGGAGAGCACATAATGACCTGTGTGGTAGTGACCACTTCCCCATCTTCCTGTCACTGCCCCAGTGTCAGACACATTTGACGCCTACCGAGATGGGCTTTGAACAAGGCGGATTGGGGAACTTTCACCTATGCTGTCACCGCTGAATCTCCCCCACACAGTAACATCGATGTGATGGTTGAGCAAGTGACTAGCACAGTTGTTTCTGCTGCAGAAAATGCAATCCCTTTCTCTTTAGGGTGCCCAAGACTTAAGGCAGACCCTTGGTGGTCGCTGGAAGTCGCTGAAGCAATTAAAGAGTGTCGGCAAGCTCTACAGTGGCATAAGGGGCACCCTTCCCTGGAGCAACTCATAGCCTTTAAATAACTCCGTGCCCGTGTTCACTACCTTATCAAACAATGGAAGGAGGAGTGTTGGGAGAGATACGTCTCCACCATTGGGTACCACACGTCACCTTCCCAAGTCTGGGCAAAGATCAAACGTCTTTTCGGGTATCAGACCCCTACAGCTGTCCCCGGTGTTACCATAAATGGCGAGTTATGTACCGACGGAAACGCGATTGCCGAGCACTTTCCTGGGCACTTAGCTCGAGCCTCTGTGTCGGAGAATTACCCCCAAGCCTTTCTCACACTCAAACGGCGGCTGGAATGGAACCCCTCTCATTCACTACACGCTGCAGTGAATCCTATAACACCCCCTTTACAGAGTGGGAGCTCCTTGCAGAGTGCCCTGACACAGCTCCTGGGCCTGATCGCATTCACAGCCAGATGATAAAACATCCTCTCATCTGACTACAAGTGACATCTTCTCATCATCTTCAACCGGATGTGGTGTGATGGCATCTTTCCATCGCAATGGTGGGAGAGCACCGTCATTCTGGTGCTCAAACCCGGTAAAATCCCTCTTGATGTGGATAGGTATCGACCGATCAGCCTCACCAACGTTCTTTGTAAGCTGCTGGAACGTATGGTATGTCAGTGGTTGGGTTGGGTCCTGGAGTCACGTGGATTGATGGTTCCATGTCAGGATGGCTTCCGCCAGGGTCGCTCTACCACTGATAATCTTGTGCACATTGAGTCTGCCATCCGAACAGCCTTTTCCAGACAACAACACCTGATTGCCGTCTTTTTTGACTTACGTAAAGCATACGACACGACTTGGCGACACCATATCCTTGCCACATTGTGTGAGTGGGGTCTCGGGGACCACTCCCAGTTTTTATCCAAAACTTCTTGTCGCTCCATACTTTCCGTGTCCAAGTTGGTGACTCCTGTAGTTCCATCCATATCCAGGAGAATGGAGTCCCGCAGGGCTATGTATTGAGTGTGTCTCTATTTTTAGTGGCCATTAACGGTCTAGCAGCAGCAGTTGGGGCCCTCTGTCTCCCCTTCTCTGTATGCAGACGACTTCTGCATTTTGTACTGCTGCTCCAGTACTGTTGTTGTTGAGTGGCGCCTCCATGGAGCCATCCACAAGGCGCAGTCATGGGCTGTAGCCCACGGCTACCAGTTCTCAGCCACAAAGTCGTGTGTCATGCACTTCTGTCGTCGTCGTACTGTTCATCCAGAACCCCCACTTTAACTTAATGATGATCCACTCACTGTAGTGGAGACATATCAATTCTTAGGACTGGTTTTCGGTACTGGATTTGTCAGCTTAAGCAGAAATGCTGGCAGCACCTCAATGCCCTCAGTTGCCTGAGCAACACCAATTGGGGTGCAGATCGCTGCACACTGCTGAAGCTGTACGGAGCCCTTGTCCAATCCCGAATTGACTATGGGAGTGTGGTTTATGGTTCGGCGGCACCTTCAGCATTGCATTTACTCAACCCTGTGCACCACTGTGGGGTTCGATTGGTGTCAAGAGCTTTTAGGATAGTCAGGTGACCAGGGTACTGGTGGAGGCTGGTGTCCCTCCACTACAGATCAGACGTGCACAACTGCTCGCCAGTTACGCAGCACACATTCATAGTTCATGCGCGCATCCGAATAACAATCTGCTTTTCCTGCCTGTGGCAGTCCATCTCCCGCATTGGTGGCCCAGGTCAGGGCTAATGATTGCGGTTCGCGTGCGGTCCCTTCTCTCCGAACTGCAGCCCTTTCCTTTACCATCTCTGCTGGCCGCACGTTCACGTACCCCCCCCCTCCCCCTCCCCGCCCACCCCGCCCCCCCCCCCACCCCCCCCCAGGGGGTCCACAACTCTTTTGTGAATACGTGCGTAGCGAGCATGGGACCCCGAGCTAATGTGGCCTTCCTTCCTTTCCGGGCTGCATACTTTTCCTTTCCGCATCCTTCCCCATCCCCCCTCTTCGCCCCCCTCCCCACACCTCCACCTCTTTCCTTCCCTTTCTTCCACTCTGGGAGTACGTTTTGTGCCTACGTCTGGAGACGGGCGCTCGAAACTGTAACAAATTCTTTGCCTTCTCCCCCTGCAAGTCTTCGTCCTTCCTTTGTCCTTCTCTTTTCCTTACCTCTTCTCTTTGCCCTTTTCTCCACTGCGGCGTTTGAGACATCTCTTCTTTCCTTTCCCTTTCTCTTTTTTCCTCCCTGTGCGTGTCTGAAGGCCGACCCACGCATTGCCATGCGTATCCGGTGACAGGGTTACGCGTAATTCCCCACTCCGGGGGAGACAGGTAGGACATGTACATACCCCTGGTAACGGCCAGGCCCAGGTAGGGGTGATTACCCGAGCTGCTACCTTCCGAAAGTGCCGATTGGTCCCTCCGTCTGTTTGTCGGGAGGTGTGACCTGAGGTGTCAACAATCACCTAAGGCGGGAGTGCCCTTAGGAGGGTCACCACAAGGAAGGAGCGCGCCATCGGAGACGCCGGTAATCATGGGGGATACTTTTGCAATGGTTTCCTCATCTTCTACTATGTCAGCTCACAAGTGTAAATTCAATGAGTCTCAGCCACAGATAGTCCTTTCATCATTGCCTCATTTCCTTGCTGTTTCTCGGTCTGACGAAGGTCACGACTTCTCCACGGTCAACCCTTTCATTATTCAGAAAGGTGTCGACGCAAATGCAGGTCCTGTAAAGTCTTGTTCCAGATTACGAAATGGCACCTTGTTGTTAGAAGCAGTCAGTGCCCTCTAGGCACAAAAATTGCTGCGTACTTCACTGCTACACACCTTCCCTGTCCGGGTGGAACCGCACCGTACTTTAAATTCGTCACATGGGGTCGTTTATACACGCTCCCTCGACGGATTGTCCGACGAGGAAATTCAACACTACCTGTCTGACCAGGGCGTAACGACTGTTCATAGAGTTATGAAAAGGGTTGACATGAACATCATTCCAACCCGTACTGTCTTCTTGACATTTGACAAAGTTCAACTCCCATCAAAAATCAAAGCAGGCTATGAGATAATTTCCGTTCGCCCTTACATCCCAAACCCTACGCATTGCTATTGGTGTCAGCGATTCAATCACACCAGCCAGTCCTGTTCCAATCCGGCCAAATGTGTTTCGTGTGGCAAGGATGCCCATGAAGGTGCTTGTCCACCTCCATCCCCTCATTGCATCAACTGTATGGGTGACCACGCTACTTCCTCTCGAGATTGCCCCATTTTTAAAGACGAAAAGCTCATTCAGGAAATCAGAGTGAAGGAAAAGGTGTCGACCTTTGCTGCTCGAAAATTATTCGCCAGTCGACAGCCCACCGTGCCTCAGACAGGAAAATACAGCACTGTCCTTGCCTCTCCTCGGCTAACAAAGGAGGCGGCCACGCAGACTTGTGACCTTACCTTTAGTGCCATGGTCATCAGATCGGCCAGCGCAAAGATCGCCCGTTCGACCTCCCCACTTTCGCCTGCCCACTCTATGGCTCACCCTTCATCGGGTTCTGCTAAATTTCGAACGCAAAAGTCAGACACCAAGACTTTGAAAAAAGAGCATACTCGTGAAGATTTTTTTGGTACCCCAACTTCACAACCATCAGTTCCTCCTTCATCTAAACATCATGTTTCCAAGAAGGCTAGTAAGAAACCCAGTTCCTCTCCTTCACCGCCACGGGGTGTCTCATCTACAGCACAACCTGGCGGTAATCGCCCTCGGCCGTCTTCTGTGTCGCCGAGGCGCACTGCTGGCGGCCGATCAACCGGCCGATCGCTGGTGGCAGGAGCTGCTCCTGAACAACCTATGGATCAGGATCTTCTGCCTTCGGCTGAATGCCATTCCATGCTGTCGGTCGCAAGCTCTGAGCCGTCGCTAAGTTTACAGCAACCTTTGTCACATTCCTCCATTTTCTGTTCACCTTATGTCCATTATCCACTGGAATATCTGCGGCATTCGAGCCAATCGGGATGAATTGTCAATCCTCTTATGATCCTACTTGCCAGTCATCTTCTGTCTTCAGGAAACAAAGCTGCGTCCCCATGACTGCTTTGTTCTCCCCCATTTTCAGTCCGTCCGATTTGATCTCCCCTCTGTTGAAGGCACTCCAGCACATGGAGGACTCATGATTCTTCTCCATGATACTCTCCATTATCACCCAATCCCCTTAAACACTTCCTTCCAAGCTGTCGCTGTCCGTCTTTCCCTTTCTGGATCTACCTTTTCTCTTTGTACTGTATACATTCCATCATCCGCACCAATGGCACGAGCTGATCTCCTTCATCTTCTTGGTCAGCTTCCACCCCCCTATTTGCTGGTTGGGGACTTCAATGCCCACCACCCGCTTTGGGGATCTCCACATCTTTGTTCGCGTTGCTCACTATTGCTAGACGTCTTCCACCAAGCGGATCTAGTTTGCCTCAACACTGGGGACCCTACATTTTTGTCCGCCTCCACGACAAATTTCTCTCATTTGGACCTTTTGGTCGGTACTGTTCCGCTAGCTCGGCGCTTCGAATGGTTCGCCCTTGATGATACACACTCGAGTGACCACTTTCCATGTGTCCTTAGACTGCAGCCTCAACAGCCATATATGCGCCCGCGACGCTGGAAGTTTGCCCAAGCCGATTGGACGCTTTTTTCGTCTCTAGCGACATTCGATGACCGTCACTTTCCTAGCGTCGACGATGAGGTCACACATATTACAGACGTTATTCTTACAGCTGCGGAACGTTCAATACCATGCACCTCCGCATTGCCCCGGCGCCCCCCAGTTCCTTGGTGGAACGCGGCATGCCGTGACGCAATACGTGAGCGGCGATGTGCTCTTCGCGTTTTCCGCCACCATCCTACTTTGGACAACTGTATCCGCTATAAGCAGTTCCGAGTGCGATGCCGTCGCGTCATCCGCGATAGCAAGAAGGAAAGCTGGAAATTCTTTACTAGCTCATTTAACACCTTCACTCCCTCCTCGGAAGTTTGGAGTCGGATTCGACGGTTCTCAGGTGCGCCTACTTTCTCCCCGGTCTCTGGGCTCACTGTCGCGCATGATACATTAGTGGACCCCGTCGCAATTTCTAACTCATTGGGTCAACACTTTGGTGAGATTTCAAGCTCTTCAATTTACCCGCCAGCATTTCTCCCGAAGAAACGTGCAGCGGAAGTGCGACCTCTTGCTTTCTCCTCTCAAAATCGCGAAAGCTACAATACTGTTTTCTCCATGCGGGAACTCCAACATGCACTCTCTTCTTCTCGCTCCTCCGCCCCAGGACCGGATGGTATCCACATCCAAATGTTGCTGCATTTATCATACCATAGTCTGCTTTACCTCCTTCGCCTTTATAATCGAATTTGGACCGACAGTACTTTTCCCAGACGATGGCAGGAAGCTATCGTCGTTCCTGTTCCGAAACCTGGAAAGGACAAACATCTCCCCTCTAGCTATCGCCCCATTTCTCTCACAAGTAGTGTATGTAAGGTTTTGGAGCGTATGGTGAATTGCTGTTTAGCTTGGTGGCTGGAGTCCCGCAGTCTTTTAACACCTGCCCAATGCGGTGTCCGAAAGCATCGTTCTGTAGTTGACCATCTTGTTGCTCTCTTCACTTATATCATGAACAATTTTCTCCGGAAATGCCAAACGGTAGCAATATTTTTTGATTTGGAGAGAGCATACGATACCTGTTGGAGGACAGGCATCCTTCACACGCTGTTCTCTTGGGGCTTTCGAGGTCGGCTGCCCCTTTTTCTTCAAGAATTTATGACAGAGCACACATTTAGGGTGCGGGTGAACACCACTCTCTCCCGTACTTTCTCCCAAGAAAACGGGGTACCCCAGGGCTCCGTGCTGAGTGTTGTACTGTTTGCCATTGCCATAAATCCAATTATGGACTGTCCTTCCCGATGTCTCAGGCTCCCTCTTTGTGGACGATTTTGCGATCTACTACATCTCTCAACGGACCAGCCTTCTTGAACGACGTCTTCAAGAATGTCTCGATCGCCTCCACTCTTGGAGCATCGAAACTGGCTTCCGCTTTTCTCCCAGTAAGACCGTTTGTGTTAATTTTTGGCGTCGTAAGGAGTTTCTTCCATCCTCCTTACATCTAGGACCTGTCAAACTTCCGTTTTCGGACGTCGCTAAATTCTTGGGTCTTATGTTTGACAGAAAACTGTGCTGGTCCTCCCACGTTTCCTATCTTTCGGCTCGCTGTCTGCAATCCCTCAACACCCTCCGTGTCCTGAATGGTACCTCCTGGGGAGCGGACCGAGTGGTCCTTCTCCGCCCCTATCGCGCCTTAGTGCGCTTGAAATTGGACTATGGAAGCATAGTTTACTCCTCTGCTCGGCCGTCTATTCTTCAGCGTCTCGACTCTATCCACCACCGTGGATTACATTTAGTGTCTGGAACTTTTTACACCAGCCCTGTGGAAAGCCTTTATGCTGAGACTGCTGAACCTCCGCTGTCCAATTGGTGAGCTGTCCTTCTGAGTCGTTATGCTAGCCATCTGTCTTCCATGCCTGCTAATCCGGCCCATGACATTTTTTTTGAAGCCTCCTAGGATGTAGGGTATGCAAGCCGTCCTTCCTCCCTACTACCACCGGGAGTCTGCTTCCATCAACTGCTCCATTCTCTTTCCTTCCGCTTTCCTAAAACCTTCTTGACAACTTGGGGTACAGCACCGAGTTTCCCAAGGATGGCACCCCTTCACTTGTTTATCGTCGGGCATTTGCTGCTCTATGTGCACAAATGAAGGAAGCCACATTTATTTACACTGATAGCTCGAAAAAATCGTTAGGTGTAGGGAGTGCCTATATTGTTGGTGACACCCCCATTCGATTTCGGCTTCCCGACCAGTGTTCGGTTTATACTGCGGAGCTTTACGCTGTTCTCCAGGCTGTCCAATACATCTGCCGCCATCAGCGGACACAGTATGCTATCTGTTCAGATCCTCTCAGCTCTCTCCTCAGCCTCCATGCTCTCTACCCTGTCCACCCTCTGGTCCACCGGATTCAGGACTGTCTGCGCTTGCTCCATTTGGGGGGCGTCTCTGTGGCGTTCCTCTGGCTCCCAGGACACGTTGGTATCTGTGGCAATGAGGCGGCCGATATAGCGGCCAAGGCTGCAGTCTATCTTCTTCGGCCAGCTATTCGATCAATTCCCTTCGCCGATCTACGGAGAGTTTTATGTCGTCGTGTTGTTCTTTTATGGCACACACGTAGGTCGACACTTCCCCATAATAAATTGCGGGACTTGAAAGCTCTTCTCTGTGCTTGGACCTCTTCCTCCTGAACGCATCGTCGGGAGGAGGTAATTTTAACTAGATTCCAGATAGGGCACTGTCTTTTTAGCTATCGACATCTTTTAAGCGGCGATCCTCCCCCACTCTGTCCCCACTGCTCTCAGCTGTGGACGGTAAGACAGCTTTTAACTGAGTGCCTCTATTGTACTCCGTTACTCCCCCGTCTACAGCTGTCGCCTGATTTATCTTCCATTTTAGCAGATGACACACGCTCGGCCGATCGCGTTCTCGAGTTTATTAGTGCCAGTGAGATGACGTCAGTCATTTGAAGCTCTTTTTGGGGACAACCAACCCCTTTCTGTAGTGGATTTTTAAGCTTTTCTTCTCCTTTTAGTTTCTCCAATTTTTTGAGTTTCGTTCCCATTGCTGCTGCTTTCCATTTTCGTTTTTTACCGTTTCCTAAGTCACAGACCGGGTGCTACTGACCATAGCAGTTTTGCGCCCTAAAACCAAACCAAAACAAAAACAAAAAACGTTCACATACGCCTTCATGGTGTACACCTCGGCCGCAGCTTCTCCTGGACCTTTAGCATGGCCCTAAGGACTCAGTTAACCTTGCTGCTCTCCGCTGTCAATTCCTCTTGATTCTTGACGTGTTCCGGGACTCTGAAGTGGTTTACACCGATTCCTCAGTGGCTGATGGTCATGTAGACTTCGCATATGTTCATGGAGGACATTTTGAGTAGCACTTCTTGCCAGTTGGCTGCAGTATTTTCACTGCAGAGCTGGCGGCCGTATCTCGTGCTCTTGAGTACATCCGCTCATGCCCTGGCGAGTCATTTCTCCTGTTACTGACTCATTGAGCAGCCTACAACCTATCGACCAATGCTACCCTCGCCACCCTCTGGTAGCGTCCATTCAGGAGTCCATCTATGCCCTGGAACAGTCCTGTCGCTTCGTGGTGTTTTTGTGGTCCCCAGGACACGTTGGAATTCCCGGCAACAAACTTGCCGACAGGCTGGCCAAACAGGCGACGTGGAAACAGCTGTTGGAGATAAGCATCTCCGAAGCTGACCTGCATTCTGTCTTACACCGCAGGGTTTCCCAGCTTTGGGAGACGGAATGGCATAACAGCACACATAACAAACTGCATGTCATTAAGGAGACTATAAATGTGTGGAAGTCTTCCATGCGGGCCTCTCGCAGGGAATCAGTTGCACTCTGCCGGCTCCGCACTCTGCCGTGGCTAACGCATGGATACCTACTCCGTCGCGAGGACCCACCTGTGTTGCTGTGGCTCCCAAATGACATTCGTCCACTTCTTGCTGGACTGCCCACTTTTAGCTGCTCTGCGGCAGACTTTTAACTTTCCCAGCATCCTGCCTTCGATGTTGGGCGACAATGCCTCCACAGCAGCTTTAGTTTTACCTTTTATCCGTGAGAGTGAGTTTTATACTTGTATGTAAGTTATAGCACATGTCCTTTGTCCCTCTGTCTCTTCCACCCTAGTGCTTTTGGGGTGGAGGTTTTAATGTGTTGCAGAGTGGCTGGCTTTCCCTTTTTATTGGGTGGCCAGCCACTGTAATCTGCTTTCATGTTTTACTCTCTTCTGTTACTAGCATCTCTGTTTTCTTGTCCTCTTTTGTTCCTTTTAGTGTTTGTTGCCTTCCCTTCATTCTTGTGGCTTTTCCTTTCTTTCCGTTTTGTGTTTTATGTTTCGTCCATTTTATTCTCAAACTTGTGACACTGTTTTATTAGGAACAAGGGACCGATGACTTGTTTGGTCCCTTCTCCCACCCTTAAACCAACCAACCATTCATCCTCCCAGAGAAGGTCAAGGTAATGGTGTATCAGTGTTATGTGAAACCTTATATTCCACCACGGATGAGATGCTTTAAATGCTTACGGTTTGGACACGTCTTACTGCTGCAGCACTGATCCCCTCTGTGGTGACTGTGGGTGCCCCCTCCATGAGGGGAGTGCCTGTGCTCCCCCACCATTGTGTGTAAATTGTCATGGACAGCATTCTCCACGCTCGCCTGTATGCCCAGTGTTTGTGAAAGAAAGGAGGATTCTAGAGTACAAAACCTTAGATCGGCTCACCTACACTGAGGCTCATCAAAAGTATGACCGGCTCCATCCCATGTCTATGTCTTCTACTTTTGCTTCTGTTATGTCCATTCCCCCTCCTACCCCCTGCTCTTCCCAGCCCCACCCCATTCGCCCCATGCCTTCAGCCTCCTCCTCCCACTCCACCTCCCCGTCAGTGCCCATACCCACTCCTTCGGGTGCTGCTCCCCCTCCCCCGCTGGCCTCCTTTGGTGGCCACCAGTACTGGAGCTCCCTCCCGGGACTCCTCTTCCCGGCACCCCCCTGAAAGGCGATCTACAGCTCCACATTGGCAATGCGATCCGCAGCCGGTGGGCACCAAGATTGCCCGGTGTAATTCCGTGCCCACCCTCGCTGAAGTTTGCCCTTCACTTCCTTCCCAAGAGAAGAAGCCGAAACGCAAGAACAAGGGCAAATCCCCTCCGGTACCCCCGGAGGTGCAGCCTTCCCCTCCTCCAGTCAATAAACCAACAGAGTCTAACCCCAGCTGTATGGATATTACCCCATCCTTATCGGTGATGGATGACGACTCAGCGGTGTGACCGACTCCAGTCCCTTCGCTTCCCCTTTGGACTCTGGCTTGAGAATCCTCCAGTGGAATTGTAATGGGTATTTGTCACCTTCCAGAGTTGCAGCCCCTTCTTTCCTCCTACTCTGCTGCCTGCATTGCTCTCCAGGAGACCCATTTTGTCTATTCTTACTCATCCACCCTTGGTGGGTTCCAAGCTTTCTGTGGAAACCGAATTGGCCCCTTGTGGGCTTCTGATGTTGTTTGCACCTTGATCCCCAAGAACATTGTTAGCAAATGAGTTCCCCTCCACACCACTATGGAAGCCATTTCTGTCTGGGTCCATCTGGCCACTCCATTCACAATCTGTAATCTCTACCTTCCACCTGACAGGCTGCCCACATCCCATGCCCTCACCACCCTTCTTCAACAACTCCCTTTCCCTTCCTGCTATTAGGGGACTTCAGTGCCCACAATCCTCTTTGGGGTAGTCATACGACCACTGCCCAGGGCAGGACAGTTGAAGCTGTTCTGGCAGGGCTTGACCTCTGTTTACTAAGCACAGATGCTCCCATACACTTTGCTGTGGCGCACGGCACTTTCTCTACCATTGATCTCTCTATCTGCAGTCCCGGCCTTCTTCCCTCCATTCGGTGGGGACTCCATGAAGACTTACGTGATAGGGACCATTATCCAATTGTTTTGACCTTCCTTCAGTGTCTCTCGCTCCGTCCCTCTCCCGGGTGGGCCATATCTAAGGCTGATTGGGGTGCCTTCTCCTCTGCTCCTATCCCTCCTGTATTGCCACATGCCACTGTTGATACATCTACTCAGATTTTGGCTGCTGCCATCCTTTCAGCAGCTGTTTCAGCAATCCCTTCTTCCTCAGGTTCCCCACGCCAGAAGATGGTCCCTTGGTGGACTCTGGAAATTGCTGCAGCCATAAAAGACCACCGCTATGCTCTTAAACACTTCGAGCGGCACCCTTGTACTACTCTTCTTCTGGTCTTAAAACGACTCCACGCCCGGGCCTGTTACCTAATCAAATTTCAGAAACAAATTTGCTGGGAACAATATGGTGCTGCCATAGGACCACACACCCCGTCTTCACAAGTCTGGGCAAAACTCAGGCGAATTTTTGGCCACCGTCCTCCCAGCGGGGTTGCAGGAATTTCTTTGCATGGTGTTGCCCTTACCAATCCGGATTTTGTAGCAGAAAATTTTGCTCATCACTTTGCTCAAGCTTCGGCATCGGCGCAGTATCCGCCCATGTTCCGTCTCCTGAAAGAGCACTCAGGACTGCCTTTGTCTTTTGTTTTTTACCGCTCGGAGCCATATAATGCTCCATTCAGCGAGTGGGAATTTGCCAGCGCCCTTGCCCTTTGTCCTGACACGGCTCCTGGACCGGATCGGATACATAACCAAATGCTCCAACACTTATCGGTGTCTGGCCACCATCGTATATTGACCCTCTTCAACCATCTGTGGAGTGAGGGAGTCTGTCCTACCAAGTGGCAGGAAAGCATTGTTGTTCCGGTGTTGAAGCCAGGGAAGCCGCCTCTTCTGTTGGATAGCTACCGTCCAATTAGCCGTACTAACACCCTCTGCAAGCTCCTTGAGCGCTTGGTGAGTTGGCGGCTGTTTTGGATCCTTGAATCCCGTAGTTTTTGTCATCGAGCTGCTCTGTGGTGGATAACTTGGTGCACCTGGAATCTGCTATCCGGTCGGCTTTTGCCCATCGGCAACACCTCCTTGCAGTCTTCTTTGATCTGCATAAAGCCTACGACACCACCTGGCGCCACCACATCCTCACCACCCTTCATGAATGGGGCCCTCCTGGCACTCTGCACATTTTTATCTGTAAATTCCTTTCTTGTCGCTCTTTTCAGGTCCAAGTTGGCTGCTCCCACAGCACTCCCCATCGGCAAGAAAATGGGGTTCCACAAGGTTCCGTGCTGAGCGTCCCTCTCTTTCTCATAGCCATTAATGGTCTGGTGACAGCTGTTGGGCCGACAGTGCCCCCTCTTTGTATGCTGATGATTTTTGTATCTACCTTGATTCCTCCGTAATGGGCGCTGCAGAACGCTGTGTACAGGGGGCAATCTACCGGGCACACTCATGGGCTCTCCCCCATGGCTTTCAGTTTTCAGCCGCCAAGACACGTGTCATGCATTTGTTCCGTCGCCATACAGTCCATCCTCATCCAGAACTGTTCCTCGATGGCCAGCCACTTGAGGTAGTGGAGACCCATCACTTCTTGGGTCTCGTCTTCGATGCCAGGTTGACATGTCTCCCTCATCTTCGCCAGCTGAAGAGGATGTGATGGTCCCATCTCAATGTTCTTAGGTGTCTGCGCAATACCGCCTGGGGTGCAGACCGCTCTGTCCTCCTGCGATTGTATCAAGCATTGGTCCAGTCTCATTTAGACTATGGAAGTCCTGTCTATGGTTCTGCATCACCTTCAACACTGCAGGTCCTAGACCCCATCCACCACAGAGGGGTCCGACTTACGACTGGTGCCTTCCGGACGAGCCCCATACTTAGCCTTCTCGCAGAGGCAGGGATTCCACCACTGTGAGTTTTGCGCCAACAACAGCTGATATCTTATGCACTCCGCATTCGCTGCACCCCAAAGCACCCTAATTATGGTCTCCTTTATCCAGACACAGAAATCACCCTGCCGTAGCGGTGGCCACGAATCTGGGCTTACCATGGCTGCCCGCATTCAGTTGCTCTTTTCTGAACTCCAGCAATTCCCTTTACCACCTCTCCTCTCAGCTCATGCACATACCCCTCCTCGGTGTGTCTCTTGGCCACAACTGTCTCTTGATCTCTCAATCGATTCAAAGGATTCTGTCCCTCCGATGGCTCTTCGCCACCAATTCTACTCTCTCCTCAGTTCATTCCAGTGTTCAGAAGTGATTTATACGGATGGCTCCATGGTTTCTGGCGGCACTGCTTTTGCTTACGCCTATGCGCGACACACAGAACTTCGTTCCTTGCCCGATGGCTGTAGTGTTTTTATTGCAGAATTGGTAGCCATCTTGCGTGCACTGGACCATATCCGCTCCTGCTTAGGACTATCCTTCACTATCTGTTGTGACTCATTGAGCGGTTTGCACGCTGTCGGCCAGTGCTTCCCTCGCCACCCATTGATCATTGCTATCCAGGATTCCCTTTCTTTCCTTGCTCAATGTGGGTGTTCGGTGGTTTTCATTTGGACCCCAGGCCATGTTAGGATTACTGGCAATGAACTTGCCGATTGACTGGCTAAGTTAGCTATTATCAGGCCATCTCTTGCTATTGGCATTCCGGAAATAGACCTTTGCATTACGTCATCAGGTTTTGGGCCTTTGGGATGCAGAATGGCACACTCTTTCTTCGCCGAACAAGCTCAGGGCGATTAAGGATTGTACAACTCCATGGCGGTCTTCCTTCTGGGTGTCTCGTAAGGCCTCTGTCGTCCTATGCCGGCTCCGCATTGGCCATACTTGGTTGACTCACGTTGTGAGGACCCCCCTCTCTGTCGTGGATCGATGTTGACTGTGGCTCACATCTTATTGGACTGCCCCAACTTAGCCACCCTGTGACAGACTTTTAGCTTTCCAGACTTGCTACCCTTGGTGTTGACTGACAATGCCTCAACGGTGGAACTTGTTTTACATTTTATTCGTGATGGGGATTTTTATCGCTTTATTTAAGGGAGGGACCTTCCACCTTATCGGTGAGTGGAGGGGATGACAGGCCCTCTTGCTCCCCCCCCCCCCCTTCCCCCCCTGCCCCGACTGGATTGTCTTCAACTGGGCTTGGTGGTTCACCCCGGCCCTTTGCCTTCCCACTCCTTTCCTTATGGGGTCTGTTATGTCTTGAGCATCTATATTGTCTCCCGTGTTTCTTCCTTCACTCCCCTGTCATTAGTCACTTTCTTTCCCTCACCTTTTCTTCTGTCCTTTTCCTTCCTTCCCTGTCAATAGTTTATCATTTTATGGGTATTGTAGTTCCCTCTTTTAATGTGGGATTTTATCGGTTTTAGCTAACCTAAGGTTGTAGGGACTGATGACTGCGTAGTTTGGTCCCTTCTCCAACCACCAAACCTACCAACCATACTCATCCATGATACTGCACTTCTTGAGTTGAGTGTTATAAATTCACAGAGTTTTCTTGTTAGGCCACCATCTTTAAATGCGCTTATTAACATGTATTAAATTATTTTGCCATGTCAACTTCTGTATGTGTATTGGATCTTTCAGCCGTATCAACCTTGAATTGCTTTCCATTCCGTATTTGCGTAATTTTGCTCAGTGGGCTTCTGTGTATCATTCACAATGTCCCCTAAACTATGTAAATGCAAGTATGCGTCAACAGCAAATTTCCACGCAGTGTAGTTTCACAACCTATAGGTCGCTCTATTTGCAGTATTTATGCTGCACTTATTTTTTACAATTACCATTGACAGTATTAAATTATGTGAACTGCTGCACAACCAGCTCATCCCTATAGCTTTCACTTCACACGTTCATATCCAGGAGTATTCTGATATTTGCTTTCTTCTATAGACCAGATGCGTATTCGGAATGTGTTCCCTGGGCTTATAAACTGTTAGAGCCAGCACGGCAAAATAATTAATTTGTAACACTAAAGTGCAGGAATAAGGCAAGCTACATTTTAACATTCATAATTTATGTATGAGGAGCAGTCACTGAAAACCGAACACCCGCCACCTTGGCACCATAGAAAGATTCCATTCGATAGTTATCACCACCAGTATTAAGACATTTATCCCTTTGCAAGATGAGATGATTGGTTCCTGTTTCACAGAACACGATCAGCAACTAACAGATCCACAACTGCACCTACTCTTGCACTTCCTCGACCTGCTGAAACCACATCCATTCAAGTATTTCTACAAATCGCCAAAGGTGTGAAAACCATGATGAACGATTCGTGTTGTACAGAGGATGTTGCAATGTCTCACAACCAAGCCTTCGTCGGATTGGCAGTGTAGGGGCGGGCATTATCATGCAACAGGAATTTCCTATCCAAAACATTCCTGAGCGTTTTGATTTTAAGGCATGTTGCAGTTCCTGCAGAGTGTCTTTGTAGCGCTACACATTGATTGTGGTTCCACGCTCAAGGACCTCGACGAGCAGGGGCCACCTACAGTCAAAGGAGTTGGTCATCATTACCTTACTGTAACTTGCGTGAATAGCTTTGAGTTTCTTTGGTGGTGGAGATGTGAGATGTTTCTACTGTTGCCTTTGACATTTGCCCTCTGGCTAGAAATGGTGATAGCACGTTTGTCTCTTGTGATGATACGGGGCAGAATTGTGTGCTCTTCCTCATGGTGTGCAGCAGATGACTCAGACTTGATGCCATTCTCTCAATTTCCACCAGTGGTGTTGATTTGAGAAGGCTATTTTCTGTGGGGATTTGTTTGTAATGCTGGGGTTCTTTAAATGATCCATTCGTTTTCAAAGTTCTGTATTTCCCAACTTATTACATGTACAAATATGACTGATGCAGGATTAAAACCGTAAATTCACTAAGTTTGTGTTGTGCTCCCCAATTGACATTAAGAGTGCAGCACCTACAAAAAAGAATAGAATGAGATGTTTGTTACAACAGTGTAATATTTATTCAGAAGGAATTATGGGAAAGAACTACCATGTAAACAGGGCATTGTTCCTTGCTACTGAAGTTATAGGGACACTGGTTATCTCTATGAACAGAAGGGTACCAGTCAACCTAATGTGCTAGATGCAGCCATGGAGAGCCTTTTCCTTCTGCGAGAATCGAGGCAATGAATGAATAAAAAGGATAAAAGTAATGACCGAAGTGAGACTCAATCCAATGGCTACTGCTCTCAAGCACTGCTGATAGAGCCATGCAGCCCTTAGAAAATTATCCTGCCGTTAGAGAAGTAAAGTTGCTCAGAGAACTTTAAAGTAGTTTTCCTAAAATATTTTTGAGGGCTCCATTGAACTGCTTTGGCCAATTGATATTCGAGTTCTGAACTTTGTACATTAAATATAAAAAACTACAAAAATCCGAGTGCCATGTGATCCCCTTGTAAGTTGTCTATTAATATTGTCTGCCAGATCATTAATATACGGTGTGGACAGCAAGTGTACCAACACCTGTGGGGTGTGTCTGACGAACCCTCTGTCCAAGATAACACCTGACATCCCCCTAGCCCAGATATCCTCAGTACAGTCAAACTTTAGTTTGATATTCTGTACAAGTGTACTTTATTAATATGTGTTGGTATGGTACTGGGTCAAATGCTTTACAGAAGTAAAACAAAGCAACGACCACCTGATTGCATCTATACATGGCTCTCAGGATGTTGTTGAGAAGAAACATAAGTTGGTTTTCGCATGATTAAGGTTTTTGGAATCCGTGTCAGATGCTGTGGAGAAGGTCATTCTGTTAGAGACGCCTCATCACATTTGAACTTGGAATAGGTCTGAGATTTGAGAGCAGATAGATGGCAGTGTTGACAGCAGATAGATGGCAGTGATATTGGATAGCATATTTGTGTGACATGTACTTTCCTCCAACCACTGGGCACGGTTTTTTGTTCAGTGGAGTCTACAGTATACCATGGTTAAGACAAGTGTTAACTCAGCTGCAAATTCTGTATAGAATCTGACGTTAATTCCTTCGGGTTGTTTGGCCTACCCTGGTTTACCATCCATTGTTTACCAAAATTCTCCAAAATTTGAACTGTGGTGGGAATGGTGCCCAATGTGATGCGTAGATACTTACCTGCACACAATCAATCTGACACCCGGTTCTGAGCAGACAACTTGCCACACCCAAAACCTAATGTAGTTACTAATCTGTTGTGGACAAATTTACCTGTAACTGTTGTATCCTTGATAATGCAAGAATCCTGCTGCTGGTGTATCAGCTTCAAACTTGATATGTATGCCAAGGAGTAGAGACCTACCCCATTAATGCACTGGGTCTGTGAATAACGTTTACTATGGCAGGTGGCTGTTGCCAGGGCTGCACGGTGCCTGTGGAGAGCTCATATTCAGATTGGGTGATATCAGGTGACCCAAACTTGCTTGAGGCAGTAGTCTGCTCATGTTGGAACTCACTGTGATGCTCACTAGTACAACACCGAAATGTCACACCCATTGGCTATTCAGTGGGAGGAGGGACAGTCGCATTAACATGGAGAATGTAGGACGAGACCTTTACGACAACCAAACCTCAAAAATGTACATCTACACAGATACTCCATAAGCCACCGTATGGTGCTTGGCGGGAGGGTACCCTGTGCTACTACTTGTCATTTCCCCTCCTGTTCCGCTTGCAAATAGAGCAATGTCTTGTAATTTATCTTCATGGCCCTTAAACGCAATGTATGGTGGCAACAGTAGAATCATTTGGCAGTCAGCTTCAAATGCTGGTTCTCTAAATTATCTCAATAGTTTTTCTCTAAAGAATTTCGCCTTCTCTCCAGGGATTCCCATTTGAGTTCCCAAAGCATCTTTGTAACGTGTGTTGTTCGAAACTACTGGTAACAAATCTGCAGCCCACTTCTGAATTGCTTCGATGTCTTCCTTCAATCTGACCTGGTACAGATCCCAAACACTTGAGCAGTACTCATGAATAGGTCACACCAACGTCCTGTAGGCCGCCTCCTTTACAGGTGAACCACTCTTTTCAAAAATTCTCCCAATAAACCAAAGTCGACCATTCATCTTCCCTATCACAGTTCTCACATGCTTATTCCACTTCATGTCGCTTTGCCACATTACACACAGATATTTAAACGACTTGACTGCATCAGGCAGACACTAGTAATACTGTACCCGAACATTACGGGTTTGATCTTCCTACTCATCTGCATTAACTTACATTTTTCCACATTTAGGACTAACTGCCACTCATCACACCAACTGGAAATTTGGCCAAGTCATCATGTATCTTCCTCCAGTCACTCAACTTCAACACCTTTCCGAATACCACGGCATATCAGCAAACTACCACAGATTGCTGCCCAACCTGTCATTTATGTATTTAGAAAGCAATAGTGGTCCTAGCACACTTCCCTGTGGCTCTCCTGATGATACCATTGTCTCTGATGAACACTCGCTGTCGAGGACAACATACTGGGTTCTATTATTTAAGAAGTCTTCGAGCTACTCACGTACCTCTGAACTTATTCCATATGCTCCTCCTTTAATTAACAGCCTGCAGTGCTTTCCAGAAATATAGAAAAGTGAAATCTGCCTCTTGCCCTTCATCCGTAGTTCGCAATATATCATGTGAGAAAAGGACAAGCTGAGTGGTACTTTCTAAAACCATGCTGATTCATTGTGGAACTCATGGAAGATAAGTTTGGAGAGGTGGCAGTATTGCGAAAGACGTTAGGAGGCTCCCCGCTGAGCAAGACAGTGAACGCCATTCAGTTTCAAGCCTTAGTTTCATGTGTACTTCCTTAAGTGACATTCCTGTTCCTTCTATTCTCAGTAGAAGTTTAAACAAACCACATGGCATAATCTTTCACTGTGACTTGATATTACAATTGGGTGAAGAACTATGTACTGACCTGGAATGGTTTGGAGTGCAATTGTCCGCCATAACCAGAAGTGGCAGAAGCATAAGAGAGGTATAAGATAACATTTACTCTAACATTCAAGGGAAATACTTGCTCAGAACAGGTCAAGTACACTGAAGAGCCAAAGAAACTGGTACACCTGCCTAACATTGTGTGCACCCCCACCTCAAGTGCACGCAGAAATGCTACAACACAACCTGGAACCTTGCATATGGCATGGACTCGATTAATGTCTGAAGTAGTGCTGGAGGAAATTGGCACCATGAATCCTGCAGGGCTGTCCATAAATCCGTAAGAATTCGAGGTGGTGGAGATATCTTCTGAACAGCACGTTGCAAGGCATCCCACGTATGCTCAGTAAATGTTCATGTCTAGGGAATTTGGTGGGTGGGGAAGTGTTTAAACTCAGAATAGTGTTCCTGGAGCCACTGTGTAGCAACTCTGGATGTGTGGCGTGTCACATTGTCCTGCTGGAATTGCCTAAGTCCTTCGGGATGCCCAATGGACATGAATGGATGCAGGTGATCACACAGGATGCTGACGTACGTGTGTCACCTGTCAGAGTTGTATTTAGATGTATCAGGGGTCCCATATCACTCCAACTGCACATGCCCCACACCATTATGGAGCCTTCACCAGCTTGAACAGTCCCCTGCTGACGCGCAGGGTCCATGGATTCATGAGGCTCTCTCCATACCCGTACACATCAATCAGCTCAATACAATTTTAAAAGAGACTCGTCTGATCAAGCACCGTGTTTCCAGTCATCAACAGTCCAACGTCAGTGTTGACAGGCCCAGGCAAGGTGTAAAGCTTTGTATTGTGCAGTCATCAAGGGCACATGAATAGGCCTTCAGCTCCAAAAGCCCGTATTGATGATGTTTCATCGAATGGTTCACATGCTGACACTTATAGGTGGCTCAGCATTGAAATCTGCAGCAATTTGCAGAGGGTTGCACTTCTGTCATGTTGAACGATTCTCTTCTGTCATCGTTGGTGCCATTCTTGCAGCATCTTTTTCTGGCTGCAGCGATGTTGGAGATTTGATGTTTTACTGGATTCCTGATATTCACGGTACAGTCGTGAAATGGTCGTACCGCAAAACACCCCCTTCATCACTACTTGGGAGATGTGTCACATCGCTCATGCGCCGACTACAACACCACATTCAAACTCACTTAGATCTTGATAACCTGCCATTGTACCAACAGTAACCAATCTAACGACTGCACCAGACACTTGTTGTTTTATATAGGTGCTGCCAACCGCAGCTCCATATTCTGCCCATTTACATAGCCCTTTATTTGAATATGCATGTGTATACCAGTTTCTTTGGCACATGAGTGTAGTATGTACTACCACAGTACTTCAAGGGCTACCATTTCAGACATGTCATCCCAGTGTCCCAGTGAACCTGCCTGTTTCAATTGTGAACATATTTAACATTATGGAACACTTTGTATCCATCCTACAATTTGTATCAGCTGTCTGGACCAACATACATACTAGAATGAAACTTTCACTTTGCAGCGGAGTGTGCATTGATATGAAACCTTCTGGCAAATTAAAACTGCGTGCTGGACCAAGACTTGAACTTGGGAGTTTTGCCTTTTCCGGGCACGTGCTCTACTGACTGAGCCACCCAAGCATGACTCACGGCCCGTCCTGACAGCTTTACTGCCCCGAGTACCTTCTCTCCTACTTTCCGAACTTCACAGAAGCTCTTCTGCAAAACTTGTAGAACTAGTACCCCTTGAAGAAAGGACATTGTGGAGAGACAGCTTAGCCACAGCCTGGGGGGAGGGGGGGGGGGGCATCTTGTAGCTGAGCACTTTCCCATGAAAGGCAAAGGTCCCGAGTTCAAGTCTCGGTCTGGTGTAAAGTTTTAATCTGCCACAAGGTTTTCAACACACCCACTGTTTACCAGTGTGTCCCATTTGCAAGAAGGAATGGACAGTCCAAGAATATAAGACCTTTGGTAGTACATTGATGTTAGAAAGAAATATGAACTTCTTCACACAGTTACTATGATGATCAGTTTCTCCACTCTTACCAATGTTGGGGACCCCTGCCCCCTCACACTCACGGAAATGCGTTGTTCTCATCTGCATCCCCTCTGAGGAACCCTCCTCCAAGAACTGTAGATATTTGCAGCCTGACACTGCCAGTCCATTGAAGGAACTGAAGCTGTAGAGCTGCCCCTCCTTATTGTGTTCCTGATCTTAAATTGGTCACGCCTTTGCAGACTTAGAAGTCTCCAAAACTTCAAAAGACAACTTGATGAATAAATCCAAGATGAAGGTGGTTTTGGCAGGCCCAGTGGTCCAGTGTCTCCCTTTTCTATGTGGCATAGAACCTGTGTTCCGGGATCTGGTACAAACACAGGTGATTGTGAGTGAAGGCTGTAGCATGATTTGCTACTGTGGGCTTTTGATTCCCCCACCCATACCTCCAGGGTGATTATATAGAGGTAAAATGTGCCACTACTGTCTCCCTGAACTGTGGCAACTACTGCATTCTTCCCCAATCTGCCTTTTTGGTAATTATTATCCTAAGCTGTAGTCTTACTGCACTTGTTGTAGAAACCTGACGCTCCTTAGAGGATGTCCTGAGGCGTCTATACATCTGCTCTCACACACATGTTCACAGTCAATGGGTGCCTCTCCAAACATAGTGACTGTGCAGATTAGAAAGAGTGTTGATAGCACTGTTTGCCATATTTACCTGTCACTAGACAGATACAATGCATTGGTGAACCTGATAGGATAAGTACCTCAACCCTACCTCCTTGGAGATCTCAGTGTGCATAACCTGTGAACCCTTATCAATCATGGACTTCAGAGATATGAAGTGACTTGCATGCCTCAACTATACAGACAGCAGACAGCCGTACGGTAGGTACAAGCACAATGGAGGGGTATGTATAGGGAGGACAGGTAAACCTGTGGTTCCTGAAGACAGTAGTTGTAGGGGCAATAGTCTGGATGATTGACTGATCGAGCCTTTTAACATTAGTTGGCATGTCCCCTCTTATTGGTACTGTGAATGGCTGAAAACAACAGGAAACAAGAACTGTTATTTTTCCCCGAAGGCATACAGGTGTACTTTGTGGTTTAATGATGATGGCATCCTCTTGGTTAATACGAGGGTCGTCCACAAAGTAAGTTCCGTTTCTATTTCTATATGCGGCAGCACTACGATCACAGTTCCGAGCATGCGCAACAGTTACTCTGACTTGAGGAGAAGACATGTATGCCATTTTCAGATCACTGCTGCCAACGTGTGCTTTGTAGTGCTTCTTTATAATGTCAGCCATATTTGAAAATGCCACCGCATGTGAAATCAGATCTGTGATTCATTTTCTAAATGCAAAGATAGTTAAGCCAGAGGAAATTCATCAGCAAATCTTCGAGGTGCACGGACAAAATGCTATGAGTGATTGAATGGTTAGAGTATGGGTCAGACTGTTCAGTGAAGGACGTGATCAAGTGCACGATGAAAAACGAAGTGGAAACCCGTCTGTGGTTACTGATGAACTGGTTCACACAATTGAAGAGAAGGTTAAGCACAACCATAAGTTTACACTTAGTGCCCTTTCTATGGAAGTTCCGCAAATCTCATGATCACTAATTCATGAAATTGTTACTGAAAAACTGAAATTTCGAAAACTTTGCTCACGTTGGGTACCCAAAATTCTTACTGAACAGCACGAAAGGCAACGGATGGACTGTGCACTTCTGTTTTTGACATGCTACAATGAAGAAGGCAATGGTTTTCTTTCTCAGATAGTCACGGGGGATGAGACTTGGGTATCGTATGACACCCCTGAAACAAAATGGCAATCAATGGAATGAAGGCACACTTCATCCCCAAGAAAGGTTAAGTCTAAGCAAATCTTGACACCTCGAAAAGTCATGTGCACCATTTTTTGGGACAGAAAAGGCATTTTGCTAATTGATTTCTTACCACAAGGCCAAACAATCAATGCACATAGTTACTGCGAGACCATTAAGAAACAGAACAAATGCCGAGGTTTACTGTCAGAAGGTGTTTCCCCCCTCCCACCTACGTTAATGCCCAACTTCACATGGCGAATGTGACCAAACAACTCTCAACGGGAATTCCACTGGGACGAATTTGATCATCCTCCATACAACCCGGACCTCGCTCCTAGCGACTTTCATCTCTTCTTACACCTAAAATCTGTCCTTGGTGGTCAACACTTCAACAATGATGATGAGCTGAAAGAACATGTTACCACATGGTTGAATACACGGGTGGCATCCTTCTATGAAGAAGGCATACAAAAACTTGTGCCACACTATGACAAGTGCCTACAAAATTTCGAATGCTATGTAGAATGGGACAGGAATGGGGGAAAGAAATACAGTAGAAGAAGAATGGGTAGCTCTGAGGGATGAAGTAGTGAAGGCAGCAGAGGATCAAGTAGGTAAAAAGACGAGGGCTAATAGAAATCCTTGGGTAACAGAAGAAATATTGAATTTAATTGATGAAAGGAGAAAATATAAAAATGCAGTAAATGAAGCAGGCAAAAAGGAATACACACGTCTCAAAAATGATATCGACAGGAAGTGCAAAATGGCTAAGCAGGGATGGCTAGAGGACAAATGTAAGGATGTAGAGGCTTGTCTCACTAGGGGTAAGATAGATACTGCCTACAGGAAAATTAAAGAGACCTTTGGAGAGAAGAGAACCACTTGTATGAATATCAAGAGCTCAGATGGCAACCCAGTTCTAAGCAAAGAAGCGAAGGCAGAAAGGTGGAAGGAGTATATAGAGGGTTTATACAAGGGCGATGTACTTGAGGACAATATTATGGAAATGGAAGAGGATGTAGATGAAGACGAAATGGGAGATAAGATACTGCGTGAAGAGTTTGACAGAGCACTGAAAGACCTGAGTCGAAACAAGGCCCCGGGAGTAGACAAAATTCCATTAGAACTACTGATGGCCTCGGGAGAGCCAGTCATGACAAAACTCTACCATCTGGTGAGCACGATGTATGAGACAGGCGAAATACCCTCAGACTTCAAGAAGAATATAATAATTCCAATCCCAAAGAAAGCAGGTGTTGACAGATGTGAAAATTACCGAACTATCAGTTTAATAAGTCACAGCTGCAAAATTCTAACGCGAATTCTTTACAGACGAATGGAAAAACTGGTAGAAGCCGACCTCGGGGAAGATCAGTTTGGATTCCATAGAAATACTGGAACACGTGAGGCAATACTGACCTTACGGCTTATCTTAGAAGAAAGATTAAGAAAAGGCAAACTTACGTTTCTAGCATTTGTAGACTTAGAGAAAGCTTTTGACAATGTTAACTGGAATACTCTCTTTCAAATTCTGATGGTGGCAGGGGTAAAATACAGGGAGCGAAAGGCTATTTACAATTTGTACAGAAACCAGATGGCAGTTATAAGAGTCGAGGGGCATGAAAGGGAAGCAGTGGTTGGGAAAGGAGTGAGACAGGGTTGTAGCCTTTCCCCGATGTTATTCAATCTGTATATTGAGCAAGCAGTAAAGGAAACAAAAGAAAAATTCGGAGTAGGTATTAAAATTCATGGAGAAGAAGTAAAAACTTTGAGGTTCGCCGATGACATTGTAATTCTGTCAGAGACAGCAAAGGACTTGGAAGAGCAGTTGAACGGAATGGACAGTGTCTTGAAAGGAGGATATAAGATGAACATCAACAAAAGCAAAACGAGGATAATGGAATGTAGGCAAATTAAGACGGGTGATGCTGAGGGAATTAGATTAGGAAATGAGACACTTATAGTAGTAAAGGAGTTTTGCTATTTAGGGAGTAAAATAACCGATGATGGTCGAAGCAGAGAGGATATAAAATGTAGACTGGCAATGGCAAGGAAAGCGTTTCTCAAGAAGAGAAACTTGGTAACATCAAGTATAGATTTAAGTGTCAGGAAGTCGTTTCTGAAAGTATTTGTATGGAGTGTAGCCATGTGTGGAAGTGAAACATGGACGATAACTAGTTTGGACTAGAAGAGAATAGAAGCTTTCGAAATGTGGTGCTACAGAAGAATGCTGAAGATGAGGTGGGTAGATCACGTAACTAATAAGGAGGTATTTAGTAGGATTGGGGAGAAGAGGAGTTTGTGGCACAACTTGACTAGAAGAAGGGATCGGTTGGTAGGACATGTTTTGAGGCATTGAGGGATCACAAATTTAGCATGGGAGGGCAGCGTGGAGGGTAAAAATCGTAGAGGGAGACCAAGAGATGAATACACTAAGCAGATTCAGAGGGATGTAGGTTGCAGTAGGTACTGGGAGATGAAGAAGCTTGCACAGGATAGAGTAGCATGGAGAGCTGCATCAAACCAGTCTCAGGACTGAAGACCACAACATGTAGAAAAGTAGTTTAACAGTTGTAGATTTTTGTACATTAAATATTTTTTTCTGTATCTGTACACATTTGTTTTATATAACCAAACAGAACTTACTTTGTGGATAAACCCCATATATTCCAGAGACAAAATAGTCCACCATTTGGATCTCCAGAAGGGGCATACTCAGGAAGATGTTATCATTAGGAAAAACAGAACTGTCATTGTAAGTTTGAAATGTGGGATGTTAGATGCGTTACAAAATATTTTCAGGGGCAGGTGTAGACTGGACTGCAGATTAAAACTGAAGAAATTGCAGAAAGGTAGGAAATTAAAGAGCTGAGACCTGAAAAATTGACAGGACATGAGGTTATTGACAGTTTGTTTGAAAGATAGCACTAGGCAACACTTGACTTAAACAAGGGAAAGGAATACAATAAAAGATGAGGGACCAGCTTTGACAGATGAAACAGTGAAGGCAGAGAGTATCAAATAGACAAAAAAACAAGACCAAGTAAAAATCCTTAATTAACACAGGACATTCTGAATTTGATTGACAAACAGAGGGAGGGGGGAAAAAACACAACAAATGAAGCAGGTGAATGGGACTACAGACGTCGAAAACTTGAGATTAACAAAGAGCAAAATGTCTAAGCAAAAATGGTTGGAGGACAAATGCAAGTCTGTAGAAATATATATGACTAGAAGTAAGATGTATGCTGCCTATAGGAAAATTAGAGAGACCTTTGGAGAAAAGAGAAGCAGATGTATTAATATCAAGAGCACAATTGCTAAGCCAGTGCTAATAAAGGAAGAAAACCGTACAAGATAGAAGGAATGTACAGTGTGACTATACAAAGGAAATGAACTCTAATACAGTAAAATACGGAGGAAAACAAAAGTAAATGAGAATGAGTTGGGGAATATTATATTGCAAGAAGAATTTGACAGAACACTGAAAGATCTAAGTTGAAACAAGGCCTCTGGAGTCGATGACATTCCCTCAGAAGTACTAAGGTCCTTAAGTGGGGCAGCCATGACGAAACTGTTCCACTTGGTGTGCAAGATATGAGATGCAGCATTCTTTCAAAAATCAATGAAAATGTAATAATTCCAATTCCAGACAGGGCAGGTGCTAATGGGGTAAATATTACCGAGCTGTCAGTCATGGATGCAAAATACTAACATTAGTTACAGAAAAACTGATGTAGGCCAATGTTGGGGAAGATGAGTTTGGGTTCTGGAACAAATATAGGAACACATGAAGGAACACTGACTCTACGACTTATTTTAGATGGTTGAAGAAAGGTAAACCTATGTTTACAGCATTTGTAGATTTAGGCAGAGCTTTTAACAATATTGACAAGCCTACACTCTTTGAAATTCTGAAGGTAGCAGCGGTAAATTCAGAGAGAGAAAAGTTATTAGGACATGAAAGGGTGGCAGCGATTAAGAAGGGAATGATATCAGATTTAGGGTATTGCATTGAAAAAAAAAAAATGTGAATGAAACTAAAGATAAATTGGGAAAGGGACTTGTGCCATGGGTTCGAGAACTGTATTGTCCCCCTAAAAGGATCAGGTGTGCACTACACAACAGAGGCATCCAGCCAGGTTGCTGACTGTATGTGGGGTGCACATTTGGGTTTTTTAGATTAGACAGCTCCCCATTCAATCCAGATAACAATAGCTGTAGGAAACCCAGCTTCTGAAAATTGGTGCAGCTCATAAAATACTAAGTGCAGAAAGCTTAAGTGTGTATCGAACAGATAGGAAATGGGAAATTGAGGCGGTGTATTTGTCGCAGTAGACAAGAAACTCAGATCTGTTATGGAAATTGAAGCTACATGTGAGATTGTTTAGCCAACATGCGGTATTAGTAGTGGCATCAAGTGCCAGTGGGATCCTTCTGTTAGCCACCAGATTCATCCTGATATAACTGAAAACTCATCAGTTCGCTTATACGTAAGTTCCTCAGTCATACTATAATCATTGGTGGAGACTTTAATTATCCAACAATTAATTGAGAAAATTGCAGTTTTGTTAGTGACAGCCATGATAAGACATCCTGTGAAACATTATTAAATGCCTTCTGTCAAAACTGTCTAAAACAGATAGTTCAGAACCCCACTCATGATCCTAATACACTGGATCTAATGGCACCAAATAGACCTGACCTCTTTGAGGATGTTTGCATCAGAACTTTTATCTGTGACCATGGCGTAGTTGTGGCATCAATGATTACCAGAATACAGCGGATAAAGAAAATAAGCAGAAAGCTATATATGTTCAGTAAACTATTGATAAAATCAATATTGTCATATCTCAATGAGGAACTTGAAACTGTCAGCACCGGGCAGGAGCATGCTGAGGAACTATGCCTCATGTTTAAAAGAATAGATATCCACCCAGTAAAACAACTCGTAATGGGAGGGGACCATCCATGGTATATATAACTGTAAAGCACCTTCTAAAGAAACAGAAACTACTGCATAATAGTTGTAAAACAAAGCACAGGACTGCAGATACAGCAATGCTGAATTAAATGTGTTTGGCTGTTAAGAGAGCAATGCATGAAGTCTTCAGTGACTACTACAATAGAATATTGTCAAATGATCCTTCACGAAGGCCAAATAAATTCTAATCGTGTGTAAAGTCTGTTAGTGGCACCAAAATTTGTATCCAGTCCCTAGTGAATGAGGTAGGAACTGAAATTGGGGGTGACAAAACAAAAGCTGAAATGCTTAACTCTGTTTTCAAATGCCTCATTTTAATCCCTGTGCAACTGAAAATATGAGTGAAATAGGTATTAGTATCAGTGGTCTTGAATATTGCTCAAGTATTCAACTACCTGACGTCATCCAAAAGGCCTGATATTTTGGCAAAACGACTTCTTGCCATCCCAGGCATTCCTGAAGTCTGAGTGATCTCTGACAGATGCCATCTCTATAATAGTCTTACCCTCTACCTGCAGACTCCGTCTCGGTGCCTCTGTGCAATCCACGGCTATTGGAGGGCGGTGGGAGAAGCGCGGTGTCGTGTGACAGATCATGAACCGCAGTCCTTCTGCAGTCATTGTCATGTGCAGATCTATGCTGCTTTGGTGACAGCGCTTCTTTTTCTTCAGATGTCCCGATAGGAGTGGATTTCCGTGTGGACTGTCAATGTGATTTGATCACACTCAAGGCTGGCTCCCAGGCTTTGATAACTAAAAGCTGTTGTCAAGCAGTTGGATCTCCATTGATTCTTGGAGAATACGATCCCGGAAGGCATTTGATTGCTGCAACACCTTTATGCCATCGTAGTTCATGTCGTGTCCATGGGAGATGCAGTGCCCCGCCACAACAGACTGTGTCGACTGTACGTTATCTGCATGGCATTTATGCTCAGTGTATTTGTCGTGTACATTTTCCCACACAGGCAAGGGATGTGATAAACTCTCAGTTTCTGGGGTCCTAAGTTGTCCTTGACTGATCCTAACAAGGTTTTCATCTTGGATGGAGTGCAAAACTCACATTTGACATTGTGTTTTCAGAGTATTCTGCCCATCTTTGACGATGTGTTCCCAACGTATGGTGTGGTGTAATCGTCATCACACCCATTTTGTCTTTCTCCTCGGTAGGCTGCGGTCTAGGCTTCTTCAGTCTCAGGGTACATTTTTATTGGGCAATTGTTTTAACTGTTCATGAGGAACATGGTTGTAAGTGCTGTAATTCAGCTGCTAAGCTGTCTTAGTCAGAGATTTCACATTTTCTGTACACCAGTGTACTTATGACACCTCCTCGCTGTGAAGGAGCATGACAGCTGGAGGCACACAGATACAAATCTTTGTGTGTCGGCTTACAGTAGCCACTGTGTCCTAGTGAGCCATCTGGTCTTCACATGACGAGCACATCCAGAAATGGAAGCTGATTGTTTTCTTCTACCTCCATTGTGAACTTGATATTCTAGTGCAGGAAGTATCGTAGGCTATGTCATCCGTGCAGTCAGATTATGAACGTATCATCCACACATTGAAAAAGCAAAAGGACTTGCGGACTGCAGATCCCAGGGCTGCTTCTTCAAAAGCCTCCATTAACATATTGGCCACTACTGGTGATAGTGGGCAGCCCATTGCTACTCCACCTGTTCATTCGTAGTAGTTCCCATCAAACAGAAAGCATGGTGATGTAACCACGAATTCGAAGTTTCCTTACTGTTGTTCCGGACATTTCTCCTATGGGGCTTAGGGAGTTTCTTAGAGGTATCCTAGTAAAGAGGGATATTACGTCAAAGCTCACGATGAGGTCTCTTGGCCCAGTCGGAAGTTCCGGAGCTGTTGGACGAAATGCGCCTAATTTCTTATGTGCTGCTGACATTTGCCCACAAAGGAGCTGAGCATCACGTCAGTTATTTTGCTAATTCATATGTTGGTGCTCCAGTATTGCTCACAGTGGGGCAGAGAGGCATTTGTTCCTTATGGACTGTAGCTAGTCTGTAAAGTCTTGCAGGCGTAGCCACTCATGGACTGAGTTTCTTCACCGTTATCTTGCCTGGGAAAGTGTCCCCCCGCCCCCTTCTTCCACCCTGCAGTGTAGAGGCTAGAATAGACATGCAGCCATTCCTTGCTGGCATTAAAAGCAGCTAATTGAGTTTTTTCGTTTGGTCACGTTTTTCCTTGGTATTTTGACATTTCTTTGGACTTCTGAAGGTTTTCACTTTTTTAATAGTTTTTCCCTCACCTTTTTTGGCTTTTTAAATTCTGGTCTCCACTTTCCAAATTTTACAGACATACGGGCAAGTTGGAAAAGGATGCCTTACTATGGTGCATTAACTCTCCACTGTGGGCTGTTATCTTTTGCACACACCAATCAAGTGGATCTTATCTTTGCACCTGAAACCCAGTGCAGTATCCAGTCCGTTGCGGTGGAGTTGTCATGTACCCTCTCAGTGGTAGCCCCCTGCCAACGCAGGGATGCTCTGCCAATGCCTGAGCTGTAACCTCCCTGTGTCACCCAAGGGGTAGGTACCTATCCTCTCCAGGGTACCAGGGCTCTGGGCAGCAGCTACTGCACCAGGCGGCCTTTGCTTTGGTGGGGTTGTCACCACTGGGAGAGCCTCTGATCGGTGTGAGTGGCATTGGGGCAGATGATCTGCAATGAAACGGATCGAACTTAACAATGACCATGCCAACACAGCCATCTCAGCAGTCAGAAACCATGATTTTAATGCAGAGGTTTACAACCCTACGGCATTTCCATCTTTCATCATGCTTTAAGACGAGAACCAGGTAAGGGGAAATGGGTCATTCCAAGGGTCCCCACTCGACCATCTCCAAATGTAGTGAAATTTGGTGTGAAGGTTCTATATGGTCTTGGATGCTTGTATACCAAATTTCAGTCCAGTATCTCCACTGGTTAAATTTTTAGGTGCTTTTAAAGAGAGGCTACTCATGTTCACATCACATACGAAGGTGCAAATGTCCCAAGTTTGCTCGCATTTCTTAGACGTTCTAGAAAACATTTGGTCATTTGCTTTAATAAACATAGACACCTTTTTGTGCTGATTCACACCAGGGCAAAAATTAGGGATTTAGCCACACCTAAATATAGATACAAGCCTCTAAAGTGGCTAAAAAATTCGTTGCACTATTCTGAGAGCCAAGGTTTGACCGACCACAGCTAATTTTCATATGACCCAATCACACAGAAACTTCAGAGATTTATTCCTAGCTGCAATTTCTGTATATGGATCAAATTTAACTAACATTGGATACTTAAATGAAAAGATATCCATCTGCAAAGTTGGCCAACATTTTCTAAGTGCAAGTATTTGGGTATTTTTGGGCAGCAGTATCTCAACTGTGTCTTGTTCAGTCCTTTCCTTTCCACGGCTGGAAATAGCATGCTTTAAGCTTTCAAAGCTATGTTGTTTAACTTCTGGATCTTGCATATTGATGAGTTAGGATACGTTTCAAAAGTTATTATTTTAGCACTTTGAGAAGATAAAAAGGTGAAATATCTTGCTCATGCAGTCCTGTAAATAATTTTTTTTGTTCCAGTGTATAAATCAGTTTCAAACATTAATTTAACACGTACCATGAAAACAGATATAGTACACAACACAACAAATTTGCAAAACAAAAATATTAAAGTGTCAGTTCCATTTTTGGTTAAACAGTTCTACAATTTTGTTAAGGACAGATTGTGGATAACTGTATTGTCTTCCTGATGATGATGATCATGGTGCATCTAAAGTCATGAAAATATGTTGCTTAGGAATCCAGCAGGTGTCTTCAGTAGTTGGCCAGTGGAGGGAACAAGCAGAACCATGTAGGTGCATAAACGTGATGAGGACATCTTGTTGTTCATGTGAAACTTCACACGTTTCCAACCCACCAAAAATTGTCATACATACATGCAACATATTGCCCTGGTTGTAAACTTTCAGTTGATGTTGCTGGAGCTTCTTCATCTGCTTCGAAGTCATGAACTGTGAACACTGGAGCATCACTGGAAACTCTGCTTGCTCTGAGCTGATTACAATTAATTTGCTTAAATTGACAATTTTCTCTTTTCCATGTATTGCATGTCCATGGCAACCTTGTTTCTTGATCAGGCTGATTTTTTCAATCTCTTCTTTTGGTAGATAAAAAAACCTCATGCCTCGATTACTATCACATATGGAGTCAATATTTGGTTACCTAAGGGGCCCTGCAGACTAGCACAGGCTGCTAGTCTTTTTAGTGTTCCTCCAATGCCATCACAAGGCGATTTACCATGCCTTATTCCAAAAAATTTCTGTTCGGCTGTGATGCCAAAATCGTTTTCATCCAGACATGAATTGATGACATTTTTGAAATTCTTATACTGAGCAGCTGAACTATCACTAAAGTAATACATGTTCTTAACATTTTCAGTCTTTGCTTTAAATATGCTATTAACTTTATTTGAAAGGCATGAACAGCAATGGTATCGTGACTGAGACAGTAGCTGATCATACAAATGCTAACACTCTGACATTCTTTGCCACCAAAATAGACAACAAATGGATGTAATGTGGCCTGACTATTCTCCCAATGAAATCCTTGCACAGCATCTTGAACAACAAATAAATAAATCTCAGCAAACTCCATAAATATGATTAATTCATTTTCTGCAAGATTTCTTTTTAGCTGCTTAAGGTATAAACTTCGGTGTTTTGACGCAAAGTGATGGTGCCTTAAACCGGTAATTTTCAAAATCAGTGCCCTCATGAAATCTGGAACAGTTCTCTTATATGTCTCTGTAAGAATGGACCATTGCTCGTATTCCATTGTTTCTTCAGAGTCTTCGTCTTTAAAAGCATCTTCAAGAAAATCCTCTGGTTGCATTTTTTCCTGGACATTTCGCACATTGTTGCAGCATACAATCTTTTCATTCCAGACTACATAGTTTGTTTGTTTTTTTCATCAAATTATTGAAGTCATCTTGGATGACTGTTGCTGAAGCCAATATCAATTTGGCATTTTGATGAAGTCACATGCACATAATGAATGTGATCCAAAAGCACCAACTGCAGTACACCATTTCGGCCTAAGCTCATGAAATTTAGAGAATCTCAGTTGTGTTCCATATTGCGTACGATAAGCAATGAACATTTCTTTCAGGTTACAAAGGAGCAGGCATTTCTGGTTGTGAATGTTTTCCCCATTTTTTTCTTGGTGCAACACAATCCTTTTTGCAAGGACATAAACAAGAAAACTCATCTTCAAAAACGTGAGGACATTGTCTTTACTTCAACACTGAGCTTTTCCCCTTTCCGGTTTGCAGGTGTTGCCAAAATCCCTTCTTCCATCTTTAGTTTTCTAGCCTTCTTCACCATTTTAGTTGAAACAGCAAATTCTTTAGTCTTTTTTTTTTCTTCTTCTTCTTCAATAGTCCAGCTATTTGGGGCCGGGGTCAAAATTTGAACTTTACTGCAATTGCCTAAAGTCTGAAGCATAATCTTAAGTTCTTCAGTTAAGGTGTCCATGTCTTTAAGTTTTTGGCACTCTTCCATTTGCATTTGAGCAACATCTGCTTGGCTCACACCAGCAGTTGTGGCAACTACCTTAGTAATGCTGCCTTGGGCTTTCAGAACTCCATGCTTTATGTATCCCATTGAATGCCTTTTGCTGATCTGGTGAAGCTTTAATGGTGACTGTCCAGTCGATGATAATGAAGTATTAGAAGTAAAGTGAGCATCAACAACACCCCATGTCTTCAGTGGATGGTGATTCTTGCTCATCCTGGTGGGATGATTCTTTTTGGGCCACTTCATGTCTAGATTTGGTACATATTTTCTGACCAGGTTTAAAAACTTCATTAGTCAGTAACTTCAGTCTGTCAGACATTGCAATGGTTACCAGTGTTAAAGCCTTCTTCATTACACTTTTTTCTTTACCAAAAGAGTTGCAGTAATTCTTTTGCAGGAATTGAAATTTTGTCATCAACAAGGGAATATGGTATGGACAAATCTGGGCATCTTCAGTAAAATCATGCCCACACCTACGTCGTAGAAGCTCCCTGTCCAATGGTAACATTTACTTAACTGATTGTAGTTGACTTTTTCCATAATAGAAAGGTGATGACTTACGACATTCAGCTCCGTCTGATCCACCAAACTAGCTGGGGGGTGCATTTCATGCAATAGTTTATTAAACTATAACAAGCAGTTTTGAAAGCTCGTAAATATTCTGGTTTGAAGTGCAGCAGATTTAGACTTGTTTATACATAAAACATACAAATTAGCGTATCAAAACATATTGTTTTATTGTTTACCTTCAGCTACTAACAATGATTATTGATTGTTCAAACACTCAGCACTCAACACTAAGATTGTACAATGCCAGCACCAAAGGTTACACCGCACAGAAGACTGACATTATGAAAACTGGCAATATTGAAAGCAACAATTGAAAGTAGTGATTCAGCAATGTATCACTGCTGTGAGGATAGAGCCTTAAAAACTATTGCAGCTTTATAATGTTGATGGGAACTGAGTGACAGGCCATATATACATCGCTAAGTATTGTAGGGTCAAAACATTCTGAAGCATCATAGCATTCCGTTATGATCTTCTAGATATTATAATCTTAAGAGCATTTTCTGAAGTTTTATTATATTTATATTCTGTACTGTAAAACGGCCTTGCTGTGCTGGTGCTGCGAACGGCTGAAAGCAAGGGGAAACTACGGCCGTAATTTTTCCCGAGGGCATGCAGCTTTACTGTATGATTAAATGATGATGGCGTCCTCTTGGGTAAAATATTCCGGAGGTAAAATAGTCCCCCATTCGGATCTTCAGGCGGGGACTGCTCAAGAGGATGTCATTATCAGGAGAAAGAAAACTGGCGTTCTACGGATCGGAGCGTGGAATGTCAGATCCCTTAATCGGGCAGGTAGGTTAGAAAATTTAAAAATGGAAATGGATAGGTTAAAGTTAGATACAGTGGGAATTAGTGAAGTTCGGTGGCAGGAGGAACAAGAATTCTGGTCAGGTGACTACAGGGTTATAAACACAAAGTCAAATAGGGGTAATGCAGGAGTAGGTTTAATAATGAATAGGAAAATAGGAATGCGGGTAAGCTACCACAAACAGCATAGTGAACGCATTATTGTGGCCAAGATAAATACGAAGCCCACACCTATTACAGTAGTACAAGTTTATATGCCCACTAGCTCTGCAGATGACGAAGAAATTGAAGAAATGTATGATGAAATAAAAGAAATTATTCAGATAGTGAAGGGAGACGAAAATTTAATAGTCATGGGTGACTGGAATTCGAGTGTAGGAAAAGGGAGAGAAGGAAACGTAGTAGGTGAATATGGATTGGGGCTAAGAAATGAAAGAGGAATCCGCCTGGTAGAATTTTGCACAGAGAACAACTTAATCATAGCTAACACTTGGTTTAAGAATCATGATAGAGGGTTGTATACATGGAAGAACCCTGGAGATACTAAAAGGTATCAGATAGATTATATAATGGTAAGACAGAGATTTAGGAACCAGGTTTTAAATTGTAGGACATTTCCAGGGGCAGATGTGGACTCTGACCACAATCTATTGGTTATGAGCTGTAGATTAAAACTGAAGAAACTGCAAAAAGGTGGGAATTTAAGGAGATGGGACCTGGATAAACTGAAAGAACCAGAGGTTGTACAGAGTTTCAGGGAGAGCATAAGGGAACAATTGACAGGAATGGGGGAAAGAAATACAGTAGGAGAAGAATGGGTAGCTTTGAGGGCTGAAGTAGTGAAGGCAGCAGAGGATCAAGTAGGTAAAAAGACGAGGGCTAGTAGAAATCCTTGGGTAACAGAAGAAATATTGAATTTAATTGATGAAAGGAGAAAATATAAAAATGCAGTAAATGAAGCAGGCAAAAAGGAATACAAACGTCTCAAAAATGAGATCGACAGGAAGTGCAAAATGGCTAAGCAGGGATGGCTAGAGGACAAATGTAAGGATGTAGAGGCTTATCTCACTAGGGGTAAGATAGACACTGCCTACAGGAAACTTAAAGAGACCTTTGGAGATAAGAGAACCACTTGTATGAACATCAAGAGCTCAGATGGAAACCCAGTTCTAAGCAAAGAAGGGAAAGCAGAAAGGTGGAAGGAGCATATAGAGGGTCTATACAAGGGCGATGCAATTGAGGACAATATTATGGAAATGGAAGAGGATGTAGATGAAGATGAAGTGGGAGATACGATACTGCGTGAAGAGTTCGACAGAGCACTGAAAGACCTGAGTCGAAACAAGGCCCCGGGAGTAGACAACATTCCACTGGAACTACTGACGGCCTTGGGAGAGCCAGTCCTGACAAAACTCTACCATCTGGTGAGCAACATGTATGAAACAGGCGAAATACCCTCAGACTTCAAGAAGAATATAATAATTCCAATCCCAAAGAAAGCAGGTGTTGACAGATGTGAAAATTACCGAACAATCAGTTTAATAAGCCACAGCTGCAAAGTACTAACGCGAATTCTTTACAGACGAATTGAAAAACTAGTAGAAGCCGACCTCGGGGAAGATCAGTTTGGATTCCATAGAAATACTGGAACACGTGAGGCAATACTGACCTTACGACTTATCTTAGAAGAAAGATTAAGGAAAGGCAAACCTACGTTTCTAGCATTTGTAGACTTAGAGAAAGCTTTTGACAATGTTGACTGGAATGCTCTCTTTCATATTCTAAAGGTGGCAGGGTAAAATACAAGGAGCGAAAGACTATTACAATTTGTACAGAAACCAGATGGCAGTTATAAGAGTCGAGGGACATGAAAGGGAAGCAGTGGTTGGGAAGGGAGTAAGACAGGGTTGTAGCCTCTCCCCGATGTTATTCAATCTGTATATTGAGCAAGCAGTAAAGGAAACAAAAGAAAAATTTGGAGTAGGTATTAAAATTCAGGGAGAAGAAATAAAAACTTTGAGGTTCGCCGATGACATTGTAATTCTGTCAGAGACAGCAAAGGACTTGGAAGAGCAGTTGAACGGAATGGATGGTGTCTTGAAGGGAGGATATAAGATGAACATCAACAAAAGCAAAACGAGGATAATGGAATGTAGTCGGATTAAGTCGGGTGATGCTGAGGGAATTAGATTAGGAAATGAGACACTTATAGTAGTAAAGGAGTTTTGCTATTTGGGGAGCAAAATAACTGATGATGGTCGAAGTAGAGAGGATATAAAATGTAGACTGGCAATGGCAAGGAAAGCGTTTCTGAAGAAGAGAAATTTGTTAACATCGAGTATAGATTTAAGTGTCAGGAAGTCATTTCTGAAAGTATTTGTATGGAGTGTAGCCATGTATGGAAGTGAAACATGGACGGTAAATAGTTTGGACAAGAAGAGAATAGAAGCTTTTGAAATGTGGTGCTACAGAAGAATGCTGAAGATTAGATGGGTAGATTACATAACTAATGAGGAAGTATTGAATAGGATTAGGGAGAAGAGAAGTTTGTGGCACAACTTGACCAGAAGAAGGGATCGGTTGGTAGGACATGTTCTGAGGCATCAAGGGATCACCAATTTAGTATTGGAGGGCAGCGTGGAGGGTAAAAATCGTGGGGGGAGACCAAGAGATGAATACACTAAGCAGATTCAGAAGGATGTAGGTTGCAGTAGGTACTGGGAGATGAAGAAGCTTGCACAGGATAGAGTAGCATGGAGAGCTGCATCAAACCAGTCTCAGGACTGAAGACCACAACAACAACAACTGTAAAATAATGTAAAAACATTTCTTATTAGCATAGTTACATTCCCTAAACCACAGGCAAATCTTATACTATTAAAAGACACTATAGTTACACGTTTTTTGACTTACATCTTCAAAATATATTAATTTTTTGTATTTATCAGTAATACGTTTTCCCTACTTTTGATAGGTATTCTTACTCATCAGTATGCAAGATCCAGAAATTAAACAATATAGCTTTGAAAGCTTAAGGCATGCACTTCCCAGCTGTGGCAAGAAAAAAAACAATTGGACAAGACACAGTTGAGATATTGCCCCCCAAAAATATCCAAAAATTTGCACGTGGAAAATTTTGATCAACTTATGCAGATGCATATCTTTTCATGTAGGCATCCAATGTTAATTAAATTTGATCCACATATAGACATCATAGGTAGAAATAACTGTCTGAAGTTTTGGTGTGATTAGTTCCTATGAAAAGTAGCAGTGGTCAATCAAACCTTAGCTCTCAGAGTAGTACGATGTAATTTTTGGACACTTGGCTTTTATCTATATTTAGGTGTGGCTAAATCCATAATTTTTGCCATGGTGTGATTCAGTGTAAAAGGTTGTCTATATGTATATTAAAGCAAATGACTAAATGTTTTCTAGAACGTTTAAAGAAGCCTAGCAAACTTGGCACATTTGCACCTTCGTACGTGATGCGAAGATGAGTAGCTGCTCTTTAAAAGCCCCTAAAAATTCAACCACTTAAGATATTGGACTGCAATTTGGTATATATCCATCAAAGGCCATATATAACCTCCACATCAAATTTCATTAGATTTGGAGAGGCCTGGATTTTAACATTGCTCCCTTTGACGTGGAATGACCCAAATGGAAGTGTACAGTTTGCCAAGTTCTTAGTTTGTTCCAGAACTGAAGGTGAACCTTTCACTATGACGGAGCCACTGTTTTTCTTTACAAATGTTAAAGATCAATCTGGGGAGGTGGGTGCAATAGAGAAGATGAGAAATGGATCTTTGCTGATCAAAATATCGCACGCCAACCCATCTCGGGCACCTAAGGCCTATGTCAAGATAGGGGATATACTATAGAGTCCTGCGGTTGACAGGAAAGAACCAGCAGTCGATTTTAACACACTTTATTACAATAAAAGAAAAAATGCCTTCTTGGCATACACTAAGCTTTAAACGCAGAACAAAAAATAAGACCCACACTCCGTGGTAACAAAACAGATAAGGAAACAAGACAATGGAAGAAAATACTGACCAGAACTACTCTGTGAAATACAATTTGCTGCTACAAGAGTACGGCGAGCGAATACAAGGCTAGGGTCGGTGTAAGTACTGGCCGGAGCTGTTCCTAGCAGTTGGTAAACTCTGACAGTCTAGGCGTTCTTATAAAACCAGGTCAGCAGGGTGCTACAGTAGTCATATGAGTTCCGATCGGTGGAACAGTGTCACATGTTGTCTGGCAAAGTAGTTCCATGTTTATTTGAAAACTCTGTTATTGTTTCTGTCCGCTGGCGATGTTTCTCTCTGCGCTGCTGAAAGGGCGTTAGTAACCCGTCTTGTGTGTCGGTTCTGCGGGCCCTCTAACAATAAGGGGCCGCTACGACATTTCTCCCTCTGGAAAAGAAAAAAAATGCACAGCACCACAAATATCCATAGGTGTTGGGGCGTCCTGGTTGACATCCATGGGTTCGTGGGTGGCAGGGGCGGGAGGTGGCGACGCAGCACGGGCAGCTGGCGGAGGAGACAGCAGCTGAGGCAGAGGTGGAAGTGAGGGTTCCGCCACAGGGCAGTTGGCGATGGGCACTGGCAGCTCCCCTGGGGCGTTGTGGTCCACCAGACAGGGGAGGAGGTGGTTGAAGTGCTGGCGGGTGGCGGAACCGTTGGTCCACTAGAGAGATGCCATCGCCTGGCCGCAGAGCTCAGTGATGATGGCAGTCGCCCAGTGCACCTGTGGGTGAGAGAAGGTCCACTCCCAGACACAAAAGGAGTGTGTCGGCGTGTGGGTGGAGGGTGAGAAGCCTCAGGAGCCAGGACAGATAAGGGGGAGTGGAGTGGTCGACTGTCAAGTATCTCTGCTGGACTTCTACCAGCATGGGGGGCGGCGCGGTACGCAGCCAAGAAAAGCAGCACAGCCTCCTCCAGCGTGTGATGGCTCAGCAGCTTATTGAGCTAGGTCTTGAATGTCTGCACAAAACATTCCGTCCAGCCATTTGATGCAGTGTGAAATGGGGCAGTATGGATGAGGGGAAATTCCATTGGCAGTACAGAATTGTTTAAACTCGGTCGAAGTAAACTGTGAACCGTTATCCATAACAATTGTTTTGGGGAGTCCCTTGACAGCAGAGAGGCGCCGGAGAATGTTGATAGTCTGAGCATGCGGAATGACCACCTGGGGAACATCGGAATCACTATGCAAAAGTATAACACCACTGCGGAAAAAGAGACTATGCCGATGATCCCAAAAGTGCTGGACCTTTGCATTGCGGACGCTACGATGGCTGGTCGGCCAACACGCAGTGATTTGGTGGCAGAGAGCTTGCAGTGTCTGATCCTGAGCGATGGCCCGCCGGACCACGTTAGCAACCAACGGAAACGCATCCAGAGCTGCGTTCACACCGGGTCCACATGGAAACAAACCAAAGGGGAAGCGTCAAACTCACGGTCCACCCCGGCAGGTAGCCGGGACAGAAAATCGGCATTTGCATGCCTATCCTGTCCCAGCAGTGGATGACATACTCATACGTCTTGTGGGCTCGACCATTTTTGCCAAAATTGATTTGCGCAATGCTTATTTGGGGCTGCCATTGGAAAGGTATCGCAGCAGATCCTAGTCATCAATACCCCATGTGGCCTTTTCTGGTACAACCACCTCCCGTTTGACATTGCCCATGCCCCCGCCATTTTCCAATGTTATTTGGAACGCCTCACAAGCCAGGTGCTCGGGGCGGCCAATTACCAATTACCTGGACGATGTCATCGTCTGTGGCTCTTCAGCGGTGGACCTCGTGCACAAGCTGGACGGCTGTTTCATGTTTTTTCCAAGGCTAACCTGTGTTGCCAGAAAGAAAAGTGTGACTTTTTTGCACAAGAATGTGAAGCAACTGCAGTCTGCCGTTCAGAGGTGCGGTAGACAATATTAAAGTCGACAGTTGCAAGGAAGAGCACCCAACGCTGGAGACGGCGCGCCATCTGGGTGAGCACTGCAGCACCTAGGTGGAACAAAGAAATCAAAGGTTTGTGATCAGACTGCAGTGTGAAATGATGACCATATACGAAATCGTAGAACTTCAACAGGGCAAAAACCAGCGCCAATGCTTCCTTTTCAATTTGACTATTTTTGGTTTTAGCGTCGGTCAATTTTTTGGATGTGAATATTACCAGCCTCTCAACACCGTCAACCACTTGTGGGAGGACCACACCCAGGCTATAGTCCGAGGCGTCAGCGGGGACGATGAGGGCAGGCCAGACAAGGAGGGCAGGAGAGAGCTGACTTGAGACGTGTCCCAAACCCAACATACCCTTGCGCAATAACTCTGTCAGGGACGCCAAAATCTTGGCGGCATGAGGTATAAAAACCCGATAATAGTTGATTTGCAGAGTCTCTATGCAGATGTAGATGTAGATGGACACTGGAGGTTTTATGCTAGCTTTCAAAGGCAACATTTTACCTGAGAAGGTTTACGTCGTGGCTTGCAGGTGTTATGTAAGGCCTTAGTTTCTGATGTTATTAGTGCCAAAGGTAATGTCCTTCTGCTGACCAACCCCTTCAGTGTCTCAGCTGTCCGGAACCACACCCTCCTCATCCACCACAATGCTCATTGTTCAAGAGAGAGTAGGAAATTCAAGAGTATAAAATGCTTGACTGTCTGTCTTATCAAGATGCAAAGAAAAAGTTTGAAAGACTTAATCCGACTGTTAGGACCTCAAATTTTTCAGCTGTTGTGTCACAGTCCATACCTCACACAATGACAAGGTTTCCCATGATGCCTCCTGGCCCACTTTGTGTTCCATGTCCTGCGCTACAGTTAGCGGAGGGAATGTCAACTCTCTTGCCCCCTCAACGTATAGAGACCATTGGTATGGCCAGAAATGTCTAGTCATCTTCAGTGACGAGGACACCTGTTGAGGTACCCCCATTCTCGAGACGTGGACCAGCAGGCACAAGCTGTGGGCCAAAGAAAAGTATTGTCCTCTTAAGTTCTGGAAGATAAAATGGGGAAATCTTCACAGAAATTGTGTCTCACAAGGAAAAGAAGGAAAAGCAAAAAGATAAAATACTTTTTGAGGCTGCAGATGTAGCAGTCTCCATCCCAGCAGAGGTCGGTACTATGCACTGACAACAGATCAAGCAATCAGGTGGACTACAACTTGGTAGCGAAGTAATCACACCCATCTTTTCCATTCACCACTTTCTCAGATCTGACTAATGCTCCTTTAGTGGAACTGTAACAGCTACTATTGCCATCTGACTAAACTCTGTCATTTAACTGTTATTTACTCTGTAATTGGCATAGCACTTCTGGAAATACAGTTTACAGCAGCACATCTCCCTGCTCTGAAAAACTACAAACCCTGCTATACCAATTGTGTTAATTTTGAGAGAACTTCTGGTGAGGTCATGCACTAGAGGCTGTGGCCATTAGCCTCTACTTATCAGTTTGAATGACAATATGTAATGTTTATCTACCCCCAGATGGCCTTTCCAATATCATGAGCTGTTAGAGTTTGTGGAACAACTACCTCCCCCATTCCTCTTATTGAGGGACTTTAATGCCCATAATCCTCTGTGGAGTAGTGACACTATGTCTCGGAGAGGCCAAGTACTAGAACACTTGCTTTCGAAATAGGACGTATGCCTACTGAACACTGGAGCTGCTGCACATTTCAGTGCAGCCCACAGAAAAAGCTTAACTGTTGATCTCACAGTCCGCAGCCCGACTATGCTACCTCTGATTCAGTGGCGCATACATGGCAATCTTTGGGACAGTGACCATTTTCCTATTGTTCTCTCCCTCTCCACTCACAGACATCTGGAATGTGCTCCATGTTGGTCGCTCTGAAAGCTGACTGGTGGCTTTCTCCTCTACAGCCACTTTTACAGCCAGTTGTGCAACAGATGTTGACAAAATGGCATAGGATATCATTGATATTATTATTCATGCAGCAGCACCAATGATATGCTACTCCTCCTGCTCATCTTGAAGACTGTGGTGGTTTGAAGATACAGCCACAGCTATTAGGGATTACCACAGGTTGTTTCAACAGCACAAGTGCCATCCCTCTGTGGATAATTTAATAGCATTCAAGAGGCTCTGGGCGAAAGCGTGGTTTTTGATAAAGGGAAGGAAGCAGGATTGTTGGGAGCAATAGGTATCATCTATGCAATTATCCTGAACATGGGCAAATCTCCTTGCATTTGTGGCCATCCACCACCATTTGCGGTTCCTGTCATTCTTGTCAGTGGTAACATTTCCACTGATCTCATGATACTTGCTGGATGTTTTGTGGCACACTTCATGGAAGCATCCACTTGCAGTAATTACCTTCCTCGTTTCCTGACCCAGAAACACCTTACTGAGTGCCGCCTGTTATCCTTCCTTGCTCGCAGCTGTCTTTCGTACAGTGTCCCATTTAATGGCTGGGAGCTCAGAGCACTTTGGCAGGGTGTTGAGATACAGCCCCTGGACCCAACAAACACCACAACCATAAATGCAGACATCTTTGTGCTGACTGCATGAACATATCCTCAGGCTTTTTAATTGTATTTGGCAGAAAGGAGAATTCCCTTCCCAAAGGCTGGAAGATGTTTTAACTAACTACCAGCCAGTCTCTCTGATGAATGGGCTGTGTAAGTTATTTGAACAAATGGTCAACTTTGTTGGTGCCTTTTGAAGCGTATGCACATATTGTGATTCCAAAGTGGCTGTCAGGCTTTCCAGTCCCCTGCAGATCATCTAATGTGTTTGGAATCTGCAGTTTGCAATGCTCTCACCCACAGCCAATATCTGATTGATTGCCGTGTTCTTTGACCTACAAAAGGCATACGATACCACCTGGTGATGTCATATTTTGTCTACAGTGTGTGAGTGCAGTTTCCAGGGCAGTTTACCAATTTCATCAAGAATTTCCTATCTCTCCGACTTTTTCAAGTCTGGATAGGTTCGACTCTCAGTAACCAATATGTAAAGGAAACTGGAGTCCCTCAGGGATAGGTTCTGAGTGTAATGCTGTTCACTATCTCCATCATAAATTCAGTGAGCCCCACAGAGTCTATATCACTGTATGTGGATGATCTTTGCCTGTACTATGCCTCTGCATCACTGTGCACTGCTGATCGCCAACTTCAGGGGACTTTGCGGCAAATTCATGACTGGGCCCTGAAATACGGCTATCAATTTTCTCCTGCAAAATGAGTTGTGCATTTTTGCTGACTCCGGACTGTGCACCCGCACCCAGAAATTTATCTGGGTGACCATTTAGCTGAAGTCGAAACTTTTCAATTCTTAGGAATTTTATTTGGCAACAAGCTAACTTGGTGGCCACATGTCAGCCAGCTCAAAACAACTTGCATGAAGAAGCTAAATGCTCACCATTTTTGTAGTAATTCCTCGTGGTGTGTAGACCATATAGTTCTTCAGAGATTTTACAAAGCACTGATTTTATCCCGCTTGGACTATGGATGTGTTGCCTATGGGTCAGCAGCACAGTCTGTACTAAGCTGGATGGACCCTGTTCACCACACTGGTGTGTGTTTAGCAATGGGGCCTCCCCTATGAGCCTGTTGACAGCCTCCTGGAGGAAGCTAGTGTCCCACCGTTGCGGGTTAGACAACAACAGCTGCTTGCAAATTACGCAGTCACAATCTGTCAGATGCCTACTCATCCATGTTACTCAGCTCTGTTCCACAATCAACAGTTCAGACTGTTTGCGCATTGCCCAGAACTGGATAGACCATATGGGAACCAATTCGGTACTTTGCTGAAGGACTTCCAACAGCCTCTTTTAGTCTGTGTTCCTAGAATTCCCTCTCAACACTCCCCTTTCCTGTGATATGAATGAACCTCTTTGTGGCCTCACGAAGAATGCTGATCCTACTCGTCTCCAACATCTGTTTCATTCAATCCTCCATGATTATTCTAATTCGGTGTGCATCTACACGGACAGATCAAAAGTCAAGTGCTTGCGGTGTATACACTAATGCACTACAGTGTTGTTTGCCATATCTCAGGCTTTGCGGTAAATGAAATCCCTGGCCACAACGAACTTTCCGGTCTGTAACAATTCCATGAGATGCTTAAAAGGTGTAGCCCTGGCTTTTGGTCACCAACATCGAGGACCTTCTGGTTGACCTTAACAGCTGTGGAAAGATAGTGACCTTCATCTAGACACCAAGCAACATAGGCATTCCAGGAAATGAACTCGCCGACTGTATGGCTAAAGGTGCAACTACAGGAGATCAACCTGACATTGTAATACTGGCACAATATTTTGAGGCTCTGGGAACTGGAATGACAGACTATTGTGACACAAAACAAGTTGAGAGCGACTGAGGGTCCACTAAGGCGTTGCATACATCTTTCCAGTCCTCTCCGGAAGGAGCCAATGTGTTGTGCATTGAGAGGATCATTCTCACTGCAGCTGTGGTAGTCTACTGACAATGTGCATGTTCTTGTTGAGTGCACACTGCTGGCCGATGTGTGACACGCTGTCATTTTGCCTACCTCGCTACCTCAGATGCTTGCAAATAATGAGACAGCCACTATCAAAGTGTTGCATTTCCTGAGGGAGAGCAGATTTTGCACTAAACTGTAATACTCCTCCACTTTCACTGTTAGAAATGGTTGGGGGTGAGGGGGAGGGGGAGTGTCCTCCTGCAGTGGGTACCCTCCACATGACCACAGGGTACTTTCTTTCCCTCTCACCTTGTTGTGTCTTTAGACCCTGTTGCCCGGTGTCTCCCATGCCCAGCCACCCATCTTATGTCCTCTTTCTCGATGGCTCCCTTGACCACCAATATGGGGCATGGCCCTTTTTCTTTGTTACCTCCTGGAGTTCGCTTTCAGTTACTGCTCAGGCAGCTTAACTTCACACTACCTGCCACGTTCTTGATGGGTGTGAAGCCCTCACTGCTTTGGCTTCATGCAGTGGCCCATGTTCATCTTGGACTTCATTTGCTTCCCAAGGAAACTACTCCGGATTCGATCGATCACTGTAAATTGGTAGGATTATCTTCAGTTCTCCTGTAGGTGTCGTCTTTTACATGTTCTACCTTTGTGGTGAATTGCACTGTTGGTGTTGTTAGCGTTGGTGTGAAATGTAGCCCCTATCCAAATGGGATAAGCTGGGATTGTCAGTTATTTTCTCTGTAAAGGTGATAACAGTTCTCTCAGGCTCTTTTGTGGTGGTTTGGCTGCAAGGCATTCACATTCAGAAGTTTGTGTGCAGGTGGTTGATTGCCATGCCCTGTTGGACCTTGAGACAAGCTAACTGCATCTATCCACTCCCCTGAGTCAGAGGAGGGCGTCAAGGCCAGCTGTAAGTGGAGTGAGAAGAGTTCTCGTGATGTCTCGTTGAGTGTACTGGATCCTCTACCTAACAAGGATGATGGTAGCTTTTTTGATGATCCAGTTGGCTGCTGCAGTTCTGATATGGTGAACGACCTTCACAAAATATGGTATGATTTGGTCCTCTCGCCATCTCAGTACAAAGACAAGTGAGACCAAAAAACGCTTCTTGCTGTTCCAAAGCTTTTCAAGCTTGTTGGTTTTGCTGTGCATCTCCTGCATGTAGAGGTACTTAATGTGGATTTTAAATTTTACCAGCGTATGGAAGTATTGAATATTTCTCACTTATTCAGCCATGTGGCCTTGCCCAAAAGCCAAGCCAACTTCTTACCATCTTCAGGTATTTCTGAAGTCTGTGATCTCTGATGGATGCTGACTCTGTATAGTCTTTACCCCTCCTCCCAAAGTTTCTGTCTCAGTGCCTCTGCGAGGTCTGTGCCCGGTGGTGGGGAAGTGTGGCATGTGCAACGTGCAGATCTTGGTCGCCGTGGTGACAATGCGTCTTCTTCAGATGTCCTGACAGGAGCAGATTTCTTTGTAGACTGTCAGTGTGATTTGATCATACTCAAGGCTGGATCCCAGGCCTTGCTTAACTGAAAACTGCTGTCCTTATTTATTAGGCTCGTTATGCAACCAGATCTCCACTGCCTATTTGAGAATACAATCCCAGAAGATATTTTATTTCTTCAACACCTTTATGCCGTCGTAGTTCATGTCATGTCCGTGGGAGATGAAATGCTCTGCCAAGGCAGACCATGTTGGCTGTGTGTGTGACATGTTCAGTGCATTTCTCCAGCACACCTTCCCAGATAAGAAGACCGTGCAGAAACTTCATCCACGAGCAGTTGCTCCTCCTAGACTTTACAGACTACCTTAAGTCCACAAGGAACAAATGCCTGTCTGCTCGATTGTGAGCGACACTGGAGCACCAACATATGAATTAGCAAAATAACTGATGTCATACTCAGCCCCTTTGTGGGCAAATGTTAACACCACATAAGAAATTCGGTGCATTTTTTCCAGCAGATCTAGAACTTCCAACTGAACCAAGAAGACCTCATGGTGAACTCTGTCATGGTATCCCTCTTTACTAGCATACCTCTGACTCTGTAAGCCTCATAACAGAGAAGTTCAGACCAGTGCTACTATAACTGTTCGAATTGTTACTTATGTCAATGTATTTTTCTATTCAATGGGAACTACTATGATCAAACAGGTGGAGTAGTGGCTGGCTGTCAATTATGGCCAGTAGTGGGCAATATGTGTATGGAGACTTTTGAGGAAGAAGCCCTGGTGTCTGCAGTTCACGTGCCCTCTTGCTTTTTTCGATATGTAGATGATACATTCATAATCCGGCCGCATGGACGAGGTTGCCTACAAGTCTTTCTGCATAAGAATATCAAGTTCATGATTGAGGTAGGAGAAAACAACCATCTTCCATATCTGGATGTGCTCGTCAAGTGAAGACCAGATGGCACACTAGGACACAGTGTCTACCATGCCTCCAACTGTCATGCTCTTTCATAGTGAGAATGTGTCCTAAGCAAAAGCACAGAGCAAGCAAAATCTTTGACCATGACAGCTTAGCAACTGAATTGCAGTGCATAAAGGCAATGTTCTGCACAAACAGTTACAACTACTGCCAGATAAAATGCCCCTAAGACCGAAGAAGCTGAGACCGCAGCCTACACTGAGGATGAAGACAAACCAGCTGTGATGGCGATTATGCCATACGTCGGGAACAAATTGGCAAAGATTGGCAGAATACTCTGATAACACAATGTCAGGTGTGTGTTTCACCCACCATCCAAGACAAAAACATAATTCGGATCAGTCATGGACAACTTAGAACTCTGGAAACAAGGAGTTTAGCACATTCCTTGCCAGTGCGGGAAAATGTATGTAGGCCAGACCATCGGAATGGTATAGGAGAGATGTACTGAGCATAAATGCCACATAGACAATGCACAGCCAACATAATCAGCTGTGGCAGAGCATTGCATCTCCCATAGACATGACATGAACTACAATGGCATGAAGGTGTTTCAGCAATCAAATATCTTCTGGGATTGTATTCTTGAATAGGCAGTGGAGATCTGACTGCATGATGAGCTAATAAATAAGGACAGCAGCTTTCAGTTGAACGAGGCCTGGGATCAAGTCTTGAGTGTGATCAGATCACATCGGCAGTCTGCGCAGAAATCTGCTCCTGTCAGGACATCTGAAGAAGAATATGCTTTGTCACCACAGTGCCTGAGATCTGCACATGGCCATGACCATGAGAGGATTGTAGTTCAACATCTGTCACAGGGCACTGTGCTTTCCCCATCACTAGCCACAGACCGTGGAGGTGCCGAGACAAAGGCTGCAGGAGGGAGGTAAAGCCTGTATAGAGGCGGCATCCATCAGAAATCGAACTCCAGGAATGCCTGAAGATGGCAAGAAGTCATCTTGCTGAAATATTGTGCCTTTTGTATTTCACCACTCGCCTGAGAAATATTCAAGATTTCCGTACGCCGGGAAAACCTATAATCACATATCAGTATCGGTACTGTTGAATAACAACTGAAATCGTTAAAATTGAGCAAAGCTTCAAGCCCCGATGCAATCCCTGTCAGATTCTGTACTGAATTTGCAGCTGAATTATCCCGTCTCCTAATTATAATTTATTGTTAATTCCTCGAGTAAGAAACCATGTCCAGTAAGTAGAAAAAAATCACGTCACACCTCTGCGTTGCAAGGGTAATAAAAGTTATCCACAAAGCTACCATCCAACATCCTTGATATTGGTTTCTTGTAGAGTCTTAAAACATATTATGAGCTCGAACATAATGGCCTTCTTCCATGCCAACCAGCATGGATTCTGTAAACATCACTAATGTGAAACACAACTCATGCTTTTCTTATGCGACATACAGAAAGCTTTGGATCAACGCAGTCAGGTAGACACAGTATTTCTTAGTTTTTGGTAAGCATTTGACTCAGAAACAGAGCTATGCTTATTGTAAAATGTATGATCATATGGTGTATCAAGTGAAATTTGTGACTGGATTTAGGTCCTTTTGGTAAGGAAGACAAAGCATGTTATCTTGAATGGAGGGTCATTGTCAGATGTAGAAGTAACTTTGAGTGTGCCCCCAGGAAAGTGCGTTGGGACTCTTGCTGTTCATGTTGTCTGTTAATGAAGTTGCAGACAATATTAATGAAATGAAATGTCGTGTGGCTAGGGGCGCCCATGGTACAAGTCTTTTTGAGTTGACGCCACTTCGGTGACTTGCGCGTCGATGGGGGATGAGACAACAGAACACCCAGTCCCTGAGTTGGGAAAATCTCCAAGCCAACCGGGAATCAAACACGGGCCCCTTTGCACAGCATTCCATCACGCTGTCTGGGCAGACGGCAATATTAATAGTAACCTCCGACATTTTGCAGATGATGCAGTTATTTATATTGAAGTACTGTCTGAAAGAAGCTGCATAAATATTCAGTCAGATCTTGATAAGATTTCAAAGTGGTGCAAAATAAATAAATAAAAATAAAATAAAAAGATTGGCAACTTGCTTTAAATGTTCAGAAATGTAAAATTGTGTTCTTAACAAAATGGAAAAGTGTAGTGTGCTATGACTGTAATACTAATGATTCACATTGGAATGAGCCAACTCATACCAATACGTGAATGTAACATTTTGTAGGGATATGAAATTGAATGACCACTTAGGCCCAGTCACAGGTAAAGGAGGTGGTAGATTTTGATTTATTGTTAGGATATTGGTGAAGTGCAGTTAGTTTACAAAAGAGATTGCTTATAATCACTCATGCTACCCATTCTAGAATATTGTTAAAGTGTGTGGGACTGGTGTCAAATAGGGCTAACAGTAGATTTGGTGCTTATAATCACTCATGCTACCCATTCTAGAATATTGTTAAAGTGTGTGGGACTGGTGTCAAATAGGGCTAACAGTAGATTTGGAGTGTATACAGAAAAGGGCAGCACAAGTGGTCACAGGTTTGTTTGACTTGTGGGAGACTGTCACAGAGATGCTGAAGAAACTGAACTGGCAAGACTCCTGAATATAGGCATCAACAATCCCAAGAAAGACTGTTAGCAAAATTTCAAGAGCTGGCTTTAAATGGTGACTCGAGGAATATACTATAACCCCCTACGTATTGCTCACATAGGGATCATGATGACAAGGTTAGAATACTTACAGAGAGGCAGTAACACAGTCATTCCCATGCTCCATACATGAATGGAATGGAAAGAAACCCTAATAACTCATGCAATGAGATGTACCCTGTGCCATGCACTTTACTGTTGTTTGCAGGGTGTAGATGTAGATGAAGTTCAGAGGGAAGAAAAAAAATTTGGAAATTTCATGACATTGTACTTCAGTCAAAGACCTCTAAAGACTTGAGGGAGCCTTTAAATGGCTCAGTAGTGTCTTAGAACGATATTATGAGATCAATATCAACAAAAGTAATATGTGGCTAATGGAATCTAAAAGAATTAAATTATATGATACTGGGCAAATTAGATTAGTGAGCAAGACACTAGAAGGAAGTCACGAGTTCTGCTGTTTGCTTAGTAAAATAGCTGATGCTGTTCAAAATAAAATGGATTTATAATGCATACTGGCAATAGCAAAAAATGAATAACTGAAAAAGGGAAATTTGTTAACGTCAAATATAAATGTTAGAATGCTTAGTTAAAGGTCCAGAGTGTAGCCTTGAACAGAAGTGAAATGGGAAATATAAATATTTCATATAAGAAGATAATAGAAAATTTTGAAATGTGATGGTGCTGCAGAAGAATGCTGAAGGTTGGATCAAATAACTTATGTGTAGGTACTAAAGGAAATGGACCAAAAAAAGTTATTGCACAACCTCACCAAAAGGAGGAGTTGGTTGATAGCACATTTCATAATGCATCAAGGAATTGTCAGTACGGTAATGGAATTAAGTGTGAGGGTTAAAAATGATAGAGAGAGACCAAGGGCCAAATACAGTGAGCAGTTTCAAGCAGATATTGATTGCATTAGTTATATGCGATGAAGTTACTTACACAGGATAGACTAGTGTAAAGAATGGGTGAGTTTCTGACGAACTGGTAGGATTCTCCTTGATGATCAGTTGCTTAATGATTTTGAATTTTATTTCTGTTACATATTATTTCAGCACAGCAAAAGGCTTGTTCTATGCCATAGTACTTATTCTTTGCTCACCCAACTTAGTTATGTTATTACAATGGGCTATACATAATGATCTCAGCAACAGTCAACTCCAAGGAGCCACACGGAGGGTGTAGTCTTGGGTCCTGGATCGTGAACCTCATTTCTCCCCTGACAAAGCACGGATCACACACTTCGTTTTCACACCACAATCCACTTGGACCTGGAAATAATCACAATTGTACTGTGGGTGGCAGGTATACGATCCGGTGGCACTGTCAGCATTGCAACCGCTGGAGGCAGTACATCATTGTGGGGTGAAGCTTCCCATCAGGGCTTTCTGAAAGTGCCCAGTAAACAGTCTCCTTGTGGTTTTGGCATCACCAGTTACTGCTTTGTAACCATGCCAATTTCCATATTCTCTCAGGAGTCCCAGCCCCCTGATGCTTGACAAAGAGCAGGATTCCAAATTGAGATTTGACTGGAAATCCTCCATAGAGATATTTCTCTCCCGTCACTCGACTATATCCATTGAAACATTTCATGCATTGGTGTGTCCCTAGCCTGCATGTTTGGCTAGATCTATCCCATGACCTTAAACTTTGATCCCTTGCAGTGTCCATTGATTAATCAAAGCTAATCATGGGGATACATGTGAAAAAGGAGGACAGTGCCACAATCACAACTGTGGGAAGAGACCAAATTCAATTCCTTAATTGTAATGTATGTTGCATTTAATAGTTACAAAGTGACAGAAACAGTTACTAAGCACTAAAATTGGAATGTAAGAGCACACTAGTGTTCAATATCAAGTTTACATGTTATCAGCCATCAACTAAAATATAAGTATGAAATTGCAAGGCCCTGTAAGTTAAGAATAGAGAGAAAGAGAGTTAGGGTGTTAAGAGGTGCTAGTAGTGTGGAACAACAGAGGAACACGATGGTGCCTTAGCTATGCTGTAGGCCATAGCATCTCACTGTGTTATGCTGAGTGGCCAGCAGTTGTCCACGAGGTCCTCTGTGGAAGACATGTATGCTAAGTGTTGGCTACTCCAGGAAACCGACAAAAGTGAGGCTGGTTGACCTGCTAGGCCTTATGTAAAAACGCAGTTCCAGCAAGAAAACTGCAGACTATCACGATAGGCACTATTTTCTGTTGACTCCCGAAATGACCATTCCTAAAAAAGCTATGTCTGTATTACCAGTGATTTCTGAGGAAACTCTCGAGATCTATTAGGCTACCATTACCTCATTACATGGCTGGTCCTAATCACCAACTACCGTCCAGGAATGTATCCCTGTACTCCTAACATCCTTCTTCAAACAGAGGAGCTTCTCTAACGGTCACTGCTGTCTTGGTAATCACCAATAATTACAGTTTTAAATGCATTGCCTTAAACGACCCGGACCTAAAATTTCTCTTTTATGTAAGGAACAATGTTAATTAATTTCTATCTCACTCTCATTTGAAGACACACAGAAAAGTGGGAGGCAGGCTTTTGTTAAATATTAATTTACAGCTTAAATGCCTAATGAAGTAAATGTACTATCATACTGTCTTGTTTTATTGAGAAGAAAGACTGTGTCCAATGTCTGGTACACAGCGACTCAACGAGTAATCTGCAGGCCATTAGGCAATGCTACCCGGTACTGTTCACTATCCTTGATCTTCCATATGATCTGATAACACTGGCCATTCAGTTGTCTTCCACTGGTTCCTGAGTCATATCTGAACCCTCGAGTATGAGGATCAGATTGTTGATTGCCTAACCAGGAAACTAAGCTCACTACCGGCTCTTGTAATAGGAATATCCAGCACTTACTTACGAACCCACCTCTGACAGGCAGTCTATTGCAGCACAAACAGGGAATGGTGGGTGACACTTCTAATGAACTATGTATTATCAAGGAAACCACTGATATGGAGTATTCCACCTTCTGTTCCACGATTTTTTGTCAACTCTGTATTGGACATGCTCATCTGACTCTGGGCTTCGTACTGCCTAATGAGTACAAACCCCTTGCCCCCTGCCTCTCTTCACAGTAGCTTTGATGCCTTTATTATGTCTGAGATGCCAGGCTCTCTAGTCTTTTATATTGTTTTATCACAATCTATGCCTTTTCATCTTTACTATGTTTTTACTTGTGTTGACTTCCACTCCATCAGTCTAGAGGAGCATTGTTTATTACATCACTGTTTCATCCCTGCATCATGTCAGATGGGGATGGGGATCAGGTGTCGGGGGCACTCAGTCATCATGCATGAGCCCTGAGGGTCCCCCATTTGCTCCCAAGGTGACTCAGCCCTACGTTCACATTATGTCTTGTTAATGCCAAACATCGTAATTGGCGCAGATACCAACACTACATTGCTTGGCGATACAACCAGATGGCCTTTATCACAGATGACATTACCCTTTTAAGGCTTATTTTATGACTGAAGGTCTGATGACAGTCTATTTTTCTCCTTTAATTTCAATATGTACAACCACTTGCTCTCAGGCAGGGGTACTTGCCACCTGTTTCCCTCAAGCCCGCACCCTTAAATTTCAATTTGGCTAGTAACCACCACTCGATAATATGACGAAAGTTAAAAAGTCCTCGTCTGACACACTTATTAATCTGTCAGTAAGTTTGTTACACCCATAGAAGTTGGTCTAGAGATATTATATTCTCAACTCATGTGTATTGTGAAGAAGTATTCTTGTGATAATAATCCTCCAGAATATGCATACTACCTGTCACTAAGAAATTCTACTGATTTAGGTCTGATATGAGATTGAACTGGGTTTCTAATAACGTTATGCAACAACAAATATCTAGCAACTTCAGAATATTTAATGTGTGTCTGTTTATATAACCATTAAGTAAAATTAATTTTATATTGTTGTACATTTCAAATTTAACTATACTTAACAAATGAGTGAAATAGGAGAACTTTTTTTCTTGCAAAGATCAAGTTCCAGTACAAGAGACTGTGGACAGCTACAGTGTTCACAGGAAATCTCTGTGTCTCTCATGTAATCTGAGTTTGGAATGAATTTCATTGCTTTTGACTCCTGTACCTATATTCTTTCCTATTGTAGTCCAGCAGACATGGCCCACCCACCCCTCTTCCTGTTTTAAGTATTTTGAGGATGTCTGAGTAATATAGGATAACTGAATAATGATGTTTATTCTCTTTGTTTATAGGTTACGTCACAACTGTTCTGGAGGACGCACGAGTGCTTGCAAACCATGCAAAAAAGAAGGCAATTGATCTGGATGATCTGAAACTGGCTGTCCAGATGACAACAGATAGGATATTTACCAACCCTCCACCTCGAGAAGTATGTTATTTGGTTTCTCCTTTTCTTGTAGTTGGATGTGATAAAATGATTTAGTATTGGATTTTAAATTTTGCAGATTCTTTTGGACGTTGCTAGGACGAAGAACAGTACACCTTTGCCACTAGTGAAACCTCATTGTGGGCTAAGGTTACCACCTGACCGGTACTGTCTTTCATCTTGCAATTACCGACTCAAGAGTATGAAAAAGGTAAGTCCACTTGAGTTTATAATTAAATTCTGATTCATTATTTTGTGCTGGGAACTCTGTAATTATGCATTCCATTTTTTATTTAGGGTGGATTAGTTTTCTGTCAGTTTTTACGCTATTATTTTTTTCCTGATATCCTTCTGTCCAAATGCAGTTCTTGCACAATCACATGTCCATAATGGAATTGCTATAAGAGAAAGTTATAAGAGAAAAAAAGACTGTAATAGAGAACTAATGTAAATGTACATCTCAGTGCAGTAATATTTTGTTATATATGGAATGGGAGGGAACAGTTGGCCAAGCCATTGTTCTGGTAGTCAGCTTGTGTGATAACAAGTGGACATTTTTGGAGACACTAGTGAAGGAGGACAATCTGGAGAAGGAGCAGTAGTGTGATGGGATAGCTTTCACAGTAAGACGAGGGCTTTTTGTCCAGACGAGTTTATTTTACAACTACCACCCACTTGTTCAACTATGTCTGTTTAAGTGTTTAAATACGAACATCTGAATGACAAGAGTGTAACTCTCGAAAGTGCGTAGCTGTTTCACGACATTACTTTTGACAATATCAGTAACATATCTCTTCAAATGCATTCATCTTTCTTTCCATATTATGAGTGGAGGTAGTATGGGTCAAAGGAAGAAAAAGAGTCAAATAAAAATGGTCTGTAAAATGCATATGTTAAGAGCTATAATCTGGGCTGTGCCAAGTAATGACCACAGTCTACTGTAACTGCGAGCTCTGCGTACACTTCAGCTTCAGAAACCACTGTGAAATATTGTGTGTGACAGGGAGCATGGATATTGGCTTCACTGCCTGGATCACACGTACAGTTCGTTTCTCTAAAACAAAATGAAAAGCTCAACCTTGTGGTGTGCTACATGCCTTTGAGATGGATGACTGTTGCGGCAAAGCAGTCATTAAAGGGCAATGTCCGGGAAACCTGCTGCATCTCAGTTATATTGGGCTTACTCAGCAAGCAGAGAGCTCTGTCTGAGTTGACATGTGTATCCCTAGCTGCTCTTGGGACACCCATTAATACGTGTTCGGGTGGCCTTTGGGTAGTAGCAACATCCAAATCAATAAGGGAGTTCAGCCCTCCTGAACACTTTCAATCTTAGATGCAAGTAGATAACAGCACCAGAACACCAGTCAGTTGCTGCATGTCAAGCAACACAGCTGCAGGATAAAAAATATCATAGTGAGCACCCAGTCATTCCGGAGCTCCACCTAAACTTTAGTAGTGATGTGACTTGTAGGGGCATAGTAGACCTAGCCACTAGTGAAGGAAGAATAGGAGGCTAATGTAGTCACAAATGTATTTACAGTTGTGAAAAAAGTCTATGGAAGACAGCTGCATTTATTTTGACTTTTCATGCTTTTGTTCTCCCCAATTCATCATGGCATGGTCTATCTGCTTAAAACTCTGGTCCTACACATGAAATCTTTTAAGACATGTGAATGGCAGAATTTGGACACACTGCATTAATGTGCAAGGGCCAGGCAACTTGAAAAAGTTTGGAAAAGATGTCATGAAACTCGCATATCATTGGGTGTTAATTGTGGTGAGAGCCATCAGTACTGGAGTCGAGATTGTCCCGTTTATTTGGGAGAGAAGAAGATTCAGGAAATCAAAATTACTGGCGAAGTACCATACAGTGAAGCAAAAAAGATACGTAGGCCACAACAGCAACCTACTTCTGCATTGTCACTTGCACACACTGTGAAGATTATGTAACAAAATGCTAGCATGTCAGTGTAGAAGAGAGACGAATAATGAAACAAAATTATATATACCTATTTGTGGAGGTTCAGTGACTACGTAGCAAGTTACTGTCTCCAAGCTGATAGCAGAGCACACACAAATAGTGCATAGCAAATCACACCAACATAAAGAACAAACAAAAGCAAACTACAGGTGTCTGTGCAGTAATTAAATCTCCACACTAATAACATTTTTTTTAAGTCATCAGTCTTGTGACTGATTTGATGCAGCTTCCTGTGTCAACCTTTTCATGTCAGAATAGCAGTTACAACCTACATCCGCAATTATTTGCTGAATGTATTCCAATCTCTGTCTTCCTCTACAATTTTTACAGTCTACAGCTTCCTCTAATAACATGGCAGTCATTTCCTGATGTGAAAAGGTGTCCTACCATCCTGTCCCTTCTTCCTGTCAGTGTTTTCCATATATTTCTTTCCTTGCCGATTCTGTGTAAACCACCTCATTTCTTACCTTATCAGCCCACATAATTTTCAACATTCTTCTTTAGTAGCCCCACCTCTCAAATACTTCAATTCTCTTCTGATCTGGTTTGCTCACAGTCCCTCTTTCACTACCGTACAATGTTGTGCTCCAGACATACATTCTCAGAAATTTCTTCCTCTAATTAAGGCCTATGTTTGATACCAGTGAACATCTCTTGGCCAAGTGCTATCTTTCTTCTAGTGCTAGTCTGCTTTTTATGTCATTTTTGCTCCATCCATCATCTGTTATTTTGCTGCCTAGGTAGCAGAATTCCTTAAGTATGTATCCTTGATGATCTCCAATTCTGATGTATGTTTTTGCTGTTCTCATTTCTGCTACTTCTCATTATTTTCACTTTCTTTGATTTGCACTCAGTCCATATTCTGTACTATACTGTTCATTCAGTGAAAGAGATCCTGTAATTATTCTTTAGTTTCACTGAGGATAGCAGTGTCATATGTGAATCTTATCGTTGATATTCTTTCACCATGGATTTTAATCCCACTCTTGAACCTTGCTTTTATATCTGTCATTGCTGTGTCAATACTAGAGAAAGAAAGTTGCTACTCACCATATAGTGGAGATGCTGAGTCGCGATAGGCACAACAAAAAGATTCACACATTATAGCTTTCGGCCATTAAGGCCTTTGTCAGCAATAGACTCACACACACACACACACACACACACACACACACACACACACACACACACACACACACACTCTCAAACACAACTTGCACACACGTCTGCAGTCGCAGACAACTGAAATCACACTGTGAGCAGCAGCACCAGTGCATGATGGGAGTGGTGGTTGGGTGCAGGTAAGGAGGAGGCTGGGGTGGGGACGGGGAGGGATAGTATAGTGGCGGTGGTGGACAATGAAGTGCTGCAGTTTAGATAGAGGGCAGGAGAGAAGGGGGTACGTAGCGGAAAGGAGAGAAACTAAAAGACTGGGTGTGGCAGTGAAATGACGGCTGTATAGTGCTGGAATGGGAACAGGTAGGGGGGCTGGATGGGCGAGGACAGTGACTAACAGAGGTTGAGGCCAGGAGGGTTACAGGAACATAGGATGTATTGCAGGGAATGTTCCCACCTGCGCAATTCAGAAAAGCTGGTGTTGGTGGGAAGGATCCTTATGGCACAGGCTGTGAAGCAGTCGTTGAGATGAGGGATATCATGTTTGGCAGCGTGTTGAGCAGCATGGTGGTCCACTTGTTTCGTGGCTACAGTTTGTCGGTGGCCATTCATGCAGACAGACAGCTTGTTGGTTGTCATGCCTACATAGAATGCAGCACAGTGGTTGCAGCTTAGCTTGAAGATCACATGACTGGTTTTACAGGTAGCCCTGCCTTTGATGTGATAGGTAATGTTAGTGACCGGACTGGAGTAGATGATGATAGGAGGATGTATGGGGACAGGTCTTGCATCTAGGTCTATTACAGGGGTATGAGCTGTGAGATAAGGGACTGGAGCAGCGGTTGTGTAAGGATGGATAAGTATATTGTGTAGGTTTGGTGGATGGCGGAATACCACTGTAGGAGGGGTGGGAAGGATAGTGGGCAGGACATTCCTCATTTCAGAGCACGATGAGAGGTAATTGAAACCCTGGCGGAGAATATAATGCAGTTGCTCCAGTCGCGGATGGTAATGAGTTACGAGGGGAATGCTCCTCTGTGGCTGGACTTTGGGAGGTGGTGGGAGACGGGAAAGCTAAGGGATGGGAGATTTGTTTTTGTACAAGGTTGGGAGGACAATCACAGTCAGTCAGTGAAGGCTTCAGTGAGACCCTCGGTATATTTTGAGAGGAACTGCTCGTCACTGCTAATTCGACAACCACGGGTGGCTAGGCTGTACGGAAGGGACTTCTTGGTATGGTATGGGTGGCATTTGTCGAAGTGGAGGTACTGCTGGTGGTTAGTAGGTTTGATATGGACGGAGATACTGATGTAGCCATCTCTGAGGTGGAGGTCAACGTCTAGGAACGTGGCTTGTGGGGTTGAGTGTGTCCAGGTGAAGCAAATGTGGGAGAAGTTGCTGAGGTTCTGGAGGAATGTGGATAGTATGTCCTCACTTTCAATCCAGCTAGCAAAAATGTCATCAGTGAATGTGAAGCAGGTGAGGGGGTTTAGGATTCTGTGTTTTATACTTAGGATTCCTGTAGATGGCTCATGAATGGTTTGGCATAGGATGGTGCCATGTGGGTGCCCATAGCTGTACCCCAGATTTGTTTGTAGGTAATGCCTTATCAAACCTACTAATAGAGACCTAGATGCAAGGCCTATCCCATACATCCTCCTACCACCATCTACTTCAGTCTGGTCACTAACATCAGCTAACCATCAAAGGCAGGGCTACCTGTGAAACTAGTCATGCGATTTGTAAGCTAAGCTGCAACCACTGTGCTGCATTCTATGTAGGCATGACAACCAACAAGCTGTCTGTCCAATGAATGGCAACCAACAAACTGTGGCCAAAAAACAAGTGGACCACCCTGTTGCTGAACACGCTGCCAAACATGATATCCCTCATCTCAATGACTGCTTCACAGCTTGTGCCTTCTCATGAACACCAGCTTTTCTGAATTGCGCAGTGCTACTTACCCCCTCCCCACCTTCTCTCCTGCCCTTTGTCTAAACTGCAGCACTTCACTGTCCACCACCCCCACCATACTATCCCTGCCCCTCTCCGCCCCAGCATCCTCCTTACCCCCACCCAGCCACCACTCCCATCATGCACTGGTGCTGCTGCTCGCAGTCGGGTTTCAGTTGTCTGCAGACGTGTGTGCAAGTTGTTTGTGTGTGTGTGTGTGTGTGTATGTGTGTGTGTGTGTGTGTGTGTGTGTGTGTGTATTGCTGACAAAGGCGTTAATGGCTGAAAGCTATAATTGTGTGAACCTTTTTATTGCGCCTATCGCGAATCAGTATCTCCACTATATGGTGGGTAGCAACTTTCCTGGATTTTACATTGTTTGATTGCTTTGTCAATGTTACTCAAGGCATAAAAATTAATAGGTGTAAGAGGTGGAGTCAAAATCTGTAAGACCAATCAACTTTAATTTTATCTATCTGATCTGATGACACCTCAGCAGATGTTGAGGACTATTAAGACAGTCTATTCAAACTGCCAAGCCCTCCATGATCCGCCATTCTGATAGTTATCCATTTGTCTGCTATAGTACTCCTTTACGCATGAGTCAAACGTTGCAAATACTGCCTGTGAAACTCTCATCTGTTTCTTTCAATTTATCCAGATCCCATCTTTTTAATTTCCTGCCTGTCTCCAATGTCTTCAGTTTTAGTCAGTAATTCAGAATCAGTAAATTTTGGTCAGAGTTCACATCCACCCTTGGATATGTTTTGCAGCTTAAAATCTGGTTTCTAAATGTCCATCTTACCATTACATATCTTCTTAAGCCTTCTGATGTCTACAGGTCTCTTGCATGTATACAACCTTCTTTCATTGTTCTTAAATCAAAATTATGCTTCTGCCACATTAACTTCCACTTTCATACCCCCTTCCTACTCTTTTGTTGTCCATGTTCTATAACTGTTTTTCCTTCACTTCTTTTTCTTACTTTCAAATTGCAGCTCCCATCACAGTGTAAGTTTTGTTCCCCTAGCTGTATGTAGCATTCTTTTATCTCATCACACACAGTCTTTCAATTTCTCCATCATCTGTGGAGAAACTGGGCATTCTTGTACTACTGTGGTGGATGATGGCTTTATATCCAACTTGGCTACTAGGAGACATTCGCTATCCTGTTTGTAGTACGCAACTTGCATTCCTATTTTCTTATTAATTATTAAACCTACTCCTGCAGTAGCCCTGTTTCATTTTCTTTGTCTAACCATGTACTCACCAGGCCAGAAGTCGTATTCTTCCTGCCACCACACTTTAGTAATTCCCACAATGTCTGGCTTCAGCCCATCCTTTTTAAATTTTCTAACCTACCTACCCAATTAAGGGATCAAACATTCAACACTTAGATCCATAGAATGCTCATTCTGTTTTTCCTGATGACATCGTTCTCCTGAGTAGTCCCTGCCCTGAGATCTGAATAGGGGACTATTGTACCTCCAGAATATTTTACCCAATAGAATCATAAAGCCATAAGCCCTTGGGAAAAATAATGGGTGTAGTTTCCTTGACTTTGAACTGGTTGCAGTACCAGCATAGCAAGGCCATGCTGGCTAGTATTAGAAGGTCAGACCAGTCAACAATACAGACCGTAGCCCTTGTAACTACTGAAAAAGCAGCTGCCCCTCTAGGAACCATAACTTTGTCTGGTCTCTCCACAGATATCCCCTCATTGTGGTTGCCGTATCCATGAGACATTTAAGCTACCCCATTTCCGTGAAGTCAATAATTCATGGAGGGGGAGGGGATCACCTATGCATATTTGTTTATTCAGATATATGCCCAGAGTTAGTTAAAGTCAGCAGAATTATTCCTGTTTAGCTACCTAATGAATTCTGTAATCTTCTTAGGAGTTGAATTTCGGGCATTAATCCCTGTTGATGGTGCACACACAGTGTCTGCACAAGTAAATGTAAAGCATCTCTATTTGGTTGTGTATTTCTGTGTTCAGTGTTTGCTGCAACTGCAAGAAGTAATAACTGGAGTTGGTGACCTGTGATTCATGTGATTTAAAAGTTTCCCCAGTCTGACAGAGCTATATTCTGGGAATTCAATTCAGTTTGCATCACTATTTTTGTGTGTTTCTTGTTTACTAATGTTTATAACAGTTTTTCCCTTATTCTTGATGTTTCAGCCTTATTCTAGAAGTATTTTATTTTTTGAGCATACAGTATAATCCCGTTAGTACGAACTTACTAAAGAACAACTCATAACCCTAGCGTAGTTAAATTTCATTGTAACACAAACTTCCAATGTTACAGTATTTTTTTAAGTGTTAAATTTTTTCTGAAATGAATGCAATAAATTTAACTACAAAGCTAACGACCCATTGTTGACTCATTTCTAACTTATTGTAGGTTGGCAGCCACAACTATCATCTCAACAATCAGTGTGTATAGTACATTTAAATAAATTCAGTAATGCATGCATTAACATGTATAAACATATTCGATGCCAGGTGTTCTTTTAGTCATAGCCAGATCAACTTAGAATACTGAATAAAAATCTGCAAACAGAAGCACGCTAAATGTGGTAAAGAGGAAACAGATGGCTCTAAAAGTACAAGTAAAGCTTAAGATTCTAGGTGAGATGACCATGGTACAAAGAAAAGAGCAATTGCATAATAGTTTGGAATTCCTAAATCTACGTTATTCTACGATGATTAAGAATTGAGAAAAAACCATTAATGCTGCTGATTCAGATTCGAGAAACAGATCTAAACAATTTTGTAGTGCTAAGTATGAAGATACAAGACCTTACTGCTAGAATGGTTCAATCAACTGTGTGCATCTAACACACATTTAAGTAGCCTGATGATTCAGTCAGAGGCAAATGAGCTTGCCAAAAGTATAGCCATCGAAAACTTCAGTTGTTCTGCTGGTTGGCTGTATCATTTCCTAAAGAGACATTCAGTTTTATCTTTACGAATTTGTGGTAAAGTAAATACAGTAGATGAAGAAAGTGTGAACAACTGGTTGCATGAGTTCAGCCGAGTGAAGGAAAAGTATTCCTTGTGTGATGTGTTCAGTATGAATGAAGCTGGACTTTTGTAGAAACTTTTTCTAAATTGCACGCTGGGGTAGAAGGTGGTAAGTGTCGTGGTAGAGGACACAGCAAACAATGTGTAACTGTTGCCCTTGAATATAGTGCAGACAAGCGTTAGAAATTTCATCCCTAGGTTATCGGTAAGTCTGAGAAACCACATTGTTTTAAAAATATAAATATTGACACTTTACCTTGCATCTACTCTCACTATGAGAAAGTTCGGATCAACAGCACGTTATTTCACTAGTGGCTTCTTCAATTCAGCATTCCAATGGTTGCGCAAAACAAACATGTTCTCCTTACAAAAATGGCTCTGAGCACTATGGGACTTAACATCTATGGTCATCAGTCCCCTAGAACTTAGAACTACTTAAACCTAACTAACCTAAGGACATCACACAACACCCAGTCATCACGAGGCAGAGAAAATCCCTGACCCCGCCGGGAATCGAACCCGGGCACGGGAAGCGAGAATGCTACCGCGCGACCACGAGCTGCGGACTGTTCTCCTTACATTGGACAAGTGTACCACCCATAACATACAGTATCTGAACCTAACCAACATAAATGTTCAATTTTTTCCACCAAATGTGACAAGCTGCCTTCAGCCCTTGGACCAAGGCATCATTTCTTTCATGAAGAGAGCTTATCGCAAGCAGATTGTAAGCACTGCAGTTTGTGCTGCTGGAAACAACACTGCTTGATGCAATAAAAACCATTGCAGCAGCCTGGAACTCTTGTGTTGCTACATCATATAAGGAAGTGCTTTAACAGAGCATGGGGACATAGCAACACTGAAGATGCCCACGAGTTAAACGATGCCGCGTCACCTGATGAATGGATAGTTCTGCAAGACATTGTGCAAACCCTGGGATTAGTTTTGAGACATTCAGTAGTGCATATGAGTGTTGCTGTATGTGGTTCTGTAGAATCTAATGTGCTGAAAGCTGTGACTGAGGTGCAAGAAGGGTCATCAGAAAAAAAAGAGGAGGAAGAGAATACAGGTACCATTCCACCTATACTTCAGGATATGTTTACAGCCTTGGACTGTTTAGAACAGTTTTCTTAAACATTCAGTGTCACTGCTGGGTTTACTTGTGCTTTGGTTATAATTAGTTGTGAAATTATTAGATATTTTCATTCCCATAAATGTCAGTAAACCATGCTCGATTTATTCCCAAGAAAATAGTGTAATTTGTGAGTACTTGTACTTCTACAGTCGCTTTATAGTGTTACAAGTCTATAGTAATGTAAAGTGATTGATGTTGTAGTGCATTACGGGTTACTGTACTGCTGTAACCTGAATTTTTTTTAACAGGAACTCTTGATTTTTTGGTCTTGTCAGATTTGTGTCAACAATGTTATACTGTAGTACATGACTTTTGCTTTTGTAATGACAGACTGGAGGATTCCACATCTGTTGTTGGAAGTGTTTCACAGTTTAAAATCGGGGATTGAAATAATTATCTTATCATTATATAATCAGTCTGAAACCATCCTCTGTCTCCAGGTCTTTACCACTTACACAAAGCTTCCCTCTCATTTCTTTCCCCCATGTTTATGTTCTACTGTAAAGATTTTTAATTACAGCTACAAGTCACAAAATTTGTTAACTAATGTATTATTTATTTATTGTGCGACATGTTTCGAGGGTATACCTCAACATCAGGTTATAGGACATTACAAAAACAGTTTCACAATAGGATCATGCAGATGTTAAAAAATCTTTTCATAAATGCTGTGGTTCTCCTGTAGAAGAAGAGTAAACCTAGTAAGAGGCGAAGTCACTTTGTAAGCTGGAGTGATGTTTGCATGAAAATGTTTTGTAACAATCACTCACTTTGTTCTTATGGCGTGACAGTCTTGTTGTGATGAGCTGAGGTGTTTCCAGTTTTGTGGCTCTCTTGGCTTTCTTGATCACTGGTATGTGTGTGAAGATTTGTGAACAGTGATCAAGAAAGCTGAGAGAGCCACAGAAACCAAAACACCTCAGCTCATCACAACGAGACTGTCACGCCATAAGAACAAAGTGAGTGATTGTTACAAAACATTTTCATGCAAACATCACTCCAGCTTACAAAGTGACTTCGCCTCTTACAAGGTTTTCTCTTCTTCCACAGGAGAACCACAGCATTTATGAAGAGACTTTTTAACATCTGCATGATCCTATTGTGAAATTGTTTTTGTTATGTCATATAGCCTAATGATGAGGTATACCCTCACAACGTGTCGCACAATAAATAAATAACACATTAGTTAACAAATTTTGTGGCTGGTAGTGGTAGTTAAAACCCTTTACGTATTTTTTGAGACACTCACGGTCAAAAAATAGTACAAATGCCTTCAAACTCTCTTATGTTCTACTGTTTAACTTCTCTTCCTCTTCCTCCTATCAAATTCCATTCTCTCATCATAATTACTTCCATTTCCTCATGATCTGCAGAGCTAGTTGGCACATGAACTTATACTACACTTGTGTGGCAGGATTTGTCTGTCTTGGCCATGATAATGTTTCTAATAACCAAATATAGCTGTGCAATAATATAAAAATAAGTGCATTAAAATTTTGAGTTTGAAGAAGCGTTAAGAAGGACTTGCTCATTGGAAAAGTAACAAACAAACTGATGTTAGTCAAAATTAAATAAAAAAATTATCTTTGTAGGTTAAAGCATTGGGAATAACTCATCTGCTATGGTGTAGTGGTTAAAGTTGTTGTATAGTGGCACTGGGTCACCAATTTCATTTCTGCCTGTTACATTTATTTATCAGTTGAGAACTGTAATTTCTGGAAGTTTCTGGCAGTTATTTATTTATGGAATATTGGAATTTACTAGAACATTGTCTGTATGCATAAATCACAAACTCTGCTGAGGGAGACAGTTCAGCTCCGTCTGTGCTTTTATGTGTTCTTAATAAACATGCTCTCAGTGTGAAATCCTAGTTGTGTTTATGATCCTGCTGTTATAAGTGGGTGGTTTCTACGTGACATATTTACCTGATTGTAAGGCGATCCCTTTTTTCTTGAAGAGTTTTGTTGAAAAAACTATATTTTTAGTGTATTCTGACTAAACAAAATTAAAAACTGTTTTATTGACATTAAATATTTCTCGACAATGTTAGAATTGTTCCTATTTAAACCTAGGCCATTTCAGTGTCTACAATTTAATAATGCAGGAAGAAATAAAATAAAAAGAAACGTTCTAATCTCCACAACCTTTTCCACGTACTAAGCCTATCGGCTGTGGTATCACTATTTTTAATCATCGCCATCATCCTAATAGCATAGTTGTGTAATTTATATCTTCATTCTCACAAATATTTCACTAATGAAGGAGAGGCACACAGCAGTCAGTCGCGATCCCATTAGCTTTTATTATTCTTAAAAATGTGGATTTTGGCTATATTCATAGCTGAAATCTAGATTTGCAAGAATAATAAAAGCTAATGGGATTGCGACTTATTGCTGTGTGCCTCTCCTTCCTTATAGTTTATAATCGCTGTGCGCAACAGTTGGTGGAATCAAAGTTGGTTATATATTTCGCTGTTTCTTCCAAATATGTTGCAATATCTGAGATTGTGGTTACAGTGGAACCTGGGAATGCAGCAGTCTTTTTTCCAAATACGTATCAGATTTCTCTTCTATACTGACGTGAGAATGTTACAATGTTTCTTGCTTCCTAATATATTGTCTACCCTCTGCTCTCTCATTGGCTGCACAGAATAATATCTCATAATCAAACAAAATATTGGCTTGCATTCAGAATAAAGTAATGTTTTTTGAAGGGCAGCATTTTCATCTTTCAATGTTAACTTTACTTAACAAGTACCATAATTGTTTGTATGTGGTAGCCATACAGGTATGAGAACTTTTATCATAAACCTCTTCAAGTACAACAAAAATTGTAACATAATAGCATTAAATTCTATGTCTTCCTGTGTTTCACAAAATGTCAGATTTTAAGCAGAGCAATAGATTGTTCTGGATTGTTCTGCTAGGTAGTTCATAGTTTCTCGTATATCCCTTGCATTATGCCACGTAAGTCAAATGTCACATAATTGTTCGAGCGAGGTTGGTACTGTATTGAGCACTTCAGCTTGTCAGGAAATCTTGAACTTGTTAGAGTGCATGTATTATTTGCCCTACCTAACCTGCATTCTTCAAAATAAATCTGCCCATGATCTCAATAGCCAAAGTGTCATCTGTTACAGTAAGAAGACACCTGTATCAATCTATTAAACAACGTGAAAATTTGACCTCAGCAGCAATAGTTGAATATGCAAATGTAAGATGAAAAACTAAATGGTACTGACCAACTGCCATTCCATCCTCAGGCTATAGGCGTCATTGGATGCAGATATGGAGGGGCATGTGGTCAGCACACCGTTCTCCCGGCCGTTGTCAATTTTCGTGACCGGAGCCACTACTCCTCAATCAAGTAGCTCCTCAACTGGCCTCACAAGGGCGGAGTGCATCCCGCTTGCCAACAGCGCTAGGCAGACCGGACGGAGACCCATCCAAGTGCTAGCCAAGCCCGACAGCACTCAACTTCGGTGATCTGGCGGGAACTGGTGTTATTACAGCGACATGGTCATTGGCTTAAATGTAAGATGACCCCGTAGTTTTCTAATCACAAATTTGGGAAAAAACCTCATCTATAATCAAGTACGTACAATACATTAATAAAGTTACTGGGCATATCTAGTCATTGAGATAACGATGGCTCCAATAAGACTGTGTAAAAGCTGCCACCCTCACTGACACATGACTGAATATAAGTAGTACATTCCTCTTACAATCCAAATTGTCAAGGTATCAATGGTTACAAAAGTGTCAGTGAGTCAGGTACAATCAAGCAATCGAAAGTGTTTTCGGAAGAAGCTGGCCAGGATCCAACGCAGTGGCTGAAAGAGATTCATTGTTCTCATTAAATCCAAGTGATAGGATGACATTAATGGTTTTTGCCAGCATATGCTTTTACATGGCTGGTACAGCCCAGCAGTGGTTTGTGAATAGAGGTAAAGCTCAAGAGCTGGCCAAATGTCTGGTAGAAATTAACAAAACATTTGGTGACATCCAGCACCAGGTTGGTATAGCCAAAGTACAACTGAACCCAAGGCCAATGTCAAGGGCAGACTACACAGTTGTATTAACGAAGTGTGTTGGCATGTGTCAGTCATTGTATCCAAATATGATACTGAGCAAGGTGGCACAGTGGATAGTACACTGGACTCGCATTCGGGAGGACAGTGGTTCAAACTCACGTCTGGCCATCCTAGGTTTTCCGTGATTTCCCTAAATCACTTCAGGCAGAATGTTTCATTTGAAAGAGCGCAGCCGACTTCCTGCCCCGTCCTTCCCTAATCTGATGGGCCCTATGACCTCACTGTTTAGTCCCTTCCCCCAAATCAGCCAACCAACCAAATATGACAGAAGCGCACAAAGTTTCACACTTAATGGAGGGTGTGGCAGAGAACATCTATCAGGTGCCTCTTTTGAAAGATCTTCCTACACCAGAGGACTTCGTCAAGTGTTGCTGGCACAAAGAATTGGGTCACAATAGAGAATCCTGAATTATGTTTCATAGATGTCCTATTGTAGTATCAATGGCAGTCTTGATGGGCCTCGCATTGCTAGGTTAAGAGATCATCAGAAAAGAGATATGAGGATTTATGACATCTGTTAATGTCAACCCTAGATAGCCAGATGTAGCAGCATTGGATGTTTAACCTCGCCCGCAGGAGATAGCATCATTAAATCACAAAGGGCCTGGACATTCATTGACACCAATGTCTGAAAGCCAAATAGTTCATTTAGAAATAGAATTGGAAACCCCGGATTTATTCTGCAGCCATAAGACAACATCTAAGTTCCTTGTCGTAGATATAACTGGTTCCATTGCCAGTTGGTTTAGTGTGCAGAAAAATGGACATTTTGTTATTGAATGACAACAGGCCAATATGTTTCCATTGTGGCTGTCGGGGCCTGTCATACTCAAGTGTAAAGAACGAAGAAGAATGTTCAGTGACTAATGTACTGCAAGACACCATACAGGGCAGTTCTATGTGCTGCCGCCCTGCCGGACACAGCTCCTCACCATATCCTAATCTAGGTTGCTCTTCAGTGCGCTATAGTCATGCAGGTGTTCACCATCATAATACAGAAGTTCCAGTCACTTGTCCAGCTTCCAAAGTCAGGAAAACTAAACGAGGCGACCACCTGCAGTTGTGGGCCTAAAGCAAATGAAAATCCTCCACTGATGGCAAGTGGCAAGATGTTGGAAAATCACATTGATATCATTAGCGATCTCTGACCTGTACTGATACTAGTCTATTCTGGGTCATCATTTTCTGTGGTGACAGATGGCTATAGTCACCACGAAGATTATGTTCTGAGATTAAGGATCATTGTGCTGAGGGTTCCAAATGAAAAATATGTCCAGTCAGCAGGAACTTCTGTGTGAGAGCAAATATCAGTGACTGAACACTGCCGTTGTAATTTGTCATTTTACCAGAATGTGGCAACGATGATACTTGGATGAGACTTCTTGCAAGCCTCACAACCAAGGTTGGTGTGGCTGTTTATAAGAAGACTGCTCTTGTTACATTTTTGAGCCTCTACCAGTTCAGAGTAATGCTGTCTGGTCTGTGTGACAATGCAGCATTGAGTGCATGATGGACATCCTACTTAGACAACTTAAATGGATGATGTATCTTTTGTATCTGAATAGAACTGTTGTTTTCTATCAGACAATTGAAGAGAATTTAAGCTATTTGACAACTGTGCTGAAATGCATGTCAAAAACTCAGTCAGAGAAAGTATCTCTTTTTTGTCCAAAAAATAAAAATCTTGGGGCACCTGGTTAATGGAAATTGAGCCCATCCTGATCCAGAAAATGTAAGAACCGTAACAGATTTTGCAACCAGTCTTTATATATAATACGTGAGAGGCTTCCTCTGAAAATGGTCTGACTACAGACAATTCATAAAGGAATTTTAATTGCCAACTGCTGCCACTACAAGAACGACCCAATAGGATGGAAAATGTTGCTCATTATTGCAGCTCACTTATGGCCAACCATACCGAAGTATTTTCGCAACCCTCCAAATCAGGCATCTGTTACATGTGAAAACCCTTGATAGACTCAGAAGCAGGTATTGTATGTGTCATCTCTGCTGGTCTGTCAGACATTATGTAAGACACTATAGGGAATGCGAACTATGGGAGCATGTCTGTCAGTTACCCTCGTGGTATATACTTTGGAATTGACCTCTTGACAAGGTTTCCCAAATTGATGTAGGACTTAATGGATAAATAGTGTACCCTGACTGCCTTGCCCACCAAGGCTGTACTAACTGCTGAAGTTCCAGATATCGTCAGATTGCTTGTTGTAAATATAATTTTGAGGCATGGTGCAGCACATATGATGATAATGGCTAACTGTTTCAGTCAAAACTGAATAATGAACGTACAGAATATATACAGAATAATGAACGTCTGCTGTCAATGGCCTCAAGGAATGTTTTTAGTAAGGTGATGTACGTTGATGTTGAATGGGAAGACTGCAATTAGGTACTGTCATAGCCTCTGCATACAATGCAGAAAAGAAAGGCACAGTAGTTTTCGCGCTGTTTTTTCTAATCCACAGTCGGGAGGATGAAAAACAAAATGTTTGTTTCCAGAGATATGGGCTGGTGGGAGCAGTATTATGCTATGGAAGGCATCCTCCTGAGCTTGTGTGGGCCCTGTGGTAGTAATCGAAGACGTGCTGACTGCTGTGAACTGCCTGCATCCCTTTATGATTGATGTCTTCTCTGATGGTGATGTGTGTCTCAGAGCCAGTAGTGTACTACAGTAGTTTTAGGAGCATTATAGTCAACTCATATTGATGTCTCGGCGACCAAATCCATCTGACATACGTCCAGTGGAACCCGTCTGGGCCGCTATCGGATGACATTACCATATACGCAAATTAAATTACACAAATTACGTGACCTGTGCACAGACATCGAATGCCAAATACCTCCACAAACCTACCAGTAAACTGCCGGATCCCTGGTGGTCGTAATGTTTTGGATCATCAGTGTAGTGTAGTGTAGTATAGTATAGTGTAGTGTTTAGTAGACACTTATATTAAGGACACAAAGTTTGAACAGTTTTGAATAAAGCAAACTGTACAAATGTTATTTCAGTAATTATTTCAGAACTGCTTGGGTAATCATTCAGTAATGAATGGACATGCGTGCTTGTCTGTGCATCTGAGCCAGACAAATAATATACATTAATAGAATACAGTTATTTGCTGATTCTTCTGCCAACAGACTGTTAGAATTCCACATCCACGAATAAGACTTTGATGGCAATTTCATATAATATTTTTATCTTTAGTTGAAGAGCATAAAGAGTTATCACAGTATTAAAGGCAACTTCTTTTCCAAAGTTAAAACACCAGCATCAGCTTGGATTTGTGATTTTGTTTTCAATCCAAAGAGAGAATATCAGGTAAAAGTGTGACAGCTTCAATTTTCCTCTTTATTAAATAGCTATAATAAACTTTGTTAATTTTATGTTCCAGCCACAGCCCAAGCAACAGATGGTTCACCATATGGCTGGTAACACAGGCACGTACATGTCTGGCTCAATTGCAAGTTTATCAAACTCTGGGAATGTTAAACTATCTGGCAGTAAGCAGCAGCAGCAGCAACAACAACAACAACAGCAGCAGCAGCAACAACAACACTTGCAGCAGCACTTGCAACAGCAGCAACAACAGTCTCAAGGACAACAGTCTATGTCAATTGTGAAACGACAAGGACCATTGACGACAGTTTCAAGAACACAGACAATTACAATTCCAAAACCAGTAATTAAACTCTCTGCAGGTACTGTATAACTGCAGCACTCGAGTCAGTAACATAGAACATATTTTAGTGTTTCAGTGTGTGTAATAATGTTTCACAGTGGAGTATGTGTCATGTAAAGTTTTCCGACTACATGTTATAGCAGGATTTCACATTAATAATATGGTCCAAAGGTAAGTCTTCTTCAGCCAATGTGCTGATATTTTTCTCAGTGTTAGCAATTTTTGAAAATTAGTGTGTTACTACCATTTCTAGAAAATCCAACAACAATATGATATGGATAGAACACTATCGCCACATAGAGGAGGCATTGAGTGGCATTGAAAAAATCCAGCTAGCCATTGTCAACTGTTGGGCTGAGACCATCATATATAGACAAAATGCACGCCATTCACAAATTCATAATATACAAACGTGGACACTGTCATCTCTGGGTGTGACTTCATCTGCTGTGAGCAACAGTCTTGACTGGAACGCCCCCCAGGGGATCCACAACTCTTTCGTGGATACGTGCGTAGCGAGCACGGGGCCCCGAGCTAATGTGGCCTTCCTTCCTTTCCGGGCTGCATACCTTCCCTTTCCGCATCCTTCCCCATCCCCTGTCTTCACCCCCCCCCTCACCTCTTGCTCTTTCCTTCACTTTCTCCCCCTCTGGGAGTATGGTTTGCGCCTACGTCCGGAGACGGACGCTTGTAAATGTACCGCATTCTTCTTCTTCCTTGCTTGTATGTCTTCTTCCTTCCTTTGTCCATCTCCTTTCCTTACCTCTTCTCTTTACCCTTTTCTCCGCTGCGGCGTTTGAGACCCCCTCTTCTTTCCTTTCCCTTTCTCTTTCTTCCTCCCTGTGCGTGTCTGAAGGCCGACCCACGCACTTCCATGCGTAGCCGGTGACGGGGTAACGCGTAATTCCCCGCCCCGGGTAGACAGGTAGGACACGTACGTACCCCCTGGTAAAGGCCAGGCCCAGGGAGGGGTGATTACCCGAGCTGATACCTTCCGAAAGTGCCGATTGGTCCCTCCGTCCGTATGTCGGGAGGTGTGACCTGAGGTGTGAACAATCACCTAAGGCGGGTGTGCCCTCGGTGAGGGCCCCCACAAGGGAGGAGCGCGCCATCGGAGACGCCGGTAATCATGGGGGATTCTTCCGCAATGGTTTCCTCACCTTCCACTATGTCTGCTCACAAACGTAAGTTCACTGAGTCTCAGCCACAGACGGTTCTTCCATCGTTGCCACAGTTCCTTGTTGTTTCTCGGTCTGACGAAGGTCACGACTTTTCCACGGTCAACCCTTTCATTATTCAGAAAGGTGTCGACGCAATTGCGGGTCCTGTAAAGTCTTGTTCCAGATTACGGAATGGTACCCTGTTGTTAGAAACACACAGTGCCCTCCAGGCTCAAAAATTGCTGCGTACTTCTCTGCTCCACACCTTCCCTGTCCGGGTGGAACCGCACCGTACCTTAAATTCCTCGCGTGGAGTCGTTTATACACGCTCCCTCGATGGATTGTCTGACGAAGAAATTCAGCACTACCTGTCTGACCAGGGCGTCACCGCTGTTCATCGGGTTATGAAAAGGGTTGACTCGAACATCATTCCAACCCGCACTGTCTTCTTGACTTTTGACAAAGTTCAACTCCCATCAAAAATCAAAGCAGGCTATGAGATAATTTCCGTTCGCCCTTATGTCCCAAACCCTACGCGTTGCTATCGATGTCAGCGGTTTAATCACACCAGCCAGTCCTGTTCCAATCCGGCCAAATGTGTTACGTGTGGCAGGGATGCCCATGAGGGTGCTTGTCCACCTCCATCCCCTCGCTGCATCAACTGTATGGGTGACCACGCTGCTTCCTCTCGAGATTGCCACGTTTTTAAGGACGAAAAGCTGATCCAGGAAATAAGAGTGAAGGAAAAGGTGTCGACCTTTGCTGCTCGAAAGTTACTCGCCAGTCGACAGCCCACCGTGCCTCAGAAAGGAAAATACAGCGCTGTCCTTGCTTCTTCTCGGCCAACAAAGGAGGCGGCCACGCAGACTTGCGACCTCACATTTAGTACCACGGTCGTCAGATCGGCCAGCGCAAAGATCGCCCGTTCAACCTCACCTCTTTCGCCTGCCCACTCTATGGCTCACCCTTCGTCGGGTTCTGCTAAATCTCGAGCCCAAAAGTCAGACGCCAAGACTACAAAAAAAGAGCATTCTCGTGAAGAGTTTTTACGTACTGCAACTTCACAACCATCGGTTCCTCCTTCATCTAAACATACCTCCAAGAAGGCTACGAAGAAACACAGTTCCTCTCCTTCTCCGCCAAGGCGTGTCCCATCTACAGCACCACCTGGCGGAAATCGCCCTCGGCCATCTTCTGTGTCGCCGAGGCGCACTGTTGGTGGCCGGTCAACTGGCCGATCGTTGGTGGCAGGAGCTGCTCCTGACCAACCTATGGATCAGGATCTTCTGCCTTCGACTGAATGCCATTCCATGCTGTCGGTCGCAAGCTCTGAGCAGTCGTTGAGTTGACAGCACCCTTGGTGCCGTTCCTCCATTTTCTGTTCACCCTATGTCCATTATCCACTGGAATATCCGCGGCATTCGCGCCAATCGGGAGGAATTGTCGATCCTCTTACGATCCTACTCGCCGGTCATCTTCTGTCTTCAGGAAACAAAGCTGCGTCCCCATGACCGCTTTGTTCTCCCTCATTTTCAGTCCGTCCGATATGACCTCCCCTCAGTTGAAGGCACTCCAGCCCATGGAGGACTCATGATTCTGCTCCATGATACTCTCCATTATCACCCAATCCCCTTAAACACTTCCTTCCAAGCTGTCGCCGTCCGTCTTTCCCTTTCTGGATACACGTTCTCTCTTTGTACGGTATACATTCCATCGTCTACACCAATGGCACGAGCTGATCTCCTTCATCTTCTTGATCAGCTTCCACCCCCCTATTTGCTGGTTGGGGACTTCAATGCCCACCACCCGCTTTGGGGATCTCCACATCCTTGTCCACGTGGCTCACTATTGCTAGACGTCTTCCACCAAGCGGATCTAGTCTGCCTCAACACTGGGGTCCCTACATTTTTGTCTGCCTCCACGGCAAATTTATCCCATTTGGACCTTGCGGTCGGTACTGTTCCGCTAGCTCGGCGCTTCGAATGGTTCGCCCTTGATGATACACACTCGAGTGACCACTTTCCATGTGTTCTTCGACTGCAGCCTCAACTGCCATATATGCGCTCGCGACGCTGGAAGTTTGCCCAAGCCGATTGGACACTTTTTTCGTCTCTAGCGACATTCGATGACCGTCGCTTTCCCAGCGTCGACGATGAGGTCACACATTTTACCGACGTTATTCTCACAGCTGCGGAACGTTCAATACCACGCACCTCCGAATTGCCCCGGCGCCCTCCAGTTCCTTGGTGGAACGAGGCCTGCCGTGACGCAATACGTGAGCGGCGACGTGCTCTTCGCATTTTCCGTCACCATCCAACATTGGCCAACTGTATCCGATATAAGCAGCTCCGTGCGCGATGCCGTCGCGTCATCCGCGATAGCAAGAAGGCAAGCTGGAAATTCTTTACTAGCTCATTTAACAACTTCACTCCCTCCTCGGAAGTTTGGAGTCGGCTTCGACGGTTCTCAGGCGCGCCTAGTTTCTCCCCGGTCTCTGGGCTCACTGTCGCGCATGATACCTTAGTGGACCCCGTCGCAATTTCTAACTCATTGGGTCAGCACTTTGCTGAGATTTCGAGCTCTTCAAATTACCCGCCAGCGTTTCTCCCGAAGAAACGTGCAGCAGAAGTGCGGCATCTTGCTTTCTCCTCTCAAAATCGCGAAAGCTACAATACTGTTTTCTCCATGCGCGAACTGCAACATGCACTCTCTACTTCTCGCTCCTCCGCCCCAGGACCGAATGGTATCCATGTCCAAATGTTGCTGCATTTATCAACCCATAGCCTGCGTCACCTCCTTCGCCTTTATAATCGAATTTGGACCGACAGTACCTTCCCCAGGCGATGGCGGGAAGCTATTGTCGTTCCCGTTCCGAAACCTGGAAAGGACAAACATCTCCCCTCTAGCTATCGCCCCATTTCTCTCACGAGTAGTGTCTGTAAGGTTTTGGAGCGTATGGTGAATTACCGTTTAGCTTGGTGGCTGGAGTCCCGCAGTCTTTTAACACCAGCCCAATGCGGATTCCGAAAGCATCGTTCTGCTGTTGACCATCTTGTTGCTCTCTCCACTTATATCATGAACACTTTTCTCCGGAAACGCCAAACGGTAGCAATATTTTTTGATCTGGAGAGAGCGTATGATACCTGTTGGAGGACAGGCATCCTCCGCACACTGTTCTCTTGGGGCTTTCGAGGCCGGCTGCCCCTTTTTCTTCGCGAATTTATGGCAGAGCGCACATTTAGGGTGCGGGTGAACACTACTCTCTCCCGTACTTTCTCCCAAGAAAACGGGGTACCCCAGGGCTCCGTGCTGAGTGTTGTACTGTTTGCCATCGCCATTAATCCAATTATGGATTGTCTCCTTCCTGATGTCTCGGGCTCCCTCTTTGTGGACGATTTTGCGATCTACTACAGTTCTCAAAGGACCAGCCTTCTTGAAAGACGTCTTCAAGGATGTCTCGATCGCCTCTACTCGTGGAGCATCGAAACCGGCTTCCGTTTCTCACCCAGTAAGACCGTTTGTGTTAATTTTTGGCGACGTAAGGAGTTTCTTCCGCCCTCCTTACATCTAGGTCCTGTCAACCTTCCGTTTTCCGACGTCGCTAAATTCTTGGGTCTTATGTTTGACAGAAAACTGTGCTGGTCCTCCCACGTTTCCTATCTTTCGGCTCGCTGTCTGCGTTCCCTTAACACCCTCCGTGTCCTGAATGGTACCTCTTGGGGAGCGGACCGGGTGGTCCTTCTCCGCCTCTGTCGCGCCTTAGTGCGCTCGAAATTGGATTATGGAAGCATAGTCTACTCCTCTGCTCGGCCGTCTATTCTTCGGCGTCTCGACTCTATCCACCACCGTGGATTACGTTTAGTGTCTGGAGCTTTTTACACCAGCCCTGTGGAAAGCCTTTATGCTGAGACTGCTGAACCTCCGCTGTCCAATCGGCGGGCAGTCCTTCTGAGTCGTTATGCTAGCCATCTGTCTTCCATGCCTGCTAATCCAGCCCATAACCTTTTTTTCGACGCCTCCTTTGATGTCGGGTATGCAGGCCGCTCCTCCTCCCTACTACCCCAGGGAGTCCGCTTCCGTCAACTGCTCCATTCTCTTTCCTTCCGCTTTCCTAAAACCTTCTTGACAACTTGGGGTACAGCACCGCCTTGGCACCGTCCCCGGATCGACTTGCTCAGAGACCTATGTCAATTTCCCAAAGATGGTACCCCTACACTTGTTTACCGTCGGGCATTTGCTGCTCTATGTGCACAAATGACGGAAGCCACATTTATTTACACCGATGGCTCGAAAACATCGTTAGGTGTAGGGAGTGCCTATATTGTTGGCGACACCCCAAATCACTTTCGGCTTCCCGACCAGTGTTCGGTTTATACTGCAGAGCTTTACGCTGTTCTCCAGGCTGTCCACTACATCCGCCGCCATCAGCGGATACAGTACGTAATCTGCTCAGATTCTCTCAGCTCTCTCCTAAGTCTCCAAGCTCTTTACCCTGTGCACCCTCTGGTCCACCGGATTCAGGACTGTCTGCGCTTGCTCCACCTGGGGGGCGTCTCAGTGGCGTTTCTCTGGCTCCCGGGACACGCTGGTATCTGTGGAAATGAGGCGGCCGATATAGCGGCCAAGGCTGCAGTCTCTCTTCCTCGGCCAGCTCTTCAGTCTCTTCCGTTTACCGATCTACGGAGCGGTTTATGTCGCCAAGTTACTCATTTATGGCATGCGCATTGGTCAACACTTCCCCACAATAAATTGCGGGAAGTGAAAGCCGTTCCTTGCGCTTGGACCTCTTCCTCCCGAACGCGTCGTCGGGAGGAGGTAATTTTAGCTCGACTCCGGATAGGGCACTGTCTTTTTAGTCATCGACATCTTTTAAGCGGTGATCCTCCCCCACTCTGTCCCCACTGCTCTCAGCTGTGGACGGTCAGACACCTTTTAATTGAATGCCCCTATTTTAATCCGTTACGCTCCCGTCTACAGCTATCGCCTGATCTATCGTCGATTTTAGCAGATGACACGCGCTCAGCTGACCGCGTTCTACAGTTTATTAGTGACAGTGAAATGACGTCAGTCATTTGAAGCTTTTTTTTTGTGGACAACCAACCCCTTTCTATAGTGGACTTTTAAGCATTCCTTCTGCCTTTAGTTTCTCCAATTTTCTGACTATGTTTCCATTGCTGCTGATTTTAAATTTCGTTTTTTTCCTGTTTTCTACGTCACGGGCTGGGCGCTAATGACCATAGAAGTTTTGCGCCCTAAAACCACAAACAAAAAAAAAAAAAAAAAAAATTGACTGGAACGAGTAGTGGTGATACAGAAGAAACCTGGGTAGGAAGGAGAAGGGGCAGCATCAGGGCAGGGATGGAGGATAATCCTATTGTTGTCTGTGGTAGTGTGCAGGAGTGTGATGGAGACAGGATAGTGGGCTGTCAGGTGCAGCGTCAGGAGGCTTTGCTGGTGTACGTGCGTGCGAGAGGGAGGGGGAGAGGGGAGAAGAGAGAAGTGGACAAAGAAAGGAAAAGGACAATGCAGGTGTGCTGATAGGGTAGAAGGCATTTTCAGGGCTGGAGTGCAAATGGTAGATTCGTGAAAAGTTCTCACAAGTACAGTTCAGAAAAGCTGTTGTCAGTGGGAATAATCCAGAGAGCACAGGCCTGATCACTCAAAGACAACAGTGACCTTGTGTGTGTGAGCTATGCATGTGTGGATGTGTGCATGTTTTATGTATGTTTGATGGCAGACTTAGTGCGATAGCTGAATAACAATTAGCTGTCTTTTTTCAGTGTGTTTTTGACAGCTGAGGCAGTGCTACTTGCTTTTATAGGTAGAAGTTTGGAGTGAAAAACTTGAAAAAACATGTTAAATTCTATACATTTATTACTTTAAATGATGCAAAATGTAAATCTGGTGAAAATAATACATGAATGCTTTTAGTGGGAGGGACAAGAGTGGTGCTTTATTAGCAATTTTTTAATATTAGTCTTCAATTTAGTTAGCTTTAAAGTTAAATCTCCTTGGTTAGTGATTTCCAATTTTCTTTATGTTTTGCAAGGATATTACAGTGTTGAAACCCCTTTCCATAAAATATGAAGATTGTGTTTGACATCTTTTCCATCTCATGGTAGTCTATAATACAGGACAAGTAACACGTTCGATCTCTGATCCCAGAATTGCTTATATCCCTCTTCTAAACCATATCCTAAGTTCTTCATTAGAGCTTACTCTAATCAGTTTTTCTTGTAACATAACATCTGTTTCTTGAACACCACTATGTGGATTGATAATCCACTGTAGTATTTTCATATTCAAAACATTCTCAAACCCAGCTTCAGAGTGTGCGTGAAGGACATTTAAAAGTCAAACATAGACAGAAACGTTATCGCCGTGACAGTCTGTCTGTGACAAACTGAGAAACTGGGAAAATTTGTGCCATCCATTGTTTTGCTTCATTAATTTAATTCTGGGAAGAACTTTACCTTGTAATGAAGCATTATTATTGACAAAGAAACCCATGAAGAACTGCTCTTCGCGAGAACAGTAAAAACCCATTAAGATGCAGCATTAGTGAGGTTATAGTCAAAATTTACAAAAACATAGTTCAGCATTTCAGTTGTTCTTCCCTATGTCATGCTTTGAAAGATTATTTCACCAATCCCTTCACCAAATATAATATCAGTGGGACCAGACGGAGCACTTGCTATGTTAGGGTGTTATCATGGATATATATGCAATTTAAAACAAAATGTAACTGGGTTGTTTGGAATATACAATGTCATCCATAGACAACACTTAGTTGCTACAAATCTGTATGGTAGATGCACCAGTGTCTTCAATCTGCATTAATGCAATAAACAAAATTTGACACAACACATTGAATTCTAGGTTCCTCGTACAGTTATGTGAAGAAAATTACAAGATCTTTGATCAATTACTCCTTTACAATTAAATATGATGGCTGTCAAAAAGCCTTTTATTTGGCAAGATTTTTTTCATTTAGCATGACCGTTCTATGTAACTGCAACTTAACCTCACTGAATTTATTGAACATATCTGTTAAACAAATAATGTCCGATTTCTGCTCAAATTTCCATTTAAAATTGGGTCTTTAGCATCAAAATACTCTAGAACGGTCATGCAAAATGAGAAAAATCTTGCCAAATAAAAGGCTTTTTGACAGCCATCATACTTAATTGTAAAGAAGTAATTAATCAAAGATCTTGTAATTTCCTTCACATAACTGTACAAGGAACCTAGAATTCAATGTGTTGTGTCAAATTTTGTTTATTGCATTAATGCTGATTGAAGACACTGGTGCATCTACCATACAGATTTGTAGCAACTAAGTGTTGTCTATGGCTCCAAGCAGCCGAACAGAACAATTTCCAGTCAATGATCCATGTAAACACAGCCCACAGCATTATGGAGCTATCATCTGTTACAGAGTGTCTTGTTAAAAACTTTGGTCCATGGTTTGTGGGGTCTGCACCACACTCGAGTACTGTCATCAGCTCTTACCGATTGAAAACTCAACTAATCTAACCAGACCACAGTTTTCCAATGGTCTAGGGTCCAACCAACATGGTCAGGAACCCAGGAGATGTGCTGCAGGCAATGTTGTCCTATTAGCAAAGGCCCTTGCATCAGTCATCTGCTGCCACAGCCCATTAATGCCAAATTCCACTGTAATGTCCTAACAAATATGTTTGTCATACATCCTAGATTGATTTCTGCAGTTATTTCACACAGTGTTGCTTGTCTGTTAACACTGACAATCGTATGCAAATGCCACTGCTCTCAGTTGTTAAGTGAAGGCTGTCAGCCACTGCATTGTCTATGGTGAGAAATAATGCCTGAAATTTGATATTCCCAACACACTTTTGACACTGTGGATCTCAAAATATTGAATTCCCCAATTATTTCTGAAATAGAATGTCCTATGCGCCTAGCTCCAACTACTATTATGTGTTCAGTCTGTCAGTTCCCATCATGCGGCCAAAATCGCATTGGAAACATTTTCATATAAACCATTTGAGTACCAATGCACTGCCCTTTTATACCTTGTTTACAGGATACTACCACCAACTGTATATGTGCAAATTGCTATCCCATGTCTTTTGTCATCTCAGTGTACATACATATAAAGCACACATATACTTCTATATAAACGTATGTACCGTATAAACAGAAAAATATTCATTGGTAAATGGCCAGTCATTGTATTTGTATGTAATAATTGTCATGTCTACAGTTTCATATGTAGAGGCAGTGTCATGTGTCTGCAGTTTTACTCGTGAACTTGTGTACTTGCTCTCCTTTGTATGTGGGGCAAGTTGAATTGTACCCAACAACAGATTTGAGTGACAAGTTTTTAGCTACATGGGCAGTGCCAGACACTCATGAGTACGAGTTCAGAGCACACAGAGACAGCAAGCCCAAAGATGACATCACAGGATTCACTGGCAAGTTTAAGCTAGTGTACAGAGCTCGTACCTAATTTTTGATCACTGGTACCACACTTCCAGCTACCATTACTATTATACTAATGGTGAAGTGGATGATGAAAGTGGCACTTGAGGAAAAGAAATAATGCTCCCTGCTGCGGTAATGGCACAGCTGGGAACAACTTCAGACTAAGTGATGTTAGTGAAACGCCCACACAGCTCTGAAATGTCTCACAAGTTTGAAACAAAAGAAACTTACACAATATTTCAGTAAATAAATGGGAGCAAACTATAATAAATATAGCATTCTATATTGTATTGCTTACAAGGGACCTCCCCATCGCATCCCCCTCCGATTTAGTTATAAGTTGGCACAGTGAATAGGCCTTGAAAAACTGAACACAGATCAATCGAGAAAACAGGAAGAAGTTGCGTGGAACTATGAAAAAATAAGCAAAATATACAAACTGAGTAGTCCATGTGCAACATAGGCAACATCAAGGACAATACGAGCCAAGGAATGCCGTGGTCCTGTGTTTAGCGTGAGCAGCTGCGGAACTAGAGGTCCTTGGTTCAAGTCTTCCCTCGAGTGAAAATTTTACTTTATTTATTTTCGCAAAGTTATGATCTGTCCGTTCGTTCATTGACGTCTCTGCTCACTGTAATAAGTTTAGTGTCTGTGCTTTGCGACCGCACCGCAAAAGCGTCTACTAATCGCACGGTCGCACGCTTTTGCGGTGCGGTCGCAAAGCACAGACACTAAACTTATTACAGTGAGCAGAGACGTCAATGAACGAACGGACAGATCATAACTTTGCGAAAATAAATAAAGTAAAATTTTCACCCGAGGGAAGACTTGAACCAAGAACCTCTCGTTCTGCAGCTGCTCACGCTAACCACGGGACCACAGCACTCCTCGGCTCACACTCTCCTTGATGTTGCCTATCTTGCACATGGACTACTTAGTTTGTATATTTTGCTTATTTCTTCATAGTTCCACACAACTTCTTCCTGTTTTCTCGATTGATCTGTGTTCAGTTTTTCAAGGCCTATCCACTGTGCCAACTTATAACTAAATCTGAGGGGGGTGCGATGGGGAGGTTCCCTTGTTAGTGGAATATTTCCAGATTGTCTGGATTTTCAGTAAGTCAGATTATATCAGGTCCCACCTGGTATGGATGAATGAAGTTCTTGTGTAACAATTAATTAAAGTTGTATTTCTTTTATTTTTCTTATGGTGGTAATGAAATACTGCCCCGCCCCCCCCCCCCCCCCCCCAAAAAAACACACACACACACACACACACACACACACACACACACACACCTCTGTCAGTAGTAATCATTACTGAAAATGCATTAATATTGCGAGGGTTGAAGTTAATCAATTGCCTACCTTTCTTCTTGGAAAGAGGAAATACTCAAATTGGCTTCACAAAAATATATTCCACTTCTTAAAACTATTGTCAATTCAGAACTCTAATGTTTCGTTAAAAGCAGCAAAGGGAAGAATGTGAAACATTCAAAGTTAACCCAAACCACACCAGATGTGGATATTCATTTTTTTTAGACACATTCTTGTCATCCTGAACTTGTAGTGATTACAGTGAGAGAATTGTTGTGAAAGAAAATCTAGATCATCACAGTAGATAGTATAATTACAATAATACGAAAAACATATTGTACAACAGATAAAGAGGAGTAGGCCTCATGTAAGTAAATGAGAAGGAAATTTTCTTTCAGTGGAACAAACTATTGGCATGTTGACAGAACAGTTTTTCATCAGTTACAGGCAAATGTGCAGTGTTTCTCTGGAAACTGGTGTTGATCCTGATTGCAGTGTTAATTAATTCATCAGCACTGGACTTCTTGGAAACTCGAAACACCGCACATCCAGAACTAACTCTCTCATAGCTTTGAAGTTCTGTTCTCATAAATAAGGAAGTTCAGATGATGCAAAATCCAGCATGAAATAATGACAATATTATGAAAAGGATAGTTGCTACTCACCATGTAGCACAGATGCCGAGTCCCAGATCAGTGCAACAAAAAGACTGTCAGCAAATAAGCTTTCAGCCAAAAAGGCCTTAATCAGAAATAGACAAAACACACACACACACACACACACACACACACACACACACACACACACACCAACACCAACACCAACATGACTGCAATCTCTGGCTGCTGAATCCACAGTGCCAATTTGTAATAAATCCTATCACATAGAACTGAGAAAGTAACAATATTCTGATAAGGATAGATTGCTACTGACCATAAAGGTGACACATTGAGTTGCAGGCAGCCACAAAAAAAGACTATTACACACTTATCTTTTGGTGAAAGTCTTCTGTGGCCAGAGAGAGCAGTTGTGTGCCTGAGGTGTACTTGCGTGCAGGAATGTGTGTTTTCCTTTCGAAGAAGACTTTGGGCGAAAGCTAAATGTGTAAACAGTCTTTTTGTTGTGCCTGTCTGCAACTCAGCGTGTCATCTTTACAATAAGTAGTAATCTGTCCTTTTTATAATAGTGTTGATATTCCAATCTGGACTTTACATTGTTTGGATTACATTAATAAATTCCTCTCTAACTGTATACAATACTGATGTTATCAATGTGAATGGACCAAGACTTAATGGAGATTTAACATTTTCATTATCTAATTACAAGCTCAGTCACAAAGGTTTTGATTTCTGATAATGACATGATTATTAGAGTAGATGCACCAAATAGCTGTTTATAATAAGTAATCTTTATTTACAACAGACTGTTTCGGCTTTATCGCCATTTTCAAGTATGTCTAGATTGATGTGACATCCATATTACGTGGTTAGTGGACTGTCTGATAACTGTCACTGTTTTAATAAGATGGTAAATGATGTCAGTATGTTGAAAATAAAATGTTAATTATGATGTGACAGTAGTTTGACAGTAAGCGTGGAACTGTCAAACTACTGTGACATCATAATTAACATTTTATTTTCAACATATTGACAATATTTACCAGCTTATTAAAAGAGTAACATTTATCAGACAGTCCTCTAACAGTGTAATATGGACGTCACATCAATTTAGATGGACTTGAAAATGGCGATAATGCCAAAACAGTATGTTGTAAATAAAGATTGCCTATTATAAGCATTATTTGGTGCATCTGATCTAATAATCATGTCATTATCAGACATATATTATGCTGGAGGCTCTAAAGAAAAAAAACTTCTAATTTCTTGTTATTTTTAATTATTGCAATAATGCAAAACAAGATTTGTGACACTGCAGATCCCAGCTTCTCACACCCGTTAGCCATTGGCTATAACATTGCTATGACCAGCACTGCAAAGTGCTGCATCAACTGAGAAATATGATACTACATTGTCACAATCTTTTAAACTCTTTACATAATAGAAAGCAAACAGCATTTAGTGAATATTATGAAAGATGGCTACTATAAATACATTGAAATGAAAATTTATAATTACCCATTGTAGCTAAGGTGGAAAGAACATCAGAATTACCACCGATATCTGGAACACTGCATATTCCCCTTCCTAAATGAGCAATATAGATTTTTATGATTGCTACTTTTTAATTCTATAACAAGTCAATTACAGCACAGTGCTGGATAAATGAATCTAATAACTTACTCCTCAAAGTAATAGAATTTAACATGCCAAGTTTTCTAGCTGTTTGACTATTACACCACAGTAGTCTGTTACGAGATTATCATTCTGTAATAATAATAATAATAATAATAATAATTTTATGTGCCTCAACAGCCTGATACATTTCACTTGGATACCACTCAGGCAGTTTGAACAAACGTGTTGTGACATTACTACAAGAACGCTGATACAACATAATAATTTTGTGTGACTCAGTGGCCTGACGCTAGTCTTTCACTTGGATGCCACTCGGGCAATTTGAACATACATTGTGACATTACTACAAGAATGCCAATACAGCCACAGTACAACATGTCATTCAACTAGGTGCTCATTATGTGCCCGATGTCTTTCAATCTCTTAATAATTTCATTTGAAATGAAAGCTCTAAATTTCTTTACAACCCATCATTTAAATCTCTGCACACTATGTGCTCAAGGTTTACTTACTTCTTAATACTCACAATAAAAGTGAGTTGCAATTTCTTTACAAACATTAATCCAGCTTACACACATATACACTCAGCCACAATTTCGCTTTTAATAAACACAGTAGGAATGGATTTGTTTTCCTCATAATGACACATTATTCAAATCTATGCACATTGCGTACCTGTGTCTTTCTACCTTGTAATTACAGTAAATGAATGACAAGAGCTTTCGTTTTTCCACTGACAAAACCATTTGTTCAAATCTCTGGCAGCACATGTGGTTTCTTCCACTGTCTTTACAACTTGGGCCTGTTGCTCTTGAAACTACGAAATTCCTGGGGGCTCATACTCGATGAGAAACTTTCTTTGTCCTTCCATGTGTCTTACCTGGCAGCCTGCTGTATGCGGTCCCTCAATGTCATACGTGTCCTCAATGGTACTTCCTGAGGTGCGGATCGAACCAGCCCCCTCCGTTTGTACCAGTCCCTTGTCCATTCAAAACTAGACTATGGGTATTTCATTTATGGATTTGCACGTCCATCCATCTTACGTAGTCTCAATACTATCCACCATTGTGACATCCGTTTGGCCACTGGCACTTTTTACACTACCGTGGTTGAGAGTCTGTATGCAGAGGCTGCCAAACTACCACTGCCCTACTGCCATGGCTTCCTCCTCAGCAGATTTGCATGCCGTTTGTCTGCCATGTGTGGCCACCCATCCAATGCCTCCTTCTTTGATGACCCCAGCAAGGGGTGCGCCCCTCTTCTCTGTTGCCTCCTGAAGCTCACTTTTGACTCTTGCTCCAGCAGCTTAACTTCACACTACCTGCAACTTTCCCGGTGGGTGTGAACCCTTCACCATCTTGGCATCATGAGGCTGCCCATGTTCACTTTGGCCTTCCTAAGCACATAACTTCAGTCTCGCTCTATCGCCATCAGTCTCACGACCTTTGCATGGAACTCCATGATAGTACCTTTGTGTACACTGATGGCTCTTGGATTACCATGGTGCCAGGTGTGCCATTGTCAATGGCGTTGAAGTTTTTTGGTATCGGCTTCCAGAAAAATGCTCGGTATTTGCAGCAGAGCTGTTCACTCTATATCAGACCATGCAGTTCAGCCAGCGACACAGGTTTTTCAACTGTGTCATCTGCTCAGATTCTCTTACTGCCCTTCAAAGTTTGTGTGTGCTGTACACCATCCATCCCTTCGTCTAAGGGATCTAGGAAAGCTGTCACTTGTTCACTCTTGATGGATGTTTATGTGGGTTCCTGGTCACATTGGTCTGACAGGAAATGAGGCTGCTGATGCTGCTGCCAAGGCTGCACTCCTTGTACCTAAGCCTCCTAGTTCTCACATTCCCCTGATGATCTCTGTGTTGCCATGTGTCAGCAGGTGGTGTCACTTTGGCATCACCACTGATCTTCCCTTCATGAGAACAAGGTCTGAGTTGTTAAGCCTCTCGCAACAGTCTGGACAACCTCCCCTCAGCCCTCTCGCTGCGAGGAAATCATTTTAACTAGGTTCTGTATTGTGCACTATTTGTTAAGTGGTGGTCCTCCCTACTACTTTGTGCACATTGCACTGAACTTGTGAGTGTCCGCCATTTCTTGACGGAATGCCCCTTTTTTTTAACAGCTTACATTCCTGTTTGTGTTTGCCATCTGAGTTTTGGACCATTTTAGCGAACAATGTGCGGTCTGTCAACCGCGTTTTACTTTTTATCCATTGTAGCAATATGGCGAAGGCTTTTTAATTTTACTTCTGGACCTCCGTTTCTCTAGGGTGTATTTTATAGACCTTTCTCCACGTCCCTGTTTTTGGCTATCTTCTCTTCCATCGATTGGGATCGACATGTAGTCGTTTTTAACTCCTCCCTTTGTCTTCGTGTTCTACAGTTTTGACATGGGTGTGTATGACTCTAGTTGTTTTTGCACTCTGAAACAAAAGAAAACAAAAACAAATAATCTGTTATAAACTTTTGCACCAGAATATGAAACTCCAGTTTGAGCTGTAGAGAGTGGTATATGGTCAATTTGGAAATTGTTTCTACTTCTAATACTGTGGTTGTGAATTGTTGAGTTCCTTGTAGAATAAATCCTTTTTCTAATTAGCTGGAATTCCCCTGAATATTATGATCTAGGGCAAAACTGAAAGTGTGCTAGCGATCCTTCACAAATGTCAATATGGCGAGAGTGATTTTAATTGAAAACCAGGCAGAACTGAGCTTTTCGGCTAACTTACCCACTTGTTGGTACAACAGCAGTTTATTATCCATCTGGATGCTCAGGAGTGTCTCACATGGAGCCCTGACCAGTGTATGGTCATTGATCTTTACTTCTAATACCTGTAAATCATTTCTATTTGTTTGGAATTGCATAGTAAAAGTTTAGGTAAGATTACAGGGTTAAATTGTTACCTGTGAACAAGTTAAAGGCTGTCCCACTATTCTCCTGGCTGTGTTTGGGCACTTTATAGGTTTTTTGTGTCATCAGCAAACATTACAGTTTTTGAAGAGTCCTCCAATGCTGCAGGTGAATCACGCATATAGACTGAGAATAAAAGTGAGCTGAGCACCTTACCTTGCAGCACACTGTATTTAATGTTTTCCCACTCTGAATTATCTCTTATTCCTGTCGTATAATATGCTAATATGACTTTCTGTTTTTTGTTATTATGATATGACTCCATCCATGCAAGAGGAAGACTTTTAGTGGTGTACAATTATAGTTTCCCTTATGACCAAAGACCTTAGTAAGATAGCAGAAAATGCCAACAGGGTAATTTTTCTAGAATTGAGTTCGTGAGATCATATATTTCCTTCTCAGTAGTGAATTCTTTACAAAAGTGAAAGTGAACTATTGCTACAAGGTTATTATCAAAAAGATGCTTCTTCACTCTTTTGTAAGCTACTTTCTCAGGAAGTTTTGATAGCAAGGGAGATTGGTCTGTTAGAACTCTGTTGTTAATCTCCACTTTTGTATTCTTTCTTCAAATACAGTTCCTCCAATAGCTAAATGCTGTTTGTGTTCCAAAACATTCAGAAGTTCAGTAGTTTATCCAGCACTAAATACCTTAGTGTTCTGGTGAGAAATGTTTATTTGACAAAGAGATATCTTCTTTAGTTTCCTTGAAGTGGTTTTGCATTCGTTAAGTGACTATTGCCATCACTCTGGCACTTCAGGGAGCTCACAACTCTTTCAAGAGTATGTGTGTGGCAAGTATAGACCACAAGTTACTGGACCATTTTCTTCCCTTAGTGTGCTGCAGTCTCCCATTACAGACTATCCTTACTTCTCTTACTACAAAACTCATGATGGCAGTCCTTGCTCTTGACCTGGGTCTTTATCTAGGTTGTTCATTCTTTCATTTAGATCTTTTCCCTTTATTTTTCATCAAACTTTCTGGGTAAAGTAATTTTTATCTCATTTTGGGTTTAACTACTATTTTTCCTGTAGTGTGAATTGTTTGGGGAGGGACACGTTAGATAGCATCAACTTACCTACATATCCTCTATTACCAACAACTTGGTAGACACACAGATGTGTTTAAAGTCAATGCGCTCGTGGTTTTGTCTGTAATGAATCTTGCCTCCTAAAAAATTTCGTCCAATTGTGTTGTCTCTTTACTGTGGGAGTCAGCACTGGCACAAACAAGGAAAGAGAGAAGTTTGAGTGGCTGGTGGCAGGAATCCAAAATATCTGTACAAAACAATGAAACACTTTCAGATTAATAGGGCACTTTATTTCTAAAAAGAAAAGAAACATAACTTCTCATTATAAAGTGCTTGCCTGTGCCTCGTACATACACTACTACTACTACTACTACTACTACTACTACTACAACCACTCGCAGAGCACAGGCTAAGTATTGTCCTCCTATTACTGAGTACTGATGCTCTCAAAGTGGCTGAGCAGCGACGAGGCGGCTGGTTTAATCAGCATTGACAGCAGGCACGGAACTCTGTCTTCCTGCCCGCTCTTTCCATTGGCATGCAGGTCAGCCCATTTTTGATCTGTTTCGCAGCACTGCGCTGGTCGGTGTGCAGTCGACGCTTTAACACTGGAAAATATCGACTCGCAAAAGAATTCTGAATGTTTTTCACTGAACGAGGGCCTGGCTGTACAGATGTAGTGCAACAAAAGGTTCAAGTATGCATCTGTAGCCTGAGTAATTTTCCTATAGTGGAGTGGAAAAGTCTGTAAACGTTCAGTGTCCTGCGCATCTATCTGACAACAAGATGTGGCAGTAGCATAGAATTCAGAATCAGGACAAACAGGAAGACAAGAAAGGGTGAGCCGGTACAAGATTTTGTACTGATACAGTGATAGTAACAATGCCCAACATGGCAGCTTCTGAGCCATGCACAGCAGAACAGGTTTGGGTGGTTGAAACAAAAGACTGAAGTGGCTTATGGTCCATCACTAGGTAAAACTTCTGATCAAACAGATAATTGTGAAACTTTATCAGGCCGTAGATAATACAGAGTGCCTTCTCGAGGTGGGAATAATTACATTGAGTCTTGGTCAGTAATTTGCAAGTGAAAGCATTCGGCGTGTCCTGTGAACCAAATCTGTGTGAGAGCACAGCTATGATACCATACGAAGAAGCATCCACTGCTAAAACCACAGGCTTCGCGGGATCAAAACGAACAAGGCATCTGCCACTCGACAAAGCATTTTTAAGTTTCTGAAATGGATCCTGACACCCTTTGGTCCAAACAAAAGGCACATGCTTTCGGCACAGAGGATGCAACTGAACCCCGATCTGGGCTGCAATGGGTATAACCGTATATTAAATGTCAGCTTCCCAAAAACTGCCCACAATTTCATGTTCTGCAGGTCAGGGAGGTTCCAGATGGCCAGCAAATGTGAGTGAAAGGGATGAGCAGCTTGGCAATTAAGAGCATGGCCTAAGTACTGAATTTCAGTCTGAAAAAAGGCACATTTGTCCAGGCAACACTTCAGACTGGCAGCTGAAAGCACTTGAAAAAGCGCGCAAAGTTTATTGTATGTTCCTCTGGTGTACATCCTGACGCAATATCAACCAAGTAATTTGAACAGAATGGAACTTTTGCAGTAAACTGTTCTAAATAGCATTGGAATATGGCAGGTGCAGAAGTGCTGCCAAAAGGTAAGTGCAAAAATTTGAACAACTCTAAATGTGTGTTGATGACGAACACTTCCTGAGACTTCTTGTATAGTGGAATTTGCAAATATGCATTGTGTAAGTCAATCTTTGAAAAATAGCTTCCTGCACCAAGTCTGTCCATTAATTCCTCAGGGCAAGGCAACGGATAAATATCCATAATTGTTCGTGAATTCACAGTGGATGGAAAGTCAACACAAAGTCTTCCAGAAGGCTTTGGTAAGATGACTAAGGGAAAAGTCCATTGACTAGCCTGGATAGGAGCAATAACACTATTGTCTTGCCATTCTTTAAGTTCATTTTCAACTTTGTCTCTAAGTGCGTGAGGGTCGAGACACAGCCGATAAAACTGAGGTTGCACATTGTCTTTCATTGTAACATGTGCCACAAAATTATTTGCCCTGGCAAGAGCTTCAGAAAATAAATTGGGAAACTCCTCAGTCAAATTAGTAACACTGTCTTTTGAATTGAAAGTAGAAACAGGAAGTACAATGTCGTGAATACAGAGACCAAACAAATTGAAAGAATCTAACCCAAAACTATATTAACATTCGCGAACATAAAATTGTATGTGTCACCGTTGTGGTTTGAAACTGGAATTGGCAGGCAAATTACATGTACCAAGCACCAGAATGTCCTGACTGTTATATGCAGTAAGTTGCATGCAAGATTTTGTCAACTGTGATGAGCCCATCTGCTCATAAGTGGCACATTTAAGCAATGTAACCGAAGCACCATTGTCCAACTGAAGTCGCACATGGTGTCCGGCAATGACTAAGTTCACAAACAGTTTGTTTGACTATCATTGCACAGCACTTGGGCTGGGTGAAGGCATGTTCCGAAGTTGGTCATTACTAGTACCAGTAGCCGGTTTAGAAAAAAACTATGTTCACTGAGCGAGAAGGTGCCCACACTTACGAGAGCAAATGTGGGTAAAGTTCTTGTTCTGTTGCAAGCACACACAGGACATGACCTGGCTTTCTACAAGCAAAGCAAGCAATGGTGCTTCGGTTACATTGCTTAAATGTACCACTTATGAGCAGATGGGCTCATCACAGTTGACAAAATCTTGCACGCAACTTACTGCATATAACAGTCAGGACATTCCAGTGGTTGGTACATGTAATTTACCTGAATGGCAGTTTTGTCTTTTATGCATGGAAAAGCACTGGGGTCATGATCTCCCAGTAGACACACTTGTTTACTCTGTCCACAGTGAGGTGGCCTGTTTGCACGCAGTGGTTGGTTGCAAGGCCATAACTGTTTGTTACTTTGTGTCACACTGCAAATCAGAGCCACCTCAAAAATTTCCATGGCATTACCACATGAGTTCTGACGTTCAATAATTTATAGCAATTGTTTCAAAGGGATCATAGTGGGAATTCGTTAATAAATCCTACTGTCTGGTACATTGTATGTAATTGCATCACTGTAGTGCTGTTCACAGCTACATTGAAAAGACACTGCCGTGTCAAACCCTGAAGTTCAGTGACCCACTGATAGTGTTTCACAGTGTGTAGCGCAGTGATTGTTGACCTGATGAGCACTGGTTACATTCCTGTTGTTGTTCATTGAAAGCTTGGAACGGCATGATGCAAGGAAGTTGTGCCATGTATGTGGCTGGTTGTTGTGACAGAGATGATGCAGCAGCTCGTGCATTAATGAGATGCAGCAGCTTGTGCTTAATGAGCTGTTGGACTGCCGTCAAACATATTGAGGATAAGTTACGCAAGTTTGCTGGATTGGAAAAAATGAGAAATTGTTCCCTGCTTATCAAAACATCAATGGCTATGTTAACAACAAGCACTTTTGAAATGTGACAAACATTGTCACTGCACATAAAATTTCAGTATGGCTGAAGGTTTGCATTCCACCAAGACTCGATACCTCAGAAAGTGACAAATTGTGAACCAACCTAGGAAAGTGATGAGTCAGTTTCATTCTCCAAATCCAGAAAGACCTGAAGGACAATTGAAACGACCCAAGTGCTTTTATCCTTGGTTTTGAAGGCAATATATTACCCAAGAAAATTAAAGTAATAGTTTAGAGATGCAATGTTAAACCTTGTGTTACCCCACCTATGAGATGAGATGTTTTCAGAGCCTACATTATGGTCACTTGTCCTCTAGCTGCAGCGTTGAACCTATATGTGGATATTTTGAAAGGGCTTTACCCAGGAACCAAACATGACAACATGTGTTAATTGTCCATACCAGCGTTCTCCATGTTCTAGGCCTGCCTCATGCTCAAATAAGAAAGGAAGATCCAAGAATGTAAAACACTAAACTGATTACACCAGAAAGAAGTATGAACATCTTCCCTCCATCAACGTTATCACAGCTTCTGCAGGTACTGTGATCAGTTTTATACCTGATACACCTTCTAGCTACATCCATGCAAATCATTCAACCACCTATCGGAAGGAGAGGCTGCTAACTCCTTTGGTCCCCAAACCTATAGCACCAGCTGAGGCCTCCATGCTGATGCAGCCGAAAACACTTTGAATGTCTCTGATCCCAACATAGGAGAGGACACCGTCCAAGGCATCCTCCTCCAAACGTGAAACAGAGATGTGACCTCACACGAACTAGTGGACCGAAGAGCATTGGGCACTGTATTGCAGAGAAGCCTGGTCATAATCCAATCCAGAGCTAAAAAGACAGCAAAATCTCACACAAACTCTAACTCACCAGAAACAAAAAGAAAGAAAAGAGAACAAAAACTCAAACCAAAAAAATATCTGACGATTCTGACCAAATTGGATCCCTGCCTGACATAAGGAAGAATCCTCGTACGTGGATTTTCCACCAACCTCATACGAGGTGCAAGGCCAAGTAGCACAATTGTGCATGCCAGCTAATTGCATCTGTGTTGCAGTACAGGAATAAAATTTCTTAGAAGACCTTTTCTATAGTGTTAGACATTACCAAGCCTATTACAATACTCATGTCGAGAGAGAGAGAGAGAGAGAGAGAGAGAGAGAGAGAGAGAGAGAGAGTCTTGAAGCATATTCACACTAATAAACTGTAACATCTACAGCAAACAGCTACCACTAAACACCAGACTAAAAGCTATAACTGTCTCTATCCACATATTGGGAAATATCTTATCGAGCAATAGCAACCCTTATAGTATAACTAGCCCAACCCTTTATTTGTTTAATGGGGGACTTTATTGCCGACAATTCTTTGTGGAGGAGCAGTGCTAGTAACGTAGAGGACAACTGTTTTTCTCTGAATTTGAACTCTGGCTATTAAACACAGGAGAACAATCACATTTTATTGCTGCCTATGGCATCTGCTATGCTGTTAGAATGTTTGCAGAGACCTGTGAAATAGTGATCACTTTCTGATGGTACTTTCCTCACCAAATCAAAACATCAGTGAGTTTTTACCACGTTGGTCCCTTAGAAGAGCTAATTGGCCAGCACATACCTCCAAAGTGCAAGTTTGAGTCACTGAGGAGAAATATGGTGTAGGATTCTACTTCTGTGAGCAAAGGTGTTGCAGAAGTGATACCATTTTCCACACACTGTCCCAAATGGAAATCCATACCCTTGTGGTCCTATGAAATAACCAGGGCCATTGGTGAATGATGATGAGCACTAAAATGCCATCACTCTGTGACCAACTTAATTGCATTTAAGTGACTTGCAGTGCATGTTCAATTTTTTAAAAAAAAAAAACAGAAAAAAGGATGAAAGTAAAGTGAACACTAAGTCTCCTCTATGAGAGTACATACTTGAGTCTAGTTTAAACTTTGACAGATTTGTACACCTTGACTACCCACAGCAGTTTAGCATTTCACAGAGTAAAGACGTTATCACTGTGTCTTTGGATTGCTGTACATATCGCTGAGAAAAATATCAATCCTTTAATTACCGTCTTACCTTTACAGACTACTGACATGTAGCAGAATGCAGCACTTTGTCGTTTCACTCCCACCACCTAAAAACTTATAATGCTCTTTTTACTGAATGGAAACTCAAAAGCCCTCGTATAGAGAGATGTCCCCGGGTATTCTACAGAATACTCAACCAATGCTTCGATGTCTGACCAACAGCAGTTAAAAGAGTACTGTGTTGTGGAACATCTTAATTGAATGTGGCGAGAGGGAATTTTTCTCTCCAAGTTGACGGAGAGCAGAGTGGCCCCTACCTGATGCTGGGAATAGACATACTCAACTTGGATAATTACAAACCAGTTCATCAGACAGTTACTTAATGTAAATTGTTATAATGGTATCTAGGTAACTATGCTAGTGCTTAGAATCCAAATGACTACTTTCTCCATAACAGTGCATCCTCTGACAATTTCAGTTTACCATTGACCACTTTCTGGGACTAGAGTCTGCAGTTGCGCACCGACAACACCTGTGTGCTGTATTCTTTGATATCCAAAAAGCATTTCGATTCTACAGCATGCTATCACATTTTGTCAATATTGCACAAGTGTGGTCTTTGGGGTTGCCTACTGATTTTTTTTTCCTACAGCACTTTTTACCATTTGGTATATTTCGTGTACAACTTGGCACAATTCCTAGTACCCAATATGTCCAGGAGATGGAGTCCCACAGGGATTGGTGCTGAGTGCTACCCTCTTCACTGTGCGACCCCCCCCCCCCCCCCCCCCCCCCACAGTCTTATTGCCTTTACTTGTCGATGATGTCTGTACATATTACAGATCTCCATCACCATGTAGTTTGTAATGGCAACTTCAGAATGCCACACAGAGGATACAAGATGGAGCCCAGAAGCACACGTAGTGTCATCAACACAATGCATGTTGTGTATTTTTGTCTGTACTTTAGTATGTACCTCCCCATCCACAGCTTTACTTAGGAAACCAACTACTTGAAGTAGCTGACTAACTTCGCTTTTTAGGATTATTATTTGCAGTAAACTAACATATGACAACACCAGGATAATTGCATGAAGAAACTGAACCTACTCCACTTGCTCCTCAGGGAATGGATTTTGGGGGTTTTATGACTCTTTTAGAGCATGCCAATTTTATCGAGCTTGGCTATGGACGTGTTGCTTGTGGTTCAGCAGCTCCATTGTACTAGGTTTACTAGAACCTGGATTCGATAACAGCGTAAAACTAGCAACTGGAGCCTTTCATACAAGCCCAGTCAACAGTATCCTTGAAGAAGCAGGCATCTCATTTCAAAGAGTACAACACTAGCTCCTTCTGCTCAGCTAAGCGATCATTATCAACTATCAAAAATGTAATGAGGGAAAAATGAATGTCTATATTCCTCCATACGAGTGCTAATTTCTTTTATCTTGTCTTCACATTCGTTACACATAATGTATGTTGGAGACGGTAGAGTTGTTCTGCTGTGAGCTGAAAATTCAGATTCTCTAACTTTTCTCAGTGTTTCAGGAAAAGTATATCAGATCGCATTTGAGTTCACAGAGCGTCTCTGTAACACTTGTCTGTTGCTCTAATCTACCACTAGCAAATCTACAGGAAGCCTCAGAATTGATTCAGTATCTTCCATTAATCCAAATCTCGTGGCGATCCCAAACACTAGAGCAGTACTCAAAAATTGGTCACACTAGTGGTCTTATGCAGTCTCCATTATAGATGAGCTGCAATTTCATAAAATTCTCATAATAAATCAAAGATGAACATTCGCGTATCGTACTACTAAGTGTTTGTTTCATTTCATATTGATTTGCTATGCCTGAATATTTAATTGTATCCAAAAACAAAGATGATGTAACTTACCAAATGAAAGCATTGGTATCAAGATACCAACACTTTCGTTGGGTAAGTTACATCATCATTGTTTTTGGATATATTTTTCCCACGTGGAATCTTTCCCTCTATTATTTGAATATTTAATTGACATGACTGAGACGAGTAACACAGCACTAATAATGTATTTGAACAGTGCAGGATGTTTTTCCTAGTCATCTGCATTCGCTTACACTTTTCTTTATTTAGACCCAGGTTCCTCTCGTCATAACGAATGGAAATTCCATCCAAGCCATCTATGCTTCTGCAGCTACTCAGTAATGGTATGTTTCTGTGTACTACAATCTCATCAGCAGTCAGTCACATGTTGCTGCTCACCCTGTCCATCAGATCCATTTATGTATATAGAGCACAAAAGTAGTCATATCACACTTCCCTGGGACAAACCCTCGCAGTTGATAACAACGTAGTGTGTTCTCTTACTCAAGAAATCTTCGAGACAATCACATATTTGGGAACCTATTCCATATGCCTGGAGCTCTGTTAACAATCTGCAGGGTGGCACCATGTGAAACACACTCCATAAATCTAGAAATGCGGAATCTGTGTGTTTCCCTACATCCACAGTTCTCAGGATATCATTTGAGAAAAGGGCACACTGTGGCATGAAGGCTCCACCACTTACCACTAGATATTTAACTTTCTATACGACAATTATAGACTTCACTAAACTGTATATACAGAGGGCTCCAAGGTCAGTTTAATGTGCAAGGCCCGGTACCAGATATGATCGGCACATTTACTTCAAAACTGACAGCTGTATTTTGAGCTCTTCAACACACTGGAACTCTCTCAAACCTGAACTTACTTGTATGGAGTGACTCATTGAGTGGACTGCAAGCAGTAGATCGAAGATGCGCTGATCTGTAACATTCACAGCCTGCTATAGGTCTTCCATAGAAATGAAATTTTCCTGTGGATGCTGAATTACTCGGATATCATGGCAATGAACTTGCCAACAGACTTAGTGGAATTCCATGATTAATTTTGGTGTTTGTTAAGCTACACCTGCAGATGTACTGTAGCATCTTGCTAGAGGAGCCAAAACAAAATGATGTAGTGAATTACCATACACTAATTCATTTTCGGCAACAGTTGAAATGTTTTAGCTGTCTCAGGCTGATTCATTTCTCTTCTTTTGCCGTCGGGACACGGCTCAACACTTCCACTGCTGCCAAAAACGAATTAATGTTTGATGCTGCATGTTATTAGTGTCCTGTTCTATTTTGCTTTAACTTTTCTAGCATGATACTGTGGTATCGTGTCTTGTTGATATCAGTCTCTACCAGGTCTGCTGGTATGCTTTTTTTTTTTTTTGTTTCTTTTCAAGGTAACAAAATTTTATGAACACACCTCCTGTGTAAATCTAATGATTTGTCACCATGCACCAATTCATATAATTGCTGTCAACCTTTCTACAGAATTTGCATAAATTATTTTAGCAGTGCTAATCGTTTATTGATGTTCCATGTAAAATATTTTTTTAACTTAGTCATAAAAATATTGTTTGATTATCTTTTTTCCCAGGACCCAGCATCCAGAAACCTGTAACCAAGCCAAAAGTCCAAATAACGTCAGGTACTGGCACCTTAAAACTGGAGGATAGTGACACAAGTGGGGGAAGCTTAAAACGAAAGCGAGAAGATGAGAGTGAAGATTATGATACTTTAGAGTGAAAGTGTGTGAACTGGAAGAGATTGTGTTTCAGTTAACTATGTTTTTGAATGGATGATATTGTACAATTAGAGAAACTTTGTTTTCACTACCTACTATGTTAAATGGCTTTTTTTTATTATTATTTTTTATTTATTTTATGTCCTGAAGAAAATTGTGAGGTGACAGTTAGTGCTCGAGACGTAAAGTACTGTAGCTACTTTATTATTATTGTGGACTTCAAGATATGCATTGTACAATTCAATTAAAAATGGTTCTGTTTTCATCAGTGCTGTCATTCTTTACTCTTTGGTGTTAAAATTACTACCCTGTTTCCTGTCGCATGTAACAAAATTTTCACAAGACAACTCTAATATTTTAGTGTGGTAATAACTTTGATCATATGTTGCAGTCGGTGTATGGTACTGCATTCAGTCAACACTAAATGAAACAAAATAGCTGAAGTAATTGTTGGTACTGAGAGCAGCAAACAGTGACAACATGGGAGATCATGTCACACACACACACACACACACACACACACACACACACACACACACACACTACTTTACATGGCATCCACAGTGATCCTTATAACAGGTTTTAATACATTTTTTAATCTGTGCACATTGTGCGCCAGTCGAATGCAAACTTAATGTGAACACAGACCAACTATGACACTAACAAGATGAAACCAGTAATGTTTGATTTTAAGCATTATCGATGAGTAATATATTTTCTGGTTTCCCCATTGGCCCCATCGGCAGTTTTAATGGATTACAAAATACAGAGCCTCAGTAATCCAAAAGCACAGGGTAACGCTCAAGTAAACTTGTTACTCGACCCTTGGTTGCACATCATTAACTCCCTGGTTCATGGAAGCCTCTGAAATATGTCATACAAGCCATAGGTACCAAATGCATGAACAGATTAATACTTACTTTTTATTTATAAAATACATACACATTCGATATATGCAGCAACCCATATGCAATTGTGATGTTGCATTCATGTTGTATTTTATTACATCCAGTTTAGCACCCTCATATGTCACGTGTAATTAGGCGAGCACGGCTGTATATTATAATCACAATGTCTAATAAATACAGTACTCTGAAAGATACTTGGTGAAAAAAATGTAGTTTTATACTTTTGTTAAACTCTATAGCTCCACAATCTTTCTGTCTCCACTTACGCACACATTATTTGTGTCTCTGGCCACTGAGCCAAATTGAACGGCCAGAGACAGTGGTCGTGTGTGTGTGTGTGTGTGTGTGTGTGTGTGTGTGTGTGTGTGTGTGTGTGAAGGCCTTTTGGCTGGCAGCTTAAATGTATAGCAGTCTTATCATTGTGCCTGTCAGAGGCTCTTCATAATTAAGTGAAGAATGAGATTGATTAGTGACAATAGAAGGCATTAAGGAAAATTTTAAAAATGTTGACTGGGATGAAATTTACAGTGAATACAATGCCAGGTCTAAATTCAAAATGTTTAGTAATAAGTTTGTAAAGATGATTGAAAGTAGTTTCCACAAAGAAAAAAAGCGATACTAGGAAATCTTGGATCACTACAGGTAACAGAGTGTCTTCAGAATGAATGAGGGAAACCTACAAAATAGCCAGAACAAGTAAATATCTCAAAGTGCTTATATGTTGTTGTAACAGTGTAAGGAATGTTGTAAAAAAACCTTAGCAGTATCCACACTGTTATAGCAAGAACAAACATGATGCATGGAACATAGTAGTTAATACAGCAAAATGTAAGATACAAGTTGTGCATAACAATGAACAAATTTACTGGACAGCAGTAATACAGGTTACGGAATAGGCAGAGTGCTCTTTTGCGATCACTTAAATAATACTTTTTCTTTAGCAGCTCACCAGGGGACTGACCCAGGTGGCCTCTCTAAGCAGGCCTGTGAACTGTATGGACACATGCTCTCTGGAATCGTGCATCATGAGTAAAGCTATGTCGTTCGTCCCTTCTAGGGTGTGGGAAAGCCACACATACGTATAAAACACTAGACACAGAAAACGTAGCCCATAAGAAAACAATGCTACTGTGGGGAGGAGGGGGGGTTGTCTGAAGCAGCTTGCAGCTTCAGGGGACCTGCCAGATGCATCTGAGTTTTAAATGTTTGAACCATGGGTTTGGTCTCGCCATAGATTGAGGATGAAACGGGGGAGTTATGAGATGGCGAACACAACTACCGTAACAAAGAGATGCAAATTCTCAGGAAACAAACTGGGAGCCTTATCGATAACCATGGTATACGGAAGTCCTGCAAATGTAGAGCTGCAGCACGTGGCGAGCAGGGGTGGTTTGGCGCATTGTCCCCCCACTCATGAGAGGCCATAGGGAAGGATCGCGGATGGTGTCTCCCTAGCGATGTCTTCGTCAAGGTCAGCAGTCGGCGCCCCTTTCTGCGGCGCAAACTGGACAATCTGCGATGCAGGAGCAGGCATCAGCAATGGAGGTGGTAGACCCTCCAGAACAGGCCCCATAGCTGGTCGATGTGACAGGAGTGCGGATGACACACATGTGCCAGCTCCAGCGATGCTTGATGACCAATAGGAACTCAGTTCGGCTGGCAGCCAAAACTATGAGCCCAAATAGGTGCACCTGGCCAGAACTGCACAGTTCCGGACTGAAGTGCCTTGAACCACTTGGCCACAACAGCCGGCTGAAGCAACTCATATTGATTGAAAACCGGGTCTAGGCTGATCAGAAGGTGAGATAAGGCATCATCATCCGCGTGTTGCACTGTCAGCCAGTAATGGATCCGATAATGCTAACGGGAGTGCAAATGAGACCCTGCCTTGTCCGGCAAAGAACCTGAAAAGCTAAAAAGAGCAATCAACAGCTTGTGATCTGTGATTAAATGGAACTTAGAACCACACAAGCAAACATGAATTTCTTGAAGGTGAAGACATTTGCTATAGCCTCATTTTCAATTTGAGGAAACCGCCGCTGAGCAGGAGTTAGCATCTTAGAAGTGTAAGTAATGGGTCATTTAGACTTGCCCATGTATCTGTGTGCCGACGCCACACCAAGACTGTACTGAGAGGCATCTGTAGCCAACACGAGATGCTGACCCTGCTGAAAAGTGGCCAGGCACGAGGCAGATTGAAGCTTAGATTTAAGGAAAGTGAATGCTCAGTCACAAGCTAGGGACCAGAAAAAAGGCACATTTTTATGTAAAAGCACATGCAGTGGCTGAGCAACAGTGAATCGTTCCAGTAAAAACTCATGATAGTACGCAACTTTACCGAGAAACACCTGCAGCTCCCTAATAGAGGTCGGCCGCAGCTAAGCTGCAGTTGTGTCAACATGGTGACCCAACAGCTAGATCCCCATGCGAGAAACCTCAAAACCTAGGTACTCAATTGACAGCTGAAAAAATTGGGATTTGGCAATAGTGCACTTTAGACCCACAGACTGCAAAACAGAAAACAACGATCGGAGATTGGTAAGATGGTCTTCAGTGTAAGAATATGAAACAATGTTGTTGAAGTAACAGTTGCACCTGGGTACAGAGGTCAGCTGTTCTTTCAGTAAACAACTAGATGTCAACCTTAAATTTCTACAACGGCCAGATAGTAAAAGACGTATTATAATGTAAGTGGAACAGCTTTAAAACGTTGCTGAAAATAATATTGCCGCAGAAGAAGCTGAGTAGCACCGTGGTGTAGTGGTTATGATACTGAACTGTTGCATGGAGGGTCGCCTGGACTGTACAATTTTAATTTCTATATTCAGTTGGAGTTCATTCTAGAACTATCCACAAATGTCAAGAATCATTGTACTGGAATGTTCTGTACCCATATATATACTGTATGGGTTCTGATGGGAGGCAGTTTGCCCCACGCTCTTATATGTGCAAGTGCTGAATAAACCTTTGTTAAGTGAAGTTAGTGTTCATCATTCATCTAACTATACCTTCTTCTATGTGACATTATTCGGTGGAGGCACTGGGTAATGGAACTTGTGATAGCACACATTATCGACAACACAGTGGCTCCCATCAGGCCACGACTGAGCCGCCATTTACATGGCAAGAAACCAGAGTTTGAGCCATATTCAACAGATCACAATCTATAGGAGACAGAAGAAGAGGAGGACATTATGATGACAGCAACTATGTGTCACCACATGAGACAGCCTTCCAGGTTCTCTGGTGACAATGGCCAAGATCCAAACAAGTGGCTGAAGGTATGTGAGTGTATAGCCAAGTTTAACAAATGGGAGTGTTTGGCTAACGTATTTTTCTACTTGGAAGGCACTGCCAAGTAATGGTATGAGAACAATGAGGAGAAGTTCACAAGCTGGGAAGTACTCCAGGCGGAACTGCGCAAGTATTTAGGCGACACACAATGACAGAAGTGCAAGGCTAAAGATAAAGTGCAGGGCATAGCATCCAGGACAAATGACAGCATCCTACATTCAAGACATCTTGAAGCTGTGTAAAATAGTGGATCCTAGAATGAAGGAGGAAGATAAGGTTGCACATCTCATGAAGGGTGTTGCTGAGGACATGTATCAAACCCTACTCCTGAAGGAGGTTTCAACAGCAGACGACTTCATAAAATGGTGCCAGTATATCGAGACAATGCATCAAAAAAGAATTACAGGCAAGAAGTTTGAACAGCTTCCAAACATCATATCGATGTCTGTGATGGAGGTAGCAACTGATTTCACAAGTGTTCTTCATCAGATAGTGAGAGAGGAAGTTCAGAAGGAACTTGGATTGCATGGCGAGCAAAAAACCGAGACTCTTCAAGAGGTCATAAGGCAGGAAGTGGAACAGACATTGAACCCAATCTCTCGTTCTTCATTTCCCTTTAAAACGGTGAAAAAGTCGAGGCCCAGGCAGAGTTATGTTCCTACAATGCCGCATGAGGAACCTGTTTGGGCACCAAGGAAGACTGATGTCTGGAGGACCCAAGATAACCAACCAGTATGTTTCCACTGTGCCCAACCAGGACATGTGGTGCACTATTGTCGAGGAAGGCAGTGGACATTTGAGGACACCCGCGCCAGAATACAGCAGACCGATCTTGGCTGATGCCATCTCCTGGACAACGAGGATGAATAAGAGGATGTGGGTGCAGGACAACATAGGTCACCATTGCCGCAAGCTAGCTGCTGGAGAGGACGATCAAGGTCTCCAGCGCCGTTTAGAAGCTCCAGCCGATCACCTAGTCGCTGCAACCTGGAAAACTCCTTGGAGGTGAGGCCGCCAAAGAGAAAAACCCTCTGCCGTCGAACACTACAAAAACTACGTCGATATCCTCATGGATGGCTGACCAGCCTAAGCTCTTGTGGACTGTGGAGCATCATATTCAGTCATTTCGGAGAAGTACCGTCGCCAATTGCATAAAACCGTATTCATCAACAACAAAACATCTCTGCTGAAGGTGGCCAATGGGAAATATGTAAAACCTACAGGAAGATGTACCATTCATGTGGGTATTAGTGGCCTTACACAGCCCTTAGAATTCATTGTCTTACAAGTGTAGTCATGACGTCATTCTCAGATGGGACTTTTTGAAAGCTTCTCAGGCAATTATAAATTGTGGTCACTCAAAGATAATTCTAGACGAGATGAGATACTGTAGACAGGAAGATGCGCATCTGAGTGTGTGGGGAGACTGTGTGCTGGATGAAGTGATCACTCCTGCAGTCAGCGCTAGAAAGGTAACTGTCATGTGTCATGCCATGCACCAACCCATGGATCTTGTAGTGGAATGTAAGAGAAGCATACAACTGAAGAATAACTTGGTCATCCCAGCCTTTGTCGTCTCATTTAAGAATGGATTCGGTGAATTGTGGATAGTTAACTATCACTGAGAACCGCAGATCCTTCCAAGACGCATGTGCATAGCAAACGCTGAGCCGTTAATTGAAGAACAACTGAGCATCATAGAAACCTCCCATGCCGAGTCTGCGGGCGAAATTAGCGCTACCACTACGAGACAAGATCTTCTAACTCCACTATCACCAGATGTCACTAAGGAACAACAGAAGAAGCTTCCAGAATGAGATTTTCAATCTGCAGCGGAGTGTGCACTGATATGAAACTATCTGGCAGATTAAAACTGTGTGCCGGACCGAGAAGTCAGGACCTTTGCCTTTTGTCGGCAAGTGCTCTGCCACATAGTTTTAATCTGCCAGGAGACAACAGAAGAAGCTACTTGCCATTCTTCAAGAATTCTCTGAATGCTTCAGTCCAAAGGTGAAGAGCAAATTAGGCAAATTGACGGTGAAGCACCGGATTAGCACTGGAGACCATCAACCAATAAGCCAGAGAGCATACCATGTGTCAGCAACGGAACGTCGAATAATTTGTGACGAGGTAGAGAAAATGATGGAGAATGACATTATTCAGCCTTCGCAGAGCCTATGGTCATCACCAGTGGTCCTCGTCAGGAAGAAGGATGGCAGTTGGCGCTTTTGTGTTGATTACAGGAAGCTTAATAAGTAAAAAAGGACATTTACCTTCTTCCACGAATTGACAATACACTAGATTGTCTGAAGGGGGCTAAGTTTCTCTCAACCATGGACATGTACTCGGGATACTGGCAAATCAAAGTAGATGAGGCTGATCGTGAGAAAACTGCATTCATTACCCTTGAGGGTCTGTATGAGTTTAAGGTTTGTGTAATGCACCAGCAACTTTTGAACGGATGGTGGATAATCTTCTAAGTCACCTGACGTGGACGATGTATCTTTGTTGTTTAGATGACGTTATAGTGTTCTCAGAGAAATTTGATGAACATGTAAAAAGACTGAGTGCCTTTCTTAAGTGTGTCCAACAAGGCGGACTGAAACTTAATCCAAGAAAGTGTCTCTTTGGAGCAAAAGAAATCAAAATACTTGGACACCTTGTGTCAAATGAAGGTGTGCGACCAGACCCAGAAAAGGTGAGATCTATAACGGAATTTCCTATTCCTAAAAGTATTAGATATATGAGAAGCTTCCTCAGATTATGTTCCTATTACCATCATTTTATCAAAGCCAGGCCACTCCAAGAGTTGTTAAAAGCTGATGCTAAATTTATCTGGGGTGGTGCTCAACAAGATTCTTTCGATGTGCTGCGAAAAGCTCTGAAAACTGACTCTGTACTTGGTCTGTATGATGAGAGAGCACCTACAAAACTACACACAGATGCCGGCAGGTATGGGATCGGTGCTGTTCTGGTTCAAATTTCAGATGGAAAAGAGAAGTTTATAGCCTATGCTTCTAGGACACTTACAAAAGCCGAGAGAAACTACTCAACTACAGAAAGAGAATGTCTTGCTGTGATCTGGGCCATGTGCAAATTCGATAGTATCTCTATGAAAGGCCATTCACTTTGATGGTTGACAGGTCTTAAGGATCCAACAGGATGACTCATCAGGGGCACTACATCTTCAAGAGTATAACATTACCATAGTGTACCAAGATGCTGACTGTCTCTCAAGAAACCCTGTGCAAGACCATAAAGACTTTGATGAAGATAGTGACTGTGTCACTGCACTCCAGGATCTCTCTGCTGAGCAGAAGAAGGTCGCCAAGATATCTCAAATTATGCTTGCCTTAAATCGGTCAAAGGATGTGAAAGGACAATTTAGAGTAGTTAATGGATTACTTTGCAAGAAAAACTTTGATCCATTTGGAAAGAGGTGGCTACCAGTGATTCCTAAACACATGCACTTAGATGTTCTACTGAAATTCCATGACACACCTGAGGCTGGACATTTAGGATTTATTAAGACATATGATAGGACCCGCAAGAGATTTTTCTGGCCAGGTTTATTTAGGAGTGTCTGTCACTATGTGCCACACTGTCGAGAGTGCCAGAGGAGAAAGGCAGTTCCTCAGAAACCACCTGGCCGACTCATACCAATTCCACCAGACGAAATGCCTTCCCACCGTGTTGGGATTGACCTCTTTGGATGATTTCCAAAGTCTGCTAGTGGCAATAGATGGATTATTGATTGCACTAATTATCTGACACACTATGCCATTACAAAAGCCGTGAAAACAGCCGAAGCATTCGAGGTAGCCAAATTCATCATAGAAGACATTGTATTAAAACATGGTGCCCCAGCTTCGTTAATTACAGATTGAGGGAAAGTTTTTCAATCGAATCTTGTGACAGAGATAAACCATCAGTGCAACATTACTCATCACATGACGACTGCCTACCATCCACAAATTTAAGGGCTTACTGAACACCTTAATGAGACCTTGGCCGACATGCTATCAGTGTTTGTTAATGTTGAGCAGAGCAACTGGGATGAGGTGTTACCTTACGTGAAGTTTGCCTACAACAACGCCAAACAAGACACCACAGGATTTACGCTACTTTTCCTGGTGCATGGGCGTGAGGCGACTACGGCGATGGAAACTTTGTTTCCGTTACATCCTGATGATGTGGACGACAACTACATCAGCCAGGTGTTAACCAGAGCTGAGGAAGCCCGGCAGTTAGCTTGAATCCCCACACTGCTGTCTCAAGAAAATGATCACCGAAGGTATGACGCGATCCGCGCCCTGTTGTCTACCTCGTCTGTATCTTCACTCCTGTTCGAAGGTTGGTGTCTCTGAGAAGCTGCTCAGGCACTACTTTGGACCTTAAAAGGTTGTAAAACAGTTGTCTGATGTTGCTTATGAAGTTGAAGATTTCGACCTCGACACAAGACGATGAAAGATCAGTCCTGCAACCCAGGGTAAATTCGAAGCTCCAGAGACAGGCAACAAGCAGAAAGGTGATGAAGAGTGTAGTGGCAAAACAAGTTTTAAGAAGATCACTGCCAGGACGAGAATCAGGAGTCGGAGTATGCAGGGCCGATGACTCCTTTCCGGACTAGGAGGACATAACACCGAGACACTGTTCCCTTAAGGAGGGAGCAATGTCGCAGAAGAAGCTGAGTAGCCCCATGGCGTAGTGGTTATGATAATAAACTGTTGCATGAAGGGTCATGAGTTCAAAACTCACCTGGACTGTACAATTTTAATTTCTATATTCGGTTGGAGTACATTCTAAAAGTATCCACAAATGTCAAGAATCATTGTACTGGAATATTCTGTAGCCATATATACAGAAGGGAAAGCAGAAAGGTGGAAGGAGTATATAGAGGGTCTATACAAGGGCGATGCACTTGAGGATAATATTATGGAAATGGAAGAGGATGTAGATGAAGATGAAATGGGAGATACAATACTGCGTGAAGAGTTTGACAGAGCACTGAAAGACCTGAGTCGAAACAAGGCCCCGGAGCAGACAACATTCTATTAGAACTACTGACGGCCTTGGGAGAGCTAGTCCTGACAAAACTCTACCATCTGGTGAGCAAGATGTATGAAACAGGCGAAATACCCTCAGACTTCAAGAAGAATATAATAATTCCAGTCCCAAAGAAAGCAGGTGTTGACAGATGTGAAAATTACCGAACTATCAGTTTTATAAGTCACAGCTGCAAAATACTAACGCAAATTCTTTACAGACGAATGGAAAAACTAGTAGAAGACGACCTCGGGGAAGATCAATTTGGATTCCGTACAAATGTTGGAACACGTGAGGCAATACTGACCCTACGACTTATCTTAGATAGATTAAGGAAGGGCAAACCTACGTTTCTAGCATCTGTAGACTTAGAGAAAGCTTTTGACAATGTTGACTGGAATACTCTCTTTCAAATTCTGAAGGTGGCAGGGGTAAGATACAGGGAGCGAAAGGCTATTTACAATTTGTACAGAAACCAGATGGCAGTGATAAGAGTCAAGGGGCATGAAAGGGAAGCAGTGGTTGGGAAGGGAGTGAGACAGGGCTGTAGCCTATCCCCGATGTTATTCAATCTCTATATTGAGCAAGCAGTAAAGGAAACAAAAGAAAAATTCAGAGTAGGTATTAAAATCCATGGACAAGAAATAAAAACTTTGAGGTTCGCCGATGACATTGTAATTCTGTCAGAGACAGCAAAGGACTTGGAAGAGCAGTTGAACGGAATGGATAGTGTCTTGAAAGGAGGATATAAGATGAACATCAACAAAAGCAAAACGAGGATCATGGAATGTAGTCGAATTAAGTCGGGTGATGCTGAGGAAATTAGATTAGGAAATGAGACACTTAAAGTAGTAAAGGAGTTATGCTATTTGGGGAGCAAAATAACTGATGACAGTCGAAGTAGAGAGGATATAAAATGTAGACTGGCAATGGCAAGGAAAGCGTTTCTGAAGAAGAGAAATTTGTTAACATCGAGTATAGATTTAAGTGTCAGGAAGTCGTTTCTGAAAGTATTTGTATGGAGTGTAGCCATGTATGGAAGTGAAACATGGACGAAAAATAGTTTGGACAAGAAGAGAATAGAAGCTTTCGAAATGCGGTGCTACAGAAGAATGCTGAAGATTAGATGGTTAGATCACATAACTAATGAGGAAGTATTGAATAGGATTGGGGAGAAGAGAAGTTTGTGGCACAACTTGACTACAAGAAGGGATCGGTTGGTAGGACATGTTCTGAGGCATCAAGGGATCACCAATTTAGTATTAGAGGGCAGCGTGGAGGGTAAAAATCGTAGAGGGAGACCAAGAGATGAATACACTAAGCAGATTCAGAATGATGTAGGTTGTGGCAGGTACTGGGAGATGAAGAAGCTTGCACAAGATAGAGTAGCATGGAGAGCTGCATCAAACCAGTCTCAGGACTGAAGACCACAACAACAATATATACGGAATGTGTTCTGGCTGGAGGCAGTTCGCTCCGCGCTCTTGTATGTGCAGGTGCTGAATAAACCTTCATTTAGTGAAGTTAGTGTTCGTCATTCATCTAATTACACTTTCTTCTACGTGACAATATAACAACCACAGGCAGCAACAACTGTTTACACAAAGTTAACATATGCCCATTTACATCATCAGGTCATGCACTGATGAAGGGAATAAAGCTGAAATAAGCTTACATACCAAACTAAAATATCGAGAAGCATGCTGTTTACCAATTCTCTACATAATGTCCTACTATGACATAATATATGCTGCAGGTCGCCCAGTAAAGTAAGTTTGAAGAAACGTTGAAAAATTGTAGTCGCACTAGTGACACCAAAATGCAAGTGTTAATATTGGTATAAGTCGAAAGATGTACTGACTACGAGAACGTGGCTAGTAGCCTCGTCCAAAGGGAGTTGAACATATGCTTCCAACAAATGAATCTTGGAAAAGTAGTGGCTGCGCCTGACAACTTTGCAAGCAAGTCGTCAGGGCGGGGCAAAGGATAGGTATCTATCACGAAATGTATATTAATTGTGACACTGAACTTGCCACAGAGATAAAGCTTACCTGATGGCTTCTTAATGATGAGTAGGGGTGTAGCCCATTCACTGGAACAAATAAGTGAAATGACATCAAATGCTCTAATTTGGCCTTGACAGTCATGCAATAAGACAGGAACCTGTCACACCCAAACAAAACAAAGGCAGGCAGACCGTTTCGTGGTAATATGGACCTGAAAACCGTTTAGCACATTCTAGCCCTGGGAAAACAGATATGAAAACTTAGAGCAGAGGGACTCCAGTTGCTGATATGGAGCTTGATCTGACACTAAATTTATCTTACTGGCAGTGGAGAAACCAAAAGTGTTAAAAACGTCTAACCCGAACAGGTCTGTGGTATGGGAATGATCCACAGCAAGGAAAGTGAGAGGGCAACAATGGATTTGTAAGATACAGGAGTGGAGAGCTGAACTAGGACTGGAATCAGCTGTTTATTGTAGCTAACCAACAGCATGAAACCTGTGTGAGGGGAGGGGGCCCAAATCCAAGTACATTTGTTTATTTACTAAAGTTACTGCAGCTCCTGTGTCCACTTGCATTTTAAGCAGTTTATTAAACACATTCAAGTCTATAAGCAATTTGTTTGGGGAAACATTCATTGTAGAGATACAGTTTATGTCCATCGGTACTACTGTGTCGACCACATTTGAAGAGCAATGTGGCCTTTCTTTTGACACTTGTTGCAAAAGGCCAACACTTGGGGCATGCAACACGCAAGTGTTGGACAAAATAGTACAAGGAAGACGGAAGGGCGGCTCGTGACTGCTGCTGTGACACAGCCTGTTTCTGCTGTGGCCGTAACTGATGCTGTAACTGAAGCTGCCCCATGCGATACTGAGTTGAAGGTTGTACTGCTGCAAGGACTGCCCCATCATCCTGAACACTTACAGCATGCAGAACAGGCATTGACTGAGCAACTTCTGATACCTCCCCTCATGCAGCAGCCTTATCGTCTGCGGCCCGTGACAATTCACTGCAGCCCATGACACGTCACAGGGTTGTGCAATATTGAGCACATCCATAAGAGTTAGATTCTCACACTGACGTGCTTTTTTGCGGACTTCCCTATCCGAGGCGAGACGAATAATAACATCACGCATCATGTGATCAGCGTAGGAATTATGATGGGTACTAGTGACGAATTTATGACGACGGCTCAATCCTTGTAATTCTGTAGTCCAGGCTTTGTGAGATTTGTTTGGGCATTTCCAACAATAGTAAAATTCTACACACGGTATAATGACATGCACTCTGTCACAGTAATAGGTTAGGAGAAGCTTGCACATTTCATCAAATGATAAACTGACCAGTTCTTGCAAAGGTGCAAGTTTGCACAACAATTGATACATGTGCAGTGAAAGCCAGCAAAGAAAGAATGCCCTACATAGGTTTGCATCGCCAACATGAAAAACATGGAAATGTTTGCGTAACTATGTCTCATAGAAGACCCAATCTTCAGCCGATTCATCATGTCAGAAAGAGCAATGGTTGCACTGACAGGAGAGTAACCTGCTGCGAACACACTGATGCCACTTGATTGAGAGTCATGGCAGGAGCCTGTTGTTGTTCCACAAAAGCTTGCTGCTGGGCTATTGGATGTTGTTGTATTTCTTTCATCGAGATGCTCTTTGGGTGATTTAGCACTGACACTAACACACGGAGAAAACGTAACACTAGTCACCAAGTTTGGTATAGCAAAAACAAACACAGTGTATGGAACATAATACTTTATAGAGCAACAAGTAAGGTAAGCACTGAATATATTGACTAGACAATAGTAATACGGTGTAAAGAATAGGCTGAGCACTTGTTTGCAATCACTTAAGTAATGCTGCTTTTTTGGCAGCTCACCAGAGTGCGCCAGGGGGCTGACCTAGCTGGCCTCTATAAGCAGGCCTGTGAACTGTATGGATGCGCACCCTCTGAAATCATGCACATCCTGAGTGAAAGCACATCACACATATTATCAGAAATTGGTAGATCAGACAGTAAAATCAAGTCAATATTTTTTTTATTTTTAAAAGAGAGACAGGGAAGTAAGACTTAAGAGATGACATTATGCCTGCTAAACAGATTTGTACCTTCATAAAAGTATTTCATGTGTAACGTGTTTTTATCAACATTATTTCTGTAAGCAAGTAAAGAAACTGGTTCAAGAAGGTTGGAAGTGATAATACCAAAGCAACATTGGCAGGCACCAGGTTTTGGTCAATAAGCTTGAGATACATGAAGACTGATCAGTTTACTGGAGTCTGGAGTAAGTTGTCAGCCTTAAGGCTCTAATTGATTTTGGTTGCTGTAAGGCAAGTTTGTTATGAGAATAACAATCAATGTCAAGTTATTGAAAGTTAGAAGTCCTGAGTGAGGCATACAGGTTAAAAGTCAGTTCAAGAGTGGTTTATTTAAGCATCATACCATACAATGAAGTGAATTCTTGAAGACCGAATGCCTCTTGTTCAGGGTGACCAAGTAACTGGACCTGAAATTGATTACAAAGAGCATTTAGTCTAGTGGAGAGTTAATTTTGAATATGAAGAAAGAAGATAGAGGGCAAAAAGCCATTAATACTGCTGTGAATTGTGGTGTTAGCAGTGTGGTATAGTGGTTAGCATTGCTGACTGGCATGCTATAGGTAGCCAGTTCAAACCTAGCCACCAGCAGTTATTCGTTATTTAGTATTTACTGTTTCTGGAATGTTCTTGTCATTGTCATATGTTTGAAGTGTTTGTGTATTCTGGTATACTCAATGTTTATGTGACTAGTGCCATTCTTGAATATTCAATGTTCGTGTAAATAGCAGCACTCTCCATCCTGGAGTTCAGTTCTGTTCTGGCTGTATCTTGGTGTCTGTAATAAACGTACTTTCAGTGCTAAGTGTCAAACTTCATTGACAACTCTGCTCTTGGAGTTGGACTTGATTGTCATTTTGGCATGACAATGTTAAAGATAATTCAAATTTTCTTGGTTAGTAAGACCATGAATAAACAGTTGAGATTAGTGACTGAAAACTGGAAAGCTATTGTGTAATTGCTCCAGCATGCTACGTAAGCCAGCAAAGAAGAAGAATTTTGAAGAATGGGAAAAAATTAACATTAATAAATATGCTGAGTTTTATTGAAATCAAATGATCACATAGACAACTACTCAGCAACAGCAAATATACTCACAAAATTAATATGCTGAGCAAGTCTTACGAAAGGAAGATGGGTTACTATTAGTTAATGAAGAATTAACACCATCAATTGAAGATTATTCATATTTATTTGGATCAAAACTATAAGGAGAGGTAGTTCAGAAACAGTATAGAGTCAAAGAAGATGATGTACAACCAGAAATTAGCACGAAATACTATCTTAGTAAAAGGTCTGGTGCAATTAGAAAAGAGGACAAGAAGAAATGAAGAGAGGGACAAACGCTCCCCCACTTTTGTTAGTGCAATTTTGCAGTTTCCTCATGACATCAGGCCCTAACAGCTATTGCCTCTCTACCAGTGACAGAGGGGTGCAGCATTTACAATGGAGGCTGGGCAAGTGCATCAAATGAACCAATGGCAGAGCTGAACAGTTAGTGGTGCCTGCACAGCTGACTGGTACAGTGAAGGTGTGCAGATCAGTGGGCACAAGCTGCTGTGTGCATATAGAGATGACTGCATGATCTGTCAATCAGTATTAATTTATTTGGTTGGGAACTGATTTTAGTGTGATATTGTATAAACACGGCAATGTCAGGTGACAATGAACCATTTAACTGAATCTTTGCTAGGCACGGTGAGGATGGATCATTTAACTTGATTTTGGAAGCAATACCAAGATTTAAACAGTAGAGTGTTTCCATTATGATGTAAGTCAAATGAAAAATACATAATGTGGACAAATCGAGATGGTAGAACAATGACTTCATGAGGGCTCTACTTTTCACAGCCAACCAGACTGCACTGATTTGCAGTTTTGGGCAGGTTTCTTTCTTGACTGAGGCTGCCAACACTGACGAAGCATAACAGGCAAAACTGGTTCTGTGTCACCTCTGTGGTGTATTCTTGCACAAAGGACTGTTCAAACGGCACAAAGGGCTCCCTTACAAAAGAAACTGCTATCTTGGAGAAAATTATCAACTTCTGAATTAGTTGCAATTATGAACAGCAAAAATTATGGGTAATACTACTATACTGGGCCATCATTACTGCCTGTTTGGTATCTTGTTTGCCTTAGAAACACACATTAAATCATTCATCACTGTCAAAATCAGTGAATATCATTGCTAGCCTCAGAGATTTGTTAACCTCTAATTAACCTAATTCTGATTTGACCCCCGGAGTGTGTGAAATCACAAGGCTATTGGACTGAAATTCAAATAGAACATGATAGTATATGTGGATATGTGGATGAGGTAGCTATTGCTTCTCAGACTTGGGAAGAACATTTTGGAACAAGTATTAATCAGGTTACAAAACAAACGGATCATGCCCAAACTTGCAAAATTCCAATTTGGTCATAAGGAAGTTAAATTCACAGGCATTTAATGAGTACTAAGGAAATTAGGCCCAATCCTAAGAAATTAGGAGCCATAACGAAATGTTCAGTTCCTTCTAACAAAACATAAGTGAAGGCATTCTTAAGAATAGTTGGTTTCTACAGAAAGTTTATACGAGGATCAATTCTGAACACGACATCCCTTTTACACATCTTTAAAGTAAAAACCAAATGGCAATAGATGGATTGATGTAGTAAAGAGATTGAAACAGCTAAAAGTTGCTTATAGGAGGCAGCACAATTACATAATCCAGATCTCAATCTACCTTTCTCATTACCTAGATTGGTCTCATATGTATTTTGTAGAAACCGAAGTAGTGCTAGAAAGTAAAGGCGATGTTAAACATCACCCAATGATGACAAAACACAAGAGAAACTAAGGGATTATGGCAAAAGAAGCTTTGTGGTTGTATGGGCATTCAAAAAATTTAAATATTTCTTACAGGACAAGATATTGTGGTATATACTGACCACAAGGAATTGACATTCTCGGAAAAAATTAAATTAAACAATGGAAAATCCAGGATGGTATGTAAGATTGTTATAAAAAGGATAGTCATACTCACCATATAAGGGCGATACTGAGTCGCACATAGGCACAACAAAAATAGAACTTTTGGCCAACTACGCCTTCGTTGAAAATAGAACACACACGCGCGCACACACACACACACACACACACATACACACACACACACAAAATTGCAAGTCACTCTGGCTACTGAAGCCACATTGTGAGTAGCAGCACATAATGTGATAGGCGACGAGATGGTGAGGGTAAGGAGGAGTTTGGGGCAGGCAGGGGGAGGGACTCTTTGACAGCTGTCACCCATACCATACCAAGAAACCCCTTTCATACAGCCGAGTCATACATGGCCATCACATCTGTAGTGACAGGTGGTCCCTCTTGAAATACACCAAGGGTATCACTGAGGCCTTTCTATACCATAAGTACCCTCTCAACCTTGTATAAAAACAGATCTCTTGTGACTTCTCTCTCCAGTCACTCACCACCTTCCAAAATCCCACCGTCCGGCCACAGAGTCCCCTTGTGACTCAGCACCACCCAGGACAGGTGCAACTGAATCACATTCTTCACCAAGGTTTTGGAACGTCTTGTCCTGCCCTGAAATGATGAATGTCCTACCCACTATTCTCCCCACCCCCTCCCCTTACCGCCACTGTGGTATTCTACCGCCCACCAAACTTATGCAATATCCTTGTCCATCCCAACACAAACCCTGCTCCCGAACCACTGCCTCATGGCTCACATCCCTGTAATAGACCTCGATGCAAGACCTGTCCCACACATCCTCCGACCACCATGTTCTCCAGTCTGGTCACAAGTATCACCTACCCCACCAAAGGCACAGCTACCTGTGAGACCAATCATGTGACCTACAAGCTAAGTTGCAACCACTGTGCTTCATTTTATGTGGGCATAACAACCAACAAACTGTCTGTCTGCAGAAATGGCCAGCAACTAACTGTGACCAGGAAACAGCTTGACCACCCCATTGCTGAGCACGCTGCTCAACTCAATGTTCTTCATTTCAATGATTGCTTGACAATCTGTGCCATCTGCATCCTCCCCCCAACACCAGCTTTTCTCAATTGCACCAGTAGGAACACTCCGTGTAATATACCATATGTTCCTGTAACTCTCCTGGTCTCAACTTTCATTGGTAATTGTCCTTATCCATCTAGCCCCGTCCCTGTTGCCATTTCAGAACTACACAGCCCTCTATCACACCGATGCACCCACAGTCTTTTTACTTCCCTCTTTTTCCATTACTCCTCCCCCACCTGCCTGGTCTAACCTCCCAACTGCACCTGGCTGCCCTACCCTCACTCCACCTTTTCACTCTACATTCTCTCAAGCAGCACTTTACTGTCCCCCACATGTACCCTGCATCCTTCCCCCTCTGCAGCCCGACCTCCTCCTTACCCTTACCCTTATCCTTACCCCACCACTTGGTTGCTACTCCCATCATGCATTGTTTCTTGCAGTCTCGCTTCAGTAGCCAGAGACTGTGGTCATATGTGTGATGTGTGTCAGTTGCATTTGTGTGTGTGTGTGTGTGTTTTGTCTGAAGAAGGCCCAGCTGGCCAAAAGCTCACTTTCTGAGTCTTTTTGTTGTGCCTATCTGCACCTCAGCATCTCCGCTGTATGATGAGTAGCAACTATCCTTTTTTTAATATTGTTGGCAAAAAGTAACTTTACAGTACGGTAATTCAGTGGACAGAATTTTAGATTCCAAATGGACACTCAAAAGGTTGGAAAACGAGTAGTATATGCTCTTTTGATACTATCATTAGGATTAAAGGGACATGAAAAGATTTACAAGTGAGGAAAGTTGAATATTTTATTTCTAAGAGCACTGAAGAAAAAGAGGTGAAGCAAATTTGTGTAAATCTTGGGACCATACCATGGTGGGACAACTATTTTGGACATATTATTAAAAAATCTGGAGTTGATTCCAAGTAAGGAGTTCAAAAGTTGAAACTTTACGAAGGAGTGCTACTTAAATATGTATATTCAGGAAATGACTAATGGTTAATATGTGTACCACAAGAATTTGTTGAGACCGAGGTGTGTTATATTCACAATGAATATTAGCATCTTTGTGCTAGAAATGTTGGATGCATAATTTTAGCATACATATTTCCTTTTAAATTTGCACCAAAAGATTAAGCAAGTTATTAGGACATAAATTGTTTGTCAAAAGTTGAAAGTATCTACTTTAAAAATGAGTACACATTTATACTCATTTTTCCCAGAGGGATGGTGGGATATAGTGATTGTGGATGTGTATGGTCCATTGTCTAGTGTGTGGAGAGAAATCCATAGTTATTAGTTGTTGTTGAATGTTGGTCAAAACTTGTGAAGCTACAGGACATGAGAAAAGACAATTCATGAATATTGAGGTTGACTCCTCATCTGTGGTCAAGTGGGAGGTTATTTCAAGGCATGCTCGGCAGTGAAAGGCCTTCCTGGGGAGAGGGGTGATCAAAAGCCCTCGCCACTCACCAGTATGTGTGATGAACAATTTTCTGGCACTATCTGTGTCTGATAAAGAACCTGAGCCAGATGCAGTCACTTGTCCTTCTTGAACAGAACACTCTCGACCCGCAAGATTTGCGCAGTCACAGAGGGTGGGATTACTGGATTACTGGTAGCTCAAATGTAAGGTGCATAATTGGGCCCCTTCAGAACATAGCTGCCAAGGAGGGGAAGAAGCCCAGTGCGTACTATGTAAGCATAATAGCGAGTCATTCCGGATGTGAAATGAATACTTCCGGATACCATGAAGAGCACATGGTGCAGCCAACTGCATATGGTATCTCATGAAAGTAGTAATTATGTGTGTCTTTTGGATTGAACGAGATTCTCTCTGGGTTTGGGAAGCTACCTAAATTTTAAAGACTACCATCTTCGCTTTCAAGATGAAAGCAGAGCACACCGTCTGTAGAATTGTCGACAGGACCAATCATGGTCCTTCAGTTCAGAGCCTAGTGAAGGACCTGAATCAGCAGCTCAGACAGTTCTACAACCACGTAGGCTGCAGATTTCTCAACTTGCAAGTGGGCTTTAAGGTTACACTTAATACATCAGAGGTACATAAAACACAGGAAGTAGCTACACATGTAGCAGGGGCAGTGTGGAATGGACTGAGCAGTCTCTTAGGTTAGACGATTTTGGGAAATTACAGAAAGAGCTTCAGTCTGAAAGTGTGCAGGGCAACAGAGAGTGAGGGGAGTCCTAGCAACAATTGGTATTGTAGTTGTAAAGTGTGTTGGGAAGGAACCAGAGCTCCATATGCTAATAGAAAACCCTAAAGCTCAAATCACTATAGGTACTGAAAGCTGGCTTCAGTTCGAAATAAGTTAAGCCAAAATTATTACAGTGGACCTAACTATGTTCAGAAAGGATAGGTGAAATATATTGGTGGCACAATGTATATAGCTCTTAGAAGTAGTGTATCTCATAGTGAAATTGAAGTAGATATTTCCTGTGAGTTAGTTTGGTAGAGATTATATTTGATAACCTGACTAAATTAATAATTGGTTACTTTTACCAACCCTCTGACTCAGATTATACAGTTGTTGAAAGTTTCCTACAAAACCTGAGTCTCATATGAAATTGGTATCCCACTCATATAATAGTTAGTTATGACTTCAATCTACCCTCGATATGTGGGTGAAAATACATGTTTATAAGATTGGTGGCAGGCATAAAATATCATCTGGAATTGTACTGAATGCTTTCTCTGAAAATTATTTTGAACAATTAGTTCAGGAGTCTACTTAAAGTGTAAATGGTCGTGAAGGTATACTTGACCCCTTAGAAACAAATAATCCTTAACAAATAGAGTGCATCATGAATGGATACAGAGATTAGTGACCACAAGGTTGCTGTAGCAAGACTGAATACCATACCATCCAAATCCACCAAAAATAAATGCAAAATATATATATTTAAAAAAGCAGATAAAAATTTGCTTGACACGTTTCTAAGTTACAGACTCCATTCCGTCCAATCTGTTTATGTAAGTGTAGACCCGAGATGGCTTAAATTCAAAGAAATAGTTTCGACAGCAGTTGAGTGATATATACCAAATAAATTAATAAGAGATGGTTCTGGTCCACCATGATAAACAAGACAGATCAGAACACTGTTGCAGAACACAACGAAGAAAGCATTCCGATTTAAAAGAACAAAAAACTACGAGATTTGCAATGTTTTACTCAAGCTCAAAATTTAGTGCGGATTTCAATGCAAAATACTTTTACTGGTCTGTTGTTCTTGTTGTGGTCTTCAGTCCTGAGACTGGTTTGATGCAGCTCTCCATGCTACTCTATCCTGTGCAAGCTTTTTCATCTCCCAGTACCTACTGCAACCTACATCCTTCTGAATCTGCTTAGTGTATTCATCTCTTGGTCTCCCTCTACGATTTTTACCCTCCACGCTGCCCTCCAATACTAAATTGGTGATCCCTTGATGCCTCAGAACATGTCCTACCAACCGATCCCTTCTTCTGGTCAAGTTGTGCCACAAACTTCTCTTCTCCCCAATCCTATTCAATACTTCCTCATTAGTTATGTGATCTACCCATCTAATCTTCAGCATTCTTCTGTAGCACCACATTTCAAAAGCTTCTATTCTCTTCTTGTTCAAACTATTTATCGTCCATGTTTCACTCCCATACATGGCTACACTCCATACGAATACTTTCAGAAATGACTTCCTGACACTTAAATCAATACTGGATGTTAACAAATTTCTCTTCTTCAGAAACGCTTTCCTTGCCATTGCCAGCCTACATTTTATATCCTCTCTACTTCGACCATGATCAGTTATTTTGCTCCCCAAATAGCAAAACTCCTTTACTACTTTAAGTGCCTCATTTCCTAATCTAATTCCCTCAGCATCACCCGACTTAATTAGACTACATTCCAATATCCTTGTTTTGCTTTTGTTGATGTTCATCTTATATCCTCCTTTCAAGACACTGTCCATTCCATTCAACTGCTCTTCCAAGTCCTTTGCTGTCTCTGACAGAATTACAATGTCATCGGCGAACCTCAAAGTTTTTATTTCTTCTCCATTAATTTTAATACCTACTCTGAATTTTTCTTTTGTTTCCTTTACTGCTTGCTCAATATACAGATTGAACAACATCGGGGAGAGGCTACAACCCTGTCTTACTCCCTTCCCAACCACTGCTTCCCTTTCATGTCCCTCGACTCTTATAACTGCTATCTGGTTTCTGTACAAATTGTAAATAGCCTTTCGCTCCCTGTATTTTACCCCTGCCACCTTCAGAATTTGAAAGAGAGTATTCCAGTCAACATTGTCAAAAGCTTTCTCTAAGTCTACAAATGCTAGAAACGTAGGTTTGCCTTTCCTTAATCTTTCTTCTAAGATAAGTCGTAAGGTCAGTATTGCCTCACGTGTTCCAGTGTTTCTACGGAATCCAAACTGATCTTCCCCGAGGTCGGCTTCTACTAGTTTTTCCATTCGTCTGTAAAGAATTCGTGTTAGTATTTTGCAGCTGTGACTTATTAAACTGATAGTTCGGTAATTTACTGGTCTATACAATGAAATTCTGTGTCACAATCTGTCAGAAAAACCAGAGATAATCTGGTCATATGTACTGAATTTGTATTTGTATTTCTTTATTCATCCTGTAAGTCGTCATTAAGAGTAAACTTTGTTCAAACGATGTAGGATAAGTCATGTTTGATATACTTCACACAAGTTTATACATACTGTGATTTAGAAAACAACAGTAATTAAATCTTGAATACTGGTAACATAATTATAAATACAATAAGATGATTGAAAGAACAGTCTGGTGAAGAATAACTATGTGATCAATTACATTATATTTTCTTGGTGCTCCAAAAACTCAGAAACAGAACAGAAGCAGTGGTCAAGCAAGTACTCTTTTAATTTCACTTTAAATTTAGGTAAATTTTGTATCTTTCAGAAAGTTATATAACATAATGCCAGTACAATACAATCCTCTCGCACAAATGTTTGTACTTACAGAATTTGTATGTGGGTAATGCTTCTGTCTAGTGTCACAAGTGAGGAAATCACAATTATGCTTGAAGATATTTTCTTCTCTTAATATGCTTACTTTTATTAAGATTAGTACTTCATAGATATAAAAAAAAGTACACCAGTGGCAAGATAGAATCAGTTCCTTCGCTGTGTGACAGCAATGTTAATGTTACTGATGAAAATGTCACTAAAGCAGAGTTACTATACACAGTTTTTCGAAATTCCTTCCCCAAAGAAGATGAAGTAAATCTTCTGAAACTGGAGCAACATAAGTGACTTAGATATTCTTCATGTAGTAAAGCAACTTATATCACTTAATAAGGCCTCTGATCCAGATTGTATATCAATTATTTTTCTTTCAGAGTATGCTGACACAATAGTTTCATACATTGCAGTCATAAACCACCACTTGCTCAACAAAAGATTCATACCTAAAAGCTGGAAAGTTGCACAGATCACACCAACACTCAAGAAAGGAAATGGGAGTCACCTGCTGAATTACATATCACCGACATCGATTTTCAGTTGGATTTTGGAACATACACTATGTTCAGACATTATCCATTACCTCGAAGAAAACAATCTATTGACAAACAGGCAGCACAGGTTGAGAAAATATTGTTGTGAAACAACTAGCTTTTTATTCACTCTAAGTAATGAATACTATTGACAGGGGACCTCAAAATGATTCCTTTTTTTTTTTTTTTTTTTTTTTTTTTAGATTTTCAGAAAGCTTTTGACATCGTTCCTTGCAAGTGAATTCTAATCAAATTGCATGCCTATGGAGTGGTGTATCAATTGTGAGACTGAATTTGTGATTTCCTGTCAGAAAGACCACAGTTCATAGTGACTGATGGAAAGACATTGAGTAAAATGGAAGTTATATCTGCTGATCTCTCTGTCATTTCTGATCTGTGTAAACAATTTAGTAGACAATCTGAGTAGGCCTTTTAGATTGTTTACAAATGATGCTGTCATTTACAGTCTCGTAACATCATCAGAAGATCAAAACCAATTGCAAAACGATTCAGACTTGATATCTGTAAGGTGCAAAAAGTGGCAATTGATCTGTTCAATGAAAAGTATGAAAAAATGTTCAAGAGTCATAAAAGGAATCAGCTAAATTCTGGTTACATGATAAATCACACTATGAATAACTGTAACATCACATTGATAATGTTGTGGCAAGAAAGTGAATCAAAGGCTGTGTTTTATTGGCATAAAGCTTAGAACAAGCAATAGATCTACTAAAAACATTGTCTAGTCTACAGTTGTCCTTCCTCTTCTGGAGTATTGCCGCACTATATGAAATTCGCATCAAGTAGGATTGATGAGGGACACTGAAAAAGTTCAAAGAAGTTTGATTCGTTTTGTATTATCACGAAATAGGGGAGATCCTGTAACAGATATGATAAGTGATAAGTGAGTTGGGGTGGCAGTCATTAAAACAAAGGTGTTTTTCGTTGCGGCGGGATCTTGTCACAGAATTTCATCACTAATTCTCTCCTCGGAATGCAAAAATATTTTTTGCCACCTATCTACGGAGAAACGATCATCATAATAAAATAGAAAAGTCAAAGCTCAACATTGAAATATTTAAGTGTCTGTTTTTCCTGTGCTCTGTTTGAGAATGGAATGGTAGGGAAATAGCTTGAATGTGATTTGGTGATCCATCTGCCAGGTCCTTAATTGAGAACTGCGGATTAGTCATGTACATGTATCATGAGAGTGTTGTTCAGTATTGGAGGTGGGTAGAATTTGTGTCAGAAGTGGAGGTGGTTTTGAATGAATTACCACATTCAGCAAAAGTGTTTTCACCAATAGATATAATGAGCAGTCAGATAAAGGGAGAACTAGTATTAAAGTGGGTAAAGACTTGGAATCTAGAACAGGTAGTTTAGAAGGCCACTCATGATGAAAATATATTAGACCTAATGGAAACAAATAGCTCTGACATCTTTGATGATGTCAGTAGCTAAAGTGGTATCAATGACCCTGAAGCAGTTGTAGTTCCTTCCCTGGGGTCCCTAATCCTCTTGGACCATTTTCATGCAAATACTTTCCTTAATTTCAGAAGAACTTTAAATGCTAGGGAACCATAATGTGGTTGTTTTCATGGCTATATGTATAACAAATGTCCATGGTGGTTACAAATATGAGTTAGTAACACTTACAACCAGTCACTTGAGACTAAATGCATAGCGGCCAGCATCAGACTACATAACACTCACGGCACTCCGCTTCTTTTTTGTTACCCACTGCGATTCTAGCATGCCAAGCGGCCAGAAAGTTATACTGTTGACTTCAGCGAGAGCTTGTGAGAGTGGTAGTGAATCATAATTGTTTATATTGGTCTGTACAATGGTTTTTACAAATGGGAGCATCAGTAGTGCAATAAATTGCAGTAGCAAGAAGAAGGAGACACCACATTTGTCTCTTTTCAGGTCTACTAACAATCCTAGGAGGTGTGAACTACTACATTATAGAACAGTTTATTTATGAATTTCTTGTAACCTACAGATATTTAGTGGAAAATGTTACATTTTGAAAGAACAAAAAAATTGCTAGTAAGCAGCAGAAGACCTGACCTTTTGTAGAAAGTCGTCATGTTTCTGCTCAAAAAGTGAAGTATTCTACATTACACCTCCAGTCAAATCAGTGAATATGGGAAACGTGTAAGGAATGAAAAACCTGCATTATTTATCAAAGCAGATAAGGTACCACAACTGTACAGGAAAAACCACTCACGCGTGATAATAAAAGAACAAAAGCAATAAAGCTGGTTCCAATTACAGAAGAAACCAATTCCATAACTGTTGCTGCATTTGAGCCACAAATGGCAAGAATCTTCAACACATTCACTTTTGAAACAAAAGTAATTATATTTACAAAAATATTTATGTACTGGAAGTTGAGTGTGTTGTGAGATGAGACCGTGCAAAACATCAGGTTCCCTACAAAATAGTTACACATCAAGGAAAGTGTCTGTCATAATAAGAACAGACAATAAAATAAATATATTCTTCTCATGTGTGAAATGTATGTTTATATACTCTTGTTTTCTGTAAATAAACTGCAATTATCCACATGTTCAAAAGTATTTCTCCATGATTAAGCTGTAGCTTATGTCACTGAATCATAGAGTTTCAGTTGTTTTTACGTGTATTTCATGATCATTCATGTCTCTTGATAATTTACTAATGCTTGGAATGCAAAAATGTAATAACTATTTCCCTTAGAAAAATAATTAAAAACAAAATTTAATCTTACAGTTGCTTTCTCATTGCTTGAGCTTCCTCCTCTTCCCTCTTGTCACCTTGCAGCAACAATCACTATACCTTCCTTCCTGCACGTCATGGACAGGAGTTATATGCTCAGACTGCAGCAGCCATAAACCATTATTGCATACCTTATTATGAAGCATTATTGTCAGTATTACCAGTTTCTGTTCACCTGTAGACAGAGCGTGATGCATTTGTGATTCACTGATTTTCTTGCAAGACCAACTGATCTTGCAGACATACTGAAATCAGGCTTTTTGCAGATGATGCAGCTATGTATAATGAAGTACGATCTGAGAGAAACTGCATATATATTCAGTAAGATCTTGATAGGATTCCAACGTGGTGCAGATATTGGCAACATGCTCCAAATGTTCAGAAATGTAAACCTTTGCACATCACAAAACAAAAAATGAAGTATCCTAAGACTGTTATATCAATGGTAAAGACAGCTACTCAAACTGGTGGCACTAATATGCACTTTGTGCACCTGTTTTAGTGTCATGATCAGCCTCATCTTAATGCTGCTGTTAGGTGCCGTTTGAGTCTATCAATACATCAGGTTTCATTAGGCATGGCCTGCACCTCGACAGGTATGGGAAGAGGAGGCTGGCAAAGCTTACAGGTGACAGTGTAGTGGATGGTGGTGGGATGACTCATGGAAAAATTCCTGTAGTAGTTGGTCTTAGAGCTGAACCTTTTTTAGACTGAAGTCAGCTGATACGTATACCTGCTTAAAGGAAATCCCTCTGAAAAACGAATCATTTTCAGAGCTCAGGTATCCAAGTTGAAAAGGAATTAGCACATTTCATCAAAATATAAGATTTATTAGAGATAAAGTTACTGAAGTGCCTATAGATATTGACTGGCATTATTGGTATATTGAAGCACCACTAAATAATTTGACAGTTCAGAGGCTTCCTTTACCAGGCTACAGATCAGCTGGCTGTTTTTCAAGGAGTTCTCTGCAGAGTGGGGGAGTGGCCACGTACACATGATCTAATGCAGACTGTGTTCTTCCCAACCAGGGTGCAGGGGAACAGTAGCACAGCTATAGGCAATATTTTTATTCGTTCTTCATTACTAGATGGGCATTCTGTTAGTAAAAGGGTGAATGCACAAATTGTAACACTAAAAGGCTTCTGTACTCAAACAAATGTTATATATAATTACAAACAATGTAGGGAAGCTAATCCGATGGCAATAGAAAGTTTTTTAAGCTTTGTTAAGGAACAAGAGTGGCAGGATGTTTATGGTGCCAATAACATAGATGACAAATATAATGCTTTCCTTAACACATTTACCACACTCTTTGAGAGTTGCTTTCCATTATAACATTAGAAACAGGGTACTACCACTAAAAGGTAGCCTGGGTGGCTCACTAATGGGATAAGGCTATCATGTAAAACAAAGTGGGGATTATATCAAAATGTTAGAAGAAGTCACAATCAGACTACAGTGGCCCATTACAAACAGTATTGTAAGGTGCTTAAAAACATTATTATGAATCCAAAGATTATGTGGTAGGCAAATAGAATAGCTAATTCACAGGATTAATTCTGATACTGATAAGTCTCATATATGTACAGTTGATATATGTACAGCATTTAACAATCATTTTCTGAGCACTGCTGATGAATTAAATAAAAACTTAGTTTCTACAAGGAATCATACAACTCTCTTGGAAAATGTCTTTCTGAGATTGATGTCTTAAATACTCCTCTGTGATACTGACAGAGGCTAGATGGAGTCAATAATGAAATCACTGAAGACTAAGGACTCTCATGGATATGATGGAGTGCCTGGCAGAAAATTAAAGTACTGCACTGCACCTGTTAGTGTTGCACTTAGTCATGTTTCTAATTCTTTCTTTATGAATGGTCAGTTTCCTGGACGCTTAAAGCGCTCAGTAGTAAAGCTGCTTTATAAAAAGGGAGAAAGGGATAATGTAGATAATTTTAGACCTACTTCTATGCCATCAGTGTTTGTTACAGTTATTGAAAGGGCTTTGTACGTAAGGATAATGGATCATTTTATATAACATAATTTGCTATCAAATGTACAGTTCGGCTTTAGAAGTGGTTTAACAACCGAAAATGCTATACTCTCTTTTCTCTGTGAGGTAATGGATGGATTAAACTAAAGGCTTCTAATGCTAGGCATATTTTTTGATTTAACTAAGGTGTTTGATTGTGTTGATCTCAAATTATTGCTCCAGAAGTTGGACCATTATGGAATATGGGGAGTAGCTCACAACTGGTTCACCTCTTACTTTAACAACAGACAGCAAAAGGTCATTATTCACAGCATTGAGAATGGTTGTGATGTGGGGTCTGAGTGGGGCATGGTCAAATGGAGAATGCACCAGGGATCAGTGTTGGAGCCACTACTTTTCCTCATTTATAGAAATGATATGCCCTCTAGTATTACAGATAATTCTAAAATATTTCTGTTTGCTGATGACACTAGCTTTGTAGTAAAGGATGTTGTGTGCAACATTGGCTCTGTTTCAAACAGTGCAGTTCATGACGTAAGTTCATGGCTTATAGAAAATAAACTAACACTAAACCATGGTAAGACTCAGTTTATAGTTTATAACACACCATTCAACAAAACCTGACATTTTAATTTCACAGAATGGGCATATGATTAGTGAAACTGAACAGTTCAAATTTCTAGGTGTTCAGATAGATTGTAAACTGTGGAAAGCCCACATGGACCTTATTCAAAGACTTAATGCTGCTATTTTTACTACTCAAATGGTATGTGGTGTAAGTGATCGTTTGACATGAAAATTAGTCTACTTTCCTTATTTTTGTTTGCTTATGTCGTATTATATTATGTTTTGGGGTAACTCTTCCCATTCTCAAAGGATATTTTTGGCTCAAAAATGGGCAGTTTGGGCAATAGGTGGTGTAAGTTCATGAACCTCTTGTCGACCCCTGTTCGCTAATCTGGGTATTCTGACATTGGCCTCTCAAAACATATATCCTTTACTGTTGTTTCTTGTTAACATTATCAGCTTATTCCCAAGAATTAGCAGCTTTCACTCAGTTAATACTAGGCAGAAATCCAATCTGCGTTTGGATCATATTTCCTTGACTCTTGTGCAGAAAGGTGTGCAGTATGCTGCTGCATCCATTTTTAAAAAGCTACCACAAGAATTCAAAAATCATAGCAGTAATCCACGCACTTTCAAATAAAAAATGTATTTCCTCGTGGGTGAGTTCTCCCATCTGTTGAGGAGTTCCTTTACAAATTAAGCTGATTCCTATGTTATATTGGTGATGGCATTTATTTAAACTTGTGGCTTGTCTTTTTTTGGGTTCATAAACATTTTATTTTATTTTATCTGTTATTACTTTTAAGTTATAATTTCATGTATTGACACATTCCATGACCTTGGAGATTTGCTCCTCAGTTTGGTCCAACGGAACTAGGCACGTAATATAAAATAAAATGAGTCACTGTTGGAATTGACCAACTCATACAAATACCTGTGTGTAACACTTTGTAGGGATATGAAATGGAATTATGCACTAGTGTCCAAAATTAAAGCAACAAACTGTTATTTCCCCATCCTGTTTCTAATTCATGGTATAATCATACAAAGTGTCAGCAGATGTCATTACGATCATGTAAAACACGGGAGATGGCATTCCGATCAACAGACAACCATGCCAACGAAGACATCAGGGCACCTATCAAGTAGTGTATTGTTTGAAGGGTATGGCACACAGAAGACACCTACAGACTCTCTGCTGTGGAGGGCCACAGGAAGAATGGAAGCAGGAGTGTTGCAAACTGATGTGGCCCAATGGCTTAATATGAACTGTTCAGTTGTTTCTGAGATGAGGCGACAGCTTATAGAGACCAAAACTGTATCCCGGAGACCAGGACAGGGCCGACCACGTGTGACATCAGAAAGAGTGGACGATTATTTGGCTGTAAGGGCACAGCAGTATTGCCTTTCTATTGCACTGCAACAGGCATGTGGCCTTGCAGCATCCGCTGGATCCATCCTATTGTCAGATTTAGATTGTTTTGGTGCCTCATTGCTGACTGAAAGATTCTAATGGAAGCCTGACAGACTCGCCATATACAAATTGCATATAAAGCAAGGCAGGAAGAATGTTCAGCCAAGAAGAGTTGCAACTAATTATGGTAGACCTGAAGGTCTGATGGCAACCTTGTACCATGCCACTGCTAGATTGCTAGAGGGGTGGTAGCTGGTGGTATAACGATGCATAAAAACACATAAATTTGCCCATTCACGGAACAAGATTGACTCAATTTGACAGCCCTGTTCCATTGCCATGTCGATAGGACACCAAATCGTGCTATCAATGAGGTTAGAAATATTTGTGTGACAGTTTCTGCCAAGATGCTTCTACCCATCAGGCAAATCTATGAACTGCAGTTAATACATATTTGAAACCTTGACAGGGAGTCCGGCATTTGATTTCTTGGTAAACTCCTGTAGCCCAGGGTCAGTTCTTGTGCCACACCCAGTTGTGTGAAGTTGCTGGCCATGGATACTGCACTTATTCAGAAGTAATCAGGCACAACATTATCAGCACGCCACGAGTGACAAATGTCAGTAATAAACTGGATGATGAATTCTAGGCATAATTGATATGGTGAAAAAAGTCGCCAGGGTGTTCAATGCCAAAGACGGAAAAACTGTGAAATGGCATGCATCTATATCTGTTCTAAAATGCTTAATGGCTTCATAGATCATGAAACGTTTCCTGTCATAGGCATTCCATATTGTCTCTGCCTCTATCAGTTTATGGGAGAAGAACTGTAGCGACTGCCAGAACCTTTCAGTATCTGTTATAGGGCTGCTCCACTCATGGTCTGGTTGGTGTTGATAACAACAGCTACTAAACATAACTCTGCCTCGCAATTATGGAGTGCCTGACTGTGGTTGGTTGATGAACTGTAAAAATAACACTTCACCAGCCATTATTTTTATAGCTTTTTATTTGTTGTTGTTGTTGTGGTCCTCAGTCCTGAGACTGGTTTGATGCAGCTCTCCATGCTGCTCTATCCTGTGCAAGCTTCTTCATCTCCCAGTACTTACTGCATCCTATATCCTTCTGAATCTGCTTAGGGTATTCATCTCTTGGTCTCCCTCTACGATTTTTACCCTCCACGCTGCCCTCTGAAATATGCTCACTATTTTTATTTACTTAAATTTGGCATATTTCATGACAGTACCTTTTCCGTGAAATGTTTACAAGATGATATTTGTCTTGGCTTCAGTCGTCTAGTGGAAGTATGATTCCACAATGCAGTTTCGTCAGCTGCAGAAATGATCTGGTTCAATGCGTTTGCCTCATTTTTGGTACTTCAAATACCATTTCTTCGAATTTGGTTTCTTCTTAAAGTTTATATAAAAAAGGTAGTAACATAATTCATTTTTTCCTGTTCACTAGCAAATTATTATGACGGCAACCTGCACATTGTTCTACCATCAACACACACCAAGAGTTCACTGCCGACTGACTACAGCCAAAGACGACTCCAGTGTCAAAGACATTTTACACAACACACAACCTTCCACTTGGAACCAGTCTCTTTGATATTCTTCGTCACATCTACTAATAGCAATCAATATGCTGTCACTCTTAAAAATATAAGTAAATTAACATAAAATAAGGCAAATGACAATAAAAAAAATTCTGACAAAAATATAAGAAAACATTTACAATTTGGTATCGACAATTCCGGTATAAAATAACACATCTCCCAGATCCATTACACCTCCAATACTAAATTGGTGATCCCTTGATGCCTCAGAACATGTCCTACCAACCGATCCCTTCTTCTGGTCAAGTTGTGCCACAAATTTCTCTTCTCTCCAATCCTATTCAATACCTCCTCATTAGTTATGTGATCTACCCATCTAATCTTCAGCATTCTTCTGTAGCACCACATTTCAAAAGCTTCTATTCTTTTCTTGTCCAAACTTAGTTATCATCCATGTTTCACTTCCATACATGGCTACACTCCATACAAATACTTTCAGAAACGACTTCCTAACACTTAAATCTATACTCGATGTTAACAAATTTCTCTTCTTCAGAAACACTTTCCTTGCCATTGCCAGTCTACATTTTATATCCTCTCTACTCCGACCATCATCAGTTATTTTGCTCCCCAAATAGCAAAACTCCTTTACTACTTCAAGTGCCTCATTTCCTAATGTAATTCCCTCAGCATCACCCGACTTAATTAGACTACATTCCATTATCCTCATTTTGCTTTTGTTGATGTTCATCTGATATCCTCCTTTCAAGACACTATCCATCCCGTTCAACTGCTCTTCCAAGTCCTTTGCTGTCTCTGACAGAATTACAATGTCATTGGCGAACCTCAAAGTTTTTATTTCTTCTCCATGGATTTTAATACCTAGTCTGAATTTTTCTTTTGTTTCCTTTACTGCTTGCTCAATATACAGATTGAATAACATCGGGGAGAGATTACAACCCTGTCTCACTCCCTTCCCAACCACTGCTTCCCTTTCATGTCCCTCGACAGGGGACGCTGGAAGATCACCTAAACACAGTGTTTCTCAAGAATACGGCTTATCTTCGAGGAAAGAGCACCCACATAGGGCAAAAACGCACTAGATCTGAAGGAATTACTATCTTCTGTCCCGTCACATACCAGCATTCTTGGTTTTGCATTGAATGCTCTACGAATTTGTTGTGGAGAAAATCCATTTGATTTAAAAATGTTCTTGATGTATGTGAGCTCTTCTTGCAAATTGTCTTTACTGGATATACAATGGGCCCTATGCACTAAGGTCTTAAGCACACCTATGGTCTGTGAAGGGTGATGGCAGCTACTGGCATGAAGATATAGATTTATGTGTGTTGGTTTCTGATATATGGCATGTCCTAATGTGCCATCAACTTTACGGCAAACTACAACATCTAGAAAGGGGAGGCAGCCGTCTTTTTCTATTTCCATATTAAATTTTATGCTAGCATGGATGGAATTCAAATGCTCAAAAAATCAATGTAATTCATCCATCCCATGCGGCCATACCACAAATGTGTCGTCCACATACCTCCAGAAGACCGTTGGTTTAAAACTTGCTGAGTCCAGTGCCTTGTCCTCGAAGTCTCCCATGAAAAAATTAGGTACCAGAGGGGAGAGGGGGCTCCTCATAGCAACACCATCAATCTGCTCATAAAACTCACCATTAAACTGAAAATAAGCTGATAAAAGCACATGCTCAAATAAGGCCGTAATGTTCTTATCAAAATGTTGGCTGATAAAAGATAAAAAAGAGCCCTTTAAAGGTACCTTGGTGTATAATGATACCATGTCAAAACTAACAAGCACATCCGTACTATTTAGCCTGACATTGCTAAGTCTCTGAATAAAATCCACAGAATTACGAATGTGGTAACTACATTTTCCTACCAATTGTTTTAATAAGGAAGTTTTGGCAGAAAAATACATTGGTGAACCAATAGTGCTCGTTATAAGTCTCATAGACAAGTCCTCTAGACGCTCATCCTCACCCATCTTGGGAACTTTAGGAAGACCATAAAATCTCGGTGGTACTGCACCCCGCCCTTGTAACTTCTTACGACTTCCTTCGGTAGTGATGAAGTGTTCAGCAAGGCAGCAGTCCTTCTTGTCGCCTTGTTAGTAGGATCTTTGTTAATCTTCCAGTATGTACCAGAACTAAGTAGACCACATATCTATTCCTTGTAGTCTTCCTGAGGCAAAAGGACAGTAGCACTACCTTTATCAGCATGCTGGACAACTGTGTCAGTATCCTCACGCAGTTTTCATATTGCACACCTTTCTTCCATGGAAACATTACTTCTTTGTGGACAATGCTTCATAATTGCTCAGCAGGTTTCTCATCTGATTTCTTCAGCAGAATCCTCTGATAGTGCTCAGATGGCACTGATGAAAGATGATATCGGCAAAGTCTTTGGAGTAGGGGCAAAATTTAGCCCTTTACTTAAGACAGACAATATAGCTTCAACCAGATACTTACCCGTCAAATTTATGACAGAACGTCGAATAACAGAGTCCACCTGAGAAGGCTGGTCCAACTGGCTATACCAAGTACAAGAGTCTCTTACATAACTTGCGGAACAAAATGAACATAGCAACAAGAAAATTACTGGTAGATGTACTTAACAGTTCCTTGAGTGAAACAGTTGGAAATATAAAGATAGACCAGATGCCCAAAAAGTCAAGATGACTTAGTGGAAGTTACAAATAGAGGAACAGTTTTTTTAGGTGATTCGTCCTTGCAAATTATGGTAAAATTAACAAGAATGGTGTAGTGAGCAAAACGTTGCTGTGCCATGTACTATTAATAAAAGGAGTTTGTGAAAAAGCAATACGTATAAACAGAAAGGTATGGCAATACTAGGTAATTACTAGTACTTGCAAATTCCAAAGACTGAAATACCGACATAAGGGTATGGGATTTAGTGTAAGCTATGTCCTCATTTTGAAATGAGCTCTAAAACACTGTAAAATGATATATTGTAATCTGTTTGTGTAAGTAGATATAAGTAATGCAAAGAAGGGCTTATTGTCTACTTGTAATGAGTTAAGTGCAAAGTCACTTGTAAAACAGTTAAACATATTTTTACAACATTGAAGGAAAAGACAGATTGCTAATTAACATAAAGCAGAAAAGTCAAGTTGCAGACAGGCACAATTAAAAGACACTTACATAAAGCTTTCGACGTTACATTGTTGAATTCCTACATGGAGTTTCCATTGTTTGATTTGTTAAACATATTTTTAGTTGTTTACATAACTGAATTGTCATGACAATCTTTGTCTAAGTGGTGGGATATGAAAGGTAACATCCCTTTGGGAAAAGTGATGTGTCATTCCCTCCATCTCTGTAACTGGCAAAGGACAGTCATGACCTCGAATAAGCATTTTTGTTACTTCACTAAGTAAGTGTTTGTTTTGGGCCGAATATTGTGCAGGAAAATTTGTTTCTTTTATGCATGTCATGAGAATGGAAGTGGACGCAGTGTACCTGCATGGCACGGATGATGGGCATCTGGATTTCCTGTGCATGGAGAACCTGGTCATCGGGAAAGTTATACCACGAGAAAGGCATTTCACCTCAGAGATTTGCTGCGGACCACAGAACCTCGCCATGCATGATGCCACTTGTCCAGGAAGGCTCATAAAAGACAGACAGAGCTAAATTACAGAGGCATAAATGTATTAAGAGCATGTCAAAATTTGCTACAGTAAAATCTAACACTGAATGAGGTAAAATACGTGTGTCATAAAGAAGCAGCGCGTTAACTTATTTTTTAGCGGCTAGTGTTTGAGGTTTCCAGTTGTCAAGGACTTGGCATCTTCGAGAGCAGTATCTGCTGTCTCAAGATAGAGCAACATGGTCCAGTCAAACAGTTAATAGAGATAAGAAAAGGCGACCACAAAAACTGATGGCCTATATACTCCACCTCCGTACAAACCTGAACAACGGTAGGCGTGTTATGTTCTTTGGAATGTATACATTTTTTTACGTGGAACCATAGACTAAGCAAAATTGTCATTAAAAGCTAATAAAATAATCAGTTAAGTTGAACATGTAAATTATTTTTTTTATTCTTAAATTTCTTTGTCAACTGTAAGTAATGACTCCTGTGACCAGGCAGCTCTAGCTCAAACAGTTCCATCAAATCAGATTAAAAGATCAAAAACTGGTTTCTGTGCTCCCATGAGAAGAATCTCAGCTTTAGAATATTAAGGACACAACCAACTTCCTTCCTCACTTCTCCTCTAATACCACCTGCATCATTGCTGCCACCTACACATTAACATCGGATGCCAACGGATGAGCTGCTGCAATTGAGCCCTACCTCTCCCGCTGTCCAGCCAGTTTGAAGCCCACAAATTCATTCCTCGCACACATGACCGACTTTATCTTTTTCCACAATTAGGTTTCTTCTGAGAGGAAGATATACAATCAAGTCGGTGGCGGCACCCACATAAGCTCATCTGTTTGTTGAATAACTGGAAGAAACCTAACCAGCAACCTTAGATCTTAAACCTCTTGCCTCCTTCAGGTTCTATTTCCTCCCAATATTCAAGAAACTGATTAAAATATTTGGGCGTATATGGCTATGCCACAGCAGAAAAGTTTTTGTCTCTTCTTGGAACAGTTCTAGAAAACAGACAGGATGACTTTAGTGTAACATTTCCTTTTCCATGCGTTATCCACACAATCCTGAAAAATGGAATGCTGCATTAAATTTGTGTCAATCCTGTACTGGACTTTGATACTGTCTGTGATTCACTGATGATATCTTCATTATCTGTACCTCAAGATATTCTACCCATTTATCTACAAACTTTACAACTTTCCACTTATCCATTTCACCCAGTGCATTTCAGTTTAGCATGCCACTTTCTTGGACATTGACTTCCATCTCTCCCACAGCTCCATACAAACCTCTGTCCATAAAAAGCACACTAACCATTAATGTCAATACCAATCATCCCTTCGCCACTAAAGGCCTCTCCCATGAAACCTAGCTGCCAGTGTACAGTGTATAGCGTCCCCAGTGCTATATTACGAAAAGACTTAAAAAACAGTATTTATAAAGAAGAAACATTTAAAAATTGAATAATATATTTTTATCATGTAGCCGTAAAATAATAATTTCTCTGGGTAGGTTTCGAGTGCAAGGAAATGTAGCAAAATGATCTAAAGAGATGACAAGATACGCTCTTTAGTTAATTTTTTAGTCATCTTCACTTCTTCTCTTGTCTTGATTGTGTATAGACGGACATCTTGCGAGTGCTGGCAAATGTAAGCATATTTGTATGAGTTAAGCATATAATATATTCATTTAATATTATTGTGCACATTTACTTTGTAAGAGGTGATCCCAATTTCATGTCCGCCTTCCTTGAATTAACCTGCATTCAAGTAATTTACAGCGGCCGATGCAGCCAACGACGCCATTACGTGGCAATATTAACTTATGAAAAATTTGCGTAAGCAAAACACTTGCCCGCTATTGACATAATATTAATTTTTCTCCACAGCCGCACGACGTTGCAGAAATACGTAGCTTTAAGATTCTTATTTTCAGTAGCATAGCCAACAGCCAGAGCCAGGACTCCGACTACAATACAATGGTTAATGGAGGTAAGAAATACTCTCGCACATGTGTGGGCCGCAATTGTAATTAATAACTAAAGATTTCTTGCTTTAAAGTGAACTGACTAGCCGAGGAAATTGATATGAAAAGTTTATTCCATTGTTCAACTTGTATGCACATGTTTTAAGATTCAGCGAGTCCAACATTCATTAACGTAACAAATAATTTGAGATTAATATTGTTAAAAAGGAGAACTTCACAAAAGCATTTAACCGTAAATCGAAATTGAATGAAATATCATTTTTATTAAGGCCCACCACGTAAGTCGGCAACAATCAAAATAATAATAATAATAATACATTAAATTACGACGGCCGACGGACGCGAGATTGGCGCCGCAACTTTGGGGCCCGATCAAAGAAAATACGAAATTTACTAAATCTGACTCTATTGTAATGAATGTAATTATGTATGTGTATAATTGTTGTAAAATATTAATGCCTATATGAATTCCTTTACATGTACAACAACAAAACCACACCCTGAGGAGAGCTGGAGAGGAAAAAGTGTAGAAAAGAAAAGGGATTACGAGAAAGAAAAATAAAGGTAAGGCCTATTGTGCAAGCATCCTGTGTAGCTCTGTGCGGAGTATCGAACCCATGTGCACATGAGATACCTTTGGTGTTTTATGTATTTATGTGTTTATTTTTTGGAGGGGATAATTATTCGTTTTGTGTATTTATATGTTTATTTTTGGAGGGGATAATTATTCATGTGTGTATCAGTGTTAAAGATTCGTCAGTGGCTTAAAGTGAATTTATTATGGGTAAGATAGGACAAGCTAAAGCATCCGTACCAGACGAACAAAATTTTGTTAATATGGAAAGTGAGGGTCATTTGCAATACGCAAACGAATCCCAAGCCACCGCCTCGGATAACATAATTTCTGGAGCGGGGGGCAAGGATGAATGACGCTCCACAGCAGAATGGGAATAGAATAACAACAACTCCACTGCCTGGGCAGGGGGGCCAATCGAGTGCTAGATCAAGCGGGGCACAAGTGTGCTCACCGATTGCAGACCCATTTGCAGAATTTCTGCGCAGGTTAGAAGAAAGAGATAGGGAAAAGGAAAGAATGTCAGAACAGAGGGAAAAACAAAGAGACGAAAAACTGGCTCAGGTGCTACATGAGCAAGAGAAAAAATTAACGCAAAAGCTCATTGAGCAAGAGCAGTGCAGTGAAGCGAAGCTAGATAGTATCCAAAGCGAACTTGCCGAGATGCGGGACGCTTTCAAAGAAATCTCCGATCTTGTGCAAAGCTTAGCCGGCGAGATGCAAAAATTACAGATATTGCAGGCTAGGCTTGAAGACAATGTCCAGGCTTTAACCAACCACGTGGATAATGTGGACATAGATGCACGGAAAAGTATTGACGCATATTTGGAAGTGCAAGCTCAAAAAGTAGAAAAAGAATTAAATGAATGGCTAGAAATAAAGGATCGCGAGATATCTGCAAAGATTGAAAGCGACGTAAAAACAGCTGTAGAACAAGCGACTGCAGCCGCGAGTGTAAAGATTGACGCTAGCACTGCCGCACTACGTGCCGAATTAACACAGATCAAATCCCGTGTGACAGCGGAGTTGCCAAATTGGCAACAGGAGGTCGCGCGGAGACTGTCTGCGTTGGAAAGCAATGTAAACAGTGGCGGACAGATAATGAATCCGACTCCGCAGACTGATTACCATAATAACGCTGACGGTAGGCAGGGTGCGAGTGCGCAACCGCAACCTAATGCGAATTATGAACACGAACAACATGCGATACTGTGCAGCGCACATCACAAAGTAGTGAATGTCCCAGAATGTAGCAATCAGATGTGCAAAAAAGAGGACAATGTAATAAAACACAGGACATTCCAACCCTTCAATAGCGAAAAACGAAATGTCCACCCTGTTGTATTTATTAAGAGCTTCAGGAATGTGTTTCCCAGAACATGGATGGAGAGACAAAGAATACAGTTCGTGGTCTCCTTTATTCAAGGTGACGCGGCACTGTGGGTGACCGACATGTCCGAAAAATGTCTAATGATGCAACAGTTTGAAGGTGTTTTCTTGCAAAAATTTTGGTCCGATAGCGTCCAAGAAAGACTACGAAAGGAGTTGTACAGTCCAGAAATGTACAATCCTAAGATGGGAAAGTTACGCAAATATTTTGAAAAGTATATAAACAAAACCAGGTACTGGGATGAGCCAATGTCCGATCGTGACATAATCAGATTAATAAAAATGAAGTTGTCCAGTGAAATTAAAAGATATTTCATCAATGTGCCGGAATACGATATTCATGGAAATAGTGGACTCTGTTGACTTATTGATCGAAGATATGAAAACCGAAAACAAGTGGAACCATGCATGCTGTAATCAACAAAAAGCCTGTTACAGTGGCAGCCACAGTAATGGTAGTACCAAATGGTAACGGGAATAGGCACGAGCACCGGCAACAGAATTGAGGCACAAACAATGGCAATGGTTATAACGGCAACGGTTATAATCGTTAAAATCGAAAGGGACATCATGATGGACGCACGACTAATGGATATAATGGTAACGGCAATCTGCAATGGCGGAACAACCAAAACCAGTGGCGTGGTAGTAATGAACCGACACCACAGTGGCAGCAAAACACAGCGCCACAATGGAACGCCAACCCAGGTCCATCACAGAACATGTCAGGAAGTTACAACCGACCACCGCAAAACCAGGGCCATACACAGTATCAAAATACGCCATCGGGGAGGCAGGACGGCCAACCCAACACCAGCAACAACAACAACCAGAACCACAATGTGAGGTTAGTGGAAGTGACAGACAACTGTCAACCCACTAATGGTCATCCGTTAAACTAATGACAGCCACAATATGCTCTCTGTTGTTGGCTGCAGGATGGTGTAGTGAGGGCACATTCACGAATGACAGCCATAAACTTTGTATGTTGAGATACAATGAGGGAATAAAAATAGAAAAGGAACTTGTAGACATACCGCAGAAACGTAACCGAACCGACAAAAGTGTTGTGCAGGCTATACTGCAAGCAGATATGTACGGAGCACCAATACAGATAATAGTCGATGCCGGCGCGTCAATCAATGTCATGAGTGCTAATTTTTACAAGTACTTGAGTCAAAATAATAGAATACCAGTATTGCCAGTGAAGAATTGTCGGGTAACAGGTGCAATAGGTGCACAATCTCATAGCATAAAGCACCACGTACAAGTCGAGTTTACGGTAGGAAATGAAGCAATGAAAAGCTCGTTCCTAGTAGTTAAGGGATTAGGTGTTGATTGCATCCTGGGGATGGAATTTTTACGCCAGAGGGACGCAAAAATCGACCTCTTGTGCGGGGAAGTAAGCCTTATGAATGAGGGTAGATGGGTTCAAAAAATGGTACAAATGGCTCTGAGCACTATGGAACTTAACATCTTTGGTCATCAGTCCCCTAGAACTTAGAACTACTTACACCTAACTAACCTAAGGACATCACACACATCCATGCCCGAGGCAGGATTCGAACCTGCGACCGTAGCAGTCGCGCGGTTCCGGACTGAGCGCCTAGAACCGCAAGACCACCGCGGCCGGTGGTAGACGGGTAATTTTGCCATTGGTGAGGACACGGGAAGTGCACGGTAAATATTGCCGGAGCTTTCAGTCTAGATTCGAAGGAATACAGGTAATGAATTTATATTCTGACTTAAGTACAAGACAAGCATATTATAAAGAATTTATTACTGAAGCAAAGAGGAAAAAAGGAAACTGATAGCCATGAAAGTCAGGGAGTCAGAAAATTTGACTGAAGCACAACAAAACGAATTGACTCAGCTACTTACAGGTTATGAGAATGTGTTTTCGGAAAAACCCGGTATTATCGAGGGCTATACCTATAATATCGAAGTGGTACCTCACAATACTTTCTGTCACGCGAACTACACCATCCCGTGGTCAAAGAAGGAGGCAATTATGAAGGAAACAAGAAAAATACATACAAAGACTTAAAGAAGTTCGCTCAGTAGAGCAACGTTTACATATATGAGTAGTAGGTTAAGTTTATAGTGTATTTTTTTTGTGAGTAAACGTTCAGATTTTAGTGTAACATTTAAAGACAATGAGGCACACAAGATTAGTGCAATTCAATTTTGTAGATGTTATGGAATAACAGTATTTTTAAGCAATTGCATTTTGAAGAAAAGAAAATGAACGTAGGTTTAAGAATATTTTACAAATTTCATGTTTAAAAATGCTTTAAAAATATTTTTAAAAAAATTCAACAACATGTAATGATGAAGGAATTTTTCATTAGTGTGTCATGAATCTTTTTGAACTGTAGTAGTAATGAAACTTATGAAATTCAATATTATAGTGTATATGTTGTTCCATGTATTTATGTCTATACCGATCTTGAAATATGCTCAATCATAATTTACTAAACAACATGAGTGCAGGGTGTACATCACCCAAGGTACCTCACGTGTTGTGGACAAGGTACAAAGCAAATCAGTAAATGCGACTACCGCTAAGCACTGTTAAAATATATTGCCTTCTGCCAAGGCAGAGATTTGCACGAATTTATCATGTAAACAAAAGTCACAAATCTAACATTAATCTAGAAACTTGCACGCTAGGCCTAGATTATAAAATGTGTACAATAATGCGAGAGGCAAAGTTTTGTAAAGTCGAGCCTGGCTCTGGAGGGCAAGTACGCAATGAGTGGGCAGACGTGACATGGAGACTTACCTCAGATGAGACGGAAGTACAATTGTATAGTCAAAAAATCTGAAGGCAAGTACGACTCTAAGTGGAAAATGAAAAGAGATAATTAGTGCGAGAGACTAGTAAAATCCAGCACGAGCCAAAATCCAGTTCAGACTGAATGAAATACATTAGTGCTAGTGAACTAATCGAAACAGTTACTTTAAGCCGTGTGAAAAACTGTGAAGGTGAAACTGTGATACGAACAGTGAAGTGCTAGTATTGAACGTTCAACAGCGGTAAGGACGCCAAACGCCAATATTACGCACGAAAAACTGTGAATTTGCTTATAAATGTGAGCTGTTAACGTGAAGGGAACCCACAGTCAATATTTTTGAGACAGACTGTAGTTTCAGTGAGCACAATAATGCGAGATTGGAATGCGATGCGTGGACTGTAGCAAAACAGCGACCGCAGAAACGGCGAATGTTTGTGCTAAGCTTGTACTGGGACACTCACCAGTGCCTGCGAGTGCGGCGAAAACATAAATAATTTTATCAAGACAAAAACTGACGTGTAATGGAAACAGTGGCGCATCAAAACTTCATTCACGGGAGGAGATCCATGTCATGTATTCTGCAAGACAGTGCTAGCTTGACACTCAGAAACTGGCGAAAACTTAACAACAACTGCCGCACTAATAAATGCTTCTTTACCACTAGCGTAACCATCTGCAGCAGGAAACAAATATTACGTTGGTTGTGTGTATGTTTCACGTACTACGTCGGAGATGCGTAGCAGAGCTGAATCCTGCCAACAAGCGCGGGGGGCGGATATCATCCCACACCACCACGCCCGTCCGAGACAGAAACGCATCGCCAACCGTGCAGACGATCAGCTGATTCTGACGTTCCGCGATGGTGAGAGACACGCTGGCGTCGAGCGGGCGTTGACCTCTCCGCAGCCGCCGCGAACGCCGAGCACCGAACACACCAACCGACACCGTCGCGGCGTAGATCATCAATGCCACCGCAATGAATTGTTATAATGACCTCATTTCTTTGCATAGTGCAACAAAAAAATATTTGTAATGTATGCACATCCTGTACTCCAATGACATCCCAGAAACAATTAAGTGAAAGTGACCAAAGCAGTTAGTCTGTCGCTCCGCCGAGGTTTTCCCCAGGGTTTCCCTACGGCCACGCCAAATGGGGAGCGAACAGTTGACACCCCTGGGACTTCAAATATTCCGGACTAACTCGTGATTGTATACCTTTGAATGCTGCAAAAGTTGCAACCCTAAAAAGAAGCAGCCAAAATGAAACTAATTGTATTCTATATCCTTTTGTACATGACTGTATACGTAACCAATTGTATATTATATTGTTATGTAAATAAGTTCATCTGTATTACACTTTGTGTGCAACATACCTCAGTAATTACAACGGTTTAAACATACAATGTGACATATGTAGACTGTGAAAGAAAAATCTGCGTGTGGACACTGTGGACATGAAAGAGGAAATATCTATGTCAAAAAACACGAACATTTTTTATGACATAAACATTTTGGAGGGCAATATAGCGTCTCCAGTGCTATATTACGAAAAGACTTAAAAAACAGTATTTATAAAGAAGAGACATTTAAAAATTGAATAATATATTTTTATCATGTACCCGTAAAATATTAATTTCTCTGGGTAGGTTTCGAGTGCAAGGAAATATAGCAAAATGATCTAAAGAGATGACAAGATACGCTCTTCTGTTAATTTTTTAGTCGTCTTCACTTCTTCTCTTGTCTTGATTGTGTATAGACGGACATCTTGCGAGTGCTGGCAAATGTAAGCATATTTGTATGAGTTAAGCATGTAATATATTCATTTAATATTATTGTGCACATTTAATTTGTAAGAGGTGATCCCGATTTCATGTCCGCCTTCCTTGAATTAACCTGCATTCAAGTAATTTACAGTTCAACAATCGCAGCGGCCGATGCAGCCAACGACGCCATTACATGGCGATATTAACTTGTGAAAAATTTGCGGAAGCAAAACACTTGCCCGCTATTAACATAATATTAATTTTTCTCCATAGCTGCACGACGTTGCAGAAATACATAGCTTTAAGGTTCTTATTTTCAGTAGCATAGCCAACAGCCAGAGCCAGGACTCCGACTACAATACAATGGTTAACGGAGGTAAGAAATACTCTCGCGCGTGTGGGGGCCGCAATTGTAATTAATAACTAAAGATTTCTTGCTTTAAAGTGAACTGACTAGCCGAGGAAATTGATATGAAAAGTTTATTCCATTGTTCAACTTGTATGCACATGTTTTAAGATTCAGCGAGTCCAACATTCATTAACGTAACAAATAATTTGAGATTAATATTGTTAAAAAGGAGAACTTCACAATAGCATTGAACCATAAATCAAAATTGAATGAAATATCATTTTTATTAAGGTCCACCACGTAAGTTGGCAACAATCAAAAAATAATAACAACAATAATGATATATTAAATTACGACGGCCAACGGACGCGATATGTGCTCCTGCAGTACGGAGCAATTCCTTAACCAGCATACTGAAGATATTACTGAGGCTTTCACAGGCTGCTATTACTCTGCAAATCCAATCCACAAACATATCTCCATAGTCATATCCCCAGGTATCCAAGAGCCCACCACAAACTATCTGCAGAGGTGCACCAATCATTACCCAAAATGACCCAGGACTGGACTGCATCAACCCCCCCCCCCCCCCCCCTTTCCCCAATTTTCTCACAACTGTCAGCTTCTCTGAATTGCACAGATGAGATTGGTTTCACAACTCCTCATTGATCCCCTCCCTACCAGCTGTCCCTTGTGCCTCTCTGCAGTCTCCCCTCCCTCTGTTCTAGCTATCTCCAATTATCATCATCTCATTTCATTGCAACTTTTCTTCAAAGCAGCCAGATGGGCTAGCAGTGCCACACCTGTAGCCAGCCAATCCCCTGCTGCATCTTCTTCCCAGCCGTCACCCTCCCTGCCTTCCCTGTTCCTGAACCCATTCATAAGGACTTGTCTCAATGGTTACATTAACGCAGAAACTGTCACACTGAAACCTTAATTTAAATTAATACCAACTCATGAGAGTATTATTTAACACTGAGTTAACTGTGCAAATATTGATTTTATTAATCCCAGAATGAGTTTTTGTATCATCTCATTAGGAGATGCTTTATGGTGGTGTTCTTTTTCCAAGAATGTGCAGAGTTCTGCACAACAGACATTTTCTCAGAATTTTATGAGAGAACAAACCTCACCTGTATGATTTTCTATGTAACGTAATGTTTAAGCATTTAGGATCTGCAGTCATGGGAAAATTATTTAAAGTTTATATATTACAGAGAATACATGCAAATTTAACATTTCATGCACAATCATACAATGCTGGCTTTCACAGTCAATATTTATGCCCTGGGTGACATTGAGTATATGGGCATTAGGTTGCGGTCTAAGGCTAGCATTTTGTCCTCTAATACGTTAGACATTCTCAGAGACTGTAAAAATGTAAAAACTTCCTGACAGATTAAAACTGTGTGCTGGACTGAGACTTGAACTCAGGACCTTTGCCTTTCGCGGTCAAGGGTCACAGTTTTAATCTACCAGGAAGTTTCATATCAGGGCGCACCCAGCTGCAGAGTGAAAATCTCATTCTGTAAAAATGTAGTTTACTCATTTTCAATTATAAACTTGTTTAAACAGACGAAATTGCCAAATTGTTTATTAGTAACCATGCAATAGTTGATCTGAAATGTCATCCGATTGCTGTCAATGATCCCCAGCATCTCACTTCATATGTTAGGGCATCTGTACAGCAGAAGAGTTGGTGCTCTTTGCTTTACTCTGAGATGACAGAAGTCACGGGATATTGCTATACACATATACAGATGGCAGAAGTATCACGTACACAAGGTATAAAATGGCAGTGCATTGGCAAAGCTGTCATTTGTACTCAGATGATTCTTGTGAAAGGTAATGGCTGCATGATGGGAATTAACAGACTTTGAATATGGAAGAGCAGTTGGAGCTAGCTGCACGAGACATTTCATTTCGGCAATCATTACGGAATTCAATATTCTGAGATCCATAGTGTCAAGAGCGTGCCAAGAATATTAAATTTCAGGCATTACCTCTCACCACGGTCAACACAGTGGCCGATGGCCTTCACTTAATGACATAGCAGTGACATGTGCAGACTTGTCAGTGCTAACAGACAACCAACACTTCATGAATAACTGCAGGAATCAATATGGGACATACGACATATGTAATGTAGACAGTGTGTCAAAATTTGGTGTTAATGGGCTACAGCAGAAGACGACAGATGAGTGCCTTTGCTAACAGCATGACATTGCCTGCAGCACACGTATATCGGTTTGACCCTAGACAACTGGAAAATCATGGCTTGGTCAGATGAATCCCAATTTCGGTCGATAAGAGCTGACGGCAGGGTTCAAGTGTGGTCCAGAGCCCACGAAGTCGTGGAGTCGAGTTGTCAACAAAGCACTGTGCAAACTGGTGATGGCCCCATAATGATGTTAATGGTGTGTTTAAGTAAAATGGACTGAGTCCTGCTTATGTTTGGCTACTTGGAGACCATTTGCAGACATTCATGGACTTTACATTCTCACACAATGATGGAATCCTTACGGTTGACACTGCGCCATGTCACTGGGCCACAACTGTTCACGATTGGTTTGAAGAATATTCTGAAATATTTGAGCAAATGATTTGGTCACCCAGATTGCCCAACACGAATCCCATGAACATTAACGGTACAGAATTGAGAGGTCAGTTCGCACACAAAATCCTGCACCGGCAACACCTTTGCAGTTATGAATGGCTATAGAGGCAGCATGCCTCAAAATTTATGTAGGTGACTTTCAACGACTTGTTGAGTTCATGCAACATCAAGTTGCTGCACTACATTAGGCAAATGGAGATATTAGGAAGTATTGCATGACTTTTGTCATCTGAGTGTATATTGCACTAAGGCTAAAAACTTGTCTTGTTTCAGTCTTCCTTCTTTTGTTAAAGGTGTTTTTGAATTTCTATGGCCTCTCTGTACAAGCTATGATAGTCACGATTGTACCTCCACAAAACTGTAATATCAGAGACTAGAATTTGATGGTTACCTGGCTCTGACGGATGATCTGCTACTGGCGTTGTACCTGTGTTGCCCAGGACACAACTGCTTGTTTCTTTAATGGAGGTGTTGATGCCTGTTGTATTGTTGCTACGTTGAGTTGACCATGTGTGCAAAAGATTTGTATATTCCTGCCAGAGCCAGCAATGGGTGTAAGACATTTGCATTATTCAAATAGTCACACATCTTTTGTGTCAGTTTAGATGCTGCGTCTTCTTAGCACTTGACTGACGTGATCTGTGATAAGAACTTCTTAAGAAATGTGAAAACTTTCCCCTTAGCTAATCCTTTTTTCTAGAAACAACAGCACCGGGATGTAATGCCCTACTTATCTCTTTCTTCTGAACATATTTCTTAAATGATCGAGTTCTCCCTTCAAATACTGTAGCTCTCAGATTCTTGTAACATAGTACACTTCTCTCTCTCCTTACGACTGGGATTTTTGCGACACTATCTATCCACGTGAGCGTGGTTTCTGTGTACTTTGTCCCTTAAGTTCAGTTACTTTTTCTGAGAGCCTTACGTCAAAAACTAGAAGTTGTTCTTCATTCTCCTCTTCCGTTATGAACTTTGCATTAGCAGTAATATCACTCAGTACCTTAAAAAATTCTGAGAGGCCATTTTCTCTGGGAGGTCATAACAAAAGTTACATCTGCTTACTGAAACTGACAGGAGGGTTTTATTATCGGTTGTACAAAGAACTACTATTTTTGAAGTTCTCCATATGGAAATTCACTACAACTGCACCGAGTGAGCCCCCGCAGCCTTACCATCAGTTTATATTTGCCACAGCTTTTGCAAAACTACATTCAGAGAAATCATAGAAATCATTGATACAGCATCAAAACTGGCCCTAATGTGACAACTCAACTGTTGTTTGGTTACCAGCAGTTCAGCAGTTTTGGCTGATGAAACAAGTTTACATTTGAAAATTAACTAATAATGTCTTTATATGCGTTGAGGATGTCTACTGCATTAAGGGATCAAATATAAGGCACAGACACATTTCTCACACCAAACACTAATGTCAAACAGTATATTTCATGCTTGATATTACCAGCTAATCACCACCAAGTTACTACTCACTACTTCTGCTATTATCTGTGAAACTGTTATTGTGTGAGTACATTTTTCAATTCTCTGTATGTTTTAAAGATCAGATGCTTTTGTTGTTGTTGTTGTTGTTGTTGTTGTTAGTGGTGGGTGGTGGTGGTGGTCAAACTTCTTCATCCCTGCTGCAATGTTTTTATTACAACATACTGATGATGTATCTGAACATATAAAAATATTTATTTCACCAAAAGGACACATGTCTAAGTATAACAACATACAGTCATCTGAAATAATAGAATTGCAAGTTTGTAATCTGGTATGCTGTAGCACAGCAAAAACTGCAGAAAATATTCAAGTACATCAAAAATTGGTCACACACCAGAATATATTTTTATATTCTCAACATTTCAGTCAGTTTTTGAAGCTGATGTTGCAGGTGGTGGATCCTTGTAGTGTCTGTATTCTGGCTTCAGCTCCCACATATTCTTGTGTGGATTTTTCATATTGTAATTACACACTTCTTTCAATATGTCCTTGAGGTACACCTAAAAAAATTGTTTACATTAGTGAGACATACGTTCTCCTTTTACTTTTTTGACATATTCTGAAACAGTGTGGTAAGAGCAAAGAATGTGGAAAACAAATAACTTTCAAGCACTAACAAAATATGATAGATTCACACCATCACAATACGTTTGAAACATCAATTAGGTTTCTAATATAATAGTGGCCTGCTTATGAGCTGCAAAACCATATGTTTATTTCCAAAAATAATATTCAAATCACTCAATACTATCACAATACACATCATAGTTAATGGGGACATTGTATGTGAATTCGTTGAAATTTGACATTTTCTGCTTTTTACTCCATAATGTACTTTGTACTTTCTTGAAAATTTTGGTATATAATTCATTAAAATCAGGCAATTGTGAGACCTTCAAATAATTTCTTGTATGTTGACGTGTGACTGTCAAATTTCGAGGCTACACATATACTGCCACAGTTAAGCAGTCATATCTTGGGAACTACACAGTCTAGAAGGCTGTGAATTGCTTTGTTTTGTGCCTACTGCTACATCTCAGAAGTTGGCATCATGAATAAACATATCAGTCATTTGTTTCTGATACTAGTTTTTGTTGTAAGTAGTGTGATTATCAGCTATTTTTGTAGTAAGCTAACTTCTATTGCTTTTTATATATAAATAAAATGACTAAGCATAAAAGTAACTTCAAGAAACACAAATTTGCGGGTAACAGATATGTGAGACCTGCATTTTCTTCTAAAGTACTTGAAAACACCAATGAAAAGCCATGTCATGCTTTGTGTCCACCTCAACCAAACACTTGGTGTAAATATAGGCAAGCTGAATTTTCTGGCACTGTGCATGAATTTACACACAAACATTCTCTTCCTTTGGCAGTAATGGAGGCACTCAAACCTATTTACATGGGAAGACCCAGAATGTGAATAAGTCCTGCAATAATGTTGTGTAGTACCATGTGACTAAAATTGTATTTGTTGGCCTTATGACTCTAATGTTAGCAGTGTCTGATGCTGTAGTAACTATTAATAGTGGAACTATGAAAGACTTAAGGTTCTGGAGAAGTTAGGAGTATGATTTGGACAGAACACGGCTAAATGACTACGGAAACTGGATGAGCTTCGTGTACGTGAAGCAGAGTTGGATGCTCAGCAAATGACAAACGAAGCAAGAAAGAAAAGGAGGAGGCAAGCACTGGGCTGTTTTGACACTGAAGACGACACAGACTATGGGCCAGGGCAATTCTAGTGCATTAAAGAGGCAGAAATGTAAGTCTGTATAAGAATTTGTAACAAAAAAGTTTTAAACTGCAATATCTCTGAACAACATTTCTTGCAATAAAAGACCTGTTTTCTAAAAAAGTAATGATGGTAGAGAAATGGAATTTCCACAGCATGCACATATGGAACTAGAATAATTAAAATATCCTGAGTTGTTTTGTTTTTATGTTCATTTATTTACAAAATTCTGTCAAAAAATTCAGTGTTTGAGGAAAAAAAAAAAGATAACATGCACTCTTGACAGGTGGATGTCCCGTCATTTCAGCCAGCTCAGGCTGTACACAGCAGGGTCTGTTCCAGAAGGCCCACCACCTCCCCTTCCCCTGCCGCCGCTTACGCCCATTCCCGTGTCACAGACGGTCCGGTTGGCACCACAGTGGGGGTCAACGCCTGTTAGATCGCTGTCTAGGGTTTCTGCCTCCTCAACTACCACTTCATCTGTCACCGCAGCCACCGCCTCCTCCGTTGCTGGGTCCAACGGCCCCACCCCTGGCACCTCCGGCTCCAACCAGTGACGTCACCAAGGAAGTCATTATGGAGACCCCGTCCCCGGTATTGTCCCACAGCCACTCACAAGATGGGGGACAGTGCGCCAACACACCCCTTCATTACTTCCGCCTCTACTCGCAGGTGACTGCCCGCCACCTGCTGCAGCAGCCATTGTCGCTGGGCGATGGAATGGATATCAGCACTGTCATTGGTGTTTTCCACGACTCATAATGTAGGTGTCTTGTGAGATCAGTGCCTTTTTTTTTTCCTCTCATGGTGCCAATGCTTTTTCGGTACCAGTGCTTTTCTTCCATACCACACTCGTTTCTGTACAATGCACTTTCTATGTACCACCTATTTTTCTGTGCCTAATGTCTTTATGTATGTATGTGGTTTTCCCACCCCCTAGAAGGGAGGAGCAATGTACGTCCACTCATGAAGTGCTTGATTTCAGACATTGAGAGTCCATATAGTTCACAGGACTGCCTTATAAAGGTGCACTCTTGTGAGCCGCCAAAGGAGCAGCATTATTTAAGCGATTGCAAAAGAGTGCTTGGCCTATTCTGTAACCTGTATTACTGTTGTACTGTCAATGTGTTCAATGCTACACACAACATGTACTTCATGGCATCGTACGTGTTGCTCTATAAAGTACTATGTTTCATAAATTGTGTTCGTTCTTGATATAAAAGTTATGGTCTCAGTTATTCTACATACTCTGTTCATCAAAGTGGGACCCCAGCCAGCCAAACTGAACTGCAAACGTGTTTCCTCCACCACAACACGCGGTGTCGAAGTAGCAACTGTGAGCCACACACTGCCAACGTGCGACCTTCGTACAGCTTATTAGGTCTGGGCTAGGGCAGCCATCATGACACATCAGTCTATGTGGCAAGTAATAGAGGGGACAGTATGTGCAGATGGTACCTAGAACTGTTTCAGGTCTTCCTCTCCCACTGCAACATCAGGCACCACACTTCCAAGTTCCTCATTAATGTGTGGCAAGAAACACTTGTATTAGAGCACCTGAGACCACAGCTGAGGTGGTCTTTAATAATTTACTCAAATTAAATACACATTCTCTACTCAGCATTCAAAAATTTGTACACTAGATCCTCGGTAGCTTTCCATACCACAAAAATATTGCCAGAATTGGAAACCTGCTAACAGATTACAACTGTTGGCAAGACTAGGGCTCAAACCCGAAGCCGTACATTTTGCAATATGCAGGGAAACTTCTGTGAAGTTTGGAGAGCAGGTAGGAGGTGCTGGTGGAACAGAGGCTGCAAGGATGGGTCACTAGTTGTGCTCGGATGACTAAGTCCCAGTCTGGCACATAGTTTTAATCTGGTAGCAAGTTTAAAATCAGCACACACTCCACTGCAATGTGAAAGATTCTTTCTGAAAGCTAGAATTTACTTTTATTATGACACACAATTTATAATTAATACTTACAATAGGCTGCCTCGTTATTTTCACTAGGTCCTTTATATTATAATACTGATGTTTTTCAAAAGCTGCAAAAAGCATTTCAAGAACTGCATCTTTATCATCCCGAGCCTTCTTCCCTTCAGATTTCTTCTTTTCTTCATATTCAATCTATAAAATGAACAAATCGCAAGAAAAATGATTAGAATACAAAAATGCATTGCTGAAATTTATCTACCACTGTGTGACAAAGTCAAGCAGAAAGTTCTTAATAAATTTACTTATATTCTTGCAGTAAAATGCAAGAAATTTGCTGTCCCACACACTACCTATTATATAAATTAGTACAGCACATTTTTAAACCATACTGCTATAATAAGCTGCCTTTTTCTTGACTTCTTCCCAAGAGCATCAAATTAGAATTCTTCATATTCAATAAAATATCACAAATTAAGGTTTAATATACTCAAAAACACCAACAATCACACAATTTCTGGAACAGGTGATTTTTATGGTGCTACTTGCAAATCCTGGTCCACATGCATGAATTGAATGGTTTTTCCCATACAACAGTCCACAATTCGTCCTCAAGAGTCTGTGGGAAGCAGTGTACTCTGTACATTAGGTCATAGGTGAAACTTTCAAAATATTATCTATGACAAGGTACGTCCTTATATCTTTCGTGAAAGGACAAAACATCTGTTCTAGCAGTTGACTGCATTACAGTATACCAAATTCCTGGAGGTTGTTTTACTATATATGACACACTAAATCTGAAATCCACTTGTCTTCAATACATAAATGTACGGTTTTTGTTTGTAATCCTGTAACTGAGGATGTGCTGATAGCCTTTCTTTCATTTCTTTTTCTGCTAACATGTTTCTTCATTTGCTTTTTTTTCTGAACTCTCTTCAGACCACTTGAATAACTATTTTTACGTCAGTACCTACCCCTTCTGATACTCATTCATTCAAACACAGTATTTGTGGCAATGACTGCTTTACCTGGTTATTCTAAGCAGTGTTTTACACACACCTCTTAATTATTTCAGATCCCCCAGCTCCTAACCACCCACCACTTGTTCCTCATAGCCAAATGGCTTTTCCTGCTCCACCATGGGTCTATGGGACTGGCTGTCTGCTAGGTTTAACAGATAATTTTGGGACAGACACATCAGCAGCCTTGTGAATGATGGTAGTTACGAGTTCTACCAAGTATCTGATCCTGGACTGATGTTATACTACAACCATTTTGCTGGAAAAGATAACACAGTGGATCCTCTTCAAAAAAGAAGAATCAAAAACATTGTTTATTTGCAGTCAATGGACAAAATGCTGGATTTTGAAGCACCAGATCTCAGTCCACAGTCATTTGCACAGCATATCACAGACTGATACAAAATGGTAAACTAAGGTGACAAAACTAAAGATACAAACTTCAAATTATGTTTACTGAGCAATTCCCTCACCGCCATCACCAGCCAATAAGAAAACCAATGAAATATAACAACTTTGTGCACTTTCTGCATAATAGCCTACTAATCTACCATCCATTTCACATAAATTTGCCTCATGAAGAGGAGGGCCAAAGCAGACGTGCAATACAACAGTGCCAGCAAGCAGAATTTGATGGAGAGCTGCCTACAGTTTATGAAACAAACTGAGACACACACTTTCATTAGAATGACTGATGCTTCAGGGATGTAAAGTTTTGTATGAGGGTTGGAACTTAAATAGTGGCAGCTATTTATTCGCAACCAATACAAAAGAGTTACATGTTTGCACCTGTTACTGTCCTTCAAAGTAGTCACCAGCATTGTGTAGAACCCATTGCCAGCGACATGGAAGCCATAGTATACCATTAGCAGAGCCTGTTCTGTTGTTGATGCGAATGAAGCGGTCTAAAGTTATGATGATTCTTGTGTACAACTGTGATGGTGTTAGCCTAACGCATTATGTTCCTACATGGCAGAGCATCAATGCACAGTATTACTGTTCATTTTTGGAGCATCACCTGCGACCAGCTTTGCAAAAGAAGCGGTTACACTTTCTGCTCAACCCACCAATCATTTTGCACGACAATGAGTGGGCACATACAACGCAAGCTGTGGCTGCTGTGTTCGGTCGATGGGACTGGGAAGTACTGTACCATCCACCATACTCCCCGGATTTAACTCCTGGTGACTTTGATTTGATTCCATAGACGAAGGAATGGACCACTTCATGGCATTCGCTTCAGAACTGTTCCAGAGATTCAACAGACAGTAGACCGCTTCATTCGCAGCATCAACAGAACAGGCTTTGCTAACGGTATACTATGCCTTCCACATCACTGGCAACGGGTTCTACACAATGCTGGCGTCTACTTTGAAGGACAGTAACAGGTGCAAACATGTAACTCTTTTGTATTGGTTGTGAATAAATAATTGCCACTATTTAATTATTCTGTATAAGCCAATCATGATTTAGAAGACAAATGGCATAACTGCAACATCCTTTAACAGAGTATCTTAATGTGAACCAAGTAGTACATTATCAAAGAATTTCAGTCTACAGAATAAGTAACTGATTAGTGAGGTTAAAACAGATCGAACTGCGAGGTTAGTGGTCACTTCTTTAAATAATCAACATCTAAATGATTACATGAGTGGAGTAAAGGGTGGTCAACCCATCTGAACTTTTCCAGTTTCACGTGAGATGTAGACCCAGGCAAGAGAAAAAGTAAAGAAGCGAAGATATAACTATGAAAAAAGAAGTCATAAAATACATTCCAGTGGGGGAGGCTCACTGGGGCTAGTATTGCAGCTGGAGCTATCGTCTGCATCCAGGTCACTGTAGAAGAATGATAGAATTTTTGTCACAAAATGGTAAACAGAAGTGATAAAACCAAAGCAACAAACTTAAAATGAGGGTATATAATCGTACTCTCAAATAAAACAAAAATAGATCTGCCACTAAACAGTGGTAGAAATTAGTCCTTATGTTTCAATACACACCATGAGATCAGTAAGAAATATCTAACAGAGAGATTAAACAGAATATTTAGTGCCTTCAATTAAAGTCCCAGAAGCCTCATAAATTAAAAGGATGAACTTTAATATCCAATCAGGAAAATGAAAAGGCAGATGAAATTTCAGCAGACTTGTGCATATGAGTACCTCATATGGAAATCACTGGGACATAACAGATTCATCTCGGTGGATACAAGCTAATGTCACATTACTGTAGAACCAATCAGGGAATAGGAGGAGTAACTTTATATGCAAAAAAACAGAGTTGATTAATCATCTCAGTTTTGTCACAGTCACACTCAAGTCCCACTTTAACATATATTCTGATTTCAGTACTGTTTGGTCTCTGTTTCTCTCTTTTACTTTTTTGCTTCACTTCTGATGTGATTTGCCCCTTTATTCACCTCCACTAAGCTATTTTAGGATTCTAAGGTTCTGAAATTTATCATCTTTAAACACAAATGAAATAATTATATGGAGATTGGTGTGGTGCACTTATGTCATGCTTCACTACGACACGGGTCTTCAACACGTTTCTCAATTTGCAATAATTCACAGTTACTTACTTATAGAGCACATCTCATAATACTACACTGCAGCTTAAACTTACATGTGAGATTGCATATCACTGTATTAGATCAATGATGTGAAAAATCAAAGCCAGAAAATAAATAAATAAATAAAGTAGTTAGTTGGCAAAGTTTACTAACATTGTGTTTATGATCTGACACTGGTTTGAAGTTATGAACAATTCTCTCCAACTGCTGTACTTGTCTTGTGGGAAGAGCCGCTTTACGTATTGATTCCAACTTCATTTTCATATAGCAATTGTCCGCTGAAAGAATAAAAGATATTCTTAGTCTCCTTTGATTATCATCCCACTAACAGTTTAGCACACTTTTGAAGGTTGTTAATAAAACTGTTACCATAGGGTCGGCATTCCAGTTTTTGAACTACACGGCCCTCTAAACTCAATTTTTCAGTCTCTGGGACTACAGAATCAGAATTTGATGCTGAAACACAAGAGAAAGAATGTATCAGTTACATTGAAAAGATATTCTTTCTTAAAAATAGCAATAGGAAGAGTAGTTATAAGAAATAAACAGTAAAATGAAAAAATACATGGGAACTAAGGAAAGCAAATATGGTAAATTTGCTACTATATGAAAATGTTAGAATACACTGAGATTTTATAATACTGCCCCCACCCCCCTTCTTTGCTCAGTGATGGGCTAACAACCAAGGAAATGGCATGAGCATATCCCACACAAACACCACATGTAATAAGCATTTTTGGACATTCAGCTCTTCGTAACATTTAGGCCTGCGAAAAACCATCGGAAAAATTTTTGTCTTAAGCAAGAAACAAATCACTGGTTTTTCTTATAATGGTATGTATTTCACCATATTATGTGCTATCTTCAGCAAAGTTTTGGTGGCAGAACAATTGGAGGAGGATCCTACAAATACAACTTACATCTACTTCTACATGAACAGAAGATATAATCTGACACTAACTCATGCTAGCATACACACACAGATAAAGACTGTGACAAACATTACATGGTTGACCAGTGAAATATATTGTATCTGTTATTAACGCTGCACCAAAAACTGAGTTTACAACTCTATGAGAGGAATTCATATAGCTTTAATCACCACCTCACAAAAACAAAGTTATGTGATTATTTTTTGTTTAATAATATATAGTTGATATTCTTGAGACATATAGAGTCTCACCTTTATCTTCAATAATAATGTAGGTTGAAGCAAAGAATTAAAAACCTACAAATTTTAATTCACTGTTTGAGCCTACATTACTATTGTAGATAAACTTTTTGTCTGTTTGCAGTTACATGATGATGGATTTGGAGTGCCCAATAGCACAGTCATCAGCACACTTAGTGGATGTCAGCATGCAAATATTTTGGGAGGGACAATTTATGTCCCTGCAGGCTAAGTTTCCTGTAAAGCATTAAAATCCAACTATCAACTGCAAAAACTAACTTTACGATACATTAAACAACGAGACTTAAAATCGATGAATAAAAATGGTAAACTGCCCAATCAAGCTATTCACTCGAGAGGCTGTTGACCTCCTCTCACCAAAATTTAAGAGATAGCACCTGACATTTCTCAAAATTTTGAAATGTGTTACACTGGTGTCAGCATTGGCAAGGATGGTGGACACAGCTGCAGCCAAAATGAGTGTTTCCCTTATGTCACATGTAAAACACATCTAGTTAAAATATACTGTACCAAAAATGGTACACTACAAACTTAGGGTAGTGGTAGACCTTCCCACTGGAGGGGGGAAACAGTGTGTTACCACGCATGAGAGGTCGATTTGACTGATCAAATTGTTGTTCAGCACTTTCAGCCATTTATTTTCATACTGATGCACGACTCTTCTGTCAATGAGATGATGACGTGCAGGATGGCACACCAAACTGGAACATCTTTGTCACTTTGTCAGATGTATCATTTCTTCGCATTCTTATGTATCCTGGTATGCAGCAAAAGACCACCTCTTTGTCTCAGTTTTTGATCCACTGTAAGGCACTGTCGATGGTCTGAATCATTTCTGCTACTGGATATTTTTGTTGTGCCAGTTGTAGGGCACTGAGTGAGTCATAGTAGATGAGAAACTTTTTGTTATCATGATTTCGTACCTGCTCCAGTGCCTGCATGACTCCATATACCTCTGCATCATTATTTGTTAATTGCTCTGGAAGGCATACCCCGAAAACCCTATCGTGAAAAACTGCCGAACAACCAAGTGCATTCCCCTGTTTAGATCCATCCATTTATATAAAACTATAAACCTTGGTGTGTTCTTAAAACTGAAGAAAACAAATTTTTAAAGCAGTAATCTGGAGTACATGATTTCTTGTGCTCTGTCAAGCTTAAAATCACTCTGAGCATCTGAAGACATGAAGGCAGCAGTTCGTTCCATCCCTGGCTGCTAATTCTCAGGTCTGACACATCCAGCTTACTGAGACAGTCTTAAGTGTGTATCCCAAATGCCTTGGTCACATATGGCCAAGTCCTGAAAATCTGCTGAAAGTTTAGCCGGTCCACCACACGAAATTACTGAGGTAATACTAACATTTTCAGGGCCCTTACAGCTAAAAGGAGGTGCTGCCATGTTCAGAGGTGGTCCACCAGCTTCTGCACACAGACTCTGAACTGGGCTGGTCCAACACCACCTGCTGTGGTCTAATACCCTCATAGTAGACAGAGTCTAACATCTTGAGGTAGGACATATATTTAGAGCCATAAACCATGCCACCTAATTCAGTCACAAGAGAGGACTCACAGAATATTGTGAATATGTTTCCTGATCCTGCTTCTGTAATGAATAGAGACTTCACTTTGCTAGCTATAGCATGCGAGAGTCATGAGATAAAATCTGGGGCTACAGACAGGGATTTGCGTGATGTTATTCTGAATGTCTTGTCCAAAAATTACTTTGAGCAGATATTTGAAAAATTAACTTGCGAGAGTGATGTCTAAGACCTCCTAGCAACAAACAGATCTGAACTTCTCAAATAAAACAGAGAGGAGGGCAAAGGTGATCAAAAGGCTGTGATAGCATCAATGACTATCGATGCTGTAAGAAATCTTAAGGAAAGTAGGAAAATATTTTTACTGAGTTAGACTGACAGGACACAAATTGCAGAGTATCTGAGTAGTCAATATCAAATATTCAGTTCTGAGGATGAATTGATGAAATTCAAAAGTGTCATTCAATATGACATAGAGAAGTACATTCCCAGCTAGGTTTTGAGGGGTGGAAAAGACCCACTGTGGTTTAATAGCCATATTACAAAGTTGCTATGGAAGCAAAGAGAGATTCATCATGGATTTAAGGTGAGCTTCATCACAGATTTTACTCTTTGAAGGGTGGGCTTAACTGCAACCTACCACATACACACGGGGTCCTTTTTAATTGAAGACAGTGGAATATCTCAAAAATCACACACTGGATCAAAAAAGTTATAATTCCAATTTGTTTATGCCAGAGAGGGACATCCAAGGTGTAGGGTGGCGGGGACTTTGAAATCTTCAAATGAACCCGTTTTTTAATTGCAGATTATGACTATATGGCACATTTACATACGTTTTCTATGCAGCATTTTCTTCATTTCACTGCACATGGCGCTGTAATTGGAGGAACAGAAATGGGTACACAGTCATAATTTACCACATGATACGCAGGGGCCCTTGAATACCCAATGACACATGGGACCCCATCTTTATGCTACAAGGGTAGGAGAGGCCAGAATTTCATAACTTCTTATTGGAAACACCATTCGCAACTTTGTATTCCTCCAGCATATTGAACAGGGGACTACTTGATGGGCCACCATGGCTGTGCAGTGAACTATAACATATCATACTAGACAGTACACAGTGACCAGAGCTCACATATCGTGCAGACGTACAACAGATAGTGGTTCAAAACATTCACAATACTTGAGCAGTGTTTACTGCTTGCATTATTGCCTGCACATCTACACATCATTTGGAGAAAAGACATGCAAGTGGACAATCAATGCTGCAACTACAGAAGAAAAAATTCGAATGATCGTAATCCACAGAGAATATAGGAGAAATGTTGCGGCTGCTGTTGCCTTGTATGCAGAGCGTTTTCCAGAGAAAGCTCACTCTTGTTTGTCATTTTACAAGGTTGTGAACGCCTTTATGTTTGTTGGCAGCATACAGCCTGACGAAAGGAAACAAAGCAAACGTGTTACAGGAGATGTACTAGCAGCATACCACAACCACAGATAAGCACTCAGCAATTACATTGCGATTCCAGTATGCCTTTAGGTAGTATTGTCACAACACCGCATAATTATAAGTATCATCTATATCAAGTGTAACTGCATTAAGAACTTTGTGGTGCTGGTTTCCATAACTGGATAGTGTTTTGTGAATGGTCATGTCAACAAATGTAAACAACCCCCACATTCTTTGGCAACATACTATTTTCCAATGAGTCAAAATTCACAAACCATGGCAACATTAACCAGCAAAAGCATGCATTATTGGAGTGCAGACAATCCCTGCTAGTTATGGCAAGCTAACCATTAGTGTCCTTGGTTGGTTAATGTATGGTGTGGCATCATGGGGAACAAACTCATTGGTCCAGGTTTTATTTATCATTGAAAAGATGAACATTTTTGGAACAGGATCTACCGGTACTACTGCAGGATGTTGCCCTGGATGTTCAACAATGTACGTGGTTTCAGCATGACGGTTGCCCAATGCGTTTTGCAGTTGACGCATGGAAGATATTAGGCCATTTTTACACTGGTCAGTGGATTGGCGGAGATGGCCTTATTAATTGGCCCGTTTGGTCACCAGATTTCTTTCTGTGGGGATATTTAAAAGATAAGGTGTATCAGCAAGTGCCAACAAGCAATAAAGATGTTGTCAATCACATCAGAAATGCCTTTGCTCACATTCCTGCAGATATTCTTCTGTCCTGTGTATGGTCATTTGAAAAGCGGATCACTAATGTATTAAAGTTGGCGGCACTACGTTTGAACACTTACTCTAATAGGAAAAGAGAGTAGCATCCACCTCCAGCCATAACCACAGTGTTTGTCAAGTAGTCCCACGATTGATATGTAAGAGGAATACAATGTTGCAAATGGGGTTTCCAGTTAGAAGTTATGAAATATTGACCCGTCCTACCCTCTCAGCGTGAAGGTGGGGCCCCACATGCCATTGCATATTCAACAGCCATTGAGTAGCACATTGTAAATTATGAATGTTTAGCCATTTCTATTCCTCTGATTACAGCACCATCTGCGGCAAACTAAAGAAAATGCTACAGACAAAACATTTGTAGATTTTGCCATAGAATTTTAATCTGCAATAAAAAATGGGGGTTACCATTGAAGATTTCAAAGTTGCCACCCCTCCTAATGTCACCCAAGCATGGGGTGGAGTGGTGGATTGAGTGAGGTATCACTAGATATCCCCCCTGAGACAAACAAATTGGAATTATAACTTTTTTTGATCTGATGTGCAGTTTTTGATTTATTTCAATGTCTTCAGTTGAAACAAGCAGGCTATATTAACACTTTGAAAGGGGAGTGGTGGCTGTGGCTAACCACATATTTTTCTCAGCTAACAATCTAATTGCTGATTTAAGTTCCATTAGACAGGAGAAGAATCACAGTTCAGTATTTTTACTGCATATTTATGACACAAACTGATATTTCATACATTGTTGATGTTGTTCATGGAAATGTCGTGCATTTCTCTCTGTAGCTCTTCTTCATACAGCTATCTCCGGTACATAATTGTTTATATTTATGTGCTGACCTTCCACAAATCTACAAGTAATAGTACTTTTTAAATGAATAGACTTTTCTACATTTCACAATGGATGTCTGTGTGATTAGTGGCACTAACCACCGCCCTTCTTCTCCATCCAGTATATTTTCTTCTCCATCCAGTATGTCTCACCAGAAATGAACAACAGAGGAAGAATGTTACCAAATATTATTTGATGAAATTCCTTCTAGTGACAACAATGTTGACAGTGATTTAAGTAATGTTAATAATCTGGCATTCACTACAGATAGTGCAACTTCTAGTCTTGTTTACAGTTGTATGTTGAACAGTATGATTCTAAGGATAAAATGATGAGACAAATGGAAATGACATGGTACCTCTCCCTGTTTCATCAACAGTCAAGATAAACTGGATTCAAGAAACAAGTGTCAACCACGTGCCATTATTTACTGGACAACGTGGTGCAGTTGCAGAAATAAAGAACAAACCAAACCTAAAGCCAGATGACTTATTTTGCAAGTTTTTCAATGAAATGCTTATAAACCATATAGTGTTTCAAACCAATTTTTATGCAACACAGACATTCAAATGTTTTGTCGCCACCAACGAACACAAAATAAAAAAAATTATAGGAATAAATCTATCTACAGAGATTACTGGAGCACTGATCCAGACCTTGACGAAAGTTATACATCAAAGCTAAAGCCAATAAAACGATTTAGTTGGTTACTGACAAGGGAACACCCCCCCCCCCCCCCCTCAGATTTATTGGTAAGATGGCCCAGTGGATAGCTCGTCAAAAACTGAACACAGATCAAGCATGAAAACAGGAACAAAGTGTACTGAACTGTGAAACAAAAAGAAAGAAAGAAAGAAAGAAAGAAAAACCAGTAAAATAGAAACAGTAAGTGGTCTAAGCTAAGAACTGCAATAAGTGATGGAAAGCAGCCCCAACGTCATGGTGGTCATGGTGTTGGATTGTCAACTGGGCGAGCCGGGTTCAAAACTCCCTCATGCCATTTATTTTTATTTTCTTTTTTTCAGAACATTGTGAACTGTCTATCTGGTCAGTGAAATGTTTCTTCTCTTTCTGTAGTCTTGGCAGTTGTCATACTATACACTGGTCTTATAATTTGAGTCATGTTGTAAGAATACGTTACCATCGCAAGTAAACGTAATGAATAGTGAGAGCAGGCAAGATACCACATACATGTCTCACAAAAATGAAAGCAACAAATAAACAGGTGTGAACTATGTTACAACAAAGGAACTATGTTACAACAAAGAAACTTCCAAAATGGAATGCAACTTTAAAAAAGTTAAGTACATAAGGTTTGGCAGAGCACAGAAAAACTCTGTGACTTTGAAACTATTGCATTCATTTGTTACAGCTTATGTATTATGTTTTCGTCATTTCCTATGTTACAACAAAGGAACTATGTTACAACAAAGAAACTTCCAAAATGGAACGCAACTTTAAAAAAGTTAAGTACATAAGGTTTGGCAGAGCACAGAAAAACTCTGTGACTTTGAAACTATTGCATTCATTTGTTACAGCTTATGTATTATGTTTTCGTCATTTCCTTGGGACCAATCACATTCACATTCATTCAAACACCTAAATCGGGCAAGGAGGCATATCTAACTCACTCACCAGGCATACAAATTAGGTGCATCAGTAAGAAATTCCTATCACATGACACACATACTGTCATTAATGCAGTGTATGACACACCAGATGTGTTTTCCAGAAGAGGATTCAAATGACTTGTCGCCTTGTCATCAAACATTTGCAGTTCGTATATGAAATCCAATCTCTTCTGGCTGCTAATAGAGTATTATAGGTGCCCTTCCTTACACACCGCTGTTGTAAGTGGATGTTACACTACAACACAGACACAAATCTGAATATAGTGAGGAAAAAAATGAGCACAAATAAGAGTTGAACACAGCTTGCCTGTGTGGCAGTCCAACACCATGACCACTTAACCATTAAGACGCTGCTATTTCGAGCTGTGCTATACTGCACTTCTTGTCCTTGGACCATTGACTGTTTCTAGTTTGCTCTTCTTTTTTCCGTAGTACAATACACCTCCTCCTTCCTGTTTTCAAGCTTGATCTGTGTTCAATTTTTCATGGGCTGTCCACTGGGCCCTCTTACCACTAAATCTGAGGGGATGGTGCAAAGTTTCCCCTGTGAGTACCTTGCACCTCAATGATAATTCTGTGGCTCCTGACAGAAACTTTTTTTTTTTTGTCCATCCTCATGATAGGTGGTCTGGGGGACTTTGGGCGTTCACTTATGTAAGAAAATGAAACACCTACAGCGATCCCTACGATGCCATTTATTGTATGGTTACCAGTTTTGGTGCTTCCGTGCACCATCTTCAGGCATTGGCTGTTGCTGAGGAGGTTAACACCATGTTGTCTCTCCAACCATTAACATCCTGTTGATGGTCGGAGAGACAGCATTGCAGTTTGAGGTAGTCTGCAAAACCAGTTATAGATGTTGGCCACTGATTCAACATGTATACGGATTCTGTTAACACCCTCAGCATCAGCTAAGGCCTGAATATGACAAGCAACATGCTGCCAACGCTCTCTTGAAAGCATGTATTTATGCAACCGCCACTGACCAGTGGGCCTCACAAACTCGACTCAGTACTCCAGGTTGGTGTCGGTCATTCATTTGCGGAGCGGCATATTTCAGCACAGGCTACACCAGTACATAGCGTCCAGATTGTGACTATAGCAAGACTACTGATAATGTCTGCAAGAGGACTATTACTGATGAGGCTATACCACGAACACAGACTCTATCTAAGTTAAATAGCAGCTTCATGTAAATAAAGAATCGTATTTATCCATGTATGCAATTACCAACCACCCATAACAACATCCTATCCCTTGCTTCCTATGATACAAGACTCTACAGTAGCGACGAGGATAATTCAGTGGTGGTTGAAGATAATCAACTTGGCCGAAGATTTTGCTTGTTTCTCTCGTGTTTTAGCTTGCAGGGATGATCATGTGCAAGTGTTTGTAACTGATAATTTGTTGTTGTGTTCTTGTATGTATTCCAGGAAAGGAGCTGCAGAACTAATAAAATTTCTATTTTCAGAGCCTTTGCTTGCTTTTTGTTATAACGTATTTGTGTAAACCATGAATTCTCCGCTCTCTCCACCTCCCGTCCCCATACTGACGACAGCACAACAACTACTGGCTGCACAACCTATGTCGGGTGCACAACCAACCAACCAACCAAGCCAACAACTGCCACTGACCAGCATACCTATGTCCCGGCAATTTAATGACACAGAAGAGGAATGGCTCGAACACCTGACTCTGTTCCTAGCACATTGTCAAGTTCATCATGTTCTAGGTACTGTAAACTTACAATACTTCCTTTCTATTGTGGAGTCCCCAGTGTTCAGGTTAATACAGAAACTATTCCCAATCGCGTCTCCTGACAAACTCTGTTTTGACCAGGTAATCGCTGCATTACCTAAACACTATGACCAGCAAGTCCAAGTAACTGGAGGTAGATATGAGTTCTTTCATTTGCAGAAGGAGCTGGAACGGACGTCCTACCTGTGGTACATAGAATTAACGGGTGTGATCAAGAAGTGTAAATTTAAGTGTAGTTGTGGCAACTTTTACATTGATTTAACAAATCACAATGCAATAACATTCAATGTCCCATACAGTAGAATACAGGAACAGATCTTAAAGTTCTCTGATCCATCACTTCCCCAAGTATTGCAAATCTCAGAGCAATATGATTCGGGTGTAACTGTGGCCAATAAGTTTGACCACGCACTGATTTGTCAGGTCAAGTCGCCACTTGCTCACAACCGCCCCAAGCAGCTACAACAACAAGCACATATACAGCCGCATGGAAGGGCAAGTAGACAGGTAAACAGACCTGTGAATTTTGTGAAGTCTTGCTCTAGATGTTTTTCTCACCTTAAAAGACAGGATTGTCCACCATGTAACACAACAGGTTACACGTGGGGGAAAAAGGCCATGTCCAAGCAGTTTGTTTGCAATGGCACAAAACTGCCAATTTTGCCAGCAACAGAAAAAACTGGCTCATGCACATGCAGTGAATGCTGTGTTTTCAAAACCTACAACAGGTTCTGACAAAAGTAAGAGTAAGGCTGTACCTCCTTCATGTCCTAGTGCTGTGCAACAACATTCTAACGAACTGTTTGTCTCATCATGAACTTCTGGCCATCATGTGGACTTTCAGTTAGACACAGGTGCCTTAGTATCTTTGCTTAATCGTGCCACATACAAACAGTTAGGCTCACCATGCCTTTCTAAATCTAGCAAGCACCTCACTGCTTACAACGGACATGAAATTCCAGTGCTTGGACAATGTAGTTTGCCTGCTATTTAGAAATCTCACACCAGGACAGTGAATTTTACTGTGTTGAAATCAAGAGACAATGAGAACACATTCAGCTTAGATGCCTTTGATTTGTTTGGACTTAGCATTGTAGCTAGCTTGCTTAAAGAATTTCCTGGACTATTTTCAGAAGAAATGGGAAAAACTTGTAACTTTGTAGTGCATGTTACATCGAAAGACAATACACAGCCTAAGTTTTTCCAGGCCCACCCCATTCCAATTGCTTTAAGAGACAAAGTAGACAGTGAATTTCAAGAATTGCAAGATGATGGTGTAATTGCTCCCACTCAAGCTAGTCAATGGGCAAGTCCTCTCATTTTGTTGCCTAAGCCTTCTGGTCGCATTCGCATTTGTGTTAACTTCAAGCTACAGTCAACCCACAGACACTGGTTGACACTTACCCGTTACCGCGCCCTGAGGAACTCATAGACAGGCTTGGTGCAGGACTTTCTAAGACAGATTTGTATGATGCCTACCTGCAAATTCCATTGGATGAAGAATCACAGAAAATGTTTGTTGTAAATACACACTTAGGACTGTTCAAGTATTTGCATTTGCCTTTCGGCAGTGCTTCCCCACCCACTATTTTTCAATGTCACTCGGAACAGCTGGCTACAAAAGAGCCATTTTGTTCAAACTACCTTGATGATATTGTTGTATCGTGTCATACAGCAGAGAAACACACTGCCAATTTGCATACTCTTTTTCGAGTGTTGTCAGAAACAGGATTCAAGTGTTGTCTCAGAAAGTGTGACTTTTCACACTGAACTACAGTACTTAGGTCATGTGATAAACAGTCATTAGGGCATGTGATAAACAGTTAGGGTGTGCACCCCCTCTAATCTCATTTGGTTACAATCTGTGACCTGCTTGTTACTTGCAATGTGTCTGAACCGCAGTCAGTACTAGGAGAGATGACATACTCCATTGGCTTTGTACTGAATGCTGCTCAGATCGCGGATCCATTGCATCACTTGCATCGAAAAATGTGCCTTTTGTGTGGAGTAAAGAGAGTCATGACACATTTCAGAAACTCAAAAATGCTTTGCTTAGCGACAGATGTTTAGAGCATTTTGACCCTGCCAAGCCGGTAGTTTTGCAAGTCAACGCTTCTTTGCTTTTGCCTCAAAGTTGTTAACTTAAACTCAGAGCAATTATTCACAAATTGAAAAAGAAGCTCTCACTACTGTATATGGTGTGACCAAATTTCATCACTATTTGTATGGTCATAAGTTCTTTTTAGTGACAGATCACAAGCCTTAGCAGTCCTTGTTTCATTTGTCGAAGCCTGTTCCTACACGCACTGCTCAAAAATTGCAATGTTGGGTTTTGCTGCTTTCGCAGTATCAGTATGAAATTGTGTACAGACCTATAGCAAAGCATGGCAGTGCAGATGCCCCATCTCGCCTTCTGATTAGCCCAGACTCTGAGTTTGGTGCATCTGCCGCATCTGTTGCCAAATTGATGTGCAGAACTCCGAGTTGCTGGAATCTTTTCTCTTGCATTACGGAAAAATTGCACAAGCCATGGAAGCAGACCCAGATCTCAAGTTTTTGTTGCATTAAATTCACACTTCTTGGCCGCATTCATATCCAGAACTCAGTTGTATGCTGATATTTTGTATGTTGGCATAACCTTCCAGTTCAACAGGGTGAGATTCTAGTTCAAAATAACAGTGGACAACCACATTTGTTTATTCCCAAAGTGTTGCCAAAGGATGTGTTGTTATTGCTCCACCAAGGACAACACTGGGGAAAGGGAATTGTCCGCACTAAACAGTTAGTGCAACGGCACTGTATTTGGCAGGGCTTGGATGCTCATATTAAATGGATGACATCACAGTGTTGCACATGTGCGGAAAACCAATCAGCTCCACCACAGACAGCAGCTTGGCCTAAGGCTCAATCACCATGGCAACAAGTGCACACTGACTTTGCAGCCCATTCTGGAACACTCGTTGGCTCACAGTGGTAGACTCTTTTAGCAAGATCCCATTTGCGGTGCCTATGGCTTCTACCACATCATGTAGCACCTTCAAGCATTGTCCTCCATATTTTGCATCAAAAGGTTGCCAAAAGTATTTGTGTCAGACAAAAGATCACAGTTCACTTCACGTGATCTTTAACAGTTTTGTGAACGAAATGGCATTCATTGTCTAACAAGTGCTTCATTTCACCCCCAGTCCAACAGAGAAGCAGAACGCTTTGTATGCACTTTTAAGCAACAGATGGCCAAGCTTCACACCCCCCACACACAGGAAAAGGCACAGCAATTCATTCTCACCTCCTATCTCTTCCAACCATGAGACGGATCATCACTAGCGGAACTTCTGCATGGCCACCACCGTCGGATGCTGCTCCACTTGCTACACCCACCGGCACCATCAATGGTCTGCACGTAACGCTTTGCACTGTGCGATCTATTTCTTTTCAGAGTTTATGGCAACCATGGGCATTGGGAAAGAGGCATGATCCAGGAATGCATTGGGTCTTTTATGTACTTGATTAGAGGTCCCGATGGTTTGCAGTGCTGCCACCAGTACCAAATTCATGCGTGTTATTTGCCCTGTGGTTCTGTTGCTTTTCTTCTTCCAGATTCACAGGCTCACAGGACTGCGCAGCCTTCTCAGCCACCCACTGGTACCATTAGGGCACCCCAGTAGAAGCCCTGCCATCCCTGCTCGCCAACCTGATGGACGTGGACCCGTTGTGGTCGTCATTGTCATCGCTGCCATCATCACCCCAGAACATGCTCTCAGGACTGGACGTGTGCCCTAGCAACAGTTTTCCGGAGGATGTTTCTGTTGTCTCACAAGCCAGATGGTGGGGTACTGTCGGGAGTATGCCATCCTCCACAGTCACAGCTCCTGCCTCATCTGTACATGCAGCATCCTGCCTCCCACCCCGAAGTCGTTCGCTTCCTCCCTACACGACAATCGACAATGGTTCTACAGTTAACCAGTGAAAGAAACATTATTTTTAAGGGCATTTATTTAACCTTATGTGATTTGTTCAAGAACCTTAAGTCCAGTGGTCTGTATGCTTGCAGAACAATATATCCCAGAAGGAAAAACATGCCAAAACTCATGGAGGAGAAAGGGAAATTGGATTACAGAATAAGTACTGATGGAGTAATTAACTACAAATGGAAGAATAACAGGGCAGTCAAAGCGATTTCTACATGTCATGCACCATCAGATGCATCCACAGTAAGTCACAGACTGAAAGACGGAACAACAACAACCAATATCACTTGCCCTCTTGTGCTGAAAAATTTCAGTTCCAGTACAAACCACGCGAACAATTTTGATTGACTGAAGTCGGACAACGCTATAGACAGAAAAAGGAAGAAATGGTGAATGAGACTGTTCTTTCACATTGTAAACCACTGTGTAACAAGTGCATTCATTATGCACTAGGAGACTGAAATGGAGCAATTCTTCGATAAAGACTTCCGTCAAGATGTGCACAAAAGTTTGTTGGCTCCAAAAATAATTTCAGTGGATACTGCTTCATGCTGTATACAGAAAAATATTTTATATCATCTCAGATCAAAGAACACAAGCACATGCAGATGAAAGTATTCACCACATAAGCAGTCAACATCACTCATCTTTCACTCATCATCTAAATGTACAGTTTGCAATTCAAGAAAAACACTCGTCTGAATTGTGTGGTTGTATTTAGTATGCAAAGTACAAGGGCAGAAAATAGAGTTCTATTTTTTATTTAAATTCATTTACTGAAAAACTCAAGGCAATTATAACTTATTTTTCCACATAGTTTCCTGCTTTGGAAATGCATTTGTCCCAGCTTATGGGCAGCTTTTTGATGCCCTCATCATAAAAAGAACTGGGTCATGTCACCAGCCAGTTCTGCATGAAATTTTCCACACTATCATCATCTTCAAATAGTCACCCTCCTAGAGCTACTTTAAGCAGTCCAAATAAATGGAAAATGCAGGGTGATAAGTCCGGGCTGTAAGGAGGATGATCAACTGTAGTCCAGTGCATTTCCTGTAGGTTGGAGACAGATAAAGCTGCAGTATGGGGTTGCGCATTGTCGTGGAGGAGGATGACCTGTTAAATCGATTGGTCTCATCTTTTGCGGCAATACGCAACTCTCGTCTTGTTCAACAGTTCGCAGTAGTATGCAGAACTGATTGTGCTTCACTCATGCAAAAAATCAATCGGCAAAATGCCTCGCTGATAAAGGAAAAAAGAAAAAAAAAAAAAAAAAAAAAAGGGGTTGAAAGAACCTTGCCAGCTGACATTCGAGTCTCGGCTTTCACTGGTGCTGCCTCCCCTTTCTTCCGCTATTCCTTACTGCCTTGTTTGGATTCTGAAGTGTGGTGGTGAACCTGTTTTGTCACAGGTGACAATCCAACTCAAAAATACATCACCTTCTTCTGCAACCCTTACTGTAAGCCTCTGACAGACCTCCAAATGTCATAACTTCAGATTCTCGGTCAAAAGTTTAGGGATCAATCTGGAACACACTTTAGAGGACTGTAGGTCGTTTGTGATGATTGCTTGACAGCTCCCATAACTGATTCCAACTTTCTGTGCAATTTCTGAAACTCTCACCCGTCGATCGTCGTCAATAATGTCTTTAACCGCGCAAATGGTTTTTGTCTGTAATGCTGGTCCGAGGACAGCGATTGTGTAGCTGATTTTCCACACGTCCTTGTCCCTCCTCGGTCTTTTTATGCCAGGCAAACACATGCGTCCTTGATAATGTTTTATCACCGAACTGTGCAGTCAATCTCTGGCAAACTTCCACTGCTGTAACTCCTTTATGAGCAAGAAATTTGATAATGGAGAGGTGCACCTGCTGCTCAGACATCATGAGCATTACTGACAAAATGGTAGGAAATATCCAACAGCACATTCTCCTCACTTCTAACGGTCCCGCCTAAGCATAGCAGAAGTGTGGGGCCAGTACTACCAACAAAAATCCCGTTTATACAGGATGTTACAAAAAGGTACGGCCAAACTTTCAGGAAACGTTCGTCCCACACAAATAAAGAAAAGATGTTATGTGGACATGTGTCCAGAAACGCTTAATTTCCATGTTAGAGCTCATTTTAGTTTCGTCCACCTACGCTCAATGGAGCATGTTATCATGATTTCATACGGGATACTCTACCTGTGCTGCTAAGAACATGTGCCTTTACAAGTACGACACAACATGTGGTTCATGCACGATGGAGCTCCTGCACATTTCAGTCGAAGTGTTCGTATGCTTCTCAACAACAGATTCGATGACCGATGGATTAGTAGAGGCGGACCAATTCCATGGCCTCCACACTCTCCTGACCTCAACCCTCATGACTTTCATTTATGAGGGCATTTGAAAGCTCTTGTCTACGCAACCCTGGTAACAAATGTAGAGACTCTTCGTGCTCGTATTGTGGATGGCTGTGATACAATACGCCATTCTCCAGGGCTGCATCAGCGCATCAGGGATTCCATGCGACAGAGGGTGGATGCATGTATCCTCGCTAACGGAGGACATTTTGAACATTTCCTGTAACAAAGTGTTTGAAGTCATGCTGGTACGTTCTGTTGCTGTGTGTTTCCATTCCATGATTAATGTGACTTGAAGAGAAGAAATAAAATGAGCTCTAACATGGAAAGTAAGCGTTTCCGGACACATGTCCGCATAACATATTTTCTTTCTTTGTGTGTCGAATGTTTCCTGAAAGTTTGGCCGTACCTTTTTGTAACACCCTGTATTTGACCCCCTCATACCTTTGTGTCTGAGAGATGGCAAAAAACTGTTTCAAGATATACCAAGAAAATTAAGAAAGTTATGCCAAAGTTGAACCACCAACTATTGAGCTTGTATACCGTAATGGCATGATGGTTAGCAGCGATGACCACAATTAGCTAATATTTTGTTGGTAACATGAATTTTTACAAATCTACCACAGAAAGCATAACACAGTAATACAACTAAAGTGTTATAAGTGTATGAGATTTCAAAGATGTAAATTATTGCTCATACCCATATAGGGCAAATTTTTATGTTGTTTACCTGCCCCTCGAAGAGTTAAGCCAAACAAAATTTGAACAAAGCAAAAATGGAGGGTAAGGAAAGTAACAAGATAAACATTCAATGAATTGGAAGTACCATTCTGCCATCTGATCTTTCTAATAACTCTGAGAAGTTTTGAGTTTTGGTCATATATAATATGAGGAAGCTGGTCATTAATCTATTCGCTCACTAAGTGACTATACTGACACCGAATTTGGTCTTCTGAAGCTGTTTCACTGAGGAAGACCATAATATGATCCCTCCTTCCAATCATCATACAAATAACAAAGTAGCGTATACTGAGATAAATGATTGCAGAATAGAAAAGCAACTACAATTACTTAGTAGTGGGAGCACTTCTGGGCCAGACGAGACACCTATAAGATTCTACAGAGATTTTACAAAAAACAGCCAACCAACTTGTTCCCCTTCTAGCAACAGTTTAGAAAGAAGTACAGTCATTCCCATTTTCAAGAAGGGTTGTAGGACAGACGCATAGGCGTACTTTGTAGATATAAATCTGTTGTAAAATTATGGGACATGGTTTATGTTCATGAATTATGACATTTTTGGAGGGTGAAGATCTCCTCCATGCAAATCAACATCGGTTCCACAAACGGAGATATTGCGAAACTCAGCTCACTTCATCATAGTGCCGTAGACCTCTGCACTCAGGTTGAAGCTGTGTCCCTCAATTTCACAAAGGCATGTGATACAGTTGCACATTGTCATTCATTGAGCAAAATACAAGTTTAATGAGCTTTGGACCAGATTTGTGACTGGATTTGAGACTTACTTGTAGACAGAAATTCACACATAACTCTTAACGGAACAAAACTGACAGATGTAAAGGTAATTTCCAGAGTACCCGAAAGAAAGACTTCTTAATTTTCTATCTTTCTATAATTTCTTCAGCACTAGTCTGAATTTCATAACCAATAAATGTGTGGTCAGAGTGGAAACGCTTTGCAGTTTAAACTCCTGTATGAAAATCTGTCTTTCCATATTATCTGCATGAAACCTTCCAGGGTTTGTATATAACTTCTTTCATGATTCTTAAACCAATGAGGAAACTGCAAAATTCTACTAGGCATCTTTCTCTTTTATTCCTTTTCCCCAGTTCATGTTCTCTTATTAGTTTCCTTTCTCATTCTTTTCCTATTATAAAATTCCATTAGCCAACCACAATCAAAATTTTTGTCTCCCTTAATAAATAAATTCTTTTATCTCATCATACATTTCTTCAATCTCTTCATCATCCGTGGATCCATTGGTCATACATCCTCGTACAACTATGGCTGACTGCAACTTTATGTCTACCTCAGTTCAAGCACAGTTCATGCACACTTGTATTCTATTTATGGTAATTCTGGTATTTCTTATACTACTTCTGCAGCTACATGAAGCACCTACACACCAATTATGCAATTCAACAGTAGCACACTGAAAAATTTGCTTTATAATTAAATAATAACCTTACGTGTTACATGTGAGAAGACACCTAAAGTCTGTCTTGTTACGGTTGAAACATCAAGCCGATGCTCTCGTGGAATATTCTCTTCTCCAGGTTGCTTCAAACACAGGACAGACTCTGAGAGTGTGAGAGAAACATGTGTCTTTTGCCCCAATGCTCTAGGAGAGACAAAAAGAATTGCCATTACAAACACTAAAAATATTTTACATTAGGCTACTCATCATTATGTGTATCTATACTAAACAAAATTGTGAGTTACTAACATAATAAATTGACATTTCTCACTTTAGTAAAATTCTGAAAATTCAGGTATGTCTCCAAAGCCAACTGATTACACAAGGATAGCAGAGATGCTGAGTCACACATTGGCACAACGAAAAGACCATCACAATTAAAGCTTTCAGACACACACACACACACACACACACACACACACACACACATTGCACACACAACTGCAGTTTCAGGCAACTGAAACCACACTGTTACATTCTATCCTAGATTTTCCACTGTTTGATTACACAATGAGGTATAGCCAGAAAAACAGTTGAACAGAATAATACAACAAATCTTCAATGAGTTTTACAGAGGAGCCCAAGTGTCTCAAAGTGTCGAACATCCTTATAACTGCCCAAATATGACTGGATGAACATTGAGGAACTTTTGTTTTCAAGGCCAACCAACAAGTTTAGCAATAATAGTGTTATTTATGACACACAATATTAGAAGGGTTAGCATAATGAAAAACAGGTGAAACTTGTGCACATCTTAATGGTGCAGCACTTGGCATTTCAAGAAGTCAATATAGGGCAACAACCTGTTGGAACTACATTCCTGTATAGTACATAAATAAAACAGCACACTTTGTGATAAGTTGGGAAAGATGAACACAAGTCACTCACTGGACTTGCATACATCTGCACCGGCTTACAGTATTAGTTTCAGTGGTGATCAGTGAACAAGTATAGATACTGAATGTGAATAAACATGTCAGAACAAGAAATTGAATCATATCATTTTACATCTGGACATGAGTATTAACGACTATAACTTATCTTGAGAAGAGCTTCCTCCAAATAATGTAGAAAATATCTTTGAAAAGAGGTTAGTGTTACTACCTGTTAGTGACAATATGATAATGCAGAGCCTTTGTTTTTCTGGTTACGATGCAAAGTTCTGTCCTTTGGACATGCTTGCATGTCCAAAGGAACTCTGCACCATAATCAGAGTAGCACAGGCACTGCAATATCGTATTTCTCTGCCAATACCAGGCAAGCGGCTTTCAAGTACAATGTCTGACCTATAATGGATGCATGAGTACAGGTCATAGACAAATGGTTGGCGACAAATGGAGATTTAGGTCTGGCCATGAGTCATACACAGATAGCTAAACGGTATGGCGACTGCCCACCCATGATAAGCAGGAAATCTGGGTTTGAGTCATGGTCCAGCATAAATTCTCATTATTGTCATTCCATTCTACAGCTGATGGTTGTCCTTATTCACAATGCCAGATACATTCAATGCCAGAGACAAGGTCATAAGAGATTGAGCATAAGCTTAGATTGGACAATAACGGTGAATAAAATCAGCAGAGTCAATTTCAAAGGACCCATCTGTGTATCACCTTAAATAATTCAGAGAAACCACAGAAAACCTACAAGACATTATTGAATCCTATTTCTCTCAAATTAAAACCACTAGAGCCTTCAACACAGCACTGAGTCACTTGGATTGGCGAGAGTGGCGATACAAAGCTTTGAGTGCTCACTACTCTCACGTTACTTCCATGACTGTCAAACTGAGGACAATTTGACTGCTAATTTCAATACAAATCCACTGTCTAAGGCCGTACTTAACAACACTTTTTTATTTTGTTGGTGTTGCCGTCTTCAAACTGAAGAGTGATTTGATACAGCTTTCTATGCTGACCTATCCTGTGCAAGCCTCTTCATCTCTGCATGATTACTGCGACATACATTAGTCAGTTTGCCATAAAGTTCTTTTCTTCCAATTCAGTCAGTTACCCAACCTGCTCATCCTAACCTTTATCAGTATTCTATAGCACCTACATATAGCTCCTACACATATTTTGTCTGTACTGTTATCATTCATAGCTCTCTTACATTAGAGCCTACAGTAAAGACAAATATCTCCAGAAAAGAGTCTGTAATGCAAATTTATGCTCAATGTTAACACATTTCTATTTTACAGAAATTCTTTTCTTGCTGACCGCAACACAACAAATCCTCTACTTTTAGTGTTTCATGTATTAATCTAATTCCTCAGTGATGACTGATTTAATTTAACTACAATAGAGTGCTGAAAAGTAACATCTCCGAATTTTTTATTCTCTTCTCAATATTGGTTAAGGTATGTCATGCAAATTACTTAGTCAATTTTCCCATTTCGTTGACGCAAGTTGCAACCCTCTGCTGCTAGTGGGCTCCAAATTTGTGGAGTGTAATACAGCAGTCTGTAAAAGTAACAATTTCAATGCATGAGAAAGAGTCAAAGAGTTTGTCCACACATGGAGCACCCTCTCCTGCAGCATGACAATGCCAGACCATACACGAGCACTGCGACGCCTGCGGGAACCCAACACCTGGGGCGCTCTGTCATCAATAAACCTCCATACAGTCCCAACTTGACTTCATCCGATATTCAACTGTTTCCAGAACTTAAAGAATATCTCTGAGGACTTCTCTTAGATAGCTAAGAAGCAGTTCAAGCAGAGATGAGATTGCGGTTCCATCAATGAAGTCAACCATCTATAATGACAGTATCAACAAACTGTTCTCTCTTTGGGAGAAAAGTGTTTATTACTATGTTGAGAAATAAATATGTAGACACAAAGAAAAAAGATGTAGAATGTTAATAAAGTTTGTTTTATTTATATAAAAAAAAAAAAAAAAAAAAAAAAGCCTTAAATGTTTTCACATAAAAAATTCAGAGGCACTGATCTTCAACATGTCATTGTGTATTTAATCACCTCCCCCCTCTTTTTTTGCCGTTATAAGCTCTCTTCATGATACTACCTATTCTATTCAACTGCTCTTCCAATTTCTTCATTATCTCTGTGGTTTGCCGATGAGACTGTAATTCCGTCAAAGCTTTTATTTCTTCTTCCTGAACTTTAATTCTATGAATTAATTTTCTCTTTGGATTCCTTCACCGTTTGCTCAATGTATAGATCGAATAAAATCAGGGGCAGGCTACAAATTCACACCACTTTTTTCTAAACTACTGCTTCTCATTCATGCCCATCTCTTATAAATGTAATCTGATCCTTAACCAGTTACATTCAGAATTTCAAAGTGTGTATTCCTGTCAACTTTGTCAAAAGGGTTCTCTAAATTTACAAATGCTATAAACAGATTTGCCTTTCCTTAACTTATCTCCTACTATAAGTCCTAGGGTGTGTTCTTACATTTCTTTGGAATCCAAACTGGTTGGTGTCTATAATTTTTTTCTGTTCTTCTGTGAACAGTATGTGCCAGTATTATGCAGTCAGTATGACAGAGAGTTCTATAATATCCAAACCTGTCACCTATCTTCCTGGTAATTAGGATTACTACATTTTTGTTTAGGTCTACCGACTGAGCTACCCAAGCACGACTCACGCCCCGTCCTCACAGCTTTACTTCTGCCAGTACCTCGTCTCCTACCTTCCAAACTTTACAGAAGCTCTCCTGCGAACGTTGCAGAACTAGCACTCCTGAAAGAAAGTGAAAATTTCATTCTAGAAACATCCCCCAGGCTGTGGCTTAGCCATGTCTCCGCAATATCCTTTCTTTCAGGAGTGCTAGTTCTGCAAGGTTCACAGGAGAGCTTCTGTAAAGTTTGGAAGGTAGGAGACGAGGTACTGGCAGAAGTAAAGCTGTGAGGACGGGGTGCGAGTCATGCCTGGGTAGCTCAGTCGGTAGAGCACTTGCCCGCAAAAGGCAAAGTTCCCGAGTTCGAGTCTCAGTCCAGCACACAGTTTTAATCTGCCAGGAACTTTCATATCAGCGCACACTCTGCTGTAGAGTGAAAATCTCATTCTAGAAACATCCCCCAGGCTGTGGCTAAGCCATTTCTCCGCAATATCCTTTCTTTCAGGAATGCTAGTTCTGCAAGGTTCACAGGAGAGCTTCTGTAAAGTTTGGAAGGTAGGAGACGAGGTACTGGCAGAAGTAAAGCTGTGAGGACGGGGTGCGAGTCATGCCTGGGTAGCTCAGTCGGTAGAGCACTTGCCCGCAAAAGGCAAAGTTCCCGAGTTCGAGTCTCAGTCCAGCACACAGTTTTAATCTGCCAGGAACTTTCATATCAGCGCACACTCTGCTGTAGAGTGAAAATCTCATTCTAGAAACATCCCCCAGGCTGTGGCTAAGCCATTTCTCCGCAATATCCTTTCTTTCAGGAATGCTAGTTCTGCAAGGTTCGCAGGAGAGCTTCTGTAAAGTTTGGAAGGTAGGAGACGAGGTACTGGTAGAGGTAAAGCTGTGAGGACGGGGTGTGAGTCGTGCCTGGGTAGCTCAGTCGGTAGAGCACTTGCCCGCGAAAGGCAAAGTTCCCGAGTTCGAGTCTCGGTCCGGCACACAGTTTTAATCTGCCAGGAAGTTTCAAGTATTAATCTGTTGAGGAAGATGTAACAATTTTTTTATTATATATAAAAACAAAGATGAGGTGACTTACCGAACAAAAGCCCTGGCAGGTCGATAGACACACAAACAAACACAAACATACACACAAAATTCAAGCTTTCGCAACAAACTGTTGCCTCATCAGGAAAGAGGGAAGGAGAGGGGAAGACGAAAGGAAGTGGGTTTTAAGAGAGAGGGTAAGGAGTCATTCCAATCCTGGGAGCGGAAAGACTTACCTTAGGGGGAAAAAAGGACAGGTATACACTCGCACTCACGCACATATCCATCCACACATACAGACACAAGCAGACATATTTAAAAGACAAAGAGTTTGGGCAGAGATGTCAGTTGAGGCAGAAGTGTAGAGGCCTCTACACTTCTGCCTCAACTGACATCTCTGCCCAAACTCTTTGTCTTTTAAATATGTCTGCTTGTGTCTGTATGTGTGGATGGATATGTGCGTGTGTGCGAGTGTATACCTGTCCTTTTTTCCCCCCTAAGGTAAGTCTTTCCGCTCCCGGGATTGGAATGACTCCTTACCCTCTCCTTTAAAACCCACTTCCTTTCGTCTTCCCCTCTCCTTCCCTCTTTCCTGATGAGGCAACAGTTTGTTGCGAAAGCTTGAATTTTGTGTGTATGTTTGTGTTTGTTTGTGTGTCTATCGACCTGCCAGCGCTTTTGTTCGGTAAGTCACCTCATCTTTGTTTTTATATATAATTTTTCCCACGTGGAATGTTTCCTTCCATTATATTGATATCATTAATTTTTTTATTATAAATGACAAGAAAAGAAATACAGCAGAGTCCCACTAAAAAGAACCCTGGTAATCCAAACGTTCCGTTAATCCGAACATGAAAAATGTTAGTCTAAGTATGGAAAACTGTGCGGTAAACTGCTGTACACACACACTATTTTAATCTACACAGTACAGTAAACATGTATTAGAAAAATTGGCAAGAAAACATTAGGTTTAAACAATGCATAACAATGAAAGAAAAGTTGTCAACCTTACTAAAATACAGCGGACATTTTATCCCTACTGTTTAGATGACAAAAACTCAGTCATTGTTTTCGGGTGTAATGAAGACAGTCTGTTATATGACACATAACTGTGCAATCATCTTATAAACATCAAATCAGCAGGTGTCGTAGTGGGCTGTTGCTCCAAATAATGTAGCGCAACGTCAAGAGCTTCTGCTGCGTCACTGTGTGGCACCAGCTCTCCTTTGTCGTTTTCAGGCTCATTGTCACTTCTGCCACAGCAGTCCTCTTCTTCCTGGTCTTGAGTCAGAGCAGCAACTAAATCAGTGTCAGTAAGGTTCTCCACACATGCCCCATCTGATGCAATTCACTCATTTACGTCTCCTTCATTATCTTCTTCACATCCAGGGATTGCTGTATCATTTGTAGTAGATTTTCTTCTTCATTTTCAACTAGGTTGTCCTGAAATTCAAGAGATGTCCACAGTTTTCTCCACAATTTTCTCAGAGTATTTTCTGGAATATTCTGCCATGCCTCAGTGGCCCGATAAACAACATCCCTCAGATTGGTCTTTTTATTTTGTCCACTAAAGGAATGCTATCATATTGGATCAGCATTCTTAAAAACCGTTTTCTGTACATCAGTTTTAATGTTTGCAGTACACCATGGTCCACTGGCTGTAGAAGTGGTGTAACATTCGGCGGCAAAAACTTCGCCACAATTTCTCCATTACATAATTCCTCAGTGTTGGGATAAGATGGTGCATTATCAATCAATAGGTTTGCATGAGGAGACAAATGATTTTCCTTAGAAAACCGTCGAACAGAGGGAACAAACTGGCTGTGAAACCATTCTTTGAACAGCTTCCCATCCATCAATGCTTTTTTCTGGTTGCGATAATATACAGGCAAGGACTTCATGTTGCAGTTTTTAAAAGCTCTGGGCCTAGCAGATTTGCCAATCAGCATTAAAGGCAGCTTGTGATTACCAGCAACGTTGCTGCATGCTAATAAAGGCACACGATCTCTGCACGTTTTAAAACCAGGAGCATGGCCTTCTGCTTTTGATGCCAGTCTTTTTGTTGGTAATGCCCTAAAATTAAGGCTAGTCTTGTCAGTGTCATAAATTTGTTGGGGAGAATGCTTTCCCTCTCTTATCATTTTTTCAAACTAGCCCAAATATTCCTTCGCTACATCACGCTCAGAAGAAAGCTTCTCTCCAGTGATTGTTAGCTGAAGGATTGCATGACGTTTCTTGAATCTGTCCAGCAACTCGTACTCGCACTAAAAGACTCATCACCATTCATTAACTTGTTCAGGTAAACAGCCTTCTCCTGAACCAGTGCTCCACTCAGAGGAGCTCCCCTTTCTCTTTCCTGCATACACCAAAGGAAAAGAGCTTCATCCACTCCATCATACTGGGAATTTCGAGTGTTTTTCACAAAGACGTTGCACAGGACTGTTCAAGCTCCACTCGGTTCTTCTTCCAATCACACATAGTTGCTTTGCCAACACCCAGTTCTATTGCCAGTTTAGATACATTCTCACTATTGTCTATCCGCTTCAAAGCATTCAATTTTTTTTTTTTTGAGAGTTAACGTTGTATGTTTCCGCTTATTCATGACGAAAATATGTACACCACTACGCCTGAACGAATTCAATACAACTGTTACGCGTGCCAGCGATCAATAACTAACATAACCAAGCTCTTTGTGAGCCAACTGGTAGTGCACTGGCCTCTGACGCTGCAAAGGTCTCAACTATGCAAAACAAGGGCAGAGAGTGAGAGTGAGCCATTGTTCCCGCACTTGTTCCCATTTGTTACCATGGTGTACCTACTTATCTGCTTGGTATACTTCATTCTAGAAACTAGTCACCATAATTCTGGCTAATCCGAACAAATAGATAATCCGAACAGGGTCCGGTCCCAATAAGTTCAGATTAAAGGGACTCTACTGTATTTACAACAAATTTCCATATTTTCAAGATAATTTTTTTTATTGGAAATAATATATTACCAATCTCTGACACGCATTATAACAGTATTCTCCATTTTGAAACTTATTTACATAATCAAGGAAGGTGAATCCAGGAAACATTCAGGCAATTCTTACTGCAAAACAATGTAAAACCTTGCTTGCACAGTGCTTCCCAACAATCAACAGCGAAGTGAGCTCCATTTTGGTTTTGCTCAAGCAGTATACAACGCGCGCTTGCTGAACATGCTGTTTTACAGGCAGGTGTGCTGCAGTTTTAAGAAAAACTGTCGACCTTGCAACTGATATTGTGATACTTATTTTTACTAATAAGAACTTTTGAGCTTGGTGTGGTTCCCATCCTTGGTTTTAAACAAAAGGTACTAATTAGCTTATTCATCAGTATGACACAGAACTGCTGTGGTTTAGGAAATGGGTAGCATTCGGGAAAGTTGTCCAGAACACCACACCGAGGGAGACTAGCTAGATGGGACGATCAGGAAAGACTGACTGGTGGGGACTACATCGGACAATATTTGAAAATCTGAGAGCTTACATTATATATATGAGGTGGTGGTGGTGGTGGTGGTGGTGGTGGTGGTGGTGGTGGTGGTGAGGGGGGGGGGGAGGGGGAATAGACAGGTCAGAAAATAAAATGCATAGAAAAATAAAAGGGAATGAAGAAAAGAATGTGAAGAAATTAAAGAAAATGACCAACCACTATTGAACTTTTAACTAGATTTACAGCAGCTCAGTAAATTAGTACTACCAATCTTACAGGTGGGGACAGGGAACTAGCCACTAGCTATCGAAAGGGGGGGGGGGGGGGCAGGGTATACTGCTTCCTCTTTGAAGGAATGAGTTATCAATTTATGGTATTTTCAACCTTAATGTGTTAATTTTGGTTTTTACTTTTTATTAAAGCTTACATCAACTGCTAATGAATTATTTGATAAGATCTTGATATATACAGACGATAATAGTCAAGAGAATCAATGAAATATGAATATAAATGCTAAGACAGACCTTTTTGTTTTAGGACTGTGTTCTAAAGGATGTATAGAAATACAAGTGGCTGACAGCCTGATCAATAAAGACGATGGCTTGACTCTCAGTAAAGTGTAGAACCCAGTGCACAGCCAACTGAAGTCAAAATTCCACATGCAACAGGGAAAGCAAAAGCACTGAGGGACAGGAGTTCACTAGCAGCACATGACAATCACATTCCCCCATCAATCCACCTCACGCAGTATGTGGCCAGGTAATGAGGGAAGTGATGTGGAGCAATAAGAGTATAAAGGAGGCACAACATAGTGAAGATTCTCCTTCTACGGGTATCACCTTAAGGTCACGTCAAGGAACACCGACAAAATATCGTGTTACATAAATGATTGCACTCGTCCGGACTCCCCAAGAGCAATGCAAATAGATCCTTAGTTGTAGATGAGAAAAATCACTGCAACGAGGAAAGACTATCAAATTAACCTAATCGCAAATTTGTGTGTTGACAGGGAATATTATCGATAGGTGCGGTATGACATCTGACCCAGAAAGCTATTACTTATCAAACAACGGAAACCAGGATGGGTCGCGATAGGCACAACAAAAAAATAGATTCACACAATTATAGCTTTCGGCCATTAAAGCCTTTGTCAGCAGTAGACATACATACACACATGCTCACACACACACACACGCGCGCACTCACACAAACGCAACTTGCACACGTCTCAAGTTGTGCAAGTTGCGTTTGCGTGAGTGTGTATGTGTGTCTACTGCTGACAAAGGCCTTAATGGCAGAAAGCTATAATTGTGTGAATCTGTTGTCTATAGCGACTCAGCATCTCCTCTATATGGTGAGTAGCAACTTTCCTTCTCAAGATCATTACTTATATAAGCCATGGTCAACCATCCTGAAGTAAGTGCTTGGGTAAATCCTAGTAGTGGCAGAGAAAGTGATTATATAGTTGTCCAGATTTAAAGAAGTTTATAGATTGATGTTCAAAACCATTGGATAATAAGAAAATAAACAAGAAGATTTTGGTATTTTGTATTAGGTTAACTTTTCTCTCTTACTACTTTTTGGTTACCATGAAAGAAAGAGTAGGTTTATGGGAGTATTTTATAATGTCTGAGTGTTTTAATCATAATTATTAGACATTCATATTTTGTTGATGTGTGGGGGGATAGATTCTCTTTACAAGGATGACGTTATTGAAGCAGAGGTATGATGCTTGTGTTGGGGTGGATGCGTCAGTTGCAACAGAGGAAATAACAGCCAATTTTGTGGACCTGTGGGGTTGAAGCTGTCAGTGTCTGTTCTGTAGAACTGATGAGCACCTGTAACCTATAGCCCACAGGTGAAAAGCTCCACAGAGAAGGATCCTGAAGGGGGGAGAAAGAAGGGTACCTGTCTTTGGGGACCTGTATTCTGTTCTTCAGTCCTGGTTGCTCTGTCCTGTTCATTTTCTGTTCTTACTTTCGCATTGGGAAGGCCTGTTTGGACGTTTTCTCTCTCTCTCTCTCTCTCTCTCTCTCTCTCTCTCTCTCTCTCTCTCTCTCTCTCTTTTCAGTGGGGCTCTATTCTGTCCTATCCACTATCTCACATTCTACCACAGAACCCTTCCCATTTAGCATACAACTCAATTCATGAGATCCCTCAGTTGGTGGATAGTCACATGGTTAGTAGTTTGCTAAGTACACAAGGGTTAAAAAAAAAAAAAAAAGATTATACATGGATGCTGTGACTTACCAAACGAGAAAGTGCTGGTAGGAAGACACAATAAAAAACACACACACAACTCTTTACCTTTACATATGTCTGCTTGTGTCTGTATGTGTGCAGATGGATATGTGAGTGTGCGAGTGTATACCTGTCCCTTTTTCCCCCTAAGGTAAGTCTCTCCGCTCCCAGGATTGGAATGACTCCTTACCCTCTCCCTTAAAACCCACATCCTTTCGTCTTTCCCTCTCCTTCCCCCTTCCCTGATGAAGCAACCGTGGGTTGCGAAAGCTTGAAATTTGTGTGTGTCTGTTTGTATGTTTTTTATTGTGTCTTTCTACCAGCGCTTTCTCGTTTGGTAAGTCACAGCATCTTTGTTTTTCAATACATTTTTCCCATGTGGAATGTTTCTTTATATATACAAAGATGATGTGACTTACCAAACGACAGTGCTGGCAGGTCGATAGACACACAAACAAACACAAACATACACACAAAATTCAAGCTTTCGCAACAAACGGTTGCTTCATCAGGAAAGAGGGAAGGAGAGGGAAAGACGAAAGGATGTGGGTTTTAAGGGAGAGGGTAAGGAGTCATTCCAATCCCGCGAGCGGAAAGACTTGCCTTAGGGGGGAAAAAGGACAGGTTACACTCGCACACACACACACACACACACATATCCATCCGCACATACACAGACACAAGCAGACATTTGAGGCGGAAGTACAGAGGCAAAGATGTTGCTGAAAGACAGGTGAGGTATGAGTGGCGGCAAATTGGAATTAGCGGAGATTGAGGCCTGGCGGATAACGAGAAGAGAGGATATACTGAAGGGCAAGTTCCCATCTCTGGAGTTCTGACAGGTTGGTGTTAGTGGGAAGTATCCAGATAACCCGGACGGTGTAACACTGTGCCAAGATGTGCTGGCCGAGCACCAAGGCATGTTTAGCCACAGGGTGATCCTCATTACCAACAAACACTGTCTGCCTGTGCCCATTCATGTGAATGGACAGTTTGTTGCTGGTCATTCCCACATAGAAAGCTTCACAGTGTAGGCAGGTCAGTTGGTAAATCACGTGGGTGCTTTCACACGTGGCTCTGCCTTTGATCGTGTACACCTTCCGGGTTACAGGACTGGAGTAGGTGGTGGTGGGAGTGTGAACGGGACAGGTTTTACACCAGGGGCGGTTACAAGGGTAGGAGCCAGAGGGTAGGGAAGGTGGTTTTGGGATTTCATAGGGATGAACTAAGAGGTTATGAAGGTTAGGTGGATGGTGGAAAGACACTCTTGGTGGATTGGGGAGGATTTCATGAAGGATGGATCTCATTTCAGGGCAGGATTTGAGGAAGTCGTATCCCTGCTGGAGAGCCACATTCAGAGTCTGATCCAGTCCCGGAAAGTATCCTGTCACAAGTGGGGCACAAGTGTCTGTGTGTGTGCGGATGGATATGTGTGTGTGTGCGAGTGTAACCTGTCCTTTTTCCCCCCAAGGTAAGTCTTTCCGCTGCCGGGATTGGAATGACTCCTTACCCTCTCCCTTAAAACCCACATCCTTTCGTCTTTCCCTCTCCTTCCCTCTTTCCTGATGAAGCAACCGTTTGTTGCGAAAGCTTGAATTTTGTGTGTATGTTTGTTTGTGTGTCTATCGACCTGCCAGCACTGTCGTTTGGTAAGTCACATCATCTTATATATATATAAAAAAACAAAGATGAGGTGACTTACCGAACGAAAGTGCTGGCAGGTCAATAGACACACAAACAAACACAAACATACACACAAAATTCAAGCTTTCGCAACAAACTGTTGCCTCATCAGGAAAGAGGGAAGGAGAGGGGAAGACGAAAGGAAGTGGGTTTTAAGGGAGAGGGTAAGGAGTCATTCCAATCCCGGGAGCGGAAAGACTTACCTTAGGGGGAAAAAAGGACAGGTATACACTCGCACTCACGCACATATCCATCCACACATACAGACACAAGCAGACATATTTAAAAGACAAAGAGTTTGGGCAGAGATGTCAGTTGAGGCAGAAGTGTAGAGGCCTCTACACTTCTGCCTCAACTGACATCTCTGCCCAAACTCTTTGTCTTTTAAATATGTCTGCTTGTGTCTGTATGTGTGGATGGATATGTGCGTGAGTGCGAGTGTATACCTGTCCTTTTTTCCCCCTAAGGTAAGTCTTTCCGCTCCCAGGATTGGAATGACTCCTTACCCTCTCCCTTAAAACCCACTTCCTTTCGTCTTCCCCTCTCCTTCCCTCTTTCCTGATGAGGCAACAGTTTGTTGCGAAAGCTTGAATTTTGTGTGTATGTTTGTGTGTCTATTGACCTGCCAGCACTTTCGTTCGGTAAGTCACCTCATCTTTGTTTTTATATATAATTTTTCCCACGTGGAATGTTTCCCTCTATATATATATATATATATATATATATATATATATATATATATATATATATATATATATATATATATATATATATATATATATATATATATATATATATATATCTATATATATCTAAAAAGAAAGATGATGAAACTTACCAAACAAAAGCGCTGGCAGGTCGATAGACACACAAACAAACACAAACATACACACAAAATTCTAGCTTTCGCAACCAATGGTTGCCTCGTCAGGAAAGAGGGAAGGAGAAGGAAAGACAAAAGGATATGGGTTTTAAGGGAGAGGGTAAGGAGTCATTCCAATCCCGGGAGGGGAAAGACTTACCTTAGGGGGAAAAAAGGACAGGTATACACTCGCACACACACACATATCCATCCACACATACACAGACACAAGCAGACATTTGTAAAGGCAAAGAGTTTGGGCATTTTTTGGGCAGAGATGTCAGTCGGGGCGGATGTACAGAGGCAAAGATGAAGTTGAAAGACAGGTGAGGTATGAGCAGCGGCAAATTGAAATTAGAAATTAGCGGAGATTGAGGCCTGGCGGATAGCGAGAAGAAAGGATATGCTGAAGGGCAAGTTCCCATCTCCGGAGTTCTGACAGGTTGGTGTTAGTGGGAAGTATCCAGATAACCCGGACGGTGTAACACTGTGCCAAGATGTGCTGGCCGTGCACCAAGGCATGTTTAGCCACAGGGTGATCCTCATTACCAACAAACACTGTCTGCCTGTGTCCATTCATGCGAATGGACAGTTTGTTGCTGGTCATTCCCACATAGAACGCTTCACAGTGTAGGCAGGTCAGTTGGTAAATCACGTGGGTGCTTTCACACGTGGCTCTGCCTTTGATCGTGTACACCTTCCGGGTTACAGGACTGGAATAGGTGGTGGTGGGAGGGTGCATGGGACAGGTTTTACACCGGGGGCGGTTACAGGGGTAGGAGCCAGAGGGTAGGGAAGGTGGTTTGGGGATTTCATAGGGATGAACTAAGAGGTTGCGAAGGTTAGGTGGACGGCGGAAAGACACTCTTGGTGGAGTGGGGAGGATTTCATGAAGGATGGATCTCATTTCAGGGCAGGATTTGAGGAAGTCGTATCCCTGCTGGAGAGCCACATTCAGAATCTGATCCAGTCCCGGAAAGTATCCTGTCACAAGTGGGGCACTTTTGGGGTTCTTCTGTGGAAGGTTCCGGGTTTGAGGAGATGAGGATGTGGCTCTGGTTATTTGCTTCTGTACCAGGTCGGGAGGGTAGTTACGGGATGCAAAAGCTGTTTTCAGGTTGTTGGTGTAATGGTTCAAGGATTCCGGACTGGAGCAGATTCGTTTGCCACGAAGACCTAGGCTGTAGGGAAGGGACCGTTTGATGTGGAATGGGTGGCAGCTGTCATAATGGAGGTACTGTTGCTTGTTGGTGGGTTTAATGTGGACGGACGTGTGAAGCTGGCCATTGGACAGGTGGAGGTCAACGTCAAGGAAAGTGGCATGGGATTTGGAGTAGGACCAGGTGAATCTGATGGAACCAAAGGAGTTGAGGTTGGAGAGGAAATTCTGGAGTTCTTCTTCACTGTGAGTCCAGATCACGAGAATGTCATCAATAAATCTGTACCAAACTTCGGGTTGGCAGGCCTGGGTAACCAGGAAGGCTTCCTCTAAGCGACCCATGAATAGGTTGGCATACGAGGGGGCCATCCTGGTACCCATGGCTGTTCCCTTTAATTGTTGGTATGTCTGGCCTTCAAAAATGAAGAAGTTGTGGGTCAGGATGAAGCTGGCTAAGGTAATGAGGAAAGAGGTTTTAGGTAGGGCGGCAGGTGATCGGCGTGAAAGGAAGTGCTCCATCGCAGCGAGGCCCTGGACATGCGGAATATTTGTGTATAAGGAAGTGGCATCAATGGTTACAAGGATGGTTTCCGGGGGTAACAGACTGGGTAGGGATTCCAGGCGTTTGAGAAAGTGGTTGGTGTCTTTGATGAAGGATGGGAGACTGCATGTAATGGGTTGAAGGTGTTGATCTACGTAGGCAGAGATGCGTTCGGTGGGGGCTTGGTAACCAGCTACAATGGGACGGCCGGGATGATTGGGTTTGTGAATTTTGGGAAGAAGGTAGAAGGTAGGGGTGCGGGGTGTTGGTGGGGTCAGGAGGTTGATGGAGTCGGGTGAAAGGTTTTGTAGGGGGCCTAAGGTTCTGAGGATTCCTTGAAGCTCCGCCTGGACATCAGGAATGGGATTGCCTTGGCAAACTTTGTAAGTAGTGTTGTCTGAAAGCTGACGCAGTCCCTCAGCCACATACTCCCGACGATCAAGTACCACAGTTGTGGAACCCTTGTCCGCCGGAAGAATGACGATGGATCGGTCAGCCTTCAAATCACGGATAGCCTGGGCTTCAGCAGTGGTGATGTTGGGAGTAGGATTAAGGTTTTTTAAAAAGGATTGAGAGGCAAGGCTGGAAGTCAGAAATTCCTGGAAGGTTAGGAGAGGGTGATTTTGAGGAAGAGGAGGTGGGTCCCGCTGTGACGGAGGACGGAACTGTTCCAGGCATGGTTCAATTTGGATAGTGTCTTGGGGAGTTGGATCCTTAGGAGTAGGATTAGGATCATTTTTCTTCGTGGCAAAGTGATATTTCCAGCAGAGAGTACGGGTGTAGGACAGTAAATCTTTGACGAGGGCTGTTTGGTTAAATCTGGGAGTGGGGCTGAAGGTGAGGCCTTTGGATAGGACAGAGGTTTCGGATTGGGAGAGAGGTTTGGAGGAAAGGTTAACTACTGAATTGGGGTGTTGTGGTTCCAGATTGCGTTGATTGGAATTTTGAGGTTTTGGAGGGAGTGGAGCTGGAAGTGGGAGATTGAGTAGATGGGAGAGACTGGGTTTGTGTGCAATGAGAGGAGGTTGAGGTTTGCTGGAAAGGTTGTGAAGGGTGAGTGAGTTGCCTTTCCGGAGGTGGGAAACCAGGAGATTGGATAGTTTTTTAAGGTGGAGGGTGGCATGCTGCTCTAATTTGCGGTTGGCCTGTAGGAGGATGCTCTGAACAATAGGTGTGGATGTGGGAGAGGAAAGATTGAGGATTTTTATAAAGGATAGGAGTTGATGGGCGTGTTGATTGGCTGAGTGGATGTGTAGGTGAAGGATTAGGTGGGTGAGGGCAATGGATTGTTTGGTTTGGAACTGGTATAGGGACTGATGGAAAGAAGGGTTGCAGCCAGAGATGGGAACTTTAAGTGTGAGGCCTTTGGGGGTGATGCCAAATGTCAGACAAGCCTGAGAAAATAAAATATGGGAGTGTAATCTGGCTAGGGCGAAGGCATGTTTGCGGAGGGAATGTAAATAAAACTTAATGGGGTCGTTGTGAAGGTGTTGTGAGGGTGACATGGTACTAGAAGGTGGAAAGTGGAACACGAGGCTGAAATGAAAATGAGAATAAATATGAAAAAATATATGGGGAGAGATAAAGGTAAAATTAGAAAGCCAATGGAGATCTGGTGTGAAAAAAGGCGAAAAAGGGTTGGTTAGGGCTGGGCTATGTTGATCCTGTGGTGAACTTGTGTAGGTAGATAATGATGTGCATAAAGGTTAGGTGGTTGTGTTGCCGCCAAAACACGTTAAAGGGTGGAGAAATTCGGGAAAATTTCGAAAAAACTACGTGAGGATGTAATAAAAGGAGTGGTTTGGTGGTGGCAGATTATGGAAATGAAGCTAACAATTGTTTGATGAAGAAATAATGACGTTAAAACCTGTGGGAAGCGACTAAAAAGGATCGGTGATGTGAGAAAAACGGAAATGGAAATAAAGCAAAAGTTATTAAAACTGCCGAAAGGGTTGTTTAATAGCTGAAAGGAACTGTTTGTGGACTGGAAACGGTGGATTTTATAGCAGCAAAGCGGAAAAAAAAATTTTTTGGTTATGGTTTGGAAGTGATTTACGTATTATTACGTATTATTGAGTGTATATCGACGGGATAAAATTGTATACTGGATTACGGTAAAAAAGGAGAAGGTGAATAGAAAGTGATGGCAAAAACAGAAGGAGGAAATAAGACGACAGAAAAGACTTCGAAATGTAACAGTGACAATAACAATAACGATAACAATAACAAACGTGATTGTTGGCTTCAAATTAATGATATGAATATAATAGAGGGAAACATTCCACGTGGGAAAAATATATCTAAAAAGAAAGATGATGAAACTTACCAAACAAAAGCGCTGGCAGGTCGATAGACACACAAACAAACACAAACATACACACAAAATTCTAGCTTTCGCAACCAATGGTTGCCTCGTCAGGAAAGAGGGAAGGAGAAGGAAAGACAAAAGGATATGGGTTTTAAGGGAGAGGGTAAGGAGTCATTCCAATCCCGGGAGGGGAAAGACTTACCTTAGGGGGAAAAAAGGACAGGTATACACTCGCACACACACACATATCCATCCACACATACACAGACACAAGCAGACATTTGTAAAGGCAAAGAGTTTGGGCATTTTTTGGGCAGAGATGTCAGTCGGGGCGGATGTACAGAGGCAAAGATGAAGTTGAAAGACAGGTGAGGTATGAGCAGCGGCAAATTGAAATTAGAAATTAGCGGAGATTGAGGCCTGGCGGATAGCGAGAAGAAAGGATATGCTGAAGGGCAAGTTCCCATCTCCGGAGTTCTGACAGGTTGGTGTTAGTGGGAAGTATCCAGATAACCCGGACGGTGTAACACTGTGCCAAGATGACATTTTCGTGATCTGGACTCACAGTGAAGAAGAACTCCAGAATTTCCTCTCCAACCTCAACTCCTTTGGTTCCATCAGATTCACCTGGTCCTACTCCAAATCCCATGCCACTTTCCTTGACGTTGACCTCCACCTGTCCAATGGCCAGCTTCACACGTCCGTCCACATTAAACCCACCAACAAGCAACAGTACCTCCATTATGACAGCTGCCACCCATTCCACATCAAACGGTCCCTTCCCTACAGCCTAGGTCTTCGTGGCAAACGAATCTGCTCCAGTCCGGAATCCTTGAACCATTACACCAACAACCTGAAAACAGCTTTTGCATCCCGTAACTACCCTCCCGACCTGGTACAGAAGCAAATAACCAGAGCCACATCCTCATCTCCTCAAACCCGGAACCTTCCACAGAAGAACCCCAAAAGTGCCCCACTTGTGACAGGATACTTTCCGGGACTGGATCAGATTCTGAATGTGGCTCTCCAGCAGGGATACGACTTCCTCAAATCCTGCCCTGAAATGAGATCCATCCTTCATGAAATCCTCCCCACTCCACCAAGAGTGTCTTTCCGCCGTCCACCTAACCTTCGCAACCTCTTAGTTCATCCCTATGAAATCCCCAAACCACCTTCCCTACCCTCTGGCTCCTACCCCTGTAACCGCCCCCGGTGTAAAACCTGTCCCATGCACCCTCCCACCACCACCTATTCCAGTCCTGTAACCCGGAAGGTGTACACGATCAAAGGCAGAGCCACGTGTGAAAGCACCCACGTGATTTACCAACTGACCTGCCTACACTGTGAAGCGTTCTATGTGGGAATGACCAGCAACAAACTGTCCATTCGCATGAATGGACACAGGCAGACAGTGTTTGTTGGTAATGAGGATCACCCTGTGGCTAAACATGCCTTGGTGCACGGCCAGCACATCTTGGCACAGTGTTACACCGTCCGGGTTATCTGGATACTTCCCACTAACACCAACCTGTCAGAACTCCGGAGATGGGAACTTGCCCTTCAGCATATCCTTTCTTCTCGCTATCCGCCAGGCCTCAATCTCCGCTAATTTCTAATTTCAATTTGCCGCTGCTCATACCTCACCTGTCTTTCAACTTCATCTTTGCCTCTGTACATCCGCCCCGACTGACATCTCTGCCCAAAAAATGCCCAAACTCTTTGCCTTTACAAATGTCTGCTTGTGTCTGTGTATGTGTGGATGGATATGTGTGTGTGTGCGAGTGTATACCTGTCCTTTTTTCCCCCTAAGGTAAGTCTTTCCCCTCCCGGGATTGGAATGACTCCTTACCCTCTCCCTTAAAACCCATATCCTTTTGTCTTTCCTTCTCCTTCCCTCTTTCCTGACGAGGCAACCATTGGTTGCGAAAGCTAGAATTTTGTGTGTATGTTTGTGTTTGTTTGTGTGTCTATCGACCTGCCAGCGCTTTTGTTTGGTAAGTTTCATCATCTTTCTTTTTAGATATATTTTTCCCACGTGGAATGTTTCCCTCTATTATATTCATATATATATATATATATATATATATATATATATATAGAGAGAGAGAGAGAGAGAGAGAGAGAGAGAGAGAGAGAGAGAGAGATTAACTTAAATGATATCATTTAATTAATAAAAGAGTACTACGGCTCCTAGACTGAATTCTGTCAAGTTAAGGTGAAAATAGTCATGAGAAATGTTATGCATGTATACAGATGGGAGTAGTATTATGTACCCAAGGTATAAAAGGGCAGTGCGTTGGCGCAGCTGTCATTTGTACTCAGGTGATTCGAGCAAAAAGATTTCCGACGTGATAATGGCTACACAACAGGAATTAACAGACTTTGAACATGAAATAGTAGTTGGAGCTAGACACATGAGAATTGCATTTTGAAAATAATTAGGGAATTCAGTATTCTAAAATCCAAAGTGCCAAGAGTGCGTCGAGAATATTAAATTTGGGGATTATGTCAAGAATATTAAATTTTAGGATTACCTCTGACCACGGACAACACGGAAGTTTGCTTCATAGCTAAATATCAGCTTGAAAGCAAAATATCCTCTTCCAGTGTTTCCTGTATTGTGATGCAAAATTGAAAGTGTCAGCCACCCATAATCTTCCTGTTTTAACTGTTGCTCAAGCTGTACATGGTATGGTTTGAAATGCATCCGCCATTGCAAAATCTTCCCAAAAGTTTGCTGTGGTATTCCAAGTTCATGTGAGGACCACGAACAAAACCATCAGTCACCCTCTGCACCACTGCATCTGGCAGATTTGGTCAACTGGCACTTTTCTGTTTACAGACAACCTAGGTCTCTAAACTGTCGATACCAATGCAGAATGCCCTGTTTACATAGCAGTTCTTTATCATAATTCCTTCTGAATGCACACCGCACTGTGGTAACAGATAAACATCTCACATATTCCAACATACAAAATTTTTTTCTTGTTCTGTCACTATTTTGTCAAGGTGCTGCACTTGTAAAACCAACTGATGGCCGCAAAGAAAACTTTGCAACACTCATTTTGAATGATCTCAGTAAAATAAAAAACAATATTGTGATTTTCTAGTAAACTGCTCAGGTGCTTGAGTCATGAGGTGATTGTTCCATACTCCACACTACTCCCCATCCCACATGAAAATGGAGTTTACTTTACAAATAGCCCTTATATTCTGATAAACCTTTGCATGCCTTGTATAACTGAAGATATGACGAGAAGATAAATCTGTTGCTTTGAAAATAAAGTTATGTTTCTTCCATCTCCCCAATCAGGCAAATACAAATACCAGAAATGTTGTATTAGGCTACAAACCACAAAAAGATTATTTAAAAATTATAATTTTTCTACTCACTTGGTAATTTTTAGTTTTCCTACTTCTATGTTACCAGGTGCTTTGTCCCATTTGTTAGCTACATATTTTGGAACCTGAAATTAAACGAGTTATTAATATCTACATGAATATCCAATACTGCAAATGAACTGAATAATACATAATCTGAAATGCAATTTATGTACAAACTGCACAGTTATCTTAACTCAGCTCTGGGTTATGAAATAAATGTCTGACACACGAAACAAACCTCTTAGTACTTTGAGTTCAACAAAATATAAGAGTTACTATTTACTTAAAACAGTAAAAATTTCCAGAATCCCATAGTGTACATTTTTGTACTTTAAAAAAAAAAAAAAATATATATATATATATATATATATATATATATATATATATAGCTAACAGACCTACTCAGCAGGGTAAGTCGAAGCACAAACACTGAGTGGAGCTACTAATGTGAACCTCCTCTCATTATATTGGACTGTAGGTTTTTTGAAGGTGGTGAAGTAATGGCATACTAATTCATTCGTACATCATGTTCCATAGATCCACTCAGGCAGAGAAATAACTGGTGTGTGTGTGTGTGTGTGTGAGAGAGAGAGAGAGAGAGAGAGAGAGAGAGAGAGAGAGAGAGAGAGAGACCGGAGGGGGGGGGGGCAGTTGGGAGGGGTGGGGGTGGGGCAGTTGGGAGGGGTGGGGGGGGCAGCCTAGATTTGTGTGGCAGGGGCTTTCAATGGGAAGTTCTTTTTGTAGTTTTATTTGTTTTTTATTGTGGTGGTGGTGGTTGTTGGGATGTTTAAGGGGGACTAAACAGCTAAGGTCATCAGTCCCCCATTCCAAAAACAGGCGAGACAAAGTCGCAGAGCAGATAAAACCCCAAGGGAAAGGAGACTCCCTCCCCCCCCCCCCCCCCCAGGTGCTAAAGAACACAAATTAGGCAACGAATACTACAGAAAAGAAGAGTACAGACGAACACCAGACAGAAAGAAATAGAAGAAAAGAAGATGGCCGGAGACTGGGTGACTGACCACCAGAACAAAAAAAAGGGAAAGAGTCAACCATCCGACGGCACACCCAAACAGCAACAAATATGGAGAGATGCGAGGACAAAAGACACAGAAACGGAAAGGTGCATGACCCCCCTAAATGGATCCATAAAAAGGACTAGCACGGATAAAATGTAAAACATTGTCAGCCATGGAGGCATCGTCGCATAAAATCAAAGGCAAGGTGCCCGGGAGATTAAAAGACTGTCGGAGGGTGCGCAGTCGGGGACACTCCAATAAAATGTGGGCGACTGTCAGCCGGGACCCACACCGACACAGGGGGGGATCCTCCCGACGCAAAAGATGGCCGTGCGTCAGGGATGTATGGCCGATGCGCAGCCGACACAGGATAACAGAGTCCCTGCGAGAAGACCGCAGGGAGGAGCGCCACACATCGGTCGTCTCCTTGACAGCCCGCAGTTTATTAGGTGCTGTCATGCCTCGCCACTCAGCAGATCACACCCCAAGCACCTTACGGCGCAACACCAGCTGCTGATCGCGAGCTGTGAGGCCGATCTCCAAAACTGGGGCGTCGATCGCCCCTTTGGCCAGCCTGTCAACACGTTCATCCCCGGGATGCCAACATGACCTGGCGTCCAAACCAAGACCACCGAACGACCAGAACGGGCAATGGCGGAAACAGACTCCTGAATAGAGGACACCAGAGGAGAAGAGGGATAGCAGCGGTCGATGGCCTGAAGGCTGCTCAGGGGGTCACTGCAGATGACGATGGACCTACCTGAGCAGAAATGCATATGCTCAAGAGCGCGCAATATGGCCACCAGCTCTGCAGTAAAAATACTGCAGCCAGCCGGCAAGGAGCGCTGCTCAACATGGGCAGCGTGAGCAAAAGCGTAGGCAGTGCGACCATCAACCAGGGAACCATCAGTGTAGACAGTCTCACAGTCCGAAAAAGAGGCGAGGAGCGCAAGAAAACGGCGACGGAGGGCCACAGGCGGAACCGAGTCCTTGGGTCCCTGTGCCAAGTCCAGACGGACGGACGGCCGGGACATACACCAGGGAGGCGTAGGTGCACGGACCCGGAAGGGAGGCAGAAGAGGGTATGACCCCAGTTCCGACAGCAGGGACCGGACGCGGACAGCTACAGAAAACCCAGACCTAGGTCGCCGTTCGGGCAGATGGAGCACCATGGCAGGGAAAAGCAGGCGACGATTGGGATGGCCTGGCGAGCAATGCACGTGGACAGCATAGTCGGCGAGCAGTCGATGGCGGCGAATCCGCAGAGGGGGAACACCGGCCTCCACCAGTAGACTATCCACGGGGCTGGTGCGAAAAGCGCCAGTTGCAAGCCAAACCCCACAGTGGTGTATGGGGTCTAACAACTTCAACACTGAGGGCGATGCAGACCCATAGGCCAGGCTCCCATAATCAAGCCGGGACTGCACAAGGGCTCTGTACAATCGCAGCAGCGTCAGCGATCTGCACCCCAAGGCATGTGGCTAAGGCAGCGGAGGGCGTTGAGGTGCCGCCAGCATTTTTGCTTCAGCTGAGTAATATGAGGAACCCATGTGAGCCGGGCATCAAACACGAGTCCCAAGAAGCGGCAAGTGTCCACCACTTCAAGCAGGTGGCCGTCGAGGTAAAGTTCAGGATGAGGGTGGACCGTCCGACGCCTGCAGAAGTGCATAACTCGAGTCTTGGCTGCAGAGAACTGAAAACCATGAGTCAGAGCCCATGATGCTGCCTGGCGAACTGCGACTTGTAGCCTGCGTTCGGCGACTCCCGCAGTCGTGGAGCTAAATGAGATGCAGAAGTCGTCAGCATACAAAGAAGGAGACACCGACGACCCCACGGCTGCAGCCAGACCATTAATTGCCTCTAGAAATAAGGAGATGCTCAACACCGAGCCCTGCGGGACCCCATTTTCCTGTATATAAGATGAACTAGAGGTGGCACCGACTTGCACCCGGAAAGAGCGGCGCAATAAAAAGGTTTGAAGAAAAGCCGGGAGCCGACCACGAAGACCCGACTCATGCAACGTGGCGAGGATGTGATGCCTCCATGTGGTGTCATACGCCTTCCGCAGATCGAAAAATACAGCAACGAGATGCTGACGTCGGGCAAAGGCCGTACGGATAGCAGATTCCAGCTGCACCAAATTGTCCATGGCAGACCGGCCCTGACGGAAGCCACCCTGGCATGGAGCGAGGAGACCGCGCAACTCAAGGACCCAACACAAACGCCGCCCCACCATACGTTCAAGCAATTTGCACAAAACGTTGGTGAGGGTAATGGGACGATAGCTGTCCACCGCCAGTGGGTCCGCACCGGGCTTCAAGATGGGGACAATAAGACCCTCTCGCCATTGCGACGGGAACACGCCCTCGCTCCAGATGTGGTTAAATATGGTGAGGATGTGTCTCTGGCAGTCCCTGGAGAGATGCTTCAGCATGTGTGCGTGGATGCAGTCTGGGCCTGGTGCTGTATCAGGGCAAACGGCGAGGGCAGCGAGGAATTCCCTCTTGCTGAAAGGAGCATTGTATTTTTCAGAATGACGCGTGCGGAACGATAACGGCGTCTGCTCGGCACGCTCCTTGAGAGAGTGAAAGGCGGGGGGATAAGTTGCAGCCGCAGAGCTCTTAGCGAAGTGCGCAGCAAGGTGTTCAGCAATGGCGGCAGCGTCCGTGCAGACAGCGCCGTCCAAAGAGATCCCAGGGACACCCGTAGGAGTCTGGTGTCCATAAATCCGCCGTATCCGGGACCACACGAGCGAGGGGGAGACACGGGTGCCCAAGGAGGAGACATACCGCTCCCAGCACTCCTGCTTACGCTGTGTAATAAGACGACGGGCGAAGGCACGGAGCCTCTTAAAGGCTATGAGGGTCTCGAGAGACGGGTGCCGCCTATGACGCTGGAGGGCCCGCCTACGGTCGCGAATAGCCTGAGCAATCTCCGGCAACCACCAGGGTACAGCCTTCCTCCGAGGGAGTCCAGAAGAGCGGGGGATGGCAGCCTCGGCTGCCGAAATGATTGACGTGGTTAACACACAGACCACCTCGTCAATGTCACCCCGTGGGGGAGACTCAATGGTTGCCGCGGAAGTAAAACCCGGCCAGTCAGCCCTGTGGAGAGCCCAGCGGGGCAGGCGCCCAGAAGAATGACACTAGGGCAGTGACAAATAGATGGGAAAATGGTCACTACCACACAGGTCAGGATGCACTCTCCAGTGGAGGGATGGGACAAGTCCGGGGCTGCAAAGAGAGAGATTGATGGCCGAGAACGAGCCATGGGCTACACTGAAATGCGTGGGAGCACCGGTGTTCAAGAGGCTAAGGTCGAGCTGAGCCAACAAATGCTCCACGGCACGACTGCGGTCATCGGAGACAGTCCCACCCCATAGAGGGTTGTGGGCATTGAAATCGCCCAGCAACAAGAAAGGTGGCGGCAGTTGGGCGATCAGAGCAGCCTGGACATGCTGCGCGACAGCACCATCCGGTGGAAGGTAAATACTGCAGATGGTAATAGCCTGTGGCGTCCACACCCGAACAGCGACAGCCTCTAAAGCTGTTTGTAGAGGTACAAACTCGCTGTGAAGAGAGTGAAGGACATATATGCAGACGCCACCAGACACCCTTTCATAAGCTGCCCGGTTCTTAAAATAACCCCGATAGCCACGGAGGGCGGGGTTTCGCATTGTTGGAAACCAAGTTTCCTGCAGAGCAATGCAAAGGAAAGGATGAAGGCTGATAAGTTGGCGGAGCTCAGCGAGATGGTGGAAGAAACCGCAGCAGTTCCACTGGAGGATGGTGTTGTCCATGGCTGGGAAAGGCGTGACGGGACAGGGAAGGCAGATTACGCCACTGGGTCACCTGCTGCCTCCGATTGAGCACCTGCGCTAGTGATATTCATGGCGTCTGAGGGACTGGCGAGATCGAGGTCCTCAGCGGATGCCAGAATCTCCACTTCGTCCTCAGACGCAGAGCTGGAAGGTGGCGGCAGGGTGGCTGCCACCGCGAGTTCCTTAGGCTTAGTGCTCTTCTTCCTTGATTTCTCACGCTGCTCCTTGGGTTTAACTGGCGGGGAGGGCTTCACCGATTCAGTCTCCGGGACTGAGGAGGATCGTGAAGCCCGTCGACCAGCTGATTGTGGGCACTTACGCCACTGTTGGTCGTCAGCCTTCCCGCTGGTGGAAACCTGGGCAGGGAGGGACCCCCCCATGGGGGGGGATCGTCTTGCTCCTGAGGGAGGTGGCACAGGAGCAACCCGGTGGGTAGAGCCCCCCACTGGCAAGGGGGCAGGAGGAGTTGTACCACTCGTCGATCCGGCCGGAAGTCGCGAAACTGATGGGGTGAGCACAGGTGTTGTAGCAGCGGCGTAGGAAGATGTCATTCTCACTGGATGTAAGCGGTCGTATTTCCTTTTGGCCTCAGTATAAGTCAGCCAGTCCAGGGTCTTATATTCCATGATTTTGCGCTCTTTCTGGAACACTCTGCAGTCTGGCGAGCAAGGTGAATGGTGCTCCCCGCAGTTGACGCAGATGGGAGGCGGGGCACATGGAGTATCGGGATGAGATGGGCGTCCACAATCACGACATGTGAGGCTGGATGTGCAGCGGGAAGACATATGGCCGAACTTCCAGCACTTCAAGCACTGCATCGGGGGAGGGATATAGGGCTTGACGTCACATCGGTAGACCATCACCTTGACCATTTCCGGTAACGTATCACCCTCGAAGGCCAAGATGAAGGCACCGGTAGCAACCTGATTGTCCCTCGGACCCCGATGGACGCGCCGGACGAAATGAACACCTCTATGTTCTAAGTTGGCGCGCAGCTCGTCATCAGACTGCAAAAGGAGGTCCCTATGGAAAATAACACCCTGGACCATATTTAAACTCTTATGTGGTGTAATAGTAACGTTAACATCCCCCAACTTGTCACAAGCAAGTAACCTGCGTGACTGGGTGGAGGATGCCGTTTGTATCACGACTGACCCAGAGCGCATTTTAGACAAGCCCTCCACCTCCCCAAACTTGTCCTCTAAATGCTCGACGAAGAACTGAGGCTTTGTGGAGAGAAAAGACTCCCCATCAGCTCTCGCGCAAACCAAGAATCGGGGCGAATAACTGTTACCTCCATCCTGAGACTTACGCTCTTCCCACGGCGTAGCCAGGGAGGGGAACGTTTTCGGATCGTACTTCTGAGCATTAAATTGAGCCCGAGAACGCTTAGAGACTGCCGGCGATTGGCCGCCAGCGAGAGATGATGTACCACGCTTCATTGCGGGTCATCCGCCCTGATGCCACCTACTCCAACCAAGGGCCCTCCCCACGGGCGCCACCCAGCCACAGCAAAGGCCACCTGGCAGGATGGCCGTTGCCGGGAGTCCCGATACCCCAGTAGGATAGGCATCTACTCTTTGGCATACGTGGGGAGTTAACGGCGCAGGCATCAGTAGAGCGATCCCTGTGTTGTCAGGGGGCTACAACCAAGAGGGTACATGGCAGCCCCACCACAACGGACTGGCTACCGCGCTGGATCTTAGGTGCAAAAATGTCCAAGGTCGTCGTCGCAGTTAAACGAAACACTGCAGAGTGCAGTGTGGTAATCGCACCCAGGGACGCATCCTCGCCCAAGAGATCGAAAACGAGCGGGACGCCATTGCAACGACGAGAAAGCCGGCGAAAGGTCTAATTGCACGACGGATACAGTGCACCATGTAAGGCGCCCTTCCCCAATTGGCTCGCTCTTTGGAATGATTTAGAAAGATGGAGGTCAAACCCGAAAGGGGACCATCACATAAGGCCGAAACATGTGAGACTCCTTTTAGTCGCCTCTTACGACAAGCAGGAATACCGCGGGCCTATTCTTACCCCCGAACCCGCAGGGGGTGTTTTTTATTGTAATATATATGGTATGGGTGTATGTGTTTCTATCAATCAATGGAAAATCCAGGATGGAATGTAACAATATTATGAAAGTCATTACCATATAGCGGAGATGCTGAGTCACAGATAGGCATAACAAAAAGACTGTCACAAACAAAACTTTCAACTGAAAGCTTTATCTGTGACAGTCTTTTTGTTGTGCCTATCTGCGACTCAGCATCTCTGCTATATGGTGAGTAGCGACTTTCACAATATTGTATATATGTTTCTAGTTGTTTACGTATATCGAAACATGATGATGTAAGTTGTCATGAATTTTGGGGGTTGGACAAAAATATGGAAACACTACAATAAAAGCATGTCTCAACATAAATGCATCTGCAAGCCAAACATGCAGATTGCGCTGTCGTATTTGATCACAAAAGGCACCTGTGCAATGTACTCAATATGTGGCAGACATGTCAATCATGATCAGAGCAGTGGTCTGTATAGTTGTGAGTACATTGTCAGAGCTAAGTGAATTCAAATGTGTGCAAATTGTTAGTGCTTATATGGTGGGTGCTTTTCTAATTAAGGCAGTCGACGCGTTTTGTGTTTCAAAAGGCACCATACTGCAGATTTACACTACAATCAGGGAAGTTGGAAAAAACATCATCCACCAAGTCACAACATGTATGAAAGTATGCATTGAGTCATCATGTCAGATGATCACTGAAGAGGACTGTGATGAAAAATTGGACAATGACAGCTGCAAAAGTATCTGCAGTACTGAATGTCACACTCGTGGACCCTATCAGCATCAAAACAAGATGGGAACTCTGTAAGCTGGCAATCACAGGGTGAGCTGGAAGAACTGGGATTCCAAAACCATTCATCAATAATGCAAATGCTTGTAACAGGAGAATTAGGTATCTGAAGCCATAAAACATGGACTACGGAGCAATGGTTGGTTGGTTGGTTGGTTGGTTGGTTGGTTTAAAAGAGGGGAAAAGGGAACAAACTACAAGGTCATTGGTACCTTGTTCCTAATAAAATAATGCCACAAGTGTGAGAATAAAACAGACGAGACATATAACACAAAACGGAAAGAAAGGAAAGACCACAAGAACGAAGGAATGGCAGCGAACACTAAAAGGAACAAAAATTGACAAGAAAACAACAGAGAGATGCAAGAAACAGTTAGAAGAGAGTAAAACAAGAAAGCAGATTATAGTGGCTGGCCGAACACGAAAATAAAAAGGGAAAGCCAGCCACCCTGTAACAAATTAAAATCTCCACCCTAAAAGCACTAGTTTGGAGGACACACAGGGACAAAGGACAAGCGCTAAAACTCAGATCGAATCATAAAACCCACCCTCATGGATGAAACGTACAACCAAACAGCCGATGAGGCGTTGTCTGCTAAAATCAATGATAACAAGTCCGGCAACTGAAGATGAAGGTGCAGGGCAGCCAAAGAAGGACAGAGCAGAAGAATACGAGCCACTGTCAACCAGGCGCTGCACCGACACTGAGGTGGGTCTTCACGGCGCAGGAGGCAGCTGTGGGTCACCCAGGCATGGCCAATGCAGAGCCGGCAGAGAACCATGGAATCCCCTCATCAAAGACTTCCACACATTCATGGTCCCCTTAATGGCTTGCAGTTTGTTGTGTGTACGGACATTTTACCATTCCGTCTCCCAAAGCTGAAAAACCTTGTGGCATAATAACATATGCAGGTCAGTTGCAGGGATGCCCATCTACAGAAGTGGTTTCCGTGTAGCCTGATTGGCCAGCCTGTCAACAAGTTCATTTCCTGGGATTCCGATGTGACCAGGGGTCCAGACGAACACCAGTGAATGAGTGGACCGTTCCAGGGCATAGATGGATGCACGTCTGATCTGCAATGGAGGGACCCCAGCCTCCACTAGTACACTGGTCACCGGATTCATCGTAAAAGCTCCTGCCGCTAGTCGAACCCCGCAGTGGTGCACAGGTTCAAGTAAACGCAATGCTGAGGGCACTGCCAAACCATTAACCACACTTCCATATTCAGTTCGGGAATGGACAAGGGCTCTGTAGAGCTGCAGCAGTGTAGAGCGATCTGCACCCCAACTGGTGTTGCTCAGGCAGCAGAGGGCATTGAGGTGCTACCAGCACTTCTGATTAAGCTGACAAAGATGAAGCTAAGTCAACCAAGCGTCGACAACCAGTCTTAAGAATTGATGTATCTCCACTACACAGAGTGGATCATCATGAAGGTAAAGTTCTGGGTCCGATGAACAGTACGATGCCCAGTGAAGTGCATGACACACAACTTTGCAGCTGAAAACTGGAAGCCGTGAGCTAGAGCCCATGACTGCACCTTGTGGATGGCTCCCTGTAGGCGATGCTCAGCAACACCAGTGCTGGTGGAGCAGTGTGAAATGCAGAAGTCGTCTGCATACAGAGAAGGTGAGACAGAGGGCCCGACATCTGCTGCTAGACCGTTAATGGCCACTAAAAATAGAGAGACGCTCAATACAGAGCACTGCGGGACTCCATTCTCCTCAATATGGATGGAACTATGGGAGGCACCAACCTGGACATGGAAAGTATGAAGCGACAGGAAATTTTGGATAAAAATTGGGAGCGGGCCATGGAGACCCTACTCGTACAATGTGGCAAGGATATGGTGTCACCAGGTCATGTCATATGCTTTACGCAAGTCATAAAAGACGGCAACCAGGTGTTGGCATCTGGAAAAGGCTGTTCGGGTGGCAGACTCAAGGGACACAAGATTATCAGTGGTAGAGCGACCCTGACATGGAACCAGTAGGCCACGTGACTCCAGGACCCAACCCAACAGCTGACATACCATACATTCTTACACAGAACGTTGGTGAGGCTGGTGGGCCACTAGCTATCCACATCAAGTGGGTTTTTACTGGGTTTGAGCACTGTAATAATGGTGCTCTCCCGCCATTGCGATGGAAAGATGCCATCGCACCAGAACCAATTGAAGATGATGAGAAAACATCGCTTTTAGTCAGATGAGAGATGTTTAATCATCTGGCTGTGGATCCGATCTGGCCCAGGAGCTGTGTCAGGGCAATGTGCAAGGGCACTGAGGGGCTCCCACTCTGTAAATGGGGCGTTATAGGATTCACTGTTGCGTGTGGTGAATGAGAGGACATTCCCTTCCAGCCGCCATTTGAGAGTGAGAAAGGCTTGGGGGTAATTCTCTGACAGAGAGGCTCAAGCAAAGTGCTCGACAATCACATTTGCGGTGATAGATAACACACAATTTATGGTAATATTGGGAACACCTGTTGGTGTCTGGTACTGAAAAAGACGTCTGATCTTTGCCCAGACTTGGGAAGGTGATGTATGGCACCCAATGCTCGAGACATATCTCTCCCAAAACTCCTGCTATGAGATGCTCCAGGGGAGGGTGCCACTTATGCCGCTGCAGAGCTCACCAACACTCCTTAATTGCTACAGCGACTTCCAGTGACCACCGAGGGACCGCCTTACGCCTTCGGCACCTGCAAGAGCGAGGAATCACGTTTTCTGTCACAGAAACAATTATTGTAGTCACCTGCTCAACAATCACACCTATGTTACCGTATGGGGGAGATTTAACAGTGACAGCAGAGGTGAAAGTTTCCCAGTCCGTGGCCCTGATATGGGGGCAGTGACAGGAAGATGGGAAGTGGTCACTACCATACAGGCCATCATGTGCTCTCCAGTGGATAGATGGGATAAGTCCTGGCCTGCAAATTGATAAATCAATGGCTGAATAACTACTATGAGCCACACTGAAATGTGAAGTGACCCCAGTATTTAAGAGGCAGAGGTCGAACTGACACAATAAAGTTTCAACATCTCTGCCTCAGCCATTAAGCACTGTGCCGCCCCACAAGGGGTAGTGGGCATTAAAATCTCCCAAAAGTAGGAAAGGTTTAGGCAGTTGATCAATCAGTGCAGCTAATACATTTAATACATTCAGGGGTACTGCACCATCTGGAGGAAGATATACGTTGCAGACAGTTATTTCCTGAGTCGTCGTCATTCTGACGGCCACAGCTTCAAGAGGGGTTTGAAGAGGCACAGGTACACTACAGACTGAATCTAGGACATAAATGGAAACTCCATCTGACACTCGATTATAGTCGCTATGGTTCCTGTAGTATCCCTTATAGCCCCAGAGGGCATGAATCTGCATTGCCAGGAACCAGGTTTCCTCGAGGGCAATGCAGATAGCAGGTGTAAAGCTTAACAGTTGCTGTCGCTCAGCCAGGCAGTGGAAAAAACCGCCGCAATTCCACTGGAGGATGACGTGATCATGAGATTGGGAAGGCATGGAACATTCTATGATGTAGTTTACACCTCAGAGTCATGTGCTGCCACAGACTTCTTGCTTGAGCAGGCTATATCCATTGTATCTGATGGTCTGGCAAGAACTAGGTCTTTAGCGGTTGCCAAAATGTCCACTCCATCCTCAGACGCAGAGCTTGCAGGTAGCAGTGGTGTGGGTGCCACTGCAATTTCCTTGATCTTAGGGGTTTTCTTTTTGGATTTCTCTTGTTGCTCCTTGGGTTTCCCTGGCTGGGAGGACTTCACTGGGTCAGTCTCCGGGACTGAGGATGAGTGTGAAGCCCTTTGACCAGCTGCTTTTGGGCTCTTCAGCCACTTGCGGGTGTCATCTTTCCCATTAGCAGAAACCCGGGAAGGGAGTGATCCAAGGGCCCCGTTCCTAGGGAGAGAAGCCAGAGAAGACTTACGCTTCTCTGGCTCAGAAGTTGGGACGGATGTCCCCAAATAGTTGAGGGGGGGGGGGGGGGGGGGGGGGCTCCAGAAGTACGTGGTGCAGGAGCAACAGGGAGGGAAATGCCCCCCACCATCAAGGGGGCAGGTGTAGTCTTCAAGCTCTGAGAGGTGACTGGGGTTGGCGGAGCTGATGGTGCCAGAACTGTTGTAGCGGCGGTGTAAGACGATGTCATACACACAGGATACAGGCTTTCAAATTTTTCCTTAGCCTCAGTGTAGGTCAGTTGGTCCAGGGTCTTGTACTCCATGATTTTCCTTTCTTTCTGGAGAATCCTGCAGTCTGGCAAGCAAGGTGAATGGTGCTCTCTGCAGTTGACACAGATGGGAGGCGGGGCATTGGGATGTGAAGGGCGTCCACAATCTCGACATGTGATCCTGGTAGTACAGCGGGAAGACATATGGCCGAACTTCCAGCATTTAAAGCACCGCACTGGGGGAGGGATATAGGGCTTTACATCACAGCGGTAAATCATCACCTTGACCTTCTCAGGCAATGTATCACCCTCGAAGGCCAAGATGAAGACACCGGCGGCAACCTGATTATCCCTCGGACCCCGGTTGACAAGCCGAACAAAATGTACACCTCGCCACTCTAAACTGGCGCACAGCACATCGTCAGACTGCAAAAGAAGTTCCCTGTGAAATATGATACCCTGGATGATATTTAAGCTCTTATGGGGCATTATGGTTACAGAAACATCCTCCAGCTTGTCACAAGCGACTAACTCCCGTGACTTGGCAGAAGATGCTGTTTTGATCAAGACTGACCCAGATCTCATTTTGGACAAGCCCTCCACCTCTCCACCTCCTCAAACTTGTCCTCTAAATGCTCAACAAAAAACAGAGGCTTCACCATCACGAAAGATTCCCCATCAGCTCTCAAACATACAAGGTAATGCGGCGAATAAGATCCGCTGCCATCCTCAGCCTGACATTCCTCCCTTGGTATGGCCAGGGAGGGGAACAATTTGGGGTCATGCTTCTGTGCGTTGAATTGAGCTTGTCAACACTTAGAGACTGCTGATGTTTCACACCAGCAAGAGATCAAGGACTATGCTTCATCACGTGTCATCCACCCTGATGCCACCCACTCTGACCAGGGCTCTCCCCATGGGCACCACTCAGCCACAGCAAAGGCCACCTGGCAGGATGGCCATTGCTGAGAGTCCCAATGCCCCAGGGGATGGGCATCTACTCCATGGCATACATGGGAGTTAACAGTGCAGGGATCAGCAGAGCAATCCCTGTGTGGCAGGGGGCTACAATCAACAGGGTACATGGCCAGCCCACCACAATGGACTGACTACCGTGCTGGATATCAGGGGCAAAGAAGCCCATGGTCATCGTCGACGCAATAAGTGCCATTACATAGTGTATGGTGGAAAATGCACCCAGGACGGTGTCCTCGCCCAAGAGGTGGAGAATGGGCAAGACTGCAATGCGACGATGAGAAAGTGAGCTAAAGATCTCAATGCACAATGGACACGATGCACCATGTAAGGCCCCCTTCCCCAGTTGGCTCACTCTTCGGGAAAATTTTGAAGAATGGAGGTTAACCCCTACAGGGGTCCATCATATAAAGGCCAAAACGTGTGAAACTCCTTTTAATTGCCTCTTACGACAGGCAGGAATACCTCAGGCCAATTCTTACCCCCGGAGCCAGGGAGGGACAGAGCAATGGAAGGAAGTCATTAGGTCTGATAAGTCTTGTTTCAAACTGTTCCCAACTTCCGGTCAAGTTCATTTTCAAGAGTGAAACATGGCAAGGGTCCCGATATGAGTAAGGCCATAATAGCACGTTATTCCAACTGCCCCATGGTTACTCTGCAAGGTCACATTACTGTCAATGACTATGTGACCATTTTGGCTGATTATGTCTATCCCATGGCACAGTGTTTGTTCATCATTGGTGATGCTGTGTTCCAATACAACAGGGCTCCTGTTCACACAGCTCGCATTGTTCACGACTGGTTCGTCAACACAAGGATGACCACCACTCACCACACCACAATATTACATTACTGAGACTTTGTAGTCTGCTTTGGAGAAAAGAATGCGCGATTCCTATCCTCATCCATCATTATTACCTAAACTTGCCATTATTTTGCAGGAATAATGGCGTAAGATTTCACTGAAAACCATACAGGATTCCAACATTGGAAGCTTTTTTGAATGTCCATGGGTTTTCTGCATCTTTTGAAATATAGTAATGAGTTGTGTTTTTTTGTTTGTCCACATTTCTGTCCACCATCTGTATAATACTAATACACCGGTGGGGGGGGGGGGGGGGGGGGGGGGTGGGGGTGGAATTGCAACGTCCTCATGTGTGCAGTAGCACCAGGGCATAACTAGTGCACAGTCTGGAGTTGTAGTGCTAGTGATTTATTTGTCATGGTCATTAGCAACCAGATGGCACTCAAGAGGCCTGTCTGCGCACTCTCTGAATCAACTCTGCAGGCAATAACTGTGCTGAAGTTTGACATGAACATTGTTTGCAACTTCATTCTAGGATACAATCGCGCCCAACCGATGAGCACATACTCCTGTTGACAATTTCAGTCATATGAACTGGGTCACACTGTGGGCCTGTGGGAAGCAGGATGAACGTATTGACAGACTGCTGTGCATTTTGGACATTATGTATCGATGGTGCGTCGCTGCTTTCAGCAGTGGTCTGTGGGACATTCCCACACTCATAGGAAGACCCTGGACGTCTGCACAATACAGACGTGCATCATGACCGACATGTTGTATAAGCAGCAGTGGCCAAACAAAAGTCATCCAGGGAAGAAATCTGGAGACATGCTGCACCTGCTTTGTGGCCAAGGAACAGTGGGGCTATGTGCTTGCAGTAGGTCAATATGACATATGTCACTGGCCAGGATACTACTGCCACCACGTCATCAAGCATGCTACTCTGGTATTGTGAGAGTTGAGTGGAGAGTGATGAGTACAGATTCTGTGTGTATGTGAGTGAGTGACATACACATGTATGACACAGACCTGGTGAGTGGCCTTTTCTGGGGTGCATTTGGCCACAACACACTGGTTGCACCCCAGGCTTCAAGGTGTAGGAAGCACGCATGCACACACGCACGCATGCACACGCACCTCACTTCATTACTGTCACTCGCGCACGCCAACGTCACTAGCCCAATGCCATGGGTGGACACAAGGGAAAGCAGCTCGCAGCCGCACTTGAGCTTCTCATCAATGCGATGGGCAGCAACAGCGGCCGCTGCTGACAGCCGAAGTGCACTCACTGGCAACGCAAGGACGTGCAGTGCTACAGGTGCCAGCAACTGGGGCACACTGCGAGTCATTGCAAGAACGCCGTTGCGTGCTTGAAGTGCGCGGCGGCACATGACACCTGCAGTTGCACCACGCCACGTGGGGTGGCCAGCAGCTGCGCAAACTGCGGTGGTCCGCATGCCCCCAACTCGCGTAGCTGTGACAACCTCAAGAAGTTTCACCGTCAGCCCGCCGCACCACGCCCAGTGGTGGTATCAGATGCCACAACGACTGCCCCACCCTCCCCCCACTCTGGCGAGGGGTGTGAGACGCGCCGACCTGAAGCCGCCACTGACAACGCCACGACCGGCTTCCAAGCTGCCTTTGCGGCCAAACAGGCCGCGCTTAAGGAAGAACTCGTCGCAGTCGATTGTCAGCTCCAGCAGCTGCGTGAGGAGCTGCGAGATCTCAACAAGAAGAATGTGCCCGCTCCCGTGCCCGCTTCCCCTATGGTGCGCCCGGTGGGGGTGTACGCCGCCGCACAGACGGACTTACTGCAACAGAAGGACATGGCCACTCAATGAGACGTCGCTCCGGAACCTGTAGCAATTCAGGAAACCGGGGAGACGCCCATGGACGTGGCACCGTCCTCCCCTTCCCCAACTCCCGACGGGGAGGTAAAACAGCAGGGGAAACAAGAAGAGGCTGGGAAACTACGCACAGATGTAATCCCTTTTCCGGACAGCATGAACATGGCGGACGTGCTAAAGAAGATAGCCACCATGTTACGGGATGGGCGCTACAATGCCCAAAAGAATCCATACCTCTTTGCCCAGGTGGAAGGGGAACGGAAGCCGTCGCTCCCACATAGGCCATACGAGCTACGTGGCGGGCACCGGGCAATTCTGTTTGAGTTCAACATAATCAACATGAACCCCATCTTCACGCCGTGCAACTGGGACTACATCCTAGAGGACGCAGTCGTGCGGCTGAGGAATGAGGTTCGCGACAGTGAGAGGAAGCTGTCCGCAGACCTACAGACAGCACTGCACAACGTCTCGCGTGAGACACAGAAGACCAAAAACAGCAGAGTCCACCACTAGCATGCCTGCATGCTAGTAGCCAGGACCAACACCGGACCATGAGAAGACACACCATAAAGCCAGGACACATCATCATCGCATCGTAAGGAATAGGAGGAAAGGCTGTAATAAGCCAAAACTCCTACACTTCGGGCCAAGGCCCGTTTGTAGAGTGTCAGCGTCAAGGTGTATGGAGCTACCAGTTACAACTCCCAGTCACATTTAGTGCCAACTGCATTGCTCAAATTATCCCTGTACTACTGCCATGTCTTTGACAAGAAGGCGATGTAATTTTTCAGCAGGACAATGCACATCCTCATATGGCACACTCTGATGCAACATGCTTTTCATGACGTACAACAGCTGCCCTGCCCAGCAAGATCACTAGATCTCTCACCTATTGAACACGTATAGGACAGGATTAAGTGCAAATTTACTGGTTTCCAGAGTTTGCCAAAATCATTGTCAAATTGCGACAGAGGATACATGATGCTGATATAACTCCCACTTTGTTCTACATGATATCCTCATCCCACTAGTCAGCCACCCGAGCTGCCTATTACTGCTAGTACCCTGTTTAGAACGTTCTAATGGAAAGCAACGCTCAAAGAGCATGAGAAATGTGTTAAGGAAAGCATTATATTTATAATCTATGTTACTGGCACTATAAACATCCTGCCACTCTTGTTCATTGACGAGTTTTAAAAAACTCTCTATTGCTGTTGGGTTAACTTTTCTACATAGTTTGTAATTAAATGTGACTTTTTTTTAGTACATAAGCCTGTTAGTGTTAAAATTTGTGCATCACGGTCTGAAAGCTCATTCACCGCTTTAATAACAGAATGTACATCCAGTAATGAAGAATGAATAAAAATGCTTACCTTGTTAGTGTCATAAAAGGGTGGCAAATTTCTGTGAAAGACTAGAACACTTTTATTGCTGCTTCATGGATGGTAAGCTTGTTTATTCCAAAGATTGTATAATTAATTTCAACAATGCACACCATACAGTGCATTGAAACTTCCTGGCAGATTAAAACTGTGTGCCACACCAAGACCCGAACTCGGGACCTTTGCCTTTTGCGAACAAGAGCTCTACCATCTGAGCTACCCAAGCACGACTCATGACCTGCCTTCACAGCCTTACCTCCAACAGCAACTCGCCTCCGACCTTCCAAACTTCACAGAAGCTCTCCTGAATTGGTCAATGTGGCGGCTGCAATTGAAAATGGAGAAAACTGTTTCGTACTGTAATTAAATGTTTTCATTTGAAGGGTTGGACTACTGTATAAATCAAAACAGAATCAGCTGACATTCATGCACACTCTGCACCATCATTAAAGGTCATTTACTTTTGGATTAATGAATTTAAAAGTGATCAGACAAGTAGTGATGACAAAGTGTGCTCCGGACATCCACTGAGGTCACCACAAAGGAAACCACTGACAAAATTCATGATATGGTAATGAAGACCATCAAATGAAAATTTGTGATACTGCTGAACCTGTAGTATCTCAACTGAGAGTGCGTAGTATCTTGCATGGAGAATTGGCTATGAAGAAGCTGTGTGAAGTAGGTGCCACGACTACTCACAGTCGACCAGAAGAGCATCCAGCACAACATTTCAACACAATATCTGGTGATGTTCAGTTGCAATTTGCAAGATTTTTTGTGCTGATTTGTTACTACTGATGAAACCTGGAGCCATCATTAAAAACCAGAGTGAAAGCATTAGTCAAAACAATGAACAAAGGTTGGTGAAAATGCACCAGAGGAGCAAAGGCCATTGTGCCAGCTGGTAAGGTGATGGCCACTATCTTTTTGGGACTGCCAAGGAATAATCCTCATAAATTACTTGGAAAAAGCCAGAACCATAACTCAACCCCATTATGTTTCATTTTTGGATAATTTGAAACTTGTGTTCACTGAAAAAAGATCAAGGCTGGGACGCAAGAAAGTATTCTTTCACTGGGATAATGCAACATTCCACGCATCAGTGATAACAGTGGTGAAAATGCATGAATGAAGCTTTGAACTGGTTCCTCATCCACTCTATTCACCTACTTAACCCCAAGCGGTTTCCTCCAGTTCCTGAAGTTGAAACTTTGGCTTGCTGCTAAAAAAAACTTCATCATATGAGGAAGTGCCACGTAGTTGCTATCAATGAGTATTTTGCAGAGTTTGACAGCACCTATTTTTCTGATGGGATGAAAAAGCTGAAGGATCACTGGATAAAGTGTACATCATCAAAGGAGACTATGTTGAGAAGTAAGGTAAGCTGTTTATGAAAGAAACATTTTTACTTACTTTTTTGCAGATTATCAAACCAGCCTCGTATGTTTTTAAAAAATTGCTACTTACAGCAGTAACAACAGAAGTCTTTTTACAAAACATTACTACATGGAAATTTACAATTATAAACACTACTACTTGTCATGTAGCTAACAGATACTTTCAATCCCTGAATCAAGGTAATAAGACAGACAATTAGACGTCATTTGGATGCCAATTTTCCCAATGACTTTAGAAATTATGATGGAATGTTATCTACCCCTCTGCCTTCTTTGATCTCAAGCCTTCCAAAGTTCTTTTAAACTCTGACTAATACTGGATCCCGTATCACTTTCATATCAACATCAGTTTCTTCTTCTATCATGTCGACAGATAATTCTCCCCCTCAGAGAGGCCTTCAATGTACTCTTTCCATCCATTAGCACTGTTCTCTGTGTTTAAACTGTTCAATTCCTATTGTGCTCTTGATGTTTCTGCCCTTGGTTTTAATTTCACCGAAGGTTGGGCTGACTCAGTCAGTCCTGACAATTTCTTCACATTTTCCCTGCAGCCACTTCACCATGGCTTTCTAGCACTCCATATTTATTTCATTCCTAACTGATTTATACTGCTGTGATCTTCTATTACCAAAGGATTTCTTTGTGGTTTCCTCCGCAGTACCTATGTTTGTTTTTCCAAATCTATGATTGCTGCTCTTCAACTAAACTCCCTATTGTGATATTCCTTATCGCAGTACCCACATCTTTAGTGAACTTCAAACATGTCTCGTAATTCCTCAGTACTTCAGTATCCCACTTCTACCCACACTGATTCTTCAGTACAATTCTCCTAAACTTCAGGCTATTCTTCTCCATTACAAAATTGTGATTTGAGTCTAAATCTGCTCTTGGGTACACCTTAAAATCCAATATCTGATTTATGAATCTCTGTTTGACCAAGTAATCCAGTTGGAATCTTCCCTTGTCTCTGAGCTGTTTCCAATTATACCACCACCTCTCATGATTCTTGAGCAGATTATTCACTACTACTAGCTGAAATTTACTGCAACTCCATTAGTCTTCCTCCTCTCTCATTGCTACTATCAAGACCATTTTCGCCCAAAATCCTTTCTTCTGCTCCTTTATCTATTTCCACATTCCAATCCCCATCGCAATAAAATTTCTTCTCCCTTTATGTACTGAATTATTCATCTAATATCTTCATATACTTCCTCTCTCTCTCTTTCTCTTCATCTTCTGCTTGTGACATCAGCATGTATACCTGAACTATTGTTGTCAGCATTGGTTTGCTGTCAATTCTGACTAGAACAACCCCATCTCTGAACTGTTCACAGTATCTCTCTATCTCTATCTCTCTATCTCTCTCTCTCTCTCTCTCTCTCTCTCTCTCTCTCTCTCTTTCTTTCTTTTTCACTACCCTACCTTCCTACTCATTAAATTCTTACTCCTGTCATGACATTTTCTATTGCTATTGATATTACCCCTATATTCACCTGATCAGACATCCTTGTCTTCTTTCCAGTTCACTTCAATGAACCCCCCCCCCCCCCCCCCAAATATCTAGATTGAGCCTCAATATTTTCCTTTTCATATTTTCTAGCTCCCCTACCATGTTTGAATTAATGATATTCCACATCGCAACTCACACAATGTCACTCTTTGGTTGGTTATTCCAGATTTTTTTCTTGGTCTCCTCCCCCCTGGCAGTCCCCTCCCAGAGATTCAATCCAGAATCTCTTACCAATGGATAGATTATCATGACACTTTTTTAATTTCAATTACAATTACAGTACATGTCCCGTGGATACACCTTATTTATCTTTAATACAGCAGTTTTTTTTTTGCATCCTTATGCTATTGATCATTGCTGATTCTTCTACTTTCAGGGGCAGTTTCCCACCCCAAGAGCAAGAGAGTTATCTGAACCCTCCTCTGCCCTCTTTGACAAGGTCTTTGGCAGAATGAGGGTGACTTTTTATACTGGAAGCCTTAGCCCACCATTGCTGATGATTTTTACTCAAAATTTAAGGAATGGCTAGTTTTGATCCTGGAACACAGGGTATTTTGATTATGTGTCAAAAGATGTTATCCCTAGACCACAATTCTGCTAGTGATATGTGAAGTGTCAATACAAATAGCTCTATTTTGGCACAAAATTCAAAAGTTCTGTACAACATTCATCAATGTTTCTCCACTGTCTCTATAGACAGCCATTCTCCATAATCTTACTGGTTCTACAGTAGTGTGCCATTACTTTGGATTTGTCACTCTATCTCTTCAATTTCATTGATGTCCTGGTATGCACAACTAACGTGGCAGCGATTCTACCCAGCCTTTCATTTTTCTGTGTGGATATGAAAAGTTCAAAAGCTTCTAACGTTTTGATGTCAAGTCAATCAATTGTTTCTAATTTCCTTAGTTTTGTCTGAGATGCAGTCCTTTGTTTTGCTAGCAACTGTTTTAACAGTAACTATATTTATGATATTCTTCACGTGTTTGCAGCCAGATCATGTCGTCGTCCTGACACAACATTTCGGCGGACCAGCTGGCCACCATCTTCAGGTGAGTTAGTGCTAGTGCACTGCCTCGCCGGAACTGAATTCCAGCCACAACAACGGAAACCTTTATACACCATGAAGAGAGCACCGCGCGCGCGCGAGATGATGGGCACCGCCTCCAGGCGGCAAGTAGACATGCAGCGCGCTGGTGGGAGAAGACGCAGAAACGATAAATCACAACAACACTAGTTGGAAGAATCCAATGATTGAAAAGAAGACCGCTGTTGTTTATTGTCGGACAAAATCAGATTCCATATCTTATTTAGAGGAAAATTATATTTACTTTATACCTCTGCCTTTCACATGAATTGACCTTAAAACTGCACTAGTAACACAATGGAAATCACAGATATAGGATGGATACTGCTTTGATTTGATACATCTGATAATTAGTCATGAAAGTAATTTATCATCAGAGGTATTCAGATGCAATCTAGGGCTTATCACAATGTTCAAGAAAAGACATCAATTTTACACTATTGTGCAGAGTACTCTTAGCATTGTGCCTGAAGTCATCCGCAATTCAACATAGTTGTTGCTGTCAAAATTTTACCTGCTGCCTCTACAACTATTATATGATATTTTCCAAGATCCTTCCCCACAAAACCGAAACTATAGGTTATATAGCTGCATCTTGCACTTGGTTAGAAATACTAATTACTTGGCAAGCATTTCCCAAAGAGTTCTGCATCTGTTATGACATTCCCTTCTATGAGTACCATCCAGCAACAAGACATTCTTAGTCCTCTTTGCCAAATTCTTTCTGACACTATACCATGTACTATTAAGCTGCTTCTAAACACATTTGAGATAGCTAGACTAAAGCTACCAGATTTATAGCACATCCTACACCTTTGTGTGAGGAACATAGAACAGTGAGCCTGATATCGCATGCAGCCAAAGTCTTGTTGAGGACGCTCAACAGAAGGCTATATGGAAAGTTGAATTGCATAATAGGATATGAACAATTTGGTTTCAGGCGAGGAATGGGAACTAGAGATACCACTGGGCTAATGAGAGTGATAGGGGAGAGGTACATGGAGTAGAAAAGGAAGGTGTATGTTGTGTTCATTGATCTTGAAAAGGCTTTTGACTGTGTCAGATGGGACACACTGATGGAAATCATATGGAAACATGGAGTTGACTGGAGGGATAGACAGTTAATCAGAAATTTATACTTGAACCAGAGAGCAAGAGTAACAATGGGAGGTGTGATGAGTGAAGAAATAGAACTGGGAAGAGGTGTCTGACAAGGTTGTTGTTTATCACCAACACTGTTCAATATATGTCTGGAGGAAATTATTAGTGAAAGCTTTGATGGAAGGAAAGGAGCTTATACAGGGGTCACAGTGTGGAGTGTGTAAGATTTGCAGATGACATGGTTGTGATAGAAGAGAGAGCAAGATAGATGGAACAAATGTTAGATGATCTAAACACAAAATTAGAAGAATATGGAATGAAGATTAACAAGAAGAAAATGAAAAGCATGGTAATTGGAGGAAAGGGGATAAAATGCTGTAAGAAAATAGATAGAGAGGAAATAGAGCAAGTGAATAACTTCAGTTACTTGGGGAAGTGTAATAATGGATGATATGTATTGCTCAACAGAGATTAGGAAAAGAATTGCTATGACAAAAGAAGGATTCAAGAGGAAACAGAAATTACTTTGTGGGCCACTAAACAAAGATCTGAGAAAAAGACTTACCAAATGTTACATCTGGAGCGCTGCACTATATGGTGCGGAGACCTGGACATTGAGGAAGAAGATGAAAGAAGATTGGAGGCTCTTAGAGATGTGGATATGGAGAAGAATGGAAAAAGTGGAATGGGAAGACCGAGTAAGGAATGAAGAAGTATTAAGAAGAGTTGGAGAAGAAATAAACATGCTGAAAATTATCAGAAAGAGAAAACGGAACTGGATTGGACATTGTTTGAGGAGGGACTGTTTACTGAAGGAAGGAATAGAAGGAATGGTGGAGGGTAAAAGGGGAAGAGGACAAAGAAGATATCAAATGCTGGACAATATAAAAGGAGACAAATATTCAGAAATGAAAAGACTAGCCATGGACAGACAAAAGTGGAAGAGGCTTAACCCATGACAAGACCTGCCATAAGGCAGAATACCATACTACTACTACTACTACTACTACTACAACTTTTCACCAATTTGGAAGACTGGCTAATTCTGATGTAGCCCTAAGATTACTAGTCCAAACTGCAGATTGCAATTGTGGTAACTGTTTTGTGATATTGCCAAATCAGCTTGAAGTTTCAATATTGGCTGTTCGTTTTCCAGCACTGCATACAAATAGTGATAATCACTTCAACTCCAGAAATGACTAGTATCCTTTCTAATGAAGGTAGTATTACAACATCCCAACATCCAACATGAAAACAATGCTGATGCTCCTCATACCGAAGAAAAGTAGATTGAGGAAAAGACTAGTAGGTGCACTGGTGGGATAGAGTGCCTATGTAGTGCTGGAGTACAAGCAGGGAAGGTGATTTTTCTATTTCAGAAGAAGGACTCCATCCAAAAGCTTAAATATTTGGACAGCCTTTTTCTCTATGTGGTGAGTAGCAATCTATGCTTTCCAAATTACTGTTATTCCATCCTGGACTTCCCATTTTTCGAGATAAATAGTATACACTTTACCTGACAATTTACTAAAAGGAATTATTTCACACTGCTGAAGTGACTCCAAAGAAGTAATTATATTGCTCCTTTTTGTATCATGTTGTGGTGTTGTCATGATGTGTGTTGATTACTGTCATTTCTCCCACACCTATCTCCACCAAATATGCAGAACTTCTCATTACTGTCTGAGATTATATATATATATGCCTATTGTGGCTCAGCATCTCCGCTATATAGTGAGTAGCAACTTTCCTTCTCTTGTATTGTATAGCCGTCTAGTAATAAAGATCATCATCTGTCTTACTATTCTTATGTAAATAGGCACATGGATAAATACCATTCCTTTTTCTGTCTATATTAGGCATTTACACAATCTTTTTTTGAGGCACATGAACTAACTGAGGTGAATAACTGAAAAATGGTCAATGCCACATAGACTGACGGACATTCAACAGAAGACAATACATCATCTTGAGCGTCACTTAATACTCAAAATGTTTCATTTTGTTATAACATCCAGAGTTTATTGGGAAGTATACACAATGGAAAATCCAAGATGGAATAACAACAATATTATGGAAAGAGAAGATTGTGACACACGATATAGAGGAGACGTTTGCTTGCAGACAGGCACAATAAATAAGAGCTCTTGGCCAAAAGGAGTCTGGTCTCAGTAGTCAGTGGCAGTGGTCGTGTGTGGCTGAAAGTTCACATTTATAGCAGTCTTTTTGTTGTGCCTGTCTGTGACAAGTAATTCATCACTTAGCACATTACACATCACTTGCTACCACCCGAGCAATTATTGTCAATTATTGTATGGTTAGCTCTCTATGATTTCACAGACAGACAAATGTGAGTGCTACAAATAACCTTCCTTAGCAAAACAGTGCAGCTACTCAACATCAATACTCATGCTAAGCCACCCTGTTGCATGATACTAAACATGTGAGAGCATTAGATAATGATAATGTCTGAATATTTAGTCTCAGCCACACTTATTCAACCATAAACATGAAGGATGAATACAAATTGCACGGTAATGTTACTTAAATGATGTGGGCAAACTGGCAAGAAATACAAGTGTAACTTTCTGTAGGACCAACATGCATACATTCCATGACCACTCATCTCTTCAGACACACTGTGTTAGTGTTGTTGTCTTCAGTCTGAATGTGCAGCTCTCCCCACCAGCTGACTAGTTGGTTGACTTAAATTTATCAAATGAGAATCATTTACAAAATTTCAAATAACACCTCAGGAAGTACAAATATTAACATTCTACACTTATGAAATTTACATTTATAATGGAAGGAGTGTACGAAAACACTCAATTTTTGGTTGGTTGGTTTAAAGGAGGGGAAAAAGGCCCAAATTGCTAGGTCATCAGTCCTGTGTTCTGAATAAAACACTGCCACAAGGGTGAGAATAAAACAAGCTAAACTGACAACACAAAACGGAGAGAAAGGAAAAACCACAAGCATGACGGAAGGGCAACAAACATTTAAATGGACAAAAGGGGAGAAGAAAACCACACAAATGCAAGAAACAGGTAGAAGAGATTAAAACGACAAAACAGATTACCACGGCTGGCTGACCATGAGAATGAAAAGGAGAAGCCAGCCACTCTGCAACACGTTAAAACCTCCACCCTAAAAGCACTAGGGTGGAGGATACATAGGGACAAAAGACATGTGCTAAAACTTAGATAAAATGATAAAACCAACCCTCATAAATAAAACTTAAAACTAAATCAGCTGATGAGGTGTTGTCAGATGAAATTAACGGCAACGAGTCTGGTAACTGAAGATTTCGTTATAGGGCAGTCAAAGTGGGACAGTGCAACAGAATATGGTCCACTGTCAACCAGGCACTGCACCAACACTGAGGCAGGACTTCACGGCATAGGAGGTAGCCATGTGTCACCCAAGTGTGGTTAATGCGGAGCCAGCAGAGAACCAGAGTCCCTGCGAGAGACCCAGATGGACTGCCACATATTCGTAGTCTCCTTAATGGCACGCAGTGTGTTGTGTGTACTGAGACTATGCCATTCTGTCTCCCAAAGCTGAAAAACCTGGTGGCGTAAAAACGAACACAGGTCAGTTATTAGCCAGCATGTCAGCAAGTTCGTTGCCTGGGATTCCAATGTTTCCTGGGGTCCATATAAACACCACTGAACGAATGGACTGTTCCAGGCACAGATGGACTCCTGGATGGTCGCTACCAAAGGATGATGAGGGTAGCACTTGTCGATAGCTGGTAGGCTGCTCAAGGAGTCATTACACAGAAGAAATGACTCCCCAGGGCACGAACAGATGTGCTCAAGAGCACGAGATACAGCCACCAGCTCTGCAGTGAAAACATTGCAGCCGCTGGGCAAGCAATACCGTTCAATATGTCCTCCATGGAAATAAGCGAAGCCAACATGATCATCAGCCATTGGTGTAAACCACATAACTGGCGAGCAGTAGTGCATGCCTGACCTGCAATGGAGAGATTCCAGCCTCTGCCAGGATGCTGGTCACCGGACTCATCCTAAAAGCTGCCGTCGCTTGTCGAACGCTGCAGTGATGCACTGCGTCGAGTAAACACAAAACTGAGGGCACCGCCTAACCACAAACAAGACTCCCGTAGTCAAGGTAGGATTGAACAAGGGCTCTGTAGAGCTGCAGCAGTGTAGAGTGATCTGCACCCCACTTGGTGTTGCTCAGGCAGTGGAGGGCACTGAGGGGCTGCCAGCACTTCCACTTAAGCTGACGAAGGTGACGAAGCCAGGTCAATCAGGTGTCAAAAACCAGTACTAAAAATCAATATGTCTCCACTGCAGTGAGGGGATCATCACACGGTAAAGGTCTGGTTCTGGATGAATGGTACGATGCCGACTGAAGTGTATGACACACGATTTTGTGGCCGAAAATGGGAAGCCGTGGGCTAGAGCCCACGACTGCGCCTTGCGGATGGCTCCCTGTAGACGTCACTCAGCAACACCAGTACTGGTGGAGCAGTACAAAATGCAGAAGTCGTCTGCATACAGAGAGCGTGAGACGGATGGCCCTACAGCTGCTGCTACACTGTTAATGGCCACTAAAAATAGAGATACACTCAATACAGAGCCCTGCGGGACCCCATTCTCCTGGATACGGGGGGACCTATGGGAGGCACCAACTTGAACATGAAAAGTACAAAGCGACAGGAAATTCTGGATAAAAATTGGGAGTGGGCCTCAGAGAACCCACTCATGTAATGTGGCAAGGATATGATGTCGCCAGGTGGTGTCATACGGTTTTCGTAAATCAAAAAAGACAGCAACAAGGTGTTGACATCTGGAAAAGGCTGTTCAGATGGCAGACTCGAGGGACACAAGATTACCATATTTACTCGAATCTAAGCCGCACTTTTTTCCAGTTTTTGTAATCCAAAAAACTGCCTGCGGCTTAGAATCGAGTGCAATGTAAGCGGAAGTTCTGAAAAATGTTGGTAGGTGCCGCCACAACTAACTTCTGCCATCGAATATATGTAGCGCTACACAGGCATGCTTTGCAGGCACATAGATAAATACTGGGTCCAAAACCTCTGTGTCAGTAAACAAATTTTAAAAAAAAAGGTGGATGACGAGCTTTTTTTCTCTGCCCCGAGTTTCGACCACTGCATTTTTATACATTATTCAACGAAGTAAATACAAATTCCATATTGTTTATCTTCGAATGTAGCAGCCTACATACTACGAAAATCTGGCTGGCAAGACTGTTTGGGATGTTTGTCAATATATCCAACTCTACGTTCTGAATTTTTTCCTACCTGTGACAAGAGATGGTTGCTGATAGGAACTTTTATGAATTGTGAATCACATGCAGTATTCTCTTCACCATAAGAATAATACGAATGTAAACATTTTGCCATGTATTCCTACGTGTTTCCTGCTATCTCATTTAAATCCTGTCTTCCTAATAAACTACAAAACTAGAGTGAGACAACAGCAAACACGGAAGAATATACATATCACGTCATGTTTATATTCGTATTATTCCTATGCTGAATAGTGATACAGTCAGAAATGAAGCACGGCAACTGACTAGATTTTTAAACCTAAGATGACTAATTTCTGTGCAGAATGCACTGTACTAAAGAGGCGACTGCACAAATTTTCAAACAGAAAAATTTTCGCTAAACTTTCGTTGAGAACATCTATCATATGCAGTCTATTATTTGGTTCTTGTTGATAATTATCAAAGAAAGCGACAGTGTAAGTAACAACAAATAGCAGTCTCTTGCCATTGTTTCACTAATGAGATGATTCATCTCTCTTTTTTTTTTTAATTGTAAGCGGCGGTAGCGTGCACCAAAGCAAGCCACGCTGCAAGCGGCGTCAGGCCTTAAACACGCATTATCAGAATGCGACAAACAATGCATGGCACAGTACAATAATGCATTTTGAGCTTAGAGTGACGGAAACACCCATAACAAAAAGAACGACACTTATCAGATCAAAGAACAATAACCAATCAATTCAAACCAGACGAAGCACGTGAAAAAGGCTCTCTAGTATAAATACGGACGGAGCGCCTGACGCATAGCAATGACTACGTGGTAAAGCTTAACTGCTAAGATTACCACACGCACCAAACTACTGTAGCTGTATCGTCATTCATTCGACCTAAATTGTCTCATATTACAATGGACCAACTTTGTTTCGGGTTTGGAGGTGCGGTCTAAAACGTTTCTCCCCCTCGAATTTTGAGTCTCAAATTTCAGGTGCGGCTTAGATTCGGGTAAATACGGTATCAGTGGTAGAACAACCCAGGCAAAAACCGCCCTGGCATGGAGTCAGTAGGCCAAGTGACTCCACGACCCAGCCCAACCACCGACACATCATATGTTCAAGCAGCTTACAAAGAAAGTTGGTGAGGCTGATGGGCCAATAGCTATCCACATCAAGTGGGTTTTTGCCGGTTTTGAGCACTGGTATGACGGTGCTCTACCCGCCAGTGCAATGGAAAGACGCCATTGCACCAGACCTGGTTGACGATCACGAGGAGATGTCGTTTGTAGTCAGACGAGATATGTTTAATCACCTGACTGTGGAACTGATCTGGTCCAGGAGCTGTGTCAGGGCAACATGCCAGGGGCACTGAGGAGCTCCCACTCTGCAAATGGGGCGTTAAAGGGTTCACTGAGGCGTGTAGTCAACGAGAGGACTTTCCTTTCCCTCCCACTATTTGAGAGTGCAAAAGGCTGCAATTCTCCGATGCAGAGGCGTGAGCATAGTGCTCAGCAATTGCATTTGCGTCAGTAGATAACACGCCATTTATGTTAACACTGGGAACACCTGTTGGGGTCTGATACCCAAAAACTCGTTTGATCTTTGCCCAGACTTGGGAAGGTGACGTATGGCACCCAATGGTAGAGACATATCTCTCCCAGCACTCCTGTTACCGTCTTTTGATGAGCTGGCGAACGTGGGCACGGATCCATTTAAAGGCTATGAGGTGCTCCAGAGAAGGATGCTGCTTATGCTGCTGTAGAACTCGCCAATGCTCCTTAATTGCCTCAGCAACTTCCAGCGACCACCAAGGGACTGTCTTTCACTGGGGGCACCCTAAAGAACAAGGGATCATGTTTTCCGCCACAGAAATGATCGTTGTAGTTACCTGCTCAACCATCACATCGATGTTACCATGTGGGGGATATTCAATGGTGACAGCAGAGGTGAAAGCGTCTCTGTCTGCGTTGTTTGAAGCCCATCTGAGCAGGCATCCATGGGCCTGATGCTGGAGCAGTGACAGAAAAATGGGGAAATGATCACTACCACACAGATTGTCAGGTGCGCTCCAGCGGATAGATGGGAGAAGGCCAAGACTGAAAACCAAGAGATCAATGGCTGAATATGTGCCATGTGCCACTCTGAAATGTGTGGTGGTACCTGTACTTAAGAGGCAGAGATCGAGTTGTGACAATAAATTTCAACATCTCTGCCTCAGCCAGTAAGCACGGTGCCACCCCACAAGGGGTTCTGAACGTTAAAGCAGGAAAGGTTTAGGGAGTTGATCAATCAGTGCAGCCAATGCGTTCAGGGGTACTGCACCATTTGGAGGAAGATATACATTGCAGACAGTTATTTCCTACGTCATTCTTATCCTGACAGCCACTGCTTCAAGAGGTGTTTGAAGGGGCACAGGTTCACTACATATCGAGTTCAGGACATAAACGCAAACTCCACCTGACACTTCTATTATATTCATTATGGCTCTTGTGATATCCCCTGTAGCCATGAAGGGCAGGGGTCCACATTGCCGGGAACCACGTTTCCTGGAGGCCAATGCAGAAAGCAGGTGTAAAGCTTAACAGCTGCCGTAGCTCGGCCAGGTGGTGGAAAAAACTGACGCAATTCCTGCTGCTTTAGGACATTTCAGCCACTGGCAGGTGTCATCATTCCCACTAGCAGAAACCGGGGAAGGGAGTGACCCAAGTGACCCCTTCCTAGTGAGACGGTCCCCAATGATTGGGGAGGGGGGGACAGTGCTCCCGAGGTAGGTGGTGTGGGAGCAACTGGGAGGGAAGTGTCCCCACCATCAAGGGGGCAGGTGTAGTCTTCCGGGTCTGAGAGCCGACTGGAACTTGTGGAGCTGATGGGGCTGCATCTGTTCTTGTAGCAGCGACACAAGAATAGGTCATAGCCATAGGATGTAGGTGCTCAAATTTCCTCTTGGCCTCAGTGGAGGTCAGTCGGTCCAGGGTCTTGTATTCCATGATTTTCCTTTCTCGCAGTAAAATCCTGCAGTCTGGTGAGCAAGGGGGACAACGCTCTCCGCAGTCGACACAGATGGAAAGCAGGGCACATGGAGTATTGGGATGGGATGGACACCCACAATCTCGACATGTGATGCTAGAAGTACAGCAGGAAGACATATGCCTGAACTTCCAAAACTTAAATCATCGCATTGGGGGAGGGATATATGGCTTGACATATAGACCATCACCTTGACCTTCTTGGGTAATGTGTCACCCTCGAAGGCCAAGATAAAAGCACCGGTGGCAACCTGATTATACCTTGGACCCCGATGGACGCGCCGGATGAAATGAACTCCTCATCGCTCTAAGCTGGCGCACAACTCGTCGTCAGACTGCAAAAGAAGGTCCCTGTGGAATATAGTACCTTGGACAATATTTAAGCTCTTATGAGACATGACTGTAATGGAAACATCCCCCAACTTGTCACAAGTGAGTAGTGACCATGACTGGGCAGAGGGTGCTGTTTTTATCAATACTGACCTTGACAGCATTTTGGACAAGCCCTCCATCTCCCCAAACTTGTCCTCTAAATGCCCTACAAAAACTAAGGCTTCATAGAGACAAAGGATTCCCCATCAACTCTCATACATACAAGGTACCGGGGCAAATAAGGTTTGCTGCCATCCTTCGCCTGGTGTTTCTCCCATGGTGTGGCCAGGGAGGGGAACGATTTTGGGGTCGTACTTCTGTGCATTGAATTGAGCTCGTGATCTCTTAGAGGCTGCTGGTGTTTCACCACCAGCAAGAGATGATGGACTATGCTTCATTGCGTGTCATCCACCCTGATGCCATCCACTCTGACCAGAGGCCCTGCCCATGGGCGCCACCCAGTCGCAGCAAGGGACACCTGGCAGAATGGCCCTTGCAGGAGTCCTGATGCCCCAGGGAGATGGGCATCTACTCCTTGGCATACATGGGAAGTTAACGGCGCAGGCATCAGCAGAGCAATCCCTGTATAGTCAGGGGGCTACAACCAACAGGGTACATGGTGGCCCCACCTCAACAGTCTAGCTACTGTGCTGGATATGAGGTGCAAAGAGTTCCATGGTCGCGACAGTGCAGAAAACAACACTGCATAGAGGGTGGAGGAAATTGCACCCAGGAAGGTGTTCTCGCTCAAGTGATGGAGGATGAGCGGGACTGCAATGCCATGACGAGAAAGTGGGCTAAAGATCTCAATGCACAATGGACACGATGCACCATGTAAGGCCCCCTTCCCCAGTTGGCTCACTCTTTGGGAAAATTTTGAAAAAAAAAGTCAAATCCTACAGGGGGGTCATCACAAAGGCCAAAAGGTGTGAGACTCCTTTTAGTCGCCTCTTACAACAGGCAGGAATACCTTGGGCCTATTCTAACCCCCAGGCCCTCAGGGGGCTCAACTTTTGGGCTTTGGATAGTCAACAGGCACATAAACAACATCGAAATAATAAATATCCACGGGTATGCTGCCGGTCTATAGTGTCCAACGGGCACTATAGACCGGCAGCATACCCGTGGATATTTTGATTATCAAATACGCCAGGAGAAACTCAAGAATCACATCGAAATAATTGCAAACCTTTCATATGATGTCCTCCTTCAAAGCTACTAAATACACAGTTACATTGTCTCAGCTGACTACACTATCCCAGCACACTGCTGTGCCATTTTGGGCCTTGATGAAGGAAACTATCCATCAGTAGTGAGGCCATCGAGTATTTGTCACGTCAAATGTACAGAGAGAGATTAGCTACACTCGCTTCATTGGTTGTAGTGCATCCACGACTGAAATCAACAACTATGATATATTTGAATAAATCCAATGAACATGATACTGTAGAAACTTTATTTACAACACCCTGCTCCCACGGACCATTGAAATTAAGTCCTCAAAGAGTATTCTACCTTATGTTCACATTCTGATCTTTTACCTCTAACATTCATTCATTCAATTGGACTGCAATGTTCCAGTGGACACCGATATGCATTTTTTATAACACTGTAAAATAGACACAATGCCAGCAATTCATTTCTTGTGCATTTGTGATTTAGTTCATCTTATACTATCTCTGCAGTTTTTGTACTACAAATTTCAGCTTAGTGTCACTGTAATTCACTCATTCCTAACATTAAGAAGAAAAACAACTGATATTTTTGATATGGGTAATTTGTCACATTTTGGCACTTGTTTCTACAAATTATTTTAAAGAAACAGTGTGCGTGGGGGGACTTAGCTCGGACTTAAATGTGACTGGAACTTTCGACTCTTAGTTTAGTGATGCAAAATACTGCAGACAGGAATTTCTACCCACACTTGTACTTCCGCAGCATTTCATCCCCTTTTCCTGTTAGCAGGTGACAAGTGCACTACGTTTTGTCAAATTAGCTCCAGAAATTCCAGAAGTGCCAACTCCCCAGCATTACTCTTAGGCATATAGTGTTGTTCTTACATCCAGTTACTTTTTCCTGTGTACTAAGTCATAGGAGTACCAAGTTTGGAGAAAACAGCTCCAGGCATTATTTAAGTGTAACTGTAAAATGATACTACAAACTAGAAAGGTATTAAATGTGAAAGACAAAAGAACTAAGCTCTTTAGACGAGATATTTCCACAATATCACTGACAAAATTTCCTGAATGTACATATTATTTAATTTCAGTATTTCCCCATTTCAATCATTGATGCTAGAATTAAAACCCTGCTCTAACAAACATTTCTGCAGACATACACACCTTGACTAGCCATACAGCTCTATTTGCATTTGACAGGTCCAGATCCTTATCAGAGTGGGATGAGACTGTGCTCATGCTGACTCGTACTGCAAACACAAGGGACATTAAATTAGTATGTACATATGGACACAAATCTCTGCAATTGATTTCTTGTGTAATGAAAAAAAAAAAACCACACACACACGCACACATACACACAAATTAAAAGAAATCACTGACTAACTACAAACAATGATTCTATATATACAAATCCATGTAAAATAGAATGCGCAATTAACACACGGTCATCAGCTACCTTACCCCAGTACTAAAGTTGCCTACTGCCCTTTCTTGTTCTGTGATATTTATATTTATCATGGCCCTAAGAAGTTGAGTTTCAGGCATCAGCCATACCCCTTAGAGTTAAGAAGGGCCAATGAAAACATTTAATTGTTCATTGGAAGCTTAAGCTGTTAAGCCCTCTGCTAAAGCGCTTACTTACTTCCAGGATTAAGAAAGTGATTGTGGTCTTAGTTTCAGGGAACCTGCCACAGCATGTTGTACGTTTGGCCTGGGTTCAAGTCTCACCACCTGAGCTTGCAGGGTAACTTCTAGAGAGGTCGGCCACGATCCAGAGCTCCATCAGGACCGAGAGGGCATTCGCTTCCTGTTATCATACAGCTGACAATGGGCGTTGAACATTCAGCAGAGCTTGATTTTTAATTGTTGAAACCCATTTACAGAAATTAAAAAGATTGATTGCATTCTAACCTCGACATTTAATAATCCAGCCCTCCAGTCCTACAATATCAGGACAAAAACTGTTAGTACAGAGTGTGGTTTAGGTGTGTAGGAGCCGAGGCTGGACTGTTGTTGATTTGTTAATTATTTTGCAATTGTTTCAGACTGAGCAGATGAGCTGTACAATTATTTTGCAATTGTTTCAGACTGAGCAGATGAGCTGTACAAGACCCACACCTGTCAAGGCACGAGGAACTAAAATATGAAGTCCATATTCGAGGAAGCGAGGGTGAAGGTATGGTGCAGGAGCTGCTTGGCACACTTAAGAATTTGGGGGAAGTGCCTGTTTCTGTTTCATTCTGTGGTAGTGAAATGGTAAGTGACACGCTACTGTCTATTAAAGAAGCAGTCACCAATTTGCAAGCAGTTAAGAGATCTTTTCTGTATCAGTAAACCATCACTGGCCAGCAGCGGAGATTAAGGACCAAAACAGGTGGAAAATTCTTGGAAAATTAGGAGAGCAGAGAAAATGCTGAGCCAGTTGGAGCAATTGCAAGATGACCTGAGTGAATTTTTGCAGTAGGTGGAGTTGGGTAATGGTGGTGGTGTGGAAGATGGAGAAGTGCAGGGTCAATGGAATTCAGGGTTAGTGATTGGTGGGAATAAGGGGGCAATAGTACTTGGTAAACTGCCCCATCCTTTGCAGAATTTTATGAGTGCTATTGGTATGATGTGTGATAGTTACATTGATAATGTAGTTAAGTTTTTGTATATGCCAGTTGATTTGCAAAAGAAAGCTAGATTGTCTGGGATTGCAGATACTGAATTAATTGTTTTAATCACATCACAGGTGGAGTGTGGTTTCATATCTTATGTGCAAAGGGCTGTAGATCGTGGGGAGGGATTTAGCTAACTCCATAGTCAAATTGTAGTGGAGATGATATCCGAACTTGCCTTCCAAGGGTTGGTGTATGTACATTACAGTAGACACCAGACACCCTAAGAAATGATAGGTGACTATATATGGAGAGTAAAATGAAGTGTTCAGGCACTGGGGTTGAGCTATGCTGAAAAACAAGTGGTACGCCATGGACTAAGACTGGATGGTAGGTTACGAGTGGTACTGTGTCAAGCACCACACAACTGTCAACAGTTGAGGGAACTATCATGTCAGGTTTAGGGAATAATGTATAAGGCCAAAAGAAGGCGGGTTAATCTCCAGGTGTGGTGCAACCAGGAGGTTGGAAGAAGGCAAAATAATCGTTACAGAAGTCAGATTAAATATTTTAGATGCAGAAAGAGGGATCGCATATAGAGGTTTTGTGGTCAGAATAGAGATCTGACAATTAAAGAAGTGGCGGCAGAGGAGAGTTACCAGCAAATACCATATAGCTGCAATATTGGAACCAAGGGTAGGGACCTTCCCATTTGTGTGTTGGTATGTTCACAAGGAACCCATCTGTGGATTACTGGATTCTGGAAGTGCCATTACAGCCACTGATAGCTGGTGGATGGAAAAGAACCAATCACATTTTAAATTTCCAACAATAAAATCTGCTGGAGGATGGTATACTGTGGCTAATAAATCACAGGTTGAAGTTATAGGATCGGTCACGGTAAAATTGTGGACTGATAACTTCACGTGGAAAGTACTGGTTAGGACTGTGGATAATCTTACAACAAGCCTGGTACTAGGATCTGATTTCATTGTCAAGGTCAGCCTCATGCCCAAGTTGTCCGATTAGTATTTTCAGTTTAGTTTGAAGAAAAAAAAAAAAAAGAAGAAGAAGAAGAAGAAGAAGAAGAAGAAGAAGTAGTTTTGTCAACATCAGGGTGCGAAACACCAAGGGAAGGTACAGGGAAGGAAATGGTAGTTGCTGCCAGGGGTATAGTTGTGTAAACTGATAGAACAGTTTCATGGGAGATTGGCACTTACTCATTTGATGAAACATAAAACTGAGGTAAGTGATGACGTACCTGCACGGAGATCGCCTTATAGATTGTCTCCTCCTCGCATGAAACAGCTAAAGCTCACAGTAGAGAAGATGTTCCTACAGGAGGTTATCCAACCATCCTCTGTGCCTTATTCTTCCCTTATATTCATGGTTACGAAGCCGCAAGGAGGAATTCAGTCTGTTGTTGACTACCATGAACTTAATAAGAAGATAATTTTGCATTTGGTACCATTATCCCATCTCCACTCCTGTTTCGCATAGTTTAAGGGAGCTAAGATTTTCAGCACTCTAGATTTAGATCAGGCATACTACCAAATATACCTTGAAGAGACGTCTAAAGCATTAACTGCATTTAGTACAGATTGGAACTTACATTAATTTAACCGTGTTTTGTTTGGCCTTTCAACAGGTGCTGCAGTATTGTCACAACTTCCTGGATCGAGTCTTTGAGGGGATTAAATTTGAGATCTTGTATCATCACTTAGATTATGCGGTACTTTATAGTGTATCTATGGAAGATCATTTCTGAGACTTTGAGATAGTGTTCGATCAATCCTGACAAGGTGAGGTTTGGTTGGCCCTTGATACAGTTCCTTGGACACATGGTATCTGCAGAGGGGCTCACTATAGATAGTGAAAGAGTCAGATGATTTCCTACGCCCTGTAATGTGAAGCACGTGGCAAAATTTATAGGTACGCCCAGTTTTTTTAGCAAGTTCATTCCTGGATTTTCCCAAAGGGCAGCCCCCTTCAATGTTTTGAGGAAGAAAGCAGTGAAATTTCAGTGGGGTGAGTGTCAAGATGCTGCTTTCCTCAATATCAAATAAGCCGTGGTGATGGCACTGGTGTTAGCAATGCTGGAGTTTGATAAGATTTTTATTGTTAAGAGTGATGCACCACAGACAAGTATAGGGGCCGCTGTCCTACAAGAAGATGGTGAAGGGCATTGTCCAGTTGCCTTTGTTTCAAATTCACTCAATCACTTTGAGCAGCAGTGTTCTGTTTATGTGCTTGAAGCATTAGCAGTCTTATTTGCTCTGGAAAAATTTAAGCTGTATTTGGTGCACCAGACATTTGAACTTGTGACTGACAATCAGGCCCTTAGTTGGGTGCTGGGGCGCCCTAGAAGAACTGGACGGATTGCTTGAAGATAAAAACGAGTATCAGCTTTTCAGCTCAGGATAACACACTTCGAGGGCATTGACACCATGGGCACAGACGCCTTAAATCAAATGTTTGATTATCAGGACCAGGATGAACAAGATCTGGAGGGAGATGGTCAGTTGGCTTAGAAGGTCAATGTGATACTGGCTGAGTATCCTGATTTAATTTCACAGAACTGAGAATTATCAGAATGAGTATTCAGAGTTAAAGCTGGTGATGGATAAGATCAACAAGGGTGAGGAGAACTACCCTTACCTATTGAAGAAAGGGGTTTTGTATTGTCAGAAGTGGGCTGAAGCTCTTTCTGTGCTTTCTCGACTTCACTGACCACAGTTTCTTAACAGGACTTACACCTACGTCTATAGCTGACTGATTGAGAGAATGTAATTCTTGATGCACCATGAAAGATTTCATCTTGTAAATTTCCTGTCATTGTTGATATTCTGTCAAAGCATTTAGAACACAGAAAGTCATCACTGTTAACGTCCTGAGATTGAAACAGATGAGCACACATCACTTATTCCCAACCTGAAGAAAGTCTGTGGCAAGAACATAAACACAGACACCGCCAGACACCCTGTCATATTCTACACTGCTCTAGAGACACATTAAGGTTGTCTTTAGCACATAAAGGAGTGAACAATATTGCAACAAAAACTTTTGGTCACATGCCCAGGATATAAAGTGTCTGACAGCCACCAAAGGAAAATTTGAAAACAAACTGATAAAGTCTCTCTTTGACAACTCCTTCTATTCCACAGAAGTATTACCATTATTGCAATGTGCAAAAGGTGGTGGGTAAGAACTACTAATTCAGATCAGTATATCCTTTTTATTAAAAAAAAAACCATAGCAGTTTCAGCATGTAACCACATGTACAAATTAATTGATAGTGTGATTGTAAACTGACTCGTTCCACATCATTAAGATTTATTGAGCAAAATTATAAGTGGAATGTGAAACTAACCATTGTAGATGGCTGTTCATGAATTATCATACCATTTGCTGTAGCACTCAGCACAACATTGTTGCGGCTGGCCAAATTTCGTATCAAACAAAATAAAAAAAACATTAGTTTAGCAAGAAATCCTACTACAAGTTCTATGCATGTTTATGTTTTACTGGGCTCACTTACTTCTGTTAAAAATATAATTTGTTTTTATTTATGTAACAATTCCTCAGTATTACAGGTAATTTCCACTTGATATTTCCATAACTAAAATTTTTCCTTTTGGTATCGTAATTATGTATATCATTGTTCGTTTTCAACTGTAGTTGTTTATTTACCATACACGTCATGAGAGAATAAATGTACTGCAAAGCAGTAGTCAGAATGCTCAACTCCTTAAACAGATATGTACAAGATGATCATGGCCGAGCACCACATATTATTCTTACAGCACGCTTTTGAGCAATGAAGACTTTCTTTCTTAAAGATGAGTTGGTTGGTTAGTTTTTGGGTTTGATGGGGGCTAAACATTGAGGTCATCAGTCCCCAGTTCCAAACAGACATACTTGTAAAAGGCCTATACAGTAAAAGCGTAACCTCTGCACCCAGAGGAAGGGAACACCAAGGGGAACAGTGCTAAAATGAACACCGCAGTACCACAAAATAAAGGACACTTAAAAGGAGCAGAGCAAATAGTTGACTAGAGTAAAACAGACTACAGCGGTTGATGGATCAGGTAAAAGGTCAAACACTCAACAACAAACGAAGAACCTCCAGCTGGAAAGCGTTGATAGAGGTACCAACACAACTTGTTACCATAAATGACACTATTTTGGTATCCACATCACAATTAAAAGTCGCTGGAGTGGGTGTAGCCTGAGAAATCATGCGAGAGTGCCCACACTAGAGCGAGTGATAAAACCCAGCTGCACGGATAAAACTTAAACTGAGTCAGCTATAGAGGCATCGTCACCAAGAATTAAAGGAAGTGCAGCTGGTAAATTAAAGGACTGCTGGAAGGGGGCTAAAAGGGGGCAGTCCATCAGAAGATGGACCACTGTCAGCCCTGCATCACAGCAACACAACGAAGAAGATAGCTGTGGGTCAACTGCGTATGTCCAATTCGGAGACGGCAGAGAACAACCGAGTCCCTATGCGTGCCCTTCAAGGATGAGTTCCATACGGCCGTGGACGACTTGACCATGCAGAGTTTATTTGGTGTGTTCAAGACAGACCATTCAGAGCTCCAGACATCGTGGACCTTGCGATGTAGGGCTGACCGGAGGTCTCTTTCCACGAGACCAAGCTCCAAGGGTGGCGAAGAGGTGGCCTGCTTGGCCAACCAATCGACATGTTCATTTCCTGAAAAGCCGATGTGGCCCAGGGTCCACACAAATGTCACTGAACGACCACACTCGGCGAGAGCAAAAACAGCATCCTGAATACCGCGCACAAAAGGGTCCCGAGAAAAACACTGGTCGAGTGCTTGCAATCCACTCAGGGAGTCACTACATATGACAAATGACTCCCCAGGGCAGGAGGAAAGGTGAGCGAGTGCACGATAAAGAGCAACCAGCTCCGCAGTGAAAACACTGCTCCCACAAGGCAGGGAATGCTGCTCAACATAGTCGCCGTGGATGAAAGCAAACCCGGTGCGTCCATCGACCACAGAACCATCAGTGTAGACTACATCTGCATCGTGAAATGAGGCAAGAAGAGCCAGGAATTGTTAACGAAGACTGGCAGGTGGAATGGAGGACTTGGAGTCGCAGGACAAACCCAAGCAAAGCCACAAGCGAGGGAGGGACCAAGGAGGGGTAAAAGAAGAGGGCCGGAAGGATGGAGGAAGGGGAAAGGACTCTAGTGACAAGAGAAGGGAATGAATGCGGATGGCGATCGGGAGACTCGAACCAGGCCGCCGTCGTGGGGAGGGGAGTGCAGAAGATGGAAAAAGGAGTCTGCGGTTTGGGTGGTCGGGCGAGGCATGGACACGGGCAATGTATGATGCAAGCAACTGTTGTCGGCGGAATCGTAGGGGAGGGATTCCAGCTTCTACAAGAAGGCTAGTCAACGGACTAGTGCGGAAAGCACCTGTCGCCAGTCTGACACCACAATGGAGAGTTGGGTCGAGGATCTGCAACGTTGAAGGTGCTGCTGAGTCACACACCACGCTCCCGTAGTCGTGACGGGACTGGACTAAGGCCTTATAGAGCTGTAGGAGGGTTGTACATGCAGCCCGCGAAACGGCGTGGCTGAGGCAGCGAAGGATGTTGAGGTGCCGCCAGCACCATTGTTTAAGCTCGCGAAGATGAGGTGTCCAAGTGAGCTGAGCATCAAACAGCATGCCAAGGAAGCGATGCGTCTCCTCAATACGAAGGAGTTCATTGGCAAGGTGAGCTCTGGGTGGAGGTGGACCGTTCGACGACGACAGAAATGCATCACTCGGGTCTTAGAGGCTGAGAACTGAAAACCATGGTTGGATGCCCAAAAATGTGCCTTACGGATAGCTCCCTGCAGCCGCCGTTCAGCGACACTGATGCTTGGGGAACTGCAATAAAGACAAAAGTCATCGGCATATAGAGAGGAACAGACCGATGAGCCCACCGCAGCCGCAAGACCATTAATTGCCACCAAAAAGAGGGGAACACTGAGAACCGAGCCCTGTGGCACACCATTCCCCTGAATATGAGCAGAGCCACAATATGTGCCAATTCAACCCGAAAGGAGCGATTGGAGAGAAAATTCCATAGAAAAATCAGAAGTGGACCCCATAAGCCCCATTCGTACAACGTAGCAAGGATATGATGGCGCCAGGTAGTATTGTACGCCTCCCGAAGATCAAAGAAAACAGCAACTAGATGTTCTCGCCAAGTAAAAGCTGTACGAATAGCTGACTCTAGCGAGACTAAATTGTCGATCGCTGAGCAGCCCTGACGGAAGCCCCCCTGTTCCTGGGCTAGGAGGCCCCAAGCTTCGAGGATCCACATGAGCCACTGACTCACCATCCGTTCCAGGAGTTTGCACAATGTTAGTAAGGCTGATAGGGCGATAGCTATCAACCACCAGCTATCCTGCCAACAAGTTAGGAAAACGCCCTCCGTCAAGATGCGGTTAAACAGGGCAAGTAATTCACCCTCACAGTGCGCCGAGAGATGGCGAAGAAACTGGTTGTGAATTTGGTCTGGACCTGGAGAGGTATTGGGGCAAGCTGTAAGGGCACTTTGGAACTCCCATTCACTAAATGGGGCGTTTAATCATTCCCAACGGTGCGTGCGAAACGACAACTGCGTACGCTCAGCCTGCTCTTTAATGGTGCGGAATTCTGCGCTGTAGCCTGCTGTCGCAGAAATACGAGCAAAGTACTCTGCCAGGTGTTCAGCGATGGCGATTGGGTCAGTACAAAGTGTACCCCAAAGAGAAAGGCAAGGGACAGACGCACTAGGGCGAAAGCCAAAAATGCGCCGAACCCGCGACCACACCTGAGATGGGGAGGTGCGAGAACCTATGGTGGCAACGTATTGTTCCCAGCAGTCCTGTTTGCTCCGCCGGATTAACCGCCGAGCCCGGGCTCGCAGCCGTTTAAAGGCAACCAGATTCTCTAGGGAAGGATGACGCCGGTGTCGTTGCAGGGCTCGCCAGCAGTCCTGGATAGCTTCTGCAATCTCTGGTGTCCACCAAGGGACTGACTTACGCCTTAGGGTACTTGAAGAGCAGGGGACAGTTGCCTCGGCAACATAAACAATGGCCATAGTGACCTCGTACACTGACAAATCAATGTCACCAGGAAGCGGAGCAATGGCCATAGTAGCCGCCCAATCAGCTCCACGAAGAGACCATCGTGGCAGCTGGTCAGGGGGTTGGGATTGAAGAAGAGAAACCAGGATAGGAAAGTGGTCGCTACCACAGAGGTCATCGTGGACCCTCCAACTGAGGTATGGAAGAAGACCTGGGCTACTAAGAGAGAGGTCAATGGCCAAGTATGTGCCATGAGTTAAGCTAAAATATGTGGGAGCACCAGTGTTAAGGAGGCAAATGTCCTGCTGTGCCAAGAGAGCCTCAACATTCCTACCTTGGCCTGAGATCTGGGCCCCACCCCATAAAGGGTGGTGGGCATTAAAGTCTCCCAAAAGGCAGCAAGGTCGGCAAGAGGGACAACCTCATACGGGGGAAGGTAGAGGGAACAGATGGTAAGCTCCATTCCTGCCTGGACTCTAACAGCCACAGCCTCAAGAGCCATGTGAAGTGGCACTGGGGCACTAGGAACAGTGGCAAGAACATAAACACAGACACTGCCAGACACCCTGTCGTATTCTACACGGTTCTTATAGTAACTCCAGCAGCCAAAGAGGGAGGGGGTCTGCCGAACGGGAAACCAGGTTTCCTGTAGGGCCAGACAAGTGGCAGGGAAGTGGCACAAAAGCTGTTTCAACTCAGCAAAGTGGTGGAAAAAACCACGGCAATTCCACTGAAGGATAATAGTATCCGATTGTAAAGACATGAAAGAATCTGGGGGGGGGGGGGGGGGGGGGATAAGTTACGCCGTAGAAGCGTTCGCCGCCACCGATTGCAAAGTAGCCTGATCAACTTCCATAGGAGCTGCAGGTCGAGCAGCATCTAGCTCCTGAGGGGACGCCAGATGCTCCACATCACCTTCAGGTGCAGTGGTGAACTCCTTTTCTGTCTCTATGTCCTTCTCCTTTAGCTTTTTCTTCTTTTTGGTAGGGTCCCGTTTGCCCTTCGGTTTATCAGGCTGGGTGGGCTTTTCCAACCCAGGCTCATGGACCGAGGAAGACCTGGAAGCCCTACGGCCTTCAGGTGGTGGCTTCTTCAGCCACTGGCTGACATCTGGAGGGGGAGTAACCGTGGAAGGGAGGGCACCAAGTGATCCCTTCCGCACGAGGGGAGCTGGAGGAGGCGGGCACTTCTCCGGATCAGAGGTGGGGGCTGAAGTCCCCAAAGAAGGAGGGGTTGTTACTCCCAATGTTGATAACAGGGGAGCAACGGAAGAGGGTGTTCCCCCAACTACCTGGGGGGCAGGAATAGATGGCCAGGCTGGAGGGCCCACAAAAAGCGGCTGAGCTTGGGGGATCATCGCCAGGGATGGCGACATCGAGGCTGCTGCAGCAAACGTCGATGAAAGGCGCACAGGGTAAAGTTGGTCGTACTTGCATTTAGCCTCTGTGTAAGTGAGCCTGTCCAAGGTCTTATACTCTATAATCTTCCGTTCTTTTTGATAAACCGCGCAGTCTGACGAGCAAAGTGAATGTTTCTGTCCGCAGTTGACACAAACAGGGGGCAGCAAACACGGAACGTTGGGGTGGGAGGCACGTCCACAATCCCGCAGGTAGGGTTGGCATCACATCACGATGACATATGCCCAAACCTCCAGCACTTAAAGCAGTGCATGGGAGGAGGGACATAAGGCTTAACATCACATCGATATATCATCACCTTGACCTTCTCGGGCAGGGCGTCTTCCTTGAAAGCCAAGATGAAGGCGCTGGTGGCGACCCTACTATCTTTAGGTCCCTTGAAGACGTGTCATACAAAGTGGACACTCCGGCATTTCAGATTTGCACGGAGCTCGTCGTCAGACTACAACAACAGGTCACGATGAAAAATAAGTCCCTGAACCATATTGAGGCTGTTATGAGGCGTAATGGAGTCTGCAACATCACCGAGCTTGTCACAAGCAAGCAATGCCCCTGACTGTGCTGGGGATGCTGTCTGTATGAGGACTGTTCCAGACCTCATTGTAGACATGCCCTCAACTTCTCCAAACTTGTCCTCTAAATTTTCCACAAAAAACTGAGGCTTTGTGGTCAGAAATGAGTCCCCATCTGTTTGACTGCAAACCAGAAATCGAGGAGAATACGTTGCACCACATAATTTAGACCGCCATTCCTCCCCTGGTGTCGACAGGGAAGGGAATGATTGGGGGGTCATACTGTAAAGCACTGAACCTTCCTTTCTTAGAGACTTGTGCTTGCGCACTATTCGTATTTTGTTTCATGGTGGTCCCACGAGCAGCTAGGGGAAGGAATGTCCACCCAGATAGAGCCCCACTTGCCTGGGTAAGCCTAATACAAGTGGGGGGGGGGGGGGGGGGGGGGTGCAGGTTCCCCAGAGGTCGCCCGCTAGCAACTGTTACACTTCAACAGCCATGCGTCTCCTCGGCGTGCAGCACACCTTGAGATTGAGGGGTTTTTCATAGAGGTTTATACCACCCTCACGGCCCAGGCAGTTAAGCCGAGATCCCCGGGCTCTGTACCGTACAACGTTCCACTGTTGTGCCTTACGGTGGTTGTTGAAGCACACTCAGAGCTTACGGTATTGAGGACTGGTGGCGCTTCCACAGTCCCCAGCTCAGGGACCCCAGGGTCGCCAAGCCCGTACCCTGCAACTAAATGCTGAGCCCCCTGAGGGGTAAAGATGAGTTACCCCAGAATATTGTTTCGTATGACATTATTGAATGAAAATTTGTGAAATACGTTAACTTAATGATTTGTCTTTTCCGAAGATTTGCAATGATTCTAACGCGCACCCCCTCCCCCCCCCCCCCCCCACCCACCTCCCATATTCAGTGATAAGAAAGCCCAGTGGACAGACCACCAAAAGCTGATCATATATCAAGCATTAGAGCAGCCGCGAAGAGAGATGGCATTGTGGTTCAGTGGTTACGGTATTGGACTGCCATGCATGCAAGCCATGTTCAAACCTCCTTGTACCAATTATTTTTTTCTTTGTTCGCTTTATTCAAATTTGTGCCTGCGTCATAGTGTGAAGTCCGTTTGCAACAGCGAGGTGTAAGGTTGGGACCTATAATGACAGTTAATTCTGCACAACAACTCTATCAGCAGCCAAAAAGAAGTGGCTTTCGAATGGGAACTGCAAACATTTGATGACAAGGTGACAAATCAACCAAATCGTCCACTGGAAAAAAATCTGATGCGTCATACACGGCATTAGTGACAGTACATGTATCATACAATTGGAATCTAGTATGAAGCCATCTAATTTGTACGACTGATAAGTGAGGGAGATATGCCTCCTTGCCGAATGCAGGTGTTTGTATGTATTTCAACATGATCACTCCCAAGGAAATGATGAAAAAATATTAGTCTGTCACATACCCTGCAACAAATGAACAACAGTTTACAATCACACAGTTTCTCCGTGCTATGTCAATATATGTTTCGGATGTCTTGATTCCTGAATCCCTTTGTTGTAACATAGTTCACACTCGTTTATTTGTGTTTTCATTTCTGTGAGATGTCTACCTGGTATCTTGCCTCTTCTCACTGTTCATCACATTTACTTGTGACAGTAACGTATTCTTACCACATGACTCATATTCTGTAACCAATATACAGTATGACAACGGTCGAGACTACAGAAAGAGAACAAACATTTCAATGACTGGACGGACAGTTCATAATGTTGTGAAAAATGCATATATGTATATGGAACGAGTTAGTTGTGAACACGGCTCGTCCACTTAGCACTCCAACACCATGACCACTTACCCATGACACTGTTGCAGCTTCTGGCTCCCCTTTATTGCACTTCTTGTTCTTGGACCATTCACTGTTTCTATTTTGCTTGTTACAAATAAATATGAGGGGGGGGGGGGGGTATGATGGGGAGTTTCCCTTGTAACTGCAAATGTGGCTTAACTAACTTGTTTCAGGTGTTCCAAACTGTGTTTTTTCCAATTTAAACTCTCACCAATACGGACAGCTACGAATTTTGAAGTCTCCACCCTATTTATTATTTCCCCAATCATCACAGGTGTAGTACCCCTAGATGTACAGAACTGAATATATTACGTCTTTTTAAAATTGAGGGTCAGACCATTTGCAGAAAACCAATCAATGATACTTTTAAAAACTTTGGTTGCCATTTCTTCTTTTTGTGTATGTATGCTTGGATTGGTTACAATACTAGTGTCACCTGCAAAAAGTAAATTCTGCTTGTTTGACACTAGACAAATGATCATTTATTTGTATGAGGAACAATTGTGCACCTAAGATTGAGCCTTGGAGAACCCAATACATGATTTGTCCTCAGAGAGAATTATGTCCCTGGACTATATTGGTTGAATTAGTACATACAACTTTCTGCACTCTTTTGTTAGACATGACATTATCCATTGGTCGGCTATATTATCAGTCCCATAAACTTCAATTTATCTATGAGAATAGTGTGACTCACATAGTCAAACACCTTAGGTAGGTTGCAGAAAATATCACCAAGCACTATTTTACTATCTAATGCTTGTAAAACTGGCAAGTGGGTGTACAAATGGCATTCTCAGTAAATTAACTCTTCTGAAACCTAGACTGCGATTTGCTGATGATGTTTTTGTTGATGTTGTTAAGGTATGACACTACTCTAGAAAACATCATCTCAAAAATTTTGCAATATTTTGTTAGTGAAACATGTCAGTAGTTGCTGACATTTCTCTTATCTTTCTTAAAGAGGGGTTTAACAATAACATGTTTCAGTCTGTTTGGAAAAAGGCATACATATTTCAGATAAGACCAACCTTATTATATGGGACCAAATCTTTAGTACTCTGCTGCAGAGACAATCAAAACCAGCTTTTACTTTTGAGAAAGTGTATAATTTCCTTAATTTCAGTAGGAGAAGTTGGTGATACATTCATATGACTGAATTTTATGAGACTTACTTTTTCAACATACTGCTGTGACAAAAACGTTACATTGAAACAAGTTCTTTAGAGATAAAATGTTGCTGTGATACTAGTGCACAATATATTAGTACAACTGAAACATTAGCACATACTCTTCGTGATGTTTGTGAACAAGTGGGAGTTACAGACAAGACTGCCGCTGAACCTCTGGAGAATTTGTTCATACGGATGTATGTGGGAATATGACACACTCATCATTACATGAAGCCAGCTATTTTGTTGTTTCTAAGCATGCTTCTTCTTCATACAGATCTGTACATTAAGGAGAGGTCCTCAGTGGTGGGATTGGCTTTTTGAAACCAAATACATAGTGATGTAGGTTAAGATCTCAGTATCACACCCAAGCAGCCACTCACTCTGGTGGGCCCTCGTTTGCGCGTAATTGATGAAAAAAAATTTCATAATTTTGTGTGATGCTCAATAATGTTACAATAGTCGAATTGCATAGTCTGGTTGTGTGGTAAAATAGATAGATAATAGTTTCACATGCAAGAGGTTGTGGGTTTGAATTTCAGTAGGTGCAGTAAACTTTATATTTTTAAATCTTTATCAAAATGACTTCGCTCATAATTTTTATTCAGTTAACTGGCTTAAATGTTATTTTTTATTTCTGTTCTTTTGTCACATTATTTTAATCATCACATGAACTTTTTTCATTTGTTTCATTATTTGTTTATAACATTCCTTTTTATGTCAGAATTTTTGTGAATATGAATTTAATTTTATTTATCTATTACAACTTTTATTTTAAAATTTCCATCCATCAGTTAAGAAACAAAAGACCAAATCTACTTACATTGACTGTGCAGTGGTGTGAAAAACGGGGTTAACAGCAACGTCCGATTCCACCCATCTGCTTCAGGACAAAGGGAAAAGCTGATATCATGAACAAAATGACAAAGGAATGGAAATAAAAAATTACATTTAAATCAGTTACGGTAACTGAACAAAAATAATGATCCAAATCATTTCAATGAAGACTTAAAAGTAAAAAATTACTGCCCCTGACGAAATTCGAATCCACAACTCATGCATGTAAAGCTATTATCCTATCCTTTACGCCTTGCACCCCAACTATTTGGTGCAACTTTTTTAATGCTATAGAGTGACACATAGAAATTCTGAATTCTTTCTTGTCAATTACTCGCAAATGAGGGCCCACCGCATTGAATGGCTGTAGTATGTGATACACATATACACGGTTTCAAGAAGTCGAACCCACTGCTGGGGACCTCTCCTTGTTAGAATTTCAACAGTTTGTGGTGAGGCAGATGGGGCATAGGCCTTAAGTTATTAGAATCGAGAATAGGGTAGACATTCTTAACAACCAACTTAATGATTATTTCAAGCAGACCACTATTATCCATGAAACCAGTTCACCACAAACAACCGTAGAGGGGTAAATTTGAAAGTGAAATTAAGTCTATAGTGGTAAACGCTCCCACAATGTTTCTTGGCTCTGGCCAACCAGAGACACTTGGGCAGTTGTGTCAACACAGCAGACTATACATTAAATCACTGTCCTTGTAAGCCTAATTGTAAAAGATACCTTAGGAGAAATAGCTTGGGAACGAAACATCATTTAATCATACGTGGTGGTTTTGAGCCAAACACTTCATGCATATGCCAAAACAGTTTGAATCCAAATATCAAAGTAAAGCAAAGAAGCTGGTAATGGTTGCTTACAGCAATAAATACAGGTTTTACGATCCTACAAGAAAGAAAATTGGCATTTTATGAGGCAGGAACTTCAATGAAAATGCCACATGATATCCTACAGACCACTGGAACAAAAACATGAGGCCTATGTGTGAACGCAACTTCTCAAAAAGTAAAAAGGAGGTGAACTCCAAGAACCTGTTACAGAGGTTAACTAGTGCAAAATCAAGATCCCTGTGCTTTTGAGTAGCTTAGGCCTACTCAACTACTAATGAATCTTAAAAATTGATATGAAATTTGCCCTACAGTTCACTTCCAAAGTTATGTGGCTTCAGCAGCAGTTATATGTGCCACAATCTTTACAGAAGGTGATGGTATCCACAGACTGAGAAAAGGTATGAAGCAATTAGATGAAATACCCTCTTTGGCCCTAAATATATAACTTGGATTTCGTAGATCTAACTCGACATCACAAGGATGTTGATTGTGAGTGAGTTTCAAAAATTAAGTGGAAACCAGATGGTAGCATTAAGAGGTATAAAGCTAGATTATGTGCAAAAAAAATATTTCCAGAGAAACTGGGACTAACTTACTGAGAAACTTTCAGCCGTTATTAGGTATGAATCAATTTTTGTGATTCTTTTTGCTTTGGCTACAGTGTATAATACAAACATGAAGCAATTTTATGTGAAAAATGACATTCTCAATTGGGATCTGCAAGAAGATGATATCATGAAACTGTCGGAACGTTTAAACTGTGATAATGTACATTTGGTCTGCAAACTAAATAAAAGCCTTTAAAGAGTGGTGGTGTCACCTTGACGTTGAAATAAAAAAATTTTTGTTTCTAAACTTTCTTAAAATTTCAAACAGCTTCATTTGGATAATTGTGTATTTTGTGCTCAATCTGATGGCAAATAAGTGCTGATGGCCTAGTTCAGAATAAATCACTCACAGGTATTACTAAATAATTTAAGAAGTCTGAATTCTGTCTGAAATTGTGGCTCATGATCTTGCTACTTTCTATGAATGGGAATCAGGCTATCAGTCTCCAATCGATTAATTTATTAATGATCCAAGATCTAACAGTCTCCCCCATTCAACAACACAGACCACTATTTACGAAAATGTTAATATGTAATAGTTAAACAGCACTAGAAGCGTCACAGAGAAGTAGCTTAATCTCTTCCCCATTAGGTCTTACGATCAACAACTTAATTTTTATATCATTCTACATCTCTGACGTCTTATTCTGTGTTTGTCCTAATGAATACAATTTTACAAACTGGAATACGCAACTTTAATTTCATATTTCCAGCAAACTTGAGCTTTGCTTTATCGTTAATTAAACTAGCAATTCTGTCTGTTTACGACAGCTATTAACACAATGAATGCTGTTAATTTAATGACAGAATGTTTCACACTGACTGAAGTGTTACCTCGATCTGGTGGAAGAAAGAAACCAGTTGAGTATAATTTTACTTTGTAACTTTTCCGCGTCTCTATGTCAACATACACAATACATAACCTGTATCCTCATCATTATCCACATTCCACAAACTTGCAACTTCAACAACAAACTCGTGTAGTGTGGGAATTCCAAAGATACGGAAGTCGGAACGCTACTATCATAGATATCCAACGACAGCGTAAGCGACGCGCCTGGGAAGTTGCCATGTATATGATGCACACTAAACAGAGTTAGGCCAAGTCGTTCTGATATATCAATATCAGTTTATCAGACCTTCACTATATCAAACCAGCATTACACCATCAATGGTACTGACAAAACTCGTTAGTTGACAATGTGGTTTTACGAATTTAAGATGCGGAATAGCAATAAGAAAGTGTGTCCTGCAGTTATATTAGCTATACCTTACAAGGAACAGAAAACAGCGAAATAGAGGATATGGGTCTGTGAATGTTTGCAAAAAGGAGCGACTGGTCACATGTTAATTTACTGACAAAGTAGATTCACAGACATGAAAGATTTCATAATTTATTTCCCGATGTGTCCTGCACGGTATGACAAGTTATTAATACTGATAGGAGACAAAACAGAGAAGCGAAAGAAGTTAATGAGAGGCAACTGCACTCGACGAGAGATGAATTTTTGGATTTCTGGCGACAGGCAAGTCATTCGAATGCTCGAACTTTAGTTCTGTAACACCAGCAAGCAAATTAGAAAAATTCAATGGAAACCTGTGAAGCAGTTATACCTGCCTGGCAATGATATGTCTTCAGTCAAGTAACGTAAAACATTGTTTTCTTTTTGTAATAAACTGATGAAACTGACATGCATTTCACAGATATGTTACTAGTCATTGTAGATATACGTCACATTGTTCAAAGTGGAAGCGTTTTTCCAAACTGCTACGTAATTCGCCATCCTATACTATATTTTCTAATTAATAAAGTAAACAGTGTCAGTGAATCATCTACTGACCATACTAAAGTGGTATATAGGCTGCAATGACTACTCTTGCACAGGCCCATCAAAATTATTTTGTGTCAAAAGATTACTTAAAAAATTTAGTCTGACATGTGATACGCACAAAAGTGAATTAAAAACATAAACACATGTCATGCGGTTGGTTCATGAAGCTCTATCAGCTTCTGATGGAGAATATTGTCAAACTGTCACGTGTTCAGTATGTACTGATAATACTGAGAATATTTTGAAAGCCATCAATACTGCTCGTTAATATTTCTAGTATTGGCAATATGTCAGTAAACAATTCCACGCGGTCAATATATTTACGGTTTTACAATATTATTGAACATGTGAGGCCACCTTGGAACTATTCATTTTGAGGTAGTTATTCTTAATGAACAACAATAGTTCAAATGAACGACACAGTTCTTTTTTAAAGTTCAGGTTCAAACTTTTTTAATGTTAAAGTAAACAAGAGTGCATAGGAAAACCCTTAAACTAAAAAATCAGAAAGCAATAATTTATTGATTACAAAAACTTAATGACCTTTAAGAAAAAAAACTCATTGTGCTTATTTCTACTAACTTTTTCTTGTACATGTTATCATTATATTAGGATGGGATGAGGGCTTCCAATTTTAACCAATGTAGTGGAAACCACTAAAGATTGAATTATTCTTATTGTCACCAACAACATTTATCTGATTCCTAGTTCTTTCTCCTATATGATAGAGTCTGTATCGAGGAAAAATTCATTCTTACTTAATACAATAGTTCACCCAAAGAAATACTTAGATACAGGGTGTACAAGATGTAAAGAAACAATAAAAGCTGTGAGACCTAACGTCAGTTGTCTTACAAAAAGAGGAGTGTACTCGGGGTCAAGGGAGGGGCATATCGAAACTGGAGACTGAAATGAACTAAATGAATGAATGGAATGGTTTCTGTCTGCTGATATCACACAGTTCAGAACTGGAGCCAGAAGAGAATTAACTGAATTAATAGGGCGGTTTCGACCTTCCTATCAGACATGCTTCTAACAGCTCACCATGGACGCTTAGGTCCTTGAAGTGGGATATACTCACTGTCAAGAGAAGGGAGATTCAAGCAAGTGCATTCTAACTTCCCACAAGAAGCAATAGCGAGGAGTAAAGGAATGATAGTCCTCTAAAAGAAAGACTGCTTTGTATAATTCCTTTCCTGGAGTAGCTAATTTGACCTAGTTCTTTCATCCCTAACACACAAGCGAGCACTTTGGTTAAATGAGCATCTAAAATAAGGACGCTTGGCTGGTGTTGTCACAAGACCATCACCGCTCGCTGTGTGCCGCGATTTGAGTCTTGAATGCCGAATATACGATAGTGTTAAAGATTCTGTTCCGTCATAACATTAAGCGCCCGTACGTCGGTCTGGAACGTAACAGCAGACAAGGCTGTGAGACGACGTCAGCCAATACAATGCTGACTAGGCCAACACCACAACAGGAGCGGCACCTATACAAAGAGAATACAAGCGCCGCTCCAGCTAGCCTCAGCCGCGCTAGAAGAGCCACACTAGAAGATGAGCCGTGATCCAAACGATTTAGCTGTGACTTGTGATCTGTATTAATTACTTGCATGGAAATTGTACATATCTTAGGACATTGATTATTTGCATGTCGGCAATTGCTTGCGACACCTTACTGTAAAAAGCCAAAGTTAAGTACAGGTTGTACATAAAGTCTGGGAACACTTTCAGTTATTTATTGCACAAGAATTAAACATTGTGCAGATGTCATACATATTGCATTTTGAACAGAAACTCTGAAAGCTTTTTATACAAACCTTTTATATGCGAGCCATGAGTGACCTGGCAATGTCAATACAGTAATCGAATTCTTGCCATACCCATCCCAGTATGGCATTGTCGACTGTGTCTGCCCCCAGTAGCTGAGTGGTCAGCACGACAGACTGTCAATCCTAAGTGCCCACGTTCGATTCCCAGCTGGGTCAGAAATTTTCTCCACTAAGGGATTGGGTGTTGTGTTGTCCTAATCATCATCATTTTATCCCCATCGACGCGCAAGTCGCTGAAGCGGCGTCAAATCGAAAGACTTGCACTCGGCAAACGGTCTACCCCAACGGGAGGCTCTAATCACACGACATTTACATTTTTATCGTCGACTGTGGCAGCTGTTTCCTGTGTTCTCTCCTGGAGCTCTGCTGCATCACATGGTAGAGGTGGTACATTTAATGTGTCCCCATAGGAAAAAGTCACATGGAGTGAGATCTAGCGATCGGGAAGGCCATTTCATGAAACAGCTATCCACTTCTGTGGCATGGCTGATCCATAAATGTAGCAGTTGCTGAAAGATGAATGGAGAGTCCGATTGCATTTGAGGCACCAGCCATTGCTGCATCATGTCCAAGTGGGGATATCCAGTGACAGTGCTCTTGGCAAAGAAGAATGGCCCATATAGTTTTCGATGTGACAAGGCACAAAAAAAATTACCTTTGGGAATTACGCTCAAATTCAATGCATTTGTGTGGTTGCTTTGTTTCCCAGATTCGAAAATTATGCCTCTTCACTTTCTCATTAGTGTGAAAAGTGGGTTCGTCGCTAAAAATTAAGTGATCAACAATGCCATCCTCATTCAATTGTTGCAACTGCGAACAAAACTCAAAACGCTTGTCTTTGTCGTCATCATTGAGCTTTGCATTAGCTCCAATCTGAATGGTTTCATAGACAGCTTCTGTCGTAGGACTTTCCACGCTCTCATTGGAGCCATTTCGAGTTCACAGGATGCACGAAGCACCAATTTCTTTGGACTCCTTACGAATGTCTGTTGTACGAGCTCCACATTCACTTCTCTCACACTGGGACGTCCGCTTCTCTTTGCTGGGCACAAGCAACCCGTCGTAACGAATTTTTTGTGCCAGTGGTAAATGGCCTACCTTGTTGGTGGCTTCTGACCATATTTGGTTCTAAACATCCGTTGAACAGCTGCAGCACACTTGTTTTGTCGAACTCCAACACACAGAAAGCTTGCTCCGACCCTCAACTCGGCATGTCTGCGACTAGTGCTGACTAGCGGCAAATTACCAAACTGTGCTGTGACGGTATACCTGAAAAAACTTTCAGGGTTTCTCTTCAAAATTACATATGAGGGTAGAATGAAAGTTAATGCCTCCACCTTCGTTACTTGGGTTTGGATGGGAATATTTTAATAAATCAAACTCATAAATAATCCTTAGAATGTGATCTTTTCCACATAATCACCAGCCAATTTTATACTTTTCTGCCAATGATGAACAAGTTTTCTGAAGCCGTCACGGAGGAAGTCGACACTCTGTTTCCGCAACCAGTCTTCTTCTTCTTTTGTAGAAATTTGTGGTAAGTTCTATGGGACCAAACTGCGGAGGTCAGCGTCCCTAGGCTTACACACTACTTAATTTAACTTAAAATAACTTACACTAAGGACAACACACACACCCTCCGACGGGCAGAACTGCACGAACCACGGCAAGGCGCCTCAGACCACACTAATATCCCGTGAGGCAACCACAGTCACACAGTTCTCTCAATGGCTTCATCAGGAGCATAATGATGTCCCCACAGTTTGTCTTTCATTATCGGGAACAGATGGAAGTCAGATGGTGCTAAATCTGGACTCTATGGTGGATGCTGTACGGTGGTTAGATTCAGTCAATGCCAAACCGCACACTTCACGTGCCACCACAGCAGAACTTCATTGTCATGCTGTAGGAAAACATATTCCAGAGTTCGCAGCATTGTCATGTAAAGCTCTGAATTTATTGTTGTTCAATGATCAAGGAAATCAACGTGGTGAACACCATCTGTGTCCCAGAACACTGTGGCCATGACTTTTCCAGTTGAGAGCTGCCTCTTGAATTTCTTTTTCTGGGGCGAGTCTTTGTGTCGATATTCCATAGAATGACGTTTCGTCTCCAGGTCGTAATGGTGTACCCACGTTTCGTCTCTTGTCATAATTGAAAGGAAAAAGGAGTCACCTTCATTCTTGTAACGTGAGAGGAGTTTCTGGCAAACTACATGTCTGTGCACATTCTTTTCATGAGTCAGCATCCGGGGTACCTATCGTGCACAGATATTCCAATAGCCAAGGAAAACAATAATGTGACCCACACGCTCTTGTGAAATGCCGATTGAGCTTGCAGTTTCTCTCTGAGTGATACGACGATCATCCTGAATCAATCTGTCAACATTTTGCTTGTGAAATTCGGTGGTTACTGCCACTGGACGTCGAATTCTTTGTTTGTCAAGTAGATCAGATGTTCCCCCCTCAACATCTTTAAACTTACTCGACCAACGATGCACAGTACTCACATCAACACAATCATCAGAAACTGCTTTCATTCTCTGACGAATCTCCTTTGGGGTGGAACTTTCTGCTGTAAAGAATTCAGTGACTGCACGTTGCTTAAATGGCATTGACCGATCGTCTGCGCAGGCTTCCATACTTTACACTGTAACAATACAACCGTTCAATGCTAAGTCTTTCTGCCAACTGGAACTGTAGAGAAGAGGCTACGGAACAAGCCAGTACCTGCCGCATACCAATGCTGCCAACTGTTGAAGAGTTATGAAGATGGAGGCATTACTTTTCAGTCAAACCTCGTATGTATGGTATGTGTGCAATATTTGGTTCTTCTGCAATAAATCATTGAAAGTGCTTATGTACACCCTGTATTGTCAATTTAAGTTACTGTAATAAACTCCGATAATAAGATTTGCTTGTATGTTGTCTAGCTATGCGAGACAACATATTCCTAGGCACCCTATATTAAATGAGTAGACAGCATCCCACAGATTCGATTTCAGCTAAATATATGTGACAGGAAGGAATGCAAATATCGTTACTAATCGTTTCATTCGCAGCAATTTAAGCTGCACTCTTTGGTTGTACTGTGATAACATACAAATTACAATATGTAAACAATGAAATACAACGAAATCCTATAAGGCTTCTCCAAAGTAGCAAGTGAGGGACGTCACGAGACCGATTTCCGTCTTCTACTGAAGCTAGTTGAACATCATTGCAGCATCTTCATTTTATTCCCTCGTTATGTTTATTTCAAAGATCAAAGTTTTTTTCCTTCTGTTAAAGATTGTTATACAAAACTCCACTAACAGACATTCAGAAGGTCAAAACAAGAAACAAATGGGTAGCACACAGACTACTACAAGGCTGTCCGGGGCCACAGCAGAGACTCACATCATGTGCCCAAAGCGGCTGCAGCAAAGCCCCATACTGGATACCATGGCCTGACCCGGCAGTGAAACATCCATCACAGTGCGTATTGCAGTCAATGTGCTAGTAAACAAGGGCTTTAAATGTGTATCTTAAGAGCTATGAGCACCAGTTCATCTTTGATACTGCTACTGCAAGCTCTTTGCTTACCATATTTTGGGAGGTGATAGCATATACCAAAAGAAGAAAAAAAGCCCAGTTAACATGTGGTCTGACAAGATTACCTTAGGAGCTATGAACACTTATTCAGTACAAGAGATATGTTTCACAGTGTGAAGATCAGCAAGTTCTCATAGCTACTGAAGTATGCATTAATGAACACATGTTTATTAAATTTTTTCTTGTTTTTGTCTATACAAGTCTTAATTCTGAAAGTTTGTTGGTGGAGTTTTGGTTAACCCTGCGTAGTGGAAGTTCATGTCCTAAAGTTAAAAAAATTGTAATTCACTGTTAGTAAAATATGAATGCACATTTTTTATTTTTTTGGTCCAGAGAGAACACTTACATCCAAATTCCATGATATAAATACAAATTCATTGTGTAGTATTTGTACTATTTATTTATCAACTGTTTCGTTTAGTTTTTATTCTGTGTTGTTGTTTGTTGTATGGGTGTGCAATGTTTTGAAGATTTACCTTCATGATTTATTATTAAATTATTGACAATGAATGCTTTTCTTTTGAAAGATATGCTATATTTCACGTTTTGTTCTACATTTTATTTCACTTTTGAGAGACAAAAATACCTATTTTCTCCAACAACAGCATACTTTAATGTCAATCAAAATACCTTCAAATGCTCTTCAACATTTCATTAAGCATATTTTACTTTCTGGTGTTTTGTGATGTCAAATTATTTGTAATCCCTCCAATGAATTCACTGTATGACTTTTGTTTAAATTTAGCAGTATCTTAAAATCATGAGTATATCTGTGATGGATTACTTCTGTTGTTTGTTTGTGATGTTTGAGAATGCAGTAGTCCATTGTAGTTGTATGCATTAGTATATACAATGTTTCTCATTCAAAAAAGCAAACCAGCTTTTCCAATGTATGAATGGAGGCATAACTCACACCTTGTTTTATAAATATTTACTTTTATATAACGGTTTTGCTTACTGCTTTATGGTTTGCACATCGATTTCTAGTGTCATTTTTGATTTTCAACAGACTTATTCAAATTTTCTGTGTCCCAAAAGTATTTCCTGACCTTTCTGAGAATCTGTCAGATCTAATTGTGTCCAAAATTCCTGGAAATTAAGATAAGTTGAAGTTTTTTAAGCTATTTTTTTTGAGATACAAACTGTTATGCTCCTGCACTCCATTTCGTTAACTAATGTGACACTGTTTTCATTATGTTTTTCTCTGTGAGGCTTGGTGACTCACTGGGAAAAGTACCAGACTACAAATATACGAGGTGCATTCAAGTTCTAAGGCCTCCGTTTTTTTTTCTAATTAACTACTCACCCGCAATCGATGAAACTGGCGATACTTCTCGACGTAATCGCCCTGCAGACGTACACATTTTTCACAGCGCTGACGCCATGATTCCATGGCAGCGGCGAAGGCTTCTTTAGGAGTTTGTTTTGACCACTGGATAATCGCTGAGGCAATAGTAGCACAGCTGGTGAATGTGCGGCCACGGAGAGTGTCTTTCATTGTTGGAAAAGGCCAAAAGTCACTAGAAGCCAGGTGAGGTGAGTAGGGAGCATGAGGAATCACTTCAAAGTTGTTATCTCAAGAAACTGTTGCGTAACGTTAGCTCGATGTGCGGGTTAGTTGTCTAGGTGAAACAGCACACGTGCAGCCCTTCCTGGACGTTTTTGTTGCAGTGCAGGAAGGAATTTGTTTTTCAAAACATTTTCGTAGGATGCACCTGTTACTGTAGTGCCCTTTCTAACGCAATGGGTAAGGACTACGCCCTCGCTGTCCCAGAACATGGACACCATCATTTTTTCAGCACTGGCGGTTACCCGAAATTTTTTTGGTGGCGGTGAATCTGTGTGCTTCCATTGAGCTGACTGGCGCTTTGTTTCTGGATTGAAAAATGGCATCAACGTCTCATCCATTGTCACAACCGACGAAAAGAAAGTCCCATTCATGCTGTCGTTGTGCGTCAACATTGCTTGGCAACATGCCACACGGGCAGCCATGTGGGACGTATCGACAATGAACGCGGCCTCATTTTAAAACAATGCGCATGTTTCTATATCTTTCCAGTCCGGAGAAAAAAAATCAGAGGCCTTAGAACTTGAATGCACCTCGTATATAAGTCTGTGCCACTATACCAGGTCACTTGTTTCTTTCACCTATGCCAATGATTTGTGTATGTGAGACATAACAAATTGAAGACAGTATTAAACTACAGTTCCCATTAATGCTGGTTAAGTTCAAAGGCCTGAGGAAGGAAATATCATACCATCACCGATTTGACCACTCTTCTGGTGTTCAAACAAAGCTTCGTATAGAAGACAGCTTTGCTGTATTCCAAAATTTTTCTCCCTGTTTAAGGGATATGGATAACAAGTCTCAAGCTGTATGACTGAGATTGTATACTGGAGTATTAATGAATGGTGCAATCTTTTAAATTCTCTGACAAAGGTATAACTGCTTTAAACATTGAGTATGGACTATGCATCAGTGACAGAATTAATTATGGTGTCTGATAATTACTCTTTCACATTCGAATGTACGAGGGTACAAATAGGTTACTTCATGACAGCTGAAAGTGTTACTGGGTATGTGTTGGTGGCATTGGTATGATTCTACCAGTTTACCTGACTTCAAGACAATGATAACACCTACAATATCTGACAAAAGTATAAAAAATTCTATGTAATGTGGAATTAATCACTAGATGTCACAAGAGGTGGATCTGCTTCTATAAAAGGAGGCAATGAGTATTTATTGTCAATAGAGAAGTAGAACAACAGAATGCATCAGTCGGGAGAGATCAGTGACTTTTATTTAACCTGAGTAACAAATTCATCAGGGACATTTCAATACTTCTAAATCTGCTAAAGTCTACTGCTGGCTATTTGATTGTGAAGTGTAAAAGTGAAGAAACAACCACAGCTTCAACAATCCCCTGCTGACATTCAGGGTCCATGGGTTCATGAGGTTGTCTCCATACCCGTACACGTCCATCTGCTTGATCCAATTTGAAACGAGACTCGTACGACCAGGCAACATGTTTCCAGCCATCAACAGTTCAATCTCAGTGTTGATGGGCCCTGATGAGGCGTAAAGCTTTGTGTCATGCAGTCATCAAGAGTACATGAGTGGGCCTTCGGCTCTGAAAGCCCAGATCTATGATGTTTAGTTGAAAGTTTCGCACACTGACACTTGTTGACAGCCCAGCATTGAAATCTGCAGCAATTTGCAGAGGGGTTGCACTCCTGTCACATTGAACGATTCTGATCAGTCGTCCTAGGTCCTTTTCTAGCAGGATATTTTTTCGGACGCTGTTTTGTGGGAGATTTGACGTTTTACCAGATTTCAGATATTAACGATACATTCACAAAATGGTCGTATGTGAAAATTCCCACTTCATCACTACCTTGGAGATGCTGTGTCCCATCGCTCATGCACTGACTATAACACAATGGTCAAACTCACTTAAATCTTGATAAGCTGCTATTGTAGCGGCAGTAACCGATCTGAAAATAGTGCCAGACACTTGTCTTATATAGGCACTGCCGACCGCAGTGCTGTATTCTGTCTGTTTACATATCTCTGCATTTGAATATGCATTCCTGTACCAGTTTCTTTGGCACTTCAGTGTAGATCCATAGTTTGTTTATGATTGCCTTTGCTGCAGATTTCTGGTCCTGCGGGTTGACTGTTGTAGGACTCCCAACAATAAGTAAGCGGCGCACTATGCAAAGAAAGCAGCTACTCTGGCAGCAGAGCACTCGTGGATTGCATATGGTTTTCTTTTAAGCTATGCGGTAGCTTGAGGCACTCTGATGAACACTCACCAGTCGTCATGCAGACAGTGAAACAACGTCCGGAGTAAATACACTTAAACTGTCAAAATTGTATCAGTAAATTGTGGAGTATTAATAACAAAGTCCCCAACTTTGCTCCCCTTCAGAAAACTTCTCATGGTCAAATTATTCTCAGGATGGAGAACCAGCTGAAACTGGAAGCAGGAACTCTGAGATATTTAGCGAGTCATATATATATATATATATATATATAGTGTGTGTGTGTGTGTGTGTGTGTGTGTGTGTGTGTGCGGATGGGTGGGTGGGTGGGGGATGGGTGGGTGGGTGCATTGAAAAATGCATATATTTTGTATGTAGTTTAATTTCTCAAAGTATTTGTTTCAACACTTTTGACGAAGTGTAAATGCATCTCTTTGATGCATGCAATGCAGTTGCATCTGGCTGCTGTAAAAATGAACAATTTATGGAGATAGAAAACTGCCTACTTTAAAATGGAAGTGTAAATGCGCCTGTCCACATACAAAAAAGACACATGCAATACTGCTGTGTCTACCTAGTGTAAAAATGGATACTTTATACAGTTATGTGACTGCATTTTGTGAAATTAAATACTGTTAAGGGTGTAAATGCACCTCTTGTTGCCCTCTCTGTTTACCACACTGCACTCAGTCATTCACCAACCTGCCCACAGCAGATGTTTAGCTTTCCAGTACACAGCCACATGAGAGCGTCTGATGTACTGCTAGTTGGAATACCATGTCATGAAATTTGGAATTTAGACACAATGCATGCCAGTTCTCTCCTGCTACAAACTTTGCCTGTTGACTCTCACAGCAGTGGTGTACATCCCATACTTGACACACCCTGAATACTCTTCCAGCGATACCCCTGAACCTTGTCGTTTGCAGTGGTTCCTGTTTTCCCTTGGTTTATTTCTGTTTGAAGTTTCCGCGCTTTCCTAGAGGCCATTGCGGAGCCTCCACGAGCGCACTGCTAGCGCGTCCGCTGCGAGATGGCGGTCTGCCATGGAGGGCGGACGAAGAGTGGAGACGAGTGCTTGGCCCTGCACAACCGTTCTGGAGCGGGACGCTCAGTCCCTCTATGCTAAGTCTGGATGGGTCCAAAAACCAGGGGCGTGAGAGCACGTGAGGCCGTAATTCTGTAGATAACGTTTGGTTTCCGGTCATGGACTGAAAGTAAGATTTTTCATCTAGTTAGTGCAACGGTCGTCGTCTGGCGGGGCCAATCTCCTGGTGTTGTGGGAGCTATTTATAACTGTGTGGCAATGTTTCTCGGCTTTGAGTTTGGGATCGGAAATTGCCTTGCATGTGTGTTACTGGCCCCCTGCAAGATCGTGTATTTGAACGCCATGCTGACTTACTTAAGGCGAGAGTCATAAAAAAAAAATAAAAAAAATGGCTGTGGACCTTCTGCAAGCCTTTGTTTTCCCATGGACGACGTAGGTCACTGTGTGGATAAGCATGTTGTAAAATGTTTAAATAACCTTGTACTGTCTGGCAGAGAGATAGAGTGAACTGTGGCCAATTAATTTAATGGTTATCTGAATCGCAAGATTATGTTAATGTTCGCTAATATCTGTTGTGTTTTAGTACGTAGGCATCTTTAACTTTAGTCATTATTATTGTGTATATATTCTGTGTTAAGGAGTTTAGTCCCCATGCTCTACTTAATTATATTTAAGGTAGTGTTAGAGTTTCTATTTGGTAATCCGCCTAGCCACGACTGATGTCGGTTGCTCGGTCTGTCTGAAATGTTGAGTCTATTGGGTAGAGACTGTTGGTGGCTTACTCTCCTCAGCTCCGAATTCCCGTATTGATACTACAGCGGTAGTTCCGCTGGAATCTCATTTGCAGAAGTTATCAATCCTTGTGAGCACAAATAAAGCTACCTTTGCCTCTGTAATTTTCGTCCACTGGCCAGCAAGCTTTGGTTAATGATGAAAAATCGCCAATTGGTCTTCGTCCAACCTAGTGGCTCGTGTTAGACGAGTTCCCTTTCCAGTTTGGGTAAATATTTTCTCCTCCTGGTGGACCCATCATCCTTCCTGAGCCCTGCTTGGGTAATATTTGCCAGAGCGTCTATTGCCGCTCAGTATTCCAGGAGAATGAAATAAGACATTTGCAGAGACATGGCTTAATTACTTGCTGTTGATGTTAATTGCTTTAAATGAATCTTCTTTAATCTGTGGTTATAATTCTTCTTGTTCAGTATCAAATTTGTTTGTGAAATATACAACTGGAAAGGAATATTGTACCACTAGATTTGACTCTAGTTTGTTTTTGTTACTTTCATCATTTGTTCTGACTAAATCAATAGAAAAGTAGTAGTAGTAGTAATAGGAGTAGTAGTAGTAGTAGCTTTATCTGATCCTTTACAAAAGGAAGTTGCATTTATCATTGTATATGACAATCTGCGTCTTCTATCATCTAAACGTGGACATACCAATAAGACAGTCAATTATAAGAAAGTAGCTCTTCACTGTAAAATGTTCAATTTGTAAGTGCCTGAAGTTTAGCTACTTTAGTCTTACTGCCTGTAGCAGTGTGCACCTTGCAATTTTGGACAGGAAATGTTGGGAACTTACCTCTCTTCTTCAATTAACAAAAAATGCATTTGACATTAGGTTAGTAGTTTAACTGGTATCTAATATAACTGTGAGTCAATGTTTTCATCTTAATGATTGCTTGTATTTGTTCTTCCTTGACTTTGTCTACTATATGTAACTCATGCTGATACAAATCGTCCTTGATGTCTCCTTGTTTGTCAAACCTTATAAAACATGTTTATAATTCTGCCTTGTCCCCACTCCCTGAGAGGTCAATAGCCTGGGGAATAGGCTGGGGCTTAACGATGACCGGTTGGGGTTTTCCGATGGCATAATGTGACTTAATCCATTACATGGAGAAATTTCAGTTAGTTTCACTGTGTGGGTACTTCGCCAGTTTGTGTCGTTAGCTGCTGTGCAGTTATTTTACTGCCCAAGGGTCGGATGCAGTACAGCATAAAATGTGGCATTGTTGCCACGCGTCAGCCACTGCTGCGGCTGACTGTTTCTATTCATTTTCGGCATTTGGCCTTGTGATGGTGAATTGTAATTCGCTCGTTTGTTAAAATTATTAGTGTTGTTTTGGAAATTTCTTCAAAATCTTTTGTTTTTTACGTTCCCATTACTTTACTCATTACCTCTGGGTATGTAATTTTGCTGTTATGTGTACCATGCTTACTGTGTATTTAGATCACATTTTACTGAGTGATTTAGGTAATTATGTTGTTGTTGTGGTTGATTTTCATTGCTCCATTGGGTACAGGTCTTTCCTCAGAAAATAAGTTGATAGAATCAAGCAGTGACAGAAAATTATCATTGTCATGCTCTGGAGTTGTTCAAAATTTCTAACACGTCTACCTGTGATATTGGGTTCGTCCAGCAGTGTGTCTTGTTCGGGTATTTTTTAAAGTATCCACATAGAGTACCGTATTTGCCATTGAATGGTGCAGGGTTGAAAACCTCATGTCTGAGTCTTTCTTGCACTGCCTCAGGCCAGTATTTGTCGAGGAAAGCTCGGTCGCATTGGATATAAGTGCTGCAACGTTCGGCCACTTGAGTTGTCCATAAAAGCACATCACCTTGCGTATATCCCACGACAAATCTGATTTTCTGTACATCCGACCTGTAGCGTGAAAATACACGCCGAAAAGCACTGATAAATACTACGGGATTCATTCGGTAGTGTATGTAGGAAACTGTCAATGTCTCAGCAAACCTTCGTCTGCAAGAATAGTTGATAGACACATGGCATTTTCGGTCGTATTTATGTTGTTATTGTAGTTACCTGTAATTCCGGCTGGTAATTATTCCGGTATTGGAGTTGTGGGTATGTTTACATATTGCACTCTACAACTGTCACTGGTATTTTGATCACTGTAGCCTGTGTATTATTTGCATGCATTTTTCGAGAACCGGTAATATTTTCTTCTAAAAGATTGCATATCCTATTTTCCACGACTTGTAGATTTCATTTTCTTTTTTCTGAATAGCCTTTTCTACTACATATGTGTATAACTTGCAATCGGTTACTAATTGCTCTGCAATGGTATTACCCTTATCTAACGTGCCTTATTCAGCTTGACGAATGATATCACTCAAATTTCCATTGATCTTCCCTCTCTCCTTCTTAGCACATGCTGAGGCAACTTCTAATTTTGCTACCCTTAAAGTAAACTCTTCTACAGCTAGGGGTACACCTTCATAGTCTTTATTTAGTTTGTTAACGACAGTGGTTACCTTTTTTACTGTCGAACACAACTGGTTCTGTGTGGCTTCAATGTTTGTATTTGCATCTGTGATTTTCTTTATCTGTTGTTCCACTCGATCCTGATGGTTATTAAAAGAATCTACCTTCTGGTTTAACTCCGTAATGTTACTGTTAACTTCAGGAAGCACTTCATGCTTTACCTGTGTTTTCATATCATTCAAGTTTTCGCCGATTTCAGTGCGAAAATTTTATGGCTTGAGACCTTATGTTGCAAAACCTTGAGTACCTGTTTGGTTGTTGTTTCTTTGTATTTAGAGTTTGTGTGACGGTGTTCAGATTGTGTGTCAAGCTATCAATTTTCGTATTCATATCTTGTTTCATATCACTGAAATTGATGTTCATATTGTGTTTCATCTCATCAAATTTCACCTTTATGTTAGATAATAGCCATAGTAGTGCTTCAGTTGTACCACTGTGGTTTCTGCCTGCTGTACTTCCCAAGTTAATGTTTGTGTTGTGACCAAGTGGTGTTTCTAAAGCATTGATATTGGAATCACTCTCCAATACTTCATTCATGAGCGGTATGTCACTCTGGGGGATGTGTGACATTGTCTCATCAATTGTAAACATCATGTCATCAAGGTTGTTCTGCTGTGGAGCGTCGCTATCAGTTGTCACTCCTGTGAAACTCATCTCTGATCTACTTAAACTCTCTGCAGTAGGCCAGAACTGCAATTGTTCGGTCTCCCAATTCTACATTTGGCTGATTCCGTTTTCGCTATTATTATCAACAATTGGCATATATTTTTCGGGCCTGTTGTATGAATATGCAAAATATAAAATTCTCACAAAAATATTAAAAATTTCATATGCTAACCATTGCACTTGATAAATGCAATTCACTTGATGTCAAAGCCTGTTCTACGTCTTTTATGATGTGCAAACTATTGTGTCACAGTTCTTCATGTTTTACTGGCAATATGTATCACATTGAAAAATTTCAGCAAATTTTTCACAAATAAAATTCAAGGAAGGGAATAATGTGGAAAAGGTTTCTATCTACATCAAACGAGGAGCTACCAAGCGTAACCATTCAAGCAAATTGCATAGCCATCCTACCTTTGCTGCCCTGAACAAAAAAGCTTAGTATGGAAAATTTTATGTGACCTGGGTCCAACTCTTATTTCTTTTAAAAATTTTCTCCCCTAATTTTGCCTTTTTGCATTATTTGCTCTCCATTGTGATTCATACAAACAGAAATTAGTTTTTATGACTCATAACAATGTCATTGAAATTTCTTTCTATAACAGTAGTTAACAAACACTACTCACAACTGGTGCCCTGATGTCCTGGTACACAAGTCGACAGTTGTAATAAAATGTTCTGTGATTATTTACGTCCTTTGGTCATCGGAATTCTCTCACATTTTAATTGTAGCTGCAGGTGGCAGACTCTGAGAACACCGGCGCTTGTCGTAATCAAGAAAATCCTCCTTGTATGTTCTTCACTTATGTCATTAAATAAAAAATACTTGATACTGTTGATCAATATAATATTGTTCACACACACAAATGATACAGAGAGTTCGAATACTTCATAATTAATATCGCACATCTCCATCATCCTTCTACATACGAGACAGAGAATAAGAGTAAAAACAGACAGTACAAAAATTTTCCTTTTATTTGTCTGTGCCTTACCGCGCATTTGTAAATAACGTCTTTGCCAACTCTCTGGCTGCTCGGTGTTTCATTTTTGTTTTTTAATAAATCTTAATTTTATGGCTTCCTAGGCTACTTTCATCATATTCCTACACATCCGTGATATAACTAATGTTTCCTTCAGCACTGGTACTTTCCCTAGAGAAATTAAGCTGTCATTAATAAAACCAGTATTTAGAAATAGTGATGTTTATGATTTAAAAAAGGACAGACGCTTATCAAAGTTGTCTTGTTTCCCAAAATTTTTGAAAGAATAATGTATGAAAGACAAATGTGGAACATTTGCCAATGAACAAAATGGTTTTAGAAAAAATAGATGAACCATAACTGCTATATGTAATGTTCTGAAACTTGTTCTGTATTCCATTGACGATAATGAAATAAACTTTGGTTTGCTTTTAGATTTATCTAAGGCATTTGTTGTTATTGATCATAAAACTTTGCTTGAAAAATTATACTGCTATGAAGTCTGTGGCATTGCTCAAATGTGGTTTAAATCATACTTATCTGACAGGTACCGGAAAGGGGAAATAATCCATGATGGTAAATCCTTCTTTTCTGGAGATGAGAAAGTTACTCACGGAATACCCCAAGGATTGGTGTTGGGACCACTGTTGTTTTTGATATTCATATGTGACTTATTAAGTTATTTTACACAAGCTGATGGTGTACTGTTTGGTTTACAGAAAACAGTCTGTTTGTTAATGAGAAGAAAGCATTATGAATGAATTGCAGGCATACTTCAAATAACGTAACCCCTAACATAATAGTGAAGTTAGGCAATCAGGAAATACTACAATCTTCAAATACTAAATTTTTAGGAATTTGGTTAAATGAGTATCTTGAATAAGATAAACATATACAATGGCTCAACATTAAACTAAGTAAATGTTGTTACGTATTAAGAATCCCCAAAAATTCCTGCAGTGAAGAAACAGTGATGAGTGCCTATTATGCATTCATACATAGTTTACTGCGATATTGCGTCATATTTTGGGGTTTTTCAAGTATAGTAAAACACTCCTTTACTATTCAGAAATGGGCAATAATAATTCTAAAAGAGATTGCACCCAGGAAGTCCTGTAGGGAAATATTCATAGAACTGAAAGTTACGACTCTTCCCTCTATTTATATCTATGAAAGTATATGCTTCTTTAAATCCCATACCCAGATTTTTTCATTGAACAGTGATTGCCATGACTATGAAAATAGACAAACAACTGACTTCCATAGAAAAGTACATAAGAAAGTCCGGCATCAAAAAAGTGTAATATATCCTCCCAAAATTCTTTTTAGTGTCCTTCCCTTAAGAGTTAAAAAAATATCAAACCTGCATATTTTTAAAATTGAGCTGAAGGAAATACTTATAAGTTAAAGCTTTTACAGTGTTGATGAGTACATAAATTTTATGACTTTGAGGACATCATAACTTAAGTTAAATATAACCATGTGTCACTGGATATAATGTAAACTTAGAATGTGTTTGGGTTATGTATTTGATTATCTGTATGATTTTATATGTATCTGTATGATTTACTTTTGTTTATGTACTTAATGTATGAGTTGTATAGAGACACTATTATTTAAGGTTTTTATGTTAAGATATGATAATTCATGTATCATTATACATGATAAAATGGATGATCAATAAATATATCTCATTTCTGAAGGTCCATTGAAATGACTGCTCCAATCATAACATGTACTTTGTTGGTGATCTGCAATTTTCGAAATTTTAACTGAGACAAACTGATCCTGCAGAGTTAATCTTTGGCACACAGTTATAGAAGTCATCAGAGATTCAACTAAGTAAAAGAAAAAGCCATACCATTCACACATTTATTTACATATATAAACTGACCTCTGAATTCTTCTTTGTAAGAGACAATGTGTCTCAGATTTGAGTGCCAATTCGAAATTTAAGGTTCTAATACTTTAGTGCATATGTATAGCAATAAACTGTAAAATTTCAAATGTTTGTGAGTGTCACAGTAAACTTGTACTATTGTAAGCCTAAATTTAATTGTGCTCTTTTAGAAATTTTTGACGACACTAGCCCTATTCTCGTTTAAAATCATTTGTTAACTAATTTCATGTCATAATTATAGGAGATACAAGTCTATTTCTTTAAAATATTTGGACACTTGTAACAGTATATTTTTCATAACTTTCCGCGGTTAACGAGTGTTGTGGCAAATCAGTGTTTATGATTTACAATTACTGTCAAAGAATACTTCACACAGAATTTTAGTGTATTATTGACGCCAATAGAAGTACGTATTGTAGAATTTTCAGAAGTTATGATTGTAGTGTGCATATGCAATTTTGTAGTAAATCAGTGCTTGTTATTTGGTTAATGTAGCACATATTGCATCTAACATACTGTGTTACATTATCTCTCGATGATGGCTGGGATGTATTTAATAGGCTTCAAAGCATTTAATTGCTACAAAATGGTTCCACCAGTCATCTGTACTGGTGGCAGTTGCAAGGTCTGTAGCGATGTGCCTAGGAGTCAGCACTAGGGCTATATATTAAACCTCTTGCGGTGTCATGGTCCATCATTACCACCGACATGATTTTGAATAGCGTTTCCAACTTCACTGGCCTTTTTTATTCTCAAGATGGCATTTTTGTTCACATCCATTACTATGGTCACAATAGTGATGTTTTGAATGGCTTCGAGCCATCCAGCTGATCGTCTACGATGGTAGGCTCTCAAATAACCGAATGCCGAATTTATTGGACCCACAACGATGTTCCTCACGCACCATACTGAATGAACTGCCGAATGCATACAGAGTGTTAGTGTACAGGCTTCGCAGCAGTTAAAATTACCTCCCTCTACATTTCCTTTTATTGCCATTGGTCGGGTGTTCCAAACCAATTGGCAGTTGTTCTGTAGCAATTGGCAATTGTTCCTTAGCAAATATAAGTTGTTCCTTAGCAGTTGTCAAACAGTGTAATGGATACGAAATGACGAGGCCACCACTCGCTGTTTTGAGTTTTGAAAAGCTTTATTTAACTCTGTCCCTTATCGGTTTCAGATGCTTTCGTATACAACCTCTAAAATCGCGCATTTCTTACAAGTATGCCATGTCAACATGGTTCATATGTACAGAAACAGCTGTTCTGGTCTGCCGCCATTAGTCACTGCTTCTTCACCTCTACTAAAATGGCAGGTCTAAATGTTAACTTTTGTGAGGATTTTGTGGTACGTGTAACATACCAAAAGGGCGATTAGAAACAGTGTCAGGAGACAAATTGCAGAGTATCGAAGCAGTCATCATCAAATATTGAGCCTCGAAGGTGAAGGTTCAAATGGTTCAAATGGCTCTGAGCACTATGGGACTCAACTGCTGAGGTCATTAGTCCCCTAGGACTTAGAACTAGTTAAACCTAACTAACCTAAGGACATCACAAACATCCATGCCCGAGGCAGGATTCGAACCTGCGACCGTAGCGGTCTTGCGGTTCCAGACTGCAGCGCCTTTAACCGCGCGGCCACTTCGGCCGGCGAAGGTGAAGGTATAGAGCACAACTGGGTATAACTCAAAAGCATTCTACGAGTGTATTGGACAAGTATATACCGAGCAAGTTCGTGAGAAATGGAACAGACACATCGTGGTTCAATAGCTATGTGAGAAATTTACTGCGACAGGGAAAAGAGACTGAGAATTAGACCAAAATGAGTGTGGGCAGAGCGACGCGAGAAGCATTCGATAAATTAAAAAGTAAAATTTTGCCCAATGATCTGACTGTAAATTCTAAGATGGTCTGATCTTACGTGGAGTCAGTAAGCGGATCAACATCGTCTATTCAGTCACTCGATAACTGTATTGGCTTCTACATGGAAAACAGGGAGAAGGACGTAGTACGAAATACTAAATTGGATCTTCTGAAAATGTTTCACTGCAGAAGACCATAATACAGTTCCTCCTTTCAACCAATGCACAAATAACGAAATTTCAAATACAGAGATAAGCGATCGCAGAACAGAAAAATCATCTAAAAATTTTCATCAGTGGAAATGCAGCTAGACTGACTGAAATACCTGTGGGGTTCTACAGAATTCATGCCAAAGAACTTGCTCCACTACCAGCAATAGTGTATTGTAGGTCGCTGGAACAATGAAGAGTATCTATCGGTTAGGAAAAAGCGCAGGTCATTCCTGTTTTCTAGAAAGGCTGTAGGATAGTTGCATATAAGTACTGTCTCTATCGTGGACATTAGTCTGTTGTAGAATTTTGAAAGATATGAGACTTCCTGGCAGATTAAAACTGTGTGCTGGACCGAGACAGGAACTTGGAACCTATGCCTTTAGCGGGCAAGTGTTCCACCATCTGATCTACCCAAGAACTATTCACGACCCGTCTTCACAGCTTCAGTTCCGTCAGTACCTCGTCTCCTACCTTCCAAACTTCACAGAAGCTCTACTGCAAAACTTGCAGAACTAGCACTCCTGGAAGAAAGAATACCGCGGAGACATGGTTTTGCTACAGCTTGGGAGATGTTTCCAGAATGAAATTTTCACTCTGGAGCGGAGGGTGAGCTGATATGAAACTTCTTGGCAGATTAAAACTGTGTGCCAGACCGAGACTCGAACTCGGGACCAAGGCGTCAGCCCGAGTTTGAGTCTCGGTCCAGCACTCAGTTTTAATGTGCCAGGAAGTTTCATATCAGCACACACTCTCCTGCAGAGTGAAAATTTCATTCATGTTCTACAATTGTGCGTTGCGACATTCCTGGAGAACGAGAATGTCCTCTGCAAAAACCGAACATGGATTTCGCTAACAGGGATGCTGAGAGACTCAGCTCTCTCTGCCTGTCCAATGAGACCCAGTCACTTGCACACAATGATGCGCAAGCTGACGCCTTGACTTCTGCATTGCCTTCGAATCAACAAAAAGCGGGCGGCGCGCGGAGCCGCACGGTCTACGGCCGTGTCTTACGTGAGCGACAGAAGCAAGCGACAGCGAGTGCCTTTTGGATACGTGACACTCCAGCAACTAGCAGCAACATTGGGCAACAACCTTGGGTGTCCTGCGTGCAAGCGACCATGTCACGCTACAAGATGACTGCTTAGAGCCAACCAGCTGTTTCTAGAAAACGGCGTCCTTAACCTGTAGAACACTGTAGCTGGAGAATAACGCTACAGAATTAGTTTTAATTAAGAAAACAAAGCGAAAAGGAATGCTCTGCATGAAATTTACAAATGGAGGAATCTCCATGGAGAATTTCATAAGTATCGTCAACTATGAAGATCACCAGACAAGTTCAACGACTACACATGAATTAGCAGAGGAGCATTCGACTATCTCATCAATAAATTAAATACGAATGTTTTTTACATGATCAAGAACTGTTAACAGCCAATAAATGTAAAAGAATAATTATTACATGACTAACTACGCTAAATACAAGCATAAGAACAATGTGTGACATATATGTACGATGGCTAGCTGTAGTGTAGGGGTAGCGCACACAGTTCGTAATTATGTGTGAGCATAAAGCCCTGAGTTCGATTCCGAGCAACTTTTATATTTTTACTGACTCAATTACGATTCTCTATACTAAGTTTTATGTATACTGTTTACACAGCATTGCTAAGTATATTTTCAAGGTCTTGCCAAAGAACTTGATCTTCACACCTATCCCAGTATATCACACACATTTAATTCCTAATAAATTACAATGAACCATGACACTTTACAGATATTTCATGTTGCGAACGTAATTCATCAGCAGTCAGTTTGACACTAAGCGTTTCAATTACTCTAAATAGTCTGTAAAAGTGAAGCTTACAAAATTTTTGAAAAGAAAGTCAAATGTTTTCTGTAATGATTTGTTTAAAAGTATGAAATAAAAAATATTAGGGAAACGTTTGGTTCACCTCATTTTCTGTTTATGATTTCGAGCATCATTCAAAGGCACATAGAACGTTTCTCTGGTATACATTTTTCTTTAACACAAATACTTTCATAAAATATTTGAGTGATTTCTTCCACTGTTTAATTTCAAGTTTCATTCAATAAGCATGATCTTATTGACTCCTCGTTTGCCTTCCTGACGTACTTGATTCGAAGGAAGCCTTTTTGACATTTAAATACCGCACCAATGTATTTTTTTGTGCAAAATAGCTAGGTCTTGAACAGATGACATTTTTGACACTTCATTTAAAGCAACTTTTCATGAAATATTTCAATTTTTCCTCAGCTTATTAATTAAGTTTTCGTTCATTACCGTGATTACTTTCAAGCAGTTAAATATTTTCATGCCAAACTAGAACTCATGCTGGTCACTTTGATACCCCATTTACCTGTTTCTCTCCCTTTGTTTGCCTATGAAAATTTTTACAAGACCTCATGGTGTAAGTTATAGGGAGTCTTGTTTTCGCTCTGCTCACGCGTTTACAAAAACATATCGAGTGTTAATCATTTGATAAAATAGTCCTTCCTGCATGCTGTCATTTCCAAAAATCGTCGTTTCGATATCTTGAACCTTTTATGAGATACGACGATTTTTACGACCACTTGATTCCCGAAGTGCAGGAAAGGTTCGGACTCGACGCGAGCGACCCGTCCGCGGATATAACAGCCAATATCTCAAAAATGTAAAGATATATCATTCCGGTCTCAACTCTAAATATAATTTAGATATATTGGTTACATTTCATATTTAATAATGTATGGCTTTAAATGAACTATACAGAAAGTCTACACAATCAGATTTTACCTCTGCACATTCTTAAAATTTCGTGCAGCCATGTACCCAATTTCGTGCAGCACAGTAAATATTACGAATAACGAAAATAAATTCCGACCTTTATCATTTAAGGATATCAAGCTATAGGTTGCAGAAGAATCAAATTTTTTCACCAAATAGTTTTCTTAAAATCGGATGTTAAGTAATTCATCGCTGCCGTCGCGTCCGCTCCACTGCTTTGCCAAGAAGACATGTGACTGTCGCTCTGTGTGGTGCGTGCTGCAGCGACAAGATTCGAACACATTTGAATTCAAACGTCGCCAGTTGCAGCGGGAGACATACAGCGACACAGATGTCACTCACTAAGGACACTTCCATAACTACACCTGTGGTTGTGTTTTGTCATCTGAATCTGTCGTACGCTGTCGCTCACTTCTGTCGCTCACATGGGACATGGCCTTAAGGCGTCTTGTGACAGTCCGTGCGGCTCCCTCCATCGGAGATTCGAGTCCTCCTTCAGACATGGGTGTTTTTTCTCGAAACATCTCAATATGTATGTCATCAAAAATGCAACAGCCACAAATATCAGAAAGAGAATTGAGGGAGACTATTTGAGAAGAATAGGTCAACCAAAGGTACTACTAACTGACAATGTTTCATATTTCGTTTAGCAAAGGTGGAAACAATTAATGACCTCAGAGGGTATAAAGGACAGGTTAGTATGCCGTTTTCACCCAGAAGCAATCCCAATAGAACGAGTCTTCAAAGAATTTAACCGGTTTATTAGGACATACACACCTCACAAACACACCAAATGGGTAGCATATGTCACTCCTTTCACGCAAGTTGTCAATAACTACGTTCTTCAACAGGTTTCACACCTAATGAATTGATGTTCCAGACAAAACAAACGAATGAGTGGGAGTCGCCCATACCAGAGGTACTCACTATAGAAATTACACTAAAAGACAAAATCAAACAAGCTATTTGCATGAGAAAACAGGGCCGAGTATAGAAGGAATATTTATAACAAGAAACTGAAACGTGTTACACAATTTCTTGAAGGGCAACGAGTCCTCTTACGGATGCATCCTAAATCGACAAAATGAATAATTACTCTATTAAGGACCATATGTAATTTCCAAAATACCATAAACTATGACATACAGATTAGCCTATAAGAAAACAGGGAGAGACAAGAGTCTCCACCCTCACAAAGGTATAAATGTCTTTATAGAATGACTAAGCGTGGTAACATTTTTTTTATGAGAAGATAATTGTACATAGTGCACACAACTCTAAGTGTAATTTTTCTTCTGGAGTGTATTTTAAGATAAAGTAATTTGTATAGGCATAAGTGATAATTTTGATTTGTGTACGTAGACACAAAATTAACGGGAATGAGAAGTAACACACCACTTCCTGTGAAGGGAAAGTATCGACAATATTAGCTTATGGCTCAGCTGTCTGCAGTCAACAATACACGCTGACGTCACTAGCAGGAGAGGAGACATTGACCTGTGTGCGTGCCTGACAGACTGGCTGTTTAAGATGCAACCATAGTAGGATTGCCATGTGTACCTAACTTAATTGCAAAGTAAACATAAATATTATGCAAATACGTCTACTGTCTAAGAGCTAAGGAACCTATTGATACGTATACACAGAGATTTAATTAAATACTAAGCTGTATACAACATATTTACAACCAAAAGAAAGCATTATGAAAAATTATATGAGACATGTAAGCTAAGTGCTAACGACAAAATACCATGAGAGATGTCAAATAATTTTCTTTCCAGGGTAAATGATCATAATGGATAACAGAATAAACGAATGTCTATGAGTTTACACGAAGTCTGAAAATATCTGGGGATGTATGCAATGATCAAATGTTTCAGTGGCCACCGAGCTACGAAATGCGATTAGTTTTAAGTTAATTTTAAGTTTTTTATTTCAGTCACCAGTGCATCATCACGGCGCAGAAAAAGAGATTTACGCTGAACGTAGCAGGTACCAAATGAAGAAATGGGCCGCACCTTGAGTAAACAATTTAGTTATAAGGATAATTATACGGGGCATGTTTTTTAAGTAAGTATCGTTTTGCCACACTGTGGCCGCAACGCTGCAGTCGGCGTTCTGCGCATGCACAGTCTGATTCTCCCTTGTTTACGTTGTGTTCTGAGTGTTTAAGATGCCTCCGATAATCGTGAGTCCCGCCGACTGTGAAGTACAGGCTGTTAGAAGATTTCTTAGTGTTAAAGGCCCAAAAGCGATCGATATTCATCATGAGATCTGTGCAGTTTACGGAGAAAACATTATGAGCGATGGAATGGTAAGAAAGTGGGTGAGAGCATTTAAAGATGGCCGCACAAATGTCACAATGAACAACGGAGTGGGCGTCCTTCAGTCGTTAATGAAAGTTTGGCGCAAGAAGTGGACAATAAGGTGAAAGAAAACAGACGCTTTCCGATTTCCTCCTTGCAGAATGACTTTCTTAATGTTTTTGTGCGGTCAGCATCTTCAAGACGACGACGAAGTCAAAACAGTGGTGATGCAGTTGTTAACAAGTCAGGTGGCAGACTTCTATGAGGACTGTATTCAAAAACTGGTACAACGTTATGACAAGTGCCTCAATATTGATGGAAATTGTGTAGAAAAGTAGATTAAGGTACAGGCTTTCATGTAAAAATAAAGTTATTGAGATATTTTAGCACATCTTTTTTCAATTTCAAAAAGGTACTTACTTAAATAACACACCTCGTACAAAGGTCATAAGGCAAGTGAAAAATGAAATAGATGTAGTCGCAGTGTGTCTCCATGACAATTGTCAATACCTATTTGCTGCAGAGTATACATAAACATTTAAGCATGAGATTTTACAAAAACCAATTAACTTCTTTATCATGTCACATGAAAGCATGAACAATGATGTTTCAGGTATTTGAGAAAGATAAGTATATGATGGTTAAAAGTCATGTTTCACACTAAGTTACATGTGAATTGAAGTAAACAGCACTACCACATGAAACAACATGACACTTGATACACATTATTTCAGTGAACCAAAGTTCCTTGGCAACTGATCCTTGATTGTATGAGTAACATTTCCTCATAAATTCTCGAACCAGTAGATGAGTATTTCCCTTCTTCCCTCCCAATCAAAGGAGGCGGCGACAAGCATAGTTGTTCCAGCTATGCGCAGTGGTTTAGTCCTAATTCCAATGTTTTTCTCCCTCCTCTACCTAAGATAGAAATGAGCTCCCATAAGTGATAAAAGCCTATCTATAAAATGAAGCAAAAATGCATCATATGCTTGTATTGCTTCATAAAAATGTGATATGTAATTAATTTGTGTATGTGATGTGAATGAAGATAAGCTGAAGCTCACAAACCAACTGTAGTAACAGAACCTAGTTAATGAAAACTTTATGACATTTTAAAACTTAAAAAATCTATATTCATAGTATAATCGATGGATGGCATGTCAGCCACAGGTATGAGCTATCATGTTATGTATCTCGTTGCAACTCAGTACTTATATAAATTTTCATTGGAAGCCAAACTCTATATAAAAAAATGAACTTTAATGATAAGCAATTTATAAAAATTTTTGGATGTCTATATGTGTCTTTAAACAAGTGGACAGTCTAGTAGGGTGACATGAATGTGTGTGTGCAATGAGATAATTTTTTAGTATCGTGGTTCACAACACTTGGTACATTGACAAATAAACTATAATTGTTCGAGCTGGTACTTATCTCATCGACAGACGCAGTTGGACAGGGTGCTCTCCACTGAAAATGCTAGTATGACAGGTATTAATGACGCCTGGGCCTTAAAAATGGAGATCTTCTGCCACAGCGTCGGATTTTGAACAATAAGCACACACCCATGCACCCAGAATGAAGACAAACGATGTAGCAATTCTTCAATATGTGACACTCGGGTGAAAGTGTGACACTCCGTGTGAAATCCACGCATGTGCGGCAACAGCATCTAACATGTTGATTGTTGGTAACTAGTTCTTGCCGCCAAATCAGCCAGTGCGCCAGCACGAAACCTGGCAGCGAGAATGAAGCAAACTGGACATTCTTGTTAGCACACTAAATTTAAATATGTAATGGACTCTCATATTATGTATATAATCTTTTAATTTCTTATACAGTTCTAACATACATAGGATACGCTGATATGTCCATTCCATTACATAAAAAAAAAGAAGCCAACAATAAAGGGCATCGATCCCTATCAGCAAATGAAAATACAAGAAAACACTGTACATCTCCATACCATGTCAACGTACAATGTGGGGGCAATTGTATAAGTACTTGATGAAAGACCCCCAGGATGCTGCAAAGTTAATAGTTATTTAAGAACAAAACAAAAATGAAGCGACGATTGAACAGAAGCATTAGCAAATACTTGTATGTTAGTTATGAATGCATGGTAAGGCGCAGACAAATGAAAATACCCAAGCACGACTCACTCCCCGGCCTCACAGCTTTAATTCCGCCAGTACATCGTCTCCTACCTTCCAAACTTCACAGAAGCTCTTCTGCGAACCTTGCAGAACTAGCACTCCTGGAAGAAAGGATATTGCGGAGACTTGGCTTAGTCACAGCCTGAGGGATGTTTCTAGAATGAAATTTTCACTCTATAGTGGTGTGTGCGCTGATGTGAAACTTCCTGGCTGATTAAAACTGTGTGCCGGACCGACACTCGAACTCGGGACCTTTGCCTTTCGCTGGCAAATGCTCTACCAACTGAGCTACCCAAGTACGACTCACGCCCCATCCTCACAGCTTTAATTCCGCCAGTACCTCGTCTCCTACCTTCCAAGCTACCTCTCGGGCAGCTCAGAGAGTTCTGGCAAAGGTCACTCCGCCGACTCACTAAGAAGGATCGGAAAAGAAGGAAAGACATAAATGCAACGGCAAGAGTTCAAGGTGTTGTCAAAAGATAGAGACTCTAAAATGGAAATGAGCAGTACATCTCGGACGAAGAAATGACGGAAGATGAACAAAGGCAGTACTCGAGTAGATTCCAAGAGAAAGTCGAATACCACCAGGCAGACCAGTCGATCGCCGTGATAAAAAGCTGAAGAAAGAGTAAAGATTAAAGAGGCTTAAGATTAAAGAGGCTTAAGATTAAGGAGGCTACACCTCATAAAGACTGAATAGTGTTTATGGTGAATATGGTCTATGGAACAAGTAAGTAACTACCGAAGGAAAAATAGTTGATATGTAACCTTGTTTATTTTTATCATGCCTTGCTGAGAATTAAGGAATATGTTTTTCTTTTGAGTCTTAATATTAAGAAAAATGTTATTTGATGAGAAATATTTACGTAAACTGAAAAGTAGTCTAAAATTCATGATACGTTAAGGAATATAATTCTATATTAAGTAAAATAAATCTGTAATACCTTTACAGCTAGAGATCTGAAGATTTGGGCATGCACAAAATCATTTTGTGTTGAATGAAGCTTTATCGCTATTATTAGTGTTATTAACTTTAGCAGTGCAACTATTTATTAACTGATGCAAAACTCTACTGGATAAAAGGTTTTGTTCTTTTAGTAGGGTTATTTTTGCTTATAATTTTACGTTTTGATGTCAGTTTTCGTATACAGTCGCCCTGTATGACTTAAAACATCAGTATACCTTAAAATACGTGAATTTATATAAATAGTGAATGAACTACGTACTATGCACGTTTTCCTGCAGATCAGGCCAGGTCCTATGACTCTTCGGCTCCCCGAAATAAACGTATTGGTAAACATCTTTGGATTCAGCAACGTTAGTAAACTAACTGACTCTTTGGCTGTAGTATTTAATGTTTGTGTTTATCGGTTGTGTTCAAATGAAGTGAGATATACGACACAATGAGTTTTTCAAGTGACGAAGTGAATTTCTTGGTGTACCGGTATCTACAGGAGTCAGGTAATCTTTTCTTATATTTTGAATTAATTTTCTGCAACCACTGCTTAGCGGTTTGTTAGAGTATGCACAAATGAAAAGAAAATCAGAGAATTTTTTGGTATATCTTCAAAAATCCTCTAGGACGTATTACGATCGGAAAACAAATTAAACAATTCATCTATATACAGAAATTTAAAGTTGCAACCATAATTTTCAACACACATCTACCCATTCAGGGCGGAATAAATTTAATTCAAATATAGAGTGAGAAGTAACAAAGTGTGTAAAGGAATTGTTTATCCATGAGGGCGGTGGGTAGGTAAACAATCGTTGGCAGTTAGCGCCAATAACAGCAGCGATACTGATAATTTATTTTGAATAAAAATTCTTATAGCTGGACCAGTTGTCATTGTCACTAATGGTTTCTTATTTTTCGCTTGTAAACTGACATAACCTGTTCAGGTGTCCTATAAAATATTTGAATATTGGCCACTTTTAACTACGGTGTAGAGGCTGGTGTTACACTAACAGCTCATGAAATTGTCAAACTTATATTACAGAGACATCAATGTGGGTCAAATATTAACAATAATTTTCAGCCATATATCCATTTCTCCAACTTAATTGCCCTTATTCATTAATTGTTGTACTACTCCTTGGCTGTTTACATACATGCTGTGTACCAAGTAAACCATTAAAAAAAAAAAAAAAAAAACCAAATTACATTCAGTCACTAATCGTGATTAAAAAAAAAATAAATAAATAAATAAATAAATTCTATGCACGGTACTTATCAAAGCCCGGGGGCTTATCTTTGGCTGCTTAGCCATCAGCTTATTTTTTTTTTTTTTAAATCTTTTTTAGAGGTAATCACTGCTCTATTTACAGAGTGGTTTCAAAGTTTTTAGATAAAATGTAGAAATACTTAATTTGTTCCACAGCATATTTTCACAAAATATTTCAATGTGGTTTATTGTCAGTTTTATGAATGTGACATAGTCATGGCAGTAGCAATGACTAAATGGGCAAAACTAGTAAACCAGTAACTTGTTTCGCATATACCACACCCTTTACTTTGTGGCATCGAAATGAATTCAAGTATGAGTAGTTGTAGGTAATTTATGTAATTCATTGTTCAAGATGAAGTTTGTGTAATTTTGTAGCAGCATAGTTTTTTTGAACACACTGTTTGGGACAGGCTGTAACATGTGAAATTAAATAGTGGAAAATATATGAGGCAGTAACAACAACATAAAATAGGATACATTGCTACTTACCAAATAGAGGAGACATTGATTGGCTGGAAGTCACATTTCAAAGCAGACTAAGCTATTGGAGCCCCTTGCACGAATCCGTCTGGTGGATTAGTGTTGAGGTCTGGTGTGCCGGCCAGCCTGTGGATGGCTTTTAAGGCAGTTTTCCATCTAACTTGGCGAATGCGGCTGGTTCCCCTTATTCTGTCTCAGTTACACTATGTCGGCAATTGCAGCATGAACACTGTCTCCACATATGCGTACACCATAATTACTCTACCATGCAAACATTTGGGGTTACCCTCATCGGGGGGATGGTGTGAGACGTTGCCGGGTTAGGGGGGGGGGGGGTGCCCACTGGGGGCCGAACTGAACAATAACCCTGGGTTCGGTGTGGAGCAGCGGTGGGGTGGGTGGATTGCTGTGGCCTGATGTGGGGTTGTGAACCACTGAGGACTATGGCGGGACGAAGCCTCTCCATCGTTTCTAGGTCCCCAGTTTAATACACAATACACACAAGCTATCGGACAAAGTGTTTCCTGAGACATAAAAAGTCCACACACACACACACACACACACACACACACACCAGTGTACATATGGGCACTGTCGTCTCTGGGCACTGTGGCTTAACAACGGTAAGCAGCAGTCTCAGCTGTCAGCTGAGGTGATTAGTGGGAGGAAGGGGGGGGGGGGGGTTACAGAAGAGACATGGGGTGGGTAGGCGGAAGAAATATGGAAAAGTGTGCAACAATGTGATGGAGACAGAATGGACTGCAGTATAAGGTGGCTGTGGTGGGCTGGAGTGGGAGCAAGGGAGGGGTAGGTTAGGTTGAGCTGGGACTAGCTGTCGGGGCTACAGGAATGACGTCTGTTGTAGTTGTAATTTTCACCCATGAAATTTACAGGAATTGATGTTGGTGGGAAGAATCCAGATAGCACAAACAAAGTCACACGCACCATATTGGGTAGCCTGATTGGCAACTTATTGGCCCTACTGTCTCTTGACCACCAAGGATATTTCTTGTTTCAGGGACTGATCAAAGACAAGTCTCAATCCAGGTAGAGAACATGATTGATTTGCTTCCTGTCTTGAGGTATCTGAGTTATGTGTGGAATGCTATTCAGTGACTGTGCAGGGGATGGGAGGTGACTGTGCGGGGGATATAGTTTCTCGACAATGTGGATGGTAAATTTCGTTCTGTGAATGCCTCAGCAAGAAGCTTGGTGTATTTGGAGATGGACTGCTCATCACTAAAGGTGCAAAGACAATCTGTGGCTAGGCTATATGGAATGGACTTCTTGGTGTGAAGTGGGTGGAAGCATCTGAAATGGAGGTATTGTTGGTGATTGGTAGGTTTTATGCGGCCCAAGGTACTGATGTAGCCATCTATGAGATAGAGCCCGATATGTCAGAGATAGCTTGCTGGGCTGAGGACAACAAGGTGAATGGAGTAGATGATGATGAGGTTCTGGAAGAATGTGGGTAGGGTGTCCTCACGCAAGGTCCACTGAATCTGAAGCAGGTGAGGAGTTTGGGATTCTGGGTGACCAGCAAGTATTCCTCTAGATGTCCCACTAATTGATAGGCATAGGATGGTACCGTGTGTGTACCCAAGGCTGTAGTGTGGATTTGTTTGGATGTGATGCCTTCAAAGGGGAAGTGATTATGGCTGGGGATATAGTTGGTCATGGTGACTAGGAAGGAGGTTGTACATTTAGTCAGTTGGACGTTGGAAAAGGCGGTGTTCACTGGCATCAGGGCTATGGTATTTTGCTACCCACCCTAACTACCCAGTTTCCTCATCCATCCCAAATACCATACGTATCCCAACACCTTACCCATGGCTCATATCCTTGCAGTAAACCCAGGTGCAAGTCCTTTTCCATATGTCCTTCATCTACCGCCTATGCCAGTTCTGTCACAGGCATCTCATACCCCATAAAAGCCAAGGCCACCTGTTAAAGCAGTCTTGTGATCTACAAATTTAGCTGCAACCACTGTTCAGCATTCTACTTATGCTGTCTATCCTCACATATGAGTGTTGCCAAACTGCCAATGAAGCAGCTGGGCCATCCAGTTGCCAAGCATGCTGCCCAACATGGTATATTTGACTTCAACAACTGCTTCACAGCCTGTGAGCAGCACGGGTGAGCAGCCGGGTGTTAGTGTCCAACAGGCACAATATTTTTGCAAGCGACCACATTGCCTTCATCAGGTGCACTGACGAACTGATTGCCGAGGCGCTGGCACTAGGCTTTTATCTCCTACCCTCCAGGTGTTCCAAACGCGGTCCACACTCAGGTGCAGAGCTTCTACCATCTGTTCCGTTTGCAATTTGCACCCAAGGGCATGTGATGGCAGCATCTTCTTAGGATATCTGCCTTTTCTTGATGTCAGTTCATGGTGGGATGTCTTCTTTCTCCTTTTTTAAACATGCCAAAATATTGTGCCCATTGGACACTAACACCCACGTGTCCACCCGTGAACTCTTCCATCATGAAGTATGCCACGAGAAATCGAACAATCATGTCACATACCTTTACAGGGAGGAGAAGTATTGCTGCATGAAAAGGCTTGACAAGCTGCATTACCAGAGAAGCCATTTACTGAGTGCATTTGCATTCCTTATGGGATGCCATGAAAAGTGTGTGCTGCCGAACTTCGCCAAGATGACACATCACATTGATTCAGCAGCAGCCAGAAGAATCAAGAAACATGCCAGCCTAGGCATGGTTCGTGAAAGAATTATGTTTTGCTCACTGTTGCCTAGACTCAACTAACAGAGAACTTCACAAACTCCTTCTACAGCTGGCCAACCAGGTCAACTCCTGAACATGGGAATGGATTGACTGTGTCACATGAGCAGACTCTGCACAAAGAAAGGCCACTGTGTGTCAGACATCAAAATTAGAGCATTTATCAGATCTTCTGAGGCTCCCTGCAAGACTATCATCAATCTCAGGGCCAGGGCCAGGCAACTGGATGAGGACACGCTCGCAGTTCTTTAGAGAGGACTCAACTTTGCACCAATTCCTAAATCCACAGTTATCACAGATGTCATCAGTGCAGTGGAACAGACGGCTGCATGACTTCCACCTGAAGCAGTTGAAGAAGTATGTTGCGAAACTTGTCGTGCTCTCAGATAAACTAAACCTGTGAAACCAAACATCTGTACCAGGGAGAGGGCGGCCATATGGGAGCTACAAGAAGATCGAGATATCATAGTCTTACCAGCCAACAAAGGCAACTCAACTGTGATCTTATCTCATCAAGATTACATCGAGAAGGTGCAGGGTTTGCTAGAAGACAGTGCATATCGGAAGATCAACACTGACCTTACCAAGAGAGTGGAGAGGAAGACCAGGGGAATCTGGCTTACCAGACGGTGTTGTGAAGAAGCTACGACAGAGAGGATGTGTTCCACCGAGATTTCACAGTCTTCTAAATGTACACAAAGAGGGAGTGACTTTACACGCGATTATCAGCAACATTAGTGCTCCAATGTACTCACTTGCAAAATACCTGAAGGAAATGCATAGCCCTTATTTTGGTAAATGTCTACATCATATTCGCATCTCAGTGGATTTTGTCGGGCGTCTTACAACTTCAGACTTTGTGATACGGACAGCCTTGTGAGTTTTGATGCTGTCTCTCTCTTCGGAAGGGTGGCTTTGGAGAAATCCTTTTAACTTATTGGTCAGAAGTTTGGCACAGAGATGACCAATCTTTTTACGCACATCCTGACATCAACATACTTCCTCTTCGACAGTGAATACTATGAGCAGATGGACAGAGTGGCCATGGAGAGTCCACATTCACCAGTCGTCACCACCTTGTTCATGGAACATTTTGAGGAGGAAGCCCTTGTTTCAGCACAGTGGAAACCTATGTTGACGATTGTCATATGACCACATGGTAGAGACAAGCTGAATGGTTTCCTCAGTATTTAATAATCACTTTCTGAATATAGCAGGTGAACTAAGTAGAAACCTAGTCCCAACAGGGAATCATATAGCGCTCGTAGAAAAAAGTGTTCCGAGACTGTTGCCTGAAATGCTCCTCCATGATACTGACAAGAGGGAGATTGAGTTAATAATTAAATCACTAAAGACCAAGAACTCTCATGGATATGACGGGGTATCTAGCAGAACACTGAAGTATTGTTCCATGTATGTTAGCCCAGTACTTAGCCATATCTGTAACTTTTCCTTTAGGAGTGGTCGGTTTCCTGACCGATTAAAGTACTCGGTAGTGAAGCCACTTTATAAAAAGGGAGACAGGGATAATGTTGATAATTATAGGCCTATTTCTATGCCATCGGTGTTTGCTAAAGTTATCGAGAGGGTTATATGTACAAGGTTACTGCAGCATTTAAATTCACATAATTTGATGTCCAATGTACAGTTTGGTTTTAGAAATGGCTTAAAAACTGAAAATGCTGTAGTCTCTTTTCTCTGTGAGGTGTTGGACGGATTAAATAAAAGGTTGCGAACGTTAGGTGTTTTCTTTGATTTAACGAAGGCTTTTCACTGTGTTGACCACAAAATATTACTGCAGAAGTTGGAACATTATGGAGTAAGGGGAGTAGCTTACAATTGGTTCGCCTCTTACTTTAAGAACAGAAAGCAGAAGGTAATTCTCCGCAATATTGAGAGTGGTAATGATGTTCAGTCCCAATGGGGCACTGTTAAATGAGGCGTTCCCCAAGGATCCTGGGGCCACTGCTGTTTCTTATTTATATAAATGATATGCCTTCTAGTATTACAGGTGATTCAAAAATATTTTTGTTTGCTGATGACACCAGCTTGGTAGTGAAGGATCTTGTGTGTAATATTGAAACATTATCAAATAATGTAGTTCATGAAATAAGTTCGTGGCTTGTGGAAAATAATTTGATGCTAAATCACAGTAAGAATCAGTTTTTACAGTTTCTAACTCACAATTCAACAAGAACTGATATTTTAATCAGACAGAATGGGCATGTTATAAGCGAGACGGAGCTGTTCAAGTTCCTAGGCGTATGAATAGATAGTAAGCTGTTGTGGAAAGCCCGTGTTCAGGATCTTGTTCAGAAACTAAATGCCGCTTTATTTACCATTAGAACAGTATCTGAAATAAGTGACATTTCAACACAAAAAGTAGCCTACTTCGCATATTTTCATACGCTTATGTCATATGGTATTATTTTTTGGGGTAATTCTTCTGATTCGAAAAGGGTATTTTTGGCTGAAAAACGGGCTGTTCGAGCTATGTGTGGTGTAAGTTCGAGAACCTCTTGTCGACCCCTATTCAATAGTCTGGGAGTTCTGACATTGCCCTCACAGTATATATTTTCTTTAATGTCGTTTGCTGTTAGCAATATTAGCTTATTCCCAAGAGTTAGCAGCTTTCACTCAGTTAATACTAGGCAGAAATGAAATCTGCATGTGGAATGCACTTCCTTGACTCTTGTGCAGAAAGGAGTGCAGTATTCTGCTGCATCCATTTTCAATAAGCTACCACAAGAACTCAAAAATCTTAGCAGTAGCCCAAACGCTTTTAAGTCTAAACTGAAGCGTTTCTTCATGGCTCACTCCTTCTATTCTGTCGAGGAGCTCCTGGAAAAGCTAAAAAATTAAGCAAATTCCAGTGTTACATTCTTGATTTTCTTTATTTAAACTAATGACGTGTCACGTGAATATGTTTCTTATATTTCATTTTATCTGTTTCTACAATCGTGTTATAATTTCATGTATTGACTCGTTCCATGACCATGGAGACTTCTCCTTAATGTGGTCCCACGGAACAATAAATAAATAAATACGTCTCAGTTCTGTACACCAGAACATCAAGTTTACCATGGAAGTCGAAGTAGATAGAGTACTCCCCTTTCTGGATGTCCTGTTTAAAAGAAGAGCAGATGACACATTGGCCACAGTGTGTACCATAAGAAGATGCACACCGACACTACTTACATGCAAACAGCTGTCACCATCCAGCGCAGAGGAACGGCATCCTCAAAACATTGGTCCAAAGGGCTGTACCCTGTCTGACAATGAGAGCCTTAACCAAGAACTTGAACATCTGAAGGTCAGTTTTGCAGAAAAATGGCTACATAGAGAAGCAGATTCGGAAAGCTCTACATCCCACACTGATTGTGCAAATGGAGGAAACAGAAGAGGTACCTCAGCAGGATGGGGGCTAGCATTCCATTCTGTGGTGCTTTATAGGGAAATATAGGTCGAATTCTTCAAAAACTTCAAGTGAAGACTGTCTTCTGCCCACCAATTAAGACAGAAACACTGCTTGGTAATGTCAAGGACAATCCAGGACTGTGGAAATCTGGAGTCTACCAGATTCCCCTGTGAATGTGGCTTGACTTACATAGGTCAAATGGTGTGCACTATCGAAGATCGTTGCTAAGAAGATCAACGGCACACCAGACTGCAGCAGCCTAACAAGTCCGGATTGCTGAACGTTGCCACTTGGAATTACACAGTATAAATAATGACCAATACCAAGGTTCTGACACTAGACGTTCAAATATTGAGACTTTGTCATTAAAGAATCTACTGAGATTTGAGTACAGGAATTCCTAATCAATTGAGATAGCAGTTACATCCTTAGTAAGGCCTGCAAGCCTGCTTCAAATCTCATTAAAAGGAGAAAGAAGACATACCACTATGAACTGATGTTGAGAACAGGCAGCGATACTAAGAAGACTGAGTCAGCACACGCCCATGGGTGCGGACCGCGAACAAGACGGATGCTGGATGCTCCACACCTGGGCACAGACCACGTTCAGAGCACCTGGAGGGGGAGGGGGGAGGGGAGGATATAAAAGCCCGGTGTCAGTGCCTCAGTGGTCAGTTTGTCAGAGCACCTGATGATGGCAACGTGGTCGCTTGCTGAAATATTATGCCCTTTGGACACTAACACCCGGCTGTTCATCCGTGGACTGTTTCATCATATCCTCCATTCTCAGAAACCTCATGGCCTTCTCAGTCCCTATTGCAACTTGCTCTTATCCCTATCCCCATTTGTGTGCGTGTGTGTGTGTGTACACATTTACTTTTCTGCTTCTGAGGAAGGACTTTGTCCGATAGCTTATTCTGCATTAAAATGATTAAATTTGCCTGTCTGCTGCACATGCTGGGTAACAATTTATCCTATTTCATATTGTTGTCAGTTGTTTATTTGAAGTCCAGAAATCTTAGACTGTATAACCGTGGGGTTATGGGGCTAATTGCAAAATGTTAAATGCATTTGTATTTACACCTGCAAAGAACAGAACATGTTAAGTAATTGCAGCAATAACCTAACGTTTATCTTCAGCAGCTAAATAAACTAAAATATACATGAAAAGTCATCAGACCTGTTGTGCCAAATACAATAGTAGCTAAGGTTTAGAATTGACAAAAGACTCATTGTCTATTTTAATATACTAAAATATAGAAAGACTCGTTGTTTATTTTAATTTACTAAAATATAGAAAATAGATCACATTGCATATGAATGCAAGCACATTATTTCTTTATAGCTCTATGAAACAGTGAAATTCTACCTTAAGCAGGAGGCAAGTGTAAAAAGTAATTATTGGTGCTGTTGACCACTGTGTACACAATATTTTTATGACTTTTATTTTCTTAAGATTAAAGTTTTCTGTGAGAGACGATGAGCTTAATAGTTAATGCAAGTGAGCCTTTAGGTACTCCGCAACAGAATGAAATGTATGTTTCATTAGCAAATCTTTCACTTTTTGAGTGAAGGTACTGCTTTTATTTATACCTGGCTGTTCCCGGCCACACATTGCTGTTGCTTAGTCTGCTTAAAGTGGAAAAGAAAGAAAAGAAAAAGCAGAAATTTCTAATATGTTTGGGGTATATGTTGTAATCTCCTTCTATTCTCTCCAACTTGGTCCATATCCTCCTCCCTCTCTCTTTGTCCATATCCTCCTCCTCCCTCTCTCTTTGTCCATATCCTCCTCCTCCCTCTCTCTTTGTCTATATCCTCCTCCCCCCCTTTCTCTGTCCATCTCCTCCCCACTTTCTCTGTCATTCTCCTCCCCTCTTTCTCTCTCCACCTCCTCCTCCCCCCCCCCCCCCCCACCCCCTTGTCAGCCCATCACCTCCTCTCCCCTTTCTATGCCCAAGCTCTCCCCCCTTCTCTCTCTCTCTGTCTTTCGTCTCTCTCCCTTTCCCTCTCTCTCACTCACTCATCTGTTTCACTTTCTGTTAACATTTCCTCCCATCCCTCTGTCCATCTCCTGTCAGGGTTGGCTAGCAGTATGTTACTGTTGCAGATGTGACATTGGTCTTGTTATAATATGTATCCACATTAAACATTTGTAAATATAACTTCAAGGTGTTTTGCAGCCAGAGCTGTATTGAACATATCTATAAGTTATTTTCCTTTTCCACACTTAAAGGTTACTTTTGTGTAACAAATTTATAAACATATTTAAAAAACAAAGATGATGTGACTTACCATACGAAAGCGCTGGCAGGTCGATAGAAACACAAACGGACACATGCATACACACAAAATTCAAGCTTTCGCAACAAACTGTTGCCTCATCAGGAAAGAGGGAAGGAGAGGGAAAGACGAAAGGAAGTGGGTTTTAAGAGAGAGGGTAAGGAGTCATTCCAATCCCGGGAGCGGAAAGACTTACCTTAGGGGGGAAAAAGGACGGGTATACACTCGCGCACACACACATATCCATCCACACATATACAGACACAAGCAGACATATTTAAAGACAAAGAGTTTGAGCAGAGATGTCAGTCGAGGCGGAAGTGCAGAGGCAAAGATGATGTTGAATGACAGGTGAGGTATGAGTGGCGGCAACTTGAAATTAGCGGAGATTGAGGCCTGGTGGGTAACGGGAAGAGAGGATATATTGAAGAGCAAGTTCCCATCTCCGGAGTTCGGATAGGTTGGTGTTGGTGGGAAGTATCCAGATAACCCGGACAGTGTAACACTGTGCCAAGATGTGCTGGCCGTGCACCAAGGCATGTTTAGCCACAGGGTGATCCTCATTACCAACAAACACTGTCTGCCTGTGTCCATTCATGCGAATGGACAGTTTGTTGCTGGTCGGTCCCACATAGAATGCATCACAGTGTAGGCAGGTCAGTTGGTAAATCACATGGGTGCTTTCACATGTGGCTCTGGCTTTGATCGTGTACACCTTCCGGGTTACAGGACTGGAGTAGATGGTGGTGGGAGGGTGCATGGGACAGGTTTTACACCGGGGGCAGTTACAAGGATAGGAGCCAGAGGGTAGGGAAGGTGGTTTGGGGATTTCATAGGGATGAACTAACAGGTTACGAAGGTTAGGTGGACGGCGGAAAGACACTCTTGGTGGGGTGGGGAGGATTTCATGAGGGATGGATCTCATTTCAGGGCAGGATTTGAGGAAGTCGTATCCCTGCTGGAGAGCCACATTCAGAGTCTGGTCCAGTCCCGGAAAGTATCCTGTCACAAGTGGGGCACTTTTGTGGTTCTTCTGTGGGGGATTCTGGGTTTGAGGGGATGAGGAAGTGGCTCTGGTTATTTGCTTCTGTACCAGGTCGGGAGGGTAGTTGCGGGATGCGAAAGCTGTTGTCAGGTTGTTGGTGTAATGGTTCAGGGATTCTGGACACCTTGTTTAAAAACTATCTAGCCTGTATCTGTCCGATTCTTCATAAGAGTATTGCCTAATAGTAAATTGGTAAACTTTTCGAGTTACTTGGCAATAATGTTTCCTTATTATGTTATATTCCATATTTATTTGTATATTATATGTATTGTAAATAGGCACATAAAAACAAATGCATATTCGTGTGCAACATTGTGTGGAAATTTCAAGAGATTTACGACTTTGAACAAATACCTATGTGGTATTTTGCTAATATCGAATCCCCTTTATTCTTATATATGTGTTTGGATGCCATATAGCACTCCAGTAGTTGTTTAAAAACACGCTTGTGTTCAAATGCAACACTGTTTCAAAATTTCAAAGCAATTGGTGAAGAAATCATGGAGATATGCGATTTTGAACAAATGATCATTTACATTTTTATTTATTCTAGATTGATGAGGGGCAGTGCATTAAAAAGCAGGCTTTAGACAGTAGAAACTATCTCTGGAATGTAAATATGGGGATCTGGCAATACATTATTTGAAAATGGGTGTGAGGGCAGATCGTATTGATACACTCATTATCTCTTCATTATTCTTCTTCTCCATGAAGACTATTTTTATGTAATTTATCTACGAGAAAGGGATGCCATTTGCTAATACTGAGTACACTAGCCAATTATAAACAGTTCATTAGAGTGTTTATATCACATATTGCCTGAGAATTTTGAATGCATAACAGAGACTGCTGAGCTTGTTTAACAATTTTGCCTTGGTGGTCCGACTCTCAACCCAGTCTTTCAAAAACTTTTATTTCCATTAAAATTTCTGTGCCATCAACTTATGAGGGTACAGTGACGTGAGCTGATGGTCTCGGGATGGGTAGAAGAGCATATGAGCTGTCTTGTTTGTGTTTAGTTTGCAATGGAGCATGAGAGGAGTTTTTCAATTGTGTCATTAATTTTGAGCTCAATTGCAGAGCTGAGTCCAACTTTTAGATCAAGTTCATGTCATCTGGAAACAACATAAGAGACACGCAGTGTCCGGTCATGTTAATTTGACTACCTGTCAGAAGCCTGAATAACCATCTTTTGCCGTGGGGACTGCTGGAATTTTGCAGGAAGAAAAGTAGTGGGGTTCTGGGACTTACAAACAGAGATGTGGAGCCATGCCGACTTCAGTGCAGTGGCCAGTTGCTCTAGGTTCCTCGGTTGAGGATCATTGGTATGACCAGCCCAATCGAGGTGGTCTCATAAATTCTCGAATGGCTTTAAATCCGGGAGTTTGGTGGCCGGGGGAGTACGGTAAACTCGTCCTGGTGCTCTTCAAATCATGCACGTGCTCTGTAAGCTGTGTGCCACTTTGCTTTGTCCTGTTGGTAGATATCATTGTGCCAAGGGAAAACAGCAAACTGCATGTAGGGATGAACAAGGTCCCCAAGGACATTCATTGTGCCTTTCAGAATGACAAGATCACCAATGGAATACCACGAAAACATTCCTCAGACTATAACGCTCCGTCCTCTGGCCTGGATCCTTCTGTCAATTGTTGCAGGGTGTTTGTCATCTATCTGATGGAGCATAAAACATGATGCATCTGAAATGGCCACCTGTTGCTAGAATTTGCATGTCAGTACTGCAACTGCCTTTGTTGCCAATGAACAGCAGTCAGCATAGGTGCATGAACCAGGCGCCGGCTGCGAAGGTTCAACAGTTTATCCTCAATGACTATTCAGGATATGCAGTAACATATCCTGAATGGTTGTTGAGGATAAACTGTTGGTAACCCCTTGGTTTATCCAATGGGACTGCAGCATAGAAGATACCCCATAGAGAAACTACATAAAAATCCAGATTGCTGCTGTTGTAGTTTAATGGTGTATTTATTGTGACTGATTCATTTCAGTGAGATTTCCATCTTCAGACAATCTTTGGAATTTACATATTTTTTTATTTTATTATAATGTTGGGTAATCATTGGATATACAGATTTGGTACTTATTTCCATATGTCATCAGTGGTCGATGTCACTCTGTATTGTATTACAGTGTGGTGTAGGTTTAGGACTCCTATGCTGTAAGCTGTTTTAGAGCTTGCTCCTGTTGTTAAATGGCCCTTTCTTGTAATTTTTGTAATCTGATATTTTATTGTCAGATTTGACAGTTGTGGCAGTTGGCCAAATATGCTATTTTTCTTACCATTGCTACAGTGTGTTGATGTTATCATTTTGGGCTGTATGTATAAGATATTGAGACAACACGAGCATTAGCAAATGTTCAGCCACTTAAAGAACGATAACAACAACACAGAACCTAAAGGTTTAACAGTGAATGTAATTGTTGAGATAGAAATCTACATATGCATAGTACGATGCCCTGGTGAGATTTTAAATGAAGAAACAGATTTAAAATGTAACCATTTCATACTTTTTTTTTAAGTTAGTGAAGAGAATTAACAGATAAACACAAACAACTCCCCACAGCCACGTCAGTTACAAATATTGTACATACAGACTGAAATGATAACATTGACACACTATGCGAAGGAACGTGCCCCCCTTCTTGCAGCGGTGTACCATAGGTCTCTAGAAGAGTGTAGCGTTCCAAAAGATTGGAAAAGGGCACAGGTCATCCCCATTTTCAAGAAGGGACGTCGAACAGATGTGCAGAACTATAGGGCTAAATCTCTAATGTCAATCAGTTGTAGAATTTTGGAACACATATTATGTTCAGGTATAATGACTTTTCTGGAGACTAGAAATCTACTGTGTAGTAATCACATGGGTTTCAAAAAAGACAATCATGTGAAACCCAGCTTGCACTATTCGTCCACGAGACTCAAGAGGGCCATAGACACGGGTTCCCAGGTAGATGCCGCAAAGCGTTCGATACAGTTTCCCACAGTCATTTAATGAACAAAGTAAGAGTGTATGGACTATCAGACCAATTGTGTGATTGAATTGAAGAGTTCCTAGATAATAGAATGCAGCATGTCATTCTCTGTGGAGAGAAGTCTTCCGAAGTAAGAGTGATTTCAAGTGTGCCGCAGGGGAGTGTCATAGGGCCATTGCTATTCACAATATACATAAATGACCTTGTGGATAACATCGGAAGTTCACTGAGGCTTTTTTGCAGATGATGCTGTAGTATATCGAGAGGTTGTAACAATGGAAAATTGTACTGAAATGCAGGAGGATCTGCAACGAATTGACGCATGGTGTAGGGAATGGCAATTCAATCTCAATGTAGACAAGTGTAATGTGCTGCGAATGCATAGAAAGAAAGATCCTTTATCATTTAGCTACAATATAGCAGGTCAGCAACCGGAATCAGTTAATTCCATAAATTATCTGGGAGTAGGCATTAGGAGTGATTTAAAATGGAATGGCCATATAAAATTAATTGTCGGTAAAGCAGATGCCAGACTGAGATTCATTAGAAGAATCCTAAGGAAATGCAGTCCGAAAACAAAGGAAGTAGGTTACAGTACATTTGTTCGCCCACTGCTTGAATACTGCTCACCGGTGTGGGATCCGTACCAGATAGGGTTGATAGAAGAGATAGAGAAGATCCAATGGAGAGCAGCGTGCTTCATTACAGGATCATTTAGTAATCGCGAAAGCGTTACGGACATGATAGATAAACTCCAGTGGAAGAGTCTGCAAGGGAGACGCTCAGTAGCTCGGTATGGGTGTTTGTTGAAATTTCGAGAACATACCTTTACTGAGGAGTCAAGCAGTATATTGCTCCCTCCTACGTATATCTCACGAAGAGACCATGAGGATAAAATCAGAGAGATTAGAGCCCACACAGAGGCATACTCACAATCTTTCTTTCCACGAACAATACGAGACTGGAATAAATGGGAGAACCAATAGAGGTACTCAAGTTACCCTCCACCACACACTGTCAGGTGGCTTGTGGAGTATGGATGTAGATGTAGATACAGCAATTGTAGCCATATAGCTTATGTGGTCAGTCTGTTAGATCTGATGATATAACTCCAAATTATTAAAGTTACAGTAAAGGACCATTAATAACAGGAGCAAACCATAAAACAGCTAACAGCAGAAGAATCCTAAACCTACACCATGTTGTAATACAATACAGAGTGACAGCAACCACTGATGATATACGAATGTAAGTACCAAATTTGTATATTGGAGAGTATGATTGACCAACATTATAATAAATTAAAAAAAAAAAAAGTTATGTAACTTCTACAGATGGTCTGAAGATGGATCCATCACAGTATATACATCATTAGACTATGATAGTGGCAATCTGGATTTTATTACATAACTGCATGTTTGTGCAGCTGTCTTTCACCCCTATTATCTGTGTCCCATGGTGCACCAGAGTTGCCTCAGCACCGGTTTTGGATAGCACCATTTTCCCATGCACAGTGTACTTTAACCACAGCGGCATGCGATCAGTTTACAAACTTATCCGTTTCAGAAATGTTTCAATCTTTGGCGCTTTTGGACATCAGATGCATCGCTCCATTTCCGCATTACAACAACGACTGCACTGCTTTCCGCATTCCCTGACACGTTTGATACACCTCTGTATCCACATAATTACTCGGCAATTCACTATTAAGTGCCTAGCTCAGGGTTCATTGAACCACGTTTAAGCTACTTCTCTACTGTTCCACTCTCGAATAACACACAGGAAAAATGAACACTCTTCCCGTGCGAGCTCTGATTTCTCTTATTTTATTGTGATTACCATTCTGTGTGGGTTGGCACCAACAAAATATTTTCACACTCTGAGGAGAAAGTTGGTGATTGAAATTTCTTGAGAAGATCCTGCCACAATGAAACACCTTTTTTTTTTTTTTTTTTTTTTTTTTTTTTTTTTTTTTTTTTTTTTTTGACTGCCACCACAATTCTTGTTTCATATCCATGATACTCTCTCCCTTATTTTGTGATAATACAAAACAAGCCTCCCATCTTTGAACTTTTTCGACGTCCTCCGTCAATCCTATCAGATGCAAATCCCACACCACAAAGCAGTATTCCAGAAGAGGGTAGACAAGCGTAATGTAAACAGTCTCTTTAGTAGACCTGTTGCATTTTGTAAGTGTTCTGCCAATAAATCACAGTATCTGTGTGATCGTCCAGTTTAGGTTCCTGTAATTGTAATCTCTAAGTATTTAGTTGAATTTGCAGCCTGTAGATTTGCATGATTTACTGTGTAATTGCTAGTTCTGGCACCACTATTAGAAAACCTTCAGTCTCAAGATGTGCTGTGCATTGATCAGTTGCATGGCTTTTGAGGTGGAACAGTCATTAGCGGGCAACCTCTAGGGAACCTGCAGCACCTCAGCTGTATAAGACTTACCTGAGCACACTGGGCTCTGTCTGAGTGAACCCTTATTTCGCTAGCTGCTCGTGGGGCCGAGATGGAATCCTTAAAATCTTCTTCTTGTCCCACCTGTTCCCAAGGTGGACACTTCAACACAGACAATGTCCATTGTGCCCGTATCCACCACAAGCACCTGTACTTGCACGTATATGTACTAAGGGGAAGAGTAAGGACAAAGCAATCCAGGCAGCTGCAATAGAAGACCAGCAACAGTTCCGTAGTGAGCATCTAGAAGGCATACGAAAAGCGGAGTGCCTCCAACGCCCCCCCATCCTCAAGGGGACAGGGTGCAGGGAAGGGGTCCTGATGGTAACGTCGAAAGCTATTCTGGACACCATCAGACATCATTCTGGCAGGTCTGACTGATGAGGAGGACATCGTAGACTTAGATACCTCCAGATCCAGGCAGTCCCTCCACTCCCCCACACACTCTACAGGGTAGTCCCTCCACTCCCCCATACTCTACAAGGCAGTCCCTCCACTCCCTCATGCCCCTCACTGCAAAGATAGGGGTAAATTAAAACAACACTGATGAAATGACTCCCATACTACAGTGGAACTTGAATGGGTTCATGGGTTCATGACTCTTGTGGACAGGCACGCCCCTTGTACTTGTGTTTACTAGAAAAACATTTTAAAGATACAGGTGTTCCTGTGCTACAGGTCTATATTGTATACTGCAAGGAGACCTATCAGGGGAAAGAGCCAAAGGAGGGGCTGCAGTGTGTGCCAATAATGTGCACAACCCCTCTGCCCTCCCTCTGGGTATTGACTTGCAGTCAGTCACAGTTGAAATTCATGGTCATAAGATAATTACAGTTTGCTCCCTGTATTGGCCTCTGCTAGATGCCGTATACTCAGAGGCTCCCACAGATCTTATGGAACAATTCCCCTGACCATTTCCCCTCCTGGAGATTTCAATGCCCATCAAGTCTTGTGGGGCTCGACCTCTACTTACCCTCGGGACAGGGTTTTGGATAGCTTCATGATGTGTCACGAACTGTGCGTTATCAACACAGGTACTAAAACTCATTTCTGTACTGCTACTGGGTCATTCTCAGCCATCGACCTCTCTTTCTGCTCTCCTGCCCTCACAGACTCTGTTCAGTAGGAGGTCATTGATGACATTCATTCTAGTGACCACTTCCCTTTCTGCATTCACCTAATGGATGGAGAACTACGTGAAGATAAGTTACTGAAATCGTTGGTCAACAGGACCAACGGGACGCTCTTCAGCCAGCAGGCTGTGTTGGAACACTGTGACTGTGTCTAAGGGCAGGTGGACCACATCTTACAAGCGATCCATCATGCCACTGACCTATCCATCCCAAAGATCATCTTAGAGGGCGACCAATATGTTGATGGACAGGTGAGTGCTGTTCAGTAATCTGGGGCAGGTGTGTGGCTCTTTGACATTTTAAATGCCAACTGACAGCAGACAACGCAGGGCCTTTAGAGTTGCGAGGGCCAATGATCGATGCGTCGTTAGGGAGAGTAAGACAAGGTCATGGCAAGTGTTCCTGGACTCCATCAACCATTCCACTTCTTCAACAGAAGTGTGGGAAACCACCCAGAGGATCCCCAGTAAACACTGTTGTTTACCAATAACAGCAATGCTGAAACGGGTGTCTCCAAAGCACACCCAGAGACATTGTTCAGACGCTGGTCGAGCATTTTGCAAAAACTACTGCCAATACCAATCACAGTCTGGCATTTAGTTGCTACCATGTGACTGTAGAGAGGGGAAAATTAGACTTCGGATCCAACAATTATGAGACTTACAACTACCCTTTCTCCATGTGGGAGCTTGAATCGGCTCTGTCTTGAGACTCATGAAACTGCATCCGGTCACAACCAAATCTAGTATTGCATGCATTGTCATTTGTCAGCGGCATCAAAGGAAATCCTCCTTGGATGCTTTAATCTCATATAGCAGACAGGTAGCTTCCACATCTCATGGAGGGAGGCACTTTAGATATTTCTCCTCAAAACAGGGAAGGACCAAACATGTCCCAATAATTATCGGAGTATCACCTTAACAAGCTGTGTAGCAAGGACCCTGAAGTGAATTGTTAACTGTTGTCTGGTCTGGTTGTTAGAGACTAGGCAACTCCTTAACCGCTCTCATTGTGGATTCCAGAGATTTCGGTCTGTGCTAGAGGCAGCTATTCAGCAGGCTTTCCTACTTAAAGATATTTTGCGATCTCAATAAAGCATACTATACTACTTGGAGACACTGTATTCTCGAACAACTGCATCAGTGGGATTTTTGTCCCCCCCCCCCCCCCCCATCTTCATATGGTCTTTTCTGTCTCAGCGGTTTTTTAGGACCTGAGTTGGCGACTCGCTGTCAGATTGTTTTGAGCAGGAGAATGATGTCTCTTCGGGGCAGTGTTTTCAAGTGTTACCCACTTAGCTATAGCTATAAATAGCATCACGTCTACATCAGCAAGTCCTGTACACTGCTCCTTATTTTTGGACAATTTTTTTGTTTTCTGTTCCCCTGCAGTGTTGGAACAGTGAGCTGTCAGTTGCAACTTACAGTGCGGAGTTTAGAGGAGTGCGCTGCAAAGACGGGTTTTCAGTTTTCTGCAGATAAATATTTGTGTGTGCATTCATTGTAATCATTCTTGTCGTATTTTAATTTTCCTGAGTTGCATATGAGTGACACCATCCTACATTTTAGGTAATCAGTTAGGTTTCTGGGCCTCATTTGTGACTCCAGATTATTATGGTTGCCACTCCTGAGAAACCTGAAAGTGAGAACCCTGAAGGCACTGAACATCGTCAAGTGCCTTAGTCACCGATCTTGAGGAGTGGACAGTGCTGTCTGCTCCAGTTTTATAGGGCTTTCATGTGTTCAGGGATCAGCGAGGCCTTCTTATTTGAAAATCAATGATGCCATTCACCATGAGGGGACTAGACTGTCCAGTAGTTTGGTCACCCATTATTTGTAAGTGGTCACTCAGCCACCGTTAATTATTTTTACCTGTTTGTACTGCTATTTTCTTTTTAGTTTTATCTCCCTGTTTTGATGTGCTGTGTCCACTCTTGCAATTTGAACAATACCAATTCTCTCACACTTCGGCTCTGAATTGAACTTTTGGGAACGGGCGCTGATAACCTCGCTGTTGTGCAACCTAAAACACTACTAATTATCATCATCATCGGGACTAGACTGGCCATGGGTGCTTATAGGACCAGTCCCCTACCCAGTCTCTATGGTATGGCTGGAAACTGCCACTCACCACCCAGCAGCAGCTCGTCATGATGTGTCAGGCATGTAAGTTCCTTACAGCTCTGACTTCACCCGCATTCCATGTTGTTACTTGTCCCCCTCTGGAACTGTCCACGAGCCAAAATACAATTTGGGATTCACGTGCAGCGCGTGCTGGAGGCAGTGTGGAGCAAGTACAACCCCATATCCAGAGTTTAAACAGTCTGCCCCCCCCCCCCTTCCCCCGGTTACTGCAGAGTCCCAGCATAATTTTAGGTTTAGTGTAGTAGAGGAGAAATTGCAGTCCTGCCTCTGTTTTTAATTTGATATTTTCTGGCATTTTATACGAGCATCTTTATATGAGTGCCACAACTACGTAGCTGTCTTTACGGATGAGTCTAAAGAGTGGGACTCCATCAGTTGCTCTGTCATTTTCATGGAGCATCTCCTCAAGGTCTGAGTGACTCAAGAATTTAGGGTCTTTGATGCAGCATTATATGCAATGTTGTTGGTTCTGGAGCAGGTGTGATGTTCTTCCAGTCCTAAATATCTTGTCTGTTCTGATTCTCTTTGTGCCCTTCACTGTCTCCAATATTTGTACCCAGTAGTTGAAGTAAACCAGAATACCCAGGATGCCCTCCTCCAACTAAAAGGAAGGAAGTGCCTCTCTGCTAGAAACCAGGACACATGGGTATTGTGGGGAACAAAAGGGTGGATTGAGCAGCCAAGGATGTGTGTTGTGATCCTCAGGTATTCCAGTTCGCTGTTCCCCCTGCATGCTGTCACCTTGCTGTTGAGGTAAAAAGTCATACATCGATGGGAAGATGAGTGGCTGGAAGTGACTGACAACAAGCTCCGTGTAGTAAAGCCCACAACTCGGCCTCGACGTACATCCTTCCAGCCACATTGAAAGGATGAGATCCTTCTTACTTGTCTTCGTATAGGCCACAGCCCTATGATGCATGGCTTCATGCTCTGGTGAGAGGACCCTCCAATGTGTGGTGCGTGTGGTGTGCAGACCACTGTATGCCACATTTTATTGTATGTGTTTTATTTTCCGACTAGCAGGTCATGGCGAATTTGGCGATGGATCTGCTCTCTATTTTAAATAAAGTTCATTTTCAACAAGATTTTAGGGATCAGCCAGTCACATTTCCCTATGCTTTTCTTTTAGCTCTTCTGTGTTTTGTTTGGTCTGTCTTTTAATTTCATGTATAGCTGCTTTCCTTCCTTCTAATTTGTTTTAGCGCATGTGAAAGAGAGTGACTGTGTGGTCATTTAGTGTGCAACAATTTTATTAGAGTTTATCTCCACATTCGTTTGTTTTGATAAGTGTAAGGGTGCTGATGGCCTCACTGTTGAGTGTCCATAAGATCCAACCACATGTCCAATCGCTCACTGTGTTGCCTGATCCCAAGAACACAGTGCTCAAAATGGTTTTCATCATTTTAGTGAGTGAACTGGTTACCTTCTCTGACAAATATCAAGCAACAACCACTTCTGGAAGTTCTGCGATATTATGAGCCAGTACTGTACTTTAGTTTGTAAAATGGGCTACTCTTATTTCATCAGCCCCCCAGAATTCTTACTACCCTTTTGTGAGTTTGTGCTTGGCTACCACAGGTCCCCAGCCTTTACAGCATCTTTCCCCTTCCACGCGGCATGTCTATCCTCCTCCTATTCTTTTTCTGCTTACTGGATTTGGGGGGGGAGGGGGGGGGGCATGTCTGGCATGTTTTTGGGAATGTGTTCTGAATTTTCAGTAGCCTGACATCAGGACAGTCCCTCCACTGTTTTTTCTTTCTACCTTCTTTCATTCTGAATCTCCAATCCTTCCTCCACTTAGGCATTTTGTTTCTTCTTCCCCATTGTGCACTCCTGAAGGCCGGCATGCGTGCCTACCACGTAACGGGTGACAGGGTATCCCGCAATTCCCAGTCCAGGGTCGACAACTAGGGTTCGCACATACGCCCTAGAACAGGCCAAGCCCAGGGAGGGGTTACTGGTTGAGCTGTGACCTTCCCAAACTGCCAATTGGTCCCTGTGTGTCAGGAGTGGGGAGGTGTGACCTTGGTGTGAACAATCGAACAATCACCTAAGGCCGATAAGTCCCACCCCTGAGGGGGGACCCCCAATTGTAAGGAGTGTGCTGTTGGAGACGCTGGCAGTCGTGGGGGATTTTCTCACAATGAGGATCAATCCAAGTGAAGTGATCCAATGAAAATTAATTTGGTTGCTTGATCATTTTTAAATATTTTGGTTTTTTTATATGTGAATATCCCATAATCGAGAAGTTCAAAACAGTTTTTAAAAAGTTTTACCTTGCACCGTTAGTGAATGGCGGCCATTTATATTAGTAAATGCACGACGATTTTTCGGTTTAATTTGAATATCTCTGCCCTGGGTTAAGTTACAACATTGCAATTGACATGATTGTTTTTAGGAAAGTGTCCTCTACAATATTGTTTATTACCCAAAATACCCTAAATTAAAAAACAACCAGTCAGAATGTCGTTCAAAGTTTGGTATTGAGAATTTAGAAAATCTGCTTTTTAGACCCTTTCACACTCCACTATTTTTTCTGTACACTGTTTACTTTGGTTAATTGTATGTTGTGAACAAATGAGATTAATTATTATTATACTGGTATGACTTTGTATTAAATGAACAGTTTTGTTACTGTAACTCAATAGAATGCACAACATATCCATCTCTGCTACAACTATCGTAAAAATGTTCTGAAATTGTTTCTGTTGTCAAAAATAATGAAATTACTGTACGCAATGCTTAAAGAACCTCAAACCTTGCAGTGGATTTTTCATCCACATTGATTATTAATCAGTACCACAGCTAACACTAGAGCATGAGACTATCATTATTAACCAGAAACTGATTTTTCTATAACTTTTACCTATGCAGAATTTTTGCATCGCAAGATTTCCTTTTGAAACATGAAAGTATTTTAACTGTTAAAGTTTACAATATTAGCAGTCCGCGTCCGGCTGTGAAACATAACGTAAAATCTGCTGCATCATACTCCTATCTCGAACTGCTGTAAGAAATAAGTTGAAAGTCACTTTTTACCTGACCACTTATGATTGCCCTTATTATCATATTTGAATCTGCTGTGGCGGCGGCTCGTTGCGCACCACAAATACTACTTAAAAAGCTGAAAATGTCTTGAATAAATGGGTAAAATACCAGGCAAGCTTTCTAATAATACCATGCGAGTTCTCATTAAATAACTATATTTAAAACTCTAATAATAACAAGTTCTTGCACCTTTCTATCTATTCAGCACCTAATGGCATCCTGCTTACCATCTTGACAAATGAAAGCTACCTATGCGTTAAACATAGCATCACAGGTTCCTCCTCTCTATGTGACTAAGACGACGACGAGAATGACATTAATATTCTTACACTACTATTTATACAATGGCTGACTGTCATGAAATCTCTGAGTTTTCCTTTACTAATTCTTTTCTGTGGCGGTTTCAGAACTCACCGACACAGATATTATTTCACAAATCCAGTACTTAATCCTTTACAAATACAAAATATACAATAATTGTCTCTCTTCTATTATTATTCAGAGTCCGCAGACGTAATCAGTGCCTATATAGAAATAAAATTGTAATTGATGATATGAATATAATAGAGGGAAACATTCCACATGGGAAAAATATATCTAAAAACAAAGATGCTGTAACTTACCAAATGAAAGCGTTGGTATGTTGATAGAGACAAAAAACACACAAACGCACACACAAATTACAAGCTTTCGCAACCTACGGTTGCTTCATCAGGAAAGAGGGAAGGAGAGGAAAGGACGTGGGTTTTAAGGGAGAGGGTAAGGAGTCATTCCAATCCCGGGAGCGGAAAGACTTACCTTACGGGGAAAAAAGGACAGGTATACACTCGCGCACGCACGCACACACACACACACACACACACACACACACACACACACACACACACACACACAGACGAGTCATTCCATGTCAAATCAACACACCTATTTTACCTCACCCTCTTAGATTTTGCTGAAAGTTGGTATACTTATAGTGGGCACTGAAACTAAGAAAAATATCAAATTTCAATTTTTTATCTCAAACCATTCCTGAAATATGGCTGTGTAAACTTTTCAAAAACCAGCCAAAAATGTGTGAACGGACTTTTTTTAAATTGTCCTAGGAGCTGCCCTAATTGAGCTAGAGAACTGGGAAAGGTGTCATTTTGCAGCATTTTGCATGCTCTTTCCAGGGATGTACAACAAAACATAGGTTCTAATTAATAACCTTTCCCAAAATACTAATTAATATTTTGATTTAATTTTAATTTTTTTTACAAAAAGTACATAATTGAAAATTTTCAAAATATTTCCATAACTACTTCATACTGTTGTAAATCACATGGCAAAATATAAATCTGGGATGATGATGGGTTCATTGTTAAAAAAAATTATTCCGGACTCTTGCTTTTCACTGAAGGCCCTAGTTTGACCAAATTGACCTTTAACAAACAGGAATTTCTTTAAAATATACTGAAAGGTAAGTAAAAAAAGTATTAGAAATATCAAAACATCACCTTATTAAACCAAAACTAATCAGCATATTTTATAATTAAGTTGAGTGATTATTTTAATTTCATACAACTTCACTAACAGTATTTTAATCGATATAACAAAAACAAGAAATTGAGCATTTAACTACAAACTGAAATAAAGTATGAATAAGTACAAGTATTTACATAATAGTTCTGGTCCATGATGTTTGAAATGGAACTATTAAACAAATTAAATACGTAATGCTTGTTTTTGAGTAACAGGTATCTGTACATGGCTAAATTTAACACAATAGGTACTAACAATAATTTTGAAACAACTATCTATAAAATATACATTAACTCTATCCTGAGACAAAAATTCAGTTTTGAGTTGAAAGCAGTTTCCCAATAAATTGTCTTGGAACTTCACATATTATATTTGAATAAAGCTGACTGGGTTTGGTTTACATCACTTTCATTAAGAATGTATGTTCTCCCTGTCGGAGTAAATGGATTCACTTTTGTGAGAACATCCACAACTGACACCCACAGGACATCTGCATGTGCAGGATAAGAGAATGACTTAGCTGGCCCACATGGATGAAGAAAAGTTATTTTCACCTCATCAAGTTCTTTGTTTTTTTCTAAAATGTACCCAAGCCACAAGTTTCTGCCATATACAGTGGTGACAAAGCCTGATACATCTTGTAACTTCAGTTTGTCTGGTGATGTAGTTACTTCCCTCTCTCAACTCTGCATATCACCTGAGAAGTATTTGACTATTAATTTTGATGTAGTGTTGGGAATGAAAGCGTGAAATTACTGTGTTCCTTTGATTGTCAATGCCTCTTCAAGTCGGCTTTTTAAGAATATTTCTGAAGCAGCATAGTCTTCTTGAGTGGAATATGCAAAATCAACATTTGTGATATTATCTACTGCCCACTCAAATAGATCTCGTGCGGTTTGGATCTGATTTTGGTATGGCCTTTGCAAACTTACACAAGCTGCCAGTCTCTTTACTGAACCCCCTACTCCATCACAAGGCTCTTTCCCATGTGCTGTGGCTGAAAAGTGCCACTCAGCTTTTATGTTGAAGTCTTCCTCATGAAGGCAAAGGTTGAGGAAGTTTTTCTAATTTTTATAATGGGTGGCAGAACCGTCAGAATAATAGTATATCTTTTTTGGAATCTTTTTGAAATTTATTTGTTAGATATGAAATTAGCTTCTTTTGAAAGGTGTAAACCGCAGTTGTATTGTGCTCCAGGCAATCAGAAACAATGACAAAGCTCATATGCTCAATTTTGTCTTCCTGTTTGTAATATATAACAAAAGGATGAATGGTAATCTATTGTCTTGTCCAGTGGAAACTCTGAGCTTCATCCTGTAGAACTATACTATAATTTTCTGAAAAATCACATGTGACAACAAATTCAGATTCCATTAGGTTTTCTCTTGTGGAGTTAAGGAATGTTCGTTGTTGCTTGGCAATGAAGTCATGCCGAATCAAAGTCGACATCTTACTACAAAATAAATCTATGAATTCTTCAGAAGTTTTCTGAACAATTTCCAGATTACATCGGTCAACTGACATCCACTGTCGGAACTGAACTTGTTCAATTAAGTTTTCATGAAAAGAGTCTTTTAAAATTTTACGTATGACAGTTTCTCCTGGGCAGTATTCACAGTTTCCCATGTTGCAATCAACTGATGATGGGTTGGAAAGCATTTTTTCAATGCACTGCTTATAATTGTTTAAGCTGCTGTTTGTTACTGTATTTAGTTTGGCATTTTCTATCATTAATTTTATGTTTTGGTGAGTTGTGCACACGCAGAAAGTGCGTGTGCCACTCCGGCCAGCTAATACAGAATGTTTTGGTCTCAACTCAGCAGATTTAGAGAAACCTATTTTTATGTTTGGAAACTTGTCTTTAAAATGCTTGTAAGCTTCTTTAAGGTTAAACAAAATAAGTCTTTTTGATATTTTTGTTTTATTTCCACTTGTTTCTGTAATTGTCACACAATCTTTAATACCTGGCATTGCCCTGCTAACTTCATCATTTTCATAAAGTGAATGTACAGTTTTGACAGTTTCTGTTGGTAAACACTTCCCTGGTTTTGGGTTTGGACCTTCCATGAATCCTTTCTCTTTCAAAATTTTTTTGGACTGCCGAACAATGTAATTAGGAGCATTAAATTCCGTCATTATTTTCCTGACACTCCACTTTTTAGGTAAACTTGTAAGAATCATTAGTTTTTTTGCTCTACTTATAGAATTTTTAAAGTTTCTTTTAAGATTTTCAAGAACAGATCCATCAGTATCAGTATCTGACGAAGAAGTTTCAGGAGCAACAAAAAGTTTACGTGTCATTGATGAGATTTTCTTCACTTTGGATTTGGCGTAATGCCTAGATGTTAGTTTTCTCTTGTCAATTTGGGCCTCACCTAGTTCTTGAAGTGTTGTGTTAAATGTTTTAACAGCTACTGAAGTTGGAGTGAAGTCAGGGGCTTGGTCTCGGATGATTATCTCTGATCCAGAAGACTCTTCTTCAACACTTTCATCACTTATGGGCTCTGGTGTATTTTTCAATTTGGTTACATCTTTCCTACATTTATCATAAATCTTGGCACCACTTGGTATTTGAGGAAATAATTTGGGCATCCATGTTGTGACATTTCTCAGTTTTTTTCTGTCTCTAATAAAATGATTTGACTTCTTCAATGGATTACAACACTACACTCTTACAGCACTGCACTTTTTGCTTGGTTCCATATTTATACAAAAACCACTTATAAACTGCCCTTCAATGTATAGATTTACTTGAAAATGAACTATTAAATATAATAGATACAGACTGGTCAACACAGAGGTAACAATTGATTTGCACTAAAACCACGGTGCACAATAATGCTGTAGGCACAGACATCAAGCCCTATGTATACAGTCCTCTACTGACGTACTACCTTAAAGGTCAGTTTGGTCAAACTAGGGCCGTTAGTGAAAAACAAGAGTCCGGAATAATTTTTTTTTTAACGATGAACCCATCATCATCCCACATTTATATTTTGCCATGTGATTTACAACAGTATGAAGTAGTTATGGAAATATTTTAAAAATTTTCAATTATGTACTTTTTGTAAAAAAAAAAATTAAATCAAAATATTAATTACCATTTTGAAAAGGTTATTAATTAGAAGCTATATTTTTTGTCTGTCACTGGAAAGAGCATGGAAAAATGCTGCAAAATGACACCTTTCCCAATTCTCTAACTCAATTAGGGCAGCTCCTAGGGCAATTTAAAAAAAGTCCGTTCACACATTTATGGCCAGTTTTTGAAAAGTTTACATGACCATATTTCAGGAATGGTTTGAGGTAAAAAATTGAAATTTGGTATTTTTCTTAGTTTCAGCACTCACTATAAGTATACCAACTTTCAGCAAAATCTAAGACGGTGAGGTAAAATAGGTGTGTTGATTTGACATGGAATAACTCAGACACAGGCAGACATACGTAAAGACAAAGAGGTTGGGCAGAGATGTCTGTTGAGGCGGAAGTACGGAGTCAAAGATGTTGTTGAATGACAAGTGATGTACGAGGGGAGGCAACTTGAAATTAGCGGAGGTTGAGGCTACAAGCTACCGGGGTAGTGTTCGACAAATTTCAATCTAACTTGTGACTATTGATGAACGGTTAGCAACATACCGAGGAAATTGCCCTTTTAGGGTTTATATGAAGAGCAAGCCTGGCAAGTATGGCATTAAAATTTGGGTTTGTGCTGATGTGAAGACATCGTACTTATTATGGATCCAAATTTACACAGGAAGGGTGGACAGTACTCGGGAAGTGAATCAAGGACAGAGAGTTGTTTTGGAGCTGATGGAACCATTTCTGAATAATAGTCATGGTGTAACAACTGATAATTTTTTCACCAGTTGTCCATTGGCTGCTGAGCTACTAAAGCGAAACACGAGATTGGTTGCTACCTTGCGTTCCAATAAGAAAGAGATTCCGAAGGAATTCTTGCCAAACAGAAAGAGAGAAGTTCACTCTTCTATGTTTGGTTTCACAAAGGACTTGACCCTAGTTTCCCATGTTCCAAAGATGGGAAAGGCAGTAACACTACTCTCTACTCAGCATAATGAGAGACAAGTGAGTGGTGAAGAAAGTGAACACAAACCCGAAATCATACTGCACTACAACAAAACCAAAGGTGCTGTAGATAATGGGGACAAAATGACAAGAGAATACAGTTGCGTTAGAGGAACGAGGTGGTGGCCACTAAGAATCTTCATGGAAATGATAGATATTGCCACACTGAATGCATATATTCTGTACACTCAAAGATTTCCTGAATGGCAGAAGAATAACCGAAGCTGACGTAATCTCTTCACGACTGAACTGGCATTTGGACTCAGCAAAGGCAACATGGAAGAAAGAGCCTAAAATATCAACGGTCTTCATAAAGATGTACAAAATGCACTGAAAGCTTGTGGTATTGCAATTTATACAGCAGTGATCCAGATCCAGTGTTCCTAGTTACCAACGCCACAACAATGTCAAGATTGCAAGAGAAACGAAGATCGGAAAACAAGATTCTGTTATGTAATGTGCAAGAAACCTGTTTGTAATATACACAGAGAATAAACTGTTACTGTGATGTGCATGCAATGAAAAAATGTACTTGACTGAAAAGTTGAAAAAAGTCTTGTGTTATTTTATTGCAGTGACTGTTGAGGTACATAGATTATTAATTTTCTGTTCATTGAGTACTGAATTTAGTGAAAGATATAATTTTTTTTTGTACTTTGTATCTGTGATCTGATTAAATACTTCTAATAACCTGAAAAGCTGTTTTTCAATACTAAATAAACTCATTCAATGGAAATAATGAAATCTGAGAACAAATATTACAATAAAACACAAAACTCTTTTGGGGTAGTCCAAATACCCCCCTTGGTAAAATAGAGGTGTGGAAAAGCTTGGTAACGGGAGGGTTAAATGTCACTAGCCAAATTCTCGATTTTGGTTTGATTTTGTTATCACGGGGTTTTGAGGCACTCCGATTTACCTCCGTGCACACTTCTGTGGTCTCCCCAGAACTCGAATAGACCACTTGCAGTTCTTCAACTGTGGGGTTTGACCCACTGGGGTAATTTGTCTTTGAAAGTGCTGTATCCATGTTGATTTATTTGGACTGGGTTTGTGACTGAAATTGAGATTTCAGTCTGGTTAAGCTCAGAGCTCCACATCTGAGTTTTATAGATCAGTGGCCACTAACATGTGGAACAGACGCTGTAGGGGTACCACCACTTACCTGTGGAACCGTCGTGCCCTTTGCCCAAATAACATAAGACGATAGCTTTTACAGCATCCCAAAAAGCAACGTTGCTTCTTCTGCCAATTCTGCCATACCAATGTTCTTCATCTCTGTCTTCACTGCCGTTGAGGTCTTCACCGTATCCCTGGCAAGGGGCCCTCACAAGGTACTATCACCCAGGCCAGGTGAACCAAGGTTTTTTTTACAAGGTGTTACTCCTCTCCCTGCTCTTTCAACCGGGCTTGGGACTGGCTGTGGCAGATTTTATTATTAAATTATTATTTATTATTAAATTTTAAAATTATTTTAGTTAATTAAAAATTACACTCATGACAAAAGCACATAAAATATTCTACACTCTCAGTGAAGTATGTACATCCACTCTAACAGAGGTTACTGAACAGACTGACCACAACAATCCCACACCTGCAGATGTAGTGGGGTTACACAGTTCCTGTAGAGATTTGTCACTGTCTGTTAGGCTCCCGTACAGACACTGTCTGCTGAGCTCCTGTACACACTTGTCTGCAGGACTAAACTCACGTACAAAACTGTAGCCTTCTCAACAATAGAGAAATTTCTAATGTTTATGTTTTACTTTTATCATTTTCAACTTGTAATGATGTAATTGAGAATAAACCTAGATGTAAATGAGCAATTTTTTAACATAGAACTAAATCAAAAGTCCATATTGTTCAATATTTTATTATTTAAATAAACAGTACTAACAAAATATAGAATGATAGTGTTACATAAATATAGGTTACAACTAAATTTTAATACAGTGAAACAATAAACTGTTTAAATAGGCAACAACCATAAGATCAATTGTAGTGTAATGTGAATTATTTCATCATTTTCAAAAATTCATATCTTTGTTCACAGTCAGATATCAACATTGAAATTTTTACTGTACTTTGCTATCATATAGGTGTACAAAATGCGCAAAAATCTAATTTTTATTTTTGGTTCCACCAGAGATAACTAGCCCCAAACTTTAAAATAAATAAAGATTTTTGAAATTTCAAAAATTTGTAAGAAGTTAAGGAAACATTTGTCAGTGTTCTTGCTCTATATAAGGTTAATAGTTCAAGATATCCATCAAGAGAAAATAAATACACAATGATAAATCACCCCTTGGTTATTATTTTTGCGTCTTAAAAGTAGAATTTCTAAGTTTTCAATACCAAACTTTAGAGGTCATTTTGACTGGTTAGTTTTGAATTTAGGGTATTTTGGGCAATAATTGAGATCGTAGAGGGGACTTCCCTAAAAACAATCGTGTCAATTGCAATTGTTGTGACTCAACCCACTGCAGAGATATTCAAATTAATGTTAATGTCTCCAAATTGAAAAACCGTAGTGTGCTTACAAATAAATGTGGTCGCCATTCAGTAACAGTACAAGGTAATTTTTTTAAAAAACTGTTTTGAACTTCTCAGTTATAGGTAACCATTCGTAAAAAAAATCAAAAGATTTAAAAATGGTTAAATAACCCTCATTGAACCACTTCTTATAGATTGATCCATGAGCCAATCACCATTTCAGTCTACATCTGCTAAATGTAAATGGAACGAAGCTAAAGATTCCAAGACTCTCCCAGCTGCACCTTGGCTCCACACATCATCACATACTGAAGGAGGTCAGTCCTTTGCTAAGATTAATCAGTCTATTATTCAGAAAGGTGCTGATGCAGTTCTGGCAATGTTAAATCCTGTTCTCGTTTACACAATGGCACTTTGTTTTTGGAGACTAATTGTGATTGTCAAGCACAACAACTGCTTGCAGCTTCCCTCCTCCATGGCTATCCTCTTTATGTCAATGCCCATTCTTCACGTGGTGTTATTTACGCTAGGCTGCTCGATTATCTGACTGAGGGAGAAATCCATACCTACCTCTCTGATCAGGGTGTCACTGGTGACAGTGAGTTGGGTCATGAAAAAGGTTAATGCACCCTTAGTACCTACATGCACCCTTTTTCTCATGTTTGATAGAATAGTGGCTTCTATCAAAGATCAAAGGCGGCTATGAAGTTGTCATGGTCCGTCCATACATCCTGAACCCAATGCATTGCTACCTGTGTCAACGTTACAACCACACTCTAATTTCCTGCCGAAACCTGGCCAGGTAGGAATGCTCATGAGGGTGATTGCTTGCCTCCTTCTCCCCGCTATATTCATTGCAGTGGCAACCATGCAGCCTCATCCAGAGAATGTCTCATGTTTCTCAATAACAAGCCCACCAGGAGACTGGTGAAGGAAAAAGTGTGTACCCTGTTGCTCGCAAGTTGTTGGCTAGTCGAAAGCTCTGCATTTTATCATCGGGCACTTAGAGTGCTGTTCTTGCCACACCTCGCTCCACGAAGGACAGGGCTACAAAGACTTGCGACCTCAAATTCAGCACCTTGGTTGTAAAATCACCCACTGTCACAGTAGCATCCCCATTTCCTTCTCCTCCAACTGTGCAACGAGCCCCCGAATTTTCGCCTCCGGTGGGGAAATCACATGCTACACAGTTGACAGGCTGGAAAGGACAGAAGGAATACTCCCATAAAGACTTTCTACATCATGGTCCAGCCAACAAACATCTGGGTCTTCATCTACCAGTCACAAAGGATCCAGAAAATCAAACAAAGACAAACAGTCTTCTCCTTCGCCAATTCAGAGACCCCTTTCAGCAGTGTCACCACGTGACACCCTCGCCTGGTCAACCTCAGTTTCTCAAGTGCATACTGCCAACCAGTTTTCTGCCCTGGAATCCACGGGCAGACCCAGTGTGAATGCTGACACTCTGTAGATCTTGTGGAGCAGGATCCTCCAGCCTCTGCGCCTTGTAGCAGTGGGTCATCGAAGGCAGCCGCCGAGGTGACAACACTTCATTTTTTTCCCTCCTCCCCTTTCCCCATCATGACTCTCCAATGGAATGTTCACGGTGTTCGATCCAACAAAGAGGAATTACGGCTGTTGGAATCGCAGTATGCACTTGTTTTCTGACTCCAGGAAACTAAATTGCTTGCTCGCAACTGCTTTACCTCTCTCATTTCTTTCCAGTCTGTATGCTCTGAGCTTCCCAACTTTGCTCTATGGGAAATAGATCATATTCTCACTTCATTGCGATCTTCTGCCCCAGGGATGGATGATGTTTGGGCAAGCACTTTCTCCTTTGCATGTACAATTGCATTTGGGAAGATGGCACATTTCCCAGACGCTGATGTGAAGCCACTGTCATACCCATATCTAAGCCCGGTAAGGACAAACACCTTCCTTCTAGCTACTGCCCCTCTTCTCTCACCAGCTGTTGTTTGCAGGGTGATGGAATTTATGATTATGCCCGGCTGGTGTGGTGGCTCGAGTCTTGCGATTTACTAACCACTGCACAATGTGGATTTCAAGCAAGCCATTCTGCAGATGACCATCTAGACACTTTGTCAACCTATTCATGAATGGTTTTCTGCAGAAATAGCAGACTGTGGCCGTGTTTTTTGATTTGCAGAAAGCGTATGAAATCTGCTGGAGGACTGGTATCCTCTGTACTCCGCACACATGGTGCTTCTGAGGCTGCTTACCCCATTTCTTTCAGGAATTTTTGAAAGAGTTTTCGAGGTACATATTCACCAATTTAGTATTGGAGGGCAACGTGGAGGGTAAAAATCGTAGAGGGAGACCAAGAGATGAATACACTAAGCAGATTCAGAAGGATGTAGGTTGCAGTAGGTACTGGGAGATGAAGAAGCTTGAACAGGATAGAGTAGCATGGAGAGCTGCATCAAACCAGTCTCTGGACTGAAGACCACAACAACAACAACAACAACAACAACAGGTTTTGCCTTGTTGGACGCCTTTATCCAGGAAAATGGTGTGCCTCAGGGTTCCGCCCTGAAAGTTATCCTATTTGCTTTGGCCAGGAACCCTATAATGGCCTGTCTCCCGCTAGGTATCTCCGGCTCCCTTTTCAATGACAATTTTACCACAGTGGTGCTTTTCCACTGAGAAAACGGTTTTTATGAATTTCTGGCAGCTCAGTGGGTTTTTTCCATCGTATTTACACTTTGGGCCTGTCGATCTTCCGTTTGCTGAAACTGTGAAATTCCTGGTGCCCATCTCGATTGGAAACTTTCTTGGTCCTCCCATTTGTCTTATCATGCTGCCAGCTGTACCCAGGCCCTCAGTGTCGTGTTCTCAGTGTTACATCCTGGGGAGCGGTTAGGACTGCCCTCCTCTGTTTGTACTGCTCCCTTGTCTCTTTGAAACTAGACTATGGGTGTTTTGTTTATGCATCTGCACATCTGTCCATCTTATGTGGTCTAAATACAATCAACCATTGTGGAATCTGTTTGGCCACTTGCATCTTTTAATCTTTGAAACTAGCTAGTTGAGAGTCTGTATGCAGAAGCTGCCGAACTACTGCTGTTGTACCGACATGATGTTCTCCTCAGTGGATATGCATGCTGTTTGTCCGCCATGCCTGGCCACCCATCCTATGACTACTTCTTTGATGACTCCTTTGACTACCAGTAAGGGGGATGTCCCTCTTCTCTGTTACCTCCTGGAATTTCCCTTTGGCTTTTGCTCCATCAGCTTAACTTCGCGCTATCTGCCATTTTCGTCTTGAATTTGTATGGCGGCCCGTGTTCACCTTGAGGGAGCACTTTGATGCCTATGTGGGTCCCTGGTCACGTCGGACTGAAGGGAAATGAAGCTGCTAACACTGCTGCTGAGGCTGTAGTGCTTCCTACCTTGGCCCGTTAGTTCTTCCATTCCTTCTGATGATCTCTGTGTAGCCGTTTGTCAGCCAGTGCTGTCACTTTGGCATCACTACTGGTCTTCCCTTCATGGGAACAAGCTCAGGGGAATTAAACCTCTCCCAGCTGCATGGTCGACCTCCTCTCGGCCCTCTCACTTAGATTGTGTATTGGGCACTCTCGTTTTGGCCATCGGTATTTGTTAAGTGGTGATCCCCACCACTTTGTGCTCATTGTCATCAACCTTTGACAGTTCAGCTTTTTTTAACCATTCCTAACCGAATGCCCTTTTTTTAACCACTTACTTTCTAATGTATGTTTGCCATCTGAATTATCGAAGACGGGCTGTCAATCGCATGTTACTTATTATACATTATAGCAATATGGCAAAGGACATTGTCTCTATGGTGTATTTTGTGGACCTTCCTCCAAGAGGAAGTCCTTCTTCTTAGCTCTCTTTCCTTCCATTGATTGGGCTTAATGCTTTGTCACTTTTAATTCGTTTTTCATATTAGTGTTCCAAGGTTCTGGCGTGGGCATGTAAGACCTTAGTTGTTTTTGCACCCTAAAACAAAACAAAACATATTTCATCAGCTATAATCCATTGTTCTGTAAGCCATATTACATGTATGTTTTTGAGTTTGTTAAGACAGTACAGCAGGATTGCCCAGAGCTGTATGGAAACACATAGTTTATAATAAACATGCAGTGAAGAAAGGAAATTGATTGTAGGCAAGTACTGGAATTCATTGTAGCAGAACTTAAAAATATTTTTGGTGAAAAAAAAAAAAAAAAAAAAAAAAAAAAAAAAAAGAAGAAGATAAACAACTTTAAAGATACTCTTAAGATCTCTAGCGCTTATTAGCCTGCTTTTTTATTCTGTGATTTTTTTTTTGTTAAATCCAGTGTAGCCATTATTGTAATAAGAAAAAGCAATAATTGAGGAATATAAATTTCAGTATGATCACATCAGAATGTAAATGATTTTTTGTTGTTGATAGCTGGCTGCAAACCAACCCATCAGTATTTCATTAATCCATCTGACTTCATTTCAGACTATTAATACAGAGAGATTAATTGCGAATCAATAGATAAATGACATGTGATGAGATGTGATTAAATTAATTTGCAATTTTGACAATCCATTCTAGAATGAGTGAAAATTATGTTGCTGCCAACAAACACAGTGTGCCTCACAAAGAAGGGTCATTCCATGTCAGTTCAACCAGGGGCTCCAGCTCATAGTCTCAAATTTGACTGAAATTCAGTACACTAATTCTACCATGTGTGGAACACTCGTGTACAAAGTATTAGTTTCCCCTGCCAGTTAGTTCCAGAATTATGACTTGTGAAAGAAGGTGGCGTGACCCAGAAATTGCAACCCGCATCTGGCAATCTATCTTCAGACCCAACTTCAGGTCTTAATAACTGTGGAACTATTCTACACAATCCAGTGAAATTTTTACAACCCAGTAACATCCATTTAGAGAACACACGCCATGTATCCAAACACCAACAACATATTTCTGAGGGAAAATAAAAATTCGAAAATGTGATTTAAAAAATGGAATACGTTAAAAGGTACATATTGTAGGTGCCCTCATACCAAATATAATTCACTCAAAAAGGGTATAAATTTTTGTGGTAAGCTTAATGTGGCCTAGACACACACAGAATTCATCGTGCCCATATCAGTCACAATAACTGAGTTACATTCACACGAAAATACAAAAATTTGAAAAATTACCTGAAAATCATGGGTTTTCTAAGTGTGGTAGCACAAAAGGGACAAGTGGTATCCAAGCCAAGTTTCACACGGTGCATAAGTAGACCATAATGATATATATCTCAACATTTCAACATGTTATTGCAAGACGTTTGTGTACAATGGAAGTTGACAGATGTATTTGGTGATGTGGCCATTGTTCCACAACACAATTTTGTAAAAACATATCTTAAACTGTTCTGCCTCTCCTTATCCTCTCCCACAACTGTTTAATCACCAGGCAACAACATATAGACAGATTAACACAACCTATCATTAATGTTTACTGCACCTTAACTGCTAAAAACCAGTCGATTGTGCTTCAAACAGAAGTTCTCCCACACTTTAGCTACTGTACTCTGTACATTGAGTGGCAAATTGTACTGTCTTCCTGACACTGTGGTTAGGAACTGGAACTGTCATAAGAATATGTTCAAAAGGAATCCAAAGCCTGTCTGCCAAACGTGGCCAATGAAATGATCTTGCTGGTCCTGCTGGTGCCATGAAGTTCACAAATACATCACCTTCTGCTTCACAGCACTCTGCAACACATCCTAAATACCATTTGTCATCATAAACAGCAATAACATAGCAACCTGGTTGTATGTTGCTGCTTTTGCTTCTGAATCCTGAGTCAGACACACTGTGAAGACACACGTTGTGCATGAACCTATAGTTATAACCGGACAGTCTGCTCATCTGCACATTGTCAAAGTCCACTGGAGAAAAGTGATGATGGCTCCTTGTGCCTGCAGCAGTTTTAACGTGTTCTAGTCTGCTTTTTAGCAACTCTTCGACTGATTTCACCTCATCTTTCGAAACATAGAATGATTGTATGCCAGAGATATTTTTCTGTACCCACGTAAATAATTGAAGAAGTGTTAGAATGTGACCTTCTGTAGGGTGCTGCTGACTAGCTCGTAATGCCATGCGCTTAATGGTAGCACCAATACCATCACATACATTTTTACCATGACTTGCGAAAAAATTCCATTCTGCGTGAATCTCAAAATCATGGTAATGCATGCATAAATTTTTGAGATTTTTACAGTTTTTCTACTGACCAGCTGCTCCATCACTGAAGTATCTTGCAAAATGTATGTGAGGCAGCTTGTTTTTCACATGTGCCATGACAGTGCGAATGTGGGCATGAACTGCAATGGCATCATGTCACTAAAAATGCACAGGTTCATGACAGACACATCACCTGATCCATCTCTATAGTAAACTGCAAATGGCTGGAGAGTTGCTTGACTGTTGTCCCAATGATATCCTTGGATGGCATCTTGAACTATAAATGCATAATTTTCAGAAAAGTCTAGTCTTACTATAATTTCAACTTGTTTCAAATTATCCTTACAAAGCTGGAGATAAGCCAATTGTGCTGTTGCTGTGAAGCTGTGTGTGGTCAGTTTGTCCATTTTTTGACAACACATTTCAACAAAATCTCCCACTGTACTTTGCTTTGTTTCAAGACTTGAGTGACTGTAGGAGGATACAAGATGACTTGGGCAGGATTTGTGATTGGTGTAAAGAATGGCAGCTAACTCTAAATATAGATAAATGTAAATTAATGCAGATGAATAGGAAAAAGAATCCTGTAATGTTTGAATACTCCATTAGTAGTGTAGCACTTGACACAGTCACGTCGATTAAATATTTGGGCGTAACATTGCAGAGCGATATGAAGTGGGACAAGCATGTAATGGCAGTTGTGGGGAAGCCGGATAGTCGTCTTTGGTTCATTGGTAGAATTTTGGGAAGATGTGGTTCATCTGTAAAGGAGACCGCTTATAAAACACTAATACAACCTATTCTTGAGTACTGCTCGAGCATTTGGGATCCCTATCAGGTCGGATTGAGGGAGGACATAGAAGCAGTTCAGAGGCGGGCTGCTAGATTTGTTACTGGTAGGTTTGATCATCACGTGAGTGTTACGGAAGTGCTTCAGGAACTCGGGTGGGAGTCTCTGGAGGAAAGGAGGTGTTCTTTTCGTGAATTGCTACTGAGGAAATTTAGAGAACCAGCATTTGAGGCTGACTGCAGTACAATTTTACTGCCACCAACTTACATTTTGTGGAAAGACCACAAAGATAAGATAAGAGAGATTAGGGCTCGTCCAGAGGCATATAGGCGGTCGTTTTTCCCTTGTTCTGTTTGGGAGTGGAACGGGGAGAGAAGATGCTAGTTGTGGTACGAGGTACCCTCCGCCACACACCGTGTGGTGGATTGCGGAGTATGTATGTAGATGTAGATGTAGTAGATCCATGTGTGTCCATTGTTTATAAGAAACAAGTTCATCGTCATCCATAAGGAATTCACCATACAGTTTGTTATTCATGTGTTCTGCAAGATTTGCCTTACCAGGACATTTTTCACACCTGTGTATGATGCACTGGTAGGAACTGATGTCACACACTAGCAGCTTCATTGCACCTTTGTAGTCCAGACCAGAATCCGTTATAGCAGCAAACATCAGTTTAGCATTTTGATGGGTCTCACATACACAAACATTGTGTGTGCCCCTTGCACTTACAGGCACAACCCATTTTGGCTGAAGATTAAAAAAAGATGATAAACCTACATTGGTATTGGGATACTTTTCCTTGAATTCTACGTATAGTTCAGATATGTTGCATAGCAACAGTCTTTTTTGCATCTGTACATGTACATTTCACTTTTTCACCGTTACGTGGTCTTTTTTTCCAGGCATTATTCGGCTGTAGTCATTATTTTCATAAAACTCTGACACTAGCATCTTTATTTCTGAACTTAATTGCTTACCCTGAGCCTGCTGAAATTGTGGAAGCACTCCTTGGGTTGCTGTTGTTTTCCTAGCTTGCTTTACCATGTATGTAGAAACATTGAATTCTTTTGCAGTGTAGTCAGTAGACCAGCTGGAAGGTGCAAGGGTAAGAATAGCTACTTTTTTCTGACGGGTGGCTATGGCACATTTTTCTTTCAAATCATGCATAATTTTGTCCAAATCAGAGCATTTCTGGCATGATTTCTGTTCCTGTGGAGCAGGTGGTTCTTCCTCTTCTGCCATTAGTGTGTCAGCTATTTTGTGTTTTAATTCCGTTTGGGCTCCTTGTAGTTTTCTTCTACCATAGCTGGGCCTGTCTCTTTTCCCAACTTTGTGTGTCTTCATGGGAGACAAACCAAGAGCAGTCACTGAAGTATTTAATAGCTCACCCGATGTGGTTGTAGGTGGCTGATACTCTTCACCACTGTCATGTAAATTATCAGAATATTCTTCATTTTTTAGCAGTGTAACACACCTGGAACATAACTTTTGTCCTGGTTTCATGTTAAGTCCCATGCACTGATTCACTTTCGATACTGATTTTATATCAATTTCTCTGAGGCTACACTCACTGTCTTCTTATGAATCCGAAATGGATCAAAACAACTTCTTTGTAGGAAAGAATACTTATCCAGTAACACTTTCATATGATGATAACAAACACTAAAGTTTCCTGGAACATTACTTCTTGTGCCCACAGGGTATATCCCGGATCTCCATTGCAAAAAATCTTGGTCCGATTCATCCAGATCATACAGTACAAAGTGAATGCCACATTTTGTTCCATATGTTGTTTTATGACATTCAGATGCTTGTACTTTACCAATACTGCAACTTGTTTGAACAAAAGCGCCACTAATACACTCTTCTGCCTCCATACTGACTTTCCACAACAATACTGACCAGTCTGAACTAGAATCTTAAAAACATGAGTAACCTGTAATTGTTGCTTGTTTCCTTTGTTGTTCCTGCCTAACAATGACTCATTCTGTCCCTGAAAACTACCATTGTTTAATTTTCTGTTGCCTAATGGTTCCCAACAATTGCTGCAGCTTCATCTGAAACAAGCTGTCTGCATCATCACTATTACTTGCTAAATTGTGTTAAAAGAAACATAACAAAATACATCTCTGTCAACTTTTATTGTACACAAATGCCTTGCAATAACAAGTTGAAATTTTGCCACATATTATATTATGGTCTACTTATGCAGTGTTTGATATTTTGGTTGGATATCACTTGTCCCTTTTGTGCTACCACATTTAGAAAATCCATGTTTTTCAGGTAATTTTTCAAATTTTTATATTTTCATGTGCATGTAACTCTGTTTGTGTGACTGATATGGGCAAGATGAGTTCTGTGTGTGTTTAGGCCACATTAAGCTTACTGTAAAAAAAAAAAAACCACCTTTTTGAGTGAATTATATTTGGCATAGAGGGCACCTACGATATGTATCTTTTAACATATTACATTTTTTTAATCACATTTTGGAATTTTTATTTTCTGTCAGAAATATGTTGTTGGTGTTTCGATTCATAGAGTGTGTTCTCTAAGTGGATGTTACTGGGTTGTAAAAATTTCACTGGACTGTGTGGAATAGTTCCAAAGTTATTAAGACCTGAATTTGGGTCTGAAGATAGATTGCCAGATGCGGGTTGCAATTTCTGGGTCACGCGACCTACTTTCACAAGTCATAATTCTGGAACTAATTGGCAGGGAAACTTAAAATTTTGTACATGAGTGTTCCACACTTGGTAGCATTGGTGTGCTAAATTTCAGCCAAATCTGAGACTATCAGCTGGAACATTTTCTCAAATTGGTTGAATTGACATGGAATGACCCAGAAGCTACTGATATGTGGCACAGTGTATTACTTTTACTCATGGCATGGAAACAGGATGGACTATACCAACTGACCCATTGTGCGCAAATAAGAGAAAACTGGGTCATCATTGTCATTATTGGTGCCAAGGAAAATTGGAAATTCCTGCTGGATACAGTTTTTTTTGCGACATCTGTGATACATCTGACAGTCGTCATTTGTCATATAAAAATACTTTTACTCTCATGAAAGCTGCCAACAACAATATGCAGATGTTTTGTGACTACAAAAATACGTGTAATTAGAATTATGAGTACAGCAATATCAGTGACAACAACATCAGTGACCTTGAAAATAAATACTATGTTTATGTTGTGTGGGAATAATCTCCTAAATGGTTCTTAATGGTAGATTTACAATTTTCATTTTCTTTGTCAGAATTAACAAAGGACTGATTCATGTCATCTGCTGTAATATTGATGGAACCACAATTGGCTTCATTACGTTAATCGAAAACTTGCTTCATAACTGTCCAGAACACCTTGCATTTGTGCTGTTAGGACTGGTTGATGTGTCATTTGCTGTTCGTTTGTTTTATGTTATCTGGCTCTATCTGTTCCTTGACTGAAGGCGCTTGCTAGTGATTGACCAACAATTGTATTTCAAAGCTTTTTGACATTAGTTAACAGATGTGAATCCACTGTAACAGAGACAGATTCGGTGGTTGCTATGGAACTAGAAATTATAAGAGTGCGCCAAGGTACATCGAGACATGTTAATCTATTAATTTAACTGCAAGAATAGTACAGTGATAAAGGATCTTCTTTGTTTTGTAATTGGTGTATGTGAAGTAGCATCTAGTTTCTGATACTGTCAGCTGCAGTTGATTTATGATGACTCTATAGGTCACCAGAAAAGCTTGGTACTGGTTTTTGGGTTTGAACCATAACATAATGATGTGGTGTGTGACATGTGGGTATTGTATTTTAAGTGTAGTATGTGAGAGGAGGACATTTTCTGAAAGTTTTGTTGCTTGGATGGTGCTCTTGAATGTCGAATTTTGATGTCAGAACTACTTAGTTGTGTTGTTATTTGTAAAAGTTTGTTGTGTGGGATAAGACACCATAGATCCCAATTTTAAATTTAATACTCATATGTTGACACTGGTGATGCCTGGTATGATCAGTTTCTGGAAAAGTGCAGTGTTTTAGCAGGCTACATCAACCACAATTCCAATGAATTATCAATAATGTATACTACCACCACAAAAAATACAAAGTTTTCTGGCTTTTGTTGACCATTATAAAAACATACTTTCTAAAGAGATAGTGGTGTGCAAATAGGGTCTAGAATCTGAAATTGTAGTTTAGCACTGTCTTGGAAAACTTTTTTCATATTTTTAACGTATTGAATGTAATAGAGGGAAACATTCCACGTGGGAAAAATTCCACGTGGGATGCAGATGGATATATGTGTGTGTGTGTGTGTGTGTGTGTGTGTGTGTGTGCGCGCGCGAGCGTGCTTGTGTAGTCCTTTTTTTCCCCCTAAGGTAAGTCTTTCCGCTCCCGGGATTGGAATGATTCCTTACCCTCTCCCTTAAAACCCACATCCTTTCGTCTTTCCCTCTCCTTCCCTCTTTCCTGACGGAGCAACCGTTGGTTGCGAAAGCTTGAATTTTGTGTTTGTTTGTGTGTCTATCAACATGCCTATGCTTTCGTTTGGTAAGTTACATCATCGTTGTTTTTTAACGTATTGAATCATTTACTAGGTGTAGAATTATGAAACTGGAATTTCCCTGTAGATGGTGCTCGCCATCAGCGAAGGGCCTGTGAGACCACATCTGCAGCGCCATCTGCTTCCTGTAATGGCTGACGACATATGTCAACACACAATAACCCAAGTTCTGCACATTGGTATATGTTTCAAACCCTAAACATGTTGAGTTTTGTGCCCACGAACTACAATTTGCAGACAGCATTATTTTTTGTTATCATTTGAAGAAAGCTGCTACAGAATCACATCAAATGCCTGTCGAAGCTTTTGGTGAACATGCTCTTGAGAAAAAACAGTGTTTCGATTGGTTCAAAAAATTCAAAAGTGAGAAACAATGAGTGCGGGAAACCACTGAAAACGTGTGAAGACAATGAATTGCAGGCTTTATTAGATGAAGATGATACTTAAACTCAACAGGAACTTGTGGAACAATTGAATGTGATGCAGAAAGCCGTTTCTCTTTGTTTGAAAGCTATAGAAAAGGTGCAGAAAGTGGGAAAATGGGTTCTGCATGAACTGAATGAAAGACAGCAACCAAATCAAAAAACCACTTGTGAAGTACTGCTTGCCAGATGCAAAAGAAAGTCGTTTCTCCATTGAATAATGACAGTTGATGAAAAATGGATATATTTTGAGAATCCTAAGCATCTTAAATCGTGGGTGAATCCAGGTAAACCATTGACATCCTCTGCCAGACCAAATCGCTTTGGAAAGAAGACAATGCTCTGTTTGGACGGATCAGAAGGGTGTCATCTATTATGAGCTGCTAAAATCTGCTGTTGACACTAATCACTACCAACAGAAAATGATCAGTTTAAAATGACTGGAATATGGAAAAAGGCAATGCAAAGTCATTTTGTTCCATGATAATGCCCCATCACACACAGTAAAATGGGTCAGGGAAATGATTGAGGCATTCAGCTGAGAAATCCTAGGGCATGTGGCTTATTTTCCATACTTGGCTCCATCCGATTATCATCTATTTGCATCACTGGGACATGCTCTTGTTGAAAATGTACAAAAATGGCTCTGTGACTGGTTCACTTAAAAAGAAGAACGTTGTTTTTGGCGTGGCATTCATAGCCTGCTGGAGTGGTGGGAAAAATGTATAAATACCAATGGAGATTATTTTGAATAAAATATTGTTTATCAGTTTCAAACAACAGACATGTAATTATTGCAACCAAGTTCCGGTTTCATATTTGTACACCTGGTAAGTTTATTTAATTTTATTGTCTTGAGCAATATCTGTTTAAATTAATAGTAATAGTATGGAAAGGATAGTGTGCTACTTACCACATAGAGGAGGTATTGAGTTGCGGGCATGCACAGTAAAAAAGAACAATAGAAATATTTTCAGCTTTCCATAAAGTCCTCCTTCAGGAGCTGGACTGTCACACATTCACACAATAATTCGCATGTGCGTGCCCCCCCCCCCCCTTTCACACACACACACACACACACACACACACACACACACACACACGGCCAATGGCCACTGTCTTGGGTCAACAGGACCAGACTTTAACTGTGTCTGACATGAGAGGCAATCTAGCGAAGAGGGTGGGGGTGGATAGATGCTGCTGCTGCCTGTGGGAGCATGCATGGATATGGTATGGACAGGGCAGGGCTGCTAGATGCAGTAGAAGATAGTGCTAGGGAGGGAAGATAATGGGCAAGAGAGAGGAGAAAATTATGGAAGAGGGAAATACTTGTAGGTGCTTTTGCAGGACAGAAGGCATGTGTACACTGGAGCAGGGAAGGTGATAGGCAGTGGGAGTAAGAGATTATTAAAGGTAGTGTAAGGTGGAGGGGGTGGGGTACAGGAACAAAGGATATGTTGTAAAGTGAGTCCCCACATTTGTAATTCAGAAAAGCCCCGATGGCACAGGCTGCGAACCAATAATTAGAGTGAAGCACATCGTGTTGGGTGTTCTCTATAGTGGAAATAGTTTTTTGCCATTAACCTTGCCAATTAAACTCAATCCAAAATTACTGTTGAACTCACCCTTGCTCAGTTTACTTCTCCATCCAACTGCCATCCATCCACACTGCCCACCAAATCTCTCCTTTAAGTTATCAGGATTTCTTAAACTAGAACCGTGCTTCACCATCAGTCCCCAAATCTCTCAATATGGAAACAAATCTCACATCTGCAGAAAGAACCACAACCAGCCACCTAAAAACTGATCTCGATCTTATAATCCTACCTGCTGATAGAAGCTCCATCACTGCGGTACGAACCACAGGGTTTATGTGGCGGAAGGAGTCCACCAGCTGTCAGACATGTCCACCTATAAACTCTGCCATAATGATCCCATTCTTGATATCCTGCAGGATCTCCAGTCCCAAATCCTTAAACCCAGGATGTCCCATTGTGGATTGTTGCCGTGTCCTGATGGAGAATCTCATATCTGCAGCCTATTACCATTAACCTACCCTCCTGTATAAAAGGTACTGACCATTTCCTGCACCAACTATTCACAATTCCTGTTCCTTTACCACATTGCTCTCTGCTCATCACTGTTGATGCCACTTCTCTCTATACTACATCCTCAGAACCCTTGGCCTCACAGCTATTGGACACTACCTTTCCCAATGGCCAACAGACTCAAAAAATGCAGTATCCTTCCTGGTCACTGTGGTGAACCAAATACTCATCAATAATTACTAGTGCTGTGAAGGCATCACGTACAAGCAAATCAATGGTACAGCAATGAGCACCCACATGGCACTATCCTATGCCAACCTATTCGTGGGCCATCTTGAGGAATCCTTCCTAACCACCCAGAATCTCAAACCCCTCATCTGATTCAGATTCAATGATGACATCTTCATGATCTTGATGCAAGGTGAGGAAACCCTATCCACATTCTTCCAGAACATCAACACCTGCTCCCCCATTATATTTGCCTGGCCTCCCCAGTCCAACAAACCACCTTCCTCGATGTCAACAACCACCTCATGGATGGCTAAATCAGTACCACGGTTCTCATCAAACCTACCAACTTCTATTTTGACAGCTACCACCAATTCCACACCAAGAAGTCCCTTCCAAACAGCCTAGCCACCTATAGACATCAATATCTGCAGTGAAAAGCAGTCTCCCCAAATAAGCAAAGGGTCTCACTGATGTCTTCACAGGCCAAAATCAGCCTCCAGGCCTTGTCCAGAAACAGATCTCCTGTGCATTGTGTCAACAGTCTCCTACCACCTCTTACATGCCCACCGTGCGGCCATCATGGAGCACTCCTCTCGTGACTCAGTATCACCCAGGACTGGAGCAACTGTGTCATATTCCACAGCAGGGTTTTGGTTATCTCTTATTCCGTATAAAATTTAAATATCTACCCCACTCCTCCCAGAATGGTATTGTGCCACCCACCCAACATACACAATATTCTTGTCTGACCCTACTCCACCTCTGCACCAAACCCATTGCCTCATGGCTCATCTCCGTACAACAGACCCAGATGCAAGACCTATTCCATACATCCTCCTACTACCAGTTACTCCATTGCTGTCAGTGGCATTTCCCACCACATTAAAGGTAGGGCCACCTTCGAAAGCAGCCATATGATCTGCACAGTAATCTGCAATCACTGTACTGCATGCTACATGGGCGTGACAACTAACGAGCTGTCTGTCCGCATGAATGGCCACATCCAAACTGTGGCAAAGAAACAGCTTGACCATCCATATGCGGAACATGCTGCTCAGGATGATGTGCTTGACTTTACTGCTTCACAGTGTGTGCTATCTGGATTTTTCCCATCAACACAAGCTTTTCTTAATCAAGCAAGTGCAATATATCCTTCATTCCCGTAACCCCCATGGCCTCAACTCTTGCTGTTCCCTTCTGTCTGCAACACACCGACAAATCCTGTTTTCTTCTTTACTTCTCCCACTTCCCCCTCCCTAGTACAGCCTCTCGATGCTGCACCTAACAGCCCTATCCTATCCCCACCACAGCCTTACATCCTTCAACAGGCAGCAGTAGCACCCCCTGCGGGTTCGGGGGTTAGAATAGGCCCGTGGCATTCCTGCCTGTCGTAAGAGGCGACTAAAAGGAGTCTCAAATGTTTCAGCCTTATGTGATGGTCCCCTCTCGGGTTTGACCTCCATTTTTCCAAATTCCACAGAAGTACGGGCCTTTTGGGGAAGGACACCTTACGTGGTGCACCATCAGTCCTCTGTGCCCTAAGGCTTGGCACTCTTGATCGTCTTGGCGTCGTCACTGCACCCTCCATTCGTCATTTTGGGGATACACACCTGATGGATTGTGTACGTAACGCCCTTAGTGCGTCACCATCTGCACCCACGATCACTATGGACTACCCATGGCACCCAAAATCCAGCACGGTAGCCAGCCCGTTGTGGTGGGGTCGTCATGTACCCTCTAGGTTGTAGCCCCCTGACAACACAGGGATCGTACTGCCGATGCCTGAGCTGACACCTCCCCACGTAAGCCAAGGAGTCGATGCTCGTCTCTCTGGGGCATCAGGACTCCCGGCAACGGTCATCCTGCCAGGTGGCCTTTGCTGTGGCTGGGTGGCGCCCGTGGGGAGAGCCCCTGGTCGGAGTGGGTGGCATCGGGGCGGATGCCCCGCAATGAAGCGGGTGAAGTCTCAACCGGTGGTCGCACGACCGCCAACGTCTCTAAGTGCGGTAAGACATAATTTAATGCTGTAACATATAACCCCAAATCGTTCCCTTCCCTAGCCATGCCATGGGAGGAACGTAGGGCTGCGGACAGACAGGAGCCGTATTCACCGCGATACCTTGTGTGCAGCAGAACCGATGGGGATTCGTTTTTGGGGACTAAGCCTCTCTTCTTTGTTCACCATCTTGAAGATAAGTTTGGGGAAGTGACATCTGTTTCCAAAATGAGGAGCGGGGCTATTTTGGTACAAGCAGTTTCATCTGCACAGTCACGAGCGTTACTCGCGTGTGAGAAGCTCAGTGACATCCCCGTTCATATCACTCCCCATAAGTCCTTAAATTTGGTCCAGGGGATTATTTTTCATAAAGATCTTCTGCTACAGTCTGGTGACGAGCTACGGGAGAACCTGGCACGACGAGGTGTGCACTTTGTCCGTCGTGTCTTGAGGGGGCCCAAGGATAATAGGGTCCCTACCGGTGCCTTCATCCTGGCCTTTGAGGGTGACTGCTTGTCTGAGAAGGTCAAGGTCATGATCTACCGGTGCGATGTCAAGCCCTATGTCCCACCCCCTATGCGATGCTTCCAGTGCTGGAAGTTCAGACATATGTCCTCCAGATGCACTGCCAGCCCCACGTGTCGTGATTGTGGACGACCTTCACATCCTAATGCCCCATGTGCTCCGCTTCCCACCTGCGTTAACTGTGGGGAGCATCATTCTCCCTGCTCGCCAGACTGTGCAGTCTACCAAAGAGAGCGGAAGATACAAGAAATTAAGACCCTGGACCGTTTAACTTACCAAGAGGCAAGGAAGAAGCTAGACCGGCTCAACCCCACATCTATGTTGAGGAGTTATGCTGCTGCAACTCTGCTGCCACCGGTTCCTGCAAAGACTCCCTTCTCAGTTGGCCCACAGAACAGTAGAGTTACGCCTGCCCCACTGCTGGTAGGGGCCACGCTCTCTTCCACTGCTCCCACAGCACCCGGTTTGGGGGCAAGTGGACCCCGAACAACTGGGGACATCCATCCCCACCTCTCAGCCAGAGAGGCACCAGCCTCCTCCGGCTGCTCAGCCGGAGAGGCAAGAGCCTCTTCCGGCTCCTCAGCTGGAGAGGCAACAGCCTCCTCCGGCTGCTCAGCCGGAGAGGTAACAGCCTCCTCCGGCCTCACTCGTTCGGAAGGGGTCCCTTGGGGGAGTCCCTTCCAAGGATTTTACCAGTGTCTCGCTAGACGCTAGCCAGTGGCTGAGGAAGCCACCAGCTGCTGGTCGAAGGGCTCCACGCTCTTCCTCTGTTCCTGACAATGCATCCGGAAAGCCCTCCCAGCATGCGAACCCTCCTCCCAAAGACAAGAGAGAGAAGAGGAAGCTCTCTAAGAAGCCTAAGGACCCAGTGGTTCCCGCGCAAATGCTTCCTGTCAGCTCAGCCTCTGAGGATGAGGTCGAGCTCTTTGCGTCCGCAGATGACCTCGATCTCGCCGTCTCAGAAATGATGGCAGTTGCGACGTCAGTCACTCAGTCGGTGGCAGCATGTGACTCTGTGAAGTAATTTGCTTTTTCAGTACCTTCATGCCCTTACAGGACACGCTTTGTACGATCCTCCAGTGGAATTGTGGCGGTTATTTTAGCCATTTCCCGGAGCTACGACAGCTTCTAAGCCTGACACCTGCTTTCTGCATTGCCCTCCAGGAAACCTGGTTCCCGGCAACGCGGACCCCTGTCCTTCGTGGATACAGGGGTTATTACTGCAACCGTAGCACTTACAATTGTGTGTAAGGTGGAACCTGCGTGTATGTCCTTACCTCTGTATATAGTGCTCCTGTGCCCCTTCAAACATCATTGGAAGCTGTGGCTGTCCGCGTAAGGACTACCCAGGACATAACCGTCTGCAGTGTCTATCTCCCTCCAGGTGGTACAGTCTCCCTGACCGAATTGGCTGCACTTGTCGCCCAACTCCCCACGCCTTTTCTTCTCCTGGGGGATTTTAACGCCCACAATCCCCTGTGGGGTGGAACGAAGGTTACTGGTCGAGGCAGAGAGGTCGAGAATCTCATCTCCCAACTCGACCTCTGCCTCTTAAACACTGGCGCCGCCACACATTTCAGTGTGGTGCATGGCATGTTCTCGGCCATAGATCTGTCATTCTGCAGCCCAGGGCTTGTACCATCGGTCCACTGGAGAGTCCATGACGACTTGTGTGGTAGTGACCATTTTCCCATCTTCCTTTCACTACCCCAGCGTCGCTCCCGTGAACGCTTGCCTAGATGGGCATTTAGCAAGGCAAACTGGGAAACGTTCTCCTCTGCTGCCCCTGTTGACTCTCTCCCCCACAGAACCATCGATGTGGCGGTTGAGACACTGACTGCAGTGATTGCTTCCGCTGCGGAACGTACCATTCCTCGTTCATTCGGGTGCCCCCGGTGAAAGTCAGTGCCTTGGTGGTCTCCAGAGGTCGCTGAAGCCATTAAAGAATGTTGGCGGGCTCTTCAGCGACATAAGCGGCACCCGTCTTTGGAGAACCTCATTTTTTTCAAACGTCTCCGTGCTCAGGCACGGCGGCTCATCACGAGACGGAAACAGGAGTGCTGGGAGAGGTACGTTTCCATCGTTGGTTCCCGTACTTCACCCTCCCAGGTGTGGATGAAGATTCGGCGCATCTTTGGATTGCAGCACTCTACAGGTGTCGCAGGGCTTACCATCAACGGGGCGGTATCCACTGATGCCGATGCAATCGCCGAACATTTCGCCCAGCACTATGTTCGGGCCTCTGCGTCGGGGAATTATCCGCCTGCATTCCGCGTGCTAAAATGCCAGGAGGAATGCAAACGGCTTTCTTTTGCTTCTCGCCACCCTGAGGTGTATAACACCCCATTTAGTTTGTGGGAACTCCAAAGCGCCCTGGCACAGTGCCCCGATACAGCCTCTGGGCCCAATGGCATCCACAATCAGATGATCAAACACCTGTCCCCGGATTGTCAGCAGTGTGTTCTTGCCATCTTCAACCGCATATGGGGCGATGGTGTCTTTCCGTCGCAGTGGCGGGAGAGTGCCGTCATTCCGGTGCTGAAGCCTGGTAAGGACCCGCTTAATGTGGATAGCTATCGGCCCATCAGCTTGACAAATACTCTGTGCAAGCTATTGGAATGCATGGTGAGTCGACGGCTATGTTGGCTGCTTGAGTCTCGGGGTCTTCTGGCTCCGTGCCAGAGCGGCTTCCGTCAGGGCCGTTCTGCTGCCGATGCTTTGGTCTTTCTTGAGTCTGCAATCCGCACTGCTTTTTCCAGACGCCAACACCTCGTCTCAATCTTTTTCGACCTCTCCAGAGCATATGACACGACGTGGCGGCACCATATTCTCGCCACATTGCATGGGTGGGGTCTCCAGGGCTCTCTCCCCATTTTTATTCAGAATTTTTTATCTCTTCGGACATTCCGCGTTTTAATTGGCACATCCCATAGTTCGCTTCATATCCAGGAGAACGGCGTTCCACAGGGCTCTGTATTGAGCGTGCCCCTTTTCCTTGTGGCCATTAATGGTCTTGCAGCAGCAGTAGGGTCGTCTGTCTCACCCACGTTATATGCTGACGATTTCTGCATCTTTTTCAGCTCTTCCACCATTAGTGTTGCAGAACGTAGGTTGCAGGGAGCCATACGCAAGGCGCAGGCGTGGGCCCTAGCCCATGGGTTTCAATTTTCTCCTGCGAAGACTTGTGTTATGCACTTTTGTCTGCGTCGAACTGTCCACCCCCACCCTGAGCTCTATCTTCAGGATGCCATGCTCAGGGTTGTTGACACTTACCGTTTTCTGGGATTGCTATTCGATGCCCGGCTTACTTGGCTTCCACATATTCGTCAACTCAAGCGTCAGTGCTGGCAGCATCTGAATGCCCTTCGCTGCCTCAGCAACACAACTTGGGGTGCAGATTGTAATACGCTGCTGCAGCTCTACAAAGCCCATGTGCTGTCTCGGCTTGGTTATGGGAGTGTGGCGTATGGCTCAGCGTTGCCCTCGGCGTTGCAACTGCTGGATCCCGTTCACCACTGTGGGGTTCGACAGGCGACAGGAGCATTCCGCACCAGCCCTGTTAATAGCCTCCTTGCTGAGGCTGGGGTTCCTCCGCTTCGTATTCGGCGTCAACAATTGTTAGCCAACAATGCTGCCCACGTCCGTTGTTCTCCCCGTCACCCTAACTACCGTCCCCTTATCGCCGATGCGGCAGTCCATATCCAACACCGGCAGCCGCGATCCGGCCACGCAATTGGGATCCGTGTTCGGTTACTCCTTAGTGACCTCGAGTGTTTGACTCTTCCTCCTGCTTTCCATGTCCGCCCACATACACCACCTTGGTGTATTCGTCGGCCGGAGCTTCGGCTGGAACTTTCCCGATGGCCAAAAGATTCAGTACCTCCTGCAGTCTTGCGCCGCCAATTCCTTGCTCTCCTAGGCGCATTCCATGACTCGGATTTTATCTATACAGATGGCTCGATGGTTGATGGCCATGTGGGGTACGCTTATGCTGATGCGGACTATGTAGACCAGCGCTCCTTGCCGGAAGGCTGCAGTGTTTACACCGCAGAGCTAACAGCCATTTTTCGTGCCCTTGAGCGTATTCGTACCAGCACTGGCGAGTCTTTTGTCATTTGCAGTGACTCTCTCAGTAGTCTACAGGCTCTTGACCAGTGCTACCCACGCCATCCCATTGTTGTTGCCATCCAGGAGTCCGTTCATGCTCTTGAACAGCGTGGACGTTCAGTGGTGTTCATATGGACCTCGGGACATGTTGGGATAGCGGGAAACGAACACGCCGACAAGTTAGCTAAAGAAGCCACCCGCAAACTTCCGTTGGAGATCGGCCTCCCGGCAGCTGATCTCCGATCGGTGTTACGCTGTCGGGTCTTTGGGATGTGGGCAGACGAATGGCGCACTCTGTCTGTACCCAACAAGCTGCGGTGTGTAAAGGAGACCACGACTGTGTGGGGTTCCTCCATGCGGGCCTCTCGCAGGGATTCTGTTATTCTCTGTAGGCTCCGCATTGGTCACTCTTGGCTGACGCATGGTCATCTGCTGCGTCGAGAGGACCCCCCTCATTGTCGCTGTGGTGAAACCATGACGGTGGCCCATATATTGTTGGAATATCCTCTTTTAACCGCCCTCAGGCGAACTTTTAACCTCCTGGGTGATTTATCGTGTCTTTTAGCTGACGATGTCTCTATGGCAGATCGTGTTTTAGGTTTTCTTCGAGCAACTGGCTTTTATCGGTCCCTCTAATTTTATTGCGTCACCCTCTTTTGTGCTGTATCTTTTACTTTGTTTTGTGTTGTAATTCGACTCCACCCTAATCTTTTAGGCTGGAGGTTTTAACGTGTTGCAGAGTGGCTGGCTCATCCTCTTCTTTTCGTGATTAGCCAGCCACAGTCCTCTGCTGTGCAGTTTTAATTCCTTCTGCCTTTCTTCTCTGTGTTATTTTTGTTGCTGTGCTCCGTTTTCCATGTTTCTTTATTATTGACCTTGGGGATTTTCTTCCCCTAGAATTTTTATTTTGTGCTTCGAATGACTAATGGATGGTTTCCCTGTGCTCTGTGTGTTTATGAAACAAGGGACCGATGACCTCTGCAGCTTGGTCCCTTTAATCCTCAAACCAACCAACCAACCAGCAGCAGTAGCATCTCCCCCAACCCTATCCTGCTATCCCTCAACCTTCCTGCCCTAAACTTCTTCCTTACCCCACTACCTACCCCAACTAGACTGCAGCTCACATTAGATGCAGTCATATTCAGACCTTAACACCTGGAGACACTGGCCATGTGTGTGTAAGTTGTTGCTGTTATTGTTGTGTGGATGTATGAGACTTCTACTTCAGGAGAAGAACTTTGTCTAAAAACTGAAAAGATTTCCTCTGTGTGGTCAGTAGTAGTGAGTAGCAATATGTCTTTTTCCCTGTTGTTGTTATTCCATTGCGCGACCGCTACTCGAATCCTGCCTCGGGATGTGATGTCCTTAGGTTAGTTAGGTTTAAGTAGTTCTAAGTTCTAGGGGACTGATGACCTAAGAAGTTAAGTCCCATAGTGCTCAGAGCCATTTGAACCATTTTTTTTGTTATTCCATCCTGGACTTTCCTTTGTTTAGATTAATAGTAAAAGTCAACAGAGAACTGTTGAAGAAAACTTTAGTACAGGTCAAAAACATTGCAAATGGTCAACATAAACATCTAATTAATTTACATAATTTAGTTGCTAAAAAAATTTTACATTATTTTCTTTGGAATCTTGCAACATAGAACAGTTTTCTTGTGGTGTTTACCATGTTTGTATCTTCAACAATCATTGAAGATTATTGTTCTTTTGCTCATGTTGTTGTACCTTTTTTACTTTTAGTTGGTCTTGACTAGTATGTATATAAAATTTACCTTTACCTCCATGTGATTGCTTTGCCCTGAAGTTGTGTTTGAGAATACTCTCCATGGATTAACCCACAGGCTACTGCAGTTCTGTGGTATTTGTAGCTGTTTCCTCAGTGTGAAGCTTTGTGAACTGATTGCATATTAGACGTTTTCTTATTGGGTCATTCCATGTTAAGTGGTCAAGTTGTAGAGATGCTCCCCACTTACCCACTTCAGATTTTTTTCATATTTGTTGTGTATATTTATTAAATGACCAAGGGAAGATTTATGAAAGGGTTAGCTAGCTGCTTACCATGCAAGAGATGCATTTTAGTGACAGATGGGCTCACTGAAAGAAGACTGCGATGTATCATTTAGTATCGGTCTGAATTCATCGACAGATGTAGAAGATAAAACCCACGCACTTTCACCCATGGCCAATATTATCTGTAAGCGCTAAGGCTCAACTGTGACTGCGTCTGAGGTAAGGTGTGATCTTATCGCTGATGGGTGTTAGGGGTACAGAAGAGGTGTGGGGCTGCTGGGAGAGTGTGCATGGATATGAGAGGGACGGTATAGTGGACTGCTAGGTGTGCCGTTGGGACACTGTGTTGGGGGAGGAGGCAGTAGGGAGATGGAGGAGTGCAGCAACGGAAAGACTATAGAGGTACACTGGTGGAATGGAAGGCTTGTGTAGCACTGCAGTGGGAGCAGGGAAGAGGGTAGAGGCAGATCGAGGACAGCGAAGCGTGAGGCCAGGGACTGCAGGAATGAAAGATCTGTTGGAAGGAGAGGTCCCAGCTCCCAGCTGTGCAGTTTCGAAAAGGTGATGATGGTGGGAAGGATCTAGATGGCACAGGCTGTGTACAGTTATAGAAGTCATGCAAATCATGTTCAGCTTGGTTGGCAAGTGGGTGTTCCTTGTGTCTCATGGCCACAGTTTGAGAGTGGCCACTCATGCAGATAGACAGCTTGCCAGTGGCCATGCCCATGTAGAACACCACACAGTCATTGAAGTCAAGTTGGTACATCACATGTCTGCATTCATTCACAGATGGCCATACCTTAGTTGGGGCATTGGGGCAGGAGATAGCTATGATGGGACTGGATAGGTGGTGGTGGTGGGGGGGGGGGGGTGGTCATGATGTAATGTTAAGCTCTCTCTATACAGGATAAGCATTTTTGTGGACTTACTCGTTGAAGAGTGCTGGTTCTGCTTTCTTTCAGCGCCGATGTCTTCTGCTAGCACGGGACGCTTCTCCGAAGATTTCACTGCTAGGAAGGGGAAATTTTCACTCTCTCGCTCTGTCTCTTCTTATTTAAAAATACGCTACTCTCGAAATATCATTCAATGCGCCAGAACATATTTATTTCCACTTTGTGGAAAAAAACAACTAAACTTTATGACGTGAGCCCACACATTACCGGGCACCCAGAATCAGTTAATTACACATTTTTGAACACAATTAATACATAAGGTTTTAATGTGGCTGACTATCCACGTCCAGTCCACATATTCTCAACAGCAGTTCAATGTCTAATAAACAATCACTGTTTCAAGTCTCTCCATTTGTTTTTTAACAATACATTGCTACATTACTCTTTGCAGCTGGCCACCGAGCTTCCGGGCTGTATTTGCTTATTCTTGGCAGGTCGCACTGAACACTTGCCAGCGCTGATGAATTATCTCCCTTCCAGTTTTGCCTGCACAAACAATAAATGGGTGCAGTATCCCATGCTCATCCTTACGCCCTGCTTTAAAATAACGCATGTTCGAAACGGCTGGAACACAAGTGTCTCCAGACTTTCATAAAATTCTGGGGGCACTACAGGATGTATGGAGCACATCTTGCATGCAGAAGTGTTGCATGCACGTGAGCCATGGGGCAAGTGATTGAGAGCCGAGGTGGAGCCTTACGCATAACTTCTACCCGTCTTCTGTCATGCCAGTGCACCTGCATAGTCCTTCCCCCTTCACCTGTATAGTCCTTCCCCCACCCTCACCCCCACCCACCTCTGCCCCAGTCCCCCATATCCATGGGCAAGGGGTTGCCACTCTGCAAGCTCAGATTTTGTTCGTGTTTGGAATGCAAGTTTGCTAAACAACCAAAGGCAGATTTAAAAATTTATAGCTCCCAAATTTTAATACTTTGTGAGCAAGTGGTTCTTATTTGAAGGCATGCAAAAGTCGCTGCGGCATTTCAAAAATTTAAGCAATGTTTGAAAAACTGTAATTCAGTAGAGAATGGTGAAAAAACCGCAGAACTTGGCAAGATAGCTGAACAGTTTAGTACTTCACATTCTGTAAGTTTTATTTCATTTGACACTGTTTTTGCTGCAAGTGGCGCTCGGAGCTGTCAAAAAATTTTGTTGCAACAAAATTTCTCCTTAGTTGAAGTTGCTTGGCCTATCCACCTGGTTGGTTGAGAAACTTCTCCTCTTGTGACCTTATGACCTAGTAGTTTATTTATAAAACTTGTAATATTTATCATTTTTGAGTTCATAGTTTTTGAGATAGTGTAGTTGGCATCTGGTATCCCCATTCCCAAGGAGCCACACCTGATGTACCGGAAAGTCTAGCCACAGGTGGGAAACTTTTCCAAGGTTACCAAGCCGGCTGTGAGGTGCTTCATTACAGGTTCCCAGTTCTTCTGAGGGCCTCTTAAACAGATTCCCAAGCTCTTGGGGAACTTGACAGAGTTTTATAAGCCTCACATTTGGGTATCTTTAGGGCTCCCAAACTGATACACTTACATTCATTCAATAAAAATCGCATTAGTACTGCAGTAATTTAATTTTTTGTCAACTGAAGTAAAAACTAGTTCTGAGAAACAGTATGGCCAACCCAATGTTGTTGTAGATGGCACCAGCAGATTTTTGATAATGTGCTGAACATAGATAAATCATGTTTCTTTTTGAACTGGTTGGTGAAAGAATCTCAGAGGACCACAAAGATAGAAGACATCTGTAAGCGCATCATTGTCCTCATGTGAGATTTCAAAAGCATTGCCAACCTACTAGCAGTTGTCATACATGCATGGGACAGACTGCCCTCGCTTCATTGTTAAAACCATAAATTCCGAGTCATCACTTTTTGATAGTTTGGCAACAAACGGCAGGAAAAGTCCCCTGACAAACCAACCATTTGAATTGTTTTGAAATGAGTTGTAATAAACTGGTGATTTTCTTGTGCTCTAGCAACTTTTAAAGCCAAAGAAAACCTTTCTTCCCGATAAGCTCTGGCTGATTCAATGTTAGGCTGAGGCGTCCCAACATATATGAATTCAATTTTATTCACGTTTTCTCACAGAAAGCATGTGTAAATCCAAAGGTGTGTGAATTTAGTTTTCTGTGGGCACTATAGGCTAGCTTGCATAGCCAATTTTTATACAATACCCCCACTTCTGTCACATGCAGATTTTCCTTGACTTATTGCAAAAACTTTGCTGTCTGCATTTACAGTGACATCATGAGGTGGTAACATGGTGAAATTGTTGTACTGGTTTGCAGACCCATCATTGAAGTATACGATTTTCTGCAGATTTGTCACTTTTTGTTTCCATAAACCTACCAATGGAAATGGAAATGAGCATTTGGCGTCATTGGCCGGGAGGCCCCTTACGGGGCAGGTCCGGCTGCCTTTGTGCAGGTCTTATTCCATTTGATGCCACATTGGGCAACCTGCATGCTGGATGGGGATGAAATGATGATGAAGACAATTCAACGTCCAGTCCCTGAGTGGAGAAAATCCCCGACCCTGCCGGTAATTGAACTTGGGCCCGTAGGATGGCAATCTGTCATGCTGACCACTCAGCTATCAGGGCGGACTATTTTCCCTGTAAAAATCTTGAACTGCACCATTGGCAACAAAGGAGTAATAGTTCACAGAATTTAGAATAGCCTATTTCTTGGCTGTGATTACTTTGATAAGCACTGGAAGTTTCTTCCAAATGCTTAGCAACAGTCACTCTCTCTTTTTTTATGCATAAATTCTGACAGCAGTATAATCCTTCATGCCACTGAAGAGCCTACTTAACTCATAATCACTAGTGCTGGTAGTACACCCTTCCACTTTTCACATCTAAAGCATTTTTAACCATTCTCTCAGAGATACTAAATTCTTCTGATATTTTTGCAATGGTCCAACTCCTTGCTTCCAATGTAAGAATCTGAATTAGCTGAACATAAGTAGAATGGTGTATTTTTTTCTTTCACAGTGAGTATAGTCAGAACAGTTCATGCACTCCGGTTTACCTGAGCCTGCTGCAGCTCATCAGGGTGAAGCCATTAGTATATGCCGCTTGGCTATTTATTAAGGTTTGTGCCTGAATAACTTTGCATTTCATATAGCTTTTTAAATTTTGTATATTCCCTTACAAATTTCAAGAGCTGAAATTCTAAGAAAATACAAATTGTTATTGAACTTTATAACACGCTTCCGTTTGCACATCTTCAGGTGAAGCTGAAGCTGCATCACTCTGATATGGAGTTCCATGTGGCAGTTTAAACCCAACATTTGCCCAGTTTTACCCACCTTGATGAAGTTTTTCAGCTGGTTTTTGAATTTCATTAATTTGTGTCAATTCTTTTCATGATTCTCCTTCAGAAAAGGATTACTACAGCATGATCTTTCGAGAGGTTCAAATTATGTCAGTGGACTGGCTTTATGGTGAAAGCATATTCTACATTTATCACTGGAAAGATTGTACAATACTTCCATTTGTGTAGAAGAATAATCTTCCAACAGTTAGTGTCCTTTTGCTGGAATTATGTCAACAAATGACAATTTTAAACATCCAAATTATAAAAGAACTCTTTGGAAAATCTCCTTCACCTGTTGAATGCATCAAGTATTCAACAGTAGCATTATGTCACCTGATGAAACAATGTTCGATTAAATTTTTAAAATTGATTACTTTTTGTTGATTCCAAAAAGTTGAAAACTTACAGAATAAGCTTAATGTTTCATGAATATTCAGTTTTTTTGTTCCACATGAAACATCACATACTTGAGGGTAGAAAAACCAAGACTAAGCATAATTATCCACCTGAGAAATCAATTGATGATTCACATGTTATTGCAGTAGCTTGTAGTTAATGATCATTGTATCGCCTTCCTTACCAAAAACAAAAGAGTTGAGAAAATTTGGCTACCAACATCAATTATTGCTATATGATCTTTTGGGGAATCCCTAAGAGCAGGGGTTAACAGTCTTGCTAGTACCACAGCCCACAAAACCTCACTGTGGCTATGTAAGGACCACAAGCGAAAAAAGAAAAAAAGACCATGCATTATTATAGCGGAACCTCACATAGGGAGCATAATTCATTCCAAAACATTACTCGTAGTGCAAAACACTCATTAAGTAAAACCATTTATGCCATATAAATTAGTGTAAAATATGATAAAGTGTTCCATGTAGAAAAAGTACTAAAAGTTTTATCATATTTATGCCATTTATGCAAAGAAAATTATACATACAGTATAATGCACTTTATTATTTGTGATACATAACTAGTACTTTTTTTACTAGGAAGCTAAACTATGTGATCAAAAGTATCTGGACACCTGGCTGGTGGCAGGCATATGTTCAATTAGGTGCTGGAAGGTTTCTTGGGTAACGACAGCCCGTTCTTCACAGAGTGCTCCACGAAGGAGATGTTGCTGAGGCCTCGCACGAAGTCAGCATTCCAAAACATCCCAAAGGTGTTTCCAGGATTCAGGTCAGGACTCTGTGCAGGCCGGTCCATTACAGGGATGTTATTGTCGTGTAAACACTCTGCCACAGGCTGTGCATTACAAACAGGTGCTCGATCGTGTGATTTGTCACTCCACACAACATTTTTCCACTGTTCAATCACCCAATGTTTACGCTCCTTACACCAAGTGAGGCGTCGTTTGGCATTTACCGGCGTGATGTGTGGCTTATGAGCAGCCGCTCAGCCATGAAATCCAAGATTCCTCACCTCCTGCCTAACTGTCATAGTACTTGCAGTGGATCCTGATGTAGTTTGGAATTCCTGTGTGAGGGTCTGGACAGATGTTCGCCTATTACACATTACGACCTTCTTCAACTGTCGGCAATCTCTGTCCGTCAACAGACTAGGTTGGCCTGTACGCTTTTGTGCTGTACGTGGCCCTCCACGTTTCAATGTCATTATCACATCAGAAACAGTGGACCTAGGGTTGTTTAGGACTGTGGAAATCTTGTCTGCAGAAGTATCACACAAGTGATACCCAATCACCTGACCATGTTCGAAGTCCGTGAGTTCCGTGGAGCACCCCATTCTACTCTATCACAATGTCTAATGACTACTAAGGTCACTGATATGGAGTTAGGTGGCAGCACAATGCACCTAATATGAAATTGCCTTTTTCATTTATCCATGTAAGGAGCAATCTTTCAATGTCATGCAGAATATGAAACTGTTTTTTAGATACTCTTGTCACTCATTTCTTTGAAGCATCTGTCTCCTTAATCTTGTCCTTGTTCGTGAGGGCAATGTAAGAAGTTGATGTAGACTGATTGTTTGTGTGTGCTAAATTGGCAATGATTTTACATTTCATTTCTAAGGCATTTTCTTTCTCTTATGACAGTCTTCTTCCGACTTTATCATCGGAGACATTTATATGAAGGTTATTAAATTTGCACACAAAAAAAACATTATGTGAACAAAAGCTTAGAAAAATGTGCGAGAAGCTGCACTAAGATGTTAGAAGAAAGAGCGCTAAACACAGACTGCAGTACCTACTAAAGACATTGTTCATATGCTGCTGCTGCTGACTATAAAAGTGTTCATATTGTTGAACGGTTCCCCAACTACACGAGAACTCCTGGTGATGTCACACTAAATTGTCGTCACTTGTTATGCGAAACATCACTCGTTAAGCAAGTCTTTTTTGTTAAATTTGTTTTGCTCATTATGCAATTTGTGCATTATTAAACAGTGGGAAATTCAGGATGGAATGTAACAGTATAATGAAAAGTACCAAACGAGAAAGCACTGGTATGTTGATAGACACAAAAAAACACACAAACAAACACACAAATAATCAAGCTTTTGCAACCCCAGGTTGCTTCATCTAGAAAGAGGGAAGGAGAGGGAAAGACGAAAGGATGTGGGTTTTAAGGGAGAGGGTAAGGAGTCATTCCAATCCCGGGAGTGGAAAGACTTACCTTAGGGGGAAAAAAGGACAGGTATACACTCGTTCTCACACACACACACACACACACACACACACACACACACACACACACATATCTATCCGCACATATACAGACACAGGCAGACGTATGTAAATGCAGAGGTTGGGCAGAGATGTCAGTCGAGACCAGGCCTCAACCTCCGCTAATTTCAAGTTGCTGCCCCTCGTACCTCACCTGTCATTCAACAACATCTTTGCCTCTGTACTTCCACCTTGAATGGCATCTCTGCCCAACCTCTTTGCATTTACATATGTCTGCCTGTGTCTCTATATGTGTGGATGGATATGTGTGTGTGTGTGTGTGCGCGCGAGTGTATACCTGTCCTTTTTTCCCCCTAAGGTAAGTCTTTCCGCTCCCGGTATTGGAATGACTCCTTACCCTCTCCCTTAAAACCCACATCCTTTCAGCTGCCATAGATATCAAAACTTATCAGCTAGTGCTGTCCTGTTGTCATTAATTTGCACAATTTTCTTTTTGATGTGGTGGTTGCTGCAGAATCCTTGAGCGTATTGGAAATTTGAATATAACAAAATTCCTTGAGATAGAAAAGCGTCTGTTGATGGATTTAAAAAGCATCACTTGTGCAAAACTCATCTTGCCCTTTTCTCACACAAAGGAAAGGGCAACAGGCAAGTTCCATTTTCATAGATTTCAGAAAGCATTTCTCACATTGCCATACTACAGATTGTTAACAAAAGTTTGAGCAAGCAGAATAGATTCCTCAATAAGTCACTGGCTTGAATTCTCTCTCTCTCTCTCTCTCTCTCTCTTTTTCTTTTTTTTTTAAAAAAAAGGGTAATAGAAGTTGGTAAATCGTTCTGGACTGTTAGTGTTCATCAGAGCCAAATGTATCATCAGATGTGCCACAGGGAATCGTGATAGGACCACTCTTGTTCTCTGTACACACACACGATCTGCCGGGAAGGGTGAGCAAGCATTCTTATACTGTATGCTGACAATGTTGTAGTGTACTGGAGTGTGTCATTGCTGGGTAATGGTAAGAACATAGAGGGTATCTTGGATATTTTTTCTTTTTGGTTTGAAGAATAGCAGCTTGTTCTGAAGGTGAAAAACATAAATTGATGCAGATGAGTAGGGTAAACAACCTGTAATGTTCAGTTATAGTGTTGTGCGTCTTGACACAGTCACATAGATTAAATATCTAGTCATAATGTCACAAAGTGATATGAAACAGATTGAACTCACAGGTCAGTTGTAGGGAAGGCAAGTGGTAGACTTCAATATATGTGGCAGAATTCTAGGAAAGTGTAATGAGCTCCTAGACACATCGTGAAGCCTCTAGGGATGTGTCCCAGCCGCTGTGTCATCCTGTGCCTTCCGGCATCATGTGGCATGTGGTCAGCACACATGTCCAGCACACTGCTCTCCTGGTCATTTTGTAGACTTTCCATACTGTGGAGCCGCTACTGCTCAGTCATGTCGCTTCTCAGTTGACATCACGAGGCTGAGTGCACCCTGTACCATTGTGGCCACCAAGGAAAAAGCCTTGGTAGCATTGGAAATCAAACCCAACTCCTCCTCATGACAGCCATCTATGCTGACCACTCAGCTGTGGAATTGGACACTCTGGGAAAGTGTAGTTCACCTGTAAAGGAGACCGTTTATAAAACACTCGTATAAAACACTCATGCGAATCATTCTTGAGTATTGTGTTTGAGATCCCCAACAAATTGGAGAAAAGAAAAATGTCAAAGCAGTTTAGAGGTGTTCTGCTGGGTTTGTTACCTGTCGAGTTTATCAGCACATGTTATAGAAATGCTCCATGAACTCAAACAGGACTCGCTGGAAGGAAAGAGACTTCCTTTTTACAAAGCACTATTAAAAAAGTTAGAATGTGCTAGCATTTGCGACAGTCTGCAGAATGATTCTGCGGCTGTCAACATACATCTTGGATAAATCAGGACTTTTATGGAAGCAAAAACACAAGTCACTTTTTCTTGCTCCATTTGTGAGTTGAACAGGGAAGGATATAACTAGTAGTGATACAAGGTACCTTCCGCTATGCACCGTGTGGTGGTTTGCATAGTATGTACTGTACCATTACAAAAAGGTGAATATGCCCATGTTTAAAACAAAGGTGGGGACCAGCTGCCCCAGTTTGCCTTCCTCAGCACCTGTTTCTCAAAAATTTTGGGTTGCAAATGTTTGCACTCTCTTTCAAATGCAAATCATATGTCACTCCCTCAAGCTCTCGTAAATGTAACTCGCTCACATCCACCAGCCCAGCGCTGTAAGTCACTCAAACCCACCCACTCCCACTTGCCCATTCTCAGTCACTCACTGATTTGTCCCCAACTCATTGTCATTATCTCTTCGGGTCTCTCTGTCACTGTCTCCTGTAACACAGCCACCATCTTCTTCATCCTGTCCTACTGCTGCTGTCTACTCCGTATGTCACTGCTTGCCTCCTGCTCTCTCTTATTGCTATTATCTCATTCATTCCTTCTCACTGCTGCTGTCTCTTCATACTGTCACTTTCTCTCTCTTCCTCATAGTCATTTCATAGACTAAGTCTCTCATTATCACTGCCTCTCACCCACTTTCACTTTCTCCTTCTCTTTATTTCTCTCCCACTGTCACTATCTCCTCCACTCTTTTCCTAGCACTATTCGGTCACTGTCAACTTTGTTCTACTACCTCTCTCTCTCTATCTTACACACACACACACACACACACACACACACACACACACACACACTCTCTCTCTCTCTCTCTCTCTCTCTCTCTCTCTCTCTCTGCCATTGCCTCCCTCGTTCTTTTTATACCACAACCACAGTGTACTATCTTTCAGTATTTATTATTTTTCGTCTCTTTCTCACCGTCACTGTCTCTTTCTCTTTCAGCATAAAAAAGTGCAAGTGTGTTTACAATCGAAATTTTTTAGGAAAAATTTTTAAAGGTACTGAGGAAAGTAGAATGAGGCAGCTGGTACCTGACTTTTCAATCAGACTCTTTAAACAGGAGCATATTCTCTGATAGAACCATTTCTCCTCTGGTTCCCTTCTTTCCTGTGCCACAGCAGGACATTCACTCATATGAAAAGAACTTTACGGGTCAGAAAAATTTTGTAGTTTATGTGAAATTGAAATAATGCAAATCTAATTTTACACCTGACACCAGATTTTATGTGCACAAAAATTTTGCACATGCTTCAGCACTATAGCATGGAGTTCACAGAACCCTTCTGATGATAAGGGAGACTGAAACTTCATGGCAGATTAAAACTGTGTGCCAGACCGAGACTCGAACTCGGGACCTTTGCCTTTCGTGGGCAAGTGCTCTACCAAGCACGACTCACGCCCTGTCCTCACAGCTTTACTTCTGCCAGTACCTTGCCTCGTACCTTCCAAACTTTACAGAAGCTCTCCTGCAAATATCATTCTGGATAAGGGAGACTCTTTACAGATATTTCTCCTTGCTACACCACTTTGTAAACTATGTGTTTGCATTACACCGGATTTTATGCACATATTTTACATTTACAAGCAGAATAGCTTTGAACCTCTCTGCCTCGGAAATGGATAAAGATATTGAGAAAATTTTGAAGCTCGTTTGAAGATCGGGATCTTAAGAATACCTATTTGCTATGCATAGCTGTTTTCAAATATGTGGCTCAATTTTGGTCCCAAAAACCATGTTTATGAATTGTTTCTTGTTAGTTGATCAATATTTTTGAAAATAGGAAGATGGTGCTTCTATGTAAATGCCTAGAGAATACAACATTAAAATTTGAGCAATTTGATGCATTAATTTATTATTTAGTTTTTGCCTCATACCAGGTTTTAAATACGTATTTTACTTGTAGAAGTGGGTTGACTTTGAACATCTGGATCTCAGAAATGGATAAAGATATTGAGAAAATTTTCAGTATTCGAGATTGGAAACTTAGGAATGTATTGTAAAAGTTTCAGCTGTTTGCTGTGCACATTCATATTGGAATCCACAGCTTGATTTTGGTACAAAAAATGGTAAAAAAATTATTTTTTTGGGGAAATGGGGTGGGAAGTCTCTAAGGAATGGCCCATGAATTAAAAGTGCCCCCATGACCCCCATAAGGTCCATTGTAGACCACATCAAATGCAAAAAGAACCAAATGATTCTCTCCATTTGCTTAAGCAGGAGGAAGTGTGTAACATCCGTAATTTGACCCTGTACTGTAGGATAGTGACACTAAGATGAACCTCCTGTTTGGTAACAAATGGTACCTAGCCTGAGGGCTAGCCATAGCACTTTACCATATTTTTCTAATACCAACAGAATCTGAGGTATGCGTCCTGGAAGAATACCGTTTTTCTGCTCAGCATTGTGAAACGTGTTGGGTAGTGCATGCTGTCGCATGCCTAATGATGAAGATGTACTTACACACTTTAGTTTTGTTGAATTGATTTTCATGTCACTTTCAGACTTGCATCATGATATTCTTCAACTAATTTTTGGTGTTTATCTACACTTAAGGCAAATAGTAAAATATAATCTGCTAAACAAAGGTGACTTTGATATGGTTCAGATATTTAGAACCATCTTGAGATTTTTATTATAAATTATGCAATTAAAGCATAAGGATAAGTACAGTTTTATTTTCTGCTCATAACGCATGATTTTACATGCATGAACAATATCAATGAAGTAAAATTACAACATTATTATTGTGCACAGAGAAGTTTTTTGCACTATTCTACAACAATTTAATTTGTACAACAGGTCAGTAATTCACTCTATTGTGAAGAGTAGTTTTTATATGCAAATTAGTACTATCCTTATCTCTAGGATAGGGTTGTTGCTTACATTTTTATTTGTGTTAGTTCCAAGTTATTTAGACATTTGTGGATAATCCACTGCTTAATTCACTTTTCTAAAGTACCTCCAGTAAACAAGTTGAGATTGTTAAGCAACAGATTAAGAAAAACAGCTCCTTCAACATACAGGCTTTTTGCTGTTGATGTGTACCTTCCACTAACCATACGGAAGTCTGTTTCACACCTCGTATCGTGGTTGTGAATCTGTATATTCCTTTTTCTGATGTTAGAGTCTTCTTTGACTAACATAATGGTTTGTAACATATAGATGGCATAAATTGCAAGAATATTAAAATTAGTAAATATGTTATTCCAGAATATGTCTTGTTTCACATTCACTGCGATCCTCAAGGCTCTCATCTGCATTCATATTAGTTTTGAAGGTTCCACACACCGTCACCCCTACCCCCACAGTATTATTTCATAACACAGAAAGACTATACTAATCCAAAATACACAGTCATTATTGTGTGGCTATAATCTTCATAATAAATAGACTGGATGCTATTCTGTTTGCAGACATGTCAGTCTGCTGCTACTGTGAAAGTCACACACGTGTATAAACCCAAAAATTTGCATGCTGCATAGGTATTTGATATAGGCCCGTCATTCTCAGTTTTTTTAACCATTAGCTTCAAAGTGAATATTATTTGCTTTTACTATGTTAAATGTTAAAGTTGTCTCTTTCAAAATGGGCTTTTGCTGTTTCAATAAAGCTTTGAATCTCTTCAATAAGATTGTGCTTGCTGTCAGCACAACAGACTCCAGATGTATCGCTGGCATTCAAAGTGGTCAGATGCTTATTATACAGAGAACTTGTAAATCATGTACGAAACGTATGAACAGGAATGTAACTAAAATGTATCCCTAAGGGAAGCCAAAATGTGTATTTCTAATTATTTATAGTATCCTCTCTAGTACTTCTCCATTACCATACATAATATTTATACACTGCTGTCTGTCTTTTAAATATGTTCCCAGTAATTGCATGAGTTTTCCAGTTACACCACATGATGCAATGCATCTTGATGTACTCTGTCAAAAGCTTTTGGGAAGGTTAAGAATTTCCTGCTGCTTGTGTGCCTTTTTCATTTATTTTTGGAGTATTTAATGGACAATTTGCACTATTGCTGATATGGTGCACTGCCCGCTTCGGAAACCACGCTGGAGATTGCCTAATGTGTCAGCATTATTGTTATGTTTCATAATGTTCCAAGAGGCTTTTTATCATTAGTTTCTCAATCTTTGTGCTGAGTGTTGAGATTAGGGCAATAGGGCTGTTGTTCTGAACATACTTTTTTTCTCCTTTTTGTGAAAGGATTTGACGAATGGCAGTTTCAGCTTCTCAAGGAGCACATCACCTTCAAGGACACAGTTCACTAGGTGGATTGGGATTTCGTTAACTCATGTTTACATTCATCTAATAGAAATGAAGAATCTCATCCAATTGTGCTGGTGTTTTGTATCTGAGGCTATCAATAAGCTACAGAGCATCATCACTGCGTATTGCAGGTAACACACACACACACACACACACACACACACACACACACACACACACACCTTTTGAACTGTCTCATAGTTTGATGATATTCACATCTGTCAGCACCTTCATTCTTTGTCGTTGGAATTGTTACATTCTTCTTGGAGTCTGAGGGTATTTCATCCATCTGATATATCTCGTATACAAGTTGCTTGCATTCAAGTTGGAATAGTTTTGTCACGGCTGACTCCCCCAAGGATCTCCAATAATACTGGGGGATTGTCACCTTCTCCAGGGGATTCGTTTTGAGTTTGGTCTTTTAGAGCTCTTTCGGATTCTCCTCACAGTATCAGTCACTCACCTCATCTTCATTTACTTCCTGTTATCTTTCTATACTATTATCTTCAAGTTAGTTTTCCTTATATTGACTCTGTATGTTTGTCTTCCACCTTTCAGCCATCCCTTCTTTGCTTAGTATGGGCTTGCCATCCGAGCTCTCCATATTTATGCAAGTACTTCTCTTTTCTTCAGAGGTATCTTTTGATTTTCTTATACACTGCATCTGCCTTTCCTCTAGTCTAGCAAACTTGTACATTCGTGCATTTTTGGTCTAGCCATTCCTACCTGAGCATTTTGCACCTCCTTCCAGTCTCATGTTTTAGATGTTTTTGCTTTGTTAATTTTTAGATTGTCTATTTTCCTCTATTAGATTCTATATCTCTTGTGTTATTGATTCTCCTGAGAACTTATTATTTTTGTCCTTGAGAGGAATGATATCTTTACCAGTATTTATTTATTCCGATACTTATTCTGTCAGGCCATTATTGCTGGATTGTATGGGAATGTGGAACTATACCCGGGCCGGTGAAACATGTCACTTGGCAGCTCGTGTGTGGTTGGCTACACTGCGATTACGAGGTTGCAATAGCTGCCTCCACACACGCCCACAACTCCGAAGTATGTTTTGTAAATGTAAGCTACCGTATTTCTGTTTTACAGAGACTGCTCTATGACATAGGCCCCTTAACTTAGTTTACATTTATTGGGAATCTCTTGCCCAGTGCAAAATCCCAAGCAGCTGGAAATAAGTGCAGGTGATTCCTGCATGTAAGAAGGGTAAAAGAATGGACCCACAAAGTTACAGACCAATAGCTGTAACACCAGCTTGCTGCAGAATTCATGACCGTTTCTCAGTTCAAATATAATGAATGCAAATGTTAAATTATGTTTATTGGGAGAATTTTAGGAAAGTATGGTTCATCTGCAAACAAAACCATATATAGAACAATAGCACGACCCATTTTAGAATACTGCTTGAGTGTTTGGGAAACCTACCCAGTCAGATTAAAGGAAGACATTGATGCAATTCAGAGGTGGGCTGCTAGATTTATTACCATTAGGTACGATCTACATGTGAATATTACAGAGGTGCTTTGTTCACTCGGGTGGGAATTATGGAGGGAAGGTGACATTCTTTTCGCAGAACGCTGTTGAGGAATTTAGAGAACTGGCAGTTGAAGTTGACTGCAGAATGATTCTACTGCTGCCACACTTAAGCAACATGAAGCTAAAGCCCGTCTCACACAGAGCAAGATTCGCTGTAAGTTTCCTTGCTGGCTCGCGCGACGGCTACCTTGCGGGCTCCATCGTCTGCTAGCGGGATACCTTGCTGGGAACCTTGTAAGATTTCCGGGATAGGTCCGGTGCTATTTTTCTTGCAAGGTTCCCTGCGTCTACCTGCGTTGGCCAATCATGAGGCGTTTCGTTTGTGATGTCAGACGCGGGAAGCTTGGGCGGGAACTCTTTGTTGATAGTCGCTTTTCTGCTGTTGTGAGGTGCGGTAGGAAGTTCTTATAATTATTAAATAATGGCACCGCAGTGGTCCAAGGATGCGACTGAAGCATTGATATGTACTTATAGGGAAGAACAGTGTCTGTACGTCGTGAAAAGCGCAAACTATTATAATAAACACTTGCGTGCAGAAGCACTCGAAAGAGTTGCAAGTGCCGTGTGTCTTGTTCGACCATATACGACGAGCAAGGAGTGCTATAGCAAAATGCACAATTTACGTACTCAATTTAAAGTGGAGTACGCCAAAGTAAAATCATTGAAAAGCAGTGGCGCTGGGATGAACGACGTAAGTACAAAACTATGAATTTTGTGTTGAATGTAGAAACCTACTACTTGCAAAAATCGGCCACATTTAAGATTATTTCCTAGATATATCACAATGAATATTCGCCCGGTTCTTGAAAGCACACAAAAGTATGTGTTATGCGAACTAACCTCAACTCTTTATGAAGCATGAGCATACCTTTTCCAGCGTTTCTCCTCTTAATCCAGTTTTTCGTCCATTCTTTCTTTCTTCTTCTCTCACTAACATGCATTTCTGCATCGTTTAGCACCAAAACAGTTAATAATGCCAGTTTGCTCTGAACATCTGTACCTGAAGCAGCCATCTTCGTTCGATACAACATGCAGCCGATCTTGCACCGTGGGAGAGCTTCGGCATGGACGATAGCCGGCTCCTTTCCATGCAAGCCGGCAGGCATGCACGCCATCTCGCAAACTTGCGGCGAACCTTCCTCCGTGTGAGACGGGCTTTATTAAATAATGGCACCGCAGTGGTCCAAGGAAGCGATTAAAGCATTGATATGTACTTATAGGGAAGAACAGTGTCCGTACGTCATGAAAAGCGCAAACTACTATAATAAACACTTGCGTGCAGAAGCACTCTGAAGAGTTGCAAGTGACGTGTGTCTTCTTCGACCATATCCATACGTATAAAATTTGCAAAGGATGTACGATCTTCTATCCTATAAAATAAAGTCGTATATAACAGTCATTATTGGTATATTTATAAAGTCAAACAGTAATGAAATGGTGATACTTTTCAAACAAAAGTAGGTGTTATGCGAACTAACCTCAACTCTTTATGAAGCATGGAGAGCACACCTTTTCCAGCGTTTCTCCTCTTAATACAGTTTTTCGTCAATTCTTTCTTTCTTCTTCTCTCATTAGCATGCATTTCTGCATCGTTTAGCACCAAAACAGCTAATAATGGCAGTTTGCTATGAACATCTGTACCTGAAGCAGCCATCTTCGTTCGATACAACATGCAGCCGATCACAACACAACTAGCTGCCGATCTTGCACCGTGGGAGAGCTTCGACATGGAAGATAGCCGGCTCCCTTCCCGGCAAGCCGGCGAGCATGCACGCCATCTCGCAAACTTGCGGCGAACCTTGCTCCGTGTGAGACGGGCTTAAGAAAAGAAAAACTAGGGCTCATATGGAGAAATATAAACACAACAAACCTTCTAGGAAAATTTTTAGAAACAAAACAAAAGTTTTGAAAATTTTGCTTTTATTGTCAGTTGTAGCATTGTCCAGCAGTTTACTTGATTAGGTGTTACACTCAGTAAATCATTATTGTTGATGATTGCACTGCAACAGGAGCAGTTTGTGAGATAGAGTGGGGAAGAGGACCTATAAAGCCACACAACAGAGGTACAAAGGGTTCTGATTCATAGTGGCACAACTTATTTATTTTCCTTGGCAACAGAGCCTCAACTCCTAAATGATTAAATGCAATGTTTGAGATATGTTTTTTGCACTATACCAAAATGTGTTATGTACAAAAAGTGTATTACATGAAAACATTCTTCCTCCCACAAGAATAATTATTAGTCCATTTTAGCCAGTTTCAGCCATACTGCAGTTTCCAGGTGAGAAATTTACTATACATTTTAACTAGACCTACCAATTGGTACCAGCTTAAGAAATGAAATTGATGATTAGGGCACTAATTAATGTTGCCTCAACCTCTGGTATTGTACTGATGAATGTATACTTGCTGCATCCTCAGTTATCGGGGTAGTGGACAGATTAGAATGGAAAGAGAAGTCAGCAAAGAACATTGCATATAACTAAAACTATTTTCAGCAACCTTTTATTATGTAGTTTGGTTGCAGTATCCCATATTTTCTCCCATAGCATTTGTATCTGTTATAGTGGGTGTTTCACTAGTAAGTGGCCACAGGAAAAATGTTAAAGTTTTCTTAATGGAAGGGGATATGAATCCACATTTGTACATAACATACCTTTAGGGTTGAGAAATGAATTTAGGTTACAAGAGATGCTGGAAGCTCCCCCCAATTGTATACACAGTTCAGTATGGTGGTACATATTCGTGAATGTTGGTGTCGGAGTGTTGGGTATTGAGTGCCTCAATTTCATGGTGGGTATTTTCTCATAACTCATCAATGGTGTATTGTTTGTTCTTGTACACATTACCTATAAGGTGAACCCATAGAAAATAATCTGGTGGGCAGGTCAAGTCAGGTGACCTTGGGATGTATTGGAAGTCAGCCTGTCAGTGGAAAATGATTCCTCCACAGCAATTCTAGCTGTAGATGTGTGGCACATCGCCCCATCTTGCAGATACTAATTCCTTGTCATGTAGATGGTTCACATATTCGTTAAACAATATCTGGTCCACTCCACTTCTGACAGCAGCCTAAAAAAATTGATGATGCACCACTGTGATAATTCACAGAACACACTAACCTTCCATTAATGAAGGGGCCCCTCAGCTACTGTATGCTGGTTGTCACTTCTCTATAAACATGCGTTTTGTAAGTTCACATATCCTGACAAGTGGAACCATGCTTCATCATTATACCATTTGTACTGCCATAATCCTGACCTTTCAGCGTTAAATTGCTAAACCAACGGCAATATATTAGGTGTTTATTATGGTCAGACTGTATCATTCATGAACAGTTGTTAACTTTTAGGGATACAACCTGCTGCCTTAACAGCTCTCAGATGATGCTACATTATATTCCTGGTTCCTGTGGTAAACAGTGAAGAGACTTTGTGGCTGGCACCAACAATCATGCCTTTACCTCATCCACACTCTCTTCTGTTAACTGCAGTCATCTCCTGCCGTACAGATCCAACAATGTATACTTTACTGTAGCTTTGTTACGAAGCATGGATTCCAGTATTTAGATGGCTTAAGTCAACCGTCAAAGCTTATCACAAACATTTCCTGACATGTCATAAAGGATCACTGTTTTTCAAGAAACATGTGCTCGTCCACAGAATATGAATGCATCACAAGAAACAAACAGTATGGGAAGAAGCAAGCTAGTAACATGGAACACTGAAACATAAGACCCACACATGGCTTGCAGAACCTCGTTGTTGGTGCATTTCGCAGGTGCTGCCATGTTGCCAAGTTATGTGAGAACATTAGCCATGAAATCTGATAATGTGGGAGCAACATTCATGAACATGCAGCTGTGTATACAGATGAGGAGGAGATCACTTCCAGCACCTCTTCTAATGAGCCTTCATTCCTCAACCATAAAGGTACATCATGTACAATTTTGCTTCCATATTTCTTAAGATTTTTATAACACTTTTCCCACTTTAAGTGCGGGACATCTTGTACTTTCCCGCGATGGAGCTCTGATGATCCAGTGTAATGTTTTGTTCTGGGTGAGCTGTAAACTTGTAGGTTGTATTTGACACCATACCCCATATGGTAGATTTTGTTAACCCTCATCGCCAGTTTTGTAAAGACCTCGTCGCTACTGCTGTGGAGACCGAGTTGCCACCGTTGTTAAGGTAGGCTAAGTTTGTGATATGGCTCCTGATGCTACACTGCTAAGACAATTTCTCCCTGCCATTGTTAGACAGCTATGTCCCAGGGACAGGTAGCAGAATAGGAGAACGAAGGTTCTACAACACCCCAGCAAATTAGTGACAAAGTCCCACAAATGAGTTAAAAGGTTTACTTATCTTTGTGTCTTGATGTGTAGTCTGCAGGACTTCTTGCAATATAACACAAAAAAGGCCCTCAATGGCCAAGAGCAAATAATCGTAGCCAAACTTCACAGTACATAGCAAGTGCAGTTTACAACAACTGTCTGTCCACTTCTAAGACTTCACTAAATGACATTCCCTGCCTAAGTCAGCCCCGAATGATGGTCTATAACGAAGTGGGCTACAGCTGCTATTCTATGTTCTGAGTAGGCTTCTGTCTGTTGTCGTCTGGTCATTGGCGGACTGTACTCGACTGGCAATCGGCTGACGCGAAATTGATATCTTCATCCTCAGCGCCACAGGTGGCGCTGGTGGAACTCACACAAGTGGCAAGTCTCTATGGCACTGGCACCAGCTCGAATCTTTGTACCTGTGGTGCTTTCGGCCTGGCTGGGTCTTGTTCGGACGACACAGCAGTGACGGCTTGTATAGTCTTATCTTTGTCATCGTTTTCAAGTCTGTGCTGCTGATGAAGAGTGGTATGAGGGTTTTTGCCATTTGTAAACACTTCAGCATTTGCTATGGTGTGAGTCTTCAAATAAATTTTTGTCTTGAGGTAACGTGGAGATATTTGAGTTTGGGGCCACTGGATTGCTGTATTGTTGACGTATAGGTTTCTTGTTAATTGTGAGTTGTTGTTGGTGAAGTGTTGACTGCTTATGTTTTTTTGTCATTTAGTTGAACTTAGTTAAGTGGACACCATCTCTTGACAGCTGTGGATTGTCTTTGTAATTTACAGATTTTGATGAAGTACTGGTGCATACCACTGTACCATTGGTGAATTGAGCTAAGTTAACTCCAGGTATTAAAGGAAAATCAGAGATACAGAAATTAAAGAGTATCGGAGAGAAGACCGATTCTGGGGACATGCTGGGTAATGTGGTCTTCATGTCCAAGATTTTCTTTTCACTTGTCACCATTTGCCTGCCTTTGAGAAAGTTGTTAACTATCTTTATAGAACGGTTGGGATTTGATGTTTGAGTGATCATCTCTCTGATAACATGATTTCCCCTAGTCGATGAAAACAGCACATCCCACTTGAGAATTTCAGTTTGAATCCAAACTGTTCCATGTGGATTGTTTTATCTAATAGCAGTGTAGTGTGTATGTGGGATAAGATGAGTTTTGTCAGTATCTTGATCATGGTATTGTGAATCTTGTTGGCCTGTAATTTGTGGCCGGCTTAAGATCTTTGCCCAGTTTTGGTTTAGTTACCATCCTGGCTGTTTATCACAGTGATGAGAAGTAGCATTGCTGGAGGATTTTTTTTTTTGTAGATCCTTGTTACTAATGAATTAATGGCTGTTGCTTCGGTGATAATTTTTAATTCTATCTGTTCCTGGGGCAGACTGCCATTTTTTTTAATTTTTGACAACTCTTTCAACTTCTCCAAACATTTATAGTTAGTGTTGGTGTTGGCACTGGCACACTGACACAGACACAATTTTCCCATTAATGGTTCATCATCTTTCTTCCTCAGAGTCATTTGGTGTTAATTCTAAATCTACGGCTCTTGAATGTAATTTGAAGGCATCTGCAAAAATTTCCGTTATTAATTCCTTAGACTTTTGTAGTGTTTCATTGTCGTCTCATAGAATCTGGTGTACTGCTGATGCTCACTGTCTTCCCAACTTGATATTTCGACATCATAACTCGTCTTCATCAGTTGTCTCAGCAGACACCTGATGAAGACGTCAGGTTACAACATTGAAATATCGTGTGGACCACCAGCACTACACTCGATCCTATGCAATGATATTTGAGTTATTTTTAAGCGGTTCATAGGTAAGCATGTGTGGTATGAATATTGCATGTTGTTTGTTCTTGGGTGCATTAATGTCTTTCGCATACTGCCATTCCTCATTGGAATCTACCAGAAAAGAATCCATCTGATCTTCCATTTTCTCATGTGTCTGTTTTGTTAGTTTGTGTCTTAGTTCCCACATTAGTTGGTGTATTTCAGATCTGTTTGCTGAATTTCTGTATCACTGCCATTAGTTTCAGAATCAGTTCATCCTATGTTTCAGTTCTAAAAGTAGAGGCGATAATTTCTTTTCGTGCCTTATAAGGGAGTTCAGGAGTTCTGTTGAATATCAGCATTGTCCATGCACAATATTTTGACAACATAATTCATTGTCTTATCAGGTTCTACCTGAGATTGCTAGTTGAGTGGAACAGATGCAGTATTTATACTTACTGCCTTCCTCCTCTGTGGTCAGTTCCAGGTGTTCCATCTGCAGTCCATTCCTACTAGAAACATCCTGAGACATTGCATGTTCAGTCCGGTGTGTCTGTGCGTTCCCACTAGAAACGTCTCGAGACGTTCCTTCTTGGTCTGGTGCAACTGGTTATGAGCTGGAATTCTGTTTTCAGTCCAGTGCACCTGACAGCGATCTGCCGTTCGATCCTCGATGCACTTAGTTCTCTGTCTGGAGTTCATTCCTCGTGTACATATGCGCAGTTCCTCTTTCTGTGACTGATGACCTCAGATGTTAGGTCCCATAGTGCTCAGAGCCTCTTTCTGTCCCGGGAAAAACTGGATGAATGGACACCGTATCATAAATCTTTCTGTTGGTTGGCAGCTCTCCATCTTGATCTGTTAGAAGCTAATTTCTTCATGTCTACATAGGCCTAATTAGAAACTCCTGTATTATGTATAGCTTGTTTTAAAAATGCTAGTCACATTCTTCCTCATGTTATCTTCCCTTGCAGTGTTGCTTCTAGGACATCTACAAGTAAATGATTGTGTCATGTTATGTCACCAATCCAAACATGTGGTTTTCATTCTGTTGCTGTCCTAAAAGACCTTTCTTTGCTAGTTCTTTGTAGGACTTCGTGGTTGGTGGTTTTATCTACTCACTTGAACAGGAATCTTCAGCACCATACCTCAAATGATTCAAGAGATCATTTCATTTTTGTTTATTGTTCATGTTTCAGACTGTACAATGCTGTGTTCCGAATGCAGCTCCTAATCACATTTTTCCTCACATCAGTGCTTATGTTGTTTGAACAAAATATTTTTGCTTTATTCCTGAACATTGTTTATGCTTCTCTATTTTTTTTGTTTTTTACTTATTAGGTATGTGTATGATTATATTAATTTTGATGCTTACTACTTCTGGTTCCTTGGAGCATCTGACTATTTCTGTCTTCTTTGAGTTAATTTCCATTTTGTATCAATCGCTTAGCACTGTACCCATAACTTTTAAAATTCTTTTGGGATTTGTTTCATATTGAGCTACCACAACAGTCTCATCCACAAACCTAAAATTTATATTTTGTGACTCAGATACCGGTGCAGTTGGTCTCGGAAACTGACATACGGACAGGAGAGCAGTGTGGCCTTGCATATCCACATCCGGTGATGCCTGTGGGCTCAGGATGACACGGTGGCTGGTCAGTACCATTGGACCTTCATGACCTGTTCGGACGGAGTTTAGTTTAGTTTAGATACCTGTGCGGTATTCATTGCACTTTTTTGTTGTAGGTTCTATGTAGATGTCGAATAGGGATGGGGACGGATTGCATCCACGTCTTAATACATTTGAGAATTCTAACTTCTTTTGCGTAATGTTATCTGTACTGTCACTATTTGCTTGTTGTATACATCTTTAATTATTCTACTTTCTCTAGACCAGTTCCATAATCTTTACAATTTCCATTAATTTGTTCCAGTGGACAGTGTCGAATGCTTTTCTTAGCTCTGCGAAAACTATGTAAGTTTTTCTGTTGATACTTTCTTCAGTTATAGTGTGAAGATATAGGATAGCTTTTCTTGTGCAGGCGTAGGATAGCTTTTCTTGTGCCTGTGCCTTCGGAACTCAAATTGGTCTTCAGCTAAATTGGCTTCAGTTTTGTTTTGATGCATCCATGTATTATTCTTGTTAATATTTACAGAGTGGTAGATAGAATTATCTAAGTCCTGTGATCTGCATGTATGGCTGTTTTGTTCTTCTTAGAAATCATTATCATGATATTTTCTTAGTCTTTTGGGATAATACCAAATCATTGCTTAAGACATATATCACACGCTTTAAGCATTTTGTGTAGGATCTTCTTTTCTAGCTGATTGTTTCAGATTCGTATTTTGTAATTTCAGGCCCCATTTTCCAAGTGCTCTGCATTTCTTCCTCATATTCTTATTCTGTGTCACTTAAATGTTCTGGCTTGTAGAACAACTCTTCAATATATTGTTTCCATCCGTTAGTTACATCCTCATTTTCTATAAGAATCCTTCCCCTCGTGGATTGGATTAAATTTCTGTATTGTTTTCATTTTCCAAAATGCTGTCGTATCTGATTGAGTGTATTTTTTGTGTTTCATTTTTGCAGTTTTCATTAATTTTGTCGTACAACTTGCACCAAACCCTTTTTAGACTTTGTTTGACTGTAGATTATGCTTCTTAGTATATTGTATTTCTGATTCACTTTTTCCCCTTTTCACTTCCTTATTTGTTGTGTCAGTGCTATTATGTGATCATTAACCCACGGTTTCCAGGGTCTGTCGTGTTGCAGACCAATTGTTTCTTTTGGTGCCGCTTTACTCGCGATTTTAGGTCTTTCGGTTAGACTCAATTACACCACCACAAAAGTTGTTTGTCCACTTCTGCAGAGGCAATATGTGGCAGTAGTTCATATGGTCTATGAGCGGCCATTAACGAAGATCTCGGCCCACTTTTGCCGACTGTCTCTTCTGTTGGGAATCATGTGCCTTAGTGTGAAGGTTTCCCCATTACGTCTTATGTAGGCTAAATTAAAGTAAAAGATGGCTTGCTGTGGTGTGTCATAGGGGGCGTTCGTACACGCTTGCTTTTATGGCCAGTGAGAGATGCATTGGTCAAAATCTGCACGTACAGGTTAGCGAATTATAATTACACAATGAAACTCAAAAGGGTTTATGATAATAGTCAACAACACTGAACTTTGTTTAAGCCAACTAATTATTTATGGAACAACTAAAAAATAATCGGCGAATGGTAACCTTACATCAATTCGAAATAATTAATATTTAATATAATGAAACTGTGTAGTACAGTAAATAAGTCGCGAGGCAAGTGAATGCTGATTCCAATTTCAAATAATTATTACGAAATAAAAATTAAGTCCGTCAGCGCACCAAAAACTAACGCACAGTGCAACAAATAATACGCAAGTTCACAGCTACACCTTTTCACATATATTCCAAAATTATAAGTCGAATCGATCACCCAAAATCAAATACCCGATCGCTTCTAAAATGTTCTAAGTCACGCGCAAACATGACAATGTTAAAGAATAAGCCAACAGCCACAATTGAGATGTCCCGTGCTAGTACGTGAAAAGTAGGCGAATGAACTCAAACCGCGCTATTGAGAAACGCGATAAATCCCTTGCTTCCACGCGAAGAGGTTAAAGCGTAAATGATTAGGATCAACTCGCCACCCAGAATGTAGTATCACACTATCGATATCGAACCCCAAAATTTTAATCCACCACTATCCAAATGTAACAATGATAACTTACTGGTGTATAAACAGAATGTCTATAGAATAGCTTTTCTTTCCCGATCATTTCCCTGCCTCACATAATAATATACGTTTGACGACTTGAGTTATCAATATTAATGTATGTTACATATGCTTCCTCGAACGAAACAATAGATATACATTCATAAAACCATTCCCTCCTCCAATCATTGGCGTTTGAACTGTCTAATGCCCTTTATTTATGGCCGTTTTAATAATCAAGAAAGCTGTAGATATTTCTAAATCCCCCTCCTCCTCCCCCTTGACCACATTTTCTGGGCTGTATTTGAAGGCTAATTCCAGGAACTACTGTAGGGATATTGATACGATTTTCATTAATAGACTGATTCACAATAAAGGTCAGTTGCGTAACCATGCATAGGTAACCGCTACGCCAGACAAGTCGTCCGGCCCCTTGCAAAGTTGCTACTAAATCAATTCAATTTTTTAAACTTGCATTACCTGAAATCATAGAAAATAGATATTTGGTATCTCATACTACCTTGATTCCACGTGTATTGTGAACGCTGTGTACTGACTCATTTGCATAATCATACATTTAACATATTTGCCATATGGTGACTTTTGTTATGAATGAGTTGTTAAAAGCTTGACATTCTGAACCATTAGCTGACTTATCCATCTATCTATCGATATCTATTATGTTGTTGTAGCTTAAAGCTATTAATTTTTCTTTACGTTCAGTTCTATTTGTAATTGCAGTTTGCGTGTATCTTCCGTAAAAGTTGTCGTATAATGATGAAGTAAACTGTAGTGAGCTTGTTTCGCCTCTGCGGTATCTGCGGTGCCTTTTTTTCCGAATACGATGACCGTAAGCTGTGGAAAGGAATTTGAGCAATCTTATTTGGGTCACATTGCTGGCTGCGTCGAGCGTCCGCCATGACGGTGCCATCCTTTTCGCCGGCGTAGTTGTCGCCTGACGCATCAGCCCCCTCCACTGCGGGGAAAAACCCGGCCGCGCCCGGCTCGCTCTTTTGCAGCAGTTTCTCACCCCTTCGTCTTTCACCTCCGCGAAGAGGTGAATCGTTACATTTTCTTCATCTTTTCTGGCTGTGTGAAGTATAATACCAACTGAGGACCGTTTTCACAAAATACAAAAACTACAAAATTTGCAGAAATAATTTATGTATATATTCAAAATGAGACTGCTACATGGATTTTATGCCTGTTTAATCTTGCACACACGTCGACATCTACAAAAATGAGTTTTGCCAGTTCTGAATATTTAGTCATTTATTGTTAATTTTTGACAAAGTAGCAGCTGCTTCCCAATCAGGAGTCACAGCTACATGTTTTCTAGTAATGTACTTGATACCAATGTAAAGGAATTCAGAAAACTTTAAACCATAATCTTAACACCACATTATTATGAGGTTCCGAGCCAGCATGGTACATGAATGGTTCCGGAAAAGGGATGACGTGTACTATTTCAAACCCACTGCTGCTAACAGATTAACAATAGTGAAGCTACCATACAAAATATCTGAAGCCAGAGTTTTTATTTATTTTCTTTAAAAAGCAAAGGCAGTGTCATTTGAGGCGTCGAAAGAGCATACATTTCCTCTCGATCATTGTTGAAACGAAGAAAACTAACATAGATAGTTTTAAGGACATTGATCGATCAGCTTCAGTAAAACCTTGAAACCATGATAGTAGCAAAGAGGCTGACGATGTAAAGAAACTAAAGAGATTTTTTCATAGATCAACGAAATAAACCCAAGAGTCCTATGGAAGGCCCTAGAGTGAACATCACAGTTAAAGTGATGAAGTACAGTACCTTAATGAACTAATTTATTAAATTATTATTTGTTCAGTTGTTTAAAACAAACTGGAACATTTCATTCTGGAAACTAGAACATCACTGCTATGAAAAGTGTCGGAAAAAAAAGAAATTTTCCATTTCTTTTATTTGGAACTGAAAGTTGATAGAAATATTTTTCCTGTTTAAGTAATTCTGTAATATGTGCTTCCTGATTTTTTTTGTAGATGTTGACTATTGTTAAAACGTTCCTCAGTTGTTGTCTGATTTATACATGATGTAAGTCTTAATTATATCCTTGAGGTCAGTACTGAGGACATTGTGCTGTTTCTTGAGTGTGATCTGGTCCGCTTTCTGTAGAAAGAGATGTCCAACTTTGGCGTTTCAAACTTCGCCACATGCATTTTCTTTATTTACTCACACATGTTTAGACAACGGTGTGTGCCTTTCCGCAAGTCTCGACACACACACACACACACACACACACACACACACACACACAGGTGTCAAAACATGTCTTAGTACACAGAGATAGAATACATTTTTTTTTTCTCGTAAGGTCGAGCTCAAAAACTTAAATTCATTTCTCAAACACGTCAACAGGTTCTTCCAATCCCATCAAGAAGAGATGACAGAGTCTGTTTGTTCTGCATTAGTTGTCTCAGATTTTCCGAATTTTGAAGTATGTTGGTGGTCCTACTAGCGGTAGGTTGGTTCTGATTGTTCATGAGTTGTGTTGGGCTGGTAGTGGACGGTGGCTTTGTCGTTCCCTTGTTCGTTCTAATTGTCTGTCTCGACTGCATTCTTTTGATGCCTTCTTGGGGCAGCTGGCAACCGCGCCCAGAGCCTGGATGCACCCCGTGACAAAGGACGCATTTCGGAGGTTCGTATGGGCGGAGCTTGTGTTGTGACGTGTTGAGATACCGTAGTTCTCGCACGTCAGACGCCATCTTCGCCTCAGTTGAAGCCTAGAGGCCGCCAGCGTCAGGAAGCTCGACCAACTATCCGCGTTCCCCGTCGACCTGGTGAGCGCCTTCGCGTCGCCGCCCTCCATTCCAGTGTTAACCGGTAGATTTAAGGAGCGAGAACTGTAAGTGCCAGCACTACCAGTTCCTTTTAGTGAATTTTTGCCGTCTGCTAGCACGGCCAATCGAGACGACGACAGCAGTAGTGACTAAGGAGATCATCTTACTAGCTGTAGCTTTAGATGTAGGCCTGTATGACTAGAGATTCAACCAGACCTGTTTTGATGACATGGTATAATTTATAGAGTAGAATTTAGGTACTTTCAAGAAAGTAGCTCCAATCGTTTCACAAAGATAAAAAAAGGCAGAACTTGAGCATTGTTTCAGTCGAAGTAATTGGAGAAGGAAAACTTTCGACTAATCGTGGAAGGGTACATTTGTAGCTGTACTTTGTCTCTTTCTCCAAAGCGACAACCAGGGCGAAAACAGAGGCAACAGCAGCAGAGCAGAGCGACACCGTTTTTGTGAGATCTAGAGACAATACAGATGGAAAAAGAGACGAAAGAAATGTTTACGTATTTACGTTAGCCAAGACAGAGAAAGATTAAAATCGGGACTGTGAGAACTGCAAACAGTACTTTTAGCTTAACAGCTCCAGAAATTAAAAAAAAAAAGAAGAAACTGTCAAAAGTGGAACGTGTGTGAATGGGTACGTTGGGTAGCGTCTGAGAGTCGTGTATGTACATAAGTACTATTCTCTGCTGTGGATTCTGTCTCTTTGGGAAGAATGGGCTCTGTCACAACTCGCCCACTAGACCGCGAGTGGCACCGCCTATGGTAGGGCTAGTTGCCTTGTACAGGACAGACAGGAATCGGGTAGAACTAAGAGTGTTATACTGAACCATCTTACCAACGAATTTGAGATACTGTCTTTCACTGAAACTGAAACTGAGCCAGTGAGACTCACTTCACATGTTGCCCTGTGTCAAGAGGAGGGCGGCAGTTCAAACATATGGTAAATAGTGGTATCCCTTAGGAAAATGAAACAAGGTCCACTTCATGTTCGTCTTTTGAATCTGCAGCTCTTGTCCACTCTTTTCGCATTTGCAGTTACAGGATATGGGTTCCACATTTTTGCAAACACATTTTTTCTTTTTTACCTAGACATGTTTCAGCACCTCTATGCCATCGTCAGTGGGTTTTTGTTTATTGGAAACTGTAGAAAGTGAAAGTATTTTAGGTCATAACTGATTTAACAAAGTGAGGCCTAAGGAAATTTTTGTGCGTTTTGATTCTTAGCGTGATTTTACGTTATATGTTTTTGCAGGACCGACTGTATGGTGACCTGCACTGATAGGTTGTCATCTGCAAATCAAACGATGTAAATGTAAATTTCATTAATTGACATATATCTTGATTTTTTAAAAACTTGGTTTTGGCATGTCAAAATGTTTTGCTTATATAATCGTTACTACTCACGTTTTTTTTTTTGTATCTGATCTTTCTTCTTTTAGGTTCCAAGGACACACACACACACACACACACACACACACACACACACACACATTAATATAATTTTTTGTGTAGTTCATTTCTTTATAAACGCCTTTTTACTTCACAAAACGCGGTGAGCACTATGTTGTGTTTCTTAATCCCGTCGGTGTTTGTTTTTTAGTAGTAGTAGTAGTAGTAGTAGTAGAACGTTTACAGCATTATAGTACCCCTTATGTAGTTACTGCTGTGTCATGCTGTCAATTAATTCATTTATCTGTTTTGAAGTGAGTAAAGAAGTAATTTCTGAACTACTGCAGATACTATCTACATCATGGAGAAGATATTTTCTTCAGATATTTAGCATTTATTAGGTGCATGTCTCATATCTATCATCAGCGATGTGTGGGACAAAGCATAACATATTTGTACGGTGGGTGAACAGTGTGAGGAACCTGTAACTTCCACTGCATTAATGCTACCAATTGAGAAAAAGTGCCGGCCGATGTGGCCGACTGGTTCTAGGCACTTCAGTCTGGAACCGCTACGGTCGCAGGTTCGAATCCTACCTCGGGCATGGATGTGTGTGATGTCCTTAGGTTAGTTAGGTTTAAGTAGTTCTACGTTCTAGGGTACTGATGACCTCAGATGTTATGTCCCATAGTGCTCAGAGCCATTTGAGAAAAAGTAATTGTTGATAATTTATGTAATTATTATTAGAGCCTTACAAAATTATTATAATAGTAATGATCTCTTGAAAATCATTTAGTTTAGTGACTGAAATAGAATTGACTCATTTAGTTTTTACACATCAGAAAATTTCATTTTACCCCTCAGGGGTGTAATCACCCCCAAGTTGGGAAACACTGTTCTAGGGGCCATATCGAGCAATGTGGCACAGTGGTTTTTTCGGCACTGGACATGTACTCAAGAAGAGCAAGTTTAAATCCCTGTTTGGCTGTCCAGATAGTTGGTGAGCTGCAGATTCTCAAAATTGCATAATGTAAATGACAAGATGGTTCTTTCAAAAAGAAACATTTGATTTATTTTCCTGTCTTTACTCTGTTTTAACTTGTGCTTTGTCTGTAATGACCTTAGTTGATCTTTCCTACACTGTTGAATGAGAAGGCTGTTCAGCAGTGGGACGGAGGGTGACTGGAAGGCAAGTGGTGGAAGTAGCAAGCCAGGATGAGGTAATTGGACGGTGGAAGTAGCAAGCCAGGATGAGGTAATTGGACATGGCTTTCTGCTCCCATATGTAGCAGGCAAATTTCAGTACACCACACTTAAATTGAGTAGGTTAACTGTATTCTGACTGCCAGTCAGTTGTGTATTTAGGAGGGGAAACTGTCCTCTCAGTGACAAATGTGATGACACTTTTAAAATTTTGTGCAGTGTCTGGAGTACACCTTACCCCTTTAGGAAGATATCAATGTGTGTGTATATAGCAGAGTGCCTGACTCATCCATTTATTTACTAATGATTGGTGAGTCACATATATCTGTAACCATTACTATTGTGTGTGTGTGTGTGTGTGTGTGTGTGTGTGTGTGTGTGTGTGAGAGAGAGAGAGAGAGAGAGAGAGAGAGAGAGAGAGAGAGAGAGAGCGCATTTACTGATTTAAATACGAGACTATAATTTTCACTGTTGTTACATTTGAATCACTGACTGTTACCTGGCCACAAATCACTGCAGAAAGCTTAACATTGATCAAAGTAGTAGTGAAGGGCTGTATGGGACCTCATATTTACTAACTAAATATATAGTTCCAGCAGAGATTTTTTGAAATGTGTGCCAGTTTGCAACAATAGTTTGTTAGCTAAATGACATTTTGTTTTTGCAGGATTTCAACATTCCGCATACACCTTTGGCATTGAATCACACATAGCACAGTCTAACATCAATGGTGCACTAGTACCACCTGCTGCATTGCTCAGTATTTTGCAGAAAGGACTTCAGTACACAGAAGCTGAAATTAGCATAGGAGAGGTAAGAAGTATTATTTTTCTGTTGTGTTAATATGTGGATTAATTTCCTGAATTATTAAAATTATATAGTTCCCAGAAATACCTTTGTGTGTTTCTGATAATTTGTTATTGTATAAGCACTGTAAGGTATGGACAAATTTTTTCATTCTGTTCGTTAATATTTTTATTGAGAACTCTAAAAGATCGAAAGGACAAATGATAAATGATGAACATGTGAGTAAGCTCAACTAATTAATTCTGGCCATGTTGGCTCCTTTGACTTAGGGTAGGCATCATGCTACTTGGTATGTGTACATTAACCACTAGGCTGTATATGTACCCTAACCACTAGACAAATTATGATGTACTTAACACCCAACTACTGGCTGTCTAAGTGACAAGAAGGCAGGTGGTTCACCATTTTAATTGTTGACAGTCCCCCACCTTGCCTGTCTACCCCATACTTGTCAGCTGAAACAGGCTCAATTAACAACCGGGTAATGTCACCTCACTCTCTATCATTAATTGAAGATTGTGCTTGTGGTCCAGTCCAGCATCCTTGAGCCACTAGAAACTGTACCTTGTGAGAGCTTCTGGAAATAGCATCAGAAGGTTGAGAACTTGAATATAATTAAAAATGGTTGATGATGGGGTACTGTGATCACAGAAAGAAGGACAAACAGACCATTACCTCAGAAAGAGGAAGAAGTAAGGGAAATTGAAAATAAAATCATTGTAGCTACAGCCAAAGAGAAGCAGATAAAAATCGCATATACGAACACTTTATTGTGCCCATAACACAGAATTTATCCCTGTTGGTGTTTTCCATTGGTGGCATGCTGGCCTGCATACTTCATGTTCACAGACTCCAAAAACTGGCTCTGATCCGTACTTTGTTAATCTATGGCTTCAGCCCCTGGCACCTTGCTCCACTCTCCTTGGGAAACTGCCAGAACTACATCCATTCATTGTCAATAGCAGACAGTAGACAGCCAGAATAAAATGATGAGGATGCATTTGTAATATCACACCTGGTGCGTACTTTGATACCTAAATCAGGTATCCCTACCACATTAACACTACGATACCAGTACATATCAGCACAAACGCTTGTTCGTAGGTGCTTGAGACAAAAATTATTTACAGTTAAAATGGTACCACTACAAATCCCTTTTCCTAGTCATAGCACATAAAACAAGATAAAAACCACGCTAACCCCCCCTCTCCCCAATGAATATTAAGTACGGATATACTCCGGTTTGACTTAACCAATATGGGAGGTTCCTGTACAATAGCTGCAGCCACTTTAGTGAGGTATCTGTGGCAAGGACAGACTAACATATGATTCCTGAAGTGAGATAGCAGACAGACGTATTAGTTGATGCAGGGGAAACAGTCTGGTTGATTGCGTAATCTGTCATTGTAATGTTAACCAGTAAGTCCTTGCTGTCTTGATACTGTGAATGGATGCGAGCATGGGGAGACTATAAGCATTACATTTCCTAAGGGCATGCAACTCTGCTTTAGTGATCATGGCATCATCGTGGGTAAAACATTCTTATGGTAAAATGATCCTCTATTTGATTATTTGGGGAAGTTGGGGGTGAGTTGTGTGGGCATGGGACATTACTCAGGAATTTGTTGTCATCAGAAAAAAAAAAAAAAACCAATTCCTGTAGATAGGCTGAAGTTAAGTTACGTACAGTGGAGATGAGTGAAGTGCAGTGTCAGGAAGAACAGTACTTCAGCCCGGGTAAGTACAGAGTTATTAACATAGAACAAAGTCGTGATAATGCCAAAGAAAGTCTAATAATGAATAAGGAAATAGAACTGCAGATGTGCTACTGTAAATAACATAGTGAATGCATTTTCACAGCCAGAATATGATCGTGGTGTGGAAAAGCTATGTTCATGACAAGTAATGGATTGTTATTGGTACTCTGTGACCTTCAACAATTTTCCACCCTAATATATGCACTGTGCCCTTACTACATTCTGCTCTTTTGGTCCACAGAATAGAACAGAAATGAAGGCAAAATGGTTCATGAGGATTTGGAGGAGGAGGAGGAGATTTAGTGTTTAACATCCCATCACCAATGATGTCATTAGGGATGGAGCATGAGCTCAGATTAGGGAAAGCAGTTGGCTGTGCCCTTTCAAAGGAACCATCCCGGCATTTGTCTGATGTGATTTAGGGAAATCTTAGAAAAACTAAATCGAGATGGCCAGATGCAGGTTTGAACTGTCATCCTCCCGAATGTGAGTCCATTGTGCTAACCACTGTGCCACCTCACTCAGTCATGAAGATTTGCATGAAGCTTCATTACACCAGATCTTTCTTCATACCTGAACAACATTTCTTTGTAATTACAGTTTGCATCTGTCATCTGAACAAAGTGACTTACTTACCTTTGTACTCTTTTGCTATTTTCACGTTTGTGACATCACTTCTGTGTGAAGTGGCATAAAATGGGAGCCCAGGAACAGTTCCAACCATTTGCTCTCTTATTACAGTCTGTAGCAGACCTAATGGAATTAGTTTCTACATCATGGTCCTCAATACACAGAATAAATTTACCTGCAAAGAAATTGATTTGTGCCTTTCCCCCCCTCAAAAACACTAGTCACCTGTAATGCATTCCCCCAACAAAGCATATGATATGACAAATATAAACTTTATCCACAAATTCTAATTCCAACTAGGCCTACAGCTTAACTGTCTTTGATAGGGCGCTATCTGCTCCTGCAATCCAGTCTTCACACAGAATAAAATGTTCAAGCTCTCTTAAATCATGACCATGACATTTGTAAGAATTTGAAACTTTTCAGTATTTCAGTAATAGAATCTACGGGCTCTGTAACTATTCCTAAAATTTAAAAAAATAAAAGAAGTAATGCGGAATTTAACTTGTCATTGTAAATAAGACAAGCTCCAGGGAAGATTCTTTCCTTACATACACTGATGCAAAATGCAGAAAGATAATCTGACAAACTTTGTCAAATTTGATTACATTGCCAAATATAAGGATCCCAATTGCAGTTGGTTTAGACTTTCAGTTAGTAGTTAATCTTGCTTGGAGTCACATTTATTTCTTGACTGTCACACATTATTTTCATTTATGACTCATTAAAGCACTCCCTAAACACGTAATAAGTTTTGTGAGTCACAACTGATTCAGTCTCGTCTCCTTTACTTCTTTTGGCAAGCATTAGAGTTGTAAAGCTATTGGTGGAAGAATCTTTGCAAAATTTTATCGGAATTGTTGAGATTTTTCAGCTTCAACAAATCCCGAATTGTCTGTCTTGAATCTTATATCTAGACAGGTTGCAATCAAGTAATTTGACTTTTCATTTAAGGAGCTGAAACAACTTTCTAATTCAGCTGTCAAAAAATTTCTCATTTGTGGTCAGTGTTTTTTATACTGTCTCACCATGGTCTAAATACTTATTTGACGCTGCAGTATGTGGTATTATTTGAATTTGCAGAAGGGACCAGATCTTGTATTTGTTATTTGTTCAAAGGACTTCAGGGCGACACATCAAATTCCTAAGCAGGTCATAATCAGACAACTTCAGAGACATGCCCTCTTCTTGTTCCAACAGGTGCTCTGCAATATAAAGGGTGGAAATTACACGTTGTGCTGATACCTTATAACAACTGATAACCGAGCGAGGTGGCGCAGTGGTTGTACACTGGACTCGCATTCGGAAGGACGACGGTTCAATCCCGCGTCCGGCCATCCTGATTTAGGTTTTCCGTGATTTCCCTAAATCAATCCAGGCAAATGCCGGGATGGTTCCTCTGAAAGGGCACGGCCGACTTCCTTCCCCATCCTTCCCTAATCCGATGAGACCGATGACCACGCTGTCTGGTCTCCTTCCCCAAACCAACCAACCAACCAACACTCTGAACAATGTTCCTCTTTTTGAGTCGCCAACAGTGTTTCTTGAGAGAAGTGCAAATGATTGCAGTGCGTTTCAAGAGATCTACCAGAAGTGATTATTCTTGTAACTTCAACATGGACCTTCAGTGACTCAATTACAAACTCCTGCAGTGAATGGATAAAGCAGCTGGCAGCTTTCATAGTGTTTGCACCACAGTCATGAGTGAGCAATTTGATTAGTATCCCAACAGTCCATGATAGCATGGCATTTTACAGCAAGGTAATGCTTGTTCTAGGAGACTTGTAAATCTGTCCTGTTCTGTGATAGATAAAGGCATGGTGTCTAGCGCAATCATTTACACTATTAAGTAACAATATTTGTACCATTTGCACCTCAAAGCTCTTTCCTTTCAAACAGTTCTGATATAGTCAGTTGCTTTTCTATCAGTGCTGAAGGCGAACTAGTACGGGGGGATACTGGGTACGGCTAAAGATGGTGTAGGTGTGCAACAGCAGGATGTTTATTAAATTGCTTGGAATTTATCTAGATGTTTTGTGTTCAAATGTTTTTTCACAGCTGAAGTATCTGCTACACAAAAGAAATATTTCATGTGGTTTAAGGTAGGTTAGGTATTTTCTATTAGTTTAAATGCAGGGCATTTCCATGCCAAGTGGTCTAATTTTGGAAAAAATTCCTGCACAACCATTACATATTTTTCTGAAATTTTATGCGAACATTCACATGTGTTCCCAAAGAATGTAAGTAAAGTTTTACTTTTGTAATATAAAACTTGCAGAAATATAGTCATTTGTTTGACCCCATAGTGCAGCTTTCAACAGTGCATCCCACAGTTTTTGGCTACTTCGAAACATAACTTTTTCAGCTCTCTTAAGTGAAGTAATTAAAACAAAGATTTTTTGACCTATTTTCATATGGATAATTTAAGCAAAGTTGACTTTTTATATCTCTGGAAGTAATTGTGGGATAAACCTTAAATTTTAAACCTAATAACTTACTAATACAAGGTCTTAGATTATAAGATCTCATTCTCTTACTGCTTTCCATTATTTTACAAATTAAGGGCAAAATTGACAATGTTCATACAAATGCCAAGAATTGATATTTTTAGCCATCTTTCACAAAAACCATTGTCATTTGAAAGACCGTGTTTTAAACCACCTAAAAATCTATGCAATACGAGCAAATAAGCCGCTAAAAGTCAATGACAAGGTGTAGGTGCTTTGAAAATGCGATCATATTCTGCTGTACTCAAATTTTTCATATTTTATTATGTTCTACGATTGTTTAGTAGTCTCTGGGGAAGGTATTATCAGAAGTCCTGATGACTAGGAAGTGAAATTGAGTCAGAAGAACTTGAATAACTTCAAAAAGGGATGTTGTTTGTCACGACTCATCATGACATATTTCAGTCTTCTTTTTTTTCTTTTTTTTTGCTGTAGTAACTACCGAATAAACTGGTTATATAAACTTCAGAATTTAACTGTGCATTACCAAGGCACTGTAGATGATGTTAGTAAAAGTGTTGCATAAGAGCTGCAACACACCATGTATAAACTGCCTTCAGGTTTTACACTACTGTCACATTGTATAAATTTTCGTCAAGTTCATAGCAGTTTGTCCGCAGTCTTTGAGTATGCCTTTTTATTGTGCACTGCTACTGGTTTAAAAGAGTTTGCAGAAGACTCTTTTTTGTAAAAGTGAGCTAAAAATACTCATATTGGCATTTTTACAAATACTGTCAACTTTATCCTCAATTTGTAAATTACTGGAAAGCAGGAGGAGAATGAATTGTATAATGTAAGATCTTGCATTGGTAACTTATTAAGTGCAAAATTTAAGATTTATCTCACAATTACTTCCAGAGATATAAAAAGCTAAACTTCACAATTTTCCAAGTGTCTATTTTTCTGGTTGATTTTGCTTAAATTATCCATCTGAAAATTGTGCAAGAAATCTTTATTATTATTTTAGTAAAGAGAGCTCAAAAAGTTTTACAGATTTTGTTTCTTTCAAGAAAATATTGCCAGAGATACTATGTCTCAAAAGCTGCCAAAAATTCGGGGGTGTACTGTTGAAAGCTGTGCTATGGGATCAAATAAATGACGAAATCCCTGCAAATATTCAATTCAATTTTTATTATCACGTAACATGCCTTATACAATCAAAGATTGTGACATAGGTGATTTGTCAGTTTTACACTATATATAATAATACTAAAAATAGACAATAAACTAATAATATATATGGTGTAACATCTTCAAAGGGGTATTTTAATTACAATTATAATGCATTGTTGCCATTCATGAAATCTTCTACACTATAGTAACATTTATCTTTCAGATATTTTTCCAGGCCTCTTTTGGTACCTTTTACATTCAATTTCATGCCCATATAGTATGGGGTTCTTTCATACGATTTTAAACGGTGGGTAGGTAACATGTAGCTCGTTCTATATGTAGTATCATATAATGCAAGAAGAAGTTGCCCTCAAAAAGTTGTGGGTTTCTTTTCGTGAAAGTGAGAGTTTCGTAGATGTATATGCTTGGAATGCTCGTTAGATTTAGTTTTACAAATAAAGGTTTACAATGTTGCTTTGGTTTTGCTCCCACCATTGCTCAGATAATTCTTTTTTGTAGTCTAAAAGCTCTAAGTAAATTTGTTTTTTCAGACCCCCAGAAAATTGTACTATACCTAATGACTGAAACAAAATATGCATTATACACAGTTTTTCTTACAGCTAAATCAGTAATACTATACAAGATATTCGTAATATATACAAGGCTATTCAGTCGATCCAGTATGTTGTCCACATGGCGACTCCATAACACACATTCTATCATCAAGACATCTGCTGACTTTTGTGACTAATTCATTTATTGCATGGATTGTGCTGCAGCCTTTTCTGAAACCATATTGATTGCCTAAGATAATGCTGTTAGATGAATTGTGATTTTCGATCTGATCACATGCAGCTCTTTCAAATATTTTTGAGAAAATTGGTAAGAGTGAGATTGGCCTATAGTTGCCCAATTCATCTTGTTTGCCTTTTTTATGTATGGGCCGATCTTCTGCATATTTTAATCGATCTGGGAAACATCCCTCATCAAAAGATTAGTTGATTATGAAAGAGAGTGGGTATGCAATACTGTGACGGACTATTTTTATTATTTCAGTGGAGACCTCATCCCACCCCGCAGATTTTGAATTGTTAGGGGACATTATGATTTTGATGACATCTGAGATGTAAACATGAGAAAACTTAAAACATGAGCAATTGCTGTCTGTCATATTGGGCTTTGTTTTTGGTGGTGAACAGTCACCAAATTTGTTACAGTTTATGAAAAAGTTATTGAATGATTCACAAATGGCACTGGGTTCTGTAACAGCTCTACCATTTATCACTATTTTAGAAGGGGATTTTCTCTCTGCCTCACTGCCAACTTCGCTTCTTATAACAGACCAAACAGCTTTTGATTTGTATTTTGCATTTGAAATGAAGTTATTATTCGCAGTATGTTTTGCTAGTTTAGCTATTTTGTCGAATTTTTTTTGTATACTTAAGAAATTGAGGGCTTCGATTTACTTTTGCCTCCATATGTAGTTTCCTCTTAGTAGCACTAGACACTCTAATTCATTTTGTTACCCAGGATCTACTTTTTTGGGACCTGGTCCTCACTGTCTACAAAAGGGAAGCATTCATTGAATATACCCAAGAATTCAGTTAAAAAGTTATTGTAATTGTCACTTGTGGCAGTGTGTTTGCTGACTGTCCACTTGGTTTGGCTTAGTTTTTTGCAAAATACTTCCACATTTTCTTGACTGGAATTCCTACATCTTTTTGTTGTGCAGACTGAATTTTGCTTCGATAGTGATACAAATAGCGCTTTATGGTGTGATACTCCTAAATCTAGAAGAAACTTTTCTTTTACATAGTAATTATAACTACTTACAATATTGTCAATACATGTTGCAGAGGTTGCTGTAATTCTTGTATGCTGATAAAAATTGAGATTTAGCCCATTTGTGGCTACCAGGTTCTTTAAGTGTGAAGAAAATTTGTCATCAGTCCTTACACCTATGTTGAAGTCAGCACATATAACCACTTTCTTGTACAGTTTCTCACTTTTTAATTTATGTAGCAATGTATCAAACTTATCTAAAAATACAGAGCTTATATGGTACCCAGGGGTGCGATAAATGCTGATAATTAATATATTATACTCTTTAAGTTCAGATGGCTAAAATTCTGTCTAATGTCATAGTCTACCGTGGAATGAACTGGTATGCAAGAGCCTCCATACCCATTGGCCCTACAAAAGCTGGTAGCCAGTTTATAACCTGTAAGTTTATTCAGGAGACTGATATTTTCAGATTTTAGCCAATGTTAAGTAAGGCGTATTACTTTCACAGATTGTTTCACACTTTCTGGCAAAATTTCTATATCATTAAGCTTCCTGATCATTCCTTCAGACAGACCTCTGATGCTTAAGTGCATAATGAAATTACTACTGCATATATTATTAGGTAGAGGGTCTTTAAAACTAATTTGACTATAAAGTAATGGAACATCCACCTGAGTGTTAACTGCTTGTTCTGGATTCATTGTATTGGGTCAAATTCGGAAAGACTTAGCCCCTTTCATCAGTTTCCCTGTGTGTGAGCATCTGGATGATGAGTAGGTACAGTTTTCTTGACGATAATTTCAGTCTCTGCTGTATCTTCTGCGGCTGGTTCTGGCACCGTCTTATCTTCTGGATGCGATGTTCCTGTTTGAGCTGGCACTGTGGCTGCAACTATGTGTGTGATTTTGAAATTGTTTTCCTGTTTTTCCATTTCCTTGGTCGAAACTGGTTGCATGGAAATTGGTTTTCTTGCAACGTCGTCATCTTTTTGTATTAATTTCGCTAGCATTTTGCCAACATATGACTTGCCAGCGTTATTATAATGTAGTCCATGTTTCGTAAACAAATCTCTTGCATCAGGAAGATCAAAAAATGTTACATTTTGTTGGGACTTGCATATTTTGTAGAACTGTCTGTTTACTTTTGCAAGCTCCAGATTTACGATGGAATTGTCTTGCAGGTCGTATCTGTGAGGCAAGCTAGTAACTGTGAGGTTCGAAACTTTCACATCAAGTAATGTAGTTTTTAAACACTGGGTCGCATGTTTACCCTCATTTCTGTATACATCATTACTTCCACCCATGATTATGATGGCATCATTGGTGAAAGTAAAACTTTACTTATGTTCGTTTGGAATGTGTGTGAATTTTTGTACTAAATTTCACAAAAAATCTTTGATGGTCTTGTGGGAACCTTTAGACCACTTTGCATGGAATACCCCTGGTTTTTTACAACAACATTGCACAAGGCATCTGTACATCCCAAGCAAGTTAAATTATACTGAGTATTTTATAAATACAATATCTACTTAATGATGTGAATCAGTAAATCTGAGGACAAACACCTTGTTGATGATTGTCACCAAAAATTCAAAACAAAAGAATGAAAGACAATCTAATGCTTCAGTAGTAGTACATACCTCTCGTGTTTACTTCTAAAAAAAAAAAAAAAAAAAAAAATCGGCAGAACGAGCAAATGGCTGGCTTATTATTGTCACTATTTATATCAAAATAATCTCAAACAGGTGATCTTGCCTTTATTGATGAAAAATAAATTATCTTGCAATTAGCAAATTATTTTTAGTAGTAGCCTCAAATAGCAAGAAGTGAAAGTGATAAAATTTGCAACTGTTCAAATGCTTGAATATACCTGAATCTACGTGCTTGACTCATCCTTCATGGCAGTGTTTGGCTGGATATCTGGCTTATGGGATGGCTGGTATCCAGCAGACAGCTACCTCCTTCATCTCGAGGATTTATTTACCGTGAATTGAACTACTTTTCTTTTATTGAGTAGGATTTTTTTACAAGGGATCCAACTTCAGTTGCCGTTAGTTCCTGGTAATTACCAGCTCACCACAGTAGTTTCTAAGTATATCATCTTTCAAAGGTCATGCAAAATTAAGTGAAGTCTCTTTAAACTTTTTGTGCTCCTTGTTTGAGGTAACAAGAGCAGAAAATTGGGCAGCAATGCCTTAAAAGCTTGAAAGGAGCATCCCAGATCAGAAAAAAATGGTAACTTTGATCTATAATTATTCATGAAATGTAAATGGGTAGATAATTTTTGTGGTCAGAAGCGGGTATTACCTTGCTTAAATGTGTAGTTATCTGTTTATCTGTTGCTTGGATCAGATTTTGCACCAACTGATCTTTAACTTGTTCACAAGTTGAAGGAATATCCAGGTGGAAAGGCTGTTACAAACAGAGACTATGCTAATATGATTGAGAGACTATGCTAATATGATTGAGAGAGTGGGCAAAGCGTTTGTTTGTGGTTCCATTAAAAATGGGGGGAAAAAGCTACTCAAGATGTTGGAAATTGCTGGCAATCAATCCTAAAGGTGATCAAAAGTTTTAAATGTTGAAGTTAGTGAAGTATAGTGCTTTAAAAATATTATCTATGTTTAGTCATTGCTAACTCAATGTAGCAGGTGAAACATTATAAATGTAGCAGGTTTTTGAGTGTCATCAGGGTAAATTAAAAAGACATCCACTTGAATTGTTTTTACTGAACAAAGTTAATGTAAATTGCATCTAATTTTCTGTGTGAATCAGATTTTACTCTTGTCAGCACATAGTGAATAACTGCAATCATATACATTATTTACTCGTACTTTTTACTAGCAGCTGAATTGTGGTTTCATCAGTTGCGGCATCTTTAGAGAGTACTAATACCTATAGCACACAATGTAACACTAACATACACAGTTAAAACAATGAACATAGACCCAGTATGTACATGGTTTCATTTTCTGTTTGGCTGCCATAAATGAGTTGTTTTTACCTAAGGGAAAGGCAACCACTCACCAAAGGTGCCCCCACCAGCTGACAGGGAAAGGAAAAAATTTAGTGTACTTGTATGTTGTTCTTTCAAGAAAATGATTTAAAAGTCAGTATTAGGTGTGTTTTTAACAGAGTTAGAACTGGAATGTTCTTTTGGCCTTTTATAAATCACCATATGTCTTTAAAAATATTAAAAATTCCCCGTACTCCGAGGTCTGTAAACCCTCCCGCCCCCTCCAAACTATTGTGTGGGTTCACTTGCCAGTCATCTGTAGCAGATTGATGCGAGGAGCACAGTAACATGTAACAGAAAACAGTATTTGCACTAGCAACTTTTGAGCACTAGCGCTTATTCCAGCAGTAGTACACACAACCACACAGACACCCAAATGCACACTCTCGTGGCCACAGCAAGACTAATTATTGATATGTGTTTATTGTTGAAAAGTTGCCTGAGCTGATGGAGGTGCAGGTGGAGAGTAGGTGGGAGAGGACACAAGGAGCAGGAAGTGGGGAAGAGGCAGGTTTTCAGGCAGCTGACTTCATGATCACAAAACAAGATGAAAAAAGTACAAGGGGTACAACAAGCAGAAGTGTAAGAAAGAGCAAGAAGGCAAGAAAAGGGTAGGAGGTAAAGGAGAGAGAAAGGTGAAGGTGAAAGGGAGAGGAGAGAGAAGGGGACCGAGAAAGGGGAAAAAGGAGAGAGGATGAGAAGAGGGGGAGAGAGGGAGTGGGAGAATGGCTACATGGGCAGAAGTGGGAGAGAAAAGGGAGAATGGATGAGAAGAGAGGGAGAGGAAGAGTGGCTCCATGGGGAGGGGGAATGGTGGGAGAAGGCATTGCATAATCTGGACAGCAGAAGAGTGATGTGGGCAGAAAAGAGTAGGGAAAAAAATATGGTAATGCTCTGTCATTCTAAGTTCACTGTCTCTACAACATAGTTTCACTTGAAAAGTAGCCAGAATTTTTGCAACTCCGACCCGACTAATTTTCACGTTCTACCAGGTACCGACCCACAACTATTCATGAGTTAAACATTCGGTCATTTAAGTGGTCTTCTTCGAAAGAAGTGCTCGCCAAAGTATTCTGTATAGCGCATGAAACACACCATGTGGAATTGTTACTGCGACCAGAAAGTACACACACTCATACTTTCAAACTATTTAATTTAGAAACACCAAACTTTCATTAAAATATTCGTAACTCCAGTCACGAGGTATTTGAACTGCAATTAATTCACTATTTCTTCCATTTTTCAGAGTATTTTTACAGAGCTATGTAATATGGAGTTACCAGTAGGCTGGTTAGCAAGCAACTCTCTCAAACTATTCTACTCACTGCCCACTCCACTATATTCGCTTGGGAACAGCTTAATTCTGATTGGCTGTTGATCCAAGCGACCAATCAGAATGTTCCTTCCAGATCATTCTCTCGCACCAATACTTGCCTTATCCAATCAATAATCTGGTAGTAATTTCAATTTCTAGTACATTGTTTAACCAAAATAAGTGAAGTAGGAATTCTTCTCCAGATTGATAAATAAACTTATTCCTCCTCTAACTTTCATTCTGGCTGCTTTTATACAAAAGCAAGCTCACACCGCCATACATCATGTGAATCATGGTTGCACCATAACTTTCTCAAGGTATGTTTGTACAAGGTTTTATGAAAAATGATGTATTAAGTTTTAACGTATGTACCACATACACTCTATCAATCATTCTCACACACTCACACAACAAAATATAATCAAATAATAATTTTGACCTATTTTTGTATTACATAATGCACAGTGACTAAAGCGTTAAAAAAGAAAATTCTAATTAATTGATTTTTATGCACTGGTAACTTTGGAATGGCTTCAAATGATAATGCAAGTCAATCTGTATTTGTTCCTAATATGGTTTTAAAAAACAAGCATTTGTTTTAGGACTTTCAGGTGATTTTCTTTATCTCTGGTATAATAATAAATAAAAATCTGAAATTTTGACAATATCGCTCCATTAATAACAAAAGGCTGTGTACCAAATTTGAACAAAATTGAATAATAACTAATATGGATTATTTAGATTCGTAGAGGGTATGAATCTTCGTATTGACTGACTGTTATGCTATGAAGTTCTCATGCAGGCAGCGTCAGCTGTGCTGTGAGCAAAGCAGGGGGAGGGGGGGAAGAAAAAACATAGCCATCCTGCAGCCACTGTACCAAACAGCTGTGTGCCTTACTGCAACGAATGTCGTCTTATAATAACTTGCCACGTTACAATCTATCACCTGTTTCCATGACAAGAAGTTCCTTCCTTACAGCCTTGGCATCTGTGGACACCACATCTGTAGTGGAAAACAGTATTTGTTGAAATGTACCAATAACCATAATAGAGCTTCACAATCAGATAAAATCCTATCCAGCTTATCCATAAACAAGTCTCCCATGCCATATGCTACTCTGACATCAGTAGACCTATTAACCAGCCACCAATTAGTACTCCTGATCACCCAGCATCAGCCTGGCCTTGGAAAACTCAACCACATCCTCCACCAGGACTTTGGCTGCCTCACACATGCTCTGAGATGACAGATATCCTACTCAAAATGATACTCCCCCCCCCCCCCCCCCCTCAAAGTAGAGTTATGCTCCTTGTCCATTCCTACTCTCTGTCGTGCCCGCCATGGATTGTTCTGTTGTGGTCAGTCCAGGTGCCAGACTGTTCCATACACCCAACCACCATGTCCTACAGCATTCCAGTCACAGGCAGTGCCAACCCAATAAGGATGGCCAAAAGTGAAAATAGCAATGTTACACAGTATTTCAGCTATGCTATTCTATTTGGGCATGACAAGTAACCAGCTGTCTACTTGCATAAATGGCCACCACCAAGCTGTGGAAAGCAACAGCACTAATGACTTCAAGAGCTGCTTCACTGTGCAGGCCATTTGGATAGTCACTTACAGCACAAGTTTTTCTGAACTATGCAGGTCAGAATTGTCTCTCTAGCATATCCTGAACTTTTACAACCCCCCTGCCCCAAATCCCCAGTAACCTCTTCCCACTGGTTCCCCTTGCCTTGTCCCATCCCTCTTCTGTCTGCACCACTCCTTCTCTTCCCAGATCATGTAATGCCTTCTCCCACCCTTCTTCCTCCCCCCACCCATTTGGGCCTCCTCCATCTCCCTCTGTCTCTCTCTCCTCTCCCATTTTTCAGCTCATCTTCCTTCTCTGTCCTGCCCCTTTCTTCCTCTCTTATCTTCACCTTTTTTTCTCTCCTGCCCCCTCCCCCTTCCTTTTTTCCCTTCTCTTTCTTCCTACATCTGTTTTTGTTGTACGCTCTGTAGTTTTCGCTTTCTGTTGTGCAGCCATGAAGTCATGTCTGGAGACTTGCCTCTGCCCCCCCCCCCCCCACTCCTAGTGTCTGTCGATCCCCATCCCCTCCCCACCTCTCTGAGCTCAGGCAGCTACTTTCAATAATTATCAATAATTAGTCTTGCCATGGCCACGGGAGTGAGCATTGGGGTGTTTGCCTGTGCGCACGCACTTGTGTGTGTGTGTGTGTGTGTGTGTGTGTGTGTGTGTGTGTGTGTGTGTGTGTGTGTGTGTATGCGCCCACGCGCGCGCATGTGTACTATTGCTGGAAAATGAGCTAGTGCTCGAAAGCTAGTGTGAATGCTGTTTTCTGTAGTGTGTTACTGTGCTCCATGCATCAATCCACTATATAGGTGAGTGCTTGCTTTTCCCTTATTTAACATATTGCTCCATCCAGGAATTTCCATAATTATTGTTAATTTTACCAAAGGTAAGTCTTAAGCAAACTTTAGTAATCTTGATAAAATTGTCTCTGCCTTCCAGCAATGTCAAGTAGTTTAAAATCCATGAGCTTTCGACTGAATGCTCCTCGGGTATAGTCAAATGGTGACTGCCATATGACTGCTGCTGCCATCCTTATGCAGCTGCACCACCTTCAGTGATGTCACTTCTGATCACTCCAGTGCTGTGTATGGTAATGTTTTCGTTGCACACTTGCTGCGCCTTCTGATGGCTGTGTTCCAAGCCGTGCATAGTTGCAGGCTGCCAACTTTATTAAGGGACTGTTTTAACCAGATGGATGGCGTCATGATGGGGAATCCATTACTTCCTGTCAATCCAGCTTGCTTATGGGGTACGTTGAGGACATCACCCTTGACACGGTTCCTGCAAAGCCTAGTTGCTTTTATCATTACATTGACGACACAATCATTGTCTGGTCTCATGGATGTGAAAAACTGGGAGGATTCTTGGACAACATCCACAGCATCCATGACAACATCAAGTTCACGATGGAGGTAGAAACAGATGGTGCCTTGCCTTTTCTTGATGTTCTCATCTGCCAGAAAGAAAATGGGTGTCTCAGCCACAGTGTTCACTGGAAACCCACCCACATGGACCAATATGTGCTACCAACTATTGCCACCCTTTGTAGAAGAGTTCTGTTTTGAGGATTGTGATGCATAGAGAAGAAGTCATTTCAGATACTGAAAGCCTTTCAAGGCAGCTGAACCACTTATGAAAAGTATTCAAGGGAAATGGCTACAACAACTGCCAGATTTCACAGGCCGTCTTGCCAAAGAAACGCAAGTAGAAGTTCCGCAAGGACAACACTGAGATGGTTGTGGTTTACTCATTCTTTGGCTCAATAAGATGAAACATTAGCTGGCTCCTAAAGAGGTATAAAATTGATTTTGTCCTCAGGATCCCAGCTAAAATACGACAACCGATGAGGCCTGTGAAAGACGATGTAGGTCTCAGAATGACAGGAGTATACAGAATACCCTGTGGAAATGGACAGTTTTATGTAAGACTATGTACTGTTGAACATGTAGAACATGCAAGGTCTTTCCATGTACGGCATCGCGAGAAATTAGTGATAGGGGAATATACTCTAGAAAACGGGCACAGTATTGCATTGCTGAGACATCTGGTGTTACATGGATTAATAGTTTCTGGGACAGTGTCATAAAAGAAGCAATTGAGATAAAAATTCCTTAGAACACTGTCAATAAAAATGCCGGCCTGCAGATAAGCACAGCTTGGAACCTGACCATCAGCAGATCAAAGTGCGTATGGCAAGCACACAACAAAAACATTAACATATGTAGCGCAGGAGCAAATGCCAGTGATGTTACTGAAGGCAGTGCAAAGGCAACAGCAATCATTAGACAATCAGCACGTGACAGTGGCCAAGGAACACTTTGCCGAATGTTTGTGGATTTTAAACCACTTGATGCACCTGGAAGTCTTAAGAGAATTTCATCAGCATATATCGCCACGAAACTACGCATTCGTATATTTAGTAATCTTACTATTGGATCACTTTTGTACATGCCAGTGGTGCCTGACTTTTTATATTGTAATCTAGTACAATTATTATTTTAAGCTTCCACACACACACACACCACCACACAAACACCTAAATGTACATGCCTGTGGTAGTGACGAGACTGAGACCATGGGTGTACTACGGGTGTACCACAGGCTGTACATTTGGGGGTCTTTGTGGTCGTGTGGGCAAATGTGTACTCTACTTGAAAAAAAGCAAGAGCTCAAAACATAGTGTTAACTGTTTTCTATCACATGTTTCTCATTGCCACCCACCAGTCCTCTATAGGTAAGTGGTTGCTTTTCCTTTACTTTTCCATTGAGGAATTTCCATTATTGTTGTAGAATTATTTGAAGTTTCATATTACCTGCAATAATTAATTAGGTCTCAATTCTATGTTCAGGACGGGACTGAAAACCGAATGGTGGACAGCCTGTCACTTATTGATGCTGTAATGCCAGATATTGTTGCTACCCGCCAAAATCAACAGAATCAGCAGAAGCAACAGATTGTTAAAACTGAGATGCCTGACATGAATGGTGAAGAGGGTAAGTATACAAACTACGTATCTTATGAGCAATTTGGACATTATCACGACCAGTGAACTGGAAGATTTAATATTGCGGACAGGGAGAAAGTGAAGAATCTGGTCACCTATAAGCTGCTCAAAAGTATTTTGCAATACACTCAAGACTTGCATAGTTTGTGTCTCTGTTTTCTCAGTACTTTTCTGACCACAGGAAATAACCACTTACAGCCACGTGTGTAGGGGAAAAGTAATCCTCAATTCTTAGTGCTGTGAACAGGACAAAGCAGCTTGTGTACTTAGTTCATTCTACCCATGCTGCAAAAGGTCATTTTGAGCTTACACAGTGCACATGTTGTCACTTTATGGCTAGATGGTTGCCGGAATGGGATGTTGCCCATTAGGTTTGCATAAATGATGGTGCATCATTCGAACATTTGGTCACTGTTGTGAGACACGAGGCATTGGAGCGGTTGCCTGCAGTTGACAGCACCAGATGACGCCCACAGTTTTTAAATTATGAGTCCTAAGGTGTCCCAAGGATATGCAGCAGAACTGCAGGCAGCATTTTTTGGGGAAACTGGAAACGCCCAACTTTATCGACATGATCAGTATAGAGCCTAGGCATCCACTACGAAACTCTCTGTGACTATGATGTGTGAAAGACATTGGGCAGAGAACATCTTGAATGGAACGTGGATCAGTGATATCATATTGTCATTGACTGTGAGTGCAAGATTTGTCTGGTACCTGATGCTATCATAGAAGTGTGGAGATGGCCAGGTACCAGTACAACCCTCAGCAGCCACGTAGGTCCACAGGTGTAGCAGGGAGGAGTGTTTAGTCATGGACTGATATCGTGTAAGGATGTCGGGCATCTTTCATCATTATTGAAGTAATTTGATAGCAGTGTATTGTCAGTGCAGCACCCTCCAACCTGTTGTCCAGCCCAGTATTCAACATTTGACAAGGGCTCACCATTCAAAATGATGATGCATGATCACGTTGGGTCCACCTGGTATACACACATTTCTGTGAGGCAATGGCTTGCAGGATCTGCTCACATGAACACAGTTGAGCCTGTTAGGACCAGCTGAAACTTGCAGTATAGCCCCACATTTTTGTAGTGTATTTTCTTATTTTAGTAAGAGGGCAACTGTAAACTTATCAGGAGATCTGCCCTCAATATTAAATGACACGGAGAGTTAAGTGTGTTGTAGAGTCTGACACATTCATTTTTTACTCTGGCATCCAGGCAGCACATACATCTCATTTAGTATTTGTTGCATCTCTTTTCTACTCTTACAGTCTATACATTCAGCAAGCATCCAGAAACTCAAGCAGTTTGTGTTCAGGAAAGTGAAATAAGAGCTTTGATGTATGTTGAGGTTTGCAAACATGGCAAAGAACCTAAAAGATCAATTCAACATAATGGATTCTGACTTGAAAACGGATTATAAGCTGAATTTCAAGAAAAGTAAATTAAGGTTAATGGAATGTAGTTGAATTAAATCATGTGATGCAGGGTCATAGGTGAGTTTTACTATTTGGACAGCAAAATAACTGACATTAACTGAAGTAGAGAGGATATAAAATGCCCAGTGGCAAGAGCAAGAAAAATATTCCTGAAAAAGAAGTTTGTTAATATAAAATGTAAAGTGTAAAAAAAAAAGTCTTTTCTGAAGGTTGTAGCGAAGTGAAGACAGTAAACAGTACAGACGAGAACAGAAGTTTTGAAATGTGATGTTACAAAAGAATGATAAAGATTCAATGGGTAGATCCTACAACTGAAGAAGAGCTACTGAATTAGATTTGGGAGATAATAAATTTATTGCACAACTTCACTAAGAGAAGTGATCAGTTGACAGGACATCAAAATAGTTAATTTTTTATTGAGAGAGATGGGGGACAAGAGGGCATAAACATTTATAGACAGACCAAGGTGTGACTACAGTAAGCAGGTTAGAGTGGCCATAGGTATCAACAGTCAGGTAGAGATGATGAGGCTTTCACGGGATGGAAGATTATGGAGAACTGCATCAAACCAATCTTCGGTCTGAAAGCAAGAACAGTAATGTGGGAAACCTCTGATTTATAGAGGTCTTAGTTGTATTCAATTTTATGAAGGCGACCTTTTATATTTTTTGTTAGGAGGCACCATGGGTGCCATGGGAATCTACCAATATTTCTGACATCTTGAGCCAGTATTATCTGTCACAAAAGAAATTTATGCTGTGAACCACAGTCCATAGAGCTCTTCAACCATCAGACACAAGAGGACTTCGCCAAAGTACTGTGACGTGAGTACATTTTGAAAGGAATCTGACACTCGAATTAATAATTTAGGATGAACTGCAGTCAGAACTGATTGTGCCTGTGAAAATGATAGAGACCCAAGAAGAAAGAGGAAAACAAGAGGTCATTTATTTGTACTATACTTGCTTGGCCTCTAGAAAAATTGGTGGGCTTGTGTGGCAATACACAGTATACAGGCTTGTTACACATGGATTCATTACCTGCGTTTTTATACATATGTGATTTTAGTTTTGAGTGCAGTGCTGTCATCTGTTAAAGAGTACTCGGTTTCTCAACGAGTATTTAAGGAATAATGTAGGCATAAAACTTTCTCCAATTTCATGGAAGAATGTAGCTGATGAACATACCATCAAGATTTTCTGGCGAAAGTTTAATATTAAGATGGAAATTGATGTTATTGGAGATGCATGGACCGACATCACTTCAAAAATGTATGACCATCCTGTAGAGGGATTTTTGGCTGTTTCATTGCTAAATTTTTAAGTGTATAAATTTTGCATTAATTTGTGATTCAGGAAAATAATGATTTATTTTGGTAAAAATACTGAGAAACTCTGTTATTTTAAGCTTAATATGCGAGTAAACAAGAAACTATCCCCAAATTTAAGATAAAATATGACTTGGTTATGTGCAGCAATAACTATAATGTATAATGTGAATTACATTGTTAAATGGTGTGCACTGTAGGAAGCTCAGCCATCAGTGATGATCTGCTCGTGTCTAGTATAGGAGAGAGTAACGCCAGTTAAATAAACCTGCTCATGCATAGGTGAGTGGTTATAAATAAGGGACACTATAGCATCAGAATGGGCTATGCAGTCATTTTGAGAAAAGGGGCATGTTGACTAGGTGCAATACACACAGAAATTGAAAATGTGTTAACTTTTGTAATGAGTAAAAATTTCTCCAAAAGAAGGAAGGTAAAAACAAATACAGGAGGAAGTGTAATGTTTAGGATACCAAGCACATCAGTAACACAGAAAATAGTTTGACTGCTGTTGGGTTTAGTCACAAAAATAGTTAATGTGAGGCAAAAGAGGATGGGTAACTAGATTGAAGGATAGATAAAGGGGTTGCCTTGAGTTGATGGTGAGTACATCAAGATGAGATTGGAGTATGAACGAGGCATGAAGACAGTGGAGGAAGGGGCCAAGTAAAACTGCGCTGGCAACAGATAAGATGTGAGTATTGGAGACCTTGTACCTTTAGAGCCCAGGGAACAAAGAAAAATGTCTATGGTTTGTTAACAGTCTCATTTATCCTTCTTCCTGCTTGTTTTCTTCTGTATATTACATAACCTCCCTCCTTCAGTTAATATGATCATTGAGCAATACACAGTGGGGAAAGGGATCAGTTAATTCACTGAATCCATTGTGAAGATAAATTCCTTGTAAATTTAGAACTGTCCCTTCATGTGGTCTGAAAAATATCTAAGGCCTTGATTGTGGTGGTAGGAATGTCACGGAGTGAGCAGAGAAGAGTGTTGTAGGAAGGAGAGACCTGTTGAAAGGCAGTACTAGGAAGCAGAGTTCAAGAAAACTGTTGATGCATAAAATTATTCCTCTTATTAAATGCTAACACTCTCCCCCCTACCCATCCCTTAAATTCTGCTTTCCATTTACTGTTTTTTCCCTTCTGCTCCTCTTGCATTTTGAAACCGAATTTTGTAATATTAAGCACATAATATGATATCCATTTCTCGCCTACAGTGTATTAATCCTCTGAGGTCCTGATACAGCATATAGTTTAGATAATTTTTTGTGTATGTGCTCGTACTAAATAGGGTTAAAATTTGAGAATAGATCTGAAAATCCTTTTATTAAAACAAAAATGTACAGTCAATACATAAAAAGGATATTTCTTTAAAAATGAAGTCTTAGAAATAGATGATGAGTTCAGTTATTGACTTCTACATAGATATTCTGAAAACCACTGTGAAGTGCTTGGCAGATCACAGTTTAACATGGTGTCACATGTTTGGGTTTCTTTCTATTCCAAATTATATATGGAGTACAGGAAGAATGATTGCTTAAAATGACTCTGTGGACGCCTTACTCGGTTTCTTAATGTTATTCTCTGAATTTCAATCATAACTCAACAAAGTGGCCTGTAAACAGAATTTCTGCTATGTGGCCTGTAAACAACAGTACCACTACACCAGTCAAGTTGTTCAGCCATATCCAATTAGCAGGGAATGGTGAGACTTGTCATGCTGAAACATGTATTGATTTTTTTTTGCCACTGTTGGTTAATTGAAACACAGAATTGTAGCCACTGACACGAACTAGAAGTCACTTAAACAAAATCATGAAAATAGTTGTTTTTCTTGCTTACTGCTTGCAGTGAAGGCTGATCACCCCTGGAAATCACGAGCTGTTGGTATGGTGAGTGTTGTGCACATGGTCAGGAAGTGCAGCTATCTTATGGCAGCATTCACTAAAGAGGAATATCGCTGCTTGGTTTTGGTGAAAAAGGGAAACCAATATTTGTTTCTTTAGTATGCATTTCCTTCTAATTTATGGTACATATTTCGAAACATATTGTCCTCACGCTAGTTCAAATTATGAAAGACATTCTGTACATCTGCATCTACTCCACAAGCCACTTTACACTGAACATTGTCTGCCCTCACAGATGATGGTGAACCATATAAATGTTTTTTGTGTGCTATGGACACATATGACAGATGCCAAATGAAACCATCAATAGAAAACTCGCATGAAGACTATGTGATACATGATTAGCTTCAGTTAGGAAAATAAAGCAAAAAGGAATGCTCTGCATGAAATTTAAAAAGGGAGGAATCTTCATGGAGAATTTCATACTTTATATCATCAACTACGAATATCACCAGACAAATTCTTCGAATACATGTGAATGAGCAGAGTAGCTTTTGACTGTCTCATCAACAAATTAAAGACAAATGTTTTCTACATGATCAAGAACTATCAACAGCAGATAAATGTGGAAGAATGACTGACTACTGTAAATACAAAGGAATGAACATGGTATCCGAGAGCTAGCTGTTGTGTAATGGTAGCGTGCTCGGTTTGCAATTGTGGTTGACATAGGGACCTGAGTTCAGTCCTGTCTCCTTCTTATGTTTTAACATACAAAGTTTTATGGGTACTCATTTGCATTGCATTGCTAAGTAAATTTTTAAGGTCTTGCCAAAGTACGAAAATAATTCATCAGCCAAGTGTTTCAGCTGATCTAAGTAGTCTGTATAAGAGTACAAAATTTTTGAAAAGAAAGTCAAATGTTTTGTGAAATGATTTGTCTAAAAGTTTGAAATAAAGAATATTAGAGAAACATTTTATGCACCTTGTTTTCTGTTCATTATTTCGAGCATCATTGAAAGGCACGTTGAATATTTCTCTCATATATTTATTTCTTTTACACAAATCATTTCACAAAATATTTGACCGATTTATTTCATTTTTTGTTTTCAAGTTTTATTCATAAAACATACTCTTATTGAGGCCTCATTTGACTTCCTAATGTCTTCTGTTCTCAAAAATCCTAACTTTGGTACTTGATTCGAAGGAAACCTTTTTGACATTTAAATATCACACCAATGTATCCTTTTATGTGCAAAATAGCTAGGCCTTGAACAGATGAACTTTTTGACACTTCATTTACATAGCTTGCAGCAGCTTTTCCTGAAATATTTCAATTTTTTCCTCAACTTATTAATTAAGTTTTTCTTAATTACTCTGATTACTTTCAAGCAATTAAATATTTTCATGCAAAACAAGACCGCACACTGGTCACTTTGATAATCCGTTTATCTCTCTTTGTTTGACTATGAAAATCTCAATCTCAAGAACAAAAAGAGATATCATTTTGCTTTCAACTTTAAATACAATTTAGATATATTGGTTACATTTCATAAGCAGTAATGTATGGCCTAAAATGACCTAAACGGAAAGTCCACGCAATGTGATTTTACCTCTGCCAACTCTTAAAAATTTCGTGCTACCATGTACTTTTTTTGTGTGTATGTTTGTGTTTGTTTGTGTGTCTATCGACGTGCAAGCGCTTTCGTTTGGTAAGTCACATCATCTTTGTTTATATAGAGGGAAACATTCCACGCGGGAAAAATATATTTAAAAACAAAGATGATGTGACTTACCATACGAAAGCGCTGGCAGGTCGGTAGAAACACAGACAGACACATACATACACACAAAATTCAAGCTTTCGCAACAAACTGTTGCCTCATCAGGAAAGAGGGAAGGAGAGGGAAAGACGAAAGGATGTGGGTTTTAAGGGACGAGGATAAGGAGTCATTCCAATCCCGGGAGCGGAAAGACTTACCTTAGGGGGAAAAAAGGACGGGTATACACTCGCACACACACACACACATCCATCCACACATGTACAGACACAAGCAGACATATTTAAAGACAAAGAGTTTGGGCAGAGATGTCAGTCGAGGCGGAAGTGCAGAGACAAAGATGATGTTGAATGACAGGTGAGGTATGAGTGGCGGCAACTTGAAATTAGCGGAGATTGAGGCCTGGTGGGTATCGGGAAGAGAGGATATATTGAAGAGCAAGTTCCCATCTCCGGAGTTCGGATAGGTTGGTGTTGGTGGGAAGTATCCAGATAATCCGGACGGTGTAACACTGTGCCAAGATGTGCTGGCCGTGCACCAAGGCATGTTTGGCCACAGAGTGATCTTCATTACCAACAAACACTGTCTGCCTGTGTCCATTCATCCTGGGGTCAGCCAGTTGCTACTTGTACTGACATAAAAAGCAGTGCAGTGTTGGTATATGACATGGCTTGTGTTATAGGTGGTCTGGCCACTGATGGGATAGGATAAGCCTCTATAGAACTTGAGTAGGAAGTGTTGAGTGGGTGGATTTGGCGTGTCTTGTACCTTGCTCTGCCACAGGAGTATGATTCGGTGGCAAGGGATTGGGAATTTGAGTGGCATAGGGATGAACTAGGACCCTGTTTGGTTGGGCAGGTGACAGAACACCATTTTAGGAGGGGTGGGAAGGATCTTGGGTACAATGTTCCTCATTTCAGAGCATAATGAGTGATAATCAAAGCCCTGATGAAGGATATGTTTCAGTTGTTCCAGTCCAGTTTTCAGTCCAGTGTGATACTGGGTGATGAGGGGAGTACTCCTTTGTAGCTGAGTCTTGGTGATGGTGATGGGAGTATTTGAGGGTGTGTGAGGGTATGGCACAAGAAATCTGTTTGTAGGCTGTATGGCACAAGAAATCTGTTTGTAGGCTATGTTCATGAAGCCTTCAGCATACTGGGCAAGGAAGTTCTCATCACTGCAGATGTATCATCTAAGGGTGACTACGCTGTGCATGAGAGGAATTTTTTGGTGTGGAAGGTATGGCAAATGTTGACATGCAGGTACCTTTGGTGGTTGGTGGTTTTAATGTGGATGGAAGTGGGGATGGAGTTGTTGGGGAAGTGGATTGTCTGCATCTGGAAAAGTTGGCACTGTGGGTAGAGGAGGACCAGATGAAGCAGTTGAGAGATACTGTTGAGATTGTGAAGGGAAGTGGACAGGGTGTCTTGGTCCTAAGTCCAGATCACAAAGATATCCCAGTGAACCTGAACCAGACTAGGAATTGCGAGTTTTGGGAGGCTATGAAGGTTTCCTCTGGATGACCTGTTAACAGGTTGGCATAGGAGACTGCCACCCCTCCCTACCATAGTGTTCTTTGCTGTAAAGAAATGTTTTTGATATGGATCAAGATGTGCGGATAATGCACAATAACACAAATTATTGTCAAATGACTTTTTATTTGACAGGATGTTAAGCACTTATCTCTGATGTGGGAAAAAGTCTAGATTCCTGACAGGTTGCTCTTATGTCAGTGGGAAGGTTGTTACGTGTGCTTCAAAGCTCATGTTAACTTTTGACATGTAGTTTATTTTAAAATTGTACTCGTACATTTTATTTCAGTTGTACCATCTCATTTGTTCAATAGAAAAAAATTCTTATGTAGCTATCAAACCCACTAAAATTGAGTTTCTGGTTTCTGCCTGCCCCTGTCAGGATTGAGACAAATGAACTGTAAAATACTGTTTGGTGCAGATATATTTGTATGTTGTTGTTGGTGAAAATTAGTGATGGTAGTGATGAAAACAGCATGAATAACAGTTACTACTACATCTGTTACTGCTGTGAAGACATCGACCTTCTAGTCATTCAGAGAAAACTATGTTTGGAGCGTAGCTTGTGTGGGTGTGAAACACAGATTACGGGGAAACAGAAATAAAGAAATTAGAATAATTTGAATTATGTGATATTGCATGATACTATTGCAAGTCAGGAGGACTGAATGAGTAAAAAATGAAATGATGAAAGAAATCAGCTCAAAAAATTATGTAATAAAAAAGCTAAGAGCTGAAGAGAAGTAAAGTTTGGACATGTTGACTCAACTTGCTGTGGAAAACTACAGTGGGACATATGGAGAAAGCAAAGAACGATGGTTTAAAATCTAAAGATGAACATATAAGGCAGATTGTTGATGGTGTAAAACAGAGCAGTTTTGCTGATGTAAAGAAGAACTCTCTGAAGTGACAACTGCATCATAACAATTACCAAAACAACATACAGTTGGTGTAATTGATAGTTATGGGTAAGCTGTGGGCCACAAAGAGCTATCCTGTAAAAAATCTTTCTGCTAAACACAGGAAACACTACATCAACTATAACCGCGTTAATAAAAATGCATATATTCATTTATTTTTTGGGCATTTGTTCATTTTGTAGCATGATTCCACCAGCTGTAACTGCGTTAATAAAAATGCATATATTCATTTATTTTTTGGGCATTTGTTCATTTTGTAGCATGATTCCACCAGCTCATTTTTAATGTACTTTTCGGCACGAGTGTTCCAATAACTTCCATTTACTTGTCTCTTTCTTCACAATACATTAATGTAAAGTTCACAGAACAGTCACTTTTTCTGAAACAGCTGTTGTTAACTAATATACCAAATCTCCCGAATGTTTTGTGTAGTCTATATGTAACAGGACATGTCAGTTGTATTCAGGTCTCAGTGCACTCTTTTATATTTCCAGAGATTATTTTCATTTTCAGAATTTAGGAATGGATCCTATTGTGCAAACATTGTACTGTCTGAGATGTGGTTTTTCAGTCTTGTTAGTTGTCACACTTGTCTAATTTTTGATTCACAGCTGTAACATCAAACGTTGCTGAAAACATGGAAGTTGATGGGAGCATTGAAATTCCACCAAGCAAAGCAACTGTATTGAGAGGCCATGAGTCTGAAGTGTTCATCTGTGCTTGGAACCCTACAACTGATCTTTTGGCTTCTGGGTTAGTGTTTTCAATGGGTTACAATTTTTGGTAATAACTTTTCTGTCATTATGGAAATCAGTAATTTCAAATTTGTCATTAATCATTTTGTACCCTTTCAGGTCAGGTGACAGCACAGCTAGGATATGGGATATGAGTGACAACTCATCATCTCCAAATCAGCTTGTTCTGAGACATTGTATTCAGAAGGGAGGAACAGAAGTACCAAGCAATAAGGATGTCACATCACTTGATTGGAATGTATGTAAGACGCATGCTCACTCATACATAAAGTGTGTATTTCTTACTTTTAAGTAATGGAAAATTTTTCTGTTGTTACCTGTATTGAGCTGCTGTTTACTGTGCTCTTCTACGAGATGCTTTTGACATCGTTCAGAACAATTTTTGGACTATTTTCTTGTTTGAAACTAAAGTTTTGTTGATGATATCATAATCCTTTCTGCTCATCTCCTCCATCCCCCACTCTATTTCCATCTCTTTGTGCCCCTCTCTCTGTCCATTTCCTCCTCCCAATTAATTCTATAAATCTGCTCCTCCCTCCTCTGTCCTTCTGATCTTCCCCCCTCTGTCCACCTCTTCCTCTCCCCTCTAATTCTACTTCCCCTTCTCTTTGTCACTTCCCTCCCTCCTCTCTCTGTCCATCTCCACCTCCCCCATCTCTCTGTCTGTCTCCCCCTCGCCCCTCCATCCATCTCCTTCTCTCCCCACCAGATCCATCACCTCCTCTACTGAGCGAGGTGATGCAGTGGTTAGCACACTGGACTCGCATTTGGGAGGACGACGGTTCAATCCCGTATCTGGCCATCCTGATTTACGTATTCCGTGATTTCCCTAAATCGCTCCAGGGAAACGCCAGGATGGCTCCTTTTACAGGGCATGGCTGACTTCCTTCCCTGCCCTTCCCTAATCTGATGAGACCGATGACCTCACAGTTTGGTCTCTTCCCCCAAATTAACCCAACCCAACCCATCACCTCCTTCCCCCTTGCCCTGTTCATCTCCTCCCCTTTCCTTCCTGTGTCCATCTCCTCTTCACCCCTCTCTCTGTCCACCTCCTGCTCTCCCGTCCTCCCTCTCTGTCCATCTCCTCACTCTCCTCTTCCCTCTCTCTCTCTCTCTCTCTCTCTCTCTCTCTCTCTCTCTCTCTCTCCTCCTCCTCCTCTTCCTCTCTCCTCTGTCTGTTCATCACCTTCTCACCCAATCTCCTCCTCCTCTTGTCTGTGCCTGTCTCCTTCTTCCCTCTCAACGTCTGTGTCCATCTTCTCCTTCCCCCTTCTCTCTCTTTCTCCCCCCCCCCTCCCTCCCTCCCTCCCTCCATCCCCCCACAGTATCACATTCATCCCAGTAGGAGCCTGTCGGTTCTTACCCCAACAGTGTTTCTTTCAAAGTTGTAACTAATACGTGTACCAAATTTACTTGAAATTGTTCTAGAGGTTAAGGATTAGCTTTACCCATGGCTTTGCCTGCATACATGCACGTAAAGTGTATTCGGTATATCTTTAACACACTACACATGAATTTTTGCAAATATTTCAGCTGTATGTCTAGTGAATTTCACCCTGCAGTTTAATTTCCAGGCAGCTTGATATTTATGGCGTCGTATCTTCTGAACTATGTGCTATATGAAGATATAAATTTGCAAGTACATCCATTGTTGGCTACTGTCTGCAAAATGTGTTGTGAATAGATTTACAAGTGTAGTAATCATGCTTCATGTGGCAGTTTTACTGCACGAAGAGCGGAAGTGTAGTTAGCAATAGTTTGTCGTCAGTGAGTAAAAGTTTCTTAAAGATTTTAAATGATGTGTAAAGTTTGTTACAGATCTCTTATGTCCATCTGTTCTTAAGTACTGGATGGCTAAAGTATAATAGGTTTTGTATGTAGTGGGCTGCACTGCTATGGTAATGGAGAGAGTTAGGGAAAGTAAACAGTTAAAAGAGTAAAGGTTGCAGCTCACTGAATAATAGAAGCACAATGTAACTGTGCAGGTTTGTGTGGGGATGGGCAGCATTGGCAGGAGGGGTTGTTGTGCACTCTGCAGCTCCAAAAAAGGATTTGCGCGAAATCTGTCAAAGTTCTCAGTATTGTTTATGTGCCTTTCATTGCCTCAGCACATCCACTGCTGTACTGTTACTCCTTAAATGATTATTTTTCGTATTGATAGAAAGGTCAGGACTACCATCTCTAATGGGAATGTGGATAGTAAACCACTGAGTTTCAAACCACACTACAATTCTTGACTCTTTTTGTTGGCATTATTCAGTGGGAGAATGAAGTCAGTCTGCTGTCCTTTCAAAAGCATATTTAATGTGCCCTTGAATATTTCAAAACACAACTGTAACATCACGGCTTCAATTCACTATCAAACTAACTCTACTCTTGTTGTCAACATGCCAGAAGTGTGTGTGTGTGTGTGTGTGTGTGGGGGGGGGGGGGGGGGGCGTATTTTAATTGAAATTTGTGGGTTTTGATAGATAATAATTGAATAAGTAATAATCCATAACAGATGTATCCAATTTTCCAGAATTGGGTCCATTGCCGTATTTGTCTTACTACTGTTACCTCTGGAATGACAACTTTTCATTTCTTTAGTATGAAAATAAAGTTGAACTAATATTGTGAAACTGAACACGATAGAAAACGGTCAAATTTCAAGTAATTGCAGAAGAATGAAATATCGTATATTTGAAGTGTCTGAAGCCCCATGAAACTGTCGACAAATGGTGCTGTTGTCTGTAGGAAAGTTGCAACACTAGAAGGCTGTCTTTAACCAAGATGGTATTTTGGCTGTTTCATACTTCTTGCTTATCTTCGCTACTGTCAAGCACATCTCTTCTACTGGACAAGTGCTTATAGCTTTTAAGATGTTAATTGCAGAGGCCATGTTTCCTTTTGCATCGAATGATCGTTCCTGTCATATACCTGAATATTGGCTATCCTTCTGAAACTTTCCAGTGTCTCCATGTAGTCCACATATACAACCAAGATTCTTTCATGGTCCTTAATAAAGTGTTAAATGTTTAAATTTTACTTTGTGCAAAGTTCTAATAGGTATCTTCCTGTAACATTCCTTTGCCTCAGTTTCAGTTCTCCTACTGGTTTTGTTTCACTTCTTTTTCCTAGTATCCACTAACTAAAAGAGCAGTTGCTTTTGTCTTATACATTTTTTCACTCTTATCATTTTGTATTGAGTGTAAGAGTCATATTATGTTGTGTTGCTGTGTTGGATGTTGGCCTCGTGCCTGTCTTGGCCCAGTACCATGTTCACTATGCTATTCATAGCAGCTCATCGGCATTCCTATGTTCTTAATTCATTATTAAACCTATTCATGCATCACAACCATTTGATTTTGTATTGATAAGACTGTACTCACCTTACCAGAAGCCTTCCTTTTCTAATTCCTGCTGTATCTAACTTAAACCAATCCACACTGGACTCGCATTCAGGAGGACGACAATTCTAACCTGCGTCCGGCCATTCTGATTTAGGTTTTCCTTGATTTGCTTAAATCGCTTCGGGCAAATGCCGGGATGGTTCCTTTGAAAGAGCATGGCAGACTTCCTTCCTCATCCTTTCCTAATGTGATGGCACCGATGACTTCACTGTTTGGTCCCCTCCCCTGAATCAACCAACCAACAACCCAACCTAGACCAATCAATTTCTCTTTTTAAGTTCTCTAAATTACCTACCCTCACCTTTGTTTGTCAGTAGTGCAAATAAAATCAAAACAACAGATCAAAGCACTTGGTAGACCAAGATTCAAATCAAGCAAATTATTTATAGGAAGGCTGAAGTAACAAATAAGCAACACACTGAAAAGAAAGTTATACAGATTAAGAATCTGGTCATTTAGCTAGTTTATGCTTTTTTGTATTTAGGGCAGTTGAATGCAATGATTGGATTAAAAAAGAGAGAGAGAGAGAGAGAGAGAGAGAGAGAGAGAGAGAGAGAGAGTACAAATACCCCGTTGATGGAGGGGGTGGGGTGGGGGGAGTGTTTCATGGTATAAGTGTCTTAGGTTGATTTCTTTTGGTCTTCTACATGTCATCTTAATACTGCACAAATCTATGACAAGTGAGTATTTGAATTGTTCACCTTATATAAGCACCTCATATTATATCATACATTGGAGAGTTGGGGTATGAGAGACTGGGGTGATGCAGATCTGAACAAATTCCTTTGTTCACACCATAGCCATTTTATTGAGTCTCACTGTCAATACAGTTGGTTCACTGTGAACCATTTCAAATGTCATGTGTCATTACAAAACTTTTACATATGTTGCGCAAAATCATACAATATAAAGTCGAGGATAGACCAAAAATGGTATGGAAAGGTTACATTACTACTTACCACATGGAAGAGGCAACCATAATGAAAAATAGTACTGTAGAAGAAAGCTGAAATATTTCTAGTATTCTGTAATATATGTTGGCTACATCTACCACATAACATTTGACATTTTTTTTCAAGTGATGAGTATTTGCTTCTGATCACATCCTTTCAATTTTCAGTGTGATGGGAAATTGTTAGCAACAGGATCATATGACGGTTATGCCCGTATCTGGACTACAGAAGGCCACCTAGCTAGTACACTGGGGCAGCACAAGGGGCCCATTTTTGCCCTGAAATGGAATAAGCGTGGAAACTACATACTAAGTGCAGGAGTTGACAAGGTAACAGTAAAACATTGTTGTATGTAACTTCTGTCCTCCCCTCCCTTTTCCTTTTTTGCAGTTTGATCTATAATTGATAATTCCACCGTCACCAGCATCTTCCATGGATAGCTAGAATGCACGTTGTCTATGGTGACATGTAAGCTGTATGAAGCAGCCTTGTGTGCTTGACAAAACATACATTACAATGTGCATTGTATGAGGTATCGTTCTACAGCAAAGACTGGTGAAATACTGAAAGAATGAGTGCTTATCTACATCTATGCATTGTCTTTAAATTCCCTGTGAGAAGGTTGGGAAGAGAGAAAGACACTTAACATTCAATTGATGATGGAGAGTCAGTTTGGGCTTGACAAAAGTTGAGAAGGAAATTGGCCATGAGTTTGTTTATATATTAATCCTGACAATTGATGTAAGTGATTCAGGGGAATAGATGTAAGTGATTCAGGGGAATTGTAGGAAACTTAAATGTAGATGTCCAAGATGGGTATGGTTCTGCAAGCACGGTTGGGCACTGTCAGCAAGTGGGGCACGTGGATCAGAATAACAAAGTGATTGACTGTTGAGCACGGAAGGGGAGAGATGGTGTCAGTGTGCCATTACATGACTCCAGTAGCAGCAGCTGTGCTGTTCCATACAAAATAAGCACATACCTTTCCCATTAACTTATAGTATTGAGTTCATTTTTCAGGATCATAATAGTAGTATCATTTTCCTAAGTAATTTCACATTTTGCCTCCCACATTCTGTAAAATAAACATACCACACTGAGGACATGAGGTGTGACCAAATTCATTCTCTGATTTTTTCTTGCTATGGTAGCTACTTTGTTGTTCTGATCCATATATAGGACGGTGAGCCATTCCTCCCAGCAAGGTAGCATCTTGTCAAGGTGAGATCTGTTTTACAGGTCTTGTCTTTGTCGCAACTGTTAACATACATTATAGACAGTGGTCCAACTTTGAGGAGCAGTTTAGAAGGAGGTAGCAGCATACAACAAAGTCATTGGGAATCCTAGCCCAAGAATGATTAGTGGGGTTAGAAGCTTTGAATGTTAAGAATAGGTGTTGTAACAGGTCGTCACACTTGTTAAAATAATGCCCAAAATGACAAAATATAAGAAACAATGTACCTCTGATAACATCCTTAAATGTTTTTAACTGTTTTTAAAGGAACTTAGTAGCTTTAATGTTTTATACACTGATGTTGAGTCAATAGTGGAAATATACCCAACAGATAGAATGACTCAGAACAATGAAAATACTGTAGGACATTCAGAACAAGCCTTTGCATTGGGTGGTGAGACATGTTCCACGATTACCTTTGCAGACAGGACGACTCACCAATACATAATGCATGCAATATAATTCCTGTCTGTAAACTGTATTTTAGCTATATGTGTGTTATTTCAAATGAGAGATTTCCCAACACTTGCCATCAATTTTTTCTGAGTGCAATGCAAATGCTGCAAAAGTTTAAAATGTTGTTTTGTGTCAGCAGTCCCCCTCATGTTGTTTGAACTAATATTAATTTACAGTGGAGTGAGTGGTGTATCCATTGTTTATCAAGTGATCAACCAGTCACATTAATCTGTAATGCTGTTATATGTTTAATCTCTTTGTAATGTTCCCTTTTTTAAATATGAATGTTGTTTGTTACATGTTAATGTATTTGGCTATGCAGGAAACCATATGCAACATGATGATTCTAAGTTTACTCTAAAAGATTTTCAGAAATAGCTGCAACCAGTCACCTTTTGTGAAGGTTCAGTTTTTATTACACCTGGACCGGTTTCAGGTCACCCAGCGACTCATCATTGGATGTTATCCAATTTTAATATCACAGACCAACAAAAAATTTTTTTGAAAAACTTTTTTTACTTTGACAGTTGATCTTATAGATTTTTGTGAGACAACAGCTCCCACGTGCTTTGCAAGATGTAGACAAATTGGAGAGTATGACAAAGATGGTGTTCAAAGAATTGCATTGGAGCAAGTTGTCTTTGGTCGACACTCACATTTTTTAAAAATTTGCTCCAATGCAATTTGTTGAAGACTAGTCTTTGTCATACTCTCCGATTTGTTTATATCTTGTAAAGCATATGGGAGTTGTCTTTAGTAAAATTTGTGTAGTCTTTTTTGTAGTCGCATTGATGGCAGAAAATATAAATAGTGGTTAAATTACATTCACTATTACAACAGTAACATGTATTCAGTATTATAAAATTAACATTCTCTTTTTTCAAAATCAATAAAACTAACATTCAAGATGATATTTCTTCTACAATTTTTGGTACCGAAATTACATTAAACATGTTAATTCTTGCTTACTATATTTTGGTTATGAACTAGACATCAGTTATTAGTGTGTTGGTCACTTCATTTAATGATAAATGTTAAGATATATGGGCATTTGGGGGTGCTGGTATAGGGGATGGAGATTTTTGTGTGTGTGTGTGTGTGTGTGTGTGTGTGTGTGTGTGCTGAGTTAGTTAGCTTCAGAGTAACTGCTTAGTTTTTTCAAGGTTAAAAATTCTTTATAATTGTGAAAAGATTGGTTTTCTAAGTCACCTTGTTCATTTAAGATGGTGTGTGGTATTTTATAATTATGGGTCTACATCTACATCTACATGGATACTCTGCAAATCACATTTAAGTGCCTGGCAGTGGGTTCATCGAACCACCTTCACAATTCTTTATTATTCCAATCTCGTATAGCACGCGGAAAGAATGAACACCTGTATCTTTCCGTACGACCTCTGCATTCCCTTATTTTATCGTGGTGATCGTTCCGCCCTAGTAGGTTGGTGTCAACAAAATATTTTGCATTCGGAGCAGAAAGTTGGTGATTCGAATTTCGTGAGAAGATTCCTTGCAACAAAAAACGCCTTTCTTGTAATGATTTCCAGCTTCTGTGACACTCTCTCACATATTTCGGGGTAATACAAAACATGCTGCCTTTCTTTGAACTTTTTCGATGTACTCTGTCAGTCCTACCTGGTATGGATCCCACACCATGCAGCATTATTCTAAAAGAGAACAGACAGTGTAATGTAGGCAGTCTCCTTAGTAGGTCTGTTATATTTTCTAAGTGTCCTGTCAATAAAACGCAGCCTTTGGTTAGCCTTCCCCACAACATTTTCTATGTGTTCTTTCCAATTTAAGTTGTTCGTAATTGTAATACCTAGGTATTTAGTTGAATTTACAGTTGGGTGAAAATATCCACTCCCTTGTCTATGATATGAAGTATCTGTAGGTGTATTTTGTTGTGATTCTTCAGTTTCTCCCAGCATATTTGTTGATCGAACAGCCCATGGGGGTACTGCTGCTCATAATGTCTAATGGGCGCTGTATTTCGGCGATCAGACATGTTGCCGTCATCAGATGCACTGGTGAACTGAGCTCCTGAGGGTGCATGGCCGACCTATGTTCCCTCCCACCGTAAGTCATTTCCTCACGGTCAGACATTTGATGAGAAGACTACCAACCTTTTCAAGCATGTCCTATCCTCTATATATTTTCTGTTTAATGGATTATACTGTGAGCAAACTCAGGGAGTTGCAGTGGGTGGCTCACTCTCGCCTGTTGTTGTGAATTTGCATGTGGAGTACTTCAAGGAAGAGGCCATGACATCATCCAAATGGAATACCACCTGCTTCTTCCATTATGTGAATGACTTATTCATCATCACCCCATGGAAGGGACAAACTCCTTAACATTTTCATACATTTGAATCGATATATCACAACATCAGATTCACTAAGGAGACGGAAGAAGTTGGAAGACTACCATTCCTGGATGTCATGGTCAAGGGAAGAGCTAATAGAACCCTGGGCCATGGTATGTATTAGAAGAAAACGCACACTGATTTCTATTTGCATGTATGTAGCTGTTACGATGCTGTGCGAGGGGAAACACAGACGAAGAGAGAGCCACAGCCTTTATACTGTACACCTGCATGATATTGAGAATGTCGATGCATACTGAAAAAGCACTGCATAAGAACTGTCTTTTTCCCACCCAATAAAACATGGGCATTATTGGGAAGTGTCAAAGATTACTTCAGTTTGTGGAAGACCAGGGTGTATCAGATTCCTTGCCAATGTGGCAGCACATTTGTTGCACAAACAGTGCACACTGTCGAAGGTTAATGCCGAGAACACCAGCGGCACATTTGACTAATGTACCCCAACAAGTCAGTGGTCACCGAACACTATTTATCCGAGAATAGTGCAATGGAATGTGAATGTACCAGGATTTTAGTGCAGATTTCCAAACGCTGGGACAATGTTTTTAGAGAAGCCATTGGAATTGGTACCAGGGGTAATCTTATCAGTTGGGACTGCGGCTATAATCGCAGCAATGCTCGGGAATTGGCACTGTGTCTAATTTAGATGACCCTTAGCTAACAATGATCCGATGACAAGGTTACTCAGAGCAACTATATCGATGCTACCAAAGACTCCGATACAAGGCTCTCCCTGACTGCCGATGTGCACACTTGTATGTGATCCTCGGAGGGAACGGCTTATAGTGGGAGGGGATGTAGGTCGGATGCACAGGCTCAAGATCTCTGTTCATTAGCCCACCTGATGATGGCGATGTGTCTGATAACTGAAATATTATGATTGTTAGACACTGTGGACTGGTAGTATGCCCAGGGACTGTACAAGCATCGTATTTTGCTGTTTGTCTTGTGAAAACTTACTTTGACTTCGTGTAATTTAAATGGCTTTCTGAGTTCATATGTGATATTGTCACTTAGAAGAAGGTGTAATTAGATGAATGATGAACACTAACTTCACTTAATGAAGGTTTATTCAGCACTTGTGCATCCAAGAGCCTCCGGCCAGAACACATGCGATATATATGCAGGTACGGAACATTCCAGTACAATGATTCTTAACATTTGTGGATACTTCTAGAATGTACTTGAACCGAATATAGAAATTAAAATTTTACAGTTCACATGAGTTTTGAACTCACGACCCTCCATGCAACAGTCTAGTATCATAACCACTACACCATTCTTGGAGAATGGCAAGTAGCTTCTTCTGTTGTTCCTTCGTGAATTCTGGTGATAGTTGAGCTAGAAGATATTGTCTTGTAGTTGTAGTGCTAATTTTGCCCACAGACACAGTATGGGAGGTTTCTATGACGCTCAGCTCGGCAATTAATGGCTCAGCATTTGCTACACACATGCGTATTGGAAGGATCTGCGGTTCTCTACAACAGTTAACTATCCACAATTTACCGAATCCGTTTTTAAATGAGCTGATAGAGGTTGGGATGACCAAGTTATTCTTCAGTGATATGCTTCTCTTACATTCCACTACAAGATCCATTGGTTGATGCATGGCATGACACATGACAGTTACTTTTCTAGCGCTGACTGCAGGAATGATCACTTCATCCAGCACACATTGTCTACACACTTGGATGCGCACCTTCCTGTCCACAGTATCTCATCTCGTCTAGCATAATCTTCGAACGACCACAATCTATAATTGCCTGAGAAACTTTCAAAAATTCCCATCAGAGAATGACATTATGACTACACTCTTGTAAGACGATGAATTCTAAGGGCTGTGTATGGCCACTAATACCCACACGAATGACACATCTTCCTGTAGGTTTTATCTATTTCCCATTAGCCACCTTCAGCAGAGATATTTTGAATACGGGTTTCTGCAACTGGCGATGGTACTTCTCCGAAATGATTGAATATGATGCTCCAGAGTCCACAATTTTTGTTGTGATCGCCGGAGGATTTTTTTCTTCGGCAACCTCACCTCCAAGGAAGGTTTCACTCTTTAGTTTTCCAGGTTACAGCGGCTAGGTGGTCGGCTGGAGCTTCTAAACGGCGATGGAGACATTGATCGGTGTGTTGGGGAGCGTCCTCTCCAGCAGCTAGCTTGCGGCAATCATGACCTACGTCGTCCTGCACCCACATCTTCTTGTTCATCCTCATCATCCCAGAGTTGGCATTGGCTAAGATCGGTCTGCTGTCTTCTGGCACAGGTGCCATCAAATATCCACTGCCTTTCTCAACAATAGCTCACCGCATGTCCCTGCCATCTGCAGTGGAAGCATACTGGTTCGTTATCCTGGGTCCTCCAGACAACAGTCTTCCTTGGTGCCCGAACAGGTTCCTCATGCCACATTGTAGAAATGTAGCTTTCCCTGGGTCTCAGCTTTTTCACCGTTTTGAAGGAAAATGAAGGATGAGAGATTGGGTTCAATGTCTGTTCCACTTCCTCCCTTATGACCTCTTAAAGCATCTCTGTTTTTTGCTCGCTGTGCAATCCAAGTGCCTCCTGAACTTCCTTTCTCACTATCTGACAAAGAACACTAGTGAAATCAGTTCCTTCCTCCATCACAGACATTGATACGACATTTGGAAGCTGTTCAAACTTCTTGCGTGTAATTCTTTTTTGATGCAGTGTCTCGATATACAGGCACCATTTTATGAAGTCATCTGCTGTCGAAACCTCCTTCAGGAGTAGGACTTGATCCGTGTCCTCAGCAACACCCTTCATGAGATGTGCAGCCTTATCTTCCTCCTTCATTCTAGGATCCACTATTTTACATAGCTCCAAGATGTCTTGAATGTAGGGTACTGTCGTTTCTCCTGGGTGCTGCGCCCTGCACTTTAATTTATCTTCAGCCTTGCACTTCTGTCGTTGTGTGTCGCCGAAATACTTGCGCAGTTCCACCTGGAATACTTCCCAGCTTGTGAACTTCTCCTTGTTCTCATACCATTGCTTGGCAGTGCCCTCCAAGTAGAAAAATAAATTATCCAAACACACGGTGTCATCCTATTTGTTAAATTTGGCTATACACTCGCATACCTTGAGCCACTTGTTTGGGTCTTGGCCATCATCACCAGACAACCTGGAAGGATGTCTCATGTGGTGACACACAATTGCTGTCATTGTAACGTCCTCTTCTTCTTCTGTCTCCAATAGATTGTGATCTGTTGAATATGGCCACGTAAACGGCGGCTCTGTTGTGGCCTGATGGGAGCCACTGTGTCATCGATAATGTGCGCTATCACAAGTTCCAATACCCAGCGTCTCCACCCGAATGATGTCACATAGAAGAAGGTGTAATTAGATGAAGAAGAAGGTGTAATTAGATGAATGATGAACACTAACTTCACTTAACAAAGGTTTATTCAGCACTTGCACATATAAGAGCATGGAGCAAACTGCCTCCGGCCAGAACACATACAGCATATACACAGTTTCAGAACATTCCAGTTCGGTGATTCTTGACATTTGTGGATACTTCTAGAATGTACTAGAACCGAATATAGAAATTAAAATTTTACAGCTCAGGTGAGTTTTGAACTCACGACTCTCCATGCAACAGTCTAGTATCATAACCTCTACACCGCAGTTACTGTGCTCCTCAGCTTCTTCTGCAACAATATTACCGTGGAAAGGCATAGAGACATATTTAGTTTCTTCTGCTACTGAGGACTGGTTTGCTGGTGCTGTTTGGCTCAAATTTTTATAACTAATTTGTCAGCTATGGATGGATCATAAGAATTGTTGCTGGCTATTATTTTTAAAATATTTAGTTCTTTAGACTTTGTAGTGGGTTAACCTTGAATTTTGTTTATATGTTTGAATGTTGATTTTAAGAATGCCAGTTTGTGTTTCTTTGGGTGGTATGTTATGTTACACATTACATGTGATGTGGTGGATTTGCATTAATTTGGAGTTTGTGTTTGCTGTTGCACCATGTAATTAATTCCATATTGTGTTAGGTGTAAACTGCACTTCGCAACATGTGTTATTCAGTTCCTCAGTTAAGCTCTGTATTTAAGTGGCTGTTAATGTGTTTGCTCCACAGACAACAATCATTTGGGATGCAGCATCAGGACAATGCACTCAGCAGTTTTCTTTCCACTCAGCTCCAGCCCTCGATGTGGATTGGCAAACAAACACAAGTTTTGCATCATGTAGTACAGATCAGTGTATACATGTGTGCAAACTGAATGTGGATAAACCTATTAAATCTTTTCAGGGACACACTGTAAGTCTTACAATACAAATTTTTTATCATTGTGCATGTACAAAAGGAGTGTAGCAGAATGTCTGTATGGTTTTAAATGAATCATTGATACATTTATTGGTAAGATTTTCATCAATTTATCCAGCATTTTATGCCTTTATATCTTGGAAATAATATACAGTATAGCAAACTTCTATTGTAAGTATTGTTCAGGGCTAGTTCCATATGATTATCTGTGTTTTTGTAGTTCTGTACTATGGTATCATCAAGGACACCTCTGTGTAAGATGGCTTGGATATCCTCAGTTGCTGGTTTTAAGGGGAGACGGTGGCAGTCTTGCACTGATATTTTTGTAAATCCGTATCTTTGCCATTTTTTGTTCAATCTCATTGAAATTTTGCACACTTATGTACAGAGATCTAATATGATTTTTTTAAAAATTCAGAATTTTTAATAACAATCTAATGCTGTGAGATAATTTTGAATTTTTTATTGCATTATTATTTTAAGGTACACTTTTTCATAATTTCGAGGCAAATTTGGCAAATTTTTTAATGATAAAATAATGTACACTAATAGGTGTACAATTAAGTGCAGTAACTTTTTGGTAAATTAATGCTATTATTTTCTGTGATATTTTGGATTCGAACATTTATTACAAGCAAACTTTTCAATATATTATCAACCACAAAACTGTGTATAATATATCAAATAAAATTTTGTTCCACTTAAATATTGCTTCAAAGTAAAAGAATAGGTGTGCCAAATTTCATTGCAATCCTTCCAGTAGTTTCTGATATATGTGTTCCTGAAAGCAGAAAACCTTAAGTTGCAGAAAAATCATTTTAAAGTGTGGATGAAATGGAAAAAAAAAATCTATCATACCTTAGCTAAAACGGGTCATATCCATGTTCCATTTCTTCCTCATCATCCTCTACAGCTCTTTTAGCTTCTCTGCTTCTTTGCCTAGCAATTTTTTTGTATGTTTTGGACTGAATTCTCCGCCTTCGCGATTCTTTGCTTATCGATGATCTGCAGTATCTGATCATTGAAGACTCCAGGTGTAAAGCCCAACTTGCTGAGGATGTGAAGTCTTGCCACATTCCCATCATTAAACACTGCTGCAGCTTCCAAAGCAGAAATCTTCACCACCAAATTGGAAACAAACACAGTCTTTGGACATCTTTTCCAAATAAGAGCATTGAAACTTTCATTTGGGTTCTGTGTTTTCCCATGCAGACATTTTTCTAGCAGTTCTGGTGAAGCCAGTACTCTAAAAAGTTGGTTTAATGGCCAATGAAACCTCATAAGGAAGGTTATTTTTATGGGTATAAGCTTCCCCACTTTCCTTAAGTTTCAAAAATTTGCACCATTCATTAGAACAGAGGCCATGTTGAGGTGTAGTGTCTGTCGACAAGTAATGAAACCAAATGGCCCATACTGCTTTCCTCATACTGTCCAAGCTTGTGAGGTTACTTCTAATTGCAGCACCATAATAGACTTGTAGGCTGTGAAATCTCTTCTTTGTTAGTCTGTTTTTACCTCCCAGTGGCTTCCCATCCTCTAGTAGATTGCCTTTATTGTCTGCAACAAGTCTTTGGAGTCGTCCCCCCCATCCTCTTCTGAATATGGCCTAAGCACTCCAGCTTCTCAATAGTGCAATCTTTTCCTTAGGGCTGACTTTCAACTACATTCTTGAAAACACTAAGAGTCTCCATCTGCTAAATACTGTATGTATCTTACTCCATACTTTTGCAAAGATCTATGGAAAATGAACTTCATACCTGCAGCTTCCATCCCACCACTGGAGCCTGCATAATTTCTGCTACAAACAACTTTATGGGCTTCTTGCCTTTCTGTTTCTTTACCTACATCAATCTATTTCTTGTGCAAGGAACATGCAGAACAATATTTAGACATCACCTCTAAGTCCAATACTTTTCCAGTGTCGACACTAATGATTGTTGAAACTCCATGCAGTGAATTATGCCCCCTCTTCATCCAGGAACTGTCACAGGAAACTGCTATATTGTTGCTATTAGTTGCTTCACAATTTTCTTGAATTGCCCCCAGGACTGCCATTTGCATGCTCTCTTCACTTACTTCTGCAACTGCATTGAGGAGAGCAGTATTCATTGCAGAAAATTTTAGGGGAGGACCAGGCATGTTCATAATACCACATAAAAGGTTTCCACCATCTCTTCCAATCACTGTACATCTTAGTCCATAATCAAATCTCATATTGGCTTCATAGATTCTATTACTGACCTTTGATGTCTTGAATGGTCTGTCAGCATCACAGTTTTGACACAAAATGTGCAATGTGCAAACCAAACCACCTCTCTTTCCATCATCAACCAAATCCACATTTCCTCCACAAACAGAGCACTTGCAGGCTTTTCTAAGTGCTTCTGCCACCATTTCCAGATCCACAATTCTGAAACCTGTATTTCTGTCTTGATTTGTTTTTTTCTGACACAATCCCTTTCCCAAGTTTTATTTTAGATGCACTTTGAGACAAGCTAATGTTCGCATCTGCAGGTCCGACCCTAACCTTAATGTCAGTTTTTCGCTTTATATTGGAAATATGGGACTTATTATATTTTTTAAATACTTTACCAGGTCTTGGCATTGTAAAAAGGGATCAACAGATTCAACCTTGCACAAAGAATGGCACAATAAATCAAGCGTCACTCGAATTCCACTGAACAGCACAAAACTTGTTTACAACACTCCACAGCCTTCTATACCACACTGATTGAACCAGAAAATGGCTCCACAACCTTCTGTTATGTATACAAAAAATCACAGCCTTTTAAAGCTATATTTTCTAGGTTCACAGGCCAAACTCTGCAATAAAATTTTTCCTCCATTTGGTACATTGAAAAGTGGGCTTGGCGCATTACACTGCTTAGGGTTTTAATTTTTTTATGCCATTTGTAGTTCAAATTTCAAGGAAAAAATTTGGGATAATAATCTCAATTATATTTACTATCAAATAAGCAAATAAAAATAATTTGTAAATTTTTCATTATTTCTGCCCCTGTCTCCCCTTAAGTATTGATACAAAATCTCATCACACTTAGGTGACACAATATTAACCATAAAGATTTGTGATTGTGTTGTCTCATTTCTGCTTCAGTACTTTCTGTGATTTCAGTGAAATATTATTGCAAGATGGTATGCTGACATCAGTGTGTGTAGCACAGTTGACGAATGAAGTATAAACTTCCCTTGCTATTTGTTACAATTTATACATGATTGACAAGGTAACAATTAATGCTAATTAATTCTGCCTACAGTTAGACATCAGTGACACTGAAATTCCTTAGCTTCTGGCTGACCAAACTGAGTCCTCATTTCACACAACATGTGTGTGTGTCCTAGTCGCCACCATTCCACAGTATTTGTCTCGATCGTGAGAATGCTGCAAGTCTCAGTAAAGAAGCTTCGTGGCTGCCAAAGTGAAGTAACCAGTAATGAGCAATCTCTGCAGCACTTCATTCTTGCACTGTTTTCCATTAGACCTGTTTGGTACGCCTCGCACACACCTGAGAATTGTTCTAAGATATGTTGTATTTCTAAGCAATCTCCTTTAGAGACTGACTTTCTTTTCCAAGTATTCTACCATTGAACTGAAGTCTGTTTTACCCACGACTGAGCCTATGTGATTGTTACATTGATATCCCTACAATTCATTACACCCAAGAAACTGTTTGAGTTGACTGATTCGAACTGTGACTTTTTGAAACTTTTTTTCATTTTGTGAATTGCAAAATTTTAAATTAATGAACATTTAAAGCAAGTTGTCAATCTTTGTACCACCTGGAATCTTTATCAAGATCCGGCTAAGTATTTGTGCATCTTTCAGATAGTACCTCATTATAGAGAATTACAGCATGTGTGATAAGTCTGTAGTTACCATTAATATTGTCTTGAAGGTCATTAATATACAACATGAACAGCAGGGGTACCATCACACTTACTTGAGTACATGTGACGTTCTAAAACTGCTAACGCGCTACCGAATATGACAAGCTTTGCCCTCCCTACAAAGAAATCCTCAGTCTAGTCACTTGATACCACATAGAGTTGTAGTTTTGGTAACAAGCATATGTGTGGTACTGAGTCAAATGCTTTTCAGAAGTCAAGAAATACTGCGTCATGTGACTGCCTTATATATGGCTTGCAGAAAGTCGTGAGAAAACCATGAAATAGTTTTCACACAACTGATGTTTTTGAATTCGTACTGGTTGGCATTCTGTTCGAGACATGTCATTGAATTTGCGCTCAGAGTATGTTCTAGGATTCTACAACAGATAAATGTCAGTGAGATTGGATAGTGGAAGACTGTGACTTTAAAGCGAACTTCTGGGATGAGATCATCTCTCCCTTGACATCTTCACCAAAACATTGGCGACTCACAGCAGCATTCTGTCACCCACCAAATCTTTGTAATATCCTCGTAGATCATGACATTCTCAGATAATTATCCCATCCCTGCAATCATTGCTACTGTAAATTCTGCCCCCTTGCTCTCAAGTGCTGTTACAGTCCCACCATCTAAATACTTCAACATCAAAGGCAGAGCAACATATGAAATTATAGATGTTTACAAGTAACATGTCTTCACTGCCTGTATTTTTACCATATTTATAAGATGAAGTTTTTCCTAAATTTGTCTTTCAAAAAATACGTCTTATACTTGCAGATTAAATTATTGCTGCTGAGGTAAACAATTTTACAGATGAAGCTTTGGCTGTTGAGGTTTTGTACAAGTTTCTTTTGAAGAGAAATGAAGGGTAGAGCTTAGCAAACACTTTCGTTTTAACCATCTGCTGGGCATGTTAGAAAAGTTACATGACGGGGTCTTTCAAGACCCCAGTTCATTTGACTGGAGCACTTTATTTATTGTTGGGTTTTGCCATTATTTCCTTGTTGTAACATCAAATTGTTATATTCCACACTGTTTTTATTATTAGTGGATCATGTATATGAAATGAAAATTTGTTTTTTATATTGTATGGCAGAAAATTCATTATTATATAATTTGCACATATTTTGTTTTACATTGCTTTTTGTTACAATAACATCTTTTATTTTTTACAATTTACATCCTTACATATTAAACATCATCAGGACATACAGTTTTATTTTATCTTTTTGAAGACAACTGATCTATTTTCTTATTTATCAGTTTTTGCTATATCAATAGAGATCATAACACAAATAAAAGAAAATGAAAACTTCAGTTCAATCAGATAACCTATTCTAATTTTACTGTGATAGAAATGGCCTTCTCACCACGACACGGTAGTCTTATGTTGATGTAAGGATGTACAAGCTGTCATCCTAACTGCAGCAGGAACTGCCACCTCTCCTGATTTGAAGTCAGACGTTGTGGGTGAAGATGCAACCATATAATCATTGCAGCAATTCCAGCAATGTTGATCATATTATAGAAGAGTACAAAGAGGCCAGTGTTTGGTGTTGTTTCATGCTATAGGTGCCCACAAGTTGACACAAGGTGTCACCCCCCCCCCTCCCCCCCCCCCCCCCTATGTTTGTTGTAATGCTCTATTACTTTTGGCTTCTTTTTGTGACCAACTACAGTTCATGATGAGTGAAGAGAGGAGACAAGTGTAACTGCTAATGACTTCTTTGGTACATATGATACTAGTGATACGGAATAAGAGAATCCAAACACAGAGGGATTTACTTCTCTCTAATGATGTGGCTGCCTCTCCTTCGGAATTTTGATCTTGTTTTCCTTAGAGCTCTGACATAGGTGGTGTTCATCGCCAGAAATTCTCTCACTAAAGGTATGCTACTGAAAAAATTGTAAGCTGCAATGTTGTGGCCCTCAGTGAACCATTTTGCAGTTAGATCTCTTATGACTCTGGAAACCTGATTTACTTTTCTCTTTTGGCTGTGTTGTTTTCCCAAGTAAATTTATCCATTCAGCAGAAATGCATTTTTAGAATCGCAAGCCCACCATATTTTTATACCATATTTGGCAGGCTTGCTTTTCACATATTGTCGAAATGGACATTTCCCTCTAAACTGTTCATCAACAGTTATGTCAAAGCCTGAACTGTATATGGAAGAAAGCTGTGTAGTGAGCATTTCCCAGATGTCTCTAAATGCAGCTAATTTACTATGAGCCCTACAAGCTTCCCTTGTTTCCTCACTGTCAAACCTGAGAAAACTTGTGATAGCTTGAAACCTTTTTAGGTGCAGTGTTGCTCTGAAATTAGGTCTGTCATGTTCTTCGTTCCACTGATCTGTAGGCTCCAGAAGATACAAGCAAACCAATGATCGCCTCTAATTCTTCTGCATCTAGTTCCTTCCATACCTTAGGTGTACTACTAGGATAATCTTCATTCCACTTTAGTACACTCGCCTAACCTCTCCGTTAGTTTCCCTTACCACAACGGACATTATTTCTGGGGTAATTAGGAGCTTTAGGGCTCCTTTTATTGAATTAGGGGGTACGACTTTAGGACCAGGTTTATCATGAATTATATTATGAGATGGAGTTTGGCACTTAGTTGGAAGCTCTTTGTACCAAATCATTCCATTTTTTCCACTGAAATAACCTTTCATAGTGTTGTCATTACTTACAGTTATATCATTGCCACTGTGAATGACGTCATCTTCAGTATCTTCCTCTTCCCCTTCCATTATATCACTGCTTTCTTCCTCTTCACTATCTGAGGGCAAGTATTTATCATCATTCAGGTCATAAATACTTTCATTATCTACATCATCATCATCCCACATCTCAAGAAGATCTTATCAGCTTCTTCAGTCCGAACAAGTTTTCCATCAACCCTAAACAAAAAATTAATCCTATATTTAAATTTTAACGTAAGTTATATGAAAATAGTTTTTCCTTCAGTTTCCACAGTTTTCATAATTTTGATTGATTTGCATTATAATGAACAGACATTTCTTTCTTTATATGAATACTACCATACATGTGTGAAAAACTGTAAGATTTGAAAACAAATACTGTACTTACGTAATAAAGCCAGCCATCATCCACTTCCCTCGCATCAACAATGCTATCTGAAGCTTAACAACTGAGTAACCTTCATTATTAATAAGTTCTGCCAACTTCAGCAATTTTCTGGCAACACAAAGTCAGTTAAACCAGCTGGGCTCTTTGAAGACCCCAAGTGCCTATTTTTGTTGATTCCTAAATTAAGACATCATAAATTAAAGAAATATTTAATTAATGGTATTTAAGCATAGTAGCCATAACTATGAGAGAGATTCAGGGACCATGAGTGTTGTAGATCCAGTAAATAATGAAGTGCAAGAAGTGTAAGTGGTATGGGGTCTAAAACGACACCACATGCCCAGTGGAGGCTTATAGGCTTGAGATTTCCCGATACACAGAAGTGCTCGATACAGTATCGATCTCATTTGATCAGTCACATGACATTTGACTCGTGGCACATGTGCAACTGATGGATATGTGAGAAACTATAAACTAGGCACTACAACAATCTAATGCTGTGCTTAAAAAATTGAAAATTGTGAAATACAGGAGAAAATAGCATTAAATTAACTCACAAACTTTTGAAAAGTTCTCATGCAATTGTGGATATCGTATTTATGCTGCTTTTTAAGTAAAGGTAAAATTCAGAAGTGAAACTCTTGTCCATTCAGAAGTGAAATTCTTGTCCTTCAGAAACCATTACATGATTCTGAATCCAAGTCACTGTTTTGTTTGGCTATAAGAAATTAATGATTTATGAAGCGCGTTTCAAATGAAAATTCAGTAGGTGTACACATATCGGAATACTGGGGGTAACACTACCAGCTTTTAATCAGCGTAGGAAACGAGAAAAAAAATTAATGCAGAATTAAATGTCTAACAAACAAAACAAATCACATTAGGCTGACTGCAGTTGTTATGGCAAAAAGAAATTATAGTGGAAAGACCCATTGCGGAGACAGTACCAATGGACAGATTTCAGGACAAATGGGAGTTCGAGAACTGAACTGAATCATTACTGCAATCTTTAATTTAAGTATTAGTTACTGTTGTTACATATGACCTGCACTCTAGAAGATACAGCTGTCTGTTTTTCACTGTTGCCAAAGCACAGCACTGCAGAAGGCTTGTAGGGGGAACAGTGACATGAGCTTAGCTAAGAACTATTGTGAGTGTGGAGAGGAAATTGGTGAGTGGGCAGAAAATTTTGTCTCGCAGTACCAATGGACAGATTTCAGGACAAATGAGAGTTCGTGAACTGAACTGAATTTCCAGTTACATACAGTACATACAGCTGCAATGAATGAACTAACTAGAGTTTGTGGAAGTTAGTGTTTTGTTTTGTGTTGTTAAATAGAAGCCTGGAGCGAAGGAGAAGGGAGAGGACAAGTACCAATATCGGCACATGACTTGCTCCTCTTCAGGGTTTAGTTGAGCCAATGCACCTGAGGCACCAATCACTGTTGACAATATCACGTGTTCACTAAACGTAACACTGTCGAGAGGCTGGGAATTTAATCTTGGGCTTTGACACAAAGTTTGTTGACAAGCTGACTGCCTCTGTGCTGAGCACCATCTCCCTGATCGTTTGTTAGCACTCTTGACTGTGGAGGTGGGTTAGTTCTCAGTAATATCAAGAAAGCGTTATTCAGCGTTGTGTAGTATATTTTCAGGTAAAAGCGTACAATTTTATCTTTGCTTTTGATATGTGGATGTTATTTTCATCTGTGAAAATCTGTAATAGAATCTGTACATCAGGATCGGGGAATATGACCTCCTCTGTGACATCTTAATAGATAAATTTACTCTGTTGGTTTTCTTTCTAAATTTCTAATCATTTCTGCTTTTCAAAATTGTAGTACGCACCTCTGAAAATTTTCTAAAGTTTCCGGTTGTGACTTATCCCATAGCATCAATTAAATGTTCATTTTGGTGTTTTGAAGTACTGTTATGTGTCTATAAGTAGTGTGCCTGAAATGAAGAGTATTGAAGCACCCAGCCTATAGGATAATTGCCAAATACTTTGTTGGGAAATATAAGAAAAATAAGTTGATTTAAACTACTACTGGTCAGTTTTGTACCTATATGAAATGTTCATTATTTATTTGCATTAGATATGTAAACTATAGTCATAAATATTTACTGTTACCAAAAAGTGTATGATGTCGTGTCTGTGCCATATTTTCTGATTTCAGAATGAAGTTAATGCTATTAAATGGGATCCTCAAGGAAACTTGCTGGCATCTTGCTCAGATGATATGACACTGAAGATATGGTCCATGAAACAGGACACTTGTGTCCATGACCTGCAGGCACATAGTAAAGAAATCTACACAATCAAATGGAGCCCCACAGGTCCAGGGACATCTAATCCCAATATGAACCTTATTCTTGCAAGGTAATTGCTTTCTTTTAATAATAAATGCAGCACTGTGTGCCAAGTTCCTCAGTATCTTGTAGGACTTTTTGTTATATTATTTGTTTTAACAGTGTGTTTGAAAAGAAACTCTGATTACAATGATTTACAGGGTAAGCAAAGCTGTTGCATAAAAATTAAGTCTCACAATTTATGTGCTACTCCGTTAAAATCACTGTATTCTACCATACAAAGATTCATACATGTGTAGTAAACAAGAAAAACTACATTTAGGAAAAATTTAATCATTTTTCACATAGGGGATACAGAAAAATCTCATGGAGATTCAGTACATGTGATGGTCAGTTGTAAATCAAACTTCACAGTAAGGTGGCACATTTCATTTGTTCATTTCACTAACTTGTAAATGCGGTAAATGGAAACCTTTGGTAAAATGTCGGAAGTGGCCAGTTTTCAGCTTATGTCACCTTAACCATAGTTATTCCTTTCTCAGTATTGTGAAAAGGAAAGTTGCCACCCACCATATAGTGGAGATGCTGAGTCCCATAAAGGCTCCACCACTGGTTTTTTGAACTGCAAGGATTATCTGGCAGAAGCTCTCTGCCAGCTGTCAGATACATCCACCTACAAACCTTGCCACAGTGACCTCATTCCAGAAATCCAGTAGGAACTCCAGTCACTCTTCAAATCCTGAGGCCCATCCCAGAACCTCTCCCTGGAGTCCATCTCTCTGCGCTCTCGTAAAAGTCCATAAACCCAACCACCCAGGATGCCCCATTGTGGCCAGTTACTCTACCCCCATTGAGAGAATCTGTCTCTTAGACCAACACCTTTAACCTATTACCCGGAATCTACCCTCCTGTATAAAAGGTACCGACCATTTCCTCTAACGGTTCAATCCCGTCTCCGGCCATCCTGATTTAGGTTCTCCGTGATTTCCCTAAATCCTTTCAGGCAAATGACGGGATGGTTCCTTTGAAAGGGCATGGCCGATTTCCTTCCCCGTCCTTCCCTAACCCGAGCTTGCGCTCCGTCTCAAATGACCTCGTTGTCGACGGGACGTTAAACACTAATCTCCTCCTCCTCCTCCTCCTCCTCCTCCTCCTCCTCCTCCATTTCCCTTACCAACTCTCCACAGTTCCTGTCCCTGTGCAACATGGTGTCCAGCTCGTCACTATTGATGCCACTTCTCTTTACACTAACCTCCCTAATGCCCATGGCCTTACCGCTATTGAACACTACCTTTCCCAGTGCCCAGTGGGTTCCGAACCAATTATATCGTCACCCTCAGTTACTTTTGCTTTGAAGGCATTACCTACAAACAAATCCGGGATATGGTTTTGGGGACCCATATGGCACCATTCTATGCCAACCTATTCATGGGCCATCTAGAGGAATCCTTCCTAAACATACAGAATCCTAACACACACACACACACACACACACACACACACACACACACACACACACACCCTGGTTCAGATTCATTGATGACACCTTTGTGATTTGGTTTGAGGGTGAGGACACCCTATCCACAATCCTCCAGAACTTTAACAACTTCTCCCCCATTTCATTCACCTGGTCCTACTCAACCCAACAGGCCACCTGCCTAGATGTCGACCTCCACCTCAAAGATGGCTACTTCACAACCTCTGTCCATGTCAGACCCACAACCACCAGCAGTACCTTTGCTTTGACAGCTGCCATACCAAGAAGTCCGTTCCATACGGCCTAACCTCCCACGGTCGTTGCGTCAGCAGTGATGACCGGTCCCTCCGCCACACACCGTCCGGTGGCTTGCGGAGTATGGATGTAGATGTAGATGTAGAAATATTTTGAGGGTGTCACTGAAGCCTTCACAAACCGTAATTATCCTCCCAACCCTGTACCAAACCAAATCTCCTGTGCCTTATCTTTCCAGTCTGCCAACACTTCACGAAGTCCCTCCGTCCGGCCACAGAGCAGCATTCCCCTCGTAACTCAGTACCACCCAGGACTGGAGTAGTTGAATTACTTTTTCCGCCAGGGTTTCAACTACCTCTCGTCGTGCCCTGGAATGAGAAATGTCCTGACCACTACCCTTCGCGCCCTTCCCACAGTGGTATTCTGCCGTCCACCGAACCTACACAATATACTCGTCCATCCCTACACAACCCCTGCTCCCAACCCCTTACCTCATGGCTCATACCCCTGTAGTAGAGCTAGATGCAAGATCTGTCCCGTACATCCTCCCACCACCACCTACTCCAGTCTGCTCACAAACATCACCTATCCCATCCAAGGCAGGACTACTTGTGAAACCAGTCATGTGATCTAAAAGCTAAGCTGCAACTACTGTGGTCTATTCTGTGTGGGCATGACAACCAACAAGCTGCCTGCCTGCGTGAATGGCCACCGACACATTGTAGCCAAGAAACAAATAGACCACCCTGTTGCTAAGCACACTGCCAAACACACATCCTTCATTTCAGTGGCTGTGCCATATGGACCCTTCCCGCTATCACCAGCTTTTCTGAATTGCACAGGTGGGAACTTTTCCTGCAGTATATCCTTACGTTCCCGAGACCCTCCTGGCCTCAACCTTCATTAGTCATTGTCCTCTCCCATCCAGCCCCTTCTCTGTTTCCATTCCAGCACTACACAGCTCTCATTCCTCAATCACATCCAGTCTTTTTACTTCTCTCCTTTTCAGCTATCACCATCCGCCTCCTCCTTACCCACCATCCAGTTGCCACTCTCATCATGCACTGGTTCGGCTACTAGTAGTGTGGCCTCAGTTGCCTGAGACTGCAGTCTTGTGTGTGAGTTGCGTTTGCGTGAGTGTATATGTGTGTGTTTGTCATCTATTTTTGATGAAGGCCTTGCTGCCAGAAAGCTATATTTCTGACATTCTTTTTGTTATGCCTGTCTGCGACTCAGCATCTCTGATATGTATGGTGAGTAGCAACTTTCCTTTTCACAATATTGTTACATTCCATCCTGGATTTTCCATTGTTTGATTATTCCTTTCTCAGCTAAATGAATTTAAAGATATCAGAATGTAATAAAAAACAGGACATTTTGTACATTGTTTCAGCTAAAAGTTTTATATTTTCTGATGAGAAGGCAGTTCAAATCAGTTCTGTTTGGTAGAATATTCTACCCATTCTCTTCAGCAGTGGCCAGTCATGTAGAGTGATTAGTGGATGATGGAACTCACATGAAAAAGTCGTATTGGCTGCAGCAAAGCAGTACAAAATATGGCTGTTATCCACATTATTCGGGATAAGATATACACAACAAGAATAATGTAGGATGTACTACAATCCGTTCATCATAAGAATAAACCTGATGAAACTAAACACAAATGCGATGATTGGTTAGAAGCTGTAGTGCAGGTACACTGGTCTTGTTACGCTCTTGGAAGTAGGTCCTACTTATGTAAGAGGCATCTTATTACTAAGTTATGTTAAATGAAACTTTAAGATATTCAAATGTATTAACAGCCATCAGCATTTTTCTTAATCACACTTTAGCTACATTGTTTTTATTTCAAAAATCGTGTACAGTCATAGCCTCTGCGTGGTTGTAATCTGATTTTCATGCTGTTAATGCGCAGTATGAAAATGGCTGAGGCTTCTTTCTGTTCCGTAGTGAGACGCACGCATGGAACATGGTTAAAAAGTGCCGAGAAATAGGCTGTTCTTAATGTATTTCATAAATTTATGGAGATATTCGGTTTTGAAGTTTTCCGAGCGTTGTATACAATGCAGTTGATGAATTATTCATATTGAAAATGTAGTGCAGTCATTAGCATAATGGAATGTAAGCCAACTGCGGTTCTTTCGTGTATGGGTTCAAATCCCCCTGGTGTCACTTTTTATTTCTCATTCAATTTGAAATGCCTACGTCTTGTAATTATAAAATTCATTGCAATTTTTTATGAATAATGCAAGTCTTCTTGTTTCTAATTACATATTGGATACTAAATTCTTGTTTCCATTTCAGATGTTGTTGTTGTGGTCTTCAGTCCAGAGACTGGTTTGATGCAGCTCTCCATTCTACTCTATCCTTTGCAAGGTTCTTCATCTCCCAGTACCTACTGCAACCTGCATCCTTCTGAATTTGTTTAGTGTATTAATCTCTTGGTCTCCCTCTGTGATTTTTACCCTCCACGCTGCCCTCCAATACTAAATTGGTGATCCGTTGATGATTCAGAATATGCCCTACCAACCGATCCATTTGATCTAATCTTCAGCATTCTTCTGTAGCCACCACATTTCAAAAGCTTCTATTCTCTTCTTGTCTAAACTATTTATTGTCCATGTTTCACTTCCATACATGGCTACTCTCCATACAAATACTTTCAGAAATGACTTCGACACTTACATCTATACTCGATGTTAACAAATGTCTCTTCTTCAGAAATGCTTTCCTTCCATTGCCAGTTTACATTTTATATCCTCTCTACTTCGACAATCATCAGTTATTTTGCTCACCAAATAGCAATACTCATTTACTACTGTAAGTGTCTCATCTCCTAATCTAATTCCCACAACATCACCCAATTTAATTTGACTACATTCCATTATCCTCGTTTTGCTTTTGTTGATGTTCATCTTATATCCTCCTTTCAAGACCATGTCCATTCCGTTCAGCTGCTCTTCCAGGTCCTTTGCTGTCTCTGACAGAATTAGAATGTCATCAGTGAACCTCAAAGTTTTTATTTCTTCTCCGTGGATTTTAATTCCTACTCCAAATTGTTCTTTTGTTTCCTTTACTGCTTGCTCAATATACAGATTGAATAACATTGGGGAGGGGCTAAAACCCTGTCTCACTTCCTTCCCACCACCGAGCGAGGTGGCGCAGTGGTTAGACACTGGACTCGCATTCGGGAGGACGACGGTTCAATCCCGCGTCCGGCCATCCTGATTTAGGTTTTCCGTGATTTCCCTAAATCACTCCAGGCAAATGCCGGGATGGTTCCCCTGAAAGGGCACGACCGACTTCCCTCCCCATCCTTCCCTCATCCGATGAGACCGATGACCACGCTGTCTGGTCTCCTTCCCCAAAAACAACCAACCAACCAACCACTTCCTTCCCAACCACTGCTTCCCTTTCATGTCCCTCATGTCCATTTCAGATACAAATTCTTAATCATCAACATTTTATGAAATTTTGTTCATAAAAGTTGTTTAAATTAAGAAAACATAACAATTAATTCTTTAAGGCAAAAATGGGAAACCCACCGTTTTTATACTGCAGAGGTAGATAAGTATTGTAGAAACATGAAAAACAATCATTTTCACAGCATCGAGCACATCGTACAAATGCTGCATTTTTACATTTGCCACTTTACCGTTACAATATGAACCCAACAGAACTGACTTGGAGCCAAGCTACGGGATTTGACCCGAGAAGTAACAAGACTGTTAAGCTGCCACACATGCTGGAACTAACGCACACAGCTTTTTCACACATCACTGGCGAATGCTGGTGGGATATAGAACAGCTCATCATAAAAAAAGAAAAAAATGCTGTGCCTGATTGGCTTCGTGGATTCTGTTGTTGATAGGCTTGTTATCAATGTAGCAGGTAACACTTCCAGAACTGAAATGTATTTCACAGATTCGGATAAGAAAGGAGCTAAGAGATTACCAGATGACTGACTTGTAAGTAATACCTTCAGTGGCTTCAGTATTTAACTACACGATGAAATCCTTCAATTTTCTCTTGAGCTACACACAGCTTATGCAGAAAATTTACTGTGTGGTTAAGTCAGGCATTTTCATCATCGCTGTTTTTAATTACAGTAGCACGTTAGATAAAAATGATAACGTGTTGCAGTTTTCGTCTAGTCATCTAAGGAGCATATTGTGGGATATTCTAAGTGTATTATTTCATTCTGCTTAAAAATTAAATGCCATTCAAAGCTGTATAGCTCCTTTGCTCATCTCTTTTTACATGTGAACTGCAGCTGGCCACATCACTGCAGGCTAGCTGTACCAGCTGACCAGCCAGTGCTGTCCAAGTTAAATGTGCCGGTAAAGCTGTTGTCCCGTATTATCGCCAAGTCGATGTGCACGTATGCACAGCACAAAACGTACCCTTATTATCGTACTTGATAGTATTCGAGGCAGCTTGGCTGCAGTCCCATGTGAAATGGAAATCCAATGAGGTTCCAGCAAATGCAGGTTTATTCTTATGATGAACGGATTATAGTTGGAATCACTAAGTATTTTTCATACTTCGGTCAATCGCAGGGATACGATTTGTGCAGCAAAGGTTGATGACTAGAATGATGTAAAGATGGTTCAGATTATTTTGTGGATAGTATTAAACAAAAACATCCAAACTATGTAAATAGGATGGTTTTCCTACGAACCACATTAGAACCGATTAAAATGTATTAAGGAACTGTTCTTGGCACATACTGTCTCACGCACTGATAATGGAGTAAATTGGAATATACTGTTGCACATGGTGCTTATAACACTATACCAACAGAACAAATAGTCCTGTCGCTGGAAAAGCCATGTACAACGCTTATATATAGGGAATTGCGCATGTAGTGTACACGTCATAAACATGCCTACTGTCCACAATTTTCATATAAAGTTACACCTTTTACAGGATTTGATTATGATGTATGACTAATGGCTATGGAAATCAGACTATTAGTTCTTTTCCTAAGAATTTTCTGGTTGTTAGAAAAAAAACTAGTAAAAATGGAATAATACTGAATGTAGGACCTTTCTGTACAAAGTTCAAGTTCATTAAGTGGTTTGTCTATGGTTGCCACTCTGTCTAGACAAGGAAATTGTTAAGTTTCAGAAAAGCAGAAGAAGTAAATTTGGCCTACTTTCCTGCCATTACCTATCAAAACTTCACAAATAAATTAAACTTTTCAGGTGTGGTTCTGAGAAAGAAACAGGAATCTTTTAGTTACAAATTAAATACTTAAATATTCTAATAGCATAATACACACATTTAAATTTATTAAGATACTTTGTTTATACCTTTGTCTTAACAAATGATCTGTAAAAGCCAAAGGTAGGGTGTGGTCACTCTATATTGTCATTCAGTAATTTTATAGAACCCTACTCCATCGGCACTGAGCCACATAAGCACTTTTTTGTAAGAATTTATAACTTACTGATTTCATTTATAACTGAAAGAATTTTATCTTTACTTTACTCAAAACTTAAGCATGACAAGTTTGTATTTTCCATCAGTCTACTGACTGGTTTGATGTGGCCTGCCACGAGTTCCTTTCCTGTGCTAACCTCTACATCTCAGAGTAGCCCTTGCAACCTATGTCCTCAATTATTTGCTTGACGTATTCCAATCTCTGTCTTCCTCTATAGTTAGCATGTTAGTCTATATTGCTGACATTTTGTCTATGTCATTGCATGTCTCACATCCTTACATGTGCTTCCTCAACCTCCCCTTTTCATACATGGTTTGTAAGTTGAGCATTGTAAACAGAAGTCTCGCATGCCATTTAAAGACAGTATGATTAATCCTTGTGCTGTGAGGTGAGGAAATATAGTGTGCAATCATGTTTCACTCTGAGATGGAATCTCTGTCATAGTTTTCCACAGTTTTCAGTAGTTACCATCATACTGGCTGAACCTGATCCTTTCACTGCTGTGCATAGGTGCGTTGGAGATAATTTTGTGATGTCATAAGTGAGGGTGTAAACGTGAAAATGTTGTCTTTTGTTTGTAGATATCTGTAACATCACTTTTTGGAAATAAGTTTTCTGCTGTCGTTAACCTGAGTTCACCATTTTTGGCACCATCTCAAACTGAGTAATCTAGACATATGTAGTTCAGTTGATCACCCTTCACTGCTATAGCAGATCCCTAACTTAGTCTAATTCAAGAAGAAAGCAAAAGTATGTGCACACATTAAGGCTTGGTCACAACAGTACGAAGTGTAGGAAGAGCAGTGTTCCACACCACCATTAGTCTGGCAGCAGCTACTAATAATATTCTGTTTATTTTCAACAGTTGGTGAGCAAAAGTGGGACTGACTATACAATTGCTATCTATCAGTGGGGACTAACTGAAGAGGAAGGAAGAGCTGTGCTTGTAAAATATATTGATGTGTTTAGGAGGACTCAGCTGTAGCATGTTGCTAGTAGAGTCTGCGTAGAATAAAGTGGCCAGTAGATGCATGGTCAGCAGGACACGTGGGGGAGCGGTAGTGGTGGGGCTTAAGGGCGGGCGCTGCAGGGAAAATGCTAATTGCTGGAGGGGAAGTGTCATTTTAAACTGAATCCTATGCTCACATTTTTTTGTAAGTATTAAGTGGAGCCCCTCCATGCCCATAATTTCATGGTGACCATTCAGAAAGATCTGTCACATCTGCTTGGGTAAGTATCTGAAAAGAATTCCACTGAAAATGTAACAAAAGCAGTGATCTATTTCACCTGATTTGTTAGCTATGTATAACTTTCAGAGGAGTGTAGTGAATGGCGAATTTTTAGTAAAATGTACACATTTCTCTTGTTACCGTTTTAAAATTTGCTGCTTCTGCGAAATCATAGTGGAGTTTAGCAGTGTCACCTCACTAACATGTTGTACCAAGCGAGGTGGTGCAGTGGTAGCACACTGGACTCGCATTCGGGAGGACGACGGTTCAATCCTGTCTCCAGCCATCCTGATTTAGGTTTTCCGTGATTTCCCTAAATCGTTTCAGGCAAATGCCGGGATGGTTCCTTTGAAAGGGCACGGCCGATTTCCTTCCCAATCCTTCCCTAACCCGAGCTTGCGCTCCGTCTCTAATGACCTTGTTGTTGACGGGACGTTAAACACTAACCTAACCTAACCTAACTAACTAACATGTTGTGCAAATCCAAATGTGGGAGAATTACTTTTATTTAGTGAGGGAAAGTAGGCTCAGTAGCTTATGAAAAAGCACATCCTCAGAACGAAAATAAAGGTTTAATGTCTACACTTATGTTGTTCCAAAATCCCTAGCATTTCTTGTTTCACCAGCTATTGATGGCCCTGTAAAATTACATTCTTTGATCGGAAAAGTCAGTAGAAAAAAAAGTCAGAAGAAAAAGTTAGTGAAATAACACAGTGGATAATGAAGTTTTGCATAGTAACCACGCGGCAAAAGACTCTTCTCTTTGCATGATATAAATTGCCAAAAATCTCATTTCGATATCTCAAACCTTTCATGAAACATGAGGAATGTTGTGGATATTTCACTCTGGCTTTATTGCTTGTGTGCATGGTCACAAATGAGTGTGATACATCAGATCAATTTTCTTGAGATTGGTGACAGATAGAGAGATCCAGCCAAGTCTAAAGAAAAACTCAATATGTTAGTTATTTCATAAGCAGCAACATATTATGTAATATAAATCAAATGCAAAATCATAGCGACCCCTACTTTTCATTGCAAACTTTTTTGAATTTTGCAGTATTTGTCTTTCATGAGAATATCACTGTAGCTATGAACATTAATGAAATGATCGGCACGTCACCGTGAAGGACACGTATAAAGCTATAAGTAACACAAAAATGAATTTTTTTTTACCAAATGGTTTCTGTAAAATCATTTGAAAGGGCAGGGCTTGCACCTCAATTCTGTCATCACCGACCAGCCGAAAGGGAGCAAACAATGTGGCCCTCCCCTCACGAACAAATCAATGAACTCGTCCAATGCTTCGGACAGAAATTGGTTACTGCGCATTGCACACCATTTCCTGTGGTGACTCTTAATAGAGGTAACATGACATGTTACACAAATAACTGTGTGTTAGATTATTGTGTGTGTGTGTTGCATGTTCATATCTCAAGAGTATGGAGGAATTCTGCAAAAGCATGCACAGTTATGAGAGTTACAGCACAACTCTGGGGAAGCAGTAAAGGAATTCTTGGATTCAAGAGGCTGCCAGAGAGTGGTGTGCTACTTAGGAAGCAGAGCCCAGCACTGTTTGAATGCACCAGATAGTTGTTCTAGAAGGAGATGAAAATGTAACTTTCCAGTGTGCAATAGAAATGTTTATTTTTGAAAAAATGAGCTTGCATGAAATAGATTAAAGCAGATGCTATAGAAACTGTTATTCACACCAAGCAGTGTGAGACTTTTTCACTATAGATGAGACAGCAATGCAGTCCATTCTACCAAAAGGTAGCTTGTATGCTTAAGTGATACAGACAGCCATACTGTAGGGAGCAACCACAACAGAGGCACTTATCCCTGTAGATTTCAGCCAAACCTGTGATTCCCAATGAATGACAATAGCCTTTTCAATAGTTGCAGGGTCAGCAGTCTGCATGATTGACTGAAACGCTCCCTTAACATTAGCTAACACCCTGCTGTGTTGGTACTGACAGCATAAACCAGAGCTATTATTTTTCCCAAGAACATACAACTCTACTGTGTGGTTTAATGATGGGTAAAATACAGGGTGATTCAAAAAGAATACCACAACTTTAGGAATTTAAAACTCTGCAACGACAAAAGGCAGAGCTAAGCACTATGTGTCGGCGAATTAAGGGAGCTATAAAGTTTCATTTAGTTGTACATTTGTTCGCTTGAGGCGCTGTTGACTAGGCGTCGGCGTCAGTTAATGCTAAGATGGCGACCGCTCAACAGAAAGCTTTTTGTGTTATTGAGTACGGCAGAAGTGAATCGACGACAGTTGTTCAGCGTGCATTTCGAACGACGTATGGTGTTAAACCTCTTGATAGGTGGTGTATTAAACGTTGGTATAAACAGTTTACAGAGAATGGGTGTTTGTGCAAAGGGAAAAGTTCTGGACGGCCGAGAACGAGTGATGAAAATGTAGCACGCATCCAGCAAGCATTTGTTCGCAGCCCAGGAAAATCGACTCGCAGAGCTAGCAGAGAGCTGCAAATTCCACAATCAACTGTATGGAGAGTCCTACGAAAAAGGTTAGTTATGAAACCTTATCGTCTGAAATTGGTCCAAGCACTGTCTGCAGCTGATAAGATTAAAAGAATCGATTTCTGTGATTTTATCCTTGCTCAAATGGAAACAGATGAATCTTTCGTTTCAAAGATTGCGTTTAGTGATGAAGCAACTTTCCACACTAACGGGAAAGCCAACCGTCACAATGTCTGTATATGGGGCTCTGAGAATCTGCGGGAAACAACTCAGTATGAACGTGACTCGCCTAAGGTGAACGTTTTCTGTGCCATTTCAGCCAATAAAGTTTTTGGTCCCTTTTTCTTCGAAGGTGCTACTGTAACTGGACTACAGTATCTGGAGATGTTAGAGAATTGGCTGTTCCCTCAGCTCGAACGTCAACTACCCGAGGCGATGGATCGGCCGCCAGGCAGCCCGTGACAGAGCACTTCACCACTGGCCTCCAAGAAGCCCTGATCTTACCCCCTGCGATTTTTTCTTATGGGGGTATGTTAAGGATATGGTGTTTCGGCCACCTCTCCCAGCCACCATTGATGATTTGAAACGAGAAATAACAGCAGCTATCCAAACTGTTACGCCTCATATGCTACAGAGAGTGTGGAACGAGTTGGAGTATCGGGTTGATATTGCTCGAGTGTCTGGAGGGGGCCATATTGAACGTCTCTGAACTTGTTTTTGAGTGAAAAAAAACCTTTTTAAATACTCTTTGTAATGATGTATAACAGAAGGTTATATTATGTTTCTTTCATTAAATACACATTTTTAAAGTTGTGGTATTCTTTTTGAATCACCCTGTATATTGGCACTTATTTGGTATCTGGGCAGGGATTACTCAAGTGGATATCGTCATCAGGAGGGACAAAACTAGCACTCTTGAGTGTCAAGAGTGTAGAATGTTTGATCCTTTAATCTTATAGATTTGCTAGGGAATTGACAAATTTGAATGGATGGGTCGAAGTTACATATAATGATAGTGCATGACGCATGGTGGCAGGAAGAGGAGACATGAGTACAGGCTTGTAAATACAAAATCAGACAAGGGTTATATGGGAGAACATCTAATAATGAGTGAGAAAATAGGGGTGCAGGTGGGCTACTATGAACAGCACGTTGAATGTAATATCATAGCCAAGATAGCCAAGAAGCCAACACCCAGCACAGTAGCACAAGTTTATATGCCAACTAGGTCCACAGATGTGGAAGAGACTGAGAGAATGTGTGGATAAAATAAAAGGAATTAATCAGATAAAGACCTGAGGCACATTGGAAGATTTCAGATTGATTGTAAACTATCTGATCAAAACCATCCGTACACCTATTAGACATTAATATTATAGGGGGGGGTTCCACACTGCACATTTACGACGGCTTGAACTCTGCTGAGGACACTTTCAGTGAGGTATCTGAATGTCTGTGAAGGCTTTCCAGTCCATTCTTCTTCAAGAATTGAAACCGAAGAAGGTACTGATGTTGGATGCCTAAGACTAAAACAAATTTAGATTTTTAACCCACTCCAAAGGTGTTCCATTCGGTTCAGGTCAAGACTCCTCCAGGCATGCCAACCCATTTCAGAAATGTTACTGTCCACAAACCATTGCCCCCATATATGCTGCTTTTTGACAGTGTGTATTATGTTGCTGATACAATAAATCATCGTGTCTAAAACTGTTCTTGTACTGTAAGCAGTGCACAATACCGTAAAATGTGTTCCGTCTTCCACATTTAGCTTTTTCTTGAGTTCAGTAAGGGGTCCACACCCTACCACAAAAAACACCTCTATACGCCATCACTACCTCCTCCGTACTTCATTGTTGGCATTACATGTTATGACAGGTAACATTCTCAAGGCATTTGCCAAACCCAAACTCTTCCTCTGGATTACCTCAGGATATAGGATGAGTCGTCACTCCAAATCACTCATTTTCTATCATCCACTGTCCGGTGGGGTCACTCTTCATGCTGTCCCATGTGTTACTTCGCATTGACTACAAAAATATGTGGCTGTGAGTAGCTGCTCGACCGTTATTTCTCATTGTGTTCAACCCTGTATCCACAGTCATTGTGCTAGCTGATCTGGTTGTAGCACATTGGAAGCCAGAAGTGATTCTTTCTCCTTATTTCGTGCAATTTTTTATGGTCATCTTCCTGAAAGCACAACGGTCCGTGTCCATCAGTAAATGAGATCTGCCTGGGTAAGGTTTAGCTATCGTTGTTCCTTCTTGTTTTCACTTCAGTGTCACACCACCAAAAAACGATACCTGAGCAGTTCTAGAAAGGTTCAAGTGTCTTTTGACATGCAATAGGTCCCGTATATTTTGACATGCCGTCAAATTATAAGGTTGACGCCAAAGTAAAGAAAGACATAGGTGTTCTTACATTGGGGGGTGAAAAACACCATGCCCGTCATGCTTGCTTGCACAGCAGATGGACATAAATTACCCCCATTCACAGTTTTCAAGCGAAAGACTTGACTGAAATCGTGTTTCCAAAAACTGTAATTGTGCGAGCAAACGTAACTGGTTGGTTTTCGGAGGACATGGTGCTGGAATGGATTAGGCGTGTGTGGAATCGTCGTCCTGGCGCACTGCTTGGTTTACGCAAGTAATCTCTGGTTTGCGGCGTACGCAGGCCATACAACACCTGCAGTAAAACGAGAATTAGTGGAAAGCAAAACGGACTTGGCAGTAATTCCAGGTGGGATGACGTCAATTCTGCAACCACTTGACGTCTGTTTGAATAAACCATTTAAGGACATGCTTAAATGCATGTACACAGACTGGCTTTTGAAAAGCGACAGACAACTGACACCAACAAGACGTGTAAAATGCTCAAGTTTGTCACAAATGTGCCAATGGATTTATGATGCATGGAAGTGTTTTTCAAATCAGATTGTGCAACAAGCATTTAAAAAGTGCTCGATATGCAATGCACTAGATGGTACGGAGGACGGTGCTCTGCATTAAGAAATGAGCAACAAAGAATCGAGTGATACTGATTCAGAATCATGACTGATATTTTAAACATTACTTATAAGATGTATTACAAATCTAATAAAATTTTGTTTTAAATTTCAGCATTTAATTTCTAATTTATTTTCATTCTTATTTTACAAGTGTTGCTACTCTGCATTGCACAGTATAGAAACGTGTGGAGAGCTGCATCAAACCAGTCTATGGACTGAGGACGACAACAACAACAACAACACACACTGCATTTGAAGACATCACTAAAAATCTACTACGAAAATCTACGACTGGCAAGACTGTTTGGAATGTATGTCAATATGGCCAACTCTACATTCTGAATTTTTTCCTACCTGTGGCAAGAGATGGTTGCTAATAGGAACTTTTATGAATCGTGAATCACATGCAGTTTTCTCTTCACCATAAGAATGATACGAATGTAAACATTATGCCATGTATTCCTTCGTGTTTGTTGCTATCTGATTTAAATCCTGTCTGCCTAATAAACTACGAAACTAGAGTGAGACAACAGCAAACGCGGAAGAATATACATATCATGTCATGTTTATATTTGTATTATTCTTATGCTGATTAGTAATACTGTCAGAAATTAAGCACAGTAACTAACTAGATTTTTAAATCTAAGACAGACTCTAATTTCTGTGCAAAATGTAATGTACTAAAGAGGCGTCTGCAAAGATTTTCAAACGGAGAAAAATTTTCACTAAACTCTCGCTCAGAACATCTATCATACGCAGTATATTATTTGGTTCTTGTTGATTATTATCAAAGGAAGCATCAGTGTAAGTAACAACAAATAGCAGTCTCTTGCCGTTCACTAATGAGACAATTCCTCTCTTTTTTTTATTGTAAGCGGCGGTAGCGCACACAAAAGCAAGCCGTGCTGCGAGCAGTGACAGGTCGTAAACACTCATTATCAGAATGCGACAAACAATGCATGACACAGTACAATAATGCATTTTCATCTCAGGGTGACGTAAACACCTATAACAAAGAGAACAGCACTTACCAGATCAAAGCAAAATAAACAATCAATTGAAACCAGACGAAGTACGTGAAAAAGGAAGGGTGCCTGTGTAAATACGGACGGAGCGCCCGACACATAGCAATGGCTACCTCTTAAAGCTTAACTGCTAAGTTATGACTGGAACCAAACTACTGTAGCTGTTATCTTCATCCATTTGACCTAAATTGTGTCTCATGTTACAATGGACCAACTTTGTTTCGATTTGGAGGTGCGGTCTCAAAATTTCAGGTGCGGCTTAGATTCGGGAAAATTTTTTTTCCTTAATTTCAAGTCTCATTTTTCTGGTGCGGCTTAGATTCGAGTAAATACGGTAGTCTAGTAGGCACTTCTGATTAATCTGATCTCTTCATGATAGACATCATCAGTAGTTGATTGATCTTTCTGATCCATACAGCACGCTGGGGTTACACAAAAATTAGAAATGCCCAAAGGCTGCTTTCCGAAACTTAAGACAAATTACACCGGTAAGCCAAAACATTATGACCACCTACCTAATTGCCGATATGTCCACCTTTGGCATGGATAACAGCAGCAGCAGATCGTGGCATGGGATCAATGAGGCCTTGGTAGGTCATTTGAGGGAGTTGGCAACACATCTGCACACACAAGTCATGTTAATTCTTGTAAATTCTGGGGAGGGGCGGTGATGAACTCTGACACCAGGTTCAGTCATATCCCAGATGTGTTTGAGGTTCAAATCTGGCAAGTTGGAGGGCCAGCATATCAATTGAAACTTGCCACTGTGTTCCTCAAACCACTCCATCACACTCCTTGACAGGGCACATAATTTTGTTCAAAAATGCCACTGCCATCAGGAAACATGATCATTGTGAAGGGGTGTATGTAGTCTGCAACCTGTGTAATACTTCTTGGCCGTCATGGTGCCTTGCACGAACTCCACTGACTCATAAATGCCCATGTGAATGTTCCCTATCCCATAGTGGAGCCACTGCCAGCTTGTCTCCGTCCCGCAGTACCGGTGTCAGAGCTGCTTCCCCGAAAGAGGACGGATTTGCGTCCTCCTGTCAACATGATGATGCAGGTGTCGGGATTCATTGAACCATGCAACATTCTGCCTCTGTGCCAACGTCCAGTGCGGATGGTCATGTGTCTACGTCAGTTGTAGGTGCTGATGATGTGGTGGTGTTAACATTGGCACGCACATGGGTCATCATTTGCGGAGGCCCATTATTAGGAGTGTTCGGTGCTCTGTGTGTTCAGACACACTGGTATATTCTGCCCAGAGTTAAAGTCTGATGTTAGTTCTGCCACGGATCACTGCTGTTTTTGTTTTACCAGTTTGCCCAGCCTGCGATGTCCATCTGTAATGAGTGGTGGCCACCCAACCCAACAACATATGGATGTGGTTTCACCTTGGTTTTGCTACATGTTAAAGACACTCATTACAGCACTCCCTGAACACCAGACAAGTCGTGCAGTTCCCGAGATGCTTATGCCAAATGTCCGGGCCATCACAATCTGCCCTCAGTCAAACTCAGATAGATCGCGCGCATTCCCCATTCTACATATGAACAGCATGCTCACTGATACTATATGCACCATGTAAGCATCTGACTAGCAGTCATTCTTCACCAGGTGACGCTGCTATTGCATGGATGGGTTTATATTGACTATAGCTCAAAGGTCATAATGTTCTGGCTGATCAGTGTACCTTGAGGATGTTTAGCACCTTGGCAGACCTCTGCTCCATATCCCTTATGTGTGATTTTGTGAATGAGGCCCAGAGCACTTACTGAATTTTATTTGCAACTTAGATGAATAAAAATAAAAATAATATTCATGTATTTAACAAACTTGTACCCATACAAATAAAAATAATATTCATGTATTTAACAAACTTGTACTCCCTGCTCCATATCCCTTATGTGTGATTGCTGTGAATGAGGCCCAGAACATTTATTGAAGCTTATTTGCAACTTAGATGAAGACAAATGAAAATAATATTTATGTATTTATCAAACTTGTAGAAGTGATGTTCAATGCATTGAACAAAGAATATAGCACACTTAGGTAACCTCATCTATGGTGACCAGTTCTGTGGAAACCTAATACTTCACAGAAGTAGGACAGTTAACTGAGCTGCCTTACTCCTGGGTTTTTGATTCGTTGTGTAACAATGGTCTCCACTGTAATGTCCTTAAGGACTCACTTTTTTATCATAACATTACCTTGTTGTTTAAAGTCCTGTAAGCAAATGCTTCAACTAAGGGCTTCAACAAAAAATATTTATTTTATTTATTTTTTTATTTCTTGTTCCTTAGATCCAGTTAGTGAGTCAATCACAAGGATACGGAACGTGTCAAATTGTACAGGTTTCAATTTAAACTTACAGTAAATACAAAGGGCATTTCAATGCCAAATTGTACATAGTTTAAGTAAGACATACTATAAATACAGTAATAGATACAATGTCAGCTAGATAACATAACAACCATTTAACAGAAAAAGGAGTTTCAAATAAAGGTTAAAGGTACGAGCACAAAGTTAAATCAGATATTATGCCTACAAGAGTAAATACAGGTACAGCTAATTTGTTGTTACAAAAAGTGTGCTAATGCTCAATGCACGATAAAATCAATTGAACTACTTCTAGACACAATAAGTTTAGTGATGGTATACATTTTCTTTCAGATATTCATCCACAGTATAAAAAGATTTCTCTGTCAGGTAATCTTTGAGAACTTGTTTAAATTTTGGCAGTTCTGAATGAACACATTTGATATGTAGTGGTAGAGTATTGAACATCTTAATGCTGGAGTAGTAAACTCCTTTTTGTACCAGAGTGAGACGTTTCATTTCGAAATGAAGATTGTTTTTGTTTCTGGTGTTATAGCCATGGAATTTACTGTTGTCTTGGTAGATAGAATAATTTTTGCACACAAAGGTCAGCAAGGAAAAAATATACTGTGAGGCAGTTGTTAGGATACCTATCTTCCGAAACAAGTGCCTGCAAGAGTGTCTTTGATGGACCCCACACATTATTCTGATTGCTTTTTTTTGGATGGTGAAAACTTTTTTTGCAAGTGGTTAGTTCCCCCAGAATATGATAGCATATGACATCAATGAGTGGAAGTAGCCAAAGTAGGCAACCTTAATGGTGTCAACTTCATCCACTGAAGAAATTACCCGTAATGCAATTGTTGCCGAGCTAAGTTTTTTACATAGATGAAGAATGTGAACTGACCAATTACATTTACTGTCTATGTAAGCATCCAGGAATTTTGTATCTTCAACTTTCTGTATTTGTTGATCTCTACATTTTATATTAATTTCATCGAGATTATTTTGTGATGTATGGAACCTCATATAATGAGTTTTATCTGCATTGAGTGAGAGACCATTTGAGGAGAACCAATTTAAGATGTCATTAAAAACAGTATTTGTAGTTTGTTCAAGATCATGTTCAATCAAATCGTCAATTAGAATTGTTGTATCATCGGCAAACAGGGTAAATTTGCTGTTTGTCTCAGAACAAAGAGGAAGGTCATTAACAAATATGAGGAAAAGCAGTGAGCCCAAAATGGAGCCTGAATAGTATCATATGCATTTGGTGTCAGTGTGGCTTCATTGCCACGTGACACAGCAGGCATGGGAAGTGTCAGCTGACACTTGTACACAACAATGTTGAATGATGTTAAAGCAACGAGTAAAATGAAATAGAGTAAACTTGTGTTGAGATCTTCCATGATTTCAAGAAAAATAAGAACAATTCATTAACGAAAATTCGCTGGTACCAGATACAAAGGCAGCAAGTAACCCACTTCTGAAAAGCAGAAATTCAGTTTGTTATGTAAACAACCAAAACTTTGAACCATCAGCAGCTTTCAAAGTTGCAGAGTAAATCTCTTTAAATTCTTACCACTAGTGGAAAATTTGTTCAGTTTGTTCCAATAGAAAGCAGTTAGACAGAAAAAGGAATTACCTGGTTATAAATGTGTGTGTTTTTAATATTTATAGTTCCAAAATCTGTCGGTGTGTTTCAGAAATATGCATTAAACTTATGAGTGTGTTTTACAAAGCGAAAATTTTAGATATTTTTGTGTGCACCAAAGACTAGCATCTGAAAAATGTGTACATAGCCATCAGTAGAATTTGAAAGGTAAGTAGATTTCTAAACTGATAAGATTGAATGAAGTCTGTGTGGTACAAGAAACTTCTGTAAACATATGGCACCAGTAGTGGTGATATCTGCAAAAAAAGATAAATATTATTATTGTTGTCATTATAATTGTTATTATTATTATTATTATTATTATATCATCACCAAATAAAAAAACTGGTTTGTTATATGTCTCACCTCAAGGCACTCCTTCCCCATGTTTTTCTTTTTGAATTATTCTTCCGTTATTTTCTTTGTTCTAACAAATTAACATGCAGAGATACTTTTGTGTTGTCTACATAACTTCTTGTTAAATAATTTCTTAATAAAGGACAGCCTGCTCTCCCACCTCGCATCACCACATATTTATTTCAATGTGGATGTTGTCCCACCTCCCATCCCCACATATTTATTTCAATGTGGATTGCATGGCCATTGCATGCACCTATTATTTATAGTTATTTTGTGAATCACATTATAATAGCTACAATTAATTTATTATTCTTTTCCAGTGCTTCATTTGATTCGACTGTGAGACTCTGGGATGTAGAAAGAGGTGCTTGCATACATACTCTTACAAAACACACAGAACCTGTTTACAGTGTGGCTTTCTCACCTGATGGTAAATTTTTAGCATCTGGAAGTTTTGACAAATGTGTACACATCTGGTCAACTCAGGTAAACAAAAACTTTATTTATTATTATGTATAATGAAAATTCTGTTATTTCACTCTGTATCTGAGAATGCAGGCATTGGCTTGGAAGAAGGTTGAAGATTCAAAATCCATACAATGTTAACTGCAGGAAATTTCCTCTTTTTTTTGTCAGTGCACTGGCTCATCATCAAAATTTATTTTCTTGTTCTCATACCACAAAAATACTGTGACTTCTGAATTGTTTATAAGAGAGATCTTGTTTTTTAAAATCATTTTAATGTTAATTACAAAACAAGAACTCATTTTAATCACACAAGAATGTGAAACTTCAGATGTAGGTACATTTTATAGTACATTTCAGTACTTTTTTATCACCCAAACATTTTCATTTTCGAGATCGTAGTCTTGCTCCAGTCAGTTAGAAAACAAATGTGTGCCTCAGTCAACCTGAGAGTTAATCAGATACACATCTTTTTGTTTAGAACTACTGCACAGTTCAGCAATTTGGAAGAACTTCCTACACTGTAAACATAAAATTGTATTGGATGTCATATCAAACACCTCCCAGCCATGTAATTTCCAAACTTTTTTTATTTGCCTACTGTTCAGGGACCCGAAGATGGCATAGTAAATTGCCGAAACTGGTACCCTAATAAAATAAGTTTGGAAACTAGATGGCTGAAAGGTGTCTGATTTGACACCCTGTACCAAACAGCAGAGTCCTACAACCATCTCTGAAAAGATGGACTTAGAGAGACTTGAAATTGTATTATTTTAATCAAAACTATGAACCAAATAACAATAACACAATAATTCCGTTTTGCTTAACAGCTTGGTGCAGATCTTTGTTGAAAGCCACTTCAGCACCTTGCGTGTCGCTAACCTACCCCATCAATGGTGACCTAAAATTTTACGTGGAATTGGAACCATGTGTTGATCCTGGCAAATCCTTATATCATTCAGAGGTGAGGGCTGGGTTAAAAGTGACTGAAATATTCCAAGATCTGATTCTATTCCATGACCTTTCAGTTCCCAGGCACTTGGCTTACTGTTAGACCACCAGCCCTATTCTTTCAGATATTATATAAACAGTGTGGTGGTGTTGCTCATGTAATATGGATGATTGTTAGTTATACATAATAGCAATTTGATGGTGAGCTTCCCAAGGGGATCTTCTGGGCTCTAACACCAAAGCTGTGTCTATGCTTTTAAATCTGGAACATGTTATTTCTTCTGCAGTATATTTTGAAAGTAAACATTGTGCACTAAGTGATGTCTAACATGAATTAATTTGCCTGTACTTCATGTACATAAACAGCTTGTACAAATCAAAGATGTCACTACTTTGCAATTTAGTAACTGCTTTCTCCCCTGTGTTGTTATTACTATATATTTTACTATTTTTCTGTAAATGTTGTGCATGACCAGGGCAGCTTGTTGATCTGAGGAACACTTGCTGCTGCATCTTAACAGGTATTTCGTTTTGGCAAGTCACCACGACCACTGTCCCTCGATATGGTCCTGCTTATGCACAGTAAAGTAGAACAGCACTTCATAATATATAAATTACTGGTGTTGGATTGTCACTCATCTGTAAGACGATGAAAGGATGTGCTTCACTCCCCTGGAGTTGTAAGAAGCTGAAAGGATATGCTTCACTCCCCCACCTAGACATATGAGCTCATTATAAGGTGTTAGTACATGCTCTGAATATGAAATTTTCTACCATTAAATACTTCATATGAGAGTGATAACTCTTTTAAACATCTTTCTGTAGAGAATTAGACAGAACATAGACAGTATGATAGTGATTCTCTTCATGATCATTATCTTATATATTGATTGCTGATTTTACTTTTGGGAGAGGGATCCAAGTCTACAAACAATATTATTTTCCTTACTATAGTTTCCTAGTGTTCATTAGAAATTTTAGCAAATTAATGACAAGTATATTGAGTACAGAATAACATACTTTACGCATCAACATTGCATTTTTTGACTGTAACAAATACATGCATGCTTGTCCACAGGAACAGGCACTGCGGTGGCTATAGCCATTGTGAAATACATTAAATGAATTCGCAATTGTGAATAAGGACGGCCATCAGATGTGTAGACTGGAATGACGAAAATGAAAATTTGTGCTGGACTGGGACACAAACCTGGATTTCCCACTCCATTGACTTCATTCCATTCTATGGCTGATGGTTGTCCTTGTGAATTCGTTTAATGTATTTCACAATATCTATAGCTGCTGTATTGCCTGTTCCGTTGGACATGCATGCATGTCCATCATATTTCTTTGCCAATACTGGGCAAGAGACTTTCAAGTACAATTGTCTGACCTGTTCGGGAATATACATAATGGATATATGAGTACAGCTTGTAGGCACATGGTTGATGACGTGTGGAAGTTTGGGTCTGGCCATGAGTCTTGCACGGGTATCTAAATGTTATGGTGACCGCTTGCAGTATGCAGGAAATCTGGGTTCGTGTCCTGGTCTGGCACAAATTTTCATTGTCATCATTCCATTCTACAGCCGATGGTTGTCCTTATTCATAATTGCGAATTCATTTAATGTACCTTCACAGTAATTCTCTCTAACAGCATGCAGGGAAAATGAATGCTCATCTCTTTCTGCGTGAGCTCTGATTTCCTGTATTTTGTTATGATGATCATTTCTCTCTATGTAGGTCAGTGTCATAAAAATATTTTCGCATTCGGACGAGAAAGTTGGTGATTTAAATTTTGTGAGAAGATCCCGCCCCAATGAGAAACACCTTCATTCTAATGATGTCCACCCCAAATCCTGTATCGTCCTTGACACTATCTCCCCTATTTCTTGATAATACAGAACATGCTGCCCTTCTTTAAACTTGTTCGATATACTCTGTCAATCCTGTACGCAGTAGTACTCCGAAAGAGGACTGGCAAGTGTAGTGTAGGTAGTCTCCTTAGTAGACCTGTTGCATCTTCTGTGCGTTCTTTCCAATTTAAATTGTTTATAATTTAACTGATTCCTTTTAGCACTCATGTGGATGACCTCATACTTTTCATTATTTACGGTCCGGTCAATTGCCAATTTTAACACCATACAGATGTCTCTTCTAAATTGTTTTCAATTTGTTTTGATCTTCTGATGACTTTACTAGACAATAAATGACAGCACATCTGCAAACAACCTAAGACAGCTGCTCAGATTGTCTCCTAAATTGTTTATATAGATAAGGAACAACAGAGAGCCTATAACACTATCTTGGGGAATGCCAGAAATGACTTTTGTTTTACTTGATTACTATCTGTCAGTTGCTACAGACTGACGGTTCTGACACGAAATCATGAATCCAGTTGCATAACTGAGACAATATTTCATAAGAATGCAATTTGATTACAAGCTGCTTGTGAGGTATGGTGTCAAAAGCCTTCTGGATATCTAGAAATACAGAATCAGTTTGAAATCCTTTGTCAATAGCACTCAACACTTCATGAGAGTAAAGAACTAGTGCTTCACAGGAATGATGCTTTCTAAATCGGTGTTGGCTGTATGTCAATAGACCATTCTGTTTGAGGTAATTCATAGTGATTGATCACAGTGTATGTTCTGTATTGCCTTTCTTGAATACTGGTGTGGCCTGTGCAACTTTCCTGTTTTTGGGGATTGGTCTTTCATTGAGCGAGCAGTTATATATGACTGTTAAGAATGGAGCTATTGTGTCATCATACTCTGAAAGGAACCTAATTGGTAGACAATCAGGACTGGAAGACTTGCAGACTTGCTTTTATTAAGTGATTTAAGTTGCTTCACTACTCCGAGGATATCTAGTTCTAAGTTACTCATGTTGATAGCTGTTCTTGAGTCTGCGCTAAATTTTTGGCTTCTGTAAAAGATCGCCAATCTTTTTTAACTTAACAGTCACATGCCTTCTAATGTGAACTTCAGTAATCAAAATAAACCCTGCTTACAGGAGTAATGAGGCCCATCATGCTCTGGCTGCCATGTGGTTCCATGAAAGATTTTATTTTGACTTTAAGCTAATTTGGTGAAATTATATTTTGAGGACATGGATATCTTAAAATTGTCTCATAACTTCTGTATTACTTTATTACCATTCAAATCACCTTTTTGATCTATATTATCTCTGCTGTACTATTTCAAACATTTCAAGCAGTAGCTTTATTATCTTCATTTTTAAATTTCCAGTTATTTTACAACTGAGGCTACATTAATTTTGCAACATTACAGTAAACCACACAGATTAAACATGTAATTACTATTTCAAGCATTATATATTATTTTCACCACATTCCTCAGTCATACGTTGTTCACATTTGATGTATACTGGTCTTCTTTCCCCTTCAGAGATGGTATCCTTTTGCACGACACCCTCAAACCTATCCCCCAAGATACAGATGTAATCTGCCCTTTTGGTACCCCTTACCCTTTCTCCCTTTTATCATACCATAGTACTTATATGTGGGTGCTCTCCTTTGTTCATAACCAACAATAACTCTTCTCCTAACCAATCCGTAACAGAAAGAAAACTCCTACCTTAAACCAGTCTTTTACATACTCCTATAGTATTGCGGGCAGAAAGCCATATCATGCTAGCACATCATAAATACTGTCTTAATGGTCATGTATGTTGTTTTGTGTCCTTCACATTAATGTAATGTCAGTTTTTCAGAAAATATTAAAATAATCCTGTGAAGAAAAAAAATTATTCCCTACCGTGATTTGGGATATCAGTGTCTTCACAATATCAGCATTGTATAGTGCTGTATTGTTTGCAGAACTTTTTCTTCATTAAAATCATTCATACGTTTTTCCAATAATGTGAAAGTGGAACCTTAGTCAGCTTTTTTATCTGGATCTATACATTCTTCTAAAACATTTAATTTTACATTGTTTTACCCATGTCAGATCTTGTGAACTCCATGGATGTTAATGATAAATAATGATCAATGCAACTGGCCACAAGTACTTTTAAAATGTTTTGGGCTATGATGCCCATCTTAAGATAGCTAATATTTTAAATTATGTAGATGTTTTGGACAGCAGCATGTCATCTGCTCCTGCAGTAAGTTCCAGTTTATTTTGTTGTGGTCCATATGGGTTTCCAGGATGATGTACATGTTGTTGAACTGCAAGCAGAACACAAATTGTAAGTAAATTACTGTGGCAAACTTCAAAATAGTATTAATGTCAAGTGTTAAGTGCCAGACATGTGCTATGCACTTGATGCTTTTGTTTACCATACTGTGGGCACCTGGGCAGTGGGTAACTGCAGGGACAGTTTGAGTCTGATGTGCACTTAGAAGACTTGTTATCCAAATGTGCTCTGTGATCCAAATGTGCTCTTTGAGTTGCAGAACAATATGCGTGTCTAATGCAGTCTCCACCAAGGGAGAAGTGATTGGAATCCTGTTTTTTCCACAGTTGCTGTGGAAATGGGACTACACTATGTCTTAATCTACCACATGTCACCAGAATACTGTGCAGAAGTGGGCTTTGGGGAAAGGAAGGTGCAGTTTGTTAACTTGTTGACTGTTGATTACAATATCAACTACTTCATATAGCAGTTTTTGCATTGTCTTTCTCAAAAGCTTGCAATGCAGGAGAAGCTATTTCAAATGATGAAGGAGTTTTTGATTATACTTCTCAAACAGAAGCTAAGTGAACTGTTTCAGAATCCCATGCATTATGGATCTGAGGCTACTGCTCACTTGTTGCACAGATGAGCAAGTTCCCTGCTGCCGCCAGCTTTATTATTATGGTCTGATATCAAAATTACAAAAGTCTGTTAACATGTTTGATGCAGCCCAGCTGCAGTGACATGCATCACATGGTTTATAAGCCTTGGCATTTCCAAAGTGAAAATTGTTTGAATAGGAAAAGTAGTCAAAAGCCACAAGTAAGAAACTTTTCCAGAGAAATCTGTGGGCAAATTGGGCTTATTATACTGAAAGTTGTAAAGTGTGAGATGAATAGCTTCATATGACAGTAGCTGGCTTGTTTCATGCTACAGGATTTATAGAGTGCTGTGAGTGTTGACCACAGCTGTGTCATACATTAGCAGTACTGTTTTTGTGCTGACAAAGTATTGCATCTGTTTGACAGAAAATTTCTCTCTTATTCACTGTTGAGCTTTATATGCTTCGATATTAAGTCTTTCGTGGCTATGGACATACATGTATGTAGGCAGGTAGAGCACCCAGATGGCTACAGGCATTCATATACGCTCAGCAGGCAGAAAGAACTGACAGCTAAGGGTAGGGTATTCCTGTATGCTTGGGCACAACAGCAGGTAAATGTGCACAATAGAATGATGAGTTGCTATTGTCCACATTTCAGCATTCCTGCCAATGGTGTTGTTAGTACCCTTCTATGGTATGTTGGAAAGAGCTACATCTTTCACCTGCTCCCGGTTGCTTTTAGTTTACGAGTAGTTTGAATAGACACCATTTGATTTCCTAATGTACACAAGACAAATTACAAACATATACAGGGTCTGGCAGGAAGACCACCTGTTTCTGGAGAGGCTGCTTTTTGAGCTGTGATGGGGATACTCATGTGAAGGGGGTATGTGCCATTTTCAGTACGTGCCATTGCTTGGCTATACGAGCACCTTGTGTTTTTTTTGGAAGGAGTATATTTGTAATGGTGGTTCTGTGATTGCTATTCAGTGGGCACTTTGCATTTGGTGTGGACTTGGCCGACATGATTCTGTTCCTTATAGAAAAACCGTTAGAGATTGGGTTTCAAACTTTAGAATATCAGGTTCTGGACTGAAAAGAAAATCTGGCTGACATTGGAGTGTAACAACACCAGAATGTGTGGTCCATGTGAAGCATCCATCCTGCAATCACCAAAGTACTCAGCACCTAAACATGCACCTGCCCTGGGATTGTCCAATAGAGATGTAAGAAGAATACAGCACTGATATCTTCAAATGCCATACAAAATGATGGTTACCCAAGAATTAAGTGAGAGAGATTTTGAAACTCACTGAGCTCTTGGTGAGGAAATTCTTCAGAACATTTCTCATGGCACTATTTTGATTTCTTCTGATGAGGCCCGCTTTCACTTGTCAAGTACCGTAAATAAACAAGATTTGCACTACTGGGCAGTAGAAAACCCTCAGGCATGGTGTCTGAATTTTTTCGAAGATGATTGTGTAACAGTAAGGGGTAATTCAAAATATCACTGTCACATGATAAGAGATCTTCCTCTGACCTAAGTTAAACCAGATTTGTTTTGGGGGCTGTGAAGAGGGAGAAGCCTGGTTCCTGTAAGATGGCGCCACCACTAACACTTCTCGGCATTAGCTAGAAGTTCAGAATGTGTTGTTTCCTATATATGTTCTCTCTTCATGAGGAGACATTCCCTGGCCCCCAGGGTCACCCAATTTATCACCTTGTGATTTTTTTTTTCTTTCTGTGGGGACACTGACAGGCTCAAGTGTACCTTGTAAAGACTCAAGCACAAAATAAGGCCCCAAGAGTAGATTATGTGCCCTCAGTATCATTGAGATCCATGGGAGGATTGGCCATGACAAAATTACCCCACCTGGTATGCAAGGGCATATGAGACAGGTGAAATGACCTCTGCAAGACATATGAGACAGGGGAAATGACCCCAGACTTCAAAAATAAGTTGGAGTGCTGACAAATATGGACATAACTGAACCTTCAGCTTAATGAGTCATAGATGAAGAACATAAACATGAATTATTTATGCAAGAATGGAAGTACTGGTAGTCACTGACTTCAGGGAGGATCAGTTTTGATTTGAGAGAAATATATGAACGCACAAGGCAGTACGACTCTGTGACTTATCTTACATAATAGGCTGAAGAAAGTCAAACCTATTTTTATAGCATTTGTAGTTTTAGAGAAAGTTTGAACAATCTTGATGGGAATGCACTCTTTGAAATTCTGAAGGTAGAAGGTATAAAATACAGGTATTGAAACCTATTCACAACTGTTACAGAAACCAGACTACAGATATAAAAGTCGGAGGACATTAAAGGGAAGCAGTAGTTAACAAGGGAGACAGCCAGAGTAGTAGCCTGAAGCATTTTCTTTTTTAATTGTGTATAAATCTGTCAGGCCCATATATTTCATATCATAGTTGTAACATAAAACCTTATAAACTCCTGAGCATTTTTACTTGTTCTTGTTATTTTGTAATTTATGTCATATTTGTGTTTTGATGTTATTTGTCTTTAGGTAGGTAATTTTAATATTATTTTTTTGAAATGTGTGTATTGTTTTGTCAGACATTCTTCCTATATGTTCCATGGCTGTAAACTGCACTTCGTTTTATGATGAGGTGCCCATACAGTGTTTTTCTTTTTCATAATTTTGTAGCCTATAAAACCTTGACCACTGCCTGATGCTGCCCTAATATTCTCAAAACACAATGGAGACCACTTGCAGCATTTGCCTTGTAGGTATAATTTTTGGGCAGACTTTGTAGTCTATAATGATGCTTTGTCTTCTTTTATCTATTACCAGAGATCTCTGGAGATAGATATTAGCCATCATCTCTAAAGTTTGTGTTAATGTTGCAGAAACACTAGTGCGCGTGTGTTTGTGTGTGTGTGTGTGTGTGTGTGTGTGTGTGTGTGTGTGTGTATTCACGCACTTAATTTTTTATGTTTAGGCTGCTAGTGTAAAGCTTTCCAAATATTTCTTGTACAGTTGATACTGTTGGTATTCTGCCCGTTACATCTTACTGGTTGTTAGAAAAGTAATTAACTTGCTGCTTTTGTTTTGCAGACCGGTCAGCTTGTCCACAGTTACAAGGGGACAGGAGGGATATTTGAAGTATGCTGGAATTCAAGGGGTGATAAAGTAGGAGCCAGTGCTTCTGATGGAAGTGTAAGTATTGAAGTTAATAGTTTTTGGTTGATACTATAGTACATATAAGGGTAAGAAAAATCACAATAGCTACACCTGTGAGATTATGAAAAAAAGAAAAGAAACAGCAAGATGTAATTTAGTTCCCCAGCTTGTTACTAGCACTTTTGTCATCAGAAACAATTTCTTGGGTGCTTATTCATAAGCACCTCATGTGTTTCAGAAGTTGACTGTATGACAACTATAAGACACAACATACATAACTTGTCTGCTGAGAGGAAACTTCATTAGCCAGCTGAAAATAAATTTATGTAACTCAACTTGCAGGTGAAAGAATCTCTTAAGATAGTAAAGTTATATCTGAGGGAAAATGGAGAGATAACAAAATACCTGAGAGGGGAGAGTGATGGGCATTAACCTTGTTTGCAGGAAGTATTTGGTCTGGATTGAATCATATTCATGAGTTTTGGCGTGCAGTGTTTGGAAGATTATAATTTTCTAACAAGTGCAACATATGCTTATTCATAAGCACCTCCTGTGTTTCAGAAGTTGACTGTATGACAACTATAAGACACAGAGGAAATGGACACACGTCAGTGGGCAGAGCATTTCTCTAGGTTTTTGACTCACATTACAGGTGCTCAATATGGGCACCATTTGTGACATGGCAAACAACAATACGGTAGTCAAACTCTCGTTGCACATGTCCCAACCACCCTTGGTTGATAGCAGCAGCCCCAGTAATTATTCATTCTTGCAGCTCTTCCAAATTAAGGCAGGAAAACATGATATTTGACATAAGCCCATAAGAATAAATCACACGGAGTTAAGTCAGTTGACTGTGGGGACCACTGAAGAATAGGTGAGTCATGATGAGTTTAGCATTGAGGTAACTATGAACTTCTGAAAAAGAGTGTGGTGGAGCACTATCTTGATGCAAAATGAAATCTCCACTGTGTTGCTGTAATTGTGGTACAAGCATTGCTAGAGCATGTCCAGGTACACGAAACGTGTCACATTTTTCCCCACAAAGAAAAATGATTCATAACCTTTTGAAGAGGACATGGCACAAAAGACATTGACTTTGTCAATGACACATGAGTTCCAAAATATATTATGGATGTTCTGTGCACCAAACACCTAATCTAACCTAATCTTACGATGATTCACATTTCTAGACACATGAAATGTGGCTTTGTCACTGAAAACCTGCTTTGTGAAAAACCGTATTCCTCAAGTCGCCGCATCACGCCATTGCAAAAGTCGAAACAAAGCTCATTGTCTTGAGTAGTCACCATACATAGCATCTGCCACTGCTCACGTGTCTTCAATGTCTTTGTGCTCCTAACGAGTGTTTTCCATGCATGCTTCACCTTCTCTGCTGACAGTCCCAGCTAGACTGTTTGTTCATATCACATAAGCAGTAGTCTCTTGGGATGCATTGTTCCACTCATTGATTGTTTTGTATGTTGAACCTTTTACCTGATTTTTGATAGGAAATTATTGCTGAAATGTCACAATTGACTTATATTTAACAATTTCTGGGACACAACACATTCATTGATCTGTTGTGTACCACATTCTGGAATCCCAGCCCCCTGGTGGTGCACCATGGATCAATGCCGTAGAATATATTGGGAATCAAAACACTGAGCTCTATCCACCAATAAGTGCCATTTTTCAATATGTCTTGTAGTTTTTGTGCAGCTGTCTTCTCTAAATCCAGGAGGTATGTATCAGTCTGCTGCATAGTTCTCATAGCATTCAGAAAGTAGACTGCATTGCACTTACATAATTCTGAATCTTACAGTGCACAGTGTTCCTTAGTACAATGCCTATGAAAGTATTAGTAACTCAGCGTTTCAGTGTTTTTAATAATGCTCCTGATATTCTTTCATTAGATTAGTATTTGTTAATTTAAATGGCATATTGTTGGGGCATTTGTGTGTCAAGTTTGCAAATACAGGTCTAAACTAACCAGATATAGCCTGTAGCAGCCAGGGACTCTTAAAATATGATTCATCTGTTTTACGGACTGCTTCCTCTCTCCTTAATTTCAAATTTTTGTAGAGTTTTTTTCTGCTAACTGAACTGTAGAAGCACTCTAAGAGGAAAAATTGGCCAGTTTGAAGAGTGTTTCAAAACTGGAATTTGTTACACTCAAGGCACATTATTTTCCATGGTGAATATTTATTGTGGGTTAAAACAGTATTCCACCTAGGATTTACCACTCAAGTTGCTAGAGTTTTCTGGGTACCATTTTTCTTATAACCTAATCATATAATTGCTGAATAATTTCTATATGTTAGTATATTGGTGGTCAAATGTGCATAGAAAACAGAGTAGGATGATTGTGTATTATGCGGTCTACAAGTATAATCAGTGATCTCAGATTTTATTCATATTTTGTGTGCAATTCGCTAAACTATGAAAGGGGAAGATAAAAATTTCTAACCCACAAATTTTGCTATGTTGGAGTTGGAGCAGCGTTTTCAGGGAAGGATAACCAATTGCAGTGATAATGTTTCAGAAATTTTGATTAAGTTTTAAAGTGCTGTGTTCACTGAGTAATTGTGGTAAAGCTGCAGAGTCTTGTAAGTAAATAGTGAAATACATTGTGGCTCTATTAAAAAAATTGAGCAAGTCTTAAATACCTTATTTCAATCTATACCTTGAAGAAGACATGATGACAATAAAAGAAAGATTCAAGAGCGGTATTAAAATTCAAGGTTAAAGGATATCAGTGATAAGATTCACTGACGACATTGCTATCCTTAGTGGAGGGAAGAATTACAGGATCTGTTGAATGCAATGGTGTCCTAATGGGTACAGAATATGGATTAAGGGTACAGTGAAGAAAGATGAAGGTAATGGGAAGTAGCAGAAATGAAAGTAGTGTGAAATTTAACATCGAAATTGGTGATCATGTAGTAAACCGAGGAATTCTGTTACCTTGGAAGCGAATAACCCATGATTGGTGAAGCAAGGACAACATAAAAAGCAGATGAGCACAGGCAAAGAGCATTCCTGGCTAAAAGAAGTCTACTAGTATCACACATAGACCTTAATTTGAGAAATAAATGTCTGAGAATGTACGTTTGGAGCATAGAATTGTATGGTAGTGAATCATAGACTGTGGGAAAACCTGAACAGAAGACAATCAAAGCATTTGAGATGTGGCGCCACAGAAGAATGGCGAAACTGAACTTGAACTTTTCTCACATCACATCCTAAAATCCTGAGAACAATGGATCAAGAAATAAGATGGATGCAGTACTTCTTGACTTGCAGTACTGCACTAACATTTATTATTAATACAAGTATGTGGGTATAAAAAAAAAATTTTGTGACTGGATTGAGTATTTCTTATAGAGCAGGACACATCGTATTGTCTTGGCTGGAGGATTGTTTACACAAGAAGCAATATCCTCAGACATTTTTCATACAGTGAACTACTATGTGAAAAAGCTACACAAATATCCAATCAAACTTGCTTTAAATAGTCTGAAATATATGATTGTGCACTTCACAAAATGCAGAAAAGCAGTATCATATGACTACACCATTAGTGAGTTGCAATTGGAATCAGACGATTCATACAAATATCTGTGCGTAATAATTTGTGGGGCTATGGAGTGGAATGATTACATAAAGTTAGTCATCCATAATTCAGGTAGCAGACTTTGGTTTATTGGCAGGATAATGTGCAAATGTAGACAGTCTACAAAGGATACTGCTCAGGTATGTAGAATCAGGTACCAAATATGACTAACATGGAACATGTCTAAAGAAGAGTACCATGAATGGTCACATGGTTAATGCTGTGGTTTCAGATGTTCTGCCGAGTTGTCATTTATGGTTTCTGCACAGTATTTTGACAGTTGACCAAGCTGACTTCACCATGTGCTGCAAGTTTTGCTATTATGTGAGCTCACTGCCTGGACGCCAACCTGGTGGAGCCATCTGGAAGCACACCATTAATCAATCACAACGAGACAACATGAGAGATCAGGTCATGTGTTTGACTCGGGAGAGCATCACAGTAATGCTGAAAAACCTTAACGTGGCGGAATTTTGAAGACAGGTGTCAGCTATCTTTTGAAAGCATCCTTCTAAAGTTATTGGAACTGGAGTTGAAGGAAACAGTGTAAGAATGTACTACAGCTCCGTACAAATCATTCCCATAAGGACTGCAAAGCCAAAAGTAGGCTAATTATGGTGCATGCCCGCGTGCGCGCGCGCACACACACACACACACACACACACACACACACACACACACACACATACACACACACAAAAGTAGCCACTCTTCTCACACCATAGGCACTTGGAATGGGCAAAATCTCTAATACTCAGTACATTGCTAAGTAATCCCTGCCGTGTACTTCATAGAGGTTTGTGAATTTTTGGCAACAAACATCAGAACTACCAGAAGTATTCTTTAGCAGCTCCTCATCAGTTAATGAATCTGTCTGATTTTCAGAGGAATAATATGAAAGTTTGGTTAAGTTTTTAAGAGTTAGTTACTTTTTCTAGTGTCAGATGATTAAATAATATTGCAGTTTTGATCAATGCACATTGAATTTGTGATACATTTACTACTGCTTTCTACCAAATTATGCTCTGAAATACATTGTGGTTTGCAAGGGACACTTTATTGGATAATTGCAGGCCTTCTCGGAAATATTTAATATTTTCTAGAGGTGAAATCTCTTTCGAGATGAGATTCAAGGATTTAAAATTCATTTAATTTGGTGATGTAGTAAATGAAATACAGCAAATGCTAACCTGATGAAAATTCTATACATAAATTGTGCTATGAAATAGCATAGTTAGTAACATAAATGTTTTTTCTTTGCTGTCAAGAAAAAAGCTAACAGATCTTTTTGGTTCCTTTCAGGTGTTTGTGCTGGACCTCCGCAAGCTTTGAGAGAAAACTCCTTTTTTAAATTAGGTACTAATGGACTCTGATCAGTGTTTTTATATATGTGCAAATGTCTGAACAATAATGAGAAACAAAAAGACTTTTTTATGTGTCAGTACGTTAAATGTTCCATATATGGTTTGTGTACTATCCGATTAGTTTACAAAATAAAGTACCTTTATTTTTAGATACATATCTGATATTCTATTCCATCATCCTCCTCATCAACAGAAACAATAATGCTACAGAACTGAGAGGTAATTTCTTACAGGAAAAATTCATTTTAATATAATTCTCAAAGCATTCAGAAATAAGACTGCACAGCACTTACAGAATTCTGTGTCTTTTCTAGATCAGTGTACTCCAGTATGCCACTTATGAAATAATTATTCACTTAAATTACTGTTGCATTTGTGTGTCAAATTTGCCAACACAGTTACAATAACTCTATGAAGTACAGACATATAGGCTGTAACAGCTAGTGACTCTTAAAATATGATAAGTCTGAATTATGATCACCATATTAAGAGACTTAACTAAATTTTCTGCCTCTTTTACAAGGGCAGTGGTCAAGATGGCAGTTGTGACACAAAGCTGAAAATACCTCTTTAATTGCTGAAGTATATTTTCTCATTAAATTATATATAGAGTATTGAGCATTTAAATTACACAATGTATCCCATTTTAGACGCAACTGCAATGTACAAGCATTGGAGTCAAATGCCAAGCACTGCAAATTACGAGGTGGTGGACAGCAAAAAATGAAGCTGCTGAGAATTTACTACCCTTGTTACAAAACTATGACTGTAGGGCCATTCCATATCAAATCACCCAATAAAAAATAAATTTTACACACACCTCCTTAGATTTTCATGAAATTTGGCTCAAATGGTTCTAATACCATTCTGATAACACCAGCAATTTTTTTTACTGTATATCTTATAGTTTTTTTTTTTATAAATTTTTAAAGTTTTTATGTTTTGCGCTTTCCGAACCTTCGGAAATAGTAAATTTAATTTGTATTCAAAACTTTAAAATTGCTTATCTTAAAAACTCTTTTAGATAACATCATGAATTTTTGCAGCAAGTTTATTTATTACACATATTTGAAGATAAAAATGATACTATTAAAATATATTAATATTTTCTATGAAAAAAAATATATATATGTATTTTTTTTTTTTTTTTTTTTTTTTTTTTTAACGGATGTTTTGTTTTATAAGAATTGCAATATCTAGAGTCTCAGACCTGATAGAATCCTCAGATTTGTTTTAATTTACTCTTAAACATATAGGCTACTTGATAAAACAAAAATAATGATGGCTTTTTAACATGTTTATTAATTATAGTAGATTACATTAGAATTATGTACAAAGATAGTGTACTTATGACACTTATGTATAACCCAACTGATTGCTTGAAACATTGAATTTTTTGAGTAATTTTGTCTTTTTAATAAACATTAATGCTGATTCAAACTGTTTTTCCACTTCATCCAAGAGCTTTCAGTTCTTTTGATACAGTCTTTTTTGAAGTAATACATTCTTCCAGTGCCGCTTAAGTGAGGTGCGTCTACTACACAGACTATGTGCTCCAAAGGCACTATGCAAGAATCTTCTCTTTCAGGCCAATAAAATGATGCAGCTGGTCCTGAAGGATGTAGAAATAGAATTTCTGCATCTTCTTCATCATTGAATATTGTTTTTACCAGTCCAAAGTACCAGTTACCATCATAATTTGCAGCCACATAGCTATTTATGGATGGTTCAACACGAACCCAATCAGAAGAAGAATGGAAAGAAAAGACTAAGGAGGATTTTACACTATCTGTAATCCTTCTAATTTCAAGGTTGTTTGTTGGAAGTGGTTTGAAGTTATGAAAACTTCTTGTTCCAGGAATGGTTCGGGTTGCTGAAAAACGTTTTTCTAGTTTTATCTGTAGCAAATCAGCTTCTTTTTTTGTCAATAAAGTGAAAATGAATGTTTTCAATATTTTTTCACAAAACTTGTACACATCGATTGCTGTCATTATTTGTTCTTCGTCTGAAAGCTGTAGACTGGCTTTTCCAATGATCTAACCAATAAAGAAATGTAGTCTTCAACACTGATAGACTGTTTGATCATTTCTGCCCTGTCTGTGTTAACCCACTGACTGATTACAATTTCTTCTTCTAAATCATAATCTTCACTTAGTTTTTCAGTTAAGTACTCAGTTAGTGCAGTATTTGCAGGACAGCTGTCGCAATGATGTAGCATGTAGTTTTGGTTTTCCGTGTTGCACATAAGCATCTTAATTAGGTCTTTATAAGATTCTTCAATTTTCACAGCGTCCAGTAATAGTTTAACATTCTGGTGAATACTGCATACACATACAGTGTGTGTGCCTGCAGCACCAGCAAGGATACACCATTTAGGTCTCAAGAAACAAAATTTTGAAAATCCTGCTTCTACCTCGAGATTCTCCCATTTGAAAGAATAATAGAGTTCTCTCAAGTTAAACAAAATGAGTCTTTTTTGCATGTACACATTTTTTTTGAACACTTACTTTGTCTTTTGTTCCAGGTAGCACTCTGGAACTTTCATCCTTTTCATAAAAATCTGTTACAAGTCTTACTGTATTTTCAGGAAGAGTTTTACCTTCTTTTGGACCAGGAGTTTCCAAAATACCCTTTTCAGATTTTAGCTTTCTAGCTTGCCGCACCATGTAGTCACTTACATTAAATTCTTTCATCACTTTATTTCGACTCCAAGAATCTGCAGCCAAGGTCAGAATATGGATTTTTTTAGACCTCCCAACAGATGAAATCTTCTCTTTCATAAGAGAAATCATTATATCAAAATCATTTGCTTTCTCAACCACGCTTGTATCTTCTTCGTCATCATCAGAACTTGATGCATCATATTTTAATGCTTTTGAAACCGCCTTTTTTCCAGTCTTTTCAATACTGCTAACCTTCCTTTTAAAATAAGACCATTTACTTTGTTCTGACAAGCCATGAAGCTTTATCAGTGTTACATCTAAACTATCAAGAGCAATGTGTGTTTGTGTGAGGGATTCATTGCTGGATTCCAATGATTCTAATTCAACCATGACTTCATCATCTGTTTCACTTTCATTGACTTCAACTCTTAATTCTTCTTCACAAAAGTTACGGCATGTTGAGCAAAACTTTTGTCCAGGTTTTATGCTAATATTTTTTGTCAGTAATTGTTTAGAAAGATCCAAACCTACACTTCTGAACAATTTTTTGATGGGCTTTTTGTGTTTTTTTTAGTGGGTCTACACATGTTGTTTGATACTTTTCAAAAACATTTGAAAAGTAGTAGCTGTGGTGTGAACATATATTCTTAAATTCACACAGATTAATTCCAGATCTTAAGTGGATCAGATCTTTTTCTTCCTCACTCAATTCAGATACCGGTTGTAGCTTTTTTGAAGGTGTGTAGGTTGTTTGGAAACAGTCAGATTTTTTAAATAACCCTATGCTACAGGTTTGACTATCTGACATACTGATTTCACTTTTGGTCTGATTACTGTTCTGGTTACTTTTATAGGATATTGGAAAAGAACCTCTGAAAACAAAGTAACAGTATTTACTGAAAGTTCAAATAAACTTAATAAAATACTATCCAAGCACTATTTAACACTAATAATTTTTTACTTCAAAACACAGGAGTAACAAAACAAAATCCAAGCGTACATTGTTACTCCAAGAAGACAAAAACTTATTTTCGGTGTCTAAGTCACTTGGTACTTTTTATTTTTAAAATACAATTAATATTATTTTAAAAATTAGATAACTATTAAACAGGTTAAAAAGCCAACATAATTTTTCTTTTATCTAATAGTCTATACAATTAAGAGTATTTTAAAACAAATTTGAGCTTTCTATCAGGTCTGAGACTCTAGATATTGCAGTATTTGTAAAACTAAACATCCGTTAGCTAAAAAAAAAAAAAAAAAAAAAAAAAAAAAAAAAAAAAAAAAAAAAAAAAAAAACCTTGAACCTTGTAAATTTTTTTTCATTTGGAAGATTTTAATATATCTTTATGGTAATTTTTTTAACATTTAGATATAATACACAAACTTATTCCAAAATTTCATACTGATATCTTGAGTATTCTTTAATATACAATTTTTTTTAGTTGTGAGGACACGTTTAAGTTACGATTGCCGACTGCTGAAACAACGCCAAATCGACAAACTTTAAAAATTTATTTAAAAAAAACTATAAGAGATAGAGCAAAAAAATTTTACAAGTGCTTTCAGGATGATAAAAGAAGTAATTGTACCAAGTTTCATCAAAATCTGACATGGTTGGTGTCAAGGCCTGGGTGACTAGACATGGAATGACCCTGTAATAAATTTGCTAAGGATGCACTTGAAAAACATGAAGAAATATTCTTCACCAACAATATTTATTTTACAATAACACACCTTGGTGCAGTGCCAAAGTATTTGTAGTAATTTATCAATAACATGTACGAGGGAGAGAAATCACCAACTTCAGTAATGTTGCTCAGATGGATCTGCGACCGTGTAGGCTGCAAATTCCTCAACTTTTGCCAAAGGGTGGCTGGGTTTCGGTTTCCACTGAATAGATCAGGTGTCCACTATATGCAGGAGGCGACTACACGAGTAGCAGGGGCTCTGTGGCATGGACTGGGCGGTTTTTTATGTTAGAGGGTCTCTGGAAAACACGAGAAGGGCTTCAGCCACAAGGGGTGCAGGGCAAACACAGCAAGAACATAGATACAGGAACCATCGGTATAACAGTTGTAAATTGTCGTAGCTGTGTTGGGAAAGTACCAGAGCTCCAAGCGCTAATAGAAAGCACCGATGCTCAAATCGTTATAGGCACTAAAAGCTGGCTAAAGCCGGAGATAAGCTCAGCCAAAATATTTGTGAAGAACCTAATGGTGTTTCGAAAGGACAGGCTAAACACGGTTGGTGGTAGTGTGTGTTTTACTGTTAGAAGTAGTTTATCGTGTCGCGAAATTGAAGTAGATAGTTCCTGTAAGTAGGTATTGGCAGAGGTCATTCTTGGCAACCAGAAAAAATTGAGAATTGGATCCTTTTACTGACCTCAAAATTCAAATGATACAGTTGCTAAAGGTTCAAAGAAAATTTGGGTTTGATTTCAAACACGTACCAGACTCATACTATTATAGTTGGTCGTAACTTAAATTTACCCTTGATATGGTGGTGAAAATACATGTTTAATTCCAGAGGTACACATAAAACATCATCTGAAATTGTGCTAAATGCATTCTCTGAAAATTATTTCGAGCAGTTAGTTCATGAGCCTACATGAATAGTAAACGGTTCCTGAAAACACACTTGACATCTTAACAACAAATAATCCTGAGTTAATAACAAGCATCAAAATGGATACAGGTATTAGTGAACACAGGGTTGTTGTAGAGAGATTGAATATTGTAACCTCCAAATCCTCCCAAAATATACCTATTAAAAAAAAACCAGATAAAAATTCAGTTGAGAGACAATCTCCATTCCTTCCAAATTAATGATATAAGTGTAGACCAGATGCGGCTTGAATTCAGAGAAATTGTATCAGCAGCAATTGAGAGATTTATACCAAATAAGTTAACAAACGATGGAGCTGAGCCTCATTGGTACACAAAACGGGTTAGAACACTGTTGCGGAAACAACGAAACAGACATGCCAAATTTAAACAGATGCAAAATCCGCAAGATTGGCGATCTTTTACAGAAGCTGAAATTTAGTACGGACTTCAACGTGAGATGCTTATAACAGGTCCACAACGAAACTTTGTCTCGAAATCTGGCAGGAAATCCAAAGAGATTCTGGTAGTATGTGAAGTATGCTAGCAGCAAGAAACAATCAATGCCTTATCTGTGTGATAGCAATGGAGATACTATCGAAGACAGTGCTGCCAAAGCAGAATTTCTAAACACAGCCATCCAAAATGCCTTAAAAGAAGATGAAGTAAATATTCCAGAATTTGAATCAATAACAGCTGCCAACATGAGTAACGTAGAAGTAAATATCCTCGGGAGTAGTGAAGCATCTTAAATCACATAATACAAGCAAGGTTTCTGGTCCAGACTTACAACAATTAGGTTCCTTTCAGATTATGCTGATGCATTAGCTCCGTACTTGACAATCGTATCCAACGGTTCGCTCGATGAAAGATGCGTACCCAAAGACTGGAAAGTCACACCAATATTCAAGAAAGGTAGTAGGGGTAATCCACTTAATTACAGGCCCATATCATTATTGTCGATAAGCAGCAGGATTCTGGAACATATAAATATATTGTGTTTGAACAGTATGAATTACCTCGAAGAAAATGGTCTATTGACACACAGTCAACATGGGTTTAGAAAAAATCATTCTTGTGAAACACAACTAGCTCTTTACTTGCGTGAAGTGCTGAGTGCTATTGACAAGGGATTTCAGATCGATTTTGTATTTCTCGATTTTCAGAAGGTTTTTGACTCTGTATCACACAACGGCTTATAATGAAATAGCGTGCTTATGGCATATCGTCTCAGTTATGTGACTGGATTTGGGACTTCCTGTCAGAGAGGTCACAGTTTGTAGTAATTGATGGAAAGTCATCAAGTAAAACGGAATTGATTTCTGGTGTTCCCCAAGGTAGTGTTATAGGCCCTTTGCTGTTCCTTATCTGTATAAACGATTTGGGAGACAATCTGAGCAGCTGTATTAGGTTGTTTTTGCAGGTGACATTGTTGTTTATCGACTAATAAAGTCATCAGAAGATCAAAACAAATTGCTAAATGATTTAGAAAAGATATATGAATGGTGCGAAAATTGGTAGTTGACCCTAAATAACAAAAAGTGTGAGGTCATCCACATGAATGCTAAAAGGAATCTGTTAAACTTCAGTTACACGATAAATCAGTCAAATATAAAGGCCGTAAATTCAACTAAATACCTAGGTATTTAAATTGGAAAGAACACACTGGAAATGTTGTGGGGTAGGCTAACGAAAGGCTGCGTTTTATTGGCAGGACACTTAGAAAATGTAACAGATCTACTAAGGAGACTGCCTACTCTATGCTTGTCTGTCCTCTTTTAGAATACTGCTGCACAGTGTGGGATACTTACCAGATAGGACTGACGGAGTACATCGAAAAAAGTTCAAAGAAGGGCAGCACGTTTTGTATTATCGCGAAATATGGGAGAGAATGTCACTGAAATGATACAGGATTTGGGCTGGACATCATTAAAAGAAAGGTGTTTTTCGTTGTGACAGAATCTTCCCATGAAATTCCAGTCACCAACTTTCTCCTCCAAATGCGAAAATATTTTGTTGACGCCAACCTACATAGGGAGAAATGATCACCACGATAAAATAAGGGAAATCAGAGCTCGTACGGATAGATATAGGTGTCCGTTCTTTCCGCACGCTATGCAAGACTGGAATAATAGAGAATTGTGAAAGTGGTTAGATGAACCCTCTACTAGGCACCTAAATGTGATTTGCAGAGCATCCATGCAGATGTAGATGTAAATAAGAATGGTAACAAAATTTGGATTCGCAGGTGGAGATTTTATTTTATTGACAAACAGTTAATGACAAAATTTCACCCCTTATTAAACCGAGCACTTCTAAACAGATCACTAAATTGCTAAATTTGGCCAACATTCTTTACTAAATATAACAATATTCCTTACTTCAAACTCTAATTATGCCTTCTATTAGATATTGTTGTAGTCTTCAGTCGGAAGACATTTGATGCAGCCCTCTATACTACTCTATCCTGTGAAAGCCTCTTCATCTCTGCATAAATACTGCAACTTATCTTGCTCTCCCTGTACAATTTTTAATCCCACGCTTTCCTTCTTTACAAAATGGACAATATGTTGCTGTTTCAGGATGTGTCCTATCGACAGGTCCCTGATTAATACTCTGTTTCATTCAGTACCTGCTCATTAGTTACATGGTCCATCCGTCTGTTCTTCAACATTCTTCTATAATACCACATTGTAAAATTGCATTTGATTTATGTACAAGGCTACATTACAGACAAAGAAGACTGAAGAATTTACGTAATTTATGGTTGATATTAACCAAGTTCTCTTCTCCAGAATGATTTTGCTCTTTTGCCACACTGTATTTTATATCCTCTCTACAGTGGATACCATTAGTTATTTTGTTACCCAAGTAGCGAAACTGATGTACAGTCTGTGTATCATTTCCTAATCTGATTCCTTCAGCATTACCTGATTTAAGTCAGCTACATTCTATTATCCATGTTTTTCTTATATGTTGTACATCATATAAACTCTTTTCAAGACGCTACGCATTCCGTTTAACTGCTCTTCCAGGTACTGTGACATCTCTGACAGAATTGCCATGCAGTCAACAAACTGCAAAGGTTACTTTTCTCCCTGAATTCTAATTCCTTTTCCAAATTTCTCCATAGTTTCTTTTACTGCTTGCTCAGCATGAGGATGGAAAAACATAAGGGAGGCACTAAAACCCTATCTGTCTCACTTCTCAATAATTACTTCTTTTTCATGACTTGCGACTTATAACTGCAATCTGCTTTCTGTAAAATTTGAAGATCTTTCTGTAAAATTTGAAGAAAAGTTTTTGGTCCCTGTATTTTATCCTGGTACTCTCCAGATTTCAAAGAGTGTGTTCCAGTCAACATTATCAAAAGCCTACTTTATATTTACAATAGTTATAAATGTATGTTGGCCTTTCAATACTATGAGTAGGAAAGTTGCCAATCACTGTATAGCCGAGATGCTGAGCCGCAGATAGGCACAACAAAAAGATTTTCACACTTAAAGCTTTCGGCCAATGGCCTTTGTCAACCAACTGATCTCCCCCGTCAAACTGCAGCATCTACCAGTTCTTCCATTATCCTGTAAATAATTCATGTCAGTGTTTTGCAGCCATGAGTTATTAAACTGATTACATACTTCTTGAAGCTGGGGGGGGGGGGGGGGGGAGGTTATCTTTCATGTCCCATATGTCTCACATACATGGTGAAATAGAATTTTTAGGTCCATGTGAGGATGAGCCATGAGAAAACTTAGGGAATGTTGTCTACTCTTGGTGTCTTGTTTTGATTTAGGTCTTTCAGTGCTCTCTCAAGCTCATCTTGTACTATCATATCTCCCATCCCATCTTCAACTACTTTCTCTTCTTTTTTTATAATACTTTCTTAAACTTCATTTCCCTTGTACAGCCCTTCTATATATTCCTTCCACTGTTCAGTTTTCCCTTTATTGCTTGTTACTGGCTTGCCACCGTAGGTCTTGGTATTAATACAGCTCCATCTCTCATTCCAAAGGCCACTTAAATTTTCCTGTAGTTAGCATCTGTCATTCCCATACTCAAGCATACTTTTACTGCTTTGCATTTGTCCTCTAGCCATTCCTGCTCAGCCATTTTCCTCTTTCTGTCAGTCTCTCATGTTTTAGATTATGCACTCCTCTTTTCCTGCTTCATTTCATTATCTTCTTTTTTTCAATTGAATTCAGTATATCTTGTTATCCAAGAATTTCTGCTAGACTGTGTCTTTTTAGCTATTTCATTTTCTGGTGCCTTTCATCTCTCAAAGCTACCCATTCATTTTCTGTTGTGTTCCTGTCCCCTGATCAGTCAAATGCTGCTTAATGCTCTCTCTGAATTTCACAATAACCACTGGTTCTTTCAACTTATCCAGCTACCATCTCCTTAATTTTCTTGCTTTCAGCAACTGACTTAGTTTTAATCTGCAATTCCTAGCTAATAAATTGTGTTCAAACTTCATATTTGCCATTGGAAATGTCTTACAGTTTAAAATCTGTTTCAAAATACGTCTCTTACTATCAAACGACCAAGCTTCCTGTGTTCCCAGGTCTTCTCTTGCATGACCCTCGAACCGAGTGTCAGTGATGACTAAATTATGATTTGTACAAGATTCTTTCTGGAGCTTCACCTTTTATTCCTCTCACTCAGTCCATGTTCCTCTCCTACTATTGCCTTCCAGTCCACCATCACAATAAAATCTTTGTCTCCTGTAATTATATGAATAATTTGTTTTATCTCATCATACATCCTTTCAATGTCTTCATCATCTGCATTAACTATTAGACACACAAACTTGCATGAACTGCTGTATTGAATGGTGGCTTTGTGTCTACCATGGCTATCATAATGTGTGCACTATGCTGTGTATGGTAACTTACTCATATTCTATTTTCTTACTCATAATTAGACCTTCTATCAGAAGGTGTAAAGAATGTTTTGTTTAAGTAGTTGCACATCCTGGAGGGCTGTGTACAACCAATGATGTGTGTGTCTCAAAGGATACAGCAGAGTGCAAGAAAGACACACTGAAACTCGCCAAATATTAAAGTTTGGTATTATATGTAACTGGTGATGTAATGTGTATTAACAGCAGGTATTTCATTATTTCCCTGCAGTGGCAGAGTTTAAATGTGGATCAGAATAATAAAGTGATTGACAGTTGAGCATGAAAGGTGGGATGTAGTCGGTTTGCTGTTATATGGAACTGCAACATAGCTCTGGTAGCAACAATTGCATGGTTCTCTAGTGAGTGTGTTCATATGTCCCCCATTAATGTACAGTACTGAGTTAACATTGCAGGATCTTAATAGTCTTTTACCACTTTCCTAACAATTATACAGTCAGTTTCGCACATTCAGTAACTGAAACATATCACACAGAGAAAGAAAGCATGTAGAAAAGGAGCACATCATTATGTTATAGACAGCAATTATCGTCCGCAGCTTGGCTGCCATCCAGCAGCTGAGGTAGCAGAGCAGTGTGACAACTTTGCACTGAACAGACGGTGCAACCTAACTCATGCTCTGGTCGGTTATTGTCATGATAGCAGTCCTAAAATCAACTAGCTGTCAGTCACTTTATTATTCTGAGCCGGGTATAGTAGCGTAAGAAAGAAATTTACACTCTAGAGGAATTAATCGGTACTAGACTAGAGAAGAACAAAAACGCAAATAGGAGTAGAAAGTTGCAACAGATTCCACAAGTGGTCAAGAAAATAAGTAGAATGAAAATGATTGGAAAAAGGAAGAACAATAATTTAAATAGAGGTAGGAATACGTTTCTCTGCAGTAACCACAAGTGAACTGTAGGCACTCAGTTGAACCAAGTAGCTAAAACTAAACAGAAATTACAAACATCGGATCAGAAGAAACTGTACAAGCAGTGAAGGAATCTAAACTTTACAGTTCCTCCAGTATTTAGAATTCTTTCTGTCAAGTTTCAATTTTGACCTTTGTTCCCAATGAAATGCGAGGATTAAGATTGTGTCTATGTCAGTCAAATGGATAATCAAGGATAAAGGCGATAAAAACACAGCAGAAAAGGATCTTCAACATAATCCCAGGATATTTCGAGTCAATGCCTTCTGCTTTGTAAGTTCCAGTACATGTTGTCACTGTAAGCATAGACTGGAGACTGGCAACAACATGCTATTTGTACAGTATCATAAAGCATTGTTCAACTGTGCTAATATTCTGTTTGGAACCAAATAAAATGTATCAAAGATAAGGAAAAATCAAACAAAGGAGTATCCATGGTGGACTAATGACAGCATCGCGAAAAGGAAAGATTGTTACTCACCTTGTAGTGAAAATGTTGAGTCACACACAGGCACAACAAAGACAGTGCTAAACAAGGGAGCTTTTGGCCAAAAGGCCTTCATCTGAATTAGACAACATACACTCACACTTTCACATAAACACAATTCACTAACACATGACCACTGTCTCTGGTTGCTGAGGTCAGACTTTCAGAAGAAGGCCTTTTGGCCAAAAGCTTACTTGTTAGCAATCTTTTCATTGTGTCTGTCTGCAACTCAGCATTTCCACTATACGGTGAGTAGCAATCTGTCCTTGTCAAAATGTCGTCAAAGGAAAGAGAATGGTACTTAGCTATTTTCACTCATAGATTGAGGTTTGAGAAAGAAAAGAACTTCAATGGAAATATGTGCAAACAATTTTGATATTACTTCATGTAGTAAAACCGAGTCAAAGACATTCATTATTCAGACAATTGTGAGAAATTTAGAACTTGTTTTTTAAACACAAATATGAAAGATAATAAAATCAGACTACAATCTTTTATTGATTACTGCAAGATTTAGCTATGGACCAGCAACTATTTGCAAGTGCAATTCAGTGATAGAACTTTGTATTGGATCTAAGCTTAACTCCACGAATGACAGGAACCTCCGTACAGAAGACATTGAGTGCTAGTTGATCTGCATAGTCCTGAAATGAATATGTATTTGTTAACAGGTCCCTAATTAATGCTTTCAGAGTAAAGACACTTTGTCAAAATTTTAATAGTAAATTGTCGAAGTATTTGTAACAAAGTTCCCAAATTTACTGTTCTCCAGGAGAGTTCTCAAACTCAAATTATTCTACACTCTGAGATCTGGCTGGAACTTTCAATAGAAAGCTCTGAGATGTTTAGAAAGTCATGAAATTTATATCAGAAAATCAGATCAGATGACATAGGAGGCGGAGTGTCGATTGCATTGACAAAAATAGTGTATCTCCTGTGATTTAATTTGAGTGTGACAGTGAAGTTATCTGGTCATGTATAACAGGTCTAAGTGAAATCAAGTAAATTGTTAAATGTTTTTATTGGCTGCTCGATTCTGCTGTGACAGTTTTACAGTCATTCAAATAAAGTCTAAGGTCACTACCACATAAATACCCAAATCATGTAATACTTGGAGGCTGCTTGAACCTACTGAGTATTGACTGTATCATCTGTGAATTTATTGCAGGGGGTACAGGCAGTCAGTCTTGTGAAGTATTTTTGAACACATTTTCCAAAAACTGTCTTGAGCATGTAAGTTTAACAGTCCACATGCAATGGAAATATTTTAGACCTTGTAGCTACAGATACACCTGACCTTATTGATGGTGTCAGTGTAGAGTTGGGGATTAGTGATCATGCTGTCATTACAGCGACTAAAATCAGCCAAGAAGGCTAGGAGAGTATTTACGTTGGAAAGAGGAGATAATAAATTGTTAGCATCCCACATAGACAATGAATTGGCATCACTTAGTTCCACTATGATGGACATAGAGGAATTATGGGCAAAGTTTAAACAGATTGTAAATTGTGCTTTGGAGAAGTACCCACCATGGTTTAACAGCTAAATTTGGAAACTTGTGAGGAAGCGAATGCTGTTGTACCCTTGGTTCAAAAGAGAATGTGCATATGATGACAGGCAAAGGCTAGTAGAGATTCTTGCATCTGTGAAAAGATCTGTCAGAGGCTTCTATACAGTCACTCGTTGACCAGTATAGTGTGGCAGTAGATGATAGCAAAAGGAAAGGTAATTTTTTAAATTTCACATTCAAGAAATCGTACAAATAGACCATCATCTGACCATTGAACAGGTTCCCTTACAGGAAACATGGTAATAGGCATCCCTGATGTAGGGAAACAACTGAAAGAGTTGAAAGTAAATAAGTCGCCAGGTCTGGATTGAATCCCAGTTTGATTTTACAAAGAGTACTCTACGCCATTGATCCCCTACCTAGCTTGCATTTCACATATCTCTTGGCCAGCACGAAGTCTCAAGTGACTGGATAAAAGTGCAGTTGACTTATGTATATAAGAAGGGTAAGAGAACTGACTCACAGAATTACAAACCAATGTTCTTGCTGCAGAATTCTGGAACATATCCTCAATTTGAATATAATAAATTTGCTTTAGACAGAAAAGTTTCTGTCCATGAATCTGCATAGTTTTAGAAAGTATCACTCGTACAAAGCTTAACTTCTCTGTTTCTCATGTGATATACTGTGAACTGTGAATGAAGGGCAACAGGAAGATACTGTGTTTTTAGATTTCTGAATGACATTCAACACAGTGCACCAATACAGACTATTAACAATGTTACGAGCATGTGGAATAGATTCACAGGTATGTGAGTGGCTCGAAGACTTCTTAATTAATAGAATCCAGTACATTGTCCTCAATGGCAAGTGTTCATCAGAGACAAGGGAATTATCAGGAGTGCGCCAGGGAAGTGTGATAGGATTGCTATAATTTTCTATATACAGAAATGATCTGACGGACAGTGTAGGCATCAATCTGCAGCAGTTTGCTGATGATGCTGTGGTGTACTGGAAGGTATATCGTTGAGTGACTGTAGTAAGATACATGATGACTTCCACAAAATTTCTAGTTACATCAAATGTATTCACAGTTGCAAATATGGACTACCAACAGCTATATAGTGGAATGAATGATGACAGTAAAAATTTGTGCCAGACTGGGACTTGAACTTGGGTTTCCTGCATTTTGCATAAACCATGTATGTACAACCTGTAATCATAGATCTATTACGTATATTCCCATACAGAGGAGACATTTTACTTGAAAGTTGCTTGCCTGATGTTGGTAGATTAATATGATATTGCAGTGCGTGTCTTAATCTCAATGACGATGTAAAGTTCCTTCAGACATGCGTGCCAACACTGGGGAAGCAGCTTTCGAGTAAAATGCCTCCCTTGTATAGGAATACACATAATGGATGTACAAACACAAGTTTTAGACATGTGGCTGATGACATATTGGAGTTTGGGTCCGGCACAAATTTTCATTGTCATCAATCCTTTACATAGCTGATGGTGGTCTACATTCACAACTGCAAATACATTTCATGTGCGTCATAATGGCTGTAGTCACCACAGTGCCTGTTGCACATGCACGTCTGAAGGAATTTTGCACTGACATTTGGATTAACACAAGTACTGCAACATCTTATAAATTTCTAGCTGGTGTGATGGAAGGGGATGGAAGTATCTTTGGTAGTATGTCCCTCATATCAGGGCATGATGATAAATAATCAAAGCCCTGATGAAGGATTTGGTTCAGTCATTCCAGTCCCATATGGTACTGAGTGGCAAGGGAGTTGCTTCTTTGTGGTTGGTTCTTGGGGTGGAGGTGAGAATCAGGTGTGTGTTGGGATATGGCATGGGAGATCTGTGTATTAGGTCTGGGGGGTATTGCCTGTCTGTGAAGGCGTTTTGAGACCTTCAGCATACTGGGCGAGGGAGTCCTCGTGACTGCAGATGCATCTCCCACAGATGGCCAGGCTGTACGGGAGGGATTTTTTGGAGTGGGAGGTTAGGCAGCTGTCATATTGGTCTCCTTCTGAAGGGGGCCCCCAGTTGGAAGGAGCATGCCATAGGAGACACTGGCAATCAGGGGTGATTTTCTTGCAATGAGCCAATCATCTTCACAATCAATGTCTACGAAATGTAAACAGAATCAGGCTAACGATTCAAATACCCTTCTCCAGCTGCAACATGGTTCCTCATGGTATCACATACTGAAGACAGTCAGTCCTTCACAACGGTAAATCTGTTTATCATTCAGAAAGGTGTTGATGGTATTGCCAGCCCTGCGAAATCCTGCTCTCGTTTACAGAATGGCACTTTGCTTTTGGAGATTTCTCCTGATTCTCAAGACAACAACTGCTTGCCGCTTCACTTCTCCACAGATATCCTATTCGTGTCGAGGCCCATATAGCTCTGAATTCTTCCCGTGGTGTTATGTACACTAGACTGCTACATGGTCTGACTGAGGCCGAAATCCAGTCTTAATCTCTGATCAGGGTGTCATTTCCATCCATCGGGTGTTGAAAAAGGTAGATTGCCTCCTTACTGCCCACCTGCACTCTTTTTCTCACCTTTGATAGATTGGTGCTTCTGTCCAAGATCAAAGCAGACTATGAAATTCTGAACCCGATGCGTTGCTACAAGTGTTATCATTTCAACCACACTAGAACATCCTGTCGACATCCAGCGAAATGTGTAACTTCCAGGAGATCTGGCTTACCTAGTCGCTTGCAAGTTATTGGCCAGTCACAAACCCTGGATTCACTGGCACTTACAGTTCTGTTCTTGTTACCTCTTGCTCCATGAAGAACATGGCCACGCACACATGCGACTTCAAATTCAGCTCTGAGGTTGTGAAATTGCCCAGTGTCAAGGCAGCTTTTTGACATTCCTCCGCACAGTTGTGTGACAAGCCATAAAACTCTTGCCTCAAGGGGCAAAGTCACGAGCTGCACAACCGGTAGGCTGAAAAGGACAGAAGGAGTACTGCCATGAAGACTCCCTATGTCCCTCCAGCCAAACGACACCTGAGTCTTCATCTACCAACCAGACTGTGGCTGCATTTTTTTTGGTTTGGAGATGGCCTATGACACCTGCTGGAGAACTGGCATCCTCTGCGCTCTTTACATGTGGGGCTTCTAAGGCCACCTGCCCTCTTTCCTTCAGGAATTTTTAAAAGACTGAGTTTTCAAAGTGCATGTGGGTTCTGCCTTATCGGACACCTTTATCCAGGGAAACGGTGTGCCTCAGGTTCTGTCCTGAGCGTCGTCTTCTTTGCTGTGGCTGTTAACCCCATAATGACCTGTCTCCCACCGGGAATCTCTGGCTCCCTTTTTGTTGACGATTTCGCCATCTATTGCAGTTCTCCACGGATTTGTCTCACTGAGTGGCACCTTCAGCGATGTCTCGATTGTCTTTACTCCTGGAGCATCGACAATGGCTTTTGTTTCTTCACTGACAAAACCATCTGTATGAATTTCTGGCAGCGCAATTTGTTTCTCCCACCATCTTTACATCTTGGGCCTGTTGCTCATTCATTCATTGAAACTACAAAATTCCTGGGGCTCATGCTCAATAGGAAACTCTCTTGGTCCTCCCATGTGTCTTATCTGGCAGCCCACTGTGCGTGGTCTCTCTGTGTCCTACGTGTCCTCAATGGTACTTCCTGGGGTGCAGATCGAACCACCTATCTCTGTTTGTACCGGTGCGTTGTCTGTTCAAAACTAGACTATGGGTGCTTTGTTTATGCGTCTGCACATCCATCGCTCTTACGCCATCTCAACACTATCCAACATCGTGGCATCCATTTGGCTACTGGTGCCTTTTACTCTAGCCCAGTTGAGAGCCTGTATGCTGAAGCTGCTGAACTACCACTGTCCTACCACCGTGACTTTCTCCTCAGCCGGTATGCACGCCATTTGTCTGCCATGCGTGGCCACCCATCCTATGCCGCCTCCTTCGATGATTCCTTTGGTTGCCAGTATGGGGCGCGTCCCTCTTCTCTGTTACCTCCTGGAGTCTGCTTTTGGCACTTGCTCTGGCGGCTTAACTTCACACTACCTGCAACTTTCCCAATGAGTGTGAACCCGTCACCACCTTGGCTTCGTGAGCAGCCCATGTTAACCTTGGCCTTCATTCGATTCCTCAAGGACACTAGTTCAGCCTCTCTCTATTGCCTTCAGTTTGACGAACTTTGCAATTGTACCTTTGTGTACACTGATGGTTCTCAGACTGACCATGGTGTCGGGTGTGCCTTCATCATTGGCACCCACATTTTTCAATATTGGCTTCCGACACACTGCTCAGTATTTACAGCCAAGCTCTTCATCCTGTATTGGGCCACAGAGTACATCCAGTGACACACACTTTTTGTGTCCTCAGCTCAGACTCTCTCAGCACCCTTAAAAGTCTATCTGTGCTGTACACTGGCCATCCCTTAGTGCAACGGGTCCGGGAAAACTGTTACTTGCTTACTCTTGGTGGAGCTGTTCTGATGTTTGTGTGGGTTCTGGTCATATCGGTCTGCCAGGAAATGAGGCTGCTGCTGCTGCTGCCAAGGCTGCAGTCCTAGTACCTCAGCCCACTACTTCCTATATTCAGTGATCTCTGTGACGCCGTCTGTCAGGAGGTGGTGTCCATTTGGCATCACCATTGGTCCTCGCTTCGTGGAAATAAGCTCTGGATTATTAAGCTTCTCCCAGTGGTTTGGATGACCTCCTCTCGACCCTCCTGCCAGGAGGAAGTCATTTTAACTCAGTTCCGTATTGGGCACTGCCTTTTTAGCCATCGTCATTTGTTAAGTGGCACTCCCCCACCACTTTGTACGCATTGCTCCCAAATTTTAATTGTCCGCCACTTCCCACCGGAATGCCCATTTTTTAACTGCTTACATTCCCGCTTGGGTTTGCCACCTGAGTTACTGGCCATTTTAGCAAATGATGCTGGCTGTCGACCGCGTTTTACTTTTTATCCGTCAAAGCAATGTGGCGTAGGCCATTTAATTTTTAGTTTTGGACCTCCATTTCTGTATGGTGTCTTTTGTAGCCCTTTCTCCACGTCTCTGTTTTTAGCTGTCTTCTCTTAAGCCAATTGGGATTGATGTATAGTCCTTTTTTAGCTCCTTTCTGTCTTTGTGTTCTATAGTTTTGTCTTGGCTTGAAATGGCTTCGTCACTGTCCAGATTCATAAAAACTGGTTTCGAACGAGTTTCACTTAAATTAACTGTTGGATGCTTATTCGCAAACGTTTGTTTAAGCAAGAAGTTGAACTACTTTTAAACGACAACACTGCCGAGCTCAAGTTACATTTCATTTTCTCAGGATCTATCTTCATAAAATAAACCGACACCGGGCTTCGTAACGCCATAGCTGAAGACAGAAGAACCAACACGAACGGGACTGGAAGCGGGAGCGTACTGCAGAAACAACGGATACGCTACTGGGATTCCCACATTCCTTTAGTATGGATGATGTACACGTCCATTAATTTCCATGCACACAAAAGGAATCATTGTGGAGAATAGACACATTGACTATAGACTCACTAATAACGCCACGTAATACGAATAAATAACAAAATATAAGAGAACAAATGTTTGTGCCCCAAGGTGTTTCGAACCATTATTATATGCACCATGCTTCCCGGCCCTTCGCGTTCACCATTACACCATCAACTATCCGTCAATCAGATTGCTTGCAAGTATACGTACATCCAATTTATGTATATGTCTACGCCTTTTTTTATTCAAAATGTTGTAGGTTTACTTCGTTTTTTAATATGATTACTGTACATGAACAGAGAAGCGTATAAGAGATGCGTAATTTAACTAGATTTTTTTTCATGTTTTTATTGTTTTGAATGTGAATAGTGCTTTATTTTACTGTTATTTAGTGTCTAGAAAGCAGATATAACGCCTTTTCAGAATAGGGCAGTCAATTAGAAACGAAGCTTTATTTTCGGAAATCTTAAGCTTCGTGCTGCTGTGTGTCAAAAAGATTTCGACACTCTTGAAAGTGTTTTATGAAGTAGTATGATAAACGTGTTGCAGTATCTGTGCCGCGCCCGAATCTCGTCCGAGACAGAGCGGAGTGAAACATCATTGTTTCGATACAATTAGTCCGTTCCAAGCACAAATGGACTGAAACAGCAATATTTTGAAACAACGATACAGTTCCTGTGTCTGACTCGAGATCGAATCTGGTCCCGTTATCCGAGACAGAGCGGAATGAAACACCACTATTTCGAAACAGCGAAACATAGCCGCTTCGAATGACTGAAACAGTTCCATGTATCGACACACTGTATCGAAACATAGAAGCAGTGGCCAAGTCTACTCAAGACTGTTGATGGTTACCTCTGACAAGCTTCCAGAGAAGCAAGCCAACGCTTAGGACTACTGGAAAACGACAACCGCTGGGAATTAACAATACACTCAAAGCCTCAGGTGAACAAGTGAGAGACTTATTGTCCATAATTCTAAGAACATGTAACGCCTTCAAAGAGAGTATGAGTGATGACATACTGTACCATATCCGACGAGCTCATTCTGAACTGATCATCGAATTGAGCGGCGACATCTTCAATGAAACAATCATTCGCCTAGAAGATAAAAGTTTAGCAATAAACAACCAGGCCTTAGTGCAACTTGGAATGCAAGCACCACGGAAACATGCTATCATTGTGCTAAACACAGAAGAAAAAAGCTACGACATCAATGAACTACTTTAAGACATTGCTCACAACAAACCACTCCTCAATGACAATCAAAAGGAAATGAACAACGTTATTATGGACAGAATCGACAACAGCATTGGCGGGATTATTTGTCTGGAAGCAGCAGGCGGCACCGGGAAAACATTTCTAATAAATCTAGTGAAGAAAGTTTGAACTTGCCTATAGAATTTCTAAACTCTCTTCAAACACCAGGAATGCCATTACAGTGCCTTTGACGTAAAACTGGATCTCCAATTATACTACTCAGATGTCTCAGCTCACCAAAACTATGTAATGGAACAATGATGATCTTCAATCAGCTATTGAATAACATCATCGAAGTTATGACTGAAAAGTATAAGGAACGGACACTATTTATCCCCAGAATAACTTTGATCTCTACTGAATTGCCATTCCAATTTACATCAACCTCAAAGAGTAGTACTTCTCTTATGGTCAATTATAAGTAGCTTGTTCTCGAATAGGAAATTCGAAAAATTTGTACACAGATTCCCTGGATAACAAAATGAGAAATGTTGTTTATAAACAAGTATTGTAAGTAGGTAGAATATTGTATGTTTTCAATAATTTGTTTTACCTCTTATACTTTAACAAGTATTGAAAACAGTTAGAATATGTTTCCAATTTATACTTTGAAGTTTATCCTTTCATTGCAGCTATCACACAATCGCATATAAACTCCCTGAGCGAAGCTGGTAGCCTAGCTAGTAAAGTTATATTTTCCTCTATGTTGTTTTGATACTTGAGGGTTATCCTCTATGTTGTTTTGATACTTGAGGGCCGGTCATTGTGGCCGAGCGGTTCTAGGCGCTTCAGTCTGGAACCGGCCACGGCCACGGTCGCAGGTTCGAATCCTGCCTCAGGCATGGATGTGTATGATGTCCTTAGGTTAGTTAGGTTTAAGTAGTTCTAAGTTCAAGGGGACTGATGACCTCAGATGTTCAGTCCCGTAGCGCTCAGAGCCATTTGAACCACTTGATACTTGAGGATAGAAAAAGCACACAAACGCGGAGCAGTTACTAGCAGATTGGCCAGTCATTGTACAATCGTATGCGCTATTTGCGAATGCGTTTCGTAATTTAATACGGCTGTCATAAATGAGCAGTGTCTCTTCCCTCGGTCATGCATGCATAACCCAAGGAACACTGCAATGAACTATACAGACACTGGCGTACTGTAGTTCATGCCAAAGCAAGACAATCTGATGAGCAAAACAACGTCTCTCCCTGTGCGATAATCCCATGATTTGTATGTGAGCACTGTGGGATTTAGACTCTAGGACATCTGATAGTTTGAGTTGGTCTTGGGGCATGCTAGGGTGGCCAAGGCAGTTAACGCGACCGTTCGCTTAAAACGGGAAATCCGTGTTCGAGTGCTGGTCTGGCAAAAATTTTCGTTATGTTACTAGCAAATCATATATCTGTTGTAAACACGTATTCGCAATTTTCGAATATATTCATAATTTAATACAGCTGTTAATAGTCAGCAGGGTTTGGACTTTTGGGCAAGCATGCACATCTGAAGGAACGTTTCATCGAACTTACAGACACTGTGAAATACAAACACTGCCTACTGTACACCGTTGAGAAATTTAGACTACCGGTTGGTTAGTTGGATGGTTTGGAGCATAAAGGGACCAAACAACAGGGTCATCAGTCAGTCCCTTTTTCCTGATGCAAACAAGGCTCAAGGTAAAACAACACTCAAATTTAGTTTGGGAAAGCAAAAGGGGAGTAAAAGGAATGGCGAACAACACCGAATGAGAAAACGAAAGAAACAAACAAAAAAGAGGGAAACGTACACCACAAGTAAAAGTAGAGGAAGGTATTAAAACCATAGAGCAGATGGTCTGGGCTGGCTGATCACAAGAATAAAAGAGGATGAGCCAGCCACTCTGCAACACACTAAAATGTCGAGCCCAAAACGACAAGGTGAGATGAACACAGATAGGGAAAAGACGAACAACAAGAGAACCGGTATTGAATCTGACTGCAGAACAGTTTCACTGTCACCAACATACATTTCGTGCCAGGATCACGGAGATAAGAGAAATCATGGCTCATACGGAGGCATATAGACAGTAATTTTTTCTCGCTCTATGTGCTAGTGGAACAGGAAAGGAAATGACTAATAGTGGCACAAGGCACCCTGCCGCACACACTATGCGGTGGCTTGCGGAGTACGTATGTAGATGTAGATTTATCAGTACCCAACGAAAGATAAGAAATACTGCCCAAGATCAATACGTATCAAACCTATTTCGGGTTGAGCATTTGGGCTCATAGAGTCAGAGGTAAGGATAGTATATCTTGTATGGCGAGCGCATAGGAGTGTACTCCTGCCTCTGACAGGCTCGTATAGAACATCACCGACTGAGGTGCTGCTGCTGATACTAGGATACCTACCGCTAGACTGGCAGTAACAAAGAGAGATGCACAATATTGGCTTGCTCAAAAAGCGTGAATAGGAGATACTGGGCGCAAGGGCCATATGGAATAACGAAATAAAAGCATGCTTTGATAGAAAAAGGCAAGAAATCTGGGGCAGGGCAGACAAGGGGAGGAGATCCTACGAGTTCCTTCCTAACATGAAAGAAAGAAAAAGAATGACATTCTTCCTTCCGACCAAGGGAACTATACACTACCTGCCAGGACGTTGCCCGTAACCCACCTACTTACTAAAAATACGACAGTGAGCCACTGACTCTTGTGAATATTGAGCAATCGGTACCCCAGATCACATCACCTGGGAGTGGGCCATTAGACAAGATGTTACAGACCACGACAAGGATGCATTTGGAAATGCAACATTCTGTAATACAATAAGCAACGACGAACTGCGGCATAAACTGGACTCGCTTACAGGTAAGATATCAGCTTATGAACTGCAAGACTACATGGCTGAGAGATAACCAAGAAGAGGTCTTACATCATGATAACGTGACGCCTCATGACGAACACCCACCTACAACCACCTTCTGGAAGCAGTGAGGAGACGAGTCTCAGAGAGGTCCAGGAGACCCTGCCAGCCATCTCCTAATCTCTACACCTTGGGTGGCACATCAGCACAATCTCTATGAATCCTGAGCTGCACCTCAGCGAGCCAAGAGCAAAACAACCAGGCAATGAGAGATCAAACGTGGTTGTAATACCAAGTACACTAGTGTAGCGTAGTGTTATGTAGTGTAATGCTGTGTAGTGTAGTGTTGTAGTAGTTTTGTCCAGAATTGATAAATTTTCAGTTTCACGTCTTTAAATAACACTCACAAAATGTTAGAGACTATTGTTAGTTTGTTTTATTAAATTGAAAAAATGGCTGAAGACAACTGAGCAAAAAATAACGACGGCAGCAAATCTGTTTATCTTTGTAGTTATTTTACGTAAATAACGGATATAATCATTGAATTTGCACTCTCAACGACCACCCTCAGTTCAGTGATTTTAAATGTAACATTAACAAAGATTAAGATAAACCCAACAAGCTTCTCAAAGCAATGAATGTAGGGGCTGGTAAGCCTTTGGTAAAGATGGCTGCAACCTGGTCCTCCGAAAGTAAATGCTCGGCAGGGATTATTTTGCGGTGGTGAAGCTGACTCACAAAGTTATAATTAACGTTGACATGCTTCAATCCACGATGTTCCCATTTCTTCAGGAACCGTAAACAGCACTGATTATCTTCGAATATACGAACTGGTAGCTGGAGTGGAATTTGAATGCCATCCATCAAGTATTTCAGCCAGAGTAACTCAGCAGCAGCTTTTGCCAGAACTACATATTCTGCCTCTTTAGGAGACACTAGTCTATCTCTTCGTGTCCAACAGATGGTATTTACAAACAGTTGTAACAGATAACTAGAGGTAGGTCTTGCGCCTTCCCCTTTGTTCCAATTTGCATTTGTCAGAACTCCTTGATTCCCTTTTCGATAATGTAGTTTCATATAGATGGTTCCTTTGATACAGTTTCATATAGATGATCCCTTTGAAATATATCAAAACTCTTTTCAAGCATCCCCAGAGCTCTTCCGACGGATTTTTTTGGTATCTGCTTAAGAAACTGACTGCAGCACACATATCAGACCTTGTTTCTGTCACTGCATACATCAAGCATCCAATCAGCTCTCTGCATGGCTTATCGATCCTTTTTCCTTCCTTGATTTCCAATTTAACTTCCAGGTTGCAATCTTGCATGTTGAAGTTTTTTGTAGCAAACTCGTCAAATATGATGTATAGCTCAGATACATTCCTTCTTTGTTCCTTGAAATCTCTATTCCCAGGTTTGATTGTGGCTCTCTTAGTTCCTCTACTTTAAACTTCTTCATTAACTTAAATTTCACTCTGTCCATTTCCTCTATTATTTCCTGCCCTCAGAATATCATCACGACAACTTCCTTTAAAATCATGTAGTAAAGACATGCATGTGCTTCTGTCTTAGTGAATCTTATAGAGACAAGATTCCAAGCTAGTGGTGCTTGCTTTACGCCGTATAAAGACCTCTGTAACCTGTAAACAAAATCAGTTGTGTCTTTCAGTTCTTCAGGAATAGCCACTCCTATAGGAATAGTCGCTCCTTCAGGAATAACCACGTATATTTCCCCCTTGAGTAATCCATGACGAAAAGCACTGGAAACTGTAGTGTCCTGCGGTCGGCAGGAAAGAAGTAACAGTCAGTTTGAACACATTTTATTACAATTAAAGAAAAGACGACTTCTTGGTATACACGAAGTTTAAACGCAGAACAGAAAAAACCACAACTTTGTGGTAGCAAAATAGATAAGGAAACAAGACAATGGAAGAAAAAACTGACCAAAACTACTCTACAAAATACGACGTGCTACTACAAGACTTCTGGCCGGGGTGTCCGAGCGGTTCTAGGCACTACAGTCTGGAACCGCGCGACCGCTACGGTCGCAGGTTCGAATCCTGCCTCGGGCATGGATGTGTGTGATGTCCTTAGGTTAGTTAGGTTTAAGTAGTTCTAAGCTCTAGGGGAATGATGACCTCAGAAGTTAAGTCTCATAGTGCTCAGAGCCATTTACTACAAGACTACGGCGAGTGAATAAAAGGCTAGGGCCGGCGTAAGTACTGGCCGGCGCTGTTCCTAGCGACTGGTAAATACTGCCGGTCTGACGGTCTAGGCGTGCTTATAAAGCCAGGTCAGCAGAGTGGTACAGCAATCATATGGGCTCCGATTGGTAGAACATAGTCACAGGTTGTCTGGCGAAATAGTTCCGTGTTTATTTTGAAAGTCTGTTACCGTTTCTGTCTGCTGGCGATGTTTCTCTCTGTGTTGCTTATAGGAGGTTAGCAACCCATCTTGTGTGTCAGTTCTGCGGGCCCTCTAACAGTAAGGGGCCAATACAACATTTCTCCCCCTGGGAAAAAAATGCACAGCACCACATATGTCCATAGGAATACTGGCGGCCTGGTCGACATCCATGGGTTCGTGGCCGGCAGGGGCGGGAGACAGCGACGAAGAAGGGGCAGCTGGCGGTGGAGACAGCAGCTGAGGCGGAAGTGGAGGTTCCACCACAGGGCAGTCGGCGAAAGGCACTGGCAGCTCCCATGGGGTGTCGTGGTCCACCAGATGGGGGCGGGGCTGGTTGAGGTGCCACTGGGTGGCGAAACCGTCGGCCCACCGGAGAGATGCCGTCGCACGGCTGCGGAGCTCGATGGTGACGACAGGCACCTAGGGCGCTCGTGGATGAGGAATGTCCACGCCCAGACCCCCTGCCTGATGCGAAAGGATTGTGTCGGCGTGAGGGTGTGAGGCTGAGAAGCCTCAGGAACCAGGACAGATAAAGGGGAGCAGAATGGTCGACTGTGAAGTATCTCTGCTGGCACGAGGGGTGGCGAGGTATGTAGCCAAAAAAGAAGCACGGCCTCCTCCAGCGGGTGATGGCTTAGCAGCTTATCCAGCTGGATCTCGAATGTCCGCACAAAACGTTCTGCCTGGCCATTTGATGCATGGTGAAATGGGGTGGTGTGGATGAGGGAAATCGCATTGGCAGTATAGAATTGCTTAAACTCGGCCGAAGTACACTGTGGATCATTATGCGTAACAGTCGTTTTGGGGAATCCTTCAACAGCAAAGAGGCACTGGAGAACTTTGATAGTCTCGGCAGAAGTGGTGTTCATCGTGTGGGAGACATAAGGGTATCCCAACCAAGAGTCGATCAGTTTGAGCCACTGGGAACCGTGAAACAGCCCTGCAAAATCCAAATGGAAACGTTCCCACGGAGCAGCAGCATCTGGCCACGAAAAATACTGGCACAGGGGTGCTGCCTGACGTGTTTGACAAGTGGTGCAGGCTGACACAAGGGAGGCAATGTCTTTCTCCATAGCTCGCCAATAGATGTGTCGGTGCGCCACATGCTTGATGAAGACGATGTCCCAATGGCCAGCATGGAGAAGGTCGAGGACAGAGTGGCGCAATCCATGTGGTATGACCACCCGGGGAATGATGGAATCACTACGCAAAAGGATAACGCCACTGCAGAAAAAGAGACTGTACTGATGATCCCAAAAGTGCTGGACCTCTGCATTGCGCATGCTACGACAGCTGGTCGGCCAAACCACAGCGATTTGGTGGTAGAGAGCTTGCAATGTCAGATCCTGGGCAGTGGCCCGCTGGACCGCATCGGCATCCAATGGAAGCATATCCAGGGCTGCGTCCGCACCTGGGTCCACATGGAAACAAACCAAAGGGGAAGTGTCAAACTCACGGGCCGCCCTGGCAGGCAGCTGGGACAGAGAATCGGCGTTTGCGTGCCGTTCAGAGTTGCGGTAGACATTATTAAAGTCGAACATCACCAGGATGATTGCCCACCACTGGAGGCGGCGCGCTGTCCGGGCGGGCACTGCAGCATCTGGGTGAAACAAAACAAGGGTTTGCGATCAGTCTGGAGCGTGAAATGACGACGTAGAATTTCGTCAGGGCAAAACCAGCGCCAAAGCTTCCTTTTCAATTTGACTATTTTCGTTTGAGCATAGGTAAATTTTTTGGATGCGAAAACCACTAGCCTCTCAACGCTGTCATCACATGCGTGAGGACTGCACCCAGACCGTAGTCCGAGGCATTGGCGGCGATGATGAGGGGCAGGGAAGGATCGTAGGCGGCCAGACAAGGAGGGCGGGAGAGAGCTAACTCGAGACGTGAGAAAGCCTGCTCACATGCCATGTCCCAAACTCAACAAGCATCCTTGCGCAATAACCCGTCAGGGGCGCCGAAATCTCGGCGGCGTGGGGTATAAAACTACGATAATAGTTGATTTGACTGAGGACGGACTTCAGTTGCTTTACATTCGTGGGATGAAACAGATTTTGAATCACCTTGACCTTGACATACTCCTTAGAGACTTATAGGCTGCGGGCACGGGCATCAATCGTGAACCCAAAATAGCTGACGTTTTGCGCAAAAAAGTCAAACTTTTCTTTCCGGCAAGAAAGGTTAGCCATGGAACAAACCTGAAACAACCGATCCAACTTGTCTGCGAGGTCCACCGCAGACGAGCCACCAACGATGACGTCGTCCAGATAATGGGCCACCCCGGGCACCTGGCTTGTGAAGCATTCCAAATAACGTTGGAAAATGGCGGGGGCACTGGAATGCCAAATGAGAGGCGGTTGTACCGAAAAAGGCCACATGGGGTATTGCTGACTAGGACTTGCTGTGATTCCTCGTCCAATGGCAGCTGCAAATAAGCATTGTGCAAGTCAATTTCGGCGATAACGGTCGAGCCCACAAGATGTGTGAGTATGCCATCCATCAATGGGACGGGATAAGCACTAATGACAGACTGAGAATTGATCGCGACCTTAAAATCACCACAGATGCGTAAAGCACCATTCGACTTCTCGACTATCACGATAGGGGGCGCCCAGCGACTGTGCGCGACGGGATAAACGATGGCTTCATCTTGTAAGTCTCAGAGAGCAGAGGGGACGGGGCGGGCCCCAAAAAAACGAGGAACTGCAGCGGGAAGAAGCTGAACATGCGCGGTGAACCCCTTCACCCCTCGTGTGGAGGATAAGAACAATGTGTCGTATTTGCTGAGCAACGGGGTGAGGAGGGTATCTGATGAGGGAATTGACACCGCCTGTACCACGTCCTGCACTGATATACCCAGACGACCTAAAATGTCCACACCCAGAAGATTAGTAGCACCAGAGGATCCGCCCACCAAAAACTGAGTGATGAAGGAAGGACTGTTGTAAGAGATTTGTGTGGAAAAAACATCATCGACGGATATGAAGTGATTACTAAAACTGCGCAAGATGCGAGCATATGGGGATAAATCCGGCGAGGCCAAACGTTGGTACGTGGCACAATCCACAATAGAAATGGATAATGCCATGTTAATTTGGAAGACCATAAAATATGTGCAACCTCCAAGGTAATGAGAAAACGGGCACCCGACTGGGGAATCCTATGGACATCACACGCATCCATGCCCGAGGCAGGATTCGAACCTGCGGCCGTAGCAGTCGCGCGGTTCCAGACTGAAGCGCCTAGAACCGCTTGGCCACCGCGGCCAGCCGGAGTGGTCCAACGGATGAACGAGCCTCCCGCTCGGCGCTAGGCAACTGGTGAGTCGCGAAAATAGCTGGATCAAGACGTGGTGGTTGTAGCCAATGAGACTATTCAAACACATGAATGATCAGCAGACAGGTGTTGAGGGACGGGTCCAGTAACTTCAAAATATCAGCCCGAAGACCCTCGTCTGCTGTGTGAAGCACCACCATATCGCGAATCAACAAAGAGGCATAAGACTGCTTGCAGGCGACCTTGGCGCACCGGAATTTACAATCGCGGGAGAGACACTGGAGCGCCGTAATCCATTTATGGTAAGTATGACTGGAGACTTTCGACAAGGCGGAGGTAACGTGTATTTGTGCGTCAGAGTACTCAAAAGGCAGCCCTTAATGAGAGTAAATGAAAGATCTCGAGGGGACTGCTCAGGGTTAAATTGTTAAATTAACGATACACCTGTGGACCGACTGTCGCTAAAAAAAAAAAAAAAAAAAAAGCCCGACTTCGATTTTCGTCGTGAATCCCATGTGCCAGTAAATGTTGTTCCAACCGTTAGACATAATTTGACCATGGTTCGACAAACCTATCGAAAGCCGGAAACGGCGGTGGAGCCATGTGCAACGTATTCAATTAACCTGCGATGGAATCGACCCTATGGGCTACCCCTTGTAATGCTGGCGAGTGAGAGCGAATTCCTGAACGCGTGAGCGTTGCCTGAATCTGCTGTAGAGTTTCCACCAACGATTGAAGAAGCTCCTCTGAGGTGATTTCCCTAAATCGCTCCAGGCAAATGCCGGGATGGTTCCTTTCAAAGGGCACGGCCGACTTCCTTCCCCGTCCTTCCCTAATCCGATGAGACCGATGACCTCGCTGTCTGGTCTCCTTCCCCAAAACAGCCCCCAGCCCAGCTCCTCTGAGGAGACCATTCTGTTCGAAAATGAAAGTTTTATCCTCGTCGCCAATAACTGTAGTGTTCTGCAGTCGCCAGAAAAGACCTACAGTGAATTTGAACACACTTTATTACAATTAAAGAAAAGACGCCTTCTTGGCATACACAAAATTGTAAATGCAGAACAAATACAGGAACCACAACTCCGTGGTAGCAAAACAGATAAGGAAACAACACAATGGAAGAAAATACTGACCAAAACTACCCTACAAAATACAACGTGCTTCTACAAGACTATGGCGAGTGAATACAAGGCTAGGGCCGGTGTAAGAACTGGCCGGAGCTGTTCCTGGCGGTTGGTAAACACTGCCGGTCTGATAGTGTAGGCGTGCTTATAAAGCCAGGCCGGCGGAGTGCTATAGCAGGCATATGAGTTCCGATTCGATTGGTGGAACACGGTCACATGTTGTCTGGCGAAGTAGTTCCGCGTTTATTTTGAAAGTCTAAAAAAATGGTTCCAATGGCTCTGAGCACTATGGGACTTAACATCTGTGCTCATCAGTCCCCTAGAACTACTTAAACCTAACTAACCTAAGGACATCACACACATCCATGCCCGAGGCAGGATTCGAACCTGCGACCGTAGCGGTCACGCGGTTGCAGGCTGAAGCGCCTAGAACCGCACGGCCACACCGGCCGGCTTTTGAAAGTTTGTTACTGTTTTTGTCCGCTGGCGATGTTTCTCTCCGTGCTGCTGAAAGGAGGTTAGCAACCCATCTTGCGTGTATGTTCTGCGGGCCCTCTAACAACAAGGGGCCGCTACTTCAGAAACATCAATATGTTCCAGAACCATTCCTTGTTGGACTGCAATAATTAGCATTATTCTAACAGTTGCAAGTCGAGCCACTGGGACATACATTTTTTCGTAGTCAGGTGCTTTTTGTCTGTGAACATCCCTGATCCCCAAGTCTAGGCTCGTGTCTTATGATATTTCCATCATTGTCCTTCTTCAATTTGAATACCCACTTACTGCGGATGGTCTTCTTTCCAGGGGGTAATTTAATAAAGATCCTAGCATTGTTCTCCTTTATGGATTCAGTTTCATGCAGTTTAGTTTTATATCAGTATTCCTTGTCTTCACTAGTTGCAACTTCCTTGTAACTTTTCGGTACATCATCGACAAATGATTCAACATTCAGAGCAAGAACAGCATAGCCATCTAGGTATTTGGGAGGGTTGCTCTTCCTGGTGGTTCAAAACAGTTTCAGTTTCCTCTTCGTCACTGTCAGTTCTGGTGGGGGAATTCTTTCATGACCTCCATAATTTGATTTAACATCGTCTTCGGTGATCACCTCCATTATCGTCTTGTTTTCCTTCTCTGATGATTCCTTACAGATTTCGGAGTTCAGTCCTCAATTATTATACATTCAAAGTCAAATCTTCCTTCGTAGAGAACAATGTTTCTTCCTTTCTCTGGACACGAAAGTCTGTAGCCAGCGAAGCAGAACTTCAAAGATTTGCTGTCAAATTTCCCTGTTCCAAAGTCGCAGTAGGATTTTTGTTTAGTAGATATACAGCGGCATGAACAGCTTCCGATCAGACAAGGGGGAGATTAAGTCAATAATTAAATCATTGAAGGCTAAGGACTCTCATGATTATGAAGGAGTGCCTGGCAGAACGTTAAAGCACTGTGCTGCACATGTTAGCCCTGTATTTAGCCATATTTTTCCTTCAGGAATGGTCAGTTTCCTGAACGATTAATGTACTCAGTAGTAAAGCCGCTTTATAAAAATGGAGAAAGGGATAATTTAGATAATTTTAGACCTATTTCTATGCCATCTGTTGTGGTTGGCAGGAGAGCCAACACCGTGTTACTAGAGGCGGCCGAAAGGCACGCGTTTTAGCTCATGCACGCTGGCGTGAGGTCTGGAACAGGACAAGGAAATTAGAATTTAGAAAAACGGACGTAGCTGGTGGAATACTTAACTTTAATCCATTAATGATGAACGTCGCTCTTGACGGTACATGATTCACAATATCAATAATAACTGATAATGGCGCCTTGCTAGGTCGTAGCAAATGACGTAGCTGAAGGCTATGCTAACTATCGGTTCGGCAAATGAGAGCGTATTTTGTCAGTGAACCATCGCTAGCAAAGACGGCTGTACAACTGGGGCGAGTGCTAGGAAGTCTCTCTAGACCTGCCGTGTGGCGGCGCTCGGTCTGCAATCACTGATAGTGGCGACACGCGGGTCCGACGTATACTACCGGACCGCGGCCGATTTAAAGGCTACCACCTAGCAAGTGTGGTGTCTGGCGGTGACACCACATCAGTGTGTGCCAAAGTTATTGAAAAGGCTGTGTATTTAAAGATAATTGATCATTTTATATCACACCATTTGCTATCAAATGTACAGTTCGGCTTTAGAAGTCGTTTAACAACTGAAAATGCTATATTTTCTTTTCTCTGTGCAGTACTGGATAGGTTAAACAAAAGGTTTCGAATGCTAGGCATATTTTTTGATTTAACTAAGGCGTTTGATTGTGTTGATCACAAAATATTGCTCCAGAAGTTGGACTATTATGGAATATGGGGAGTAGCTCACAATTGTTTCACCTCTTACTTTAACAACAGACAGCAAAAGGTCATTATTCACAATGTTGAGAATGGCTTTGATGTGAGGTCTCAGTGGGGTATGGTCAAGTGGGGGGTGCCCCAGGATCAGTGTTGGGGCCACTTCTGTTACTTATTTATATAAATATATATATTTATATAGTATCACAAGTAACTCTAAAATATTTGTTTGCTGACGACACTAGCTTGGTCATAAAGGATTCTGTGTGTAACATTGGCTCGGCTTCAAATAGTGCAGTTCATGACCTAAGCTTATGGCTTATAGAAAATAAAGTAATGTTAAATCACAGTTAAGACTCAGTTTTTACAGCTTCCGACTCACAATTCAACAAATCTGACGTTTTGATTTCACAGAATGGGCATATGATTAGTGAAACTGAACAGTTCAAATTAGTAGGTGTGCAGATAGATAGTAACCTGTTGTGGAAAGCCCATGTTCAGGATTTTGTTCAAAGACTTAATGCTGCCATCTTTACTATTCGAACAATATCTGAAGTGAGTGATCGTCCGTCACGAAAATTAGTCTACTTTGCTTATTTTCATTCGCTTGTGTCGTATGGATTTTGGGGTAACTCTTCCCATTCTAAAAGGATATTTTTGGCTTAACAACGGGCGGTTCGGGTACTAAGTGGTATAAGTTCACGAGCCTCTTGTCGACCCCTTTTCATGAGTCTGAGTATTTTGACATTGGTCTCTCAATATATATATTCCTTACTGGCATTTTTTGTTAGCAATATTAGCTTATTCCCAAGAATAAGCAGCTTTCACTCAGTTAACACTCGGCAGAAATCAAACCTGCATTTGGATCGGACTTCCTTAACTGTTGTGCAGAAAGGTGTGCAGTATACTGCTGCATCCATTTTCAATAAGCTACCACTCGAGTTCAAAAATCCGAGCAGTAATCCATGCGATTTCAAATCGAAACTGAAAAGTTTCCTCATGAGTCACTCCTTCTATTCTCTCGAGGAGTTCCTTGAAAAATTAAGCTGATTCTTGTTGTATTGTTGATTGCATTTACTTAAACTTATGGATTTACTTGTTTCGGGTTCATTAATATTTTATTTTTATCTGCTATTACTTTTATGTTGTAATTTCATGTACTGATATGTTCCACGACTTTGGAGATTTGCTCCTCAATTTGGTCCTACGGAACTTGACGTGTAAATAAATAAATAAAAAATCAGAACGTATTACTTAATTAATACTGAAATATCTAACAGCCAACTTTTTTAGTAAGAGTTCTGTTCATTCTCTCCGAGACATCATTTTTCTGAGTAGTGTATGTGAGTGTAAACTCAACCTTCATTCCTTGTTCTTCAAAAAATTGATTCAACTCTTTCGACACGTATTCACGCCCAGTGTCATAACGCAATCTGCTGATCTTCAAGTTGAAATGAGCTGTAGCCATGGTGTGAAATATCTACAGGTAGAGAGTTGCGTGACCGCTGTGAAATGTGTAAAGTTGTCAACAAACGTGAGCACATACTTCTTACCGTCTAATGATTGTGGAGAGATTGGCCCACACAGGTCACAGTGGTTCAACTCAAGAGGCCTGGTGGCACGTTTCTAGTGTGATTGTATGGCAGCTGTGATTGTTTTCCCTCGACACAATCTGAGCATCGTTCCATGAGGATTGTTGAAGTGTCTAGTTTCATACTATCAACTTGTGACTGAAGGCGTTTAATGCTGTTACAACTCAAATGGCCTAATCTGCAGTGCAACTGTTTCAGATTATGGAGCAGGTGACAAGTCTTTATGTTACAATAATTTAAAACATACAGGGTGCTTCACTAAACGTGTTAGCCTCTGTAAGTTACGAAGTAATAGGCGACGGAAATATTTATTGCGCTAGGTCACCATAAAAAACGTTACACTGTCTGCAGAGTTACGAATATGGTTTATTGAGTTATTATCCAAAGAGTTAGAGCAAAAAGATACAATTTTTTAAATGGAACAATAGTTGTTTCTATCATGCACACCAGCTGTGCATACATCAATTTAAATTACATTCCTATCACTTTTAGTTTGGGAGCAACAACCCTTCAAAGTTTCAGGGGCAGATACCACACACTGTACATAATACATGGCTGTGTGGTGGGTGATGGATGTTCCGGCGCTGGGACGCTGATTTAAATGAGATGCGACTTCTAAAGGATCTGCAGACGAGATGTAACATCGCTGGCGTTAAAAATATTATTAGGATTGCTGTTATTCTGATTGATTATAACATTTAAATAGCATTTACCGTCAATATTCTCATAAAAGTCTCTTACTTTATGTAACTAAAGCTTAAAAATAATTGAATAGTCAAGATTTGGTCTCGTGATCGAAAATGCTCTGTTACTGGCTGATGCTGTGGTGACGTCACAGACTAGTAGTAAGACGAAGCTATTGTGTTACAGGAACGTTAACCGAAGTTATGAGGTTTTTGCGTACTTTTACTGTAAGCTGCTATTAGGTGACGGAAAACGCCATTGCAACTTTTAAGTAACAATACAGAGGAATTTTGTGAACGAAGATACTGGAAGCCTTGCGAAAGTTATGTGTTTATGCTCCACCCATTTAGAGCGGTGACATGTGCAACGAGGGACATTCTTTTCTTTGCTGCCTGCAGTGTCATTAAACTCGCTCAAACCTATGGAACTGTAGAAATTTTACAAGTGGGTCCATATATTATAACTAGACTGTCGATTATCAGTCGTGATCTACGACTCAAAGCACAACCAAATTATTCTTAGCAAAACTTTAAGTTGATTTCCTTTGTAGAAGGCGCTCGGCAGAGAGATTGCATCCAATAGCTTCTGTCGCATAGCAGATAGCTGATTCGATTGTAGTTAAAGAGATCACATGTTTGAATCCTGGAAGGGACATATATTTTTAAAAATTATGCACGAAATACGAAAATAGCGTTATAAAGAAATGATTGTAAGAGTTGCTTCGATTGTGCGGTGTATTATGTATAGCTTCAGACTAGTCTTAGTCTGAGGAACGGACAACAAAGCATAAATGCATTTACTTTGCGAACAAACAATTCACTTTTTTGGAAAGCATTTCTCATAGTGAGGATACAATCATATATCCACAGTACACGAGGTGTAGGACTATGAGGTTATATGGAGAGATATAAAGCGTGTATAACATGCAGATGACACAACCGTAAGGGCTATTATGTTTGTGAGTGTAAACTAACGTTAAGTGTCTTAAGCAGACTTACTTCCTCTTTACGTAATATGATGAAACTGCAAAAGTTTAAACGATAAGGATCCTAGCCCGACAGTAAGAAGATAAAAAAATTGTTGCTGATGAAGTAAAAAGTGTATGGTCACGTTAACTAGAAAATATCTTTTTGAACGTGACGTGTGTCAACAGCGATTGCAAATGTAAGCGCATGTAAACAAGGAAAACACAATAATATTCTGTTTCTGATCGAAGTGGTGAAGTTTTGTAATTGTGATTTGGTTTTCAAATGAGAGGACTGTCGAATCGTTTTACAAATCAGTTAAAATGTTCCTTTGGGACAGATTCGAACCAGCCATCTATGGACATCGTCTTATAAAATTCGACGGTTTACCGCTCTAACAACTGAGCATCCGAATAATTGAGGTGTAATTAGCCTTCGTTGTAACAGTGGGAGAGCATATCTCGGAGATCAGTTAATGTTAACTTCACAGCGCAACACCTTTTAGACTTCGGTCAGAGTATCTCCGACAACGGTCGTCAGAGGCCGTCGCTAGAGGTCGTGCGATAATATCGGCCGATAGCTTGGTCACAGTGCGTCCGATCTTTTTCGTCAGTCTTTGACGGGACTTACATATGAAGTAAGTTATATTTTAACCTCCAAGGACGGGACAGATACCACAACCGCTGTGTGCTTGGAGACGAGTGCTGCAGTGTGCGGTTTTTCCTATTGTAAGATGCATGTAAATGAGCTGTATCTGTCTCGAAACGAACGTGGCGAGTACTGTACACTCTGTCCACTGTTACTGGGATTACCAGACAAGTTTTACGAATACACGTGATGGAAAAGAAAACACCATGCCACAAAAGTTAAAAACGCTTTAACTTTGTAACGGCATTGTCCTCCTCTCACCAGTGATTAGCATCAGGAGGGACCACCACCTGTTTAGATGCGTGTAATGTAGTGATTCGAGATTTTCTGTGTAAATTCTAGATCCACTCAGCCTTCTACCGTATCGAACACACGATATTCTAGATACGAGTGTATGATGGTAAAATCCTACTTACTGCGCATCACATGTTTGTGTGTGCAGGTCTAAAATCAATCGTGGGAAGAAAGTAGACGAGGCGGTCGGGCGGCACCGACAAGTACCTGTCGGGCAATCCATAGATGTTTTAGTGAGTGTATAAGGAAGAACCATGGAGTTTATATGCAGCTCTGTGCTTATTGTGTCATTGACTAATGTTATTAAAACAAGAATAGTTGAAAGAGTACTCTTATAGACTCTTGACTCAGCCTTGTTAGAGGCAAGACGTTTTTCCAATCTCCTTTTCTGAAGTCATGGTGTCTAAGAAGACTTTCTTTCGAATGTAAACCAATTCTTTTCTAACATACGACTGTACGAGAGACTTACTGAAATTACGTATTATGTGGGAAAAAAATGGTTCAAATGGCTCTGAACACTATGGCACTTAACTTCTGAGGTCATCAGTCCCCTAGAACTTAGAACTACTTAAACCTAACTAACCTAAGGACATCACATACATCCATGCCCGAGGCAGGATTCGAACCTGCAACCGCAGCGGTCGCGCGGTTCCGGACTGTAGCGCGTAGAACCGCTCGGCCAAAAATGTCTCTGAGCACTATGGGACTCAACTGCTGAGGTCATTAGTCCCCTAGAACTTAGAACTAGTTAAACCTACCTAACCTAAGGACATCACAAACATCCATGCCCGAGGCAGGATTCGAACCTGCGACCGTAGGGGTCTTGCGGTTCCAGACTGCAGCGCCTTTAACCGCACGGCCACTTCGGCCGGCCCGCTTGGCCACACTGGCCGGCTATTATGTGGAAAGTGAGAATTTTTGTTGTGCTTGAAAGTCAAATACATCGTTGATTGACGAAACGTAAAGTTTGTATGACTACTTATTTCACTAGTAGAAAGAGGCTTGAAAGTTCTTGTACCTAGCGTTATTCGATGGAGAAGAAGTCAAGAGAGTTTTCAACAGCCGGTATCCAGTAAAGAAGAGTGGCTGCAGATTCCAAGTAAGTCATCTCGTAAAGAAGTGAAATGTGGTTTGGGGAAATAAATCAGTATAACCCAGACCCACACTCACACTTGGTAAGTCGTCAAAACGTTAGAGTATTACTAAAGCATGTAGTTTCAGCGATACACTGCACTAATGATCTCTCCAAAACACGTTGTTCAGAGCGTGGTTTACTGTGCTACAGTGCCAGGATGTGCGACTTCGGCCTGTAAGGTTTTTGCCAATGAGGTTATGAGCACATAATGATTGATTTACGCAGTGAAAGTATGTGTTTCTATTACATAATGCATAGATTATCTAATTAATGAAAGATGGACTTGTGGTTTCACAGCAGCTCACTTTATTATAAAAATGATGAAAATTAATGCAGTACTGGCTGGATATTCTGATAATCAGATTCTAGTACACTTCACTGCTCTCAAAACATTTGCCTAGTGGAATTGAGGAAGTAAGTAACAATATTCCTGGTGGCAGTATTATTTCCGGTTGAGTGTTTCTTTTAATAAAGACAATCAATACTACAGTGTCTTTTAGTGCTCTTGCACAGTTTCAAAATCGGTTTAGAAATGATTAAAAAGTTCGTAGAACGGGCATTTGAAGAGAAAAAGTGAAAATATCAGATTTTAAATTAGTATTTAGAGCATTGTAAATAAAATCTAACATATCACGCAAAAACTTTGAAATTACACTTTTCAGAACGTGGTATAGGCCTAATTATTAGAAAGATGTAATCGACGGATGTCAAAATTAAAGTGTCACTTCTGGTTTTACTAGGACCAGAAATGCATCTTTAAGGTGAGAACTGGATTTTTTAATAGACCTCGAATCACACCTCTACAAGTGGGGGCCTACTCCGAATTTGCTTTGCTGGATTTTTTAACGTTGTGCAGACATACGTCAAATAACCTTCAATGTCTGTCATTCAGTATACGTGTGAAAGACAACAAAGTTAAGTGTAAGATATTCTTAAGGCCCAAAGCACTGAAAAATGGAAACACATGCGAACAGCGCATGTGCAAACCATTTCATGTAACAGGATCATCAGCCTTCTGCCATAACAACATCAGAAAGCAGTGATAATAATTTGTAGACAGCTGATGTCCGCCTACCACAACCCAAAAAGATCCACTACAACAACTTTAAGCACAAGATAAGCCATTCTTGTCGGGATTACTGAAGACTGGGATACAACCCATCGACTTTGACCAATGACGTCAGAAGTTACCAGAGACGATGTATTGCATGGATTTAATAGCAAAGACGAATGTTGAGAAACAAAGGAATGCAACACAGGGAAAGCAAATAGTAGACATTTATCACGTATTTCACATTTCGTACATAGCGTTAAGTATATCGCTTTTTGAGTTCTAGTATCCTATTCATCAGTTGACCTGTGTAGATCAACTGAAGAATGGGATACTAGTACAAAAAAAGAAACAAAAAAGCGACAGAAGTTAGCATGGAATGCCTCAGTTGACATGTATGAGTTGTTTCTCGAACTTCAGTGAATCTGTTTAGGTTAACTGGGTAAGGGATACAAATTTAGTTTATGTCGTTCTTCTCCTTCGCTGACACTAGTATCCTATTCTCCAGTTGACCTATGTAGGTCAGCTGAGGTACGGGTTACAAATTTTACAGGTCCTTTTCTCGTTTCTGCTACTACTAGTATCCTATTCTTCAACGGATACTGGTACTAACAAAGTAGAAAAAAAACCTAAATTTGTATCCCATACTTTAGCTGACCTATATAGATCAACAGAAAGTAGGATACTAATGCTAGTGAAGATGGGATACATTTTTTTTTTCGTCTTCGATACTAATAGTATAGACTGGAAGTTATCTTAGTAGTACTAGCGACGGCAAAGAAACCTACAACATTAAAATTTGTATTCCATACTTCAGTTGACTCTTGTAGGTCAGCTGAAGAATAGGATACTAGTGTTAACGAATGCGAAAAACTCGACATGCGTAAAATTTATATCCCGTACTTCAGTTGACCTACATAGGTCAACTGAAGAACAGGATACTACCTTCGTATTTCAACTGAGGTACAGGATGCCAGCGTTACGCACAATATGTCGCTTTTTTCGTCTTTGCTAGTATTAGTATCCGGTATTTCAGTTGACCTATATAGGTGAACTGATGTACAGGGTACAAATTTTTCATGTGTCTGTCTTTTCGCCTTCTGGTGCTAGTGTTGAGTGAAAAACACCGTAGTAATACTAGTGCTAGTGAAGGCGAAAAAAACCGACTGCTGTAAAATTTGTATTCCGTACTGTTGACGAATCCTGCTTCGAATCTTCCACATTCATACGAAGAGATAAATCCATACCTACAAACGAAAATCAAAAAGTATAAATTGTCCAGAACGAAAAACACTTTTTCCAAAATATCTCAGACTCACATGAAAATAAGTAGCGAATGAATTAGAATAAACAAATGATTTAAATTAATACAAGCGACGAAAATCGTACACAATGTCTAGCGCTGCCTTTTAAAAACACATTAACTTATTTCAATTTATAATGATGACGCCTCACCGCAGAAGATACCGATTTATTATCTATGGCTCGAACATAAAGACGTTAATATCTGCGACTAAACTATGACGTCATTGGTCAAAGCCGACGGGTTGTATCCCGTACTTCAGTTGATTCTTCTTGTCACTTGAACAAGTTATTTTTTCCGGGTTATAATCTCACACCTAAAAAAGCTTTTCTGTTTTGTAAAGAACATGGCGAGTACTACACACTCTGTCCTCAGTTATCGGAATAACCAGATAAGTTTAACGAATATATGAGATGACGGGGGAAACGTTCTTTAATATACTCAAGATAATTCGAGGTGACCTTGAAATCCCAAGTTGTAAACACTGTTTCACTGTATGTATTTAAAATTGTGCTGACATGCGTCAGTTAATCTTCTGTGACAGTCATTTAGCAAACGAGTGAAAGACAAGCATAAGTGTGGCTTAAGGTTCTCTGAAAACCTAAAGCACTTAAAAGTGGAAATACATACAGTGCACCACATTTGCAAACTAATTCATATTAACAGTATCTCTACCCTACTAGCATAGAACGCCAGTGAACAGTAATAATAATTTGTAGACAACCTACCACAAAAAAGATCCAGTACAGTAGCTACAAGCATGTAAGATACACCACCCTCTTCACTAAAACATTAATTTTTGAGGTTATATCTATGCCTAAAATTTCCAATAAAGATTTTGCCTACTTGAGGTTTCGAACAAACATCGATTTCAGTCCACAGATTCCGAACTATATCGCTATTATAATATTTTCATCTTCAGGATGCCACAAACTCACTCTGTCTTGGACTAAACTTATCAAATGTTCAAATGTGTGTGAAATTTTATGGGACTTAACTGCTAAGGTCATCAGTTCCTAAGCTTACACACTACGTAAGCTAAATTATCCTAAGAACAAACACACACCCATGCCCGAGGGAGGACTCGAACCTCCGCCGGGACCAGCCGCAAAGTCCATGACTGCAGCGCCTTGGACCGCTCGGCTACTTCCGCGCTGCTAAACTTATCAGTTTCTCACGCTCCGTATTCCGTGTGCGAGAACGTCGGCCGATTTGACCGAAGAAAACAATCTTATCTGAATTTCACCGATTGCCGTCCGAAGTCTGCCGGGAGATAGGATAGGCTGTAGTGAGACCGCGCACGTAGTAGCGAACTGATTTGAAAAGATCGGTCGTCTCCGGCCGATGTCGGTCGTCGGCGGAATCCATCGATATCGGAGCCACTGTGATCGGAGCCGTAAGTGAACTTATTTGTCGACGCGATGGCAATTTGCCAGTACAGTGCAATCACATTTTACACATCATCTCGTCCTCTGGAAAACTCAAAAACAACTTTTCAGGAATTTTTGTAGTTGTATTTCTACAGTTTGGTTCTACACGCCATTTGCAACACATTTACCGGCATCGCTGTGAATTAGCATTATGACAGTAGGGGCAGCGAGCTAGCCGGTGACTTCACAGGCATCACGACTCGAATGGAGCGTTTCAATTGGCGTTCAAATTATTTGATTTTCATTCCCGTTTTAATAAAAGAAAATTGAAATTCAAGGGGGAAAAACCATGTTGGAGCATAAAATGACATAATTAATCATTTAAGACAATTCCCAGGAACAGTCAAATAGCCTATTGACGAATCAATTTGTCAAAATCAAGAAAGTGATTAACTCGCATACCATTTGTTGCATTAAATTTTATACAACTGTTTTCTCAACAGAAGTTGACTAGGAATTGCTTTTCTCTCAAACGTACTGCAGAGCAATGCCCATAAATCTAAATAGGTTACCTTATAAGCTGCGTGTCCGTCCACAAATTCCACGTTTGAGAGACCATTCGCTTGCACAAACAGTAAAAGTTCCAGTTCCTTGAGAAGAGTTTCCATCCAGAATTTCCAGTTGTTCAAATTTGTTCCATCAATTGAAGGAATACTATATTTTTCCACTTTAGTTGCCATCTTGAAAATTTTTTTGTCAGCGACTACTAGTGGCCACGCATTTTATTACAAATTACGTTTTTAAAAGAAACCTGGGCCCATAACCTGATAAATTTTCAGTTTCTCACGCTTAAATGACGCCAAAAAAAATGTTAGAAACTATCTTTAAATAACACTTCTAAAATGTTACAGACTATTATTAGTTGCTTTTATTAAATTGAAAAAATAACTAAAGACAACTGACCACAGAATAACGATGGCAGCAAAGCTTTTCGTCTTTGAAGTTATTTTACGTAAATCACAGATATGATAATTGAAATTGCACTCACAACAAGAATTATAAATTACAAAATTTGTTATCTACCAATGCCAATGGTAATGTAATAGACTAGTGTGTGCCTTTACGATTCCCGATGAACAGATATTTGTGCACCAGAAAGCCAAGTGGTACTATGTAATTTCTTTTTTAGTTATTATTATTACTGTTAGTTTTAATGTAGTTATTCTATGTAGATTTACCCCCCCTTAAATAGCACAGTGCTTAGTCATTACTAACACATTTGAAATTCTGTTAAAATATTACGTTCTTTATTCATGCCAATTCATGTGCAAAGTTTTGTCTGTTGTTCTATATTGGTAACAGACTAAAAGAAAACAGTAAATAAATAAATAAATACATAAAAACCGAAGTCTTGTAACCTTGACGGAATGAAGGGGCAGAATCACCTCGGCAGTGTTGAATTAGGGATATCTCTACACCTAAGAAACTATAAGTTCTCGAAAAGCGTATAGTTTCTTTAACAGAAACCTAAACTCCAGATCGCAACGAGAACGAGAAGTCACTCACCTCAAAAATGGAAATATGTAAAATTAGAAACCAACGGACAGAGTTTTCAACGAAAGAGAAGAAAACCTGTCGGTGCCTTCCACTCTCAAGGCCAGACCAATTGGAGAGACACAAAATAGCTGTTCCTCTGCAGCTAGATCGAGACGAAGCAACTCAACACAGCGCGGAAATCTGAGAAACGCATCCCCGGCTGACTTCTGTCTCCCGCGTCGCTGTTGGTCATAGCGAGTAGAAGAAATGCTGTTGGCCTTGTGTGGCTCTCGGAATTCCTCGGATCTCTCCGTTGTAGTTCGGAACTGCAGGCACCAGGACGATGCCTGTGTCTAGGGTAAGTATGGATACAACGTTACCATGGTGACGGATGCAGTTGACTGGGCGTCTGCTACAACAATGGCTGGAGCAAAACCAAAGAATTCATCTGTTGTTGCACGGGAGAATGCAGAAATCCATTATCAGCCCGAAGTTTCTATAGAATCTGATCGTATACTCGGTGTGTTGGACAGCGCCATACGTAACATGGAATTAGTTGTGAGTAGAGTACAGAGCAATATTTTACGCGTAGCTGCGCTGCTTTTTAGCCTCGTTGTTTTATGCTGTTTACGGAGAAGTTAAGCATTAACTCCTTTTTGTTGTCCATTGCCATTTTACTTAAAATTATCGTATGATTTTGTATTTATTTAAGTACTCCTGTCTCGAACTGAGTCGTGTGTAAACACTTCCAAACCAGAGTGTTTCGTAAATTCCGCACAGTGAGTCGTAGTGCCAACTATATACACCATACAACATATATGGTGCTAGCAAAGATAGTTAGAACACTGCGTGAGTGTGTGTAATATTGCCCTCTCCACTCGTCCACTGAAACAGAAAAAAAAAACTTATAGAACAGCGTTTCCTGAGACCATTACCCCTTAGTGAAATCAGGTGTTAGCAAGTACCCCATCCCCCTGTCTACCCCCACCCTCATCAACGTTAGCGCCTAGACTAGACTTTAGAATGAAAAATAATTTTCTTTGAACACTTTTGTTTTTTAAAATATGAAAGATTAATTATGTTTAGTTTTTGTAAAAGTTTCAAAATAAAACATTTACTAATGAGACGATTTGTACTCCTTATTTCTAACAACATTTTTTCACAGAATGTTGAAGTAATTCTCAGTGCGTAGCGAGAGCTACTTACAGCTGTTCCTCAGAAAAGAAACCTAACGATCGATGTTGAAGGTAGACACTTGTTACACATGTTGCTTCCTTTGCACCACTGGCGAACAGACAGGGGGCCAAACAAGGCCAAAATATGTTCAATAAATAAGAGGCAGTTTGGAGACCGGGCCCCATACGTATATAAAATAGAAAAACCAGATACAAATTTACCTAATATGAAGCCATGACAGTTCTCAATTTGCGTGTTCAGAATTTGTAGAATTTTTGTAAAACGTTGCATGAAACTTAAAAACTGTAGAAGCCAGTTGTTTTCTGGACGCAATTTTTCTCCACGAAACTTTTTTTGATACATAGGCCATCCACACAAGTGTACTAGAACTACAGTTTGAAAATATGTGCAAAAGTGCAGTGAAGAGCTTACCAATAATTTATTAAATTTTAACTATAGTATAACATTCTAAAAATAATTTTTAAAAGTTTGTACATAATAATTATATAGTTTATTTTATTAATGTGAAAATCCAACTAGATGAACTAGAGTAGCGTCATGTAGAGTGAAGCAACAGTTTTTACCAGCTGAAGACATCAAGGTCTACACCTGAGTCATCTAGACTTTATACGCTGGAACTAATAATAGAAAACGTTTTGTAACAATTTCTTTTTTTCTGCTGAACACACCCAGTATCGCATAAAATTTGTCTACTTATAGTCAGCTTGTTGGGGTGCACTCTACTGGCTGTATGGCGTCTTCGGCGCGAAACGTAAATAATAGATCCGAACAACAGAGAAATTATGTGATGATTTCTTTCATAAAAGGAACAATGTACGTATTAAAGAATATCAACGAGGGCACCCAATTTAAACCTTATTGTAGTAAAATTACATTATCACTTGTAGCCGGCCTCGGTGGTCTCGCGGTTCTAGGCGCGCAGTCCGGAACCGAGCGACTGCTACGGTCGCAGGTTCGAATCCTGCCTCGGGCATGGATGTGTGTGATGTCCTTAGGTTAGTTAGGTTTAAGTAGTTCTAAGTTCTAGGGGACTGATCACCACAGCTGTTAAGTCCCATAGTGCTCAGAGCCATTTGAATAATTTTTATCACTTGTAACTTGTTGGGTGATCAAATAAAGATCGTAGTCCCTGCGGGATATAAAAAAAACCTAAATATTACATAAAAATTTGTGATAGCACTCCCTATGAAAGCAGAACTAACCAGATGAGTGAGTCATATAATTAGATAGGTCCACATAGAAAACAACATTGTGGGAGTTCGAGAATCCTTTGTAGCCTTTTTTTTATATCGGGAAAGACTACAGAGCATATGTCAAAAGTACATTCAACAGCAACTGGAAAAACATGGACCGGATATTGCGTTGTGCAGATATCAACGTTTTGACAATTCACGTCAACGTCAGTCAAATGAACGAGACAGGTGGAAAAAAAGTAATTAAACCATTTATTATTTCCAAAGAAATGGCCATAACTGTTAATACATTTATCATACTATGAGACAAAATGGTCAGTGCCTTCCCGGAAAAATGTTTGCAGTTGCCTAGGGAACCATGATTATACCCAGACATGCACGTCTTTATTCAAAGCAAATCTACGGCCACAGATGTCTTTCTTCAGGCTTCTAAACATGTGGAAATCACATGGAGAGAAATTGGGACTGCATGGAGAATGTGTAAGGCCTTCCAACTGAAACTTCAGCAGCATAGTCGAAACAACCTTGGCAAGATGTGAGTCCGCCCACATGTTGTTTAGGCTATGCTATAGAAAAGGATGGGCCAACATATTGCCAAGGTTATTTTGACTATACTGCAGAAGTTTTGCTGCGATTCCCATACTCATCTTTCATACAGTCCCAGTTTCTCCCCATGCTATTTCCATATTTTTCGAGATGTGAAGAAAGATGGTTATCAATTTGCTTTAGACGAAGAAGTGTACATCTCGGCACAATCATGACCCTGTAGACAACCACGAATATTTCTCCCTGAAGGCACTTACCACCTTCTTTCACAGTGGGACTGCAATCACTGTGGAAATAGTAAACAGTTTACTTATTTTTCTGTGCCTGTCTCGTTATCATTTGACTGCCCATTATACATGGAATTGTACAATGAAAAATTCAATAAGCCAATCCAAATGTCTGTTCAGGCCATGTGGTAATATTTCCTTAAATCTTTGTGGAGTTCATGCAGTCTAATGTGTTTCATCTAGTGTCATCTGTTTTAGTATTGTAGAGAAGTTACATTCATTCTTCTCATGAGTTTGAAATGACCATCTGATACTTGCCGATGTCCTCATTATAATTCAGTTAAAGTCATAAAAGAAAACATGTGAACAATTGTGAGCACTTTAGAATTTATGCAAGAACTGCCCTAAGCAAACCTTGATACTGGATCAACAATGAGTTTGCTACTTCCAGCTATATGTCATTTTACCTTTTGGCTTAAATTGACTTTTGGCTCATGATACTGGAAGAAGAAATTTTAGATCAACTAAAACTACAATCTCCACAATTGGGTTTAAAAAAATGATTCACCAAATTAAAAATCCTAAATGAGCTTTTACTTTTGGCACTAAAAGGTACAATGATATCGACATTAAAAATGCCCGATGAGGAAGAAGAAGGGTAAATAAAACAATGCCAAGTGAACTAGCTTATGATGCTTTTCTGAACTGACTAATAAAAAGTTACCTTCATTCTGCAATGAATCAAGGACTACTAGCCAATTTGTCTATTTTATTAACTGAAAGAAAAGTTTCAAATGAAATATATTTCGATGATGTTGTTGAGAATTTCAGTGAAATAAAGGAATGAAAACATCCACTGTAATAATTTCTGTAGTTACTATCTCACACCAAGGTTATGAAACGGACACAATTATTCTATAAGATTTCTTTGCAGACACATAAAATGAACGGTAATTTTCTTATTCTATTGTTTTTTTATTGCTTTGCACCCCACATGAGGGCTGTTGTTTTAAAAACTGATTTGTATTCTAAATATCTCACCTAAATGTTTAAGTATGTATATTACAATTACTAGAGCATAGAGTACACGCAGTATGAATACCTGATTTTTTTTTTTATAAGGAATTACATTTACACTAATCATTTTTTTTATAAAAGGAACACAGCAATTGCTAAGTGGACTGGGCCCTCATTTAGTTTTACCACCACTGGATTCCAATGGGCTTTATCCACCAATGCACTGTACCGCTTCGTTCAATAGCCACATTTGCTTCACCCACACCCTAAACCACATTTAAATCAAGCCAAGTTAAAATGCATATACTATAGTTAAGCTACTGTTTGTAAATCACTTGATTGCTGTAAATGCTGCTAATGCTTTGTGCCTGACCACTTCCACTAATAATAATAATAATAATAATAATAATAATAATAATAACTATAAAGTGCAGGTCTGCAGCAATGTAGTAGCCATTATATTGTTACTGTTGTATTTTCGTGTCAATTAGATCATTTATTGTTTTGAAGTAAATAACAAAGCAATTTCTGGTGTATTGTAGGATCTACCTACAGCTCAGAGAAGACTCTTCATGAGATATTTAAGAATATATGATACATATATCTCAGTTCTACTGTCATAGATGCATGATACAAAATATGTGTGTAATAGGTGGACTATGTGAAGTGGATGTTCATACAGTCATTTCTCAAGCTGCACCCTCCACCTTATTGTCTCAACCAATAATACTAGTATTGGAAATTAAAAACATAGCATAGGTAATCAGCATTACAGTCTTACAAAATAGCAATTTCTTTAAAAAATAGTTTACTTTTGTGACTGAAACACAGTTGAATCCTTTTGTTTATACCCCTCACAAAATTTCATTTTACCCCTCTTGGGGCATTTGCCCTTAGGCTGGGAACTGCTGTTGTAGAATAAGGCATGAATGAGTGATGTTCCCATTCTGTCCCATTTGTACATCTTTAACACAATATTTTCCCATATTTTGTATTTACAGCCACTAATAGATTAGATTTCCTATCTGTTGCCTTTCCATATTTCTGTCAGCAATGTTCCTGTGCTTTTAATAGGTATTATTAACAGGTAAACACTGATAATCCAAGCCCACAATATGTCAAACTTGTAATATTTGGCTAAACATCAATTTTAGTCTGAATGGAAGGATAGTTAGCAATGATAACTGAGGGCTGTAGTATGCACCAAACAGTCATCAAGTAATATAATGTTTTTGACTTTACATTAATTTTTCATTGTTTAGAGTGATGTATGTTAAATGACGAGTGACTAAAATTTGGGAGCTACAACCAGCACTTAGCATTTGCCTGGAATTCAAATTATGTAACATCCCTCACTCAGTGTGTGGTGTGATCTTTGTGCTGACTACCAGATTTATGAAACCATCGTTAATAATTCAATCACACTTAATATTTGTGACAAGGAAGACTTTAAACATCATTGCTGCTAATTTCACTTGCAGCTATTTAAGCTGTGCTATTAGGTTGCTGCCTGACCACATCCTGGCAAATCATGACATATTCGGGATAAACAGCAAAGTATTTCTGACAAGCAAGACTACAAATATAAACGTTGCATGATTCACTTCCAACAATTTAGGCTGTACTCTGAAGTTTCTGTCTAACCACTTCCTCAGAAACTATGACATATTTAGAATAAGCAGCAGAGTATTTGTGACACGCTAGAATATAAATGCCATTTCTGCTGTTTTACTTGCAGCATTTTAAGCGGTGCTCTTAGGTTCCCTGTCTAACCACACCCCTGGAAATTGTGACATATTCAGAAAAAAACAGCCAAATATTTGTGAGAATCAAGAATACAGATATCATTGCTGGTTGTTTCACTTGCAGAAGTTTCATCTTTTGCTTTTCAATCAGGCTGAAGTAATAAAATCAAAGGAACTATTTCTGAGAGAGCATGGTGTTGTATGTAAATTAGGTTCAATACTGCTGAACATACTTCTCTTACATGAATAAGAAAGAACCAGATTATGTTCCATATGTGAAGGAACCTACATCCTTTGACTCCATAACCACACATCTCTAACCACAAGACCATGCTGGTCACAAGTGCACCTATACTCGGGGGCAAGCAGGGCCATAGTGGACCCATAGCTCTCAGGCAAATATAATGTAGTTAGGTAAATGCAATGAAATGACCGTATGGCATTGTTGGCCAGGAGGCCCCATGCACGGAAGTCCTTTTCAGTTGATGCCACTTCGGCGACTTGTGAGTCAATGATGATGAAGTAATGATGAAGAACACACAACACCGAGTCATCACGAGGCAGAGAAAACCCCTGACCTCGCCGGGAATCGAACCCGGGACCCCGTGCGCGGGAAGCGAGAACGCTACCGCAAGACCATGAGCTGCGGACTTGTAGTTAGGTGTTTTTATTTCACTAAAATGATTTAAAGATTGGTATTACATAGGTTTTTAACAGGACTGAAACTGGAACTTTTTTATGGTCACTCACAAGTCGCCATTTGTTTTCCAATGTTTTAAAAATACTCCATACCCCAGGACTTGCCTATCCCCACCTCCACCCCTTAAAAACTATAACATGGGCACCTGTGGCTAATCATGTTCAATTTGGAGCATTGGTATTGTTCATCTTCAGAGCTCCTAAAAGTTTTTTTGCTGGCAATGTGTTGTTAATTGACATTTAATTCTAATAAATTGTTCCAAGTGTGACATTTGTGATAGATCTTCAATAGGCCAATATCTCAAAATGGTATACTGTCATAAGACAGGAAGACAATGATATTCAATATGGAGTCTCCAAAGTAGCAAATGAGCGACAACACGCGACGCGACCCGTATGCAGGTTGTTGGCAGCAGTGGATTCTTTCGGAAATAGAAATGATCCAACCATTCATAAGACTGGATTAGCATGTAATATGAATAACAGCTGACTAAAAATATGTTTTGCAGTGAACAGTGAAATATATTTCAGTTTACATAAGAAAGGCTTTTATTCTATTTTGAGATGGTGCGACTGCTCTCTCCAGTGCTCTGCTGAATGTGACCCTGGAATCAGCAACGGGAAAGATTCAAGGACATCTGAATAAATCACTTGTTAATGTTCAAGAAAACGAATACTGCAGAAAATATGAAACAGGAAATATGCTCTGTTTTTAAAAAGGTAGTGAAAGGTTATCAAGTGTAATTTCTTTGAACGCTTATTACACTACTTATGGGCTGCTCTTGTGTGTAAAAGCTACACTACTCATGAAATAAGAGACAAGTCCATTTCTTCTGTAAATTACCCTCTCCAGATGTATTTAAATAAACAGCAACCAAACAAGATTTTACGCTAACTCATTCCTTGTAAAGATCTGAAATTTTAAATTGTAGCAGACCATATTCCCTCAGGGCTCAATGATATATTACATCTATCCATGGAATGTTAATATGCTTTCTTTTATGACACAGGTGCATCCTTTGCTTTTCTTTTCAATGCTTCTGTCAATAGTTCCAAATACACATCACCCTTTTACTCTCCTTATTCATAGGGATCTGTCACTTACCACACCTTTCTCACAAAGTTTTTCATTTGCAAATACACAGGGAACAAACTTCCCTACAACAATGACTATGCACTGATTCAGAGTTTCAGCTTCAAATGAGATAATCTTTTTGCTACTCTTATAAAACCACAAGAAGGCCTGCATCAAGTCCAATTCACAAGACAATTCTGAAGGAAGATTAAAGCTTAACATACCATTGACAGAACTGTCACTAGAGACAGAACATAAGCTCAGATTACAAAAGGATGGGTAAGGAAATCAGCTGTAGCTTTTGAAAGGGCATTTGTGTGTTTGTGTGGAGCGATGTAGAGAAATCACGGAAAACTTAAATCTGGATGACTGCACAGGGATTTTACCCATCATCCTTCCAAATGTGAGCCTAGTGCACTGCAATTCAAGATAATCTCAAGTAGGACATGGGTGTAAATTGCTTAGCCTGTCAGTTACCTAAAACATATTTGCCATAAACAGGCAGTATATATTATCATTAAAAAGTATTATCACTAAAAAAACTGTACATATGCATGGAAGAACTGTGAAGGCGATTAAATCAGTGTATAAAATAATAAGTCATCAGCTAGCTACATCAATAAATCAGTCCTTTGAAAAAAGCTGTTTTCTTCATCTATTAAAATACGCAGAAATAAAACCATTCTTCAAGAATGGGTGAAGGGAAGATATCTCAAATTATTGCCCTATTTTTCTTCGTGTTGTGTTGGAAAAGCATTTGAGACAGTAATTAGTATCCAGATGTAAAATTTATTATTTTGAACAACCATTTGGGTTGTAGATGCCATAAATAATTTATTGACAAAGCTGGCAACTCACTGGACAAGAATAATAAAGAAGCGGTGATCGTCTGAGATCTCACAAGAGCTTTCAATTCAGTAAATGACACCTCACAGCTTAAGTGTACTTACAGCGTCCAAAGCTCTTGCATTGCTTTCTGATACTGGCAATTTCTTGACATTGGTCATACTAATTGGGTGATAGGATATGCTAGTGATTGAGAATATCTGCAGCTAATGATTTATTTTTGAATTGATTACATTTGTTGGTGATGTGAATAGCAAAAACTAGATGTACTAACTGACCAGCAGCAGAGTCTGAGGACTAGGTTAGGTTGGAGTGTGAAAGTCTTGTTGGAAGTTGACAGAGCCATCAACTGGGAATGGAGGAAAACCTGATGTGCTAATAGACTAACCAGTAGTAAAGCCCTAGTTCTAGGATAGGTTGGAATGTGACAGTTTGGTTGTGAGTTTGCAAAGCCAATGATTGTGAATGGAAGAAAACTGGATATGCTGACAGACTGACTGGTGGCATAACCGGAAGCTTAGGCTAGGTTGAAATGAGACAATTTCTTGTGAACTGGCAAAGGCAGTGAATCTCAACATGAAAATACAATTTCAGTAATAGATTGAGGAGAAATGTAGCCCAAGATATATGTTTCACATAGTAATAACCTGTTTGTGGTTCTTATTTTCAGTTTTTCTGCAAAGTCAGATAATTCTGACTTAATAGAACAAAATGCCAGCTATCTTTATTTATGAACCGTAGGGAATTACAAATGGGTATTCTTGGCTGCTGACAACCAACTCATTATTCTGTGTATGCAGTTCCAGTTATCATCACATGAGTTATTATCAACATCAGCAAGCACTTCAACAGGTGCAGACACCATTAGTGCTATTTTACCCATCTATCTAATTCGCAAACTAGATAAGTATGGGGCTGGGAGCAGTGTGCTATAGTGGCCTACTTCATATCTATGTAAAACAAGGCAGAGCCTAATTGTCTCCTCAAATGTAAAAAGTTATCGATCAAAATGGAGAACGGCAACTCAAGGCTCTATTGTTGGTCCCATTCTCTACCTGTTTTTTGTGATTTGGTCATCAGTGCCATCTCTGCATCAGTTATGTTTCCAGGCGATTCACTTGTTTGTTAACTGAAAATCATGAAGAATAAAAAATTCCTGACTATATCACTGAAACTCTTGATAGCATAGAAACATGCTTCCAGCCAAAGAATTGACTCTGAACATTTAAAAAATGCATGTGGTATAGTACATGAACCAACAGCCAAAATGCTGGAAATGAAAAGAAGTTGTAAAAATAAAAATACAGCAGAAATGGAATGTCAAATTTGTAGGACTAAATTAATATAATTTAAAATGGAATATGCATATTGAGGTCTTATACAGTAAAATATGTTGCTTCGCATTTACAATGCAAATGTGTTCCAATGCCACTGACATGGACACGTGAAAAATTGTGTATGACATTGTTTTGAACCAGTAATGAGACATGGCATCATGTTTTGGAGAAGTTCTAGCTTTATACAGGGTGGTCGGAAACAGTTTGAAAAGCATGTAAGGGTTTTGCAAGGTAGCTTGTGCTGAGAAATAATTGTTACGAAAAGATTTCGATACAGTGAGCTTATAGCCAGTCAGGCTGTTGACGCGCAAATTCAAGTGGTGCACCACAGATGGTGTCACCAAACGTGTGGTTTCCTAAAACTGAATAAGAGAGTGACACAAAAATTGGACATGGGGTGGTTGAAAAGATAGAACCTGAGCCAAATGTCAAGCAGTGTCGTATGCTATTACCTATGCTATAAGAACAGTGACACTGATTGTATCAGACAGGCCATTTCAATTTGCACATGCAACAGCCTGACTAGCTAAATTCAATGGTAATTTACTCAGAAACAGTGCAATATATAAAATTTTTTTCTTACAATTATTTCTCAGCACATTCTACCTTGCAAAACCCTTACAACACTTTCAGACTGTTTCTGATTACCCTGTATATCTCATAACCTAAGCTCTATATAAAAGATATCAAAAAAGTGTGTGGTGTACATCCAAAGGAATTTTGGCATTTATTAATGGAAACCAGGAAATTGCAACAGGCCCCTTCCAATACATACATGGAGTGAAGTTCTTTTTATACAACAGGCAAGAATTAATTCACAAAAAAATCATTTTTATCATTTATACATAGCAAGAAATGAAGATAATTTTATGGTTCAATTAAAATTATATGTTCAGACTCTCCAGTATGAATATCTTCAACAAACTGACAGACAATAATATTCTAAATATGCAGCTAAGTCTACATAAAAAGAAGCTACATGACACAGGAATGGTACTATTTGGAGGATGAGTTAATGAAGAATGAACTGATGATTTAAGTCTGAATTTTATTCATCATTAGTGTTGGTATGTAAATATAACTGCTAATTTTCACAAAAATATATTAATTTTAGAACAATGCTCCATCTCATTGGCTACATTTTATAGAAATAAGTTATTAATATAGCTCTTGACATGTCTGCTGCACCCAAATTAGATGAATAATAATTGTGTGTTATGAGACAAATGTTATAACATCAAGTTTAACACATATATTTCAGAATGACACAACACATATAAGTCACAGAATAAATTGACAAGCAAGACATGTGTACACGTTAGCATTCGAATGAGCACTGAGTCCCAGACCAGCGGCCGCTGCTCGGCTGGCCACTTAGGTGGCGCAGCTGCTGCATGGCTGGCGGACAGCACCACACATAGAGGACGCGCTTAATTGCGCGGCGGCACTTTGAATGATCGGCGAGTCACAACACTTTTCCCCGATTTGAAATTGTTGCACTGGTCCTGATGGAGGTGTCCTGGAGATGGCTAACATCCATAGGCGTTGTTTGACTCGTCGTAAAGTTTCGAGGAGGAGGCTTCCTGTACAGACGGAAGTGTCCCCGATGATAATGGGTCGAGATGACAGGAGATGTAGGGGGCGAATCTGCTGGAGCCCCATGCACCAATCTGCCCATTGCGGCAAGTCCAGTTGATATAACAGGAGACATGGGCGATGTGTCGGCATCCGTTGGAGGAGGAGGCGAGTAGATTGGCTCTGACAGAGGATGGTCATCCGGTTCCTGCATGGGCACGTCTCCTGGTGGCGTCCGTTCTTGTGCTGGCATCGCGATGACGGTGAGAGGGCTGCGTTGTGAGTATTGAGAGATGCTAAGATCCCGAGCGTCAGGTAGAGCTGAAGGTGGTGTAGTGGCATTCAGAACAGGCATTGCCGGCACACGAGGCTGAAGCTGGTACGAATGACGCACTGCAACACCCGTGTCTGTCTGGATTTCATACTGGCGTCGGCCACGGTGCTGTAAGATGCGGCCCGGACTCCATTTTGGCCACCTGCCATATCCCCGTACCCAGACGAGGTCGTCAGCAGTGAACCAGCCAAGTGAAGGTACCCACGGCCGTGAGGTGGAAGGTCACAGAAGATGAAGTAGCGTGCGGGGATGTCGGCCATGTAAGAGCTCAGCTGAGCTGTGGTCGCCCATGAGGGTGAAACGGTAAGATGCCAGAAACTGGAGAAGCGCATCATCAGCAGCAGAAGAAGTCAGAAGTTTCCGCATCTGAGCCTTAAATGTGTGGACCAGTCGTTCAGCCTCGCCGTTTGATTGTGGATGGAATGGCGGGGCCGTGACATGCATAATGCCATGACAAGCACAAAAATCCGCAAATTCGGAAGAGGCAAATTGTGGACCATTATTAGTGACAAGAGTAGAGGGGAGGCCTTCCAAAGAAAAAATGCGGGTGAGAGCACTTGTGGTTGCCGCGGTGGTAGGCGACGTGCAATGGACAATGAAAGGAAAGTTAGAGTAGGTGTCAATTACGAGGAGCCAATAAGTACCTAAAAAGGGTCCCACAAAGTCAGCATGAATGTGCTCCCAGGGCATCTCAAGCGAAGGCCACGGTGACAAAGATGACTTCGGGGCAGCGGCCTGTGACGCACAAGGGCCGCAGGCAGCGAGCGTGTGTGCAATTTCAGAGCTGATGCCAGGCCAGTACACATGATGGCATGCCAGAGATTTTGTGCGAGACACACCCCAGTGCCCTTGGTGAAGGAGGTGCAAGACCGAAGCACGCAAAGACGCAGGTACCACAACACGCGGCGAATCTTTGTCAGTGGAAAGGAGGATAACACCATCCCTAGCCGTGAGGCAGTAGCGCAAAGCATAGTAATTCCACAACGGGTCAGAAGTCTTAGCAGATGGGCGATCTGGCCAACCCTTCTGAATACAGCGTAAAACCCGGGAGAGGATAGGGTCAGAACCCGTAGCAGCCGCCACCCTGTCCCCAGTCCTCTCCACAACCTGCTGCTTGGCAACATCCAGGTGGAAACACAAAAGTTTGTCCCTGTCGAATGCCAGATCAGGACCCATGGGAAGGCGAGACAGAGCATCAGCATTTGCATGTTGAGCCGTTGGCCGGAAATGAATCTCATAATTGCTGCACACTGGAGGCGGTGTGCAGCCTTGTCGGGAAGTGACGTTGATGGATGAAACAAGGAAACAAGTGCTTTGTGATCCGTAACAAGATGAAATTTTGAGCCATTTTGAGAAAAACACCAAACTTATGAAGAGCATAAATAATGGCCAAAGCTTCTTTTTCAATTTGAGAATACTTTTGTTGGGCATCTGTGAGCGTTTTGGAGGCATAAGCAATGGGTTGTTCCGAACTGTCAGAAAAACGGTGCGCAAGGACTGCACCAACCCCATATTGAGAGGCATCTGTGGCAAGAACAAGATGTTGGCCAGGTTGATAAGTAGCCAGGCATGGGGTCTGTTTCAGCATAGTCTTCAATTTCTGGAAAGCCCCATCGCATGACACGGACCAGTGAAAAGGCACGTTTTTATGCAACAGGCGATGCAATGGCTGAGCCACCGAAGCCGCAGATGGTAAAAACTTGTGGTAGTATGCTATTTTCCCCAAGAAGGCCTGCAGTTCCTTAACAGATGTAGAGCAAGGAAGGGCATCGATTGCAGCGACAGTTTGCTGAAGAGGACGAATACCCTCCCGAGAGAGTTGAAACCCCAACTACGTGATAGATGCCTGAAAAAATTGGGATTTCTGAAGATTACACTTAAGACCGGCAGTCTGTAAGACATGAAAAAGTGTGCAGAGATTTGAAGATGTTCTTCAGTGGTGGAGCCAGTGACAACAATTTCGTCCATGTAATTGATACACCCAGGGACAGGGAGCAATAATTGTTCCAAGAATCGCTGAAAGAGAGCAGGGGCGCTGGCAACCCCGAATGGCAAGCGTTGGTATTGATAGAGGCCGAAAGGCGTGTTAAGGACCAGAAACTGCCGGGAAGCCGCGTCGAGAGGAAGTTGTTGATAAGCTTCTGAAAGGTCAATTTTAGAAAAATACTGGCCTCCAGCAAGTTTAGTGAACAGTTCTTCAGGACGGGGCATAGGGTAAGTGTCGATGAGGCATTGAGCATTTACAGTGGCTTTGGAATCACCACAGAGATGAATATCACCATTTGGCTTAGCAACTACAACAACAGGAGAGGACCACTCACTGGAAGTGACAGGAAGCAAGACCCCTGAAGTAGTGAGATGATCCAGCTCCCGTTTTACCCGATCACGAAGGGCCACAGGAATGAGCCGAGCCCGAAAAAACTTAGGCCGAGCAGTGGGTTTGAGTGTGATATGAGCTTCAAAGTCGTTTGCACGGTCTAACACAGGAGAAAAAAGGGATGAAAATGTCGTCGACAAGCAATCCAATTGGGCATAAGGAATAGCATCAGAGATGATATTGACAGAGTCATATATGGAGAACTCAAAAACACGAAAGGCATTGAAACCAAAAAGATTCTCTGCGTTACTCTGGTCGACCACAAATATGGGAACAGTGCGAATGATGGATTTGTAAGATACCTCAGCATTAAACTGTCCCAAGAGAGAAATCTTCTGTTTATTGTATGCCCATAATTGCTGAGTGACAGGTGACAGGAGTGGAGAACCCAACTGAAGATATGTCTGAGAATTAATTATTGTGGCAGCAGAACCGGTATCCACCTGCATGCGAACATCTCGACCAAGGGTTTGGACAGTGAGGAATAACTTCCCTGAAAGGGAAGAAGTGCAACTGACAGACAACACAGAATCAGAATCAGCGTCATGTTCATGAACATCATGTATGCGATCAGATTTGCAAACGGAAGACACATGACCTTTCTTTTTGCAATTGTGACACACAGCCCAACGTTGGGGACAATCCTCACGTGAATGTTTCGTAAAACACCGCGGATGTGAAGGAAGTTGCCGGGGGTTTTGCTGCAGTTTCTTAGTAGGTTGTTTATGGTTAGGTCGAGGCTGTGCGTGGGAGTGCACTGCGGCCACTTCAGCCGGTGGGGACGCGCCACACCTGTTGTCAACAGTGCAGAGAGGTTGTATTTCCCCGACATCACCCCACTATTTGCACCCCAGCACCGCGAGAAATTTCAAAAGACTGCGTAATGGAGAGAACTTCATCTAGAGTCAGATTTGCCAACTGAAGGGCACGTTGCCAAACTTCTTTGTCGGGCGCCGTCCGGATAATAGCATCCCATACCATGGAATCGGCATAGGATTCTTTGTGAACGTCAGTAACAAATTGACACTTTCGACTGAGGCCGTGAAGTTCAGCAGCCCAAGCATGATAGGATTGATGTGGCTGTTTTTGACAAATATAAAAGGCAACACGAGAGGCAACCACATGTGTTTGCTTTTGAAAATAGACAGACAGAAGTGAGCACATTTCAGCAAAAGACAAAGATGCAGGATCCTTCAAAGGAGCCAATTGCGACAACAACCAATACATTTGAGGTGAAATCCAGGAAAGGAACAGAGACTTACATGGTTGTTCGTCTGTGACATGAAATGCCAAGAAGTGCTGTCGAAGGCGTATTTCATAATCAGACCAGTCTTCCACCGTCTCGTCGTAAGGAGGAAAAGGAGGTGTAGCCAACGACGAGAAACGCCCCGCATTGGACGCCGCGATGAAATCGCAAATTGCCGCTGTTAGAAGCGCTTGGTGTTCAAGGAGATTTTGCAATAGTTGCTCAACAGTAGCCATGGAAACCTTTGGGTCAACAGTGAAAAGGAAAAATCCCATCCTCGTCGTCAGTTGTTATAACGTCAAGTTTGACACATATATTTCAGAACGACACAACACACATAAGTCACAGAGTAAGTTGACAAGCAAGACATGTGTACACATTAGCATTCGAATGAGCACTGAGTCCCAGTCTAGCGGCCGCTGCTCGGCTGGCTGCTTAGGTGGCGCAGCTGCTGCATGGCTGGCAGACAGCACCGCACATAGAGGACGCACGTAATTGCGCGGCAGCACTTTGAATGATCGACGAGTCACAACAACAAATAAATTGCTATTCAAGATTTGACATGATTACAGAAAAAAATTTTGGAAAAATTGTGACTTTTGTAGCATTAGAGAAGAAAGGCCCTTTCCTTCATCACTAATGCAAACAATGTAATCTCAGTCTCTAAAATCAAATTAATTTTTCAGCTTTTGTGGTCATCACGATGCTGCTTCAGTCTCTCCTTCCCTTAATCTTCTGCACCTCTTGATTGTATGTTTAGAATAACTTTTCCCTGTTTCCAGCACCAGTTGAATTCTCTGTTTGATGTGTTTGCTGAGAAATTGATTTTTAGCTGTCTCAGAATCTATAGACTCAGTCATTGATTCTCATTTGTGTGCCTGTTAACTCTTCCCCTGTTTCAGTCAGTGTTAAATAAAATCTCTTGTACTGTACTGAATATTTTGAGCATTAAGATTTTGTTTATTAAAATGAATAATTGTGTGATAATGACTAGCATGATTGTGTAGTAATAGCTAGTATGATACAGAACATCCAGTTCAAAATGAAAGTAAAAATTAAGTGAACAATAGTGGATCATAAAAAGAATAATCACTTAATGAGAAACAACTGGCCTGTGGTGAAAGATACAATCATTCTTGAATCTCTAGAAGTGCACATTTCCAAAAGTCCATTCTTAGCAGAAAGGGAAAGACAACAAATAGGAAACAAGTGTCCAAATGGTAGAGGGAAAAATAGTCTTGCTGTACATGAGATCAGGAAAGGAATAAAGTAGAGGAAAAGAAACATTGTGAAGAAGAGAGAAGATGGCAGTTTTTGTCATGGTGAGAAAGCTAATAGATACAGAACTTAAGACTTCAGAGGGGCCCAGTGAGTTCATCAGTGATCTAAGTTCAGCATCAATGGAACAGAAGGGACTGCAGGAGCAGATTAAGTTTGTGATCTACATCTACATCTACATTGATACTCCGCAAGCCACCCAACGGTGTGTGGCGGAGGGCACTTTACGTGGTGGTCAACTGACTGGTAGCAGGCCCCTGCCTCATTCTTCTCACATTATAGCAACGTATGTTGTGACACACCAGTAAGCTGGAAAAGCCATAGTTGAATGGTCACATCTCAGTAAACAGATGGTGTGATGTACAGTAAAACCATATTTTACATTTTCCCACTTTTCACATTCATTTTTTTCAGTCTAAACAAAAGTCTTACTCTCTCAATACAATGCTTTCCAGTCATTAATGATTTCATGTTACAACATTTCCCACATTTTAAGTTTACTTTGACATTATCACGGTCTTTAACATTGATTTTTATTCAGATTTCAGCAAAAAGTGCATCATATTCCTGTCAGAGTCAGCCTTGGAACAAAGCAGAAAACAGAGACCATACACAAAGTTATTGTTTGTGTAACATATTGTTAGTGCAGTAAGCAAGATTTTCATTGTTGGTGTGTTGGGTCATGGCCACTTGTACTAAAGGTTCACAGTGTTTGGAAGGATAGTACAGTATGCTGAGTCACTGCCTTAATGATGATCATGATCTCATGATAGTGACTCTAGTACCAAACTTCCTTCTGCTTATTGCATTTTATTATAACAGCTTTAATTTAATTTCACAGTCATTTATACAAATAAACACTGCTTTTGAAGATGGCTGCCTCTATAGTGGGCTTTCGCAAATCATTGTTACTTCCCTGTGAAATATACTAATTGATACTAAGTGCACAGTTGTATGACCTAATGTCAGATGGTAACCATTCCTCCTCAAGATGCTCTGTAACATGAACACAATTTCTGCCCTCTTCCTCACCAGGAATGGCCCTGAACTGAGTGACCTTCTTGTCAGGAAGAAGTTGTTAGTTTCATGTCTATTGTTCTCTGTTTATGAAAAGTGCCAACATTAGTATTTTAATCAATACTGTGTTTCAAATTTTATTCACCATAATTTTATAATGATTATCAATAATAAGTCTGACATTAGAACATGAACATCTTTTTAATGTGGTTTCATGGAAGCCTTTTGCTTCTGTGTTTTATGTACAATATTGGACATGATCAAAATGTCAGCACTTGGCTGCTATCTCTGTGATTAATGCTTTTATGCTGCAGAGAGACAAGCAGAGCTATTGCTTTCAGAAATAAACACAATTAATTAGCTCAGATTTTTTGAATAGGCAAAATTTAAATTGTTTTAATTTCACATTTTGGCTAATGTTAAGAGAATGACAGTAAGAGTAATTTATTTATTTTTGCTCATTGTGTTTCCTATGCTGTCCTGTATTTTACACTTTCTTTCATTTCACACTTTTTTGGGTCAGTCTGCTGAAAAGTGTGGAGGGTTTTACTGTATAGCAGAAGATAAATAATGAAAGGAATAAGGTTAACAACTCACTTTATAGTCAAGGCATTGAATGGTTTTTAGGCACATGAACAAGACTGAAAATATTACTAAGCTTTCAGATGATGTTCTTCTTCAGACATAACTAGTACAGAACACACACACACACACACACACACACACACACACACACACACACACACACACATGGTGGAGTGGGTGGGGAAGAAAGAGGCAACAGGTGCATGGAATAGGAATACAACACTGATGAGCTCGGGGGACTGTGTGTGGCACAAAGTGATATGGAAGAGTAGCCTGGGTCTGGGAGATAGACTGGAGGAAGAGATGGAGCTTGTTGTGAGGCAGGGGCAAGCAGAGATGGAGACCAGAAGGATTGTTAGATTGAAGGATGTTTTTTTAAGAACAGCTTCTATCTGTGTATCTCAGAGAAGCTGTTATTGAAGCGAGCACCCGAATGACAGTTATTGTGAGGCAGCCATTGAAAGATGGTTTGGAAGGACACTTTCTGTCTGTATAGTTCACAGAAGCTGTTGTTAATGGGAGTATCCTGGTGGCAGTAATTGTGAAGCAGCATGTTCCTCCATTGAGTGATCAGTTCTGCTCATAGATACAGTTTTATGGTGATCATTCATTCAGGTGGACAGCTGGTGGGTGGTCACATGTACATAAAATGTTGGCAAAGTGATATTGGATCTGGTATGTCATATGACTACTTTCACAGCTGGATTGTTTCTGATGGGATAAGATATACCTTTGACTGGACTGGAATAGGATGCACTGAGTGAGTTTATAGGATTTATTTATTTATTTATTCATTCATGGAACAATGTATATTGTATGGATGTCGTCAGTTTATAATACATGAGCACACATTTACAATGAAACAGATTTCTCATATTTTGTGTAGTTTTTATAACTAGTCATACACACATTCATAATTACATCATATTGGTGATAATGTCATATGCTGCTAATAATTTACATCTATATTAACTATTCTTTTACAGTATAACAACTTTTACTTATTAAGAAGGTTTTAAGCTTTTGTCTGAAAGTGAGGGGCTCATTTATTTCTTTAATTTCCTGTGGTAATTTGTTATAAAGTTTTATCCCATTATAAAATATACTTTTTTGCATCTTTGCCTTGTTTTTTCTACCTAGATGGAGGTGGTGACAAGATCTTGTTTCATGGTCATGTATTAGGCTGTTTGTGTTATACATGTTGAGATTTTTCTTAATGAACATTATGTTCTGAAAGATATACTCACAAGAAACAGTTATAATGTCTAGCTTTCTAAATAATTCTAGACAGTGGGCCCTGTTGTTGCTGTTTGTTATTATCCTTATGGCTCTTTTTTGTACTTTGAACACAGTTTGTATGTTACTGGCACTTGTTCCTCAAAACATGATCCCATAGCTGAGGACTGAGTGTAGATATCCGTAATATGTTATTTTAAAACTTATTATTGCATACCAGTGCAAGGATTCGAAGAGCATAGCATGCTGTGGATAATTTCTTTGCCAAAATGTTGACATGGTTTGTCCATTTCAGTTGGCTGTCTACATTCGTCCCTAAGCATTTGGTACTTGTTACACATTCTAATTCATTATTATTAACTTTTATTCTAGTGGCATTGTGTTTTTTGTTCAATTGGAAGTTAATATAGTTAGTTTTCTTTACATTTAGGGTTACTTTATTTTTTAATGACCAGTTGTGGACATCATTGAGAGCCTCGTTTGCTCTTTCTGACAGCTGTGTTGGATTTTCACCTGTTATTACTATGTTGCTGCCATCAGCAAAAAGAATTTTTTCTCCATGTCTGATACTTTGTGGGAAGTTGTTAATGTATATAAGAAACAATATTGGGCCTAGTACACTTCCCTGTGGGATACCTATATTCACATGTTCTGGGTCAGACAGGTGTTTTACAAGGGAATTGTTTGAAACTTGTGATATCTCAACTCGTTGAACTCTGTTTTTCAAGTCCGATTTGAACCACTTTTTTGCCCTAATTTATTAAGTAAGATTTTGTGGTCAGCTGTATCAAAGGCCTTTGACAAGTCTAAAAAGATACTACTTACATTTTCACCTTTGTCCAGTGCTTCTAAAATTACTTTAGTAAACTGTGCTATAGCAGATTGTGTGCCTTTTCCAGGCCTAAAACCAAATTGGTCATTGGAAAGAAGGTTGTATTTATTCAGGTAATTTAGCAGTCTCTTTTTGACTAGTATTTCTATTATTTTAGAAATGATAGACAGAATAGAAATCAGATAGGATAGGTAATGCACTTGGATTCCATTGAAGTATGATCCCTTTGACAAAGTGTTTGGAGTAGGATGTCATAAGGATCAATCAGGATATTTTGTAGAATAAATGTGTGGTAGAATACTATTTTAAGAGAGTTGAGAAGGATGTTCCTGATTTTCACGTTCAATGATAAGTGACAGGGTATAGTTAAGTTTTTCCAGTCCAGGATAACATTGAATAATGGTAGCTGCTTCTTTGCAGCTGATTCACAAGGAGAGTTGGAAAGCTAGGAGGATGTGCAGATGTAAGAGACCTGCTTGTGGACTAAGAGTGGAAAATAATGCTTGCCTATGGAGGCCTTAGTAGCATCTTGAGTATGCTGAGCAAGGGATTGTTTGTCATTATTGGTGACCAGACTGTATAGCAGAGAATTGTTTTGTGTGGAAGGGATGGGAGTTGTCAAAATAAAAGTGTTATAGACAGCCAGGACAATATAGTGATGCAGTTGTATGTGAATTCTGTACTACAGTAATGGTAAGTCCTGTATAGAGCAATATGTAAAATAAGAGATAGGCAACAGTGCACCTACACCATACCCAATGCGTGGAGCACAGAGACATGAAACAAGAAACATCATTCATGCTAGCTTCCAAGCTCTTGCTCTTTTCCTAGCAGAAGTGCACACATTTGCACACACATCAGCACAGTCTCTAAAATGTGCCCACAGTGAGACTGATTATTGATACTCCATTATTGAAAGCAGTTGCCTGAGCTGATGGAAGTGGGGAGGGGGTAGGGAAGGACTCAAAGAGGGGCTAATGGGAAAGGGACAGGTCTTTGGACAGGTGACTCTGTGGCTGCATAAGATGAAAGGAGTACAGAGCATAGAGCAAAACAAGATATAGGAAGAGGGAGAGTGAGGGGAAAAGGAGGGAGAAAAGGGGAGGAAAGTGGGGATGAAGAGGGAGAAAAGGATGGGGGAGAAGAGAGAAGAAGAGAGACAGAAGACATAGAGAGAGAGAGAGAGAGAGAGAGAGAGAGAGAGAGAGAGAGAGAGAGAGAATTTTCTCTTGGGTGGGGGGAGGGGTAGAATAATGGGAGGAAGCAGTGCATGATCGGGTTGGGGAGAAGTGGTGTGGACAGAATAGAGAAGGGAGAAAGTAAGGTGAGGTAGTGGTAAATGGTTAGCGAAGGTTTAGGCCAGGGGGATTGTGAACACCTAGGTTGAAGTACCTGTTGAAGTCATTTGTGTTGTGATGTGCAGCATCTTCACCAACTGGTTAGTTGAGACTGTGGTTTACCACAGCTTGGCGGTGGCCATTCATGTGAGTAGACAGTTTGTTACTCATCATGCTCACATATGAGTAGAATGCTTGTCCAGTAATTGCAATATTGCTGATATATAACATGGCTGTTTTCGCATGTGGCTCTGCCTCTTATTAGGTAGGAGATGCCTGTGACTGGACTATGGTGGGAGGTGGTGGGTGGGTGTATGGGAAAGGTCTAGCAGTTGTCCGCAGGTGAATGACTCATGGGGTGCAGGATTTAGGTTAGGGTTGGAATAGGAATGGACAAGTATATTCTGTAGATTGGTTGGTTGGTGGAACACTATGTAAGATGATGTGGGTAGGAGTTTGGGTAGGATATCACTCATCTCAGGGCACAATGAGAGGCAATCAAAGCACTGGTGAAGGAGGTAGTTGAGCTTTTCAAGGCCAGGGTGCTACTGGATGATCAGAAGAGTGCTGGTCAGTGGCTGGTTAACAGTTTTACTGGTGCCAGAAGAGCATGTGGAATGAGCATGTGGAAGAGCATGGAGAATGTGGGGTTAGTTGAGACTGTGGTTTACCACAGCTTGGCGGTGGCCATTCATGTGAGTAGACAGTTTGTTACTCATCATGCTCACATATGAGTAGAATGCTTGTCCAGTAATTGCAATATTGCTGATATATAACATGGCTGTTTTCGCATGTGGCTCTGCCTCTTATTAGGTAGGAGATGCCTGTGACTGGACTATGGTGGGAGGTGGTGGGTGGGTGTATGGGAAAGGTCTAGCAGTTGTCCGCAGGTGAATGACTCATGGGGTGCAGGATTTAGGTTAGGGTTGGAATAGGAATGGACAAGTATATTCTGTAGATTGGTTGGTTGGTGGAACACTATGTAAGATGATGTGGGTAGGAGTTTGGGTAGGATATCACTCATCTCAGGGCACAATGAGAGGCAATCAAAGCACTGGTGAAGGAGGTAGTTGAGCTTTTCAAGGCCAGGGTGCTACTGGATGATCAGAAGAGTGCTGGTCAGTGGCTGGTTAACAGTTTTACTGGTGCCAGAAGAGCATGTGGAATGGGAGATTTCTTTATGGATGATCTGTCAGTAAAGGATATGGTAAGGTTATGGATCTATTTCAACAACTCTTGCTTTCCACTGGAGATGTGGCACCCACCGGTGGTGAGGCTGTAGGGAAGAGACTTTAACATGAAATGGGTGACACCTATCAAAGTGGAGGTATTGTTAGTGATTGGTGCTCTTGATATGGACATACATATTTGAGGAACCATCTGAGAGGTGGAGATTAACATCTGGGAAGGTGTATCAATAAGTTGAGAAGGAATAAGTGAAGTGTATTTGCAGTAGGTGTTGAGCTTATGGAGGAAAGAGCAAAGGTTGTTCTTGCAATGAGTCCAGATCATGCCCCTTGATGACTGAACCAGACAAGAGGTTTTAGGTGTTGATGAATAGGAAGGATTCCTCCAGATGGCATATAAATAAGTTGGCATAGGATGATGCCATGTGAGTACCAAAGGCAGTACTACAGATATGGTTATAGATTTAGTCTTTGAAAGTGAAATATATGCAGATCAGGATGTGGGTGGCTGGGAGAATTGGAAAAGAGGTGCTGGTTTTAGTATCAGAAGGACTGATGGATTTGATATCAGGTGGACTTTGGGAAAGGTTATGTTCCATGGTTGCAAGGCCATGAGCTTGTGGTTGATATATAAGGACATCACGTCCGCAGCGACCAACAAGGAGTCTGATAGTAACGGGTTAGGAAGTGTGGAGAGACAATGAAGGAAGACCTGCCCCTTTCCTACTTCCTGTGCTTCAGGTCCTTCCCTAACTGCTCTCCACCTCCATCAGCTCAGGCAACTGCTTTCAATAATTGAGTATCAATAATCACTCTCACCATGGCCACAAGAGTGCATGTTTGGGTGTCTGTGTGGTTGTTTGTGTGAATGTGTGTACTTTTGCACACAGATTGGATTCTAGAAGAGCCTCTCCACAGAACATGCTGTCCATAATTTTTCACTGAGAATGTGTTAGAATACTTGAATGACTAGATTTTTCATGTAGAAATGGTTCCTGGATGAGACAATGATGATGTTTTGAAATTCACCCTAACTGACTGACATCTTCAGGTGTAGAGAACACACTGCTAAGTCAGCAGTGTGGTTGCCCCACCAGAAGATATTGGTCAGTTATAATTAAGAAATATGGAGAGAATTTCACAATATCTGATGTCTTGCCTGAGAACCACTTCTACGACTAGTCCATTTGGAAAGCCTTGAGCAACACAAGATTGTACCTACTGGAATACTTTGTGATCTGTCTTTTGTGCAAATCATAACACTCTTTTGGAAACATAGTTTATGACTAGTGGTGGCATATGAGTGTACATTCTGAGTGTTTACATATTTTTAGATTCAGATAAATGTGAGAATGTGAAATTAACAGCATCTGCTGTATAATAGTTTTGCTTATCTACAAGTTTATACCACTACAGTCACTGCCAGTAATAATAATAACAGCAATAATAATAATAATAATAAGACAAAATAATAATCTGACAAAAGAAAGGATTGTTTTTGTGGAATTTTGTTGTTTTGTATATAATTAAGTATAGTTTAGGGCAATAGCGAAATAATGTGTAAGCTTTTGCATCTCTGCATTTCACATTTTTGTGTAAGTGGGAGTTTTCATTCTTTTCCATTTTTTCACACAAATGTACAAAATCGCTAACAGATGTATTAGTTCACAAATTTATTTCTGGACTGAGAATTGGAAATTCTTACACTGCACCCACACAACTTGTGCTAACAGTGCACTTCCTTGTTAAGTGTTCACTTGCAGTCATGCTTATTTGAGTTTGTAACTCTCTCAATCAAAGGATCTGTTCTCAAAAGCTCTAGTTCCTTTGCAACTAACTTTTCCTGGTAATATACTTTTCTGTTAACAGAATGAGATTTTCACCTGGAGCAGAGTGTTCACTGATATGAAACTTCCTGGCAGATTTGTGTGCTGGACCGAGTCTTCAACTTGGGATCTTTGCCTTTTGCATCCAATCTAATTTTACTACAGTACATAGTGAGTGAATTAGCATATCTGAGGAATATGCCATCATCTTGCAGGATTTATGCCGAGAGAATGTGGTGCTGTGTGCTACCACCTGGTGACACTGATGTAAACTTCCAGTTGAGTTGTGCACATTGTGAACTGTGCATTTTTTTTAATATCAAATCTGAATATATTTGGCCCATAAGGCAATTATGTCACAAGGGTTGTGCATGTACAAAAGCTCCTTAAAACGTGCTCAACTGAACGTGTGCTCTAGGCCCTGATGCCAAGTTTCATGGAGTCTAAGAGGAGTAGTAGCACGGTAGATTTAAGTCCCATATTTTTCAGATTGGAGCATCTATGTTATGTTTATCAGCATTCAAAGAAAAATAACCAATAAATCTGGAAGGTGTCAAAAGTTAGGGTATACATGTGCTCTTGTGCTCTTACATAGTAGCTGCCACCATTTCCGACTTTCAAGGTACAATGGGTGAGGGGTTCACTTTATTTTTAGCTGATAGGAAACAGAGGGTATTGTTAGATAGGTCATGAAGCTTTCATGGTGAATCTTCTTCTGAGAGTGGGCAAATTACTATTGGTGTTTCACAGGTTTCATTTTTGGGACCACTCCTCATTATGTATAAATGACTTCCCACCTTCCACTGATAAAGCAGAAGTGGTGCTCTCTGTTGATGCAAAGATCATAATCATGTCCACAATGGAAGGGGCACATAAATAAAATATTCCGAAGTATTGTTCACATACTCTTGGTAAACAGTCTGTCACCTAATTTACAATAAACAGCTCATTCAGTCCTGTGCAGGATGAGATATATCATTGAAAACTTGCAAGGAGCAAGGGACTGGTTGGCTGGGGTAAACACATAGATGAAAGCTACTGTTAATAGTTTATTGATAAATATCAAAGTTGACGCACGCTGTGGTGTAACTCATCTGAAGCTTTATAGTAGTTTTTATTAATAGAAAAAATAAATTTTGTTTGTGGATGCATAAAATGTATAAAATTATAATAACCTTCTAAATAAATAATTTGCATAATCTAACAATAAATGTTTTCTCCAGTCATTTTTTCCAAATAAGCAAAACAGGTTTGAAGAAATAAGATTATGATGAGAAGCACTCAGGCAAAGATTCCTGTATAAATGGCCACTAAATAATTGTACACAAATGAAAGGAGTGAAACTGTATTATAAAAACAATAATTTGTTAGCCTCATTTTACATTCAGGGCGATATCTCAAACTACGCTCTTGGCATGTGCCAATGCTTACAAAGGCTAGGACAGAGTAAAGTGCTCCAAGGAAATGTAGTTTGCAAGTTGCAAACAGAGCAACAGCTGTGCATTGAAGTCCAGGAGCAAAATCATATTATACTGTCTAAACTTCCATGCCCACCAAAAGGATGCCGCACTCACCCTTGCAATCTGTATCCAAATGACAATGTTGCTCAAGAAAGCCTTCTGTTTGATGACAAGAGAAATATATATAAGGGGCAGACAAGTAACCCATTAGTGTAGCAATTTCAAATGGTTGCTTCTTGCTCAGTTGGCATTGCCCTTGGACTAGTGTCACTTTTCTCACTGCTGGTGGATGCTCACTGAGCTGCTGATGAATACAGACTCTCCCACTTCATGCTGTCCTGATGGCTGAGTTATCTCACTGACACCAGGTGGTGCTGTAACAAGACAAAGACCACACTGTAGTTGCATGCCAAATGGAAATTAAAAATGTGCTGGAATGTCTGGCTCATTATCGTCAATAACAATGCCATGTGGGGGAAAGGAAATATGTAAAACCAGTTATTCAAAATCCCTGGGTGTGCATATTGAACTGGAAATCACATAGTACAGATATTTTCAAAGGCACACATTCAGCAATATTTTCTCTATGTGTAATTGCTGATTTTGATGATAAAAGAATTAGAAAATTAGTTTACTTTGCGTACTTCCATTCATTGAGATCATATGGAATGATTTTCTGAAGCAATACTATACATAGATACAAGGTATTTGTTGTGCTGAACCATATTGTATGGTTAATATCTGTTGTTCATCCTCAAACTAAATATAGGCAACTATTTAAAAAATTAAACAATGGAAAGTCCAGGTCTGAATATCAAAAACCTTATGAAAAGGACAGATTGCTACTCATTCTAAAGATGACATGTTGAGTCACAACAAAAAGACTTTTAGAAATTGAGCTTTCAGCCAAACTCATCTTTAGAAAGGCTAACAAACACACATTCACACAAGCAAGCACACCTCACACAAATACAACTGCTATCTCTGCCCATTCCAGCCAGGGTGTCACTGTCTTTCGTCAAGCAAAAGTAGCTGTCTGGAGAGGGATGGGGAAGGGGAAAGGATAGCAGAGTATGGATGGTGTGTGTGTGTGGGGGGGGGGGGGGGGGGGGAAGGGGAGGAGGAAGAGTTAGTACTGCCTGGCACAGCTTGCAGTGACTATGTGTTAGGACAAGGCTGCCAGGGACAGTGTCAGAATGCTGTGGGGGAGGGAGGGAAGTAATGAGGAGTGGAAAAGGAGAGGAGCAGAGAAGGGGAAAAGACTGATGAGTGCATTGGCAGAGAGCGGCAGACAATGAGGGTGAGGGAGGAGGTGATAAAAGGGGGGCAGAGGAGCAGGGCGGACTTGTGTGGATGGTGAGGGAACACTAGGTTATGGTAGGATGAGGCCAGGATGATTGCAGGAGTGGAGAATATCTTATAAGCGTAACTCCCCTTTGCACAATTCAAGAAAGCAAGTGGTGCAGGGGAGGTTCCAGATGGCTTTGGTTGTAAGACAGCCATTTGAATCAAGCCTGTTATGTTCAGCTGCATGTTGTGCCACAGGGTGGTACACTTTGCTCTTGGCCACTGTTTGGGGGTGGCCATTCATCCTAGAGGGCAGCTGGTTGCTACTCATACCAATACAAAAACCTTCGCAATGATTGCAGCAGAGCTGGTGTATGACATGGCAGCTTTCACAGGCGGCTCAGCCTCCGGTGGTGTAGGATGAATATGTGACAGTACTGGAATAGGAAGTGCTGGATGGGTGAAATGGGCAGGTCTTGCATCTGGGTCTTCCACAGAGAAATGATCCCTGTGGCAAAGGGTTGGGATTGGGCTGGGCTATTATGTTGTGTATGTTCAGTGGGTGACAGAATACCACTTCAGGAGGGGTGAGAAGGCTGTTGGGTAGGATGTTCTTCATTTCAGGGCATGATAACAGATAATTACAGCTCTAACTAAGAATGTGGTTCAGGTTACCTATTCTGAGACAGTACTGGGTGATGAAGGGGGTGCTCCTATTTAGTTGCTTCTTGGGGGTGGTGGGAGGACCCTTTCCACCCGTACTAATGTGGTGTTCTGTCACCCATCCAACCTCCACAGCAAAGAGCAAAGAATACAATCATAAAGTATCTGACACCTACCTTGTAAATTTACAAAGTCACTTATGCCTGACAACCCATTTTATTCTGCACATACTGAACAGGTAGTACCCATGTAACTGGGTAATCATCAACAATAGTTTGATATAGATTAATATTTTGAAAATAATGAAGAGAACAAGAAGGGTAATAAATAAAGTTATATAAATTGCTAGCTACCAACAAGAAGGAACCAATAGCACTAGGTTATAATCTGAAGCTTTTTTAGAGAAATGAACCATTAGAGCAGTGATCAACCAGCAAACTAGATGTATGTGAACTCTGTGCACTCAGAGTAATCACACATAAGTAAGTGAAGGTAATCTTGGCTCAACTCCACAGAACACAACAACATCCACAGACGTATAAACAGAGAAGAAATCCAGGCATCACTTAGCATGATACATCTGAATGTGCAGTGCCTTAGGAAGAAACTCACTATACTGCAGGTATTTGTATATGAGCATTCGCCACAAGTGTTAATATTAACTGAACATGGTCTAAAATGTAATTAAATTAACTGTAATAAACTAGAGGGCTATGTACTGGTAAACAGTTATTGTAGGAAACAGCATAAGGGTGGAGGTCTGGCAGTCTTTGGGTAGGAAACTATTTTATGTAAGAAACTTAAATTTATTGAGCAATACAGTGAAGAGGGAATATTAGAAGTAAGTGGTATTGCAATTTGACTAAAAGAGCATGGAGGCAATGTAGTAAAACATAAAGTAATAGGAATATACAGACCACTTTGTGCAGATGTAACCCATTTTCTCAACAGCTTCAATATCATAATTAGGCAAACTGGTCCCAATGACCTTGCTATACTTGAAGATCTTAACATTGATGTAAACTCCAACAGCATTGCTGACATAAAACCTCTTACAGTCTTAGAAATATAGTTGTCATGGATAGCAGAGTCTCAGATTCTAGTTCTACCAGGATAGATTCTACAATAATTAACTAAACTGCTGAAGACACTGCTAAGTTTAGTAACATAGCCTTTATTACTCAGGTTGCCTTGCACAACAGATAGAATATGTAGAAATAAGCTCCTAAAATAATACCAAAACTGTTTGAAAAGAAACAAGTTATAGTAACATCAATTCCCTGAACATTAAACTAGCTAAGGAGAAGTGGGAGCGAATCTACCATATGGAAGGATCAGATAACAAATGGGATGAGTTTTATAACATTCTTTTGAGACACTTTCATTCCTGTTGTCCCATTAAAGAAATGCAGACAGGGCCAATATGCAGTCAGAATCGAAGAAATAACAAACTCAGACTTCCATCCAGCATTGTTAAACTCAGGCAAAAATTCATGACCTGGATGTCTTGTACAAATCAAAAACATTGTACATTTTCAAACAAAAATAAAACACAACTAAGAAAACCTTTTAAGCATAACTTTCAAACCTTAGAAAAACAAGTCCACAGTAATGAAATCTCTCAAGCTACAAATATAAGCAAGATGTCATGGAAACTTATGAACAAGTATCAAAACACCTCCACAACTAGGGACAGTAAACCCTTATGCATTATACAGGATGGTAATATAAAAGAACCCAAAGCATTATGTAACATTTTTCATAAATATTTCATATCACCAACAGGAAATCCAATACACACTTTAGAAATGTATTGAGGGATACCACAGCATATCCCTCAAGCAGTGAGTTTTGAATTTAACGAGATTAAAGAATATGATATAAGAAAGATAATCCTCACGTTAAAGAACAAGTACTCAGCCGGATGGGATGATATGTCGAGTGTAGTCGTGAAAAAATGCATAAAATAAGTTGTTAAACCACTAACACACCTCATAGACTGCAGTATTAGAATACCAGTTATCCTAGTAGTTTAAAAATAAGCATTGTTAAACCAGTGCATAAGAAGGGCAGTACAAAAGAGGTTAAACTACCACCCAATATCATTGATCGCTACCTTTAGTAACATTTTTGAAATTGTTATCCTTTCTCAGCTTTCTGCTTATTTTGCAAAGAACAAATTGATCACAGAAACACACCATGGCTTTAGGAAAGACCGGTACACAACTGCTGCAGTTGCTGATTTCCTCCATTAGTGTACACACTGCTAGACCATGGTATGAAGACAGCTGGCATATTCTTAGATCTTTTCAAAGCCTTTGGCTCAGTCAACCACAGGTTGCTCATTAAGAAATTGAAGGCTTGCAACATTAAGGATTCATATATGCAATTACTGACCACATACTTGAGAAATCTCAAACAATGTACTAAACTTTCATGTAAAATAGATGACAAGGTAATAGATTTCCAATCTTCTAGAGATACAGTAATCCAGAGGGTACTGCAGGGATCGATTGTTGGTCTCTTTCTCTTCTTGGTTTATGTCAATGACATGACACAACCGTTCAACTCACATCTAGTAACCTATGTTAATGACACCTCCCTCCTATTTCATGAAATTGCACTCAGTTGCAACTAAGGGTGTGATGGACATAACCATTTATTTTCTAAATCAGGGTCTAAACACCAACATCAGTAAATCCCAGCTACTAACATTCAAGACAACTGATTCTCATGAGGCTGAAATCAACAATATTTGTGGTATTACATCAGCAGAAACAGATAACATTAAATTTCTTGGTGTCCACCTGGACAAAGATCTCAGTTGGTAAACCACATTGCTTCTGTGTGTGAGAAAATTCGCAGTAGCTTGTATCTTATGAATCAGTTGGCAAAAATAGTGCCAATCCAAACACTGAAAATTGTTTACTGTGAAACAGTTTATCCATTTGTTAATTATGGTATTGAGCTGTGGGGTTGTGCAGCAGACCTGCACTTGAATGGAATATTAGTGTTATGGTAAACAGCCATTAGGTTAATGCATGGACTAAAGCCCAGAGAGTCCTATCATGAAACCTTTGTCCAACAAAAATATCTGACATTATATTCCTTGTATTTGTATAAACTCATTATACTAACTCATTAAACTAAATAAGTGCAGTGATACTGGAAGTAAGAGGAACTATTTCAGGCAGGAGACAAAATTAAAAATAACTGACAATAGTCATTAAATTACTGGGCAGATATGGTTCAACAAACTGACACAAGCTTTGAAAACTTGTGAACCTAATCTGTTGCAAAGGAAGTTAAATGTCTTCTTAGTAAATAAATGTTTATATTCACTCAATGAATTCTAATCTACTTGCCCTCTCTTGTAACATGTAATATAATTAGAATAGTAAGATGAATGTATGTACCATTACTGTCTGTAAGTGCTGTCTATAGTAACCTACTCAACCTATGTATGACGTTTACAAAAGACAGCTTGATGGCTTACACTCAAAAACTGTAAATAAATAAATGTAGTCATGTTTACAAAGAAAAATGTATCGTATTTGTAAAACTATTGACACATTCTACACCACAGCAAGTTATCACCCAAAGGAGAGAATTAAACAAATGGCTGTAAAATGAAATAATCTTATTTATTTCTTTATTCAGCCTTTTGATTTATTTCAAGATATATATTTGTATCTTTACATATATGTCTCAGATTTTGATTATACAATGACTGTTACATAGTGTATACTACAGTTTAGTGCAATTACAGAATGCTGCAGATTACATATATGGCTGTGTGCTTAAATGCATTAATATTCTTTATTTGGCTGATAGTGTGGCTGATAATGTTTGGAAGAAAACTGAATAGTTACATCCCTATGTATGTTAAACTTTTCTCATGAAGACTTGTCCTGCGTTGGTTTGTTTTCAGTTTCCAACAGTTTCTTATTTGCTATTGGTTAACTCCATGATTTTTCATAAAACTGCTAATGTTCTTCTTAGGTGTACTTATAGTCTGTGTTAAAATATTTAGCTGTTTGAATTTTGATCTGCAGCTTGTCTGACATTTCTCACTGGTTATTACGCAAATAGCACTTTTCTGTATGATGATTATCTTCCTCATATTTATTGAGCTCCCCCATAATTCTATTTAATATGATATTATGGCGTCAAAGTTTCCAAAGTAAAATGTTTTGAGGATTTCAACACTAACAGTTTCAGCTAACTATTGTAATACATATCAGCCTGAGTTTAATTTACTATTTTTGCTATTGATGTGCTTTGTCCATGTTAATTTATCATCAAGGTACTTGCTCAAGTTTGTTCTCATTGATTTTTGGCACTAACCCCTCTTTTTGCAAAGTACATAATATTTGTTATTTTTTAAATTTTTGGGAATAAAATTCAGTAATCAGTTGCCAAATATATTTTATTGCATTTTAACAGTTTCAACAAATTAATTTGTTATCTTCAGAAGCCTATAAAATCAGGAATATTATAAATCTTTAGACCTTGGCTATACATTTTGTAGTTTAATAGAAGTTGATTATTTCTCAACCAGTTACCTAGTTTATGTAATACACTTTCAGCTCAACATGTAGCTTCTCCTAGATCCATTCCTGTAATTAAAATATTGGTGTCATCTGCCAGTAGTATGGATTTTTGTAGGGTTTCATCAGGAAGGTCATCAATATACAAAATATCCCAGGAGGAGTAGTCAGTATTCAGGAGTATGAAAGAACGTCATGTACTGGTAAACATGGGCTCTAAAATGTGTACCTTAAGAGCTATGAACACTTCTTTACTTTTGAAATTGTGGAACAGAGCTCTTCTACTGCAGGCTCTTTGCTTTCCATATTTTAGGAGGAGGCAGTACTGTCCAAAACAAGAAAAAAATGCCTGGTAAACACTGGCTTTAAAATGCATACCTAGAGACAGTATTCACAGTAGTGAATATGAACAAGTGCTCATAACTCTTAAAGTGTACACTAAAACCTGTGGTTACTGGACACTTTTTCCTTGTTTGGGTCCATACTATCACCTCTCAAAATATGGAAAGTAAAGAGTTTGCAGAAGAAGAGATTTGTTTCATATTACTGAAGATGAAGAAGTGCTCATAGCTCATAAGGGATACATTTTAGAGCTCATGTTTGTTTTTTCACTTTGAATGATCAGTCCTGTCATGTTCCTGAATACTGACCATTCCTCCTGGGACAGCCTGTATTCCAGGAGTAGTAGTGTCTTTAGGACACTTCCCTGACGTACACTGTTTAGAATGCTCCCCATATCTCAGTAGTTTTTTTTCTCTCATTGACTGGTGTTTCTACTTTTTGATATCTGTTCACTAAGAAAGATTTTATCAAATTGAATGCAGTCCTTCTCACCCCATATAATTTTGAATTTTCCAAAATAATCTTGTCTCCTCATCTGGTATTTCTACTTTTTGATATCTGTTCACTAAGAAAAATTTTATCAGATTGAATGTAGTGTTTCTCACCCCATATAATTTTTGATTTTTCAAAATAATCTTATGATTAACTTAGCTGGAAGTTTTTTATAGGTTACAGAATATCCCCATTGTTGATTTTTTCCTGTCAAGTGTTCCTGTACAAGCTCTTGTGTTGCTGAAGTAATAGATTTGAATCCATGTTGGCTTTTTGATAGGATATTCTGTGATGTAAAGAAGCTTATTAATCTGTCACACAGAGTAAATTTGAAAATTGTAGATGTTATTGGTATAATATGAACATGTTTGTAGTTTCCGTGTTCTGTAGAGCCATATTTGTTTTACAAAAGAGCACCCTAACAACTTTTAGACTCTCTGGATACAGTCCTACTGTGATGGCTGCACTAATCATGTTGGTCAGGTGCTTAATGATAAATCAAATGACAGTTTAATAATCCTGTGTGAGATACTTAGATGTCCTGGGTCTTGGTGTTTCTCAACTTGTTTATGATTCTTGTTATTTCTTTCTCACTAGCTGGATACAGGAATATAGAACTTGGTAGTGGACATCCTTTCTGTTAAAGCTTTCATAGTGTTTGCACATGTTGTTGGAGTTGACGTATCCTGTGTTAGGTTTCTTGCGTACATTTATGAAGTAGTCATAAATGATTTCTGTATATTTTCTGTGTTTCCTTGTAATGAATTATCCTATCTGGTTTCCTTGGGGCTGTTAATTTAAAATTTGCCTTTCCTGTTTCTGAATTTTATCATTATCCACACTGTTTTTGCATTATTATCTAAGCTGATAATGTTATCTTCAACAGCCATTTCCTTTGAAAATTTTGTAACTTTGGTGTAGATTTTTTTTTATATTCCTTATAGTATCATTTGAAATGTGAGCAATTAGTTTTATGTTTAATGATACTGTGCCTTTTCCTCAAAATAATGATGCCCTTTATAATTCATTTGTTCTGTCTTTCTTTACTTTTTAAACATCTGATTTTGACAGGGGTGCTCCTTAGTATAGTCACAATATTTCCTCAAAATAATGATGCCCTTATAATTCATTTGTTCTGTCTTTCTTTACTTTTTACACATCTGTTTTTGACAGGGGTGCTCCTTAGTATATTCACAATATTTGGTTGTAAAGCTGTTTACACTTTGTTTGTAATTTTGGATTTCAGTCCAGTTTTCATTAACCAGATTGTGATTAAAGGTACTTATGTTGTTGTCATGGATTTCTTAGTGTTTAAGACAGATCTTTCTGGGATTAAAACTTTGTTCTACTGAGATCACTTGTTCTTTGTGATCAGACAGACAGTTTTGAGTTACAGTTACTGCATGGTTGTCTGACTGTATGTTGGTGACAATATAATCTGTAGCACAGGCACTGTTCATAGTAATTCTAATATAGTTGTTGACTGTGTGTTGCAAATTGTTTGAAATCAGTAGTGAGCTGAGACCCTCTTTCAATTTTGGTAGCTTACTATGAGTATAATCAGTGTTAGCTGAAAATGAGACAGCATAAAGACAGCTGTGAACAGCTGCTAAAAGAAACAGCTTCAAGTACAATGCAAAGCTGTTAGTCGCAAATAGTTGTTGCTGTCATATGAAACAGAATATTATTGCTCACTGTGGCTGAAAATTAGGAACAAACTGAGCAGAGCTCTCAGATACACAGATAAATACATAAATAATTATTGTGGTTGAATAGCAGAGGAAAGCGGAGAGGGAAAGATAGGAAATATCAGGAAAGAGACCCAGAGAGTAGCTCCACCAGCATATCAGTGAGTCACCACTGGAATTAGTCAGCTCATAGAAATAAATGACTTGGTGTAACAATTTGTGGGGATATTAAATGGAATGATCACATAGGCTCAGCTGTAGGTAAAGCAGTTGGTAGATTTGATTTGGTTCATTGGTAGGATACTGCGGAAATGCTCTCAGTCACTGAAGGAGATTGTCTACAGAAGGCAACTTATCCTATGGTGTCTGGTACATATATGAAGGATATTAAACATAGAAGGGCATGAAGAAGCATGGCCAGTTTTTTGACCCACAGGAGAGTGTCATGGAAATGCTAAACAACCTAAATAGACAAACACTTGAAGAAAGACACCAACTGTTTCATGAAGTCATGCTTACAAAGTTTTAAGAACCAGTATAAAGTAAGGAATACAGAAATATACTACCGACTCCTACATGTTGAGTATAAGTCAAAATTAGGCTGATTGCAGTGCATGCAGTCATTCTTCCAGTGCTATACAAACTAATGGAATGGTAAGACATTACATGTGGTACGGAGGTATGTACCCACTGCCGTGCACTTCACAGTGGTCTGCAAAGTACAAATGCAGATGTGTACATAGACTTACGAAGTGAAAGAAGGGATTCAGAGGAGGGAAATTTGAGATGTAGCCTTTGATTTCTTCATTCATAAATTTATGAGCCTTGTTACAATTGCTCTTATTTGCAGAGTGTAGCAGTGGTTGCTCTTTTTACATCTCACATAACATTAGTTCATTTAATTTTGGGCTGAGGATTATTTAAAGTGATATGCAGACACACTAAAAAATTTCATAAACTTTTGTTATGCTCAGGGATAAATAATGTGAATGACCGCCCAAATGTCTTTAGGTTTCAGAGGCCAGTATCATCTTCATTGGATACATGAAACAGCTACGTAACTGTATTGCACAGAGATTGGCCATTACCCCCATAAAAGAACTGGAAAAACAAAAGAATTTGCACCGCATATGGCATCGTAACCTGAAAGCTAAGGCTGATATAATAAGATTAAGAGATGAACTTGAAACTCAGAGGAATGAAGGTAATGCACAGCTTGCAGAAAAAGATATCTCAATTCAGAAGAATGAGGAACATATTGATAAACTGAAAAAACACTGTAAGGATAACATTAAAAAAAGAATGTGAGTAAAATTAATTCCTACTTTTGTGACAGGCAGTTTTTGCATTTGAAGAAATACAATCTGAATTTTGAATAGATAAAATCCTTTCAATATGTTAGTTCAGTAAGATGTGCATGCGATCCTGTGTGGTGTTTGTGAAAGTAATAGAGGTGACTGTGCTACTCAAGGTTAGAATCACGTGTCAGATGGTTCTGTTGGTTGAACCATATTCAGGTGAAGCAAGGATTCAGATTTGAGTCCTGGTCTGGCACAGTTTTAATCTGTCAGGAAGTTTTGTGGAATGGTCATTTGTATTAATATAAAACTGCAGCCCAGAGCTCATTGGTATGGCTTGTTTATCTGTCTAAGAGACAGAAATGGGCCATTAGATTAATCTAGGATGTACTGGACTAACACTACACATAAAAAACACAAATTTCTTGTCTTTAGACAAAAACAAATTGAGCTTGCAGTTATTTATCAATAACATAATTGAAAAATTCAGATTGTGTTATATAAAGCCTGCATTTCTCTTTCATAAATAATTCATGTGTGAAATTGTTAAAAAAAACAATTTAAGATTTTTTTGTATCTCATTATAAAAATTAATACTAATCCAAGTACTTTTTAGTCAGGTTAGTATAGTTATTATTATCAGAGCAATTACTTACACCTCTTTCTCTTTTCTGTATATGTAAAGTAAAATATTCTCTTACAGGTACTGTATTTTCAAAAACACAAAGAACAACAAAAATGCTATAAATATATTTAAATTATAGAGATCTCATAAAAGTTTTCATTTATCTATAATATAAAGTAAAATAGGAAGAAAGATTAGAGTTTAACTTCATCAATAATGTGGTCATTAGAGACAGTATAATGTTCAGTAATTTTCTATTTGTTTTATATATCAGTCATAATCGGTTGTTCCATATCTCTTTTTATTCATGTGTCTTGCACAGTAGAATCCACTAAAAATGTCAGTGTTTGTAAATCACAGTTTCCACATGTTAACTCATTTGGGGATATGAAATGGGTAGATTGCTACTAACCATATAAAGGAGGTGTTGAGTGGCCGATTAGCACATTGAAAAAAGCCTGTTAGATAATATCAATTACTGGACTAAGTCCTTTGCAAGATGCAGACAAAATACACATGCATAACTCACATACACATGGCCGTGGCCACCTCTGATCACTACGGCCTGACTGTGACTGCATCTAAGGTGAGCAACGATCCCAGATGGGGTGGGTAGTGAGGATACAGCAGAGGCATATGAAGGGGAGGAAGGAGAGGTTGGGATAGAAGGATTGATGTGGGGGAAGGTGCTAGGGCTGCCTGTGGGGGTGTGGAGGGATGTGGTTGGTCAGGATAGTGGGCTGCTAGGTGCAGCATCAGGAGTCTGTACTGGGAAAGGAAATGGCAGGATAGAGGCAAGTATAGGGCAAGAGGTGGAGTAGGGAAGGGGAAAGAGGCAGGTGAAGGGCAGGGATTGTGGAAGGGTGAGACCAGGGGTTATGGGAAAGAAGGATATGTTGCAGGCAGAGTTCCCACCAGTGAAATTAGGAAAAGCCAGTGTTGGTGGGATGTATCTATATGGCAAAGATTGTGAAGCAGTAGTTAAGTCAAGCACATCATGTTGGCTGGTATGCTCAACAACTGTGTGGTGCAGCTGTCTCTTGGGGACCGTTAGGAAGCAGCCAGTCATGTGAATGGCCAGCTCATTAGTGGTCATGCCCAAGTAGAATGCTGCACAGTGATTGCATCTTAGTTGGTAGATCACATGACTGTTTTTACAGATAGCCATATGTTTCGATGCTGTGACAGGACTGGAGTAGGTTGTAGTGGGAGTACTAGTAGAAGTAGTAGTAGTAGTAGTAGTAGTAGTCGTAGTAGTAGCTTTATTCATCCGTAAATCTCTTTTTACAAGGATATAGGACATGTCAAAGTATTCACAAGTTTAGACCAATTTAAAATAAGCTAATTCGTATACAAATATATTTACAGACTTCTAGTTAGACTTAAACATTAGATTTACTCCTGGTATACAATAAGTTTTTTACAAGTAACTTATTAAATAATGTAATGCCACACCATTCACTCGTATCTTACTATCAGTTACTGCACACACTAAACACACATTGTTTCATAATGCTTCACTCACTATGCACACACACACACACACACACACACACACACACACACTGGTGATCTCTGGGCCATTTTCTGTACCACAACTCCCCATTTGCTATCCTGAAAAACTGAGTCAGCATCCCTCCATAATGAGTGAGATGTTGAGTTCAGAATTAGGAAGAGGTGTTAGTATTGTGTTATGCATAGCTTGGGGGTAACTATTTCTAGAAAGGTAAAAAGAAGGGGAAAATAAAACAAAGTGAAAGTGTTATGTGGAATGTTGGATGTTTTATAATCGTTATTATTATTATTATTTATGTGTACAACATTTTTTCATCAAACCCCTACTCTGTTTTATCTAAGTAATCCTTCAATGTATAAAATGTATTGCATAACAGGTACTTTTTAGCTGCCTTTTTAAATAAGTGTATTTTTGCAATTTCTTTAATTTCTTTTGGTAATTTATTGTACAGTTTTATTTCTTAGTAGAAAATGCTGTTTTGAGTTTTATGTTTATTTTTTCTTGGTAAATGTAAGTTGAGTCTATCTCTTGTTGCATGGTCATGGACAGAGCTGTTTGTGCAGTAATTACGAATGTTATTTTTGATGTGTATAACTGACTGGTAAATGTATTCACATGGCACAGTTAAAATCCTCAGTGTTTTGAACAGATCTTTACAATGACATTGACTAGTATTTTTGGTTATTATTCTTATGGCTCTTTTCTGGAGTTTGAAAATTGTGTTCATATTTTGTGCTTTTGTTCCCCAACCAAGAATGCCATAGCTAATAATTGAATGTACATATGAATAATATGTCACTAAAAGACAGTGCATGTTACACACCGACCATAGGATTGTAAGGGCACAACATGATGATGACATTCTGTTTGCAAGTACCTTTATGAGTTCACACCACTTCAACTGAGAATTGGTATTCATTCCTAGAAATTTTGCATTTGTTACACAGTCTATAGAGGTGCCATCTACATTTAATTTAACATTGTTATTTTTCCTCTTCAAACTGAAGTTCATGGCATTAGTCTTCTTTATGTTCAACGTCACTTTATTGCTTATTGACCAATCATAAACTTTCTTGAGAGTTTCATTTACTTTCTCAGCAAGGAGTTCTCTTGTTTTCTCAGCGACTATAATATTGCTGTCATAAGCAAAAAATGGGAAAATCATTTATGTATGTCAAGAATATATATGATGCCTTGCAGAACCCCTATATTATTGTATTTTGGTCCTGATAAGTGTTTTACTAAATGTTTAGATATATTTGACGTATGTGTTATCTCTACTCTTTGTACCCTATCTGCTAGGTATGATCGAAACCAGTCATTAGCTACCCCTCTTATTCCTAATGATTCTAATTTATTTAATAGAATCTTGTGGTCAACTGTATCAAACGCCTTAGAAAAATCCAAAAATATGCCTGTGACACACTCATCTTTATCAAGAGCATCAAGTACAACTTTTGTATTCTACTATGGCTGACTCCATATTTTTGCCACCCTCGGAAACCAAACTGTGATTCGCTTAAAAGATTGTATTTATTCAGGTAATTCATTAATATTTCTTTCATAATTGCTTCTATTATTTTGGAGCACGCTGACAGCAGGGAAATGGGCCGGTAATTTTCTATGTTTTCTGAATTAGCTTTCTTAAGCAAAGGTACAACTATTGCCTGTTTTAACTGCTCTGGAAATGTACATGATGTGAAGGATTCATTTATTATACACTCCTGGAAATTGAAATAAGAACACCGTGAATTCATTGTCCCAGGAAGGGGAAACTTTATTGACACATTCCTGGGGTCAGATACATCACATGATCACACTGACAGAACCACAGGCACATAGACACAGGCAACAGAGCATGCACAATGTCGGCACTAGTACAGTGTATATCCACCTTTCGCAGCAATGCAGGCTGCTATTCTCCCATGGAGACGATCGTAGAGATGCTGGATGTAGTCCTGTGGAACGGCTTGCCTTGCCATTTCCACCTGGCGCCTCAGTTAGACCAGCGTTCGTGCTGGACGTGCAGACCGCGTGAGACGACGCTTCATCCAGTCCCAAACATGCTCAATGGGGGACAGATCCGGAGATCTTGCTGGCCAGGGTAGTTGATTTACACCTTCTAGAGCACGTTGGGTGGCACGGGATACATGCGGACGTGCATTGTCCTGTTGGAACAGCAAGTTCCCTTGCCGGTCTAGGAATGGTAGAACGATGGGTTCGATGACGGTTTGGATGTACCGTGCACTATTCAGTGTCCCCTCGATGATCACCAGTGGTGTACGGCCAGTGTAGGAGATCGCTCCCCACACCATGATGCCGGGTGTTGGCCCTGTGTGCCTCGGTCGTATGCAGTCCTGATTGTGGCCCTCACCTGCACGGCGCCAAACACGCATACGACCATCATTGGCACCAAGGCAGAAGCGACTCTCATCGCTGAAGATGACACGTCTCCATTCGTCCCTCCATTCACGCCTGTCGCGACACCACTGGAGGCGGGCTGCACGATGTTGGGGCGTGGGCGGAAGACGGCCTAACGGTGTGCGGGACTGTAGCCCAGCTTCATGGAGACGGTTGCGAATGGTTCTCGCCGATACCCCAGGAGCAACAGTGTCCCTAATTTGCTGGGAAGTGGCGGTGCGGTCCCCTACGGCACTGCGTAGGATCCTACGGTCTTGGCGTGCATCCGTGCGTCGCTGCGGTCCGGTCCCTGTTCGACGGGCACGTGCACCTTCCGCCGACCACTGGCGACAACATCGATGTACTGTGGAGACCTCACGCCCCACATGTTGAGCAATTCGGCGGTACATCCACCCGGCCTCCCGCATGCCCACTATACGCCCTCGCTCAAAGTCCGTCAACTGCACATACGGTTCACGTCCACGCTGTCGCGGCATGCTACCAGTGTTAAAGACTGCGATGGAGCTCCGTATGCCACGGCAAACTGGCTGACACTGACGGCGGCGGTGCACAAATGCTGCGCAGCTAGCGCCATTCGACGGCCAGCACCGCGGTTCCTGGTGTGTCCGCTGTGCCGTGCGTGTGATCATTGCTTGTACAGCCCTCTCGCAGTACCCGGAGCAAGTATGGTGGGTCTGACACACTGGTGTCAATGTGTTCTTTTTTCCATTTCCAGGAGTGTATTTGTTAAGGGGCCTTATATAATCCCCATGCATTGTTTCAGTACACAGCCTGGTACTTCATCTAAGCCTACTGACTTTATTTTTTAGTTTTTGAACAGTTTTATTGACTTTATTCTGTGTGGTTGGAAGTAACATCATTGTATTTAGTGCAACATTATTTACAGTTGTTATATTTGTTTTGGGGAATTTTTGCTGTAACTTCTCTGCAATACTTGAAAAATGCTTGTTTACATAGTTTTCTAAGTGTTGTGTATCATTTATTACCTTATCCCCCTCCCTTAGCAGTATGTTATTCTGCAATTGTTTGCCTCTCCCTGTTTCCTTTTTTATAACATCCCAGACAGCTCTGCTTTTATTCTCTGCACTATATATTATTTTGTCATTAAATGACTTTTTTGCAGCAATCAGCACTTTCCTATAGATCTTTTTGTATCTGTGATAGAAATTTAAGAATCCTGGATCATTGCAAACCTTTTTCATGGAACTGAGGTGTTTAAGTGTTTGGGAGGACTTCTCAATACCTGCTGTATCCATCTGTTTTTGTGAGATGTTGATACAGACATGCATACTTTTCGAAATGCCTTTTCAAAGTTCAATTTAAACAATGTGGAGCATTTAGAGAATTTCATATTCAAATTGGTTTACTTATACACTTCATCTCAGCTTTGTTTTTCTAGTTATTTTGAAAAATCTTTTATTTTGATTTCTGATGGATGTTGTTTGTAGGCTTGTAATTTAGAGAATGATTCAATGCCTGATTTTATTGTTGTTATTTGACAGAGATGGTCTGCTAGTTCGAGATCTTTTACAGCTACATCACATTTTTCCCTGTCCATATTTTTGGCCACATGGTCAGTTACTGATGCATTCATTATAGTAACCCTAGTTGCACTATTGACCAATAGGGAGATGCCAAAACTTTGAAGGATGTTTATGGAGGTTCTGCTGGATTCATTTATGATATTAGTGTTGATGTTAATGCCCCCACACAGAATTATGTTACCTTTGTACCTGAGACTTTATCTAGAACTTCTGTTAATTTATTGAAAAAAGTGTCCACACTACCACTGGGAGATCTATACACACACAAAATGATTAATTTCTTGGTGATATCAAGCCCTGTTAATTCAGCAGCTGATATTTCAAAGTGTTTGTCTTCACTTACTGTACTGAGGTCATGTCTTGATTTGAACTGCGTTCTTTTTCTGAAATAAATGCTTGAAGTAGTTCTGCAGTAAGTTTGCCATTCCGTACAATGATAATACTACATGTTGGATTTATGTGTATCTACACCAGTGCTCAGTAATACAAATTACTGTGCAGCTCAAAGATTGGAGCTCAGCTCCTAATAGTTGTATTTTATTTTTTAATGATTGCATGTTTTGATGGAGGATTGTTAAGTCTGTGAAATGCCCCATGTTACTCTTTCCAATGGTTTGTTTTTCTGTGACATCTGGTCTGTGTGATATTTGAAGTGTTAAAATCTGTCTTGTGAGTGATTTTTTCAGTACTTTTTAAAGTGCTGGAGATACTCTTTAGGCAGAGGAACCTGTTGTCTGGCTTTATCCTAAAAAAGATCTGCTTTTCCTATCTATGACAACAGGTGTTTGACCATGTGTGGCCCAAGATTCACCTGCTAGGATGTATAGGACTGGTCTTGTTTCTAAGTTGCAGGGATATGAGCCACTGGACAAGGGGTTGGGAGCATCAGTGGTATAGGGATGGACAAGGATATTGCATAGGTCAGGTATGCTGTGAGATACCACCGTGGATGGGGTGGGAAGGATGGTGGGAAAAATATTTCTCTTCAGTGCATGAGAGATAGTCAGAATACTGGTGGAGGAAGATTCTGTTGCTCCTGGCCTCGATGGCACTCATCTGAAGACAGGATGTCAGGAAATTAAGGAGATGGGTCTTGGATTAACTGAAAGAACCAGATGTTTTTGAGAGTTTCAAAGGAGGCATTAGGCAATGAGTGACTGAAATACTGGAGAAGAATACAATGGGAGATGAATGGATAGCTTCGAACGATTAAATACCAAAGGTATTAGATGAGCAAATAGGAAAAAAGACAAGGCCTATTAGAAATCCCTAACCAACAAGGATGATACTGAATTTAAATTAGGAAAGGAGAAAATATAAAAGTGTAACAAATGAAGCAGACAAAAGGATATACCATCTAAAACCTAAATTGCCATAGAGAACAAATTTTCTAAACAATAGTGGCTCATTCCCAAATGCAAGGCTGTACAAGCATGCATAGCTAGGGGTAGATAGATGCTGCCTTGAAGAAATGTTGTGTGGCTAACAACAGCTCAGGTGGCAATCCAGTACTAAAGGAAAAATGAAAAGGTGATAGGTGGAAGGAATATAAAAGGGCTACACACGGGAAAAGAGCTTAAAATCAATATTGTAGAAAGAGAAGAGAAAGTAAATGAAAATGAGATGTGATGTTTTATACCGCAAGAAGGATTTGACAAGGCATTGAAAGACCTAATTCAGAACAAAGCTCCTGGAGTAGACGACATTCCCTCAGAATCTTTGAGTTTATAGGGAAAACCAGCCATGACAAAGCTATTCCACCTTGTGTACAAGATATGTATCTCATACCCTCAGACTTCAAGAAGAATGTAGTAATTCTGTTGTAACACACAACATAAGTAATAGTACATCACTTCATTCAGCTGATACATTTTACAGTTCAAGTGCAGTACAAGTATCACAACATAGTACACAGCCCAAAAGAACATGCCACAGGAATAATCCAGTATGACAGCAAATAGTTTTGTGTGTTTGGAACAGTCTGTGTCCAGATCTTTGAGCAAAGACTAAAAGGGGCTCTCTCTCTCTCTGGCAGCTGAGCCCAAATGTGGCAAATGTGGAAAAATGGTTGAGTTGTAACATCATCTGGTCAGTGGCAGTGGTGTCAATTCCTTTGAATACCCACTGAAGATGCTGGTAGTTCCATGGGTTACTGTACCACAGTCCTTCCCCAATATAGGGGTATGAGCAACATTGCACGGGTGACCCCACACCTGGCAGGACACCAAGGGACATTATGAACAAGAGTGACATCTATGAAAGTGTAGGATGGACTTAACTGGTTCCCAGTTGACATGCACTGGGGTATGCAGCTGGAAGAAACTCACATGGTGGCGGTGTCTGGGTTGTGACAATGTAGAGGTGATGCCAGACAGTCCAGAGAGTACTCCATTTCCGTGTCCAGCTCAAAAGGTGAGGGAACCCCAGCTGGAAGTGCTGCTTGGGAAGGTCTGGCACTTCCTGCTGTGATTCCTCTGATGTCCCATCCAAAATGGGTTGCGTAGAAAAGGAAAATGATGGTTGCACAACTGAGGTGGTGTGCTGGGTTGTCAGAGAGGAGGAGGAGGAGGAGGAGGAGGAGGAGGAGGAAGAAGAAGGAAAAGCTCCAGAGCTGAAATGGGAAAGTAAGGAGAAGGGGTAGTAAAGGAATATTGCACAGTGTTGCTGTGACAAGTATCCTGGAGCATGATTGGGGATGGAGGTGGATGGTCACCTTGATGCGTGCAGAATTGGTTATGATAACACTGGGGAAACTACAGCCGTAATTTTTCCCGAGGGCATGCAGCTTTACTGTATGATTAAATGATGATGGCGTCCTCTTGGGTAAAATATTCCGGAGGTAAAATAGTCCCCCATTCGGATCTCCGGGCAGGGACTACTCAAGAGGACGTCGTTATCAGGAGAAAGGAAACTGGCATTCTACGGATCGGAGCGTGGAATGTCAGATCCCTTAATCGGGCAGGTAGGTTAGAAAATTTAAAAAGGGAAATGGATAGGTTAAAATTAGATATAGTGGGAATTAGTGAAGTTCGGTGGCAGGAGGAACAAGACTTTTGGTCAGGTGATTACAGGGTTATAAATACAAAATCAAATAGGGGCATTGCAGGAGTAGGTTTAATAATGAATAAAAAAATAGGAGTGCGGGTTAGCTACTACAAACAGCATAGTGAACGCATTATTGTGGCCAAGATAGACACAAAGCCCATGCCTACTACAGTAGTACAAGTTTATATGCCAACTAGCTCTGCAGATGATGAAGAAATTGATGAAATGTATGACGAGATAAAAGAAATTATTCAGGTAGTGAAGGGAGACGAAAATTTAATAGTCATGGGTGATTGGAATTCGTCAGTAGGAAAAGGGAGAGAAGGAAACATAGTAGGTGAATATGGATTGGGGGGAAGAAATGAAAGAGGAAGCCGCCTTGTAGAATTTTGCACAGAGCATAACTTAATCATAGCTAACACTTGGTTCAAGAATCATGAAAGAAGGTTGTATACCTGGAAGAATCCTGGAGATACTATAAGGTATCAGATAGATTACATAATGGTAAGCCAGAGATTTAGGAACCAGGTTTTAAATTGTAAGACATTTCCAGGGGCAGATGTGGATTCTGACCAAAATCTATTGGTTATGAACTGCAGATTGAAACTGAAGAAACTGCAAAAAGGCAGGAATTTAAGGAGATGGGACCTGAATAAACTGAAAGAACCAGAGGTTGTACAGAGTTTCAGGGAGAGCATAAGGGAACAATTGACAGGAATGGGGGAAAGAAATACAGTAGAAGAAGAATGGGTAGCTCTGAGGGATGAAGTAGTGAAGGCAGCAGAGGATCAAGTAGGTAAAAAGACGAGGGCTAGTAGAAATCCTTGGGTAACAGAAGAAATATTGAATTTAATTGATGAAAGGAGAAAATATAAAAGTACAGTAAATGAAGCAGGCAAAAAGGAATACAAACGTCTCAAAAATGAGATCGACAGGAAGTGCAAAATGACTAAGCAGGGATGGCTAGAGGACAAATGTAAGGATGTAGAGGCTTATCTTACTAGGGGTAAGATAGATACTGCCTACAGGAAAATTAAAGAGACCCTTGGAGATAAGAGAACCACTTGTATGAATATCAAGAGCCCAGATAGCAACCCAGTTCTAAGCAAAGAAGGGAAGGCAGAAAGGTGGAAGGAGTATATAGAGGGTTTATACAAGGGCGATGTACTTGAGGACAATATTATGGAAATGGAAGAGGATGTAGATGAAGATGAAATGGGAGATAAGATACTGCATGAAGAGTTTGACAGAACACTGAAAGACCTGAGTCGAAACAAGGCCCCGGGAGTAGACAACATTCCATTAGAACTACTGACGGCCTTGGGAGAGCCAGTCCTGATAAAACTCTACCATCTGGTGAGCAAGATGTATGAGACAGGTGAAATACCCACAGACTTCAAGAAGAATATAATAATTCCAATCCCAAAGAAAGCAGGTGTTGACAGATGTGAAAATTACCGAACTATCAGTTTAATAAGTCACAGCTGCAAAATACTAACGCGAATTCTTTACAAATGAATGGAAAAACTGGTAGAAGCGGACCTCGGGGAAGATCAGTTTGGATTCCGTAGAAATGTTGGAACACGTGAGGCAATACTAACCTTACGACTTATCTTAGAAGAAAGATTAAGAAAAGGCAAACCTACGTTTCTAGCATTTGTAGACTTAGAGAAAGCTTTTGACAATGTTGACTGGAATACTCTCTTTCAAATTCTGAAGGTGGCAGGGGTAAAATACAGGGAGCGAAAGGCTATTTACAATTTGTACAGAAACTAGATGGCAGTTATAAGAGTCGAGGGGCATGAAAGGGAAGCAGTGGTTGGGAAAGGAGTGAGACAGGGTTGTAGCCTCTCCCCGATATTATTCAATCTGTATATTGAGCAAGCAGTAAAGGAAACAAAAGAAAAATTCGGAGTAGGTATTAAAATCCATGGAGAAGAAATAAAAACTTTAAGGTTCGCCGATGACATTGTAAATCTGTCAGAGACAGCAAAGGACTTGGAAGAGCAGTTGAACGGAATGGACAGTGTCTTGAAAGGAGGATATAAGATGAACATCAACAAAAGCAAAACGAGGATAATGGAATGTAGTCAAATTAAGTCGGGTGATGCTGAGGGGATTAGATTAGGAAATGAGACACTTAAAGTAGTAAAGGAGTTTTGCTATTTAGGGAGTAAAATAACTGATGATGGTCGAAGTAGAGAGGATATAAAATGTAGACTGGCAATGGCAAGGAAATCGTTTCTGAAGAAGAGAAATTTGTTTACATCGAGTATAGATTTAAGTGTCAGGAAGTAGTTACTGAAAGTATTTGTATGGAGTGTAGCCATGTATGGAAGTGAAGCATGGACGATAACCAGTTTGGACAAGAAGAGAATAGAAGCATTCGAAATGTGGTGCTACAGAAGAATGCTGAAATAAGGTGGGTAGCTCACGTAACTAATGAGGAGGTATTGAATAGGACTGGGGAGAAGAGAAGTTTGTGGCACAACTTGACTAGAAGAAGGGATCGGTTGGTAGGACATGTTTTGAGGCATCAAGGGATCACAAATTTAGCATTGGAGGGCAGCGTGGAGGGTAAAAATCATAGAGGGAGACCAAGAGATGAATACACTAAGCAGATTCAGAAGGATGTAGGTTGCAGTAGGTACTGGGAGATGAAGAAGCTTGCACAGGATAGAGTAGCATGGAGAGCTGCATCAAACCAATCTCAGGACTGAAGACCACAACAACAACAACACTGCACTGCCCTGTCACCTCTGTCCAGGATACACATATGGTGGCCCTCTGCTCCCAGATGACCACTGGGATGCTGTGATCACATCTAAATTCTTCCTCGCAGGTTGAAGTTCATCTTGAAAAATGACATGGCTGAGATATTCCAGTGATGGCTGAAAGAACTTGGATTTGTTTAAATTACATTTGAGGCTGGTGGCCTGTAGAGTGCTGAACAGTTTCCAGTGGTATTGAAAATGTTCCTTTGTTCTGACCATAGTGACAACAATATCATCTAAATAATTAATACGTCCTGGAAAACATGTAAGCAGTTGTTCAAAGAACCATCTGAAAAGGACTGGGACACTGCAATGCCAAAAACCAAAAGTTTAAACTTATAAAGGCCATGTATTAACAAGCAATACCTTTTGTGATTCTTCATGAAGGGGCAGCTGCAAGTAAGCTTTGGCCAGGTCAGTTTTGAAGAATACTGCCCATCTGAGAGTGTGGTAAAGTTTTTTCTGGCTTTGGAATGGGATAAATGTCGATTTCAAACTGTGAGTTTACTGTGACAGCAAGATCACCACATAACCAAAGTTTTCCTGAACATTTCTTAACAATTACCAGTGGTATTTCCTGCTTGCTAACAAAAATGAGTTCAGTGACATGAAGTTTTGTGTCTGTCCAACTCGTCTTTTACTGATACACACGGTGCTAAAGGTATAAGCCAATTATGAAAGAAGTGGGCCATGCTGATTTCTTTAATGCGATGTGCACAGTGATGTTCTTTGCTTTGCTGAAGCCTATGGAAAAATTGTCTGGGCACTCCTTACAAATGTCTTCTAGCTCCTTAAAATTTTTTTGGTTGGAGAGGAGGTCAGTGCCAAACTCAAAAGTGAAAAATGCATCCAAGCTGAAAAGGTTTTCCACATTTGTGCTGTGCACCACAAGGTTTGCACTGTATACCAAGAATATGATGAGGTGCTGTACAATATTTTTACATGCTGCTTCAATAGTAAACTAACCTTCGATCAGAACCTGCTGCTTGCTGTACGTCACTAGGTGGCGAGCAGTTGGATTAATGTGATGGTGCACCAAGTTTGGAGGTATGTTCAACAAGAGAGCTGATCTTGGGTGTATTACTGTTGTTGTATATTTATGTTGCACATTGTAAGCATAATGAACAATTTCTTTGGTGTCACCATTGCATTTTGAGAGTCCAAGGTAACTGCATTAATATCCATTTGGTCCTGCCAAGTCCCAGAGTGAGGACACTCGACACACAGAAGTGAAATATCCATCTTTATTACAAGCAACACATTGTGCCCATATATAGGAGCTGTTGCCCCAGGAATGCTTGTGAAGACAGTCTGGACATGATAGGAGTGTGTTCCCATAGAGTGGCTGAGATTTTGATCCTCCTTTGTGAGGTGAAGCAATAGCTCAGCAGTGTTTACATTTGGGCATAGCTACTTTCTCATTGTGCACTATACTATGTGTATTACCTGAATCAGAAATGTGGCCACCACATCTGTCTATTATATGGTGGTTAGGTGACTGGGAGACTTCAAACAATTGAGCCAATTTCAAGACCACCCCCAAGGTGGGGGATGTTGATTGCAAAACTATTTGTTGTAAAGTGAAATCTTTCAAGAAGACCAACCCTTCAAGCCAACCTCCTTTCTAAATGACCATATTTTTAAGGAATGGAAATAAACTTCCATAAGACCAATGCATATTTATCCTCTTTAAGATAATCACCCCTTTTCCCAGCCAATGACCACTCTTTAACTGACAATGTCCCTCCTTTAAGATGACCACAAACAATCATGGAACAGGGAATTACAACATTGTATTACTGTAAAACTTCTCATTGACAATGTGACACAACGGTCTCTAAAATTTCATTGTCATTGGTACTTATAATAGTAAACTGTTCCAATTTTTCCTATATAGTGACAAGTCATGGCTAATTCAAATAAATGTAAACTTATTGTTTTTCACTAGAATAGCACGTTTATGTTGTTAGAGAGAGTGAAAAAAGGAAAATCATAGTGTCAGTTAGTGAGTGAGTTTGACTGTGGAAATAGTCAAATATAGAATACAGTACAATTGCAAATTGCAACTGGTGTGTTAAGGAATGAGAAAAAAACGCTAACAAAAATTCAAAGAAAAGGTGGTGACAACCATTTGCAGATGTTAATAATGTTGTTTTAGATTGGTTTAATAGAGCACATACCAAAGTATTGCCTATTAGTGGATTGATGTTACAAGAGAAGCTGTTAAATTTGCTTCCAATCTCAGAATTCCTAATTTCAGTGCAAGCAATGGCTTGTTGGATTGATCTGTTGTTTGAAGAATATGGCTTTCCAATCAGTCTATGGAGAAAGTGCAGAAGTTAATCAAAATGATTCAACATAAGTTGAGACTTAGTGTAATTACAAGTGGGTCTTGTGATAGTGACATTTACAACAGGGATGAAACTGATTTATTTTTTAGAGCTATTCCAGACAAAACACTAACTGTGAAGGGTGATCAGTGCAAAGTTGGTAAAATGGTGAAACAAAGATTTATGATTGGTCTTTGTGATAACTTCTGTGTGAAAAATAAGAACCACTAATGATACAAACATCAAATTGTCCATAGTGCTTCAAAAACAATATTTCCTTGCTTGGTGTTTCTTGACATGAAAATAAAAACACATGGATGACGTGTGATATTTTTTTCCTTGGCTGAGTAACTTAAATTAAAAAAATGAGCATTCTGAAATGTAAAATGTAACATGTCCTTGTGGCTACAAGTTATCGAATGTGGAAGTAAAATTTTTTCCTACCAACACAACTTCGTGTGTTCAACATCTTAACAAATGAGTGATCTGGTCTTTTAATTTAAATTACCAAAAGAAGCTTCTGCATTCTGCATCCATGTATGTGTTGTGAGTCGCTGATCTTTCAAAGTGCCACCGTGCAGTTACGCGTGTCCTCTATTTGCGGCACTGTCTGCCAGCCATGCAGCAGCCACGCCACCTAAGCGGCCAGCCAGCCAGTGGCCGCTAGACTTGGACTCAGTGCTGATTTGACTGTTACCATGTACACATGTCTTACTTTGTCTACTTGCTCTGTGACTTACATGTATTGTGTCATCTTTGAAATATATGTGTTCAACTTGACGTTATAACAATTGGCGACAAGGTAGTGGATTTTTTCTTTTCATCGTTGACCCACAGGTTTCCATGGCTACTTTAGAGCAACTCTTGCAAGGTCTCATTGAACAGCAAATGCTTCTCACATCGGCGATTCGTGATTTCATCACGGCATCAAATGCGGGGCGTCTCTCGTCGTTGTCTATACCTCCTTTTCCTCCTTATGACGAGACAGCGGAAGATTGGTCTGATTACAAAAAAACGTCTTCGACAGCACTCCTTGGCATTTCACGTCACGGACGAACAAACATGTAAGTCTCTGTTCCTTTTATGGATTTCACCTCAATTGTATCAGTTCTTGTCGCAATTGGCTCCTTTGAAAGATACTGCGTCTTTGTCCTTTGCTGAAATGTGCTCACTTCTGTCCGTATATTTTCAAAAGCACATGCATGTGGTAGCCTCTCGTATTGCCTTTTATCGTTGTCAAAAACAACTGCATCAATCCTATCGCGCTTAGGCTGCTGAACTTCACGGCCTCAGTAGAAAGTGACAGTTTGTTACTGAAGTTCACAAAGAATCCTATACTGATTCCATGGTACGGGATGCTATTATCTGGTCGGTGCCCGGCAAAGAAGTTGGGCAACGTGCCCTTCTGTTGGCAAATTGGACTCTTGATGAAGTCCTACCCATCGCTCAGTCTTTTGAAATTTCTTGTGCCGCTGGACCGCAAATAGAGGCGTGGGGTGATGTCGGGGAAGTACAACCTCTCTGCACTGTTGACGAAACGTGCGGCGTGGCCCCGCCGGCCGACGTGGCCGCAGTACGCTCCCAAGCACAGTCTCGGCCTAACCGTAAACAAACCTCTAAGAAACTGCAGCAAAACCCATGGCAACTTCCTTCATGTCTGCGGTGTTTTACGCAACATTCACGAGAAGATTGTCCACAACGTTGGGCCGTGTGTTACAAATGCCAAAAGAAGGGTCATGTGTCATCCGTTTGGAAATCTGACCACATACCTGACGTTCATGAATGTGACACTGATTCTGCTTCTGTGTTGTCTGTCAATGGTCCTTCTTCCCTTTCAGGGAAGTTATTCCTCATGTCCAAATCTTTGGTCGGGATGTTCGCATGCAGGTGGATACTGGTTCTGCTGCCACTATCGTCAATTCTCAGACGTACCTTTAGTTGGGTTCTACATTCCTATCACCTGTCACTCGGCAATTACGGATGTACAATAAACAGAAGATTTCTCTCTTAGGACAATTTAATGCTGAGGTATCTTACAAATCCGTTGTTCACACTGTTCCCATATTTGTGATCGTCCAGAGTAACGCAGAGAATCTTTTTGGTTTTGATACCTTTTACATTTTTGGGTTCTCCACAGCTGACTCTGATGCTATTCCTTATGCTCAATTGGAGTCCTCGTCGACGACATTTTCATCCCTGTTTTCTCCTGGGTTAGGCCATGTAAACGACTTTGAAGCTCATATCACGCTCAAACCCACTGCTTGGCCTAGGTTTTTTCGGGCTCGGCCCATTCCTGTGGCCCTCCGTGATCAGGTAAAATGGGAGCTGGATCGTCTCACTACTTCCAGGGTCTTGCTTTGTGTCACTCTCAGTGAGTGGTCCTCTCCTATCATTGTCGCTGCTAAGCTCAATGGTGATATACGTCTCTGTGGCAATTTTAAAGCCACTGTAAATGCTCAGTGCCTCATCGACACTTACCCTATGCCCTGACCTGAAGAATTGTTCACTAAAGTTGCTGGAGGCCAGTATCTTTCTAAAATTGACCTGTCAGAAACTTATCATCAACTTTCTCTTGACGTTGCATCCAAGCAGTTTCTGGTCCTTAACACACCTTTCGTCCTCTATCAATACCAATCATTGCCATTCGGTGTTGCCAGCACTCCTCCTCTCTTTCAGCGATTCTTGGAACACTTATTGCTCCCTGTCCCTGGGTGTATCAATTACATGGACGACATTGTTGTCACTGGCTCCACCACTGAAGAACATCTTCAGAATCTCCGCACACTTTTTCATGTCTTACAGACTGCCGGTCTTAAGTGTAATCTTCAGAAATCCCAATTTTTTCAGGCATCTATCATGTACTTGGGGTTCCAACTCTCTCGGGATGGTATTCGTTCACTTCAGCAAACTGTCCCTGCGATCGATGCCCTTCCTCACCCTACATCTGTTAAGGAACTGCAGGCTTTCTTGGGAAAAATAGCAGACTATCACAGGTTTTTACCATCTGCGGTTTCGGTGGCTCAGCCGTAGCATTGCCTGTTGCATAAAAACATGCCCTTTCACTGGTCCGCGTCATGCGATGGGGCTTTCCAGAAATTGAAGACTATGCTGAAACAGACCCCATGCCTGGCTACTTATCGACCTGGCCAACATCTTGTTCTTGCCACCATCGCCTCTCAATACGGGGTTGGTGCAGTCCTTGCGCACCGTTTTTCTGATGGTTCTGAACAACCCATTGCTTATGCCTCCAAAACGCTCATGGATGCCCAACGAAAATATTCCCAAATTGAAAAAGAAGCTTTGGCCATTATTTATGCTCTTCGTAAGTTTGGTGTTTTTCTTTATGGATCCAAATTACATCTTGTTACGGACAACAAACCACTTATTTTCTTGTTTCATCCATCAACGTCGCTTCCCGACAAGGCTGCACACCACCTCCAGCGTTGGGCTCTTTACTTGTCTCGTTTCAATTATGAGATTCATTTCTGGCCAACGGCTCAATATGCGAATGCTGATGCACTGTCTCGCCTTCCCACGGGTCCTGATCTGGCATTTGATAGGGACAAACTTTTGTGTTTCCACCTGGATGTTGCCGAGCAGCGGGTTGTGGATGGGTTCCCCATCACCGGGGACTGAATGGCGGCTGCTACGGGTTCTGATCCTACCCTTTCCCAGGTTTTATGCTGTATTCAGAAGGGTTGGCCAGATCGTCCGTCCGCTAAGACTTCTGATCTGTTGCAGAACTACTACGCTTTGCTTTACTGCCTCACAGCTAGGAATGGTGTTATCCTCCTTTCCACCGACAATGCTTCGCCGTGTGTTGTGGTACGTGTGTCTTTGTGTGCTTCGGTCTTGCTCCTCCTTCACCAAGGGCACTGGGGTGTCTCTCGCACAAAATCTCTGGTGCGCTGTCATGTGTACTGGCCCGGCATCGACTCTGAAATCGGACACATGGTCGCTGCCTGCGGCCCTTGTGCGTCACAGGCCGCCGCCCCGAATCATCTTTGCCACTGTGGCCTTCACCTGAGAAGCCCTGGGAGTATATTCATGCTGACTTTGCAGGACCTTTTTTAGGTACTTATTGGCTACTCGTAACTGGCGCCTACTCTAACTTTCCTTTCATTGTCCGTTGCACGTCGCCTACCGCCGCGGCAACCACAAGTGCTCTTGTTCGCATTTTCTGTTTGGAAGGCCTTCCCTCTACTCTTGTTACTGATAATGGTCCGCAATTTGCCTCTTCCGAATTTGCGGATTTTTGTGCTCGTCACAGCGTCATGCATGTCAAAGCCCCTCTGTTCCACCCACAATCAAACGGTGAGGCTGAACGACTGGTCCACACATTTAAAGCCCAGGTGAGGAAACTCCTGACTTCTTCTGCTGCTGATGATGATGTGCTTCTCCAATTTCTGGCTTCTTACCGTTTCACCCCCATGGGCGACCACAGCCCGGCTGAGCTCTTACATGGCCGACAGCCCCGCACGCTACTTCATCTTCTGCGGCCTTCCACCTCACGGCTGTGGGTGCCTTCGTTTGGCTGGTTCACCACCGGCGACCTTGTATGGGTACGAGGTTATGGCAGGCAGCCAAAATGGAGTCCTGGCTGTATCTTACGACACCGTGGCTGACGCCTGTACGAAATCCAGATGGACATGGGTGTTGCAGTGCCTCATTCGGTCCAGCTTCGGCCTCGTGTGCCGGCAACGCCTGTTCCGGATGCTGCTACACCACCTTCGGCTCTACCTGATGCTCGGGATACTGGAATCTCTCATTACTCACAACGCAGCCCTCTCACCATCATCTAGGTGCCAGCACAAGAACGGACGCCACCAGACGCCCATGCAGGAACCGGATGACCATCTTCTGTCAGAGCAACTCTACTCGCCTCCTTCTTCTATGGATGCCGACACATCACCCATGTCTCCTGTTATAACAACTGAACTTGCCGCAATGGGGCCCCAGCAGATTCGACCCCTACGTCTCCTGTCATCTCGACCCGTTATCATCGGGGACACTTCCGTCCGTATGGGAAGCCTCCTGCTTGAGACTTTACGGCCAGTCAAACAACACCTATGGACATTAGCAATCTATGGGCCACCTCCATCAAGACCAGTGCAAAAAATTCAAATGGGGGAAAAGTGTTGTGACTCGCCGATCTTTCAAAGTGCCTCCACGCAGTTACGTGCGTCTACATGCGGCACTGTCTGCCAGCCATGCAGCAGCCAAGCCACCTAAGCTACCAGCCAGCCAGCGGCCGCTAGGCTTGGACTCAGTGCTGATTTGACTGTTACAGTGTACACATGTCTTACTTTGTATACTTGCTCTGTGACTTACATGTATTGTGTCGTCTTTGAAATATATGTGTTCAACTTGACGTTATAACAGTATGACATACCTAAGTCTGTGACTGTAAGTAATATTGTCAGTTGGATTAATTATGAGTGAAATGAATTGAAAAATGGAACAATTAGACAATGCTTTATTAATTGGTTTTCAGTCTTCACAAACAGTGGATGCTGCAGAAGAAGAAGATGGTGATGAATCAATACAAATCCTGTCATCTGTTCAACGCTGACAGTATTGAACTGGACATTTCTACAGTGAACAAAGAAATTTAATGCTTCAAGAGTGACAATAATTGGGAAGACATTGAAGAAATGAACCAGATCCTCAGCATAGTGACAATCAAAACAGTGATAGTGAAATGCCTATAAAGGCAATTCTATTAGGTGATGCCTTTCATAGTATTGACAGACAAGTTGGAAAAAGAATATGAGAATGTGAGTGTAAACAAACATGAAAAAGTGTGTGCAGATGCCAATTTGTGTGTATTTTACTATGTAAATGATTAGGTATATACAGTTTTATTATTACAGTTATTAATACATTATAAGAGCTTGTTATTCATTGTAGCAATTGTTGTTATTAATTGTGTTTAAGAGATTATGTTCAGCATCTCATTTTACCTCGGTCACCCTTTAAGAACCCCGCCCCCCCCCCCCCCCCCCCCCAGAGGAACACTTTCTCAAAAAAATTCAAGTGATTGGCTTAAAGAGGTTTCACTGTACATACCTTTTTGGGGACATGCAAGTAGCATCTCAAATCATAAGCTGTGCTTATGATTCCTTAGTGTTTGGAGTGATGAAATGGCACCTTCTACTGAGCCCCTGTAGTCCAGCTGTCCAGGCGCAATATGACTGGCTGTGGTGTTTATGACATTAGCAGAATTCCACTCATGATGATGTAACATGTCAATTACAATGAAAGTTGGCATGTAAGAGAGCACACATTTCATCAAAATCATACTGAGCCAATTCAGTGAGGGGGACAAGCTTGCAAAGCACCCAATATGTTTGGGGCAGAATGCAAGCCAAGAAGAGCAATTTAATGGTTGCAGGATCTGTTACCGTACATGGGGTGAAATGCTTCTGGAGTCGCTTCTCATTCACATCTCATCTTCAGTCATTTCACTGTATGGCAGGAACAACTGTGGCTGCATTGCAGTCTGATTGGTAAGCAATTTGGCCAAGAGTGCTTCCTGCTACTTCTGTTCTTCCAGCTGCTGTTGTAAGAATTGTTGAAGAATGACCTCTGTGGATAGGCCTGATAGCAGCTGATGCTGCTCTGTGTCCATGTCCACACAACATAACACGAGATTCAACTACAATTATCACACTTATGTTGTAGCTAGCAACATAAATAAAAGTGCACCATATCAATCAGCTGATATATTCTACAGTTCAAGTTCAGTACAAGTATCACAACATAGTACACAATCCAAAAAACAATCCACAAGAATAATCCAGTATAACAGCAAATATATTTGTACATAGAGATTAGTCCATGCATAGTACTGTGAGAAAAGATAAAAGGGGCTGAGCGTCTAATAGCAACCACATAAATAGGCAGTTACAGTGAAGCCTGGTCCAGGTAGCCCTAGAGGGTACTTGCGTGAAAATTGTATGTGATAGATTTGTGGTAATGACTTTCTGTTGTGGCTGAGCCCTATGATAGTGGAGGCATAAAAAATACTCACCAGTCACTTCCCTCTCTCTTTGTAATTCAAGAGATTGTCCTTCAAACTGCATTCTGTTGAACAATCTGATTATAGTTTTTATTCAGTACCCATTGTTTGCTGCAGTAATTTATGTAATATCAATTTAGTATGAGCATGCCTTTGCAAGATGCAACAGATACAGAACAGAACTACACAAGCATCCCACACATAGGAACAGTATTACAAAAAAGGGCAATAAACTTTGTCACCACTTCCCTCACACAGTTAACGCAAACTCTCTCACCATCCCAAAACAACATAGCTGGGTATATAAAACACATTAATGTGTTTAGACTGAATCACTATGAAAAATCCACTGTGATTGTAGGCTAAATGTATCCAAAGAGACACTGAAGCTAAAAGATAGAAACTAGTTTTGTTAAAACAACTTTTACCCAAAGAAGTTTACAAAACACTATAAATGAACAACATTATTTAACAGCCACAGAGTTTTCTATATTTTTATGGAATTAATTGTTCTGAAAAAGATAAGAATCTTTTATAACCATATGTATTATACAACTCTCCTCTGAAATCTACAAGAAACAACATTGTTATCTGTGGTCATGCATTAGAATAGAAAAAGTGCACTGTCTCTGTAAACACAGTACTTATTTTTATTCAGTACACAAAGTCATTTAAACATTCTGACAGTCATATATACATAGAAATTGTTTGTGCTCATTGAGTGAGTACATGAATATATATGTTGTTGGGGTCTTCAGTCCAAATACTCCTTTGATGTAGCGCTCCTTGTTGCTCTATCCTGTGCAAGCCTCTTCATCTTTGAATAAATACTGCAACCTCCATTCTTCTGAATCTGCTTACTGTATTCATCTCTTAGACTCCCTCTACAATTTTTAGCCCCTCCCCTCCCACCCCCCCTCCCCCCACACACATTTACCACTATACTAAAGTGGTGATCCCTTTATGTCTCAGAATGTGTCCTATCAACCGATCCCTTCTTTCAGTCAAGATGTGTCACATATTTCTTGTCTCCCAATTCTATTCATTACCTCCTCATTAGTTATGCAATCTACCCATCTAAACTACTGCAGTCTTCTGTAGCACCACAGTTCAGAAGCTTCTATTCTATTCTTGTATAAACTGTTTATTGTCTGTGTTTCGCTTCCATACATGGCTATGCTACAGACAAATACCTTCAGTAAACACTTCCAAACACTTAAGTCTATATTCAATGTTAAAAAATTTCTCTTCTTCAGAAATGCTTTTCTTGGCATTGCTAGTCTACATTTTATATCCTCTCTATTTTTACCATCATCAGTTATTTTGAACCCAAAAAGCAAAACCTATCTACTACTTTAAGTGTCTTGTTTTCTAATCCAATGCCCTCAGCATGACATGGTTTAATTCAACTACATTCCAGTATCCTTGTCTTTCTTTTGTCGATGTTCATCTTATATCCTCCTTTCAAGACACTGTCCATTCTACTGAATTGTCTTCCAAGTCTTTTGCTATCTCTGACAGAATCACAGTGTTGTCTTCAAACCTCAAGGCTTTTTTTATTTCTTCTCTCTGAACTTTAATTCCTACTCCAAATTTTTCTTTTTTTCCTTTACTGCTTGCTCAAACTACAGATTGAATAACATCAGAGATACGCTACAACCTTGTCTGACATCTTTGTCAACCACTGCTTCACTTCCACACCCCTCAACTCTTATAACTGCTGTCTGATTTCTATACAAGTTTTAAATAGCCCTTTGCTCCCAGTATTTTACCCCCCCTACCTCCAGAATTTCAAAGTGAGTATGCCAGTCAACATTGTAAAAAGCTTTCACGAAGTCTACAATTTCTATAAACATACATTTGCCTTTCCATAACCTATCTTATAAGATAAATCATGGGATCAGTGTTGCCCTGTGTGTTCCTATATTTCTAAAAAATACAGACTGATCTTCTCCAAGGTCTGCTTCTATCAGTTTTTTCATTCTACTATGAATAATTGTGTTAGTATTTTACAACCGTGACTTATTAAACTGTAGTTTGGTAATTGTCACACCTATCAGCAACTGCTTTCTTTGTAATTTGGTTTATTACATTCTTCTTGAAGTCTAAGGGTATTTTGCCTTGCTCATAAATATAAGTTACAATGCACAACATGAAGCTAAATTTATATCATATGTTTAATTTATGAATGTGCAAGTAGCTACTTGCCACATAGAGGTACTGAGTAACAGACAGGTGCTATGAAAAAGACTGCTAGATACCATTCAGTTGTCACGCCTTCTCCTTCAGCAGACATAGACAACAAAACTCACACACACTTATACAAGCACAACTCCCACACACACAATCACTGTGTGATAAGGCCTGACTGCAACCACATCTGAGGTGAGCACTGAGCTTTTCTGGGGTGGGTAGAGTGGGTGCAGAGGAGACATGTGGCAGGGAGGGATAGCAGGTTAGGGGTGGGGGAAAGATGCCAATGATGCCCTGGGAGCATGCAGGGCCATGTAAAGGATAGGATGGTGGGGTGCTAGCTTCTGTGTTAGGGGGTTATGCTGGAGAAGGGGGGCAGGGTGGTGCAAAATGAGGAGGAAAGAAGTACACGCCTCAAAAAAAGTTTTGTATCACTCCGGTTCCCAGAAGTCCTGAAGATAGATGTTGACTGTGGATATTGTACCACAGACACAGTCCCTTGGACTGTTCAGAGATGCCAGTAAACCCACCCAAAGATATAAACAACCGTGCATGAGCAGCTCCTATTAGACGGAGGTGGTCTGACAGCCAATTAGTTCCAGTCATTTCACCAGGAAGGAAGCACACAGCTCGTGTTGTCTGTAACTCAACCATGCCTAGATGGTCAATACCACAGTTCAGTTGCATCCATATTGTTACTTTGTGCCAGGAAGGACTCTCAACAAGGGAAGTGTCCAAGCGTCTCGAAGTGAACAAAAGCAATGTTGTTCGGACATGGAGGAGATACAGAGAGACAGGAACTGTCAATGACATGCCTCACTCAGCCTGCCCAAGGGCTACTGCTGCAGTGGATGACCGCTACCTACGGATTATGGCTCAGAGGAATGCTGACAGCAATGCCACCATGTTGAATAATGCTTTTTGTGCAACCACAGGACGTCATATTATGACTCAAACTGTGCACAATAGGCTGCATGATGTGAAACTTCACTCCTGATGTCCATTGCAAGGTTCATCTTTGCAATGACGACACCATGCAGCGTGGTACAGATGGGATCAATAACCTGCTGAATGGACCACTCAGGATTGGCTTCATGTTCTCTTCACCAATGAGTGTCGCACTTGCCTTCAACCAGACAATTATTGGAGACGTGTTTGGAGGCAACCTGGTCAGGCTGAATGCCTTAGACACACTGTCCAGTGAGAGCAGCAAGGTGGAGGTTCCCTGCTCTTTTAGGGTGGCATTATGTGGGGCCGATGTACACTGCTGGTGGTCATGGAAGGCGTCATAATGGCTGTATGAAAAGGGAATGCCATCCTCCAACCGATAGTGTGACCATATTGGCAACATATTGACGAGGTATTCATCCTCATAAATGACAATTTGCACCCCCATCATGCACATCTTGTGAATGACTGCTTTCAGGATAACGACATCATTCGACTAGAGTGGCCAGCATGTTCTCCAGGCATGAACCCTATCAAACATGCCTGGGATGGATTGAAAAGGGCTGTTTATGGACGATATGACCCACCAACCAGTTACACTGAATCACTGTTGAAGAGTGGGACAATCTGGACCAACGTGATGAACATGTGGATAGTATGCCATGACAAATACAGGCATGTGTCAATGCAAGAGGATGTGCTACTGGGTATTAGAGGTACCGGTGTGTACAGCAATATGGACCACCACCTCTGAAGGTCTCACTGTATGGTGGTACAACATGCAACATATGGTTTTTATGAGCAATAAAAGGGGCGGAAATGATGTTTATGTTAATATCTATTCCAATTTTCTGTACAGGTTCCAGGACTCTTGGAAATGAGGTTCAAAAATGGATCTGAGCACTATGGGACTTAACATCTGTGGTCATCAGTCCCCTAGAACTTAGAACTACTTAAACCTAACTAACCTAAGGACATGACACACATCCATGCCCGAGGCAGGATTCGAACCTGCGACCGTAGCAGTCGCGCGGTTCCAAACTGAGCGCCTAGAACCGCTAGACCACCGCGGCCGGCGGAAATGAGGTGATGCAAAACTTTTTTGATGTGTGTAGAAGAGAAGGGGAAAGGAAAATGCAAGTGCACAGGTGGGATTGAAGACACCTGTAGGGCTGTAGTGGAGGCAGGAACGTGGTAGGCAGGTGAAGGACAGGGAGTAGTGAAGACTGGGGCCAGAGGATTATGGGAACAAAAGATATGTTGAGGGAGAGTACCCACCTGTGCAGTTCACAAAATCTGGAATAGACCTAGATGCAAGATCTGTTCCTTATGTCCTCCCACTACCACCTATGCCAGTCATGTCAGAGGACTCTCCTACCCCATCAAAGGCAGGGCCACCTCTGAAAGCATCCATGTGATCTACCAGCTTAGCTGCAACCACTGTGCCATGTCCTATATGGACATGAAAAATATTAACCTGTCTGCCCCCACTCGAGCCCTGCACGTGCTTTGTATCCTGTCAGCATACCTGTGTAGTCTTTTACCCTGCTCTACAACTGTCCTCTCCCATTTACCTCCTCCCCTCTTCCTCCCTCCAGCACCACCACCAATGCTGCACTTAACAGTCAACCATCCTGTTGCTGCATGCTCCCAGGGCAGCACTGTGTATGTTTTGTTGCCTATGTCTGATGAAGAACTCAGTCTAATAGCTGAATGATATCTAGGAGTCTTTTTCATTGTGCCCATTTGCTGCTCAATACTTCCTCTATGTCACCGGCAGCTATCTATCCTTTCAGACGATGGAAAATCTAGGATGGAATGTAACAATATTATTGTTATCCATCCTTTCATATTATTGTTATTCCAGCCTTGGTTTTTTTTCCATTGTTTGACATGTTTAATTTATTTATATATATCACAATTTATGTAGTTTTACATATTGTTCTTATTTTGTATATCAACATAACCACCATGTGGTTTGGCAGTTTTATATTTCATAAGTTGTTGGTTTTGACACAATATGTGTGCAGACTCTTTTATTTATTTTTTTTCATTTGTTAGCAGTTTAAAATATGGTGTCACTACTTTATGAAGACACAATATAAGATTTGTGGGCCATTTTACAAACTAAAGCTGTTTAAAATATTTTTTTATTTTAGAAATGAGTCAGAAAGAAATATGATAAGTGATTGGAAACAGAGTGAATGCAGACAAGAGGGACTTCAGATAGAGCTTAAGGATGCTGAAAAAAAATTTGAGAACTTGCTCTCAGAACACTTGCAGTGTGAAAAGAACTTGAAAGCAAACAAGTGAGTATATACTACACAAAAATGACTAATATACAGTAAAATGTTTTTACATAAAGGTAGGGTACTTACAACAATAAAAAAGTTTTGCGTTTGGATTAGACTGTAACAATAATTTGCTATATATGATGGACAACCAACAGCAATGAATCCACCACAATTGACACAAAACAGAACAATGACTCAATGAAGGGAAATAGGAGAAAGGAATAAAAATGAATCTCAAACTTCCATGCCTCTGGTACTGTGATTGCAGTAGAAAATGCTAACCAATGAGAGGGAGAAACTCCATTTGGTGAATGAGAAATTCCAAATTGAATGATGAGGGAGATGTGACAACAAGAAATTCATGTTATTTATCTGTCAAGATTTGTACTTCTCACTCATTTCTAGAGTGAGCCCTAAATACAATTTTTAGTTTACACCATCAGCATACATGAATGTCAAAATGCTACAAGCTGGTTTTTCCAACATATGCACAGTGATGGATAGTACAACATATGTAATCCATATATATTGGATAGATAAAAAAATCTGCTCCCCAAGCAGTGGCAGAACACACAAACACACACACACACACACACACACACACACACACACACACACACACACACACAAAGGGTGGTTGTAATTGGCAAGCTTTCGGAGCCAGTGGCTCCTTCTTCAGACAGAAGGCTTGCACTAAATCTCTCTAGATCTTTATCAGAATAGCCACAAATCAATAGAGGGTGATCTATGAGTTGTACAAATACACTGAGCTTGCCTTTTCACCTGAGACTGCAAGGAAAAGATAAATCTTTCTTAGATTACCTTTGTGAATCAATACACCGGGCTTCCTCCTTCCTGTTCCATGTGGTCCTCTCACTGATATATTGTAGTGCACTGGAGACATTCTGACCTACCAAGGTCTGTTTTTGTGGCTGTGATTGGATGTGCAGGTAACATATCTACTTTAAATAATGGTCCAGTATGTCATCACAGTGCGTTTATTGATAAACACTGTATAATAATTTACAATTATTCAGTCTAATACACTTAGTTCTGTATGATACTGAAAACCAAGAGCACAGCTGACATGAAGTTCAGACCCTCTTTCTGACTGTACATTCCTTATGCTGACTGACTTACTTGGTGCACAACAAGAATCACTAGCAAAATTCATATGACATCAGAAGTATTTAGATTTTGTTGGTAGTTAACAATTAGTTTACCACATAGTGTAATAATAGTAAAGAAGCTTTAATGGCTCTTGGACTGCCCCTAGCATTTATTATGTTAAAAGTGTTTTCTAATAATTAATATTTGATATAGAAAAAGTGGTTGTTTCATACCAAAATGTTGGGTGGTCCCTGATATCTATAGTTGCTGTGATAAATGTCTTCTCATGCCTCATGTGGTTATTCACATCACCAGTGTGCCTACAGTGACATATGGTATGACTGTGCTTGCTATTTGCCTGCAGATCATAGGAACTACCTCTTAACACATTGCGGTAGCAGTCTGTATTACCATTCATGACAGAAACATATACTGCTTACATGCAACATTCAAATTTAATGTGATAAATGGCAAATTAATGGGGCATGAAATAAGAACAACCTGACAACCTCGCTATTTCATTATGGTCATTCCACAAGACCTATGTGGGAGGTAGTAATATGTTGTCCAGTAACTACTCTTCTGGGATTGCCATGGTAGACATGATACACATTGCCTCTCTTGTAGCATCTGCCACAGTAGTTTGTTGAGCATGTTGGCAACACTCATGTGCTGACTAAATGATTGCATGATGAAGCTCACCATTCTTTGTTGGATCTTGTCTACCTCTTCCATTAATCCTACTTGATAAGGATCTCAAACTGATGAGCAGTACTCAAAAATTGGTTGAACAAGTGTTTTATAAGCCACTTCTTTCATGGATGAATTACATTTCATAAAGTTTTTCCTGTGTACCTGTCTGTATCAGTTTTTTCTGTTATTTGTTTTTATGGTCATCCAGCTAAGATTGCTCTGCATGGTTACTGCTAGATATTTTACAGTGGTTATTGTTTAGAGCAGTTTGTCAACATTAGAGTAATTGTTCAGCAGTAGATTTGTTTTCATATGTATCTACAATATGTTACATTTGTTTACATTCAGGGTCAACTGCTAGAGCCTACACCATTCACCAGTCCTCTGTTGGTCTTCCTGCAGTTAGTTACAGTCATCTGATGCTGCTATCTCCTATTAGACAACACCATAATCTGTGAACAGCCTCATGGGGCTTCCAAAGTTATCCACTAAATCATTTAACAATATTATGAAAAGGAAAGTTGCCACTCACCATATAGCAGAGATGCTGAGTCGCAGATAGGCACAACAAAAAGACTGTCACAAATAAGCTTTTGGCCAGTAAGACCATTGTCAAAAACAGATCACACACACACATTCACATGCACACACACACACACACACATACACACACACACACACACACACACACACACACACACACACACATGCAAACACAACTCACACACGCACACACACACACACACACACACACACTTACACACACACACATGCAAACACAACTCACACATACATGACTCATGGTTGAGTTGCATTTGCGTGAGTATGAGTGCATCTGTGTGTGTGTGTGTGTGTGTGTGTGTGTGTGTGTGTGTGTGTGTGTTTGTTTGTCGTCCATTTTTGATGAAGGCCTAACTCACAAGGATCTTATTTGTGACAGTCTTTTTGTTGTGCCTGTCTGCAACTCAACATCTTCACTATATGGCGAGTGGCAACTTTTCGTTTCATAACACTGTTACATTCCATCCTGGATTTTCCTTTATTCACTAAATCATTTCTATATATTATAAGTCCTGCCACACTTCTGTGGGGTACTCATGAAATTACTTTTACATCTGTAGATTTTGTTCTGCTGAGAGCAATGTATTGAGTTCTCTCTGCAAGGAACTGAATACAGTCATAAATTTGGTCTGATGCTTGGTAACTTTGTATTTTTTTTTTCGCTAAATATAAATGTGGGATTGTATAAAATGACTTTCTGAAGTCAAGGAACATTACATCAATGTGAGCACCAATACTGACAATGCTGTGGACCTTTTGGAAGCACAATGGGAGCTGAGTACTGCAAGATCTCTGTCTAGGGAATCTATGTTCATTTTTATAAAACAATGGAAAATCCAGGATAGAATGTAACAATATTATGAAACGAAAGTTGATACTCACCATATAGCGGAGATGCTGAGTTGCAGATAGGCACGACAAAAAAACTTTCACAAATAAAGCTTTTGGTCATTAATGCCTTCATCAACAATAGATGTAGACACACACACACACACACACACACACACACACACACACACGACTGCAGTCTCAGCCAACTGAAACCACTGTTTACTAGCTACCCCACATCCTCCTCACCTTCCACTCCCACAGAAGAGAGAGAAAGAATGAGAGAGAGAGAGAGAGAGAGAGAGAGAGAGAGAGAGAGAGATCTTTCTTAGAAACAGGTAATTATGTAAATACAAATAATGGAAGGAGTAATTTCTAACAACTCACCATATAGCCGAGGTAATGAGTAGTCAATAGGGTAAGTATGTTGCTATGTTTTGGACAAATCATTATTCAGAGATATACTTGATGGCTAAACATACATTTTGCGTCCACACCAACCCACTCATGCACCTAATCACCCCACGCACCTGTGCCTTTACATTGTGCTGGTTGAATACACAATCAACTACAATGGATAATCAGCCATTGAACAGAAATGTTTATTCAGCCAGCACAGTGTAATTGTACAGGTGTGTGTGTGTGTGTGTGTGTGTGTGTGTGTGTGTGTGTGTGTGTACTTTGGCTTGATAAGGAATTAGTTGTAAAGCTAACATATTTTCAGTCTTTTTCATGTGCCTGTTGATGATTCAGTGTCTCCACTATTCAGTGAGTTGTTACCTTTCCTTCTAAATTGCTGGCATTAAAGCCTTTAATTTTCATTGTGATAAAAAAATACCTGAAAATATGAACAAATGAAACTCTTTATGTGATTCAGCCAATTGTAATGAAAGCCAATTATAATGAATTGGGAAAATGGCTGGAACACACTTTCCAGAAGCCAAGAAACATTAATATATTATGCATTTTTATCTCAAAATGGACTGTGTCTACTTGCAGTCTTGTGACGTATACACTGATCAGCCATAACATTATGACAATGTACCTAATAGCTGGTATGTCCACCTTTGGCATGGATAACAGTGGCAGTATGTCATGGCATGGAAACAATGTGACATTGGTAGTTTGTTGGAGGGAGTTGGCTGCACATCTGCACACACAAGGTGCCTAATTCCCGTAAATTCAAAGGGGGGTTTGATGATCTCTGCTGCCACATTTAGTCACATCCCAGGTGTGCTCGATTGGGTTAAGATCTGGTAATTTGGGGAATCAGCACATCAACTGAAACTTGCCACTGTGTCCTTCAAACCATTCCATCACACTCCTGGCCGTGTGACATGGTGCATTATCTTGTTGAAAAATGCCTCTGATGTCAGAAAATATGATTTTCATGAAGGGCTGTACTTCGTCTGCAACCAGTGTATGATACTCTTTGGCCATCATGGTGCCTCGCACAGGCTCCACTCGACCCATGGATGAATGTTTGTCAGAGCATTATAGAGCCACTGCCAGCTTCTCTCTGTCCCACAGTGCAGGTATCAAGGAGCTGTGCCCCAGGAAGACAATGGATTCATGCCCTCCCATTGGCATGATGAAGAAGGTGTTGGTATTCATCAGACCATGCAATGCTCTGCCACTGTGCCAACATCCAGTGCCACTGGTCACATGCCAATTTCAGTTGTAGTTGCTGATGTGGTGATGTTATCATTGGCACATGTGGGTCATCGGCTGCAGAGGCCCATCGTTAGGAGTTTGGTGCTTTGTGTGTTCAGACACACTTGCACTTTCTCCAGCATTAAAGTCTGATGTTAGTTCTGCCACAGATCATTGCCCTTATGGTTTACCTGTCTGCCCAGCCTATGATGTTCAACATCTGTAATGAATGGTGGCCGCCATGGGACATGGTTTCACCTTGGTTTTGCCACATGTTGAAGACACTCATCACAGCACTGCTCAAACACCTGACAAGTCCTGCAGTTTCTGAAATGCTTGTACAGAGCCTCTGGGCCATCACAGTCTGCCCTTGGTCAAACTCAGATATGCACAGACAGCACACTCACTGGTACTACACGCACAATACATGTGTCTGTCTAGCTGTGGCTGACCAATGTGCAAGTTACACAAGACAACCACAAAAATATGGAAATTTGGCAGTGGACTTAGACTTGTAGAAAACCCTAATTAACTAATTACTTAATGTCAACAAAATTAATGAAATTTTTTATTCAGAATAAAACCAAAATTATATAGACCAAGCCAAAAAGAACAATGCATGTATGAAGCAGTGGGCATCGTGGGGCATTGCCCAACTTTCTGTGCTGCAGGCTTTTAATGTACTACTCTGAGGTAGTGATGATATGTCCCAAGTTAATGGTTTTCTTGTGGTGGATGCTTTTATGTTTGTTCTGTCTTCTTTCCTTCTCTGGCTTAGTCCCATTATGAAGCATATGCTGAAACATCTCAAAGAATTTGTATTCCTATATCAGACATGCCAACTATTGCTGCCAGAGTGCAACATTATTGCACAAAGTCAAAATGGCAACTGCACAGCAGTGCATGCAAGAGCAATGTGTGCATTGCAACAACAAAATCGCTGATTCCTGTGCAAAGGAAGTATCATAGCTTGTATTGATGTGAGGTACCTGATTTAAAAACAATTAAGGAATGGTATTGTATGTTTCTGGCAACTGGAAGTGTTCTAAAATATTCTAGCTGTACGTGTCATACTGTTTTGTAAGAGACAGTGGAGGACATCAGACAAGTGTTTCTCAAAAGCCCTTGTAAATAAGTTTACCAGATATCTAGGCAAATTAATATACCCCAAGCAACATTACACTGTGCAGTACACCTGTGTCTTCAGTTGTATGCTTACAAAGTGCAAATTCTGGAACATTTGATGCTGACCAATTTGTGCAGACAAATATTTTCTGTGGATATGCTGCAATGTATTGACGCGAATACCAGCTTCCTGGAAAGATGTTTATTCTCAAATGAGACAACCTTTCATGTATGAGAAATTGTTAATTGGCATAATGTTCAGATTTTGGGCTTACATCATCAGCATACTATCACTGAACATGTTTGTGATAACCCTAAACTGAATGTCTTGTGTGGATTAATGCACGACAGGATTGTTGGGCCATTTTTCTTTGCAGAAAATACAATTAATGGGTTAGTGCGTCTGGACATGGTGCAGCAGTTTGTACACTCTCAGATACAGGATCTGCAACCTTAAACCATCTTTCTACAAGATGTTGCTCTGCTGCATTGGTTGACAGCTGTTCACAAGTTCCTGGATACAAAATTTCCCCATTTGTAAGCCTGCGTGTGGAGGACTTGCCGCCTGGCCACCACATCCCCTCCCCCCTCCCCCCCCCCCCCCTCCCCTCCACTCCAACTCCTCCCCACGACATCATCCCTTATGGATTTCTTCTTGTGGAAATTTGTGAATGACTGGATGTTTTTCCTATACGATGTCATATCACTAATGCCATTTCAACCTGTAACAGAGGGCATATTACAAAGAACATGGCAAGAAATTTAATACAGATGTAATATTCTTCTTTCTACAAATGGGTCACAGGTAGAGGTGTCCTTATGGTTATTAAATAAATACTTTGAGATGCTCTAGCATAAGCTCCAACTTCATTATTACATTTACTGTCATTTTTTTCCAAGCCGTTGAAATGTGAGAGGTTTGAAAGGGACACCCTGTACTTCTGTACATGTTCATTCTGAAACTCAGACAATAATTTTAGATATTTTTGAAAAATATTATCTGAAGCCAATAGAAGAGATAAGTTCTGTAGTAATCCATAGGTATGAGAATAGTAAATTGGATGACTGAAAGCCTGGGAAAGGTTGTCCCATTTAAAGATGTGCCTCATACGACACCATAATTTCATAGCTAGTTGTGGCATTCAGAGTGGTATAGATGCAGTACCTGAACAGTCTGTGTGTGGTGAACATGGCAGCATGCCACAAGTTAAGTGACTTTGATTGCATGATATAATCAGTGCAACACACACGGGGCGTAGAATATCGGAGATTACATGAGAATTCAAGTTTCTGAGGTGGACAGTTTCTAGGGTGGATCTTCAGTATTGCACTGACCACATTTACACTGCTACACAGGGTGATCATGCGTTTCTGACATATGAATGTCATGTCACCTCCACAAGGCTACACAGGATGATTGATAGATTACTGTGGACAGATTGCCACAGACTGGAATGTAAAGCATCAGAAATTCATATTTGCTGAGATTGTATGGAGACAAATGAAATGCATAGGCTTCTGTAGCCAATGACTGACATCGCATCCAGTGACTTCCCATGGATTATGGCCTCTCAATGTGTTATTAGTGAAAGAATTGTAGTGAGTCCAAGCAGTGACTTAATTTTAGAATGCAGAAGTTATTTGTGGGCATTTTCATAAAATTGAAAGAACCTATGATTTCAATGCTTGTGCATAGCTAAAAAGTAAATTTTGGATAAACTGTGTAAAAAGTAATCACAGTGGTGATATTATTAAGATACCATATGATGGAAGTTGAATTCAAGTTTCACTCACTAACTATCTTTAGGGGAAGAAAAGGTGATGAAAGAAAAATTGAGAAGTTTACTTTTTACTACTGATCAGCATTGATGTGATCATAATAACAGTTTTATTTGAAGTGACTGTCTACTTAAACTTCAAAGTAATATGACTTATTACACTGACAGTAAGTATTATAAAGGTTCAAGCATAGTTAATAGAAACTGGCCTTTAGATAGTCATCAGCTGAATGTATAATAAAAAATTCTCATGTGACACATAAAGAACTTTATCAACAAATGAGCAAATAATATGCCAAGAGGAAAAGGATGTAAAAATTATGCAAACTGTGTGTCCATACAAGCTGAAATTGTCTCTTGAAAAATAGAAAAAAAGGAAAGAAAGTATGATTCTGATGCTCAAGAAGACAGAAGAAGTAACTAACACAACAAATGCTTCCAGAAGAAAGAGTATACTTTTACTGGGTGATAGTCACCTTAGAGGTGTTGCCCATGAAATAAAAACTGCTGACAAAGATAAATGCCTCAGCCTATACCAAACCAGGTGCTTGCATTGACCAGGTACTATCAACAGCAACTGATATTTGTCAAAAATAACAAAGGAAGACTACATTGTGATCTGTGGTGGTTCAAATGATGTTGTACAAACAATGAAGATCTGCATGCTGCTAATGTCTTAAGAACAGCATTCTAACATAATTGTACTTGATATTGCACACAAGCATGACTTAACACAATGCTCATGTGTAAACAAGGCAGTAATAGCTACAAACAGACATGCAGAAATCTGCAACAGTTTCATGAATATTCATAGGATCGAAATATACAGATTTGATAGAGATTTTTACACCATTCATGACATTCTCTTCCACTGGTGTGGGAAAAATCAGCTAGTAACCATAATTTGTAACATAATTACAAATGCAAGGAACACTGTGAACTTAGGACAATAAAATTTGAACAACAAGTGCACTACAGCACAAGTAAATTGTAGGAATGGGTATAGACAGCCTGCTTTTGGCGATTGGCTGGTGAAAAGAAATGGGATGAAGCTGTTTCTTGGAAATATTTCTGTCTCTTTTGGGAGCAGTTAGATGCTCTCATATTTAAACGCAAAAGAGATGTGATAGTTCTTTGGAACTTCATAGTAAATTTTCTGACAAATTCCAGAGACAGATCAGACCTAGAAAATTTGACATCCATGTATAATCCTGCTTCCATAGTTGTTTTCCTACTAGAGTAAATTCATGTACAAGTAGACATTGATAATATATTTATAGACCAGATCAAAATAGGTGATACAACTACCAGGCAAGTCTTGAATGGTCTCTCTGACCATAATGGACAAAGACTCACAATTAACAGTGCAAATACCTATGAGAATGAAAGTAGCCCCTGCTGGAAAATAGCAAAGATAAGTAATGATGAAACTATGCAGACTTTCAAATCACATCCCCAAGTTGTAGATGGGAGATATATGTTTAATTTATATAATGCTAATTCCAAGCACAATCTTTTCAGCAATCAAGTGAAACTGATATTTGAAAGCACCTTCCCAGAAAGGATACATAAGATCCAAACCAAAAAACTCTCCAAAAAGTCTTGGATTACCACTGGTTTTAAGATTTCATCTAAAAGGAAACTAGAGCTGTACACCACTTCAAAAAATTCAAATATCTCCATTCAGTTAAATCACTATCAAAAATACTGTAAAATACTAAGTAAAGTTATTCAGAAGTCAAAAGTTTGTATCTATGCTCCAAAATTAATAAATCTAGTAACAAAATCAAAACTGTATGGGAACTGATAAGGAGTGATACTCGTGCAAATTGCCCCAGTAGGACTGAAAGCATTGTTCTCAATAATGAAAGTAGACAAGTAGAAAATCAAGAGATTGTGACAAAAAGATTTTATGAACAATTGTTCAGTGTACCTGAACAGGACACAATGGCTCCTTGGGATAGCCCATAAAAATACTGAAAAAATTATTTCCCATATTCTTTAGAACAGAGAGGTATAGCCCGTATAACAGTACAAGAAGTAAACAGAATCATAATTTCTTTAAGAAGTAAAAATTCAACTTCTGTTGACAATATTTCCAAAAAACTGCTAAAAGCTCACTGCAATCAGTTCAGTACTCTCCTACTTCATATACTCAGTGCCTCTCTCAAACACCCTGACAGGATGAACTGTGCTCTTCTAAAGCCTCTCTACAAAAAAAGGCAATGTCTAAGATGTTACAAACTGTCATCACATCTCTATTTGGACTGCATTTTCTAAAATCCCTGAAAAATTGACAGATGCCAAGATAGTCAATCACCTGAAAAACTTCACAATAATTAGTAAAAACTAGTTTGGATTCAGAGAAGGTATCTCCACAACCGAAGCTAAATTTTCATTTACCAATAACATTTTGGAATGCCTTGACAAGAAGACATTGCCTGTTGGCATATTTTGTGACGTGTTAACGCCTTCGACTATGTTAGTCATGGAATACTTATAGAGAAAGCATGCTACTGTGGACTCTGAAGACAAATGGGCAACTGACTCAAATCTTCAGACAACAGAAAATGACGTTAGGTGGTAACAATGTGAAGGTAGGAGGGGTAGTGTCCAACTGGGGAACAGTACTTTATGGAGTTATGTTTATTTCTCATACACCCACCCCTGTCCTCAAGCAAAGCTAGCAACTTTACAATGTTTCTAGATGGCATAAGTATTGTGATAGATAATAAAACTCCCACTGACCTAGAGCTAAATGCCAACCACTTATTTCCAAATGCTCTGAACTGGTTCACAGTAAATTGTCCATCATTGAACCTCAGAAAAACCAATTACATTCATTACCATTATGATCACAAAAGCCTACAGGAATAAATATTGCACGTGAGAACCAGCAGGATCAGATGGCTGAGTGTTTGAAATTCTAAGGCATCCATGTTCAGTGTGTGACATTTAAAACTGACCTGTCATACACAATGATAACATTCCAGTGCATGCATGTGCATCAGTAATAATGGAAAATGAGAAATGCTGTCCAAACAGTACCACATGAACCAAACATTTCCTCTGGTGTACCAACACTGCACAGAACTTCATCGTTGTGTGAAGCACCTGCAGCTGCAATCAGTGAAACTTGCCAAAACCAGTTGAGAAAAAGACCTCTTTGTGTGAAGCCTGGTTAGTGTGAGTGTGCGATAATGCAATATTCATTACCTGAGCATGTTGTCATTGCTGAAGCATTCAATCACACTGGACCTTTTCTGGAAACAAAGAATTTGTTACAGGAGAAATTTCCAGGACATTCTGTGCCTGCAAAAAGAACCATATGGGAATTGAATGAGTGCATACAGGATTGGTTCAGAATGCTCCCAGGAACAGACCACCAGCTATCTGCACACCAGAATTAAAGGGGAAGATTCAGAAGATAATGACAAGAAGTTATCTTGTAAGTCAACAAGGGAACTAAAGTTAAAACTAAACCTTATAAGTGTTTTACAAGAACTGAAGGAGCCTGACCTGCAGAAGAGAGTGCACTTCTGTTCATGGCTGTTGAGAAATGTTGCCAGAGGTGTCTTGGACCCACTAAGGCTCATCACGAGTGATGAAGCATGGTTCCACCTTTTTGGGTATATAAGTTGCCAAAACAGCAGTTATTGGGCAACAGAAAATCCACATACAATGCACCAGGTACCATTGCATAACAAGAAAATTGGTGTTTTGTGTACCTTTTCTCCCACCCGTGTTATGAGGCCCATATTCTTTGAGATGTCAGTGAACAGTGACATGTATTGGGAATCCTGGAGGAGTTTTATTCAAACTTGCCTTTATGATCCAGTTTATATGCCACACCCTGCAGATGACAGGCTTAACTGCGAGCAACACATCCAGCATAGGCTACCCTGAAAAGGCTTAGTTCATCAACATTTGCCATCCAGATAATGACCAAAGTTGGAGAGTCAGTGTCGCAAAATCTGCCTACTTTGGCTACTTCTATTTACTTATGTGTTATGGAATAAACTTCCTGGGCAATTTGCCACTGTCAAAAAAAGTCTTTGTGCAGATCAGAAAAAGGATGTCTGAAATTTGTGTGGTGTGCTTTGTAATCTTACTCTTCCAAACATCACTATTAAAATTCTCTGCCTCTGCACAAGTTCTGAAACCTTCAAGAGGCATAAAATATACAAAAGAAAGAATTTTTTTCTTATCTTCATTTTCTCTTGTTTTTGTTGGCTGCAGTTCTTGAATCTATGGGTACATTCTTGAGGCTGTAATTTTTTTATAACATTGTGTGTTCCATGTGACTAAATAACTGATGAAGATTTGAAGATTTGCGTGTATTACTCTTGAATTTTATTCTTTGTCACATTTTTCAATTTCACACCATCTTTACACTTTCCACTTCTACCACACTGCATATTACATTGTCAGTATCAATCATAAAATAGTTGTTGTTGTTGTGGTCTTCAGTCCTGAGACTGGTTTGATGCAGCTCTCCATGCTACTCTATCCTGTGCAAGCTTTTTCATCTCCCAGTACCTACTGCAACCTACATCCTTCTGAATCTACTTAGTGTATTCATCTCTTGGTCTCCCTCTACGATTTTTACCCTCCACGCTCCCCTCCAATACTAAATTGGTGATCCCTTGATGCCTCAGAACATGTCCTACCAACCGATCCCTTCTTCTGGTCAAGTTGGGCCACAAGCTTCTCTTCTCCCCAATCCTATTCAATACTTCCTCATTAGTTATGTGATCTACCCATCTAATCTTCAGCATTCTTCTGTAGCACCACATTTCGAAAGCTTCTATTCTCTTCTTGTCCAAACTATTTATCGTCCATGTTTCACTTCCATACATGGCTACACTCCATACAAATACTTTCAGAAATGACTTCCTGACACTTAAATCAATATTGGATGTTAACAAATTTCTCTTCATCAGAAACACTTTCCTTGCCATTGCCAGCCTACATTTTATATCCTCTCTACTTCGACCATCATCAGTTATTTTGCTCCCCAAATAGCAAAACTCCTTTACTACTTTAAGTGTCTCATTTCCTAATCTAATACCCTCAGCATCACCCGACTTAATTAGACTACATTCCATTATCCTTGTTTTGCTTTTGTTGATGTTCATCTTATATCCTCCTTTCAAGACACTGTCCATTCCGTTCAACTGCTCTTCCAAGTCCTTTGCTGTCTCTGACAGAATTACAATGTCATCGGCGGACCTCAAAGTTTTTATTTCTTCTCCATGAATTTTAATACCTACTCCTAATTTTTCTTTTGTTTCCTTTACTGCTTGCTCAATATACAGATTGAACAACATCAGGGAGAGGCTACAACCCTGTCTTACTCCCTTCCCAACCACTGCTTCCCTTTCATGTCCCTCAACTCTTATAACTGCCATCTGGATGCCATTTTTCAATCCAGAAACAAAGCACCAGTCAGCTCAATGGAAGCACACAGATTCACTGCCACCAAAAAAATGTCGGGTAACCGCCAGTGCTGAAAAAATGATGGTGTCCATGTTCTGGGACAGCGAGGGCATAATCCTTACCCATTGCATTCCAAAGGGCACTACGGTAACAGGTGCATCCTACGAAAATGTTTTGAAGAACAAATTCCTTCCTGCACTGCAACAAAAACGTCCGGGAAGGGCTGGGCATGTGCTGTTTCACCAAGACAACGCACCCGCACATCGAGCTAACGTTACGCAACAGTTTCTTCGTGATAGCAACTTTGAAGTGATTCCTCATGGTCCCTACTCACCTGACCTGGCTCCTAGTGACTTTTGGCTTTTCCAACAATGAAAGACACTCTCCGTGGCCGCACATTTACCAGCCGTGCTGCTATTGCCTCAGCGATTTTCCAGTGGTCAAAACAGACTCCTAAAGAAGCCTTCACCACTGCCATGGAATCATGGCGTCAGCATTGTGAAAAATGTGGACGTCTGCAAGGCGATTACGTCAAGAAGTAACGCCAGTTTCATCGATTTCGGGTGAGTAGTTAATTAGAAAAAAAATCGGAGACCTTAGAACTTGAATGCACCTCGTACCAGGAAGAAATGTGACATACACTGTGACCTGAAAAATTAGTCTCTGGTGCAAAAAGGTATAAAATACACAAGCACATTTTTGGAACACAACATACAAACAGCTTAGAGATAGAAATGATGACACTTTCTGCAGGACCTGACCATCATTTTGCAGGACAATGCTCAAGCACGTACAGTACAAGCTGTTACTAATTTGTTTGAGTGATGGGGCAGCTACGTGCTATACCACCTACTGTACTCCCTTGACTTAAGCCCTTGTGAGTTCAACTCAATTTCTAAACTGAAGGAAACACTTCATGGCATTTGCTTCAGAACTGCTACAAATTCGTTGGGTAATAGACTGCGCTGCTCAAACTGTCAACACAACTGACACTACTAAGAGTATCCTATGACATCCACATCACTGGCAACAAGGTATACACAATGCTGGTGACTACTCTGAAGGACAGTAAGACTTTGGAGCATGTATCTATTTTGTATGAGTTGTAAATAAGTAGTTGCCACTATTAAAGTTCCAACCCTCATATGTACAGGTTACACCTTTTACAATAAGGGTAGCAGAAGTGATCCAATATGTCTGTGACATTTCTCTAGAATTTTAGAACATGTGTGGGATCTCAAAATGAATGACTGCTTCCATAGCAACCAGCGCAAATTCAATACAAACACCTGGTGTAACAATGTGCAGGATTCTGAAATCAAAAGGCTCAACTGTAGGTAAAGCAGCTGGCAGACTTTGGTTCATTGGTAGAATAATAGAGAAATGCAGTCAGTTTGAAAAGGTGATTTACATACAAAAGTTCATGTGGCCAGTCCTAGAATACTGATCAAGTGTGTGGGACCTGTATGAAATAGGAATAACAGGGGAAATTGAATATATGCGAAGAAGGGCAGCAGGAATGGGCACAGGTTTGTCTGTCCTAAGGTACAGTGTCACAGAAATGTTGGAAGAACTGAACTGGCAGACTTTTAAGATGGATGCAAACTATACAGTGAAAGACTACTTACAAAGTTTCTAGAACCAACTTCAAGCAATTAGTTAGTTGGTTGGATAGCTAGTTTCATGTTTTGTGGATCATTTGCAAGATAAACCTTAATGATGTGGAATGTCATTTTACCTTCATACCACAAATTGTTTTGTAAATATGCCTACATGCTTTATAATTTTCTTTTCTCCTTTAATTAAATATACAGATGTGAGTTAGTACATGGCATGTTTTTAAAGTAAGCACTGTTTTGAAATTCTGCCATTGCAGTGCTGTGGTCGACATTTGGCAGATGTGCACTGCATACCACATCCTGCTGGCAAGCCACAGATGCCATTACAGAGTTGTTTGACATGTTTACAGTTGTTTGCAAGTATTTGAAATGCCTGCTCGGATTGAGAGGCCCACTGACTGTGAAATGAGTGCTGTGATTCGTTTTCTTAGTGCTAAGAGTTGAAAGTGACTGTCCTTCATTGTTGGATCAGTGAAGTGCATGGAGAAAACATTATGAGCAATAGGATGGTACAGAAATGAGTGAGAGCTTTGAAAGATGGCTATATGAATGTGTATGATGAGGAACAAAGTAAGTGACCTTCAGTCTTTACTGATGATTTGGTGCAGAAAGTTGATGTAAAAGTGAGAGATGAGATGCTTTGTAAAGGATGAGCCAGACAGTAGAGGATTTTACTTTATTATATGAGCTTCCAAATGGTAACTTCATTTTTCCGTTACGGCCAGGCCACGGCCGGCAGTGTTGGCTGCCTGTAAATTCTTTTTTCCCCACAGTCTGGTAACAGGATGTCAGCACCAAGGAAGGGCACCTCGATCACATGCCTCCCTCATGAGCTAATGAAGTAACGCCACCCCAGGCATCGCTGACCAAACCATGCACTGGAAAGTTCCATTGCCGCCCCAGCGGGTTTCTTGATCCTGACCAATCAGGGCGGAGGAAGCCACGTGGTGCGTTGAATATACCCAGCCACCCATCACTGGGCCTGCGCTCTTGTCTTCTCACTCTCTTGGACGTGTGCCCTGTAGCAGTGAACATCTCCCGCTTCACCCGGTGCTGCGGCGTTGGGGACTTAGTTTTTGCAGCTGGCATGCCACTCAGACTGGTCCAATTGGCCGACACCAGCTTTCATTAGCTTCACAAACTATGTTTCACCAAACTCTACACTCTGGCTCACCCTCGCCTCCCTAGGCCTGGCTATGTGCCCCTTTCTAACATGCTTTCGCCAGTAAATGGCCTTTGTCTAAATATTATCATATTCATTCCATAATGCCCACCGCCTTCCCAACTGCCCATCCTGTACAGCTTAATGATGTCAACATTATGTGATGCGTTTCCTCAAGTGTCAAGAAGCATGTTTTATGCAACTGCTGCAAACTGTTTAAATTGTGAAAAGTTATGCTCATGCAGGTACTGAAAATACTGACTGAGCTGTACAGAACCAAACATTTAGCCAGTTTTTTGACTTTCCTAGAGCAGTACAATGAGGAAGGTGGTGGGTTTTTAAGCCAAACTGTCACAGGTGATGATATGTGGGTGACTTATGTGACATATGAATAAAAGCAGCAATTTGTGGAATGATGGCATTCAACATCACTCAAGAAAATGAAGTTCAAGGTAATGGTTTCAGCCCAGAAAATCATGTGTACTGTTTATTGGCACTGGAAGAGGCAGTGCTCTTGGAGTTTTTGCTGAAACAAACTGCCTGGCATTCTGAGTAAAGGGATCACTTTTGCTTCATGACAATACCTCTCCACACACAAGCATTTGAACTCGAATTGATCAAATATTTTGATGAGAATAACTTGATCACCTTCTGTGCAGCCCTGATATAGTACCAAGTGGCTACTATGTGTTCCTGCATTACTGGGTGTCTATGCCATGGTGATGACGAAGATTTCAAAATGACGGTGCTGCAATGGTTTTCTAATCAGGTGACAGATTTCTATGAGGATGGTATTCAAAAGTTGATCTTATGATATGATAAGTGTGTTAATACTGGTAGGAATTACATAGAAAAGTAGATTAAAGTACAGGATTTCATATAATAAAAAATTGCTAAGAGAAGTCTACTTGTTCTATTTTTATTTCAAAATGGTTCTGATTTAGAAAACATGCCTTGTAATTCCTGCCCACTAACTTTTATACATTACAACAACAGAAATTCTTCTATGGAATAGAAGAGATTTTCAGAGCACATAGGATGTGGGTGTTTGGGGTATCATAGTGATGAGGAGGGGAATGGATTCAGGGCAGAGTTTCTGAGAAGGACTTAAGGTTTTAAATAGTGGTTAGGGGTTAGTTGGACTTCTCGGATGGGATTTCTCTGGCAGGGTCTATGAGTGTAGAGGTCAGACTACTGGTATGTGCCTTCTGCCAGGTAGTCACTGCGATTCATAATGACTGGTGGAACCTTTGTCTGCAAGTTGGGCGATAAGGTCTGGATCTGTTTCAAGGCTGTTTATGTCTGTAATTTCTCCTGCTCAAATGTTGGTGTCCTTAGGAATGGACTGAGGATGGATGGTGAGGCCAAGTTGTAGATAGGAATTTCTGGAAGATGACCAGTGGTGGTTGTGGAGGAAGATCAGAGGATCACAGCTGGATGGTGGTATTAACTGGGAGAATCAGGGTTCAGTGTTGGAATGGGTCTGGTTTTGGTTGGAGGGATTCACAGCGAAGAAGTGTTTCCATTGCAGGAATTAGAAGAAGGAGAGCAGGTTTTTGACAAGTTGAACATGATTAAATTTGGGTGTAGGGCTGAAGATGAGGCCTTTGAATAGGACTGAAACTGATGTGGAGCTGAGATTTTTGTTGAAAAGGTTAACAACAATGTTCTGGGATTGTTTCTACTCTGGAGTTAATGGAGTTTTGGTAGGGAGTTTGTGGGAATGTGACAAGTTGAAAAGGTCAGCTAGGCAGGGTCTGTGTAGTCTGACGAGTTGAAGAGGAGGAACACTCTGGGTAGGCTAGGTATTAGATACTGGTGCCCCAAGGTGGCTGTAGGATGTCAGCAGGTTGGATGACTTATGAAAGTGGTGTTTGGAATTGTCTTGCGTTTGCTCGAGAGCAAGGGATTCAATTTCACAGATGTGATATATGTAGTAGGGGTTTCCCAGTAGCAATATCTTGCAGAGGGAGTGGAGGTGTTTCTGGAATGCCTGTGCTATGGAGATGTGTTTTTGCAGTATCCAGTTTGTGAGGAACAGGGACTTGTGGAATCTGGAAAAGTAAAGATCATTGTGCAGGGAGGGGTGGGATCCAGAGAAAGAAATTTTATGGTTAGGCATGTCTGCACTATTTTTATGTGTCTGTTTATGTTATCAAGCTCCCCTCACAACCACATAATGCCTTAATTTGCCCATTTCCTACATCATTTCCCATTTCCTCAATGCCATCTCTACCACAATGGACCACTGCTACCGCTTTCTGCACCATTTCAGAAAAGTATCCCATTTCCTGCCTATAACACAGTCCCACATCCTGTTCCTTAAATGCTGCCTATGTCATGGATTCCTTCCCAGTGGCCTTCCTCAGGATCCCGTCCTTCCTTTCACAGTGACCTTCACTTTTTCAGAGACCACCAATCCCAGTCCCTCACAAATCTAGTACTGCAAAAACACATCTCCGTGGTACAGGCATCTCAGAAACACTAATGCTCCCTCCACAATGTACTGTTACTGTGCAGTCCCTACTACATACATCATGCCTCTGAAATTAAATTCCTTGCTCTCCAGCACCTGAAAGAGCATTCCAGACACAACCTTCATAAGTTACCCAACTTGCTGACATCCCACTGCCACCTTGGAGTACCACTATCCAATCCCTAACTTAACCACAGTGTTACTCCTCGACAATCCCTCATAGCACCCAGACACTGCCTAGCTGACCTTAACTTGCCACATCCCCTAAAACTCACTACTAACATTCCACTAACTCCAGAGCCAAAACAATCCTCGAAACTGTTGTTAACCTTTCCATCAAAATCCTTAGCCCTCCACAAGCCCCCTATCCAAAGGTTTCACCTTCAACTCTCCATCCAAATATAGCCATGTTGGACTTGTCAAAGATGTACTGTCCTCCTGATTCCTTGAATGAAAACACTTCTTTGCCACGAATCCCTCCAACTAAAGCCACCTAATCTGAAAACTGAACCATGCCTCTTCCAGTTCATACCATCATCCACCCATAATCCTATGCTGCTCCCATTTTATCACACCCTGGCCATCTTCTAGAAATTCCTTACCTCCAACATAGCCTCACCATCCTTCCCCGCATCCCTTCCTAGAAACATCAAACTTTCAGCAGGGGAAAGGACAGCCATAGACAGCCTCAAAACTAATCCTGACCTGAACATCCTACGTGCAGACAATGGTTCCACCAGAGTCATTATGAATCACATTGACTACTTGGCAGAAAGCATCTGGCAATAGTCTGAGTCCACCACCCGTAACTTCTGCCAACATGATCCCATCCCGGATGTTCAACTTAACCTCCAATCCCTGCATAAAGTGCTAGGACCTTCCCAGAATGTCTGCCCTGAATTACTTTCCATTTTAACACTGATAACACCCCGAACACTGACGTTTTTCTCATTATTCCCAACATCCATAAACCAACTAGTCTGGACACTCATTTTAGCTGGTTATAGTGCTTACACTGAAAGAATTTTTGCCCTCACTGACCAACACTTTCAACCAAATGCCCAAAATCTAGCCTCCCAAATCATAGTTACCAACCACTTCCTTCACCAATTCTCCGCCATCCCCATCCTCTTAGCTCCTGGATTCGTAATTGTTGCTGTTGACTTCACTTCCCTATACCCAACATACCTCATTCCTATGGCCTTATCCTTCAGACTCTAAACCCACAAGCTCATTTCTCAGACACCTTATTAAGTTTATGCTAACACCCAACTACTTCTCCTTGTAAGGGAAGATATACAAATAAATAAGATGTCCAGCTAAGGACACCTGAATGGTGCCCTACTATGCTGATTTGTTAATAGGACATCTAGCCTCCCAAAACTCCAAGCGCTTCATCTGGTTCTGGTTCATTCATTATATCTTCATGATCTGGACTCAGTTCCAAGACACCCTATCCTCATTCCTTCACAACCTCAAGACCTTCTCTTCCATCTTCTTCACTGGTGTTCCTCAACCGATAGTGCCATCTTTCAGGACATGGACCTCATCCTCTCTAATGGCTCATATCTGTTCTACACACATTAAACCAACCAACCACTACCAGTACCTTCTGCACCAAAAAATTCCTCCCATACAGCCTGGCCAACTGTGGATGGTGTATCTGCAGTGATAAGAACTTCCTTGCCCAGTATGCTGAGGGTCTCACAAAGGTCTTCAAAGACAGGTGCTATCCCCCAGACCTAGTCCATAAACAGATTTCCTGTGCCACGGCTCCCACACACCCAATCCTCCCTCTATTCCCAAGGACCAGGTACAAAGGAGCACTCCCTTTGTCCCCCAATACCTGCCAGACTGGAACAGTTGAACCACATCCTTCATCAGGATTCTGATTATCTATCATCATACCCTGATATAAGGGACATCCCATCCAAGATCGTTCACTCCACATCCTTCATCAGGATTCTGATTATCTATCATCATACCCTGATATAAGGGACATCCCATCCAAGATCGTTCACTCCCCTCCCCTCCCCATAAAATGGTGGTCCATCACCCACCCAACCTCCATAACATCCTACTCCATTCCTATGCCACTCCCAATACCAACCTCTAGCCACAGGGATCATGTCACTGTGAAATACCCAAATGCAAGACATACCCAAATGCAAGACCTGCCCAATCAACCCACCCCGCACTTCATATTCCAATCCTGTCACAGGATTATTCTAGCCCATCAGAGGCCAAAACACCTGTGAAAGCCAGTACGTCATATACCAGCTCTGCTGAAATCATTGGACAGCATTTTATACCAGTATGAAAGGATGAATGGCCATTGCCATACTCTGGTCCAGAGCCAAGTGGACCACCCTGTGTCACAACATGCAGCTGGAATAACATGCTTGTTTCAGTAGCTGCTTGACAACCCAAGCCATCTGGGTCCTTCCCTCCACCATCATGTTTTCTGAACTACTCATATGAGAGTTATCCTTACAATACATTCTCAACTCCTGAAATTGTTGTAGCCTCAACCTTCAGTAACCTGCTGTCCCTATACCCTCCATCAAACATTTTTCGCCCTTCTGTCCTGTTATCTCCTCCCAGCCCACATTCACTCACTCTCATTGTATGCTACTCTTCTGCCAACACATCCTATGCTCCTCTCCTAATCCACTAGATAGCACTAATGTGTGTGTGATGTGTTTCTGCTTGTGAGAATATGTGTGTGTTTTCTTTTATGAAGAAGGATTTGGCCAAGAGCTCAATGTGTAGTAGCCTTTTTGTTGAGCCTGCCTGCAACTCAACATGTTACCTTTATGGCAAGTAGCAATCTGCCATATTCATAATATTATTGATACTCCAAGTTGGACCTTCCACTGCTTGATTTTCTTGAAAATTACTTGCACCAGAATATTATTCCACATTACATTATTGAATGGAAATACGCAAAATACATCAACTTACTGGTTTGTCTCTTGCTAAGATTTGCAGTGACTCAGTGCAAATGTGGCTGAAATAAGTTGTTTTAGGATTTCCAAAATATGTTTGTTTCCAGTTTAATTCCTCTTCAATATGAGCACCTAAGAATTTTGAAGCTTCCACCCTATTTATTACTTCCTCACCATGTGCTATACTTATCATTGTTACGGTACAAGATGTGCAGAACTGAATATGTTGTGTCCTTTTAAAATTGAGGATGAAACCATTCAAAGAAAACCAGTCAATTATACTTTTACCATTTCTTCAGTTGCTGTACGTATGCTTGGATTGATTGCAATACTAATGTCATAAGCAAAAAGAACTGCTTCTGCTTGTTATATATTAGACAAAATATCAGTTACATATATGGGGAACAACAGTGGACCCAAGATTGAGCCATGGGGAACTCCGTACGTGATTTCTCGCCAGTCTAAAGAATCTCCCCTGATTACATTGGTTAAATTATTGTGCACAAATTTCTGCATGCTTTTCATTAGGTATGACATTATCCATTGGTTGGCTATACCATCAATCCTATAAAACTTCACTTTATCTAATGCCTTAGATAGGTCACAGAAAATACCAGCTGGCACTATTTTCTTATTTCATGCTTGTAAGATTTGATGAGTGGACATGTAAATGGCAATTGCAGTAGAGCAACTCTTCTAAAATCCTAGCTGTTATTTGCTGTGGATTTGCTCAGATGAGGTACTATTCTAAATGCCTCAGCTTCTCAAAAATTGCGGAAAATAATGTCAGTAGTGAAACACATAAGTAGTTATTGACTGACATCTCTCGTGTCAACTTTTTTAATGGGGATTTAACAATGGCATATTTTAGCCTCTCTAGAAAAATGCCTTGAGTTAGTGATGCATTACATACGTCAGGTGATACAGGGCTTACTGTATGGGAAAAAATGTATAGTACCCTATTGGAAACACCATCAAATTGAGATGAGATTTTATTTTTGAGAGAATACATATTTATTTTAATTTCATAAGGAGAATTTTGTGATACATTCATTTGACTGAATTTTGTAAGAGTTGCTTTTTCAACACAGTGCTGTGATTGTTCTTGTGAACTGTTTCTCTCCACAATTTCTACTGTGTTATATATATACACACAAATATCAAGCTTTCGCAACCCACAATTGCTTCATCAGGAAAGAGGGAAGGGGAGGGAAAGACGAAAGGATGTGGGTTTTAAGGGAGAGGGTAAGGAGTCATTCCAATCCCAGGAGCGGAAAGACTTACCTTGGAGGGAAAAAGGGACAGGTATACACTCGCACACACACACATATCCATCTGCACATATAGAGACACAAGCAGACATATGTAAAGGCAAAGAGTTTGGGCAGAGATGTCAGTCAATGTGGAAGTACAGAGGCAAAGATGTTATTGAATGACAGGTGAGGTATGAGCGGCAGCAACTTGAAATTAGCGGAGGTTGAGGCTTGGTGGGTAACGGGAAGAGAGGATATATTGAAGGGCAAGTTCCCATCTCCGGAGTTCTGATAGGTTGGTGTCAGTGGGAAGTATCCAGATAACCCGGACAGTGTAACACTGTGCCAAGATGTGCTGGCCGTGCACCAAGGCATGCTTAGCCACAGCGTGATCCTCATTACCAACAAACACTATCTGTCTGTGTCCATTCATGCGAATGGACAGTTTGTTGCTGGTCATTCCCACATAGAAAGCTTCACAGTGTAGGCAGGTCAGTTGGTAAATCATGTGGGTGCTTTCACACATGGCTCTGCCTTTGATCGTGTACACCTTCCGGGTTACAGGACTGGAGTAGGTGGTGGTGGGAGGGTGCATGGGACAGGTTTTACACTGGGGCAGTTACAAGGGTAGGAGCCAGAGGGTAGGTAGGGAAGGTGGTTTGGGGATTTCATGGGGATGAACCAAGAGGTTATGAAGGTTAGGTGGACGGTGGAAAGACACTCTTGGTGGAGTGGGGAGGATTTCATAAAGGATGGATCTCATTTCAGGGCACGATTTGAGAAAGTCGTATCCCTGCTGGAGAGCCACATTCAAAGTCTGGTCCAGTCCCAGTTTGTCTATTGAAAACTCAACACTTCTGTTTTTCAGTGAGTGGTCTCCTTTAATCCAAAACTATTTACTTTCTTGATAAATATGAATTTTTGCAGCCAAGATAATGTATTGAAATATTTTTATTTCCTCAATAACTTATTTCAAACATGTCTGGCTGGATCCTCTGGAAATTCTGTGGAATTGCACAATCATAACAAGAGGAAACTCCATTTATAAAACATAGGCACCACATTGGCTTTTCAGATACACAAAGAGAGTACATAGCACTGATAACGTGCCCCAGAGTGACGCAGCTAAAACAGCTCCACAAATGAACTTGCAGCCACTCTGCTGCATACTGTTTATGCTATTTATTTTTTACTCTGTTTTCTATATTTGATAAGCCAATCTGGCACTGTGTTATATAAATAGAGTATGCTCTTGCTGTGGTTGTATGGTTCATGCACAATAATATTATTTCCAGAAGCTCCAAAGATGATAGCTAGATTTTTCCAAGCCAGTCGTCAACGAAATTAAAATATTTCAACAAGCAATCTTGGCTGCAAAAAGTCTTATTTATAAATAAAGATCTGATCACACATAGTAACATGTGCAACTTACATATTTACTTTCTACCAGAACTTTCCTGTAATATTTATAAATAAACATATAATATTTTACACAAATAAGTTTGGTAACCTATAGACAATAAACAGATAATGAATGAATCAAGCACTTAGAACAAATACTAAAATCTTCCACTCAATAATACATTGTATTTCACAAATCCCAACATGAGGGAAAGCCTTCAGGCAGGCGGAATGAGTCAACTGATATATTTACAGTGAGAAGTATCCAACGTCGATGCTTCTCTAAAGTGAACAAACACCTAATCATAAATAATGCTAATTTAAAGACACTGATAGTTTTCAGTATTCCAGATAAATGGATTAGGTTCTGACTTACAAACTAACAATTCTGCAACAATGCAGGGCAGTGTTCAAACAACAAATTTAAAACTCATATCATCATCACAATCAATGTCATTAAAATAATTAAGGCATCCTCTTTGCTAAATGGAACTTCAGTCAGTGTAATATATTTCCTTTATTTTACTTATATTTCAAGCTGAGAATGAAAGAGGCTGGACTATTTTTAAGAAGAAATTCTATATTTTTTCACAGCATCTGCACACAATCAATACACAGATCAAAAAAAGTTTTGCATCACCTCGGTTCCCCAAGAGTTCCAGAACCTGTACTGAAAATTGGAACAGAGATCAACATAAACATAATTTCCGCCCTTTTTATTGCTCATGAAAACCACACATTGCATGTTGTCCCACCACAGATTGCTGTACACACCAGTACCTCTAATACCCGGTAGCACATCCTCCTGCATTGATGCATGCCTGTATTCATTGTGGCATGCTATCCACAAGTTCGTCAAGTCACTGTTGGTCCAGATTGTCCCTCTCCTCAATGGTAATTCGATTTAGATCCCTCAGAGTTGTTGATGGGTCACATCGTCCATAAATAGCTCTTTTCAATCTATCTCAGGCATGTTCGATAGGGTTCATGTCTGGAGAACATGCTGACCACTCTAGTCGAGTGATGTAGTTATCCTGAAGGAAGTCTTTCTTAAGATGTATATGATGGGGGTGCGAATTGTCATCCATGAAGACGAATGCCTGACCAATATGCCACCGACATGGTTGCACTATCGGTCGGAGTATGGCATTCACGTATCTTACAGCTGTTATGGCGCCTTCCATGACCACCAGAGAGATACGTCAACCGCACATGATGCCACCCCAAAACAGCAGGGAACCTCCACCTTGCTGCTCTCGCTGGACAGTGTGTCTAAGGCATTCACCCCGACCGGGTTGCCTCCAAACACGTCTCCAATGATTGTCTGGTTGAAGGCATACGAGACACTTATCGGAGAAGAGAATGTGATGCCAATCCTGAGTGGTCCATTTGGCACATTGTTGAGCCCATCTGTACCATACCGCATGGTGTCATGGTTGCAAAAATGTACCTCGCTATAGATGTCGGTAGTGAAGTTGTGCATCATGCAGCCTATTTCGCATAGTTTGAGTCATAACATGACATCCTGTGGCTGCACAAAAAGCATTATTCAACATGGTGGCATTGCTGTCAGAGTTCCTCTGAGCCTTAATCCATAGGTAGCGGTCATCCACTGCCGTAGTAGCCCTTGGGCGACCTGAGCGAGGCATGTCCTCAACCATTCTTGTCTCTCTGTATCTCCTCCATGTCTGAACAACTTTGCTTTGGTTCACTCCGAGATGCCTGGACACTTCCCTTGTTGAGAGCCTTTCCTGGCACAAAGCAACATTGCAGACATGATCAAACCGAGGTATTGACCGTCTAGGCACGGCTGAACTACAGACAATACGAGCCGTGTACTTCCTTCCTGCTGGAATGACTGGAACTGATCGGCTGTTGAACCGCCTCCATCAAATAGGTGCTGCCCATGCATGATTGTTTACATCTTTGGGTGGGATTAGCGACATTTGTGAACAGTCAAAGGGGCTGTGTCTGTGATGCAATATATGCAGTCAATGTCTATGTTCAGTTTTGGGAACCGCGGTGATGCAAAACTTTTTTTGATGTGTGTACAATTCTTACAAAAATAGACTAATTTTATGCTTCCAGCTCAAACCAGTACCTACATGAATTTGTTGGTCTCTTTCTCTCTCTTCTTCTAGGCAAAATGTTGAATTACAGTTGCTCACTGTGCTGAATAAATACGATAAAGATATGGGACAGCTACAGGCTACACTTGAAGAGATTATTGAAGGTTTCAACAAAGAGAAGCAACAGATGAGAGAGTTACAGGTAATATTACTTTTCTGTTGTTTGTGGCTGTTGCACAGTATTTAATAACAGTCTTTATTTAGTCATGAAAATGTCACATTTTTTAATATAATGTTGGAATGTCCAGGATGGAACAATGATAATATTATGAAATAGACAGACTGCTAATCAAAATATAGTGCGGAAGTTGAGTCGCAGATAACTGCAACAAAAAGATTGTCAAACAGAAACTTTCAGCTGAAAAGGCCCAAGGCTATCAGTGTAGTAAGGTTGTTTCTCAGAAGGAAATTCCTGTGCTCTCTGCTTTGGTGCTCACTGCACATACCTCCTTTGTTTGCTACTTTGTTACTGATGTGAGTTATGTGAGTGACAGAGTGGTCAGAAGAGAATGTAATATTGCTAATAGAAGAATATAGTTATTATAGGTGCTTGTGATATCCAGGTGATCAACAGCACAAATTTCCAAACAAAATGAAATATGGTTGGTACAAAATTGCCAAATCTCTCAATGGCCCATCTGAGGATGCAAGAAAGATGACATTCAAGGTAGCTGTAATTACATCACTCATGTTTTTTTTAGATTAAAATATGGTTTAAAAACTCTTGCCATACCATTATAAATGGCTTTTGAAATGTAGCACTACAGAAGAATACTGAAGATTAGATTGGGGAGACAAGAAATTTGTGGCATGTAACGTTACTTGACTAAAAGAAGGAATCAGTTAATATGACACAGTCTGAGATATCAAGGGATCACAGATTTAATATTTGAGGTAAGAGTGGGGTGGGGAGGGGGGGAGGGGTAAAATCATAGAGAGAAACCAGAAGACGTTTACAATAAGCTGATTCAGAAGGATGTAGGTTGCAGTAGTTACTCAGAGGTGAAGAGGTTTGCACAGTGTTGTGACAGTGCCATGACATTCAAAAGTGCCGCTACGTTAGTACGCGAACACGGCGATAGAGGTGCTCCGCAGCTCGGCCGAGCACGGGAGCGCCACCTGGCTATGAACGGCGCCGGCCGCATGTCACGGGACGGCAGTCGAATGACAGATACGGAGTTAGTAACATGTAACCCGCTAGTGTTTCTACTTTTGTATATCCACGCAATTTATTAGTGATTAAAGGTTATAACAATTTTTGGCGACAAGGTCGGATATTTTTTTTCCTGCGTTGTGGAATTGTGTGTTCGTGTCGGGGCAGACATGGAACAGCTTATGCAAGCGCTTATTGAACAACAAACAGAGCTGACGGCTGCTATTCAGGCGTTGTCGACGTCGCTTACTCATCGTCTGTCTTCCTCTTCCCCGCCTCCGTTCCCTCCTTATGACGAGGCCGCTGAAGACTGGGAGGATTATGAGAAGCGTTTGCGGCAACACTTCTTGGCTTTCGGCGTTGTCGATGCTCCTATGTGTAAGTCGTTATTTCTATCTTGGATTTCCCCACGGATCTATCAGCTGCTATCTCAGTTAGCCCCTCTGCGGGAACCTGCCTCTCTGTCCTTCCAAGAAATGTGTGACTTATTGTCTAACTATTACCGAAAAAACACCCATGTCGTTGCCGCCCGTGTGGCGTTCTACCGGTGTCGTAAACAGCCCCATCAATCTTACCGGGCTTGGGCGGCAGAACTACACGGTATGAGTCGGACATGTCAGTTTGTCACGGACACTCATCATGAGTCTTACGCTGATTCAGTGGTTAGGGACGCTATTTTACGGCTTGCTCCTGATAAAGAAGTTCGGCAACGTGCCTTACAATTGCCAAACCCGTCGTTGTCGGAAGTTCTCAGCATCGCTCAATCGTTTGAAGTGTCTCACGCTGCTGGTGCGCAAATCGACGCGTGTGTGATGTAGGCGCTGTACAACCCACTTTCGACGCAGACAATTTGCCTGTTTCACAGGGAAACGACGATGTGGCGGCGGTGCACTCGCGTCAACAACGTTGCGTTGGGCCGCCACGCTCGCAGCGAAAACAGCAACCACAGAAGCAGGTTCGTTCCGCCCTTCCTTCTTGTCCACGTTGTTTCGTACAGCATGACAGAGCCGCGTGTCCAAAATGTTGGGCCACGTGTAATTCATGTAGGAAAAAAGGCCACATTGCTTCTGTGTGTCAGTCCCCTAAAGTTCCTGTCGACGAGGACGAGGCATCGGACATGGATGTTAACTGTGTGCTTTCTCAAACGAATAAGTTGTTTGTTACTGTTCGTGTTCTGGATAAAGATCCTTTCCAGTTGTTCGGGTTTTCCATTGATGATGATGTGCACCTCATATCTGAGGACATTCCGTATCAACAGCTGGATGGCTTGTGTTCTGAATTCTCGTCCATGTTCTCTGCTGGTCTGGGTCGTGCCAAGGCTTTTGAAGCCCACATTACTCTTAAACCTACGGCTCGCCCTAAGTTTTTCCGGGCACGCCCTATTCCTATGGCGTTGCGTGCGCCTGTCTCAGCTGAGATAGACAGGTTAACAGCTTCGAGGATTCTCCTTCCTGTTACCTCCAGCGAATGGGCATCACCCATCGTGGTGGTTTCTAAACCAAACGGGAGTCTGCGATTGTGTGGTGATTTTAAAGCCACTGTCAACGCTCAAAGCCTCATTGACACTTATCCTCTTCCCCGTCCTGAGGAGTTATTTACCAAGCTCGCTGGGGGCCAGTTCTTTTCCAAACTTGACTTATCGGAGGCGTACCATCAGTTGCCGTTGGATGCATCTTCCAAGGAATTTCTCGTCATCAACACTCCTTGTGGGTTGTATCAGTACCAGCGGTTACCATTTGGCGTCGCTAGCGCTCCGGCCATTTTTCAGCGGTTTTTGGAACAGCTCACGGCTTCCGTTCCCAGCTGCATCAACTACCTGGATGACATTGTTGTCACGGGGGCCTCCACTGAGGAGCACCTTCGCAATTTGCGTTCACTGTTTCGGGTTCTGCATTCAGCAGGGTTGAAGTGCAATCTGGACAAGTCTCAGTTCTTCCAACCCTCCGTTGTGTATCTTGGTTTCCACTTGTCCCGTGAGGGTATACGTCCTCTACGACAGCACATTGCGGCCATTGCCGCTCTACCCCGGCCGTCTACGGTCAAAGAACTTCAGGCGTTTCTAGGCAAGGTTGCTTATTATCACAAATTCATTCCCTCCGCGGCGGCGGTGGCTCATCCTCTGCATCAGCTGTTACGCAAAAACGTTCCTTTCTGTTGGTCCGCCGAGTGTGAGCAGGCTTTTGTCCGCCTGAAGGCTCATTTGCAGTCGGCGCCTTGTCTTGCCACATTCCGTCCGGGTCAGCACTTGGTTCTGGCGACTGACACGTCACAGTATGGCCTAGGGGCTGTTCTCGCCCATCGGTATGAGGATGGGTCGGAACGACCCATCGCCTACGCTTCCAAGACCCTCAACGATGCCCAACGGCGTTACTCTCAAATAGAAAAGGAGGCGCTCGCTATCATTTATGCTCTGAAAAAGTTCAGCGTTTTTTTGTATGGTTCTAAGTTTCACCTCATCACCGACCACAAGCCGCTGGTCTCTCTGTTCAGCCCCTCGGCGTCACTTCCGGATAAGGCAGCTCACCGCCTGCAACGTTGGGCCTTATACTTGTCTCGTTTTCACTATGAGATTCACTATCGCCCCACGGCCCAGCACGCCAACGCTGACGCGTTGTCGCGTTTGCCGATGGGCCCCGACCCGGTTTTCGATCGAGATGAACTCCTCTGTTTCCACATTGATGAGGAAGAATGTCATGCGGTCGAGGGTTTTCCACTTACAGGTTCGCAGGTCGCGTCGGCTACTGCGCGGGACCCGGTCCTGCGTCAGGTGATCGGTTTTGTTCAGCGGGGTTGGCCGGACAGGACCAAGGGCCGGGCGTCGGATCCCCTTCGCAACTACCATGCCTTGCGCCTTCGTCTGTCTGTTTGTGAGGGTGTTGTTCTTCTGGCCACGGATGGCACATCTCCATGGGTTGTGGTGCCCGCCTCTCTTCGCAAAGATGTTCTCAAACTCTTGCATGAGGGCCATTGGGGGATTTCTCGGACTAAGTCCCTGGCCCGCAGGCACTTTTATTGGCCCGGTATTGATTCGGACATTGCCCACATGGTCGCTGCGTGTGATCAGTGTGTTCAACAACTGGCTGCGCCTCGTACTCTGCCCTCTCCGTGGCCTGATCCGGCGCAGCCGTGGGAACGGGTGCACGCTGACTTTGCCGGCTCCTTCCTCGGCACTTATTGGCTACTGTTGATTGACACCTTCTCGAAGTTTCCGTTTGTTGTTCGATGTCCGTTGCCCACCACTGCGGCGACGACGCTGGCTTTGTCCAAAATCTTTGCGCTAGAAGGTCTTCCATCCACGACTGTCACAGACAATGGCCCTCAGTTCTCTTCGCAGGCCTTCCGTGATTTTTGTACTGGACAAGGGATTCATCATGTTACAGCACCGCCCTTCCATCCGCAATCGAATGGGGAGGTCGAGCGCCTTGTCCGCACTTTCAAAAGCCAAATGAAAAAATTCCTTAGTGATTTTTCCACAGATGACGCTCTGTTGCAATTTCTGAGTTCTTATCGCTTCACGCCTCTGGGTGATCGCAGCCCTGCTGAACTCTTGCATGGCCGCCAACCGCGCACCCTACTGCACCTGCTTCACCCTGTCAGGCCTTGTACTGTGTCCCCTAGTGCGGGAAAATACCCGGTGGGCGCCGACGTGTGGGCACGGGGTTATGGATCTCGCCCTAAATGGATTCCAGGGGTGGTCCAGGCTCTTCGCGGCCGCCGGCTTTGTGAAATACGTACGGACGATGGCATGGTTGTTCGCCATTACGACCAGATGCGCCCACGAGTGGTGGCCACTCCGGTACCACCGCCCCTTCTTTCGTCTCCACCAGCCCGAGAAGCCAGTCCTGTCGTTGCTGCCGATCTTCCGAGTGTGTTGCTGCTGCCGCCGTCGCTACCGCTTCCGAGTACGCCGGAACCGGCCCCAGTCGCGACGCCGCCTCCTCCGGGACCCATCTCGCTGGGGCACACTCCCAGGTCCACGACACCTATGGATGCTGCTCCGGAGTTTTCACCCATCATCTCGTCCAGGAGGCACGTTCCACGCGCAAGCTTCCGTCCTGGACATTTTCGACCATACTCTCGTGTTTCTCCGCGGGATCTTCTCGGGACCTCCCAAGAGGCCATGGATGTCTCCGCACTGTCCATGTCTCCACGGAAGTGAGTGTTTTTTTTTTCAAGGGGGGAAAAGTGTTGTGACAGTGCCACGACATTCAAAAGTGCCGCTACGTTAGTACGCGAACACGGCGATAGAGGCGCTCCGCAGCTCGGCCGAGCGCGGGAGCGCCACCTGGCTATGAACGGCGCCGGCCGCATGTCACGGCACGGCAGTCGAATGACAGATACGGAGTTAGTAACATGTAACCCGCTAGTGTTTCTACTTTTGTATATCCACGCAATTCTTTAGTGATTAAAGGTTATAACACACAGGATAGAGTAGCATGGAGATCTGCAACAAACCAGTCTTCAAACTGAAGACCGCAACAACACTGTTATAAATCTATCTGAAACCTTCCAGTCTCTCCAAGTCTCTTGTATGCATACAACTTTCTTTCATAATCCTTAATAATAATAATAATAATAATAACTGGAATAATTAAAAAGTGCTCTGTGCAAAATTCTATCAGACAGCTTCTTTCATTCCTCTCCCCCCTGTCCATGTTCTCCTACTAGTTTTCTTTCTCTACTTTTACCTACTATCAATGCCCATTCTCACATTACAATTAAATTTTCATCTCCCTTCATTATATGAATAATTTGTATTATTTGGTTATATATTTCTTCACTCTATTAATCATCTTCATAGCTAGTAGGCATGTACACTGCTACTGCTACGGTGGGTCTTAGCTTTGTGTCTGTCTTGGATTGGATAATACTAAGAATGATAATTCTAAGAATAGTATGTTGTTGTTGTTGTGGTCTTCAGTCCTGAGACTGGTTTGATGCAGCTCTCCATGCTACTCTATCCTGTGCAAGCTTCTTCATCTCCCAGTACCTACTGCAACCTACATCCTTCTGAATCTGCTTAGTGTATTCATCTCTTGGTCTCCCTCCACAATTTTTACCCTCCACGCTGCCCTCCAGTACTAAATTGGTGATCCCTGGATGCCTCAGAACATTCCTACCAACCAATCCCTTCTTCTAGTCAAGTTGTGCCATAAACTCCTCTTCTCCCCAATCCTATTCAATACCTCCTCATTAGTTATGTGATCTACCCATCTAATCTTCAGCATTCTTCTGTAGCAAGAGTGGTATAAAGGTACTAATTTGTTCTGGGGTTTTTTTAAGTTGTCTCTGCAGGATGTTATGTAAGAAGCACCAGGCATAAGTCTTGCTAGCAAGCAACAGGAGAGGGGGGCTGCACCAGAGCAACCTTAGGGTTGATTGCCAGAACAACACATCACTCAAAAATGGTATAAAGACACTAATTTGTTCTGGAGTGATGTTTTGTTCTGGCCATCAAGCCTAAGGTTGCTCTGACGCAGCTCCCTGCTCCTGTTCTTGCTAGCAAGACTTATGCCTTGTGCTTCTTGAAAAACGTGGTATTTTGACAGCTGATTCACAGTAAATATCCATTTACTAATGTCCTTTGTTGTTATCAGTATTTCTGTTTAAAAAAATGGGAAAACATGAATATAATACTAGGTTCAAAAACAAACTCCATAAAAAATCCAGGGACTTAAAACAAATCATATATAAGGGCAATCAGGTATTTAGCAATTTGCTGGAGCATATTAATTGTCTTGGGGAATACGGCAGCTTTTAAGATGGAATTAAATAACTTTCCATTGTGCAATTCTTCCAATTGCTTTGAAGGGTGGCTTAAACCCTTGAAGTTATTGTTTTACATTGTTTTATAGTTCAAACTAGTACCTTAATACAATAATATTTCATAATGGATAAATCACTACATTGTATTACAGTCGAACAAAATGTACATCCTTGACCTTTAGATACACCAAGAGACCATTGTCTCAGGATCCATGGAGTGTGACAGAGCAATGTATTAAACTACTTTCTTTGTACTGTATCCCCAGAGTATCAGTAACAATCGTGTTCAGTTCCTGTTGCAGCACTGTACTAAGTGCTCTCCCATTTTTAAATCACTTCAGTTATATTCAGATTTTTTTGTCACATACATGCTAATCCATAGTGTCAGGGATTTTTGTCCCATATATATCTTCTTTATGGCTATCCTAGTAACTTCATTTATACATAAAGGAAGCCTCAATTTTAAAAGCCTGAAATTAATTCATGTGCCTCTGTCAGTCCACTCATGCTCATTATTTCATTTAATGACATTACAGTTTGGAAGGTATTTTTGAAACTAGCATGTTCGCACATGTGCGTGCACACACACCGCACACCCACCCACCCACCCACACACACACACACACACACACACACACACACACACACAGAGAGAGAGAGAGAGAGAGAGAGAGAGAGAGAGAGAGAGAGAGAGAGAGAGAGAGAGAAAGAGCAAAATTTCCCTAGCTGAGGAAGGGCATTGTTCAAAAGCATAGCAACTGACACAGAATGGCAGCAAATATTAACAATATGATTTCAGTCTTGATGATGTGTCACTGATCCCTTAACTGTATTGTAAGTGCTTACCTTGCTTGCTTGCAACACAGCAAACATGTGGTGCTTGATAAAGAAGCACTAACGGTTGGTGGCTGGCCCTCTACCATTTGATTATCTGAAACATCAGCCACAAAGTTTTTTTGATCAAAGCACGTGCTCACTATTCTCAAATTAATAATGATAAATACTTTGTAGACTTGTCTTGTCCATTTGGATTACATACATTCAATATGCTAACAATTACTTTTCAGGAGCTGTTTAACATCCAGGAAATGGAGTACACGAGGTTAATGACTGAAAAAGCTGAAGATGAACAACGCGAACTGGACCATAAAATATACATTTTCATTACAAACAGATGTGCACGCAGAATTCAGCATGCCTGGAGAGAATACAAACAAAGAAAGCTTTCAAAGCGTAAAGGGAGAAAGAAGAAGAAAAAATAAAATGGTTATTTTTCACATTTTCTGTACAAAAAAACAATATAAAGATACATAGATAGATAGATAGATAGATAGTAGTAGTAGTAGTAGTAGTAGTTAATTCACTCAGTGACAGTGTACACTGTATGGATTTCATCAAAGAACATAGTATAACAAAAATAAGATAAGGGTGTACAGTTTCCTACATAATACAGTGGTTCATTGTATCCATGACAATATTTTTGGGTAATACAACTTTGATTTCTGTAATAATATAAAAGTATGAGAAGGATCTTTTACATGAAATACATTACAGGTAAATAATTGATTTAACACTTTTGTTCATGGCGTTTTACATGAAATACATTATAAGTAAATAATCGATTTAATGCTTTTGTTCAGAAAAATTAACATTGAGGCTGTGGAAAGCATTTGATTTATGTTACTATTATTATATAGTAAATGAATGTAGTTACTTGCTATAAGGTTACTGCAAAATATTGCTCCATTGAATGTAGACAATGTTTTTATTTCTCTTAGCTGAGTTGGAAGTTTGTTGTACAAAATCTGAATGTTGGTTTATTTTTGTGTTAAAGCCTTGTTTACTCTTTTTATGTGGATGTCATTGCACATTCTTTATTGTAGGAATGAAGATCTGAGTTGGTTTTATAATTATCAATGTGCATTTTTATATTAACAACACTTTTTTATGTAGAGGCATGGTTTGGGTAGAATATTTAGGTATTGAAATAACTGTTTGGAAGGTTTTAGCCTTGTACTGTTTGGTATTATTCTGACAGCTTGTTTTTGTAAGGTGAAGATGGTTTTCATGTTTGCCTTATTATGACTCCAGAGGGTTAGGCCATAGGTGATAGCAGAATGGATGTAAGCAATGTAGACAGTTGTGCTACACTCTGCTACACACAGTACTAATTATGTATAATGCAAAGCAAGCAGACCTTAACTTGTTAGTAAGGTAGAGAATGTGGGCTTTCCAGCCTAAATTTTCATCAGTTTGCACATCTAAGAATTTTGTGGAAGCTACCATTTCAATTTGTTTATTTTGAAATTTGAGGTTCTCATCATGATGAGACTTTGTTTTCCTGTAATGTATATAATGAGTTTTTGAAATATTTAAGGTTAGCCTGTTCAGTATTATTTATTTATTATCATCCCAATGATCACATTTGTGATATAGGATTTGTCAGAAAACATTTCAACAACTATATAATATCTTTAGAGAATTTTTTTCTATGCTGAATGTTTAATACAATATACAACTAATAAGTGTTTTTATAACATAATTTCTTATGTGCTTGACAGACCTATTCCTTGATGTTGTGATTTCATTTGTCACATTTATGATATCATATATTCTTATACAGTTGAGCAGAGCTATTCACTTATACTGTAGTGACATTTGTTAAGCATGTGGTTCTTAATCTTCTTATGTGCTTGACAGACATATTCATTGATGTAATTTCATTTGCCACATTAATTTAAACATATATTCTTATATAGTTGCACAGAGATATTCACTTACGGTGTAATAACATTTGTCAAGCATGTGGTTCTTTATATTCTAATACAATTGAGCATAGAAATTCACTTACACTGTAATAGTATTTGTCAAGCATGTGATTATTTATAACAGTTTTAAATTTATCCTCATTTTCCAGCTCTTTGATATGTTTTGGTAGTGCAATAAAAAGTTTGATGCCTTGATTATATACATGTTTCTGACTTCGGGTCCTTGTTACGGCTTGTAAGTGGAGATCATTACATTGCCGTGTATCGTAATTATGGTAGTCTTCATTGAATGTAGACAATGTTTTTATTTCTCTTAGCAGAGTTGGAAGTATCTCTAAAACCTTAGAGAAAGTTGGGAGAAGTGAGATAGGTCTGTAGTTTTCTATTTTCAGCTTATCACCCATTTTGAACAGGGGAACAACTTTTGGAATTTTCGGTTTCTGTGGAAACACACCCTCAGCCATTGACAAGTTTGCTATGCGCGCCAATGATTTCACTATTTGATTAGCTGTTTTCTTTACTAGTATTATTGGCATCTCATCTACTCCAGGTGACATCTTGGACTTCAGACTTTTAATCACTTTTAAAACTTCCTTTTCATTTGTTGGGACTGCCATCATACTGCTGGCTGCCTTGGGTGCTGCTCTCTTAATCTGCTCCCCAAAATTCCTGCTTAATGTCTGGGGTATATTTAAAAAGTAATTATTTATATAATTAGGCATGGCATATTTATCTACCATTTTATTCTCCTCATCTTTAAGAATAATTTCCCTATCTTTGATAGGTACCCCAGTTTCTTTTCTCACAATTTCCCATGCTATTTTAGTTTTATTTCTGGACTGTTTTATTTCCATGTCATTACTTAGTAACTTTGTATTTGCAATTACTCTGTGGTATATTTTCCTATACCTTTTTACATATTCTATAAAATCAATATCTGCACACTCCCTCAACTCTGAATTGAGCTTTTTCATGTTTTCACATGATTTCTTAATGCTGAGAATCATCCAAGAACTTGACTATGTGTCCAGTAGACTTCATTCTAGTCAGTTTCTTTGGAAAACACATCTCAAAGTTCATCATATAATTCACTGCAAATACACTATATGCCTCATCTGTACTTGTTTGTTTCATAACATCTAACCAATTTTCATTTTCTAAGATACTTATGAACTGATGATAGCTGTCCACAGAGAAGTTTCTTTTGTAAATATTATTTACACCTTTATCTTCTTTTGACTTTAAAGTGATTTCAATGGTGAGAGCATTGTGGTCAGACAATCCTAAATCTGTTACCTTTACGTCAGTTGTTGACATATTTGAGAAAATGTTATCTATGAGGCTTTTGGAGGTGTTTGTTACTTTAGCTGAACTGTTTATGTGTGGTGACATGTTGAACCTCTTTAATATGTCCAAAAATTGCCTTTTTTGTTGACTTTCAACTAGAAGATTAATAATGAAATCACTGCAGAGAATAATCACAGTTTTTTTTTGTAAAAAGTATTTAGCAACAATTTTAATGTTTCCACATGGTGACCTATACACTGTTATGACTATGATTATTTTTTCATCAGGGTATATAGCTGGACAGCACCTGCTTCAAAGAACTTTTCAATACTTAAGATCTCTGCTTCACATCTCTGTTTAAATTATAACTCTTGTCTAAGGTAAATACTGACTCCACCACCTTTTGCAATTTTCCTACTATAATGATTTGCCAGTTTAAATGGATTAATATGAATTCTGCTAATTTCATGGTCCTTACACCAGTGTTCAGTAATACACAAGACATCAGGTTGGGTGTTACTGCTATTTTAAGTTCACAATATTTGTTCTTGAGGCACTGCACATTTAGAGTCAGTCTTTAGAACAGGGAGTGAACACCAATGGTATTTCTCCTTTTGTTGTTTTTATTATCTTAAGAACTTTTATTATCTTAAGAACTTCTAATTTAATTGTCTGACATAGCAACATTGAATTACCACTTTGCTCTCTTTAAACTGTGGTACTACTATTACTAGCAAAATTTTTACTCAGATTGACTGGAGTGTTTATGAAATAGTCATTTATGTAATTTGCTAGAGTACCATTTCTGAGTAACACACCACGATCATCTTTTAATACAATGTCATCTGGCTTTTTTACACTTTTGTTTGTTCCCTTTTTACTATATTCCATATTGCTTTTGACTTGTTTGCTGTCCCTATGGTTCCTTTGTCATTGTGCATTGTCTTGGCTGTTTTCATTACTTTCTTATAAATTTTCTTATATGTCTTAACATATTCTGCAAAGTGTGCATCTTGGCTGTCTTTTCTCAGTTGACTGAGAAGTTTTAACTTTTGACTGGATACTCTGATAGTAGGTGTTATCCACTGGCTGCTGTTCCTTGGCATGACATTAATTCTTGTCAGTTTTCTTGGAAAACACATCTCAAATATGGACATGAAAGTATTATAAAATGCATTGAATGATTCTTTAGTTGATGATTTTGAGTATAAATGTTCCCAGGTTTCTTTTGCTAATGACTGAATAAAAATATTAACCTTTTATATTCCCACTTGTATTTAACCACCTCAGGTACAGAAGAATTTATGCATGTTACTAGTGTGTTGTGGTCTGAAAGACCTATGTTTATGTTTTGTGCCTAAGTAACATCATTTTCGGTATTTGTAAAGATATTATCTAATAGGGATGAAGTGACTGTTGTTCTAGCTGAGTCTGTGAAGAATGGTTTCATATGAAAGCTGTTTAGGATACTCAATACCTGTCTTTTTTCTTCATTTTCAGTTAACAGGTTGATGTTAAAATCCCCACATAGTAAGAAGTTCACTTAATTGTTATACAAAATGTTTAGCACTGCTTCCAAATTAAAAAAAAAAAAATATGTTTTGTCACCCAGTGGTGACCTGTATAATGATATGACAATTAGTTTTTTATGCTTCTTCTCAGATAGATATAAAACAATATTTCACTTTTATATGTGTGTACAAAAGCCAATCTTTACCAATATAGAAAGCCAATCTTTACCAATATACAAAAGCAAGTTGGTTTAATTTGGGAAGGCATAACATGCACCACTGCACAATTTTTACAATTTTATGGTAGGAATTACAAGATTTTAGTTAGATAACTGTGTACAGGGGGATATGTCCATAGATAATATATGAAAGTATGGCCAGCCATTCCATGTCGGACATATGACAGCAGATCTAATATAGTCACCAAAGGAAGCACTACAGATTTATATGGGGACAGCCAAATGATAAGTATTGCCAAAAGTATTGCCATTCATTTAACTGCACAATGGAAAAATGTCCCTTAACGATAGTTAATACTACCTATGCTTTGTGTCTGCTGTTCTGCTTGCCTGATATTTCATTGAATTGAACTAGAAGATTCCTAGGAATACTATTAATTCCTTCACTATTTTGACTTACATGATGTCTTTTCTTCACACAGTATCCATAAAAATGATACTGTTGAGGAAGATAATATACACAAGGCACATAAGTAGAGTGGCCAGTTAAAATAAACACAACTGAGAAAATCTGACAATAAAAGTGCATGTCTTAGTTGGGAAGCACCATGAGTGGTCCTCCTGATTTCATGTACTGAGATCCATGTTTATTTAATTAATTTTGTTAAGACACACTTATTCTTCTAATGAATAGGAAAATAGGAATGCGGGTAAGCTACTACAAACAGCATAGTGAACGCATTATTGTGGCCAAGATAGATACGAAGCCCACACCTACTACAGTAGTACAAGTTTATATGCCAACTAGCTCTGCAGATGACGAAGAAATTGAAGAAATGTATGATGAAATAAAAGAAATTATTCAGGTAGTGAAGGGAGACGAAAATTTAATAGTCATGGGTGACTGGAATTCGAGTGTAGGAAAAGGGAGAGAAGGAAACATAGTAGGTGAATATGGATTGGGGGACAGAAATGAAAGAGGAAGCCGCCTGGTAGAATTTTGCACAGAGCACAACATAATCATAACTAACACTTGGTTTAAGAATCATGAAAGAAGGTTGTATACATGGAAGAACCCTGGAGATACTAAAAGGTTTCAGATAGATTATATAATGGTAAGACAGAGATTTAGGAACCAGGTTTTAAATTGTAAGACATTTCCAGGGGCAGATGTGGACTCTGATCACAATCTATTGGTTATGACCTGTAGATTAAAACTGAAGAAACTGCAAAAAGGTGGGAATTTAAGGAGATGGGACCTGGATAAACTAAAAGAACCAGAGGTTGTACAGAGATTCAGGGAGAGCATAAGGGAGCAATTGACAGGAATGGGGGAAATAAGTACAGTAGAAGAAGAATGGGTAGCTTTGAGGGATGAAGTAGTGAAGGCAGCAGAGGATCAAGTAGGTAAAAAGACGAGGGCTAGTAGAAATCCTTGGGTAACAGAAGAAATATTGAATTTAATTGATGAAAGGAGAAAATATAAAAATGCAGTAAGTGAAACAGGCAAAAAGGAATACAAACGTCTCAAAAATGATATCGACAGGAAGTGCAAAATGGCTAAGCAGGGATGGCTAGAGGACAAATGTAAGGATGTAGAGGCCTATCTCACTAGGGGTAAGATAGATACCGCCTACAGGAAAATTAAAGAGACCTTTGGAGATAAGAGAACGACTTGTATGAATATCAAGAGCTCAGATGGAAACCCAGTTCTAAGCAAAGAAGGGAAAGCAGAAAGGTGGAAGGAGTATATAGAGGGTCTATACAAGGGCGATGTACTTGAGGACAATATTATGGAAATGGAAATGGATGTAGATGAAGATGAAATGGGAGATACGATACTGCGTGAAGAGTTTGACAGAGCACTGAAAGACCTGAGTCGAAACAAGGCCCCCGGAGTAGACAATATTCCATTGGAACTACTGACGGCCGTGGGAGAGCCAGTCCTGACAAAACTCTACCATCTGGTGAGCGAGATGTATGAAACAGGCGAAATACCCTCAGACTTCAAGAAGAATATAATAATTCCAATCCCAAAGAAAGCAGGTGTTGACAGATGTGAAAATTACCGAACTATCAGCTTAATAAGTCACAGCTGCAAAATACTAACACGAATTCTTTACAGACGAATGGAAAAACTAGTAGAAGCCAACCTCGGGGAAGATCAGTTTGGATTCCGTAGAAATACTGGAACACGTGAGGCAATACTGACCTTACGACTTATCTTAGAAGAAAGATTAAGGAAAGGCAAACCTACGTTTCTAGCATTTGTAGACTTAGAGAAAGCTTTTGACAATGTTGACTGGAATACTCTCTTTCAAATTCTAAAGGTGGCAGGGGTAAAATACAGGGAGCGAAAGGCTATTTACAATTTGTACAGAAACCAGATGGCAGTTATAAGAGTCGAGGGACATGAAAGGGAAGCAGTGGTTGGGAAGGGAGTAAGACAGGGTTGTAGCCTGTCCCCGATGTTGTTCAATCTGTATATTGAGCAAGCAGTAAAGGAAACAAAAGAAAAATTCGGAGTGGGTATTAAAATTCATGGAGAAGAAATAAAAACTTTGAGGTTCGCCGATGACATTGTAATTCTGTCAGAGACAGCAAAGGACTTGGAAGAGCAGTTGAATGGAATGGACAGTGTCTTGAAAGGAGGATATAAGATGAACATCAACAAAAGCAAAACAAGGATAATGGAATGTAGTCTAATTAAGTCGGGTGATGCTGAGGGAATTAGATTAGGAAATGAGGCACTTAAAGTAGTAAAGGAGTTTTGCTATTTGGGGAGCAAAATAACTGATGATGGTCGAAGTAGAGAGGATATAAAATGTAGGCTGGCAATGGCGAGGAAAGCGTTTCTGAAGAAGAGAAATTTGTTAACATCCAGTATTGATTTAAGTGTCAGGAAGTCATTTCTGAAAGTATTCGTATGGAGTGTAGCCATGTATGGAAGTGAAACATGGACGATAAATAGTTTGGACAAGAAGAGAATAGAAGCTTTCGAAATGTGGTGCTACAGAAGAATGCTGAAGATTAGATGGGTAGATCACATAACTAATGAGGAAGTATTGAATAGGATTGGGGAGAAGAGAAGTTTGTGGCACAACTTGACCAGAAGAAGGGATCGGTTGGTAGGACATGTTCTGAGGCATCAAGGGATCACCAATTTAGTATTGGAGGGCAGCGTGGAGGGTAAAAATCGTAGGGGGAGACCAAGAGATGAATACACTAAGCAGATTCAGAAGGATGTAGGTTGCAGTAAGTACTGGGAGATGAAAAAGCTTGCACAGGATAGAGTAGCATGGAGAGCTGCATCAAACCAGTCTCAGGACTGAAGACCACAACAACAACAACAACACTTATTTTCAAAGTTACATTGATTCATTGTCATACTTGTGAAAAAAATTTACCAGTATACAGGGCGCAACAGGCATAAGTGTAGATATTTCTATTGATGACTGAGGATGGTGTACTAGAAAACATTACATCAGTATTTACATCATTGCAGACTAATAATTATAGCTATTATGAGTAGTACATTTGTAGGCTGGTTAGTATCTCCAAGTACATCTGTCAAGAGCAAGCTATTAATGCATATTTTCCCCTGAGCAGCAGGTCAGGTGTTGAAATGTGGACATGTGGTTGCAAAACATTTAGTGTATACTGACAGATGCAATCCACTTAATGATGCAGTTAGGGCCATGCAGAAAAATCAGGTCGTAAAGTTTATGACGTATTTGTGTGAAGACTATTCGACGGAGAGAAACAACAACCTACCCACTGATCTGCACCTACCCTTGTTACAGCCTGTATATTGTAACCAAAAGATACAGTATCTGTATGAATCAAATTAATAACAATTCAATTTCCAATTTCAGATCCTAGAAATAGTTATACCAAACAATAATCTTAGTTACCAGTAAATTTAAATGAACAAACTACATAAAAAAATGCAAAATTTTCCAACATTTACTGAGATCATTAATACAAGATTTTCAGCTCTGTAATGAATTATAAACATGTAAATGTAGTGTGACTAGGGCCTCCCGTCAGGTAGACTGTTCGCCGGGTGCAAGTCTTTCGATTTGACGCCACAAATGTAGTGCCCTTTGCCCGTTATCCTCATCAAAAATCAGGTCTGGCACAAATTTTCAACTTCCCCCACTGATTTAAATCAATGCCCACTAACAGCCAATGTCTGTAATTCCTTTGTGTCTTAATTCATAGTGGCCGCTGGATCAAAATGGCATCTGATCTTTCACACATATCTGAAAGAACAGACACCGCATATATATGTATAAAAATTTAGTGTGGCACAAATCAATTATCTATCTGTGAATTGCAAACTAATAAACATAATAAACAAAGTTGTTTTTCATATTAACCAAAGAAGTTCACCAAGATACTGAACGATACATACAAGTTAACTGAAACGTTTCTGATAGCAGACTGATGTTTATACATTTCACTACATAATGAGAACTGAGCAGCCACAAACACTTGCAGGTATATAAGCATGGTGATTGCTAATTGTGGATTTTCATACACTTTCCATAATACAACAACGAAAAAATCACTTTTTGACAAAATAATTTAACTGGATGGATAAAAAATCTACTCACCAAGCAGCGGCAGAACACACACATAAAAGAACGTTGTAATTAGGCAAGATTTCAGAGCCAGTGGCCCCTTCTTCAGGCAGATGGGTTGAAGGGGAAGGATGAGGGGTGAAGGAAAAGGATCTGGAGAGGTCTAAGTAAAGGGGTAGATTTCAGGAAAGTCGTCCAGAACTGCGGGTCAGGGGAGACTTACCACACGGGGTGAGAAGGGTGGTCCCCAACAATCAGTCTTTCCTTCTCATCCTGTGCGGTAAGTCTCCCGTGACCCATGGTTCTGGGTGACTTTCCCAAAATCTACCCCTTTTCCTAGACCACTCCAGTCCTTTTCCTTCACCCTCTTCCTTCTCCTTCAACCCATCTGCCTGAAGAAGGAGCTACTGGCTCCAAAAGTTTGCCTAATTATGACCTTCTTTAATGTATGTGTTCAGCCACTACTTGGTGAGTAGATTTTTTTTGTCTATCCAATTAAATTTCTTTCCATAATACGAACTACAAAGTTTCTCCAAGATGTTACCTGGGTGGTTACTTGTGCAGATCCATACACAATGGGATTAAAAAATTAAACGCAAGGTAGTACATGATGTTGCCACCAAAAATTGCTGTGCCCAGACTTAAGATTTTTGTGGAGGGGTAGTATTTACTGACAGGTAAAATGATATTTTATGATTTAAGTAGATAAATATTATTTCTAAATCTGTAAGGTATGAATTTACCATTGCAGTTGAGCTGTATGTTCCAGCAATAACTTGGTGTACATAATATCTGATTAGTTAACTAATTAAAAAAGATTACAGAATAATTTAGTATGCCTCCACTTTGAAATATCTATTTGCAAGTACAGTTGCCACTTTTTCAGTTATGTTAATTTCTACAAATTCTTAATTAATGAGTTAATTGAATGCTGGAGAGTATTATTTGGTTCAAAAAATTAAGGCAAAAGAATATAATGTGGACTTTGAGAATGAGACAGGAATAATGGCTGAAACAGCAAAAATAAATTTGGGTACATCCAAACTTTAATTACAATTATCAGCTAAGTTAATTAATTTTCAGACACACAAAATAGTTACTGGAAAAAATGGATTGGGGACTTTATACTGAGTGGTGCCAAACTCCCAAAACTAATGAATAGCTCATTTGAATATCTCCATTAGATGCTGTTATAGTAATTTCAAATACACATTACTTTTAATGAAAATGGTTTCAAACAAAACTAACCATACCACTATAATCATCAGGTTGAAAATTACCACTTGAATGTTAAATCAGTCAAATATTGCAGGCCTAGTATTGTGGCCATTTCAATATGTGTAATACACACACACACACACACACACACACACACACACAGTATTTGTAGGCAGATATAGCTGAAATATGAAAGGAAAAAAAGTTGCTGATAGGAGTAAAACAACAACAGATGGAGATGCTCTAGCCTGCTATGTTTAATTTCCACAGTACTTTCATTTCAGCATACAGTAGCAGTTTATTTCATTCATAAGTTATAACAAAACAATGTCTTTGACAGTTCATTAAATAAAGGTAGGTTCGATAATGAAAAATTAAAATTATATGTAAGAGAAGTAACTGTAAAAACAACCTATGAAATAATGGCCACCCCTATAAGCAAACTGACAACTACATGTTTTCAAATCAACACAGAGATCATAAAATGCACCAGTATGGTATATTTTGTGTCATTACAATATCTATGTAAACTTCAAAATTCCATACCCCTTGCTGCAGGTGTTGCTAAAAAAGTTCCATGTCAATATTGCAAACAGTTGCTTCTACGACTGGTAAACAGTGAACAGAACACAGCAGCTTGCTTAGTGAGCATCCGTTCATGAAAGCAAGCAAGCATAAATGATTCTGAAAGACAGATTCTAGATAATTGTAGACACAGTAGAACCATATTGAGGTGGTCTTCGGGTTGGTTGCACCAAAAATCACACCCCTTTAGCAGTAGTTCATTTATTAACCTTAACACATACAAGGGTCACAAAGAACTGAAATGAACATAGCATAACAGCCAAAGATAATGCTTAGAGTCCAAAGATGAATGCATATCGATGTTGGTGTCAATTTCATTGGTGCCACGTAGCCCCCCTCCTCCCCCTCCCGCAATATGGAGTACTATTGACAGGCTGGGGGGAAGGGGGGCAGTGACTATGGCGTCGGCAGGGGTGGTCCGCGGGAGCCCGACCCTGGTCAGCTCGACAACGTCATCGGGGAGCTGTGTGGGTAGACGTCGTGAAGGAAGGTTCGGCCACCGAACCTGGAAGTCGTTGAAGTGAGCCGGGCATCGTACTGGGCGTGCTGGTCATGCGGCGACAGGTAGGCCAGCAGTTTGTGGGTGGAACGGAGCAATGGTGACGATGTCTCCGGTGGGTGGGGCGAACACACGAAGCATGTCCAGGTCGACGTCAGGCGGGAGGGGAACACATTTCACCAGGTGGCAGTGAATGGCGGAGGTTGTGTCATGAGCACTGGATGAAGAGAAACACATGACGAACAGTGTATAATCGCGCAGTATTATTGAGATGTCATGGATTATGTCCGGCGGGACAGGCAAAAACACCTCAAGCGAGGGCACGTTCAAGATGGGGGGGGCTTGAGAAACCTCGACAGGGCGAGGCAGGCGATGGTGGAGAGGTCGAAGGGACCAGCGAAGGGTCCGGTGGTGAGGGCGTGATCATAGGTAAGCTCGATGTGCGGAGCATGTGGACACTCGACGGAGTGCATGAGACTGGATTAGAGGGCGAGGTCGGAGGAGAGCTTGACGATTGGAGCTGGAAGTCATTCGATCGAGTGTGTAAGTCCAATGTGGAGGGAGTGGTCAGAGCGTTGTGAGCCACAACAGTGAGTGACATGGTCGTGGCCTGAGGGGGGTAGAAGAAGGTTCGACATGAGCAGGCTTAAGTCTGTTGAGAGAGACTGTAACAACAGAATCTTTCATCTGGATGTCATAGGGTGTTGGCTCAGTGCCAGAGAGCTCGGTATGGACCGGTATGTGGAGGTTGGAGGGGAGTACGTCTCGGAGCATGATGTACTAGCAACTGTCCAGAGATTTCGGGACATGAACCTTAGGGCAGGAATAGCTGGCGGGCGGAGGGATATGGAGGTTGATGAAGTGGTGTCTGACGCGGTCCATGATAAAAGGGAAGTCAGACTGAGGGAGAGAAGTGGAAGGGCTCACAAGTTCGCCAGGGAGAACAATGTTCTGGCTGTATACGAACTTGGCTATTGTGCCTTTGAGGTCTTCCTTATAGATCGCATGAATGCCGAGTAGCACATGGGGAAGGGCCTCTGTCCATAGATAGTCGTGGCATTGAAGAGCTGCCTTGAAAGTGCGGTGCCAACACTCGACTAGCCTGTTACTTTGCGGGTGATATGCTGTGATATGGATGCGCCGGATGCCGCAAATGTTACAAATCCCATTGAACAGGGCTGACTCAAATTGTCTGCCCTGGTCAGTTGTGATGATATCTGGACATCCGAAACGTGATACCCATGACTCGATGAAAGCTCAAGCGACAGTTTCTGCCGTAATATTAGGGAGGGGAACAGCCTCGACCCAGCGAGTTGTTTGGTCGATAAACAAGAGAACATAACGAAAACTGTTAGAGGGGGAGAGAGGGCCGACAATGTCAATATAAATATGCTAGAAACGCCCAGGAGAGTTCGAAATGGCGCTGAGGGGGGGTGAAGTGTGCTTGTGTACTTTGCAGCGTTGGCACGCGGCACAGGAGCGTGCCCATTGCTGGCAATTCTTGTTAACATTTCTCCACACAAAGCTCTCCGCTACGAGGCGGGTGGATGCACGAACACCGGGGTGGGCTAAATTATGCAATGTGTTGAAGACAGCTCAACGGAGCGTGGTTGGGATGAGGGGTCGTAATGTGCCCGTACTGTCGCCACTCCAGATCTCACCAGAAATACCAGGGAAGGTGGTGCGGATGAAGTGTAGTGAAGACGTAGAGTCTGAAATCACGTTTTGTGTTTCCTCGTTGGTGGGTTGGAGGTTAGGCAGTTCAGAGAGGTATAACAGCGAATGGACGGCATCAACTCGTGAAAAAAAAAAGTCAGCAACTATAGTGTCAGCACCCTTTATGTGTCTGACATCGGTGGTAAACTGAGATATGAAGGCCATGTATCTGAAGCGGCGAGGAGGTGGGTCAGCTGGTGGGTTTGTAATGGCCGCAGCCAGAGGTTTGTGGTCCGTTAAAACATAGAAAGGGTGTCCCTCAACCTCAGTCTTAAAATGCTTGATTTCTTCGTAGATCGCGAGCAACTCCCTGTCAAACATGGAATATTTCCGTTGTGCATTAGTGAGTGCTTTTTTTTTTTTATGGTTTTAGGGCGCAAAACTGCTATGGTCATTAGCGCCCAGTCTGTGACTTACGAAATTGCAGAAATGGGAACGAAACTCAAAAAATTGGAGAAACTAAAAATAGAAGGAGAGCTTAAAAAACGACTATAGAAAGGGGTTGGTTGTCCCCAAAAAGAGCTTCAAATGACTGACGTCATCTCACTGGCACTAATAAACTCGAGAACGTGATCGGCTGAGCACGTGTCATCTGCTAAAATGGAAGATATATCAGGCGACAGCTGTAGACGGGCGTGTAACAGAGTAAAATAGGGGCACTCTTACCGTCCACAGCTGAGAGCAGTGGGGACAGAGTGGGGGAAGATCACCACTTAAAAGATGTCGATGGCTAAAAAGGCAGTGCCCTATCTGGAGTCTAGTTAAAATTACCTCCTCCCGACGATACGTTCGGGAGGAAGAGGTCCAAGCACAGGGAAGAGCTTTCACGTCCCGCAATTTATTATTGGGAAGTGTCAACCAATGTGCGTGCCATAAAAGAGTAACACAACGACATAAAACACTCCATAGATCAGCGAAGGGAATTGTGCGAATAGCTGGCTGAAGAAGAGAGACTGCAGCCTTGGCCGCTATATCAGCCGCCTCATTTCCACAGATACCACCGTGTCCTGGGATCCAGAGGAACGCCACAGAGACGCCCCCCAAGTGGAGCAAGTGGAGGCAATCCTGAATCCGGTGGACCAGAGGGTGGACAGGGTACAGAGCTTGGAGACTGAGGAGAGAGCTGAGAGAATCTGAACGGATAACATACTGTGTACGCTGATGGCGATGGATGTAGTGGACAGCCTGGAGAACAGCGTAAAGCTCCGCAGTATAAACCGAACACTGGTCGGGAAGCTGAAATCGATTTGGGGTGTCGCCAACAATATAGGCACTCCCTACACCTAATGATGTTTTCGAGCCATCAGTGTAAATAAATGTGGCATCCTTCATTTGTGCACATAGAGTTGCAAATGCCCGATGATAAACAAGTGAAGGGGTACCATCCTTGGTAAATTGACAAAGGACAAAGGTCACGGAGCAGGCAGGTCCGGGGACGGAGCCAAGGTGGTGGTGTATCCCAAGTTGTCAAAAACGTTTTAGGAAAGCAGAAGGAAAGAGAATGGAGCAGTTGACGGAAGCGGACTCCTGGTGGCGGCCTGCATAGCCTAAATCCAAGGAGGCATCGAAAAAAATGTCATGGGCCGGATTAGCAGGCATGGAAGACAGATGGCTAGCATAATGACTCAGAAGGACAGCTCGCTGATTGGACAGCGGAGGCTCAGCAGTCTCAGCATAAAGGCTTTCCACAGGGCTGGTGTAAAAAGCTCCAGACACTAAATGTAATCCACGGTGGTGGATAGAGTCGAGACACCGAAGAATAGACGGCCGAGCAGAGGAGTAAACTATGCTTCCATAGTCCAATTTCGAGTGCACTAAGGTGCGATAGAGGCGGAGAAGGACCACTCGGTCCGCTCCCCAGGAGGTACCATGCAGGACACGAAGGGTGTTGAGGGATCGCAGACACCGAGCTGAAAGATAGGAAACGTGGGAGGACCAGCACAGTTTTCTGTCAAACATAAGACCCAAGAATTTAGCGAGGTCCGAAAACAGAAGGTTGACAGGTCCTAGATGTAAGGAAGGTGGAAGAAACTCCATACGACGCCAAAAATTAACACAAACAGTCTTCCTGGGAGAAAAGCGGAAGCCTGTTGCGATGCTCCAAGAGTGGAGGCAATCGAGACATCCTTGAAGACGTCGTTCAAGAAGGCTGGTCCGTTGAGAGCTGTAGTAGATGGCAAAATCGTCCACAAAGAGGGAGCCCGAGACATCGGGAAGGAGACAGTCCATAATTGGATTTATGGCAATGGCAAACAGTACAACACTTAGCACGGAGCCCTGGGGTACCCCGTTTTCTTGGGAGAAAGTACGGGAGAGAGTAGTGTTCACCCACTCTAAATATGCGCTCTGCCATACATTTGTGAAGAAAAAGGGGCAGCCGACCTCAAAAGCCCCAAGAGAACAGTGTGCGGAGGATGTCTGTCCTCCAACAGGTATCGTATGCTCTCTCCAGATCAAAAAATATTGCTACCTTTTGGCGTTTCTGGAGAAAATTGTTCATGATGTAAGTGGAGAGAGCAACAAGATGGTCAACTGCAGAACGATGCTTTCGGAAACCGCATTGGGCGGGTGTTAAAAGACTGCGGGACTCCAGCCACCAAGCTAAACAGCAATTCACCATACACTCCAAAACCTTACATACACTACTCATGAGAGAAATGGGGCGATAGCTAAAGGGGGGATGTTTGTCCTTTCCAGGTTTCAGAACAGGAACGACGATAGCTTCCCGCCATCGTCTGGGAAAAGTACTGTCGGTCCAAATTCGATTATAAAGGTGGAGGAGGTTACGCAGACTATGGGTTGATAAATGCAGCAACATTTGGATGTGGATACCATCCAGTCGTGGGGTGGAGGAGCGAGAAGAGAGTGCATGTTGGAGATCCTGCATGGAGAAAACAGTATTATAGCTTTCGCGATTTTGAGAGGAGAAAGCAAGAGGTTGCACTTTCGCAGCGCGTTTCTTTGAGAGAAACACTGGCGGGTAATTTGAAGAGCTCAAAATCTCTGCAAAGTGTTGACCCAATGAGTTACAAATTGCGACGGGGTCCACTAACATATCATGCGCAACAGTGAGCCCAGAGACCGGGGAGAAACCAGGCGCATCAGATAACTGTCGAATCCGACTCCAAACTTCTGAGGAGGGAGTGAAGGTGTTAAATGAGCTAGTAAAGAACTCCCAGCTTGCCTTCTTGCTATTGCGGGTGATGCGACGGCATCGCACATGGAACTGCTTATAGCGGATACAGTTGGCCAAAGTAGGATGGTGGCGGAAAACGCGAAGAGCACGTCGCCGCTCACGTATTGCGTCACGGCATGCCTCGTTCCACCAAGGAACTGGGGGGTGCCAGGGCAATTCAGAGGTGCATGGTATTGAAAGTTCCGCAGCTGTAAGAATAACGTCTGTAATATGTGTGACCTCATCATCGACGCTAGGAAAGTGACGGTCATCGAATGTCGCTAGAGATGAAAAAAGTGTCCAATCGGCTTGGGCAAACTTCCAGCGTCGAGGGCGCATATATGGCAGTTGAGGCTGCACCCTAAGGACACATGGAAAGTGTTCACTCGAGTGTGTATCATCAAGGGCAAACCATTCGAAGCGCCGAGCTAGTGGAACAGTACCGACCGAAAGGTCCAAATGAGAGAAATTTCTCGTGGAGGCAGACAAAAGTGTAGGGTCCCCAGTGTTGAGGCAAACAGGATCCGCTTGGTGGAAGACATCTATCAATAGTGAGCCATGCGGACAAGGATGTGGAGATCCCCAAAGTGGGTGGTGGGCACTGAAGTCCCCAACCAGCAAATAGGGGGGTGTAAGCTGACCAAGAAGATGAAGGAGATCAGCTCGTGCCATTGATGTGGACGATGGAATGTATACAGTACAAAGAGAGAAGGTGTGTCCAGAAAGGGAAAGATGGACAGCGGCAGCTTGGAAGGAAGTGTTTAAGGGGATTGGGTGATAATGGAGAGTATCATGGAGAAGAATCATAAGTCCTCCATGTGCTGGAGTGCCTTCAACAGAGGGGAGATCAAATCAGATGGACTGAAAATGGGGGAGAACAAAGCGGTCATGGGGATGCAGCTTTGTTTCCTGAAGACAGAAGATGACCGGCGAGTACGATCTTAAGATGATCGACAATTCATCCTTATTGGCTTGAATGCTATGGATATTCCAGTGGATAATGGAAATAGGATGAACAGAAAATGGAGGAAGGGGACCAAGGTTGCCGTCAACTCAACGACTGCTCAGAGCTTGCGACCGACAGCATGGAACGGCATTCAGCCGAAGGCAGAAGATCCTGATCCATAGGTTGGTCAGGAGCAGCTCCTGCCACCAGCGATCGGCCGGTTGATCAGCTGCCAGCAGTGCGCCTCGGCGACACAGAAGATGGCCGAGGACGGCTACCACCAGGTGGTGCTGTAGATGAGATACGCCTTGGCGGAGAAGGAGAGGAACTGGGTTTCTTATTAGCCTTCTTGGAAACATGATGTTTAGATGAAGGAGGAACCAATGGTTGTGAAGTTGTGGTGGGTAAAAAATCTTCACGAGTACGCCCTTTTTTGGAAGTCTTGGTGTCTGATTTTTGGGTTCGAGATTTAGCAGAACCCGATGAAGGGTGAGCCATAGAGTGAGCAGGCGAAAGTGGGGAGGTCGAATGGGCGATCTTTGCGCTGGCCGATTTGACGACCGTGGCACTAAAGGTGAGATAACAAGTCTGTGTGGCCGCCTCCTTTGTTGGCCGAGGAGAGGCAAGGACAGTGCTGTATTTTCCTGTCTGAGGCACAGTGGGCTGTCGACTGGCGAATAATTTTCGCGCAGCAAAGGCCAACACCTTTTTCTTCACTCTGATTTCCTGAATGAGCTTTTCGTCTTTAAAAATGGGGCAATCGCGAGAGGAAGCAGCGTGGTCACCCATACAGTTGATGCAACGAGGGAATGGAGGTGGACAAGCACCCTCATGGACATCCTTGCCACACGTAACACATTTGGCCGGATTGGAACAGGACTGGCTGGTATGACTGAACTGCTGACACTGATAGCAACGCGTAGGGTTCTGGATGTAAGGGCGAACAGAAATTATCTCATAGCCCGCTTTGATTTTCGATGGGAGTTGAACTTTGTCAAATGTCAAGAAGACAGTACGGGTTGGAATGATGTTCGTGTCAACCCTTTTCAAGACTATGAACAGCCGTTACGCCCTGGTCGGACAGATAGTGTTGAATTTCCTCGTCGGACAATCCGTCGAGGGAGCGGGTATAAACGACCCCACGTGAGGAATTTAAAGTGCGGTGCGCTTCCACCCAGACAGGGAAGGTGTGTAGCAGTGAAGTACGCAGCAATTTTTGTGCCTAGAGGGCACTGACTGTTTCTAACAATAAGGTGCCATTTTGTAATCTGGAACAAGACTTTACAGGACCTGCGATTGCGTCGACACCTTTCTGAATAATGAAAGGGTTGACCGTGGAGAAGTCGTGACCTTTGTCAGACCGTGAAACAACAAGGAACTGTGGCAACGATGGAAGGACTGTCTGTGGCTGAGACTCATTGAACTTACGCTTGTGAGCAGACATAGTAGAGGATGAGGAAACCATTGCGAAAGTATCCCCCATGATTACCGGCGTCTCCAATGGTGCGCTCCTTCCTTGTGGGGGCCCTCTCTGAGGGCACTCCCGCCTTAGGTGGTTGTTCACACCTCAGGTCACACCTCTTGAGAAATGGACGGAGGGACCAATTGGCACTTTTGGAAGGTATCAGCTCGAGTAATCACCCCTCCCTGGGCCTGGCCATTACCAGGGTGTACGTACGTGTCCTACCTGTCTACCCAGGGCGGGGAATTATGCGTCACCCCGTCACCAGCTATGCATGGAAATGCGTGGGTCGGCCTTCAGACACTCACAGGGAGGAAAAAACAAAGGGAAAGGAAAGAAGAGAGGTCTCGAACGCCACAGTGGAGAAAAGGGCAAAGAAAAGAGGTAAGGAAAAGAGAAGGACAAAGGAAGGACAAAGGAAGAACGAAGACGTGCAAGCAGAGAAAGCAAAGAATGTGTTACGCTTTCGAGCGTCCGTCTCCGGACTTAGGCACAAAACGTACTCCCAGAGGGGGAGAAAGGGAAGGAAAGAGGCGGAGGTGAGAGGGGGGGGGGGGACAAAGATGGGGGATGGGGAAGGATGCAGAAAAGGAAGGTATGCAGCCCAGAAAGGAAGGAGGGCCACGTTAGTGAGCTTGTGCGAGAAGAACTGCAGAGGCATAGTTTGGCCGTCGATTGTCTGGCTAAGGACAGCAGCGATGGCAGTATCACTCGCGTCTGTGGTGATGAAAAGCTGAGCATTAGGATGAGGATGCACGATGGTGCAGGCCTCGGCAAGAAGATTTTTGAGGGCAGTGAAAGAGTCAGTCATAGCAGGGGTCCATGGAACGGGCCGAGATCCAGAAGTGTTGGTGCCTGCCAAGGCGCCTGTCAGTGGAGCCTGCATCTCTGCAGCCCGAGGCTGATGTCGGCGATAATAATTAACCTTCCCCAGAATGTGCTGGCCCTCTTTGAATGACGAAGGTCTGAGTAGGTTTAGTATTGTTTGTACTTTCTCAGGAGGCGGTGAAATGCCGTCGGCAGAGACCCGAAAACCAAGAAAAGTGACATCAGGTTGATGTAGCTGCAATTTGTCCAGGTTGGTCTCAATGCCTGCTGCCGCGAGAGTGTTCACATGTTGCACATGTCGAATGTTGTCCTCGATGAAGGAGCTGAACACAAGAATGTCATCAAGATACGCAAAGCAGAATTTTAGGTCGAATAGCACTTTGTTGATGAAGCGTTGCCAGGTCTGGGTTGCGTTTTTCAGACAGAAGGGCATGAATCGAAATCGATATAACCCGATTAGGGTGGTGACTGCTATCTTCTCGATGTCTTCAGGTGCCATGGGGATCTGGTCGTAGGGCCATTTGCAATCAATGAGAGAGAACGTGGTCGCACCTGCAAGGGAACTGGTAATGTCAGCAATGCTGGGTATGGGGTAGGTGTCCATAATTGTTTGTGCGTTTAGTCGACAGTAGTCTCCGCACATGCATCAGGACCCGTCTTTCTTGGGTGTCATATGTATGGGCGTAGACCAGCTGCTGGCAAAGGGTTCAATGACACTGGAGCTTAGTAGTTCAGAAATCTGATTTTTAAGGTCGGAGAGGCACTCGGGACAAAGTCGACGTGGTTTACTGGAGATCGGGGGACCTGGCTTGAGGCGAAGGTTGTGAACCGTGCTGTTGGTGACGACGGAAATGTTGCCGGCGGCACGGGAGGCGGTTTGTTTACAATGTGTGGTGGGCGGGGCAGGCGAGGCGTGGTCGTGATGTTTGGAGCCACTCAGCGGATCCGACGGGAGCCGATGTGGCAGAGTGTCCCAGGAGTCAATGCGACAAGATGGCCGCTGGCCCGAAGCAGTGGCGCCGTGTCGGGTGAGCTCAGTAGAGCTCGTCAGCCGTTAGTGAGTCCACTGTCTGAGGGTGCGGCCTGTGGCAGTACGGTCACAGGCGAAACACTGGGAAGAGTGCACTGTTTGTGTTGTCAGTGGCAGTCGCACGGCGGCGTGCAGGAGCCAAAGTTGCATAGTTTGAGGTGCTGTCTGCGAGGGGCGGGGTAGGAGCCATCAGTTCGGGACCACGTGACACTCGTCGCGCACTTGTGTCTGGCGAAGTGTCAAACGCTGCTGTGTTAGGAGGGTGTGGCCCTGTGGAACTGTCAGTACATGTTATGGCAGTCTTGATAGGACAATTGCGAGGGGTAGTGGGAGGTAAACAAAAAATGGTTCGAATGGCTCTGAGCACTACGGGACTTAACATCTGAGGTCATCAGTCCCCTAGAACTTATAACTACTTAAACCTAACTAACCTATGGACATCACACACATCCATGCCCGAGGCAGGATTTGAACCTGCAACCGTAGCAGTCGTACGGTTCCAGACTGAAGCGCCTAGAACCGTTCGACCACCGCAGAGGTAAACACACGGAGGCTCGATTGCTGGGACTGCAAGCAGATTCGGTGCACTTACTGACATTGCTTTGTCCTTGCTGTAGTGTCCGTAATTCCTTTGCTGCATCGGAGAGCTGGAGCTGTGTTTCGTGGAGCCGGAGGGAAAGCTCGTAGTTTTCTTTGCATAGGCGAGCGATGTGTTGAAGGTTGACGAGGCACTTGTGTGTGATTCCTTGTAACGTCATCGACAGAGATGAGCATGTACAGATGAGATGAGCCTTGACTGATTTGTCATAGGGGGGTTTGCTCGACGGAGCTCAGGGGAAGTGAGTCTTGGACGGATGATGGAACATGGTGTTTCGCACTAGGTCCAGTGAAAGTTTGTGGTGTCGCAAGAAGTCAATGCCTAGTATAGGTTCGTCAATTTCGCACACTAAAAAAGTCCACTCGAGTTTGCAGTTTGCAGAGAGTGAGATGATGTGGGAAGTTGAACCCGAGCATTGTAGTTTAGTTGAATTCTGGATGTTCGATGATGCTAAGGACATAGGCAGCAGCGAAACATCAGCACCTGTGCCCACTAGGGAAAGGTATCCTGACAAAATGTCTTTAATGTAAAGTCGTCCACAATTATCCGGTCGTTCCCGAACAGAATGGAGCACTGGGGTGTGCCTGTCAAGTTGTGCACAGGAGGCGGCACCCAGACATACCTGCGATTGGCGTTTGGGAAGTAGCAGGGTGGTCTGCAGTTCCATGCCGCCTCACCAAACTATGTGTGGAAGTAACAGTACGGGTAGTGCGGTTACATTTCCTGCGGTACGTTCATTGCCAGTGGTGGTGGCTGAGGTATGATGGCTGCAGCAGGTTCAGTTGCAGCAGGGGGCAAGACTGTGGGTGGAGCTGGTGACGTCCCAGTTGCTTGTTTACTGCTTCCCGGGGTTAGCGAAATGGTTGGCACAGTACGGCCCCGGCCACGTCCGGCCGCAGGACAAAGAGCCTGAACCTGAGACTTGTCAGGTAGGCAGTGGCAGGCGAAATAGAGCAGTGATGCATCGTGTAGCTTGTCAGCAATTGTCATTCTTTGCTCGATAGGTTTGGGAGACCTTTGAGCCAGAGCAAAGAGGATGTGAGGAGATAGTTTATCTGACCAGATGGTGAGGAGAGCGATGTCAGAGAGTAGATGGGTGCTGACCAGGGCACGTAGCCATCTCCAGAGCTGGGAATGTTTGTCACTGCCTAGTTGCTTGACGTGGAGCACTTGTCATATTGCTGCCTCAGTTGAGCGTGCAAGCCAATGTAGAACTGTCTTTTTGGCTAGTCTGGGGCATCGACCAGGTAAGCAATCAAGTCCTCCTGGTCGTGCAGGTGGGTGATGAGGCACAGAAACCTGGTTGACTCGTTGAGTTTGTAATGGTCAAACACTACGTCCACAATTTTGAACCACGTTGTAGCTCTGTCGGGATTAAAGAGCGGCAGCGTCGGTAAGTGTTGTAGAATGTTCAGAAGAACAGGTTGAGTTGAGTTCGTCGGGGCACTGCCTGAATCAAGCTGTTGTTGCTGTAGTATTCCAGGAGAGTGTGCCTCCAGGGGATGTGGCAACGATGGCTGTTTGTGTGGCAGCCTGAAGGTGACACCTTGTGGCTGAGCGCAATCCGTTATAATGCAGAAGGCCAACGCGGGTGAGACACCGTAATGTGTCAATTGCGGTTGTGGAAGCTCAGCACATTGCGGGTGTGTTTGGATTGACGCGTTGCGGAAGACCGACATGGATGAGGCACCGAGATGTGCCGAGAACGGTAGCAGAAGCTTGACTGGAGCTGGCGTGGGGGCGACAGGTGAGAAAAAGTTCAAAGTTTGAGAATGCATGTTAGTCCACGGAAAGCTCAATGTATGATCAGAGCCGGGGCCACATGTGTTGCAGGGAGGCTACGGAGGTGCAGGCTGTCTGGAAGCACAGTGTGGGAAATGATGTCTAACGTGGGATGGAATGTGTGAATGTTCACTGTTCATAGTCACTCCACTCAAAATGGTGTGCGGATAAGGTGAATGTTGTGGCACAAAACACTGAGGCGTAGCAGTGAGACAAAGGTGGAGGTCAGGCACAGATAACAAGTTATTGTTCCTGATGCAGGCCGAGGTATCGAAGTCGGAAGGCATGTGCTGATGCTGAACTGAGGCAGGCACGGGCGTGGTTGGATGCTGAGGAGGTTGACCTGTGAACGAAGCAGTTCCGGCCACATGGCAGGTAACCGCGTGGTACTGCATGGATTGCGGCATGGCAAATCATTGTCCTGGTGGTAGTAGGTTGTCTGATGAAGCATTTGCAGAAATCAGCATTGGTCCCACACTGCACGGAGATCCATAAGAGGTAAGTGCACAGTCGATGAGGGAGGGCACATGTGGCGGGAACCAACGCATTTGATAGCTGGAGTCATGCACACTCCTAACCTCACTTATTGTTGCAGGCTCAAAAACTTCTGGCGAAATCGGCAGAATCATCAAGTGAGAAGCATCGTGTTGCAGTCCTGGTGAGTGTACATAGCCCACAACACGGTGCATGCTGATCACAAAATCCAGTGTTAGGTGCAGGGCCAAAGTCATTGTTCGAATGCTGTGTTGATGTAATACACGCGAAAATAACCAATGTGGAGGTCGCGGGAACAGTAACACGGTGAAAACGGAAGACGTTACAACTCGGGGTCACCAGTGAGGTAGTGTTCGGGTTGGTTGCATCAAGATTCACACCCCTTTAGCAGTAGCTCATTTATTAACCTTAACACATACAAGGATCACAAAGAATTGAAATGAACATGGCGGAACAGCCAAAGATAAAGCTTAGAGTCCAAAGATGAATGCATATCAATGCTGGTGCCGATGAAATCGGCACCACAATATAATTGATTGACATTTCATTCAGTACAACAGGTGTTTAAAGACCGTTGTTAAAACTACTAAAATATAAAACTGAATGAAAAGTCCAATAGCCCACTGTAGCTGTTCTTATTTAAGTCAATTAGAGACCCACACACATGGTTTCACAATTTTTGAGTTGCATCTTGTGGTGTATATAAATGCTATTTGCAACTAATATTGCCAAGCCCAGAATTTAGATTTTTGTGAAGGGGTGAGTATTTATAGAAAGAGTTACAGAATGCTGCAGAGTAACAGTTGGCTTGACGAGGCAAAGTTCTCAGGCCTCCTCAACTGATAAAAAACTATCATCAATGATGAATAGCCAGTCTGTGCTAAAATCACAAACTCTCTTCTCTTTACTGATTAAAATATGGTCTTGTCAGACTACGTCAAGTGGCAGACAATGCTGCCACAGATCTTATCCAGGAAAGTATTGGATCAGAAAGGCAACATGCTATGTGTGTATGTAACTAACATAATAATAATAATAACTGTAGCAGCTGACAACACAAGCTAAGAGGCATCCTGTGTGTTGTTGAAGTGTGGGCAGTGACTGCTGTCTGGGTCAACGCAGAAATTTGGAAACTGGTTGTATGGGTGTCTAATTGACTTAAATTTATATAGCTACCATAGACTTTTGGACTTTTCATTCAGTTTTATATTTCAATAATTTTAACACCTGTATTTAAACATCTGTTGCACTGGGTCAACTCAGAAATTTGGAAACTGGTTGTATGGGTGTCTAATTGACTTAAATTTATATAGCTACCATAGACTTTTGAACTTTTCATTCAGTTTTATATTTCAATAATTTTAACACCTGTATTTAAACATCTGTTGCACTGTATAAATTGTGAATCAATTACGTATAGCTATTTTAGCTTTGGCTGCCCCTGTAATAGTAGAAAGTATAGTGGAAAAAAATTATAGCTTGGACGGTGAAACGGTAAGAATCAATAGCCTTTTGAAGTTTTTCATCAAAACAAAAGATTTTACACAAAGTAATCAAACTTCTCACATCACTGAGGGGATTTGAAATGAAAAAAAAGCATATCTACTTGTGTGTATTGGATAACGTAACAACGTTTTGAACTCACGAAAATCCATCAGGTGCACCTGTATTAGGGTTACCTTATTTCCTGTTTTTACTGTAGGCTGCCCATTTCTGAGACTTTTCCCCAACTCCCTCTCGCTTCTGGAATTTTTTAGTATACAATAAAAATATAATATTTATTTATCACTTGAATTTGCTTGGAATGCTGGCTCTGGCAACAGTCATCCAGGAAATTTATCAGATTTTTAACTGTTGTTTTGTAAATGTATTTTGCTATGATTTGCTTGCTCTCTATGGAGTCTTTGCTGAACTCTGCTTAAAGTTTACAACACCACGTCTCTTTACTCATTATGTATGTGGTGTATATTTTTTTCCAACATGTTCAAAAGAATAGACAAAATTTCAATCCTGGAGCCATTATGTATCAGTGAAGACACAAAGAAATTAGTGACACTGGCTGCCAGTGGGCATTGTTTTAAATCAATGGGGAAAGATGGAAAATTTGTGCCAGCTCAGGATTGAACCCAGGTCTCCCACTTCACTAGGCAGATGAACTAACCACTGCACCATCCAGACACAGTGGTAATCACACCTGCATGGATTATTCTAGTGTGCCTTCCATCAGACCCAAATTCTCAACTTATATGCACACTACTAATGTAGCACCTCTTGCCCATTATTGTCACTACTCATGGCATTTCACTGATCCCCATGAGAGTTCGAGTGTGGTGTGCATCTACACTGAAGTGATCAATTGGTCATCATTACCTCGATTATATATACGTGGTGTCCTTTCAGGCGCGTCTGAAAGAACAGGCACAATAACAATCCTGGAGTCACTGTGAATCAATCAAGACACAAAGGAATTAATGACATTAACTCCCAGTAGGCAGTGATTTAAATGAATTGGGAAAGTTGAAAATTTATGCCAGACTGGGATTCAAACCAAAGTCTCTGGCTTTTGAGACAGACGTGCTGACTGCTATGCCATCTGAACATAGTGCTCATTGCATCTGCGTGGATTACCCTATCACAACTCCTGTCAGACCCAAATTCTCAACTTATCCACACACTACTAATGTAGCGCCCCTTGCCCATTATCCTCATTACTCATGGCATTTCACCAATTCCCATAAGAAGTTGAGCATACTGAATTGACCAATTGGTCAGTCTCACCTTAATATGTTGTATGTGTTCTTTTGGAGAACTCTGAAAGAACAGACATAGTTTCAATCCCACAGCCATTATGAATCCATCAAGACACAAAGCAATTAATGACATTCGCTGCCAGTGGGCACTGATTTAAATCAATGTGGAAAGTTGAAAACTTGTGCCAGACTGGTATTCATATCTGGGTTTCTTCTTACTAGGCTGATGCACTGACCACTGCACCATCAAGAAATAGAAGTTTGACTCCCAGTCCAGCAAAAATTTTCAACTTTTCCCATTGATTTAAATCAGTGACCACAGGCTGCACATGTCAGTTCTTTTGTGTCGTGGCTGTTCAAAATGGCTTTGGGATTGAAATTGTGTCTGTTCTTTCAGACATGTCTGAATGAACAGACATCACATATATTATTAAGGGGAAGATTACCAAATGATCACTTCAATACGTATGCACAAGACGCTTGTAATCTTATGGGAGTAGGAGAAATACCGCAAGTAATGAGGATAATGGGAAAGGGTCTCTGCATCAGAAGTGTGTGGATAAGTTGAGAATTTGGGCCAGACAGGAGGTGTGCTAGGGTAGTTCTTGGAGCTGCAATGACCACTGCATCTAGATGGTGCAGTGGTAAGTGCATCTGCCAAGTAAAGAGGAGACACGGGTTCCAATCTTGGTCAGGTGCAGTTTTCAACTTTCCCCTTGATGGAAATCACTGCTCACTGGCAGCTAATGTCATTAAATCCTTTGTGTCTTGATCTTTGTTTTCTCTTTGTTTCTGTGCACAAATGGTAAACAAGGGAAGCTTCACAATAATGTTTTCAGTGGACCTTCATATTGTGGAATTTGGACTGACTAGTGTGTAATGAGATATTCAGTGTATCATTATAAGGAGGATGCCAAAAGATAATTATAAGTTCGAGTTTAAAGTTTATTACAAGACTTAATTGCCTTTTCTGTGCCAGTATAGAACAGACATAGAAGCAGAATGCACACTACATTAAAGAGGGTAATTTATTTTTATAATCATATTATTAGTTATTTGTCTATCCAATTTTACACTTTACATTGTTAATATTATAATACAACATATACAGATATCTACACATAAATACTGTATTCCTATTGTTAGTTACAAATTTTTTTCTCGCCTTGGTGGACAACTTGGTATGTTGCTACTCTGAACATGCTGTATATAAATTATTATAAACAAAGAACCCAATCCATCTAGTAGCTAAATAATTTTATAGTGATACAGCACAGTAAATAAATAAGCATAGTAGTTTTGTTTTAAGTCAGGACTTTACACTTCATCATGTTTCAGCTCATATTTTTAAATCTCACATGGAGGAGGTTCTGATCCTTTAAACCATAATGTGGCAAACAAACACAAGGAAAATAAAGCAGAGCAGGATGCAACTTGAAGTATAACAAGCACTGCATGTGCAAGGATAAAACATGAGGCAATAGTGACCTGACTGTCTTGATGAACTAAAAACGATATTGGAATCACTTCTTCACATTCATGCCACTAATCATGGATGTGTAAAGCTTTTCTCCCTAGTACTGCAGTTTTCTCTTCCATCTGATGGTGGTGTGTTGACTAAGTTTACTGATTTGCAATCTCTCCTTAATGAAACATCTAACACTGTTACACAGTACACTTTGGAGATCCATAATAACCACAGTCTCCTAAGAAAGGTAGTTGCTTTTGGGGGAGACAGTGCTGGTACAAATTTTGGTGACCTTAATCAGGTTGGATCAAGTAATGTGTACAGAAGACTGAAAAATTAATTGGATGATCATATTTTGGGAAGTGGGTGTTCTTGTCATATTCTTCATAATGCAGAAGGATGCCTGTGACATTCTGAAGTTGGACATGGAAGCATTCATACAAAAAGTATTTTCATATTTTTCAAGCCACACTGTAAGACTTCAGAAGTTGATGGGATTCTATGAATTTGTAGGAACAGAACTCAAGGCAGTTTTGTCCCACTGTAAAACAAGATGTTTATCAATTGCATCTGCAGTTGAGACGATACTGCAAATGTATGATTGCCTAGGAATTCATTTCTTATTGGGACAAAACTGTCCTGTAACTATCAAGCTCTTCTTAAAAAATCCATTGGCTACATATGGTTTGTACACACTATATAATGAGTTTTTTGCAAAAATAAATTCTGCACATCAAAGGTGAGAACAAAGCAAGCTGTGACCTATTTACTTCCTCTCGTTTTGCCACCTGCCTCCTTGAATTCATTTTATTTTCATTTTTGCCTAATTACCATTAACATGCATGAGGATAATCTGCGTTTCCATAAAAGAGAAAGTTGGCCCTCAGTCTTAAGGAATATATCACCAGGTTTAATTTTGTGCTTAGTTTTGTGTACCGTATGTAATTAATTTCCTAATTTATTTTGACTATGCCTAGTTAATATCTTTTGCTACAGATCATTATAGGGTGAAATCAGAAATTGTTAATGCATCCAATATGGCGGCCAGTGCATCTCCTCGGAAAAATGTAAATATTGCCAATAAAAAGAAATCGTGTGCAAATTGTATGAACGAAATATCGAAACTACATTAAGGAACATCCAGTCTAGAGTTTATTATCAGTACACTAAAAATGGAAAATACTAAACTTCAAACACCAAAATGTGAACCGCTGATAAAGAAAAGTGCGCCGAAAATTCCGCCAGAACAACGCCCTTTTCTGACGAATGGTCTCAAGTGATCAAGACTGAAAAAAACCATGGGAATCTTGACAGTACCATGTGAATACATCTTTCAGACTGTGATATATATGAAGAAACACATTGACCAGTACACACAAAACAGATCTATACACCAACACTGGACTAGATCCTGCCACCATTTGCATCTCATACGAAAAAACAAAACAAAAACCCAAAATAGTTTATTATTTAATGGAATGAAAATGTATAATAGACTTCCAGAGGAGATCAAAGCTGAAACTGGAATACATGCCTTTAGGAAAGCTGCAAAAAGTTATTTAGCAGATAAATGTTACTATACTGTCAAAGAATACTGTAAATGACATGTGTTCACCTCAATTCATGCAAGAGTACCTTTGTAAATTTATATTTATATGTAATTAAGATTGGTGTGCATTTGTTTTGTGTAACCCATGCAAGAATACATTTGTAAATTTATATTTATTTGTAACTAAGATTGGTGTGAATTTGTTTTGTGTACAAACGATTAAGTTGCACCATAGAAATATGTACTACCAGAAGTACTATTATGTATATACTCATTCCATGTATACAGTTGACGACATCCATACAACACAAGTTGTCTACAGATGAATAAATAAATAAATAAATAAAAAGTGTTGCAAGAAGAAAACAGTGCTTTGAAGATTACAATCAAGGATACCTCATAATGAGCAAAATGCAGTGAAAAACCGTAACCATGTTTTGTGTGAAAACTCGCGATCTGTTAGGCCTCAAACAACTGCTACAAAAGGAAATAAAGGTCTTGTTTTAAGCGACAATCATGGCAGAAACTGTGGGAGTATACTACAAGACGAATTAGGCAAAAAATTCAGTGTGTAAAGTATTATATAACCTGGGGTGCCAAGTAAGGAAGTTGTGAAAAATGCAGACAAATTAGCTGATAACTTCTCTGCCAATGATACTTTAATCATTATTGGTGGCACAAATGACACTGATAAACCTCTAGAAGAATTGCAGAGGAACATGAAAGATTCTTTGTAATACATACTTAAACTCATCCAAAAAACAAATGTAATAATTCATCCAGTACCGCTTAGACATGACGCACAAGGTTTAAATGGAAAAATCAAAGCTGCAAACCGCATTATGTTAGAAAAAATCAACACTGCCACAGGCATGTGTAGGAAGAGATTATCTGTCAATTTCGAAATCGAACGCCTGAAAAGAAATGAATATACAACTCATGGTTCACATCTAAACAAACAAGGAAAGATTCGCATTTGTAATAGGCTTGCATCTCTCATACACATGGCAAAAACTGAAAAACCAAGTACCAGTACAGGAAAAAAGCATACACAAACGGACAATCAGATAGAAAGTGCCAGTCTCGAAGTGAAAGTGGCACCCTCAAAAAAACAGAGTTATGGACCATTTTATAACAATAAATAAGCCCAATGAAAGTCAAAACAACACACTAGGTCAAATTTCAAGCCATCAAATGCAGCAACAAGGCAGTTGTTAATGGACAGATGGGTGAAAAAGAACGGAAAAAAGTGAAAATTGGGAACATTTCGACAGAAGAAAGGCAGGAACCCACAAACAGTGAACCAGCAAGCCACATGGTAAACACTGTGAATACCATCCCTGGAAAACATGAGCATTTTTTAACGCCAAGTACACTAGCTCAAATAGTGAGGTAAGTGGTCAAGCAAGAAATGATTCCCTCCCTGTCCCTAATTTTAAATGACTGCATCAAAATGTTCAGTCACTCCCGAATGAACTAAATGAAATGGAAATAATATTAAATGATCTAAATGATATTTCTGTGCTATACTTTACGGAACACTGGCTCAAACAAGATTTGGTAGAGCAAACATACCTTCCTCAGTTCAAACTTGCACGCATGTTTTGTAGGAAAATATCGAGTCATAGGGGTACTTGTATATATGTTAAAGAAAATATTGAATTCAATAGTGTAACTAAATAACATAAACTGTCCTGTGAAAAGACTTAGAACTCTCTATTGCTGAACTACCAAGGCAAAATACAGTTATTATTTGTGTATACAGGTCACCAGATGGAGACAAAAAAGTGTTTTACAATCACATGGAGGAACTCTTGGAAGAAAAATATGATTATATGTGGTGACTTTAATACTAATTTCTCGGAATCCAATAAATTCAGAGATGACATTATAAATTTACTTCAATCATTCAACATCAGTCCGATGGTAACTGAACCACATTCTCAGTTGAATACAACACACTGTAAGGAATTTCAGTATAAAAAATGTGGAATATTTTTGTTCTCTCCTAGATGGTGAAAGTTGGAAAGATGTATATGACTGTAATGAGACCAATGAGAAATATGATAAGTTTATAGCTACATTCAAACATTTTTTTGAAATGGCTTTTCCCAAGAAAACAACTATGTTGAACTCTACTAAAAAAACAAACAAGTGGACTACAAAAGGGATAAGGATATCAGGCCAAAATAAAAGGAGATTTTATGAGTACTACAAGCATAATACCAGTCCTGACACAAAAGAATACTAACATGAGTTATTTCAAAAGCAAAAAACTAGAAAATATTGTGTGATTCTAAGAATAAAACTAAAGCACCTGGCAAATTATAAGGAAAGAAATGGGTACCAGGCCAGTTAATCACAGTAATATAGAGCTGATTATGAATAAAAATAAACTAACTGGCCCCAAACAACATGTTGCTAGTGCTTCCAACAATTATTTGTCAAATATAGCACAGCAGTTAATAAATACACACCATGACAAACAGCCAAACAGTCATTCAGATCAAAAAATTCACCCAAACACATTTTTCCTGTATCCAGCAACACCTGAGGAACTGTCAAGAATCCTAAAAGAATTACCTAATAAATATTCAGTGGGTGTTGATAAGATACCAGATGCTATTATCAAAGCTAGTGCAACATTTATTGTGGTAGCACTAACAGACATAGTAAATTCATCTTTTGAGAGTGGTGTATTTCCAAATAATCTAAAAACTGCAAAAGTAACACCTTTGCATAAGAAGGGTGCAAAAAGTGATATTGCTAATTATAGACCAGTTTCAGTTTTGTCAGGCTTCAGCAAAATTATGGAAAAAATGTTCCTTAAAAGATTAACAGTTTTCTTAAATAAAGAGAGGCTGATAAGTGACTCCCAACGTGGGTTCAGAGCTGGAAAGTCGACTCAGTACGCAATTTTTGCCTTCTTAAAAGAAGTATTAAAAGCAGTGAATGATAAACAATATGTATCTGGGATATTTCTGGATCTAAGTAAAGCCTTTGAGAAGTAAAGCCATGATTGATCATGGCATTCTCTTGTGTAAATTAAGTAATTATGGAATTAGAGGCCAGTCTGAAAAGTGGATTCAGTCATACCTCAGTAATCGTCAGCAGATTACAGGAATAAAACACAAAGATAATGAAACACAAAAAAATTCTATTTTTTACAGTGATGAGCAGAAAATCAAGTATGGAGTCACACAAGGGTCAGTTCTAGGATCTGTCCTATTTCTGCTTTATGTAAATGACTTGGCTGTTAAAATACATGATGCAACCAATGTACTGTTTGCAGATGGCTCTAATATTCTAATTAAATCACAGAATGAGGAAAATCTGCAGGAGGCTGCAGTATCAGTTATGCATACCTTAACACAGTGGTTCAAGACCAATAGGCTCATCATAAATTCTGAAGATACTGTGGCAGTTAACTTTCATACCACACAAAACCTCCATCCTGCAAACCCTGCTTTCACTATGAAAGGAAAAAATGTGTTCAAGGCCAGTCATACACAATTTCTAGGTGTACATGTTCAGGCATATCTGAAGTGGGAGGTACACCTAAACAATTTAAATAAGAGACTGAATTCAGTAGCATATGCTGTTAGGACCCTCACTCAAAATACAAGCTGTTGATCAGTGCAGTATACAGTCGCTACTTATGTACAGAATAATTTTTTGGGGGAATTCCACAAATACTACAAAAAAGCCAAAGATAAAAAAAGCTAAATGTAATGATTCCTGTAGACCCCCTTTTAAACTCTGAAAATATTGCCACTGCCTTCCTTTTATATATACGAAATACTAATTTTCACAAAGGGAGCATCTTAAAAATGGAAAATCTCTTAAAACACAAATATGATATACACACATACGAAACTAGGCAGAAGAGGAACCTACACAGGAACACAGTAAATACAAACTTATGTAAAAGAGGAGTGTATCCCTATGTTATATAACCATATGCCTTCTTACCTAAAATGCATACCAACATTAAATGCATTTAAAATAAAGTTAAAACAGTTCTTGCTTGGCCACTGCTTCTATTCTTTGTCTGATCTTAAGGAGGATTATAATAAGTAAACCTCATTTACCAAATTTCACTAATTGTCAATTCATAATATAGTTTACATTGTGATTATCATGTCATCTCACTTAATAACTGCTGTTATCACACGTAGAAGCAATGTAGTACACCAACCTACATTATTATGCATTTTTATTATGTTAACAATGTAGTCAAAATTACTACTGTATTGTGAACTAAATAGGTTTACTACTATCCTATATCACATGTACAAACAATGTACAAAACTGATTCTTGGACCAATAAATAAATACTACGCACATTTGTGACTTAGATTCTATTGTTGACTTATAAACAAATATAAATTCCTTACTAATTATGAACACTTGGAAGAAGAACTATTAGGATTCTTAAAGTATGTATTTGGCTCTATTCAAAAACACATTAGCAAAGCCAGCCTTTAATTAATTCCAAAATAATTACCAGGTTTGTCAAAAGTATTTTTTGTACAACAATATCTGTTAATTTCATTATTTAAACAAACAATTCGGTCTAGTCCTTGTGGTAAAAGGAACTATTAAAAAGAAGGAATTTTTCAAGTTATTCAGTTAATTGAATGAGTTATGTTTTAATTGTAATTTCTGTAACTTAAACATCAAACAATGTATAGTTGCAGTGACTATTATTGTGAGGATACATAAAGAATCAATTTTTGGTCCCAAGACAGTCAGTTGTCCACAGCCGATATTCAGATGTGAAACATGTATTGATTAGATTGACAACAATGCATCAACTTAACAGTGGAATAAATGTAACACAAGTAGGCCATGTGTTAGAACAGTTAATGACAATGTCTGTTCAACTTATTGGAGAAATAGTGTCACACGTAGCATGTTACTCTGCAAGAACTGGATGGTGTGGTTAGGTTTTCACTGCTCATTAGATGTTCAACAGCAAACTATTGTAGTAGTATGGTGATGTTGCCAGCAACCCATTAATTAGGCTTATCAACATTTATCAATAGTGAACTGGCCATATAATTGTGCGATATTGGAGGATTGTGAACAGTGAAAAGACATGGAAAGACTGAACCAAGAAATTAAAACTTGCTCAGATCCACAGTTTGTGGAATATATAAAAACACACAGAAAAATATACCGAAAGGCAATAGCAAAGGCAAAGTTGCTATATAATGACAAGTTAATCAGTAACTCAGACAACAAACCACAAACTATATGGGACACTGTGAGGAATGAAACTACTACCTTGGGAGAAGAGGAAGAAATAATACTCATAAGCAGTGAAAATTGCAATACAGAAAAGAAGGAAATGGCAAACTATATTAATAACTATTTTTTAAATGTACCACATTCACTAACCTTAAACTTCACAAAACTAAAAATAATACATGCTCCAAGGGTTGCCTGCAGCATGAATATTCCTTCAACAAATGAACAGGAAGTAATTAGAGTGATTAGAAGCTTAAAACCAAAAATGGCAGCAGGTGTTGATGAAGTACCAGTTTCAATCATAATAAGGACTGCAGTGCAGATTGCAAAACCTTTAGCACATTTGCAAATTTATCCTTTAGTGAAGGTGTGTTTCCTCAGTGACTGAAGATCTCAAAAGTGAGGCCTTTACTTAAAAATGGAGACAGACATAAAATAGAAAACTACCGTCTCATATCACTTCTTCCTGCTTCCTCCAAAATTCTACAGAAACTGATGAAATTGAGAGTCACTAGTTACCTAGACAATAATACATTTTGGAATAGTAATCAATGACAGACTAATAGACAGATTGCATTTTGCAAAAGTGTTAGGAATGCATATAGATGAAGCTATGAATTGGAAACACCATGTAAAATTTCTGACACACAGACTTTACTCAGCCTGCTTTGCACTGTGAGTTATTGCAAATGTTTGTGCTCTAGAAGGCATCAGAATGCCATACTTTGGATACTTTCATTCTGTTGCCTCATTTGGAATAGTGTTCTGAGCTAGCTCAAAATCTAATGTGAAAGACTTTTTATTTTACAAAAACTGTCTGTTTGAATAATTACTCACAGCCCAACACAAGCTCAGTGCAGACCTCTTTTCAAAAAGTTAGGAATACTTACTCTGTCATCAGTCTATATACTTAAAGGTGTACTCTTAACCATAGCAAATCTAAGCAATCTCCACACAAATGCAGGCTGTCACAACTATAACACAAGGAAGAAGAATGATCTCCACATAGAACAAGTAAGAAAGAACATGAAATCAGAAGCACGTAAGCCACATGGGCGTTAAGCTCTATAAGGCACTGCCTCAGTACATTAAAGGTTTAAAGGACAATACAAATTTTAAATTGGAAATTAGAAAATTTTTAATTGATAAATGTTGCTACTCAATAAACGAATATCTTGAAGACCAAGAAAATGACTTTACAAACTAACCTCCAAAATTTTCTATCTTCGTTTGTTTCAGCTTTTATTATACTTTACCATCTTTAGTACTAGTTATATATAGATATTGAGAAACAAATTACTATAAACCATTTATGTGGAAAGAAGCTGTAAGTTTGCTGTCATTTATTATAGACAATTTCATTTTGTACATTCTATATTTTAATTTCTGTGTATGACAAATTCAGTTGTAGACAATTTCATTTTGTATATTCTACATTGTTAATTTCTATGTATTACAAGTCCAATATCATTTGTGCGATGACATGGATGCTAAATAAATAAATAAATAACTGTGAAATGTAATTGTGGAACTGTCAGCTACATCATTTACAGTAGTCAGTGTTGAATTTCCATCCTCCCCATGTTGCAGCCAGTATCACAATGCAGTATGTTGGCACTGAAGACTATTAATGAAGAAATAAAGCAGGCAAATGTGACAAACTGTTGTAGAAGTCTACTCTGTTTTACAGAGCACTGCCTCTAGTTTGCTTGAAAGGACAGAAAAGCATTTTGTTCCTTTGAACGCAGAGGAACTTATTTCTAAATGTGATGTCAGAAATTAAGTTAAAGTCTTTGAAAGTGTACTGTACACTTCTTACACTGTTAGTTACAATTACGTTAACAAGCAGATGACCCAATATAGAGGCATCTGTGTATTTAAGTGGTTAATTCTGGAAAAAGAGCTACAGTAGCAAGCAGTGGAAAAAACTTATTTTTAAGAGGTGTTAATGTTGTTATTGATGACTCTGTACTCTCTGATAAAATATGTGCTTTAAGAAGATACTGCATGATAAACTCTGCAACTTTGCCGGGGGAGAAAGGTTGCTGAGAAATGATACCAATACATGAGTAGTTCTGTTGATTGCACTGAATTGCTGAAATAGGTACAGTACTATTTTGCCATACCTGCCCACAATGCACCTTAGAGAGCATATCTTTTCTGCCAGATATTCAGTGGATGGATGAGCAGAATAAACTCATTATTGAAAATATTAAGCTGTTGTTGACTATACAGTACAGAAAAATCTAACATGTTTAGTGCTATGACATGACAGAACTGTCTGGAAAAAAAAAGAAACTAACTCACATCTGCATATCATTTTTTTCCTTTTGGGAAAAGGAAAGAGGTCCATGGAAATGAAAAAAAGTGAAATAAATCACGTTTGATTTCCCCAGATTTTTGAACTTTTAAGATATGGCGACACTAACCTATAGTATTGTATACCCAAGATAAAGAAAGGAGTGTAGCTGCATACACAAAAACTAGGATAAAGTCCTTGGACATGAACCCAAATTAGTTCTGCATAGAAGAGATATCATATTGCTAGTTTGTTAGTTGGTTAGTAACATGTTCTATTGCTTATTTTGCACCATATATCGTAATGATATGGAATGAGTCATCATGCATTCACATCACAAATTACTTTGTACATAGATTCTCACTTTTTTTAAAATTTATATATTTCTTATTTTACAAAAAGTAAGAGTTAGTAATTCCTACCCACCACCTTTTATACATTAAAATAATAGAAATACTTCTGTGGAGTAGAGGGAGTTGTCAAGGAGAAACTTCACAGTTTGTTATCAAATTTTTGATTCGCTTTCTGCCAGACATTTTACATCACTGGGTAAAACTTCAAAAAATTTTGCATTGTGCTCCCCTCTTTGTGCTAAAGATGATCTTAATGTGGAGCAATGAATGTCATAATATTCCTTGTTGTTGTGGTCTTCAGACCTGAGACTGGTTTGATGCAGCTCTCCATGTTACTCTATCCTGTGGAAGCTTCTTTGTCTCCCAGTACCTATTGCAACCTACATCCATTTGAATCTGCTTAGTGTATTCATCTCTTGGTCTTCCTCTACAATTTTTACCCTCCACACTGCCCTCCAATACTAAATTGGTGATTCCTTGATGCCTCAGAACATGTCCTACCAACCGATCCCTCCTTCTAGTCAAGTTGTGCCACAAACTTCTCTTATCCCCAATCCTATTCAACACCTCCTCATTAGTTACATGATCTACCCATCTAATCTTCAGCATATCTTCTGCAGCACCACATTTTGAAAGCATCTATTCTCTTCTTGTCCAAACTATTTATCGTCCATGTTTCACTTCCATACATGGCTACACTCCATAAGAACATTTTCAGAAATGACTTCCTTACACTTAAATCTATACTCGATGTTAACAAATTTCTCTTCTTCACAAACGCTTTCCTTGCCATTGCCAGTCTACACTTTATATCCTCTCCACTTCGACCATCATCAGTTATTTTGCTCCCCAAGTAGCAAAACTCCTTTACTTCATTAAGTATCTCATTTCCTAATCTAATTCCCTCAGCATCACCCGACTTAATTCGACTACATTCCATTATCCTCGTTTTGCTTTTGTTAATGTTCATCTTATATCCTCCTTTCAAGACACTGTCCATCCTGTTCAGCTGCTCTTCCAGGTCCTTTGCTGTCTCTGACAGAATTACAATGTCATCAGTTACCCAAGGGTTTCTACTAGCCCTCGTCTTTTTACCTATTTGATCCTCTGCTGCCTTCACTATTTCATCCCTCAAAGCTACCCATTCTTCTTCTACTGTATTTCTTTCCCCCATTCCTCTCAAGTGTTCCCTTATGCTCTCCCTGAAACTTTGTACAACCTCTGGTTTAATCAGTTTGTCCAGGTCCCATCTCCTTAAATCCCAGCTTTATGCAGTTTCTTCAGTTTTAATCTACAGTTCATAACCAATAGATTGTGGTCAGAGTCCACATCTGCCCCTGGAAATTTCTTACAATTTAAAACCTGGTTCCTAAATTTCTGTCTTACCATTATATAATCTATCTGAAACCTGTCAGTATCTCCAGGCTCCTTCCATGTATACAGCCTTCTTGTATGATTCTTGAACCAAGTGTTAGCTATGACTAAGTTGTGCTCTGTGCAAAATTCTACCAGGCGGCTACCTCATTCATTTCTTAGCCCCGATCCATATTCACCTACTACGTTTCCTTCTCTCCCTTTTCCTACTCTCGAATTCCAGTCACCCATGACTATTAAATTTTCGTCTCCCTTCACTATCTGAATAATTTCTTTGATTTCATTATACATTTTTTCAATTTCTTCATATCTGCAGAGCTAGTTGGCATATAAACTTGTACTACTGTAGTAGGTGTCGGCTTCATGTCTGTCTTGGCCACAATAATGTGTTCACTATGCTGTTTGTAGTAGCTTACCTGCACTCCTATTTTTTTATTCATTATTAAACCTGCTCCTGCATTACGCCTATTTAATTTTGTATTTATAATCCTGTATTCGCCTGTCCAAAAGTCTTGTTCCTCCTGCCACCGAACTTCACTAATTCCCACTATATCTAAATTTAACCTATCTATTTCCCTTTTTAAATTTTCTAACCTACCTGACCAATTAAGGGATCTGACATTCCACGCTCCGATCCATAGAACGCGTTTTCTTTCTCCTGATAACGACGTCCTCTTGAGTAGTCCCCACCCGGAGATTCAAATGGGGGACTATTTTACCTCTGGAATATTTTTCCCAAGAGGACGCCATCATCATTTAACCATACAGTAAAGCTGCATGCCCTTGGGAAAAATTATGGCTGTAGTTTCCCCTTGCTTTCAGCCGTTCGCAGTACCAGCACGGTAAGGCCTTTTTGGTTAGTGTTACAAGGCCAGATCAGTCAATCATCCAGACTGTTGCTCCTGCAACTACTGAAAAGGCTGCTGCCCCTCTTCAGGAGCCACGTGTTTGTCTGGCCTCTCAACAGATACCCTTCCGTTGTTGTTGAATCTACGGTATGGCTATCTGTATCGCTGAGGCATGCAAGCCTCCCCACCAATAGCAAGGTCCATGGTTTCCTTCTGGTATTGTAATTAGGTAACTGGTATTGTAATTAGGTACCTCACTGTTCCTCTTGAATTATAGTGAGATATTTGCCATAAACCTTATGAGGGAATTAATGCAATGTAAAGCAGTAGTCAGAATGCCGAACTCCTTAAACAGATGTCTGTGAGATGACTGTGGATGAGCACCATGTATTATTGTCACAGCACATTTATCACAATGAAGACTTTCTTTCTTAAAGATGATTTACTCTGGAACATTATTGCATATGACATTATTAAATAAAAATATGAATATGTCAACTTACTGATTTGTCTCTTCCCAAGATTTGCATTAATTCTAAGCCCAAATGTGGTTGCGCTAAGTTGTTTTGGTAGTTCCAAAATGAGTTTTTTCCAGTTTAAATTCTCATCAATTTTGACCCTAACAATTTTGAAGTTTCCACCCCAGTTATTATTTCCTCACCATGTGTTACACTTATAGTTCGTGTGGTACCTCTAGATGCGCAGAACTGGGTCTTTCTAAAATTGAGGGTGAGACCATTCACAGAAAACCAGTCAATGATACTTTTAAGATCTTTGTGTACCATTTCTTCTGTTGCTGTATGTCTGCTTGGATTGACTACAGTACTAGTATCATCTGCAAAAAACTAATTCTGCTAATTGTATACTAAATCATTTACATATATGAACAAAACTAGTAGACCTAAAATTGAACCTTGGGGAACCACACACATGATTTCTCCACATTTAGGATTATGTCCCTTGAGCTTGCTGCATTGTTTTGGTTAGATGTGGTAGTGTCCATCAGTTGGCAATATCATCATTCTTATTAAATGTTAATTTGTCTTGAATACTGTGATTCACACAGTTAATTGCCTTAGAGATGTTGCAGAAAATACCAACCAGAGATATTTTATTATTTAATGCTGGTAAAATCTGGTTAGTGGACATGTAAATGGCATTCTCAGTAGAGCAACCCTTCTGAAACTCAAATTGTGATTTGCTAAGGATACTGTTGTTACTAAGGTGAGATACTACACTAGACTACATCACCTTCTCAAAAATTTGGGATAATGGTGTCAGCAGTAAGAAACGTCAGTAATTATTCACATCTGAATGGTGGGCTCCATGTGGTTCCCAAGTTGTGCAATGACCGTAAACCATAAAATTACCAAATAAGCAGCAACCAGCCGCGAAATCATGTTTTCTTTATTTACTTTTGCAAATCGATTAACTGATTAACAGCCATCATCAGTGCTTTCAACAAATATGTGCCCTGAGTAGTAACACTGTATTAAGCAGAGGCCAACCTCTGCTTAAGACAGTATTACTACTCAGGGCATATATTCATTGAAAAAACGCCAACACAGAGATCAGCAGAGGGAATATAAAAGTAGTGGGCCGAACTACGAGGAATGCAACCTTGGCAGCAGCATCAGCAGCCATGCTTCCTGCCATTCCGACATGACCAGGAACCCACATAAACATCACTGTGGCTCCATCAAGACTGAGCAAGTGACAGTTCTCCTGGAATTGTTGCACTAAGGGATGGATGGTGTACAGCACACAGAGGACTTGAAAGGGGCTGAGATTGTCTGAGCAGATGACACAATTGAAAAGCCTGTGTTGCTGGATGTGCTGTGTGGCCTGATACAGGGCTAGGAGCTCTGTTGTAAATACTGAGCAGTGTACTGGAAGCCAATACTGAAAAACAGCAGTGTCCATTATGAAGGCACACCCGACGCCATGATGAGTCAGAGCCATCAATGTACACAAAGGTACTATTGTGAAGTTCCATGCAAAGGTTGTGAAACTGAGGATGGTAGAGGGAGGCTGGAATAGTGTCCATAGGAAACAAGTGAAGGCCAAGGTGAACATGGGCCTCTGCATGAGGCCAAGGTGGTGAAGGGTTGACACCCACTGGAAAAGTTGCAGGTAGCATGAAGTTAAGTTGCCGGAGCAAGAGCTGAAGTGAACTCCAGGAGGTAATAGAGAACAGGAACATGCCCCATACTGGTGATCAAAGGAGTCATCATAGAAGGAAGCATAGGATGGGTGTCCATGCATGCCTACTGAGGAGAAAGTCATGATGGTAGGACAGCGATAGTTCAGCAGCTTCTGCATACAGACTCTCAGCCAGGCTAGTGTAAAAGGTGCCAGTGGCAAAACGGATGTCACGATGATGAGGCAACATAAGAGGGATAGACATGCAGATGCATAAACAAAGTACCCATAGTCTTGTTTTGAACAGAAAAGGGACTGATACAAACGGAGGATGGTGATTCGATCTGCACCCCACGAAGTACCATTGAGGACATGTTGGACATTGAGGGAACGCATACAGTGGTGTGCCAGGTAAGACTTGTGGGAGGACCAATAGAGTTTCCTGTCAAGGATGAGCCCCAGGAATTTCATAGTTTCAATGAACAGAAGAGCAACAGGCCCAAGATGTAAAGATGGTGGGAGAAACCAATTGCACCACCAGAAATTCATAGAAACGGTTTTGTCAGTGGAGAAACGAGAGCCATTGTGTATGCTCCATGAGTAAAGATGATTGAGACATCGCTGAAGACGCTGCTCAATGAGCAAGTTCTTAAAGAACTGCAATATATGACAAAATCGTCAATGAAAAGGGTGTCAGAGGTGCCCGGCAGGAGACAGGCCATTATAGAGTTAATGGCGATAGCAAAGAGGACAACTCTCAGGACGGAACCCTGAGGCACACCGTTTCCCTGGATGAAGTTGACAGACAAGGCAGAACCCACATGGACATTGAAAACTTGGTCTTTTAAAAATTTGTCAAGGAAATGGGGCAGGCAGACACGGAAACCCCATGTGTAGAGAATACTGAGGATACCAGTCCTCCAGCAAGTGTTGTAGGCTTTCTCCATATTGAAAAACACAGCCACAGTCTGGGATTTCCACAGAAAACTATTAATGACATGGATGGACAAAGTGACGAGATGGTCAACTGCAGAACGGTGCGCTCGAAATCCACATTGTACAGGGCTTAGTAAATTGTGGGACTCGAGCCACCATACCATCTGGGCATGAATCATATACTTCACCACCTTGCAAACACAACTGGTGAGAGAGATGGGTCAATAGCTAGAAGGAATGTGTTTATCCTTACCGGGCTTAGGTGTGAGTATGATAGTGGCTTCACACCAGTGTCTGGGAACCTGCCCTCTGCCCAGATGTGGTTGTACCTATTAAGCAGAAAGTGCTTGCCTGCAAGAGAAAGGTGTGGCAACATATGAATGGGAACAGCATCTGGCCATGGAGGGAGAGTATGATCTAGCTTCCTCATAGTAAAGGCAGCATTGTAGCACTCATGAGTCTCAGGAGAGAAGAGTATTGCCCGAGCCTCCTCCTATAGTTTCCATTGGAGAAAAGCAGGGTGATAGTGGGAAGATCATGAAATTTCCGCAAAATGGTGGCCAAAGGTGTTGGAGATAGCAATAGGATCCACAATTACATTGTTGGTTACTGTCAGGCTGCAAACTGAGGAATGGATGTTGGTCCCAGAAAGCTGTTTGACGTTGACTCACATGACAGAGGAAGGGGTGGAACTGCTAAAAGAACTAGTGAATGGAATCCAGCTAGCTTTTTCGCTATCCTTGAATGCAGTTTGCCATTGTAGGATGACAGTTAAAAATGCAGAGAGCACATTTCTGTGCTTGGATTGTTTTACGGCATGCTTCAGCCCACCAAGGGTCTGGGACCTGCTGTGGTAAAGAAAAATTGCAAGAAATAGAATGTTCTGAAGTGGTGAGGATAATGGTTGTAAGATATTGATCACCACAACTGGGGAACTCTTGTTCATCAAAGGACACCAGGGAGGAGTAAAGTCACCAGTTGGTCTTGGGGAGGACAACGGTTCAATTCTGTGTCTGGCCATCCTGATTTAGGTTTTCCGTGATTTCCCTAAATTCCTCCAGACAAATGCTGGGATGGTTCCTTTGAAAAGGCACGGCCGACTTCCTTCCCCCATCCTTCACTAATCTGATAAGACCGATGACCTCGCTGTCTGGTCTCCTCTCCCACAACAACCAACCAACCTACCAGCTGGTCTTCGTAAGCTGCCATTTGGGTGTGCATGCAGGTGGGGTAGGAGTCAGCAAATGGATAGCACATGAGAAATGGTTGCTGAAATAGGTGTTGGAAAGAACGGACCACTCGAAATAATCAGCAAGCTGGGCAGTGCAGAAGGATAGGTCCAAATGGAAATAGGTGTGCGTGGAGTCGGAAAGGAATGTGGGTGCTCCTGTATTAAGGCAGAAGAGGTTAAGTTGATTAAGAAGGTCAGCCAAGAGGGCACCTCTCTGATAGGTTCTTGGAGAATGTCAAAGGGGATGGTGCACATTAAAGTCACCGAGCAGCAAAAAGGGGTAATGCAGCTGCCGAATAAGCTGGAGGAAGTCTACCCTGGTGACATTGAATGATGGAGGAATATAAATGTTAAAAAGGGGAAGGTCAAGTGCGGAATGAAAAGGAAAACTGCAACAGCTTGAAGACGGGTGCTCAGGGAGATCGGTTGACAATGAAAGTCATCCGGTATGAGCAGCATGTCTCCCCCATGAGATGGAATGCTGACCTCGGAGGGAAGTCAAAATGGACTGGTACTCAAGGGGGGGGGAGTCATAATGGACTGGTAAGACCATGAAAGATGAAAGATCAAAGCAGTCATGAGGACACAATTTTGTTTCCTGAAGGCAGAGTGCAAAAGGACACTGCAATTCTAAAAGTAACTGTAAATCCTCTTTTTGGATCAAAGGCCGCAAACATTTAATTTTTCCCGAGGGCATGCAGCTTTACTGTATGGTTAAATGATGATGGCATCCTCTTGGGTAAAATATTCCGGAGGTAAAATAGTCCCCCATTCGGATCTCCAGGCAGGGACTACTCAAAAGGATGTTGTTATCAGGAGAAAGAAAACTGGCATTCTACGTATCAGATGGAATGTCAGATCCCTTAATCGGGCAGGTAGGTTAGAAAATTTAAAAAGGGAAATGAATAGGTTAAAGTTAGATATAGTGGGAATTAGTGAAGTTCGGTGGCAGGAGGAACAAGACTTTTGGTCAGATGAATACAGGGTTATAAATACAAAATCAAATAGGGGTAATGCAGGAGTAAGTTTAATACTGAATAAAAAAAATAGGAGTGCGGGTAAGCTACTACAAACAGCATAGTGAACGCATTATTGTGGCCAAGACAGACATGAAGCCGACACCTACTACAGTAGTACAAGTTTATATGCCAACTAGCACTGCAGATGATGAAGAAACTGATGAAATGTATGATGAGATAACAGAAATTATTCAGGTAGTGAAGGGAGACGAAAATTTAATAGTCATGGGTGACTGGAATTCGAGAGTAGGAAAAGGGAGAGAAGGAAACATAGTAGGTGAATATGGATTGGGGCTAAGAAATGAAAGAGGAAGCCGTCTGGTAGAATTTTGCACAGAGAACAACTTAATCATAGCTAACACTTGGTTCAAGAATCATAAAAGAAGGTTGTACACATGGAAGAATCCTGGAAATACTATAAGGTATCAGATAGATTATATAATGGTAAGACAGAGATTTAGGAACCAGGTATTAAATTGTAAGACTTTTCCAGGGGCAGATGTGGACTCTGACCACAATCTATTAGTTATGAACTGCAGATTAAAACTGAAGAAACTGCAGAAAGGTGGGAATTTAAGGAGATGGGACCTGGACAAACTGATTAAACCAGAGGTTGTACAAAGTTTCAGGGAGAGCATAAGGGAACAATTGAAAGGAATGGGGGAAAGAAATATAGTAGAAGAAGAATGGGTAGCTTTGAGGGATGAAATAGTGAAGGCAGCAGACGATCAAACAGGTAAAAAGACGAGGGCTAGTAGAAACCCTTGGGTAACAGAAGAAATATTGAAACTAATTGATGAAAGGAGAAAATATAAAAATGCAGTAAATGAAGCAGAAAAAAAGGAATACAAACGTCTCAAAAATGAGATAGACAGGAAGTGCAAAATGGCTAAGCAGGGATGGCTAGAGGACAAATGTAAGGTTGTAGAGGCTTATCTCACTAGAGGTGTGATAGATACTGCCTACAGGAAAATTAAAGAGACCTTTGGAGAAAAGAAAACCACTTGTATGAATATCAAGAGCTCAGATGGAAATCCAGTTCTAAGCAAAGAAGGGAAAGCAGAAAGGTGGAAGGAGTATATAGAGGGTCTATACAAGGGCGACATACTTGAGGACAATTTTCTGGAAATGAAAGAGAATGTAGATGAAGACAAAATGGGAGATACAATACTGCGTGAAGAGTTTGACAGAGCACTGAAAGACCTGAGTCGAGACAAGGCCCCGGGAGTAGACACCATTCCATTAGAACTACTGATGGCCTTGGGAGAGCCAGTCCTGACAAAACTCTACCATCTGGTGAGCAAGATGTATGAGACGGGCAAAATACCTTCAGACTTCAAGTAGAATATAATAATTCCAATCCCAAAGAAAGCAGGTGTTGACAGATGTGAAAACTACCAAACAATCAGTTTAATAAGCCACAGCTGCAAAATATTAATGCGAATTCTTTACAGACCAATGGATAAACTAGTAGAAGCTGACCTTGGGGAAGATCAGTTTGGATTCCGTAGAAATATTGGAACACGTGAGGCAATACTGACCTTATGACTTATCTTAGAAGAAAGATTAAGGAAAGGCAAACCTACATTTCTAGCATTTGTAGACTTAGAGAAAGCTTTTGACAATGTTGACTGGAATACTCTCTTTCAAAGTCTGAAGGTGGCAGGGGTAAAATACAGGGAGCGAAAGGCTATTTAGAATTTGTACAGAAACCAGATGGCAGTTACAAGAGTCGAGGGACGTGAAAGGGAAGCAATGGTTGTGAAGGGAGTGAGACAGGGTTGTAGCCTCTCCTCAATGTTATTCAATCTGCATATTGAGCAAGCAGTAAAGGAAACAAAAGAAAAATTCGGAGTAGGTACTAAAATCCATGGAGAAGAAATAAAAACTTTGAGGTTCGCCGATGACATTGTAATTCTGTCAGAGACAGCAAAGGACTTGGAAGAGCTGTTGAACGGAATGGACAGTGTCTTGAAAGGAGGATATAAGATGAACATCAACAAAAGCAAAACGAGGATAATGGAATGTAGTTGAATTAAGTCGGGTGATGCTGAGGGAATTAGATTAGGAAATGAGATACTTAAAGTAGTAAAGGAGTTTTGCTATTTGGGGAGCAAAATAACTGATGATGGTCGAAGGAGAGAGGATATAAAATGTAGACTGGCAATGGCAAGGAAAGCGTTTGTGAAGAAGAGAAATTTTTTAACATCGAGTATAGATTTAAGTGTCAGGAAGTCGTTTTTGAAAGTATTTGTATGGACTGTAGCCTTCTTTGGAAGTGAAACATGGACAATAAATAGTTTGGACAAGAAGAGAATAGAAGCTTTTGAAATGTGGTGCTACAGAAGAATGCTGAAGATTAGATGGGTAGATCACATAACTAATGAGGAGGTATTGAATAGAATTGGGGAGAAGAGGAGTTTATGGCACAACTTGACAAGAAGAAGGGACCGGTTGATAGGGCATGTTCTGAGGCATCAAGGGATCACAAATTTAGCATTGGAGGGCAGCGTGGAGGGTAAAAATTGTAGAGGGAGACCAAGAGATGAATACACTAAGCGGATTCAGAAGGATGTAGGTTGCAGTAGGTACTGGGAGATGAAGAAGCTTGCACAGGATAGAGTAGCATGCAGAGCTGCATCAAACCAGTCTCAGGACTGAAGACCACAACAACAAGCCACAAACACTCCATTGGAGAAGAGTCATGATGAAAAAATGAAGGGTTGTCACCTTGGCAGCTGCCGAGTGCCAGTCGTCAAAGACTCACTGCTACAGGCCACAGAGGCAGGAAAATCCTGCTCCATGAGGTCCACAGAAGTGTCTGCTTTCTTATGCTGTTGGTATGCGGAGTCCAACACAGAAAATCAGCTGGCAGTGCCCAATGTTGACATGGAGGCCAGCCAGGTGAAGATATCATATGGCAACACCGTCAAAGAGGATCTTCGAGTTGGCGAAGGAGAAAACTGTTTGCCTTTGTTGGATCTATTTGAGGCTTTCTGGTTAGCAGAGGAAGGCTCATGTGCTGGTTGGCTGGAGGGATGTAGGAAGTCTCCATGGGAGTATCCTTCTGTCCTTTCCAGACTGCCAGTTGTGTAGCTGGTGACTTTCCCTCATAAGGCACGAGTTTGATGGCTTATTGCACAGCTGGAAGAGGGGATGGCAATGCTACACTGGGAGATTTCACGACCTCAGAGCTGAATTTGATGTTGAATGTCTACTTGGCCAAGTCTTTCGTAGATCGAGATGTAATGAGAATAGTACTATAAGTTCCAGATGTTAGAGAGCAGGGTTTGTGACTAGCTAATAACTTGCAGGCGACTGGCTAAGGAACTTTTTCCTTTACCCAGATCTTCTGGACAGGTTCAAATGGTTCAAATGGCTCTAAGCACTATGCAACTTAACTTCTGAGGTCATTAGTCACCTAGAACTTAGAACTAATTAAACCTAACTAACCTAAGGACATCACACACATCCATGCCCAAGGCAGGATTCAAACCTGCGACCGTAGCGGTCGCTTGGTTCCAGACTGTAGTGCTTAGAACCGCACGGCCACTCCAGCCGGCTTGATTCTGGACAGGCCACTCATCAGGATACATGGGAGAATCTCGAGAGGAGGTGGCATGGTCGCCATTGCAGTTCATATAGCAGGGAGAAGGAGGCAGACAGTCACCCTCATGTACATCCCTACCACAGGTTACACATTTGGCCGGATGTCGACAAGACATTAAAGTGTGGTTGAAATGATGATGCTGGTAGCAGCGAATCAGGTTTGTTATGTATGGTTGGACTGTGATAACTTGACAGCTTAGTTTGATCTTGGAGGGAAGCACACACTATCAAAGGTGAGAAAAAGAGTGTGCCTGGGCACTAAGGAGGCATCTACCTTTTTCAGCACCCAGTGGACGGAAGTGCAACCCTGATCAGAGAGGTATGTTTGGATTTTGGTCTCAGTCAGACCGTTGAGTAGCCTAGTGTAAATAACATCAAGGGAAGAATTCAGGATAGCAGTGAAGTGAAGCAGTAAGCAGTTGTGATTGGGAGTCAGAAGTAGTTTTCAAAAGCAAAGTGCCATTCCATAAAGAAGAGCAGGATTTCACAGGGTCAGCATTTGCACCAGTATCTTTCTGAATAATAAATGGATTTACTGTTGTGAAGGACTAACCATCTTCATTATGTGAAACCACAAGGAATCATGGTGCAGCTGGAAGGGTCTTTGAATCATTAGCATCATTTTCTTTACTTTTTGTAGCTGTTGGCTGTGAAGATGATTGGCTCATTGCGAGAATATCCCCCATGATTGCCAGCATCTCCAATGACACACTCCTTCTAACTGGGGACCCCTTCACAAGGGACAAACCCATCTTAGATGATTGTTCACACCTCAGTTCACACTTCCTGAAAACCTGACAGAGGGACAAATTGGCAATTTGGGAAGGTAGTAGCTCAGGCAATCACCCTTCCCTAGGCCTGGCCTATACCAGAGGCTATGTACGATCCCTACTTGTCAAATTATGCATTACTCAGTCACCTATTATGTGTCAGACAGTTGGGCCAGCCTGCAGGAGCACACAGGGAGGAAGAAGAAAAAGGGGAGCCTCAAATGCCGAAGCTTTAATTTTTAATTTATGTACTCATCAGTTACATTACATGGATTTTGATATGTGTACAATAATAAAATTTATCATTCAAATTAGACATTACATTTATATCTTATATTGAAATTAACAGGTTTTGCACATACCTGCCAAAGGAATGCATGGTAGGTCTCCCATTGACAGGGTAAGTTTATTACCCAGTTTTACTTCGGTTAATTTGCTAGTTAGTAAATCAAGCATGGTAGTTTAATGCGTGATTCATCTGTGTGTTTATCCCCCATCAATAAGGAAAAATTATAGTTACATAGAACCATAAATGCTGATATAGTTACACTATTCTGAGAGAATTTACAATGGGAAGAAATTTTCAAAGGATATACAGCAACTGCAAAATCCATACAGATGAAATTATTTGCTTTAGTTTTTGTTTACTCTTTCCTTTTGTGTATTGGTTACCAGTTTTGGTACTGAGTACCGTCACCAGACCATCATGTGATCAAAGAATCACAGTACTTAGTTAAAATAATTCTTTAAAAACATTTGCAAAATAAACATTTTTTCTTCTATCATAGCAAATGCATGGTATAAAGTGTAACCTTAGAAGATAGGCAACCTTGTACCCTGCTATGCAACTGACAAGCTTGCTTCCCAAGTAGGTGTGTCATATGCTGAAAGCAGAGGCCAAACTCATGCTTAAGATAGATGCAAATTGCAGCCAGAAGTGATAAGAATGTCCCCAGAATATAATGGTTTTTCCCTTATTACAAAAAAATTACAGTGTCAAAGACATCTAAAAAGTACAAGTGAAAGAGTCTTTGCTTCAATAAAAAATTAAAAATGAAATAAGAAATATAGTTACTATGTTTCCATTCACTGTATTTGGTGTATAGTACTACAAAACATTGATCTGATCATGATTTTTGTTATAAAGTATCTCTGTATTGCTCATAGTAGTAGATAATATAAACTAAAAACCGAAATTATTTATATTGAAAAGATACATAGAATCCAGAGGAAATAATGGAAGAATGTGACTTTGTGTTACTGTGCAGCTGTCAGTTGACAATTTTTGGGATAATCATGAACCTGGGAATGCACCCACAGACTGTCACTGACAATTGTGGAGTAATACATACACATGGCACCACTGTTCCTCTTGTTACTGGGTATGTTTCCTATATAAGTAACTTTGGTTTATAGTATAAAATACAGTATTATTATTATGAACAACACATACATGATTAAAAAAGTCTTGGTCAGATTAATGTTTTATCATGATATGTACCATATATTCTGAGCTCAAACATAATGAGATGTGTCTAACAGAATGACCTCCACATGTATCAATCAGCATGGATTCCTAAAACATTGATCGTGTTACACACAACTCACACTTTTCTCACTGGACATACTGAAAGCTCTGCTCTGGATCAAGGCAGTCAGAGAGACACAGTATTTTTCGATTTTAAAAAAGCTTTTGACTAAGTACCTTACCTACACTTATTGCCAAAAGTGTGATCATATACGGTATCGAGTGAAATTTGTAACTGGACTTAGAACTTTTTGGTAGGGAGAAGACACCATTTTATCTTGGATGGAAAGTCATTGTCAGGTGTAGAAGTAAATTCAGGTATGCTGCAGACACTTAATGACACTTAATGACAAGATGACTTGCAGGCAGCAGATTGCTTACAAATCACTCATGTGACCCAAAAATGGTTCAAATGGCTCTGAGCACTATGGGACTTAATATCTGAGGTCATCAGTCCGCTAGACCTAGAACTATTTAAACCTAACTAACCTAAGGACATCACATCCATGCCCGAGGCAGGATTCAAACCTGTGACCATATCAGCAGCACGGTGCCCGACTGAAGCGCCTAGAACTGCTCGGCCACAACGGCCGGCTTCATGTCATCCATTCTAGAATACTGCTCACATGTGTGGTACCCATATCAAGTAGGACTAACAGGGGATATTGAATGGTTTCAAGTTTGTTTGACCCATGGGCAAGTGTCTCAGAAATACTGAAGAAACTGAAATGAGAGACTTTTGAAAATAGATGTAAACTAACCTGAGAAAGTATACTAAAAGCTTTTCAAGAACAGGCTTTAAATGATGACTCTAGGAATATATTACAACCTCCTTGTGCATCAGTCACATAGGGAGCATGAGTACAAGATTATTCTAATCATAGTCTGAACAGAGGCATCCAAACAATCATTGTTCTCATGATTCATACATGAATGGAGCAGGAAGAGACCCTAACAAGTGGTACAATGGGACATGTTCTGTGTCATGCACTTCATGGTGGTTTACAGAGTATAGATGAAGATGTACATAAAACTGTGAATGGAAACATAGTATGTAATTTTTCAGACTTTCCCTGAAATCTGTTGGCATCTTGAGGTGTCAGATATTCTGCTGGATATCAGCATCATTCTTGCACTTAATTCAACAATGTGGCTCCTTAGCTTCAACAGACACTACCTGAGATTGCTCACTGAGTGAAATGGGTCCAGTATTTGCACCTACACTCTTTCCCTCCATCGTCAGTTCCAGGCATTCCATCTGTGGTCTACTCCTGCTAGCAACATTCTTAGGCATTCCAGAGTACCTGTGTGGGCTAGTGTTCATTTTTCCATCTGCTGTGGTTCTAGGTGTTCTCCCTGCAGTCTGCTCCCACTAGAAATGTTCTTAGGCAGTCCTTTTTCAGTACAGTGCAGCAGATCAAGCCATGGTATTTCATCTTTGGTCCGTTGCACCAATCTGCATGTTGGCATTCTGTTTTTGGTTCTTTGTGGTTCCAGGTGTTCCATTTGCAATCAACACTCACTAGAAGTCTGCAAGCTCTGCTGCTGCCGCCATTGTTTTTGGCAACTTAAGTGCTAAACTGAATTTGTTATTTTGCTCTTAATTTTTTATTAGAGTGGAGTCTGTTTTATCATTTATACTTTTACAGTTCATATTTTATGCTGTTTTCGCTTTTTGGATTTCTTGTACATTGTGATTGTTCGCAACAATGGCAAAAGCTCTGTACATTGGGGGCTCTCTTACCCCTTCTGCCCAGAATTCACAGCTATTAAAGGTTTGACTGTGGCAAGCATTGACCATTATCTTAAGTATACAAGCCACCTACAGGGTGATCTGACAACTGTGTTTGCTATAACAGAGGAAAATTACATATTTTGCAAATATTTCTTAAAAAAAACTACATACCATGATTTTTGTTTTTTAATCACAGGTTGGCCAGGTGCTGATATTTGGTAATGAAATGGGTAGCTGGTAGACAAATTAAATGTGAGACCATAAAACATACCAAGTACTTCTCTGATTATGTTGGCCACTGTTTCAACTAACACTATGTCTGGAATATGTACTGTTAATTCAGATGTCTTTACAACTGGTCAGGAAAAGCACATTGGAACCTGCAGGAAAGGATGGCTAACATCAGATTGAATTATCCTGTGTCACAGAGCGTTATTCAATACAGAGCACTTAATTATAATCAAGGCTAAAATATGAACTATATGCAATACTGCAGAACTCTTCACTGTATTAGCAAAATACATATACTGTGCACAAAACTGGCAAATAGGCAGAAATACAAAACCCAGCAGAAATCCTTGGATAACACTTGAGATACTGAATTTCACTGATGAAAGGGGAAAATATAGAACTTCAGCAAATTAATCAGGCAAAAGAAAATACAGGTGTCTAACAACAGAGACTACCAGAAAGTGCAAAATGGCTAAGCAGGTATGGTTGCTAGAAGATAAATGTGAGGCTGTACAAACACACAGGACCAGGAGAAAGATATATGTGGCATATAGGAAAATAAAGAGACATTTGGAAAAAAATAACAGCTGTACGTATATCAAGAGCTCAGATTGCAAGCTAATACCAAGCAAAGACAGGAAAGCTGAAAGGCCAAAGGAATATATGGAAGAGCTACACAAGGAAAATGAACATGATGGCAGTATTATAGAATAAAATAGAAATTAGATGAGGACGAGAGAAATGGTGCTGCAAGAAGAATTTGATGAAGCACGGAAATACTAAAAACTAAGCCCCTGATGTAGTTTACATTACTTCAAAATTATTGAGATCTTTCAGAGAGCAAACCATGGCAAACCTATTCCATCTAGTGTGCAATACAGATGAAACAGGAGATATAACCATTGCAGTAACTGCATAATACATGAAACCAATTCTATTATCACAAACATGGCTGTATTCATAAACCTCTGAACAACAGAAAAATAACTCATGTGGCTCCACGTGTAACAAGACAAATATCATACAGATGGTGCAACATAAGCCATACAGAGATCAATTGATGTGAGTGGTACAAACTAAAAGAATATAGTGAGAGTGTGTCAGCAGTGCTCCCCGTGTGCATAGGCGTGAGTCACCGGTAGATGGTGCTGTAGATATTGTGATGTGTGCACACTTTTTACAGGTGGCCTCTAGTGGCTGGGTCATTCTGATACCGTTGGCTGTTGATTTAAGTACACATACATGGTGACACTACACTCCGTGGACTTCCACTCACATGCACTAGTAGCAGGATACAGCACACCACTCCCTTGTGTGAAGAGGATGCCCAGGTGGTGGAGGAGACACCAGCAACCTGACGAGAGACACATCCACTGGATCTGGAACAGCAATAGCCAGTGATAATCGTGGGGACGGGACGATGTGCTGGGCGGGCACCTGAACATAACGTCAGAATGCGCAACAATGTGGGCATGCCTGAAGGCAGTGGGCCACACAGCAACCGACAACAGTACTGAGAAGGAGGGTGTGATTGCCATCTCTGCATCATCATCAGCAGGCAGGTCCTAGTGTGTGGAGGACACCCACCAGCAACGACGGCTGAAGCGATGACGCAAGAGGGCAGGTGGATGGAGGTGGCCCGGCTGGAACAGCAGGCTGTGGCAACAGGCCCGAGGCTCGAGACAGACTGGCATCCAGTGCTGGGAATCTGGAACCCCAGGGCACTGCACATGGAGGAGGCAGCCAATGTGACAGCGGCACCTCCACACCAGGTGACGACAGCCTCAAGGCGGAGGACGGCAAGCCGGGCTGCAGTGATGGAGGCCACACGTGTGACCCACTAGCTTCTGGTGGTGAGCGATGGTGCAGCTGATCAAAGTGGTGCACCACCAGTCCGTCAGGCACACGGATATCTCAAAGACGGTGTCCCTGGTGGTGGACAACTGTGACTGGTATCAACTTGGGCCAGTGACCAAACCCTCATTCCCACACTAGTTATCCTGGTGCGAAGTGGCTAGGCGAATCTGACAATGGCAGGTGAGATGCAACTTGAAAAGACAGAGGAGCATTCATGGCTGCTTTCCCGTAGGTGTGAATTGATAGGTGATCAGAAATTGGAGAAGGATATCATCCGGCGAGGAACCCACAAGAAACTTTTTCATTTGGGCCTCGAACATACGCACTAGTTATTCCATCTCACCATTTGATTGAGGGTGGAATGGCGGAGATGTAACACGACAAATGCCGTGACAGGAACAAAAAAATTTAAAAGTGTGAGAAACGAGTCAAGTCCCATTAGCAAAAACTAAGGTACAAGGCAACTCCTAAAAAAAAGACTGTGACCTCAGCTGACACTGACAGGCAACAGATAATGTAAGGAAACTGGGAAAATGCATCCACAACCACAAGCGAGTAGGAATTCAAGAAGAGATCCCCAAAATCTACACGAATGTGTTCCGTGGCTGGTGCGGAGTGGGCCAGGGGTATAGACGTCATGGGAGCTGCCTGTTGTTGGGCACACTGCTCACAGGCTGCGACAAAACAAACAATTTCACCATCAATCCTTGGCTTAAAAACATGTCTCTTAGCAAACAGTTTAATGCACTTAATTCCCCTGGCAGAAAAGGCATAGTATCTCATGCCATAATGCGGTGGGAATGACTATGCTGGGAGGGAGGTCTCTGTGTACAACAGCAAAACACCCTCAAAAACAGAGGTGATACTGTTGTGCAGAGGGTCTGAAGCCTGACATGGTGGTTTATGTGGCCAGCCCTATTGAACGAACTGAACCATCTGGCAGAGAACTGGGTCAGAGACAACGGCAGCTGATATGCATGAGCTCGTAGTTGGGAAACCATTGACCGTGGCCTGCATTTCGGTATCAAGATGGAAACAAAGCAATTCTTGACGATCAAAGACGAGATCAAGACTCACAGGAAGGCGACGCAAGGCATCCGCTTTGGCATGTTTATATGTAGGCTGAAAATGGATTTCATAATTGTAATGAGACAAGAACAGCGTCCAGCGTTGTAGGCAGTGTGCAACCTTGTCTGTCAAGGAAGTGTGACGGTTAAACAAGGAAATCAAGGGTTTATGGTCAGTAATATGATGAAACTTGGAGCCATACAAAAAAATGACATTTTTTGAAAGTGTAGACTATAGTAAGAGCCTCTTTCTCCACCCAAGAATAATGCTGCTGGGCTGGAGTGAGAGATTTAGAAGCTAAAGCAACAGGTTGTTCAGAGGTGTCAGTATACTGGTGTGGTAGGATCACATCGAGGCCATACTGTGAGACATCAGTCGATAAAACTATGTCCTGGTCTGGAGAGAATTTAGTGAGTTATGGGTCCGGGAATAGTTTGAACTTCAACATTTGAAAAGCAGTTCACAATCCGGGCTCCAGAAAGAAAGGTACATTCTTGCATAACAAAGCATGCAATAGGTGGGCCTATGTGGCTGTCCTGGCAGGAATTAATGGTAGTAGACTATCTTTCCTAGGAAGGCCTGAAGCTCCTTCGTGGACAAGTGGTGATGCAAAGATGTAACAGTGAAGATGTGGTCTGGCAGAGGGCAAACGCAGTTCTGTGAGACCTTGAACCCCAAATAAACAATAGAAAGTTGAAAAAACAGATTTAGCGAGGTTACAGCATTAGCATGCGGACTGTGTGACAGAAAACAATGTGCGAAAATTTTTCAAGTGATCGGCCGTGGAGGAGCACGTGAGAACAATAGCATCCAAATAATTAATGCAACCCGGTTGGGCATAGTCAGTTGCTCTAAAAATAGTTAGAAAATAGCAGGGGCGCTGGCCACACCACAGGGGAGACGCAAATGTTGATAGAGGACAACGGGAGTATTCAAAACCAGGACTCGCTGAGACTCTTCGTCCACAGGAACCTACAGATACGCTTTAGGCAAATCAATTTTAGAAAAGTACTTTTCGCTAACAGTCCCTCCTGGTATGGGAAACGATAAAAATCCGTGGCTGACTGTGTGTTGACGGCAATACTGAGATTGCCACAGATGCCAAGTTTCCCCGACAGCTTCCGATCTAGTGGGGACGATTCAGGTGCCAGAACAGGTTACACCACTCTTAGAGATTGAAGTCTATTTGATTCCGCTTGCACTGAATCTTTCAGGGTGGCGGAAATAGGACACGCAAGACAAAAACGAAGCCAAGCTACGGTTTTCAAAGAGATATGAGCAGAAAAATTCATAGGACACCCTGTACCTTCCAAAAACGGTCCGAAAACTTGACAAAGTGTTTCCAGTTGAGAACACTGTACCTGATAGGACACGAGTTGAACTGTATTCGTGAAAAAAATTCCAATTCCCTCAAATGAGTTCATCTTGAACAATTTCTCAAGACCACCATCGGCAACCAGCAAAAATGTAATGGAACGAATCACTGACTTGTAAGAGGCAGATACCGTAAATTGTCCCAACAGTGCAATATTCTGATTGTTGTAACCGACCAACTTCTGCATGACTAGTGTCAACGTTGGAGCGCCTAAACTCACATTAGTTTGAGAATTCAATAATGTCACCTGCAGCGCATGTGTCGACCTGTAGCTGGTACACTTGGCGAAAAACACTTCTCGATAAACAACATGGGAGAAGTCACAAGCATTGGAATCACACAGTTTACGTACATGTCCACGTCTTGTGCGCCCTTTGGCACACAGTGGCGATGTGGCCTTTCTTCTGGCAATCATTACAAGTAGCCCAATGCTTAGGCACGCCGAACGCTCGTGCTAGACAGAACGGAAAGGACGAGACGTAAACAGGGGCCGGTGACCTGAGCGCTGTGGCGGATGCGGCTGCTCGGGGTGCTGTTGGCCTGTCCGGCGCTCGACCCGCGTACCCACCACTGCCACTGCCACTGCCACTGCCGCTTTCTCTTGCAAGCTATCTGTCTTCCTAGCAGGCACATCATGTCACACTGCTGCCACATTGCCCCGCACTTCAGTTAGGTCACCCGCCAAGCGAGAAACTTCGAAGACTGTGCTATTTGCAAAACTGCTGTCAATGGGTTGTTTTCACAGAGTAAAGCCTTCTGGCGCATTTCATTGTCTGGAGCTAAACAGGTAATTGTGTCGCGCACCATATAGTCTGCATAAGAGTCGTTATGGGGATCAGTAATGAACTGACACTTGGCTAAGGCCGTGAAGTTCTGTAGTTTCTTGTGGCATCGGCAGAATTCAACTCGCGCCACTATGACACACATTCGTTTGTGATGGAACTTCGACAATAACTGCACATATGATCAAAAATAAGAGCTGCCATTTCTTGTAAAGGGGCAAACTGACACAGTAATTGATACACCTTAGGTGGAACCCACGAGAGGAAAAACGCTTTGCACAAATTTGAGTCTGTCGCAACAAAAGCCAAAAAATGCTGTCCGAGTCTTTTTTTTTTGTAATTTTCCCAATCCTTGGATGGATCATCATACGGAGGAAAAAATGAGTGGATACTCTAGTGGAATAGTACCCTGTCTTAATGGTAGCCAACAAAGTGGTCAATGCCGAAATGAGCTGTTCAGTCAGGACTGGTAGCGTAGAATAATGACTGAACCTGATGAAGCCACACTTAAAAGACTGCATACGTGGGAATCGTTCCAAACTCGTCGCCAATCGTGCAGTAACCAAGTAATACACGAAACCGACCCAAATAACACAAATTTGGCTGTATTCATAAACCTCTGAACAATAACGGAAATAAGCCTCAGGTGACTTCACGTGAAACAAGAGTATAGAATTCATACACAAGGTGCAGCACAAGCGCTACACAGAACAACAGATGTGAGCGGTAGAAACTAAAAAAACACAATGAGGCGAGCCGGCCCTGCTCCGAGCGTAGGTAGGCGCAGGTCGCAGGTAGAGGCCGCAATGGAGGCCGTGCGGTTTGCACGCATCCTACATGGGGCCCCTAGTGGTCGGCAGCACTGGAACAGTTGGCGGTTAATTTAATTACACAGTGTTTGGCGACACTACGCTCGGCACACCCACACTCACACGCACTTGTAGCAGGACGCAGCACCCACAGGTGAGAATATTACCGCGCTATTACTTTAATAAGTCATGCTTGCAAAATACGGACACAAATTATTTACAGTGGAATGGAGATACTGATAGAATATGGTTTGATGAATGGTGAACATCAGTTTGGGTTCAAGAGAAATGTAGGAACAAGTGAGGCAATACTGACCTTGCAACTCATCGTAGAAGATAGAGTTAAGAACGATGAACTTACGTTTACAGCATTTTTAGAATTAGAGAAAGCTTTTGACTATGTTGAGTGGACCACTCTCTTTGGAGTAGTGATGTTATCAGGGATGAAAAGGTACGTATAACCAGGCTATAGTAATAAGAGTCAAAAGATAGGGAAGGGAAGCAGTAGCTGCAAAGATGGTGACAGAGAGTTGTACCCAATCCCCAACGTTATTCAATCTCTGCAAGGAAACGGAGGAGAAATTTGGAAAATGGGTTACAGTTCAAAGAGAAGAAATAAAACTTTAAGGTTTGATGAAGCCATTGCCATTATGTCAGAAACAGCAAATGATTTGGAAGAGCAATTAAATGGGATGGATCGTGTCTTGAAAGGAGGTTCCAAGAAGTCAGACCACATACTACACTACTGCCCATTAAAATTGCTACACCAAGAAGAAATGCAGATGATAAACGGATATTCATTGGACAAATATATTATACTAGAACTGACATGTGATTACATTTTCACGCAATTTGGGTGCATAGATCCTGAGAAATCAGTACCCAGAACAACCACATCTGGCCGTAATAACTGCCTTGATATGTCTGGGCGTTGAGTCAAACAGAGCTTGAATGACGTGTACTGGTACAGCTGCCCATGCAGCTTCAACACGATACCACAGTTCATCAAGAGTAGTGACTGGCGTATTGTGACGAGTCAGTTGCTCTGCCACCATTGACCAGACGTTTTCAGTTGGTGAGAGATCTGGAGAATATGCTGGCCAGGACAGCAGTCGAACATTTTTCTGCATCCAGAAAGGCCCGTACAGGACCTGCAACATACGGTCGTGCATTATCCTGCTGAAATGTAGGGTTTCACAGGGCGAATGAAGGGTAGAGCGACGGATCGTAACACATCTTAAATGTAACGTCCACTGTTCAAAGTGCCGTCAATGCGAACAAGAGGTGACAGAGACGTGTAACCAATGGCACCCCATACCATCACGCCGGGTGATACGCCACTATGACGACGACGATTACACGCTTCCAATATGCGTTCACTGCGATGTCGCCAAACACGGATTCGACCATCATGACTTTTATCAAAGTCGGAAACGCATTTCTCCTCCTTAGACGAGGCATCACAACAACGTTTCACCAGGCAACGCCAGTCAACTGCTGTTTGTGTATTAGAAATCGTTTGGAACCTTTCCTCATGTCAGCACGTTGTAGGTGTCGCCACCTGCGCCAACCTTGTGTGAATGCTCTGAAAAGCTAATCATTTGCATATCACAGCATCTTCTTCCTGTCGGTTAAATTTCGCGTCTGTAGCTCGTCATCTTCGTGGTGTAGCAATTTTAATGGTCAGTAGTGTACTTCCTTCCACATATGCCTCGTGGAAGGATCATCACAAGAAAATCAGAGAAATAAGATGTTATACGGAGTTTTAGCCACAATCATTCTTTCCACCCGCCATTCGTGAATATATCGTTTATATCCCGCCACACACCCTAAGATAGTTCGTGCAGTAAGGACGTTGATACAGGTGCAAACATATTAAGAGTGGCGCTGGAAATGTGTCCAATAAAATGCGACAGTTATTCACTAGAAAAAAAAAAAAACAGCATTTCACAGTTAGTTTCTCCAACATGCACAGATTACGACAGCCAGTTGCAGTACTGACTTCGACCAATAGTCTTTGAATGTTGATGCACTATTGTTACTTCGTAAGATTGAGTTTGTGCAGGACTCTGAGCATACTCTACCGACACACCAGTCTGAATCACTGATTCTCTTGGATTTTTTTCCCAAGAATGCTCCCATCTAGTACGGCTAAAACCAAATTTCAAGCTCCTGAGGTCTGGGGAATGGACTGCCGTGCAAGCTGACTCCCCGGTATTGGTCCACATGCACCGCTGGAAGCTGTGAGTGAAGCGACATGTGTGCTTTTAGTGCAAAGTATAAATGTTGATAGGGTAGCGTAGGGAAGCTAGATAATTGAAGATTAAAGCAAAGGCTTAGTCCACTTATAGTAATATAGTAATAGTGAAGTGGAATGAGAAGAAAGTAAGGATTTATGCTCAGACAAATACATGATAATACAACCAGCAGCAGAAAATGACGAACTGGATAAATCATTATAATCTGAAAGGTAGGGAAAAGAGTGAGCTGCAGTGAACAGTTCAGTGATAGGATTATTCTTATCAGAATGGACAGTAACCAACGCCAGTAACAAGGATTCAGGTGTACGATGGCACCAAATGGATAACTCAGTATGTAAAGGGAGACGAAAATCTAGTAATCATGGGGTATTGAAAGGTTATAGGTCTTGAATGAATAGTTTTACGGGAGGACGCGGGGTCGGTAGTCGGTCTGAGAGAGGAGAAAGTCTCCTTGATGTTTGCAAAAAAACAACTAAACAAATTTGTTGATCAGTAACCACAAGAGGAGGAAGGCAACCAGCAAAAGGCCTGCAGATACGAGAAGATACTAGCTGGAATTTATCATTCCGAAATCAGATATTGGACTGTAAGATGTATCCAAGAACAGATAGAGGTGCAGATCACGATTTAATTATGATGTGGAGTTGATTGAAGTGGAACGGTATCGCCAAGAAGAATCAATGTGTGAAGATGTGTGGTTCTGAACTGGGGAGTTATAATGTGCATTTGAAGTTTTCTGCGGTAGTAATAATGTAGAGTAGACAAAAGTTGAAGGGTATCGTCAAGAGGAATCAATGTATAAAGACGTAGAATACTGAACTGATGAGCTGTGATGTCAGAGACCGATTGTAACTTACTGTGATAATGACAGTCACAAAAGGCAACTAGCTGAACAGAAATATAGATCCCGCGCGAGGTGGAAGAGTTGTTAATACGCTGAACTTGCATTCTGGAGGACCACCGTTATCCAGATTTGCGTTTCCCTTCATTTCTCTAAACTGCTGGAGGCAAATTTCAGGACTGTTCCTTCGAAAAAGGGTATGGCCAATTTCATACCCCATCCTTGAGCAGCTCAAGCTTGTGATCTGTCTTTAATGACCCCACTATCGATGGGACGTTAAACTCTAATCTTCCTTCCTTTCTCCCTGGTACAGGAATCGTGCATCGTCGACGAAACGCTCGCTAACATCCGTGATGTAGGAGTTTTTTTGCCTATTCTGATGGAGAAATTAATTATACATTATCGGTGCACTTAGTTTTCAACACTGAAGCCTTGTAGTCATGAAAGGCAGGATTCGGTTACGATTTTGGATGGGGCCTTAATCAGTTACTGTTGGTTCCCTTTTGCAATTACACACATTTATTTTAAAACGGTAATTCCAGACTCAGCAATAAATAAAGATAACATACGTTATTAACTAAGGAATAAATAACTGTGTAATTAATAGTGCTTTCAGTGAGTTTCAATTTACCAAATGAGCATAAAAACAAGCCAATGTGATCCCAATTAGAATTTTAAGGCAAGTAACCACAGTCACGGCTGAAGGCCTTAAACGCCAAGAACGGCAATTATAAAAAAATTAACAAACATACTGTAAAACAGCAATGCAATAGCAAGGTTAATTTAAAAAGACAGGCAACTGATCACCAAACGGGTGAGACAAAATGATGGTAAACATGGTAGCACAACCATTTAAACCTGTTGTAACGCCAAGAATGGCAATTATATAAAAAAATTTAAAAAACGTACAGTAAAACAGCAAATACAACAGAAAAAGTTAATTTAAAAAGACAAGAAACTGATTACCAAACAGGTGAGACAAAATGATGGTAAACATGGTAGTACAATCATTTAAACCTGCTGTAACGCCAAGAATGGCAATTATATAAAAAATTAGAAACATACAATAAAACAGCAAATACAATAATAAAACACAAAGGCCAGTCACAGACAGTGCACCAGGAAGCGACCTCTGGGTAGGTCCGGCAAAAAACACCTTCACGAACGATGAGATAGGCAGCCAAGAGTTGCATTCACTTCACAAGATGGTAACTCAGACTAGTGGCAGTCTAACGAATGACCAATGATAATCTTGCTGAGGCTACCTGACGTCCAATAAACCAAATTCAAAGATGTAAAAATACGCCAAAGCCAGAACCAGTGGGCGCTTGGAAAGAGAAAGGAATCACTACCATCAGAGTAGAAGAATCGCCAACCAACCTAGAATCAAGAAAGCTGTCAAAACTGCACGCCTCACTGGACAGCAGCGGCAGGCGAGGAAACGTACACTGCCGTTGCATACACTAACCCCCAGGGCAGGTAACTGGGGCGTTAGGGGCCATCAGGCAGGAAAAATACCGCTGGTTGAACTTAACAAATAGTAACAAACTGAATGCAATAAATAGTAATTAGAAGTCCTGGAAAGCTAATCAGATCCGCCTTCCCCAATCACTCCACTCACTGCTCTTTGCCTCGGCAACACTACGAGCAACATCACGAGCCCAAGCCACTGGGGAATCGCAAGATATCACAATGGTGGAGGTTTCTCTACTTGAATCCAAATGCACTCAACTTAAAACTTGCAGGATCCGGTTTATGTTGAGGTCGTGCACCCTTATGACCACAGGCCTTCAATCCGGCGGTCCATGCGTGCCGCCAGCAGTCCCAGCGTGTTCTCGCACTGCGCAGACCTGGGTCATCCTCAGTCCCCAACCAAACTGCCCACTGACACGACCCAGAAGAACCACGATGTCACCCCAAAGATAGGGCCACAATTACTACATATCGATAACCACCGCTGCTGCCACCAGCAGTCAGATAACGCTTGGGAAACCAGGGGGCGCCAGTCAACATGAGAAAAAGACAAACAACCGCAACCATGTCAACTAAACGACATCGTCTGGCCTCCAATAGAGGACAGCAACCTACAAGCAGCACCAACGCCAGCCGCAGCATGGCTCAAACACTCTTCTGTGACACTGCATCTCAAACGTTGTGCTTTGCTTCATTTCCTGTTTTCCCTAAGTCAATGGTTCACTTCTGTGTAATGCTGTCCTTTGAACGTCTTTTGTTCCTCAAATTAAACTCAACATTTGATACCAGTAAGCTAATTTTAGCTAGCACAAGCTAGGACTGTTTCAAGTATGGGGAAGGAAATCAGTAGTGACCTTTCAAAGGAATCACCCCTACATTTACCTGGAACGATGTAAGGAAATTACGGAAGACCTAAATCTGGACTGCCAGACGCAGTTTTGGACCATTGTCCTCTCGAATGCGATCCAGTGTGCTAATCGCTGCTCCAACTCTCTCGATCCCTTAAATGAAGTCACGGCTGTCACAGTACCAACAGGTCCAGTCATTTGAACACAAAATCGAGACTTCCAGAGTTTGTTACTTTATGACGTATCTGCATTAGAGTTGCAACTTCTCAGAGTGCTTGGAGAGCAAGTCGAACTCTATTGTGGAGTCTCTCATGGAAGATCTCGCTCCTTCCTACCAGCGGCATTTCGTGGACAAGCTTCTGACTATCTACACAACTTGTGACACCTCGGAGTCTGTCGATCTTTTCCCCTAGTGTTCACTCGTTTTGTTCTACCCAGTACGAATAAAGACCGTCGTGACTGGGTACGTAGATGCCTATAGTGCCAGTGCAACAAACTGTCTCGCCACCTGCACATGCCTGTTGGTGATTTCCCATATAAAACCGCACGTATCGCGCACGGAGACATCAGAAAATCACTAACTACGATAGATGGTTCGCTATTGGCCAGAAGTGATGCTGATGGACAGTATCTCCACAGAAAAGTGAACTTCCGCTTTCGTTTCGACGTGGTTAGCTAGATTTGGTTCACCCCTGCACGTTACAACCGACCACAGACGACAATAATCTGAGTCTGATTTGCTCGCCCAGCTCATAAGTTTCTTTGGATATGTGCACCACAAGATCACCAGCTATCATTCGGCGAGCAATGACATTGCAAGAGGCAGCTGTTGGGAGGATGAAAGTACTGTGTCAGGAGGCACTCTCCCAGTTCGCTCCTTGCCAGTTAAAAAAAAAAAAAAAAGTGTTCAAATGTGTGTGAAATCTCATGAGACTTAACTGCTAAGGTCATCAGTCCCTAAGCTTGCACACTACTTAACCTAAATTATCCTAAGGACAAACATACACACCCATGACCGAGGAAGGACTCGAACCTCCGCCGGCATCAGCCGTACAGTCCATGACTGCAGCGCCCCAGACCGCTCGGCTAATCCCGCGCGGCGCCAGTTTTTCTCGGAAGGATGGTGGTGAGAATTTGTCGCCACTTGACTCAGTGAAAGAAGGTTCAGAATCAATTATTTATTTAGATAAGCTACAAGCAGTGTCTTGACTCACTGTTGACATTGGCTGTCGATGCCCATCGAGGAATCCCACTCATCACCGATTTTCTTCATGCGTTGAACCGCGATGTCGGTTGTCATGTAGCAATGCAGTACGATAATCCTGGCCTGCCGTTCAGGTAGGCCCTGTCCACCCACTGTGGTATCAAGAATGCTGGTGTCCTGAACTGGGATGATAAGGAAGACACTGGATCGAACCATCTGCGACAGCGGCAGACTGAGGTTTTGAACTCTGCGACTGATGGTAATGACGAAGTAGCCGTCTCTTCCCATGGTGACTGTCGTTGCTCTTTAGCATGCAGGTAATCTAGAACAAACTTGTGCCAGATGCCACTTTACTGTAATCAGGGAATCGAATGTGAACGCTATGTACACCACCGATCAGTCTGACTGGTTGCCTTACCAGTTGAAATGCTGGAATATTTTTGGAGCAAAGTATTGGCCAACGTTTATCTGACGTCACTTGTCATGATTGCATAGGTCTCACTATTACGGAGGTGGCGGCGGTTCTCACTCTGCCCTGCTTGATTAACAAGTTTGTTACAGTATAGGATTGGTTTGTAAAAGCACTGGGCATGCATCGTTGCATTAGTAGTAGTGTTTCTTTCATCACGTAATGAAAATGACATGATCCTGTCTAGTTGCGTACTGCATTTTTGGTGAAGTCAGGGGCTTTGCTAACACAGTATCAGCCGTATCAATGATGCGGGGTCCCTGGGCTGCAGGGCCCTAGACATGTGTTAGCAGAAATTCGTAAAATACTTTTCACAATGTCACTCAAGGTGAACGCTTAAGTCTTAGGCTGTATCATAAACACTTAATTAACTGGGCGTCCAAATGTTGGCAACACTATCTCAGATTTCCCGCGGCGCACTTGAACAGACAACAATGTTTACAGTATTTCTCCTTTTCAGTTGAATGAGAACAATCTATACGTGTTTATTTCAATCTGTGAACGCGGTTCATGACGTTCGAACGTTGTAAATCTAGTGATTATTTGTTCGTTAATAACTTTAATTGTGAAAGAAATGAGTGAAAGAAAGATTATTCCAGTGGCGCTATGGAAAGAAGAAATAAACAGAAGAAGATGGAAGTTGTAAAGAAACTGCCCAAAATTTCTTCATTTTTGCAGAAATCAGATTCTGTGAGTGATTCACCTTGCGATGATAAGAACTAAACATTTGTCTGTATCCACGGAAATAAAGACTTCTTGTTTATAATTTAGGTCATTCTACGCTGTGTATTGTAGGGCCCATAACTATTATTACACATCGTCGTGGAAATACACAACATAAATAATTTTATTTCAATTATAATAACAAAACATAGGGTCAGATTAAGGGTGTACATGCGATGCATGTCGCTCGAGAGCTGCTGCGTGCGAAAAGCTGCATCTTGGTCTATCGTGTAGTAGAACAAATTGCACTAGGTAAATAAATACATACGAGCAGCGCGTTCACTAGATTTATAAAAAAATACATTCCATAATTTTTTATACAGAACTTTTCCCACATTAGGTGTATGTACATCAGTGGTATAGATAGCTTGCCTTAGATGGCCCCTGTATCAAAATTTGCTGTGGGGCCCTTTTGTCCGACTGTGGCGTAGCTCAAACGGATGCTAAAAATTTTTCACAAAAGAAACAAAAACTCTCATTTTGAATAAAATAAATATTTATTAATTAAGTGTAGGTTACATAGGTAAATAATTATTTACAATTAAAGCTCCGAGAAGGCAAGTTAGCCAAACAATTTAAATATATACTTTTCTCGCCCTTTTTTCCGCAAACCTACTTATTAACTCATCCATAGCCGAAGACGATTTTAGGTTCTCGAACCGTTCTTGGCTCATAGAAGTCCTAAGATAGTTTGTAATCAGTGTTAATTTCGAAAAACTTCTTTGAGCTGTTACAGTTGTTATAGGAAGGGTCGAAAATAGGAAACATACTGTTGTTACCTCCAGAAAACTGGATGCAAGGCTATTTAATTTAATCAGTAATAATTCCATCAATTCCTAAATGGAATGGATTTTCCGAATCGTAGTTTTTAAGCACATTTTCAAAGAAAGTAATTGTTCATACAAATCAAATGACATGTTTTTACTGTGTTTGGCAGTCACTTTTACCTCTTCCTTTTTTATTATTTCATTTGAAAATGGTAAGAGTTTCTCCTGATGTAACACTTGAAAGTACAGTAGAGTCGATTATCCGAATGTCGGTCAACCGAAAGATCGCTTAACCGAACTGTGTACTCGCTCGCACTTGTTACTCTCCCACCCTAACGTCCATCATCCCCCTCACTCCCAAACCAAGTTTCCCACAGAAGTCGCCGCACTGGGCCACCGCTGGCGGAACACTGCTTCTAATGGGGCCTTCACAAGGCGCTGCTGACCGGCCAAGCCGCCAGTCGCTGTGTTTCAACAATCAGCACACTTTTGTGGCTTGGCACTGGCAGTAGAAGTAGCGGCAGTGTCAAAGCTGTTCACAGCAACAGCTGCGCCAGCTTAGAGTTGAGGCGTGCCGCTCCGCGCAGTTTGGACTGAGCGCCCCCAAGAAGAGCTTCTCACGGTGCAAACAGTCACCTTTCTGTTCTCTGTTACGACCACTTGTGTGCTGCTGCGTGAAGAAGTGAACTTGACGATACAAAATGCTTAAACGTAAACGTGTTGTCCTTTCTATGAGGGACAAGTACGAGATTATTACTATATATTCCTACTGAAGTTGCCTTTGTATGTTACTTTGTAATACCAAAAGACATGCCTGTTTTTATGAATAAATTTACTGTACAGTACTTCTTTTTGGCAAATAAACATGTACAGTTCGATTATCCGAACAAACCAGTTTTCCGAACACCCATGTCCCCCAATTGCCTCGGATAATCGACGCTCTACTGTATTACTAAGGTCACAGAGGCTTTGAAATCTTTATTTAGTTTGAGAAATTGATACATATAAACAGAAAAAGTACACATTGAGAGTGAAGTACGATTCCCGGCCTGAAATTCCATCTTCTGATAACTGATCAAAACATCGCTTCTTCGTCTTCTGTCTTTTATTTTAGAAAACAGTTGTTGCTCCCTACTTTTTTCCCAGGTAAAATTACAATGAAATCCAGATCTTCAGGCGTTGATAAATATGAAAGGGGAGAGTTGAAAATGTGTGCCCTGATCGGGACACGAACCCAGTATCTCCTGCGTTCACCGAGGACACAGAGGACAGTGCGACTGCAGGAACTTATCTCTGGCACGCTCCCCGTAAGACCCACATTTCCAACGTACTGCCCACACACTACATTTGTAGTGCTCCTGCCCACTATACCCATTACTCGTGGCAGTCAAGTAAGAGTTCGGGTATCGGAAGAGTAATAAGTATAGTGCGCAGGGGCACTGCAAATGTACTGTGTGGACAGTACCTTGGAAATGTGGGTCTTACAGGGAGCCTACCAGACAAGTCCCTGCTGTCGCACTGTCCTCTGTGTTCACCTTGATATACAGGGTGAGTCACCTAACGTTACCGCTGGATAAATTTCGTAAACCACATCAAATACTGACGAACCGATTCCACAGACCGAACGTGAGGAGAGGGGCTAGCGTAATTGTTTAATACAAACCATACAAAAATGCACGGAAGTATGTTTTTTAACACAAATCTACTTTTTTTTAAATGGAACCACGTTAGTTTTGCTAGCACATCTGAACATATAAACAAATACGTAATCAGTGCCGTTTGTTGCATTGTAAAATGTTAATTACATCCGGAGATATTGTAACCTAAAGTTGACGCTTGAAACCTCCGACGTTCAGTTGCGTGTTGTAACAAACACGGGCCACGGTCTGTGAGCAGCATCTGCAGGGACATGTTTACGATGACGACCGTGTTTACGAGTGTGGCTGTAGTGCACTGTTGTGGTTTAGTCTAGCTGTCGCAGTGTCCGCATGTAGCGCTTGTTGCTATTGTTATTCTGCATTCGACTCCGCACGCAGACCAACTGTAGTACACCGTGTTACCGGACGTCTGTGATAGTGTAGTGTTGTAGGAACTGTGACCATGGTGTATTCGAACTCTGAAAAGGCGATGATACTCATCTATGGTGAGTGTCGACGAAATGCTGCTGAAGCCTGCAGGGTGTATGCAGAACGGTACCCGGACAGAGAGCATCCAACGTGCCCCACATTGCAAAACATCTACCGCCAACTGGATGCAACAGGTATGGTCGTAGCACGCAAACGGGTCCGTAACAGGCCCGTCACAGGAGATGCGGGTGCAGTTGGTGTGTTAGCTGCTGTTGCCATGAACCCACACATGAGTACACGGGATATTGCGAGAGCCGGTGGACTGAGTCAAAGTAGTGTCATGTGCATACTGCATCGTCACCGCTTTCACCCGTTTCATGTGTCGCTACATCAGCAATTACATGGTGATGACTTTAATTATCGAGTGCAATTCTGTCAATGGCCATTAACAGAGAATGCGTTGCAGTTCTACCTGTTTACCGATGAAGCGGGTTTCACAAACCACGGGGCAGTGAATCTACGGAACATGCATTACTGGTCCGTGGACAATCCTCGCTGGCTCAGACAGGTAGAGCGACAGCGACCGTGGACTGTAAATGTCGGTGCGGAATCATTGGCGACCACCTCATTGGTCCTCACTTCATTGCAGGGGCCCAAACAGCTGCAACATACATCGCGTTTCTACAGAATGATCTGCCAACGTTGCTCGAAAGTGTCCCACTGGAAACGCGTCTACGTATGTGGTATCAGCATGATGGTGCACTTGCACATTCCGCAATTAACACTAGGCTGACCCTCGACAGGATGTTCGACGGGCGTTTCATAGGACGTGGAGGACGCATAAATTGGCCAGCCCGTTATCCTCATCTTACACCTCTGGACTTCTATCCGTGGGGTACGTTAAAGGAGAATGTGTACCGTGATGTGCCTACAACCCCAGAGGATATGGAACAACGTATTGTGGCAGCCTGCGGCGACATTACACCAGATGTACTGCGGCGTGTACGACACTCATTACGCCAGAGATTGCAATTGTGTGCAGTAAATGATGGCCACCACATTGAACATCTATTGGCCTGACATGTCGGGACACACTCTATTCCACTCTGTAATTGAAAACGGAAACCACGTGTGTACGTGTACCTCACTCCTCATGGTAATGTACATGTGTGTCAGTGAAAAAGACCAATAAAAAGGTGTTAGCATGTGGACCTAATGTGCTGTTCCAGTCTCTTCTGTACCTAAGGTCCATCACCGTTCCCTTTGGATCCCTACGTAATTCGGTGCTCTCCGATGCACACGATCGAACAGCGGAGGAGTGGTACTCAAGCGTCAAATTTAGGTTAAAATATCTCCGGATGTAATTAACATTTTACATTGCAACAAACGGCACTGATTACGTATTTGCTTATATGTTCAGATGTGCTAACAAAACTAACGGGGTTCCATATAAAAAAACGTAGGTTTGTGTTAAAAAACATACTTCCGTGCATTTTTGTATGGTTTGTATTAACCAATTACACTAGCCCCTCTCCTCACGTTCGGTCTGTGGAATCGATTCGTCAGTATTTGACGTGGTTTACGAAATATATCCAGCGGTAATGTTAGGTGACTCACCCTGTATATCAAAGCCTGTAGGCATCGAAAGATCTGGATTTTATTGTAATTTCATTCTTCGAGAACTGCAAGATCACGATTGGTACCAGTTCTTTCGGACATGTAGCATCTTCATATACTTTTCCTAGGTATCTGGTCACGTTTAGCAAACCATGGAATGAGTTTGGTTTCTTATTTTGCTCAGTCTGTTCGAAACATTTCTTAGTGAAACGCTAATTTCTGTAAGTCATAAATTTCATGCTGTAGAGCCTTAGAAACTGGATTAATGATTTCAAACAATGAAATAAAAAAGGCGACAGGCACTACAAAATCGTAATTCTTTAAAATATTAATTATACTTTTACATTCGTCACGCCCTTTTTTTAGTGGAAATTAAGTTTTTCTGGTATAAAGTTTTCATTGTTAATGAATCATTTTTCAAAGCGTCATGTCTTGCAGGCCATCTAGTAGGGCATACCTTCTTAAGAATAATTTTATACTTTAAATATTAATCGTTACTCAGCACTGACCAGTATTTTATACTATTGCCCAAGGAGGTATATATTTCTCCCAAATTATCGAAAAAAATTGACACTTCAGGGACACGTTCTGCAGCATCATTTAAATTAAATTTAATGCGCGTGCCGCGCAATGAATACAATCGGCATTTGTCGCATCTTCTTTTATAAGGGCTTGTAATCCTCTATACACACCCGACATAACATTTGCTCCATCGTAATCCTGCCCTCTATATTTGGACAAATCAATTCTATATATCTTTATAGTATTAAAATTTTCACCTTTAAGCCCTTCTCCACTACACTCAGCTACTGACATAAATACAAAAAAGGACTCGCAGATTTTTCTCTCTTTACGCACATGATCATCGTTTCGTGCTATCGAGACGCATTGAAAAACTACAGAAAGTTAGTTTTTGACACGTCTTGAGTTGTATACAAAATAATCGCCAGAAAGGGAGCTTCTTTAATTTCTAAAACCAAATGTTCTCTAACTGCAATAGCAACTAAGTTAACAATCTAATTTTGAATCATGGGGCTTAATTAATTTATTTCACGTTTTGGATTTAAAAGAAGTCCCTTTAAAATAGGATCATAATTCGATAGTAAACATAAAATGGACACGAAATTTCCAGTATTATGGCCTCTTAAAGGAATATTACATGAAGCTAAAGTAATTATGGCATTAATAACACCATGCAACACGTCTCGCCAGAAATTAATTTTACTACCGATTTCACTTTGCAGTAAAGTATCGATGGCACTATGCTTTAACCAATTATTAAAAGACAGAGCCGCGTTAATAACAGCTGATACCCCAACAGCAAAAAAGGAGTTCCTTGGGAGAACTGGCCGATGGAAAATTCGTTATAAGCAAGGAAGATAATCGAATTTTTCGAGTAAGACCGATAGATTTATGTATTGTAGGTTACACGAAAACGTCTGAATCAGCGATTTAAATTCCAGGATGGTATGTTCGATGTTTTGACTTTGCTGGTTGCATGTTCCCCAAGACCATTAATGTCGCTTAGAGCTGCTACAAAAATTTTTTCTAATCTTGATCCGCCTTGCAAAACATAATACAACATGTTTACATAGTATTTATTACAACATTCACTTGGCACGAATGGAGAGTATGAAAAAATAGCTCACAAAAGAAAAGGAAAGCTTATTTTATATCGGAAAAATAAACAGAAACATTACAGTATAGGTACAGCCGTGCTCAAAAGTATCCGAACGACCTGAATTGCATTCCGCCTGATACGCATGCAACCCGCATAACGCAGCTGTCTAGCAGTTCCTCTAATCCAGGGCCGCACAAGGTGCATCGCACAGTGCAGAGTGCAGAAGACGACTGCGCTATGTTGACGGTGGTGCAGACCCCCCACTCCTCGGCTTTGCGCAACAGCGCTGCCTCACACTTCCTGAGCTTGTGTCGCTCGCGCCGCCTGTCTCGACCTGTTTCAAAGCTTTTACCCTGTTGTCTTCGTCATTGCCAAATACTAAAGTACACTAGGTGGAGAGCTTAGTTTGGTGTACCGGTACAAAATACATTTATATAATAACTGCAATGGTAACAATTTTAAATTTAGTTTCAACACAAATGTATCTTCCTATGTGCTCTTTATTTTATTTTCAATTATGCTACTAAGATCTGGAACAAGAGATTGGTGACAGCAATTCTGAGAGAATTTTTTAAATTACAATTAGAAATACTCGCACGCAATCTAGTTTTTCTACAAGACAAAACAGAGAAAAACCTTTCACATACACAAGTGGAACCAAACATAGAAATAATCTTCGCTGCTTCTCGGTGTAACTTGGGAAATTCTTCCTTTGGCAGATTCTGGTAGAATTGGAGCAAACGTTTTGTATTGCAAAACACATCCTTTCGGTGAACATCGCTTTGCAAAACAATTAGTTCGAAATGTAAATCTGTAGGTGCACTTTCAATATCCATCGAAAAAGGTTTCACAAAAACATCGAGAATTGGCTGCAGGTAGGTAATTTCGTGAAACAATAACAAAGACAATGTTAATAAATGAAAGTAATGTAAGCCGTTGTTTCGAAGTACTAAAATGCGATAGATTTTAATATACATGTAATGTGTACTATTGGTTTTAATGTAATGTTACACTTGCATATGTAACGCAATCTCCTTTATTTAGCTGTATGTCACATACCGGCACATTTCCTGGAATCGGTCGTTAAACGCATTGTCAAGGGATTGTAGCACCTCGACGTATTTTTCAAAGCGCGCTCCTTCCTGCACAGATGCTGTCAAACAAAAGCATAGTACCGTTTCGATTAGAGCGGTTAGAAAAATCAGGCTGTTTTAATAAAGGTACAATTTATATCTCGCTTACCTAGTTCAGGAAAGTGTTGCGTATTTTTCTCTGAAAGGTTGTTTTTGAGGAGCTTCAGTCTATACTGGAAAGCGTTTATTTTGCTGATCATATCGTCGATGAGATTGTTTTCTTTTTGGAGTTTCAGACTTAAATCATTTAGGAGAGCCATAATGTCTGCTAAAAATCCTAAATCAGCTACCCATTGAGGGTAATGAAAAAGTGGCTCCGGACGTCCTTTGCTCTCCAAAAACTGAGCCACAGTGTGGCGTAGTCGAAAAATTCGGGAAATTACTTTCCCTTTGCTCAGCCAGCGCATCTCATCGTGGCAGGGAATATCTGGATGCTCCTCTTCAAAGGAAATCAAAAATTCTTTGAATTGACGATGAGTGAGTCCATGAGAACGAATGTAGTTCACGATACGCGCCACTACCTTCATCACATCTTGAAGACCGATAACTTTCGCACAGAGAGCCTCTTGGTGTGCAAAACAATGAACGGAAGGTAAATTCGGCATGTTTTTTCCGCAGTAGGCCAATAAACCCTTTTGCTTTACCGCACATTGCTGGTGCCCCGTCTGTGGTTACGGAAAACAGCTTTCCCCAAGGGAGTCCTATTCCTTCAGCTGCCATTTAAACAGCTGCTAAAATATCCGCACCTGTAACAGTGTCCTTCAACGAAATCATATCCAGGAGCTCTTCCGTTACGTGGGATTCATTGTCTCTACTACGTCCAACATAATGTTTTTTATTAATGGCCCGTCCATAAATGGCCTCCCAGCTCTTGCTAAACGTAGAGCAACTTTGTAACTAGTTCTGAGAGTCCTCTCGCAACACCCCTCATCTTCTTCACCCTAAAGTAGAGAAAAAAATAATTTATGCGAAAACGAAAACTAAGGAATCTAAACAAATGTTATTTCGTTTCGCATGACCTTTAACCAAAATATACATGCTAAAGTACTTGTAACAAACCTCTTTTGTAGGTACAGAATACTCTTCTGCAAGAGTTTGCAACTTACGTAATTCTTCCTCTCTGGCATCCCCTGTTATATAACTACACTTTTCTGAATGCAATTTGCTGTAGTGCCTTTCAATAGACGATTTTCTGACACACGCAATTAGTGTACCGCAGATTAGACATTTGGCTTTATCGTCACAACGCACAAAAAAGTAGGAGGATTCCCATTCCGGTTTAAATTGAATTTCGGCAATTTTCCCTTTTTCTGGAGCAGATGGTTCCATTATTCCGGTAATTGTCTTGCGCTTACGTATTCCAATGTTGACTAAGCCGTCTGGAAGCGCATTCGGCAGCGCACAGCGTCGGCCTCACCTAGCAAGACGAGTTGAGGCGAAGTATGCCGAGTTGAACCGATGCACTGTGCAGGCACTCGCTGCAAATCGCATTGCACGCGTGCGGTTTTCCGTGCTTGTGCGGCCCTGCTCTAATCGCTCCTTGGTAAAGTCGTTTGACTATTGAAAATGGTCCCAACAAGTCACCACTAGAAAACACTGTTCTGTATCGCAATAACTCACGATGTAAAGTAATACCAAGATACTACAAATATCAGGGAACACCTTATCACAGGTAAGACTGTCCTTAAGGCTTGTAAGCTCACATTTATTGCACTAAATGGCATACCTGAAATGTTACCACTCTCATTATTACGTCAGATAGGTAATGCACGTAGTAAGTTCAACGTATTCATGATTTTCTCTTCAAAGTTACATACCATACTTCTTATTTAACACAAAATATCATTAAAAATTTACGTTATTCACGAGCAGCTAGTTGACAATATGTATGAACTTCAAATGACACGACGAACCGCCTCGTTCTGCATATGGATTCAAACCCAGGTCATGCAGACTAAGATTTCATGACTGACGGAAACTGTCATTCCTGACTAGGCATACAGAGAGTTATATACCTCGATTTTAGACTGTATAAGTTAGAAAATATCAACTTTAAATTACATGACTTAAACATTTTTAACGGACGCAAATTCCTACCCAACATCTATTGTCCCTGTTAACGAACTACGAGAGATGTTACATATTGCTTCTTCACAAGTAACTTACTTGAAATGCCGTGAGGTAAAGCTTTGTGTTGGACAGGGATTCGAACCCAGAACCTAATCTGATTGTTATCGAAGCAGAATCAACTGTGACATATCGGATTTTCTCGGCAGTAGCTAGATGTTTTAACTGAAATGACGAGACGAAACAGTAATTTTTCCCTTTCCAGGACTCCAACCCGGCACCTAAAGCTGTTATATTCTAGAGAAAACGAACGTTAAATATGGGTTTGTTACACCAGCAGCGACATGTGAGCATGTATGAACTAGAAATAATATGACGAAGAGTTCACTGCTGACTGGGAACCGAACCCCACACATATCGTTGTTGACTACACACAAAGAGACGTCAGTTACCGAATTTTTCTCCACCAGGAGCTCGGAATAACATCCTTGAACTTACAGTGATCTTGCAAATAGTTCTGTGTCTCACTGGGAGTCAAAAACGTCAGATATCGTTAGTGTTGATAACGAATGAAAACGCAATAAAAATCAAAATTATTATCCACCTGGAGATAGGTGTTCTCATGCTAGAGCATGATAATACATAATGAAAACCTTAGTGCCGGGCCAGGATTCGAACCCATTCACGCGCAATATGTGGAGACGTTGAGGAATCTGCAGTTTTGAACAAACAACAAATTGTAGTCGAGCTGTATTGTCACGATGGGATCAAATTCCGCGTTAAGGGCGGTCTGAGTTGCATTCCCAGTTCAGAACCAATTTTATCAATATACAGAAGCTCAAATAAAAGATGTAATAAGTGTCCTGTGACCCTACATACCGTTTGTTTCATCCCTAGAAACAAATAACTAGTATAAGAAAAGTTACTGGTAGTAGAACGTCTACTTGTCACCACTCCTGACTTTATTGTGGTTCAACCTAACATCTACTTGGTAGAGAAGGAATATCATGTTTAATGTGACTTTCAGACCACAATGCCATTATATCTTCTTCACTTGGTGCAGCCAGAAGAGAATATAATGTGCCTCTCCCTACCAAAAATCATGGGCAGAAGTTGGAATCGAACCCACACCATCATCATATGAACCTATCATCAAATCAACAGACCACCAAATCCTCTTCTGTGAGACTCATTTCTTTATCATAACACCGATGCAGCACACTCGATGAGAGTTCTGACACACAGGCTCCCTGTAGTGGTTTGCAGCATGTTCAGTACATTCATTTACTTGGTTGACCGTATCGCCATGAACTAGCTGCCTCGGCTACCCAGTGCATACATTCGACTCTGTTTTGTAATCACCGAAATAAAATAACATAACTGCCTTCTACATAGAACTGCCAACAGTGTAGGATGCAGAAATTTAAATAGGAACTGTTCTTTCCATTTGAGAATAGTCAGAAAAGTATTTTATACATTAGCTGTCGTCTGGTAGTGGCATTTTATTCTTCTTCAAACCTTGTCTGACAGCTTTAACTCAGAACAAAAATTCGGAGTAGGTATTAAAATCCATGGAGAAGAAATAAAAACTTTGAGGTTCGCCGATGACACTGTAATTCTGTCAGAGACAGCAAAGGACTTGGAAGAGCAGTTGAACGGAATGAACAGTGTCTTGAAAGGAGGGTATAAGATGATCATCAACAAAAGCAAGCCCGGGTTCCCGGGTTCGATTCCCGGCGGGGCCAGGGATTTTCTCTGCCTCGTGATGACTGGGTGTTGTGTGATGTCCTTAGGTTAGTTAGGTTTACGTAGTTCTAAGTTCTAGGGGACTGATGACCATAGATGTTAAGTCCCATAGTGCTCAGAGCCATTTTTTTTTAACAAAAGCAAAACGAGGATAATGGAATGTAGTCGAATTAAATCGGGTGATGCTGAGGGAATTAGATTAGGAAATGAGACACTTAAAGTAGTAAAGGAGTTTTGCTTTTTGGGGAGAAAAATAACTGATGATGGTCGAATTAGAGAGGATATAAAATGTAGAATGGCAATGGCAAGGAAAGCGTTTCCGAAGAAGAGAAGTTTGTTAACGTCGAGTATAGATTTAAGTGTCAGGAAGTCGTTTCTGAAAGTATTCGTATGGACGATAAATAGTTTAGACAAGAAGAGAATAGAAGCTTTCGAAATGTGGTGCTACAGAAGAATGCTGAAGACTGGATGAGTAGATCACGTAACTAATGAGGAAGTATTGAATAGAATTGGGGAGAAACGGAATTTGTGGCACAACTTGACTAGAAGAAGGGATCGGTTGGTAGGACATGTTCTGAGGCATCAAGCGATCACCAATTTAGTGTTGGAGGGCAGAGTGGAGGGTAAAAATTGTAGAGGGAGACAAGAGGTGAAGACACTAAGCAGATTCAGAAGGATGTAGGTTGCAGTAGGTACTGGGAGATGAAGCAGCTTGCACAGGATAGAGTAGCATGGAAAGCTGCATCAAACCAGTCTCAGGACTGAAGACCACAACAACAACAACTCAGAACAAGTGTTCTACGTGCATGTAATCAATAAACTGCATGTGCATTGTCAGACTGTTATAGATAACGTAAGACAATTCGCATATATCGTTGATGATTAATTTCTCTCTCATGTTTAGTATTGTTTTAACAACACTAAAAAAAACCTTACGAAAATTGTGCATTGTATTATAAGAAATGAAATAAAACTACCCGCGATAACCTTACGACGAAAGTCTGTTTTAACAATACAGTATCTGTACACAATCGTACCTCTGGCGGCACGAATTAGTAAAATACTACTCACTTAGATTTCGATTGGGTCTGTGTCTGTCTGTGTCTGTCATACTCAACAGGTATGCAAATGTGGCATTTCATAAATAAAGTTATGTATTCCTAGAAACTCAAAATTTGCTTGTCAGCAGCGGAAAGAGGCGTTACCTGTTGTGCAGCAATGTAAGTTTTTCACCATTGCACTATGAGCTGAAAGTATTTGCTTGCGATTTGCTTATCAATTAATTTCTTTCATATTTACCACCCTGGCATGTGAGTCTTAAGTGAAGAACAATATTGAATTTCGTATCGTTGTCGGTCGATTCGAATTTCTTCAGAGACGCTTGTATTGTGAAGCAGCTTGGCAGTCAGAAAGCCGAGATCTATGACCATTAACACAGCTTACTGAGTCGAGCTACGAAGAGGATTTGATGTGTAAAGATTTTCTTCTGATTTCGTTACAGAATTTTTTCTGGAAATTCGCAGATCCATAAAATAAACCACACAAAAAGAGCTCGCACACGCTGGCACCTACCACGGTTAGAACTGACGACTCCTTGAACCGTTGCAACACGAGACACGAGAGGTAACACGGGGCTACGCACGGCCAGCACGCCACTCTCACCATGGTATTGGTCGCCCAGCCTCATAACGCATCTTTAGCCAAAGAACTCTATTTTGTCTCTCAGTGTCTTAGTTTACATGAGGATTATATAGCAAGAGTCATTCAAATGGAAGGGGAATATCAAGCGAATTTAGCGAGTCAATTCAGTACCATACACAGAAGTGATTGCACTGTCACAGTGTTTGGGATGATGTCGCTAATTCTCAGCTGTGCTAGGAACAGCTCTGTAGCGGTATGCGAGGACAATCCCGTGCTCGTGTCATAGGAGGATACGGAGAGGAAGCGCGGGGTTTGGTTAATATGCAGGGATTTCTCCTACTAGTTGTGTCAAACATTCAGGTGTGTAATCTTCCATCACGATTACAGTTTCCCACAAAATATATACGAATAAAACACTTACCAAGTTACCTTGTGATAAAAGATTATTTCTGTACAATAAAAAGTCTTTGGAAATCAACTTTGCCCACCTGTCACGAAAAGTAAGATAACAAACACTTTGCACCTCGAAATCGATTGCATCCATGTGCAGTCTTGTGATCATACAAGCAGAATTTCATGAATTGTACGAGAATGTAGAAAAATGTTGGTGCGAATGGAAGCTGTAAGAAACACAGTTAACTAATTATTCTGTACCACGTAATAATCAATTCATTTGAAAATTCAGAAGAGGAGAAACTAAAAATTATGCCCATTAAGACAGAAACTAACGAGCAGATGCGGGCACTTCTCGCGTCCGTCGGCCGTCGTAATTTAATATGTATATTATTATTGTTCTTATTATATTTTGATTGTTGCCGACTTACGTGGTGGGCCTTAATAAAAATGATATTTAAGTTGAACAATGTAATAAACTCTTCATATTAATTTCCTCGGCTAGTCAGTTCACTTTAAAGCAAATGATGCTTTAGTTATTACTTACAATTGCGGCCCACACACGCGCGAGAGTATTTTTCTTACCTCCGTTAACCATTGTATTGTAGTCAGAGTCCTGGCTCTGGGTCTCAGCTATGGTACTGAAAATAAGAATCTTAAAGCTAAGTATTTCTGCAACTTCGTGCGGCTGTGGAGAAAAATTAATATTATGCTAATAGCGGGCGAGTTTTCCGCTTCCGCTAATTTTTCATAAGTTAATATCGCCACGTAATGGCGTCGTTGGCTGCATCGGCCGCTGCGATTGTTGAACTGTAAATTACTTGAATGCAGGTTAATTCAAGGAAGGCGGACATGAAATCGGGATCACCTCTTACAAATTGAAAGTGCACAATAATATTAAATCGGTATATTATATGCTTAACTCATACGAATATGCTTACATTTGTCAGCACACGCAAGATGTCCCTCTAGACACATTCAAGACAAAAGAAGAAGTGAAGTCGACTAAAAAATTAACAAAAGAGCGTATCTTGTCGTCTCTTTAGATCATTCTGTCATAAATTATTTCTTTGCAATCTAAACCTACACAGAGAAATTATTATTTTACGGCTACATGATAAAAATTTGGCACTGGGGACGCTATACACTGTGCAGATCTGCGCTTTTTATTCTTCAGATCTATACAAATAATGTATACTAACCAGCGTATTCATTGCTTTCGTAATGTTTCCCTCTTGTTTAGTCTTCTAATGATGAACCGGATCCACACCCATGAGTCTGATTGTTTCTTTGTATCCTTCCATCTACTATCGTTGTGTGTTATTGTTCGGTGTTCAAAAAGCAAAATATTATGCCTGCTCCCACGAGGTATTAAAACGAGACCGCAAGAAGGCTAACGAATTATAATCAAAATGCAGTGAGACGCCAATTTGTCTGTCGTCATGGTGTGAAGTCGACAGAAATAGTTGGGTGTTATTGCCTGCATCATTCTCTTACTGAGATTCTGATATTACCCTGAACACAGCACGCCGAGATAAATGTGTATATTCTCCGTGACGAAACATCCCATATTCCATTAACCCTGATCCATTCGTTACGTGCATCGGCAGCATTGAGTGATAGGAAAGCTGTTGTGAGATGACCAATAACAATAACGATGGTAGTAATAACAAATCAATAATAAAGGGTGTTTACTGCATTTACAGACGATTAACAAAATAACCAACAAAGGCTGAGTGTTTAATTGGCGCACTGCGTAGGTGTTCTTACCACTTTGTTACTGAATTCTGTTCTGGTTGTTTGCAGAGAGAAAAGAAAGAACCCTTTAGCCATACATGTCGCTAGTACAACGAGATATTACCTATCAACTAACCTTGCTTTACAGCACAAGACGAACATGGCGTCACTGAGCTGATATTTGAAATACATTTCTGTTTTCTCTCTCTATCTCTCTCTTTCTTTTTATTTTTTTTTGAGGAAAGCATCGAGAAGGGCGAGTAATAAGCAAGTAGGCAAATAATCTATTTACAGTTATTTTCATCGGGATACAAATGCAAAAATACACTTTTTAAGTGTATTATTGCCTAATTCCTATTGTTGACTGTCTATTCGTGAGCTTGGTCGCATCCAGTGGGGTCAAACCTATCACAGAAGCAAGCAAAACACACATATTTCTTGCACCATGCGCAGCACACAAACGAAATCTCGCTACACTGACGTGTTTTCCGATATATTGCACGGAAAACATATCTCATTCATGTTGCTAAATACAGTTTTATCAGATATCAACCTGGATGCGTGCCAAGTGTATAGAAGTATATCTTGAAATACACAGCAAGGCATTAGAGGCATTCGACTGAAAACATAGCCATGACCAAGATTGTAACTGGGGTCGAAAGCATCGTCGTCTACCACCTTGACAACTCGAACGGTGACAGTGCTCGGCCGGTTACTTACGTTTACTGGTATCAAAGCTACAGCATGAAAATACAAAAATTTTAATAACCCGAAGATCATTAACTTTGGAACCCATAGTAAAGTAAAGCAGTCATCAGTCAGAAGTTTGTTTTGAAAACCAAAGTCCTTTAATAGGCACAGTCTTGTTGGAGGTGGTAATGCCGTTGCTTTCCTCCGACCTTTGAGTTGACTTACCTTGCTAGTTAATAGGGGAAACTACAGCTTAACGTGGCTTTCGGACCACAGTGCAGCTCGTCATTTTCCACATCAACAAACACTGCCCGAGGGGAAATAAGTGTAAAATGGCACATAAAAAAGTGGGACTGACGAGGGATCGAATCTGATACCTTCGTATCCTTAGCCTTGCTCTTTATCACCTTGCCACCACGCAGCGAACACTGTGGTTTCTGTTTGGCATTAAAATTTAGAATCCCTCGTTTGTGCCTGCGTTGGCACTTGCGTGTCCCATAGGAGACCTTACCTTTGGGATTACCCTCGTATACGTGTGTATAAACGCCTTCCAATGCCCACACAAGGAAGACAAGGATACACAGTCTAGCTTCAATATTATAAATACGCCTCAGTTTGTGGATGAACTCAGACTTAGGTTGATAATAATCTTGAGTATTTAGCTGTACTTTACTCATTAGTGTTAAACTCGTTTTCAACCAATGATTCCCACAGCTACAGGAACACTACTTTTGATACCTCTTAGACACAATGCTTACGCAGTGCTATTGGACTAAAAGTTCAACCTCACACAAACTGTGGGAAGTTTGTTTTACAACCTTCGTACCTGGATAAAGAGCTTTCCGTATTTGAGATATCTGTGAACGTTGCTGCATAACAAGATTTAGGAGAAACTAAATTCCTTCACGTTCGCTAATGTTTAAAGAAATCGTCTTAACGGCACTAAATCCTGGTCTGTGAATCGTTTACCGTCCGTACTCTGCCGCATTTGGCTGGTTGGAAGGCAAAAAGCTTTCTGACAAATTTCACAGAAGGAAAAGGGGGACGAAATGTCTCCCACTGGAAGGTCATGTTGTTTTATTTAAACGATTACAGAATCAGATAAAACGAACAGTGAGGTTTTCAGTATAAGCACATTACTGTTGTCAATATGGTGCTGCACCACCCAGGGCCTGTAATGATAAAGGGCCCGTTTAGGTCAGGCATATACACTCCTGGAAATGGAAAAAAGAACACATTGACACCGGTGTGTCAGACCCACCATACTTGCTCTGGACACTGCGAGAGGGCTGTACAAGCAATGATCACACGCACGGCACAGCGGACACACCAGGAACCGCGGTGTTGGCCGTCGAATGGCGCTAGCTGCGCAGCATTTGTGCACCGCCGCCGTCAGTGTCAGCCAGTTTGCCGTGGCATACGGAGCTCCATCGCAGTCTTTAACACTGGTAGCATGCCGCAACAGCGTGGACGTGAACCGTATGTGCAGTTGACGGACTTTGAGCGAGGGCGTATAGTTGGCATGCGGGAGGCCGGGTGGACGTACCGCCGAATTGTGGGCGTGAGGTCTCCACAGTACATCGATGTTGTCGCCAGTGGTCGGCGGAAGGTGCACGTGCCCGTCGACCTGGGACCGGACCGCTGCGACGCACGGATGCACGCCAAGACCGTAGGATCCTACGCAGTGCCGTAGGGGACCGCACCGCCACTTCCCAGCAAATTAGGGACACTGTTGCTCCTGGGGTATCGGCGAGGACCATTCGCAACCGTCTCCATGAAGCTGGGCTACTTTCCCGCACACCGTTAGGCCGTCTTCCGCTCACGCCCCAACATCGTGCAGCCCGCCTCCAGTGGTGTCGCGACAGGCGTGAATGGAGGGACGAATGAAGACGTGTCGTCTTCAGCGATGAGAGTCGCTTCTGCCTTGGTGCCAATGATGGTCGTATGCGTGTTTGGCGCCGTGCAGGTGAGCGCCACAATCAGGACTGCATACGACCGAGGCACACAGGGCCAACACCCGGCATCATGGTGTGGGGAGCGATCTCCTACACTGGCCGTACACCACTGGTGATCGTCGAGGGGGCACTGAATAGTGCACGGTACATCCAAACCGTCATCGAACCCATCGTTCTACCATTCCTAGACCGGCAAGGCAGCTTGCTGTTCCAACAGGACAATGCACGTCCGCATGTATCCCGTGCCACCCAACGTGCTCTAGAAGGTGTAAGTCAACTACCCTGGCCAGCAAGATCTCCGGATCTGTCCCCCATTGAGCATGTTTGGGACTGGATGAAGCGTCGTCTCACGCGGTCTGCACGTCCAGCACGAACGCTGGTCCAACTGAGGCGCCAGGTGGAAATGGCATGGCAAGCCGTTCCACAGGACTACATCCAGCATCTCTACGATCGTCTCCATGGGAGAATAGCAGCCTGCATTGCTGCGAAAGGTGGATATACACTGTACTAGTGCCGACATTGTGCATGCTCTGTTGCCTGTGTCTATGTGCCTGTGGTTCTGTCAGTGTGATGATGTGATGTATCTGACCCCAGGAATGTGTCAATAAAGTTTCCCCTTCCTGGGACAATGAATTCACGGTGTTCTTACTTCAATTTCCAGGAGTGTAGTATACAGAGCCGGCCGGGTTGCCAAGCGGTTCTAGGCGCTACAGTCTGGCACCGCGCGACCGCTACGGTCGCAGGTTCGAATCCTGCCTAGGGCATGGATGTGTGTGATGTCCTTAGGTTAGTTAGGTTTAAGTAGTTCTAAGTTCTAGGGGACTGATGACCTCAGACGTTAAGTCCCATAGTGCTCAGAGCCATTTGAACCATTTTTTTAGCATACAGAAGTGGAAGAGGGAGTACCACTAAATTCTACAATTGGTATGCATTGCATACACACAGAAATTACTGTTACAGTGTACTTACGGAGCCCAATGAGTGAATTGCACATTTTCCGGTGAGAAAGAGAACTTTGCTACATTAGGTTACTTAAACTGGTGTCACTCTGAGCTAGAATTTATGGTCAGCAACTAAGTGTAAGGACAATGAGACGGATGCGGGTTTAGCAACTGTGAAATACTTTCTTACATTATAGAAGCGAATAATAAATTTGAACTAATATTGCGAGAATTTTGAATTTGGATAGCTTAGTATGAAAATGCTTCTGTTTATTGCAAAGGAAAACAATTGATTTTTTAAACATTCTCTGTCATACACCACTTGAAACAGGCCATGTCGACCGAATCATATTGAAGAACTTACAGCGACGTATATCGGAAGGCAGTAAGATCCCTTGGCTTTTGGTTTCGCAGTATTCGACAGCCATTTTTAGATGCAAGTAAATGAAGAAAGGCAGCGCGTTTTTGTTATCAAATAACGTCTTCATCAATTACTTTACTTTTAATATGATCTACGTGTAATTGCTGATGTTTGATATTAACATGAATAGGATTCCGTAAACAGGAAAAAACCTGTTCTTGGGCAACTACTTCTATAATGACCAAAAGCCGTTAAATGATCTTCAAGCACATGTTGCAGCTGCGGTATGAAGAAAATGATAGTAATAATGACGGTAATAATCGAATTATCCGGTAACTTCACACTTCATAGTGGATTTTCTCGAACTAAGAAATTTGCTGAATTAGTGAAAATTTCAAAATGGCTTCACATCGAAGCTATGATGCCTAGAAGAGTCTTTACATCCTGCTGACATGAGAATAGCGTAATCTCCACGTCAGAAGCTTGCTTCTACTTAACCATTTAATAGACTCGCATTTTTTCCACCGTGACTAATTTTGTAAGTTAAGCACATCATCCATTACAGCACACTCCGGAGGCTGGGAAATGTGGCCACAATGGTCTGGTGGAACGAACTATCACAAGTGCAATGCGTTGGCTCAGGAATTTACTTTTAAGAGGCACAAACAGATTTACTTTACCTCTGGTAACCTCAAGAGAAAGACGTTATAATCCAGAATCCGCATTAAACTTAACATTCCTTCATTACCAACTGGGCAGAGCCGGTTTACGTTGGGAAACGACATAGGTGGAGGTCATGGTAATCAGAAATACTGTTGCCAACAAACTTACATTAGAAAATTTTATTTTATTTGATGAACCGATAGCCATTTAAAGCATCAAGGCTCCCATTTTACTTGTACTTGATTGAACTAGAGACGTTGAAAAATTTGGTGCTGGACTGTGATTCGAATTCGTATCTCCTCTTTCGAGGATCTGAATCTCTCGGAACAGTATAGCTCAATCATTTCGTTCCTTTTCCCAAGACTGCAATCTTCTCTAGGTCTCCTCTAAAGGTCAGTATGTGGGTCCGAATCCTGATCCAGTACAAAAATATTCATAATTTCATTTCAAGCCCTATTACGTGCACACCGGCCTGCTAGTGAAAATTAACGCGCATTTTTAATGTCTGTACACGTGTTGCCAACAATTTCTGGTCAAACGCGCACAACTTACTGTTGGTGAGTCAGCACTTGATACTTAAGCTGTATTCGTGGACGATAAAAAAGGACGATAAGAGTGCGGTTCGATTGTCGCTCAGGCACAAAAATTTGTATCCTTATTTTAGAAACAAACACCTAGCAGCTGGTAAGACAAACCGATACATAACATTTGATTTGACTTAGTTAACAATCCGATTATGTGTTGGGTTCGTATCTCCGTCACAGAACTTCACATCATGCGCTTCATCTTTAAATGCATGCACGCTATGTTACTTCTGAATGGGGATCAGACATCTTTCGTGGTTAGTTAACAGGGACGAAAGGGTCTTGATTCTTGATAGGAGTCCCGGTTTATTACAGAAACTGTTGTCTTTTATTTTCAAGTTTAGATTTGGTTACTGATATTGGAGAAAATTTCGCTAATTCATGGCTCTTCACGGTTAGTCAGCAATATGATATGCTTAGATTAGATTAGATTAATACTTGTTCCATAGATCATGAATACAACATTTCGTAATGATGTGGAATTTGTCATTTTAATGAAAGGTTTCTTTACATGCCAGTATTCAATTTCTTTACAACAATTTTTTATCCTCTCTCTTATTCTTTTTTATTTTTATCTCTCTCCCTCCCTCCCTCCCCCCCCCCTCCCCCCGCTCTATCTCTCTCTCTCTCTCTCTCTCTCTCTCTCTCTCTCTCTCTCTCTCTCTCTCTCTCTCACACACACACACACACACACACCTACACACGCATTCTCTTTTTATTTTTATTTGTTTGTTATACTCGACTATCGGCGGGGCACGAAAACGTCCGTGAATGAGTTTCTTAGTTTTGAGTACAGTTACGAAAGAAATATAAAAACAACTATGAAAGTTACTGATTTGTGATGCTTAGTTTGCAGTCAGTGCTGAGTATTATTAGTAACTACGGTGCAGACCGTAAACCTAGTTACGGACATGCGAATCAGACGCATTATGTATTCCAGGCCGTAGTAGCCGCGTGTTTGAGACGCAAGCTATGGTCACTTCCCAGCCCACTGTAGGATCACATCGGTTCGTCTTCTTCGTGCTGGTACTGTAACTGAGATTTGGCAACAAGGCAGGGTATGTTTGGCAACTCTGCGATCGACGAGTTACTTCCTGGTGTGTACGGAATTAAGCCTCAAAGTTCACTTGATTTTTCTTGTCATTTCCATTGAATAATCTGAGTTATTAGCGCTTGGGGTGTAACAGAAGATTGTAAGTTTACGGTTTTCAACCCAATCGAAATCTTAGTGAGTAGTATTTTACTAATTTGTGCCGATAGAGGCACGATTGTGTACAGATACTCAGTTTGACCAAAACAGACTTTCGTCGTAAGGTTATCGTTGGTAGTTTTATTTCATTTCTTATAATACACTGCACAATTTTCGTAAGGTTCCTTTTAGTGTTGTTAAAACAATACTAAACATGAGAGAGAAATTAATCATCAATGATATATGCGAATTCCCTTACGTTATCTATAACAGTCTGACAGTGCACATGCAGTTTATTGATTACATGCATGTAGAAAACTTGTTCTGAGTTAAAGCTGTCAAACAAGGTTTGGAGAAGAATAAAATGCCACTACCAGACTACAGATAACGTAGAAAATACTTTTCTGACTGTTCTCGGATGGAAAGGAACACTTCCTATTTAAAAATTTGCATCCTACACTGTTGGCAGTTCTATCTAGGTGGCAGTTACGTTATTTTATTTCGGTGATTTCAAAATAGAGTCGAATGTATGCACTGGGTAGCCGAGGCAGCTAGTTCATAGCGATTCGGTCAACAAAGTAAATGAAGTATCGAATATGCTGCAAACCACTACAGGGGGCCTGTGTGTCGTAATTCTCATCGAGTGTGCCGCAACGGTGTTATAATATAAAAGAGAGTGGCCGGCCGGAGTGGCCGAGCGGTTAAAGGCGCTACAGTCTGGAACCGCACGACCGCTACGGTCGCAGGTTCGAATCCTGCCTCGGGCATGGCTGTGTGTGATGTCCTTAGGTTAGTTAGGTTTAAGTAGTTCTAAGTTCTAGGGGACTTATGACCACAGCAGTTGAGTCCCATAGTGCTCAGAGCCATAAAAGAGAGTGGAAGGTAAGAGGGTTTGGTGGTCAGTTGCATTCTTCCGGCGGCGGCCGTGCGGTGCAGACGTGCGGAGCGGCTGTTGCGGTGTTTATATTGTCGCTGCGAGCCGGCGGGGCTCTGTGGTGAGTGTGCGCTTTCTGCGTTAGTTATAGTACACGATCACATTTCTAATATGACACAATGGAGCAGACACCGCGACGAGATACTTTGAAGTTGACTTTCGATCCTAACTACGCACGACCGAAATCTTACGAAGTTGAGGCATTTATCGAATAAACTTTTCAGATCAAAGTGGATGAATTGATTGGAACTCACCTGTCGATTGTCAGTCTGACTATGTTCCTTAAGTTATCCAGTTCTGACAAGTGCGACCAAATTGTAGAAGCATGTGGTGGGGTGGCAAAATTCAAACATTCAGACGGACACATAGGTCACGGTTTCGCGTGCCGGAAGGGATAAGAACCGTTCGAATCTTTGAGCTCCCCTTTGAAATAACGCCCGAGGAAATTAACAACAAACTGAGAGAGTATGGCGCCATTATCAGCAATGTCGCCGAAAAATGGTCTAGCTTGCACAAGTATCCAGTATTAAATGGAGTCAGGCAAGTTAAGATTGACATGCTGAAACATATCCCATCGTATCTCTGGATTGGTGGATACCGAGCTATCGTCATTTACGATGGCCAGCCGAGCACCTGCTCGGGTCGTGGTTCGACCCAACACGTCCGCGCGCAGTGTGTTCAACGGCGCGTGACGCAACTGCCGACTGGGGAGCGAGACCCGCCTAGTCAGATGGCCATGCTACCCGTGACGTACGCCGCCGCATTCCGCGGTGACGTCGCCCCAGACATGTGTTTCGACCGGGCGGTAGTTGCGTATGTCTACGTTCCCGATGGTAACGAAGCCATGGATACCAGCAGCACAGAAGCTACAGGTCCAGCACGCTCACAAGACGACGAAACTGACAGAACCAGACCAGACTAAGACGGCAGAAGAAGGCATGTGTCAACCACTCGAAGAAGTCGGGCAACACAAAGAGGACACGGTTGCAACGTCGGAGGATAATGACCAGCAGCCTACAACTGTTTCACCAAAGAAACGGAAGAAACGCCGAATAGCCCGTCAAGGAGCAGCAGAAATCGCGCCAATCCTGCGTGAAAAGGTGAAACAGATAGGCCAAGAACTGGCGGAGACGACACAGGCAACTCCTCTGGAAGATCGAACAACAAAAAAGAAGACCCGAAATGAGAACACTGAACTCGACCGAGGAATCCACATTCCAGATGGCACAGCTAATCCGAAGGCCCCTCCACGTGTACCAAAAACGGACACGCTGGGAAAAACGGACACGCTGGAAGTTACGTGCACGCGAGATTGGGCGGATGACATGGAGGAGCAAAGCCATGATGCAGAGATGGATGACATACCACAACATTCAGGACGGACGGCACTCGACCGTCGACAAGATGTGTCCACCCGGCAACAAACCACCATCGAAGATGCTCGTGCTGCAGATGATGATGCCGACTTCTTCTAAGTGGAGCAAACATCCACTTCGCCTGGCAAACAGTATCCCACTTGACACGGTATAGTCGACATGACGTCCTTGCATGCGTGCAGAATTGCGACCTTGAATATAAATAAAATTAGCAGCACCCTCAATCTGAGGAATCTCCAAGGTTTTCTGTACGCCGCTGATGTTGACATCTTAATGCTGCAAGAAGTAACGGCTATCCGTTTGGTCGACATCACTGGCTACAACGCCGTCATCAATCCTGGCAATGACAATAGCCTCGGTACAGCGATTATGACTAAAGAGGGGATCCTACTTACAGACGTGGCGAAACTGCCGAACAGTAGAGGTCTCGCTGTCACGATAAACAACACCAGGTTTATCAACATATATGCCCCGTCAGGAACCGGAAACAAGCGCCGCAGGGCCGAATTTTTCAAGGAGGACATCGCCCCCCTTTTCGCGGTGCGATTTGAACAAACAATATTTGCGGGTGACTTTAATTGCGTTCTGAGTCCCAAAGATCAGACGCCCTATTTTAACAAATCTCTGGAGCTAGAGAACATCGTCAGAGACTTCCATCTGTTTGATACTTGGGAACTAAAACACGGTGATAGGCTAGGTTTCACCTATATCACCAGCCATTCTGCCAGTCGTATCAACAGGATTTACGCAACATCCAAATTAAGGAGACACGTTTTGCAGTCCGAGCTATGGCCCACTATTTTCTCTGGTCATATCGCGTAGATACGTACGATAAATTTAGAGAAACAAGGAACTTACAGGGCGAGAGGTCAGTGGAAGCTAAACGTTGCTCATCTATCGGATCCTGGATGTCACGCAGCCTTCCACACCACTTGGGCAGAATGTGAAAGGAAGTCCCACTTGTACGGTACCGCGCTGAATTGGTGGCTAAACTGCGCGAAGCCCGCAATAATAAAGACAATGAAAACTTACTCCCGTGAAAAAGTCGCCTGGCGGAAGCGAACATTAGACTTTTACTTCAGCTGTCTGAGAGACTTGTGCGTTCGGGATGCTACAGTCATAACAAATCATGGGCAAATCAACAGAATAAAAGCAAAATTCCTCACCCTGCAGAGACACCATCTCGAAGGCTGTAAAATACGAACGCGTTTGCAGAAAGGTACACGAGAAGAGACAACATCGATGTACCACATCCTCCAAGAGAATAAAAGACAAAAACGGAAAATTCTGACGGAACTCAAAATTTCAGACGGGAGACTCTTGACAGATCAAGCTGCAATACGAGACGAGATCCATCGACACTTTAGTGAATTGATGGCCAATGGACAGACAGATGAAACAGCGCAGCAAGCTCTCACTGCTAGGACGACAGAGCGACTCACTCCAGAAGAAGCTGATGTGCTCGCAGTGAGAATAACGGACGAAGACGTCGAAGATGCCATCTCGAGGAGCGCAAAGAATAAATCACCTGGACCAGACGGGCTACCCGCTGAATTTTATCAAACTTTTCGCGAACAGATAATTACTAAATTGACACTCGTCTGCAATGAAATAATAAATCCCGACACTGACCTTCCGAAGGAATTTTGTGAATGTACAGTGGTCTTAGTCCCCAAAACACCAGGAGGCAAAACCGTGGAGAATCTTCGACCCATAACACTTCTCAATAGTGATTATAAAATCTTCGCCCGTATCATGATGCAAAGGTTCAATTCAGTTATTCGTACAGTGACAGGAGCTTACCAGACAAGTGTGGGAAAGGATAGAACGATATTTCAGACTTTATGCGACTACAGAGACATTATAGCGATATCGGAAGCCTGCAACATTCGCTGTGCTCTGATGTCGCTTGACTTTGAAAAAGCTTTTGATAAAGTTAATCATTCGCACCTTTTCCGGTGTATGACATCCATGCACTTCCCACAGAAAATTATAGCCCCGTGAAAAACATACTGACGAATAGGACGTCAAGAATCAGTGTCAACGGACAACTCAGTCGCCCGATCAATATTCAGAGTTCGGTAAGACAAGGTTGCCCCATGTCCATAACGCTTTTCGCGATTGCGCTTGAACCTCTCTTAGTATCCCTGACTCGGCAACTCCGTGGACTACATATACACGGACAGAAGATCATATGTAAAGCCTACGCGGACGATGTAGGGGTACTTGTGACTGACGAAAGCGAGGTGGACACAGTACTTGAACTTGTGGCGACCTACGAACTGGCGTCAGGAGCTAAACTCAACCGCAATAAATCTGGTATTATGAATCTTGGTCGGGGTATAGAGATCAGAGCCGCTGGACCTATCAACACTGTGGAAAAAATAAAATGCCTTGGAATAGAATATACGAGTAATATCCGCCGCACGGCCGCTCTCAATTATAGGAAATTACTTGCCACATTAATGGCAAGCATACAACAACACAGCTTGCGTAATTTAAATGCAATACAAAAAGTGCAACTAGCCAATACATATATAACTTCCAAAGTCAACTATGTTGCTCAAGTGCTGCCTCTGCCACGAACCATAGCACACCAAATGCAAGCAGCGCTTGGTTATTTTGTCAGCAGAGGTCAGATATTTAAGGTTTCATATGATACCTTTACGCTACCGACACGCAATGGCGGGCTACATCTGACAGACATCTACCTTAAAGCGCAAGTGCTATACGTTAGCAAAACTTATAAACAGTGGCAACGATCACCTCGGACCTTAGTGGCTGATTTCTTACGTGAAATCACTCCAGTCAGCAGAGATCCACCAATCGATGTGCATCACATCTCTGACGAGCTGTACCACTATAAACATTTTCTTGTGGAATACAGCTATGTACGCCATAGAATACCGGAGAAGGACGTATATCAGGTTAAGGAGGTTTACAACACCTTGCTGGAGGGAAAACTGCGCAATCGAATAGAAAACAAGTTTCGACATTATGATTGGAAAAACATATGGGAAAACACATCTGACCCCCATCTACCATCCAATATGCGATCAACGTGGTACCTCGCAGTCAATAGAAAAATCCCCACCAACTCCAAATTGCACGCGATACATCTGGAACGTACACCAAACTGTTCCAGCTGCACTGTCATCGTCACTGACGAACATCGCTTCGTCTGTGACGATGTGAAAGACGTGTGGAATCTCTTCGGGCAAAAACTAGCACACGTGCTCCACACGTCACCTAACACCATTACACAGACACACGTCCTTCTGCCTGATGACGTGCCATATCCTAACACTAAAATAAGGTCAGCTAACTGGCTCTAAGGACTGACAGTCCATTACATCTCAACGGCTATGACAAAGAGTAAAGCAGATTATTGGATGTACCTGATGTCAGAACATCGAAAGCTCGAACGACAAAAGAAATACAAAGAAAATTACGCAAATTTCTTGAACTGAACATTGTCATAGCGCCAGAGTTGAAGAACGATCAAACGATATTTTGTTCAATCTCAGGATTCCTTTTTTCTCTTTATGAAATTATTTATTAAGTTTCTCATTCATTTTTCACCAACAAGGTGGCTATTTCGTTTGCTCTTTGTCCTCGTGTAGTTGCACAATTAGGTTGCTGACGCAAACATGAGACGCCAGCAGGATGAAGTATGCCTGGCTCTCCAATAAGAATCGCTCCCGCACAATGACGGAAGAATGTAGCGGGCCTATTTTCTTTCCACCACCCCAAAAGAAGGGATTTTGTTTACTTGTATACATTTCCTTCGTCAGTCAACTATCTCTTATGGAACAAACATAGCACAGAAGCTGGCCGAAGAAGGCACAAATGGCAAGCGGAAGGACGGGCTGTAGGGGAAAAAAAAAAAAAAAGTTGCACTGATGCTACGTTCGGATATTGACGCTCTATGTTCGATTCCAACTTCTGCCCGTGATTTTTGGTAGGGAGAAGCACATTATATTCTCTTCTGGCTGCGCAAAGTCAAGAAGATATAATGGCATTGTGGTCTGAAATTCACATTAAACATGATATTCCTTCTCTACCAACTAGACGTTAGGTTGAACCACAATAAAGTCAGGAGTGGCGACATGTAGAAACTCCATCACCATTAACCTTTCTTGTACTAGTTATTTATTTCTAGTGACGAAACAAACGGTATGTAGGGTCACAGGACACTTATTACATCTTTTATTTGAGCTTCTGTATATTGATAAAATTGGTTCTGAACTGGGAATGCAACTCAGACCGCCCTTAACGCGGAATTTGATCCCATCGTGACAATACAGCTCGACTACAATTTGTTGTTTGTTCAAAACTGCAGATTCCTCAACGTCTCCACATATTGCGCGTGAATGGGTTCGAATTCTGGCCCGGCACTAAGGTTTTAATTATGTATTATCAAGCTCTAGCATGAGAACACCTATCTCCAGGTGGATAATAATTTTGATTTTTAATGCATTTTCATTCGTTGTCAACACTAACGATATCTGACGTTTATGACTTCCAGTGAGACAGAGAACTATTTGTGAGATCACTGTAAGTTCAAAGATGTTATTCCGAGACGATGGAGGAGAATATTCGGTAGGTGACGTCTCCTTGTGTGTAGTCAACAACGATATGTGTGGGGTTCGATTCCCAGTCAGCAGTGAACTCTTCGTCATATTATTTCTAGTTCAAACATGCTCACATGTCGCTGCTGGTGTAACAAACCCATATTTAATGTTCGTTTTCTCTAGAATATAACAGCGATAGGTGCCGGGTTGGAGTCCTGGGAAGGAATAATGTTTCGTCTCGTCATTTCAGTTAAAACATCTAGCTACTGCCGAGAAAATCCGATATGTCACAGTTGATTGTGCTTCGATAACAATCAGATTAGGTTCTGGGTTCGAATCCCTGTCCAACACAAAGCTTTACCTCACGGCATTTTAAGTAAGTTACTTGTGAAGAAGCAATATGTAACATCCTTGTAGTTCGTTAACAGGGACAACAGAAGCTGGGTAGCAATTCCCGTCCGCTAAAAATGTTTACGGTATGTAATTTAAAGTTGATATTTGTTAACTGATACTGTCTAAAATCGAGGTATATCACTCTGTATGCCTAGTCAGGAATGACTGTTAGTTTCCTTCAGTCACGAAATCTTTGCTTAGACTGCATGACTTGGGTTTGAATTCATATGGAGAACGTGACGGTTCGTCGTGTCATTTGAAGTTCATACATATGCTCGTGATAACTTAAATTTTAATGATATTTTGTGTTAAGTAAGAAGTATGGTATGTTACTTTGAAGAGGAAATCATGAATACGACGAACGTACTACGTGCATTACCTATCTGACGTAATAATGAGAGCGGTAACATTTCAGGTATGTCATTTATTCCAATAAATGTGAGCTTACAAGCCTTAAGGACAGTCTTACCTGTGATAAGGTGTTCCCTGATATTTGTAATATCGTGGTATTACTTTACATCTTGAGTTATTGAGATACAGAACAGTGTTTTCTAGTGGTGACTTGTTGGAACCATTTTCAATAGTCAAACGACTGTACCAAGCAGCGATTAGAGGACCTGCTAGACAGCTGCGTTATGTGGATTGCATGATAATCATGCGAAATGCAATTCAGGTCGTTCGGATACTTTTGAGCATGGCTGTACATAAGTAACACTTTGCGAAAGTGTAACATGAACGAACAGAAATATCTCTTGATATACACCAAGATCACAGAGGATTACAAATGGGAAGAGCAGAAATACAGAGCCGTCAGTCAACGTACATTGCAGGTTTGCAGATATTGCAAATTGATATCCGACAGATGTTTTTTGCAAACAAATCGCTAACCGTCTTTCGTAACACATTGGCCAATCACTGCTAGTTCACCGTTGTCTGCGGACCGGCAAATTCTATTTTACATTACATTTTAAAATAACTATACTACTTTCAATCTCCGGTGCGTACTTGGTCGACTCGGTTCCAGTTCTTCCCTCGGAGGTGCCGAAACGCCGTTCTGGCGTGTTCCGGCCCAAATTAAGCCCTGTACTCCACCATTTTGACGACCCCCTATCTTCTGAAGGGGTCTCGCCCGTGATGCTTGGAACCTTTCGTGCTGCTTTGAAACATCAGCCAATCTATGCAGTGATTATTTGTGTTGCGCTGCAATATCAGTTACGCTGTGTATGTTTTACTGTTGTTATTATCGCTTTGTTGAGCGTTGAGTTATTACTGATTAAAATCAGTAGCCTTGCATCCAGTTTTCTGGAGGTAACAACAGTATGTTTCCTATTTTTGAGCCTTCCTGGAACAACAGTAACAGCTGAAAGACGCTTTTTGAAATTAAAACTGATTAAAAACTATCTTAGGACTTCTATGAGCCAAGAACGGCTTTCAGACATGTCAGTGCTGTGTACAGAGGCAGAACATCTCGAAAAACTAAAATCGTCTTCAGCTATGGACGATTTGATAAATACGTTTGCCATAAAAAAGGTGAGAAAAGTATATATTTGAATTGTTTGGCTAGCTTGGCTTCTAGGAGCATTAATTCTAAATAATTCCTTAACTATGCAACATACTTAATGAACAAATGTTTACTTTATTCAAAATGAGCTTTTATTTATTTTGTGAAAAATCGTTACCCTCCATCTGGGTTTCGCCACAGTCGGGTAAAAAGGCCCCACGACAAATTTTGATGCAGGGCCCGTCTAAGGCAACCTACGCCGCTGGCTGAGGTCCGGTGTCTGGTTCGACAGGATCACCTATTTTGTGTTTTTCCCTCGTCCGCTCTCGCTGGTGAAATGTTCTTCACGTCCGCCACCTGTGGCACTGCCATAACGCAAGCGAGATAGCGTCGCTCTGGGACTTTTAACATTTTGAGTGTTTGTTGACTTGTATAAAGTTGGGGTCCAACTTACCTCTTTTGTCTAAAAAAATTCGTCCTCAATTTTAGGAAAAACGAAGAATATCTTAACGTTTTATATAAGAAACTTACTGTTTTTAAGAAATCCTTTACCAACTTCACTTCTGCTACAATTTCTGTTTTTCTTTCAGGTACTATCCATTCCAGAGGGATCTCGTGTGTGAGTTTTTACTTTACTTTTATTATTTTACGTCTTAGGAAAAGATAAACTGCACAAATACCTGCTAGTACTGTGATTACACTACTGGCGGTAGTCGTTTTCTGCTTTCATTCATAGTGAGATTCCTGAATATATTTTAATATTTTACTGACAGAAACTTGCCCATTTTCTGCATCAGTTAATTTATCTAAGGCCAGTAGTACCGTAGCACCTAGTGTATGATTTAGAAAGTAAATATTCTGAAAAGGTAAAATACTGAAGGGACCTTCTGATCAATACAGTGTTGATTGTACACTAATAATGACTGAAGCACTAAGCTGCAATGCTACTCTTTTCATTCCTGTAAAAAAAAGTTTTTGTAGTATTTTGTGACTTGCACGCAGACTAAATCCAGTGATTTACGACTTACTGAAACAGTGTTCGTGGCTTCATAACAATCTTCTTACACTCTAGTGCAATCAGACTCTCCAAAAATAGTTGTACTTCACACGACCGCTTATCCGTTTGAACCATTAATACACTTACCAAGATCTTCTACCGATAGAACTACGTGCATTTCCCGTTGTTTAGATACAAGTAATACTTCAGTAAACGAGAAGTTAATTCATCAGTAAATAAGACCCCATCTAAGCATCATCCTCGCCATCACCCAAAGGAAATAATGTACATGTAAGTTCTCCCTTCTTAGAAAAAACAGGGAATACAACCAAAAAATTTATATTCCTAAGTACACTACATGAATCTACCGACAATAAAGAAAAATTGCTACTATTACCCATGTATCTCTATATCTTCGACTAAGTATTCCTTGACCTCAACCTGTGTGGTATCTTCTGCGGCATTTATTTACTCTTTTGCTTCTTAATTCCAGTACATGGCACTTCTGATTGAGCAAAGGTGTCTATGACACCTTTAAAAGGTTTAAGTCTACTAGTATTAACTATTGACGTTCGTCCTGGTAATTGTAACTTCACATTTACAGGTGACGTCATCCCAGCCACCTGCTAAGAGCCCTGAAACTTCGTCAAAAACTTTTTTGTCTTACTCTTCAGAGAGTAAGGGTCAGAAAGTAATACCCATTGCCCTACATTGTGGTAAATTCCTCTTACTTAATCGCACACGCTCTTGACATTATAGCGCTTTTGTGTTGACACATTTAATCTTTTGCTAGACTTCCTTTAGAGTTTTTACAAATACCTTAACGTGTTCTCCTTCTTTCCCCAACATTTGTTGAATCACATCAGACAGACATGGCATTACACGTCCATATACAATGTCCTAAGGCGATAATCCTGGTCTTCTATGAATTTTTGTAATGTAGGAAGTCACCACAATATCTAAATATATATCCCAGTCTAGTTGTTGAGAAGTGACATAATGGCTTAGCATCTTCGATATAGTCCTATGAACCCGTTCGGTGCAACCATTTGCCCATGGGTGTAATGGACTCGTAAATTATTTCATAACTTTCAGTGTGCGACACAAAGGCTTAAAGAGATCAGACATGAAATTCGTTTTTTGGTCCATAATAACCGTTTGCAGTGCTCCCAATTTAGGTGTCCAATGAGTTACCGATATTGCTACTATTAGTAAATACCTGGAGAAGTGATCGATAATTGTTAATACACGCTTGTTACCCAACTGAATCCTCTGAAGCGCTCCAAAAATATCGACTCTTGTCACTTGAAGTGGTTAAACGGATTCTGGTAGTCTTTGTAATTGTATCTTTTGATGGCATAAATCAGCACATTGTGCAAGCGGAATACAGTTCTTGACATACTGTTGAACATCAGGATGTCTTTTTGCTACTCTCCTATTCATTATTCTCTTATCCACATGACCTGATAAGATATGTTCTTTTGCTTGCAATAATTCTTCTGTCCACAAAGCTGCCGCAACTACAACACATAGCTCACACTTGGTTGATCTACACAATATCCCATCTTGTATGACAGAGTGTGTCTAGTTGCAATACACCGGACACACTTTATCACTTGCCCGCACTCTCTTCAGATCTTTCAGGTCAAACCCAGAGACTCGAAAGGCCCCAGTGTTCCAACTAAGCGTGTCAGCATTTGTGTGTTCAACACCTGGTTTGTGGATTACATCACATTGAAATTCATTTTGTCTCAAAGCCCATCTCGTTAGACGCCTTAAAATATCTTTTAGCCCAAGTACGCATTTCAAAGCTGCATGATCAGTAATCACTGTGAACTTACGTCCATACAGATAACACCGAAAATAAGAAATACCACACATTAATGACAATATGTCCTTTTCAGCGATAGAATATTTTTGCTCCACCTTATGAAGCTGATGAGAAGCATACGCAGCTGGGTGTTTTTTCCTATCAATGATTTGCCCCAAAACTGCTCCTAAAGCTGTACCATTTGCATCACGCGTCAATGCGAATTATTTTGTGAAATCTGGAGAAATCAAAACTGGATCTGCAGTTAATATATCTTTTATATTTTGAAACACTGTCTGACAAACAGATGTTCAGTTAAATATAACACCTTTTCGCAAAAACCTTGTTAGTGGTTGTGCCAGTTCAGCAAACCCCTCCACGAATTTTCTGTAGTAATTTGCTAATGAAAGGAAAGCTTGTAATTGTTTAACTGTCTGAGGGATCGTAGAATCATGTACTGCTGATTTAAGGCTTGGATCTAAGTGTAAGTCGAGCCTTTTCAGCCTGTTAAATACCCTCTCCAAGTGCTGAAAATGCTCTTCTAGACTTTTTGTGAATACAGTTACATCGTCTAGACAGACCATTTATTTGCTTGGTTTTAAACCTCTGATGACTCCATCTAATACACGTTGAAACCTAGCTGGCATGTTTTTCAACCTAAAAGGTATCCTACTATATTGGTAGTGACCGAAGATGTGACAAATGGTGTTTTATGTTTGTCGACAACGTGTAGCTCAGTTTGATGGTATCCACTTCTTAAATCTAGAGTTGAAAAGAACTTGCACTGACCTAAATTATCTAGCATATCAGTTTTATTAGAGACCAGGTACGCATCTGTTACCGTTTCTTCATCTAAGAATCTATAGATGCAACAAAACCGAAATTTTTGTGTTCCATCTGGTGCCTTTTTGGTACACTTTCTGCGCTCGCAGGCCATGGGCTATCAATACGTTCTGTAATCCTGTCTGATAACTGCTGATCCATAAATTGCTCTACAAAACGCTGTAAATGCTTGGGTAACTGATACTGTCTTGTAAATACTGGTGGATGATTGCCTACTGGTATTCCATGCTGTGTGATTGGTGTAGCAGGTAACACTCCTTGTGAACGGAACAAATCCTTGTATTAACACTGATTCCATTAACGATCTATCTTCACCATAAAGATGTTTATTTTTTTCTCGCAACGCAGATATGGCGATAGTTAGCTCTGTTCTACCTTGTATCCTAGAATTCTCGGTGTCTTCCTCTTCTATAATCTCAAATTATCCAGGCTTATTGGCACCATAACCTGATCCTTAATACCCCTTGTACGCTTTACACATCTACGTACAAAACAATATTGCACACACTATATCCTGTGGAACGTTAATATCTTCTGGTATCCAGGTTAGCTTTACTGTATCTACTGGTACTCTGTCATGTAAAACAACTTTTAATGCACTTATGCTCAGTTTATTCGATGCCACCTTAGCAGTGGATACGTGTTGTGATATAGAAATATTTGCAACTGTTGTACTCAGTGGAGATAATGTACCATTGAGTTCAGCTGCCGCATTGCCCAAGGTTGGTTCTAGCACCATGCCTAACCAGAAGGTCTAATCGAAGTATCACAGTGACACCTTGTCTCACACATGGCAACACTTCCATTTGCTCATGAAACCTTGTGTTTCCTGTCTTAAATTCGAGTTGGGTTGTCCCAACTGAATCAAATACATTGCCGCCTATTGCACACTACCTGTACCTTTGTTCTTGTATTCTGCTCTTATCCACGAAGTCCAGACTGACAACCGATACGTGTGGCCCTGTATCTACCAAAAATTCATATTGTTTCCCTTTCGACCAGGCCACAGACGAACAATCCGTTTCTGTGTGCTCTTTTAATGGGGATGCTTTTCAGTGGAAGGAAGATTCCCATTGTCATTGAACGACTTCTTTTTGCCACTATAGTTATTCCGTTTCTTTGATCTACACTTTCGCACTTTATGACCAACCCGTTGAAAGTTAAAACATTGTGATTAGCGACACTGTGCTTTTAAATGACCCTTTCTTCCGCAGCAATAGCCTATTTTGTTTGACAAATATTTTCTAATCGTTCCATGACTTCGCAGCGAGAAAATGCTGGAGAAATCCCTCTTAGGAACACATCTAGCGCCCTATCCTCAGCGTCTCTCATTAAAAAGAATCAGCGTCAGGGTTGTTAGTGTACTCATAAAATGGACATTCAACTCACGTGTCCTATCTGAAAACAGTTCTACAGTAAACTTCATGGTACGTGATATATGTCTTCGGCTCTCCCCATATAACCGCCCTCCGTCGATCTGCTGTCGCCGACTTCTCTGACGTAAGATACTGATGTTGTCTAATATATACGCCCGACTTTTCGTTATATCTACACGTCAGATGGAGCAGCCACAAACATCCTCACTGTAACGGTGACTAAATTTCGGATTTTAATAGTAATAATGAATGTTGACTTTTTGCACAGTCGATCACCATTTGTTGCTGCGTTACCGAAGACAAGATAGTTAATAGCGTCTTTGGATTTTAGTTACTATTTCAACCTGCTATTTCCGACGTTAATGCTTATCCGCACTGTTTCTGGTTTTGTATTATTTTTGTCGGGTTAGAAATGAAATGTTAAATAGCTTTTAAGTCACAATTTACGCTTCGTAATATTTTGTAATCGGACCTTCCGTCATTCAGAGATACAGCCTGCAGCTTGCCTATGATTATAGTTGACTAATAAACACGCTGTTGGGGAAATCACTGTAGTTTTTTATTAAAAATATTTAAAAATAATTAAACGATCATGAATGATTGTGTTTTGTATATAAGGAAAGGGAAGGTTGATGCTACAATCACTCTCGGCAATTAAAATGTCCGTAATTTTTATAGTTCGTCTCTCAAAGATATTATAGCAAGGACTATGGTCCATTACTGTACTTCGATACAGTCACTCAAACTTCGTACGCTTTTACTTTCACTGGGCTAAGTGTCCAATTTCGCTCTTATATTCAATTTAACGTCTCTTCGTATACGCCACGGATCCTATGATCGGTTATTCGGCATGTGATAGAGTTCAATACGGAGTGCTGCTTTCTCTCGCGCACACCGTTCCTTAGATATTCTTAGTCCGCCACCTCAGGCCAAAGATCTACCTAGATCTCAGTATAACTCTCAATGTAAGTTTGTCCCGCATAACTCAACTGTAGTCACTTTTCTTGCAGTTTAACAGAACTTCACTGATCCCTTCCGTAGCATATCACACTGAAGTGCCAGCTATATCGCACGACGCAACTACGTAGACTTATTCAGAGCGCAGAAAACAAGACAAGAGAACTAACAATACCTGCGCATGGTTTATATGTATAGTAGGATTCAGAAACAAAAGTAGCCGCGTTGAACCCTCTTTGATTCCCCTGACGCCCTACTTTGCTGCTGGCGTTGTTCTGATGAGAGATTATACATCGATAATTTTAATTAAAACTTTTTCAATGCTTTTAATTATTTCCGGTGTTATCGATCACCTCTCCCCTATATGAGAATAAGCCTGGTAATATTGTTCTCAATTAAAAGAGCGATTATACCCACAATAGCAATCCGGCGATATGTAATGATGTTTGTTCAGACCAGTTGCACAAGCCTGCTATGGATAATATGTCCTGGATAAAGATAGTGACACCCATCGAAGTACTGACAAAAAAAAAAAAAATGGAAATGAGACTAGTGGCTACAAGACCCACGGATGCGAAAGGTCAGTATTGATTTAATTTCACTATGACCTAATTGTGAAGAACCTCCCGTTTGATTACGTAACTGCTGTAACTGCTCATTCTGCTCCTTTAATACTTTAACCTGCTCGGTTACAGCTGATACCTTGTCCACTGTAGTAGATGCTTGCATTTGTGCCATATTTGTGCAATATCCTTCTCTATTACAGCAGGACTAAGCCTTATACACCACACACAATATACACTACTACGAATATCAAAAATTACTTATTACTTTGCCTCATTGAGATCCAGTGACACTTAAAGCAAGCCTCTTTTGCACGAACATATTATAGGGGTAAACTTATCATGAGGCATACTGTGCCTGGATAAGTTACATATTTTACAATCCACTGGTACATACAGTTCCCTACAATTCCCCTTACATTCAGATACATCTATAGGTTCATCAGGTTTTACACTTGGTTTGTCTGCACAGCTCTTGTAACAGTTCTTCTTTTGGTGATGATATACCTTCTATATTCATAGATATGATGGTCTACTGTGGTCCTGAAAAGGACCAAGATGATGTTTCTGGTGTGAAAGGACCAGCCACCAGAGGAACCTGACGCCCAGGGTACGCCCGATTGCAGGTCTTATCTTGGTCGGAAATCATTGCAACCTAATTCGCAAATTAGCGGGGACACAGTGGGGATCACATCCACAAACTATTCGCTGTTCTGCAATGGCACTGTGCTTTTCTACTGCTGAATATGCTTCTCCAGTCTGGTACAGGTCATCTCATGCCAGACAAGTAGACATTGCTCTCAACGAAACCTGCAGGTTGATCACAGGTTGCTTAAGACCTACCCCAACTGATAAGCTCTACTGCCTGGCTGGAATAGCGCCACCATGAGTACGCAGAACAGTGGCTGCCAACAAGGAGAGACTGAAAGTGGAACAGGACAGTGCCCATCCACTGCACGGACATAATCCACCACAGCAACGGCTGAGATCGCGAAAGACCTTCCTGAAAACATCCGAGAAGCTCACCATTTCACCAGAGAAGGCAAGGCTGGAGTTATGGAAGAAGTCGACGCCTCACCTGCAGACACCAGAAGCTGAAGAACTACCACCTGGACACAACGAGAGCTGGCTGGTGTGGAAATCTTTAAACAAATTACGATCAGGAGTTGGACGATCCAGAGACAACCTGAAGAGACGGGGCTTCATAAGAGAAGATACGTCCTGTGATCGTGGACAAGAACAGACCACAGGCCACATGCTCCAGTGCCTTTTGTGCCCTACATCCTTCACGAAGATTGACCTCCTGCAAGCCACTCCAGGCGCCTTGGAGGTTGCAAAGTACTGGGCATATGTAATATAAATACAATTTGTATATATATTTATTGATGTGTATGGCTACTGTAAATTTGTATGTTTCTGACTCAAGAACAAATAAATCAGGTTTTACAAAAGTAACTCTTAACTCACTGTGTCGTACGCTGGATATTATCAAAACCAAAACATATTTGTGTGAGTAACAAAGCTTTTCAGTGACTCATCCCACAACTGTTGCAGCTGCTGGTGTGGCTCTGGTATAAAACACTTTCTACAGATTTGTGATGCGATTCTGCAAACGTTCGTTCAGATCCTGCAACCATGAGGCAGTGACATCCCTTTCATTCTCGACACCTGAGAAATTCCTGTCGAAATATGTGTTCACCCAGGCACCATTGCTGGCGTGATGACGCATAGCTGTGATGTGGGTCCAGCGCTGGAGAGATGTTCCAGCGCTTTCCAGAATAGCACAGAGTGCATTGTTCCTGGTGATCCTAATGGAAAAGCCCGTTCCTCACCGAATTTATCCATCAAACTTCTGCTGCTGCCGGTGTGGGAGCACCATCCACCATTGTTTTCTGCTTTCAGTGGCATAATTATTTTCTACAGATCGCTACATTGCACTGACAGTTAAGCTCCGCAAAAGTTATCTACAGATCATCAAATACATACAAGACTCGCAAAAATATTGGGAGCCAGGAACATATTCACCAGTGTAACTACAATTAAGTATTAAGATTGCTGCTGCAGTCTGACACCGATCGATGTACAGGTAATGTCTCCTCTTGACAGCTGTGGTCCTGGAACGAATCTCAGTATCTATAGCACACATAATTTTCCACCTAAAAATCTCTCTCATACCCTCGCGCTCATAAATGTGCTGAATTATTACGTCCCTCACAATAGGACACACACTCATTTTCTCTACTCATGTCATAACATAAGCCACAGCAACATTACTCTGCAATATATACACATTTTACACAAACAGTGCAGTTATCTATTCTATCTGTACGGCGCCTGAAAAAATTATGGTATGCCTACACTCACACTGGCCATATGTCTCGGTTCTCCTCAGCCCTAGGAAATTATCAAACGAAGTCTTCGAATCAGTGCTTCTGGAAGGCGCTGCATCCTGCCAAGATTCTCTCAAACAAGTGTTATGAAGGACAGGCGTCCAGCACTGTGTATGATGAATACCAGACCTGCGGACGTAATGCTTGGAAAGACATCACCGACACGGGTTAGTGTACTGAAATCAACATCACTATTGATAGAACAACAAGGAAAATGCGAGGGTACGCTTAGAGGTGCCGATGAGAGGACGTATTTTTCCAGTCGAATTGCCCGTCCTGTTTGTACACTATAGCAGGTCCAGTTGAACAGCCGGTCGGGGTGGACGAGCGGTTCTAGGCGCTATAGTCTGGAACCGTGTGATCGCTACGGTCGCAGGTTCGAATCCTGCCTCGGGCAAGGATGTGTGTGGTGTCCTTGGGTTAATTAGGTTTAAGTAGTTCTACGTTCTAGGGTACTGATGACCTCAGAAGTTAAGTCCCATAGTGCTCAGAGCCATTTGAGCCAGTTGAACAGTTGCATTGCTATATTGTGCAGCTGTTTATGAAATAAATCTGTCACCACGTACGTTCGGATATACTCCTCAGTGCGTTGAAATAACAATTCACCATGTCCAATCTAACCTTCCATTACGGCTAGACATACGTAATTTTTTTTGTTTTTACTTGAATAGTAGTTTGATTACTTCCCTCGGAACATAAGCCATGGTACGTTTACGTTGAAGCAGCAGCATAACATATCTGCCTGTCAATTATAGGTGTATAAAAAAATTATGATACGTCCACACATGCACCAGCTGGGTGTCGTTTTCACACTGCGAATAAGTCTCCCGCCAACACGTATCTGCTGATGAATGAAGGATGTAATTACAATTTTAAAAAGCCCTGGAGTCTTTTCGGTTTATCGATTTCACCACTTCCACGGAACCTTTTGTTATTTTCGATACTTGTAAATCCAGCCAACACACAGTGATCTCTTTTACATATTCAGACCGGAAAGTCGGGGTTTGTGTCAGTGCGTTCCATGCATAGCTTCCACCATCCAGATCACACAATTTCCTCTGACTAAGAAATCATTGTGAGTTCAAAATATACTAGAGTACGTTCATTCAGAGTTAATTTTCACGGGGGGAGCAGGTGGGTGGAGAAACCGCAAAACTGTTGTAGTCTAAGCGCATTTTTAAGTTCATGTTGCTAAGCACCGTACCTGTTTAACACTCTGGAGCAGGAGGAGGATCACCGCGAGACGGATCTGTTCTTTCAACTGGCGAAATTGAGTTTGTCACGAAAAATAAAAGAGGCTGTTAGAGCGTCATACAAAGATTTTGTTTGTTACATGTTCGAGAAACGGTGACTTAGTGGTACAGCCCTGTTTAGATCCTAAAACGTGTGTGTGGGAGCTGAATTTTCAAAAAAGAATATCATGTTATGTAGAAACCTCCTATGGGTATGAATGCAAGGAATGCTCTATTACAAGTGTGCAATAGAGTTTTGTTTGTCTCTTTCAGAGCACTAGCTTTATGTATTTGAATAATCACAATGAATCCATCGTCATTCAGTTATTCAACTTCAAGTGTGTGCTGGATGTCTGTGATTAAGGTAATGCCGTAGTTCTGAGAAGCGGTAGTGAGTGTAGTGTGCAAAGTATGGTCATGCTATTAAAGGGGGATAGTGACAGCGCAACTCTGCCTGTTCAACAACAGAGCTGTAGCTACATATTAGATAAAATATTCCATAGCTCTTCCTTCCTTAATATGTTACGACAAATAACCTTGAGAACTACGGATTCAAGGGGGAAGACAATGTTACTGCTTACAGCGTGTTTGAGCTGTTGAAATCAAGAAGTGCATGTAATGTGCTCTTGGATATTTATATGAAACTGATACAGTGTCGTGATCAGGTGAATGCTTTTGATTACTAGCGTCCCTTATGTGACTTTAGTTTAAGCTTTACAGTATTCTCTGTTTTCTGAGTCATGTAGCGGTTAGTTTGTGAATAACAGCCGGCCTCTGTGACCGAGCGGTTCTAGACGCTTCAGTCCGGAACTACGCTGCTGCTACGGTCGCAGGTTCGAATGCTACGTCGGGCATGGATGTGTGTGATGTCCTTAGGTTAGTTATGTTTAAGTAGTTTTAAGTCTAGGAGACTGATGACTTCAGATGTTAAGTCCCATAGTGCTTAGAGCCATTTGAACCATTTTTTGTGAATAACGTGTTTGGCTGCTTCTAGTGAACTCAAAGTGCTTAAAAGAAAATTTTCATTCCAAGAAAAAATATTCACACGAATGTTTCTTCATAAAACGAGGGAGGCGTGACTATGAAGCAGAATGCTGATGGGGGTATAGCAGATATTGAGGATCATTTAGCTGATGTAAAGCACAATCAAACATTCACTCTGAAAGAACTGGACAGATACACTTTGTTTCGAATTCATTCAAACAGGGGCAATTAGTAACAGAAGCGAAATTAGTAATGTGCTGTCATACCGTTAAACATAATCATGTCCTTGCAATCAATGAACTGTACTTTCACGCTAAGCTCCAAACTGTTTTATATTTCCAAAGTCGCAAAAAAGAGTGGTTAGAATTAACTAAATTGACAGCAATTGTGAAATAGTTCTTAGCGCCCGACACTGTCAAACAAAAAGCAGCATTTCTTCCAGCCTTTGAAATGTTCTGGTTTGCCAGCCAGGAATTGTGGCAGCTCTAGATACATAGGATGCTGAACGTAAAGTTATCGCGAAATCTTAGGCTCGGTTTTGTAGAACAGCAAAAATTCCACAACCAGCTGGACACAGGCAGTGCTCGCAGACCGGCACAGACTTTTCCAGCGTAGTCAGACCTGCACAGACATGTCCAGCGTACTCAGACAAGCATTCACCTGCTGGTGCGGTAGGATGCTGCGTTCCTATTGGCTGCCTGAGGGAAGTGGTGGGTTCATGGGACAGAGGCTATATAAGGATCATTCTGCTCCCAGTCGTCCTCATGCTTTCGTCAACCACCGTAGTGTGAAGTCGATCGTCTTATTCTAGCTCGTGCGCGTCTGTTTGCTCCCTTCTTGTCTGCGTGTTACTAGTTAGGTACAGACGTGCTCAAAAGTATCCGAACGACCTGAATTGCATTTCGCCTGATTCGCATGCAACCCGCATAACGCAGCTGTCTAGCAGGTCCTCTAATCGATCCTCAGTACAGTCGTTTGACTATTGAAAATGGATCCAACAAGTCACTACCAGAAAACACTGCTCTATATCGCAATAACTCAAGATGTAAAGTAATACCACGATACGACAAATATCAGGGTAGATCTTATAACAGATAAGACTGTCCTTGAGGCTTGTGAGCTCACATTTATTACAATAAATGACATACCTGATATGTTACCACTCTCATTATCACGACAGATAGGTAATGCACATAGTAAGTTCGTCGTATTCATGATTTCCTCTTCCAAGTAACATACCGTACTTATTATTTAAGTTATTCACGAGCAACTATTTGAGAATATGTATGAACTTCAAATGACATGACGAACAGTCTCGTTCTGCATATGGATTCAAACCCAGGTCATGCAGACTAAGCAAAGATTTCGTGACTGACGGAAACTAACAGTCATTCCTGACTAGCAATACAGAGAGTGATATACCTCGATTTTAGACAGTATCAGTTAGCAAATATCAACTTTAAATTACATACCGTAAACATTTTTAGCGGGCGGGCATTCCTACCTAGCTTCTGTTGTCCCTGTTAACGAACTACAAGGATGTTAAATATTGCTTCTTCACAAGTAACTTACTTAAAATGCCGTGAGGTAAAGCTTTGTGTTGGACAGGGATTCGAACCCAAAACCTAATCGGGTGTTATCGAAGCACAATCAACTGTGACATATCGGATTTTCTCGGCACTAGCTAGATCTTTTAACTGAAATGACGAGACGAAACATTAATTTATTCCTTCCCAGGACTCCAACCCGGCACCTATCGCTGTTATATTCTAGAGAAAACGAACATTAAATATGGGTTTCTTACACCAGCAGCGACATGTGAGCATGTTTGAACCAGAAATAATATGACGAAGAGTTCACTGCTGACTGGGAATCGAACCCCACAAGTATCGTTGTTGACTACACACAAGGAGACGTCACCTACCGAATTTTCTCCTTCATCGTCTCGGAATAACATCTTTGAACTTACAGTGATCTCGCAAATAGTTCTGTGTCTCACCGGGAGTCAAAAACGTCAGATATCGTTAGTGCTGACAAAGAATGAAAATACATTAAAAATCAAAATTATTATCCACCTGGAGATAGGTGTTCTCATGCTAGAGCATGATAATACATAATGAAAACTTCACTGCCAGGCCAGGATTCGAACCCATTCACGCGCAATATGTGGAGATGTTGAGGAATCTGCAGTTTTGAACAAACAACAAATTGTAGCCGAGCTGTATTGTCACGAAAGGATTAAATTCCGCGTTAAGGGCGGTCTGAGATGCATTCCCAGTTCAGAACCAATTTTATCGACATACAGAAACTCAAATACAAGATGGAATAAGTGTCCCGTGACCCTACATAGCGTTTGTTTCATCCCTAGAAACAAATAACTAGTGTAAGAAAAGTTACTAGTAGTGGAGCTTCTACTTGTCACCACTCCTCACTTTATTGTGGTTCAACTTAACATCTACTTGGTGGAAAAGGAATATCGTGTTTTATGTGAATTTGATACCGCAATGCCATTATACCTTCTTCACTTGGCGTAGCCAGAAGAGAATAGAATCTGTCTCTCCCTATCAAAAACCATCGGCAGAAGTTGGAATTGAACTCAGACCATAAGTATACGAACCTCATAGATCCAACAGACCACCAAACCCTCTTCTCTGTGACTCATTTTTATATTATAACGCCGTTACGCTTCACTGGATGAGAATTCTGACACACAGGCTCCCTGTAGTGGTTTGAAGCATGTTCAGTACATTCATTTACTAGGTTGACCAAAACACTATGAAGTAGCTGCCTCGGCTACCCAGTGCATTCATTCGACTCTATTTTGTAATCACCAAAATAAAATCACATATCTGTCACCTACACAGAACTGCCAACACTGTAGGATGCAGAAATTTAAATAGGAAGTGTTCCTTTACTCTTGAGCTACTCTACTGCGCTATCTGTTTGTTGAAAACGTCGTGCAGAGCAAAAGAAAAGCTGTAACTGTCTGTCTCTCAGAAGTCTAGATCAAGTCATACACATTATCTCACAGCACTGTGGAATGCGGAAGTTCTGGAGGAACTGTTGTTGACTTCTGGAGCTGCTGTAGCTACGTGTCAGCTAGAAGCATAACAGTAAGCATCGGGCACTGTATATTAGATGTCACGAGTTCGAGTACATTCACTGCTACATTTTTAAAGCGCAATTCTGCTGTCTGCTGATCAATCTAATGGAACTTTGAACATAATTCCATTCACTTCTCAACCCAAAATAGTCGCATGTGGAAAAAGGGCTAACTTAAGCGACATTTTGTTCTATTCAGGTTTAATAGACTGCTAGACAGCAGACGCATCTCGGAACTTTCGTATTATGTATGGGGAGAGCGCATCGTGCCAAAATACGCCAGAAATGTATTTTCTATATTAGCTGTCGTGTGGTAGTGGCATTTTATTCTTCTTCAAACCTTGTTTGACAGCTTTAACTCAGAACAAGTTTCCTATCATGTATGTAATCAGTAAACTGTATGTGCATTGTCAGATTGTTATAGATAACATCAGAGATTTCGCATATATCGTTGATGATTACTTTCTCTCTCATGTTTAGTATTGTTTTAACAACACTAAAAGAAACCTTACGAAAATTGTGCACTGTATTATAAGAAATGAAATAAAACTACTCACGATAAACTTACAACGAAAGTCTGTTGTAATAAAACTGAGTATCTGTAGACAAGCGTGCCTGTATGGGCACGAATTAGTAAAATGCTACTCACTTAGATTTCAATTGGATCTGTGTTTATCTGGTATGCTGTGTCATACTCAAGAGATATGCAAATGTGGTATTTCATAAATAAAATTATGTATTCCTAGAAACCCAAACTTTGCTTGTCAGCAGCGGAAAGAGGCGTAACCTGTTGTGCAGCATTGTAAGTTTTTCCCCATTGCACTATGAGCCGAAAGTATTTTCTTACGATTCCCTTATCAGTGTTTGAACTGACTGTATGTAGCTCTTTCACAGGAGGGATAGAAACTTTACAGTCAGCGAGACTGGCACCTCGAACCGTAACAGACGCTTTTTCACAGGTCAGCACATTACCACTGAGTTAGCAAAGAGGTACTTGTCTTAGCTTCCTCTTACGAGGCCAATAGTGGCTAGAACTCGTAAACCGCTATTTAAAGGACGAGATTAGTTGCGACTTCCACGTGCAACGACTTTCCTGGGCTGAAAACCGTAAATTTACAATCTTTTCTTACACCTCAAACGATAACAACTCAGATTATTCAATGGGAATGACAGGAAAAATGCAGTGAACTTCGACGATTAATTCCATCCACACCAGGAAGTATCTCTGTCGATCACAGAGTTGCCAAACATACCTTGCCTTGTTGCCAAATCTCAGTTACAGTACCAGCAGGAAGAAGACGAACCGATGTGATCCTAAAGCGGGATGGGAAGTGACCATAGCTGGTGTCTCCAAGTCGCAGCTGCTACGGCCTGAAATACGTAATGCGTCTGATTCGCATTTCTGTAACTAGGTTTAGGGACTGGAGCGTAGTTTTTAATAGTACTCAGAACTGACTGCAAACTAAGCATCATAAATCAGTAACTCTTATAGTTGTTTTCATACTTTTGTAAGTGTACTCAAAACTAAGAAACTCATTCACGGACGTTTTCGTGCGTCGCCTATAGTCGAGCAGAACAAACAAATTAAAATTAAAAAAGAATGTGTGTGTGTATGTGTGTGTGTGTGTGTGTGTGTGTGAGAGAGAGAGAGAGAGAGAGAGAGAGAGAGAAGAAGAAGAAGAAGAGAGGGAGAGAGAGAGAGAAAGAGATGAAAATAAAAAAGAATGATAGAGAGAGTAAAAAATTGTTGCATAGAAATTGAATCATGGTATGTAAAGAAATCTTTGATTAAAATGACACCTTCCACATCATTATGAAATGTCGTATTATGATCTATGGAACAAGTATTAATCTGATCTAATCTAATCATAATGCTGACTAGCCGTGAAGAGTCATGAATTACCGAAATTTTCGTCAATATCAGTAATCAAATCTAAACTTGAAAATAAAAGACGACAGTTTTTGTAATAAACCGGGACTCCATGAAAACCCTTTTGTCCCTCTTAACCACGAAAGGTGTCTTATATACCTCCATTCGGAAGTAACAAAGTGTGCATGCATTTAAAGATGAAGCGCATGATGTGAAGTTCTGTGACGAAGATACGAACCCAATACGTAATCGGATTGTTAACTAAGTAAAATTAAATGTTACGTATCGGTTTTTCTTACCAATTGCTAGGTGTCTGAATTTAAATAAGGATACAAATTTTGTTCCTGAGCAACAATCGAACCGCACACCTACTGTCCTCCTTTGTCATCCACGAATATAGCTTAAGTATCAATTGCTTGCGTGCGTGTTTGACCAGAAATAACGATACCTATTGCGATTGTTGGCAAACATGAACAGACATTAAAAATGCACATTAAGATTCACTAGCAGGCCGCTGTACACATGATAGGGCTTGAAATGAAATTATTAATATTTTTGTTCTGGATCAGGATTCGGACGCACATACTTACCTTTGGAGGAGACCTAGAGAAGATTGCAGTCTTGGGAAAAGGAACGAAATGATTGAACTACACTGTTCTGACAGATTCAAATCCTCGAAAGAGGAGATACGAATTCGAATCAGAGTCCAGCACCAAATTTTTCATCGTCTCCAGTTCATCAAATAAAATAAAATTTCTAATGTAAGTAAGTTTACTGGCGACGGTATTTCTGTTAAACATGACTTCAGCCTGTGTCATTTCCCAACGTTAACCGGCTCTGCCCAGTTGGTAATGAAAGAACCTTAAGTTTAATGCGGGTTCTGGATTATAACGTCTTTCTCTTGAGGTTACCAGAGGTAAAGTAAATCTGTTTGTGCCTCTTAAAAGTAAATGCCTGAGCCCACGCATTGCACCTGTGATAGTTCGTTCCACGAGACCATTGTGGCCACATTTCCCAGACGCAGGAGTGTGCTGTAATGGATGATGTGCTTAGCTTACAAAATTAGTCACGGTGGAAAAAATGCGAGTCTACTAAATGGTTAAGTAGAAGCAATGTTCTGACGTGAAGATTATGCTATTCTCATGTCAGCAGGATGTAAAAACTCTTCTAGGCATCATAGCCTCCATGTGAAGCCATTTTGAAATTTTCACTAATTCAGCAAATTTCTTAGTTCGAGAAAATCCATTGTGAAATGTGAAGTTACCGGATAATTCGATTATTACTGTCATTATTACTACTATCATTTTCGTCATATCGTTGCTGCAACGCATGTGCTTGAAGAGCATTTAATGCCATTTGGTCATTATAGAAGTAGTTCCCCAAGAACTGGTTCTTTCCCTATCTAGGGAATTCTTTTCATGTTCATATCAAACATCAGCGCTTACTCGTGGATTACATTAAATCTAAAGTAATTGATGAAGACGTTGCTTGATAACAAAAAAGTGCTGCCTTTCTTCATTTACTTGCACCTAGAAATGACTGTCGAATACTGCCAAACCAAAAGCCAAGGGATCTTACTGCCTTCCGATATACGTCGCTGTAAGTTCTTCCATATGATTTGGTCGACGTGACCTGTTTCAAGTGGTGTATGACAAAGAATATTTTAGAAAATCAGTTGTTTTCCTTTGCAATATACAGAAACATACTCATCCTAAACTATCCAAGTTCAAAATTTTCGCAGTATTAGTTCAAATGTAATATTCGCTTCTTTTATGTAGGAAAGTATTTCACAGTTGCAAAACCCGCATCAGACTCACTGACCTTACACTTAGTCGCTGACCATAAATTCTAGCTCAAAGTGACAACAGTTTAGGTAACCTAATGTAGCGAAGACTGTTTGCCAGTTCTCTTTCTCACCGGAAAATGTGCAATTCACTCATTGGGCTCCATAAGTATACTGTAACAGTAATTTCTGTGTGTATGCAATGCATACGAATTGTGGAATTTAGTGGTGCTCTCTCTTCCACTTCTGTATATAATATGCCTGACCTAAACGGGCCCTTTATCATTACGGGCCCTGGGCAGTGCAACATCATACTGACAACAGAAATGCACTTATACTGACAACCTTACTGTTCGGTTTACCTGATCTTGTAATCATTTAAATAAAACAACATGACCTTCCAGAGGGAGAAAATTTGTCTCCCTTTTCCTTCTGTGAAATTTGTCACCTAGCTTTTTGCCTTCCAACCACCGAAATGCGGCAAGAGTACGGCCGGTAGACGATTCACAAACCACGATTTAGCCGTTAAGACGATTTCTTTAAATATTGTCGTAGCTGAAGGAAATTAGTTTCTTCTTAAATCGTCTTATGCTGCAACGTTCACAGATATCTCAAATAGGAAAAGCTCTTTATCCAGGCACGAAGGTTGTAAAACAAACTTCCCACAGTTTGTGTGAGGTTGAACTTTTCGTCCGATAGCACTGCGTAAGTATTTTGTCTAAGAGGTATCACAAGTAGTGTTCCTGTAGCTGTGGGAATCATTGGTTGAAAACCAGTTTAACACTAATGGGTACAGTACTGCTAAATATTCAAAATGATTATCAACCTAACTCTGAATTCATCCACAAACTGAGGCGTATTTATAATATTGAAGCTAGACTGTGTATCCTTGTCTTCCTTGAGTGGGCACTGGAAGGCGTTTACACACACGTATACAATACTATAAATATTTCAAACGCTATAGTTAACGTTGCTATCATAAATTAATTTGTTTTTTAAATTTTTCTGGGTCTTCAGCGTGAAATATGTGTTGTAGGTACAGTCTTAGACAAAAAAATTGACCGCTGGGTCGTTCACGTAAGGTGGACAATACAGTCGTACTCCCCTCAGAATTCTATGTCTGGCAATATGCCCGATCTGGCAACATTGTAGACTGCAGCACTTCCCGGAGGGAGTCTTGAGTGCAGTCTGAGTACATCACTGTTGACTACGACCCTAGTCTTGAGGTAAAACGTGGGACTAGCTAATACGACGTCTGACAACAGAAAACACACGCCCGTTTCCTCTCGGTGATGAAGCTATGAGTGTAATTACAGTGAATCTACAATATATTTCACTTTCTGTCACATTGGTAATAACAGTTTGGTTCAACAATATTTTAGCGAGAGATTTCTTGGCCGACCATCTGCCTGTGAACACCACATACGTCTGAGTTCTCTGGGACCCAGTTGCTGCCTACTGGCGGGGGCTGGGCCACTGCGCTGCCTCGCCTTCTGCCGACAATGTCTGCTCCACTCCTCACTCTCGACAGTGTAAAATACTTTAATGTTATTGAGTGGTGACCCATAAAATCTGTCTACGATTTGTGTTTCACACTCGACAGCAACAGAGGCACAAAACCGTTTTTATTTGTTGAGTATTTTATTACACTAGTATGCAATACATCAATGTGGCACAGAATTAATTTCACTGTTTCCGATCCAGTGCACTATAATTAATGCGTCACATCCTGTTCTTTTTCCTTTCACAGGAGATTCTTCAAATAATTTATTTTTGTCATGGATTCATATGTGTTAGTCAAGGCACAGAGAGTAAATGCAGTGTAATGTGTTTGGTTTCTTTCTTTGATTCCCTATGGTAAATGGATGCGAAACATTGTGTCTATAACTTTCAGAACCTGCTATATATCTACTCAGGCAAATTGCTTGTTTTGAGGTCCATACATTAATTAATGGACAAGTGAATGCTGTTAAAAAGTGCTACTTAAAATATTCAATTGGATTTAAGGTGACAAAATTGCCCGTATTTTAAGTTCCCAGAGAAAAAGTAAGTTGCTAGAGCCGCTGTTAGCAAATGTCTGCAGAGAGTTTCTAATTGCTACTGTGGAAATTTAGCATACAGGCCGTATAGTAATCAAGATGTCCATTTCATTCATGCTTATCACCCTGACATGTGAATCTTAAGTGAAGAACAATATTGAAATTCGTATCATTGACGGTCGATTCGGATTTCTTCAGAGACCTTTGTATTGCAAAGCAGCTTGGCAGTCAGAAAGCCGAGATATATGACCATTAACATAACTTACTGAGTCGAGCTACCAAGAAGACTTGACGTGTAAAGGTTTTCTTACGATTTCGTTGCAGAATTTTTTCTGGAAATTCACAGCTCCATAAAATAAATCGGAAAAAAAGGTTGCACACGCTGGCCCCTACCACCGTTATAACTGACGATTGACTGAGCCGTTGCGACACGAGACACGGGCGGTACCACGGGGCTACGGACACGCTGCTGCCAGCACGCCACTCTCATCATGGTATTGGTCGCTCAGCCTCATAACACATCACGAAAGATAACAAAAGTTGACACTTATGTGAAGAATAGCATTTCTTTAGCCAAAAAATTGAATTTTCTGTCTCAGTGTCTTAGTTTACGTGAGGATTATATAGCACAAGTCATTCAACTGGAAAGGGTACATCAAGTGAATTTAGCGAGTCAATTCAGTACCATACACAGAAGTGATTGCACTGTCACAGTGTTTGTGATGCTGCTGCTAATTCTCAGCTGAGCTGGGAACAGCTCTGTAGCGGTATGCGAGGACAATCCCGTGCTCGTGACTTGGGAGGATATGGAGAGGAGGTTAGGGGTTTGGTTGATATGCAGCGATTTCTCCTACCAGTTGTGTCAAACATTCGGGTGTATAATCTTCCATCATATACGAATAAAACACTTACCTTGTTACTTTGTGACAAACGATTATTTCAGTACAATAAAAAGTCTTTGGAAATCAACTTCGCTCACCTGTCACGAAAAGTAAGATAACAAACACTTTGCACCTCGAAATCGATTGCATCTATGTTCAGTCTTGTGATCATACAAGTAGAATATCATGAATTGCACGAGACTGTATAAAAATGTTGCTTCGAATGGAAGCTATAAGAAACACAGTTATCTAATTATTCTGTGCCACGTAATTATCAATTAATTTCAAAATTCAGAAGAGAATAAACTAAAAATTATGCCCATTAAGACAGAAACTAAAGTGTAGATGCGGGCACTGTGCAGATCTGCTCTTTTTCATCTTCAGATCTATACAAATAATGTATACTAACCAGCGTATCCATTGCTTTCGTAATGTTTCCCTATTGTTTAGTCTTCTAATGATGTACTGGATCCACACCCATGAGTCTGATTGTTTCTTTGTGTCCTTCCATATACTATCTTTGTGTTTTATTGTTCGGTGTTCAAAAAGCAAAATATTATGCCTGCTCCCACGAGGTATTAGAACGAGGTCGCAAGAAGGCTAACGAATTATAATCAAAATGCAGTGAGACGCCAATTTGTCTGTCGTCATGGTGTTAAATCGACAGAAATCTTGGATATTATTGCCTGAATCACCGGCGGCATCCCGATGTCGTCTTGTCTTATTGAGATTTTCATATTACCCTGAACTCAAGACGCCGAGATAAATGTGTATATTCTCCGTGACGAAACATTCCATATTCCATTCATCCTGATCCATTCGTTAAGTGCATCGGCAGCAATGAGTGATAGGAAAGCTGTTGTGAGGTGGCGAATAACAATAACAATGGTAGTAACAACAGATCAGTTATCAAGGATGTTTACTACATTACAGACAATTGTTAACGATTAACAAAATAACCAAGAAAGGCTGAGTGTTTAATTGGCGCACTGCATAGGTGTTCTTACCACTTTGTTACTGAATTCTGTTCTGGTTGTTTGCAGAAAGAACCCTGTAGCCATACATATCGCTAGTACAACGAGATATTACCTATCAACTATCCTTTCTTTACCTCACGATATGAACTTGGCGTCACCGAGCTGATATTTGAAATACATTTCTGTTTTCTCTCTCTGTCTCTCTCTCTTTCTTTTTATTTTTTTGAGGAAGCATCGAGAAGCGCAGCAAGTAGGCGAATAATCTATTTAGAGCTATTTTCATCGCGATACATAATGCAAAAATACACTTTTTTAAGTGTATTATTGCGTAATTCCTATTATTGACATTCTATTCGTGAGCTTGCTCGCATTGAGTGGGGAGAAACCTATCACAGAAGCAAGCAAAACACAATTATTTCTTGCACCATGCGCAACACACAAACGAAATCTCGCTACACTGATATGTTGTCCGATATACTGCTTGGAAAACATATCTGATTCATGTGCTAATACAGCTGTATCAGATATCAATTTGGATGCGTACCAAGTGTATAAAAGTATATCTTGAAATACGCAGAAAGGCACTGAAACATAGCCATGACCAAGATTGTAACTGGGGTCGGCCGGCCGAAGTGGCCGTGCGGTTAAAGGCGCTGCAGTCTGGAACCGCAAGACCGCTACGGTCGCAGGTTCGAATCCTGCCTCGGGCATGGATGTTTGTGATGTCCTTAGGTTAGTTAGGTTTAACTAGTTCTAAGTTCTAGGGGACTAATGACCTCAGCAGTTGAGTCCCATAGTGCTCGGAGCCATTTGAACCATTTTTTGAACTGGGGTCGACAGCATCGTCGTCTACCACCTTGACAACTCGAACGGTGACAGTGCTTGGTCGGTTACTTACGTTTACTGGTATCAAAGCTATAGCATGAAAACACAAAAATGTTAGCAATCCGAAGATCATTAACTTTGGAACCCATAGTAAAGTAAAGCAGTCATCAGTCGGTAGACTGGTTTGAACACCACAGTGCTTTAATAGACACGGTCTTGTTGGAGGTGGTATGCCGTTGCTTTCCGCCGACCTATGTGTTGACTTACCTAGCCAGTTAATAGGGGAACCTACAGTTTAACGTGGCTTTCGGACCGCAGTGCAACTCGGCATTTTTCACATCAACAAACACTGCCCGAGGGGAAATAAGTGTAAAAGTCACATACAAATCGTAGGACTGACCAGGAATCGTACCCAAGTCCTTTTTCTTCGTAGTCTTGCTCTTTACCACTTTGCCACCATGTACCCACAACTTTGGCTTCAGCTTGGCATTAAAATTAAGAATCGCTCGTTTGTGCTTACTTTGGCAATTGCATGACCCTGCACCAAAGTAAAGAGAACTGAATTGAATGTAGTGCCTTCAAATTGGCATAATCAGAAAAGGAGAAAAAATAAACAACATAAATATTTACTCTTCGATGCCTCAATCTTCATCGCCATTATGCGTCTTATGAGAAAAAACGTACTCTTCATTAACATAAACATCTTCGTCTTGTTATGCAAATATTTGCGATTTGGCGAAAATTTCGGTAATTAATGACTCTCCACGGCTAGTCAGCAATATGATTAGATTAATACTTGTTCCATAGATCATAATACATTTCATAATAATTTGGAACATGTCATTTTAATGAAAAATTTCTTTACATACCATGATTCAATTTCTTTACAACAATTTTTTACTCTCTCTTTCATTTTTTTTTATTTTCATCTCTCTCTCTCTCTCTCTTCCTCTCTTCTCTCTCTCTCACTGTCTCTCCCGCTCCCCCTCTCTCTCTATCTCTCTCTCTCTCTCTCTCTCTCTCACACACACACACACACACACATACACACACACACATACACACGTTCTTTTTTAATTTTAATTTGCTTGTTCTGCTCGAATATCGGTGAGGCACGAAAACGTCCGTGAATGAGTTTCTTAGTTTTGAGTGCACTTACAAAAGAAATATAAAAACAACTATGAGAATTACTGATTTATGATGCTTAGTTTGCAGTCAGTTCTGAGTATTATTGGTAACTACGCTCCAGACCCTAAACTTAGTTACGTATTCCAGGCCGTAGCAGCCGCATCTTTGAGACACCAGCTGTGGCCACTTCCCAGCCCAACCTGCTGCAGGATCACATCTGTGATCGACGAGGTTCTTCCTGGTGTGGATGGAATTAATCGTCAAAGTTCACTGCATTTTTCCTGTCATTTCCATTGAATAATCTGAGTTGTTATCGTTTGAAGTGTAAGAAAAGATTGTAAATTTACGGTTTTCAGCCCAGGAAAGTCGTTGCACGTGGAAGCCGCAACTAATCTCGTGCGTTAAATAGCGGTTTACGAGTTCTAGCCACTATTGGCTTCGTAAGAGGAAGCTAAGGCACGTACCTCTTTGCTAACTCTGCGGTAATGTGCTGACCTGTGAAAAAGCGTCTGTTACGGTTCGAGGTTCCAGTCTCGCTGACTGTAACGTTTCTATGCCTTCTGTGAAAGAGCTACATACAGTCAGATCAAACACTGATAAGGGAATCGTAAGAAAATACTTTCGGCTCATAGTGCAATGGTGAAAAACTTACAATGGAACACTTCCTATTGAAATTTCTGCATCCTACAGTGTTGGCAGTTCTGTGTAGGTGGCAGTTATGTGATTTTATTTTGGTGATTACAAAACAGAGTCGAATGTATGCACTGGGTAGCCGAGGCAGCTAGTTCATAGTGATTTGGTCAACCAAGTAAATGAATGCACTGAACATGCTTCAAACCACTACAGGGAGCCTGTGTGTCAGAATTCTCATCCAGTGAAGAGTAACGGCGTTATGATATAAAAATGAGTCACAGAGAGCAGGGTTTGGTGGTCTGTTGGATTGATGGGGTTCGTATACTTATGGTCTGAGTTCAATTCCAACTTCTGCCGATGGTTTTTGATAGGGAGAGACAGATTCTATTCTCTTCTGGCTACGCCAAGTGAATAAGGTATAATGGCATTGTGGTCTCAAATTCACATAAAAAACGATATTCCTTTTCTACCAAGTAGATGTTAAGTTGAACCACAATAAAGTCTGGAGTGGCGACATTTAGAAGCTCTACTACTAGGAACCTCTCTTATACTAGTTATTTGTTTCTAGTGACGAAACAAACGCTACGTAGGGTCACAGGACACTTATTCCATCTTGTATTTGAGCTTCTGTATGTCGATAAAATTGGTTCTGAACTGGGGATGCAACTCAGACCGCCCTTAACGCGGAATTTAATCCCTTCGTGACATTACAGCTCGGCTACAATTTGTTGTTTGTACAAAACTGCAGATTCCTCAACATCTCCACATATGCGCGTGAATGGGTTCGAATCCTGGCCTGGCACTGAAGTTTTCATTATGTATATTCAAGCTCTAGCATGAGAACACCTATCTCCTGGTGGATAATAATTTTGAATTTTAATGTGTTTTCTTTCGTTGTCAACACTAACGATATCTGACGTTTTTGACTCCCAATGAGACACGTGACTATTTGCGAGTTCACTGTAAGTTCAAGGTTGTTATTCCGAGCTGCTGGTGGAGAAAAATTCGGTAGCTGACGTCTCTTTGTGTGTAGTCAACAACGATATGTGTGCGATTCGATTCCCAGTCAGCAGCGAACTCTTCGTCATATTATTTCTAGTTCAAACATGCTCACATGTCGCTGCTGGTGTAACAAACCCATGTTTGACGTTCGTTTTCACTAGAAGATAACCACGATAGTTGCTGAGTTGGAGTCCCGGGAAGAAAAAAATTAATGTTTCGTCTCGTCATTTCAGTTAAAACATCTAGCTACATCTAGCCACCCCCCCTCCCTCACCCCTTCGCCCCACCCCCACCCCGTTTCTCCAAGCAATGAATGGCCTCAGTGCTTCATGCAGGAAAACTGTTCTGAGCCAGAAACTAAACCGTTGCATAACGACTGAATACAGTTCTCCAACCAAAGTCAACCTCATGTAAAATGTATTAAATTCCCTTCCTTATGGACATATTGATAGAATAATGAAACGAATGGTAATACGACGTCAATTAAAGTATGATATGTGAAAGGGCGACTTTCAAACATAACAGTCAACTTTCAGCCCACCTAAGGATTTCGCAGCCTCGATTATATAGGCCAGATGAACCTGTGGCAGTACTCCAAGCCGTGAATCTGATCAGGTTAAAGCAGACTTGCGGACCTGAGCTTATGCAATCCAAAGACAAATTCGTTGTGAGCAGGAGCGGCGAATCTCCATGGAGACACTGACGCAGAATGTGAGTCAGTAGAGGGAGAGTCAGTTCCGATCGGCCACACAAGAGGGAGTCCGTACCGAGCCATTGCCCGAACTCTGGTGGACTGGATTCCCAGAGCCTACGAGGCAGCAGAGTGAGAGCTGTAGCAATAAACTGAATTGAACAAAAAACTAAGGCACCTTAGATGAACAGTGTTTAAGGGAACTTAGTGGTAAAAGTAATCCTGAAAGAGCTGACCGAAGCTAGGTGGTCCAGCTACCAGGACCTGTCATTATACAGGGTATAAAGTATTTAAACCGACGAACTCTGGGAGGTTGTAGGGGACATCAAAGCAAATATATGTACCAAATGTCAGTTTCTCCTATGAGGAGTATTTAAACCGGTAGAGGAAGATTTCTCTGGCGGCAAATTAATTATACCAACAAACAATTTTCCATTTTTTTACGACCAAGACACAATACATTAACACAACTCAATTTCAATTACAGTAGATTTTCAAAAATGTCTCCACTGACACGTAAACAAAGGTTACACCGTCGGATCATGTTCTGTCTGACACGGGCCAAAACCCCAGGACTATCCTGAATTGTTCCTGCTGCTGCTACTACCGGGCAACCAGCTCCTCTTCTGATGCAACAGGAGTTACGTGAACAATGTTGCGCATCTTTCCCCACACAAAAAAGTCCAGAGGGGACATATCTGGGGAATCGAGCGGGCCATGGTACAGGACCACCTCTGCCAATCTACTTTTCTGGGAACCGTCGGTCCAGGAATCGACGCACACGACGACTGGAATGTGCCGGCGACCCGTCATGTTGGAACCACACACGTTGTCTTGTAGGGAGTGGGACGTGTTCCAGTAATTCTGGCAACGCTCTGCCGAGAAAATTGTAATAGTGCGGGCCATTTAATGGCCTAGGTAGCAGATACGGCCCAATTGAACAGTCCACAACAACACCGACCCACACATTAACGAAGAACCGCACTTGATGAGCGCTAGTAACTGTGGCATGTGGGTTATCCTCATTCCAAACACGCGAATTGTGCATGTTGAAGACTCCATCACGCCCGAACGTTGCTTCATCGGTAAACAACACACAGGGTTGAAATGTAGGATGCATTTCACACTGTTCCAGGTACCACCGCGAAAACTGTGCTCTAGGTGGTTAATCAACTGGTTCCAGGGTTGTGGACACGCTGTAAGTGAAATGGACGTAACAGTTGCTCTCGAAGGACTGTTCTTACATTCGTCTGATTCGTCCCCATGTTACGTGCAATTGCACGAATCCTGACTGAAGGATCCCGCTCCACATGCTGTGACACATCTTCCTGAAATTGCAGCGTTCTTACAGTGTGACGGCGTCCCTGTCCAGGTTATCTACTAAAAGACCCGGTCTCACGCAGACGTTGGTACACAGCAGCAAAGGTCGTATGATGCGGGATACTGCCATTAGGATATTGTTGTTGATAAACCCGCTGTGCAGCTCGTCCGTTGTGGTGCGCTACGTAGTACGCACCAACCATATCAGTGTACTCACCCCTTGTGTATCGCTCCATTAGAAAACCGGGACAATGCGCTACAACACTGGTGGACAGCAGTTGACTGCAACTGAAGAGCGTAATATGCCCTCTAACAACTGAAGATCATAATACGGCCTCTAACAACTGAAGAGCGTAATACGGCCTCCACCGGCTTAAATAATCCTCATAGTAAAAAATGACATTAGGGAAAAATATTTGTTTTGATGTCCCCTACAACCTCCCAGAGTTTGTCGGTTTAAATACTTTTCACCCCGTAGTGTAAGAATAGGCTAGTTCAGGTTATCCGAGGGACCGGGTCTCGTAAAGAGGGAGGGCAATGTAGCGCTCTGACCGTATTCGGTCAGAAACGTACGACCTAGAAAGTAGATTACAGCCGAGCCAGCCATAGGTGCGCGCAGATGTTATGCCCTACAAAACACAACAAGGCCGTCGCGTGCTGCGAGGCGAGCCGGCTAGGCGAGGTGAAGAAATAGTGACGCAGTGGCACCAAAGCGGAAGGAGGCAGAAGTCTTTACGCGCCAGCAACCAAGGAAATGTTGAATATACGTGCTGCAAGGCATAGCAAATCGCAAGCAAGCGCAGCCCTTGAGGGTATAAATACATGCCCACTTTCGCACTGAAATGTTCTTGTGTCAGTATCACAGATCTACCACCCAGGCCCGGATTTAAGGGCGGCAATTTCAGGGGGCGCCAAATTCTTATTCTTGAAGAAAAAAGCCTTGCTTCACAAAGCGCCTAACAGCCAGCACACGTAGGTCTATCGATTATTCACATGATTTTGAAACGCGTTCCTGTTGATGTTTGAAAATTTTTGAACACATTATAGAGTGGGGTTTAAGAGAGAGGAATTAGAGTTTTACAAATGTTGGGAGAGTTTTAGTTCTAGCGACTCAAAATTTACGAAGTAAATAAGTATTTTTTATTTATCCGTAACCATTTTCCATTAAAAAATGAGAACATGGATTTTCTTGAATTACAACGCCAACTACGAAGACGTCTCTGTTCACTGTAATAAGTTTAGTGTCTGTGTTTTGCGACCGCACCGCAAAACCGTGCGATGAGTAGATGAAAGGACGTGCCTCTCCAATGGGAACCGAAAACATTTGATCGCAAGGTCATAGGTCAACCGATTCATCCACAGCAAAACACGCCTGATATATTCTATACCACACTGGTGACGGCATGTGCGTCACATGACAGGAATATGTTGTCGACCCACCTAACTTGTACACTTGGGGAGTGGGTAAAAACATTCTTCTACCTTGGCCGATTTAGGTTTTCTTGTGGATGTGATAATCACTCCCAAAAAGTGTGTTTCGATGTTTGTTTAGGTGTAGCGTCCCCATACTACGGCGCAGTTACCTCGCATCGGACGGACGAACGGACAGATAATAATTGTCTGAAAACAAAAAATTAAACTTTTCACTCGATGGAAGACTTGAACCAAGGACCTCTTTTTTTCATAAAAACATTTATTAAAAAACAATGTTACACATTCCAAATACATACTAAGTTATACATACATGAAGTTATTTAAACAAAACGGTTTGACCATTTCAATTACGCTGACGTTAAGGAAAGACAACAGAAGATTGTGTTACTGACTAAATTACCAGAAAGAATTACGTTAAACATCAAGAAAATTTTTTTTAAAGGCTTTCAAACTTCAACGTGAAGAAGTAAAATCTGCACTTTGAATTACATGTACCGAGCTTTCCTTTGTGAATGAACATTTGGAAAGAGAGTAAAGCATTTCTGCTTTTGCTTTGCTGTCCTTAATTTTAGTTCCTGACTCATCCACGAGTGACTGGATCCTAACTTTAGTGCCACTAAGAGCCTTTGTATGCACCACGATCTAGCTCGCCAACCAAATGTGTCTCATTTGGCATCTCTCTGTTTACAGCCCTGTGCTTTGTTTTATTCCTTTACTCTCTGTTTCTTTAAAAGTTTCTTTACAGTGACTGGAAGGTCCTTTTCCTCATAACCGTCCCACAGGGTACATATCTATCCGGAATGTGGCCAACTATTCTTTTAGACTTGCACCACTGTTTCTCTACATGAGGAAAAAGTTTGAAGTTCCTCTTTGAGATTTGTCTCTTTGTCTAGTATGCTGAACATTTAAATCTTTCTATTCGTTTTATTTTTCCTTTGTACTTTGGTTTTCATTATTGCTGTAACTATCTCATAGTCACTAATACCAGTTTCGATGTGGACTTCCTCAAAGAGGTCAGGTCTGTTTGTTGCCATTAGATTTAATATATTTCCATCACGACTGGCGTTCCGAACTGTCTGTTCTAGTAGTTTTCCTAACAGGCATTTAAAATGTCTCATAGCATGTCTTGTCACTCCCACCACTAAAAAACCATAATAATTCCTGTTGACTGATGGATGATTAAAAGTCCCCTTCAATTATTATAGTATGATTAGGGAAGTCATGTACAAACAAACTGAGGTTTTCTCTCACGTTTACCTTTACATTAGGAGAAATGTCTATTGGCCAGTAGAAGAACCAAATCATAATTTTATGCTCACCCTTGATATTGAGCCTTGTCCAAAAAATTTCACATGCAGCTTCAATTTCTGTCTCGGTGGATTTGAGTTTCTTGTGTACTGCGACAGATATGCCACCTCCCTTTCCCATCAGCCTGTTTGTTCGCTGTACATTTAAATTTTCCACAAAATCTGACTGCGATTAAGATTTTGAGGCGCTTTCTGTAGCTAGCATTATGTGAGCTTCACTGCTTTTCAGGAGCGTTTAAAATTCTGGCACTCTGTTTTGAATGCTTCGGCAGTTAAGTACTAGGATTTTAATAGTCTCGCCTCTAGGGAGCATTCCTTTGGCTCTTACACTAACACTTCAGGGTGTCCTACTGCTGTGGTTATCTGGAATGGATGGAATATTATCTAAAAAATCTTTGCGTGACCCCCCTCCCTCCCCCTACCCCCGCACACACAGAATCATCTATCTGGGTTGCTACCCAGTCCCCTAGAACATCAGCTGATGCGTAGTGCACTCCTGATCCATTTAAGGGGACCTTCAGTACCTAACCCTACGGCGCAAATCCAGGAATTTGCAGCCTAGCTTGTCACAGAACCTTCAAAGTCTGTAGTTCAAACTTTCTATTCGACTCGGAATCAGGGGTTCACTATCAGTTCTGGGGACAATGTTGCAGACTGTGCGCTTGGTTGAAACTCTGTGCGCAGGTCTGATCTTGTCAGCATTCTCTGCCAGTCACTGTAATGACCAGATATCACCTTGGAACCCAAACGACAGGCATCATCTGTTCCAACGTGCGCCACTGTCTGAGAATCAACACCATATGTTATCTTTACTGCATGTTTCTGCATCTACGTTTACATCTAAAGTGTGCAAATCACTGAGAAGTGTATGGCAAGAGTAATTCCTATTGTACCACTTATTACGGCTTCTTCTCCCAGCCGGCCGAAGTGGCCGAGCGGTTCTAGGCGCTACAGTCTGGCACCGCGCGACCGCTACGGTCGCAGGTTCGAATCCTGCCTCGGGCATGGATGTGTGTGATGTCCTTAGGTTGGTTAGGTTTAAGTAGTTCTAAGTTCTAGGGGACTGATGACCTCAGAAGTTAAGTCCCATAGTGCTCAGAGCCATTTGCACCATTTTTTTCTTCTTCCATTCCTGCTTGAATCACGGTAGAATTATTGTTTGAACGGTTCTGTGCCCTGGGGGCGCGATACATAGTGGCTTGTATAGCATATTCTTAGATTCACCATATAAACTGTTACTTGGATCTTCGTATGTAGGATATCATGGGATATTTCGCGTTCATCCTCTAGCGTCTGCCAGTTCAGTTTCTTCAGAATCTCTCTGATGCTCTGCCACGGGTCAAATGAACTTTTGACCATTCGTGCTGTCCTGTTTGGTGCAGGTCCGACACACATGAACAATATTGTAGGGTGGGTGGCACGAGTGTTTTGTAAGGAATCTTCTTTGTACACTGACCGCACTTCCCTAGCAATGAACGGAAGTCTGCCATCTGTTTTACCCACGACTAAGCCTGTGTGATCGTTCCAAAGCGTTAAAAGTGTTAAACTAAGGTGTCTGTATCAGGTAACCGGTTCCAGTTGCCACTAGTTGCTATTGTAATTATAAGGACACTACGGTTTTTCGTTTTGTGAAGTACACAGTTTTGTGATTCTGGTCATTTCAAATTGTTAATGAGCGCACAACTTTCAGATCTCATCAAGATCCGGCTGAATGTTTGTGCGTCTTTCTTCAAACAGTACTTTATCATCGTTTCTGTGCAGTGAGTACTTCTTTTAATCTCGTTACAAACTTCTAAGAGTTGTAGAGGACAATGAGTACATAACATTTTGAATAGGAACCCATGTCCGGAAACGTATTGTTTCCGTTCTAAAACGGTCTCAGTTCAGATGTTTAACTCAACCACCATTTCCGCTTGAGGAACTGAATTAGGCGTGGCGTTGTACACTTACTAGGTAACGATTTGAAAGGAAACACAACGAAACGTCCACTTATCACTTAAGCAAATTTGTTTGAATTAACACTTGAACATTACGTGTTTGCGTTGTTCCAAAACAGAGAGGAACCCAGCATACTGTATGTACAGAACAATACTGATCCATTACAACAGCGGCTCGATATGGTCACCACCAACATTGTTACAGGCGTTGTGCCTACGAAGTATGTTCTGGTTCACACCATCTCCATCGCACCTGGTGTCTGTTCAGTTTATAGTGCAGCGACCAGAACTCGTGCCAGCAGATCTTCCTCTGTCTCTGCAGGAGTCTCGTAAATTAAAGTCAAGTGACACCAGATAACCGTCTAACATAGTACACCTCATCCTGTCTACCCTACTGCAACTCTGACACTTTTCTCTTTCCCTCAGCAGACGAGGGCGCGTCGCATATCTGAACTGAAACAGTCGTAGAACGGAAACAGACATGGATTCTTATTCGAAATGTTATTTACTACAAGTCTTAGAAGTCAATAACGGGAATTTCCGAACACCCTGTATGTGGAAAACCGACACGTGATCGGGCTAGTCTTGCAGCGCAAATCTGTTTCCGAAATTCTGCTTTCGTCTTTGGCGATTTACGTTGCTTGAAAAATTTGAGGTATAGTGGTGAGCTCTCGGGGATGTACCGGTGAAGGCACTGGACTGGACTGGACTGTTTGCGTTCGACCGCCGCCCCACAGGTAGACGTGAGCCTGGCCCCTACGACTCCGCGGGACGCTATCTCTCACGTGAAGAGGCGAAGCTCTGCGAGACGGGAAACGAAAGCTCCGACGTTGAATGATTGGCCGTCTGATGCCTTGTGGTACAAGTAGTCGGCTTTGTAGTTTTCGTTAACGTCCCGTGAATTTTTTCTGGTGTGGAGCAATACACACGTTCAGAGTGCGAAAAGAGCTATAATGACAACAAGAATTCGAGAACAAACGAGTTATAGGCACACTGAGGAAGGTTAAGCGAATCGCTCGACAATTAAGGGCTGAAAATACCAGGATCGTAATTTAATGTGCCGCGAAAGAACTGCATGTGCATCAGAGAACGGTTATAGAACGAAAATAAAATGCCTATTGTATGATCGCTTCATCGGTTCTAAGAAACACTGATTTGATGACTTGGCACTGAAACACGAATTGTCTATAGCGTCGGAAGAGACTGAATTTGAATTTTCTAGAAAATCAGTGACTATAAGCAGCAGACTGAAAAAAAAGCATTTAGCCACTTACGTAAAAAGAATCGCTCATATCGTACTTTAGGTAATGTCACATGATAGTTCTTTGTACGCCAGCGTCCAAGACATTATGTATTTGAAAGCAAGGGCATTATCTACACCACATGAAGGGAGTAACAAAATACGAAGTGTCTGTCCTGCCAACATTGAAGTAACCAAGACTGCAGCTGGTAGCAGCAAAAGCAAACACATGACGGAATGTCAGCGGAATGTTGTAAGTTGTCCAGGCTCGAGAGAAGCGGGAAGAAACACTCTAGCTACTGATATAGCGGGCCGGCCGGAGTGGCCGTGCGGTTCTGGGCGCTACAGTCTGGAGCCGAGCGACCGCTACGGTCGCAGGTTCGAATCCTGCCTCGGGCATGGATGTGTGTGATGTCCTTAGGTTAGTTAGGTTTAATTAGTTCTAAGTTCTAGGCGACTGATGACCTCAGAAGTTAAGTCGCATAGTGCTCAGAGCCATTTGAACCATTTGAACTGATATAGCGAAGAGAATTTACTTCCTCGTAGTACATAACAAAATAAGCGCTGCTGCTAACTGAGAGCAAATCCATCTGATGGCAAAAAAGATTTATATCACATTGGCCAATACAATAATTTACATTCAGATGCCACGGAACGTTAAGACGATAGCACCAGCGTAGAATCATGGGCTAACGAGACCAACAGTAGCAATAAGATATGTGTGTCAAACCATAAAATATAAGTAGCCTAACTCATTCAACTAATGAGGAGCTACGGGAGGTGAATAGAATTGCGGAAAAGAGGAGTTTGTGGCACAACTTGATTAGAAGAAGCGATCGGTTGGTAGGACACGTTCTGAGGCATCAAGGGATCACCGATTTAGTATTGGAGGGAAGCTTGGAGGGTAAAAATCGTAAAGGGAGACCAAGAGATGAGTACGCAAAGCAGATTCAGAAGGATGTGGATTGCAGTAGATACTCGGAGATGAAGAGGCTTCCGCGGGATAGAGTAGCACGGAGAGCTGCACCAAACCAGTCTTTGGACTGAAGACCACAACAACAACAACAACTCATTCAGTTCTAAGAAAATAAGACTTTGCTCTCATTATTATTAATGCCGCTCAAGACGGAATATTGAAAAAATATCATAGTGACCGTATTTGCAACGATGGAACCAACGGTTACCATTTCGAATTAATTACGATTCCTGTGCTTGACGTCATGAGACAATCTTTTCATTGTGCTTTCGTTATTTCAAACAGATCAGACCAACCGATGACATTATTTTTTTATGAAATAAGGACAGAAGAAGACAAAATACAGCCCCACACGAATAACTCAGAGCCGGCCACGGTGGCCGAGCGGTTCTAGGCGCCCAGTCCGGAACCGCGCAACTGCTACGGTCGCAGGTTCGAATCCTGCCTCGGGCATGGATGTGTGTGATGTCCTTAGGTTAGTTAGGTTTAACTAGTTCTAAGTTCTAGGTGACTGATGACCACAGCTGTTAATGCCCATAATGCTCAGAGCCAACTTTTTTTTTTTTTTTTAATAACTCAGATTTAGCTAAATAATGCTTGGTTTTCACAGATGGAAAAACCAGTGAAAGGACTATTTTTCATGGTTTACTAACAAGATATAGACAAAAAAAATCATGCACGAAAATAAAATCGGAGGATAGAGAAGCCGAAGTGGACGAGATAGCGAGAAGGCTGATTCGAGAATGAAAAGTTATTTCTTGTGCAGAAGTTGTGTTTATGCTTTGTTCTCTGTAGTGCAATGCTGCTTTCCTTTCTGTTTCTTAATAGGTTAGTACAGTGTCGGTATTTGACAGTGTCTGCAAAGTTTAGTGCGATAAACGCGTGCCGGAAGGAACACTGGGTCGAAGTTTACAGACACAGTCAAACACAGACACTCTCAAATACAGTCTCTGCACTAATGTATTTCATGTCAAAGCAGAGACAATGTGACGCAAAACCTAAATAAATATTCATCTTTTGGATCTACAGCTCTTGTCTTGTCTTTTGCAGTTAAATTAAAGGATATAGTGTTGTGGTTGGCAGGAGAGCCAACACCGTGTTACTAGAGGGGCCGAAAGGCACGCGTTTTAGCTCACGCAGGCTGGCGTGAGGTCTGGAACAGGACAAGGAAATTAGAATTTGGAAAAACGGACGTAGCTGGTGGAATACTTAACTTTAATCCATTAATGATGAACGTTGATCTTGACGGTACATGATTCACAATATCAATAGTAACTGATAATGGCGCCTTGCTAGGTCGTAGCAAATGACGTAGCTGAAGGCTATGCTAAACTATCGTCTCGGCAAATGAGAACGTAAGTAGGCAGTGAACCATCGCTAGCAAAGTCGGCTGTACAACTGTGGCGAGTGCTAGGAAGTCTCTCTAGACCTGCCGTGTAGCGGCGCTCGGTCTGCAATCACTGATAGTGGCGACACGCGGGTCCGACGTATACTAACGGACCGCGGCCGATTTAAAGGCTACCACCTAGCAAGTGTGGTGTCTGACGGTGACACCACATATAGGTTCCGCCTTTTTGCAAACACAGTATTTTTTCTTTTTACCCAAACATTTTCAGCACCTCTGTACCATCATCAGTGGGTTGAGAATGTGGGTTTCGCGGGAGGCGTGCCCGAGAGATGCCTGCAGTGGCGCTGTCCTCCGTGTCCTCGGTGGCTCAGATGGATAGAGCTTCTGCCATGTAAGCAGGAGATCCCGGGTTCGAGTCCCGCTCGAGGCACACATTTTCGTGTTTCCCTGTTGACGTATGTCAAAGCCTGTAAGCAGCTAAGGGTGTTCATTTCATTGTAATGTAATCAGTGGGTTTTTTGTTTATTGAAAACATTACTTTAGATTGTATGGTTTTGCAGGACCAACTGTATGGCGTCCTGCACTGATAGTTTGTCATGTTTTGTTGTCACAGATCCTTCTCATTTTGCGCTCTGAGGGCGCTGCACACACATATTAATGCACTTTGTGTAATTTCGTTTTTTATAAACGCCTTTTATGTGCCCACCGCGTTTTGCGAAGTGAAAAGGCCTTTATAAAAAACTAAACTACACAAGTACATTAATATGTGTGCGCATTGCCCTCAGAAAGCAAAAGAAGAAGGATCTGTCACAACAAAACATGACAAGCCATCAGTGCAGGACACCATACAGTTGGTCCTACAAAACCATATTAAGCAAAATCATGTTTTGAATAAACAAAAAACCCACTGATGACGCGTCCGCAGCTCGTGGTCGTGCGGTAGCGTTCTCGCTTCCCGCGCCCGGGTTTCCGGGTTCGATTCCCGGCGGGGTCAGGGATTTTATCTGCCTCGTGATGACTGGGTGTTGTGTGCTGTCCTTAGGTTAGTTAGGTTTAAGTAGTTCTAGGTTCTAGGGGACTGATGACCATAGATGTTAAGTACCATAGTACTCAGAGCCATTTGAACCACTGATGACGGCACAGAGGTGCTGAGAAACGTTTGGGTAAAAAGAAGAACAGTGTGTTTGCAAAAACGCAGAACCTGTAAACATAATTAAGTCTCTCGCTTTACGGGGATCAGATAATTGTGCGAGCACTAAGGGTAACAGACACTTCGACGTATGGATTTTGGGTCTGTCCTGAAGCGTGCCCGGATAGCCGAAGCGATTAAAGCGGCCGCTCGCGTGGAGTGGAATATCCGGGATCGAGTGCCGGTCCAGCACAAATTTTCATTTGTTTCCAGTGAATTGTATAGTTTTAGTGGTAGCGTATCCGCAATTTGCGAATAAATTTCATGTTTCTTAATAGTTGTATTTTTCTGCTAATCTCACAATTAAAGCAGTAAGAAAGTGACAAATCGCTCGAGTGCTAGTGATATACAAGAAAATATATGTCTTGTGAAACATAAGTAGCTCTTTATTCACACGAGGTAACAGTGCTACTGACAGGGCATCTCAAATTGATTTCATATTTGAAGATTTCCAGAAGGCTTTTACACTTCCTCACAAACAGCTTCTTATCAAATTAGATGTGTATGGAGTATCGTCTCAGTTGTGCGACTGGATTGGTGATTTCCTGTCGGAGAGCTCACAGTTCGTAGTAATTGACGGAAAATCATCGACTAAAACATAAGTGATATCTGACGTTCCCCAGGGACGTGCTATTGGCCATCTAATCTTAATAATCTATATAAAAGGTTCAGGAGATACTCTGAGCGGTCTCTTAGATTATTTGCAGACGATGCTGTCATTTACCGTCTAGTAAACTCGTCATAAGATCAAAACCGATGGTAAAATGATTTAGACAAGATATCTGTAACGTGCGAAATATGTCACCGACAAGAGTACTAAAAAGAATCCTTTAAATTTCGGTTACATGGTAACTAACACGAACCTGAAGGCTATCTATTCAACCAAATACCTAGGGACTACAGTTATTAATATCTTAAATTCGAATAATCACATAGGTAATGTTGTGGGAATAGGTGAATCGAATACTGTATTTTATTGGCTGAACACCTAGAAGTTGCAACAGGTCTACTAAAGAGACCGTCGAAACTACACTGTTCGTCCTCTTCTGGGGTAGTTCTGGCGATATGGGATCCTTCCCAGATGCGACTGACGGAGGGCATCGAGAAAGTTCAGAGAAGGACAGCTCGTTTTGTATTATTACGAAATAGAGGAGACAGTGTCACAGATATCATATCCAAGCTGGGGTGGAATTCATTAAAACAAAGGCGCTTTTCATGATTTTCTCCTGCGAATGAGAAAATATTTCGTAATATTGTTGTGTAATATTATTGATATTCTCCGTAGGCTGCTCAGTATTCGAAATGTTGCACGGACGCTTTTGCTGTGATAATTGTTCTAAATTATTGTAAGAATAAAAGGAACCTGTATGAGAAATTAGCTCAAGGAGAATCAAAATTCATCACGAAAACTTGTTGAGAGAATTTAGATTGTACGAATAAATAAACATTTGGTACATTACTGGGAATGGTTGTCTCCATATACAGGCACTTCCCCTCCCTCCCCCTTTTGGAACCTAGCGCACGGAGTTTTTCTTTTTTACAAAATTCTCATACTTTTCTGGAGGTGACTTCCCGTGATTCTGCGAAACCTGTCGCTCCGCTAGTTGTAGACTACGTGGTTGATCGCAGTGACTCAATACTAGCAGATAACTATTAATTCACTGCCATAGTCACCTACGCCCACCTCCTCACCCTCTGCCGCCATGGCTGGATGAATTTCTGCGGATGCCGATGTCCCCATGACGAAAAGACAAAATACTACAATTAGAGTCGAAATTCTATCTAGTCAGCGCTTACATCTTACGCCACACAAACCTAAAGGCTATCTATCCAACTATCTTCCTACTGGCAGTTCTTTCGAAGACTTGAAATTTACAAGTTTCACCTTAAGGTATTTGAGATATGGTACTGTGTCATGAAATAATACGTGCACCAAAGCATTATATTCGGGTAGGCTGGATATACGCACACACATAACTTTGCATTAATTAAGTTTAAGAAAAAAAACCTTCTTCTTTCATGGTCGTTCTCTGTATTTTCTGAGCAACAAATCATACGATTCATTCTTTTTTATGTATCAGCCCTAACATCCCACAATGCCGGAAACTATTTATACATTTCGATGCACTCTAATAATGGCGGTCTTTTGTCTTGTTTTGAACTCATTTTCAGCGAACACAGAAACATTTCGTCTGCTACGCGCGTACGTCTGTCAAGTGAATTGTCAGTACTGCTCAGATACGGCGCACTATTTCCGGTTACCGCAATAGATTTCAAAAGTTTACGGTGTTCTCGGTATCAATCCGCAACGTCTCAGTCTCACCTCTACACTTTCACATTATACCGCATCAGGAAATATTTCGCAATAATATTGACCGTATAGGTGGCGCTGAAGCGTGGTGTTGTCACCAGGGGACAGCGAACATCAACGTGCCGCGCAGTAGTGTAGACAGGACGCTAGGCGGTGTAGGAAAGTAGGGGCTGGGCGCTGAGGTATACAGGCGGCGATACATCAGTCCCGGGGGAGCGCGCAATGGATCCGGCATCTGAGCGACAGCCAGACGACAACTCGCCAACGTCGACGCCCTCCCCCACCCCCACAAATGTGGAGGCGTTATTGGGACGCCGCCTCAGCCAACTTTTGCTGGAAGACGACGAAGACGCCGCCAACTGCATTGACTGTCTAGGGTGAGTGCAACAGCCGTCTTGGACGCGAGGTTCAACGAGTAATGAACATTCCAGCCGACCGACAAACAGAGCGGATGTAGGCGCTTTTTCCAACCGATCATCCAATTTTTCTTGCCGGTTGACCTATTTGGTACGACTATCCGACAGCTGATGACCACTTTACTCCACCTCACCCAACAAATTATGCCGTGTGTAGCGCTGTCGTGCCAATCACCCGACTTGAAGTTCGTCATTTCTCACTACGGTGCTGTAGTCGCTGACTAAAGTCGCTCGAAACGTGTGTACGCTGCACACGAAATTGGTCGGTGGGTCGGCCGTCAGTCGGTTGGTGCATGTGTAGGGTCCTTAAGCTGACCTCTTACCAACAGAAAATTTACCCATTAAATGTTTGAACACAGCGAAAACAATACTCTCTAGAAATTACACAATGGATCTTTTCCCGAATTTTCATAGCTAAATAGTGAGAAATGAACGAATGGGTTATCAAGTGACCAAGTGAGGGTTAGTTTTCCAGAACAGAAAAACAAATCTGCTTGAAAATAATCGGGGAAATTTGGAAAATCTTCGTGAAATACGCAAATTTTTCCTCAGATCACTAACAGCTCCTGCTAGCTATGTAAATAAAGGTCAGACATTCACTGTCTTCAAGTCCTAGCTATTTTCCACATAAAAAGTAGTATCGGTGTGATATTTAATTTAAAAAAAAGTTAAAATAAGAGGTCAAATGTACCTGACATTTGTCTAACAGTAAGAAATAAAACAGGTTAGAGAAACATGTTCGAACTCAAGTACAGCAAATTGGGTGGCGACTAAGAATTTGAAGTCAGATGTTTAAGCTATTCTTAGAATTTTAAGAGTACTAAATGACAATTGTCTGGGGGATTATGTAGACAGTGTAGTCCACTGCTGAGTGACCTTGACATATTCCTATCCTCTATACCCGAAGGGGTAAATAGTTTTAATGTCCTGATTAGACGTAATGATAAATGACTCTAGTAGTCGGAACCAACGGTTTTCTAAGTGTCCATTACTTTACGTGAATGTTGTCTGCAAGTCAGCTGTCCACGTTTCGTCAGGATGATGTGTGGTTATTCAGTAGCTAAAATGGATTCTTTTTCAGTAAAGTGAGAATACAACAAAACCGGAACCAAAAGGGGGAGAGGTACGGTGGGCATGGCAAAAGGTCTCTCTCAAGACTCACGGAAACGAATTATTACATTAACACATTTGTTTTTTATGTAAGAACCTTGGCATCCACGCCACGTTAACTGTGGGTGACCCAATTAAATGCTCGGTGGGAGGAGGAGAAGAAAAGGAGCCGGGAAACAGGGGGGAAAAAAGGCCGTCATTCCTCCCACTCCGTCCAGAACGAACGTAGGATTTGCACATGGAGTGAAATTTCCTCATGCATGTCAGTGAACTCATGAGAAAACGAGAGATTCGTGAAGATGATTCAGAATATTATCCAGGCCTATTAATACGTGCGAACTACTTCATTACTCCTACCTAGGCCATGCGCAAAAAGGAAAATTTACGAAGCAATAATTGGTACAAAAGTAAGCACAATTCCAAATTTTTGAATACTTGGAATGGCCAGAAAGTTTCCTAGTGAGTAGACATTTTGCTATTCCTGTGTTTAGAAGTAGGGAATACATTATCACCAGCCACTAACTGTGTACGAGAACCTCTACAGTGGCTGCAGAAATTAACAATGTAACCTATTACACGGGATATAGTGTTGTTACCAATCAGTTTTCTGTTCCGTAATTTTTGTACCTGTTTCAATCTTATGAAGAAAAAAGGCGTCGTCAGTTAAAGAAAATTAGCTTCCAGCTGGTCCAGTACTTTTTTTTTCACTGTACACGAGTTCACTTTATCCACAGTAAATAAATTTAAAATTTATGGAAACGTTTATTCGAAAGTATGAGACAGTTTTGTTTCGATTATATTAAATCGAAAGACTATCACGGTAAGATGTAGGGTAATTGCGGTCATACTTTCAAAAAATTCCAAGGAATATAACCCTCTTACAAATGTTTCGTTATTAAAAAGATATCTTCCTAGCACTAAAAGAAAATATATTTATTTATCTATCTTGGTCTGGAGGACATGTACAACATTGATATTTCGAAAAATGCAAATGTGAACAGATGTTTCTCAGCTGGCAAGAAATTGCAAATATTACAGATAGTCTTTCTTATGGTGTTTGTAGCCTCTGACTATCCTATCGTGGTTTTTGGTCGGAGATATTGCGGTGCGAGGAGGTTAAAGAATGTTTCTCAATTGACAGTGAAATAATTACGCCAATCATGTGGACATTTCTTCAACGCAGAGTAACTTAATGAGAGAAAATGTTTTAATTTCACCAACCAGTCTCTATTCCAATCATTTTTCGTCTCTTTTCGCATCACAAAAGCAAAGCTGGCCAAGACGAGAAAATCGTCAGCGCCATATATTCTAAACACACACTGACGTTTGTATGAACCTGATCGGACTATGGAGACAAAGGGAAGTTTTGCATGCTTCCACAAAATGCTTGATTGTTTATGCTCTCCAATCTCGCTGTAAACGTATGGCTTCTTTTTACGCATCAAGTGAAGCGAAAATTTTCAGAGAACAAAAGCGTCTATTAAAATTTTTTAGTGGTGTACATGCAAAGAATGTCGTGCAAAAGTCTGATGAAAGAACTGACCACACTACCTGCACCTACTCAGCAAAATTTATTCCATAATGAAATTTTCATAATCTGTTCGAAACCTTCAGCTCTGTTCAGTACTAGGTATAAGAACTCGGTCAGTTCAGTCCCGATAGTGACTATTATTCAGAAAAAGCCTCTCGCATCCCAATCTCCATCGTTCACGGTCATACAATCTCCTTCATTAAGATCTCTCGCCGCAACTGCTTCGTTGACGTCTCTCCAGCATCTCGCAGGTCTACCGCGCTTCCTTCTTTGAGGCGGAGTCCATTGCCATACACGTTTTGGCCATCCTGTGTCTAGCATACGCTGTAAGTGACCATACCAGAGTAGGCACTACCTTTCTATGTAGTCTAGGATTGTGCTTTCGACATTCATAACATCTGATACTATCGCTTCTATTATGATAAAGCCCGGAATATCCACAACTCCGTCTCCAGAAATCCATCTTGACAGCCAGCAAGCGATCTTTCTGCCTCTGAGTTAGTTCCCAGAACTCGGCACCATATGTTGTGATACTTTCAATAATTGTGTGGTAGATGGTATGTTTTGTTCTGCGTGTTATGTTTATGTTCCAGAGAATACCATTTAGATGTTTTGTGGCTCGCTTGCCCTGGCCAATTTTATAGTTTATATCTTCCACACTTCTACCACTGGACGACAGTGTCAGTCCCAGGTACTTAAAATGACTCCCCTTTAACAGTATCAGCACAGAGTTGTGAGTCGGTAACAGCATTTTCTCCCACTTTCAGATAATCTGTTTTAGATAAATTTATGACAAGACCCCATTTTGCATATTCTTTTAATTTGCGGAGCATGTAATTTGCATCTTCATCTCCAGCTAGTAACACTTGGTCGTCAGCAAAAGAAAAATAAAGTGAATAAGGTCTCATCGCCACATCAATTAGACTTGTCCATAGCTTGTTTTGTGGAACTGTGTAGTAAGCTTTCTGGAGGTCTACAAAGACAAGGTGGGTCGTATGGCTTCTTGCTTACCTTTTCTCCGCTAGGTTTTCAAGGGTAAATACTCATTCAGTACAGGAGCGACCAGATCTGAATCCATTTTGTTCTTCAGATTCAGTTATTTCTTCTTCTATCCTCTTTTTTAGGATACGGCCATAGACCCTCGCCATGGATGGGCATCACACTAATACCTCGATAGTCTGCACAATTTCTCCTGTTGCCCTTCTTTAAATATTGATGTAATTGTCTTTTTCCATTCGTTTGGAGCTTCGTCACCTCTAAGGCATTTGTCAAAAATCACTGCCAATATCTCAGAGTGCTGCTTTAACCAGTTCTATACAAATTATTCCTGGACCTAGCGACTTTGTTTTTCATGGCATTAATTGCGTTTGGAACTTATCATTGCAGATTTCATTGTCTGGTGGGTTCTCAGTGAATGCCGCTCTGTTCTCAGTTAGAAGTCCGTGTTGTATCTTCCAGCATGCTTATGATTTTATATCTGCTTTACCTTTATTCTGATTTCACTGTTTTTACTACCTCTCAGGCTTCATTTTCTCGTGTATTCACTATGATTTTTTCTCACTTCACCGGTTTTCTTCCAGGCTTCTTTTTTGCCTTAATTATTATGTGCATCTTTTCTCCGCTCTCTGTATTTCTGCCAATCGTTGTCTGATCTTGAGTTCAACCATTTATTATAAGCTTTCTTCTTACTTCCTACCTTCTCTTGTACCGAGTGGTTCCACCACTAATCACATATTCTATTACTCTTTTGGATTTCTTTTTTTTCCCCAGTCCTTCATAAGCACCGTTATGGATGGCTTCTTTAACCATCTTATCTGCAGAGGTTTCTTCATCGGCAGCAAGTTTTTCTGCTAGCCTTTGCTGCTACAAGGAACGGGTAGAACAATGGTCAAGGCTTTGTAAATTATATTGAATGTTATTGGCTTTCTCTGGCCCGGTTTCCACCTGAATTTCTGTGTCTTTGATAAACTTTAATAATATATTAGACATTAGCAAAAAATGGTCTGATCGGCACTCTGCATCTCTCATAGCACTCACGTCTTGTACTACTAGCTTTGTTGTTTGATTTATTATGACATAGTCTATAATGGACTTGAGGTTAGCGCTTGGTTTCGTCCATATGTATTTGTGGATGTCCTTATGCTTAAACCATCCATTCAGAATTCTTAAGTCATTTTGCATGCAGAATTCTATCAATCTTTCACCATTACTATTTATAGTTTTTTCACCATATTGTCCCACTATATCAGCTTTCCATCCTATTCTGGCATTTAGGTCTCCTAGTAAAACGACTTCTTTACGATTCCCTATATTTTCAAGAGATCTTGTCAATTGCGTGTAGAAAAAGTCTTTCTTCGCTAACCAGCGTCGTCATTTGGTGAATAGATCACAGTAATCAATAGAGAATAGCCCTTTACTTTCAACTGTACTTGCAGATTTCTATCACTGACGTATTCCCAGCTAGTTAGGTTTTTCTTGAGTTGTTCCTTTATGGCAATGGCAACTGTAATTTGGGCTCGTTGTTCCTTTGGTACGCCACTATAAATGTATATGTTATCATTTGTCTCTTCTGTACCATGCCCTTTCACTTTGGTTTCTGTTAGGTCCACTATGTCGACGTCAAGGCGCTTTATTCGTTTAAAGACATCACATTTCTTTGTAGAAATGCCTTGTATATTCCATGTTGCATTTCTCATAGTCCTTTTTCGTGTTTGTTGTCTTCGTTTTGATTCATTCTGTTCCGACGCTAAATTGGGAGGTTTTGCATGAAATTCCTTTTCCTAGGGTGGAGTGCAGGTCCAACGCCTAAACCCCCGACTTGAAGGACCAGGTGATTTTTAATCGTGGTTTTCTTCCACTAGATGATTGCCTTTCTGGGCTCCAAAGCTTTCGGCTTTCCAAAGCTTTCTTTGGTTACTTTTTTAAGGGCAATTGTGATCCAATGATTATTTACGCGCCTTGTATTCTAATGATGGAGACATGTCCCCGACTGCCTAGGACGGCAGCTGTGCAGACGTGAAAATCATTTTTTACCTTTTCACATCATTCAGGCGCACCTAACGCAGGATCTAAGGAGTAATCTGCTCTTCTGTAAATATGCATTATGCATTTTTATTTTTCATCATATGTGTCCTGAACAATCCTACTAATGGTGTTTGAGTCTGTTGTTGAAAATAAAACACTTTATCCCGTTTCAGTTCTGCTGACTACATGGTGGTCATTATCACGTGTTCAGGAGATTAAATATTAGCAATGAAGCATAATTTTGTCATAGAGTGAAGCAGCGCTATATGAATAGTCTTAATGAACCATAAGATCTTGCATTACGCCCATCTTAGACAGAACCAGGACTGTTTTGAAAATTAAAAATATATCTACAGCATAAGATGAATAACATTCCATTAAATATTTCGGATATATATTCAGCCACAAACGTACCGTAGTGTTAATCGAGTGTATGTTATTCAAATAATTCTTGTATGCCACGGTTAACAATTCTACACATTTCAAAGAATTTTATTTTTGAAGCGAAAATACACATGTATGTGCATATTATATTATTTTCAATGCTATTTGGTTGTTCGCTAATTTTCACGATAGCAAATGTTACAATTTGTAACGATCGACAAGTAAGCGACCAAACTCATAAAGTTTTCCTTAAGAAGTACGCCTGTCGTGATTTCCAAAAACTCTTACACTTAAAATCAGATTAGGTAATTGGAACTCGTTTGCACATGGACACTTTGATTTGCAGATACAGATTTCAAGGACGAGCGACATGCTTGGAAAGCCCAAGTGAAACATCTAAGGTTCAGATATGGGTGGTGTGTGGATTCATGACATTTTGTATCTTCTCTTGACTAGTGAAATATTAAATTTTCTTATGGCTGATGCAGTGTAAGCAACAAACCTGTTAGTGGGATTATGTTGCATTTCTGTAATGTTACCTTGGAAAAATTCATTACCTGACTTACACAGCCACTTTGAAAACTGTACCATTTCCTTTATCGAATTTGACTGCCGTAGCGTTTTGAGCGGTTAATTTTTCATTTATGCTGTTGATAATGTGGCGTTCTGTCTGTTGTTATAGGTGTTTAGCGTTTCTGTAATTTTCTACACTGTAACTGGTAATTCATTTTCTTTCATTGATTGGTGACTATATCAATGTTAACTTTCGTTGTTGCTGTTAGTTGTTTTATTGATGTAGCGAATAACTTTGGTTCCAGGTTGTATTTTAGGTCTTTATAGAGTCAGTTTCTTCTTCATAAATTCTGCGTTTATTAGGTTTTTTACACGTGTATAAAATTCGAAAGGTGATAACATTTCTTGTTCAGGTTGTTGTGTTATTTGAAGTCCATTAACCTGTCAAATTTTTTCTTGTGTCTTTTACGTCTTGACTGGTGCGCGTGACGTATCTATCTATAAATCTTAATAAATAATCAAATATTAGCAGTGTTAAGTTATAACTTAATCTTAAGTGAGTGACTTGAAGTTCGTGGTTGAGTAAATTTTTATGTTATACCTTGTTTGCAATTTCTTCTTCCTTTTTGTCCACCTTTTTTGCGGTGTGGCTCTATGGATTATTTTGCTTTCACTTTGATGCTTATATAAGACCGGACGATTTTGTACTTAATGCATTATCTGTTATAACATATACTTCCTGTTAGTTTCGACATCTTGATCTTTAGACGAAAATAACGTAATATCTTCCTCATATCTTCTTTAAAGATAAAAAACCCTTTTTTTCTTAGTAGGGCCTGCAGCATGAACCACGTCGAAATAAATTTTAAAAGAACTCAGCTACAGCAGCTGCTGGATACAAGCAAATAAATATTACATTGTAGCTGCTTTTCTCTGTACCTCTTAGTTTGTCATCCGATTTGTCCACTTGACCCACTCTATTCTTCTCCAGTATTACATTTCAAAACTTTTTCTCCATTTTTCTCACGGTCGGCATCTTTTCTCTGTACAGTGCAATCCTCCAGATGTAGCGCTTCACCAGTTTCTTCCTTAATTCAAATCCGAACCCGCCAGTCACCAGAGTCCTCTTCTTGATGAATGCTGCTTTCGCCACGGTGATTCTCGCCCGAATTTCATTTGTGCGGTGGGCAACCTTCATCAGCGAGTATCCCAAGTACTTGAACTGCATCGCTTTCTCCAATCCTCGATCGTAGATAGCTGTCCTCAAAGGTTTCTCCCGTTTTGATATCCGCATCACCTTAGTTTCCTCGATGTTGATTTTCATGCTATATTTCCTTCCAGTTTCCACCAACCGGTTCACTGTGTGATACAGCTGTCTTCGAATTTTGGTGAACACTACCACGTCATTTGCATACATGGTGTTGAATCGTCGTCCTATCCTGAAGTTTTCGCATCCTTTCAAAGCTTCTCTTGCAGCCATTATCTACACATTTTGAAGAGATTCGGCGACAGATAACACCTTTGTCTGAATCCTCTTCCTGTTTCTGTGCTGTTTGTTTCTCCGTTATTCAGTCGCACTTTTACTCTTTGTCCCAGGTAAAAGTTGAGAATTGGTCTCCGGTCACTCCAGATGATTCCTATCTCCTTAAGCATGTTCATCAATTTTGTCCACTGACTCTGTCGAAGACCTTCTGTTTGTCTATAAAACAAGCGAAAACGCCTTCGTTAACAGCCAGAACTTCCTCTGACAAAATGCTCACCATGCCGATGGCGTATCTGGTTCCTTTTCATTTCTTATCTCCAAACTGGTCCTCTCACATTACTACTTCAGTTTTGTGCTCTAGCCGTCTGCTGGCTAATCTTGCAATGATCTTCACCACATGCCAGATCACACTAATTTTACCGTAATTACTACACATCTTAGCTTTTCGTCTCTACTCTAGATCAACCATTCGAACGTCGAAAAAGTCCTTACGCTATTCTCCAGTTTCTTAGATTTTGTCTTAAAGTTGCAGCCGCGCTTTCAAACCTCGGTTTCTGATTTCTTTCAGCAAAGCCGTCGGTATGCCGTCGTCTCCTGCAGTTTTCCTCCTCATGTCCTCGTTTGCTTTCTCTACTTCCGTTGTCAGTGCGCTGGACCTTCTTTCTTCCGTCAATCGCCTCCTCTGTCTCTTTTTCGATGTCTTGCGATGTTTATTACCGTAGAGTTCCTTTACGTATTCTTCCCATATTTTCAGCACCTCTGTTTGTTGAATCACCATTTTTTTCTCTATAGAGTTCGCTATTCTGAAGGTTCTTACTCCATTGTTTTCGCTATTCTGAAGGTTCTTACTCCATTGTTCTCGCACCCTCCCAGCTCCTTTTCTGGTACATGAGGTCGTACCTTCCTCTTCTTTGTAATTTCTCTGTTTCGTCACATTCTTCTGTGTCCTTTCCTTTTGCTTCCTGAGTCCATTGTTACGTCTCCTGTATTTTTCGTTAACATTTTTACACTTACTCCTTTCCTTCATCTTCTCCAGTATTTTATTGGTGACCCGTGGTTTCCTGGTTGTCTTTGCTTCCTTCCCAACTTTACTCTTCAAAGTATTCAACAAAACCAGCCTAACATTTCGCCACTGCACTTCCGCACTTGCAATTACACTTCCCACTTCACTAAACAGTTGCCCCAAAGATTTTATTACTGGCTCATTGTTCTCTCTCATCTTTTCCACGTCCCATTTCTGCTTTCTTCTTTCACGCTGTCGGATCGTCTTAAACTTTGTACTAATGCCTGCAACAAAAAGTGATCTGCGCGAACATCAGCAGCCGGCAAAGCCTTGGCGTCTTTCACGCTGCCCCTATACCTCTGTTTGGGAAGTATGTAATTTATTAGGTATCTGTTGATGTGTGCTGGGCTCTTCCATGTGTACAATGTACTCTTTCTTTCCTTGAACCAGGTGTTCATCACAGCAGAGTTGTTTTGCTGACAATTTCTTGTTCCCAATCCACATTGCCCCACGATGTTCGCTTCATCACCCAGCCCCACAACAATATTCCAGTCGCCCATGGTTGTGGTGCTTACTCTTTTTTCTGCCTTCAGAATGGACGATGTCTACTGTTTCATCGTACATTTCCTCCAGTTCTCCGTCGTCATGGTCGTATGCTGGCATGTACACTTCAACTATAAGAACGTCCACTGGTTCTGCACGCATTTTTCAGAAACGTTATACGATCACTAGACACTACTTTAGTGACACTTTGAACCATATGATTTCCCATCACTGTTCTACCGGAATAAAACACCGTGTAAATTAGTAGGTGACACTATTTCGGCCGTTATCTGTGCACTTCAGTTGATATCAATCCATTTTGTTCACGTATTTAAATTTTTTCTTTAGATTTTTCAGTTTCTTTACTCTTCAAAGTATTGTTACGTTCCATGTCCCGATCCTGAAAGTCGAAATTTCAACATTGAGAAACGTTTTAAGACACGTTTGACAATGACGAAGGGGTAGAAATCAACCGATAGTGGGAATGAAATGAACAGAAGTAGTGAAAAATAAGATAAAGTCCGTCAGATTTGTCCAGGAATGCTATCAAATAAACTTTCCATTAGTACATCGTAACTACTATGACTGTCATATTTTGACTATGACTATCAGGATCCACGTGGAAGTGTGGGTGAGACTTTGGACAGGAACATTGTTTGTATTGACACTAACAGATCACATTGGGAAATGAGGTGTCAGAGTGGACCTAAATTGCTACGTAATGTGCGGTCTGTAAAGTCATTACACGTTTTTTAGCATAGTCAACTCACAATTAAACCACCTTCCAACCAAACCAATACCTTGGCCTAAAACACAGATCAGTGTCCATGTTCTTGATTTGTAAAAACAGTATAAACACTGACGTAAATGTTACATGCGGAATGGCAGTATCGGGACCTATACTATAGTCGAATAAAGTATTTTATTTGTAACAACCTACTTCTTACGCAGGAAACATAATTGCTCAATTCGTTTGTCGCGGCTGTGGGCCAGACTTGGAGGAAAACAATTGACAAAAGCTGCTATATTTGCGGAAAACCGCTCTGTGATTAACAAAGCACGGGACTTTTCATCAAATTCCAGGTTGTTGACTACTTTTCGGGAATAATGTAGTTTTGGGGTATCCACTTATCGCATAACTAATAAATTTTCGTTGCTGGTCAATAGGGGAACTATAATACTGTGGTATATTTTGTTACTCTTGTGCAAACAGGTGAGTTTTATGCTGGTGGATCTCACATTGACTCGTAAGCCGCTACCAGGTCTGATCTTAGTGCATGAATTTAGATTCCTGCATGCTGCCAATACAATTGACAAGTCACTGAAAATTCATAGGTTGGATTTAAATCAGGTCTCAGGAGTTAGCCCATTCTATAAACCAGTTTAATGTGAGGAATAAATCAGTTGCCTTAATCGTACTATAGGAGTTTGCTTAAGGTGCATTATGGTAATTGGAATTTTTTGGTCTGATTGCCAAGAGGACAGAAACTGGTTGCGACGCTACCTCGGTTTTATGCTGTTGAGTAGTTGCTCTCTAAACGGTGATCCATACGAGCAATCAGCTGCTCGCATGTTAGATAGTTGGGCTTTGCTCGACTCGGTTTAGAAAAGAATAGCTCAACGTTATCAGTGTCGAGGTGTGCGCGTCTGCTTTTGTGCCCGGCAGCTAACTCGCTGCAAATAACAATCCATAGCTGTTATCCTGCAGCCAAATAGTCTGTGCGTTGGTTGAAATTGAGAATTAATAAAATACATAGAAATACAAAATAAAAGATACATGAATAATTTGATAAAATAGTCTATTCTTAAGTCCGTAAATGATGTAGATGACGGAGAATCAGGTTGAACGATGTTTATTCACGAAAGTGAAGCTCAAATAAACCGTAAGTGGTCCTACGATAGTAAAATATAATAGTCAGAAATACTTTTGTAAAATACGGTAAAGTTACGTTGAGCACGTTACGAGAATAACAAAATCCCCGGACTAAATAGTCATCAAAGACTCGCGAAAAATAAGACCACTTCGTGATCACAGTACACGAAATATTCGCGAGCTCAAAATAGTGCAACATGATGATTCACAAATTAACACAGACGATACAAAGTCCCGTAATGAAAGTGGAAAAGTTCAGTCTTACACTGGTGCACATTCAGACCACTCGAAAGTCTCCTTCTAGAAGTATGCTAGCAGCCGTTCTTTGCCCAAAATCAATCTCCTTCATAATTAAATGTCACTAGTTACCACAGGCAGGTCTGCCTTCAACCATATTTCACCCTAATACATTCTCATCAACGTCTCAACGAAAAGTGTCCAGAGTGACTCCATTGTGCTTTTCACTCGAAAAAGTCTCTCTGCTTGACTCCAGTGATTTTCCGCCATTGTCCGCTTTTCCGTTGGCTGAAGGCCGACCCCACCAAATACACACTGTTCTTAAGTTCTATAGACATGATTTGACTAAACGTGACCACTTCCCAGACTAAACTAATATACTGGAACAGTATTTAAATAAATGTTATAAGCATTCGGTTACACTCGCATCATTTACAATAAATTACAAAAACATTTTCATAAATAAATAAGCTAGTATTCTTGCACAAATGTGCTTAGATTAAGTGATAAAGAAATGTCGATAAATATTGTTTACAGTTATTTATCCTGCTCCAGAGAAGTCTTTTGGCTCTTTCTTATAGTGGTGTCAGTTAAGACAAGATATTGACCATTTCTTAAAATACCATGATTTTGTATTAACAATTGTAATTAATATTTAATGGAAGTTACTGGCAAAATGGTAAAATATTAAGTAAATACAGAAGGAACACCAGACGGGGAATTCATGTTGCATTAAATGCTTTGTTATTCTGGAGGATATGATGTTTTGATCTTGGGAGCAACAAAAAGATATAAAAGACGCCACAGGTCAATAAATAAAATGGATAAAGATGAGAGGCTTTAAGGAATGACAGCTTTCATGCAATGCTATCATCTTGAGTTATCGTTTGATGAAAAAGTAGGAAGCGCTTAAAAGTTGTTAATTCAGAGGTTCATTGTGTAAATGTTTAGTCACTGAGAAATATTAACTCACATAGTGTTAAAGATATTGAAAATATTATCATTGGATGCTCCTCATTTATCTGTATTGAGATTTGCTTTAATATTAGAATGTGATTTGTCTAATTTAAAAGAGCTGTAAGAAGCCATCTTTCAGCTTTCTGATACTCCATCATTGCTAGGGCTTATGCAGCCCGCTTAAGCGATCGATCGTCGCCCAAAATCCCAGTACTGGGAGTTACCCACACCTGGCCACAGTGACGCTTTCGCACCTGGATCGCTGCAGCCTGCCCGTCTGTGATCATCTGGCTCATCCAGCACGCAACTCCCTCATCCGTGGGCCCACACTGGCAAATTCACTTTGCCTTGTATCAGCTCTAGGCGTCCTAATCGCTCGTCTACATGCGCGTAACGTTACATGATTTTGTGTAGAACCTAAAGTGCTTTGTTGTCATGAACTAGATATAAAGAGAGCCTCTCCTGCAAAGCTTTAATTTGTAGTGAATCTGTTCAGTGTTTGTATAATTTTTGTGTTAAATTACAGAGAGGATTGTGAAGCTGATAAAGGTGACGTAGATTTTGCTCGTTAAGTAAATAGCGGCTAAATTTAAGTATTAGTCCAAATCGAATGGCAGTTTGTAACTGTCTAGGGTCAGCCACATCGTCTCTTCAGGAAATAAAATGCACGAACTAATGACAATCTATTTGCGATTCGCACTTGGCTCACTGTTTGCAATTTTTGGACAGTGAACCTTTACCAAACGGAACACTGGCAGTGTTTTGTTCCTGTAATTTTTGTAATGAGTTGTGGGATGTAGTGACGGTGAACTGTAGCTTAGCCACGCATGCAGGTAATGTTGAACGGTGACAGCTTGGTGAGTAGTTGGCGAAGCCAAGGAGTGTGACTCACAAGAATAATTATTGCTTCTTATGTCGCGTATTTTACGAACTCTGCAATGGCTAGTTTGGCTCCGTTTATACTGGTAATGTAGCGATGACGTATATTGCATGCCTCTGTCACTGGTTCCACCATTTTATGTATTAAATACATATGAACAATTACCAATAGCTTTCCGATAATTTGCATGTTCTTCTTAAATAATTGCTATAGCATGGTAGAAACCATGATTTCAAGTTATACGCTAAAGTTGTACCTAGAGTAAATCATTTTACCTACAGTAAACCATTTGCCTCACAGGTGCGTTAGTCAGCATATTATGTTCTAAAAGAGAGGTGGCCAGTAGAGGAGCAGTAACAGCAGACTGGTTCCGTCAGGGAAGCTCAGTAACTTCGAACGTGGCTTAGTCACTGGATGTAACCTGAGTAGTATTATGCGTCAGGGATATTTAAACACTTATAAAGCTGTCAAAGTCTGCTGTTCATATGATTATGAAGCGTATTAGCTATGGATCGACCGCAACTAAGCAAAGACCAGACAGACCTCATGCACAGGGACTGGGACCGTCGATCATTGCGGGAGATAGTTTTAATAAAAAAAGAAACACGTGAAATCACCCGAAGGAATCCAAAGTGCTGCCTGCATTCTGGGTAGCACGAGGACTGAGCTTATGGTAGTGCAGCTCTGCATGAAGTTACTCTCCTGAAGTCAGTATTAAGCGGCGTAAAGTCACCCACTGGATGGTGGATAACTCATCAAGAGTGAACTGACATGTGACAATCCGATGGAAGGTCTGGGTTTGGTGAATTCAACTAAATGCCTATAGATTACAATTACGAACAACTTGAATTGGAAAGAACAGACAGAAAAATGTTGCGAGAAAGACGAACCAGGACTGCGTTTTATAGACAGAACAGTTAGAAGATTCAACGGATCTACTGAACGCATTGCCTACACTACGTTTGTCCGTCCCCTTTAGAGTATTGCTGCGCGGTGTGGGATCCTTCCCAGATAGGATTAACAAACTAAGAGTATATCGAGCAAGATCAGAGAAGGGCAGCACTTTTTGTATTATCGAGAAATAGGGGGGAGAATATCACGGACAGGATGTGCAGTGGACATCATTAAAATTAGTTTTTCACTGTGGCGGGGTCTTCTCACGAAATTTAAATCACCAACTTCGTCGTTCGAATGCGAAAATATTTTGTTGACGCCGACCTATATAGCGAGAAACGATCATCATAAAATAAGGGAAATCAAGTCATACGGAAAGATATACGTGTTTTTCTGTGCGCTGTTCGAGAGTGGAATAATTGAGAATGAAGGCGATTTTAAGGTGGGTCCATGACCCCCCTCCCCCCCTGTCAAGCACTTACGTGTGATATGCAGAGTAGCCATGTAGCTGTAGAACCTTAACTTTCATCGTTTGTAATGCCTACAATCAAGTGAAGTAGTGGTGTTGCGGTATGGAGGGGTGTAATACCCTTATTGAAAACGCTAAATGTGGAACTATGTAAACACATTCTACAGCACTTTTTTCGGTGCACAGCAAAGGAACACCTGGGAGATGACACTACCAGCGCGACAATGCACGCTGTCATAAGACAGCGTGTGTTAGACGGTGGTTTGTGGGAAACAACGTTCCTGAAATAGGCTGGTCTGTCCAGTATCTCTACTGAAGCTCAGTGGGACACCTTTGGGATGAGTTAGAATGTAGACTCCGCTCCAGCCCCCAGCGTCCAGCATTACTACAGTAGCAGGCAGTTGCTTGACCTGCACACTGCATCCCCCATTTAAAATCAAACAAGTTGTGCACTACTTATTGTGTGTGGATCACTCGATTACTCGACTCCTTACTTCTGAAGTGGCACAAGTTGGACGACTTCAGGCTGTTAATACTTTGTGTCTAGGCAGTGGAATAATAATAAAAATTTGTGGGGGGGATCTCAGAACCCTTAGACATTCAGACAAGTGTGAGACAAGGTGATGGACTATCTTCTATTCTGTTCAACATAGTTCTAGACAATGTTATGGAAAAATGTGGGAAAGCCTCGAAAAATGTAGTTTGGAAGCCAGTCCGACTGGGTGTTGTCAGAAACAACCTCTATATACCATGTCTTGCATTTGCGGACAATCTGACGATGCTAAAAGATAATGAGCAGACTGCAGTCAAACAGCTGGAAATACTCAAAGAATGTGCAGAAAAAGTAGGTTTACAAATTTCAATTGAGAAAACTTAACTGCTTTGTTCCAAAACAGAAATTCCAAGCTTGAAAACAAAATATGATAAAATTAACAGGGTCCCATACATTAAATACCTTGTAGAATCCACGAACCGTCAGGTATTAAAAAAGAACTCACAGCAACATCGCCTCCAAGAATTTAAAAAAAGTTTGGGGTTAACCCAAAACCTCTACAACAAAAAATGGATGTCAAGAGGGGCATAAATTCGACACTACAATGTTGTCATTAAACCAACAATCCCCTACGCAAGTGAAACACTAACACTTAACAGATAACAACTTGAAGACATAAAAAATAAAGATCAGGAAAATTCTAGGAGGAAGGCATACCCAAGACGGTTATAGGCTACAATCAATTAAAACAGAAAAGTCTTAACATCGAAATTGATATTAGGAAAAGGTGAATGAAATTTTTTGGTCATCTCAGCTATCAGAAAATCGGTTGACGAAGAGAAAGAGATTTTGTAACCTCACTTACGAATTCCATAACTTGGCTCAATGAAATTCAAAAGGACCAAAATAATGCAAACATAAGACCAGCCGACATTGTAGAAAGACACCTTCAGACACAAAGTAGACAAATTGGAAGTTACATCAGAGCAATCAAATGAAAATCAACACAGACCAAATTGGTCGGATAAGCGTAAACAAGCCTTTCCGAAAAGAACGAAAGCTTACAGGAAGAACAAGAACTCAAATAAAAATTTGATAGTTATTTGCTTACCGTCTTCCATTTCTGGGAAGAGTTCGCCGATGATGATGATTTATTACGTAGATGTCTTTTATCAGCAATGTGTGCGGCAAAGCACAACATGCGTGTGTAGTGGGTGGACTATGTGAGGAACCTGTAACCTCCACGCTACTAATTGAGAAAAAGTAATTATTGATAAATTATATAATCAATATTAGTCTTACAAAATTGTTATAATAGTAACGATCTTTTGAAAATAATTTAGTTTCGCAATCAGAATTGAATCGTTTAGTTTTAGCCCTCAGGGAGTTACTACACCCAGACTGGGAACCATTGATCTAGGGTAAGCTCTCATGTTAACATTGTAATGCATTACAACGAATACTACAGTAGTTTAAGCAAATTTATTATGAGGAAAAGAATTAAATCAGGCAACAAATGAAAACAATATGAGAGATAGAGAAGACAGAGACAGGTGGGATCAAAAAGACAGAGGAGCGGATAGATCTAAAAATAAATGAGAATTTGGTACATGGGCATGCAGTGTTGCAAAAATCGTAAATAAGGACATTGTTTGTGTTACTGACAGCTTAGGGTTATCAGTTTCAGCAAACAGAGCAATGGAACTTCTGAGAGAAGTCTCTACAGTTAACTCCAGTAAAATGAAAATGTTACTTCTCCCAAAGAAGTAGCATCCTGCATAAAATCCTTAAAATCAAAGTAGTCTAGAGGTTATAATAACATATCAATGAAGTTTATCAGACCACCCAGGGGGCCCACAGTCCTTTTGTGGGTACGTGTCCGGTGCGCACGGGGCCCCGAGCTATAGCAGTCTCCTTTCCTTTCCAGGCTGCATTCTCATCCCTGTTCCTCTCCCTCCCTATCCTTGGTCCTTTGTCCCTCCCCCCTCTTTTCCCTCTTAGTGGACTTCTTTGTCGACCTGGCTATCGTCCTGGCTTTGTTTTGGTCTGTGCTATTGTTTAGTTTGCTATTTCCATCTCCTTTTCGGCATTTTTGGCCCTCTTGGGGTTTGACCTCAATTTCCAAAGTTTCCCATTCAGTGTGAGCTATTTGGGGATGAGCTCCCTACCTAGCTTTCATGGTGCAGGTTCCTCTCCCTCCCATCGCCTCTCCCTTTGCACCCTGGCCCACCTTGTGCTAGGTCACCAGCACAGTAGCCAGTCCGTGTGGTGGGGCTGTTAAGTACCCACTTGGCTGAGCCCCCTGAAACTACAGGGATCACACTGCTAGTACCTGAATTGTTGATGCCTTGTGTTTGCCCATGAGTCTATGCTAATCACTTTGGGGCACCAGAAGTGACAAAAGCTTCACCATCCTGGCCCTTCTGTGGCCATCTCTAAGAGTGGTAGCAGATGTGACACTCCTCCTGATTCTTCGGCCTTGCCCTCCCTGGCCACCCCCTGGGAGGAGCGTCAAGCTCGCTGGCTTGGTTTGAAACCCTTCCCTCGGTACATGGTTTTTACCAGGACGGATGGCGGATGTTCTGCCACGACCAAGCCTTTGTTTTCCGTGGAGACGATTGAAGATAAGTATGGCGAAATTGAATCGATGAGTAAAATGCGGCTCTGGTGCTTTGTTCATAAAGGTATCTTCTGTTGCCCACTCTGATGACTCGCATGCTTGTGAGTGTCTGTGACGTCCCAGTTTCCGTCATGCCCCACAAATCTTTGAACTCGGTACAGGGCATTATTTTCCACTGAGATCTTCTTCTCCAAACTGACGAGGAGCTCCATGCTAACCTCGAGCGGCGAGAGGTTCGTTTTATCCGCCATGTGCAGCAAGGCCCTCCAAACAATTGCATCACTATGGGCGCCTTTATGCTGGCCTTCAAAGGGTATGTCCTCCCAGAGGTGGTCAAGCTAATGGTGTATCGGTGTGATGTAAAACCTTAATTCACCACCGATGTGATGCTTTAAATGTTTACAGTTTGGATACATGTCCTCCTGATGCACCACTGATCCCCTCTGCAGTGACTCTGGGTTCCCCCCCCCCCCCCCCCCCAATGAGGGGAATGCCTGTGCTTCCCCACCAGTGTGTGTAAATTGTCATGGAATGCATTTTCCATGCTAGCCTGCATGCCCGATATTTGTGAAAGAAAGGAGGATTAAAGAGTACAAAACCTTCACCTACACTGAGGCTTGTCAAAAGTATGACTGGCTTCATGCTTCATCCCGTGTCTCTGACATATACTTTTGCTTCAGTTACGTCCATTCCCCCTCTTACCACCTCCTATTCCCAGCCCTGCCCCATTTGTCCCATGCCTTCAGCCACCTCCCCCTCTCCCCGTCCCGTCCCTCCCCCTCTCCCCGTCCCGTCCCTCCCCCTCTCCCCGTCCCGTCCCTCCCCCTCTCCCCGTCCCGTCCCTCCCCCTCTCCCCGTCCCGTCCCTCCCCCTCTCCCCGTCCCGTCCCGTCCCTCCCCCTCTCCCCGTCCCGTCCCGTCCCTCCCCCTCTCCCCGTCCCTCCCCCTCTCCCCGTCCCGTCCCGTCCCTCCCCCTCTCCCTGTCCCGTCCCGTCCCTCCCCCTCTCCCCGTCCCGTCCCGTCCCTCCCCCTCTCCCCGTCCCGTCCCGTCCCTCCCCCTCTCCCCGTCCCGTCCCGTCCCTCCCCCTCTCCCCGTCCCGTCCCGTCCCTCCCCCTCTCCCCGTCCCGTCCCGTCCCTCCCCCTCTCCCCGTCCCGTCCCGTCCCTCCCCCTCTCCCCGTCCCGTCCCGTCCCTCCCCCTCTCCCCGTCCCGTCCCGTCCCTCCCCCTCTCCCCGTCCCGTCCCGTCCCTCCCCCTCTCCCCGTCCCGTCCCGTCCCTCCCCCTCTCCCCGTCCCGTCCCGTCCCGTCCCTCCCCCTCTCCCTGTCCCGTCCCGTCCCTCCCCCTCTCCCCGTCCCGTCCCGTCCCTCCCCCTCTCCCCGTCCCGTCCCGTCCCTCCCCCTCTCCCCGACACGTCCCTCCCCCCCTCTCCCCGACACGTCCCTCCACCGCCTCAGTGATCCGTACCCGGTTCACCCTTTCGTACACCGGATCCAACGCTCTCTTCAGCAGCTGGTGGACGTCGGTACGCCGATTAGCTTTATGTGGGTTCCTGGCCATGTCGGTATCCCTGGGAACGAAGCTGCAGATGCCGCGGCCAAGGCTGCGGTCCTCCAGCCTCGGACAGCTTCTTGTTGTGTCCCTTCGTCCGATTTTAGCAGGGTCATTTGTCGGCGCGTTGTGTCGCTGTGGCATGCCGATTGGGCTGCACTTACCGACAACAAGCTTCGGGCCTTAAAACCTCTTCCCGTGGCTTGGACGTCCTCCTCACGCCCTTCTCGGCGTTTTAGCAAGGTTAAGAATTGGACACTGCCGGTTCAGCCATCGCCATCTGCTGACGGCTGCGCCGGCGCCGTTCTGCCCATGTGGGCACTTGCTGACGGTTAGACACATTTTAATGTCCTGTCCTGATCTTAACACACTGCGCCTCGATCTTAACCTGCCTAATACTTTCGATGCCATTTTAGCGGATGACCCACGAGCAGCTGCTCGTGTTCTTTGTTTTATCAATTTGACACACCTCGCTAAGGACATTTGATGATGTTTTTTAATCCTATGCCTGTCAGTCTGTCTTTTATTGTGTTTTCCCTTTTAGTTGTTGTTGTCAACTTGTGCCTCGCGGTGCATTCTTAGAGTAGTCAGGGCGCTAATGACCATTGAAGTTGTGCGCCCGAAAACCACAAAAAAAAAAAAACGTCCCTCCCCCCCTCTCCCCGACACGTCCCTCCCCCCCTCTCCCCGACACGTCCCTCCCCCCCTCTCCCCGACACGTCCCTCCCCCCCCTCTCCCCGACACGTCCCTCCCCCCCCTCTCCCCGACACGTCCCTCCCCCCCCTCTCCCCGACACGTCCCTCCCCCCCTCTCCCCGACACGTCCCTCCCCCCCTCTCCCCGACACGTCCCTCCCCGCCTCTCCCCGTCCCGTCCCGTCCCTCCCCCCCTCTCCCCGTCCCGTCCCGTCCCTCCCCCCCTCTCCCCGTCCCGTCCCGTCCCTCCCCCCCTCTCCCCGTCCCGTCCCGTCCCTCCCCCCCTCTCCCCGTCCCGTCCCGTCCCTCCCCCCCTCTCCCCGTCCCGTCCCGTCCCGTCCCTCCCCCCCTCTCCCCGTCCCGTCCCGTCCCTCCCCCCGTCTCCCCGTCCCGTCCCGTCCCTCCCCCCGTCTCCCCGTCCCGTCCCGTCCCTCCCCCCGTCTCCCCGTCCCGTCCCGTCCCTCCCCCCCTCTCCCCGTCCCGTCCCGTCCCTCCCCCCCTCTCCCCGTCCCGTCCCGTCCCGTCCCTCCCCCCCTCTCCCCGTCCCGTCCCGTCCCTCCCCCCCTCTCCCCGTCCCGTCCCGTCCCTCCCCCCCTCTCCCCGTCCCGTCCCGTCCCGTCCCGTCCCTCCCCCCCTCTCCCCGTCCCGTCCCGTCCCGTCCCGTCCCTCCCCCCCTCTCCCCGTCCCGTCCCGTCCCGTCCCGTCCCTCCCCCCCTCTCCCCGTCCCGTCCCGTCCCGTCCCGTCCCTCCCCCCCTCTCCCCGTCCCGTCCCGTCCCGTCCCGTCCCTCCCCCCCTCTCCCCGTCCCGTCCCGTCCCGTCCCGTCCCTCCCCCCCTCTCCCCGTCCCGTCCCGTCCCGTCCCGTCCCTCCCCCCCTCTCCCCGTCCCGTCCCGTCCCGTCCCGTCCCTCCCCCCCTCTCCCCGTCCCGTCCCGTACCGTCCCGTCCCGTCCCTCCCCCCCTCTCCCCGTCCCGTCCCGTCCCGTCCCGTCCCTCCCCCCCCCTCTCCCCGTCCCGTCCCGTCCCGTCCCGTCCCTCCCCCCCCTCTCCCCGTCCCGTCCCGTCCCGTCCCGTCCCTCCCCCCCCCTCTCCCCGTCCCGTCCCGTCCCGTCCCGTCCCTCCCCCCCCCTCTCCCCGTCCCGTCCCGTCCCGTCCCGTCCCTCCCCCCCTCTCCCCGTCCCGTCCCGTCCCGTCCCGTCCCTCCCCCCCTCTCCCCGTCCCGTCCCGTCCCGTCCCGTCCCTCCCCCCCTCTCCCCGTCCCGTCCCGTCCCGTCCCTCCCCCCCTCTCCCCGTCCCGTCCCGTCCCGTCCCGTCCCTCCCCCCCTCTCCCCGTCCCGTCCCGTCCCTCCCCCCCTCTCCCCGTCCCGTCCCGTCCCGTCCCGTCCCGTCCCTCCCCCCCTCTCCCCGTCCCGTCCCGTCCCGTCCCGTCCCTCCCCCCCTCCCCCTCCCTCTCCCCGTCACTCCCCCCTCCCCCCCTCCCCCTCCCCGTCCCTCCCCCTCTCCCCGTCCCTCCCCCCGTCCCTCTCCCCCCCTCTCCCCCCTCCCTCCCCCTCCCTCTCCCTCTCTCCCCCCCTCTCCCCGTCCCTCCCCCGTCCCTCTCCCCCCTCTCCCCCCTCCCCCCTCCCCTCCTCCCCCTCTCTCCCCCCTCCCCCCACCCCCCCTCTCTCTCCCCCGTCCCTCCCCCTCTCTCCCCGTCCCTCCCCCTCCCCCACTCCCCCTCTCCCCGTCCCTCCCCCTCGCCCTCTCCCCGTCCCTCCCACCCCTTGCCCTCTCCCCGTCCCTGGCCCACTCTGTACCTATACCCACTCCTTTGGGTGCTGCTTCCCCTCCCCAGCTGGAGAAATGATCCCCTCCTTCGGCACCTGCTGGTACTGGAGCTCATCTTCCTAGCACTCCCCTGAAAGACTATCTGCTGCTCCACATCGGTAGCACGATCCATGGCTGGTGGTCACCAAGATGTCTGGTGTAACTCCATGCCCACCCTCACTGAAGTCTGCCCCCCTCTTCCTTCTCAACAGAAGCAGCAGAAACGAAGAACAGCGGCAAGGCCCTTCTAGTACCCCCTGAGGTGCAGCCTTCTCCACCAGTCCATGAACCAAGAGAGTCTGACCCCACCGATATGGATATTACCCCATCCTTATCGGTGACGGATGGCGACTCGGCAGTGTGGCCGACTCTGGTCCGTTCGCTTCCCATTTGTACTTCAGCTTGAGAACCCTCCAGTGGAATTGTAATGGATATTTGCGTCACCTTCCAGAGTTACAGCCCCTTCTTTCCTTCTACTCTGCCATTTTTACTGCACTCCAGGGGACCCATTTTGTCAATCTTTACTCACCCCCCTTTGTGGGTCCCTCGATTTCTGTCCGAACCGAATTGGCTCCTTGAGGGCATCTGGTGTTGTTTGCACCTTGGTCCACAAGGACATTGTAAGTAAATGGGTTCCCCTCCATACCACCCTGGAAGCCATTGCTGTCAGGATCAATTTCGCCACTCCACAATCTGTAATCTCTACCTCTCATCTGACAGGCCATCCAAATCCCTTGCCCTAACCATCCTTCTTCAATAACTCCCTTCTCCTAAGGGATTTTAATGCCCAAAACCCTCTATGGGGTGGTCATACGACTACTGCTGTGGGCAGGACAGTTGAAGCTGTTCTGGCTTGACCTCAGTTTACTGAACACAGGAGCTTCCACACACTTCAGTGTGGTGCAGGACACTTTCTCTATCATTGACCTCTGCATCTGCAGTCCCGGCCTTCTTCCCTCCATTCAGTGGCGTGTCCTCGATGATTTGCGTGACAGCGACGATTTCCAAATTGTTTTGACCTTCCTTCAGTGTCTCTCACTCTGTCAACCTTCCAGGTGGGCCATATCTAGTGCTGATTGGGGTGATTTCTCCTATGCTGCCCCCCCCCCCCCCTTCTATTGCCACACGACAGTGATGATGAATCTACACAGACTTTGACTGCTGCCATCCTTTCAGCAGCTGTTTCAGTAGTCCTTTCTTCCTCATGTTCACTCTGCTGGAAGATGGCCCCTTGGTGAACTCCGAAAATTGCTGCAGCCATAAGAGACCATCGCCGCGCTATTCAATACTTCAAGCGGCACCCTTCTACTGCTCTCTTTCTGATCTTTAAACGAATCCGTGCCCGGGCCCGCTACCTAATCAAATTTCAGAAACGGATTTGCTTCTCAAGTCTAGGCGAAACCCAGGCGAATTTTTGGCCACCGTCCTCCTTCCGGGGTTGCAGGAATTTCTGTGCATGGTGTTGTTCTTACCAATCTAGACTCTGTAGCAGAAAATTTCGCTCAAGCTTCGGCATTAGCTCAGTATCTGCCCATGTTCCCTCTCCTGAGAGAGCGCTCAGAACGACTGCCATTGGATTTGGTTTCTCACTGCTTGGAGCCGAGCCATAAAATGCTCCATTCAGTGAGTGGGAATTCGCCAGCACCCTCGTCCTCTGTCCCGACACAGCTCCTGGACTGGACCGGATTGGATACATAACCAAATGCTCCAACACTTATTGGTGGCTGACCACCGTCATATACTGACCCTCTTCAACCGTCTGTGGAGTGAGGGAGTCTTTCCTACCCAGTGGGAGGAAAGCATTGTTGTTCTGGTGTTGAAGCTAGGGAAACCACCTCTTGATTTGGATAGCTACCGTCCAATTAGCCTTACCAACACCCTCTGCAAACTCCTTGAATGCATAGTGAGTCAGCGGTTGTTTTGGATCCTTGAACCCCGTGATCTTTTGTCATCAAAGTGGTTTTCGCTGTGGCCGCTCTATGGTGGATAACTTGGTCCACCTGGAGTCTGCTATTGGTCGGCTTTTGGTAATCAGCAGTCTTCTTTGATCTGCAAATAGCCTATGACACCACCTGGCACCACCACATCATCACCATCTATCACGAATGGGGCCTTCGTGGCGCTCTGCCTGTTTTTATCTGTAACTTCCTTTCTTGTCACTCTTTTCGGGTCATAGTTGGCTCCTCCTACAGCACTCCCCATCGGCAAGAAAATGAGGTGCCACAGGGTTCCGTGCTGAGTGTCCCTCTCTTTCTCATAGCCATTAATGGTCTGGTGACAGCTGTTGGGCCGACATTGTCCCCCTCTTTGTATGCTGACGATTTTTGTATCTATGTCGATTCCTCCATAATGGGTGCTGCAGAACGCCGTTTAAAGGGGGCAATCTGCCGGGCCCACTCATGGGCCCTCTCCCATGATTTTTAGTTTTCGGCGGCCAAGTCGTGTGTCATGCAGTTATGCCATCACTCTACAGACCATCCCCATCCAGAGCTGTTCCTCGATGGCCAGCCCCTCGAGGTGGTGGACACCCATCGTTTCTTGGGTCTGGTCTTCAATGCCCAGTTGACAAGGCTCCCTCATCTTTGCCAGCTGAAGGGGATGTGCTGGTCCCATCTCAGTGTTTTTAGGTGTCTGTGCAATACCACCGGGGGTGCAGACCGCTCTGTTCTCCTGCGATTGTATCAAGTGTTGGTCCAGTCTCGTTTAGACTATGGAAGTCCTGTCTATGATTCTGTGTCGCCTTTGATCCTAGTCCCCATCCACCACTGTGGGGCCCGACTTGGAACTGGTGCCTTCCAGACTAGCCCCGTACTTAGCCTTTTTGCAGAGGCGGGGATTCCATCACTGCGAGTTTTGCGCTGACAACAGCTGATGGCACACTCATTCTTTGCCGAACAGGCTCAGGGCGATTAAGGATTCTAAAATTCCGTGGAAGTCCTCCATACAGGCCTCTTGTAAGGCCTCTGTCATCCTATACCGACTCCCCATCGGCGATACTTCCTTGACTCACAGTTCTCTTCTGTCGTGAGGACCCCCCTCTGTGTAGTTGTGGATCGATGTTGACTGTGGCTCACATCTTATTGGACAGCACCAACTTAGCTTCCCAGGCTCGCTACCCCTGGTGTTGACTGACAATGCCTCAGCAGCAGATCTTATTTTACGTTTTATTCGTGAGGGTTTTTTTATCGCTTTAATGGAGGGACCTTCCACCTTTATCAGTTAGTGGAGGGCATGTCAGGCCGTCTTGCTCCTCCCATCACCTCGACTGGATTGGCTTCAATTGGGCTTGGTGGTTCAACCCAGCCTTCTGCCGTTCTGCTCTCCCCCCCCCCCCCCTTCCTTATGGGGTCTGTTGTCTTGAACGTCTCTCTTTCTCCTGTGCTTCTTCCTTCACACCCCTGTCATTAGTCAGTTTCTTTCCCTCACCTCTTCTTCCGCCCTTTTCCTTCCTTCCTTTCCTGTCAATAGATCATCATTTTATGGACATTGTAGTTCCCTCTTCTAAGGTGGAATTTTATCGGTTTTAGTTAATCCAATGTCGGAGGGACAGATGACCGCGTAGTTTGGTCCCTTATCCACCCAAACAACCAACCAACCAAGTTTATCAGAGAACGTCCATATAAGTTGAGTTCCATCTTAAGTTATTTATGTAATCAAGTTCTTATCAGCGGAACATTTCCAGAATGGCTGAAATAGGCCGAAATTAAGTCTCTTTACCAGAAGGGAGATAGACATTCCGTGAAACTATCGTCTAGTTTCATTTTTACCGGCTTTCTCAAATATTTGAAAAGGTTGTCTTCAAGCAGTCTTCTTTAGCACCTGACTGCAAATACTACATTTTCCAAGACACAGTTTGGGTTCGTTAAAAATCCTAATATAGAGAAGGCGATTTACACATACAATGAGAATGCATTTAATTCATTGGGAAACGAACTAGAGGTGGCTGGCGTTTTCTGTGACCTTTCAAAAGCCTTTGAATGCGCGAATCCCGACATTCTCTTAAGTAAGCTAAAATATTATGCTGTCACTGGCAGTTCTGCAAATTGGTTAGTCTCACCTAAGACAAAATAAAGGGTCTCGTTGCAAAATACCCGTGGAGTAAGCAATCAGTATTCTTCTGATTGGTAATTACATGTGACGTTCAATGTTACGTCTTGGATCTATTGTTTTTTCTTGTTTTCATTAATCCCTCGTCTGTTCCATTGCCATATGTTAAGTTTTTTCAGTTTGCAGAGGATACAAACATTGCCATAAAAACAAGTCTAGCACAGATTTAGAAATGGCAGCTAGTTAAATTTTCAATGTTATTAATGAATGGTCTAAAGATAACTCACTGCCATTAAACTTTCAAAAGACTCACTATGTACATTTCAGAAACTGTAAGAGATTTCCTTTCAGCATGTGAATAACATATGAAGACATGGAGATTGAAGAGGTTGACAGTGTTAAATTTCTGGGATTACAGCTCGATAATAAATTCAGTTGGTAAGGACATATCACAGAATGGCTGAAGCGCCTAAACGAGTCTGTATTTGCAATGCGAATGATGTCAGCCGTAGGAGAAATAAATATAAAAAAACTGGAATCCTTTGTTTGCTTTCATTCTATTGTCATGTGGGATCATGTTTCGGGGCATTTCAAACCGAGCAAAAGTTTTTACATTGCAAAAGCTTGTAATAAGACCCATTTGTAGCGTAAATTCAAGATCGTCATGTAGAAACCTGTTCAAGGAACTGGGTATTCTAACCACTACTTCTCAGTATATTTATTCCTTAAAATGTCTATTTCCAACCTGTAGCTCAGTATGTAGTGTTATGCCAAGAACAACCACCTACATACAAAATTGGCAGCAACCATTAAAAACTTGCTTTCAGATAAAACACAGTTTAAATAGTTCGAAAGACCATTTGGTAGGCAGTTCCTTCTACTCTTTTGATGAATATCTTAGCAGGGACTATTAGACCTGGTTAAGTAAAAATGTGTTAGATTTCAGATTTAACAGTACCTTGGTTCCAAGCTCAGGTTCACTTTCACCTTGACCTCAGCTCGCTCCCAAAGGAGGTTACCCAAGCTTCGGTATACCGCTCGCGATTTGTCGAAGTTCGTTCATACGATCTTCATTTATACAGATGGCTCTAAGACCAATGACGGTGTCGTATGTTCTTTTATTGTCGGGGCACACAGTTTCAAATACCGGCTCCATGGCCATTGCTCGGTCTTCACAGCTGAGCTATTTGCCCTCTATCAGTCTGTTCTTTACATCCGCCACCACAGACATTCTGCTTATGTCATCTGCTCTGATTCCCTGAGCGCCATCCAGATCCTCAGTGATCCCTATCCGGTTCGCCCTTTCATGCACCGGATCCAACGCTCTCTTCTTCAGCAGCTGGCGGACGACGGTTCTCAGGTTACCTTTATGTGGGTTCCTTGCCATGTCGGTGTCCCTGGGAACGAAGCTGCAGATGCCGCGGCCAGGGCTGCGGTCGTCCAGCCTCGGACAGCTTCTTGTTGTGTGCCTTCGTCTGATTTTAGCAGGGTCATTTGTCAGCGCATTTTATCGCTATGGCATGCCGATTGGTCTACACTTACTGAAAATAAGCTTCGGGCCTCGAAACCTCTCCCCGCGGCTTGGACGACCTCTTCACGCCCTTCTCGGCGGGAGGAGGTTGTTTTGGCCCGGTTACGGATTGAACACTGCCGGTTCAGTCACCGCCATCTGCTGACAGCTGCGCCGGGGCCGTTCTGCCCGTGTGGGCAATTGCTGACGGTACGCCACATTTTAACGTCCTGTCCGAATTTTGATTCACTGCGCCTTGATCTTGGCCTGCCATGTACTCTGGATGAAATTTTAGCGGATGACCCAGGAGCAGCTGCTCGCGTTCTTCGTTTTATCCACTTGACGAACCTGTCTAAGGATATTTGAGTATGGCCGTTTTATTTTAATCCCTTGCCTGTTAATATGCCTTTTATAGTGTTGTCCTTTTTAGTTGCTGGGAAATATTGTACGATTGAAGGTCGAGGCGGTCGAAAGTAGCTGCAGACTGTAAACACGCCTCGCGCGACCCGCAGGCCGAGTTGCCGTGCTCTATGCAGCATGCACGGCCTACGCTACGTAGGTAAATCCTCATCCGCCCTCTTTTAAGCAAAGTATGAATCACAATATAAACATGTGTTACCTCACTATACGCGTCTTTTCCAGAGCGTTCTAATGGCCGTAAAAAAGTATAGCGTCTCATTTAAAAAATATGTACTTGCCTCATTATCTCGGTCAATATAAACGTTGTGATTATTTTGCATGTACCAACGTATGTGCCCCATAGTCGGCTATGATTCGCCGAAAACCGCATGCCTATACGTGCAATCGCCCCCGGAATAAAGGGGGTGTTACGTCTTACGCGACTCACCCTGCTCTACTAACGATATAAACAAGGATGCCTTCACACAAATAAAGCTTCCAGTGGCAGTACCCAATCACAAAGCGACTGATTGGTGTTTAGCGATAATTTGTACATTAAAGGCAGGAAATTCATTGAAGTATCACAAAACTATGTAGAATGCCGCATTAACAGAGAAGATAAATAAGAAACGTTTGGTTACGTTTCTAGAGAGGTGGACAAAAGTAATGCCCGTAATAACGGATGAGACGACGATAGAGAGATAGAGCACGAGGTGCGGGATCTGGCGGCGCTGTTGTCTATGCCCAGGGAGGAGCCAGCGGGCGAATCTGAGGACAGCGACGATGTCGAGGTGGCAGCCTGGGTAGAAGAGGAGGAGAGCAGGAGACGAAGAGTGGGAGCAGCAGCTGTGAGTGTCGGTGCTCTATGGAGAGTGATCAGCAAGTAGAACTGGGCACAGAGCGTGCGGGACTGGTGGGGGCCATGTGACAGAGGCGCCTGAAGCACAGGCACAGCAGAGAGCCTGTTGCACAGCGCTAGGGGCAACTGGATCCATACCGTCTGCTCTATTTATCACAGCTTTGGTACCAGGTGGTTATAACTAAAGTGCAACTGCTCACAGAGGTTCAATGTGGACTTTAATTATTACATGGCAGCAAAACTTCGTAGATATTCTCATGCAGTAATGCAGAACTGATTTACACTGGAAAAGAATTAGTTCTAATTTTGGTCACTGGGTGCAAATCTGGCGTTGTGAATGCAAGAAAGACACACAGTAGTGTTTCCATACGTAATGGATTGGCAATGGGAGGTGGGCAGAACAGGTTCAAACAAGTGAGGGTGTATTTCCCCAATATGAGCAATGACGTCGACGAGGTGATACATGGCGCACCTGGTGGCCAAAATTAGAACTTATTTTTTTCTAGTGTAAATCTGTCTCACAGTAACGCATTAGCGTGTTTACAAAGTTTCGCTGTCATATGAGAATTATAGATTACACTGGACCTCTGTGAGTGGCTGCACTGTAATTACAACCGCCCAGTAAATAGATAATTCAGTCAACAACGCGATAAAGGCAATCCTATACGTATTTGTCTGCTTCATACCTCCGTCCACAGGATATTGCAATAAATGCGTGTAAGGCTACACTCCTCCCTGCTCCATTGTAAAATGTGGAGCCAATGCTAATTCCTCAGACGCCAGATTTGTAGAGCTGTGTGGTAGCCACAGCAGCTTCTATACTGGTACTGTTACATCATCAAATAACTCTGTTCACTTGCGTGCTATATACAGGGTTGTCCATTGATAGTGACCGGGTAAAATATCTCACGAAATAAGCATCAAGCGAAAAAACTACAAAGAAAGAAACTCGTCTAGCTTGAAGGGGGAAACCAGATGGCGCTTTGGTTAGCCCGCTAGATGGCGCTACCATAGGTCAAACGGATATCAACTGCGTTTTTTTACTTAGGAACCCCATTTTTAGTACATATTCGTGTAGTACGTAAGGAAATAGGAATGTTTTAGTTGGACCACTTTTTCGCTTTGTGATAGATGGCGCTGTAATAGTCACAAACGTATAAGTACGTGGTATCACGTAACATTCCGCCAGTGCGGACGCTATTTGCTTCATGATACATTACCAGTGTTAAAATGGACCGTTTACCAATAGCGCAAAAGGTCGATATCGTGTTGATGTATGGCTATTGCGATCAAAATGCCCAACGGGCGTGTGCTGTGTATGCTGCTCGGTATCCTGGACGACATCATCCAAGTATCCGGACCGTTCGCCGGATAGTTACGTTATTTAAGGAAACAGGAAGTGTTCAGCCACATGTGAAACGTCAACCACGACCTGCAACAAATGATGATGACCAAGTAAGTATTTTAGCTGCTGTCGCGGCTCATCCGCACATCAGTAGCAGACAAATTGCGCGAGAATCGGAAATCTCAAAAACGTCGATGTTGAGAATGCTACATCAACATCGATTGCACCTGTACCATATTTATATGCACCAGGAATTGCATGGCGACGACTTTGAGCTTCGTGTACAGTTGTGCCACTGGGCACAAGAGAAATTACTCGACGATGACAGATTTTTTTGCACGCGTTCTCTTCAGCGACGAAGCGTCATTCACCAACAGCGGTAACGTAAACCGGAATAATATGCACTATTGGGAAACGGAAAATCCACGATGGCTGCGACAAGTGGAACATCAGTGACCTTGGCAGGTTAATGTATGGTGCGGCATTATGGGAAGGAGGATAATTGGCCCCCATTTTATCAATGGCAATATATGCTGATTTCCTGCGTAATGTTCCACCGATGTTACTGCAAGATGTTTCACTGCATGACAGAATGGCGATGTACTTCCAACATGATGCATGTCCGGCACATAGCTCGCGTGCGGTTGAAGCGATATTGAATAGCATATTTCGACAGGTGGATTGGTCGTCGAAGCACCATACCATGGCCGCACTTTCACCGGATCTGACGTCCCCGGATTTCTTTCTGTGGGGAAAGTTTAAGGATATTTGCTATCGTGATCCACCGACAACGCCTGACAACATGCGCCAGCGTACTCACAGTGCATGTGCGCGCGAACATTACGGAAGGCGAACTACTCGCTGTTGAGAGAAATGTCGTTACACGTATTGCCAAATGCACTGAGGTTGACGGATATAATTTTGAGCATTTATTGCATTAATGTGGTATTTACAGGTAATCACGCTGTAATAGCATGCGTTCTCAGAAAAGATAAGTTCACAAAGGTACATGTATCACATTGGAACAACCGAAATAAAATGTTCAAACGTATCTACGTTCCGTATTTTAATAAAAAAACCTATCTGTTACCAACTGTTCTTCTAAAATTGGAGCCATATGTTTGTGACTATTACAGCGCCATCTACCTCAAACCGAAAAAAGTGGTCCAACTAAAACATTAATACTTCCTTGCGTACTACACGAATATGTATTAAAAATGGGGGTTCCTATTTAAAAAAAACGCTGTTGACATCCGTTTGACGTATGGTAGCGCCATATAGCGGGCCAACCATAACGCCATCTGGTTTCCCCCTTCAAGCTAGACAAGTTTCGTTCTAGTGGACCACCCTTCATTATATATATATATATATATATATATATATATATATATATATATATATATATATATATATATATATATGGGGGGTTCTTTTCGTTCAGTAATCGAATTTTATGTCTTTGGTTTCAGCAAATGATTAAACCTATACACACTGCTAAATAAACAAGAGATACTTCTTATGAATCTAATTTTATACATGCAGCGACTACTATGTAAAGCCATATTACTTGTGTATTATGTAGGAGTTATTTTCATGGAACACATGTTTAACATAGAAAGCATATATCTGTACAGCAAGGACACGTATAAGGCACTACATATCATTAAAGTTCAGAGTGGCCATCGTGCATCTCAACAGTCAACCGCTCCCCCTCCCTCCACTGGCGGGTCTGGGAGTTAGAATAGGGCTGAGGTATTCCTGCCTGTCCTACGAGGCGACTAAAAGGAGTTCCACACGTTTCGGCCTTTATGTGATGGTCTCCTGAGGGTTTGACCTCCATTCTTCAAAATTTTCCCGAGAAACGAGCCAATTGGGCACCTTACCTCGTGCATTGAGATCTTTAGCCCACTTTCTCGTCGTTGCATTGCAGTCCTACCCATTCTCCATGTCTTGGGCGAGGACACCTTCCTGGGTGCGTTTTCCACCATGTACTATGCAGTGTCGATTTGTGTGTCGACGATGACCATGGACTTCTTTGCACCTGATGTTCATCACGGTAGGCAGTCCATTGTGTTCGGCCGCCATGTACCCTGTTAGTTATAGCTCCCTGACCACACAGGGATCACTCTATTGATGCCTGCGCCGTTAACTGCCCACGTCTGCCAAGGGGTAGATTCCCATCTTCCTGAGGCATCAGGATCCTGGCAATGGCCATCCTGCCAGGTGGCCTCTGCTGCAGCTGGGTGGCGACCTTGAGGAGGGCCCCTGGTCGTAGTGGGTGGCATCAGGGCAGATGACACGTGATGAAGCGTAGTCAGTCATCTCTTGCTGGTGGTGAAACACGAGCAGTCTCCAAGCAATCACGAGCTCAATTCAATGCACAGAAGTAGAATCCCAAATCGTTCCCCTCCCTGGCCATACTATGGGAGGAACGTCAGGCTAAGGATGGCAGTGGATCTTATTTGCCCCGGTACCTTGTATGTTTGGGAGCTAATGCGGAATCTTGCATGACAATCAAGCCTCAGTTTTTTGTTGAGCATTTAGAGGAAAAGTTCAGGGAGGTGGAGGGCTTGTCCAAAATGAGATCTGGGTCAGTCTTGATCAAAACCGCCTCTGCCCAGTCACGGGAGTTACTTGCTTGTGACAAGCTGGGGAATGTTTCTGTAACCATTACGCCTCATAAGGGCTTAAATATGGTCCAGGTATCATACAGAGACCTTATTTTGCAGTCTGACGATGAGCTGCGCGCCAATTTAGAGTGGCGAGGTGTACATTTCGTCCGGCGTGTCTACCGGAGTCCGAAGGATAATCGGGTTGCCACCGGTGCCTTCATCTTGTCCCTCAAGGGAGATACATTGCCCGAGAAGGTCAAGGTGATGGTGTACCAAAGTGATGTAAAGTCTTATATCCCTCCCCTGAGGTGGTGCTTTAAGTGTTGGAAGTTCGGCTATGTGTCTTCCAGCTGTCCTTCCAGCATCACATGCCGAAATTGCGGACGCCCATCACCTCCCATTACTCCATGTGCCCCGCCTCCCATCTGTGTCAACTTCAGAGAGCACCATTTGCCTTGCTCGCCTAACTGCAGGATTCTCCAGAAAGAAAGGAAAATCATGGAGTAAAAGACCCTGGACAGACTGATCTACACTGAGGCTGAGAGAGAACTTGAACGCCTGCATCCTGTGCATATGACATCATCTTAAGCCGCCGCTACAACAGTTCTGGCACCATCAGCTCTGCCAACCTAGGTCACCTCTCAGAGCCAGAAGACTACACCTGCCCCCTTGATGGTGGGGGCATTTCCCTCCCTGGTGCTCCTGCACCATCTAATTCGGGAGCAACACCCCCCAACCACCAGAGACGTCCGTCCCCACTTCTAAGCCAGAGAAGCATAAGTCTTGTTCGGCTTCTCTCGCTAGGAAGGGGTCCGTTGGGTCACTCCCATCCTAGGTTTCGTCTAGTGGGAAAGAAGACACCCACCAGTGGCTGAAGAGTCCAAAAGCACCTGGTTGTAGAGCTTCATGCGCTTCCTCAGTCCCAGAGACTGAGCCAGTGAAGTCCTCCCAGCCAGGGAAACCTAAGGAGCAGTGAGAGAAATCCAAAAAGGAAACCACTAAGACCAAGGAAATTGCGGTGGCACCCACACCACCGTTACCTAAAAGCTCTGCGTCTGAGATTTTGGGGTCAGCTGAGGACCTGGATCTCGCCAGACCCTCAGACATGATGGATATAGACGGCTCAGGCAATAAATCGTTTGCAGCAGGTGACTCTGAGGCGTAAATTGCATCATTGAATGTTCCATGCCTTCCCAGTCTCACAATATATCCTCCAGTGGAATTGCGGCGGTTTTTTCCACCGCCTGGCTGAGCTATGGCAACTGTTAAGCTTTAAACCTGCTATCTTCATTGCCCTCCAGAAAACCTGGTTCCCGGCAATGTGGACCCCTACCCTCTGCAGCTATAAGGGATATTACAGGAACAGTAGCGACTATAATCGAGTGTCAGGTGGAGTTTGTGTTTATGTCCTAAACTTCGTCTGTAGTGAACATGTGCCCCTTCAAACCCCTCTTGAAGCTGTGGCTGTCAGAATAAGGACGTCGCAGGAAATAACTGTCTGCAATGTATATGTTCCTCCATATGGTGCAGCACCCCTGAATGTACTAGCTGTACTGGTTGATCAACTCCCTAAACCTTTCCTACTTCCGGGATATTTAAATGCTCATAACCCCTTGTGGGGTTGTGCTTACTGGCTGAGGTAGAGATGTCGAAACTTTACTGTCGCAATTCGACCTCTGCCTTTCACATACTGGGGCCATCACACATTTCAATGTGGCTCATGGTAGTTATTCGGCCATTGATTTATCAATTTGCAGCGCAGGAGTTATCCCATATATCCACTGGAGAGCACATAACGAGCTGTGTGTTAGTGACCACTTCCCCATCTTCCTGTAACTGCCCCAGCGTCAGGCGCACGGACGCTTGCCCCGATGGACTTTGAACAAGGCGGACTGGGGAACTTTCACCTCTGCTGTCGCCACTGTATCTCCCCCACACGGCAACATCTATGTGATGATTGAGCAGGTGACTAGAACAATTGTTTATGCGGCGGGAAACGCCATCCCTCGCTCTTCAGGGTGCCCAAGGTGTAAGACAGTCCCTTGGTGGTTGCCAGAAGCCACTGAAGCAATTACGGAGTGTCAGCGAGCTCTACAGCGGCACCCTTCCCCGGAGCACCTCATAGCCTTTAAACGGCTCTGTGCCCATGTTCGCTACTTTATCAAACAACGGAAGAAGCAGTGTTGGTCGAGATACGTATCGACCATTGGGTGCCACACGTCTCCTTCCCAAGTCTGGACAAAGATCAAATGTCTTTTCGGATACCAGGCGCCAACAGCTGTCCCCGGTGTTACCATAATTGGCGAGTTATGTACCGACGCAAACACGATTGCTGAACACTTTTCTGAGACTTTGTTCGAGCCTCTGCATCAGAGAATTACCCCCCAGCCTTTCGCAAACTCAAATGGCGGCTGGAAGGAAACGTCCTCTCATTCACTACACACTGCAGTGAATCCTATAACATCCCATTTGCAGAGTGGGACCTCCTCAGTGCCCTTGCACATTGCCCCGACACAGCCCATGGACCTGATCGCATCCACAGCTAGATGATTGAACATCTCTCATCTGACAAGCGACATCTTCTCGTCATATTCAACTGGATCTGGTGCGATGGCGTCTTTCCATCGGAATGGCGGGAGAGCACCATCATTCCGGTGCTCAAACCCGGTAAAAAGCCACTTGATGTGGATAGCTATCGACCCATAAGCCTCACCAACGTTCTTTGTAAGCTGCTGGAACGTATGGTATATCGGTGGTTGGGTTGGTCCTGGAGTCACGTGGCTTGCTGGCTCCACATCAGGGTGGCTTCCGCCAGGGTCGCTCTACAACTGATAATCTTGTATCCATCGAGTGTGCCATCCGAACAGCCTTTTCCAAACGGCAACACCTGATTGCTGTCTTTTTGACTTACATAAAGCTTACGACACAACTTGGCGACATATTCTTGCCACATTGTATGAGTGGCGTGTCCTGGGACCACTCGCGACTTTTATCCAAAACTTCCAGTCGCTCTGTACTTTCCATCTCCAAGTTGGTGACGCGCATAGTTCCATCCATATCCAGGAGAATAGTCCCACAGGGCTCTGCATTGAGTGTCTCTCTATTTTTAGTGGCCATTAACTGTCCAGCAGCAGCTGTCGGGCCCTCTGCCTCACCTTCCCTGTATGCAGACGACTTCTGCATTTCGTACTGCTGCTGCTCCAGTACTCTAGTTGCTGAGCGGCGCCTCCCGGAAGCCATCCACAAGGCGCAGTCATCGGCTCTAGCCCATGGCTTCCAGTTTTCAGCTGCAAAGTCGTGTGTCATGCACTTCTGTCGTCGTCATACCGTTCATCTGGAACCCACACTTTACCTTATGACGATCCACTCACTGTAGTGGAGACATATAAATTCCTATGACTGGTTTTCCTCGCTCGACTGACTTGGCTCCCTCATCTTCGTAAGCTTAAGCGGAAGTGCTGGCAGCACGTCAATACCCTCCGTTGCCTGAGCGATACTAATTGGGGTGCATATAGCTGTACGCTGCTGCAGCTCTACAGAACGCTTGTCCAATCCCGAATTGACTATGGGAGTGTGGTTTATGGTTCGGCAGCGCCTTCAGCATTGCGTTTACTCGATCCTGTGCACCACTGTGTGGTTTGATTAGCGACAGGAGCTTTTAGGACGAGTCCGGTGACCAGTGTACTGGTGGAGGCTGGTGTCCCTCCACTGCAGATCAGACGCGCGCAACTGCTCGTCAGTTACGCAGCACACATTCATAGTTCCCCTGAGCATCCGAATTACCGTCTCCTTTTCCGCCCGCAGCAGCCATTCTCGGGCATTGGCGGCCCAGATCGGGACTGAAGATTGCGCTTCGCGTGCGGTCCCTTCTCTCCGAGCTGGAGCTTTACCACCTCGACTTCACGTCCGCCTCCATGGTGTACGCCTCGGGTGCAACTTCGTCTGGACCTCTAAGAACCCTACCGCTCTGCGCTGTCACTTTCTCTCGAATCTTCACGTGTTCCAGGGCTCTGAATTGGTTTACACCGGCGGCTCAATGGCTGATGGTCACATAGGCTTCGCATATGTTCATGGAGGACATATTAAGCAGCACTCCTTGCCAGTTGGCTGCAGTGTTTTCACTGCAGAGATGGCGGCCATATCTCGTGCTCTTGAGTATATCCGCTCATGCCCTGGCGAGTTATTTCTCCTGTGTACGACCTCACTGGGCAGCCTAAAAGCTATCGACCAGTGCTACCCTCTCCACCCTTTGGTAGCGTCCCTTCAGGAGTCCATCTATGCCGTGGAACAGTCCCGCCGTTCCGTGGTGTTTTGTGTGGATCCCAGGACACGTCACAATCCCTGGCAACGAACTTGCCGACAGGCTGGCCAAACAGGCGACGCGGAAACCGCTTCTGGAGATAGGCATCTCCGAAACTGACTTGCCTTCTGTCTTACACCGCGCAGGGTTTTCCGGCTTTGGGAAATGGAATGGCATAACAGCACGTGCAACAAACTGCGTGTCATTGAGGAGAGTATGAATGGTTGGAAGTCTTCTGTGCAGGCCTCTCGCAGGGAATCAGTTGTCCTCTGACGGCTCCGCGTTGGCCATACGTGGCTAACGCATGGTTACCTACTCCGTTGTGAGGACACACCTCAGTGTCGCTGTGGCTCCCAAATGACAGTTGTCCACCTCTTGCTGGACTGCCCACTTTTAGCCGCTCTACGGCAGACTTTTAACTTTCCCAGCACCCTACTTTCGGTGTTGGGCTACAATGCCTCCACAGCAGCTTTAGTTTTAAGTTTTTTCGTGAGAGTGGGTTTTATACTTCTATGCAGGTTTTAGTGCATGTCCTTTGTCCGTCTGTCCCCTCCACCCTAGTGCATCTAGGGTGGAGGTTTTAATGTGTTGCAGAGTGGCTGGCTTCCCCTTTTTATTCTCGTGGTTGGCCAGCCACTGTAATCTGCTTTCATGTTTTACTCTCTTCTATTTCTAGCTTCTCTCTGTTGTTTTCTTGTCCCCTTTGTTCCTTTTAGTGTTCGTTGCCTTCCCTTCGTTCTTGTGGGTTTTCCTTTCTTAACTTTTTGAGTTATATGTTTGGTCCGTTTTATTCTCACACTTGTGGCATTGTTTTTTTAGGAACAAGGGACCGATGACTTCGTAGTTTGGTCCTTTCTTCTGCCTTAAACAAACCAACCAACCAACCAACCAACCAACAGTTCACCTCTGCGCCGAAGTCTGGAAGACATTCGGTGATGCTCTTAAATGCTTCCACAAGCCGATCGCTCACTAGGTGCAGGGTTTGATTTTATCACTGTATTCATGACACTTGATATGACAGACATGAAGTATGTCTTCCCGTAAAGTTATGTTTTGAGAACCGTGGCTGTACAATTTTGTGGTTCATAATATAGACAGCAACCAACCACAATTATGAAACTTCCTGGCAGATTAAAACTGTGTGCCAGATCGAGACTCGAACTCCCCTCCCTGGTCCCGAATTAGAGTCTCGGTCCAGCACACAGTTTTAATCTGCCAACAAGTTTCATATCAGCGCACACTCCGCTAGAGTTAAAAATCTCATTCTGGAACCACAATTATGGTCAAAAAGGTGTAGATGAAGCCAACCATGACTAGTTCCTGATTTCTTACAAATCCACCTTTAGTTGGCTGCTATAGTTTTCCTTCCTTTTTTGCTGGAGTCTAGTTTATTAGAGTTGGTTCGTTGCACTAACAGCTTTTATTCACAATTCGGTGAAATTTTAAGAGATTTGGTTCTTTTGACCTCTGTCAAAACATTCATGAGAAAGTTTTACAGTTAGTAAAACGTGAAATATGGTGAAAACTTACGTGCTGTATCATTCTGTGTTGCGAAATCGCCAGTTTTTGTTATAAATTTTAAAATGAACACACTTTTGGACGTGCAGTTCACTGTAAAACGGTTCCAACACCGGCATATATCATGCGAGCTGCCATTGAATACAGAATGGTGGTGTTAAAAGCGTTTTCCATTGAACTGAACAGCACTGACTAAATCTAAAACGCTTTCTTGTACGTTTTAATGGAGATGAAAAGTACTGAATTTCTTGTAAATTTTACTGAATAGTGAACAAAAACTCCTGTCCCCTGCGGGTCCGGGGATTAGAATAGGCCCGAGGTATTCCTGCCTGTCGTAAGAGGCGACTAAAAGGAGTCCCTCCCCCTCAAGGGGGTAGTTAGCGCCTGCGTCTGGAGACGGACGGTTCCACGACCTCTATTTGCGGTCCTTTTGCTTTTTCACTTCTCGTTTCTTCCTTCCTTTGGTTGGTTCCTTTCTTTGCTCTTCTCCACCTCACTGTCTTCCTTACTCTTTCCCTTGCCTCTTTCCCTTGCCTTCTTCTCCTTGCCTTCTCATTGCCTTCTTCTCCTTGCCTTCTCTAGTCTCCGCCTCGGCGTTTGGGACAGTCTGTCCTCTCTCTCCTCTCTCTCTCTCTCTCTCTCTCTCTCTCTCTCTCTCTCTCTCTCTCTCTCTCTTCTTTTTCCTCTTCTTCCTTCCTCCCTGTGCGCGCCTGAAGGCCGACCCACGCGTTCGCACGCATAGCCGGTGACGGGGTAATGCGTAATTCCCCGCCCTGGGTAGACATGTAAGGCACGCACGTACCCCCTGGTAAATGCCAGGCCCAGGGAGGGGGTGATTGCCTGAGCTGATACCTTCTGACCATGCCGATTGGTCCCTCTGTCTGTTTCTCAGGAGGTGTGACCTGAGGTGTAAACATTCACCTAAGGTGGGAGTGCCCTCTGAGAGGGTCCCCACAAGGAAGGAGCGCGCAATCGGAGACGCTGGCAATTATGGGGGATTCCTCCGCAATGGATTTCACTCCATCTCTCTCGACTTCTGCCCAAAAACGGAAACTTGACCAGCCACCAGTGACAAAGTACTACCGCCTGCCCTACAGTTCCTCGTCGTTTCTCGATCTGAGGATGGAAAGGATTTTTCCTCTGTCAACCCTTCCGTTATCCAGAAGGGCATAGATGCCATAGCCGGATCTGTCAGATCTTGTACCAGGTTGCGTAACGGTACCTTATTACTAGAAACTGAGAGCGCCTTTCAGGCACAAAAACTGCTTCAAGCCACACTCCTGTACACGTTCCCTGTCCGGGTGGAGGCTCACCGAACTTTGAATTCGTCTCGTGGTGTGGTCTATACTAGATCCCTCGACGGCTTGACTGACGAGGAGATTCAATCTTTCCTCGCTGAGCAGGGCGTGACGGCTGTCCATAGGGTCATGAAAAAGGTCAACAATGACCTTGTACCGACCCGGACACTTTACTTGAGCTTTGATAGTGTTAAGCTGCCATCGCGCATCAAGGTGGGCTATGAGGTTATTTCTGTTTGCCCCTATGTCCCGACACCTACGCGCTGCTACCAGTGTCAGCGTTTCAATCACACTAGACAGTCTTGTTCCAATGCGGCTAAATGTGTCACTTGTGGCAGGGATGCCCATGAGGGTGACTGTCCACCTCCGTCTCCTCGTTGTGTGAACTGTCAGGGTGACCATGCCGCATCCTCCCGCGACTGTCCTGTCTATAAGGAAGAACACTGTATCCAAGAAATTCGGGTCAAAGAGAAAGTGTCCACCTCGGCTGCTCGCAAGCTATTGGCTAGTAGGAAGCCCACGCTGCTCCCAGCGGGGAAATACAGTACTGTCCTCGCCTCTCCTCGGACTACCAGGGAGGTGGCAACCCAGACATGCGATCTGACCGTCAGCTCCACGGTCGTCCGTTCGGCCAGTGCTAAGATCGCGCGGTCGACGTCTCCTCTTCCTCCCATCACCTCACAGACACCAGCCCCTTCATCAGCTTCTGCTAAGACGAAGACCCAGAAGTCAGATGCACGGGCCTTCAAGAAGGAACCGTCCCGTGCAGACTTCCTACGTACCTCGACCTCCCAGCCTTCGACCGGTACTTCCACCAAACGACCTTCCAAGAAGGCTCATAGGAAGCACAGTTCTCCTTCTCCGCCACGGCGCATTTCTTCTCCTGCGCCACCCAGCGGTTGCCGCCCCAGGCCGTCATCCGTTTCGTCTGGCCGCACCGCTGGTAGCCGAACATCTGGCCGTTCACCGGCGGAGGAAGCTCCCCCTCCCGGCCATCTTCCCAAGATGGCCGAGGAACCTATAGACCCAATGGACGATGACTGTCCTACTGATAGCGGCGGCAGTGCTCGCTCGAAGCCAGGCCCTCAGCGGCCTTCGAGGTGACCCCTTCTTTCATCTTCCCTTTTTTTCTTACGATGGCGCTTATTCACTGGAATATTCGCAGCATTCGCTCCAACCGAGAGGACTTGAAGTTGCTGCTCAGCTTGCACCATCCGCTCGTCGTAGCCCTCCAGGAAACGAAGCTACGCCCATGCGATCAAATTGCCTTGGCACACTACACCTCTGTGCGTTTTGACCTACCCCCTGTGGTAGGTATCCCAGCTCATGGAGGGGTTATGTTGCTGGTCCGGGATGATATTTACTACGATCCCATCACGTTGCACACCGGCCTGCAGGCAGTTGCCATCCGCATTACTCTCCCCACTTTTACATTTTACATTTGTACTGTTTACACTCCATCGTCGTCTGCCATTACCAGGGCAGACATGATGCAACTTATTGCTCAGCTACCTGCACCATTTTTGTTAACTGGAGACTTCAATGCCCACCATCCCCTTTGGGGCTCTCCAGCATCCTGCCCGAGGGGCTCCCTGTTAGCAGACCTTTTCAACCAGCTCAATCTTGTCTGCCTCAATACTGGCGCCCCTACTTTTCTTTCGGACACATCTCACACCTATTCCCATTTAGACCTCTCTATATGTACTCCCCAACTTGCACGCCGGTTTGGGTGGTATGCACTTTCTGATACATATTCGAGCGACCACTTCCCGTGTGTTATCCATCTCCTGCAGCATACCCCCTCTCCGTGCTTCTCTAATTGGACCATCTCCAAGGCAGACTGGGGGCTCTTCTCTTCCAGGGCGACCTTTCAGGATCAAACCTTTACAAGCTGCGATCGTCAGGTCGCACACCTCACGGAAGTCATTCTCGCTGCTGCTGAATATTCCACCCCTCACCCTACTTCTTCTCCACGTCGCGTGCCGGTCCCCTGGTGGACCGCAGCATGTAGAGACGCTTTACGTGCTCGTCGACGTGCTTTACGCACCTTTAAACGCCACCCTACAGTGGCGAATTGTATCAATTATAAACGATTACGTGCACAGTGTCGTCGTATTATTAAAGAAAGCAAGAAAGCCAGCTGGGCTGCTTTCACAAGCACCTTCAACAGTTTCACTCCTTCTGTTGTCTGGGGTAGCCTGCGCCGGCTATCTGGCACTAAGGTCCACTCACCAGTTTCTGGCTTGACGGTCGCGAATGACGTCCTTGTGGCCCCTGAGGCTGTCTCCAATGCCTTCGGCCGCTTTTTCGCAGAGGTTTCGAGTTCCGCTCATTACCACCCTGCCTTCCTCCCCCGCAAACAGGCAGAGGAGGCTAGGCCACCTAACTTCCGCTCCTCGAATCGTGAAAGTTATAATGCCCCATTCACCATGCGGGAACTCGAAAACGCACTTGGCCGATCACGGTCCTCCGCTCCAGGGCCTGATTCTATTCATATTGAGATGCTGAAGAACCTTTCTCCTGAGGGTAAAGGTTTTCTTCTTCGTACTTACAATCGCATCTGGATTGAGGGACATGTTCCCGCATGCTGGCGCGAGTCTATTGTTGCCCGACTCCTAAGCCGGGGAAGGACAAGCACTTGCCTTCCAGTTATCTACCCATCTCACTTACCAGCTGTGTCTGTAAAGTGATGGAGTGAATGGTTAACTCTCGATTGGTTTGGCTGCTCGAGTCTCGACGCCTACTTACCAATGTACAATGTGGATTTCGTAGGCGCCGCTCTGCTGTTGACCATCTGGTTACCTTGTCGACCTTCATTATGAATAACATCTTGCGGAAGCGCCCGACCGCGGCTGTGTTCTTTGATTTGGAGAAGGCTTACGACACCTGTTGGAGGGCGGGCATTCTCCGCACCACGCATACATGGGGCCTTCGCGGTCGCCTCCCTCTTTTTATTCGTTCCTTTTTAATGGATCGACAGTTCAGGGTACGTGTGGGTTCTGTCCTGTCCGACACCTTTCGCCAGGAGAATGGGGTGCTACAGGGCTCAGTTTTGAGCGTCGCTCTCTTCGCCATAGCGATCAATCCAATAATGGATTGCCTCCCAGCTGATGTATCAGGCTCCCTTTTCGTGGACGATTTTACCATCTATTGCAGCGCGCAGCGTACGTGTTTCCTGGAGCGCTGTCTTCAGCGTTCTCTTGACCGTCTTTACTCCTGGAGTGTCGCCAATGGCTTCCGTTTTTCTGCCGAGAAGACGGTCTGTATTATCTTCTGGCGCTACAAATAGTTTCTCCCACCGTCCTTACGACTTGTTCCCGTTGCTCTCCCATTCGTGGAGACAACAAAATCTTTAGGTCTTACATTTGACAGGAAACTTAGTTGGTATCCACATGTCATATTTGACTGCCCGTTGTACTCGTTCTCTAAATGTCCTCCGTGTTCTCAGTGGTATGTCATGGGGTGCGGATCGAACCGTCCTACTTCGCCTATATCGGTCGATCGTTCGCTCCAAGCTGGATTATGGGAGCTTCGTATACTCCTCTGCACGGCCATCCATCTTACGCCGCCTCAACTCCATACAACATTGGGGTTTACGACTTGCGATCGGAGCGTTTTATACTAGTCCCGTCGAGAGTCTTCATGCTGATGCTGGTGAGTTGCCACTCACCTACCGGCGCGATATACTGCTTTGTCGGTATGCCTGTCGGCTACTGGCAATGCCCGACCACCTGTCTTATCGTTCCTTTTTTGATGACTCTCTCGACAGTCAATACGGGTTGTATGTCTCTGCCCTGCTACCCCCTGGAGTTCACTTTCGTCGCCTCCTTCAACACCTTAATTTTTCACTCCTTGCAACCTTTCGAGTGGGCGAGAGCCACACGCCGCCTTGGCTCCAGGCTCAGGTTCGCGTTCACCTTGACCTCTGCTTGCTCCCGAAGGAGGTTACCCCCGGTTCAGTCTACCACTCCCGTTTTGTCGAACTTCGTTCGAAGTTCATTAATATGACCTTCATTTATACAGATGGCTCAAAGACCAATGACGGGGTCGGGTGTTCTGTTATTGTCGGGGCACAAAGCTTCAAATACCGGCTCCATGGCCATTGTTCGGTCTTCACAGATGAGCTCTTTGCCCTCTACCAGGCTGTTCTTTACATCTGCCGCCACCGACATTCTGCATATGTCATCTGCTCCGATTTCCTGAGCGCTATCCAGAGCCTCAGTGATCCGTATCCGGTTCACCCTTTCGTGCACCGGATCCAACGCTCTCTTCAGCAGCTGGTGGACGTCGGTTCTCCAGTTAGCTTTATGTGGGTTCCTGGCCATGTCGGTATCCCTGGGAACGAAGCTGCAGATGCCACGGCCAAGGCTGCGGTCCTCCAGCCTCGGACAGCTTCTTGTTGTGTCCCTTCGTCAGATTGTAGCAGGGTCATTTGTCGGCGCATTTTATCGCTGTGGCATGCCGATTGGGCTGCACTTACAGACAACAAGCTTCGGGCCTTGAAACCTCTTCCCGTGGCTTGGACGTCCTCCTCACGCCCTTCTCGGCGGGAGGAGGTAGTTTTGGCCCGGTTACGAATTGGACACTGCCGGTTCAGCCATCGCCATCTGCTGACGGCTGCGCCGGCGCCGTTCTGCCCATGTGGGCAATTGCTGATTGTCCGCCACATTTTAACGTCCTGTCCGGATTTTAACACCCTGCGTCTTGATCTTGGCCTGCCATGTACTGTAGAAGCCATTTTAGCGGATGATCCACGAGCAGCTGCTCGCGTTCTTCATTTTATCAATTTGACAACCCTCTCAAAGGACATTTGATTATGCTGTTTTCCTTTTTTTTAATCCTATGCCTGTCAGTCTGTCTTTTATCGTGTTTTCCGTTTCGTTGCTGTTTTAAACTTGTGACTCGCGGTGCATTCCTAACGTAGTCTGGGCGCTAATGACCGTTGTTGTGCGCCCTAAAACCACAAAAAAAAACTCCTGTGTCTAAGATCAGCAAACTAATGAGAACAACACGTGGTTCTAGCAAGAAAGCAAGCAGAACTGTAGCAACCACTTGAATATGGATTTGTAAAGACGAAGAAACAGGCCATGGTTTGATTCAAACAAACCTTCTTAAACTTATGGCATGTTGCCTGTTCATATTATTAAAGGACGCGATGTAGCCTTAAGGGATTAAGATCAGGTGACCTCAGAGCTCCTGCTTTTACTTCCTCGGCTGCCACCTGGGAGGAGGGTCAGGCGCGCTCACTTGGGGAAAACCCTTTCCCTGTTACTTTTTTTTTTTAGTAATCTGATCTGGTTTCCTACTAATTAAAATTTTTCTGCCAGTCAATCGGCTTCCCTTTGTTCTTGCACTTAAGAGACATCCTGGTGAGCATTCCTCCTCGCCATACCTTAATTACGTCTCGGGGCATTATTTTCCACAGGGCTTCCTACAGTCTGACGAGGAACCAGGGACTAATGTGTCATGGCGCAGCATTAATTTCATCTAGCGAGTCCAGAGAGGTCCTAACGACAACTGCATTGATACTAGCGCTTTCATCTTAACTTTTGAGAGGGATACCCTTACAGAAAAAGTTACAGTTTACTGTTGTGACATGAAACCGTTAACCCTACTTGCTGTGCTCTTACAGGTGTGTCTGTTTTGCTCACGTCTTTGCGATGTGAGGCGAAACCTATTTCGAGCAGCTGTGGCCACCCTCTCCATATGAGGAGTCGTTGCGGCCCACTGCCCACGTGTGAGAACTGTTCCGGCTCACATTATCCTCTCACAGGATTGCCCAATATCTAGAAAGGAAACAAGATTCAGGAATTCAAATTCTCAACTGTCGATCCTGCTCAGAGGCCTGACAAATTCGACTGTCTCCACACAGTATCTTTAAGGTATAACTTTGCTTCTGCTACATCCTATCCTTATCTTCCTCTTGTATCAACCCTCCTCCTCAACTCCATCGTGTCCCCTTCCCTTACCTTCTTCCTAGCGGTTCCCATTACCTCACCTTACGCAGCTGTTCCTTCTTGTTGGCCACAGAAGAAATCTTCTCTGGCACCCACAGAGGATGTGGCTCCTCCTAGGTATCCCCATTCTGTCATCTCCAGGGTAGGAAACCTGTTACTTCGAGTCAGACGTGGGACCAATGCGCTGTGGGCCTCAAGGTCGCTCATTCTCTTTCGTATCCTGATGCTGCTATGACATTGCTCTATTCGTGACAATGTCTGAGGAGGAGGTGCATCAGTCTTAGGATGAGGCTATCCACCTCCCCCTCTCTCCAGACATCCCAGGAGGTGTTGCGCTCTTCCTTGCAACCATGATCCGATTCATGGGTTCTAGGTGCTTGAGTCTGGAACCGCGCGACCGCTATGGTCACAGGTTCGAATCCTGCCTCAGGTGTGTGTGGTGTGTGTTGTGTGTGTGTGTGTGTGTGTTGTGTTTTTGTGTGTGTGTGTGTGTGTGTGTTGTGTTTTTTTGTGTGTGTGTGTGTGTGTGTGTGTTGTGTTTTTGTGTGTGTGTGTGTGTGTGTGTTGTGTTTTTTTGTGTGTGTGTGTGTGTGTGTGTGTTGTGTTTTTGTGTGTGTGTGTGTGTGTGTTGTGTTTTTGTGTGTGTGTGTGTGTGTTGTGTTTTTGTGTGTGTGTGTGTGTGTGTGTGTTGTGTTTGTGTGTGTGTGTGTGTGTGTGTGTGTGTGTTGTGTTTGTGTGTGTTGTGTTTGTGTGTGTTGTGTTTGTGTGTGTTGTGTTTGTGTGTGTTGTGTTTGTGTGTGTTGTGTGTGTGTGTGTTGTGTGTGTGTGTGTGTGTGTGTGTTGTGTTTGTGTGTGTTGTGTTTGTGTGTGTTGTGTTTGTGTGTGTTGTGTGTGTGTGTGTGTGTGTGTGTGTGTGTGTGTTGTGTTTGTGTGTGTGTGTGTGTGTGTTTGTGTGTGTGTGTGTGTAGTGTTTGTGGGTGTGTTGTGTTTGTGTTGTGTTTGTGTGTGTGTTGTGTTTGTGTTGTGTTGTGTGTGTGTTGTGTTTGTGTTGTGTTGTGTGTTGTGTTGTGTGTGTGTGTGTGTTGTGTTTGTGTTGTGTTGTGTGTTGTGTGTGTGTTGTGTGTTGTGTGTGTGTTGTGTTTGTGGTGTGGGTGTGTTGTGGTGTGGGTGTGTTGTGGTGTGGGTGTGTTGTGGTGTGGGTGTGTTGTGGTGTGGGTGTGTTGTGGTGTGGGTGTGTTGTGGTGTGGGTGTGTGTCCTTAGGTTTAAGTAGTTCTAAGTTCTAGGGGACTAATGACCTCAGAAGTTCAGTCCCTTAGTGCTCAGAGCCATTTGAACCATTTCGATTCATGGGTGCCACTCTGTCCTTACTAAATTGACACTAAATTAGCACAACGACCGATTCTGGCCAGTTCAACGCCTCTTGTACTACTCTCCTGCAATAGAACTGTAATGGTCACTATCGTTCCCTTCCAGAGCTGCAGTCTCTTCATTGTCTCTACTCTGTAGCTGGTGTTGTATTCCAGGAATCTCATTTTGTGGATACTCATTAGCTGACTCGTCGTGATTGCCAGACATTCTTGTGGACCTGGGTTGGCACTGTGCAGGTATCCACTGGTGTCTGTACACTGGTCCACATGCACATTGCCGGTTTGTTGGTTTTTCTTCATACTACACTGAAAGTAGAGGCTGTTCAGATCCACTTCGACTCTGTGGTAAAGATATACAATCTTTACATTCCCTCAGACTGGGCTCTTATGCTTAGTCCTCTTCTTGCTCTCCTTAGACACCAGCTTCCCCCTCTTGATCTTCCTTTTCCTTTGAGATTTTAAAGCCGTAACCTACTGTTGGGTGGTACTTAGACCACTGAATGGGACAGGGTTGTTGACTTGCTGACAGGGCTTGATCTCCTCCTCCTCAGCCCCCCCCCCCCCCCCCCCCCCCCACACACACACACTTCAGTGTGGTACACAAGACTTTCTTGGCCATTGATCTTCGTATCTGTAGCCCTGGATTCTTCCCTTCGATTCAGTACATAGTTGATGACGATTTGTGTGGCAACAATAATTTTCTGAGTCTTACCTTTTCTTCAGCATCACTCAGTGGGACACCCTCCTAGGTGGGCCTTTACTAGTACAGATTGGGATGTCTTTCCCTCAGCTGCCATTCCAACCACTCCACCACACAATGGTAATTGTGAGTCTGTACAGAGTTTGATTCCATACTTTCGGCAGATGGTTCAGCAATTCTTTTTTCCTCAGGTTATCTCCAATGGAATCTGTCCCTTGATGTACTCCCAAAGTTTCTGCAGCTATTACAGACTTCTGTTGTGCCCTCCAAAGCTACAAATGGCATCCATCTCTCAACCACCTCCTGACTTCGTTTCTTGGACCATTTTCTTCATAAACGCCATAAAGGGATGTGTTTGGAACAATATGTCAGTGCCGTAGGGCAACATAATCTCTCTTCCTAGGCAAGGGCAAAGATCAGACATGTTATTGACTGTCACCCTCTTACAGGTGCTCTGAGAAATCCCCCAAATCGAGTTATCCTCAACAGCCTAGAGACTATCGCTGAGCAGTTTGTTCAGCATTTCATCCAGGTCCAGACCTGCATTCCATCTTCTCAAACACCATCTAGAACGACTCCCTTTATCTTTGTTCCCTACAGCTTGGAACCTTATAAGGCCCCATTTAGTGAGTGGGAATTCTCCAGCTCTCTGCCCTGGATTGGACCAACTCTTATCTCCCCCCCCCCCCCCTTCTGCAGGTCTGGGGGTTATAATAGGGCTGAGGTATTCCTGCCTGTCGTAAGAGGCGACTAAAATGTGTGTCTCACGTTTTGGCCTTCATGTGATGGTCCTCTGTAGGGTTTGACCATTTTTCAAAATTTTCCCGAAAAGCGAGACAATTGGGGATAGGTGCCTTACATGGTGCATCGTATCCACAGAGCATTGAGTTCTTCAGCCCACTTTCTCGTCGTCGCATTGCAGTCCTGCCCATTCTTGGGTGAGGGCACCTTCCTGGGTGAGTTTTCCACCATGCACCATGCAGTGTCACTTTCTGTGCTGATGATGACCATAGACTTCTTTGCACTTGATATCCAGCATGGTAGCTAGTCCATAGTGGTGGGGCCGCCATGTACCCTGTAGATCGTAGCACACTGACAACACAGGGATTGCTCTGATGCCTGTGCCGTTAACTCTCTACATATGCCAAGGAGTAGATGCCCATCTCCCTGGGGCATTGGGACTCCCAGCAATGCCCATCCTGCCAGGTGGCCTTTGCTGCAGCTGGGTGGCGCCTGTGGGGAGGGCTCCTGGTCGGAGTGGGTGGCATCAGGATAGATGGCACACCGTGAAGTGAAGTGTAGTACGTCATCCCTTGCTGGTGTCCTGTTGCCAGCAGTCTCTTCGTGGGCAGTCTAACTTTAATGCTAAGAAATAAGACACAAGCCGTTCCCCTCCCTAGCCACACCATGGGAGGAACGCCAGGCCAAGGATGGCAGTGAAGCTTATTTGCCCCAGTACCTCGTCTGTACCCGTTTGTGGCAAGTTGGGGATATTTCTGTTACCATCACATCTCATAAGAACTTAAATTTTGTCCAGAGTATTATATTCCACAGGGACCTTCTTCTGCAGTCAGACGACGAGCTGCGCGCCAATTTAGAGTGGCGAGGTGTTAATTTCGTCTGGCGCGTCCATCGGGGTCTGACGGATAACCAGGTTGCCATTGGTACCTTCATCTTGGCTTTTGAGGGTGACATGTTGACTGAGAAGGTAAAGTTGATGGTTTCACTGTGACTTCAAGCCATATATCCCTCCCTCGATGCGGTGCTTTAAGTGCTGAAAGTTTGGCTGTATGTCTCCCCACTATATTTCCAGCCCCACCTGTCAAGACTGTGGGCATCCATCGCATCCCAATACTACATGTTGCCTTGCCTCCACCTGTCTCTCCTGCAGAGGGCATCGTTCACCTTGCTCACCTGACTGCAGGATTTTACAGAAAGAGAGGAAAATCATGAAATATAAGACCCAGGACCGACTGACCTACACTGAGGCTAGAGGAAATTAGAGTGCCTACATCCGGTGGCTATGACCTCTTCCTACGCTGCCACTACGAGAACAGTTGTCGCCCCATCAGTACTCTGAATGCCTGTCGCTTCTCAGAACTGGAGACTACACCTTCCCCCTTGATGGAACGGGGTCACTTCCCCCCCTCCCGCTATTGCTCCCACACCACATACTTCAGACGCAATACCCCCCCCCCCAATCATTGGGGATTTCAGTCCCCTATTCTGAGCCAGAGAAGCGGAAAGCTTCTTTGGCTCCTCCCGCTAGGAAGGGGTCCCTTGGGTCAATCCTTTCCCAGGTTTCTGCTAGTGGGAAAGATGGCACCTGGAAGTGACTGAAGAGCCCAAAAGCAGCTGGTTGTAGCGCTTCACGTTCATCCTCAGTCTTGGAGACTGATTCAGTGAAGTCCTCCCAGCCAGGGAAACCCAAGGAACAGCACAAGAAATCGAAAAAGAAGACCCCTAAGAACAAGGAACTTCCGGTGGCACTCACACTACTGCTACCTACAAGCTCTGCCTCTGAGGATGGGGGACCTGGATCTCGCCAGACCCTCAGACACAATGGATATAGACTGCTCAGGCAAAAAGTGGGTGGCAGCAGCTGACCCTGAGGCATAAACTGCCTCATTGAATCTCCATGCCTTCCCAGTCTCTGCTACAGCAACTCTTAAGCTTTACACCTGCTTTCTGTATTGCCCTTCAGGAAACTCGAGTGTCAGGTGGAGTTTGCGTATATATCCTAAACTCAGTCTGTGGTGAACCTGTGCCCCTTCAAACCCCTCTTGAAGCGATGGCTGTCACATAACTGTCTGCAATGTATATCTTCCTCCAGATGGTGCAGTACCTCTGAATGTATTAGCTGCACTGATAGATCAACTCAATAAACCTTTCCTACTTTTGGGAGATTATAACGCCCATAATGCCTTGTGGGGTGAGTCTGTGGTTACTGGCTGAGGACTCGAAGCTTTACTGTCTCAGTTCGACCTCTTCTTCTTAAGTACTGAAGCTGCCACACATTTCAGTGTGGATTGAGGAATCTACTGGCCCATTCATTTATCAATTTGCAACCCAGGACTTCTCCTATCTATCCACCAGAGAGCACATGACGACCACTTCCCCATCTTCCTGCCACTGCCCCAGTATCAGGCCCATGGACGTCTGCCCAGAAGGCTTTAAAGAAGGCCGACTGGGAAACTTTCACGTCTGATTTCACCGTTGACTCTCCCCCACATGGTAACATCGATGCGATGGTTGAGCAGGTGACTGCCACAATCCTTTCTGCGGCAGAAAACAAGAACCTTCGCTCTTTAGGGTGTCCTCGGCGAAAGACAGACACTTGGTGGTCTCTGGAAGTAGCTGAGGCAATTACAGAGCGTTGGCGAGCTCTACAGCGATTCTCTTTCCTAGAGCTTCTCACAGTCTTGAAGCAGCTCCGTGCCCGTGTATACCAGCTTATAAAACGATGGAAACAGGAGTGTTGGGAGAAGGACATGTCGACCATTGGGTGCAATACGTCACCTTCCCAAATCTGGACAAAGATCAGACATTTTTTTGGAACCAGAACCCAACAGGCGTCCCTTCCGTGACCATCAATGGCGTGCTATGTACCGACACAAACGCGATTGCCGAGCACTTTGCTCGAGCCTCTGTGTCGGAGAATACCCCCAGCCTTTTGTACCCTGAAACGGCGGCTGGAAAGGAAAGTCTTCTCGTTCACTACACACCACAGTGAAACCTATAACGCCGCATTTACTGAGAGTGAGCTCCTCAGCGAACTTTCACATTGCCCTGACACAGCTCCTGGGCACAGTAAGATGATAAAACATATCTTGACTGACTAGAAGCGCCATCTCCTCATCTTCAACCGAATCTGGTGCGATGGCGTCTTTCCAGCGCAATGGCGGGAGAGCATCGTCGCTCCGGTGCTGAAACCCGGAAAAAACCCGCTTGATGGGGATAGCTATCGTCCCATCAGCCTCACCAACATTCTTTGTAAGCTGCTGGAATGTATGGTGAGTCGGCGCTTGGGTTGGGTCGGGTCCTGGAGTCACATTGCGTACATGTCAGGACGGCTTCCGCCAAGGGCACTCTTTAGTCTACTGACTGGTTTGATGCGGCCCGCTACGAATTCCTTTCCTGTGCTAACCTCTTCATCTCAGAGTAGCACTTGAAACCTACGTCAATTATTTGCTTGACGTATTCCAATCTCTGTCATCCTCTACAGTTTTTGCCCTCTACAGCTCCCTCTAGTACCATGGAAGTCGTTCCCTCATGTCTTAGCAGATGTCCTATCATCCTGTCACTTCTCCTTATCAGTGTTTTCCACATATTCCTTTCCTCTCCGATTCTGCGTAGAACCTCCTCATTCCTTACCTTTTCAGTCCTCCTAATTTTCAACATTCGTCTATAGCACCACATCTCAAATGCTTCGATTCTCTTCTGTTACGGTTTTCCCACAGTCCATGTTTCACTACCATACAATGCTGTACTCCAGACGTACATCCTCAGAAATTTCTTCCTCAAATTAAGGCCGGTATTTGATATTATTAGACTTCTCTTGGCCAGAAATGCCTTTTTTTCCATAGCGAGTCTGCTTTTGATGTCCTCCTTGCTCCGTCCGTCATTGATTATTTTACTGCCTAGGTAGCAGAATTCCTTAACTTCATTGACTTGGTGACCATCAATCCTGATGTTAAGTTTCTCACTGTTCTCATTTCTACTACTTCTGATTACCTTCGCCTTTCTCCGATTTACTCTCAAACCATACTGTGTACTCATTGGACTGTTCATTCCGTTCAGCAGATCATTTAATTCTTCTTCACTTTCACTTAGGACAACAATGTCATCAGCGAATCGTATCATTGATATCCTTTCACCTTGTAATTTAATTCCACTCCTGAACCTTTCTTTTATTTCCATCATTGCTTCCTCGATGTACAGATTGAAGAGTAGGGGCGAAAGGCTACAGCCTTGTCTTACACCCTTCTTAATACGAGCACTTCGTTCTTGATCGTCCACTCTTATTGTTCCCTCTTGGTTGTTGTACATATTGTATATGACCCGTCTCTCCCTATAGCTTACCCCCTACTTTTTTCAGACTCTCGAACAGCTTGTACCATTTTATTTTGTCGATCGCTGTTTCCAGGTCGACAAATCCTATGAAAGTGTCTTGATTTTTCTTTAGCCTTGCTTCCATTATTAGCTGTAACGTCAGAATTGCCCTCTCGTACCTTTACTTTTCCTAAATCCAAACTGATAGACACGTAGCGCATTTTCAATTTTCTTTTCCATTCTTCTGTATATTATTCTTGTAAGCAGCTTCGATGCATGAGCTGTTAAGCTGATTGTGCGATAATTCTCGCACTTGTCAGCTCTTGCCGTCTTCGGAATTGTGTGGATGATGCTTTTCCGAAAGTCAGATGGTATATCGCCAGACTCATATATTCTACACACCAACGTGAATATTCGTTTTGTTGGCACTTCCCCCCAATTATTTTAGAAAGTCTGATGGAATGTTATCTATCCCTTCTGCCTTATTTGACCGTAAGTCCTCCAAAGCTCTTTTAAATTCTGATTCTAATACTGGATCCCCTATCTCTTCTAAATAGACTCCTGTTTCTTCTTCTACCACATCGGAGAAATATTTACCCTCATAGAGGCTTTCAATGTATTCTTTCCACCTATCTGCTCTCTCCTCTGCATTTAACAGTGGAATTCCCGTTGCACTCTTGATGTTACCACCGTTGCTTTTAATGTCACCAAAGGTTGTTTTGACTTTACTGTATGCCGAGTCTGTCCTTCTGACAATCGTATCTTTTTCGATGTCTTCACATTTTCCCTGCAGCTATTTCGTCTTAGTTTCCCTGCACTTCCTATTTATTTCATTCCTCAGCGACTTGTATTTCTGTATTCCTGATTTTCCCGGAACATGTTTGTACTTCCTCCTTTCATCAATCAACTGAAGTATTTCTTCTGTTACCCATGGTTTCTTCGCAGCTACCTTCTTTGTACCTATGTTTTCCTTCCCAACTTCTGTGATGGCCCTTTTTAGAGATGTCCATTCCTCTTCAACTGTACTGCCTACTGCGCTATTCCTTATTGCTGTATCTGTGGCGTTAGAGAACTTCAAACGTATCTCGTCATTCCTTAGTACTTCCGTATCCCACTTCTTTGAGTATTGATTCTTCCTGACTAATGTCTTGAACTTCAGCCTACTCTTCATCACTACTATATTGTGATCTGAGTCTATAACTGCTCCTGGGTACGCCTTACAATCTAGTATCTGATTTCGGAATCTCTGTCTGACCATGATGTAATCTAATTGAAATCTTCCCGTATCTCCCGGCCTTTTCCAAGTATACCTCCTCCTCTTGTGATTCTTGAACAGGGTGTTCGCTATTACTAGCTGAAATTTGTTACAGAACTCAATTAGTCTTTCTCCTCTTTCATTCCTTGTCCCAAGCCCATATTCTCCTGTAACCTTTTCTTCTACTCCTTCCCCTACAACTGCATTCCAGTCGCCCATGACTATTAGATTTTCGTCCCCCTTTACATACTGCATTACCCTTTCAATATCCTCATACACTTTCTCTATCTGTTCTTCAGCTTGGGACGTCGGCATGTATACCTGAACTATCGTTGTCGGTGTTGGTCTGCTGTCGATTCTGATTAGAACAACCCGGTCACTGAACTGTTCACAGTAACACACCCTCTGCCCTACCTTCCTATTCATAACGAATCCTACACCTGTTATACCATTTTCTGCTGCTGTTGATATTACCCGATACTCATGTGACCAGAAATCCTTGTCTTCCTTCCACTTCACTTCACTGACCCCTACTATATCTAGATTGAGCCTTTGCATTTCCCTTTTCAGACTTTCTAGTTTCCCTACCACGTTCAAGCTTCTGACATTCCACGCCCCGACTCGCAGAACGTTAGCCTTTCGTAGATTGAATAATCTTTTTCTCATGGTAACCTCCCCCTTGGCAGTCCCCTCCCGGAGATCCGAATGGGGACTATTCCGGAATCTTTTGCCAATGGAGAGATCATCATGACACTTCTTCAATTACAGGTCACATGTCCTGTGGATACACGTTACGTGTCTTTAATGCAGTGGTTTCCATTGCCTTCTGCATCCTCATGTTGTTGATCATTGCTGATTCTTCCGCCTTTAGGGGCAATTTCCCACCCCTAGGACAAGAGTGCCCTGAACGTCTATCCGCTCCTCCGCCCTCTTTGACAAGACCGTTGGCAGAATGAGGCTGACTTATTATGCCGGAAGACTTCGACAGCCAACGCTGATTATTTATCAAAATTTAGGCAGTGGCGGGGATCGAACCCGGGACCGAAGACGTTTTGATTATGAATCAAAGACGCTACCCCATTTTTTTAAATCTTCATTTTACTCGCGTTAGTTCGTTACATTCAAATGCATGAATCAAAGACGCTACCCCTAGACCACGGGCACTCTACCACTGATAATCTTGTGTTCCTCTAGTGTGCCATCTGAGCAGCCTTATCCAGACGCCAACACCTTGCTGCCGTCTTTTTTGATCCATGCAAAGCATATGACATTCTGCTGCCTAAGCAACACCAACTGGGGTGCAGATCGCTCTACTCTGCTGCAGCTCTATAAAACCCTTGTTCTATACCACCTTGACTATGGAAGTCTGATTTGTAATTCGGCGGCGCACTCATCGTTGTGTGTACTTGACCCAGTGCACCACTGTGGCGTTCGCCTAGCGTCGGGTTCTTTCAGAAAGAGTCCGGTGGCAAATGTCCTGGCGGAGGCTGGAGTCCCTCCATTGCAGATCCAGCGTGCACAACTGCTCGCTAGTTACGTTGCACACATTCGTAGTTCTCCGGAGCATCCGAATTACTGTCTATTTTTCCATCCACCCTCAGCAGTTCATCTCCCACATCGGCGGCCCAGGTCAGGGCTAACGAATGCGGTTATTGTGCGATCCCTTCTGTCTGAACTGGAGTCCTTCCCTTTACCACTTCCCGTCCAGGTCTGTCTGCATACACCTCCATGGTGTACACCTAGGCTGCAGATTCGTCTGGACCTTGTGGATGACCGTAAGAACTCAGTTACTCCTGCCACTCTCCGCTGTCACTTCGTCTCGATTCTTGACGTGTTCCGGGCTCTGAAGTGGTTTACACCCACGGCTCGATGGCTGATGGTCATGTTGGCTTCGCTTACGTCCACAGAGGCCACTTTGAATAACATTACTTTCCCGATGGCTGCAGTGTATTTACAGCAGAGCTGGTGGTAATCTCTAGTGCACTTCAATATATCCGTTCATGGACTGGGGAACTGTTTCTTCTGTGTACTGACTCCCAGAGCAGCCTACATCTACATGATTACTCTGCAATTCACATTTAAGTGCTTGGCAGAGGGTTCATCGAACCACAATCATACTGTCTCCCTACCATTCCACTCCCGAACAGCGCGCGGGAAAAACGAACACCTGAACCTTTCTGTTCGAGCTCTGATCTCTTATTTTATTTTGATGATCATTCCTACCTATGTAGGTTGGGCTCAACAAAATATTTTCGCATTCGGAAGAGAAAGTTGGTGACTGAAATTTCGTAAATAGATCTCGCCGCGACGAAAAACTTCTTTGCTTTAATAACTTCCATGCCAACTCGCGTATCATATCTGCCACACTCTCTCCCCTATTACGTGATAATACAAAACGAGCTGCCCTTTTTTTTGTACCCTTTCGATGTCCTCCGTCAATCCCACCTGGTAAGGATCCCACACCGCGCAGCAATATTCTAACAGAGGACGAACTAGTGTAGTGTAAGCTGTCTCTGCCGGCACGGTAGCTCAGCGTGTTCGGTCGGAGGCTTAGCTGCCCTCTGTAATAAAATGAAACGCAGCCTTTGGCTCGCCTTCCCCACAATATTATCTATGTGGTCTTTCCAACTGAAGTTGTTCGTAATTTTAACACCCAGGTACTTAGTTGAATTCACAGCCTTGAGAATTGTACTATTTATCGAGTAATCGAATTCCAACGTATTTCTTTTGGATGTGGATCACCTCACTCTTTTCGTTATTTAGCGTCAACTGCCTCCTGCCACACCATACAGCAATCTTTTCTAAATCGCTTTGCAACTGATGCTGGTCTTCGGATGACCTTACTAGACGGTAAATTACAGCATCACCTGCGAACAACCTTAGGGAACTGCTCAGATTGTCACCCAGGTCATTTATATACATAAGGAACAGCAGAGGTCCCAGTACGCTTTCCTGGGGAACACCTGATATCACTTCAGTTTTACTCGATGATTTGCCGTCTATTACCACGAACTGCGACCTTCCTGACAGGAAATCACGAATCCAGTCACACAATTGAGACGACACTCCACAGGCCCGCAGCTTGATTAGAAGTCGCTTGTGAGGAAATCTAGAAATACGGAATCAACTTGAGATCCCCTGTCGATAGCGGCCATTACTTCGTGCGTTGCACAAGAACGATGTTTTCTGAAACCATGCTGATTACGTATCAATAGATCGTTCCCTTCGGGGTGATTCATAATGTTTGAATACAGAATATGCTCCAAAACCCTACTGCAAACCGACGTAAATGATATAGGTCTGTAGTTCGATGGATTACTCCTACTACCCTTCTTAAACACTGGTGCGACCTGCGCAATTTTCCAATCTGTAGGTACAGATCTATCGGCGAGCGAGCGGTTGTATATGATTGCTAAGTAGGGAGCTATTGTATCAGCGTAATCTGAAAGGAACCTAATCGGTATACGATCTGGACCTGAAGACTTGCCCGTATCAAGCGATTTGAGTTGCTTCGCAACCCCTAAGAAACTCATGCTAGCAGCTGTTCGTGTTTCAAATTCAGGAATATTCCATTCGTCTTCCCTGGTGAAGGCATTTCGGAAAACTGCGTTCAATAACTCCGATTTAGCGGCACAGTCGTCGGTAACAGTACCAACGGCACTGCGCAGCGAAGGTATTGACTGCGTCTTTCCACTTGTGTACTTTGCATACGACCAGAATTTCTTCGGATTTTCTACCAAATTTCGAGACAATGTTTCATTGTGGAACCTATTAAAGGCATCTCGCATTGAAGTCCGTGCCAAATTTCGCGCGTCTGTATATTTTAGCCAATCTTCGGGATTTCGCGTTCTTCTGAACTTCGCATGCTTTTTCCGTTGCGTCTGCAACAGCGTTCGGACCTGTTCTGTGTACCATGGGGAATCAGTTCCATCTCTTACCAATTTATGAGGTATGAATCTCTCAATTGCTGTTGCTAATATGTCTTTGAATTTGAGCCACATCTCGTCTACATTTGCATAGTCAGTTCGGAAGGAATGGAGATTGTCTCTTAGGAAGGCTTCTAGTGACACTTTATCCGCTTTTTTAAATAAAATTGTTTTGCGTTTGTTTCTGGTGGATTTGGAAGAAACGGTATTGAGCCTAGCTACAACAACCTTGTGATCACTAATCCCTGTATCAGTCATGATGCTCTCTATTAGCTCTGGATTGTTTGTGGCTAAGAGGTCAAGTGTGTTTTCGCAACCATTTACAATTCGCGTGGGTTCGTGGACTAACTGCTCGAAATAATTTTCGGAGAAAGCATTTAGGACAATCTCGGACAACGTTTTCTGCCTACCACCGGTTTTGAACAAGTATTTTTGCCAACATATCGAGGGAAGGTTGAAGTCCCCACCAACTATAACCGTATGAGTGGGGTATTTATTTGTTACGAGACTCAAATTTTCTCTGAACTGTTCAGCAACTATACCATCGGAGTCTGGGGGACGGTAGAAGGAGCAAATTACTTAGTTCGGCTGTTAAGTATAACCTCCACCCATACCAATTCGCGCAGAGTATCTACTTCTACTTCAGTAAAAGATAAACCACTACTGCCAGACACAAGCACTCCACCACCAATACTGCCTAATCTATCTTTCCTCAACACCGTCTGATACTTCGTAAAAATTTCTGCAGAACTTATTTCAGGCTTTAGCCAGCTTTCTGTACCTATATCGATTTCAACTTCTGTGCTTTCTATTAGCGTTTGAAGCACAGGGACTTTCCCAGCACAATTACAATAATTTACAACTAAGCTATCGACCAGTGCATTTCTGTTGTTGTACAGTCTATCCCGCTCAGGATCTGTACCTTAATGGCCAGGCCCTCAATGTAGTGTAATTGCGTAAGTGTTTGTTGCTGGTCTTCAAAGCCCAGTTCAACCACCTTCAGCAACTAAAAGGACATGGTGGTCAAACCACATTGCTCTTTGATGCGAACCTTGGTCCAATTGCATCTAGCTTACTGGAGTCTTAAAATTGGGCTCGGCATCACCTTCAGTGTTACAAATGCTGGAACTGATACACCATTGTGGAGGCAGTTGTTCCATCATTGTGGGTTCTATGCTAACAACAGTTCGTTGCTTGTGTGTTACACATCTGCTGCTCCCTTCAGCATCGAGGCTACCACCTCCTCTTCTCAAATATGGAGATCCAACACCTGCAATGTCGACCCTGGACTGGGGTTACTATCATCACACACATCTGGTCATTTTTCTGAACTACATCTTTTCCGCTCTTTTGTTCAGTCCTGCTTATGTACACCTTTGTGGTGCACTCTCATCAAAAGCTCTCTCTTGACCTATCACAAGGTCCAAAAGACCCAGCTCATCCTGAGGCCATCTACCACCAATTCTTCTCCATTCTTATAGAATTTCAGCTTTCAGTAATAGTCTATACTGATGACTCTACAGTTGCAGAGCATGCTGGTTTTGTATACATTCGTGCAGGGTGTAATGAACTCTGCTCCTTGCTGGATGGCTGCAATGTTTTCACTGTGGAGTTGAAAGGCATCTTTCATGCTCTTGAGCATATGTGTTCCTGTACTGCTGAGTCCTTCCTCATCGTTAGTGACTCCTTGAGCATTTTTTAAAGGTCTTGACCACTGTTATCCTGTCCATACCTTGGTACTGACTATCCAGGATTCCCCTTTTGCCTTCAAACACTGTGGACACTGAGTGGTCTTTGTCTGGCCCTGGGTCACGTTGGACTCTCGGGGAATGATCTCTCTGATGGGCTAATTACCTGCAAGCTGCGTCCTGAAATCGGTATTCTGGAATCGGACCTACGGTCGATATTACACTGTTAAGTTCTAAGGATTTGCAATACTCTGACTTTGCCAAACTAACTACGGGTGATAAAGATGATCACAAATTTGTAGAGGTCCTGCATTTGAGTGGCTCTGCATTAGCCATTCTTGGCTGACTCGGTGGTCTCCTCCAATGTGAGGATCTGCCCCAAAGTCGTTGTGGTGCCTGTTTGATGGTGGTCCACATTTTGCTATCCCTGGTGTTAGTAGATGTCTCAGTGGCCGACCTAGTATTATGTTTTATTTGTGAAGGTGTTCCTGCCACTGTAAGAGGGTGCATCTAAGTCTTGTCGGCCCATTGAGGGATTGACAGGAGGCCCTGCTGCCTTCTCTACATTAAACAGGCAGCAGCAGTCTGAGCTTGATGATCCGCCCCAGCTCTCACCCTATGCACTGTATTGCTCTTCTTTCCCCTCCTCGCAAGTTCTGTTTGACTTGGTGTTTTTCTCTGTTTTTCTGTGCTTCTCTAGCACTGGCTGTGTCACTAGTCTTCTGTGGATACTGCTGGATAGGATGCTTCTGGTAAGTGGTGAGGTGTATATCACCCACCGCACTTCCTGCCTTTAGGGGACTCCAGCTGCTCCTTAGACGGGGCATCTCGCCCACCCTTCTTCCTTTCCCACCTTTTTCGTCTTCCTTGTTCCTTTCTCTAGGCTTTGTTGACCTTGGGATTTTCTTTCCTGGAGTGCCGTGCACCTATGTCTTTCTTTGGTGTGTAGTTTGGTTAACATGCTTGTTTCAGGTAGGAGGGACTGATCACCTCGTAGTCTGGTTCCTTTAATCATTAAACCAACCGAAATTTGTCACTGCTAGCTGTACGTTAGGCTTCGGTGCGATTCTCTACCGTTCTAGCACCTCAGGAGGGTTTCTGGCAATTGTGATGGCTCACTAAGCCACATGTGCAAAATGTGGCCGCCTCTGAACAGAAGTGGTTTTTCAACAGTTTTTCGTTCCCTAAATATCAGCACAGATTTCCATGCAGGAAATGTTAAACGCTGTCCAGAACGTCCCACATTACTCTTCTTCTTTGAATTTTTGACGTGAAAATGGGTCTTTACTTTTGGGATACCCTGTATTAAAATATACGCAGCAACCGACATTTTTAGATAGTGGCAGCACTTTCCTATATGCTTACTGTCCCTATCTTGTCATAGTTTGAGCCACACTATTCACTTGTTTTTCCAGATGAGATGTGTAGATCGTCCTGCCGGTTTGAAGGATGGTTTATACGACTCCTTTTGTGTTTACCCTTCTGGAATTACCCATTTAAAAGTTTTGCGCAAATCTGTAGCTATTACAATTGCCTTTGAAGTGAAGCCCTTCTCCCCTTCCAGCAAAAAATCGAACCATCACCATCATAACGAACATATTTTAGCAAGTTTCATATCACCTGTCAGCTGTCGCTACCGATAACCCACTAATTATGTAAAAAAATTTACTCTTGATACATCTAATGAGCGTTAACGGTTGTTGGTGTATAGTACAACCAGCCACAAGTTCTTTTTGTAAACTTTTAGTCCCATAACCGATCTTTAGGTCCCTGACATTTCTAATTTCATTGTTTTCATCAGCAGTATGTCATCTGCTCGTGGACAACACAATACTTGAATATTCAGCGCCGTTTTGTGTGTTTCGATAGTTATAACTTTCTTATGAGCCTGCATTTATTCACATATAAGGTGAAACATCTGTATAGTTCTCCACATCTGCTGACTGCCCCTTTGTCTTGTTACGATCCTTATCTTTTCCAAGACACTGTATAAGCTGCTGCAGGGCAAACAGCCCACTTATTCTAATGAAATCACTGTGGCATACAAGTTTGATACTATTCTTCATGCCAGTCTGATCTTCACCTATGTGCTTGACATTCTACGTTTTTATCTACAGTAAAGAGAGCATGCACTTAGTACTGATACCGTTCATTTCCTATGGAGCAAAGATCTAAACAAAGCAAAAAAAGTGTGGGAGGTAACACATGTTAACGGAAAAATGCTTTTACTGTAGGAATGATATTACTAAGACTAAGGGAGCTAGCCTGTTCAACTCCCACAGTGCTGAGACTCACGAAGTGTGCTGTTTGTGTGCCAAGTTGGGTTCACATAGAGCTTGGGGTTTGAGGATATTATGTACATACATACACAATTTGTGCGCAGTGTGCATGCACACATAAATATGTATATAAAGGTAAGTGTAAAAATTGTCCCAATGTAGCTACATGTCTTATTGTAATACAAATAAGACATGTATGTTAATATAATATTTAAATATAGCACCTTGCTTCTCAGTGCACTTCGTCCATCATTGTAGAAGCTGCCTGATGCCCTCAGGGAAGGTTTTCAGCTGAGCAGCGAGCCACACGTGGACTATGTCCATCACTTCTTGGTACGAGGTGCTCGATGGACCCTTAGTGTCTGAGTGGATGAAACAAGAGGAGTGGGAAGGGACAAGATCAGGACGATATGGAGGACGAGCCATTAATTGAAACTAGAGTTTCTGCAGCAGATAAGTGCTATGGGCAGCGGTATTTAGGCAGGCATTGTCGTGCACACTACCGTTAGACGGAAGACCCCGAGCGTTTGCTACCCATAAGCATCTCACTGTAATGTGCTCTGTTAATTGTTGTGCCACTCACCTGCTAATGTTTGATTACTGGACATTGTGTGTCCTTCCAGATGATTGGGTTTTGAACTACTTCTTGCTGAGTGATACTCTGCTCCCTCTGCAGGCCTGGGGGTTAGAATAGGCCCGATGTATTCCTGCCTGTAGTATGAGGCGACTAATAGGAGTCTGTTTTCGGCCCTACGAGTTCAGGTCCCATTCTATGGCTTGACCTGCCACTTCCATAATTCTACAGACGTGTGGGCCATATGGGGATGGACGCCTTACGTGGTGCACGAGTTATACATCGTGCCCCTACATTTAATTTCCTGAATCTCTTGTTATGGCTGTGCATCTCCACCTGCGATTCAACTATTTGGGTGATGACACTTTCCGGGGTATGTCATCTTCCATTGTCTGCGCCCAATGGCAGCCAGTCCGTTGTGGTGGGGCTGTCATGTACCCATTTGGTCGTAGCCCCTTGACGACACAGGGATCGCACTGCTGATGCCTGCACTGTGAACACTCCACATATGCCAAGGAGTAGATGCCTGTCTTCCTGAGGCATCAGGATTCCCGGCAATGGTCATCATGCCACGTGGCCTTTGCTGTGGCTGGGTGGCGCCCGTGGGGAGAGCCCCTGATCGAAGTGGGTGGCATCAGGGCGGATGGCCCTCTATGAAGCGGACTGCCATCTCTTTCTGGTGGTCGTACGGCACCAGCAGTCTCTAAAAAGGGCAAGATTGAATACAATTCCCAGAGGAATGACTCTAAATAGTTCCCCTCCCTTGCTACACCATGGGAGGAACGTAGGGCTACAGAATGGAGAGAGCCATATTCGCAACGGTTTTTAGTCTGTAGCAGAACCGATAGGGGGACTCTTTTTCTACCTACGAAGCCTCAAATTTTCGTTGAACAGCTTGAAGATAAGTGTGGAGAAGTGACAGCACTGTCAAAGATGCGAAACGGCGCAGTCTTGATTCAGACAGCATCCCCAGCCCAATACTGGGCTGTGACAAGCTGGATGATATTCCGTTTCCATCACTCCCCATAAAAGCCTCAACATGGTACAGGGGTTAATTTTCCATCACGATCTCCTCTTGCAGTCTGACTACGAGCTCCGAGTTAATTTAGAACAGCGGGGTGTTAATTTCATTCAGCGCATTTACGGGACCCAAAGACAACAGTGTTGCTAGCAGTGCCTTCATCTTGGCCTTTGAGGGCGATTCATTGCTTGGAAAGATCAAGGTGATGGTTTACCACTGTGACGTTAAACCATACGTCCCTCCCCCTATGTAGTGCTTTAAGTGCTGGAAGTTCGGGCACATGTCTTTCCGCTGCACTTCCAGCGCTACATGCCGAGACTGCGGACGTCCACTGCACACAGATACTCCATGTGTGCCTCTCCCACTTGCATCAACTGCGGAGAACACCACTCATTATGTCAGAGCTGTTTGTAGTGAAAAAGCTTACACATGGTCTTGGAAAAGTTAAAGGATCATAACAAGGCAAAGCACTCACCAATGGGAACATGCGTAGGTGTAGACAACTGTTTCACCTTGTGTATAAATGAATGCAGGTTTATTAGCATGTTTCTACTATCGAAACAAAAAAGTCCACTGAATATCCAAATATAATTGTGCAGTGCAGTATTGAATAACATTCTGAAGATGAGAACAGTGCAGTAGGAAACGTCACACGCTTCCTGAAGGGCAGTAAATTCATGATAGCGTGAAACCAGTTATGATATTGAAATACAGCATATTTGAAAGTATTTATAGCGGATTGTATTATCTATCAACAATTACTTTTTGTACTTTACAACATTGACTGACTTAAATACTGTTCGGAGTTTCAGCAGAAGGCAGATCAGTGCAAGACATGATGGTGATATGTTCCAGGGCTGGCACATGTCCCCTACACGAGTCCAACTGCTTCTCACGACCTGGAGATGGCGTACCGCTGCCCACCACAGAGTTCAGCTCGCTACACATGGTCGAGGCGGCTGAATTTGTTGTAGGCCCACTCGAGACGCCGATGCCCTATTGGTACACACAACCCTGCACAACGTGTGGTTCGAGCTACTGTCAAGATGGCCTCCCTGTTTATAACCGTCAGGATATTATGATGACAGAGTTCGGACCACTGGAGCCTGTGCCAGCTTCAGCTGTGGAGCAGCCTTCAGTAAACATTACACCCGAGCAGTCAGGCACAAGAGGTGGGCTGTTACCATCTGCACAGACGCCAGTACCAGCTCAGCAGCGAAATCAGCAAAAGGTACGTCATGATGCAGCTCCTGCAAGTTTGAGTCAACCTGTGATGGGAAGTTACCATCCTGAAGCTAGCAGAAGTATGCTTGTCCAGCAAAAACAAGAATTCTGCTATACCTTGCCCTATGCCCCGGTGGCTGGTAACAACATGGTGAGGCCTGTCCAGCATCATGCATTAAATGGTGCTTCATGTTACCCATTGCTTGGTCCCCAGTTAATACCACCACTAACGCAGTTACAGACATCCACCACACCAGGACTGCAGCAGCAGCAGCGACTAATCACTACCATCGATAGTCAACAGCATATGGCTGTTCTGCATCACCATTACAAACAACAACAAAGTCAAAGCATAGCTGACATGCTGGGTCAGCAGCAACAGCAACAGAGGGCTGCCTTGCTGGGCCAGGTGCAGATGCAGCTGCAACAGCAACAGAGGGCTTCCATGCTGGGCCAGGTGCAGCAGCAGCAGCAGCTGCTTCTGCAGCAACAGCAACAGAGGGCTGCATTTCTGGGCCAGGTGCAGCAACAGCAACAGAGGGCTGCATTTCTGGGCCAGGTGCAGCAACAGCAACAGAGGGCTGCATTTCTGGGCCAGGTGCAGCAACAGCAACAGAGGGCTGCATTTCTGGGCCAGGTGCAGCAGCACAGAGCTACCATGATGGGTCAGCAGCAGTGTCAGATGGCTGCCATGCTGCGTCAGCAGCAGCAGATGGCTGTCATCCTGGGTCAGCAACAGCGGCAGCAACAGCATCATCCTGAGGAGAGTGAGGGAGCAAAGACGACAGAATCAGCTCCAATAACAAATGGTGGCTCTATTAGTCCTGCTGCAGCACGGGCACAACGAGGCCCTAACATGAGGCCACCAGCCAGTAAGTCTCTAATTCTTTCAAAATGAGAGTTACTTAAGGCGTATTTTTCTCTATTAGGAGATCTCTTCTACCACCTGGCCATCGTCATGAAATTAATTCCAAAATATAGGACTTCTTTTTTGTTTGTTGCTTTCTCAGCTATGTAGAGAACATGACACCAAGTGAAAGATGACTTCAGAAATGAAGTATGGTGGTGGGAGGTAGTGAGCTTTGTTAGTCTTCTGATAAGTATGGCACTTTGTTAACTGCTTCACTGAGCAATGTGAAGCGAAAGATTTGAAGTAGATCGGCGTCACGTGCATACACACATAGGGGCCTTAACACAACATGGTATGGGGTCGACACCATGAATCCCGCAGGTATGTTCATAAATTGGTAAGAGTACTGGGAGTGGGCGGGTGGGTGGGCTGGAGATCTCTTCTGAACAGCACGTTGCAAGGCATCCCAGGTATGCTCAATAATGTTCATGTCTGGAGCGTTTGGTGGCCACTCTGTAGCAATTCTGGATGTGTGGGGTGCCACATTGTCCTGCAGGAATTGGCATAGTCTCTCGGAATGCACAATGAGCATGAATGGATGCAGGTGATCAGACAGAATGCTTCCCCCCAGGGGATCCACAACTCTTTTGTGGATACGTGTGTAGCGAGCACGGGACCCCGAGCTAATGTGGCCTTCCTTCCTTTCCGGGCTGCATACCTTCCCTTTCTGTATCCTGCCCCATCCCCCATCATCGCCCCCCCCCCCTCACCTCTGGCTCTTTCCTTCCCTTTCTCCCCCTCTGGGAGTATGGTTTGTGCCTACGTCCGGAGACGGACGCTTGTAAATGTACCGCACTCTTCGCCTTCCTTGCTTGTATGTCTTCATCTTTCTTCGTCCTTCTCTTTTCCTTACCTCTTCTCTTTACCTCTTCTCTTAACCCTTTTCTCCGCTGCGGCGTTTGAGACCTCTCTTCTTTCCTTTCCCTGTCTCTTTCTTCCTCCCTGTGCGTGTCTGAAGGCCGACCCACGCACTTCCATGCGTAGCCGGTCATGGGGTAACGCGTAATTCCCCGCCCCGGGTAGACAGGTAGGACACGTACGTACCCCCTGGTAACGGCCAGGCCCAGGGAGGGGTGATTACCCGAGCTGATACCTTCCGAAAGTGCCGATTGGTCCCTCCGTCCGTTTGTCGGGAGGTGTGACCTGAGGTGCGAACAATCACGTAAGGCGGGTGTGCCCTCGGTGAGGGCCCCCACAAGGGAGGAGCGCGCCATCGGAGACGCCGGTAATCATGGGGGATTCTTCCGCAATGGTTTCCTCACCTTCCACTATGTCTGCTCACAAACGTAAGTTCACTGAGTCTCAGCCACAGACGGTTCTTCCATCGTTGCCACAGTTCCTTGTTGTTTCTCGGTCTGACAAAGGTCACGACTTTTCCACGGTCAACCCTTTCATTATTCAGAAAGGTGTCGACGCAATTGCAGGTCCTGTAAAGTCTTGTTCCAGATTACGGAATGGCACCCTGTTGTTAGAAACACACAGTGCCGTCCAGGCTCAAAAATTGCTGCGTACTTCTCTGCTCCACACCTTCCCTGTCCGGGTGGAACCGCACCGTACCATAAATTCCTCGCGTGGAGTCGTTTATACACGCTCCCTCGATGGATTGTCTGACGAAGAAATTCAGCACTACCTGTATGATCAGGGCGTCACGGCTGTTCATCGGGTTATGAAAAGGGTTGACTGGAACATCATTCCAACCCGCACTGTCTTCTTGACATTTGACAAAGTTCAACTCCCATCAAAAATCAAAGCAGGCTATGAGATAATTTCCGTTCGCCCTTATGTCCCAAACCCTACGCGTTGCTATCGATGTCAGCGGTTCAACCACACCAGCCAGTCCTGTTCCAATCCGGCCAAATGTGTTACGTGTGGCAAGGATGCCCATGAGGGTGCTTGTCCACCTCCATCCCCTCGCTGCATCAACTGTATGGGTGACCACGCTGCTTCCTCTCGAGATTGCCCCGTTTTTAAGGACGAAAAACTCATCCAGGAAATAAGAGTGAAGGAAAAGGTGTCGACCTTTGCTGCTCGAAAGTTACTCGCCAGTCGACAGACCACTGTGCCTCAGAAAGGAAAATACAGCACTGTCCTTGCTTCTCCTCGGCCAACAAAGGAGGCGGCCACGCAGACTTGCGACCTCACCTTTAGTACCACGGTCGTCAGATCGGCCAGCGCAAAGATCGCCCGTTCAACCTCACCACTTTCGCCTGCCCACTCAATGGCTCACCCTTCGTCGGGTTCTGCTAAATCTCGAGCCCAAAAGTCAGACACCAAGTCTTCGAAAAAAGAGCATTCTCGTGAAGAGTTTTTACGTACCGCAACTTCACAACCATCGGTTCCTCCTTCATCTAAACATCATACTTCCAAGAAGGCTACGAAGAAACACAGTTCCTCTCCTTCTCCGCCAAGGCGTGTCCCATCTACAGCACCACCTGGCGGAAATCGCCCTCGGCCGTCTTCTGTGTCGCCGAGGCGCACTGCTGGTGGCCGGTCAACCGGCCGATCGTTGGTGGCAGGAGCTGCTCCTGACCAACCTATGAATCAGGATCTTCTGCCTTCGACTTCATGCCATTCCATGCTGTCGGTCGCAAGCTCTGAGCAGTCGTTGAGTTGACAGCACCCTTGGTCACGTTCCTCCATTTTCTGTTCACCCTATGTCCATTATCCACTGGAATATCCGCGGCATTCGAGCCAATCGGGATGAATTGTCGATCCTCTTACGATCCTACTCGCCGGTCATCTGCTGTCTTCAGGAAACAAAGCTGCGTCCCCATGACCGCTTTGTTCTCCCTCATTTTCAGTCCGTCCAATATGACCTCCCCTCTGTTGAAGGCACTCCAGCCCATGGAGGACTCATGATTCTGCTCCACGATACTCTCCATTATCACCAAATCCCCTTAAACAGTTCCTTCCAAGCTGTCGCCGTCCGTCTTTCCCTTTCTGGATACACGTTCTCTCTTTGTACGGTATACATTCCATCGTCCACACCAATGGCACGAGCTGATCTCCTTCATCTTCTTGGTCAGCTTCCACCCCCCTATTTGCTGGTTGGGGACTTCAATGCCCACCACCCGCTTTGGGGATCTCCACATCCTTGTCCACGTGGCTCACTATTGCTAGACGTCTTCCACCAAGCGGATCTAGTCTGCCTCAACACTGGGGTCCCCACATTTTTGTCTGCCTCCACGACAAATTTATCTCATTTGGACCTTGCGGTCGGTACTGTTCCGCTAGCTCGGCGCTTCGAACGGTTCGCCCTTGATGATACACACTCGAGTGACCACTTTCCATGTGTTCTTAGACTGCAGCCTCAACTGCCATATATGCGCTCGCGACGCTGGAAGTTTGCCCAAGCCGATTGGACACTTTTTTCGTCTCTAGCGACATTCGATGACCGTCACTTTCCCAGCGTCGACGATGAGGTCACACATGTTACCGAAGTTATTCTCACAGCTGCGGAACATTCAATACCACGCACCTCCGAATTGCCCCGGCGCCCCCCCCCAGTTCCTTGGTGGAACGAGGCATGCCGTGACGCAATACGTGAGCGGCGACGTGCTCTTCGCATTTTCCGTCACCATCCAACTTTGGCAAACTGTATCCGATATAAGCAGCTCCGTGCGCGATGCCGTCGCGTCATCCGCGATAGCAAGAAGGCAAGCTGGAAATTCTTTATTAGCTCATTTAACACCTTCACTCCCTCCTCGGAAGTTTGGAGTCGGCTTCGACGGTTCTCAGGCGCGCCCAGTTTCTCCTCCGTCTCTGAGATCACTGTCGCGCATGATACCTTAGTGGACCCCATCGCAATTTCTAACTCATTGGGTCAGCACTTTGCTGAGATTTCGAGCTCTTCAAATTACCCGCCAGCGTTTCTCCCGAAGAAACGTGCAGCGGAAGTGCGACATCTTGCTTTCTCCTCTCAAAATCACGAAAGCTACAATACTGTTTTCTCCATGCGGGAACTCCAACATGCCCTCTCTTCTTCTCGCTCCTCCGGCCCAGGACCGGATGGTATCCATGTCCAAATGTTGCTGCATTTATCAACCCATAGCCTGCATTACCTCCTTCGCCTTTACAATCGAATTTGGACCGACAGTACCAGCCCAATGCGGATTCCGAAAGCATCGTTCTGCCGTTGACCATCTTGTTGCTCTCTCCATTTATATCATGAACAATTTTCTCCGGAAACTCCAAACGGTAGCAATATTTTTTGATCTGGAGAGAGCATACGATACCTGTTGGAGGACAGGCATCCTCCGCACACTGTTCTCTTGGGGCTTTCGAGGCCGGCTGCCCCTTTTTCTTCGCGAATTTATGGCAGAGCGCACATTTAGGGTGCGGGTGAACACTACTCTCTCCCGTACTTTCTCCCAAGAAAACGGGGTACCCCAGGGCTCCGTGCTGAGTGTTGTGCTGTTTGCCATCGCCATTAATCCAATTATGGATTGTCTCCGTCCTGATGTCTCGGGCTCCCTCTTTGTGGACGATTTTGCGATCTACTACAGCTCCCAACGGACCAGCCTGCTTGAAAGACGTCTTCAAGGATGTCTCGATCGCCTCCACTCGTGGAGCATCGAAACCGGCTTCCGTTTCTCACCCAGTAAGACCGTTTGTGTTAATTTTTGGCGACGTAAGGAGTTTCTTCCGCCCTCCTTACATCTAGGTCCTGTCGACCTTCCGTTTTCCGACGTCGCTAAATTCTTGGGTCTTATGTTTGACAGAAAACTGTGCTGGTCCTCCCACGTTTCCTATCTTTCGGCTCGCTGTCTGCGTTCCCTTAACACCCTCTGTGTCCTGAATGGTACCTCCTGGGGAGCGGACCGAGTGGTCCTTCTCCGCCTCTATCGCGCCTTAGTGCGCTCGAAATTGGATTATGGAAGCATAGTCTACTCCTCTGCTTGGCCGTCTATTCTTCGGCGTCTCGACTCTATCCACCACTGTGGATTACGTTTAGTGTCTGGAGCTTTTTACACCAGCCCTGTGGAAAGCCTTTATGCTGAGACTGCTGAACCTCCGCTGTCCAATCGGCGGGCAGTCCTTCTGAGTTGTTATGCTATCCATCTGTCTTCCATGCCTGCTAATCCAGCCCATGACCTTTTTTTCGACACCTCCTTTGATGTAGGGTATGCAGGCCGCTCCTCCTTCCTACTACCCCCAGGAGTCCGCTTCCGTCAACTGCTCCATTCTCTCTCCTTCCGCTTTCCTAAACCCTTCTTGACAACTTGGGGTACAGCACCGCCTTGGCTCCGTCCCCGGATCGACTTGCTCAGAGACCTATGTCAATTTCCCAAGGATGGTACCCCTACACTTGTCTACCGTCGGGCATTTGCTGCTCTCTGTGCACAAATGACAGAAGCCACATTTATTTACACCGACGGCTCGAAAACATCGTTAGGTGTAGGGAGTGCCTATATTGTTGGCGACACCCCAAATCACTTTCGGCTTCCCGACCTGTGTTCGGTTTATACTGCGGAGCTTTACGCTGTTCTCCAGGCTGTCCACTACATCCGCCGCCATCAGCGGATACAGTACGTAATCTGCTCAGATTCTCTCAGCTCTCTCCTAAGTCTCCAAGCTCTTTACCCTGTGCACCCTCTGGTCCACCGGATTCAGGACTGTCTGCGCTTGCTCCACTTGGGGGGCGTCTCAGTGGCGTTCCTCTGGCTCCTGGGACACGCTGGTATCTGTGGGAATGAGGCGGCCGATATAGCGGCCATGGCTTCAGTCTCTCTTCCTCGGCCAGCTATTCAGTCTCTTCCGTTTACCGATCTACGGAGCGGTTTATGTCGCCAAGTTGCTCATTTATGGCATGCGCATTGGTCAACACTTCCCCATAATAAATTGCGGGAAGTAAAAGCCCTTCCTTGCGCTTGGACCTCTTCCTCCCGAACGCGTCGTCGGGAGGAGGTAATTTTAGCTAGACTCCGGATAGGGCACTGTCTTTTTAGCCATCGACATATTTTTTTTAGCGGTGATCCTCCCCCACTCTGTCCCCACTGCTCTCAGCTGTGGACGGTCAGACACCTTTTAATTGAATGCCCCTATTTTAATCCGTTACGCTCCCGTCTACAGCTGTCGCCTGACCTACCGTTGATTTTAGCAGATGACACGTGCTCAGCTGACCGCGTTCTACAGTTTATTAGTGACAGTGAAATGACGTCAGTCATTTGATTTTTTGGGACAACCAACCCCTTTCTATAGTGGATTTTTAAGCATTCCTTCTGCCTTTAGTTTCTCAAATTTTAGGACTTTGGTCCCCTTGCTGCTGATTTTAAATTTCGTTTTTTTCCTGTTTCCTACGTCACGGGCTGGGCGCTAATGACCATAGAAGTTTTGCGCCCTAAAACCACAAAAAAAAAAGACAGAATGCTTACGTACGTGCCATCTGTCACTCGTTTCTATACGTATCAGGGGGTCTCATATGCTCTGCACACGCCCCACATCATTACAGAGCCTCCCCCAGGTTGAACAGTACCCTGCTGACACACAGGGTCCATGGATTCATGAGGTTGTCTCCATACCTGTACACATCCATCCGTTCAGTACAATTTGAAACGACTCATCTGACCAGGCAACACGTTTCAAGTCATCAACACTTCAATGTTGGTGGTACCGGGCCCAAATGAGGCATAAAGCTTTGTGTCATGCAGTCTAGGGTACTTCAGTGGGCTTTAGCCCGTTAAATTCCATATGAATGATGTTCTTTTGGATGTTTTGCACACTGTTGATGGCCCAGCATTGAAACCTGCAGCAATCTGCGAAAGGGTTACATTTCTGTCGTGCTGAACGACTCTCTTCAGTTGTCATTGGTTACAATTTTGCAGGATCTTTTCCTGTCCGCAGCAATGTCAGAGATTTGATGTTTTATCAGATTTCTGATATTTGTGGTACACTTGTGAAATGCTTATGGGAAAATCACCACTTCATCACTACCTCAGAGACGCTGTGTCCCGTCGCTGGTGCGTGGACTACAACACCACGTTCAGACTCACTTAAATCTTGATAACCTGTTGTTGTAGCAGCAGTTACAGATCTAACAACTGCGCCAGACACTTACCTTATATAGGTATTACCGACTGCAGTGCTGTATACTGCCTCTGTACATGTCTCTGTATTTGAATACTGATGCCTATACCAGTTTCTTCGGCGCTTCAGTGTAAATACTACTGGGGTCATATGATGGGGCCTTCCAGTACATTACTCTGCACTGACAACTGCCCCCTGTCAGCTAGTCCTTCCAACCTCTACTTTGTGAGAACTTCTGTCTTCTCCACCCCCTGCCTAAATTGTCCCCCAACCATGGAGCTTCTAGGGGGTTCTTTGGAGGGGCTCCAGCATATGCTGCATCTTTCCGTGTTGCTATTCTTTCTCCCCTCCCTTGGGAAAATGTTTGGGATGTTGTCGGAAATGTGCTCTGCATACTCAGTCACCGATATCAGAACAGTCTTTCTACTGTCTTTTGTCCTTTCTTTCTTTCTTTTTTCGCTCCCCTTCTCCTATCCTTCCTTCATTTCGGCGTTTCAGGTTCCACTTTTCCATCTTCCTCCGAGTGCGCTCCTGAAGACAAACGCGTCTGATACAAAACAGGTGCCGAGGTAACGCGTAATTCCCAGCTCTGGGTTAACAGGTAAGGTTCGCACGTAACCCCCCCCCCCCCCCCCCGGTATAGGGCAGGCCCAAAGAGGGATGATTGCCTGAGTTGCTACCTTCCTAAATTGCTGAATGGTCCACTCTGTCAGGTGTCCAGGACGTGTGACACGAGGTGTGAACAATCACGTAAGGCAGGTGTGCCCCCTTCTGAGGGGGCCACAACTGGCAAGCCAAAAGTACAGAAAGAATACTCACGCAAAGATTTCCGACGTCCTTCCAGCCTTTCTGCCAAACAGGATGTGCTCAGTGTAAAGACACATCAGCTATCAAGATATTAGCAGTAAATTTTCAGTGTGTTCGGAATAAAGTTCCTGAATTTACTGCCCTCCAGGAAGCATGTGGTGCGCAAATTATCCTCGGGACTGAGACCTGGTTGAACCCTGAGATAGGAAGTTCTGAAATATTTAGTGAGGGTTGGAACGTGTATCGGAAAGACAGATTAGACACTGTAGGAGGTGGTGTCTTCATTGCGGTTGACAAAAATATTGTCTTCTGAGGTCGAAGTAGTGTGTGATTGTGAAGTTATCTGGACACATTTAACAGGGCTAGGAGAAATAAAATTAATTGTTGGGTGTTATTACCGGCCACCAGGTTCCATCGTGACAGTTCTAGAATCATCTACACTCTGTATCGCAGAAGTACTCGTAAAATGCTATATCAGTCGGAGGCGACTTCAACCTACCTAGTATAGACTGGGATGTCTATGGATTCATTACAGGTGGTACAGACAAGCCGTCGTGTCCCCCCAGGGGGTCCACAACTCTTTTGTGGATACGTGCGTGGCGAACACAGGACCCCGAGCTAATGTGGCCTTCATTCCTTTCCGGGCTGCATACCTTCCGTTTCCGCATCCTTCCCCATCCCCCATCTTCGCTCTCCTCCCCCCCCCTTCACATCCGCCTCTGTTTTGTGCCTACGTCCGGAGACGGACGCTCGAAAATGTAACACATTTTTTGCTTTCTCTGCTTGCACGTCTTCGTCCTTCCTTTGTTCTTCTCTTCTCCTTACCTCGTCCTTCCTTTGTCCTTCTCTTTTCCTTACCTCTTCTCTTTGCCCTTTTCTCCGCTGCGGCGTTTGAGACATCACTTCTTTCCTTTCCCTTCCTCTTTTTTCCTCTCTGTGCGTGTCTGAAGGCCGACCCACGCATTTTCATGTGTAGCTGGGGACGGGGTAACGCGTAATTCCCCGCCCCGGGTAGACAGGTAGGACACGTACGTACCCCCTGGTAACAGCCAGGCCCAAGGAGAGGTGATTACCCGAGCTGATACTTTCCGAAAGTGCCGATTGGCCCCTCTGTCCGTTTCTCGGGAGGTGTGACCTGAGGTGTGAACAATCACGTAAGGCGGGTGTGCCCTCGGTGAGGGCCCCCACAAGGGAGGAGCGCGCCATCGGAGACGCCGGTAATCGTGGGGGATTCTTCCGCAATGGTTTCCTCACCTTCCACTATGTGTGCTCACAAACGTAAGTTCACTGAGTCTTAGCCACAGACAGTTCTTCCATCGTTGCCACATTTCCTTGTTGTTTCTCGGTCTGACGAAGGTCACGACTTTTCCACGGTCAACCCTTTCATTATTCAGAAAGGTGTCGACGCAATTGCAGGTCCTGTAAAGTCTTGTTCCAGATTACGGAATGGCACCCTGTTGTTAGAAACACACAGTGCCGACCAGGCTCAAAAATTGCTGCGTACTTCTCTGCTCCACACCTTCCCTGTCCGGGTGGAACCGCACCGTACCATAAATTCCTCGCGTGGAGTCGTTTATACACGCTCCCTCGATGGATTGTCTGACGAAGAAATTCAGCACTACCTGTATGATCAGGGCGTCACGGCTGTTCATCGGGTTATGAAAAGGGTTGACTCGAACATCATTCCAACCCGCACTGTCTTCTTGACATTTGACAAAGTTCAACTCCCATCAAAAATCAAAGCAGGCTATGAGATAATTTCCGTTCGCCCTTATGTCCCAAACCCCACGCGTTGCTATCGATGTCAGCGGTTTAATCACACCAGCTAGTCCTGTTCCAATCCGGCCAAATGTGTTACGTGTGGCAAGGATGCCCATGAGGGTGCTTGTCCACCTCCATCCCCTCGCTGCATCAACTGTATGGGTGACCACGCTGCTTCCTCTCGAGATTGCCCCGTTTTTAAGGACGAAAAGCTCATCCAGGACATAAGAGTGAAGGAAAAGGTGTCGACCTTTGCTGTTCGAAAGTTATTCGCCAGTCGACAGACCACCGTGCCTCAGAAAGGGAAATACAGCACTGTCCTTGCTTCTCCTCGGCCAACAAAGGAGGCGGCCACGCAGACTTGCGACCTCACCTTTAGTACCACGGTCGTCAGATCGGCAAGCGCAAAGATCGCCCGTTCAACCTCACCACTTTCGCCTGCCCACTCTATGGCTCACCCTTCGTCGGGTTCTGCTAAATCTCGAGCCCAAAAGTCAGACGCCAAGTCTTCGAAAAAAGAGCATTCTCGTGAAGCGTTTTTACGTACCGCAACTTCACAACCATCGGTTCCTCCTTCATCTAAACATCATACTTCCAAGAAGGCTACGAAGAAACACAGTTCCTCTCCTTCTCCGCCAAGGCGTGTCCCATCTACAGCACCACCTGGCGGAAATCGCCCTCGGCCGTCTTCTGTGTCGCCGAGGCGCACTGCTGGTGGCCGGTCAACCGGCCGATCGTTGGTGGCAGGAGCTGCTCCTGACAAACCTATGGATCAGGATCTTCTGCCTTTGACTGAATGCCATTCCATGCTGTCGGTCGCAAGCTCTGAGCAGTCGTTGAGTTGACAGCACCCTTGGTCACGTTCCTCCATTTTCTGTTCACTCTATGTCCATTATCCACTGGAATATCCGCGGCATTCGAGCCAATCGGGATGAATTGTCGATCCTCTTACGATCCTACTCGCCGGTCATCTTCTGTCTTTAGGAAACAAAGCTGCGTCCCCATGACCGCTTTGTTCTCCCTCATTTTCAGTCCGTCCGATATGACCTCCCCTCTGTTGAAGGCACTCCAGCCCATGGAGGACTCATGATTCTGCTCCACGATACTCTCCATTATCACCAAATCCCCTTAAACAGTTCCTTCCAAGCTGTCGCCGTCCGTCTTTCCCTTTCTGGATACACGTTCTCTCTTTGTATGGTATACATTCCATCGTCCACACCAATGGCACGAGCTGATCTCCTTCATCTTCTTGATCAGCTTCCACCCCCCTATTTGCTGGTTGGGGACTTCAATGCCCACCACCCGCTTTGGGGATCTCCGCATCCTTGTCCACGTGGCTCACTATTGCTAGACGTCTTCCACCAAGCGGATCTAGTCTGCCTCAACACTGGGGTCCCCACATTTTTGTCTGCCTCCACGACAAATTTATCTCATTTGGACCTTGCGGTCGGTACTGTTCCGCTAGCTCGGCTCTTCGAATGGTTCGCCCTTGATGATACACACTCGAGTGACCACTTTCCATGTGTTCTTAGACTGCAGCCTCAACTGCCATATATGCGCTCGCGACGCTGGAAGTTTGCCCAAGTCGATTGGACACTTTTTTCGTCTCTAGCGACATTCGATGACCGTCACTTTCCCAGCGTCGACGATGAGGTCACACATGTTACCGACGTTATTCTCACAGCTGCGGAACGTTCAATACCACGCACCTCCGAATTGCCCCGGCGCCCCCCAGTTCCTTGGTGGAACGAGGCATGCCGTGACGCAATACGTGAGCGGCGACGTGCTCTTCGCATTTTCCGTCACCATCCAACTTTGGCCAACTGTATCCGCTATAAGCAGTTCTGTGTGCGATGCCGTCGCGTAATCCGCGATAGCAAGAAGGCAAGCTGGAACTTCTTTATTAGCTCATTTAACACCTTCACTCCCTCCTCGGCGGTTTGGAGTCGGCTTCGACGGTTCTCAGGCGCGCCTAGTTTCTCCTCCGTCTCTGGGCTCACTGTCGCGCGTGATACATTAGTGGACCCCGTCGCAATTTCTAACTCATTGGGTCAACACTTTGCTGAGATTTCGAGCTTTTCAAATTACCCGTCAGCGTTTCTCCCGAAGAAACGTGCAGCGGAAGTGCAACCTCTTGCTTTCACCTCTCAAAATCTCGAAAGCTATGATACTGTTTTCTCCATGCGGGAACTCCAACATGCGCTCTCTTCTTCTCGCTCCTCCGCCCCAGGACCAGATGGTATCCACATCCAAATGTTGTTGCATTTGTCAACCCATAGTCTGCGTTACCTCCTTCCCCTTTATACTCGAATTTGGACCGACAGTACTTTCCCGAGACGATGGCGGGAAGCTATCATCGTTCCTGTTCCGAAACCTAGAAAGGACAAACATCTCCCCTCTAGCTATCGCCCCATTTCTCCCACGAGTAGCGTATGTAAGGTTTTGGAGCGTATGGTGAATTACCGTTTAGCTTGGTGGCTGGAATCCCGCAGTCTTTTAACACCTGCCCAATGCGGTTTCCGAAAGCATCGTTCTGCAGTTAACCATATTGTTGCTCTCTCCACTTATATCATGAACAATTTTCTCCGGAATCGCCAAACAGTAGCAACATTTTTTGATCTAGAGGAGCATACGATACCTGTTGGAGGACAGGCATCCTCCGCACACTGGTCTCTTGGGGCTTTCGAGGTCGGCTGCCCCTTTTTCTTCGCGAATTTATGGCAGAGCGCACATTTAGAGTGGGGGTGAACACTACTCTCTCCCGTACTTTCTCCCAAAAAAACGGGGTACCCCAGGGCTCCGTGCTGAGTGTTCTACTGTTTGCCATTGCCATAAATTCAATTATGGACTGTCCTCCCCGATGTCTCAGGCTCGCTCTTTGTGGACGATTTTGCGATCTACTACAGCTCTCAACGGACCAGCCTTCTTGAACGACGTCTTCAAGGATGTCTCGATTGCCTCCACTCTTGGAGCATCGAAACTGGCTTCCGCTTTTCTCCCAGTAAAACCGTTTGTGTTAATTTTTGGCGTCGTAAGGAGGTTCTTCCGCCTTCCTTACATCTAGGACCTGTCAACCTTCCGTTTTTAGACCTAGCTAAATTCTTGGGTCTTATGTTTGACAGAAAACTGTGCTGGTCCTCCCACGTTTCCTATCTTCGGCTCGCTGTCTGCGATCCCTCGACACCCTACGTGTCCTGAATGGTACCTCCTGGGGAGCGGACCGAGTGGTCCTTCTCCGCCTCTATCGCGCCTTAGTGCGCTCGAAATTGGACTATGGAAGCATAGTCTACTCCTCTGCTCGGCCGTCTATTCTTCGGCGTCTCGACTCTACCCACCACTGTGGATTACGTTTAGTGTCTGGAGCTTTTTACACTAGCCCTGTGGAAAGCCTTTATGCTGAGACTGCTGAACCTCCGCTGTCCAATCGGCGAGCAGTCCTTCTGAGTCGTTACGCTAGCCATCTGTCATCCATGCCTGCTAATCAAGCCCATCACATTTTTTTTTTCGACGACTCCTTGGATTTAGGGTACGCAGGCCGCCCTTCCTACCTACTACCACCGGGAGTCCGCTTCTGTCAACTGCTCCATTCTCTTTCCTTCCGCTTTCCTAAAACCTTCTTGACAACTTGGGGTACAGCACCGCCTTGGCTCCGTCCCTGGATCTGCCTGCTCCATGACCTTTGCCCTTTGTCAATTTCCCAAGGATGGTACCCCTTCACTTGTTTATCGTCGGGCATTTGCTGCTCTATGTGCACTAATGGAGGAAGCCACATTTATTTACACTGATGGCTCGAAAACATCGTTAGGTGTAGGGAGTGCCTATATCGTTGGCGACACCCCAAATCGATTTTGGCTTCCCGACCAGTGTTCGGTTTATACTGCGGAGCTTTACGCTGTTTTCCAGGCTGTCCAATACATCCGTCGCCATCAGCGGATACAGTATGTTATCTGTTCAGATTCTTTCAGCTGTCTCCTCAGTCTCCAAGCTCTGTACCCTGTCCACCCTCTGGTCCACCGGATTCAGGACTGCCTCCACTTGCTCCACTTGGGGGGCGTCTCTGTGGCGTTCCTCTGGATCCCAGGACACGTTGGTATCTGTGGAAATGAGGCGGCCGATATGGCGGCCAGGGCTGCAGTCTCTCTTCTTCAGCCAGCTATTCGCACGATTCCCTTCGTCGATCTACGGAGTGTTTTATGTCGTCGTGTGCCTCTTTTATGGCACGCACATTGGTCGACACTTCCGAATAATAAATTGCGGGACGTGAAAGCTCTTCCCTGTGCTTGGACCTCTTCCTCCCGAACGCGTCGTCGGGAAGAGGTAATTTTAACTAGACTCCGGATAGGGCACTGTCTTTTTAGCCATCGACATCTTTTAAGCGGTGATCCTCCCCCACTGCTCTTAGCTGTGGACGGTAAGACACCTTTTACTTGAGTGCCCCTATTTTACTCCGTTACGCATCCGTCTGCAGCTGTTACCTGATATATCTTCCATTTTAGCAGATTACACGCGCTCAACCGATCGCGTTCTCGAGTTTATTAGTGCCAGTGAGATGAAGTCAGTCATTTGAAGCTCTCTTTGGGGACAACAACCCTCTTCTATAGTGGTTTTTTAAGCTCTCCTTCTATTTTTAGTTTCTCCAATTTTTTAAGTTTCGTTCCCATTTCTGCCTTTTACTAAGTCACAGACTGGGCGCTAATGACTGTAGCAGTTTTGCGCCCTAAAACCATAAAAAAAAGCCGTCGTGTGAATTACTTTTGAACACATTATACGAAAACTGTCTTGAGCAGCTAAATCGACAGCCAACGCGTAATGGAAATATTTTAGATCTGTTAGCCACAGACCAGACCTCATCGACGGTGTCAGTGTTGAGACAGGGATCAGTGATCATGATGTTGTCATTACGACTATGGTTACGAAAGTTAAAAAAGTCAGTCAAGAAGGCTAGGAGAGTATTCTTACTAGAACGAGCGGATAAGCAGTTGTTAGCATCCCACTTAGGAAATGAATAGACTTCATTTACTTCCAGTACGATTGACGTGGAAGAACTATGGGCAAATTTTAAACACGTTGTAAATCACGCATTGGTCAAGTATGTGCCGAAAAAGTGGGTTACGGACGGAAAAGACCCACCGTGGTTTAACAGCGCAATTCGGAGAATGCTCAGGAAGCAAATGCAGTTGCACTCGCAGTGCAAGAAAGATCGGGAGAATGAGGACAGGCAAAAGTTAGTAGAGATTCGTGCTGCTGTAAAAAGAGCGATGCGCGAAGCATTCAACCACTACCACCATCATACCTTAGCAAAAGATCTTGCTGAAAACCCAAGGAAATTCTGGTCTTACGTAAAATCGGTAAGCGGGTCGAAGGTTTCCATCCATCCACTCACTGATCAGTCTGGCCTGGCAACGGAAGACAGCAAAACCAAAGCTGAAATTTTAAATTTAGCATTTGAAAAATCTTTCACGCAGGAGGATCGTACAAACATACCGTATGGATAACACAGTGATAGACATCCCTGGGGTTGTGAAGCACCTGAATGGGTTGAAAATAAATAAATCTCCAGGTCCAGATGGGATTCCAATTCGCTTTTACAGAGAGTACTCTACTGCATTGGCTCCTTACTTAGCTTGTGTTTATCGCGAATCTCTTGCCCAACGTAAAGTCCCGAGCGACTGGAAAAAAGCGCAGATGACGCCTAAATATAAGAAGGGTAGAAGGACGGATCCTCAAAATTACAGACCAATATCCTTAACATCGGTTTGTTGTAAGATTCTCGAACATATTATCAGTTCGAATATAATGAATTTCCTTGAGACAGAGAAGTTGCTGTCCATGCATCAGCACGGCTTTAGAAAGCATCGCTCCTGCGAAACGCAACTCGCCGTTTTTTCACATGATATCTTGCGAACCATGGATGAAGGGTATGAGACGGATGCCATATTGCTTGACTTCCGGAAAGCGTTTGACTCTGTGCCCCACTGCAGACTCCTAACTAAGGTACGAGCATATGGGATTGGTTCCCAAGTATGTGACTGGCTCGAAGACTTCTTAAGTAATAGAACCCAGTACGTTGTCCTCGATGGTGTGTGCTCATCGGAGGTGAGGGTATCATCTGCAGTGCCCCAGGGAAGTGTGGTAGGTCCGCTGTTGTTTTCTATCTACACAAATGATCTTTTGTATAGGCTGTTTGCTGATGATGCTGTGGTGTACGGGAAGGTGTCGTCGTTGAGTGACTGTAGGAGGATACAAGATGACTTGGACAGGATTGGTGTAAAGAATGGTAGCTAACTCTAAATATAAATAAATGTAAATTAATGCAGATAAATAGGAAACAGAATTCTGTAATGTTTGAATACTCCGTTAGTAGTGTAGCGCTTGACACAGTCACGTCCCCCCCAGGGGATCCACAACTCTTTTGTGGATACGTGTGTAGCGAGCACGGGACCCCGAGCTAATGTGGCCTTCCTTCCTTTCCGGGCTGCATACCTTCCCTCTCCGTATTCTTCCCCATCCCCCGTCTTCGCCCCCCCCCTCACCTCTGGCTCTTTCCTTCCCCTTCTCCCCCTCTGGGGAGTATGGTTTGTGCCTACGTCCGGAGACGGACGCTTGTAAATGTACCGCACTCTTCGCCTTCCTTGCTTGTATGTCTTCATCTTTCTTCGTCCTTCTCTTTTCCTTACCTCTTCTCTTTACCTCTTCTCTTTACCCTTTTCTCCGCTGCGGCGTTTGAGACCTCTCTTTCCTTTCCCTGTCTCTTTCTTCCTCCCTGTGCGTGTCTGAAGGCCGACCCACGCACTTCCTTGCGTAGCCGGTGACGGGGTAACGCGTAATTCCCCGCCCCGGGTAGACAGGTAGGACACGTACGTACCCCCTGGTAACGGCCAGGCCCAGGGAGGGGTGATTACCCGAGCTGATACCTTCCGAAAGTGCCGATTGGTCCCTCCGTCCGTTTGTCGGGAGGTGTGACCTGAGGTGTGAACAATCACGTAAGGCGGGTGTGCCCTCGGTGAGGGCCCCCACAAGGGAGGAGCGCGCCATCGGAGACGCCGGTAATCATGGGGGATTCTTCCGCAATGGTTTCCTCACCTTCCACTATGTCTGCTCACAAACGTAAGTTCACTGAGTCTCAGCCACAGACGGTTCTTCCATCGTTGCCACAGTTCCTTGTTGTTTCTCGGTCTGACGAAGGTCACGACTTTTCCACGGTCAATCCTTTCATTATTCAGAAAGGTGTCGACGCAATTGCGGCTCCTGTAAAGTCTTGTTCCAGATTACGGAATGGTACCCTGTTGTTAGAAACACACAGTGCCCTCCAGGCTCAAAAATTGCTGCGTACTTCTCTGCTCCACACCTTCTCTGTCCGGGTGGAACCGCACCGTACCTTAAATTCCTCGCGTGGAGTCGTTTATACACGCTCCCTCGATGGATTGTCTGACGAAGAAATTCAGCACTACCTGTCTGACCAGGGCGTCACCGCTGTTCATCGGGTTACGAAAAGGGTTGACTCGAACATCATTCCAACCCGCACTGTCTTCTTGACATTTGACAAAGTTCAACTCCCATCAAAAATCAAAGCAGGCTATGAGATAATTTCCGTTCGCCCTTATGTCCCAAACCCTACGCGTTGCTATCGATGTCAGCGGTTCAATCACACCAGCCAGTCCTGTTCCAATCCGGCCAAATGTGTTACGTGTGGCAAGGATGCCCATGAGGGTGCTTGTCCACCTCCATCCCCTCACTGCATCAACTGTATGGGTGACCACGCTGCTTCCTCTCGAGATTGCCCCGTTTTTAAGGATGAAAAGCTCATCCAGGAAATAAGAGTGAAGGAAAAGGTGTCGACCTTTGCTGCTCGAAAGTTACTCGCCAGTCGACAGCCCACCGTGCCTCAGAAAGGAAAATACAGCACTGTCCTTGCTTCTCCTCGGCCAACAAAGGAGGCGGCCACGCAGACTTGCGACCTCACATTTAGTACCACGGTCGTCAGATCGGCCAGCGCAAAGATCGCCCGTTCAACCTCACCACTTTCGCCTGCCCACTCTATGGCTCACCCTTCGTCGGGTTCTGCTAAATCTCGAGCCCAAAAGTCAGACGCCAAGTCTTCGAAAAAAGAGCATTCTCGTGAAGAGTTCTTACGTACTGCAACTTCACAACCATCGGTTCCTCCTTCATCTAAACATCATACCTCCAAGAAGGCTACGAAGAAACACAGTTCCTCTCCTTCTCCACCAAGGCGTGTCCCAACTACAGCACCACCAGGCGGAAATCGCCCTCGGCCATCTTCTGTGTCGCCGAGGCGCACTGCTGGTGGCCGGTCAACTGGCCGATCGTTGGTGGCAGGAGCTGCTCCTGACCAACCTATGGATCAGGATCTTCTGCCTTCGACTGAATGCCATTCCATGCTGTCGGTCGCAAGCTCTGAGCAGTCGTTGAGTTGACAGCACCCTTGGTCACGTTTCTCCATTTTCTGTTCACCCTATGTCCATTATCCACTGGAATATCCGCGGCATTCGCGCCAATCGGGATGAATTGTCGATCCTCTTACGATCCTACTCGCCGGTCATCTTCTGTCTTCAGGAAACAAAGCTGCGTCCCCATGACCGCTTTGTTCTCCCTCATTTTCAGTCCGTCCGGTATGACCTCCCCTCTGTTGAAGGCACTCCAGCCCATGGAGGACTCATGATACTGCTCCATGATACTCTCCATTATCACCCAATCCCCTTAAACAGTTCCTTCCAAGCTGTCGCCGTCCGTCTTTCCCTTTCTGGATACACGTTCTCTCTATGTACGGTATACATTCCATCGTCTACACCACTGGCACGAGCTGATCTCCTTCATCTTCTTGATCAGCTTCCACCCCCCTATTTGCTGGTTGGGGACTTCAATGCCCACCACCCGCTTTGGGGATCTCCACATCCTTGTCCACGTGGATCACTATTGCTAGACGTCTTCCACCAAGCGGATCTAGTCTGCCTCAACACTGGGGTCCCCACATTTTTGTCTGCCTCCACGGCAAATTTATCTCATTTGGACCTTGCGGTCGGTACTGTTCCGCTAGCTCGGCGCTTCGAATGGTTCGCCCTTGATGATACACACTCGAGTGACCACTTTCCATGTGTTCTTCGACTGCAGCCTCAACTGCCATATATGCGCTCGCGACGCTGGAAGTTTGCCCAAGCCGATTGGACACTTTTTTCGTCTCTAGCGACATTCGATGACCGTCGCTTTCCCAGCGTCGACGATGAGGTCACACATTTTACCGACGTTATTCTCACAGCTGCGGAACGTTCAATACCACGCACCTCCGAATTGCCCCGGCGCCCCCCAGTTCCTTGGTGGAACGAGGCATGCCGTGACGCAATACGTGAGCGGCGACGTGCTCTTCGCATTTTCCGTCACCATCCAACTTTGGCCAACTGTATCCGATATAAGCTGCTCCGTGCGCGATGCCGTCGCGTGATCCGCGATAGCAAGAAGGCAAGCTGGCAATTCTTTATTAGCTCATTTAACACCTTCACTCCCTCCTCGGCAGTTTGGAGTCGGCTTCGACGGTTCTCAGGCGCGCCTAGTTTCTCCCCGGTCTCTGGGCTCACTGTCGCGCATGATACCTTAGTGGACCCCGTCGCAATTTCTAACTCATTGGGTCAGCACTTTGCTGAGATTTCGAGCTCTTCAAATTACCCGCCAGCGTTTCTCCTGAAGAAACGTGCAGCGGAAGTGCGGCATCTTGCTTTCTCCTCTCAAAATCGCGAAAGCTACAATACTGTTTTCTCCATGCGCGAACTCCAACATGCACTCTCTTCTTCTCGCTCCTCCGCCCCAGGACCGGATGGTATCCATGTCCAAATATTGCTGCATTTATCAACCCATAGCCTGCGTTACCTCCTTCGCCTTTATAATCGCATTTGGACCGACAGTACCTTTCCCAGGCGATGGCGGGAAGCTATTGTCGTCCCCGTTCCGAAACCTGGAAAGGACAAACATCTCCCCTCTAGCTATCGCCCAATTTCTCTCACGAGTAGTGTCTGTAAGGTTTTGGAGCGTATGGTGAATTACCGTTTAGCTTGGTGGCTGGAATCCCGCAGTCTTTTAACACCAGCCCAATGCGGATTCCGACAACATCGTTCTGCCGTTGACCATCTTGTTGCTCTCTCCACTTATATCATGAACAATTTCCTCCGGAAACGCCAAACGGTAGCAATATTTTTTGATCTGGAGAGAGCATACGATACCTGTTGGAGGACAGGCATCCTCCGCACACTGTTCTCTTGGGGCTTTCGAGGCCGGCTGCCCCTTTTTCTTCGCGAATTTATGGCAGAGCGCACATTTAGGGTGCGGGTGAACACTACTCTCTCCCGTACTTTCTCCCAAGAAAACGGGGTACCCCAGGGCTCCGTGCTGAGTGTTGTACTGTTTGCCATCGCCATTAATCCAATTATGGATTGTCTCCTTCCTGATGTCTCGGGCTCCCTCTTTGTGGACGATTTTGCGATCTACTACAGCTCTCAACGGACCAGCCTTCTTGAAAGACGTCTTCAAGGATGTCTCGATCGCCTCCACTCGTGGAGCATCGAAACCGGCTTCCGTTTCTCACCCAGTAAGACCGTTTGTGTTAATTTTTGGCGACGTAAGGAGTTTCTTCCGCCCTCCTTACATCTAGGTCCTGTCAACCTTCCGTTTTCCGACGTCGCTAAATTCTTAGGTCTTATGTTTGACAGAAAACTGTGCTGGTCCTCCCACGTTTCCTATCTTTCGGCTCGCTGTCTGCGTTCCCTTAACACCCTCCGTGTCCTGAATGGCACCTCTTGGGGAGCGGACCGAGTGGTCCTTCTCCGCCTCTATCGCGCCTTAGTGCGCTCGAAATTGGATTATGGAAGCATAGTCTACTCCTCTGCTCGGCCGTCTATTCTTCGGCGTCTCGACTCTATCCACCACCGTGGATTACGTTTAGTGTCTGGAGCTTTTTACACCAGCCCTGTGGAAAGCCTTTATGCTGAGACTGCTGAACCTCCGCTATCCAATCGGCGGGCAGTCCTTCTGAGTCGTTATGCTATCCATCTGTCTTCCATGCCTGCTAATCCAGCCCATGACCTTTTTTTCGACGCCTCCTTTGATGTCGGGTATGCAGGCTGCTCCTCCTCCCTACTACCCCCGGGAGTCCGCTTCCGTCAACTGCTCCATTCTCTTTCCTTCCACTTTCCTAAAACCTTCTTGACAACCTTGGGTACAGCACCGCCTTGGCTCCGTCCCCGGATCGACTTGCTCAGAGACCTATGTCAATTTCCCAAGGATGGTACCCCTACACTTGTTTACCGTCGGGCATTTGCTGCTTTATGTGCACAAATGACGGAAGCCACATTTATTTACACCGATGGCTCGAAAACATCGTTAGGTGTAGGGAGTGCCTATATTGTTGGCGACACCCCAAATCACTTTCGGCTTCCCGACCAGTGTTCGGTTAATACTGCGGAGCTTTACGCTGTTCTCCAGGCTGTCCACTACATCCGCCGCCATCAGCGGATACATTACGTAATCTGCTCAGATTCTCTCAGCTCTCTCCTAAGTCTCCAAGCTCTTTACCCTGTGCACCCTCTGGTCCACCGGATTCAGGACTGTCTGCGCTTGCTCCACCTGGGGGGCGTCTCAGTGGCGTTCTTCTGGCTCCCGGGACACGCTGGTATCTGTGGAAATGAGGCGGCCGATATAGCGGCCAAGGCTGCAGTCTCTCTTCCTCGGCCAGCTATTCAGTCTCTTCCGTTTACCGATCTACGGAGCGGTTTATGTCGCCAAGTTGCTCATTTATGGCATGCGCATTGGTCAACACTTCCCCATAATAAATTGCGGGAAGTGAAAGCCCTTCCTTGCGCATGGACCTCTTCCTCCCGAACGCGTCGTCGGGAGGAGGTAATTTTAGCTAGACTCCGGATAGGGCACTGTCTTTTTAGTCATCGACATCTTTTAAGCGGTGATCCTCCCCCTTTCTGTCCCCACTGCTCTCAGCCGTGGACGGTCAGACACCTTTTAATTGAATGCCCCTATTTTAATCCGTTACGCTCCCGTCTACAGCTATCGCCTGATCTATCGTCGATTTTAGCAGATGACACGCGCTCAGCTGACCGCGTTCTACAGTTTATTAGTGACAGTGAAATGACGTCAGTCATTTGAAGCTTTTTTTTTTTTTTTGGGGACAACCACCCCCTTTCTATAGTGGATTTTTAAGCATTCCTTCTGCCTTTAGTTTCTCAAATTTTATGACTTTGTTCCCATTGCTGATGATTTTAAATTTCGTTTTTTTCCTGTTTTCTACGTCACGGGCTGGGCGCTAATGACCATAGAAGTTTTGCGCCCTAAAACCACAAAAAAAAAAAAAAATTGGGCGTAACATTGCAGAGCGATATGAAGTGGGACAAGCATGTAATGGCAGTTGTGGGGAAGGCGTATAGTCGTCTTCGGTTCATTGGTAGAATTTTGGGAAGATGTGGTTCATCTATAAAGGAGACCGCTTATAAAACACTAATACGACCTATTCTTGAGTACTGCTCGAGCATTTGTGATCCCTTTCAGGTCGGATTGAGGGAGGACATAGAAGCAATTCAGAGGGGGGCTGCTAGATGTATTACTGGTAGGTTTGATCACGCAAGTGTTACGGAAATGCTTCAGGAACTCGGGTGGAAGTCTCTGGAAGCGTTCATTTCGTGAATCGCTACTGAGGAAATTTAGAGAACCAGCATTTGAGGCTGACTGCAGTACAATTTTACTGCCGCCAACTTACATTTTTTGCGGAAAGATCACAAAGATAAGAGATTAGGGCTCGTACAGAGGCATATAGGCAGTCATTTTAACCTCGTTCTGTTTGGGAGTGGAACAGGGAGAGAAGATGCTAGTTGTGGTATGAGGTACCCTCCACCACGCACCGTATGGTGGATTGCGGAGTATGTATGTAGGTGTAGAAACAGAAAGGCTCCAAGAAGTAAAAAAAGTTTTCTTTTTTGCCGACTCGGATATCCTCTTCGATGGTGTCGCCACGTGATACCCTCGCCTGGACCACCTTCGTGTCGCCGGTGCCCACCAACCACGTCTTTCTCTGCCCTGAAATCTGCAGACCAACAGAAGCAGAATGTGACGTCTCTGCAGACATCATGGAGCAAGATTTTCCTGCCTCTGCGCCCTGTAGCAGCGAGTCTTCGTAGGCTGGCACTCGGCAGCTGCCAAGGTGACACACCTTCGTTTTTTTTCCTCATCATGAGTCTCCTCCAATGGAACGTTTGCGGCCTTCGATCCATCAAAGAGTATTTACAGCTACTTTTAGAATTGCAGCGTCCACTTGTACTCTACCTCCAGGAAACAAAATTGCGTCCTCACGACCACTTTGAGCTCTCGCATTTCTTCCTGGTCAGTTTTGAACTTCCCCCCACGAGCGGCATTCCATGTCGTGGGGGAGTCATGCTGCTCATCTAGGACGATGATCATAGTTAATCCATCTCCCTGACTACCCACCTCCAAGCTATTGCAGTCCCCATTGTCCATCCTCATTTGACCTTTTCCCTTTGTACTGTTTACATCCCTGTCTCGTTCGGTGTCACCAGAGCAGACTTCTTCCAGCTTACTGAGGCAACTACATCACCCCTTTCTGCTGCTCGGGACTTAAATGTACATGGTCCCCTTTGATGCTCACACAGAACCTGTCAAAGAGGTGCCCTCTTGACTGACCTCTCAATCATCTTGACCTCATCTGCCTGCCTTAACATGGGAGCAGTCACATTTCTCTCACACACCACTCACTCGTATTCCCATTCGGACCTCTCCTTTTGCACTGCCCAGCTTGCCCATCATCTCGAGTGGTCCGTTTTCTCTGACACATACTCGATCGACCATTTCCCATGCGCTATCCGTTTGCTGACTGCTACCCCACCTATGCACACACCCAAATGGCAGCTTACTGTCGCTGACTGGTGGCTGTTCTCCTCTCTGATGACCTTCGACGAACGACATTGCCCCAGTTGTGATGACCAGGTAGAATATCTTACAAACGTTATCCTTACCGCCACAGAATGTTCCATTTCTCGCACTTCTTTGCCGCGACGTGTTCCAGTCTGTTGATTGACTGAGGCATTCTGTGACGCCATTCGCGGGCAGAGACTTGCTCTCCGTGTTTATAACAGTCATGCTACGATAGCAAAGTGCATTCATTATAAACGGTTGCGTGCACAGTGTCGTCGCCCAATTCGGGATAGCAGAAAAGCTAGCTAGATTTCATTTACTGGTTCTTTTAACAGTTCAACCAACTCTTCTGTCGTGTGGGCCAACCTCTGATGGCTCTCGGAGACCAAGGTCCATCCCCCAATTTCCAGCCTGACAGTAGCAGATGATGTCATTGTGGACTGTATTCCTATCTCTAATACCTTTGGCCGCCATTTTTCGGAGGTTTCAAGCTACTCTCACTTCCTCCATCGGAAAAGAGCGAAGGCGGCACAGTCGTGAGTGCTACAATGCCGCCTTTACTATGAGGGAGCTAGATCATGCTCTCACTTCATCCCGATCCTCTGCCCCATGGCCATACGATCACATTCAGATGTTGTAGCACCTTTCTCTTGCAGGCAAGTACTTTCTCCTTCGTACATACAGCCTCTTCAGGGCAGAAAGCACGCTACCAGACACTGGCGTGAAACTACCCTCATAAAGACATACCTTCCTTCAAGCTATCGCCCCATTTCAGTCACAAACTGTTTTCGCATGCTGATAGAACGTATGTGATGCCCCGCTGGTATTGTGGCTTGAGTCAATTTATTAGCCATTGTACAGTGTTGATTTCAAGCGCAGCGTTCTGCAGTGGACCATCTCGTCACTTCATCCACCCATGTCAAGAAAGTTTTTTTGCGGAAATATCGGACTGTGGCGCTGTTTCTTTAGTTTGGAGAAAGCCTGACACACCTGCTGGATCACTGGTACCCTCCATACTCTCTACACTTTGATCTTCCGTGGCCGCACGTCGCGTTTTCTTAAGGAATTTTGAGTTTTCAAGGTACGTGAGAGTTCTGCACAGTCGTACATCTTTATCCAGGAGAAAGGTGTGCCTCAGGTTTCCGTCCTGAGCGTCGTTCTCTCTGTTATCGCCATTAATACTATAATGATCTCTCTCCAGCCGGGTGTCTCCGGCTCCCTTTTCCATTGACGATTTTGCCATCTATTGCAGTTTTTCATTGACGTGTGTCATTGAGCAGCGTGTTCAGCGATGTATCATCGTCTTTACTCATTGAGCATCGACAATGATTTTTGTTTTTCCACTGAAAAAACTGTTTCTATGAATTTCTGGCGGCGCAATTGGATTCTTCCACGGTCTTTACATTTTGGGTCTGTTACTCTTCCTTTCGTTAAAACAACCAAATTCCTGGGGCTCATGCTCGATAGTAAACTTTCTTCGTCCTCCCACTCGTCCTACGAGGCAGACTGCTGTATGCGGTCCATCATGTCCCACGTGTCACCAGCGGTACTTCCTGGGGAGCAGATCGGACCATCATCCTCCATTTGAACCGGTCCCTTGCCCATTCGAAACTAAACTATGGGTGTTCCGTTTATGCATCTCCACGTCCCTTCCTCTTACGCGGTCTCAATATTATCCACCATCGTTGCATCCTTTAGCAAGTGGTGCCTTTTACACTAGCCCAGTTGAGAGTCCGTATGCAGAAGCTGCATACCTGGGTCTCCCCAGAAGATGTACATACCATTTGTCTGCCATGCGTGGCCATCCACCCTCGACCTCCTTCGTCAATGACTTCTTTGATCGCCAGTATTGGGTGCATCCCTCTTCTGTTATCTTCTGGAGTTCGCCTTCGACTTGTGCTCTGGCAGCTTAACTTCACGCTACCTGCCACTTTACCGAAGGGTGTGAACTGTGAACCCTTCACCACCCTGGCTTCGTGCGGCGGCCCACGTTTACCTTGGCCTTCATTCGCTTCCTAAGGACACTACTCCAGCCTCGTTCTATCGCCCCCTTCAGTTTCACGACCTTCGCACGGAACTTCGCTGTATTACCTTCGTCGATACTGATTACTCTCGGACTGACCGTGGTGTCGGGTGTGCCTTCGTCACTGGCACCGACAATTTTTTGCTATTGGCTTCCAGAACACTGCTGAGTATTTACAGCAGAGCTCTTCGCCCTTTATCAGGCCACGCAGTACATCTGGCGACGCAGGCTTTTCAATTGCGTCAGCTGCTCCGACACTGTGTGCTTCAAAGCCTGTGTGTGCTGCACACCGTCCATCTCTTGGGTAATGGGTCCGGAAAAGCTGTCACTTGGTCACCGTGACGTTTATGTGGGTCCCTGGTCACGTCGGTCTGACGGGAAACGAAGCTGCTGACGCCGCTGCCAAGGCTGCAGTGCTCCTACCTCGGCCCGCTAGTTCTTCCATTCCTTCCGATGATCTCCGTGTTGCCGTCTGTCAGCAAGTGGTGTCGCTTTGGCATCACCACTGGTCCTCCCTTCATGGGAACAAACTGGGTTATTAATCCTTTCCCAGCGGCTCGGACGAACTCCTCGCGGCGCTCTCGTCCTTAGATCATTTTAGCTAGGTTGCCAATCAGGCACTGTGTTTGTAGTCATCGCCATTTGTTAAGTGGTGATAACCCACCACTTTGTGATCATTGCCATCAACCTTTGACGGTCCGACATTTCCTGACGGAATGCCCTTTTTTAACCACTTGTATTCTCATTTGTGTTTGCCGTCTTTATGGGAACAAGCTCTGGGGAATTAAATCTCTCCCAGTGGCTTGGCCGACCTCCTCTTGGATGTTTGCCGTTGGAGTTATCGGCCGTTTTAGCGGACGACGCGAGGGCTGTCAGCCGTGTTTTACTATTTATCCGTCGTAACAATACGGCGAAGGACATTCAGTCTTTAGTTCAGGATGTACGTCTCTCTGGCGTATTTAATAAACCTTTCTCCACGTCCCCCCTCTTTCATCGACTGGGATTGAAGTGTAGTCGTTCTGAACTCCTCTTCGTGTTCTACAGTTTCGATATGGCCGCGTATGACCCTAGTTGTTTTTGCGCCGTAAAACAAGCCAACCAACCCAGCACATTGCTAAAATAGTGTGATTTTGTGTATGTATTTCTATAACCACCCCTTCTCACATACGCGATCTCTTTTCGCCGCTACCGTGCTCACTTATCTCCCCCCCCCCCCCCCCCCGCCCGCTCCTCCCAGCGTCCCCTCTCTCTAGTTCTCTCTCCACATTCTCTTCCCACATATCCTATTGCAATTATTATTGTTAAATATTTTGCTTCCCTACTGGCACAATTTTTTAAAATCTGGCAATGTTTAATTCGTGCAGACGTAAACACCGTAACGAATGGCACCAATTTAATTACTCAGTATTTCCATGAGTGTAGGATATGCTGATTAGAACTGAGCACTCACATGATCTTCTTTTCAATATCTACAGTACAGAAAGAGACATTCCTGCAGATAAAATATGTTAAGACGCCATGGTGGTTATTGCATGTATCTATCAGTTCCAGTAACGTTAAAGTGGTGCTCACAACACAGAATGCCCAGAGGAGGGAATATGGAATCTTTTTTTCGGCCTTGGAGAAAAATTGAATTATTGTCATGAAAGACGTTGGGACATCATACTGCCAGATAGGAAAGACAGTTGTATGGAAATGGTTACAAAAAGTGTGTGGGGGTACGGACTAAGGACAACAGTGTGGAAAGAATAGGCAGATAACATTCCAGAAGGTGAAAACAGGTGATCAAACGATTAACTGGCTTTGGCGGATGATAACAGTTGACACTCGTGCAGAGATTACAGGTAGCGTCAGCGCAAGCATTTGGGAACAGTTTATTGAAAGCTGTGTGCATATCTTGTGCTGCTGGCACCATACCAAAGACAAGATACTTTATAATGTACTGCCAGCCAGCTCGTACATTGAGTGGTATTCTATGGTATTATGTTTGTGGCCACCAGATCGTCACCAGAGTGTCATTAAATGTCCTGCTGAAAGGTCACAAGAAGCAGTAGACTCTCAATCCTTACTACTCGAGCTCCTTCAATCACGGTTTGAGGAGCTATTGGATATGGCAACCGGACGGATTTTGTAGTCGTTGAATGGAGACTGAATGATCACCAATACATGGAAATATTAGGAAACACTCTTGTTGTACCTTTTGTGAGGAAGGTACCAAATTGCATATTTCAGCAACATAACAGAAGACCACCTCACACTGCAGTTACATACACAGACACTTTGAGGAATATGTGGCCTGCCTGGTCCGCTGATTTCTCACCTGTAGAACATGTCTAGAATCCGGTGGGATGACATTAGTCTTCATACCAGACTCAAGCCATCAACATTCACGAACTGACACAGCATGTGCTTCAGGCACGTCAAGAAATTACTCAGGATGACATTCTAGAGGTTTCTGCTTTCATCTTGCAACGAATGTGTGTTTTTTCGTGCCTGTGGTGGTCATATCGCGTACTAATGTTATTTATGGGCGTGGCTTGCAAATGTAACGGAATCATTTAATACCTATTAAGAGATGAACACTCCACAGAGGTAGCTAAACATCGGCTTGGGCCTGGTGATGGTCCACTTCCCATTTCTGTTTCTGTATTAAGAGTGCTTTTTGAACACTCATTGTGAAACAGATAATTGTGACATCTTAATAGATTTCTAATACGAGACGAAGTGTTAAACTTTTGTTGGGTAGATCACATAACTAATGAGGTATTGAATAGAATTGGGAAGAAGAGGAATTTGTGGCACAACTTGATTAGGAAGAGGGATTGTTTAGTAAGACACGTTCTGAGGCATCAAGGGATCACCAGTTTAGTATTGGAGGGGAGCGTGGAGGGCAAAATCGTAGAGGGAGACCAAGAGATGAATACACTAAGCAGATACAGAAAGATGTAGGTTGCAGTAGTTACTGGGAGATGAAGCAGCTTGCACAGAATAGAGTAGCATGGACAGCTGCATCAAACCAGTCTTAGTACTGAAGGTTACAAGAAGTTGTACTTAGAAGTAATTCAACCAACACGATCCAGGGACATAATTCTGACTGGGGACAAATCACGTATGGGGTCCACTACTGTTTCTCATATATGTAAATGATCTACCGTCTAATGTACAACAAGCAGAATTACTTCTTTTTGCAGATGACACCAGTATTGTAAGCACTCCCAGTATACAAAGAGAAATGGAAGAATGTTGAACAACTTTCTCGAAAGTATCATTGACTGGTTTTCTGCTGATGGTCTCATCCTGAATTTCACAAAGACACATCACATTCAGTTCTGCAGCTCTAGGGGTACTGCACCAGTGATAAATGTAACACATGGTGATCAAATAATATATAGGCTGGAAACTTCAAAATTCTTAGGTGTCCATATTGATAAGAATTTAAATTGGAAAAACACATTTTGGAACTCCTAAAACAACTTAGTTCAGCCGCATTTGCACTTAGAATCATAGCAAATTTTTGGTAGAGAGAAATCAGTAAGTTGACATCTTTTGCTTATTTTCACCCGGCGAACCTCCATTTCGCCGGTATGGACTGTCTACTTCTTATCTGCCCTGGAGTCCGCAGGTCAACCCAAGAAGAATGCTGACACCTCTGTAGACTTCATGGCACAGGAACCTCCAGCCTCTGCACCCTGTAACATTGAGTCCTTGAAGGACGGCACTCGGCAGCTGCCTACGTGACTGCCCTTTGTTTTTTCCGTCCCCCCCCCCCCCCCAATGCCCCGTCATGACTCTTCTCCAATGGAACATTCCTAAGATAAAACAAGGAGCAATTATGGATACTCTCGGAATCACAGCATGCAGTTGTTTCCTGCCGCCTCCATTAAACGAACCTGTGATCTCGCTACCACTTTGACCTTACCTCCAAGGATGGCATTTCATATCAAGGTGGAGCCACGTTGTTCATCAGAATGACATCCACAGCGAGACTCCCTCTTTGAGATCCCGGCTGCAAGCTGTTGCAGTCTGAATTTTCCTTCCTCTTTCCACCTTTTCTGTTTGTAATGTCTACACCCCATGATTCACTGGCATCATGGCAGATTTTCTCCAGCTTTCTTCATCACTTTTTGCTGCTCAGAGACTTTAACACCCACGATCCTCTTTAGGCCTCTTCGAAAACCTGTCGCAGAGATTCTCTCTTGGCTGACGTTCTCAATGATCTCAATCTTTCTGAACACTGGAGGACAGACATTCCTTTCAGACTCCACGCACACCTAGTCCCATTTAGACATACCATTCAGCACTACCCACTAGCCAGTCATCTCGAGTGGTCTGTTCTCTCTGACATGTATTCGAGCGACCACATTCTGTGCACTATAAGTTTGCTAACTCCTCACACATGTGCATGTAAACCCAATTGGCAGCTTTCCAAGGCTGGCCAGCCGCGGTAGCCGAGCGGTTCTAGGCGCTTCAGTCCGGAAGTGCGCGACTGATACGGTCGCAGGTTCGAATCCTGCCTCGGGCATGGATGTGTCTGATGTCCTTAGGTTAGGTTTAAGTAGTTCTAAATTCTAGGGGTCTGATGACCTCAGATGTTAAGTCCCATAATGCTCAGAACCATTTCAACCATTTTTTTTTCTAAGGCAGACTGGGTGGCTGCACTCCTCCCTGGCGCCCTTAGACAAAAATTTCCCCAGTTGTGATGATCAGGTAGAGTATTCTACGAACGTGATCCTTACCTTACACTACTTCATTGCCATGCCATGTCCTGGTCCCCTGGTGGAGTGAGCGGTACAGTAACGGGATTCGCGAGTGGAGACTTTGTCTCCACGTTTTTAACTGTCATCATACAACGGTGACCTGTGTTCATTATAAACAGTTGCGTGCACAGTTTTCTAGCAGTCTTCGTGGTAGCAGAAAAGCTAGCTAGATTTCCTTTTATATTTTCACTACCTCTTATTCTTGTGGGGGCAACCTCCATCGGCTCTCTGGTACCTTGATTCATTCCTCGATTTCTGGCCTGACAGTAGCAGACGTCGTTGTGGACACTATTGCCATCTCAACAACTGGGGCAGCTATTTTGTGAAGATTTCGAGCTCTATCCCATATCACTCCACCCTCGGAAACGAGTGGAGGCGGCTCGGGTGATATCCTTCTCGTCTCAGAACTGTGAATGCTAAAACGACGCTTTTACTATGATGGAGCTTGACATGCTCTCATCTCATCCCGATCTTCCACCCCAGGGCCGGACGTTCACATTCACATGTTGCAGCACCTTTCTTTTGCGTACAAGCACTTTCTCCTTTGTACGTAGAACCGCGTTTGTGAAGATGGCACGTTTTACAGACACTGGCATGGAGTCACTGCCGTACCCATACCTAAGCCCGGTCAAATACCTTCCTTCTAGCTACTGCCCCATTTCTCTCACCAGCTGCGTTTGTAAGGTGATCTAACATATAATCCATGAGTGGTGGCTTGAGTCTCGCAATCTGCCAACCACTGCACAATGTGAATTTCGTGTGCGCTGTTATGCAGATGACCGTTGTCTTTATTTGGAGAAAGCCTGTGACACCTGCTGGATTACTGGTATCCTCTGTACTCTGTCCATGTGGGGCTTCTGATGTCGCCTTCCCCATTCCTTCAGGAATTTTTAAAAGACACAGTTTTCGAGGTATGTCTGGGTTTGACCTTGTTGGATACCTTTATGCAGGAGAAAGGCGTGCCTCAAGGCTCCGCCCTGAGCGTAGTCCTCCTTGCTATAGCCATAAATGCTATTCTGGACTGTCTTCCACTCAGGCATCTCCAGCACCATTTCCGTCGTCTATTGCGGTTCTGCACGGACGTCTCCTTGAGGGACATCGTCAATGAATAAAATTACAATGAAATCCAATTCTTTAGATGTTAACAGGCATGTGTCGCTCGGCTTTACTTGTGGAGCACAGACAATGGCTTTCACTTTCACAATGAAAAGTTTTCTTCCACCTTTTTTACATCTTGGGTCTGTTGCTCTTCAGTTCGTGGAAACCACGAAATTCCTGTAGCTTACGTTTGACAGGAAACTTTCTTGGTCCTCTCATGTGTCTTACCTGGCAACACAGTCCCCAGGCCTCCATTGTCCTACGTGTCCTTAGCGGTACTTCTGGGGAGTAGTTGAGGCCACCCCCTGAATTTATTTGATCCTTTCTCCATTTGAAACTAGACACTGGGATTGTCTTTCATTCATCTGTACGTCTGTCCATCTTGTGTATTACCATAGTCCACCATTGTGGAATACGTTCGGCCACTGTTGCCGTTTACACTAGCCCAGTTGAAAATATCTAGGCAGTAGCTGCCCAACTAGCCCTGTCATACTGGCGTGATTTCCTCCACAGAGGATACGCATGCCGTTTGTCTACCGTCCCCGGCCACACATCCTATGTCCTCTTTTCGATGGCTTCCTTGACTGACATATGGGCGTGGCCTTCTTCTGTTACTTCCGGAGTTCACTTTCGGGTGTTCTCTAGCAGCTTGCCTTCACCGAATGGGTGAACCGCTCACCAGCTTCATTCCATTGAGGCGGCCCATGTTCATCCACGACTTCATTCGCTTCCCAAGGACACTGCTCCAGATTCGATCTATCTCTGTAAGTTTGACGCCTTTCACACGCAACTTAAAATCACCACCTTCAGTGTACACTGCCGGCTCTAGGACCAACTGTGGTGTCTGGTGTACCTTCATTAGCACCGACCATTTTCGATATAAGCTTTCAGAATAATGGTCGATTCTTACAACCGGTCTCTTCGCCCTCTATACGGCTACCCAGTACCTCCAGCGACACAGGCTGCTTAATGGTCATACACTACAGAGTCTCTGTGTGCTGTACACAGTCCATTCCTTAATGCAATTGGTCTGAGAAAGCTTCCTCTTGCTCGCCCTTAAGGGAGCCACCTCGATGTTTGTGTGTTACTGGTCACGTCGGTCTGATGGGGAAATGAGGCCGCTTACGCTGCTGCCAAGGCTGCAGTCCTCCTCCGTCGACCTGGTAGCTTTTCCATTCCTTCAGATGACCTCCGTATTGCCGTCTGTCGGCAGGTGGAGTCTCTTCTGCATGTTCTCTTTGCATAAACAAGCTCTTGGAATTAAAAATCTCCGAGGGGCTTGGCCGACATACTCTCAGATGTTTGCCGCCTGAGTTATCGGCCGTTTTAGCGAAAGACGCGCGGGCTGTCACCCTCGTTTCACTTTTTATCCGTTGTATCAATATGGCGAAGGACATTTAATCTTGGCTACTGACCTCCGCAGCTTCTATAGCGTATGTTGTGGACATTTTTCCATGCGAATTCGTTGTTTTCAGCTGTTTCATTCTGTCGATTGGGCTTAAGGTATAGTCGACTCTAACTACTTTTACTAATTGGTGTTATAAGGTTGTGGCACTCGGTCCAAAGTCTACTCCAATTTTTATTTTAATGTCTTAATGCAGGCTACTATCTTTCAATAGTTTGCAAAGAGTTCTATAATTTTTAATGTAATATTTCTGCTTCTTTGAAATCATCAATGGTAACTTTGATTTATTGTTTTTAACAGATCACGGAAATTATCGCGTCAGATATGTTGATACTCGTGTAACTACAATTACCATTTAATGTTTACTTTTCTCTGAAAATGTTTTTTCATGTGTTATATATTCTTTTAGCGTTACAAAAATCCGAGTAGGATGTCAGTATCAATGTCAGAATTGTTTTAGAATTTCTATCTGAGATACGCAGTTTATATCTTTAATACTTGAATTTTACCTCAGCATAACAGTTCTGACAATTTAAACTTCCGAATAGGCTAAGTAATCAAAGGATGATAAATTTTCATAACTATGTAAGTTTTAAAGCTTTGTTTCGTCATTATATATGAATACGAATTCTTTAATAATTTGATCAGCTTTATCGGTTTTTTTTACGCAACGTGTGCTCACAATCGAAGTAGTGATGTCCACACTTATACTGCTTCTCAGTGTATTTTCATTAGACATGTATGTCTCGTAACACAGTTGTAATTACTGTTGATCAACTGTTCCGTTTCTTTATTAATCGTGAGACTGAAGTCGAACATTATAAAATTATAAATGTCTAAGACAATGTTCAGATGTGTATTCCATAGTCTACGTGTTATTTGCCGACATTTTAGGGTGCAAACTTAAACTGTAGTATTAGACACAAGGCAAACAATACTGTGCTGTCAAACACACGACCCAGTTCAGTACTGTCGTATCTGATACTCGGTATTAAACGTTGCTAGTTACACTTTAGATAAGCCTGATGTAACGTGTGGCTGTTCGCCGCTGACGTCACCTGTCTGCCTGCAGGTTCCCGCCGCCGCTGAGCCAGGCTGGGGCGCGCTGCGGGGGCGGACACGCGGCACCCAAGTGCGGAGCGCGCTCTGCGGTCGTCGCTGTCACAGTTCCTCACAAAACGTGTTTATGTATAGACAGCGACTATCGCTTTTATCCTTACTGTTATATTTTTGTGTGTCTTAAGCAAAAGAGTGCCTGCGTGGCGGAAATGGTGATCGCTTTAAATCTACCAGCCCCCGTCAGCTGCCATATGGACGACTCCGACAACTGTGATTTGTATATTTCGGAGTGCCACTGAACTGTAAAATAAGCCTCGCTGCAGTACAACGTATTTTACGTTTCCATAACGAATGACAAATAAGGTATATTGATATGGTAGTGCTTGTAAGTGCACGCTACTCACATGACTCGTTGCTTTCTCTCGAAGCAGTGCTCCACAATACAAACACAGCCACTCCTTGCCTGACATAACTGCACAACCACAGTGCAGTGGTGCAGTGGGATGATGTGGTCAGGGATATCAGCTGTCCAGTTTGGGACACTAGCTGTCTTCACATACAGTGATTTGCCACTATCTCCGTACTCCTGTCTGTATTAGCGAGGTAATTCCTCCCTTGTAACTGGATTCTATCTAATTAAGGTAACTTTTTGAACAGGCTTAGCGGAAAGACTTCAGTGAAATGAAAGGTTTTTACCTTTGCCAGGTATGTTCGACGCATAGGGCACGTATGAAACCGCGATTCATAGTTTAAATTGTATTATAATTTCGTAGTATAAGTATACAACACTCTCTGTTGTAACAGACAGCCAGTGGTAATACCCAAGTGAAATTTTTGCATTTAGACTCGGTTTGTTTTAATGCATATATAGGGTACACAGCGTAATCGTACTATAAAGTTTGTTACATAGACTTTCACATCGATGTGTCTCAGTTCCACTGAACACTACAATATTCGTTTCTGGTACTGATTTCAAATTTTTGTCACACTTTACGAAAGAGTTCTGACGAGTTGCACTTCTCTATAAAGACTTCACAAACGGAAAACAGATGTGGTCAACTATGACATTACACTGTTACATTATTGTCGTAACACTCAACTTTTATCTTTCACTACACATTTTAAATAATATAAAATATTTGTAAAGTATTTTAAAAGCTCTAAACCGTAAATATTTTGTATCCTCACCAGTGCAGGTAGAAATGGCATTGAATTTCACACTGACATTATAACACAAATGGTAAGTTTGTACAAATAAAAATGTAAATACAAATGGTACATTTAGGATAAACTAATTAAATATTCTTACTTGTAGGAGCATTTCCCTCTCTGACAACCACTAATATGGTGTTCCAAGAATACACGACTAGTTACAGCGTAGTTGAGAAATATTTATAGGATGAAACGATTTCACATTTTTTTTATATTTTCCTGGACTTCCGCTGTAAATACAACTCAGTCTCCTGTAGCGGTCGTCGGTAGGCAGATATGCCCATGTTATCGAAACACGCGTGCCCTGTGGCCTGTTTTGCACGTAGATTATCAGCCGGGGTATACAAAAGTAATTTCTGATAGGGCAGAGAAGTGGACTGACATCGAAACAGTTCAGAGGCGGGTTGCTGGATTTGTTACCGGTAGGTCCGAGCGACACTCACGTATTACGGAAGTGCTTTGTGAACTCAAACGGATATCCCTGGAAGGAAGGTGACGTTCTTTTCGAGGAACGCTATTGAAAAAATTTAGAGAACAGACATTTGAAGTAGCCTGCAGAATGATTTACTGCCGCCAACATATATTTTACCTAAGGGCTCATAGGTTATGGTATGTAGGCAGTCGTTTTCCCTTCCTCTATTTGTTAGAGGAACGGGGAAGGAAATGACCAGTAGTGGTCAGGGAACCTCCGCCATGCACCGTACGGTGGCTTGCGAAGTATGTATGTATGTATGTAGATGTAGACTCATTTCCCTGTTACCTGGGTGAAGAACTTGAAAACCGGCATAGTGTATTGGAAATAGGATGACAACGACCTGATTACAAAAGGAATCTCCGTTTGCACTAAACTAGCTCTCGTCTTTTGTTTCAGTCCAGCTGAAGATGGTCAAGAAGCTATTGCAGCTTCATGATTTTTCCAATACGCCTTACTTTGTCCATTTCCTTCCCCCCCCCCCCCTCCTCTGTTATTTTCCCTTTTCTTTCCCGTATTCTGGAATTCGTCTTGTCTTTGAAACGTTTCCATTGTTCTATTTTATTTCTGTATTTTGTTCTGTCTCAGATGTTGGTTTATACCAGTTTCTTCTAGATATTTATGCACTTTCCTAGGACACTTGGGTTTGCCATATAAGTTTTTGAAATGTGGGACTTATTTTCAGTCTGTTAGGACACATTCTTTGGCTGTGCCTGTAGAAAATTTCTTTTATTGTCCTAATTTCTTTTGAAACTGTTTTCTAAGCGTTCATATACGTGTTATTTCTTGATTTAATACCTTCCTCACAATCATTATTTCGTTTTTCCTGATTTCATCTCCTTCTATTGACTTTTTGAAATTAATACGATGCAAACGTGCGTTGGCCATATTACGGTCTTGTAACGATGCAATCATTCGCTTGTAGAATATATTATAAACATCTTGTGTGGAACATAATGGTAAGTCCATCTTTCACAGTCATCTGGTGACTTTTTCCAGGCATTTATGCAATAATTTCCCCAAAATATTTAAATTTCCACAATGAAAATTTCACTCTGCAGAGCAGTGTGCGCTGATGTGAGACTTCCTGGTTTCCTGGCTAATTAAAACTGCGTGCCGGAACGAGACTCGAACTAGGGAACTTTTCCTTTCGAGCTAACCAAGCACATTCGGTAAAAAACTTGCCCGCGAAAGGCAAAGGTCCTCAGTTCGACTCTCAGTTCGGCACAGTGTTTTAATCTACCAGGAAATTTCATATTCAGATCTGTCTGTTCTTCTGATAGTTCCACACTTCACGCTTAATTTATTGTAACAGTCATGGTGATGTCACCACTTTTCCTCGGAAGAACTTTCGTCCTTAATTTTCTGCTACTGAATAATATAAGGTATTGTGGTCCATACGGTGTGTTTATCGGCAGTGTGCAGAAAGTACACAGCGAAACCTGGCGCGTATCTCAAGAACAAACCACTGTTTTGTGCCATAGCTCTCATATGCAGCAAGCACTTGAGTGTCCATTTTCTGGTTATGAACCACTTTCGGTAACACTCACCCTGCTGGTCATGTATGTCTACGCCACCCATATTGGCATTGTACTCCTGAATTACAAAAGGGCAATCTGCATCAAGATAGTGACCCTCCTGTTTACACCACCTTTGAACTTTACATTTTGCCTCAATGCCAGCACAAGTGGATGCTACCACGGCCCTCTGACTGTCCTGCCACTCAATAATTACTACAGCTTCATCTGCTCTAACATATGAATGACACTCTCCTCTTTTCATTCTTCCCACTTTCAAATTAACATTCTTAATTCTGTTTACCATTATTGTACCAGTAGCATCCATTCCTTTCTCCTTAAGCTTTGCTAAGGGAGGAATTGTGGTAAAGTACCTATCACAATAAACAAAACTTTCTTGTGGGAGAGTCTGTGTTAGTCGTAAAATAACAGAAGGGCGTAATCCAAATGACTTATCACCCAGAGGTGTAGTAGCCCCCTGATAAATTTCAAAATCAAACACTATACCTGATGCTGTGATCATAAAGTTTTTAAGATCTACAGGCCTTGGTTTTCCTTAAACATATTGCTTCAGTTTCCAACGCCCAGTGAAAGGGATCATTTACTCATCAATATTGTAGTAGTTAAAGCTGCGAGGCGAACTATGACATCTTCTTACTGTGTCGATCACTGGCTGAACTTTCCACAGTCTATTAGTTTTAGCCTCTTCAGGTGGTTTTATTGTATCAACAAAGTGTACGTTATTCCTGAGTGCAAGGAACCGGTCTCTAGACATAGTGTCACTAATAGCTAATAAAGAAATAGATTTCTTCCAGTACATGGGTAGCCTATGATACCTTATGCACCCTATCATTAAATTTATCCCAAAAAACACCTTCAGTTCATGAGCTGTAGTCCCTAGGGATTTCCTTGTCTTTGCAACACTATACATATTTGAAATATTAACAGAAATATTCAGCAGGAGTTACAATTGGTGAAGGACTCTAGAATTAAAAAGAAGATATTTTAGAAAGAAAATGGGAATGATACACGAAATGGGTAACTCAGGTCGCACCTCTTTGTCACTGACCTCAACAGCACTGTAATTAATGTTTGGTGGCTGAAACTTCTGAACAAAATTTGATCTCCGAAAAAGCAGTGGTCTGACACCTTCTGTGACACTGTGTGAACTCCTGCGCTCTTCAGGAATATTATCTTCGGCACTCAAATCATCATCAGACGAGTCGTCTGCCTGCTGAATATTTGAAGGACAAGGAACAAACTCGTCGCCTTCATCTGATGAGATGCCACTCAAATCCGAATCCTCTAATACAGAACGGATTTGATTGTCTGATAAAGCTGCATACAATAACGAAAATGTGCATAAAAACTTTACCATTCAAAACTGTATGAAAAGCAGTAATATAGGGAGGCCAATGACAATCAACAACCCCCCTCGAGCATGAAGTTACACAGTCAACACCTAACCCGCACAATCGTGCTACTATAAATTTAACGCACAATTACTGTGCAAAGATATGAAGTCACTAATAATTACCAATATCACAACGTTGTACACACTATTACAAATAACCAGATCAAGCAAATTAATTCAATTCAATTTAACTTAATTATGAGCTACTAACCAGGCGCCGGCATAATGCTATCTTCTCGATCAATTTAAACATGTGCTGCAGTCTGTTGGCACCGAATGGCAACATAAACGTGAGAAACTCGTAGTGCACAACCTGCACGATCGTTCCAGGGCGGTTGGAAGCAAGGAAAGAGATTATTTGTCGTAAAAAAAATAGAAACCGAGCGCGCATGATCGTGTGGGTTCGGGTGGAATCGGATAAACCTCCATTAAACAGAGGGATAGGAAGTGTGACTATTACTATGAAATGATATTCGAAGACAAGGATTTTAGAATGAAGTATGTATTCAATAACACAGAGTAAAACTTCGCGTTGTTGTTGTTGTTGTTGTTGTGGTCTTCAGTCCTGAGACTGGTTTGATGCAGCTATCCATGCTACTCTGTCCTGTGCAAGCTTCATCATCTCCCAATACCTACTGCAGCCTACATCCTTCTGAATCTGCTTAGTGTATTCATCTCTTGGTCTCCCTCTACGATTTTTACCCTCCACGCTGCCCTCCAATACTAAATTGGTGATCCCTCGATGTCTCAGAACATGTCCTACCAACCGATCCCTTCTTCTAGTCAAGTTGTGCCACAAATTTCTCTTCTCCCCAATCCTATTCAATACCTCCTCATTAGTTACATGATCTACCCATCCAATCTTCAGCATTCTTCTGTAGCACCACATTTCAAAAGCTTCTATTATCTTCATGTCCAAACTATTTATCGTCCATGTTTCACTTCCATACATGGCTACACTCCATACAAATACTTTCATAAACGACGTCCTGACACTTATATCAATACTCGATGTTAACAAATTTCTCTTCTTCAGAAACGCTTTCCTTCCCATTGCCAGTCTACATTTTATATCCTCTCTACCTCGACCATCATCAGTTATTTTGCTCCCCAAATAGCAATACTCCTTTACTACTTTGTGTCTCATTTCCTAATCTAATACCCTCAGCATCACCCGACTTAATTCGACTACATTCCGTTATCCTCGTTTTGCTTTTGCTTTTGTTGATGTTCATCTTATATACTCTCTTCAAGACACTATCCATTCCGTTCAACTGCTCTTTCAAGTCTTTTACTGTCTCTGACAGAATTACAATGTCATCGGCAAACCTCAGTTTTTATTTCTTCTCCATGTATTTTAATACCTATTCCAGATTTTTCTTTTGTTTCTTTTACTGCTTGCTCAGTATACAGATTGAATAACATCAGGGATAGGCGACAACCCTGTCTCACTCCCTTCCCAACCACTGCTTCCCTTTCATGTCCCTCGACTCTTAGAACAACCACCTGGTTCCTGTACAAACTGTAAATAGCCTTTCGCTCCCTGTGTTTGACCCCTGCCGCCTTCAGAATTTGAAGGAGAGTATTCCAGTCAACATTGTCAAAAGCTTTCTCTAAGTCTACAAATGCTAGAAACGTAGTGCTACCTTTCCTTAATCTAGCTTCTAAGATAAGTCGTAGGGTCAGTATTGCCTCACGTGTTCCAATATTTCTACGGAATCCAAACTGATCTTTCCCTGTAAAGAATTCGCGTTAGTATTTTGCAGCCTTGACTTATTAAACTAATAGTTCGGTAATTTTCACATGTCAACACCTGCTTTCTTCGGGATTGGAATTATTATATTCTTCTTGAAGTCTGAGGGTATTTCGCCTGTCTCATATATCTTGCTCACCAGACAGTAGAGTTTTGTCAGGGCTGGCTCTCCCAAGGCTGTCGGTAATTCTAATGGAATGTTGTCTACTCCCGGGGCCTTGTTTCGCCTTAGGTCTTTTAGTGCTCTGTCAAACCCTTCACGCAGTATCGTATCTCCCATTTCATCTTCATCTACATCCTCTTCCATTTCCATATTATTGTCCTCAAGTACATCGCCCTTGTATAGACCCTCTATATACTCCTTCCACCTTTCTGCTTTCCCTTCTTTGCTTAGAACTGGGTTTCCATCTGAGCTCTTGATATTCATACAAGTGGTTCTCTTTCCTCCAAAGGTCTCTTTAATTTTTGTGTAGGCTGTATCTATCTTACCCCTGGTGGGACAAGCCTCTACGTCCTTACATTATCTCCTTAAATTTCCACATTTTTGCAGTTTCTTCAGTTTTAATCTACAGTTCATAACCAATAGATTGTGGTCAGAGTCCACATCTGCCCCTGGAAATGTCTTACAATTTAAAACCTGGATCCTAAATCTGTCTTACCATTATATAATCTATCTGAAACCTGTCAGTATCTCCAAGCTTCTTCCATGTATATAACCTTCCTTCATGATTCTTGAACCAAGTGTTACCTATTATTAAGTTATGCTCTGCACAAAATTCTACCAGGCGGCTTCCTCTTTCATTTCTTCTTCCCAATCCATATTCACCTACTACGTTTCCTTCTTTCCCTTTTCCTACTACCGATTTCCAGTCACCCATTACTATTAAATTTTCGTCTCCCTTCACTATCTGAATAATTTCTTTTATTTCATCATACATTTCTTCAATTTCTTCGTCATCTGCAGAGCTAGTTGGCATATAAACTTGTACTTCTGTGGTAGGCATAGGGTTTCGTGTCTATCTTGGCCACAATAATCCGTTCACTATGCTGTTTGTAGTAGCTTACCCGCACTCCTATTTTTTTTACCCATTATTAAACCTACTCCTGCATTACCCCTATTTGATTTTGAATTTGTAACCCTGTATTCGCCTGACCAAAAGTCTTGTTCCTCCTGCCACCGAACTTCACTAATTCCCACTATATCTAACTTTAACCTATCCATTTCCCTTTTTAAATTTTCTAACCTACCTGCCCAATTAAGGGATCTGACATTCCACGCTCCGATCCGTAGAACGCCAGTTTTCTTTCTTCTGATAACGACGTCCTCCTGAGTAGTCCCCGCCCGGAGATCCGAATGGGGGACTATTTTACCTCCGGAATATTTTACCCAAGAGGATTCCATCATCATTTAATCATACAGTAAAGCTGCATGCCCTCGGGAAAAATTACGGCCGTAGTTTCCCCTTGCTTTCAGCTGTTCGCAGTACCAGCACAGCAAGGCCGTTTTGGTTAGTGTTAAAAGGCCAGATCAGTCAATCATGCAGACTGTTGACCCTGCAACTACTGGAAAGGCTGCTGCCCCTCTTCAGGAACCACACGTTTGTCTGGCCTCTCAACAGATACCCCTCCCGGCTATCTGTATCGCTGAGGCACGCAAGCCTCCCCACCAACGGCAAGGTCCATGGTTCATGGGAAGGAACTTCGCATTACCTTCATACATAACGTTGGTCTGAACAGTACAAAGCTCAACAAAGTGAACAATGATTTGAAAAGTGGACAATGTTAACAGAGAATTTCCCCAAAAACCAAACAACTAAATCAGTTGATATCTTAATACATGTCTCAGAGAAGTGTAGTGGTCTCTCTCTCGCTCGCTCGCTCTCTCTCTCTCTCTCTCTCTCTCTCTCTCTCTCTCTCTCTCTCTCTCTCTCTATCTCTCGCTCTCGCGCCAAATTGTGGCCAAGACACGAGCATTTTATCACGGCTCTACACTGGGTATGACAGAACCCAAAAAGCTTTTGAAGTCTCGATAGGCGTTGATGTGCAGTGTCTTGGATTGGAGACCATGGAAGTAAAGTTCGCGGAGACGACTCCCTGAAATCAATGTACATCAATCAAAAAATTAAATTCCACACATCTTAAGATACGGCCTTTCGACTTTCCAATTCTAAATATTAACACGTTGACTGCTAGGGGGCCACTGGTGATCAAAGCACAGCCTTAGGCGGGTGTTCTACTACCAGATTTGCATCGACAAAGAAATGTGGTCAAATGTCATCAAATTTTCCTTGACTAAGATGTGTGACGTGTCGCAAATGGGGGTATTAAACTGTCAAATATTTTCTTGAGAAAGATATTTGACGTCACATTTCCTCCGCAGTGTCTACCACAACTGCATTGTATTTAGATTTGGAAAGGAGCAGAAGAAAAGAAAGAAGAGTTGTAGTTGGGTGAAGCCAACAAAATGTGTTACGGTACCTGCAAGTCGGCGATATAAAGTCGTGTGAAAATGACTTGCGAATGGACAATATTACATTTAAATATGTGGTTTAGAATGTGGCTGTTCATATTAAGCAGCAGAATACTCAGCTCAGAAAAGCTAAATCCGCAGTAGACTCACCATAGCACTGCGATTTCTTGCAGCAGGAGAAAGCTACTATAGTTTACAATGCAGCACTGGAATTCTGGATCGTAGTGCACATTGCCGAAAATACCAGAAGCGTGTGAACCGAATTATAAAGCACTGGAGGAGGAATATCTGAAGCGAATAATTGTTTATTACATAATATAGTCATTAAGAAATATTTTCGTTTCGTCGAAAGTTGTTTCTCCCTTACATATTTTGGGGCGCATCCTGGCCGCACTTTATGGCTTCTGCAGTGTTTTCTTTGTAGGTCTCGCTTCATATTCTATTTTCCCTTTTCGGGATACCGCAAGTTATTCAGTGCCGTCTCTGTCTCGCAATTTTCTATAGATTTCGTTGAAGATGGGGGCGCACCACGTAAATTCCGAATCCATGCTGATAGTCATGAGATGTCACACAACTGGTGCATGCTGGCGCTCCAAGCGATTTCTCTATGCAATAAACAGAAGCGGACGTCTTTCTTTGATTAACGCAAGGCGCTAGATATGATCAAAGAACATTTGCCCAAAGCCTACATTCTACAAAGTTTCTTATTACGCTATCTCAAATTTTGACAAACTTTGATAAAGAAAATTTGATAGTATGATACCGGCCTTTACACGTGACGCCATGTGTTCAGACAGCCACAACAGTGCCTCACGCGTGACGCTAATGCCTGTCCTGGCCGTGAATCATCATCATCATCATCATCATCATTATCATCATCATCATCATCATCATTATCATCATCATCATCATCATGCATGCAGTTGTCAACGTGTTAATGTCATCTCATCTAGTCTCACGACATTTCGTCGTAGATCAGAGAGAGGTAATGTGAGGCACAAGCTCACAATAGGCAGAAAATGCATTTCACGCACTCACAATTGACATAGTAAATTTTGTCCATGGATATACACTCGACGGACAAGGTAATGTGTCTTATAGTTTGTAGTCTCTACCCATGGGGAAAACTAACAAGTTTCTCTCTGATTTTCTTCTTGTTGTAAGGCCCCGTAGTCGACAGGTTTTTGTGAACTTCCGAGCAATGACCTCGCTTAAAACTTATTGACAGTGGTTTGCACCCCCCATGTGGCTGTACGCCAGATGTCAGGAAATGTCGACTCGAACTGTGCAGACTGTCGCTGGCCGTGTGACGTCAGCGACGAACAGCTGCTGGGCACACTGCGTGTTTACATGCGGCTGGCCGAGGAGAGTGCCGTAAGTTGTGGACCGCTGTTCAATCCACCAGTCGCTTTGCTCCTACCTTCAGATGGAACCGAATACAGTTGGGAAATGTAAGGTGGTTTCGTGCGCGCAATTCGGCAGTGACGGAATCCCGAACCGCGTGGCCTTCCAGGAGAGCGGAACACACCAGTCGGGAAAACTAATATTCGGACATCGCCTCTCCAAAACTCGCCACGCAAAGCCTCGCGCAATCATGAAAAACCATCACTTCAGTATACGGCAATAACAAATTTACAGAGTGGTGTGACTGACATTAGAATACTATGACGCAAGACACACAAATGACAAAACAAGAATTAGAACGAAATGAAAGCATTAAGAATGAAATAGACCTTTACATTAAGGTTGTTATATCCGAACATAAAAACATTATGCTTGTTAAAGGACACAAAAATTTACAGAAATAGATGATGATGATGATGATGATGATGGTGTTTTGTGTATCATCATCATCATCATCATCATCATCATCATCATCATCAAGTCCCCAACCCGGTCGGGAATCGAACCCAGGACCCCGTGATCCAGAGACAGCAACGCTAGCCACTAGACCTCGAGCTGCGGAAGTATGTCGATAGTATTACAATGTTCCAGGACCTGCATGAGAAGCACAGTTTACTTCCGCTGTACATTTTTAGTAACAATAAGATATTTCAATCCTAATTCTTAGAAAATAGTATTTACATAAAGTAAAATAGTGGAAAATAGTAAAATGTCTCATATTGTAGTGAAGGCAAAGGAATTCACAAACTGCTAAATTCCTTGCCTGGCCAACTACACTCCCATGCCAAGATGTTGGCGTTTACAGTTGTGTGTGTTTGATAGCCGCCAATACAGATGTGGATCGCACATCGTACTAAAATACCAGCTCCATTATTAAGAACATTCCAGATACACTGACATGTTTCCACATGAATCTCTGGTTACATCAACAAAGAGAGAGATCTACCGAATTTAATCAATACTTGAATACTCGCTACAGGTGTTCAATCAATAATTAAATATTCGCTACAGGTGGTCGTAACTCTCCTGTTCCTCGTCATGTCTCCTCCAACCTTCGTCCATACGAAACGCAGCAGTACAATCCTGAAAATAAGTTGGCACTCGGTGAATGCTTCAATGTTTGGACCAATGCGTAAGTCAACCAACAAACTCTTCTTCATACTTCTTGTTAAAAAAAGCTCAGAAACATATCAGAAATTAACACAGCTTCCTCAGTTAGAATAAAACAATACAAGAAGCCCTTCTCGTTTGACGACCTTAAATGACGGGTGTCAGCATACGTTTCTTACGTTGTTGTCCATTCACCTGCTTTCTTCTTCGCAAGATTTCTTGAGGACGACAGGTCATCACCTCGTCTTTCCTCAATCTTTCTCTCGTCCTCTTTCTCTGTTGACCGATCGTAGAGTCTCTTAGCCTCTGGCCTCTTGGGTCCCCATGCGCTGCAGATTTGTAGTTTCTTCCATATTCCTGCTAATGACTAATTTTTGGAAAAGTCTAACATCGCCACTGATTCTCATACAGCTCAGTTTGACGTGATTCAGTAATCTGCACGGGCAAATGATTATCAAGAAACACAATTTGGGAATCGGAAAAATTTTTAACGGGTGTAGGACAAACGTAGCAATTTTAACGAGAAATAATGAAATAAAATTCGCATGGTTATCCTACTATAGTCTCTAAACAAAAATAGGTAACACATTCAAGCAGGCAAATGTTAATATCGCTTACGAAACGAACAATAAACTGGGATCATTGCTTCGTCATGGACTCCATGGGAACAAAAATAAATGTAAGAAACCAAGTTACAGAACATGTATCTATAAATTTACATGTGGGTCTAGTGAATGCGTCTATACAGCTCAGACAGAGAGGGACTTTGGCACATGATTTGGGAAACATACGAACAATAATAGTGCCTTGGATTTGTACCTTAAAAATGAGAATCTTGGAACTTGAAATCAGTGTACATCGATCTGAGAACCTCAGAAAAATAATAAACGAACTGGCAGAAGCTACAAGACAGTCAGTGGCTCTCCACAATTTTCGATGAAGTAACGAGTATGTAACTGTTGGCCTCCTACAGCGTGAGTTGTTTTTAAATGGTACACGCTTTTTACTGTAGTTTTGAATGAATATTTGAGAGGTAGTTGTAGGTCTTTGGCACTCATTTTATCTTTTAAACTGTTTTCTTATGCTATATCCCCAGACGTATAAGCTGCCTATCGACACCACCAGAAAAATCTTTGTGTGTGTTTTGGTTAGCTGCATGGACATCAAGGGGTATACTTATGGCTGTTTGCGATAACACTTGCATGGGCTTACACTACATGACTTGTCTAACCACTTTTGGGTTTCATTAAACTGATGTCCATCAACAGATCCCATCACGTGGATGGTTCTTGGCTGATGTAAGATTGTATGTTCATTTTATGTCATTGCTATTGTAACTCCTTTGATTGTAATGTTATTTTAGACTAATGACCAATGTTACCTATGAAACCTATGTGGTACTATTTCTAGCTAATTATGTAACTCAATAGTCTTAAGACCACGAGGTTACTACCTGAACATGAAATAATGGTAACATTTCTAGAACTGTTACTACCTATGTTACTATCTTTAGGTTTTACTTCATTTGTCTCATTTGTTTCATTTGTCAGTTCCCTTTGATGTTCGTGAGTTTAGTTTACTAAGCTAGCCGTTTATAAATTAAAAAAGTTTCCTTTGTCTGTTGTATACAGGCGGTCATGTACGTGTATTTTGGTATATCTGTTTTAACAATATGTGTTACGTAATAAAAAGTTTATTCGTCTTGCAAACCCATGGATTGCTTCCTTCCGCTTTTACCTGGCGCTCCCCTATTAACTCCCCTTCCCTACAACATGAGATCTGACTTTGTGTCTAATGTTCAAATGTGTGTGAAATCTTATGGGACTTAACTGCTAAGGTCATCAGTCCCTAAGGTTACACACTACTTAACCTAAATTATCCTAAGGACAAAAACACACACACACACACACACACACACACACACACACACACACACACACACATACACACACGAGGGAGAAGTCGAACCTCCGCCGGGACCAGCCGCATAGTTCATGACTGCAGCGCCCAAGACCGCTCGGCTAATCCCGCGCTGCTTTGTGTCTAATAAGGCTGTTATTTTATGGTTTTTGATATGATGTAAGTTTGTTTTGTAACTACACATGGCCTCCAGGTCGTATCTTTCCCATTTTCATGGGATTACATTAATTGTATCAAGTATTAATGCTCACAAATACTAGAACCTTGTGGCCTGCTTATCTTCCTGAACGCCTGTCATTAGTTGCACGTTATCTTCTGCATAAGGCTGACGACTCCACACTATAGCAGTGTTGATGTACTTAGAAATATGGGGAATCCGATGTATCTACATTTAAGAGAGTCGTAGGTCCTCGATATATCGACAGAAAGTAATGATACATGGAAGGAAAAAATTTCGACATATTATTCTACATACACGTTGTAAACACATTGCCGCTTTTATAGTCGTATATTTAAGTATTAGACATTTTATACATCAACAAGCTGGTGGCCTACCTATCATTCTTAGAGAGGGAACTGAAAGAGAAACACTGAATTTGAAAAATTATGAGTTGTTAATGGGACTTTCTGAAGATGAAAAGCTTGTATTATGCTTTTTTTTGGTCGACTGTTGTGTTAGTAATTAACAGCTGTGTACATGTTGCATTGTTATGCAATATTTCATTCCAGTTAACCCATCATACCTTATTTTATTAATTTGTCATTGGCTACATGTCGAAATAAATAGTTTTTCACACTGATGAAGGAAAATTGCGTGGTGAAACTAAACGTTGTAGGTTCTGTTGGCAGCGCCAGAACCCATTATTTCCCATCTCACATCTCCGCAAAGACCAATATTGTGACTTACCGTTATTGTTTATATTTTTCACCAATTGTTTTTGAAGAATACCGATGTGAAGCAACAGCACACTAGTTGCGTTAAAAATATTTTAACACAGCAGGTGTGCTGTTGCTTCGCAAGGAAATTCTTGTTATTCCACTCACGTCGCCACCTTCCCCAGAGCAGTGGGACTACTTCTTTTGTTCCACAGATACTTGCTTCACACAGTCAAAGAGAGAGCCTGGAAGTGATGAAAGCTTAAAAAGTAGTAAGATTCCTTCACACAGTGAAAGTAAAATTATGTTGTTCTAAAATTTCAAAAGGACATATTGAAATATTTACTGAAAATTGCGTAAAAACTATAAAATAAATATATGAGCACTCGATATTGTTGTTTTGATGTTGACATACCGATACGTCGTGGAATAAGGTATCTTTGATATATATCGATGTCTCCTGAGGGAAATACCGACATCCCCCCCTGCGGGTCCGGGGATTAGAATAGGCCCGCGGTATTCCTGCCTGTCGTAAGAGGCGACTAAAAGGAGTCCATCCCCCTCACGGGGGTAGTTCGCGCCTGCGTCCGGAGACGGACGGTTCCACGACCTATCATCGTGGTCCTTTTGGTTTTTTCACTTCTCGTTTCTTCCTTCCTTTTGTTGGTTCCTTTCTTTGCTCTTCTCCACCTCACTGTCTTCCTTACTCTTTCCCTTGCCTTCTCATTGCCTTCTTCTCCTTGCCTTCTTCTCCTTGCCTTCTCATTGCCTTCTTCTCCTTGCCTTCTCATTGCCTTCTTCTCCTTGCCTTCTCATTGCCTTCTTCTCCTTGCCTTCTCATTGCCTTCTTCCCCTTGCTTTCTCATTGCCTTCTTCTCCTTGCCTTCTCTGGTCTCCGCCTCGGCGTTTGAGACAGTCTGTCCTCTTTCTCCCTCTCTCTCTTCTTTTTCCTCTTCTTCCTTCCTCCCTGTGCGTGCCTGAAGGCCGACCCACGCGTTCGCACGCGTAGCTGGTGACGGGGTAACGCGTAAGTCCCCGCCCTGGGTAGACATGTAAGGCACGCGCGTACCCCCTGGTAAAGGCCAGGCCCGGGGAGGGGTGATTGCCTGAGCTGATACCTTCTGACCATGCCGATTGGTCCCTCCGTCTGTTTCTCGGGAGGTGTGACCTGAGGTGTAAACATTCACCTAAGGCGGGAGTGCCCTCTGAGAGGGTCCCCACAAGGAAGGAGCGCGCCATCGGAGACGCTGGCAATCATGGGGGATTCCTCCGCAATGGATTCTACTCCATCTCTTTCGACTTCGACCCAAAAACGGAAACGTGACCAGCCAACAGTGACAAAAGTACTACCGCCTGCCCCACAGTTCCTCGTAGTTTCTCGAACTGAGGACGGAAAGGATTTTTCCTCTGTCAACCCATTCGTTATTCAGAAGGGCGTAGATGCCATAGCCGGATCTGTCAAATCCTGTACCAGGTTGCGTAACGGCACCTTATTACTAGAAACTGAGAGTGCCTTTCAGGCACAAAAACTGCTTCGGGCCACCCTCCTGTACACGTTCCCTGTCCGGGTGGAGGCCCACCGAACTTTGAATTCGTCTCGTGGTGTGGTCTATACTGGCTCCCTCGACGGATTGACTGACGAGGAGCTTCAATCATTCCTCGCTAAGCAGGGCGTGACGGCTGTCCATAGGGTCATGAAAAAGGTCAACAATGACCTTGTACCGACCCGGACAATTTTCTTGACCTTCGATAGTGTTAAGCTGCCATCGCGCATCAAGGCGGGCTACGAGGTTATTTCTGTTCGCCCCTATATCCCGACACCTACGCGCTGCTACCAGTGTCAGCGTTTCAATCACACTCGACAGTCTTGTTCCAATGCGGCTAAATGTGTCACCTGTGGCAGGGATGCCCATGAGGGTGACTGTCCACCTCCGTCTCCTCGTTGTGTGAACTGTCAGGGTGACCATGCCGCATCCTCCCGCGACTGTCCTGTCTATAAGGAAGAACGCTGTATCCAGGAAATTCGGGTCAAAGAGAAAGTGTCCACCTCGGCTGCTCGCAAGCTATTGGCTAGTAGGAAGCCCACGCTGCTCCCAGCGGGGAAATACAGTACTGTCCTCGCCTCTCCTCGGACTACCCGGGAGGTAGCAACCCAGACATGCGATCTGACCTTCAGCACCACGGTCGTCCGTTCGGCCAGTGCTAAGATCGCGCGGTCGACGTCTCCTCTTCCTCCCATCACCCCACAGACACGAGCACCTTCCTCAGCTTCTGCTAAGACGAAGACACCGAAGTCAGATGCACGGGCCTTCAAGAAGGAACCATCCCGTGCAGACTTCCTCCGTACCTCGACCTCCCAGCCTTCGACCGGTACTTCCACTACACGTCCTTCCAAAAAGGCGCATAGGAAGCACAGTTCTCCTTCCCCGCCAGGGCGCATTTCTTCTCTTGCGCCACCCAGCGGCTGCCGCCCCAGGCCGTCATCCGTTTCGCCTGGCCGCACCGCTGGTCGCCGTACATCTGGCCGTTCACTGGCGGAGGAAGCTCCCCCTCCAGGCCATCCTCCCGAGATGGCCGATGACCCTATAGACCCAATGGACGATGACTGTCCGCCTACTGATAGCGGCGGCAGTGCTCGCTCGAAGCCAGGCCCTAAGCGGCCTTCGAGGTGACCACTTCTCTCATCTTTCTTTTCTTACGATGGCACTTATTCACTGGAATATTCGCAGCATTCGCTCCAACCGAGAGGACTTGAAGTTGCTGCTCCGCTTGCACCGTCCGCTTGTCGTAGCCCTCCAGGAAACGAAGCTACGCCCATGCGATCAAATTGCCTTGGCACACTACACCTCTGTGCGTTTTGACCTACCCCCTGTGGTAGGTATCCCAGCTCATGGGGGGGTTATGTTGCTGGTCCGGGATGATATTTACTACGATCCCATCACGTTGCACACCGGCCTGCAGGCAGTTGCCATCCGCATTACTCTCCCCACTTTTACGTTTTCCTTTTGTACCGTTTACACTCCATCGTCATCTGCCGTTACCAGGGCAGACGTGATGCAACTTATTGCTCAGCTACCTGCACCATTTTTGTTAACTGGAGACTTCAATGCCCACCATCCCCTTTGGGGCTCTCCAGCATCCTGCCCGAGGGGCTCCTTGTTAGCAGACCTTTTCAACCAACTCGATCTTGTCTGCCTCAATACTGGCGCCCCTACTTTTCTTTCGGACACATCTCACACCTATTCCCATTTAGACCTCTCTATATGTACTCCCCAACTTGCACGCCGGTTTGAGTGGTATGCACTTTCTGATACATATTCGAGCGACCACTTCCCGTGTGTTATCCATCTCCTGCAGCGTACTCCCTCTCCGTGCTCCTCTAGTTGGGCCATCTCCAAGGCAGACTGGGGGCTCTTCTCTTCCAGGGCGACCTTTCAGGATCAAACCTTCACAAGCTGCGATCGTCAGGTCGCACACCTCACGGAAGTCATTCTCGCTGCTGCTGAATATTCCATCCCTCACTCTACTTCTTCTCCACGTCGCGTACCGGTCCCCTGGTGGACCGCAGCATGTAGAGACGCTTTACGTGCTCGTCGACGTGCTTTACGCACCTTTAAACGCCACCCTACAGTGGCGAATTGTATTAATTATAAACGATTACGTGCTCAGTGTCGTCGTATTATTAAAGAAAGCAAGAAAGCCAGCTGGGCTGCTTTCACAAGCACCTTCAACAGTTTTACTCCTTCTTCTGTTGTCTGGGGTAGCCTGCGCCGGCTATCTGGCACTAAGGTCCACTCACCAGTTTCTGGCTTGAAGGTCGCGAATGACGTCCTTGTGGCCCCTGAGGCTGTCTCCAATGCCTTCGACCGCTTTTTCGCAGAGGTTTCGAGCTCCGCTCATTACCACCCTGCCTTCCTCCCCCGCAAACAGGCAGAGGAGGCTAGGCCACCTAACTTCCGCTCCTCGAATTGTGAAAGTTATAATGCCCCATTCACCATGCGGGAACTCGAAAACGCACTTGGCCGATCACGGTCCTCTGCTCCAGGGCCAGATTCTATTCATATTCAGATGCTGAAGAACCTTTCTCCTGCGGGTAAAGGTTTTCTTCTTCGTACATACAATCGCATCTGGATTGAGGGACATGTTCCCGCATGCTGGCGCAAGTCTATCGTTGTCCCGATTCCTAAGCCGGGGAAGGACAAGCACTTGCCTTCCAGTTATCGACCTATCTCGCTTACCAGCTGTGTCTGTAAAGTGATGGAGCGAATGGTTAACTCTCGATTGGTTTGGCTGCTCGAGTCTCGACGCCTACTTAGCAATGTACAATGTGGATTTTGTAGGCGCCGCTCTGCTGTTGACCATCTGGTTACCTTGTCGACCTTCATTATGAATAACTTCTTGCGGAAGCGCCCGACCGCGGCTGTGTTCTTTGATTTGGAGAAGGCTTATGACACCTGTTGGAGGGCGGGCATTCTCCGCACCATGCATACGTGGGGCCTTCGCGGTCGCCTCCCTCTTTTTATTCGTTCCTTTTTACTGGATCGACAGTTTCGGGTACGTGTGGGATCTGTCCTGTCCGACACCTTTCGCCAGGAGAATGGGGTGCCACAGGGCTCAGTTTTGAGCGTCGCTCTCTTCGCCATCGCGATCAATCCAATAATGGATTGCCTCCCAGCTGATGTATCAGGCTCCCTTTTCGTGGACGATTTTACCATCTACTGCAGCGCGCAGTGTACACGTGTCCTGGAGCGCTGTCTTCAGCGTTCTCTTGACCGTCTTTACTCCTGGAGTGTCGCCAATGGCTTCCGTTTTTCTGCCGAGAAGACGGTCTGTATTAACTTCTGGCGCTACAAAGAGTTTCTCCCACCGTCCTTACGACTCGGTCCCGTTGCTCTCCCAATCGTGGAGACAATCAAATTTTTAGGCCTTACCTTTGACAGGAAACTTAGCTGGTCTCCACATGTGTCATATTTGGCCGCCCGTTGTACCCGTTCTTTAAATGTCCTCCGTGTTCTCAGTGGTATGTCGTGGGGAGCGGATCGAACCGTCCTACTTCGTCTATATCGGTCGATCGTCCGCTCCAAGCTGGATTATGGGAGCTTCGTATACTCCTCTGCACGGCCATCCATCTTACACCGCCTCAACTCCATACAACATCGGGGTTTACGACTTGCGATCGGAGCATTTTATACCAGTCCCGTAGAGAGTCTTCATGCTGACGCTGGCGAATTGCCACTCACCTACCGGCGCGATATACTGCTTTGTCGGTATGCCTGTCGGCTACTGTCAATGCCCGACCATCCGTCTTATCGTTCCTTTTTTGACGACTCTCTTGACCTTCAATACGGGTTGTATGTCTCTGCCTTGCTACCCCCTGGAGTTCGCTTTCGTCGCCTCCTTCAACACCTTCATTTTTCACTCCCTGCAACCTTTCGAGTGGGCGAGAGCCGCACGCCACCTTGGCTCCAGGCTCAGGTCCGCGTTCACCTCGACCTCAGCTCGCTCCCAAAAGAGGTCACCCCCGGTTCGGTCTACCACTCCCGTTTTTTGGAACTTCGTTCGAAGTTCATCGACATGACTTTAATTTATACAGATGGCTCTAAGACCAATGACGGGGTCGGGTGTTCCTTTATTGTTGGGGCACAAAGTTTCCAATACCGGCTCCATGGCCATTGTTCGGTCTTCACAGCTGAGCTCTTTGCCCTCTACCAGGCTGTTCTTTACATCTGCCGCCACCGACATTCTGCTTATGTCATCTGCTCAGATTCCCTGAGCGCCATCCAGAGCCTCAGTGATCCGTACCCGGTTCACCCTTTCGTACACCGGATCCAACGCTCTCTTCAGCAGCTGGTGGACGTCGGTACGCCGGTTAGCTTTATGTGGGTTCCTGGCCATGTCGGTATCCCTGGGAACGAAGCTGCAGATGCCGCGGCCAAGGCTGCGGTCCTCCAGCCTCGGACAGCTTCTTGTTGTGTCCCTTCGTCCGATTTTAGCAGGGTCATTTGTCGGCGCGTTGTGTCGCTGTGGCATGCCGATTGGGCTGCACTTACCGACAACAAGCTTCGGGCCTTAAAACCTCTTCCCGTGGCTTGGACGTCCTCCTCACGCCCTTCTCGGCGGGAGGAGGTCGTTTTAGCAAGGTTACGAATTGGACACTGCCGGTTCAGCCATCGCCATCTGCTGACGGCTGCGCCGGCGCCGTTCTGCCCATGTGGGCACTTGCTGACGGTTAGACACATTTTAATGTCCTGTCCAGATCTTAACACACTGCGCCTCGATCTTAACCTGCCTAATACTTTAGATGCCATTTTAGCGGATGACCCACGAGCAGCTGCTCGTGTTCTTTGTTTTATCAATTTGACAAACCTCGCTAAGGACATTTGATGATGTTTTTTCGTCCTATGCCTGTCAGTCTGTCTTTTATTGTGTTTTCCCTTTTAGTTGTTGTTGTCAACTTGTGCCTCGCGGTGCATTCTTAGAGTAGTCAGGGCGCTAATGACCACTGAAGTTGTGCGCCCGAAAACCACAAAAAAAAAAAAAAAAAAAAAAAAACCGACATCGATATTTTATCAGTAGGCCTACGCCGTACTTACGTAGGACGTTTACATCGAAACCTTGGTATTTCTTCACGTTGTCCTTTGATATGTTTCCTGTTTGTTTTTAGTGGCAAGTAACTACTGCAATACACTATGCATTATTTTGTGGTTCTCTACGATTTTTTTTCCGGATTAATCTGATGCTGTGTAAATCGGAAATGTGTAATTGAAGATTGTCACTATACAACCTGTGGCTTCAATTTGTTTATGGCGTTCATTACCTCACTGATACTCCCTTAAAATTACGTAAAAATGGGTGCATACCTGTTTTGTGGTTTTGTCACATTTGCTGTGAATGCAAAATGATAGTCTCACCTCGGTGTACAACTTACTATAAACATTGATTTACGATTCTGACTAATAGCTCTGTTAGGTCACAGCGGTATCTGTACTAAGACGTTGCTATTGTCATAGACGGTGATTACAGAGTGGGACTGCACTCAGACGTAAGCAAGCTTCCGGCAGGGGCGGAGTATGGAGGGCCTGTCCACGGCGACTGTCTTTGGCTTGGGATGCCGTTGTGAGGTACCAACTTTGACATCGGATGTCGTTCTTCGTAACATACCACATTCCTCCCCTCCCCTGTCCCCCTCCTCGGCCGGCCCCCTCCGGCGCCAAACCTCCACATTGTCGTCGTCTAGTGTTGTTTCACGTGACAACTGCGGGGGTGGGGGAGGGGAGCGTCAATGTGTACATAGATGAGGAAACGGGGGATCGGCAAATAATGGAAGCAGCCTCCTGCCCTGCCTGTACACGGGTATCCACCTTGCGAGTGAGAAGGAAACCGGGACAGTGTGCGTGGCCGCATCAGGGGAAGCAGACGTTGTGGTCGGAAGGACAGCATGTAGGGCTCAAAGCGCGTCGTGACGGCTGTTCGGGGCGTCGGCTCAGGATGCCAGATCGGCGGCGGCGGCGATGCGACGTCGCCTCCATCGGCACTTGACTGGACGGCGCCACTGTGGCGGGTGGAGAGGCTGAGATGACTGCTGGTGCGGACCCCAGCAGCGTGCTGGGTACGTGGGTAAAAATTCTGCCACAGAATCACTGAGCTCCGCAGCTGGGTCTTGTGACCCCGATGCGGCCCGGAGGAATCTGCTACGACGTAAGAAGAATGACCCTGTACTTGTATGACGACGCCGTCTGTGGCTGAAACTTTCTGATCCAACGGAACGAACTGTCTGAGAGGTGATCGCAGAAGATGCAACAGGGTACGGTGAAGACGACCATCTAATAACTGTGCCGAAGACTTCTCGTCCCGTGGTAAGGAGCGGCAGGAGGAAAGAAAAATCTTTAAGGCTTGTTCCCATGTGTGGGAGAAATGGAGTTTCTCCGTGTGACTTTTGAAGGGTCGAACGAACCATTCAGCTTCATCGTTTGACTGAGGGTAAAAGGAAAAGTTAATGTATGCCATTAACGGCCAAAACTGTTGAAAATCGGCTGTCGTGAATTATGTATGGTCCACTGTCAGAAATATGGACTTTGGGAAGGCCTTCGAGAGGGTTGCCACTGTTCGGAAGGACGTGGCCACTGAAAAAAACGTCGCGGCGGAGCAGATCTATGCTGTGTACAAACATTACATAGAGACGTCATTTGCTGAATGTGGGCGTGCATGCCTTGCCAAGTACAATAACGACAGACGAGCTTCTTTGTACAAAGTATGCATGACCGAATCGTCACACCCTGGTGTGTGTATAGCACATTACGAAGCGAAAAGTAGCAACGTGCCACTGGTGGGTAATTTGTTTCAACCTGCGAGGCCACCCACGTTGGACATATTGCAAAACTACTCAAAAAGCTGGGTCAGAAGCAGTCGCTCCGAGAATACGCCGGAAATCGACAGGGAAACTTTTAAGAATTTCAGAATCTTGAGTATCGATTCGATAACATGATTCCTCAGACTAATTACATGCTCTGTCGATACCGAAAAATAACCGAGACAAGTCAGCGTTCGAATGTTGTGCAGTGGGTATGAAAACAACTGGTACTGATGATTACACAACACAACATAGTCCCGCATTGCAATTTTTACGCTGTCCGCGGTGGAACAGGCTTGGAGGGATTGAACAAAGCCATTAAAGACCGATGGTCTTAAATCAAAAAGAACTTCAGAGCTTACAAATATTTGTGGAACCAGGTAACATCGAAGATAACGGCGAGCGACTCTTTCCCAAGTTGACTGTAAATGTACTACACTTTCTGAGAGTTTTCGGGGCAGGAGCAAAAGATCGGTCAGGCGAACCAGTTCTGTGGGAAATCCCCCCCCCCCCCCCCCCCAATCCAGTAAGAAGATGCATCCAGAGCTAACACAACAGGCTGCTGGTTTCTATACCGGGTTCTTCGTCCGACGTTTGTTTGGTGATTTTTCTGACGTTCCGCCAGAGCGAGTGGCTGGCGTTGTCAGAGCTTCACCATCATTGCCGGTGGTGGACTGGAGTCGAGCTCGCGGCCGCTGATTATAAGTACCTAGCTCGTCAGCGTGTAAGGGCTTCTCCGTGGTCATTTCCGGTGCGGTTCTCCCCTTGTTACGTGCAACGGCCATTCGTTGTACAACGCTAATCCACGATCGGATCACCTTGAGAGTTTCTTCTTTCCTATTAAAGCTAGTCTCATGTTTCTGTATTTCTATTGCTTCGCTGAACAAGTGGGTGTGATAGCTCTTCTCCACAGCAAGAACTTCCGCGCCGGTGAATTTTTCTATGTGGTCGGTCTCTCTCAGCGATTTGTCTACCTGCCCCATCCTACAACGCCGCTTATGTTCTGTGATCGTGGCGTTGAGGGATCGTAAAGTCATTCCAACATAAAGTTTTCCGCATGTGAGTGGTATGCTGTATAAATAACTTGGTTTAGACATAGTTCTGGTGGGCATCATGATTAAATGCTCTATACAGTACACGAAAATATATAAATATTATTGCCGCCGATCGTGGCGATATACTAAGAACTCGTGACAGGTGTGGGACCCTGTTATTGTTATGTAAGGCATACGGTGGACAGAACAACACGCGAATACAGCAGGAACCATCCTTGTTACTATTTCAGTGGTGTCGCAGCCAGCCTAGATTTACTTCTGGACTAGGTCGAGCAGATACTGCAATACACAAAAAAAAAAAAAATTAAATCACTTTATTAAAATTTTAACGATCTAAAATACTTGACTTGGAAAAAGTACACGTCCACAGGAACGTCACTATATATCTGTTACTGTCGTTGGAAGCTATAACTGTTGTCACTTGATACAATAGAGAATGACTGTCTCACCACACGGTGTACAGTTGAATATAGACTTTGATGCACTGTTCTGACACTTTTGTTAGGTTGCAGCCAGACGTGTGCTAAGATGTTACTGTCGTCGTAGGTGACAAGTACAGTGTGGGACTGACAAGGGACGCTCCCCATCCCATCGCACCTCCCCCCCCCTCCCCCTCCTCTGATTTTGTGGTAGGATGGCTCACTGAATAGCCCGTCTAAAATTGAACGCAGATGAAGCATGAAAACACGAAGAAAGTGTACCGAACTGTGAAGAAGAAAAAAAAAAAAAAAATAGAAACAGGGAACGGTCCAAGCTCAAGATGTGCAACATCGAGTGAAGTTGAACAGCTACGGCGTCGTGGCTGTTTGGTCACGGTGTTGGACTGCGAAGGCGGAGATCTGTGCTCGAATCTCCTCTGTGCCCTTTTTTACAAAATTATGAACTGTCCGTCCGGTCACTGACGTGTCCGTGTCATGGTGTTAAGTTCGTCTATAACGGCGAGATGTAAGAAAGGAACCTTCACACATACATACCTCGTATTTATTCCACGTAAGTACCACATGTTATGAATCTTGCATTCGGTTTTTGGAAGAATTGTCTCTTGCATTCCTTTGTTTCAACATAGTTCACACGCGTTTATTTGTTTGTTTTCATCTCTGTGAGATGACAATGCACCATCTCATCTGCTCTCACTATTTACCGGGTGATCAAAAAGTCAGTATAAATTTGAAAACTGAATACATCACGGAATAATGTAGATACAGAGGTACAAATTGACACACATGCTTGGAATGACACGGGGTTTTATTAGAACAAAAAAAAGTTCAAAAAATGTCTGATAGATGGCGCTTCATCCGATCAGAATAGCAACAATTAGCATAACAAAGTAAGACAAAGCAAAGAGGATCTTCTTTACAGGAAATGCTCGATATGTCCACCAACATTCCTCAACAATAGCTGTAGTGGAGGAATAATGTTGTGAACAGCACTGTAAAGCATGTCCGGAGTTATGGTGAGGCAATGGCGTCGGATATCGTCTTTCACCAACCCTAGAATGTCGGTCGATCACGATACACTTGCGACTTCAGGTAACCCCAAAACCAATAATCGTACGGACTGAGGTCTGGGGACCTGGGAGGCCAAGCATGACGAAAGTGACGGCTGAGCACACGACCATCACCAAACGACGCGCGCAAGAGATCTTTCACGCGTCTAGCAATATGCGTTGGTTCTAATAAAACCCCGTGTCATTCCAAGCATGTGTGTCAATTTTTACCTCTCTATCTATATTATTCCGTGGTTTATTAAGTTTTCAAATTTATACTGACTTTTTGATCACCCGGTATTTGTATGGAGTGTAGCATTGTATGGAAGTGAAACATGGACGATAAATAGTATGGAAAAGAAGAGAATAGAAGCTTTCGAAATGTGGTGCTACAAAAGAATGCTGAAGATTAGATGGGTACAATCACATCGCTAATGAGGAGGTATTGAACAGAATTGGGGAGGAGAGGAGTTTGGGACACAACTTGGGTAGAAGAAGGGATCGGTTAGGAGGACATGTTCTGAGGCATCAAGGGATCACCAATTTAGTACTGGAGGGCATCGTGGAGGGTAAGAATCGTAGAGGGAGACCAAGGGATGAATACACTAAGCAGATTCAAAAGGATGTAGGTTGCAGTAGGTACTGGGAGTTGAAGAAGCTTGCAGAGGATTGAGTAGCATGGAGAGCTGCATCAAACTAGTCTCAGGACTGAAGAAGACAACAACAACATGACGGCAATGCAAAATAAATTATTATCTGTAACATTATTAGTCATTTTTAACGAGTCTAATAATGTTTTGTGACAAATATTGTAAATATATTTCATCGTATAATACTGTATTTCAATACGTTCCATGAAAGCATGGAACTTCAAGTGTATAATACACACACACACACACACACACACACACACACACACACACACACTCACACTCGAGCCGTGTTGCTCGACCCTGTTTGTTCTGTTTTTCGCCTTTCTTTCTCGCCTGTGTGTTGTAAAGGAATTATATAGGGTGGTCCACTGATAGTGACCTGGCCAAATATCTCACGAAATAAGCATCAAACGAAAAAACAAGAACGAAACTTGTCTAGCTTGAAGAGGGAAACCAGATGGCGCTATGGTTGGCTTGCTAGATGGCGCTGCCATAGGTCAAACGGTTATTAACTGTGTTTTTTTAGATAGGAACCCCCATTTTTTATTACATATTCGTGTAGTACGTAAAGAAATATGATTGTTTTAGTTGGACCACTTTTTTCGCTTTGTGATAGATGGCGCTGTAATAGTCACAAACGTGTAAGTACGTGGTATCACGTAACATTCCGCCAGCGCGGACGGTATTTGCTTCGTGATACATTACCCGTGTTAAAATGGACCGTTTACCAATTGCGGAAAAGGTCGATATCGTGGTGATGTATGGCTATTGTGATCAAAATGCCCAACGGGCATGTGCTATGTATGCTGCTCGGTATCCTGACGACATCATCCAAGTGTCCGGACCGTTCGTCGGATAGTTACATTATTTAAGGAAACAGGAAGTGTTCAGCCACATGTGAAACGTCAACCACGACCTGGAACAAATGATAATGCCCAAGTAGGTGTTTTAGCTGCTGTCGCGGCTAATCCGCACATCAGTAGCAGACAAATTGCGCGAGAATCGGGAATCTCAAAAACGTCGATGTTCAGAATGTTACATCAACATCGATTGCACCCGTACCATATTGCTATGCACCAGGAATTGCATGGCGACGACTTTGAACATCGTGTACAGTTCTGCTACTGGGCACAAGAGAAATTACGGGATGATGACAGATTTTTTGCACGCGTTCTATTTAGCGATGAAGCGTCATTCACGAACAGAGGTAACGTATACCGGCATAATATGCACTATTGGGCGGGTTAATGTATGGTACGACATTATGGGAGGAAGGATAATTGGTCTCCATTTTATCGATGGCAATCTAAATGGTGCAATGTATGCTGATTTCCTACGTAATGTTCTACCGATGTTACTACAAGATGTTTCACTGCATGACAGAATGGCAATATACTTCCAACATGATGGATGTCCGGCACATAGCTCGCGTGCGGTTGAAGCGGTATTGAATAGCATATTTCATGACAGGTGGGTTGGTCGTCGAAGTACCATACCATGGCCCGCACGTTCAGCAGATTTGACGTCCCTGGATTTCTTTCTGTGGGGAGAGTTGAAGGATATTTGCTATCGTTAACCACCGACAACGCCTGACAACATGCGTCAGCGCATTGTCAATGCATGTGCGAACATTACGGAAGGCGAACTACTCGCTATTGAGAGGAATGTCGTTATACGTATTACCAAATGCATTGAGGTTGACGGACATCATTTTGAGCATTTATTGCATTAACGTGGTATTTACAGGTAATCACGCTGTAACAGCCCCCCCAGGGGATCCACACCTTTTTTGTGGATACGTGCGTAGCGAGCACGGGGCCCCGAGCTAATGTGGCCTTCCTTCCTTTCCGGGCTGCATACCTTCCCTTTCCGCATCCTTCCCCATCCCCTGTCTTCACCCCCCCCCCCCCCTCACCTCTGGTTCTTTCCTTCACTTTCTCCCCCTCTGGGAGTATGGTTTGCGCCTACGTCCGGAGACGGACGCTTGTAAATGTACCACATTCTTCTTCTTCCTTGCTTGTATGTCTTCTTCCTTCCTTTGTCCTTCTCTTTTCCTTACCTCTTCTCTTTACCCTTTTCTCCGCTGCGGCGTTTGAGACCCCCTCTTCTTTCCTTTCCCTTTCTCTTTCTTCCTCCCTGTGCGTGTCTGAAGGCCGACCCACGCACTTCCATGCGTAGCCGGTGACGGGGTAACGCGTAATTCCCCGCCCCGGGTAGACAGGTAGGACACGTACGTACCCCCTGGTAAAGGCCAGGCCCAGGGAGGGGTGATTACCCGAGCTGATACCTTCCGAAAGTGCCGATTGGTCCCTCCGTCCGTTTGTCGGGAGGTGTGACCTGAGGTGTGAACAATCACCTAAGGCGGGTGTGCCCTCGGTGAGGGCCCCCACAAGGGAGGAGCGCGCCATCGGAGACGCCGGTAATCATGGGGGATTCTTCCGCAATGGTTTCCTCACCTTCCACTTTGTCTGCTCACAAACGTAAGTTCACTGAGTCTCAGCCACAGACGGTTCTTCCACCGTTGCCACAGTTCCTTGTTGTTTCTCGGTCTGACGAAGGTCACGACTTTTCCACGGTCAACCCTTTCATTATTCAGAAAGGTGTCGACGCAATTGCGGGTCCTGTAAAGTCTTGTTCCAGATTACGGAATGGTACCCTGTTGTTAGAAACACACAGTGCCCTCCAGGCTCAAAAATTGCTGCGTACCTCTCTGCTCCACACCTTCCCTGTCCGGGTGGAACCGCACCGTACCTTAAATTCCTCGCGTGGAGTCGTTTATACACGCTCCCTCGATGGATTGTCTGACGAAGAAATTCAGCACTACCTGTCTGACCAGGGCGTCACCGCTGTTCATCGGGTTATGAAAAGGGTTGACTCGAACATCATTCCAACCCGCAATGTCTTCTTGACATTTGACAAAGTTCAACTCCCATCAAAAATCAAAGCAGGCTATGAGATAATTTCCGTTCGACCTTATGTCCCAAACCCTACGCGTTGCTATCGATGTCAGCGGTTCAATCACACCAGCCAGTCCTGTTCCAATCCAGCCAAATGTGTTACGTGTGGCAAGGATGCCCATGAGGGTGCTTGTCCACCTCCATCCCCTCACTGCATCAACTGTATGGGTGACCACGCTGCTTCCTCTCGAGATTGCCCCGTTTTTAAGGATGAAAATCTCATCCAGGAAATAAGAGTGAAGGAAAAGGTGTCGACCTTTGCTGTTCGAAAGTTACTCGCCAGTCGACAGCCCACCGTGCCTCAGAAAGGAAAATACAGCACTGTCCTTGCTTCTCCTCGGCCAACAAAGGAGGCAGCCACACAGACTTGCGACCTCACATTTAGTACCACGGTCGTCAGATCGGCCAGCGCAAAGATCGCCCGTTCAACCTCCCCTCTTTCGCCTGCCCACTCTATGGCTCACCCTTCGTCGGGTTCTGCTAAATCTCGAGCCCAAAAGTCAGACGCCAAGTCTTCGAAAAAAGAGCATTCTCGTGAAGAGTTTTTACGTACTGCAACTTCACAACCATCGGTTCCTCCTTCATCTAAACATCATACCTCCAAGAAGGCTACGAAGAAACACAGTTCCTCTCCTTCTCCGCCAAGGCGTGTCCCAACTACAGCACCACCTGGCGGAAATCGCCCTCGGCCATCTTCCGTGTCGCCGAGGCGCACTGCTGGTGGCCGGTCAACTGGCCGATCGTTGGTGGCAGGAGCTGCTCCTGACCAACCTATGGATCAGGATCTTCTGCCTTCGACTGAATGCCATTCCATGCTGTCGGTCGCAAGCTCTGAGCAGTCGTTGAGTTGACAGCGCCCTTGGTCACGTTTCTCCATTTTCTGTTGACCCTATGTCCATTATCCACTGGAATATCCGCGGCATTCGCGCCAATCGGGATGAATTGTCGATCCTCTTACGATCCTACTCGCCGGTCATCTTCTGTCTTCAGGAAACAAAGCTGCGTCCCCATGACCGATTTGGTCTCCCTCATTTTCAGTCCGTCCGATATGACCTCCCCTCTGTTGAAGGCACTCCAGCCCATGGAGGACTCATGATTCTGCTCCATGATACTCTCCATTATCACCCAATCCCCTTAAACAGCTCCTTCCAAGCTGTCGCCGTCCGTCTTTCCCTTTCTGGATACACGTTCTCTCTATGTACGGTATACATTCCATCGTCTACACCACTGGCACGAGCTGATCTCCTTCACCTTCTTGATCAGCTTCCACCCCCCTATTTGCTGGTTGGGGACTTCAATGCCCACCACCCGCTTTGGGGATCTCCACATCCTTGTCCACGTGGCTCACTATTGCTAGACGTCTTCCACCAAGCGGATCTAGTTTGCCTCAACACTGTGGTCCCCACATTTTTGTCTGCCTCCACGACAAATTTATCTCATTTGGACCTTGCGGTCGGTACTGTTCCGCTAGCTCGGCGCTTCGAATGGTTCGCCCTTGATGATACACACTCGAGTGACCACTTTCCATGTGTTCTTAGACTGCAGCCTCAACTGCCATATATGCGCTCGCGACGCTGGAAGTTTGCCCAAGCCGATTGGACACTTTTTTCGTCTCTAGCGACATTCGATGACCGTCGCTTTCCCAGCGTCGACGATGAGGTCACACATTTTACCGACGTTATTCTCACAGCTGCGGAACGTTCAATACCACGCACCTCCGAATTGCGCCGGCGCCCCCCAGTTCCTTGGTGGAACGAGGCATGCCGTGACGCAATACGTGAGCGGCGACGTGCTCTTCGCATTTTCCGTCACCATCCAACTTTGGCCAACTGTATCCGATATAAGCAGCTCCGTGCGCGATGCCGTCGCGTCATCCGCGATAGCAAGAAGGCAAGCTGGCAATTCTTTATTAGCTCATTTAACACTTTCACTCCCTCCTCGGAAGTTTGGAGTCGGCTTCGACGGTTCTCAGGCGCGCCTAGTTTCTCCCCGGTCTCTGGGCTCACTGTCGCGCATGATACCTTAGTGGACCCCGTCGCAATTTCTAACTCATTGGGTCAGCACTTTGCTGAGATTTCGAGCTCTTCAAATTACCCGCCAGCGTTTCTCCCGAAGAAACGTGCAGCGGAAGTGCGACATCTCGCTTTCTCCTCTCAAAATCGCGAAAGCTACAATACTGTTTTCTCCATGCGCGAACTCCAACATGCACTCTCTTCTTCTCGCTCCTCCGCCCCAGGACCGGATGGTATCCATGTCCAAATGTTGCTGCATTTATCAACCCATAGCCTGCGCTACCTCCTTCGCCTTTATAATCGCATTTGGACTGACAGTACCTTTCCCAGGCGATGGCGGGAAGCTATTGTCGTTCCCGTTCCGAAACCTGGAAAGGACAAACATCTCCCCTCTAGCTATCGCCCCATTTCTCTCACGAGTAGTGTCTGTAAGGTTTTGGAGCGTATGGTGAATTACCGTTTAGCTTGGTGGCTGGAATCCCGCAGTCTTTTAACACCAGCCCAATGCGGATTCCGACAACATCGTTCTGCCGTTGACCATCTTGTTGCTCTCTCCACTTATATCATGAACAATTTCCTCCGGAAACGCCAAACGGTAGCAATATTTTTTGATCTGGAGAGAGCATACGATACCTGTTGGAGGACAGGCATCCTCCGCACACTGTTCTCTTGGGGCTTTCGAGGCCGGCTGCCCCTTTTTCTTCGCGAATTTATGGCAGAGCGCACATTTAGGGTGCGAGTGAACACTACTCTATCCCGTACTTTCTCCCAAGAAAACGGGGTACCCCAGGGCTCCGTGCTGAGTGTTGTACTGTTTGCCATTGCCATTAATCCAATTATGGATTGTCTCCTTCCTGATGTCTCGGGCTCCCTCTTTGTGGACGATTTTGCGATCTACTACAGCTCTCAACGGACCAGCCTTCTTGAAAGACGTCTTCAAGGATGTCTCGATCGCCTCCACTTGTGGAGCATCGATACCGGCTTCCGTTTCTCACCCAGTAAGACCGTTTGTGTTAATTTTTGGCGACGTAAGGAGTTTCTTCCGCCCTCCTTACATCTAGGTCCTGTCAACCTTCCGTTTTCCGACGTCGCTAAATTCTTGGGTCTTATGTTTGACAGAAAACTGTGCTGGTCCTCCCACGTTTCCTATCTTTCGGCTCGCTGTCTGCGTTCCCTTAACACCCTCCGTGTCCTGAATGGCACCTCTTGGGGAGCGGACCGAGTGGTCCTTCTCCGCCTCTATCGCGCCTTAGTGCGCTCGAAATTGGATTATGGAAGCATAGTCTACTCCTCTGCTCGGCCGTCTATTCTTCGGCGTCTCGACTTTATCCACCACCGTGGATTACGTTTAGTGTCTGGAGCTTTTTACACCAGCCCTGTGGAAAGCCTTTATGCTGAGACTGCTGAACCTCCGCTGTCCAATCGGCGGGCAGTCCTTCTGAGTCGTTATGCTAGCCATTTGTCTTCCATGCCTGCTAATCCAGCCCATGACCTTTTTTTCGACGCCTCCCTTGATGTCGGGTATGCAGGCCGCTCCTCCTCCCTACTACCCCCGGGAGTCCGCTTCCGTCAACTGCTCCATTCCCTTTCCTTCCGCTTTCCTAAAACCTTCTTGACAACTTGGGGTACAGCACCGCCTTGGCTCCGTCCCCGGATCGACTTGCTCAGAGGCCTATGTCAATTTCCCAAGGATGGTACCCCTACACTTGTTTATCGTCGGGCATTTGCTGCTCTATGTGCACAAATGACGGAAGCCACATTTATTTACACCGACGGCTCGAAAACATCGTTAGGTGTAGGGGGTGCCTATATTGTTGGCGACACCCCAAATCACTTTCGGCTTCCCGACCAGTGTTCGGTTTATACTGCGGAGCTTTACGCTATTCTCCAGGCTGTCCACTACATCCGCCGCCATCAGCGGATACAGTGCGTAATCTGCTCAGATTCTCTCAGCTCTCTCTTAAGTCTCCAAGCTCTTTACCCTGTGCACCCTCTGGTCCACCGGATTCAGGACTGTCTGCGCTTGCTCCACCTGGGGGGCGTCTCAGTGGCGTTCCTCTGGCTCCCAGGACACGCTGGTATCTGTGGAAATGAGGCGGCCGATATAGCGGCCAAGGCTGCAGTCTCTCTTCCTCGGCCAGCTATTCAGTCTCTTCCGTTTACCGACCTACGGAGCGGTTTATGTCGCCAAGTTGCTCATTTATGGCACGCGCATTGGTCAACACTTCCCCATAATAAATTGCGGGAAGTGAAAGCCCTTCCTTGCGCATGGACCTCTTCCTCCCGATCGCGTCGTCGGGAGGAGGTAATTTTAGCTAGACTCCGGATAGGGCACTGTCTTTTTAGTCATCGACATCTTTTAAGCGGTGATCCTCCCCCACTCTGTCCCCACTGCTCTCAGCCGTGGACGGTCAGACACCTTTTAATTGAATGCCCCTATTTTAATCCATTACGCTCCCATCTACAGCTATCGCCCGATCTCTCGTCGATTTTAGCAGATGACACGCGCTCAGCTGACCGCGTTCTACAGTTTATTAGTGACAGTGAAATGACGTCAGTCATTTGAAGCCTTTTTTTTGGGGGACAACCAACCCCTTCCTATAGTGGATTTTTAAGCATTCCTTCTGCCTTTAGTTTCTCAAATTTTATGACTTTGTTCCCATTGCTGCTGATTTTTAATTTCGTTTTTTTCCTGTTTTCTACGTCACGGGCTGGGCGCTAATGACCATAGAAGTTTTGCGCCCTAAAACCACAAAAAAAAAAAAAAAAAAACGCTGTAACAGCATGCGTTCTCAGAAATAAGTTGACAAAGGTACATGTATCACATTGGAACAACCGAAATAAAATGTTCAAACATACCTACGTTCTGTATTTCAATTTAAAAAACCCACCTGTTACCAACTGTTCGTCTAAAATTGTGAATCTTATGTTTGTGACGATTACAGCCTCATCTATCGCAAAGCGAAAAAAGTGGCCCAACTGAAACATTCATATTTCTTTACGTACTACACGAATATGTGATAAAAAATGGGGGTTCCTATTTAAAAAAAAAAAAAAAAAACGCTGTTGACATCCGTTTCACCTATGGCAGCGCCATCCAGCGGGCCAACCATAACGCCATCTGGTTTCCCCCTTCAAGCTAGACAAGTTTCGTTCTTTTTAGTTTTTTCGTTTGCCGCTTATTTCGTGAGATATTTGGCCCGGTCACGATCTATGGGCCACCCTGTGCAAATTTTTTTAATGAATATGTAGACACTAGTTCAACTACCTGAGATTAATGCGTAAAGCATTTTCTGAACAAAAGAAACTTTACGCTCTTCGTTTATTAATTTCAGAATAGGTTACCTTTTCGCTGTTATCCTGTCCTAGCGTTCAGACGTGTTGTGCCATTTCTTACTGATACAACTGGGTTAAATAATGGTGATTTTGAAGCGGAGCGATTTCGTCTTTTGTGATACCATTCTGGAAATTCTGGAAAATTATTACTATATTTTAATTTTATGCAGAGAATTTAGATGGAGGCGACGATCTTCACGGCGACGCTGCTCAACAACAGAGGTACGTGAATGTGTTCATCTGTTTCCTTTCGTGGCCGCTACCGTCAATTTCAACATATGTGCCGCGACATTCAGGACCTGCAGTCTTTCTCTTAATTTAATTTCGAAGTCCACGCATTTACGTTCTAAGATGAATAAATGCATTTAACTGTAATTCTTTTTATCCAGGCCACGGAGGATGATTACACTGAAAATGTACGTGCCTCTATCCCGTTCGTATGTTCACATACATTTGAGTGGGTACACGCGAAACTATATTTAAGACTCATTTCCTACACAGTATTGAAGCTTATTTTATTTTTGACCGGCCGTATTCTTTAATAACATTATTTGTAATATTCAGTGGCTTACTTTCCACAACTTATCTTTTTTTACCTGTGTCGCAACAACGCTTCACGCAAAATATTTATTACGCGACATCCACAATAACTTTTATTTCTGAATTTCGACGACCGACTGAATAAAGATTTTTTTTAACAATAACAATAGCAAAACGTAATAATATGAAGAGGACGCTTACAAATGGCGACTGAGTGCTATGACGTTTGTTAATTTTTAGAAAAATGTAGTACAAATTTTAAGTGGAAATATTTAAGTAATTTTTCCCATCCGTTATTGCGACTGTAACCAATTGTTTACGTTACATGTTCCGCTAACTGCGTATAAGATCACCAACTTTGCTAATGAAATCAGCCCATAAAATTCACATATATCCATAAGATAAAAATTATGAAAAAGTGAGGAACTTCTGGAACATCAAATTTTTAACCGACTATTAAGAAAACGACCCGCAAACGAAAATGCGTAAGGTAAATGCAACAGCACTACTACGCTTTCAGTTGACCGTAAATGTGGGACTGAATACCATTTTCCCGACACCCACAGCGTAGCACGCAATTTTTTCAAAATTTCAAATTTTTTTAGATGATTTGTAGATTGCATGTTAGTAAAATATACGTGAATGCGTCACAAGATGGCAGATCATTTTCATTGATTGCGCACGTAAAAGTCATTTATCAGTCTATTGTTTTACCAGAGACATATTTTACTACACTGAATTACGCGAAATTTGTTTACGTGTAGTACGAGCCGCAGTAGTAGTGAAGTTCGGCTGCACGCTGGTTTACGATTAGATACAGCCATGGTGAAATTAAGATCACAAACCAAAACGATGGATAATTCGTCAGATGAGGAATCAGTTGCTCAAACTATACCTGACACAGAGATAGAAAACATTGCAGATACAGATACCGCTGTCGCAGCGATTAATGATACTCAGTCGCAAGCGGCAGACGAAAATATGTCAACTCTAGAAACTGTTCCGGATTCCGCAGATGTACCAGGTCCAGCAGAGCCACGCATTATGCAGATGTTAAGAATAATAACAACACATATAAGGAATGTAACAGTCCAAATGAATGCACAGGAAGAAAATGTCACAACAGAGACAGAAAATGTAAGTCTGCGGGGTTTCGTGGCCGTTGTCACTGAAGTTAAAATCTTCTGGGTTATTAGGTCGCGTCATGTTTCGTCTAAAAAGTTCGACGTTTCGAAAATACATAAAGAATCGATTCCTTTGAGGCCTATAGTCAGTGGGATACACTCGCCGACTTATTTTTTAGCACGTCATTTATCTGGCAAACTGAGACATCACGTTGGTACAACAAATACTTTTATAAAAGATTCGAAACATTTTTTAGAAATTATACGCACACTGAGGATATCTGCAGGTGACATTCTTGTTAGCTTCGATGTGACATCGTTATTTACTAACGTCCCAGTATCAGATACAATGGAGATCATAAGAGAGAATGCTACTCTAGATGTTTGTGACTTAATTGAATTATGTCTTCGCTCGAGCTATTTTAACTACAGTGGTGAATTCTATGAACAGGCTGACGGCCTTGCTATGGGTTCACCCATTTCGCCAGTTGCAACTGACGTTTTTATGGGATATTTTGAGCAACAGGCGTTAGGTAGTGCTCCTTTGAAGCCTTCTCCGCTACGTGGACGAGACATTTGTTATATAGCCACACGGCGAAGGACAACTTCATGCGTTCCACATTTCTTAAATGGAATTCACCCCAAAATAAAATTCACCTTGGAGGTTGAGAGTGATGTCGGTCTCGCGTTCCTAGATGTGTTGGTATACAGAAGATCTGATAACACTCTAGGTCACAGAGTGTACAGAAAGCCGACTAACAGAAACAGGTATTTAGATGCCACTTCGCACCACCACCCAGCCCAAAAGGAAGCAGTACTTAACACACTGTCTTCACGTGCCTTCCGTATCAGCGATGACGACAACTTAGAATCGGAGTTGAATTTTTTAAAGAGGACATTGGAGGCAAGTGGGTATCATAGTTATTCAATCGACAGGGCTTTTAGGCGGAATGTTTATACTGCTAATAAGAATGACGAGGAACCGCCTTCTCACTCCGTCAGGCTACCGTTCGTTTCTGGGCTCACTGACCGCATAAGCAGAATTTTAAGGAAAAATGGTATTCAGACATCTTTCTTTAGTCAAAACAAAATAAAAGACTTTTTCCAGCGGAAAATGGATGCACCTGATTACATCCACGATGCAGGCGTCTATCAAGTGTCATGTGGCTGCGGCAAAGTGTATATAGGCGAAACGGGAAGAACCGATAAAGAACGCATTAAGGAACTCGAACGGCACATGCGGCTAAAACAAAGTGCAAAATCGGCAGTAGCGGAACATTACGAGAACTGTGACTCAGACATCGATTTTAATAACGTACGTGTACTGGCTAAAGAAACAAACATTTGTAGAAGAAAGGTCCGAGAAGCGGTTGAAATTTCTAAAAATGCATCTAATTTCAATAGAGAGGACGGCTATATGCTTCCGGCATCGTGGCTCCCCGCCATCACGGAAGTAAATATGCGGCCGCGGTGTGTGAGCGGCATAAACAACGCGCTGCAAGTCACATAGGCGGACAATAATATTTTGGGTAAACATTCCCCCTCTCTTGCTCTGTCCGTTTCGAATCTAGCCACCGATGACGGCCAACCAATAGCGGTAGCAGGCATTTGAACCAATAACCCTTCTCTAGCATAAGTGTGGAACAGTGCCTTTCTATCCAATGACGATGACCACCAATGGTATCCACAGGAGATGAGATACCAACGCCCCTTCCTCTGTATTAGCCTATGACTATGGCCCACCAATGGTAGCCACATGAGTTTTAACCAATACTATCACTTCTTCAGCACGAACGCCAGATAATTCACCCTTTATAAGTGGACGCGACATTCGTCTCTGACAGTGTTCTAGCAGTAGTGGACACCAAAAGATCCTGAGGAAGATCCCAGCAGAGGGGTCGAAACGTCGAACATTTCAGAAGAAACATGACGCGGCCTAATAACCCAGAAGATTTTAACTACAGACAGAAAATCTCACAGCACAGATAGGGAATGTAACAGACCAAATGAACAAGCTAGACAGTAATGTAAATACCCTTCCTGAAATGCACAATAACCTGACGACACAAGTGACACAACTAATAAGAGAGGTAGCGGATCAGGTAATAGAAGTGGTGCGTAAAGATCTAAACTGTGTGAATCGGGATATTGATAATTTGAAAACCGCAGTTAAGGATGTGCCAAATCAGATAAGTAAGTTAACTGAAAATTTCAATGCCATGAGTGTACCAGCAAACCGAGCTCAATACAAAAATGCAGGAAGCTGTAAATCAAGTTGAGGACTTGACAAAACAGCAGAAACAGCAATTCGATGACTTTTTAGAAGAAAAAGACACACACACAAACCGTACTCTAGAAAGAGAACAAAAAAAAACAAAACGGAGCAAGTATACAGTACACAAAACACATCTGCAGTTAAACTGCAAACTGACATACGCCAGAAACAGAAAACTTTTACCCAGGAATTACCAGGTTGACAGAATCAAACAGTCGAGCAACTGAACAGGAAACTTGGTACAATGAAAGAATGAAACTAACATGCAGCAGAAGAACTTGACAACATACCACAGGTAAGAGCGATAGTGCGGTCAGTGAATGTCCTACCCCGAATGTACATGTGTATTCACCAAACTATGAGGTGTACGGTAACCAACGACACCGTGACGAAAGAAGGGAACAGCAGATAGCTGAACCCACTTTGTCATCAGTTTTGTTAGAAGAGAGTCTTATAAAACACCGCCAATTTCAAGTGTTTATCCCGGAAAAAAAAATCCGTACATCCGGTAATTTTTATAAAGTCATTCAAAAATGTATTGCTTAAAACGTGGTCGGAACAGCAAAAGATTCAATATGTTATGGGTTACATCCAAGGCGATGGAGAGTTATGGGCGATGGAAATGTCAGAAACTTGTCAGACATTAGAACAGTTTAAAACCGTGTTTCTTTCAAAGTACTGGTCACATGGCGTGCAAGAGAGATTAAGAAAAGCCTTATTCAACCCTGAACAATATAATCCAAAATTTGGATCACTCCGAAAGTACTTTGAGAAATATTTAAATAAAACAAGATTCTGGGATGAACCAGTGACACACACAGACGTCCTACACATTCTGAAAGCTAAACTACCGCTAAATATTCGGTACCGCTAAATATTCGTGAAAAGCTAGTACAAGTACCCGTAAGCAATTTGGAGTATTTTGTATCTGCCTTGTACTCTATTGACTTAATTAATGAAGACGTAAGACAAAGCCACACCAATCAAAATAATTTCCGTAGCAGCGGTGGCAACCAGCCTCCGAAGCGCCAGCCGCAGTACGGCGTCAACAATGTAGCACGCGTGGCTGTCACGACCAGCTTTTGTCGATTCCGCCGCAGCAGCGCATATGCCAGGCCCGAATTCGGGAGGCAATTTCAATAATAACTATAATCAAAATTTTTAATCCACGATTTAAAAGAAAAAGAAAAATTGGGGGCAGAAACTACTCTGGCTATTCCGGTAACCGGAAGCGAAACTGGAATAGGAACGATAACGGAAATCAGTGGAGTAACGCTCACAGTAATTTTCAGCCTCATTTTAGCAACAACACGGATAGCTCACGAAATGTGCAGCGGCAGTACCCGATTAGCAATCAACACTATCAGTCCCTATCTCAAAGTAACATTACGCCTGTAAACTCAGGGCAAAATCATGATCGCAAAGTGCAATGGAGTAACAAGACATCGGGGGTGAATATTATAGAAGTGACGAACGAAACACCTACAAACAATAATAATGGGGCGTTAAACTAAACGTGGCCTGATTATGCTCCCCATCGTTGACCATGGATAGCTATGGTGGCGATCCAAGCTAAGACAGGTACTGATCTCTATTACAGAACAAGCTCAACGCCGTAAGAAACATTTTGACAAACAGCTACATGGTCTTACCAGATTTGTTGTTAGAGAAAAAGTATTACTTAAGACCCATGTAAAATCATCTTTGTCAGCTAAGAAAAACGCTAATTGGCAAATAAGATATACTGGTCCGTATATTATTGTACATATTCCGCATGACGGATGTTATTTACTTGCGTATTCTCAAAACGGTTAAATCAAAGGACTCTACGCACAAAGAGACTTGAGGAAATTCCACCATGTTTAAGTATCACACTTTATATCTATCTATGCACACGAGTGAAATACGTAAACTATGGTAAATAGAAGAAATACGATTAAAGTAGGTATATCTTCCTATGCAGCTACGACTGAGCATTTCACTACTTCTGTTTACATTTGTCAGTGATTGTGGACTCAATACACGAGCAAGCTAGGCCATACACGTCAATTGATGACTAGCAATCTTAACATAGGATGTGCTTGGAAGATTGACTGAATAGTTTCTGATCACAGTGGTATTTTAGTTTTAAGTTTATGTACAAAGGATTCTGGAGCGAACAATTAGCACAGACCTCGGAACAAAGTAGAAGTCAGTTTTTTTTTTGCCACTTGTGTTTCAAGATTATAAGGTACAGGGAGTCCACACCACTAGGCTTAATTTATGAATATATCGAGCAAAACGATATTAAATTTTTTTATACTCCGATAATAATAATATGATTTCTGGCTGCTAATGAAAGTTTAGTGTGTTATACACCATCGCATGACAACCTGATCTAAGTAAAGTGCATCCAAAGATAGAGTTCAGGAATAAAAAAAAAAAAACTAGTGTGATCTTACTGAAATAAAAATGTTTCAGCTTTATACACACGTTTGAGTGCAAGTACACTGCTGAGGTACGTAAAGATGAAATTCTTCCCCCCACAGTAACTCGCGGGTAGTAAATGAACAGATTTTGCCTCATTTGGAGAGAATTTCTATAAGAACTTTCTGTGCATTCATTTGTTGTAGTGTCATTTCAATGGGTAAGTGCGTCTATAGCACGATCGTAAGTTAGGGAAGTGCTGTTGTTCACGAAAACTTGTTCTCTTATGCCCTGTGAGATGTCAGGTAGTATCGCGATTGCGAACTGCAGTACTAGAGGCACGGATGTTCAGTGGACGCATTCACCTACCAACTTCTATAATGAAATATTTTGAGCAACCCCAATAAAGTTTTGAAAGAGAATACAGGAGCAAATAACGAACGTGGGCATAAACTACTAAAAACCAGCAAGTGGTCTCATGAGCAAATATTTTTTTTTTTTTTTTTTTTTTTTTTTTTTTTTTTTTTTTTTTTTTTTTTTTTGGGGGGGGGGGGGCAGAAAGAAAATCAACGGGACGGTGTATACTTACCCAACGACAGTGCGTTATTCAGTTTCAGTGATATGTGAGATATACACATAGGAACTAGTGAGAATACTATTATACCACAAGCTTTCTCCTTCGAAATAAAGAAGACTTGGTAAATCAAAGTGCAGTACTTACCTTCGTGCAGTGACCGTAGGAGGTGCCCTGTGGTCCCTTCTCACAGCCAACGTGTACGACGAGTGGAAGCAGATGTAGTAGTTTCGTAAACGCTACGAACGCTGGACAAAACACTTCACGGAAATGGATTGATCGGCGCGCGGGATATCGCTATCCGGCGGTGTTTGCACGACTACTGGACTCCAAAAGGCGCGTAGCGTGCCGCCAGATTGATTGTTGCGTGTACGGTTGCTTGTAACTGACACATTATTGACTGACAGCGTGAAGCTGGAGGGCAATTTGAATAGGAAGCAAAAATCTACGTTCAAATGGACGCTCACCATAGTGCAAAGAGGTGTAGAGACTCGATTCCCTGACCTACTAAATAAAGTCTTACCACTACAGCACATGATCTACGTCCCACGTTACAAAACAAAATACGAGGCCTGTTCAGAAAGTAAGCTCCGATTGATTGCCAAATTGAAACCACAGTGAACATCAGAAATGTTTTACTTGTAACAATTAGCTACACCTTTCAACTACTTCTCTACGTAGTCGCCGTTCTGACTTAGACTTTTGTCATAGCGTTGTACCAACTTTTCAATAGCCTCATCGTAGAAGGCAGCCGCCAGTGCTTTCCGCCAATTCTCCACGCTGGCCTACACCTCGTTGTCTGTGTCAAAATGTTGTCTTCAAAGACAGCAGTTCATGTGACTAGAGATGAAACTCAGGGGGTGACAATTGCGGACTGTATTGTGGGTAATATCACATTTCCATTTGAAAACGATGCAGGAGCATCTTCATTGCCCCTGCAGAATGCGGCTGAGAATTGTCTTGAAGAAGAAACAGCACGACAGTTATGTAATGTTAGCTGCATAGCTTCAGGCGAAATTTCTCACCAGGCCCTCGTACTTGGCGGCAGACACTATTTTCTAGACATCTTTACGCACTTACTGCGAGCTCACAAATGAGAAGAGCGACGTGATGCTAACTGGGGTTATACTAGAGACACTACCCAACACATCTGTGCAAAGCTTTATCGGATTTTCATAGTCGTTTCCATTTCGCGACCGATCGGAGCTTACTTTCTGAACGCCCCTCGTATAAAAAACGACACCCATGTTCATTGAACAGTACCCATGTTTGTGTATATGTCAGTGTTAAGCTAGAATAATCTCTGTGGATTTCATTTGTTACATGTTTATCTTGCCCATGATGAGACAACTATGAAACCTAGAAAGGACATTATCAAATAGATCCTGGTATAAAAGAGGGAGGAAGTGTAGTGCATAAGCAACTATAAGGAAGAATTTCTCCCACTTACTACTCCAGATACCCTAGCAGCCATACAGCCTGGACCGATACACTAAAATATACGACGTTCTTGTAAAACTTTCTTGTTTTCAGCAAAAATGTAACTGCAGAATCATAGAAAAGACTTGTAAAATGTAATGTTATTGTCAACGTGCGATTGAAGATGTTTTTGTACGTAATCGTCGTAAAGAACTGATCTATAAATTTGATCTAAAAGACGATGTAATATAATATCAAGGTATTTGATCTAAAAGACAATGTAATTTAATGTAATGTAATGTCCACGTATTTCATCTAAAAGACGATGTAATGTAATATCCATGTATTTGATGTAAAAGATGATGTAACGTAATTTCCATGTATTTCATTTAAAGGACGATGTAGTAATTTTTGTATCTAGTGTGAAAGTATTTTGTGTGCCCTAGTGTGTACGTTTTGTTTTCCTTGTTAAGTACCAGTGCCAGCACCAGAACTTTATAAACTAAGTGATTAAGAAAACTCCATTAAAGAAATGAACAATGCCATTTAAGTACGTGTGTAGAGGAGTCAAGAACTACCAGTGTATAAAGTGGCTGGGCCCATTGCCCGGAATTTGACATTTCTTCGGACAATTCACCCAAGGGGGCAATGCAATGGAATTATATAATTTTTTTAATGAATATATAGACACTAGTTGAACTACTAGAGATTAATGCGTAAAGTATTTGCTGAACAAAAGAAGCTTTATGCTCTTCGTTTATTAGTTTTAGAATAAGTTACCTTTTCGCTGTTATCCTGTCCTAGTGTTAAGACGTGTTGTGCCATTTCTTACTGATACAATTGGGTTAAATAATGAGTGTATTTTTGAAGTAGATCGATTTCGTCTTTTGTGATACCGTGGGTCCCAGCCCTTGAAATTCTGGAAAATTATTACTATTATTTTAATTTTATGCAGAGAATTTAGATGGAGACGACGATCTTCACGGCGACGCTGCTCAACAACAGAGGTACGTGAATGTGTTCATCTTTCTCCTTTCGTGGCCGCTACCGTAAATTTCATCTATTTGCCGCGACATTCAGAACCTGCAATTTTTCTTTTCATTTAATTTCGAAGTGCACGAATTTACGCTTTAAGACGAATAAATGCATTTAACTGTAATTCTTTTTATCCAGACCACTCAAAATGTACGTGCCTCTATCCCGTTCGTATGTCCGCATACATTTTAGTGTGTACAAGCGTAACTATATTTAAGACTCATTTCCTGCACAGTATTGACGCTTATTTTATTTTTGACCACTTATTCGCGAATGTACGTGCCCTCTTATTTGATCCCGGCGGAGGTTCGAGTCCTCCCTCGGGCATGGGTGTGTGTGTTTGTCCTTAGGATAATTTAGGTTAAATAGTGTGTAAGCTTAGGGACTAATGACCTTAGCAGTTAAGTCCCATAAGATGTCACCCACATTTGAACATTTATTATCTGATGTAGCCAGTCGGCCGTATTCTTTAATAACATTATTTGTGATATTCAGTGGCTTAGTTTCCACAATTCATATTTACCTGTGTCGCAACAACGCTTCAAGCGAAATATTTATTACGCGACATCCACAATAGCTTTTATTTCAAAATTTCTACGACCGACTGAATAAAGATTTTTCTAACAATAACAATAGCAAAACATAATAATATAAGAGGACGCGTTACAGTGTCCATGTATGTATAACACGCTGTCTGCACTTTATGGTTACAATATATCGTTAATTGAAAGTATCTCGAGTAGTATGTCTATGTTCGTTCTGGAACACTTTGAAGAGGTATATACGCAGCGATTACGCGTACGCTACGGCACCGTACCCATCTGAGTCATCGCCCTCTGGCCTATGCGCCAGGTCGGGGCAGCCGTCTTACACACAATGTTTACAATTACAGTATTCTTTGTGATCAAATATACTTTGATTTGTTTCTTTAAAGGTCCTTAAGGGACACACACACACACACATACAGTCAACCACCAACAAAGTTCGGTTTACGTATCACAGAGATAGTTCGTTCTGTGTACCATGTCCTGTGTACCACGATTGATCAAGTCTGTCGCTATCCTTCGACTTAACCAGAACATCTGAGAACTAGCCGTAAAAACACACACACACACACACACACACACACACAAACACATGTGAATCAGCATATTCTATGTGTTGTAACTGAGCAATGGCTGTTATTATTTTTTCCCCTTCAAATTAATCCAGCTGTTATGCGAATTGCTGAATTCGAGCCATTTTACCAAAGCTTTGTTTCCTTTTTTGCATTGATGTGAGCAGTCAGTTTAAATTATGGGACAAGTCTCAAACTCGATACGGTTCAGGAGTGGGTTTCCTCTTCTTCTTATATCACTCGCTCCATAATACAGTGAATGAAAATCAGCGTACATTTCAAACGCTTGTGCAGTATCTTTCGTTTCAAAGTCAACTGCAAAGTTATCCTCTGGGAATTTAGATGAATTTAAATACACTTTCAAATCTGATATGTTTATTTCGTCAAATACACTTGAATCAGTAGTAATCGAATTTCTGTTTGACTGAAAAGCTATTATTACATACCTGGCTGTTTCAAGAGCTGTATTTAATTTGCCATGTCCATGAGCTAATTTCTGGTGCAATACACTCAATCAGGTCCCAGTGACGAAAAGCCAGACTTAGACTGTCATCATTTTTTAAAATATTCCATAGCGATATTTGTTGCCTTCCGGACACTTGAACGTGCGGCATCTCCCAGTACATTTTCTCCAACACTATTTTTGACTTGGTATCTGCTTTATCTGTGATAATGCAGTTAACATCTTGTTTTGCTACGAATTAGCACCAGTTCATGACAAGCATTTAAAATGATCTTTTTATAATCCTCTGCAAAGCCCAATATTTTCAGCGGGATGCAAAAATTGAAACGTCCATCATCATCGACTAGTTTTTTTCAAATCATCTCTTGTGGCCCAGCCAGCATTTTGCAAAGCATTAGCTTCACCAGGTGTAAACGAAACATATCCTTTCATTAATGTTGCAATTCCTGTATTACGCACATGATCGATAATTTGGTTATCGGGACGGTACTGAATGTCTGAAAACATGTAACGTGCACAGTTTTTAGTTAACTCAATATCGCTAGCTTTTACTTGTCCCTCTGCATTAAGAAGCCGTCCTTCAATATACAACCGGCTCTCAGAAGGTAACAGGTAAGTGTTTTCATTTTGTATAGCAATTGCTATGGAATCGTTTGGAGCAAAAAGCTGGTTGACCAAAAGGTTTATACTTATGATACTGAAGGGGAGTGACAGAGTCGCCGATGAGTATTTTTTCTCTTACATTCAACATCCTTCTCAAATATCTTGCCCTGTCTGTTGTTGTTGTTGTTGTTGTTGTTGTAGTTCACTGTGAAACTAAAACACACTCGAGTGAGAGCTAGCAGAGGATGGTGTCTCTATTTATAGCACTCTGTATCCCAGTGATGATAGTATTTATCTATTATGAGGAGTTAAAACATTTTTCTTTTTCTTTTTCTGTGCTTTTCGTTTCTTGTTATACTTGACAGTGTCAATGCATCTGGTGTCTTTGGTTGGGCGAACATCTTGTTTGTATACAATACACATTTTTTTACCGTATTTTTCGTAAGTGTAGTCGAACAGTTATGTTTTCACCGTCAAAATCGACAAGATTTCCGTCTTCATCTCTTATTGCTACACTTAATTCTGATACGTATCTTGCAACTACTGGCATGTAAATGGGCGAGTTTGGTGTCTCCACAATCTTATATCCCTGTGCAACTGTGGGCCAAAACTGATGCAAGGTTCACCATTGTGAAATGATCCACCTGGTATGTTACAGTCAACGCATAAGACGTTAACATTCTGAATCTTAACTGGATGTTCTGCAGTCTTCAAGGTATCTTTAGCAATCACAGTTTCTGCAAAACCTAAAACTGAACCTATGTTATGAGAGATTTTGAAATCTATAGCCACATTGCTCCTTATTATTTGACATCGACGTAGCGTTTTATTGTAGCTAATTTTTACCAATACTCGAATCCTTTTCTTTTTCGTTGAATTGTCGTTGTCATTTTTCAAATTGTATACAGCAATTTCTCTTGACAACACTGTAAAAATATCATCGAGTTCATATGTTCCATGCTTCAAGCTAACTTTATCCAAAATTTCTAGATCACCTATGTAGTTGTAGAAGTAGAAATTATTTGCCGATGTATTGTTTGGAATGGAATTGTACATAAAGAGCTTTAGTAGAGCAATTTCGTAAACTTGTTATGATAAATTTAATGCAGCATTGAAGACGGTAGTTAGATACGATTCTTTGCCTGTCAAGCTTAACGTTACGCCGTGCTCTATGTCCATTGTGAGACTGAAACTATCAATTGCAAGATGGGTTATTTTATTTTAGCAATCAGAAACTTTAAACACAAATGACCACATCCCTGACTGTTAAATGATTGAAACGTATTATAATTATATTGTATTAGACAATTTTTCAAATATCTTACTATTTCTGGAGGAGGTGGTTAATTACCAAAGCTATCGAAATAGAAGGCAATATTACATTTTTTTTAAGCTACCTAATGCGAACCAGGTTTATCATCAATCTGAAGATTAACATTAGCACACTCATATCTGTTAGGTCTAGAAGGTGAAGTGTCTCTCATAAAGACACCTCTAAAGTGAGCTATCTTTATCTTTTCAGCATAGTGATATAAATAAATGTTAGTAAGCGGTCTTGTAGGAATGTTGCTTAGCGAAACTTTTTTTTTCGTTTCATTTACACTTGTTAGATTTTTCTTATATGGTCCTACATATAGACCTTTCCCTTCACGCAAGGCAATCGCCTCGAGTACTTGATTATGCCTTTGCATCTCAGGTAACTCTTTCCGAGCACTTTTTGCATCATTTACAGCTTTAGCGATTCCGGCAGCGCCACCAGCTAGTCCTCCAAGCGCTGATTCAGCAGCAAATATTCGAATTAGAGGTATTATTCCACCTCTTTTGGGAACAAGTATTACACGTCCTCTGTCCAGTAATTTTCCCATAGCTTTCGTTGGAGCAACCTGTGAAGCAATTTTACGAGCCCCTTTCACAACGGTCATCAGATTAGCAGCAGGCTTCAAGTACTTAAGACCACTTCTAATTTTTGTAGTTACTTTGTTCAGTGTATTACCACCTTTCTTTCGTCCTGAACTTTTCTTCAAAATCATTCCCATTTTAACTTTAGCTTTCATTGCTCCAGCCGCTGCTAGGGCAGCTAATTTTTCCTTCAAATTAGCGTCTCTTTCTTTTACTCTGCTTCACGCTTTTCTGGCCAGAATTCTGTCTGCTCGATGTCTGTCAGGTAAACTGTCTGGATGAGTTGCATAAGCTATGTCGTGTTCTTTACACGCCGCATCTAGTGGATTGACACCGGCATCAACTCTATTGAGTCTTTCCTCTAACTTTGTGCCAGGACCACAGTAGGAGTATCCAGGTATACGAAGTTCGACTGGTAGTTGATGCGGTTAGGAAGGGAACCACCACGCTTTTTTGTCCTCCTCCTCTTATTCTTACCGCGAGCCGCCTTGATAGGATTTACGTCTCTCGGGATCTCACCCCTGCAGTCCGAGGTGCAGAACTTTGGCCCTTGGCCTTTTCGGACTACTGTGCCTACATCTGCTATATTCTCCTCCCCCAGCAAGTGGTCTGGCGTAGTCGTGCACCGTGGAAGCTAAACACCTCCCATCTTCATGATCCCGAATGTCTTCAACGTGTTACCGAGATATGGGCCACCTGTGAACGTCGCTTACCTAAGTACCGCACGACCTTGACCTGGTGGCTGGAATGTGCCAAACCTGCCATTCGACGTACTTTGATTCAGTATGGCAAGGAAGTTGCTACGTGGCGCCGGCACACTACCGACTATTTCTACGCTGTTCTCCGCGACCTGGACGCCCAGTCGCCCACCCCCGACACCCAGAGGGAACTCAGCAGGATTAAGGCGCAAATTGTAACGTTGACACGCCGTAGACTGCACGGGGCTATGGTGAGAACCCGATGTCAAGATTCGGCGGAACAAGAACACCCTACCATGCATCATATCGCCTCCGATAGGAAACATCGACGACAACGACTCATCACCGAGATATACACCTGTCTCGCCTTTGTAGACCACTACCGCACAATGTACCAGGAGGAGACTACCGACAACCACGCTGAGGAGTCTGTGTTGCCACACGTATCTCGCACCCTCGCCAGCGACGAAGCGGACGAGCTGATGGAGCCCATTACGCGTGATGAAGTCCACGATGCAATCAACAAAGGTGCTCTGAATAAGTCACCTCGTGACGACGGATTGCCGATACAATTTTATCACGCTTTCCTCACACTGATGGCGTCATGGTGGACGACGATGTTTCATGAACTAATGACGATGCTGAACGCCGTACCGCCGTCCTTTGTCACGGGAATTATTTTACCCATCCACAAACCGACACAGGGTGCGACGACAGCACATTACCGTCCCCTGACTCTGCTTCAGGCAGACTATAAAATTTTTACACGCCTACTGGTGACGCGATGCCGCAAGGTCCTGTCTAGCATTCTATCCCCGGAACAGACAACTCCGGGTGGTTCAGTTAGTATACAAACAGCCACAGGAGAATGTCGCGATTTAATTGCACTGGCAGCGGCGTGCAGACTCCGCGCCGCGGTGGTTGCCATCGATTTTGACAGCGCATTCGACAAGGTGCGGCATCGTTTTCTGTTCTCAGTAGTGAACCGCATGGGTTTTCCATCAGCCTTTATCGATGTCATTCGGCGCCTGTACGGCTCCACCGAATCGTTGATTCAGGTTAATGGCCGTGTGGCGGGACCAGTGGCGATCCGGCGTTCCGTAAGGCAAGGTTGCCCGCTTTCGACCCTACTGTATGGCATAAACCTGGAGCCAATAATCATCGGGAGTCTGACGAGCCACCTTTCTGGTCTCACTTTGCGACAGCACAGTTTTCGATGTCGTGCGTATGCGAACGACCTCCTCCTCATGGTCCGCTCATGGAGTGAAACACAAATGGTACTTGATTTGATATCAACGTACGGAACTGCAGCTGGCAGTAACATGAATGTGGCAAAATACACGGCAATGTCCATTGGACGAGGCCTCTCATACGGCGGCTTAGCACTTTTCCCGTTTGTGCAAAAACTACGATACCTTGGTATAATTTTCACCTCCACCGTGCACCGCTCCGCTGCCATCAATTTTCGGCGTGCACTCCAAACTATCCGCACGACGGTGTGATGAAATCTTCTCCGCCGACTCGATTCTTTACAACGTGTTCAATACCTCAATCAACATGTTGCGTCCAGAATGGTCCACATTGCACAGGTCCTCCCGCTGCCATCAACTATTGGACGCAGCCTCCAGGCTGCTTTCGGATACTTTCTTACGGTCGGTACGCTCTTCAAGATCCGCTACGACACGCTCACTCTTCCCCCGCGAGCGGGAAGCCTTGGCCTTTCCAATGTGCGCCTCCGAGCGGCGTCCTTGCACATGTCCACCATGCACAAGCAGTGGCACGGGGTCACCTCCCTTATGCGCAGCTTGCTAGAAATTCTTGTGCCCGCAACCATAACGCCACCAGTACCAGTCGGACACATCAAGTACCATCAGACGCACATTTCTGTTTTCATCGTCGACTTCAGTTATGCCCACACAACTTACCAACCACGCGTTCTCCTCGACCTATAGATTTTTACACCCCACTGCTTCGTTCCATATTCAGCAACAATATCGAAACTCAGACATCCGTTCAAGCGGTGGCCCACGGTTTGGCGTCATATCCACCAGCCTTTCCTTCCCTCCAACGTCCGGGCAACATGTTACCAAGTGGCAAGTGGAAAATTCGCAACAAATCAACGTCTTCACGCCATCGGACTAACGAACTGTCCACTCTGTTCCATTTGCCACCACATGGATGACGATGTCCACCAACTGACTTGCTCTGCCACCAGTGACGTCTGGAAAGTTCGTTGCCTGTTACCTTCGCATTCCGCCGAACTCGATTGACCCATGGACTTTTATCCATCCTGAGGATACTTATTTCCCCGCCACCAAACATCATGCGATTTTATGGGTCAAGGGATGGACGATCACCTACATGTATAATAATAGCGACAAATCACGTCTTGATTTCTGGCAGTACTTACAAACCGCCCACAGTGAAGTCGAGTACCGACCGCGCTACCGCGCCTTCTTCGCCAATTACCTAAACGCAATCTTTGCGTCACCCCCGCTCAGTTGGATTGTGCCACACACGCCGACAGCACTCCTCCCCCCCCCCCCGCCATGGGGGACACGCGCCTCCTTACTTTTATGCACTATACCAGAACACACTGGTATTTCCCCCACTCCACTGTCTTGCTTCACACCTCTTAGCTTACATCAGTATTATTATTATTCTCTTTTCCTATACCTTGTTAACAAACAAAAAGATTGCTCGCCTTGTACGAGTGTAATGTCTCGTGTTATTTCCTCCGGAAGGACGGCATTTCAGTTGTATTTAAACTTGTACCAATGAAGATATTTTGTTCATTTACCCTGTTCCTGGTAAAAAATAATAACATAAAATAAAAAATAACAAAATATGAATAAATCAAAAAGCTACTTTGAGGGAGTGATTCAGGGATGGGAGGGGGATGCATCGCGGCCAGGCCTCGGATTTCGACCCCTGCTCCCCTTGTCTCCACCTGCTCGTAACTGACCACTCTACTCTTCCTTTTTTTTTAAAAAAAAAAAAAAAAAAAAAAAGAAAAGAGGCGCTAAATTTAAGCTTTGCTTCCCGCGAGAGGGTGCGAAGGTTCGAATCCCGCATCTGACAAAAAATTTTAAGCTTGAGATAACCACAATCATTGCTCGAGTGCTAACCTTGTCACCTAGAGTGCTCTATTATAATAGTAATTGTAAGATATGAAGAGTCCTTAGTGTAGTTAAAGATGCAATTCAGGAGACATGCACTTCAACTTTCTATCAAACCTATTTCTGAACACAAAAAAATGGCTCTGAGCACTATGGGACTTAACAGCTGTGGTCATCAGTCCCCTAGAAATTAGAACTACTTAAACCTAACTAACCTAAGGACATCACATACATCCATGCCCGAGGCAGGATTCGAACCTGCGACCGTAGCAGTCGCGCGGTTCCGGACTGCGCGCTTAGAACCGCGAGGCCACCGCGGCCGGCTTTCTGAACACAGAAATGAACTACAAAGGCAAGATAGCAGGCACGGTGATCATGCATTTCCTGATACGATTAGATGTATTATTACAGGCCCTTCCAATTGTGGAAAATGGTCTCAAATTTAAAAACGTCTACATATTTTCCAAATCGCTACAACAATACAAATATAAATATTTGGAACAAATTTTTAAAAACCTACATGGTATTGGCTACTTTACATTTTCCAGTAAGGAAGATGTAATACCACCAGTTCAAGTCCGGGTTTTGCCGGGGTATGCGTCCGCCTCCTGAGGCCCATACCCAGATGGGCGTGGGCGGGTCCAGATTCTTCTGTAGGACGAGGAAAGGCGGAGGAGGCGAAGGCTCCCTCTCCATGGCTGCGGCTGCTGTGGCCGCACTGTCCTCAGGATCCGTGAATCTGGGGTAACGGATACAGAAGGATCACCGTGCACATGGCAGTGGCGAATTTTTGAAGTCGGCGCGGCAGTCCGTCTGGGCCTGACATGAGATACAAGCATGCGCCGACGAAGGATCTCGCCTCGCGCCCAGTCTGTTGCCGCTGAAAACCCTGAAAAATACGATACCATGCGCCTTGCGTTCTTACTTCGGCGCCGGAGGCTGAGTAGGGTGGAGCTTTAGACAGTTGAATGCACGATCCCTACTGCGCGCGGTGCGAAGTTAAGCCATCCGCTGCTTGAAGTTATGACGAAACGTTCCGCTTCGCCGTTGTGGGTGGAACGGTGCACTAGTTACACACTGTATGCCACTGCGTTCACAGAATGTTTCACATTCGTTTGACGTCAACTGGGGGCCATTGTCCGACACTATGGCTTCAGGCAAACCTTCGAGGCAAACGATAGAGGACAACGCCTGAACTGTGCTACGTGACGCTGTCGAGTTCATTGGCATAGCAAAAGGAACAATCAACCAACGAGTGTTTCGGAAAGGACACACAAAGTCTACGTGCACAAGTTGCCATGGTGATTGCAACTTACGCCAGGCAGAGAATTTTTGTGGCGGAGCGGACTGATTTTCCTCACATGCGTGACGTAATCTGTTCTATTTGGTCGTCCATACCATGCCAAGTACAGCGTCGACGCTCTAACTGTTTCGTACGAACAACCTCCGAGTGTCCTTGGTGAAATAACTGCAACACTTCCTTTTGCACAGCTTTGGGGATCACAACACGTGACTGCCCACTGTCGTTTTGAACAAAAACCGCACCTTGCTGAACAGCGAGGGTTTGCCGATGTGCAAAGTATCGGCGCACAACGGAGTTCTTTATGCTATGCAATGAGCGAGGCCAAGATGTGTGAATGTATTTTAGCAAAATGTTCAATTTTGAATCAACTGCCGGCCGGAGTGGCGCTACAGTCTGCAGCCGGGCGACCGCTACGGTCGCAGTTTCGAATCCTGCCTCGGGCATGGATGTGTGTGATGTCCTTAGGTTAGTTAGGTTTAATTAGTTCTAAGTTCTATGGGACTGATGACCTCAGAAGTTAAGTCGCATAGTGCTCAGAGCCATTTGAACCATTTTTTTTTAATCAACTTCCGTGGCCTGCGCGATTTTCTTGTAGTTCCTAGCAAATGAGTGAAACAATTCAGTACCGTGAACATTGATGTGACAAAAAGATGCAGCAGAAGCATCAAAGTCTGTATCAGGCCCAATCGGAAGACGTGACAGTGCGTCCGCATTACCATGTTGAGCTGTCTGACGATACACAGTCATACATTGGTATTGAGACAACAACAAAGCCCATCTTTGTAAATTTTGAGCAGTTCATATAGGAACCGGCTTCATCGGACGAAAGAAAGACTGCAATGGCTTGCGATCCGTCCACACAAATAGTGGTGCAATTTGGCGACACCATACACTATAGCCGATGCTTATTTCTCTATTTGCGCTTTGTTATACAGAGCTTTGGACAACACTTTTGACGTGAATGCAATAGGCCTGTCTTTATCACCAAATCTGTGCGAAAGTACTGCACCGATTCCGTAAGAGGAAGCGTCAACTTGCAACACAACCAGTTTGGCAAGATCGAAGTGCACAAAACATCTACCACTGAGCAATGCATCTTTAAGTTTTTGAAAAGCTACTTGGCACTCATTTGTCCAAACAAAGGGAATATTCTTGCGACCAAGCGATGCAATGCAATGCAGCTGCGATTTGTGCAGCGTTCGGTATGAACCGAATATAATAGTTCATTTTTCCTAAGTCTGACTGCAATTCTGTGACATTTCGAGGAACTGGCAAGTCACGTATGGCTATATGGCTAACAAATGTGACTGAAGAGGATGTGCACTTTCACTGCTTACGACATGATCAAGATTCTGCAACTCAAGTTTAAAAACATCACACTTGTCCAGTCTACACTTTAGTCGTGCACGAGATAACACGCGAAACAAAACATGCAAATTTGGAACGTGTTCTTCAGGGGTACGACCTGCTACGACAATATCGTCCAAATAGCTTGAACAGTTTGGTACTTGAGCAGTCAGCTGTTCCAGATATCGTTGGAAAATCGAGGACGCGGAAGCACTACCAAAAGGCAAACGCAAATATTTTAACAAGCCCAAATGAGTGTTCACAATACACACGGTTTGGGATTCATCTAGTGGTATTTGAAGATATGCGTCGCGCAAATAAATTTTTGAAATGCAGCGACCAGCGGCTAATCTGTCCATGAGATCCTCTGGGCGTAGCAATCGATAAGTATCAATTACAGTTTGTGGGTTGACTGTAAAGTCAACACAGAAGCGAATGCCACCTAAAGCTTTGGGGAGCAACACCAGTGGACTTGCCCATCGACTAGCTTGTATGGGCACAATAGCTTCGCTATTTTCCAGTTCTTTAATTCCGTAGCGGCTTTGTCCCGTAATGTAAAGGGAACAGTTCCGGACGGGCAAAATTTCGACTGAGCATTGTCTTTCGTCGTAATATGTGCAACAAATTTGTTAGGCTTGCCTAAACGTTCAGAAAAGAATTCAGCAAATTCTTTCACCAGTCTTGGCATTGAATGAAGTCACTGACAAAACATTATCCTGAGAGACCTGAGTTTCTCCTGGCGTAAAGAAGTTTCAAATAATTTCCGAAAATTCAGCCAGTGTTACCTGGATGAATTCCCAGAAGTTATTTGAAAACGTTATCCTGAATCTGAAAGCCAAACAAATCAAACGAATCAAGGAAAAATATATTCTCACCATCATGTGATCGTAGCACACTGAAAGTCACAGGTCGCGTATGTGAGTGACACATGGCAGGCAAAGTACATTTTCCTAGAAAGGGAATGTCTTGTCCATTGTAAGTCCTCAGGTGTGTGCTAGTTGCACAGAGGCGTGGTGAGCCTAACAGTTCATATGTTTTATGATTCAGCAATGTAGCGGAGGTACCCACATTCAACTGAAATTTTACACGTTTTCCAATAAGATGCAAATGTATAAAAAGTTCGTTGGACTGTCGTAAAACTGAAGAAAGTGTTCGCTTGCTAGGTTTGTCAATGCCTGCAGCAGGCTCTGACTTCACTGCATTGATTACATGGACCTTGCGACCAGGCAGAACTCTTATGTTTGCTCTGTTGAAAACATACGGATTGTATGTGACCTTTCTTTCCACAAGCATAACACTGTGCCTGTCTGGATGGGCAATTCTGGCGTTTGTACCATGAATAGCACCGACGGCATGGCTTAATTCTGTTCATCTGTTTATAGGACTGTTTAACGACGTGGCGCACGCATGGTGTTACTGCATGCTGGGCTGGTCGTCAGCAAGGGCTGACTCTACCCGACAAATTGGTGGTTGCTTAAATTTATTGGCGGCCACGGCACCTCAATCACAACAATCTAGAATTTGCATAACGCGCTGAAATGATGGATCTGTTCTCTTAGTGTGACATCAGTTATACTGTACACGATCGCATCAAGCAACATAACGTCTGAATATAAAGCTCCACAAGCACATTTAAATTTTCATTTCCTGGTCATACTCTTCAAGTCTGTTATCCACTCACGATAAGTTCGGTTTGACCTTTTCTTGCAATGAAAGAATTGGTACCTAGCTGTCACCACATTCTCTTGTTGGTCATAATAGAGAATCAACAACCTGATAATCAGGAAGTTCTCTCAGAGTTGTGTTAGGGAACAATTTCTGAAGGAGGTGAAATACTGCACTTCCTACCATTGACAAAAAGTTATGTAGTTTCACAGTACCTGATACACTGTGTGCAAATATGTCGGCTTCATACTGTTGCAACCATGCGAGCCATTCCTGTTCTTTTTTGTTAAACTGGCGAAAAGGCGGTATGGCGCTCGGAGCTACAGTTGTTGCTTGTGGCACTGCGTTAGTGGCTTGGTTCGACAGAAGCGGCTGTACCGTGTTCGGTAGGGTGGCTATCTGCTGCGTCTGAAACTGAAGCATCTGTTTTAGTTGTGTTGCATCTATCGCTTGCACCTGCAGCGCCTGAGCAGGGGGTGAGAAAGTTGGGTTCCTCATTTTGGAATAGGCAAATGCAATTAACAGACAATGCAAGCAATAAAAACAAGCACACAAGCAAAGAAAATTTCTGAAACGCTCACCAGAAAACAATGAATCGGAAAAACACTATAAGAAACACTGTTAAACACGTAAACACACCCCTGTGAAGAAAAGGCAAGGTAGAATTAAGGCGCCAGCGAAACACAAAAGCCCATGAAAATGGTTCAAATGGCCCTGAGCACTATGGGACTTAACATCTGAGGTTATCAGTCCCCTAGAACTTAGAACTACTTAAACCTCCCGGCGGGGTCAGGGATTTTCTCTGCCTCGTGATGGCTGGGTGTTGTGTGCTGTCCTTAGGTTAGTTAGGTTTAAGTAGTTCTAAGTTCTAGGGGACTGATGACCATAGATGTTAAGTCCCATAGTGCTCAGAGCCATTTGAACCATTTTTTACTTAAACCTAACTAACCTAAGGACATCACACACATCCATGCCCGAGGCAGGATTCGAACCTTCGACCGTAGTGGTCGCGCAATTCCGGACTGAAGCGCCTAGAACCGCTCAGTCACAACGGCCGGCCAAAAGCCCATGACAAAACAAAATTGTGGCAGCTAGGCTCTGATCAGTCGCATCCAGTCATGTTCAATGAACATTACGACCGACTTGAGCAATTCCAGCAGGACAATGCGACACCCCATAAGTCCAGAATGTGGTGTCTAGGAAGTCTTCATACTCGAATTGCTAGACAATCAATCAAACCAGTCGTATTAATGAGTTTTATTACAAAAAGAAAATTACAATACTTTTCCAATTACACTGATGTGTCGCAAGCAACAGGCGACATAAAAAATAATTTATCTTCTTCAGCATAGGCAATCCCAAGTATGTCCTACATAGAGAGTACAAGCGAAGTGATCTAACATTGACACTGCTATCGAAGTCACTAGACTTTAAGCTCCCCAGACATGAACATTTTTGAGCATATCTCGGACACATTGCAACGTGCTGTTCAGAAGACATGGTGGTGGTGGTGGTTAGTGTTTAACGTCCCGTCGACAACGAGGTCATTAGAGACGGAGCGAAAGCTCGGGTTAGGGAAGGATTGGGAAGGAAATCGGCCGTGCCCTTTCAAAGGAACCATCCCGGCATTTACCTGAAACGATTTAGGGAAATCACGGAAAACCTAAATCAGGATGGCCGGAGACGGGATTGAACCGTCGTCCTCCCGAATGCGAGTCCAGTGTGCTAACCACTGCGCCACCTCGCTCGGTCAGAAGACATCTCTACTCTCTCGTGCTCTTACGGATTTACGGACAGCCCTTCAGGATTCATGTTGTCAGTTCCTTCTAACGCTACTTCAGACATTAGTTGAGTCCATGCCACATCATGTTGTGGCACTTCTGTGTGCTTGCTGGGGACACTACACGATATTAGGCAGATGTACCAGTTTCTTTGGCTCTTCAGTGTGTATATATGTGTACATATGCATGTACTGCAGCGTTCTGACTCATCCTACCTAGAAACATCAGCCAAAAAACTGGGCAGAGGGGGTGCACCCACGCCCAGGCGTGGAGCCGCAATCGAAGACAAAGGCATCTAGATTACTGCAGAGGGACCCGAGGCAGCACTTTGGACAGCTACTGGGGTATTCCTCAGATGACGGTGGTTGTTGACACGGCGACAGCGTCATCTGTGAAAGGGTGTCTACTTACACTGACTATAGGACCAGTACCGACGGTGTGCAATCCATGGGAGCCGGATGGAGCAAGGGCTGCGGTGACAAGGCAGACACGAAATATGAAAGTACAGAGCATGGTTAGGATCGCGCAATTCACATGAACAAATTTAATTCTGGTGGTGTCACCACAATCCCTGCAGGAGAAACATTTGATATCTAATATAGCATACAGTGGTGTCTTCTTCCCAGCGACACCATCCATCATATGTTGTTGGTGTTGTGGTCATCAGTCCTGAGACTGGTTTGATGCAACTCTCCATGCTACTCTATCCTGTGCAAGCCTCTTCATGTCCTGGCTCCCAGTACCTACTGCAATCAACATCCTTTTGAATCTGCTTAGTGTATTCATCTCTTGGTCTCCCTCTACCATTTTTACCCTCCACGCTGCCCTCCAGTACTAAATTGGTGATCCCTTGATGCCTCAGAACATGTCCTACCAAACGATCTCTTCTTCTAGTCAAGTTTTACCACAAACTTCTCCCCAATCCTATTCAATACCTCTTCATTAGTTATGTGATCTACCCATCTAATCTTCAGCATTCTTCTGTAGCACCACATTTCGAAAGCTTCTATTCTCTTCTTGTCCAAACTACTTATCGTCCACATTTCACTTCCATACATGGCTACACTCCACACAAATACTTTCATAAACGACTTCCTGGCACTTAAGTCTATACTCGATGTTAACAAATTTCTCTTCTTCAGAAAGGCTTTCGTTGCCATTGCCAGTCTACATTTTATATCCTCTCTACTTCGACCATCATCAGTTATTTTGCTCCCCAAATAGCAAAACTCTTTTACTAAATTAAGTGTCTCATTTCCTAATCTAATTTCCTCAGCATCACCCGACTTAATTAAACTACATTCCATTATCCTCGTTTTGCTTTTGTTAATGTTCATCGTATATCAAGACACTATCCATTTCGTTCAACTGCTCTTCCAAGTCCTTTGCTGTCTCTGACAGAATTACAATGTCATCGGCAAACCTCAAAATTTTTATTTCTTCTCCATGGATTTTAATACCTACTCCGAATTTTTCTTTTGTTTCCTTTACTGCTTGCTCAATATAGAGATTGAATAACATCGGGGAGAGGCTACAACCCTGTCTCACTCCCTTCCCAACCACTGCTTCCCTTTCATGTCCCTCGACTCTTATAACTGCCATCTGGTTTCTGTACAAGTTGTAAATAGCTTTTCGCTCTCTGTATTTTCGCTCTCTGTATTTGAAAGAGAGTATTCCAGTCAACATTGTCAAAAGCTTTCTCTAAGTCTACAAATGCTAGAAACGTAGGTTTGCCTTTCCTTAATCTAGCTTCTAAGATAAGTCGTAGGGTCAGTATTGCCTCACGTGTTCCAATATTTCTATGGAATCCAAACTGATCTTCCCCGAGGTCGGCTTCTACCAGCTTTTCCATTCGTCTATAAAGAATTTTGCAACTGTGGCTTATTAAACTGACAGTTCAGTAATTTTCACATCTGTCAACACCTGCTTTCTTTGGGATTGGAATTATTATATTCTTCTTGAAGTCTGAGGGTATTTCGCCTGTCTTGCTCACCAGATGGTAGACTTTTGTCAGGGCTGGCTCTCCCAAGGCTATCAGTAGTTCTAATGGAATGTTGTCTACTTCCGGGGCCTTGTTTCGACTCAGGTCTTTCAGTGCTCTGTCAAACTCTTCACGCAGTATCATATCTCCCATTTCAACTTCATCTACATCCTTTTTCATTTCCATAATATCGTCCTCAAGTACATCGCCCTTGTATGTACCCTCTACATACTCCTTCCACCTTTCTGCTTTCCCTTCTTTGCTTAGAACTGGGTTTCCATCTGAGCTCTTGATATTTATACAAGTGGTCCTCTTTTCTCCAAAGGTGTCTTCAATTTTCCTGTAGGCAGCATCTATTTTACCCCTAGTGAGATAATCCTCTACATCCTTACATTTGTCCTCTAGCCATCCCTGCTTAGCCATTTTGCACTTCCTGTTGATCTCACTTTTGAGACGTTTGTATTCCTTTTTGCCTGCTTCATTTACTGAATTTTTATATTTTCTCCTTTCATCAATTAGATTCAATATTTCTTCTGTAATGCAGGGATTTCTACTAGCCCTCGTCTTTTTACCTACTTGATCCTCTGCTGCCTTCACTACTTCATCAGTCAAAGCTACCCATTCTTCTTCTACTGTATTTCTTTCCCCCATTCTTGTCAATTGTTCCCTTATGCTCCCCCTGAAATTCTGTACAACCTCTGGTTTAATCAGTTTATCCGGATCCCATCTCCTTAAATCCACCATATAATCTGGAGAAAGACTGACTGATATTCAGCACTTGGCAGTGAGAAGTTAACTGTTCAGTTTTCACATCCAGACTGTGCTGAGTGCAATGACGTCATACCAACTGTTTGGTGAGAATGAGGGTTAGGTTAGTGGAGGTAGCCCAATTGACCTATTTTCTCACCAAAGCAATCACTGCGATGTCGTCACATGTATGGCCGCCGTCCTGGATCCACCATCTTGAAAAAAATTGACAACAATGGAGAATGGTTGACGCTCTCTTTGCCCTACTACTGTGGGCCAGTTGAAATATCTGTGACATTCTACAGAGCTTACACAATACAACCTGTTCCCCTTATAGCAGTAGGTAATCGCAGATTGCTGGAACAACAAAGGAAACCAAGCTACTAGAGAAAAACTCTGATCATTTCTATTTTCATGAACGTTCAACCAACTGATGTACATAAATATAGGTGTATATCGCTTATGTCAGTCTGTTGTAGAATGGTGGAGCATCTCTTACGCTCACGCATTATGATGTTTTTCTGGAATAAATGTCTCCTCTATAAATGTAGAATGGATTCCACAAGCACAGATCTCGCTAAACACAACCTTTCTATCCATCCATGGAGACAAAGACATACAGTTCCGTGCCATGTTGCTGGACATCAGCGGAGCATTCGATGTTGTTGCCCTGTCTGCCAGAGAGCAAAATGCGAGGTTAGCCAATATCGGACCACACTAGCGACTGCACGAAGGACTTTCTGAGAGACACATGTCAATAACAATAACCGAAGGAAGTCGATAAAGGTAAATGTAATTTCTGTAATGCCCCAAAGGAGTATTATGGGCTCATTGCTATTTACAATATCTATAAGTATAAATATGTAAATTAAATATAAATATTTTTTTATTCAAAATCAGAAATCTCCAAAGTTCTTCATCGATTACTGTGAAATTTTGACAATTCTGCATTCCAGTACGTGCGTGTTTTTATATATCTACTGGAGCGCCATATACATATATAAAATATTGAGTACGTGTATATTTCCTCCTGTATGTTTATAGAATGACACGCTATTCCAACGCACCTTGTGTCAAAATTTCAAAAGAATGAGTGAAGAACATTTGGGGATACAAGGTATTGAACAAATGAATAATTAAATCTATAGAAATAAAAATGTAAATGTTAATTTGTCCAATTTCGTAAACCTCCGAAAGTTCTTCACTGATTGGGTTGTAATTATGACACAATTTTACATTAAAAACGTGGGTGTTTTTATATATCTACTGGAGAGCCGTTTATAATCAACATTTATTGCAAGTGTAGAATGTGCGTCCCGCTAAAACATAAAGTTCCAGAGCACACTCGAATGTTGTGGAATGTTCTGGAACATTGTTGCCCAGTTGAAGTCTTATTAGTATATTCTGGTATTCGTCCAGTGGTAGGGCTACCCATTGATAGGGGTGTCTAAAGCAAGACCCGTCGTAGCTTCTAACGTCAGTTTCCTATCAGTGACGAAGAGATGAACCCAGAAAGTAGTGCAGTGAGTGAACGAAAACAAACAATGAAGTGTAAGTAGACAAAGTGCTACCGTGACCGAAAGTAAATCGGAAAGACTGGAAAATGTGTAAAGTGTACTTAGTGTATTTGTTAAGAAAAAAGATGATTTGATTTATGTTTTAGGCAATGCTCAAATGTGAAAGAGGTGGAGATCTTGCCAGTTCTGAAGCAAAACGGCGAAAACAAAAAGAATAGCGAAACAACGAAACAGAGGAAAAGGACGAAGCACATTAAAGCTCCCAACGTGCGAGAATTAACACCATGAGAAGCAGGGAAACCGAAGAACAACGAAATGGACGGTTTTAAGGATCAAGAATTGCGAAAAGACTGTGAAGTCAAACATGAAAATATCACCCTACGAGAAGCGCGGATGAGGACGAGTAAACAGTACAATCTAATGAATGAAGCATTTCTCTGTGAATAGACGAAAGAATATAACAAATAAAAACAAGTCGTAATCGGAAAAATTGATAACATCTGCAAATTTTTCAACACGAAAAAATTCAGTAGAGAAACAGCAGAATTCTGTTGCATGAATGGAAAAATTCAATTCCCACCACCGGAAGCACCTCAGCAGGAATTTTTGCATTACGTGACCACGAAAACTGCAGAATTAAAACACTTTCTTGAAAATATAAAAGCGTACAGTTCCTGCTTCCAAATGGCTTCTTTCGGTGTTACTTCGATCAACACTAACTGAAACGAAATCGATTATGTTTTTTCCCAGCCAAGGACAAATCTTTCACAACGTGGGAGCATTACTACCACTATCCAATGAAGACTATAAATTTCTGCAAGTATATTTTATCGGATATGTAGAAACAGAAATTGATCAATGGTGCACAAACATCAGTGGATTGAGACAAGAAGTAGTCCTAATTGTACAGAGGATCTTACACAAATGCAGTCAACTGATAAACATACTCAAAGCAGCACTAGACCAAATGACTTCTGATGGCTATAAAATTATAAATCGAACCGACAAAAGACCACCTAGAGAACACGAATGTCCATTTAATGCTCCTCAGATAGATGATGCCGCCATCGTAATTGTGGACAATGATAACACAAGCCGTAATTGTACAACGAAGAAGAGAAGGAAGAGAAGGACTACAACCCATTGCAATATCCACAAATATTTCTCCACGCCGGCCGGAATAGCCGAGCGGTTAAAGGCGCTACAGTCTGGAACCGCACGACCACTACGGTCGCAGGTTCGAATCCTGCCTCGGGCATGGATGTGTGTGATGTCCTTAGGTTAGTTAGGTTTAAGTAGTTCTAAGTTCTAGGGGACTTATGACCACAGCAGTTGAGTCCCATAGTGCTCAGAGCCATTTGAACCATTTCTCCACAGAAAGGATGGATATTACTTTAATGTGGAACAAATCCAACCTGAAACAGGCGTAGAAACAAACAAAAAAGTCACTTCCAAGGAGCTGTATGTTTACCGCTTAATGGTCAGAGACAATGAAACACGCGATCACATTCTCAACACTCGCTGTATATTCCAATAATTGTGGTAGATATGTATGCAAAAATAGAAGTGGAACAGATGCTTTACATAAGGCTGAATCAGAAGATACCACGCTCGGAAGAATATATCAAATTTCGAGGGGCAAACATAAATAACAGAAACACTGACAACATTGTGAGAATGGTAATCTGACCCTCATCATACATTTGAAGTCCGAGACGTATGCACGAATACACGCAAGATGCCGTGGGCTAAATATGAACATACGGACGACCTGATCTATTCATAACATTCATAGGCAACTCGTCGTGGCCAGAAATCGAAGAACGAACTAACTGTAAGATACGGACAAGCGGGCAAGCCCCCGTGCATCGACACAACATAATAGCTCTAGTTTTCCAACAGAAAAAAAAGAGATTTACTGAATTCATCACAAAATATCACATCTTTGAAGCCATTAGATGCCGGATGTACACAATCCAATGGCAAAACCGAGGACTCACTCACTGGCACAATCTCATATGGCTACACGGCAGAATACATCCCACAGATATCGACAAAATCATCCAAGTTGAATTTCGCAATCCACAAGATCCCGAAATGTACGACATAGTAGTGAAAAACACGATTCACGGACCATGCGGGCCATTAACTCCAATTCGACATGTATGAGTGATCTGAAACTTACAAAAAAATACCAAAAACCATGCTTGGACGACACACATACAAGAGTTGATGGCTAGCCTACATACAGAAGACGATCAGCCAAGAACGGTGAGTTCACAGCAAAAATACGAATACGAGGCAGCGACGAACTGGAAATAGATAATCAATGGGTAGTACCATATAGCGCATTACTTTCAAAGAAGTTTCAAGCACACATACACGTAGAATACTGTAGTCCAATGAAATCCATCAAGTATATCTGTAAGTGTGTGAACAAAGGTAGTGACATGGCAGTATTTCAAATAGCCTTTATAGGACACACACTATTCATCCCCGGAATACCACTGATCTCTACTGAACTGCCATTTCAATTTAAAAGACGCCAATTTCCAACCAGATTAGCCTACAGTTTTGCAGCTGACAGAGCGCAAGGACAAGCTTTAAAATACTGCTGCATCAACCTCAAACACGTCTGCTTCTCTCACGGTCAACTATACGAAGCTTGCTCTCGAGTGGGAAATTCGAAAAATTTGTATGGAAAAGGAGGGATAAGTGGTCATATTGGGAAAAGTAGCCACTACTCATTTGACGTCTTCAACGATGCTGCTTCCTACCGAGAAATGGCCAAAGTAGATGTAATTGACACTGTGTTGTCACTGACGTTGACAAAGAAAGCTTGCTCCGTTATCTTTCTGTGAAAACGGTTAGCTGTTTCGATTGTTTGCTGCAAGGTGGCCACTTTTCCCGGCGATTGCCTTCTATTCTCGACAGTTGCAATGCCAAACGCAGTTGAGTCAGTAAAGAATTATAACATTCCCTTTTCAGTAGCTGCAGAACAATGCAATATTCCACGTAATACGCTAAAACGAAGAGTTCTAGGGAAAAACAGAGATGCAATTGGTTGTAAAAAGGTTATGGCAGGTTAAGGGCAGTGTTCAGTGAAGAATAAGAGTGAGAAACACTTAATTACATTTTTGAAATGGAAAAGCGATTTTATGGAATTAAAGTGAACAACGTGCCGCAACTAGCATTCCAGTTGACGAGCATAACAAAATACCACATCGTTTCAGAAAAGAGTCTCAAATGGCAGGTAAAAACTGGGTGGCGTGCTTTGCAGAACGGCATTCTAAGATTAGTCTTAAGAAGCCAGAATTTACGTCTATGGCTAGAGCACAAGTCTTTGATAAGATGAACGTAGACACGTTTTTTTAAATCTCCTTAAAACATAGTAAAGTAAATGATTTCGTCCTGCTCGTCGTATTTATAATATTGATAAAACCGTTATTCTGACTGTTCAGCCCAAGAACAGGAAAGTCTTTGCACTGAAGGGTAGACAAGCCGGAGCTGCTACTTCAGCTAATAGAGGTTTGCTGTCGAGTTTTGTAGTGTGTGTGCGTCTGCAGGAGGAAATTTCATTTCCCTTCTTGGTATCTTCCCTAGCCAAAAAATGAAGGTTGAACTTAAAAATGGGGCTCCGCCAGGAAGCTTATTTGCGTCTAAAGTAGTTGATCTCTCTATCTACATCATTAGGAAAATTAATACTTCTCATTTGTTGACCTTTTTGTGTCAACAGCGTGTTGCAACATGTTTTTTTCTCATTTGTGTTACTGTTCTCCTAACAATAATCAATATACAAACAATAAGCCTACCCATTTTTTAAAACTAATCAGTTTCTTTGGGAATGGCGGCAATGGACTGGTCACTTTAGCCCATTAGGCATGGAAAAATGGCCACTATGTAAGCATTCAGAAAAAAATTATATACCGTATAAAATATACTTTTCCCTTAGCCACAAATATTTCATGAGTGCCACCTTACAGTATTTATATTCGAGATGTATATGGCGCAAGATTATTTTAATAGCCATATTGTCATCAAAATTCTATTTAACGTAGAGTGGCCACTTTACCCCACCTGCCCCTACAAAAATGCCACAGATAACAAAATTGCAAAAATTTTTAAACAGGTATTGTGAATGGTTAGAACACATTTCAGTAATTTTTCAACCCTTATATATCACCAAATATTGTAAATAGTTAGGATATATTTTCAATGAAATTGTTTTAGCTATTACACTTTAAAATTTATTCTTTTATTCCAGCCACCACACAATCTCGTATCAACTCCCTGAGCTGAGCCGGGTACCCCAGCTAGTATGTGAAAGTACATGTAATAATTATTGTAAGATGGCAAGAACTATTCCCATTACATGAAGTCATTAAAGATCACCTAACTCACGTTGAGCGAAAAGTAGGGCTGAACAAAAATGACTGACAAGGCACAATGAATCTTGTAGAGGGTATAGTGTGGACGTATTGGAATAATTAATGTTGGGTGATGTAAAGTAATTCACACAACATGAAAACTTTGTGGAAATGTGTCGATTTACTGAAGGCCATTTTAGCCCAGGGAAGTATTCAGAGTTGAACATGGTCAGCTGGGGAGCAGTGAAGGGAAGCGACAATAGGCAGCTTAGGGCGGCTCAAGCTCTGAGAAAGCGGTAACGGAGTGCGACGTCCAACTGCCTTAAGATGAGTGACAGTGAGTAGGTGGTTGACCCCATGCTGGTGTACCGGGAAGCAGACGGAGAACTTGTACGCCTGTTGATAAATGTCCATCGTCCCGTTTTCAGTGAAATATGCAAGAAAGCCGCGCAAAGCTATGGTGGAGCGGCCAACAGGGGCCAAAATATGCGTGTTCGTCACTATAGCAACTTCACACTGAATTCACGGTCCGCAGAGTCTGAAGTAAAACAGGTGAAGAGCGACAGAATGAAATACGCTGGCCTCCGATGGGAACGTAGGACCAAGGAATCTGAAGTACTCTCCTGGGAGTCAGAATTCCAGAAAAATTGTTTTGTGCAGATGCTAACCTTGCTGGACGGCCTGGGAGGAGCTAAATAGCAGAAGTTGAGAGGAAGGGAAATTTTGTGGGAATCTGTTCACTTCCCAGAGCAGGCATTGGTCAGCGCTGGGAAGCGAGGCATAATTAACGTGACTTGTGCTACAATTGGCGTAGGTGATTTTGCTGGAGGGGAAACTGAGGCGAAGAGCAGACTGGGAGAAGTCTCCGTAGTGGTCTTCTGTCCCCAGCTTGCCTAGAGTGCTGACGTGACGTTCTTTACTCAGCTTGCCTGAGAAAGAGTGTACATCTCTGCAGTTTAGGACTTAGCAAATGGAACGATTGAGCTTGGAGATAGAAAGTTTTGGTTCAGCTATGTACTGAGCAAGATAGCTAGGAGTGAAAAGACGAGTGCAGACTTGCAGCACCATGAGGCCGGCCGATGTCCTCACAACGATGACGCCCCGCCACGCTGAATTCAGTGATATTGCACCCGCTCCGGCTGATTAATTTGTTGGATCACGTTGGCAAAGTTTCCACGAGGGTTTCATGGGCCAAGTATTGGTGAATACTTGTCGCACTTCGCATTATGCCTGGGTCAGTCGATAGGAATTAATTTATATTTATCGCGCTTTACTCCACGTGAACGCAATTTATTACCACTGCCTGATAGGAGAGTCTTGTAATGTGATGATTGAAGGTCGGGAGTTAAAATAAATTTGTGCCAATCGACTGCATCTGTTTTCAATCAAGTAGTTGAAATCCCAAGTCACTTTCTTAATTAATTTTATGTTCAACATTTGCATCTGGTGTTCAGTAGCTGAATATAACATCAATGTCTACCCCTTTTTAATTAAAAGTGATCAATTCTGAATCAGTTAATGTCAACACTGCCACTGCAGTTCAATCAGGAGTCACAGGGCCTTATTACTTTTTTTGCGTTACCCGATATTGCGGCAGTTTTGCACTCTCTGTTGATCTGTTAGTCGATTAGCTGGGGTGAACACACGCCAAGACCAGATAAGTGACGGGTGGGGTGTTACATTATAGGGGAAACCTAAACGCCTATAAAAATGTAGATGTTCGTTTGTTCATATCTTTAATCTCTGAAGGCTCTTCACTGATTGCTTCGAAATTTTGACACGAACAACAGAACCCCTCAGTACGTGCTTATTACACCTCGGTGCCACTGAACACACTCCTTGATGGTGTTGTAATTTTCTTTTGGATAGTGTAAATGTGTACAACACACCACGGGAAAATAGCCATTGTGATCCATTACTGTCCGATTAGGCTATAGATGGAAACTCACTGGGAACATTAAAAACCGTAAATTACCTAGGAGTAACCATTTAGAATGACCACATAATGTTAACCGCAGGAAAAGCAGATGCCGGGTTGAGATTCATTGGGAGTATATGAAGGGGAAAAAAATACTTACAAAACACGTGTTGGACCGATTCTTGTGTACTCTGTGACCGTTACCAAGGACGATTAATAGAAGAGGCAGACACGGTTCAAAGAAGAGCGGCCCGTTTTGTCACGGGATCGTTTAGTCGGCGCGAGAGCCTTATGGGGATTTCAACAAACACCAGCGGCTGTCGCCGTTCGAGAGGTGTCGCGTTTGACAGAGGGGGCTACAGCTGAAATACAGAGAGCGAGAGCCGGCCGCTGTGGCCGAGCGGTTCTAGGCGCTTCAGTCCGGATCCGTGCGACTGCTACGGTCACAGGTTCGAGTCCTGCCTCTGGCATGGATGTGTGTGATGTCCTTAGGTTAGTTAGGTTTAAGTAGTTCTAAGTTCTAGGGGATTAATGACCTCAGATGTTAAGTCCTATATTGCTCATAGCCATTTGAACAGAGAGCGAGACGGGCAACGTGTTAGATCCTCCCACATACGACTCGCGAAACGACCAGCACCAGAAAATAAGAGAAACCTTCATGGTGAGATTTACTGAATACCGTGTCTAAATGAATAATTTAATTAAGTAGCGAAAAATTAATGAATGTCCAATCCCCGGAGGGGCTGGGCAGTGACTGTGGTACTGGGGTGAGATTAGACGTTGACAACCCTACGACTAGTTCAGAGTGCCAGGTGTCCAACGGTATCAGTCGTTTTCCTAGTACTGTACAAACTTAGTTGCAGACTGAAGGCGTCTCGAATAAGTGATAAGTTTTTCTGAAATGTGACATGTCTGAATATTTTCGTTAAGTTCCTCGGATCTCACTGGATAGTCCCTCAGGGAGACGTATCAACACTGCCAATACAGTACCTCGTACGCGTCGAGAGCTTATCTGGACACGTGAGAACCAAGCGCAGCGTCTCGTCTTGAGGCGCCTTCCCGGAAAACCCCCGTTCCCGTGCGAGTGGAGAGCGATTACGTCGCATTTTATGGCAGCTTTCCGCGAAAGACGGCCGGCAGAACAAAAGGGGAGCAGAGCGCAGCCTAGGGCCGTCGTTTCCGGCAGCCCGGCTGTTGGCGCAACACGCGGGAGACCCGTCAACTGCCTGCCTTTGTTCTGGGCGGCAGGAATGCAGACTCGCGGGCTGCGAAACGGCTCGTCGATAAAACTGGCCGCACAACGCTCTCAGAGATCGCTCCAGTCACAGGTGCCACGTTTTCCTTGCATTACGATAGTGGCGTAAGACCACATACACACAGCCAGAAAGGAACAGTGTAGAAATACCTCTTGCAATTAAAACACTAAAGTATCACAAGTTTACCGCAGAAATAAAAGTCACTACAAAGTAGCTACATAACACACTGACAGAAAGTTTCTGCGACAAGAAGGAGTTATGCGACATAAACGGGAGTTTGTACGCGTGTTTTACGTCTGAAAGACGATGCCTATTAAATTATCGCGCCGTTTCCATAAGAGTGTCGATAGTAGCGCCGCTGAGGATGCATATCAGATATATACGCTATTGTGATTCATATATGTGTCTTGTAAGAAGCATCTGTAAACGGTATGTATATGGACTTCGCCTTTTGGACAAGATGCTTTGTGTAAGTCTAAGACCTGAAGATGACAGCTGAGACTGTTGAAACCAGTTGAATTGAATAAAAGATATTTTGTGCGTTCTTGGCTTTTGAATAGTTTTTAAACGCTGCCCAGTGACCCGCTGACTGCCAGGAATGTCTCAGCATATGTGACACACACTGCCCAATAGCTACAGTCGAAACAAGACTCACTGCTGTCTACGTGCTATATGGAAACATCGAATAATAGAGACGGGTTATGTTAGTAAAGCATTCTTAACGCTGTGCTCCTTGTGGCACTGAAGAACTCACCCGCAGCTTCCCACACACGTAACTCTCCAGCGAGAGTCGGCCAGCCTTCACCATCGGTGTCGGAAGCTGTGACAAGGAGAAAGAGAAACCAAGTCGAGCATCTGCCGGTTGACATGCCACACTGCGTCAAGCTAACAGCGATTCTTTTTTAAAATTTTGAGTTAAGTTGAACATAAAAAATTGTAACTGATTCTTCTCTTCTGTCTTAACCTTAAACCACATACTCAGTTTCATTTTATTTGGTATTGTTTTAGGAGCAATGTGTTCATTTGGGCAGTATTGTTGTTAGTGAGTATTGCTGGTTGGCAGTCGATTTCCCTTTTATTTCTATTTTCCTGCAAGATGCTGGAGGACGATCCCAGACGAAGACAGTTTATCTCTGATCGACCTAAATGTCGACATCCCTACATCTGAAAATTGTTGTAATGTACCTACTTCATATGCAAGGTTAAAACACGCAGTCAAGAAACTAAGGGCCCACTCACATGAATGACGTACGCTGTGCAATTGCAAGTTTATAAGTGGTGACAATATGCAGATAACACAAAGATAAAAGATAATTAAGGAGGTTAAACTATTCTTATCCTGCATTACTACTTTCAAAATACTGAATAACGCTTTTGGATTAGAACAAGTTAGAAAATGAATTCATTTCATATTTTTCTAAACATTTGAAACCCCTGAATGGAGAAAATATGGTTTTGTACATATAATTTGGTATTTGCCCCTAAGCAGGTGCACAAGATAGCATTTTTCATAGCGTTTTTTATTTATAATAAAACTGCTGATGTTGTTGTTGTGATCTTCACTCCAGAGAGTGGTTAGATGTAGCTCTCCATGCTACTCTATCCTGTGCAAGCTTCTTCATCTCTGAGTAACTACCAGAACCTACATCTGCTTAGTGTTTTCATCTCTTGGTCTCCCTCTACGATATTTATCCTCCACGCTTCCATCCAATACTAAATTGCTCTTATTCGTATGGGATTATCCCCCTTTTCCATGTGGTCTTCAAATATGGAAATACTGTGTGATATCTTGCATTTTTACGTATGAAAGTGTGCTCGGCCCAAACACTTATTTAGCTGTCTGTTTTTTAACTGTCTTATTTACTATTATTGATTGTTATAGTCATTAATAAACTTACGATCATTGCATGAGGATTATATTTCCTTCTGTTGACAAACACTTATTTGGTTCTGTGTTCGTTACTGTTTGATGTACGAAAGGAACTTGTAAAATAACGATACTGGCATCTGAAGATAGCTTCCATTCATTCATTCATTCATTCATTCATTCATTCACGGACGTGGAACGAGTCTCTATGTACATTAACAAAAGGCGATGACGTCACAGAAGCTTAACATGTATGGTGTATTAACAATGAACTATGACTATACTGCCTCGTGCTGTTCACACTTGTGTCATCTGAATGTAAACGAGTGAATCAGCAAGGAAGCTGCTGCACTGTGGGAAGGAGATGCTGTCTCGTCAGTTTTACTGTACAGTTGCCTTTTGGTTGCTATTACTAAATTAATATTTACTTAATTACAATGGCATTGAATAGAAGTTGATATAAAATAACAATCTGGAGAGTGGTTATATGTCGTACATAGTTTTTCATTTAATTGTCTTGATCACAAAGTTTTCTGTATGGAATTACCGGTTTCGGATGTGCGATAGCCCACCTCAGATCTACAATAGAAGTAAAAGAGAATACATTAGTAGCTACCACTGGGTGGTTATATTTGAAGTACAGGTACTCACAGAGATCCAGTGTGGGCTGTAATTATCGCGTGCTAGCGAAACTTTGTAGATTTTTTCCCATGCGTGAATGCGAAACTGATTTATGTTGAAATAAAAAATTAGTTCCAACTTTGTCCATCAGGGGCAAATCTCGCGCTGTACACTGTATGACGGTATTCACGCTGTCATCTGAATAGCCATAACGTCAGAAAACAGTATGGCTATCGAGAAGAGAGAATGTGTGGTGTTAGTGAAACTGTTCAGTGTGAACTACAGCAATTGCAATGCTGCATTGAGAGAGTATTGCCGACTGAAAGGTTCGAGGACGTAATATAAACATGATAATAAATTTCTGTCTTTTGTTTTTGATCTCCAAGGTAGTAGGTAGCAACGTATTTTCTTTTACTTGTGTTGTATGTTCTGAAGATGGCTATTGCATAGCTGAAACAGGTAATTTGTTCAAAAAAATTTTGCGATCGATATAATTATTTTTCAAAGAATTTGTTTTGATATTTATAAATACTGAGGGCAATTTAAAGTACACTAGTGAACCGGGCCGTGCTTTGTAATTGCTAAATAAGTATGGGAATTGGAGAGAGAGAAAGGGGGAGCGAGGAGGAGGACGAGACCACCTCTCTCCCTCTCTCTCTGTCTCTCTCTCTCCCTGTAACCTTTTCTTCCCCTCTCCATCTCCTTCTTCCACCTCTCTATGTCCATTTCCTCGCTCCTCGTTCTATCCGTCTCCGCTTCCTCCTTCTCTCTGATTTTAGACTTCGTTTATTGTTATTGCAAATTAAAGATACTGTATATGTGGCGATAACCTACAAATAAAACTTTCCTGTTTTCTGTGAAAACCGACTGCGAGGAAGAAAACGAAACAGCACACTGTTGTGTAGACAATTTCTGTTTGAAATAAAATGTATAACGAGAAAGAATAAATATGGGGGAAAAATTTGCGCAATGGTTTAAATGCTTCGCTGACTGCAATGTTAAAAAGTGTATGGCCTATGTCTGATCAAATCTAGAGCACCTCATAAAAGTTCGAAGTAAAACTGTCAAGAATTTTTCGAGATTTTTGATAATATTCCTCTCCATATATTACAAATATATTTATAGATTGCACATATTAAAAACTATATAGTCAACGTCTGTCCGAATGTTCACTGGAGTACACTATAAAAATCTGAAATAAAATCATACACACAGCTGAAATTGGTCAAGAACTTTTCTAGATGCTTGATAACCATGTTATATATTTAAAAATACATAAGCTACATCCGTCTGTATGTTCATTAGAGTGTCTTATAAATATCTGAATTATATCGGTCAAGAATTTTTCGAGATCTATAGTAGCAATGTTAAGCAGCGACTCGTCATTTTGTCAAACATCTTTACAACAAAGACTGCTACTTATATATCTAATAGAACTTCGTAATGCATAGTCTGGGTAATCAGAGTGGCTATTTGGGTAAGGTTTCAGTTTTCTTTTGAAATGGTAGAGATTAGCAGCTTGCTGAATATGTTGGCACCAGAGTATCTAACCTCATTTTGAAACCTGGTCAGGGAGGCAAAGTGCACACGAAAATTATTTTCTTATCTAAAACCGTGATTCTGTTTATTGTAGTATAGTTGAAAATAGCATTTATTGTCAGTAACAAATGCTGTTAAGCACTGGGAATTGAGTGTAGCATTTCCAAAGTCCTTAAAAACACTGATGTACGATTATCTTTTTCATACAGTATTCCTACCCCCCGTATGCGCTGACAAAAAAACAAAAACAAAAAAAGAAGAAGAAGCGCTTTATTCACTTGACGTGCACTGTCCCAGAAGATAATTTTATAAGAGAGATGGAAGTGAAAAATAATGAAGACACCACGCTCGTCTTTATGTCAACAAAGTGAGAGATGCTTCTAAGGGCGTAAAGTGCCGAGCTGTGCTTCGTGATTAGTTTATCCGTGTGTTTAATCCATTCTACTCGTAATCTGTTATCCGGCTGCACCCCTGAGTGGGGCAACTGACCGCCCTCGGCTAAAAGCAGCATTCTTCGTTGATCCATTATGGACCGGGGGACAACAGCTGGCATGTATTTCTTGATGCAATAATTCACCAAAAGCCGTATATATTGTAGAAATTTATTTTATGAGCTTCTTATGTGCTACCAGTTTCGGCATTACATTGATGCCATCTTCAGGCCCCACACGTCATAGTCGTAAAAACGCTATACACGGAAGGAGCCATATAACTGGATCCGTGAATCAAATTCTGTCGCCCGGCCACCAAGAGCTGTTGCATAACGATTTGATTCACGGATCCAGTTATATGGCTCCTTCCGTGTATAGAGTTTTTACGACTATGAAGTGTGTGGCCTGAAGATGGCATCAATGTAATGCCGAAACTGGTAGCACATAAGAAGCTCATAAAATAAATTTCTACAATATATACGGCTTTTGGTGAATTATTGCATCAAGAAAAAAAGCAGCCTTAGTCCTGACTGCGCAGTGGAAGCTACAGATAGCGAGAGACATCTACGGTCAATAACAATATAAAGCAGAATGGACTATTGTTTATAATATACAACTATTGTTTATAATATAATATAACCTTGCAAACGCAACCAACAACTGTGAACAAATAATGTCAATATCACCAGGGCAGACCTAATGTCTTGGGAGAGGCACAGCAACTTAGACGAGGTGTTTGGCTAACATGCGTGTCTACCCTGGCCTGACCGTTGGACACCCTGCTGCACCCAGTCTGCAACCACTGACCACCAAGTCCTACCACATGGCGCCGTGCGCTGGACACTGCGGCTCTCACAAGAAGGCAAATCACAAACCATGGGTCCCCCTGTTTAGCTGAGTCCTAACGTGAGGCCTGGGTTCGATTCCCGGCCGTGCTTGAGATTTTCTTCGTTTGCGGATCAGGTGGTGTGTTATCATCATTTCTTCATCACCGACACGCAAGTCGCCCAGTGTGGCGACCCTGCGGTCGAACGTCCCCGGATGGGGCCTCCCGGCAACGTGATCATTTCATTGACAAATCATGTGAGATGCATTGTTCTGCCACAGTGGCTGCACAACAATTGAAGCAAGCCGCCTCCCCCCCCCCCCCCCCCCAGTCTTTTTATGTGGAACCTTTCATAGTCTTACACACGAGTTGAAAAAATTTAACTGCTTATCTATGTCACTGTTGTCGTTCTTGCTCGTCTATACTGGTACGGGGTCAGCATTTGTTGTACGCTTTTAGCATCGTTAGTGACTGTTAAGTGTCCTCTTTAAAATAGTCCACATTAGACGCTATACACCTATGCCAGCGGTTTCTTCGATCCCGGAAACATTTCTGGAACTCTATTTTTAGAACATATTTTAGAGCTCTCGGCGAGGCTTTACCTTTTTCTTATCTATGCTTGTGAACCGGCGGCCCTTTAAGGCTGGCTCAGCTTTTGGGAACGTGACGGCTGCGGTTTTCCGATACCTTTCTCATAGAAGGCGGCCGCCTGTGCTTTCCGCCTTTTCTCTAAGCTGGTCTGCAACTTGTTATCGCACCAAGTTCCTGTCCTCAAAGTCAGCTAGCGTTTTATATCACCAAAGGGATGAAAATCAGAAGGAGGCAAGTCTGGGCTATATGGTGTGTCATCAAACAATGTAACGAATGTTAGGGTCGTTGGTAAAATGTACTCTCACAGTAAACGCGGGTTTAACCCCCAAAAGCTACACAGTCGTTTACAATAAATGAAACTTTCTCCTTAAAGATGTGCCTGGATTAACAAACACGCTGAATCTTAGCGAGAAATGTCTGTGATCACTTTCCCTAGCACAACTGGAGGAATCTTGCTTACCTCTCGTCTTCTAAAGATACGCCATATGTTATGATGCCAACTAATTTAACTTTATTTCACTAATAGCAAAATTAATAAAATAATTTTTAGAGCCAGAGCTTCACACTTCGCACAAACACGTTTTCTGAGGCACAAGGACTGCCCTGAATTAACGCAGCATCACACAAGTACGACCGTGCGGGGTGGCGCAGTAGTCAGCACTCTGGACTCGCACTCCAGAGGACGACAGTTCAGACCTGGGGTCGGAGAAGCCAGCTTAAGGAGATGTGGAAGTAAACTTGTCTACCGCTTTCTCTAGGATTACTGTTTTCCAGCTTATTTACTACTAACGTGCTTACATGTATACTCGTACTGTACTGTTTATTTACATGTACATTCTCTATTTCCTGCAAGGAAACAAGTAAGACGATCCTAATTACTGGGCACTCATGATGCAGGTTTTGTTTACTTTACTTGCCCGTAAGGTGGCTCTACTGTATGTATGGTATTTACTTTTTCCCATGACGTAACGTGCTATGACTCATCGACAAACACATTCATTAGTCTGTGCTATTCGGAGCCGGCCTGAGTGACCGAGCGGTTCTAGGCGCTACAGTCTGGAACCGCGCGGCCAGTACGGTCGCAGGTTTGAATCCTGCCTCGGGCTTGGATGTGTGTGATGTCCTGAGGTTAGTTAGGTTTAAGTAGTTCTAAGTTCTAGGGGACTGATGACCTCATAAGTCCCATAGTGCTCAGAGCCATTTGAACCATTTGCTATTCGGAGACACAACCAGCTCAGTGCTGTATTTCCTGGTCGCTGGATTAGAAGGGGAGGCGGATGCTATTACATGGCTCGCGAGGTCACCTGATCTGGGTTTTCCATGATTTCACTGAATCGCTTCAGGCAAATTCTGAGATGGTTCCTTTGCAAGGGCACCGCTGATTTCCTTCCTCATGCTTCCCTAATCTGATGGGACTGATGACCTCGCTGTTTTGTCCCCTCCTCCTAAATCAACAAATCAATAAACACGTCATCCAAGGCAACTTCTCAAGAAACTGGTCCGTCTTTACATGAGATCGGATTTTATAGGCCAATTCATGTATTACCTGCTCGTAAACTGATGGTTTACTAGTAGTGAGCTATCTTAGCACTTTAGTGTCCGCCCTATAAGGGCATACTTGTGACCGGTCCTTCCATTCCATCCATAAGCACTGACAATAACCAAAATTTGTAATTATCATTTCCTAATGAATTGAATGATATTGAAATTAATAAAGTTCCCAGTGCAATTAAGGCTATCACCACGACTTCTTCTTCTTCTCTCTTCTCCTCAGCGCTCACAGGCCCTGTAGGCCACGCGCTGCATCAACGATCTGCTTCCACCGCCTTCTGTCTCTCGCAGTCTTTCTCCACCCTGCGGAAATTCCTAATGCTGCGATGTCCTTCTCTATGACATCTTTCCACCTTGTACGAGGTCAGCCCAATGGTCTTGTTGCTTGGAGAGTTCCTTCAAATGCTTTTTTGGTGATTCTATCGTTTTCCATTGTAGCCACATGTCCAGCCCACTGCAGTCTCCTACTTTAATTTCTGGATGATAGTGGGTTGCTTTATTAGCTGATAAATTTGATTGTTCTTTCGAATTTTCCATACGCCATTCTTCAACACAGGTCTCCAGATTTTTCTGATTACTTTTCTTTCGAAAACATTCCGTTTTTCTCTTTCATTCATTGTAAGCGTCCAACTTTCTGAACCGTACAGTACTATGGGGCAGATGATAGTATTTTATATCTTCATCTTTGTGCTGATTGACCAAGCATTACTTTTGAGTGGGTTGCTTAGTGAGTATAGACATCTTGACCCTGATATTTTTACTGTTAAAACGTGATCCAAGGTAATTAAACTGAAGAACTTTTCTGAATTTAGAATGTTGGTCAGTTTAAAAGTAATGATTTGGGTTTATGACTCGATCTATTTCCGTATATTTTGTTTTCTCTTAATGAAGAACCCCATTTTGGTGACACTGTGGCTGAGAGATCTGTAAATGTCCGAATCGGAGGCCTTTGTATAGATGTAAATTACTCTCCCGAACCACTTTCTCTAATGCAAGGTTGAAGAGGACGTGAAAGAGCGTCTCCTTGTCGAAGGCCTGTTTTAATTGGAAAGGCGGAGGATATGGATCCTCTGAACTTCACTGCTGCCTGGGAGCCATCCATACACAGTTGTATCATCCTAATGATTTTACTGGGTATACTAAATTCTCGTAACGTATTGTAGAGGCTACTTCTGTGGATGCTGTCATAGGCTCGCTGGAAGTCAATGAAGAGACAGTGGATGTTTTTGTTCAATTCACAGTCTTTCTCAAAGATCTGTCATATGGTAAACAAATTATCTGTTGTGGAACGGTTTGTTCCAAATCCAGCCTGATAATCTTGAATAATGTTTTCTGCGTAAGGTTTAAGTTTTCCAGAATGATCATTGAAAGGAATTTGTACGTTATGTTCAGCAAACTGATTCCTCTGTGACTTCCACATTCCATTCTGTTTCTTTTCTTGTGTGTGGGACAAATTATTGCAGTTTTCCAAACTTCTGCCAGTGTTTCAGTTTTCCATATCATTGTGATAAGGTAATAAATTTCTTTGTGTAGTTTGCTTCCACCTTCTTTTAACATTTCTGCTGATATCTGGTCCTCGCCTGCTTCCTTGTTGTTTTTCAGCTTTTGAATGGTGTGGATCACTTCCTGTTCTGCGATTCTATATTCGTCATTATTAATGCTGTCACTCTCAGACATTGCGTAATTGAAGGTTATGTGCGGTTCGGTGGAATTTAACGTTTCTGAGAAATACTCTTTCCATCTTTCGAGGATGTCTTCTAGCTGTGTTAGCATATTTTGATTTTTACGTTTTATGAATAGGTTTTCACTTTGATACCCTGTCTTACTTTTCTTTGTATACTGAAACAACTTCTTTGAGTTTCCATTCCTGCTTTGCACTTCTAAAGATTCTAGGGCTCCAGTTAGATACTTCCTTTTCTCTGTTCGTAGAACTCTTGCTGTTTGTCTTCTAACCGCCTTGAAGGTCTCTCTCCTGTCCTCAATCTCCTTATTATGCAACCACAGCATCGTGGCTTCTTTCCTCTTTGCTCTCTGACAATTTTCGTTGAACCATTTCTGTTTCTTCGTTTTCTTTTTCCTGCCCAGTGTTTTCTCTGCTGCATCTGGTACTACAGTCTCTATTCTTTCCCAAGCTATCTCGACACTATTTACCTCCTCAGGTTCTTGCAATGCTGTAAATCGGTTATTTATTTCCATCGCATAGCTTTCTTTAACAGACAGTTCCTTCAGTCGTTCGATATCTAAATTAGGTTTTGGTGTGGCTTTTGGTTGTTGATTCCAAATAATCTTGATTTTAATCTATCCTACCACTAGGAAATGATCTGAGCCAGTTTCAGCTCCTCTGTACGTTCTGACATCTCTTATAAATGAAGTGCAACGTTGAAAAATGAAGTGAGTGTATGGCATCGTTGGCCGGGAGGCCCCTATTCGGGGAAGTTCTGCCGCCATGTGCAAGTCTTATTTCAGTCGACGCCACATTGGGCGACTTGCTCATCGGTGATGAGGAATAAATGATGATGAGGACAACACAACATCCAAGCCCCAAGCGGAGAAAATCTCCAACCCGGCCGGGAATCGAACCCGGGCCCGCTTGCATCCAGGCGAGCACGTTACCACCCAGCTAAGCAGGCAGGCAGTGCAACGTCGATCTGTCCTAACATTCTCAATCTGATTTACTGTTTTGATATCTGGAGAGCACCATGAACCTTTGTGTATTTCTTTGTGAGGGAACATCGTCGAGCAAATTCTCATATTCTTTGACAGTGCAAAATTGATTATTTTTAATCCATTTTCGTTTGTGGCCGAGTGCTTGCTGTTTTCCTATTGTGGGGATGAACATATCTTCTTTACCTGTTTTTCCATTAAAGTCCCTAGGATAATTCTCATATGGTTCAAATGGCTCTGAGCACTATGGGACTTAACATCTGAGCTCATCAGTCCCCTAGAACTTAGAACTACTTAAATCTAACTAACCTAAGGACATCCATGCCCGAGGTAGGATTGGAACCTGCGACCGTAGCTGTCGCACGGTTCCAGACTGAAGCGCCTAGAACCGCTGGGCCACACCGGCCGGCAATTCTCATATTTCTTTTCGGAATACTACTCTCTCTAATTCTTCATAGCTTCATAGTACTCATCTTTCTCACCCTCAGTTGAATCTTCAGTCGGTTCATGGACATTTATGAATGTTATATCGTACCACTAGTGTTTGATTGTTATGTAAGACATTGTTTTGTTAATGGGATGGAATTCCTTGACCCGATTAAGAAACCTGTTCTTAACGGCGAAACCAGTACCAAAATCATGATGTTTTTCATCTCCCCCATAAAAAATTATCCTCCGTGTGTATCCCTTCTCCAAGCCACCTAACCTCCTGTAGAGCTACAAATATGTCTTGTATGTTTTTAGTTTAAATATCAAAGTCGCTGCTGCAGCTGGTTGATTAAGACTACGAACGTTCCATGTCCCAAATGTGAAGCAGTGTTTCTTGTTTCCACCTCGCGAATTCCTGTTCCATAGCCTACGTCCGTTTCCTTTGAATCCATTATCCGAGGCAAATCGTTGATGTGAGCCAGTGGGTATAGGATTCTGTGGCCGCGTTACGAGCGCTGCAAAGGTTAAACTTGGTGATGGGGCTGCCACCTCACAGCTTCCATCTCGCTGAGTAATATTTTGAATTACCATTTCCTAGGCAGATTGCCTTTCCCAGGCTCCGAGCTCTGCGTTCCCCCGTAGAGATTCCTTCCGCCTCTTCTACCGTTGGAATGCTATAAAAACATTCTCTTCCGTCATCCGAGCCGTTGGCTTCCTCTGGCTCAGCACGACTGGACCAGTAGATTACTATCTGAACAGCAAACATAACAATACGGGTTTCGCTTGTTGGCAGCCAGCCTATTCCGATGGTGGTCTCGCTCGCGCGGCCGTTCTCACGCCAAGTGACCACCTGGCGCGTCCTCTGGTGAGTCTACTTTGTGCTCCTACGGTTCGCTGGTCTACCGTAACAAAATCTTCCCACACTGTGCATTAAAATAAAGCAAGAAAATGTAATAAACGTGCGCAGTGATGTGGCAAGAACGCCAGCCACATATCCCCAACATGAATGTTTTTTTGAAAAGATTATCTGGTTTTAAAAAACATTAGAAAATTAGAAAAATAAGAAGACCAACCTTACTGGCAGCTTAACTGCACTGTTACGTCACATGTCCCTACTATTTTGACTTTTCAGTATTTCAAAAAGTTCCTTTAGTTCCTATGGTGCTCGACGCTGTTGTCGGAATAAAATAACGTCTGTATATTTATTCATATAACAATCTGGCTCCTCTAAATTTGTTACAATAGTTATATTTTAACAATAGATATCATTAATAAAGTTACTCAGCTTGTTAAAACTTACTGCATCATTCTTCCCATTATATTGTAACAAATAAGCCCTCGGTCACAAATATTAAGTCAAAAATTGACCTGATTTCGACGCTACTATGAGCGTCGTCTTCAGAATTAGACTAACTGTACTAAAACATTAGGTATATAGTACATTAATAATATTAAAGTTTGTACTGACTCAAAAGATGCAGTACTTACAAGTCACATATTAAAAAAGATCTCAGCCGGAAAGGCGACGTCATGAACACTTGTCAGAAGGCGAGCCGCTAAGGGCTGCTCGTTCTGTGGACAAGGGTTGCAATAAAGTTTTTATTCTTCCCATTGTTTTTGTGACTAATCGCAGAATTATATGCTCATCTGCCTGTTGCTGGTGTCGTCCTGGTGTTGTTGGCATCCTCTCTGTATTCGCCTCGTGCATTTTGATACATGCTACATACATTAAATAATACAAACATTAGACACATACCATATCAGAATCTTCATGAAAAACCAAAACTACTAAATTATGAATTACGTGAGTGTATAGTATTCTAAACACAATTGCTCAAGTATTAATTATAAATTATTCATCTTTATTTCGTATGCAATTAGGTGTCAAGCTTTTAAACATTAAGTGACCTCAATCATCTGCAGCTCTGTGCAGCAGTATGGCATCGACCTTGATGCAACAGCTGGTGGCTGATAACAACATCAGCCACGTCTTCAGAATTGCTATTACGTGCTCAGCTAATTTAATAGTACATACACTGTGCACTCAGATTACAAAAACCGCATTCTTTCTTTAAACATGTAGTACAAACACTATCAGTGCCACACCATATTAGTAAAACATTAAAATGACCTCACAAACTCTAAATTAATAGGTACACTTCCAACAATCTAAACAAATACATGTTATCATCTACAGCTTCTCACGCTACTATGACATGAACAGGAGGCGTCGTTTGTAAGGGCTATGCTCTTCCACCTCAAACCATTACCATAGCCTTTCCAAATAAGATAAGTTCAGAAATTATCGTCTGATGATTCCTCAATGTAATTAAAGTCATTGCTCTGGTTTACGATGTCACAAACAATAACATGTTTCTCAGAAGTCGACTTATTTATGTACTTCTCATCGAGGTTACAAGCATTTGTTGTTATTACGTTACTGTTTCTCTCTTCACAATAATTAAACTCGTTTTCCGTTAGTTCATAATTACTATTACTCTGTTTACATTTCCCAACACATGTTTTCACATATTTAATCCCCGCATGTTCTTTAAACAAGTCCGCTCTGTTATTTTCATTTACGACACCTGTGTCTGATTTATCCTTACTATTTTGCATTTCATCGTCATATTCTCGTACTTCATTTTCATCGCAAATAATCTCTCTTAACGTTTCTTGTTCAGTTTTTAATTCGCCAGGTCCAGTATCCAAGTTCCGTGGCATTAGCGTATTTTCCCAATCCGTCAATTCTGAGTTTATTTCGGCCATTTCAGTTTTAATTTCTTAATTCAGCGCAATAATTGCTAGCTGTTCAATTCGCTCATTGATTTTATTTGATAGATCTTGATTTGTTTACTGGTTTTTGATAGATTTCTCGTAATTTTTTTGCTGGTTGGTTCCAGATCCCTGCGAAATTATTTTAACAAATGTTTTTTCTTTGTCATCTGTCTCATTTCAAGCAACAATATTTTAAAATCACGTTAAGTGGGAGTCTCCACACTAATTTCGTCATCACTACTTGACAATCCTGGCCATTCAACACGATTTACATTAGCATTAACCTCTTGTTCCCCATTTGCTTCAACACTGTCATCATCGACTATATCATCAATGAGATCCACCCGGCCAGATCCCTCGCCGGTCGCAGGTACCACGCTACGCCGACCTCCCACTATGCGCCGCCGAATCCACCAAATTGCACACAAACGTTGCCGGCGGTCAGCTTTTGCAGGCCGCACCGCCTCCAGTTGCCGGTACTGCGTCTCTGTCGACGCCGCACTCACGTCGCGCATGCCTTCCGCTGAATTCGCCTCCACTTTCCCAGCTCCACTAGCAGTATATACGCCGCCATTACATTAAGATCATTTCAATAACCACTCATTCACACAGTTTATAAAATCCATTTTACAACCAATTTTTTCCACTATCACCCGTCGTCCATGAAAAGTCATACCACGCCTTTTAAATAATCACACGGGAATGTTTACCCTTACTATTCACAATGTCATAATCGACAACAAAATTAACAGTCACAGTCGTCTTCAAAGCTCAAAATTCCTCCCATTTCAGTTAATCACTGCCCTTTAAAGTTAACGCCTGACTTCCACTCGGTAAATTTATTGTCCCGGAATAGTTCCTGCCACATCTATTACAAACCGGCCATTAGCCTTTTTCCACAGTTAGGAATGCCAACTGTAAAGGATGTTAACGGTTTCATGCATCCTACCGAAATTTTCCGCTGTTTAAATGCTTTTTCCCCCGCGCAAGGGATGCCAATTTTAACGAATATTAAGGACTGCAAAACCATTTGTCCAAAATGTAGTCTGCCACTTTAGTCACACATCCAAGCACAGGGAGGCAAACATAACGAATATTAGAGTTGGTGCTAAAATGTAGTCTCACAGTAAACGCGGATTTGACCCCAATGAGCCACAAAGTCGGTTAAAATAAATGAAGCTACCCACCTTAAAGATGTTCCACGGCTAACAAACACGCTGAATTTTAGCGAGAAACATCCACGATCGCTTTCCCTAACACAACTAGATGTTACTTGCGTACCTCACGTCTCCTGAAGATGTCCTGTAGCCGCCGCTGTCTCCTTTCCTCTCCGTTGGTCGCGAGCTCTAACGCTTGTGCCATAAAAAATGCATGATAATGTGACAGGTGAGAAGGTTTAACTGCTAAGCATAATAAGAATAGTAAAACCTTAGAAAGCCAAATAATTCTGTTTTATTTCGTTAATCGCAAAGTCTGTAAAACGGTTTTAAGAGCCAGAGCTTCACACGATATTAGAATCAACATGTGATCGCACAAATATGTTCCCCGAGGCAATTTTAACTCCGTGTTCATGCAAAGTTGCACTTCACACAGTAGTGTGTAGCCACCTAGAAAACCGATCATGGACTGCCCTGAATTACCATATCACACACGTACATGTTCCGTCTTTACATAAGAACTGATCTTATACACGGATTCACGTATTGCCTCCTCGGAAACCTTTCACGAAAGTGGCGAGATTGGACTGAGCAAAGGTTGTGAATTTGTACGGGCGCTGATAACCGCGCAGTTGAGCGCCTCACAAACCAAACATCATCATCCTCGTAAACCGATCGTTTACTAGTTGTGAGCTGTCTTGGCCGTCTGGTGCCTGCTCTGTCAGGTCGCGGTTGTGATTGGTTCCTCCATTCCGTCAGTAAGCGTTGATGTTGTTGTTGTTGTTGTCTTCAGTCCTGAGACTGGTTTGATGCAGCTCTCCATGCCACTCTATCCTGTGCAAGCTTCTTCATCTCCCAGTACCTACTGCAGCGTACATCCTTCTGAACCTGCTTAGTGTATTCATCTCTTGGTCTCCCTCTACGATTTTTACCCTCCACGCTGTCCTCCAGTACTAAATTGGTGATCCCTTGATGCCTCAGAACATGTCCTACCAACCGATCCCTTCTTCTAGTCAAGTTGTGTCACAAACTCCTCTTCTCCCCAATTCTATTCAATACCTCCTCATTACTTAGGAGATCTACCCATCTAATCTTCAACATTCTTCTGTAGGACTACATTTCGTAAGCTTCTATTCTCTTCTTCTCTAAACTATTTATCGTCCATGTTTCACTTCCATGGCTACACTCCATACAAATACTTTCAGAAACGACTTCCTGACACTTAAATCAATACTCGAGGTTAACAAATTTCTCTTCATCAGAAACGCTTTCCTTGCCATTGCCAGTCTACATTTTATATCCTCTATACTTCGACCATCATCAGTTACTTTGCTCCCTGTGGTGTGCATACTGTAAGACCTTCGGTACACACACCACCAGATTATTTGACTTGTTGCTCTAACGAAGTAGGCGAGTGTCAGCAATATGTCTCGTCGTCTTATCGTGGCGTGTTTATTTTCTGCCGTTAGGTCAGACGATAGAAATGCCACTTGCACGCTTAGAGTAGCAGATTGACGGTGACCAACTTTAAACAGAACTTGATTAATTTTCACACACATTTATTAAAACAGTAACAAGCATAAGCCTTGATTCTGGATGCTATTTACAATTGACAATCTGAAGTTCCTTTGATCTTAGTACGTTAATTTTATTTTCACATATCTCTGATACTTGACAAACTGTCTATACATTTATCTTCATATGTACAGGAATATGATAATCTTATTAGGCGCAGACTGAAACTTGACTATAGACTGGTACAGACTGGTGCAGACAAATGGAGCCCAATGCAGACTGACTAATAGGAGGTCTGTACACTTGTTATAATGCCTCGCGCGTTCAGGTATCACGGTGCGAGTGTGATCCTCGAGGAGAAAAGGTTCTATGTTAGCAGCAATCTCATTGGCTGCGTTACATATTAATACGCGGATCGGTGGAAGCAGAATTTGGTCCGTCTCTAAGGCAGCATCATCTCGTAGTGCGGAGACGGACGACCGCTGAGCCTGCGATGTTGTGCTTAGCGGGGCGCGCTCTAGTGGGAAAGTTGTGTACGCGCTGACTACGCGGAACTATGTACACAACACTCCTCAAATAGCAAAACTCCTTTACTACTTTAAGTGCCTCATTTCCTAATCCAATTCCCTCAGCATCACCCGACTTAATTCGACCACATTCCATTATCCTCGTTTTGCTTTTGTTGGTGTTCATCTTATACCCTCCTTTGAAGACACTGTCCATTCCGTTCAACTGCTCTTCTAAGTCCTTTGTTGTCTCTGACAGAATTACAGTGTCATCGGCGAACCTCAAAGTTTTTATTTCTTCTCCATGGATTTTAATACCTACTCTGAACTTTCCTTTTGTTTCCTTTACTGCTTGCTCAATATACAAATTGAATACCATCGGGGAGAGGCTACAACCCTGTCTCACTCCCTTCCCAATCACTGCTTTCCTTTCATGTTTCTCGGCTCTTATAACTGCCATCTGCTTTCTGTACAAATTGTAAATAGCCTTTCGTAGGCGTTGATAGCAATCAAAATTTGTAATTAGCATTTCCTGATGAATTGAATGATGTGAAGTTATTATTAACAAGTTCCCATTGCAAGTAGCGCCATCAGCACGGCTGGAGCTGTATGTTACTACAGAACAGCAGATATAAATAATACAAGATTCGGTGCTTGGTGTCCAGCCCAGTGCGATACGCGCTTTGCACGCCCGGCCGTTCTCGCGCTATGTCACCACATGGCGCGTCGTTCTCCCTTGTGATTCTAACTGTTCGCTAGCCTCCCGTAACAAAATCTTCCTAAACTGTTCTTTAAAACATACCAATAGAATGTAATAAGCGTGGGCGGCGATGTGGCTTAAACGCTCCAACACTTCCCTTCGAAAACGCTGCAGGAACGTCTCTGTTGCAGCTGCAGTGAGCGTACAAGCATTTTCATGAAGAAGGACAGTGCCTGATGACAGCACTCCACTTCGTTTCTGCTGAACCTGCCGATTTTCTCCAACAGCCTGATCGACTCGCTGCACAAGATCATCGGTTGACACTCGCTTCGTTCCCTCACCGTGTGCATCACTAACATGCGTACGTCTCGCTTCAAATTTCCTGCACGTTTGTCACACTTTGCTGTCATTCCATGGCAGTTACATTATGTGGGCTTCCCGGAAATCAGGCGGAACGCCCCAGCATGAAGAACTCGAATGATAACCGCGCTTCACACTTTGCGGGAGAATATTGTTCTAGGAATCATAACATTTCACTGCGCATTCGGAACGGAGAAGTGCTGCGTGGCGCGATCAACAGCACGCTAGAGGCACTGTGCAAAGGTTCGTAGGATATCAACTGTGGTTTTAATTTCGTGACCTAATCTGGAATTCAGAAAAGTATAAAATTTGAAAAGCATACGCTACCGGTCTAAAGTTTTCGATCATCCATTATAAAAACTATATACTTTATTCCAATGTAAAAAACATCGTGCAGACTAAATAGACCAGCAAAATAAATGTTTTATCTCTCTGTCATTAAGTACAAAACAGTAGCCTCTTCAAAGCACCTGCCCTCTGTCCTCTGAATAGCGTCACAAACTCTCGGCATTCTGGTGATACGGTTTTTTAGTGTTTTTGCAGATATTGTAGTCTAGCACGTCTGTAAATTATTGTAGAGACATTGAACATTAGATGACTTCAGTTTTCATAGGATAAGAGTTCTTTGGGATTTAAAGCAGGTGACTGACCTGGCCAAATCATATAATTCGGCTCCCCAGATATCTCATTTCTGTTAACGTACCGACCGCGCAATTTAGAAGCATATTTGGAATTATTGACCTGTTTCAGAAAGAACCCACGACAAATTTCCAGATGCAACTGCGTTGTTGATCAGGGCCCTTTGACACCCTTTCCTTAATTAATGTTCCATTAATTCTCACTAGATCACCGACTTTTATGATCCGCGAAACATCCCCACACTAGAGCGACACTTCACCATGATTCACACACTGACCTTTCACACGTTCGCCACCAAGTCGACGAACGAACATTCGACAATGGCATCCAGATACTTCAAACTTACATTCGTCCATGTATAACACCTTCCACCATTGCTGCACGCTGCACTTTTCATGTTGCTGTACCACTACAATCTTTTCACCTTTTTTGTTTGCTGTTTCTTGGCCGCCATGCGCCCCTTTTAACCTTTTCACGAAGAGGCTGTAGCACTATTGAGATAGAAATAGGAGCTGCTCGTATACTGTTTACTTTCTCGCGAATTTCGGGTGGAAATGAGGCCTCCGACATTTCCAGATCGCGAAATACTTGCGTTGGTACAAGCTTACTTCAAGCGCTGCAAGGTACACGGCACAGAAGATTGGGCTACGTCAACTTCTGATGCTAGTGTCCTACTAGAATAGCCTTCCTGATACGGAGCTACAATTACAGCACGTTTTTCTATTCAAATATCCTGCTAACGTTCCATTAGGAGGTGATATAGCAGCAACCTGATCAGATGTACAGACACTTGTTCTGTAAACTAATGGGAAGCGGTTGCTACACAGACAGCCAGAGGGATGAAGACTATTCGAAGGAAACTCTACGGTAGGGCCACGTCAGTGTTGTGGATACTCATCAGCGTCCCTCTATGCGAACAACCAATCAAACTCACAACAGAGGTGCTTAGACTTTACAGATTTATACTTATCAGGACTCTGATATGATAGAACATTAGAAACTAAATCTTTGTTTTAATCACATGTTTTGATAGCCGAAGACTATTGACCTGTAGTGCATGTCAACATGTATGAGAAGTGCATGTGCCACGCAATTAATTTCAGTACTGCAACACTAAAAGAATATTATAACATCGATAACATAAGAATCTGCACAGTAAAAAATCAGTTTTTATTATTTCACGAAGTTCTACGATTGTGAACTCTCATAGGTAAACGATGAATGTACGAGCGTGTGAACTAGGGGACTACTGCCTGCTTCAGACGTTTCCGCCATGGTTTGCAAAGCGAGATCGATATCTTTCAGTGTCTTTCCCCTTCGGCCTCGCCTAACTTGACTTCCCGTGGCTTGCCGACGCTATATACGCACTCGCTTTCCTACTTGGTCACCATGCTAGGTACTTTACTCTCCGAATGTTAGCTGCGAAATATGGAAATTGATATAGATGTGTTCAAGAAGCAACAGGAATTCTGTAGTTTCGCGTGTTGTATTAGGCAGATCCGCGATATTTTGTCGTTTTTTGTTTCGATAAGTATGTTGAAAAGTACCTGTACAGTGGTAGCCACATGGGATATTAAGTCTGTTGTCAGCTGTCAAAAAGGTTGCATTTATTTATTCTGTATAAAAACGGGTAAGAGAAATTGTATTACAATTTGCTACAAAAAAGCAATGTTTTAGAGGTGCTAAATAGGCTTTTGGTGAGTGTTTCGAGTATAACAAGTTTTGATTGGGAGGAGGCCGTGATGCGTTGAAGATGAGGAGTGTGCTGAATGCCCCATACATCGTCAAAACATCCTGGAAGCAGTTACGCACGATTGCCGAATCACAACCAGAAGTCGCTAATCATGTTGGTGTATGAATTTGCTCATGCACCGAAATTTTTTTAATATTTGGCATGGAAAGGTAGGACATGGAATGTTTCAAAATTTCATACAAAAAGGCCCCAGGCATGATGGATGATGATGATGATGATGAAGATGGATGATGATGATGATGATGATGGGCCTGGGCCCCGGGCCTGTCCCCAGGTCATCCTCCTCCTCCTCATCCATACGACACAAACATTTTATGTACTGGGTGTTTGTTAAAGAATGTCCTGATTTCAAAACTCCATATTTATTGATAACCACATACTGCAAACATAAGATGAGTTGCAAAACATAAGAACTTAGAGTTTTAGCTATCCTGCCACAAATGATCTGTGTGTCCACCACCAGCAGGAGCAGCACGGAGAACAATTAGGCGATAGTTAAATTCGCTACCATTTTCACACAATGTATATGCTTTTACAGAACTTGTGGCAGCTGTTATTCTGTTCTTCGTTTCTTATATGTCATGAGGTAAAGGGGAGACGAAAACACTTTCCTTCACATATCCCTACAAGAAAAAATATGTGCCGCCATGTCCGGCGATGTTGGAGGTCAAGAATGCAGGGCGGTCTCTGAGTCCTGTGTGCCCTATCCATTGCTGAGACAGAGTATCATTCACAAATTGAATCTCTCTGCATATGGGAGTGACAGAGCATTCTCGCCATCTTTGCATAAAATTACAGAGTGAAAGACCCTCCCCACACTCCCATTGACCTACCCACCCTGCAACACCATTAGCGAATTAATATGCAACTGACCAGAAGACCACTCGTAAAAACGAAAAACTACACGTCTTTAGAAAGAAAGAAAAGGCCGACGGTGCTTCCCTAGGACTGAGGAGCATATAGTCAGTGTGAGTGTAGCTATACCATTAGTTTTTGGTGGGTGCTGTACAGATACAAAAGATAACTGCACTGTTTGTGTAAAATGTGTATATATTGCATTGTAAAGTTACTGTGGCTTATGTTCTGTAAAATGTGCATATATTGCATTGTAAAGTTCCCTGGTTTATGTTGTGGCATTAGTAGAGAGGATGACTGTGCGTCCTATCGTGATGGACGTATGCATTCACCACATCAATAACCGTGAGAAAATTTTCACATGGAAAATTATGTGCGCTATATATACTGAGCTTCGTTCCAGAAGCACAGGAGGAGACATTACCTATAGATGGATCGGTGTCAAACTGTAGCAGCAATTGTAATATTTAATTGTAGTTACACTGGTAGATATGTTCCTGGCTTCCAATACGAGTCTGGTATGTATTTGATGATTTATACACAACTTTAAAGGTTTAACTGTCAATGCATTTTAGCGATCTGTGCAAAATAATTTAAGCGCTGAAAGTCCCAGAAAGAAAAAGTGGATGGTACTTCTATATACCGGAGGCATCAGTAATTTGGAGTGTAAGATCGATAAGAGCCAATCATAATGCTCGATTTATTGACATCCTTTGTGCTGGGATATAGGAGCCTCTACATAGTGGTGAGAATATTTCCGTATTTTGAGAGCAGGTAGAGTAACATGTGATGCAGTTAGGGTAAGAATTTTTGTGCATACAAGCTGAGACATAAAGAAAGCGAGTGTTAACTACTTCTGGGTCACTATACAATTTCTACAAGGTCGAGTGAGCTCTTTTTTTATATATATTCATGTGACATGAGTATAAGATTGAGAACGTTTTAGATGGCGAGTCGCCACACTGACGTTTCGCAGCGAGCTGTCAGTCACTTTGGGCTGTTAAGCAGGGTTAAACGGATGTGTCATGTCGTGCTAGGAGCAATGCACCCTGCGCTACTCTGTCATCAACGGTAAAGAAAAGTGCTGTCTGGAGATGTCTCTTATATGGGGGCCACACAATGGAGTTCTGTGACATCATTATAACAGTGGCTGTATACTTGAAAATAGATGCAGACATTCACCTGGGTCCTGCGGTGGCTCGCAACTGTGACAGTGTGTCCATGCCTGCACGATCGTTTCAGGACTGGTGTCTAGGTGGACATGTATTGCGATAGGAATTTCTCTGGTGTCGAGAATGAAAGGGATGTCGCCACCTCATACGTGAGGACACCTGCATGCGTAGTTTGACAGCTGATGGCCGTGCCACTTGGCGGGCAGTGCTGCTAACCTCATGTGCACTCTACTGAACAGGGGGTGGCGGATTGTGCTTCTGCATGTCTTTGTTGTATTATTTTGTGAGCAGGTCTGTAAGCTGTGCTGTGCATTATTTGGAGAGTTTATTAGTTGATTTCGTGTCTGCACATATGTGTACTGCATTGTTCAGGAGGAGTCTACATGTATGTCCTGAAATTATTTCAGAAAATTAGAATTTTTTTGCGTGTCTGCAGATTGTGTATTGTGACCCCAAGCACATCAGGGCGAGTGTTTTGTGTCCGTGTGATAAATATACTCCATCCCTAAATAAATAGAGAGTACTCCTTCCTTACTCTCCCTAACTACCCAGGGCAGTCTGCGTCATTTTCGCGCCATTTTCCCCCTACAGACCACCACCTGAGATTAGGTCATAGGAGGGATGGCAGTAATAAGTACTAGGTCAGTTGGAGTCTAGATCTCGTGGTGGAGACATTGCCTGCAAACGAAAAACTTACGTCCATCCTAGGCAGAGTCGTTTTCACGCCATTTACCCCCACCATCTTGGGTTATCTCACGAAACGGACGACATGGCTCTCTGGTGGTGGTACTGACTACTAGGTCCGGACCTTGTGGTGAACACACTGTTTGAAGCCATCTTGGATAACTGTACTTGCATCATCAGCTGATGTCATGGCTGCCATCTTGGACGATAGTGCTCTCTGCTGGTTATTGTGTGTACTAGACCAGTTTGGAGTGCGGACCTCCTGGTGAAGACACTGGATGGTGGTGCTGTCTATAATTGTTTAAATTAAGACTGGTGCATGATTTCGATAGTTGACGATTAGCAAGCATGTTTGCAGTGTATTTGAGATGGATTGCTATTTAGACAATATAGGAGTTGTTTGGGCCTCTGGACGTTAATGTATTGCATTATTTACGAGTGGTTTGCATGTCTGTGGGCTCTGCAAAGCATTATTTTGACAGTTTACAATTATCTAGTGTGTATGTAGAGCATTATAGATGAAACTTCCTGGCAGATTAAAACTGTGTGCCCGACCGAGACTCGAACTCGGGACCTTTGCGTTTCGCGGGCAAGTGCTGTACCATCTGAGCTACTGATGCACGACTCACGGCCGGTACTCACAGCTTTACTTCTGCCAGTATCTCGTCTCCTATTTTCCAAACTTTACAGAAGCTCTCCTGCGAACCTTGCAGAACTAGCACTCCTGAAAGAAAGGATACTGCGGAGACATATCTTAGCCACAGCCTGGGGAATGTTTCCAGAATGAGATTTTCACTTTGCAGCGGAGTGTGCGCTGATATGAAACTCCCTGGCAGATTAAAACTGTTTGCCCGACCGAGACTCGAACTCAGGACCTTTGCCTTTCGCGGGCAAGTGCTCTACCATCTGAGCTACCGAAGCACGACTCGGTCGGGCACACAGTTTTAATCTGCCAGGAAGTTTCATATCAGCGCGTACTCCGCTGCAGAGTGAAAATCCCATTCTGGAAGCATTATAGATGAGTTATTTAGGAGTAGTTTTCAGGTCTGTATGCTGTGTGGCATGTCAGAGCGTGTGTTCTGTATCACTGTGATAAATATACTCCATCCCTAAATAAATTGTTCGAAAATAAATAAAGTACACTCCTTACTCTCTCCAGCAGCCCAGTGCAGGCTGAGTCCATTTCCCACGAATTCCTAGGAAAAGGCAGTGGTCGGGCGAATGAGGCTAGTGGAGGTAGCCCAAGTGGCCTATCTTCCCGCGATTTTCTTTGTTTAGTAGAGATAACTGGGCATTATCCTGTGGGAATTTGAACTTTCATTTTTCTGGGGAAGGGGAGAGGGTTAGGTTAGTGGAGGAAGTCCAATTGACCTTCTTCCCACCAAAATTCAAACTTCCCACAAAAATACACCATCTTTAATGACGTCATAGCTGCCATTTTGGATGGAGTCATGCGCTGTTGCCAAGTCTACGCGACGCCAACTTGGAGGACGTAAAACCACCGCCTCGGTTACAAGAGAGGCCACTAACTTCCGAGATTCAACAGAAACTGCACCAGACGTGGTGCACTCCATTACTAACATCGAAGATCCTGGTCTAGTTGCGTTCCTCAGTTGTCAATTTTTGTTGTAGTGTTCCACTGTGTATATCTTAGCCTTCAGAAGAAAATGCATACTGGTCTGGTCCATCCAGTCAAACAATGGCACATGGGACCAGCACTTTCACTGCGTGTGACTACGAAAACTTTATCTTGGTGGTTGAGAGTATCTCCATGTGCTATGAGTGACTGATTATTTCAATGATGCATCACTTTGTTTTGTCCTCTGTAACATTACTGACTACACGTGAAACAAGTTCAAAAAATTTAGCACATTAACACACAGTAACTGTAAGGATTGACCTCCAGAGTCAGTCTGGAAGTAAAGGAAAATTAGTGATAGTGAAGATTAAAGAAATGAAAGGTCGGTCATTGGTTGCTAATAACTGTACGTTCATTCGATGGGGCTGAGGGGACGTTTTGCATCCCTCAAGAATGAAAGACACTGACTATAAACCAAGCGTAATAAGCCCAAGTATGTAATGTGTTAATGACGTCATCACTGCTTCCCTCGCTGTAGGGACTGCAATGACGTGACAGAAGTCATGGGATAGCGATATGCACGCATACAGAGGGTAGTAGTATAGCGTATGCAAGGCTAAACGGTTGGTGCATTGCGGAAGCTTTCATTTGAACTTGGGTGATTCATATGAAATGGTTTCCGACGTGACTATGGCCGCTCGACGGGATTAACACACTTTGAAAGCGGAGTGGTAGTTGGAGCTAGAGGCATGGGACATTCTGCTTTGGAAATCGTAGGGATTTCAGTATTCCGAGATCCATATTGTCAATAGCGTGTCGAGAACACCACATTTCAGGCATTACCTCTCACTATGGGCAACGTCCTGGCCGAGGGCCTTCACGTTACGGCTGAGAGCAGCGGCGTTTGCGTAGAGTTTACAGTGTTAACAGGCGAGCACCACTGCGCAAAAGTCAATGTAGGAGGTAGGGTGAACGTATGCGTTAGGACAGTACTGCGAAATTTGGCGTTAATGGGCTATGGCAGCAGACGACCGAAGTTAGTGCCTGTGCTAATAACACGACATCGCCTGCAGCCCTTCTTCTGTTCCCGTGACGATGTCGTTTGGACCCAAGGCGACTGGAATACCGTGGGCTGTGGACGCCTCCTATTGCTGCCTGCTGGCGCTTCCACGATCAGCGACAGTGTAGAGCCCCTCTACGCCCAGCCAGTGTTCTTCACCTCGTCGAGATACGTGAAAGCCAGGCGATACAACACTATCTGTTACTGCAATCAAAATTTGATGATTATGTCCGCTCTTTGCACTACTTGGAGTCAGACTCTTTCGCTAATAAGTTTAGACCTAAATCATTGCTATCGGCTAGCTGCGTTATTTAGTGGCTGCCGCCAAAGATGTTCATTAATAGTTACTAGGCGGCTACTTCGCGTTCAAAATGAATTGATATCCTTGATTTACGTAGCACATGTACACCGAATTAATTCCTTCAAAATTGAATTCATTTAACACAGCACTGTGTTTGGTCCGTTGAAAATTATTTCCTTTAATACTAATCTGGAATAAACTATTATTATTATTATTATTCAGAGATACACATTACATGGTTAACTTCTCGTGATACCCTGTTCGAAATTGTAGGACACTACAGTTTTTCCTTAACTCGGTTTTTATTAATACGGTTGCTTTGATATAATTCACTATTATGAATGGTCACACTTTAGCCAGGTAATAAGTGTCCAAACTGGCTTCATAATCGACAGCCAAGCTGCGACGTGATGTTTGAATAGTAGCTTCGTCAACAACTGAAGTTCTTGATGAATGATATCGGTCTTTTATCAACTGACTCGTTCACTGGGTATTAGCGTTATCTCAGTTGTCAATTTTCGTACTTTTGACAATAAATGAAACGAGCACACATTTACTTTTAAATAGCCCGGCTTCCAATGAAATTAACTATTTCGCGCACTGGGCCATTAACTTAAGAGACTCGAATACTTAGGACTCAAGCACTAAAAGCTCTGACACTAAAATCTCGAACACAATGGCTCCCAGATGCTAAGGACTCCCAGACGTTAAATACGTTAACAATACGTGTGTTGGGTTTGTATAGCAAGTGGGAAACAAAACAGACGTTCGTTAGAAAATACGTAGCTAGCCGACCTTTGGGTCGTACCACTACCAGTCATTTCCTTCCCTGTTCCACTCGCAAAAGTGCGGAGGGAGAAGCGACATGCTCCCGTATGACCCCAAATCTCTCTAATCGTAATCTTCACGGTCGTTACGCGAAATGTGTGCTGGCGGCAGTAGAATCGCTCTGCAGTCATCGTTAGATGCCGGTTCTCTAAATTTTCTCAATTGAGTTCCCTGTAAAGAACGTCGCCCTCGCGCCCGTGCGTCCCATTTGAGTTCCCAAAGCATATCCGCAACACTTGGATTAAGCCCGTTGCTACTTTGTATATAACACTATAACATTGACTCTTATTATACTTTTATTTAATTTTATCTCCTTTGAAACGGTAATTCGTGATTTTATATGAAGTATGGCGATTGATCATGGCCAGTTCGAATAAATTTCAGTTTCAAAAGAGACCAGATTTGTAACGAGGGGCTACACCTGGTCAGATGAGTCTCAATTTAAGTTGATAAGAGCTGATGGTAGAGTTCGAGTGTGGGGCAGGCCCCAAGAAGCCACGGACCCAGGTTGTCAGCCGGCTGGAGTGGCCGTTCGGTTCTAGGCGCTACAGTCTGGAACCGGGCGACCGCTACGGTCGCAGGTTCGAATCCTGCCTCGGGCATGGCTATGCGTGATGTCCTTAGGTTAGTTAGGTTTAATTAGTTCTAAGTTCTAGGCGACTGATGACCTCAGAAGTTAAGTCGCATAGTGCTCAGAGCCATTTGAACCATTCTTTTTGAACCAGGTTGTCAACAAGGTGATGGCTCCATAATGGTGTGGGCTGTGTTTACGTAGACTGGACTGAGTGCTCTGGTCCAACTGAACCTATCATTGACTGAAAACGGTTATGTTTGGCTACCTGGAAACTATCTGCAGCGATTCATGGGCTTCATGTTCCCAAGCAACGATGGATTTTTTTGGATGACAATGTGCCATGTCACCGGGCCACAACCGTTTGTTGTTGTTTTGAAGAACATTCTGATCAATTCGAGCGAATGGTTTGGCCACTCACATCGCACGACATGGATCCCATCGAACATTTATGGAACATAATCAACAAGTCAGTTCCTGCACAAAATCCTATACTGGCAACAGTTTCGCAGAGACACACGACTGTAGAGGCAGCCTGGCTCAGTACTTCTGTGGGGGACTTCCAGCGGCTTGTTGAGCCGATGCCACATCGAGTCGCTGCACTGGGCCGGGCACGAGGTACCTCATGACTCGCCACCTCAGTGTAAGCTATCCATGAGTATAACCTACAGGGAGCCTCACATCTTACCAACCACATACCATCATATGCCAACCACATACCATCATACTATAAGGTGTTCCATTATCTTGAGCTCCCTAAATAACCCTTTGTCTAGAAGCAAAATACGAAAAAATGAATCTAGCAAATATTTACCTACTAGGGGGGCATTAGCCAGTTTGATTGCCTCTCTAGTAACTTGTTTGCTACGAGATACGTACAGCAGTTCATCTTTTTTAATCAGCACGCTATATTTTCATTGGGTAACCCACTTCCGAAGACCTGTTCAAAAACGTATCACAGTGTAACATCCCCCTTGAACACGGCGTTATGAAAATCGTAACGCAAAATTCACTTTCACTCTACTGTAACAGCGCACAGAGCAGTTAGGCAGGGTAACATAGTTGCTCCACTTGCCAGAGTTGACGTCCAGCCATCGGGAACACTAGGAAAATGCACGCCGACCATTCAGCCAACCGTGTTCAATTGAAAGTTTATATGAGTGCAAAGACAACCAACAGTGAGAAGGTAGGAGTGCTACACATCTGTGGCGAGCGTAGGCGGTTGACTGAATGACTGTGTTTCCATTTGTTTGCTGTCAATTCCAGCAAGTGGGCGAGCTACGTTACCCAGCCTGCCTGCACAGTGCGCTTTCACAGCAGAGTCAAAGTCAATAATTGTTTTGTTATGTTTTTAACAACTTGGTTATTACGTGTATGGTGGGATACGTGTCGAACAGCTCTTTGTAGTGTCTAGGAAGTCTGATACTCGGTTCTCTAGACAAACAAACAAGGCAAATTAATGAGTTTTATTACAAAAAGAAAATTACAATACTTATTAAATAAGGCAATTTCACAGATGTGTCGCAAGCAAAGGGAGACATGCAAAATAAGCAATATTCTTTACTACAAACAGTCCCAAGTCTGTGCTACATAGAGTGTACAAGCGAAACGACTAGAGTTGTCACCGCTATCGAAGTCGCTAATCTTGAATTTGCTATTGAACTGGGCTGTTACGAGTCGGTCGCGGCCGGCGCTTATGTCTTCTCCACACAGGGGACGCTGCTGTCGCGTTGTCCTGGAAGGAGGTCCAGTCAGGGTGCGACTGGCTGGCTTCTTCTCACAGCCTTCTCTTCCCTGTCGTTCCCGACTGCCGTGCCGGCGCTTGACTTGCGCCGTAACACTCTTGACGAGAGGAAGTGGATCAACGGAAAAAAGTATATAGCGTGCTACTTAAAAAATGGTTCAAATGGCTCTGAGCACTATGGGACTCAACATCTTAGGTCATAAGTCCCCTAGAACTTAGAACTACTTAAACCTAACTAACCTAAGGACATCACACACACCCATGCCCGAGGCAGGATTCGAACCTGCGACCGTAGCAGTCCCGCGGTTCCGGACTGCAGCGCCAGAACCGCTAGACCACCGCGGCCGGCGTGCTACTTAAAGACTGAACTGTTGTTCATATCTTCCGAAAAAACCTTTCCAGGAAAGCAAACATTCTGGTTAATGTCCCATTGGTAGCTGAACAACATTTGCGCGATACAAATTTTATTTTGCTTCTGGACAGAAAGTTATTTCGAGTAGTCAAGAGGAATGGGACACCCTCTATATCTCAGCTGACTGAAAGCAGACACCTGCCTCATTGGCTGGTCGTCCACGAGGAGAGCGAACTCAGTACACTGTCACCATTTCTTCACTCTTATGCAGTTGTTCTGACCAATGCACATCCTAAGTCTGTCGCGGTCGTTCAAACTTGTGATAGTAGAGTGCCAAACAGGGCTGAGGTCCTGTTACGTCCTCAGCTTCCTTGCCTCAGTAGTGTGTGGAAGGGCTTGCTTTATGAGTCTAACGTTTTGTGGCCTGAAGCAATACCTGAACTAGCCACGATTTTGCGAGAAGAATGGTGTGAAATTCCCTTGAAAACTATACAGGACCTCTATTTATCCATTTCGAGACGACTGGAAGCTGTTTAGAATGCGAACGGTTTGCTAATGTGTGGAGTTCTTGGGGTTTCCATATTTTAATCCATCCATGTATGGCCGTAAACTATAGTGAGTAGACAGCGGTTATGAACTGACGTCGAAGACTGCGTCACAGCTTAAGTGATTTGTACCTTACCTCAGCGGTTGAATTTTCAAATGACGTCTCTGCCGTGCACTCCATTTCGGCGAGGTGCCTCCCGCTCCGACCACAGTCCATGCCGCCAAGTGACGATGCGCTGACAGGGTAACTCTGAGGCGACTGAGCGGCGTACGCAATCCGCGTTGTCCCGTTCATGGTTGTAGACAAAGCGATCAAGTGAACTACAGCGAGAATGGAGGCCTAACTTTCATCATCTTTACTCAGGTGTCTGCGTGCAGCGGTTTCTTATGTTGAGAAAGTGCTGCATATCAGGGCTGTGGAGTGTCGCATGAGGCATCTGTGGGAGAATACACTGTGCAGATCTTGATGTTACCCAGTGAATCATTTAAGAGTTAACTTGTTGTTTGTTTTGTAAAGATTAAGTCCAAGAGAAAAAAACAGCTGCGACTCGTGACTTATTCTGCATAACAGCACGCAGTTCTCAGAAAAATTTTCCTGGTTTATGGTCCACCCTGTTTACAGAGCAACGATGAGAAAGTAAGCCTCTTTCGTATTCCTACAGCGCGTCACGTTTAGACTGAGCAAGGATCGAGAGGGTACGCTATGTTGACGTAAATGATTCAGAACGTCGCTAACGTGTAGTAGTGTCAGCTGAGAGGGAACACGTGTATCAGGCCAAATTACTCGGCACAGTGTGGAGTGAGCAGATGACGACGTGGTACATTAGAGGCAGTACGGTTGTCAGCATCCTAATCACTTACCTGAACTGTTGGCTGATCTGGTGTTTGTGGTGGCCAGGGGAGATGCGAAAATTCATTCTTGTGCTGACAAAACGAATCCTGGACTGTGTGAGCTGTGTCAACAGGGGCCTTGTCGTCTTGGAACACAGCATCACCAATGGGAAACAAACACTGTACCATGGTACGTATCTGACCATCCAAAATGGTCAGGTAATGCTTGGCGGTAATGCGAACTTGCAGAGTAACCATGAGGCCCACGGAGTACCACGACATGGCTGCCCAAATCGTCACTGAACCCCTCCACGATTCACTCTCGGTACATAAACCCGACCAACACTTGGTAACAGTGTGAGACAAAACTCATCCGGTTAAATTACTTTCTTCCATTGCTCCCTGGTCCAGGTTTTATGACTCTGGGAGCACCTATTCCTGGTAGGGATACAGGTATCACTGATTACTGGTTTCGGTATTCCAGCTCGCCCTGAAATTCCCTACCTCTGGAGCTCCCTCAGTGTTGTTTTCGTGCTGACAGGGCTCGCGAGTGCCACGTTGAGTTCTCAAGTGCAACTTTTGTCCTATTATTCGTCACAGTCTTCAATGACCAAGCTTCATGATCACTCAGTACACCCTTTCGTTCGCGTTGTGAATGAGCGGAAGTCGTTTTGCCTCTTCCTCTGTGTGTGGTATAAATCTTCGATACTGTGCCCCTTGAAAGACCAAACACTGCGCCTACCTTGGTTACTAAAGAGTCCACCATACGAGCACCAACAATTTGCCCAAGTTCCAGTTCATTTGCCCCCGACACAGTGCGCTCACAACTGCACAGTACACTGCTGTGACCACGAATAAGACTAGCTACGTATTAAGGATATTGCACAAGTGCCGTTCGTCGTCAATCACATCAGCGCTTCCTGCAGAGTTGGCTAGCTTCTGCATTTTTCAAAGAGGGTGTAGTTTCTGGTGATGATAGTAAAATGGGAAATAACGTGTTTAAACGGCTTGTATAATCTAAACTGTTTACAAATTTGACGTATTCAGCATATCTCTCGCAGAGATTATAGTGCTGCAGGTTTAAAAATAAACAGCAAATTTAATGAATTAAATAACATAATGAATAAAGATACTGCTGGAAAACCGTCAAAGTGAGCCGCGTCGCTCGGCATACAGTAGCCCTCTGGGAGGCGGTAGTTGTCCTGTTGGCCGCCTGGCAGCGCTGCTCATTCATTACGCACGTCGCTACGTCAGCGTGCGTCCCCAGTGCATGTTGAGTATCCGGCGGCTTCACGCAACTCGCTTCCAACCTAGCCCGACAGCCCTCACGTCACCGAGGTAAGTTGTCCAGCATAGGAATGATTTGAACCTGTTGCTCACATACTCGCGAAACGCACTGTTAGTGTGTTACTTTGAAATATCCACTATTTCACACCAGCGAACGAACTTTACTGGACACTGAGAAATGCTTACGTCACATATTGTTCTTGCCATTCCACTCACAGGTGGAACGTAAAAACAATGACAGCTCGTACTCTTAAGCTGTTATTGTTTTGTTCTTATTGCTACAGTATCTACGTGGAAGATGCGTAACTCACGGAAAAGTATTCATTGATTCTCCTCTGAGAACTGATTCTTCGAATTACATCAATAGTATTCGCAGGATATTCAGAATTTGTGAACTGGGTTTGTTAGCTTTTCCACCAGAATCTGCCTCTCGCACTGTCCTGTTCGTATGTTCTTAGCTGCTAAGTCTGTCCAGTATGGGTCCCACTAGTTACAACAATGTTCTGCTATTCCCCATACAAGTAATTAGTAACCGATCAACTTAACAGATAGACTGAAGTTCCATAAATATCGTACAAATTAAATAAAGCCTGCCAATTTAATAACACCTATTAGATAATTCCATTCATATAGTCATAAGTCACTATACACAGCGTGTGTACACAAAATTTAAGAGTAATTGCAGACGATAAATAGAAACACTCTTTCTATGTGATAAACGTGTTACAAGACTTTCACTGGCATATAAGTGTCCTGGTTTGGTAACTGAGTTGTTGAACATGATTTTACCTGAGTGAAGGGAATTTCTTGCTGTAGATTTCTAGAGTTTCTGTAGGTGCAGGCTCTGTGCTATTTTTACTTCCACAGTAGGTTCAAAGACTGAAGTAGCCGACTTCCTCGGTTGGTTATACCTCGTTAATAATTTTTGAATTTCGAATTTTGAGCACATGAATCGAGTATTTTGAACGAAATTTGTAAGATAACTACTCTAGCGCTTTCCTTGGGCGTTCCTGTTTGGTTTTCAGTTATGAATCTTCTGACTGGTTTGTGACGTAGCCCGCCACGAATTCCTCTCCTGTGCCAACCTGATCTCAGAGTAGCTCTTGCAGCCTATGTTCTATTATTTCCTGGATATAACCCAATCTCTCTTTCCCTCAAAAGATTTTATCATCTACAATTCCTTCTAGTATCTTGGAACTTATTCCATGATGTCTTTACAGGTGTCCTATGATCCTGTCCCTCCCCCCTTCTTGCTAGCGTTTTCTACGTATTTCTTTCCTCTCCTATAATCTGGAGAACTTCCATACTCCTTACCTCATCTGTCCACATAATTTTCAAAATCCTTCTATAGCACCACATGTGACATGCTTCGATTCTTTTCTTTTCTGGTTATCCTCACAGTCCATGTTTCACTACCATACATTGCTGTGCTCCAAACGTACATTTCAGAGAGTTCTTCATAAAGGTAAAGCCTATGTTTGATACTAGTGGACTTCTTTTGCCCAGGAATGCTTTTTTGCCAATGCTAGTCTGCTTTTTAAGCCCTTTCTCTGTCCGTCATGGGTTATTTTGCTGCCTAGGTAACAGAACTTCTTAACTTCATCTACTTTGTTATCACCAATCCTAAGTTTCTCGCTGCTCTCATTTCTTCTTCGTCACATTACTTTTGTCTTTCTTCTATTTACTCTCAATCCATAGTCTGTACTCATTAAACTGTCATTCCACTCCTGCAGTTCTTCTTCACTTTCACTGGGGATATCAATGTCATCAGCGAAACTTACCAATAATATCTTTTCAGCTTGAATTTTAATTCTACTCTTGAGTCTTTGAACCTTTGTTTTCCTTGTCATTGCTTCTTCGATGTATAAGCTGAACAGTAGAGCGAAAGACTACATCCCTACCTTACACCCTTTTTGTTCCGAGCACTTCGTTCTTCGTCTCCTACTCTTATTTTTCTGTTTTGGTTCTTGTAAATACTGTATTGTGTATTACCCGTCTTATACTACAAAATGGTTCAAATGGCTCTGAGCACTATGGGACTTAACTTCTGAGCTCATCAGTCCCCTAGAACTTGGAACTACTTAAACCTAACTAACCTAAGGACATCACACACATCCATGCCCGAGGCAGGATTCGAACCTGCGACCGTAGCGGTCGCGCGGTTCCAGACTGTAGCGCCTAGAACCGCTCGGCCACCTCGGCCGGCTCTTATACTACAGTTTACCTCTATTTTTCTCAGAATTTCGAACATCTTGCACCATTTGACATTGTGGAACGCTTTTCGCAGGTCGTCAGATCCAATGAACATGTCTTGATTTCTCTTTAGTTGTGCTTCCATTATCAACCGCAACGTGAGAATTAATTGCCTCTTGGTGACTTTAGCATCCATAACGTCAAACTGATAGTCATCTGACAAGTCTCCAATTTTCTTTTCCATTCTTCTGTACTTCGCTCTTGGAAGCAACTCTGATGCATGAACTGTTAAGCTGATTGTGAGGTAATTCTCGCACTTGTCGGCTGTTGGAGGCTTCGGAATTGTATAGGTCATGTTTTTCCGAAAGTGACATGCTATATCGCCAGATTCATACATTCTACACGCCAATGCGAGTAGTCGTTTTGTTGTCACTGCCTCATTTTAGAAATTTGATGGAATATTATGTACCCCTTCTGCCATATTCGATCTTAACTCTTCCAAAGCTCTTAAATTCTAATACTAAATCCTCTCTCTCTTCTAAATCAACTCCTGTTTCTTCCTCTATCACGTCATCAGACGAGTCTTCCCCCATACAGATGCATTCAGTGTACTCAAAAAATGGCTCTGAGCACTATGGGACTCAACTGCTGTGGTCATAAGTCCCCTAGAACTTAGAACTACTTAAACCCAACTAACCTAAGGACATCACACACATCCATGCCCAAGGCAGGATTCGAACCTGCGACGTAGCGGCCGTGCGGTTCCAGACTATAGCGCCTTTAACCGCTCGGCCACTCCGGCCGGCATTCAGTGTACTCTTTCCACTTATCTGCTCTCTCGTCCGCATTTACCATGATATTTCCATTTGACTCTTAATGTTACCACCCTTGCCTTTAATGTCAACGAAGGATGTTTGGCTTTTCTGTACGCTGAGTCAGTCTTCCCGACAGTCATTTCCTTTACGATTTCTTCACATTTTTCATGCAGCCATTGGCCTTAGCTTCGCTGCACTTCTTATCTATTTGAGTTTTTCCCGGGTCATGCCTTTTGTATCTTAGTAATGGCTACAGGTTTAATTCTATGAGGCTGTCCGGAGTGGCCGTGCGGTTCTAGGCGCTACAGTCTGGGACCGAGCGACCGCTACGGTCGCAGGTTCGTATCCTGTCTCGGGCATGGATATGTGTAATGTCCTTAGGTTAGTTAGGTTTAATTAGTTCTAAGTTCTAGGCGACTGATGACCTCAGAAGTTAAGTCGTATATTGCTCAGAGCCATTTGAACCATTTTAATTCTATGAGTAATCCACCAGTGTGGTATTGGTACTCACCAATTTTGTGTTCAAATTTTTCTTGTGTTCTTTGGAAGAGACAGAATAAATAAAGTTCCTGGGTGGTTTGAGACTCTTGGATAATTATTCAAATTGGCTTTGTCGACCATCATGTTCAGCAGATGAACAATGGCGTATTTCCCTACAGTGGGTAGTCATTTCCGTCTGCGAGATTTCTGCGAAGAGTTCTGCGACTTCCTTGACGGAATCTGATTCTTCAGTATATCTGAAATGATGTATTCTTCTCATGCCCTGTTGATTTTTAGCCTAGGAGTGTGTCTCTGGATTTCTTCTTGTGCTGGTGGTGGAAATTTCAAGTGAGTGAAGGTGAGAATTTCTTGAGAGATCTCTGAAATGGGTTCGAGGTAGCTGAGAAGATCGAAAATTTGCTATACCAATATTAAGTTCCAAATAGATTTTCATAAATTACGCCTCCGACTTTAGTGCACTTTCGAATTCTATTGTCAACACCACGCGTAAGCCTTCTGGGTCGTCTTGGCTTTTTTTTGTGAGGGCAGTGCGATTCGTAATCCGAACGATGTAAGCTGTCTCTTGTGTTTACTTTTCTTTGTAGACTTCGACTTTTAGTCATCGACAAAGGCAACAATCTAAAGAGGTAAGTTTGGGGGACCTTGTTCCTGAAGAGATGTGACTGTCTGTGGCAATCCATCTTCTGAGAAATGTTAGGTTCAGTTGATTTGTCACCTGATAACTAGACTGTATAGGACCCCCATTACGCCGGAAGACCGTATCAGTTCTCATAACCAAAGAGACTTAGTTCACCCTAACGCTGGAAGTCTGGATAACAGAGCCCTCCCTGTAAGACGATGTGATAGTCTATCATAACACACCATACAGTGACAGAGAATATGCGTTCTTGGAAATGTTTCCCCGTAAAGGCTCGTGAGGTCTTGTCAGACCACCGATGTGGGCTACTAGTGTTACTGACACCGTTACGAGTTAAAGTGGATTCATCAGTGAACGGTATTAATGGGATTACTCAGCGATTTTCGACTATCCAACAACAAAATTTTAATTCTCAATTTCCATCATCTTTTCGAAGGGGTAAATATACCGTGCATACGTGAGGTGATAGAGGCTAGCTGTGTGCAGCCGCCTTTTTCTCCTATATTTCATACCCTTTTTTTACTTGACCTACATTTCAGGTTGCAAGCGCATCTTTTGTTTCAAAGATTTTAGTTAGCACTCCTGCTAGACGATGAGGCGAAATCTACAACTACCCAACGAAAGTGAGTGATTATTCTAAGTACATCAAGATCTTACAATGTCCAAAAAAGAAATAAAGTGATTATATGATAACTGACGATGTATTATCTAGAATTGCTTGACCAGCACGTAGACATCTGGTGGCACATACTTCTGGAATCCTGTAAAGGACTTGCAGAACCCATACCACGCAGAATCTATGTTTTACTGTGTTTGAAAAGTGGAACAACACGCTGCTAAACAGATGGTCGTGATGTTCTGGTCCATCAGTGTATTTCCATCATTTTCAAAGTAGAGATAAATAATTACTCAAAGCTCTTTTACTCATTTAGTGATTTCACATAGAACTGCTACGGAAAATTGTGGAAATTCAACCAATTTTATCGGACATGACATGGTTTTGCTTGCTTAGGATTGCCTCGGGGTGACAGATGTTTGCTGCAAGTGCGAGGGCCTGAGCTGACCGGTTAAGGTGAAACATTGATGCCTTATACTGTTCTAACTTAACTGGCTAATAGAAAATTTAATAATCTAAGCGGAAAAGCTGAGATCAGGAGCGACCTTGCAGTGACCAACTTGCTCTCCATCTCGTTACACACTCACTTTGGTAGGTTACAGAAATAATATGGATACTCTCTGAGGGGACGGGAAACTAAAGCAACTTGCATGTCAGTCTACTTGCATTCGGGAGCCTTATCATCTAATTTCATCTGTTATGTCATTTCGAATTTGATATGTAGTTCCAGCAGGAACTTCATATCAAATGCGAAATGACCACTACACTGATCGTCTTACGTTATTTTAGTTCCTTACGTGACAATAAGAGTGAATGTCGTGACAATTCAGCATGAAGAGCCTCATACTGTGCATCGGATAATTATCCGTTCCAGGACAGGATTACGGCCACGCTGACAACTAAGAAATCCTTACAGATCAAATTCAAATGGGTCTAAGCACTTTGGCACTTAACATCTGAGGTCATCAGTCCCCTAGACTTGAACTACTTAAACCTAACTAACCTAAGGACATCACATACATCCATGCCCGAGGCAGGATTCGAACCTGCGACCGTAGCAGCAGCGCGGTTCCGGGCTGAAGTTCCTAGAACCGCTCGGCCACAGCGGCCGGCAATCATTACAGACAAAACGTGATTTCACCATGCTTAAATGATTCACTGCTTCCGAAATTCTGGGAATGGCTCCACATTGCGAGCTACATATGATAAGTTATACGAAAGAAGTCCTACCACTAGAGTGATTTCGATCAAATACAGTGCCCAAGTGCAATATCTTAAACTCCGCTCGATAATACGCTCACGTCCAGGAAAAAACAGAACACCTTGAACGACTAGAGACAGGACGTTCATATTCACAGGACATTTACATTAGAATGTTCTGCAGAAATGATTAGCATTTCAGTCACCTTGGTTCAGCATGTGTCCTGCTGCTTAGTAGGCACAAGGTACGCCATGGGCCCTGATAACTTATTCCATGCACGTTAGCATCGATGGGTCTGAGGCACGAATGGCGTCCTATGGTATAGCCATCCATGCTGTATTCACCTGGTTCCGAAGTTCATCTGTGGTGGTTGGCACAGTCACAGCGCTGCACCCGCCATTCCACCCTATCCCAAACATTCGATTGGCGACAAGTCAGGTGATCTGGAGGGCCAGGGAAATAGGCTGACGTCCTGTGACACCAAGAAGGCATGTGTTCGAGCAGCAACATCTGGTCGTGCATTGTCTTGCTGAGAAATGGCGTCTGGCGTATTGTGCAAAAAACGTACGGCTAAATGTCGGAAGATGTCATCCACGTAGGTCACACTGGCCACAATGCACTGGGCCCGCACCAGTTGTGATTTGTGGCTGTACCCAGTAGCAAACCACACAATAAACCTTGAATTGGTGCTGTATGTCTTGTGCAAATGAAGTTACCCCCAGTCTGCGGCGAACCAAAATGCGGCCATCATTTTCAAACAAACAGAACCTGGATTCATCCGAAAACACTATCTGATGCCATTCCTGTCCCCAGCGGCAACGTTCCATACACTATTGCCGTCTAGCATGCTCGTCAAAGGTAGGTGGAGAAGTGGACGACACGCATGTAGCCCATGCCGTAATAAACGGCAATGTACTGTCACCGCTGATAGTGTATGATGTTTTACATTGTTCCACTGTTGTGCCATAGGAGAGGAAGACTCAGATCTGTCCTGCAATGCTATTCGTGGTTAAGCTGTCGATATTTTGGAGGGGGGGGGGGGGGGGGGGGCGCTGGCTGGTGCGACCTGACCCACCTCTTCGTGTTCTACAGCCTTCCGTGAACCATTCTGAACTCGCTGCACTGCCGAAATACTTCGTCCCACACAAGAAGCAATTTCCCGGATGGATGCATCACATTCTCTCGTGCCAATCATGCGCCCTCTTTCGAACTGACTGATTTGACGGTCCGTCCGTGGACACGCCTGCTCATGTCACGCTGATCCATCACCTTCAGTTTACAGCGACAACGAGACCCGCAGACACATTTTACCGGCAGCTGGTGCTGCGCCGCTATATCGATGTTGACCTTGAACCCGCGGTCCGACATGGTTCAAATGCTAATCATTTCTGCAGAACATACTCATTTACATGTCCTGTGAATATGAACGTCCTGCCTGTAGTAATTCAAGATTTCCTGTTTTTTTCTGAACATGAGTGTAAATGTACTTCACAGCCAATGGTAAAGACAAAGTAAATCACTCCCTTCACCCGTTGGTACCAACGCCATCAGGTTTTAATGCGACGTAACTTATAAGTTTCAAGCGGAGTTACTACGGAACACAGCGTTCTATCAGAATTTATTTACTCGTCGATTTATGGAGCTGAAGTCTCCGCAAATTCACAGAACTGTTCGACCTGTTATGTTTAGGGTGAATTATTTATGGAGGGACGTCCTCTGACAAATAATTTATGCCCACTGTAACGCATGATGCGCCAAGCCAACCAGAGGCGGTCACTAGCCTCTGTTCTTTCAGCACAGAGAGAAAGTTCCAGAAAGTACTAGAATATTTCACCCGTGATTTATCGGAACTGATGAAAAAACTTTATTTTAACATTGGTGGGAAGGTGTGCTCCTGATGTGACATCCACCTGCCAGTCATCTTCGAAGAAGGCCAACGAATTTTTCCTCGATTTCAGAGAAACAAAGAAAAGCAAGGAACTGTCACAACGAACTCGTCATGTAGTTGTTTTATGCTGATGGCTGCACAAGAATTCTTTCTCCAGACATCAGCACGTGGCAGACAAATATACTGTTAACAGAGTTGCTAAATAAACTAATAATACATTTGGGAATGAGGAAATTATGAAGGGTTTACAGTAAGAACGCACGCCTTTCATTACTTCAACGCCTGAAGAAAAAATTCCACAGAGACGCGTTGTTTTTTTGGTAGAGAATGGCACCACAGAAATTTGTTATTTCGCTGGGTACACAAGAGTAGTCTAACGGGGCTGGGTCACGGACAGTGTGTCACCGATGACGTCATAAATGTCGTGATGGATGACGTCATCGTTAAGTCATGGGCCTTCCCCAGCCCCACCCCGTGTATCGTTTGAGTTTAAATATAGCAGCTAGTTTATCCCCGAACTCATGGAACTGGATTTTTGGAATGTCGTTTGCTAAGCCTGAATGGGTTCACAAAGTGACAATAACAAGTAGATTATCAAGTACAGGCGATTTGACTAGTTTCCTCAAATGGACTGTTGTTCGACGTGCTGTTATAAATTTGACGGGTAAGGCTCTGGACGAAGCTACATTTTCCGCCTTAAGTAGAGGGCTAAATTTTGGTCTCACTCCAAAGATTTCGCCGATCTCTTTCCTCAGTACCACTGAAGACACTGTCTGACCCCTATCACAGGATTCAGTTGAAGAAATCAGCTGTGAAATCTGCCGAGAAATTACGAAACATTATCCACAAAGAAGTAATATTTCTAAGGAAAAAGAGATTTGCGATACGAAAGTTGCGTGAAGAGACTGACACGGTGGTCCTGAGTGCTGATAAAGATGACACAACTATTCTACTGCCTCAGGAGTTCTATGAGTGAGCTGTATTACTGCCCAAATTACGTGCTAGAGAAACCAAAATGGCAATTTAACCACAGCTACTCATAGGAGATAGGAAGCTATGGAACTTTGCTGATGGACAAACTCGTGGTTGGTACATAATTTTAATTTCAAGTACAGGACAAATTTCATTATTACAGAATTACAGAATCAAAAAAACCAATGTGAAAATTCAGTTCGGAACTTTGTCCTCGTAAGAAAGTATACATATGACTTTAACCAGAAAACTATGTGATTGGATCATGAATTAATTTAACAAAAAGTATTTTAAAAATAATAATTATGTCTGATTGCTAAAGGATCAGAGACAGTCACCCTCATAAGCACACATTTAAGTTCATTGCTTTCGTAACCAAAATTTACACAACACTAATGATTCGTCTTGAGTTACTTAAGAAATGATCTCATCCGTCCCGGCGGACAAGCCGGATGCTTAACTAAATGGTGGAAGCGCGGCTTATACATGGTTGTACTCGGAACAAACGAGTAGGAAGCAACCTCCAAGCAATTTCGAAGATGATCAGGCTGCAAGCCAGGGCAGAAAACGCGCCGAACACACACACTCAGACTGCCCGCCAAGGCGACAAATACCATCTGCCCCACATACCAGACCATTTCTGTAACAGCAAACTATTCGCGTGGCAGATAAATGCAACTCGTGATTCCTCTTTTCCAAGACCATGCAAGGCTTACTAACTACGTGACTATCTGTAAAATGACTGAAAACCAAACTGAGGCATTTACCGAATAAAACAATTAAAATTACACTGACTGAGCAAAAGCTCTGCCCTTCACATTAAAAGAAAGTCTAAAACCAAAACTGGACGAAGAGCACACTAATTAACATAGTACATGAAATTAACACTGCAAGGAAGCTTTAAAACAAGCAGTAAGTAATTAAACCCCGCTCCGCGGAAACAACTCTTCGAAGCCTTAGACTTCTCAAGTTTAGTATAACACTCTCGTATTAGGAACGATGCTTAACTGATCTCCGGCAGATACAACATGCCACCATAAGTTTCACAATAGCAGAATATGAATCATACGTAACTTCATGCTTCCAGTTACGCGATGAGAAGATGTTTAGTATGAGATGACGGACCCGCTACCGTTTCGCACGCAAACGCGTCCACTAATCAGGACCGTACATCCGGCGGGCGGCAAAGCGGCGAGGCCCAGGCACAGCCAATAGTGACGAGGGCCTGTTTGAAAACATGTTGCCTCGTTGAACGCCGACCAGAGAGAGCCTCCAGTCACACACCAAGCCGGAAAAACAAAGGCGGAACAAACAGTCAGAGATACAAGAGCAGACGAGTGTCGATATCAGCGACGCAAGTGGAGCATAACTAGCGCCAGTCGCCACGGCTCAATGAGGAACAGATGTACGGTCTACTAACTTCTGGTGCATACAGAAAGATTAACAAAGGTGCTACCAACAAGGTGACTATAAGGACTTCTGCATCACTAAAAGCTTCATCGCTAGCAAAGGAAGTTATAAGAAGTATTAAAGTGCGAAGTCCACTACGACTAAAATTTTATGTGGTTCTTAGAGTACACAAGATGGATAAGAACGAGCGTCTGTAGGATTTGTCTATACAGCAAATAACGAGCACTATTGGTTCACTAGTGTGTCTTTCTGCCAAATCATCATTAAAACCATTGGTAGGAAAACGTTATCACCACATTCGTAATTCTGTTGATTCTCAGAGACTTAGCAACGTCAGGCCAAATAGTACGGATTGCTGGTTAGGAATCTGGCTCTTGGCGTAATTAAATTGCAGAGAAGTCGTCAAGGTTTTACCGCCTATCCGGCTGAAGTATCAGTTGAAGAAACGTTTGAGCAGCAACCCGAAATTTGATAAATTATTCATTACGGTAATGAATTATTCATTACGGTATAAGAAGTTAAAAACGCAAGCTAAATGACAGTAATTTAAATTCTGGTGGGAAAGTCAAACAGTAGCCGAATTGTGTTAGTGTGTTTCCTGTGGAAGGAGGGTGATTATCCTGTGTATCAATATAATACGTGTAGATGACGCATTCTCGTGCTGGCTGACTTCGAATGCTGGGACAGGATTTATGACGTCAGAATGCGAAACGTAGAATAGAAATGTACGGTATGCGTACATTTTTGAGCGGAACCCTGCAAACACCACGATCAGTTACCAATTCGCTTCGTCTTTCATTAGACCGAAAACATTATTGTTGGCACGTATTATGCCGTAAGGATTACCGGTTGCATAGCTAGACACGTTGAACACATTGGGGTAGCACCTTATTACTTCATACGAATCATAACCTTTCACCCAATAGGCGAAGCTGTCGGTATCCATATAAAATAACTTCGGATTTTCGAAGTGAATTTTCGCAAAATCGTAACGGAGCAGGCACATGTGAGGCTTGAATAGGTCCAGTATACACGTACCAACATAAAAGGGGTTCGTGAACTCTATCGACACCTTAACCATCTTCAGGGCCACGAAACCTTTAGCCGGCCGAAGTGGCCGTGCGGTTAAAGGCGCTGCAGTCTGGAACCGCAAGACCGCTACGGTCGCAGGTTCGAATCCTGCATCGGGCATGGATGTTTATGATTTCCTTAGGTTAGTTAGGTTTAACTAGTTCTAAGTTCTAGGGGACTAATGACCTCAGCAGTTGAGTCCCATAGTGTTCAGAGCCATTTGAACCATTGAACGAAACCTTTGTTGAAGTTTGTCGCCCATTTAAAATTTTGTCTGACGATAAAATCTGTTGCGCCGTAAAGCCCCGTCTAGCGGGTAACTAAGTGAATTTCACGATGTTATCTGACATTATGTATAGTTTTACCGAAAATTGCACTATCCCAACACTTTGCGAGAGCCCTCTTTTCCGTGTTTAAATCAATGTATCCCTTCAACCAAGGATGCTGCTTGAAGTAAACAGGGGTGACTATCCAGTTTCAGCTCCAACTCGAGACATTGCTGGAGACTACTTATGGTTCAAATGGCTCTGAGCACTATGGGACTTAACATCTGAGGTCATCAGTCCTCTAGAACTTAGAACTACTTCAACCTAACTAACCTAAGGACATCACACACATCCATGCCCGAGGCAGGATTCGAACCTGCGACCGTAGCAGTCACGCGGTTCCGGACTGAAGCGCCTAGAACCGCTCGGCCACCGTGGCAGGCTGCTGAAGACTACAATAATGTAGGATGAACCTCCAACGTTGTCAGCAGCTTGGGGTGGGAACAGTTTTGCGAGACTCTGTGCTCTGCATACAGCGGTAAATCACTGTGATCGTCATGCAGACTTACAGGGTACATTAAATCTAAAACGCATCCTGTTCCATAATCTGCCCGCAGATGTTTGATTTTTTCAACGAGTCTGGTGCATTGCTTATCAGACAGCCACTATAATTCAGAGCCGGCCGGAGTGGCCGAGCGGTTAAAGGCGCTACAGTCTGGAATCGCACGACCGCTGCGGTCGCAGGTTCGAATCCTGCCTCGGGCATGGATGTGTGTGATGTCCTTAGGTTAGTTAGGTTTAAGTAGTTCTAAGTTCTAGGGGACTTATGACCACAGCAGTTGAGTCCCATAGTGCTCAGAGCCATTTGAACCATAATTCAGAGATTTTGCATAGCTTTCCCCTGTAATTTGTTTACATCAAAGTACCTGATGTAGCTTAAATCATCATATGCATTGAACTGTTCACGAATTCGTGGGTTGATTGTCTTGAGGTGCCTATGGACACACTGACAAAGTGCGATGAGAATCCCTCGTTCGAAAAAAAAAAACAGCATGTCAACATCAATCAAGATTCAATATTTGTGCATGTACTTTTCAACATAGCGCCCCGTGAAAGCCCATGCGCGGTGTGGCAGTAGGCAGGATACAGTTCGTATGGGTCTATTCACACACACTGGAATCGTTCAAGTAAGCTCAGTCTGTGTCCATATAAAATTTCGCATATTCCTTTAAATTAGAGATGTCGAACTCCTGCCGTACACTCACCGAATCTCACAATCTGCACGTGATATGGCAGTACCTCAAAGTTTGCTGTAGAAGGCAGTTATGTCGGGCAGTGTGAGTTTCTCCCATTAATCCAGATATGCATATGGGAAAACCCGCTTCTCTATCACGAACTGAAACTTTGAATCATCGGGAAATGTAGCCAAAGTGTGATGTTAAGATCTTCTGATGCCTCATTTCAGCAAGTTTTTGTAGTGGCGCCTGCATGACCCTCAGTTGAGAAACCTCAGCATAATATTCTTTGGTGATTCTCTTTGGAAACGAAATGTATCGCTCTGTGCTGTCAGGTAGGGCACTAACCTGATCTCTGCTCATTCCGCAATCAGTCAACGACTTGACTAGAAAGTGAGCATCACAGCCACTTAAATTGTGGCTGAAATTGGGTGTGTGTCCTGGAAGTTGGTAATTCAAGTTGCATGCACTGTGTGCATTCTCATACAGTAATTTATCCTCCTACGTTTCGGTAATAGGAATGATGAGGACATAAATGCCATCAACTTTCCATGCTAGGCTTTCAAGGTCAGAGTGCAACCAATCCACAGGTTTATCCCCAACGTACAAAACAAAATGATTAAGACTTGAATCATACGAGCATACAACATGATAAGTGGCAGCAAGTGGTACGTGTCATTCTGTGAGAATGGTACGTGAGGCAGTAGGCTCAACCTCACAGCTCACCACAGGAGTGAGAAGACATTCAAGATCGCATGTACCAAAAGGGCACTTACACATTGTGAAGAAAATTCAATTTAAACATTTTATTTTCCTTTGTAGGCGTTACAACATGTACCAGGTCCTTAGTAGAGCAATCTACCTCCCACTTGTTTTAAATGAGGTCAGGCACCTGGGGCAAAAATGCCACTTATGACCGTTTTTACTCATTTTGAAGGAGAGAAGGTGGGACACTGTTCAGATCCAGCAATAATGTTGTGAGTCACTCTCTGAGATTAACAACAAATCTGCATGTTTCGCTTGCCACCCAGCAGCTTTAGGAAAGTAAACTGGTCCAACAGCCATGTATGTGACAATACCATCATCTGAACTGCTTCCCTACAAGGCAGTTACGTGAATAGATATATTGTGAGTCAGCCTCTCAAATTTAGTGGTATCTCGAGGGCTCATGGGGAATGTAATACCACCGTTTTTATAGCATACACTAATATCAACACAGTACTGTTTTGGATGTTCTGGATGTATCATTTTTGTAAGCCAGATACGACACAGGATACTGTACTGATCTTTATTCTGGAAGTTAACAACGGAATTTTTGTCAGCAATATCCTTTGGAAGGGACATGTGAGGAAACTCCACGTATTGGATCACACACTTATATGTGGACGTCCAAATGCAAAACACTATGCAGAGTTTTACTCAATTCTCTTTGCTGGAAATCAGAGAGGTGGGTCTGTATGGGCCTTAGGGCACAATCATCAAACCATTTAGCAATCAAGGTGCCTTGAATTATCTCGCCACCATTACCTCATTTGTGTATAACATCTTTCAACTCTCCTTAGGTAGGAGAGTGAAGCTGCACCATATCATAGCGAAACACTTAATGGCGGGATACTGCAGATCCTTTAACATCTTGGGGAGTTCCCTTTCCAGAACAGGTAGACACGTATTCATGAAAAGAAAAAATCGTATCTTGATACCCATCCGTGTTGTTGCTGTCGTCGTCGTTGTGAGTAAGCAAGATCCTGTATGCAAATGCCCCTCGAATCACTGAAAATGGCAATTCTGTGCGACATCCCTGAACATCCTTATCCTCATTGTCAGAACAGGTGGGAAGACTGCTGCTAGCTGATATGTGGTCACCATTATTCCTGCTGAAGTCCCCATCCGATGGCCTAGGTGTCGACGATGCTCTCGATGGCCCAGCTATCGGTGCAGGTGTGGGTACCGGTCGTGGTTCAGATGGTGATGCAGATAAGGCCTCTCACCATGCTTCAGCTACTGGCACTGCTGCTCTTGGCGGTGACGATGCAGGCATTGACGGTGCCAGTGACAGCGGTGGCAGCTCCAAGTAATTGAGCAATTCTGAAACATCACAGAATAACACTCTATAAGTATTGGGAAAAAATTCACTTACTTACATAGTGAAGCACTGTTTACGGAACTGGGGATTGCCTTATGGGGTGTGTTACAGGAAGTGGTGATACTGGGGAGGGCACATCAAGTTAATTGAGCGATTCCATGCACACCACTACTGCAGTCCGTAACTATCAGAAGACAGTTAGACAGTTGTAGACAGGCACATGCGTTGTTGTCGTCGTCGTTGTCGTTGTGAGTAAGCAAATGCCCGTCGAATCACTGACACACACACACACACACACACACACACACACACACACACACACACACACACAGATACAGAAATCTAGCAGCCCAACTCTGAATTGATTCGGTATCTTCCTTAAATCTGACCTGGTACGCATTCCAGACACTCGAATGATACTGAAGAACAGGTCGCAGTAGCATCCTATGTGTGGTCTCCTTTGTAGATTAGCAACACTTTCCCAAAATTTTGTCAACAAACGAAGTCGACCATTCACCTACCCGTCCACAGTTCCACATGCTCACTCTGTTTCACATCTCTTTGCAATGTCACGCTCAGGTATTTAAAAGACTCTCTCAAGCAGAACATTACTAATGCTGTATTCGAACATTATGGGTTCGCGATAAATGCAAGCTACATAAGGGGCCACTACTGCGGTGCACCGTTTGTAATATCAAACACGGATTCCACCCAGACGTGGCGACTTATTTTCTTTCAAGTCTTTCAGTTGTTTCTCTACATCAGGGACGCCTATTACCACTCCGTCCTTGTGGGAGTCTGTGCGGTGGTCAAACGATGGTTGCACGACCCTCCTCTGTGAACGATTTCTTCAAGTCGAAATTTAGAACTTCGGATTTTCTTTTACTGTCTTGTACTGCCACACCAGACTGGCTAACGAGTGATTGGATGAACGCCTTTAGCCCGCTCAGCGATTTTACATAGGACCGGAATTTTCACGGCTTCACGGCCCAGATCTTTTGCTAAGGTATGACCTTGACAATAGTTGTATGCTTTGCGCGTGGATCTTTTCGCAGACGAACGAATCTCTACTAACCTTTGTCTGTCGTCATTACCACGTTTTCCTTTGAACCTACAGTGCGACAGCGTTTGCTTCCTCAGCATTTTACGCATTTCCAAGCTCCGTGCCATCAGGCCGTATTTTAGGGCGGTACGATGAGGAAGAATGCCATATCAGCGTTCCCTCTCGTCGGAGCTTCCAGATACGGGCCCAACGTGACGCCGTACCCGGAAGCGGACCACGGCTGGAAAGACGACGTGGTGCCCCTCCTGTCCAGTGTTGTGTGCTGGACGCGCTGGTGTCGTGTCGAAGGAAGCAGCGACGATGGTCGTCCTGCCGGCAATCCGTATGGACAGCTATTCCCGAGTCAGGTTAGTTGTTGCAGGTGTAAGATCCAGCATAGCCAAGTGAACAATATATCAACTTTCGTGAGCAGCAGTATTTCTGGACCTAAAGCCGTTCTCCCGATAGGCCGCCACCCTGCCGCCATTGATTTGCTATACATGCTGCACGATGTTTGTCCTTCTTACACGCGTCGTAACACAATCTCCTCAGAAACTGTGGTGTCACCGCCAGACACCACACTTGCTAGGTGGTAGCCTTTAAATCGGCCACGGTCCATTAGTATACGTCGGACCCGCGTGTCGCCACTGTGAGTGATAGCAGACCGAGCGCCACCACACGGCAGGTCTAAAGAGACGTCCTAGCACTCGCCCCAGTTGTACAGCCGACTTAGCCAGAGATGGATCACTGACAACTACGCTGTCATTTGCCGAGACGATAGTTAGCATAGCCTTCAGCTACGTCAATTGCTACGACCTAGCAAGGCGCCATAGCATTGGATATTATTTTATATTGTGGTTATAACATGTACCGTCAAGAGAGATGTTCTACAATTGTGGATTAAAGTTAAGTATTATATCAACTACGTACTTTATTTGCTACTATTAATTCCCTTAACTGTTCCAGACCTCGCGCCAGCCTGCGTGAGCTTAAGCGCGTGCCTTTCGGCTTCCTCTCATTGTGACTTGGCTGTCTTGCCAAGTCACAACAGAAACAATACGCAATTGTGAAATCTTTCATCACATACCGAATATTGGTGACATCACTACCATCTACACAGTCCATTCAAATCGTGGTCTCCACCTGTCTTTTGTCTCTCACATTACGGCCTACGTCAAAGTGCAACAGCGACTCTCAGACTGCAAGTGGCAGCGCTAGCGATGGCGATGGAGACTAAAAGTGTGTCGAAGGAAGGGGGGGGGGGGGGGGAGAGGAGGAGGGGAAGTGGGAATGGCAAACAGTGCAGTCGTTGTTATAATGTGGAAATGGAATGATTTATCAGACGTCGAAAGCGTCACTATCGTTGGATTTCGCGCTGGCCCTTCTGTATTGCAGTAGCAGAGGGCTCTCTCAGTACCGAGCCGTAAGAGAGGTGGCTCAGCGGGCAGGCACCATTGGGTCCTCCAGGTACTGTGTGAGTGCTGTCGGCATCTTATGCTTGGGAAAATATGAGTTAAGTAAACCTTCTGTGTTACTCGTTCACTAATCAGCTATACTCATTTTCCTACAACGACAGTGGTGTCTCCCCTGTGTAGCCCAACTCTCCCCATCATTGTGCGCAAAGTCATACACAATAGTTTACAAACTGTTCTCATGTGTGCGTGGTTAAAGCATACCTGGCATGACAAAATGGCACCACCCAAAACCGCCCCCTAGGCAATAATGGTGCACTGTGAGCCACAGACGATAGGTGCGAATGGCGGCTGTGGAGATGTGTACAGGCAAATAGACGTGAAACTGTTGAACAACTGACGGCTCAGTTGAACCGAGGGGCACCCGACACTGTTCCTTAACGACAGTTCAGCGAACGTTGCTGTGTACGGGCCTCTGCAGCAGTCGGATGTTTCGTGCAACCATGCTGAGTGCCGTTCATCGGCGCCGAAGGCTGGAATTTGCTCGCCAGCACCGTAGCTGAACGCCCACTGGTGGGCTTTTCAGATGAATCACGTTATATGCTTCTTCGGGGTGAAACATCTGAAAGCAAACACCCTGTAACAATCGTCAGAAGGGTCCAGGCCGCAAGAGGGAGAGTTATGGTCTCAGCAATGTTTTCATAGCATTGGATGACCACGTCATTCTGGAAGGCAAAACAGATCAAGACAAGTATGCATCTACCCTCGTGAACCACGTATAGCTGTACACGCAGCTTCTTTTTCCACGCAACGACGGCATCTACCACCAGGACAATGCTGCATATCACATAGCTAGCAGTGTACGTTCCTTATTCGAAGAGCGTCAGAATAAGTTTACCATACTCTCCTGGTCACCAAACGCCCTGGATTTAAAATCAGTCGAGAATCTGTGGACTACCTCGATCGGGCTGTTCGCGCTGTGGATCCTCAACCGAGAGACCTAGCGCATCTGTCCATGGCACTGTAGTCGGCATGGCTTCGTATCCCTGCCGTTACCTTTCAGAATCTCCCTGGCTCATCGCTGCAAGTCTGGCACCGATCCGCGCGGCGAAAGGAGGTCGTTCAGGCTTACGACAGGTGGTCTCGTTATCGTGACTGTACTGTTTACTTTGGGGTGTTCCACATGTAACACACTTCACGCCACTTTTATGTTTATTACACCCCGCCTTCAGGGTGTTGCAAAATTAATGGGCAGCAATGTACATTCAAATGAGTTGTCATCAGCCATTTATTGCGTAGCAATGTCAAAAAAAAAAAAAAAAATGGCTCTGAGCACTATGGGACTTAACTGCTGAGGTCATCAGTCCCCTAGAACTTAGAACTACTTAAACTTAACTAACCTAAGGACATTACACACATCCATGCCCGAGGCAGGATTCGAACCTGCGACCGTAGCGGTCACGCGGTTCCAGACTGAAGCGCCTAGAGCCGCTCGGCCACTCCGGCCGGCAACGTCAAAAAAGAAAATTAAATAAATAAATAAAGAATTTACAGGAAAGCTATAATGAAATAGATTTTTAAAACTATCTTAAGATTTTATTCCTAAAGATATAAAAGCAATAGAAAGGCACTAGAAAACAGTGTAATGCCTTTGTTTGTAAAAATAAAAGCAAAAAAGATAAGATTTTTGTTCACAATGCTGGCCATGCGGTAGTATCCCCTGTCGGCGTCAGCTTGATATAAGTCAGTTTCTTGTGGTACCAACAGCACCTGTAGGCTAGCTGAAATAATTTAAGAAAATACGGACGCCAGATTAATGCGGCTCCACAATTGCTCTGAAAGAGTAAACGCACACATTACTCGAAATAGAAACGCTTTGTTTTAAAGGGCTTCGGTCCAATCCTATTTGTAGTGCTGGACAGCAATATCTGCAAGATACGTCGAGATAGAAATTTATTGTTTTGGCTGGATATGCAAGAGGATTTATAAACGCTGTAATCTTGATAAAAAGTGCATGTTTTCTTAAAGTGTTTCGGCGCAAATGATTTAATAACAAAAAAGCACAGTAATCCGGTGAGCATGGGAGAAAACCTAACAATAATTGCGACAGGGATTTACCTTTGTACTGCAACGAGGATTGCTGCGGCGAAAATGACTTCAATAAAGGACTGAATAATTGAGCCGTTAACAAATGTTCCTTCAAAATCGCGTCAACAGTAGTTTCTCCAAATTAGAGCTGAAACAAGTCGTCTCGAACTAGTCAATAGAAATGTCGGCTATGCTTCCTGCCAAGCAGTACCCCTCAGTAAGCCTGTCACCTTGCCTGAAACGTTTATTGTGTTATACAAAATAATTAAAGCGAACTGTAAAAGCCCTACTAGCTCTTCCGCTTCAGCGGGCCCTAGGCGTTTGTTTGGTAACATATTCTTCATAATGTCTACAGCTTCCTATATTCGAAAGCTGGTACACAGGTTTTCTACATACTTAACCAAAAACAACACCATCTCCTATCTCCTGTTTTTTTCATTTTTTTGGCGAATGGCACACACTTTTTTGACATTAAATGGCTCCCGATAAGTAATTTGTTGACGTTCTTATGAACGGCATGCGTTTTGATTTTTAATTTATTTTAATATCAAATTGAATTATCAACAATTTTACAGTCTTTTTAAAGATTTTAAGCTATTACTTTTGATTTTCCTGCTGTAGAGTGTGAAGACGGCCAATGTATGGTCGAAGCCGGTTACGATAGCTATCGTATTATGCATGCGTGTGTATCTAAATAAAAGAGAATAGAGCAGTACATCAATAATTCTTCTCCATAGGCTGCTGGCTTCTCGTTCCCCAAGCGGTATACCGGCTGAAGTCTGTTGTCGGCTTCCCTCCTGAATGTATTCCCACGCACCTTCGCCAATATTTCTCGCAGGGTGTCCCACACAAATTCGCGACTATTCCCGTATCCGTTGCCCTGTGACATGAGTCTTGGCACTCGCTATGTTAAACTTGTGTCAAAAGACAAATCTGGTATTGCCTAGCACGTTCGATGCTACACGTATACCAACGCGCAGAAGCATGCAGTCGTTTTTAGCATATGTTTTGGTTTAGGTACCGATCTATTGATTAAGTGTTCCAAACTTTCCTCGTGTATATTGCGAAGAATAAGAATTATCATCGTACATAAACGACACGCTGTTTTAAAAAATGGTTCAAATAGCTCTAAGCACTACGTGACTTAAAAAAAAAAAGGTTCAAATGGCTCTGAGCACTATGGGACTTCACTTCTGAGGTCATCAGTCCCCTAGAACTTAGAACTACTTAAACCTAACTAACCTAGGGACATTACACACATCCATGCCCGAGGCAGGATTCGAACCTGCGCGCGGTTCCAGACTGAAGCGCCTAGAACCTCTCGGCCACCCTGGACGGCTACGTGACTTAATATCTGAGGTCACCAGTCCCCTCGACTTAGAACTACTTAAACCTAACTAACCTAAGGACATCACACACATCCATGCCCAAGGCAGGATTCGAACCTGCGGCCGTAGCAGCAGCGCGGTTCCGGACTGAAGCGCCTAGAACCGCTCGGCCACATCAGCCGGCCACGCTGTTTTAGATGAACAGACGAGAAATAAGTGATGATATATTCAAAACACGAGATTTGTTACCAATGAGGGGAAATGACGATGATTCGTCGCTAATGTGAGGTGCAGAGTTAAAGTATTGCTGGAGGGACGGGGAAAGGGGGGGGGGGGGACGGGGACGGGCTGGTATGTTCTGCCTGAGGTGAGCTGACTACCAAGGACGAAAGTGGTGTGACGGGTAACGCGTCCTTGCCTAACGAGCACATAGAAAGTGTACCGTATGGCACGTAGCGCTTAGTCACACGTCTCTGGTCTTCCCCAGAAGTGATCCACTGCGTTGCTGGCGCTAACACAAGTCCAACAGCGGCTACAGTTCGCAAGACACGTCACCGTGTGTGGTGGGCGGTGCCTGGGCTACCCATACCATTTCCGCCCATGCTGCTCCAGTCTAAAATGATATTCAGAAAGGACAGTTATCTCCATAGGAAGTCTAATTTCTCTGGTTTTCCCATCATGGTCATTTCGCGAGATGTAGGAGTACATTGGAGGAAGTAATATGTTACCTGACTGCTTGGGGTGTTAACAGACAGCTGTTCCACGATGCAAAATTGCATTGTACACTGTACAATAACACCTATGTGACCACTTCTCAGAGGCCCGATTAACCACCGTTTGCAGCACAGACAGCTGCAAGACGTACAGCAAGATAGTCATTGAGATTGTGGAAGGTACCGGCAAGGATGTGGAGCTTCTCAGTTGAGGAAACAAGTTGCGATAAGCCCAATCTGGGTGAGTCACGGCGTCTCCATTGGGTTTTAATCTAGGGAATTTGGAGGCCTGAGGCATATGGTAAACTTATTTTGTGCTCCTAGAACCACGCACGTACACAGCGAGCTATGTTCCACGTTGCATTCTCCTGCTGATAGATTCCATCGTCCATCATGCCGAGCGAAAACGAACTCTGTGTGTAGGTGGCCATGGTCCCCAATAATACATGGATATTTGTGTTGATCACCGTGTTTTCCAGAATAACAGGATCATCACTAGAAAGTTACCAAAACATTCCTCAAAACGTAACTTTCCTTCCTCCAGCCCGGATCCTTCCGACTAACGTTGCAGTGTGTTTGCTTTCCGGCGTTTCACGCTAATGGAGCATAAAACTTGAGTTTCCTGAAGAAGATCCCTTTTGCCACTCAGTGGACGTCGAATTACGGTACAGACGTGCAAATCCTAGCCTTCTTCACTGATGAACGGCACTCAGCGTTGGTGCATGGGTCAGGCGCCTGCTTTGGAGGCTCATACGCAGCAGCGTTCGTCGAACGGTCATTGGGGGGATAACGCTGGTAGCCCCTTGGTTCATACGGGCGGTGATCATGCCATTTTGGACGTCAAATAAATCGCTCCGTTTGCCCATTACGACAACGACTGCACTGTTGTCGGCGTCTCCCTGACACGCTTCAAGTTCCCTCCGCTGCTAGTGCTGCCACCTGCCATCTGGGAGTGGTTATTCCACGTTGACGTTGAACATAGGCGGTGTTCACTTCAACGTGGCTGGACTGTGTTATTTACAATATATTATTTTAAAATATTTATTCAGTGATTCGTTAGTGCATTTCTTTCGATAGGATTTTATTATATATATTCGCTTACCAAAGAACTTCGCTGTAACCTTGCAGGAGTCAACGTACAGCCATTTTAGTATGTAACGTCTCTGTTGACTCTGCAGCAGTCGCTATTGTGCCACCAGGGTCAAATTACTGCCACAACTCTGGCGAGATGGTGTGATGCAGTGGTGGTGTCTACTCCTGTTGCACAACAAGAATTATTTTGTGGGTTGTCACGTAGTTCATATCTACGTCGAGTTCTTGGTATCAGCAGGGCTGATTGCTTGTACGGCGCCAGGGCGGGAGACTGGGTCACGTGCAGGATGTGAACTGTAAACACGTGCCACTGGGTACCATCTGCTCGCTACCGGCCCACAGTGGCACCTCTGGCTCAGCGTAAATTATACCTTATACCATCCCAGATGCTGGGGAAAAGGGTTCAGTGACTGATGGAATGGCAATTGGATTCCTTTAGTGATGGCACTATGTTTTACATGGATGCAATTTCATGTACACGTACGACACAGTCCTGGTGAAACTCGTCGAGAGTATATTCACCCACATCACAAACGCCCACCTGGAACCTGGACTGTGTGAGGGCTGTAAGTTACAACTCGCGTTGCCTTTTGGTGAAGCAAATAGAAAACTGTGCCCTCTGGATCCGTTAGGTGTTAGTCACCTGCTTGCCATTCCCTCAACAGCAAGGTGATACACTGCTTCAGCACGATAACGCGCATCCTCACACTGCTACTGTTGCTGCTGCTGTGTTTCCTCCACATAATACACGGCAACGGTCAGGCTGTCAGAATCATCACAACCTTATCCATGTGGTCAGACATGACACAGGATAGGAAAGGAACCGTCTGCAAAGCAAGTCAAAGTTATTGCCGAACCACTCTACATGACCAGAAATATTAGGATCATTAGTGTGCGGTGTGTCCACACCTCGTCTTTATGACGGTATGAACTACGCTGTGGACAATTTCAATGAGGTTTTTGGAGGAAAGGCAGCTCATTGTTCCTCAAGTGCCGAAAGCAGAGGATTGTTGGACGCTAGGGTCTCGAGCGACGTTGTCATTCTAACTCATCCTAAAAGTAATATTATAGCCCACAGACCATTGCCTCACATATGATGCTTCATGTCAGGGTGCACTGTTATACTGAATTATATTATACACAATATACAATGCTGTCAGATGTGTTCCCACAATTACGCATTTAAGTTTTCTTAAGCGCAGTGAGGCGACCACAACATAACGACGAAAAATAGCGCATCCTCCATATTTGCTGGGAGAGGTAGCGCAGTGGTTATCACACTGGACTTGCATTCGGCGTCCGTCTACAGACATTTAGGTTATTCATGATTTCTCTAAATCGCTCCAGGCAAATGCTGGGATGGTTCTGTTGCAAAGGACACGGCAGATTTCCTTCCCATTCTTTCGCAATCCGAACTTGTGCTTGTGCTCCCCTCTAATGATCTCACTTTCGAACAGACGTTGGCCTTCCTCCGTACTTGACTTTGGCACTACATTTGCTGCGAGGTAATGTTCCACAGGCATTCGCTAAATCCAAACCGTTCCATGGAATTGATTCTCAACTCTAAATCACTTGTTTCCAGGCATCCACTGTGCAACGGCGTCACTCTTTACACCACCTCGACTACATAAGTATGAGGCTTATGAGGCGCCGTTCGAGTATTGTTCCCCAATCTTTTCAACTGCCTGTAGACAGTCACTGTGGCCGCTGGGCTGTTGGTAGCACTTAGGAACGGACGAGCGGGATTTCTCCCTCTGGTGTCACGCGAGACTTTACAACCCTTCTCCCCAACGGTCGACTGTCGGTCAGTACATGAGGCCTCCCTGTACTTGGTTTAACTGTGGTTCTTCCTTCACGTATCCACTTCACTATCTCCTCACCAACAGTCGATCTGGGAAGGGCTGAAACGTTCCCGATGTATTCGTTGCTGAGGACACTTCCAGTGAGTAGTCCGCCTCCGAATCACTAATCTCTCCTCGCACGGCCACTCTGCTGTCTCTTCTAACAACACAATACTCCCCGCCTCCTTTTACACTGGTGGGTCCGGCTCTGTGACATCTGGTAGTCAATTCTGCATGTCCGCAGCTCATGGCTAGCGTTGCTGCCTCTGGATCACGGGGTCCCGGTTTCGACTCCCGGCCGGATCAGAGATTTTCTGTGCCCGGGAACTGAGTGTTTGTGTTGTCGTCATTATTTCATCATCATTATCATCATAATCATCCGTGACTGGCTAGATTGGAATGTGTAAGAATTGGACTGTGTCAAAATTGGGACTTTGTACGGGCGCTGATGACGGCGCAGTTGAGCGTTCCACAAAACAAAAGTCATCAGCAATTCTGGACTTCGTAGGGATATCTGGATACTTTTGATCAACTAATGTACCAACAGCAGAGTAAGATGCGAGGAACGGTTAATTACATAATGCTATTTTCCAAGTGTACGGCAGTCTGCATACGCGCGTTTCCTTCACAACCACGTACTAACGTCGCCGTTGGCACACCTCTTGCAATGCTACGTCTGTTGCCTTTTCTCCGCTTCAGTTATCATATTACGCTAGATAATGTGCGGACTTCAATGGGAAATGCTGTCAGTAGTTTCCACAACGACACTCTTGTCTCGAAATCTGACAGGAAATCTAAAGAGGTTCTGGTCGTGTGTAAAATAAACAGCAGCAAGACACAATCAGTACCTTCACCTTGTGATAGGTATGGTAATGGTAGTTTTCCGACGACACAGCCACTAAAACTGAGTTACTAAACACGATTTCCGAAATTCTTTGTCCATAGGTTCTGCAGTAAATATTGCGTAACTCCAGTCAGGAACAGTTGTCAATATGAGTAATTTAGAAGTAGAGTACCGTGGTGTAGCAACTTAACATTAGTCAATTCATGAAGAAAAGCCATTCATTCTAGGCTTTAAACCAAGTAGGTTCCTTTCAGAATATTCCAACGAAATAGCTCGATTGTTAGCAGTCATAATCAACCTCTCTTCCGACAGAACATCCGTAAGAAAGAACTAGAAAGTTTCACACGCTGCACAAATACGTAATAAAGGTAATAGAAGTAATAGGCTGAACCATACATCGATATCATTGGCGTCGATTTCTAGCAGAACTTTAGGACATATAATGATCAATCTGACAAGCGGATACCGCGTTATCGTAGCACTGTCCGTGCGGGGGGAGAGGTTTGAGTTTCATACGAGGTTGAGCGTACCTACTGGCAGGCTGCCGAACGAATGAAATGGAAAATGTACTAGCAATTTCGTAAAGCATTCTCAGGTTGGCACGAAAAAAGCGAGTTAAAGAATACGCCTCACCTGAGAATGTTCTTAAGTAAAAGGGCGGGAAAATTCGCTCAGCGCGAACATTCCCCGATTTGGTATGAATAAAAACAGAGGAGTTTCAACAAGTGGAGAACGTCTCTGTTTTTTGAAGTGAGCTCTGCAGCATACTTTGAGCTGAGTAAGTTCTGTTGCAGTTAAGTTTTTGCAGTAAGTTTTACCGAGTTTTTTGAGTAAGAAATTCAGAATTTACGTTACTCGGAAGGCAAAAAGGATATACGTAACTTGAAGAAATAATGAAGAGAAAAACTGTAGACGTTTATGGAGGTTTAACAATAAAACCATTATTTGGCTGGCGAAACTTTTTCTCGTAAATTACGAACGAAGGGAAAATGAATATATTTTGAAGACCCAGGTTTTCAGACTGGTGTAGGAGAACACTTAGATATACACCAGACAAGACAGTCAGTGACATTTTAAGATGTTCTTCACCCTGACTGCCCACGGCATAAATCTTGTAGTTTGTTACGTTAGAAATAAGGAGACGAATCAGAAAAATTAATTATCGGGTTATTACAACACTAGCGATCTGTTTCTCGTAATGAAAGCATGCTGACTACAGCTTCAATAACTGACACGCGAGCGGACCATTATGCGTCATATTTTCTCAAAATTTTCTCGTGTTAGAAAACTGACAGACTTCCGGTTTGGAGTAGATGAAAATGTGATGTATACTTACGATTTCGTTGACACAATGTGTTCACCTAAGTTCAATAAAAAAAATTCCTGCGTGTCGAAGAATCGGTAACATTGTCAGTAAATGTTTTTTGTTAAACTGTCCGTAATCGTCTTAAAAAGTCGAAACACAGTACAACTCTTCAGGGACACATTTATGCCAATTTCATATTCGTACAGTGAATAGTTCGCCCGTTTCAGAGGGCTGAATATAATTTAAGCTTACGTGTCCTCAATGCTGGACGCGACAGACGACACACACCAAGAGGAGGAGAGGTAGTGAGAGGGAAGTCACTCGTCACTCTTAGAATTTTTTACTCATACCATGTTGAGGAGTTTCTCAAGGAATACTATTTTGCTCTCACGATCTTCTTCGTACAACGTTGTCGTTTTTTGTTCATACTACATTCATACAACACCGGGTCTCCGAAGCCGATCTCAGCAGATGAACCTGAAGAAGTGAGTCCCACAACTTGATGTTCATCTAATACTGTCCATCCCATTCAACTGCTCTTCCAAGTCCTTTGCTGTCTCTGACGGAATTATTATGTCATCAGCAAACCTCAGGGTTTTTATTTCTTCTCCATGGATTTTAATTCCTACCCCAAAATTTTCTTTGGTTTCCTTTGCTGCTTGTTCGATGTACAGATTGAATAACATAGGGGATAGGCTAAACCCCCTCTCACTCCCATCTCAACCATTCCTTCTCTTTTGTGCTCTCAACTCTCACAACTGCGATCTGATATCTGTATAAATTGTATATAGCCTTTCGCTCCTTGTATTTTACCTCTGCCACGTTCAGAATTTGAAAGAGAGTATTCCATTGTCAAAAGCTCTCTCTAGGTGCTAATGCTATAAACGTATGTATGCCTTTCCTTGACCTGTTTCCTATAAGAAGTCGTAGGGGCGGTGTTGCCTTGCGTGTTTCAGTATCTCTACGGAATCCAAACTAATCTTCCGTCAGATCGACTTCTGCCAGTTTTTCCATTCGTGTGTGAAGGCTTCGTGTTAGTATTTTGCAGCCATGACCTACGAAACCGGTAGTTCGATAATTTTCACTCCTGTTGACACCTGCTTTCTTCGGAATTGGAAGGTATTTCGCCTGTCTCATACATCTTGCTCGCCGGATGGAAGAGTTTTTCATGGCTGGCTCTTTCAAGGCTATCAATAGCTCTAACGAGACGTTGTCTACTGCCGGGTCCTTGTTTCGACTTAAGTCTTCCAGCACTTTGTCAAATTCTTCACGTAGTATCATATCTACCTTCCAAACGTCATCTACGTCCTCCTCCATTTCCATGATAGTTCCCTCAAGTACATCTGTTTTGTTAAGACCCCTCCACCTTTATCCTTTCCATTCTTTGATTTCGACTGGGTTTCCTTCTGAGCTCTTGATATTCACACAGGTGGTTTTCTTTTCTCCAAAGGTCTCGTTAATTTTCTTGTAGACAGTATCTATCTTACCCCTAAGAATACATGCTTCTATATCCTTACATTTGTCCTCTAGCCACCCCTGCTTAGCCGTTTTCCACTTGCTGTCGATGTCGTTTTTGAGACGTTTATATTCCTTTTCGCCTGCTTCAGTTACTGCATTTTTATATTTTCTCCTTTCATCGATTAAATTCGATAACTCTATTGTTATCCACGGATTTCTAAATGCCCTCGTTTTTTTACCTACGTGATCCTCTGTGGTCTTTACTCTTGCGTCTCTCAAAGCTTCTTTACTGTATTCTTTTCCTATATTTTTGTCAATCGTTCCCTAACACTCTGTCTGAAACCCTCTACAACCTCTGGTACTTTGAATTTATCCAGGCCCCATCTCCTTAAATTCCTGCCTTTTTCCAGTTTCTTCTGTTTTAATCTGCAGTTCATCACCAATAATTGTGGTCATAGTCTACATCTGCCCCTGGAAATGTCTTACGAATTAAAATCTGTTTTCTAAATCCGTATCTCACAATTGTATAATCAATATGAAACCTTTCGGTGTCATTAGGTCTCTTTCACGTACCTTCTCTCATAGTTCTTAAATCAAGTGTTAGCTATGATTAAATTATGCTCTGTGCAAAATTCTCCCTCTTTCATTCCTTTCCCGCAGTCCGCATTCACCTACTACTTCTCTTCCTTTTTCTACGAATGAATTCCAGTCCCCCATGACTATTAAAATTTTGTCTCACTTAACTATCTAAATAATCTCTTTTATCTCATCATACATTTCTTCAATCTGATCAACTGCGGAGCTAGTTGGCATATAAGCATGTACTGGTTCAAATGGCTCTGAGCACTATGGGACTCAACTTCTGAGGTCATCAGTTCCTTAGAACTTAGAACTACTTAAACCTAACTAACCTAAGGACATCACACACATCCATGCCCGAGGCAGGATTCGAACCTGGGAGCGTAGCGGTCGCGCGGCTCCAGACTATAGCGCCTAGAACCGCACGGTCACTCCGGCCGGCTAAACATGTACTACTGTGGTTGGCGTGCGCTTCGTGTCTACCTTGCCTATAACAATGCGTTCACTTTGCTGTTTGTAGTAGCTTATCTGCTTTCCTATTTTTTATTCCTTATTAACCCTACTCTTGCACTACCTCTATTTGATTTTTATATTTATAGCCCTGTATTCACCTGACCAGAAGTCATATTCCTCATGCCACCGAACTTCATTAATTCCCACTATGTCTAACTTTAATCTATCCATTTCCCTTTTTACATTTTGTAAGCTAAATGCCCAATTAAGCGATCTGACATTCCATACTCCGATCTATAGCATTCCGGTTTTGTTTCTCCTTATAATGACGCTCTCCTGTATTGTCCTCGCCCAGAGATCCAAATGGGGGACTATATACCTCCAGATATTTCACCCTAGAGGATGCCATCATCGTTTAACCATACAGAAGAACTGCATGCCCTCGGGAAAAATTACTGCTGTAGTTTCCCCTTGCTTTCAGCTGTTCACAGTACCAGCACAGCGAGTCCTTTTTGGTTGACGTTACAAGGCCAGATCAGTCTGTCATCCAGACCGTCGCCCCTGCAATACTGACAAAGGCTGCTGCCCCTCTTCAGGAACCACACATTTGTTTGGCATCTCAACAGATACCCTTCCACCGTGGTTGCACCTGTCTTATCTGTATCGCTGAGGCACGCAAGCCTCCTTTAAACTGCAAGGTCTGTGGTTCATGGTCCACACTTGGTCTATGGTCCATGGTTCATACTTGTGCAGGCCACCAATCTGCAGTCAAATTGAGAACTGTAACCAACAAAACCTTGACGGAAGATAATGTACTGCATTTAATGTACATTTGTGTCCAAAATAAAATCGGATTTGTACACAAATTCTGACATGTTAATGTGCTCAGCATGGGTTGTAACCATCCATGGCAGGAAATACGGGCTTGACAACGATGGGGAACACTGTGAATGATGTCATCAGTCTCATGTTGAGGCAATAACGCCCATACTTCGTGCAGAACTATTCGCAAGTCTTGGACAATGGTTGGTGGATAATGATGTGATGGAATCTGTCTCCCTATTGCATTCCGGACATACTGTATGGGATTCAAATCCGTAGAGCGAGCAGGCCACATCATACGTGCAGCATCTTCCGTTTTCAAGAAAACAGCCACCCGTGCTCTATGAGATCAAGCATTATCGCACATCAGAGTGAAATCTGGGCCTACGGCACCTCGTGACAACCACACATGAGATCCGAAGATCTCGTCACATGAGCTGACAGCAATGAAACCTCTCCAATTCACCCACGTATTTTCATGAAGAGTTGCTCTAGCTGTCAACATAATCCTTGCCCACAACATTAGGGATCCTCTCGATATCGGTCTTTTGCCACCACGTTTGGGCTCTAAAACCGTGTTCCTTCAGATGTGAATCCGTCGAGAATCACAGACGAAATCGGCACTGATTTGTGAAAAGAACGTTGGTCCACTGTTCGACCGTCCAGGAGATGGCTCCACTCTAGACGCTCTCTTCCGTGAAGACGTGTCAGAGGTAGACATACAGCAGATCTCCGACAATAAAGGCTACTCGCCGAAGCCTTCTGTACGCCGTTTGCCCCGCTACAACACGTCCATTGGATACTGTAGTCAGATGCCAGTTGCCTTACAGTACTAAGGCAGTACCGCAGTGCCCTTATGGCCAAAGAAGGGCCCTGATGTTACACAGGGCCCTGCCCTGCTATTCGGGATACAGCTTACGTCTCCATAAAATGTCGTCACATCCGAGAAACAACAGGACGATTCATATTAAGCCATCGGGCCACATCAGTTTGCGGTTGCCCTATTTCCATTCTTCCTATGGCCTTCCACCACAGAGTCTGGTGCGTCTTCTCTGTGCCATACTACCCTCTTTGATAAGTGCCCTCACGTCGTCGTTGGAATAGTTGTCCGTTGACCAGAATACCATTTTCCGTGCAGAACACTATTGTACTGACGTCTGTTGACAGTTTGTATGATTATATTGTGAATTAGACACGGAACGGGGAAATAGCGGTTTGCTGTCTTTATTTTGGACACCAGTGTACACAGTGTTTAAACGGTTCTTGTGTCCTCGTATTCTGCGTTAAAGGCTTTTTGCAATTTATTCTCAGCTATCTATTGAGTAAAACTTTTATGCGTGAAATCCATAGCAGTCGTGGTCTACTCAGCCGACCGTCAGCGAAATACGTCGCACGTCCTCAAGGTAAGCGTACTTAGTCTGTGACGCTTGAAAGGAGTTCTTTTTTTGACAAGGTTGGCAGCACCGTGTTAAAGGAGAAGGTGTTGGCAGTAGCAGGCACACACGTTAGCCTCAGTCGGCAAATAAAAATTGTTATGGCGGTATTTTGAAGTAAGTTTCTCTGCTCCGTATTCCGCCAGCTGCGTGATGAGGAGCGTGATCCAATTTCTTCTTGCACTGGAGAAGATCAGTTCCCAGTTTTTAAATGTTGTAACTTCCCTTCATCGCCATCCGATGTGGCTGTTGTGACAACAGCCACTGGCGTGCCTGCGGAAGGACGCTACTCCCAACAAGCAGATACTACAACCACTGATATAACTACACTGTGTTATATCACCAATACTCAACATTCACGTGATGGTTGTACAGATGGTTCTAACCTGTACCAATGTGCTGTTCAGAGTCCTAGTGCAAGTTGATGAATATAAGTGCCTCCTTCAGGTGACCTATTTGATGGAACTGTGACTCCCTGTTAAGCTGCTGAACACGCCTTGTGCCCTGGCTTGCGCAGTCATATGAAGCAGCAGACTACTCGTTCCACCTGACAGCCGATGATGAGCTTAGTGCCTGTAATGCTGTCGACCTCTGTTTTGTTTTGGGGCGCAAAAACAACTAGGGTGATACGCGCCCATGTCAGAACTGTAGAACACGAAGACAAAGAGAGGAGTGAGAAACGACTGCACGTTAATCCCAATCGATGAAGGAGAAGACAGCAAAAACAGGGATGAGGAGAAAGGTCTATAAAATACGCCATAGGAAAACGGAGGTCCTGTAATAAAGTTAAATGTCCTCCGCCATATTGCTACGACGGATAAAAAGTAAAACGCGGTCGACAGCCCGTACGCTGTTCGTTAAAACGGCCGGTAATTCAGACAGCAACCACAAACGAGTGGTTAAAAAAAGCGCATTCCGTCAGGACATGGCGGACCGTCAAAGGTTGTGGGAAATGACTAGAAAGCGGTGGGGGAAAATCCACTTAACAATGGTGATGGCCTAAAAAGACGGTGCATGATATGCAACCCAGATAAAATCACCTCCTCACGGCAAGAGGGCCGAGAGCAGGTCGTCCATGCCACTGGGAGAGGCTTAATAACCCAGAGCTTGTTCCCATTAAGGGAGGGCCAGCGGTGATGCCAAAGTGACACCATCTACAGACACACAGCAGCACAGAGATCATCAGAGGGAATGTAAGAACTAGCAGACTGAGGTACGAGGACTACAGCCTTGACAGCAGCATCAGTGGCCTCGTTTCATGGCAGACCGACGTGACGAGGAACCGACATGAACATCCCGTTGACTCCATCAAGAGTGAGCAAGTGACAGGCTACCTGGACCTGATGCACTAAGGAATGGACGGTGTATAGCACACAGAGGCTTTGAAGGACACTGAGTCGGAGCACATGACGCAATTGAAAAGTCTATGTCGCCGGGTGTACTGCATGGCCTGATACAGGGCGAAGAGCTGTAAATACTGAGCAGTGTTCTGGATACCGATGCCGAAAAATGTCGGTGCCAATGACGAAGGGACACCTGACACCATGGTGAACCCGAGAGCCATCAGTGTACACAAAGATACTATGTGAAGTTCAGTCACTGAAGGTGACAGAGAGAGGCTGGAGTAGTGTCCTTAGGAAGCTGATGAAGGCCAAGGTGAACACGGGCTGCCACACGAAGTAAAGGTGGTAAAGCTTTCACATCCATCGGGAAAGTGGCAGGTAGTGTGGAGTTAAGCTGCAGGAACAAGAGCCGAATGTGCAATCGAGGTAACAGAGAAGAGGGACTGGCGATGAAAGGAGTCATCAAAGAAGGAGGCATAGGATGGGTGGCCAGGCATGGTAAACAGGTGGCATGTGTATCTGTTGAGGAGAAAGTCATGGCGGTAAGACAGCGGTAATTCGGCTGTTTCTGCATACAGGTTCTCTACCGGGATAGTATAGAAGGCGCCAGTGGTCAAACAGATGCCACGATGGTAGCTAGTATTGAGACAGTGTAAGAGGGACGGACGTACAGGTGCATAAACGAAACACCCATAGTCTCGTTTCGAATGGACAACCGACCAGTACAAATGGAGGAGGGTGGTTCGATCTGCTGCCCAGGAAGTAACACTGAGGACACGCAGGACATTGAGGAACTGCACACAACGGGCAGTCAGGCTAGATACGTGGGAGGGCTAAGATTCCCATAGAGCATGAGCCCCAGGAATTTCGCAGTTTCAACGAATGGAAGAGCAACATGCACATGGTGTAAAGACTATGGAAGAAACCAACTGCACCGCCAGAAATTCATACAAATGGTTTTGTCAATGGAAAAACGAAAGCCATTGTCGATGCTCCATAAGTAAAGACGATCGAAACATCGCTGAAGATGTCGCTCAATGAGACTAGTCCATGGAGAACTACAATAGGTGGCAAAAAAAAATCAACGGAAGGGGAGCCAGAAATGCCCGGCGAGAGACAGGCCATGACACGGTTAATGGTGATAACAAAGAGGACGACGCTCAGGACGGAATCTTGAGCCACACCGTTCTCCTGCATAAAGGTGTCTGACAAGGCAGCACCCACACTTACCTTGAAAACTCCGTCTTTTACGTATTCCTCAAAGAAATGGGGCATAGGGCTACGAAAGGCCCACTATATAGAGTATGGAGGATACCAGCCCTCCAGCAGGTGTCGTAGGCTTTCTCCAAATCGAAAAAAACGCCACAGTCTGGGATTTCCGCAGAAAACAATACATGACATGGGTGGGCAAAGTGATGAGATGGTGAACTGCAGAATGCCGCACTCGAAATCCACACTACACAGTCGTTAGTAAACTGCGAGACTCGAGCCGCCATACGAGCTGGGTACGAATCATACATTCCATCATCTTGCAAACACAGCCGATGGGAGAAATGGAGTGGTTGCATGAAGGAAGGTGTTTGTCTTTACCGGGCTTAGGTATGGGTATGGTTATGACAGTGGCTTGATGTCAGTGTCTGTGAAACGTGCCCTCTGCCCATATACGGTTGCATATATGAAGCAGAAAGTGCTTGCCTTCAAGAGAAAGGTGCTGCAAGATCAGAATGTGAACATCATCTGCTCCTGGGGGCAGAGGATCCGAATGAAGTGAGAGCGTGATCTAGCTCCCTCATTGTAAAGGCGGCGTTGTGGCACTCACTATTCTGAGAAGACAAGGATATCACTCAACGCTCCTTCACTCGTTTCCGATGGAGGAAGGCAAGGTGACAGTGAGGGGAGCTCGAAATCTACGTGAAATAGCGGCCCAAGGCGTTGGAGATAGCAAATGGGTCCATTATGACATCCTCTGATAAGGTCAGGTCAGAAACTAGGGAATTGACCTTGGTCCCAGAGAGCCCTCAGAGGTTGGACTTCACGATGGAAGATGGAGTGGAACTGTGAAAAGAACTATTAAATGAGATCCAGTTAGCATGTTTGCTATCGCGAAGAATGCGCCGACACTGCATGAAGGTGTTTATAATGAATGCAGTTAGCCATCGTAGGATGACGGTTTGAAACGCAGAGAGCGTGTCTCCATGTGCGTATTGCGTTGCGCCACGCCTCACTACACCAAGAGACCGGGACAGGGTACAATATGTAGGAAGTGCGAAGAATGGAACGTTCTGCAGCGGTAAGGATAACATATATAAGATATTCCACCTGGTCATCACAACTAGAGAAATGTTCTTCATCGAAGACTGTTAGGGAGGAGTAAAGCCTCCAGTTGGCCTTAGAAAGCTGGTATCTGGGTGTGACTGTAGGTTGGATAGGAATCAGCAAACAGATAGCAGACAGGAAACGATCGCTCGAGTATGTGTCAAAGAGAATAAACCACTTGAGACGGTGGGAAAGCCAGGCAGTGCCGAAAGATATGTCCAAATGGAAATAGATATGCTTGGAGTCTCAAAGGAACGTGAGTGCTCCCATGTTGAGGCAGATGAGGTTAAGTTGACTGAAAAGTTCAGATAAGAGCACACCTCTCTGACAGGTTCTGGGAGAACCCTAAAGGGGATGGTGTACATTAAAGTCACCAAGCAGCAGAAAGGGGTGAGACAGCTGTCCAATAAGCTGGACGAAGTCTGCCCTGGTGGCTTTGAATGACACAGGGATGTACAAAGGGAAAAGGTCAAGCGATGAAGGAAAATGTCGACTACAACAGTTTGAAGGTGGGTAGTCATGGAGATGTGCCCATATGGGCAGCCTGATTCCTCACTGAGAGGAAATGCCGTCCTCGTGGGCAGGAGGGTGGGGGGTGCGGGGTGGGGGGTGGGGGAGGGGCGAAGGTCAAAATGGACTGGGAAGAAATTTTGGAGCTCAAAGCGGTCGTGAGGACGCAACTTTGTTTACTGGAGGGAGAGAACAAGCGGATGCTGTGATTCTAAGAGCAGCCAGAAGTCCTCTCTGTTGGATCAAAGGCTGCAAAAGTTTCATTGGAGGAGAGTCGTGATGGTGAAAGGAGGGAAGAGAAAAAATGAAGGGGTGTCACCTCGACGGCTGCTGAGTGCGACCCTTCAAAGGCTCACTGCTACAGAGTACTAAACCTGGAGATCCTGCCTCATGAAGTCTACAGAGGCGTTATTGTTCTCCTTATGTTGATCTGCAGAGTCCAGAGCAGAAAAACGGTTGGTGGTGCACACCTGTGACACTCAGGTTGGCCAGATGAGGGTATCATGTAGCAACACCGTCGAAGAGGACCTCTGAGCCAGTGAAGGATATAATTTGCCTTTGTTTGACTACTTGGAGTCTTTTCAGTTGGCATAGAAAGACAACAGGGACAGAGGAAGTCTTCGTGGGAGTATTGCTTCTGTCCTTTCCAGCCTGAAGTACAGTGGTTGATAGATTGTGAGACTCGAGCCATCGTACCAGCAGTCCACGAGGCATTGTCAGGTACTCGACCTGGTCATAATAACTGGGGAAACGATGTTCGACAAATGTCGCAAAGGAGGAGTTAAGCCTCCAGTCGGCTTTATAAAGCTACCAATTGGGTTTACACTTAGATGGTGTAGGAGTTAGCAAACTAATAACGCATGAGAAAAAGTCACTCGAGTATATGCCAGAGAGAATGGACCACTTGAGGCTACAGGCAAACTGTGCAGTGCAGAAGAAGCAGAACTAGAGGTCCAAATGGGAATACATGCACATGGGGTCTGAAACACACATGGGGCTCCAGTGTTAAGACAGATGAGGTTGAACTGATTAAGAAGGCCAGCCAAGAGGGTACCTCTCAGAGGTTCTTGAGGAGCCCCAAAGGGGATGGTGTGGGTTAAAACCACCAAGGAGCAGAAAGAGTTGTTGGAGTTGACCATTAAGCTGAAGGAAGTCTGTCCTGGTGATAGCAAACGACAGAGGGATGTAGACTTTACAAAGGTGAAGTGAGGAAGGAAAATGTGGACTCCATGAGCTTGCACCGAGATGTTCAGTGAGATGGTTTGGCTGTGGGCGTCATTCTGGATGAACAGCACAACTCCGCCATGAGATGGAATGCCATCCTCAGAGGGGAAGGCCAAGATGGACTACAACGAAATATGAGAGGTCAAAGTGACCGCAACGACACAATTTCGTTTCTTTGAGGCAGAAAATAATGCTGTGATTCCAAAAGCAGCTGTAATTCCTCCTTGTTGGATCTAATGCCACAAATGTTTCATTGGAGAAGAGTCATAATAGAAAATGGGGAGGAGAGAACGCATGTAGGGTAGTCACCTCCACAACTTCTGAGTGCCAGCCTTTGAAAACTAACTGTTACAGGGCGCATAGGCTTGAGGATCCTGTTCCATGAAATCTCCCTGGGTTGGCCTGCATATTCCAAGGCAAGAAAATTGTGGATAGCGCACACTGGCGAAATGGAGTTCAGTCAGATAAGAGCATCATGCAATGGCACCACTGAAGAGGATCTCCGAGTAAGGGAAGCAGGAAAGGAAGCAGGAAACAGTTTGTCTGTTCCATTTCTTAGGGCCTTTTTGGTTGGCAGACCATGACCCATACGGTTGTTGGCTGGAGGGACATAAAAAATGTTCACAGTCTTTTGTCCTTTCTGGCCTCCCATGTGTGTAGGAGATGACTTCGATGCCGAGAGCAAAGATTTGGTGGCTTGTTGCACAGTTGTCGGAGAAGGAGACGGGGCTGCAACCGTGATACTCTCCGATTTTACAACTGCAGTGCAGAAGTGGGAGTTGCAAGTCTGCATGCCAAGGACTTTCGTGGAGCGAGGTGTAGCAAGAACACTATTGTAAGTATGGGATAGTATAATGCCTGGCTTTTGACTAGCCACCAAGTTGTGGGCTGCAGGGTAAGGTACTTTTTTTCTTCACCCAGATCAGGAGATCTGGCTATACAGATGATAGAGATATGCGGGAAATTCACGTTATGAGGAGGCGGTAGCCATTAAATTGATACAGCAGGGAGAAGTAGGCAGGCAATCGACCTCGTGAATATCCCTACCACAATTAACACATCTGGCCGTGTTTTGGCAGGACATGAGAGTGTGATTGTAATGGTGACGATGGTAGCAACACATCGCGTTTGGAATGTATGACTAGACTGTGCTGGATTCATAGCCTGCTTTCGTACTCGATGCTTCTCAAATATGAGAAAATGTATGTGTGCAGACACTAAGATTGCCTCAATCTTTTTTGTTACCTGATCGACCACAATGGCTACCTGATCAGAGAGGTATGTCTGGATTTCTCCCTCAGTCAGACCATCAAGCAGCTGAGTGTAAATAACTCCACGAGAAGTATACAGCGCTTGATGGGCCTTGTCACGAACAGGATAGATGTGGAGGAGCGAAGCTGTAAGTAATTGTTGGGCTTGAAAATCACGATTGGTGTCCAGAAGCAAGTCCCATTACATAAGCGAGGGTACGATTTCACAGGGCCTACAGTTGCAACAACACATTTCTGAATAATAAACTGATGAACTGCAGTGAAGGGCTCACCTCCTCCAGCAAGTGATACCACGAAGAACTGGGGTACAACTGGCAGGGCCTTTGAATCTTTAGCCTTATTCTACGTATGTTTAGTAGACGTGGACTGAGATGGAGATTGGCTTATTGAAAGAATATCCCCCACGATTGACAACATCTCTGATGGCATGCTCCATCCAACTGCCCCCCCCCCCCCCCCTCCCCCTCAGAGAGGGGGCCACCTGCCTTAGGTGATTGTTCACACCCGCCGATTGGCAATTGGGTAACTGCTCAGCCACTCACCTCTCCCTGCGTCTGGCCTGTACCAGGGGGTACGTGCGAACCCTACTTGTCGACCCGGGGCTGGGAATTAAGCATTAACCAGTCACCTGTTTCGCGTCAGACGCATGGGCTGGCCTTCAGAACCGCCCAGGGAGGAAGAAGAAAGAAAGATATCTCAAACGCCGAAGCGGAGGAACGGGAACAGATGAAGAAAGGAAGAAAAACAGACTAAGGACTGTTCCAAGATTGAGCTATCGAAACCGCAACACCCATTCCCGAAACTACCGAAACTATACAGCACGGAAACCGAAGAGATGCTGCAAATGTTGGGGCCTCTTGGCAGCGAAGCAAGAAGCAAGAAAGAGAGATCTGAAGTGAATCTATAATCATCACAGAAACCAAACACAGTTCTCGTAAGAAACATCTGCAGGTAGTGCAGACGAATAGTGGTGCTTCACAGTAGTTTGCTTACAAAATACGAAAACTACAAAGACATCGTGACGTGAGAATATTTCTGTGTTTTATAAGTGAAGTGATAACATAGAACAAACGGGAAGGTGCAGATTTCGGCAGGAAAAGCGAACCACTGTACGTAATAAACTATTAATTCAACTATTATGGTGTGAAGTGTTTTCTAATCTGTAAGTATCGCATATAAAAATAAAACTTTATTATTGCAGATTAAATCCACTGGAGATTCATTAACGGATAAAGCGAAACACATCTAGAACATAAATGTAGATTGAAGCTATAAAAAGCTCGTAAATTTATACAACGAATATTTCTATACTTGCCACGACTAATGGTCACACAAAAAAACCTGTTACAACTGACGTGATCTCTGCACGAGGGCAATGTGCCGACTGACTGACTCACTGACTCATCATCGCCCAGCACAAACCACTAAGGACAGAAACTGAAATTTGTAGAGGGTGTTCATCTTCTGCTGTAGGCGTCGTTTAAGAAGAGAGTTTCCGAAATTTCACCTCTAAGGGGTGAAACAGGGGATGAAATGTTTTTCGAAAATGTTGCCATAAAGGCAGTTTTGAAGCCAGACTGTCGAAAATTGCTATTTGATTTCTCGATCAGAAATAAAGAAACACGTGTTTCAGCACTTTTGGAAATTCAACCCCTTACAGGATGAAATAAGGGGTGAAAATATTTCGTTTTATTAAAATATTGTTACAGCTAAATATATGAAAACGAGAATTTCACTTCTCTGTTAGATACAAAGAAATATGTGTTAAGGGATAGTTCATGTGGAAGGATCACCACAAGAACGCAACGAATGTTTACCAAAAATTTTTGACTACTGCTACAAAAATCGCGTCTTGGTCGGAAGTACATCCGGAAGAGACCATGTTTCTGCGGATTTAATTAGCGTGAAAAGTGTAGGTGCTGCAATTTGTGAACAACATAAAAATCAGTTAGGAAAAACAAAGAAATCTGTGCAGACCAGACCACATAGACTACGTGATCGAATCTGCGAGCGCTAAGCTAGTGCGTTATATGAAGGGCATCGTTTCAATTCGTATCAAGTGCACAGATCATTATTTTACATGAGGCGAAAAAAAAAAAAACTTTTCGCTTCCTGACGAAATTAAATATTTCAACATTCTCGACGGCTGGAACTTGGTATTTAGATCATGTTGGAGAATTACTGTTGATTGAAATTGTTTCCCAACGCATATAGCAGCAATTTTAATTTTTAAATTGCTCTTAATATGTTTCGAACTAGTTCACTGAACTAAGTATTTTTTTAATCAATCATGTTTTTACATAATATGATTTGAGAAAGTTTATTTCAATTTTTTATTCTTTTTATCTTCATTTAACAGAGTCTGTGATCTTGTTTCACTTTATTTAGTATGTTACAAACTTAATTTTTTGCTTTCACCGTATATAATACTGCGATGCTTCGACATTTAAATCTGCCTTCTTAGTGACTTCAAGGCGGCTCAGAATTACTTAATTGTTGAAGTCAGTTAAAGTATGTAAAACGAAATACGTCTTGTCACTTCTTAGCTACGATAGCAAAACCCAATCAAAGTATAAAAACATGCACTTATGCCATCTTTCCCTTATGCGTAACACAGTTCATCGACCTTATCAATTTCACTGAAAATGATCACTTGTAAAATAACTATTACTTACTGAGCTACTTTTTAACACAGTTTTTTAGTTTTCTCAGCTCTAGTGCTCATTGTGCTTCCTTTCGATCGCTCTCCCATGGGTAAACAGCCTTCCATGGTGATCGAAAGTGCGCAATTATGCAATCAACACCACTGAGAGCTGCAAGATGAAATAGTGGAGCAACCAACAAAAGTGTGGGCTAATAACACAGGCTGGGAACACATGTATTGAATTTTTGCAACCGTCGTCTGTGGTGTACATAATACGATATGATACGACTTACGTTATTCAGCAATAAATTACTTTGGGAAAGAATACAAAATGCGCTGATCTGACTCAATAGCGTTAAAGAGCGTACCGCAACTGACGTGAGAACTCAGAAATCTGTACTTTGAATTCGGATGCATTTAACAAGTTCTAGAACGATGCTGCTTATAGCATATGCTGCGCAATGTGGCCACGCAAACAACATATACATTTTTAATGAGTATGTGTACAAATTTTATTTTTGTATAGACTTGTCTTACGGCTTACCTTTTATCAAGAATAGAATCCGTGGAACACATTACGAGAATAAATTAAGATTCGTCTTCTTGATTTTATTCTGTCTTAGTTTTTACGAAGGGGCTGTTTTTTTCCACCAAAAATTCTTAGCGCACTTTTAAGTTAACCTTCATTGAGCACAACTGTTTTTTGCTTGAAATTGTGATGAACAATTCTTTTGACGTATGGTACTTTACTTGACATAATGTATAAATATAAAATTCCATAGAAACTGTGTGATATATGCATTTATAGTCCTGCATGCCGGATCTGTGTCGAGGTGCAACTTCCTTGCTGTGTATTGTTGATGTATATTCCAATGTGTTGTTCTAGGAAGTGAGTCGCCAAGCACATTGTACAGAGTAAAAACGAGTTCTCTGTTCCAGGTGTGGCGGCGCGGTGTGCGACGCCATCAGCTACATCGCTTTTTTCTACCCTCTGGATTTACGACGTGCCTCTCGTGTCAGTTCAGGTCCACAGTTCCAGTTGTACTCGATGTCGCATTCGTTTATAAACCGTTATGCCAGTACGTTAATTCAGACATGTTAGCTGTGGAACTCAAGGTGAGAAATACGATGTGAGATACAGATACGATGTAGAGTCAATGACGACTGTTTTTTTCCGAACAGAGAAGCTTGTGCGAATGTACGTCCCATAATAATATTCCACGTTTCGTGCTGAACAGTTGCGTCTTTTAATAGTAGTGGAACCGAGATCAGAGTGTATAGTGGCGACGGTTGAAAAATTTTGCTGTGTTGGAGCTGCGAGAGTAAAGTACGCCTAGGCCCCGCATGGATAGGGTCTCCACCATGCCCGCAGATGAATGCTGTTGTGGAGTCGTCTTACATTATATTCGTCAATTATTCTGTATCAGACAACTCCTAAATTTGTGTTCAGCGTGGATTTCGTCTACAAAACAGACTGATCCATCCGATTTAGCGGATGACGATACAGGAGCTTCATTGGTATCAGTTTGTCAGAACAATAACGGACCAACAACAGAAAGCGAATATAGTCAATTTCTGACCTGCGATAAATGCGAGCCTAGGAATCTGCGAGGTGCCAAGTTAAGGTCTGTAAAAGGACTACCTGCGGATGTCGCACCTGGTTACGGCACGCTGGAAGCTTCTACAGCTAGTGTTGACAAAAACAGTACAGCAGAAATTACTGACGAACCCAGTTCAGCAGTAACTGAAAGTTGCAGTCACTTACTCCACAGGCGCCATCTACTAAGTACAGGTGCACCATCAGTATCCTGGTCTGAAACAGCAGAGGCGACTGCTTCTACTATGGGCAAACGAAATACTTTCCCGCCATATGCCGAAACAAGTCGCGGGAAGCAATTAACGCAGAAATTCTGGCAGTTACTAACTCTCAGGGGACCACGGAGTTGTGCCTCGGCTGTGTCGAGACGAACGGCGCAGTCTACACTGGGTGTGGCTGCACACGGCGGGGGAGGAGAAGACGTCGTCATCTTGCGGGGATATCGTGACATAATGCCTCTAATACGACCGTCGTATTGCAAAGCGTCAGAATGTGCATCCACCGTAGGCATGCTGAAAAAGAGCGCCGATAGCGAGGTGGATTCCATTGGGGACACTCGGAGCTCTGGGTCGTCAGAGGACTGTCCACCTTGGCTGCCAGAGTCCGCGTTACCTCGTCACTGCCCACACATGTCTTCGACAGGAGCTTCCGCGGACCAATACACCACAGCGGCGAGACACTCGCCTTGCAAATCTTCGAGTCAGAGAGCAACAGATCCCTGGATAATTGGGCAATCCACAATATTCAAAAACCGAGAAAAAACCGTGATCACCGGAGGTTTTTCCGAGTCAGTGGGCGAACACCAGTTTTTCCCCGCAACTACTGAAGATGAAGACTCAGAGGCAGCTGGTGCAGGTAGCAGGCAGCGCGACGTATCCCCAGTGGTGGTGGTGTTGAGCCGCGACACTGTCAGGTTCATCCGGCGGCCTCTCGACCACGACGCGTCCACAGGCGGCGCCGAGCAGCGGCCGTGCACGGCTTCTGCCGCTGGCCGGCAGGGCGCCCCAGCCGCGTCTCCAGCGCCGGCCAGCCGAGGGCGGCGGGGGCGACGGGGGCGGCCGCCGCGGCTGGCAGTCCCGGGGGGCGTGGCGCTGCCGCCGGCGTGCAGGCGGGCCCTGCGCTCCGCCTCCTGGGCGCTGTGGCACAGGCGCTGCCAGCACGCGCACACCGTGCAGCCCTACGCACAGGTAATCCACTCCACCAAGTCAGTGCTGATCGTGTACCTTCCAGGTACACAGGATAGTGATGTACCACCAAGTTAAACAAATCAGTGTTCCATATGTACTCTCCAGCTACACATGTTCGTTACTCAAACTACTGCAATACAGCGAGTGCCAAGACTGCTAGCTAATTAAGGATTCTAACTACTGAAGGCACTAACTACTGATAGGCATAGTTAGCAAATGAAAGATTTTGACAGAGAACAAACAATGTATTTACCTCAATAATGTTCAAAAGTCATATCAGGTCACGACATCCATTCTTGCATGTTTCGTTTTTCTGACCGACACACGTCCAGATCGTCCGCTCTCAAAACTCTGCCATCTCTCTTCCCACATCCACCACTGCTGGCGGCTCACCTCCAATTGCGCAACGCTACGTGCTGTTCACATCCAAATGCCCAACACTACAACAGCGAATATTCCAACAATGCCAACCAGCCACAGACTGCACACAGCACAGCCAGTAATTTTCATACAGAGCGCAACGTGACGTTACCAACATAAAAACCTAAACAGCCTACTTACATAGCCCCCATGCTCCCCACAAAAAGTTTACTAACTTGTTTTGGGCAGTGGCCAATACAGGTTTGAAAAAAAATTTCATACTTACAATAACAAAGATATCAAATTCACACACTTATTGATACACTGTGGGTCAAAAGAACTATGAAACATCCCCTTAGAAAAATTAATGAATGACTGTGCCGATAAAACCTATTACGTTATTTGATTTTCAAACAGCTGAGCAAAACTGAACGTACTCAGATATTTCTCTGTTTACTTATTCGGATCATCAGTAGACTGACACACCATATTTTTAGCGCAACGCAATCTGACTTTCAATAATCCCCACAAAAGAATAGCCGTGACTAACAAAAACCTATACCTTTCATGAATCACTTACCTCACAAAAATCTTCGTTACTCGAACTACTGCAATACAGCGAGCGCCAATACTGCCAGATAAATAAAGGATTGTAACTACTGAAGGCACTAACTACTGATAAGCATAGTTAGCAAATGAAAGATTTTGACAGCGAACAAGCAATGTATTTACCTTAATAGTGTTCAAAAGTCATAATATATATATCAGTTCATGACATCCAGTCTTACAAATTTCGTTTTTCTGACGGACACACGTCCAGATCGTCCGCTCTCAAAACTCTGCCATCTCTCTTCCCACATTCACCATTGCTGGCGGTTCACCTCCAACTGCGCATCGCTACGCGCTGTTCACATCCAACTGCCCAACACTACAATAGCGAATATTCCAACAATGCCAACTAGCCACAGACTGCACACAGCACAGCCAGTGATTTTCATACAGAGCGCTACGTGACGTTACCAACATAAAAACCTAACCGGCCTACTTACAATGTTAATGATGTACACATAACAAGCAATTGCACAGGCCAATGATGTCCATGTACATTGCATTTACACAGTGCTATGATATACACTGATCATCCAATTACACAGACTAATGTTTTACATGAAGAATCCAATTATACACACCAATGATATACACAAACAATCCATTTACACATGCCACGGTCTGCACACTAGTCTCATTTACGCAAGGTAATGACGTACACATTAGAGTGCTGCAAGGCTCAATGTTTGACCGTCACGACTCGCCAGTTGACGGGGGGACCGAGCCTCTCGTGTCGGGCCCTACACGACTCGGCTCGGTCACGTACTCGCCCCATGTCTGTTGTCCGGATGCCGGACACGTGGATAACCGAGCATGACCGGTCACCGCTGACGTTCACCTCTTCTCTCGCCCCGTCTCGCTCCACCGTACTGTAGAAATCCAACGGCTCTCTGTCTCTGTCTCTGCCTCTCTCTCTCTCTCTCTCTCTCTCTCTCTCTCTCTCTCTCTCTCTCACACACACACACACACACACACACACACACAATGTATTTATCTCTGTCTCTCTTTCTTTTAATACAAAAGTAGCATTTCCAAGAACGGGTACGTGACACAACTAAATCCATGAAGCACTTGGAAAGTAAAATGATATTTCAGTACAATCGCGGATAGAAGACGAGTCTCATTTCCAAACAGAAGATATATTTTTATTTTCATTAATAGAAAACATTAAATAAGTGCTGTCCCTGTAATCTAGAAGACAAACATCTTCATAAACAAAGCGTACAAAGAACATTAAACATTTACAGACGTAACTTGTCATACTTTTCATTTGTTTGCAACAGAAACAAAATTATAGATATTGTTGATCAGCAGTAAATCACTAACGAGTTCCGAATTTAATTGGCTGCGGGGATTTGTTACTAACATGCCGGCTTTACTAAAGCATCTTTTATTAGGTGCACTTGTTGCTGGGATACATAAAATACGTCTTGCAACTGCAGCCAGGCCTGGCAGATCTGTTTCACGTCTGCTCCACCACTTTAAGATGTCATCATCATCTCCGGGGTGCATTAAAATGTAGAGATCTACTTCATCTGCTGCGGATGACCTGTTGTTCCTCCATTCCTTGAAACGATCTCTCTTTCTGGGTGGTGATGACACAGTACTTGAAGGATCTATGATAATAAACAAAAGAGACAAGTAGTACAGAACTGATGTGGAAATCATCGAAACGGTCCCGTAAAAACGAGGTGTTTACGTTAATGAAATATTATACGAATTATAACGTTCCCGTTTCTCTATAATATACTATTCACTAACTATGCAAAAACGTTATTGTTACTGATTGCATGTTGTTCCTGCGTAAGTAGCACACATTTGTCGCACATTGCTAAGAATTTCCTGCTTTCCATTTATTCAACCATATTAACATCACCGAAAGACGGCCAAAGAAACGTAGATATTTTATGTCTGAAAGTGATCACAATCTTCTCGCAAACGAAAGTCAGGGCTCGATTTTTAATCCTTTGTACCTCCTGTTAAAAAATACATATCTCTTAGTACACATCAAGTCACACTAGTTAATTATAAATCTATCGCATATCACAATGAAACAGTGCTTTTAACTGCAGTAATTACTCACCTGACAGTCAGTGTCATTGACACTGCAAATTGGTTGCAGTTTGTGAAACCAAAGAAGAACTAACTGGATTGTCGGTTCTTTTTCGCCTTCTAATTCATCTGTGGCCACTTTAAATAGTCTCAGAAAATGCACAGTTTTTCCTGAAAGCTCATTATCATATCCTTGCAATCTGTAAGCTGAGTCCTTTTCCGTCAGCAAAGCAGCGACGACATTATACTGAGTGTGTAAGTATTCCAGCATAGTGTACAAGTTGTTCCAACGTGTGCAGATCTCTTGTTTCAACGATGATTTCAAAGACCAGCAGAGGTCACTTTTCTTAATGTACCTTACAGTGCATTTTGCACTATTTATTGTTGATGCGATGTTCGGTGCATGATTTAACAAGAAGTTCTTTTCATCGAAATGCTGTGTTTATACAATGAGCAGCGCAAGGAATCCTTTCGTGATTTTCCAAAGCCTTTATTACATTGGCACCCTGGTCGGAGACAAAAACAAAACTGTGCAACATGTCCGGCGAAATGTCCCAGTCATCCATCTTGTCTTCAATTCCTTTCGTAATATTTACTCCCGTCTTCTTAACGTCCTGGACTTTTGTTATAAATAAAACATTGTTCACAAGAGACCAGTCTGTGTTAATGTAATGTGTTGTAAGCGTCAAATAGTGCACCTGATTATGCGAATCAGTCCACATATCAACTGTAGCAGCATATGTTTTATTAAAAACTTCCGCAATAACAGAAGGCATTATGCTGTTTCGTATTGCATCAGCTTGTTCTTTGACATGTCTGCTTATAGTAGAGGGATGTAGCATGACATCTGCCACGTTACCTTCTCCATAATGCGCACCTAGATGTATTAGTACTTGGCCTAGTTCTGTGAAACCTTCACTGGAAACAGCATTAAAAAGTCTCATATCTTTAGCACACATTGCAACACACTTTCACTTTGCTGTAATACTATTTTTTATTATTGCCGGTATCCCTGAAGGAGCGGTATATTTGTGAGGTCTGTTGCAACTGTGTATCTTTAAATGAGTGGTTCCTGACTGGAAACACAATAATGTGGAGCAGTTTATGCACGATACGTACCCAGTAGACGCACTGTTTTCGTCTACTACCAACAGAAATGTACTCCATACCTGGCTTTTTAGACCTTCCTGTTTCTTGAATGTGTAAACATTGGTTTCAATCTTACGTCTTACTGCACTGGCTCCCTCGGGCTGCTTGATTACAGAGACACACCACAAATGAAAAGCCCGTACTGGCTGCAGTCTGACACGATTAATGACACGTGTAATGTGTTTGAAGTTACGTGCTACGTATTCGGTCACAGCATCAATTCTCGGTCACTAGAACTAGTGCGGGCAGCCTATCTAATTAGGGTGTTATCGCACCATCTCGAGTTTTGGGCTCGCTTACTCGGTCATGCAGGACTCTAGTACACATACCATCCAATTACACAGACATATGTTGTACTTGTAATATCCAGTTACACAGACTAATGATGTAGATGTACAATTCATTCATACAGACCAGTGATCTGCACATACATTTCATTTACACAAGGTAATGATGTGCACATATCATCCAATTACACAGGCCACTGCTGTATATGTACCATCCAATTACACAGTCCAATCACATGCACATCCCTTCCACTTATACTGGACAATGGTATGCAGGCAGTTTCCAATCACATGAACAATGATATGCATATAGTTTTCTTGTATGTAAGTCAACGATGTGCACATACATTGGCCGAAGACGCGCAAATACTAATGCGTTAAGAGATCAATGATGTGCACAAGCCTTTCAATTACATAGGGCAATAACAAAATGACTTTTTAAAAATAACTGGCTTATTCTTGTGGTTTTTAATGTGCTAGTATCATAAGAAGAGACTGTGAGAAGCAACTTTCCCAATTAAAATTCAATGTAAAAAAATATTCAGCGACTTTAATGGTATATATTTCGTGTACACGTACAAAGAAGGCAAAAAAAAACTACCAGAAAAAATTGCAACACCATGAAGGTTGTATGCAACAAACGTCAAAATGGCATATGCAACTGATTACAGTTTAAGCTCAGATGGACATTGTACTTAGGACTAACGCCATCGATATTCGATATATAAGTAAATATTTGCGACTCACCCCAAAATATCTATGGCCGGATGACTTGTGTAGCATGGCGTATTTTGTTTGCGGGCCAATGCATAGAGTTATAAATACATTTCAGAGAACAATATGAAGTAAATGAATATCACCACATTCAAATAACTTACGCGATGCAAGCAGCACATGGCAGGAAAATTGTGTTGTGGCATAAATGTGATGTGTTGCATAATGAACAGGCGTTTGGAGTGACAATTCATAGCGATGAGGGGAGCACGTTGTGATGTAAGTAATATCTTTACAACCAATGAGAATAATGTGCTCGAATCATAGAGGTGTGTGTGTGTGTGTGTGTGTGTGTGTGTGTGTGTGTGTGTGTGTGTGTGCGTACGAATAAGTAGTGGAGAATGGATGAGGTAGCACAAATAATAGAAAAAATAAGAAAAAATGTGCATGAATTTCATGTTTAGTTCGTGATACAGCATTCGTCTAGTGAAGTCTAATACTATTACACAGCGTTGTGTGTTCTTAACACTTGTTGCTGAAATTCTTTGTCGTGGACGCTTTATGGCGGACATCTTTCTGAGCTATGTGAAGAATTTTGTTCACATCTGGGTTTGATGGAAGGCAGTCAGAAAGATGACAGTCATTTGCTGCACTACCGAAAGACAGTACTGTATGCAAGGCGAGTTTGAGAATAAGAGAGTTAATATTTGCTCCAGTCATTGAGATTACATGCCCCGATTGTGCCATGACCTCAGCCGCCTTTCTGCGAGTCGCCTGTTAGTAGTGCTTGTGGTCATTGAAGCACCAGTTGAAAGTCGGATTGGAGGTGTGTGCCTCTGAGTGCCTCTGACATCTGCTTGGTCGTCACGTCCTGTCGTTTCTCCAGGTCAACCGCATTCTTCTTGACGCTGTGTTCGGCCGTGGCTCACCTGTTCCCGGCAACATCGTCAAACAGTGTCATCGCTTCTATTCGAATGTCGAAGGATTCGCTGATTACTCCAACTGGCTTCTTTGAGCCCAGCTACATGGCATCTCTCAAAAATGTTCAAATGTGTGTGAAATCTTATGGGACTTTACTGCTAAGGTCATCAGTCCCTAAGCTTACACACTACTTAACCTAAATTATCCCAAGGACAAACACACCCATGCCCGAGGGAGGTCTCGAACCTCCGCCGGGACCAGCCGCATAGTCCATGACTGCAGCGCCTTAGACTGCTCGTGGAATCTCTCGTATGCCGACACATGCATATGTTGTTCACACGCCTGTCTACGAGGCAAAGCATCCAACTGAGTACACGGAATGAAACAAAGCTTTATGCCCTGATATCGATATGTCTCCTGTTCATTATTCTTGCCAGCTGCGCGTTGAAATTGCATTGCAGCGTCACGCAATCATTCATCGGCAACCAAAGTTTTTTAAGTTTTGCGTTTCCCGTCCATACCTGCCCTAATATCAATTTTTAACCAATTTAAGTCCTTCATGGTGCGTCTTTTCTTCTTCTTGATTTTATTAAACTGAGTGTAGAGAAGAGAAGATAACGGAGTCGTTTCTCGTTCCTGAATCGCATTTGAATGTTGGTTGTCTATGAGAAGATCACGTTGTACCTGACGTAACAACGAGAGACATTTACCACTATGCATGGGGATTCAAAGTCGAGAGGAGCAGTACGGCGGCCATTGTCGCGGCTTCCCTTGACGCGGCAGCAAAAGGGCGCACCGGCAGTGCTGCACGCAACAGCGGTGGACGTATCCGCGGATAGAGGCTCCGAGGGGAACCACTGTTGTCTGGTTGCATTTCTCGTCACCATATGGACTCAGCACGTGCCTGATGGTATGAGCTGTTATTGGGTACACCACCACAATCACCTGTGGTTCACCTAACAGGTAATTTGGGTAGAATCCGTTACATTTCTTATGTGTTAAGAGTGGGGGCTGCTCCCAACTTCGAGGTCTTCATGATGTTATCTGTTAAGAAGATAACGGAAGAGTGGATGTTGCCCCTCACCTATTGAAAACATAAAAGGTCAAAGGCTGCCAAGACTCTGACTTGCTGAACTACTGGCCATTAAAATTGCTACACCAAGAAGAAATGCAGATAATAAACGAGTATTCATTGGACAAATATATTATACTAGAACTGACATGTGATTACATTTTCACGCAATTTGGGTGCATAGATCATGAGAAGTCAGTACCCAGAACAACCACCTCTGGCCGTAATAACGGCCTTGATACGCTTGGACATTGACATATTACTGGAATCACTGTACAATGCTAAAAGAATCTCCGACATCAAGTGAAACCCCATTATAGAAGTGTCTAAATATTCTGCTTTTGGATGAAATGGTCCAATTTATTTGAGAAATGCAAGCTCTTCAAGACTACGAGATTTTTTTGTTTCATAATGGCTAATCAAAAATACAGTATTTATTAAACTGAGTTTCGTATTCTCAACAATAGTTGAGAGTGATTTTCTAAAACGAAAAATGTTACTTGTCGAAAACTAACATGAACGAACTTAAGCTGCACAACCAACAGTAGGAAATGCAATACGGTCTTGTCAAAGCATTCTGAATATGTGAACCGCCCAAACAATGTTGACAGTTTCGGGGCTGCCCACAGAAGATATGTCGAAAACCTCCAAAACTCTAGAAAATTTAAAAAAAGCGAAAGGAAAGAGCAGAAAATAAAGAACTGACCTTAGAAATAAAGAAAGAAACTGATGAAGGAAATGAAGCAACTTGTAGCTTTGGAAAAAATGTAAGTATAAAATCAAAGATTAAAGCGCCGGAGAAGAAAAGAATCATAATAACGAATTGAAATGAAAAGAGCGCTGGGTAGTTATGGGGATGATGTAGACTTATAAATAAAAATTACCGGTTTCCTTAGAAGTGACTAAATACATTTGCATGAAGACTCAAGTCTGAGGAAAAGTTAATTTATTTAGGCAGAGATATCAACGCTAAATTTAAAGTTTGTACCATGATTTAGCTCTGTGCATCAGATTGTTCTGCATAGCTCTCGTTTAGGTAGGATAATGGTTCAAATGGCTCTGAGCACTATGCGACTTAACTTCTGAGGTCATCAGTCGCCTAGAACTTAGAACTAATTAAACCTAACCAACCTAAGGACATCACACACATCCATGCCCGAGGCAGGATTCGAACCTGTGACCGTAGTGGTCGCTCGGCTCCAGACTGTAGCGCCTAGAGCCGCACGGCCACTCCGGCCGGCAATAGTTCATATAATTGCAGTCTCGGATTTTTATGTGGAACTAGCTGTGCTCAGCAAATGTTAACAGTGCCCCTTTCTTTCTAAGTAGTTAACCATATAAAAAGCAGACGCATTTAGATGTTCAAAATAAAGGAAAGGCAATTTTTTTGTGCACTAAAATTTGAAAAAGTTTATTCAAGTGCTCTCGGATATACACTATTTCTGACCTCTCCTCTTTTGTAAAAGCAAATGCGCCGACAAAATTATTGGCCCACGGCAGTACTCAGTCTCGCGATGTGGTTGAATCACTGGGCAACACCAAATAAGAGACAAATTGCTCTTTGTACTTCCAGCTCAACTAAACACAGGAAAAAAATACCAGCAGGTCTTTTTTGAACATTTCTACCTGCAACCCCTTCTGATTCCCACACCATCCCAAGGAGTCGTAAGGTCATCTTATTTCAGCAGATTTTTTATACAAATAACGAGTCATTTACAGTATACACCAAATTCGGCTTAAATTGCTTCTATGTCACACGTTTTAATTCCCACCCTCAGCCAAAGGGATGTTAGTCATGTCTTACTGTCACAGTAATTTTTCCCAGTAAATATATAACATTTCAAAGTTGCATAGTATAGGAAAGCATAGAAAGACAAGAAGAGGAGCATTCATTGTTATGTATTAGATTAACACAAGAAGTTCTCGAGGGACATGTGATACAACAAACGCTTCATGGTTACATTTTTCACCTTATTTTCGTAACAAATCTTTCAGTCAGTTAATATAAATGAAGAGGCTTATATATTAGACTGTTATCTATTATCTAGTATGAAACTGGCCTTGTTACGATACATGGCACAAACTTATGTTATAATTTTAAAATTACAGTTACCGTTTAAGAACCAATTCTGCCAAGAATGAGGTGGGAATATCACGTTACCGTAATTGCTATAGTTCAAATGTAATTCAACAATGGGAACACTGGCTTATAAGGTTTAACTGCCCCATTTCAAACTGCTGCCTATGATTAGACATTCCAGTATATCCACTCCTGCCCCTGATTAGACACGTATTTTGCAGACATTAGGATTCGTTTCAGTATATCCATTGACATACAAAATTACAAACTTATCAAGAATTTTTGTACAGTTGTGGGGTAGAGTATCTGATGAAAATATTCTACCAGTTTCACATACCAAAGTATGAATATTGCGTTTAAATCGAGTGATTTTGGTGTCTGGGGACGTGCTGTAAACTCGTCCCGGTGCTGTTCGGACGAGGCACGCACACTGCGAGCTGCGCGGCACGTTGCATTGTCCTGCTGGTAGATGTCAGCGTGACACGGGGAAACAAATTGCATCTAGGGGCGTACATAGTTACCAAGGATAGATCTATACTTGTGTTGATTCATTGTGCTTTCCACAATGACGATATCACTCAGGGAACACCACAAAAACATTCCTCAGATCATAAAACTCCCTACATGTCAATGGAAAACTAACCTGCCTGAGCAGAAAGCGTTATTCATCTGAAAAAGCCACCTGTAATTTCTCCCAGTCATACATGTGCCAGTTTTGGTAGAAGTAATCGCGTGCAAATTCTAGTCTTCATCATGTGGTGAACAGCAATCAGCTTGAGTATACAAACTAGGCACCCGCTGCATCTGAATGACGATCCCAACCTACATCTACATTTTCTGTGCGAGCCCTGGTTTCTCTTATTTGATCGTGATCATTTCTCTCTTTGTAGGTGGGTGCCAACAGAATGTTTTCACAACCGGAGGAGAAAACTGGTGATTGAAATTTCGTGAGAAGATCCCGTCGCAACGAAAAACGCCTTTGTTTTAATGATTGCCACTCCAACTCACGTACCATGTCTGTGGCACTATCTCCCCTATTTCACGATAATGCAAAACGAGATGCCCTTCTTTGAACGTTTTCGACGCCATCCATCAGTCTCACCTGATGTGGATCCCACACCGCACAACAATACTCCAGAATAGGGCGGGCAGGCGTGGTGCAAGCAGTCTCTTTCGTAGACTTGTTGCACATTCTAAGAGTTCTACCAATGAATCGCAGTCTTTGGTTAGCTCTATCCACAATATTATCTATGCGATCGTTCCAATTTAGGTTATTTGTAATTTTCTTTATTCATGTCAGAGGTTCACTAAAATGAACACATATACAATACATACAAAGAAAACTATACAGTATTCACCCAGAATTGGGGGCAACTTTGATAGCATTGGCTGCTGCAGTCGTTAAGCCGTTCATGCTACAGCTGTTGGGCATGAGTTACATTTGAAGAGATGCCGGGTTGTCTGCAATTCACCGCATTCGCACAGTGTTGTGTTGGCATTTGGCAGTTGGAAGTTCCATTTAAGGAGATTGTCCCTCGATCTTTCTCCTTCTGTCCGTAGTCTGTTCAAGGACTTCCAGATGACCCACTTCTTTATGTGTCCAGATGGCGGTGATTCCTGTGGTGTCATCCAGTTTGACAGGTGTTGGCATCTTTCTTTCCATTTGGTGAGTCGGGTAGCCGCAGCTGATCCTTCTAAGGGCTGTGAAGTTGTTAGGAAACTCTTCCTGGACTTCAGTCTTGGCTTGGCAGGTTGGTGTCCAAAGAGTGGATGTGAGGTCACTGTATTTGATTTATGCCTCTCGATGTTAGCGGCAACCTATCTTCTGATGTCACATGGAGCATTCCCAGCGAGACATTGAACATTGTCCATGGGGGTTGGCCGTAGGCAGCCTGTAACAATCCTACAACTGTCATTTAAGGTTACATCAACCCGCTTTGCATGTACTGAATGGTACCGCACTGGGCTAGCATACTCTCCTGCAGAATAGCATAAGGCAAGAGCTGTTCTTCTTCATGTTTGTGGATGTGTACTCCAGTTCGATCCCGCCAGTTTCCGAAGCAGGCACTTTCTGGATGATACTTTCTGCTTCAGCTTCAGACAATGTTCCTTGTTGGTCAGTGTACGGTCGAGAGTGACACCCAAATACATGGGATGGAACAATATTCTAATGCAACTCCATTCCAGAATATTTCAAGTTTCCTGTCGTCTTGTTTATGTTTCAGATGGAATGAACACACTTGCGTTTTCTTAGGATTGGGTGCGAGTTTATTCTTTCCGTAGTAAGTACCAAGCTGTTGTAGACCGTGTGTAAGCATTATCTCTACATCATCAAACCGATTGCCCTGGGCAGCAAGAGCAAGGTCATCAGCATATATGAAACTTTTGCACCCTTGAGGCTGTGGTTGATAGTTAGTGTATACATTAAATAAAATAGGTGACAGTACACTTCCTTGGGGGAGACCGTTCTTTTGAGTTTTCCATCGGCTGTGTTTTCCTTGGAAGTCCACGAAAAAACGTCGATTATGTAGGAGTGTTGCATTGATCCTCGTCAGCGCGTAGTCGTTAGTCAGGGTATAGATTTTGTGCAGTAACACTGTGGTTTACGGTGTCAAAGGCAGGCGAAAGGTCAACAAAAGCTGCACCTGTTACCTTTCTCTGCTCAAAGCCATCTTCTATGAACTGAGAAAGATAAAGGATTTGTGACTTGCAATTATTGCCTGGTATGAAGCCAGCTTGCTGCGGAATAAGATGTGGATCAACTACCGCAGTTAAGCAGTGAAGAATCATTCTCTCTAGGATCGTATAGAGATGGCAAAGGAGAGATATTGGCCTGTAGTTCTTCGGATCCGTTGGTGACTTTCCAGGTTTTAATATCGCAATCGCAATCACGCGTGCCTTGCGCCATAATTTCGGGATCTTGAAAAACGCCAGACAGTGGTTATACATGTTTAAGAGCCAGTCTTTGGTTGCGCTGCCAGTGCTTGTTGTGGGTTGGCAGGAGAGCCAACACCGTGATTATTAGAGGAAGCCGAAAGGCACGCGTTTTAGCTCACGCAGGCTGGCGTGAGGTCTGGAACAGGACAAGGAAATTAGAATTCAGAAAAACGGACGTACCTGGTGGAATACTTAATTTTAATCCATTAATGATGAGCGTCGCTCTTGACTGTACATTATTCACAATATCAATAGTAACTGAACATGGCGCCTTACTAGGTCGTAGCAAATGACGTAGCTGAAGGCTATGCCAACTATCGTCTCGGCAAATGAGAGCGTATTTTGTCAGTGAACCATCGCTAGCAAAGTCGGTTGTACCACTGGGGCGAGTGCTAGGAAGTCTCTCTAGACCTGCCGTGTGGCAGCGCTCGGTCTGCAATCACTGATAGTGGCGACACGCGGGTCCGACGTATACTAACGGATCGCGGCCGATTTAAAGGCTACCACCTAGCAAGTGTGGCGTCTGGCGGTGACACCACAGTGCTCACTTGCGAATATTAGATGTGGGTTATATCCACGTTTCCAAAGTCCACTGTTGAAAGATGCGGGGAGTTTACTATCGTGGATGAGAGTTAGTTGGAAGGTGTTAGATCATTTCAGCACTTCTTCCCCGTTGTCATCATCTTGTGAGTAGCCCCAAACTGTACTGTGGCTGTTGAAGTCTCCAACTACAAACTCGGTTTGGTGTTTGTTGAAATTCTCAGGGGTTTCAAAAGAGAACTTCTCATTACGTGGTTTGTAGATAGACGAAGCGATGCAGTTATTAAGTTCTATTGTGAACATTTCAGTATCATTGTGTTCAGAGATGGATGTAGATATAATGAGGAGGTCAGGTCGTACAAATAAGGCACTTCCATACTGTTTATGAGGTCTTTCAGCAATAAGTCTCATTCCGGGTATTTTGGGGCGACACATTTGATCATCTCTGTGGGTTTCTTGTAGGCACAGAACATCGCAGCGGTTAGTTGGACAGAGTTCACCCAAAAGCTCTTGTTTGGGAGATGACCGTCCCTCTACATTAAAAGTCAGTATAGTTAACTTTGGCCTTAAGAAAGGACTATGTACAACAGATGGTACTTCTGGAATGCTGATGCTTGGTTCAGTACTGGAAAATCTATTCCAAGTACCTCTGCAGGGGCACCACGTGCAGGAATCAGCTTCGCCCCCGATTTGTAATTGTAAGGCAGTAAATTCAACTAAATACTTAGGGGTTATTTGTAATTGTGACCCCTAGGTATTTAGTTGAATTTACAGCCTTCAGATTTGTGTGACTTATCACGTAATCGAAATTTAGCAGATTTCTTTTAGTACTCATGTGAATAACTTCACACTTTTCTTTGTTCAGGGTCAATTGCCACTTTTCGCACAATACAGTTATCTTATTTTTCAATTCGTCATGTGATAACTTTACAAGACAATCTAAGAGGGCTACTCAGATTGTCTGCTATATCGTTAATGTAGATCAGGGACAATAGAGGGCTTATAACACTTACATGCGGAACGCCGGATATTGCTTCTGTTTCACTCCAGGACTTTCCGTCTATTACTAGGAACTGTGTGACCTTCCTGACAGGAAATCACGAATCCAGTCACACAACTGAGGCGAATTTCCATAGACATGCAGTTTGGTTAGTAGGCACTTCGGAGGAACGGTGTCGAAAGCGTTCTGGAAATCTAATCTAAAAATATGGAATCAATTTGACATCTCCTGCCGATAGCACTCATTACTTCATGCGTATAAAGAGCTAGTTGTGTTTCACGAGAACGATATTTTCTGAATCCGTGTAGTCAAATCGTTTCCTTCGAGGTAATTCATAGCACAGTATATGTTCCGAAACCCTGCTGCAAATAGACTTTGGTGATATGGGCCTGTAATTCAGCGGATTACTCCTATTTACCTTTTTGGGTATTGGCCTGACTTGAGCAATTTTCCAGTCTTTAGGTACGGATCTTTCTATGAGCGAACGATTGTATATATTTGCTAAATATGAGCTATTGTATCAGCACACTCTGAAAGGAACCTAACTGGTATATAATTAGGATCGGAGACCTTATCTTTATTAAGCGATTAAAGCGGCTTTGCTACACCGACTACTTCTATGTTTCACATCTTGGCAGTTGTTCGTAATTGGAATTGAGGAATATTTACCTCGTCTTCCTTGATGAAAGAGTTTCGGAAAACCAAGTTTAATAAATCTGCTTTAGAGGCACTGTCGTCAGTGACTTCACCGTTGTTATCGCGCAGTGAAGGTATTGATTGCGTTTCGCCACTGGTGTGGTTTATGTATGACCAGAATCTCTTTGGATTTTCTGCCAGATTCCGAGACTGAGTTTCGTTGTGGAAATTATTAAAAGCATATCGCATTGAAGTACGCGCTATATTTCGTACTTCTGCAGAACTTTGCCAATCTTGGGGATTTTGCGGTCTTTTAAATTAGGCATGCTGTTTTCGTTGCTTCTGCAACAGCGATGTGACTTGTTTTGTGTACCATGGGGGATCAGTATCGTACATCAAATTGATGTAAACAATATGAAAGATGTCTTCTGATTTATGTCAGAGAATTCGATAAATATGAGGGGCAATGAAAAGTTCCCGTTTGATGACGTTGCTACAGTGTACAAGCATCGTAGCGCGACTCGAGGGGGCTTCGTAAGCATCGAGCTCTAGGCAAGGGCTTAATGTGGGATTCGTGTCTTGTCGATGCTCGTGCTGCAAATGCGCAAACGTGAACCACGGCAACGTTATTACCAAATGTGTCCAAACTTGACCAATTTGCTGTTATTCTTTTCTTGGCTGCTGAAGTATAAACACCAACAGACATACACTGGAGAATAAATAATGATTATGGAGCAGCATGTCTATTGAAAACCACCATTGTGGAATGTTGCACCAAGTTCCGTGCTGGTCGCACATCCCCATATCGTAAAATCGTAATGCAGAAGCTACACGAATTCAAGTAAGACATATTCGAGCACCACCCCAAAGTCCTGATCTCACGCAATGCGATTATCGTGCCTTTAGTGTCTTAAAAAGGCCTTGAAGGGTAGATGATTCCTGTGAACGAGGATGTGAAGCAGGCAGCCACAGACTTAGTCACACAGCAGGACACAATGTTTTACCAAAGAGGTATCTTCAACCTAGTGCATCGATGGATTGATTACCTCAGTACTCACCATGATTCTGTCTGATTGGCATATCGATTATGGACTATACGGACTTTGATCGCCCCCAATATTTTCTTGCCCCTTTCAATATTCACAAATTATAGTGTGTAACTGGTAATACAGGACACAGCAGGGAAATAATTCAGAATAACATAAAATGAGAATGCTTTGATATTTGAAGATATCTGATCAGTAATTTTGATAACCAAATAAACTGTAGAATTTGCAGTCTTTGTCGCATTTTAGTTTACTGGACCACATAAGTGGTATTTGCTTTACAGCCGTCATCAGCTCTGAACCGGAAAATTAAAATCAAAGGCATTCCAGAATTTGTGAAACGTTAACCTAACACTTGCACAAGGAGAAACAAGTAAGCTGATTACTTGATATCCCACCAGCACGAAAGATGGTAACTTTTACCCTTCATTTAAGTATGTACTGTTAATCACTTCAGTTCATGAGCGTCTGTCCTCTGTATCACTGCCTGGGTAAAGAAATTAGCTTACTTCTATTTCCTCGTTGTATGAAGCACCGCCCGATCAGGTAGGAGCTATGCGATGAGGTTCATGGATGCATTCTCGACGAAAAGTTTCTTGGGATACCGAAAACCACAAGCAACCAAGCCAGATCAGTGAAAACTGTGGCACAACTGATGCAATCCAGGCTGCATTTCTGCTGGTTGAAAGAAATACCGCAAAAAGCACAAGTCACTTCAAGTCACTGTTCTAGACCGCGAAAAGGCTTTTGATTGGATACCGCATGACCTAATCTGATTAGTGCTTCAAGAACATGACAATCCAGGGTATGTCTTTGCGCGTTGAATCGAGGAGCTACGTCCAAGCTGCTGCAGGAGCATCCAGTGATTTTTGCATTACAGTAAGAGTCCATCAAGGCTTGGCCTTATCACTGCAGCTATTTATTCTTGTGATGGACGCTGTCACATCACAACTGTACATGCCAGTAATGCAGGCAATTCTCTATGCTGATGACGTCCTGTTGACTGTGCAGAACAAGTTCGATCTCTAGCGTGAAACATAAGAGTGGAACAAATGACTTCTGCAGTATGACCTCTGGCTCAACAAAGAGAAACTCAGCACATATCACTGGATCCACAAGAAGTTTGGACTATCAACGTTGATAGAGATGATCTGCCACGAGTATAAAACTTTAAGTATCCTGGTTCTGCAATCTCTAGCAATGGCCAGCTTACAGATGAGGTCAACGCTAGGACGCAAGCAACATGCATCGAGTGACCAATGAAAACACGTGTCAACTGCAGTTCTCAGATGAAGGATCATCTGAAGTCAAAGTCTACCGGATTGTCATCCATCCTACTGCTCTCTCCAGCATGAAGTGTCGCCCAACTACGAAAGAGTCAGGACGATTACTGGGGATGGAGACTAAGATGTTTAGACGGTCAGGTGGTATCACCTGATTGGATCACATTTCAAACGACATTATCAGGAAATGTTTTGTGGTCACGCTGATCCAGAAGAAAATATGAGAAAGCTGTCTATGGTGGCTTGGACATGTACTGCGTGCAGAGGACAACAGAGGCAGCCTACACAGTGCAAGTCACGGCAGAGTGACACAAGGGGCGACCAGGACAGCTATGGACACACTGCACGATGACATGGGAGCTGTAAATCTTTATCAAAGTGGGGCCCATGGCTGAACAAAATGGAGAGCTCGAATCCAATTGGCAGACTCGGCTAGCAAGTAGGATGAACGATAAAGAATAATAAGAAGAAGAAGCATGTAATATATTAATGTTTCACAAAATCTGAAGTGCCGTTTTTTTTTTTTTTTTTAGATTTGTTGAGATCTGAAATCCCAAAGCCAGTTAAATGATCAGGCAAATTAAAATGTAAACATCACCTCAAATTGTACAGTTTAATTCATGTTCATGTTGTACATATGTATTCATGCCATGATCAGCAGCAGCCGAATGATAGACTATAGGTGGTGCAATACATACTAATCATCCTTGTTGAGACGTTTCTGTTATTTTGATCATCAAATTGTGATTGTCGCAATTCCTGATGTTTTAGGGTTTTCAAGTTAGGAAGTACCAATAATACAGCCGCCTGTAAACTTAAAGAGTCTTGTTTTCTTGCAGTTTCGAAGAGTCCAGGTCTCACAGTCGTCTGGTGTTGTTGGAGACACTCCGCTAAGATACTGCACTCATCAACACAAGCGATGTGTGGCATCGCAGCGTGGGACTGCCACATCTCAGCATCCAGGAGGTGCCAGTGGACACTACACTATGTCTAACACCAGAAACTGGGGACAGATGTCCCCATATGGATAATCTGTCCAAAACATAATATTTGCTGGACCACAGAAAGTGATAGGAGTGTGAAAAACATTGCGTAATTATATGTACTTGGATAATATTTCATTTAGTTCTTGCTAACAGTTCACTTTTGGAACTGATGATCTTACTGTCAGCAATGTTGCAAGTTATTATGGGTTTTGTAGGTAGTTACCAAAATGACTGCAAAGTTTTACCTCCTTGGTAGCTGGGTGATATGGAACGCCTTTTATTAATTTTTCCTTCAGAATAGGATCACTCCCAGGAAGACAAGATGTTAATGGAAATAAAACTAATGCAACAGCTTTCAGAAATATGGTGTGTATTTCATTCATAAGGATTCAGGACATTGAAAAATGTGTTCAAGAAGAAAATGAATGTTGTGTCAAGGCAGCATAATTAATATTCATTACTAGAACGTGTGGGCTGAAATATTGTGAAAAATAGCTTCTACATGCATTAAAGTGGTCAGAATTTTCTGAAATCTCATCATTTTATTGATCTGCATTCTATGCCATTCTTCTCCATAAAACATTTAAGACGGCCAGCTTTTGACGTTTTGCTTTAAAAACTCTCGCAAATCAAGTTGAACATTTTTTCTCAATACGTTCCTTTACACATACTGGAGACAGTTTAATTTGTGGATCTTGTAAGGCCTTATATACTCTACTTTTTTAAAAAGTCTAGCAACAATGTCAATTATATATTTATGAGAAAGTGTAGGTCCAGTTTTCATATAAAACTCAGGACTCATGTAAATATACATAAATCCTGATTGTTAAATCAGTAATGCTCTGCAAACAAACTAACGTCATACTCTTAGACATCCATATGAAACCATAACTATCAATACTGTGTCCCCTTCTACAATGAGATTTACAATGGGAAATCAATTTCTAAAGAACTAAAATACTAATTTTTGAGATAAAATTGTTTTTCCGTCCTTTAGAATAATTTGATGGAAGTATGAGCAAGGAGCTAATTTATTTCTTTGAGTAATGGAATCCATAAAACTAATGAACTATAATACATAATTTGTTGGTTACTATTTAACTTCAGGGGGTGAAATATTTGGTACTGCCAAAGTAACAACAGTGTCCTAACTTTCAGAGCTGCTGGTTCCTTCCTCATGGGGCAGAGAGAGATAAGTTAGAGACAGTTGAAAGGGAAGAACAGGCCACGCAGGGTGGACAAAGATGCATGGGAAAGTGCCAGACAGAGTAGGAAGTCAGATATGATAGTTTGGTAATCTCTGGGTCAGCTTCATTCTGTAGGTGATTAAGGAAGAATGAGAAGTGAAGAGAGTTTACGGCAAGATAAATAAGAAGTGGAAATAAGATCTAGGTCAGCACGAAAAAGGGAAATGGGAAGGAGGAGATGTAATGTAAAAAAACAATAAAGGAAACAAATGAGACATTATAATTAAAAAAAGTCTATGTGCTAAAACGTATAATGGCGAAAGGGTGCAGTGGAATGTGTTAAAAGAGATTAAATCCAGGAAGGTTCTGTGATGCAATGACATGTTAGAGTATAAGTTTCTATTTTCTGCTTTTGGGGAAACTGGTATCAAGTTTGATGCCCTGAATAGCTTGTACGGTTTAGCAGGCACTCATGTCCACTGTTTTTGTCAGCGGTACTATACATTCAGATTTAT